>NW_024870681.1:7927500-13190000 GCF_019054845.1 Dipodomys spectabilis
ATTGCAGACCCCCACACTCCTTGCACTGTAATGGGTTCCCCAGGCTCCCCTCCACGGCCCCCAACAGTAGCCACCTGGTCATCTCATGCCAGCAGCAAGTTCCTGATGGCTGGCTCAATCCATCCCGTTCTTTTCAGTTCTTCATGGATGCTAAGGGGTTTGTTGCATAAAGGGACCAATCAACACATAAGATAAAAAAAACTCTGTAATTTCTATTGCTGTAGAGAAAAACAGCATTTAGTGTGTGTACCCATAAACACATTTATACATAAATAAAACATGTTACATGTAAAACATATACATATGTAATATATATAGCTGTGTCAAAAAGGTTTAGTATTGTTTTTGTTTCAATAACTTCATAAATATATTACAAACTTAAAACCAAAACAAATATAGCACAGTGGTGCATATCTGTTTCTCAACACTTAGAGACTGAGGCAGGAGGACCATGTGTTTAGGTCAGCCTGTTTCTTAAAACAAACAAATGAACATATTAAAAAGAAAGAAATTTGGGGCTGGGAAGGTGGCTCAGTGGTAGAATACTTGCCTTGCATGCATGAGGCCCTGGGTTCGATTCCTCAGCACCACATAAGCAGAAAAAGCCGGAAGTGGTACTGTGGCTCAAGTGGTAGAGCGCTAGCCTTGAGCTGAAGAGCTGAGGGACAGTGCCCAGGCCCAGCGTTCAGGCTTCACGACCAGAGGTCCCCCCCAAAAAAAAACAACAACAACTTGTTTTTTATAAACATAATTAAAAGAAACAAAATAAATCACTTAAAACCACAATTACTTAGGTTTATCATATACATTTCATTCAACTTTGAGAATCTTGAATGATAAAATTTTTGAGGACATTAACAAACCATGATCTGTCACCCAGCATGTGTCAGGACCTGGGTTTGATCCCCTGGTATTGAAAAATAATACTATTAATAATTAAATTTCAACTGAATTTTATTTATTTTTTTCGGTCGTGGGGCTTGAACTCTGGGCTTAGGCACTGTCCCTGCGCTCTTTAGCTCAAGGCAAATGCTCTACCACTCGAGCCACAGTGCCACTTCCGGTTTTCTGGTGGTTTATTGGAGATAAGAGTCTCATGGGCTTTCCTGCCTGGGCTGGCTTTGAACCGTGATCCTCAGATCTCAGCCTCCTGAGTAGCTAGGATTACAGGCATGAGACACCGGTGCCCGACTTCAACTAAATTTTATTTTTTGGTGATACTAGGGATCAAACACAGAGCCTTAATACATATCAGGTAAGTACCATTGAGTTATACCCTAACTCCTATTAAAACCTCATCAGACAAAATGTGTAAAGGATATTTAAATAATGAAATATGCACATGATACTTTGTGTGTGTTTTTGTAGGGGGGGGAGGAAGGGGGGGAGGGAAGCAGGGAGGGGGTACTGATAAAAGGCCTGAATTCAGGAACTCATGCTCTTGCTCAGCTTTCTTGGCAGTCTACCCACTTAAGCCCTGCCTCTAGCCTACCATTTTGTTTGGTAAATTAGAGATGGAGTCTCAAAGATTTTTTTTTTTCTGCCTGGGCTAGCTTGGAATCACAGTCATCTAGGTATGTACAAACTTGGAGCACTTAAATTTCTGAAATTATTAAAAGCTTAAGACTATGCTAAGCTTTTTGAAGCATTCAACGTAAGCTTTCTCTGGGTCAAATGTTTTCAGAACGTGGATGCCCTGTGATGTGTTTAACCTGGTTGTTGAATGCTTAGATTACTTCCAACTCATTGCCATAGCAAATAATGCTGGGATGGACATTCTTGCAAACCTTGCATATATATCTCTCAGACCGTTTCCTTAAGAGAAATTCTTCTGAGAAGGGGAATGGTCCAGAGAATGACCATTAGCAAGCTTCTGCTGCATGTGGAAAAGTTGCCCTTTGGAAAGGCTGAGCTAACTCACAGTTAAGTCAGCAATGGATGGGACTGTGGGTTCTTCCCACTGCTAGGGAGGCAGGCATCATTCTGTTTCAGCTACCTGTAAGTCATTACATGGATTTTTCTCCTCTGTGGAATGGAGCCAAGGATACCAGCACTCCTTACCTCTCCAGACCTCTCAAGTGGATGAATGTGGGTTACTTATGCAATCCAAGGACAGAAGTCTTAGTTCTCCAGGTGACAGGTACTGAGAAAGCTGCATAGCACTCAGAATTGAGCTATGGGCTCTGGTGGAAAGAGAAGAGAGGCTGAGTGGGGTGGAACGTGGAGGAAGTTCATCTCTAAGGGAGCCTCATTCAAGTAACTCAGAGAATCAGGGCTGCACCTGGAGTTCAGGACTGCAAACTGCAAGACTAGAAAACTGTATGAGGCTTTGCAGAGGGACAGACCTTCCTTAGATGCATTCCATACTTTTATAGACATAATCCAAGGATCTCTATCTCACAGATGAGGCCCTGCAGTTAAGACAGGCTGGCTAACCTACCCTTGTTCACACTGCTGCAGGACTGTAACCTACCCTTGTTCACACTAGGCAGGTCCCCCGCATTGTCTGGAATTCATTAAATTTTTTATTGTTATTATAAGGGTGGTGTACAGAGGGGTTACAGTTACTTGAGTCAGGTAACGAGTCCGTTTCTTGTTGGGCAATGTTACCTCTTCCCTTGTTCTCTCCCAGTTTTTCCCTCCTGGCCTTCCCCTCACAAGTTGTATAGTTCATTTTCAACATAGTATCTAGTGAGTAACACTGCTGCATTTGTTCACCCTTTGTCCCTCCATTTCTGTGCCCCCCTTTAATCTCCCAAAGACAGACAAACAAACAAACAAAGCAAAAAGAAACAGCAACAACAACAAGGGGGAAAAACTCTTTTGTTTCCATTTCCTGGAATTCCTTTTGATAATTGTTATTTTATATGATCAGAGGCACGGAGGTTGAGTTTGAATGGGAATGTAGAGTCCATTTCCCCAGCTGTGTAGGCCACCTCCCTCCGGTCCCCTGCAGCTCCAGGAAGCCATGCTTCCTTGGTGGCTTCTGAGGTGGAATCCTGGATAGGAGTTCCTTGCCCAGCCTTGGCTCCCCACTCCCGACTCCCCCGGCCATGGAACTCAGAGGTCTGAGGGAGAGTTGCTGGCAAGGTTCACAGCCGCTTAATTACCAAAGTGATTTTAATTTGTTTTTGTTAATTGAAATCTCATTAAGCAAGTAATTTACTCCAACACAGCTCAGGAGTCCACAATCCTGTGAGGGAGGAGGAGAGAGGGCCTTTCAGAACTCGCCTTGATGTGGGGTTTTGTGCTTCTTCCTGGAATCTGTGGCCTGGGTGCATTGGAGTGTATGTGTGTGAGTGTGTGTGTGTGTGTGTGTGTGGGGGGGGTAATTGGGCCTCAACCCAGGGACCTCCCAAGGCTGTCCTCTATTCCCTAGTTCTGGCCCTGCTTGCCTTTCCCTGTTCCCTGGAAGAATAGGGATATAAGAACCTGAGCTAATCTCTGCAGGGCACCCAGTCACACAAACACACACACACACACACACACACACACACACACAGACACGTGTCACACACACACATACACATACCAGCTCAAGGGTAGTACCCTACCATTTTGAGCCACAGCTCCACTTCTAGTTTTTCTAGTGGTTAATTGGAGAGAAGAGTCTTAGGGACTTTTCCACCTGGGCTACCTTTGAACTGTGATCCTCAGATCTCAGCCTCCTGAGTAGCCAAGATTATAGACGTGAGCCACTGGCTCCAGGCGCAACACCACTTCTTTATTGAAGGGGGACTGTGCTACAAACTGCAGCCACTTAGCATTCTTGGATCTGGCTTCTCCAGTGACTATAGCATCTCCCACCTGTGTCCAGCTATCCTGGATGGGGTGGAGTTTGAGCCAGTGTGGAAGAGTCCACACACTGCCTAGGAGGCAGTACATACTTAGCATTCATGGAAAGGGTGAGTGGGAATGTGTAGGAGCTATGCCCCTGGCTTGTCCTGGAAGATGTGCACATGCTCTCCTGCTTCTGGGAAATTCCTGTACTGTGCCTCTAGCCTGTGGCCTGGGTATATTGTGGCAGTTGAGGAATCGGCTAGCTCTGCCTACACTGGGCATTTTCCTTCTTCTAGCCCCTGACTGCCTTTTCCCTTTGCCCCTGACTATGGCCACTTGGTAGTTTTCCAGACCTGACATTTCAAACATGCAATGCCATATGTATCGCCACTCGCAGGTAATTATCACGTAAAATTAAGCTAGTCTTGTACATGAAACCAGCAATTAGCCAGGGACTGAAGGTCAGGGAGAGCTCGTTTATAGAGTCGCTAACAAAATGTTAAGTGGAAGTGTGTGTCAGATGGGCCAGGAGGCTGGATTAGCCGGGGTCGCAGCAGTGGGACTAGAGAGCCTGGGAGACTAGGGCTCTGCAGTGTTGGGCAGAACAGGAGGAACTGGCGATTTATGGCTCATTTTCTCCTCCCACTCTTAGTCTGCAACACAGCTTTGAAGACAAGGCTGCTAAGCTTGTGGAATACCCATGCACACCAACACTGTTTCCCCATTCACCCGGAAGCTTCATAGGTCTCCTGTTCAAAAGCTGATTTGTCAATATAACCTCCTACTTTCTGCCCACACACTGATCCCTGTCAGCCCTAACTTGGGTATCTGAAGACAGGATGATCTTGCAAGATTCAGAAGCTTTGTTTATGCCATTCTCTTGGCTCCGAATGCTTTTCTCTCCCTTCCAACTCCTCTATGGCCTACCTGGAGTTTTCTTTTCTGAAAATCCTGGGTGGGGAGAATATATAACTTATCTTCTTCTGCCCTTTGTTCTCTTATATTTACAGCAAGAACCCATTCAAATGTCACCTCCTCTGTGAAGCTTTCCTGGATTCCTCCTTCATGGTCGAATCTTCATCCCTCTGAATGCCCATGGAACCTTGTCTAGAATATTGGTATAGTACTTACCAAAATTATTCCCTATTCCATTGTTGGTCTACTCCAGACTCTTAATTCTACAAGGAACATTCACACTAAGTCAAGCAGGAAATGTGTTTAATTACTCAACAAGGAAAAGAGGTTCAGTGGAGAGAAGTCTAGATTTAGAATCTAGACTTCTAGAGACCCAAACTCCTATCCTCTCGTGCTGGGCAGATTTAAGTAAATCAGTCAAGCTCTCTGGTTTTTATCCTTTTAAATCAAGTCCTAGATGTTGAAGTGGCCGAGGCCAGTTTGATTCATTGCTTCTCCTGTAGGAACTCATCCAGTTCCCGCTGGAAAGTCTCTGATGACAGAGACCTCACAGAACAGGCACTCCACCGAGGGACAGCTTTGCCTTGAGAACCGCATCATCTGAAACCTGGCTTTCTAGCAGCTCCATCACAGGTACAGATCTGCACCTCCAGGCACCCTGTCATTAAGATGGTATTCCTAGGCTCAATGTACCAGTTCCATTGCCATCCCTTATAAGACCTGGTGTGAAGCCTGGCTGCCATTGGCTACCTTCATCCAAAGATCGCCTGAAATAGCACACAGAGCAGGGTGGTAACTGTTGTGTCAATATGTAATTGTTTTGAAGCAATATGCTCATAAAAAAGCCCCACCTTGCTGGGCGCTGGTGGTTCATGCCTGTAATCCTTTCTATTCCAGAAGCTGAGATATGAGGATTGAAGTTCAAAGCCAACCTTAGCAGGAAAGACCATGAGACTCTTACCTTCAACTAACTACCAGAAACCTGGAAGTGGAGTTGTGGCTCAAGTGGTAGAGTGCTAGCCTTGAGCAAAAATGCTTGGGGACAAAATCCAGGCTCTGAATTAAATCCCCAGGACTGACACACACACACACACACACACACACACACACACACACACACACACACACACACACACACACAGAGTCCTACCTAAATAAAGTCCATGCAAATGACAAAAGTAGGAAAAACCATTTGCCTCTTATATCACAGGCAAGGGACTACTCTTCTTAATAGCTAAAGAGGAACCACAAGTCAGAATGAAAAACATCTACAATTGAACAAAAATATGCACAAAGGATATTTTAAAAGTTTCCAAAAGAGGACCCGCAAATTACTTTGTAAATATACAGTGATTTGCTTAGCCTCTTTCATCATAAGAGAAATGCAAAATAAGATTGCAATTGCTTTGCACATTTCTGGAGACGTACATGTATGTATACATGTATATGTCATGCATACATATATTTTAAGTCTAGCTTTGTTCACAACTGCATATTAGTTTATATATGTATGTATGCACACTGGTCTTAGAGCTTGAAATCAGAGCTTCATACTTGCTTGACTTCTTTGCTCACAGCTAGCACTCTACCACTGGCATTTTGGTAATTATTTTGGAATCTCAGAGTCTTTTTTGGGTAGCTAGTTTTGAACCATGATTCTCCAATACTCAGCTTCATGAGTAGCTAGACTTATAGGCCTGAGCTACCTACATCCAACAGATTAGTGTTTTACAGTGAAAGAATTCCCCAAGGTCTTCTCTCCTTCAACAATCTTTGATGGCTCCCTATTGTCTATTAAGCCCACACTTTTTAACCTGGGTTTCAAGAGCCCCTATTGTCTGATCCCAACCTACCTTCCATTACTGCCACCACAGACTTTCCCCAGGAAAAAGTGGCATGATTTACTCTTGTGATGCACTGTTATACCTTGTGTCTTGAACTGTGCTCATTGGAAAAATCAAGAACCCTTCTCTTCCATTGCCATACCAAGTTACATCTACTCTTATTTTTGAGGAGATGGTGCTAGAGATTGAACCCAGGACTGATCTCATACTAGGCAAGCATGCTACCACTGAGCTAGCTCTTTTTAAAATTTTATTTTTATTTATTTATTTATTTTTTCTGGTCATGGGGCCTGAACTCTGGGCCTGGGCGCTGTCCCTCAGCTCTTCAGCTCAAGGCTAGCGCTCTACCACTTGAGCCACAGCGCCACTTCCGGCTTTTTTCTTTTTGCTTATGTGGTGCTGAGGAATCGAACCCAGAGCCTCATGCATGCAAGGCAAGCGCTCTACCACTGAGCCACCTTCCCAGCCCCTCTTTTTAAAATTTTTATTATTATACCTATGTAGCTTAGGCTGGCCTTGAATAGCAACCCTCCTGCCTCAGCCTTTGAGTGCTAAGATCACTGTGTACATCATGCCCTAGGCTTTAAGTTATACCTGGTCTTCCTCCTGAAGAACTTCTCTTCCCAAGTTTGAAGTAGCCTTTCATAGTTTTATCCTGCATGTCTCTTAAAGGTTTCTTTTCTTTTCTGTTCTCTTCTTCTCATCTCCCCTTCCCTCCCCTCTTCTCCTTCCTTCCCTTCCTTCCTTTTTCACTCTTGTTTAGTGTTACTAAAGGGTTGGAGTCAGGGCTTCACACTTGCTAGACTGATGTGATACCACTGAGCCATGCCTCCAGTTCTGATTTCATTTTTTTTTCATCCTAGGGCTTGAACTCGGGGCCTGGGAGCTTTCCCAAAGCTTCTTTTTGCTCAAAGCTAGTGCTCTACTACTAGCAGCTCCACATTTGGCTTTTGGGGTAGTTAATTGGAGATAAAGAGTCTCAGGCTGGGAATGTGGCTTAGTGGTAGACTGCTTGCTTAGAATGCATGAAGCCCTGGGTTCAACTCAGTACCACATAAGCAGAAAAAGCCACAAGTGGTGCTGTGGCTCAAGTGATAGAGTGCTAGCCTTGAGCACAGAGAGACTCAGGGATAGTGCCTAGGCCGAGTTCAAGCCCCAGGATTGGCAAAAAATATTTCATGGACTTTTCTGTCTGTACTGGCTTGGAACCTTGGTCCTCAGATCTCAGCTTCCTAAGTCACTGGTTTTACAAGTGTGAGCCAGGGATGCCCAACTTCATCAGTTATTTTTAAGCTAGGGTATCTGAGCCATAATCTGCCTACTTTTGGCATCTTGTCCTCAGTGGGATCACAGGTGTATACCATCCATCTAACTTTTCACCCGTTGAGATGGAGTCACAAGAACTTTTCTACCCAGGCTGTCCTTGAGAGCCCTGATCCTCCCATCCTCAGCTTCTTATGTAGCTAGGATTACAGGCATGAGCCACCAGCACCTAGCTTTAGATTTCTTTTGACTATTTCCATCTGGAAGGAGGAGAAGGATGAGGAGGAGAAGGAGGTGCAGGAGCTCTTAGAGCCCAGTAAAGTGCCAGGTGGGATCAGGTCTGTCTGCTCCTTGTCCCATCTTATCTGTCATCATCCTATCTATCCTCACTGGGGGAAAGCCTGTCATCCCTCATTGCACACACCCCTGTGTGGGACCTTCTGTACAGTGGCTCCATGTGAGCCCACTGAAGCTCACCCACACCCACCAGCCTGGCTGCAAAGAGAGGTTCAACGTGACCAGACAGTGAGGCCACCACATTCCAGACGGATGAGGGAGGCATGCCCGGAGGTCATATGTCTGGCTTAGCAACCCACCTGCACCCACTCAACCTTAACAGATCCCTGGGATGATCCAGGTTCAACTCCTCACCGTCCTGGCACCACTGTACAGCACTGACTTGCTGCCTCAGGTCCTCACCAAAGGTGATACTTGTTCTAGGGCTGTGTGAGAACCGGGAGAGAAAGCTTGGAAGGTGTCAGAGGCGTGATCTCTGGCAGTTTCTCAGGTTGGTTCTCCTAGAAGCCAGGGCTGGCAAGCTACAGATGTACAGAAAGCTAAAGATGTACAGCCCAAGCTAAACCTAGAAAGGCAGATGTACTGCCAACCCCCCTGTATGCCAAACAGCACGGTACTGCAAAGCCAAATCGATTTTTTTTGCTTCATTACTGTTTGGAGTTACTTTGCCATCATCAGTACTCTGCTAGTGAGAACCTCAGATCTGCTCAGGTGTGGCAGTCATACTGCCTTCACCATGTGCATGGGGCTTGGGCACGCACACAGATATTTTTACGGAAGTGTGTGCATACTTGTGTACTTACAGTGGTTACTGGCAAATAGGGCATCCCAGGAAGAAATAAAGGTTAAGATAGGGCAAGAAAGGATAAGGAAAGCCAGGCATGGTAGTGAATGTTTGTATTTCCAGCTACTCAGGATACTGAGGCAGGAAGACTATATAAGTCCAGGAGTTTGAGGGCAGCCTGGGCAAGTTAGTGAGACTTCACTTTAAAAAAAAATGTGGGGGAGGTGGGGGGAGGCTGGAAAGTGGGGGAAGCAAGCACTGTGCTTCATACTTGTAATCCCAACCTATCAGGAAGATTGTAGTTTGAGACTAGTCTGGGCCAAAAGTTCCTTAAAACTCATCCTAACCAATAATTTGAGTAAGGTATAGGAAGGAGAATTTTTGATTGGAGAACAACTCCAAGCAAAAACCACAAGACTGTGAGAAAAATAACTAAAGTAAAAAGGGAAAGGTTGAGTGCTTGGTTCAAGTGGTAGAGCACCTGACTAGAATGTACAAGGACCTGAATTCAACCCCAGGACTATGGACAACAACAACAAAAGTTAAAGACTCAAAAGCGTTCCCTCGGGCTGGGAAGGTGGCTCGGTGGTAAGAGCGCTTGCCTTGCATGCCTGAGGCCCTGGGTTCGATTCCTCAGCACCACATAAGCAAAAAAAGAAAAAAGCCGGAAGTGGCGCTGTGGCTCAAGTGGTAGAGCGCTAGCCTTGAGTTGAAAAGCTGAGGAACAGTGCCCAGGCCCAGAGTTCAGGCCCCACGACCGGACCCCCCCAAAAAAAAGGGTTCCCTCACCCTGTCTCTGCCTCAGTTTCTCATTTATAAAGTGGCAATTAGAATAGTAGCATGAATTATTAGGACCCTCAGAGGATTGAGTTAATACACACACGTAATGGAAGCTAATGCAAAGTAAGCAGAGGTGGGGGGAAGTGGGGAGTCTCTTCCTCTAGGCTCTTTCCTTCTTCCTTTAACTCCATCTAAGATGTCACCTCCAACATCTTTCCCTCCTCCCTCTGTCCTGCAGGATTCCCCCAGCCCCTCCCCTGCCCGCAACAATATCCTGATCTTTGCCAGAACCAAGCTGGGTGTGGAGTACATGCCACAGGCAGGGAAAAGAAGCCAGAGGGAACAGGAGGTGGAGATGTTGGATCCAAAATGTTCGTCCTCCTCCTCCTCCTCCTCCTCCTCCTTTTCCTTCTTTTTTCTCTTTTCCCTAGCCCTGCTCCCAGAGGCAGGAGGTTTGGGGGACAGAGGGAGAGCTTCAAAGAACAGACAATCCCAGCATTCCCTGGTGGGCTTGGGGGTCAGGCCCCTCCCCACTCCATCTGCCCCTGCTGTAGCCTGTGCCATCCGGCTTGCTAGCCCAGATCAGCCTGGTGGAGTCCAACAAGGCAGGGACCCCAGGCTTTGCCAGTCCTAGCCCAGCTGGGGATGAGAATAGCTAAAATCTGAGGTCTGTGAAAGGTTCTCCTGCTTTATTTCATATTCTCATTCTCTCTCTCTCTCTCTTTCTCTCTCTCCTTCCCTCTCTCTCTCCTCTCTCTCTCTTTCCCTCTCTTTCTCTCTCTCTCCTCTCTCTCTCTCTTTCTCTCTCTCTCTCTCCTTTCTGAGGCCCGGTCTTTCCCAGCCCTGTGGTTCTGAGTCTGTCCTGTGCCAGCCTCTCTGGCTGTCTCCCTCATCCCTGCCTCTCTGCCACCACCTGCCCTGGGTCTCCTGCCAGCTCTAGGCTCAGTGAGCATCAGGCCCTGTCAGCCTGAGCTCCAAATTCCCCCCCCCTCCCGCCCCCCCCCACCTCTGCCTTTCAACCCCCCTGGGCCGGAGGCCGGCAGTTCCAGCATCTGGAGGGGCTGGCTCTCTGCTCTGGCTGCCCCAGGCCAGGGGTCCTCCTCCTCCCTGTTCCCCAACCCACCTTCCTCCTTTCTTCTCTCTATAGTGACTGGAGTCCTCACTCTTCCCATCCCTCTGACTCCTCCCTGCCAGGGACAGCTTGCTGCCCTCCAGGCCTTGGCTGGAAGCTCACAGTGAAGCCACCTCCCCCCACAGACTGGGAGGGGAAGAATCACCATGACAACCAAGATAACCTCCCCTTCTTCCCCTCCCTTCCTCCTCCTCCCAGCTTTACAGAAGGGGTTAGAGGTCAGGGGGAGGGGGGTGGGGAGTAGGGATAGAAACCCTCAGGGATCTAGTAACAGTGGATGGGGCATTGGTGAGAGATAGGCCAGTTGTGGGATCATAGCTCTTGGGCTGAGTCCAGCCAAGCATGATCTAGTGGGGGGTCACAGTCACCAGTTGAGTTCCCCAATGTACCAATGATTCCTCTGGGCAGCTGGTCAAACACAGAGCTCCAAGTGTCATCTTCGATCTACTAAACCACCATCTCTGGAGTTGGGGCCTGAGGATTTCCCACAGGTGATTCCTACATGTGACAGCATGCAGAAAGCTGGAGTAGCAGCTTGGGTTTGAATCTTGCACACAAAATCACGTCCAGGCTTGTGACTTTCCCAGGGCTCAGTGCTCACTTCTGTCGAATGGGTTAACAGCATCAGTTCCATAGGGTGTTAGGTGGGTTGGGCTTATGTTAAAGCACGTTGCACAGCTCTTAAGTATTGCTGCTTTCTCTTCCGAGACTGGCAGGAGCTGTCAGCTGCCTCCCCCAAATCTGCCATGGCCTGGGCCTTCTCTGCCATTATGTGTTACAAGACACTGAAAATTCTCAACACTGGAGCACCACGAAATCATTAAGGCAAAACAATAAATAAAGGCCTGGAAGTTATTACAGAGCTGACAGTGCACAACGGCATCCTGCAAAGCAAATATGAATTATTTCAGAACATTTTAAAATGAAAAATTCTCTCTTGTTCCTGCCTGGCCCTCTCATCCATTAACTCCTCCTCACAGCCTTTCAGCAGGTGGGTGGTGGTCTGGCTGGGAGGTCCCAACATAGCACTTCCTAGGAGTCAGACTGGAAGTCAAGCTGCTGCTTCTTTAGCCTTCACAACTCTTCATTTGTTAAAGCATCTCCTCCTTCCCTGTCTTTCCTTAGACTCAATGAGTCTCCTCCTCACCCCTCTATAGCTTCAGGAAGTTGGGCTCCATCTGGCCCATTTCATACACAGAGAAACAGGTACAAGAGATATCAGCAGCAAACTCAGAGTACAATACATAGCAGAGCTCAAACTCAAGCCTGGGCATCCATTCCAAACATAACTCAGACTACATAACACAAGACATGCAGAACATTTGTATCGCATATCTTAAAGGCTATCTCTTGCCAGGTGCTAGTGCTTCATGCCTGTAATCCTGGCTTCTCAGGAGACTGAGATCTGAGGATTTTGGTTCAAAGCCAACCTAGGTAGGAAAGTCTGAGACTCTTTTCTCCAGTTCACCACCAAACTATGGCTCAAATGGTAGAGCTCCAGCCTTGAGCAAAAAAAGCTAAGGGACAGCACCCGGACCCCGAGTTCAAGCCCCAGGACTGGCGCATGCACATGCATGCACGCACACACACAGACTTTATAATGTATTATTATTATTATTGTTGTCATTGTTGGTAAGTACTTATCAGAGTGCTGCTCTGGTTATCCAGAACCTTGAGCGGACTGCTGTGGCCTTCTATCACTGCTGTCCCATTCTGCTGTATCAGCACCCCCTCCTTTGAACTGATGTCCTCCTTCCCATTTTCTGAGCTAGGATTTTATATACTGACTTCAAGTGAGTCAAATTTCCTCTAGTCTTTCCAGCTCTCTTTACCCCAGGTGGAGGAACCCCATCAGGAAGAGAGGATGTGCCCAATACATACAGAATCACAGTTGCAAGATTTGGCATTATTGCTTGAGTACCTAGATCCAGCTGCTCCTGATGTCAGATCTTCTGTTACACAGGCCAATAATCTCCCCTGTTAAGTTGAACTAGATTAAGTTGGGTTTCAGTTGCTTATTCTCAAAGGTCTAGGTACTGAATGGAGAGGAGCAGGTACACACATGGCTTTTGATGATATACCCAAAGAGGAAGGCTTGATCTAGAAGAACCAGGAGAACTAACTATGGTGCATCATACCCATATCCCTCCAGGAGTAGGGGACTGAGCATGTCCATGCAAAGGATTGTGGGCAGGAGGTCAAACCCACAGGTAAAAATCTCAGAAGAGCCATTGATTCTGCCATCTGGACAATTTTTTCTTTTTCCTTTTTTCTTCTTTTCTTTTTTTTTGAGACAAGGTCTTGATGTGTATCCCAGGCTGGCCTTGAACTTCCTATCCTTCTGCTTTAGCCTCTTGAGTATTGAGATTACAAAGGTAAGCCATTATGCTTAGCCCTTCTAGGTGATGAGAAGAATTCCTTGCTTCTACAGACCTCAGCCTCCTGACTTGTGCTTTTCAAGATCTCCCCTACCCCCTGCCATGCTCTTTAGCTTCATCTCCAATTAATCTACCCTCATTCCATTCTCTTCACATATCTGCAGTTCTCATTTGCTTTAGTTCCTTAAGAAGATCATCCTTCCATCCATTTGCCCATATTTATCCATCCATTCATCCATCACCAGCTCCTGAGATATGTCAGGTATTTTCCTAGGTATTTAGATACCATACAGGCCTTGCCTGCTCTCATGGAACAACCAGGTCCTCAGACCTCAGCCTCCTGATTAGCTAGAATCACAGGCATGAGTCACCCACACTCATCTGGCCTTGGGTGCCTTTATAGGCTTTTGAGGCAGGAAGAATGAAGAGGAGATTGAATTCCTTCTGTGTACCAGGAAACCCAAGAGAAGAAGGCTTAAGGAGTAGGCTAGTCCTTGGGTTTAGCAGGCACTGTCCGTTGTCTCCC
The DNA here is from genome assembly GCF_019054845.1 of Dipodomys spectabilis. Taxonomy (NCBI): domain Eukaryota; kingdom Metazoa; phylum Chordata; class Mammalia; order Rodentia; family Heteromyidae; genus Dipodomys; species Dipodomys spectabilis. Next base: position 7,941,200 of record NW_024870681.1, read on the forward strand.
ATGGGTCTTCCTTATTTATTCCATTTTTGAGTTGATTGTGGCCTCTCCCAAAAAGCTCTGATCCAGCCATCTACCTTCTTCCAGGACATAATCACTGTCTTTGCATGGAAAAGACCAAGGTATGAGGGTTACTGGTGAAATCATGGGACATACAAGCTGGGTGTTCCTGGGCTATGTGTGTGTGTGTGCATGCACACAGATGTTGGATCTTACTCCAAAGCTCAAAAGCAATGCCTTATGTGAATATGAAATTCATGCCCAAGGGTTGGCTGCATCTGCTCCAGCCACAGACCTTCTCTGGCAGGGCTGAGACCATCCTCACACTCCACTTTTCCACTTGGCTTCAGATTTCACCTTGGTCATAGCTTTCTCCAGAAAGCTTTCTTTGTTGAGGTGCTGTGCCCCTATTGTCCTGAGCCAGCCTGTTTATTAGCCAGATTTCCTGTCTGCCATAGTTGTGTGTTCACTTGTCTCTTCTCGATTTGGTTTTAAGTTTGATCATGGGGCATGCTTTCACCAGAGTCTAGCACAGAGCCTGATGCATAGTAGGTGTTTAGTAAGTGCTAGCACGAATACAGGAGAGATCAAACAATGTGAGCTATTCACAGATGAAGGATAAACTTCAGAAGAAGTTTATCTGTGTCCGGTGGCAAAGCAAACATATAGTGTACAAAATAAATATGAGGAAGCTGGAACATGTGTTCAGGGGGCAGTCAAAGGGACAGGGACAGAGAAATAGAGAAAGGAAGGGTAGATGAAAACAGTCATCATCTTCAGTGTACATATGTGAAAATGGAACTAGGCAACTTGAACGGATGGTTGGGGTTGAGAGAGATGGGAAAGAATGATGGAAGGTTGACATTGATTAAAATGCATTGTAGCTGGGTGCCTTTGGTTCATGTCTATAATCCTAGCTCCTCAGGAGGCTCAGATCTGAGGACTGAGATCTTTGTTGTTATTTATTTATTTATTTGTTTGTTGGTTGGTCATGGGGGCTTGAACTTAGGGCCTGGGCCTTGTCCCTCAGCTCTTTTTGCTCAAGACCAGTGCCCTACCACTTGAAGCCACAGTGCCACTTCAGTTTTCTGGTGTTTAGTTGAAGATAAGTTTCCTGCCTAGGATGGTTTTGAATCTTGGTCCTCAGATCTCAGCCTCCTATGTATCTAGGATTACAGGTGTGAGCTACCAGTGCCCAGTAAAGATCAAGGTTTGAAGTTAATCCAGGTAGGAATATCCATGAGGCTCTTAAGTACAATTGAACTACCACTCCCCCCCCCCCAAAAAAAAAGCTGGAAGTGGAGCTATGGCTCAAGTGGTAGAGCTCTAGCCTTGAGCAAACAAACAAAAAACTCAAGAACAGGGCCAAGGCCCTTAGTTCAAGCTCCAGGAGCTACCCACAAACATTGTACTCACAAACTGACATGTTGAACTATAGCTCTTTTTTTTTTTTTTTTTGTCAGTCATGGGGCTTGAACTCTGGGCCTGAGCGCTGTCCCTCAGCTCTTCAGCTCAAGGTGAGTGCTCTACCATTGAGCTACAGCCACTTCTGGTTTTCTGATGGTTTATTGGAGATAAGAGTTTCAAGGACTTTCCTGCCCAGGCTGGCTTTGAACCTCGATCCTCAGATCTCAGCCTCCTGAGTAGCTAGGATTACAGGCATGAGTTGTACAGCTACTTAAAGATAATACTAATACTACTGTATGAGTAAAAAGAAAGCTGCTAATGAGACCCAGGACCACCAGCCAGGGAGAGGCTGGGAGGGACCATAGTCACCAAGCTTTCAGGGCTGGGGTGAAAATTCCACTGAGAATTCCCTTATCTTTCCTGCCAGCTCCAGACTGGACTCTGGCTTTTGTATAGTCTGCTGCTCACTATTTTGCATGCCCACCTGTGTGCGTGTGCAAACCCTGAGGAGTATTTGGTAGATCTTTGTGCCTCTCTCTGGGTGTGATGTGTTTATGGTCAACACTTGTGCCTTTGTGTAACCAGGTATAAACATGACACCTTTGCACACACAACTCTGTATGCAGAACATGTCCAAGTATGCATGGGTGCCTGGGAGTGTATGTGCTTGCACAGACTTGAGTGTGCTCACAGAGGCAGAGGACAGCCGGGTGTGTTCTGTCACTTTGTACTGATTAGCCTTCACTTGGAAGCATTTAGGTGACGATTTACAGCTGCACCTGACCCTGGCCTCTTGGCCTCATCCTGCGTGTGCTGCTACGGCTGCCCCCCTGCCCCCCTGCCCACCCCCTGCCCCCCTGGCCACATAACTGTGATTTATGGCTGGCCTGTGGGGAGTGGCCCCCTCCCCACCACCCACCTCTCCACAGCTCCAGCACCAGATGGGCTGCCTGCTGCTCCCTGGAGCAGCTCTGCCAGGGAGGGTGAAGCAAAGCGACCAACTGGCTGCCAGGCTGGGCTGGGACCCCTCCCTCAAGCCACTGCTCACACCCTTTCACGCAATCCCTGTCATCTTGTCCCAGGCTTGTTTCTAGTTGTCGGAGCCTGTGACAGAACAGAAACCACCTCCATCCTCCATTCAGCTCCACGCCAGACACAGATAGACAGACATACACAGATAAAGGTGCGGCTAGGTCCACGTACAAGGATGCTCGCAGGGTCACGTCTGACAAGCGCATGTGTGTGCGTGTATGTGGGGGATGAGCACACATGTGGGGGCTGGGAAGGAAGCCAGGACCCCTGCAGCCAGGCCAAGCCTCCCCCACTCCCTGTTTGGTCCCCCCACCCCGCCCCTTTCCCCAGTATCTATACTCCCTGATGCCAAAGGGTATCTTCTCCAGCTTGTGCCAATTCATTATGAAGTTCCACTCAACCAGCAAGGGCATTTCTAGGGGTGTCCCTGAGGTGGACCCTTGGGGGCTGAAGCTCAACCCTGGTACCCCCAAGGCTGGTGTAGCTGGGAGAAGGGGGTGGTGAAGAAACCGGGGGACCATGTCAGGCTGAAGGTGAGCACTGGAAACAAAAAGATTGGAGTAAATTATTATTCCCCCCATGGCTTTCCCAAGGAAAGTGGAAGCAGCAGCCTGAGGCCCGTTTTCCTATTTGATGGGGGATCAGATAAATGGCAGGCAGCTTGCTCTGATAAGGCCTTGCTCTGGGCACAACCTCTCTCTCTGCAACCCTCTTACTATGCATAGAGGAAGGCTATCTGTGCAGCTGCACCTTGACACAAATATATCTGCACCCGAGATGAAGCAATTCCCCCAGAAATTACAGCAGGGGGATTGCATCTGAGGAGGGGGCCCTGGGGAGGAGTGGGGACTGGTGGGTGGAGGGGGAGAGGCCTGGGGCAGGCAAGGAGCAGAAGAGGGAGGTAGCTGGGAGACTGGGAGTGGGGAGGAAGGGAGAAAGAGGTCAAGAGTTCTGCACTAGGGAGGGGCCCGGAAGAATCTTTGTATAAAATTTATCTCCCCCCTCCCCCCACCATCAAGCAGCTATCTCAGAACTATTCTTTACTTCCTGCATCATCTTGCTAATAGGGAAACTCACTTGTACCCCCATTCTTCACTCCCCCTCCCCAACTCCCTTCTCGCTGCTCACAGAATTAAAAAATCAAATATGTGGACAATATTAGATTTTACAATGAGTCGCCTAAATGGAGAAGTCGACCGCCTTTAAAAAAAGACTCTTTTCAGGGTCTGACAAGGTGGCTCATTGGTAGCACACTTGCCTAGCATGCATGAGGCCTTGGGTTCAATTCCTCAGCACCACATAAGCAGAAAAAGCCGGAAGTGGGCCTGAGGCTCAAGTGGTAGAGCACTAGCCTTGAGCTGAAGAGCTGAGGGACAGTGTCCAGACCTAGAGTTCAGGCCCCACAACCAAGAAAAAAAAAAAAAAAGACTCTTTTCAGAAGGAAAATGGGATGAGAATGTGATTTAAATAAATATGTTCATACATAAATGTTTTTGGAAGGACAGACAGCAAAGAGTTCTGATCTTGAGGGCACTGGAAACACTTTTCCAAGTTGTCCCATGGATATCTGAGAGAGAGAGAGAGAGAGAGAGAGAGAGAGAGAGAGAGTGTGTGTGCATGTGTTGAGTGTATGTAAAAGCACACAAACTGCTTATGTGTTACTCTGGTCATGTGTCTGTGTTCTCTCTCACACATGCATGGTCTCACAATACTCTAGGCTCCCTCTCTCTGCCCATCTGCCCTCCCCTTCCAGCCTCTATGGAGGTCTCCAGAAAGTTCCCTGCTTCAGGAAGAGATGCTTTGGTGAGACATCCCATCAGGCACAGGGTCCTCTGGTTCTTGCCAGACACTCCCTCCCCTCCTAGCTCCTCCTTGGCTGTGCAAAGGTGCCTGAGGGTGCTGGCAGTGGGTCTTGGCAGGCCAAGTACATGGGGGCGGAGCAGTGGGCTGTGTAGGTTGGGGATCTTGTTCCCAAAGCTCTGGGTCTTGAGGGTGTGAGTTGGGCTTGTTGGGGTGGGGATGGGCAACAGGAGACATCATGTGTCCATGTGGGAGGGAAAGATGAAACAAAATGAGTGCGTGCGTGGGGGTTCCCCTCCCTTCCTAAACTGGCACCTGCCTTGGGTCTGACTGTCAGAGCAGCTGCTAGACAGAAGAGTGGGCTGACAGATGCCACGGCCCTAGCCTTTGTCTGAGCCAGAGAAAAATCACACCCTCCCCTTAAACCCTCCCCGGGAGGAGGGGTGTAGCGGAGGCTGAGAGGTTTCCCATCTCACCCTACAACTTTGCCTCTAGCCCTGAAAAGCAACAGGGGTCTTCATCCTGTCTCTCAACTTAGGAGAGTTGGGTGAAGTGAGAAGTTAATGTTTAGGGGGAGAGATGCTTTGAACTTATTTGCCTAAATGGAGTGATATAGGGTGTAGGGGTAAAGGGTATAGGGGTGTTGGCAGGGGTGGGGAGGGATCTTCACGGCAACTAAAATCAGCCTTGGGAGGGGGGACTGAGTCAGCTGGCAGGAACTAGCCTTTCTGAGCCTCAGCTCTTCTCTCTTCTCAGGTGTAAAATATGGGAAGCGATTCTTCAAATAACAGATGCAATGTTAAATAACATGGATAGCTGAGGTTGTTAGACATGTCAGGCTGCTGGGGCAAAGAACACAATTGGCTGTCACCTGCTTCTGGTTTGGGATGAATCTGGAGGAGCACAAGGCCCATTCTTCCTGCAGGAAATAGTCCCTGGGAAGTCAGTCACCTCTTCCAGGCTAGTGGAATCCTTCAGTTTCACCTGCAGCCATCTCTGTAGATAGGTGATGGAACAGGAGTCCTCTAAGGGGAACTACTATGTACGACAGGCTGAGGCATGCTGGGGCAGAATACTGACCTCCCATCTCAAATTTTCTGTAGTCAAGGACTTGGCCAGAAGGTTCTAAGAGCCAGAGGACATGGGAACTGTTCCTTTAGAGCACATACTAGGAGGGAAACCACCTGAGGAGAACTAGAGTGTTTATGTAGATAGAAGTCCTGTGGTTTGGCTTACTGGTAAGCAGGAATCTACACTGAAACTTGAATGCAATACCCATCCATCCCCATAGTGGGATTTGAGCTATTTCTTGCCTCATACTTATCCTTACACTCATCCTTATGTATAAGTGATTGCCATTGATCCTGATATTGGGGCATTGATCATCACACTGGAACATCGATTTCCCAACTGACTCTGAATTGGGGTATTGATCTCTACCTTGGGATGTTGACTTTCTTACCCATATCTACCATGGGGCATTGATTCCTCTCAACCCACTCTGTATTAGGACATTGATCTTCCAATAAGATGTTGATGACCCCAACCAAATCTTCATTGGGCCATTGATTTCCACGTTGGAATGTCAACTCCCCTTCCCATCCAATTCTGGACTGGGACATTGATCCTACATTGGAGCATTGATTTATTCACCTCTCTCAGTATCTTAATATCATCCATGACACACCACCAACTGAGGATATAACACTGATGTTTTATGTTAAGGTTTTGGTTTATTCTCTCCGTCAATATCTCACGAGCTGACGCTATTGTAAGTTTCTGTGGTTATGGTTGACATCCATGTTTCCTTCCCTCATGGAAAGATCCTGATTTCCTTTTGACTTCCATATTTGAATCCTGATACACAACCCCTGCCTCCATTACACAGTTCCACTCTCAGTGACTTCGACTAAGGTATCTGTTCATGAGTCCAGTGAGGAGCACCTAATAAGATGGGAACCGCATGGAGCACATTGGGAGAAGCATAGCCTCTGGAGCTGCATGGAGCACATTGGAAGAAGCATAGCTCTGGCCTTTTGAGTTTGAATTCTGAGCTTGACTATTTAAGAGTTGCCTCATCTTTCAAGTGGGAGTGAGGATGCCTACTTTTCAAGCTTTCTAAGCAGCAGTCATGTGCTGTATAATGATGTTTTGTTCAATGGTGGACCCTTGTACAATGGTGGTTCTATAATATTATATAGCTTTGCCAAGTGCTGGTGGCTCACATCTGTAATCCTAGCAACTCAGGAGGCTGAAATCTGAAGAGCTCAGTTCAAAGCCAGTCTGTGTAGGAATATTAGTAAGGCTCTTCTCTCCAATTAAGCACCAAGAAAATAAAAAGCCAGAAGTGGAGCTGTGGCTCAATTGGTAGAGTGCTAGTCTTGAGCAAGAAAGCTCAGGAACAGTGCCCTGAGTTCAAGTCCCAGGACCAGCATACACGCAAAAAAAAAAAAAAAAAAAAAGATTACACGGTCCTGTGATATTGTGGTCAACTCTACTGGTGGAAGGTTGATTTCTGATGTTCACACAATGACTAAAATTGACAGAGAACAAATTTCTCAGAATGTACTCTGTCTTGACACATGACTGCATGAGGACATTGAGAGACCTAGAACAGATAGCACAGGACTTTATAATAACTTACCCTGCCCTCCTTCCTCCTCCTAGATGAGGGAGATGGCTCAGTCACATACTGTGGTTGGGGCTCAGATCCTGCTTTTCCTCACATACCATCCATCCTCTATGAAGTGGGTCCCCCGAGAGTCCAGATCCAACTTCATTAAAAAAAAAATATCCATAGATAGCAAAGAGGAGAGCAACTTTTCCACCCTGAGCCTGTGTGTAATTACATATTTTGGCCACGTGCTGGGCCCGGGATAAATCTGTATGGTAATGTAGGCCAGGGGCTTACAATGTAGGCGCACATGCTAATTTTTAAACCACAAAATCGTGGCTGTTTTTCATTTTCATTTCCAACAACACTGACAGAGATTAGGCCCTATTAAGCACTATGGGGCCTGTACTCCCCTGGGCTACGTGTGGGGCTCTTCCTGGCTTTCATGGGCTTTTTGGGCCTGGTGTTGAGGCAAACAAATTTCCTAATTGTAGGACAAAGCTCTGCCCAGGAGGAGGTACCTAGGATGGGAGACTGAGTATCTTTTCTCCTGTTTTTCTCCATTCCAGGCTGGTCTACGTCTTACTTCTTTTACCTAGGGAGCTAAAATTTGGGGCCTACAGGGCCTAAGGGTGTTGTAATTCCAGACCACACCTTCCTTTCTGGAAGAATAAAGTGTACCATCCTCCCCAATGCCCTGAGTTACCCTCAGGAACCTGGAGAAAAAAGCTCAAGTCATAGATCAGTCTTAGCCCAACCCAAGTGACCTGTATAAGTCACGTGGCAAATGACTTTGAACAAGTCTTTTCCCTTTCTGCACTTGTTTCCATCTATCAAGGCTAAGAGAGGGGCAGGGAAGGTGGCTCAGTGGTAGAGTGCTTGCCTCATATGCATGAGGCCCTGGGTTCGATTGCTCAGCATCACATAAACAGAAAGCACAAACTAGGGAATTTGGACATCTAGAATTTTTCTTCCAACGCTAACATTTGCATTTGAACTTCCTGCTCCCCATGAATGGATCAGTAATGGCAATGAACATCAATTATACAAATACACCATGTATAAAATGGAATTTTGTGTGTGTGAATGCATGTGCTGGTACTAGACCTTGAACTCAGGGCGTAGGCGCTGTCCCTTAGCTTTTTTGCTCAAGGCTAGCACTCTACCACTTGAGCCATAGCCCCATTTTTGGTGGTTAATTGGAAATAAGAGTTTCACCTATTTTTTTTCTGCCTGGGCTGGTGTCAAGCAGTGTTCCTTAGATCTCAGCCTCCTGAGTAGCTAGGATTGCAGGCATGTTCACTGTTTTATTTCATCTTCTCTTCTACTTCTTAGAAAGAAGAATGGGAAACCTCAAATCCCATCTCTATCACTCAGTGGCCTGAAAAATCTGTGTCATCATCTATAAAAAGGGGGCGGGGGTGTCATCTATAATAGTCCTGCCTGATAAGGTATTATCCAGATAAGCAAATTGCTACAAAGTGCTCAAGACCCTCAGAACAGCCCTGGGCATATACTTGTTGTGGTCAGTACTGTGATAGATAAAGAGATGGAGGTTGCCTTTAATTCTAACTACTCAGGAAGCTGAAAGCTGAGGATCCCGGTTCGAAGCCAGCCAAGGCAGGAAAGTCCATGAGACTCATCTCCAATAAACTACTCAGAAACGACTGGAAGTGATGCTGCGGCTCAAGTGGTAGAGTACTATGCTAGTCTTGAGGCTCAGGGCCCTGAGTTCAAGCCCCAGGACCAGCAAAAAAAAATGGTGGGAGGGCATGATGGAGGTTGGAAAAAAAAATGTAAGTAATCCAAGGCCACAGTTAAAATCCATACTGGAACTCTGGTCACTGGTGTCTCCCCAGTAGAAACTTGGCTGCATTCATGTCTTTCCAGCCAAGCTTCCTTCTCCCAGTGAGACAGGGCCAGATTCTCAGTGGTACTTTCTCCCCATTCCTGAGTAGCAGGCCAACGCAGAAAAAGAGGGACGGTAAAATAAGCAGGAAGGTCTAAGGGAGCCCCTGGATGGGGCTCTGGCCTGGTGGCCATCCCCACCTTGACTCCCAGAAGCACTTGAGTATGTGCGAGCCAGCCCAGGCTCAGCTGGTTGCTGGGGTCTGGCAGACCCTCTGCCAGTCTGAGGAGCTTGGAGGGCTGAGAGGAGGGGCTAAGCCCAGCCCCCTTCCATTCTCCTCCATCTGCACTCAGGAGCAGCAGAGCGTGGTGCCCTGCCACCCCTCCCATTCCTGTCCCCTTGCATTCTCCCCTCCTGGGCGGGGTGGGAGTGGAGTGGGGGGGGGAGGCCTCCCTGTCTTTTGGTGGGGAGGGTAGGGGTAGGGTGGGGAGACCTGGTCTGTGCTCAATTTCATGCCTCTTAATTCGCAAGTCTGTCCGTGAAAATGGCAACAAATCGGCCCCAACTGCCCAAATGTCCCATCCCATCTCAAGGTCTCCCCTGCAACCCTCATCCTCCCTCTGACAGCCCCTCATCCACCAGAGGAGAGACAGAGCAGAGGGTCCCTGGTGGTGTCAAGCGCTTAGATGCTGACTTAGACTCACCCAGGGCTCTCTTCCCTACACACTTGTGCTCTGACAGAGCCAGGCTTCAATACACGTCACAGCCTACACCCAGAGGTGATCCTCGGGTGTAAGATGATGGCAGGAAGCCATTTTATTTTCAATCTTAATGCTTATTTGTTTTAATTTCAGAATAATTTATTTTTTTGTGTTTTGTTGATTATGGGCTTGAATTCAGGGTCTGGGTGCTATCCCTGAGCTTTTGTGCTCAAAGCTAGTGCTCTACCAGTTTGAACCACAGCTGTACTTTTTTAGTTTTGGTGGTTAATTGGAAATAAGAGTCTTACAGAGTTTCCTACTCAGTCAGGCTTTGAACCATAATCTTTAGATCTCAGCTTCCTGTGTAGCTAGGATTACAGGCGTGAGCCATTAGTGCCTGGCATAATTCCGTTTTTGACAAAGTGGCATAGTCACCTGATCCAGATTTAAGAAAGCATAAAAGGACAAGGAAATGTCTTCCTCTACCTCTGCCCAGACCTTCATTGTTCTCCATCCCAAGGGCCACCCAATGTCCCCAGATTCTTAGGATTCCTTCCAGAAGTCTTTTTTTTTTCTGAAAAAAATATTAAAAATGTTTTATTGTAAAGGTGATATACAGAAGGGTTATGGTTACCTAAGTCAGGTATATTTCTTTTTTTTTTTTTTTGTCGGTCGTGGGGCTTGAACTCTGGGCCTGGGCGCTGTCCCTCAGCTCTTCAGCTCAAGGCGAGCGCTCTACCACTTGAGCTACAGCGCCACTTCCGGTTTTCTGGTGGGTTATTGGAGATAAGAGTCTCACGGTCTCTCCTGCCCGGGCTGGCTTTGAACCTCGATCCTCAGATCTCAGCCTCCTGAGTAGCTAGGATTACAGGCATGAGCCACCAGCGCCCGGCGTATATTTCTTTTTGAACAGTGTCGCCCCTCCCTTATTTTCTCCCAGTGTTTTCTCTCCCCCTCACCCACAGAAGTCTTTCATACAAAAATAAGCAAGTGTTTAAGCCTTCTCTGCTTTTCTATGAAATGCTACACAGGGCTGTGTACTTTAGGGTCTTTATTTACTCAGATACCTTGTGTCTAGAGGCTTCTATTCTACCCCTTCCTTCACCAGGGGCTGGTTGAAGTTTTCTCATCTTTTCACCTGTTTGCCATAAGGGTTGGCAGCCAGACAGACCATAATTCAAGATCCAAGTCCATATCTAGTTACTTACTAGTAGTATTAAGGTTTAAATGCAGAGCTTTGTACTTGCTAGGCAAGCATTTTGCTGTTTGAGCCATACCTTCATCCCCACCCTCTTTTTTTGCCAGTCCTGGGGCTTGAACTCAGGGCCTGGGCACTGTCCCTGAACTTCTTTTGCTCAAGGCTAGCATTCTACCACTTGAACCACAGCTCCACTTCTGGCTTTTTCTGTGTATGTGGTACTGAGGAATTGAACCCAGGCCTCCATGAATGCTAGACAAGCAATTTACCACTAAGCCACATTCCCAGCCCCTTCAAATCTTTTTACTTTAGGTTATTTTTCCAATAGAATCTCTAGCTTTTTCCAGGGGCTAGCCTTGGACCTTGATCTTCCTACTTATGCCTCTCATGTAGATGAGATTACAGGCATAAACCATCCTATCTGGCTTGTTTGTTGAGATAGGATCTTACTAACTTGCCCATATTGGCCCTGAACCACACTCCTTTCACTTTTTACCTCCCAAGTAGCTAAGGTTATAGGTATGGAACACCATGCCCAACTAGGTCATATTCTTCTTGGTTCTGAATCTTCAAGTCAGTAAAATAGGAAGAAGAACATACACCCGCCCCATAAGCTACTGAAAATAGTGGATACAGAATGCCAGGAAATGAAGGGTAACTGCATATTCCATTCCCCTTCTTCTCTGTCCTCTTATCAGATGACTGTCCCCGGCTGGTCCTTCAAGCCCTGGTTTGATGTCCTCAAGACACAATGCTGGAGGGGTCACATCTCCCCTTCGTGAGTTGGAAGAGCCTGGAGGGGTGTCACTCAAAGTGTGTTCTAGCCTCTGTATTTGTCTTCCCCAAGCCAAATTTGGAAGCAAGTTGAAGCTCCCAATGAGGCAGGAATTTGGAATATTTACTGTAAATATTTAGTCTTTCTTCTCCTCCCACCTTCCCACACCTGAGCTGATGAGGCATAGATCGTGTGCTGATAAGGGTTGGAGCAGCACCGCTCTAGCTTTTGCCAGGGCTCTACTCTTCCCTGGGTGAACTAGTGGAAGAGATGAGAACAGGCAGAGCCGGAGCTATAGAGCAAAGGAGGGAGGGAAAGGGTAGTATATAATGACCTAGGAGTCTTTTGAAAAAGTCAGGACTAAAGAGGATTTCAAGAGAGTTTTGCTATCTGTTATGAAGTGTAGTTTCCTCCCCAATTTTGCTGCCTGTTTAAGAACTGGGTAAAGGCTTCATGGCTAAGCTTCATGGTTTCAAACCTCACTAGCTTTTGGAAGCTAATGGGATTTCTTGTGGATGTGATCTGGGTGGCAACTGGATTGATGGATTGTATTACCACTCCTGAGTCCCACTGAGCAGGAATGCAGAGGGAAATAAAGATGAGGAGGGCAGAGACAGGCTGTGACTCAGTTCCTTTTCTAAGGAGCCCATGTAGTGGATAATGTTCACATGTTCATGGCAACGCATTTCTCAGGGAACTCCAGATATTGATGATCCTGTTTCCTGTTCCTCTAAATTTGTGGATGAAAGCCAAGTACCAATGGCTCATGCTTGTAATCCTAGCTACTCAGGAAGCTGAGATCTGAATGATCATAGTTTGAAGCCAGCCCAGGCAGGAAAGTCTGTGAGACTGTCATCTCCACTTAACCACCAAGAAAGCTGGAAGTGGAACTGCGGCTTAAGTAGTAGAGCATTAGCCTTGACCTAAAAAAGCTCAAGGTCAGCAAGGCCTGGAGGTCAAGTCCTAGGATCTAACACAATAAAACATGAATAAAGCCCTTAGATTTGTAATTGGTGTAAGTATTGAGGATATAGCAGAAAACATTCCTTTTCTACAGCTTTGGCACAGACAGGAGGTGGTGGAATGTTAAGTGCAATTCTCTGCCAGCCTCTTGTCTAATTCCTTGCAGAAGAAACACTAGGAAGAAGAAACATTAGGAAGCATACAAGCCTGATATTCCTAGATAGGTATAACTTTATTTACTCCCTCTAACAAACTTACAAAGTGAGATTGAGGTTCCTATTTTTATTCCCAATTGCTTATGGTTAGCATGTAGACATACAACTGGTTTTTGTATATTGACCACTGACCCAGCAACCTTGCTAAACTTCATAGCTGTGGTAGCTTTTTAATTTCTTATCTTGGCTGAGCTTTAGGATTTTCCATGAAGATGATCACATTATCTGTAATTAGTTTTTCTTTTTACTTTCCAATCTGTACATCTTTTCTTTCTTTTTTTTTTTTTCTTGTCATATTGGCCTGACCAGTATCTCTACTACAGAGGGGAATAGGCACGGTGAGAGCATATATCCTTGCCTTTTTCTTGTTTGTAGGGGCAAAAAATTCCCCATTCTATAGCTGTGGAAATTGAGCATCATGAAGATGTTCAGCAGGAAGTTCAAGTTCAAAGGTCCCCAACTACTCATTGTCAAAATCAGAACCCAGAGATGCTCTGTCTAAAGTTTGTGTCCTTGACTTTGCTTCAAGCTTCACTGTACAAAAGCAGGGAGCTACACACATATTCTCTTTGAAGTCCCCGGATCTCTATACCTAACTCCAGGTATGGAACAGCTGGTAAATGAAGAGCTCAGGTTAGAAGACATTGAAGAGCAATATTAAATATGGGAAACAGCTGGTTCTCTCTCTCTCTCTCTCTCTCTCTCTCTCTCTCGCTCTCTCTCTCTCAGTTGTGGGGCTTGAACTCTGGGCCTGGGCACTGTCTCTCAGCTCTTCAGCTCAAGGCTAGTGCTCTATCATCTGAGCCACAACACTACTTCTGGCTTTTTCTGTTTATGTGAATCAAGGAATTGAACCCAGAGCCTCATGCATGCAAGACAAGCACTCTACCACTGAGCCACCTTCTTAGCCCTGGATCTCTAAGAAAAACATGGCTCATGTCTGAAATCCTAGCTACCCAGGAGGATGAGATCTGAGGATCATGGCTCAAAGACAGCCCAGGCTGTAACGTTGATGAGACACTTATCTCCCATTACCCCCCCCCACCCCCCCCCCCCCATGTTAGAAGTGGAGCTGTGGCCCCAAGTGGTAGAGTGCTAGCCTTGAACAAAAAAGCTAAGGGACAGGGGCTGGGAAGGTGGCTCAGTGGTAGAGCACTTGCCTTGCATACCTGAGGCCCTGGGTTTGATTCCTCAGCACCACATAAGCAAAAAGAAAAAAGCCAGAAGTGGTGCTGTGGCTCAAGTGGTAGAGCGCTCGCCTTGAGCTGAAGAGCTGAGGGACAGTACCCAGGCCCAGAGTTCAGGCCCCAGGACCGGACCCCCCCCTCAAAAAAAAAAAAACAACAAAAAACAAAACAAAAAAAGCTAAGGGACAGTGTCCAGGCCCCAAGATCAAGCCCCAAGAGCAGCACAAAACAAACAAGCAAGCAAACAAACAAACAAGGGGTAAATGGGATAAAATGGAAGAAAAATGAGACCTATGGAGACAGACACCATGGGTTTGAAACTTAATTCTACTGCTTACCAACCATGTGACTTTGGGTGAGTTACTTAGTCTCTCTGAGGCTAGTCAGTCTGCTCATCTGCAAAACAAGGCTAATTATGCCTCTTCCTGATAAATTCACAGGAGTGTGAGGGAACTTAGTACAGTTATCCTGAATGCTCCAGGCCAAGTGCTGTGTAAGAGTAGATGACTGTGATTTTTATTGTCACAGGACTGTTGGATGCACCCTCAAGGATAAATATCTCTCTCTCTCTCTCTCTCTCTCTCACACACACACACACACACACACACACAGAGCTACAGTTGTGTATTCCTTTGTTTATGACTTCCTTTTTCTGCTTTCCAGCAAGCTTGCAGAGAAGGATTAATGTTTCTATTTTTATTTCCATTTCCAAGTCACCAAATTCCTTAATCTCTCTGAGCCTCAGTTTCTTAGATAGACAACAGGATAATGGGCACTATCGCACTCCGTGGAGAATAGCTGATAAGGTCCAGACAACACCTGGTAATGGTAAAAACAATTACAGCCTCGCAGCGTCTGCTCTCCGCTGCTCAATGGAAGTTCTCCCTCAGTGAGGGAGAAGGGCTGGACTGAGCCATTTTCTACATGTCAAATCCAAACCCCAGAGGTCAAGTGACAGAGGGTTGTGGGCCAAGATGGAACCCCAGGTAGGCCTACCTCTGAAGTCCAGATGCCTTCTGTATGTGCACAGGTCTCTGGGGACCAAGGGGCCCAAACTGCAGCATCTGGGCACAGGTGCTCCCTCCCCCCAGGCGTCTCCTCCCAGCCCCTCCCCTGGGTGTGGGGCTGCCCTTCAGTCACTCCCTTGTCCAGCCAAGGGCGGGCAGGCGGGCAGGCAGCCGGCAGCTTTGGTGCATGAGGCAGATGGGACCTTCACAAAAGCCCCTGCACCTCTCCAAGCTGGTCCCCCCCACACGCCTGATTACCCCCCAATACCCAAGTTACCATTGATACAGTGGTGCCGGGTGATTCAATTAGTGCAGCCGGCATGAAGGCAGCAGCACAAAGAGCGGGGGTAGTTAGAAACTCATTTTCTTTTGATTATTATAGCATCTCACACGTGGAAGCAGAAAATTATAGGCTCATGTGTCTTTGCTTAATATCCTCTGGGGCCAGATTTGTCGTCATGTTGAAGTTAGCTGTCAGCACTGACAAAATCATGTGGAGTTGATGGATTTACAGTGCCAGGGCGCAGGCAAGCTGGGGAGGTGCAGACCCGCACAGAGATGCACACGTGAGCACATGTGCGCGTGCGCTCCCCCCCCCCCCCGCAGATACACCCCACACAGACACATCTCCACCATCCAGACACTGAAAGATAAATGCACACTTGTGAAGCACACCCATACAGACCCACAGATACACCACTTCACAGGAAGACATTACACTGACACATGCATGCACACACACACATTCTACATATACCAATAGACACGTACAACATACACATCCAGACTCACTCCATCACATACTCCTCTCCCTTCATACTAGTAAGTACACACTCACCTGGACACACTCAGAGCTTCCCACACACATTGATGCGGACCCACAAACCCACCCATACATACTGACATGCCCCCATGCAAACACAGGAACATATGCACACCATACACTGACACACTCCTGACTCATATGCACACGTGATGTACACACGAAGCACACGACACACAGGTGTACACACACAAGGAAAGACAAGCACAGGAGCAAATTCAGTGACAAGCTTATACATGCACCTGTCCCCCAACTAGCACAGAGCACACACACATGAATTCAAGAGAAGACAGAGTTACAGACACAAAGCTGGAGACAAACAGCTTCCAGTTTCTACAGCTGCAGCCTCTTTTCTTTTCCTCCCTCTCTCCCTGCATCCCTCCCTCCTCTCTCTCTTTCTCTTTTCTTTCTTTCTTTCTTTCTTCCCTCCTTTCTCTCTCTGTTTCTCCTTCCCTCCCTTCCTCCCTCACTTCTTCATCTTCATCCTCATCATCTTGGCTGGGCATGACATTGCTGGTGTGTGAAGCAGAAATAGAAATGTCCATAGGAGCCAAGCACCTATGGCTCATGACTGTAATCCTAGCTACTCAGAAGGCTGAGATATGAAGGATCTTGGTTTGAAGCCAGCTAAGGGCACTAAAGTCCTTGAAACTCCCTCTTCAATTAACCAGCTAAATGCCAGGCTGGAGGCATAGCTCGTCAGGAGAAAGCTGAACAAATGGGAAGCTACGAGTTCAAACAATGGTTCTGGCGCGTGTATGCGCGTGCGCATGCATGCACACACGCACGCGCACACACACACAGAGCAAGTTGCTCTCAGCCCACTTAAGGGTTGAATAAGATAGACATTACTGGAGCTGGTTTCAGTAATTCCTTTACAACTCTCTAGTAGACTGACCACTCCCATGAAGGTTGCCCACAGTCACTCTGCATGAACTCTGTTCTTCCTGTTCTTTCTCTCTCGTTCCTATCCCCCCTTCTCTTTCTCTCATGCTGGTCCCAGGGCTTGAACTCAGGGCCTAGGTACTGTCCCTGAGCTTTTTCACCCAATGCTAGGCCTCTACCACTTAAGCCACAACTCTACTTCTAGCTTTTTGGTGGTTAATTGAAAGTTTCGTGGACTTTCCTGCCCTGGCTGGCTGCGAACTGCCATCCTCAGATCTCAGTCTTCTGAGTAGCTAGGACTACAGGCGTGAACCACCAGTGCCAGGCTTCAATGTGCAACAGGGCTGAGACCTCTTGAGGCTTTCCATGCTTCAACCTGAGATCAGAAGCACCGATTCACTTTGCAGCTGTGAGAACAGGCCCACGAATCACAGCCCACAGTCAGAAGGTTCTCTTGCTCCTCAAAGTCTGTGGAGCCCTGTGTGGATGCTCTCGCTTGACTCAAGAGCCATAGATCCAGGGAGTCTCAATGGACAAGAAGATCAAGGCTTTCAGAGAAAGACACCTGGGACCAGACATCTCTGCCCAACTTCTCCAGGTGGGAATCCTGGTCATTTCTGCTCATCTGGACCTCTCTCATCACAGTCTGGTCCTAGAGATATGCTAATCAGTGTGGGAGTCCACTCTCTCTAGTAATTATCATATACCAGACACTCCTGGTCTCAGGATAATTTTCTCATCTGCATAATCGTATTTGACTTCCTTATGGATGTGAAAGCCCCCTTACCTTGGGCGAGTTAATCTTCATTGATTGAATATCAAATGCACACGGATGGGGGAGTAGAAGCTTTTCTTGTTCTGCAGCCAAACACCCTGGGCTGAACTGAACGTTGTGCTCAGCTGGGGTCTCTCGCTCCTGACCCCCCCCCCCCCCACTGTCAGAGGACCCCTTCCTTCCCACCTAGGATCTCTTTCCTCTTCACTGCTTTTCTCTTTTTTTTTTGCTCTCTGTCTTGTCTCTCTTTCGGTCTCCGTTAGGCCCTCAGTATCCTGGTCTTTTGATTCTGGATTATTTTCCCCCTGATTTTACCTTAGTTTCCTTTCCTTCTTGGTTTTCCCCCTTCTTTTTCTTCTTCTTCTCTTTCCCCCATATCTCTTTAAATCCCATGCTCTCCTTTACCTGAAATCCCAGGGTCTCTTGGAAGCCTCTTCAATGTTTTCCTTTACAATTTGGAGGTCATACACACACACACACACACACTCTCTCTCTCTCTCTCTCTCTCTCTCTCTCTCTCTCTCTCTCTCTCTCTCACACACACACACACCTTTCTTTAGCATGCATGGAAAGCTACAAAAGTACCCTAGATTCAGTCTTGGTCTGGGGATGTAGCTCAGTGGCAGAGTGCTTGTTTCATATATGTGAGGTTCTGGGTTTGAACCCCAGTACTTCAGGAAGGGAGAAAGGGAAGGAAGGAGGGAGGGAGGGAGAGAAGAAGGAAAGGAGGAAGGGAGGGATAGGGAAACGTTAATTCCACCTAGTAAGAAATGTTCCAGGCTTTCACAACAATCTTGTGAGTTAGGTACATTTTCTGCATTTTAGCAGAGAACCCAAGCAAGCTTCGTGGGCAGTAAGCAGCATTTGAACCCCGACCTTTCCAACCTTGGAGGATCGCCCAAGATTACTCAGGAAGACTTTGAGGCCAGCCCTTTTTGCTCTCAGGGAGCCTGGAAAGAAGCAAATGAATCGGTTTAAGTCTAGATCTTGCCATTTCTCCTTAATGCTTTCCTGGGTCTCAAGAACGAGCCCCAAGAGATCACCAAGGTTCAAGCCATGACATGCATTCTGGGGGACTTTGGACAAGAGTAGGATTGCTTTTCCCTGGGGACCCCTAGACTTGTATCACTTTCTCTTTAAGAGCTGGAAACAGACTTCTTAGCTTCCTCTCTGTAAGGAGAATTTATGCCCCAGGCTAAGCCTTGAAGATCTTAAACCTTATACTTCTTGTGGTTTACCAGCCTATCCAGTTGTTGAATGCTTCCTCAGTTGTAGGCATCTTGGGAGCCATGAAGGATTATAAACATTGATGGGACACAAGTCCAGCCTGAAGGAGTCCACAGCCCTGCTCATGGAATCACAGATGGCGACAAGTAGTTTACAGTGCCCTCTGATACAAAAAGTCAGGGAAGCTTTCAGAGGAAATGATAGGTAGAATGGGTCTTGAAGGATGAATAGGAGTTTTCTAAAGCAAGAAGGATGGTGTTTCAGATGGTGGGATCAACACGTATAAACACTCACAGATATGGAGAAAGTGCCATGTTGGGGAATAGTGAGGCTGTGTTAATATACACATTTTCCCTGTGAGAAATTTGGGCTTTTATTCTTTAGGAGAGGGACCAGGCCCTAGTGAGAACCCATTTCTTCATTTGTAGGAAGCTGTTTTATTTGTGTGTGTGTGTGTGTGTGTGTGTGTGTGTGTGTGTGTGTGTATGTGCGTGTGTGTGTGTGTTGGTCCTGGGGCTTAAACTCAGGGCCCTGGCTCTGTCCCTAAGCTTTTCCTGCTCAAGGCTGGCACTCTTCCACTTGAGCTACAATTCCGCTTTTGGAGATAAGACTCATGAATTTTCCTGGCCAGGGTGGCTTTGAACCATCAAGCTCCTCAGATCTCAGCCTCTGGAGTAGCTAAGATTACAGGTGTGAGCCACCAGCACTTGGTTTGTTTTCTTCTTTTATGTTCACTGGAAGATAGATGCAGAATGTGTAGATGCAGAATCTTTTTTTTTTTTGCCAGCCTTGGGGCTTGAACTCAGGGCCTGGGCACTGTCCTTGAGTCTCTTTTGCTCAAGGCTAGCACTCTATCACTTGAGCCACAGCACCACTACTGGCTTTTTCTGTTTATATATTACTGAGGAATCGAACCCAGGGCTTCATGCATGCTAGGCAAGCACTCTACCACTGAGCCACCTTCCCAGTCCAAACCCTTCTTTTTATAGGAGCAATTACTCCACTAGGCCCCAGGAGTCTTGCCTATTGGTCTAATCCTCATCAACTTCCAGAGGACTACCTCCAGATACCCAGACATTGGCTTAGGGTCTGCGAAGTCAGTCCATCACAACTCTCACAGGTGGAGACTCTTGAAATGTCCTGGTATCCTCTACTCTCAGCTGCTGAACAAGGAGGGACAGGGACCGGAAGATGATGGAAAGACATGGCTGCTTCTTCGTCTTTTCTGCCACCCTGGGCATACCAGCTCTGCCCACGTCCCACTGGCAGCACAGCACAGCTCTGGGAAATGTAGAGCCTGGCAGGCCTGTACCTTCCAGGGAAAATCACCCCCTGTGGAAGAGAGTATGAACGATGGAGGACAGCCAGCTGCTTCTGCCACAGTGATGTCAGGAACAGGACCTTTGTCAGCAGAATCCCAAAGAAGAGATTGGAGAAGTCCCAGTAGGAGACTATTGTAAGAATCGAGAGAGAATAAAGTCCCTGTTGGCAAACTGCTTACTCTGAACAGCCCTTTCCTTGGGAGGCCTCATGTGAAACAGAAAACACACAGGCTGATGTATCTGACTCTAATCCTGGCTGCATCATACACTTGAATGCATTACTCTGAGCAGTGTCCTTGACCTCCACGGGTCAGTTTCCCTATTGGTGAAATGGAAATGATATTGACCCCAGGTCATATTGTTAATTTGAGTGTTCAGCAGACTGGTCAGAGCAAGTCCCAATAAATGCTAGAACCTATCATGAATGTGAGTGCTGCTACAATTTAGAAAAACATAGCCCAGGTTCAAGTTTGCACTTGGATGCGTTGATCCTTGGGCTCTCTGGGCCTTTGTGAACTCATCTCTAAGGAGGTAAGAATAATAATCACTGCCAGATAGAGCTGCTGGAAGGTTTGGGGCTCTGCATACAAAGCCCCTAGCATGCGGGAGCCCCGGAAACATCAGCAACTTGTCCATCATCCCTACTGTAATCTCCAATTGCACTCACTATACACTTTGTTAATGTCACAACAGTGAGTAAATGGCATCCTTCAGCAACTCCTTTTCTACCTTCCCTATAGTTTCTGGCTCCCTGCCCTGTATTTTCTCTAGATTTTGTGCAGGGTCTGCTTTGGGGGAGGGGACATAATGCTTCAAAGCTAGGCTCTAGAGGGATGGAGGTGGTAGCTCTGATCTTTCCTTGTGGAACTTGTCTGAGTCTCAGTCTCTCCATCTGCAGAAAGGGACTAAACCCAGCACATTCCTGATCCAGCTGTAGTAGCTGTAGGAATAGCTAAAGAGAGGCCTGTAACACACTGGCCAGAGCCTGCATCTGTAAGTACAGTGAACACTGACTGAAGGTTGCCTGTCACCTGTCTCTCTAGACTCATGTATGATTTAGGCTGGGTCCTCGGAGAAGGGGTGGGGCCAGGGACCAAGCGCTGAAGGTTAGATGGCTCTGATTGGGCCTCACTTCCTCTTTCCCAGAGAGCAGGATGGGGGTGGGACTTGGCTTGGGGACAACTCCTGCAGACCCTTTGAGACAGAGCAAGGCCATGGGTGCCCTACTGGGACAAGAACACATCTCTGGACTCAGCTGTCTCCTGCTGGAGCTTGGACGATGGGGAAGGGAAAGCAAGCCATTTGCAATTTAGATGGGGCAGATGGAAGACTTCATTGGTGATGGGGTCTGTTGAGTCAGCTGCCTTATTTCTCACACATATCAGACCCTGAAACAGCCATACCAGCCTGGTGGTGGTGCCTTAGAACGCAGCCTGCCCAGAGAACATGTTCTATATGCTCTATATAAGTGAACTGATAATTACAGGAAGGAGACAGTGTGAATATCCCACTTGGTTTTATAGGCAAGGAATGTGAGCTCCAGAGAGGCTAAACAACTTGCCTAAGGTCACATTGTAGTCAGTGGCAAGCTGTGTTTGTAGCAGGCTGCCTAGTTCCAGAGTCCACATTTGTGTGTGTGTGTGTGTGTGTGTGTGTGTGTGTGTGTGTGTGTGTACTGGGGCTTGAACTCAGGGCCTAGGTACCATCCCTTAGCTTTTTCAGCTCAAGTCTAGTGCTCTAACACTTGAGCTCCAGTTCCACTTCTGGGTTTTTGTTTTTTTTTTTGTCACTTGTGGGGCTTGAATTCTGGGCCTGGGAACTGTCCCTGAGCTCTTTAGCTCAAGGCTAGCACTCAACTACTTGAACCACAGCGCCACTTCCGGTTTTCTGGTGGTTATTTGGAGATAAGAGTCTTGGGCCTGGGCTGGCTTCTAACTGCAATCCTCAGATCTCAGTCTCCTGAGTAGCTAAGATTACAGGCTTGAGCTGTCAGTGCCTAGCCAGCTCACATTCTCATTCAGGCCTTGCGTGCTCCTCCTCTCTCCTTCCCCCTCCCCTCCCACTCCTCATCATCTCTCACCCCCAAATTCTGGGAGGATGCTGTATGCAGCATGTCCCACACATGATGCTCATTATCCAGTGAGGCAGTAATGACCCTCTTCTTCTAGTTATGGGGAGGTGCCCTGAGGCTGTTGGGCCACTTTGGCAGAAAGATCATGAGGCCCAAGTCCTTCCCATTCTTTGGACCTTCAGACCATCAGAAGGGTCATTGGGTGACACAGCAAACAACCAGGCAGGATGGGCATGGGGGAGTCACAGGTAGATGCCTTTTGGACACAGCAAAGATTGCTGAAGGCTACTGGCCTGTTTTGCCCTTTCTATAAGCATTAGCAGGTGCAAAGTCATCCACACACATCCTCTTCACCCTTCTCCAGCCACTATGTGGTCTTGGAAGGCTCTAGCTTCCACATGAAAACATGGCTACTCCAACAAGGAATTCCTTTGCCAATCTTTGTTCCTTGATAGATTAAAAGGCCCATTCCTCACCCCCACCTCCTCATCCACTTTGCACGGGGGCTCCTCATTCATCCATGCAGGAAGCAATGCTGTGGATGACAATGAAAGAGCCCTGGAGAATCCAGGACCAGCTATCCTGCATCCTGAGGCTGGACTTTGACCTTGCTTTGTGATCTTGGAAGAGCTGTTTCTCACTCACCTCTGCCATCATTATCTCCCCTGTGACATGGGTGGTGGATCCTCTCCTTCAAGGGACTGGTTCCTGAATCCAGCCAGCCCCTCACCTGCACAAACCCCCACACCCTTGATGTTAATGAATGAAGGCCCCAAGGGTTCCCCCTACACGTTCCTGGTTCCCTGGTGGAGCAGGCCTTCTCCTACGGTGACCTCTGACCCCGTTGGTTTCCTCCCCTCAATTCCTTCTCAGCTGGGGATCGGAGTCCCTTCCCCCCATGAGGCCCAGGGGGCCCAGAGAAATTAGACCGAATCAAAGCAGAAAATGAGTTTTCATTCATCTTGGAATGATGCGAGAGGTTACGAGCAAGACAAATAGCAGCCTCCTCCTCTTCCTTTATCACTGTCACTGCAATTAATAGGCTGTGGCCTTCGTTATCCAGGCCTTTGCTAAGGAGAGAGCAGGTCCCCGGGCGACGCTAACGAGGGAGAGCAAACCAGCCTGATCAACCAAGTTCTATCATGTGGCCATATGCTCACCTGGCCCTCTAAACTTTCTGTTGGGGTGTCGATGAGCTCAGGAGGAGGGGGGGGGGGTGAACAGCATATGAGGTGGACGATTGGGCTTGTGTGAGAAGGGATCCCCAGACTCAGAGACTGCTGATGACACCCTGTCTGTAGTTTGATGATCAACAAAGCTGCAAAATCTCTGGAGTATTTCCAGTCACAGATCCTCCCCAACCCCTGCCTCACCCCCCAAACAATCTGTGAAGCCAGACTTCAGAAAATCCCTGATTTTTCTGGTGAAGAAACAGAGATTCAGAGAAGTACAGCTAATTGTATGAGATCAGACAGATTTGGAAGAAGGAGTTAGGATTTGAACACAGGTCTGTTTGACCACCCTCCAAAGCTTGGCTTAATCACTGTCACATTTTACTGCCCCAATGATACTGAAGGAGCAAGGATTGGAAGACTAGTTGCTGACAGCCTCTGATCCCACAACTTTAGCATGAAAAGAGCTTGGGAGGCTGGGCACCCAAGGCTCATTGCTCTAATCTTATTTACTCAGGAGGCTGAGATCTGAGGATCGTAGTTCAAAGCCAGCTGAGAGAGGATAGTCTATGACACTCTTTTTTTTTTTTTTTTTTGGGTTCGGTTGTGGGCCTGAACTCTGGGCCTGGGCGCTGTCTCTCAGCTCTTCAGCCACGGCGCCACTTCTGGCTTTTTTTTTTTTCTGATTATGTGGTGCTGAGGAATCGAACCCAGGGCCTCAGGCATGCAAGGCAAGCGCTCTACCACTGAGCCACCTTCCCAAGGCAAGCGCTCTACCACTGAGCCACCTTCCCAGCCCTATAAACATGTTTTCTTTTTCTTTTTTTTTTTTGGTCAGTCATGGGGCTTAAACTCTGGGCTCGAGTGCTATCTCTGGGCTCTTTAGCTCAAGGCAAGCACTCTACGGCTTTAGCCACAGCGCCACTTCCTCTATGATACTCTTATCTCCAATTAACTTCCAGAAAATAGGAAGTGGCGCTGTGGCTCAAAGTGATAGAGTACTAGCTTTGCGCAAAAAGAGCTCAGGGACAGCGCCCAGGTCCTGAGTTCAAGCCCCACAACCAAACCAAACCAAACCAAAACAAAAAAGAGTTTGGGAGATGAATGAAGTCAACAGTAGCTCTGCACTCCGACCCAGACCTGGAGGCTTCAGCTCCTGGAGGTGCCAATGAAGCCATTGCCAGTCTTTAACTTGGACCAAGTCTTAGGCATCAAATTTTAAAACCCCTGTGTTGGGTGTATTGGCACATGCTTGTAACCCCAGTACTCTGAGGTAGAGGTAGGAGGATTGTGAGTCCTATGCCAGCCAGGGCTACCTAGGGATGTGCTGTCTCTCATTTTAAAAAAAGTAAGAAAGCGGGCTGGGAAGGTGGCTCAGTGGTAGAGCGCTTGCCTTGCATGCCTGAGGCCCTGGGTTCGATTCCTCAGCACCACATAAGCAAAAAGAAAAAAGCCGGAAGTGGCGCTGTGGCTCAAGTGGTAGAGTGTTAGCCTTGAGCTGAAGAGCTGAGGGACAGTGCCCAAGCCCAGAGTTCAGGCCCCACGACCGCCCCCTCCCCGCAAAAAAAGTAAGAAAGCATAGTAAAATTTCAAAAATGATTGGTGTGTGTGTGTGTGTGTGTGTGTGTGTGTGTGTGTGTGTACACTTGGGCGGGCTTGAACCCAGGACAAAGCTGACCTCTATCATCTGAGACACAGCTCTACTTTTAACTTTTTGCTGGCTACTTGGCGATAAAGGTCTCCCAAACTAGAAAAGACTTAAAAAAAATAAATCTAACAACAACGGGTGTGGCTCATTGAGTATTTACTCAATCAATGAGTACTTTATTATTTATCTATTACTTGTGTAACAAATGACTCCAAAACTCAGTTGCACAAAACAATGATAAACATTTATTATTTCTCACAGTATTGTTCAGGTCAGTAGCTTGGCCAGGAGAGAGTAGCTTAGGGTTTCTCATGGATTTATGATTGTATGCTGATTGACAGGAGAAGGTCTACATCCAAAATGGCTCACTCATGTGTTCAAGACCAGGTGTGTTGTAGGGAGATATCACTTCCTCTTCTTGTGCCACTCTGCACACAGAAGGCTTACCACTCAATGGCTTCCCCAGGGCTAGTGACTCCATTGGGATAAAGCAGAAGTTCCATATCCATTATGAACTAGCCCCAGAAACCAGATGCTGTCACCTCTGCTATATTTTACTGGTTACAGAGACCACCCCCGAATCTATTTGCGGGGACCACACAAGGCTGTGAATCCCAGCAGATAAATACCTTTGGAGGCAGCTGCTATAGCTACTAAAATCAAAACAGCATTTCACAGAGGTTAAAAGGGATCCTCAAGTTTCAAAGCAAATCAACAAACAATAGACAAGCCCAACACTGGTGGCTCATGCCTATAATCCTAGCTACTCAGAGAGATCTGAGATCTGAGGATTGTGGTTCAAAGCCAGCCCAGGTAGGAAAGTCTGTGAGACCCTTATCTCCAAGTAACTGCCAAAAAACTAGAAGTGGCATTGTGGCTCAAAGTGATAGAGTGCTAGCCTTGAGCAAAAAGAGAGCTCAGGAACAGCACCTAAGTTCAAGCTTGATGATCAACAAAAACAAAAACAAAAATAAATACCAGACAAAATCTACTGCATTAAAAATCAGAAATATCTTTACCTTCAGAGGAAGTAAGGACAGGGAAGGGCCACAAGGGGGCTTCTGGGGAGCTGGCAATGTTTTATTTCTTGATCAGGATGCTGGGTATGTGAACATATTAACTTCGTTAAAACACACGCACACAAAACTAAAAAGTGAAAAACAGTTGAGTGTTGTGTTGCTATTTTCCCATTTGAAAATTATGTATCATTTTTATAGAGATGATGTACAGAGGGGTTGCAGTTATATCCGTGTGTTACTTTTATGTGGTTAGACATGGTATATCAATCAAAAAAAAGTTATTGGGCACAGGTGGTTCTTGCTTGTAATCCTAGCTACTTAGGAGGCTGAGATCTGAGGATCATGGTTCAAAGCCATCCTAGAAAAGTCCATGAGATTCTACTCTCCAGTTAACCAGCAAAGAGCTGGAAGTGGAGGTGTGGCTCAAGTGGTAGAGCACCTTGAGTGGAAAAAGCTAAGGGAGTAAGAAGGAAGAAGGAAATAAAATTGCAGGCATCAGTAGCCTAGCCTCGACCCATTCTCAATAGCAGTGGTGGCTGGAGCTCCTCCGTTATCCTGTAGCTCAGCAGGACCCCTGGGACATCCATACTCACAGCCCTTTTGTGGTCCGCAGACCCCAAGGCCTTAGAATGGGGCTGTTCCTGCTCCCTTAGGCTCTGGTTGCACCTGCTGCGCAGGCAGGTGGGGCAGATGGCCCAGGTTCCCAGCAGTGTTCTGGTTCAGTGGAAGGACCTTAAACGCAGAGACAAGGACACAGCCTTTACGGATGATGTGGCCGAACCCCCCAGGTTCCGCCGTGAGCAGACCCCAGGTGTGCGATCGGGAGCAGTTAAATTTCATCATTACCCTTTCTCCAATGGTGTTTTTTATAGTCTTTTTTACTACTGGCACTAAAGGTTCTGGACTCATCCTGGCAGAGTGGAGGACATCACTCCTCGAGCTGACTGCTCCATGATATAAAAAAAAAAAAATGACAAGTCCTGGCTTAATCTTTCTGATAACTGTGTTCCGCACCCTCATCCATCTCTACCAAAGGGTTTGGGTGAAGCTGAAAGACAAGAGCGTCCCAGCATTTAAGAATGAAAAATTAAGTGCCCTTTTTGAGCACAGCATGGAGTTTCCTGGCTTGGTGCTTTTCTGGAGGTGGGGGGGTTGTTGTGTATGGGGGGAGGAGGGGGTGAAGAAGGAGGGGGAAGGGAGCAGGAGCAAATCAAGCAGTGACTACTTTCAGGTCCTTTGGTGGGGGAGGTGGACAGTGGACTCCACACAGTGCCAGTATGAGCATGCGTACTTAGAAGTGTACATGATTTTCTGCCTACCTGGGCAAACCTTTCTGTGTTTTTGAGTGTCTGCTTCTGAGCTGTGCTCTGTACCTTCACTGTGGAGAGTGAAAATGACCCAGCACTACAATCAAGATACTTGGGGGCTGGAGGCAGGGCTCAAGAGGTAGACTGCCTGCTTAGGAAGCCATTAGGCCCTGAGTTCAAACCCCTGTACTGCTGAAAAAAGGGAAAAAATGCCTAGGTCGGCCTTTAGGCAAGCCATTTTCCTTCTCTGGTCTCATTTTCTCCATCTGTAAAATGGGTGAATTTACCCGGGCTGGCTTCAAACAGGGATCCTCAGATCTCAGCTTCCTGAATAGCTAAGATTCTAGGTGTGAGCCATCAGTACCTGGCTTTGCTTTTTTTAATTTTTTTAGTTTTTCTTTCTAGTATTAAGGTTCCAATTCTGGGCCTTGCATTCATTTAGCTTGCTTGCTCAGTTGGTACACTTACCACCTGAACAATGCCTCCAGCTCTGTTTCTATTGGGGATGATTTCAGAAATAAGAGTCTCATGGACAACTTTTCTGCCCAGACTGGATTTGAACCTCAGTCTTCCAGATCTCAGCCTCCTGAGTAGCTAGGATTACAGGTGTGAGCCATTACATCACTACTCTTCCCTTTGGTTTCCTCATCTGCCCTATGAGACCGTTGCTCTGGATGATGGCAAGGCTATCTAGCCGTGAAGACTGAAGAGAGGGGAGGCAGCAAGCCTCCTTCCAGCCAAGCTGACCCAAAGGCAGATTTCCATTCGGACTCAGATGTCCCTGTCCAGCTATCTGCTTGATTTCCATGCCGCTAGGAAAGGCCAGGGACAGGGGAGCATTAGGGGTCTCTAGTGCAGAGGACGAGAGCACAGAGTTGGAGCTTTCTTATCTAGCCTCCAATTCAACTTTTAATTTACCCATGTATGTCTGTGACCTTCTAAGTCTCAGTTGATTTACCTGTAAAATGGAAACAAAGGCAACATTGGATCAAATACTGCTTCTAGGGCCCAAGTGCTCAACAAATGGTGGTTATGATCAGATATAATTGCTCAATAAATGCTGGCTGTTATCAGGTATCCCTGAGACAGACAGATAGACATAGACGCACTCTTACACCATGTGTCTTTGTAATATAACTTGCCTTTCTACCACTTCCTAATCCCAGCTCTGATGTCTTCTCTGCCCTTCTTGTGAAAATGCAGCAAGGGGGGACAAAGGGACAAATGGCCTCCTGGCTTTTGATGCAAGATGCAAATACAGAAGGAGGGGAAGTAGAGTTGAGAGACCCTGATTACCAGAAGACTTGTTTGCCCCTAAAGGGGTCAACCATTTGTTGCTAATAATATGGAGAGGGAAAAAAAAACCCAAATGAAAAAGCTCCTACCTGGGCCAGGCAGAAACAGCTCCCACACAATCCCTTTATCACCAGCCCCTGTGGTTTGGAGAACAAGATGGCAAAAGATAGGGCCTTGGTTATCTAGGGCAGGTGGTATTTATCTGGGAGGCTTCTGCAGGCCAGATCCCCATTGGCCTGTGTGTTATCTGGGCCAGAGGGGGGGAGCGGCTGGGACATAGGTCCCCTCCCCCAACTAGTCAGAGTCGGTGGGGACTCTTCAGTTGTTCAGGGAGCTGCTGAAGAGGAGGCCTTATGTAGCTGGGGAGATCTGTGATTAAGAAAGGTGAGGGGGGGGGGCTGGGAAGATGGCTCAGTGGTAGAGCGCTTGCCTTGCATGCCTGAGACCCTGGGTTCGATTCCTCAGCAAAAAGAAAAAAGCTGGAAGTGGCACTGTGGCTCAAGTGGTAGAGCGCTAGCCTTGAGCTGAAGAGCTGAGGGACAGTGCCCAGGCCCAGAATTCAGGCCCTACGATTGGACCCTCCCCCCCAAAAAAAAGAAAAAGAAAGGTCAGGGGAGGCTGGGAAGGTGGCTCAGTGGCAGAGTGCTTGCTTTGTATGCATGAAGCCTTGGGTTTGATTCCTCAGCACCACATAAGCAGAAAAAGCTGGAAGTGGCTCTGTGGCTCAAGTGGTAGAGCGCTTGCCTTTAGCTGAAGAGCTGAAGGACACAGCCTAGGCCAAGAGTTCAAGCCCCACCACAACCACCACCACCACCATCAACAACAAAAAGAGTATCACATCCCAGTCAGGCTCTGGTGGCTCATGCCTTTAATCCTAGCTACTGAGTAGGCTGAGATCTGAAGATCCTGATTGGAAGCCAGCTGGGGCAGGAAACTCCTCATGAGACTCTTACCTCTCATTAACCACCAGAAAACTGAAAGAGGTACTGTGGCTCAAATAGCTAGAGCTGTAGCCTTGAATGAAAAAGCTCAAGGAAAGTGCCTCAACACGGAGTTCAAGCCCCATCACTGACAAAAAAAAATATTGCATCCCATTTCACAGATACTGAGACCTAGATGGATCTGTTACTTGCCCAAAGGTGCTAGGTCGGTAACCAGCACAAGCTGGATTGGAAAGCTGTGATGTGTAACATTCTCCATTCGGAGTCCATTCGCTTTACTGATTTAACTCTAGACCAGAGATGGGCAACTTGACCTTTATCCTTTCCTCGTGTGTGTGTGTATGTGTGTGTGTGTGTGTGTGTGTGTGTGTGTGTGTGTGTCTGTACCGGGGCTTGAATTCAGGGCCTCATGATTTTGCTTGGCTTCTTCACTTAAGGCTGATACTCTACTACTTGAGTCACAGCTCCATTTTGGGCTTTTTGGTGGTTAATTGGAGATCAGAGTATCACAGACCTTTCTATCTGGGCTGGCTTTAAACCACAAACCTCAGATCTCAGCCTCCTAAGTAGCTAGGATTACAGGCGTGAGCCACCAGCGTCTTGATGGCCCTTCACTCAGCTGACGCTGTCATTTACTGCTCTTGCAACCTGCCTTCCATCACAGGAAGTCAAGCTCTGCCTTGGATAGATCAGACCTTGGTTTGCTGCTGTTGGTACATGTAGCCTGCCTCCCCAGCTGACAGGCAGGACCTGGAGGGCAAGAGGCAAGTGTCTGCAGATTTCTGTCTTCCCTGCCCTGCATGCACACTGAAGATATAAGGATGCATGGTGAACAAATGCACAAACTTGGACTTGATGCTTAGAACTCTGGCCAGGGAAGAGCCAGAGGGGGAGGGACACTGGAGCACTTGTCTCCTCTCTCTCTTTTCTCTTCTCTTCTCTTCTCTTCTCTTCTCTTCTCTTCTCTTCTCTTCTCTTCTCTTCTCTTCTCTTCTCTTCTCTTCTCTTCTCTTCTCTTCTCTTCTCTTCTCTCCTCTCCTCCTCCCCCCCCCCTCTGCCAGTCCCAGGGCTTAAACTTAGGGCCTGGGCACTGTCCTTGAGCTTCTTTTGTTCAAGGCTAGCACTCTACCACTCGGGCCACAGCGCCAATTCCAGCTTTTTCTGTATATGTGGTACTGAGGAATTGAACCCAGGGCTTCATGCATGCTAAGCAAGCACTCTACCACTAATCTACATTCCCATACCTGTCTCCGCATATCCTAAAGAACCAAAGTAAAGAACCCAGAATGCCCTAGCCCCATCCATCAACCCTGCTTAGTACCTCTCTCTTCCTTCCAGCTGCTGCCTGGTAGAGGGTGTGAGACTGTCCATCCTGGATGTGTATCCAGCTGTTCTTCGCCCCAGCTGACTGCTTCAGTGTCAGCAGATCTGGGTTGGATGGCATCTGCCCCCTACTAGCTCAGCTTCCTTATTCTTCATACCAGCATCTCCATCCTCATCTCTGTACTTTCCCACTCCATTTAATGCCCTAGATAGAAAGAAGTGCCAACAGAACTTGGGGGGGGGGCAATCACAACTAGAGATAGGTTTGTTCAGTCCTAGGCTCAGACAGTTTGTGTCTCTTCTTCCATTGCTTTATGGATCAGAGTGCTATTTGGAAGAAAGTAGCCTAGGTATGGAAGCAGTGAGAGGCAGGGAGGGCATGGGGTGGGGACCTTGGGAAGAGTGGAGGAGGGAGGGAAGCCCAGAGCACGTGGCTCAGGGCTGAGCCTGGGTACAGATTGCTGCCCAGGCTCTGCAAATGGGATTGGCCTATGTACTGACAAGACTGAAGGCCTTAGAGGGTAGACTGGGGCTGCTGCCCAAAACCTGTCTACGTTGGCAAGCTGGCCCCTAAGGAAAGGCCCCCTTACCTGGCCAACAAGCCAATATGAATTTGCTGAGTGACCACTGTCCCAGGCTTTCAGAGTCTAGCATAATAACCATTGAAACTACCATTGGGAAAGAATAATCAAGTGACCCAGAGGCAGGGATAACCACAGATGCTGAGCTCTCTTTTCTATACTTTGGATATTTGTTGGCTTTCTTGCTTCTGACTGGCCTTCTACTACTTGGGCCATGATTTCAGTCTAGTTTTTTTTTCCTGGTTTATTGGAGATGAAGTCTGATAGACTTTTCTGTCTGGAGTCATCTTGAACTTCAGTCCTCTAGGTCTCTGTCTCCTGAGTAGCTAAGATGACAGGTGTGAGCTACCAGCAGTGATTATATACATATATAAATATAAATAAATATATATCTATATATAATCACTGCTCCTACTTTATAGATAAGAAAAGTGAAGTTCAGAGAGGTGAAGCCATTTACCTTAGAGCACACAACTCAATTCCTGGGAGGAAAGCCAGAATCTGAATGTCCCAGCTAGCTCCAAGGGGCTCTTCCAACCCTCCCAGGAGGCAGGGGAAGGACCCTGGGGCAACTCAATCCTCCAATCTCTTCTCCATCTCTGAGGAGGGGGCAGGGCTCAGAGTTCAGCCCCAGCTAGATCTGGCTTAAGTGGCCTATAGTGTTGTGTTGACTTTGTAACATTCATGACCTTGGGTAACATTCATGACCTTGGGTCCTAGGGGAGTTTTCTCTGGATGAAGCTTCCTGGGCCATCTGAGGAGGGGGTCACCAGTGTACACAGCACAAATCCTTGTATGTGCATGTGTGTGTACACACATGCTCTTGGGTGACATGAGACAGTATGGGGCTGTCCCTACCCTGTCCCTGGCATCTCTTGTTAGGACAGACACAAGCCCATCTGTCCCAGGACCCCTGTGACTAGTTCCTGCAGCCTGGTCTAACTTTACCCACCTACCCTTATGCCCCAGCCTCTGCTGGTGCCATCTGGCAAGTGGCATGGTACCCACCCCGAGGAAGTAGGTGCCAGGGGCCAAGAGGGGATCAGCTGAGAGGCTGTACTGACATCATGAGCAGCTATTCAGCTTCAGACTGTACTGGGGTACCCGTAATGGAGTCACTGTCCCCCCCCCCCACTGCCCCACTCCAAAGACACACAGTGCTATGACTACATCTGCTGTCCTGAAGGCACCAGGGGACAGTTCAAAGCTTTGGTGCTTCTGAATTGTCATCTCTGTGCCCCACAGCAACTTCACAAAGAACCCAGGGTAAAACTTTCCATCAACCCCCTGTCCCTCCCCCTCCCCCACCCAGCCTCACCAACAGAGCACCGAGCTCCCAGCCTTGCCTTTGTCAGTACAATCATACCCATTCCATGGATGGGGAAACAGCTACACAGTGCTCATTTAACTTGCTCACTGTCATACAGCTGCTAAGTGTCCAGTGTTCTAGTCCCAGCTCTGGCTGGGACTAGAACCTAAGTAGCCCAAATTTGTAACATTGATTTTGTGCTACAGGTTGTTCACAGATGAGTTCACTGACTCCTTACCAGGCTGTTCATATCATCCCCATTATACAAATGAGCACACTGGGGTACAGAGAAGTTGCATAACAGCTAAGAAGGAGAGGTGGTAGGATTTGAACCCAGGGAAGTCACAGGCTCCCATGAGTGACAGACTCAGTGAAGTTCTATGAGAGCAGATGGGGATGGGCTCATTCCTGCCGTCTGTGGTGCAGTGGCCTCCTTCAGTCTTCCCTCTCATCTTCCCTTCCTCTTTGCCCTATCATCTCATTCTTTCTTTTTGCCAGTCCCAGGGCTTGAACTCAAGGCCTGGATGCTGTCCCTGAGGCTCTTTGTGTTCAAGGCTAGTGCTCTCGAGTCACAGTGCTGCTTCCAGCCTTTTCTGAGTAGTTTATTGGCGATAACAATCTCATGGACTTTCTTGCCTGCACTGGCTTCGAACTGTGGTCCTCAGATTTCAGCCTCCTGAGTAGCTAGGATTACAGGCATGAGCCACCAGCGCCTGGCTACCATCCCATTCTTGATGGCCACAGCCAAGGGGACAAGGCGGGAGCAAAGAGTTAGGCTGGCTGGCAGACGCAAGCAGAGCCTGAACATACTGTACACGTCTCTTCTGTGGCCAATTAAACAAATTGCAGCAAAACAGCATTTTATTAGTATTTGCCCATAGCAGTCTGGGCCTGCAATAAATTTCCTCCTGACTGCAGAGCCAGAGAAGCAGGCAGAGGAGGGGTGTACATGGAGGGGAGAGACCCATGCCATGGGGCGGGGTGAGGGTGGGGGGGTAGGAGCGGGGGGGGGGGGAAGGGGGGATGGGAGAAGGAGCTGGCATGTTAAGCAGAGGATGGAGGAGGAGAAACATCAGGAAGGGCCCTGGGGGCTGCTGGATATCAGAGTGGCTGTCTTCCCAAACAACTGTTCTGCTTCATCATAAACACTGTGAGTTATGAGGTGGTTCTGGACTGTGCACCAGCCTCGGTGCCCAAGAGGCTGCCTATCCAGGTTAGGCCGGGTGGGCAGAGGTGGGTGGGATCAGGCAGCGAGGAAGCCAGTGTTTGGCCAGGCATCCCCTCCCATCTCTATGGCACCTGCTCTGGGCCCAGCCTTCCCCAGCAGGATACCTGGGTCACTGAAGTAGACTCCTAATTGGTCTCTTATCCTCCAATCTCGATTGGTTTAGTCAAGAGATATTTATGAACCACCTGCTGTTTCCCAGGTTCTGGGGAGACATTTGGAAAGCATGCTATTATTCAATTAAAAGAAAATCTTGAATGTTTCTGCACATTTTCTTTTCTTTCTTTCTTCTTTTTTTTTGTGGGTAGTGGGGTTTGAACTCTGGGCCTGGGCACTGTCCCTCAGCTTTTCAGCTCAAGGCTAGCGCTCTACCACTTGAGCCATAGCACTACTTCCAGTCTTTTCTGTTTATGTGGTGCTGAGGAATCGAACCCAGGGCCTCATGCATGTGAGGCGATTACTCTACCACTGAGCCACCTTCCCAGCCCTCTGTACATTTTCAAATTGGACCTGAACTTGTGGTGTTTAGAGTCTTTGCAGGCAGCCTCCAGGTTCTCCCCCTCCCTCCCTCCTTCTCTGGCTGTCTGTCTGTCTGTCTGTGTCTCTCTGTCTCTCTGTCTGTCTCTGTCTCTCTCTCTCTCTGTCTCTCTGCCCCTCTCTCTCTCTCTCTCTCTTTTGGGGAGAGAAGGGGATGCAGAGGAGGGTGCCAGTCCTGGGGCTTGAACCATCCTCAGATCTCAGCTTCCTGAGTAGTGGTGCCTGGTTTTCCACTCTCCTTTTTAGCCTTCCTGTGGCCATTCCACTGTATTCAGGGTTCATTATGACCATCATTGCAGATAACACATCCAGAATGCTCAGTCAATGCTTGGTCCTGGTCTCCGTGCTTTACACGTATTGACTCATGCTGTGCCCATCACAATCCTCTAGGGTTAGTACTGTGGCACCAGCCCGAGTTAAGCCACTCTGTGATAGCAAGTAAGGCCTGTCTCAGTCACTGAAGGCGATCAAGATCTAAGGCTTGGTTAAAGCTGTGTGTCCGGTGTGCGTTGTTAGGGGCTGTGCTCTCTGGAGCAGCTGGATAAGTCAGTCCGATTTCCAATATTCTGGAGCACTGCACTGTGCCCCAAAGAGATAAAGACAGCTCCAGAGGCTCCCACTGGCCACTGAATGTCCACGTCTGAGAGTGACACTTCTCTTCATAACTCATCGGCCTGGATTGGTTTTACAACTCCACCTAATCTCAAGAGGCCAGAAAATGCTTTTCCACCCCTCCGGGAAATGGAGAGAGTCTAAAGTATTTAGCAAGTAGCATTAGTGATTCCCACAACTGTCATTAGCACCCGTTAAAAGGAGGTCCAGAGAGGTCAAGCCATAGCCCCAAAGTTACACAGCTAGAATACACACAGTATCAGTTTCTCATGCCCGCTTTCTTCACCCCCACATTCTTTGCCCATACTTGATCACGTGGCATTGGCATTGTGCAGGGATGGGGTTGCCTGGCAAGGGCAGGGCAGAAGGCATTGAAGCCTGGATGTCAAGTGAAGTTGAAGTCACTCTGCCCTCCACTCTGGGAGACCCTGAGCCTAGAGATCTCCTGACACTCTGGGTCTCAGGCTGGGAAGTCTTATGGGAGGTGAGACTGAAGGAAGAGAAGAAAAGGCAAAGATTTAGAGGCTGCAGTCCCTCTCCATTTTCTAGGACATGGAGGGGTCACCTGGTCCTGGCTCCTGCCTGTAGCCCTATTCCTGGCTTTGGGCCAGTCTGTCGGGTTGTTCCAGTTGAGAGGACTCCACCACAAAGGTTCTTTTTTTTTAATTTCCTTTTTTCTTTTTGGCTTCCTCTCCCCACCTGCCTCCAGGCCCACGTGAGCTTGCTCTGATCAAACCCATAAGTTCTCCCCAGCCTTCCCCCCTGGGACAGGGGCACTGATGTAGGTGTAGGGTCCCAGGAACCCCCTGACCAGTGTCTCCCCATCCCTTGCGCTTCTTGCATTTACAGAAATTCAACAGAGGGAGTTGGAGGCAGGGTGCTTCCTAGACCATGTTGTCAGGGCCAGGCTCTCTCCTAATCTGGGGGACCCTATGGGGACCCCTTTAGGCCCCTCCTGCCTTCCCTCCTTTCCCCTCCCCTTGCTTTCCTCCTGAAAAAAGGCTTTACTCTCCCAACCCAGCCATTCTGAGGGACAGATAGCAGTTAAAACTTGTGTGTATTTAATATATTCAACTGGATCGATGTATATGCTATAAAATATTCCCCACCATCAAGTAACTTGACATAGCCATCACCTTCAAAGCTACCATTTTCTCTTTTTTTTTCTTGGTATGATGAGAATACTTAGGATTTCCTTCTTCCTTCCTTCCTTCCTTCCTTCCTTCCTTCCTTCCTTCCTTCCTTCCTTCCTTCTTTCCTTCCTTCCTTCCTCCCTTCCCCCTTCTTTCTTTCCTTCTTTCCTTCCTCCCTCCCTCCTTCCTACCCTCCTCCTCTCTCTCTTTCTTTCTTTTTTGGCTGGTCCTGAGACTTGAACTCTTAGCATTGTCCCTGAGATTTTGTGCTCAAGGCTAGCACTCTACCACTTGAGTCACAGCTCCACTTTTTTTTTTTGTGGTTAATTGAACATAAAAGTCTCACAGACTTTCCTGCCTGGGCTGGCTTTGAACCATGATCATTAGATCTCAGCCTCCTGAGTAGCTAGGACTATAGGTGTGAGCCACCAGTGTACCACTGATGCTATGTGTCTTTATCCAAGTCTTCTGATTACAAAAGAGTGATTTTTTTTTCCCCCTCTGAGGCCAAGTTGTCTGAGCATTCTAGATGGCAAAGAGAACAAAGACACAGCCAGCCCCAGCAGCAGGCCTCAAGAGAAAAGGATCCCACCATGTTGTGGTCTGGCTACAGAATGCATGGCTCCTACGTGTCCTCCAGGCCCCATGCTCGTAACCTTGGATGACAAAGATATCTGGGGACCTACATGATGTTCCTTTCCTGAGAAGGGCTAGAAGAGACTCCTGGTTGAGAAAACTGAAGCTCAGAGGAGTGAAACAATGGGCTCAAGGTCACACAGCAGTAGAGGCACAGCTGGAACTAGATCCTGAGTGCTTATCTCAGAGACCCTGCCTTTGTGGTTTAGTCTAAGTTGCCACCTATGTCCCTGACTCTCTTCTCCATCACTCTCCCCACCTCCCAGGGGCTAGAGCTGGCTGTTCCTGGGCATCAGGAACTATTTTCCTTTCTTCCCAAATAGCAGGGCCTTGGCAGAGAATTCTTGACCTTTTTTCTAAAGAGAACCTCTAAGAGTCTAGCACAGGCTCCAGGTGGCAAGGCTCTAGCTAGGAGATTGGGCCAGAAGTGGTAAGGTTCTTCTGAAGGCCCCGCTGGATGAGCCTAAGTGAGTGTTTCCCTTTATCTTGGCTCCCCCTTTCCCCATTTCCATAAGCAGTGGGATTCTCAGGGGCCCATGCATGCGTAGACACCCTGCTGGATGGTATGGCTGCTCTAGCAACAATGGAGGTGCTGGATGGGGTGAGTGACAGTAGCAGCCCCAGCAGCGACACTGAAGATAACCGCTCTTGACAGATGAAGACGCAGCCCAGGCAAAAGCTACATCCTATTTGGCTTTTAATTTGGAGGCCCCAGGAGTGAATTTGGAAGCTCCTGCTCTTGTCCGCCTGTGTAAAGTGGATCTGACTTTCAGGAAATGACCTGATGTGAAACCACATTACTTATCAGCCGTCTCTCAGATCACAGCCTTCTAGCTCCTGCCCCCATTCCTGAAGGGATCAGGGCTTCCGCTGACTCAGGTCTCCTTACATTTATCTGTTTTATCCAGAAGCAGCTAGTGT
This sequence comes from Dipodomys spectabilis, assembly GCF_019054845.1. Classification (NCBI taxonomy): domain Eukaryota; kingdom Metazoa; phylum Chordata; class Mammalia; order Rodentia; family Heteromyidae; genus Dipodomys; species Dipodomys spectabilis. Next base: position 7,978,708 of record NW_024870681.1, read on the forward strand.
GGCTAGGTCTCTGGGAACTTCAGGGATGGGGAGGGTGTAGAATACAGTATGCAGGTGGAACTAGGAAAACACCCTTAACAACTGCATCCAGAGATGAGCACAGTGGCACATACCTGTAATTCCAACTACTCAGGAAGCTGAGGTAGGAGAATCCTAAGTTCAAGACAAGCCTGGGTTAAACTGGGCACAGGTAGCTCATGGCTAGAATCCTAGCTACTCAGGAGACTGAGATCTGAGGATTGTGGGTCAAAGCCAATCTGGCCAGGAAAGTCTGTAAGACTCTTATCTCTAATTGAACATCAAAAAGCCAGAAGTAGAGCTATAGCTCCACTGGTAGAGTGCTAGCTTTGAGCAAACCCCCTCCAAAAAAACTCCCAAACCCATAAAGCCTCAGGAACAATATCTAGGTCCTGAGTTCAAGCCCCAGGACCCCTCCACAAAAAAAAGATAAACCCTGGGCTATAAAGGACTTTGTCTCAAAAAAAAAAAAAACATAAACAAAACAAACCAAAACCAAAACCAATGATGAGTCAGCTATAATGGCACACACCTATAATCCCAGCTATCTGGGAGGCAGAAGTAGGATGATTGCAAAGTTAGCAGAATTAGCAAGTCTCTACCTCAAAAACAACCCCCCCAAAAGTGCTGGGAGCCTAGCTCAGGTGGTAGAGAACCTGCCTAGCAAGCCTAGTATTGTAAAAACAATAACAACTAAAATCACAAAAAAATACAAGGGCTGGAGATGAAACTCAGTAGTACTTGCCCAGCATGCATATGATCCTTGGGCTTGATCCCCAGTTTCCCTTCAGAAGAAGGAGAAAACTGAATCTAAGTCAGGAATCTGCTCATGGCAGCCATGGAAAGGAGACATGTTGGCTGGGCACTGGTGGCTCACACCTATAATCCTAGCTACTCAAGAGGCTGAGATCTGAGGATCACAATTCAAAGCCAGCTCAAGCAGTAAAGTCTGTGAAACTCTTATCTCCAATTAACCACTGAAAACAGGAAGTGAGCTTATGGCTCAAAGTGGCAGAGTGCTAGCCTTGAGCAGAAAAAACGCAGGGACAATGCCCAGGCCCAATGCCCTGAGTTCCAGCCTCACAATGGAAAGGAAGGAAGGAAGGAAGGAAGGAAGGAAGGAAGGAAGGAAGGAAGGAAGGAAGGAAGGAAGGAAGGAAGGAAGGAAGGAAGGAAGGAAGGAAGAAAGGAAGAAAGATGGGAGGGAGGGAGGGAGGGAGGGAGAGAAGGAGGGAAGGAAGGAAGGAAGGAAGAAAGAGAAAGGAAGGTAGGACATTCAAATTTCAGGGTCTATAGGTAAGGTGCTCCTGGTAATCATGCCCATTCACTCTGAGTGGGGCTTTGGCTCTCACTTCATGGTGAGGTTGAACAGTGGATATGGAGACCTTAGGATCTACCTGTTAAGCCTGAAACATTTAAATTCTCTGACCCTGATCCCCAAGCTCACTTTCTCTCCTTTGGAAGTGTTTAAAAACCAATGGGTAGAGAGGGATGGAGGGAGCTACTAACACTAAGCAAAAGGAAAGAAATGTACATATCACCCAATGTGGAAGAAATAGCTGTATCGTCAAAGCTCATAGAATTCACAAACTTTATAGACCATGATAATGACAATTTGCCTCATGAAGGTTAGAATGTGTTTGTGACTTTAACTAAGTATCACTATCTCACAATACTATGGAATTTGTGAAATTTATGTAATCACTTAATCACAATAAAACTTTTTTTTAAAAAATTATTAAAAAACCCAACAGGTGAAGCCAGGCACCAGTGGCTCATGCCTGTAATCCTAACTGCTCAGGAGGATGAGATCTGAGGATCGTGGTTTGAAGCTAACTAGGGCAGGAAAAGTCGGTGAGACTTGTAGCTCCAAATAATCATCAGAAAACTGGAAGTGGAGGCTTAAAATGGTAGAACACTAGCTTTGAGCACAAAAGCTCGGGACAGTGCTCAGGTCGGGAGTTCAAGTCCCATGACTGACAAAAAAGGAAGGGTAGGTCTAGACCCCATATCTGGGAGTGCATGCATCCTCCCTGTCATGTTTACGAAGTCAGTCTTGCTGACTTGGTAGAGGAGACAAGAGGATGACTAAGTCTGGCTCCTGTGGAGTCTGCACCTTCTTCAGGCAGGATTTGGGCAGCCCACCAAGTCCAGGGTTAAGCCCTCAGGGGACAATGGTTAATGCTTCTTAGACTTGGGGTGTTTACTGTCTGGAGTGGGAGGTCTAGACAGAAAAATCAACAAGAATAACCAGCCCTTACAGATGTAGTTGTGGTAGTGGTGATTTAGCTGGAGCTGGGGAGACTGAGGAGGGTAGATGGGGTAGATGTCTAGCAGCCTGGGGACAGGGAGAGCTTTCTGGAAATTCTCCTGTGGGCTTACAAACCCTGCCCTTCTGATCTGAGCCCCTAGAGATGCGACATGTGAAATTCCTGGTTGAAAAGTTTTAAAATTCCCAGATGAAACTGTAATCCTAACTACTCAGGAGGCTGAGATCTGATGATCACAACTCAAAGCCAGAAAGTCCATGAGACTTATCCCCAATTAACTATCCCCCTGCCCCCCAAAAAAGCCAGAAATGGAGCTGTGGTTCGAGTGGTAGAGTGCTAGCCTTGAGTAAAAAAAAAAAATCTCAGGAACAGTGCTCAGGTCCTGAGTCCCAGAACCAACACACACACACACACACACACACACACACACACACACACACACACACACACTCCCAGATGGTGTGAATCCTGTGTACATCCAGACCCTAAAGCCTGGGGGGGGGGTGTGGGGGGAGATCACGGAAATTGGCTTGGTGATAGCATACAGGAGGTGGCCCAGTCAGAATGGGACACAAGGGTCTCCATCATGTACTGAGAGCTGCCACAGCTTTAGGCCACTGAGAACCTCCCCACAGCATGTCCCCTCTCCCTACACAGATCCTCACACAGTCCTTCCCCCAGCTGTTCTCCCCCCTTCCCCCAACCACTCCCCAGACCCCCTTATCTCTTCTGGAAAAGTGCTGATCCAATCAGACTCATTCACAAACTCAGCCAATTCCCAGGCTCAGGAGAAAGAATGTCCCCGGTGTTCAGATAAGGAAGGAAATAATCATCTCCACATCATTAGGTCAAACGCCCCCCCCCCCCCACCTTCTCCACACCCAAATCCTGCTGTGATTTAATCCCCAGGCAAGAACTCTCCTACCCCTCAGCATTTACCCTGGGGAATGGCAGGATTGGTGGCCCAGGCATTGCTCTTCAGGTCCTGCCGGGCTGACGGTGGAGAACTCTCCTACTCTCCTGCCTCCTCCGCTCCTATCTTTGATCACTCAGGTAATGGCCTGGCCTGTTCTCCGTGGAGGCAGGGAATAGAGTTAGCACCCACGCTCTGGGAGCCCTGACAGGCCGTTTAACAAGGTGTCCAACATCCCATTTCCTCTGCACTTCCTCTCCCCTTAATCCTTTTATGCGAAACTCACTCAGGAGCAAGCCCTGTGAAATTGAGGCCTCTCTGTACACATGGCCTGGCCTGCTCCCTGCTCCCGCTGAGCACGGCCCCCTCCCATCCCAGATGTCTGGGAAAAGCTGGGCTGAGCTTGGAGAGGACTCCTGGGTACCCCAGTGGGCCCATTTCCAAACTCTGGAGGGTGGGGTGCAGAGGTGGTACCTCAGAGATAGCTTACAATTGCTGGCCCAGAGTAGGGGCTCCTGGGCAGACACCAGGCCATCATTGGTCACTTTTTCTCCCTCTCTTCCTCAGACAAAGTGAACATATTCTAGCACTCCCATTCTTCCTTCCTTCTCCCCTCTTCCTGCTACTCTTCCTCCAGGCCAGCTGGGGGCACTAGACATGAAGGTTGACAACACCAGGCTTTTCCTTCTACTCCTTGAACCCGCTGTGGTCATGGACAGGAGAGAACCAAACCTGCAGAGCTGGCCAGGATAGGAAAGGTAGTTTGGGCATGGAGTGGTGGTGGCCTACATCCGAGCTCCAAGCTTACCCTGAAACATAGACAGGGGGCCCTCCGGGCCTCACTGCTACCTGGAGATACTGAGAAGGGTCTGACCTGTTGCAAAGTGGAGGAAGACAGCTAAAGATTCCAGACATAGGAAAAAGACAGCTGCAGGGCCAAGCAAGGAATGGCGAGATGAGACAGGAGACAGAATAGGAGAAGGGGAGAGGAAGATGAAGCAGCCTCTAAGGAATCTTGATCTTTAAAACTGACTGATAAAAAGCTTGTTCCAAAGACAAATTCTTTCAAACCAACAGCTCCAATGAGACTTTCCGTCATTCTCCCTATCACAGCCTGGCCCCTTCTCTCCAGGAAGAAGATGAAAGAACATCTTCATCTCCTTCTCCCCCCCCCCCCCAACCTTGCTCCCTCCCTCCCACCCCCTGCCCTCCCAGAATTTGCCTAGGACCTCCACCTTCCACCCGGCCACTCCTACCCCTGTCCTGTGCCATTTCCCTGCTGTTCTTTCTGTCTCCCATCTCCAACTCCCTCCCCTCATTTCCTGCTTCTTCATCTGAATGTCCTCTGGCCCCTAATTCTCTTTCCTCCTCCCTACTCTTCTTCCCCTCCTCCTCTGGCGATCATCAATTCAGACATCTCTCTGCCCTCAACATGGCTTCCTGCTGAGGAAGGCTCCAGGTTTTCTCCCTGGATTTCTGGATCCATGCTACCTACCAAGGCATCTTGGCAGGGGAAACTGAACACAGGAGGCCTCTTCTTATTTCTGCCTGCACTTTTGCCTTCAAGTCTCTCAGAGAGTCAAGGAGATGCCAGGTCTATTCTTTACCTGGCTCCAAGTACCTTGTCCAGATAGCAAGGACCTTTTCTCCATACTCTGGTTCTCTTTCCCAGCTAGGGCCCAGACCAGGTACCTCCTCCCCCAGCCCTCCTAGTCTTCCCTGCTTTCTGAAGTTAGATCTGCCTAGTACCCACATTTGCCCACCTCACCTCACTAACAGCATCTTGGTCCACTATCCAGAATTGTCAAGTATGGTAGCATATGTCTGAATTCCTAGCACTTGGGAGGCTAAGGCAGGAAGATTGAGAGTTCAAGTCTAGTCTGGGCTATATACATAGTGAGACTGTCTCAAAAACAATCAACAGACTTCTCTTCCCTTCTAAAAAAAAAAAAAAACCAATAAAATTACATGTCTTTTTTTGTTTCCATTTAAAGTCTCCCTCTATCAAGATACCCTCTCCATTCAACATCTTTCCCTCTTTCTCTGTAATGATCCTTACCTTATTCTTCAAGGCTTTATTTAAGTGCTGCCTCTAGGAAGCCCTCCTGTCTTTCCCAGCTGGCCCTTCTGAGTTCTTTTTGCATACAATAGCAGGTAGTAACAGCACAGCCTGTATATGGTCCATCCTGGGAGAGACTGAGTCCCTCACGTCATCATTTTATTCCACAAATGTTTGTTGAGCACCTACTGTGTGCCAGTTGTTGGTTTAGTTGCAGGGACATCATTCAACACGTTTTTATTGAGCATCTAGTATATCCAGGCTAGGAATTAGAATAGTGACCACAAATGGAAGTGCTTTCCTGCTAGGTCTGCCCTCCTGTAGGAAACACAGCCACACATGTTCCTGTGGCAGCTACGTGGCATGGTAGAGAGAAACAAAGTGCACTCTGGATTGTCTAGGAAGGCACCAAACCTTGTGTAGGGAGGGAGTCAGAAAAGCTTCCAAGAGTGGGGTTGATGCAGTTGGTGAATGGGGAGAGGATGTTCTGGACTTGGGGGCTGTGAAACCACGGCACTTGTGGCTTTTACAGAAGCTGGGAGGAGGTAGGTCACATGGAAGCTTTTGGTAGCTGCGCTGGGTGGGCAGAGACAGGAATCACAGTCATCAAGTTTCTCTAGCATACAGTGAGATTCAGGTCAGTTTCTCAACATGGAATGGAGTGTGGCTAACAGATGCGGATAAAGAGCCTACTATGCACGCTGAGCAGGTACTTGGAATGGGAAGGCCAGATTTACAAGTCAATACTAATAAACAATAACGGACATGCGCTAAGTCATCTGCCTATCATGTGGCTGGGCTCTGTGCTACATGACATACAAGTGGCCTGGATTTATTTTCACTGTAGCCCTTGTGGCGAGGAAATCCCCATGGCCAATGGATGCACCGAGGCTCAGAGCTGTGAGGAGAGTTGCCAACATCACATTGGGGCCAGTATTTAGACACTGGCGTCCTAGCTCTGTGAACTACCATCTCTGCCCCCATGGATCAGCCTTCGTAAGCAACTCACCGCGTTTCCCCCTTCCTTTCATCTACCCCACAACCTGGATACTCCAGTCCCTCCCCGGCCTGTCCCCTCCCCTCAAAGAGAGAAAAAACGGAGAGAAAATGGATCTTTAAAGATACATGTATCCATCACTATTATTTACATTCTAATGTGCGTCTGTGGCTCTACTCCAAGGGGGGAAATGTAAATCAGGTGGACACCGCTCCCGAAAGCCCTAAAGAGCTTGGCTCCCCCAAATTAGAATAGAAAATGCTCTTTTAAAATGCACCTTTAATATGTAAAAGCCCGCCGACCTGGGCTCTAAATAAACCAAACTTGAACCAGATGCCAAATAGAGTAGATGAAGGACAGGTGCACAGAGGGTCCTGGGCTAGGGAATGAGGCCTAAACAGCTATTTATATTAATGCAAAGAAAGTTCAACATTCTTCCCCTTGATATATGCTGCGGTGGGAGGTGGTTTCTGTCCCACCAGCGAGAAATAAAACTCACAGCTCATGATGGGCAGGGTCACATGTGCGAGATAAAAAGCTCTGGGCATAATATATGTCTGCGCTACGTATTCTCTGCAGGCTTTGCGTTAGATCTGCAGATGACAACAAGAAAACACTTACTCAAGGTTAGACTCTGCTTGCCAGGCTCCCAATCACAGCTCTGTGTCCTGAGGGAATGCGGCAGCTATGAAATGGACCCGGCAGAGCCCAAGGATCCGGGTGTTGAGCCAGAAAGTGACCTTTGGCTCCGTTAAGAAGTCTGGATAGCCAGGCACCGGTGGTAGCTCACACCTGTAATCCTAGCTGCTCAGGAGGCTGAGATCTGAGGATGGCTGTTTAAAGCCAGCCTGGGCAGGAAAGTCCATGAGATTCTTATCTCCAATTAAACTCAAGTGGTGGAGTGCTAGCTTTCAGCACAAAAAGCTCAGGGACAGTGCCCATGCCTTGAGTTCAAGTCCTAGGACTCGGGCTGGGGGGAAATGTCTAGACGATTCCTGGTCAGGGTCAAGGGATGGTATAGAGGTGACCTACTCACTAGGGGTATCATAATTGTCAATAGTCCCTGAAGACAAGCTACCTAGGCATTTTATACAGAGACCTACATGCCTGGGAGAAGAGGGAAGTTTAGCTCTTTCAAAGGGTTCACATCAATCCAGACCTCCTGTTAGTTTGCGGATTCATTTATTCATTCATTCAGTCATTCAATTCATGCAGGTGACCTTCATTCCGTACAGTATTACTAAGACCCTCTGCTGGACTGTGATGAGAGACAGTAGAATCCAGGAGTTCTGGGGATAATAATAGTACTGTTGAGAGATGTGCTGCATGCAGTGTTTAGCCCAGTGTCTGGCGGTGTAGGCAGTCAAACAATGCTGCGGTTGGCAATGTGTTGGAGACCAAATAACGATGGGAGGCTGGTCATCTCAGGAGGATGACTGGGGTACAAGTGTCCATGTTACTCTGGTAGGAGTATCTGCAATGTATTGTGAAGGGCACAGGGCAGGATTGAGCAGAGAAGGCTGAAAAGAACAAGAGTCTTCTAACTTAGTAGAATCTCCTGAAGAGGAGATGGGAATGGAACAGCATTTAGACAACAGGAACAGCGTGTCTAAAGAGATGGCTGTGACTGAGCTTCATGTGATGAGGGAATAAGGAAGAACTTCCCGGGTAGGAAACAGAGTCAGAAGCCCAGGAAATGTGGTTGGAGAGTAGGCAGGATCCCTGAAGGCCTTATAGACCAACAGGAGAAGTCAAACATTTATTTTGCTAAGCATGAAAAACTTAAAATTAAAGAGGTGTTTCCCCCTCTTTGGAACTGAGCAGACATTTGACCTAAAATTAATCCTCACAATGGCTCCTATGAATGTCCCAAATCTGGATAAAAAAAGACCAGCTAGACCAACCAGAGGATTAATAAGGATGAGCGAGGTTCTGCTGCAGTAACAAGCATCACCAGTTTCTCAGTAGTTGGCGTGCATTTTGTTCTGCTTCTGAGCGGTGTTCCAGGAAAGCCACAAGCACGTGGTAGCTGATCATTCCAAGCTAATCCCACCCAACATAGTCCTACCAACAAGTGCTTCAGTTTAACCTAGGAGGGAGGCACGAGGACTTCACATTGGCTTTCAAATACTTCCACTTGGAAGTGAAGTCCCACTTCTGTCCACATCTCATTGGCTCAAATAAGTCACATGGGTGGGCTGGGCCTGACAAGCAGAACTCCAAAACTACCAAGCACTGGTAGTCTCTGTCCTGCTTGGGAAATGCAGAGTTTGTAGGGCCTGGAGCAGCTGAGAGGAGATGGAGGATGGGAGCCACAGATACCATGAGTGAGCAGTCAGTTTGCCCCTGATCACAAGGCTTCAGGCCTGGCATAAAGCTCACTTGCTCTTTTGTGATGATCCTATTTGGAGATCCTGGCATTTCTTAGACGTCTTGTGATCGCAGGAGTAGTAGGGTGGGATGCTGGCAGTGCAGAAGAAGGAGACAGAGGCCCTGGGCGGAAGTCAGTCCTGCCTTAGAGGAGTCAGGAGGAAGTCAATCAAACCTTGGAGAAGGACTTCAATGGTACCATGGGCCTGGGCAGCTGCCACTCCAGCCTCAGTGTTAAGATCTTCAAGTCCATCTTGGTTCCTGAGTTAGAATTCTCTGGGTGGCAGCAAAGGAGGGTGTGGGTGAGAATGGAGGGGGTAGAACTGAATTTAGAAGGCTGAACTCAAAGACCTTATTTCCTGGAGTTCTGGAGCTGTTGGCAGCAGGCTTGGAAGGGCAACAGATAAAGCGACAGAGGTCAGAGTGGGGTAAGGATGGAGGGCAGGATTCGCTAATTCTCTTAGGTCCTGTTAGATGAATGCAAGGCCAACCAGGCAAATACCACAGCCCTTTGCTCTGCCTCAGACCCCTTCCCAAAGAGGTGGCAGGAATGGGGTCATAACCCCTGCTACAGACACCATCAGAGGCATGCATCAGAGTTTGGCCCCCAAGAAGTGTAACTGATGCCACAAATCAAAGGGGTGGCAGGCCAGGCTAGATGGCTTCTGAGGTCCCTCACATCAAGAATGGATGGGAATGGAGGAGCCAGGAGCTGGTCTCTGTAGGAGGGTGGGGGAAGGGCATTGGCCTGTGTCCATCCTGAGGGGTCATAGGAAGGGCAGGGAGGAGCCTGTGGGTGGAGAGGGACAGGGAAAAGCTGAGGAAGAGAGAGAAGAAAGCAATGGAGGTGTCAGACACGGAAAAAAGAGGAGGAGGTAAAGAGGTCATGCAAAGAAGGCTGGGGGTGTGGCTCAAGTGGTAGGTCACCTACCTAGTAGGTGTGAGGCCCTGAGTTTAAACCTCAGTGCATCCAATTTGTTTTTAAAACAATGCAGAGAAGAAAGAAGGCCTAAGAAAAATAGGATTGTCCAAGTGTTGGTGGCTCCTGCCGCTCATCCTATCTACTCAAAGGCTGAGATCTGAGGATGAAGGTTTGAATCCAACCTGGTCAGGAAAATCTGTGAGGCTCTTATTTCCAATTAACCAGCCAAAAAAAAAAAAAAAAAAAAAGCAAAAAATCCAAAACCAAAACCAAAAAAACCTGGACATAGAGGTATGGCTCAAGAGGTAGAGTAACAGTCTTAAATGAAAAATCTAAGGGACAGTGCTCAGACCCTGAGTTCAAGCTCCAGTAGGACAAAAAGAAAACAAATTGAAGAAAGAGAATGAAGAAAGAAAAAGAACAGGGAGGAAAAGGAGACATAAGAGGCATGTAAGAAAAGAAAAAATAAATACAAGAAAGAAGAAAAATCAAGAGGGAAGGTAGGAAGGAAGGAAGGAAGGAAGAAAAGAAGGGAGGGAGGGAGGGAGGGAAGGAGGGAGTACTTCATGGGAGAAGCCAAGTGAGCAGAAGAAGCTGAAGAGGAGGAAGGATGAGGATCTAAAGGAGGAGGCGTAAAGGAGGAGGGAGAGGCTGAGGAAAAGGAACACAAAGAGAAAAAGTAAGATGGAAGAGGGGAGAGAAAGGGAGGAGGAGAGGAACCGAAGTTGGAGAGAGATGGGAGGAGCCCACACTGCAGGCATATCCTGGGCTCTGGGAGTCGCCATGGGCGCTAGGCTGCACAGAGCTGGGTGGGCGGGTGGGCAACATAGCAGGGAACACAGTAGGCCGCTATGAAGATCTATTGGGCCCTGCAGTGCCATTGTCTTCAGAAGGAATTAAAAACAAATTGCTGAGGGCCAGCACATAATTTAAAGACTCACGGCAATTTTATGACTTGCTAATGTTCCTAATTACATGCCCGTGAAAGGCTTAATTAATTGGGGGATGTAGCAAAAAGTGGAGCCCGTGTTTGTTATCATGGTTCCACTGCATTGATTTTAGTGCCTATGGAGAATTTAGGGCCTCTTTATTTGCACAAAGAAAATGCAAGTCTCTCGAAAAAATGTACATTAAGATCAACCCCTCGCTGCTATCTAATATACTTTCCTCTACTTAACCAAAGCGCTTGTAATCATATTTTGTAAATGTTGGTGCCGTTAATTGCATTGTGAGGGAAAATAGGTTCTGCTTGACTGGTTGTGGAGAATTTTATAAAGTTCGTTCCAGGCGCCCCATTCCAGGAGACTCTTCCTAGGAAATTTGTAGAGAGATGGGACGCCCTGCCTGGGAAGGTGCCTGCTCCTACTTTCCCAGTTCTGGCTGGTGGTGAGCAGAGGTTTGGGTTGGGTTGTGTGAGGAGTCGGATGAGAGCAGTGAGCCCTATCCCCTCAAAAGCACTCACTGTGGGAGACTTAGTTCTGGTGCGGGACTAGCCACAACTTACCTGGGAGGCCTCGGGTAAGGCACTTACTACACTGAACCTCAGTTTCTTCATCTGTGAAGTGGGGTCAAGATCTCTGCCCTGTTGATAATCATCAGATGACCTTAATCAAACAAGAAGAGAAGAGTCAGTAGCTCATACCTGTAATACTAGCCTTCCAGGAAGCTGACATCATGGGATTGAGATTTAAAAACAGCCCAAGCAGAAATGTCTGTGAGACTCTTACCTCCAGCTAATCGCCAAAAAGCTGGAAGTGGAGCTGTGGCTCCACTTGGGCCAGCCTTGACTGAAAAAGCCAAATGGGAATGTGAGGGCCTGAGTTCAAGTCCCAGCACTAGCACACAAACAAAAAGAAGTGAAAGATATCCATACCCAAGGCTTGTGGCAGTCTTCCTGAGCCACTGTGTTCTCTCTCTCTCTCTCTTTTTATCCCCCTCAGAGGACCACTGGGACTGTGTCTTTGCAGCTGGAAGCTTTTAGTGAGAGACATACAACAACATAACCCATCTCTTCTTTCCTTTTCTTTGTTGGTTGTGGGGGTTGAACTCTGGGCCTGGGCGCTGTCCCTTTGCTCTTCAGCTCAAGGCTAGCGCTCTACCACTTGAGCCACAGCACCACTTGTGGTTTCCTGGTGGCTAATTGGAGATAAGAGTCTCATGGACTTTCCTGCCCAGATTAGCTTTGAACCTTGATCCTCAAATCTCAGCCTTCTGAGTAGCTAGGATTACAGGCATGAGACACCGGCACCTGGTCCACCTCTGCTTTTCTAAGGAGGTTCAGCTAGAGATGGAGGGGAAGAACAATCCAGGGGAGCTCCTGAGAAATTGTCATCAATCCTGTTCCCTACCTCAAATGGGTGCTTACCCCGCCTCTAGGCCCCCAGGAGTCTGGGCTCTCCTCATCCCACAACTTTCCTCTTGAGCTGTCATTATCTCCAGCACTAGGACCCAGGCATTTAGATGTCAGCCCCAGAGCTTACCTAGAGATGCTCCAATGACATTTTACTGACTGGATCCAGAATCAGGGAATAGGGTCAGTAATATGGACAATGAGATTGGGGACATGGACCAGGACAAGCTCAACTAACTTTCCTTCCTTCCTTCTTTCTTTCTTTCTCTCTCTCTCTTTCTTTCTTTCTCTCTCTTTCTCTTTCTTTCTTTTTCTCTCTCTTTCTCTCTCTCTTCCTTCCTTTCTTTCTCTTTCTCTCTTTCTCTCTCTCTCTTCTTTCTCTCTCTCTCTTCTTTCTTTCTCTCTCTCTCTTTCTTTCTTTCTTTCTCCTTCCCTGTAACCTAAGCTGGCCTGAATCTTATGTCTCCTACCTCAGTCTTCCAAGTACTGGATTTATAGGCATGTACTGTCATACTTAGCTCTCTACCACTTTCTACCTCTATGGTTGAGTTGACTGATCCACAGCTTCCCCTGGTGCCCCATCTCACATACATTCTCTAGACAAGGAGGTCTCCTGCAGAGGATTTGGAATCACATGCCCTATGGGCTGGGTCCCACGCTTTCTCATTGTAATATCTTTGCTATATAATGCCACCATAAGGTTGTTTGTTTGTTTTTGCCAGTCCTGGGGTTTGAACTCAGGGCCTAGGCACTGTCCCTGAGCTTCTTTTGCTCAAGACCAGCACTCTACCACTTGAGCCACAGCACTACTTCTGGCCTTTTCTGTTTATGTGGTACTGAGAATCGAACCCAGGGCTTCATGCATGCTAGGCAAGCACTCTACCACTAAGCCACATTCCCAGCCCCAAAGATCTTTAACAAATGTAAACCAGATCCTGTCCAGCTTCTGCTTAAGCCCCTGAATGCTTCCCAAGGAAGTTAGAATAAAAGCTAGACTTGTCATCAGGCCCCTTTTCCTGTTTCTCTTGCCTCTTCCTCCTAGAAAGATGGAAGTCAAGACTTTCTTGTGCATGGTAAATATGGACTCTATCAGTGAGCTGCACTCTCAGCTTCTTTCCTCTGGTACCAACCTCAGGTGATTTCCCTCAATTTGTGGCCAACTCACCTGGACCTGCAACAGATGTTTCCATATTTCCCCCAGCATTGCTAGATGATTTGTGTTGGAAGGTCTTTTGAAGAGGGGCTGGCCCATTGTATTGTTAAGGAATGGAGTCCCTCACACTTTGGCTTATGGTCATCTCTTGTTGTCTTCTTACCAGTTGCCAATAACTGTAATCACTTGTTTACTTTTTTAAGACCTACCTCCTCCAACCAGAACCAAGCAGGACCAGGGCCTGCCTTCAGCACCAAGAACAGCGCCAGACAAACACTAAAGGCTTAGGGAAGGATTCAATTAGAAAGCCTAAGAGCCCAACAACTGATGAATGGATAAAGAAAATGTGGTGCCTACATACACAATGGAATATTCTTCAGTCATGACAAATGAAATGATGTTGTTGGTAGGGAAATATGTTGGCTAGAGATCATCACGTTGATCACGATAAGTCAAATTACCTATCAGATCAACTTCAGGACCCTGCCATATGCTAGACTTCTAGAATACTGGGAATGGAGAGTTCTCAGAGGTCATCTCATCCAGGTGTGGGTGCCACAGTCCTTAGGGGCCTGTCTTTTCAGATGCCTGTGGTTAGGTGTGGAGGGGTGCATGTTAGTTCTCATAGTTCTGCCTATGACCTGCTTTGGTCTAATCTACCAGGCTTGGACTATAAATGATGACATCAAGGCATAGGGGGGGGGACAGAAGGAAAAGGGAGGGAGGGAGAGAGAACAAAGAAGTAGACTAATAGGAGAGAGAGAAAGAGAGAGAGAGAGAGAGAGAGAGAGAGAGAGAGAGAGAGAGAGAGGTTTGAAAATGGAGGGAGTTGTGACTTGGCTGTAGGTCCCCCAAATCCAGAAGGATATTCTCCTATTAGTCTACTTTTCTGTGTTCTCTCTCCCTTCCTCCCTCCCTCCCTCTCTCCTTCTCCCTCTCCCTCCTCCCTCTCTCTTATATAGCACTGATTGGCCCTGAGCTCACAATATAACCACAATTAGTCTTGAACTCCTGATCTTACTGCCTCAGATTCCCAAGTGCTTGGATTACAGGTATGTACCACCATTCCTGGCTTTTTTTTTTTGTTTCTTCTCCACTACGTTGAAATGGTGATCTGAAGTCTCTTTTATAGTTTTTAATACAAGGGGGCCTCTGTGCTGAGGGTACAAGGTAGGACATGAGGATTAGGAACTTGTGGGCAGGATGCAGCTGGCCTGAGAAAGGATGTCTGGGATCAGGCCTCAAAGGATCAGCATCTTTTCTCTGTATCTCTCTCTCCTTAAATTATCTGTCATCACTCAGAGCCTCCCACCTCCATTCTTATTTTCTAAATTAGATTTTTTTATTATGAAATATTTCACACAGAGAAAGTGATAAACAATAATATAATGAATACCTGTGTATCTTCTGCTTGGCTTTGTTAAATCTGAACATTTTTCCATATTTGTTTCAGAGATATATTTTTAAAGAAATAAAACATTAGAAATATAGCAGAAACTGCTTGTATGATCATGCTAAGACTCATTCTCCTCTCTTTCCCAGGGGTAACCCCTCTCCTGACTGTGGGATCATGTTCTTTCTATACAAGTATTAAGTGCATGTTCTAAATGCACAAGCCCAGTGTTGGATGGGTTTGCATGCTTCTGAACTTTATTTATTTTAATAGCATCCTATATGTAAACTTCTGCCCCCTTAGGGGTTTTGTTCAGGATGCTTTGGGGTCTTATCCTTCCTATTATATGTGCTTCTGTATTCACTGAATGAAGGAATATGCCTCAATTTATCCTTGTGTATTGATAGGCTATAACAAGCACCGTGTAGACTTCTCTTTCTGCACATAGACCTGGCTTCTCTGGGGCCTATCACTAGGGAAGGAAGGAATGGCTGGGTGACAGGCCTATCCATTATCTAGTGCAGAATCATAAACCACACCGGAACCTAGAGGCTTTAAAAAACAATCCCTTTAATTTGTTCCCAGTGCTGAGGATTTAGAAATTCAAGCAAGGCTCAAGGGGTAGGGCTAGAGGGTAGGGAACTGCTTGTTTCTTTTCTACAGTGGGGGCGGGGGGCGGCGACACATCCTGAAGAGACAAGACATCTAGGATAACAGAACATCTGGATCATACATGTGGAGACTCAGGTCTAACTGTTAGAGATTTCCTCTGTTTTCTTTTCTATTTTTTTCCCCAGTCCTGGGGCTTGAATTCAGGGCCAGGCACTGTCCCTGAGTCCTTTTCTCAAGGCTAAGGGCTCTACCACTTTCAGCCACAGTGTTGCTTCCAGTTTTCTGGTGGTTAATTAGAGATAAGAGTCTCATGAACTTTCTTGTCTGGGCTGGCTTTGAACCATGATCCTCAGATCTCAGCCTCCTGTGTAGCTAGATTATAGGAATGAGCCACCAGCACCTGGCCTCCTGTTTTTTTCTGTATGGTCTCTCCCTGGGGAAGCCTCTTCCCTGGGGAGCAGGCAATATTCCCCAAGGGATAAGCCACCATGCACAAAAACATATTAAATCTCTTTTCATCTGGCTCTTGTGACTAGCCCATTGACCAAAGCAAGCCACATGGTCAGACCTAGAGGCTATGGGAGGATGTAGGTATTGTTGAATGATCTATCTACCAGAGCAGGGTATGATTAGCAACAGCATTATGAGTTGTTAGTGAATGGTTCTCCAAACAAGTAGTATCCATTTATAGTCCATTACAGCTCCCTCCCCAAAGTGTTGGTTTTTTTTTGGGGGGGGGGGGTCCAGTTGTGGGGCTGAACTCTGGGCCTGGGCGCTGTCCCTCAGCTCTTCAGCTCAAGGCTAGCGCTCTACCACTTGAGCCATAGTGCCACTTCTTGCTTTTGTCTTTTTGCTTATGTGGTGCTGGGGAATCGAACCCAGGGCCTCATGTATGCAAGGCAAGCGCTCTACCACTGAGCTACCTCCCCAGCCCAAGTGTTGGGTTTTCTATAGCCTCACCCATACCAGAGTATGGGCAGGCAATTTTCACTTGAGTCAATCTAGTAGAAGTGAAATGGTGCTACACCTCTTTAAGCTCCATTCTTCTGATTACTAGTAGGGCTTGATCATCTTTTTCCTTTTGTTGGGTTGGTCGTAGGGTTTGAACTCTGGGCCTGGGCACTGTCCCTCAGCTCTTCACAAGGCTAGTGCTCTACCACTTGAGCCACAGTGCCACTTCCAGTTTTCTAGTGGTTAATTGGAGATAAGAGCCTCACAGACTTTCCTGCCCAAGCTGGCTTTGAACCACTATCCTCAGATCTCAGATCCTCCTGAGTAGCTAGGATTACAGGTGTGAGCCATCAGTGGCCGGCTCCTTTTTTGGGGGTAGGGGGGTCTGATGATGACAATGATGATGAAGATGATGAAGCGGAGGAAGGTGACAAGGAGGAGGAAGCAGAGAAGGAGGAAGATGATGATTTGGTGATTTGAGACGAGGTTTCAGTATATAGGCTAAAACCTCAAACCTAAGTGCCAGGATTACAGGGATACACTACTGTATTTTGCTTGGGCTTTGATTCTAACTGGCCTCAGCATCTGCCCTGCCCTCCACGTGTTTCTTCCAGAGTTAGGTTGCTGATGAGGAGAACCAGGATCCCTCCATCACTGCGTAGTATTCACATGGCCCAGAGCTGCCCACATGGCTGCCCTCATCGCTTGCCTGCTTCCTTCCCTTCCCATTACTTCAGACGGCCTCCTCCTCCAGCAGAGGAGGCTCAGAGGTGTTTCAGACTCTCCTGAAACACCTGGATTGTGGTCAGAGCAAGGCAGGGGGAGACTGTGGCTCAGAGGCCTGGGACATCTTTCTGTCCTCTATGCCTACTGCATCCTGTGCCCTGGACATTGGTCCTGAACACACCCAGCACTTCCTTCTTTGTGCCTTCGC
Source organism: Dipodomys spectabilis (assembly GCF_019054845.1). Taxonomy (NCBI): domain Eukaryota; kingdom Metazoa; phylum Chordata; class Mammalia; order Rodentia; family Heteromyidae; genus Dipodomys; species Dipodomys spectabilis. The sequence goes on from NW_024870681.1 coordinate 7,995,650, forward strand.
TTATGCTTTCCCACTGCCTGCGATGCTCTTCCTCACAGACCCCACTTTCTATCCTCCACCCCCCCACACACACCACAAAGCTCCCTTATGGGGTCCTCTCAGCACCATGTCACACGTACCACCTGCATCTCTCGGCAGACACGCCATAGGATTATCTTTGAACCGTTCCTTACTTTTTACAGCCCACATGTGAGTTCTCAATGGGACACATTTACTCATCAGATGGATTTGATGGCTTAGGGCATTCCTAAGACAAAAATAAAACCCAAACCAAAAAGTTCCATTTGAGGAAATTAGCTGGAAATTTGAAAGCAGAAAATCTAGAAAGAAGCGGCAGTGCTGGGCTGTCTAATGGGAGAGTTACTAGCCATGTGGGGATTATAAAGGTGCATCTACTTCATTTAAAATGAAACTGTGCTGGGCATAGTGGCTCAAGCCTGTCATCCTATCTACTTGGGAGGCAGAGATTGAGAGATCATAATTTAAGGCAAGGTGGCACCTACCTGTCATCCCAGTAAGGAGGGGGGTGAGGGAAACACAAGTAGGAGGATCACAGTCCATGCCAGCCTGGACTTATAATAAGACCTTCACCTCAGAAATAACCAAAGTAAAAAGGGGCTGGGGTTGGCTGGGCGGCTTAAGTGGTACAGTGTATGCCTAGTCAGTGCAAAGACTGGAGTCTGGAGTTCAAACACCCAGGAAAGAGAAAGAAAGAAAGAGAGAGAGAGAGAGAGAGAGAGAGAAATGAAGGAAGGAAGGAAGGAAGGAAGGAAAAAGAAAGAAAGGAGGGAGGGAAGAAGGAAAGAAGGGAGGAAGGAAAGAGGAAGGAAGGAAACAAGAAAACAAGGAAAGAAGTGAGGGATGGATACCAGTGGTGGCTCACGCCTGTAATCCTACCTACTCAGGAGGCTGAGATCTGTGGATCTAGGTTCAAAGCTAGCCCAGTCAGGGAAGCCCTTGAGACTCTTTATCTCCAATTAACAACTAAAAAGGTAGAAGCAGAACTATGACTCAAGTGGTGGAGCACTAGCCTTAAGCAAAAAACTCAGGAACAGCACCCAGGACCTGAGTTCAAGCCTCAGGACCACACAGACAAACGAAAGAAAGAGAGAGAGGAAAAAAAGGAAGGAAGGAAGGAAGGAAGAAAGAAAGAAAAGAAAAGAAAACTAAGAATCTATCTCCTCAACACAAGTACTTCACAGTCACAGGAAGCTATGGATGGTGCAGATACAGCACATGTCTGTCTTTATAGGAAGTGCTAGTGCTCAGTGCTGTTTATTAGCTCTGTTTATTAAGCTCAGCTTAATGTGATTTCCTGAAACACCTATGCTGGGTGAGCAAACAACATCTCGTCTTTGTTTAGGTTTCCAGAGGTCTGACTGGGTCCAGCTCAGTGGCTGATTTGCCGTGACGTCACTGGTGAGCCACCCTCTCTCTGGGCCTCTGCTTGCTCATCTGTAAAATGAGGGAGAGGATGCAGAAGAACCTTTCTTCCATCTCTGACCCATCCTAGTCCCACCTGTAGAAAGTTATTTATGTCCTGGCAGGAAGGGGTGGAGAATGGAGAGGGAGGAGGAGGAGGAGGTCATTAATGGCTCTCAGATGCTTGCCTTTGATCAGGTAGTTTGGAGCGAGGTAAGGGGCCAGGAGATGGGATGGTGGGAGGAAGAGAGGAAGCTGAGGGCCAGGTGACAGGTCAGGTGAGAGAGGCAGCAGCCTGGAATGGGGAGCTGGGATGGAGGGGAGTTTCTTTCCTCTGCCTGGTGCCTGGGAAGGGGTTGAGTCCCTATCTAGGAAAGGGGCCTTCCTATCCATCCATCATTTTAAGGGAAATTGAGAAATGAGACTGGAACATTTCTGCTTCCCGACTTCCAGCTCTCCAGTTCTTACCTGGAGAGATTCAAAGGCAAAGCCAGGGCTGATGACCTGGAGAAGAAAAGCTGGGTCCTTGTGAATGGCTGACACCCTGTCCATCCCATAGGAGAGTTGGGAGGAGAAGGAGTTCCCTGAAATCAGGGTGCTTTGAGGAAAGAAAGGGGTGTCCTTTGGTGAGATGTTGGCTCAGGGACTGGACCCCCAGGACTCAGTGGGTGACCAGGATGATAGGGGAGAGAGCCCTGGATTTGGGATCAGAAGGTTTTCTGATCTCAAAGTTATTTAATTTCTCAAAACCTCAGTTTGTTCACCTGTGAAATGGGACCCAGGATATAATAACAACTTTGAGAGAGAGAAATGAGGCTATCCATCTGAAAGACAACAACTGGCCTATAACAGAAATCCAATATGTAGGTGTTTTGGAGTTCTCTGAAATGAGTTTGTGCCCTACCTAGACCCCTTTGACCCTAGCCCTGACAATCACCTCCAACTCAGGGTCTAGAAAGATGGCCTGGTGATGTCAAGCCAGAAGCCCCAGCAGTGACAGCCAGCCGGGGGAGGAGGCCCAGTGTGGTGAGGTGAGAAATGGTGTCTGGGCCTCTTTGGCATAGACCCAGGACTGTGGTTTTCAAAGGCAAAGCTTCAAAGGCAGAGCTAGTTCATGTGGCTTCTTTTGTACCTGCTCAAGGAAGGAAAGCGAGTCAGTGCCCCTTTGGCCCCTGACTGGTAGCTGGGATTCCAGAAGTCACTCCTGTCCCTTCGTGCCCCAGTGCAGAGAGTTTGATCTCTCCTTCTACAGGATTCTTGTCTCATCAAAGCAGCAATGATGGAGCCCAGGAGGGAGGCTCTGCCCTGCCTCACCTGTGCACTAGGCTGGGTTAGAGCGACACACAGGGAAGGGTGAGGAATGACAGGGAAGAAAGGCAGGAGCTGCCACTTTAATAGAAAAGGGGAACCCCATGGATGGGCAGGATGAGGGTTGGGAGTCAGGAAATTGGGTGGAAAGGTGGCAGAGGGGAGGGGTGCCTGTAGAGTCTTACAGACAGAAAAGGGGGGCAGAGAGACTTCTTCCCAACCTCCCTTCTTCCAACCCTCAGGAGGGGCTACCTGCCCCACTGCTGCTGGCCAGCTACATTCCAGTTCATACAGGAAGGGGAGGCCTTACTGTCTCCCTATCCTGCACGCACATCAGCCAGGCTAGCATCTCTGACTCCACACAGGGCCTCTGCTGGGCCCAGTGGAAAAGAGGGGTAAAAGAGGGTGAGTTCCCAGCTACACCCTCAGCAGGGCCAGGGTCACTCCATTGGAACAGGAAAATGAGTGAAGGAAGTGCTTGTTCTCCTGTCAAGCTATCCACTGTGGCCTGCCCCATGTGCACAGACTGCCCCTGAAGAGGCCACACTGATTCTACTCCTTCCTGTAGGCTTTCAGAGTTCTGGATCTTGGCTAACAAGACATTTCTGGGATTGTAGCTAGGCGAGTGTTCTATCATTAGCCACACTCCCAACCCTCAGATTTGCCATAACCTGACAGGGAGTAGCACAGTTGTCTATCCATCCACCCACTGGTCCACCCACCCATCCATCCACCCATCCATCCATCCATCTATCCACTCACCCACTCACCCATCCATCCATCCACGCAGCAACACCCTACTGAACACCTTCCTACCTAAGTATCCTCTTACTAATCTATAATTTATGTGATTTAGGCATTATTATCCCAATCTTAAAAGGTGAGGAAATTGAGAATGAAAGAGGTTAGGGAACTTGATCAAGGTCATACAACCTCTGAGAGTTTTTTAATAGCAGGCTTTGCCCTAAACCAAGAAATTCCTGACTCAACTGGTCTAGGCTGTGTCACATCTGTTGGGAGACTGACATATGTCGAGTTTGATGTGGGGCTTGAACTCAGGGCCTAGGCTCTATCCCTGAATGCTTTTTTGCTCAAGGCTAGCACTCTACCACTTTGAGCCATGACGCCACTTCCCATTTTGGGGTGTTTAATTAGAGATAAGATTCTCACAGACTTTCCTGCCCTGGCTGGCTTTGAACCTTGATCCTCAGATCTCAGCCTCTTGAGTAGCTAGGATCACAGGCGTGAGCCACCAGTGCCCAGCCTCACTTTTCTTTTCTTTTTTTTTATTATCCAGGATTGGTGCCAAACTATAATCTAGATCTTTGCCTCCTCAGTAGCTGAATTTATAGGCATGAGCCTTCACACTTAGCCTTACTAATGCTTTTTATACCCCCTCCTACCCTACCACCCCCCTACAATTTAGAACTCAGAGCCTTGTGCTTGCTAAGCAGGTACTCTACTACTTGAGCCATGCTACCAGCCCTTTTTTTTTTAAAGCACCAGAGGTGATTTAGGTGTGCAGATGGCTGTTTGGGAGCCCCTTGAACTAGATGCTGTTTAATTCTTGTAGGCCATGTTGTTTACCCAGGCCTTAGACTATGGGCATAGCTCTTGGCTATCACAGTGCCACGACCTCTGAGTCTTTGTTCTGCAGGCTGTGGCAACTGTGAAGAAACACCGAGCAGCTGTCCCTTTAAGGAGATGGTGAGCCAGGAGCTGCCCAGTGGGCCAGGTGGCCAGGAGAAGGCTAGGGAGGAGCAGGGCCTCAGCAGGGTCGGCAGCAGGAAGGGAGTTGGGACCTCCCTGCTCTGGAGAGGAGCTGCTCTCCAGTCTGACCCTTTGGGACCAGCTTTGGGAATAGAGGGGGCAGGGGTATGGCCAGGCTTCTCCAACCGTGCTGCCTCTGGGGAAGGTGAACCCAGTGGCCTTGGCCACCTGCCCTGCCACCCTGCACACTGCGTTCTTACTCTCAGTCTCCATGTGGGAGGGTTGGGAGCTAGGGGGCACCTTGACCTTTTTTCCAGAAAGATCTGCTGACACAGACAAACTTCCCCACCCCCATCCTCTCTGGCTGTAGCTGGCAAGCAGATAGGAAGACCCTCTACCTTCCCTCCTTCCCCACACCCATCATCATATGCTGCAGGCTGCTCAGACTCAGCGCTCAGGGCAGGGAGTATGGGGGGAGAAGGGCTCTTGGGACCTGTCAGTTTTCTGTTCAGATTTCAGCTAGTGCAGAGTGTCTCAGATCTTGTTCAAAAGGCAGGCTTTCTGCATTCCTGACAATCCCTCCCCACTCCCCCCCCCCCCGCCCCCCCACCCTACCCGATTTGTCAGATGCTGTTGGAAGAGGGGGCACACTTCGAGCAGAAGGAGCTGGAACACCCACATGGCTGCTGTCTGAGTCCAGCCCTTGGATGGGCCACAAGCAGCTGGCACCCACCAGGGCAGGGCCAGGCTTGGCTGGGCTGGGAGGACAGCCACCGGCCTCTGGTGTCCCTAAGGAAACAAGTGGTCCTCACCAGCCTGGCATGTGGCATCGTTGATGGCCCTGCGCCCAGAACGGGGAAAACATAAAATCTCATTTCAAGCCCCAATGATGGTTGGTTCAGCTTTCCTAGCTTTATAGAAACTTAATTCCGTGCATTTTTCTTAAATGCAAGGCAGCAAGGCACCTGCTGAACATGATTTTCTTCCCTCTCCATTTGCGTAGAGACAGGCACGGGGAGGGGGAGGCCTTTTCTTCCTTTCTTTCTGTGCGCTGGCTCGCACAGGCTCTGATGCGTCTGTCCTGATGATTATAATCCATGCTGGCTTCTCTTGTCCCTGTTTCCTCAAAGCCGTGCAAGGCTGACATCTGAACACACCTGCTATGTGACTTTGGGCAATTCTCTTAACTTCTCTGAGCCCCAATTTCTTTCTCTTGTAATGTGGGCTGTGCGTATTTTTAAATAGGAATTCATAAGCATTAGAGTACTTATAAGTGGAAAGGATTGGCTGGTGATACAGTATCTTTATAACACAGTGATTAAAAGCAGGTGCTGTGGCTCATGCCTGTAAGCCTAGCTACACAAGAGCTAAGATCTCAGGATCGAGCAGCATTTGAAGCCAGCCTTGGTAGGTAAGTTTGAGACTCTTATTTCCAACTAACCACCAAAAAGTTGGAAGTGAAACCATGGCTTAAATGGTAAAGCACTAGCATTGAGCAAAAAAGCTCAGGGGTTAGTGCCCAATCCCTGAGTTCAAGCCTTAGTACTGGCATGTGTGTGTGTGTGTGTGTGTGTGTGTGCGCACACACACACAAAAGCTCAAGTGCTGGATTATCAGTTGTGTGGCTTTGGGCGAGTGACCTAATTACTCTCTCAGCCTCACACTTATAAGAGAAAAATGATATTATTACTGTTGGCCACTAGGAGTGAGAGAGGGAGCCCCAATGATCATTTTCTTTTCTTTCTTTTTAGCCACATAAATGAAAGGCCACCACTCTAGTCCAAGAAAGACCAGACTCACCCAAGACCTAGATCTGCTGGCCTTCTTGCTCTTAGTACATACTGCTAGTTAGAAAAAAACACAGACCTGCTAGGCACCAGTGGTTCATGCCTGTATTCCTATTTACTCAGGAGGCTGAGATCTGAGGATTGCAGTTTAAAGTCAGCCCAGGCAGAAAAACCCATGGGCTCTTATCTCCAATTAACCCTCAGGAAATCGGAAGTGGCTCTGTGGCTCAAAGTGGTAGAGCACTAGCCTTGTTCACAAAGAAACTCAGGGGAAGTGCCCAGGCCCCATAACTGACATGAGAGAAAGAGAGAAAGAGAGAAAGAGAGAAAGAAAGAAAGAAAGAAAGAAAGAAAGAAAGAAAGAAAGAAAGAAAGAAAGAAAGAAAGAAAGAAAGAAAGAAAAAAGAAAGAGAGCGAGAGAGAGAAAGAAAGAAAGAAGAAAAAGAGAAAGAAAGAAAGAAAGAAAGAAAGAAAGAAAGAAAGAAAGAAAGAAAGAAAGAAAGAAAGGAAGGAAGGAAGGAAGGAAGGAAGGAAGGAAGGAAGGAAGGAGGAAGGAAGGAAGGAAGGAAAGAAGAAAAAGAGAAAGAAAGGAAGAAAGAAAGAAAGAAAGAAAGAAAGAAAGAAAGAAAGAAAGAAAGAAAGAAAGAAAATGAAATACACATACCCCGCCTTGCTAACTCCTGGAGTCTATCATCGACTCTCTCAGACCCTAACAAGCAGCCCCAGCAGAAATGTAGGGGAGACCGAGACAAAGAGCTAGGTCTGCTTGACACTGAGAGAAATTATGAGGGCTGGGAGGGATGCTGAGGGTGCCTGGGGTGGCTGCAGCCCCCTTATAAGAGACTATTTGTATTAGAAGAGGGCTCCCCAAAATGGAGGGATGAGGAACAAGAGTGTGAACCCCAGCTGAACAAGGAAGACATGATCTCTTTCCCCCTTCCTCTCAGGAAGAACCACTACTTCCTACAGGGAACTTTAACTTCTCCAAGCCTCAGTTTCCTCATCTTCTAAAGGTGTAAAAGAGTACTCTCCCTCAGACAGCTGGAAACCCTGTCCTATAGCCCCAAGCTCTCTGGGAGGGCTCAGGGAAAGCAGAATTGGACTCTTTCCAGAATCTCCTCATCACCCACATTTTTGTAGCCATTCCCTCCAGTAAACATGAGTTCTCCAGCAGGGTGACCCTAGACTTGGCCAGAAAGAAACAAGCTGTGTGGGCAGAATCATTAGCATTGGAGATTCCCTGGTTTCAGGAATATAACCTTTGTTATCAATGGTGTTCTTCCAACTCAGGTCCAACAGCACACAATGTAATCCCACCATTCAGGAGGCAGAGTCAGGAGGATTGCAAGTTCAAGTCCAGCCTGGGCTATATCATAAGACTCTACCATTTTTCTTTTTTTGGTTGTTGGTGGTAGATCTTGAACTCTGAGCTTGGGAGCTGTCCCTGAACTTTTCAGCTGAGGGCTAGCACTACACCACTTGAGCCACAGCGCCACCACTTCTGGTTTTCTGGTGGTTAATTGGAAATAAGAGTCTCATGGATGTTCCTGCCTGGGCTGGCTTTGAACCATGATCCTCAGATCTCAGCCTCCTGAGAAGCTAGGATTACAGATGTGAGCCACCAGCACCCAGCTAAGACCCTACCTTTAAAAGAAAAAAAAATTGTTTCCCAGGGGCCATACCAAACAGCCTTCCATCTTTTCAAGAGGCCCAGCAGGAGCCAGTAGATGAGAGGAAAGCAGCAGAGTTTTAAGAAGGATCTAAGGAAGACTCTCTCCATGGTCTGCAAAAGAGTCTAGAGGAGGAAGTTTTGCAGGGGGGGGGGGCGGGGTCCAGTCATGGGCCTGAACTCTGGGCCTGGGCGCTGTCCCTCAGCTCTTCAGCTCAAGGCTAGCGCTCTACCACTTGAGCCGCAGTGCCACTTCCGGCTTTTTTTCTTTTTGCTTATGTGGTGCTGAGGAATCGAACCCAGGGCCTCAAGCATGCAAGGCAAACGCTCTACCACTGAGCCACCTTCCCAGCTAGAGGAGGAAGTTTTGTGGCCCTGTGCCAAGGAGACCTGGGGTGGATGGAGCTCTATACTGAAGAAATCCTGGTCACGTGAATAAACAGGAGGTAGAAGACTGGTCATCTCCCTGCTGATGCTCTGGAATTCAATCATTTCATTTTGTCATGATACCCACCTTTCCTTTAAGCATCGGGGAGATTCACTGTGGTGTTCAGCAAAGGCCTTGGCAGATGTACGCTCCTCTCCCACACACACACATACCTCCAAGATTCCTGAAGGGCCATTTGGCTGAGAGACAAAAAGTTGGAGGTGGTAAACCCAACTGTCAATACAGCCACTCTCTACAACCAGGCAGAATTAATTGTGTGAACACCACTGATCAAACCACTTAATTCTTACAGGGGCTGAGAAGGAGCTGAAATGTAATTTCATTACCAACCTGCTCACCCCTAATGAAACTCCTAATAACACTCTAATTTTTCTTTCAGATCAGGCTGATTGGTGGAAATGGAGGTGGCGAGGGTGGGGGAGGGCCTGGGAAATTTGTTTCTCTTTTTTGGCTAGACTTCATCTAGATAAAATGAAGGGAAAGGCAGTGGACTCTTTGAGGCTCTCCTCAAGTCACTTTGAGAGTCTTGCAGGGACAGGAGGTGGGAATGGACACCTGGAACTTTAACCTGTGAAGGAGGTTAACAAGCATCAGTTCTGACTGCACTGAGGATGGAGGATGATAGGTTCAAATATGTCCCAACGTAATCATTCCAAGGGATGGTCCCAAGGCAGTGTGTGTGTGAGTCCTTGCTCACCTTCCGATCAGGCTGACAGAACTCTTTCTAGGGTGTGCCCACTCATACAGATCCTTGGACACAAGGTGTAGACATGAACACACACACACACACACACACACACACATCAGTGTAAATTCTGTGGAGACAGGAACACTGTCCTGCTTACCTTCTGCTCCTGTGCCCTACAGGGGACTACCTCACTGCAAACACTCAATAGATGTTTGGAAACTATGTGTGCAATAAGAGCGTACAGATGACATAGTTGTGTGTACCACCAGCACAATACTGTCTCCCCTCCTGCAGGGTCCTGGCAGTGTGTGTGTGTGTGTGTGTGTGTGTGTGTGTGTGTGTGTGTGTGTGTGTGTGTGTGTGTGTGTGTGTGTATTTTGCTGATGATCAAATTCAGGGCCTGGTGCATGCTAGACAAGTGCTGTATCATGGAGCTACTTCCCTAACCCCACCCTGTTTATTTTATTTTAGTGTGTGTATGTGTGTGTGAGAGGGGGCAGGGAGAGGAACTGGGGCTTGAACTCAGGACCTTGACAGTGTGAGTGAGGTTAGCCAGCCTCTCACTTGACTAGATTTAACTGCTCAGTCTGGCTAAGTCCAGGAAGGAGGGTCTGTTTTCCCATACTCTCTAGGGTACACACACACACACACACACACACACACACACTCCAAGATGACCCTAGCACAACTGGACCCTGGATTTGTTGCCTTTCTGAGGCATCACTCAGAAACAAACCTTCACCATCCCCTCCCACAGTTTTCTTGGCTGCCTTAGCTCCTTTACCTGACTTCTGAGACCTGGGAAAAAAGGAGAGTGGGCAGGGAGGGCTGGGGTGAGAGGTGGGGGCAGTGGAGGGTAGTTATTTACAAAGCCTGTGCCCTGGGGACCCTTGTCCTGGACAACAATTACAGCCCCTTAATTAACTGCAGTGCAGTGTGCCTGTCGATGCAGGCGTGTCCCCCACTGAAGTTTGCTGTGCCTGCCGCTGTCTAGTACTGGTTAATGAATATAAATCAGATAGTTTATAGTTAGCAAGCAGGGAACAGGCTGGCAAGGGGGCCTAAATTCCAGTACAGAATGCCTGAGGATAGGAACATGCCCTCTCTCTCGAAGGCCAGGGCACCCATGGGGGCAGCACCGGTGTGGGTGGGGCAAGCCTTCTCACCCTGCACTTAGGCTGCAACTGCATGTATAGGTGTGTGTGTGCAGCCTGGGCACACACAAAGCACAAAGCATTTCTGCATACACAGCATTACAGGTCCACAAAAGTGAACAAACCAGCCAGGCACCAGTGGATCATGCCTGTAATCCTAGTTACTCAGGAGGCTGAGAGCTGAGGATCAAGGTTCAAAGCCAGCTTAGGCAGGAAAGTCCATGAGACTCTTATCTCCAATTAACCACCAGAAAACCAGAAATGGTGCTGTGGCTCAAGTGGTAGAGCACTGGTCTTGAGGTGAAGAGCTGAGGGACAGCGCTCAGGCCCAGAGTTCAAGCCCCATGACCAACCAAAAAAAAAAAAAGAAGAAGAAGAAAAGAAAAAAATTTAGCAGTTAAACTGAAGAGTCTCATGGACGTTCCTATCTGGGCTGACTTTGAACTACAATCCTCGGATCTCAGCCTCCTGACTAGTTAGGCTTATGGGCGTGAGCCCTTGGTGCTCACTCTCTTGCCCTTTTCTGAGACCCACAGAGCCTCTGCTTTGGGCAGTGTTTCCCTTGGATGCCAGAGCCTGACTCACTGCACAGACTAGACCCAGTGTGGTCAGCAGGCCAGCTTCCCACTGGTGCTGGGGCAAGCTTGTGTGTAGGCTACTGCTTCTGTTTGCCTTGCTTGGGATGGCCACACTGACTGTCTTAGTAGAGGCTGGAGAAAGGGGTGGCTGTGGCTATGGAGCCCTGATTCTAGGAAGAAAGGCTTCTAGAAGGGGTATGAGGTCTTCACAGCTGCAGAGGAAGTAGACTGACATGGTCCTTGCCCAGAGTCAGGTTCATGGGCTGGTGATCTGTGAACAGGCCCTGAGCTCAGGGTCCTTAGGAGGTTTAATGGTTTAATGTTCTTCTGCATTAATGGTTCTTAAACAAAGGGCTCTCTGCATCTGTGTGTGTGTGTGTGTGTGTGTGTGTGTGTGTGTGTGTGTGTGTGTGTGTGTGTGTGCCAGTCTTGGGTTTTGAAGTTAGGATCTAAGCACCTGAGTTTTTTGTTTTTGTTTTTTCTGTTTCTGTTTTTGTTTATTTTCTCAAAGCTAGTACTCTACCACATGAGCCACAGCTCCTCTTCTGTCTTTTTTGGTAGTTAATTGGAGATAAGAATTTCACAGACTCTCCTGCCTGAGCAGTTTAGACTCAGGATGCTCAGATCTCAGCCTCCTGAGTAGCTAGGATTATAGTGTTGAGCCACTGTGGGGGAGGGGTGCCCAGTCTGCATTTTTGTTTTGCATTGGAAAGCATAAAGCATACAGCTGGTCTCACTCTTGCCCTTAACATAGCCCTAGTGAGGAAAGCATGCAAAACAAAGGTTTGGAGTTCTGGTAGTTAGGGTGACCTTAAGGACAGAGTTCTAGCCACAGAGGACATTCATGGAAAGTGTACTTCACCCAGACCTAGAGTCTGTTGTGCAGTCCATCTGAGCTAGTCACCTCATTTGTCTGGGTCTCATGTTCACCCCAAGGAGGTGGCTGTTCAGTTCAGCCACTCCTCCCCTGAAATGCTTGAAATCCTGGTTTTCTGTCTCTGTCTGCTGAATAGATTGATTCTTCGTCCCTCCTCCCTCTCCCTCCATCTTCTCCTTCTTCCCACTTCCGTCCTCTCTCTTCCCTCTTCTTTCTGTCTGTCTCCCTCTATTCGCTCTCTCATCTCCCAGAGCCAAAGTCTCACCACAAAGCCACATTATAGCTGGAGAGGGGAAGAGAGGGGACAGGAGGGGAGGGGAACACATCCTAACCACAGGCAAGTCTGAACAAGCTGCTTTTAAAATCCAGAGCCCAGCCAATACCTATCCAGGCTTGTTTACTCCCCTACTAGGGTGTGGGGCTCCAACTGCAAGGTGGTAGTGGTGGTGGTAGTGGTAATGGCTTGGTGAGGGCAGATAAAGAAATTGGCATCTTCAGCTTGATGACACCCCTGCTTTGCACCCTGCTGGTTCAGGCTGGGAGGGGCGACAATTATTTACTCCTCCCGGGCTCCCTTGCTGGGAGAGCGGCAGGGAGGAGGGCAAGGATCTGTGGGTTCTGGAGACAAAGGAAAATGATCTGATGACCACAGCGTGAATGGCAGCAATGGCCAGGCAGGCACAGGCATGCCAGAGCCTGTAGTCAGCCAAGCAGGACTGGTGGGGGTAGGGAGTGTGGGGAGTGAAAGGGGGGAGGTTCTGGGACTGCAGGAAACCCCAATCCCCTCTCCTGGGACTGCAGGTGGGGAGGGGGCCCCCATGTTACAGGGGCTCTGAGCAGTGGTGTAGAGTACTTTGGGCAGTTTCCTCTTCTTTTTCTTTCCATTTCTTTTCTTTTTCTTTCTTTTTCTTTTTTGTCAGTCATGGGGCTTGAACTCTGGGCCTGGGCATTGTTCCTGAGCTCTTCAGCTCAAAGCTAATCCTCTATCACTTTGAGCCACAGTGCCACTTTCAGTTTCCTGGTGGTTAACTGGAGATGAGTTTCATAGACTTTCCTGCCCGGGCTGGCTTTGAACTAGGATCCTCAAATATCAGCCTTCTGAGTAGCTAGGATTACAGGCAAGAGCAACCAGCACCCGGCTCAAGCCTCTTTTTCATTTGGTTCAAGCCAACTAAGAAGCTGAGTTGAGAGGTGGGGAGGGGGGAGTGTCTTGGAGGTACAGCCAATAGGTCTTTCACAAGAGCATCCCCAAATCCTAAGGTACTTTGAACACATCCATTTCACAGTTGGAAGGTGAAGAAGAGAGGAGGCCCTTGTTTCAGAGGCCTGCAACAATGTGGAGGTTAGAGCTCAGGCAGTGCCTTGAACAACATATCCTAATCAACCATTTCAGGGTCTCATCTAAACATCTGCTGATCCTCACAGCTGTGGGTGAGGAAGAGCGGGAGCCAAGAACTGAAATCTAACATTAACTACAGAGAAGGAAGCCCAGGCAGCATGCACTGGGACTCATCTGGCAGAGAAATGCATCATATTCTCTCAGCATGAAGTACCCACACAGACATGGGAGACACCCCAAAGATGCCTTATTGTGGAAACCCAGCATCCAGTCCTCAACATGGGGACAGGATAAAACAGCAGTGCTTGTAGCCCCTAACTACTCAAGAGGCTGAGATCTGAGGGTCGTGGTTCGAAGCCAGCCCAGGCAGGAAAAGTCTGTAAGACTCTTATCTCCAATTAACTACCAGGAAACCGGAAGTAGCTCTGTGGCTCAAAGTGGTATAGTACTAGCCTTGAGCGCCAAAGCTTGGGGACAGCACCCAGGCTCTGAGTGCAAGCCCCACAACTGACCAACAAAGTCAAAATTCCTCAGACAGAGCTCAAAATGGCCTCAGTTGGGAGTAACCTGCCCTTACCTCCTCTATGCCACAGAGGGGCAGGAGGGCACCTCCAATACTTCTATACTATCCCAGAATTCATCATTCAGCATCCACGTCCTCTGTGCAGGGAGAGATAGGGGGGAGGGAGAATGAAGAGGGACCAAGACCCTTGTCCACTTGGGATTTGCAGGTATGTGTTCTGTAAGCCCAGTTCTCCCTGCTGCGGTTGGAGGGAGCAGGAAAGTACAGATGTGAGAGCGGACACTGGAGGTTAGCCTTCCAGCTCAGCCAGGTGTGACCTTGAGAAAGTGCCCTGACCTTGAGAAAGTGGCCCTCAGATTGCTCAACCTCCTCCCAGAGGGTTCTGGGTGATACTTTGATAATCTAGGTCCAAGCCTCACTGTAGACGTTGGGTGATGATTCTGAGTTCTAATTGTGTATGTGTCCATGTCCTCATGGTGAAGAGGAGGGGCCTTCCCGCAGCCCCCATCTAGGCCTTGACTCTGATTTCTCTCCCGATTCTCAAGAAATGATGCCCCCACCCCATACCTACCCAGCCTAGCTGGGAAATGTGTTTGGAGAGACCCAAGGAAAGCCAGGGAAAGGTTGACTGCTTTTTCCTCCTCCCTCCCTGTAGTGTGGGTGACACCGGCAAGAAGCGAGCAGCTGACCCGGGTTTGAATTTAGAGTGTTCATTAATACGATATTATGCCATATGCTCCCGCACACTGTCTCCCTCTAATGCAGCCGCCAATTTGCTGAGCAGCCCTAATTAGTAATGGTATAATGAGAGTATTCAGAGGGTAATGTGGTGGGTGGGGACGAGGGATGGAACTGCTCCTGGCCAGTGGGGGAGGGGTGGGAGGTGGCAGGAGAGGACTGGGGCTGGGGCCAAGGGGGATCCGGTGAGAAGTCAACTTGACCCCGGGCGAGCTTGAACCCTCCTTCTCCATACTACCATTCTGTCTAGGGATGGAGGGGGTGGGGGGAGAAGAGGCTCAAGGATGGTGGGTAGGTGGGCAGGGTAGAAGGATGGAGAGAGTTGCTGAGTAAGGAAGGAAGAAACACGGTTCTTTGTTCTCTAGTAGAGGTGGACAGTGGAGGAACTGTAGTGGTGGTAGTGGTCATACTGGTAGTAGATCCTGACCAAAGCCATGTGCTAGGTATTCTGCTGGCCTGTCCAAATGACCTGTCTAGGTAGTTTAACTATATTGCTTTTGGATGGGAAAAACTGAAGCTTAGCCAGGTTCAAATGCCACTGATACCGGTAAGGAAGCAGAGGGCTGGTAGCCAAGACCATCAGCTGTCAGACTAGAAGCTGCGTGTGGCCATCACAATGGGTGGGGAGATTACCTTCCTGAGTGAAGCAGACAGAACAAAATGAAAGGCCTCTGGGTAGGCACCGGCATTTCCCTGATCCTCTTCTTCCTTCGTTCAGAGTGCCTCATCTATCTCCTTCCTCTCTCAGAAAGCAGTTCCCACCTCAGTTCCTAGGATGAGAACAACCCCAGAATTCCTACTTGTGAAGCCCACTGTAGAAAAGGATCTGAGCATGCAACCCACTTGCAAGACATTGCTATGCCCAGAGCTCCTTGAGTGCCAAATCTACCCTTTGCTACAGGTGAATCCCCAGGAAGGGCAAGGGACCCAGACAGCATGAAGTATTTGAGCCCCTGATTCAGGGCTACCCCATGCCCATGTCAGCAGGAGCCGGTATGTGAGCCTGTATCTCTGAGACCCTATGGTGAGCGCCCTTCTCAGCCCCCTCCTTTCCAGGCACGGCTGGGCAGCGCTCCCTCCCCCGGTGATCACAGCTCTCCCGCAGACCCATGCTCGAGAGATGAAATATTCATCACGTACATATTGGCTCCTCCAGCGGCTTTTAGGGAAAGCAAATGAGACTGGCTCTGAGAAGGAAATGAGTGTGAGGTATTAGGGGGGCGGTGAGGACTGGGGTGGGCAGTCCCTCCCAGCCCAGCTTCTCTTGGTCTTTACTTCTGGGGGCTAGTGGCCCCCCTTGATCTCCGGTACTCCAACCTATGGAATCTGTGCTTCCTTCACTTCTCCCCACCAGTCCGAGGCCCCCACTTTTGCTGCAAGATGGAGACTTGACAGTTTTGCCCTCCAACATCCCTGCAGGGCTGCAAGGGCTGGATCCATCCAACCAGCAGGGCAACCCTCACAGCCAGCACAGGCCATAGGTGTATAAGCTGGGATCAGGTGAGGCAGGTGAGACATTAAAATACCTACTTAAGCTTGGCTGAGCAAGGAAGGCTCTATGAGACGGCAACACTGGCACTGAGATCTAGATGGTAATGATAAATCTGCCAGGCAGAGGAAGCAGCAAGTTCAAGGGCCCCAAAGTGGGATTGAGCCTAGTGTGTTAAAGACCATTGTGGCTCTGTTGCTGGAGTGAATTTGTGAAGGTCTCCAGTGCTGGCCCTATGGTGCCTATTAAGGGTCTGAGGCTTATTCTAAGGTCAAAGGGCTCTCTAAACAACAACAACAACAACAACAATACCAACTCTCAAAAGATCTAGTGAAATGCTCCCTCTGAAACCACAGTGAGAAAGCACTGAACCAGGAGCCACCCACCTGGGTGTGAGCCAAAGCCATAGAACCTTCTCACTGGGCTGGGGACACAGGACTGTTGTGAGAGTTACATTTCTGTGAAGGAATGTCACTCTTCCATGTTGGTAGTGAAACATTTTCCTCTGGTGGTCTTCAGAGTCCCTGGGCAGCAAGTCAGAGAACCTCAGGGCCCTGGTGTGAAAGCAGGACTTTAGAGGTCTGTCGTTCCATTCACCGATTCATGGTGCTAAGTGCCAGGATATGTAAATGACGAATTCAGGAAAAGGACTGGAGACAGCTAGACCAGCTGATTTCATATATAGGCAAGGTCAAGGTCATTTAAAGCTGACTTCCAACCCAGTGTTCGCACAAGGTGACAAACAATAGGCTCTCTCTCTCTCTCTCTCTCTCTCGCTCTCTCTCTCTCTCTCCCTCCCTCCCTCCCTCTCTTCCTCCCTCCCTCTTTTTGTGCCAGTCCTGGGCCTGGGCACTGGCCCTGAGCACTTATTTGCTCAAGGTTAGCACTCTACCACTTTGAGCCACAGTGCCATTTCCAGTTTTCTGGTGGTTAATTGGAGTCTATGAAACTCCAATTAATTGATTCTCTGCTTAGGCTGGCTCTGAACCTCAATTCTCCAATCTCGGCCTCCAGCTACCAACACCCTGCAAAACTACATTTTCTAAATAATTCATGGCTAAAGAATAAAGCAATGGCTGGGAGCTGAGGGCTCATGGCTGTAATCCTAGCTACACAGGAGGCTGAGATCTGAGGATCATGGTTTGACTTTCTTTCCTGGCTTTGAACTGTGATCTTCAGATCTCAGCCTCCTGAGTAGCAGGCTCTCCCTCTCTACCCTTTGATTGGCAGAGCAGGTGGCTGCTCTTCAGTGTCCTGAGATGGAATGGGGAGGTCTAGAGGAGATTTGGCCATGAAGCCATGGAAGGACACTGGGCAGAAGGAGAGCATGGGACTTATGTTAAATTATGGGTGGGTACGGGGTGGGAGAGGGTGTCTGATGACCCTGGAAGTTCTTTGAGTCCAGAAGTGCTATCATCAAGACTGTCTCTGAGAAGGTACTGAAGTTTGGTACTGACTGCATCTCGGGGGGGTGGGGGAGGGCTGGTGTGGGCTACAGCAGTGTTCCAGGCAAGCATAATGGAGGACTCAGCTAGAGCAGGGGACCATCACCAAGGCATGAAAGGAGCCATCTGAGAGGCATTCCAGAGGAGGAAGGCACAGAGGCAGCCCTGAGTGTGGGGAGCCAGAGGGAGGGCGGAGACAAAGAGCTTTCAGAAGATGGGAGATTTAGTTGTGCTTTATTGATTCCACGAACATTTCCTGAGCACCTGCAGAGGGTCAGGCCCTGGGCCATTCAGGCAGGAAATTGAGCAAAATTGTGCAAAACTTGAAGGCTGGTGATTTGTGCTTTTGTTGGGTTTAGATGGTGGGGTGGAGGATGGGGGAGTAGAGGCAAGGGGTTCTTGGGCAGCTAGTCCCCATGCAGAGACTTGATTTTGCTTTCTGTAAAATGGTGGCATTTCAGAGGATAAGCATTCTTTCCCAGCCAGTCAACTGTGCAGGGCCAGAGAATAAAGCTGTAAAAACTTTAGCAGCCTAACAGCAGCAGCAAATCCTTCCTGAGTCCTTGGCTGGATGCTTTACCTACCTTAGGACAGCCAATGGTCCCAGGGGGCTCTAGAAACTGGAACTGATGACATTTGCACGCTCTAGATGAGGACACTGAGCCAGCCAGACAGCTCAGGCTGTCTGGGTCTCATGTTTAGCCATTCACAGACTTCTCTTCGGACCTGCGGGCCTAGAGCCTATCTGCCCTGCTCTCCTCTCCCCTGAGGGCCATATCACAGGAGTGGAGCAGCAGCCTTGCCTTTCCCTGGCAATTCCAGGGGTGGCCAGACCTGAGGAGCCTTCTTGGAGGTGGAAACACCTGCTGTGAATGGTGCCAGAAAGGTAAAATATGAACGTGCCAAGGTAGGGAGGAGGAAGACTCCAACAGTGTCTTTGTACCACAAGAGCAAAAGAGGGTAGTGTGTGTTCCTGTGTGCTCTGAGGTGGGAGGTGGGAGGTTTGAGGCGCTGGGTCACTCTTTTTCCCTATCCTGTTACCAGCTTTCCTGGAAGTTTGGAGTTTCCCTCTGCCCTCCCCCACCGACCAGGGTGAAGGTTTGTGGGGAAATGTTCTCCCGCAGAACTCGGCATGAAATAAATTCCATTCTCACTCTGCAAATGACACTGCACATAAATATTCAGTAAATTAGCAGCACGCTTTTATAGATTTATCAGTCATTGCAGGCACAAAATGACAGGCAATGTTGTAGCTGAAATATTAATGCTGACAAATTAATGATTTCTGAGTAAATGATGTCATTTTTGCACCGTTTCATTAAAATTTACTCACTTCTGCTTCATTTCTGGACCTAAAAAAAAATTAAAATCATTTCTTTCTCTCTTTCTTCTTTCTTTTTAGTATGGGATCTGTTCCCAAACCTGAGAGGGGCATAAATTTTCCACAGCAGCACCCCGGAAACAGAAGGTGGGGAGCTGGGCAGGGCTAGGGTAGGGAACCCTAGGCCTCGAGAAGGGGTTGCACACACACACACACACACACACACACACACACACACACACACACACACACACACACACACACCCCTTCCTAGACAGTTTCCAGGCTTCCAATATTAGTCTAGCAGGAACAAAGCAAAGTGATTGATTTGGGTCAAACCTAACCTGGGGTGAGGAGGGTGGGAATTACAAGGGTAGAAGAGGAAACTTGGGAGGAGTATGTCCTGGGGAAGAGGGGCTTATGGGAGAAAAGGGAGTAGTGGGGGGGGGGGGGAGGAAGGGACTTTAGACTTTTTGAGGCTTTGATGGCCTTCTTTTCCCTCGTTGCCCATGGATGGCTCCTGTTTTGCAATCAATTTGGGGAAAGAAGTAATTCCACAAGTTCTTTAGCGTGAACAAAGGGAAATACTGGGTGTGTGACCACGTCCCACCACCTTAGTTCGCCAAAGCTCCAGGGAAATAACAAGAAACAAGTTCAAATCCCAGCCCATCACTGTGACTTTGGGCAAGTACCTTTATCCCTGAACCTCCACTTTCCCACTCCTCATTTCTCTGGGTTTTGGGGAAGGGTTAAGTAAGATGGCTTGTAAAAGGCCAAGTTTCCCAGTTAAGACACCTGGGCGGGATGCGCCCCCGCGGGGTCCCAGACGCCCTACCCTGCTCCCAACCCCTGCATGCGCCCCACTCTGGGCAGCCTATGGGGGCGGTGCAGGGAGGGTCCTGCGCCCCAAGATCGTCCTGCGGTGTGTGTGGGGGGCGGGGGGAGGGAGTCCCTAAGCCGGGTGCCAACGCCCGCCTGGGTTTAGTGAAGACGATCAAAGGCAAACCAGCCGTTCTCCCCGCGGGGCGGGCGCGCGCGGAGGGCATGGAAGGCGGCCAGGCGGAGAGCCGGGCCGACACAAAGGAAGAGGCGAGGGAGGTGCGCGCCGGAGCCCGGCCGAGCCGTATCGGGCAATCTCCGGGCTAATTCGTGTCAGGGCCAGTCTCCTATCTCCGGCCCGGTTCCCCAGCCGCTGATAAAATTGAAGTGGAAATGAAGTTGGATGCGCGGGAGCACCGGCGCGCGGTGATGGGGTGGGGGTGGCGCGTGGCGCGCCCGGGGCAGCTGAGCCCTCCGCGGTCGCCCTTGGCGCTGCCCTTGGCGAGGGCCGCAGGGATAGAACGTGAGCTGGAGGACGCCCCGGCACAGGCCCTTTAACCAGTCGCTACCCATCCTTCCTCGGTCCCGGTTAACATTCACCGGGCAAGGGCTAGTGGGGTAGAGACAGAGACTGCAAGCAGGCACCAGGGGAAGGGGGCGGGGGGGGGGGGTGGACGCATGTTTATGGACGGAGCGCCTGCAGCAGGTTTGGTGCCAGATGCTTACACGCCATTACTGGCCCATCTAACCCTTCCTCTAATATAAACAGGATCCTGATGGTCCCCCTCACCCCCTTTAAAAAAAAAAGTACAGATGATGGAAATGCTGGGCCCTGGCACAGGCCTTGGCACGCAGCAGCTAGAGCCTGGTCACTCCATACTCGACCTGCAGCTGGGCGATCTCAAAAGGTTGTGTGTGTGTGTGGGGGGGCGAACAGAAGCAGGGCACATACCTGAAGGCTGGTGCCTGCCATGTGTGTACCCTGAGGTCAGAACCCCTGGGAAATGTTGACATTATCCCCAGGTAAGAAAGCCGGACAGGAAGTTAGCTAAAAGAACCAAGCTTACTGACCAGCTGGGAATCAGGGATATAGCTGGTCTTCAGGGTTGTCTTTCTCTGCCCCCCCCCCTCCCCGCCCCCAGCAAATCTGTTTGGCATGAAGACTGTTCTACGCCCTATTATTTCAGGGAATCCAGGGTAGGAGATAGGAGCATGGAGATGATGATGTGCTCTTGTTATTTATTGTTTGCTTATAGTCATTTTCATTTTATTTATTTATTTTTTGGTTCATCTATTTATTATTTGGCCCCTGCCTACCTCACTGGTAACTGCCTACCTGCTCCTGCCTCTCTCCAGTTCAAGCTATCAACTGCTCTAAAGTCTCCTTTTCTCCCTAAGGCCTTCACACACAGTCTTCCCTCAGCTTGGAATGATCTTCTCCTGGACTGTGTGTGTGTGTGTGTGTGTGCTCAGGTTTGAATTCAGTATATCCCTCTACCAGCCTTCAGCCTTCCAGCCTGGGCAAAGGTATGGCCTGAGATCTGCCTATTTTAGGCAGGATAGGATAGCTAGGATATCAGGTGGGTACCACTGCTTGCATGCATTTCCGCTCTCGCTGGCTTTGAACTGTGAAATTCTTGATCACAGCTTCTCAAGTAGCTAGGATTACAGAGAGGAGCCAACCAGGACCTGGCTTCTCCAGGGCAATTTTCATCTGTTAAGTCTCATGATCTTTGAAATAATCTTCTTAATGACAGTGATATACAAAAGTGCATACATTGTATTTTTTTTTCCAATTAGATGTGAAGAGCAACCAGTGTGAACACTTATTGGTCACAAGGGAAGTCTTAAAAAGCATTCAGGGAATTAGCATTATACAGAACATATGTTCAGACCACGTGTTTTGAAGTGGAAAAACTTCACTTCTGTTGGATGTAGTGATACCTACCTGTAATCCCAACACTGAGTGTGAGACCAGCCTGGACACCCTGTCTCCAAAATCCAAAGGCTGAGGATGTGGCTAAGTAGGAGAGCCTGGGTGCAAATCCAGAGGATAGTCACAAAACCGGACCAAAAACCTCTTCACTTCTACTTTAAAAGTAGGTCGAAAGCAAACCAACGGAAGAAAAATTTAGAATTGAATGACAAGAATGTGCTTAATAGTGAAATTGATAGGTTGTGGTTAAGCAGTTCTATTATAGAGGAAAGGACATATTGTAAATTTCAGATCTTCATTGTTTATCCAGCTTCCCTAAGGTTGCTAGCTGTTTGCATCCTGTGGAAATCCATGCAGTGTTTTCCTTCCTTTCACAGTAATTATCACATAAACATAGATATAATATCTTTCTTTCTTCTTCTTTTTTTTGGGGGTCAGTTGTGGGGTTTGAACTCAGGGCCTGGGCGCTGTCCCTGAGCCTCTCTGTCCCTGAGCCCTCTTTGTGCTCAAGGCTAGCACTCTACCATTGGAGTCACAGAAACTACTTCTCATAAATATGATTTCTGTACACATGATCTCTTTTTCCTTTTTTTTTTTTTAATGCTGGAGATTGAATTAGGGGCCTTGTGCCTACTAGGCCCATGTTCCCCCCACTGAACTGCATTCCAGCCTCTGAGCAGACTTCTTAGTGTCTGCCCTGGCTCACCTATCTATTCCTTAAGACAAGAGCTGGAGCTGTTTTGCTTATCATTGTGTTCCCAGCCTTTAATGCAGGGCCTGGCACACAGTAGATGTTCAATAAATATTGCTGAGGCAACCAATACAGTACCAATTATGTCACGTCCAATCCTCTTTCGAAATGGATTTGAGATAGTCCTATAACACATGTAGCCTCTCAGTTCAAAGTACAGCTTGGCAGAAAGATGAGACAATATGGGAGAGGAAGAGAGAGACAGTGAGTGAGTGAGGTGGGGGTAGGGGTGGAGATGGGGAACAGCACTGGGGGCCTGGTACTCAGATGACCTCCAGTCTTCTCAGGGCTCAGCTGAGGTCCCCTGAGACGATGGGAGAAAGAGGGAATGAGGTTTGGGTAGGAATCAGACACAAGAGGTAGAGTAAATTACAGGTATATACCACACCTCACAGCCTTAGAGACGATGTGTTTTCAGCCACATGTAAGAATATTAGAAAACAGTCCCAGAGAGTAGGTTAATAAAATCCTCTTTGAAACTAAAAACTATTTAAATTTGTATTGTTATTATAAAAGTGAGGTAAAGAGGTATTACAGTTATATAAGTCAGGTAAATAGTACTTTTTTTTTTGTTGGTAGTTGTTGATCATGGGGCTTGAACTTGGGGCCTGAGTGCTGTCCCTGAGCTCCTTTGTTCAAGGCTAGCGCTCTACCACTTGAGCCACAGCTCCACTTCTGATTTTCCAGTGGTTAATTGGAGATAAGAGTCTCATAGACTTTCCCGCCCTGGCTGGCTTTGCATTGTCTCAGATCTCAGCCTCCTGAGTAGCTAGGATTATAGGCATGAGCCACCACACCCAGCTAAGAGTACATTTCTTTCGAGGACAGTGTCCATCCCTTTCCTCACTCACAATTTTTCCCTCCAGTCCCCAATTTGTATAGTTCATTTCAACATAATGTCTAGTGAGTACCACTGCTGCATTTGTTCACCCTTTGTCCCTCCATTTCTGGTACCCCTCCCCCTTACCTTCCCAAAGACAAACAACAAAAAGAAAAAAAAATGAAGGAAAAATCTTCTTGTTTCCATTTCCTGGAATTCATTAAAACTACTTAAAAAGATTGTTTTTGTTGTTGGTTATGGGTCTTAGACTCAGGGCCTGAGTGCTGTCCCTGAGCTTTTCTGCTCAAGGCTAGTGTTCTACCACGTTACACCACAGCTCCAATTCCAGTTTTCTGGTGGTTAATTGAAGAAAAGAGGTCTAGCGGACTTTCCTGCCTGGGCTGGCTTTGAACCTCAGTTCTCCAATCTCAGCTTCCTCCAGCCGCCAGCCAGAGACAGAGAGAGGGAGAGAGAGAGAAGAGAGGGAGAGAGAGAGAGGAGAGAGAGAGAATTTATCAATGAAAATTAATAAAATATTCAGAAGTGAAAGAGTTAACAGTTCTGGGGCCACCCTATACATCTATTAGAGCTGGACACTGAAGTTACTGGATGGGGTCCAGTCTCTCACTGTTGTAGAAGTTAGAGATGAGCAGGGGATAGTGTTGGGCTGGAACTGGGATGTCAGTATGAACTTATATTTAGCCTGATACACTTTCAGTGGTTCCATGCAGGATTTCATAGAGATATGCGTGCAAAGGATAAGAAGCATGACCACTCTTAGCCCTCAGATTTCTAATGGCATTCTCCAGAGAAGGAACCTGAATTGTTGGGAGAAATGTCTGATTCTAGGGCTGGGGCAGGAAATCCCACAAAATAATCCTGGAGCATCATGGAGTGCCAAAAAAGCAAGGAAGTGCTCAAGATAAAACCGTTCCCTTTGAGGGAGTCTCAGAGGCTTCAGAAGCAACTGAAGGAACTTCAAGTGGTCAAAGTTGGAATCACTTGAACAACAATTGAGCTAAATGATGCCAGCATTCCGCTCTGCCATCATCATTTGTAGTTCCTGTTAAAGCCAGTGAACTCCGGGTAACTTGTAATGCAATAATAGATAACTAATGCTGTGTATAAGGATGAGCAACTTGGAGCCACTTGCCAACAGAAGGGAGCCAGCTACTGAGTGCAGAGTCACTAAAACAGTATGACATTGGTCAAGGTTTAGCACAGTGATGCTAGCTATCCATGCAAATCCTGTCTCCCCTTCTTGTGTAATAGAGGGGTGCTTGGTGCATGGTAGCCTAGCTGGACACTACATTTCCAAGTCCTTGCAGTTAGGGGATAATAGGAGAATATGTTCTCTCTAGTGCAATATGAGCAGAAGTGATATATCTCCCTTCTGGGGTTAAGAGTTTATTTTTTATTTTATTTATTTGTGTTTGTTGGTTTTTCTCTCAAGGTTATCACTCTACCACATGAGGCATAGCTCACATCTGGCTTTTTCTGATGGTGATAAGAGTCCCAAAGGACTGTTCCTGTCTGGAATGGCTTTGAACAATGATTCTCAAATCTTAGCCTCCTGAGTAGCTAGGATTACAGGAGTGAGATACCGGGTGCATGGCAGAGATGTTTTATATATATATATATATATATATATATATATATATAATATTTCTGCTAGTACTGTAGTTTGAACTTAGATCTTTGGCTAGGCAATCCTCTGTTACTTGAGTCATAACCACAGTTATGGTGTTAACCTTTCTTAAAGCAGCATGGTTGTTGTCTCCATTGTCTTTCTTCTTCCTCGCACCACATGAGCTCCAATATGTCAGCATGTGGATTTCAACAAGAGTGATTGAGTCTCAAGATTCAAGGGACCATGAATCTCTGAATGGCTTCGTGGAGCACAGCTTACCTCACAGTGTTATGGGCATAAAATATAAACTTTCTGCGTGATGTCACATGAATGTGGAACTCTTGTTATAGTGGCTTGGCATTTTTAAAATCATAATTCATACAGACACAGATAAACACACCAATAAAACAGAAACAGAGAGCTCAGGAGCCCATTCATGTCTATATACGGGAACATGGTGTTGGTAGAGATGTCACCACTAATCTGTAAGGGAATGGGAATGCTATTTCATAATAGAGTTGTGAGACATTAGTCACACAAAATTAAATATAGATGTTGAGTGACTTAAACACAAAAAATAATTAAAGAGATATAGGAAAATATTTGTTATGATCCAGGATAATGAGTTCTCAGAGGAGAAAGACATAATAAGCACGTCCTGTAAAAGAAAAAAAACACAAGATTTATTTAAATTTACTAAATTAATCTATCTAAGGCAAAATATAGCATAAGCAAGTTAAAAGGTAGGTCATTGACTGGGCAATATGTGCAATAGATAATATATCTATCAGGATATATAAAGAATTACTGTCATCTATAATAAAACAACAACCACACTATGTGAACACACAATATGGACCTACAACTCACACAAGAGAATATTTATGTAGCTGCTAAAGCCATGGTAAAAAAATAAAAAAAAAAGGAAGGAAGGAAGGAAGGGAGGGAGAGAGGGAGGGAGGAAGGGAAGGAAGGAAGGAAGGAAAACGTTATTTTTCACCTACCAGCTTGGAAAAAGCTGCGAGGTCTAAAATATAACGATGTGAGTAAAGATGTGAGGAAAACAATCTAGTAGGCATAGTTAGAGGCAGAGTAGGTATTTCTACTCAAAAGAAACAAATAAGAAGCATCTAGTTCACACCTGTAATCTTAGCTCCTGGAAGGCTGAGGCCTAGAGGGCTGTGGGTTTGAGGCCAGCCGAGGCAGAAAAGTCCTTGAGATTTAATCTCCAATTAACGAGCAAAATGCTTGACTCTGGAGGCATGGCTTAAGTGGACTGAGTACCAGCCGTGAGCAAGAAAGCTGAAAGAGTGAGACCCTGAGTTTGAGGCCCTGAGTTCGAGCACTGGTACAGACACCCCCCCTCCCCCCGCCCCCCGCACAGACAAAAACAAAGACTTATGACAGGTATGGTGTTACATGCCTGTAATCCCAGCACTGGGGAAGCTGAGACAGGGAGATCATGAATTGGAGGCCAGCTTAGGCTACATAGCAAGACCCTGTCAAAAAGAAAGGAAAAGAAGAAAGGAAGGGAGGAAGGAGGGAAGGAAGGAAGAAAGGAGAAAAGGAAGAGAGGGAGAGAAGGAGGAAGGAAGGGAGGGAGGGAGGGAGGGAAAGATTTAAAGACTCAGTCAAAATTAAGATCAGATTATATATTGGTTATAAGAAATACCTTAAAACAAAAAGACAGAAAATATATGAGTACAAGGATGAGTCTCTCCCATGACAATTCTATCCTGGCTATCCTTTCTTCTAAGCATCAAAACTCTTTCTTTAAAAAAAATGTATTGTTTATAGATGCCTGAAATCTCTCTTGAGAACAAACAAGAAGCCTATATACCATCGGTTGCTTCTAGGGAATAAAACTGCCAGTGGAAAAGAATGAGCTTTAGATTTCTTTTCCACTGAACAACTTCTTTTCTTTGGAGATCCTTTCTACCCTTCATCCCATTTGCTCCAATGGGAATGTCTTGCATGACCACAGTACACCCTCACAGTACACCAGGAAGTTGGGCTCACTCAGATTTCAGCAGTTTGGCTTGCACATGTCTGTGCATGTGTGTGCAGATCTGTTAAAGCCCTCATTTTTGCCCTTCCATCCACAGGCTTTCATCTCAGAAGGACATGGGTCCTACGTAGATCATCGGTGTTTCTTTCAAAGATTCCAATCTATCCTTACAGGATTGGAATAGGAATAGGTGCATGGGAGAATTTCCTAATCACCTCCATCCATTAAAGCTTGATCTACACCCCCCTGCTTGAGGAGAACTTCCTGGGCTGGAGAAGGGGCCGGCTCAGCAGAGGTCTGAGACCAGTCCTGTCCTCAGCCATATACCTGCCTGCTCCTTCCTGCCTGTTTTGCGTGCTTGCATGTGTGTGTGTGTGTGTGTGTGTGTGTGTGTGTGTGTGTGTTGGGGCTTTAATTCAGGGCTTGGTAACTGTCTCTAAGGTATTTTGGCTCAAGGATAGCACTCTGCCACATGAGCCACAGCTCCACTTCTGATTTTTTTCATCATTGGAAATAAGAATCTCACAGACTTTCCTGCCTGCCCGGCTTTGAATCTCAGTCCTCAGATCTCAGCCTCCTGAGTAGGTAGGATTTAGCTCTTATTACCTTATTAAAAGGGAAAGTTGGCTTCTGAGAGCTAGACTTGATGCATGATTATTGGTGTCAATGCTGCCATCCAGCCTGGGACAGCTAGAATTCAAAAATGTTCCCTCCTTGATGTGCTCCAAATTTCCTGCGCTGCCTTCCTCTTCCTGCCAGGGGCTCCTCTTTGGACCTGCAGCATCTAGTCTGGGTCCTTCCATCCTCATGGGGCAATATAGATCTTGGGGCAAGATGAAGAACTCAGAACCCTCCCCCACCCTCCCCCGATCCCTCAGGAGGACAGCACACTCCCTGAGCAGTGGATACCACCAAAGTGTCCCTTCTGTTCCTTGAGATGCGCTTCTTGAGTATGTACTTTGTGGGCCTCCACCATACCAGCGATCTAATGGCTCAGCCTCAGCCTTATCAATTGTAACACACAACCAATGTGCACTCACAAGACACGCCCCCCCATGCGTGTGAAAGTCATTGTACCTGGGCACCAGGCCCAGGGCTTTCGTGGTGAATGCTCACTAAGGAGTGGCCAGATGGCATCTGATTTCACAGGTCCTGTTGTATGCCCAAGGCACCTGCTTCCCTTGATACTGGGAGTTGGTCCGTTATTCTAGTTCTTCCAGAGCCTTCTCTAGATTCATTGATCCTAAGATTCAAGTCCTCCTTCTGGGGGGTGGGAAGAGAAATCAAAACAGGTGACATGTAATTAGGGACTTAATAAGATTGTTCCCTGTTTCTCAGACCATCTCAGCCACTCTGGATTTTTATTTTATTTTTTATTTTATTTATTTATTTTTTTTGGGGTCCAGTTGTGGAGCCTGAACTCTGGGCCTGGGCACTGTCCCTCAGCTCTTCAGCTCAAGGCTAGCGCTCTACCACTTGAGCCACAGTGCCACTTCTAGCTTTTTTCTTTTTGCTTATGTGGTGTTGAGGAATCGAACCCAGGGCCTCAGACATGCAAGGCAAGCACTCTACCACTGAGCCACCTTCCCAGCCCCCACTCTGGATTTTTATAGAACTAATGTGTTGCTTGGATTCCTAGAGAAAGTCAAGGACTTGCTTTCTCTCTCTTTCTGCCCAGGACAGAAGAATTGAGTTTTCCCTGAGAGAATGGGAAGGACAGATACAGGAGGCCCAGCCTCCCAGTTCTCTGTTTCTTTTTTAGCTTCTCCCCACCCCCACCCTTGCTGCCATCCCGTGAAATCTGGCACCCCAGGGTGTCCCTGGAGGTGCTGGCAAACCATCTCTCTTTACAAAGAGGCAGGATTGGGCTAATAAGAACCAGCTGTGTTGTTGGTGGGTTTCCCTCTGCTCCTCCCCTGCCCTTGCTCTGATAGCTGTGAGAAACTGATGACAACCTGTTTGACCTCTGACCTTCGAACTTGACCCTCCGCTAATACCTCCAGCTGCTGATTGCGGCTCCAGCCCTTTGTCTCGGGCTGTTTGGGAGCCAGGACAGACAAATGATTTCTATTTGTCCTTTGGTGCCTCGGATGGAGCTGATCGATAGGAACCGCGAATGATGTCAAGGATTTGTTACCGTGGCTTATGAATGACAAAAAATGCTCCTCCATGCCTCCCCCACTCTACCTTTACCCCTCCCCAAAGAAACACCTTTTGGGGGAAAAAGACTGAAAGCCAGAGAAGGCATATTGATTTTTTTTTTTTTTTTTTTGCTTTCTTAAATAGCAGCTCGAGCCACAAAAGAGAGAAAGACAACACTTTTCTCTGCTAAAACGCAGCAAAAAGCCTCTCAGAGAACGAGTCTGGTGATTAGATCAGCTATTGCATTTAAGTGCCGCCACCCGCAACACACCACAACCGCTGTTTTGTCTATTGAAGGCTGGACCAATTTCTCCCCCAATTCCAAGCAGTTCAGATGTGAAGGAGGCTCAAAGAAGGCAGTATGCTTCCTCTCACTTCTTCATTTCCCTATAGCCCAGGGACAAATTCTCTCTCTCTCTCTCTCTCTCTCTCTGTACCTCCTTTTTCCTGGCTGGGCATGAACCTCTCCTTAACTGGAGATTATAAGCATCTTTTATACTTTAGGGGTTTTGTTTTTGTTTTTTGCCCTGGCTTGAACTCAGGGTCTGGACACTGTCCCTGAGCTTCTTCTACTCAAGACCAGCACTCTACCACTTGAGCCACAGCACCATTTCTGGCTTTTTCTGTTTCAGTGATACTAAGCAATCGAACCCAGGGCTTCATGCATGTTAGGCAAGCACTCTACCACTAAGCCACATTCCCCACCCCTTGACTTTAGATTCTTATTTGTAAAGATGGAAAAGGAGAAGTGTCAGCAATGAAAGGGACACAAGTTAGGAAGGACCCTCCCTCCTTCTGCCTCTACACCTCCTTCACACAAAAGTAGGTACAGATTTCAAAGGGACTCTGGAAGGGGGCCCGCATTCCTGGGTGAGTGAGATCCACCTGCCTCTCTGGGAAGCTCATCCTCCAGCACAGACAAGCAATCCAGACATCATCCAAGCAGGATAGATGAAGGTAACAAAGCAGAGCAAGCCTCTTGGAGAAATCTCAGAGGTAGTGGCGGGGGCTGCTAGCCTAATGTGGACAGAGAGGCAACCATAGAAAGTGGAGCGCTGCATTCCAGGCTCTAAGACTAAGGACCTTGGCCTATGGGAGTGAAATCTCCAAACAATGGCTTCCTGGAGGCCAAATATGCATTCCAAGCTCTGGGAAGATGCAGGGTGAGGTAGGGAGGAGACACAGGGTAATGCAGAGTGATGATGTTGGGGAGAGCATGAAGCCTTAAGTTCAAGCCCCAGTACCAGCACCCTTCCCCCTCCACCAAACAAATCTAATTATGACACTTTTCTGTTTCAGGCCCTCCTGGGGATCATGTCTGTCTTCAGGATAAAGCCCTAATTCCTTGTCCTGGTTTTCAAGGCCCTGCCCATCTTAGGCTCTAGCCTATTAGCTCAGTCCTCTCCTAAAACCCAAGCTGTGCTCTTTCTCTTGCAGCCCCCTCATTTTGTATCATACTTGTTCATACTTCCAGTGGCCCCACTACCAGTTCTTGGCTCAAGCCTCTGCCTGGAACACCCCTCATTCTATTCCCTCCATTGTAGCCCTTAGCACTTGATCAGAATGGTTCTGCTCTGTCCGCCTCCTGCCTGGGCTAACTGCTTCTAGAAGCAGAAATTGAGCTGTGCCAGACAGCGTCTTCACATCACAGCACCAGGCACTAAGTAGAAGGTTTATAACGTGACGGAGCTTAGGAAAAGGACCTGTGAAGTACTGAGGGGATGCTCAGGAGTAGAGACACTGCACTTGGGCCATCCAAAGATAATGGTAAGCAAAGGTCTGATCCAGTGAAAATGTGAGGTGATGAAAGTTCTGCTGGGCCACTGGTAGCTGCCAAGTTCCACAGGTCTAGAGCATTGACCACATAATATCCTTATAGAGAAGTCAACTCTAGTGGGTGCCTCACGCCTGTAATCCTAGCTACTCAGGAGGCTGAGATCTGAGGATTGCAGTTTGAAGCCAGCCTGGGCAGAAAAGTCTACGTAAGACTTTTATCTCCAATTAACCACTCAAAAACTAGAAAGTGGCGCTGCGGCTCAAGTGGTAGAGTGCTAGCTTTGGGCACAAAGAGGCTCAAGAGCAGTACCTAGACCCTGAGTTCAAACCCCATGACCGACAACAGAAAGAAAGAAAGAAAGAAAGAAAGAAAGAAAGAAAGAAAGAAAGAAAGAAGAAAGAAAGAAAGAAAGAAAGAAAGAAAGAAAGAAGTCAGCCCAGATGAGAATATTTAAAAGAAAAAAAGGGGAGTGGAGCAAAATTCCTGTAAAACTCTCTTTTATTGATTAGGACTATTTCTTCCACAAGCGATTTTAAAAAATCAACTGCTTAAATTGGCTTAAATATAAGGGGATTATTGGCCGGAGGAACAGAGAGGTGTGAGGGGTGGGGGTGGCTATAAGGGAAGCCTTAATCAGACTCAATGTTCGCTCTCCCTCTCCCTCCCTCCCCCCCTTCCCCCAACCCTCTGGCTTCATGGTAGCTCTGTCCCTTTGAAACCTCCCATCCCTCACCTTTGAGTTCATTGGGGAAGAAAGACTGCCCATGCAGATTGTCTTTTCCATAGATGGCCACAATTATATCCATCTCCATCTCCCAGTCTCTTCTTCAATGTCACCTCACTTTCTCAAGAGGTGGGGGTCTCTTTGCCTCCCCTTGGATCGGACTGGCACTACTGACTCATTTATAACCAATACAGCACCATGGTTTCTGAGGCTGAAAGCCTTGGAGCTTTCACCTTGGTCTCTCAAATTCTCTCTCTCTCCATTCTTCCCTTTGGATGATATTGTCCATTGGAAACTGACTGCCACGTGGTCAAAAGCTCCAATCACAAGTAGCCCCTGAGTCGGGGTCTGTTCAACCGTTCTAGCCTCCAGCCTCCCTGTGACTCCCAGTGTCCATTGTATCTGAGCTCTTCACTCCTAGCTGATTCCAGCCCTAGCTGAGGCCCTGACATGGTGAAACCATGCTAACCATGCCTCTCCAATTCCTGACAACATGATTTGTTATAAAATGGGTATTGTCAGCCAAGTAAGTTTTGGAGAGTGACGTCAGGCCACAGTCTTTCTCAAGAGCCCCAGCACAACCCACATAGTTCAGTGCCTGTGGTCACTTCCCTACAGCCCATACAAGGGGCATGGCCAATCTGGTGGTAGAGTTGCTTCTACTAAAATAAGAGCAGGGGTCAAGTGACAAGCCCAGAGGTTCACCGGGCACAATCTTGGATCCACTATTTCTGCCACCCAGAGATTTTGTTCCCCACTTCTCCAAATTCCTTCTTGGGCCTAGAGTAGTAGGTAGGAAAAAGTTCCACACAAGTGAACTGTACCTTACATTATTTTTGTTATCTTTTATTTAATGGAGCATGGTGAATCATTGCTATTGGTGAGTCATTAAGTCATTTCCAGTTTCAACAGGATAAACCGAACTGAGAAGAACCATCATTATAATACAACTTTGGCTGTATCTTCTTTTCCTTAGGATAAATTTTCAGAAATTGAATCATAGATTGTAAGGTTTAAGGCTTGCCAAAAGTTTCCAAACTGCTTTCCAGAAACTTACCTCTTAACTGTCCTGATGCCCCATCCACAGGGAAATCCACAGGGCATGAGGGTGGCCCTTCTCCACAACCTCATTACCATGGAAGAGTTGTGGAAAAAAATGGCTTCTCATTGCTTCTTTAATTGACTTTCTTTGATGACTAGTGAGGTCAGGCACTCTTTCATATCCATATTGATTATTGCTATTTTCTTCTTTTGCAATATTGCCTGTTCGTGTCCTTTGACCAATTTTTATATTGCAGTGGTCATATATTTTACTATTGATTTACAAAACCTTTGTGTGTGTGTGTGTGCGAGAGAGAGATACTGGGGTTTGAACTCAGGGTCTCACGTATACTAGGCAGGCACTCTACCACCTGAGTTGCATCCCCAGCCCTATAAAACCCTTCTATCTATCAAAGTGATAATCTTTTATTGGCCATATGTCTTATAAGCAGTTCTTATTTGTCCCTTAAGCTTGCCCAAGGGGGCAACTCACACTAGATAGGCAAAGCTCCCAAGTGGGGAATAATATAAAAAAGCAATTGGCTGCTGGGCACTGGTGACTCCTACCTGTAAGCCTAGCTACTTAGGAGGCTGAGATCTGAGGATCATGGTTCAAGACCAGTCCAGGCAGGAAAGTTTGTGAGACTCTTATCTCTAAATAATCACCAAAAAAGCCAGAAGTGGAGCCATGGCTCAAGTGGTAGAGCACCATCCTAAAGCAAAAAAGTAAAGCAAGAGCATGAGGCTCTCTGAACTATGATCTTCAGAACTCAGCTTCCTGAGTAGCTAGGATTACAAGTGTGAACCACTGGTATCTGAACCATGATCTCAGGTCTCCTTCCCTGAGTAGCTAGGATTATAGGTGTGAGCCACTGGCACCCAGCTAAATGTTAAGTTTTTGGTGTTTTTTAAACTATGTTTTTGCTTTTGCTTTTTTGGTACTGGGATCAAAATCAGAACATTGCACTTGTTAAGCAAGTGCTTTGCCACTAAGCTACATCCCAGCCCTACAAGACTCTTAGCTCCAATTAACCACCAGAAAACAGGAAGTGGCACTGTGGCTCAAAGTGGTAGATCACTAGCCTTGAGCCAATGAGCTCAGGAACAGCGCCTGCCCAGAGTTTAAGCCCTGCCCCCCCCCAAAGCAACTGGACGAGAATTAGCTAGAACTACTCTTGCCAGAGATTAGCTGCTTAGAGAAGGATCCAGAGCTTAGGGAGCTACATGGTGTATGCTCTGTAGTTTGCACAGGATCTGAAGCCCTGCCCCCTCAGGCTAGAGGCAGAAGATCTTCCCAAGTCTGGCTTCCCCAGCTTGTGCTCTAGATAGTCTGATCCCTCCCCGTGACACTCTGGTCCCCAGGAACTGTGACCAGAGTGAGGTCAAGGCAGGACAAGTGCTCATTGCTCAGAGCAGGAGATAAAACACAAATGCAGCCCTTGCCTGGTGTACTTTTCCATCCCCAAAGGATGTCATTGAACTCCCTACGGCAGGGGCGCACCAAGTACTGGGATAGCTGGAGGCTGGGGAGCAGCCTATCTTAGCCTATCCTGACCTGCCCACTGTGACTCCTAGCAAGTGACTTCAACTTTGCCAAGTAAGAATAAGAAGAGGGCTGGGAGGGTGGCTCAGTGGTAGAGCGCTTGCCTTGCATGCATGAGGCCCTGGGTTCAATTCCCCAGCACCACATAAGCAAAAAGGAAAAAAGCCAGAAGTGGCGCTGTGGCTCAAGTGGTAGAGCACTAGCCTTGAGCTGAAGAGCTGAGGGACAGCGCCCAGGCCCATAGTTCAGGCTCACAACCGGACCCCCCCGCCCAAGAAAAAAAAAAAGAATAAGAAGAATGCTCCAAAGAATTTTCCACTGGCTGGACCCTGGTGGCTCAAGCTTGTAATCCTAGCTAGATCTGTAATCCAGGGCAGTTTGAAGCAGCCTGGGCAAGAAAGTCCATGAGACTCTTATCTCCAATAAACTACTTAGAAAAAAGCCAGAAGTGGCACTGTGGTTCAAATGGTAGAGCACTAGCTTTGAGCAAAAGAATCTCAGGGACAGTCCCAGGTCCAGACTTCAAGCCCCAGGACCGATACAATAACAACAACAACAATAAATAGTAGTAGTAGTAGTAGTAATAATATTCCAAAGAAGGAAGGATGGTTCAGTGTCAATGAGTTATATTTGTCATCCTAGCTATATAAGAGGCTGAGATCAGGAGGATCAGGGTTCAAGGCCAGATGGGGGCAGAAAAGTCTGAGACTCCATCTCAATAGAAGAAGCTGGCATGGTGTCCTGTCATCCCCACTGCAATGGGAAGCATAAAACAGAAGGATCACAGCCTAGTTGCAGGATTTGGCAGAAAGTAGACCCTCGTGTTACAAACAGTGCACAACAGGTCTGAATGCGTGACTCTGGTCCTGAAAAGTACAAGGCCCTGAGTTCAAACCCCAGTACCTACAAAAAGGAGCAGGAAGAAGAGGAGAAGGAAGAAGAAGAGGAGAAGGAAGAAGAGGAGGAGAAGGAAGAAGAAGAAGAAGAAGAAGAAGAAGAAGAAGAAGAAGAAGAAGAAGAAGAAGAAGAAGAAGAGAGGAGGAGGAGGAGGAGGAGGAGGAGGAGGAGGAGGAGGAGGAGGAGGAGGAGGAGGAGGAGGAGGAGGAGGAGGGATGATGATGATGATGATGATATTAATAATAATAATGCTGGCCCAGGTAGAGGGAAATGTGAGGATCAAAGGGTGGGAATCAGAGACCTCAAGGAGTTCTATGCTCAGTATGAGAAAGGTAACTAATGAGAGCCTGCAAGGGAGTTTAGGTGCAAAGGAGGGAATGGAAAGATTCTCTGGAGAGAAATGACAGGAGCAGGTTTGTACTACATAGATCCAGCTCTGGCAGCACTGAGCAGGCTGAGGATCCAGGTGAGTGCTGATGAGGATGTGAACTGAGGTGGGAACCTTGCGGGTAAAGTGATCATATAAAGTTCTAATCAGCTGGATGAGGTGGTGGATGGCTCAGCACTTGGGAGGCTGAGGTCAGGGAAGATCCAAAGTTCAAGGCTAACGTGGGATACCAAGTAAGACACTGTCTCAAAGAAACAAAAACAAAACACCAGTTGTCTTCATGGGATCCAGAGCTGGTAGGTGCCTCCCAACTCACCCAGCCCCATTCCTCGGATGGTCAGCTTGATTTCTGCCACCTGTTCCCACCACCCAGGGATGTGGGCATCAAGGATCATTAACTCAAGCCATGCACTCCCTCCTGGCACATCTTCCCCGTAGGAAGGCCAGAGGAAGCACACACCACCGCCCATGAGTACCAGGCACCAGCCCTGGAATCACACACAGAAGCAGCGCTGAACTGGATGTCAAGTGGCCGGGTGTAAGTCCTATCTGCTGCTCATGCACCCTGTTTGTGCTTTCTGAGCTTCACTTATCTCCTCTGTGAATTAGAGACAAGGTTCGTCCTGCAGAATTGCTTTCTAGACTGAAAGAGAGAGAGATAGGGCCTAGGTGCATCTTCAAGCCCTTTAAAGTACTGCTCCACCTTGGTGGACATTTTCATTTGTCCGCTAGGCTCTGTTATATTCTGCCTCTCTGCAAAATACCAGAGCATGGACACACTTTTGCACTTCCATACTTGTGATCCTGTGCCAGGCTTCATGCACCTTGCAATGAGGAAGGGTTTTGCTCAAAACACACAAGGTACATTCACATCCTATGTGCAACAAATGTGAAAATGGTTCCAATTAATGGAGGAAAGATTTTATCAGGACTAACTTCCCAGTGAAGGAGGTTAGTTAGTTCCTGGAAATCTTCCCAGAAGAGAGAATCAATTAAGTGCTTTGCCCAGAGTGGACACCAAATAAATTGTTGAAGGGAATTGACTCTGTCGTATCATTTGCCAGGAGACAAGGGAATACATCGGATGACTTCTTAGATCCCTCCTCCATTCGACTTTCTACATACCGTGTGCATAGGTTTTCATGCTCAGCAGAGGGGAATCTAGGTCTGGCACCAAACAGACCTGCACAAGGCTTGCTGTATGGCATTGGAATAATCTCATGCCCTCTCTTGAGCTTGTTTTATTTCTTGAGCACCAACCTGAATGAGAAATATAAGAATTTACTAGGGACTGGGAATGTGGCTTAGTGGTAGAGTGCTTGCCTAGCATGCATGAAGCCCTGGGTTCAATGTCTCAGTACAACATAAATAGAAAAAGCAAGAAGTTGCTCTGTGGCTCAAGTGGTAGAGTGCTAGCCCTGAGCAAAAGAAGCTCAAAGACAGTGCCTAGGCCCTGAGTTCAAGTCCCAGGACTGGCAAAAATAATAGTATTTCCTAGGATAATGTACTTAACATTCCACAAGTGTTTGTTGGGTAAATGAGTGAATGAATGGGTGAGTGAATGAAAGAATGGATGGATGGATTGTAGGTAGTTCGTGTGGTCTGTGATTCCTATTGGTGCCTCTTTGGGATGAGTGTGGCCCCTTGTCAAATGTGTGCACTGGGCTGCTTGTCACCTGGTACCAACTCCATTCGGGCTTTTATGAACCATCTCTGTACCCAGGGCCCAGGACTGGAGGAGGGCAGCAGGAGGAACCTGGGGTCTGCATCTTCATGCCCAGTGGCTTGGGCTGCCCTCCGTTTCAGAGACTGGGCAGCTGGTATGCACTTCAGTTCCCACGGGGCTGCCTGGCTTAGCCTGAGCCTTCCTTTGCTGGGAGAGTGGCCTAAGCTGTAGCCCTGTGTTGACCTGCTCTTAACCCCCAGCAAAGTTACACAAACTCCTCCACGCTCTGCTGACAGCCGGGTGGCCCCAGGTGGGGGAAGGAACAATGCTTCCCCTGGTGCCCTCAGCCTCTTCCACATCAGCACACAGGAGAGCAAGGGGGACCAGGGAGGGACTGGAGGGATGCTTGGATCAAGTTTCAACCCTGCATGGAAATTGGATCTTCCTCCCACCACAACTCCCAGGGGCCCAAGGCAGCTGAAGCTTGGGTCTCAGGAGTTTGGCTCCGCTCTAAGACCAGCATGTACCTCCCTCAGCACAGATCTGTGCACCTCCTCATGGATATGGTACTCTTCTGTGTATTCGCTGGTCTTCCATGGCGCCAACCAGAAGGAGAGGGAAGCAAAAGTCTGCATCCCAAGGAAGACATCAAGAGGTTGACTGTTGGCTCAGATGCCAGCCTCTGTCCAGTACCTACCCCTCAAATGTTCCATTTCCTCATGGACAGTAACAGGGTATAACCTATCTCCATTACCTACTCAAGGAACAAAAGTGTTCTTTTTTTGGTTTGTTTATTTGTTGTTTTTGTTTTGTTTGTCAGTTGTGGGACTTGAACTCTGGGCCTGGCAGCTGTCCCTGAGTTCTTTGGCTCAAGGCTAGTACTTTTCCATGTTGAGCCACAGTGCTCCTTTTGGTTTTTGGTGGCTAATTGGAGGGAAAAAAATCACATAGACTTTCCTGTCTGGGCTGGCTTTGAACCCTGGTCCTCCGATCTCAACCTCCTGACTAGCTAGGATTCACAGGTGTGAGCCACCAGCACTTGGCTAACAAATGAGTTCTTATTCCAACATACACAGAGCAGTTCAATACAGGTCAGCTGAATGGTTGCTCCCCAGTTTGGTTTAGGGGAAAGGGAGGCATGCAAAGTCCTTCCTCTATTTCCTCAGGAAAAACTGCTTAAATTGTCTAAAACAGAACAGAACAACTTAAAGTACATGAGATTAGCTGTCAAAATGGTGAAACAATCACTGACTGTTTGGCGATGGTGTAATACTTGCACATTTTTCATCAGGCAAGAAAGAGAAAACAAGGACTAAGTAGAGTCAGCACCCCCATCCCCATCCCTACCTCGTGGTGTTTTCCATACCTATCTGAATTACGTTTGCTCATGTCGACACATGCACAGCTTGGCATTGATTGAGACACACATTTCTGATTCTTTTTCAGTCATTTCATAGTTCAGTCAAGTGGTATGGTGCTTGGTTTCTTTTCAGGTAACTCATTTAAAAAAAAAACAGAGTCAAAATGAAAGTATCTCCTCTTCTCTCTATCTGCCACAGCTGGGCCTCTGGCCCTGTGCTTTTCTCTCCCAGTGACCTCTCTTCCACCTTGGGACAGAATTCCTGCTTGGGAACAAACAGGGATCATGATGGGAGAAATGATCATGACTTGGTGGGTGAGGAGTTTCAGGACCCTGGACAGCAGCATGCCCTCACTGGCTTGTTTCCCCAACTCTCATTTTAGTTAAGCTAGAAACCCACTTCTCTTGACTTCATTTCCATTTTTTTTTGGTAAGAATGGAAAGGGGAAAAGAAGGGCCAGAAGTGGACAAGACCACCTCTAATATCTCCTACAGCTCTGTAACCTCGGATTGTTTCTTCTATTTTCTCTTTCTCTTGCTCTTTCTTTCTTTTTTTTCTTTCCTTTCTTTCTCTCTTTCTTTCTTTCTTTCTTTCTTTCCTTTCTTTCTCTCTTGGTCAGTTGTGGGGCTTGAACTCAGGGCCTGGGCACCATCCTTGACCTTGTTTGCTCAAAGCTAGTGCTCTACAACTTTGAGCCACAGCTCCACTTCCAATTTTCGGATGGCTAATTAGAGATTAGAGTCTCATGGCCTTTCCATCCCGGGCTGGCTTTGAACCATGATCTTCAGATATCAGCTTTGTAAGTAGCTAGGATTACAGGTGTGAACCATCAGCACCCATCTAGGATTATTTCTTTGTCTTATTTTTCTTCTCTCCATTCTTCCCTCCCTCATCTCCCTCTCTCCTTTCCCCTCCCCTCTTTTCCTTTCTATGATATTGGGTGTGAACTCAGGTCCTTGAACTTTCTAGGCAGGTACTCTACCACTGGAACCATACCCACAGCCCTCTTTTATTCATTCTTTTTTTTTTTTTTTGTCGGTCGTGGGGCTTGAACTCTGGGCCTGGGCGCTGTCCCTCAGCTCTTCAGCTCAAGGCGAGCGCTCTACCACTTGAGCTACAGCGCCACTTCCAGTTTTCTGGTGGATTATTGGAGATAAGAGTCTCACGGTCTCCCCTGCCCGGGCTGGCTTTGAACCTCGATCCTCAGATCTCAGCCTCCTGAGTAGCTAGGATTACAGGCGTGAGCCACCAGTGCCCCGCTTCTTTTATTCATTCTTTTGTGATAGGGCTCTCTCCTATTTATTTTAGTAGGCTGATAGTCATTGCCTAGGGAGAGAGGGCAAAGCAATATTCCTCATAAGAACAGCAAACTTGCCCTTAGAAACTTTCAGAACTCAGCACTAAATAGTCACTTTGTTTTTCCTTCTGTCCCTAGTCACCTAGAGATGGTTTATTAAGGTATCTGTTATTAAGGCATCTGTTACAAAAGTCTGTTGAAGGAAGGAACCGCAAGGCTTGCCTTTCTCCAATGACAGGGTGCTGGGAGGCTGCTCTGCTCCACCCAGCCATAGAAGAACCCAGCTCCCCCCATGAGGTTTATGCTTCCACCGCTTAGTGATACCCTTGTCTGCTGGGTTACTGAGCCACACATGGACCCATATAAGGTCGTTAGGAAGAATACAAAGTAGGAGAAACACATAAGGAATATCACTCCTGCTCATTCTCTATTTGTGGCTATTTTGTCATCTGGTCACACCAAGCCACAAAGAGACTGGAAAATGTAGTCTCTAGCTGAGCAGTCATGTACCAAGGTATGGTTTTGCTGACCTTTTCTTGGAAAGTTTTTTTGTTGTTGTTGTTTTGTTTGTTTGCTTGTGTGTGGTTATTTTGTAATACTAGGTTTTTTGAACTCAAGGCCTCAGGCTTGATAGGCAGGTGGTCTACTGTTTGAGCTACATTCCTTACTCTTTTTGCTCCAATTATTTTTCAGATAGGGTCTCATGATTTTGCCTGGGGATGCTCTCAGACTACAATTCTCCTACCTTTACCTTTTGAAGAACTGGGATTACAGACCTGAACCACCAAGCCCTTATTTATTCTTGGAGAAAGTGTCTTGCTAACTTTTTGCTTGGGCTGTACTAGAGCTGCAACCTTTCCAATCTCTGCCTCCCAAGTACCTGGAAATTGCAGAGATGCTTCCCCTATGTAGCCTGGGCTGGCTTCAAACTCTGGATCCTCCTGCCACAGCCTCTAAAAGACTGAGATTACAGGTATGAACCACTACACCTGACTGGGTTTTAATGTTTTTACAAAACAAGTAAAAAAAGGCTTTGGTTCAACAAGTTCACTTAGTGGCGAGGCAGAGATGTGGAAATGGGAAATTGTGCTCAGGGAAAGAGAAAGAAATCTATTGAGTTGGAAATGATGTTAAGTACTTTCCTATAAATTTAAAATTACCCACTGTCTAATCCAATATGGTTCCTTCAGCAACCTTTGCTTGTGAGACAAGGAAATACTCTTGTCTCTTAGATGAGTTGGTCCCACATTTCCTTCCAGCACAAGAACCCCACCTTCCAGATTGCAAATTTTTAGGACCAGAAGAGCTATTAAAAAACATCATTTAGATCAGTAACATGTTTTGGGTGTTTGGCAGTACTGAGGTATGAACTCAGGCCCTCCTACTTGCAAGGCAGATGCTTTACTGCCGAGCCAGGCCCTCAACTCATTTTTGCACTGATTATTTTTCTTTCTTTCTTTTTTTTTTTTTTTTTTGTCGGTCGTGGGGCTTGAACTCTGGGCCTGGGCGCTGTCCCTCAGCTCTTCAGCTCAAGCCGAGCGCTCTACTACTTGAGCTACAGCGCCACTTCTGGTTTTCTGGTGGTTTATTGGAGATAGGAGTCTCACGGTCTTTCCTGCCCGGGCTGGCTTTGAACCGAGATCCTCAGATCTCAGCCTCCTGAGTAGCTAGGATTACAGGCGTGAGCCACCAGCACCTGGCTTGCACTGATTACTTTTCTGACTGGACCCAAAACCTGGACAGTGATCTGCCTATTTCAGGAAGGGATTTCACACACACACACACACACTATGCCCAGCATCTTTCTGTTAACACACACACACACACACACACACACACACACACACACACACACACACACACACACTGCCCAGCATCTTTCTGTTAAGATGGATTCTCAGGCTTTTCTGCCCAAGGCAGCCTAGTACTCTTTTTTTCCCACTCTCAGCCTCCTATATAGCTTAAAGTGACAGTACACCACTGGGCCAATCTGTCAATTGTGAAGGGGTCTTGTGACTTTTCTTCTTGGTCTGGCCTCAAACCATATACCTCCCAATCCCAAGTAGCTAGAATTACATGTTTAAGCTACTAACACCTGGCTTTCCAATAATATATTTTTAAATGAGGAAACTGAGGTTCAGTGAGAGAAAGACACTTGTCCAAGGACATACAGTAGCCAGATAGCCCATAGCTAGGATTTAGGACTCCAATCACAATGTTTCTTAATAGTACTGAGAAATCCCTGCCTGTTCCATTGGCTTCTGCTCTCCTCTTGTCATGTGACTATGGACAAACCTCCTGGCCTCTAACCTCCATATTCTTAAACTGTGAAATGAAGAGTTTAGGTCAAATTATCCTTATTCTGATCAATAGTCCTGGGAGACCACCCAGAGAAAATGACAGCACCTTCTTCTCCTCCCAACAGGGCTCCTTTCTTCCCTCCTCCATGTAAGCCAGGCATGGAGCTGAACACTTACTGCCTATGTCTCTCTTCCTGGAAATGGGATATCATTATCCCTATTATTTATTTTGTTTGTTTATATATTTATGTTTGTTTGTTCTCAGTCCTGGGTCTTGAACTCAGGGCCTGGGTGCTGTCCTTGAGCTTCTTATGCTCAAAGCAAGCACCACTCTACCACTTGAGCCACAGGGTCACTTCCAGCTTTTTCTGTTTATGTGGTACTGAGGAATTGAACCCAGGGTTTTATGCATGCTAAGCAAGCAGTCTGCCACTAGGCCACATTCTCAGCCCTATTTATTGATTGATTGATCCATTGATTGATTGGAGCTTGAACTCAGGACCTGGGCTACTGTCCTTGAGCTTTTGTGCTTAGCCCTAGTACTCTACCTGTGGCTTGAGCCACAGCTCCACTTCCAGTCCAGTGTTTTTGGTAGTTAATTGGAGATAATCTCACAGATTCTCCTGCTTGGGCTGGCTTTGAATGGTGATCCTTAAATCTCAGACTCCTCAGTAGCTAGGATTACAAGGCATGAGGCACCAATGTCTGGCTGTTTCTTCTTCTTCTTCTCCTTCTCCTTCTTCTTCTTCTTCTGTCATGAGGCCTGAACTCTGGGCCTGGGTACTGTCCCTGAGCTCTTCAGCTCAAGACTAGCACTCTACCACTTGAGCCACAGCACCACTTCTGGCTTTTTCTGCTTATGTGGTATTGAGGAATCAAACCCAGGGTCTCATGCATGCAAGGCATGCACTCTATCACTGAACCACCTTCCCAGCCCTGTATCTTCATTCTTTAGATGAAGAAACTGAAGCTCTGAAAGGTTATAGGCTTTCCAGGCAAATGGATTCACTTTGATTCTAGAAGTTACAAAAAGGGAAGGATAGACCAGCAGAGGACATTATCAGGAGAGAGGCTAGATGCATCAAGGACTTCCATCAGAGTTGCCTCTAGAGAGACTGACTGCCTTGAAAGGAGGTGATTTCCTGGTCACTGGTGGTATGCACACACATACAGGGTGAAAGATCAAAGGATCTTAGTATCGAATGGGGAACCACAGGGGTCAGTGATTCCTGAAGATTGTTTTAGGAGATCTATTGACCTGAGTTAATTCCTACTGCTTACAGTTCCACAGAGCCAAAAAGGTTTTCCTTACTTTTCTTCAAACTTGCTGATTTTGACCTGGAGAAAGTCTTTGTTTGGTGCAGGCCCCACTTGCACGCCTCTCATTCCTTAAGAAATTCCCTTCCTAATAAGAGAGAGTAAGCTTCAGTATGCAGCTAGGATGGGTTACTATAGACTTTTTTTTAACTTTTGTGGTTGGGGGAGGAGAGGAAAAGATCATGAGGCTTGAACTTAGGGCCTGTGTGCTATCCCTGAGCTGTTTTGCTCAAGGCTAGTGCTCTACCCCTTGAGCCACAGCTCTACATCTGACTTTTTTGGTGGTTAATTGGAGATAAGTGTCTTATGGATG
This sequence comes from Dipodomys spectabilis, assembly GCF_019054845.1. Classification (NCBI taxonomy): domain Eukaryota; kingdom Metazoa; phylum Chordata; class Mammalia; order Rodentia; family Heteromyidae; genus Dipodomys; species Dipodomys spectabilis. Next base: position 8,038,876 of record NW_024870681.1, read on the forward strand.
GATTTTCCTTTCCAGGCTGGTTTTGAACCATGATCCTCAGATCTCAGCCTCTTAACTAAGGTTTATAGGCATGGGTCTCCGGTGCCCAGCATATATTACTTATTTTTACAGTCACTTTCTTTCAGGGAAAACTATTCTAGCTTTCCTATTATTGTATGATGTGATGCTATCACTTTAACACAAATATATTTTATGAGAGTAGAAAGATAAGCCATAGGCTGGCAGAAAATATTTGCAAACTACATGTCTGTTGAAGCACTTGCATATGAAATTACAAAGAACATTCAAAACTAAAAAGAAACAAACCACAAAACGAACAACTCAATTGCAAAGTATATACTTCGTAATTGTCCATTTAGTTATGATGTGTACAATGACCTCACCAGAAGACATACAGATAGCAAATAAACACACAGAAAGATGCTCAGTGCCATACGTCAGTAAAACAAGCTCGAGCCTGCACGCACACAATGCAGAATGGCCCAAATCTCAAATACTAATGCCATTAACTGCTAGCAAGGAGAAAGACCAGCAGCAGCTCTCCCCCAAATCACCACATTGAATACAGTTTGGCGGTTTCTTACAAAGGTAAACAGACTCTCACCGTGCACAACCTGGTATTTGCTCTCCTCGGTGTTTACCCATCAGAGCTGAAAGCTTATGTCCACACAAAGCCGCATGTGAATGTTTATAGCAGCTTTATTTACAATTGCCCAAACTCAGAAGCAACCAAGATGTCCTTCAGTAGATGACTGGATAAAACAAACTATTGTAAATCCACGCGGTGTTACTTTAGTCAATGTTAAAAAAAGAAGAAATGAGGTATCAAGCTATGGACCGACAGAACAACTTTAAATGCTTATAGGTAAGTGAAAGAGACCCATCTGAGACTACATTTGTATGATTTAATGAGATGGGTGAGGAAAAAGTGAAAACTACAGAGTTACCATGAAAACCAGTGATTGGCAGTTGTTCAGGTGTGGGGGGGTGTGAATAAGTATGTCACAGGGCATTTTTAGGGCAATGAAACTATTTAGTATGATGCCGTAATGGAGGACACATGAAATTGTGTCTTCATCATGAGACTGGAACATGGTAAGCCCTAACTTAACCTAGGAACCTTAGTTAACAGTAATGAATCAGCATTGGTTCATTGATGGTAGTAGACACACCTATATCATCTGTGGACAGAGCTCCAGAGAATAGTGCAAAATCTGCACTTTTTGCTCAATTGTTCTTCTCTAGAAATAAGGCATTTAATTAAAATTTAAATAAATGTATTTAAATTAGTTTATTTGCTAGCAATTACACCTTTTATGGGAGAGGGGGGTAGTTCCTGAAGCTTGAACTCAGAGCCTGGGCCCTGTCCTTGAGTTCCATTTTGCTCAAGGCTGGCACTCTACCACTTGAGCCACAGTGCCACTTCTGGCTTTTTCTGAATAGTTCACTGGACATAAAAATCTCATGGACTTATCTACCCAGGCTGGCTTTGAACTGCAGTCCTCAGATCTCAGCCTTCTGAGTAGTCAGAATTACAGGTGTGAACCACTAACACCCAACCATACAATTCCATTTTTTTAAGTACAGATATGTACCAGGTCCCAGTGGCTCATGCCTGTAATCCTAGCTACTAGGGAGGCTGAGATCTAAAGATCAAAGTTCTTTGTCAGTCCAGGTAGACAAATCCAAGAAAGATTTATCTCCAATTTACCAGCAAAAATTTACGAGTAGACATGTAGCTCAAGTAGTAGAGTGCCAGCTGTGAATAAGGTAAAAATCTCATGATCCAGAATTTTCCCCAGGGGTATACCAAAGCATCCATGTGTTCACTAAAAACCATGCAGAAGGATTGTCTACAGCAGCACAGTTTACAGTTGCAAGTATGAAGTGACTCAGAGATAGCCAACAGGAAAGTGGACCCATAAACTGTGTTATATCCATACAATGAATACTACGTTACATGTTAATAGGGCAAACGACAGTTCTACCCATCTGTATTAGTGGAACTCAAAGCCACAATGCTACCTGAAGGAAGCAAGACCTAGAAGGCAGACAATGGTATGAGTCCATTAATGGAAAGTTCACAAACCAAAGGAACCCCATGGGTATGTTTGAGGGGTATTGTGGAAGAGGTTAGAGGAAACTTCCAGGGGCTTTAAGCATTCCAAATTGTGATGAAACATGATTGTGTGGGTGAATGTACATGTGAGATTGTGTGTCGTATATACATGAGATCATGGAGTATACATATGAGATCATGTGGTAAGTGTACATGCAAGTGCACCCATGCGCCTGTACATGTGTGCACATACATGTGAGGCCCCAAGTATGATTACACGTATGAGATCATATATGTATTGCACACATGGTCATGCATGTAAGTGTACCCATGGGATACTGTGTGCATGTGCGTGAGACTGTGGTTGAGTGTATGTAAGATCATGTGAGACAATGTGTGTGCCAATGTGGGATCATGTATGTGGTGGCATGTGAGATCACATATGTGAATGTGCGTGTGAGATCATGGGTATATACATGTGAGAGTGCATGGGGGGAGAGTAAGCGTGAGATCATGTGGGTGAGTGTACATGTAAGATCATGTGAGTATACATGTGAGATTATACAGGTGAATGTACATGTAAAAACTAGCCAAGTTGAAAATTTAAACATGTGCACTGAAGTTGAAAATTACAAGGGAACTCAGAAACACTGACATTTTGAAGGTCAAATGCAAATGAGTCATGTTTGAGGAACAGCAGATGAGCTGTGTTTTGGAGAGCCTTCTACTCTGAGTAAGGACTTTCTTACTACAGAACTACCACCCCCTCCCCACCAACAGCCCAAGGCACTAAGGTCAGTAAGTGACCTGCCCTTTATCTGTGTCAGTGATCTGGGAGGCACAGGGATTTGAGGGTCAGACACCAGTTGCCCCTCCCCATCCCCAGAGCAGCTCTGAGCCCTGCAACTGGAGGCTTCAGGATCAGGAGGGCAGATTCTTGCCTGAGCCTTTACAAACAAACATAAGGCCAAAGTCTGCCGAGTGAATACACTGCTGCTCACCCCCAAGGCTTGGTGATTTTCTCTTAGGCTGTTCAGGGCTTTCCTAGCCTGCCCGTAGTGTAGACACACAGCAATCAAGCTTCTTCCCAAGGGCCCTGAGCTAGGCCACTTCTTCCCCTGCGTCTTCACTAGCTCTTCGGCTGATTCACCATGGGACAGGTTGAGCATCTTTATGTCTCCATGCCTCATTTCTGCTCTTCCAGTGAGCGGATGAGAAGGTGTGGAATCCTTAGACCTCAAAGCACAGTCCAGCTGGATACCAGTGGTTCAAATCTGTAATCTGAGCTACTCAGAAGGCTGATATCTGAGGATCCTGGCTCAAAGCCAGCCTGGGCAGCAAAGTCTGTGAGACTCTTATCCCAACGAACCACCAAAAAGCTGGAAGTGGAAGTGTAGCTCAAGTAGTAGCACACCAACTTTGAGTAAAAAAGCTAAGGAATAATACCCAGCCCCAGCACACTCATACACACACACACACACACACACACACACACACACACACACACACTAAAAAGGACAGTCTATCCATGACTAGGCTATGCACTTTTATATAGCTCTAGCATTGACTCAGCCTCTGTCTAACCCCTAAGTAGGCTAGGTACTGACTGTTTGAGCTGCCAGGGGCTAGAGTATGCTCAGAGGACTAGATTAAACATGTAAGAGGCCCTGGTTTTCCTCCCTATCACCAAAAAACAAAAACAAAGCAACAAACAAACAAATCTTGACAATGCTGCATAGAAATAAGGTGCATCTAGTAATTGCTCTTTTTTTTTTTTGCAAAAAGTTACAATGATTTATCACCTACCATTCCACCTAAATGTACATAAATGTGTACATAAATATGGAAGTGTGTATATGCCTCACATGCACCGGTAAGCTCTCTCCGGAAGTCTCTACATTAAAACAAGCTGTAAATCTGGTCCCTAGAAGGGAAGCTGGAGGCCAGGTGCAGGGGCAGGTAAAAGAACCCTCTTGTACCTTTGGAATTTGTTAGTTATGCATTGCCTTGTTAAAGCAGGCAGAGTACTTCTGAAAACAAAATTCGAGTTCTCATACTTCTCGGCAGACAGGACTCAGCAGAGGATGAGACCAGGCCACACCCCGCCTACTGCTGTTTGTTGTCTTCTGAGATTTAAGGCTTTGAAGACTCACATCAGAGCCTCTATTCCCTCTCTGCCAGTAACGTTTGTGAGAGGCAATTGCTTACCTTCTCTGAACCAAGGTTTCCTTGTCTATAAAACATGAGACTAATAACCCAGCAACTGCTGCCTGGGTTACTGTGAGCACTGAGTAAGGCAATGTCAGGCTCAAAGGAGGGACTTGATCATTGTTATTTCGTCTTGTCCCTTTATCTAGTATGCATTTGGATGCCTTTCCATTTATAAAGTATTTTTCTATTTAACTCTCGTGGTGGCACTGTGTGTGTGATGAGGAACTGAGGTTCCATGACCTGCCCAAGATTCCATAGCAGATAGGTTGCCATGCTCTAAATCAGACCCCCTGGTGCCCATGGCGTTTTCTCTCTCTCCATCGAATCCTTGATTAAGCATCTTAAATTCTGCTCTGTGGGCCACAGAAATGAGTCAGCACCTCCCTTCCTGTTTCCTCTCCATTACTCCTGGGTGATTCTTACCCTAGAAGCCTAGCAGGACTCCTCCCCACAGTCAGCCACCTGAGCCAGGCTTCACCCACAGAAAGCTCAGTTCTCTAAGACTTGATTGAAAGAAACCAGGCCATATGAAGATGTCAGAGAGGCCGGCACTGGGCAGGCAGCTGGAATGAAGATGTCGACTGGAGGTGATCTTGGACTGGGCAGGTGGTTCAGGATGAACAGACCTGGCCCAGAGGCTGGAGGTATGCCCTCAGACTCCCTCCAGCCCTAAGGGAATCAACTGGGAGACTCCTCCATTCCCAGAGAGGATGTGACTATGGGGTGTTCGACTCCAGCTTATCTCATCCCTGGGCACTGGCAGGTTCAGTGGACATCTATTTTGCTCAGCATTACCTGGCATCGGTGGAGTCTGACACATTTGAGCATTCCTTGAGTATCTGTCCAGGCTTAGTGGTGATCCCATTCACTCCCAGGTCCTGCACCCTAATGCCGCCATGGCTCACTTCTTTCTGCGTATTTGGATCATTTCAGTGTCAGGGAAGCTCTGGCTAGAGTCTAGCCTTCATCTTGCCTGCCTGCTCCTGCTTCTGTATAGTCAATGGAGCATTGGGCTGAGAGTGTGGGCGATGTTTACAGAGAACCACAGCAGAGTCCCTGCAGTTCCCTCAGGCTGCCAGCGTGGAGGAGAAAATCACTGCTGTAAATTTTCCCCCACAGCTCCTCACCAACTCCTCCTCCCAGATTCCTGCCCCTTAGCTCGTGATTTACAGGAGGGAAGTAGCCAGAGCCTTGGAGCAGACTCTGCCTCTGCGGAAGGGGAGCTGTACCCACAGCTCCACAGGGGAGATGGTCTCTTCACTGTGCCCTGTCACCCTGCCCTCCTCACCCCAGGGCTCCCAAGTTCCCCAAGATTCCTGGGAGAAAAAGCCAGGAAGCATCAGATCCCAGGGCCACTCACCTGGAGTTCCGTTTTCCACTATGGGGGAATCATCCTGAGATGAAGAGGGCTCCAGTTAGGAGCTAAGGAGAGCAACCCAGCATACATTCTTGCTCATTCATCTGCTCATTCATTCATTCACTCACAGTCAAAAGAACCAGGCTGCACACAAAGGGAGCTGTGGAGGGTCTAAAGTTCCCAGCCTCAGTTTCTGGCTTGGGCTTGGCATTTCTCCTCTTAAAAAATGGGAAAGAAATGGGCTGGGAAGGTGGCTCAGTGGTAGAGCGCTTGCCTTGCATGCATGAGGCCCTGGGTTCAATTCCTCAGCACCACATAAGCAAAAAGAAAAAAGCTGGAAGTGGCGCTGTGGCTCAAGTGGTAGAGCGCTAGCCTTGAGCTGAAGAGCTGAGGGACAGCACCCAGGCCCAGAGTTCAGACCCCACGACCGGACCCCCCCAAAAAAATGGGAAAGAAAGCTGGGCAGGGAGTCCAAAGGTCTGAATTTTACTACTCTGCCTGTAGCTCCCAACATCATGTCCTTGGTAAATATGCGGGTCTGACAGTGCCGTCATCTGTAAAATGGGGGGGGGGGCAGTGCTGAGTTTGAGGGCACCAAAAAGTTAGGGAAAGCCTGAGGGAGCACTTTTCTATGCCGCCCCCCCATCCCGCCCTCATCCTGAGAGAAGCCAGGTCTCTCATCTGTAGCACTGTAGCAGCTGCTCTGGGGCTATTGGACAGTGACCTATAAGCTCTTCCGGTAACACAAAACCCAGGGTTCAGAGCACCAAAAACCATGGGCACATTTTTTTTTCCATTTTAATTTCAACCCATGATCTTAGGCTTCACTCTTGCCCTCCTGGAACTCAGCTGTTGGTGAACCCCTCGGCCTGCTCTGAAAGCCCACAGGAGAGGCAAGAGTCTGAGTCCCTCAGGGCCACTTGCCTCCCATTCCAGGAAATAGATTCCAAACCCAGTTAAGTCAAGCTGTGAGTGGCGTCTCGCCTGCAGATATTTTGTCTTGTCAAAGTCTATCCTTCCCGGGGACAAGGTCTGGTTCTGTGCCATCAGATGGCAGGGTGGGGTGGGGGTGGGGTGCACAGGTTGAGCTCTGTCTCTTCCACCTGACTTGACTATAAGCTTCCCCATCTGATTGAAGGGTCTCTGGGTTTGTGACTTCCTCATGAGGCTGGTTATTCCCCAAAGACAAAACTGGCTTCTTGGCAGACTGCTCTGGGAGGATCACAGTGTCCTCCATCAGATTGAGTAGGTCTATGCGTCCCCCCCTTACCCCCCCCCCCCGCCTCCAGCCAGCCCTCATCCTAGGCACAGCCAAATCTATACCATTTGCCACAGGGCAGCTTCTCCTAGAAAGGAGCTTTTGATGACCAAAAAACCTCCTTCTAGCCCTCCTATACCATTCCCAAGCAGCCAAACCAAAGAAGATGCTCTGAGGGGCCACTGGAGGGGCCCCCGAACTCAGACCAGCAAGGTTCTACCAAGCCCACGGCTTCCTCTCTCCACCCGCCACCCCCACTGGGTAGCCCAACGCCCCTTGACCCCATGGCCTTCCATCATGGGAGATCTATAACATTTACAATCCCAAAACAAAAGACCCCGAGAGCCCAGGACAGAATTCATCTCCCCAGCTGACAAGCCCCGTTAATTAACGACTTGGAAATCGATGACGAGAAGGGACAGGCAGCAAATGACACCTCATCGTGGGCCAGGAAGAGGGAGGGAATGTCCGGGGACTGGTGGACACGCACTGTGGGGCTGGCCCAGTGCCTGGGAGAGCCACCACCCCCATCTGCCACTGTCACTTCAAACACCATCCACTACCTCCCAGCCCAGAAATTCTCATTTCCCACCAGGGTGGATCCTCAAGTCAAATGGGGGGTGGGGTGGGTTGTACCCAAAGAGGATGTATAAGGCACTGTGCAAGATGCTTCCCATTCATTATAACCTCTCACAGCTGCTGTGGAAAGTGGGTTTCTTATTCCCATTTTATGGATGAGCAAATTAACATCTGCAGAAAAGTCGATCTAAGGTTGCCTGGATTTGAGGTTGTGATTTTATTTGCCTACTATCTAGGGATGTTAGTAGGCAATTCGGTTAAAAGCAAAGAGCTCTGGAATTTTTCCCCCACATACAATGATTGAATTTATTGTAGGGAAAGGTAACAGAAAGTGGGTTTGGAAAAAGAAAAGCAGTGTAGGCACAAATTGGCTCTCGGGCAAGTTTCATGGTTTTCCTGATACTGCCAGCCCAAGGCATCTCAATGAGCTCATCCACTGTGAGGATCTGTTTAAGGTCTTAGGTGTATCTTCCATGTTCCTTTCCTGCACCATCACAGGCCTAGTAATAAACTTCAGACATCCTATGGGGACCCTGGACTTAAGTCTTCATGCTGTTAAGACCTGGCACTCTCAGGACTCAGACCTTCTCTTCCCTCCCTTCCCCTCACATCCCCTTTTTCATTCCTTCCTTGCTTCCTTTCTTCCTTCCCTCCTTCCTTTGTCCCTCCCTTCCTCCCTCCCACCTTCCTTCCTACCCTCCTTCCTCCCTCCCTCCCTCCCTTCCTTCCTTCCTTCCTTCCTTCCTTCCTTCCTTCCTTCCTCCCTTCCTTTTTCTTTCCCCTTCCTTCCTTCCTTTTTTTCTTTCTTCCTTCCTTCCTCCCTTCCTTTTTCTTTCCCCCTCCTTCCTTCCTTTTTTTCTTCCTTCCTTCCTTCCTCCCTTCCTTTTTCTTTCCCCTTCCTTCCTTCCTTTTTTTCTTCCTTCCTTCCTCCCTTCTTCTTTCCCCTTCCTTCCTTCCTTTTTTTCTTCCTTCCTTCCTTCCTGTACTACAGGGGTATGAACTCAAGGCCTCACACTTTCTAGCAAGCCATCTACAACTTGAAGAGCTCTGAATTTCGGAGCAAAATATCTAAATTGACATTAGGCTCCATTTCTACTATCTGTGTATTATCAGACAAGTGACTTGACTTTTCAGAACCTCAGTTTCCTCATCTGTAGCAAAGAGGAATAACCACCCCCTCCCCAATTTGCTTCAGAGAGGGCTCACAATCCCTGGAGGTCACACAGGTAAAGGGTCAGATATTGTTTTATCACTATTAGGCCTGTTGATTACCTGTATCCAAGACTGGACAAGATATAGGGCAAATGGTATGCGACAGTGGGGCTGCACTGGAGAAGAGATGGCCGCAGGGCCAGGGGTGACCTCCTAAGGTCCAAGGACCAAGATGAGCCCTGGAGCCATTTGCTAAAAGAAAAAAGAAAAAAAAAGTGTGTAGCTCAGGGGTAGAGCACCTGCTCAGCATGCTTTGAAACCCTGGGTTTCATCCCCAGAACCAGCAAATGGGGAGGTGGGAGAGATAACAAAAGTACCTTCTTCGTGGGGCTGTGATGTTGAGACAAATAATAGGAGGACTCAGTATGGCTTGACACAGCAAGGGTTCAATAAGTGTAGTAAGTGCTCTGATTGCCTATTCTCCCCCCACCCCTTCTAAGCAAATGGATATTGCCACATAGTGAAACAGGGAGACAGCCAAACACATGGGTATTTGCCTGATCCAGGACTCCATGGTGGGTGAAGTAGGGAGAGTGAGCTCCTGCTCTTGGAGAAGACTCTGAAAACACTTAAACTAATGCTTTCCATCCATGGTACAATACAGACAGAACTCCCTGGGAGTTCACAGGAGACGTTCTGAGCTCTGTCTAGCTTGGAAGAATGAGCAAGAAATTGTCCTGCAGGGGCATGAAGCAAGAAGGCACAGCAGAGGCTAAGGAGAAGCAGTCCAAGGGCCGGTACTCAAACTGTCCTCAATGGACATCACCCCTCCTTCTTCTACACAGCCAGAGCCCAATAGTCCAAGGGGTGTCTGGGAAACTTTGGAGTTGCTTATAGCTGCTGGGGTGGAGGGTGGGACATAGAGATGGGGGGTAAGGCAAGATGAGAACCTTCAGGGGCTGGGCCAGCTGGAAAATGGTTAGAATGCCACACCATGCCAGGAAGCTTACAGCTGGGGCTTCCTTATCTACAAAATGAGGCCAGATTCCAAAGATATACAAATGGCAAATGAACACAGGTCAGGATGCTCAACATCAATCCTTAGAGAACTATAAATCAGGAGTACAAGGAAATGTCACTTCTCTCTGATGCAATGGCTATAAAACAACACAACACAATACAAAATAAAACAAGCAAACAAAAACAAGTGTTGATGGGACTAGGACAAACTATAGCCCTGTGGGTCACTGGCAGGATGTTATATGCTACAATTGTTGGGGAAGACCAGCAAAGATTCTTCAAAATTAAAGCCTAGACCTATGGCATGAGGAGCAATTCCATTGGTATATGCCCAGAAGAACTAAAAACTGATGCCCAGAAGAACTAAAAACCGATGCTAACATTTGGTGCATCATTACTCACAATAACTGTAGGAATAGGCCAAGTGGCCATCAGCAAATGAATGGAAAAACACAACATGGCATGCACATGTGATGGAATAATATTCAAAAAGGAATGAAGTCACGATATATACTATAACACGAATGAATCTTGAAAACATTATGCTAAGTGAAATAAGCCAGATCTCAGAGGGCAAATATTGCATAATTCCACTTAAATGTCTGGAACAAGCAGGCTCATAGAGATAGGAAGTAGACTAGAAATTACTAGGGCTGTGAAAAGAGGAGAACAGGAAGTTATTGCTTAATCACAACAGTTTCTGTTTGGGTGATGAAAAGTTCTAGGGATAGAGAATTGTCCTGGCTATATAATCCCAAAAGATGTAGTCAATGCTACAGAACTGAACACTTTTTTTGGTTGCAGGGCCTGAACTCAAGGCCTTGGTGCTGTCCCGAGCTCTTTTGCCCAAGGCTAGTGCTCTATCACTTTGAGCCATAGCACCACCTTTAGTTTTTGAGTAGTTAACTGGAGATAAGAGTCTCACAGACTTTCTGCCAGGGTTGGCTTGGAACCATGATCCTCAGATATCAGCTTCCTGAGTAGTTAAGATTACAAGCATGAGCCACCAGTGCCTGGCTAACAATAACTTTTTTTAGAATGTGAGGAAAAGAAAAAGAACTTCCCTTTGAACCAGCCACTTGGGCATCTACCCAGAACAGTATAAGTCAGGATCCATGTTTATTCTGCACTAATCACAATAGCCAAGTTATGGAAACAGCCCAGATGTACAATAGGTGAGTCGATCAAAAAATGTGGTACATATACACAATGGAATTCTACTCACCCATTAAAAAGAATAATATTATGTCATTTGCAGGAAAATGAATGGACCTAGAACAAATCATGTTAAGTGAGGTAAACAGGCATAGAGAAGCAAACAGCACGTGTGTTTTCTCTCATCTATGGGACCTAGGTCTAAAATATAACTGGACATGATAACCTATACAGGTCTCCAGGCATTCACATACAAACAGACTAAAGGTGTTTACTCTCAGGGAGGAATCCAAAGGTGCAACTCCTCTGAACATCTAAAATACTATTTATCAAAACCAATTCCAGGAAATGGAAACATGGTTTTTATGTTATTGTTGGTGGTGGTGGTGGTTATTTGTTTTTGCTCTTTTTTTTCTTTTTGGAGGGTTAAAGGTAGACATGAAAATGGAGGGAACAAATGCAACCATGGTATTTAATATACACTGTGTAAAAAATGAACTATGGGGCTGGGAACGTTGCTCAGAGGTAGAGTGCTTGCCTTGCATGCATGAGGTCCTGAATTCAATTCCTCAGCACCACATTAAGCAAAAAAAGCCGGAAGTGGCACTATGGCTCAAGTGGTAGAGCGCTAGCCTTGAGCTCAAGAGCTTAGGGACAGCGCACAGGCCCAGAGTTCAGTCCCCACAACCGACCAAAAATAAACAAACAACAAAAAAAATGAACTATGCAACATGTAGGCAGGAGCAGAAGGGGGAAACTGAGGGAAAGTAAAGGAAGGAGTGGCATTGCCCCCCCCCCCAAATTATACTCATTACCTGAATTATGGAGTGGTGATTCCTTTGTACAACACTTTAATAGCAATACAATTTTATTTTAAAATGTGAGTAAATGATGGATCAAAACTGTCTGGTAGGGCTTGGGAAGGTAGCTCAGTGGTAGAGCGCTTGCCTTGCATGCATGAAGCCCTGGGTTCGATTCCTCAGCACCACATAAGCAAAAAGAAAAAAGCCAGAAGTGGTGCTGTGGCTCAAGTGGTAGAGCGCTAGCCTTGAGCTGAAGAGCTGAGGGACAGCGCCCAGGCCCAGAGTTCAGGCCCCACGACCGGACCAAAAAAAAAAAAATAAGACTGTCTGGTAGGAGTGTACTCTGGCTATCTTCCTAGAGTCCACTTCCTGGTGATCAGGGGAGTCCTACTCTGGGGACACACTCTGATGGATGGAACATCCCCCAAACTTCCACCCACCCTTCCCCCATCCCATGTCAGAAAGTTGGCCTGGACTGGACCAGCCTGGGCCTACCTCCTGCAGCAGATGGCTGCAGGCTCATCTTCCTCCACCCTCTCCTCTTACCCCAGGCCCCCTTAAAGAAGAGACCTTTCCAGAATACGTCACCTCACCGGAGTTGTAAATGTCAAATTTAAATTCATACTTTGTACCACCTTTGATTTCAAAGCGGATTACACCTCAGCGGAGAAAGGCGGCCACAGTGCTGGGCCTGAGCAGGCCTCCTGGGCCTCCGCTGGGCCCTGAAGCATTGTTAACTCCTTCCAATTCATTAGGTCTAATCCTGGTAGCGCTGAGTAAGGGGCCCTGGGCTGCACCCGGAGCCTGGGACCATATGTGTCCATTGTGTCACTTGCTGGCTAATCCAGCACTCGGCACTTACCCACTGGAAAGGCGCTATGGCCACCCGCTCCAGCTAGGAGGGGTCCTGGCCCTGAGAGAGGGGGTTTGGGACATCCACTCCACACCCCCACAGATCCTTTGAGGATCAAGGATCCAGAGATCAGAGGTGGGTTTAGGAGAGGAGAAAGGGCAATCTGCCTTGTCACGTTGCTTCTTCTCAGCACATACACTCTGTCCCACACCTGCAACACACCTGTGTATTCATCATGCCCAGTACCTCCAGGTGCACTTCCACATATCCATAGACACAACCACATCCTCAGACACAACCACACCTGTCACACATCCATAGAGTCAACATTCCCTGCACATGCACACTCACCTCCACACCCACGTGTGTCCTCCATCCATAACACTCACTACACCACACATCCTTTTTACATCTTATATACACACACACACACACACTCCTATGCACACAGTCAACTCTGCAGAAATTTCAAGTTTATTTAAGAGAGAGAGAGAGAGAGAGAGCTGAGTGTAGTAACTCACAGCTGCAATCCTAGCACTCAGGAGGCAGAAACAGGAAGATGAAGAGTTCCAGGTGAGTCTGGACAACTAGTGAGATCCTGTCTTCCAAATAAAGTGAAACAATAATTAAAAGAGAAGAGCTCCTGGCATTCCACAGCCCTCCCCAGACATTTCCAACACCCAGGTTGTTGGAGCTAGAAGGGACTTGAGGGAACTGGGTCTGCCATCTCACTTACCATGGGTAGACTGAGGCCTAGCAGGGCCAGATGGGCGGTGTGGAAAAGAGAAGGAGCAGAGCCTGTGCCTTGTGGGGAGTACCCACAGCCATCAACATCAGTGGCCTGGAGCCCCAGCTCCTTCAGATCACTGGGAAGTAGAAGAGTCCCTGGTCAGAAGGCCATTGTCAGGACAATGAGACAATGTATGTCATGTGTTCTGTGAACACAAAAGCACAACACATAAGTGTGTGAATGTCATAGAAAGGTTGTCAAATTACTGGTAAATAGCTATGGTGGTACTAGAATCTAGAGTCATGGACTGTCAGGGTTCCCCATGGTCCATGGTTTCAAAAGAGTAGGGTGTACCAGCCTGGACTCAGGATGTTCTGAGCTGTGAGAGGTGAACATGCTTCAGCTAAAACGTGGCACAGGGTGGCTGGTAAAAGCATGTGGCACCTCTGGCCAGTGACATCTTACCAGGTCTGGCTCTCTGGGCTCCCAGTGCTCATGTGCTGGAGAGGACTTGCTGGCTAAGATTACAGCTGGCTAAGGGTGACATTCAGTTAGAATGGGGGCAGAAACTATCATGACACTGATCCTGTCACCAAGAAGGGAGGTAGGATAAGTTGGTTAACCATATGCAGAGGGGCTATACCAACACCCTGTGCCCCTCTTCCCCTCAGCCCTCTCTCTAGCTGTCTACAATCAGGGGTGTGGAGTGAGCAGAAAGGTTGAGGCTGGTGAGGGGAAGAATGTACTTTGCACACATGAGACAGTTGCATGTCAGACTTGGTACCTGCTTCCTAAGAGCCCACTGTGTGCCTCTCTTTCTAGTTGTGCGTTCAGCAACACCAAGCCAGCAGTTTGAAAGCAATTTACACTACGGAAATGGGTGAGTGCTACCAATCAGAATTTTTCTTCCAAGTACCCATGACTAAATGGTTACTGGTACGAGTACTTCCTGCTGGAAATTTCCTCTCTCTTAAGTACCGTAAGCACAGGGATCTTACAAACCCAAGCTTTCCACTCCACCTATACCTCACCACCTTCTCCTACTTCTGAGCCTCAGTTTCCTTCACCATAAGATTGGGGGTGGGGGAGAGAATAACAGCATTTTAGAGCAAAGTCTTGGAGAGACAGGTGTGTACATAAATCACTGAAGGACCCTGTTTAGAAACAGTCAGTCTGGGATGGGGCTGAGTCTCTCCACTTTAGACAAGCTCCTAGGTGAAGCTAAGTGGTCATCCCATGCGCCACAATAGGGGACAGGGACTTCTTTGTGAGCACCTACTTAACACAAGGTACTGGTCTTGAGACTGCCTGCCATCTTTAGCCTCCAGTTTGACCTCTCTGTAACTGTAGGGCCCCTCCTGATTACTTGTCATCGTTTTAAATGCTCCTCTGGGACCTCAAGCTCAGAGGTTGTTTGTTTGTTTGTTTTTGTCGGTCATAGGGCTTGAATGTGGGGCCTAGGCACTGTCCCTGATTTCTTTTGCTCAACCCTAGCACTTTACCACTTTGAGCCACAGCTCTACTTCCAGTCTTCTGGTGGTGAATTGAAGATAAGAGTCTCAAGGACTTTCCTGCCCTGCCTGGCTGCTTTGGCAATCCTCAGATTTCAGCATCCTAAGTAGCTAGGATTACAGGCGTGAGTCATCAGTGCCTGACAAAACAAAGTTTTGTTGGTGTTGTTGTTTAACAAAGGTAACACTGAAAAGATTCATCACATCATCTCAAACACCTCCCTCTGGACTGTCATTCTCTCCATGGCCATCTTTCTCATGCCCAGGACCGGTTGATTACAAAGACTTCCACCAGGACTGTTTCCCCAAGATGGTGGGAGGGCTTGCTCCCTTCTCTGATCCTACCACCTGTCCAAACCCTCCTTTGGAGGTCCTGTGGCAGTGTCCACCCCTCAAATTTGAATGGATCCTCCACCTCCGACAAAGTTCCAAGGCTCTTGCTTGCCAGGTTTCTACCAGCCTTCTTCCTCACAAGTCTTCTGCTATAGGCCAACCTGTCCTTGTTCAAGGGCATGATGGCTGAAAATGTGTCTTCTACCCCTTTCTGGGCAGTAGGGAAGCTATTTCCCAGGACTGAGGGCCTATGTATCTTCTGTCTCAATGCCCCACTAGGCAACAGAATTCCACCAGAGTGCTTGTGTCAGACCACTTTCCATTCAACTTGTAAAGAGAAAAGGTTTGTTTTGGCTCACACATTTTAGAGGTTTCAGCCCATGACTGATTGACTCCATTGCTTTGTTCTCTGATGGGTGGCGGTGAGGGGAGAGGGGCAGAGACTGAGGTTCCTTTTGAGGGCATTTTCCCAATGACCTAAAGACCTCCTACCAGGCCCCCTACATCTTTATAAATAGTCCCACCATCTCCTCCTAATAACGCCAAGCTGCAGACAAGCATTCAACACATAAATTGCTGAGGGAGATTCTGAATCCATACCCTAGCAATCTGACCATTAGACTGAGGAAATCTCCTAGCTCAGGTCAGAGACATTTCTGCCCAGGGAATCTTGGCAGAGACCAGGTTTTCTCCATCAGCTTGGACTAGATAATGCCATGTTTCCTAGCCCTTCCGATGCTCTGTCCATGGGGTATAGACCCCCCACTTAGAGCACTTGGCTGAGTCTCTTTCCTTCATCTCAACTTTTCTGATGCTATAGCTCTGCTGGGCCCAGGTAGACAAGAGGTGGGGGGAGAGGGAGAGAGAAAGAGGCTACTGTAGTCATTGGGCTCTTTCCAGAGCCTGTCTCCTTTAGTGACCCCACTTAGGCCCCCCAACACCTGTTCACAGAGCTGCTCTTCTATGCCAACATAGTTCAGTATTCCTCCCAGAGCCGCAAAGCCACTTGTTAATTAATTGCACTAATTAGCAGGGACAAAACCAGACATCTGGACCCTCTCACTGTGTGTCCAGACTCTCAATAATCTCAGGTGGAGGACGGTTGCCTAGCAGGGTTATCATCTCCCACCTGTCAGCTCTGGGGTCCCCTTTGAAGGTACACAGCACCCCTTATACACACACACACACACACACACACACACACACACGAGCATCTTAAAGGGTAGGGAGTCCAGGTCAGGACAGAGTCTGGCACTTTAAACTGTATTCCTACAAAAGACTCTCCACCTAGTCTCCTCTGGAATGAGGACGGAGGATGGAGGTGCTGTGCCCAGGGCAGGAAGGATCCCTGTAGTGGAAGGACAGCTGACCCCCCCCTTCACAACCTGACTCATCTTCCCAGCACCCACTTTTCCTTAGCTGCCCTCCTCCTCAACATCAATGGCCCCCATTATCCTCTTTATTTGAATGACTACCCCTGTGGGATCTCAATGGTTCTACAAAGCAAACCCTTAGATGTTACCATTGATTCATTCATTCACTCAGCAAACATCCACAGAGCTCTGACTAGGGGACAGGAATTATGCTAGACACTGGGTATGCAGCTGTCACCAAAATGCTTTACTATGGACAATGGATATGGGTCAGACATAAGAAGGAATGAAATTTTGGTAGAATCGGAAGCATAGAATTTGAGAACTAAGTTAATTAAGTCAGGTAGGGAAGGACAAACACTGTACAGTTCCACGTATATAAGGCACCTAGAGTAGGCAAGTTCAGAGACGGAAGAATGGAGGCCCATAGGAGCTGGCGGGAGGAGGGACTGAGGAGTTAGTATTCCATGGGTGAGGAATTGATTTGGGGGACAATGAAAAAGCATAGAATAGAGTGGTGACGATTACACACAATTGGGAATGTATTTAATGCCACTGAATTGTACTCTTATTGAAATGGTAAGTATAAATAGTTTCCCATGGTTAAAACAAAAACACAAACAGAAGGCCCTATTCCCTTGGGTTCTAACTGAAGAGAAAGACAATAAGCAGAATAAATGAAATACCAGTGCTGCTGAGAGAAAGTTACAAGACAGAAGAGGCTCTGTGTGTGTGTGTGTGTGTGTGTGTGTGTGTGTGTGTGTGTGTGTGTGTGCGTGTGTGTGTGTGGTGTGGTGTGGCAAGGGTGAACTAGAGAAAGCCTGTGGGTGACCTTGAGCTGATACATGAAGGTGAGGAATAGGTAGGTATCTTGGGGACAAGCATTCCCCATGGAGGAAACAATGCAGAGGCCTTGAGGTAGCACCAAGGCTCAGCCAGGGGGAGGTATGGAGTGAGTGAAGAGGAGAGAGGCAAAGAGAACAGGAGCAAGAGGAGGAGGGCTCATCAGAGAAGACCTTGAGCATCTCAAGTGCCCAGCACATACCCATTAGGCCAGCCAGGCCTAGCACCCACAGAGCACCTCGCTCATCCCCCATCACAAACATCCTCCCATCTCTGACATCCCAGACACACACCTCCAGACCTGTAGCCTTTGCACTCCTACTTCTGGACCTAGGAATCCTTCTTGAGCCCTGACACCTCCCCTGGTCTTAGGGCCACAGCCAGACATTCTGCCCCCACCTTATACTCCTTGAAGAGTGTCTTCTACACTAAGCATCCACATCTGTGCACATCTGAGGCCCTCAAAAGCGGGGCTGAGCTTGCTGAACTCTGCTCTCCACTACAGAGAAACTTCATGGAATAAATGAATAAATAGAGTAAGCCTGAACAAGAGAGGCAGGCGTTGCTGGGGTCTTTTACCAGGCAGCAAGGACCAGTCATTTGCTTCTTCTGATTGGATGCACTCATTTGCCACGCCCACTGTTCACATTGTCAGTTTCCACAGCCCCAGGTTTAGTCCCCTCAGTCTGTTTCCTTTGGGTTCTGGTTCAGCCTTCTCAACTTGGGTCAAATGGGCCTAGTGTGAGGATTCAATCAGGTTGTTCCAGAGAAAGCTCTTGCCAGTGTCTGGCAGCAATCATCACTCAACAAATGTTAGCTAAACTTGGTGATCAGAGAGGATATCCAGGTGATGCTGAGTTGAGGGATCCCCTTTTTCCAGGCCCTGCAGAAGTGACAGAAGTTGAAGTTCTGAAGTAGAAAGCAGAGTCTAAAAAGTTAAGCTATATGGGGAAAGGGAACACAGAGAAGGGAATGAATGTTGATGGAACCCTTGAAGTTCTAAGAATCATTTCCTTTTGCTCTTGCTGCATTCTGGCCCCATGTCATTCCTGCCTCCTGCTGAATATCTTGTGTGCCTCTATCATTGCAAGTATTTATTTGCAAGTATTTATGTCTCCATCTGTTTCCTCCTGGAACTCCTTGGAAGAAGCAGGACCTTCTCTCTATTTGAGCTCTGGAAAAATGAAACTCAGGGAACTTGATCTCTTTTCCCGAAGAGAAGACATTAAAGCAAGTACCTTGCCCTGGAGGCATGCCATGGGGGAGAATTGCCACTAGGCTGACTGAGTGAGTGGTTCAAAGCTGCCTGGACAGGAAAGTCCATGAGACTCTGCTCTCTAATTAATCAGCAAAAATCCAGAAGTGGAACTGTGGCTCAAGTGGCAGAGCACCAGCGTTTAGAGAAAAAGCTAGCGATAGCATCCAGGTCCTGAGCTCAAGATCCAGTATTGGTACAAAGACACACACACACACACACACACACACACACACACACAAAAGTCCTTCCTGACTCAAAAGCCTATACCTTCCCCCAATTCTATTTCACAAATTTTAAGAGAGGGACCAACCACTCCTCTCTTCCTGAATGCCCCAGTTCTCACAGTCTCTTATTTGAGGCTCATTGATTGATTATTGACGGATGCATTTGTGGACTGGCTCTGGGGCTGCTCAGCCAGGCCCTGGGCAAGGGCAACAGTGGGGTGAGGTGGAGGGGGGTGTCTTCCAACCCCAGGAAAAGCCCTCAGGCTGCTCCTGTCCCCAGATCCCTGCTTCTGGTATCCACCACTGCCAACCTCCTCCACCCCTGGATTTAAAGTCATAGTGACGATTAATCACCCAGTGACATGGAGGGCAGGCTGCAGAGGAGTTAATTAATTAGGGAAATTTCTCCCATCCCTTTGAAGGTGAAATGTGTGGGGAGGGGACAGGACCAGGGACAGTTATTATTCAAGCTGAGCAAGCCAACTCAAGAGAAATGACTTGAAGCACTCCAGGGGAGTTTTGGAAGGATAGAGGCCTACCCAGGGAAGCTTGGAGTATGCCCAGACCTGCCCTCTTGAGTCCAACTCCAAGTGCTACCCAGAGGGCAAGGTCCTCCTCCTACCACATGGCTAAAGCATCCCTGAGATAAAGGACCCCTAAGAGCCAAGGGGAATAAGAAGGGCAAAGCTGGTACTTGGAAGCCCCTTGTCAAACACAAAGAGCCAATGTTCATGCATATGCTAAAACCCTGTGGTGCTGATTTGGGGGTCCTCTGCAGTCCCTGAAGGGTGCTGGACGTGCAGATAATGGGGGGAGCACTTTACCAGGCCAGTACAGCAATCTCAGGGAGGGAAACCTGGTCTCTTCTGCCCTTATTCCTCCTCTGCTTCTGTGGCCTTGTGAGGTTGATCCTCTTAGGTTGGCTGACACTCCATGCGATCTGCCAGGCTAGACAGCCCTGCACAGAGCCTGCCAGGGACTGGTCATTCTCATCCATAGGTAGAACAGGCAGGCACCTTTGTTATAAACTTGGGGACAGTAAGAAGTCATTTCTGCCATCACCACATGCCAAGTGTCACTCCCCTGTAGTATCAAGACTTGAGAGCTAGAGAGACATTGAAGTGACAAAGATGCAGAACTTTGAAGACATTCATTCCACAGATCCTCCTACACCAGTGACAGTTAAAGCTAGAGAATCTGAGCTCAACCACATGTTAGGTGCAAAGCCTCATGGGAGCACAAAGAAAAGCAAGATTTACAATGTCCAGGAGATATCCAGGATAGCTTCTAGGAGTCCATGTCTTTGGGAGTGAGCAGCTGAGAAGAAAGCAGACATTTCAACAGACATTTCAGGCATGAAAATGGCCTGAGCAATGGAACAGAGGTGGCACCTTGCACAGCACAACTGGTGAAGACAAAATATCCAGCAGGGGGGCTGGGAATGTGGCTCAGTGGTAGAGCACTTGCCTTGCATGCATGAGGCCCTGGGTTAGATTCCTCAGCACCACATAAGCAAAAAGAAAAAAGCCGGAAGTGGCGCTGTGGCTCACGTGGTAGAGCGCTAGCTTTGAGCTGAAGAGCTAAGGGACAGCGCCCAGACCCAGAGTTCAAGCCCCACAACCGGACCCCCCCAAAAAAACAAAAAAGATATCCAGCAGGGTAGCCTTGGTCTAGAGCTGATGGACAGAGAGCATCAGAGAGGATGATCCAGGTACTACGGCTCACACCTGTAATCCTAGTTACTTGGGGGCTGAGAGTGAAGAATTGTGGTTCAAAGCCAGTGTAGGCAGACAAACCCATGAAATTCTATCTCTAATTAACCAATAAAAAGCCAGAACTTGCAGGGGCTGGTAGCTCATGCCTGTAATCCTACTTGCTCAGGAGGCTGAGATCTGCAAAGTTTGAAGCTCACCCCTGCAGAAAAGTCCACAAGACTCTTATTTCCTATGTACCAGCAAAAAGCCAGAAATGAAGTTGTAGCTCAAGTTGGTAGAGCACCAGCCTCGAGTAAAAAAGTCAAGCAAGAGTTTAAGCCCGAGTATTGGCACAAAAAAGAGGGGTCAGGTGAGTGAGAATGGGGGGAGGGTCTGGTGGCAGAGGGCATTGGAAGCTGAGACTGGACACTACTCTCCTAGTGGGATGTCTTGGGGGCAGGAGTTGGTGGAGAAACTGCTATGACTGGAGATCTCTGGACAGTAGAAAGAGCTCTATAACATTTGGGGACCAAGGGGCTTATTGGGGAATAGAGAGGTGAGCTGAGAAACTGTGAGGAAGCAGGTCTCATAGCTCAGGAGGCAGTGTATAGGGAAAGGGACTTACTGTCTGCCTGCCCTGAGCTTTTCCTTCTCAAGATCTTTATTTAATCTCCAGGATCACTGAGTGCAGATAATGCTGGGATGAGCAGGTTTTGCACATGTGAGGAGGTGTCTGGTCTCCCCCATACCACCCCCTTCAAATCTCCTCCCCATCTGAAGGAGGGTCAGCGGCCTGGGAACACTGCTGTGCTCAGCTCCAAGACCCCCATGGAGAAAATGCGAAAAGCAATGCCACACAGCCCACCGCTGTCTCCACACACACACCTCCTCCCATCCCGCCCCTTCCAATCATTTGTACGACAGGAAGAGAACCTAATCCCAAATCTGAAAAACTATGTGATGGAGGATTTACAGTATTAGAAGGCAAACAGTGGCAGGTGTAATTAGGAGAAAAATTTGTCATGCTCTCGACTTGGGGAAGAGAAGGGAAGGTCTGGCATGGCAATCTCCCCGGTGTTTACGCAGCATGTGCATGCACGCAGGGGAGCGGGTGCTGGCCACAGGCAGATTAATATTTGATGCAAGGGAGAGAAACGCATGCTGTTCATGTTTATTTAGGATATTGTGAAATACAGTGAAATTTGCAATTTTATTGGATTGGAGGGGGGGGAGGAACGGTGTTTTGGAGAAGTCTTAAGCCGCATGGCAGGACACACGCATCTCTCTGGAGCATAGAGGCACCAGCTTTGGTGGTGAGTCCCCTCATCCTCCCCCTTCCCAAATCCAAACTTCAAGTTCCACTCCCCTCCAGAAATGAGAGAGCAATGGCCCCAGGGATATGGATGGAATAAGACAGCTATCTCAGCTGGGTCTCTTAATTTGGAGTTTAGTGGCATGTGGCAGGCACAGAAAGAGGCCATCTCTGGGGGTTCTTGTCAATTATGCAAGGGCTGGAAGCCAATGTGGGGCAGCTTTAGACACTGGTGACCCTGGCCTGTCCTGTTGGGGAAGCCCGGAGGAGTGGGGAGAGATGGGAAAACAGTGGGATAAAGGATTTCTCTCTTTGTATAAAGAAGGCGAAGGAAAGAGGTCCACCCTTCCTCCCCGCCCCCGGGCTGGCGTTTTCCATCTCCCTTTCTCCAAATGGCCAGCTCAGTTCCAGTGTTGGGGATATCACAGGCCTATTTCATTGCTCAATAGTGCTCCATGGGCAACATTATCTTATTGTTTCCAGGCTACACAATTAGGTCAGGGTGGAAGAGGGCCCAGGATCTCATCAAATAGTATACTCGCATTTGTGTTCAAAGAAAGGATCTAGACAGGTAGATGATAGATAGATAGATAGATAGATAGATAGATAGATAGATAGATAGATACATACATACATACATACATAGCTACATAGATAGAAACATAGATACATAGATAGATAGATAGATGATTAATGGATGGATAGGTAGGTAGATAGATATAAAGATAGATAAATAATAATGATGGATTGATATATAGATATAGATGGATAGATAAACAGATAGAAAGATGGATAAATAGATACTGGAATGCCCAGTATATTTCTAAGGGAACACATAAAAATTGAGAGCAAACAGGGCTACAGGTGTACCTCAAGCAGTAGAGCATTTTGCCTAGCAAGTGAGAGCATTGAGTTCAAATGCCAGTACCATTAAAAAAAATGGCAGCAGTGGTATTTCTAGATATGGAAACTAGGTGAATATGAACCTGGGGAATCCAGGCAGGAAAAGAAACAGTTTTTACTGGTTATTACTTTTGACAAATTTCAGCCTTTCATCAAGTATATGTGTGATTTTTTTCTCAATAAAAATATTATATGTATACTTGATAAAGGGTCTTACTATGTAGCCTACACTGACCTTGAACTCTAGAATCATCCCATCTCTGTCTTCTGAGTGCTAGGGCTATAGATGTATGCTACCAGGTCTGGCCTATTTCCTGGTCTGGGAACAATAGGATAAGATCTAGGGGAACAGGCAAGACAAAGCCCTGCAAGGGAATGATATATGTGATGGCAGAATTCATAGCTCTGTATGCACACACAAATGCATGAGTGAAACAATCACACTGATTGTTATACTGATCCAAAGGCTGTCTGTCTCCTTAGAACTTCTGTCCTCCGGGCTCACTGTCCTAGTTCTACCAACTGGGCCACACAGAAGAAGTCCCCTCCCTGTGCCTTATGGCAGCCCTTCAGGAGTGTAAAGCTAAAATAAGACTCCACCGGAAATGTAACTGGCTTGTAAGGATCTCAGTTGGGTCAGATTGGATCTTGACCCCCTTCCTACCCAGACACCTCCTCTCTACCACATCTAGGCATTTCTGATCTCCCGAACCAGACAGGCTTTCTCCTGTTCTCTTGTCCAACCTCCCCCCAGCACACACCCCAGAGCTGATATTCAGTCAAGCTGGGAGCATCAGGCAGCCAAGACAGAGGTTCAGCCTTGTTCAACAGGCTGTGGATCCCTTAGAGACTGTCCTGGTTCTCACATTTTAAAACTGAGGCCCAAGGAGGAACAGAGACTAGCCACAAGAGGTCGTGGAAGAAGATATTCCTGGAGTCTACTTCTCTTCCTCCTGTGGGCTTTGCAGGGGCTCACAGCAGGTTGGGACACTGGAACAAGGCTACTGGGAGAGCCACACCAGTCACTGGCATCAGAAGCAGCTCTATATCCAGAATAGATAGTAAGAAATTAGCTCAGGAGCTTGGCGGGCCAGACAGGGCAGGATGCTAACTCAAACTTTCAGAAAAAAACATTGTGGATGACGCTGTGTGTGTATACATGTGTGTGTGTGGCGGGGGGGTGAATATCCACACAGCAGTGCATCTGTGTGCCTGTAAGGAGTCTGTATGATGTCTATGGGCCGTGGAGCACGTGCACATGGACCACACCCAGTGGGGGCTGCTAAAGGGAGCTCACGGGCCCTCTACCTCTGCTCCAGCCCTCAGCATAGCTACCTGTCTGCATTTGCTCAACTGCAATCTCCTGAATTATCAGCTAAAACTTTATCCTTTTTTTTTTTTTTTTTTTGCCAGTCCTGGGGCTTGAACTCAGGGCCTGAGCACTGTCCCTGAGCTTCTTTTGCTCAAGGCTAGAACTCTACCACTTGAGCCACAGCGTCACTTCCGGCTTTTTCTGTTTATCTGAACTGAGGAATCAAACCCAAGGCTTCATGAATGTTGGCAAGCACTCTACCACTAAGCCACAACCCCAACCCTTCAAATTTTATCTTAAAAAAAAATGTCAATGTTTTCACTGCCATGTAGTAGTAGGTGCTCAGTCAAGTCCACTGGCCTAAACCAAATTCAATTTCCCTATATGTTTCCATGCGTGCGAATCTATCCTAAGAAGGAGGATGGGATCTTTGCTACCGGGGTGAATGCTCTCCAGTGGCCTGTGTGTCTGTGTGCCTGCTGAGGACATGCCCTGGAGAGAGTGTCTCCCAAGCACAGGGAGGGAACATGTGTGCAGCATATGTGCGCATGTGCGTGTGCAGGCTCCAGACCCAGCCACCCTCTCCCGCATACATACACAGCCCAGCGACTCCCCAGCTTCAGCTGGGGCAGGTTTCTTCCCTGGAAACCTGGAGCTGCTAAAATTAGTATGAAAATGGTACTGTTCGGTTAAAAGGAAGGGGGGTGGGAAGAGATGAGGGGGCCCATGAGTGCTATTTTATTTCTCAGTGAGAGGATAAAGTGATTTTTCCTACATAATTTTTGATGTAGAGGCTAAAT
The DNA here is from genome assembly GCF_019054845.1 of Dipodomys spectabilis. Classification (NCBI taxonomy): domain Eukaryota; kingdom Metazoa; phylum Chordata; class Mammalia; order Rodentia; family Heteromyidae; genus Dipodomys; species Dipodomys spectabilis. Next base: position 8,063,616 of record NW_024870681.1, read on the forward strand.
TAGGCCGGAGAAGAGGGACAAAGCAACTTTCGCTCTCATTAGTATTCTAGCAGCGTGGGCCTAGCCACGGCAGTTATGTATTTTTGCAAGTATGCATATAATTTATTGTGGAGAACACAATTTACATGGTAGTCGATGCCTGTTTTATAGCCTCACAAATAGATGTATGAACTCAAGCATATAATGGCCCAACCAGCAGGCGCAAATACGTTCTAAATCTTCTAAATGTGCTTCACAAAAATGTAACTGAGGAATATAAAACAGATCAATTCTTGCATGTTATATATTGGTTTTTGATTTACAAATCTAATCTGGGACATTTCTTCAGAAATGAGGGGATTTCCTCCCCCCCCCCCCACTTTCTCCTCTTCTTCCACTGATTTGGTGCACAGACCTTGCCAGCAGGTCAGGTACCCTTAGGTAATGCCAACCCTGGGTCATGCCCAGGTGCCCATGTGGGCAGGTATCTCCATGCTGGGGAGATGCAGACCTTGGAAAGGAGGGAAAGAAGGAAGGAAAGAGGGAAGAAGGGGAGGGGGGGGGGCATGTGACCTCTCCCATCTGAAGCTGAACCCTGGGAAAGGAGGGCTGGTGAGAGAACCCCAAGACTCTGTCCCCCTGGTCTCCTGCCTTATTAAATGGCCTATTTTCCCCCTAAGGTTCCAACTGACTTCCTTCTTACTGAGCAATGAAAGAAAGTAAAGGTCTTAGAAATGAAAATTAAACTAACATTTGTTGAGTTTCGTTTTTATTTTGTGTTTAAATTTTTTTTATCAACTTTGTTTTTTGGTTTTTGGGTTTTTTTTTTGTCGGTTGTGGGGCTTGAACTCTGGGCCTGGGCGCTGTCCCTCAGCTCTTCAGCTCAAGGCGAGCGCTCTACCACTTGAGCTACAGCGCCACTTCCGGTTTTCTGGTGGTTTATTGGAGATAGGAGTCTCACGGTCTCTCCTGCCCGGGCTGGCTTTGAACCGAGATCCTCAGATCTCAGCCTCCTGAGTAGCTAGGATTACAGGCGTGAGCCACCAGCGCTCGGCTTTTTATCAACTTTGTATCTGTGAAGTTGATACTTCCTATTCCGGTTGGGTTTTGTTGTTGTTGTTTAAACCATTCTGTGGTTCATGCCTATAATCCTAGCTCCTCAGGAGACTGAGATCTGAGGATTGCAGTTCAAAGCCAACCCAAGCAGGAAAGTCTGTGAGACTCTTATCTTCAATTAGCCACCAGAAAATAGGAAGTGGTGCTGTGGCTCAAAGTTGTAGAGCACTAGCCTTGAGCTGAAGATCTCAGGGTCAGCACCTAGGCCCTGAGTTCAAGCCCCATGACCGACTGAAAAAAAATTCCATCAATAATTAAATGGCCTGACTTACATAATTGTAACCTCTCTGTACATTTCCTTTGTTAAAATGTTTTAAAATGATTAAATGGACACATAAATCATAGGATGCAAAGTAGAATATAATACAGCAATACAGCAAAATAAAGGAACCATAACAGCATGGTGAAACCTTGCAAAGATAAAGTGAAAATGCAAAGAGCCAGAGCTAAAAGAGGACCTTGGGACTGGGAAGGTGGCTCAGTGGTGGAGCGCTTGACTTGCATGCATGAGGCCCTGGGTTCTCTATTCCTCAGCACCACATAAGCAGAAAAAGCCAGAAGTGGTGCTGTGGCTCAAGTGGTAGAGCGCTAGCCTTGAGCTGAAGAGCGGAGGGACAGCACCCAGGCCCAGTCATGTCCCACGACTGACTAAATAAATAAATAAATAAATAAGGACCTTTTGGTTTACAGAAAGTCCAAAGCCCAAACAGAACTAAACTATCAATTAGAGAGGGCTAAATTATCAAGGAAAGTGAGAGTTTACATTCTAATCATCAGAGGTGGCCCTCTTTGGAGAGGAGTCTTGGATGAGATTTTGAAGGTTTTCTGGGGGTGACAACATTCTAATTCTGGATTGAGTGGAACATGAGTCATAATTTACAGTAAAGCATTTATGAACATGGCCCTGAAGGTCTTAACATGAAAGCCAGTGCCCAGCTCCTCCTTCCCAGCCCAGTGTCCTTGCTTGCCTCCCAGCAGCTGTAAGTAACCATGACTAATCCTTGACTGCCTCACTCTAAAAACCATGGAGCTTTCTTCAAATCACTTCAAATAAAATTCTTCTCCTTCCTATAAGGTCAACAGTAAGGCCTTCATTTTCATTCTTGATTTTAGCCACTTATGTCTTCTTCCTCTCTCTCTTCTTCTTTGTGAGTCTAAACCTTTCTCAATTTTGTTGAGCATTTAAAAGAACCAACTTTTAGTTTTGCTGGTTTAATTTCTTCTTTTTCTTTTTCTCTTTCTATCTTACTGGGGATGAGGGCCTGGCATAGGCTGTGTCTTTAGCCCTGCTCTGTTGTTTTCCTATTGTGTTTCATCTGTTTCCATTCTAATCTCCCCCTTCCATTCGTTTTGAATTTAGTTTGCTCTCCATTTTCTTGTAATGTGGAAGGTTACGTTATTGGTTTGAAATCTAGTTTAATGTAAGTTCTTATAGCTACAAATTTCCCTCTGAGTGATGCTTTGGCTGCATCCGGTAAGGTTTTTGTTTTTGCTAGTACCTGGTTTTGAACTCAGGGCTTGGAGCTTGCTTGACTATCGCTCTACCACTCAAGCCACACCTCCAGACTAGCTTTTTTAATTAGAGGTAGAGTCTATGGAGCTTTTTTGTCCAGGTTGGCTTCAAACAAAGATCCTCCAGTTTTCAGCCTCCCATGTAATTAGGATTACAGGTATGAGCCATTGCTGCCCAGCTCCCGTAAGCCTTGATATGCTATGTTATTAATTTTATTCATCTCAAAGTATTTTCTTATTTCCTTTGAGATTTAGGTTTTTTTACCTATTAATTTTTTGCTTCCTAAATTTCCTTTTGCTCTTGAGTACCAATTTCACTCTACACTGTCATCAGACAACAAACTTTGTATGCTTTCAATCTCTCTAAATTTATTGAGGCCTGGTTGGCAGCCAAAGATATAATCTACCCTAGAGAGTGTTTCATGTACACGTGTATTCTGCTGATGTTGAATGGAATTCATTCGATCACAATTAGAAGCTATTATCTGTGAGGTTTAGTTGGCTCATAGTGTTGTTCATTTCTCCCATCTCCTTGCTTATCTACTATGTAGTTATGTTTATATATACAAGTCACAACCCCAATTTCAGGACCTATGAGCAAGAGCATGAATGAGGAGCTGGACTGCCCATCCCTGTTTTCCAATACAGGATGGCCACCTTCAACCCCACACTGCCTTTTAGCCTGGGGCCCTGGGCTCTGTATAATATCCTATCAACTAAAGTACCCCCTACATCCCCAGCTGGGTTAGTCTAGATAAAAATATTCTCAACCCTGGGGCAAGCAAAGCAGAGCTAGACAAGGTCCTAGAGACCACGGGAGTCAATACCTTGTGGCACAGATTTGGGAATCTGAGGCCAGAGAAGGAAAGAATCTTGTTCTAGATTTCATGGAGCCAAGTCCAGTGGTGTGGCATCACCAGTACAGCCCACAGCACCAAGACTAACCCACTAGTTACCAAGAAAAAGAGGACCCTCTGCTACCATGGTCTGTTTCTTTTCCCTCTGTAGTGTGCTGGGCAGGGACAGGTCAAGAGGGCATGGGAGAAATTGTGCTGAATGAACTTCCCAGGACATGTTCATCCTAGCAGCTCTACTCGGAACTGTGTGACCTTGGGCAAATCCTTCTCCCTTTCTGAGCTTCAATTTTCTCATAAACACAATAACAAACTTCATGATCATTGTCACCATTTACTGATTTCTTACCATGTACCCAGTACTGTGCTTATAGAATCCCATTTGAGAGAGAGAGAAAACAAAACAATGGGGGAGGGGTGACATTGATCAAGATGCATTGTACTCATAAGTTGATATGTTTCATTGAAATCCCTTTGAACAATTTATTAAAGATAATAATAATTAAAAAAAACACACACACAGAATCCCAGCTGGATGCCAGTGGCTCACACCTGTAATCCCAGCTACTCTAGAAGCTGAGACCTGGGGACCACAGTTCAAAGCCAGCCCAGGCAGGAAAATCCAAGAGACTCTTATCTCCAATTAACCAACAAAAAGCCATAAGTGGAACTGTGGCTCCAGTTGTAGAGCACTTGCCTTGAGCAAAAAGATCAAGGACAGTATCCAGATCCTGAGTTCATGCCCCAGGAACACATCCCCCCTCCCAAGAGGAATTCCATTCACTCCTCCCAACTGTCTTGGAAGAGGTAGGTAGTGGTATCATAGGTGGAAGCCGGGGCTATAATGTGAAACAATTCATTCCAAGGCACAGAATTCAGCCCTTACTCTCTCTCATGGCTGTAAAGCTTTGGCACAGAAAACCACTCCTGCCACACAACCCTCTATGTATCCTGGACACATATTTACCTACTTAATGAAGAGGCAGGAGTAGGTGAAAATGGACTGGCAGTGCTGGGGTTTGTACTCAGAACTCAGAGTCTGGCACTTGCTAGGCAGAAACTCTTAACTAGAGCCATGGGCCCCTGCCCTTTTTTTTTGCTTCAGTTATGCTTTGGATAGAGTCTTGCATTTCTGCCCAGGGCTGATCATGGGTTACATCTTCCCGCCTATGTGACTCTCACAGGTGCACGCCATTATATCCAGTTTTTTTTGTTGTTGTTGAGAGAGGGTCTCACTAACTTTTTGCCTGGCTTCAAATCGCAATCCTCCCATCCCTGCCGATGAGCAGCTGGGATTATAGGTGTGAATCACCCCTCTTATCCTGTTGACTGGTATTACATCACCATTTTCTTGGATCAGATATTTGGTCCTTATCAGTGAGAGGAACATGCTAAAGTCTTTCCACATGGAATGAACTGCCAGCTTGAATTCCCTTTCATCTCTCCCTGGATAAAATAAAACCAATTTTATTAAAATAATAATAACAGTAGATAAGATAAAATAAAATAACAAGAGATGAAGGGAACAGGAGGTGGTCAGAGCAGTATCAATTGAACTGGGCAATAGGTATTTGGGACTCATTAAGTTTTCACTCCAGCTTTGAATGTTTGCAATTTTTCATAGTAAAACATGAACGCAGACCTGCAGGTGTTCTGACCCCCCACCATGGGCAAGCTGGTTATTCTCATACAAACGTGCCACTCCTCAGGGACAAGTCCCACAGCCCTCAGCATCCCCAGTGCCAGCTGGGGGCTGGTCTTGCAGTGAGGGTGGCCATACTGCCTGGCACAAAGTGAAGCTGTGCTTGACTAGGTGTTTCCTTCTTGCCCTGGGCATCTGCCAGCAGGGAGATCTACTGTTCCCCCAGGGTTGGGAAGATAGAGACACCATTCTCTCCCTCGACCCTGGAGAGCCCTCCTGAAGGGATATGGAAGGAATGGAGGCCTCTGCTTTAAATAATAGACAGGCAGGAGTGGGAGGGAGGCTTAGTTCCCTTCCCAGACAAATGTGCCCCAGCTGGGGGTCTCCACCTGCCAGGAAGGGCAGGCTCAAGCTGGACTTCTAGGCCTATATTCACAGCCAGCATCCCCATGGCAACAAGCTAGTTAGAGGGTCCTCAGCACAGCCCTCTGGGGCCACTTATCTACACCCCCCCAGGAGGGCGGCATTAATAGGCCACTCCCTGCTCCCAGCTCTCAGACTGTCCAGGGTGATTCCCATCCCATCTCTCCCCAACCCCCATACTCCCTGTTGTAAGAATCCTAGGAGACAAAGGCCCCATCACTGGCCAAGCACACAAGCATAACTTCTTTCTTGCCTGTCTATCTCTGTCTCCTCTCTCTCTCTCTCTCTCTCTCTCTCTCTCTCTCTCTCTTACACACACACACACACATACACACTTCTCATATACAACTTCCCCAACACATCGAGACTGTTATTGGTTTCATGGGAAGAAAGGGGTAAACATGCAAACATTTTACTCCTAAATCCAAACACACGGTTGCAGACTGATACGCTGAACACACATCACACAACACATCCCCAAAGACTAACACACCACACAAACACATATACATCACACACACACACATAATGTCCATATATTGTACATCCCACACACATCATGCCTGTATGCCACAGAGATACACACAATGCACACATATCGCAACTCTCACACAGCATGCACGCTTATACACACACACAGAGCTCCAATCTGAAGAATAAGTCTGGGCTTTGCTGCCAGATTTGGACATCAGTGTGGGAAAGCCCTGCTCTACCTCATGCAATAGGTGAGTAACTGAGCCTCTTTCCACTTCGGCTTTTCTAACTCTACATTGAGAATCATTAGAGCAACCATGTGTGTGGCTTTCAAGATTAAATGTAATCATGAGAACATCATGATAAGATGTTCAGTAAATGCCTCCTCCTTTCTCATGCTGACCTGGGGCAGACTCTGGTTAGATTGGGTTTGACAGTAAAGCAGCCTGGACTCTAGGCACTGCCATGGGCCAGCTGCTGGCTCTGAGCAGTTGCTTGTACTCTCTCAGAGCCCCAGTCCCTTGACTCTGGGTGGCTATGGGGGTTAAATGAGTTAGCAGCACTTTAGTACCAAGCTTGATACATCATCAATGTTGCTGTTGCAGTAATCAGAATAATAACGACATTACCATACAGTTGCTGATGGCAGGTGCCTCCAACAGAGTATCTCCCATGTGCCCAGCTCTTCTGGCTCATAGTCTAAGACAGAGACAGGGCCTCCTGCTTTCACAGGTGGAAAATCCACTCATGCCACAGAGGCAGGCAGTGGTGGTGTGGCAGTTCAAGCTGACTCTGTGGATCTCTGGTCATGCTGCAGTACCCAGGCAGTGGCACTACCCTCACCATTGAAGAAGGGAAGGATCATAGACCTATTCAGCCCCAGGACCCTACCTCTCACTTGGTGGGAGAGAGGGGTGAGGTCCTGAAAAGAACAGCCAGTAGCAGACTCTGGGCACTGTTCCCTCACATTCTCTCCAGTACCCCTTCCCCATGTGGGGGCACTGGGGACAACAGAGCATCTTCAGCTGCTGCGGGCCATGGGTCTGACTCTTATTGGAAGAGACTCTTGAATCCTGCCGTAAATCCCCCCATGCCCTTTCAGTTATTCTTTCCCCCTTTCTCCTCACTCCCTCTCCTGCTCCATTCCTTTCCCCTTGAACAAGTTTGACCAAGTCCCCATTCCTCACCCTCATTGACACTGGACCCCAGCTCTGTCCCATTCCTGCATCCTCTTCATTTCCCCATCTTTAATGGGGAAATATCTGATGTAAAGAGTCACAAAGAGAACCTGGAGAAACCCACAGCACAGCCCATGCCTACATGCCACAACGAATCAGGAAATACACTGATTTTGATCCTCACCATCACCAGCTATCTTCCCAGTATCTCAGGCTCCCTGGCAGATCCTGGCTCTGGATCTCAGGCTCAGGCATTCCTTCCTTCTCCCAAAGATGGAGTCCTAAGAGCTTATGGGGACGGGAACTTGTGCCAGGTACTGAGCCCCATGGCCTCCAAGAGGAACCCTCACTGGGCATGAGAGAGAAGTGGTAGTCAGTACGTGACAGAGGGCATGCATACAACCAGCTCAGTGGCCCTCACTGTAGGATGGGAATCCTACATGGGAATCTCCAGGCACACCTTTAGGCCCAGAGTGGACTCCCATTCAATGCATCAGGATTGCAGTCCAGAGCTCTGGCAATGTTTTATTATTTATTCATTTATTTGTTTCTTTCTTTATTTTTGCCAGTCCTGGAGCTTGAACTCAAGGTCTGAGCACTGTCCCTGAGCTTCTTTTGCTCAAGGCTAGTACTCTAACACTTAAGCCACAGCACTACTTCTGGCTTTTTCTATCTATGTGGTTCTGAGAAATTGAACCCAGGTCTTCATGCATGCTAGGCAAGCACTCTACTACTAAGCCACATTCTCAGCCTGCTATGGCAATGTTTTAAATCCACTGATTCTAGAATACATGTTGTTGTCCAAGCATGAGCTGAGAGGTCTAGGGCGCCCAGAGAAGACCATGGCAGGTCAGGTGCTGGCTGGCTGCACGGCCTGAGCAGAGGAGAAAAGCCTGGAATGAAAGAGGGACAGGGCTTGAGGGGAGGGGAGAGTTCTGCAGAAAGAAAATCCTCATCAGAGCATCCTACCCTGTAACCCACTGACAGGCAATCCTCACAGAGTGCCCTTCCAGTGACATCATGATGGGCTGGAAGGGGCATGTTTCGCTGCTCATGGTACAAGTCTGAGAGACAAGTCCAAGCTCAGCACCACCATTGGGAAGGGTCTCATGCTACCCTAGAACCAGCCTGTCGAAGCAGGCAGTATGGGAGAGAAGGATAGACTCTTAGACACATGGACCCCCAAAGCTAGAAAGAATATCAGAAACCAGCGTGCACAATTCTTCACTATACAGAAGAAAAACCTGAATCCCGGAAAAGGGTGTTGTAGGAGTCAACCAGCACATAAGTGGCAGCATTATTACCAGTGAGATTTCCCTACATTCTTCCCACCACCACCACCACTCCCGGGGGGAGGGGGGGGGCAGAAAGAGTCCCAGGATGAATGATGTCACTCTAAGAGGATGCTAAAAACTTACCCTGGATAGAAGTATGCCAAGATTTCAGGAAAGGGGATTTGCAGTATTGTGGCGGTACTGCTGGGACAGGAACTGTCACCCAGAAGGCTTATGTGTTACAGGCTGATTGCCAGCTGATAGGCTGAGAAGTGATTGGATCATGAGCTCTAACTTCTCTCTTTTTTAAAATATATTTTTATTGTGAAAATACTGTACAGAGGGGTTACAATTACATGGGTAAGATAATGAGCACATTTCTTATCAAACATTGTAGCCTCCTCCTTTGTTTACCCTTCCCGTCCCTTCATATCCCCACCCCGTCCCCCCCCCCCTCCAAAGTCTAACTTCTCTTTTCCCCCTTCCTCCATCTCCTCTGCTCTCTCTCTCTCTCTCTCTGCCTGTGACTTGTGAGGTGACTTACTTTACTCCCTCACATGCTCCCAGCCATGAGGTGCTGTCTCACCACACACAACCCCAGAAGCAATGGAGCCAAATCACCATGGACTCAAACCTCTGAAACCAAATTAAATCCTTCTTCCCTTTAGTTGTTTCCTCAAGTATTTTTGGCCCAGCAACAAAAAATATCTAACACAAGTGTCCTAGGGCTGCTCGCACAAATTATCACAGGCTTGGTGGCTTTAAACCACAGAAATGGAGTCTCAAGGTTCTGGAGTCAAGGTGGTATCATCAGCAGGGCTAGCTTCTTTGGGAGGATCTGAAGGAGATTTGATTCCAGGGCTTCCTCTTGGCTTCTGGTGACTGTTGGCCACTCTTGGTGTCCTTGGCTTACAGCTACACCCCTCCAATCTCTCTCCATCTCGTCATATTTCTTGTATGTGTCTACATTCTCTCTCTTCTGTCTTTTAGGAAGAAACCTGCCATTGTATTCAGTGGCTATCTAGGATGAGCTCATCTCAGGATCCTTAACTTAATCATAACGGCAAAGACTGTTTGCAAATAAGGTCATTCACAGGTACCAAGAGTTAGGTTTTAGATATATCTTGTTGTTATTTTCTTACTAAACATTTTTAAATGCATATTTTTTTCTTGACTGTTATCTACATAGAGCCATCTCCATCTTGTACTCCAGCGACCCTCAAGTGTGTTCAGCAGAATCCAAACTCTATCCTGAAGCCAAATGGAAGTCCAGCTCCCATACCTAACCCCTCATCTGGCCTACCTCGTATGGCTGGCACCTGTTCATCAATGTACCTCCAGAGAAGCCCCAGGGCTATGGTGAAGTACCTTAGAGCTAAGCCACTGGCTTTAGTCAGGAACTGTGCCCCCACGGTCCCGTTCATGCAAACTGGGAGCAAGGCAGCTTTTGAGCAGCCTGAAAGAGGTGGGGACGATGAGATCCAGACCACTGGAAAATCCAAACCAGAAGATATAGCATTCTGTCCTTATATCTGGGCAGCAGTGTGCTCATATGCAGCCTTTACCCTTTCCACACTTCAGTTTCCTCACTGTAACAGAGACCAGCAATGGTACTCATGTCTGCCCGTCCCTCAAGCAGTCTCAAGTGAGATTGGAGCCCCAATTTCTGCCCCAGTCCCTCCCTTCCCCCTGTGATACAGCGCATCTCACATGGAATCATAACACCAGACTTCTTCCATCTCTTTTCTCCCAGAGTATGGGATTTCTTTGTAGGCAGCAACCATGTTTATTTACCTTTAGATTCTGCATTAACAGTAGACAACACCTAAAAAGTGCTTCTGGGCCAGGATCAACCCTGACAGCTATACCCTTGCAGACAAGAAAGCTGCAGCACAGAGAAATGCCCAGCCCTCTCCTGGCACATAAAATTGGTCCCATGAAGCTGGGTATGGGGTCTCACATCTGTAATCCTAGCTACTCAGGAGGCTGAGGTCTGAGAACTGTGGTTCAAAGCTAGATCCAGCAGGGAAGTCCATGAGACTCTTAGTTCTAGTTAGCTACTAAAAAGCCAGAAGTGTGTGGCTCAAGTGGTAGAGCAAGCACTAGCTTTGAGCAACAAAAGCTCAGGGACAGTGGCCAGGCCCTAAGATCAAGCTCCAAGAGCACCATACACACAAAGTGTCCCACGCGTTTCCATTAGATAGATGGAGAGGTAGACACATGAGCCAATGAGTAGGCTGGTGGGGTTGGTGGATGGATGGGTAGGTGTGTGGAAGGATGGATGGGTGCACAGGTGGGCAGAGGGACTGATGGGTAAACAGATGAGTGTACGAGTGAGTAGGTTGGGTGGGTGGGCAGGTGGAAAGATAAATGGGACACGAAGACGGGTAGACGGATAAATTGATGAGTGGGATGGATTGATGGATAGATGGTAGGCTAGAGGGTAGATGGTAGATGTGTGGATGAGTGAGTGAATGTGAGGACGGGTATGTGAATAGTGCTTATGAGACTTTGCATTATCAAGTTCTAAGACTGAGGAAACAACCTATATAGAAATCGCAAAGGAAACTTCCTCATCAACAGGAAGAACATACTGGAAGCAGATGGTGCCGCGGCCAGCCCAGATCTCCAGCAGGCCACCATTGCCCAGGCCTGGAATTTTCCCTCCATGCCCCAACATCGCCCCCAAGCAGTCCCCCATGCCAGCGGATGCAAGGTTGGCAGAGGCAGCAGGTGGGCGGGCAGCTTGTTCCCTCTTTGTTGGCGGTAACCTTCCTCTCGGCTGCTTGTTCTCCGAAGTGTTACACTTGTCTTCCTGCAACACTTGGATACCCGAGCCAATTTTGTCATGCAAATGAACTCAGCCCATTGTAAATCCCGGAGAAGGGGTGGCAGGCGTCGCTGAGCCAGAGGAGGCGGGGCTGTCTTGAGAACAGCTTCACTGCTGCCCCCTTCGCTACCACGGAAGAAGGAATTACAGGCCTTTCCCTTTGGATGCTCAGCCCTTTCTCCCCAGAATCCACCACATTAGCTGGAGCTGCAATGGGCTCTCTTCCTTCATTGATTGATTGTCTGGGGCCCTGAGGGGAGCAGTGCCTTGCTCATAGCCACACAGCCTGTTGGCCAGGGTTCAGGCAAGTCTTCTGACCCTCACCATATCTCTCTCCACTGAGTTGAGCTGCACCTGTCATCATCCTCATTCAGAGCCCATGGTCCTCCAGAATGGTCTGATTCCATCCTCCCACCCCAGCTACAGGGTGAACCTGAGGAGTTAGGACCTCCCATTAGCTACTTCTATTAGGGGTTAGGGCTGCAGGACTGACATATAGACAGGGACAGGACTAGCCTGGAAAACCAAGAAGATCCAGGGAAAAGACAATGTGAAGCTTAGCTAGAGATGGGTTCATGTCCTCATCGATTAGCCATGCCTGGACTAACAAGTACTAACTGGTCAGGGACAGGGGTGCATGCCAACAAGGGCAGACAGATGCCGGGACCAATGTCAGGAGAAGGAAGAGTACTGGGACATAGAGCAGACCATGACTGCCTCTGCCCCATCCCTGCCCCCGCCCCCCCCCCTAAGAAGGCCCATCAGTTCTACCTATGGGTGGGGGGGGCGGTGAGGGGAAGGGCAGAGCTACAAGCAAGCTGACAGCACATAGTGTGACTATGGGCAGAAGAGAAGACTGGCATTATGTGGCAAGGCTGCCACATGCCAGATTCTCTCTCTCAGCTTCAGACAATTCTCACAGGAATTCTTCAGCACGAGGAGTTGTCCCCATTTTATGGATTAGAAGACTGGGTCTGGTGAGATCCCATGACTGGCCACCAAAGCCAAAAAGCTGTCTGGAGAACACTAGGTGGAGACAGTGATGTATTGATTGCAGCCCTGTCTCCATCTGTCCCAGCCATTATGCAAACCATCACTTTGCTCCCTGCCCCTCCTTGCCTCCTCTTAAATCCCCTTCCTTGTCCACTTTCTGCTTGGCTATGCTTTCCCCGTGAGCCACCTTTTCCTACCTTGGACAGCGCTCTCTCTCCCTTCTCTGCCCACCTCTGCTTCTCTCATTCATAATCACCATCTTGGTCGTTTGCCAAAATGTATATAGTGTTGATTTTCCTCACTAATCCTAAAAGGCCAGGCTGGGTCCCGATTGTCCACACCACAGACTCTTGTGACCAGTGACCCTCAGGCTGTCACTCTGGACTCTCTAGTGTCATGTGGGTCTCCCTGCCAACCTGATTTCATCCCCCATCACTAAATCCCTGTGCTGATGATGCAACCAACCCCCTTCTCAGCTGCTCTGAGCCATACCAGATGCAAGAGATCAATCACTGGCTGCTGCAAATATTCACAATCCTGAGGCTCATCCAGGCTGATCTTCAAGAGCTCCGACCAGAATGGCCCCACAGATGGGCTCAGGGCCCCTGAAGTCAGTGGCAGGGCCTTGCATTCCCCGCTCTGCTCCCCATGGCTTTACGCTCCAGTGCTCCCTCCTGCCTGGCCATCCTCCCATGCAGGAGCAGCCCAGAAGGCAGGATGCTGCAAAGGAAAGCAACTCCTTGCAGCTGGGAATCTGGTTCTGTCTAGGCACTGCAGTAGGCCTGGGTCCAGACCTTTTCTTTTCTGGACATTGCTTTCTCAGAAGGCAAGAGAGAGATAAGACTTTGACAAAAACCAAGCTGGCTTTTGTGGGATCAGGGTCAGAGCTAAAACATTCACTTAAGCTGAGACGTCTTTCTCTGGAGTGCCCAGCCTAGCCAGACAATGGCAGCACTGAGCTGTTCAGAAGTTCCACTAGCAACAGCTACTATAAAGGTAACAAGCAGGTTTCCTGAGCACTTAGTATGTGCAGGCATTGTGCTAAATAAACCTCCTCACACGTGTGATCTCATCAGGCTTTATGGCCTCTCCACGACATGGCTACGTTATTATCCCCATTTCACAGCTGGGCAAAGGGCCAGATCTAAAAGGCTTTTGTTCCAAGCTGCCCCCAGCCCATTCTGCTGACCAACCTCCACTTGCTCTTTCACACGAAGGCTCAGTGCCATCTTGGTTCTAGGGCTTAGCTTGAGGACCCTGAGCCACTCTGCCCAGATTTTCCCACCTCTCTCTGATGGGCTTGATTTCTTTGGAGAAAAGATGTAATGAAAGTAGGAGGATGGGGGGGGGGGGGAGATGTTACCCACAGTGCACACTTGTCTAGAGGGAAAGGCCATGGGTCACAGGTGTTCAGACTAGGACCTCCTTCCCAACACCACAGGAAAAGCAGAGTAAGGGTGCTCACTGATCTCGGCAACCCAGGCAAACACTCCAAGATCACAGGATCCTACACTGCCCTCTCTCATCACACACACACACACACACACACACACACACACACACAGATTCCTTCTCTAGATCTCAATTTCCTCATCTGTGCCAGGTAAGAACACAACCAAAAGGCTCCCCCCCACCCCATCCTGCCACAACCCCTTTGGAGCTCAGCAAACCCCTGGGTACTGCTTACTCACATCCCTGTATTGAACATGCCATGGGCACCCTTCTAAAGTGCCCAGGCCAGAGGACCCTGAAGACACTAGCCATTCATCAAGGGCCACGGGTGCACCGGGCTGCGGGGGTAATTCTGCTGGCATAATGTATGCCCTGCGCTGCGGCCCCAGTCACTCAATCCCAGCCGGTCTGTGGAGGCTGAGATAGTCCTTAATGAGAAGAGCCCCGGCTTTATCTGCTTTCTACTTCAGCCATTATCTCCCCCAGTCTATAGACACGCAGTTACCTCTGACAATAACGCTCAGAGGCAACAAATGCTGATGAGTTTTCTATGCAGTCCGCACAATAAGTCTATCAAAACAACCCCGGAAAATTATGAACCCTGGTGACAGACAAATACAACCGGCTTCGGTGTGAATTTAGAGCCCCCAATGCTACGTTTCTTTTAATTCTTCAGGCTTCCCTTATCTCTGCTGTTCCTCTTCTGGTGGGGAGATAACAGTAATTCTTCTCTGTGCTGGGGTTTTTTTTTTCCCCCTTTCCCTCCCCCCCACCCTTTTTGCTTTTTTTTTTTTTCCACCCACTGAGTGAGATGTTTTCCGTGTCTTTCTGCTTGCTAAAGATAAAGGGTTAAAGACCAACTTATGTTGGGTGCTGGGGAAAGGGGGAGGGGGGCAAGGAAGGGGGGGGGAAGTAATCAGCATTCAAGAGATTGCTATCGGAGAAACCGCGCAGAGAACAGTAATTTTGCTGGCTTCGGCGAGGGCTCTCTCCACCGCCCCCCCCCCTCTTTTTTATGAATGCACATAATGCCTGGAGTGTTGGGGGCAGATAAAAGAATTAGCAGCAGCCAGGGGGACGGAGGCCCAGAGAACAGGGGAGAATTAGAATGTCTATCTTTGTCTCTTCCGGCTCATCCAGCCAGCCGAGGCTCCCAGCTCGTAAACAATTTAATCTTTTTGCTACAGTTAAAATACAAAGACAGCAAGCCTCCTTCTTCCAAATGGAAAAGGGAGGAGGAGCAAGACCGGAGGAGGAGGAGGAGGAGGATGGGGCTGGGGGCTTGAGCCAGAGGGAGACAGAAAAGGGCTGACACCACCAACTTTTCTGCTGCAGGCTTAGTTTTAAAGACCTCAAAAGTACCCTGTAACCCCTGCTTGGGCCACCCCCACAGGGGACACATTGGTCTAGCCCACTTGAGAATGGGAAGCACAGTAGTAAGGGTCTTGCTCCTGCCAAGGGTCCCTAGTTCCTGTCTACCTTGGAGGTGGCAAATGTTGGTGTTCATCCCAGACTTCTTTCCTTGGCCATCTACTGTCCAGGTATCCTTATTCCTGCTCCTTCCTGGAGCCCTAGGCTCTGGTGGACACGCTCAAGTTATGCAAATGAGACTCTCAGGGTGGGAGCTATCATGCTCCCTACAAGATAATGATGAGCTCTCTGGGTAGAATGGGGGCTCCAGCTCTCCAGCTCCTGCCTAAGACCAGGGATGGCGAAAGAATGAGAAAGAAGGCTGTTCCTTTCCCAATTCTCTTGTTCTGCCATGTGTGTGCGCATGTGCGTGTGTGTGTGCGCACACACACATGTATACACACAGTGGAGGGACTGGATTCTAGGGAAGACCATCCCTTAGGAGGAGTCCTGAAAAAAAGAAATCAGATCATTTTTTGAGAAACTGAAAGTGAGCAAGAATAAAGAAGATTTCTGAGAGGCCCCAGGGATAAAGGATTAGAGGAGGCGAGACCCTCCAAGCCTAGGGAAGCCAGTGACCCATGCAATCGATCCACTAGGTGTACTCAGAGCAGCCCCTGGCCCCCAAGTGCTCACCATACCCGCACACTATTGGCGTGTTCAGCTACTTCATCTGGATCTTTTGTGTGCAACATGAAACGCCCAGTTTTCATAGGGCTAAGTTGGAAGCTGGCTCCTCCCTCTCCACCCTCATACTGCCTATAGAGTGCTGGTCTTTGTGATGGCATTGAATTGATGGTTTTCATTTGTTTGGGAGTCCCCCAAAGTCTTCCTCATCTCTGAACACCCGAGCGAGCCTGCTGACTGTTTGCTGAAGTGGTTTGGTAATGAGTAGACTGGGGAATGAATGAAGTCAAATCAGATAGGCAGGGGAAGAGGGTGGGGAAGAGGCTCTCTTTTGGGTACCTGACATACTGGAGGAGGGGCAACTCGGGGAAAAGGTCAGGGTGGGAACAATAGGAAAGAGGGATGAGGGAGCAGAAGGAGGGTGTACAGTACAGGGATCGGGTCCATTTTCCCAGGTTCCATCAGCTGGAGCCTCAACGGAGGGAACCAAAGCAGGATCCTGGACCCAGCCAACTGCATCTCAGCTGATGCCTAGCTACGTTCTGAATGGGAATGGCTGGGAGTGGAGTGTGGGTGGGGAGGGATGTCTTGCTCTTACTATGAGTCCCTGGCTTCTTTCTTCCTGGGAGGTGACATCTGGGCATTTACCACATACTTCTTTCCCCAGACATCCAGTCATTCAGTCATCCATTCATAACTCTGATAGATCACCTACTGTATGGAAGACACTTAACTATGGGGATAAATAGGACACCCTAAGCCCTTGGGGACCTTCCTCAGGAGGCACGGGGAGAATCATGAGCTGGCTCATCTGCTAGTTAGCTATTAAACCTGAGTAGGTCAACCTCTCTGAGCTTCAGGTCCCCATCTGTGAAATTGAAACCATAATGCCCTCTGCCTTACCCGGTTGTGTTAGCACATAGTAGGGACTGGGCGTGTGTTGATCACACTAAAGCAAAGTCATACCTTGCAATGACAGGTAGAAGTGGCACAATAAACCAAAAGTACAGAAAACATAAGAATACTAGCAGTACCGTGGAGAAGATGTTAGTGTTTTGTTTTCTTGTTCATCCTGCTACTGCCTCTCACTTCAGGCTGGGAAGTGAGGGTTCAGAAGACACTCTTTAGAGCCCCTATAGGGGTAGAGTTTGGGCCAAGGAAAAGGGACTGTGGAACCACTGGGCTCTTTCTACAACTTGAGAGGTCACCCCACACTGTAGTGATGTCCAGCTGAGGTCCAGCCAGGCTCTTCTTTCTGTCTCAACTCCAAGTCACACTTAAATAACCTTCTTTTCTCACCCCTGACTCCAGTGCTATCCAGAAAATGACCCGTGTGTTTGAGAGGTACAGAAGTAGAACATAGCTATGAACATGGGTACTTATCAACAATCCTGAAGAAAATAGTTTAATGCTGATCCTATAACCAGATACCAAATATTTTTCAATGTCTTAAGCCAGGGCATCCCAAATTGATCACATATCCAGTATTACTTGGGTAGCTATATATAAAAAAAAAAGAAATAATAACTTCATTCTAAGGGTAGTGCCTTGGAACTATATACTTTGGTTATCCATCACATTCATTCAATCATCAATTCCTAAAAGGGGTAAATCGCCTCCTGTATGCAAGGCCCTTAACTGTGAGGTAAATATAAGCCTGACCTTAAGTAGGGCAGAGCACAAGAGGAGAACTCAGGCAATTGCACAAGTAACACAGAGGCAAGGTATGAGTGAATACTTCCCAGGAGAAAGCAAGTTACCAGAGTTCAGTCGCGATTCCAATTCCAGAAATCCAGGGGTCCATGGCACAAACACTGAGGTCTTATTTCTTCAGAGAGGTGAAGCACTTCACCCAAGGTCACACAGCTGGGTGTGCCATAAATACATGATGAATCTAATGAGATTATTCACCAACACCAATTACATCTTAACCACTAATAACTTGGCTCTGGCTCCCCTAATGGGATTTCCTCCTTGGACATCAGCCTTCCCTTCCCCCACTTCCACTGACATGGGCCAATTAGACAAGGGCAGGTGCTGTGATTGGGGTCACGGTGAGAGAAAGAGATAGAGAGGACTATAGCTCACCCTTATCCTCAGCTGAGAAAAAAGTGATCAGTGCCAGGCACTCATAGCTTCTTGCAATGGAGTCTTGGACAGCTTATCCACGGAGAGAGAAGGGTAGGTATAGCAGGCAGATCCTGTGATGTAAATGCCTGAGGGACACTCATTTCGGACACTGCATCCCTTCCGTTCCATGTCTGAGAACATCAGGCCTGGGGTGGGGTCGGGCTGCACAGACAGACATTCACTGAGATAAGCAGACCTGAAGACAAGACCTAGAAAGGAGATTTTTATTTTATTTTTTTATGTTTTGTTCCATACCGGGGCTTGAGCTTAGTGTCTAAGCATTGTCCCTTAGCTTTTTTTGCTCAAGGCTGGTGCTACACCACATGAGCCACACATCCCCTTGTCTTGTGTGTGTGTGTGTGTGTATGTGTGTGTGTCTTTAATTGAAGAGTCTCTCTTTAAAAATGTAATGCTTATTAAAATAAATCAGTCACAAAATGGCAAATCGTGTGTGCGGTTTTAGTTCCATAAGGTACCTACAGTAGTCAAATTCACAGAAAAAGAAATTAAATTAAAAATTAAAAAAAGGAGTCTGACAGACTTTCCTGCTTGGGGGATCTGAACTGCGATCCTCAGATCTCAGTCTTCTGAGTAGGTAGGATGACAGGCATGAGCCACCAGTGCCCAGCTAACAAGGAGATTGGGGGGGGGGGGGGGAGGTCATGGGGCCTGAACTCTGGGTGTGGGCCCTGTCCCTGCTCTCTTCAGCTCAAGGCAAGCACTCTACCACTTGAGCCACAGCACCACTTCCAAACAAGGAGATTTTTAAAGGGGCAAGAATACAGCTCAGTGGTAGAGCTCTTGTCTCTCATACATGAGGCTTAGCACCAATGAGGGGGTGCAGGGACAAGAAATACACATATGCCTGGGAACAAATCAGATCTGAAGTTACACCATCACAAAGCTAACTCCTGAGAGCTGCAGAAAAGCAGACAGCCAGAGAGACAGAAATGTGTTAGGTACCTACTCTGTGCAGGTATGGGGTGATAAAGGTCTTTGCCCCACAGAACTCATGAACTGGTGGGAGAAGGCAAGAATAAAAACAGTGGTTACAATATACTGAACAAAACACAGAGAAAAAGAAAAGGCCAAGGTGGGTGCTAATGGCTCATGCCTGTAATCCTAGCAACTCAAGAGACTGAGATCTGTGAACCAGAAATCTGGTTCAAAGCCAGCTCAGGCAGGAAAGTCAGTGAGATTCTTACCTCCAATTAACCACCAGAAAACAGGAAGTGGTTCTGTGGCTCAAAGTGATAGAGTGCTAGCCTTGAAGGAAAAAGCTCAGGGATAGCACCCAGGCCCTGAGTTCAAGCTCCATGACTGACCAAAAGCAAAACAAATAAACAAACAAACAAAAAACCACCAGTGGCCAGTGAAGCACAAGAAAAGAGCCAGAGAGAACAA
The DNA here is from genome assembly GCF_019054845.1 of Dipodomys spectabilis. Taxonomy (NCBI): domain Eukaryota; kingdom Metazoa; phylum Chordata; class Mammalia; order Rodentia; family Heteromyidae; genus Dipodomys; species Dipodomys spectabilis. The sequence goes on from NW_024870681.1 coordinate 8,082,914, forward strand.
ACCCACAAAAGTTCTGTGTTTCAGAGGTGCTGATATAAAGGAAGGAAGAGATGGAGACTTGGAACTACTCAGAGAACAAAAGAATGTGTGTGTGTGTGTGTGTGTGTGCGCGCGCACACACCACACAGAAGCCAACACCTGCTGCCTGTGGTACTGAAGAAGGTTGCTTCCCACCACCTTCTCTGGGCAGGCCCCAAACCTTCCCTATGGGGATTCAAGAAGGGGGCTCTTAGAGACACTGGTTCAGTTGGGGAAAAGCCAGGCCCTGCTGGAGGTAAGCAGGTGTTCAGGTGTGTGAGCACGTGACAGGGAGGTGGGCAGCACGTGACAGGGAGGTGGGCAGCTCTACCGCTCAGCCATCCTGGGTGACAAGGCCAAGGGCTCAGCTCCTGCCCACTGTGAGTCACAGATATGGCTGTGCAGTGTTCTGATCAGCAGTCCCTGTCCCAAACCAAGAGCCCAACTCTCTGGGTCTAACTTGAATCCCGCCTGCCACAGCTCAGGTCCAATTCCAGTGATAAAATGGGAGAGCACAGGGCCACAGATCGCCTATTTCCAGGGTACTCCCTTCCTTCTGATCTGGCTCAGCAGCCTGGTCAGCTGGAGTTGCCTAGAGGAGACCTCCCAACCCACCTCAGCGGGTCTCTGGGCCCAGTTCCATCACCCAAGGCAGAAGAGTCCTGAACCTACCCGGGCCCCTCTCCACAATTGGGCCCTACACTCGCCCACCTATTTAATAGTATACGGTCAGACACCCAGGCAATCCAGTCCCACCCACCTGAGCCCTAGGAGGGGGTACACATACTCTATGTAACCTCCTTCCTCACGCCCCATCTTTCTTTCTATTCTACACACGTTTGTGGGGACCTTCTCATTACGCTAAACCGTGGGATGCCAGGGCCCAAAGCAGACAAACCCTTCAGGAACTGGCGAGATGGTAAGGAAGGGGCCGAGGGGACTGACCCAGGGCAAGCCATCCCCACAAAAGGCTCCACACTGCCCACCCAGCGCTTGGCTGCCTGGGATGGGTGGCCAGCATCCCTGGTGCACCCCCGCACAGCCTGGAGCGCGTGCACAGGTAGGGGGTGGGAGCATGCGTGGAGAGGGGGGGGGTGTGGAACACGGGGGTGCGCTTGGCTTTCCCAGGCTGGGCCAGTATTCCAAGCCTGCCCCCCGCCCTCCGTGTTAAGTGCAGGGCCCAAGCTTAAGTAGCAATTAAGGCTGCCAAGGAAAAAAGAGAAGGCCAAACAGCTTGTTTATTTCCCTCCCCTGAACTCCCCCCTCTCCCCATTGCACACACCTTCTAGTTGGAAGAAAAGAGGAAAAGAAAGTGAAAGAAAGGAAGAAGGGGAGGGAGGAAAAAAAAGCCACTAAACCAAACCTCACTGCAATTAGGAGAACCGGCTGGGGGGGGGGGGGGGGGAAGAGATGCATTAAATGGATGTTTGTGCACAAAAAAACCCTAGGCTTGACAACATCTCTGGCCTTGTGAGGGGGAAATGACTGTGCCTGGGTGTTTACATAGCCGAAATCAGGGGGAATTATGCTGTCATACTGACAACTGTAGGAGGACAATTTTAAAATTACACCGTTCAACACCTTTAATGATTTGTAACAGAAGAGGTGTGGCTACTCCTATTAAATGTGTTGCCAAATCAATAAAAGGGATAATTGGAGTTGTTAGAGCAAATTATAGCAGCGTCTCTTCTGTTGCTGTACAATGTTCCCTTGTAAACTGCTATTACAGGCGGCGCCGTATTTCTCTCTTATTTGGCCGCTTTGTAATGAGTTGGCATTTTGTAGGATAATAGTTCCACTTTCTTTTATGGAGCTCTCACTCTAACTTTTTCTCCTTTGTGCAGCCTATAATTTCCTCGCCCTCCCTGCCTCCCTGCCTGTTTTCAGAGGTGGCCGCGCTGCCTGTCAGCAGCCTCTGGGTGATAAACTATATTATTTCACATTATTTTCAGGCCTTTTCAATTGGCAGTCGGATGGGGTTGAGGGGTAGATGGGTCTGAAGGGATGGGGATGGGGATGTGGGGAAAGAGAGGAGCCAGGGCCAGGAGGAGAGCTAAAATAAAATAATAAAAAAAAAATCACAGAATCAAAAAGGAAAGGGAAGGAGGGTACAGAAGGCTGCACTTGTTCCCAGGGGTGGAGGGCTGGTCTTTAAATACAGGGCTTTGGAGAGAGCTCTGAGCACACGCTAGTTGGTGAGCGAGTAGTTTAGCTCTTGGTGAGAAGAAGCATACCCTGCCCTGCCATACCCCAACTTCATCTTCAGCACCCCCCAGACCTTCTTGATACCTCTGCTCATCAAAGCAAAGCCCTCTCCACTCTGGCCTCAGGAAAGATGTGGGGCTGTACCCTTAGGAGCACCTGGGAAACTCCTTAGATAAATGGGTGTAAAGGGACAGATGAGCCATGCTCACTGCAGACAAAGCCTGAAGCCCTAGAGAACTGTGCTCCTGATTGAGACACGGAGAGAGAACCGTCCTGGAAAGGGCTCTGAACCACAGGTGCAGGAGTTTGCCTTCAGCCAGGAAGGGGTTCCTCGCCTCATTCATGTTCAGGCCTTGGGCCCTGGTTGAGAAGGACAGAGTCCTTGGGCAGCTAAGGACCTGTCCTGCTGTGGCTATCACTCAGTGCCTCTGACAGCAATAAAAGTCCTAGCCCAGACCAACCTCACTCCGTCAGTCCCTGCGCTGGGCTCCGGGACAATCAATCTGAATTACCAAGAGGTCTCAATGAGGAGACAATTGGAAAAGAAATACCACTTTATTACTTCCACGGAGCTGCCATCCCCAGAACCCATCTGCTGCCAAGCAGTGTGGCGGCGGGAGCCGCTACGGCACGCAGATAGGACTTGATGGTGGACAAATAAGATTCATTTGCAATGAGCAGCATCAATTTGCTTGCCAACAATGAGCCAGGTTCTAATCCTCTCTGGTAGATGCCTGGTGGCCTTTTGAGCACCTCCTTGTTTCTGTCCTTTGTGATGCAAGTGAGCTATATTTTCCCAGGAAAGGCAAATGAAAGTTGACCTACCTGGGGGCAAGCAGAAGAAGTGTGGATCACAGGATGCCAAGGATGCCTCTTATTGGGCCTGTGACTTGTTTCCAGGGTCCAGACACCAACCCTCCTCATCCGAACAATCCTCAGTTTCCTGAAGCCCTGGCAGAATGAAAACATGAAGACTGTCTCATCGCCCCTGCGATGTGTGGTCAGTTCAAACAAGGTTAATTGTCTCCTACCCTCCAAGCACAGTGCTGAGTGCTGGGACGCCAGCGTGAGTGATAGAGACCCCGTCCCTTGCCCTCCTAGAGTTGATATTCTAGTAACAACAAGTATAGCAGTCCTTATACTAGAGCTGTGCCCAGTGACAGCCAGGTGCGTTCCCTTGTCATTAGCATTGGGACATGGCATAAAGAGCAAGAATAGTCAGGAAACCTGGCTCCATGCTCCAAGTCCACCCTTGACGGCCCTTGTCCGCTCAGAGCCTCAGTTTCTTCCCTTGTAAATGGGCAGGTGTGGTTAGTCACTCCACAAATAAGTATGGAACTTTTCCTATGTGTTGGCCACTAGAGGAGGCACATGGAGACCCAGTCACAAATAAGTGTAGGACTTGTTTCTCTGGGGCATACTGGATAATCATATCAGTGCGTAATTACAGAATAGGATAAATCCTGTTAAAGAGAAGGGTAGGATATGAGCTTGTGTGTAATAACAAACTGAAAACAATGCAAATGCCCAAAGGAGGTAAAATGATGGTGTGGAGGGAAAATGAGGCTAGATAGTGCTGGAGAGGTAAGCAGGAGCCCTGGCAAATTGGAGACAGGTCAAGATTTGACCTTTGATCCAAGGAGAAATCCACAAAGGAGACCATGCACAGTGTTTCACATCTGTAATACCAGCTACTCAAAAGGGAGAGATCAGGAGGATCGCAGTCTGAGACTAGCCTAGGCCAAAAAAAAAAAAAAAAGAGCATCTAAACTAATAAAAAATCTGGGTATAATTGAACACAATTGTAATTTCCAGCTATGTAGGAGAATTGTAATCTAGAGCCAAGGCATGTGAGACCTTACTCAAAAAAATAATGTTCCCCCTTCCCCACCACCACCAAAAGGAAAAAAAGTCAGAGTATGGCTCATAAGTAGAGTTCCTGCCTGGTAAGCACAAGACTTTGAGCTCAAATACAGGAAGGAAGAAAAATGAAGGAAAGGAGAGCAGAAGGGTGCAGGGGGAGAGAGGAGAGGAAGGAAAGAAGAAAGGAAGAAAGGAGAGGAAGGGGAGGGAAGAAAGGGGAGAGATGAAGGGAATAAGAGAGAGGGAGGGGAAAGAAAGAAAAAAGAGGAAAAAAAGAAAGGAGAAAAGAAGGAAGAGAAAGAGGGAAATACAGATTGAAAGAAAGAGAAAAAAGGGGAGAGAAAGAAAGAGGGAGGGAAGGAAGGAAGGAAGGAGGGAAGGATTTACAGAGGAGTTTTAAGCAGGAAAGTAACAAAAACCAATTTCCATGTCAGGAATCCCACTTGCTACAGCTGAGCTGGGCGGAAAGGATCAGAGAGGTTAAAGCAGAAGCAGAGAGGTTGTTAGGAATCCTTTGTGGAAGTCTATGAGAACATTAGCAGTGGTTGCAATAAACAAATTAAAGGACCCTCAACATTATTTGTCATCAGAGAAACACACGGTTCAGCCACCAAGAGATTCTATTTTCGATACACCTCTCAGAATGTCTAAAAGGGAAGACTGACATTACTTCAGGCTGGTTTGGGTACCAAGCTGTGGGAACTCATTACTGCTGGAGGGAATGTAAATTAATACAACCACTTTGGAAGAAAAAGAAATGGTAGTCTCTTTTTGAGGGGGGAGGGGGTGCTAAGGATCAAATCCAGGGCCTGGCATATGCTAAGCAAGTGCTCAACCACTGAGCTATTATTCCCCCCTCCCCCCGCCCAGCCCTTAGGCATTCTCTATCAAAGTGAAAAATGAGTAAAGGATCCAGAAGTAAAGATAAAACTAGGGAAGTCCTATGACCTGGCATAGAGTCACCAATAGACATGGTCTTTGTTTGTAGTAGCCAAAAGCTGGGAACAACCCATGCTCAGCAATCACAGAATGGACACATAAATTGTGGTTTATCCACAGCAGGAAACATCATGCAGCCATTAAAAATAACAATCTACAGGCCTAAGACCCTGAGCTTAAATCCCACTACTGCTAAAAATAAGCTACTGATGCATACTGTGGGATGAATCTCACGACAGAGAGGACCTACTTGATGGCACTTGACATGTGAAGCCCCGGAACAGACAAGGAAAAGCCACAAGAATAGCAACTGGGACAGTCACTGCTCTGAAATACAATACTGATGGAGGAGGAGGGACAGGAAAGCTAGGAACGTTCTAATCTTGATTGGACTGTGGTGATGAGGGTATAAAAACGCATCGAGACAGTGTCCTGAGGATTGAATGAGATGATACACAGGAAAGGTGGCACCCCTGTGGCTTGTCTGCTTTGTAAGTTCCAACTATAACAAAAATAATTTCCTAGGTGCTGGTGACTCCCATCAGAATCCAAGCTTACTCAGGAGCGGAGGCTAAGATCTGAGGACTGAGGTTCAAAACCAGCCCAGGCGGCAAAGTCCATGAGCCTTATCTCTTCTCCACCAGCAAAAAGCCAGAAGTGGAACTGTGGCTCAAATGGGAGAGCACCAGCCTTGAGCAAAAAAAAAAGCTAAGAGGCAGCTCCCAGGGCCCTGAGTTCCAGCCCCAGTGGCAGCACCATAAATGAATGAATTCCAGGCTCAGAGTCATTGACCATGAACAGTAACTAACAATGTTAGTATTTGCCTGAAATGCCTGGTGTATGGCTTCATAGAAGTTATTGGGGAGACAGTGAGGCCCTGAACAAGCCCAGGACTTCTGGCAGTGAAAAGACTACTTGCTCCCCAGCTGTCATATCACCAGTGGCTGTCCCCGAGACCCTCCTTACCCTAATTGCATTGATTCATGCCATTTTCACGGGGTAACGGGATTTCCATGGGTGACACAAGGTTGTCGCTAAGGCTGGGTGCAGCTGCTGCAGTAAAATAGGATGAGGGCTCTGATTCAGGGAGACCACAGAGAGCTTCCGAGCCCTCCCCGCCCCTCCCGCCCCATTCAGGTGAGGTAGGCCTTGCCCAAAAGTGGACACCAAAGCTCGGAAGGGGAATACACATTGCCCAGTCCAATCTGAGAATGACAGAGTTGCAACTTCAGCCAGATTTTGCCTCTCAGAGCCCCATGAGGTTCCCACCGTGTGCCCTGCTGGCCTTCTCAGGTTGCCCAGCTGGGCATGACACATCTGTAATCCCAGTCTCACTCAGGAGGCAGAGGTAGGAGGATCCTGAGCCTAAGGCTAGGCCAAGTAAGGATAGTAAGAGTCCTACTATCTCCAAAACAAAAGACAAACCAAAGGACTGGAGACTTGGCTTAAGATGTAGAGGGCTCAAGTCCTGGGTTCAATCCGCAGTGCCGCCAAAACTAAGAAGGAAAAGCATGGCAAAGCCAGATCCGCTGGCCTTGGCAGACACAGACTCAGACTGAGGCCACTGGTATGCAGCTGCACTCAGCAGACCCTCTCTCCTTCATCTCCTGGGGGCTATTTCATGGCTCACTCCTCTCAATGGTCCTCCAGAGAGCACTACTTCTTAGGAGCTTGGCCACTGGGCCTCCAGTGATGGCAGCTGAGCAGCCAGTCATGTCTGCTCTGAAAGTTTTTCAGAGCAAGATCACTCCTGTCATGGTCAATGGGGTAGAATTGTGGATCTACACCATGTTTCTCTCTGAAAGCATGTTTCCAAAAGGGCCATGAGGGCAGTAGAGACCCAGAGTTTGCCTGCCAGGGGGCAGGTCCACCTGTACACCCTGTGGAGAGACCATTTGTCAAGTTCCTTCACTGTTGTCTTAGGATGTTGGTCTGCTCTTCTGGATTTTCAAAGTCTGAGGCCCATCTGCTCAGGGGGTGTCAGAACTCTGGGCTTCCTCTCATTTGCTCAGAGCACCATGAAGCTTTGGAGTGCATTTCTCTAGCCCAGAGAAAATATCCAGCGAAGAATAATATATTAAAGACTTGAAGGCAGGCTGGGTGCTGGTGGCTCAGGCCTGTACTCCTAGCTAGCTACTCAGGAGGCTGAGATCTGAGGTTTGAAGCCAACTCAGGTAACCAAGTCCACGAGACTCTTATCTCCAAGTAACTACCTCAAAACCAGAAATAGAGTTGTGGCTCAAAGTGGTAGAGCACCACCCCTGCTCACAAAAGCTCAGGGACCTTGCCCAAGCCCTGAGTTTAAGCCCTATGACCAACTTAAAAAAAAAAAAAAGACGCTGTGCATTTGTGTGTTGGTGACTCACACCTATAATTCTAGCTACTCAGGAGGCTGAGATCTGAGGATTGTGGTTCAAAGCCAGCCCAGGCAGGAAATATCTGTGAGACTCTTATCTCCAATTAAAACAAACAAACAAACAAAAAACGCACCAGAAATGATAGTGTGCCTCAAAGTGGTAGAGTGCTAGCCTTGAGCAAAAGAGCTCAAGTGCCCAGCCCCCAAGTTCAAGCCCTATGACCAATATAACTAAATAACTAACTAAATAAATAAATAAAGACAAGGTATAAGATAAAGCTTTCTTTTTCCATTTTCAATCTAAGTCTCCATTCCTCTGGCAGGGGAAAAAATATTCCATTTTAGACATTATTTAGAATTATTTATTTCAGTGGCTTATCCTTAGTAGGGGTCAGGAGGAGAGACTGTCCTTCTTCTCTTGGCACTCAGGCTACTGCTGCGTGGACCCTCCTGCTTGTCCAGAGGCCCTGCAGCTCTGTGGACACATCCTTCAGACACACACCTTCTCGTCTCTCCAGGCTCTTCCTGGAGAGGAAGACCTTTGAGGGCCAGCCATACCTGAACTCTCAGCTTGGAAGTGTCATCCATTCTTCTGAGGGCCCAAGCTTCTGAGCACCGAAATCCCAAAGTTTCATGGGTCCCACTTTCTGCTCTCTCTCATCCCTCATCAGGGTAGTGGAATAAGGGGGAAAGGAAGGGAATTTATAAGGAGAGAAATAAACCAACACACATGTCAAAACCTACCCACCGCAGAAGTGCTTCTATGAAGCTCTTGGTTCATTAATAAACAATTATTGTTGAATACATACACTGAATATGCCAAATGTTAATCCCATTCCTGATGGATTTTCGGCCTATGAGTGTGGGGGTGACTACCAGGCCTGTGTACTAGAAAACTCATTGGTTTTCTAATATACAACATGATGACAAGTTGGGGTGTAGAGAGACACTAGAGGAGGCAGAAAATGACAGAAACCGCTGAGGCTGGTAAGGGTGAAGGCAGAAAGGGAGAAGAAGGTGGCAGAATTTGAAAGCTACGAAGGCATCTTCTAAACCCATTCCTGGCTTCAAGTTAAAAATCCCTAGAAAGCCGGGTAGCTGACTACATAGGTTAGAATGCTGCAGGATTGCCTTCATTGAGTCTGGGTTTTAACACTGTGCCCTCAGCTTTTATTGAGGGCAAACACAAGAAGCGGCCAGGGAGGATCATGGCCATGCTTGCTGTAAACCTGCAATTGGAGGCTTTGTCCCTTTTGCTGTCCCTAAGCAACGCCTTGTGCAATGACTGCTTGTGTGGGTCAATCGCTGCAGACTGCAGAACTGTCTGTCTGTCCTGTAGAAAAAAATGGCATGCTTTTATTCTCCCAGATCATGGGAAATTATGCAATCAATGGATTTTCCCTTTTTACTCTGCTTACCAAGATATTCAGTGCCTAACTTCATACACCCTTCCTCCTCCTCGCTCTCCCATTTTAATCTCAACAACTTGGCTGCAGAAGTATCTTTTGAGAAAATCTTTTGTGAAAAGAATTCCCAGCTCAGAGGCCAAATGCAATAGATATTGATGAGTGGAGTAACAAATTAAAAATCCAGATTTTAATTCTGCTGGAGCAGCCAGGCAGGGCAATTCACAGCCAGACATCTCCAGCTCCTGAGGCACATCTCACACAAACTGACCTAGGACATTTAAGGAGTTAAATGTGTCATCCACTTTGTGCTACTATAATGAAATACCAGAGATCATTCATTTACGAAGAGAAAAGGTTTATTTTGACTTACAGGTCTGGAGGTTTCAATCCATGAGTGGTTGTCCCTGTAGTGAAGAAAGCAAAGAGATGAAGAAGGAAAGGGTGGAGGTCCCACAATCCCCTTTGATGGCACACCCCAGTGATTTAAGAACTTCCCTTTGGGCCCCACATCTTAAAAGCTTCCACTGTATCCCAATAGCACCACCTTGGAGATCAGGCCTTTAACACATGGGCCTTGTGGCAGAGACCACAATCCTCCCAACTGCCACCTCTGATGAAATGCTGACATGGGGCTGGCCTCAGACTGCAATCCTCCTGATTGCCACTTGTTAAGTAACTAAAACTATAGGTGTAATGTACAAACCTCTGTGTGTGTGTGTGTGTGTGTGTGTGTGTGTGTGTGTGTGTGTCTGTTGGTACTGAGGCTTGAACTCAGAGCTTTGTACTTTTACTCAGTTGTTTTACTCACAGCTGACACTACCATTTGAGCCATACCTCTAGTCCAGCATTTTGCCGGTTAATTGGAGATACAGTCTCCAAGATTTGTCTGCCTGGGCTGACTTCAAACTCTGTTCTTCAGATCTCAGCTTCTTGAATAGTTAGGATGATAGATATGAGCCGCCAACAACCAGATACAGGACTTTTTTCTATTCTTTCCTTTGTTCCCTTTCCTTTCTTCTTTTCCTTTTTTTGTTTTGAGACAGCATCTCACTATCTCACAATCCTCTTGTTTCAGCTTCTCAGGTGCTGGGACTACAGGCATGAGCCACCACACCTGGCATTGGCCAATGTTTTCTGTAAAACTCAGATTGTAAATATTTTAGGCCTTAGGGTCTATGTGGTCTCTAATGTTCAACTCTGCCACTGTCACATCCAGGGCAGCCGCAGATTGCAATAAAAAAATGGGTTGTGGTAGTTTACCAACTCTTGCCATAAAGAGATAGAGAAGCATGTGGGCATAGTAGCACAAGCCTATAATTCTAGCTATTTGGAGACAAAGATTGAGGATCCTGGTTCAAGACCAGACCCAGCAAAAATTCACCAGCCTCTTTCTTCATGGCTGGGCACCATGGCACAGCCTGTTGTCCCAGCCATAGGGAAGTACAAGATCTGGGCTCTATGGTATGTACCTGTCATCCCCAGCAACACAGGAAAGCATATGTAAGATGCTCACAGGCCAGGCTTGGCCTGGACATAATGCTAGACCCTCCCTTGAACATAACCAATGGAAAGAAAAGCAAGAGGCATGGATCAACTGGTAGAGTCCTTGTATAGCAAGCAAGAGGTCCTGAGTTCAATCCTCAGCACTGCCAGGAAAAAGAAATAGAGAAGCATAGTGTGAGACATCAGGATCTGGAGTAAGAAAACTCTGGATTCTGGCTCTAGATATTGTTAACTGTGGACCTATGAGGTAGGCTACTTCACTACTCTGTGCTTCCATTTCTTCATCTAAAACATAGAAATAATAAGTCCAATCGAGCCTGGCGTTGTGGCTCAAGCCTGCCATCCTAGTTATTTTGGATTACTTGGAAAGTGAAGACTAGGGGGATTCACTAAGGACAGTCCAAGCATAAAAGTTTGTGAGACTCTGTCTCAACCAATGGCTTGCACTGTAGTGCATTCCTATTATCCCAGCTACAGAAGCACAGTAACTGGGTACAATGGTATCTGCCTGCCATCCCCAACAAGATGAGGGTGCATACATACAATTGTAGCCCAGTAAACCCCAGACATAAAGTGAGCCCTTACCTCAAAAATAACCAATACGGAAGGAGGTTGTAAGCATGCCTCAAGTGATAGAGCCTAGAAAGTTCAATCCCTAGTACTGCCAAATCATCATCATCATCATCATCATCATCATCCAATACAAAATGAGTGAAGAATGTGAGTAGATAATTCATTAATTGTCATAAAAATGAGAGAGATGTAAAAAAATATATTTACAAGCTGGACACTAGTGCCTCACACCTGTAATCCTAGCTTCTCAGGAAGCTGAGATCTGAGATCATGGTTCAAAGCCAGGCAGGAAAGTCTATGAGATTCTTATCACCAATCAATCAACAAAAGGCCAGAAGTGGAGCTGTGGCCCAAGTGGTAGAGCCCTGAGCACAAAAACTCAGGTACAACATCCAGGCCGTATGTTCAAGACCCAGTACTGGCGCGCATGTGCGCACACACACACATACACACACAATATGTTCACATTCACTACGAAAGATGATTAACACATTAATGGTAGTGCACACCTATCATCCCAACACATGGGAGGTAGAGGGTTCTAAGCCAGCCTGGGCTACTTAATAGGACCTGTCTCAAAAGAAAAATTCTGGAAAAGAAGTGAAATTATGTTGTTCACAGGTAAATGAATAGAACTGGAGATCATCATGTTAAGTCAAGTAAGTCAGACTAAGAAAGGCAAATAATATATGCAGAATCTAGATCAGATCTTAAAAAGTGACATGAGGGCTGGGAAGGTGGCTCAGTGGTAGAGCGTTTGCCTTGCATGCTCAAGGCCCTGGGTTCGATTCCTCAGCACCACATAAGCAAAAAGGAAAAAAAAGCCAGAAGTGGTGCTGTGGCTCAAGTGGTAGAATGCTAGCCTTGAGCTGAAGAGCTGAGGGACAGCTCCCAGGCCCAGAGTTCAGGCCCCACGACTGGACCCAAAAAAAACAAAAAAGCTGGAGATGGAGATGAAGATGGAGATGTCTGAAGTGGTAGAGCACCAGTATAAGTGAAAAAGCCAAGCAAAAGTATGAGGCCCTGAGTTCAAGCTTCAGTAGAAGCCTCCCCCACCCCCCAAAAAAGACAAATACGTTTGACATACCCTTTTATAAAAATTACATTTACAGCCAGGTGCTGATGGCTCATACCTGTAATCCTAGCTACTCAAGAAGCTGAGATCTGAGAATCATGGTTCAAAGCCAGCCTAGGCAGGAAAGTCTGTGAGACTCTTATTTCCAATAAACCACTCAAAAAACTGGAAGTAGCCCTGAGGCTCAAGTGGTAGAGCACTAGCCTTAAGCTGAAGAGCTGAGGGACAACTCCCAGGCCCAGAGTTCAAGCCCCATGACTGACAAAAAAAAAAAAAAAAAAGTACATTTACAATATTTCATAACAAAGGAAAGGTGGCCTTTGTAATTATGTATCACATCAGGGCTGGGAAGGTGGCTCAGTGGTAGAGGGCTTGCCTTGCATGCATGAGGCCCTGGGTTCCATTCCTCAGCACCTCATAAGCAAAAAGAAAAAAGCCGGAAGTGGCGCTGTGGCTCATGTGGTAGAGAGCTAGCCTTGAGCTGAAGAGCTGAAGGACAGCACCCAGGCCCAGAGTTCAGGCCCCATGACTGGACCCAAAAATCAATCAATCAATCAATTATGTATCACATCATTGCTAAGAATGGGGATTAGAAGCACATATTGCTGCATTAAAAAATAAGAAGTGAGCCAGGCACTGGTGGCTCACACCTGTAATCCTAGCTACCCAGGAGGCTGAGATTTGAGGATTGCATTCAAAGCCAGCCCAGGCAGGAAAATCCATGAGACTCTTATCTCCAATTAACAACCAGAAAACCGGAAATGGTGTTATGGCTCAAATGGTAGAGTGATCACTTTAAGTTGAAGAGCTCAAGGACAGGGCCCAGGCCCAGAGTTCAAGCCCCATTACTGACCGACAAAAAAAAAAGTGCTAAAAATAAATGTGTGTGTATAATATGATATGTTAAATGATATATGATATGTGTGGCATGTATGTGATACATAGCATATATGATGTACATATATTGTGCATGTTATATATCATGTATACACATGCATAAACACATATGTGCACACATCTATATAAAGGTTTTGGGAAAATCTTATAGCTTTCTGGAATGGGGTGACTGTAACATACACAGACAAGCACGTACACAAACAGACATAATACACATGCATGCATACACATATGACATACATCTATGCACACATGTATGCACATACATGCAGGCACACAAAAAGCTACACACACACATATATACAAACACTTATCCACATATTTGTATGCACAAATGCATAGGCACCCACGCTCACATATGCATACCTACACATGCACACACCAGCCTCATTGCTGCCTGTGGGCACAATGCCCCTAGAAATACTCCCCACCTAGTTCATCAGTTTTGGTTAAGGAAAAAGGGCATCATGTACATTCAGGGCAGAGCTGAATCCTAATGTGTGGGCTCCTGGTGCAGCCACCCTTGCCCTGCCTTAACACACAAAAGTGTCCACAACACTCAGTATTAAAGCACCTGCATAGCTTGGGAGAGATGCTGGATTTCATCCAGGAAGGAAAGCAAAGTAGAAGAGAGGGAGGATGGGAAGGAGGGAGGAAGGGAAGGAGGGAGGGAGAGAGGGAAGTGTGTACCACCGATCATAAAGCAATAATAATATCTCTACTTTTTGGAGCGATGAATCACTTTTACAGTAAACACACAAGCACAAGTATACAAGACAAAAATAAAAACTCCAAGGAGTTTAGGGACCCAGTTCTCAGATGTTGGGGATCCCAGGCCAATCAAAGCCAAGAAGACCCACCTGTGATGTGCTGGGGGGGGGCAGCAGGTGGTGGGGTGGGGGCAGGAGGCCAGGAACAGTGGTTTCAGTTGGACCCAAGCACAACCTTCACTTCCCATTTGAAGACACGAAGCCTGCACACACCCCGTGGTCACCTTGCCCCTCCCCCCACCCCACTCTTTCCAGGAGGGATGGGCTGTCTGACAGATTTTCTTTCTTACAGGATGGACAGGGTCTCAGCTCTAATAAGCAAGGGGCTGCTAATGTTACTGACAGAGAGCAGGAATCAGAGCTGACGGAACCCACTCACCACCCCTTATTTATAGCCAGAAGCTGTGCTCGGCGAATGGGTGAGGGGGCTAAAGGAGAACTGGATGTGTACGAGCAAGAGGGACAAAGCCAGCCTCCGTGTGCATGAGTGTACATGGCTGTGTGCAGGCATCTGTCTGGGAATGCACAAAAGGACGCCACTACAAGCCCCTCCCTAGGTAATAGTGTGGGGTTTTCCCCTAGGTTTCCTTTTCCAACAGTGAGAGAGTCAGAGAGTGATGATGCAGTCAATGAGACCCGCACACCCAGCAGTGCCACCAGTGGCATATGGCATTGGGCGCTGGAGCCAGAGAGAAAGGCCACTGCTCCTTTCTTACCTAATCAAACCTGCTGGCATTGACGGAGGTGAACTGGGGGTGGAGAGCTCTGCCTCGCCATTATCTCTGCTCTGTGGCACCTTCTCCTCCCCCTCCTCCCACCCACCCTCCCTCCCTCTCGCCCTCCCTCCATCTCAGCTTTGCTCCCGCCTATGAAAAATCAGCAAATAAAAAGTTACATTAACCCCACCCTGACCTCGCCGACATAATACACTGCAGGCTGATGCGCTGCCTTTGGAGGCTGGCTGAGAACCTGTCACTCTCCAATGTCCCCAGCACAGCCTGGGGAGCATTTACCGGATAATTAATATATTAAATGCATGAAAAATAGTTACACAGACTTCCCCCTCCCCGCCCAGGGAGGGGTGGGGGTGGGTGTGATGCAAAAAAAGACAGATTCAGGCTGTATACCATCAATATAAAAGCATCCCCCGAATAGCCGTCATAAAAACTGTTCATAATTTTATAGCTTCATTCCTGTTGGAGCACCATAAAGGCAAGTCATATTTTTTACACTCAGGATGCCCCATAAAAAAAAAAAAAAGCAGAAGAAGGATCGAGCGAGCAAAGGAGAACTTGGCAGGAGGTGCCTTTACTCTCACCTGAGGGTGAGGGACAAGAAGGTGGCCTGCGTTTGTCCTGACTGACCCCTTGCTCCCACCCTCTCCCTGGCCCAGCTGTGAATTCTGATGAGTCCGTCAAAATAATTATTAATTGGATGACTTTACTACTTTTTATTTGGCCTTTCTTTTTTTTTTCTCTCCTTCTCTTTTTGCTGATTCCATCTTTGCCTTTTATGAGGATGGAGGTGGGGGTGGATATGGGGTAGCAGCTCTGTGTTCAGGGCTTTTCCCCTTTTGGTGGGGAGGGGGGACCAGGGGTGTGAGGAGTATAATGCTGGGGGCCTGATTGGATCGCTTGGATCGGTTAGGGTTCCAGTGCATACATGAGCAGAGACGGTGACCATGTTTTTTTGTGGGAGATGTGAAGAGCTTTGGAGAAAAGAGCAAAGAGGATGGTAGTCCTTGGCACAGAGATTTAAGGTCTCCTGATCTTCTGACCTTACTAGCATAAGGTAGTGGCTGAGGGGTCTCTCCAGACACAGACAGCTCAGGGTTGAGCGTTTCACATCGGACACAGACAGAGAGGTTTGACCAGCCTGGGAAAGGAGGGGGAGGGGGGCAGCCAGAGCTCAGGAGGACGTTCATTTCCTGATCAGCTGAGTGCCCCAAGGGGACATGAATAGTAAAATGGCTCCCTTCTCTGCAAAACGTACACATATGCTAACCTCATCCCAAGAGGCCCTCATGACGCGCGCCCCCCTCCCCCGCCTTCCTGGAATGGGCTGGCGGGGAGAGGAGGGTACCCAGTCCGCGGGGTCTGCAGCCGTAGCGTGTGAAGGAGGCGCCGCTGCACAGACAACGCCTCTGTGAGTTGCTGTGGACGCATGGGGGAGACAGACACTCGCAGAGAGACCGGGAGCCAAGCACACCACCGCCTCTCACAAACCTTGGCTGCCTGCCCTGCCAGCCAGGGTCCCCCGTACATAGAGGAGTGCCAAAAGCAGTTTGTGTGGGGAGCGCCAGCCCGGCCCAGGGGTGTATAGAGGGGCGCGCGCCTGCTGGCCATGGTGCTGAAAGAGGCTGACCCACCCAGCCCGGCACATCCAGCCTCTGCCTTGTGGATTGGCTTGGGTTATTTTCTTCCCAGCTAAACTGAAAGGATTGTGCCTCCCCTTCTTTGGAGCTCCTCCTCCTCCTCCTCCTCTTCCTCCTCCTCTTCCCCTCCTCCTCCTCCTCCTCCTCCTCCTCCTCCTCCTCCTTTTTGGTGCTTGAACTCAGGGCCTGGGTGCTGTCCCTGAACATAAGAGTCTCATGGACTTTTCCTGCCCATGATCCTCAGATGTCAGCCTCCTGAGTAGCTAAGATTTCAGGCATGAGCCACCAATGCCTGGTCCTTTGGCATGGCTAAAATATGTCTACCTTTATTTGCCCTGTCCTTCCTGTCAAGGTGACAGTGCCTCAGAGGGAGTATCACATCCCCTCCATGACAGGACCAGGGAGTCTACTGCAGAAAGGCCTCTCATCATCCTGGATCTTCCTGACAAGCCATCTGTTTCTCCTCCCTCCCCCCTCCCCCACACTCCCCTGGTCTAGTGATACCATGAGGACAGGCTCTGGTCTTTCCCAAAGGCTAAGACTTATTTAGACCACCCCATTACCCTCATTACACTGAAATCTCTCCAACAAACACTGTCTCCCATTAACTGGGATTTTACATCCTTCACTATGTTTAGAGTTCTTTAAGACAAGAATTTATCCATACCATCAAACTGGGAGCTCTTGATACCCACCCCACTCCCAACACACTCCCGTGAACAAAATCTGTGTCTTATCTATCAGATAGGGATTTCTTCCAGGATAGGGTCTCCATTTCCCCGCCCACATTAGAAGTTCCTCTGTGTTATTAGATTTGTCCAATTACACTACAATACCTCCGAGGCCAAGGCTAGAATTCTTCAAGAAAGACTGGGGCACTGGGCAGTGGTGGCTTATGCCTGTAATCCTAACTACTCAGGAAACTGAGATCTGAGGGTTGTGGTTCTAAGCCAGCCCAGGCAGCAAAGTCCATGAGACTCTTATCTCTAATTAACCACCCAAAAGTCAGCAGCAGAGCTGTGATTCAAGTGGTAGAGCACTATCTTTGAGCAATAAAAGCTCGGGGACAGCACCCAAGCCTTGAGTTCAAGCCCCAGGACAGGCATCAAAAGGAAAAAAAGATAAGACCTCCTATGGAAAACACTGTGGTGTGCTCATGATTCCTCTGTAATACTGGAGGCCCTCCAGGTAAGAACAGTATTCCTCCAGAGGGAGGAACATGACTCCCCCATAGAAGACTACTTGAGACTGAATGCTCCCACACATCCCACTCCTCCAAGGCAAGAGGTGTGCACTCTTTGTTCAACCCTGCAACAGGAAGAGGAACTTGGTTCCTGCTCTGGTTGGTTTCACCATCTGTGAACTGGACAGAAGGGACCAGCGTTATCATCCCCCTCTGAGTGTCAGCCATAGCCCCCAGGCCATTCACACCCATTATCTCTCCACCTCACCTCCCTGCAAGGCAGAAATCCTTATCCCTTTCTGCACTCAGATGGAACTGCCACACCAGATTCCCACTCCAATTCCCTTAGTCCCAGTCCTAGATTCCTGGGTCTCTCCTCTCCCACACCACCCTGCTGATCCATTCCTATAAAAGCAGCCATGCAGGCCCACCCAGGGTTATAATCTCAGGACCTGAAATCAAGCTTAAAGCAGAGAGGCTGAACATTAAGGGCTGAATTCCCCTCTCTTTGGGTATTCCACACCACAGTCAGGAGGACTGAGGGCTGGGCCTGCAGATCACCAGGGCAGTACCCTGTCTACTTGGAAGCTCTACCTGTCTTGGGAAAGGAGGTGAGCAGAGAAAAGGAGTCACTGTGAAAGTCTGACTTGCTTATTCGAATCTTCTTTTTATTTTTGTTAAGTGAAAACCTAAGCCCTCCTTTTTCCCCTTCTCATTTCTAACACAGTATCTCAACATGATAGGGTGAGAGCAGCTATTAATATCTCTGTATTATACATTGTTTCCTCTGTGGTATGTGTGTGTGTGTGTGTGCGTATATATGATAAAAACAAGTCTACCACTTCTCCCATACTAGAACTAAAAATGGGAGGGGGGTAAAAACATCCTCCTCCCCCAAAAGGAAAAGCATCAACTAATTTGAAAAATATTTAAGAAACTCTGGGTCGTCATCCACTCGCCTCTCCCTGCTCCATAATTACACTGCAGTGCCTGATATTTTCATGGGACATTAAACCAGGAGTCAGGTGATGGGTTCCTTCCGTCTACGCCTATCCGTTAGCCGCCAGGCCCCCGCGGACCTTGACATTATTAATAGTCCTATTCATTAAGTATTACTCTTGTAGAATGAGTAGCATAATATTGGCCTGGAGATAGGAACAGGCAGAAGGAATAAGTCAAATTAATTTTCCGGAGCAAACGCCCCGGTTCTGTAAATGACATTCTGTACTGTTAGCATTTTAAATGTGGCACAAATGGCAGGAGACACAATTTGAAAGCAAAATACTAGAAGACATGGCTCAGGGTGGAACGTGGCAGCAGGAAAATCTAAGAGCGTCAGGGACCTGGGGGTGGGAAAGCCTGGCTCATGTAGTGACAGGGAGTGGAAGGGTTTTTTTTTTTTTCTTTGTAAGGGGCATTTATTTTAAATGCAGTTGAGGGAGGAGAAAGGTAGGAGAGTGGGCAGTATGTATAATATGGCAAGTGTAGGGAGCGTGTGGTAGAACAGAAGGGAGGGAATCAATCACAGCTCTGTCCCCACATCCGCCCCCAAGGGATGGAACCCAGAGGTTGGAGCTCAGGGCTTTCTGCAGTAGACTTGCCTTTGAAGTCTTCCTAGCCAGGTCTAGGAAAGGATAACTCTTGCCTTCTTTCTTCATGTGAGATTTGGTCTTCAAGGTAGGTAGAGGCATTCAGACATGCCTCCAATCGTTACAACAACAATGTGCAAATTTCAGGAGAAATGAGGTGTTTTTATTTTAGAGGGAGGGGGATTACAGACTGGTGAAGTGAGGCCCCATACCCTGCACAAGCTTTGTGTTCAGTGGTGGAACCAAGAGCATCCCAGGTAGCAGTGACACAATGCAGTTTATGGTTAGGAAAATAAGGTTAGGAGGAGTCAGGGGACATCAGCTAGAGGTGATGGCATTCAGCCTGGACTTTGAAAGCTGGACAGAATTTGGATGTGGAGAAGGACAATTTGAATGAAGGGAGCAAGATGAACCAAGTGTGTAAACATCAGCGAGCCCCAGGAAGGCTGCTGCCCAGGATAGAAGGCTTGGGAAGGACCGTCCATACCAGGCAATCCTGGTATGTCAGGATCTGAAGGTTCAGAAACTTGTCTTAGAAGATGGTACCTTTCCTAAAGGCATCTCCTGCCTCGTTCTTGGGACACTCAGACAGTCTGGCCACAGAATGAGAAAGTAGTGGTGTGGACTGCAGGCAGTCTATGCTTTTGGTAGTTTCTGGTCCCATCCTGCTACATTTCCTCCAGGGTTCCATCCCAGAAAATCAAAGCCTCATTGGAAATTACATGGTGCTTCAAAAAAGCTAGGTTGTGAGTGTGTGGAAAGGTGAGTGTCCACTCATGAGCCCCCAACTATTCCCATGAAGAAAGTAGAAGCAAGACTCCTTTGCATGTGTAAGCACTTGCCAATGGGCTTTGGGGGCTTAGCACCCAGCACTATTAATTGGGTACCCTCAAATGTCACAAAGAACATAGGCAGACTCTCCATCTTGGCACACTGCCTGGAATTGAGTTTCTACACAACAATTCTGTCTTCCTTACTCAGATTCAGCCAAGCTTCAGGTTTTCTTCTCTTCCACTTTGGGTAAGACAATGTCTAAACTTACCAGGTTCTGTCTAACCAGATCCTAAGATCTGAAGCCTTTCAGGACTCTAGACAACTAAATCTCAGATGAACTCTAGAGTCCAAACAGGGATTTAGTGTTGACTAACAGATGTAAGTATATAATTTATTGCATTACAGCCTATGATAAGCAGGAAAATTTTAAAAATGTTAAATCAACAGCACCTATCACTTTCAGCAAGTACTGCCAGACACTGTTCTAAGTACTCTTATTCTCTTACTCTTAACTCATTATATCCTGGCATTAACCCTAGAATGTGAGTACAGTTATTACTGTATGAGAAAACTAAAGCTCACATGGTTAATTAACTGGCCCAAAGTTAAGACTGGTAATAAGGGCAGGTCCAGGATTTAAAACCAAGCAGCTTGGCTCCAGAGCCCATCTTTGAAACTTTACTACATGAGATTATAGGTCAGCCAGGTCCTAAGGGACTAAGGACCAGAGAATGATCTGGAAGTTTCTTGGGTTCCAAAATCCACAGCTATTGACATCTCAGACAGAGCTGAGTGATAAAAAAAATCTTTTTTTAACCCATCATGGTAGTACACACCTATAATCCCAATACTTGGGAGAATGAGGCAAGAGGATCAAAACTTTGAGGCTAACCAACATAGCAAAAACTTGCCTCAAAAACAAAACAAATACATGGTCCGTGTTTGGCCTCCACTTATCTGGGCAAAAAAGCATCAGAGCCAGAGTGCTATCACTAGGGAAGTCAAGAGTAGTTGGGAAGTGGGAGTACTAAGTGTGAATTCAGGAGCCTTGGATCATCCCTATGGATCTTGGAGAAATCACAGACTCTCTGAACCTCAATTCCTCACTTGTGAAATAAAGACACCAGCAGCTATGCTGACCCTGCTGAACTGATTTTTAACCTAAGATGCAAAGAAACATTTAAAAAAAACACACACACACACACCAACTTGAGCTGGGAAGGTGGCTCAGTGGTAGAGTGCTTGCCTTGCATGCATGAGGCCCTGGGTTTGATTCCTCAGCACCACATAAGCAGAAAAAAACCAGAAGTGGTGCTGTGGCTCAAGTGGTAGAGCACTAGCCTTGAGCTGGAGAGCTGAGGGACAGCACCCAGGCCGAGTTCAGCCTCCACAACAGACAAAACAAACAAACAAACAAACAAAAAACAACTCTTGGGCCAATCCCCAAGATGAATCTCTTGGTTTAAACCAGATATTAACCTTTCATACCTCCCTAGGTGATCCTACCATGCATTCAGCCAGGTACACAGAACCAAGGCTGTATTCTCATGGCAGCAACATCTGAAATCTTTTTTGGGGGGGGGGTGGGGAGGTCCAGTCATGGGGCCTGAACTCTGGGCCTGGGAGCTGTCCCTCAGCTCTTCAGCTCAAGACTAGCACTCTACCACTTGAGCCACAGCGCCACTTCCGGATTTTTTGTTTTTGCTTATGTGGTGCTGAGGAATCAAACCCAGGGCCTCAGGCATGCAAGGCAAGCACTCTACCACTGAGCCACCGTCCCAGCCCATGAAATCTTAAACCTTGGTATCCAGGGACAGTATCAAGATGGGAGAGGTAGTGGGCCCCGAAGTCCCAAGGAAGCCCCAGGATTGACCCAAAAAAATATATTCTCTCAAAAATATCTGCTTAGCAGATCATTACAAGTCAGGATATAGTAAAGACACTTGCCATGTTCATTACTGCACTATTCAAAATAGCCAAATTATGGAAACTGCCCAAATGCCCTACAACAGATGAATGGACAGATAAAATGTGATGTGATGTGTGTATGTGTGTGTATTCTACTTCGAATCTGTATTATAGGCAATCACGTGGGCCTCATGGGACCAAGCATAAACTTGGCTCTTTCTTTTGAGATGGGGGATTTCAGAATTCTTGTGCTGGCCTAGAACTGTGATCCTCCCATTAGTCACCTCCTGTGTAGCTGGGATAACAAGCACACACGCCACTGAGCCTAACAGCCAGTTGTGAAATGGGAGTTTCAAAAACTCTTTTTCCAATTCTGGCCTGGAACCACTATCTCCAATTCCGAAGAGGCTAGGATTGCAGGTATGAGCCACGGGGACCGCACCTGGCTATCACTCCAGATCCTCCATACCTAGCATCCTCTCCTCATTTTTGGAGGTATCATCCCCCATAATTTCTTCCGGAAGATCTGCTATTCATGACTCCCTCTAGATCTCACTGGGGAGCATGCTCAAAAGGGGACCTCTTCCATCCAACCACGTTGGAGGAGGCATAACTTCTCTCTCCCCCACCCAACAACTGAATAAATACATTTAGCTCCACCTCTCCCCCCACCTTTTTTTTTTTTTTTTTTTACCAATTTAGTATTGTTTAATATGCATTTAATCAGGCCATTCAGTATTACAGCAGCTATGTAGCGTGACTCCCCCCCTCCCCCGCCCCCACCAAGGGCCCAGGGGGAAGGCGTTATAGGCCATTAGGCTAAAGTAATATGTATGAGGAGTCACTTTTCCCCAGGGCGCAGTAACTATTTTTGCTCCCCAGTCGTCCCCATTAAATCATTAAACCTCATGACTATACTTTCTGAACTCTACCATGATCTTTAAAAAGCCAAGCATTAAAGGGCAGCCGTCACCCTCCACCGCCCAGGCCTCCAACACTTTATGTATTCACAGCATTAAGTCCTTTGTCAGTCTATACATCATGGGGGGGGGGGGGGGGTGGAGTCATGGCTCACAAGGAGCCACCATTCTCCTTGGGGAGGGCTCCAGGAGTATAGTGACGTGTGCAACACCTTGCCCCATCATCATCATCACCATCACCACCACCACCGAAGGTGGTAATGAGAAACTAGACCCGGGAGCTGTCCATGGTACTGAAGACCTGTCTCGGCTGGACATCTCTACCCAATTAAGGTTGACTTTCTCCACGGACAAGAGCCATTTCATAAGCAAATATTCCCTGCAAGTCTTTATTTTTTATTCTAATGTGGGTATCATCTTCCCAAAGAAAGATGTGTGATAGCCAAAAGATGTGTGGATTAGGATTCCAAAAGCTACTAATGGAGATGATCTAAGACAAGTCTGAGCATCAATTTCTTCATTAGAGAAACTAGTATTCAATCATACCAATCATACCACATTGTTGTGTTCAGTGCTATGTTTAAGTTATTTTCAACCCCCCCACTACACAGTTATAAGTATTCGTGTATTGATAATATCGATTGTACCATCACTTAGTAAATATTTCCTTTATACTGTTATTTATAACAGTACTTAGTCATTACTGTGGTTGGCAGGTGCTAGTCAAGAGCCATGTTCCAGAAGCATCCTCCTTCCTTAGGAGATTTCCCCCACAAAAGGATGCAAAACAAAAAGTGTTCCAGACAGACAAGAGAGGTGACAGTTTTCAAATCTCCTGTACATTTGAATGGAGAGAACTCTAGAGTCCCTTATGCAAAGATCTGCACCCCAACCTTGTGGATGCGCTATGTGGCCCTGACTCCAGGCCTCAATGCTCCCCCCACCACACACACACACACACACACACACACACACACACGTGCTTTCCTCACTCTGAGTCCCTCTACCTGCTATACAATGATCCAAAAGCTGGGCAGGGAAGGGTTAAACATCTTAGCCACCCCCCCCCCAACAGGGTCCTCCTCACTGGCTGGGAAACAATGGAGCCATCAGTCTATATTTGACCTTTGCCCCTACAGCGTTTATGACTTATTCCTCTCCTCTACTGCCTGCTGCGATTCAGCCTTCAATCTCCCAGCCTTTGCCAGAGCCACGCTGGCCCTCCCCCAGTGCTCTCCCCAGCCTCTCTGGTCTCGCTCCTTCCCTCCTTCCCCTTTCTCTCCCTCCCTCCTCAACCTCTCTTGGATTCTATCCTGTCTTGTGCCCACACTATTTTTATTTTCCTTTTCCTATTCTCCCCCACCTTTGTGTTTCATGTTCTCCACCCCCACTGCCATTTCTCTCTCCTCTTTCCATTTCCTCTTTCCTCCCCTTCTGTCTCTTGAGTTTTCTTCTGTTCTCCCTGCCATACTAACTTAGACATTGGCTTATCAGAGTTAGATCTCTTGGGAAATGTTGGCTTGTGCTCCTCTCTCCTCTTACCACTCTCAAACCTACAGCTCTTTTCTCTCTGCTCACCCCCCACTCCAGGCCCTGGCACCAGTGTGCCCAGAAGTGGCTATAAACATGGAAAATTGGGAAGATCTTACATCCATTCCTTGAATGGGAGCCCGAGGTATTGAAGATCCGGACCCAAGCACAGACCATGGAGGAGCTCATTAAGGAGAAAGAATCTGGGCCGGCATGATAGCACATTCTAGCTCCATGGGAGGCAGAAATAAGAGGAGGATCACAGTTTGAGACCAGCATGGGCAAAAGTTAGTAAGACCTTATCTTAAAACAAACCCTTTAGCTGGGTACAGATGACTCATGCCTATAATCCTAGGGGGCTGAGGAGGAAGCTGAGATATGAGGCTGAGATATGATCACAGTTCAAAGCCAGCCTGAGCAGAAAAGTCCTCTCATGAGACTCTTATCCCCAATTAACTACTAGAAAACCAGAAGTGGAGCTATGGCTCAAAGTAGTAGAGTGCTAGCCTTGAGCAATGGAACTCAGGGACAGCACCCAGACCCTGAGTTCAAGCCTCACGACCAACAAAAATAAAAATAAAAATAAACAAGTCCTTTGTGGTTGTGCATACCTATAATCCAGCTACTCAGGATGCAGAAGTATAAGAATCATGGTCTAAGATTACCCAAGTTGAAAGGGCAAGAATCTATCTGAAAAGCAAACTAAAATCAAAGGGACTTGGGTCATGGTTCAAGCAGTAGAGCGCTTGCTTAGCAAACTTGAGGCTTTGAGTTCAAACCCTAGACCCACCTAGCTGAATGAATGAATAAAGGAGGAAAAAAGGAAAAGAACACACAACTCAGACATGAGAAGATGGATTCTAGTCCTTGCTCACCTACTAAGTTACCATGAGCAAGTCATTTATCTTCTTTTAACTTCTTCCTATCCCGTAATACAGGATTGAATAGTGCCCACCTTGACCTGGCTTGGAAAGTTGTTTAAAGGACCAAAACCAAATACAGAGTGGAAGTACACTGCAAACTGTAGAGCACTGTGCAAATACTGGAGTGGAGGGAGATGTATTCTTTTCTCTGGTGTCTCCCTGAACTACCTTGACCCCACCCCTGACCCACCCCACCGTCATAGCAAGTGAAGGAAATAGTGACCCATCCATTCACATAGCACCTTCTAGGGTACAAAGCACACCAAGAGCCCCAGAGATGTGGTTATTATTCAAGCCTCCATGTTTAGCCTCCAAGTCCAATGCTCTTTCCAACATCTGTGACTTCCCACGTGTCCTTCAGAGTCCAGAGAAATTGGGCTCCTGCCCACACCGCCTGTTCCCTCCTTACCTAGTCAATCCACACACCCATCTTCCTCTAGCTCTCTGAAGGAAGAGTCTGGGTCTAGCATATACTCAGTGAAACATAAAACCATTTGTTTGCCAAGTGAAGGAAGGAAGGAAAGAACGCCCCTCCTCACTGTATGGCACAGTGAAGCCCTGGTGACAGGGGTATGTGAAGGAAGTGAGTAACAACTTAGTCCCCTTCTCTCACAACTCCAGAGTGCTGCTGCAGGGCCACAGAGTGGGCTCTGTGCTCTGGCATGGTGTGGGGGGGTCTGCCTGCCACCCCACCATGCACACTGTTCCGCCCCTGCCCCCAGCCTCTGACAGCAGCCTGTGTAATGAATGACTCTTCAGTAGGGCCCAGCAAAAGGACAGGAGGGCATGAGACAAATCATAGCTGCCAGGCGCTAATCTTCCCCTGGGAAAGTCACCTCCACCCCCCTCATCCATCACTGGGCACTAGGCTGCCACCATACTCCCCCCTCCTCAACACACACTCAAGACAACCACCGGGTTCCGTGGATACATGTAAGATGCACAGAGAGGAGGTATGGGCACACGCTCAGGAGCTTCTTCTGCACATGAGCTGAGCAGTCAAGTCACAAAAGGACACTAGGGCTCCACATAAGATCCTGCCTCACACACCCCAATCCAGAAAAAGGCAAAGCAAGCCTTTCAACACAAATCCTCAGCCACACATTGTTTAACTGTTTGAGAAATGTTTGCTGAGAACCTATTTCAAGTCCAACAATGCCACACAGAGAGCTCTGAGAAGAACAGAATGGAAGGCAGCCAGGAAAGAGTCTATGGCTCAGCAGGGGGCCAAGACAGGCCAAGAGACAGTCAGAATAAGGTACCCAGCCTGGATAGAGGAGGAAGAAGGAGTCAAGGAGAGATTGCTCTCCTAGCCAAGAGGTTCTGAATCAGCTTCATGAAGAAGACCTTGAAGGATATGGAGAGTCTGCAGAGGCTTGAATGAGAACTAGGGTAACAAAAGCAGAATACGGAAAGCAAAGCCTACATGCAAGATAGTGCGATCACTTGTGCAAGAAAATGAAGGGGAGACCTGTCCACCGTGTGCCAGGTTTAAAAATGCCAGACCCACCAGTCACCGGTGGCTCACATCTATAATCCTAGCTACTTGGGAGGCTGAGATCTGAGGATTGTGGTTCAAAGTCAGCTCAGGCAGGAAAGTCTGTGAGACTCTTATCTCCAACTAACCACCAGAAAACTGGAAAGTGGCACTGTGGCTCAAAGTGGTAGAGTGCTAGCCTTAGCAAAAGAACTCAGGGGCAGCACCCAGGCCCTGAGTTCAAGCCCCATGACTGACAAAAAAAAGTCAGACCTCCATTCCTAACACATACACACACACACACACACACACACACACACACACACACACACACACAGAGTCTCATGAAAAGAGGAGCTGGTTTCACTCCGGCTGCAGATCAACTTCATCTCTCACTAAAATAGCTATAGAGACAAGGACCTGAGTCCATACACCATGCCACTCTGCAGCCACTCGGGCAGTCACCCTCTGGCTAGCTTTCATGGAGCGCTAATTTGAGAAATCTTCAGGCATTACCTCCCAGTAGAACTTAACCTCATTTGCTTTAGAAAAAAAAAAAGTTTTTCCACTTTTGCTTTAAAACAAAAAGAATAAGAAAAAAAAAAAAGACCCATCCAGAGCTATTAAAAGCAGCAGAGCTTTGGGCATTTCCTGCTTTACTTAGACAAGTGGAAGAGGTGGAGTGAGACCCCAACATTTGTGGATCACCTGCTGTGTAGCCAGCCGCTTCGCTGCAGTGTGTGTAGAGGAGGCTTTCTGTCTACTTTATGGATGAGGAAATCAAGGTTAGGTCCAACACATCATCTCATTTGGCTTCCAATAAATAACTGTACTGGGAACCAGTGAAGGCCTCAAAGAAAGGGATGCATACAAAGTTTTTACCCTGCTAGTGTTTGCATTTGAACTAGGAGAGATAGGTCAAAATCAAGTGAATGAGTATGGTAAGTGCTATGAAGTAAACAATAAGGTAAGATACTAGGGCATCGAGTACAGATATCGGGGATAAGGGGACCTCTCAGCTACAAATAAACTGACTTCTGATCTTCTTCCCCATCTTATAACATGGAAGAAAAGAAAGGAAGGGAGCATTTTGCACTGGCAGAAATCCAGATGGGAAAAGTCCCTTAGAGACACAAAATAAATGAGAAGCCATTGTCCATGCTGACCCATCCAAGTTAGCTCTGAAGCTCTAGCACCAATGATCTGAGCACGCAGGACTTGGCCAAGTAACACTTCAGCCTTCTTGGTGGGAGTATTAGAGCAGGCAGAGCTAGGGATAGGGCTGGGCAGAAATGCAGACTAGGCAAAACAAGGTGGGCTTCAGAGCCCCAATGTCTAGCTCAGTTACATAGCTTCCAATGGGTGATTAGATCTCTGTGTGTGCCAGTTTTCCTCTGGAAGATGAGTACCATGAGGGCACCCACCTTCCAGGGCTGAGTGAGGATGAAAAGAAGTTATTCTCAAGAACGATAAACATGGGAAGGTATCAGCACTGAACCCTGAAGCAGAAGTCAGATGTACTGAGGATGAAGACAGGGAAAGGCATTTGGCAGGCAGAATAAGGGTGCAGAGAGGAAAGGGTAGGAAAGAGGAAGCTAGTGTGAGAGTTATAAGGTTTATGTCCAACTTCCCCCAAAGCTTAATAGATTTCTAAATGGGCTTATTATCACCACCTATGAATTCTTTTAAAGGACCTAATTATAAAACACCAAACCAGCTAATTAGGTTTCCTGAGTTCGCCTTGACACAGGTGCAAACAGGTTCTCTGGATGGTGGCTCTGGCAGAGCCGGCAGAGCCCACAGAGCCAGCTTCCAATCAATGAAGAAAGAGGCCTGACTGGAGCCACACAATTAGGCCTGTAATTGTAGTCTTCCTTCTGCCACTACAGATGCCTCATGGTGTTCACTGAGACTTCTCTCACGCAGGTAGGCTGGAAGCAGAATCGAGCGACTCCATTTCCCAAGGGCGAGGATAGCAGCAAGAAGATGCCCCTAGCATCCAGCTCAGGAGGGACTACATGGTGAGTCAGCCACTGGGAGGCTGAAAAATAAATGCTCTGCCCACCACTGGAGGGATGAATGTACCTACAGGAGGGTAGTGAAGTGTCAGAGATGCGGGGTGAGGAACAGAGTTCTGAAGTGCTCTCCTGAGGGTCCCATGAAACCCTGCTCTGGTAAGTCCCCAACGGCAAGAGCAGTCCAATCCGCTGGGAACTTGTTTGAAATGCACATGATGAGACCCACCTGGAGGTGGGGCTTGGCAAGCCCCACGCTGGAAGCAGCTTGTCACGTGGTTCTGAGCCAGTTCCTGAGCCAGGGCAGGGCCATTCATCAACAAAGCTGTCAATGGTGGGGGGCTAGCGAAAGGAGGATGGTGGAAGGGCCTGTTTCTTAAATTAAACTAAATGATGGCAATTAAAGGGGCATCCCCTTCACATGATTAATTCTCCTTTTGCTAAACGGGGTGGGCAAGAGTTGGACAACTAATGATGGTGGCCACATACCTCACCTTCAATCCTCCACCCTATTGTCTCCAGGGCAGAGGGACCTTGGAGTCCCAACCCCGAAGTCTGACCTTCCATCCTTGTGGTAGTCCCCCTGGAGAATGAGGTTTGTGAGCTACAAAGCACTCATTTCCTGAGGCTCAACTCCACCATCTCTTGTCCAAGGTACTCACCCCTCTGCTCTGTCCCCATCCCTGACTCTTAGCAGCCACCCTAGGCCTGATGAGTAACCTCAACCTAGATCTAACAATAGCATGGCAAAATTGAAGCCTGGAAGAATGTGACCGCAATTCCTCCCAAGGAAGAATTCCATAGGTCCAAGTAAGGTTAGAATGCAGATCCAATCCGTCTCCCAGATTTCTTCCCCAGTAGACCAGCCCACCTCTTTCACTGCTAGCTTCCAAGGCAGGGGCTCTCATACACATGGTCAATGTTCATAGTCTATGACGATCACCTCTGACGATCACCTCTGACGATCACCTCCTACTCTGCCTGTCTCTCTCTCCTGAGCAGATTTTATGGGATTTTCTTAATGTATTTGTATAGTAACTGCCATAGCCTTCAGAGCTAAGCAACCAGAGATCAAAGGCCCCACTGTTGAAGCCCCAGTCACCTCTTGCATTTGACAATAGGAGAAACATCTCCTCTTAGCAGCTTCCAAATAACTGACACAATTATACAGACACTTCTGCATGGGCTGCTCCAATGAAAGCAAAGACCCATTCATGATGTTACTCAAAGCTCTCCTGACTAAAGAGTCACCAAAAATGTTCAGAGCCTATCTCAGGACAAGTGTGTGTGTGTGTGCATTCTCTTATTTACCAAGATAAGCTATGAAACTAAAACCTTTTCCTTTTTTTTGGGGGGTGGGGGGGTCCGGTCATGGGGCCTGAACTCTGGGCCTGGGCACTGTCCCTCAGCTCTTCAGCTCAAGGCTAGCACTCTACCACTTGAGCCACAGCGCCACTTCTGGCTTTTTTGTTTTTGCTTATGTGGTGCTGAGGAATCGAACCCAGGGCCTCAGGCATGCAAGGCAAGTGCTCTACCACTGAGCCACCTTCCCAGCCCACCTTTTCCTTTTTTTTTTTTGTCGGTCGTGGGGCTTGAACTCTGGGCCTGGGCGCTGTCCCTCAGCTCTTCAGCTCAAGCCGAGTGCTCTACCACTTGAGCTACAGCGCCACTTCCAGTTTTCTGGTGGTTTATTGGAGATAGGAGTCTCACGGTCTTTCCTGCCCGGGCTGGCTTTGAACCGTGATCCTCAGAGTAGCTAGGATTACAGACGTGAGCCACCAGCACCCGGCTACCTTTTCCTTTTTTTTAAATGTCAGTCCTGGAGCTTGAACTCAAGGCCTGGACTCTGTCCCTGAGATTCTTTTTCCTCAAGGTTAGCACTTTACCACTATGAACTACAGTGCCACTGCTGGCTTTTTCTGAGTAGTTTGTTGGAAATAAGAATCCCACAGAATTTCCTGCCCAGGCTGGCTTTGAGCTGCAATCCTCAGATCTCAGTCTCCTGAGTAGCTAGGATTACAGGCATGAGCCACCAGCTCCTAATGTTTTCCTTCTTTTCTTAGACTGCTGGGAAGTTCGGGGCTCCAATGTTGTATCTAACTGCAGAGGTCTTTATCAGTCTGATTTTTTTCCCAAAAATAAATAGGTATTTGGGGTTTGCAATCTTTAAAAAAAACAACAACAACCACCCTTTTCATGCTTATGGCCAAGAGTTGAAGACCTGGAAAAGCAAAAGATCATCTTGGGCTCTACAAACACTAAGGTCTAAGAAAGGATATGAGCAAGGATCTGCCCTCACTGACCTGAAGCTGCCAATCTCTGCTACTTATAGGGAGGAAGACCCCTAGAGGGAGAGAGAATTAGGAAGGACAGAGACAGTGGGAGACAAGAAATTACACTGCGGTTAGGCTAGGCCCCCCGCTGGCCATAACACCCACCGTTCATTTCCAACCTCAGGGCCTCCCCCACAGAATTTCCAGAGTTTTACTTCAGATTGAAGTCTCAGGAAACAGAAAATGAGATCATCTAAGTTTCCTTGGAGGGGATATATATTAGGCCATAGCTCAGGGCTAAGACCTCACCACACACTCCTCACATAAGACACCCAGGGGCTGTGTGACTGACCTTCTCTAGATCTTGGTTCCTTCTGAGTTAAATTGGGATGGGTAAGGCTGCTTCAGTGGCTTCCAGATCCTGCTCCACAGGGCCTAGGGGAGAGACAGTCCCAGTGTCTCTTTCCACCAAAATATCCCCACTTATTTTTTTTTTGCCATCTGGACATATGAAATTAGGGATCCGGTTCTAACCGGTTTGAGCCAGTTTGAACCGGTTTAAACCAGTTTGATCCGGTTCTGACCGGCTTGAGTCGGTTCAAACCGGTTTGAGCCGGCTCTAACCTGTTTGAGCCGGTTTGGTCCGGTTCTGACCGGTTTGAACCGGTTGAAGCCAGTTTGATCCGGTTCTGACCGGTTTGATCCGGTTCTAGCCGGTTTGACATTCGGCTCTAACAGGTTTGAACCGGTTCTAACCGCTTTGAGCTGGTTTGGTCCGGCTCTCACCGGTTTGAACCGGTTCGAGCCAGGTCGAACCGGTTTGGTCTGATTCTGACCGGTTTGAACCTGTTTAAACCGGTCTGATCCGGTTTGAGCTGATTTGATCCGGTTCTGACCAGCTTGAACCGGCCCTAACCGGTTTTATCCGGCTCTAACCAGTTTGAGCCGGTTTGGTCCAGTTCTAACCGGCTTGAACCGGTTATGACCAGTTTGATTCGGTTCTAACGGGTTTGAACCGGTTTGATCCGGTTCTAACCCGTTTCAGCCGGTTTGGTCGGTTCTGACCGTCTTGAAACGGTTCTGACCAGTTTGATCCGGTTCTAACGGGTTTGAACCAGTTTGATCCGGTTCTAACCCGTTTCGGGCGGTTTGAACCGGTTTGATCCGGTTCTGACCCGTTTCGGGCGGTTTGAACCGGTTCTAACCAGTTTCAACTGGTTTGATCCGGCTCTAATCGGTTTGATCCGGTTCTGACCGGTTTGATCCAGTTTCTAACCGGTTTGTTCTGGTTCTGACCGGTATGAACTGGTTCTGACCAGATTGATCCGGTTCTGACCGGTTTGATCCAGTTCTAACCGGTTTGTTCTGGTTCTGACCGGTTTGAACTGGTTCTGACCAGTTTGATCCGGTTCTAACCGGTTTGAGTCGGTTTGATCCGGTTCTGACCTGTCTGAACCGGTTCTAGCCGGTTTGGTCCGGTTCGAACCGGTTCTGACCGGTTTGATCCAGTTCTAATCGGTTTTAACCGGTTTGAGTCTGTTCTAACCGGTTTGATCCGGTTCTGACCGGTTTGATCCGGTTCTAACTGGTTTGATCCGGTTCTGGCCGGTTTGAGCCGGTTTGATCCGGTTCTAACGGGCTCGAACCGGTTTGGTACGGTTCTGACCAGTTTGCGCTCGTTCTAACCGGTTTGAGGCAGTTTGATCCGGTTCTAACCTGTTTGAGCCGGTTTGTTCTGGTTCTGACCGGTTTGATCCAGTTCTAACCGGTTTGATCCGGTTCTGACCAGTTTGATTCGGCTCTAGCCAGTTTGATCCGGTTTTTGACCTGTTTGATCCCTTTCTAACTGGTTTGAACCTTTTTGATCCGGTTCTGACCGGTTTGATCCGGTTCTGACCGGTTTGAGCCGGTTCTAACTGGTTTGAGCCGTTTTGGTCCAGTTCGATCCGATTCTAACTGGTTTCAGTCGGTTTGATCCGGTTCTGGCCGGTTTGATGCGGTTCTGACCTGTTTGAACTGGTTTGATCCTGTTCTGACTGGTTTGAGCCGGCTTGATCCGTTTCTGACCGGTTTGAGTCGGTTCTGACCGGTTTGATCCGGTTCTAGCCTGTTTGGACCGGTTTGATCCGGTTCTAGCCTGTTTGGACCGGTTCTAGCCGGTTTGAGCCGGTTCTAACGGGCTTGTCCGGTTCTGATCGGTTTGAACTGGTTCTGACTGGTTTGATCCGGTTCTGACCGGTTTGAACCTGTTCTAGCCGGTTTGAGCTGATTTGAACCGGTTTTATCCGGTTCTAACCGGTTTGAACCGGTTCGGTCCGGTTTGATGTTCTGGCCGGTTTGATCCGGTTCTCACCGGTTTGATCCGGCTCTAACCGGTTTGAGCCAGTTTGATCCGGTTCTAGCCGGCTTGAACCGGTTCTGGCCGGTTTGATCCAGTTCTAACCGGTTTGATCTGGTTCTGACCGGTTCTAACCGGTTAGAGTCGGTTTGGTCCGGTTCTGACCGGTTTGATCCGGTTCTGACCGGTTTGAGCCGCTTTGTTCCTGTTCTAGCCGGTTTGAGCCTGTTTGAGCCGGTTCTGACCGGTTCTGACCGGTTTGAACCGGGTAGAAGCTGATTTAATACTAAATCACAGCTTTTAAAGGATCTAGAAACCCACACCTCAGGATGCCTATACTCCAGCTGGCCTGTTTCTATACCCAAAGCTTTTCTAGCTTCCTGACCAAGGGAAGCAGAAGTCCTCAGATAGGGCAGACTGTTTGGGTCAGCTGTGAAACCCCACATAAGTCTACTCACCTCTCTCTGATCCTTGTTCCTATAACTCTCAGATGTGGGAAGAGGGTGGGGCGGCACCTACCCCTTTTAAGGGTTAACAGAAATGATGCATACTGCTGTTCCCAGGAAGGTGAGATACAGTAAGAAAGCTGATCCACCATTATCTAGTTGAATCAGCCCAGTCGCTCATTCTATGAGTGAATCCTGAGTTCAAGTGCTAGGCTAAGTTCAGTTCAACAAAGCCCTCTTGGATAGTATGCCAGGCATCCTGATGATAACTGAACAGGGACAGGATGAGGCAGGATCCAGCACAAGTGGTAGTGTGCCTGCCTAGCAAGTACAAGGCCCTTAATTCAAACCCCAGTATCCCCAGGCCAAGAAGGGATTGGGGCTGGGATTGTAACTCTGTGGTGAGAGGGTTTGTTTAGCATGTGCAAAGAAGTTGGTCCCCAGCACCAATGGATGGGGAATGAAAAGGACAGAAGTGTGGGAGTCCAAGGGGCTGACAACTTTAGGGTAGCTAAGGAGGCAGATTTGGGTCAAATCTTGGCTTTATCACTGGACAGACATGTAACTTTGTGTAAACTACTGAACCTCCTGGAACCCTTCTTTACTTTATAAGATGGCATCAGGCGATGAAGGAAAAGACTTTCAGACATTGCAGATAAACACTTGGCCCATTGCAGAGGCTCAGAAGATGGGTTATCCAAGTGGTGGGCTTCCTGGTCCTTCAGGAACTGACTCTGCCGCTGAAGGTCAGGGTTGGAACTGTTCTGGAGGCTTCAGGGGTTAACCAGATGATCCTTTAATACACAAAGAAACCCCAAACAGCTTAACCTCAGCTGAGGCATGGAGGGCCAGCAGCCTCGAGAACGCTGGCCCCAGATCCAGTGCTCCATTATTGCGTCTGCAAATCCGTTAAAATTTCACACAATTTCCTGCACAGCAGTGGGCTTCGTAATGCTGGAAGCCAAGCCGGCCCAGTAATTGGGACTGGAGTGGGGCAGAGTCCAAAGCAATTAATCCAGTCTTCTTCCTTGTTTGCGCCAGGATAAGCCTGATGGGGTGGAGAGTAATTGGAAAGGAGCGGCCTCCATCCCCAACTCCAAATTAATATTTTCCTGCCCTGATTTAATTCCGCCCGGGAACATTGACACAGAGACACTCCATGTCAAACGCTAAGTAATCCAACACAAGCCACCTGAGGAGGAAGAAAGGATTCTTTTCCTTTTCTCTTTCCTCCTTTGTGGCTGGCCATGGAGGGCAGGAAGGAGGCGGCAGTTAACAAGAGAACACCTCAGCAGCAAGAGGGCCTTTCAAGGACATCTGAGGTCCAAACTCTCTCTCTCTCAATGCATGGACATGCCACAAAGGAGGAGGGAACATCAGGGATCTAAGAAAGCAGCAGACCTGAGTTCAAATCCTGGTTTTGCCATTTAGGAAATGTATGGCCTCAGAGAAGTCATGCAACTCCACTAAGCCTCAGTTTCCTTATCTGTAATAGGAAGATAATAGGTGCCAGAAGTGAGAGTTTAAGAACTCATTAGAACAAGCAGACTAAGGGACTGTAAATGGTAGCTGTGCTTCCTATTAGAAAAGGTTTTACAGCCTAGAGCCAAGCATCATGGCAGGACTGGGAATTCAATGCAAGCCTATAAGGGGCTTGCATCCCAGGCCCCATAGATACCTGGGCTGGCACACAGAAGGTATTTAGTGTGTGTGATACTAGAGTTTGAACTCAGGGCTTTGCACCTCTAGGCAAGCCCTCTAACATTTGAGCCATATCCCCAGTCCCTTTCCTTTCAGTGTGTGTTTTTTTTTTTTTTACTATGGTCTCCTTTGCCCATATCTGATTTTAGACTGTGATCCTTCTACCCTCCCCTCCCATGTAGCTCAGTTTATGGATGTACACCATTACACCTGCTTACTTGTTGAGGTGGGGATAGGACTAACCTTAATCTGGGCTGGCTTCAAAACAGGATCCTCTTTTTTTTTTTTTGTCGGTCATGAGGCTTGAACTCTGGGCCTGGGCGCTGTCCCTCAGCTCTTCAGCTCAAGGCGAACGCTCTACCACTTGAGCTACAGCGCCACTTCTGGTTTTCTGGTGGTTTATTGGATATAGGAGTCTCACGGTCTCTCCTGCCCAGGCTGGCTTTGAACCGCGATTCTCAGATCTCAGCCTCCTGAGTAGCTAGGATTACAGGCGTGAGCCACCAGCGCCCGGCTTAAAACAGGATCCTCTTAACACTATCTTCTAAGTAGCTAGGATTATAGGCATTAATTGATCATGTCTAATTACTTGATCATTTCTCATGTGGCCTCTGCCTGTGCACTGACCTCCTGTCCAGCTTTTAACTGTCTCCTGGTAACCCCAACAACTGGCTCCAGCTCGGCCACAGGGCTAGCTGGATAAAGGACTTGGGAAACTGTTAAGTTTCTGCTGATGCCCTCCCTGTGCAGGCAGGCCCTTCCTCAGTTAGCTTGGTAACCTTTCAGTGGAGAGAAAGGGTCCCAACTTGACCCTTGCTTAAATTAAGACACGGGTATCCCAAGACCTAGGCAGCAGGATAGAGGGCAGCCTCCAACAAAAGCAGCACCATGGACAGGGACAGGATACACTCACTTTGCCTCTGGTGCTGTTAAGGATAGCAAGGCTCTGAGGGAAGGCACAAGTTGCCCAGGAGGGAAGCAGACTCACTCCTGAGCACATTGGAATATCCACCAAACTTGAAGCACAGGCAGCAGTCATCTTATAGGTTCATGGAGGCCAAGAGTTGGGTCATGGGGTCCTTTAAGAACCTCCCCCCTCTCCCCCTTCCAGGGGAAAGAGCACAAAGGCTGGGGCCAGGAAGAAGAAGGTGCCTTAGTAGGTTCTCAGCTCCCCTGAAGAAAACTATTCAAGCCAAACACAGGGAGTTACAGAAAAACTGTGTGTTCGACAAAACTGCAGGGAAACGCTATGCAAATGTCAGCCTGATGAAGAGAGGGGGGTGGGGGGGAGGAACAGGAATAAACCAAACCTTAAATCAAATCAGTGGGAGAATAATAGCTAAACTCCTTCTTACTTGTAGCACTCAATTCTGCAGTCAATACGGTCAGGAATGAATGAACAGCCTGCTTAGAGCCACATCTACATTCAATATGTGTAGCACCCCCGAAACTCCAGGAGGAGAGCCAACCAGAAGCGATCTTGTTCTACTCCTGTATCTCTCAGCCACAGGGGAAAATGAAGTACGAGGTGGGACAGAATGGGAGGGGGACTTACAAGGAAACCCACCCAGAGGCTGGGTGACTTGAGGCAAGTCACATTCCCTCTCTGAGCTTCAAGATGTCCAGAGAGAAAGCAGCTTATGAGGTTCGGGGCATGCAAGGGCTCAGGGGCTAAGATATGGATTAAGTGGTCCCCATACTACAAAGATGAGGTGAAAAACTGAATTGGGGTCTTGTAGCCTCTGTTACCAGAGGCTCTTTAGGGAATGCAAAATGAGGATCGAGTTTGAGTTGGAGTGTTCTAAGAACCGGAGATTGGAGACAAGTGCTGGAAGGGATAGCAAAGGAGAGAGGCCAGAAGCCAAAGTATGGCATGATTGGTTTGGGGTATGGCGTGTGATGTCATCTGCTCCATCTTCCCATGAAGAATTCAGTGGAGTTCTTATCCATCTGCCCTCCATGAATTGGGAAGACATGCTTTATGTAGCAACCAGCGTGGGTGTGAGGCAGGGCTGGCAGAGCAGGGCTTCCTCTGCAATCAGGCCCCATGTGTGCAGCCACTCCCTGGCACTTCATCCCACAGCCATTCATAATTCGTGTGCCCACACATCAGACACAGGGCCAGGGCTTGAAGGACCACCAATGTAACAGGGTCCTGCCCTCAGTCCCAGGCCAGCAAGGAACACACAATAGTCCTATCAGTTCAGAAGAGAGGATACATTCCATCCACCATGGCAAGCTCTAGACTAAGAGGATGCAGGAGTCAAACTCCACTCCCAAGAGAACAGGACATCCGCTCGGGGCCCATCTGGAAAGGGTGCGGCTGGCTGCAAATCCACATCTGTAGCTCTAGGGAGCAGCATAGTTCTCTACTCCTCTGTGGCGCTTACCAGCCGTGCTCCTGTAGAAATTGGGCTTCCCCCAGCATAGGTAAGACCCTCACACTCAGCCTTGGGCTTTATAGCCCAGCTGTCTCCAAATTTCCAGACATGACTTAGGTCAGAAGAGCAACACCTACTCTGCCCTTATTCTCCGGCCTCCAGCCTCAGACCTCACTGGACATGTCATGGGGCTTGAACTCTGAGTCTGGGCACTGTTCCTCAGGTCTTCAGCTCAAAGTGAGCACTCTACCACTTGAACTACAACACCACTTCCAGTTTTCTGGTGGTTAATTGGAGATAAGAGTCTCACAGACTTTCCTGCCTGGGCTGGCTTTGAACGTCTGGCTTTTATCTGCCCTAAATTTCTCTCTTCTGAAACATCACAATTTCTCTTGGAGCCTGCCTCCCTCTCCCACTATCATCCATGTGAATGGGGACTGCAAGATCTCCAGCTCACTCCCTGTCCTGAAATTCTCCCTCTGCCTCTCCCCACTACACTGATTGGTTGAAGGGTGGACAGGTAACCTAAGATGGACAAATGAAATTCAACCTTGGGAATTTCACTATGACTATAGGAAAAGAGATGTTCTCTTAAGGATGTGGGTGTAGGGCTACTGGCTGCCATCCTTCCACCATGAGGGGATATCTACCAAGGACAGCATTAAGCTTAGAAGACAACAAGAACAATTTAGAGAGGAAGACAGATCTCTGATAAGGTTATCTAAACTTCCAAATCACACTGAAGTGGAAAGACTCATTTGGTTGCTTCAACAGTCAATAACTTCTGGTTACTGAATTCTTCCCTACAATGGAGAGAGGAGGAGAGAAGAAGAGGAAGAGATGGAAGAAGGGAAGGGAAGAGATGAAGGAAAGGAAGGGCAGGGAAGAGAGGAAGAGAAGGGAAGGGACGGGAGAGAAGAAAGTAGGTGATAGGACTTTTCTTGTAACAAAAGATACCAAGAAGAAAGCTACCAAAATAAGGGTTTCCTTTTGAAGAAAATCCAATACACATCCTCTAAATCTGCCCCCTACATTTACAGCATAAAGGGCACGCTCACAGAAGAATTCTAATTGTCACACAGGTCCATGGAGGAGCCAGGATTGATGTTTTACTTTCTTTCAGAAATGAAAGAATCCAAGACTGAAAACACCAACGTGATGCCTTCTAAAGACATGGGAGGAAGACTGGGATCTCCAAGGGGTAAAGGACAATGTCAGTGGAAGGGACTACTGTCAGGGAAATGCATGTCTGTGGAATGTGGACACATGTGTGTTGTAACTGGGCTGGGCCAAACAAACCCTGGGACCCCAAGTCCTGGGGCAGCTGACGCCCAAGCCCAGGGGGCAGTGTACAATATCCACGGCTTCTCTCTCAGCTCATCCCCGCAGGGCATCTTCCAGGAGCCCTGCCCTTTGGGACACATTGTGTTATCCACTCCATTAACACTGGACCGGAGCCTGCAACACCTTTTGGTGAATGGAAAGAGAGGAGTGACATATGCCATGTCTAAGCAAAGACTTCAGGAGTGTCAACCATCTGCACATCATTCTTGCTGTCCCCTCTGCCTCAGATTAGGGAAGCTGCTTCAACCTATACTCCAGAATGGAGACCTGTGGAGCAGACCACAATCACCCACAGCAATACCCACCACAAGCAAAACCACTTACCTCTGTGGCTGCAGACTACTGAGAATTGGGGATTTGTTACTAACTACACTTAGAAACCTGCAAAGGCTAACTGATACCAAGTGCAATGTGTGTGGGGTTAAGGCTACTTCTGAGAAGCCAGTGGGTAAGCCAGCTCCCATCAGTGGTGCTGGGCAGGAGTCCCACGGAGTACTTAGCAAAATGCAGGTTCCCAGGCATGCCTCCTGAGGCTGGAGCCCGTTCATCCGTGGAAAGGCTTTTCGTGCTGCTGGGTTCTGTTGTAGCAGTACAGTGTCTGTACTGGAGACAGACACTGGTGCCTCGTACATGCTGGGCAAGTGTTCTTCCACTGATCTATAGCCCAGTCCAGGAGGAGTATTTTTGACAAGCTCTAAAGATAGGTAGACATACTGCCTTTGGAGAAACCTGATGGTATGAGTCCCATCCTTCCGTCATCCAGAACCATCTCCAGAGAGGGAAAGCACATGCCAAAGGTCAAACAGCAAGTTGCAGAACAAGAAACCAATCACCAATTTCCGCCCATCCCCCTGAAGCACACTATCTTTTCCAGTAGACACAGGAGGGAGGTGGGAGGGAAAAGGAAACTCACAGGTTGGAAATCAGCTCCAGAGAAACACCAAGGAAAAGCATGGATTCCAAGTGAGCAGGGTCCTATAGCAAGCTGAGCACTGCCCTGTGGGTGGACCAAGGGTGGCTTCCTGGGGCCAGCTATGGAATCATGGGGTAGAGAAAAGGGACTCAGATTACCAAGCAGGAGGCTAGAGGGAAGGAAAGAAATAAAAATACAAGGGAAAAAAAACCCTAGCCCTCCAGCTCTGGAGAGCCCAAACACCCCCAGCGTGGCTGCAGGAGCTACCCCAGCCCTCTTCGATTTTGATGTACAGTTTGAAACAAATCAATAGCGGTATAATAATACTCAGCACGCTGTGTAATTTTTATATCATTAGTTTTCATTTTCCGCTCCCCATGCATCAAAAAACTTACAACGGGCTCGTAAAGTTTATTTAGTATTCCATGAATTCCTAATCAGTTTCATTTCATAATGATTCAGGAGCCGCCCGCTGCCTAGGCCCCGTGTCAAAAAATCGATAAAACCAACACAGTTTTCCTGATGGTGGCTGCAAAAGGATCTATTGTAGGGGAATTATGATTTATGCCCTGGCCTGAACCGTGGGCAGCAGCCTCTACCCGCGGCTCAGGGCTGAGGTCTTCGCCAATAATGATTTATGCACCTTCTGAGGGTCCCACCCCAGCTCCCTCTCTGCCCCAGCTGGCCCTGGACATTGGGGGGAGGAGCAGGGCCCAGAGAGGGGGGAGAGCGGACAGAGAAAACACTGGGGGAGGCCCATTGGGAGACTGAGTAGCCCTGCTGGACCGAGCATCTGCTTCTACGTCCACCTATCTTCCAGGGAGCCATGAGCGGGACAAGTGAGGTGTTTGGGGGAGCCCCGCCTAGTCCCAAGGAACTGCAGAGGGACAGGATTGGGACAGCTGTGTGGGTTGGAGCTCTGACTGTGACCCTCCTCCCATCCATTCTTTCTCTGACTAGAGATCTGCTCTCTCCCCAGCTCTGTCTCAGAGTTTCCAGGGACACTGAATGAGAGAAGGCCCCTGGAGGTCAGGGTGATCAAAAGGCCTCAGGTGAGCCCCAAAGGGCTTCAGACACAGCAGGCTTCCAGACTCGCAAGAAAGAACAAGAATGCCCTTCAGTGTCCCAGGCACGACCACTCCAAAAGCAGCTTGCTTTAGTTCTCAGGACCTGCTCCCTCCACCCAAAGCTCCCCTATCCGCTTCCTCCAAGGGTGTGATTAATAGGTCTAGGAGACATGTTAATGGGATGGGTATTAAGTCTAACAATTGCTTTAATTAACAGCGACTAACCTAGCTGGAATAGAGAGATCTCAGGGTGGCTTCAAGGGAAGGGGTATGCCCTGGTATAACACACAGACAATCGGGCATCAGTATGGTTACCCCCCGTTTCCCCCCTTTATGTGGGTTTTTAGTCTCTGGGGTATCTTGGGAAGGTGGGAGGTTTCATTCAAGGGGGGGGGGGGCTGCTCTCAGAGATTTGGTTAGGTCCCAGCAGGGACTGTGTCCTGAGCTGAAGCTTCCACACCAGTTAGAATGAGAAGCTTCCGTGGATGAAACACCTTCATCTGATTCTAATTCATTCAGTCAACACACACACACACACACACACACACACACACACACACTCACACACACACACACACACACACACACACACACACACACACACGGCTTAGAAAGAAGGGACTTGTCCTGTAGGTGGAGAGTGACAAAGTTTCTCTAGGTTGCAGAAATAGGGTGCCCAGCTGTCCCCCCCCACCTCCCGTCTTATGGCCCTTCCAGGTGTAGTCTGAGGGGCAGGAAGGAGAGTTTGACCGATGTTCTTCCCCTCCCCCCACCACATCTTCACTCATCCCGTAGGCACAACAGCATGCAAAGGACTCAGGCTTCAGGGCCAGACCTGAATTCGAGTCCTGGCTTGTTCCTCACCAGAGAAGCAACCTTAAGCAATCTAATTAACCTTTCTGAGCTTGGCTTTCTTCCTATGTAAAATTGGCACAATCATTTCTGCCCCAGAGATGGTGATGAGTCAAAGAACAGCATGCATCAAATACCCACCCCAGGAGGCCATAACAAATGCTTTCTGCCTTCCTGCTCCCCAGTGACTCAGAGTAAAGGGAGGGCTAGGCACTGTCTCCTCCCAGGATAATCAAAAAAGGAAAACTCTTTAGGGACTGGCCTCAGTAGACCGACGCTGAGCTACTCATCATTGTACCATGGCTGAAGGAGATGAGATCAGCCTCACTGATGTGAATCTAAGCCCAAACCTCTGAAGTGCCTCAGTTTCCCCCATCTGCCAGACAGAGGGATGATTCCTCCTGATGCTGAAGCCTGGCAACCCCAAGCCCTGAAAATAATGTTCCAGGAACTAACTGTACCCTCCGAAACCAGGAGGCAGAAATGAAAGGGGCTAGAGAGGGAGTGGCTTGGTAAAGTCTTGCTTGCTCCCCAAAAATGTTAGGCCTTCTCCCCAGAGAGGAGGCCAAATTCTTGCTCCATGGAAACTGAGCTTGGA
The DNA here is from genome assembly GCF_019054845.1 of Dipodomys spectabilis. Taxonomy (NCBI): domain Eukaryota; kingdom Metazoa; phylum Chordata; class Mammalia; order Rodentia; family Heteromyidae; genus Dipodomys; species Dipodomys spectabilis. Next base: position 8,125,128 of record NW_024870681.1, read on the forward strand.
CCCAGTCCCACCTGGACGGCATCTTCAGCTTCTGGGTCAGGCTCCCGTCTCTTTCCTGCTCCTGCTCTGTCTTCCTGTCTCTGTCTTCTCCAAGACTTTCCTGTCCTTCTGTCTCTTCCCTCTTCCTTCTGTCACTGAGAACAGTAAATATGCCATGCTGTAAGACACTAGGACAGGAGTTCCTGACACCCACCCACTGCCTGGCAATGGTAAAAGGAAGCACCTCTCTGCCCTGTTTTCCATTCTGCTGCCAGGTCCCCTTAGTCCCTTTAGTATTCCGTCACATGCAGGTCTAGTGACAGGTGTACTGGGAAGGTAGCAAAATGGCAGGCGCTGAGAGTGGCATATAACCCTCAGCAAGTTACCCACCCACTCAGACCAGTTTCATCATTGTCGGTGAAGGGTCCCTTAGAACACAGAGCTGGCACTCATCAAATGCTGCTGTTTGTAATGACTGCAACTGGGATACGAGAGGGATTCAGAGCGTGGCACCAGAGGCTCATGCCACCAGCCTAATCCTAGCTACTCAGGAGGCTGAGATCCAAGGATCACAGTTGAAAGCCAGCCCGGGCAGATAAATCCAAGAGACACCTTATCACCAATTCACTACCAAAAAATCCAGAAGTGGAGCTGAGGCTCAAGTAGTAGACTACTAACCTTGAGGGGGAAAAAAAATATAAGTTCAACACACACACACACACACACACACACACACACACACACGAAGAGGGATCATCCAATTTATTATGGGAGTAGGAACAAGATTATAGGGGCCCACGAGGAAACGTATTAAATAGGAGAGAGGTAGGCTATGTTCATATTCAGAACATCCACAACACATTTCTAGCTTAGAGAAGGGCAAGGTCCCCATCTGGCAACTAAAGAAATTGAAGGGTACAGTGGTTCGGTGGGATTTTTTTTCCCTAGGTCTTCTAGAAAGAAGAGGCAGGAACCTGGTGCCAGTGGCTCACTCCTGTAATCCTGGCTACTCAGGACGATGAGGTCTAAGGGTTGCGGTTTGAAGCTAGTGTGGGGGAAGAAAAGTCCATGAGACTCTTGTCTCCAATAAACTACTCAAAAAAAGCTGAAAGCTGGATGCCAGTGGTTCACGCCTGTAATCCTAGCTACTCAGGAGGCTGAGATCTGAGGATGGCGGTTCAAAGCCAGCCTGGGCAGGAAAATCCACGAGACGCTTATCTCCAATTAACCACCAGAAAACTGGAAGTGGCACTGTAGCTCAAGTGGTAGAGCACTAGCCTTAAGAACAAGAAGTTCAGGGACAGCACCCAGGCCCTGAGTTTAAGCCCTAAGACCAGCAAAAAAGAAAGAAAGAAAAGAAGAGGCAGGGTAAAACCTGGCACTTCAGAGTGGGAGACTTCTCTCCTCAGACCTGGACAATTCCAGTAGTAACCAAGGCTTCCTAGTGAGTGCCCATGACTAAATGTTACGGTGCATCTCTATGCTCAGACCACAGGCTCTTTCTCCTCATTCCCATTTTACAGATGAGAAACATTAAGGTATTGAGAGATCGGTGCCTTGGCCAAAGTTACACTCGGCTCATGCATGCTGGAAGGTGAATGGGAATCCTACAGTCTGAAGCTCAAGAACTCAAGCATGAGCCCTACCACCCTCTATCTATATAGGCTGGCAGGTCCCTAGAGAGTCAATCTGACAGGCTCCACACTCCCCACCTTCACCTTTTCCCATGTTCAGGCAGACTGTGTGTGTTAAGGGGTGCTCTCACCTCATCTGAGCTCCTGACCAGCCCTGAGCATCCTAGGGAACTCACCACAGGCTCCCTGAATCCTACCACCTGGGATTTCAAAAGACCAACCTAATTCTTTTGGCCTCTGCAGCCGTCTAGGCCAATGCTCGCCTCCACTGTTACTTCTATCCAGTCACCCTTCTACCTAATCACAGCCTCTGAAGGAGCTAGAAGTAAGGTCAGTGGCCCCATTAGAAGCAGGTGGAGACCACAGCCTCGAGCCACAAAAAGTCACAGTGATACCAATATATTACCAAAATCAGCCTAGGGGTAAACAGCCAGCTTACTGGTCATCTGAATGTTCACACCTTGCAAGCAGGAGAGGAGTAGAGATTGAGTCCCAGAGAGGAAGTAGCAAGCAGCCCAGGTGGGTCATATATAAATATATCCAGATGGAAAATACTTAAACTGCCTAAAAATCCTCCAAGGCTCTTTCTTCTCTCTCTCTCTCTCTCTCTCTCTCTCTCTCTCTCTCTCTCTCTCTCTGTGTCTCTGTGTCTGTGTCTCTGTCTGTCTCTGTCTCTGTCTGTCTCTGTCTGTCTCTGTCTTTGTCTATCTCTCTGTCTCTGTCTCTGTCTCTCTCTCCAGTGTGAGGCTTGAACTAAGGACCTGGGCTTTGTCCCTAAGCTTTTTCACTCAAGGCTAGCACTCTACCACTTTGAGCCACAGTACTGCTTCCAATTTTCTGGTGGTTAATCGTGATGAGTCTCACAGAGGGGCTGGGAAGGTGGCTCAGTGGTAGAGCGCTTGCCTTGCATGCATGAGGCCCTGGGTTCAATTCCTTAGCACCACATAAGCAGAAAAAGCTGGAAGTGGTGCTGTGGCTCAAGTGGTAGGACGCTGGCCTTGAGCTGAAGAGCTGAGGGACAGTGCCCAGGCCCAGAGTTCAGGTCCCACGACCAGCAAAAAAAAAAAAAAGTCTCACAGACTTTCCTGTCCAGGCTGGCTTTGAACCGTGATCCTCATATCTCAGCTCCTGAGTCTCTAGGATGACAGACGTGAGCCACCAGCACCCAGCCTCCAAAGTTCTTTCTATGCCCACATCTTCTTGAGCCAGACAGACCCTGACACATATATGTGGGACCACACACACAGACTATTCTGATGATACTGATACACACACACATCTTGAAAAATGCTTGTGACACAATGCATCCCTCCCCCAATATACATGCATGAGCCATGTGCATATACCTAGGTACATACATGTACTGCCTTGGCTTGGCAGTCCTCCTCACCCTGGAGAGTTTTAACCACACCTCCAGGATGCTGATGCAATGGATATACAGTCATGATCAATGGCTGTGGAGCCCACTGAATGCCTCCCAAAATTTAGCTCCTGAAAACAGCAAACATTCATTTCCTCACCTGGTTTCTGAGGGCCAGCAACCCAGGAGCAACTTGGGGGTGGGGGGGCAGCAGTTGTGACTCAGTCTGTCCCTTGGGAGGTTGTAGTCAGGAGTCAGCCAGGCTGCCGAGCTACTAGGCCTGACTCAGGGCCTCCCAAGGCTACTTTAATTCTTCCCCTCTTTCCCTCTCCACGGGACTGCTTGAGCATCTTCATGCCAGGGCAGCTGGCACCCCCTCCTCTAGGCATAGGACCCAAAACACTGCAAAGGGAAAATCCCAGTTGTCTTGTATGACCTGGCCTGCTAATCACACACTGCCGCTTCTGCCTGAATGTTTACCAGAAGGAACACAAGTTGTCGTCAGAATGCAAGTCAGGCTCTAGCTACAGAAGGAAGGAATGTCAAAGACCTGATATATACATTTAAAGCCACTACAGAATGTTATTTCAGACTGGACTTTGGGAGTTTTTGGTTTTTTTTTTTGGGGGGGGGATCCAGTCGTGGGGCCTGAACTCTGGGCCTGGGCGCTGTCCCTCAGCTTTTCAGCTCAAGGCTAGTGTTCTACCACTTGAGCCACAGCACCACTTCCAGCTTTTTTCTTTTTGCTTATGTGGTGCTGAGGAATCGAACCCAGGGCCTCATGCATGCAAGGCAAGCACTCTACTACTGAGTCACCTTCCCAGCCCCTGGACTTTGGGATTCTTGACACTCCCAACCCAAGTGACTTCACTGTTCATCCAGGGCTGAGACCCAGAGAGTAAAAAAAAAAAAAATCTACTGCTGGTATGGGTGAGGAGGCTCAGTACGCCATGACTTCTGGGTAGCACAACTTCCCAAGTCCCCCTTCTTTGGGAACTTCATCAAGATGGCTTCAATCCAGGCCTTGGGTAGCTGCTTCCTTCCTTGGCCAATTCCTGTAGCCCTTTTCACTCACTTCCCTTAGAGCCCTCTTCATAGACCTCCACCCAGTGTTCCAGACCTAGCCAAGCCCAGCGTCACCCTGCACTAAGACTTCTAAGACTAAAGTCCCAGGGATGTCTGTGATTTCCTTTAAATGTATCCATCAGGTTTTTGACATTCTTTCCTGTATCTACTCACAGACCAGGGTCCCTGACACCCTGAGTAATCTTACATCACCTCTCTCCTGCCTTCCTCCCCTTTCCTTTTTTTCGGCAAATTTTTTATTGTGATTGATTACATAATGTCACAAATTTCACAGTATTGTGGGATAGTGATGCTTAGTTAAAGTCACAAACACATTCTAATCTTCATGGGGCAAATTGTCTACCATGGTCTACAAAGTTTATGAGTTCTATGGGCTTTAGTCAAAGTCCAGACAGTTATTTCTTCCACACTGGGTGACAGGTACATTTCTTTCCTTTTGCTTAGTGTCAACTGTTCCCTCTTTCCCACTCATTCCCTCCCTCCCATCGCTGCCATTGAGTTGCTTAGTTTGTTTTGATCAATGTCCAGTGCAGCTGATGGGTCCCACTGTTGTATGTTTTCCCCTGTTTCCCTCTAGTTCTGTGTCCTCCTCCTAGTTTCCCTCCGATGTGCACATATATACCATATATGTGATCAGCAGCATGGGGTCATTTAGTAATGCTTCGACCAGATGAGTGGAGGTCCTCTGTTTCTTGAGTCTTGTCTACTTTCTTGTATCACCTTATGTTTTGGACTTAACATCCACTTATCAGGAAGACCATGTGCCAATTGTCTCTTTGCTCTTGGTTTACCTCACTCAACATGATTTCTTTTGGTTCCATCCATTTCCCTGCAAATGCCATTATTTTGTCCTTCCTAATGGCTGCATAATATTCCACTGTATATAGATAACACAATTTTTGGATCCATTCATCTGTGGTGGGGCATCTGGTTGTTTCCATATTCTGGTTATTGTGAACAGTGCTGCAATAAACATGGAGGTGCATGTGTCCTTGTATCCTGGTTCCTGTTGTTCAGGATAGATGCCTAGGAGTGGTATGGCTGGGTCACAGGGAAGGTCAGTATTTAGCTTTCTGAGGACCCTCCAGACTGCTTTCCAAAGTGATTGTATAAGTGTACATTCCCACCAGCAGTCCCCTTTCCTTTTGTGTGTGTCTGTGTCTGTCTGTCTGTTCTAGGACTTGAACTCAGGGCCTAGGCACTGTTTCTGAGCTTTTTTTGCTCAGGCTAGCCACTCTACCACTTGAGCCACAGCTCTACATCTGGCTTTTTAGAATTGGAAATAAATACCTCAGGGACTTTTCCTGCTGGGGCTGGCTTGGAACCCTGATCCTCAGATCTCAGCATACTGAGTAGCTAGGATTGCAGGTGTGAAGCAGAAGTGCTGGCATTTCCTTCTTTCCTTGCTCTTGACTCCCCTTTTCTATCTCTCTGGGGCCTCTCTTTTCTTTCTGCTCCCACAAATTTCATGCCCTCACCCCCTTAGCCATCCATCAGGCTCAGTGGCTCACTTGTGAGTATTTGGATGGAGTGACATGTCCAGAAGCAGTCCTGAGTCTGGGCCCAGGATCCCCCACTTTTTGACATCCACGAATGCCCTAGGCCTCGCAATGTCCTTTTCTTCCCACATCACCTGTTTGGGCCCCAGGCCATTTCTCAGCTTTGAATCCCCTGTCCACTGTGTGTCTGACCTGGCAACCTTCAAGCCCTCCTCTCCATATTGTTTGTCTGGAACTCTGTCTTCTGTCTCTGTCTATACCTTTCTCTTGCTCAAGCTTTCCTCTTGTAGAGGAGCAAGCCCTGGGTCAACCCAGAAAGCTATGGAAATGAGAAAGCCATACCTGGCCAAAGAGCGTGCTGGCTCTACCCTGGTAATGAGAAGGAAGGAGAACTCTTCTCAGGAATTAATGAGACCACCAAGAACAAAAGAGAGAGAGCAGCAGAGGCCAGAGAGGCGGGGCCTCGCTAAACCATCCCCACAGAACCACACAGCGGCAATAATAGAGTAAGGAAAAATGGAGTCAAGATCCCTGTGGTAAAAACTATTAGAGGAGGCGAATTATAAAACTATTAACCAGAATGTAACTCCCAATTAAAAGATGATTTAACACTGGAACCTGATGGATGAATTTTGATTAAATGGAGAACTATTAGGAGCCCAGGGATAAGGCTGCTCCTGCCAGTTCTAAAAGTTAAAAGGCAGTTTGATATAAAAATTTATAAATTAAGGTTAATTACTTTAAATAACATGGCTAGCAGCAATGAGAGGAAATTTGTCAGTATCTCCCGAGTTTGGGACAAGACAGATACAAAAGTCTTGGTTTGCCCCCAGGGGATCTGGAGGTCATGGCTGGGACTGTCCAGGCCAGGGAGAGGACAGGGAGTGTCCAAGTTCTTGTCAAAGCCACCAAGAAGTGAGGGACTGGCAAAGAGCCAGGTTGAGATGCCCCTGGCTCCCTTGCTAACGCCCCCAGCAGGAATTCTCAGTCCACTGCCCTGAGTCCACTTGGCCCAGGCCTGTTTCTCAGGTCTATCCTGCCTTACCCTGCTCACAGCTCCAGCAGACCTAGGAGGCCCTGGAGACATGAATGGAAGTTGCCTCAGGTCCAACTTTTATCCCGTTACCAATCTTGTCTTCAGGATCCAATAATCACCCCTCCTCCAGGACTGCCATTCAGCTGAGAGGCAAAGCCCTTCTCAAAGGCACTGCCCAGTACATGACAGTGAGTCTCATCTCATGTCCACAGCTCATCTGAGGAGGAAATGCAAGTTCTGGTACATTGTACAGAGAGCTTCATCAGTGCAAGGGCATGGGAAATGTCATAGGCAAAGAGCTAAAGGGGCTGTTTCATCTTCCCAGCACCCTTTGAAGTCTGCCCTGTTATTATTTGCAGATCACAGATAAGGAAACTGAGGCACAGAGAGGTTCAGTCACAAGCCTCAGGCCCCACAATGGGTAATGGCCAGATGGGGCCACCTCCCAGGACACTATGTCTCTTATTATAAACCTCAAGTGTTTAGAATTAGAACAAGAAGGAAGGAAGGAAGGAAGGAAAGAAGGAAGGAAGGAAGGAAGGAAGGAAGGAAGGAAGGAAGGAAGGAAGGAAGGAAGGAAGGAGGGAAGGAGGGAAAGTGAGTGAAGAATGGGAGAAAAGAAGAGAAAGTATTTTAAAGAGGAAGGAAGAGAAGGGAGAGGGAAAGAAAGAATGAAAAAGAAAAAGGAAGGAAAGGAAGGAGGTGTGGTAGAAAGGAAAAGAGTGGTTATAGGTTTATTTTTTATAAGGTCTGGATGGGCCGGGTGCCGGTGGCTCACGCCTGTAATCCTAGCTACTCAGGAGACTGAGATCTGAGGATCATGGTTCAAAGCCAGCCCATGCAGAAAAGTCCGTGAGACCCTGATCTCTAATAAACCACTAGAAAACCGGACGTGGTGCTGTGGCTCGAGGTAGAGCACTAGCCTTGAGCTGAAGAGCTCAGGGACAGCACCCAGGCCCAGAGTTCAAGCCCTACAACTGACAAAAAAAAATGTCTATAAGGTCTGGATGGGTTAGAAATCAGGGGAATGTTTAACTCCAGGGACCCAAGGGGATACACAAGGACACTCCAGGGGCTGAGGAAGTCCTGATTCTGATATGGCTGTCATTGACATGGTGTTTGTTTACTTTGTAAAAATTTCCTTGCTCTGTGCATATTTATTTACCTTAGTTACGTAAAAAAATAAAGTATAATAACTTTAAAATGAATATGGTAATAGTAACTTTATGGTATCTAAATCATAACTCAATAAGGCTGATTTTTCTGGGCACTGGTGGCTCACACCTGTAATCATAGCTATAAGAGACAGAGATCTGGAAGATCAAAGCTTGAAGCCAGCTGGAACTAAAAAGTCCACAGGACTTCATCTCTAATCAACAAAAAACAAGACTGGAGGCATGGATCAAGTGATAGAGCACCAACTGAGCAAGCATGGGGCTCTGAGTTCAAACCCCAGTACCAGCAAAAGAAAACAAACTAAATAAGGCTGCCTTAAAGGGTGATTGTTGGAAGTAGCCATCCTTCCTTCGCATTGCATGGCATGTGATATGAGCTGGTTATAATGAGACAGAGCAGAGTGGCTGAGTGGTGGGCCCTTGGATGAGCTGTCAGAGACCTCCACAGACAGCTGTTCTGTGCAGGTAGGCCCTGTGGGAGAGAAGACAGGAGACAAGGGGCCAAGTGTGGGGAAGGGGGGAAGGATGGGGAAGCAACATGGCGGACCTATAACAAGCCAGGGAGCCAAAACAAGTTTAAGGAGGGAGTTGGGGCACCACAATGCCCTTCAAGAGCCACCCATCCAATGGCCTAAAGATCTCTCTAGGCGCCACCTCTTAAAGATTTGTTTGAAGGCATTTACACTCAGCCTCCTTGAGGACCAAGCTTTTAACATATTGGCTTAATGGAGACATCCCAGATCCAAACTATAGCAATTGCAAAACACACAGGCAGGAAAATCATGATGCAGTTAAGCCAGTGTCTCATGATAGCGATGATCCCATTTGATTCCATTCTTGATGGTTCTGTTACTGTAAATACTGGCCTCATTGCTGCTATCAAGAGAGTGCAGAATGAAGTTTGCCAGTTCCCAAAGTGAGTCCCAAGGAATGCTTTTCCATAAGAACATCCTTAACAAACTTGATTACAAGAGGATCCTTTGTAGAACTACCTAATAACTACTAATAAAGGCTCTGAAAAGTCCTTCAGTAAAGAATTGGTTCCAGCTTATTGAAAATAGCTTTCCCTAAACAAACAGGTTACAAAACCTCTTTCTTTTTCCATGAAACATTTTTTCACACTCCAGGAATGGGGGTTCTAGGGACCCATGTTGAGAAATGAAGAGAAATAGAGAGAACATAAACCCCAGAATTAGACAAGTTGGGGTCAACTGCAGTCTTAGTGCAGGCTTCAGTGTGGCTTTGGGCCATTTGCCTCACAGCTCTGTGATGTCAAAGCCCCAGCTGACCATCAGTGCTGGCCCTCCAGCTGGCCTGGGGAAGCTGAGCCCACCCACCTCACAGCCCAGTGAAATCCATTTAGAAGTGGAGTTTAGAGTCAGACTGCCTACATCTGGATCCTGATTGCCATCTGTCAGCTGTGCGTTTGGACAAATTAATTAACCTCCCAAATCCTCAGTATTTCCATCTGTAAAATGGGGCCATAGGAGCTCCCACCTCACAGGGCTGCTGTAGGGGCTGAAGGAGGTAATAACATCTAAAAGTTGTACAGTGTTTACAGACACAGAGCAAGTACTCAATAAATGTTGGTTTTTGTGGGGGTTTTTTTGTTTGTTTTTGTTTTGATCAGTCGTGGGGCTTGAACTCTGGGCTTGGGCACTGTCCCTCAGCTCTTCAGCTCAAGGCAAGCGCTCTACCACTTGAGCCACAGCGCCACTTCCGGTTTTCGAGTGGTTTATTGGAGATAAGAGTCTCACGGACTTTTCCTGACCCGGCTGGCATTGAACCGAGACCCGGCTGGCATTGAACCGAGATCCTCAGATCTCAGCCTCCTGAGTAGCTAGGATTACAGGCATGAGCTACCAGCGCCTGGCTTGATTTCTGTTTTTATTTGTTTTGTTTGTTTTGCTGGTCCCGGGGCTTGAATTCAGGGACTGAGCACTGTCCCTGAGCAATTCAAGGTTAAAGCTCTACCACTTTGAGCCACAGCACCACTTCCAGTTTTCTGATGGTTAATTGGAGATAAGAGTCTTACAGGGACTTTTCTGCCCAAGCTAGCTTTGAACTATGATCCTCAGATCTCAGCCACCTGAGTAGCAAGGATTACAGGTATGAGCCACCAGCACCCAGCTATTTTATTTTGTTTTATTTTATACTGAGAATCGAATCCAGGGCCTCATGAAAGCTAGGCAAGTGCTCTATCACTGAGCTCCATCGCCAGCCCAATGCAGGTTTATTTTTAGGTAGAAGCAGAGACCTTGCTTTACACATCTGTACCAGACTCCAGGGAGATGTGCAAGGCAGGGTCTCTGCTTTTACAGATATAGCAGGCTATGCAAAGAAACCAGTGTATTTCCATTTGTAGCAGAACACAAAAGAAACAGAAGCTCCCAACCCACTTTAAGTGGGGAGCGGGGGCAGCACACACAGGCTCAGCTTCTGCTTTTTCAAACCTGACGTGGATAGCTCAGTAATACGGCACGTGCTCAGCACACATGAGACCCTGGGTTCTATCCTCAGCACCAAAAAAAAACGAAAAAGAAAAGAAAAGAAAAACAAAAGCCTTAGAGTTTCCTGGGAGTCACATCCATCCAGCCTGTAGGTTAAAGAAGACCTTTGCAATTGAGGTCTTGCCTCCTTCACTTCCCATCTAGAGAATTCCTATCCTTTATTCAAACATTACCTCCTCTAGAAAGTCTCCTTTGATCTTTTCCAAATGCAGAGACTCCTCTATTCTTGACAGTCCACAGCGTTTCATGGTCTGCACTGAAGGAGACTAACTATGCCTCTGGGCCTCTGTCTATCAGTCTGTCTGTCTCTGAGCTACCTGCCCCACAAATCCTGCATCAGAAGAGACCGGACTTGACTGCACTGAGTTTCAGAGCGCGGCAAGTGCTGGCCATCATGACCTGGGTTATGGGCTGATACAAACAAACAAAGAAAAACAGTTCTGGAGACCTAGGCCTGTTAAGTAAAGACAGACACTGGGTCAAGGTATGTCTCTCTGGCACAAAACAAGTTGGTGGCCATCTCTTCAGGGCCTCAGAGAGGAGGAGGATGACAAGAGCCAGGGAGATTGTGGGGAGTCCTCTGCTCACCCTGCTCCTTCAGGGCCAGCCTGTCAGCCACACCTTCTTTCCCATCTGGGCAACATGCCCTGGAAAACACCACAGATATAACACCAACCAAATACATGAGACATAGAGCCAGGAAACTGCAAAGTCTTCCCAAGGCCTTCTAGAAGCAAGCCAGGGCCTCCAACCAACTGGTCCTTTGAATGGTTCATGCCAGCCAAAGTAAACCACCAAGTAAGTGATTAAAATACACTGGAGGAAGTGGCACTGTAGCTCAAAGTGGTAGAGTGCTAGCCTTGAGCCAAAGAGCTCAGGGATAGCACCCAGACCCCGAGTTTAAGCCCCATGACTGACTAAAAATTAAATTAAATTTAAATTTAAAAATCCATTCCATGCTGGGTGCCAGTGGCTCATGCCCGTTATCCTCACTACTCAGGAGGCTGAGATCTGAAGATCACAGTTTGAGGCCAGCCCAGGCAGGAAAGTCCACGAGACTCAGCTCCAATTAACCACCAGAAAACTGGAAGTAGTGCTGTGGCTCAAAGTGGTAGAGCACTAGCACTGAGCAAAAGAACTCAGGGATAGTGCTCAGGCCCTGAGTTCAAGTCCCCTGACCAAGAAAAAGAAAAAAAATGGGCTGAGTAGAGAGCTGAGCTCCTGGAGTACAGCTAAAGCAGGGCTTGATTCTCCCAGGATAGCCAAAGGGAGGCCCTGGAAGGGCTGGGTGACTGCCCTTGACTTAGAGAAGTCATATGGCCTCTTTAAGCCTTAGCTTCCTTGTGTGCAAAATAGGTCTGCTTTTGACAAGGCAGTGAGGAGACAACATGAGCTTGCATTTGGAAACACTTTAGGAGGAGAAAGAGAAGAATTAAACAATGAGCCAGACATCAGTGTCTCACACCTGTAATCCTAGCTACTCAGGAGGCTGATATCTGAGAATCACAATTCAAAGTCAGCCTGGGCAGAAAAGTCCATGAGACTCTTATCTCCAAAAAAGCCAGAAGTGGAGCTGTGACCCAAGTGGTAGAATAGTTGCCTTGAGCAAAAAAGCTCAAGGACAGGCCCTGGGACACACACACAGAGCCATACAAGGAGCATAAGCCCTTTAAACTATTGTATTATTTTTGTTATTAGAGCAGAGAAGCTGAGAGTCAAGCCCCTGACCCCTGGATCAGGGCTGTGACCTCCTGAACAGTCTCCTGCATCTGTTCTGAGATGAATATTCTGACCTAAAGCCTCACAGAGGCATAGAACAACCGGGAATAAGAGAAAGGTGTGTGTGCACAGGTATGTGTTGCATATGTGTGTGTGGGTGTGCATGTGTGTAGATGCATGTATCTGTATATACATGTCCAGGGGTACCTGGTTTTACAGCTGTGTGCATGGGTGTTCATTTGCATTTTTTGTGCATGTGAATGTGTGGGTGTCGGGGTGTGTATCTGTGTCTTCCTGGGATGGGGGAGGGGAGGGAGAGAAGAAAAGGAGAATCGAGAAGAAAAGCAGCACAGCACAGGGAAGAGGAGGACTGAGGTATTCGGTTACATGATCTAAATTCTAATCAAACATCATTTAAAGCGTGTTTTATTTCAGCCTCGGGAGAGCGAGTCCCTCCTGGCTGCTCACCATGGCAACGGGCCGCTCATTTCAGAAGTGTCATGCCACATTATCGTCCTGCCGCCTCACACGCTCTCGCCGCCTGACAACTTCGCTCTGCCCCTTGCGACAACCATCCCCGCTCCACCGGTTTATTTTTGGTGTCAGCCAGCCCCCACGTCCCTGCCCCCCTCCCCAACATCAGTGGATTGAAAGACAACCCCGGCCCTCCAGCCGCTGAGCGTCGCAGCCTGTTTGGCGATAAGAGATAATTCGACAAGATATTTGCTTACATGTGTATGAACAATTTGCTGCATTAAGACAATTCACCCCCACCTCCAGTGTGCAAAGATGGGGAGGGGAGCGGCCAGTGTCCCAGCTGACAACACCCCAAGAAAGATGAAGGAGGGGTACCCCTCACTTCTCAGGGTCCCTCCAATCTCTTGGGGGCCCCTATAGGACCATCAGGTAACTTCCCCAACATCAAGCCACAGCAAGCCTGCCACTAATTCCTTGTGTGACCTTGTACAAGTCACTCCCCTTTTGTGGGCCTCCTAAAAGATGGGGTTGGAGTAGGTGGCTTTGGGGATTCCCTCCCAAATGTGACAGAATGAATGGAGGATTCTATGATGGAAAGGGGGCAGCAAAGGGTTAAGGATTGCTCCCCCCCCACCCCACCCTCGCTTCCCAGTCTTGTGATGGGGAAAGAGCCCACCTCTACCATGTGGGTGATATGGTAGGGCTGTGGGGGGCAGGGACTCAAGCTCTCCACTAAGAAGCTGGGAAAATCCCAGACCTAGGCTCCATCCTGTCCTAGAGGAGGCTAGCAGAAGAGTCTTTCTCTGCCTAGCCCTCTGTTTCACAGAACAGGAGAGATTTCTGAAGCCATCCCCTCTGACACATACCTGTGCACACACCTGGGGTGTGTCTGCCAGCTCAAGGGCTGGGATGCAGGCACAAGAGCAGATTCCTAAGATGCTGGCAGAGAGGTGTGCCCTGAGCACTCAGGAAGGAGGCGGCCCAGATTCCTAGAACCCAGCACAGAGACAATGGGTTGGCTGGAAGGTCGGGTGGCCCCAGCTTGCAACCTTTCCCCACTGAAAGCAAGAATAATGAGCCACTGCTTACCAAAGGCTTCTATGTGAGAGGCCCTGTGCCAGGCCTGAACAGGTGGAGCTCCTCTAGAGATGCTGCACCTCCCGGCCTCTGTGCCTCTGTTTACCCATCTGTCGAACAATAACAGCAGACAGTGACTGTCAGGATTAAGACTTGGCACAGTTTGGGACATAGAGGAGGCATTCTATTAGGAGAGATGGAGGAACAGAGCTATGGGTTTGTTCAGCTGCGCCTCCCCCCGCCACCACCACTACCTCCACTTGCTACACTGCTCAGCCTGTGGCTGCCACTCAAGTTCTATCCTGGGAGGACAGACTCCTGGTACTTCCACCCAAGGTCTCTATTGGGTTGTGGGGGGATGGGGGTCCTCTCTGGGAGAGTTTCAGGACATGAGGCATGATCTTTCTGTCTCCCACCTTTGCCTTTTACCTGACCAGGGTTAGAGACCACCCCCCGCCAGGTGGCCACAGAGTCCCTGAAACCATAGGGCCAAGTGAGAACTTAAGCTCCATTCACCCACCCAGCCTCTGTAGGGGAAGCTGCAATAGGGAGGGAAAGGCCAGTGGGCTTTCCAGAGCTCAGCAGACCCCTCCTCGACCCCAGTACACACACAGTGGCATAGAAAGGCAAAGTCACATCAGAGAGGAAGTTTTCTTTTTTTTTGGTTGGTCGTGGGGCTTGAACTCTGGGCCTGGGCGTTGTCCCTCAGCTCTTCAGCTCAAGGCGAGCGCTCTACCACTTGAGCTACAGCGCCACTTCCAGAGAGGAAGTTTTCTATAGGGCCAATGAAACCTGGATCCAATCTCACAGCTCCCTTACCTCTCAGCCAACAGCCTAAGGCCAACCAGGGCCTAACTATAAAATGGGACTGACAATGCATACTTCACAGTGCACTGGCACCATTAAGGCATACCTAGCAAGTAGTAGGTATTCAGTAAAAAGCAACTATTATGATTTCTAATGACCAATGATGGTATTACCATAATGAATCATTTTTTTAAAAAAAACTGTAATGATCAAAGATACCCCAAAGTGGAGCCAAGAAGTTATTTCTATTTACTGAAGGCCTCCAATAGCTGATAGAGGTTGGTGGTTTCCCAGTCAGAATCTTGTGTCTTGGGTCACTTCCAGTCCCCTCCCCCTCCCCCTACCTTGTCTTGTTCTACAGTCTTGGTGTAACTGGACGATTTGGCATAGGGCTACCCTCCACACTGGACCCTGCTAGGGCAATACCCCCGACCCCAACATGGCTGTCATTTTGCCTGCTTTTTAGTCAAATACTTCCCACTCACCTAGGATCTGGGAAGGCGGAGGGGCTGAGCACTTGGTGGGTGGGGCAGGGGTCTTTGGGAAGGAGGCTTTGACCCCCAAGGTGGAAGAGTTGCCCTTGGCACCCAGAGTCCTGTATTTTGAAACCTAAAGGACAGACATGTTGTCCTACACAGAATATTGCCCACCAGGGCGTGAGGTTTCCTGATACCAGCATTTCCTACCCACCGCCTCCCCCCCCTTCCCCGCCCCCATCCTCACACACACCAGATTCAAGCTCCAAAGATGGAGGCTTCTGGCCTGTGTTTTCATGCTCTCCATACTCAGCCTTGAGCTTCCAGGCAGCAGGGCTCTGAATCTCTGGAGCCTCAGTTTCCACATTTGCACTAAGGGGAGGAGGAGACCCCAGGAAGTCCACTGCCACCCTGTCTTCACAGAAGCGACACAGCCCAAAGTGGCCATGGCTCTTGAACTTGCACTTCTCACCTATCTCCTAAGATTGCATTTGGAGATGAAGGAAACAGCCTCCATACGACAGGGTGGGCAGGCAGCGGGCTCTCAGGTCCCTGCCAGCCCTGCTGCCCCGGGGCCTTGGGGGAAGGGCAAGCTGGGCTCCGCTCACCTCCCCACGGTGAAATGTGGCCATTTACCTTCACGCTCCAGTGCCGGCACCTAAATCACTGTCTGCGTGTCCTGCTCAAGGTTGCTCCCCGCCGGCCGCTGCCAACAAAGCAGCGGCCACCATCGCCACCACAGCTACCATCACAGCCAGACTCACCAAGAGCCCGTGTTCAGGTGCCAGAGGAGCAGCAGGCGACAGGAGGGAAGAAGGTGCCCACCCAGTCCACCACTTCAAACTTGGGTCTCTCTGCCCAGCCGTGTGCCTGGAGTGCATGTGGCATTTCTAAGCCAGTAAATCTCCTGGGACTGTTTGTCCCCGTGGTACATGGTGTGTGTGTGTGTGTGTGTGTGTGTGTGTGTGTGTGTGTGTGAAGTGCTAATTTGCAGGAGATAAACACATGAAAACACCTCAGCTACCTTGCTGCTTTAGTGTTTCCTGTTTCTTGGTTATTCGCCTGCTCCTCCTTTTTCTCTCCCTGGCCGCCCTTTCCCTCCCCTTCTCTTCCCCACCCCTTCCAGAGAGATTGAGAGATGGGGGGGGGGAGAGAGAGGGAGAGGGAGGAAGGGAGAGGGAGAGGGAGGGGGGGTGAGAGAAGGGGAGAGAGACAGAGACAGAGACAGAGAGAGAATGTGTGTTCCATTCCTGGGGATTGAACTCAGAGACTGGGTGCTATCCCTGAGCTTTTGTGCTCAAGGCTAGCTCTCTACCAGTTGAGCTGCAGATCCATTTCTGGCTTTTGGCAGTTAATTGGAAAATAAGAGTCACACAAACTTTCCTGCCCCAGCTGGCTTCAAACCACAGTCCTCAGATCTCAACCGCCTGAGTAGCTACGATTACAGGTATAAGCCACCAGTGCCCAGATTCTCTCTCTAGAGATAGATGATAGATAGGTAGGTAGGTAGATAGATAGATAGATAGATAGATAGATAGATAGATAGATAGATAGATAGACAGACAGATAGATAGATATAGACAGACAGACAGACAGACAGATAGACAGATAGATAATCTCTTTCTCTGAGCATCCATTTGGATGGCACTTTAGGAGAGGCCCATGCTCTGGTCCCACAGGCTACTAGAGTGTCTGGAAATGGGGGAGCAGATAATGGACCAATGTCATGCAAGAAGCACAAGCATGGCAAAGAGAGGTTCAATCCCACCGGCGTGAGATGCTATTCCCTACCCTCTGTGGGGTAAGTCTGTCCACAGGCAGGCAGGGCGGGAGCCTGCACTCTGCCCTCAGCCTCCTAGCACAGTCTGCATGTCCTTTGCTCTTCCTCTCCTCATGTATCTGCTATTTATTTCTGTGTGTTCTGTGTAGATCAGTGTCTCCCCCATCTGACTGAGGAGAGAAGCTATGCATTTTTTTGTCCCCAATCAGGCAGGAGACACCCCTCCTCCCCTTCCACCTTGGTGCAAAGTGTGTGGTCCACCTATCAGATTGAATCCCAGAAGAAGCACTGGGACTCCCTCTTCAGACCGAGGTCCTTTGTATCAAGTGCTGTATTTCTCTCTTCCACACCAGGAACTTTTCCCGGTATTGTGCTGACCTCCCACCTGACCTCCTGGTGCTGCATCATTCCCAGCCACTATGGTTCTAGGAGGCCTCAGGTCTGGTGCAGTCACAGCTCCTGGGGTCATATGAAATCATACAAAATTGAACAAATCATACCACCTCTAGGGAAACTATTAAAGAGTCCTCTGAGGCCCGCTGAGATGGCAGGTATGCTGTAGGAGCCAGGTTTATAGTAGGTGTTCAATAAATGCTCATTGCATTTCCTTCCCCTCATGAAACTAAGGAAGTATTTTTTTAACTTGCTCTTCTAGTTTGGGCCAGGGAGACAGATGGGAGTCAGAGTTAGCAAGGAGGGGCCCACAAAATAAGCCTCCCCGCCATTCCCATCAAGCAACTGGGTAGTGGCCTCCTTCGTTAGGGGATGGGGCAGTGGCAAGGAGTTAAATGTATTAAGCAATTTACAATTAATATAGAAGTCATTCCAGAGATAGCTACTAGAAAGAGTACAACAGGGCAATTAACCCACTAATACACTAGGCTATTACATCGCTATGTCTCTTATTTTAGCCCGAGGTGATTTGAAACGCATTGGATTAGAGGATATTACAGGAGATAGCATGAAAAATAGCTTAATGTAATGAGCCATCCCGTGATGTCTGCTATTAAAGATGATTTGCAGTTGAAAACTACAACATACAGTAGTTCAGCTATTTGAGGACCAAGGGGGTGGGGGCTGGGGTGGTGCTGTTAACCCTTCCCTCCTTCCAGCTGACTGCCCCACCCCCACCAGGCCCTCCACCCCCTTCATGCCAAGATTATCCAGGGCATCTTATTAGATGACAATGGCTTCATTGGGAGATTGGAGATTGGGGCCTGAGGTTGATAAAAAACCAATAATCTGCTAATAACCTTTAAAAAATAGATTCCCCCAGGGAGCTGCACTAATGGGCTGAGGCTGGAGAGGGAGGTTGATTGGCAACTGGGCGGCTTGATGGGGAAAGTTCAGAATTAAGGTGAGAGGAGAAGGGGAAGCCAATGTGCCCCTTTTCCCTCAGCTCCCTTGAGTGGGAAGATGGCACGTGGCTTATGGACACTTAGAAGTGTGCCAGGGCATGGCTGATCATCACAATCTACAAGTTGGATTTTTCCCACTACATAGCCAGCCTCTGTGTGGCCCACCACCACTTAAAGGGTATTTCTATTTTTCTTTTTTTCTTTTTTTGTCAGTCATGGGCCATGAACTCAAGGCCTGCTCACTGACCCTGAGCACTTTCATTCAAGACTAACACTTTACTATTTTGAGCCTCAGTTTTGCCACTTCCAGTTTTCTAGTGGTTCATTGGAGATAAGAGTCTCACAGACTTTCCTGCCCAGGCTGACTTGGAACCATGATCCTCTCAGCCTCTGGAGTAGCTAGGATTATAGGCATGAGCCACCAGCACCTGGCTGAAAGGGTCTTTCACACACAGCAGTCCCCTGGACTTTTCCAGCATCTGGGGAAGTAGTAGTATTATACCTCATTGTACCATAGGCTCTGGTTCAGAAGAAGCAAACAGCTTACCCAAGATTAAGACAGCCAGTTGGGTAACCAAATGGGAATCAAAAGGTTTTATTGACTTCAAAGCTTGGGCCCAATGTCATCTAATTCTAGCTGTCACTACGTTCTAACTACGACATCTTTGCCTATCTTAAGTCCCGGAGATCTTCTCCTTTGTTTTCTTTCAGAACTTCAACTGTTTCATGTTTCACAAGCTAGAAACCATTTTGCACCATTTCTGTGTACAGCCTGAGGTAATAGCTCATTTGTGGAGCTGGACGGTGGATTTTCACTCCATGTGTTCAGATCCATGTAGATGGAGTGGAGTTCACGCATGCGCACACACAAGCTGGCCACCACACAGGGTCGCCTCATCTCTGCCTATGCAGAGGCTGTAGAAGGCAGGTATGCATAGAGTGGCCCTAAAGGTGCAAGGCAGGCTTTAAGGGTGGTCATCTGCTGGCCAGAGGCAGTATTGGGGGCAGCCATGTGTATACCACACATATATGTACATGTGTGTCATTGTATATGGATGTTGGTATATGTGTGAGGCTGAGTGTGCCCCTGGCATGTGCCAGCTATGTGTATACTCACAGTACAGGTGTCACAGGGCATCAGTGTTTGTGGACAGCATTTGGATGTATCATTGCTG
This sequence comes from Dipodomys spectabilis, assembly GCF_019054845.1. NCBI lineage: Eukaryota > Metazoa > Chordata > Mammalia > Rodentia > Heteromyidae > Dipodomys > Dipodomys spectabilis. The sequence goes on from NW_024870681.1 coordinate 8,144,276, forward strand.
CTAAATCTGTATGTAAACATGTCACTGTGTGTGTGTGTGTGTGTGTGTGTGTGTGTGTGTGTGTGTGCATGCACGCACGTGCGTGGGCTAGCTGGCATATGTGGCCTTGTGTATTCCATCTGCCTGTGTATGCTGGTCACTGTGCTCTAGGTTGCTGTGTCTGTACTGCCCCTGGTGCTGCCAGCTCCACCAGCTGCAGGGCCAGCCAGGAGCAGCCCCCAGCCCCCGCCTACCCCCATCCACTGCTGTCTTTTATCATCATTTGCTGAGAAAGGGAGCCCAGGAGGACGGTGATAAATAAGGGCCACTTAAAATACAAGACGACCACTCTGACTTTGGGGAATATTTCTTCTGTGGAGCAGCTGGTGCCGCCTCTGTCCTTGTGGAAAGGGGTCCCAGGGGCCGCCTGCCCCCTGCCCAGCTTCCTCCCAGCTGCCCCTCCCCTGACTGCCTGCCAGCTCATGTTGTGAGTCCTTAGAAAGTCTGGGAAGGAAACAGAGAGGGAATCACAGCCAGCAGGGCAGCACAAGAACAACCCTCAATTTGGCTCTTCTAGGAGCTCATTGGAAGACTGGGAATCTTGCCTGAAGAAGAGGCTCAGAGGGGACTGGGCTTCAGAGGTCCAGGGCTTCAGCCTTGTGGGGTTCCTTTCTCATTTCTTTTCCTTTCCCAGCCCAAGTGAGACACAGAACAGACATGTAGATTCAGACAAGCCAGTTACATAGTTTTAAGCCTCTACTTATTTTGTGCCAAGCCCTAAGAGAAAAAGAAAAACATACATCCCCTGTAGAGATCAGCGTGCACATAGATACATGAACACGCGCAACAGTTACTATACAAACACATACACAAGCATGCAGAGGCTGGTAACCATGAGTACTAGAAAAAGGAGGAGGAGGAAAAAGAAAAGAAAGGGATGGAAGAGGGAGCTGAGGAAAGAGGGGAACTATACAAACATGGATGTGAAGGACAGAAGTGGATCTTTAGTGGAAGGGAGAAGAGGGGATGGGTGGAGGATAGTCCTAGATGGATATGCAGGTTGTTTGCTACACAAGGGAGACAAGACAAAGCTAATGTTCAGCCTTTGCTCTACTGGACAAGCCAGGTCCTGGTATGAGGTTGTGCTCACCAGGAGAAAGGATGCCTTTTACCACTCACAGAAAGCATCATCAACCACACACAACCAGTCCTACAGCACTGGGTTCTTTTTCCTGACTCTCAGGAGGGCATCATGAGCTAGCCAGGCCCGGGGGGGGGCAGGGGCTCTTCAACTGCATCTGTAAGACTATATTTCTTTATATATTAAAAAAAAGGATGGCAAAAGAAAAAGGAAATGAAATAGAAGCTAAAAGGAGAAGGAAGAAAAAGAAGGGAAGGAATGGAAAAGAAAGGAGACAACAGAAAGAGAGAGAAAGAGAGAGAGAGAGAGAGAGAGAGAGAGAGAGAGAGAGAGATGAGATGAGATGATCCAAGAAAGAGGGAAGGAAAATCAAACCAGAGACTCTATTTATTTATTTTTCTGGTTCTGGAGCTTGAACTTGAACTCTGGGTCTGGGCACTGTCCCTGAGCTCCTTTTTCTCAAGGCTAGCACTCTACCACTTGAGCCACTGCACCACTACTGGCTTTTTCTATGATTAATTGGAGATAAGACTTTCCTGCCTGGTCTAGCTTGGAACCACAATCCTCAGATCTCAGCCTTCTGAATAGCTAGGATTACAGGCATGAGCCAGCAGCACTGGCTCAGAGACTTGCTTTAAACTCAAAGATCTTATCATTGCCATTCTGCTAACTAAGGGGCCAGCATTGATCTTGGTTGACAGAGTAGGGATGGGAGCAGGATCAATAGTAACAGATATGTGTCTTTTTCACACACACACACACACTCCACTCACATGTACCTCCACTTCTCCTCCTGTCTCCCTTTCCAGCCCATCAAAGGTAGACAGACACCTGTCATGTGCCATTTTTCTCCTTCCAGTACCACTGATGGGAGCTGGGAGGGATGGGATGCGGGTACCACCTGAGCTGAGCTTTTCCATCTCAATGTCCAGCCAGGCACCTCAGGTATCAGCGATGGTATGTTGACACCCACATTGCCCATGACACCCAGAACACAAGATGCAATGCCATGTCCTCTCCCTGGGAGGATGGGGTACGGGACACAGGTACCTCATCCCCCCCCCACACACATACACATACTGTCCTCCAGATGGGATTCTAGGACCCATCCAGGTCCTTCTTTAAGCCCCAAAACACCTAAAGATCAACCATGGTATCAAGTTCTGGACAATCTTATAATGAGCTCCATTATCTCTATCAACTTCGCATCACTGTGAAAGGGATTTCATTTCCATTCCCATTCCACAGAGGAGGAAATCAAGGCTCAGAGAAGCTGAGTGACTTGTCCAAGATTACACAGCCTGAGAATGGCAGAGTCAGGGCTCAAACCATGTCTCCTACCTCCTACTTAACACCTTTGGTCCTGTGGAATGGTGGCATGGATTCTGTACTGTGCCCTGCAGCCCTGAGCCAGCAATAGGACTGGCAACCCAGGCTCAGTGGAGAGATTCAGAGAGAAGAAGATGGAGTGCCCAGGACACAAGCAGACAGGAGGGATAGCTGGGTATCAGTGGCTCACACCTGTGATCCTACGTACTCAGGAAGCTAAGGTCTAAGGCTAGTGGTTCAAAACCAACTTGGGAAGGAAAGTCCATGAGAATTTTTATCTCCAATTAAAAAGCCAGCAGTGGAACTGTGGCTCAAATGGTAGACCACCAGCCTTGAGTGAAAAGCCTAAGGGACAGCACCTAGGTCCTGAGTTCAAGTCCCACTACTGGCACTGAGAGAGAGAGAGAGGGAGAGAGAGAGAAAGAGAGAGAGAGAGAGAGAGAGAAGTAGGTAGGGGGTATTGGGGTCGAGGACTTCACTGTCTTTGTCCTCCCGGGAGCATTAGCCCAATTGTCCCCACAAGTGCCCTCACATTGTCAGAGCCAGGGCCTCATCTGGCCCTCAGAATATATGGCCACAGAATAATATGACAGTTGGGGGAGGAGGGTGGGAGCTGGGGCGGAGGGGCAAATGAAGAAGGCTCTGCACAGCCCCCAGAAGAAAACTTAATAGTCTGGGGGCTCCCTTGGGTCCTTCTCATTAAAAAAAAAAATTCTCTATTTAAATGCAAATTTGAGCTGGAGCTGTGATGGGTTGGCGGGAGGCAGAGGAGCATCTAGTCACTGAGGAGACAGACCTAGACATGGGGCTCTGCTCCCCCAATCTTGCCTTGTGATCTGGGGGTGGGGGGACCTGTGCCTAGAAATTAGCTCCATCCTCAAAGATCACCCCCAGTCCCAGGAAAGCCCCATTCAGTCAGTGTGCTGCCTCCCACCTCTTCTGTTCGCTTTGCCTGTCTATCAGTCCCTCTCTCCCTCTCCCCCCCCCTCACACACACACACACACACACACACACACACACACACACACTTACGCTCCAACCTCTCTATAGAAACGTGTTGGGGACATGACTTGGCAAGCTGTAAGCCTAGATAAGGATTCTGCCTGTGTCTGGGAACCTCTCCTCCTCCTCCTCCTCCTCCTCCTCCTCCTCCTCCCCCTTCCTCCAAGAAAAGAACAGAAGCTTGAATGAGGACAGCACCTACAAAGTGTGCTTCTGGTTTGGGCTTTCCTGTTCCCCCCCAACTAGAAAACCACACACACACACACACACACACACACACACACAGAGTTTCCAACAAGACAAGAGACAAATCCAGCCCTGGAATCCAATTCAGCAAACAAGTCTGAAGACTTGGAGCCAGGACAGACTGCCATAGCAGTATCTCTTCCTCCCCTTCCTCCCCTTCCTCCTCCAACCTCTCCCCACCCCCTCGCCCCCTGCCATGACCTGTTAGTGTCAACTCTAGGGGGAAAAAAGACATGGGGTAGCAGATTCAGAATTAGCAGCGGAGACCCACCCCTGCCTGGTGCCCATATCCTGAGCTCCCTCTCCTCCCCCAGCCCCAACAAACCCATGCTCAGCCCAGAGCTCAGCTCTCTAAGCCCATTACCTCTAGGGATAATTGTGTGGGTGATGCACTGGTCCTGGAGAGCTCTTCAGCTGCATTTACTCAGGATGAGGCTGCGGGGGGGGGGGGGGGGGGGGGGGGGGGGGGAGGCGGGCGTTGCCCTTGGTAACCGCCCCCTCCCATGGAGGATGTTATTTTGGGGGATGTCAAAAAAAATAAGATGCTTTGGAAATCCATCTTGAGCACCAATACAAACACCTGTCTCAAACTTCATTTTATACTTCCATTCCTATCTTTGTTGGGGAAATTGAGTCAGCAGCATCCTCCTAGGGGAGGTTCAGATGATCTTAAGGCTGAGAATTTCCAACTTCCCTATAGAATATGCTTTCCTTCCATTGCCAACACCCCTCAATTTTCTTTTCTTTTTTTTGGGGGGGGGAGGTCCGGTCGTGGGGCCTGAACTCTGGGCCTGGGCACTGTCCCTCAGCTCTTCAGCTCAAGGCTAGCACTCTACCTCTTGAGCCACAACGCCAGGGCCTCAGGCATGCAAGGCAAGTGCTCTACCACTGAGCCACCTTCCCAGCCCCCCCTCCCCCACTTTTCTTCCTTCCCAGTTCTGCCCTTCCATTGGTCTTCACTGATCACAAACCAGACTGCTCCAGCTGGCTGGACTAAGCTTGTCTACCCTTACGTAAGAGGCAAAGGCCTCTGGGATGGAGAGTGGTCAGAGGAAGCAGGGGTGACTCAGATGCCAGGAGACAAAACAAGAGGTCACCAGTCAGGAAGGGGAAAGACAGGATTCCCAACACACACACCTTTGCCTCCTGAGAAACTCAGAGGGAGCTGGACAGAGGGAAGGACTCACAACGCTAGGCTGGTAGACCCTCTACTCCAGGGAGCTGGAGCCTGGAAAGTTAGGAGCTACCTGTGAGGAGAAGACTGTAACCTAGGGCTCTTGATGTAAAGCCACAGACTGACTTCAATTACATAGACATATGCAAAATTGGCTGGTGATCCCCAGATGTGTATCCAGGGCATGAGACACCTGCACATGTGCATTCAGTAGATAAGGTGATGTAAACACATGTTTGTGACACCTGTGCAAGCATGCTGGGTCCTGAGTGTAGGCAGGAGGGTGCATCAGGGCTAGGCGTGTGCCACTCTTGGCAGAGAAGCAGAGGCCTTGCTAACTGTGTCTGCCATATGTCTCTGTATCCAGGTTATATCCAAGGACTACCCCCCAGCTGAGCCAGCCACTCTCAAATATGCCCTCAGCCAGGGCCTGCTTCCTTCTAAAGGATCCCCCTGGATACCCATCCTTCCTCCCCCTCCCCCTCCCCCTCCTCCCCCCCATTCCCGCCTTGCTGAGACAGGAGTTAGACTTCCCCACCCCTTCTCCTGCAAACTCCTGATACAAGATGGGAACAATTAACAGGAAGAGATGGCTAATTCCCAAAGGCAAACCTTTCTAGATACAATTTTCCAACCTCGCCTCAAAAAATGGAGCTTTACTATGAGAAAATACAGTTTATTATAAGACACGTTTTTCTCTTAATTTAATTATATAAACTTTGGTCTTTTCATTTAAAAATAAAATAAAAGCAGTTTAGTGAGGGAGAGTCTGGGATGCTCCCATGTGTGCGCGGATCACCTGAGGCATGTAGTGACTTTGGATGTGCTGGGAATAGATCAGATTCAAGTCTACCTGAGAGCAGTGAACATGGGTTCAGGAACCATCAGGGAGAAAACTGGAGCGGAAGACCACAAACCAAATCTACTACCACCTTGAGAGGAAACAGGGGTCCTAGGCACCCCTCAAGTGACCCATCTCACCCACTGAATTGGAACGTGGCTCACCCCTATATTCCCCTGCTTGACAAGTCTACAGATTCACACCCATGACCCGCCCCCCCACACACACACGCATACACAGAAACATACACACTCTAAGGTGGGTGAGTAGGTCAGACAGACATCCAAGAGTCCATCCCTATAAACAGTCTTAGGGAAAGAAGGACACTAAGGCTCCTCTGTTTACCCACCAAGAGTCTGCCAATCCCACCCAACCTCAGTTTCCCCATCTTTCAGGGTAGTGCACCAGATGATTTTGAAAATCCTTTCCAGCTTTCAATTCTTCAGTGTTCAAACCCCAGCCCCAGCGTGTCTCCTTTCTCCTGCCTTATCTAACAGACAAGAAGCAGCCTCTTCTTCAGGCAGGTGTGGGCTTCCATCCCCACCCACCACTCACTAATTCTGTGACCCAGAATAAGTGACCAAGTTTCTCCACGCCACCATTTCCCCATCCATAAAACCGGAGCAAACAGCCAGACCATCAGGCTCCAGTTATATCTCTGCCACAGCAAGTATGGAACCCTTTGTCTCTATCATGGTCTTAAATCCTCAGGAGAGATCTTTGATGGCTCATGAGTACTGCTCAGAGCTAAGTCCACCCAGGGTAGGGCCTTCCACAAACGTTGACAGGAAACAGACATATTTTTTTAAAAAGCCTTTCTCTTTAGGGGCTCCAAATCCTCAGCCAACTGCTCAAGCATGGCCCTTTCCTCCCTCCCTTAACCTCAACCTAAACCCTGTTGTTTACCCCAAGATCAACTACAATCACCATCTCCATCAGGTCTATGAGCCAGCTTGAACAGACCATAAGGATAACACCAATGACCACAAACACTCAGGTTCTGTGTGGACAGCTCACCCACTGTGCCTAGTGCTGCTTAGATGGGGTGGTCCCAGATTGTGGGCATGTCCAGTAGCCCTAGCAGCAGCCCCAGCACATCTCGGCACTTAGCTACTAATGCCTCCAGTCCTATCAAGACACAGTGAAACGGGTGTAATTTTTGCAGAAAACAATGTGGGTGATGTATGCCCATGACTGGCACACAATAAAACTGTAGTAGAACGCTGAAAGAAAAAAAAATGCACCCAGTCAATACAATAAAAATCAGCACAAATACACTCGTGTAAAGCAAATAAATCTCCCAATCCAAATAGTTTACAGCACACACACAAGGGGGTGGGTGGAGAGGTATGTGTCTGCAACATTCAAGTTCTCCCCAGAAATCTCAAGGGGAAATAGGCAAAATGACCAGGAAGCCCCCCCTCCACCCCCAGGCAAATAAACAAACAAGTAAATAAATAAATTGGAAAGACTTGGGGGCTGGTTTGCATTTCTGGCCTCAGATTCTGGTGAGATGACTGGGGGCTGGAGGCCCTCAAATTACCATTCATCTGGCCTTGTTGTGGAAATTTTCAAGGGATTTGTAGTAATTATATGACAAAATGCTTGCAAATCTCACTCATTGCTGAACAGAAACAGGCGGGTCAGGGATTGAACACTTTCAGCTGGGTAATTTGTAAATGTCAATCAGGCAATGGGGGGGGGAGAGAGACAGAGAGACGGGGGGGGGGGGGGGGGGGGGGGGGGGGGGGGGAAATACTGTCGTAACCTAGGTACAAGAAGAGCCCCTTGGTTCTCCCAGAATCCAAGAATGAGAAGGTCCAAGCCAGAGGCTAGACAGGAAGGAGGAGAGAAAAGAAGGCAGAGAGCAGGGGGAAATAAGGAAGGGAGCGAGAAGGAGGAAGGGAGAGCAGATAGAGGCGGAAGCCCCTCCAGGAGGGGGGGAAGGAGAACAGGGACAAAGAGGGGAGGGGAACAAGAGGGGAGAGAGGAGAGTGGGGAGACATGGAGGAGGGAGAGTCATGCATGGGGGAGTGAAGGGTGAATCAGGAAAAACAGTTTAAATAAAACCAGAGGAGATTAAATTAACTGATACATACATTCCAAGAGGTAGGTCGCAGGAGCAACCATAAATACCAGCTCCCTATCTCCCTTGTTCAAGACAGCGGGGAGAGCAAAATAAAATTAAAAGATATAACAATAAAAATTACAAATGCATCTGGAGGTTCTGTACTCCAGGGCTGTAATGGAAGTTCGGGCCAGAGACAGCCTGAAGCACAGCCCTGGCTCCAGCAGGGAAACTGGGCAAGGTAGAGAGACCAGAGGATTGGCTGATTTGCTGTCTCACATTTCACCCAACAGACAGGTAGAATGCCCCCTAGAGGTGGTGGGTTCCACCAAAGCAATCAACTTGGCACTTTTTAACTTACAATGTTCTTCCAGGCCTTTGTTATGTATGAAGAGGCTGGTTTTGTTTCACCCATTTCAGTGGTGAGGACATTGAGGCGTAAAGACTTGGCTCAGGGTGATGCTCTAGCTAACAAGCAGAACAAGGATTTGAAGCCAAGACCCTATTCCACCACTGCCTTCAAGGAACTTACCCCTGCCAGCTCATCTGAGAGACTGAACATACTTCTTGAACAGATTAACCCCACATCACTGCCACACGTCAAGACGTAGCCACACAGGCTCTAAACCAACCAAGACTGTATTCTCCGAGCAGAAGCATCCAAATTCTACGCTCCAAAGAGTGTGCACCCCTCTACCACTTGAGCCATATCTTTACTTCTGGCTTCTTACTGGTTAATTGCAGATAAGTGTCACATGGATTTGCTGACCCTGGCTGGCTTTGAACCTCAATTCTCAGATCTTGGCCTCCTGAGTAGCTAGGATTGCAGATATGAGCCACCAGCACTAGGCTTTCAAAGACTTTTTAAAAAAAATCTGAAGTCACTTGATACAGCCAGTCACATGCCCTCCGTTGGCTGAACTTTTTTTTTTTTTTTTTTTGTCGGTTGTGGGGCTTGAACTCTGGGCCTGGGCACTGTCCCTGAGCTCTTCAGCTCAAGGCGAGCGCTCTACCACTTGAGCTACAGCGCCACTTCCGGTTTTCTGGTGGTTTTTATTGGAGATAGGAGTCTCAGGGTCTCTCCTGCCCGGGCTGGCTTTGAACTGCGATCCTCAGATCTCAGCCTCCTGAGTAGCTAGGATTACAGGTGTGAGCCACCAGCGCCCGGCTCATTGGCTGAACTTGTAACATGTATACAGAGAAGATGCCTAGTAATCTGAAGCCACAGTAAAGCCAGAAATGCTTTTATAAAAAGAATTTTAATTTGACTTATCACAGTAGTCTTGGAAAAAATATATTTTAAAATTTAAATATTGCCAGGTGCTGGTGGCTCACACCTGTAATCCTAGCTACTCAGGAGGCTGAGATCTGAGGATCATGTTTTAAAGCTGGCCCAGGCAAAATCCCCATGAGATGCTTATCTCCAATTAACTACTCAAAATCCAGGAGTGGAGTTGTGGCTCAAGTGGTAGAGCACTAGCCTTGAGCAAAAGAGCTTGGGAACAATGCCCAGGGCCTGAGTTCAAGCCCCATGACAAACAAAAAAAACAAACAAACAAAAAAAATAAGACAGTTTCTCTAAGCTGGGAGCTGGTAGCTCATGCCTATAATCCTAGCTGCTCAGGAGGCTGAGATCTGAGGATCGAAGTTCAAAGTCAGCCTGGGCAGGAAAGTCCATGAGACTCTTATCTCCAATAAACCACTAGAAAACCAGAAGTGGCACTGTGGCTCAAGCAGTAGAGCGTTCTCCTTGAGCTGAAGAGCGCAGGGACAGCGCACCAAGCCCAGAGTTCAAGCCCTATGACCCACACACACACACAGAAAAGAGATAGTTTCTCTAACCATCTCCAAGCATAGTTACATACAGACCTGGGGCACAAGAAACTCCTTGCAAGACCGCCAGACCCTCCTTCCCCTAGCAAAGCCCATAGCCCAAGGGTCTTGGAATATCTGATTGATATGGGGCCTGTGAGCTATAGGAAGGTTCCAAGAGGAGGTGGAACACAGCTGGGAAGGAACCCAGCTGGCAGCACCAAGGCCATGGCAAACAAAGAATGGGAGGGAGAGGAGCAGGCTGGCTACAAGTAGCCACCAAAGGCTCCAATTCATACTTTGGCATGATCTCCAAATGAGGTTTGTTGACAGCTACAGGGACTCCCCAACCAAGTTGAAAGGTGTTCCCTTTATAGGTTTAAGATGAACTCTCAGGGACTCACGAAATATACAATTTACCTTTCAGGGGAGCAGAAAAGCCCAGGGAGTCCCTCCTGCACCCCTACTGCTCACCAAGCACAGCTGTAGATGCACAGCTGCAGAAGGAGACAGGGGGATGGGAAGGCCTACTCTACCTGGGCTTGCCATACAGGTATCATTCTTTTTCTAAGCCAGGAAGTAATTCTGTGAGCACACAATTACTTGCATTGTCTTTTGTAAGTTAAAAACGGTTCATTTGCTGGGTATGAGATCTCAGGAACTCTCAAAAACAAAAAACAAAAACAGTCTTTATTTGTGGAATGCAAATCAGATGACACTTTTTCAGTCCATTTTTCATTGTCCTCCTCCTCCTTTTTCTTGTTTATTTTTGGTTTTAGTTTAGTTTTTTGTTTTGGGTGTTTTTTTTTTTTTGTAGCTGAACTCTCTCTATATAGCCCATTCTGGCCTCCAATTCTTAGACCTACAAGTGATCTTACAGATCTGCTTCAATCTCCCAATTAGCTGGAACTACAGGAACTTGCCAATCCTCCCAGCCATTTCATATATATATATATATATATGTATATATGAATATATGTATACATATATTCATACACACACACACACACACATATATATCCAGGTACAGTGGCTCATGCTTCCAATCCTAGCTCCTTGAGAGACTTGCAGTTTCAAGTCAATATTGGACAAAATATTACCAAAACTTACACCCCCACACACACACTATTTCAATGAAAAACAGCTGAGCTGAGTACCAATGGCTCACACCATTGAGATCTGAGGATGTCAGTTCATAGCCAATCTGGGCAGGAAAATCTGTGACACTCTTATCTCCAACTAACTACCAAAAAGCCAGAAGTGGAGATGTGGCTCAAGTGGTAGAGCACTAGTCTTGAGCAAAATAGCTCAGAAACAGGGCCCAGGCCCTGAGTTCAAGCCCTAGACCCTGGCAAACACACACACACACACACACACACACACACACACACACACACACAGGGGCTTCTTGAAGGCTCCTAAGCAAATCAGGGACTGGCATTCCAGTAAACTCATCTATCAAACAGATCTGGACTGGGAGAAAGGAAAATGGATCTGCTACCTTGATTCCATAAAGGTATCTCTCAGTTGCCTAACCTTTAAGATTAAGAGCTGGGATGGGAAAACAGGAGATGCCTCTAAGGATTAGTGTTGGGAAGAATGAGCAAGTGCCGGATTTTGGGAGGGGGGAGGGGGGAGGGGGGAGGAATGGGTGGGGCTGGACCTCAGACTGAGTTCTTGATCAGCTGGCTGACTCTAGCCCCTCCTCCACCTGGAATACAGCCAGGAATCTCCGAAGCAGGAGTCCCTGGAAACTCCATACCCCGGATATGAGAACGTGAAGCCAAGATCACCCCCGAGAAAGACCGGAGACCAAAGGAGACCCAGCACCACCATCACCACCATGAGTCAATAAAAGACAAAACGCTTGTGTGGACAGAGATTGAATACCCCCCACCCCCACTCCCCGCACCCCCGCCCATTTGCTCACCTCACCATCCTGGAATCTGGTACCTGCTCCTGTCATTAGCTCCACCCCTCAGCTGAATTTAATGAATCTGAGAAAAATTATGAAGTCCCATAAAGCCACAAGTATCATAAAAAGTCTAATAAAATTGAGAAAAGCTATTAAGTTATAAATACAACCAATGCATGCAACATCACTCAGTCGGGGAGGAAGTCGCTATAAAATAAAGTCATTCCACAAGTGACTAAATCTCTTTAATTCACCAGGCACCCGGCTCCCCCTTTTACGGGCGCCCGCCCAATCTCGGTCAGTCGTGGTCCCCGCCAAGAGTTTGTGTAGAAAGAACTTTCCACGGCCGCCAGTGATGGGTGGGGAGACAAAGGAGAGATGGGGGGGAGGGGGGAGAGAGAGGGAAAGAGAGAGGGGAAGGGAGGGGGGAGAGAGGGGGGAGGGAGGAAGAAAGGGAAAGACAGAGACGCAGATCCCCGAGACAGCAGGCCGACCCGAGCGCGCGCTGGAGAAGGCCCGAGCTGGGGAGGGGAACGCGGGGTGGGGGTCCCAAATCACACCCTAGATGCTTTGCCGAGGTACAAGGGAGAACGTGATCAGAGGGTGGGCTGGGGGGCGGGGGAGGCTGGCCAGCCTCTCCTGCTGGGGTCCCCGCTGGGAAACCCGCGCGCGCGGCCCTAGCCCGCCCGGGCCCCGCGGTGCGGCCCCCTACTGAGCGCGCCCCCTCCCGAGGAGCGCCCGCTTATGAATATTCATAGCCCTCATTAGCGCCCATTACGGTGGTTATCGTGCGCCCAATAAAAACAAACATGCTAATGAGGAGCTCTAACTCGGGGGCGGGGGCCGGCCTGCAGCTCCCCCGCGTACACACACTTGCAGAAGGGAGGGCAAAGGGGAGGCGCAGAGGCTGAGGTGCGGAGGGGGCGGAGAGCCCCCTCCCCGGTGCCCCGGTGGTCCGAACTGTACCGCCCCGGGCCTCGATCCTGCGGCTGGAGCCGGTTGAGCGGGATGTGGCAGCCTAGCCTCTTCCCCAGGCCGGGAGAACTGGACACCTTCCAGAAGGGAGATCTGGGCTCGCAGCAGAAGCCCCCAGCACACTCAGGAGGAGGATTTGTACGGTCCCCTCCCCACCCCACCCCTAGGCTGAGACGCGACCTGGATTTGCACCCATCAACCCTGCACCCGATGCCGTTAGACCCATCGAACTCCAAAGGACTCCCATTTCCAGAGATTTCGGCCTAGGGCCCATGGCCAAGGGCGCCGTGGGCTTGCTCCGCTCCTGGAAGGCGGAGCCCTGGGATGCTGGCTGCCGACTGGGCGGTGCTGGACGCTGGTGTGGAGGGGAGGGAAGGTTGGCCTGACTGGGGAAGAGGTCTGGTGACCGGCTGGGATGCTGAGCTGCAAAGGGAGAGGGACTTAAAAGTCGACAGTGACCGGAAGGGGAGGAGAAGGGAGGGGAGGGGGGGAGGGAGGGAGGGAGAGATGTCAGGAGGTGAAATGCTGGAGCTGCCCTGAAAATCAGTTCTGTGGTTCGCACTACCAGCGAAAAAAAAACAAGGACACCCAAGGGTTAAGGATGGTCTTCCAGCAAGTAGCTTAGAACCAGGTATGTGAGACCAAAGCCACAAGGCCTGCTCTGGCTTGATGAGGGAGGTGAAGGGGTGGATCCATTCAAGAGGCACAGTTCTCAACATTGGTAAGAGTTGGATAGACTAGCTCTTCCAGAAGATCGGAGAGACAGGGATCCAGGGACAGGACTGTGTAGCCTGGTACACGAATGACCACCCTGATCGGCACAGAGCACACAACAGTAAATGCTGGGATACCTTGTCCAGTAGAAAGAGGAGATTCCATGGAGATTTGACACAGGAAGTTGAGAGAGTGAAAGAATGAACCAGAAGGGGAAGAGGCCTGGGGTGGTTCTCAAGTTTAGCACGATCATATGAAAGCAAAAATTTCTTATGTTCTTACAAAGACTCATACAGAATTTTCAGAGTAGCCAAAAGGCACAAACAAGCCAACCTTCCAAAAAGTGTAAAAGAAAGTGCAACCTATTCCTACAGTGGAATACTAGTCAGCATCCCCACCCAACTACTAATATCTTGTTACAATATGGATAAACCTTGACAACTAAATGAAGAGGTTAGTCACTAAGGACCATTTCATTTATGTGAAATGCCCAGAAGAAGCAAATCTCCAAAAACAGAAAGTAGATCAGTGATTGCCTAGGGTTAGATGGATAGGGGCACTTAGAAATAATAACCAAAGGGTACATTGTTTCTTTGGGGGACAATAAAATGTTCTAAAATTCATTGTAGCAATGGTTGTACAACTCTGAAAATATACTAAAAGGCACTGGATTAAACATTTAAAATGGGTCAATTGGCCAAGTGCTGGTGGCTCAAATCTATATTCCTAGCTACTCAGGAGACTGAGATCTGACGATCATCATTTGAAGCCAATGGAGCAAAAAAGCCAATAGAGAGTACAAGACTCTGAGCTCAAGCCCCAGTATTGGCACAAAAATAAATAAATTGGTGAATTGTATATGTAAATTGTATATCAATAAAGATGTTAACAAAAGGAACAAAACATTGCGCTTAAAAAAAAAGATTCAAAAGATCATCCAGAAAGGCAAATCCTTATAGACAGGAAGTATATTAGTGGCTGGTGCCATAGGCTGGAGGGAGAGGAGGGGGAGGGGAGAAGATTCATTGTAAACAGGTACCAGGTACCTTACTGGGGTTATAGAAATGTTCTATAAGTGGCTTTTGGTCGTGGTTGCATGCATCAGTATAGTCACTAAAATCTTTGGGTTATATGCTTTAAATTGGAAAACTTTACAGTGTGTAAATTATACCTCACCCGGCACCAGCTCATGGCTGTAATCCTAATTACTTAGGAGGCTGAGATATGAGGATCACGGTTCAAAGCCAGTCTGGGAAGGAAAGTCCATAAGACTCCTATCTCCAATCAGCCACCAAAAAACCAGAAGTGGAGTTGTGTCTCAAGTGGTAGATCACTAGCCTTATGCTGAAGAGCATAGGGACAGTGCCCAGGCCCAGAATTCAAGCCCCATGACAGACAAAATCAACAACAACAACAAAACAAACAAACAAAAAATCATAGATTGGCAGATCTAATCCCAGTTTCTAATTCAGTATGTCTGGGTGTCTGGAGAATTTGAATTTTCTTTTCTTTTTTTAAAAATAATTTTTTGTTATTATTAAGGTGTTGTACAGAGGAGTTACCATGATCATAAGTCAAGTAATGACTTTGTTGGACAATTCTTTTGTTGGACAATGTCACCCTTCCTTTCTGTTCCCCAGTTTCTTGAATTTCTTGGTCATTTCTTTTTTATGCTGGTGCTAGAGCTTGAACTCAGGGCGTTGTTTTCCCTTGGCATTTCAACTCTACCACTTGAGCCATACCTCCATTTCTGGCCTTTTGCTGGTTATTTGACGATAAGAATTTTTTGGATTTGTCTGTCCAGACTGGATTTGAGCCTGGGCCTTCAGATCCTGAGTAGCTAGGATTATAGGCATGAACCACAAGCAACTGGAAAATTTGCAAAAAAATTTTTCCTGGGACTTGAACTCAGAGCCTGGGTAGTGTCCCTGAGCTCCTTTGGCTCAAGGCTAGCATTGAGCCACAGTGCCACTTCTGCCTTTTTCTGTTTATGTGGTACTGAAGAATCAAACCCAGGGCTTTATGCATGCTAAGCAGGCACTCTACTACTGAGCTACATTCCCAGCTCCGCAAATTTGCATTTCTAACAAGTTCCCTGGTCAAGCTGAGGCTACTACTGGCCCTGGACTATACTTGAAAAACCACTGGCCAAGAGCGATACAAGGTCAAAGTCAAGAAGAGGAGAAGGGTCTGCATAAAAAGCAAAAGCAAGTCACTTTAGGCATTAATTCTCCAGGCTTACCCCCCTCTCCTCCAGTGATAGCCAAGCACTGAACGGCGAGCTAGGAGTTGTCTGCCCTGAGTATGGTAACGTTCCTCTGCTTCAGACAGCAGCAGAGTTCATTTCAAGGCAGCCTCTCCAACCATCAACCGAAATTGGCAGCGTAAGTTTATTTGCCACTTACCTCTCTCTAGTTCCGCTTAAATACTGAGGGGAAACCAAAGCCATTAGGGTCAGTAGAAAATTACAAACACACAGCGTCTCTGTGGGTGGGTGAAAATGATATTAGAGATGGGGGGAAAGCAAAAAAGTAAATAGAGGAAGAAAGAAAAGGAGGGAGAGAGGGAGAAGGGAAAAAATGCTATGTACCCACAGAGCATGAAATAAAATTAAATAAAGATCTGTTTGGTGGGTGGAGAGTCTCAGTCTGGGGGAAATAGGGGCGAGATGGGGGAAGGGAGAGTTCTGGGATTGTTTTAAAAGCTAGACAAGGAGAGAGCAAATTCTGCTTTTTGTTTTCTGGCCTAATGAATAGTTAGGATTGCTTCTCTTTTCTCTCCATCACCAGGACACTGGTCTAGAAAGGGGATAAAAGCCTATGGCCACCATCACCCTGACCTTGAAAGTATCTCTCCACCTTATGAGTCTTGGGACATCCCTCCTGCTGGGTCTCCACACTCTGGGCGGCTCCCTCTTCTCGCTCTGCCCCGCCCCAGCAGAATTAATTGGAGACAAGAGGAACACATTTATTGCCTCCCCTCCTGCTCCACACTAAATCTTGTGGCAATGCTTCTAAAAGTCAATAAAACGAGAAGGAAGATGCGATAAAATTAAGGTGGAAAGTGTGATGGGGAGAGGAAATGGGAATCTTCTTTTTAATTTAGCTTTAATTTTAATTTTTTGTCACCTCTCCAAGCAGCCTGTGTGCGTGCTGCAGCAATAGAGAGAGTTGGGGGGGAGGGGGGGAGCGGGGAAGGCCCAGCCTGGCTTTGGAAAGACTGGACACAGAGCCCGAGTGGAGGAGGGGGCCTGTCTTGAGGGAGCTACTGTGAAGAGCCAGTATGGGGCAGAGGATTGCTGTCAAAGTGCCACCCGCCCTCAGCAGGGTATTCCCTTCTTTGTGCTCCAACTCCACTGCCCAGGCTTACGGATGGATGGCAGCTGATTTTGCACTGAGACCAGGAGCTGTGCCTCTGAGGTCTCTTTATCCACAGTGCCTGGCACACGACCTCAGGCGTAGCAGTAATGAAGATGATAATAGTGACATCTAATGATTATTGAGCACCTACTATGTTGAAGGAATTGTTCAAAGCACCTGTCATTTCCTCTACCACTTTATTCCTCATGTCAACCCTAGGAGATGGACACCCAGTTCTGTAATAACCCGATTTACAGATGAGGACAGAAAGGTGGAACACCTTCCTCACGGTCATAGAGCTAGAGCCTGGGCCTGTCTGTCAAGGAATAGAGAGATGATAGATCATTCTTATTTAATGGGTTAATGAATAAATGAATAACTAAACCTTGCATACGAATACCAGTAAATGCTGGGTGCTGGTGGTTCATGCTGTAATCCTAGCTACTCAGAAGATCTGAGGATCATGGTTTGAAACCAGCCCAGGCAGGAAAGTTCGTGACACTCTTATCTCCGATTAAACACCAAAAAGCCAAAAGTAGAGCTGTGGCTCAAGTGGTACTATATCAGCCTTGAGTGCAAAATCCAAGTGAGAGCCTGAATTCAAGCCCCAGTACCAGCACACACACACACATACACACACACACACACACATACTACCAATAAAGTGGGCTGCAGAACTGGCCAAAGCATAGAGTTCCTGCCTAACAATCAAGAAGTCTTGAGTTCAAATCCCAGTACTACCAAAAATTATACATCCCAATAAAGTAAGTCCGGACTGGTAACATGGGCCTGTAGTTCCTGCACTTAGGAGGCTAAGATCTGAGGATCGTGGTTCAAAACCAGCCCAGGCAAGAAAGTCTGTGAGAATTTTATCTTTAATTAACCACCAGAAAACTGGAAATGATGCTGTGGCTCAAAGTTGTAGAGCATTAGTTGTGAGCAGAAAAGGCTCAGAGACAGTGCCCAGGCCTTGAATTCAAGGCCCATCACTGATCAGGGAAAAAAAAAAAAAAAGATTACAAGCACTAGACCAGCCTGTCAGACATGTTCTCCTCCAACCCTCCCCCCGAAAGAATACTAATAAACTGACAGTGAATGCACGTATCCTGGATCCTAGGTATCCCAGTCCCTATCCAGATGTTGATTGTTATGTATTGCAGGGAAGAAGCAGGTGGGGGCCTGATCCAAAGCAGTCTGAGGCACCTGGGTAGTGGTGAAAAGCTGTTGAAGGCTGGACCCTTATTCCCTGCTATATGATTCACACACACACACACACACACACACACACACACACACACACACACACACACACACACACACACACACACACACACTATTAGGAAGAATGGAATATCCAGAAGATGTAGGTTTTCTCTAGTGTTACTCTACCATGGGACAGAGACCCATGTGGCTTTTTCCTAGAATATATGCAGTAGCTCTGTTTCTTCCTTAGATGGTTCTTTATTTTCCAATTGTACTAAACATGTGCTCTTTCATAAGTATGTAAAAGGGATGTACAAGAGAAAAGGAAAAAGAGATCTGCCTTAGTAGATTTTATGCTTTAAAATCCTGACCCTCCTCCAGTCTGCCGGCTTTACAGACTCCCACACAGGAGCCAAGAGCAATCCATCTGAGGGAATGTGTGAGTGTATGCGTTGGGGCTCCCGAGCCCCCCCACCCCGCCTCTCCCAGGGACTGCTGTTCATCATAACCAGGACAATTAACCATCCCCTTATTATTCACACGTCATGATTACTAATCACCCTTATTAATATCTAGGCTTTGCAAAATCAGGATGCAGCCTGGCTCAGATGCCTGGAACTCCACAGGACTGCAATCCTGACCCCAGGCCCTACCTGCTCGGTGCCTTTACCTCCCCTTAGATCAGAAGAGGTCTGTCCCATCCTTGGCCCTCTACAGAGAACCATGCACAGTGCCACTGTTTGTCTTTACCAACTGGTCAGAACCTTACATCTCGGGGAGTGTTGGGGGCAGGGGGAGTCATCTAAATTCTCAACCCCAGCCACCATCTGAACTACCAGCCTCCCTTAACACCAGCCTGGAACAAAAGCCTCTTCTAGCAATCCATTCCTGTTCTCAGATTACCTGCTTTGCTCATGGAGCATAAGCTTTACCCTAGACAAATAGCAGAAGACTGAACTTCAAGGTTACACATATCAGACCAGGTTTGTCTCTAAACGTGTTACTACTGGGGAAAATGCCTTAGCCATGCTGTGTTAAACCAACTACAATAATGGGCTAATGGTGGATGTAGACTTACACGTAGGTGATTTCACCCCCCAGTTTGCATGGGATGGTGACTGTGGTTCTGGGAAATGTGGACATGAGCCACACTGTGTGTTAGGGAAGAGAATTTTTCCATATGTGTACACACAGAATTTATAGTAGATCCATACATTCATCCCCAAATGGGTCATGGACACCTCCTCTGACTGAGGGTATACTTTGGGCCAATATAACAGGTATGGGCCAGCTGTGTCCCAGTGGCTCACACCTATAATCCTAGCTATTCATGAGTCTAAGATCTGAAGACTACGTTTCTTTTTTTTTTTTTTGGGTCTGGTTGTGGGGCCTGAACTCTGGGCCTGGGCGCTGTCCCTCAGCTCTTCAGCTCAAGGCTAGCGCTCTACCACATGAGCCACAGCGCCACTTCCGGCTTTTTTCTTTTTGCTTATGTGGTGCTGAGGAATCGAACCCAGGGCCTCAGGTATGCAAGGCAAGCGCTCTACCACTGAGCCATCTTCCCAGCCCTGAAGACTATGTTTCAAAGTCAGCCTGAGTAGGAAAGTTCATGAGATTCCTATCTCCGATTACCAAAAGCCTGGTACAGCATTAGCCTTGAGCAGGAAGGGTTAGAGAGAGGGGGCAAGAAAAAAAGAGAAAAAAAGCTAAAAGACAGCACCCAGGCTCTGAGTTCAAGTCCCACTTCTGGCACACAAAATGATAACAGATGCAGGTCACTAGCAAGCAGAGCTAAGACACAGAGCCATGGTCCTTCTCCTGAACCTGCTTGAGGAATAGACTGGAGAAGAAGACGATGGAAGTAATTTGAACCAAGTATTCAGGGTAATTGCATTTATTATTGCAAGAAATTAGAGACCTTTCATGCCCAACAAGGAGGGAGTGAACAAACCAAATGATGATCCATCAGTGTGATGGAATGCCACATGGCTATTAAAATGACAACACAGTGGGCTCTGCCACCCTGAGAATGTCTGTGTCAGTCCACATCAGCCCAAAGCAGGAAAGGCAGAAGAAGGACAAAGGAAGAGCAGTCATATCTGAGACATATAGCCCCAGAGAAGAACTGCATTCAAATCTGTGACCAGTCAAATGAGTCTTGCTTGTTCCATTTATAGAAGGACCACTGTTTCCCAGTGGTGTGGGGCTAACACAGGTGACAAAGGTAAAAGCCATTACTCAGTTGCCTAGGACCTTTCAGGTGCTTGGCCACAAAAATGTCCCTGAAGGCAGTGAAAAATCCAGAATGAACTGATAGATAACGGGAGTGTTTAGAAAGTAAAGTTCTTTGGAGCCTTTCTGGAATAAGTTCATATAAGAAGAACAAAAAGGGGCTGGGAAGGTGGCTCAGTGGTAGAGTGCTTGCCTTGAGCTAAACAGCTGAGGGACAGTGCCCAGACCCAGAGTTCAAGGGGGGGGGAGGCGGAGGAGGAGGAGGAGGAGGAGGAAGAGGAGGAGGAGAAGAAGAAAAGAAGAAGAAGAAGAAGAAGAAGAAGAGGAGGAGGAGGAGGAGGAGGAGGAGGAGGAGGAGGAGGAGGAGGAGGAGGAGGAGGAGGAGGAGGAGGAGGAGGAGAAGATAGGATGCCATTCCATTTCTGTTACAGAGAAGGGAGGGGAGGAGAAGTGCAGAAGAATGTCTACAGTGTTTTCATATTCATCTCTCTGTCTCCTTCTCTCTCTGCATGTGAATGTGTGAAGGGAAGGATATATGACAGCAGGATAATGGTCTCCCATATCCGTCTGTGTCCTAGTCCCCAGATTAACCTGTAACTATGTTGCATTGCATGGTAAAGGGAAATGAAGTTTGCAAATGGACTTAAGGCTGCTAATAAACTGGCTGTGGAATCAGAGAACATGCTGGGTGCATGTACCCAGTGTAATCACAGAGGCCTTAAAAAGTTAAAGAGTAGTCAGATGTAGTGTGAGAGGGCTCAACTGATGTTGTTGGCTTTTATTGTTGTTGTTGTGGTGGTGGCGGTAGTTTTGATGAGGGTACTGAGACTTAAACTCAGGGTCGTAAGTTCTCAAATAGCTTTTTGGTTCATGGTTGGTGATCTACCACTTGAGCCACATCTTCAGTCCAACATTTTGCTGGTTAATTGGAGATAAGAATCTCACCAACTTTCCTGCCCAGGATGTTTGTTAATCTCAATCCTCAGATCTCAGCCTCCTGTGTAGCTAGGATTACAGGCCTGGCTTGTTGTTGGCTTTGAAGATAGAAGAAAAAGAAACACCAGGACTTCCAAGAGCCTCAGGGAACTGATTCTTCCCTCAGAAAAATTCAGAAGGCACATAGCCCACCAACACTCAGTGAGGACCACCCAGAACTCCTGGCCTCCAGAACCACCAGACAATAAGTGTGCATGCTGCTTAAGCCACAACATTGGTAGTAATGTGCTGCAGCATCAATGCAAACTAACCCAGATGTGCAATAACTAGTTGGCAGTGGTCAGGCCCAGGAAGTGGGCTCAGGAGGACCAGATGCAGGGGTCCCAGAGCAGAAGCAGAGCTCATTGGTTCATATCTCTCCTGTGGCATTGATTGGATCCTTTAGTGTTTGTATTGTATTTTTCCCATAATGAAGAATTTTCTTCCAAACTAAAAACAAGACAGAAAATGGTTTGGGAGGAGGGATCCCAGAGCTCTGATGAACTGGAGGATGAATTGGTGGTCCTTTGAGGGCTCTGGAAGATGATAGGAGAAAAACATGGCTCCCCACCCACCCAGTGTCCCAAAGAGGACCAAAGTAAACTAAGTGTGAGAAGGCCAAGAAGCAAGCATCATTCCTTCTTCCTTCAGCCCCCAGGAAGCACAGTGGAGCCCAGGGACACATTGGGATGTGTTTTTAACCAGACAGAGACCACAAAGAGATAGGTGAAGAAAGAAAGGTACAGGATGAAGGGCAGAAAAAGATAGCATCCAAAGTAGGCTCTTCTTTTGGCCCTGTTCTCACCTCCATGAATAAGAGAAATAAAATAAGAGGACCAACAGTGGCCATCTCTCCATTGTCTCTCCCTCTTTCTCCCTTGCCTCTTTCTCTCCTACTCTTCTTTGTTTTTGTTTTTGTATGTGTGTGCCAGTCCTGAAGCTTGAACTCAGAACCTAGGCTCTGTCCTCTGAACTTTTTTGCTCAAGGCTAATGCTCTGCCACTTGAGCCATGCCTCCACTTCTGGCTTTTTCAGTAGTTTATTGGAGATAAAAAGTCTCAAGGACTTTCCTACTCAGGCTAGCTTTGAACCAAGATTCTCAGATCTCAGCCTCCTGAGTAGCTAGGATTACAGGTGTGAGCCACCAGCATCCAGCTTTTCCTTCTACCCTCCCTCCTAGCCTTTCCCTATTTTGCTCTTACCTTTCCTTCTCTTCTTTCCCTCCTTCCTTCTTTTCTCCTCCTCCTCTCTCCTCCCTCTCCCCCTTTCCCTTCTCATCTCTATTTCCTCCATCCCTGCTCAAATGCCATCTCCTGGTATTCTCCAACTGTGTATGTTTGCTCTTCCAGACCAAGGGTAAAACAGACTCCTGGCATAGTCTGACCCTCCTCATTATCTGAGGACAGTTTGAGGACAACCTCACCCTCTCCAGAGTGGAATGGCGTTAAAGAAGCAACATAAAGGCTGGGCACCGGTGGCTCATGACTGTAATCCTAGCTACTCAGGAGGCTGAGATCTGAGGATCATGGTTCAAACCCAGCTTGGGCAGGAAAGTCCATGAAACTCTTATTTCCAGTAAACCACCAGACAACTGGAAGTGGCAGAGTGGCTCAAGTGGTAGAGCATTTGGCTTGATCTAAAGAGCTGAGGGACACTGCCCAGGCCCAGAGTTCAAGCCCCACAACCAACAAAAAAAAAAAAAAGAAAAGCAACATAAAGCTGGGCACTGATGACTCTCACCTGTAATCCTAACTAATTAGGCTGAGATATGAGGATCATGATTTGAAGCCAGCCCAGGGAGGAAAGTCTATAAGACTCTTGTCTCCGATTAACCATCTAAAAACTGGAAGTGGAACTAAAGTTCAAAAAGCTCAGGGACAGGGCCTAGCCCCAATAAGCCCCATGATGAAAAAGGAAGAAGAAGAAAGAAGGAGGAGGAGGAGGAGGAGAAGGAGGAGGAGGAGGAGAAGGAGGAAGAGAAGGAGCGGGGGGGGGGGGGGGGTGGGGGAAGCAGTCCTTATTTTTTATTTTAGGGTGGGAAATTGCTTTCCCAATCTTTTTTTTTTCTTCTTCTTGCCTATCAATTCAGGAAAGGACAAAGGAGACAGGCCACACGGAGGGAACAAAGCACATCCAGGGATTTAAAGGAACATAGGAGTAATTATCCACATAATTTTACCTCCTGCTCTCTTCTGAGTGCATTCCACTTTAGCTGTAATGAGCCAGGAATTTGGGACAGCTTCCTTTCAGTTGACCTCACTTCCCTCTGCTCTAGGAAAGCAGCTTCTATGCAGCTTCAGGGGTGTGTATTTTCCCACCTCCAGGCCTTTGCTCACCACGTCCCTTCCTGTCCCTTTTCCTCCTGAGTTCAAACCATCTAAGAACCTGTTCAATACCATTCTTTTTTTCCCTAAACCTTCTCCAACCCTCCTGGCCCCATAAAGCTTTTTCTTCTCTGCTATCCTGGACAGGAAATGTACTGTAAGAGCTTCTGCACACGCCTGATCCTACAACCGGATGGTTTCTGTTCATCCCCACCATAAGGCCTCTCATCTGACCAATTGATGGATTTGCTGAAAAAGCATCTGAGGTCGGAAACAGGAGTCCACATAGCTGCCCAGATTCCACCAAACACACTCTATAGATGTAGCTTGGAGTCACAGGCTGAGGGGCCTTACGCTATAAAGACCCCGAATAATAGATCAAATGAGCCAATCACGATGCCACGTTGCCCTGCCCCCAGACAATCCCAACCAGTAAAGGATTTGAATAGCCTCTATCACTTCCCTTTCCTACCCTTCTTTTTTCTTCCCTCGCAGTACTGGGATTTGAACTCAGGCCTTTGTGCTCATTCAGCTTGCTTACTCACTCACGACTGGCACTCTAACCACTTGAGCCACTTCTCCAGCTCTGCTTTTTGCTGGTTACTTTGGAGATAGATTCTCATAGATTTTTTTTTTTCTGCCTTGAACCTTGATCCCTTGAATCTCAAATCTCCTGATTAGCCACCAGAGATGAGCTTTGCTCACTCTTCTCCTGAGACAGAGTTCAAAATGATATAGGGCTGGTCCTGCTAGACCAGAGATTTTTCTTTGTTTTCCATTCCTGAGTCCAAACAGGACTGGATGGCTGGGTGGAGAAGTGAGTGGGGCTGTGTCCCATGTCACCCTCTCTTCTGCACTGGTGCTGGGAGGTGTGGTTCAGACCTTAGGAACCTCTGGTTAACATCCCTCTTCTGCCCATGACCTCACCACTACACAGACAGCTACACTCCTATGAGAATCGTGGTTCAAAGCCAGCTGGGGCACAAAAATCTATGAGACTCTTTTTTTTTGGGGGGGGGGGGGGGGGTCCGGTCGTGGGGCCTGAACTCTGGGCCTGGGTGCTGTCCCTCAGCTCTTCAGCTCAAGGCTAGCGCTCTACCACTTGAGCCACAGTGCCACTTCCGGCTTTTTTCTTATGTGGTGCTGAGGAATCGAACCCAGGGCCTCAGGCATGCAAGGCAAGCGCTCTACCACTGAGCCACCTTCCTAGCTCCTCTATGAGACTCTTATCTCCACATAACCACCAGAAAATCAGAAGTGGCCCTGTGGCTTAAAGTGGCAGAGCACTAGCCTTGAGCAAAAGAGCTCAGGGACAGAGTCCGGGTCCTGAGATCAAGCCCCATGACCAACAGGAGAAAGAAAAAGAAAGAAAGAAAGAAAGAAAGAAAGAAAGAAAGAAAGAAAGAAAGAAAGAAAGAAAGGAGAAAGAAAGAAAGAAAGAAAGGAAGGAAGGAAGGAAGGAAGGAAGGAAGGAAGGAAGGAAGGAAGGAAGGAAGGAAGGAAGGAAGAAAGAAAGGAAGGAAGGAAGGTACTCTTTACCTGACTTATGTAACTGTAACGCTTCTGTATATCACCTTTATAATAACAATAAAAATTTCAAGAAAAATATTAAAAAGGGGGATGGAAGATAATCTACAGTAGTCCACATTTACGTGAGATGGTAGATATGTTCATTTGCTTTCCTCTAGTAACCTTTCTGTTAGCCATGCATATATCCAACGTCAGGTTGTGTGCCTTGAATAGACACAGTAAGTTTGTTCCTCAGCCCTCTAGGATAAAGCTCAGATACGTTATTATTGTTCCCTGAATTATTCACAGCTTGGCAGCAGGAGTAGGACTGGCTGTGGAGGGGTTGCTTGTCTGTTTGGGGAAGAGTGTATCCAAAAGGGAAGAGAGATTTCCTCCTCTACAGATAGCTCTGCCCCTCCCTCCCCCTGCCTCCCCACTTGGATATAGAGAAGGTTGGATTCTATCTCAGTCTCTGAGAAAGATTTTTTTTTCCTTTTTTGAAATAAGGTCTTGAATGATATCCCACACTATGCCTCAAACTTGAGATTTCCTCCTACCTCTACCTCCTGAGTGCTGGGATTACAGGCATGTGCCACCATATCTGTCTGAAAAAGATTTATGTCTTAATTCCCTAAGGCCTTTTGGAGAAGCTCCCTCATTCTCAGCTCAGCAGAGCCTTCATCTCCACACATCTACTAGAGCCTAGTTCCAGCCCCAGGCTCTAGGAACAGACTCCTGACTTACAGGATGCTGCAAGTCCACCTAACAGCTCACTGGCTCACTGGCTCAGTGCCCTGTGGGAAAGATGGAGCACATTCATGTGCCCCAATTTAAATGATTCCTTCCCTTCTGTGGGTAGAGTTTCCCATACCTTCCCCTTTGCATTTATTTCATTTGCTTTGAACCCCACACTAGGGTCTAGTGGAAGGGGTCAGGGCAGATGTTCTGAACTCATCCGTCATATAAGGATCCCCAAGTTCTAGGATGGTGGGGAATCCTCTCAAGGACACACTGTCCAGAGTTAGTGACCATGATGCTGATAAAATCCACAATTATTAAACCCTGGTCCCAGGGCAAAGTGCCTTCCATATGCATCTAACATTCACAATAGTTCCACCAGGAGACGCTGTTTCCTGTTTTAAAGATGTTGAAACAAGGACTTGGAGAGGATAAACAAATTCCCCAAGCAGCCTAATTCCATGGATCCTTTCCGGGGAATGAATGTCTGTATCTATCCAATATCAGTCTGTTTGTTCCCTGAATCATCTTCCCCAACTGCCCATGCCCTCGACTACTCCCCTCCTCAGACCTTTCATAATTCCTTACCTCTCCAACCACTGCCATTCAAGGCCTCTCGCCCTGAGAGCTCAGGAGATGAGTTCTCCCCTGAGGCCTTCCAACAGGTCTGGAAAGCCAACCCCCTACCTCACTCCTCATTCCCACCAGCATCTAGGCATTTGTGGTGTCTATGCGAACTATGTTTTCCATTACTATAACCAATACCTGAGAAAAATCAACTTATAAAGAGAAAAGGCTTATTGTGGCTCATTGGTTTTAGAGGTCCCTCCCCCAGGTCAGGTAAACTCATTGTTTTAAGCTTCTGGTAGAGGTGGCAGAGGACAATGACTAGGACAGTGTAGCAGATCAGATATGCTTACCTCTTGGCCAGGAAGCAAAAGAGAGTAAGAAGAAGAGCTTGGGGTCCCCTTTGTCCTTTAAGGGCAATGACCTAAAGACCTCCCACTAGGCTCCGCCCTGCAAAGGTTGCACTCCAATAGTGCCATTTAAGGACCAGGATTTTTAACACATAAGCCTGTGGAGGAGGACATTTAAGATCCAAACTATAGCAATCTCTGTGGCTTCCCCTTGCCTCCATTTCCCCACTTGTACCAACTACAAGGGATGTAGATAATGGGAATGCTATAGAGGAGGCTCTGGGTTGGGGAGGGGGGTGAATCTGCCCTCTGCTTCCTTCTCCCCCAGGGGGGCATTAGGATTCTCTTTCTCTCTAGATCTCAGACAGCCCCAGGCACACAGAATGGAGCCTCCACAGGATGAGAAACAGGGCAGGCAGGCAGAGGGGCCAGGCCCAACTCTAAGAGGTGCAGTTCTAAATGGAAAACGCTGAAATCTAAGCCAGAGCTCTTTCTAGGATGGGCCTCCACAGGGTGAGATTTAGAGGCCCTTCTGGAATGTTGCCAGCCACCCCCTGACTTCACCCGCAGGCATTAATCAGCCAACAGCAGTGAGTATTTTCTGGTCTGCAGGCAGGAAGAGATTCAAGATGCCACTTCTGCAAACGGCCAGAACCAGAACGGAGCCGCCTCATGCGACACTTCTGAGTGTCTTCGAGTGCACGATCTTAGTTAAGCTTCCCAATGACTGCAAGATCAGATACTGCTCTCTCCACATCACAAAGAAGGAAGCAGAGGGGCCTGGGAGCTTGCCCAAGAGCATGTGGCTAGGACATATAGCTGCATAGTATAAAAGTCTCAGGTCTTTCGGTATTGGGCTTGTGTCTTACCCTTGGAGCAAAAATGAACTCTTACTAAGATCTCCAAAGGCTTCTTTAAGGATAGCTGGAAATATTACTAGTACTACCCTATCCCCCTGGGCCACACCACTTACCTGCCCCAAGATCCAAGAATAGCGATTTGTCTCTCCAGATGGTCCAAATGTGGGTTGTGACAGTCAGTGAGAAGATAGTCTTCCCCATGCCCTCACCCCACCCTTGGCCATCACCTCCACCTCCCCAGTGACTTCTCTGTCCTTCCCACTGCTTTGGCTCAGCTCCAGCCATTGGGGGATCCCACAAATGACCAGGAGGCACAGACAGAAGATACACGGCCTCAGCTATCCAGCCCGGAACCTGACATTCCAGTGCCCCTTCACGGCCCACCCTAGCTCTGGGTGTCAAGTCCAGTGAAAACTGTCTCCCTTCAAAGCATGCCCACTCTTGCCCTCTGGTCACTGTGTAGCCCAGAGATCTGAAGATTGACTAATATCAGAGCGCCACCTAGTGTGCCTAGAGGGCACTGCCTGGCCCTGGCCTCATCCACTTTTGTCCAGCATGTAGGGCAGGACCACTGCTAATTGAAAGAGGTAGGGTCTCTAGCCAGAGATTTATCTTTACAGAAGGCCTCAAATCTAGGCTTCTGATATCACATCCAGAGGGCATGATTTCTCCTGATGTCAAGAAACCTTGGATGGCCCCTTTACTGTCTGAAAGCTTTGTTCTATCACAAGAAAAACAGGGCTTCATAGTAATTACTTGACTTTTAATAATTACTTGTAAGTTTTAAGATGACCTTTCAGATACCTGACCATGTGGCATTATTTTGTGTTGGGGGGGAGTAAAATTTCCTGACTATGATTTTGGTAACCCTTGTTGGTAAGTCTTCATCTTAACATCAAATAACAAAAGCATCCAATAACAACAAGACTCCAGCAGCCTAGGGGGGCCCTAGTTCAGTGTGCGAAACCTGCTCTTCCTGCTCTTTCTGTCTCTTATCTCTCCATCCCCTCACCCTGCTCCGTCTTTCCATCCTTGATGAGTTTATGGAGTCAAATGAGCACAGGCAGGCAAATCTAGGTTTGAACCCTCAGCTCCACACTAGCTGTGGGACTTTGTGAAATTCACTTACTTTCTTCATCTGTAAAATGGGGTTGTGACAAGCAACAGGAGAGATAACAAAGGTGTCATGCTCAACTGGAAAGTGTCAGCCAATGACCCTTGGGGCCAGTAACTCCTCTGATCCTCCTCAAGCCCTAGGGGCCTCTGCCACCCTTCAGCCTCCATCTCATGCTGCTGGCTGTCATTTTCTTGTTCTCAAAGCACTGGTCACACTACATTTTGCATCTCCTTTTTCTGTGGCTATGTCCCTCTACCTCCACTCTACCAAGCCCTTCAGTCAGATCTTCCCAGAGAACCTGTTCCTTTCTTCTCTCTGGATGCCCTGCCTTGTGTGGATGCCCAGGCCCGTGTCTTCCAGGATGTTCCACTATGCAATCTAGAGGCTGAACACCCAGGTTTCTACCCCTTTCAAAACAGACTTTTTTCACCAGGCATGGTGGCACATGTCTGCAATCTCAGAACTCAGGAGGCTGAGTGTAGAGGGATCAGAGTGAGACCATTGTCTTAAAACAGGCTGAAAATGTGGTTTAGTGGTAGAGTGTTTGCCTAACATGCACAAAGCCACAGATTTGATTCCTCAGTACCACATAAAGAGAAAAAGCCAGAAGTGGTGCTGTGGCTCAAGTGGTTGAGTGCTAGCCTTGAGCAGAAGAAGCTGAAGGACAGTGCCCATGACCTAAGTTCAAGCCCCAAGACTGGCAAAAAAAAAAAAAAGCCATGTACATTTTCTCTCTCTTGGAGTCTCAGTATTTTCATCTATAAAATAGTAAAACACGGGGCTGGGAAGGTGGCCCAGTGGTAGAGTGCTTGCCTGGCATGCATGAGGCCCTGGGTTTGATTCCTCAGCACCACATAAGCAAAAAGAAAAAAAAGCCAGAGGTGGCGCTGTGGCTCAAGTGGTAGAGCGCTAGCCTTGAGCTGAAGAGCTGAGGGACAGCACCCAGGCCCAGAGTTCAGGCCCCACGACCGGACCAAAAAAAAAAAAAATAGTAAAATTCCTGGCTTGCACTGTTAGCACAGGGATTACAGAGGGGCCATGTTTAATGGATGTAGCACATAGTAGGCCCTCAGTAAGAGGATGGATTATAATGGTAGCTTGTATAGTCTGGCTCATGTTCAACAACAAGGCCAAACGAAACAAGATGAGTAGTTGTGTCTTCACTGGGAAACTTCCACGAAGACATTGGAGCCACCAGGAGGCAAAGCAAAATGGTGAGGGTGAGTGATGGTTAAAATCGATGAAGATTAAAATCAGACAGGATTGTGACCCAAAAGTCATTGAAGAGTCCAACCTGCCTTGGACCTGGGGTGAGAGGGTGGAAGAAGCTACCCCAAGTGGGGTTGGGAAGCAGGCCAAGCTAGGTGGGGGGGAGTGGGGAGCAAGCAGCCTCTTTATTAACACAATTATTTTATTTGCCAAAAGGTAATCATCCTAAGTGAGGTCACTGCGGCTGGTATAGGACTGGCCCTGCAGGCGGCTGGTCCATGTTGCCATGGTGACGGAGCCGGATCAGTTCTAGCAGCTGTGAGGACTGGAAACTCCTGGGGCAGGGGACCCCCAGATCTCTTCCCCCACACACACCTAGAAAAGGAAAGTAGAGGTATTTGTACCCCCCCCCATCTTAGCCCCTAGGACACAGTCTAAGGGTCTGGGGAATGTTCCAGCCCAGGGTTTCCTTCCCAAGGGAGAGAGCTCTCTGCTGCCATCTTTTCACTGTAGGCCACACTAACCCTGTGAAGAATGAACAAAGCACTGCCTGACTGTTTTACAGAAAACTATAGCTCAGAGAAGGCTTGGGACCTGCTCACAGATGCACAGCATACAAAGGTGTGGGAGTTGGGGTCAGAAGCCCTGAGGCACCATTTGTAGTTGCTTTAATGCCAGGGGCTGTAACAAGGATGGGGAGGGATTACAACAAGATCTAAACAATCATAAAAGCTGGTATGGAGAAAAAGACACTTACCTGGGAGTCAGAGAGACTTGGGTTTGAGTCCAACTCTCCCTCTTATAGGCCAGATCATCCTGAGCTATTTGCCCTAGGGCTCACTATACCCAGTGCATTTTTTTTTTGCCAGTACTGGGCCTTGAGTTCAGGACCTGGGCACTGTCTCTGAGCTTCTTTTTGCTCAAGGCTAACACTCTACCACTTGAGCTACAGCACCACTTCTGGCTTTTTCTGCATATGAAGTACTAAAGAATTGAACCCAGGGCTTCATGCATGCTGGGCAAACACACTACCAGTAAGCCACATTTCCAGCCCCACACAATGCATTCTATACCTGTGGTCTACTAGTTGCTACCAAAGACCTCTCCATCTGTAACCAAGTCAGCCCTGCCCTGGGGACCAGGGGATCAGTGTACCAGCAAACTCACTGTACAGTATCAGCACCAGAAATTCACTGTCATTCTCCTCCTCCTCCTCCTCCCCCTCCTCTCCCTCCTCCCCCTCCTCCCCCTCCTCCTCCTCCTCCTCCTCCTCCTTTTTGATTCTGGGGCTTGAACTCAAGGCCTGGGCATTGCCCCTTAGCTATTTTCAAGGCTAACACTCTACCACTGAGGCACAGCTTCACTTCCAGCTTTTTGCTGGTTAATTGGAGATAAGAGTCTGGTAAACTTTTCTGTCAAGGCTGGCTTCAAACTGCTATCTACTGATCTCAGCCTCCTGAGTAGCTAGGATTATAGGCATGAGCCACTGACACCGCTGACACATTGGCTACTTGCTGTCATTTTTGCCCAGATCTCAGAACATGTCAGCTCTACCAAAAGCTCTGCCAAACAGAGACCAGATCTTGGAGGATCTATCCCCAGATCCTCTAGGTCTCAAGTCTAGCAGTGAAGACTCCAGACTAGAAGCCCAGAGGACAGGTCCGCAAAGGTAGGCCATGGACCAGCACAGCCAATCCTAGGTCCATATTGCTTGTGCCTGTGGTGTCTATTGCCCCCTGGTGGAAGAGTGACACATGGCTAACTATGTAACCAGAAGGAGGTCAGATGGAGATAGAAGCAATCGGGAAAATCATGAGAGACTTTGGGCGGAGCTAGAACTACAGGAAGTGAGAGAAAGATGGCAAGGCGAGAAAGGCATCTCAGGTAGTGGAAATTGATAAAAAGCCTATAGATTTGGATGCGAAGGGAGCAAAGGGACCTCAAAAGGTTCATAAGGAAGCAGGAAGCCAATTGGGGATCATTGTAGGCAGTTCTGACCATAAGGCTAAGGAATCTACACTTCATCCTGGAAGCAATGGGGATCCATTGAAGATTTCTGACTGGAGATGGCACAAAAGCTGATCTGCATTTGAGCATATTGTCTGGAGAGATAATAGAGGTGAAAGAGCAGTCAGAGGCATCTTCCTCTGGCGCATTATTTAAGAACAGAAACACTCGGGCTTGAAGGAGGGTTTGCAAAGACACTAGGCCTCAAGCTGCTGGGTTTCTTGCCTGAGTGCAGGAGGAAGAAAACCTCTGGACAATGCTTCCTTCCTCAGCTTCTTTCCTGCTGGTGCCTAGCAGTGATTGCAGTGTGCAAGTCTGCCTGAAAGACGCCAAGCTACTAAGCTGGATTGGGGAAGTAGAGAGATGGTGACCAAACACTACCATTGCCCTGGAAAGAGGGACACAGTGGCTCTGAAATAATTGTCCCTGTTCTCCAGGAAGGAAACCAAGATTTGACGTGACTAAGAATAGCCCAAGCCCATGGGAGGTATGGATCAAGTAACAGAGCACCTGCCTAGCAAGCCCAAAGTCCTGAATTCAAACCCCACTGCGACACACACACACACAAAAAAAAGTTATATGGCTTATACCTGTAATCATAGCTACCAGAAGGTGGAGATTAGGAGGATCAGCTAACCCAGGTATAAACACAGGACCTTATTGAATCAATAACTCGAGTATGAGAGGCATGGCTCAAGTGGTAGATCGCCCAGCTTGTAAGTGTGAAGCCCGGAGTTCAAATCCCAGTGTCACTAAAAAATAAATAAAAATAGACTAGTCCAAAACTCTGCACCTCTTCATACCCAAAACAGGATGAGAAATCAATACCTCAAAGACCATTCTGGCTCAGACACCATGGGCATTCTGCCGGCCTCTTTTCCTTGACTTTTCCTCTTTCTTCATAAGCAGTAGGTGGCCTCCTCTTTCCCTTTCTCTCTTCCTCTCTCTCTCTCTCTCTCTCTCACACACACACACACACACACACACACACACACACACACACACACACACATGCGCGGGCGCGCGCCGGCTCACTCAGTCCTCACCTAGTGAGGATAAGACATCCACAGAGAAGTGGTTCCTCTAACATCTCATTTCACATTCACCAGCCCCATCTACAGCTGCCAGGCTGAGTCCCCACACTGTGGCAGAAGCTGTTAAGCAATCTGCACGAGGCAAGAAGGCTCCTTATGATAAGGCCCATTCGTGTACAGAGCAGGAAGATCTGGGGACATCCAGGGGAGTGGAGGTGGAGGAGGAGTTTCTGGGACTCCCACCTCCCTGTCCTGGTCACACAGAGATTCCTTCCACAGTGGGCACAAGAGCAGCAGGTCTAAGGGAGGCTTCAGGACAAGGAGGGGGAAGAATCAGAAGCAGGGCAGGGCAGGGCTGGTTCTCATCTCACTGTAGTGCCCACAGAGGGTGCTGGCCACACTCCAGCCAGGCAGTAAGCTCAGCTCCTACCGAAACGTCAATCAACTAGATGATCAGCTGAGACTCAGGAGGGGATAGGATAGGGAGGGAACTACCAGGCCAAGGAAGGTGTGGAGTTTCAGCACTGGGAGAGGAGGTAGGAGTCAGAGCAACATCAATACAAATCTGACTCACTGAGGTTCAGTAAGACCCTAAAAAACAAAACCCTCAGCCAGGCACCCGTGGCTCAC
Source organism: Dipodomys spectabilis (assembly GCF_019054845.1). Classification (NCBI taxonomy): domain Eukaryota; kingdom Metazoa; phylum Chordata; class Mammalia; order Rodentia; family Heteromyidae; genus Dipodomys; species Dipodomys spectabilis. The sequence continues at coordinate 8,177,587 of NW_024870681.1, forward strand.
GCCTGTAATTAGGAGTAGCTAGGGCTACTCAGGAGGCTGTGATCTGAGGATCATGGTTCAAAGCCAGCCCGGGCAAGGAAAGTCTGTGAGATTCTTATGCCCAATTAACCACCAGAAAACCAGAAGTGGTGCTGTGGCTCAAGTGATAGAGCTCTCGTCTTGAGCTGAAGAGCTCAGGGACAGTGCCCAGGGTCAGAATTCAAGCCCCACAACCAACAACAACAAAAACCCTCACCACCCCCATCTCCTCCAATCCCAACATGTCCCAAGCAAGACATCAAAAAGAACTTAAGATGCCCTAGCAAGGGCAGCTCAAGATGTCCAAACCATCTTTGACTGGGGGGATGGAGGTAGGAGCAAAGGGGTCTCAGCATTAGAACAGTAGCACCCTTATTCTCCCCTTTAGGTCAGGCTGTCCCAAGGGATGAACTGAATGGTTCACGTTCTCACCCAAGTGCTCTGGGTGAGAAAGAGGGTGGAAAGAAGGAAGACTGAAAACTGGTCTCCCTCACATAACTTATTAGCACCCAGGCAAGATTAATCAAGCCCAGAAACCTCGAGCAGACCCCTAATTAGTTGCTGCTGATAACTATATTTGTCATGCTCTCCAATTATTCCACTGTAAATTTCAGAGTTTAATTGCACCTTGTTCTTCATTGAAGTGTCACTGTTTGCACACGCTCCCCTAATTCTTTAGCAAATTTGACAAAATTCAGCATTAAATATAGATTATCTTTAGATTTCCATAATTAACACAACCAAACTGTCTGAGGCCTAAATATTTCTCCCAGCACTATAAATCTGGCCTGTCCCTGGAACCAGGAGAGGAGCTGGCTAAGGCTTCGGAGAGAACACACATGTACACTGGGGAGCTCACAGGACTTACCTAGGAGGCCTGGGGCAGACGGTGAGGACACGCCCATCCCTGAAATTTGTAGGAGGTCCCACCAAGCTGCCTACTCTGGGCTCAGAAGGCCAGTCCAGCCCCACAGCTGACCTCTATCCCTGGCAGGGGAGTTAGAGGTAAGCTGCTCTGGCTACAGCCAGGCCACAAAGCTTCCTCATCCCAGAAATACCACAAATGGTCCCTATTGGTGACTTTTTTTTTTTTTTTGGTCCATCATGGGACTTGAACTTAGGGCCTGGGCACTGTCCCTAAGTACTTTTGCTCAAGGCTAGCACTCTACCACTTTGAGCCACAGCTCCATTTCTGGTGGTTAATTGGAGTCTCACAGATTTTCCTGCCTGGGCTGGCTTCGAACTGTGATCCTCATATCTCAGCCTCCTGAGTAGCTAAGATTACAGGCGTGAGCCACCAGTACCTGGCATGACTTTTTTCCTTTATTAATATTGACCTTGATGTTTGACATCACCCTAAGGATATAACACTGGCATTCACCAACACCCCACACCATCCCTTGCCCATCCAATGCCCGGCCCCTCTAAGCCCATGCTCCAAGCTTGCCAGGCCAGTGTGCATCCATCCAAAGGCAAGCACTCTCACCTGGAGGTTGTTTAGTCCAGGGTATGGGTAGGGAAGGATTTCATGCCCCCCTGCCTGGAATCTTTCCCACTAGTCGCTAAAACTCCCAATGTAATACTACAATAACGTCTACAGCATGTTCAACTTTCAAGGTAGAACAGGGACCCCTTTCAGAGAGAAGCATGCCTGAGGTCCATCCTGAGTTAAACTGCTTCCCTAGGCTGGCTGGCTCTGGGCCAAAGACCATCAGCTACAGATGCACAAAGACACATAAACACACACACTGCCAAACAGGTAGACAGATTCCTACAGAAGAACATACTTCTCTGCCCAAGTCCTATGGGATAAAGGGAACAGCCAGACAGGGAAATACCCTCTCCCCATAATCCATGGCACACCCAGGGCCTGGCTGAATGGCAGGGTCAAGGCAGACTAGATCTGCCTCCTATCAGCTGTGGTATCCTTCCTTTCCTCCCCCCGCCCCCCCCCCCAGAAGTTTCTTTGGTAGTTGAGGGACGGATGATGGGGGCAGGCAGTAAAGCAAGGAACCTCAAAGTATATTCACAGCAAATTTGGAAGAAAATCAATGGCCTTTAATGAGATTTGATTTTTTTTTCTCCAGTGTGGACTGGGCTGGTGGGTATGTGGGAGATCTCTGGGTGCCATGTGCAGAGTGGGGCGTGGGGGTATTAGGGGGTGGGGAGACTCCAGGGTCAATAGCTGTAAGGTCAGACAGAAGGCTGACAGACAGGGAGTCAGGCTACCCAGCTCCACTCACCAGGCCCAGAAAAGGACACTGAGCTAGTAGATAGACTATGTTTGGAGGCCAGAGTTCAGAGGCTCAGCCCTCAAACATTGATGAGGGATAGACAGGGCCTAGAGAAGTAGGAAGAGGTCACCAGGGTTTGGAAGTCACAGCTGCTCAGGGTCCTTGGCTTCCTAGGGACCATTTTCATTTTTTCCTTCCTTCCTTTCTTCCTTCTTTCCTTCCTTCCTCCCTCCCTTTCTTCTTCCTCCTCCTCTCTGTGTCTCTGTGTCTCTGTGCCTGTTTCTCTGTTTCTCTCTGTCTCTCTCTGTCTCTCTCTGTCTGTCTCTGTCTCTGTCTCTCTGTCTCTCTGTCTCTCTGTCTCTCTGTCTCCCTCTCTCTCTCCCTCTGCTTGGGATTGAACTAGGGCCTTATATCTGCTAAGCAAGTGCTCTACCACTCAAACCACATCCCTAGCTCTTTGCTTGACGATCATCTTTCTGCTGGGATTACAGGTATGAACCCACAGTAATTCTCATCACTGCAGTTTTCTAGGTACCTGCCACAGCCAGGCACCTGCCACTGTCACCCTGAGGAAAGCCCCTTGCATAGGTGAAGAAAATGGGAATCAGAGAAATTTGGGAAGATGAAATCTGAAGGTCACAGTTTGAAGTCAGCCTGGTCAGAGGGTGGGGGGAAAGTCTGGGAGACTCTTACCTCCAACTAAACAACAAAAAGTCAGAAGTGGAGCTATGGCTTAAGTGGTAGAGTGATAGCCTTGAGTGAAAAAGCTAAGGGACAGCGCCCAGGCCTTGAGTTCAAGCCTCAGTACTGTGCACACACTCAACATACAGATCTGTAGAATTATTGCATGACAGTGTTATGACATGACTACTTAACACAACTGAACTGGACACATCCAATGGTCCAAATGTGTTTAGCAGCAACAAAGAGCAAGAACCTTGAAGTCACACAGCTGTGGATCTGTACCGTAGCCCCTCGGTTTTCTGGGCAAGTTGTCTTGGAGCCTCAGTCTCCCATGTCTAGGTGACAGCACCTAACTCCCATGGCTGTTGTGAGTACTATCTTTCTGAGAAGACAGTGCGTAGGACAGTCCTCTTTGTGGCACAGCTAGAGTAGCACACAATGGAACAAGGTTCTCGAATCTACTGTGGGTGGAAGCTGCCACATTTCAGTCTGGATTTGGGCAGCTGTCAGCCCTGGGCTTGACTTTCCAGGCCCAGCCCTGCCAGCCTGCATTCCCCTGCTCCCATCCCACATCCTGCCCTCTCCTTCCCCACTCCCTCCAGCCACATCCACCCTCACTGGCCTCTTGGCTCAGCCTAGAGGATGTCTTCACCACAGGCCCTTGCACTTGATGTTTCCACTGCCCCTGGAGGCTTCAGATGGCCCATCCTTCCTGTCCCTCAGCATCATGCTCTTTAACATCCTCCCCCTCACCCCCCCCCCCCCAAGTCCTGGGGCTTGAACTCAGGTCCTGAGCTCTGTCCCTGAGCTTCTATTTGCTCAAGGTAAGTACTCTACCACTTCAGCCACAGCGCCACTTCTGGCTTTTTCTGTGTATGTGGTACTGAGGAAGCGAACCTAGGGCTTCATGCATGCTAGGCAAGCGCTCTATCACTGAGCCACCTTCCCAGCCCCTCTTTAACATCTTTAAAATTGTACAGTTGGGGGCTGGGAAGGTGGCTCAGTGGTAAAGCGCTTGCCTTGCATGTATAAGGCCCTGGGTTCGATTCCTCAGCACCACATAAACAGAAAAAAAAAGCCGGAAGTGGCGCTGTGGCTCAAGTGGTAGAGTGCTAGCCTTGAGCTGGAGAGCTGAGGGACAGTGCCCAGGCCCAGAGCTAAGGCCCACGACTGGACCCAAAAAAAGAAAGAAATAAAATAAAATTGTACAATTATACAATTTTATCTGTTCCACTATTTTTTATCTATAACATGCATATGATTTCACTTTTTTAATTTCTTTTTCCTTTTTTTTTTTTTTTTTTACATTTTGGCACTACTAGGCAGGTGCTCTACCATTTGATCATACCTCCAGCCTCCTTTTGTTTTCATTATTTTTCAAATAGAATCTCACATTTATTTATTTATTTACTGCCAACACTTGCCTCAGATTGTGATCTTCCTATCTATGCCTCCTTTGTAGCTGGGGTTACAGACATATTTTTTTTTTTTTTTTTTTTGCCAAAGGGTTTCAATAACATCTTTGCTTGAGCTGACCTGGAACCTCAATCCTAATCTCTGCCTCACAAGTAGCTGAGATTATAGGCATGAGCCCACCATGCCCATCCCATTATTATTGTTGTTATTTTTACTTGCTTACTGCTATATCCCTAGCTGGCACATAGTAAGTATCCAATAGGTACTTTTTTTTTTTGGTTGGTCATAGGGCTTGAACTCTGGGCCTGGGTGCTGTCCCTCAGCTGTTCAGCTCAAGACTAATACTCTACCACTTGAGCCACAGTGCCACTTCCAGTTTTCTGGTGGTTTATTGGAGATTAGAGTCTCACGGACTTTCCTGACCAGGCTGGCTTTGAACTATGATCCTCAAATCTCAGCCTCCTGAGTAGCTAAGATTACAGATGTAAGCCACCACACCCAGCTTCAATAGGTACTTTTTAACATGAGGTAGGCCTTGGCCTTCTATCTACAGAAACCCTTCTCCCCACCCCCCACTCCCATCTTAGTGAGGTCTATAGCTTTAAGGACCCCCTGCTCCCAGATCTGGCAGGGGGGAAAAGAAAAGCTACTACCTCTGCCACCCCAGGCTCTCCAGCCTCACTCCACCTCAGCCTCAGCACCAATTCTGTCCATCAATACCAGCCTCAGGCAGCCACACTTGGATGCCCACCCAGATCAATAACCAGCGGCTGCCATCGATCAGCCCTCAGGGTAACAGAGCCAGGGGAGAGGCAAGGCCAGGACTGGCAGAGAGGGCAGACACAGGCCAGAGAGGGAGCATCTACAGAGAGCCCCAGTGACAGACCCAGGCCAATCAGACAGGATAGAGATAATCAGAAGACATAGAGGGGTGGGGAGATGCCAGATAGAGAGGCAGTCACAAAAGGAGACCCCACCCAGAGAAAGAGGGAGAAGAAGCACAAGGTAAAGAGACGGTGACAGCTTCCCAGGGCCCCAGGTGTCTTCTCTGAGCCATGGGACAAAGTGGTTATTGCTTCACGGGGGGAATCTGGGCTCAGAAGCTAAGAAATTTCCACAAAGTCTGGAGGATCTCCCCTTTGGTCTGGGAGCAGAGCCAGGATTTGAACTCAATTCTGCATCTCTGTGAGTTGGACTCCCTGCAGCATTTCACAGCAGCCCTGAGCTGTCACTGTAAATCTCAAAACCACACACACACACACACACACACACACAACCCAGTGGGAAGCTGAGTGGAGGTGACTCACCCCTGCACTAAGACTCTTACACTTAGTGCTCATCAATTCCTCATCTGTAAACCAAAGGTCCTAAGAGTGTCTACGGCAAAGTATCTAAAGATTAGATGAGGTGGGCTGAGTATAGGGGAGCAGGCTCCTAATTCCAGCAGAGGCATAGACAGGAGGATCAGAGTTCAATGTTAGTAAGAACCTATCTTTTTATTTTATTTTTTTATTTTTTTGGGTCTGGTCGTGGGGCCTGAACTCTGGGCCTGGGCGCTGTCCCTCAGCTCTTCAGCTCAAGGCTAGTGCTCTACCACTTGAGCCACAGTGCCACTTCCAGCTTTTTTCTTTTTGCTTATGTGGTGCTGAGGAATCGAACTCAGGGCCTCGAGCATGCAAGGCAAGCGCTCTACCACTGAGCCACCTTCCCAGCCCCCGTAAGAATCTATTTTGAGAAACAAACTAAAAGCAAAAAGGTATGGCTCAAGTGATAGAGCTCTTGTCAGGCAGGTGCAAGGCCCTGAGCTCAACCCACCCCACCACCATCACCTCAACAAAATAAAGGAAAGAAGATTAAGTGAAGCTGGTGCTGGTGGCTCATGCCTATAATCCTTGCTACTCAGGAAACTGATCTGGGGATTGCAGTTCAAAGCCAGCCCAGGCAGGAAAGGCTGTGAGACTCTTTTATCTCCAAAAAATACTCAGGAAAAGCCAGAAGTGGTGCTGTGGCTCAAGTGGTAGAGTGCTAGCCTTGAGCAAAAGAAGCTCAGGAACAGCACCCAAGCCCAGAGTTCAAGCACCAGGATAGGGGGGGGAAAAAAAGATTAAGCAAGATGAAGCAAGTCACACTGTGGGCTGGTAGATGTAACTATATATTCCATCACCATCACTATCATCATATTCCTCCTGCTCCAAGCACACAACTGTGGGGTCCCATCTCCCGCAGGTTGAGATGGTTTAGGAACAGGCCTAGATTTGGGTAAGATCCAACCCTTAGCACAGCACCTACTGCTGCCTCCTCGCCCCCTGCCCCACCCCTCTGCTACCCCACCGTGGGAAGAGCCATCTGTGCCAGGCATGGGTGCAGATGGTCTCAGCAGAGCCCAGAGGCTGGGGTGGGGAGGCCTACAGAGAACTCCCTCCTCTAGCCCTCAATTAGCTCCCTTGTTCCAGAGAATGGAGAGCAGCTGTGGTCGGGGATAATTTGTGATGCAGTCTGAAAGGGGACAGTCAAGGCTGGCTGGCCATGTAATCAGGGATTTGGCCCTCTAGTCCACTGCAGCGAGGGAGGAGGCAATCAGCCTCCAACCTCAGGACTCCTTCACTTGTCCAGTCCTCATTTTGAAACATCAGGGAACCGGGCGCTGGTGGCTCATGCCTGTCATCCTAGCTACTCAGGAGGCTGAGATCTGAGGATCACAGTTCAAAGCCAGCCCAGGCAGGAAAGTCAGTGAGATTCTGATCCCCAATAAACTACCAGAAAACCAGAAGTGGCGCTGTGACTCAAGTGGTAGAGTGTTAGTCTTGAGCTGAAGAGCTGAGGGACAGCACCCAGGCCCAGAGCTCAAGCCCTCAAACAGACAAAAAAAGAAAAGAAAGAAAGAAACATCAGGGTACAAGGACCTAGGGTATCAGGGTACAAAATAAAGAGAGCCCTGACTTCAGGGGCCAGGGACCTATATGGCTACTTGGAAGAAGAGATGGAGCCCAGTCTTTCTAAGGAGAATAGTTCAGCCCAGGGAAGTTTCTCTGAGGTTGCAAGTCAAGCACAAAAAAGAAAAAGGAAAAAAAAAAAAAAAGACATGGTTTCTCATGGAGTCTCCCATTGACACTTACAAACCACAGCCAAAAAAGCAGGGGGTCTGAGGGACAAAGGGCAGGCTAGTGGGGTGGGCAAGAGAGGCCAGGTCCTCATCTCCAAGCCCATGCAGTTGGTGAAGGGTGTCCTCCTCAATGCAATCTTGTGGCAAAGATGACATGGCAGGGTCAGGACAGGATTTCCATGGAGTCTCCCTCTTCCCATCTTATCTAGAAGCAGCTCTGCAGGGATAACCTGAGGTCTAAAGCTCCTGGTTCCAACTCAGCAAAGGGACCCTTTCTTTGCAGGCTGGGTAATAAGCAGGACAATTTGGAAAGGCATGGAGCTCAGCTCTTTTCCTGTTTCTTGGGACATGCTGATGGCCCTGAATCTCTCCCTGCACCCACCCAGGCACACTAAACAAGGTTCCATATTTCAAAGGATAGGTGGTGGGGTTTTGGGGCTTTTGGTTTCTGGGGGGTTTTTTGTCAGTCATGGGGCTTGAACTCTGGGCCTGGGTGCTGTCCCTCAGCTCTTCAGCTCAAGGCAAGTGCTCTACCACTTAAGACACAGCACCACTTCCAGTTTTCTGATGGTTTATTGGAGAGTCTCACGGACTTTCCTGCCTGGGCTGGCTTTGAACTGTGATCCTCAGATCTCAGCCTCCTGAGTAGCTAGGATTACAGGCGTGAGCCACCAGCACCAGGCCAAAGGTTAACTGAGAGCAGTTCTGTTCATAGTCAAGTAACCGTTGTTACCAATTCAATTTCTGGGCTGTGCAGAGCACTGGTGGCTCATGCCTATAATCCTACCTATTCAGGAGGCTGAGATCTGAAGATCATGGTTCAAAACCAGTCCAAACAGGAAGTCCATGAGACTCTTTAATTAACCAGCAAAGAGCTGAAAGTGGAGCTGTGGCTCAAGTAATAGAGCACCAGTCTTGAGGGAAAAAGCTAAGCAAGAGACCCAGGTTCTGAATTCAAGCCCCAGTATGGGCATGTGCGCACGCGTGCACGCGCGCACGCGCGCACGCACACACACACACACACACACCCATGTCTGGGCTATACTAAGGTCCCCCTTGCCCAGAGTGGTACCTCTAGTACAGAAAAAAAGCAAATGACAAGTGGCTTGCCTGAGACCATCCAGCTAAGAAGGGGAGAGGAGGATTGAAGAGCAAGTCAAGGCAGCACTGCAAAGGAAGGAAAAACTGCAGGCTTCGGGTACAGGGGGCCTTGAACCTAAGGATTAGAGGTAGGTGAGAGAGAATAAAAGATGGATCGCTCTAGCATGTTTGTAGGACCTTCAGGAAAGGGAGACAGCTTCCTGGTTGTAAACCCCACCCCTGTGTAGATATCTGGGACATACGCCTGGAAATGGAGGGTAGTGGGCTGGAGGCTGTGTAGGAGGCATTCAGACATTTCTGGAGCACCCCTTGCCTCCCACAGTGAGATAAGGCCAAGACCACCAGGAAGGTGTTAATGAAACAGGGAAGCTGCAAACAGGCCCAGTAGTGATTCCAATCTGACACCTCTACCTCAGCCCCACCAGTAATGAGCTGGGACCTGCCCTTCTCCCTAGAGAGGTGGGAGGGGGAGGCTTTACATACATACCCCTAGCTTCAGAAGCCGCCATTCGACAGCATCACTAATTAGTATTTTCATCGCAGCACACACACACACACACACACACACACACACACACACACACACACACACACACACACACTCACATTTCTTGAGTACCTAGTATCCCCAGTGCTCCACTGTCTTTCCCACATACCCTATTATCCTCACCTGGAAACCTTAAACATGGTGGTAAGTACTATTCTTATCTCTCTTTTGCAGAAGAAATTGAGGTTCATCCAGTTCAAACTATTTGGCTAAAGCCAGCCAACATTGGGACTCAGGACTACTAGCTCACAAATCTGTTCTCTGGCCTGGCATGATGGTGCATACCTGTAATCCCAGCACTCCAGAGGTTGAGATAGAAGCATGTCAAACTTCAGACCAGCCTGGGATTCATAGTGAGGCCCTTTCCTCCCATCCCCAAGAGGTTAGTGTTCTTTATGCTTTTGGAGACCTGACCCTGACATATGCCCAACCAAGGACCCCACCCCTGGAGTGTGCTGGGGTAGGGAATAAAGGCTGCATGCCCACTGTGTCTGGTCCTTGAAGTTGCAGAATTGGGCAGGAGGACGGCTGAGCAAAATCCCAACCTCGGCCCCCTTCCCTCCTGATTGTCCCAGGCAGGACCTCCTTTCTGCTTCCACGTGTTTGGAATGAGAATGGGGGTGGCGGACCTCCAGCTGTGCCCACCACCAGGGATGCTGGCAATAGGCCTCAAGTGGGAAGGGGTTTCTGCAAAGACCCCCACCTCCCAACAGTGACAAGAAGGAGTAGCAGCCCTGGGAGTGGAGTGCCTTGTTTGTAAACATCATTAATCAGGGATTAGCAGATGGGCATGCTAATTGCACCTGTGGAAGTGAGCGACCTCAAGGTTGATTACATTTACAAACTGTGGGGATCCCTGGTGCCTGGCCCTGCAGGAGCTAGTGGGAGGATGGGGACGGGAGGGGGGAGTGTCTAATTTAGGACCTCAAACTGCTGGGAGAAAGGTTTGACAATTTAGCCTCTTGCTAAAAATAGATTTCAGCCTAGGATGGGGAACTAAGGGCGTGACCTCCATTCAGCTGTAGGGGATGCTGGTCAGCCCTCAATCTTGCTGAAGAGGGAGGGAAAAGGGAGAGTCTGGCAAAAATGAGCCTCCAAACATCCCTCAAGCTCATCCCTCCCCAATTCCTGTCAGCAATAACAGGGTAAACCATGATGTGTTGCAGCTCAAAGGGACCCTAGAGCCTATGGGGAAACTGAGGCCAGCCCAGTGCCAAGGACAGCCACCATCCTCCCTCAGGCCTGGGGCTGAGAGCTTCCTTCAGAAGCACAGGCTGGGGCTTGAACTCAGGGCCTGGGTACTGTCCCTGAGCTTCTTTTGCTCAAAGCTAGCACACTACCACTTGAGCCACAGTACCACTTGCAGTTTTTTCTGTTACTGTGGTTCTGAGGAATCGAACCCAGGGCTTCATGCATGCTAGGCAGGCAAGCACTCTACCATTAAGCCACATTCCCAACCCATGAACCACTCTCTCAGAATGGAAACTACTGTCACCCCACCTTAGAGAGAATGACAAGCTTGGGATTTAATGGGTATGCCCACATTTACACCACTAGCAAGCCAACAGGGGCTAACAGCCAGGGCCCTGCTCCTAACCACTGTTCTCTCCTCAGGCTTCACCCCACTGGCTTGCAGGTTCCATGCAGGAGCCTACTCCTAGAGAACAGAGTACAGAGTGCAGCTCTGTACCCCACATGCAGGAGTACGGGGACACCTGCTTTCATGTTCATCAGGGCTGTGTGTGTGTGTGTGTGTGTGTGTGTGTGTGTACATTGACTGTGAGGAACTGACACATATTGTAGAGGTAGGCCAGGAGAGTAGATGGTGTGAGAAAGAGGAGAGCCCATGGCATACTTCCTGGCTAAAGGTCAGCAGGATGAAGAACAGGAAAAAAAAAAAAATGCATGTTTCGGTTGAGTCTGAAATCAGAAAGAATTTTCTTATCTGGGAGGAGTCAGTCTTTTGTTTTATTCAGGCCATCAGCTGACTAGTGGTAGCCCACCTACATTAGCTTGGTCAATCTACCCTCAGTCTGATTTAAGCTCAATGTTTAATCAAATAGCTGGGCACCCCCATGACCCAGTGAAGGTGACACATAAAATTATGTGTCACACAACGTTTGTATTATGTGCTAGTCCAAGGGTGAACAGCTACAGTCCCAGCCCAACAGAAAATTCTTACTGATATTCTCTCATTATTTCATTATTTTCCTACTGGGAGAGGTCCAATGAGCCAGTATTACTGGCATTATGCCTGTCTTACAGATGAGGAGGCCAAGAGGTATCTAGGTAAGACCCTAAGGAGCCAGGATTGAGGCCTGCATCTTCCAAAGACCCTAAGAGGAAAGCTCAAATGTCCTCCTGGCCCAAGCTTTCCCATAAGAGCTCAAAGAGCACAGGTGTGAAGGCGCTTCTAGGTGTAAATGAATATGTAACTATTTCCCCACATGAGCAGTTAGCTCAAAGGCCATCAATTCTGCCTTTTTATTGTTGTGGTGTTTGATACCAGGCCTCACTATTTAACATAGGCCGGCCTCAATGTCATAACTCTCCTGCCTCAGCCTCCAGAGCATTGGGGTCACAGGCATGGCCACCACATCCATTTAGGTCTGTGATTCTTGAACCCAGCAGCACAATAATCAACTAGGTGGGTTTTGTTTGTTTTCCGGTCATGGAGCTTGAATTCAGGGCTTGGGCACTGTCTCTGAAGTCTTCTGCTCAAGGCTAGTGCTCCACCATTTGAGCAACAGTACCACTTCCAGCATTTTTCTCAGTAGTTTATGAAATAGGAGTCTCATGGACTTTCCTGCCCAGGCTGGCTTGGAACTGTGATCCTCAGATCTCAACCTCCTGAGTAGCTAGGCTTACAGACAGGTGTCAATCACCAGTACCTGATTGCAACTAGAAGCTTTAAGAAACACTGCTACCTGCCTCCTTTCTTGGGATTATTAATTGGTCTGGTCAGTCTCTTGGCATCTGGAATACCAATGCCATTGTTTTCCTTGGCCCCATGGTTCTAAGATTCAGCAAAATCATGGCTCTAGACTGTTAATCAAGAGCTCAGCAGAACTGGAGCCTGTGGTAGTCAGGGGCAGAGCTCAAGAGGGATATATGCTAGGAGAGAACTAAGGAATGTGAGAAGGGACTTTGTCCTTTTTCAGAGGAAAACTAAAGTGATCTTGGGCCCTTTGTAAACAAATTCAAGTTTTGTTCTACATGAGCCTGGCTATTAGAATTCCAAGGTAATCCCACTCCAGGTTGAGTCCTGAGAAAATAGGAGGGTTATTTATGCAGCACCTACTGCATAGGAGGTACCAAGATCCTGCTGCTTTCTAGGTCTTCCTAGGAATCCAGGAAGGTAGAATTATCCCATTTTTATGAAGGAAGGCACTGAGGCTCAAGTGTGTCAGCAACTTGACCAAAGTCTCATGGCAATCAGAACTCCAGGATTCTCGATCAGGGATGATGTGGGTATGTGTGGAGACAGTTTTGGTCTCATAACTAGGATGCATTGCAGTACCAGCAGGTAGAAGCCAGGTGCTGCTAAGCACCATGGACAGATCTCACAGCAAGGACTGAACTTGCCCCAAAAAGCAGGGAGCCGCTGGCTCATATCTGTAATCCTAGCTACTCAAGAGGCTAAGATCTGAGGATCATGGCTTGAAACCAGCCTAGGCAAGAAAGTCTGTGAGACTCTCACATCCAATTAACCACCAAAAAGCTGGAAGTAGGGCTGTGGCTCAAGTGGTAGAGAATTAGTCTTGAGTGAAGAAGCTAGGGATAGCGCAGCATCCAGGTCCTGAGTTCAAGTCATAGTAGCAGCACCAAAAGGAAAAAAATAAAAGCCTGACCCAAACTCCAGAAAGATGAGGGTGAAAAACTATGCTCTAGTGGTTTTCGGCCTTGGAAGTTTATGCTAATGCTTAGCCTGGAGCATGATGTAACACACCTGTAACCCCAAGCACTTGAAAGGCTAAGGCAGGAGGCTCTTGAGTTTGATGCTAGCTTAGACTAAGTTCCAAGATAGCCTGAACTATACAGTGAGAATGACTTAGAAGGAAAATAATAATAAAATTCTACTGGTTGTGTGGCACTCAGTCTGGTGGCAGTGTTGGCCTCATCTATTCATGTATGTTTGTTTGTTGAGAGCTGTTACTGTGGGCTCCAATGTGCAGCCAAGATGGGGGACACCACTTGCAGCTTCTGATCCACCTGTGAGCTGTCAGAGGCTGAACCTGCCTGGGTTGCACAACAAACAGCAATGCCCTCCTTACCACCAGAGCCTTAAAGGTGAGGGCTTTGGGTCAGGAATCCCTTCCACACAGCAGGACTGACAGTTCACAAAGTGACAAGGTGGTGGTGGTGGTGGTGGTAGTGGTGTGTGTGTGTTGGGGAAAGGAGTGCTTATTTTCTAGGAAGGCTGCAGCCAGGAGTCTTCCCTCTAGGTGTCTGCAAAAGCTTCCATAAGAAAACTGTGGACCAAAGAGCAAGGCTGCCACCTAATGGAAGAACCAGAGAGAATACCCATTTGCTGAATGTCAGCTGAACACCACGTGGTTTTATTTGATCCTCAACAAGCCTGGGGGAGAGGGTGCACTTGTGACCCCACAGGAAGGTCTTTGGGCCTCTTCCACATCCACAAGCCCTCATTTTCCACAGCCCTCTGGTCTGGGCCGTCCAGCTTCCTTCTGATACCTAGATTTCCCATCCGGGTCTGGGAAAACAGAAACCCTCCATCCCATCCTAGTCTGGAATTAAATTAACATCTTTAACATCAAAACAAAGGCTTGGACATACACTCAGGCAGAATCTTGGGAACCCGTGGAGGTACGTGCAACCCATCCCAACTCCAGCACAGGACCAATTCAGACAGGCCAAGTCAGCCCCCACTTGGGCTCTGTTTTTCTGACTCTGAAGACAATGCTGAGTGCTGAGCCACTGTGACTCTTTCAAACATAGCCGAAGGATCTTGAGGGTCCTGGAGAAGCTGCCCTCTCTCCTCCTCTACAGGGAGACCTTTCCTCTGGCTGCAGATGGCGTGAAGAAGAATTCCTGAACAAGGAGAGGGAAGAGAGGCAGAGGAGAGGCAGGCCCATGAATATAAATAAGGTCCTTTGACACACAAGTTAACATTAGCAAGAAATAAAAGTAGACTTACCTGTAGCCACAGACACATTCAAGGACTCAAGCCCGAGAGGCAGTGGACGCCCAGGCAGGATGGTGAGCAAAAGCTGGCAGGAGGCCAGCACCTCCTGGGTCAGACCAGAGCCTTCATTCCCTGCAGGCCAGGGGTCAGAGGGTTAGAGAACCCCAGCTGGAGGTTGTTGGGAAATGAGCCTCTGACCACAGAAAAGCAGGAGCACGCACCTACCCAGCACGAGGAGAGTAGGCCGGTCCCAAACAAACTCCAAGCAGTTCATGATGGGTATCTGAGAAGAGTGAGGGATCTTAGGCCCCAGGCAGCCCACTGTGCCAGCCACAAGCCAGCCCTGCTGGGCTTTGGCCTGGAAGAGGGAAGACATCATGTTCTAGGTCATCAAAATCATCAGAGCCCTGGGCAAGTGGTATAGTCTTGCCATGTGTGCATTCACTCAAATTTCATCAAGAGCCATTCAATTTAATCAAGTTGCTAAGCACCTCAACCAGACCAGATTCTAGTCTAGGATCTGGGGTAGAGCCAAAACAAAACTCGGAATAAAATCCCAACCTTGTGGAAGGATGGTTGAAGTATTTTTTGTTAGCTTTTTGACCAGTACTAGGACTTGAACTCAGGACCTGGGCATTATCCTTTAGGTGTTTTATTTTTTTGCTCAAGACTGGTACTTTACCACCTGTGTCACAGTTCTCCTTCTGGCCTTTTAGTGGTTAATTGGAAATGAGTCTCACAGACTTTCCTTCTCAGGCTGGCTTTGAACCTCAATCCTCTGATCTCAGCCTCCTAAGCAGCTAGGATTATAGGCATGGGCTACCAGCATCTGGCTTGAAGGCCTCCTTGAAGTAACATTTCAGTGTAGTCTTTCAAGATGATGAGGGGCAGCTTATAAAAAGCTAGGGGGATATTTCAGGCATGGAGCTCTACATATGCAAAGTCCCATGCCTACCCTGCATGTCTGAGGATTAGTATAGCAGCCAGCAGGCAGGCTATCCAAACAGAACAATGGACACCTAGGACTTCAAAGGCCAGTGAAAGGATCTGGCTTTCACTAAGACATGCAAAGTTTTCAAAAATGCCCCCTCCCCGCTTTTTTTTTCCTTTGTCAGTTTTTGGTCATGGGGCTTGAACTCTGGGCTTGAGTGTTGTCCCTGAGCTCTTCAGCTCAAGGCTAGAGCTCTATCACTTGAGCCACAGCGCCACTTCGGGCTTTTTCTGCTTGTGTGGTATTGAGGAATTGAACCCAGGGCCTCATGCATGCAAGGCAAGCACTCTACCATTGAGCCACCTTCCCAGCCCCCCCCCCCCTTTTTTTTTTGGCAGTACTAGAAAATTCAGGCCTCTTGCTTGCCAGGCAGGGGCTCTACCACTTGAGCCACACCCCTAAGCTTTTTGCTTTGTTTGCCAGTCAACCTCAGACCACGAACTTCCTATAACACCTCCCAAATAGGCCTTTGTTTTTGTCTCTGTCAGCATTGTTCTATATAGCTCAGGCTGGCTTTGAATTCATGACCTGCTTTAGCCTCCCAAAAAGCTGGTAGATTACAAGTGAGCATTTTTGTTTCTTCAGGAGGTACTTGTTCAAGGGCTTGGCCAGAGTTTGCCTGATGGGGGCTCCCTATGAGAAGGTACAGCCAGAAAACACCTCTAGGTGTATGTTGTTCAATACAATAGTCACAAGCTGCTGTTATTACCGAGTAATTGACACATGACTAGTCCAAATTGATATGTGCTGCATGTGAGAATTTTTTAACTCAGCTGTAAAATGTTACTTTAATACATTAATATTTTAAATGCCCATATGTTGAAACCATGAGTTTGGATATACTGCGTAAAATACTAAAACTAATTTCACTTGTGTATTGCTTATACTTTCAACATGGCTACTAGAAAACCTAAGATTATGTATGGCTTGCACATGGACAGCATTCTCCTAGACAAAACACAAAGCATTCCACCCCCACTTGCAGAAGAAACTTCTTTCAACAGTCAAGAATGGTCAAGGGGGCAACCAAATGTGAGGCAATACTGCCCCCTTGTGCCCCAGTAAGAGAAACACAGAAAAGACTCCAGCGGGCCCCAAGAAAGTCTTCCTGAAGTTGGCCCCTTCCTAGTCTCACCAGGAACACAAATCCCTTGTTCAAAGATCCTTTCAAGCTTTCCCCTAACCCGGGGAATCCAGGTCTCCTACCCACCAGCTACCTAAAGCAGCACGCGCATAAGTGAAGAGTTCTTCAGCAGGGAGAGCGACCCTGAGCCCTAATCCTTGCAGAAAGGGCAGAGGAGTGACTGACTGGCATATGTGAGGTACTTAAAAACTGGGACCTCTCTTTTCCGATGGGCTTCAAGCTAACCCTTTCCATTCCCTTGAAAGAGGCCAAGCCAGGCTCATTCCTCTCACTTCCCCATTTACCTGCAACACACCGGGCAGGTCATCCGTGGAGAACACGTCCATCACCTCCATAGCCCCCGCGCTGGCCTTGCTGACTACCGGAGTGAGCGGGCAGCTGCAAGAGTTCCCCGTTCCCCACTTTAAACGGAGGCACCTCAAGCCCGGTGCCCTGCCCACCCCCCTCGGCCTCCCAAGGGTTAAGGGTGAGAGTTCTGGCGATGGGGAGGCCGGGGGAGAGGGTTCACCCGAGGACCAAGGCTGCACCCTCCAAGTTGGGGGACACAGGGGAATAAGGGACCTCCGTGCCTGTTTCTCCGACTGGTGATGACTTTGTCCACTCCGAGGAAGTGAGCGGAACGCAACACAGCCCCAAGGTTCCGGGGATCCTGGAGCCCCTCCAAGACAAGCCACAGTGGCCGGTGGTGGTGGTGGTCTGGGGCGGCCTCCCGGGCTTCCGCGTAAGGCCGGGGCCGCAGGGGGCTCACCTCCATGCACACGCCCTGGTGCACCTGGTAGCGGCACAGGGCGTCCAACTTGTGTCGCGGGGGCCGCAGGACCGGGATGTCCCGCGCCTCGGCCAGGCGGAGCAGCTCGGCTCGCTCCCCCTCAAGCCCGGCCCGGCCGGCCTGGAGCAGGAGCCGGGCCACGCGGCGGCGTGCGGCCCGCAGGGCCAGCACACACGGGGACACCCCACACAGGAGCTCCCGGCGCGGGGCGGGCGCGCCGGCGTCTTCCAGCGCCAGGCGGCCGAGCTCCTCCCCGCCAGGCCGCGGCCCACGCCGCGCCGCGCGGGAGAAGGGACGCGCCGCCCCGCCGCCCGCGAAGGCCACGCCCCGCACTCTCGCCAGCAGGCCCATCGCCCCAGTTGGACTGGAGACTCGAGGGCTCCCGCGGAGGACCGGACGGCAGACAGCGACGAACAGACTCCGCTGCCTCCAGGGACCGTACGGTCGCCGTGATTTCGTCTTCCCGGCTTCCCGGTGCTGGCGGCCCTGCTCCGCCCCCCCCCCCTCCCGCCCTACCGAAAACGTATTGCGCATGCTCTGTCGCCGCTCTGGCGGCCTTGCCCCACAGCGCCCCCTGCAGGGGTGACCGAGCGGCGGCCTCCAACGCAGCGGGCAGGTGGAGCGTGCCGAAGCTGAGCTGACCCTGCAGCTGCTGGTGCATGCATCCTGTCCCCCAGAGGTCCTGGGGAACGCACTCGACCACTCACCAGCAAAGGAAAATTTTAGCTTCCCTGTTCAACCAATTCAACCTTGGTTCCTCGCTCCCCACACTGTCACATTTACTCATCCTGGGATTTATTTTTTCCCTAGAAGCCTCCGTGTCTGATCCTCATAGGCTAGATCCCTTCTAAGCAAGATCCCAAAGATAATTTCCCACCCCCTCGGTGGATGATCATTTTCTAAAGTCACTACTGGTTGACAAGCCAACTGATGCCATTGACTCACAGGTGTTGGCCAAACTCTTTCCTCAATGCTCAGAGCCAATGGCCCAGGAATGAACCATCTCTCCGCCTGTCTATTTTTCGTTTATTTATTTAGGTTGTACAAGGGACTGAACTGCAGTCCTCATGCCTGAAAGACAGGTGCTCTACCCCTTGAACCATATCTCCAGCCCTTTTTGTGGCAGTACTGGAGCTTGAACTCAGGGCCTGGACACTGTCCCTTAGCCTTTTCACTCAAGGCTGCCACTCTGCTACAGGTCCATGTCCAGCTTTGTGTGTGTGTGTGTGTGTGTGTGTGTGTGTGTGTGTGTGGTTAATTGGAATTAAGAGTCTCATGGACTTTCCTGCCTCAGCTGGCTGTGAACCATGATCCTCAGGTCTCCCTCTCCTGAATAGCTAGGATTAAAGGTGTGAGCCACTAGTGCATGGCCCCATGTTTATTATGACAGACTTGCTGTGTTGCACAATGTGGCCTCAAATTCATGATCCTCCTGCTTCTGCTTCCTGAAAATTCTGTTCTGTCTTGCTCCTACACCAAAGATTCATTTTTCTTTCTCTCTTTTTTTTTTTGTCGGTCATGGGGCTTGAACTCTGGGCCTGGGCACTATCCCTCAACTCTTCAGCTCAAGGCAAGCGCTCTACCACTTGAGCTACAGCGCCACTTCCGGTTTTCTGGTGGTTATTGGAGATAGGAGTCTCACAGTCTTTCCTGCCCAGGCTGGCTTTGAACCGTGATCCTCAGATCTCAGCCTCCTGAGTAGCTAGGATTACAGGCGTGAGCCACCAGCGCCCAGCCAAAGATTCATTTTTCAAGGCCCAACTCAACCCTTTCCTGCTC
The DNA here is from genome assembly GCF_019054845.1 of Dipodomys spectabilis. Classification (NCBI taxonomy): domain Eukaryota; kingdom Metazoa; phylum Chordata; class Mammalia; order Rodentia; family Heteromyidae; genus Dipodomys; species Dipodomys spectabilis. The sequence continues at coordinate 8,196,519 of NW_024870681.1, forward strand.
CCAAAGATAATGTTCACTCCAAGAGAGAGGCCCCAAATCCACCCACCTGCTCACTTACCTGGAAAGACTTCTGAGACACAAACACTCCAATCACGGAGAAGAGGGAAGAATGGAAAAACACTCCTGAAGCCAAGGTATGTTGGTTGTGACTTTTCTTTTTTAATTATCACAGTAAAAACTACTGGGATCCAGACCCTGGTATTCTGTAGCCATAGTCAAAGTGGAGTGATGACCCCCCGGGAGCAAGAAGCCAAGACTGGGCTGGAGAGTTGGGAAAGGGGAAGAGGAAGGGCAGCTGGTCAGGAAGAGAAGGAAGCCTGGAGTCCTGTATAACCATACAGATACAAAGCCACAGGGGAGATGGCTGGTCTCTGCCACCCCATCCCTGAGAAACAGAGATTGGAGTGCTAGGTGGGGAAGGCCCTCTTTTGGCCACATCCCCTTTCCTAGGACAAAGGAAAGAGAATGAGAAGAGCAGACAAAGACAAAGGAGTCCTAGGGGGGACCTAGAACAACAGGTGACTTGTTAACCATCAGGGACTGCCTCCTCTCTCTGGCCTATGTCTTCACATCTACAATGAACATAATTTGACAAAACAAAGTTTCTAGCCCTTGGTGGGAGTAGTAAAAGAAAGTGGGATCCAGGGTCCAGAAAGCAACACCTAAAATCCATAGGCAGGAGGGATGGGTAGCAGGAGCTCCTCACACGACACTAGGTCACCTGCTCCGTGGGCCTCATCTGGATGTCTCCAATCTGTGGAAGGCACAAGGCTTGAGGCAGCCAGGACATTTCCCACCCCCTTTAAGGCATTCCTGCTCCCCTCTTCTGGGGATGGTTGATCTCCTCCGAGGGATAGACAGCCAAGGCTAGACTCACCTGGACATGTGGGGGACTGCTGAGGACATAGATGACAGCATCAGCCACATCCTCAGGTCTGAGACACTGGGAACAGCAGAGGAAAGGGTTGAGACGAGGGTAGAATGGATCCACGTTCTTTCCCACCACTGGGGTCCTCACCAGAATCCACATTCCCACCCCAGCCCTCCAGAAGGGGTGATAAGCTAGCCAGAGGATTAAGTTTGAAGGTCAGGGTTCCCTCTGCTTTCATTATCAATTGGTGTTGCAAGCCCAGAGGGTGGCCCCACCTTTATGCACTCATAGGTGGCAGCTGCTTTCTCAGGGTCCTTGTCGTGGAGTTTGAAGGCAAACTGTGTTTCCACCAAGCCTGGAGAGATGCACTGGGCCGAGAGAGGGGTTACTCGGGGGCTGAGCTTTGCCAGGGAGGTTGGAGGGGAAGGATGGAGGCCACAGGGCTCCAGCTCACCAGTGATGACTGTTTAACACCCAGCAACTCCCTCCTCCATTCACAGCTGCCACTGGCAGTGCTCACAATGTCCCCAACTCTGGACAGAGACCTTCTTATGTGATAAACGCTTGACCAAATGGTGTTCTTTCAAGCCTCATAACAAAGTAGTATTCAATTCCCTTCTACAAGTGAGGCTTGGGAAAGCTCACAGATTTGCCCAAAGTCAGCTCAGAGTGCTGGTGTCTACACATTGTGTGCCCACAATCCCTTGCTTTCCCTTAGTCTCACTCTATGCTCCCCTCAAGTCAGCCCCCTTCTACCGCAGAGTCTAAGTCTAGTCACTGATTCCTGGATGAATGAAATAATGGAACCTGAAGGACTGAACAGGACCTATATATAAGGAGCCACAGAGCCCAGATATTCTGCACTCAGGCCACTCCTGGAGGCTCTAGGCGGCTCTCCCTGGTCATGGGCTTCCTGGGCAGCATGTATGGGTGGGAAGGTATGTGCATTCCATCCCCAGCAGGGTTAGGCCACAGCCTCACCGTGGCCCGGATGTGGCTTTGGGCCTCCAGTAGCTCTTGCCTCAGTCCCTCAGTCAACGCAGTGACAGCATACTTGGTCGCACAATAGAAATGGATCTCAGACTGGAATGGGACTCGGTGGCCACACATGCTGGGTAGAAGGATGGAAGGAGGAAATGTGAGACAGTGAAGCTCCACAGATCAGGGCAGTTCCCTCTGCCATTTGGCCAGCCTTACCACCTAGAAAGTGACAGGGAAGCTTTGTCAAGCAGATGACAAGAGCCTTGCTAGAAAGACCTGGTGGCCATTCCCAAAGCCACTGTGCTCTCTACACAGCAGCTAAAAACTCCCCCCCACCCCACTCTCATTCGCTTGCTTGCTCACTCGATTGCTCTCTTTTTGGTTGGTTGTAGGGCTTAAACTTGGTGGGCGCTGTCCCTCAGCTCTTCAGCCCAAGGCAAGCACTCTTTTAAGCCACAGCGCCACTTCTGGTTTTCTGGCGGTTAAACGGAGATCAGAGTCTCATGGACTTTCCTGCCCAGGCTGATTTTGAACCGGGATCCTCAGATCTCAGCCTCCTGAGTAGCTAGGACTACAGGCGTGAGCCACCAGTGCCCGGTGGGGAGCTTCTTAATGGCACAGCTTATGCCGTCTTGTTGGGCCAAGAGGGTGGTTCATCTTAGAGTCTGAGGAATGGATGCATTCAGTCTCCTGTTAGGCCGCAGAGGGCAGTGGCTGAGCTGCTCATTCAGACACTGAGTGGCTGGCACTTGACAACCTTGTGTTTTCCTCTCATCATGCCACTTGGGCATTAAATCTCTATTTTTACCACCATGAAAAATGCAGTCTAGACAGACAAGTGAAACTGCAGCAGATCATGCAGCCTGGAGGGGCAGTGGTGATCTGAACTCTACCCATCAGCCACTAGGCCTCACCTGTTGATGTTAATGATGTGCCCATCATCCACGTTCCGCTCCTTCATGGACTGATAGGCTTCCCGTGTGCAGATGCTGAGGGCTAGCACGTTCACCTGCAGGCCAGGGAGGGCAATGGGATGTCTCCAGCTTGGGCCCAACTGAGCAGGTGGTGGAGCTACAGAGCAGCGGGGGGGGGGGGGGGGGGGCATTCTCTATAGCTGCCCCTTTCCTCAAAGCTACCACCCTCAGTTGACAGCAGACACAGCTTTTTTTACATAGCTGTCTCTTTGAAAAGAGTAGTCTTTGCCCCCTCTACCCAAGAGACGGCACCATATCTACAAACAGTAGGATTCTTGTCTCAGGAAATCATATCCTTTTCTTCCCCCAGATAGCCTACCTTTCTCAAGGACACTATCCCAGCTCTACTCCCTGCTAAACAGACTTAAAACTTTCTCCTCATTCACAGAGCCCACCTCTCCCCACCTTTCTCAGCCACCCTGCTCCCTTGCAGTCTCTTTCCTTAGAGACAAGTTGCAAGAGCTCCTCCCACTTTAACCTGTGTCCCAGCAGCAAGTTCAAGCATGAAGACTCCTCAAAGGGTGTGTTAACTTGCCACTCCCACCCCCTCTGGCAGAGGTGACCCCAAGTCCCCACTCTTCTAGTATTTTCTGAGTAGTGCCTGCCAGGCCCCACCCTCCAGCCTTGCCCACCAGGACAGTAGAGATAAAGCTTTCAGCAGGTCCTCATACATGTCCTCTTGAGAGGGACCAGCTGACAGATTAGCCGGATCTCTTTATCAGGTGTCAGCCAGGACACCCTCAGTAAAAACCTGCCCTAGTGCTCATGGTGGAAGCAATAGGAAATGGGTACGGGGACATGGAAGGAGCTTACTCTGTTGCTTGCCTTCTTAGCAGTGTGAGTTTGTGAAGCAGGTGGACGATAACAACTGGATACCACGCCCCCCAGGACCATGTAAGGCAATTGCCCAGGTCTAAAGGCTTGGGCAAGAATGAAGATGCCTCCTAGGATAAGCATCGTTGACTTAATGTTCAAGCTGAAAGGGGCCTTGGGGACTTAATAGTATCTGGTTTTACAGATGGTCAAGTTGAGGTCCTGGTTTAGAGAGCCACTTGTTGCAGGTCGTGAGGGTCATGTGATTTCTCAGAGGCTAAACACTGGGTTTCTTTTGTTGTTGTTTTGTTTTGTTTTTCTTTTTGCCAGTCCTGGGGCTTGAACTCAGGGCTTGGGCACTGTCCCTGAGGTTATTTTGTTCTACCACTTTAGCCACAGCACTACTTCTGGCTTTTTCAGTTTATGTGGTACTAGGGAACTGAACCCAGCCAAAAATGGTGCTGTGGCTCAAGTGGTAGAACACTAGCCTTGAGCTAAAGAGCTGAGGGACAGCGCCCAGGCCCAGAGTTCAAGCCCCACAACCGGCCAAAAAAAAAAATAAGTAAGATCTGACTATACTGCCCTAGAGCAAAGTATGCTGGATCTGAGCACCAGATTTGAGTGATCACCCCTCAAAACATGGCTTTAAGCTCCCAACACACCATAGACCACACCTGAGCTGCTAGTCCTTTATGTACCTGGCTGCAGGGGACACTGGAGTTTGTGGCTCCAGATGTTGATGCTATAGGTATGTTCATCTCAATTAACTGAAGCTCAGAGGTAGTAAGTAATGTGCCTGAGGTCACACAGCTACTGGTGGGCTGGCTTCAGAATAACATTTCTTTTTTGTTTTTTTGGGGGGGTCCTGTCATGGGGCCTAAACTCTGGGCCTGGGCGCTGTCCCTCAGCTCTTCAGCTCAAGGCTAGCACTCTACCACTTGAGCCACAGTGCCACTTCTGGCTTTTTTTTCTTTTTGCTTATGTGGTGCTGAGGATAGAACCCAGGGCCTCAGGCATGCAAGGCAAGTACTCTACCACTGAGCCACCTTCCCAGCCCCCAGAATAGCATTTCTTGTCTCTTTTTTCCTTTGCTTTTCCTAAAACCATGTTCCCAAGCATTCAGCCCAGTGCTGACACATTGTGGGGGGAGGTATTCAATAAACAGTTCTCCTCCCTATGAGGGAAACTGTCTAGACCAGGAACTACACCCATGGTCTCAGAGAACAGGACAGATATAAAGACATAGCCATCTATCCCTTTGCTTGCCTTCTGGTAGAGAAAGAAGCAATGGAAAAGTCACAATGCCCCAATGGGAAGCTGAAGCTCCTTCTCACTGGGTGTCCTGTCCCAGCAGCCCTCTGCTTCACAGAGCCCTGCCTCCCATCTCCTCCTCTCACCCCCTTCCCCTTCCCCAGGCCTGGAGCCCTTACATTGAACATGTCCTTCCAACCGCTGGTGCTGCCTGAGAGCAGGGTGTCAGGCCGGGCCAGGCCAGCGTTGTTGATGCAGATGTCCACGCCACCATGCTGTGAGCGGACAGCTGAGAACATGGAGAGGATGTCCTCCTCATTGGACAGGTCACATCTGTAGGGGATCAAAGTCCCGGGGTAGCCTGCACTCTTACATTCAGCAGCCAGCTCCTATGAAACCCAACAGGGGTCTAACTGGGGTGAGCTGCTCAGTCCCGAACCCCCACACCCAGAATCAGATTTCCTCCCCAGTCACCACTCAGAATTCTCTCCTCTGGCAGCTGCCTTTTGACCTCATAGTGTGAGGCCTGCCCATCCCCAAACAATGCTTGTCCTATTTGGTCAAAGTCCAGGGGTTGACGGAAGGAGGGGGGAAAGTGGAATTCAGTGGAGGAAGCTCCTCAAATCTTTCAGTTCTCAGGAGGGAGAAATGGGCAGGGATCCTGGAAATGAACAGAGACCCCCACCTTGTGCTTCTTGCTACCAGTGCCAAGGATCCCTGAGTTGTTAGTCTAAGTCTTCAGTTCTTCCCTTATCTTCCAGTGTCAGACAGTACCTCTTAAAGCTCTGAACAACCCCCCCACCACCCCGCAACAAATAGTTTGTCAGAACCCAAAAGTTAGCTCTCACACCTTCCAATGAAGTCCAACAACCAATGTTCTGTCTCCCTCATTCTACAAGTGGGCAGGACATTGGAAGAGAGTTTTGTTTCTTTAACACCTGGTGTACTACCCTCCCACCCCATGGTTTCCTTGGAGGTGAGGCAAGTCAAATGGCACTGAACACCCCTTGGGGATCTTCACAGCCCTTGACACTTTGAAGAGCCCTGCTAGAAAGACCTGAGAAAAGAGAGCCCTAGGGAGATGGCTGTGGGGGGGAGCTGACATTGAGAAGCAGGGAGAAAATAGCCTGCATGGCCTTGGAGGCCAGCAACTGGGTACTGGAGCCTTGTGAAGGTGACTGTGTGCATCTGGGGGAGGGGGAGGGGTGCAGGGTGCCCTAGAGGAAGGCCAGTTTGGCTAGCTGCCCTGGCCTGGAGCCCCTTCCTTCTCCCAAACCAAGCTAAGAATAAAAGGCTGGGTCAGATGACCAAGGAAGTTCTTTTCTGCTACAACTTTCTGTGAGTTCAAAAGGTATTCTGTACTGGGACTCAGAAGCAACTCTACCCACCCACCCATTTTACTATTCATGACTACCTCAGGGAAGTCTTTCTTTCTTTATTTCTTTCTTTTCTTTCTAGAAAGCTCTGCCTAAACTATGCATTAATAACAGTCAATGACTCAATCAATAAAAGCAGATGGTGGGCAAAGAAGCCTGTGATCTTTCCCTTCCCCTTCCAGTTTCAGTCCCCACTGGAATACTGGGATGGAAGGGCTGAGAATATATTTCTTCCTGAGTCTGCCTTCTCACTGCCCCAGCTACCCTCAAAAATACCCTTGAGGGGCTGGGAAGGTGGCTCAGTGGTAGAGCGCTTGCCTTGCATGCATGAGGCCCTGGGTTCGATTCCTCAGCACCACATAAGCAAAAAGAAAAGTGGCGCTGTGGCTCAAGTAGTAGAGCGCTAGCCTTGAGCTGAATAGCTGAGGGACAGCGCCCAGGCCCAGAGTTCAGGCCCCACGACCAGACCCCCCCCCCCAAAAAAAAATAAATACCCTTGAAATAATGGCAGTCCTCTCATAGCGACCACATTCTCCCCTCAGGACAGTCATCCTGGGGCTGAGTGATCTGTTTGGGGATCCCACCGAGATTCAGAGATCCCTTTATTGGCTAGCTTGGGTTAGAGGAGTAGAAAAAAAGGACAGAGTGACTTCAGAACTAGGGAGTCCAGCTGGCCAATCCTTGGCCCAATTCTCTAGGCACTAAGGCTGGGACTAGGCCCCAAACTTCTAGGAATAAGAGAAAGGGAGGGGCAGAATGGAGCAATGGTGGAGCCAGATGACCTTGGGATTATCTAGGTGGTTATAAAGTATACCTTTGGTCAACAGCTATAGGGAAGGGATAGTCCTTCTTCCTGTACATTTCTCTACCTCCACCCAGCACCTCTTTTTTTTTTTTTCTACCGAAGGACTTTGAACCATAATGGTGATCAAGCCCTAAAGCTAAGGATTTAGTCCACACTGGAGAGTGGTCTTGCCAGGATAAACCCCAAAACAACCTATATTTGGCCATTTCTCTTGTCTTCTTCCTCCCTGTTTACAAATGGCCAACTCTTAAGAGAAAAAACTGTTAAGTTCTGGATCCACATTTTCTTTGTCCCCTGAGAGTTTATATCTTCAGTACCCTACTTCACCTACTCACCCCATCTAGGAGACAAGACTGAAGTTCACCAGTAGATACTCCATTCATGTGCACTGGGTGGGTTAAACCTCAGATATGGACTGGACAGAGAGCTCTTCAGAGAAGCTCCCATTCTAACCCCACGCTCAGTCCTGGCTCACGTCTTCATTTTTGGTACTGCTGGAACAACACACACACACACACACACACACACACACACACACACACACACACACACACACACACACACACACACACACACACACACACACACACACACACACACACACACACACACACACACACACACACACCCCTCTAGCCCTGCTCATTTGGTTGGTCAGTACTGCTTGGGGCAAGAGGAATCCAACCTAGCCACTTAGGACAGAAAGCTTTCTGTGCTGAAGGTAGGAGCCTGCCCTAAGAGATCCAAGCTGCCGCTCCCAGAGGGCATCTATCAGCCCTGGGGTGGCAGGCAGTGAGGGGAGGGCCACAGCCGGGCTCTGGTCACCCTTCCCTAGCTCTACCCCGCCCAGGCGGCGTTCCCCACAGTGCCCCCTCTCCCAGCTGGGGCCTTACCTCGATGTTGCCCACGGTGCGAGCACAACCCACCACCTTCAGTCCCTGCTGTACCAAGGCCCGGGCCACCGCCGCGCCGATGCCCCCCGAGGCTCCTGTCACCAGTGCCAGCCGGTCGCGCCACCTCTCCATGCTGGCCCTGGTCGTGGTCCGGAGCCGGCCGGTCACCTCGCTCGGCGACCCGGGCGCTAGGGCCACCGAGCTTCGTCCGGAGTCGTCGGGGCTCGGCCGCACCCTGATCACTGCCCCGGCAGCCGTCGTCAACTTGCCGGAGTCCAAGCCGCGCCTCGACCCACCCCCACGCTGGTTGACCTCGGGCCCGGGCTCCACCCTCCGGTCCTCCGCGGAGGACCACATCCCGAGGAGGACGGCCGCGGCCTGGCCGCCCCGCCCCTGAGCCGCCGCGGCCCCGCCCTTCCGGCCCCGCCCCTCCGCGGCCCCGCCCCGGCCCGCGCGCGAGGGCCGCCCGCCCCTCCCCCGGCTTCAGGAAACCGTATGGAGGCCGCGGTTCCGGCGCGGGCGCGGGCGCGGGCGCGGGCGCGGGCGCGGGCGCGGGCGCGGGCGCGGGCGCGCAGCTTGTCGTCTTGCTTCCAGGGTGAGCTCTTCCCCGAGAACAGTGCACTGCTCTAGGTCTCCTGCCTAGCTTCTGTCCCCAAAGTTAGAAGGGCAAATAAGAGAATTTTAGGGTGACTCCAGACGTGCGCCCCAATCTACTCGAGCAGATGGGAAGAATTTGGCCCAGAGAAGCCGTCAACGCTGAATATCCTTGAGGAAGACTCGCTCTCCCTACCCTATCTCTTGACATTTAGTAGCCAAGGGGAACTAAGTGTCAAAGAGAACACTTAGGACTTGGGGGTGTGGCTCAGGTGGCAGCTCAGCAAGACCGAGATCCTGAGTGCCAACCCTGAAATACCACCAACCCACCCCCAGGCGGGATGTCCTACTGACTTATCTCGGACACTTCTTCCTCATGTCGCCATAGTAGCATGTTTCACGACGCATACCGCAGATTTAAGTACTTACTGTATGACATGCCTGTTTAAGCACTTCGAATATGCACAACCATCCTGCGAGATAGTACCTACTTTTGAAGTGTGCTGGAGGTGGAACCCAGGAACTCAGCCAAGTGCCCTACTACTGAGCTCTATCTCCAGCCAAGTTTCTCCACATTAAAGGTAAGTATACTGGTGTAGAAAGGGCAAAGCAGGATGGGCACAGTCCAGCCAGCCTACAGAAGTGCTCCAAACATCTTCATTCCATTCTCCCTTCTTGGGTTGTTTTCAGAATTGAGCTTACTTTGTTCTCTGGCCACATAGGGTTATTTTTTTTTTTATGGGCTAAAAACTGCCTCATTTCTTCATTCTTAGTCTGGCTATCCTTCCAAAGAAAGATCTGTGAGTCTGAGCACAAGCTCATTGGTAGAGTACTTGCCCATTATTCATGAGGCTAAGTTAGAGCCTCAGTACCACAAAAAAAAACCCAGAGCTGGGAATGCAGGTGTACTCCGCTACTCCCAGAATTCAGAATTAAGTTCCAATCCAATCTTCATATGGCCCCAGTGCAGACTAAAACAAAAGCAGCCGTAGCTTTTAGGACTTTCATAGTAACACTTGACTATTCTGGTGGAGGGGGTCAGCTCATAGCAAGGGAATGCAGTCATGTTTTATAGTTTCCGGTATGAAAGCAAACAAGAGTCTGAGAAGAATCATTATTCATTTTACCTCTGTTCAAATTCTATACAACATTTAGATTTAAAAGACAACTCAGGAGGTGGACCAAAGAAATATGAAACTATGAAAACAAAATCTAAGCATCCACTGTTGCCCACTTGAAATCTTAGAAATTTGGTTTATTGGGAAAAAACAAACTTAAAATTCACTCCATACACTGCAAGAGATAACTGCCCTACTACCTGTTGGCTAGCCATGAAGTACTATCTACATGCACATACAAAGCTCTAAGGGATCTTGTTTATTGTGCTATTTGACTTGGCCTTGTAAGTGGCAGCAAAATGCTGCTCCTGGGAAAACATCTTCAGTATTCAGGATAGCTTGTGACAGCAGTGACTTTACTGGTGGAAAACAGATAAGGATGTATATGCATTTATACAGATAACAATGCAGGCAGTTCTCAGTGCATCCTTCTGATCCCCATCACACATGCTGAGTAATTATTATCCAACAATTCCTGGCTGAAATTCTGCTACATTTTGTTTTTGTTTTCATTAGCTTCTAAGTCCATATAAACCTCTGAATGAGATTTTTTTTTTTTTTTTTGGGTTACCTCTTAAGAACTTTTATAGAGCAATTAAAGTCCATGAGAAAGTAAAATGCTAGCCAGTATTTAAAGGTATTGCAGCAAATTTATTCTTTCAGAACAAGATTAAAAACTGCTTTTTTGGTTGTTAATAACTCTGATCAAGTGAAGAACTTTTAGTCTTCAACAATCTGTATCTCTATTCTCATTTGCTCCGTATCCTCTGTCCATCAACAGTACCAAGATCACAAGTGGCAAATACTAATATACTGCCATACATTAAGTGGAAACATGTACACCAAATTCTACTGTGCGTATTAATAAATATTCTTTATTTTAAATTTTGCACATTGCGCTTTAACATTACATCCAAACATTTCGCAAGTGGATGTCTACTTTGTAAAACCATATATTCAGCTCATTGTCATTTCTGTACAGAAGTATAAGTACAACATTACTTTGCCACTAAGTTGCTTTAGTAAGTCTCACAAGAAGAGAAACATTTAATGAAAAGAGATGGCTTAAATCATATGGCAGGCCTGCACAGCCACGCAACTAAAGACACAAGCCTGAAGAAAGAACAAACTAATGAGGTTACCTCCACCGTCTCCCAAAACAAGAAAGAATCACATTGATTTTAAGATAAAATTTTGCCATAAGTCACTAAATTAAGAGTTTTTGAAAGAGAAGGCGCAGTAGTCATCTTGAGTGTTTCATTGAAAGACAGAGCTATTTTATTTATTTAATTTGCTCCAGCCGTTGTCAACAAGCCACTACAAATGGGCCTCTTGTGGTCATTTAAGCGGCAATATTTATTAAATTTCTCCTTCAGATGCTGTCGGTATTGTTCTCTATTGCTGTAGAAAGATTGGTTATTAGCCATAAATGACTGTATTTCATCTTGTGAGATAAAGATTTCCTCATCTGAAGTACATTCAGATTCATCCTGCAAATTAAAGAAGCAGTTAAATGCATTATTTAGAGAATGCAAAATGCTAAGCCCATAGAACACAGCTAAGCTAAAAATTGAAGTAGCCTAGCTTCTTAGTTTCAGTTCTGTCACATAAAGCCTTGGACTTGTTGAAATAAGAATTATGTCACCCTAAAAGGGCACCGGTGTGTCATGCTTGCAATCCTAGCTACTCGGGAGGCTGAGATCTGAGGATCACGGTTCAAAGTCAGCCTGGGCAGGAAAGTCCATGAGATTCTTATCTCCAATTAACCACCAGAAAACTGGAAGTGGTGCTGTGGCTCAAGTGGCAGAGTGCTTGGCTTGAGTTGAAGAGCTCTGGGACAGTACCCAGGCCCAGAATTCAAGTCCCATGACCACCCTCCTCCCCCTACCCCACCCCTCAAAAGAAATGCGTCATCCTGTCTTTTTTTTTTTTTGCTAGTCCTGGGGTTAAACTCAGGGCCTGGACACTGTCCCTGAGCTTCTTTTGTTCAAGGCTAGTACTCTACCACTTAAGCCATAGCACCACTTCTGCCTTTTTCTCTTTATATGGTACCGAGTAATCAAACCCAGGGGTCACGCATGCTAGGTAAGCACTCTACCACTAAGCCACATTCCTAGCCCCTGTCATTCTGTCTTAGAAAGTAATATAGATTACTTATAATATAAATTAAACTCAACTTGGTTTAAAACATGGAATTGACAATTTATCCTAGATTCCTACAACAAAATTGTGTCACCACATTACTGACTTTTAAAAATGACCAATTATCCACGTGTGGTGGCTCACACCTGTAAATCCTAGCTTCTCAAGAGGTGGAGATTTCTGCCTGAGACCACCTCAGGCAGAGAAGTTCACAAGACTTCATTTCAAGTAGTAATAAAAAAGCTGAAAGCAGTGGCATGTACTTGTTATCCCAGCTAAGAACTAAATAGAAGGATCTCAATTCAATAGCAGCCCAGCAAAAAGTAAAAACCTTACGGGGGGGGGGGGGGGTGCGGAGAGGGGGGGAAGCAGCAACAAGGGCAAAAGATGTATTTCAAGTGGTATTACACCTGCCTGGCAAACACAAAGCCATAAACCCAAACCCAAGCACTACCAAAACACAGCAATAACAAAAAAACCACCATGATTATAGATGTAACTAGTTAGCAATACCTAATTTATCTCTAGCTGACATGCTGGTGAAAGTTTTGTCTCTACAAACTAAGGTAACTTTTTTAACTTAAAAAGTTACAGAAGGGCTGGGAAGGTGGCTCAGTGGTAGAGCGCTTGCCTTGCATGCTCGAGGCCCTGGGTTCGATTCCTCAGCACCACATTAAAAAAAAAAAAAAAACGGAAGTGGTGCTGTGGCTCAAGTGGTAGAGCGCTAGCCTTGAGCTGAAGAGCTGAGGGACAGTGCCCAGGCCCAGAGTTCAGGCCCCACGACCGGACCCAAAAAAAAAAAAGTTACAGAGCTCCAAAAAGAAATGTACTCTTTACCTGATTTATGTAACTGTAAACCCTCTGTATATCACCTCTATAATAACAAGTTTTTAAAGAAAGTTACAAGCCAGGCGTCAATGGCTCACATCTGTAATCCTAGCTACTCAGAAGGCTGAGATTCTGAGCAGAGAAGTCCCATGAGACTCTTCTCTCCAAAAAACTACTCAAAAAGCCAAAGTGGCACTGTTGCTCAAGTGATGAGAGAGCTAGCCTTGAGCACAAAGAGGCTCAGGGACAATGGCCCAACCCTGAGTTCAAGCCCTAGGACCAGCAAAGTTACAGAGCATTACCAGTAAACTATAACACACACACACACACACACCGGAACACACACCCCGAGTATTCCAAAGGATACTAAACAACAGAATGCTGATTATAGAAAAGACACACATACCGGAGTACACACACACACACACACACACACACACACACACACGAGTATTCCAAAGGATACTAAACAACAGAATGATGATTATAGAAAAGATATCAGTCAGGGCTGGGAATGTGGCTTAGTGGGTAGAGTGCTTGCCTAGCACGCATGAAGCCCTGGGTTCCAATTCCTTAGTACCACATAAACAGAAAAAATCAGAAGTGACACTGTGGCTCAAGTGGTAGAGTGTTAGCCTTAAGCAAAAGCAGCTCAGGAACAGTGCCAAGGCCCTGAGTTCAAGCCCCAGGACTGGCAAAAGAAAAAAGAGACATCAATCTCCTCCCAGCACAATACACATATACTATGCACTGGGTAGTCACATGAAATCCAATGTAATGCATCTAAAGTCACAGTACCAATTAAAGTATTTTCCACACTCAGTTATGCCTTTATCCTACACAATTCCTAATGGGAATAATCTAGAATACAAGCTTTAGTTGAGATTCTATACCTTTCCTGGTCTGGAATAGTGGCTATCATAAATTGCCACTCAGACAAAATTTGCTTAAACAGCCTCCTTCAAAGAGGCAGGTGGTTAGACGTGATGATACCCCTCCCCTTTCTAGTATGTTTACCCAACTAATGTCTGATAGCACCGAGACAAAGGAGAACAAAAAAATGTGTTCCAGAGAAGCTGCATCAAATGGAAGAACAGAAATGCAGGCACTAAAACATAATGGAATACTATCTTCTTTATTTCTTAGAAGCCCCTCACTATGCCCCATCTGAATGAAACCTTCAGTTACTATCCCCACATCTATAGTAATATATCGTAGATTACTTACGAGGAGTTCAACTAAGCTCTTGGCACCTTTTCCAGAATCAGGACCAAATGATGTTTCTGTGGGTTCTGCGAACCAAGGCAATGGCTGCCCACCCTTTTCAGTGCTACAACAGCTTTCAGGATGTGCATCTTTGGTCTTATCGCGGTGAAACACTGTGTGCACGGTATTTCCTGAGGTCTCTCGATTACCTGGATCTGTAATACAGCCTCCAAGCTTTTGGATCTAAAACCACAGTGAAAGATTGCCCAGGTAAAAAGGCAGCAAATAATACTAATTATTATGCAAAGGAAAATAAGCACACACAAATGTTTTAGAAAACAACCAAGTTGCAGGCTAGCCCCTAGGCTCCAAAGCAAGACAATAATAACAAAACAAACAAAATGCCCTACTTTTGTTAAGTCTTAGAAGGAACAATGAGTAACAAAGCCACTGACACATTCTACATGCTACACTAGCTAATCTGCGCTCTTTCACCTTCATAGGCCTAATATGCTAAGGACCACTGTTGCCATTTTGCAAATGGGAAAACTAAACAAACTGCTTAAGATTACAGAGCTAAGTTAAATTTAAACTATTATGAAAATAAGTAAGATTTATGACTCACATTACCATGTGAGTTTTGGACAAATAACTCATCCCTTTTCCCCAACACACACACACACACACACACACACACACACGCGCGCGCACGCACACACGCACGGTGAACAGAGTAAAGGAAATACATAACATACTCACCTAAAAAATTTAAGTTCTAGCAGCTAAACTACACTTGCCATGTCTAAGAATACAGTTTCAAATAACTCATCCCTTTTCCCCAACACACACACACACACAATACAGAGCAAAGGAACTACATAACATACTCACCTAAAAAATTTAAGTTCTAGCAGCTAAACTACACTTGCCATGTCTAAGAATACAGTTTTCAACAGCTAAAGTTTAAAATCACCCGTTATAACACTTACATGTTCATCACATTTTAAAATCTTGCTTTTCTTTTTCTTCTTTTTATTTTTGCCTTTTGTGTTATTCTCTTCGGAATTTGCCCAGCATTCAACACAACTATCACCATCATCTTCTTTGTCTTCGCAGTGATGAACACAGGAATCATCACCTGCAAAAGTCAATAAACCTTATTTATGACCTTAAGTCAGTCAAGTAGTAGAATGAGGAACTCTAATCTAAACCTACCATGTTCATCATGATTACAAATGCCTTCAGTGCAGGCAACATCCGAACCTTCTCGAGAGCCTGTTTCACTCCCTTCCATGCTAGATGAATATCCACAATCACTACCATTACAGTGCGGAGATGTGCCTGAGAAAAAAACAGATGAAGTTATCATTAATGTAGAACAACCAATGGGACCATAGAAAAATTTCAAAATTGATCACTTAATGACAGGGGAGATATACACTAGTGAAAATATGATTAAGGGGTTACAACTTTTTGTTAAACAAAAATCAGAAAACACAGAGAGAAAGATATTTGACTAAAATGCATGTTATCTGGGGGCTAAAAAAGAATTTTTTAATTCCAAAATCCTCAAAAGTTCTTACATTTAAGAAAGAACCGTGGGCTGGGAAGGTGGCTCAGTGGTAGAGTGCTTGCCTCGCATGCATGAGGCCTGGGTTCGATTCCTCAGCACCACATAAGCAGAAAAAGCCAGAAGTAGAACTGTGGCTCAAATGCTAGAGTGCTAGCCTTGAGCTGAAGAGCTAAGGGACAGTTGCCCAGGCCCAGCGTTCAGGCCCCACGACAGGCAAAGAAAGAAAAGAAAGAAAGGAAGAAAGAAAGCGAGAGAAAGAAAGGAAGAAAGAAAGCGAGAGAAAGAAAGGAAGAAAGCGAGAGAAAGAAAGAAAGAAAGAGAGAAAGAAAGAGAGAGAAAGAGAAAGGAAGGAAGGAAGGAAGGAAGGAAAGAAGGAAAGAAGGAAAGAAAGAACCAAATTTAAGAGTTAATTTTTAAAATGAAATTACTTACCTTTCTTTATTTTAGGGGATCCCAAAAGATTGCCACTGCTAGGACAGGTACATGATGTATTTTCATTGGTAACAATTACTTCTACACAGCCATTACCATCTTCAGTGCTGCCACAGGCTTTGCAGCTATTTTCTATGAAGTCTGCTTCCTGTAAGGATCACATTAGGAGATATTAAACATTAGGAGGTATTATACCTCCATAACGGCTACATTTATTAATTTATTTAATTAGATAGGAGTTACAATATCATCAGGAAAAATCACTAACCCACTTCAAGACTGTGAACCAATCAATGGAAAGTCGTTAAGAGTTAATGCCAGGTACTGGTATAGCTCACACCTGTAATCACAGCTATTCAGGAGGCTGAAATCTGAGGAATAAGGTTCAAACCCAGCCCAGGCAAGAAAGTCCGTGAGACCCTTCAATTAACCACATTTTAAAAAAAGGGGAAGGGGGCTGGGAAGGTGGCTCAGTGGTAGAGTGCTTGCCTCGTATGCGTGAGGCCCCTGGGTTAGATTCCTCAACACCACATAAGCAGAAGTGGTGCAAGCAGAGCTGTGGCTCAAGTGGTAGAGCACTAGCCTTGAGCTGAAGAGCTCAGGGACAGGCCCTAGGCCTAGAGTTCAAGCCCCACAACTGACCAAAAAAAAAAAAAAAAGCCAGAAATAGAGATGCTGCTCAACTGGTAGAGTATCAACCTTCAGCAGAAAAGCTGAGGGACAGCACCAAGTCCTGAATTCAAGCCCCAGAACCAGCACACACGCACAAAAGTTAATGGTACCTCAGCCAGGGTAGAAAATGTGTCACACACACACACACACACACACACACACACACACACACACACACACACACACACACACACACACACACACACACAGCTAATGGTACCAAACAAATTTAGGTGCTATCTCCAGGTGTACTACACACACACACACCCCTAATAGTACTACACACACACACACCCCTCTCTAATGGTACCAAACACACACAGCTAATGGTATACACCCACACACACCCCTCCCTAATGGTACCAAACACACATAGCTAATGGTACCCAAACAAATAATTTAGGTGCTATCTCCAGGTGTACAACACACACACACACCCCTATGGTGACACACACACACACACACACACACACACACACACACACACACACACACACACACACACACACACACACACACACACACACACACACACACACCTCTCCCTAATGTTACCAAATTTAGGTGCTATCTCCAGATGTGATCACTAAGAGTGTTCTCTAGGTAATAACTACTGCTAACACTTGGATGGTATTTGCCTTTTTCATGTATTTTTACACTCCAGTAATGGTGTCTTAACACAAATCAAGGCAGCATCAACCAATGTCGTAAAAGTTACAAAATTCCTCACTGTCAAATATGTTCAGCAAAAATAAATAAAAGGGTATTTCAGTAGAACTGATGAAGCAATAAAAACATTAATTTCACTAAATATCAATTGTGAACAGAAGTGTTTTAAATAGTCTGTGGCAGATGGGAAGTATGCTAAAAGCACCAAAACAGTCCTCTTAAGGAAAATTACTTGCACAAGTAAGTTTCAATTTTTTATTACTATTATTGTTCATTACTTGTGCGAAGGGTGCTTCATTGTGGTAATTTCCATACATTTAAGCAACATATCCTTATCACGCACTTTTCATGAACCGTTACTCCCTTTTTCTTTAAACAATCTCAGTAAGTTTCATTGTTAAATCTTTATATATGTGAATAAACCACGCTAACCACATTTAGTCCCATTCTCCCCCTCTTCACATTAGTCCTGCCCCTTCCCACTGGAGCCCACTTCTCCATTTCAGCCTGTTTTACTTCCTTTCTTTCTTCTTCTTTTTTTTAGTGTGTACTAATTGAACTCAGGTATTTCACTATTTTTTTTTATTTCTGTGCCAGTTTCTTTTGCTCAGGATTAGCAGTCTACCACTTGAACCACAGTGCCACTTACGACTTTTTCCGAGTAGTTTTTTGGAGATAAGTCTGACAGACATTTTTCCTGTCCAAGCTGGCTTCAAACCACTATCCTCAGATCTCAGCCACCTGGGTAAATAGGATTACAGGCATGAGCCAACTGGCACCTGGCTTTAGTTTTTATGTATTTATGTATTTGCCAGTCCTGGGGATTGAGCTCTGGGCCTAGGGCTCTGTCCCTGAGACCCTCTGGGTACAAGGCTAGCACTCTACCCTAGTTTGATTTTAAAATTAAGGTCTTGCTGCTACTAGACTGACTCTTAACTCTCACTGTATCCACCTCATTAGTGTCTATGATTATAAAAGCCTACACCACCATGCTTGGTAGGCTTATGATTTTTAAATAAATAAAAAATAACATCAAATTCTTCCAATTTATTTTATAATACAGTAGACATTAGTAAGTATAACCTGCATTAAAAAAAAGCTCATTGGGCACTTAATTTTTTTTCTTTTTTGGTCAGTCATGGGGCTTGAACTCTGGGCCTGGGAGCTGCCCCTGCGCTCTTCAGCTCAAGGCGAGCGCTCTACCATTTGAGCCACAGCGCCACTTCTGGTTTTCTAGTGGTTTATTGGAGATAAGTGTCTCACAAATTTTCCTGCCCGAGCTGGCTTTGAACCGCAATCCTCAGATTTCAGCCTCTTGAATAGCTAGGATTATAAGCATGAGCCACCAGCGCCTGGCTCCTATTTCTTTTTTTGGGGGGGAGGGGGGTCCAGTCATGGGGCCTGAACTCTGGGCCTGTGCGCTGTCCCTCAGCTCTTCAGCTCAAGGCTAGCGCTCTACCACTTGAGACACAGCGCCACTTCCGGCTTTTTTCTTTTTGCTTATGTGGTGCTGAGGAATCAAACCCAGGGCCTCATGCATGCAAGGCAAGCGCTCTACCACTAAGCCACCTTCCCAGCCCCTGGCTCCTATTTCTTTAAGGGCTTCACACTTACTACATAGACTGAAGCCAGCACTTCCAGACCTTTTTGCTCTACTTTTCAATTAGGTCCCATGTTTTGCCCAGCTTGGCTATGGTCACTTTCCACATATCTGGGATGAAGCCAGGTACCACTTCACCCAGCTTTTTCTCTGCTGAGATGGGGTTTCATCAACTATTTCCCCAGGCTGCCTGAAACTACAATCCTCTCAGCATCTGTCTTCCAAGTAGCTAGAATTAGGTGTGAACAGAGGCATAAATCTAGGCTTTAATTTTAAAACTTTACAGTTAAGCTGGGTGCCATGACTCACACTTATAATCCTAGCTATTCAGGAGGCTGAGAACTGATGGTCAGTGTGAAACCTGCCTAGGCAAAAAAAAGTCCATGAGACTGGTTTCCAATTAAATACCAAAAAGATAGAAGTAGAGCTGTGGCTCAAGTGGTAGAGTCCTAACCTTAAGCAAAAAAAGGCACTGGTAGCTCATGCCTACAATCTTAGCTACTCAGAAGGCTGAGATCTGAGAATCAATGTTCAAAGCCATCCCTGGCAGGAAATTCCATAAGACGCTTTGACCAACACACACAGACACCACAACTGTAAAGATACTTTGTGATCAAAACATTGAAAACTCAGGGCTTAGTGATAGAGTGCTTGCCTAGCATGCATGAAGCCTTGGGTTTAATTCCTTTGTATTACATAAACAGAAAAAGCCAGACACTGTGGCTCAAGTAGTAGAGTGCTAGCTAGCCTTGAGCAAAAGAAGCTCAGGGACAGTGTCCAGGCCCTGAGTTCAAGGCCCAGGAGTGGAAAAAAAAATTCAGAACAGTGCCAGAAGCCAGGAGCTCACACCTATAATCTTAGCTACTCAGAAGGCTAAGCTATGAGGATTAAGGCTCAAAGTCAGCCTGGGCAGACAAACCCAAGATGCTTATTTTCAAATAACCAGCAAAAAGCCAAAAGCAGAAGAGCTACTCAAGTGGCAGGGCACCAGCTGTGAGTCAAAATGGCAAGCGAGAGGACGAGATCCTGGGTCCAAGCTTCAGAACAGGCACACACACACACAAAACTGAGAATTGCTTTTGGTCACAAACAGAAATAACACTCTGCATATTGTGCTTTAACAGCATGAAAGAGTCAAGAAAAGAGATAACACTATCTTCATAAAATGCATGACATTGACTATCCTGGGGAAAAAAGACAGTACACTAACTACAGGAGGTCATATATAAAAAAGCATAATAAAAATGCCCAAATCAATCAAAAATAATACCTATACACTTATGAGTTGATATTAAGGAATACTACCTTCTCTTGGCTTACTTCTTTTTCATCTGCTGTTTGTAAGGAAGTAGGAATATCACACACACACTTGTTTTTTCGTCTATTTTTCCGTTTCTGGCGTTTCTTTTCTTGCTTGAGTTCTCTTACTCGTTCCTCTTCTGAAAATTCCTCACAAAGTTGTTCCAAGCGACTAATACCCTGTACTTTTTCAACAGTCATCTATTATAAAAACAAATATGAAGAAAAAAAAACAAAAAAAGAAAAAAAATATGAAAGTGAATGTTACTTACAATATCCTTTATTGTTCCACAGGAATTCTCATTTGTTAATTTTGTTCGGTAGTACTGAGGTTTGAACATAGAACCTAGCACTTACTAGGCAGGTCCTATTAACCACACCTCTAGCCTCATTTATTAAACTTAAATTTTATCAAACACATCCATGTAATGTTTCATGCTACAATTTAATTAGAGTATTCATAAAGGATCTTTTTTTTTTTTTTTTTTCTGGGCCTGGGTACTGTTCATGAGCTCCTTTTTGCTCAAATCTAGTACTTTATCACTTAAGCCAGCTTTTTCTAAGTAGTTTATTGGAGATGAGTATGTGTCTCACGGAATTTTCTGCCTGGGCTGGCTTCCAACCACAATCCTCAGGTCTTAGCCTCTTGAGTAGCTACGATTGTAAGTATGAACCACCAACACTACTCAGCTCCATAAAGAATCTTAAACTTTTTTTTTTTGCAGTGCTGATGATCAAACCCAAGAACTTGCACATGTTTTGTTAACTTGGATAGTGGCAAACTAAAAAAAATCTATTCAGAAAGTCAATACACACTCTTTGTGAGAAAGATATACTTAGACACATACCTACGAACAAACAATATTCTAATTTCAACATCACCATTATTAGATCATTATTAGATAGTGTCACAACTATCTTCTCAGATTTCTCAGATGATTTTTATCTTTTTTTGTTTTTGTTTTTGGGTCTGGTTGTGGGGCCTGAACTCTGGGCCTGGGCGCTGTCCCTCAGCTCTTCAGCTCAAGGCTAGCGTTCTACCACTTGAGCCACAGCGCCACTTCCGGCTTTTTTTCTTTTTTTTGCTTATGTGGTGCTGAGGAATCGAACCCAGGGCCTCATGCATGCAAGGCAAGCGCTGTACCACTGAGCCACCTTCCCAGCCCCGATTTTTATCTTTTTTGAGACAGGGTCTAAGTTAAACAGACTACAGGCTCCTGATACTCCTGCCTAAGCCTCCAAGTACTGAAATTATGGGCATTCGCTGTCATGCCCAAAAATATTCTAAGTTTAAAAAAGCAGAATGGAAGCCTGTGCCAGTGGCTCACGCCTGTAATCCTAGCTACTGAGGAGGCTGAGATCTGAGGATCGTGGTTCAAAGCCAGCCCAGGCAGGAAAGTCTGTAAGACTCTTATCTCCAATTAAGCACCAAAAAAGCCCAAAGTAGAGCTGTGGCTCAAGTGGTAGAATGTTAGTCTTGAGCAAAAAAGCCAAGTTCAAGTCCTAGGATCGCACAAAATAAATACAAAGAAAATAAACCATTAACTCATTCCTCCAAATAACGAAAAGACTACTTAGCCTGGCTGGATGATTTAATCTCTGAAGGTACAAACATAGAAGAGGAAAAAAAAAATGCTTACTGAAAACTGTTAAAACTCTGCCCAGCCAAACACTGGTGGCTCACACCTACAATCCTAACTACACAGGAGACTGAGATCTAGGGATCACAGTTCAAAGCCAGCCTGGACAGGAAAATCCATGGAACTCTTATCTCCAATTAACCCCCAGAAAACCAGAAGTGGAGCTGTGGCTCAAAGTGGTGGAGCGCTAGCCTTGAGTGAAAAAGCTCAGGGACAGCACCCAGGTTCAGAGTTCCAGCCACGCAACCAACAAAAATAAAAAAATAAAAATAAATAAAACTCTGTCCACTGAAAACTATTAAAACTCTTCTCAGACTTTTCAGAACAGTGTTCCTAGATGGGCTTCAGAATAAAATTTCATCCCATTTTCAAAAGCATCGTAGCCCAATGAAAAGAGATGCAAATATGGCTTGATATACACCAAATATTCATTAGCCAAATATTCTATAGAATATGAATTTAAAAAGGTTAAAATACAAACTCAATAATGGCATTATAAAAAGCTTCCAATGTTCTTTTAAAAGTAATTCTTGGGCTGGGAAGGTGGCTCACTCATAAGAGTGCTTGCCTTGCATGCATGAGGCCCTGAGTTCCATTCCTCAGCACCACATAAGCAGAAAAAGCCGGAACTGGTGCTATTGCTCAAGTGGTAGAGTACTAGGCCTTGAGCTGAATAGCTGAGAGACAGCACCCAGGCCCAGAGTTCAGTCCTCATGACCGACAAAAGAAAAAAAAAAAGTTCTTGCCAGGCACCAGTAGCTCATGCCTGTAACCCTAGCTACTCAAGAGGCTGAGATCTAAGGATCACGGTTTAAAGCCAGCGCGGGCAGGAAAGTCTGTGAGACTCATTTTATCTCTAATCAACTACCAGAAAACTGAAAGTGGAGGGCAATGCCCAGGCCCAGAATTCAAGCCCCACAACTGACAAAATAAAGTTTTTTTTTTAAAAGTAGTTCTTGCCAGGCGCCAGTGGCTCATGCCTGTAATCCTAGCTACTCAGGAGGCTGAGATCTGAGGATCATAATTCAAAGCCAGCCTGGGCAGGAAAGTCCG
Source organism: Dipodomys spectabilis (assembly GCF_019054845.1). Taxonomy (NCBI): domain Eukaryota; kingdom Metazoa; phylum Chordata; class Mammalia; order Rodentia; family Heteromyidae; genus Dipodomys; species Dipodomys spectabilis. The sequence continues at coordinate 8,219,309 of NW_024870681.1, forward strand.
TGAAACTCTTATCTCCAATTAACCACTGGAAAATTGGAAGTAGAGCTGGGGCTCAAGTGGTAGAGCTCTTGCCTTGAGCTGAGGAGCTTAGGGACAGCGCCCAGGCCCAGAGTTCAAGCCCCATGACCAACAACAAAAAAATAGTTCTTGCCAGGCATAGTGGCTCATGCCTATAATCCCAGCTACTAAGGAAGGAGGAGATGGAAAAGACTTTTCTTTTTGCCAGTCCTGGGACTTGAACTCAGAGCCTGGGCACTGTCCCTGAGCTGCTTCTTTTGCTCAAGGCTAGCCCTCTACCACCTGAGCTACAGCACCATTTCTGGCCTTTTCTGTTTATGTGGTACTGAGGAATTGAACCCAGGGTGACAAGCACTCTCACATTCCCAGCCCAGGAAAGACTGTTATTTAATCCCAGCCAGAACAAAAAGTTTGTTAGAACCCCATGTCAATCAATAGTAGTAGTATACACCTCTTACTCGGCCCAGGCAAAATAAGACTCTATCCCCAAAATAACAAAAGTAGGAAAGGGCTGGTAGCATGGCTCAAGTGGTAGACTGCTTGCCTAGCAAGATGAAGCCCTGAGTTCAAACTCAATAATGAAAAAGAAAAAAAGAAAGAAAAATAAGGTTTTTTTCCTTCCCTGAGCTGGTGACTGAATCCAAGGTTTTGTACGTTAGGCAAATATTCTACCACTGATCCATATCCCAAACCCTAAAATAGTTCTTTTATCAATGGCGTGCATACTATATGCATTCTTTTTACTAGTATATATTCTAAAAATGAAATTCATAGATTTCTAATTTGTGGCTTTTTCATTAGTCAGGTTTCTTTCTTTTTTTTTTTGGCCAGTTCTGGGGCTTGAATTCAGGGCCTGGGCACTGTCTCTGAGCTTTTTTTGCTTGAGGCTAGTGCTCTACCACCTGAGTCACAGTGCCAACTCTGGCTTTTTCTGTTTATATGGTGCTGAGGAATTGAACCCAGGGCTTCATGTGTGCTAGGCAAGCACTCTACCACTGAGCCACATTCCCAGCCTAGTCAGGTTTCTTATTTGCTAACTTCTACTTCTTACTCTAAGAAAATTTAAAAACCAAGGCTAGAGGAGTAACAATGGGCTGGGAAGTTGGCTCAGTGGTTGAGTGTTTGCCTCGCATGCAAGAGGCCCTGGGTTCTATTCTTCAGTACCACATAAGCAGAAAAAAGCCGGGAGTGGTGCTATGGCTCAAGTAGGAAGGTGCTAGCCTTGAGCTGCAGAGCTGAGGGACAGCACTGGTCCAAATTTCAGCCCCCATGACCAAAAAAAAAAAAAAAAAAAAAAATTGCAGGGTGGGAAGGTGGCTCAGTGGTAGAGTGCTTGCTGTGCATGCATGAGGCCCTGGGTTCGATTCCTCAGCACCACATAAGCAGAAAAGGTCAGAAGTGGTGCTGTGGCTCAAATGGAAGAGCGCTAGTCTTGAGGTGAAGAGCTGAGGGACAGCGCCCAGGCCTAGAGTTCAAGCCCCACAACTGACTTCCCCACCCCACCCCACCCCCCCACCCCCCCCCCCCGCAAAAAAGAGGAAAAACTCAGAAATCTAAATTCCAGTTCCCCAGAGCCCCTCTCCACCCAAAACTATGTGTAGGAGTGGATCACAGCTCTCTGAGGACTGGTGTCTTACATTAAGATTCAGTGCAGTAACTTAACTATACAATCTTACCTCAAAGCTCTTTCGTAAAGCATCAACACCAAGATAGAAAAGCATCTGCCATGTCTGTTCTTCTGCCCGTAGTTTTTGCCAGATTCGATGTAGTCTTTCATAAAGATGAATTCCCAAGCAGGTTAGAACTTCTTCTTGAGCTATATCTATTGTCTTAGCATGCCTTTCTCTTCGCCTATAGAGAATAACTGTGTCTTAATTCTGGAAATATCTCCAAGCTCAGGTTTTAAACACCATCTGCCTAATCACAAGACAGCCATACATTTATAATCCATTTATACATATGCATATGTATATATAAATTTATAAAAACACAAGCATGCATGTATACAACCAATGACAAGTACACTTGCAGGTAGAATTAAGTCCTAAAATTGCTAAAGTAAGGTAATTCAGGAACTGGCTCTAAAGAGAAGGGTTTTCAGGCCTAGAGAAGCCATATCAGGTCTATCTCACAATAGACATGACAGTTCCTTTCACCTTCCAATTACAGCAAAATTCCTACTTTCTGTTTGTTTTGTTTAGAAAGGCAATATGATAAAATAATTCAACCACAAAGCTGTCTAGCCCAGTCTTTAACAGAAGTACTCATAGCACTACAGTGACTTTGTATTCTGTCTTTGAATTCTAAAATATCTAGCTGAAAGTAGACATTCCAATGACAGTTGCTACATAAACATATAACATGCAAAGGGAAATGAGTTTGACTTATTCTATGAACAATATTCCTAAAGTTTAGTTTTCCTAACAAAGCCAAAGATGACATTTAAGATTATTATAGTAATTACACAATATACACAGTTCATGAATTACAAAAATAAAGCATTTCTTAACCCATTGCTGTAAAGATCTCACTTCTATAAAGCCATTATCATGAACAAAACCTAAACATAATGCATGAAGAAAAATGTCTTTTAATCATTTTCAAGTGAAAATGATAATCCATAATAATAATAATGAAAGCCAAAAAAAAGCCCATCTCCCTTCAAGCAAGGAGCAAAAGACTAAACCAAACACCAGAGAACAGTTTTCCCATATTTTCACTTAGTTTAGTAAGAAAATATGATCTTATAAGCACATTTTATTTTATACATACATTATATATATAGATGCAAAGGTGATGAAAATAAACTTTCCGTAATAAAATGAAGCAAAGCGCTAGATAGCCCATTCTAGCAAACTACATACTCATACCCTCCTGCGAACTCTGGCTCAGCACGACCCAAAAGATGTGCAATGAAGTCTGTTTCACAGCAAACATGTATGTGTCGCTCATGTGGACAGCACCGCAAGCCTTCATAAAGTGCAGCACAGTAGCCCTTTTCTTTGCTGCAATCTAGTTCACCAATAAGGATATTGTATGCTCGGAGGACTTTATTTTTGCAATCAGTGCAAAACCTGTTGAAAAGAAAAAGCTCAAAATTAAGAACTGGATCTGTGATCATTTCATGCAGTAAGTAACAGTACACTAGACTGGCACCAATTCCCAAAATGTATTTAAAAAAAAAAAAGCTCTACCAGGTGCCAGTGGCTCACGCCTGTAATCCTAACTACTCAGGAGGCTGAGATCTGAGGATCAAGGTTCAAAGCTAGTCCAGGCTGAGACTCATCTCCCATTAACCACCAGAAACCTGAAAGTGGCCCTGTGGCTCAAGTGGTAGAGCAACAAACGACCTTGAGCTAAAGAGCTCAGGGACAGCGCTCAAGTCCAGAGTTGAAGTCCCACGACCGACCAAAAAAAAACTCCATATGTATATTAACTAGACACATAGCAGTATAGTTCATATGCAGTCTCAGGTACTCAGGAGGCTTAGACACAAAAGATTGCTTTAGTCTAGGAGTTCAAATCCAGCCTGGGTAGCATAGCCTAGTCATTCAAAAAGAAAAGGAAAACAAAGACATATACATGTAAGATAAACATATGAATGTAGCTAGTTTGGAAATACAGAAGTATACATCCTAAAAGAAAATGGCAGATGCCAGGAACTAGTAGCTCAAGCCTGTAAACCTAGCAACTCAGGAGGTTGAAATCTAAAGATCATGGTTCAAAATCAGCCCAGGCAGGAAAGTCCATGAGACTCTTATCTCCAATCAAGCACCAAAAAAGCTGGAAATAGAACTGTGACTCAAGTGGTAGAGCATTAGCCTTGAGCACAAAAGCTAGGAATAGCACATAAACTCTGAGTTCAAACTCCAGGGCTAGCAAAAAATAAGTAAGGCAGATATATACTTAGTATTCATAAAATACATGCCCAGAAAATAATGCTAAGAAAATAATGCTAAGGAGTAGGCATTTCTATTTCAAAATATATTTACACACAATAGAAATAACAGGTGGCCCAGTGCTGGTGGCTCATGCCTATAATCCTGCTCAGGAAGATGAGGATTGTGGTTCAAAAGCCAGCTTAGGAAGGAAAGTCTGTGAGACTTTCATCTCTAATTAATCACAAAAAAAGTCAGAAGTAGAGCTATGGTTCAAATGATAGAGAGCTAGCCTTGAACAAAAAAAAAGTCAGGCCCTGAGTTCAAGCCCCCCAGGATCAGAAGGAAGGAAGGAAGGAAGGAAGGAAGGAAGGAAGGAAGGAAGGAAGGAAGGAAGGAAGGAAGGAAGGAAGGAAGGAAGGAAGGAAGGAAGGAAGGAAGGAAGGAAGGAAGGAAGGAAGGAAGGAAGGAAGGAAGGAGAGGAAGGAGAGGAAGGGAGAGAGGGAGAGGGAGGGGGAGGGGGAGGGGGAGAGAGGGGGGAGGGGGGAAGGGGAGGAAGAGGGGAAGGGGGGAGGGAGAGAGAGAGAAGGGGGAGAGAGAGAGGGAGGGAGGGATGGAGGGAGGGAGGGAAGGAGAGTACAATTAGATATCACACCTCATATTCATTAGAATGGTCACTATAAGGCATGTAATTAGATCCTTTGCAAGCTATTGGCAGGAATGTAAAACAGTAAGCGTGCCATGGAAACCAGTTTGCAGGTTCCTCAAAAATAGAACTGTCATATCGCTTCTGGGTATATATATATATATATATATATTATATATATATATATATATATATTATATATATATATTATGTAGCTGGGCACTGGTGGCTCATGCCTGTAATCCTAGGTCCTCAAAGGGGCTAAGATCTGAGGATCATGGTTCAAAGACAGCCCGGGGAGAAAAGTCCCCATGAGACTCTTATCTCCAATTAATCACTCAAAAACTAGAAGGGAGGTGGGGCAAGATGATTAAAAACAAAAAACAGAAGTGGTGCTGTGGCTCAAAGTGGTAGAGCACCAGCCCTGAGCAAGAGAGCTCAGGGACAGCACCCAGGCTCTGAGTTCAAGCCCTACAACCACCAAAAAATAAATTAAAAAAAATAGAATAAGGAATGTTTGAAGACCCTGTTCACAACAGTATTATTTACGAAAGCCAAGATACAGAAGTAATCTAAATGTCAATCAATGTATGAATGTGTTCTACATATATAAAATGGGGCTGTGTGTGTGTGTCTGTTGGTACTGGGCTTGAACTCAGGATCTCACACTCTTCCTTAGCTAGTAAGAAACCACTGCAAGCCTTGAGAGGAAAAAGCTAAGTGACAATACCCTGACACTGAGTTCAAGCCCCAGTTCTAGCACACACACATAAACACATATATGATGCACAGAAGTTCCAACTCTCTTTAAGGATCTTGACAATTACAGAATACTGAAGTGAAAAGCTGCAAAAAATTTAAATGGCATTATAAAGTGATTCTATCATAAAAAGAAGGATTACTAGAGTTTCCAAAGCGATTGATTCAGTCAAGCACTGTTTCTTAAAAAGCTGATCTAAAAATCAATGGTGAAAAATATAGGAAACAGCCAGGCACCTGTGGCTCACACCTGTAATCCTAGCTACTCAGGAGGCTGAGATCTAAGGATCGAGGTTCAAAGCCAGCCCAGGCAAGAAAGTCCGTGAGACTCTTATCTCCAACCAACCACCAGAAAACTGGAAGTGGTGCTGTGGCTTAAATGGTAGAGCACTAGCCTTGAGCTGAAGAGCTGAAGGATAGTGCCCAGGCCCAGAGTTCAAGCCCCACGACAAAAAAAAAAAAAGAACATGATGCTGGCTCAAACAAGAAGGCTAACACTGAGATTCATCTCATAAAGAACTGCCTACTGGCAATAAGTTGTAATGGATAAGTTATGAATAGAAAATACAGGAGTAGAGTACCAGGTGTTAATGGGAAGGCTGGAGTACTATTATCAAGTGGTCAGCAACAGGCCACATTGGATGATTAATAGCAAAGACACTTTCTACATTGTACTTAAGACTTACCTGTGTTTTCGAAGATATGTTTCTAGTGTTTCTAAAAGACAACTGGAGTCAATTAAAACTACTTCATCCCTGCATTCCTGGGACATTAGTTCCCATACATCCATCCAACAACCTCTGCAAAAAGAACAAATATTAATGAAAAAGAGGAATATTTACAGGTGAAAGATTTATTTAAAGGGCAAAATAAAGGATTGCTTGATTTTACCTGGCTGTTCCCTGGAAAGGTCCATAATGGAAAATGATCCTACACTTGCTGTCCTTCCTGTGGTCTTCACTACTTCTCTTATCTGTACTTAACTTCTCTGAACTGACACTGCTACTGCTCCCTTCACTGCAGTACAGTATAGTACAAAGCTTAGTGACACTGATATCATCTGAAGAAATAATTTCTACACTCTAAATTAAAATTATGAACTCTTAACATATTAAGATATTACTATGATAAAATCTGTATAATTATTACATATTTAACCATGTTAAAATGTTATTGTAATGTGTTCACATCTTTATATAAAAGTTTCTGCTTAACTATCAGGTTGGTTTAATTCAATTTAACAGTATTTATAGTTATCAAAGTAATAATTAGTTTACATACTGAGCATTTTACAAGCAAATATACTTGGGATAGTCTAAAGCCAAAAGAGCTTAAAAAGTTTTATGTATTTTTACCTATAAACGAGAATCAATCTTCCACAAATTGAAAAATCTTAGAAGTTTTGATCTACTTAAATGCAACCATTAAGTGATTTCTTAAAAATCACTCCTTTTTTTTAATCTGTTTTTTGGCAAGAAAAATCTTATCTTCATATATATAAGTAGCTGGAAAAGTCATAGATTTGTCATAGTAAATAAGTTGTAAATTTACTAAAATATAGTACACTAAGACTGACACTTCATATAGCCTAAACAAGTACAATGTAATTTTTTAAGACTTACTAAAAACTTCCCAGACTCCCCTGACCCCCCAGTCTCAATGTGGTACTGGTCATGCGTTTTGCTTTGCTGCAGATGTGGATTCCAAGAGAAATGTGTTTATATTCCATTCAAGGATAGTCTTCTTGATTTTTCATGATTCTGAAAAATTGGCTCCTGCCTGTTCTTCTGCAGGTCTCACTACAGTCCTAGAAATTCATTGCCCTGGATGCTTGGGATGGAAAAAAAATCTCTGAATCTTTAACCTGCTCTACATAGCTAACAAGTATTTCTCAAACCCTATCCCAACCTAATAAGGTCATGCATTCAATTCAGCTTCCTAATTCCGCTCACAAGGGCTCAAGCCAAGGTTCAGCTCCGCTTATATCTGACAACAAAAACCATAACTCCTGCTCTATCTTCCATGTTAAATTCTGCTCTCAATTTTCATATTTCATTTTTTTATACTTATGATTGACTGCCCTACAACTCTAATCAGGATTGTATCCATAATCTAACTACCCCTTATATCTTCATATGATAACTTATTCAAGATCAAGCTTTCTAAAAGTCTTTCCACTTAATTTTACTCTACACCTGCATCTTCAATTCATAACTTACTCAATTACAACTTAACATGTATTCACCTTTGTACCCATGCCAATCTGAGTCTGCTTCCACTCAACCACTGGCTCTGCTTTCCAATTATCTCAGTGTTGCTAAATCCAATGTCCACTATAGGGCTCTCAATCACCACCACTGACCAGGCCTTCATGAAACACTATTACCTTGCTGTCTCATACCTATCAGGACACACTTTCTCAATTTTCCTTACTACCTGCTTTTTTATGTATCATTAGAATGAATTCCTCAACATTGTTTTCTCTTCCTCTACTCTTTTCCCTCTAGGTAACTTTACACATCACTCTCTATGATAATCCTTAATTAGCTACAAGAGGCCCAATCTTTGGCCTAGATTTTTTCTTTCAAATCTCAAACTTAGGTACCAGACAGATAATAACCTGGATTTACTTGCATGGATATAAGAACACTCTCAAAAATGACAACCCGAATTGTTCCTAGCTGGAATTTAATGTTATACTTTCTATGAAGTTCAAATAAAAAGGTGGGAAGAGTATCTAACAGTAGAAATATCAAATAAAACTCAGTGGTAGACCATTTACTTAGTATGTATGATGCCCTGGGTTTGAACTCCTCTAGCATCTTGAAGGAAAGGAGGGAGGGAGGGAGGGAAAAAGAAAGGGACAGAAGAAACCCATGAAGGGACGAAGAGAAGGAGAAAAGACAGGAAAGGGGAAAGGAAGAGTAGAGGATAGGGAAGGGAGCCGGGCGCTGGTGGCTCATGCCTATAATCCTAGCTACTCAGGAGGCTGAGATCTGAGGATCGAGGTTCAAAGCCAGCCCAGGCGGGAAAGTTCGTAAGACTCTTATCTCCAATAAACTGCTAGAAAACCGGAAGTTTTTCTCAAGTGGTAGAGCGCTCGCCTTGAGCTGAGGAGCACAAGGACAGCGCCCAAGCCCAGAGTTCAAGCCCCACAACAGATTAAAAAAAAAGGGGGGGGGGGGGGAAGGGGGGAAGGGAGAGAGCCAGAAGGCACGTTTGTTGCTATACCATACTACTCTGTATCTTCAAGTCATTCTCTACCAAGAAAACTAGAATGAACTCTGCATTCAAAATGAGAAAATCTCTAAAAATATTGACAAAGTGTATAAGATAACAATTATCATTATGTACTACTTTAGGCTGTATGGAGAGCTGTGCTGGGTTCATAGTATACTCCATGTTTAGACAGCATGTAATATGTGGTTCTTGTTTGGATCCTGATTCAAACAATGTAAAAAGATACTTTGAGGCTGAGAATGTGGCTTAGTGGTAGAGTACTTGCCTAGCACGCATGAGGCCCTGGGTTCAATCCCTCAGTACCACATAAAAACAAAAGCATAATAATAAACTTATATTTAGAACGAAAAAACCAGCCCAACTTGTAGAGTATTTCTACTTCTGTTTGACAGTTTTATAATAAAATTCTTATGTTGACATAACAATGGAACCAATTTACATTTGGATATTTAAAAATTAACTTCAACTCAGAAGTGAAATTTTATATCTCATTTTCTCCAAAATAAAAGTTACTTCTTAGAAAGTTCCTTTAAATTATATGACTTCTCATCATACCCCTTCTACCCACCAGCAATTCTGTAGGGGACAACTATGGCACCATGCCAGGAGATGAGGCAAAAGCAGACTTGGACTTTGGAGCATCTAACTAAGAAAGTTGCAAATTAGTTCCATAAATATATTGCCAGCCAGGCACCAGTGGCTGATGCCTATAATCACTGCGACTTAGGAGGCTAAGACCTGAGGATAGCAGTTTGAAGCCAGCCCAGGCAGAAAGACCCCATTAGATTCTTATCTCCAATAAACTATTCAAAAAATGGAAGTGCCACTATGGCTCAAGAGGTAAAGTGCTACCTTGAGCACAAAAAGGCTCAGGAACAATGCCCAGGCCCTGAGTTCAAGCCCCAGGACTAGCGAAAAGAAAAGAGAAGAGAAAAGAAAAGAAAAGACATTGCAAAAACTGAATTATGGTTTTTCTTTTTTTGCATATTTTTATTAATGAGTTGCCATTCAACAAAGCAGCTTATGAATATAGTGCATCTTGATCAATGTCACTCTTTTCATCATTCTCACCCATCACTCCCAGCCCACCCTTTTACCTCACATTTTTTAATTTTATAGAATATGTATTACATTTAACAAAGCAGTTTATTTCTCTTGCTATTTTTTTTTTCTCGATCATGGGGCTTGAACTCTGGGCCTGCGCGCTGTCCCTGAGCTCTTCAACTCAAGGCTAGAGCTCTACCACTTGAACCACAGCACCACTTCCACAAAAGCAGTTTATATACACAATGCATCTCAATCTGCATTATTCCTTCAATATTTTCACACACACCCCTACCCAAGGCTTTCTCTTTTTTTTTTAAATCACTGATAAATTACAAAGGCTACAAATAAGAAAGGCAAGAAAAGTAATTTATACATTTTGAGTATAGGTCAAAGAATGATGTCACTATTTTGAAAGCTGATAATAGCTACATAAGTTTTAAGAAAAAAAAACTTGAAACTCAAATCAGAGACTCTCCATAGTCAAATGCAAAAAAGTCCTATAGAACCAAGGAATGTATTTATTCTGATCTATGTCAGAGTATAATCAATTAATAAACCAAAATTGGTAATGTTTTTATTCTTTTTACTAAATATGATCAACATTTATTATCTTAACAATGAAGCACTTTGTCATTAAATTATACTTACCCCAAAGGTTTTGGCTTGTGTGTATCTAAGGAGTGCAATTGACATCTTTTGTTCTTCTTACTTTTTGGAATAGCATCTATCATGTCATTTAGTTTGGACCTAATAAAAAAGTAAACTATTAAGAGGTAATAAACATTTTCTTTCAAAAAAAAAAACTACTGCCTTTTGGGGAGAAGTATAAAATATTAAAGGTCTATCACCTATCCTGAAAATTTCTCAGATAAAATTTTTTAGCAAAATTTATTTTAACAGGATTAAAGTAGGGAGAAATGGAAAGAGAGAAATATTTCCTACTCCCTAGAAGAAAATGGGAGTTAAAAGACTCTAGGGCTGGGAAGGTGGCTCAGTGGTAGAGTGCTTGCCTTGCATGCATGAGGCCCTGGGTTCCATTCCTCAGCACCACATAAGCAGAAAAAGCCCGAAGTGGCACTCTGGCTCAAGTGGCAGAGCACTAGCCTTGAGCTGAAGAGCTCAGCGACAGCACCCAAGCCCAGAGTTCAGGCCCCACGGCAAACAACAACAACAACAAAAAGACTCTTCAAGGGCTGGGAATGTGGAGAGTGCTTGCCTAGCATGCAAGAAGCCCTAGGTTCAATTCCTCAGTACCACATAAGCAGAAAAAGCCAGAAGTGGTGCTGTGGCTCAAGTGATAGAGTGCTAGCCTTGAGTTCAAGCCCCAGGACTGGCAAAAGAAAAGAAAAAAAAAGACTCAAGTCAGGTGCTGATGACTCATGCTTGTAAATCCTAGCTTGTAATCTCAGGAGGCTGAGATCCAAGGATCACAGTTGAAAGACCGCCTGGGCAGGGAAAATGTTTATCTCCAGTTGACAAAAAAGCTACAAGTGTAGCTGTGGCTCAAATGGTAGAGTGCCAGCCTTGAGCACAAAAGCTCAGAGATAGCACCTCAGCCCTGCATTCAAACCTAGGACCAGCACAGACACACAAAAGCTCATATTGATTCTAAACCAAGAATTTGTATACTTATTTTCTCGTTTACACACTTATTTTCTCTACTCCTTGCCTGTCAAAATGTTGAAAGAAACCTGTTCTACTCAATGCATTGCTTCCTCAGCGAGGTAAGTATGTCACTTATCCAGCCCAGGCTAGTTTCAAACTCCTGATCCTGCCTCAGCCTGAGTAGCTATGACTACAGGGATATGCTGTCACACCCAAGTACTTTTACTATTATTCTGATTTTATCTTCCATCACTGTTCCTTTCATTCATCCAGCTCCAGCCCATTAAGGGTTTCTTCCTTGGTATTCAGACATGCCAGGAAATTCCAACCATTAATTGTCTGGCCTGCTATTTTTTTGGGGGGAGGAGGGGGGGTCCAGTTGTGGGCCTGAACTCTGGGCCTAGGCACTGTCCTTCAGCTCTTCACCTCAAGGCTATCGCTCTACCACTTGAGCCACAATGCCACTTCCAACTTTTTTTTTTCCTACTTATGTGGTGCTGAGGAATCGAACCCAGGGCCTTATGCATGCAAGGCAAGTGCTCTACCACTGAGCCACCTTCCCAGCCCCCACTGGCTTGCTATTTCTTCTCTGCATTCTTCCAGATATCTACATCGCTCCCTTATTCATTTTATTAAGTCCATAATAATGTCATTTTATGAGTACCAATAAAACAGGTGGCAGTGGCTCACATTTATAATCCTACTCAGGAGGCTGAGATCTGCGGATCATGGTTCAAAGCCAGCCTGGCAGGAAAGTCCATGAGACACCTATCTCCAATTAACCACCAGAAAACCGGAAGTGGTGCTGTGGCTCAAAATGATAAAGCACTAGCCTTGAGCAAAAGAAATCAGGGACAGTGCCCAGACTCCAAGTTCAAGCCTCACAATCAACAAAAATACAAAACAAAACAAAAACCCTGGACTCTTTTTCTCAATTAAATTCAGAAAAACCATTCACTGTACAAAACTGTTTAAAATTAACAAAGCCATCTTTCCTGATCATACTTACCCATGTACATAAAATAATGTATAAAGCTTCTTTGCATCGGTCATGCAGCTTCGAGTTACAGATAAGACTCCCTTGGGCCCTACTGTCAGGGGTTCAAGGGCAGGATTTCCAGACTCTACAAGCTGAGAAAAGAGGCGCTCCACACTGCGACGACAACCAACACATGGGACAAGCTGAGAAAGTGCACTCAAGACTTCACGAGATGTTACCACCATGGCAATACTTAGATCTTGTTGCTTAAGCATACTATGTCGCTAAAAGAAAGAGGGGGGAAAAAATGAATCCTCAAAGACATTAAATTAGTCCTTCTTTTCTCTCCTATCTTTGTATAATTTAAGTCTAACCCATGGGGGTTTGCCACCTCTATCTTCAGTTGGTTCAGAAAAGCAAAGTAGATAATCTTGCCCATGCTATAATGAGTTTATTCTATAATCCTTTGTTTTCTAGAGTCCAGAGTATAAAAATCACTGCTTCCAATGAGAGGGATAAGCAGTATATGTCCAAGCATGACAAAACGCTAGAAATTTAGGACTTGTCCAGTGAGTATTAGGCATAAATACCAGCACTGAAAATAGGCAAGAAAAGGGGTTTGGGATTTAGCTCAATGGAAGAGCACTTGTTTTTTTTTTTGTTTTTTTTGGGTCCGGTCGTGGGGCCTGAACTCTGGGCCTGGGCGCTGTCCCTCAGCTCTTCAGCTCAAGGCTAGTGCTCTACCACTTGAGCCACAGCGCCACTTCCGGCTTTTTTCTTTTTGCTTATGTGGTGCTGAGGAATCGAACCCAGGGCCTCATGCATGCAAGGCAAGCGCTCTGCCACTGAGCTGCCTTCCCAGCCCTGGAAGAGTACTTGTCTGGCACATGCAAGACCCTGAGTCTGGTCCTCAGCTTTACAAAAACAAAACAAAAAAACAAAACAAAACAAAACTGAGCACTTATGGATCATGCTTATAATCCTAGCTGCTCAAGAGGTTGAGATCTGAGGATCATAGTTCTAAGCTAGTCAGGACAGACAAGTCCCTGTGAGATGTTTATCTTCAATTAACTACTCAAAAAACTGGAAGTAGTGGTATTTTCACTCAAGTGGTAGAGCGCTCTCCTTGAGCAAGAGCTCAGGGACAGCAACCAGGCCCCAGAGTTCAAGCCCCATGACTGACTGACTGACTAAATAAATAAATAAAATTGGGGGCTGGGAATGTGGCTTAGTAGTAGAGCGCATGAAGCTCTGGGTTCAATTCCTCAGTACCACATAACCAGAAAAAGCCAGAAGTGGCGCTGTGGCTCAAGTGGTAGAGTGCTAGCCTTAAGCAAAAAGAACCTTAAGGGTAGTGCTCAGGCCCTGAGTTCTAGACCCTGGACTGTCCAAAAACAAATAATAATAATAATAGGAAACAAAGAAAGGAATAAAGTCAAAATGCAGTTTTATGATGCCTTCCTCTCAACTTCTGATCAAACCACATGTTTAGCCATAGGTTGGTGAGTATGTAGAGCAGCAATTCTCATCCTAGAGGTATGGACAGGTGTATTACAGATTAGGAGAGAATAAGACCTATATAGCTATATAGGACCCTACAGTGAGTAATTAAAGTTAATGTATATTAATGTTACCTGTTGTTTATGACAAAAGAGAAAAATGATTGTGAACCACAGCTGTAGAGAAATGGGCAAAACTCGAGGAATAACTTCTAGGACTTGTACTACAATGAACACTCTCAGCTTTATCAAAAACAAGATAGTAAAACAATTATCAAGACTATTTTCTTTTTCTTTTTTTTTCAGGTAAGGGGTAGGTTTATTCAGTAGACCTGCTGGGATCAGGCAAGGTTGGCACTCCACGTGGCTGGGAAAGGCCTGGGAAAGAGAGAGGGCTGGGAAAGAGAGAGAAAAGAAAGAGAGCAGAGAGAGAGGAGAGAGCTAAAAAGAGAGAGAGAGAGAGCAGGGAGAGCTAGAGAGAGAGCTAGAAAAGCAGCGAGAGAGCAGAGAGAGAGAGAGAGAGAAGAGAGCAGAGAGAGCAGGGAGAGCTAGAAAAGAACAGAGAGAGTCAAGACTATTTTCTTGCTGGGCACTAGTGGCTCATGCTTATAATCCTAACTACTCAGGAGGCTGAGATCTGAGAATCATGGTTCAAAACAAGCCTGGGCAGGAAAGACTGTGAGACACCTAACTCCAATTAATCACCAGAAAACCAGAAGTGGAACCGCAGCTGAAAGTGATGAGCATAAGAGTTCAAGGACAGTGCACAGAATGAGTTCAAGTCCTATGACTGAAAAAAAAAAAAAAAAGTATTTCTCACTTTTAGACCATTTAGTTGTCAAAGACATTTCTAAAAAAAGCAGTTTAGAATTCTCAAGTTAACAGGAAGGTAATAGGTTATCTTCCATTACCTTAAGTGACATATCATACACTTAATGGAAAATATATTTCTCAGAAAATTAAAAAGTCAGAAAGTTGACATATACAATTGGGGGGGGGGGGGAGAAGAGTGTTAAAGTCAGGGCCTCGGCACTCTCTTGTAGCTTTTTTACTCAAGGATGGTGCTTTTATCACTTGAGCCCTATCTCCACTTCTGACTTTTCTGCTGGTTAGAGGTAAGTCTCAAAAAAATTCTCTGCCCCAACTGGCTTTGAAATGCAATCCTCAAATCTTGGCTTTTTTGAATAGCCAGGATTACTACAGATGTAACCAATGCCCAAGCCCCCCAAACAAGTTCTTAATGAAAAATTGTAGATTAATCTTAAACAACAGGAGAGATGGCCTAATGAAATAAGAACATTTTGACATGTAAAGTGTTATCACACTACCAATTCTCTTTCACATAACAAGTCCATAAACCAGGTATACAACTGTATTTACTACAGCAACAGTAAAAATGAAATTAGTATCAGGGCAATCTTAATATCTAGGGACTCGAAGTTAAAAAAAAATTAAAACATATCTACATTTTAAAACACAAACATTTGCTTATGAGCATGCACACACATGTGTGCACACACATATACACATACCACTGAAAACAGATTTCAAAAACTTTACCTGAATGAATTGCTTTAGTTGTGCACCATTATTCTGATGCCCATCAAGATTCAACACATTGTCAGGAAATTCCATCACCATCTTAAAATACAAACAGAACAGAAATAACACATTTTATCCACTTTAAACACATTATACATTCTATTTTATAAACTCTAAAGAAGAAATAAACCTTGAGAGCTAAATCTGTCTCCTCCTACACACACATACACACACAAAAAAAGCCAAGGTAGGAAGCCAGGCACTGGTGGATCACGCCTGTAATCCTAGCTTCTCAGGAGGCTAAGATCTGAGGATCACAGTTCAAAGCCAGTCTGGGCAGCAAAGTCTGTGAGACTCTGATCTCCAATTAACCACCAGAAAACCAGAAGTGAAGCTGTGGCTAAAGTGGTAGAGCACTATTAGCCTTGAGCTGAAGAGCTCAAGGGCAGCAGCCAGGCCCAGAGTTCAAGCCTCACGACTGATCCAAAAAAAAAAAAGGCCAAGGTAGGAAGCTGGGCACTGGTGGCTCATGCCTGTAATCCTATCTACTCAATATGAGATCCTGGCTCAAAGCCAGCTCAGGCAGTAAAAGTCTGTAAGATGCTCAACTCCAATTAACCATCAGAAAACCAGAAGTGGTGCTGTGCTCAACTGGTAGAGTGCTTGCCTTGAGCTGAAGAGCTCAGGGACAGTGTCTAGGCCCAGGGTTCAAGCACCAGACTGGGGGGGGGGGGGGGGGGGGAGGGGAAGAAATGAAAGAAAGAAAAGGGCTGGAAAGGTGGCTCAGGGGTAGAGTGCTTGCCTCGCATGCATGAGGCCCTGGGTTCCAGTCCTCATCACCACATAAACAGAAAAAGCCAGAAGTG
Organism: Dipodomys spectabilis; assembly: GCF_019054845.1. Classification (NCBI taxonomy): domain Eukaryota; kingdom Metazoa; phylum Chordata; class Mammalia; order Rodentia; family Heteromyidae; genus Dipodomys; species Dipodomys spectabilis. Next base: position 8,235,388 of record NW_024870681.1, read on the forward strand.
GAACTGTGGCTCAAGTGGTAGAGCACTAACCTTGAGCTGAAGAGCTGAAGGACAACACCTAGGCCCAGGGTTCAAGCCCCACGACCGACAAAAAAAAAAAAATACAGGTCTCTAAGTTTCTAAAATCAGAAGAGTGTAGTACCTAGGAGCAAGGACACATACAGAGCTGGCTGAAATCCAAGTTCTGTCATTTAACATGTCACAACTAAGGACAATTTGCCCAATTCATATTTCCCTCATATGTGAAGTAATTTCTAATAACTATTTCACAACAGATTGTTGTATTTTTAAATGTTTGCTATAATAGCCAAAAGCAGCACCATCACTTGACCCACATCCAGCTCTTTTGCTTTAGTTATTACTGTTACAGAGTCTTATGTTTTGTTTTTGTTTTGTGAGTCATGGGGCCTGAACTCTGGGCCTGGGTGCTGTCCCTCAGCTCTTCAGCTCTGGGATAGTGCTCTACCATTTGAGCTACAGTGCCACTTCTAGCTTTTTCTGTTTATGTGGTGCCTAAGAATGGGACACAGACTCATGCATGCAAGGCAAGCACTCAACCACTAAGCCACCTTCCCAGCCCAAGTCTCATGTTTTTAACCAAGGGCTAGTTTCCCTAAACTATGATTTCTCCTACCTCCAGCCTTCCACTTTATGTAGCTCAGATCACAGGCATATGCTACAATACAGGACCCAAAATCTGATTTTTTTTTTTTTTTTGTGGGATCAGAGATTTTTTTTTTTAATCTTTTATTTTTTTTTATTTTTTTTATTTTTTATTGTAAAGCTACTATACAGAGGGTTACAGTTACATGAGTGAGGTTATGAGTACACTTCCTCTTGAACATTGTTACCCCCTCCATTGTTTTCCCCCTACCATCCCCTCCCTCCCTCCCTTCCCCGAGGTTTTTTTTTTTTTTTTTTTGATTGTGATTAAATGATTACATAATTTCAAAGTCACAAGTTCATTCTAACTTCCCTGGAGCAAATTGTCTACCACAGTCTGTAATATATAACAGTGTTCACATGTTATATACCATATTTGTGATCAGCAGCATGGGGATATTTAGTAGTGGTTCAACCAGATGAGCGGGAGTTCTTTGTTTCTTAAGTCCTGTTAGTTTTATCGTATCACCTAACCTTTTGGATTTAGCATCCACTTATCAGGGAGACCATGTACCGTTTGTCTCTTCGTTCTTGGCTTACCTCGCTCAACATGATTCCTTCTAGCTCCATCCATTTCCCTGCAAATGCCATTATTTTGTCATTTCTAATGGCTGCATAATATTCCATTGTGTATAGATACCACAATTTTTGGATCCATTCATCTGTGGTGGGGCATCTAGGTTGTTTCCATATCCTGGCTATTGCGAACAATGCTGCAATAAACATGGAGGTGCACGTGTCCTTGTATATTGGTTCCTGTTGTTCAGGGTAGATGCCTAGAAGTGGTATGACTGGGTCGTAAGGGAGGTCAATCTTTAGCTTTCTAAGGACCCTCCAGACTGCTTTCCAAAGTGGTTGTATAAGTGTACATTCCCACCAGCAGTGTAACAGGGTAAAATCTGATTTTTTTTTAAGATAGCTTTATTAGTGTGGAGATAGAGATCAGTAATAGAGTGCGTTAGTATGCAGGAGGCCCTGAGTTCAAACCAGTACTACCAAAACAAAAACTATAGTCTATTCTGAGTACAGTGGTTGAAGCCTGTAATCTAAGCTACATGGAGGCAGAGATGCAGAGGACCATGATTAGAGACCAAAGTTAGTAAGATTCTCAACAAACCACATAGCTGGCCTGGTGGATCCCAGCTACTTGAGAAGATACACACACTAGGAAGAAATTGCAAGACCCTTGAGATATACCTCCAATCCTTTTTCCTTTAGTTATTTTGCAGATAGGGTCTCACATTTATGCCTGGGCTAGTCTGGATAATCTTCCTACTCATCTTTCTGTCATAGCTAGGATGACAAGCCCAAACCTAAGAAAAACCTAAGAAAAAAAAAAGAATACTACTCAAAACCTGAAGTGGCACTGTGGCTCAAGTAGTAGAGTGCTAGCCTTGAGCACAAAGAGGCTCAGGAACAGCACCCAGGACCTGAGTTCAAGTCCTACAAGTTAACTGAGCTAAGGATATAATTCAGTAGTAATACAGAGTGCTTGTCAAGCCAAACTTTGGTCAGGCCAAAGTTATAGTTCAATAGTACGGTGCTTGTATAGCAAGTGATGCCCTGGGCTCAATCTATAGCACAAAATAAAAAAAGAAAGGGAAGGGCTGGGAAGGTAGATCAGTGGTAGAGCGCTTGCCTTGCATGCCTGAGGCCCTGGGTTCGATTCCTCAGCACCACATAAGCAAAAAGAAAAAAGCCAGAAGTGGCGCTGTGGCTCAAGTGGTAGAGCACTAGGCTTGAGCTGAAGAGCTGAGGAACAGCATCCAGGCCCAGAGTTCAGGCCCCACAACCGGACCCAAAAAAAAAAAGAAAGAAAGAAAGAAAGAAAGGGAAGATAGAAGGAAAAAAAAATTAAGAAATGCTGACTAAGTCATTAAAAAGGTATTGGACTGGATGCCAGTGGCTCATGCCTATTATCCTAGCTACTCAGGAAGCTGAGATCGGAGGATTGTGGCTCAAAGCCAGCCTGAGCAGGAACATATATGAGACTCTTTTTTTTTTTTTTTTTTGGGTCCGGTCGTGGGGCCTGAACTCTGGGCCTGGGCGCTGTCCCTCAGCTCTTCAGCTCAAGGCTAGCGCTCTACCACTTGAGCCACAGCGCCACTTCTGGCTTTTTTCTTTTTGCTTATGTGGTGCTGAGGAATCGAACCCAGGGCCTCAGGCATGCAAGGCAAGCGCTCTTCCACTGAGCCATCTTCCCAGCCCCTATATGAGACTCTTATCTCCAATTAATCACCAAAAAGCTGTAAGTTAAGCTGTGGTGAGTAGTAGAGTACTAGCCCTGAGCAAAAAAGCTCAAACCCCAGTACTAGCACACAAGAAAAGAAAAAAAGTTATCAGATATGCTGTATAGTACATTCCCGTTAAAACAATTAGTATGCTGAAGTAGGAAGGTCATGAGCTCAAGGCTAGTCTGGGCTACCTAAGAACTTGTCTTAAAAGAAACGTATAGGATAAACTTAGGAAATCATTTTATTGAACAGAACACTATCTAATTCAATAGGTTATTCCAAATCTACCACTTAAGCAACTAACACCTTCGTTTTCATTTCCACTTACTTGATTCAAATATACCATTTTATCACACATCAATTCCCACCATAACAAAATATGTAAAACAATTTTCAATATTATTTTAACATTAAAGCTATCAATTTAATGAATTAAAAAATATTTATTGCCAGTCATCGGTGGCTCACTGTAATCCTAGCTACTCAGGAGTCAGTGATCTGAGGATTGTGGTTCAAAGCCAGCCTGGGCAGGAAAGTCCATGAGACTCTCATCTCCAATAAACTACCAAAAAACCAGAAGTGGCACTGTGGCTCAAGTGGTAGAGCACTTGCCTTGAGCTGAAGATCTGAGGGACCGTGCCCAGGCCCAGAGTTCAAGCCCCACGACCACCACCACCACCATCACCAACAAATATATACATATATATATATATATATTTATTTATTTACCTAAATCAAAGTCTTTCTAGCCTGTGCTAGGGGTATAGTTCAGTGGTAGAGCTTGATATAGCATTTAAGATGTCTAACACTAAAAAACAAAAGAAGTTTCTCCAGCCTGGTGCTTGATTGAAGTATAAGTAAGTGAAATTCTTAAAATAGGGGCTGGGAAGGTGGCTCAGTGGTAGAGCGCTTGCCTTGCATGCCTGAGGCCCTGGGTTCGATTCCTCAGCACCACATAAGCAAAAAGAAAAAAGCCGGAAGTGGTGCTGTGGCTCAAGTGGTAGAGCGCTAGCCTTGAGCTGAAGAGCTGAGGGACAGCACCCAGGCCCAGAGTTCAGGCCCCATGACCGGACCCAAAAAATAAATAAATAAATAAATAAAATTTAAAAATATTAAAGCAGGTCAGGTGCCAGTGGCTCATGCCTATAATCCTAGCTCCTCAGGAGACTGAGATTTAAAGATCGTAATTCAAAGACAGCCCAGGCAGGAAAGAATATGAGATCATCTCCAATTAACCACCAGAAAACTGGAAGTGGCACTGTGGCTCAAGTGGTAGCCTTGAGCAAAAGAGCTCAGAGATAGCACTCAGGCCCGTATGTAACTGAGGCACATAAAACTCAGGGCTAGAATGCCTTATACCTGAAGCCAGCTCCAGGGTATAATCTTAAGACTGAAAAATAATTAAGGTAAAGAGGGCTGAGTTCATGGCTCCTACCTAAGAAACACAAAGACCTGAGTTCAAACCCAGCACCACCAAAAAATTAAGATTCTATTTGCACCAACTAATGTAAAGATCAAAATCTATTCTTTCTTGGACTGGATGATATTAAATTTTCTCTTGAACTTATACTCTATACTAGCTAGACTAGATATTACTCTTAATAAATTACTCTGCCGCTGTCTCTCAAATATTGAGAATACTTTTGTACCTCACTATTTTCTGGTCAATAGCCACATGTTAAAAGACGTGACAAAAAAGGGAGAAGGCAGAGGTAGAGCCGTAGCTCAAAGTGGTAGAGCATTAGCCTTAAGCACAAAAGCTCATGAATAGTACGTAGCCCCATGGCTGGCCAAAAAAATAGGGGGGGGGGGGGGGTGGAGGTACTATTTTCTCCATGCTTTAACAGCACTTCCTTGACTTAAGACTCTAATACCTAAGGGAAGATAGTCCTGCTAGATACTTCAGGTGTGATTTTACAGCGGAATTATTAGTATTCAATTTCATGATGATGTTGCCTATATATAAAACCAAACCAGCAATTACTACTTTACAGTTTACTGAATCTATTACTCACTTTTACTCTAAGTATCTGGTCCTGACCACACACACACACACACACACACACACACACACACACACACACACACACACACACACACACACACACACACACACACACACACACACACACACACACACACACACACACACACACACACACACACACACACACCTGTTTGGAGGAAGTGGTGGTGCTGTAACACACACACACACACACACCTGTTTGGAGGAAGTGGTGCTGTAACACACACACACACCTGTTTGGAGGAAGTGGTGCTGTAACACACGCACACGCACACGCACACGCACACACACACACACACACCCTGTTTGGAGGAAGTGGCACTGTAACTCAAGTGGTAGAGTGCTGAAAAGCTGAGGGACAGCGCTCAGGCCCAGAGTTCAAGCCCCATGACCAACAACAACAAATAAAATGTTTGGAATCTATTCTCACTTACTACCCAACACTATTGTTTATATTTATCAAAATTATTAGCACTTTGGCTTTTCTCTTCAGTTTCCTTATCCAGTTATTTTTGCAATCTATCACCATGATAAAAGTAAAAGTTAATCAAGAGTTGAAACAAACTATTAAAAGCCAAACTTTATCAAATACTAACCACCTAATTCCCAAGTAGATATGCTACCATTTGTTACGAAAGTTTCAGATAGTTAAAAAGTCCTAGCAGAGTTTCTAGTCCACATAGATAGGCTTGAATTAGGAAGGCAAACTACATTCCAGAAATACTGTAGCAATTTGACAATATGAACCAATGAGCGTAAATTCTTATGCTTCAATTCAGTAAATCTACTTTCAAAAGCCTCATTTATTTTTTATTTTTTAGAAAAAAATGTAATGCAAAGATTTAATGCATTATTTATATTCTTATTATTCATAGCAAAAAGTAGAATCAAGAACAATTATATTATGGAATGTCGTGCAACTACGTACTGAAAATGTTTAAGAATGACAAGAAGCATTGCATATGACTACAGTTCTGACACTTCAGAGGCTAATGAGGTAGCATTTTTTTTTCGTAGTTGTGGGGCTTGAACTCTGGGCCTGGGTGCTATCCCTCAGCTCTTCAGCTCAAGGTCAGCACTCTACCACTTGAGCCAGAGAAGCACTTCTGGTTTTCAGAGTGGTTTATTGGAGGGACATAAGAGTCCCACAGTTTCCTGCCTGGGCTGGCTTTGAACCATGATTCTCAGATCTCAGCCTCCTGAGTAGCTAGGATCAAAGGTGTGAGCCACCGACGCCCAGCTTGAGGTAGCACATTTTAACACAAGAATTTGAAACCAAAGGGCTGGGAAGGTGGCTCAGTGGTACAGTGCTTGCCTTACTTGCATGAGGCCCTGGGTTCAATTCCTCAGCACCACATAAGCAAAAAGAAAAAAGCCGGAAGTGGCGCTGTGGCTCCAGTGGTAGAGTGCTAGCCTTGAGCTGAAGAGCTGAGGGACAGCACCCAGGTCCAGAGTTCAGGCCCCACGACCAGACCCCCAAAAAAAAAAAAAAAAAAAGAATTTGAAACCAAGATACCCATCTCAAAACCAAAGGAGGAATGGTTGCAGGCTGCTCACACTTATAATCCTAACTACTCAGCAGGCTGAGATCTAAGGATCAGTTTCAAGCCAGCCTGGGCAGAAAAGTCCAAGAAAAGACTCAGCCTGGGCAGAAAAGACTAATCCAATTAACCAGCAGAAAAGCTGGAAGTAAAGCTGTTGCTCAAGTGGTAGAGTGTTATTCTTGAGTACAAAAACTCAAGGACAGCACCCAGGACAGCATTCAAGCCCTAAAACACAGACACAGACACAGACACAGACACAGACACACAGAGACACACACACACACACACACACACACACAGAAAAAACACAGAAAGAAAAATAAATGATCAAACACTTTGAGCATATACATTTAGTGAAAACAAGCAGGATATAAAATGTTATAGAAAGCCAGATGCCTGTGGCGCAAACCTATAATCCTAGCTACTTAGAAGGCTAAGATCTGAGGCTCACGGTCAAAGCCAGCCCAGGCAGGAAAGTAGTCTGTGAAAGAAACTCTTATCTCCAATTAACCACCAGAAAACTGGAAGTTGTGCTGTGGCTCAAGTGGTAATGCACTCGTCTTGAGCTGAAGAGCTCAGGGACAGCGCTCAGGCCCAGAGTTCAAGCCCCATGACCAACAAGAAAAAAAAAAATGTTACAGAAGACAATTAGGGGGCTGGGAATGTGGCTTAGTGGTAGAGTGATTGCCTAGCATGGAAGTGGTGCTATGGCTCAAGTGCTATAGTGCTAGCCCTGAGCAAAAGCAGCTCAGGGGCAGTCCCCAGGCTCTGAGGAGTTCAAGCCCCAAGACTGGCAAAAACAACCACACACACACACAAAACAAAAGACAATAAATCTCAATTTTTTTTTTTTTTGGTCCGGTTGTGAGGCCTGAACTTTGGGCCTGGGCACTGTCCCTCAGCTCTTCAGCTCAAGGCTAGTGCTCTACCACTTGAGCCACAGCGCCACTTCTGGCTTTTTTTCTTTTTGCTTATGTGGTGCTGGGAAATCGAACCCAGGGCCTCAGGCATGCAAGGCAAGCGCTCTACCACTGAGCCACCTTCCTAGCCCCAATATATCTTAATTTTGTTATCAATATTAAATAGAAATAAACCAACCTAATCTAATCTCTGGTGAAGAGAATTATGGGTAATTTGTTTTTGTGGTTACGTTTCAACATTTTATAAGAAGTGTATTTGTGGGGGTTTTTTGGTCAGTCGTGGGGCTTGAACTCTGGGCCTGGGCGCTGTCCCTCAGCTCTTCAGCTGAAGGTCAGTGCTGTATCACTTGAGCCACAGCACAACTTCCAGTTTTCTTGTAGTTAATTGGAGGTAAGAGTTTCATAACTACTTTCCTGCCTGGGCTGGCTTTGAACCGGGAGCCTCAGATCTCAGCCTTCTGAGTAGCTAGGATTACAAGTGTGAGCCACCAGTGCCTGGCAAGAAGTATATATTTTTATTCTATTAATTCCCTTTTTCTTTTCTTTTTTTAAGTCAGTCGTGGCACTTGAAAAGACCTGGGAGCTGTCCCTGAGCTCTTTTGCTCAATGTTAGCTCTCTTACCACTTTGAGCCACAGCTCCACTTCCAGTTTTCTGATGGTTAATTGGAGATAAGTGTCTCATGGACTTCCCTGGGCTGGCTTTGAACCATGATCTTCAGATTTCATCTTTTTGAGTAACTAGTATTACAGGTGTGAGCCACTAGCACCTGGCTATATTCTTTTTAAAAACTACTTGCTGGGTTGGGAAGGTAGCTCAGTTGTAGAGTGCTTGCCTTGCATGCATGAGGCCCTGGGTTGGATTCCTCAGCACCACATAAGCAGAAAAAGCCAGAAGTGACACTGTGGCTCAAGTGGTAGAACACTAGCCTTGAGCTCACTGTGGCTCAAGTGGTAGAGCACTAGCCTTGAGCTGACGAGCTGAGGGACAGCGCCCACTCCCAGAGTTCAGGCCCCACAACTGGCAAAAAAAAAAAAAAAAAAACTCCTTGCTTAGCCAGGTGCCAATGGCTCACACCTACAATGGCTCCTTACTACTCAGGAGACTGAGATCTGAGGATTGTGGTTCAAAGCCAGTCCGGACAGGAAAGTCCGTGAGATTCTTATCTAATAAACCACTGGAAGTGGTGCTGTGGCTCAAGTAGTAGAGTGCTCACCTTGAGCTAAAGAGCTCAGTGACAGTGCCTAGGCCCAGAGTTCAAGGCCCACAACCAACCAAAACCAAAACCAAAAACCTACTTGCTTAAAATTATAAATCTTCAAAGATATCCCTGAAATAAAATTTTCATTCTATCACCTATTTTACTACACACACACACACACACAAAGCTTAACACTTTCCTAAATATCTACCAGTTTAGTTATTTGGGGACTTTTTTCAAATACACCTACATCAGTACTGAATCAAGCATTCAGTACTTCTTTTTGTTTATCAATGTTGGGATTTAAACTTAAGTTTGTTAGTCAAGGTACTCTAGCACTAGATCTACACACCCAGCCACACATAAAGCTTAATTTCATTTATAAATCCAAGTTAAAATCTCAAGTTTAAACTGAGGCAGAAGGTTTCACCGTTGTTACTAAAATGATAACATTTGTAACTGTAAACACTGTAACTAGACTAACAGCTAGCTGTTAACAAAAATCTAAAACCATGCACTTGATCATACAATGTTTCCTCAGTGAATCATATCTACACTCTAGAAACAAAGAAGGAACCAAATGTTAACTTCAGGCACATAGTGCATCGAACAATAATCAGTGCACCAGAGTAGAGCATAAATCTTGTTTCTTCTTCCCCCTTTGCCCAACAGGTGTTTTGCTTTGCATTTTTCCTTTAAGTGGTATTTGGTAAAATGGTCCTGAAAGAAACATTTTTCCATGGTGCTGGGCAGGTGGCTCAGTGGTAGAGTGCTTGCCTTAAGCTAAAGAGCTAAGGAACAGCACCCAGGACCAGAGTTCAGGCCCCATGATGGACAAAAAATAAACATTTTTCCTGAATATGATGCATGCTAAGAATGTTCACTGACATTCAATAACTACCAGCATTCAATGACTCTGCATTAGTTTCCAAGACAAAGTAACAAAATGTCTTACTCATTCCCAAAGGATAAAACCTATTTGAAACAAACAAAAAATTGTACCTTTTCTTAAATAAAATGTTATCTTGAAATAAGTAAGCTTAAATTTTATTTGCCTTGGTCACAAACCTATAATACAATAAAAGCAAAGTCAACCACCTAGTACAGTACAAACTAAGTGCCATCCTAAACCTCCATGCTAGGTACATCTTTTTCTATTAAAAAAAATAGAAATGTACATCATTGTGAAGAACATAACACTGGATATTTTAGAGTGTTTTATGACAAGCGTATTAATGTGCTGCATTCATATCAAAGGTGGTTATATGGTTGTATGGAAAGATTTAAGTCTTGAAATTTTGTAAATACTTTCAAATTCATGGAGTTTTTTTGATATCATATACTTAAGTTATCTTATAAACAAATTCTCAGAATTGAAGAAAGAATTCAAAGCCATTCTGAAACAAAAAAATCTAAGACTGCTACCAAATGATGTGTTTATAAGTTTATGAAAATATCAACAAAAATCAACTCCTACCAAGAGTTTTCAAAATAAGAAATGAATCATTTAATTTGTTCACAGTACTAGGGTTTGTTTGAGGTTTTTTGTTTTTTTTTTTTTAACTATTTTAAATACAAATCCACTATACTTCTAATGCAAAAAAAGCACAGAAATCCTAAGCAGGACTTGTTATTTCTAAAGCATCAACACAAATCCTACTTTATGTCAAGCCAAATCATTCTACCTTTCTCATTTAAACAAAATTTTCATTTGGAAAGTTCTAACAAATCAAATCATAAACTCAATAGCTCTTCTAATCCTTTAAAAGTAATGCAGTTCAATCAAATCTTAACTGAGACTGGCAAAAAAGGAAAGTAAAGACTGGCATCTCTACAATGACTTGCATTTTATATAAAATGTGAAAATCTTCAGCAGATATTTGCAAAAAAATAATAATACACAAGAAAACAGCCCACTCTTGAATATGGGGGAAAAGCAGCAGAAAGTGCTAAGATGAGACTTATCTACACCTTATCACAAAAGGCAAATGCATATTCCAAAGCTTCAGCACCAAAATGCAGATTTCAAAAGATGTTCAGAAATGGTTCATTTCATTTCTTAATAGTGGCAAGCAACTGTACTCATTTCCTGTTGAGATTCAATTCAAATTTCTGCCATTTCCTTTTAAAGGAAACAGTACAGCAACACAGGGTAGAGGGGTCAGCCAAGCTATACTAACAAACACACACCCCTAGCCACCCAGGATTGGGTCTTTACATTCACAATGAGCAATCAGCTTTCTATAGTACTTTTACATGTGCAATAATTTGGTTTCAAAAAAGGATTACCTGTAAACTAAAGAACCACTAATGGCCAAGACAGCTCATTTTGAAAAGTCATAGCCTAGCATTAATTTCAAATGTCTTAATGTACCAAGCAATATGAGACTACCTACAACGAAATCGAAATCATTTCAGTGGAATCTTTCCTGTGCAAGCTCATGTCACTCTGTCCTCAGTAATTACCCTGATATAGTAAGGGCTACTGTATTAAAAGAGAAAATATACAGGTAGCAATGCAGCTGCGACATTTTCAGACAATTAAACCTCCCGGAGGGTAGGTGGTTTCAGGAAGGCCCAGGCCCTAAACGTCCGAGATCCTTCAACCCTTTTCCCGGGCGCGTGCTTAGGCTAAAACAGCCATCTCCCAAAGGGAAGGGGGGGGGGGGGGTAAAACCAAGAGGATCCAAAAGGGGAGGGAAACAGGGAGGGGGGAAGGGGAGGGGTGCTCAAAGTACGTTCGGTGGCCTGGACTAAGAGCTAGCAGAGGAAAACAGAGAGACCCACTGCAGAGACGAGTTTGTAGGGCCTGCTGGAGAGAAGGCGGCCTCGCCTAGGAGTTGCAACACACTCTTTTCTCCAGTGCGCAGCGCTCAGCCTGGGGGAGGGGGAGGAGGGGGAACAGCTGCCAGGGGAGCAGCGGGCCCAGCCCGGCCCGGCCCGACCCGCTCACCGTGAGGGTGTCGTCTATGTAGAGGGGAATCTGCCTCCTCTCGAAGAGGAACTCCTCCTCTCCGTCCCTGCACACTGCCACCAGTCGCGCCATCGTCCCCGACGCTGCCGTTGCCACCGTCACCACCTCCTCCCAGCTGCCGCCGCCGCCGCCGCCGCTGCTGCTGTCGCTGCCGCTGCTGCCGCCGCCGCTGCTCCAGCCGCTGCCGCCTCCTCCCAGCTACTGCCTGCAACAGCCAAAACCCCGCGAGCGTAAGCACCCGCCGCCGCGCCGCACATTCGCCACGGGGAGGGGGGAGGGAGGGCGGCGGAGCAGGGGAGGACTGGAGCGCCGCGCGGCGTTTCCCATCACCCGATTCCACACAGGCTCAGCCAATCAGAGCCGAGCACTGCCGAGACCCGCCCCCTCGCGCCGCTCCTCCTTCCCCCCCCTCGCCGCACATCCTCCCGCCCCCCCCTTCCCGAACACCACTAACCCCCCCCCCGGCCCCCGCCCGCCGCCCGCCGGCCTCCAGTCAGGGTCCAAAGGAGAGGCGGAAAGGACCCGCCGACCCCGGGGTTTCCTCGCCGTCACGGGAGTCCCAGCTCCAGAGCCCCACCCACGGCCTCGGGTCCACCGCCCACTCCCCACTTCACGCCGCCGCCCGGATGACCCCGGCCCACAGCTGACCCCTTCCCCTCTCCTCGGCGCGCCCCGCCCAGTTGGTCCCCTAGACTGCAGTTGCCCAGCGCGACCCCGCCCCTGGGAGGGGTCGACCCCGCCTCAGCTCTGCGGAGTCCCGGGGTGGGGGCAAGCTCAGACCCGTTCCTCACCCTTGTTGGCGGAGGGCTGTCGGTTCTGACCTTCGCCGTTTTCACGGTCGCTTCCCTGACCCCCACCTCTGCTCCCCGTTACCGGCTGACGAGGCCCGCGTCAGGGCCAGCCTGGGCGGGAGCGCGGCTCCGAATGCCGTTTCCTCTCCCGGATCTGCCAGCCGCTCGCGCCACAGGGAGTGGGGGAGGGAGGGCGGGGGACATGGGGAGGGCGGGGCAGGGAGGGGCCCACGGCTCCGGGCGGGGCCCCGCCTCTTCTCGCGAGACTGCGGCTCTCTTTTTTTTTTTTTTTTTTTTTGCTTGAGTCCAGGCTTGCGAAATGTTAGTGGAGTTGGTAGGGTGTTCCTAGGCCTCTGCTGCCTGACTCGTGCCCTCCCGGGACTCTAGTCAAGTCAAATAAGCACCGAGTCAGGCCGGTAGGAGGATGAAATAAGACTTAACCTCAGTCCTCCATCCGTGCCGGGCCGGTGCAAAGCACCTAGCTAAGCTGACTCCAGGCCGCCTCAGGGAAAACTGGGTAAGTGGTGAGGACTGAACGAAGCTCCCAGAGAGAGCCAGGTGAGGGAAGAAAGCAGCAAACGCGGGTTGAGACAAACTGGCCTTGGCTTCCACTTAGTCCGCCTTCTACATCTGGACGATCGGAGGAGGAAAGGGCCCTGCCACCCTGATTCACCGCTTGCCAGCCACATTATTGCTTCCCAATCTGACACTGCGTGGAGATCCCGCTGGTGGGGGGGGGGGGGGGGAAGAAAACGCTTATGGGCTGACTTTTTTTTTTTCTTGCTGTAACTGAGGCAAATGGAAAACTGGACTGTGACTTACGTGCATATTCTTGCCAAAGGAACTTCGTGGGCTGAGTTAATATTAACTTAGAAACTGCCTTGGGCAAAGTACTAATAGTGGCCAAAGGCCCTTCCCCCTGACCCTGTCCTTAGTAAGTACCACATTTGCAGTAAAGCCAATTTCCTCTACAGTGCCTGCTGCCACGTACTCCAGTCTGACCCTGAAAGTTTTAGAGGCCTGTTGGAAAGCCAGAATATTGTTGGAAAGTCTTTTGCCTATGAACGACTTCATAATTTTAAGGATGCATTCACTGCTCTATCAACTGCCTAATCTGAAGGACAACTCTATACCTGGATCTATACTAGATTCTACCAGATTCTGCCCTGGTAGAATAGACTAGAGCTGTTACTGACCTTTAAAACATATTTTGGTCACATGAAGTTTTACAAATTCACAACAACAAAAAAAGAACACGGTGCATTCTTAGCCTTGTTGGCTTATGACATTGTTTGGTCACTGTTAGGGAAAGTGACATAATAAACTGGAAGAACCATTGTTCAGTCCCAAAGGTGTGCTCAGTTAAGTATTTATGTATTTTGGCCATGTTAAAAGAAAAAATGTGATCATTAGCTTCAATATCTAAAATGTGCATGCAGCTTTTTGGAAGGTTGGAGTACATAATAAAAGTGACATATTTACAGAGTCTTGTGTTTTACGTAAAAACACAAAAAAAATACTGTGGCTTTTAAGGTCAAGTTTTTTTTTTTTTTTTTTTTTTTGGAAGGGCCTTTTTTTTTTTCTTTTTTTCTTTTTCCACCAATATTGGGGCTTGAACTCAGTTGAGGCCTGGGCACTGTCCTGAGATTCTTTTACTCAAAGCTGGCACTCTACCACTTGAGACACAGCTATGCTTCCAGCTTTTTTTGTAATTTATTAGAGATAAGAGTCTCAGACTTTCTTGCCCAGGCTAGCTACCCCAGGCAGGATATCAGATCTCAGCCTTCTGAGTAGCTAGGATTATAGACATGAGCCCAGCTAAGGTCATGTATTTTTATTTTTTATTTATATATTTTTTGGGGTCCGGTCGTGGGGCCTGAACTCTGGGCCTGGGCGCTGTCCCTCAGCTCTTCAGCTCAAGGCTAGCACTCTATCACTTGAGCCACAGCGCCACTTCCAGCTTTTTTCTTTTTGCTTATGTGGTGCTGAGGAATCGAACCCAGGGCCTCAGGCATGCAAGGCAAGCGCTCTACCACTGAGCCACCTTCCTAGCCCCAAGGTCAAGTATTTTTATAAAAACCTGAATTAATGAACCTCCTTTAAGCATTTGTTTGGTAAAGAACACTGAGTGTGCCTGTAATCTTAGCTACTCGAGGTTCAAAGCCAACCTAGGCAGGAAAGTCAATGAGACTGTATCTTAACCACCAGAAAACCAGAAGTGGAGCTTTGACTCAAGTGGTAGAGCACTAGCCTTGAGCTGAAGAGCTCAGGGACAGCGCCCAGGCTCAGAGCTCAAACCCTACAACCGACCAAATAAGCAAAAAACAACAAAAACCACTGAGTGTGACAAGCTCAATACATAGATGCAAATTTTAATTACTTCAATTACAGAACCACATACCAGGTCTTAAAATAATAGCTGATTTGAATACCTTCTGCTGTATTCATACCTTCATGACCCCAGCTTTTGATGTAGCAGTAATTAAGTAGCAGAATGTTAAATTACCAGTTTTCAAATCTGAAAATCTGTAAACTGAGTTTTTGTTTTCAGAAACTGACCATGGGAAGTTCTGTTTTATGGGTTAAAAGTAGAAACAGCTTTTTCTTACCTATTTTTATTTATTTTTGGTCCCTGTCCTGGGGCTTGAACTCAAGGCCTGGATACTGTCCCTGAGCTTTTTGCTCGACTAGTGTGTAAGGGGGGGGGGGGGCTGGGAAGGGAGGTGAAGGGTAAACAAAGGAGGAGGCTGCAATGCTTGGTAAGAAATGTATGCATTATCCTGCCCATGTAATTGTAACCCCTCTGTACAGTATGTTCTCAAATAAAATAAAATTTAAAAAAAAAAAAAAAAGACTAGTTGTAATCATTTGAGCCACAGCTCCACTTCCAGCTTTTGGGGGTCATAAATTGGAGATAAAGAGTGTCACACTTCTTGCAGGGCTGGCTTTGAATAGCTCAGATTTCAGCCTCCAGAGTAGCTAGGGTTAAAGGCATGAGCCACCACTACTGGCTCACACCTACCCTTTTTTTTTTGGTCAGTCATGGGGCTTGAACTCTGGGCCTGGGCACTGTCCCTCAGCATTTCAGCTCAAGGCTAGTGCTCTACCACTTGAGCTACAGGGCCCACTTCCGGCTTTTTCTGTTTATATAGTGCTGAGGAATAGAACTCAGGGCCTCTTGCATGTGAGGCAGCACTCTACCACTGAGCCAGCCCCTCACTTACCCATTTTGAAAGGAAATATCCACAAGTTGATATTTAAGCTCCTTATGGATTTAAGTCCATAAAGGCTGTGTCTTTATTTTATGTTCCCAATACTTACATACATTAAAGCTCAGTAGAGTTGATAGCTCATATATATATATAGATAGATATAGATATATCTGTACTGTATATATATATATGTACTATATACATATACAGTACGTGTGTGTGTGTGTGTGTGTGTGTGTGTGTGTGTGTGTATGTGTGTGTACTGGCTCTAGGCTTGACCTCAGGTCCTGGGTGCTGTCTCTGATTTTTTGTGCTCAAGGCTAGAGCTCTACTACTTGAGCCACAGCTGCACTTCCAGCTTTCTGGTAGTTAATGGGAAATAAGAGTCTCATAGACTCCTGCCTGGGCTGGCTATGAACCTCAATCTTCAGATCTCAGCCTCCTAAGTAGCTAGAATTAGAGATATTCTTATATCTCTAATATTTATTAGAGATAAATTATATCTCCTGGCTTATATTTAACAGTTAACTTATATTAAAAATAAATTTGGGAGTTTGAGCCACACCTCCACTTCTGGCTTTTTCAAGTTAACTGGAGATAAGAATCTCATAGATTTGTCTGCCTGGGATCTGCTGGACCTTGGTCCTCAGATCAAGATGCTTAGCACCTAGAATTATAGGTGTGAGCTACGAATGTCCAGCTCACTATGGTATATTAAGCCTTAATTTAG
Organism: Dipodomys spectabilis; assembly: GCF_019054845.1. NCBI lineage: Eukaryota > Metazoa > Chordata > Mammalia > Rodentia > Heteromyidae > Dipodomys > Dipodomys spectabilis. Next base: position 8,251,682 of record NW_024870681.1, read on the forward strand.
CCATAGTTGTATTAAACTAATGATGACTTCTTTGATGACTTCTTTCTTAATATAGCCAGTTTATTAAATTAAGTATAGCCTTAATAGAGCCAGTTTTATTAAACTAATGAAAAGTACTTGATGACTTTATTTCTTGGTGATACTTTCCTAAAAATAAACGAGGCACACCCTGCCTAGCTCTCCAGCTTAACCCCACATTCTTCCATTCTTCCATTTTCCTGAGTTTCAGCCTTCTTTCAGTTGTAGAATATACTAGCTTCTTTTCCAACTTGGGACTTTTGCCGAGATTCATCTGACTTAGAATACTGTTATTCCTCTCCCATCCTCTATACACACATACATTCACCCTATCCATCAGATTATTATCTATGGGGAAATTTTTTTTGAGTTTTGATTAGATAAGACTTAGTTTAACACTCATGACATCTTTTTTCATGACTTAACAGTTCGATGACTACCTCTCTAGATTACAAGTTCTCCAAGAAAGATACTAAGAAATGTGTGGGGTTTGTTTGGCTTTTGTTTAGAAAAAGTCTATCAAGGGCTGGGAATGTGGCTTAGTGGTAGAGTGCTTGCCTACCATGCATAAAGCCCTGGGTTTGATTCCTCAGTACCACAAAACAGAAAAAGCCAGAAGTGGCTCTGTGGCTCAAGTGGTAGAATGCTAGCCTTGAGCACAGAGAGGCTTACGGTTCAAGCCCTTAAGTTCAAGCCCCAGGACTGGGAAAATAAACAAACAACAACAACAAAAAAGAAGTCAAGTAGTAAAATAGACTGGATTACCCTAGAATTTGTTGGTTTTCCTGTCTCAGCTTCCCAAGTGAAAGGATTCCAGGCATGCACCACTATGCCTTGCTGTGCTTTATCATTCTACCCCTAGTTTGGAATAGGCTGAATAAATATCAAAGCAAAAATTTTTGTCTCAAGATTAAAAATATAATGTATCTAAAAAAACTTTTCATTGTCTTAATTAACTAATCCAATTCAGTGGGGTTTTCTAATTAAATTTTTTTTATTATAATAAAGATGGAATACAAAGGGGTTACAGTTACGTAAGTCAGGTAGAATACATTTCTTTTAGGACAATGTCACCCCTTCCTTTGCTCTCTTCCAGTTTTCCCCTCCCATCCCTACCCAAGTTCATTTTAAACATGTCTAGTGAGTACCACTACTGCATTTGTTCACCCTCTGTCCCTCCATTTGCAAGGCGTTCTTGTTTGCTTTTTTTGTGCAGGTTTTGGGGCTTGAACTCAGAGCCTAGGTGCTGTCTCTGAGCCTTTTGTTTTTGTTTTTTGGGTCCAGTCGTGGAGCCTGAACTCTCAGCCTGGGCGCTGTCCTTCAGCTCTTCAGCTCAAGGCTAGCACTCTATTACTTGAGCCACAGCGCCACTTCCGGCTTTTTTCTTTTTGCCTATGTGGTGCTGAGGAATCAAACCCAGGGCCTCAGGCATGCAAGGCAAGTGCTCTACCACTGAGCCACCTTCCCAGCCCTCTGAGCCTTTTTTGTTCAAAGCTAGTACTCTATCACTTGAGCCACAGCTCCACTTTTGGAGATGAGTCTCAAAGACTTTCCTGCCCAGGCTGGCTTTGAACTATGATTCTCAGATGTCAGTCTCTTGAGTAGCATGAGCCACCAGTACCTAGCTTCAATGTGTTCTTTGGAGCATATAGCTACTTTTGACCTCATAAATATTTTGTTTCAAACACTTGCTTCTTATTCCTAGCCTTTAATCAAAAGACAATTTAAGTCGGACAACAGAGAAGTACTGACAAACCACAATTCATACTGAAATGTCCCAATGTAAGTGTGATTTAATGTAAACACTATAAAATACAATAAAAAAGTAAAAATCCTCCTCCCTACCCTACAATCTTGAAGTGTTAAAACTGTGAACAAGATTTTTAAATTTCTGGCATTTAATAGTTGTAACAAGTCACAATGTCCTTTCCTCTCTCTGTTGGTTTTTGTTATATAATGTTGAGATACATTAAGATACATCGTTGTTGTCACAGAGGATTTTATAATAAAATATGATTAGAACTAGATTGCTAAAAACATTTTTACATTTACCTATTCTTCCTCATTAAAATAATGTTCCAATCTACATACATCCTATTCCTACTGGTCACCAAAATTTTATAATTTTACCTTTCAAGTTGAGTACATACACAACTAAACAGTTCATAAACATATAGAAACTGAGCACAAACAAGGCCCACAAGGTACTGCTGTGTAATGTATCCACCATAAGGTTGATGAGGCCAGTTGTCACATTTGATAGCAAGAAAAAAATTAACTGGTTTCTGTTCACAGCTGTGATTAAACAAAGACTGACTTCATTTTTCTCAGTTTCAGAAACTGGAGATTTGGATTGCTTCTTACTTGTAGGTGATTGGATAATCTTCCAAGAACATGATACTACAGCCCCTTTAACTAGAAATTTGGCAAAACTCAAAATGATATCACTCAATAATAAACAAACTAGAAGGATAAGGCTAGAAGCAAGTATCCATATACAAAAGGCTAAATTGGCCATTCTTCGAGATACTGCTTCTACATTTACTTGAACTATATAAAGAGATATGAAGAGGCTAATTCCTGACAACAGAAGACAACATGTTACTTTTATCCATTCTTTGATACATGTTCTGTTCTTAAGCACATATAACCCTGTCTGCACACCAGCCATATGTATTGCTACATACCCCAGAGTAGACATTATTCCTTCTCGGTTGGCATTGAACAAACCAACTCTTGTGCCTCTGCCATCAGTGCCATACAAAATTAACTTCTTAAGTGGAGTAAACTCAAGGAATACCTGGTATAACACAGTAATGCTGACAGCCACAATCCAGGATATATTTATCGGGAAAATAATGAGAAGCAGTGATGTTATCAATTTCACAACTATTATAGTAAAGAAAAAGTTCCAGTGAACGCCATACTCGGTTAAATGTTCCTGATAGCCTATGGATTTTATAATGACTAATCGTCCTATTCCTAGGAAGACTAATGGCCAAACAGAGTACAATGATTTTCTAAGATAATTAAGCCTGGACCCTTCCACATATTTTCTTCTGACCTCTGGACAAATCATTGCAGACCCAAACACAAAGCCACCTACTCCAAAATCCATTGCCCCTGTCCCATAGAGCTCAGTTTTAGCAAATCTTCTGGGGAAAATTGGAAAGTCCACAGCCAAAATAGCAATAGCAGTAAATACACTGTTAACTACACGGTAACAGGAGATGGCTGGAGTATATTCTGATTCAAGGCTAATTTTCAAGAACTTTTCAAAGATTTTCTGGAAAGGGACTCTGGCACAGCATGTCCTCCTCTGGTATATTTGATAGAACAGCCCTGTTCCACAGATGAGTGCAATGAGATAATTAAAGCTGATAAATGAAGCCATAATTGTAAGAGTGAACATCATGGGAAATACTAGGACAACCAAGTCAATGAGGAATTGAGTTCTCCAGGTATGTGAGAAAGAACACAAATGATGTAAAAAAATAATCAGGAGACCTCTGCACAGGATACAGAATGCAGGAAAGCTCAAGCCCAATGTTAATTCCAGTACACTAGTTCCATTGAGATTACTGACAAAAGCTTCCTTCATCTGCTTTTGAGACATTTTTTTTTCTTCCTGTGAAAACAAGAGCAGAGAAATGGATTTGTAGTAAATACCATTCTTTTGGAGTTGGTCTATGTATGCATCTGACTTGACTTTACTTTTTTTTCAGTGATGGGGTTTGAACGCTGGGCCTGGAGCATTGTCCCTAAGCTCTTCAGTACAACGCAAGCGCTTTACCACTTAAGCAACAGAGCCACTTCCAGTTTTCTGGTAGCTTATTGGAAATAAGAGTCTCACAGCCTTTCCTGCCCAGGCTGGCTTTGAACCTTGATCCTCAGATCTTAGCCTCCTGAGTAGCTAGGATAACAGGTATAAGCCACCAGCACCCGGCACTCTTATTTTTAAGTTTCAGAACAGAACTAACTTTAAGCTTTAGTGACTTCAAATTAGGGGCAGAACCAACTAGACCTTGTGATTCTCCTTCCTTGAATTGTGCAGAGAAGCTGACACTGATTCAGCAGGGTGGGCAAAAATATGAAATTCCTGGCAGGAAACTTTATTTGTGTATGTGTGTGTGCAGGTCCTAGAGCTTGAAATCAGGGCCTCCAGGGCTTGGGCACTGTCCTTGAGCTTCTGTTGCTCAAAGTTAGCATTCTACCACCAGAGCCACAGTTCTACTTCTAGGTTTTTTTGTTTTGTTTTGTTTTTGTAGTTTAGTGGAGATAAGAGTCTCATTAGCCCGGTGCTGGTCGCTTATGCCTGTAATCCCTGTTACTCAGGAGGCTGAGATCTGAGGATCCTAGTTTGAAGTCAGTGCAGGCAGAAAAATCTGTGAGACTCTTATCTCCAATTATATCACAGAAAAAGCTGGAACTGCACTGTTGCTCAAGTAGTAAAGTGCTAGCCTTGAGCAAAAAGAATTCAGGGACAGTAAGCAGGGCCAGAGCACCAGAAAGAAAAAAAGAAGTCTCACAAACTAGTGCTGGTGGCTCAAGACTGTAATCCTAGCTACTCAGGAGTCTGAGATCAGGATTGCAATTTGAAGTCAGCCTGGTCAGGAAAGTCTGTGAGACTTTTTTTTTTTTTTTGGGTCGGTCATGGGGTTTGAACACTGGGCCTGGGCGCTGTCCCTCAGCTCTTCAGCTCAAGGCAAGCGCTCTACCACTTGAGCTTCTGCTGGTTTATTAGAGATAAGAGTCTCACAGGCTTTTCCTGCCCGGGCTGGCTTTGAACCATGACCTCAGATCTCAGCCTCCTTAGTAGCTAGGATTACAGGTGTGAGCCAATGGGGCTCAGCAAGACTCTAATCTCTAATTAAATCACACACACTCTCTCTCAATCTCTTACACAGATACAGAGACACAGACAGACAGACACACACACACACACAAAACTGGATGGGCTAGAAATGTGGCTTAGTGGTAGAGTGCTTGCCTAGCATTCATGAAGCCCTGGGTTCAATTCCTCAGCACCACATAAACAGAAAAAGCCTTAAGTGGCACTGGGGCTCAAGTGGTAAAATGCTAGCCTTGAGCAAAACAAGCTCAGGGACAGTGCCTAGGCCCCAAGTTCAAGCCCCAGGACTGGCAAAAAAAAGGAGGAGCTCAAGGACAATGCCGAGGCCCAGAATTCAATCCTCAGGACAGACAAAACTGTCTCACAGTCTTTGCTATTGAGATGGCTTCAAATCTCAATCCTCAGATCTCAGCCTCTGACAGGAAGTTCTTTGCCTATTTTCTCTCTCTCTTTTTTTTTCAGTCATGGAGTTTGAACTTTGGGCCTAAGGCTGTCTTCAGCTAAAGGCTAGCACTCTATCACCTGAGCCACAGTGCCACATTCAGTTTCCTGGTGGTTTATTGGAGGTAAAAGAGTTTCACAGCCTTTCTTGCCCAAGCTGGCTTTGAACCATGGTCCTCAGATCTCAGCCTCCTGAGTAGCTAGGATTACAGGTGTGAGCCACTGGCGCCTGGCCTGCCTATTTTCAGTAAAAGGCAAACTTATGAAGGTTTATTTGGGATCTAGACCTTGAGAATGACACTGCAGTCAGATAAGAATTTTTTTGGGGGGAGGGGCAGGGGAGTCCAGCCGTGAGGCCTGAACTCTGGGCCTGGGCGCTGTCCCTCAGCTCTTCAGCTCAAGGCTAGCGCTCTACCACTTCAGCCACAATGCCACTTCCAGCTTTTTTCTTCTTGCTTATGTGATGCTGAGGAATCGAACCCAGGGCCTCAGGCATGCAAGGCAAGCGCTCTACCACTGAGCTACCTTCCCAGCCCTCAGATAGGAATTTCTACTACAGCACCGTACTGTGTGTGTCATGTCATGAAAAACTTTAAGTGCTGTGGTACTTGGGCTTTAACTCAGGGCTTGCACACTGCCCTGAAAGTTTTTTGCTTAAGGGTGGAAGCTCTACCACTTGAACCACAGCTCCACTTCCCACTTTTTGGTGATTAATTGGAGATAAAGAGTATCATACTTTTCTGCCCAGGCTGGCTTTGAGCCTCGATTTTCAAGTCTCGGCCTACTGAATAAGGAGGACTTATAGGCATGAGCCACTGGTGCACTTGGCTACATAAAAGAGAATGGGATACATGATACAAAGGACTAAATCAAAACCCAGGAGGGGAGAGAGAGAAGCTTTCAGCACGATTTGAAGCGTGGGTCCTTGGTTTCTGTTCTGTGGGCTGAGGCCCACACCTTTACTTCCCTCATTATCAGGTTAACAGAATGAATGGATGGATAGCATACACGGCACATACCAGCGCTTGTAGCCTTTACAAACAAAAAAGAAGGTGTAAAACACCTCTCAGTCACGAATCAACGTCTGAAAAGTGGCCCGCTGCAAGAACCCATCGGTGTGTCAAACGGGAATGACCGATTTGGGCCCAGTAACTCTCTCTCACTGGAAGCAGCCTGAGTCGGTTGTCCTTTTTCCTGACACGCCATCACCTTCGCCACACCGGTCCAGGACCGTACGGGCGCCCCTGAATGGAGGACATCCGCGCGGACCTGGCAGACCGGGTCTCCACCTTACCGGCGGGGGCCGCCGCTTCCGTCTCTCGAGAAGCGCTTCCGGCCGGCAGCGGCGCAGCATGTTCTTCCGGGTCAGGGGTTCCCGCGCGACCCCGCCCGCGATGGCGCCTCTCCCCACCCCTCTGCCTCAGGCTCCGACGGCTTTTCTTTCTCTAGGTCGGCTGGTCCGGCCCAGAACCTCTAAGGTAGTAGCCGTAGACCCATTCGTGAAAGAGGCTTCCGGAGCGGGAAAGGCGCGTGACGTGCCCCCCCCACCCCGGTCGCGCCTACGACCCCACGGTGAGGCCTTGTGGAGATAAAGGGGCCCGAGGGGCCCGCGCAAGACTCGGCCACGGCGACCACCCCACGAGCCCTGGGTGCGCCCGGGGCCCCAAGAATCTGCCTCCCGCGCTTGTTCCCCAGGAACACCGGGGGCCGGAACACTGCCACTTACCCCAGCGTCTCAAACTACCCCAGCCCAATGCAGAGCCCCGGCCTGGCCTGGCCCGGCCCGGCGTCCGCGGCGGCCACGTGCGCCCCGCGCCGGCCGTGCGCGCCCCGCCCCAGGGGAGGAGCCGGCTGGCGCCTGTCCACTTAGCCCGAGCCTCGGCCGGCCGGGCTCAATCCAGCGGTCCTGCTCGCCCTCCTCCCCGCTTGCTCCAGCCCCGTCTCTTCCCTCCGCTCTCAGGCTCTTCCCGCCGCCTCCATCCATCGGCCCACCCATCCTTCCAGCCGTCCCCGGCCGGAACTGCACGCCCGGCTGCTCTTGCCCCGTGGGACCTGTGAGTGACACCCCCAGCGCAGAACCGAAGCCCTGCACGGCCCCGTCGGGGCAGGGAGGCCAGTTTGCCGGCAGCGCTAAGGTAGAAGGAGATATCTTTCTCCTCAATCGGCCTTTCTCTTTCCTTTTTCCTTTTTTCCCCCCTTTTTCTTTTGACCTTCACATGTCTCTGAAGGAGGTCGCCCAGTTCACAGTCCTTGCCCAGAACAAGGACCTTTCACGGTCACCCTTCACTTTGCGATCAGGGGGCCCGGGCTAGGAGATTTCGGCCAACAGAGTGGGTCCGACGTTCATTCATCCCTCTCAGCCCAACCCTGTAACCAAGGAGGAGGTGGCTGGCCCCGAGAGGCACCAAGCAACCGTGTCCTTGTCTGGGGTCATGTCCACCTTCCTGGGAAGGGCATATGCTGCCTGTGCCAGGTGCTTCCGGAGCGGCATCCCAGCTCTGGGCACCGCAGGCTTGTCACTCAAAAGGAGCCCCAGTTCCCGCCAGGAACCTGGGGTGGAGTCAGCTGGGCTTTTGGGACCCTTACCCAGCCCTTCCTCCAGTCTTATGCCAACAGTGCTTCCAGTCAAGAGTAAGGCTAAGAGGGGGGAGGAGGAGCTGGTGATCAGGTTGCCACTTGCCTTGACTGGGTGTTCCACCTATTCATTACTCTCTTCTTACTGTCGTCACACCCTTTCCAGAAATTCTTAGTGGTAATCGCGAAAAGACGGAGCAGGAGCTGAAGAAAACCACTCTGAGCTGACTTGACTTCAGCCGGAGCTGACGCTGCGTTGTATAATAACTAACATTTGCTAAGCACTCTCAGGTACTAGCCCATTTAAGCCTTAATTTAGCACTATGAGGTCTGATTATTACTCCATTTTGTAAATGCATAAAAAGTAAGGGCTCACTCCTGTAATCCTAACCACTCAGGAGGCTGAGGTCTGAGGAAGCAAGTATATACAGAAAGTACAGAAAGTACATGAGACTTTTAGCTCCAATTAACCAGCAAAAAGCCAGAAATAGAGATATAGCTCAAGTGGTGAGAACCAGCCTTGAGCTAAGGAACAGTAAGGAACAGTGTCAGACCCTGAGTTCAAGCCTGAACACACACAAATGTGCATACACACACATACACAAATCCTTAAACTTAGAGCTCTTGTGATCTGTGTATAAGAAGGTGAACCTAGAATCTAACTTAACACCTTGTTATGGTTCTCAATGGACTCCCTCCAATTGAGGGAGGTTTATTCTCCTTAAATCTCCAGAGATCTCTTCATGGTTTTTCCTTGGATAAGACAGTGTCCAGGCAACAGTCCTAACGCTATCTTCTGTCAGAAATTTCCAATTTCTATGCAAGTCCCTATCCTTAAGTTTCTTGAAGACTAGAAGTATCAAGAGCCTCAAGAATTAACTCTTCATCAAAGTTAATCCATTTACTCCTCGTTCTCAACTCTTCTTGCTAAGGGAAGTGTTGAGGATGACTTACTATTTTTCAGATTGGTCCAGGCCTCACAGCATCCTCTCTTTCAGATGGATTCCCCTTCCTTGAATCTCACCTTCCTGGAATTGACACTGGACTGACTGTTCCACCTAATTAATATCCTTATGTAAATGATCAACCCTTTGTTGTAGCGCTAACAATACTCATCTTCAGTGAATATTTAGGTTTGCACTTTCAAACCATAACCCTGTTGACCTTTACAAGCACTTTGTGAGGTAGATTTAAGTGTCCTAGCTTTCAAGGTGAGAACTAAAGTATGTGAAAAGGCTTTCCCAAGATTATAAAGGCAACAAATGACTTAAGCCATGATTTCCCTCCCACACAAAAACTTCCCTGGAACATCAAGAGTTGACTCCAGCCCAGCCCCCTTTCCACAACTACTAACTACACTGAAAGGGAATATTTCCATCTGTTGGAGAGGATGAGCCACAAAGTTATGTGTCTGCTCACTTTCTTCATCCTCCATGACATACTGACCCAGAAGACTTATAGCCCTGCCACACCCCAAATCTCAAAACTGTAATAAAACTGGCCCCAGTGTTTTACTGTAACCCAGGGAATCTCTGGAAGCTCTTCATCTAAATTTCTCCTGTTCCCTAATTAGCAAGGGAAAGGACAGACTCATGCTCTGTCCTGTTCATTTTGGTCTCTCCTGCTTGATGGGAGGAGTAAGAGTGAGTGAATCATCTGGAAAAGCCATCACCTGTGTATAGTCCTTTTCTTCTCTGCCATTCTGCAGGCTCTAGGATGACTGTTTTGAGACTCCTCCAGACCTGATCCATGGCCCTGACCAGGTAGATAGCACTCTTAGTACCAGCAATCCAGAACCCTGACTGACCACACTGAAGCAGGATGCTCCAGCAGGTAAAACCAACTTTACATAACCCAGGCCTTAAGCACCTGCGGCATTTTATTATCATTTGCTTTCCTGAATGAAGATCCTAGTGCTTTTAACTAGAAAGACAGGAAAGGCCCCTTAAAGGTCTTCCTTCCCTTTTGAAAGCCACTCCAGTGTTCTTGGTATCTAACTGAACCCCTTCTATTGTGATCTTAAATTCTTTTCCTTGACTATGTGAGGTGGAATAAGTGAGGGAATCCGTCAGACATTTTGGTGATCTTACAGAGAGTAAAGCCTAAGAGATGTCCCTGCCAGGTGTACAGTGAAAGCCTGGGTGTCCAAAAAGGAGTGCTCTTTGAAAATGAGCCTTAAAGATTGAAATGCTGGTCCCCCAATGGTGCTCACGCCTGTATACTTAGCTACTCAGGAGGCTGAGATCTGAGGATTGCAGTTCAAAGCCAGCCCAGGCAGGAAAGTCTGTGAAGACTCTTATCTCCAGTTAACCACCAGAAAACTAGAAGTGGTGCTGTGGCTCAAGTGGTAGAGCTCTCGCCTTGTACTGAAGATTTAAGGGACAATGCCCCAGGCCCAGAGTTCAAACCCCATGACCAAAAAAAAGAAAAAAGAAATTGGACTAGTGGAGAAGAAAAATAAGTAGTCTAGGCAAAGCAATCATTCTGTGCAAAACTGCAGGAATTGATCCATATGGTACAGAAGGATTATGATGAATGGATCATGGAATGCATGAAAGCTGCCTTATTTCAGGCTCTTGTCTCTCTGCAAGGCTACTGTCACCCCTGACCTGTAGTATTCCAAATCACCTTCACCCCAGAGTTCTACTTCAAACCTATATAATCCATCATATATAGATTCTGCTCTAGAGAAAACACTGGTATGCATTTGCTGAAATTTACTTGAACAAAGTGTTGCCTCATACTGAGAAGCAGATGTTAAATTGCCTTCAGGAATTTCTAGTCTATTGGAGACTTACATAGACAAGTACCTAAAACTCAACAGGATAATCAAATGTGGAAACTGCTAGCATCAAAAGAACTATGCTAGATATTGCCACTAGACCTTCCTGCTCTTTGGTTCATGACATAGTCTTGAAGGCTAGAGAGAAGCAGAGAGAGCAGTTGTCTACTCTGGGTTTTTTGTATTTACCTTTATTCTTTATTCTTATAATAAATTATTCTTTAATCCTATAATAAAAGTAACATTTCCCATAACTATACTAGTTACTACCCTGAATTGAATCCATGCTATATATAGCAGGCACTGTGCTCTGTGTAATTTTAACTAATCTTCCTAGCATCTCCATGAGAAATACAGTATTCTGGAAATAAGGCTCAGAAAGGTTAAATGACTGGTTCAAACTCACGTTTATTATCAGACATTTGGAAAGTAAAGATAAGAAAAAGCAACATTAAACTCATATTACCCAGCTAGAGGCATGACTCAAGTGATAGCAAGCATAGGCCCTGAATTCAAATCTCAGTTATACCAAAAAACAAAATAACTTGTTCTCAATTCTCTCTCTCTCTCTCTCTCTCTCTCTCTCTCTCTCTCTCTCTCTCTCTCTCTCTCTCTCTCTCCTCTCTCTCTCTGTTCCAGTCCTGGGGCTTGAACTCAGCAGTGCCTGGGCACTGTCCCTAAGCTTTTTTGCTCAAGGGTAGCACTCACTAGAGCTACAGCTCCATTTCCAGCTTTTTTGGTGCTTAATTGGACTTTCCTGCTTGAGCTAGCTTCAAATTTTGATCCTTAGATATCAACTTCCTGAGTAGTTAGGATTACAAGCATGAACAACCAGCGCTGAACTTACAGACATTCTTAGGGCCTTCATGTAGATCATTTTTGAGAAGCAGAATTGCAGACTTAAGACATGCATAGTTTTTTGTTTTTGCCAGTCCTGGGGCTTCAATTCAGGGCCTGGGCACTGAATCTCTTTGTACTCAAGTCTAGCACTCTACCAATTGAGCCACAGTGCCACCCATTCCTGGCATTTTCTGAGTGGTTTATTGGATAAGAGTCTCACAGCCAGGTGCTGGTGGTTCATGCCTGTAATCTTAGCCACTCAGGATCTGGGATCTGGGATCACAGTTCAAACCTAGGCCAGGCAGGACAGTCTGTGAGACCCTTTTTTTTTGATCATGGGACTTGAACTCTGGGCCTGAATGCTGTCCCTCAGCTCTTCAGCTCAAGGCTACTGCTCTACCACTTGAGCCACTGCCCCACTTCTGGTTTTCTGAGTGGTTTTTATTGGAGATAAGAGTCTTATGGACTTTGCTGCCCGGGTTGGTTTTGAACCACGATCCTCAGATCTCAGCTTCCTGAGTAGCAAGGATTATAGGCTTGAGCCACTGGCACTCGGCTGAGACAAGACCCTCAACATTTTTTGGGGGATGGGGCGGGGGGTCTGACCTTGGGGCCTGAACTCTGGGCCTGGGCGCTGTCCCTCAGCTCTTCAGCTCAAGGCTAGCGCTCTACCACTTGAGCCACAGCGCCACTTCCGGCTTTTTTCTTTTTTCTTTTTCTTTTTTTTTTTTTTGTCGGTCGTGAGGCTTAAACTCTGGGCCTGGGCACTGTCCCTCAGCTCTTCAGCTCAAGGCGAGCGCTCTACCACTTGAGCTACAGCGCCACTTCCGGTTTTCTGGTGGTTTATTGGAGATAGGAGTCTAACGGTCTCTCCTGCCCGGGCTGGCTTTGAACCGCGATCCTCAGATCTCAGCCTCCTGAGTAGCTAGGATTACAGGCGTGAGCCACCAGTGCCCGGCCAGCTTTTTTCTTTTTGCTTATGTGGTGCTGAGGAATCGAACCCAGGGCCTCAGGCATGCAAGGCAAGCGCCCTACCACTGAGCCACCTTCCCAGCCCCATCTCAACATATTATTTCATAATTAGAAGAGTCAATTTTTTTTAATGCTTCTCTCTGGACTCCACTTCTACCAGGTCCAGTAAGGCTGGTAACTTGGATGTTGATTGGCCTGTAACTATTGACAGAGGAGATGTGAAAGCACTTATTGAATACGTACTGTATGCAATGGCCTGACTAAATTTTTTTTACATCTTTTCTTCCCAATACCCAGTTTCTTTTCCTTTACTTACAAACATGTAAGTTGTGGTTCAGAAAAGTTAAGTCAATTATTGAGGCTCATAGGGTAGTACAGATCAGTACTGAATACCTGGATCTCACACAGCCATTCTTTCTACTGTGCAGGATCTGCCTTTAATTACCTGATAGCCAGTCTGAATTCCAGCTCTCATATCTTTGTGTTGTCCTCTTCTCAGGTAAATGGCCACAGTTCAGGCTCTGTTGCCCAAAACCTGCCATTCCTCAGAGAAGGCCTGCAGGAGTTCTTGGGTGGTGATACCCCATTGCACCAGCTAGATGACCTCACCAAGGTGAATCCTGTGTCACTGGAGACAGGTATGAGCTTCCCTCTTTCTATGTGCTATCTCCAAAAGGGTGGATGTGTGAGCAGAGAATCCCACACAGCTTTCCCAGTTCAGACCAAGCTGGCAAGACTCCTAACCTGGCTCTGGCCCAGCGAGCCTGACAACTGTACCAGGGCTCCCCAGGGTAGGCTTTGCTCCAGATTTGGGTCTCATCTTAATTAGATCTTGTATCTATTCATTGGGGAGCTGCTGAGATCTAATGGCACTTGATAATTATAGAGGGAGAGGTGTTCACCAGGTGTATGTCTGTGTGTGTGGTTGTGTCTGCATTTTGAGCAGTCTTTGCTAAAGGCATCTTTGCCTCAGTCCTGAGGTGCCTGCAGGCCCGGTACATGGCAGACAAGTTCTACACTAATGCTGGCTGCACCCTGGTAGCTCTGAACCCCTTCAAGCCTGTCCCTCCACTCTACACACCAGAGCTAATGAGAGAATACCATGCTGCATCACAGCCTCAGGTAAGGCCTAGCTGTTTCCTGTGTCCTCCCTACAGTTTAACCATTCTTACCTACCTACTCATCAGCCATAGTCATGCAGAGATTGGTGAGCCCATGGCCCTGCCCAACAAAACCTCTCAGAAATTTGAACACGTTCAGAACAGAAAGCACAAAAAGTAACTAAGTAAACATTTATTTGACTGAGATTGGAATCTAAAAGAGGGACATAGAAAACAAAGGACTTTCCCCCCATAATTGTAATTGTATTAATAGGAAAGAATTTGCAAACGTATATTTATACATTTAATAACTACCTTTTAAAAATTATTATCTTGCACATAATCGTCTCCATATGTTCATCTTTACTGAGAATAAATTATTTGATGAATTAGAGATGATGGCTTAGGTAGAAACATAATTGGTTGTAGTGAAAGTGCTTAAAGAGCACACTTGTAAGATGGGAGGCTGTGGGGAAAGGGGCAATGAGTGAGGGTAGAAAGAATAGTTGGGGGCTGGGAAGGTGGCTCAGTGGTAGAGCGCTTGCCTTCCATGCATGAGGCCCTGGGTTCAATTCCTCAGCACCACATAAGCAAAAAGTAAAAAGCCGGAAGTGACGCTGTGGCTCAAGAGGTAGAGTGCTAGCCTTGAGCTGAAGAGCTGAGGGACAGCGCCCAGGCCCAGAGTTCAAGCCCCACGACCGGACCCAAAAAAAAAAAAGAAAAGAAAGAACAGTCGGGCTGTTTGTATAGGGCCTGAAGTACCACAGCAGTGAGATAGAATACCTTCCTGCTTCATCTGAGTGGAAGTAGAACTGTGAGAAGATCCCACTGGGAATGTAATTACTCTGGGAGTGGGTTCAGAGAAAACAGAGGCTTTGTTTACAGCCCTGAGAGGAGAACTGGCAGAGACAAGGGCAGATACAGAGAAACAGCTCTTATACTTAAAGGGGTTCCTACTCCCTCAGGAAGAGTTAAGTGGTCATTACTAGCCAGGCTGGTGAGGGCTCATGCAAATTGCCTTCTCCTCCAGAAATGCATGCATGGGGAAGTGTCCAAGTGGAATCAAAAGAAGTTTGTATTGAAAACTCCTATCTGACCAATTGTCTGCTATCTCAAAGGCAAAGCTACATCATGGTCCCCTTTGTTTCTCCAGTGCCCAGCTTGATAACTGGCACAATGAAGACAATATTTATCAAAATAAAGAATAGTAGCTTTGGGGCTGGGATTATGGCTCAGTGGTAGAGTGCTTGTCTAGCATGATCGAAATGCTGGGTTTGATTCCTCAGTACCACATAAACAGAAAAATTGGAAGTAGTGCTGTGGCTCAAGTAGTAGAGTGCTAGCCTTAAGCAAAAGAAGCTCAGGGACAGTGCCTAGGCCTTGACTTCAAGCCCCAAAAAGACTGGCAAAAAGAAAAAATAACAAGGACTGGCCAAAAAAAAAAAAAAAAAAAAAAGAATAGTGGTTTTTATATGGGTGCCAGTGACCCAGCTTCTCAGGAAGCTGAGATCTGAAGATTACAACCTGGGCAGGAAAGTCTGTATGGCTTTTTTTTTTTTTGTCCTGGGGCTTGAACTCAGGGCCTGGGCACTGTCCCCAAGCTCATTTGCTCAAGGCTAGCACTCTGCCATTTTGAGTTATAGCCCCACTTCTGGATTTTTGGTGGTCAGTTGGAAATAAGAGTCTCAGACTTTTTTGCCCAGGCTGGCTTTGAACTGCAATCCTCAGGTCTCAGCCTCCTGAGTAGGTAAGTTTACAGGCATTAGCCAACAGATCTCAGCAGTGAAAACTCTTTATCTCCAATTAGCTGCCGGAAAAAAAAAAAAGGTGGAAGACAAACTGTGGCTCAAATGGTAGAATGCTAGCCTTCAGCACAAAAGCTCAGGGACAGGGCCTAGGCCAGAGTTCAAGCCTCAGGAATGGCAACCAAAAAAAAAAAAAAAGGCAACAGTAGTTTTAGAATTCAAGTCAATGGATATTCTTGGAAGGTTATTTAATTCTTGTGAAACTCAGATAACTCCATTTTTTTTCTTTGTGGTACAGGGATTTGGATTCAGGGCCTCACATTTACTAGACAAGGGGTCCACCATTTGAGCCATGCTCCTAGTCCTGGATAGCTTACCTTTTAAAAAAAAAAAAAAGTTTTTTTATTGTGAAAATACTGTACAGAAGGGTTACCATTACATGAGCAAGGTAATGAGTACATTTCTTATCAAGCTTTGTTGCCTCCTCCTTTGTTTTTCCCCTACCATCCCTTCCCTCCCACCTCCACAACTACACTCCCCCCTTTCCCGATAACTTACCTTTATTCATTTATTTATGCCAGTTCCTGGGGCTTGAACTCAGGTCCTGCAAGCTGTTCCTGAGCCTCTTTGTACTCAAGGCTAGCACTCTACCACTTGAGCCATAGCACTACCTCTGGCTTTTTCTGAATAGTTTATTGGAGAATAGTGTCTCAGGGACTTTCCTGCCCAGCTTCAAACTGCAATCCTCAGATCTCAGCCTCCTAAGTAGCTAAGATTACAGGTGGCACCCAGCAACTCATCTTTAAATAAGGCTAATTATTTAACTAGTGCACAAACTTCTTAGGCAACAACTTACAAAAGTTTTTTCATTTGTGTTTTTTTCTTGCAAATTGCAAAGTATGAAAACATAAAATAACAATCAGCAGAATAAGACAATAAAGAAAAATAAAAGGTCTAAGGGCATGGCTCAGGTAGTAGAACAGCTGCCTAGTAAGTGTGAGTTCCTGAATTCAAACCCCAGTTCCACCAAAAGGTAAAGAAGAAAGAAAAGAAGACAAAAGAAGAAGAAAAGCCAGGTGTTGGTGGTTCATGCCTGTAATCCTAGCCTCTCAGGAGTCTGAGATCTGAGGATTGCAGTTCAAAACCAGCCTGGTCAGGAAAGTCCATGAGACTCTTATGTCCAATTAACCACCAGAAAACCAGAAGTGGAGCTGTGGCTCAAAGTGGTAGAGCACTAGTGTTGACCAAAAAAGCTCAGCGACAGCACCTAAGCCCTGAGTTCAAGCCCCATAGCCGACAAAAAAATGAAGAGGAAGAGGACATAAAGTTAAGGTCACAGAGTGCTCTGCGTCAGCATTGCTTCTAGGCTGAAACAATACAAGTAGATAAATCCACCATAGGAATTTCATACTTGGGCCTAACACTGTTCAATTCAGTAAATTCTTCTGGAGGAGCATGCTGGCACTGACTGCTCTTGGCAAACTATCCATCTCAGCCTTCACTGAGTCAAATTGAAAATTTGTGTTCCCTTATGTACATTTCACTCCTTGATGTTTCAGAAACTGAAGCCCCACATCTTTACTGTGGGAGAACAGAGCTATAGAAATGTCAAGAGCCTGATTGAGCCAGTCAACCAGTCCATTGTGGTCAGTGGAGAGAGTGGTGCTGGAAAGGTAGGAGGGCTACTTTACCATCCTGTCAACTCATACCCTGCTTGGTGGGCGGAGAGGTAGGGGTAATTCCTAGTGGAATTTGCTGGGTTGTCACTGGCAGATAGGCAACTAAACCAAGAAGTTGGTGTGCCAAGGTCTATGTACTTGGCCTGATGTCAAGAGACAGGTTCCAATCCAGGTGCTGTGGCTCATGCCTATAATCCTAGCTACTCAGGAGGCTGAGATCTGAGGATCATGGTCAAAGCCAGCCCGGGCAGGAAAGTCCATGAGACTCGTATTTCCAATTAACCACTAGAAAACCGGAGTGGCACTGTGGCTCAAGCAGTAGAGCACTCGCTTTGAGTTGAAGAGTACAGGGGCAGCTCCCAGGCCCAGAGTTCAAGCCCCATGACCCACGAAGAGAGAGAGACGGGGGGCAGGTTCTGCTCCCACCCTTGCTCAGTGAAATACTTTCCCACTGAGCTTCACTTTCTCATCAAACATCTTTACCAGTTCTGGTACCACTGGTAAGAACATCAGCTGTTGGGGGTTCTAGTATAGTGCTTAAAAGAGCATATCTGAAAGGTCCTTTGCTTCTGCAAACCTCAGTTTTCTCACTTGTAAAATGAGACAGAGAAGAGAATCAACACCCGACTCTTGGACTTGTGTGAAAATTAAAGAGACAGTGTTGCCAGGCATAGTGATGCATTCTTCTACTCCCAGCCCTGGGAAGTCTGAGGCAGGAAGATTGGAAGGCCAACCCAGGCTACGTAGAAAGATTCTGTCTTAACAAAATAATACAAAGTAAAATAAAATGCACATATGGCACTATTTAATGGCATGCTTAGCACAAGACAGCTAGGGCTCTTCCAAAAGTAGCTGGGTTTACTGTGGGAGGTGGTTTATTAGAGTAGTCTAACAGAACCCCTTAGAGATTCTGTTGACCATAACAGTGGCATGTGCAATATATTGGACCAGCTGTGGCAGAGAACAGAAGCACCTGGTGTAGCCATGAAGCCTCATGGATGGCAGAACCACAAGTGAGGTAGAATACTGCATAAGGATGAGCAAGTTATGCTACAACTAAGTCAGGGAAGGCTACTGGTCCAGCTCACATCACCTGCTTACCAAGTCTTACCCAGCTGATTCACCCTTTTCTACTGCAGCATTTTTACTTCATATGTGATTCTTTTTGTTGTTGTTGTTGGCCATGGGGCTTGAACTCAGGGCTTGGGCACTATCCCTCAGCTCTTCAGCTCAAGGCAAATGCTCTACTGCTTGAGCCACAGTGCCACTTCGGTTTTCTAGTGGTTTATTGGAGATAAGAGTCTCACAGACTTTCCTGCCCAGGCTGGCTTTAAACCATGATCCTCAGATCTCAGCCTCCTGAGAAGCTAGGGTTACAGGCGTGAGCCACCGGTGCCTGGCTTCATATGTGATTCTTTATACCATAAATCCCTACTTTAGACCATAAATGCCTACACTTAGATATGAGAGAATTTCTGAGCACCTGCTAAGTCCTAGGCTGTGGGTTAGGCACTAAGGGATGTCTTGGAGAATCAGAGATTAAAGTGCTACATCCAGCTTTTGGGCAAAGGCTAGGATTTAGATGAAGAAGGGAATCTCTGGGAGCAAGGTAGCCAGCCAGATCAGGTCCAAGGAGTATGGATTAAGTGGTAAAATACTTACCTAGTAAGTGTGAGGCTAAATTCAAACCACCATAATACAAGAGAGGAAAAGGGAGGGAGGAGGAAGGGAAAGAAAAATAGGTCACTCTATAGCAAAAAATATGTGTATGTATTATAGAGATAAAGTATCTACTCAGGAGGCTGAGGAACATCACCATTCAAAGCCAACCTAGACAGAAAATTCCATAAGACTACATCTCCAATTAACAGCAGAAAGC
Source organism: Dipodomys spectabilis (assembly GCF_019054845.1). NCBI lineage: Eukaryota > Metazoa > Chordata > Mammalia > Rodentia > Heteromyidae > Dipodomys > Dipodomys spectabilis. Next base: position 8,270,564 of record NW_024870681.1, read on the forward strand.
TGCACTGGAGGCATAGCTCAAATGTTAGCCCCAGCCATGAACAAGCAAGTCAAGCAAGAGCTCAGGGTCCCCAGAGCCACCAAAAAAAAAAAAAATAGGGGACATTTATAGCATTCAAAGCTTATTATAGAGAAGGAACTCAAATAAATGACCTAAGTATCCACTTTGTATCAGTCAACTCTGGCTGCCACAACAAAATACTAGTACTGGTGGCTTAATGAAAATAAGTGCATTTTCTCACAGTTCTAGAGGCTAAAAGTCCAAGATTAGGGTGCAACATGTTGGGTTCTAGTAAGAGTTCTTTTTTATGCTTGCAGTCTACTGCCTTTTAACCATGACCTGATATGGGAGGTAGAAAAAAGAGTCTCTTCGGGGCTGGGAAGGTGTCTCAGTGGTAGAGCGCTTGCCTTGCATTCCTGAGGCCCTGGGTTCGATTCCTCAGCACCACATAACCAGAAAAAAAAGTCGGAAGTGGCGCTATGGCTCAAGTAGTAGAGTGCTAGCTTTGAGCTGAAGAGCTGAGGGACAGCACCCAGGCCCAGAGTTCAGGCCCATGACTGGACCCCTACCCCAAAAAAAAAAAAAAGAGTCTCTTCATCTTTTTTTTTTTTTGGTCGGTCGTGGGGCTTGAACTCTGGGCCTGGACGCTGTCCCTCAGCTCTTCAGCTCAAGGCAAGCGCTCTACCACTTGAGCTACAGTGCCACTTCTGGCTTTTTCTTTTTGCTTATGTGGTGCTGAGGAATCAAGCCCAGGACCTCATGTATGCAAGGCAAGTGCTCTACCACTGAGTCACCTTCCCAGCCCCATGCATCTCTAGTTTCTAAGAATGTATATAAAGTCTTTCTAGATCGGTGCCTGCCACAAAGTAATCAGTATTTGCTGTGATACCTCAGAGACATTGTATAGCCTGCCTGGGCTAGGAGAGTTGTCCTGTCTACCTTGGCCCCTCTCGTTTCTAAGTGCGTCCTCTAGAGCTGGAAGCACAGGTATCACCCCCTACTTCATAGAGGAGAGGAAATGCCTTGCCCAAGATCACAGTTGAATTTCAGCCTTCAGCATTTGATTAGCAGCACTTATGGTGAAAGCTCTGTGGGCTCTGCTCCCTCTGGCACTTTGATACTAGAAAAGAACATGGACACACTTCCCATGTGGCTATTTCTGCCACAGACGTGGACCTCCCGCTGCCTGATGAAATTCTATGCTGTGGTGGCTGCCTCACCTGCTTCCTGGGAGAGCCACAAGATTGCAGAGAGGATTGAACAGCGAATCCTGAACTCCAACCCTGTCATGGAAGCATTTGGTGAGCTCAGCATCCTCAGCACTGTGCCTCATCCAGTTTCCTTTAGAATTAGCTATCTTCAGGCAGAGATGAGGCAGAGACCTGATACCTTCTCAGGGTTGATGGATGACTACATCCTAACTATATGGACTCCAAATCTTTCTTCTTCCCCCAAACCTTCTTCCTTCTAGCCTAGGTCCTTGTAATACTAGTTCTGCACAGGACCTGTGGCTTATCTGGTCTAAGTCTAAGGATGACTGGTTATTAGTGTCCATGTGGGATTGGAGCCCAGATGTGGCTTGTCTAAGGCCAATTAATCATAGTTCATTGTTTTTTTATTTTACTGTCAAAGAAAAAAGTTCCTCATTGCCTCTACTTGCTCATTCCAGTTCCTACCTTGTCACAAAGTGTCTAGCTCTCCTGAACCCCCTAGTTCTATCCCTCTTACGGAAATCAGTGAAGCAGCCTTCAGTTGACTAGGGTAGGGACATGGCTCCCAGCAGACCTGGAGCCAGAGTGGGCTGTGGGAACTCTGCAAACCAAGGAGGGGGTGAGGAATAAACACACATGTGATTGTAGGGAACGCATGTACGCTGAGGAATAACAACAGCAGTCGCTTTGGGAAGTTCATTCAGCTCCAAATGAACAGGTAATAGCTGCTGCTGGCCCATGGGAAGCCAGGGACTGGATGGTAAGCAGCTGAAGCAGTTGCCAGCCTGGGTCACCCCTGTGTGCAGTTCTGCTCTATATGTGTATGGGATTCATTTGGGGCGGGGGCGGGGGGAGGGCATGGAGGGGCCTGAACTCTAGTCCTGGGCCCTGTCCCTCAGCTCTTTAGCTCAAGGCTAGCACCCTACCCCTTGAGCCACAGCGCCACTTCTGGCTTTTTTCTGCTTATATGGTGCTGAGGGATCGAACCCAGGGCCTCATGCATGCGAGGCAAGAACTCTACTACCACTGAACCAACTTCCCAGCAAACTTCCTTTTTTGTGTGTGTCGGTCTTGGGGCTTGAACTCTGGGCCTAGGTGCTGTCCTGTGCTCTTTAGCTCAAGATGAGTGCCCTGCCTCTTGAGCCACAGCGCCACTTCCTGTATGGGATTCTTTAGATCAGTGAACTCTGGGATTCTGATAACTACTTTGGCCTTTGGAGTAATATTCTTGTCATGGCTTGTGTGTTCCTCCTGGCTTCCACTCTTGATCAAGGACTTCTTGTTAAATTGCTACCTCCAAGCTTGAAGCTAGAGCTTCTGTTTTTGCCTTAGGATGGGACAGAAGTAATACACAGAGGCCTTGGCTCTGCTCACCCCAGGCAGAGAATGTCCTAGAAAACCCAAAGACATTCTCAGTGGTTCCAACCCATGAACAAGAAGAGCTTGTTCTAGGTGACACTTATCATATAGTTTAGTGGTAAATAGGTGGTAATGGAATTAACCTGTAATGTGTACCAGCGCCCAGCAGATGACAGGAGCTGCAGTCCAGACGTACCTCCTAGAGAAAACTCGTGTTGCCTGCCAGGCCACCAATGAGAGGAACTTCCACATCTTCTACCAGGTCTGTACCAAGTGGTATCATCGTGCTCAGATGCAGGACAGGGATAGGACTGTCTCTTATCCTTAGCATGCCCCATGTCTGGCTACCAGTGATGCTGCTGCCTATTCCTATCAATTGCACATGCAACATTTTTGCCTCATGCTGAGTCTGGCCTCCAGTGCTGTACTAAGCTCCTGGGCTTCTGGCCTGGGTATTTGTTTTGTCTCATCATCAGTCTAAGGGCTGTTCTAAAATGGGAACTGTTTCCTCTAACAGAATGAAGGGCCTTGGACTTGTGTTACTTCCCTAGCCTGGGCTTCTCCAGCATGGATAGGAGATCTCCCTTATGGTCAGATTGGAAGCATTCTTAGGTAGAAGATGTGCCTCTCTAGACAAGACAGGTGCCCCCCAGGCAGGAGTTGTGTATTCTTCACCAGACTACAAACTTTCCCACAACAGGGTTTTTGAATTAGGTTGGAAATATCAAGGACTATGTTTGCCACTTTTGTCCCCTGCCTGTTCTAATCTCAGACCTTTGGACACATGGCTTTCCCACCCACTCCCTCCCCACAGATATGCAAAGGAGCCAGCGAAGATGAGCGGCTCCAGTGGCATCTTCCTGAGGGAGCTGTTTTCTCTTGGCTGCCCAACCCAGAGAAGACCTTGGAAGGTAGGAGAGACCTTACCTGGCTCCCTGACACACACACACACACACACACACATACACACACGCACATGCACACACACACACACACGCACAGACACACTGTCCCTCCTGACCACTGGGCTATGACATGGATTCTTTTTCAGAGGATTGTTTTGAGGTGACCAGAGAGGCCATGCTCCATTTGGGTATCGACACCCCCACCCAGAGCAACATCTTTAAGGTCAGAAGAAAAGTCATACCACTTAATATGCAACAGAGGTGATGGGCAACCCTTTTCATATGTCTCCGCTGGACTTATGACTCCTTCTTTGCCTGAGCATTTAGCACTTTGACCCCAGTATACAATTTTCAACCCTCTCAGTCTGTTCGGCTGAGCCTGGAGATGAGATGCTGGGCTCAGTGACACAGTACCTAGTGCTGGAGTGCAGAACATGGCACTAGACAACAAAGGGCTCAAGTAATGAATTCCTGCAGAATAGAGAAGATCCTATCATGTTTGTCCAATACTTAAAAATTTTAAAAAAAAGTTTGTTCTTTTTAGATTACTTGGTCTTATGTGTGATTGTTTCCATTTTATGCCTGAGAAAGATCAGCGGTAAAGTAACCTAACAGGTGATATCATAAGTTTGTCCCAGATAAAATCCCTCTAGATTCCTACCTTCCTCTTCCTCTACCTCAGCCCCTTCTCTCTCCCTCTCATACCCAAGGTGATCTGGCCACTCTCCTCCTAACTCTGCCTCCCTTCTCCTGTCTTTGTTGACAGGGCTGACTGCCTCCTCCCCTGCTCACCACCTCACCCCTAGAGCAAGAGGGCATGGATAGGATAGGGTCACAACAGGGGCAAGGAAGCCTCTGCAGGAAGATGGCAGTACAGTGGAAATTGACAACTTCAGATGGGGGGTGCTCAGGCAGGGAAGGGAGACGATGTCATGTCTGTGTGGACATTGCCAGGTAAGAGCCTGGGCAGAAAACAGTCTCAGTAAGTGGAAAACACTAGGATTCTGGGCATGAGTGCTGCTTTGGGGATATAGCATGACCCTCTGCCACAGGCACATTGTGCATTGGGCTCAGCAGCCCTCTCTTGGGGTAGGTTGTGACTAGTATCTGGTCCAAAGGTTTTTTGAGTCTGAAGAGGATTCTCCTTTCTGTAGCTCCATACTGTAGCTTGCTGAGTACAAATGCAGAAGGATGGCCATCCTGTACAGAGATCAAGATCATAGGTGGGCCATCCTAAGCCTCAGTGCTGAGAAAGGGTCCTATGGAGTCAGAGCCAAGCCCCCAGCAGACCACAGAAATAACCCTGGCCAATAACTATCAGGATGGTTATTCCTGCACTGTTCCTGGAAAGTAAGAATGGAAAGACAGAATTAGACATGAAGACTCCATTGGCTGCCTTAGGAGGCACCTGCAGTCAGGCTGCCTGAGATCCCATTTTCTCTTCAGTGTGTTGTACTCAGGCTTGGGATTTAACCTCCACCAGGCCAATTTACTATAAGCATCATAACAACACATGCCTCAAACAATTGCTGAAAGAGAGGTAAATAGCTGGGTACCAGAGACTCATGGCTATTGTCCCAGCTACCTGGAGGATGGAGACTTAAGTCCATGACTCCATCTCCAAGTCAACCAACAAAATACCTGACTGGAGACAAGGCTCAAATGATAGAGTGCCGGCAATGATTAAGCAAGTGAATGAGATCCTGAGTTCAAGACTTGACACTGGCACCAAAAAAACCCACAAAGATTTAGAGATGATTCCTGTAGCTAGTATACAGCTGTGCTAGTAGCACAGTTGGCCAGTAGCAGAAAGCATTACTCTTCCATCGTCATGACTCCAGTCAGTAGCTGGGCTGAGCCTACTGCGGGTCTCCTGTGCCTGACCATGCTTTTTGCCTCCTCAGGTCCTTGCTGGGCTGCTGCATCTTGGCAATATCTGGTTTGCTGATTCTGAGGATGAAACCCAGCCCTGCCAACTGATGGAGGATGCCAAGTGTGAGGGGCAAGAGTGGGGAGCAGGGTGGACTCTGGCAGGAAAATGGCCAACATTAGTGGGATTAGGTGGAGGTTGGAGGATTAATGTTTCATTCTGCTGCCTTATTTTTCTTTTTTTTGGGGGGGGGGGTGAGGAGGTGGGTACTAAAGATTGAATTCAGAACATTATACTTGGTAGACAAGCAATATACCATTTGAACTATGCCCCCAGTTCTTTTGATTTTGATTTTTTTTTCATAGGGGCTCACACTGTCCTTGCTGGCTTTGGACCTTAATCCTCTTACTTTTTCCTCCTAAGTAGCTAAGATTACAGTTGTGTACCACTACACTCAGCCCTATTCTGCTTTCCTTTTTTTTTTTTTTTTTTGCCGGTCATGGGGCCTGAACTCTGGGTCTGGGCACTGTCCCTCAGCTCTTCAGCTCAAGGCTAGTGCTCTATCACTGGAGCCACAGCGCCACTTCCGGCTTTTTCTGTTTATGTGGTGCTGAGGAATCGAACCCAGGGCCTCATACTTGAAAGGCATGCACTCTACCGCTGAGCTACCTTCCCAGCCCCTTCTGCTTTCCTTGATTAAACCAATTGCTATCAGGCTCTGCCCTGAGTAATTTTCTCCTTACCCCACTCTTTCTTGAATAATTTATTCCTTTCAACCTCTCTGGTGAGAGAGGCATCTTTATCTTATAGATGAGAGAACAAGAGTCAGGTTTATTTATTTATTTTTTTTGTCGGTCGTGGGGCTTGAACTCTGGGCCTGGGCGCTGTCCCTCAGCTCTTCAGCTCAAGGCGAGCGCTCTACCACTTGAGCTACAGCGCCACTTCCGGTTTTCTGGTGGTTTATTGGAGATGGGAGTCTCACGGTCTCTCCTGCCCGGGCTGGCTTTGAACCGCGATCCTCAGATCTCAGCCTCCTGAGTAGCTAGGATTACAGGCGTGAGCCACCAGCGCCCGGCAAGAGTCAGGTTTATAAAGTGACTTATTTGGCCTACTCATGGCAGTGTAGGTAACACAGAAGTTCTGGGTTTGAGGACCACCACTGCTCTTATGGCAACCATTGCTGTCTCTACTCTCATCAGAACCTGAGGTTCTGTTCACTTGGGTTATGTTTCCACTGTGATTGCTTCAGTGCTTCATCAGGACTGTTTGGATGGAGACTGTTTGCCTAAGGAGGACTTGCCTTTCCCAGGCTCTCTCAGGACATCAACCTTGCTGCTACAGCTCCAAGAGGACCTACTTCTGGAGACACTAAGAATCAGAACCATCAAGGCAGGCAGGCAGCAACAGGTGTTCCAGAAGCCCTGCTCCCAAGCTGAGTGTGACACTCGCAGAGACTGTCTGGCTAAACTGGTCTATGCACGGTGAGCATTATTCTGGTTGTTAAGAGCCATGTCCTGTCCACAACTTCTTGATCTATTGGGTTTAGACCAGACACCACTGGTGAAGGCTAACAGAGGTAGGCTCAGAACAGTGAGGCTCCAGATAAAGCAAGTCAGTTCCTCAGACCCCTAGGGGCAGCAGGGCGCGGCTCCCAGGTTTTCTCTGAACGATGTCTTTGGCCTCAGCTCCTGAGTACTGAGTGGAGAAATTACCACATTCTGACATAGATTTAGCTTATTACTCAAGGAAAGGAGCCAGTTTGATCTTGGCTCACCTATTGGTGAGGATGGCCTACACAGCTCTCCATAGGCAAAGCAAAGCCCAAAGGTGATTTGGCACCTTTATGGCTCCAGGTTCAGGCCACTGGGTTAATAGGCTCTTCTGTCTCCCTGAACTCTAGTACTTACTGCCATGTGTTACATAGGGCATCAAAGGTGGTAGAGCCAGAGGGCTTAGCCCAAAGTCTCAAACACTACTGCACGTAGCACTGCATGGCAGGGAAGGTGGGTCCTGATCTTTCCTGGGGCACTACATGGATATACTACCCTCTGGCCATATAGTCAAGGATGATCTCATTTTGTGTTCTAAGAGCTTTTAGGTACCTTGTGAGGGTTCCCACGGACTTTTTCAGGAAAGTTCAGTGAACCCTACCCTGGCCTACCAACAGCCCCTTCTAGTCCTGACACCAGCTGGTACTGGGCCGTGTCCTGCTGGGTCAGTCTTGCTGAGAGGACAGCCCAGATAACTACAGATACCTGGGGAAAAGCATAAGACTGAACAGAGAGCATTTAGCACTTGACCATCAGGGTCAGAATATAGGGCTCACCAATGTGTGACAACCCTTCCTGGGGAGTGATCTTGCCGCCAAGGATCAGATTGCCCCTTATCACACTCCACTCTCTTCCTCCCAATAGGCTGTTCGACTGGCTGGTGTCAGTGATCAACAGTAGCATCTGTGCAGACCCCGACACATGGACTGCTTTCATAGGTAGCAGGCACTCACCATACCAGGACCCTCCAGAAAACAAGCAGTAGAGCCCTGGACAGCAAAGCAGGAGTCCCTCTGTGTGACACTGGGTTGCTTCTTTCCCTTCTGCCCTATCTCCTATCTGCCCACCAGTGTTTGGGTGAGATCTCTGCTCCCCAAACCCGTATCTGACCTGCCCAAGGCCTCCAGATAGATTCAAATGGTACCTTCTCCATAAGGACCCCTTTCTTCCTGTTCCAGTCCCAGGAGGGGATAGAGAGAGAGAGAGAGAGATGTGTGTATGTGTGTGTGTGTGTGTGTATGAAAGAACTAGACTGGGAGACATACTGAATTTAACATCTTTATAAATCTGAGTGGGACAGTCAGATAAAGAAGGAAATCATTGCTTACAGGCACTATGGGCAGTCTGGCCATACGAATGAGGTCCTCCAAAAGATTTAACACAGAATACCTTCCCTGGAACCTGTTCTCCTCAAAGAGGGGCCTATCAGGGCCAGAAGATTGTGATTTAAAAATGGGCCTGATATTCCAAGCTGCCCCTTATAACCTCACTTGGCTTTCCTGCCTACCCTGAGGATGATGGGTAAAGACTGGAAGCACCCTAGAGGGACAGGGTGAAGGACAGAGAAGGATGTTCAGCTCACCACTAGGCATCATGTTCACTCAACCTCATCGCCAGGCTGTCCAGCATGAGACCTCAGCAAGAGCACTGTAGTCCCCTGCCTGCCCCCACAACGGCCCTGTGGTTCTCTCCCATCTTCCCAGGCCTGCTGGATGTATATGGCTTTGAATCATTTCCTGACAACAGTCTAGAACAGTTATGCATCAACTATGCCAATGAGAAACTGCAACAGCACTTCGTGGCCCACTACATGAGGGCACAGCAGGTAAAGGGGCAGAGGGAAGGACCATCCTTCTGCATTCTCTGCTTCCTCCTGCTCTCCAGCCCCAGCCCAGTTCTACCTGAAAGCCTTATTTTATTATTAACAAGTAATAACCGTATATAAGAAGTACAACATGTCTTGATTTTTCTCCCTCTTTTGATGGTGTTCTAGAATATGCTATGGCACTGAGGTCTACCATGGGTAACCCCTTTTTTGGGCCTCAGTCTACAGCTGCCTCCTCCCATCCCCACTCCTTTCTTGCCCCTCTAGGAGGAATATGCAGTTGAGGGCCTAGAGTGGTCATTTGTCAACTATCAGGACAACCAGATCTGTTTGGATCTCATCGAAGGGAGTCCCATCAGCATCTGCTCCCTTATAAATGAGGTAGGGAGATTCAGCTAGTAAGCTGAGCCCTACAGTTGGTCTTGGGCTTTTCTCAGGCATGGATGACTATTTTGTACTTTGGCTGTCCATGGGGCTAGCCAGTGAAAATCTCCCATTTTTGTGACCAACTGCCCACACTCATCCCACAGGAGTGCCGCCTCAATCGACCAAGCAGTGCAGCCCAGCTCCAGACACGAATCGAGAGTGCCTTGGCAGACAGCCCCTGCCTGGGCCACAATAAGCTCAGCAGGGAGCCTAGCTTCATCGTGATGCATTTCGCAGGGCCTGTACGATATCACACAGCTGGCCTGGTAGAGAAGAACAAGGTAGGCTTGGCTATCGCCTGTGGGCCTCTGTGTGAAATGAAAAACATAATCATTCTTCTGTGCTCATAGTGCTTTCCCATTAAGAGTTCACTCCTCTGAATCCAGGAATGTCATCCTTGGCTCACTTACCTGAGGTCTCTGCTAGTCAAGGATGACCTTCCTGAAAATGACCTAGAAGACTATATCTGGGTTTCTGGTTAGTTAGTATACTCTTTTTTTTTTTTTTTTTTGCCCATCCTGGAGCTTGAACTCAGGGCCTAGGCACTGTCCCTGAGCCTCTCTGCTCAAGGCTAGCACTCTACCATTTACGCCACAGCACCACTTCTGGTTTTTTCTGTTTATGTGTACTGAGGATTTGAACCCAAGGCTTTATGTATGCCAGGCAAGCACTCTACCACTGTAGATTCCCAGCTGTAGATTCATTCTTTTTTTGTTTTGTTTTTTTTGTATCCGGTCATGGGGCCTGAAGCCTGGGCCTGGGCGCTGTCCCTCAGCTCTTCAGCTCAAGGCTAGCACTCTACCACTTGAGCCACAGCGCCACTTCCGGCGTTTTTTTCCTGCTTATGTGGTACTGAGGATTCGAACCCAGGGCCTCAAACATGCAAGGCAAGCTCTCTACCACTGAGCCACCTTCCCAGCCCTGTAGATTCATTCTTGTATGGGACTCAGGCCCTGTCCTCTGGAAGTCCTGCTTTTGAGGGTCTGGGTGGTTAGGGGTGCCAGGCCTTGTATAATACTGAGAAGCAATCCACCTGCCAGCTTTGCTCTTTCCCAATAGGATCCTGTCCCCCCTGAGCTAACTGGGCTCCTGCAGCAATCCCATGATCCCCTGCTCACAGTGCTGTTTCCTACTAATTCCAAAGAGAAGACCCAAGAGGAGCCCTCTGGCCAGGGCAGGGCCCCTGCTTTGACTGTGGTGTCCAAGTTTAAGGTAGGTATGGTTGTGATCACATGGGGAACTCAGTTCACTCACCAATCTTCCAGATGTTACCAGGTCCTTGCACTTTAGAGGAATGGGACTGTTTCCTGGGGAGCAATAGTAAGTCAAGTAGACATGTTCCCAGTCCCCGTGGAGTTTCTGCTCAGTATAGAAGACAGAAACATGCTGGGTACTAGTGGCTCACACCTGTAATCCTAGCTACTCAGGAGGCTGAGATCTGAGGATCATGATTCAAAGCCAGCCCAGGAGACTTATCTCCAATAAACTACTCATAAAAGCAGGAAGTGGCGCTATGGCTCAAGTGGTAGAGCACTAGCCTTGAGCTGAAGAGCTGAGGGACAGCACCCAGGCCCAGAGTTCAAGCCTTACAACCAACCAAAAAAAAAAAACAAAACAATAAATCATCTAGTACAATATATATATAGTATAATATGTATAATATATATAAATATATAATGTGCAATATTACACAGCCAGCCTGGTAGAGAACATGGTAGGCCCTATAGAGGGTGGGGTGTCACTGTTGATAGGTGGCTGTAAGACAGTAGTTACATGCACCTGGTCCTGCTCAAATCCTCTCCTTGGCTGGAGCAGACTTATCATTTCTCTTGTCTGCTTTCTATTTTTCAGGCCATGTACATTCTGAACCCGCATCTCCTGTCCCTCAACTCTTCTCGCCTGTTTGTTCTTCCCTTCTACACTACTTTCCTTAGCTTGTTTCTTCTCATTTATGAATCCCTATTTTGTCCTTACCTTGAGTAGGTACCTTGGAAAGCCCAAGTTGATTAGCACTGTCCTGTCCCGGCCTCAGATGCCACTGAGGGTACCTGTACAACACACATTATGCTCCTGAGTGTGTGTGAGCTCTGAGATAGCAGATTACCTCAGCCTGGTACAGCCTCCAGCACCCAGGGCAGGCTGAAGAATGGCACCTTTCCTTGAGTGAATGGCAAGAGGTTGTAAGACTATTCTTGGAAGATTACTCTGGGGAGAAGGGTATGGGTCCACAAAGGTCTGTGGAGATGAGTGAGGAGCTGTGAAAGGTTAGGAAATCGGATGGGCTTTGCTCAGTGACCACACCAGTTGTTCCAGGGCTTATGAGTGTCATAGTGAGAGGGTAGGGGGAACCACCTAGTAGGAATTTGATGTAATTCACTAGGACCATAGCTCATGGCTTTGAGTCTCTGCCTAACTTTGTGTCTCTCCTATGTGCAGGCATCACTGGAGCAGCTCCTGCAGGTCCTACACAGCACCACTCCCCACTACATTCGATGCATCAAGCCCAACAGCCAGGGCCAGGCACAGACCTTCCTCCGGGAGGAGGTAATTGACACTGAGCCAAAGATGCAGTGCATTGAGCCCAATCTGGCCGAGGCCTGGAGAAATGAAGGGCAGTATATCTATTCCAAATGGTGTCTCTCAGGCTGGACCTGACATTAGGAAGGGCTGCTGTTCCCTGCTCTGGCAGGACAGTCACTTCTGGTTGTGTAGTCTAGGCACTATATATTAGGGCCTAGCCAAGGAGGCAAGTGGAGATTTGTATTCCTCTTGCTCTTTTCCTACTAAGCATGTTCCCTAATGAAAGACTGAAGCTGTTCAGAGGAATGGATGATTCTGTTTTTTTCTTTTGTCAGTCGTGGGGCTTAAACTCTAGGCCTGGGTGCTGTCCCTGAGCTCTTCAGCTCCAGGGGAGCACTCTACCACTTGAGCCACAGTGCCACTTCTGGTTTTCTGGTGGTTTATTGAAGATAGGAGTCTCATGGGCTTTCCTGCCCAGGCTGGCTATGAACCTCGATCCTCAGATCTCAGCCTCCTGAGTAGCTAGGATTATAGGTGTGAACCAACAGGGCCCTACGAATGGATGACTTGATTAGTCTGTGTCACTGTTTTTTTCTAATTTGCACAAAATCATTCTTTGGCTAGCAGTTGCCCTTTCCTCAGGGCACTAGGCTCTGAGGGATGTATATGAGGTGCTGGTCAGTGCTGAGTATCCTGTCACCTGGTAAATGTGGCCTTCGAGTTTGTAGCCAGAACTGCTTTGCTAAGTGAACCACTTGGTTCTGACTGCAGAAGAATCTTCAGCTGTGAGCCACTCCATTGCTTGCAGTCAAAACTAGATTTGGTTTGGGCTATACTGGGAAGTAGTGAGTATGCTCAGGGAGGTGAGGAGATAGCCAGAACCATCACTGATCTCAGCTATATTAGAAGCCTGGCATCAGACAGGACTTGGGACCACCAGGACCCTTTTTAGCAGGGAGATTTTTCCAGAGCCCTTTTTCTTTCTTTTTTTTTTTAATTTGTTGTTGGTTGTGGGGCTTGAATTCAGGGCCCAGGTACTATCCCTAAGCTTTTCTGCTCAAGGCTAGAACTCTACCACTTTGAGCCACAGCTCCATTTCCAGTTTTCTGGTGGTTAATTGGAGATAAGAATCTCACAGACTTTCCTGCCTGGGTTGGCTTTGATCCTCAGATCTCAACCTCCTGGTATGAGCCGCCCATGCCCAGCTGCCCTTTGATTTCTTGTTGCTCCCAAAGAAACACAATTATTGCCAGCTGAGCTTCAGGGGAACCTGGAGCTCCTAGAAGGTAGGGCATTTTTGGCCTGCAGGTGCCTAACCTGTCTCCCTACCCTACAGGTCCTGAGCCAGCTGGAGGCTTGTGGCCTCGTGGAGACCATTCACATCAGTGCTGCTGGCTTCCCCATCCGGTGAGTGAGCAGCTGTATCCTCTACAGGGCCAGAGCCAGACAAAAGCCTTCTCAACCCAGAGCAGGAAAGGCAGATCTGTAGAAATCAACCTGGAACTCAAGGAGCATCATCTATTAATTTATCCAGTCACTTATGGTACACTATTTTGTACCAATCATCACTGCTGATGAGGTATTAGTGAATGAGGAAGTTAAAGCCCTGCCCTCTTGAGGCATACATTCCTGTGGAAACAGGAGTATCTGGTGCTAGGAAACAAACCATGTTAATAGATGGACTAACAAGAAGAGATACTTAGGCTGGTCCAGAACAGGCCCCTCTGGGTAGCTCAGGCCTATGAAAAGGGAAGGGATCCATGTGAGAAGATATGGGGAGAGAGGCTTAGAAGGTGGCTCAGTGGTATAGTGCTTGCCTCGCATGCATGAGACCCTGGGTTCAATTCCTCAGCACCACATAAGCAGAAAAGGCCAGAAGTGGCGCTGTGGCTCAAGTTGTAGAGCATCAGCGTTAAGCTCAAGAGCTGAGGGACAGTGCCCAGGTCCAGAGTTCAGGCCCCAAGACCGCCAAAAAAAAAAAAAAAAGATGTGGAGGAGTGGAATGGAGTTTAAACTGAAGGACCAACCACCATAAAGCTGCCACATAGGAGCAGTGATGCCAAGGGGCTAGACCAGACAACCTGCATTAGGCGAGGCAGGTTGGCATTAGCCAGGCCTTGTAGGGCCTAAGCAGACTTGGCAGTTTGTCCTGAATGTAGTAGAAACTAGTTAAGTGTTATAAGCAGTTGTAGGATCTCATTCGTAGTCACAGAAAGTCCTTGTGCTTCTGTGAGGAAGCCGGACATAGGATCAGGATAGAAGTGAGGTGAAGGTGCACAGATGGACCTAGACAATGATGGCGCATGAAGTCTGATAGCAGGGGAGGGAGCATGGCTTGTAATAGGAAGAGGACTACAGATGGATGGCTTGCAGTGTGAGACAGGGAATAGTCAGCTTTCAGGCTGCAGAAGCAATATGCTTGGTTGGAGTGAGGGGAGGGTCAGGAATTTTCTCATGGCCTCAGCAGGTTTAATAAGATTGTGGGATAGATTAAAAGTTAACAAATGCAATTGTGCTATTCAGTATACATTATGTGGGAAATGACCTATGTAATTTGTGGGTATGTATGGGAGGGGGAAACTGGGAGAAAACAAAGGGGTGACATTGTCCAAAAAAAGAAATGTACTCATTACCTGACTTACGAAATGGTGACCAAAAAGAAAGGACACTGTGGGATGGAACTTAGCTTTAACAACTAGAGAGACACATGAGGGTCCTTCCTATGGGTTTTAACACCATGAGCAAGGAAGAAATCAAGGAAGGGGAGCCTGAGCCCCTTACCAAGGAATGCTTACATTTGGAGAGAGTAGATAATGAGCAAGGACAACTTGAACAGAATTATGGAGGACAGTGTCATGGGTGTTTTGGAGGCAGAGAGAATAGTCTATATGAATTGGGTCAGCTGCTGCCCAAGGGCTAAACACTGGCCACTGCATTTGGTAGTGTGGTATTTGCTGATGGTGATGACAGGAGCTCTAGTATCATAGTGTGGAAGACAGAGTCCAGTCTTGGAAGTGATTGAGTGGTAGTTGAGAGGAGGAAGGGCAGATATCAGGTGTCATCAGCTATTTAGAAAAGGGAGCAGAGAAAGCAGGAGGAAGTGGAGGAGGCTGTGGGGTCAGATAGGAGGCTAGCCAAGCATGATGACAACAGTCCAGATGAGGCAAGCCGTGCCTCCCATTAGCTGTGCACCCTATTAAATGTACAAGATGGAAAGTTTGGTCACCCTAGACAGCAGAAAAAGAGAAGCAAGTTAAAATGGTCTCTCTGGACTTCCAACTGAGTGCCCTTGGTATCTAGCACATTGCTGTGTTCAGAGGATTAAACAGAAGCTTTAAAACCTAAGTGCTGGGGCTGGGAAGGTGGCTCAGTGGTAGAGTGCTTGCCTTACATACATGAGGCCCTGGGTTCGATTCCTCAGCACCACATAAACAGAAAAGGCTAGAAATGGCGCTTTGGCTCAAGTGGTAGGGCGCTAGCCTTGAGCTGAAGAGCTGAGGGACAGTGCTCAGGCCCAGAGTTCAGGCCCCATGACCGACTAAATAAATAAATAAATAAAATAAAATAAAACCTGAGTGCTATACTGGCTCACAGTCGGATTCATTCTCCTCTGCCTGTTTTGGCTTCCAGGATCTCTCACCAGAACTTTGTGGAGCGATATGGACTACTGAGAAGACTCCATCCTCATGCATCCTCTAGCCTCTACAGCCACTCTGTTACCAAAAGGACCTTAGGTGAGTGGAGCCCATTTCGTTCAGCCACAGGTTACTGAGTACCAACCCATGCCCACTTAGGGCTGGAGACTCAGTGAGGGGAAACAAACTCAAAAAACAACTCAGCAATGTGGAATATGGAGCAGAGAGGCAGAACTATGAATGTACTGTGGATAGTGGAGGGGTGATGTGGACCAGGGAAGGCAACCTGGAGGAGATGGTATGTGAAAGTAAATTGCATTAGCTAGGAGACAGGCATTACACATTACCTTAATATGAACAGTGTGTTCAGACATGAGACCTTAGTGTGGGTATGAGAACTTCAGACCAGTCTTGCTGGCTCTTCAGGACAGAGTGGTGGCAGGGAAGACTATGACAGGTGGAAGCCTAGCCAAGGAACCAGGACATTGTACAGATAGGGTGGCACTGCAAGGGAAGGAGCCTTGTGCTTTCTGGAAACCTTGTGAAGAGTTTGGAGAAAAGCCAGAGGTGTGGGCAGTAGGAAAATGTATGGAAGAAAGTGGTCAACCTTTGGCACTTACCTAGATGTAGAGAAAGTGAAAAGATGAACTTGACCCTGCCAGTAGACAAGAACAGAAGGAAAAGAGGTCCAGGAAGCTGAGCCCTGCTGTGGCCCAGTGGACATGTCTCCAAAGCACTTGAGCAAATGTTAACACAAAATTCTGGCCAGGGTTCATGGTTTAGAGGTTTGCATGTAGCTGGATCTACCTGATGCTGGGAGTAGGTGACAGGCCAAGTCCCAGAACAGGGGAGGGAGAAGAGGCCAAGGAGAAAGAAGGTGCAAGGCTCCGGGCCACAGCTGCTCCACCACCTCCACCCTGCCTTGGGCTCACTGGGCTGTCCTGAGACAATTAAGCTTTGTTTTCCTCCCTTCTTGGATAGTTGTCATTTTCCTTTCACTTCTTTCCTTTCTTTTTTCCATGTTTGCTCTCCTGTCTGTCTCTTGTCCAAGCCCCTCTGGGCCCTGGTTGATCTTGCCGTTATCTCTCATCTTTGGCATCTGCTTTGGCAGCCTCTGCAGAGAGGCACTGGGCAGCTAAAGGCAATCAGAGCCCTCAGGTAATTGTTACTCCCACACAGGCATCTGCTCTGTGAGGCATGGGAGGGCAGGAGTGGGACCCCTTGGTTTGTGGGTTTTCAGGTTACCCCTTTTCCCATATGTGATCAGAGGTTCAGGAAATTACTTGACCACCCTGTTTGGCTCACAGTATTGGGGGCCTTGGAAACAAATGCTGGCCAAGCAGCCTGGAATTCCCTTGTCTAGGCATTCTGTCCCCCAGGTGAGCCTGGCAGTAAAGGCTGCAGAATCTGCAAGACACAGGAACATTAAGGACTCCCAACTCATTAGATCAGACAGGGTCCTGACAGACAACAGATGGGCTGCCTCCCCTAAAAAAAGGGGAGGAGGAAGAAATGGCTAGAAACAGCAGCTTGCATTATAGATTACTAAGGAGACCAAAGCCAGTCATTTCAGTCTACAGAAGTATATGGAAAGGACCACCATCTGATGGATCTTTGTCTCCCACCCCCCAGAATGTCCTCCACCTGCCAAGGAGGCCACACTGCAACCTCTCCTCCAGGACATTCTCCACACTCTACCAGCTTTAATGCAGACAGTGACCACACACAATGACCCCGCTGAGGCCACAACAGTGCCAGTACACTGTGGGAGGACCAAGGTGTTCATGACTGACTCTGTGGTGAGCAGGTTTGAGGATGAGGTTACTGGGTAGGGAGTGGGCACCTCAGGCTAGGAAGAGAAGGAGTGGCTGAAGAACTCAGAATAACCTTCTTCTAGCTAGAGCTTCTGGAATGTGGGCGTGCTCAGGTGCTAGAGCGAAGTGCCCGCTGCATCCAGTATAGCTGGAGGCGACACCAGCACCGAAAGCAAGAGCTGCAGAGGCAAGCTGCAACCCTCCTCCAGGCAGGTGAGTGGGTGGGACCTCCTGTCAGCTACTGCATACTCCATCCATTGCTGAAGCAGTGTCCCACACCCCAGCAACATCTCTATGGTGCCCAGGAACTCAATTCCCCATCCTCCTGGCCTTCAGGACATTCCACAAGTTAGTGCTGCGCAGGCTCAAAGTGGCCCTTCAGTTCTATTTCTTTTTTTTTTTTTTGGGTCCGGTCGTGGGGCCTGAACTCTGGGCCTGGGCACTGTCCCTCAGCTCTTCAGCTCAAGGCTAGTGCTCTACCACTTGAGCCACAGCGCCACTTCCAGCTTTTTTCTTTTTGCTTATGTGGTGCTGAGGAATCGAACCCAGGGCCTCGAGCATGCAAGGCAAGCGCTCTACCACTGAGCCACCTTCCCAGCCCGAGTTCTATTTCTTTAGACATAGGTAGGTGCCTATGCCAACACCTTTTTCCCTTTTAACTAGACTCCAGGGCCTGGGAAGAGGCCAAAGCCACAGGAACTTATTCATCATGAATGAGCCAACATTTGCAAGAGTTTTATGTATGTGTTGGTAGTAGAGCTTGAACTCAAGGCCTTGCACTGTCACTTGGCTTTTCACTGATAGCTGGCATTTGAACCACACTTTCAGGTCCTGCAGCAAGTAGTCTTTTTTTTTTTTTTTGGGTCCGGTCATGGGGCCTAAACGCTGGGCCTGGGCACTGTCCCTCAGCTCTTCAGCTCAAGGCTAGCGCTCTACCTCTTGAGCCACAGCACCACTTCGGGCTTTTTTTCTTTTTTGCTTATGTGGTACTGGGGAATCAAACCCAGGGCCTCAGGCATGCAAGGCAAGCGCTCTACCACTGAGCCACCTTCCCAGCCCCAAGTAGTCTTTTTTTGAGAAACAAAAATATTAGAAACAAACTAAGACTAGGTGTCTAGAAACAAACTAAGACTAGGTGTCATAATCCCAGCACTCTGGAGAATGATAGGTTCAGGGCCAGCTGGGCTACACAGCAAGTCTATCAAAAAATAAACCCCAACGACCTGCCAGTAGTGAGGTCATACCTAATTTGTAGATGTGTCCTTATGAATGCTTCTAAATACTTTGGAGACCTATTACCTGCTTAGTGGAAAACTGCTTCCAATGTGATGTTCAGACCTGAACTCAAACCTGTTTTATGAGCCTACCTTGTACAGTGTCAGTTTGTGGAAGCATGAAGAAAATTAAAATTCCCATACTCAATAATTACTCTTATGAATATTTGGGCCTATCTGGTGATGTCATCTAGTGTACCCATAAAGTAAGCAAAGGAAAAGAATGTATTTTTTTTTGGTGATTCTGGGCTTTGAGCTCAGAGCCTCACACTTGGTAGGCTGGCAGGTGTGGGCAGTGTTACAAGAGATTTTAATGCCGGGCGCTGGTGGCTCACGCCTGTAATCCTAGCTACTCAGGAGGCTGAGATCTGAGGATCGATTGCGGTTCAAAGCCAGCCCAGGCAGGAGAGACCGTGAGACTCCTATCTCTAATAAACCACCAGAAAACCGGAAGTGGCTTTGTGGCTCGAGTGGTAGAGCGCTAGCCTTGAGCTGAAGAGCTGAGGGACAGCGCCCAGGCCCTGAGTTCAAGCCCCACAACCGACAAAAAAAAAGAAAAAAAAGATTTTAATGTTCTACCGCTTGAGATACAGCGCCACTTCCGGTTTTCTAGTGGTTCATTGGAGATAGGAGTCTCATGGTCTCTTCTGCCCGGGCTGGCTTTGAACCGAGATCCTCAGATCTCAGCCTCCTGAGTAGCTAGGATTACAGGCGTGAGCCACCAGCGCCCGGCTCTAATGACCATTTTTTAATATCTCTACTGTTTCTGGCAACCTCCTCAGCCGTCCGTTCCTGGTTAACTCGGAAACACATCCAGAGGCTGCACACAGCTGCCACAGTCATCAAGCATGCATGGCAGAAGTGGAGAGTGAGTATGACTCAAGTGAGACAAGCAGTACGATTCTGCCAGGTAGCTCTGCCATGCAGTGGGGGGGGCCTCAGATACAGCACTTCCTGGTGGGCTGCAAAAGTAGAGTAGCATAAACAATGCCAAGCATACACTATCCTTGGAAAGGCACACTGGTAAAGGGTGAACCCTGCAGTGTGTCACTGGTGTCTGTCAAGTTGTTTTGTTTTGAAGCAGCACAGGCACAAGGAACCAGTCTAGTTCACGTCCGCTGGCTGTTAACAGCCAGATGCCTTCAACTTACTATGTCAAGCTGACTTAGGAAAAATAGGCTTCCATTTTCCATTAAGAAGGCTACACAAAAGCCAGGCATGGTGATACACATCTACAATCCCCACACTCAGAAGGCTTAGACGTTTTAAGGCCAGGGCTGGGAAGGTGGCTCAGTGGTAGAGCACTTGCCTTGCATGTCTGAGGCCCTGAGTTCGATTCCTCAGCACCACATAAGCAAAAGCCGGAAGTGGCGCTGTGGCTCAAGTGGTAGAGCGCTAGCCTTCAGCTGAAGAGCTGAGGGACAGCGCCCAGGCCCAGAGTTCAGGCCCCACGACCAGACCCAAAAAAAAAAAAAAAAAAAAAAAAGAAGTTTTAAGGCCAGACCTATGCTATACCCTATCTCAAAAATGGGAAGAATTATGAGAGTACTAGACAAATTTAAAGCTATAAAGAAATGTTTTCTTTTTAAGACCAGAATGGCTTTCCTTGCTTCTAAAGAACTGGATGGAATAGAAGAAAAGCAAACACCTGGCTTCGTGAGCTGCTCACCACAGCCCCCAGCACAGACCAGACTCCTGGGGGCAATAACCCGACTCTGGCCCCTGGGATTGGTACTAGCCAACTCAGGTACAGGTATGCGAGGCTTTCAGAGGAAGTTAGTGGTCTGTGCCTGCCTCCAGCTTCCCTCAAGCAGCCCCAGTAATTACAACATCCAGACCGCACAACAAGACCAGGATGGCATCACATCCATCCGAGCATTGCCTCAGGTATGGTATCTGATGGAATGGTGGTCACCTGATGCCATAAGTACAGTACTACCCCACCATAGTTCCAGGTTGTCCACACCTCTCTAGAGAAGGCAGGCAGCAAAGCTCGGGTGCTCATGGGGGCACAAGACTAAGCTGGGTTATAGCCCCTCCCTGACTCTGCTGTGTAAGCCAGAAGTCTTTCCCACCAATAGCTGTAGGAGTAGTTTATTTCCACTGTTAGAACTGGGAACTAGGGACTTAGTAGAGCCTTCGCTTTAAAAAAAAAAACAAACAAACCTGCCTGTGAGTGTTTTGGCTCTGCTGCTATGCTACAGAGCCCTATGGCAAGCAGGCTGTTCAGCCTGTCTTCATGGGCCAGACAGGTGGGCATGAGGCAGCTCCCCTTGCAGGATGACAAGTGAAAGCAGAATGACACTAACAACTCAGGGAACATAGGCCTTTTTAAAAGCCCTACTTTGATAAAAATATGTGTGTATGGTGATCATTTGTGACTTCAGATGACACCAAATCTATCATCAGACTTTTCTCAAGATTTTTCCTTGATTTTTTTTTTTTCAACTGAGGAACTGACAAGTAACTAAGTCAGTCATCTAAGTCCTTTGCATTTCTATAAGCATCTGGGGCAGGACAGACAACAGGAAGTCACTGTAGCTGAGGGAAGGTGATGGTGTTACATGTGGAGGCAGCCCCTCAGGATATGAGCTCTGGCTCTGTCCCATTCACTGGCTAACTGGTAATGGCACATCACCTCAGAGCCTCCTTGCCATACTCATCCTAGTATTGGTGTACAGTGAGTGAAAGTGACAAGGCAGAAGAAAACAATTTCCACACTAGAGGATAAGATCTCACATGAAAGTGCATAGGCTAGGAAAAGTGTAAGTGTTCTGATCTTCTAGCGGTGAGCTGGTGTCTCATTCTGAATGGATGTGAAACTTGGTACCTTACTACTACTTTGGACTGCCACTGTTTTAGAATCAGAAAAATCACATCATTAACTAGCTGAGCATTTGTGCCCATAATCTTAGCTAGTCAAGAGGGTAAGATCTTCAGATCATGGTTCACAGCTAGCCTAAGCTGGGAAAGTCCATGAGACTCTTAATTAGCTAGAGTTACACTTACAGTTTTTTGCTAAAGTAGTAAAATGCCAGCCTTGAGCATAAAAACTAAGAGATAGAGCCCAGGCCCCAAGTTCTAGCCCTAGTACCAAAAAAGGAAGAGAGGGAGAGGGAACGTGAACTTAGTCCTGCAGCCAGTACCTGCCCACACCTCACATTTCTAACATAGGTTCTGAGAAGTACCCTTCATTCTTCACACCTCTCCTTTTTTCTCCCTAGGGCTCGGTAAAGTTTCACTGCAGAAAGTCTCCGCTTCAATATGCTGATACCTGCCCCAAACCTTCACCCTGTACTGTTTCAGGTTTTAATCAGATTCTGCTAGAAAGACACAAGTTGATCCATGGGTGACCTCTTCTCACCTACCTGGCTAAGTGATCTTTAATGCCTTTGTTTCTATAAGGCCTTTTCCTGCCAGCAGCCTTGCCAAAGACACTTAATTAGCATACAAGTGCCAAACAATTCTCAAGGCAATTCCAAATGCACACATACAACCAAGAGATCCAGCCTGCAAACCAGGGCTCCATGGCCAGTGTACCAGCCCACCAAGCACTGGTAGAGTGCCAGGGTAGGTACTTACCACATCAGGATTAGGTCCACAGAGACCTTTCCATTTCACTACCTTCATGGATCAAACTCAGCTGGAGACTCTCCATACTTGAGTGTTACCTGTTACTACAGCAGGGGTAGTCACCCACAAGCACTTTAAAAGAAAACAGGCAGAGTCAACCTACAATTGGCTCTAAAATCTTAGCTGAGGAAAACTTGACATTTAGTTAGGGGGGAATATTTAATAAGTTCTTGATTTATTTAATATGATTTCAAAGAATTAGATTAGGAACCAAGTACAATGCAATATACACAAGAACCACATCTTCCATTTAGTTTAGTAACACTGATCCAGTTTTTAACTGAACCTGGATGAAAACTTGATATTTATGTGTATCCAAACTGTATAAAAAATAAAATATAAAACCAACCTTATTTTGAATATCAAACACCTTCTTCATAAAGGCTCAACACCTTGAGTATCTATGGATCTGAAGATATGAATCTGTCTCGGAGATATGTGGATGAAGGCAAAGGCCTCAGGAACCCAGCAGCCAGGCCGCCTAGGGAACCCCTACCCAGCTCCAGGGAGGAGCCAACAAGTACTGGGAGTGAGGCATATGCTTGGGCAAGGAATACAGGACTTCATTTTATGAATCCTCATTCTGGGACGGCTCCACAATGCTTAAACAGCAGTCTGCAAACTCCACAAACAAAGGCTCTTGCATATAGGTTTTCATCAGCTTTGCTTTGTTGTCCCCCTGATCAAGGTTGACCATCAGGTGTCTAAGGTGTGGATTGGTCAATAAGCTTCTTAAAGTTGCAGATTCCCCTTAAAAGGAAAAAAGTCAAAGTTCAAATAGAATCCCTAGAGATGTCTAAAAGCTTATGTTTCTAATATAACAAACTATTAAGAAGTTGTATCCCCTTAACCTTTGTTTGGAACAGATAGACTTTTTCCTTAATATAGCTTAAGTAATACAGTGTAACACATTTACACAGTAAACTCAAGAGATGATGTTAAAGTATATGCACATAGGTTATATGCAAATAGAGCACTATTTTATAAGCAACCTGAATATGCTGGGGTTGGGGAGTGGATCCTGGAATCTCTTGCAGGGATTCCAAATACCACAAAGCTAACAACTCACAATCGCACTGTTTCACTGAGAACTATGTAAAATCAGTATAGTAATATTTTCAAGTTAGCAACAGAATTTTTCCAAGTTTTTTTATGGTCATGCCAGGGTTTGAACTGAGCTTTGCACTTGTAAATCAGGTGCTCTTACCGTAAGTTTGAGCCATGCCTCCAGTCCTTACAAGATTTCGACTTCTTAGATCTTTTTAATTTTATGCTATTTTAGTATTAAAAAACAAACAAGGACTGGAAAGGTGGCTCAGTGGTAGAGTGCTTGTCTTCTTGCATGCATGAGGCCCTGGGTTCGATTCCTCAGCACCACATAAGCAGAAAAGCTGGAAGTGGCGCTGTGGCTCAAGTTGTAGAGTTCTAGCTTTAAGCTGAAGAGCTGAGGGACAGTGCCCAGGCCCAAAGTTCAGGCCCCACCACTGACCAAAAAAACAAAAAAGAACCACCTCAGCCCAAATACTCAAAATAGAACTTTTTGTTAAGTGTAGCTTTTGTTTCTAGATGTGCATAAAGATTCTCTGTGATGAAGCATAGTTATACCAAGTACTCTGATGTCCAAGCTGGCCATCCAGTACGCAGAGTGAATGAACACGAATACCGGTCTGGGGCCTTTTAGTTAGTATTTTTTTCACTTCTGTATAATTACTACCAGGGGACCAAGTACAAACCATAAACTTTCAGTATGACATGGAAGAATAAAAATGAAATGAGCTTTACAACTACATTAGCTCATTTGCATGTGTGTGTGTATATCTATATATACATATATATGTGTGTATATACAGATATATAGATATAGATATAAATATATATAAAACGACTAAGGCAAGAATTAAATAAGATTGGATACTACAAAAATATGTGGATTTTTATTGGTTTGTTTTTTGTACAAGGCCTAGGGCTTGAAATTAAGAGCCTGTATACTGTCCCTGAGCTTTTGTGCTCAAGGCTAGTTCTTCACACACTTGAGGCACAGTTCCCTTTCCAGTTTTTGTGGTTAATTGGAGAGAAGAGTCTCATGGACTTTTCCTGCCCAGGCTGGCTTTAAACTATGATCCTCAGATCTCAGCCTCTTGAATAGCTAAGATTTTAGGTGTGAGCCACCAGTGCTGGGCTACTTCTCCCCTAAAAAAAGTCAATCATGTGGTTACCAGCCTACAATTAGAGCTAGCCAGTAAATGAAGCACTGGATATAGGAAAAATATCTCTCTACCTTACAGATTTGTGTGAGAGAAGTAAATTACCATAAAATGGGGAGTAAGTATATATATTAGCCATAAGTCCAAGGTACTAAGAAGCCAGAAAAATTGCCTAATTCTCAGAAGCAATAAATCAAGAATAGCTTAGCTAAGAACATTTGAATCACATCTGCAAGGTAAGTAGGATTCCAGGAAGAAGGAATGGGGGTGTTAAGGGCAGACTGGGAAGGGAGAAAACTTAAATGTTTATAAAACTGTGTGGCTAGAGATGAAGGGCACTGCATGGCACAGCAAATATTTAAGACGTTTTTGAAAATCATTTGAGGAAAAAAAGGAATTGGGGCTGTATCTATAGCTTTGTAGAGCATGCATGAATCCCTGGACTGGATCGTCAGCATTAGGGACAAGGAATGGCAATGACGATGCGTCTCAAATGGTAGAGTACAAGCTGTGAGCAAAAAAAAACCACAAGGTCCCATGTTCACGTCCCAGTACTGGCTCCAAGAAAGAAAGCACAGCATTCACTTACCTAAATTCTTCAAGCTCTGTAAAGAAACTCTGTCTTCTTCCTCATCACTATTGAGAAAATCAGCTAGAGAGTCATCATCTGAAGAACACAAGGCACAAACAACTGTTCAGGATTCTGACTTTTTTGTTGTTGTTGGTCATGGGGCTTGAACTCAGGGCCTGGTCCTGTTCCTGAGCTTCAAGGCTAGTACTGTACCATTTTGAGCCACAGCTCTCTATCTCATTTTCTGGTAGTTAACTGGAGATAAGTCTCATGGACTTTTCTGTCCAGGGTGGCTCTGAACTCCAATTCTCAGATCTTAGCCTCCTGAGTAGCTAGGATTACAGACCTGAGCCATTGGTGCCTGGGTTGGACTCTTGATTTTATAGTTATGAAAGAAAAAGTAACATCTGCTCTGAAATTCACAGTCACAGTAATATTTTCTTGTACAAATGGAAGTGGCAATAATTGGTGATTCGGCTGGGGCTCTAGCTTCTAGCTAGTCAACAGGTTGAGATCTGAGGATCATGGTTCAAAGCCAGCTGGGCAGATTAGTCCATGAGCCTCTTATGTCCAACTAACCACTAAAAAGCTTAAATAGAGAGCTGTGGCTCCAGAAGTAGAGCACTAGCCTTGAGTAAAAAAAGTTAAGGGAGCATGCTCTAGTTCTGAATTTATATTCTAGTGTTCACACTTCCCATTTCCCTGCAGTCTTTAGGATGGAGCCCGGTATTATAGGTCTTATCATCCTTCCTCCCATCTCCTTGGTAATGGGCCAGTGATGGGCTAGATGCTCTATAAAAATCAAATCAAATCCACTGTGCTTTCAGCAAAGACAGAAAATTACTGGCACTGTCTGAACCTACCCAGGAAGTTTCTCCAAGGACAAATAAACCATCTTTAGTACCTCTTTAGTGATACCAGAGGGACTGCTTGCAAAGCCTGGCACAATGCAGGATACCAGGAGGTACTGGGGAAACAAAGCATAGATGCATGGGTGGAGGAATGCATGGATGGAATGGGACAGCAGCCCACTAGATCAGCCAGGCCTCAGCAGGGAAACCCAAAGCGAGGACTAAAAGGCTCATGCCACAGGGCCCACTGCAAACCCACAGGCCATGTCCATTACTTCCTCTCCCTCTGCCTCCTGTATGTTTCCTCTCCACACTGGAGGCTTCAAGCTGCACTCACCACCACCAAAGAAAACTCATGCCATATTCTTGAGATGGAAGCTGCCACTTACAAATAAAGCCATCCCTTTCTACTTGCCCAGCCCACCTTCTTTCCTCCCTCTTTTTTTTTTTTTTTTTTTTTTTTTGTCGGTTGTGGGACTTGAACTCTGGGCCTGGGCACTGTCCCTCAGCTCTTCAGCTCAAGGCGAGCGCTCTACCACTTGAGCCACAGCGCCACTTCCGGTTTTCTAGTGGTTTATTGGAGATAGGAGTCTCACGGTCTCTCCTGCCCGGGCTGGCTTTGAACCGTGATCCTCAGATCTCAGCCTCCTGAGTAGCTAGGATTACAGGCGTGAGCCACCATCGCCCGGCTTCTTTCCTCCCTCTTATTCTCCGAAACCTCCTTGAGTTTTGTGTGGTTCAAAGCAACTACCCACCTTTGTTGTCCTCAGGCTTTGTGGTTTTTACAGGAGCTGCTGATCTTTTCTCAATGGGACGAGTTTCAGGGCTGCACTGCTCTGAAATGGACACAAATCTCAGGCATGAATCCCTCCTTTCCTGCCCCTCCCCACCAAGCCAAAGGGAAGGTTATAGATCAGGTAAAAATGGATGGGAAATAGGGAGAGATCAAAGGGACAGAAAAAGGAAAACCATTAGCAACAGTTACCCTGAAAGAGGGTGAGGAACTGGGACTTCGGTCCCCACCCTCCCTCTTTTGCCTAATCTCATAGACTTTTCATTATGGATTAAGTGGCACATGGACTTCACGTGGTCTTTTCAGCACATCTGCAGGCTGGAGGCATAATTCAAATGGCAGAGCATTAGCCAAGCAAGCAATCTTGGCAAGTTCAAGGTACTGAGTTCAAGCCTCAGTACTGGCAAAATAATAATAATAATAATAAAGTCAGGTGCCAGTGGCTCACACCACTACTTTGCTACTCAGGAGGCTGAGATCTGAGGATGGTGGAGCCAGCCTGGGCAGGAAAATCCATGAGACTCTTACCTTCAATTAACCACCAAAAAACCAGGGTTGGAACTGTGGCTCAAGTGGTAGAGCGCTCATATTGAGCTGAGGGACAGCGCCCAGGCCCAGAGTTCAAGCCCCACAACTGACCAGAAAAAAAAAAAAAAAAGTAATAATAAACTCAGAGATCAGACACCACATTTGTATGCACTATGCCAACTGAAAGGGCAGGCCCAGCAGGGGCTTGGATCTTAAGAGGAAGAAGCCAGTGCTAAAGAATGTCCCCACTAGGGCCTCAACAAGAACACGATTAAGTACTCAGATCTTTACTGGTGCATCATAGACTCATAGTCTCACACATCACAGGATCTGAATTTTGAGCCCAGGCACCCATTGTTGATAGTACCACCATGTGACAACATAAACACTGTGATAGTCTCCCTAGAGAACACTGCCAGTGAGCCATGGGGATTTTGAACTCAGGGCCTCAGGTTCTTGCTTAGCATTTCTGATCAAGACTTATACTCTACCACTTGAGTTGCACCATCACCTCTGGCTTTTTGATAGTTTTAATTGGAGATAAGAGTCTCAAAGACTTTTCTGCCCAGGCTGGCTTCAAACTATAATTCCCAGATTTCAGCCTCCTGAGTAGCTAGGATTATAGGTATGACCCACCAGCATACATTCAGGTGGAGTTTTCAACAAGGGATAGAATAGCTCAAATTTGCATTTTGAGAAAAATCATCCAAGGAGCAACAGAGGACCTTGATGCTAGAAGAGAAAGAGGAACTTGATGCTAGAAGAGTTACTGAAGGAACCCCACAGGGCTGCAGGTAAGAGGAAAATTGTTCAGGACCACAGATTCCCAACTGTTTCTAACAAATCAGCTCCATTTCTTTCCTATCCTGAGCTGTAAGATTAATTCTGAAAATGCTTCAAAGAGATCTGGAAAACCAGACTAAAGATGAAACTGAAGGCAAAAACAATCACAATGGGGCTGGGAAGGTGGCTCAGTGGTAGAGCACTTGCCTTGCATGCATGAGGCCCTGGGTTCGATTCCTCAGCACCACGTAAGCAAAAAGAAAAAAGCCGGAAGTGGAGCTGTGGCTCAAGTGGTAGAGCTCTAGCCTTGAGCTGAGGGACAGTGCTCAGGCCCAGAGTTCAGGCCCCACGACCGTACCCAAAAAAAAAAAAAAACCAATCACAAGGAACTTTGAAACAGCAGTCAACGGAGAGCATATGATATAACAAATAGGAACAAGACAGATTGGAGAAAGACTCCAACAGCAGACATGACACAATTAGCTGGGAGTATCCTGTGAAAAGGGGACAATGGTCTAGTCAGGGCAGTTCCAACAAGCTGCCAGTGACTAAGTACAAAGCAATGCACTAGATACCTAGTGAGATACATAGGTCTCACTGAAATCTTACAGACATAAGCTGTTGAATTTCACTTACAAAGAGAGTTAAGTTTTCCTGTAATAAAGAAACTGGTCCAGCCAGACACCCATGGCACTCACCTGTAGCTACTCAGGAGGATGAGACCTGGAGGATCAAGGATCAAAGCCAACCTGGGCAGAAAAGTCTGCAAGTCTCCATCTCCAATTAACTAGTGAAAAGCCAGACTGGAGTCATGATTAAGTAGTAGAGCTCCAGCTGTGAGTAAGAGAACTAGGTCCCAAGTTCAAAATCTAGTACCAACCCACATACATACACACAAAGACAAGTGGAAGATACCACTTGAGCCACAGCACCACTTCTGTTTTTTTCTGCTTATCTGGTGCTGAGGAATCGAACCCAGGGCCTCATGCATGCAAGGCAAGCATTCTACCACTGAGCCACTTTCCCAGCGCAAGTGGAAGATTCTATACTCCCATTTCCTGAATGGGAAGCAGGAAATGTTTTTCTATTTCTCCTACTATATCTAGCTGAGTTTTTTTTTTTAAAGACAAATGCAAAGTGTCTACCAAATGAAGAGATATGACCATTAGAAATTCTTTCAATAGCCAGGCGTTGGTGGCTCATGCCTGTAATCCTAGCTACTCAGTAGGCTGAGATCTGAGGATTGCGGTTCAAAGCCAGCGGAAACTCCATGAGACTCTGATCTCCAATAAACCACTCAGAAAACTGGAAGTAATGCTGTGGCTCAAGTGGTAGAGTGTTTGCCTTGAGCTGAAGAGTTGAGGGATAGTGCCCAGGCCCAGAGTTCAAGCCCCACAACGAAAAGAAAAGAAAAGAAAAGAAAAGAAAAGAAAAGAAAAGAAAAGAAAAGAAAAGAAAAGAAAAGAAAAGGGAAGAAAGAAAGAAAGGAAGGAAGGAAGGAAGGAAGGAAGGAAGGAAGGAAGGAAGGAAAGAAAGATGGAAAAGGAAGAAAGAAGGAAAGAAATTCTTGTAATATTCTGTGTGCTGAAGACCAAACCCAGTGATTCCCACATGCTAGACAAGTGCTCTACCACTGACCTACCTTCCCAGCTGGCTAATAATAAGAACAGAGGCCAGGTGCTGGTGGCTCACACCTGTAATCCTAGGACTCAGGAGGCTGTGATTTGAGGACTACAGTTTGAAGCCAGCCCCAGCATGAGACTCTTATCTCCAAATAACCATCAGAAAACTGAAATGGAACTGTGGTTCAACGTGGTAGAATGACAGCCTTGAGCAAAAAGCTCAGGGACAGGGCCCAGGCCTTAAAAAAAAAAAGTGTGTGTGTCTTAAAAAAGGGTGTGTGTGTGTGTGTCTTAAAAAAGGGTGTGTGTGTGTGTGTGTGTGTGTGTGTGTGTGTGTGTGTGTGTGTGTGTGTGTGTGTGTGTGTGTGTGTGTGTGTGTGTGTGTGTGTGTGTGTGTGTGTGTGTGTGTGTGTGTGTGTGTGTGTGTGTGTCCCAGGCCTTAAAAAAAAGGTGTGTGTGTATGTGTCCCAGGCCTTAAAAAAAAGGTGTGTGTGTTTGTGTTCCAGGCCTTAAAAAAAAAGTTGTGTGTGTGTGTCCCAGGCCTTAAAAAAAGGTGTGTGTGTGTGTGTGTCCCAGGCCTTAAAAAAAAGGTGTGTGTGTTTGTGTCCCAGGCCTTAAAAAAAAAGGTGTGTGTGTGTGTGTGTCACTTACATATAAAGCAAATGAAAAAATTTTTTTTCTTTTTTGTCAGTCGTGGGGCCTGAATTCTGGGCTTGGGCACTGTCCCTCAGCTCTCCAGCTATACACTAGCACTCTACCACTTGAGCCTCAGCCCTACTTCCAGCTTTTTTTTGCTTATGTGGTGCTGAGGAATCGAACTGAGGGCCTCATGCATGCAAGGCAAGCACTCTACCACTGAGCCACTTTCCCAGCCCGCATATGAAAATTTAATTTACAGGCACATGTCAGACTCATCAGGCATGTCAGTTTCATAATCACACATATTAAGCAGCATTTACAGATTTTAAATGTATACACAATGTACTTGTGGATACATATGGACCAGTAAACATTATTTCTATCTTGTACTTTTTTTGGTAGTGGTTCTGGGGTTTGAACCCAGGGCTTCAAACTAGCTAGGCAATTCCTCTACCATGTCAGTCATGTCATAGCCCTTTCTTATTTATTTTTTGTTGGTCATGGGGCTTGAATTCTGGGCTTACATGCTTCTCCCTGAGCTCTTCAGCTCAAGGCTAGTGCTCTACCACTTTGAGCCACAGTACCACTTCTGGTTTTCTGGTGGTTAATTGGAGATAAGAGTCTCACAGACTTTCCTGCCCGGGTTGACTTTGAACCCTGATCCTCAGATCCTGAGTAGCTAGGATTACAGGTGTGAGCCACTGGCACCCAGTTTATTTACTTATTTTTTTAGATAGGGTCTTGTGTTTTTGCTGTGCTCCCTCCATGCCTCCCTCCCATGAAGCTGGGGTAACAGGAAGAAATTCACCACACCCAACTTCTTGGAAGTTGAGATGGGGTCTCCCTAACCTCCTAAGTAACAAATTACCATTATGTGTCACAGTGCTAAACCTTAAATATCAATAATTGCACCAAATATATGTATTTTCACATCACACACAAATTACTCAACTTCTTTCTTTGTGCCAGTCCTGAGACTTAAACTCAGGGCTTGGGCACTGTGGCTAAGCTTTTAGTGCTTATGTGCCCAAGGCTAGAGCCCTACCACTTGAGCCACAGTTCCACTTCCAGTTGTTTTTCTTTTTTATTGTTATTGTTGTTTTTGTTTTGAGTGCTTCATTGGAAATAAGAGTCTCTTGGACCTTCCTGCCCAAATCCTGCCGGCAGCCTCCTGAGCTGCGATTCAAGTGGTAGAGCGCCAGCCTTGAGAGGTAAAGCTAAGGAACGGTGCCTAGATAGGCAGAGTTCACGTCCCAGTACTGGCACAAAAAATAGTTCTTTATCTTACAACATTTGTGGGTCCCAGGGCTTGAACTCAGGGCCTGGGCGCTGTCCCTGAGCGTTTTTGCTCAAGGCTAGCACTCTACCACTTAAGCCACAGCGCCACTCCCGGCTTTTTCTGAGTAGTTTATTGGAGATAATTGTCTCCAGGATTTTCTTGTCCGGGCTGGCTTCGAACCGTGATCCTCAGATCTCAGTTAGGATTGCAGGCGTGAGCCACCAGCGCCCGGCATTTATGTTACCACTCTGAACAAAGAAGTGGGGCAAACATTTTTTCAAGAAAACGACTGTGGCCCGTTAAAAAGGGTCAACTAAGGTCTAGATTGGTTAACGCCGCGGAGCATTTTCAGACAGCGGTCTGGGGCTGCGGGGACGAAGGCGGGCTGACCACGCAAGTCTCCCGCAGGACGGGCGGGGAAAGCCGGGAAAGGCTCCGACAGGATCCCGAGCGACGCGGCCTGGCCGAGGCCCGCCGGCGCCCAGGACGGTGGCGGGGCGTGGGGCTGCCACGCGCGAGGAGGGGCCGCGGGGCCTTACCTTTGTGCTTCTGGAAGCACGTCACGGAGCAGCTGCAACGACAGAGACCGCGCGGGCTGCGTGAGCGCGGGAGGCTCCGCGGGGCCCGCGCCGGCCCCCCAGCCCCGGCCTAGCCTCCCCCCTCCCCCGCAACCCCACGAGCTCCCCACTCACTAGGGCACGCGGCAGGCCGGGCAGCGGTACTTGGGCTTCTCCAAGCAGATCACGCAGACCGCCGTGCTACACCGCAGCGAAGCCATGCCTCCGCACCACGCGCCGGGGCCGCGCGACCCGCGGCGCGCGTCAGCGCCGGCCACGCCCACTCATTTGAGTAAGAAAGCAGAACCAATCAGCGCTCGGCACTGACGGACAGGCAAAAGCAATCAAGCGACAAGGCTCAGCTTTTCCAGACCTCACAAGTAGAGCACCGATACGCTCAATGTACGTCGAGTCGCTGCCGCCCAAATGTTTCCTGGGTTTTTGTTGTTTTTGTTTTTCTGATTTTTTTGTCTCTCCGTGGAAAAATGTATGTCAACCCCTCCCCTGTTCTTACGTGGTTATGTGACTTGGAGCAAATCATTGCTACGCTTCAGGTGTGTTGCCATAGGGTTTTTTCTTTTCTTTTTTTTTTTTTTTTTTTTGCAGGTCCTGGGCCTTGAACTCAGAGCCTAGGCTCTGTCCCTGCGCCTCTCTCTCTGCTCTAGGCTAGAGCTCTTCCACTTGAGCCATTTCTAGCTTTTTCTTTGTATGTGGTACTGAGGAACCAAACCCAGAACTTCATGCATGCTAGTCAAGCACTCTACCACTAATCCACATTCCCAGCCCTGCCATAGGATTTTCTGAATCTTACAATAGACACTGAATTCTCCCGCTCATCCAATCCTCTTATCTTTGGAAATGAAAAGTTCAGACACAAGCCAAATCAGGTGGATCATATGGCATACAGAACCCTGACTTGCCCTTAACTGCTTTAGCCACTTTTCCAAAAGGAAAGACTTTTTGCCGGGGTCGGGGGCGGCGGGGAGGGGGACCACAAAGAAAATTAGCCTTCTGCCAGATAGCTCAAGCTGGTTTTGAACCAACAATTATCCTGTCTCCACCTCTTGATTACAGTATGTGTCACTATGTCCAGGGAAAGAAATGTCTTGGGTAATGGCTACTGGCAAATTAGCTCCCAACTCTGATTCCTGCACTGTCCAGGTGCTGGAAACTTACAGAGATTAGAAGATAATGGTCAGTACAGTGGACCCATTGCAACAATGAGACGTACAAGTCATTATGTCAAAAACGAACTTTACAACTTTGGGGGGGGGAGGGTTAGGTGGGAAAGGGGGGGGAGGATGGGATGGGAAGGGGAAACAAAGGAGGAGGCTACAATGCTTGTTGAGAAATGTACTCATTGTCTTGCCCATGTAATTGTAACCCCTCTGTACAGTATTTTCACAATAAAAAAAAAGTCAAACTGATCCGCTTAAGACCATTAAAAAAAAATAAGAAGATAATAGTCAGAGCTGGGAAGGTAGCTTAGTGGTAGAGTGCTTGCCTAGCATGCATGAAGCCCTGGGTTCGATTCCTCAGTACCACATAAACAGACAAAGCTGAAGTGGTGCTGTGACTCAAGTAGTAGAGCAGTAGCCTTGAACACAAAGAGGATCATGGGCAGAGCCCAGACACTGGGTTCAAGCCTCAGGACCAGCAAAAGAGGAAGGAGGTGGTGGTGGAGAAGGAAGAGGAGGTGGAGGAAGAGAAGGAGGAGGAGGAGGAGGAAGAGGGGAAGAAGAAGATAATGCCCAGGTAGAGTGATTTACAACATAATCCTAGCTATTCAGAGAATATACATACATTATGTGAATATGTATAGATAGATAGATAGATAGATAGATAGATAGATAGATAGATAGATATACATGTATGTGAATAGCAGAGAATTAGCTCTTCATCTTTTGTTCACCACTGTGGTTACTATGCCTGCTTGGGCTTCTCACCATGACTTCTCACAAGACTTTCAGAATCAAGTAGTTTCTTTTTTTTTTTTTGGTCGGTAGTGGGGCTTGAACTCTGGGCCTAGGCTCTGTCCCTCAGCTCTTCAGCTCAAGACGAGCGCTCTACCACTTGAGCTACAGTGCCACTTCCGGTTTTCTGGTGGTTTATTGGAGATAGGAGTCTCACGGTCTTTCCTGCCCCGGCTGGCTTTGAACCGCGATCCTCAGATCTCAGCCTCCTGAGTAGCTAGGATTACAGACAAGCGTGAGCCACCAGCGCCCGGCTCAAGTAGTTCCTAGCCAAGAAACAAAAGCAAAATGGCCCCATTCCCCAGTGGATTCTATTGAAAACTAGTAACAAAATCAGGTACAACTCCAGAGAAGACACTGGAGGAGAGCCAATCTAGTTCTGTAAAGAATTGCATCAGATGTCCACATATTTATGCTCTACTATGAACCAATCAAGCTGAAACGTCCGTATTGTCTGGATTGACAGTTGGACACTTTTTGCTAATCCTGGGGCTTGAATTCAGGGCCTGGGCACTGTCTCTTAGCCCCTCTGTGCTCAAGGCTAGCACTCTACCACCTGAGCCACAGCGCCACTTCCGGTTTTTTCTGTTTATGTGGTACTGAGGAATCAAACCCAGGGCTTCATACATGTTAGGCAAGCACTCTGCTACTAAGCCACATTCCCAGCCCAGGCATTTTTTTAACTGGTTTTTCTTTGGTTACTTTGGGAACAGAAATAAATATGTGAAACCTTACATTTGAAAAAAGAAAAGGAAGGAAGGAAGAAAGAAAGACGAGAACTAGAGGATGGAGATTTGAGGCCAGCAGAGCAAAAAGTCGATGAAACCCTATCTCAATCTATAAAATATCTCAGCTACTTTGGAGGCCATAGATAGGAGGATTCTGGTCTACAGCTTTGGGCTAAAACATTGACTTTACCTGAAAAATAACTAAAGCTAAAAAAGGTGGTTGGGAAGCATATCTCAAGTGACCGAGCACTTGTCTAGCAAGAGCAAAGCAAAGCACTTTTTTTTCCAAGTACAGGAAAAGGGGACAGTCATTTTTTTTCCTTTCTTTTCTTTTCTTTTTTCTTTCTTTTTTGTCAGTCAAGGGGCTTGAACTCAGGGCCTGGGTTCTATCCCTGAGCTCTTTTGCTCAAAGCCAGCACTCTACCACCTTGAGCTACAATGCCACCTCCTGTTTTCTGGTGATTAATTAGAAATAAGAGTTTCACAGACTTTCCTGCCTAGGCTAGCTTGAAACCATTATCCCCAGATCTCAGCCTCCTGAGTAGTTAGGAACACAGGCATGAGCCACCGCGTCCAGTGGGGAGTTCATTCTTAGGATGGTATTGTGCTAGCATGACATTGGCCTCATCCCAGTCCCAACCTCGATATAGCAGATTGACCAGAGAATATGTGAGTGACCTCCTACCGAAAGATGGGACCCATGAACCCGGACAGATGGGCTATGATGAGACTTGAATGCCATCAAACTTTAGGTGTAGATAATCATACATTAAGAGTCCTGGGAGTGGCCCTGCCTAACCATGGCTCCTGCCCTGCTTTTGTTTGGCCCTCCCAGGCCTTAAATCATCCTCACTCCCAAGAATCTTCCCTTTAGTGTCATATGGTCTGATTCAATAAGGGTGCTTTACTAAGATATCCAGGTGTGGGAATGGATCTGCTACAATGTTCAGTGGCTGGAGTCCTCCCTCAACCTCTTTGCTGGCTTATGTGACTTAGAGGTAGTTGGTTACTCCCTCTGTTAAAATGGATGTTCAGGCCTACTTTTTTGTGATATTATAAAAGAATTATAAAACACTTTTTGTGGTTTACACTTTTTTAAAAAAAAATTTATTTATTTATTTATTTATTTATTTATTGTGAAAATACCATACAGAGGGGTTACAATTACATGGGCAAGATAATGAGTACATTTCTTATCAAGCATTGTTGCCTCCTCCTTTGTTTCCCCTTCAAAACACTTTCATTTTTTATTTTTATTTTTGTCAATTGTGGGGCTTGAACTCTGGGCCTGGGTGCTGTCCCTCAGCTCTTCAGCTCAAGGCAAGCACTTTACCACTTGAGCTACAGCACTACTTCTGGTTTTCTGGTAGTTTATTGGAGATAAAAGTCACATGGCCTTTCCTGCTGAGCTGGCTTTGAACCATGATCCTCAGATCTCAGCCTCCTTAGTAGCAAGTATTACAGGCGTGAGCCAGGGGCACCTGGAGAAAGCACTTTTATTGTGTCAGGCGCTAGTGGCTCAAAGTGGTAGAGCACTAGCCTGAGTACAAAAGCTCAGGACAGAGCCCAAGTCCTGAGTTTAAGCCTCGAGTAGCGCGCGTTTGCACACACACACACACACACACACATTTTATAATCAGAATTGCTACAAAGTGACACACACCTGTAACCTCACCTATCTAAAAAGCAGAAGAGATCTTTCCCATCTAATTGTAACCCCTCTGTACAGTATTTTCATAATAAAAAATAAATAAAAATAAAAAGCAGAAGAATATTGGTAATTGAAGAACAGCCCAGGAAAAATTAGCTTGGCTTTTTTTGTACGCGTGTCGGTTGTCGGGCCTGAACTCTGGGCCTGGGCGCTGTCCCTCAGCTCTTCAGCTCTACCACTTGAGCCACAGCACCACTTCTGACCTTTTCTGCTTATGTTAGGAATGGAACCCAGGGCCTCAGGCATGCAAGGCAAGCACTCTACCACAGAGCCTAGCCCCTAGCTTGGCTTTATTTAAAAAACAAAACACAGAAATTAAAGTGCTATGGGTTGGAGGAGCTAGTTCAAGAGGAAGAGCACTTACCTACCCAAGGTTCAATTCCAAGTACAGCAGGAGGAAGGAGGAGGAGGGGGAGGAGGAAGATGAAGAAGGAGGAGGAAGAAGAAGAGCTAGGCAGTGGTGGCTCATGTCTATAATCCTAGCTACCCAGCTGGCTGAGATCTAAGAACTGTGGTTCGAAGTCAGCCCAGGCAGGAAACTCTGTGAGACTCTTATCACCAATAACTACTCAAAATAGCTGGAAGTGGCGCTGTGACTCAACTGAGTAGAGCAATGGTAGAGCACTCAGTGGTAGAGCAAAAGAAGCTCAGGGACAGAGTGCAAGCCCCAGGACAGGTCAAAAAAAAAAAAATGAAGGAGGAGGAGAGAAAAGAAAAGGGAGGATGAGGAGGGGGAATGGGGAGGGTGAGGAGGAAAGGAGAGGGAGAAGGAGAAGAAGAAAAACATGTGAGTTTTGGGTTCCAGAAGCTCAGCCTTGTTCTGCTTCAGTGGGAGATCCAGGAGGGAAGGCGATCTCTTCCCTCTTTGGCAGCAGCAGGATGCTGTCCAGTCCATAGTGCTGAAGCTGCAGGCCCCTCTGGCCACCTGGTATTACCAACCCTCATTCTCTCCCAGGACCCACCCAGAATCCCAAACAAGTCCACCCTGACCCAATAGTCCACAACATTCCTCACATTCCTTGACAGTTTCACCAAGAACCTCAAGCATCCCAGAAGGTCCAAGCTTATCTGAGAAGGCCAAGGAAGACCAGTGACTCATCCAGGACCCCAGAGGATCCTGGTGGCATGGTTGGAAATCCACTCCCTGTGCGGTACACCACAAACCTCTCCATCTGTATCCTGTGAGCTGGGGACAGGGCTGAGGCCAGGGGGAAGTCCCACGATATTCAGAGGCTCCCCCTTGCCCACCAGAGACTTAACCACACTGACTTCCCTACCTGCCAGTCCACCTGGGCAGGAGCCTCCTGCCCAAAGAGAGAACATCCCTAAAATCCCTGTGCTCTGAATGTTCCTCTCTTGCATTGATGGCTGCACTCCCCCCCCCCCCCCCCCACACACACACACAGTCCAGGAAAGGAGGGGCAGGGTTTTTTGGTTTGTTTTGGTTTTTGGTTTTGTTTGTTTGTTTGTTTTTGTGGGGCCTGAACTCTGGGCCTGGGCGCTGTCCCTCAGCTCTTCAGCTCAAGGCTAGCACTCTACCACTTGAGCCACAGCACCACTTCCAGCTTTTTCTGCTTATGTGGTGCTGAGGAATCGAACCCAGGGCCTCATGCATGCAAGGCAAGCGCTCTACCACTGAGCCACCTTCCCAGCCCCTTAGGGATACCCAAGAGCTTAACGTGGCAACTCTCGCCTGTAGACCCAACACGTCAATGCCACTCTTGCAGCAGCCCCTGAAAGCATCTTGCTCTCTCTGCATCCCCTGCAGACCTGTTCTAGCAGCCGCCTCCATACAAGGCGTTGACCCCAAGGCTCAGTGCAGGACCTGGAGCTGAGAGGTTGCAAAGGACATTTTCAGGGCTGTATGGTTGGTGGTGGGTGCTGTCAGGACCTGGGAAACCAGCCAGGCCCTCAAGAACATCTTAAGCCCTTGAGCCAGATCTCACGCCCCGCTGTGGCCACCTCCAGAGGGCGCTGTGGGTCCAGACTGGCCCTGAGACTCCAGGATTGGAGACATCAGGATTGGAACTCCAGATTGCATCAGGAGGTTCTGCTTCTGAAAGAACAGGTCTGAGGGCTGGCCAGCACCTTGAGCACTGTCAGGTGTGGAGATAGAGCACCAAGTGCCTGAGAGCTATGCCAGGACTGTATGGGCAGAGTTTCTCCTATGGGAAAGAAGCACAAACAAACCAGGCATCCAGATGCTGTGGCTATTCAGGGGCAGGTGGCTCCCATGGTACCCCCATGGCTGTGTGCTCCTCAAAACAAACCTCCCACTCAGGAGGGTGGGGTTCCAGCTAGAAGCAGGTGACTCATATTGGCCTAATGAATAATCTAACCATAGCAGGGACTAACGAGTTACTAATAGCCCTTGAACATTCCCTGGCTGCCCTGTTGGATGGGCAGATCCATCTAATCTCCTCCATGCATCCCACATGTGTTGCCCTTAGCAGAAACCTGGGGTTGATGAAAGTGAACTCTTCCAAATCTCAGCTCCTTTCTGAAACTCCCTCACCCCCATCTTTCTTTCCCCCAAGTGATGGAGCAGTGAGAACAGCACTAGAAATGATTATAATGGGCCCACTAGGGGGGGGACTGTTGCATATTCTCAATGGCTGCTTTCCATTTCCATTCTAGTGGGTACAGACAGAGTAGTTCACGTGATCAAAGGAGTGAATTTGCTGCTGGAAGCCCCAAGGTTCTCAAGGGATAGAGTGAAGTAATCCCATTCTTTGCATGTTATTTTATTCTCCAGAAACTGTATCCTGTGTGCCAGGGGCTCAGGCCTGTAATCTTCTTCTTTTTTTTTTTTTAGACAGTCCTGGAGCTTGAACTCAGGACCTGAGCACTGTCCCTGAGCTTATTTTTTTTTGCCAGTCTGGGGCCTGAACTCAGGGCCTGGGCTCTGTCCCTCAGCATTTCAGCTTAAGGCTAATGCCCTACCACTTAAGCTACAGGGCTACTTCTGGCTTTTTCTGCTTATGTGGTGTTGAGGAATCGAACCCAGGGCCTCATGCATGCAAGGCAAGTGGTATACCACTGAACCACCTTCCCAGCCCTGTTCCTGAGCTTTTTTTTGATTAACCGCTTGAGCCATTTCTGTTTTTTTCTGTTTATGGTACTGAAGAATTGAACCCAGGACTTGGTGCATGCTAGGCAAGCACTCTACCACTAAGCCACATTCCCAACCTCTCAGGCCTGTAATCTTAGCTACTTAGGAGGCTGAGATCAAAGCTGGCCAAGCAGAAAAGTCCATGAGATTCTTTTCTCCAATTAAGTGTGAGCACGCACATGCATGTGCACACGTGTATGTGTGCGCACACACAGAGAAGTAGAACTATGGTTCAAGTGGCAAAATGCTAACCATGAGCAAAAAAGCTCAGAGACCCTGAATTCAAGCACAAAATGAAAAGAAAGAAAAAAGAAATTGTACCCATCCTCCAACTCTAGACAATGACCTACAATCATTTCTAAATTATGAAGGAGATAGAGAACTGAATTCCCACCATCACAGAAGTATTGGGAGAGTACAGACAAGAGGGGTCACCTTCATTACCTGATCATCTCACACCTGAGCTCCCAGATCTCCCACCTTAAATGCCCTGGGACACAATCAAAAGGTGTGAGACACACTCCTACATGTGTTTGTGAGGTCCTTTCTAGAGATGATTACATCATGAGGGGCTTTGACTTAAT
The DNA here is from genome assembly GCF_019054845.1 of Dipodomys spectabilis. NCBI lineage: Eukaryota > Metazoa > Chordata > Mammalia > Rodentia > Heteromyidae > Dipodomys > Dipodomys spectabilis. The sequence goes on from NW_024870681.1 coordinate 8,310,521, forward strand.
GAATGGGTTAATTATTTGATGGATTCATACTGTGAAGGTATTATTGAGAGGCAGTAACATAGGAGCGAAAGCCTAGAAGGTCCAGAGGTGAGTATTTTGCCCTGGTCCTTCCTGTATTCTCTTTCTCTGGTACTCAGATGCTGTGAACTGCTCTGCACTGTTATTTCTCCCTACCCATGATGGACTGACACTACTGAAACTGAGGCAAAATAAATAAGTCATTCCTTTCGATTATTCTCTCAGGTATTTTGGTCAAAAACACATTGTCAAGCTGGGAGTTAGGGAAATTGTCTGGCAGATTTTACAGAGCAGAGCACGAGTTACCAGCCCAAAATGGAGCTGGAGACTTGCAGGGTGGATGGGTCAGGAGAAGCATTGTAAAATTCAGGATTTGTCCTGTGCTAAGAACAGGCGGGAATGTATCAGCTCAAAGTTTGGGACATGTGTTAAATTCAAATAACCAAACCAACTTGTGGGTTTTTTGTTTTTGTTTTTTGCCAGTCCTGGGGCTTGAACTCAAGGCCTGGGCACTGTCCCTGAGCTTCTTTTGCTCAAGGCTAGCACTCTACCACTTGGGTCACAGTGCAACTTTGGGCTTTTTCTGTTTATGTGATACTGAGGAATCGAACCCAGGGCTTCATGCATGCTAGGCAAGCACTCTACCACTAGGCCATATTCCCAGCCCCAACTATTTTTTTCCTTTTTGTATGTTAGGAAACTGAGTCAGGTGGATGAAAGAAGAAAAAGGAGACAGAGATCTCAGCAGACCAGAACAGTATTAAATCATGACTGCAGTGGGACTCCATAGAACACCAAGCAGGGTGGGAACAGACAAAGAACAGGAGTGTGTGTGGGTGTTACGTTTTTGTTTTTGTTTTTGGTCCGGTCGTGGTGCCTGAACTCTGGGCCTGGGTGCTGTCCCTCAGCTCTTCAGCTCAAGGCTAGTGCTCTACCACTTGAGTCACAATGCCACTTCCGGCTTTTTTCTTATGTGGTGCTGAGGAATCGAACCCAGGGCCTCAGGCATGCAAGGCAAGCACTCTACCATTGAGCTACCTTCCCAGCCCCTGGGTGTTACGTTTTTATACATTCTGAGATCCTTCTTTGGAATGTCTTTGTCCTGTCCAGCTAGGGATTTATTGGTCTGAACTGTCCTGTTTGGGATTTACAATGTAAACAGTCCTGTTGGGGAGGGGGTATTATGGTAGGGGTATTCTCCTGATGCTGGCAGTCTCCTGCACCTTCAGATAAGATCAGAGGTGAAGTGTTCCTGAGAACCAGGAGGGGTTCGTTGGAGAGGCTGGTCTGTGGGCCAATAACAGTCTGGGACTTAGAACAAAAAGAATTTTTTTTTTGTTAGTTCCTCCTCATGTAGCCCCACCACCATGATATTCTTGCTGTGCTCACAGATCTTTTACTTCCTGGAGGACTAAGATTCCCTAAAATTCCTAGCAGAGTCATCAAGCGCGCTTTGTCCATCCTCCCAGTGCGGCCTCATCGCTCAGGGTGGTTAGCACAGGGCAGGAGCGCAGCGCTCTCCTGTCTAGATCTCAGGAGGCATTCACAGACAAAGGTGTCATAAAAGTAAAAGTTCTAGAGCATAGCCAGGTGCCAGTGTAATCCTAGCTACCCTAGCCACGAGCTGAGGATTGTGGTTTGAAACCAGCCCAGGCAGACAAACTTTTTTTTTTTTTTTGTCAGTCGTGGGGCTTGAACTCTGGGCCTGGGCGCTGTCCCTCAGCTCTTCAGCTCAAGGCGAGCGCTCTACCACTTGAGCTACAGCGCCACTTCCGGTTTTCTGGTGGTTTATTGGAGATAGGAGTCTCACGGTCTCTCCTGCCCGGGCTGGCTTTGAACTGCGATCCTCAGATCTCAGCCTCCTGAGTAGCTAGGATTACAGGCGTGAGCCACCAGCGCCCGGCACTCAGACAAACTTTTATCTCCAACTAAACAGCAAAAAGCCAGAAGCGGAGGCATGGCTCAAGTGGTAAAATGCCAGCTGTAAAGACAAAGTTGAGTTGGAGCAGGAGGCTTTTAGTTTGGTTCAAGGAAAAGTCATGGAGCATGTATGAGGGCGGAGCAGGGCTTCTTCCTGACCAGCTGAGCTTCCCTGGTTTGGCTCATACTTTATGTTCTTGCAATATTCACCTAGAGCCCACTCCGGAGGATCCTCTGTCTCCTCTGCTTCTCCCTTCCTCCCAGTCTCAGCATTCTTCTTGTTTCCATGGGAACAGATTCAAGTGGGATGCCAATAAACAGGATGTTGATGACCTCAGTAATCCTTTTCCCACTGGTAACCCAGTTAATTTCTGGCTAGGATCCAAGTACTTTATAAAAAACAGTTTTTGCTTTGTTTTGTTTTTAAACCTATCAGAGGTTATTTTCACAGAGGAGGCTCTGAGGCTCAGGGTTGTGGGGAAAGTGCTAGGTTCCACCAACTTTTGCATTATGCATTGTAGCGGGAGGGGGCAGGCAGGCCTAGGTGTTAAATCACAAGCTCAAGTCAGAAATCTATGCTTTGGCCAGGGACCAGAATTATCAAGAAGGGCCTTCAGATTTGTATTAGCATAATGAAATACCTGAGGCAGATAACTTTATAAACAAAGGAGGTTTGTTTAGCTCACAGTGCTGGAGGTTTAAGGCCATGCTACCTGACAAGGGTCCTCTCTGTCAAAGTCACATCATAGTGGATGGCAAGGGTAAATTACATATCAATACAGAAGGCCGGAGAGTGACCCCCAGAGAGAGACTGGGGTCCAACAATCATTTATTTATTTATTTTATTTTGACAGAACTGAGTTTTGAACTTAGGACCTTGTAATTGCTAGGCAGGTACTCTACCACTAGAGCCAAGCTTCCAATCCTTTTGGTGTGCTTGATTTTTGTTTTTTTATCTTGCCCAAGCATGTACCTGGACTGTGATTTGCCTATTTTAGGCTTCCCATTGTACCTGGGATTATGGGGGTGGTGGGGTGCGCCACTATGCCCAGCTTCTTCTATTGAAATGGAGTTTCTCAGACTTTTCTGTCCAATCTGGCCCAGAATCACGATCCTTCAATCTTGGCCTCCCAAGTAGCTAGAATGATGTACATGTGCCACCACACACAGCTATGAGTTGAGACAGGGTCTTTGGAAACTTTCTGTCTGGATTAGCCTCAAAGCAAACGATGACCTTCCTGATCTCAGCCTCCCAAGCCACTAGACTAACTCAATTCCAACCATCTTTTCTTTCTTTCTTTCTTTCTTTCCTTTCTTTCTTTCTTTCTTTCTTTCTTTTTCTTTCTTTCTTTCGTTCTTTCTTTCTTTCTTTCTTTCGTTCTTTCTTTCTTTCTTTCTTTCTGTCCTTCTTTCTTTCTCTCCTTTCCTTCCTTCCTTTCTTTCTCTTTCTTGCTTTCTTGCTTTTTTTTTGTTGTTGTTGGTTGTGGGACTTGAAATCTGGGCCTGAGCTCTGTCCCTCAGCTCTTCATGTTAAGGCTAGTACTCTACCACTTGAGCTACAGCACCACTTCCAGTTTTCTGGTTGTTTATTGGAGATAAGAGTTTCATGGACTTTCCTGCCCGGGCTGGCTTTGAACCGAGATCCTCAGATCTCAGCCACTTGAGTAGCAAGGATACAGGCGTGAGCCACTGGCGCCCGGCTCCAACCATCTTTTCTAATAACATGGTCTATGTGATTTCCAATACTCATGTATTGGAATACACACATACATACATACATCCTGATGACTGCAGGATCTGGGTTTGTGCCTGAGTATTTCCAAACCATTAAGACCCAGAAGCGGAGGACAGTAAGAGAGGAACAAGATAATGAAAGATTTGGATTCAGTTCTGTTAAGACACAGTCTAGATGCAGGGTAGAAACAAGGCCCACACTCTGATTATAGGCAGCTCAAAGAGAGTTAGCACTCAGCCTAAAAAGAGTAGCCCAGCATGGGTTGAGGTCAGTTGGACTAGGAAGAGCTGCAGGGAGAAGGCTGATGTGACCTGTGTGACAGCACTGTTATGAGCTCACATTATGAATAGCACAGTGACAAGTGTCTTCGCCTTCTTTGGCCTCAGCGCCCTCATCTAGAAAATGTAGTAAGGACAGGACTTCCTTCCTGGTTGTGGTTAAGAGTGTCCTAACCTAAAAGACCACCGTCATAGGCTGGCGGGTAGCTTGACCAAGTCCTATTGGCTCTTTGACCCATAGACGGCCCAGAAACCTGGCACCAAGCGAAGGAAGTTACTAGAGCATTAAGAGGAAGGGTAGAGTTTAGATCAAATTTAAGTGTCTTTTTTTTAATAGACGAAAGCAAAATAGGGGTGTGTGCAAAGAGCTGGATGGTGAACTGTTCCCTGTGTTGTTTTTCTTGGAAACTAGGTAAATATGGAGTCTTGTGTTCAGAAACCTCTGTTCTGAACTTCCCGACTGGCTGGGCATCAAGGCAGCCTTTCTGGGTCACAGTGGGGTTCGTGATTATTACTGGCGTACATTGAAGAATTAAAGCTTGGGGGTAGGGAGAATGTAGTCATAATACCCATTGCATATCCTACAAAATTAAGAAAATTGAAGGGAGGGGTTGGGTTGGGAGGGATGAGGGACGGTGTTGAAAGGGGTGGAGTTAATCAAGAGGCGGTGATTGTCAGCTGGCCAGCTAGAGCTCACGCCTGTAATCCTAGCTACTCTGGAGGCTGAGATCTGAGGATCAGAGTTGGAAGCCAGCCCGGGCAAGAAAGTCTGCGCAACTCTTTTTTTTTTTTTTTTTGGTCGGTCGTGGGGCTTGAACTCTGGGCTTGGGCACTATCCTCCAGCTCCTCAGCTTAAGGATAGCGCTCTACCGCTTGAGCCACAGCGCCACTTCTGTTTTCTAGTGGTTTATTGGAGATAGGAGTCTCACGGACTTTCCTTGCCCAGGCTGGCTTTGAACCATGATCCTCAGATCTCAGCCTCCTGAGTAGCTAGGATTACAGGCGTGAGCCACCGACGCCTGGCTGCGCAACTCTTATCTCCACTAAATTACCAAAAAAGCTGGAAGTGGAGCTGTGGCTCAAGTGGTTCAGTGCTAGCTTTGAGCTAGGCAGTTCAGGGATGGCGCCCAGGTTCCAAGGCTGACACAGTAAAAAAAAAAAAAGGTATTATATTCTCCCGTTTGTTGAATGCTAACTCCGTTTTACAACAACAGAGTTGACTGACATATATATATATATATGTGTGTGTATATATATCAAAAAAAAGAAAAAAGAAAAGAATAAAAGCTTCTGTAGTTTTTGAGGGCAAAAAAATCAGCAAGAAAACACTAGTATGGGGGGGCGGGGGGAGGATGGGAAGGGATGGGAAGGGGAAACAAAGGAGGAGGCTACAATGCTTGATAAGAAATGTACTCATTATCTTGCCCATGTAATTGTAACCCCTCTGTACAGTATTTTCACAATAAAAAAAGAAAGAAAAAAGAAAACACTAGTAACTCAAATGAGTGGTTCTAACATAGTAGCTGCAGCTTCTGTGGGTTGTGCAGCCAGCCTTATCTATGTTATCTCAGCTGCATCAAAGACAGTTGAGGGGCTGGGAATGTGGCTCAGTGGTAGAGCACTTGCCTTGCATGCCTGAGGCCCTGGGTTCAATTCCTCAGCACCCCATAAGCAAAAAGAAAAAAGCCGGAAGTGGCGCTGTGGCTCAAGTGGTAGAGCGCTAGCCTTGAGCTGAAGAGCTGAGGGACAGCGCCCAGGCCCAAAGTTCAGGCCCCATGACCGGACCCCAAAAAACAAACAAAATTAGCCAGGAGCTAGGCACTGGTCCTCATGCCTGTAACCCTAGATTCTCAGGTGTCTGATATCTTAGGATTGCAGTTCACAGCCAGCCTGGGCAGGAAAATTTATGAGACTCCTCTCCAAAACATAACCACCAAAACATAAAGCTGGAAGTGGAGCTGTGGTTCAAGTGGAAGAAGGCCAGTCTTGAGTGAAAAAGCTAAGGGACAGTGCTTAGGCTCCAAGTTCAAGGCTTAGTATATATACACGCGCACACTCACAGAGAGAGAGAGAGATACACACAGAGTCAGAAAGACAGAGAGAGAGATGGATACAGAGAAATGAGGAGATCACTAAACTCTGAACTTCTCTGGCAAATAATTTTTGCCTTTAAATATTTTGAAATAGCTACAGACATAAGAAACCACAATAACAACAACAACAGCAACACACACACACACACACACACACACACACACACACACACACCTGCAAAACAGAAGGCACATATTCTCTTCCAGCCTATGCCTTCCCACCCCCATGACTCCCAGGGTCCCAGCCACAGGAGCCAGGCTCACAGCAGCAGGAGGCTGGGACCAGAGCTTCTATGGACTTTCCAAGTGTGTTTACTCACATTCCTATGGGCCCTTAGGGCCAGGCTGAGCTTGCCAGTGTCAGCTGAGAAAGAGCAAAAGCAGCCCTGACATTCAGAAGTAATTTGACATTTCCAGCCAGACCTCAATGTTATCACTAACTAGCCGGGCACAACCAGAGCACGTTGTTCTCCTGCTGGATACAGTCTCACAGAATATCAACCTCAGATAAGGTCACTATGAAGCCAGGCTAAAATGAGACAAAACAAAGCCACTTAGCACAGTAGCTCAAGCCTGGAATTCCAGCTATTTGAGAGGTGGATATGGTTTGAAGCCAGCCCAGGAATAAAAGTTTGTCAGCTAGAATCTCAACCAATGTCTGGGCATGGTGGCATGAACCTGTCATCCTAGCTACAGAGGGGAAATGCAATGGCTGGGTACAGTGGCATGCACCTGTTATCTACATCATGGAGAAAGCACCAGGAGGAGGATCACAGACCAGGTGGTGGCTTAGGCATAAACAGAGACTCTACCTTAAAAATAACGAATGCACCTTGGTGCTGGTGGCTCACGTCTATAACCCTTGCTACTCAGGAAGCTGAAATTTTTTTGTACATTTTTGATTGTAAAAATACTGTACAGAGGGGTTACAGTTACATGAGCAAAGTAATGAGTACATTTCCTATCGAGCATTGTTACCCCCTCCTTTGTTTTTCCCCTACCATCCCTTTCCTCCCCACCTCCTTAACTCCTTCCTTCCCCTCACCCCCACTCTCTCTTTTTTTTTTTAATTTAATTTTTTATTGGTTTGGAAATATCCTCTCAAAAAGGCTCATGTATTAAGGTGTAGTCCCCAGATGGTGGTGCTATTGAGAGTGGTTGGATCATGAAGGCATTATTAGCCTACTGAATTTACAGCTGAATGACCTACTAGGAGATAGGGCCCATTGGAGGAAGTGGCTCACTGGGCTTGCCTTTGATGGGTATGGCATGTCCCTTAGGCCTTTGTCTGCTTCTTATGTGCCAAAAGGTGACCCACTTTGTTCCTCTCCAGTGCTCTTGGCCTGTTGGTTCTGCCTCATCTCAGAGACAATGAGAAAAGGGGCCACAGGTTGACACCTCTGAAACCAGGAGCCAAGATAAATCCTTCCCTTAGTTGACTTTCTTAAGTATTTTATCACAGCAATGCAAAGTGACCAAGGCAGATTAGTTTCATGTTTTGTCTATTTGTGTGTGTGTGTGTGTGTGTGTGTGTGTGTGTGTGTGTGTGTCCACCTGTGCACATGCATGCATGAGGGCCAATATTGAACCTTTGAACTCAGGGCCTGGGCACTATGACTTAGCTTTATCCAGCCAAGACAGGTACCCTGCCTTTTGAACTATATCCCACTTTTGGACTTTTGGTGGTTATTGGAGATAAGAGGACTTTTCTGCCCAGGCTGGCTTTGAACTTTAGCCCTCAGATCTCAAGCTCCTGAATAGCTAGGATTACAGGAGTGAACCACTGGCATCTGGGCATGTTTTGGCTATTATGAATAAAGCAGCTATGAACATTTAGTTATAAGTGTTTTGCATGCTTTTAGTTATCTAAAATTATCTGAAATAAATTTCAGTTACCTGAAATTACAGACAGAGCAGTAAAGTTCTTGGGCTTATAGATTTTCTTTTTTCTTTCTTTCTTTTTTTTTTTTTGTGGGTCCAGTCGTGGGGCCTGAACTGTGGGCCTGGGTGCTGTCCCTCAACTCTTCAGCTCAAGGCTAGCACTATACCACTTGAGCCACAGCGCCACTTCCGGCTTTCTTTTTGCTTATGTGGTGCTGAGGAATCGAACCCAGGGCCTCATGCATGCAAGGCAAGCACTCTACCACTGAGCTACCTTCCCAGCCCTAGATTTTCTTTTGAAACATTTCTGTTAGCATGTATTAGTCTTACAGGGGAGTTTCCTTGTAACACTTCCATATATACTTACAATATACTTTCATTAGACTCACCCCTTCCATTACTCTCCCTTATCCCTTATTAAAAACAGTTACTGGCCAGACTCCTGTGGCTCATGGCTGTAATCCTAGCTACACAGGAAGCTGAGATCAAAGGATCACAGTTTGAAGCCAGCCCAGACAGGGAAGTCCATGAGACTGTTATCACCGATAAACTAAAAGAGCCAGAAGAAGTTTTAAGAAATGAGAGGTGAGTAAGAGTGATCAACAGGAGCTCAAGGCTTTACTGCGGGGGAGAGGGGTCAGACCTGCCAGGCTGTTCCAAGTAGGAATGGAGGCAGCAGCCATGGACAGGTATAAGTTGCATTTAAACAAAAATTTTAGGGGGCAGTCACATGGCTCACAATACATAGACTATGGGAATTTGGGGGCAGGGTCAGTTCTAAGAAGAGGTGTTATGAAAGTGTTACGTGGACTCCAGGAATTGGGTGGAGAGTCACATTCTGAGAAAGAGTTTAAGGAGATTGTTGCTACTGGGGCCGGAATTTGTATCTCACAAGGGGAAAACAATACAACATCAGAGAAATAGAAACTTTTTTTTTTTTAATTGGTTGTAGGGCTTGAACTCTGGGCCTGGTGCTGTCCCTGAGCTCTTCAGCTCAAGGCTAGCGCTCTACCACTTGAACCACAGCGCCACTTCTGAGAAATAGAAACTTAACAGATTTTTGTAAACAGGAAGGAACACAGGGCTGGGCCTTAATTGGCAAGCTAACTCTGAGACATTAGATTCCTGTCTTTTTTATGTATAAGTCTAAAAGTGGAATGCAGAGGGTAGAGAGTCGGGGAGACATTCCCTAGCTGTTTCCTGCTGGTTGGGGATGTTGGGTTTGGGGGTAGAAGGCAAAAATGTCATCCTGTCCGGGAGAAGGCACCAGTAAGAGTTCCTTGGGGATGAACATGTTTGGATGAAGTCTGAAAGAAATCGTATGAGGCAGGGGCCAACAATAAGAAAAGGAAAAAAAAAAACATTATTGGAGGACCTACTAACAGCAGAAGGGAGGGCAGTCATCCATTTAAGGTAGAAAAGAAAAAAAAATGGATGACTTGCCTAGTTCCTGTCTCCTGTGGTCCCAGAAATCCTGGAGTTGGTGGATGATATCCCTAACTACTCACTGAATAACATCTGCTGACTGGGTAGGAGAGAGCATGATGGCCTGGAAAAGAATAACCAGTTAAGGGCTGGTAAGGTGGCTCAGTGGTAGAGCGCTTGCCTTGCATGCATGAGGCCCTGGGTTCGATTCCTCAGCACCAGATAAGCAGAAAAAGCCAGAAGTTAGCTTGGTGGCTCAAGTGGTAGAGCAGTAGCCAAGAGCTAAAGAGCTGAGGGACAGTGCCCAGGCTCAGAGTTCAAGCCCCACCACCGACATGCCCCACCACCAACATCCCCCGTCCCCCCTCAAAAAAAAAAAAAACTGGGGCTGGATTGGACTGGTTAAAGCCCCAATGGGAGGGCTGATCATTTCCTGGACTACAGATGTCTGCACTATAAAGTATGGATAGAAAACCTATTATAAATAAAAATAACAGGAAATAGATATAAGTTCCTGCCCAGTTAAAAGACAGCAAGTAGGGGCACCAGAATATGCTCATAAACTATTTTTTCTTGACCTCCTGGCTCTGGTTAATTTTGAAAAGGCAAGCAAAAAGTGACTCCATTTAGGATCGGATACCATCCCCTCTTTATCGGTGCAGTTTCCCCCAACTGCCTCTGGGTGGATCCTCATTGCCAGGACTAGCTCTGTCCTGGTGGGTCTAGGAACTCTCTTCTTGCTGCAATGATGTTGCAGTTGGCATTTTTGCTCATTGCTGGGATGTCACATCCCAGCTGGCATTGGTTGTTGTGGAGATGGCATGTCCCAGTTGACTGATGACATGACCCATGTTGCTGGGGGGCGGGGGGAAGGGTGTAACTGACAGATTAAATGAGAGTTTTTGCCAATAACTCCTTTCCCTTATTTCCAATTGAAGCAACACAGAGATGAATAAAAATAGTTCTAAGCCGGACTTATTGCAACTTGTTAAGAATTGAAGTTTGACCAATATGTGTATTTGTAAGAATTATTTATCCCTCTATGGGTCTGACTGAAAATGCTACAGAGAATCAAATCTGTAATAACAAAACTCAATAGTGGTCATAATGAGAGTTTTGAAACAGTAACTAATAAACTGAATATAGCACTTTAGGATACTAATTTCGATTGAAACCATTGTCAACTCTGTATCCAGGGTGGCTTTCATACTTGGGAAACAGACATATTACACACAATTGTTTGTATCCAAATTTGATGAACTTCTTTTTGGTTTGAATCTAAAACTTCCCACTGTTTCTTTTGTCCTGAGGAGCTAGTTATGTCTTAGTTCTCTCAGAACTGCATAATGACTCTGCTCAAGGCAATTTACCATTATACTACCCAGAGCCAGGCTGCCTGGGCAGAGAAGTTTGTTAGGTTTTTATTCCAATCCAAACTGTCCTTCCTCCTTTCAAGGTATTAGGCTCAGATTCTAAGTATAATTACCAGGAAGGCTATTCTCTAATTTTGTCACAAGCAGCACAAATAATAGTTACAATTGAAGTCAAGAAGCAAATAATTTCAGGAAATGTCAGAACAAAAGAAATATTAAATGTTGAAGACAAAGACACTTTGACAGAAGACTTTTTCTTACCCTACAACAGTTTGTTTGTTCTGTTTTGTTTTTGGTTGATTGTGGGGCTTGAACTCTAGGCTTGGGCACTGTCCCTGTACTCTTCAGCTCAAGGGGAGCGCTCTACCACTTGAGCCACAGTGCCACTTCCGGTTTTCTAGTGGTTTATTGGAGATAAGAGTCTCACGGACCTTCCTGCCTGGGCTGGCTTTGAACCACAATCCTCAAATCTTAGCCTCCTGAATAGCTAGAATTACAGGCATGAGCCAACGGCGCCCTGCTGCTACAACAGTTTTTATGAGCAGACACTTGTGTACAAAAAGTTTTAAGGCGCACTTAGGTTTTAAAAATGAAAGTTGGGCATAGTTTTCTGAAATTCCAGTGCCAAAAAGACATTTTGCCCATTGCATGATAGAACTACGTGTTCAATGCTAGGAAAATAGGAAACGCCAAACCACACAAGAAAAAACCTCAAGGCGCCAGCAGCAAACGCAATTTAGCAGACTCTCCACACTTAAAGAAACATTAATTAACCAGAATAGAAAACCTTTGAAATAATTTTGGTAAAGAGACACATTGACCTTTAAATACTTGCTAGATGAGTAAGCTTGGTAGAAGAGTGAGGGGTCATGTGAAAACCCGCCATGTACCCTTTGTCTCTTCTTAGGTATTATTCAGGGCCTGTAAAAAGAATTGGGGAAGGCACCCAAACCAGATTTTTTTTTGGGGGGGGGGAGTTGGTCCTGGGGCCTGATCTCTGGGCCTGGGTGCTGTCCCTCAGCTCTACAGCTCAAGGCTTAAGCCACAGCGTCACTTCCAGCTTCTTTTGCTTTTGTGGTGCTGAGGAATGGAACCCAGGGCCTCATGCATGCAAGGCAAGCGCTCTACCACTGAGCCACCTTCCCAGCCCCTCAAACAGACTTTTTAAGGGGAGGAGGCAGCATGTCTCCTAAATTCAACAGAGAGAGAGAGAGAGAGAGAGAGAGCGAGCGAGCTTGAATGTCTGAAACCTCTGACCATTTCCATTGTGTCGGTAGGAATTGCCCAGAGTATTGTAAGGTGGTGACACTTATGTAAAGGGAGTCTGGTGAGGATGTGAGGGGGCGAAGTCCATGGGGACTTAGAGGAAACGGTCCCCACTGGGGGGTGTTGGGGGTGTCCTCAACTTTTTTTTTTTGGTCGGTCGTGGGACTTGAACTCTGGGCTTGGACGCTGTCCTTGCGCTGTTCAGCTCAAGGTTTTCTAGTGGTTTCTTGGAGATAAGAGTCTCATGGATTTTCCTGCCCAGGCTGGCTTTGAACCATGACCGCAGATCTCAGCCTCCTGAGTAGCTAGGATTACAGGTGTGAGCTACTGGTGTCTGGCTGTCCTCAACTTTTTAGTTTTACCACATATTGGGGGGAGGACTGAAAAATAAAATGGGAATGGAAGAGAGCCAGGCCCACAGGAGTGGATGGGTCAGTGCGGGTGAAGCGGTGAGGGTGTCTAACGAAGAGCTCAAAATTTTACTGGGGGTCTCATTGGGATGCTGAACTACCTCCCTCAATTTGTCATAGTTGACAGACTTGTGCGCAGTCTGGTCAAGACTATGGAGAAGGTAGAGGTTCATGTTGTCCTTAATAGTCTGGCGGGGGATGATTAGGTGGGTAATATTACCCTTGGTTGGCACAAGGTACAGCTTCTTGACCAACAGCTTTTTTTTTTTGGGGGGGGGGTCCAGTCATGGGACCTGAACTCTGAGCCTGGGCGCTGTCCCTCAGCAATTCAGCCAGTGCTCTACCACTTGAGCCACAACGCCACTTCCGGCTATTTTTTTTTCTACTTATGTGTGCTGAGGAATTGAACCCAGGGCCTCAGGCATGCAAGGCAAGCGCTGTACCACTGAGCAACCTTCCCAGCCCCCAACAGCTTTTTGATGAAGTTCTTTAAACTTCTATTTGGGACAGGGAACTTCTATTTGAGAGGAAGAAGGGAATGTGAACATGAACAATGCCTTCAGAGCCAGCCAGCTCCTGAAAGGGAGAGAGGTGGGCCGGTGCCACAGCAGATGATTGATGGGCAGTGCAGGAACCCGTGTGAGGTAGAGAGAGAGAAGGCAGAGAAGAGGGGGAGGGAATAGAAGAAGGTGGGGATTGATAGGTGGTAGAGAAGGAGGAGGAGAGCAACGTGTGGAGTGGGGTGGGGAATGTGAAAGAAGAAGAGTGGTCCGCAGGGTGGAAGGGCAGGTCTGCATCAGGGAGAGGGACAGAATAAAGCCTGAGCATAAGGAGTTCTCCAGCCTTGCCACTTGGGTGACGGAAGTGATCCAGGTCTGTGAGCATATTAAAGGTGAAGTCACCATTTTCAGGCCATCGAGACCCATTGTCCAGTTGGAATTGAGGCCATGCCACATTACAACAGAAAATGAGTCTCTTGGGTTTAATAATGTCTGAGAGACCCCGTTCATGGAGATTAGCCAAGAGACAGCCCGCAGGGGTGTTCTGAGACAGTTTAGATTGAGGGGTGCCCATTTAGGCAGAGGGTGGCAATTGAGATACCGGTAGAGGAATTTTCTGACATTCTGGGTGTCCCTGGGAGCACAGAAGAATTCCTAGTAGAGTAGAACAATGCCTCAAAGAATCATCACCAGTGAAACAAGTCAACTGGAGCGTTCCCTGGCCAGGTACCTGGTCCTTCAAGAATGAACCGGAAGTAGGCGGGGAGGCTCATAGAAACAGGAGGTCAGTGCTCACCCTTCAGAGCCAGTTGTGAGCATGCAGAAGTCTGAAACAGTTGGTAGAGGAGAGGAAAAGTTGCTTGCCCAAGGAGGTTCAGGCGGAGAGCCAGGGGCCAATTAACCCCTATAGGGGGATCCTCCAAACAAAGACCACTCCTTCTGGGTTTTGGCACCAGGATGTAAGATATGAGAGGCCAATACGGGCGCAGGGCTTTATTGGGAGACAGATCTTCCAGGCTGCTCCAAGCAGGGATGGAGGCAGCAACCATGGACAGATGTAAACAATTTAAACAAAATTTTAGGGGGCAGGGGCTGGGAAGGTGGTTCAGTGGTAGAGCGCTTGCCCTGCATGCCTGAGGCCCTGGGTTCGATTCCCCAGCACCACATAAGCAAAAAGAAAAAAAAAACCGGAAGTGGCACTGTGGCTCAAGTGGTAGAGTGCTAGCCTTGAGCTGAAGAGCTGAAGGACAGCACCTAGGCCCAGAGTTCAGGCCCCATGACCGGACCCCCCCCCAAAAAAAATTTAGGGGGCAGTCACATGGCTCACATTACATAGACTATGGGAATTTGGGGGTAGGGTCAGTTCCAAGAAGAGATGTTATGAAGGTGTTACGTGGACTACAGGAATTGGGGGAAGAGTCACATTCTGAGAAAGAGTGTAAGGAGACTGTTGCAATTGGGGTGAGAATTTATATGTCATGCTGGGAAGACAATACAGCATCAGGGAAATAGAAACAACAGATTTTTGTGAACAGGTAGGGACACAGGCAGGGCCTTAATTGGCAAGCTAACTCTGAGACCTTAGAAAAATGGCTGGGAATGTGGCTTAGTGGTAGAGTGCTTCCCTAGCATGAATGAAGCCCTGAGTTCCATTCCTCAGTACCACATATACAGAAAAAGCTGGAAGTGGTGCTATGGCTCAAGTGGTAGAGTGCTAGCCTTGAGCAAAAGAAGCTCAGGGACACTTCCCAGGCCTTGAGTTCAAACCCCAGAACTGGCAAAAAAAAAAAAAAAAAAAAAAGCCATCAGTGGAGCTATGCTCATGTGGTCAAGCATTATCCTTGAGCACGAAAGCTCAGAAGATTGCCCAGGCCCAGAGTTCAAGCCCCAGGTCTGGCAAAAACAAAACAAACAAACAAAACCAGTTAACAGTCAAGGACCAGTGGCTCAAGTCTGTAATCCTAGCTACTCCAGAGGCTGAGCATTCAAGTTTCCTCCAAGATACCCTGCAAGGGACCGAGCTCCTGACTCTGTCCTTGGGTTGGGGGAGCTCAGAGTGGTGTGCAGGCAGGTCTTCCTGTCCAAACTAGAGCCAATCAGCACTCACTCAGCAGTGTCTGGGCAGGGGAGGCCAATTGATTGGTCCTGCTTTGTATTTATGTCCCAAAAGCGGAGGGGGTGGGGGAGGAGAGCTCACATCTATAATCCTAGCTACTCAGGAGGCTGAGATCTGAGGATCATGGTTCAAAGCCAGTCGGAGCAGAAAAGCACATAAGATTCTTATCTCCAATTAACCATCAAAAAGCCAGAAAGTGGAACTGTGGCTCAAGTGGTAGAGCACTAATCTTGAGCAAAGAAGCTCAGGGACAGAGCCAAAGCCCTAGTACACTCTCTCTCATTCTCTCTCTCTCTCTCTCTCTCTCTCTCTCTCTCTCTCTCTCACACACACACACACACACACACACACACACACACACACAAGACCTAGAAGCAGAGCATCATGCACTCAATGGTGGAAGTTTTAGGGGCCTGGATGGTGAGATTGCTTGGTAGGTAGCTGAAGATCTGGTTTCCTTTGCATAGAGATTGACCTAGAACAATTCAAATATATATATATAAAAAAAACACCCACTAACAACAAAAACTCTACTCCTGATCCTTGTCCTATCTTTTGGGGTCATCTGTTTTCTCTGGGTCTGTCGTTGTACCTATTGAGTGAATAAAGGGGACAACATTATTCTATCCCTGACCCTGCAAACTCAGGATCAGCTCCTGTACCCCTCCCACAGTTGGCTGTCGGCGGTCTCAACTCACCCAGATTCTTCCCTGATGCTCAACCCTCTGCCAGGATTAGCAGAGACCAGATCCCAGATTGAGGGAGGAGCTGGGAGCTGGGCTGGGACAGCTGGCCAGTCAACAGCTTCCCAACCTGCTGCCTGCGGGGCGCTGTCCACCCCGCGGTGCTGAACTGCTGAACTGCCTCTCACCCCTCTGCTGCAGATCTGCAGCCAACCGCCCAGCAGCCTCCACCCAGGCCTCCTCCAGGCTGGCCTAATAACCCACATAAATGGTCTGCCTCAGCAGTTCAGATCCCCGGTCATTTGAACCCAACTCACATGGAAAAGGCCCAACTTGCTTGAAGAAGCTCAGCCGAAGTCCACAGCCTGACAGCTGGGGAGCCCAGGGCAAAAGCTAAACTCCATTCTGGTAGTTTTGCACACCTATGGCACAGGCCCTGCCCACTCCAGACCCATCCCTTCAAAGACATCCAGGCCAGATAGGAGATAGAGGCCTCGAGGGGCTCGCTCTCCCCTCTCATGCAAGGAAGATGGCCTCCTTTGACTCTGGGTGGCCCTCAGGCCACAGATGCCCCTGTTGTTCCTTACCTGCTCAGGTCTAGGCAAGGAGTTGGGTGCATATCAGCCACCTTGGACCAGATGGTTGCCTGGAGGGTGGATGATGAGGTTTCCCAGTGAGCAAAGCTCACTGACAAGCTCTGACAAGCTCAGAGAAGCATCAGCACAGCTCCTCAAAGAGGAACCAGTTCAGAAAAAATATTCCAGAAGGCACAAGGAACAGGCAGAACCCCACCCCTCACCAGCGCCTTAAAGGAACCCCTCTGGGCTTGCTACTGCACTGACTCCCAGGGCCACAGGCCCACAGCCTCCTGGAGCCTCCTAACCAGCCATAGCCTTCTTAGAAGACCAGATAGGAGTGGTAGAAATTAGGCAAGAAGGCAGGAAGAGCCAAGCACTGGGCTGAGGATGGCACCCAAGCAGCCTGCAGGCCCCAGAGCTCACATGCACCTTCAGAGGCTACAAGCAACCAGGCTTGGTGGGCCCAGAACCTTGCCTGGGAGAAAGCAAAAGGTACATCAGCTTAAGCTTGCCAGGGGTTACTGTCCCCAGGTTGTTCCTTCAGACGTCCTGGGGAGATGGAGCGTCAGTGTGCACAAGTGTGATGATGACAAGTGTGCACAAGTTACACAATGAAAATGAGAGCCTGTGGATCAAAATTAAGAATTTTAAACCAGGCACCGGTGCCTCTCACCTGTAATCCTAGCTGTTCAGGTGGCTGAGATCTGAAGATGGAAATCTGAAGCCAATCCTGCAGAAGAGTCCATGAGACTCTTCTTTTTACATTTTTAATACGTTTTTTTATTGTAAAAATAGTGTACAGAAGGGTTTCATGAGCAAGGTAATGAGTACATTTCCTATCAAGCAGTATTGCCTCCTCCTTTGTTTTTCCCCTACCATCCCTTCCCTCCCATCTCCACAACTACACTCTCCCCTACCACCATGAGACTCTTACCTCCAATTAATCACCAAAAAGCCAGAACTGGAGCTGTGACTCTCAAGTGGTAGAGAGGCAGCCAGCACAAAAAAAGGTAAGGGATAGTGCCAAGTCCTGAGTTCAGGACCCAGTACTGACATCCATGTGTGTGTGTGTGTGTGTACGTGTGCACATGTACACATACGCACATACACATACACGCACGCACACACAAATTTCAAGACGGCAAGATCAGAGAATAAAGTAACCAAGTCCAAGGCCCTTCTAAAAAGGCAGGCTTCTTTGACAACCTAAGTCTTACACTTATGAAGCCAGCCAGTCCTGCCCCTACCTGACCCACTTATTAAACTTTAACTAGCTTTCTGGAGATTGGGGGGTTATTTACCAGGGAAGTGCTTGCCCTACCCCAATTACCACAATAAGGAAGGGGGCAAGGAGATCTCTCTAAGCAGCTGTGCATTCCCAAGTACAGCCCTTGGCAGACATCAGGGTGCTCCTAGGCTGCCCAACTCTTGAAGCCGCATCAACTTCTTGAAGCTCCTAATGCCTCATTCCCTCCCCTGATGCCCAGCCCCGCCCCAACCTGGAGAAGGAGGTGGTCAGGCCATGGTCTTCAGGATACTTACTACCTGGTCGTCCTCAACTGCTTGCCTCAGTTTCCCTCAGTATGTGGGGGGAGGGAGTTGTAGCTCAGAGCAAGGTAGCAGTAGTTCTACTGAGGCAGACTAGCTATAGGGAAAGAATGCTGAAAGCGACCCCCTCCCCTTGTCATTAAGAGACACCCAGGAGTTCTTTCTACTCTTTCTGTATCCCCCTTTTAAGAGGAAAGAAACCAATGTCGTTGAGAAGGGTGTGGCAGGAGAAATAGGTGAGGAGACAGAGAAAGTATATGCTTTATTTGTGTCTGTGTCTGTATACCGGCACTGGGACCTGAACTGCAGGCCTACGTACTGTCCCTTAGTGGTTTTGATCAAGGCTGGCAGTCTGCCACAATGACTCCACTTTCAGCTTTTTGCTAGTTAATGGGAGACAAGTCTCACAGATTTGTCTGCTCAAGTTGGCTTTGAACCTTGATGATCAGACCTCAGTCATCAGAGTGGCTAGAATTATAGATATGAGGTACCAGTTCCCGGCCAATTATATATATGCATGTTGTTGTTGTCGGTGGTCATGGGACTTGGGCTCTGTCCCTCAGCTCTTCAGCTCAAGGTGAGCACTCTACCACTTGAGCCACAGCATCACTTGTGGTTTTCTGAGTGGTTTATTGGAGGTAAGAGTCTCATGGAGTTTCCTGCCTGGGCTGGCTTTGAACTGTGATCCTCAGATCTCAGCCTTCTGCGTAGCTAGGATTACAAGCATGAGCCACCGAAGCCTGGCTATATTCTTTTTAATAAATATAAAACCAGGGGCTGGGAAGGTGGCTCAGTGGTAGAGCGCTTGCCTTGCATGCCTGAGGCCCTGGGTTTGATTCCTCAGCACCACATAAGCAAAAAGAAAAAAGCCAGAAGTGGTGCTGTGGCTCAAGTGGTAGAGCGCTAGCCTTGAGCTGAAGAGCTGAGGGACAGCGCCCAGGCCCAGAGTTCAGGCCACACGACTGGACCCAAAAACAAAAAACAAAACAAAACAAAACAATATATATATATATAACCAGCCAAATTCAGAAGTTTGAAGCCAAAAAGTCATTAACAAAAGCAGTTAAGCTTCTCCCCATTTAACTGTTAAGTTACAAGTGTTGAAAGTCCTTTTTTAAATTGCCCTCTCCTTTGAAATGGTAAGAAACGTCACACCTCTCCAGCGAGAGGCTGAGAGGTGTACCCTAGGAAAGGAAGCCCCACAGCTCACCTACCGACCCTAGTGTTGAGCAGGCCTGGAGACATCTCCATATTTTAGAATAATAACACCCATCTTAGCTATTCTGACTCATAGCCAAAGGGTAGTGGGCTGATAGTGGCTGTGTATATTTCCCCCAGCTCAAAAAGAATAAAGGCAGCACAACACACCTGCCAGTTTCGTCTTTAACTCCCATTTCTTGGGTGGGAAATCTTTCTCTTTTTCTCTACTTTAACCCTGTTATGCTAAAATAAACTCCTCCTACACTATCCAAGTCCTAAAATGCTGAAATCCTCTTAACCACGTGTTTGCTTTTGAGACATCTAGCTGGTGCTTGCCATTTCCCTAAACGACCCCTCTCTCTCTCCCACTCAAATTCTTTGCTGTGCTACTTTATTTGTGTGTGTGTGTGTGTGTGTGTGTGAGAGAGAGAGAGAGAGAGAGAGAGAGAGAGAGAGAGAGAAGTAAGTGTGTGGCTCATGCCTATAATCCTAGCTGCTCAGGAGGTTGAGATCTGAGAAGCAAGATCCCTATCTCAACAAATAGGCAAGGCATGGCAGTGTGCAGCTGTAACCCAAGCCACTACTCAGGAGGATATCGGTAGGAGGAATGATATTAGAAGTCAACTCAACCTGAAAAATAATTAAAAGAAGAAAAAGGAACTGGAGGTGTGACTTCTGTGGTAGAGCACCTGCCTAGAAGTGCACCACTCTACATTCAAACACCAGTATCACCAAAAAAACGTTTCCAACTCTGTATGCTATTTATTATTGCTAAATGATGCCCTGCCCTCAGATGACAAAGAAATACTAAGGAGACCGGGCAAGGTGTTATGAACACCTGTAATCCTGGCTAGTGAGAGACTGAAGCAGGAGGATCAAAAGCTAAGCCCATGGGCAAGTTAACAAGATCCTGTGAGCCTATTTCAAAACAAAATAAAAAGGGGTGAGGCAGCACTTGCCTAACAGTTGCCTATCACCTGCCTACCATGTTTATCCTACACACACACACACACACACACACACACACACACACACACACACACACACACACACACACACACACACACACACACACACACACAGCATTAAGGAAGACTCTGAGGACTTCCAAACAGAAAAAGGCCGGTTAGAAGACAGGGAACAGCAGAGGGCACCCTTGTGCAGTTCTCATACCCTCCCTACCTTTTTTTGTAGCCAGAAACACCCATCTCGACACCATAGTCCACATGTAATCCCTACCTTATAGGTACATCATGGGTCAAAGTGTTAGGATTTGAGGCTCAGCTTCTCTAACTGGCCTCCATGGGACCCTTACAGGTTTTCCACATTTACTTTGCCCCATTTCCAAACTAGTTTCATGGAGTAGCGAGGTAGCTGTGTTCAGTGAGGAATCAGGAAGTGGAACCAGACTCCTACTTCCGTGGCCCTTGTAAGAGGTAACTTAAAACATGTTTGGCTGGGTACTGGTGGCTCCTGCCTGAAAATCCTACCTATTCAAGAGACTGAGGTCTGAGGATTAGGGATCAAAGCTAGGCTAGGCAGGAAAGTCCGTGAGACTTCAATCTCCAATTGATCACCAGAAAATTGGAAGTGGTGCTGTGTCTCAAGTGGTAGAGCACTAGCCTTGAGCACAAAAGCTCAGGACAGTGCCCAGGCCCTGAGCTCAAGTCTATGACTGGCAAAATATAAATATAAAAAAGAAAAGGAAAGAAAAGATGTTTGCTGCATCCTGCAAATTAGCTCCCAACCTTGTATCTGTGCCCTTTGATCTAATCTATTTATTCTCTGCTTTTGTCCCTTTGCAATATCCTAGGCTCCAGGAAAAAAGTGAGGCTTCACAGATCCGCTTCTTGTAGAAGGCAAACCGCTCCTCAAACAAGCAATCTCTCTGTTTCTGTCTTTCTGTCTCAGTTTCTACTTTTCTGTCTATTTTTTCTCTCTCTCTGTCTCATGCTAGTCCTGGTCCTTGAACTCAGGGCCAGAGTAATGTTCCTGAGATTTTTACTCAAGTCTAGCACTCTACCACTTGAGCCACAACTCCACTTTCAGCTTTTTTCTTTCTTTCTTTTTTTTCTTTTTGGTGATTCATTGGGCATACAGTCTCACTGACATTCCTATCCAGGTTGGCTCTGAACCATAATCCTCAGATCTCTGCCTCAGGAGTAGCTAGGATTACAGGCATGAACCCCTGGAGCCCTGCTGTCGTCTTCTTATCTTAAAGCAAACAGCCACAAACTCAGGAGACCACCTTGTTTCCAGCCTGTTTTCAGTAATAAAGTTCAAACAACCTCTCTGGAATTCCTCCAAGGACAAAGACTGAGGACGTGGAGTTGTAGCTCAAGCAGTAGAGCGCTTGCCTTGAGCTGAAGAGCATAGGGACAGTGCCCAAGCCCAGAGTTCAAGCCCCATGACCAACAAAAAAAAGAAAAGAGAAAAAAGAAAAAAAAGGGGCTGGGAAGGTGGCTCAGTGGTAGAGTGCTTACCTTGCATGCATGAGGCCCTGGGTTCGATTCCTCAGCACCACATAAGCAAAAAAAGCCAGAAGTGGGGCTGTGGCTCAAGTGGTAGAGGGCTAGCCTTGAGCTGAAGAGCTGAGGGACAGCGTCCAGGCCCAGAGTTCAAGCCCCACAATCGGCCAAAAAACCAAAACCAAAACCAAAAACAAACAAACAAAGGTCAACCAGGCTTCACCTGAGATTTGGGGATTGTTTTTTTTTTTGTTGTTGTTGTTGTTCTTTTTTTGGGGGGCCGGTTGTGGAGCCTGAACGCTGGGCCTGGGTGCTGTCCCTCAGCTCTTCAGCTCAAAGATAGCACTTTACCTCTTGAGCCACAGCGCCACTTCCAGCTTTTTTTTTTCTTTTTGCTTATGTGGTGCTGGGGAATCGAACCCAGGGCCTTATGCATTGCAAGGCAAGCGCTCTACCACTGAGCCACCTTCCCAGCCCTTGGGGATTGTTTTTAACTCTTCATACCTTCCTCACCTCCTTCCTATTTAACTTAAAGCCAATGTGTTCCCATGGCTGCCATGTAATAAATTGCCTTTCTCTGCCCTTCACCGTGTCTGTCTGTTTCTCTTTTTGTGCTTCACAGACTTTCCTCCCTGGGCTAGCTTTGAACCAGCAACCTCAGATCTGAGCCTCCTGAGTAGCTGTAAGCTACTCACACCTATAGGCATATGAAGCACCTGCACCTGGCTCCCAGTCTCTTGACTTTGCATATAAGCTCTGGTAGCAGGATCTAACTTGGGACTCTTGGACTTTGAACCTAGGGTCTAAAAATCCAGTTTCACCTTACATTCCTGCAGAAAGATGTTCCCTGCTGTGCTCCTTATCTTGGAAGGGAGCTGAGGACACACCTGGCTATATTACACAGCCACAGGTGACAGTTGTGCAGGCTGTGCAGTAACATGAACTCCGTGATTACACTGTAATCATGAAGGGTAAAAAGCATTGTTCATTATGAAGTGAATGGTTCTCTATGTCAATAATGTGCATATATATATATATATATATAGACTCAAAGGGAACACCAATGAAGGTAATAATAATATAATATAGCTGTAAAATAGTTGTCTCTGGGAGATAAAGCAGTTGGTGAGATTTTTTTTTTCTGTTTTCCAAATGTTCTACATTGATGGCGCTGGGAAAGTGGCCCAGTGGTAGAGTGCTTGTCTTGCATGCATGAGGCCCTCGGTTCGATTCCTCAGTGCCACATAAGCAGAAAAAGCTGGAAGTAGTGCTGAGGCTCAAGTGGTAGAACACTAGTCTACAGCTGAAGAGCTGAGGGACAGCACCCAGACCCAGAGTTCAGGCCCCACAACCAACCAAAAAAAGAAAAAGAAAGAAAGAAAGAAAGAAAGAAAGAAAGCAAATGTTCTACAATGAGCAGATATGACTTGAGTAGCTTGGGAAAAGAATTTCACACAGAGACATATTTTGGAAAGGGCTTTGTGTTTTCTTCCTTTTTTTTTCTTTATTCTTTTTTGACAGTCCTGGGACTTGAACTCAGGGCCTGGGCACTGTCCCTGAGCTTCTTTTGCTCAAAGTTAATACTTTACCACTTGAATCATAGTGCCCTTCAGCTTTTTCTGTGTATGTGCTACTGAGGAATCAAACCCAGGGCTTCGTGCATGCTAGGCAAGCGCTATTATCAGTTAGTCACATTCACAGCCCCTTGCGTTTTCTTTTCTCTTCTTCTTCTTTTTCTTTTCTTTTTTCTTTTCCCTTCCAGGATTGACTGGGATTTAAACTCAGGGCTTTTTCGTCTCCCTTGGCTTTTTCCACTCAAGACCACATCTCCACTTCCAGCTTTTTTTTTTTTTTTTTCTGGTTCATTGGTGATAAGAGTCTCATACTTTTCTGCCCAGGTTGATTGCAAACTGGGATCCTCAGATCTCAGCCTCCCAAGTAACTAGGATTATAGGTAGGACCTATCAGAGCTGGACTTGTTGTTTTTTTCCTATTATTTAAAAAAGTGCTATTATAAAGGTGATGTACATAGGGGTTATAGTTACATAATCAGGTAAAGAGTACACTTCTTTTTGGACAATGCCATCTCTTCCCTCTCTCCTGGCCCTATTTTTTTTTTGGGGGGGGGGGTCCGGTCATGGGGCCTGAACTCTGGACCTGGGTACTGTCCCTCAGCTCTTCAGCTCAAGGCTAGCGCTCTACCACTTGAGCCACAGTGCCACTTCTGGCTTTTTTCTTTTTGCTTATGTGCTGAGGAATCGAACCCAGGGCCTCAGGCATGCATGGCGAGTGCTCTACCACTGAGCCACCTTCCCGGCCCTGGACCTATTTTCTTAATGGTGCCACAAAGTGAATGGAGAAAGCAGCATTCCCATCCCCCACCCGAGCTGCCAGTGTGATTTTCCTTTTCCTTCCCGTCTGACTCTGTTTCATCACCCCCTTGAGGGGTCCCTCCACTACAAAAAGCAGAATGTAATCAACCATAATTAAAAAACCCAAAGCTGCTGGGTGCTGGTGGCTTACACCTATAATCATCCTAAACTACCCAGGAGGCTGAGATCTGAGGATCATGGTTCAAAGCCAGCCCAGACAGGAAAGTCTGTGAGACTCTTATCTCCAATTAACCACCAGAAAACCAGAAGTGGAGCTGTGGATCAAAGTGGTAGAGCAGTAGCTTTGAGCAAAAAAAGCTCAGGGACAGTGCCCAGGCCACGAGTTCAAACCCCATGACTGACCAAAACAAACAAACAAAAACAAAGCAGCTCCAATCCCAGCCTCTGGTTAGCTGTGGCTGAGAACTAAGAGGAGGGAGAAGCAGGGGAATGCATTGCTCAACTTTCTGTTGAGCTAGAACATATGTCATCTCCATTGCTGGAGATTTTTCCAATTGTCATGCTGATATTATTTCAACATGTTTGGGGGCAGAAGTTTCTGTGGATTCCTCACGAAGTCCCTTCTCTGCTCCAGAGATGGTATCCAGCTCTCTCTAGGACCCCTCACCCGGGATTCCCTCAGCCCAGAAAAATTGGTGGAAAGAGGACTGCGCTGGGCGCAGGCGCTGGCAGGAAGAAGCATTCTCGTCTCTGACTGGACTATGGCAGAGATCCAGGTTGGGGAGCGGTGAAGGCAGGCTATTGATTAAACCTTTGTGCTTGTGGACTTAATCTCCGCATCCAGGGCTACAAAAGCTGGAATCTCTGTAAACTGTTCTGCTAATCAGTAGAGATTTGGAGGGTATGGGAAACAAAGACAGGAGACCAGGAAGTAAGTGTGTGTGTGTGTGTGTGTGTGTGTGTGTGCACAAGTGTGCACTGGGGGAGGTGACAAGGTATGGGGAGAGCCCAAGAGTCCAGGGCAGGACTCTTGCTCACCCTCTTGCTCACTCCTTGCTGGGCAATTGGGGCAAGTCATCACCCTCTCTGAGCCTAACTTCCTTGTCTGTAACACAATGAAGTGACTCTGAATCTCTGTCCCTCTCTATGGTAGAATGGCTCACTCTGAAGATCAAGAAATCAAGATCTTGGTATCCACTACACACACACACACACAAAACAGCAAAGCGCAGTCCAAACTTCCAGTCACAGGAAGAAAGTCCAGTCTGAAGGGCCCAATTTCTCCTTCTTAGAATCCTCATCATCTTACCTCAGTTTTCCTCTTCCTTCCTTCCTTCCTTCCTTCCTTCCTTCCTTCCTTCCTTCCTTCCTTCCTTCCTTCCTTCCTTCCTTCCTTCCTTCCTTCCTTCCTTCCTTCCTTCCTTCCTTCCTTCCTTTCTTTCTTCTGTTTGCCAGTCCTGGGGTTTGAACTCAGGGTCTGGGCATTGTCTCTGAGATTCTCTGTGCTCAAGGCTAGCACTTGAGCCACTTCTGGCTTTTTCTGTGTATGTGATGCTGAGGAATCAAACTCAGGGCTTCATGCATGCAAGGCAAGCACTCTACCACTAAGCCACATTCCCCCCACCTCAATTTTCTCTGCCTGGTTTTCCCTTCTCTTTTATAGTTAGCATCTACTTGTTTACTGTTTTGTTTATTTTTTTAGACAGTATCTCACTACAGAGCCCAGGCTAGCCTTGAATTCTCAGTCCTCTTGCCTCTGTCTCTAACGTGCTGGGATTTAATAGGTGTGCCTTTCTATGCCATTCTCTCTCTCTCTCTCTCTCTCTCTCTCTTTCTATTATGCTTTACCACTGAAGTGCACCTCCAGTCTTACTTTTTTTGTCAGTCATGGGGCTTGAACTCTGGGCCTAGGTGCTGTACCTCATCTCTTCAGGCTCAAGGCAAGTACTCTACCACTTGAGCCACAGCACTACTTCTGGTTTTCTGGTAGTTTATTGGAGATAAGAGTCTCAGAGAGTTTCCTGCCAAGGCTGGCTTTGAACTGTGATACTCAGATCTCAGCCTCCTGAGTAGCTAGGATTACAGGCGTGAGCCACCAGTGCCTGGCTAGTCTTATTTTTTTTTTTTAAAGACTCAGCTCAGGTCTCATCTCCTCCAAGAATCCTTCCTTCCTTCATCTCCTACCCACTGGCTATTTTAGATGCTCTTCTGGGCTCCTGGAATATTCAAGTCATTATGTCATTGTTGCCATTAACAGTTATGAATTGTAGCTGACATTTATTGAGCATTTACTTAGTGCCAGGAACTTTCTCAGGCTTTTTCCCAGGGCCATCCAGTTAACTCTATCAACCCCTATGAGGAAGCTGCTATCTTTATCCATCTTCCTGGTGAGATCACTGAGCTTGAGGGAAGTGGAGGATGGGTAACACGAAGCAATGAGTCCCCCCAAACTGTTTTCATCTTCTATCATACGTCACCTGCTTCTCACCTGAACTTGATGCATTTGTTTGATCTAAAGTCTCAGAGTCAGCTTGCCAGTTAAGGTCCTGCCCTGGGTCCCTATCTGTTTACAAAAATCTGTTAAGTTTCTATTTCTCTGATGGTGTATTATTTTCCCAGAGTGACATACAAATTCCCACCCCAGTTGCAACAGTCTCCTTACTCTCTTTCTCAGAATATGACTCTCTCCCCAATTCCTGGAGTCCATGTAACACCTTCATAACATCTCTTCTTGGAACTGGTCCTACCCCCAAATTCCCATAATCTACATAATGTGACCCATGTGACTGCCCCCTAAAATTCTGTTTAAATTCAGCCTACATCTGTCCATGGCCGCTGCCTCCATTCCTGCCTGGAGCATCCCGGCAGGTCTGTCCCCCAGTAAAGCCTTGAGCTTGTATTGGCCACTCTTGCTCCCTCTCATTTCTTACATCCTGGTGCCAAAACCCAGAAGGAGTGGTCTTTGTTTGGAGGATCCCCCTATAGGGGTTAATTGGCTCCCAGCCCTCCTCCCGAACCTCCTCAGAGCAAGCAACTTTTCCTCTCCTTTGCCAACCATTTCAGATTTCTGCATGCTCACAACTGGCTCTGAAGGGTGAGCACTGACCTCCTGTTTCTATGAGCCTCCCCGCCTACTTCCGGTTCATTCTTGAAGGACCAGGTACCTGGCCAGGGAACGCTCCAGTTGACTTGTTTCACTGGTGATGATTCTTTGAGGCATTGTTCTACTCTACTAAGAATTCTGTGCTCCCAGGGACACCCAGAATGTCAGAAAATTCCTCTACCGGTATCTCAATTGCCACCCTCTGCCTAAATGGGCACCCCTCAATCTAAACTGTCTCAGAACACCCCTGTGGGCTGTCTCTTGGCTAATCTCCATGAACAGGGTCTCTCAGACATTATTAAACCCAAGAGACTCATTTTCTGTTGTAATGTGGCATGGCCTCAATTCCAATTGGACAATGGGTCTCGATGGCCTGAAAATGGTGTCTTCACCTATATATGCTCACAGACCTGGATCACTTCCGTCACCCAAGTGGCAAGGCTGGAGAACTCCTTATGCTCAGGCTTTATTCTGTCCCTCTCCCTGACGCAGACCTGCCCTTCCACCCTGCGGACCACTCTTCTTCTTTCACATTCCCCACCCCACTCCACACGTTGCTCTCCTCCTCCTTCTCTACCACCTATCAATCCCCACCTTCTTCTACTCCCTCCCCCTCTTCTCTGCCTTCTCTCTCTCTACCTCACACGGGTTCCTGCACTGCCCATCAATCATCTGCTGTGGCACCGGCCCACCTCTCTCCCTTTCAGGAGCTGGCTGGCTCTGAAGGCATTGTTCATGTTCACATTCCCTTCTTCCTCTCTAGCCTGTCCCAAATAGAAGTCGCTCTTGCTTGTCTCTCATTTCTTACATCCTGGTCCTGAAACCTGGGAGGTGTGGTCTGGATTGGATGATCTCCTTATAGGGTTGATTGTTCTCTTCTCTCCTCCCCCTCCACCCCCCCCCTCCTCCTCCCAAACCTCTCACATCTTGCATTTGAAGATATTTTCCTTTTTGGGGGGTTGGTCGTGGGGCTTGTACTCTGGGCCTGGGCGCTGTCCTTCAGCTCTTCAGCTCAAGGTGAGCACTCTACCACTTGATAGTGGTTAATTAGAGATAAGCGTCTCATGGACTTTCCTTCTTGGGCTGGCTTTGAACCATGATCCTCAATCTCAGCCTTCTGAGTAGCTCGGATTATAGGTTTGAGCTACCTGCTTGAGTTGAGGATACATCATCATTATTATCATCATCATCATCATTGCCAGTTCTGGGGCTTGAACTCTGGGCTTGGGTGCTGTCTCTGAGCTTTTTTTTTTTTTTTTGCTCAAGGCTAGCACTCTATCTCTGGAGTCAGCCACAGCTCCACTTCCGGCTTTTTCAGTGACTAATTGGAGATAAGAATCTCAAGGAGGGCTGGGAAGGTGGCTCAGTGGTAGAGCGCTTGCCTTGCATCCATGAGGCCCTAGGTTCGATTCCTCAGCACCACATAAGCAAAAAGAAAGAAGCCAGAAGTGGTGCTGTGGTTCAAGTGGTAGAGTGCTAGCCTTGAGCTGAAGAGCTGAGGGACAGCGCCCAGGCCCAGAGTTCAGGCCCCACGACCGGACCCAAAAAACAAACAACAACAAAAAAAAAGAATCTCAAGGACTTTCCTCCCTGGGCTGGCTTGGAACCACGATCCTCAGATTTCAGCCTACAGAGTATTTACAGGTGTGAGCCACTGGCATCCAGCCCAAATCTCATTTGGATTCAAGTATTGATTCTTGCCCTTGGGAGTCCTGGAAGAATGTGGATGTGCCAGGGCTACTTGGTTGGTCTAGACTAGTGTCTCCTCCCACCATGCACACCACCAAAGTTTTATTCCAGGCAAGGGGCCTCTTCTTAGAGGCCTGTGCCTGTTTGCCAGCCTTTACGTCACCAAATCCTTATATGGGATTCTCACCACTAAGAGAAAGACAAGAGTAGATTTCCATGTTCCAGGTAAGGGAAACAGGGGCTTCACTGCTATCCTAGAACAAGTGGGTGGAGTCAAAAGCTTGTGTAACTCCACAGCCTTCCTTCTCTTACGAACTGGACCAAACACATGGAAATCTTGAGGACCGGGATGGTGATTCACTTTGTAGAGGGTGTGGGTCACACCCAGGTCTGGAAGGGTTGTGAAAATCTGGGCAGGGTGGCCCTGGTTCTCAGTAACTGTTTATTGACAGAGGTCAGGAGGGCAGGGATTATCATCCCTGTTTTATAGATGAGGAAGTTACAACCAGAGGAGAGAAGAAAAGTTGCCCAAGGCCATCCCTGAGTCAGAGGAAGAGCCAAGACTTGAACTCAGAGGAACACGGGTGAGAGGGAGGGGGGACACTCTAGGTTTGGCTGAGGAAGAGGAAGGAGACTGCTGAAGGGTTGGGGCGCTGGCAAGGTTTTCCCACTCAGGTTGTCTGAGCTGGCAGTTTTATGAACCTTTTATGGGAAGTATCAAGCACTCATCTTTGCTCTAATGACCCTAAGTCAGGCCTTCCCTTTTAGGGAAGGGGGCTGCTGAGACGATGTGATAGGTGACTGATTCATGGCAGGACAGGACTGGAATTGGGGCTAAGAGATAAGGTCCATAATGCTAAGATAGGAGTGAGCACATTATTGGCCTGGGAAACTCTGGAGTCCTGGATGGAAGACAGACACACTCCCTGAGCGCCCCAGTACCTGCTTCAGTGCCACAGCTGGTTTTACATGTGTGAGAAGTGGGCGTCGCTACCCTGGCCCCGGGTCCACAAACATACCCAAGGCTCCTCCCACACTTCTGTCTCTAGGGACCCCCATGCACCGGACTTTGAAGTGGCCCAAAAGTTGTTGACCTATAACCCCTTAACTTCCCCCAAGGCTCTTCCCTGCTCATCAGGGGGGGCTGCCTTGGGTCCCCAGGACCTCCTTGATATCAGGGTCTTAACTCCCAGGGAAAAACTTTCTCCCTGCTCAGTCCTGAAAGGAACTTTTTCTTTTCTGTCCTACAAGCACCAAAGGTTCCAATGAGGAGAGTGGAATCCTTCCCCTCCCTGTCCCTGTCCTGGACCGGTGATTAAATTCTAAAGCAGTGTAGACAATAGGAACCCCTCCCCCCCCCCCCCACATACACCTGCCTGTCTCTGCGGGATCAAAGCTGCTTTGTGAGGGCTGTGTGTGTGGGGGGGGGGGGGGGTTTGCGTGTGTGATCCTGGGCCAGAGGGGGGAGCTGGCTATGAATCTGAGCAAGGAGGAAACCCCTTTGCCTGAATTGTTTTGGGGGAGCCAACGCTCCCCCTCCCTTCGGAGGTCCTTAGCCCAGTTCAAAGGCAGAGAGGGGATAAGAGGTTGGCAACTGATGAGGAAGTGCCTGGACCACATAAGTGGAGCTTCCTGTGGATGAAGGGGGTCAGGGTTCAAGGTCATCCGATCCTTGTCCCTCTCCCCAACCCCTCTGAGCTTCCCGCACGTAGACTGCGTGGACGCAGAGAGGCCATAAGAGACCCCAGCCTGGAGGAGGAGGAGCTCCCTTTCCCTTTCCACTCAGCCCTGAGCCTCTTCCATCTCATCTGCTGGGTCGGGGTGGGGGTGGGGGGGTAATGGGAGCCAGGCTATTCCCTCTCACACCATCATGGCCTCCCTCTCCCGGGCCAACCATTTCTGAATTCTCCATAATCCCCAGCACTCACCGCTCACCTCCCTCCGCCATCTCCCCACCCGGGTCATCACACAAACACCCGCCAGGGAGCTGTAGGGACTGCTCGACTCCAAGTTGGAAGGCTCTTTGGTGTGCTTACAGATTGCATTGGAGCGGAATGGTGAGGTCGTAGGTTCGATCGCCAGCACCCTGAAAGGAAAAAGGAAAAGGAAAAGAAAGGAGGAGAGGAGAGGAGAGGAGAGGAGAGGAGAGGAGAGGAGAGGAGAGGAGAGGAGAGGAGAGGAGAGGAGAGGAGAGGAGAGGAGAGGAGAGGAGAGGAGAGGAGAGGGGGGAAGAGAGAGAGGAGAGGGGGGAAGAGAGAGAGGAGAGGAAGATTGAGAGGAGAGGGAGAAAAGAGAGAGGAGACAAGGGAGGGAGGAAGAGAGGAGAGGGGGAGAGGGGGAGAGGGGGAGAGGGGAGAGAGGAGAGGGGGAGAGAGGAGAGGGGGAGAGAGGGAAGAAGGGGAGGGGACCCAAGAATCAGCGACCTCGGCCTGAGTCCCCCCTTCCACAGTACCCCCGTTTCTGGAGCAATCGATTAAAAGCACTGGACAGCCTTCACCCCCCCCCCCCATCTTTCCGAAGGTTTTCCACCCCCACTCCCAACCTGAAGCCGCCCCCCCCAACCACCCCAAGGACCCACTCCAGAACCACTGGCGCCAAAAGGATGCCAGTCGGGGATGCGGGCGTCACTCCGGTGGGCTGAGTACCCGGGGATGAGGCTTTCCCAGACCCCGGGGCGGGGGGGAACCTGGGCGAGGACGGGACCCCGAGACCAGCGGGTCCCCGCGCACCGGGCCGGAGGTGTCGTCGGGGCGGGCGGGGAGCCCGGGCTGGGGGCGGGGAGGGGCCGCCCCGCCAGGGGGCGGAGCCGCGTCCCCGCGTGCGGCTGTCGGGGCTCCCTCCCGCCCGGCGCGGCAGGGCTATAAAAGCCGGGGAGGCATGCTCGCGACACCCCCGGCGGCGTCCTGGGCAGGCGCGCGACCCCCGGTGTGGCCGCGCCCGGGCCCCGCGCACCATGCGGCTGCTCCTCGCCGGCCTGGTCCTGGCCGCGGCGCGCTCCTTGGCTCTCGCAGGTGAGGGGCTACCAGGTAGCCCTCGGGGTGCGCCCCGAACCCGAGGCTCCCCCGCGAAGAAGGCTCGGCCGCCGGATAGCCAGGACGCCAGGGTTGCGCATCGGGGCTGGGGTGGCGCGTGCGGCGGGGGCGCCCCGGGAGCCGGGCGGGGCGCGGGCGTGCGGGGGGCGTGCGGGGGGCGGTGTGTGCGTGTGTGGGGGTCCCCCCCCTTCACACACACACACACGGCGAAGCGCCTACGTGAGTCCGAGATGCAGATGCTTCTGCGATCCGCCTCGACGCACGCCTGCTTTTCTGGCCCCGGTGGGTCCCGCCGGTGGCTGTACCCACCCCACCCCCGCCCCATCCCCGCGCCGAGGGCTGCAAGTGGAGGGCTATTGGGGTCCTGGCATTTCTCTGTCTTCACCATCCGTCTTGGGCTCTTGGCGCGGGGTTTGAGGCTCAGCCCTCCCGGCCCCCGGGGTGCCGGATTGGGAGCCTGGCGGGGGGCACCTGGAGACCCGAGTCCCCGGCTGATCCGGTCTTTCCGGACAGGGTGATTTTCGTTTAAAGATTAATGGCGAGACCGAGCTCTTAATTATTCTGCGAGGTGGGAGGTGGCGGGAGAGGCGTGTTAATATTTGATAAGGAGCTAAAGGCGATTCCAGCCGCTGGCAGCTTCCCGGCTGCCCCAGACCCCATCCGCTAGCTCCCAGCCAAGCCAGGCCAACAGTGGCTCTTGGGGTCCCTTCCAGCCAAACTTCTGCCCCAGGCTCTGATGCTTCGCCTGTCAGAAAGGTAGAGTGAGCGATAAGCGTTCCCTGAGGGGTTGCTGGCCTCTTATGATGGGGGTTCAGGAGAGCCTTGTAGTAAGTCCCATCCCAGATGAGAAGAAAAGAGCAAAAACAGAAGGTTCAAAACAAAAACAAACCCAGCCCGGTGTCATTGGGCACCCCTATAATCCCAGCTACTCAGGAGGCTGACATCTAAGAATCCTGATTTGCCAAACTTTTATCTTGGGGGGCGGAGGGAGGCGGGGAGGCTGTAAGTGGAGATGTGGCTCAAGTGCTAATGCCCTAGCCTCTGAACAAAACAGAGCAGAAGCACAAAGGACCACAGTTCAAGCCCTGGTATCGGTACATACATCATCAAAACCCCCAATCATTTGTAAGGTTGGATATTTGAAAACAAATGCTTTGCAGTTAATCTGGGTGCCAGATGGCCTTGGATAAGTCACTTGCCCTGTTTCTCACTTACAAAACCCGGTGTAAGTAATTCCTTAACAACACTAGGTGTTGTTTTAAAGATTTGAGTAAGATAATGGGTTAAGTGTTTAGTGCTATGCTAGGTTGTAGTACATGATAGTCTCTACCCTGGCTTGGAGCCAGGTGAGCCTGGAGTGATCCCAGCTAATCACACACACACACACACACACACACACACACACACCTCCTTTTTTAAGACTTGGAGCTTTTTAATTGGAGCTCACCATAAGGGTTGAGCATGTGCAGGTTCCACGTGGGAAGAAATCCCTAGAGCATCTTCTCTAGGGGAGAGAGAAAGTATTTGGCCCCTTCAGAGCTCCAGACCCCTGGCCAGGAGGTGCTGAGACTTTGCCCAGGCCACACTTGGGTTTTGCTGAGTTGGTTTTCAGGATAATCACCCCCCCACCCCCATCTGAGTGAGAGGGTGGGGTGAGCAAGGTCCATTAGCCAGAGCTGCTGTGGTCATCTCTAAACAGATGGAGCAGGGGGGGTTGAGAAGTGAAGGTGATTGGCAGCTCCACTTCTGGTCAGGGCACATGAACAAATAACCAAGACATGTCTTTCCCAGGTCCTCTTAGAAGTGATCTAAGACAGTGGGCTGGTAATTGTTTGCAAGGGTGGCCCTCTGGGAGACTGGCACCCCTAATCCCCTCCTTGACTGAGAGCCAGTTACCCTCACTCTACGACATTGTCCTGGCCTTGGCTTCATCACCAATGTGTTGTCTTGGCTTCTGTGTCCTGGCTCCTGGGGAAGGTAGTTTACACGAGTGTTCAGCCAAGCAGGTCAAAAGTCTCAATGATTAAGACGGTGGATCAGAGGTCACCACTACAAACCAAGATGTAGCCAGAGCCAGGGAAAGCAAATTCCTAAGGCCTGGACCAGATGGGACTCCAGGGGATTGTGAGGAGCTCCACCCTTCAGAGCTAGCTTTGGATGACTCTGGGCTAAATGGGGATTTCTCCCAGAATAGGCATTTGGAGCTTGGAAGTATAGGGAAGCAGCCTGACTCTCCCCAAAGAGGCACCTTCTGCCTCTGGGACCTCAGGGCTGGGCACACAGGAGGATCATAAAAAGGAGCCGCTCATTACAAATGACCACCAATTCTTCATCTATTGGAATGAGGAAGAAGGGCTCCTGGGCTCAGAAAACTGAATTCCCTCTCTGAAGAAATGAAGCAAGAAGCCAAGCAGGAAGCCAAGGGAACAGAGTGCAGCTTCTGAGCTCTGCTCTCCTAGGGGAAAAGCCTGGATGTGCAGGTCCACTGCTCTATGTGAGGGGTACCCCACACTGCAGCTTCCGGGGGTATAGATCATCACTTCACGGGGAAGACCTTGCATCTCTGAAAAAGGATTTACCAGCAGAGCAGCCGGCACACTGGTCCAGAGCCTAGAAAACTCAAAAATCCAAAGTAGCTCTTGGGGGGCCAAGAGAAGGAATCAACCTTCTATAGACACTTGCTCTCCTAACCTAGAACTTTCCCTAAAACCATTACCAAGAGCCTGGCCTTCTTTGGCATCCTTCCCTCCCTGTCCCTATTCCAGGGAGCACTTCTATGCCCAGACCCAGGCAAGGAGAGAGGGCATTGGGTGTGGTGGTATAGTCCTGTAATTCTGGTGCTCAGGGACTGGACACAAAAGAATCTAGAGGTTGAGGCTACTGTAGGCTCCACAGTAAGACCTTGTCTTCAAAAAAAAACAAACCCAAGAGCTGAGGATATATAATGTTTGTTGGTATGTCTCAAGCCCTGGGTTTGGTCCCAGCATTGCAAAAAAGGGGAAAAAAACCAGGATGGGAGAGAGGTTGCCGAGCTGAGTGTAGTCTTTTCTTAGGAATTTCCTCATCTCTGAATTCTTTCCAACTTACTCCATGTCTTTCCTCTCCCGTCCCTCCCCCACTTAGCTCTGGCCATCTGCTCACTGAGAGGAGGCCATCAGAGGGAGGGAAGCCGGGGGAAGGGACTGTACTAGGCACCAGGCTGCCTAAAACTCTATACCATCTCTCAGTTAATCTTCTCCATGGCATGATGGGTAGTTTATCAGTCGCATTTTGCAGATGATAAAACTAAGGCTCACAGAGATTAAGGGACTTGCCCTAAACCTATAGTTCCCTAAATGGCTCAGCCAGAATTCTAGGTTTGGGTGAAATGCTTTGTTCACACTGTTTGCACAAGCCTTCTTTCCTCCCATCAATTAATAGATTATTTTTAGAACAGTTTTAGGTTTGCAGAAAAGTATCCGAGGGTACCCACAGGGCCCTGCATTTCCTTTATTGCCCACAGCTGTAGCACAGCTTGGTATATTGAGAGATACTCTGACCTCAGACAGAGCCATAAGGGGAGACAGATTTATCTTCCCTCTACCTCCATCAGTCCCAAAAAGCAGCCATGCTGAACCTGTTCCCTTGTTCTCTCCCCTCACCAGAGCCTCCTCCTTCCAGGTTTAGGGGAGAGATGCAAAAGCAAAAAGGAGAGCCAGGCACCATGCCTGTAATCCTAGCTATTCAGGGGGCTGAGATCTGAGGAGCCCAATTTGAAGCCAGTTCAGGCAGCGAAGTTCAAGACTCTTCAGTTAACCACCAAAATGCTGGATGTGAAGCTATGGCTCAAGTGTCAGAGTGCCAGCCTTGAGTGTATAAAGCTAAGGATAGGGTCTAGGCCCTGAGTCCAAGTCTCAGTACTGGCACACACACACACACACACACACACACACACACACACACACACAGAAGAAAGAAAAGAAAAAAGAAAGAGAAAGGAAGGAAGGAAGGAAGAAAGAAAAAAAACTAAAAAAAAAAAGTGTGTGTGGGGAGGGTTGTTGACCAAGGTATGGCGCATGCTCAGGCCAGCCCAGAGGCGAGCTGACCAGCTTCAGAGAAACCACTGAAAGGGGTACCCAAAGGTAAGATGAGCCGGATGAGTGGTTCATGGGTAGCTTAGGACTTTTTTTTTTTTTTTCAGTGCTGGGGATTGAATGCAGAGACTTATCTAGGCTAAGCAAGGTCTTTACCACTGAGCTACCTACCCTAGCCCTTCCAGTAATTTTTTTTAAACTGTAGACAGGTTCTCACTATGTATATGAAGACAGACCAGACTGGCCTTAAACTTACAATCCATCTGTTTCCATTTCCCAGAGTTTTGGGATTCCAGGTGTGAGCTGCCACCATTCCCAGCTGCCTAAGCTTCTGCTGCTACTTTCTTCCTCCTCCTCCCCCTCCTCCCCCTCCTCCTCCTCCGCCTCCCCCCTCCTCCTCCTCCTCCTCCTCCTCCTCCTCCTCCTCCTCCTCCCCCTGCTCCTCCTCCTCCTTCTCCTCCTCCTCTCTTTCCTTTTCTTCCTCTTCTACTTCTGCTTCTTTTTCTTTCTTTTTTTTTTTTTTTGGTGGTCTTCTGGCTTGAACTCAAGGCCTGGATGCTATCCCTGAGCTCTTCTGCTCAAGGCTAGAGCTCTACTGCTTTGAGCCACAGCTCTACTTCCAGTTTTCCATTGGCTAATTGGACATAAGAGTCTCGAGGACTTTCCTGCCCAGGCTGGCTTCGAATCATGATCCCCAGATCTCAGCCTCCTGAGTAGCCAGGATTTCAGGTGTGAGCCACCAGCACCCAGCTTCTCTTCTTCCTTCTCCTTCCTTCCTTCCTTCCTCCTCCTCTTCCTCATCTCCCCGCCTCCTTCTTGTTCTTCATTCTGATACTTGGGCCAGGGCGCTGCCCCTGAGCTCTTTTCACTCAAAGCTATCACTCCACCACTTGAGCTACAGCTCTACTTCCAGCTTTTTGTGGTTAATGGGAAATAAGAGTCTCGCAGCCTGGCTTTGAACTGTGATCCTCAGATCTCAGTGTCCTGAGTAGGTAGGATTATGGACATGAGCCACTGACACCTAGGGCTTTAAAAAATGTTTTAAATTATCCTTAAGTAGTTGTACAAAGGGCTTTTGGTTCAATGTGTCAGTTTATGATCACTATGCTTTGTTTCTTATACCCCACCCCTCAGCCATCACACACCCAAGAACGCTCCATCCCAACCCAAGAGAGCAGTCTTAACACCAGCCTCTGATTTACCCATGTGTGTGCGTGCATGCATGCACACGCACACACACACAGTGGTGTGTACACAGTTCACACACATTGATAAAGATGCAGATGCTCACAAATACATAGATTTGCATGTGCACACATGAAAGTCTCACATTCTCTTTCTAGCTACTTCAGGACAACACTGGTGCTATGAGATTCAAGCCAAGGAGGTCAACTCAAACTGCCTAGGTGAGTAGAGCCAGTGTTGGGGAAGGTGCCTTCTGCAGTGGGGGCTTTCCGGATGAAATGGAGGTTCAGGGAGGATGGAGAAGATGAGGGGTGCCAGCCATCAGTTGCTCCCCAGGTATTTGGAGAACAGAGAACATAGAGTGGCCTTTCCTGTCATGAGAGACTAAGTTCCCTGGGAACGAATTCAGCAACATCATTGAAGAGAGAAACACATTTTGCATTTTCTCCCAACACAATAGAGGGCTGGTTGTAGTCCAGCGGCACCCTGCCAGGTGGGCCTGGGAGATGGTCCTTGACCCTTTTTTCCCCCTCTTTTTTGTGGTGCTGGGACTGGAGCTCAGGGTCTTACACATGCTTCACTGCTGGGTTACAGCAGCCCTCCTGGGCACTTTTTGCTTCAATTCTGACCTATTCCCCTGTGGCCAGCTTTCTTCCTGCCCTGCTGTGTTGAGGGCCTGCCCAATCCTTGCTGGATGTTGGGGTTGTGTTAAGGGAAGGGGATCCAGACTGACAGGAGGAGACTCCTCCCACGCCTCAGATAATGCTGTGTCACAGTGAGATTCCTCTCCTAAGCAGCCCTTCTAGAAGGGCTCTTTTCCTCAACTTCCAAAGCCCTCTCCGTGCATCTCCTTTATACTTCCACAAACTGCCTGCAGTCACTTCCTGTTTTATAGTTGAAAAGGAGAGAGCTCCTGGGGTGGTCTCTGCCCCACAGCTCACAGCCACTGGCAAGCCCAGTCCCGCCCTGAGCCACACCATACACACTCTGGCTTTACCTCCACGTTTGGAGGAGGAGGATAGGGTGGGTAAAAGCAGTAAAAGAGGTACCCCGTACTCTCAGCCTCTTCCTTCCTGCTCAGGGCCAGACCAGTGGTCTGGAGACTGCCATAAGAGCCGCCAGTCTCCCATCAACATCGTGAGCTCCAAGGCCAAGGTAAACCACAGCCTGGGACACTTCTCCTTCTTTGGTTATGACAAGAAACAAAAGCGGACCGTCCAAAACAATGGGCACTCAGGTTGGTTCTCAGGTGTCGGGGGATGGGGCAGGCACGGGCTCCTGGCTCCAGGTACAAGTGCAAGAGACTTTGATGGGGACTGAAAACCTAGTGAGGATGAGGAGGGCAATCAGAACGGGCGTCCAGAGAGAAGGCTCCCTGACTGTGTTTTCAGTGGCTTCTTCTGACCAGTCAGTTGGGGGGGGGGGGGGAGGGGAGAGGAAATCCAGGAAGGATGGACGCTATTGCATTGCATGGCAGGGTAGAGGTCAGAGCGAAGCTGGAAGGGACTGAGTAAGGCCCAGGGCTGAAGAACCTGGGGATGTCAGAGGGGGATCCCAAGCAGAGGAGGAACCAAGACAGATTCCAGCGTTGCCTTTGGAGGCAGCAGGTGTGGAGGATTGTGCAGGAGAAGGGGAGGCCAGAGCTGGAGCCCATAAAAGGGTGGGAGATGGGGGATGCGGGGTGGGGGGGGAAGGTCTGGGTAGAGCTGGGATGGGAGCTGGAGAGACTGAGGTGGGGACTCTGGCCATCCTGTGTCCCCCAGTGATGGTGTTGCTGGGGAAAGAGGCCAGACTGTCTGGAGGAGGCCTGGCTGCACAGTACCAGGCCACACAGTTTCACCTGCATTGGTCCCAGGAGCTGGACAGGGGCTCGGAGCACACCCTGGATGGGGAACGCTTTGCTATGGAGGTACGGGGTCTTTTCCTAGCTGGGGGCCTTGGGTGGGAAGAGTGGTCCAGCCCCATCACAGGTTCTCTCTCCCCTCCCTCCCTCTCTCCCTCCCTCCCTCCCTCCCTCCCTTCCTCCCTCCCTCTACCAGATGCACATAGTGCATGAGAAAGAGACAGAGGCATCAAACCAGGCACAGAGCTCTGAAGACAAGATCGCAGTGTTGGCTTTCCTGGTGGAGGTAGGACTGCCATCCCTCAGATCCTGGAGAGCACTGCATAGTGTGCAGAGGCCTGGGATGATGAATATACCCTCGAGTGAACTAGGAGCCCAGAGCCTCAATCCTAGAAGCCACCTGCCCTGGGGACTCCTCTAAGCCCCTTCCCACCCATTTCAGGAGGGAGACAAGATGAACGAGGGCTTCGAGCCCCTGGTGGAGGCCCTACAAAACATCCCCGAACCTGGTGAGTCTGGGAGCTAGGGGAGAGGGCTGCTGTCAGAGGGAGGTGTGTGAGGGACCATGTCTCCCACTCCAGATATGAACACCACCATGAGGGAGAGCAGCCTGATGGACCTGCTCCCTAACCGGGAGAAGCTAAAGGACTACTTCCGGTACCTGGGCTCACTCACCACGCCCAGCTGCGACGAGACAGTCATCTGGACAGTGTTCAAGGAGCCCATTCAGCTGCACAGGGAGCAGGTACTCAGCACATAGGCCAAGCCACCTGGCTCCCTGGAAGCCATGTCTATTTGTCCCCCAGGGTCCCCTGAGGTGGGGAGCCCCCAGGGAATCTGAAGCTCACTGGTTCAAGGAACTCCTGGTGTGTTTGTGGGTTGAGGGCTGAGGGGCAGGCTGTGGAAGTGGGTCAGGTTAGGACAGGGAGCCAGTAACCTAGGGAAGGGGTGCTTTGAACCAGGATCCTCAGATCTCAGCCTTCTGAGTAGCTAGAATTACAGGCATGAGCCACCAGCGCCCTGCTGGACATGCTAAGGTTTGAGAAGCAAGGCAGCCTAGCAATGGAGAAGACAATTGTTAGAGTGCATTTCAGGTGCCCCCCCCCCATCTCTGAGTTGGGGAAGTTCATGGGCACTTAGCTCCCTATGGTACGGTGCCCTTGTATCCTTGTATCCCTTATTCTTGGCCTTTTCACAACACTTTGAGGGATCTTGAATGGGAGCCCCCTTTCCTGAGGAGTTTCAGAGAGGTGAGTCCTCCCTGCCACCCTCCCACCCAGCAGGGAATGTGGCTGCACCTGCTCCCACTAGCTGAGCCCTGTCCCTTTCTGCAGATCCTGGCCTTCTCCCAGAAGCTATTCTACGACAAGGGGCAGAAACTGAATATGAGCGACAACGTCAGACCTGTGCAGCGCCTGGGAAACCGGGTGGTGTTCAGGTCGAGGGCCCCAGGACGGCTGCTGCCTTTGCCCCTGTTGGTCCCCACACTGACCTTCCTGATGGCCAGCCTCCTTCCGTAATGGCGCACGGCTGGCTACATGACCCGTCTGACCTCAGCTTGTTTAAAGGACTTGACTTCTATTCTTACTGCTTCCTAGGGTGAACTTTGGGAATGATTAAAATATGGATGTTTTTGGACAGATCATTGGCAAGTCTCTATCTCCTCACAACTTCTCCTACCTCCCCCTCCCCCTGTTCTAGGGCAGGGGCCCTAAAGCCTGGAGATTTCCTCCAAATGAGGACCTGCCACCCTCTGCCCTTGTGAATTTCCTATCTATGCCTCATTTGTTTCTATCCCATCCTCAGAGAGAGGCTGATGCCACCAAGGATCATCATCACGGCAAAGGCCAGAGATCTGACCCACGCTCTTCATTATCTAATAGGGGAAACTGAGGCTTAGGAAGGACAGGCTGGATGGAGGCCACAATTGAAGCTGGTGCTGTCTCTGTCCCTTGTTTGGGGTACAGCACAGGCAGAGAGGACAATAGGAAGCTTATTTGTTTCTCACTCTCTGTCTCTGTGTCTCTGTCGCTGTCTCTTTCCCTGTTTCTGTCTCTTTCTGTGTGCCTCTCTCCCTCCCTGTCTTTCTCCCTCTCCTCTCTCTTAATGCCAGTCCAGGCACTTAAACTCAGGGCCTAGGAGCTATTCCTGAGCTCAAAACTAGCACTCTCTCACTGGCTCCACTTCTGGCCTTTTCTATAGTTAATTGGAGATAAGTCTCATAGGGCTTTCTTGCCCTGACTGGCTTTGACTAGCCAGCCTCAGATCTCAGCCTCCTGAGTAGCTCAGCTTACCTGTGTGAGCCACCTTCCCAGCCCTTCTTTCATTATCTGTTGAGCATTTGTGTTGTGGTCTGTTGGTGGGGAAATGCCTGCCCTCCTGTGGCTCC
This sequence comes from Dipodomys spectabilis, assembly GCF_019054845.1. Lineage (NCBI taxonomy): Eukaryota > Metazoa > Chordata > Mammalia > Rodentia > Heteromyidae > Dipodomys > Dipodomys spectabilis. The sequence goes on from NW_024870681.1 coordinate 8,351,660, forward strand.
CGGTCCTGAGGAGGGGGAGAAGACAATGAACTGTGGAGAAGAATAAACCAGGGAAGGACCGTGTTAAGGGTGGCCAGGAGAAGTGGCATCTGGAAGACTGGAGGGAAGCCATCTGGACTAGCAGCGTTCCTGCAGGTAGGGAAGAGGCCTGTCAGGAAATGGCGAGGAAGAGGGGGCAGAGCCTCAGCTAGGTCTGTTGTGGGGGAGGGGTGGCACAGGCCATCCAGGCCTTGCAGCATCCAGAAAGATGCTGGAACCTATGGCGGGTGACATCATAGAGCTGTGCTGTGGAAGAGGGGCTGTGGAGGCGAGGGCCAGGCTGCGGGGTAGAAGAAGGGGGTGGGCAGGGGGAGAGGTTCCTAAGGCAGAATTTGCTGGAAGAGCAGTAGGACTTTTATGTCTCTATGAATTTTTCCCTTCTGGGGTCCAAGGAAGGAGAGGAGGAAGAGGAGGAGGAAGAGTGAGACTAGGAGGAAGCAGATGGCATAGGAGAGTTCAGAAAAGCAGGAAGGAGGAAAGAAGGAACCCACAGGCAGTCCAAAGCCAAGTCAGGGCTCTGGCATGTTAAGGAATGAGGGGCTCTGGGTTCAGATCTTACCATTCAGGACAAGGTTGCTTTGAGAAGCAAGGGAGGGGGTGAATAGACTCAGCCCCAGGGGTGGGGCTGAGGACTGCCGGGGGAATGGTGTGTCCCTACAGGAAGGTGAGGTGGGGGAGACACAGAATCCTAGAAGGCCTGGCTGTTGGGGGTGGAGGGTAGGGTAGAGAGAATAGCTAGTTGGAGGGTATGACCTCTAAGCCTCTCACCTCAAGCTCAGGACACCTACCCTGAGGGAGAAAAAAGAGCTTCCCCCTTCCTTTCCACCCTCCCTTTTTCATTTGTGACCAAAAATAAGTCTCCCTCTTCCTCCCCCCCCACTTCTGTTTTACTAGTGACCACATGCCTGGGGGTTGGCATTGCAATCACTATGGCAACGGCAGACAGCCTATGCCAGCAGGAGGTTTGGATGCTGAGCCTGCTCTCCTCTGGCTCCCAGGAAGTCAGCTTTCCCGCAGGGGTGAGGGGGACAGGGTGGAGGGGAGCGTGGCCCGGGGTGGGCCTCGAAGGTCAGAGCTGTCCCTCCTGCTCCCCCTCACCTCTCCCCTCCCTCATCCCTACCCACCTGGATTCCAACACAACCAGGCAGTCACTGCTCTTTCCAAGAGACTAGGGGAGGCGCCCACGTGGAGGCACACAGCCCGTCCTGCCCCGCTGCTTTGTGCTGAGAAACTTGGCCAGCCAAAGTCAGAATGAGCACAACTTGTCCAGGGGCCAAGCCTCCCCAGCATTACTCCCCCCCCCCCCATTTTTTTTCCTTTGGCCCCAGAAGCAGGGCTTGGCAAAGTCACGTCCAGCACAGTTGTCCTAGCAAAGTCACTGGAACAGCCCTCAGGAGTAGGCACTGGCTCCCTTGGTCTGGTTTCCCAGGTCTGGAGGCCCAGCTGACACATCGGATCTGGAGAAACTTCTTTAGAGTGTGTTCACCCCATCTATCCTAGCCCCCAGGCTCCCAACCTGTTCGAAGATGCTCTAACTTCACACCTGGTTCCCAAGACAGCTATCAGCAGGGATGAGGGTGGTGAGCAATAGACCCCTTGCTTACAAAGGGGGTCCAATCTGTGCCCACTCTAGCCCTACTTCCTTTTTCCTTTTTCTCCCCCAATCCTGGAGCTTGAACTGAAACCCTAGGCACTGTTCCTGAGCTGTTTGTTTTCTTTTTGTTTGTTTTTGTTTTTGTCAGTCGTGGCGCCTGAACTCTGGGCCTGGGCGCTGTCCCACAACCCTTTAGCTCAAGGCTAGTGCTCTACCACTTGAACCACAGCGCCACTTCTGGCTTTTTCTGCTTATGTGGTGCTGAGGAATCAAACCCAGGGCCTCATGCATGCAAGGCAAGCACTCTACCACTGAGCTACCTTCCCAGCCCACCCTGAGCTAATGCTCTACTGTATGAGCCACAGCTCCACTTGCAGCTTATTTTGGTGGTTCACTGGAGATAAGAGTCTCATGGACTTCCCTGCCTGGACTGGTTTCACAGTCCTTAGACCTCACCCTCCTGAGTAGCTAGTATGATTACAGGCCTGAGCCCATTCGTGCCCTGTTCTACTTCCTTTTTTTTTTTTTTTTTGTCGGTCGTGGGGCTTGAACTCGGCCTGGGCGCTGTCCCTCAGCTCTTCAGCTCAAGGCGAGCGCTCTACCACTTGAGCTACAGCGCCACTTCCGGTTTTCTGGTGGTTTATTGGAGATAGGAGTCTCACCGTCTTTCTTGCCTGGGCTGGCTTTGAACCGCGATCCTCAGATCTCAGCCTCCTGAGTAGCTAGGATTACAGGCGTGAGCCACCAGCGCCCGGCTTCTACTTCCATTTTTCTTCATCCTTAGGCTGACTGCACTGGACATTCACACACACACACACACACACACACACACACACACACACACTCACAAGCACACACATTTTACTGCAGTTATCAGGCCGGAGGAGGCTATTTTGGCTAAACCTCCACTTCTGGCCCTTTTCTAGCAGGTTCCAGCGCAGAATATGAAGCACCTTTGTCGAATGCCTGCTCTGTGCTGGATGCGGGCCTTCCCTGCGGTCCTGTTGAGATGTCATTCATCCATTGTAAGGATGAGGACTCTGGGTGAGGGGTCAGGGGCTGCATCTGGGCAAACCTCTGCTTCTGCACCATCTTCCTCATTCCTGTATGGGGAAGACGCATCTGCAGCAGAGTCTGCAGCCCTTTGCCCACATTGCTTTGTACCTCTGTTGGGTCACCTCTCTGGCTCCGTTTAGGTTTGGCATTTGGGTGGGATCAAGGGGCTAAAAATATTCTCCATGTGTTTAGATAATTCTTGGAAAATAAACTTTCCTGTCTTGGCTCTTTGGTTTGCGCAGTTGCCGGCGCTAATCTGATGGGGGAAGGGTGGAGAGGAGAAGAAGAGGTGAGTAAAAAGGTCCTAGAGTCAATCCTGGGTAGTAAGTTACATGTATGTCTCCATGCACATGCACGCACAGAGATGTGTCCCAGAACTCCAGAGGACACCTGTACACAGACTGTACCTGTGCTGAATTTGAGGTAATCCTCAGACAATCCTGAGCTTCTGTGTCTACTAGTGGGAAGAGGTAAGGAAGCCCAAAGCCCTGCTGGCATGGCTCCTGCTTCAGGGCCGTGGGATAACCACCTGCAAAAGAGACAGCTTGGCCTGTCCTAATTGACCTCCGTGTCTGCCGAAGACTCCAGGAGGAAGGCCAGGCCTATCTCTGTAGGTAGGGCTCTGTGCCTGCACCTCCAACGGCCATGTCTCAGCTGCTGTGTTTATTTATCTGAGTAGGGACAAAGGCCTGACCTCCTGTACGGATGAAGGACTTGTCCTGGGGCCCAGGGAGGGGCTTCCTCCCTGGAAGGACAGGGCAGGTCACAAGCCGCAGGACAGACAAGTCACAAGCGACTTCCTTCCGCTGAGATTGGACACATAGGACGCTCTTCAGGTTGTTCCAAGTGTCAGGGGCTGCAGGCCGGAGAGGACAGGGAGGACACAGGGAAGGGGAGATTTATTTTCAACAAGATTTAATCTTTGCCGGGGTGTGGTGGCACATGCCAGCGGGCCCCAAGACTTAGGAGGTGGAGGCAAAAAGGATTGCCAGTCTGAAGCCAGCCTGGACAGTCAGTGAGACACTATCTCAAAGCAAGCTAAAAGCAAGAGGATGAGGGGCATGATTCAAATGGTAGAGCATTCTGACACGAAGCCCTGAGTTCAAATCCCAGTACCAGGCAGGGACAGGGCCCCGGGGGGGATTGACTTAAAATCTCAACAAACACTACTGTTTCCTCTGTGCTAGAGAATCAGGATTCAGGGAGAAAAAGCCCAGTGTGGACCCTTCCTCTAAGACCCCCTTAACCATAAAGGCAGATTCACTGGACACAATAAATACCAGCTCTCTGAAATTGAAGCTGGGAGAGGGATGCAGACAAATGTGGGGTTGGACCACTGCTGACAAGTTACCTTTGGTGATTTGATTTACCTGAGCTTCAGTTTCTTCATCAATAAAATAGGAATGATGACAGCATTTACCTCATAGGATTAGGGTAAAGGGGCTGGGAAGGTGGCTCAGTGGTAGAGTGCTTGCCTTGTATGCCTGAAGTCCTGAGTTTGATTCCTCAGCACCACATAAGTAGAAAAAGCCAGAAGTGGTGCTATGGCTCAAGTGTAGAGTGCTAGCCTTGAGCTGAAGAGCTGAGGGACAACACCCAGGCCTAGAGTTCAGGCCCCACAACCAACCAAAAAAAAAAAAAAAAAGATTAGTGTAAAGATAAAACAAGAGGGCTGGGAAGGTGGCTCAGTGGTAGAGCGCTTGCCTTGCATGCCTGAGGCCCTGGGTTCGATTCCTCAGCACCACATAAGCAAAAAGAAAAAAAAAGCCGGAAGTGGTGCTGTGGCTCAAGTGGTAGAGCGCTAGCCTTGAGCTGAAGAGCTGAGGGGCAGCGCCCAAGCCCAGAGCTCAGTCTCCACGACCAGACCCCCGCCCCCCCAAAAAAAAAAAAAAAAAAGATAAAACAAGATGCTAGACTTTGGTGGCTCACATTTGTAATCCTACCTATTCAGAAGGCTGTGATCTGAGGATTGTGGTTGGAAGCCAACCCAGGCAGGAAAGTCTGTGAGACTCTTATCTCCGATCAACCACCAGAAAACAGGAAGTAGCACTGTGGCTCAAGTGGTAGAGTGCTACCCTTGAGCAAAAGAGCTCAGGGCAGCATCCAGGCCCTGAGTTCAAGCCCCAGGACTGACAGAATAAAAGAAAAACATAAAACAAGATGCTCAAGAGGACAAGAGGACATAGTCAGTACTTTGTAGTTATTATGATTCCTTTTTGGTGGGGGGGGGGGGCTTGCACTTGCTAGGCAGAACAATTCTGTATTACTGAGACATTTGCTCTGCTTATTTTTGAGATAGGATCTAGCTGGGTGCTGGTGGCTCACACCTGTAATCCTAATCCTAGCTACTCAGGAGGCTGAGATCTGAGAATCGTGGTTCAAAGTCATCCCAGGCAGGAAACTCCATAAGACTCTTACCTCCAATTAACCACCAGAAAACCAGAAGTAGTGCTGTGGCTCAAGTGGTAGAGTGCTCACCTTGAGCTGAAGAGCTCAGGGTCAGTGCCCAGGCCCAGAGTTCAAGCCCCACAACTGAAAAAGAGAGAGAGAGAGAAGGAGAGATAGAGAGACAGAGACAGAGACAGACAGACAGAGACACAGAGACAGAGAGACAGACAGAGACACAGAGACAGAGAGACAGACAGAGACACAGAGACAGAGACACAGACAGAGACACAGAGACAGAGACACAGAGACAGAGAGAGACAGACAGAGAGACAGAGACAGAGAGAGACAGAGGGAGAGAGACAGAGAGACAGAGAGAGACAGAGAGTGAGACAGAGAGAGATAAGGGTCTATCTTTTTGCCCAGATCAGCCTGGACTGCAATCCTCTTATTTACACATCCTGTTATAGGTGAACGGCAGATGTACACTACTACTATGCCAGCTTTTTTTTTCCTTTGAGCTAGGATGTCATGAACTTTTCCCCCTGGGCTGGCCTGGAACTATGGTCCTCCTTATCTCTAGCAGCAGTCTTCTCCCAGCTTAAGGCCTGTGCCTGGCTAGACAATATACAGGATACCCAGTTACTTTTACATTTCCGATGAATCACCAAAAATATTTTTTTATAGAACTTCAGATTGCATATAGTTGTTATCTGAAATTTAACTGGTTGCTATAATAATTTTTTTTTTTTTTTTGGGTCCAGTCATGGGGCCTGAACTCTGGGCCTGGGCGCTGTCCCTCAGCTCTTCAGCTCAAGGCTAGCACTCTACCACCACTTGAGCCACAGTGCCACTTCTGGCTTTTTTTTTTCTGCTTATGTGGTGCTGAGGAATTGAACCCAGGGCCTCATGCATGCAAGGCAAGCACTCTACCACTGAGCCACCTTCCCAGCCCGCTCTAATAATTTTTAGTTACTAAGTCTGGTGATTCTATCCTCAGTCTCTCTCAAAGAAACAGAGGCTGAGAGAGAAGAGTGGAATGGAAGGGGACCAATCAGCTGAGGCTGCCATCCCCTCTTCTTTCTCTAGTGCTTCCTTTTTTTATTTTGTCGGTCGTGAGACTTGAACTCTGGGTCTGGGCGCTGTCCCTCAGTTCTTCAGCTCGAGGCTAGTGCTCTACCACTTGAGCCACAGTGCCACTTCTGGTTTTTTCTGCTTATGTGGTGCTGAGGAATGGAGCCCAGGGCCTCATGCATGCAAGGCAAGCGCTCCACCACTGAGCCACCTTCCCAGCCCTAGTGCTTCCTTTTGCTCCTCCATCTGGCCACACCTTCCAAGAACTGACTGATAGCTGTCAGGCTTGGGACTTTCCCTGCTGAGTGATTCTGATACTGGGCTCCCCGAGGCAGGCAGTGAGGACTGCCCCAGAGAGGACACTGGGGCAGGCTCAGACATTTGTGGACTTCCATCATTTTCCAATGACTCGGGAAGCACCAATGCCGGGAAATCTTTCCTTCTCCCTCGGTGTCTACCTGACTTCACCCTGGCTGGGCTGGAGGTTCTGGCTCCCCAATATTCCAGCCACCTCTTGTGGCTGCCAGCTTGGGTCAGGTGAGGAGGGATCCTGTGCAGGAGTTTTATTTATAAGCCGAGGAGGCAGTCGTGCAGGACCTCAGGGGTCGGAGCATAGCCTGGAATGCAGGAAGAGTGGATCCAGGCATCAGAAGGAAGCTGAGTCTCTGCTCTGTCCCAATTCAGACGTGATCTTGCTATGCTTTCCTTTCGCTTTGTAATCTCAAACTGTATCACTATCTTTCACTATCTTATTTGCATGCTGGTCTCTTATGCCAGGCCCCTAGCAAGGTACTTTATTACCTGTTATTGCAAAATCCTAACAGCAACCTTTAGAACAAACTCTACCTGGAACTGTTGGGATTGTCCCATGTCGTGTTTACTGCTTATGGTGGGCACTAGAACCCCACCTCTCCTCTTTCTATGCTGGCATTGGGGCTTGAACTCAGGGCCAGGGCACTGTCCCTGCTCAAGGCTAGCACTCTACCACTTGGGTTACAACTCCACTTCTGGCCTTTTGGTGGTTAATTGGAGATAAGGGTCATATAAACTTGCCTGCCTAGTGTGGCTTCTAATTCTGATCCTCAGATCTCAGCCTCCTGAGTAGCTAGGATTACTTCCTCTTTAAGGAAGACTTGTCTTAGGTGCTATGAAAGGAGTCAGGGGCAGATGCCTTCAGGCTGTCAGCTTCTTTGCTCCCCTATGGGATGGCCTGTGTGAAAGGCTTAAGGAAGGGATTCAATTCCAACTTTGGATGACTCCAAAGGCCTATTGTAGCCTTAGGTGCTTCTGAGATGAGTATTTCTGATTTCCTCATTTTCAGATAAAGGAAATAAAATGCATAAGACATACAACAATCAAGTAGCAAAGACAAGATTTGAATTCTGAATTTCATACTCAGCCCAACTGCCTTAGAATCGTGAGGTTTTGCTACTTCTCAAAGGAAACTGAGGCTCATAGAAGTCCATCAGCTAATGAATAGCTAAAGCAGTACAGCCTGATGCTAGTGGCTCTCACCTGTAATCCTAGCTGCTCAGAAGGCTGAGATCTGAGGTTCTTAGTGCACAGCCAGTGGGGGCAGAAAAGTTTTAGACTCGGGCTGGGAAGGTGGCTCAGTAGTAGAGTGTTTGCCTTGCATGCATGAGACCCTGGGTTCGATTCTCAGCACCATATAAGCAAAAAGAAAAAAAGCCGGAAGTGGCGCTGTGGCTCAAGTGGTAGAGCGCTAGCCTTGAGCTGAAGAGCTGAGGGACAGTGCCCAGGCCCAGAGTTCAGGCCCCATGACTGGATCAAAAAAAAGAAAAGAAAAGAAAAGTTTTAGATTCATCTCCAATTAACCACTAAAAGCTAGAAGTGGAGCTATGGCTCAAGTGGTAGAGCACCAGTCTTGATCCAAAAAGGTGAGGGACAGTTCCTAGGCCCATAGTTCAAGCCCCAGGTCCAGTATAAAACCCTCCCCCCTCCAAAAAAAAGCAAGTTTATTTATTCATTTATTATTTTTATGTTAGAACTAGACCTTGAGCTTAAGACTTTACACTCTTTCTTGCCTTTCTCACTCAAAGCTGGAGCTCTATCATTTGAGCCATAGCTCCATTTCCTGTTTGTTTTTGCTGATTATTTGGAAATAAGAGTCTCTTGGATTTGTCTGCCTGGGCTGGTTTTGAACTGCTATCCTCAGATCTCAGCCTCCTGAGTAGCTAGGATTACAGGCGTGAGCCACCAGTGCCGGGCTGACAGGACACTCTTAGTCATCTGAGTATCAATATGACCACAGCAAGGCTGGCCACACACAGGGTCAGATAGCAAATGTTTGCAAGGATTAATAGACACAAGGAAAACGTTCACAAACAATGGAATGGAATTACCAGGTATCTTTCCAGGGTTGGGACTAAATATTTACCTTGCTCATTGGACAATACTGAGAGAAAAACTTGGTTTTTTAAGCTCTGTTTATATCAGCTTTCCTTCTGTGGCTCACACAATCGATTTGGTCTTGTTAGAGTTTGAACAGCTGCTGCCACCCGTGGGTTCTTCATTCTCAGCTTTTACTGCCCCCAGCTTGCTGTTCTTCCAAAGGGAATCTGCTTCGAATCCTTGAGTCTCAGGAAGTGTTGGCCCTCAATTTTGCGTATCAGCTGCCACTCTCGGCCTGAGGCTGCAGGTCAAACTGGGGTTTTACTCTAGCTGCAACTGAAGATTCCTTTGTAGCCATGGGTTATTGCTTGGATCATGGCAGTAGACTTACCTGAGTGGCCTACAGGAGACACCTCTCTTGAAAGAGTTGAGTTGCATTTGACAAGCTGGTTAGGGTCAAGCTTCAGACTTGCAGGGGAGGAGGACATGGAGTTTGTGTGGTACCTGTAGGACATTCTCTGGATTCACTGGGTCTTAAAGAGACCAGAAGTAGTGCATGGTGCTGTGGTTTGGATGTTGTCTGAGCATGCTCAGATTAAATTGAATTCCTTCCCAGAAGGATACAGTAAGAGAGTAGAAAGTTAACTGTGGTGTTTAGAAGTGGGACTTTGGAAGCCGGGTACTGGTGGCTCACACCTATAATCCAAGCCCAGAGTTCAAGCCCCACGACTGACCAAAAAAAAAAAAATAAATAAAAGTGGAAGTGGGACTTTGGGGAAATGATTAGGATTAGACAAGGAAAAGTGTCCTACCCATGATTTTATTTTTTGCCAGTCTTGGCCAGTTCTGAACTCAGGGCCTGGACACTGTCCCTGAGCTTCTTTTGATCAAGGCTAGCACTCTACTATTTGATCCACAGTGCCACTTCCAGCATTTTCTGTTTATGTGATACTGAGGAATCAAACCCAGGGCTTCATGCATCTAGGCAAGCACTCTACCACTAAGCCACATTCCCTGCCCTACCCATCATTTGTAACACACACACACACACACACACACACACACACACACACACACACACACACACACTCATTTTACCAGTCTCCACACCACCTTATGACTCTGCCAGCAAGAAAATCATCATTAAAAAAAAAAAAAAAAAAGCCGGGAGCTGGTGGCTCACACCTGTAATCCTAGCTACTTAGGAGGCTGAGATCTGAGGATCATAGTTTAAAGCCAGCCTAGACAGGAAAAGTCTGTGAGACTCTTATCTCCAATAAACCACCAGAAAACCGGGAAGTGGTACTGTGGCTCAAGTGGTAGAGTGCTAGTCTTGAGCTGAAGAGCTGAGGGACAGCACACAAGCCCAGAGTTCAAGACCCATGACTGACCAAAAATGAAGAAGAAGAAAGAGAAGAAGGAGAAGAAGAAGAAGAAAACCTATGGGTTCTAGTGGCTCATGCCTGTAATTCTAGATCCTCAGGAGGTTGAGATTTATATAGATCATGGTCCAAAGCCATCCTGGGCAGGAGAGTCCATGAGACTCTTATCTCCAATTAATCACCAGAGAACCAGAAGTGGAACTGTGGCTCAAGTGCTCAGGGACAAAGCCCAAGCCCAGAGTTCAAGCCCTATGGCCAGAAAAATAAAAATTCATTATCAACACATTTTTCAACCTTGTACCTTCAGAACCATGAGTCAAAATAAACCTCTTCTTTATAAAGTATTTCATAACAGTAATAGAAAAAGAATCCTAGACAAAAAAAATGGAAAATGATTTCAGCAAAACAGTAACGGGTGAGAAGAGAAATAAGTGTTTCAAGTGTGGGAACTCTCTAGTGAACTCTAGGCATCCAGGCTGGGGGTGCCCACTCTGGGAGAAAGGCAGTGGTGGTGGCTAGGGACAGGTATCCAGATCAGCAAATACCACACGGCAATGGAAAGAACAGAGACGCCCTCTGCCCTCAATATTCCAAGGGCGAGTGGAGCTCTGCAGGAGGGTGGGTCAGGGTAGGACCCAGTGAAGCAGAGTACCTCAGTGATGGCCTTGCACTGCGGCCAGGCCAACACAACCAGCATGGAAGCTGACCCATGGAGATGCCACTAACTTGGAGCAAGACTGAATCTGGCCTACATTCTCGATGAACACACATGATCCATTATCAACGCAACTGCACATGCAATGTGTTATCTGTAGACATGGCACGCAGGTTGCCAATTTCAGAGCAGGTATTCTCTGGGCAGGGAAGCAGGCGCTGGGCTACAACATTTGTTTTTTTCCCAAGTTGATGATGAAGTTTGGATTTTCCCACAAATGAACACTGGAGGAAGGATGAGCACACCCAAGCTAGGCTCATTAACTCTGGGGCCAGACAATGGCCTGTATCTTAGGGACATAAGCTAGTCAGGGTTGAATGGAGGCAGGAAGCTGGGGAGTTGGCCTGCTGTGTGAAGATCAACCATGCTGGCTGGATGGACATGTGGTATTTAGTTTAGAGCCCTGACTACCAGGGTGTAAGACTGGGGATAAATGATCAGGCTCAGTTGTTCTCTGTCCCTTCCCAGGCAAGGCCAGGAAGGAAAGGGCCCCGTGGAAGGAGGGGGCATTGTCTTCAGCGGGTTAATATCACCAGGTAGCCTAGTGTGGCAGGAGCTGGTGGATGCACACGGTTCTCTCAGCTACGGAGACTGGAGGCTGCTTCCTCAGAAAAGCTATGCAACCCGGGCTGGGAAGGTGGCTCAGTGGTAGAGTGCTTGCCTTGCATGTCTGAGGCCCTGGGTTCGATTCCTCAGCACCACATAAGCAAAAAGAAAAAGCCGGAAGTGGCGCTGTGGCTCAAGTGGTAGAGTGCTAGCCTTGAGCTGAAGAGCTGAGGGACAGCGCCCAGGCCCAGAGTTCAGGCCCCATGACCGGACCCAAAAAACAAACAAACAGAAAAGCTATGCAACCCTTCTCTTCCTCATGCTGCCTAACTTAGAAACTACCACCCCTCTGTAAATGTCTGATAATTTCTCAGGAAAGTCCAGTTTGGAACAAAATCTCTTTGCACAACCCAGAGTTTTCTCCTTTCCTGGGTCCACCGCCCCATCTACTACCCCACCTTCTCCCTTTACCCAGGTCCTAAGGTCCCTGCACCAGCAGTGGTGAAAAGAACAAACTGAGGGTGTCAGTCTCCATCAAGTTACTGTGCTGCTTTCTCTTTGTGCTTTCAAGTTTCTCAAATTCCAAGAATAAGAGGAGGAGCTGTTATAAGCATACCCACTTCCCCTCCTTGTGCAATAACACCACGCATTTGCAGTGTTGTCACTAGGAGGTACGCAGAATCATGGTGACTCTTTTTGTTGCTGTTGGTGGTGGTCATGGGGCTTGAACTCTGGTCTTGGGTGCTGTCCCTGAGCATTTCAGCTCAAGGTGAGTGCTCTACAACTTGAGCCACAGAGCCACTTCTGGTTGTTTGATCGTTAATTGGAGATAAGAGTCTCACTGATTTTCCTGCCTGGGCTGGCTTTGAACCGCAGTCCTTAGGCCTCAGCCTCCTGAGTAGCTAGGATTACAGGCTTGAACCACCAGTGCTCTTAAACTTTGTCAAAGATGAGCCATCGGGGCTTTGGGTGACAGCAGCTTCCAATTAAGGGGTGGTGGGGTGGTAAAGAAGCAATTGGGTTTGAAAACAATGTTTTTGTTTTTTTCCTTTCCCTAAGTCTAATCTTTTTTCTAGCTTAGATACATTCCAACCTGGCACTAGGTGGCTACACAGGAGTCTGAGATCTGAGGATCACAGTTCAAAGACAGCACAGGCAGGCTGTCCTGAAGAGTCCTTGAAAACTCTTATCTACAATTAATCACCAAAAAGCCAGAAGTGGAGCTGTGACTCAAGTGGTAGAGTACCAGGTGTGAAAAAGTCAAGCAACCTGGGCACTGGTGGCTCACACCTGTAATCCTAACTACTTAGGAGGCTGAGATCTGAGGATCACAGTTTGAAGCCAGCCGGGGGAGAAAAGTCCTCATAAGACTCTTATCTCCAATAAACCACTCAAAATCCAGCAGTGGTGCTGTGGCTCGAGTGGTAGAGTGCTAGCCTTGAGCACAAAGAGGCTCAGGGACAGTGTCCAGGCCCTGGGTTCAAGCCCTACAGGTGACAATAAAAAGAAAAAAAAGTCAAGCAAGAACATGAGGCATTGAGTTTATGCTTAATATTGACCTGTGTGTGTGTACACACGAGCCTGCTCCGTTGTATGACATCTTGGCTAAGCAATGTAATCTCATTGAGTCTTACGTTTCATTCGTTAAAAGGAATGATAATGCATCCCCTATATAGGTCAATGAATCACATAGAACATGGGCCTGGCAAACTCGATCATTAACTGTCCAAGGGCTCCCTCCAGCTTGTCTCCCAGTGCCATTCTCCATGCCTTCTTATGTGCCTTCAACAGAGCTCACACAGCCCTACACTGCCTCTGCAACGTGCTACCAGAGTCCTGTCTCTGTTCCTTTGTTGTCTTTTCTGGGCTGCTAGACTGTTCTCTAAAGTTTTTCACAACATAATTCAGACTATGCTTTATAGGAGAGCTCACTTGTCAACAACCTGACCTTGACAACACTGTCATGTCTTTAGTCAGTAGTTCATAAGGTCAGCATTCCATCCGATACCATTATGTCTAAGGAACTTTTGGTTAATGACTATCACCCCTTATATAGGTGCCTTGTACAGAAATGATTCATTCCCGGGAGCAGTGGTTTCTATAAATGACAATCCACAGACTAGTGCGGAAGAATCTCCCAAATTGCTTCCTACAATGCAGATCTTTGGACTGTGCAGGTTTGGATGGTCTTATAAATCTGGGTGTAGAGACCGATGGAATGTGATAAGCATGGGTGGGGCTCTGGAATCAGTGTATCCAACAGGATCCTGGTTGATTTCAATGATGATAATGAATTGCCAGGTTGGGAACTGCTCTACCCAGTAAACCTAACAGAAGCTCTGTGGGGTAGTAGAGGCTCATGCTGAATAGCAATGCCTCAGGATTGTGATCATGGTTCATACTTTACCTGTGTTGCTTCCGTAAGTGGAGAATACTTTTATTTCACTTATTTATTTATTTTATTTTTTTGGGTCCGGTCGTGGGCCGGAACTCTGGGCCTGGGCGCTGTCCCTCAGCTCTTCAGCTCAAGGCTAGCACTCTACCACTTGAGCCACAGCGCCACTTCGGCTTTTTTTCCTGCTTATGTGGTGCTGAGGAATCGAACCCAGGGCCTCATGCATGCAAGGCAAGCGCTCTACCACTGACCTACCTTCCCAGCCCCAGAGAATACTTTTATTTCAATACCCAATAGGTGCTAAGTTCTGTCTATATACATACATGATCTGTGTTTTTAAGAACCTTTGGGAAAAAAGTATTCTCAGTGGGCAGGAGAAATCTGAGGATCTAAGGAATTTAGTTTGTGGCTGCTTCAACAGCAGAGCTGGAATCTGATCAATCTCTCAACTGGCTACCACTCCATCACTTTTCTAATTACTAGAGGGCATGAGCTGGCAGTCTGTATCTGGCTTGCACATTTTATTAATTAGTTTATTTATTGAGATGGAGATTTGCTATATTGTTCAGGTTGGTCTTGAACTTTTTTTTTTGCCAGCCCTGGGGCTTTGTTGAATGAACTCAGGGCCTGGGCACTGCCCCTGAACTTCTTTTGCACAAGGCTAGCACTCTACCACTTGAGCCACAGCACCACTTCTGGCTTTTTCTGTTTATATGGTACTGAGGAATTGAACCCAGGGTTTCATGCATGCTAGGCAAGCACTCTACCACTAAGCCACATTCCCAGCTCTGGTCTTGAACTCTTAGGTTCCAGTGATCTTCCTATCTCAACTTTCCAAGTGCTGGCAGTTCAGGCATGGACTACTATATCCAATTTGCAAGTAAGTTTTGATTTGGATAGTATGTTTAAAACTGTTAACAGCCAGGTGCTGGTGGCTCATACTTTGCAATCCTAGTTACTCAGGAGGCTCAGATCTGAGGATCACGGTTCAAAGCTAGCCTGGTCAGAAAATCTGTGAGCCTCTCATCTCCAATTAATCACTAGAAAACTGGAGGCGGAGCTGTGGCTCAAAACAGTAGAGCACTAGCATTGAGTGAAAGAGCTCAGAGACCAGTGCTCAGGCCCTGAGTTCAAGCCCAACTGACAACAAACAAACAAAAACTACCCAAAAGGGCTGGGAAGGTGGATCAGTGGTAGAGTGCTTGCTTTGCATGCGTGAGGCCCTGGGTTTGATTCCTCAGCACCACATAAACAGAAAAAGCCAGAAGTGGCGCTGTAGCTCAAGTGGTAGAGCACTTGCCTTGAGCTGAAGAGCTCAGGGACAGCGCCCAGGCCCAGAGTTCAAGCCCCATGACTGACAAACAAACAAACAAAACCCACAAAAAATAACACCCAAAAAACAACTGCTATCAATTAGGCACTAGGGAAGGAAGTACAGCGAAGTTGTAGTGTGAGCACTTAATATGCAAGAGGTGCTGAGTTCAATCCCTAGTACTCCCTCCAAATGATTACCCACATTTCCAAATTGGCTATTTTGTATTAGTATTTTGATTTTCTTTGGGATAGAACTGAGGACCTCCCACTTTCTAGGCAAGGGCTCTACCACTTGAGGTATGCCCCCATTTGGATTTCTGACTTCTTTTTAGAAGGAACAAGAGAAGACTTGATTGACACCAAGCCTCACATTTTCCTACAACAATCAGTTGGTGCTTTAGATGCATGCCTGCCTAGAATACAGTCTCTACTGCTCTTCATTCTTACCCATGGCCACAGTGAATCTTACTCTTTATTCCCAACCCAGTTTTTATAGGTCAAGATTGCATGCCATGCCTGCAGCCTTCTCTGCTGTCTTGCTTCCTACTGGTCAGAAGTTTGCCAAACCTAAAGACAACATTTTGTTGTTGTTGCTGTGTTCCCTATGTCTCTGATCACAGAGTTGTATATGCATATCTGACTTCAATACTAAGTGATCTTCTAGTTTTCATAAAAGAATATGGGGATTCCCTGTTCCTCAAGTTATACATTTTTGTTTATCCTAGAAAAATTCTAAATTCAGCCTTTAAGTTAGCTGGGAAAAAATTACAGCAAATCATCCACTTGCTGTAATGCAAGGTGTTGACAAGAATGAAACCACAGCGAGCAATGCCACCAAGTGGTGGAGTGATTTGATGCAGAATTGCCACCAGTAGTCAGGAGAGAGAGGGGGAGGGGGGGAGGAGAGAGAGAAAGAGAGGGAGGGACAGAGGAGAGAGAGGGGGGGGGAACCTCACTCAAATTATAGGGCCATTCAGAAACTAGAAATAATAATGCATGCCTAGGACTAGGGGTGTGGTTCATGTGGTAGAGCACCTGTCTAACAAGTATAAGGCCCTGAGCTCAAATCTCAGTACTGAGGGGTGGGGGAAGCTTGCACTTTTCCATAAGCTAGTTCTTCTGAGGTTCTCTTTGAAAAAGCTAGGGACATAAGACAGCTACACCAGGAGCTATGCTTCTTCTTCTTCTTTTTAAACCACCTTTTGGATCCATTTTCTGTTTGTTTCTTTCCTTAAGCATGCAGCCATTTTCAAAAAGTGTGAGCAGGGAGCTATTGAATTCTTTTAATATCAGCATAGCAAGGAGGTTAAAACATATTAAAAGCTCCCCAAATTTCTCTTTGAAAAACAAGACTGAACCTCTTGAGAGTAGAATTTCACATGCATTGAGCACTTAGGAGGAAATAAAACTACTTTAGAGTGAAGAACTGACAACTCCAAATCTTTGTTCTCAGCCGCCTTGCCAGTGACCCCTGGGAGACCTGTCAGAAGGAAAACCAGGAACATCCCTAGTTTTTCAGTGTATTCTAGAAACCTAGGCCATTTTGAAGACACAAATGAGAATTTTTCTTCTTTTTCCTTTTCTCTCCTCGTCAGCATAGAAACCGTTGTGGGCACTTGCCAATCAGTTCCCAGTTCACTGTCAGCTCTCTTCTCCCTCCCCACTTCAATGCCTTCTGAATAATTTTCTAAAAGGAATAGTTTTCTGAAAGGAACATGAGTAGCTTGAGGGATGATGGCGGAGGCAAGATCATCAGTTCAAGGCCAACCTGGGCTTGAAAAATTAAAATGACCTGGTCACTTCCAAGTATCCTGTTCTACTGTCCACACATTTCTATCCCCTCAGAGGTGAAGTATTACCATTCTGAAAGTCATAGTCACTATTCACACAAGAGAATTAAAACAGGATCACAGAGAGAAAGGCTGAGAAGTCGATTTTTTTGTTTACTTGTATGAGGAAAACAACACATGGGCATCCACAGTATTTAATTTGTTTGGGTAATAGTTACAGATAAACAGATACACTCCATATATAATTACCAATACGTTTTATACAGTTCATATTTCAGTACAACACTATTTTATTTACACTCTATTTATGTACATTAACGTCTTTCTAAAGTCAGTGCATTGTCAACAAGTTTTATACAGAAATTTACAAGGTGAATGTAAGTTAATAGTTAATTTAATAAATTTTCTGCTAGTTCATGAATTTAAAAAATTAATTACAACCAATATAACAAACACAGATCAAACAACATTAGTAGATTGTGCTACCTGTTTAAATAAAACATCTGTAAGGAAATTATTTAAAATCTACTTTTTTCATGGGACTTGTCTAGGTAGAAATGGACAGATTGGATACACTGAAAATCTTGAGACTACAATGTATGCATTTTGACTTCATTACATTAAATCATTTGGCCATTCCTTCCTACTTGCAATTATATTCTTCTGAAAAAAGTTCCAACTTAGGAAGCCACTTAAGGCAACCTTTCTAAATGCTCTGGGAAGAACTAGTAGTTACTGGCCTCAGATATCACAACACGAATGCTTAATTACACTGGCATTTACTACCCATGAGGAAGGAAGGTTAAAAGGAGCTGACTGTGAGAATTAACTTCTAGGGTCCAAATAAAAATTTTTAAAAAGAACAAAAAATAAGGAGAAACATTTCCTTTGAATAGATATTAAAACACAACACAGGAAAAAAATGCTGCTTGAAAATAAATAACATTCATTTTTGTTCCAGTCTTGAATAATCAGAAGAAAAATGATATAAGCAAAGATACAACTTTTGATGACTAGTGCAAAAAAAAAAAAAAAAACAACAAATCAAGAACAAACAAAACAAAAACCCTAAATAAAAAAATGAATGGATGTGCAAACCAAACAGTTTACTTTCTAAACTCACCAATTTCATTAAAACTACACTAACTACCAAGGTTTGGGATGTGTTTTGTTTTTAAATTTTTATAAGATGGGGAAAATACCCCCAATCAAGTTAGTTTATAGCCCTTAGAGCCATCAAAATGTAAGTCTGTTTGCATGTATTTTCTTTTTTAAAGTGCAAAACAAGAAACAGGGAGAAAAACCACCACTAATGTGAAACACCATCTAACTCTGACGCCACATACTCTCCTAGAACCTCTGTGCAACACGTGCATGGAAGATGGTGCAAACATTGGCAACCACCCTGCCACACTCACAGTGTGTGGGGGAGAAAGTTTTGAGGACACTTGGAGTATCCTACAAGAAGGGATGCCTTTATCAGCGCAGCCATTTTAGTTGGCTTTCACAGATGCTTTCTTTCTTTCTCCTGGATCTTCCAACTAAGACCCCGGCCCAAAGGACATAGCTTTTTAAAAGATTATCCCTCTCAGATTGACCACTATATGTCTCTGCCACCAATGACTGGTTGTGTCTCAAACACAAACACAGTAACAGAAAGCAAGAAAGACTTAGGAAGAGCGGGGAAATGGGTTTAAAAGATGAAAACTCTGTGTTCATGGCATGAGATTCATTTGCATACCTTTCAAGATCTTGCTTTCTTATATTGTCAATATAACTTCAGGGAAAAGGAGGTAGCATATCATGTCGTCCTAGACAACACTACAATTTAAAAAAAAACTTTTTTTTTTACTTTGACTCTAAGGAAATCCTTAGTATTTTGTTATGATTATTGGTAAACTCTATCCTCACTACAAGTCTGTTCATATCTGGACAAGCACAATTTAATTCTTATTTGGTCCCAGGTGGTTGGTGCCAAACCCTTTTGTTTACAGGCTAATGGTAGAATCTGCCTAAAGGTTCTCAACCAGAGAGACTTCAAAACAAAATGGTTATTATTCTTAAGCTTCACTGCTATTTTAATTAGGATTTTTCTTTTGTGCTTCAGGGTCACAGAATAAAATAACTACATTTAGTCTGCCTTTCAGTGATGCTTTTGCCAAATGTCAGCTACAAGGAGTCATCTCTCCCACATCACCAGCCCATCTAGCAGCACAGCAGTAGCCTTCACTGTAACACACAGTACTTTTTGTAATCAGACTCAAAGTCTTCGTCCATGCTGCTCGTGTCTGCCATCTTTTTGCCATCAATCTTTGGCAGAAATTGTGCATAGTCTATCCCCCGCTGCTCATAGAAAAGAATGTAGGCAGAGTCAGTGTCAATTTCATCAGGGTGAAGTTCCTAAAGGGCAAGAAAAGCCTTTAATATACAAGTTATCATGATATTGGCTCTTTGTTTTTGTTTTTTTTTTTTTTATGCCAGTCCTGGGGCCTGAACTCTGGGCCTGGGTGCTGTCCCTCAATTCTTCAGCTCAAGGCTAGCGCTCTGCCACTTGAGCCACAGCGCCACTTCTGGCTTTTTCTGCTTGTGTGGTGCTGAAGAATTGAACTCAGGACCTCATGCATGCAAGGCAAGCAATCTCACTGAGCCACATTCCCAACACCATGGCATCGGCTCTTAATCCTAGCTAGGGCAAGGAAGACCAGCCCTCTCTAATGAGTGAACCTAATTGCTTCCATTCAACTTAATTTGTCTGCAGCTTCACACCTGCCCTGAAAATGAACTCCATTCTTCTTAATTTTTTTTTTTTTTTTTTGGGTCTGGTTGTGGGGCCTGAACTCTGGGCCTGGGTGCTGTCCCTCAGCTCTTTAGCTCAAGGCTAGTGCTCTACCACTTGAGCCACAGCACCACTTCTGGCTTTTTTCTTTTTGCTTATGTGGTACTGAGGAATCGAACCCAGGGCTTCAGGCATGCAAGGCAAGCGTTCTACCACTGAGCTACCTTCCCAGCCCCTAATTTTTTTTTTTAATGCTGGTACTGCAGATTGAATTCAGGGCCTCACTTTCTTGCTTGGCTTTCTTGCTTAAGGCTGGTGGCTTTACCACTTGAGCCACACCCCCAACTTCTGGCTTTTTGCTATTTAATTGGGGATAAGAGTTTCTGTCTGCATGGCTTTAAGCCAGGATCCTCAGATCCCAGCCTTCTGAGTAAATAAGATTGTAGCCATGAGCCACTGGTGCCAAGCTGAGCCCCATTATCTTTAATAATTATTTTAGGGGAAAATATGTTCTAAAATCCTATAGAAGTTTAATGTTTCAAAAGATTGGGTAGAGCCCAGCCCTCAGTAGAGTACTTGCCTAACATGCATGAATCCTTAGGCTTGATACTCAGCACCACAAAAAACAAAGCCAAAACACTCTCCCCACCCTAAAATTCTTGTCTCAAAACCCTGAACATTCGAATCTTTTTCCTCATTTCTTTCTTTCTTTTTTTTTTTTTTTTGCCAGTCCTGGGGCTTGAACTCAGGGCCTGGGCACTGCTCTTGAGCTTCTTTTGCTCAAGGCTAGTGCTCTACCACTTGAGCCATAGCACCACTTCTGGCTTTTTCTGTGTATGTGGTTCTGAGGAATCGAACCTAGGGCTGTATGCATGCAAAGCAAGCTCTACCCCTAAGCCACATTCCCAGCCCCTTTTTCCTCATTTTTCATGTTCTCATTCCTCTCCCAGCATTTCACTTTTGTTCCCTTATTAACCATCTATACACCAACCCTAACAGAAACATCTATGTCCTATCCAAGAGAAAGCTTATTACTTTAACGATGTTTCCCAGCTTTGTTGACATTTGGTTTCTATATTTCATACAAAGACTGTGAACATTTACCTTACAGCTGCTGTCATTGTAACAGTACCACTTGCAGTTTGGGTTTTTGGCGTAAGTCACGTAATGGCCCCCACCCAGGATTCCTGAATGGCACTAAAAAGATAAGAGAGTGGCAGATGTTAGTAGTTACTACCATGTCAGGGAATAACATGATGATCTGAACAAGAGAACAGCGATTACTTAGGTGGGTACAAAAGAAAAAATGATTTGGAACCATCTATTTTTTCCCCCAAGAACAAAAGAAAAACCCAAACGTTGTAAGTCTAAATGTTGTGTTGATAAACATCCATTTTCTAGTCAATTTTTTTTAAAAAACAGGGTCTTGCTATATAGCTCAGGATGTCAACTTGAGGTTTTATCTCATCTTCCCAAATGTTGGGATTATAGACATTATAGACATAAGCTACTATGCCTGATTCTCTCTCTCTATATTTATGTTGATCATGTGGCCTGAACTCTGGGCCTGGGCTCTGTCCCTCAGCTCTTCAGCTAGCATTCTACCACTTGAGCCACGGTGCCACTTCTAGCTTTTTCTGCTTATATGGTGCTGAGGAATTGAACCCAGGGCCTTGTGCATTCAAGGAAGGACTCTACCACCGAGTTACCTTCCCAGCCCCATATTAGATGGGGCTTTTTAAAAAGCAAAAATTCCTTAGAAGCACACAATAATGATTTGAACTTCTGACTCCACTTTTTTTCCATGATCTTTAAGTGTTTTTTTAAAAATTGTTTTAGAGGTGATATATAGCAAGGTTAACTTTACGTATATCAAGTGATATATACATTTCATTCCTTTTGCTTAGTATCAGCAGTTCCTTCCTTCTCTTTCATTTTTTTTTTTTTTAATGCCTGTCCTAGGGCTCAACTGAACTTAGGGCCCTTGGTGCTGTCCCAGAGTGTTTTCTCTCCTTAAGACTAGTGTTCAACCAAGTCCAGAGTTCAAGCCCCACGACCGACCAAAAAAAAAAAAAAAAAAAAAGACTAGTGTTCAAATGCTACCATTTGAGCCAAGCTCCACTTCCAGCTTTTTGGTGGGTAACTGGAGATAAGGGTCTCATGAACTTTCCTGCCAGGGCTAGCTTTGAACCATGGCCCTCAGATCTCAACTTCCTGAGTAGTTAAGATCACAGGTGTGAGCCACCAGCACCTGGCTTGACGCCACTTATAAATTATGTGACCATCTCAATATCATACTTCAAGATCCTTGGGTTCTACCCAGAAGGCCAAGATTTCTTTATTAACTTTTGTCTATCATCAATCTTTATGCTTAGCAAATAAACAAGTCTTAAAAAAACTCTTATTGATGACATGAACAAACTACTAAAAAGTACAGACTATGAAAACCACACAACAAATCACTTACTGAAATTGCATATAGATTATAAATAGGTTTCATATGACTATCTTCTCTTTGGTCATCAGTGCTGTCCTCTTCACTGTGGTTTCCAAGTTGACCATTGCTGTAGCCATTGCCACATGCCTCATGCTCATAAAGAAATCCATTGGCCAAAGTGACTTCATGGTCCTGAGGGGTGACCAGCTCCAGCTGGCTGCCTCCCAGCATATGCTCTCTGCTCAAGGTATCAGCCAGCTCACAGATCTGCCCAGCCCCATTCTCTCGGCTGGCATCCAAGTTCTCCTTACTACTTGACAACTTGTTTTTGCTACCTATCTGAGGCAGCCGGAGCCTCCCTTTGCTCCTCCCCAAAGTCCGTGGGCTACTGTTTGGGCTGCTGTTTTTGCTGGAGGGACAGCTAGTTCCACCTTTCCTTGATGAAGAAGGAGAACCTGTGAAGTGAGAGGGATATTTCTAAGTCCAAATACCACAAGTCAGATACCAAAGGCTATATTTGAAACTAGTGTCACAAATGCACACATAAAGTCAAAGCCAGGGGAGTCCTGACTGGCTACTCTAGTTCCTACAACAGAACTAAAAAGTAAGTTAGGCTAGAAATATCCTGAAAATGTAAAAGTTCTTGTAGGGATTTAGAAAATAACAAAGATAAATTAAACAATCTTCAATTCTAAATAAACAATATGATTATTAGACTAGGGAGTTTTATACATAGATATTCTTCTTCATAAAGGTAGATAAAAAAATATGACCAGGGGTGGAAGGGGGGTGGGAGATGGGAAGGGGAAACAAAGGAGGAGTCAACAATGCTTGATAAGAAATGTACTCATCTTGCCCATGTAATTGTAACCCCTCTATACGGTATTTTCACAATAAAATTTTAAAAAAAGAAAAATATGATCAGATGGGCATTGTTGGGCCATGCTTGTAACTTAGCTGACATATGAGGATCATGATTGGAAGCCAGTCTGGGGAAGCAAAGTCCATGAGATCTTATGTCCAATAAAGACCTAAAAAAGCTGTGACTCAAGTCACAGAACACAGAGCCCGGGCCCGAGTTCAAGTCTTAGGACTGGCACAAAAAAATTAAGAAAGAAAATATCTATATGACCACTATTTATTGAGTATTGTTTCCTATACCCAAAACAAATCTAACATGGAAAGAGTTCTACTCCATCCCTCTTTTTTTTGTAGTCAAGGCTGGTGCTCTACCAGTTGAGCCACAGCTTCACTTCTGGCTTTTTGGGGGTAGATGATTGGAGATAAGTGTCTCATAGACTTTCTTGCCTGTACTGGCTTTGAACTGTGATCTTCAGATCTCAGCCTCCTGAGTAAGATTACAGGAGTGACCCATTGGCACTGGCTTCCAGTGCACTTTTTGAGAATGAAGATTAAAAAGTCAAAGGGCTGGGGATACAGCTCAGTGTTAAAGAGTATTTGCCTAGCATAAACAAAGCTGTGGTTTCGATCTTATCTGTGGATTCTGCATCAATGGATTCAATCACAGATCAAAATTACTTGAAAAATGATTGCATTTCTTTTGCGTTGATATGTTTTCTTGTCATTTTTTCTTTCTTTTTTTTTGGGTCTGGTCATAGGGCCTGAACTCTGGGCCTGGGCACTGTCCCTCAGCTCTTTACCTCAAGGCTAGTGCTCTACCTCTTGAGCCACAGCGCTACTTCCGGCTTTTTTCGTTTTGCTTATGTGGTGCTGAGGAATTGAACCCAGGGCCTCATGCATGCAAGGCAAGCGCTCTACCACTGAGCCACCTTCCCAGCCTCTTTTCATTTTTTCTTAACAACAGTTTAACAACTACTTGCCTAGCATTTACATTGTACTTGGTATTATACAAAACCTAGAGATGATTAAAAATTTAAAGAGGTTACAAGTACAGGTTACATGTAAATTTTACATTGTTTTATGTAAGGAACAAGATCACTGTAGATTTTAGTTTCTATGAGAAGTCCTGGAGCCAAATGTCTCATGGAACCAAGAAATAAATAACAACTACATGTAGTTCTTAAGACTTCATCGTGTCTTTTGGACTTTTTATTTTGTGCTAGGCCTGGGGTTTGAACTCAGGGCCTGGCACTGTCCCTGAGTTTTTGTGTTCAAGGCTAGTATTCTACTGCTTGAGCAATAGCTCCATTTCCAAATTTGTTTTTTTTCTTTTTTGTAGTTAACCGGAGAAGTATATTACTCCTGATACTTCAAATCCTCAAACTTGATACAGACTTTCCTGCCTGGCCTGATTTTGAAATATGATTTTCAGATCTCAGTAGCTAGGATTATAGGCATGCTACCAGCACTTTTTTTTTTTTGGGTCCAGTCGTGGGGCCTGAACTCTGGGCCTGGGCACTGTCCCTCAGCTCTTCAGCTCAAGGCTAGCGCTCTACCACTTGAGCCATAGTGCCACTTCCAGCTTTTTTCTTTTTGCTTATGTGGTGCTGGGGAATTGAACCCAAGGCCTCAGGCATGCAAGGCAAGCGCTCTACCACTCAGCCACCTTCCCAGCCCCTGCACTTATTTTTTTATTGATTTTTTTTTGTGCTGCTTCTAAGGCTTAAACTCAGGACCTTGGTGCTATCCTGAGCTGCTTCCTCCTCCTTTTTTTTTTTTTTTGGGTGGTCATAGGGCTTGATCTTAGGACTTGGTTGTTTTCCCTGAGGTTTTCTGTTTTAAGGCTAGTACTCTACCACTTTGAGCCACAGAACCACTCTTTGGTTTTCTGGTAGTTAATTAGTGGTGTCTCTCGGACTTTCCTGACAGCTGGCTTTGAACCGAGATCCTCAGATTTCAGCCTCTTGAGTAGCTAGGATTATAGGCATGATAGCCACCAGCACCCAGCTTCTTCTTTGCTCAAGGCTGGTGCTCTACCACTTGAGCCATAGCCCCACTTGTCTTTTTTTGTTTTGGTAGTTTATTGGAGATAAGAGTCTTATGGATTTTCCTGCTTGGGATGGCTTTAAACCACTGTCTTCAGATCTCTGCCTCCGAAGTACCTAGGATTATAGGTGTGAATACCCGTATTTTTACAGAAATAATTTTTTTTTTGCCAGTTGTGGGGCTTGAACTCTGGACCTGGGCACTGTCCCTCAGCTCTTCAGCTCAAGATGAGTGCTCTACCACTTGAGCCACAGTGCCACTTGTGGCTTTTTCTGTTTATATGGTGCTGAGGAATCGAACCCAGGGACTCATGCATGCAAGGCAAGCACTCTACCACTGAGCCACCTTCCCAGCCCCAGAAATAATTTTGATATTGAAGACTTCTTGAAAGAGTCTCAGGGACCTATAGGGATTTCAACAGTATACTTTGAAGACCTGTGCTATAAAGAAAGGAGATGACAACTGCCATTCATGTTACTAAATATTAGACATTATGTAAAGTATACCTTTTTTTGTTGTTGTTGTTCGGTCATGGGTCTTGAACTCTGGGTCGGGGTGCTGTCCCTCAGCTCTTCAGCTCAAGGCCAGCACTCTACCATTGAACCACAGCACCACTTCCAGTTTTCTGGTGGTTAATTGGAGGTAAGACTCTCATGGAGGGGCTGGGAAGGTGGCTCAGTGGTAGAGCGCTTGCCTTGCATGCCTGAGGCCCTGGGTTCGATTCCTCAGCACCACATAAGCAGAAAGAAAAAAGCCGGAAGTGGCACTGTGGCTTAAGTGGTAGAGCACTAGCCTTGAGCTGAAGAGCTGAGGGACAGCGCCCAGGCCCATAGTTCAGGCCCCACGACCAGACCCCCCCCCCCCCCCAAAAAAAAAAAAAAGACTCTCATGGACTTTCCTGCCCAGGCTGGCTTTGAGCCATGATCCTCAGATCTCAGCCTCTTGAGCTGAGGATTACAGGCATGAACCACTGGGCCCAGCTAAGTGTATCATTCCTGATACTTCAAATCCTCAAACTTGATATTGTCTCTACTTTTTGATGAGACACTAGATTTAGGAAAGTTATATCTCTTACAATAAGTTACACAGCTCCAATATGGGTAGGTCTTATTCTAGAAAGGTTCCTTTCACCTCACCAAGCCCTAGAAGACAGAGGGAAATATCAGCCTATCAGGGATTAAGAAACCTTGCCTCTCCTCCCCCCCCCCCCCAGCCAGGTATGGTGGCATATGCTTCGAGTTTATTGCCATCGGGGGCTATATAGTAAAACTTGTCTCAAAGAAAAAAAGCAGCAGCAGCAGCAGAACTCTTCCATCAAGTCCTCACCTTTTGGGCTACTAGTGATGTTTGCACTGAGTGAAGAAGGACTTGTGCTCAGGAGCACATCTTCTTCACCTGCTGAGCTCTGGGCATCCACTTTCTTTACTTCTTCTGGAACCCTTGATTCAGAGAAGTCATCCCCCTGGGGTGTGAGAGCTTTGTGCTGGCAGATAGCTGGGTCTCTTGGTACCAAAAAAGCACTAGGATCAAAACTTTCACGAGGAAATTTAACAATTTTCTGTGATTTTATCCACCGGCCATTTACAAACTGAAATCTTTTCAGGTGAATAATCTGGAGAAGAAAAGGCAGGAAACATCTGCATTAAAGGATTCTGAGGATATAAAAATTCCATTATGAAAAACAATGTATAATATTTAATTTTCTTTTTCTTTTCTCTTTCCTTTCTTTCTTTCTTTCTTTTTTTTGTGCTGGTCCTAGAGCTTGAATTCAAGGCCTGGGAGCTTTCTCTGAAAAAAACATTTTTTTTTTCCCCCCTCAGAGCTAGTGTTCTACCATTTGAGCCACATGGCTTTTTGGTACTTAATTGTCTTAAAGACTTTCCTGCCCAGGCTGGCTTTGAACTATGATCCTCAGATCTCAGCCCCCTGAGTAGCTAGGATTATAGGCATGAGCCACTGGGCTTCCCTGAGCTTCTTTTTGAACAAGGCTAGCACTATACCACTATGAGCCATAGTGCCACTTCTGGCTTTTTCTGTTTATATGGTACTGAGAAATTGAATCCAGGTTTTCATGTATGTTACGCAAGCACTCTACCACTAAGCCACATTCTCAGTCCTCATTAGCCTTTAAATACCTCAAAACTATGTTCCTTATAACTGCCTTTACTCCATGATGTTTATGGGGTGGTTATAGGAGTATATAAAATTGTTAAAATCCATCCAGCTGGACATTTATTTATTTATTTTTGTTGGTTGTGGGGTTAGAATGCAGGGCCTGGGCACTGTCCTTGAGCCTTTTTCGCTCAAGGTTTCATGAACTTTCCTGCTTGGGCTGGCTTTGAACTGTGATCTTCAGATCTCAGTAAGCCACTGGTGCCTGGCAAACTGGACATTTAAAATCTATGCATTAACTGCATGCTAATTATACCTTAATTTAAAATCTCCAGATTTACTGTGTTCCCAGCTTTACTGTGTACCTGTCCTTTCCTTCCCTCCCTTCCCCTAGCTCTCACTTCTGGAGATAGCTAAAACAATGCCATCAGTTTTTGCCTTGGGAAGCGGTTTTGGAAAAAAAAAATCGACATTCAGTTTCACAGAGCGATAGGATGAAGACACAAATAAAAAAATACAATGTCTGTTTATAATATCCAAGCACTGCTGAAGTACAAGCACAAGATCCTGAATTCTATCTCCAGCAAGCTCCCTCAACACATTCTCTCCTGCTAAAAGGTAATTGTATCCATAGGGAAAATGCTTTCTTAAATAAATTTGTTGCTTTAAACTGTTCTATTGGGCAACAGGAAAGTCTCCTAATCCATGAAGGAAATAGGAAGAAGGAAATAAAATCTAAAGCAATATACAAACTCCTGTGCATTGGTGGAAATACACTCGACTCAGAAGTAAGCCGAGCATGAGACCACACTCAGTGGGCTCGGGAAGCTCCTGGCTTGGTTGTTCTACTATAATTTAATAGCCTAAGGTTTCCTTTCTGCATACAGCCAGAAGAGCTTTCATCCCTTTTGGAAGTTCAAATTTACTTAGGGTATTCTACTGTGGAACTTCAATGTCATGCTGAATTGCAGTTACTGGCCTGTTACTTCCCTCCTCCTAGGCTTAAGCTCTTCAGAAGCAAAAAACACAAATAGTTTTAGAACAATTAATCTCCATGCTCAATATAAAAACCTTGCACAGAAAAGGTGTTTTAGGAAATTTTTTTACTTTTGGTGGTACTGGGGAGGTTTGAATTCAAGACTTTGTGATATCTTAGGTGTTTTACTACTTTAGTCATGTCTCTAGCTCAGAAAGTGGTGTAAAGACTACCATAGCTTTTCAAAAACAACAATAACTCATTTATGGTTTATTTCCTTTACATCAGACTCTTGCTGTTCAGAGGCAGGGCTGGAACATACCAGGATGGGGGGAAGCCTCCAGAGATCCAGCTTCTTGGTTGCCAAGCAATGAGTTTTACACTTGGAACAGTAGTACATCTCATTTTCCCCTAGCTCCTCCTCACTGGTGAAAGCCCGGAGACAGTTGTCTAGGTTGATGGGCTCAGCTTGTGCTCGCCGACTCTGCTCTACACTCTCATGCTCATCTACAACCTGCAGGAAGAGGGGACAGGAGGGTGCTTAAAATAGTCACCTAGATTTTCATTAGCCTGTCAGTCACTCATTATCTGTATGAGTAAAGAGAAATTACAACCTAAATTAGAGTCCATGCCTTTTATTTCATAAATATCATATCAACAATATCCTGAATAAATTTTCTTTTCTTTTCCTTTTTTTTTTTCCAATCCTGGGGCTTGAACTCAGGGCATGGGCACTGGCCCTGAGCTTCTTTTTGTACAAGGCTAGCACTCTATCACTTGAGCCATTGCACCACTTTTGGCCTTTTCTGTTTATGTGGCACTAAGAAAGTGAACCTAGGGCTTCATGCATGCTAGGCAAGCACTCTACCACTAAGCCACATTCCCAGCCCCTGAATAAACTTTCTATCCATATGACCTGTCTTTTTTTTTTTTTCCATTTTGATAAATATTACTTTACATGATTAGAGGCACAGAGGCATTGAGCCTTTGGGTTCTAAATTTTCCTGAAAAATTTCTGACAAGGCATTGCTTGTCTATTTCACAATTTTGGAATTCTCAAAACTGTTTACATGTAAACTAGTTTTCAACCTAGGGTTACTAAGAATAGTCATTTTTTAACCAGCCTTATTAGTATGATGCAGGCCTTACAGATAGGAGAAATAGTGTCACTAAACACAGATGCCAAATTTAGATGAAGGATACAAAAAAAAAACCACACACTAAGACAACATATCAAATAATATAACTTATTTGCATATCAGCACCAGATTTATTAGAATACACAGATTTATTAGAGTACCAGGTGTACTAGCTGCTTCCTGCCTCTGTTTTGGGGGCCTTTTGTGGGAGGAAGTGATACCAATGACCCAACCAAATACCTCATACATACTAGGAAAGCACTCTACCACTGTGCTACCCTAGTCCTGTGGGGCCTTTAAATAATAAAAGGAAGAACAAGCTTACATGCTTTTGTTAAGAAGGCCCCTAACATCTGCCCAAACACCAGAAATTCTGGGAACCAGCATGCTAGGTTTTGGAATAATAGGGCAGTAAGTATAAAAGAGGAGAGAACAAGGGCTAGAGTATAGTTTAGTGATAGTAATGCTTGCCTAATATATTTGAGGGTCTGGGTTCAATCTCCAACATGAAGGGAATACAAAAACAAAAAAAGGAGAGGAAAGCAAGCGGTAGGGGGGACAAAAGAAAAGAAAGTGGCAGGAGGCTGAGATCTGAGGATCAAGGTTCAAAGCCAGCCCAGGCAGGAAAGTCCGGGGGACTATTTCCAATTAAACACTCAGAAACCTGTAAGTGGCCCTGTGGCTCAAGTGGTAGAGCATCAGCCTTGAGCTGAAGAGCTGAGAGACAGCGCCCAGGCCAAGTTTAAGGCACCTCCCCACCCCCAACAACAACAACAAAAAACGGGATGTGGTAAGAAGGAGCAAGACAGGGAAGTGGCTAGAATGCAACAGTAAGATTTTTTTCCCTCTCCCATTCCAGGCTACCATCTGAAAAACAATCCAGAACTACAGAGAACCTTCTTATTGTCTCTACTATGGATAAAAAGATGGGAAAGCCCTAAAATCAGGGATATGAAGGTCACAATGAGACTTCAGAGGTATTTTTAGGCAGAGCCTTCACTCCAAGCCCAACAGTGACTTGCCTCTCTTTCTGGCAAAGGTCATACATTTTTGCCTATCATCCCACTTATTACCTTTTCCCCACAGAGGTGGACTGCTTATCTTTACCTGAAGCAATTTCTTGCATGTTTCCCTCACTGAAATTCATGGGAACAGTGAGTTGCTTGGATTACTAACTGTCAGAACTTAGCTCATTCCATTTAGAATAGGTTTTTTTCTTTTTCTTTCTTTTCTTTGGTTAGTGGTGGGGCTTGAACTCAGGGCCTGGACACTGTCCCTGAGCCCTGAGTTGCTCAAGGATAACACTCTACCACTTTGAACAATAGTACCACTTCAGGTTTTCTGGTGGTTAACTGGAAATAAGATCTCATAGACTTTCCTGCCTGGGATGTCTCTGAACCGTGATCCTCAGATCTCAGCCTCCTGGATAGCTAGGATTACAGGCATGAACCACTGGAGCCCAGCCTAGAACAGATTTTCAGGAGAGACTTTCCCTAAAGGAGAGGATGGCTGAATCACCAGGCTGTCAAATGCCCCAATAAACTGTCAAGGTTGGAATCCAGCATATAATTAAGGTTTTAGCATTGCATCATCATGTGAACTAAATAACTCATTTCAAAATAGTAACTTAGGTCAGATGCCAGTGGCTCATACTTGTAATCCTAACTACTCAGGATGCTGAGATCTGAATGAAGATCAAGGTCCAAACCTAGCCTGGGTATTTAGTCTGTGAGACTCTTATCTTGAATTAACTACTCAAAAAAAGCTAAAAATGGAACTGTGGTTCAAGTGGTAGAGCACTAGCTTTGAGCACAAAAGGGCTCATACTCTAGGCCTAGGTGCTGTATCTGAGCTTCTTTTTGTTGAAGACTAGTGCTGTATCATTTGAGCCACAGCACCATGTCCAGCTTTTTTTCTTTTTTTCCCCTGTGATTAACTGAAGATAAGTCTCACAGGCCTTCTAGCCTCAGCTGGCTTCAAATCACAATCCTTAGATCTTAGCCTCTTGAGTAGCTAGGATTACAAGCGTAAACCACTGGTGCCCAGATAAAATCTGGTTGTTGTTTTTTTGTTGTTTGTTTGTTTGTTTTGGGGGGGGCCGGTCGTGGGGCCTGAACTCTGGGCCTGGGCGCTGTCCCTCAGCTCTTCAACTCAAGGTTAACGCTCTACCACTTGAGCCACAGTGCCACTTCCGGCTTTTTTCCTTTTGCTTATGTGGTGCTGAGGAATTGAACCCAGGGCCTGATGCATGCAAGGCAAGCAAGGCAAGCGCTCTACCACTGAGCCACCTTCCCAGCCCCTGTTGTTTGTTTTAACAAAGGAAATCTGCTTTCATCTTGGGTGACTGACTTCTGTGCATAAATTCTATTTTAATTTGTATTTTTGAGAAAAGGTCTCACTATGTATCCCAAGCTGGCCTTAATTTCCTGGTTCTCCTTCCTCCATTTCCAGAGTGCTAGGATTATAAGCATGAGCCCTCATGACTGTTTTTCTCAGTGTCTTTTGAGTTTGTCACTTAAAAGGAAAAATGGATGTGCTTTAAAGGAAACGTGTATCAGGGTTTTGGGCACGAGCAGAAACAGGTGTATCAAATATAGCAGTGTCTCTTAAAGCAAGTTAAATATTACCTCTATTCTGTCCAAAATGTTTTATGGCCAACCACATATTATAGTATGCTAGTAAAAGTTGTTGATTTTTATTGACTGTATATTCTGTGGAACACAGGCTATAGAGGGAGGTGGGTACTGGGGAAAAAGGAAGACTGACAAAAACATTTGTAGACCGAAAATAGTTTAGCAATATAAGTTCCATAAATGAAAAAGGTTTCCTTCTTGGGATCCATGCTCAGATAATCTACTATTGTTTAAGTAGCATAATTATTTAATAGACTCAAAACTATAAGAAGATAGGTAGAGAAAGCATACACATTTTTAGGATGGTACTGGTCTCTGAACTCAGGGCTTCCTACTTACTAGGCAGATTGATGCTCTACCACTTGAGCTATGCCTACAGTTGTTTTACCTTTATATTACTATATTTTTTTAAATTGAAATTACTGAGGTTTGAACTCAGGCTTTTTTTTTTTTTTTTTCATTTTTGTTGGTTGTGGGGCTTGAACTCTGTCTGGGCCTAGGCATTGTCCCTCAGCTCTTCAGCTCAAGGCTAGCATTCTACCACTTGAGCCACAGCACCACTTCTGGTTTTCTGTTAATTGGAGATGATAGTCTCACAGACTTTCCTGCCTAGGCTGGCTTTGAACCTTGATGCTCAGATCTCAGCCTTCTGAGTAGCTAGGATTACAGACTTAAGCCACCAGTGCCCAGCTGAACTCAGGCTTGAACCCACTTGGCTAGGCTTCCTTGCTTGGCTTATGTTCTACTACTTGTACCATACCTCCCTCCAGCATGGCTTTCACTGGAGATTTTTTTTTTGTAGATGTCATAGATTTTTTGGCCCTGATTGGCTCTGAGCCATGATCCTCTGGATCTTGCCTTCCAAGTATCTGCGATTACAGATGAGAGCCAATGGCACCTGGTTCCCTTTATATTCTTTTTTTTTTTTTTTTTTTGCTAGTCCCCAGGAGTGAACTCAGAGTCTGGGGCCTGTCCCTGAGCTTCATTTTGCTCAAGGCTAATACTCTACCACTTTGAGCCACAGCACCACTTCCAGCTTTTTCTGTTTATGTGGTACTGAGGAATTGAACTGAGGGTTTCATGCATGCTAGGCAAGCACTCTACCACTAAGCCACATTCCCAGCCCATATATTCTTTTCATTCTTTTTTTTTTTTTTTTTGCCAGTCCTGGGGCTTGAACTCAGGCCTGAGCTTTTTTTTTTTCCCTCAAGGATAGCGCTCCACTTCCAGCTTCTTGGTGGTTAATTGGAGATGAGAGTCTGATGTACTTTCCTGCCCAGACTGGTTTCAAACTGTGATCCTCAGATCTCAACCTCCTGAGTAGCTAGGATTACAGGTGTAATAGTAAATAGTTGTGTGTGTGTGTGTGTGTGTGTGTGTACACGTCTGTGTTTTGTACTCTTCTCCCCCTGCTCCTAGAATAAGTTTTTGGAAGGAATATTACTAGAATAAAAAATATAATAAAGCAGGGCTTAAAGTGTGGCTCAAGTTGTAGAGCACCTGCCTTAGAAAGCTCAAAGCCCTGAGTTTAAACCCCAGTACCAACAAAACAAACCAACCTCCAACCCTTTCATATTCATAGAAAGCATACTGACAATAATCTCAACAATGAACCCAGATATCTCCTTTGTCTACATGACTCTCTAAGCACATGAAAAAAACCACATGTAGGAAGAGTCCAGATGAGTCATGCGCCCCCATTTCCCAGCAACATAGGGGCTCTCTATAGCTCTTGGTAGTCTAAGTCTAGCTATCACTGAAAGGGAAGTGAGGTGTGACTTTACAGGTCACTTAGTTCACTTCCTTCTGGTGGGATGTCCTCAAGCTTTTCAGATTACACACTGGACTTGTTAAAAGGGAAAGAGATTTACAAATCTATTTTTTTTTTTAAATTTTTAGTCAATCGTGGGACTTGAACTCTGGACCTGGGCACTGTCCCTCAGTTCTTCAGCTCAAGGCTAGCACTCTACCACTTGAGCCACAGTGCCACTTCCAGTTTTCTTGTAGTTTATGGGAGATAAGAGTCTCACAGATTTTCCTGCCCAGGCTGACTCTGAACTATGAACCTCAGATCTCAGCCTCCTTAGTAGCTAGGATTACAGGCATGAGCCACTGGCGTCTGGCCCAGATCTAATTTTTTAAAATCTTTTTTTAATCTTTTTTTTTTAATATCAGAATAATGTCCTGCCAGATTTTGTGCTGTCAAAGATTTAATAGTCTATCAATTGCTAAAATTTTCAAATTCAAATTCAAAGGAAAAATTACTGAGGTTTCTGAATTACCTTCATGATCTAGAGCTTCAATTTCTTTTTTTATTTTTCTTTTTAGTCTAGTGATCTTTTCATTTGGCAAGAATCCACAAATCACTGGACACTGTTGAAAATGAACTATACAACTTGTGTGTGGGGATGAGAGAGAAAAATTGGGAGAGAGTGAGAGAAAGGGTGACATCGTCCAAAAAGAAATATACCTTTTGTTTTTGTCAGTTGTGGAGCTGCAACTCCAGCCTAGGTGCTGCCCTTGAGTGTTTTTGCTCAAGGCTAGTGCTCTACCACTTTGAGTCACAGCTCCTTTTCCAGGTTTTTGGTGGTTAATTGGAGATAAGAGCATTGGACTTTCCAGTCTGGACTGGCTTTGATCCTCAGATCTCAGCCTCCAGAGTAGCTAGGGTTACAGGCATGAGCCACCAGTGGCTGGCAAAGAAATATACTCTTTACCCAACTTATGTAACTGTAACTCCTCTGTTCATCGATTTTATAGTAACAATAAAAAAATTTTAAGGGGCTGGGAAGTTGGCTCAGTGGTAGAGTGCTTGCCTTGCGTGCCTGAGGCCCTGGGTTCGATTCCTCAGCACCACATAAGCAAAAGGAAAAAAGCCGGAAGTGGTACTGTGGCTCAAGTGGTGGAGCGCTAGCCTTGAGCTGAAGAGCTGAGGTACAGCGCCCAGGCCCAGAGTTCAGGCCCCACGACCAGATCCCCCCCAAAAAAATTTTTTTTAAAAAAGAATTCACCAATTATACTCATTCTTGTGCTAAAGGGGCTACCAGGACATTCAGTGAATGTGGGGGCATACTCGGGGATTGAAATAAGGAATTAGATCCAGAATTGGGATTTTCTCAACTACTTAACAGCAAAAAAGAAGTTATTTATTTGTATTGGGAGTGGCGGTGGTACTAAGGCTTGACCTCAGTGCCTTGTACTTAAATAAGCAAGTACTCTTCTACCTGAATCCCTAGTCCTGAAAACGTCAATAAATATTATTAACTTATCTAGAGGGAATGTTTATTAATTTTAAATTTTAATTGAATTATTTTTTGTGTCAGTACTGGAGCCTGAACTCAGGACCACATGTTCCTGCTTAGCTTTTTTTTTTTTTTTTGTCGGTCGTGGGGCTTGAACTCTGGGCCTGGGCGCTGTCCCTCAGCTCTTCAGCTCAAGGCGAGCGCTCTACCACTTGAGCTACAGCGCCACTTCCGGTTTTCCGGTGGTTTATTGGAGATAGGAGTCTCATGGTCTCTCCTGCCCGGGCTGGCTTTGAACCGCGATCCTCAGATCTCAGCCTCCTGAGTAGCTAGGATTACAGGCGTGAGCCACCAGCGCCCGGCCCTGCTTAGCTTTTTAATTCAAGGTTGATGCTGCTCTTCACTTGAGCCACATCTCCACTTTCAGCTTTTCAGTAGTTAATTGGAGATTTTCCTGCTCAGGATGGTTTTGAATCATGATTCTCAGGTCTCAGCCTCATGAATGTCTAAGAATATAGGCATGAACCTCTGGTGCCTGGCAATGTTTTTTAGTAATAAGGAAATTCCCAATTGTCAAGGGCGATATAGACAGAATACCTACTGCAATCTCTGATGTATCTTTTTCTTTTGCTGGTGCTGGGGTTTGAATTCAAGGCCTCACACTTTTAATACTCTTTATACTTTTAATATTCTTTTTTTTTGGGTCCGGTCGTGGGCCTGAACTCTGGGCCTGGGCGCTGTCCCTCAGCTCTTCAGCTCAAGGCTAACGCTCTACCACCTGAGCCACAATGCCACTTCCAGCTTTTTTTTTCTGCTTATGTGGTGCTGAGGAATGGAACCCAGGGCCTCATGGATGCAAGGCAAGCGCTCTACCACTGAGCCACCTTCCCAGCCCCACTTTTATTATTCTATTTGTTTGGTGCTGATCTTGAGCTTGAACTAGGGCTTGGGCACTTGAGCCACAGCTTTGCTTCTAGCTTTTTGTGTGATTAACTGGAAGTAAGCATCTCATGGACTTTTCTGCCTAGGCTGGCTATGAGCCTAATCATCAGATCTCAGCCTTCTAAGTAGATAGGATTACAGGCATGATCCACAGGTACCTGGCTTTTTTTTTTCTTTTTAAACATGTTTTTAGTAACCTGTTTAAAATTTTTAAACAATTTCTCTGGCTAAAGAGTGGAAGTAGAGGAATCCAAAGAATAAGTCCTCAATGAGATTGAAGTGTTGACCTTGAAACATTTATATTCCCGCCCCCCCCACGGTTGTAAGGCTTGGAGCCTGGATACTGTCCCTAGGCTGTTTTTGCTTAAGGCTAGCACTCTACTATTTGATCCAGAGCTCTACTTCCAGCTTTTTTGGGGGGTAATTTATTGGAGTTAAGAGTCTTGTGGACTTTCCTGCTTATGTTGTCAGGAATCGTGATCCTCAGATCTTGGCCTTCTGAGTAGTTAGTAGCAAACAGTGCCTGGTTACCTTCTTTTTTATACTCATTATACCCATTAAAGGTAACAGCTATTCCCCTGGAATGCAGGTGAACTTACTGTGGTTATAAAATGCTACAGCTTCAGGGATGTTTAACAAATAGAAAGGTATTTTTGATATGTTATGGTTAGAGAATAATTTTTTAATGACACTCAGTTTTGTTACAAGATTAGTTTGTTATAGGTATTTTATTTTTTTATTGTTATTATAAATGTGATATACAAAGGGATTACAGTTTCATAAGTCAGGTAAAGAGCACATTTCTTTTTGGACAATATCACCCATTCCCTCGTCCTCTCCCAGTGTTTCTCTCCAGTCCCCACCTACAAGTTTTATAGTTCATTTTCAACACAGTATCTAGTAAGAACCACTGCTACATTTGTTCACCCTTGTCCCTCCATTTCTGTGCTCTTCTTACCCTCCCAAAGACAGATAAACAAACAAGATGAAAACAAAAATAACAACAAAGAAAAAAATCTCTTGTTTCAATTTCCTGGAGTTCATTTTGATAAATATTATTTTATGTGATCAGATGCACATAGGCATTGCACCTTTGTGTTCCTCTCCTAAGAGTATCCTTCTTTGATCCCACTGTGTGTGAATGCCTAGATGTTACAAGTATTATAAAATTTCTAAAAAAACTTTTCTGGTCCTTGGGCTTGAACTCAGGGTCTGGGTGTAGTCCCTAAGCATTTGTGTTCAAGACTAGTGGTCTACTACTTGAGCTATAGCTCCATTTCCAACTTTTTGGTAGTTAGTTGAAGATAAAAGTCTCACATACTGTCAGGTGCTGTTGGCTCAACACCTGTAATCCTAACTACTTAGGAGGCTGAGATCTGAGGACTGAGATCCAAAGCCAGCCTGGGCAGGAAAGTCTGTGACTCTTATCTCCAATTAACCACCAGAAAACTGGAAGGGGTACTGTGGTTCAAGTGGTAGAGAGCTCACCTTGAGCATCTAGGCCCAGAGTTCAAGCCCTACAACCAACCAAAAAAAATAAAAAAATAAAAAGTCTCACATATTTTCCTATCTGGGCTGGCTTTGAATCTCAATCCTCAAATCTCAGCCTAGGATTATGAGCATGAGCCATTGGTACCTGGTAGCAGTTTTGAATTTTAATGCCCCAATTGAT
Source organism: Dipodomys spectabilis (assembly GCF_019054845.1). Classification (NCBI taxonomy): domain Eukaryota; kingdom Metazoa; phylum Chordata; class Mammalia; order Rodentia; family Heteromyidae; genus Dipodomys; species Dipodomys spectabilis. Next base: position 8,389,138 of record NW_024870681.1, read on the forward strand.
TCAACTGCTCAATTGATTCCAGGCATTGTAAAACAAACAAACAAAAAGGCCAAGTAACAATGTCAATATATCAAGTGCCACAGAGAATACCAATAACTATTTTTTCTGTTTGTATTTAAATAATCACAACCCAGCTAAACTGGAGAAAAACAATCTCTCATATAAAAAATTACATCTTACAGTATTGGCCTAGCAAGCAAGAGATCCCAAGTTCAACACTCAATATCATAAAATATATAAACAAAAAACCCCAAACTCTACTTGCCACCCTCTTTTCATCATTTATGGTGGACCTGAGCACTTACTCTTTCCTGCGATGTTTGATAACGGAGATGAAGGGCTGTGGGGTCCCAATCTACAGCAATAGAGGCATTTCCAATGTAAGCTCTGTCTTCATCACAAGCAATTTTGCAACCTCTGCAAAATCTAAAGGGGGAAAAAGATTTATAAAGAAATAAGGAATCTAAAATTTCAAATTAAAAACACTTCTGTTTTACTCAAGTTTGGTTTTAAAACTCCCTTGGGATTCCAACTTCAAATTCTCTCTTTTTTTTTTTTTGGTCGGTAGTGGGGCTTGAACTCTGGGCCTGGGCATTGTCCCTAGCTCTTCAGCTCAAGGTGAGCACTCTACCACTTGAGCCACAGCGCCATTTCTGGTGATTCATTGAAGATAAGAATCTCACGGACTTTCCTGCCCGGGCTGGCTTTGAACCTCGATCCTTAGATCTCAGCCTCCTGAGTAGCTAGGATTGCAGTCGTGAGTCACCAGCGCCTGGCAGTATTTTCTTTTTGCTAACATTTGAACTAGGGTCCTTTTGCTTGCTAGGCAGTGCTCTATCACATTAGTCATGGCACCAACCCATTTTTTTCCCCCTCCCAGTACAGGAGTTTGAATTTAAGGCCTTGTGCCAGCTAGACAGGTACTCTACCACTGGAGTTACACTCCCAGTCCTTTTGCTTTAATTCTTTTTTTTTTTTTTAGATGTTTTATTATTTATTGTTATTGTAGAGTTGATATTCAGAGGGGTTACAGTTACATCAGTCAGGTAATGAGTATAATTCTTTCTGAACCATGTCTCCCCTTCCTTTACTTTCTCCCAGTTTTTTCTTTTTATCTCCACCCACAAGATGTACAGTTCATTTTCCACATAGTATCTAGTGAGTGCCATTGTTGTATTTGTTTACCCTTGTTCCACCTTTTCTGTGTAATTATTGTTCAAATAGAGAGTATTGTGCCACCCACTGGTGGCTCACATTTGTAATCCTAGTTTCTTATGAGGATGAGGTCTGAGGATCATGGTTCAAAGCCAGCCTGGGCAAAATTTATCTCCAATTAACCTCTAAAATTGTATAAGGAGAGCTGTGACTCAAGTAGTAGAGTCTTGAACTTGGAGTCAAGGTGCTGTCCCCAAGCAATTATGCGCAAGGCTAGCCACTCTACCACTTTGAGGCACAGCACCATTTCCAGTTTTCTGATGGTTAATTGGAGATAAAAGTCTCTTGGACTTTTCTTCTTGGGCTGTCTTTGAACTGCGATCCTGAGATCTCAGCCTCCCAAGTATCTGGGATTGGAGGCATGAGCCACCTGTACCTGCCTTTGCCTTGGGTATGTTTTTGGTAGGGTCACTTTATTCCTGGGTTGGCCTAGGCTTTGATCTTCCTACTGGTGTCCCCTGATGTCCCTGAGTAAACTGGCACCTGGATTCTGGTGAATTTCTTATGCCAGGTCTAGCCTCAATTTCTGATCTTTGTTTCCCATGTAGCTAAGGGTTACAGGATTGAGTCATTGTGCTTGGCTTTTGTTTGTTTGTTTCCTTTTTGGTAAGGCAGAGTCTTCCTATGTAACCCAGGCTGGTCTTGAACTCAAGATCCTCCTGCCTCAGCCTCCTAAGTGTGATAACAGACATGTGCCATGCTATAACCATGTCTGGCTAATTGTATTTATTAATAATTATTATTTCAGGTAACTATGCTTAGGGCTTCTCAGTCTTTGGATTTATACTAAGTATTTGTTAACATACAGAAATGGCAAAATAAATGACAGCAGAACTGACTCTTTGAAATAATACAGCTCAAAAGAAATTCTAAATTCAGTTACATAATGCTTTTAGGTAAAATAACAACCTATCTGATTTGTAAAATGGCATGTTAAAGTATATAAAAGTTCATGGAGTTGCAGGGAAAAAAGATGACAGAGCCATGGTTCCCATGTCTATCTGAGACTCAGTTTGTTAACTCTACAGCAGTTCTCTAAAAGTTGACTATTATCAGCTTCTTTCCCTGCTGTCCCAGAAATGATCCATCATTCTTTACAACTCTTTGAAAAACCAAAAACAGATTTCTAGAAAGTCTAGTTAGTTATGAGACTATGTTCTACTGGCTCAGAATTGCCAAACTTAAAAATTATATATATATATATATATAAAATCATAGAAAGTTTAGACTAATAATAAGCAGGCATGGTCTAAGTCACTCTATACTTGGGAGGCTGAGACTGGAAGATAAACTGGGTTTAGGGACTTGAAAAAAGTTAGGGCAACATAGCAAGACTCCATTTAAATAAACAAAAGAAAAAGAAAAAAAGAAATTTGGAATAAAAATGATTATGTATTATGAATTGGAGGTATAGTTTGTAAAACTAGCTAATCTCATGAAGAAGAAATGAACAATTCCTACATTTACTACTTCAAGCTTTACATTATTCACTATTATGCCTCAATCTTGGCAGTCCTATAAAAAGGTGAAATATCTGATGCTGCAATTCTAATACAATGTTTCCTTTGCAGAAGATCACTTTACCTATACCATGGGCACCAAGCACAGGAGTTCCCGTCTTTCTGCACAACTCGTAGCGTGAATGGGTATTGATATCCCATACTGTCATCACTGAAATAGAAGAAAACATACACAAACCAAAGTCTTAGAAGCATTTCTGGTTTGCAAGCCAATCATATTCATTTCCTCTTAAAGTGATTCTCTAGGAAAAAGCATTTGCCTATCAGGTATGCTCATGCAGACAGCTGGGTACCGCCCATCCGAATCCATTAACTGCAACCCTGTAGCAGTCACAGTAAGCTATAGAGGGGTACACACTCTAGACTGCCAGATGTTCAAGAGTATACATGGTCCATGAACATTTTACAAAGGAGGTCATGAAATCAAATAACAATTATTCTCCAGCTCTTATTTTATCAGAGAATATAATTCACATTAAAGTAAAATAATTAGACCTTTCCAAGATTAGAACACTGACACACTATAGGAGGCTGTATATTTGAAGGCTTCTTTAAATAAATTCCCTATTTGTAGTACGTTAGGATTCGATCTCCTTTTCCCGACCATAGCTATTCAAAGCTATAAGGTATAGCCTCGGAGTAGCTCTTAAAAATTGTTAACAATTATGGAAAGATAAGACATGGTTTCTCCAAATTTTAATAAAACTTACTAATCTTGCTTCAATAAGAAGCAGAATTAATAATATACAAATAAGTACATATATATATCTGTATAACACGTCTAGTATTTAAATATAATTCCTGGGCTAGAAGAGTGTTTATCAAGTGTAAAACCCTAGTTTCAATTCTTAGCATCCACCTCCCCCAGAAAACAAAGCAACTTTCCAATTTCTATTTACCAATTATAGTTCATGAAGCTGGGGGAGAAAAAGAAGGAATAGTCTCATAGACTTTTTCTGCCTGGGCTGGCTTTGAACCACTATCCTCAGATCTCAGCTTCCTGAGTTTGCAGGATTTACAGGTATGGGCTACCAGCACCCAGCTTTGTTTTTTGTTTTTGTTTTTTAACATAAAATAACTTAGATACAAAGGGATGACATTTTCTTGGTTAAATGGAGATAAGAAACTCAGGAATGTATGTTCCTTGGATAAGTTTTGAACCACAATCTAAGGATCTCAGTCTCTGGGATTAGAGGCATGAGCAACTGGTTCTGGGCTCTCTCTTGATTTTTTTTTGCTCATGGCTGGTGCTTTCTCACTTGAGCCATGCCTCCAACCCAGCCTTTTTTTTTTTTTGGGTCCGGTCGTAGGGCCTGAACTCTGGGCCTGGGCGCTGTCCCTCAGCTCTTCAGCTCAAGGCTAGCGCTCTACCACTTGAGCCACAGCGCCACTTCCGGCTTTTTTCTTTTTGCTTATGTGGTGCTAAGGAATCGAACCCAGGGCCTCATGCATGCAAGGCAAGTGCTCTACCACTGAGCCACCTTCCCAGCCTTAACCCAGCTTTTTTTGTCAGTTGTGGGGTCTGAACTCAGGGCCTGAGTGTTGTCCCTGAGCTCTTTTCTTTTCTTTTTCTTTCTTTTTTTTGCTCAAGGCTAGCATTCCCCATGTTTACCTATAGCACCATTTCTAGTTTTCTATTGGTTAATTGGAAATAACAGTTAGATTTTCCTGCCTCAGCTAGCTCTCAACCTCAATCCATATGACCTCAGCTCCAGAGCACCTAGGATTACAGGAGTGAACCAACAGCTTCTGGCGAATCGAGCTTTGTTGATGATTAATTAGAGATAAGAGTCTCACAGATTTTTCAGTTTGGGTTGCCTTAGAAGAGTAATCTTAAGGGGCTGGGAAGGTGGCTCAGTGGTAGAGTGAGTGCTTGCCTTGCACGTATGAGGCCCTGAGTTCAATTCTCAGCACCACATAAGCAGAAAAAGCCAGAAGTGGCGCTGTGGCTCAAATGGGAGAGTGCTGGCCTTGAGCTGAAGAGCTGAGGGACAGCATTCAGGCTCAGGCCCAGCGTTCAGGGCCCATGACCGACCAAAAAAGAAAAAAAAAAAAATCCTCAGATCTCAGCCTTGGGAGTATCAAGGATTCTAGGTATAAGCTAGTGGTACCTACCTTAAATCTATTTTTTTTTTTTTTAACCTCTGTGCATTTGCTTACCATGGATACCTACTAAAAGTAAAATCATACAGAGTGCAGGTGGCTCACACCTATAATCCTAGCTATTCAGGAGGTTGAGATCTGAGGATCACTATTCAAAGCCAGCTTGGAAGGAAAGTCTGTAAGACTATCTCTCTCTCTCTCTGCCTGTCAGGGGGCTTGAACTCAGGCCCTGGTCACTGTATATGAGCTTCTTTGGATCAAGCCTAGTGCTCTACCACTAGAGACAGAGAGCTACTCAGGCTTTTTTCTGTTTATTTGGTACTGAGGAATCGAACCCGGGGCTTCATGCATGCTTGGCAAGCACTCTACCACTGAGCTACATTCCCAGCCCACGTGAGACTCTTATCTCCAATTTAACTACCAGAAAACTGGAAGTGGTGCTGTGGCTCCAAGTGGCAGAGCACTAGCCTTGAGAAAAAACCTCAGGGATAGTGCTCAGGCTCAGAGTTCAAGCCCCATGACCGACAAAAAAAAAAAAAAAAAAAATCATACAGTATGTGTCCTTTTCTGTCTTGCTTATTATTTCAAGTTGTATAATGCTCTCAGGCTTCATCCATGTTGTGGCATATATCAGCATTAGATTCTCTCTCTCCCTCTCCCTCCCTCCCCCCCCTCTCTCAGTGGTACTAGGATTTCAACTTGCTAGGTAGGTGCTCTTACCACTTCAGCCAAACCACCCCTAACCCTTTTGTCTAGGCTATTTTTCAGACTGGGCATCACACCTTTTGCTCAGGGAAAGTCTAGTCTGCAATCCTACTATTTATAACTCCCTTATAGCTGGTATTATGGGCAATACCACCACGCTTGGATTTGTGTGTATGTGTGCTGGTCCTGGGGCTTCAGCTCAGGAACTGTCCCTGAGCATTTTTTGCTTAAGGCTAGTAGCAGTCTACCACTTGAGCCACACCTCCACTTCAGGATTTTTGGTGGTTAATTGGAGATAAAAGTCCTAGGGACTTTCCTGGCTGGGCTGGCTTTGAACTGTGATCCTAAGATCTCAGTCTCCTGAGTTGCTAGGATTATAGGTGTGAGCCACTGGCATCACATTTGTTTTTCATTTTTAAAATTGTTATTATAAAGTTGATATGCAGAGGGGTTATTGTTACATAAGTCAGATAAAGAGTAAATTTCTTTTTGGACAATGTTACCCTTTCTCTCACCACACTTTTTATGGTGCCAGCTTTGGGGCTGGTCCTCTTGTCTGGCGTTTTCACTCAATGCTAGTACTCTACCACTTTAAGCCACAATTCCACTTCCGGTTTATCGGTAGCTAATTAGGTAAGAGTCTCACAGATTTTCCTGCTAGGGTTGGCTCTGAATAGTAATCCTTAGATCTCAGCCTCCCAAGTAGCTAGGATTACAAGCATGAGCCACCAAATGCCCCGTTTCTCATTTCCCAATATTTGTTGGTTAATTGGAGATAATAGTCTGGAGGATTTTTCTTCCTGGGCAGGCTTTGAAGCACCAACCTTAGATCTTAACCTCCTGAGCAGCCAGTTTTTTTTAATTGTGAAAATACCATACAGAAGGGTTACAATTACATGGGCAAGATAATGAGTACATTTCTTATCAAGCATTGTTGCCTCTGTTGTCTCTTCCTTTGTTTCCCCTTCCCATTCTCCCCCCCCCCCCCCCCAAATGTGGTCTTGACAACTTTGTTTACTGAGTAACTGGGATTACATGTGTGAGTTATGCCACCACACACAGCTCTCATTTCTTTTAATGGCTGAATGCTATTTGATATATATTACATTTTGTTGTAGCATATATCAGCACTAGATTCCATTTCTCTCTCTCTCTCTTTTCAGTGGTACCAGGGTTTCAACTTGATAGGTAGGTGCTCTTACCACTTCAGCTAAACCCTTAGCCCTTGTTCTTTTGTCAGTTGTGGGGCTTGAACTCTGGGCCTGGATGCTGTCCCTCAGCTCTTCAACTCAAGACGAGTGCTCTACTACTTGAGCCACAGAGCCACTTCTGGTTTTCTGGTGGTTAACTGGAGATAAGTCTCAGACTTTCCTTGTCTAGGCTGGCTTTGAACCGTGATCTTAGCCTCAAATCTCAGCCTCCTGCATGGCTAGGATTACAGGTGTGAGACACTGGTGCCTAGCACACTCCTAGCTCTTTTGTCTAGGCTATTTCATTCATCTCTTTATAAGACATTTGGATCATTTTTGCTTTTTGTTGTAACTCATTAGATTCATTAGATGGAAATCAGAGGGCTCCGGTACAGTGGCTCAAACTTGTAATTCTAGCTATATGGGAGGTGGGGATAAATTTGTACGACTATCTCAAACAATGGCTAGATGAAGTGGTACACACACACACACACCCTGGTATTGCAGACACACACACACACACACACACACACACACACACACACACACACACACACACACACACACACACACACCCTGGTATTGCAGACAGACAGACAGACAGACAGACAGACAGACAGACAGACACACACACACACACACACACACACACACACACACACACACACACACACACACACCTGGTATTGCAGCTACACAGGAAGCACAATGGCTGGCACAGTGGCACATACCTGTCATCTCTAGTGACACAGAGAAGCACAAAACAGAATGACTGCAATCTGGACCTGCCAGGCTATAGTGAGATTTAATCTTGAAAATAATCAATGCTAAACATGGTGGCTAGAGGCATGGCTCAAGTTATAGAGTGCATGCCTAGCAACCTTCATGCCCTGAGCTCAATCCCCAGTACTAAAAAATATTAATCAGTTTTTTTGTTTTTTTTTTTTTTGGGTCCGGTCGTGGGCCTAAACCCTGGGCCTGGGCGCTGTCCATCAGCTCTTCACTTCAAGGCTAGTGCTCCACCACTTGAGCCACAGCACCACTTCCGGCTTTTTTTTTCTGCTTATGTGGTGCTGAGGAATTGAACCCAGAGCCTCCCGCATGCAAGGCAAGCGCTCTACCACTGAGCCACCTTCCCAGCCCCATCAATAGCTATTTGTAAAACATAAACTCATTATTCTTTTAATTCTCTCTTCAACCTAGGTCAGCTTCCATTCCATGTGTTCATCAGTACTATATCACTAGTAGATTTCACAAAGGTCATCAAAGATCGTCATTTTATGAAATGCAGTAGGCAAGTATCAATCTTTTTTTTACTCAATCTGATTTCCAACAACTGATCACTTTTTCCTGGAAATACTTTTTTCACTTAACCTTTGTTGATTGCTCATCCTTAATTTCTTTACATTACTAGATGTTCGTTTTCCTTTCTCTTTTTAACCTTTAATTAAAATTCAACAGGAATGAGGTCTTAGACATGCTCTCTAAATCTCACTCTTAAGTCATACAATTTTTTATCTCAACACTTTACAAACCAACTATTTGCTAGGTACCAGTGGCTCACACCTGTAATCCTAGCTACTCAGGAGGCTGAGATCTGAAGATCTCAGTTCAAAGCCAGCCCAGGCAGGAAAGACAGTGACACTTTTATTTGGGGGGGTATTGGGGGGGGTCTAGTTGTGGAGCCTGAGCTCTGAGCCTGGGTGCTGTCCCTCAGCTCTTCAGCTCAAGGCTAGTGCACTACCACTTGAGCCATAGCACCACTTTTTTTCCTGCTTATGTGGTGCTGAGGAATCAAACCCAGGGCCTCATGTATGCAAGGCAAGCACTCTACCACTGAGCCACCTTCCCAGCCCTGACAGTGAGACTTTTATTTCCAATAAACCACTCAGAAAACTGGAAGTGGTGCTGTGGCTCAAGTGATAGAGCACTAGCCTTGAGCTGAAGAGCTGAGGGACAGAGCCTAGGCCAGAGTTCAAGCCCCCAACCAACAAAAATACAACAACAAGGGCTGGGAAGGTGGCTCAGTGGTAGAGTGCTTGCCTTGCATACATGAGGCCTTGGGTTTGATTCCTCAGCACCAAATAAGCAGAAAAAGCCAGAAGTGGCACTTTGGCTCAAGTGATAGAACACTAGCCTTGAGCTCAAGAGCTGAGAGACAGCACCCAGGCACAGAGTTCAGGCCCCATGACCAACAAACAACAACAACAACAACAACAAAAAAAAAACAAAAAAACTATTTGTTGTGGACACTCATGATTATATCTTCAGGAGAGGATATTCAGGTGAACTTCCGACTTGAATGCAATAAAATATTTGGATTTAGCTAGATTCTTTTCTTGTCAAAATCCTTTTCCAGTTTTCTTCTTTTCACTAAACAGTCCAACATTCACGGACAACAGTTCAGGCTGAAAACCTAGTTTGCCCCCCTCTCCCTTCCTATAATTTACATATAGTTAGTTAACAAATTCTGGAAAAATCCTCACTTAGAAGCCATTTAACTCAATCAGAATACTTTAAAATTAATGTTACTCTACTAAAATGCTCAACTAAATTCCTTATCATTATCTAGTTTTCCTTTAATATTTATTTGCATGCCTCAAGCCCTATCTTTATCAAGACTCATCATAACAAACATAAATTTTGTATTCAGTTATTATAGAAATAGAACTCTCAAAAAAAAAAAAAAAAGAAATAGAACTCTCATTTGTACCATGATGGCAAGAAATTATTTTTAGTTCAACTGAGATATAGGCCATTACAATCACAACAGAATAGCGGTAGAAGGAATGGAAAGAAAACAGAAAATATTTATTATCTATACCTAGATTTACAAAATTATTTCATGTCGAAAGATACATTATGGAAACAATTCAATGGAATCACTGAATGAGACTTTATGGTCTCTCATAATAAGTCACTCCTATTCTGATTTACACAAGACTGAGATGATAAATTTCCATTCATAGTTTCTATTTTTGCAATAACAGAAGACAAGGATATTGCCTGAAGCATTAGCAGGAAGAGTTTAGGCAAAAGATTAGAGAATGAAAGCAGTATTAAACATTAGATCATGTAGATGACAAGAGGAAATTGTAAGGTCTCTCCTCAAAATATCAGATCAAATGGTTAAATCATATGCTCTGAGCGGTTCTGTTCAGAGTAAATTAATTTGACATAGTCTGCCTCCTATATATTACAAATAAATCATATATGTTATTCTTGTAAAGTTTAGAAAGCACTAGTCTAAGATAAGCCCTTGAACTTACCAATCCTGAGCATGATTACTAGCTTCCTGAGGTGGGAGTGGGCTGGCTAATCGAGATACTTGAATCCAAACTGAATCATATAGGTCTTTCTTCCGAGTATTCATAGTACAGGGAACAATCAGTGGCATTCCAAAGAGGCTGGGGCGGTTCTTCTGAGATGACAGGAAATACAGTTCTGTCCTCATCTGTATGTACAAATAAGAGAAGAGAGAACTGGAAAGATAGGTCTCTGCCAATAAGATGTATTAACCATTCATTTTCAAATTAGTTATTAGGGCTAGGAAGGTAGCTCACTGGTAGAGTGCTTGCCTTGCATGCATGAGGCCCTGGGTTTGATTCCTCAGCACCACATAAGTAGAAAAAGCCAGAAGTGGTGCTGTGGCTCAAGTGGTAGAGTGCTAGCCTTCAGCTGAAGAGTCTGAAGGACAGCACCCAAGCCCAGAGTTCAGCCCATGACCAACCAAAAAAAAAAAATCAAGAATTCAAATTAGTTATTATCATACTCTTCTCTTTACATATAGACTTCATCTTCATTAATCTGAAAAGAATTGGTTAAATGGAGCCATGAAAAGGTTGAGGTAATACCAGCTTCAGGGTTATCTGTCAATCCTGAATTTCAGTAATTGAAACATTTGTCAAAGAACATTCTTCTATCCCTCCAAAAAATACATACAATGACAAGAGCAAAACCTTCTCCAAAGGCATTCACATTTATATGGTAGAGAAGATATATATGCCTATAGGCACATGAACACACAATAGACATAAATTCAAAAGAAAGTCATATTCAGATATATTAGCTATCCTGCTGCCTCTTAATACATGAGGAATGCCATTTCATATATTGACTATAACATATGCTATGAAAATGTATTAAAATGAAGATGTTACACAGACAGAAAATAGCTGTATTTCATAAATGGCAGTGGCAGGATAAACAATAAGTTGCCTAAAATATAACTAACCATTTTTCGGTGGACTGCAACAATGTATCCTGTAACAGGGATGTCAGGAAGATATGGCAAATGACCATTCACCATTCCATTTGTAAAACTCTTCTCAGTTCCACATGGCACAACAGTATTTGGCATTCCATTGGGGATGAATATTGGTCGAGACAGGTCCCCGTTGGTAGTTAGGCTGAACATCCCATTTGTAGATGGAGAAGAGGAGAAATCTATAAATTCAAAGATATGTATGGCACTTAAGCTTTGGTACCTTTATTTTCATTCTTTTCTTAAGGTTTGTTTTGTGTCTATGTGTGCGCGTGTGCACATGCACGTGCACCATGCACTGCTCCTATGGTCTGAATTCAGGGAGAGGCACTGTCCTTGAACTTCTTTTGCTCAAGTTTAGCGCTCTACCACTTAAGCCACAGCTCTAACTCTGGTTTTTGAGTTTGTTTTTTTTTTTGGTTTGTGATTAATTAGAGATGAGAGTCTCATGGATTTTCCTGCCCTGGCTGGCTTCAAACCACAATCCTCAGATCTCAGCCTCATGAGTAGCTAGGATTATAGGCATGAGCCACTGGCACCTGGCATTTCTCAAATATTTTAAGGATCTGGACCACTTGTAGTAGTTTCTTTTATATAGAACACAGAGAAATTACAGTTCAAGTAACAATTATAGACTTATTTGGAGGTTTTTTTTTTTTGGTCGGTCATGGGGCTTGAACTCTGGGCCTGGGCGCTGTCCCTCAGCTCTTCAGCTCAAGGCTAGCACTCTAGCTCTTGAGCCACAGTACCACTTCCGGTTTTCTGAGTGGTTTACTGGAGATAAGAGTCTCACTATCTTTCCTGCCCGGGCTGGCTTTGAACATCAATCCTCAGATCTCAACCTCCTGAGTAGCTAGGATTACAGGCATGAGCCACTGGAGCCTGGCTTAAATTTAGATTTTATTTATATTACTCATATTTATTTTTAAATAGCAAAGTAAGAAGCTGATTATAAGAAACTAAGACTTTTGCAAAACTTCATATAAATATCATGTAAGCCGAGCATCCGTGGCTCATGCCTGTAATCTTAGCTACTCAGGAGGCTGAGATCTGAGGAATGTGGTTCAAAGCCAGCCCAGGCAGGAAAGTTCGTGAGACTCTTATCTCCACTAAACCACTAGAAAACTGGAAGTGGAGCTCACCTTGAGCTGAAGAGCTGAGGGATAACGCCCAAGCCCAGAGTTCAAGCCCCACACCCAACAAAAAAACAAAACAAAAAAACCCAAAACATCATGTAGTATACAGAAAATAATTATTTTTCAGTTTTTGCTTTTTGTGCCACTACTGGGGCTTGAACTCAGGGCCTGGGCACTGACCCATAGCTTTTTGCTTAAGGCTGACACTCTACCTCAAGGCCCAACTCTACCTTCAGCTTTTGGCTGGTTAACTGGAGCTAAGAATCTCTAGAATTTGTTTGCCAAGACTGCCTTTGACTGCAATCCTCATATCTCAAATCTCCTGAGAGTTAGGATTATAGGTATGAGCCACTGATGCTTGGCAAATAATTTTATCTTTTATCACTTCTATAATTTGTTTTCTTTCCTATTATTATTATTATTATCATTATTATTATTGTCAGTCAAAGGGCTTGAACACTCAGGGCCTGGGTACTGTCCCTGTGCTCCTTTTGCTTAAGGCTAGCTAGTGTGCTGTTACTTTGAGCCACAGTGCCACTTCCAGTTTTCTGGTGGTCAACTGGAGATAAGAGTCTCATAGGCTTTCAACTGTAATCTTCAGATCTTAGCCTCATGAGAAGCTAGGATTAAAATTATTACTTTTTAAAAAATATTTTTATTAAGCCAGATGCAGGTAGCTCATGACTGTCATTTCAAAGTGCTCAGGCTTTGAGTTCATGTCCCACAAACATTTTTTTTTTTTTTGTCAGTCATGGGACCTGAACTCTGGGCCTGGGCACCATCCCTCAGCTCTTTAGTTGTAGACTAGCACTCTACCACTTGAGCCTCAGCCCCACTTCTGGTTTTTTCTGCTTATGTGGTGCTGAGGAATCAAACCGAGGGCCTCATGCATGCAAGGCAAGTACTCTACCACTGAGCCACCTTTCTAGCCCCCACAAATGTTTTTTAAAAATTATCTTTAAGGGGCTGGGAAGGTGGCTCAGAGTTAGAGTGCTTGCCTCGCATGCATAAGGCCCTGGGTTCGATTCCTCAGCACTACATAAACAGAAAAAGCCGGAAGTAGTGCTGTGGCTCAAGTGGTAGAGCACTAGCCTTGAGCTGAAGAGATGAGGGACAATGCCCAGGCCCAGAGTTCAAGCCCTATGACCAACACGCGCGCATACACACATAAACATACACATACACACACACAGTTATCTTTAAGTACTTGTACAAAGGAGTTGTCACTGAACAAAGCAGGTTATGAATTCAAAGCATCATGATCAATGTCTAAATTCTTTATTCCTCTAAGAATGCAAAATGCTGTCTGCTAGACAGTTAATGCTTTTTAAATTAAAATTTAAATTAAAAGTACATTTCTTTAGTCTTATTAGTCACATTTCAAATGCTTAACAGTTTAAATGACTGATGGATACTGTATTGGAGGGCAAAGATCATAGACATATTTCTTTTACTGCAAAGTTCTATTGAACAGCGATATTCTAAATAGAAAGCAACATCAAGTCATCATTAGTACTATCTAGTACATGCTATTTGAGAGGAGCTTCCTTCTCTATGAACCCCTTTATAATTGGAGGATTAGCATAATTATAAGCAGTAAAAAAGAACAAACAAAACCTCGTATTAGTGGCTCATGCCTATAATTCTAGCTATTCAGGAAGCTGAAATCTAGGAACTGAAGTTTCAAGACAGCTGGGGCAAAAAAAGTGTGAAATTCTTATTGCCAATTAACCAGCGCAAAAAGCTGGAAGTGAAGGTATGGATAAAGCGGTAGAGAGTCTTTAGCCAAAAAGCTAAAGGATATCATTCAGACCCTGGGTTCAAGACCCAGTAACTGGCTGGCTAACTGGCACACACACACACAGACACACAGACACAGACACACACAGACACACACACACACACACTCTTCTAGCTACTTGGAAGAATGAGATCTGAGGACAGTGGTCTGAAGCCAGCCTAGGCAGGAAAGATTGAAAGACTCTTATCTCCAATTAACTACCAAAGAAAGTGAAGTGGAGCTGTGGCTAAAATGGCAGAATGCTACTTATGAGTTTTAAAAGTGCAAGGACAGGGTCCAGGCCCTAAGTTCAAGTCTCTGGACCAGAAAAAAAAAATTGGGGACAAAGTCTACTTGAGAGGCAAAGAATCAAAGATTAGGAAGATCAGGGTTTGAGGCCAGCCCAGGCAGAAAAGTTCAGGATACTCCTTTTCAAATGAGGGCCAGGTCCAATGGAGCATCCTATCATTCCAGCTATGAAGAGAAGCCTAAAATAGGTGGATCATGACTGAGGCCCGGACACAATCAGAGAAAGTGAGACTCCATCTGAAAAATAATTGGCACACAGGTTGGGAATGTGGCTTACTGGAGAGAGCTTGTCTAGCATGCATGAAGCCCTGGGTTTGATGCTTCAGTACCACATAAACAGAAAAAGCTGGATGTGTCACTCTGGCTCAAGTGGTAGAGTGCTAGCCTTGAGCAAAAAGAAGCTCAAGGACAGTGCTCAGGTCCTGAGTTCAAGTCCCAGGACTGGCAAAAAAATTAACACAACAAAGGACCAGAGGTGTGTCTCAGCAGTAGAGTATTACCCTAGGAAGAACAAGATAGAGTCCAAGTTCAAACCTCAGTGCAACAAAAAAAGAAAAAGGAATGAGCAAAGCAAATAAATGGCAAAAAAGACTTACAAGGTACCTGTATCATATGCAATAATTGCATAACACTCTTATTCATCTATTTTTGTTTATGTTCCCTGGTAGCATGTTGCTCTCATACTATATGGTGCCATGTTAGTATCAGAAAGGAGTTAAAAGAGATCTGAATGCTATTGGAATTTGAGCTAATATCTATATACTTAGCTTATACACTTAGGTTTTCTGAATTTCAGGCTTTTCATCTATCAAAAAAAAGGAGAATGTAAGCCAAGTAATTAGTAGAATTCTCTCAGAAATCCCTTTGAATAGCATTAAAGGTTTGTCTGGGCTCAAAGATTCTTTTGCTCTAATATCTTCAGCACAATAAATAGAAAAAAAATGATAAATGTTAGATCAATATTTAAAGCTGAGATAATGAGAAAGAGCATTCATTCTAGCTTACCTGTTTGTACTGGACTAGATTCTGAAACTGGAGATGGAGGAAGGGGGATTTCAAATGCACACAAAAATCCACTCACTGAGAGGCGAACTTTTTGGTTGTCCTGAGGCAAATTCTAGAAATAAAAGAAAGATGAAAAAGGAGTGAAGTATTAACTCTCTGAATTTTTTTTTTTTTTTTTGGTCTGTCATGGAGCCTGAACTTTTGGTCTGGGCACTGTCCCTCAGCTCTTCAGCTCAAGGCTAGTGCTCTACCACTTGAGTCACAGTGCCACTTCTGGCTTTTTCTGTTTATGTGATGCTGAGGAATCGAACCCAGGGCCTCGTGCATGCAACATGCAAGGCAAGCAGTCTACCATGAAGCCACCTTCCCAGCCCTCTCTCATGTTTTTTTTTTTTTTTTTGCCAGTCATGGAGCCTGAACTCTGGGCCTGGGTGCTGCCCTTGAGCTCTTCAGCTCAAGGCTAGTGCCCTACCACTTGAGCCACAGCACCACTTCTGGCTTTTTTTTTTTTTTTGCTTATGTGGTGCTGAGGAATCGAACCCAGGGCCTCACGCATGCAAGGCAAGCGATCTACCACTTAGCCACCTTCCCAGCCCTCTCATGTATTTTAAGAGAATAACAGGAATTTTGATCATAAATAGGGATGGTTGAATAATTTTTCTTATCTAAATAAAAGATAAATAATGGGTAAATACACCCTACTGTAAAGAAAACAATTATATGCTGGGTACCTGTGGCTCATGCCTATAATCCTAATTTCTCAGGAGGCTGAGATTTGAGGATCACAGTTCAAAACCAGCCTGGGCAAGAAAGTTCATAAGATTCTTATCTCTAATTAACCACCAGAAAACCAGAAGTGGTTCCATGGCTCAAAGTGGTAGAGTGATAGCTTTGAGCACAAACAGGCTCAGAGACAGTGCCCAGGCCCTGAGTTCAAGCCTAGAATTGGCAAAAAAAAAAAGAAAAAAAGAAAAAAAAGAAAAAGTTGTTGTATTGTTTGGGGAATAATGACAAGGGAAAAAAGTCTACACATGTTCAGTGTAGATGAAATATTTTATTTTTTGAGTATTTCCATTTGTGTTAACTCTGATGATGCAGAACTCTCCCAGATGCATGTCTACTTGTATATTCATATGTACATATTCATAAAAACAGAATAATCTAGACAAATTCCAACTATAATTGTTGGGGAAAACAAGAGATACATTAATCCATATGAGCAGTCTTACCAATTTACCTTCTTTAAAAGTACCTTTTTTAAAAACAGAATTTTCAGATAAAAATAAAGAAAAAAATACCACTATCATTTGGGCACTGGTGGCTCACACCTGTAATCCTAGCTACTCAAGAATCTGAGATATGAGGATGGAGGTATAAAGCCAGCCCATGCAAGAAAGTCCATGAGACAATCGCCAAAAATCCAAAACAACAAAAAGCAGATATAGAGCTGTGGCTCAAGTGGTAGAGTATTAGCCTTAAGCAAAAAAGCTTGAGGATAGCATTGAGGCCCATAATTCAAGCCTCTAGTATAGGCCCAAATAAACATGGCTTGAATGATAAGAGACTACAACCACATGCAAAGCTAAAATACCACCAAAACCCATTATCGTCAAAAATAAAAAGCCCATTGTCATTACAATTTCTTTATTTTGGTAGATAATCCTTTTAAGTTTCTGGGTTTGTAAATGATATATATTTTTTTGTTTTTGTTATCGTTTAATGTTTAACCCTTGGTATTTTGCCTAACAACTGATGATAAAACGAGAAAAGTGTGATCTTTGGAGAATAGAATCCAAGATTTCTAAGAAAGAACAGCTAACAATACCTTTATGTTAGAACCATGTACTTCTGCAAGAAGGATCTGTTCTGATTTAAGCCCACAGAGATCACTCAGTTGTTTTTTCAAACCTGTATACTTTTCATCCATATTTAGTCTTAGTCCATAGCGTATGGGGGTGGTACCATCTAATTTAATTACTAATAAAAAGAAAAGATCTTTTATTAGTAAAATACATGTTACAGTGAAAGTCTTTTAGACAGTAATATCTAACTTGCAAACAGCAAACATTTCAGAATAAAGTTGTACTTTCTATGTAAATATTAAAACACAACTTAGGAATAATATTGAATACTTATTTGGTAATAGAAGTATATGTTGCAATGATTTAGAAGAACTTCTGGCATGTCTGGAACTAACCAATCATCAATGAGCACAAAATAGGCCCATGTTCCCAATTTTTCAACTCTTTTTTTTTTTAATTGTGAAAATACTGTACAGAGGGGTTACAATTACAAAGGCAAGATAATGAGTACATTTCTTATCAAGCATTGTAGCCTTCTCCTTTGTTTCCCCTTCCCATCCTTTCCCATCCTCCCCCCACACTCACCAAAGTTGTAAAGTTTGTTTTCGACATAACATCCAATTTTTCAAATCTTAAATCATGCCTGAATATAATTCCTACATTTTAACAGGCTGACTGCTGATTTTCATGTAAAAAACTATAATTAAAATTATGGCTGCTTGGAAAAGATAAAGAGAAAATAAGAGTAAGTTCTCAAAATTTTAAGACCCACCTGTTATTTCTAAGTGCATATAACTGTCCATTGGTAGTGGCAAAGACAAAAAATTGAAAGGGTCAAATCGGACACTTATATGTCCACATGTCTTGCACCTGACTTGGGATCTTAGCTGCCCATGGAACAAATCCACAACAATTGATCTATTTCTCCTCAGATGGTTGTCCCAGGCCTACCAAGATAAATAGATCCAAAAATTTTATTTCAAAAATTCAAAGGATAAACCACTTATATTCAAACACCAAAACATTATCATGAAATATATTTAAATTTCAATAATATAATCCTTAATCTTCATTTAAAATATAAACATTTGTGTCTATAAAGTTTTGTGGGTATGTGTGTATGTGGGTCCTAGGGCTTAAACTGAGGTCTTGGGAGCTGTCCCTGAGCTTTTGTGCTTAAGGCTAGTGCTCTACCACTTCAGCCACAACTCCACTTCCAGCATTTTGGTGGTTTGTATTTTTTTATTATTTTTATTATTTTTGTCAGCCATGGGGCTTGAACTCTGGGCCTGGGCACTGTCCCTCAGCTCTTCAGCTCAAGGCTAGCGCTCTACCACTTAAGACACAGCATCACTTCCAGTTTTCTGATGGTTTATTGGAGAGTCTCACGGACTTTCCTGCCTGGGCTGGCTTTGAACTGTGATCCTCAGATCTCAGCCTCCTGAGTAGCTAGGATTACAGGAATGAACCACTGGCACCCAATTCTTGTGCCTACAAATGTCTCTGTCTCTGTCTCTCTCAGGGCTTAATGTATGCTAGGCAGGTATTCTACCACTTATGCTACTCTGCCAGCCCAATAGATGCAATTCAAAGTGTATTGTTACTAAAAGAGTAGAAAAAAACAGTTATTGAATAGAATGTGTTTCTGAGTAGTCTACAAAGTATTAGGCCCAGGATCTGGAAGTGCAGCTCAGCAATAAGAGTGCTTTCCTAGTACATATGAAGTCCTGGGTTCCATCCCAACAGCACTGAGAACAAATAGATGATAAATACAAATGGAAATTCCTAATTTTTAATTTGTTCTTACTATGATAACAATGATGAGTATTAAAGATCTTTGTCCATTTAAAAGCAGATATCATGCACCTATTGATTACTGTATACCTTACTTTAGCATTTGGGGGAGCCTATTAAATTCTCCTAGAAAATTATTCCTATATACTATCCCATAGTTTTATCATGTGGAATAGCAACATTTTTCTATTTTCTTTAAGGTACTTTTGTTCTGTTATGACTATGTAAGAATTAGACAGCCAGGCACCAGTGGCTCATGCCTATAATCCTAGCTACTCAGGAGGCTGAGATCTGAGAATCTTGGTTCAAAGCCAGCCCGGACAGGAAAGTCCATGAAACTCCTTATCTCCAATAAACCACCAGAAAACTGGAAGTGGCACTGTAGCTCAAGTGGTAGAGCACTAGCCTTGAGCTGAGGAGCTGAGGGCCAGCGCTCAGGCCCAGAGTTCAAGGCCCATGACTGACAAAAAAAAAAGAAAAGAAAAGAAAAAAAAAAAGAATTAGACATAGAAATGTGAATTCTTTTGCTTTCATAGTAAAATTCTAATCATAGAATGGCTTAGTTTGACATACGTTTTATCACATATATTTGTAGGCAGAATACTTTATTTGTTGCTTGCACCAGAAATTCAAAACTGACAAACCTCTGCAGCTACTTCCCAGTCTGGTCGGCCATCACTGTCCTTAAGTTCCACATATGGCTTCTCATGTACTCGGTTGAGATCTTCATGAAGACCATCCAAGAGAAAAGCCAGGAGTTCCTGGGAGTCTTGTTGCTGGAATCCATTAAACCTGGGAGCATATTTTGCTATGGTCCACTATAAATATGAGGAGTAACAGTTATTATTTCCTACCTCAGAAAATTTAGAATAAGCATACTCCATAATTCTATCAGAGACATACATTTTGTATAATCATTTAATCTTTACATTCTTAATCTCAAATGACCTAAAACAAAGTAATTTTGGCTAGAATAACATGCAGTTTACTAGCATGTAAACAAATTGAGTTTTTTTTCTTTTTGTTGTTGTTGTTGTTTGACAGTCCTGGGATTAAACTCAGGGCCTGGGCACTGTATATGAGCTTCTTTTGCTCAAGGCTAGCACTCTCACTTGAGCCACAGCACGACTTCCAGCCTTTTCTGTTTATGTGGTACTGAAGAATCGAACCCAGGGCTTCATGCATGCTAGGCAAGCACTCTACCACTAAGCCACATTCCCAGCCCTATAATTGATTCTTAAAGCTTTTTTTTTTCTTTTCTTATTAAAAAGGTGTTTCTTGGGCTGGGAATGTGGCTTAGTGGTAGAGTGCTTGCCTAACATGCATGAAGCCCTGCATTTGGGGCTAGGAATGTGGCTTAAGAGAGTCCATGAGACTCTTATTTCCAATTAAACACCAGAAAAACAGAAGTGGAGCTGTGGCTCTAGCCTTGAGCTGAAGAGCTCAGAGACAGCACCCAGGCCAGAGTTCAAGCCCCATGACCACCACCACCAACAACAAAAGAAGTATCTCATATTTATCTAAAATAAATAAGAATACTGGGCATCTGGTTTGTACATAATGAAAGATCCTAACACATTGATTAAACTAAAAGCTACACAAAGAAAACATGTAGTAAAAAATGGATACTTAAACAACTGTTTAAGGAATACCTTTATTTTAACCTGCTTACCCGAAGCTTTAATGGGGCAACGTTCTTCTGAGTTCCACTCCAAAGTTCCTGTACTAAATCACCATAGCATTTGGCCATGTGACCCTTCATACCAATGGGATTTGTCCTAGAAGTTCAAAAGGAAAATTTGTTGCCAAAGAATCTCATAAATGACAATCATGTGGACACAGAAATGCATAGAGTATCACATTTAAAAATAACTACTTTTTTTTTAAACAAGAGAAATATACCTAGTCCTTATTTCATACTAATCAGAGTAATAAAATTTTTCTCTCCTAGGATAAAGAAAGAGTAAATCAAGGTGATACTGGGCTCAGATAAAAATCATAAATCAATTTACCAGTGGCTCCAAAAAGCTTACCTGTTCAGTTCATAAAGATGTCTCCCTGAGATAAAGTACTGTGTCAGTGGCCGTGTGTTACTAACACACTGGATGCTTGAATTCATGAAGCATGTGTTTCCCAGATTACTCAGACCTGTGGCTCCCTTTTCTGTGGGAACTGAAAAAGAATTAATAATATGAGAACCAAAGCCTAGATGTAGCAATATGCTGTAGAACCAAGTTACTTGTACACACACACACACACACACACACACACACACACACACACACTCATGTACACACACAATTTTTTTGAAAGAGGGTCTGAATATTTAGCCCAAGATGACTTCGGAAAAACTATTCTGGATTATAAATGAGATGGGCCAGGTGCTAGTAGCTCATGCCTAGAATCCTAACTATTCAGGAGACAGATCTGAGGATGGTGGTTCAAAGCCAGTCTGGGCAGCAAAGTCCCTGAGACTCATATCAAGAATGGCACTATGGCTCAAAGTGGTAGAGTGTTAGCTTGAGCAAAAAAGCTCAGGGACAGCTCCAGGCCCTGAGTTCAAGCCCCACAATCACCACCTATCACTAACAAAAATAAGTGAGAAAGGATCATCATGACTACCAAAGATAGTCTTTGAAAAAAATGTCTCTACTTTAGCACCATTTAGCTGACAGGTATGATGATGCAAATCTGTAATCCCAGCACCGAGGCTGAGGCAGAAGGAACTCAAGTCCAAGGCTAGTCTGGGCTACATAATAATATTTTATTTCAACAACAACAACAAACTAGCTGGGCAGTAGTGGCTCATGCCTATAATCTTAGCTACTTAGATGGCTGAGATCTCCACAGTACAAAGACAGCCTAGGCAGGAAAGTCTGTGAGACTCTTATTTCCAATTAACTAGCAAAAAGCCATTAGTATAGCTGTGGTACAAGTAACAGGGCACTAACCTTGAGCACAAAACACAGGGACAGTATCTAGACCTTGAGTTAAAGCACAGGATACACACAAAAATGAATAAAACAAATACAACCAAGTGTATGCAGGTAGCTCTCACATGTAATCCTAGCTACTCAGGAAGCTAAGACCTGAGGATCCGGGTTCAAAGCCAGCCCGAGAAGGAAAGTCCATGAAACTTATCTCCATTTACTACTAAAAAAACTGAAACTGGACCTGTGATTCAAGCAGTAGAGCACTAGCCTTGGTCTAAAAAATTCAGGGTCAGGAGCTGGGAGGGTGGCTCAGTGGTAGAGTGCTTGCCTTGTATGTATAAGGCCCTGGGTTTGATTCCTCAGTACCACATAAAGCAGAAAAAGCTGGAAGTAGCACTGTGGCTCAAGTGGTAGGATGCTTGCCTTGAGCTGAAGAGCTTAGGGACAGCACCCAGGCCCAGAGTTGAGGCCTCACGACCCACAAAAAAAAAAAATAAATAAATAAATAAAAAATTCAGGGTCAGCACCCAGGCCTTGAGTTCAAACTCTAAGACTGGCACGCGCGCGCACACACACACACACACACACACACACACACACACACACACACACACACACACACACACACACACACACACACACACACACACACACACACACACACACACACACACACACACACACACACACACACACACACACACACACACACACCAGAATAGGCTAGAAACTCACTTACCTTTGTGTCTATCTATTTTACTACTGTTAGCTATAAAGGACATCTCTTCAGGCCAACTCATGTCTTTGTTTCGAACTGGAAAGACAGATAAGAAGGCGTTCATTTCTCTTCCATACAATTCACACCTACTCAATTGCTTCTTTTTCTTTTTGGTACATATTACAAAATTGTTATTATAAAGGTAATGTACAGAGCATTACAGTTACATAAGTCAGGTAATGAGTTTATTTCTTTTTGGACAATGTCACCCCTTCCCTTGCTCTCTCCCAGTTTTTCCCTCCTGCCCCCACCTACAAGTTGTAGAGTTTGTTTTCTACAGGGTTTAGTGAGTACCATAGCTGCATTTGTTCACTGTTTGTCCCTCCATTTCTTTTTGGGTTTTTTTTTTTGGGTCCAGTCGTGGGGCCTGAACTCTGGGCCTGGGCGCTGTCCCTCAGCTCTTCAGCTCAAGGCTAGCGCTCTACCACTTGAGCCACAGCACCACTTCCGGCTTTTTTCTTTTTGCTTATGTGGTGCTGAGGAATCGAACCCAGGGCCTCAGGCATGCAAGGCAAGCGCTCTACCACTGAGCCACCTTCCCAGCCCTGTCCCTCCATTTCTGTGTTCCCCATTACCCTCCTAAAGACAGATAAATGAATAAGATAAAAAGAAAAACAACAAAAAAGCTCTTTTTTTTTCAAGTTCATTTCACTATTTTTTTTTGTTTTGGTAGTCGTGGGGCTTGAACTCTGGGCTTGGGCGCTGTCCCTGAGCTCTTCAGCTCTAAGCAAGTGCTCTACTGCTTGAGCTAAAGCACTACTTCCAGTTTTCTAGTGGTTTACTGAAGATAAGAGTCTCATGGACTTTCATGCCCCGGCTGGCTTTGAATGGTGATACTCAGATCTCAGCCACCTGAAGAGCTAGAATTAAAGGAGTGAGCCACTGGCGCCTGGCTGATAATTTTTTTTATATGATCAGATGCACATAGGCATTGTGTCTTTGTGTTTCTCCCCTAAGAATATCTTCTTCTGGTCTCACTGTGTGTGAATATCTAGAGTCTTGTATAATTTATCATGTCCCAGTGTATTTTAGATCTAGCTTCCACATATCTGAGAAAATAATGTGCCATTTGTCTCTCTGAGCTTGGTTTTCTTTTCTTCTAAGAATTATTTTAAATTAGAAACTTAAAAAGAAAAATCAAGTAAATTTCAGTAATTGGCTCTGAGACCATTCCTACTCCTTTCTTTTTGGTCATGGGGTTTGAACTCAGGTCTGGGAGCCTGTCCCTGAGCAATTTTTTTGCTCAAGGCTAGTGCTCAAAACACTTAGATCAATAGCACCACTTCCAATTTTCTGGTGATTAGCTAGAGATACCAGTCTGAGGGACTTTCCTGCCCCTGCTGGCTTTGAACTGCAATCCTCAGATTTCAAGCCTCCTGAGTAGCTAGGATTACAGATGTGAACGCAGTGTTCTGCTCATTCCTACTATCTCTATCGGGGACTTTGAAGCCACTTGATAGAATTCAGTACTTCCAATAAAATTATACTCAACTATCTAAGAAATAAAGTTCAGACACAATGAACTGTTTACAACATTAAAAATATGACAGTTGATAGAGTAATTAAGGCGATTAGCAGTGTTCTCATGAGTCTTCATGGGAAAAGACAAGTTTTCAATGACTTGTATATGCCAGTGTAAACTTACGTGTGAATATATAAGAATCCCTGTCAGTAAGGAGCTAATGTTGATGACTAATGAAAACCTAGGGTTTTAACTGAGAAAGTTGGCATTCTCATTTAAACTAGAGTTACCTTGAAAAGTTTAAGAATCTCTGTAAAACTGTAACTAAACTTACTTGCTTCTATCCACTCTTGCCATTACTGTCAATCTATGACTATACATAGTTACTTTTCTTTTAAACTAAGAAAAACAGTATGGTAGAATTACAGAACAATTCAATGGATAGGCTCCATCATAAAAAAACTTAATTAGAGCTTGGCACTGGTGGCTCATACCTGTAATCCTAGCTACTCAGGACGCTGAGATCAAAGGATCATGGTTCAAAAAGCCAACCCAGGCAGGAAAGTCTGTGAAATTCTTATTTTCACAAGAAAAGGAAAAGTGGAGCTATGGCTCATAGAAGAGTGCTAGCCTTGAGCAGAAAAGCTCAGGGACAGTGCCCAGGCTGATTTCAAGCCCCATGACCAGGAAAAAAAAGAACGTAAGTAATAGTTGCCTTAGGGAAAACTGTAAGATGAAATATTAGTAATTCTTTAAAAATCTCCTAAAATTTTAATATATAGGCATATTTTCATTTTGTACCTTCAATTACCAGGTGCTGTTCATCCTGGATTTTCAAATATTCTAATCTATGATCTTCATCATCCAGAAGTGTAAGGTAATTCTGTGTAAGGAGGAATGCTCTGGTTAGTTTGGTTAGAACACATTTAAACACATCTAGAAATAAAATTAAGACCAGGTGCTGCTGTCTCACACCTGTAAACTTTTTTTTATTTTTTATTTTTTTCCCCCTTCCCATCCCTTCCCATATCCTCCCCTCCAACCCCCCCCCCACCCCGTGTGCCTCACCTCCCCAACTTGTAATCTTAGATATTCAGAATGCTGTGATCTGAGGATCAAGGTTCAAAGTCAACCCTAATCTCCAATTAGCCACAAAAGGCTGGAAGTAGAACTGTGGCTCAAGTGGTAAAGTGCTTGAGCAAACAAGCACAGGTACAGAGCTCAGTTCCCAAGTTCAAGCCCCAGTACCAGGACAAAAAAAGACAGAGTATTTTTTAATTATATTCACTTATAGTTACATAATTGATATCAAAGATATTTGGTATACCATAGTTTTTCAGGAATATATATAATTTAGGTGGAACAATGAGGGAAACGTATTGTCTTTTTA
Source organism: Dipodomys spectabilis (assembly GCF_019054845.1). Lineage (NCBI taxonomy): Eukaryota > Metazoa > Chordata > Mammalia > Rodentia > Heteromyidae > Dipodomys > Dipodomys spectabilis. Next base: position 8,414,524 of record NW_024870681.1, read on the forward strand.
CAACCATTGTCTATGTCTCAAACAAAAATATTTATAATCTGAGGGGGGCTGGGAGGAAAACCAAGTTATGGACCATCACATATCAAACCAAAGTTATTGAGACTTAGACTTACTAAAATGTTTGCAGGAAAGAAATTTTCTTTAGAATCTATTATGAAATTCAGTAAATGTACCAAATGGCCGTTGGCCACTTATTACAAACTCATAATATAAAATTAAATCTCATGCAGTAGAATTATACATTTTATTTATGCTCATACTATTTAAGGTGCTTTTAAAATTAATTCCTTTAATTTTCACAATAACTCTGAAAAGGACATCACTATTTTCTCATTTCACTAGTTTGAAACTGACAGTGAATTCCCCTTAGTTAACTAAAAAAAATGGCAGAGCTGAAATTTAATTCCTGGCAGTATGGGCCCATGAAATGAGTACTTTGTATTTTATTATTATTTTTGGGGTATGTATGAGTATGTGTGTGCCAGTACAGCTTCTTAGCTTTTTCTGCTCAAGGCTGGAGCTAAATTTACTATTTGAACAACAGCTCTATTTCTGGCCTTTAGTGGTTAATTGGAGATAAAAGTCTCACAGACTTTCCTGCTCTAGATGGCTTCCAGCCATGATCCTCACATCTCAGCATCCTGAGTAGCTAGGATAACAGATGTGAGTTACCAGAGCTTTTATTACTATGTGATACTGGCTCTCGATGGTAACTAGAGGAGGATGTAAGAATGCACTAGTTTCAGAGTATGATTTATGTTAAATGTATTGGGAAAAATGTACACACACTTAACGGTACCTCTGAGAGGAGTAGAAGACAGTGGTCAAAAGGATGGAATGGAAAAATTTCATCATGTACTTTGTATTTAAAAATTTTGTTGTAATATGTGTATAAGTTATTGTTAAACAAATCCAAGACTAATTGTAGTGGCTCTACCCTTGAATCCTCGGTAGTTGGGAGGCAGAGACTGAAGTTCATGGTTCAAGACTAGCTTGGGCAAAAAGTACACGAGACAACATCTGAACCAATGGCTGGGCGCCATGGCTTGCACCTGTTATCTCAGCTACAAAGGAAACACAATGGCTAAGTACAGTGGCATTTGCTTGTTATTCTCAGTGACATGTGGAATTACCAATGAGAGAGAAGGAGAGACAGAGAAAGAGAGAAAGGAAAAGAAAAAAAATCAACATAACATTTAGTTAGAAGAAAGTAGTTGTGCAGGGTGCTGGTGGCTCACACTTGTAATCTTAGCTACTCAGGAGGCTGAGATCTGAGGATCACGGTTCAAAGCCAGCCCAGGTAGGAAAATCTATAAGTCTCTTATCTCTAATAAAACACCAGAAAACTGGAAGTGGCACTGTGGCTCAAGTGGTAGAGCTCTAGCCTTGACCTGAAGAGCTGAGGGCCAGCGCTCAGGCCCAGAGTTCAAGCCCCACAACTGACAAAAAAAAAAAAAAAAAGAGAAGTTATTCTTTTATAATGTAATAGTAATATTTACAAGATGGCAATATTCATAACAATGAACTGATAAGATCTCAGGTGGCAAATACCTACATCCATGCAATAATGTAGTCAAAGATTTATGGATACAGCTTTTGGTGTAAATACTGTAGGCAAAAATTTCATACTCATGAGATATGATTTAACATTTAACTCACCATGACTCTGAAATGCCTCTTACCTCGCTATTATATAGCCACAAGCGCATATCTTCCTCTTTGATGCGAAGCCTTTGAGATAGATACTCATGAATTTCCTTGATGGTCTGCATTCTACTAAAACAGCCTGTATAGGCTAATACTCGCTTTAGAGGTGCATTTGGAGAAGGTACATTTCCTATGGTTATAGGAATCACAATAAGGAAAAAGAAAAATATTAAAAAAATTATCACCCAGTAACAGGGACCATACTATTTTAGGAAGTAAAGATGAGAAATGAGAATTACAGGTTTAATAATTTCATAAATGGAGAGTACTATGAAAGCATTAAAATGAAGACAAGAGATGAAGTGTCTTAAGAGCCTTAGTTTTGAAAAGAAGACCAATAAAAGCATGGAGCCTCAAATAATCAGTACATTTGGATCTCAAGAGGAGTGAAAACATGCTGTCGGGGGCTGGGAAGGTGGCTCAGTGGTAGAGCGCTTGCCTTGCATGCTTGAGGCCCTGGGTTCGATTCCTCAGCACCACATAAGCAAAAAAGGAAAAAAACCGGAAGTGGCGCTGTGACTCCAGTGGTAGAGTGCTAGCCTTGAGCTGAAGAGCTGAGGGACAGTGCCCAGGCCCAGAGTTCAGGCCCCACGACCGGACCCCCCCAAAAAAAAACATGCTGACAAAAAAATTGACATTCACACATGGCTGTCTTCAGTTGGACTGCACTCAATAGCAAGATGAAGTAACATTTAGTAATTCAGAGTAGGGAAGATGACTGGAAATGTAGCTTATTGGTAGAGTCCTTGCCTATCATGAATGGGCCTCAAAGTCCAGAACTACAAAGAAACAAACAAAAACAAATGAAGAGATTAAATAGGACAGAATTAGACAGATAGGTAATTTGAGTTACTTAATCTACATTCTTTTTGTTGTTGTTGCTGGTCAAGGGGCTTGAACTCTGGACCTGGAACCACAGCGCCACTTCTAGGTTATTTTTTCTGGTGGTTAATTGGAGATAAGAGTCTTAGGGAAGCTGGGCACCAGTGGCTCACGCCTGTAATCCTAGCTACTCAGGAGGCTGAGATCTGGGGATCACAGTTCAAAGCCAGCCCAGGGAAGGAAAGTCCCTGAGACTCTTATCTCCAATAAACCACTGGAAAACCGGAAGTGGTGCTGTGGCTGCAGCTCACATGGTAGAGTGCTCACCTTGAGGTGAAGAACACAAGGACAGCGCCCAAGCCCAGAGTTCAAGCCCCACGAGAGTCTCACAGACTTCCCAGCCAGGGCTGGCTTAGAACTTCAATCCTCAGCTCAGCCTGCTGAGTATCTAGGATTACAAGCATGAGCCACCTGGGCCTGGCTTCATCTACATTCTTTTTTTTGTTTTGTTTTTGTTTTGGGGTCCAGTTGTGGGGCCTGAACTCTGGGCCTGGGCGCTGTCCCTCAGCTCTTCAGTTCAAGGCTAGCGCTCTACCACTTGAGCCACAGCGCCACTTCTGGCTTTTTTCTTTTTTTGCTTATGTGGTGCTGGGGAAATCAAACCCAGGGCCTCATGCATGCAAGGCAAACGCTCTACCACTGAGCCACCTTCCCAGCCCTTCATCTACATTCTTTTTTTTTTTTTTTTTTTTTGGCGGTCGTGGGGCTTGAAATTCATCTACATTCTTTTTTTTTTTTTTTGGGGTCCGGTCGTGGGGTCTGAACTCTGGGCCTGGGTGCTGTCCCTCAGCTCTTCAGCTCAAGGCTAGCGCTCTACCACTTGAGCCACAGCGCCACTTCCGGCTTTTTTCTTATGTGGTGCTGAGGAATCGAACCCAGGGCCTTGAGCATGCAAGGCAAGCGCTCTACCACTGAGCCACCTTCCCAGCTCATCTACATTCTTAACTGAATTATTAATCGCATCACTCTGAGACATTAATTGGCCTAATCACCTAGTGGAAGATATACAGAAGAGAAAATTTTACTTAAGATTCAAATTGGCATAAACTATATATGGCCAAAGAGAATTTTAAAATGAAGTCAAGAAGCTTCCATTGTCAAAATAATATTAAAAAGGGTGAAAAAATCATATATACTCTGCCTGCCCAGTAAGATGACAACAGACATGTCCTTAAATTGCTTAAGGACTCAAGGTGGAAACAAAAACGATTGGCAATACAGTGTCCCTGAAAATCTTGGGCATTAGTTTGAGGACCACCATCTCCATGATACCAAAATGCATGAATGGCTCAATACCCTCACACACAATGGCAGAGTACTTGCAAATAATTTATGAATACCTTCCCAGATACTTAATTTTGAGAATATTTATAATATGTAACTATGTAAATGCTATGTAAATAGTTATAATAATATTGTATTGTTTTCTGTTTGCACTGAGTTTAAATACATTTTTTCTAAATTCTGTTAGATCTGAACTTAGCTTGATCTGTAGGGAAGGAATCCCTGGACAAGGGAGGATATACTATACAGAGGGAAAAGAGTGAAGAGTGAAAAAAGAATATACCACGTCAAAGGATATACTTTCAAAAGAGAATGGGGAAAAAAAATCCAACCAGAAATCTTTTTCTTTTTTTCTTCTTTTTTTTTTGTCAGTCCTGAGGCTTAAACTAAGGGCCTGGGTGCTGTCCCTGAGCTTCTGCTCAAAGCTAGAATTCTACCACTTAAGCCAGAGCCACTTCTGGCCCTTTCTGAGTTAGAGATCAGAGTCTCACAGACTTTCCTGCACAGGATGGCTTTGAACCATGTTCCTCAGATCTTAGCCTCCTGAGTAGACAGTATTATAAAGGTGAGCCAACAGCACCTGGCATAAATGCTTTTTAAATGAATAATCCCACCTGTTTTATAAACTTTGATTTTAATATCCCATGTTTACTTTGTTTGTGTGTGCTGGTCTAGGTACCTGAACTCAGGAACTGGGCCCTGTACCTAAGGTTTTTTTCTTAAGGCTAGACACTTGACCAATTTAAGCCACTTTACCACTCTACTTCTGGTTTTTGGTGGTTAATTGGAAGTAAGAGTCTCACAGACGGGGCTGGGAAGGTGGCTCAGTGGTAGAGCGCTTGCCTTGCATGCCTGAGGCCCTGGGTTCGATTCCTCAGCACCACATAAGCAAAAAGAAAAAAGCCGGAAGTGGCGCTGTGGCTCAAGTGGTAGAGCGCTAGCCTTGAGCTGAAGAGCTGAGGGATAGCACCCAGGCCCAGAGTTCAGGCCCTATGACTGAACCAAAAAAAAAAAAAAAAGAAGTTTAAAAAAAAAAAAAAAAGAGTCTCACAGACTTTCCTACCTGGGTTGGCTATGATCCTCAGATTTCAGACTTCTGAGTAGCTAAGATTAAGTTCCAGGATTACTTTTACATTGAATTACATAATGAATTCTGGAAATCATAAATAAAGTATCACAAAAGAAAAGACTAGTATTATATTAAATGTACATTATGTAAAAAAAAAAAAAATGAACCATGGCCGGGCACCCGTGGCTCATGCCTATAATCCTAGCTACTCAGCAGGTTAAGATCTAAGGACTGCAGTTCAAAGCCAGCCTGGGCAGGAAAATCTGTGAGAATTGGGATGAAATGACAAGCAATACTGGAAATCAAAGATACAGTTTTTTGTTTTTTGTCAGTTGTGGGGCCTGAACTCTGGGCCTGGGCACTGTCCTTGAGCTCTTCAGCTCAAGGACAGCACTCTATCATTTGAGCCACAGTATCATTTCCAGTTTGCTGTTGGTTAACTGGAGATAAGCCTCTCATGGACTTTCCTTGCCTGGGCTGGCTTTGAACTGTGATCCTCAGATCTCAGCCTGCTGAGTAGCTAGGATTACATGTGTGAACCACTGGCACCCAGCTGAGATACATCTCTAAATAAAGAAAATTTGCTAAATTTTGGTTAACTAATCAAATACCTTGACAAAACCTGTAGGTTTTTATCTATGGAAAGTTATGTTTTATTGAGCAACCACAAATAAGAATGTAGTGAACAGTATAATCACTCCAGGGTACAAGTACACATTCCAGGTAGTTTTCTACCCACCCACGAATGATTTCACTTTTTTCCCTTCCATTAAACATGGTTTTAGTGAGTCCTCACCAATTAGCAAAGATGAGAAAAATACTGGCATTATCTATTTTAGAGCTTCTAAGCATAATCCATTCCCCAATGATAGGCTGAAAAGGGACTGGGAAGGTAGCTCAGTGGTAGAGTGCTTGCCTCCCATGCATGAGGCCCTGGGTTCTATTCCTCAGTACCACATAAACAGAAAGAAGCCAGAAGTGGCTCTGTGGTAGAGCACTAGTCTTGAGCTGAAGAGGTGTGGGACAGCGCCCAGGCCCAGAGTTCAAACCTCACAACCAGTTAAAAGAAAAGAAAAGAAAAAAAGTTAGGCTGAAAAGTTATGAGAGAATTTTGGGCTGGAAATGTGGCGCTGTGGTTCAGGTGGCAGAGTGCTAGCCTTGAGCTGAAGAGGTGAGGGACAGCACCCAGGCCCAGATTTCAAACCCCACGACCAGCAAAAAACAAAGGAAGAAAGAAAGAAAAAAAGATAGGCTGAAAAGTCATTTATAAGATAATTTGGGGCTAGAAATGTGGCTTAGTGGTAAGAGTGCTTGCCTTGCATGCATGAAGCCCTGAGTTCAATTCCTCGGTACCACATAACCAGAAAAAGCCAGAAGTGGAGCTGTGGCTCAAGTGGTAGGGTGCTAACCTTGAGCAAAAGAAGCGGGACAGTTCCCATGCCCTGTATTCAAGCCCCAGGACTGGCCAAAAAAAAAAAAAAGATAAAGCTTTCTGTAATCTTTTTTTTTTTGGTTATGGGGCTTGAACTCAGGACCTGGGCTGGGCCTTGAGCTATTTTTGCTCAAGGCTAGCGCCCTATCATTTTGAGGCACAGCTCCACTTCCCATTTTGGAGTTAATTGGAGATAGAGCCTCAAGGATTTTCCTGCTGGCTTAGAACTGTGATCCTCAGATCTCAGCCTCCTAAGATGTGCAATTTCGACTATAGAGAAAGTTACATTTCAGTCATTACAATTGTGACAAAGTTTGTATACTTGTCACTTTAATAAATAGCTAAAGTAAAAATTTGAAAGATGATGAGTATTATGCTGTGATAGGAAAAAACTCAACCATGATGAATTTTTAAACACCATAGCAAGGCAAATCTTTTACTATCAGCAAGCAAAGAATAATCTCTAAAAGAAAACAAAAGAACAATTTTCTCTAATTATACATCAGAGGATTAGTTATAAGATTACAGCAAGAAAGCATATTTTTATAAAATTCAAAATGATTAATGATTGATTTCATAACCAATTAGTAAGGAATAAAGTTTCAAATTAACAACAAATTTGGAGTATTAGAACAACCAGTTCTAGGATTCAAAAGCATATGCAAGTGTCCAAGTCAACCTCTATTGAATAAGAAAATTTATTTGAATTCCAGACAGTTTTTACAGCAAAGCTCATTAAGCAGGCAGCCACATATACATAATTTCGTGCTTTGGAATAGCACCAGCAAATCTACAGGAATTTACAGAAGCAGCAAAAATCTAGGATCAGCACAAGAGTTACAAATACTTACTAAAAGCACAACAACGCATCTTGCCTCTCATGTTATCTTTCAAAGAGAATTAAAAAAAAAAACATGCTATGGGTGCCATGGAAGCAAGGCTATACTTCTATTCAATGGAAAATTAAATTAAGAATGTTTCACAGAGATTTTTATTTCACTGCTTTTGATTTTGATAAATCCTTTAAGACAAAAATTTCATTAGGCAGAGACCACTATTTTGTTATAATTCTTACAAAAATACTTTAAATAATCTTCAAATATTATCTGACTATAAATTTGTTGGTTTTTGTTGAACTCAGGATCTGGACACTGTCCTTAAGCTTCTTTTGCTTGAGGCTAGCCCTGTATCACTTGAGCCACAGCTCTATTTCTGGTCTTTTCAGTAGTTTATTGGAGATAAAAGTCTCACAGACTTTCTGGCCCTAGCTAGCTTCCAACTGCTATCTTCAGATCTCAAGTCTTCTGAGTAGTTAAGATTATAGGCAGGAGCCACCAGCTCCTGGCTGACTATAACTTTTAAGAAATAAAACTAGTATTTTCTAAATTCAAAAGTAGTTCTTGCATACTAAAAATGATTTATTATAGTAATCTGACATTGTTAATATAAGGTCTGAGACTTTGTACATATTTTAATTCATTATTTTACTGCCGACGAACAATTTCAAATATTTGTAAGAGAACAGTACAGAGTAAGTTTCTCTCAAGAGAGAAGTTAATCAAGAGCAAGTTAATAATTAAACGGAAACCTTTTGCATATCATTTTTAAGAATGGGAAGTGTGTTATATACCATTTTAATAGGTTTGGTATTACTTTCCTTGTGGGGACATGACACATATAGCACTTTCATTTTGAAAAATATACACTGGTTCTGTTATCTGTCTCTTCTAAAGCATTTAGATTGCAACAAATGTATCATGTTTTGCCGAAACAAAAAATGACATCATTGAAGGGAATCACTCCTACAAATGTAAGTGGAGTTGAAAAGACCAATCAATGACTAGGAAACTATAGTTTAGATCTAGCAACAATTTACAATGGATTTTTTTTTTTTTTTTGGTCGGTCCTGGGGTCTGACCTCTGTGCCTGGGTGCTGTCCCTCAGCTCTTCAGCTCAAGGCTAGCGCTCTACCACTTGAGCCATAGTGCCACTTCCGGCTTTTTCTGCTTATGTGGTGCATGCATGGTAAGCACTCTACCACTGAGCCACCTTCCCAGACCTACAATGACTTTTCATAATTAAAAAGAAATATATAAAATCTGTTTTTATTTATTATTTTCATACGTTAACAACCCTTCTTGGTTAGCTGCAGAATTTTAGCTTCTATCCCCATCTAGTCTTGCGCATGACCATAGATCTGAGCCCACAAGTAATTTACTGATTCTGTATGAAAGCAGATGGGCATGTGAATTAGTACAGTGGCACCATACTTTGAGCAACTTGGTTTCACTTTTTTTTTTTTTTTTTTTAACTTTTAGGGAAATGCATGGTATTCTTGCTGCATTCTTAAGTTACCTCTCGGTAAATGCTGAGGAAACATTCTCAGGCTCATCATACCCATATTCACCCAGATGTTAGACTGTTGTGTCCGAGTTGCAGGCTGCTGTCTTAGGAAGAGAAGATGTCGAGGAAACAATTCCAGCTCTGGAATGTCTGTCTTGCTATTCTTGATCACCTATGTTGTGAAAGATAAAAAGTGATCAAGGCTACAAGAATCAAACCTTGCCATTTTAATCTTAATTCTGAAATATGTTTATTACTTTTTTTTTTTGGGGGGGGGTCCGGTTGTGGGGCCTGAACTCTGGGTCTGGGCGCTGTCCCTCAGCTCTTCAGCTCAAGGCTAGCGCTCTACCACTTGAGCCATGGCGCCACTTCCGGATTTTTTTCTTTTTGCTTATGTGGTGTGAGGAATCGAATCCAGGGCCTCAGGCATGCAAGGCAAGCGCTCTACCACTGAGCTACCTCCCCAGCCCTATTTTTTGCTTTTTGGTGGCATAGGGATTTGAACTCAGGATTGCAGCTTACTAAGCTGTCTCTAGCCCTGCTTTTTGCAGATTACTCTGGAGATGGTAGTCGTTTACCAGGATTGTGCTCAACTCTATCCTCTAGATTTCAGAATTCTCAGTAGCTAGGATTACAGGCATGAGCTACCATTGCTAGCATGAAATTTATTGATTTATTTATTTATTTTTTATTGTGAAAATACCGTAAAGAGGGGTTACAATTACACGGGCAAGATAATGAGTACATGTCTTATCAAGCATTGTTATTGTTGTTTCCTCCTTTGTTTCCCCTTCCCATCCCTTCCTACCATCCCGCTCCTCGGCCCCCCTCCCGCCAAAGTTGTTAAATTCGTTTTTCTACATTAATGACTTGTACATCTCATTTTTGCAATAGTGAAATGTATTTTTATTTTGTAAATTGTGTGTGTGTGTGTGTGTGTGTGTGTGTGTGTGTGTGTGTGTGTGTGTGCGCGTGCGCACACGCGCGCATTTGGGGTTTTTGTGTATGTTTGTTTTGCTAGTCATGGGGCTTGAACTCAGGACCCTAGGCACTGTGTCTGAGCCTCTTTACACTCAAGGTTAGTGCTCTAGCAGGGCGCTGGCGGCTCACGCCTGTAATCCTAGCTACTCAGGAGGCTGAGATCTGAGGATCGCGGTTCAAAGCCAGCCCAGGCAAGAAAGACGGTGAGACTCCTCTCTCCAATAAACCACCAGAAAACCGGAAGTGGCGCTGTAGCTCAAGTGGTAGAGCACTTGCCTTGAGCTGAAGAGCTGAGGAACAGCGCCCAGGCCCAGAGTTCAAGCCCCACGACCAACAAAAAAAAAAAAAAAGGTTAGTGCTCTACTACTTGGGCCACAGTATCACTTTGCTTTTTCTGAGTAGTTTATTGAAGACTTTTCTGCCCAGGCTGGCTTTGAACCATGATCCTCAGATCTCAGCCTCCTGAGTAGCTAGGATTACAGGCATGAGCCACCAGCATCCAGCTTAAAGTATATTTTTATTACCGTACAAAGTGGTTATAATTCAACAAATTTAAACTAAAATGCTGAGTAAGTTCATTGCCTATATTTAATGAAATTCACATATTTATGTCACATCGGTTTTAATATGTCAGGTTCCTCCCTAATCCTAAACTCATTTCAAAGACTAGAATTACTTCAAAGAATTTTCTGCCCTTATCCATATAACTAGTTACAAGTAAAAAAAAAAACCATGAAAGTATTCATATCAGTATTTAGACAGGCTTTCTCTCTCTCTCTCTCTCTTTTTTGGTCTGTCATGGGGCTTGAACTCTGGGCCTGGGTGCTGTCCCTGAGCTCTTCAGATCAAGACAAGCACTCTACCACCTGGGCCACAGTGCCACTCCTGGTTTTCTGGTAGTTAATTGGAGATAAGAGTCTCATGGACTTTCCTGCCTGGCCTGGCTTTGAACTGTGATCTCAACCACCTGAGTAGCTAGGATTACAGGCGTGAGCCACCAGCACCCAGCTAGATAGACTCTATTGCTCAAAATCTGGAAGTTTATACTATTCCCAGCAATGTATGAGTATACATCCCCACTTTGTTAAAATATAAATTTTCTTAAAATTTTATTTACAATTTTTATTTAATTAATCTATTATGAGTAATGATAAAACTGTGCCATGTAAAAATTATTTGCTATACTTGTGATTCATGATATGGGGGCATGCTATATAGTCTATGAGCATTCTACAAAGGCCCAGCTAGCCTTAGACTCTTGAGTCTTAGCATTACAAGTGTGTACTACAATATCTGGCTTTGTTCAAATGACTAAAAAATTGGATGCATAAAACTCACGTTTAAAATTGTTGAAATAGAGCCAGGCACTGGTGGCTCATGCCTGTAATCCTAGCTACTCAAGAGGCTGAGATCTGAAAAATCTTGGTTTGAAACAGCCTGGGTAGAGCACTAGCGTTGTCCACAAACGCTCAATAACAGCTCCTAAGCCCTGAGTTTAAGCTCCATGAGCGACAAAAAAAAAAAAAATTGTTGAAATATGATTGTAAAGTAAATCCTTTCAAGCTGGGTGCTGGTGGCTCACACCTGTAATCCTAGCTACTCAGGAGGCTGAGATCTGAGAATCACGATTCAAAGCCAGCCCGGACTTCGTGAGACTCTTATCACCAATAAACCACTAGAAAACCAGAAGTGGCGCTGTGGCTCAAGCGCTCACCTTGAGCTGAAGAACTGAGGGACAGCACCCAAGCCCAGAGGTTAAGCCCCACGATCAAGTAAAAAAAAAAAAAGTAAATCTTTTCAAATAACCTATTTATTAATCCAGATATAGGTAAACATTTATATCAACATATGATTTCATGTTTTTTTGTGCCAGTCCTGGGGCTTGAACTCAGAGCTTGGGCACTGTCCGAGGGTTTGTTTTGTTTCGTTTTTGCTCAAGACTAGCGCTTAAGCCACAGCTCCTCTTTCAGCCTTTTTAGTGGCTAAGTGAAGAAAAAGAGTCTTACAAATTTTCCTGCCCAGGGTTGGCTTCAAACAGTGATCCTCAGTTCTTAGCTTCTTGAGTAGCTAGGATCACAGGTGTGAGCTACCCGCACCTCATTTCATGCTTTTAAGATTAGCACAGTACCAGTTTTATATCCTAACAGGACCATCATGGTTAATACTTAACTCTTTGAAACAGAAAATTCTACAGAATCTTTAACAAAAGATCCTCTTCTATGCTACTTATATAAGACATTATTAGCTATACTTACTGGTCTAGGTAGGGCCAGATTTGCTCCATACCAGTGATAAAGTGCTCTCCATACAGGTTCTGGAACCATTTCATAATCTCTTCCATGGATCAGCTGGGGAGTTCGTTTTAATCGTCCTCCTTCTAATGTTAATGATGTGGCCTTACAAAGAATGAAATGTAAGTATTGGTTCTTAATATTATAAAGTCTTGGATACTAACAAAACAGACATATCATATGTCACCAAGTAGTTGCTTCTGATAACCAACCTACCAACCCTCCCTTCCTTCCTTTTTAAGTGGTTTTGAAGACCTATGGCCTCCTGCTTCATATCACTGAGACATATATCCCCAGTCTAGAAAATTGATGTTCATTTATTTATTTTGTGGCACTAGGGGTTGAACTATTTAATTTTCTTTTTCTTTTTTATTTTTTTAAATCCTGGGGATCAAACCCAAGAAGCTGTACTTGCAAGGCAAGCACTTTGCCACTGACCTACATCCCAGCCCAGAAATGTGGCTTTTCAAGGGGAAACTTTGGGAATGAAATCCCATATATATTTCAATATTTCACAGTAGCTATTCAAGAATGAAAGTATTTCTGAGGCTCACTATCCTACTTCAAATATGAAGTCACAGACTTTTCTCACAGAAATGTACTATGCAAAGAAATTTCCATCTACTATTGAATTGTATGTGTTACTCTAATTGAAATCGGCATTTTTTATATGCTAACTCTCTAAAATATAATTTATTGGCAACATAAAAATAATTTAGGGGTAGCAATTGTCCAAAAAGAAATGTACTCTTTACCTGCCTTAGTAACTGTAACTCCTCTGTAATCACCTTTATAATAATAATGAAAAAAATCTGTTTAAAGTGAGTAATTTTAACATTCAATATCAAATTACCTACCTTTACTGGTTCTTGAGTTACTAGTGGCTGGTTATCAATAGCTCCTGGTTTCTGAGGATTAAGGTGTAACAGAATATTCCCATTGGCTCCTAGCAAACACTGGTTGTTATTGTCAGAAGTGTTATGTTGTCGAGCAAAGCATATATCTGTCCCTGGTGTGGCAGAATACAAAAAGCCTATAAGGGAAAAGAGTATGCAGCTTCTTATTTTTAGATATTATACATATATAGATTGAAGATATATAAACTCAAATGTCCATGTTAAGTTGATATTATTAGTTTTGATAATAATAAATTTCAATAGTTTTAAGTTCTAATAAATGTGTAAATGATAGGCGAGGCAGTAGGGAAGATAACATTAAGTAAAATAAAAGCTTTCAAAATTATTACCAAATGAGTTATTTGGTCATTCTTCAAGACTATCTAATAATTTATGGTGAGAATTACAAATCCCCTGACAAAAAGGAAAGAGATTTGGCTAAGTACATGGGCTAGTTGTTCTTAAATTCTTTCTTCTACCTCCAAATGTTTTAAATACTCTTGATATAATTATAATATATTGCAACAGGAAGTAGCTAATCTAAAGGGAAGAAGACAACTCCAACAAAAAAATGTTATTCCTTAATGTATCTGTTTAAAAAGAAGGCACGGTTTTTTATAAAAAGATGTTTTTATTAGCATGCATTAGTTGTACAAGGGGGCAGGTTTCATTATGACATTTCTACACATGAATACAATGTGTTCTGATCAAATTTTGCCCCTCTATCATTCTCCCTTATCCCTTTCCCACTTCCAAAACAATTTATAGGTTTTACTGTTCTATTTATATGCAAATAAAGTACTGAAATCATATTAGAAAGCATGATCTTTACAATAGGAAAATATGCACAGAGAAAAGATTCACGATGGCTTAGAATTGTGAATCTCATGTGGTTATAAGGTATTTCAACTCGTTATTCCTGTGTAAATTTCTTTTCTTCTTTGTTGGTATAAAGGCTTGAACTCAAGGCTTTGCACTCTTGCTCAGCTGTGTTCTACAACTTGAGCTACACCTTCAACCCAAGTTTTTGCTAGTTTAATGGAGATAAAGTCTCACGGATATTTCTGCCAGGACTGGCTTTAAACTATGATCTTCCAGGTCTTAGCCTCAATAGTCAGGATTAGGAGTTGTATCAGCCACTGACACCCAGTTTAAACTTCCTAGTATAAATTACTTTGTAACCTTCTACTTGTGGTAACAGAGCAAATACAGTGAGCACATACTAAACCAACCTTAGATATAATCTGTTTGGGGCTGGAGTATTGCTCAGTGGCAAAATGTTCACTCAGAATGCATCACATCCTAGGGTTCAATTTCCAGAATTAAAAGAAAAAAGTAACTTGTCAAAGCTGATCAGAGTACTTCTAACACTGTTAAGTGATCCTTAGAGAAAAAAAATAGTAGATTCTACAATAAACTTTGTAGGAAAAGGGTAACTTTGACAATTTTCTTATTTTCTTCATAGGAAGGAGAAAAATGTCCAAGAGGAAATAACAGAATAACAATAAATGTCCTGCTAATTTAGCAGAAAAACAGGGATCATCTCAATTCAGTTGGGTGACAATACCAAAGCATCTTCCTCAGAAGTATATAGCTACTACTTTATATTTTGTAAATACAAAGGACTAAAGGAAATTACTTATTATTTTATTATTATTTTAACAAAATATTCTCCAAATTCAGATCCAAAGTGTCCATACAATCTGGTAAGAGGGTTCATTTAATCTAAGAAGGTTCTAGAAATAGAATATTTTACTTTCTCACTTGTCTTTGCAAATCTAAATTTATTGACAAAAAAGACTGAATAGGTAAGTAGAGCTATAATTAATGGAAAATTAAAAAAATTTCACAAGACTAATAAAGTACAATGTAGAAAAAGTTTATCTGTAAGGCTGCTAATATATCTAATAATATTAAAGTGGACTATTTCATTCAAAACTTTTTCTGTGAATGGAAGGCTGAAGCCTAGCACCCCACCCACTACACTCTACCAAAGCTGGCTCAATTTAAAATTAACCATGATTAATTTTAATAGAAGTCAAGTCATATTTACCACTGCCTGCAGATTCTGAGGCTTCAGATGCAGTAGAAATGTTGTCTGAAAACTTTTCTTCTGAGGTATTCATGTAACTGAGGTTACCTCCAATTCTATCATCACCCTGCTCTATAGGATGTACTGCTGCACCAAACGAAAATTTTCCTCCATTCATAACAGATGAGGGCTCAATTACAACAGGGTTGGCATCCTAAGATTACAAAGTCAGAGAATAATCAAAAATGAATGATCTGAAACTATAACTTTTAAAAGATGAACCTCAAAAAATCAATCTCACAATTATTTATTATTTCATCTTCCTGGGGCTAGCAAGAGTCATTTAAAAACATTCAAAGCCACACTAAGAATATAAAGCCAGAAAAGTACTTCAAAATAAAGACTGGTGCTTTACTCTAATATTCCTATTCTCTATCTATAGTCAACATTATCTACCTGCAAGATCCCTAAAGTCATTTGCTTACCTTTATTACCTTAATTCCAAAGTACATGACTGTCAAATTAATACATTTTTACATTGGGAAACACTTGTGCTGGGAATGTAGCTAAGTGGTAGATTGCTAACATATGGGAGATGCTGAGTTTAATCCCCAGAACCAGAAAATCAAACGAAAACAACAAAAAACAACCCTCTCTCCTCCCTCTTCCCCTCTGCACGCCCCCCTGCAAAAAAAAAAAAAAGCCCCATGGGGGATTGGAGGAGGAGAGAACAGACCTAGTTATTTAGGGAGTTCAAGGCCAACCCAGGCTATATGAGATTTGTCTCCAAAAAATACAGAAATGCTGGGCACCAGTGGCTCACACCTGTAATCTTAGCTACGCAGAGGCTGAGATTTGAGGATTACAGTTCAAAGCCAGCTCAGGCAGGAAAATCCATTAAACTCTTATCTCCAATTAACCACCAGAAAATTGGCAGTGGCTCTGTGGCTCAAGTGGTAGAGCATTCACATTGAGCTGAAGAACTCAGGGACAGCACCCAGGCCCAGAGTTCAAGCCCCACGACCGACCAAAAACAAAAAGCAGAAATAACTATTATCCTCAATCCTCCCCCAAATATAAATAACCCCTGCTTTCATTTTCCACTATTCATGGAGAGAATTAAAAATCTAGTTATTTGACCTTTTTATGTAAAAATACAAATGTTTCTGAAAAATAATAGCCAAACTAGTATACTATGAAAATAAAAAGCAGGGCTGGGAAAGTGGCTCAGTGGTAGAGTGCTTGCCTTGCATGCATGAGGCCCCGGGTTCGATTCCTCAGCACCACATAAGCAAAAAGGAAAAAAAATAAGCCGGAAGTGGCGCTGTGGCTCAAGTGGTAGAGCGCTAGCCTTGAGCTGAAGAGCTGAGGGATAGCGCCCAGGTCTAGAGTTCAGGCCCCATAACTGGACCAAAAAAAAAAAGAAAGAGCAATTTTAAAAATAAAATCATCTTTTACAAGTAAAAACAATGCCCCACAAACCTACACACATTTGAAAACTTTAGCTGCAAAAGGAAAAGGATTGAAGAACAATAAAATAGATAATAAAATTGGTTACCAAGATCAATACTAAATAATGACACAACAGAGAAAATTAAATTATAAAAATTTTGGTTAGGAACAATATGCCAAATACAGTAATGCTATATACCAACTATCTCTCTATAAATGGAGACATTTGACTTCTGGCATTATTCTTTTCAGTTTTCCAATTGTGGAAAAATAAACTTTCAAATTAGACTCCGTAATATTAAAGCTTGAGAATGTTTTCCTTAACTCTTTAACTAGAAGAATTGATTACCTTGTAAAAATTGAATTCTAATATTGAATATGAAATTTCTTTTTTTTTTTTTTTTTGGGTCCAGTAGTAGGGCCTGAACTCTGGGCCTGGGCACTGTCCCTCAGCTCTTCAGCTCAAGGCTAGTGCTCTACCACTTGAGCCACAGAGCCACTTCTGGCTTTTTGCTTATGTGGTGCTGAGGAATCGAACCCAGGGCCTCATGCATGCAAGGCAAGCACTCTACCACTGAGCCACCTTCCCAGGCCCTCTTTTTTTTTTTTTTTTTTTTGAGTCCGGTCATGGGGCCTGAACTCTGGGCCTGGGCGCTGTCCCTCAACATTTCAGCTCAAGGCTAGCACTCTACCACTTAAGCCACAGCGCCACTTCCAGCTTTTTTCTTTTTTGCTTAGGTGGTGCTGAGGAATCGAACCCAGGGCCTCTGGCATGCAAGGCAAGCGCTCTACCACTGAGCCACCTTCCCAGCCCTGAATATGAAATTTCTTAAATAGGTAATTACCCTTTCTTACCAACAGCCTCCAACATTTCAATGGAAAAGATGAACTAATGAAGGACAATATAAATGATATAGTTGAAAGAATACATCCTCTAAACTGTTTAGGCTGGATCCAGATCTTCTACTCTGAGGAAGACATTAAGGCTTCTTTTTCATTTAGCACTAAGTTCCTCATAGAAAATATGGTTACAATATCATTTTCCACACAGGGATGCTGTGAGAATTGAGATATGAGTGGCCTAATATACACAAATACCCTGTGTCTAATATTACCTTTCTTGCAGGATGTTGAAAGTAAATAAATTTATGTAGAAGTTTATACACAGAATCTAATCATATAAATATTACATTTCAATTTTTTCAATGTTTATCTAAGTTGGAACATTTCATTACTGGTCATTAGTTATACAAGGTCTGATGGAGTTGGAATTCCTTTGACAAACACAAGATAATAGGAATCTAACTCACGTATTTGACATATTCTTTCCACTGTTGCCACCACTGCATGGAGATGATAAACCAATTGTGTCCTGGCTGCAGACCATACCTGCTTTCTCGTTCTAACCATCCTCTGTACATACAAAAGAAATTCAGTACATCAAATGAAGTTGTGTGAAACAAAGGACAAGACCCACACTTACCATTAGAAGTTCTACCAAACAGATATATTTGGGAGACAATGTCATAAGTTCAATTAGTGAAACATTGTTTCCCTTGAAAAGCCAACTTCCATAGTAATAGAGACTATAGAGATTTGTCTCCAAAAAATACAGAAATGCCAGGTACCGATGGCTCACACCTGTAATCCTAGCTACTCAGTAGGCTGAGATCTGAGGATCATAGTTCAAAGCCAGCCCGGGCAGGAAAATCCACATAAAAATAATCCCATTTAGGATAATTTATGAAATATCAAGTTTGCCTGTTATAAGTGCACAATCAAGTATTTAAGTAAACATTTATTGTAAAAATGCTGTACAGAGGGGTTACAGTTACATGAGCAAGGTAATGAGTACATATCCTATGGAGCATTGTTGCCTCCTCCTTAGTTTTTCCCCTTCCATCCCTTCCCTCCTACCTCCACAACTACTCCCCCCACCCACTTCCCCACCACTCCCTGCAGTTGTAAAGTTCATTTTCAACATAGTACCTTGTACATCTCATTGTTACAATGGGTCAACCTGTATCCCTAATCATTTTGTTTTTTCCCTCCCCCTCCCCAAATTAGAGAAGCATATATAAAAGATGCAGGGCACCAGCGTGAAATACAGTGAAAACAGGGGTTATACCATGGGGGAGGAACATACAACGAAAAAAAAATCACATAGTACATTATAAATACATTAGAAACAATAGCAAGCAAGAAAAAAATGTTTGTGTCCCTATCTTGGGGTTCATTCTTTTTAACATCATTTTATATGGTCATATGTGCATAGCTTTTAACATATCTAGTCCTAGATATGTACTATTTATTGCAAATAAAGGAAACCATAGGATCTATGTTTCAAAAATACGGAATGTGGGCTGGGATGTAGCTCAGTGGCAAAGCGCTTACCTAGCAAGTGCAACGTCCTGGGTTCGATACCCAGTACCAAAAAAGTCAAGTCGGAAAAAAAAAATACTGAATGCTTCACGAATTTGTGTGTCATCCTTAGGCAGGGGCCATGCTAATCTTCTCTGTATCATTCCAATTTTAATATATGTGCTGCCAAAGCCAGCACAAGTAAACATGTTTATAGATATGTACAACCACTGCCATAAACCAGTTTTGGACTATAGAGAACATTTCAATCAACCCAAAAAGATCACTTAGGCTTCATGCCAGCAGTGACTGCTTTGAACACAGCACAAACACTTTGAGGATGCTACATAACAATCACAACTGTTTGCTACAGAAGTACAACTCCAGTGGCTGAAAGGCACTGTTCCACTCACAATAGTTTCAATAGCTTATTCTGAACCTTTTTTTTTTTGGTGTTGGTCCTGGGGCTTGAACTCAGAGCCTGGACACTGTCTCTAAGATTCTTCTTCTCAAGGCTAGTGCTCTACCACTTGAGCCACAGTGCCACTTTCAGCTTTGAGTAGTTTATTGGCGGTAAGGGTCTCATATACTTTCCTGCTCCGGGTGGCTTCAAACCGTGATGCTCAGATTTCAGCCTTCTGAGTAGATAGGGTTACAGGTGTGAGCCACCGGTGCCCAGATTGTACTAGACTTTCTGACACTGTAAGCCTCAGTGACCTCTCAGTGAACTGTGGAAGACCATGTAGCCATTTCCTCCCATATCAAAGGGGGTGCATTACCCTTGGTGGACCAACAGAAGGCTTGAGACTGGTAAACAGTCATTTACCACCATGACTAGTGACATGAGAGGCTATGTGCCATGACTGTTTCAGATACCTTTGTAACATCTTTTACTGGTTAAGCAGCAGGCTTTGGGTTTACTTTGGGGGCCAGCCAGGAAACACATTCCTGGGCTACCCCCTGAGGTTGCAACATTATGCTGAATAAAAGGCTTATCTTGAGGGATCTTTTCCTGCTCTTGGTCTTTATTATCGATAGACTAGACTGAAGTGTTACCATGAAGAGAGGACAGCAGAACAGAAGGGAAAGTATAGTGGTAGCAAAGGCAGTAGTAGGAGCAGGAGCAGCAGTAACAAGAAGAGGGCAGTTGAAAGGTTCCAGATAGCAGCAAGGGAGGGCAGAAATGACAGAAAACAGAAGAATAGAGACAATATAAAAGTGAAGATGAGATGCTGTGGGCCTGGATCTCTGGAAGAGTTCCAAAGAGGAACCAAGGTCCCAGGGCCAAGGTCTCAGACATGCTAGACCCAAGAGCTATTAACTTCAGCTACATCAAAGGCATATCTCAGTCCGAGCTCTAATAATTCTTGCTGTCAGAGGCCAGGGATTCTGACATCCTAGACCTAAGACTGTATCATTCAGTGCTATAGGACTGATGCTACCAGCACCAAAAGCTTGTACAAGAGCTGCAACACAAAAAGGTGCTGCCTGCTGTTGTCTACTGTTACAGCCCACTGCTGCTAGAAGTAAAGGATTACAAGAGCTACCAAGTGGTAGGTCACTGGTAGTTGAAGCGTAGGGCAATCAGGCCCTTATTTCTGAGGGTTTGGAGCTGTAGGCCTCTAAGTCTGCCAGTCTAGCCCATCTTTGCCTACTTACATGTGTAGAGCAACAGGACCAAGTGAACTGATTTGTAACCATGTTAGGACTTGTATATTGATGGTTTTGCTTTCACTACATGCCATACAATCCACCTCCACTTATCCACCTTATCCAAGGTAGCCTCTACTGCCTCCACCATGGCCATAACCACTCCAGCCGTCAGGCATCCTATACACTGCTCTACTGTAACTGTTCTCTATTCCTATTCTTCCAACAGAGCCATATACTTTCTGATTATCCATTCCATCTCTGTTGTATTCTCCCATTCCAGAACATCCCATTCCAAAGCTGCCTTCATGGACATAATTCAACAAGAGTTCCACTTAGCACTGTTGCATGTTGTTTTTATTGTCAAACATGGGAGTCCACTGGATGTTCATGTGTAACAAAACTGTATACCTACTTGCCATCAGCTCTAATACCAATATTTTGTGATTTAGTGATGAGAAGCAATTAGCAATGTCATTTTCAGTTGCATCTCTTGTTAGGTACAACATTCTGAACTTGCATTTTCAGGTTCACCACAGCCATAGCCTTCTGCACCTTTTTCCAGCTCTTATTTTGTTACCAAAGCCATTGTTCCTATAGCTATAATTATTATAGCTACCACAGTTACCAAAAGCTCCATACTTCCACACTCAACTCCTTAATAAACCTCTCTTCCTCTATGTAATATGGTGTGGATCACTGTCCCAACAATTTTCTTAGTAAATTTTAAAGTTCTTTGTTGTTCTTACTACTTATAAAGATCTCAACATAACTTGAAAGAATTAAAATATTTCTTCTTTGCTACTATCAAATGGCATCTCAGAAAGTTGTACTGTCCTATATCACTAGTGTCATTTGGACCATTATGTATCATAATTAGACTTAAATGCTCCTTTTACCATTACCTGTTGGGTAATGGTAACACAACTCTGGTGGCAAACAGGTCTAATCATGAACAAGAAGTTTACCTCAGGCAGTATTCTCTACAATAGCTAAGGAAGCTTCCAGTTCTCCATTTTATAAATGGATTGTTGAGTTATAGGAGTTTTTTATATATTATTACAACTTCTGGACTCTTACCAGATACATGATTTATAAATATTGTCCCTCATTCTGTAGGTTATTTTTTCAATTATAAGTCAACTATTACTATTATTATTCTTTGTGCGTGTGTGCCAGTCTTGGGGCTTGAACTCAGGGCCTGGGCACTGAATATCAAGGCTAGTGTTGTCCCAGATGAGCCAGGCTCCACTTCTAGATTTTTGGTGGTTAATAAGAGATAAGAGTCTCGGGGCTGGGAAGGTGGCTCAGTGGTAGAGCGCTTGCCTTGCATGCTCGAGGCCCTGGGTTCGATTCCTCAGCACCACATAAGCAAAAAGAAAAAAGCCGGAAGTGGCCCTGTGGCTCAAGTGGTAGAGCGCTAGCCTTGAGCTGAAGAGCTGAGGGACAGCGCCCAGGCCCAGAGTTCAGGCCCCACTACCGGACCCCCCCCCCCCAAAAAAAAGAGTCTCATGAACTTTCCTGCCTAGGCTGGCTTCAAACTGTAATTCTCAAATTTCAACTTCCTGAATTGCTACGATTACAGATATGAATCACTGGTGCCTGGCTAAGACAATTACTGTTGTTGTTGTTGTTGTTGTTATTGTCAGTTATGGGGCTTGAACTCAAGGTCTGGGCACTATACCTGAGCTATTTTTGCTCAAGGTTAGTGAGTGCTCTACAACTTGGAGCCACAGGCCCATATCTGACTTTCTGGTGGTTAACTGAAGAAAAGAGTTTCACAGACTTTCCTGCTTGGGCTGGCTTTGGACCATAATTCTCAGATCTCAGTTCCTGAATAGCTAGGATTATGAGCTACCAGTTCTCAGCTTGGCAATTATTTTTTGATGTATGAAACTTAAAATTTTGATCAAGTGGTCTACCACTGAGCTACATACCCAGCCCTAGTATGGTTTTTTTGTTGTTGTTTTATTTTGTTTTTTTTTTTTTTTTTTGGTCGTGGGGCTTGAACTCTGGGCCTGGGTGATGTTCCTGAGTTCTTCAGCTCAAAGTGAGTGCTCTACCAAGTGAGCCACAGTGCCACCTCCGGTTTTCTGGTGGTTAATTGGAGAGAAGAGTCTCATGAGCTTTCCTATCCAGGCTGGCTTTGAACTGTGATCCTCAGATCTCAGCCTCCTGAGTAGCTAGGATTACAGGTGTGAGCCACCAGTGCTTGGTTCATTTTTTTCCTTTTTAATGCTGGTCCCGAGCTTGAACTCCGGGCCTGAGCAATGTCTCTGAGCTTTTTTTTTTTGCTCAAGGGCAGCACTCTACCACTTGAGCCACAGTGCCACTTCCAGCTTTTTTCTGAGTAGTTTATTGAAGATAAGAGTTTCATGGACTTTTCTGCCTGGGCTAACTTTGAAACACAACCCTCAGATCTCAGAATCCCAAGCAGCTAGGCTTCTATGTGCAAGCCACCGTATATAGCTTCCAAGTATAATTTTAAAAGAATTTTATTTCTAAATTAACCTAGTCCCTTGACTTGGAAAATGCTTTAAGGAATGGTTTTATAACAATACTTAGAGTGGAACATGCTACTACTTAGTAATCAAGATATTTTAAATATTAAAAATTCCAGGTATATAACAAGAATATACACATATATAACAAGAATACGAACACACACACACACACACACTCTCTCTCTCTCTCTCTGTTAATTTACCTAATAATTTGTCCTTCTTCTTCTGGAGTAGCTGGTCTTAACCCAAGAACTATGTGACATACCTAGAGAAAAAAAAAAAAAACAACATAAATTTTATTGACTGGTGCCATTGACTAGACTGTATATTTCATACTGTATTCAGAAAATCCTTTTTTTTTTTAATGCCCACCTGGGGCTTGAACTCAAGGCCTGGAAGTTGCCCTCAATGCTAGCACTTAAGTCATAGCTCCGCTTTCAACTTCTTGGTGGTTAACTGGAGATCAAAATTTTATGGATTTTTGCTGCCCAGGCTGGCTTTGAACAGTGATCCTCAGGTCTCAGCCCCTCCTAAGAAGCTAAGATTACAAATGTGCACCACTGGTGCCCTGCAGAAGATCCATCTTTCAGATGAGTATCTTAGCAATAGGTATCAATGATTTAGTGGAATAAAATTTAAGTTTCATTGTGTTTTTAAATTTAATACTTTAAAAAATAGAGGCAAATTCCCAAATCTCTAAAAGAAAAAAAGGAAAAGAGAAAGTAGAAGGGAGGGAGAAGAAGAATGGAAAAGTATGAAAGAGAAGAGGAAGCAAAAAAAAAAAAAAAAAAGGCCAGGTCTGGTGGCTCACACCTGTAATCCTAGCTATGCTGGAGGCTGAGATCTGAGGATCACGGTTCAAAGCTAGACTCTGCAGGAAAGTTTATGAGATTTTATTTATTTATTTATTTATTGTTGGTCGTGGGGATTGAACTCTGGGCCTGGGCACTGTCCCTCAGATCTTCAGTTCAAGGCTCTACCAATTGAACCACAGTACCACTTCCAGTTTTCTGGTGGTATACTGGAGATAAGAGTCTCACTGACTTTCCTGCACAGGATGGCTTTAAACCATGATCCTCAGATCAGCCAGCTGAGTAGCTAGGATTACAAGCATGAGCCACTGGCACTTGACTTTATCAGGCACCTGGCTCTATCAGACGCTTATCTCCAATTAAACTCGAGAAAACTGGAAGTGGAGTTGTGGCTCAAAGTAGTAGAGCACTACTAGTCTTGAGCAAAAGAGTTCAGGGACTGTGCTCAGGCCCTGAGTTCAAATCCTATGACTGACAAAAAAAAAAGAAAAGAAAAGCTTGTTACAGCCTAAAACAGAAAACATAAACATGAAAACATATATGTAAAAACATGTCACAGGTGGTCAGTGAACAAGTTTCTATAGAATATAAATATGGAGAACATGATACTTATTGGGTTTTTAGGGTATAGAAACATCCAAGTTTCACAAATATTACCAATTTCAATGATTTTAGCAGTTTACATTAATGTCAATAATGTGTGAAAAATTTACTTGCTTTTATCACCAACAATACATCACTTAATAACTTTATATGTTTATGAAAGGGGCTAACCTCTTTTTTTGCTTTTGTTTTGTTTTGTTTTTATCAGTTGTGGGGGTCTGAACTCTGGGCCTGAGTGCTGTCCTTCAGTTCTTCAGGTCAAGGCTAGTGCTCTACCACTTGAGCCACAGCACCACTTCCAGATTTTTCTGCTTATGTGGTACTGAGGAATGGAACCCAGGGCCTTGTGCATGCAAGGTAAGCAAGCACTCTACCACGGCACTCTACCTTCCCAGCCCGGGGCTAACCTCTTTGGTTACTATGTTAATAGTTGTTTAAAAACCGTTAGCCAACAACATGGTTATGTTTTAAGTTTATCAGATTATATATGCTTTAAATACGTAACACTGATGAACTAACAAGAAGAGACCAGTTTCCATTTATTCTAAGACAGCTGGGTAGCAGGTAAGTTATCCTCTACTTAAAATGAAAGGTTGGGAAGTGGCGCTGTGGCTTAAGCAGTAGAGTGCTCGCCTTGAGCTGAAGAGCTGAGGGATAGCGCCCAGGCCCAGAGTTCAATCCCCACAACCGACCAAAGAGAAAAAACAACAACAACAACAACAAAAACCGAAAGGTTGTAATAGGGCATAACATACCAAATCATTCAAATCTTCACAAGGGTGATTTTACAAGGAAAGAAAAACAAAACAACCCAGAATAACCAACTATTAAATAAACTTAAATATTTATGAAGAACTACAAAAAATGGAAAAGGAGTGTAAATTATTTCTTAACAAAATCAAAAACAAGAGAACTAGTTTAACTGAATAAAATTGGGGAGGCTCAATGGCTTAATGTTCAAAACTCTTGTATTTCCTTCCTTCCTTCTCTATTTTAGTTGGGTCTTCTAAAGAATAAAGTAAAGGAGCATTTGTGTGTGTGTGTGTCTATGTTTAATTTGTAACAAAGCCTTACAGGACAGGCACAAACAATAAATCCTCTTTTGCAACCCAGAACTCATTGAGATTTTGGTACATGTAAGAAGGAATATGAGGGGCTGGGAAGGTGGCTCAGTGGTAGAGCGCTTGCCTTGCAGGCATGAGGCCCTGGGTTTGATTCCTCAGCACTACATAAGCAAAAAGAAAAAAGCCAGAAGTGGTGCTGTGGCTCAAGTGATAGAGTGCTAGCCTTGAGCTGAAGGACAGCGCCCAGGCCCAGAGTTCAGGCCCCATGACCGCCGCCCCCTCCCCCCCCCCCCCCCCCCCCCCCCCCCCCCCCCCCGCCAAAAAAAAAGAAGGAGTATGATTCCTACAACAGTTAGCATTGTGAGTGTTTGTTAATTCACACAGGTTGCTCTGAGAATAAAGCTGATGTAAAAAGCAAGAAAATAAAAATAAAATAGGCTTATAACAAGGATCTCTCAACTAAAGAGAATGTATACTTTGAAAATTTCATAGTGTTCATATTGTCCTTACTATTAGGAAAGGCCCTTTTAAAAGACAAGAGGCCAGGCGCTAGTGGTTCACGCCTGTAATCCTAGCTACTCAGGAGGCTGAGATCTGAGGATCAGGTTCAAAGCCAGCCCAGGAAGGAAAGTCCATGAAACTCATCTCCAATAAACCACCAAAAAACCTAAAGCGGCACTGTGGCTCAAGCAGTAGGGTGTTTCGCCTTGACCTGAAGAGCTGAGGGGACAGTGCTTAGGCCCAGAGTTCAAGCCCCACAACTGACAAAAAAAAAGACAACAAGTGGCTGGGAAAGTAGCTCAGTGGTAGAATGATTGCCTTGCATGCATGAGGCCCTGGGTTAGATTCCTCAGCGCCACATAAGCAGAAAAAGCCAGAAGTGGCGCTTGGCTCAGGTGGTAGAGAACTAGCCTTGAGCTAAAGAGCTGAGGGACAGCGCCGATGCCCAGAGTTCAGGCCCCACGACTGACCCCCCCCCCCCCCCCAAAATAAAAGACAACAAGGGCTGGAGGATGTAGTTCATTGGTAGGGCACTTGCCTAGCATTCATGAGTCTGGAGTTGACCCTCAGCCCTAGGGATGTAAGTAGGGGAGTAGGCAAGGGATATAAAAATGAAAAAAAAGTGGGCTGGGAAGGTGGCTTACTGGTAGAGCGCTTGCCTAGCATGCATGAAGCCGTGGTTCGATTCCTCAGCACCACATACACAGAAAAAGCCAGAAGTGGTGCTGTGGCTCAAGTGGTAGAGTGCCAGCCTTGAGCAAAAAGAAGCTCATGGGACAGTGCCCAGGTCCTGAGTTTAAGCACTGGCAATAAGAAGAGGAGGAGGAGGAGAAACAGGAGGAGGAGAGGTAGAAGAGGAAGAGGAAGAGGAAGAGTAGTAGTAAAAAAATTATGATGTCTTCTACAATTAGGATTATTTTCTATATGTCTAAATGCTGCTTTGAGTTATAATAAAATAAGCAACCATATTTCCATTCTGCTTTCCTATTTCCCACATCACGATTTTGAGAAGATTCAGTGGTTACTCGTGTCTATCTTACTATCCTTTTGGAGATGTACAAGATAATGTAATTCTATCTTTCCATAACATGATTTAGCAGCTTAGCTGTGATAACTGTAGTATTATATAGTGGAAAATAGTATTACCTCTGCTACAACTTAATACCTGTTGTTTACCTTAAACATACCTGGAAGAGAAGATTCAAAAATTCATTGGCAAGAACATTTTTCACACTCCAGATCTGATAGTCTTCTAGAGTAAGATGGCCTATCTGAAAATGAGACATTGAAAAGATCTCACGTTAAGTTAGAATACAGTCATGTCCCTGAAAGCAAGCCCATAATTCATATTAGGTACTATGTGTTCATCTAAAAACAAGCCAGTAGTGTAAGTTTGCAGGTCATAAAACTTAGGCAAATTCATTTGTGATTTTATTCAAGCAAGCAATAAAAGCAAAATGTTATTAATAATAAATTTTCCTCACTAAACTTGGGCTATAGCCAGGTGCTAGTGGCTTATGCTTGTAATCCTAGGGTTATAGCCAGGCGCTAGTGGCTTATGCTTGTAATCCTAGCTACTCAGGAAGCTGAGATCTGAGGATTCCTGTTTGGAGCCAGCCCAGACAATAAAGTCCGTGAGTCCCTTGAGATTCTTATCCCCAATTAACCCCCAAAACCTAGACATGGAGGTGTGGCTCAAGTGGTAGAGCACTATCCTTAAGCAAAAAGCTCAGGGACAGCACCCAGGCCCTGAGTTCCAGTACATGCAAAGAAAGAAAAAAAAAAAACTCTGGGTATAACAAAATTATTTCTGCTTCAAAGGTTACCAATGAAAAACCATAAAGGAATACGGAGTGGACAAAGTGAACATTTACAAATTTTCAAACTAAGTAGTTGACTTTCATTTGCTAGTACCAGGGCTTGAAGTCAGACGTTGGACTTTCTCTGCTTGTTTGCTCATAGCTGGCACTCTACTACTTAAGCTATGTGCCTCTAGCCTGGCATTTTTCTGGTTAACTGTAGAAATCTCTCAAGATTTTGTCTGCTGGGGCTGGCTTTGAACCTCAATCCTCAGATTTCAGTATTCTGAGTAGCTAGGAAAACAGGTGAACTACCAGAACCCAGCTTAATCCCTAATAATTTTATGACTTTCTTATGGAGTATTTACCTTTCTCCAAATATTACTTTTCTATAAAAAAGCAACATTTTTGTTATGTCAATGTGTACAAAAATATATGTAAATATATATCAAATGTTTATCTCACACATCAATTGTGTTTTTTGTTTTTGTTTTGTTTTTGCCAGTGCTGGGGCTTGAACTCAGGGCCTGGGCATGTCCCTGAGCTTCTTTTGCTCAAGGCTAGCTCTCTAACACTTGAGCCAAAACACCAATTTTGGCTTTTTCTTTGTATGTGGTACTGAGAAATTGAATCAAGGACTTCATGCATGCTAGGCAAGCACTCTACCACTAAGCCACATTCCCAATCCTCACTGAATGTTTTTAACTTTTTGAGCCACAGCATTACTTCCAGTTTTCTACTGGGTTAATTGGTGATAAGAGTCTTACAGACTTTCGTGACCGGGCTCGTACCAAACAGTGACCCTCACGCTCATCTCCTGAGTAGTTAGGATTATAGGCATGATTATAGGCTATTTTTAAGTTTTTGCCATTTAATGATACTATGTTCTCTGTTCATCATATAAAAACATGTTATATAAGGTTTTCAATTAATTATTATTAATTATTATGATTAATTATTGTAATTGTTTTCTATGAGACAACTACTATTTAGATTTACTAATAGCAATCTAAATGGTGGCAGTCAATTAACAAGATAAAGACATTTTCTTTCTTTTGACGGTATTGTGGCCTGACTCATACATCATTTTTAAGAAAACAAAACACAGCTGACTTCTGGAATCACTGAAGTGTGTATTTCAACTGCTATACCCAAACAACAAACATGTAAAGATTTAATAGTAAGAAAATCTTAATTGTAACCCCTCCTTGTATATCAACTTGACAATAAAATTTAAAAGAAGTAAAAGAATATCTTCCAAATCCATGTAGAGAAATTAAAGGGAAAGAAAAATGAAAAAATGAAAAACCTCACTTCTATTTTTCTAAGCATGTTTCTATTCAGAAATTGAGGAAGGATGGTGTTGGTGGCTCATGCCTGTAATCCTAGCTACTCAGGAGGCTGAAATCTGAGGATCACAGTTCAAAGCCAGCCTGTGCAGGAAAATTCATGAGACTCTTGTCTTTAATTAACCACCAGAAAACCAGAAGTGGCGTTGTGGCTCAAGTGGTAGAGCTTGCCTTGAGCTAAAGAGCTCAGAGACAGTGCCCAGGCCCAGAGTTCAAACTCCATGACCAAAAAAAAAAAAAAAGTTGAGGAAGTATAAGCAAATCACTACATTATGCCTAGTATCACAGAATCTTTCTTATCATGACTACTTACTTAAATTGCTTGTTCACTTATCACAAAGAGGAAGTGCTCTGAAGGGGTTTGTATGTTTTTCTCAAATCTAGTACAAGGAATTGAAAACATCTAGATCTATATTACAGAATTCCCCCAAAGGATTTCTAACTTAGATCTTTGATCTATACTCCCTAGTCTTCTGCACTTTTTATTTTTGAAACAAGGTGCTTCCTGCTTATGTGCTTACATGGACCACAATCCATCTATTTTGGCTTCCTGTTATATCTGGACTAACAGGCATGCTCCACCAAACCCAGTTATCACTTATAAAGTGGTGTCGCTAGCTACCCTGCCCCGGTTGGCTTCAATCTGTAACTTTTCATATCTCAGCCTCCAAGCAGGTAGGACTACAGGCTTGAGCCCAACTACTCTGGCAATTTTTGAAACAAGGTCTTGCTTTTTTGCCCAGGTTTCTTGATTAATGCTTCTTACCATAGCAGAGATGACAGGCATGCAATGCATGAGCTTTTTCTGTTGAGACAGAGTCTTGCTGAGATGTTCTTGATCTGAGCCACCACACATAGCTAGGATATACAAGCATGACACCTCATCTAGCTATTTGGCATGTGTCTTTGAATCTTTGTGTCTGTGTTTGCCTGCAGAGTAGCTAAGATTACAGGTTTCAGCCACCAGAGTTGAACTAATCTGATTCTTTTATGTAGCCAAACTATACAAATAATTAAGGCACCTAGTCTCAAATATTTTAAGGAACAATGTTCTTTTTTGTGTGTTGGCACAAGGGTTTGAAGTCAAGGTCTCATGTTAGCTAGGAATGTAATATCACTGGATCTACATCTTCCATCCTTTTTTGCTTTTAGTTATTTTTCAGGTAGGATCTTGGTTTTTGCATGGTACCGGCCTCAGATCACAATATTCTTACCTATAGCCTCCTATACAGCTAGAATCACAAATGTGTATTACCACACTTGGTGTGTTCATTAATATGAGATACTAAGAATTCTTTGCCTACACTGCTTCAAACTATGATCCTCCCAGACTCTATCTCCTAAGTGGCTAGGATTACAGGCACAACCACTCTACATGGCTAAGGAACAATTTCCATAGTGAAGTTATACTACATAAAAGAAATGTTAATATTGTCCCCCCTCCCCAAAAAAGAAATATAGAAAGAAAATACTGTATATTACCATATAGATTAATCATATGTACACTAACAGTCAAAAGCCCATTTGGAAGCCAGGCATGGCAGAGCTTAGGTCTGTAATCCCAGAACTCAGGAGAAGAGGTAGAAGGATAATAAGTTTAAGGCCAGCTTGGGCTACATGGTTTCAGGTTAGTCCAAGTTATATAGCAGGACACTGTCTTAAAAAAAAAAAAAAAAAGCCAGGCACTGGTGGCTCATGCTTGTAATCCTAGCTACTCAGGAGGCTGAGATTTGAGGATTGTGGTTCAAAGCCAGCCTAGCAGGACCATCTATGAGAAAACTGGAAGTGGCTCTGTAGCTCAAGTAGTAGAGCTCTCACCCTTAGCTGAAGAGCTCAGAGATAGCACCCAGGCAGAGTTCAAGACCCACTACTCTCTCTCTCTCTCACACACACACACACACACAAGAGCCCATTTGCTATACCAACAATTAAAAACTAATTAAAACATACACAATTTTGCTTAAAAACTAGAGTAGTAAGTTAAGGGAAAAAGTGAGGGCTGCCGACAGCCATTTTTCTTTGTAATGAAGATCAAAGGTAGATACAGAATTTAGGGGAAAGATAAGCTTAGATGAGGATGCAAAAAAACACACAAAACAAATAAATGAAATAGAAAATATAGGCATAAAGAAACAAAGACTAGTGGAAATCAAATTAATAACTCTTCCCAGGCTAAAAGAGATATCGGAGGTGTGGCTCAAGTAGTTCCAGCCTTGATTAGAAAAAAACAAGTGAGAGCCTGAGACCTGAGTTCAAATTCCAGTGTTGGCACAAAACCAAAAACCTCTAAAGAAAAAAAAGCAACTAATAAACCTTATGATTATGGAACCCAGGAAATTTCCCTGCTGGCAGAGAGGGCCCTGACTGTTGCTTCTCCCCTTTCCTCCCTCCTTTTTTTTCTTCTGCTCTTATGAAGGCTTCAACTTTTAGATTTGTTTATTCTCCCTATGACCCCTTCCTGACTCACTTGACTCTCTCTTTTTTTTTTTGGTCCAGTCGTGGGGCCTGAACTCTGGGCCTGGGCGCTGTCCCTCAGCTCTTCAACTGAAGGCTAGTGCTCTACCACTTGAGCCACAGCACCACATCTGGCTTTTTTCTTTTTGTTTATGTGGTGCTGAGGAATCGAACCCAGGACCTTATGTATGCAAGGCAAGCGCTCTACCAATGAGCCACCTTCCTAGCCCCTCACTTCACTCTCTAACTGATAAGACCTACATAGGTGAAACACCAGCAGAACAGATCAATTTCATGGGGATCTACTATATGGACCTTAGAACAATTCAGCCTATACAACAGCAATCAAAGGCAAACTCTTTTGGGAGTAAATCATGTGCCAACTGCTACTGATGGAAGGAAAACAGGTACTCAGCTCCTCAGGATGAACCCTAAATGAGTCAAAGAAGCAAGAACTACAGATTCTTTAGCTAGTGAATGTGCTACAGTGGTAGTGTTAGTGGATTGTTTTTATGTTGATGAACTTGCTTGTGAGTGAACAAAGCAGGAGTACTGCATGATTCCCTGGTGATGAGTGCTACCTTGGACACCGTTCTGGAACTTGGCTGCACTGACAAATTTGTATACCTCTTTCTTCGTGTCCCACCCTCCTCTTGCTTTCAAAGAAGCATTGATAGCTAGAAACTTCCTTTGTCAAGGTAACCAACTCACATAGCCAATCGGATAAGTATAGAGCATAGAGTTGAGTGCCAGCTGGAATACACTGGCTTAATAACTAGAAAGGAAACTCCCAGTCCAATTCATATTATAGAGCCCAGCAAGCAAAAAACTGATTTTTTTCCTATTTATTTATTTAGTCATTTGTGGGGCTTGAACCCAGGACCTGGGTGCTGTCCCAGAGCCTCTGTGTTCAAGTCTAGTGTTCTACCACTTGAGCCATACCATCACTTCCAGTTTTCTAATGGTTAACTGGAGATAAAGAATCTCATGGACATTCCTGCTTTGAACCATGATTCTCAGATCTCAGCCTTCTGAGTAGCCTTCTGAGTAGCTAAGATTACAGTCATGAGCCACCTGTGCCCAGCCAACTTTTTAATTTTTTTCCCTCTTTTTCTCACTGGTAGTCCATTCCAACTCCCACTCTCTTTATTACCTCTATCTTTATTTTCCCTTTCTGTATATATGAGAAATCTTCAATTATGCATTCCATTCCCCAGAGCCCCATTTTCCACATCTTTTTTTTTTTTTGGGGGGGGGGGGGGTCCAGTCATAGGGCCTGAACTCTGGGCCTGGCGCTGTCCCTCAGCTCTTCAGCTCAAGGCTAGTGCTCTACCACTTGAGCCATAGCACCACTTCCAGCTTTTTTTTTTTCTTTTTGCTTATGTGGTGCTGAGGAATTGAACCCAGGGCCTCACGCATGCAAGGCAAGCCCTCTACCACTGAGCCACCTTCCCAGCCCCTTCCACATCTTTTATCCTTTCTGCCACCACCCCCCTACTTTTAATAGCCAAGTACTATTTTCTACACAAAGCAACTTTATCATTCTGATATCCTTTGGAAAGAATCAAAATCCCTAGGCCCTAGGCCCTTGTATATATAATGTGTTTGGTGTATACATCTTGTAAACTAAGGCCTTTTGTTTGTAGATATTTGGTTGGGTTTTGAATTGGTGAACTTTTATTTTTGGGGGGGGAGGGTCTGGTCATGGGGCCTGAACTCTGGGCTTGGGCGCTGTCCCTCAGCTCTTCAGCTCAAAGCTAGCACTCTACCACTTGAGACACAGCGCCACTTCTGGCTTTTTTTTTTTGCTTATGTGGTGCTGAGGAATTGAACCCAGGGCCTCAGGCATGCAAGGCAAGTGCTATACCACTGAGCCACCTTCCCAGCCCTGAATTGGTGAACTTTTTAACTCCACATCAAGGACAAGAAACAGAACATCAACCAAGCTAATACTCATTCCTGTGAGAATACAGAAATTAACTCAGTGGAGAGACCTCAAGTGACTAACACTCAAGTTTACTTCTGCTCTTAAAGTTAATATAAACGGAGTCATACTGTGCATTGTTTTATTTTGGTTTAATTTTCTTTCTTTCTTTCCTTTTGTTTTGTCAGTTTGGGTCTTAAACTCAAGTCCTGGGTGCTGTCCCTGAGCTCTTTCGCTCAAGGCTCATGCTCTACCACTTTCAACCACAGCATCATTTCTAGTTTTTTACTAGAAATTGGGGATAAGAGTCTCACGGGAACTTTTCTGCCCAGGCTAATTCTGAACCATGATCCTCAGATGTTAGCCTCCTGAACAGCTAGGATTACACATGTGAGCCAACAGCATCCAACTATGTTTGATTTCTTCTACAACATAGTAAGCTTTATTAGAAAGGAAGAAATAATGGTTATAAACTACAGAGGTCAAGAAGTTTATTTAGTTCTTACATTAGACTTCATAGACTTGCTAAAAGATGGAACAAAGTCTCTTTACAGATAATTTTGAGCTACTATAACCACAGGTCCAGGTAAATATTTAGCAAAGGTACTTGACCATGTATATAAGCTATACTTTTTTTTTTTTTTTTTGGCATGTGTATGACACTACTGGGGCTTGAAGATAGGGCCTAGGTGTTGTTCCTTAGTTTTTCACTCAAAGCTAATACTCTATCACTTGAGCCACAGCTCCATTTCCAACCTTTTGGTGGTTAACCAGAGATAAGACTCTATGAACTTTCCCACCTGGGCTGACATTGAGCCAAGATCTTCAGATCCAGCCTCTTGTGTAGCAAGGGTTACAGGTGTGAGCCACTGGTGCCTGACTAAAGCTACACAATGTGATTTATGAGTATATGGTTATTGGGGCTGGGAAGGTGGCTCAGTGGTATAGCACTTGCCTTGCATGCTCGAGGCCCTGGGTTCGATTCCTCAGCACCACATAAGAAAAAAAGCCGGAAGTGGTGCTGTGGCTCAAGTGGTAGAGTGCTAGCCTTGAGCTGAAGAGCTGAGGGACAGCGCCCAGGCCCAGAGTTCAGGCCCCATGACCGGACCCAAAAAAAAAAAAAAAAAAAAAAGAGTATATGGTTATTTTGAGAAAAAGATAAATTAGTCATAGTCTGACTTACTTTTGTAGTGTCATGTGCATCCAATATGCCTTCCACAATGTCAGAGAGATCCTTATGCAATTCCTTTAAAAAATAACCCAAAAGAGTAATAAGAAAAGGCTATGTAAATATAATTTTTATTATTCAGTAGCTAAATTATGCTGGCCAAATATTTAAAAATTACTATAGATTCTCACATTGTTTCACAAAGTAAGATACTCTGCTGTTTCATTCTTAGTCTACACAATAAGCTCAGTTTATTAAATTTTCCTAAGGCAAATTTCTTAATTTTACATATTTAGCTATGAATACTTGGAGTAGCACAATATACCAACTAAATGCAGTAACAAATCCTTCTTGTTTTTTTTTTTTTTTTTTGGTCAGTCATGGGGCTTGAACTCAGGGCCTTGGGTCCTGTCCCTGAGCTCTTTTGTTCAACACAAGTCCACCTCTGGTTTTCTCATGGTTAAATGGAAATCAGAGTCTCAGAGAATTTCCTGCCCTGGCTGGCTTTGAACTGTAATCCTTAGATCTCAGCCTCCTGAGTAGCTAGGATTTCAGGTGTGAGGCACCAGTTCACAGAACAAATGCTTTTTTCTTTTCTCTTACAAATCATCATTCAATTTTCCTGTTGGAGGTTTATATTCAAGAAGATGCAATAATCAGAACTTACGGGGATATCATCAGTGCGGTTGTCCTTCCAGACCTCTAAAAGTGCAACCACCATGTCTCTCAGTTCAACCCTGGAGAGAACTCCATCACGGTCAACATCAAACACCTTGAAACAAACTAATAAAAAGAAACGTATGGAGACAAATGACTTTTAGATTCTGAAGTATAAAACACTTTATTAGAAACTGCACTGCATACTTACTTAATTTTTCAAGCAAGCATATTCTGGATCAGTTTTCATCAGGAGTAGATTATAGTCTATCAGTATATTTTTGGAACTTATTGAATTTCCTCAATAGACTTCACAAATCTGTCTCTAAATAATTACCCAGGTTGGGATGACCTATCTATCACATAGATCTAACTTGTTTATAAGGTAGAAATAAGGAGCCAGGTGCCAGCAGCTCATACCTGTAATTTACCTTGCTACTCAGGAGGCTGAGATCTGAGGATCACAGTTTGAAGCCAGTCTGGGCAGGAAAGCCCATGAGACTCTTATCTCCAATATAGTACTCAAAAAAGCCAGAAATGATGCTGTAGCTGAAAAGAAGCTCAGGGATAGGGCCCAGGCCCTGAGTTCAAGCCCCAGGACTGACAAAAACCCATAAACAAAAAACAAAACAAAACTAGAGAGCCCTGTACTAGTGGATCACGCCTGCAATCCTAGCTACTCAAGAAGCTAAGACCTAAGGATCATGGTTCAAAGCCAGCCCAGGCAGGAAAGTCCATGAGGCTCCTATCACCAATTAACTACCATAAAACCAGAAGTGGTGCTGTGGCTCAAGTTATAGAGTGCTTGCCTTGAGCTGAAGAGCTGAGGGACAGTGCCTAGGCCCAGAATTCAAGCCCCACGACCGACCAAAAAAAAGAAAAGAAAAGGGACTAAACAAATATTATCTTACAGGTTATAAACAGGTAATATAAGTCCTTAAGTTAATTTCCTTTTTCCTGTAGTTTTCCACCCTCTCTCTGTATCTTCCCCCTTTCCTTTTTAATTTTTAGTGATGCCACATATCAAAACTAGGGCCTGGAGCCCAGGCAATCTGTTCTACCACTGAACTTGATCTCCAGTCCATTAAAATTTCTTTCTTTCCTTCCTTTTTACTGGTCCTGGGACTTGAACTCAGGACCTGGGTGCTGTCCCTGAGCCTCTTTATGCTCAAGGCTAGAGCTCTATCACTCGAGCCACAGCACTACTTCCAGCTTTTTCTGAGTAGTTTATCGGCAATAAGAGGCTAACAGGCTTTCCTGCCTGGGCTGGCTTTGAACCTCGAACCTCACATCTCAGCCTCCTGAGTAGCTAGGATTACAGGCCTGAGCACCAGTGCTCAGCTTCCTTCCTTCCTTCTTTTTGTTTGCTTTTGAAATACATCTCACTATAGAGATATATAGATACATATAGGCTGACCTTGCTTGAGGCCTTAGTAGCGCTGGCATTACAGATGTGTACCACCATATCTAGCTCATTTAAGTTATTGTCTAATGCTCAAAACAGATGAATGGAAATCTATTTCTATTTATTTTCTTGTTTGTTTAGGCAGCACTAGAGTTAGAACTCAGGGTACTGAATTTGGTAGGCAGATGCTCTACCACTTCATTTTTTTTTTATTTAATTTAAATTTTTTTTTGTAAACATACTGTACAGAGGGGTTACAATTACATGGGCAGGATAATGCATACATTTCTTATCAAGCATTGCAGCCTCCTCCTTTGTTTACCCTTCACATCCCTTCCTTACCTCCCCCCTACCTCCCCACCACCCAATCCTCCCCCCTCCCCACCTCTACCACTTGATTACATCTACTGCATATACAGTTGTTTCTTATATACATTTAATATCCTATCTACACTGAGAATCACAACATGATGATGGAAATATACCTTGTATCCACTTTAGCTTTCTAATGTAACAATGTACATTAATTTTTTTGCCAAGAACAAGTTCAGCTCTTCAATAAGGCTTATATACAATATGCTAAGGATCAGAAAATTAATACTTCATTAATTAACTCCAATAGAATCACTTTAATTTGTTAACAGACATATTTATCATCAACAAAATTGTTTTTTTATAGTTGGAGTGGTGGGTCAGTCATGAGGCTTGAACATAGGGCCTGGCACTGTACCTAAGCCAGCCAGCCTACCTGCCTTCCTTCTTTCCTTTCTTTTTTTGTGCTCAAGGATAGTGCTCTACCACTTTGAGCCATATTCCACTTTCAGTTTTTAGGTGGTTAGATGAAAATAAGAGTCTCACAGACTTTCCTGCTTAAGCTGGCTTTGAACTGCAACCCTGAGACCCTGCCCCCTGAGCAGCTAGGATTACAGGTGTGAGCCAACAGCATCTGGCAAAAAAAAAATCTTAAAATTGTTAAAAGCAGTAAGTAATCTCAACAAAAAGCAGAGATTTCAGTTGCTTTTCTTAACATTAAATTTTTATAATTTTCCTAAAGCCAGTTTAGAGCAATAATACATTAACAAGGAGTAAAAAGTCTGGATTTTTAGGATTAAAACTTCTGTTTATATAGAATAATTATGATATTAAATCAAAATGGATCATTGTATAATATTACTCAGTCAGACAAAAATATTAATACCCCAAACAGGCAATATTTGGGAAGCTCTATTTTAGGAAGTCAGAAATAATTACTCTAGTAAATACATTTGAATTAGATTCCAATTAAATGTAAATGGTTGCATTTTCTCAAGTATGATCACGATTTAATAATGCAATATATACTTATACCGGTACATCATGCTGTAACATTTTAGTCAGGTTAAAAAGACCATTTCAGGGGCTGGGAAGGTGGCTCAGTGGTAGAGCGCTTGCCTTGCATGCATGAGGCCCTGGGTTCCATTCCTCAGCACCACATAAGCAGAAAAAAAAAAGCCGGAAGTGGTGCTATGGCTCAAGTGGTAGAGTGCTAGCCTTG
The DNA here is from genome assembly GCF_019054845.1 of Dipodomys spectabilis. Taxonomy (NCBI): domain Eukaryota; kingdom Metazoa; phylum Chordata; class Mammalia; order Rodentia; family Heteromyidae; genus Dipodomys; species Dipodomys spectabilis. The sequence goes on from NW_024870681.1 coordinate 8,452,678, forward strand.
AGCTGAACAGCTGAGGGACAGTGCCCAGGCCCAGAGTTCAGGCCCTATGACTGGGCCCCCCCCCCCCTAAAAAAAATTTACTTATGTAAAACATAATTTATAAAAACATAACTCTTATAAAATATAAACTTTTATAAAATATGTAGTCAAATATAAAAAATGAGTTCTATTTCAAATTATATATGACACAAAACTCTCAATACAGACTAATAGAAAATATTTCTTAAATGTTTAAAAAACTTTCATTTATCAAGAATTGATATTTCAGGAAAAAAAGTCTTTGTTTTATGCTGGTACTGGGGCTTGAACTCAGGGCTTGGGCACTGTTTCTGAGCTTTTTTGCTTCAAGGCTAATGTGCTATCATTTGAGCCACAGCTATACTTCTGGGTTTTTGCTGGGTAATTCGAGTAAGAGTCTCACAGCCTTTCCTGTCTGGGCTGGCTTCAAACTGTAATCCTCAGATCTTAGCCTCCTGAGTAGCTAGGATTATGGGCACGAGCTGGTGGCACCCAGGTCTCAACTCCATTATTAACAGCAAAGATCTAAATTACTGCTCAGTAAAAAAGAATAAATGATTTTTCTTCTTTATAGACTTATCTAAGTAAAAGACCAACCTGAGATTAACATGTGCCAACTTGACAATTATAAAAACTTGAACTTCATTAAGTATATATTGAAAAAAAAAATAGCCTAAGTGCCCCATTTGTTAGGAAAATGGAAAGACGTGGGAAAAATTATAATTAAGTGAAGTAAGCCAGGCCCAAAGAAACATAGGTCCCATGGTTTCCCTTATTTGCAATAACTAGAATATATCTGAGACAAGCAGAAACGTCAGATAAGTTGATGTTAGGTGAAATGAACCCCAAGATAAGGATTCAAATGTTTTTTCTTGCTTGCTATTGTTTCTAACATATTTAAAAGATATTTCTTTTTGCTTTGTATGTCCTCTCCCATGGTATAACCCCTGCTTTCACTATATTTGATGGGGTATAATTTGTGGAAGGGAAGGGCAAAAACAAACCGTTTAAATAGGGATACAGGTGGACCCATTGCAACAATGAGATGTACAAGTTGTTATGTCGAAAAATGAACTTCACAACTTTGGAGGGGGCGGATGGGAAGGGATGGGAAGGGGAAAGAAAGGAGGAGGCAACAATGCTTGATAAGAAATGTACTCATTACCTTGCTCATAATTGTAACCCCTTTGTACAGTATTTTCACAATAAAAAAATCTAACTTGCAAAAAAACAACTTGAACTTCATTAAGTATATATTGAAAAAAAATAGCCTAAGTGTTAGAGATAGTGAATAAATATATCCAGTTTTAGTTTCAAAACCAATTTCCTGAATTCTAAGTATACAGTAAGCTGCCAATTTTGATCTTGTGTTGCTCTTTACCCACATGAGTTTTTTTCTTTTTTTTTTTATTATTAGTATTATTATTAATTAGAGGAGGGTGTGGGGGGAGGGGGAAGCAGCAATACTGTGTTTAAAAATTATAATCTGTATCTGGCTTTCCTGTGTATGTTAACCACTTAAATGTTATTATTATCCTGCTTTGGTTTTATAGTGATTGTGAAACATTCGATGCAAGTATACAGTTATTTTCTCATTAAAATAAACTTGGAACTTCAGTCCACAGATAATCTACCTGAATACAGTTGATTTTCTTTCAATAGTTTGCAAATCTGGGACACTGTCTTAACTCACTTACATTTCTGTCTTTCAGCCAGGGGTCCCCTGCAGCAAGCTGATAACCCACAGGATATCTCCTTAAAGTCTATGTGATTGTCACGATTTTCATCAAAGGCATTAAACAAACCTACAAAATAGAAAAAAAAAAAATACCATAAATCACAGCCAACTGCCTGCTAGTGTTAGTACTGACATGTTTATGAAAGAAGGAATGACTAGTTTCTTTCTTGTAACTTTGTTGAATTAAAAAGAAAAAGTATATCAGTAACTCCTAATGCCTTATTTCTCTTAGTACATTTGAAACATAATACCAGAATTATAACACTTTGGTGTGATTATATTTGTAACTTCCTTATATAAATTCTATTACCTTAAATATGCCCATATATACCTAAGTGACAAAGGATCCAGAAAAGTCCTTACTATCAGATTAAGAAGAAAACAAAAAAAGTAGAGCAAAAAATTATACTGCTTATTTAAAATGAATATTAAAAATATGCATGATATCATTAATAAAGATCCACCAAAGCTCTACCACAAAACAAAGGAAATATAGTATGCTATTTTAAAAAGTCTTTATCTTATTGCTTACAGATTATTATTTAAAATTTCATAAAAGGAAAGGGATTTCAAGTCTAGTCATGTATTTTTCAATCTTTTTCTTGTTTTGTTGGTCATGGGGCTTGAACTCTGGGCCTGGGCACTGTCCCTCAGCTCTTCAGCTCAGGGCTAGCTCTACCACTTGAGCCAAAGCACCACTTCTGGCTTCTTCTGATTATATGGTGCTGAGGTCGAATCCAAGGCCTCATTATGCAAGGCAAGCAACTCTACCACTGAGCCACCTTCCCAGCCCTCAATCTTTTTTTCCAGAAAATATGGAATAATTTTGTTTTGAAATGAAGTATGCCCAATTCTAAAAAGGCAAAAATACAACTTCATTGTTGAATTGATAGGAACCCATCAATACCTACACTAAGTCTCCTAAGGAGTACTTTGGAAGCATCTTAGGCATCTGAAAAAAGCACAGATTATATATTTCAAGAGGGCTGGGAAGCTGGTTTAGAGGTAGACTGCTTGCCTTGCATGCATGAAGCCCTGAATTCAATTCCTCAGTACCACATACACAGAAAAGGCCAGAATTGGCATTGTGACTCAAGTGGTAGAATGCTAGCCTTGAGGAAAAAAAGCTCAAGGACAGTGCCCAGGCCCTGAGTTCAAGCCCCAGGACTGGCACACACACACAAAAATATAAAATATATATTCCAAGAATCTAATTTAGAAAACTAAAGCTGAGTAGGAGGTAGATGATTTACATGCCAAACATGTAAAAGGCCCTGGGATTGATCCCCAGCACTAAAAACAAAAAATTCGCAATCAGAAGCAGAAAATAAGTATTAAGATTCTAGATATGAGCTAGGTACCAGTACAGTAGCTCACATTAATAAATCGTAAATACTCAGGAGGTGAGATCTGAAGATCTCTGTTCAAAGCCAGTCCAGGCAGAAAAGTCTGTGACACTCTTCCAATTAAACAGCAAACAACTGGAAATAGAGCTGTGGCTAAGACAGCCTTAAGCAAAAAACAAAAAAAACAAACAAACCAACAACACTGGACAACACTCAGGCCCTGAGTTCAAGCCCAGGCCAACACACACACACATACACACACACACACTCCTCTCTCTTTCTCTCTCTCTCTCTCTCTCCATATATATACGTACATATGTATGTACTCATATGAATGAATATCTGTGTATATATACATATGTACAAGTGTGTATTTATACACATATACATATATATACAAAAATATATACATTTTATATATATTCCAGATATACCTATTATGTTATCAGTAATTTAAGATTCCATTTAAATTATTTACTTTTAAAGTCATAGTAGGGGCTGGGAAGGTGGCTCAGTGGTAGAGCACTTGCCTTGCATTCATGAGGCCCTGGGTTCAATTCCTCAGCATCACATAAGCAAAAAGAAAAAAGCCGGAAGTGGCACTGTGGCTCGAGTGGTAGAGCACTAGCCTTGAGCTGAAGAGCTGAGGGATAGCTCCCAGGCCCAGAGTTCAGGCCCAACAACCAGACCCAAAAATAAATAAATAAATAAAGTCAAAGTAATAAGGATCTATATTGGACCTCAGATATATCTATTCTCTTTTTCTTTAAGGGTAGCAGGAATATATTCTGTATGAACAAAAAAAAGTAGCCGAGGAAGAGGTGGGGTCATGAGCAAACCTGGAGCTCTGCCCATTTAGTGGCCACGCTCCCAATTAATATTTTACCTGACATTCTTTACTGGAGCATAATTTCATAACCACTGACTTGGTAAAACTCATTTTATATAGGAAGTTTATTTAGATGCAGAAAACAAAATTGATTTTTGCAAGGCTATACAAGTAGAATATGAAGGTTAAAACTGCAATCTTAATTTCCATCTTGGTTTTTTCCTCAATATACTAAACAATAATTAGCAAAGAACTTAAAAACCTGTAAGAATATGGCTTTTCAGAATTAAAATAGATTAAAAATAAGGGCTGGGCTTATATGTATTTATTTACCAATGATAATCTGTAAAATAATGGAATGCTTCCTACCTTCACTTAGAGAAGGACGAATAGGTGGTGAAACCAATGGGCCAAAGGTCTCTAAATCAAATCGTCCAGTTCGGGATTGAGCCTTTAGCAACCAATAACGCTTTTCGAGATCAATGATGTCTGATTCTTCCACTGAGAATCAAATCAAACAAGATTATAAAAATTTACAATATCCTTCTGGTTGTTAGTTAATCCTGATAATGTATCCTGGAAGAATTTAATATCTCAATTCAATTCCTAAAAATAATTATAACCACACACTGAAAGATAAATTTATTACAATTAAAATGGTAGGGAAATTAGATCCAAATAACAGAGAACTTAAAAGCCAGAAAAAAAAACTCTTCAATTTCTTATTAAGTAAGCTTCTAAATCCAGCATATAAAGTAATACACAATTGAGCCATGTCTTTTGGTCTTCTCAGACTACTTTTCATTACTTCCATTTTTGTTCATTTCCATTTTGTGTACATCTTCTCTCCTGGGTAGACTATAAATATCATAAATAGCAGGCTACAGGTCTGATTCCAACTGTCAACATAGTGACTCATTGATTGTTCAATACTTTTTGAACAAATAAAAAAATATAGTAAAAAGCTAGGTGCCAGTGGCTCACGCCTGTAATACTAGCAAAACAGGAGTCAGAGATCTGAGGATCACAGTTCAAAGCCAGCTCAAGCAGGAGAAAGTCCATGAAATTTTTATCTCCAATTAATCTTGGAGCTGGTAGTTCCTACCTGTAATCCATGAAATTCTTATCTCCAATTAACCAGCAAAAGAGTCAGAAGTGGGGTTGTGGCTCAAATGGTAGAGCGCTAGCCTTGAGCAAAAAAGCTCAGGACAGAGTCCAGGCCCTGAGTTCAAGCTCTAGGACCAGCACCAAGAAACTCCAACCATGGTTATATTTGTATGTGCTTTTTTTCCCTTCTAAGAAATTAAGCTGGGTGCTGGTGGCTCACGCAGGAGGCTGAGATCTGAGGATCATGGTTCAAAGCCAGCCTGGGCAGGAAAGTCCATGAGACTCTTATCTCCAATTAATCACCAGAAAACTGCAAGTGGCTCTGTGGCTCAAGTGGTAGAACGCTCACCTTGAACTGAAGAGCTCGGGGACAGTGCCCAGGCCCAGAGTTCAAGCCCTACCACTGACAAAAAAAAGAAAAAAGAAAAAGAAAGAAAGGAATTAAAATAAAACAGAGAAAGCATATACAAGGTATTATTCTGAATTAAACATAACAACTATTCTATTCAAATGTAAATCTCAGAATGTCCACTTCTGGCCATAATGAGTAACTAGCAATGGATTTGTTCTCATATCATAAATGACTAGAAAACTATAAAACAAATGTTCTTAAAACTCAGAGAAGAGGGTACAGGATTGTGATCTCTGAGGTGAGGACTTCCATCCCGTGGCCTTCTGCCTGAAGTTACTTTGCAGACTTTCACAAAGCATGAGGACCCTCAGAATAGAGATTTCACTGAATTAAGAACAGAGGTTAGTACAGGAAAGTTGAGGCAGCTAAAATTTAGAGAACAAAGTAATATAGAGGAAAGGGTTATGCAAACAAAGGGCTCTAGATACCCACATAGGAGTCTTGTCTTGTTGAACTTAAGCAGAATACTAAGCTGAATATGCACAAAGCAAAACTCACTGAAGCCAGACTAGGAATAAATGCTGAGGAACTATAAGCCTATAACTATAAGCCACATAACAGTCACAATATCTAACACTGGAAGAAAACATGGAAGAAGTAAGAAAATGTGACACCAAAGATAAAAATTAGCCAACAGAGTTTGACATATACATTTTATGGTTGTATGGAAATGTCACAGTGAAACTCTTCTTATACAACTAATACATGCTAATAAAAAAATCTTTTTCTGGAGATGAAGTATTGGGATTTGAACTCAGAGCCTGTTCTTACTAGGCTGGCACTCTACTACTTGAGCCAACCTACAGTCCTGCTTTTTGCTGGTTCCTTTTGAGACGGTATCTGGAGAACTTTTCTGTGCTAGTAGCTTCTTGATAGTTCTACTCTCAGCTTCCAGAGTAGCTAGGATTACAGATGTGATTCCACAGGGACCTTGACACCATTGACTTTTAGGTTCAGATAACTGCTTTTGTCAGGAAGCTGTCCACTACACTCACTGTAAGATTTTAAGCAGCATCTGGCCTGTATCTGTATTAGCAGGATCCCAAGTTGTCCATCCCATAAGCTGTGCAGACATTGCCATTATGTACTATAGGATACAAAATGGCCACCAGACTAGAAGCACTGCCATAGATACATTTACATATACACCAAGGCCAGACAAGTGATACATAAAACAACTTATTTTCATAAACATACTCATTTTTATTGGAGAAGAGTTAAGTAAATTATTAGAAAATAAATCCTTTATGACAAAAAATTTGAATATATTGAATTCTACACCATTTTCATTAATTTTAAACTAAATCACTATTGGAAACAATGTAGATATAACATTGAAGATTAGTGCTACTTATGATTGGATCTATAACCGCAAAAAAACAAAACCAGAAGGAGGCAACAATGCTAGATTAGAAATGTACTCATTACCTTGTAACCCCGCTGTACAGTATAAAAAACTTCATTAAAAAAAAACAAAAAACAGAAATGCAGCTGTGGTTCAAAGTGGTAAAGTGCTAGTCTTGAGCACAAAAACTCAGGGACACTGCTCAGGCCCTGAGTTCAAACCCCAGGACTGGCAAAAACAAAAACAAAAAAATTTAATCAAGAGGGTAAAAACCTTAAGATTTAAATGACAAACAAGATTTTAAGGTTATACTATTTTCATTCATAAGTATACAATCTCTCTATCATAAGAGATCTTATAATTGTAATCATACTGTAACTTTTATGTCATGTTGCTTTGTGCTTATATTAATGCTATCCAATTAAGACTACAAAATAAAAGCTGGGTGCCAGTGGCTCATGCCTGTGATCCTAGCTACTCAGGAGGTTGACATCTGAGGACTGCGGTTAGAAGCCAGTCCAGTCAAAAAAGTCTGAGAGACTCTCATCTCCACTGAAAATAACTACCAAAAAAGCTGGAAGTGGAGCTGGGGCTCAAGTGGTAGAATACTACTAGTCTTGAGCAAAAGAAGCTCTGGGACAGCACATAGGCCCTGTGTTCAAGTCCCAGAACTGACACATACAAAAGAAGAATATAGGGCTAGGAACATGGTTTAGTGGTAGAGTGCTTGCCTAGCATGTATGAAGCCTAGTGTTTGATTCCTCAGTACCACAAAAACAGAAAAAGCCAGAAATGGAGTGTGGTGCTCAAGTGGTTGAGTGCTAGCCTTGAGCAAAAGCAGCTCAGGGACAGCACTCAGGCCCTGAGTTCAAGCCCCAGGACTGGCAAAAAAAAAAAAAAAGAATATAAAAAATATAAAACCTAAGCTGGGTACCAGTAGCTCACTCCTGTAATCCTAGCTACTCAGGAGGCTGAGATCTGAGGGTCATGGTTCAAAGCCAGCCTGGGCAGGAAAAGTCCATGAGACTCTTATCTTCAATAAATAACTAGAAAACTGGGAAGTGGCACTGTGGCTCAAGTGGTAGAGTGCCTAGCCTTGAGCTGAAGAGCACAGGGACAGCACCCAAGCCCAGAGTTCAAGCCCCATGACTGACAAAAGAAAAGAAAGGAAAGAAAGAAAGAAAGAAAGAAAGAAAGAAAGAAAGAAAGAAAGAAAGAAAGAAAGAAAGAAAGAAAGTCTATCTTTTGAAATGCTACTTTATTATTACAAAAAGAGAAAACAAAACACAAGCAATGGAAATTATTCAGCAATTTCCAAAGCTTTTGATTTTCTTGTAATTACTTTGTGAATTTGCTTTAATTTCATAAGTAAATTTTGTCATTATTAAATTTAAAACTGACCTGGGCACCAGTGGTTCATGCCTGTAAATCTAGCTACTTGTAGGCTGAGCTCTGAGGACCAAGGTTTGAATTCGGCCTGTCAGACAAATCCTCAAGACTCTTATCTCCAATTAGCCAGCAAAAGTCAGAAATAGAGGTATGGCTTAGCAAAGGCTAAGCAAGAGTGGGGGGCCATGAGTTCAAGCCCCACTACTGGCACACACACACAAAAACATCTAAAACTAAGTATCTAGAAAATATACAACAACAAAAAAAAAACTTATCACTTTTAATGCTATCATCCTAAAATAACCAATAATAAAATCTGTTACTACTACTAATAGTAGCTTAATTTTTCATTTGTATTACTTGTGGCTTTACATTAGTAATTAAAGTAGTAACACATTTTGCTGCATGAAAAACATTGAAAATGTAAATCAAGAGGAAAAATGAAAAAACGTTACTGCATATTTGTATATAATTAATCACAGTATTTCCATCTAATATGTCACCTGACTATTTAGGATTTCCAATGTGTTCACTCTGCAATCTACAGTATGTATGATTTTTCAAATTGCACAAATTCAGGTTCATGTATTTAAGTAATCAACAGAATAAGCTCCTTTAAAAATGTGGCTTAGTGGTAAAGCGCTTGCCTAGCTCTGGTTTTGATTGGTCAGCACCACATAAACAAAAAAAAATGTTAGATGCCGGCTCTGGTGGCTACTCAGGAGGTTGACATCTGAGGATCATGGTTCAAAGCCAGCCTGGGCAGGAAAGTTCATGAGACTCTTTATCTCCAGTTAACCACCAGAAAACTGGAAGTAGTGCTGTGGCTCAAGTGGTGGAGCGCTCAACTTGAGCTGAAGAGTGTAGGGACAGCGCCCAGGCCCAGAGTTCAAGGCCCAAGACTGACAAAAAAAAAAAAAAAAAAAGCTAGAAGTTGTGCTGTGGCTCAAGTGGCAGAGTGCTAGCCTTGAGCAAAAGAAGCTCAGGGACAGTGGTCAGGCTCGGAGTTCAAGCCCCAGGACTGGCAAAAAGAAAAAAGAAAGAAAGAAATATTATAATACAAATTTTTTAACCTTTTCTTTTTTTTTTTTTGCTCCTGCTGTGGTTTGAACTTAAGGCTTTACAATCTTGCTGGGCTTTGTTGATCAAAGCCCACAGTCTACCACTTGAACTATGCCTCCGGTTCCCACATTTTGCTAGTTAATTGTATTTGCGAGTTAATAGGATTTGTCTATACCCCAGGTGATTCTCAATATGATCCTTAGATCTCAGGCTCCTGAGTAGCTAGGATTATAGAGTGAACTACTAATCCATGAGAGAAAAACTTTCATACAAAAAAGACCTGGGGCTGGGCATCGGTGGCTCACACCTGTAATCCTAGCTATTCAGGAGGCTGAGATCTGAGGATCATGGTTCAAAGCCAGCCTGGGCAGGAAAGTTCACAAGACTCTTATCTCCAATTAACCACCAGAAAACCGGAAGTGGCACTGTGGCTCAAGTGGTAGAGTGCTAGCCTTGAGCAAAAGAAGCTCAGGGACAGTGCCCAAGCCTTGAGTTCAAGGCAAAAAACAAAAACAAACAAACAAAAAACAGAAATATATACTGTGCATATAGCTTTGTTAACCAAATAACTAATCTCCTCATAAGACATTTACAAATGTCCGATAACTTCAGAATGAAAACTAATTTTCTAAATATACAAAATTTTGAACTAAAAATCTTGCTTTCATTTTTGAAAAATTAGAAATGTCTACTTTAAATATCCATATAAGCCAGGCACTGGTGGCTTACACACTATAATCTTAGCTACAGCACCAAGGCCTAGAGTTCAAGCACCATGACATGACAGAAAAAAAACCTACATATACCTGTAGTTATTTTAGAATATTTTTAACTTTTTTCTTTTTCTTTTTTGTTGGTCATGGGTCTTGAACTCTGGGCCTGGCGCTGTCCCTCAGCTCTTCAGCTCAAGGCTAGCACTCTACCACTTGGGCCACAACACCACTTCTGGCTTTTTCTACTTATGTGGTGTTGAGGAATCGAACCCAGGGCCTCATGCATGCAAGGCAAGCACTTTACCACTGAGCCACCTTCCCAGCTCTGGAGTATTTTAAAATTTTAGCAACAGGCCAGATGACTCACATCTATAATCCTAACTTCTCAGGAGCCTGACATCTGAAGATTGTGGTTCAAAGCCAGCCTGGGTAGACTCACACCTATAATCCTAGCTACTCAGGAGCCTGAAATCTGAGGATTGTGGTTCAAAGCCAGCCTGGGTAGAAAGTCCATTAGACTTTTATCTCCAATAAACCTCCTGAAATCTGAAAGTGGAGGTGTGGCTCAAAGTGTTATAGTAGTAGCCTTGAGCAAAAAGGCTCAGGGACAGCACCCAGGCCTGAGTACAAGCCAAAAAATTAGCAACTGTCAAACTACCATAGGAGTTCCATATATAAACTGAAATAAGATTACTTTCCCTTATTCCCACGTAAGAAATCGGCTTACTCTAAAGAAAAATAGAAGAAATATAGAAAAAAAAAACACCTTTTCTTTTTCTAGAAACATTAGCTTTCTCAAACTTAGCAAAGGCTAAGCAAGAGTGGGAGGCCATGAGTTCAAGCCCCACTACTGTGTACAAAAACACACACACACACAAAGCTTTAAACTTCCTTCCAAGTAATGAATTAGCATATAAAAAAAAACCTGACCTGAAACAGAAGGAAAGCAAGCAATCTTGATGAAAGAAACTATGATGGAGGATGGGAAGGTGGCTCAGAGGTAGAGAGCTTGCCTTGCATGCCTGAGGCCCTGGGTTCGATTCCTCAGCACCACATAAAGAAAAAAGCCGGAAGTGGCACTGTGGCTCAAGTGGTAGAGCGCTGGCCTTGAGCTGAAGAGCTGAGGGGCAGCACCCAGGCCCAGAGTTCAGGCCCCACGACCCGACCCAAAAAAAAACAAAAACAAAAAAAAACTATGATGAAAAAAAATGTTTCTTTAATACTTAGTATTTGTTTCTTTTTTTTTTTCTTTTTCTTTCACAGTAGTCTTAGGGCTTGAACTCAGGGCCTGGCTGTCATCTCTGAGCTTTTTAGCTCAAGGGTAATGCTTTTCTACTTGAGGAACAGCTTCTTGCTGATTAACTGAAGTCTCATAGACTTTTCTGCTGGGGCTGACTTCGACAATCTTCAGATCTTAACCTCCAGGATAGCTAGGATTGAAAGTGTGAGCCACTAGCACCAGACTCATACTTAACATTTCTATACTACCAAGTATTGTGCATATAAAAGATGTTCAATAATGTTTACATAATAACATTAAATTAGAACATGCAAACATTACATTAACTGTTTTGTTTTGTTTTTTACTTTAAAACTATATTTACTAATCTCCTTAAAAACATAACTTCTTTGTTGAAGTATAAATGGGAAAAGAGAAATAGAACATATTCAGGGAAAAAATAATCATTGTTCATGGCCAGTTAAAGCTACTGCTATTTTATGCGGTCTGTTCATTTTCTAAATATAATCAATCATTTGTGAAAAGTAAGTTAAAGCAAATTTACATATACTATTTTATTATTACCAAACATTTTATAAGACTTGGCAGCTCAATTGCCAGAAAGAAGAAATTCACCTAATATTATCTTCACTTTGAAATTAGAGGAAGCTCTAGTTTGCAGTTGGAAAATGAATAAAAAAAAAAACAACTCATACTCTATTTGCTAAATAAGACTAAATTATCACCACACTCATAGATACGACTTTTTCTGGGCCATAAACCAGCATGCCACATTCCTAACATTCTAAATAATTATCTGGCCTCCCTTACAGGCCATTCTAATCAAGTCTCACCTCACAGAAGGCTCCAGTTGCAGAAATAGATCTTTAATGCCAGAAATATGTCCTCACAGAAAAAATCCAGGAATAATATTCAAGTATTTTCATATAGTAGCACAGTTCTTTTAACATTTTTGAGGAAACAATCTGTGCTCAGACACAATGACCTTCGGAGATCTACTTAAAATGGCTATAAGCCTTACATTACTACTAACAGATAAGAGGATAATGAAGGAGGAGACACAGATTCACTAGGAGGTTTATGGTCTAAGAACTCTGAAATGCTTTTTCTCCCTAATGACAGAAGGCTTTAACATTGTAAACTGTGGTAAGGAAGCATAATATATTTATTTTTATTAAGATAAATGATAAAGCAGGGTAATACAAATTTCTTAAGTTAGATATGAAAAAGATAATATTCATGCCAGGCGCCAGTGGCTCACGCCTATAATCCTAGGTACTCAGGAGGCTGAGATCTGAGGATCATGGTTCAAAGCCAGCCAGGGCAGAAAAGACCGTGAGACTCTTATCTCCAATAAACATCTCAGAAAACCAGAAGTGGTGTTGTGGCCCAAGTGGTAGAGTGCTAGCCTTGAGCTGAAGAGCTGAGGGACAATGCCCAGGCCCAGAGTTCAAGCCCCACGACCAACAAAAAAAGAAAGAAAGAAAATATTCATGAGTTATAGTGCCCTAAAAGTCATCAAAAATAAAACATAACTACTCCAGAATTTATATTTTACCACTCAAGAAATCACTGAGTTTAAAGACCTTCATTCTTAAAATATATTTTGTAAAAACTCCAAAATCTCCTTTTTAGTATACTTGAAAAGGTATTTAGTAGAAGTGTCAGAGGCACATATATTTTCTTCCAAATGTATCTGAATTCATAGACGAATATGATTACTATTAAGCTAAATAATTCATAGAATGGCAATTTCATTGTTGGCAAACAGGTAATCATTCAACTATCGTGTTTAGATCAAATAAAATTCAATGTTAAAGAGAAACAGGGAAAAACTCATTTCTAAGTCCCCCAAGGAGGAAAAAGGGAATCTTCAAGGAAGCCTAAGTCACTGTGAAGTTGACAGTTCACTATAATCACATATACCATATCTTCACCATTTTTACTTGCAACTAGAAGCTACTCATAAAAGATTAAAGAAAAAAAAGATTAAAGAATAAAGTCACTATGATTAAACAGTCTCTGAATCCTAAAGTTATAAGTATACATTTTGTGGTTTAAACATCCCAATTTTTCCACCTTTTAGCCATTTGATCTTTAAAGTTAAAGTTTCTTTAACTTCTTTCAGCTTTGGTTTCCTCATTTGTATAAAAAGGATAGCAAGGAAGTGGCGCTGTAGCTCAAGCCGTAGAGCATTTGCCTTAAGCTGAAGAGCTGAGGGACAGCGCCCAAACCCAGAGTTCAAAACCCACGACTGACAAAAAAAAAAAAAAAAAAAAGCACTCAGATTAGATAAGATACCGAGTATAGTACCAGCTACAGCAAGTACTTAATTGCTATGTAAGAAACTAAAACCTTCCACTACACATGGTGGGTTTTTTTTTTTTTTTTTGGGGGGGGGGTGTCAGTTAAAAGTAAAAAAGCTATTGTCAAAAATAAATCAGAGTGGCCAGATGCCCAAGGCTCACACTTGTAATCCTAGCTACTCAAAAGGCTGAGATCTGAGGATTGTGGTTTGAAGCCAGCCTGGGCAGGAGAGTCTGTGAGACTCTTATCACCAATTAATCATAGAGGGCGGGGGAAACAAAATGGGAGGTGGAGAAAAAAACAGAAGTGGCTCTGTGGCTCAAGTAGTAGAGTGCCAGCCTTGAACAAAATGACTCAGGGAGCTGGGCGCTGGTGGCTCACACCTGTAATCCTAGCTACTCAGGAGGCTGAGATCTGAGGATTGCAGTTCAAAGCCAGCCCGGGCAGGAGACACCGTGAGACTCCTATCTCCAATAAACCACCAGAAAACCGGAAGTGGCGCTGTAGCTCAAGTGGTAGAGCGCTCGCCTTGAGCTGAAGAGCTGAGGGACAGCGCCCAGGCCCAGAGTTCAAGCCCCACGACTGACAAAAAAAAAAAAAAATGACTCAGGGACAGCACCCAGGCCCAGAGGTCAAGCCCCCAATTTATAGTAAAAACTGGTTTCCAGGTCCCACTGTATACTCTTCTTAGTGGACTTTACCTTCTCTTTATTAACTAACATAAGCATAAAAAGAAAAATGAAGGGCTGAGAATGTGGCTTAGTGGTAGAGTGCTTGCCTAGCATGGATGAAGCCCTGGGTTCAATTCCTCAGTACCACATAAACAGAAAAGGCCGGAAGTGGCACTGTGGCTCAAGTGGTAAAGTGCTAGCCTTGAGCAAAAAGAAGCTCAGAGACAGTGCCCAGGCCCTGAGATTAAGCCCCAGGACTGGCAAAAGAAAAAGAAAGCAAAGAAAATTAGTTATTTTAACTTGGTATAAAATGTACTATGAAGGAATAGACACAGGGTTTTCTGGAAACACACACATGAAAAGCCCTGGAAGTCTTGTTATTCAAAGATGTACATGAAGGGCTGGGAAGGTGGCTCAGTGGTAGAGCACTTGCCTTGCATGCTCGAGGCCCTGGGTTCGATTCCTCAGCACCACATAAGCAAAAAAGAAAAAAGCCAGAAGTGGCACTATGGCTCAAGTGGTAGAGCGCTAGTCTTGAGCTGAAGAGCTGAGGGACAGTGCCCAGGCCCAGAGTTCAGGCCCCACGACTGGACCCAAAAAAAAAAAAAGATGTACATGAAGAATACCTAAAGAGGATTGACTAGATAAGGATTGTAACCACAGGAAAGAAAAATAATGGGTTAGTACTGTATAGTGGATTTAACAGTGACTCCCAAAAACTCATGATTACCTGGATCCTTAGAATGAGACCTTACTTAGAAATTGGGTACTTGTAGATATAATGAATTTAGAAACTGGAAGCCAAATCCTGGATTTAGGCTGGGCCCTAAATTCAATGATTGATATCTTCATAAGAAGGAAGGGCACACAAATATATACAGAGGACATACAAAGACAGAAGAAGAAAATGGAATTATACTGCCACAAGCTGAGGAATGCTTGAGGTCACAAAAACTGGAAGAGGTATGGATGGATTCTTCTTTTGGAAGAAAAACAAAGTCTAGTTAATATCTTATTTCAGCTGTTGAAACCATGAGAGAGAGAGAGTACATTTCTCTTAATTTTAGCTTATGAATTTGGGTAGATTGTTGAAGCATCACTGGAAACAAATACAGCTCAAAGAATATTTGCAGAAGCCGGGCACAGTGGCTCATGCCTATAATCCTAGCTATTCAGGAAATTGAGATCTGAGGATCACAGTTCAAAGCCAGCCCAGGCAGAAAAGTCTTGGTGAAACTCTTTTCTCCAAGAAACTACTCAAAAAAGCTGGAAGTAGGGCTGTGGCTCAAGTGGTAGAATGCTAGGCCCACAACTGGAAAAAAAAAAAAAAACATTTGCAGAGAGCTATTTTCCATGTTCCAGCATTTCATTTGATTATACCATGGAAGAAAAAATGCATTGATCAAAAATTTTGTCTTGGGGGCTGGGAAGGTGGCTCAGTGGTAGAGCACTTGCCTTGCATGCCTGAGGCCCTGGGTTCGATTCCTCAGCACCACATAAGCAAAAAGAAAAAAGCCGGAAGTGGCACTGTGGCTCCAGTGGTAGAGCACTAGCCTTAAGCTGAAGAGCTGAGGGACAGCGCCCAGGCCCAGAGTTCAGGCCCCAAGACCGGACCCCCCCCAAAAAAAAAAAAAAAATTTTGTCTTGTTTTTTTTTTTAAAAAAATGTCTTTGTATTATCCTGAGTTTATCAGATTATTGCTAATTATATTAAAAGGTAAACAGAAAATAATGAAATTCCATTACTTACAATGTGTGACACCAGCCAGAGTTTGGTAGAAAGTAGGAGTATCACTGTCATCAGTTAGGGTAACATACACACCTCCAGACAGTAGCCAACGAGAGAAGGTAAAAGCATCTTTGTTTATAAGAAGCCAATTTCTAAATTTTTCATAGTTTACCTTTTCACCCTAAAATAAAAATTTTAAAAATCAGTCAAACTTTAGGGTATTTAGAACTTGTACAAATTAAAATTTGCAATTAGTTGGCATTTATCTTTCTAATATCCAAAAAGGAAGGATAATCTAAATAACATGTATTTAGAAATAAAACTTTTCAAATCTAATTATATATCAGAACTCTGCATACAATCTATGTGCTACATATAAACTATTTTATCAACTGATTAAAGCAGTCCGAGGCTAATAATTAGCTATAGTTTATTTGCTAAGATATATTCTATAATCAATAAGTTCTATTTTGACAAATTCAATAAATCTAATTTTTCATTTACCCTATCCTTCTTCTTTAGTACTTCATAATCTATCTACATTATTATATTTTCATCAAATCTATTAGGAATTAAAACACTGTTAAAAATAACTATTCAAAAACCTTCCTAGAGATGGTAGGGGGAAAACAATGGAGGGGGGTAACAATGTTCAATAAGAAGTGTACTCATTACCTTACTCATGTAACTGTAACCACTGTATAGTATCTTTACAATAAAAAAAAAAAGAAACAAAAGAAAAAAATAAAAAACCTTCCTAGAGAAATGGGCGCTGTGGCTCAAGTGATAGAGCTCTAGCCTTGAGCACAAAGAGACTCAGGGACAGTGCACAGACCCTGAGTTCAAGCCTCAGGACCAGCAAAACAAAACAACCTTCCTATAGTATCCCAGAAAGCATGTAAACGAATGAAACAATACAAAAAGAAAGTGATAAATCTTTAAAGAACAGAAGACAAACTGGGTGGCAGTGGCTCATGCCTGTAATCCTAGCTACTCAGGAGGCTGAGATCTGAGGATCAAGGTTAAAAGCCAAGCCCCGGCAGGAAAGTCCATGAGACTCTTATTTCCCATAAACTACCAGAAAACCAGAAGTGGCACTGTGGTTCAAGTGGTAGAGCACTCACCTTGAGCTGAAGAGTTAAGGGGCTTTGCCCAGGCCCAAAGTTCAAGCCCCACAACTGACAAAAAAATAAAATAAAAAGAACAGCAGATAGAAATATGACAAAAATTTCTTTGCCCGAGGTTAGCGTTCTACCACTTGAACCATCATTCTACAGCCAGCTTTTTTGGCAGTTAACTGGAAATAAGAGTCTTTCAGACTTTCTTGCCCAAGCTGGCTTAGAATTGTGATCTTCAGATCTCAGTCTCCTCAGTAGCTAGGATTACAGGCATGAGCTTCTGGCACCAATCTAGAAATTCACATTTTAAAAATCAATAACAATAAAAAAAAACACCTCAGTAAGAAAAAAGTGTAATATATATGTCTTATACTAATTATTTAAACAAATTCCATCTGTTAAGACTAGTAATAAGGCTGAGAAGGTGGCTCAGTGGTAGAGCACTTGCCTTGCATGCTCGAGGCCCTGGGTTCCACTCCTCAGCACCACATAAGAAAAAAGCTGGAAGTGGCGCTGTGGCTCAAGTGGTAGAGTGCTAGCCTTGAGCTGAAGAGCTGAGACAGCGCCCAGGCCCAGAGTTCAGGCCCCACGACTGGACCCAAAAAAAAGAAAAGAAAGAAAGAAAGAAAAAGACTAGTAATAAAAAAAAAAAATAGAAAAAGCTGACTCATGTTCTAGGTATCTACCTTTTGACTAAAGTGCTTTTTTTTTTTCTTGGTCAGTTGTGGGACATGAACTCGCGCCTGGGCACTGTCCCTGAGCTCTTTTGCTCAAAGCTCCCACTCTACCACTTTGAACCATAGTTCCACTTCTGGTTTTCTGGTGGTTAAGTGAAGATAAAGAGTCTCACAGACTTTCCTACCCAGGCTGGCTTTGAACTATGATCCTCAGATATCAGCCACGTGAGCTGTTAAGATTATAGGCATGAGCTACCAGAGCCCAGCTATAGTTGTTTTTTTTTTTAATGAAAAATAGGGGCTGGGAATGTCGCTTAGTGGTAGAGTACTTGCATAGCATGCATGAAGTCCTAGGTTTTATTCCTCAGTACCTCATAAACACGGTAAGCCGGATGCTCTGTGGCTCAGGTGGTAGAGTGCTAGCCTTGAGCAAAAAAGCAGCTCAGGGACAGTGCTCAGGCCCTGAGTTCGAGGCCCAGAACTAGCCAAAAAAATTGTTTTTAAATAACAGAATGCATTGTTGTGAAAGACATGAATAAAATTATTTTAGGGCAAGTGAATGATTATAAAGATTTAGATATCAAGGGTCTAGATGTAATTATCAGACACAATACTCAAAAATTAGAGATAGTAAACATAATTTTTTTTTTTTTTGCCAGTCCTGAGGCTTGAATTCAGGGACTGGCACTGTTCCTGAACTTCTTTTGCTCAAGGCTAGCACTCTTCCACTTGAACTAGTGCCACTCCTGGCCTTTTCTGATTATATGGTACTGAGGAATTGAATCCAGGGCTTCATGCATGTGAGGCAAACACTCTACCACTAAGCCACGTTCCTAGCTTTATTTTTTAAATTTGTCCATTCATTTCATTGGATTCTTTTTCTCTTAGTGGTACTAATAATTAAATCAAGAGCCTAGAAATCTAGAGCTAAAAGTGCTCTGACCAGTGAGCTACACACCAAGTCTTCACAATACTGTTTGGCTTTTTTCTAATCCAAACACAGATACATAATAATTCAAATAACCATTTACAGGCACCTCCCAATCCCTGGCCTCACAATTCTTTAGTCTACTCTTTCAAAGTCTTTGTTCCTAAAGCTAAGACTAGACAAAAAATAAATCCCAGTATTGAACCAATATTTGACCTTCAGAGAAATCATGGGAAAGAAATAACCAAATATAACCTAAAGTGGTCAGTTTGAATTGGTAATGAAACTCTTTCTGCTTTAATCCTTACAAAAAGATAACCTGAAAGGACCTGACCAGTGAGTTATTTTTCTACTCTTCTGTCACTAAGCCTTGGTCTTACAAGGAAAGTAACTTTGGAATAACTAACCAATTCTTTATACTTTGTTTCTATTTCTTAAAAAAAAAATTCACTTTGCCTAACTTTACCAGCATACCTATCACATAGCAGAATTAGGATACTCTGATTATCTTTAAAAAATTCTGTCATGAAACAGACTAATTGGTTTGCTCATACCACATTTAGTGACTGTCTCTCAAACAAACAAACAGTTAAAACTTAGTCAATATAAAGCGGATGAAATGTGAATCTTTAAATATACCTCTGAGAAACACTTTTTGAGTGTATCTGGGACTTTACCATCCACCACATGAAGCATTCTTTCCATTTCTTCCCGTACAACATAGCTCCCGGATTCACTTGAAAAAAGACTAAAAATGTCTACAAGAAAGAAAAATTAAATAAATTACTCTTAACATGGATCAAATATGCCCTAGTGAAGCAGGGAAACAGAAAGAGTACTAATAACTAAGTAATTTTAAGAGCAAAATAGTTTATAAACATAACTTCATCTTTAAAATAACCCAATGA
This sequence comes from Dipodomys spectabilis, assembly GCF_019054845.1. Classification (NCBI taxonomy): domain Eukaryota; kingdom Metazoa; phylum Chordata; class Mammalia; order Rodentia; family Heteromyidae; genus Dipodomys; species Dipodomys spectabilis. Next base: position 8,472,214 of record NW_024870681.1, read on the forward strand.
CACAAATTTTAAAAACAATGTGGTTTTTTTTCCAATCAAATTTGTAAAAAAAAAAATTTTTTTTACATGTGATATTACATGTGTTATCAAAGACTAAGAGCAGCAGAATCTCATAAACAATGGTAACTAAAGTATAAATAAATGACAGCACTCTGGAGAATCATTTGGCAAAATCTAGAAAAGATAAAGCTGGATGCCAGAAACTACTTCCAGACAACTCCACTTCCAATCTGGGAAAATCTCTGACTCCTGTACACACAGTACCATATGTTCACTTAAATACTATTTATGAGACAAAAACTGCAGGGGCATGGCTGCAATCCCAGAACTTGGGAAGTTGAGGCAGTAAGAACTCCAGCCTAAGCTACAGACTTTATCTCCAAAAAAAGTTTAAAACTGTCATAGCAATGAAAGATAAGTTGAAAGATACACAAACATATTATAAATTCAGAAGAACATTCAAAAGGAATGGAAGACCTCCAAATTCAAGATGGTAAAAATAAGAGAAGGGCAGAAATGGCACTATGAGGGGATACCAAAAGAGCTTCACATTAGTCACAGTATTTTCTTTTTAAAATATCCAGATCTTGTATTGCAAAGAAAAAAATTAGTAATAGTGGCACAAAGAACATACATGAACCTCCTTTTACATTAGTTATTTGAAATAAATATCTTAGTGTATAATAAAAAAATTGAGGAAATAGTATTGTAGCTCAAGTGGTAGAACATTACCTTTGAGCAAAAAAGCTTAAGGACAGAGCCCAAGTCCTGAGTTCAAGACCCACAGCCAGTAACAACAACAACAATAACAACAGAAAGTTTTAAAATTTCAGACCCAAGAGGCTGGGAATGTGGCTTAGTGGTGGAGTGCTTGCTTACAATTCATGAAGCCCTGGATTTGATTCCTCATTACCACATAAATAGAAAAAGCCAGAAGTGGCACTGTGGCTCAAGTGACAGAGTACTAGCCTTGAGCAAAGAAAAGCTCAGGGATAGTGCCCAGGCCCTGAATTCAAGACCCAGAACCAGGGGGGGGGGGGGGGGGGGGGAGGGGGGAAGGGGGAGGGGAAGGGGGAGACTCAGAGCTGAGACAAAGATGACACAATATTAAGAAATAATGCCCAGATGCCAGTGACTCATAGTAGTTACTTAGGAGGCTGAGATCTGAGGATCAAGGTTCAAAAAGGAAACCCCTCCAATTAACTACCAAAACACAGCTGGAAGTAAAGCTGTGGCTCAAGTGATAACCTTGAGCAAAAAAGTTCAGGGATGGGGCCAGGCCCTGTGTTCAAGCTCCAGGATTGGCGGAATAAAGGAAAGAAGGAAAAGGAAGGAGAAGAGGAAGGAAAAGGAAAGTAAATGAGAGGAGAGGGGAGGGGAGGGGACGAAAGAAAAAACAGAAGAAAAATAATAAGCTGTGTGGAAGTATATAATATATGTGCAATTGAAATCTTGTTATTGTTAAACTGGGTACTAGTGGCTCATGCCTGTGATACTAGTTATTCAGAAGGCTGAGATCTGAAGAGTGTGGTTTGAAGCCATCTGGGGCAGACCAATGTATGAGACTCTTATCTTCAATTAACTAGCAAAAGCCAGGCTGGCTGGTTGTGTGATTCAATTGGTAGAGTGACAACCATGTTAATAAGCAAGCAGAGCAAGCTTGAAGCCCTGAGTTGGAGCCCCAATACCAGAAAACACACACACACACACACACACACACACAGATAAGTGGGGGTGTGTAGCTTGTTGACAGTTTAAATATGTATAGGAGTAGGGATACTTATGTTCACCATCTTAATTATGGTAAATAGTGTAGGTGTCAAAATAAAATTAAGCCCAGGCAAGGTGGCTGGTACATGCCCGAAATTTGAGTACTCCAGAGGCAGAGGGATCAAGGCCAGCCTAGGCTACAAAACAAGACCCTATCTCAGGGAAACCAAAACAAAATAATAATAACAAATGTACATTTTATATAAGTATATTTTATTACATGTCAATTATTCCTCAATAAGACTTTTTAAAAACAAAATTAAGGAAAACTGTCTAGAATTAGGGATGAAGGAGAAAATTCTACATGATTTAGAACAAGCAGTCCAAAGGCATGTCAATCTAGGTTTTTCATAACAAAATATCACAAACGAGATGGCTTATAAACAGCACAAAGTTCTCCCTCATAATTGTAGAGGGTGGGATAATCAAGAACCAGCAAAGTTCAAGTCTGGTGAGGAACAACTTCCTGATTTATAGAATTATCTATCCTTGCAGAGCAGAGGCTGTAAAAAGTCTAAGGTTTTTTCTTTATAAGGACACTTAATCTTATTCAAGAGGCACTTATGATTAGCCCCCAGTGACCTAATCACTTCTCAAAGGCTTAATATCTTAATCATTACCGTGGATTTTGGATTTCAACACTGAATTTGGGGAAGACACAAACATTCAGACTATAGCAGGCAAGTTAGAAAAGGAAGTAGGAAAGAGTATAATTCATCACCCAGTGGCCAACAATAAAATCTAAGAAATTTTGGAGCAAGATATTATGTTTTGTGTAATATAAACAGTTTCCTAGACTTCCCCAGAGAATTCTTCAGTGAAATTTGTTATATTTTTAGTACTTTAAGTAGGAACAGATGTGTCTTTGGAGTACTCAAAGAAAAGAATGAGAGCACAGAAGTTATTATTATTAAATGGAGTTAATTTTTAAAATAAATCCTTACCCTAATAAATGCAGATAAAATTATCTTCCCTCAAATATTTAGGGAATCATTGATAACATTTCTCTGTTTAGTAGGATTTAAAGATAACAGATAAAGCCAGTACTCACACCTGTAACTTCAGCACATGAGAGGCTGAAGGTGAAAAATCTCCAGATTCAGGCTGGACTGGACTACATACTAAAATCCGGTCTCAAAAAGGAGTAGGGAGTTCAGCGCCAGTGGCTCAAGCCAGTAATCCTAGATATACAGGAAGCTGAGATCTGGGGCTGGGAAGGTGGCTCAGTGGTAGAGCGCTTGCCTTGCATGCTCAAGGCCCTGGGTTCAATTCCTCAGCACCACATAAGCAAAAAGAAAAAAGCCGGAAGTGGCTCTGTGGCTCAAGTGGTAGAGCACTAGCCTTGAGCTGAAGAGCTGAGGGACAGTGCCCAGGCACAGAGTTCAGGCCCCACGACTGGACCCAAAAAAAAAAAAAAAAAAGGAAGCTGAGATCTGAAGATGACAGTTTGAAGCCAGCCTGAGCAAGAAAGTCCATGAGACTCATCTCCAATTAACCACCAAAAATCCCAAAGTGGAGCTATGGCTCAAATGACAAATGCCAGTCTTCAGCAAATAAACTCAGGGACAGTGCCCCAACAACAAACTAAAATAAAATAAAATAAATATGGAATGGAATGATGCAATTTAAATGAACACGAAGTCTCAACTTCTTCTGAGTATAGATAATTCACCTAACAAAATTAATTTCTGAAGTTAAAAGTAAAACCATTAAAAATAACCTTGCCTGGCGCTGGTGGCTCCCGCCTATAATCCTAGCTATGCAGGAGGCTGAGAGCTGAGGATCACGGTTCAAAGCCAGCCCGGGCAGGAAAGTCTGTGAGACTCTTACCTCCAATAAACCACTAGAAAACTGGAAGTGGCACTGTGGCTCAAGAGGTAGAGTGCTCGCCTTGAGCTGAAGAACTGAAGAGCACAGGGACAGCGCCCAAGCCCAGAGTTCAAGCCCCACAACTAACCAAACCCCCCCCCCCAAAAAAATAATAACCTTTTGCTCTACGAACATGAAGTGAACTTTGGGGTTTTTTTGTGACATATGGAAAGAATAGACTATATATAGAGTATGTATGCCATTAGACCTTAAAAGAATAAAAACTTTGCTGAAATATAATTTGTATTCCAAAAAATTAATATTTTAAAAGTGTGCAACTTAGCTGAGTACCAGTGGCTCACACCAGTAATCCTACTCAGGAGACTGAGATCTGAGAATCATGGTTCAAAGCTAGTCCAGGCAGGAAAGTCTAAACACCAAAAGGCTAGAAATGGAGCTGTACCACACGTGATAGAGCATACCTAGCCTTGAGCAAAAAGCTTAGGGACAGCACCTAGACCCTGAATTCAAACCTGAGGACCAGCACACACAGATAGACACATAGGTAGGTGCACGCATGCATGCAGACACACACACACACACACACACACACACACACACACACACGCATACTAAGTGTACAACTTAGTGATGTTTAGTGTTCTTAAGAGTATGTAATAACCATTATCAGTTCCTGCACATTTTCATCAATCCAGAAACAAATCTTTATATTTACATTGGCAGTCACTAATGTCATTAATGGAGTTTTTCTGTCCCCAAGTCTCTGGCAGCCACTAATCTGTTATATTATGGCATTAACTGTCTAATCCAAAATTTTCATATAATTTGGATAGACCTACTGTGACTAGTAGCAATTGCCCAGCAAAATGTTTTGAAGGTGGTAGCATGTGGTATCACCATGTGGTACTACCATGTGGCAGTATGAATCAGCACTTTATTCCCTTTTTTGTAGAGCAATAGTCCATTGTATATTTTATTTATTGGACTGGGAAGGTAGCTTAGTGGTAGAGTACCTGTCAAGCATGAAGGAAGCCCTGGGTTCGATTCCTTAGTATCACATAATCAGAAAAGGCCAGAAGAGGTACTGTAGCTCTAGTGGTAGAACACTAGTCTTGAGCAGAGAAAGGCTCAGAGACAGAGCCTAGGACCTAAGTTCAAAACCCACGACTGGCAAAAAAATAAAATAAAATAAAATAAAAATTTTATTTTTCCATGAATCATCCATTAATGGAATGAGGGATATTTCTACTTCTATTCTGCCATTTAAAAAAATTCTCTATGTGGACTGGGAAGGTGGCTCAGTGGTAGAGCGCTTGCCTTGCAATGCATGAGGCCCTGGGTTCGATTCCCTAGCACCACATAAGCAAAAAGAAAAAAGCCGGAAGTGGCGCTGTGGCTCAAGTGGTAGAGGGCTAGCCTTGAGCTGAAGAGCTGAGGGACAGCACCCAGGCCCAGAGTTCAGGCCCCACAACGGACCCAAAAAAAAAAAAAAAAAAAATTCTCTATGTATAACTTTATCTTGGGTATATACTTAAGAGTGAAATCATTTTTAAATATGGTAACTACATATTTAACAGTTTGAGTAAATGCCAAATTGCTGAAGTGTGAAATAGTAGCTGCATTGTTTTACATACCCATCAGCAATATATGAGGGCTGTCATTTACTTTTTACGTTTTATTTTTTTGTCTGTCAGTTGCTGGGTGCTGTGCCTGAGCCTCTTTGTGCTCAAGGCTAGCACTTTACCACTTGAGCCACAGTGCCGCTTCTGGGTTTTGAGTGGTTAATTGAAGATGAGTTTCACGGGGACTTTTTTGCGTGAGCCGGCTTCAAACCACAATCCTCAGATCTCAACCTCCTGAATAGCTAGGATTACAGGTATGAGCCACTGGCACCCAGCAAGGGCTGTCATTTTTGTTTGTTTGTTTGTTTGTTTTTGGGTCCGGTCATGGGGCCTGAACTCTGGGCCTGGGCTCTGTCCCTCAGCTCTTCAGCTCAAGGCTAGCGCTCTACCACTTGAGCCACAGCGCCACTTCTGGCTTTTTTTCTTTTTGCTTATGTGGTGCTAAGGAATCGAACCCAGGGCCTCATGCGTGCAAGACTAGCACTCTACCACTGAGCCACCTTCCCAGCCCCAAGGGCTGTCATTTTTTTTTTTTTTTAAAGCAGCTTAAGGACTCAATCAAGAATGTTTTATTTTTATTTATTTATTTATTTTTGCTTATGTGGTGCTGAGGAATCGAACCCAGGGCCTCTGGCATGCAAGGCAAGCGCTCTACCACTGAGCCACCTTCCCAGCCCCAGGGCTGTCATTTTTATACATGCTTTGTCAACACTTGTTATTAACTTTTAAATTTAGTGGTTATGATATAGCAAGCCATAATAATTTCAGTTTACATTTCTCTATAATGTGTTTCTCAAAACTAAGTTTTCCTAGAGCAAAATAGTAATATGTGGTCTAATATGACTCATATCAATCATTCAACAAATGTTTCTAAAGAGAATCCATGTGGGATCAGCTTATTCAAGCATGTTGATCTTTTTTTTTTTTTTTTTTTTAAGTACTCGCTAGCCACTTGAATGTCTTCTTTTTCTTCTTTTTTTTTCCCCCTTGGTGGTACTGTGGTTTGAACTCAGGGCCTGTACATTCTTGGAAGGCACTCTACTACTTAAGCCATACCTCCAACCCTTTTTTATTTTCGTTGTTTTTTAAGAGGTAGTTTCTACCTATACCACCCACATAAATAGGAATTACAGATCTGCTCCACCATGCCCAGTTTGATTGTTGAGATTGGGTCTTTAGGCTAACTTTTTAACCTAGGCTTCCCTCAAACCTTAATTTTCCCAAATACCTGGGAAGTGGCTTGGATTACAGGCAGATGCCACCATACCCAGCCTTTCTATCAAATATTTTCTTTGGAAAAATACTAATTCAAATATTTTGTCTATCAACAGATTTTTGAAATCAAATTATTTTGCAAACAAATAATACTACTGTCATCTTGAGATAATAAAAATACTTACATTTTGCTTTTTCTTCATCTCTGCCTCTTGTAAGGAGGACTAGTCCAACTATTAAATTATTGAAATGTAGCCCTTTGGGTGTTCCACCAAAAGAACAATAAATCACCTAGAAAAAAATGATGAAACCAACTTTAGAAAACGCTGAGAAATCTGAAGTACATATTACCGTTAACAAATCTAATTTCTATCTCCAGACACAGCTCTGGTAAGTTTTATGAAATAATGTTTAAGTTTCTCCCTCTTATGGCTCTTTTGCAACTTGCTGGTACACTCAGCCATGAATAGAATATTCATCAGTTTTAACATTCATATATTACAGGTTGACACATCTGAGTGGTTTTTTTATTTTTTTTTATTTTTTGCCAGTCCTGGGGCTTGAACTAAGGGCCTGGGCGCTGTCCCTGAGCTTCTTTTGCTCCAGGCTAGCACTCTACCACTTGAGCCACAGCACCACTTCTGTCTTTTTCTGTTTATGTGATACTAAGAAATCAAACCCAGGGCTTCATGCATGCTAAGCAAGCAATCTACCACTAAGCCACCTTCCCAGCCCTGTTTAGTCCTTCTCTTTAGAGTACTTACCAAAGTCCAAAAGTATAAAGGTCTTTACTCAATAGCTATTATAATGTGATAAGAATTCTATGCAATTATGGAAGTGAACCTCAGTAAAAACTTACATATCTTATTTTGGCTGTAAAGAAATTCTCTAATTGAATGTTCAGAGATATAAAGAAGCCATAAGAAATTTCTTTTATACTCTCAGGGTATTAAAATAATTAGAAAAACAATAACTGCACATAATATCACTATACATAAAAACAATATCAGCAATCATTATAATTTCATTTACTCATTCAGCAATTCTTTGTTGAATTCTTTGAGTTGCAAATATCTTCTATGCAGTTTTTGTTTGCTTGTGACAGGGTCTAGCTTTATAGTCAAGACTGGACTCTAATTGGCGATCTTTCTGTCCCTTCTTCTCAAATACCAGAATGACAGGTGTACTTTCCATGGCATTCAACTTATAAATATAGGATGATCAAGAATTCAAAGTCGGGCGCCAGTGGCTCATGCCTGTAATCCTAGTTACTCAGGAGGCTGAGATCTGAGGATCACGGTTCAAAGCCAGCCTGGGCAGGAAAGTCCATGAGACTCTTTTTTTTTTTTTTGGGGGGTCCGGTCGTGGGGCCTGAACTCTGGCCTGGGCGCTGTCCTTCAGCTCTTCAGCTCAAGGCTAGCACTCTACCACTTGAGCCACAGCGCCACTTCCGGCTTTTTTCTTTTTGCTTATGTGGTGCTGAGGAATCGAACCCAGGGCCTCGAGCATGCAAGGCAAGCGCTCTACCACTGAGCCACCTTCCCAGCCCCATGAGACTCTTATCTCCAATAAACCACTAGAAAACTGGAAGTGGCGCTGTGGCTCAAGTGGTAGAGCGCTAGCCTTGAGCTGAAGAGTTGAGGGACAGAGCCCAGGCCCAGAGTTCAAGCCCCACGACCGGACCAAAAAAAAAAAAGAATTCAAGATAAGTCAGTATGTGTGTGGTCAGAGGACCTCTCTGAGATTAGTACCAGTCAGATGTTGAAAAGTCAAAAGCAGGAGCTGGGAAGGTGGCTCAGTGGTAGAATGCTTGCCTTGCATGCATGAGGCCCTGGGTTCGATTCCTCAGCACCACATAAGCAAAAAGAAAAAAGATGGGAGTGGCGCTGTGGCTCAAGTAGTAGAGTGCTAGTCTTGAGCTGAAGAACTGAGGGACAGCGCCCAGGCCCAAAGTTCAGGGCCCATGACTAGAATTCCCCCCCCCCCCAAAAAAAAAGAAAGTTAAGAGCAGACAGATTTTAGAAATTTTATTTAGCAAAGTGCTTCCATTCTATAACTCTCCAAAAAAAAAAAAAAGGAACTGTAAATTGGAATTTGAAGCCTGAGGTTGTTACAAAGAGGGTAACCATAGCAGCAAGACCACAACACAACTCAAATGCAGACCAGATTGACTCGACTTCCCATTCGAAAGATACCTCAGCTCAATCTCTTCTGTGCTATGCAAAACACTTATCCTTCAACAACAAATCTAGATTACAGAAAGCAGGAAGGGGAAAATATCTCAAGATATTGTCAGAGACAAAAGAAAAACATAGCAATAGAGTTTTAAAATGGCTCCATAGCAAACTGAATGGAGTCTAACTAAGACATCCAAAATGTAAAAAAAAAAAATGTAAAAAATATGCAGGGAACAAAGGATGTACAGGACAAAAAAAGGAAAAAAAAACACCCAAGAACTATGGAATATACTAATAATTCAACATACATGTGGGCTGCAGGCATTACTCAAGCCCCTGGTTAGCATGTGTAAGGAGCTAGGTTAAATCCTTAGTGCTTAAAAAGAAAAAGTGACGCTGGGCGCTGGTGGCTCACGCCTGTAATCCTAGCTACTCAGGAGGCTGAGATCTGAGGATTGCGGTTCAAAGCCAGCCCAGGCAGGAGAGACCGTGAGACTCCTATCTCCAATAAAACCACCAGAAAACCGGAAGTGGCCCTGTAGCTCAAGTGGTAGAGCGCTCGCCTTGAGCTGAAGAGCTGAGGGACAGTGCCCAGGCCCAGAGTTCAAGCCCCATAACCGACAAAAAAAAAAAAAAGTGGCATACGTGCAATTGAAATCTTGTAAGAACATGAGAAATAGGGTAGAAGAAAAAGTATTAGGAATTTTTCCAAAACTTTTATGAAAACAAGTTATGAAGAAGCTTAGAGAACGGGAGCTTCCTTGACACCTGGACAAATACAACTAGACAAATCATACTCGAACTACTCAAAAACCAAAGGTGAGATGAAAATCTTTACAGCAGCAAGAAAGAAATAGATTTGCAGCAAATTTCTCACAAAAGCTACATTAAGCCCCAAGTCAATAAAAGGACACACTTAAAGTACTAAACAATAAAAACTTAACTGAGGTCTCTCCATTTGGTAAAAGTAACTTTCGAAAAGAAAAAAAAGTTAACTTTTTAAGGGAACAAAGATATCATTACAGGATGAAAGAAATATAATGAGGGCTGGGAAGGTGGCTCAGTGGTAGAGCACTTGCCTTGCATGCCAGAGGCCCTGGGTTCGATTCCTCAGCACCACATAAGCAAAAAGAAAAAAGCCGGAAGTGGCGCTGTGGCTCAAGTGGTAGAGTGCTAGCCTTGAGCTAAAGAGCTGAGGGACAGCGCCCAGGCCCAGAGTTCAGGCCCCATGACCGGACCCCCAAAAAAAACCCAAACAAACAAGAAATATAATGACACAGAGGTAGAAGTGCCTCCATAAATAAGAGAATTGGAAATGGCATGAAGATAGCAAAGTATACAATTATTCTTTTTTTTTAAGTACTGGGATTTGAACTCAGGGCCTGTACTTGCTAAGCAGGAGTTGTATTAGTTGGCCACACCTCCAGCCCCTTTTGCTTTCATTATTTTTTCAGAAGGTATCACTTTTTGCTTAGGCTAGTAGGCTGCAATCATCCTATTTAGACTTCCCATGCAGCTGGGATGACAAGCACTTGCCACTATAGCCAGCTTTTTATTAGTTAAGATGGGGATATTGCCAGGCATTGGTGGCTCACGCCTGTAATCCTAGCTATTCAGGAGGTTGAGATCTAAGGATCATAATTTGAAGTTGTGATCCTCAGACACGTTTTTTGGGTTTTTTGTTGTTGTTGGTCGTGGGCTTGAACTCTGGGCCTGGGTGCTGTCCCTGCGCTCTTCAGCTCAAGGTGAGTGCTCTACAGCTTGAGCCATAGCACCACTTTCGGTTTTCTAGTAGTTTATTGGAGATAAGAGTCTCACGGAGTTTCCTGCCTGGGCTGGCTTTGAACCATGATCCACAGATCTCAGCCTCCTGAGTAGCTAGGATTACAGGCGTGAGCCACTGGCGCCCGTTGGCCGTGATATTCTTATTTCCAATTATCCACCAGAAAACGAGACGTGGCACTGTGGCTCAAAGTGGCAGAAACTTTTTGTTTGAGCTGGCACCAAACCACAATCTTACTGATATCAGCCTTCTAAGTAGGCAGTATTATAGGAATGAGCCATGGCAACCAGCTTATTTTCTTATATTTAATTGCCCTAAAATGTAACTGGTCACATTGTTACTTTAGAATGACAACAGAAATGTAGCATGTGTTTATAGAATATGTAAAACATATGGTAGCAATAAATACAGTATGGAAGAAAAGAAATGGAGTACAATTTTGTATTCTAGACATTCATGTTTAACATGCCATTAAATGGTACATCAATTCTAGTACAGTACTGGTCGAGCAGCCCTAATTAAAAATTCTGAACATTTTGATGGTTGACATGATACCTCAAAGAGAAAATTCCACACTTGACCCTGTCAGGTAACAGTCAAAACACAGTGCACAAAAAATACTGTATAAAATTGCCTTCAAACTATGCATATAACATCTATATCAGTGAATTTTATACTTAGCTTCTGATCCCATCCACAAGACACTTTTAGTTTGCTTTTTTTTTTTTTTTTTTCAGATAGGGTCTCTATCTTTTATTCAAGCCAACCTCTGATTGCTACTTTCAAAGTAGCTGGGAGCTGGGATTATAGCCATGTGTCACCATGCCCAGCTCTGCTATTTCTTTTGAAATAAATTCAAAAATGTATGGACCTTTATGTATTCTCCTCCTGCCTCCGGTTATTTGGTATTTGTGTCTTTAGAAAACCTAGGTATTGAAACTAGTAGTAAGGCAAAAATATTAAAATATTTTATATTTTATAAAATATTATATTTTATATCAATATAAAAAAGTCCTAGCCGGGCTCCAGTGGCTCACTACTGTAATCCTAGCTACTCCGGAGGCTGAGATCTGAGGATCATCATTCAAAGCCAGCCCAGGCAGCAAAGTCCTGAGACTCTTATCTCCAATTAACCACCAGAAAACCGAAAGTGATGCTGTGGCTCAAGTGGTAGAGAGCTAACCTTGAGCTGAAGAGCTGAGCAACAGTGCCCAGGCTCAGAGTGTAAGCCCCATGACCACCAACAACAACAAAAAAATCCTAAGATTCTTGGGCTGGGAAGATGGCTCAGTGGTAGAGCGCTTGCCTTGCATGCACAAGGCCCTGGGTTTGATTCCTCAGCACCACATAAGCATTAAAAAAAAAAAAGCCAGAAGTGGCGCTTGGCTCAAGTGGTAGAGCGCTAGCCTTGAGCTGAAGAGCTGAGGGACAGCACCCAGGCCCAGAGTTCAGGCCCAAGACAAGACCCAAAAAAAATAAAATCCTAAGATTCTTTTTGTGGTATATTTACTCAAGTACTGATTATTTGCTTTACATTTATTTTTTTATCAAAATATAGTTATAAAAAAAATATAGGAAGGCTATGCACTGATATCTCACACCTGTAATTCCAGTTACTCAGGAGGCTGAGATCTCAAGATTTTAAGATCTTGGTTCAAAGCCAGCCTGGGCTGACAAATCCAAAAGGCTCATCTCTGAGTACAGCAAAAAGTCAGAAGTGGAAATGAGGCTCAAGTGGTAAAGTACCAGCCTTAAGAGGAAAAAGCTAAGCAAGAACAAAAGGACCTAAGTTCAAGTTCCAGTAAGGGCATTAAAAAATAAAAGCCAGGTACCAGTGGCTCATGCCTGTAATCTTAGCCAGGAGGCTGAGATTTGAGGATTGTGGCTCCAAGCCATCCTAGGCAGGGAAGTCTGTGAGACTCTTACCTCAAATTTAACCACCAAAAACCCCAGAATTGGTGTCCTGGCTCAAAGTTGTAGAGTGCAAGCCTTGAGCAAAAGAGCGCAGACAGCACCCAAGGCCCTGAGTTAAAGCCCCACCACTGACTAAAAAAAATAAAAAAAGAAAAGAAAGACTATAGAGACATCTCCTACTTTGCCCAATTTCTTCACAATGTAACATTTTGCTGATGCAAAGGACAACCAGGATATTATCTTTGATAAAATCTCATTAAACTTTCTCTAGGTTCAATTGTGTTGATTTGAGTTTGTATGTGTATATATTCATTAACTTTTGTACAATTCTAGAAACTTAGTAGATTCATGTATCCATCTCCGTAAGTCATTAAAGCTTAATAGTCTGATAACATCCAATTCATAATTTTTCAATTAACATATAAATCTACAGCCTTTTAGAGTTATCTTGCATAAATAGAGATGATTCTCAAAGGTTCTGGGTTCCATTTTAGCATGGCAAAAGAAATAATAAACCAAAACAATACTTCACAGAAACCTAGAGATGATGGCATATGCCTATAGTCCCAATACTAAGGAGTATTGAGGCAGGGGGACTAAGAGCTTAATCTAATTCTTGTCTCTTTTTTTTGGTGGGACTATGGCTTGAATTCAGGGCTTCACACTTCCTAGATAGGTGCTATACCACTTGAGCCATGCCTCTAATCCTTTTCTGCTTTTAGTAGTTTTTTTTTTTTTTGGGTCCGGTTGTGGGTCCTGAAATCTGGGCGTGGGCGCTGTCCCTCAGCTCTTCAGCTCAAGGCTAGCGCTCCACCACTTGAGCCACAGCACCACTTCCGGCTTTTTTCTTTTTGCTTATGTGGTGCTGAGGAATCAAACCCAGGGCCTCAGGCATGCAAGGCAAGCGCTCTACCACTGAGCCACCTGTCCAGCCCATGCTTTCAGTAGTTTTTCAGGGAGAATCTCACATTTTAGACTGGCTTCAGTCTAAAATCTTAACACATCCTGAGTAGCTGGGATTACAGGCAAGAGCCACCATACTTGGCCTTTGTTTTTTTTTTTAATACATCTTTATATATTTTTATCTTTTCATTTCATGTAGGAATGTTCTGTACTGAAACCATGTTTTATAAGTGATTACTTCATTCCCACACTTGCCCCCATATTTACTTAGCTCATAATACAAATGAAAAGAAATGCAATAACTTCTTTGTACAACTGCCTAATAAAAAAGGAAAATAAATGTATATAGTCACATTAGTATGCTTTTAAATTATCTTATAATTGTTATTGTTAATTGCTTAGTATTTTCATTGCCCTTTTTTTTTTTTTTTTTGGGTCGGTCATGGGGCCTGAACTCTAGGCCTGGGCGCTGTCCCTCAGCTGTTCAGCTCAAGGCTAGCGCTCTACCACTTGAGCCATAGCACCACTTCCAGCTTTTTCCTTTTTGCTTACGTGGTGCTAAGGAATCGAACCCAGGGCCTCGTGCATGCAAGGCAAGCGCTCTACCACTGAGCCACCTTCACAGCCCCGTACTTAGTATTTTCATTGCATAATTCTGGAGGTTAGTTAGGGAAAATCTGATTCTTATTAAAAATGCATTCTATACTTTAAAGTCTTTGAATAAAGTAAACTTATCAAGCCTATAATCTTAGCTACTCAGGAGGCTGGGAACTGAGGATCATGGTTCAAAGAACCAGGCAAGAAAATCTATGAGACTCTTATTTCCAATAAACTACTCAAAAAAAAAAAAAACAGGCCAGACGTGGCACTTTGGCTCAAGTGACAGAGCACTAGCCTCGAGCAAAAGAAATTCAGAGACAGGGCCTAGGCCCTGAATTCATGGCCCAGACTGGGGAAAAAACAAAAACAAAAAATAAAAAAACTAATATGAGAGAAGAGATCTGGGAATGTGGCTTAGTGGTAGAGTGCTTGCCTAGCATGCATAAAGCCCTGGGTTCAATTCCTTAGTACCACATAAACAGAAAAAGCCAGAAGTTGCTCTGTGACTCAAGTGGTAGAGTGCTAGCCTTGAGCAAAAGAAGCTCAAAAACAATTTCCAGGCCCTAAGGTCAAGCCCCAGGACTGGCAAAAGAGAAAGAGAGAGAGGTGAGAGAGAGGAGAGAAGAAAGAGAGAAAGAGAAAGAGAGGAGAGTGGGGGGGGAGAGAGAGAGAGAGAGAGAGAGAAGAGAAGAGAGAAGATACAAGATAGAAGTACACACTAGAAGTACAGCACATACAAAAGCCTGAACAAAACTCATTCTACTTATATACTGAAATTTCTGAGACTAACATATTGTGCAAATAACTATGTTGCCTTCTCATGAGCTGCTTAAAGATTTGAAAAACAAACAATAAATAATCAAATAAAAAGACAGATTAAAAAATATCAAAATCATTCATGTATCTGTGAGTCAGGTATCATATCGTTGTTTCTTAATAACTGCAAGGACCTGTAGGTTATTTAAAAGGCTGCTTTTGGGTTAAGATTTGGTTTTTGCTGTATAATCAGTCTGGCTTATCTAGTTCTATGAGGTCATAGGTAGGACAGGATGAATGAGCTTTGTATAGGTCAGACCTCAAGTGACTCACTTTGTTTGCTTGGTCCCACTGACCTTCAAGGGAATAGAAAAATGTTCTAGTGCCTTCTACTTTTGTATTTTAAAACTAAGAAAATGTAGATTTTCCATGGTATTTAGAATCAAAATCATTGACTAAATTCTTCCCTCCTCTGAAAAGTGATTTAACAATTTAATATTACACCTACGTAGCCAATTTTATAGTATTTGCACACCTCTTTCTCACTATACTGTCTTGAAATTTAACCACCAAAAAAGCTGAAAGTACAACTGTGGCTCATGTGGTAGAGAACTAGCCTTGAGCAAAAGAGCTCAGGCCCTAAATGCAAGCCCTAGGACCAGCACAAATATAAATAAATGTGCGTGCGTGCGTGCGTGTGTGTATACTGTTGTTAACAAATCAGCAAGAAAAATAATTGCAAGGAAGATTAAAATTGGTAAGAACAGGAGATTCCCTCTTTTTTTCAGAAGTAAAAAATTTTAACTAAAATGTAAAAATTAACACAAAAACATTAAAAGTACGGTGAAAAAAAAATTACTTTAAAAAGAGAATCCAGGTAGCTAAATAGCTATCTGGAGGAAAAACCTAGGACATCAAGATTACCTCAGCAACCTTTGGAGGTACTCCATCCCCAAGTACTTCCCTGATGAAGCAGGTCTGGCCCATGTAATATGAGAGTCCACAGGTCCTCTTGAAGGCATCTTTAAGTCGCTTCAGCTCTACATCTGTAACTACAATTCAAAAATAGAAGATGGATAAGAAATCAGAAAAGGATGTCTCACAAAATTCAGTTCCTAAAGGAGCAGGGCATGGTAGGAATAAGACATGGTGGTACATGCCTGTAATCCCAGCAATGGAAGCTGGAGTTAGTAGGTCAGCCTAAGATACACAGCTAAATGTAAGTCAGTCTGGGCTACAAATACAGTAACGCTGTCTCTCAAAAAAAAGAAAGAAAAAAAAACAACTCCTACAGTTAAGCAAAACATACCCCAATGGTAGTCATAATCCTAACATTCTCAAATCTACTCTAGAAAATCAGTCTTTTTCAAAAGAAAAAACTTTAAAAGATGCATACAAATTTTAGGCAGGAGAAAGAAAGAAGTAACAAAACATTTCAAAATGCTAAATAGCATTTGATTCAAGCATATATATGTATATATATATATGTATATAAATGTATATCATTTTTAGACACCCAATATCTAAACCAAACAAAAAAAGATCCTTTAATTTAGTCATGTGAGACTTTTTTCACTTTATATCATGTCTACAAAGAGAGAGAAATGAATACCCTTCAATATTTAATAAAACTATCAGAATGGAGAAACAGAAATGGTTTCCTTGACCATGCTGGAGGAAACAGAGAAGACTTCTGTTTGGATCTAGAGAAAGATTACATTAAATTTTAAAGACTAAGCCAAGTAAAAGTGAGGAGAGTGAGCATACCAAGTGGTGATAATACTTTGCTTCAAGTACAATATGGCCATACACTGTAAGTTACGCTAGCAAAATAAAAGGTAGAAGACCAAGTCACAATGACTCTGTTCTATAAGGAAAGAATAAATTAATTATAAATAACTGAGACATAAACTCTAAGCAGATTGGAAACACACCAGATAAAATTAAATCAGTTCACTCTAAAACGATGTAGAAGAGAGAACAAACCTGGAAGCAAAATGTAGACTGCTACTATAAGAAAAGGAGCTAAATCTGGAAGCCAGCCAAAAGGAAAAGTCAGCAGAACTTGATGCTTGACTGAGATAGAGCAGTACAGAACAATATCCATACTTCTATCCTAGAAAATTCAAAGGATGGTGTTATCATCCACACAGAAACATGAGGATGGGGGGAGAGAAAGGGAAAAAGGGAAGGAAGGAAGGAGGAAGGGTAAGAAGGGAAGGAGGGAAGGAGGGAAAAGAGAAGGAAAGGAGTGATAGAAGGAAGAAAATGGAAGAATGAAAGTAAAAATGGAAGGAAGGAAAAGAGAAGAGAAGGAAAGAATGAAAGGAAAAAGAAAAAGGAGAAAGAAAAAGACAACCCTATTAAGGACCTATTCAATATGGGAATTTTAGGGAGATACTTTGGGTTTTTAATTTTTGTATAAAGCTTAGGAGAGGTTTGATGAGAGTTATCATTACAAAGGTGTTAATTAAAACTGAATAAATATAATGAAACCTACTAAAGACCATTTTAAAAGGGGGTAGAGAGAAAGAAAGGATAGTTAAGAAAAGAATAATAGAAGTAACAGTTAAAAAAGAGTAATAGAAAGACTAAAGTATTTATCTTGCCCATGTAATTGTAACCCCTCTGTACAGTATTTTCACAATAAAAAAAGACTAAAGTACATTATATGCATGTATGAAAATGCCACAAAGAAAGCATTTTGTACAATTAATTTATATAGAATTAAAATAAAATTATGAATAAAAAAGAGAAAAGAAAGAAAAAAAGAAACAAGGAAAATTCTTAAGACTAGTCAGTAGGATATAGGAGAGAAATAAAAGCAGAGTAAAATAAAAACATTGATTTACAGTCTCAAGTAACACAGAACACAGAAAGGACCAGAAAGATAAAAGGACTGAAATGCCTAGTGCATATATAAACAATATGTGGGGCAAGGATTTTTAAAACCTAATAGTTAAAAGTATGATTATTAGTGGCTAAATCTTATTAAAACTGCACTTATAATATTAACATCTTCAATATAGTAATTTTATACATACTCTTTTTAGAATGTGAAAATGAAAAACAAGACAAAGTTCATCTCATAAACTGCAATAAAGAAAGATAACTTTAGCTACTAGAATATCTAGTTCTTCAAGATAGCTAACCTGTATTGATGGCTTTAATAACACATTAGGTTGCTTCTGATCTACAGGAGAACAGAAAATCAGTCATTAGAATTTAATATGGCAATCCTCTCCACTGTTGGTTAAACATCATCTGAAAAAAAAAAATTTTAAATAGTACACTAGGGCTTGGAATATAACTTTGTGATAGGCTGGCCTAGTATGCTCAGAGCCCCGGTTTCAATTCTTAGTATGATGATCAATACATTGATGACCAATACAATTATTCATTTTACTCATTTGTAATAGAGGTAAATATACACATACAAAAGTTTTGAGTTTTTTTTGGCAGTCCTGGTGTTTAAACTCAGGACCCCAAGGCTTACTTGTCAGGTGCTCTCCTGTTAAACCATGTTTCCAACCCATTTTTGCACAAATTGAGATCGAATTTTGGGAGAGGTTGTTGTGTTGTGTTGTTTTGCTTTGTTTTGTTTTGTATCTTTAGGTAGTTTCACAAAGGGACATGTCAAGTTATGAGTACAATGTATATTGATCAGTGCCACTCCTTCCATCCTCTTCTCCACTCCCTCATTGCCCTTTTCCATTTTCTCAGGTGTACATTGAGTATTATGACTGCATTCACTCACAATTCCTTTCTCAATTCATCTACTTGCTCTGCCCTTAATTCTCACTTCCCTAACAACACGTTTCAACTCCCTGCTTTTCATTTTGTTAAAATTGTGAGTTAAGCTATACTTTTTTGAATAATTTACACCTCTATGTACATCATTTTTAGTCAGTTTGATTGTATGTATGTGGCCCTGAATGTTTTTATATGATTATATTTTATATTTTATTTCCACATGAGCTTTCTCTTTGAGCTTGACTTATTTAACATAATTTATCCAGGTCCATCCATTTTTCCTGGAAATGACATACACATACACACTCATAATCACATCACATTTTCTTGACCCATTCATCTGTTGTAAAGCAATCTCAGCTGTTTCCATAACCTAGTTATGATGCGTTGTGCAGCAATGAACATGAGTGTCTAAGTGTCTTTGTTATATCTTAACTTGTAATCTTTTGGATAAATGCCCAAGAATGGTATCACTGGATCATAGGGTATTCTATTTTTAGTTTTAGTTTTGTGTGCAGGTCCTGATGTTTGAACTCAGGGACTGGGTGCTGTCCCTAAGCTTCTTTTGCTCAAGACTAGCATTCTAGCACTTGAGCCACAGCTCCACTTCTGGTTTTTTGGTTTTTATTGTAGTTAACTGGAGATAAGTCCCATGGACTATCTTGCCCAGGTTAGGATTACAGGTATGAGCCACTACACCCAGCTATTTTTAGTTTTTTGAGGTATCTTCAAACTACCTTCCATAGTAGTCATACTAATTTATATTTCCACTAACAGTGTAATAGGGTTCCTTACTTACATACACATATTCTGGCCAGCACTTGTTCATATTCTTGATGATGGCCAATCTTACTGGAATAAGAGACTTCTTCAGAGAAATGTTTATTTAGTTCCTTTGACCATTTATTAATTAGATTATTAATCCTTTAGCTCCTTATATATATTTGAATTATTAGGCCTATGTCAAGCATATAGCTGGCAAAGATCTCTCATGCTATAGACTACATTTTTAGCTCCATAACTATATTCTTCAATGTGCAGAAACTTTTTTAGCTTAATTAAATCCTATTTGTCAATTTTATTTGCTGAGGCACTGGAATTCTACTTAAGAAGTTCTGCCAATACCAATTAGTTCTGTTTCCCATACAGTTTCCTGTACCAGTTTCAAAGTTTCAGGTCTTATCTTGAGGTCTCTGACCCATTTTGAGTTGATATTAAAACTAGGCAACAAATAGGCATCATGTCAATCTTCTGCATATGGATGTCCAGTTTCCACTACACCATTTTTTTTGAAGAAGCTATCTTTTTCAAATATATATTTTTGGTTCCCTTGTCAAATATCAGATGATTGTAGATATCAATTTATTTCAGGGTTTTCTAGTGTGTTCCACTGATGTTCAGGTCTGTTTTTGTGCTCTAGCCACTCATCTGAGGATTGCTTTGGCTATTGGGAGCTTTTGTAATTCTATCTGAATTTTTAGATTGTTCTGTCTCTGGGAAGAATGACATTGGAACTGTGATATTAGTGCACTGAATCTGTAGATTGACTTCGCCAGTGCCATTCATAAACATCTTCCCAATGTCTTCAATTTCTTTTTTTCTTTATTCTAATACTAGGGACTAAACTCAAGGACTCACATTTATTAGGCAGGCCCTTTACCATTTGAACCATACCTTCAGCCCTTCAATTTCTTTTTTTTTGGGGGGGGGGGTCCGGTCGTGGGGCCTGAACTCTGGGCCTGGGCGCTGTCCCTCAGCTCTTCAGCTCAAGGCTAGCGCTCTACCACTTGAGCCACAGCACCACTTCCAGCTTTTTTCTTTTTGCTTATGTGGTGCTGAGGAATCGAACCCAGGGCCTCATGCCTGCAAGGCAAGCATTCTACCACTGAGCCACCTTCTCAGCCCCACCCTTCAATTTCTTTATTCAAAGTTTTATGGGTTTTTCTGTTTTTGTTGGTAGTGCTTGAACTCTGGGACTGGCCACCAGTGCCCAGCCAAAGTTTTATAGTTTTAATTGTAGAGGTCCTTCACTTCCTTGGTTAGGTTGATTTGTATTTTCATTGAGGCTATTGAAAACAAAGTTCTTCTCCTGATTCCCTTCTTTCTGTTCCCTTGTTGGTATACAAATGAGTAGGCTGAGCTGGGCACCTGTAGCCCATGCCTATAATCCTCCCTACTCAGGAGGATTATAACTGTGATCTGAGGATCACGGTTCAAAGCCAGACCAGGCAGGAAAAGTCTGTGAGACTCCTATCTCCAATTAACCACCAGAAAAACCAAACCAGAAGTGGTGCTGTGGCTCAAGTGGTAGAGCACTCACCCTGAAGAGCTCAGGGACAGCGCCCAGGCCCAGAGTTTAAGCCCACCCTCACACCCAAAAAAAGTGGGTTGATTTTATATTCTGCCACTCTGCTAAAAGTATTATCAGCTCTAGGAGCTTGTGGATACAATCTCTAGGGTCCTTTAAATATAGGATCATATCATGTGCAGTGCTATTAGTTTGGCTTCTTCCTTCTCTATCTAGACCCTTCTCATACCTTTCTCTTGCCTTTTAGAGAGTTCTCTTTAAGAAGTGACCTTCTTTATCTCTTCTAATTTTGATTTGAAATCTACTTTATCAGATAAGAGTATTGTTAGTCCAGTCTGTTTATGAGGCCTATTTGCTTGGAACACTTTCCCAACCTTTGGAACACTTTCCCAACCTTTCACCTAAAGAAAGTGTTTTGGTCAGTTACCTGTATCACATAAATAGATGGTAGGATCTTATCTTTTGTCATTGTCTTTCAACTGAAGATTTGAGTTTACTGAGTGCTAAAATTACGAAGTATACAGTAGTTCCTGCCATCTTCCCCTCACCTTTGATTTTGTAACTTCCTGGTCCTCCTGTTTACCTACTCTTCTGATAAGGTGTCTTCTCCACTTTTTTCATATTCATATTGATTTCTGTGTACAATGTCTCTGAGTAACTTACAAAGTATGGGTTTAGTGGTAAATAAATTTTGTTTTTAGTTGACCCTCAGTTATGAATGAAAGTTTGACTAGATCGGAGTATTCAGGGTTGCTAACTTCCACTGCTTGAGATACATCATTCCAAGCCTTACTTACTCTTATGGTTTCTGCTGAGACATTTGCTATTTTGATAGGTTTTCAAATGTATATGATCTATCTTCTGTCTTACAGAAGCTAGTGTTCTTTGTGTTGTGTGCTTAAAGTTTTGTTGTTTTTTCGTTTTTTTTGGTGAGTCCTGGGGCTTAAACTCAGGGCTTAGGTGCTATCCTTGAGCTCTTTTGTTCAAGGGTAGTTCTCAACACTTAGAGCCACAGCACCACTTCCAGTTTTCTGGTGATTAATTTTAAGAGTCTCATGGACTATCCTGCCCAAGCTAGAACTGAACTTTGATCCTCAGATCTTAGCCACCTGAGTAGCTAGGATTACAGGTATGAGCCACCAGTGCCTGGCTTGAAGTTTTAACATAATGTTAAGTAAGAGGTTCTTTCTGGTCCCATCTGTTGGATGTCCTTAGAGCCTCTTGTACCTAGATGAGCTTGTCCTTTTTAACATTTGGGAAGTTTGCTGCTATTATTCTGTAAAATGCATTTTCTTTCTTTTTTTTTTTTTTCTTTTTTCTTTTTTTGCCAGTTATGGGGCTTGAACTCTGGGCCTGGGCACTGTATGAAGGCTAGCTAACACTCTACCACTTGAGCCACAGCACCACTTCTGGCTTTTTCTGCTTATGTGGTGCTAAGGAATTGAACCCAGGGCCTCATGCATGCAAGGCAAGCACTCTTATCACTGAGCAACCTTCCCAGCCCCGTATTTTCTATGCCTTTAGCTATCCATTCTTCTTCCTTAATACCCGTACAATATAAATTTAATCTATTAAGTCCTGAAATTCTTGCAAAATCCTTTAATTCTTAGATCTTTTTGCACATTTGCTTCTTCCCTCTTATAACTACTCTGTCTTTAAGCCTTGAAATTCTGTCTTCCATATCATCTCTTCTGGGGTGGTGGCTTTCTATTTTTTTATTTCTTGGACTTCAGTTTGATCATTTTTCAGTATTATTAGTTTGAGATTCTTTTTCATGTCTTACATTAACTTCCTTGCTTCATTAATCTGATTAACAGCATTCTTTGATTTTCTTTTTTAGCCTACCTAGCTCTATTCTCTTTGAACTCATTTAGCCTTCATTTGCATTCACTTGGATTTCATTTAACTTTTTGTGTTTTCATTGAATTCCTTTGCATTTTTGCATATTGTTTTAATACTCTTTTTGGGGGGGATGATACCGGTCCTGGGGTTTGAACTCAGGATCTGGGCACTGTGTCTGAGATTCTTTTGTTCAAAGCTAACACTCTAACACACTTGAGCCACAGTTCCATTTCTGGTTTTATTTGGTGTTTCAGTGGAGATACAAGTCTCACGGACTTTCCGCTCAAGCTGGCTTTGAACCACAATCAGCTTCCTGAGTAGCTAGGATTACAGGCATGAGCCATCTGTACCCAGATCTTTCATTTTTCATTGGTCATTTTTATTAACAGTCTTTTCAGCTCAGCATACATACTTTACTGTCATTCTCTTCCCTTGATGTACGATTGTTTTCTGAGAGTATTATGTTTCTCAGGCTTTCTCACATTCCTTGTATTTCTGTGTTGGGCTTTACTTACTTGAGGAGGACCCTTTGTGATATGGGCTTTTAGATACCTGAAGTCTTCCTGAAGGGTTATTCTCTGTATTCTCACTGGACTAGGTATTAGGTAGGCTGGTGAGCTGAATTACATCATTGGTGTAGGAGTGTATCTCAGCTCTAATAACCCTCCATGGATGCTGACACAGCATCTTCCCTAGTTTTCTCAAGTGTAAGTCTGTTCTTTGGTGTAGAGCAGCACAGCAATTCCTTTGTTTTCTGATTCTTTGGCACCCTTAGGAAATGACTGCCACCTCCATCTCACTCTGAGCCTCTGGGTCTGCAATGGCTTTTTCTAAACCTCTAAACCCAGTCTTACAGTCTTTTGTTTTGTTCTCATTCTCCACTGTGTCAGGTGGATGGATCCCACTAAGAGACTAAATAATGGGGAGGGGGGGAGACAAAGGGAGGAAGAAGAGAGGAGAGAGAGAGAGGAGAGGAGAGAGAAGAGGGAGGGAGAGAGGGAGGGAAAAGGGGAGGGAGAGAGAAAGAGAGAGAGAGAGAGAGAGAGAGAGAAGAGAGACCCTCTACAGTGGGCCATTGTGCCCAGGATCATAAAGATGACAGAATCTAGAATAAAGCTTTCTAAAGAATATTATGCATTGCCACAAATAGGGTCCCACTTTTTGCCTTGGCACATTTCTGGACTATAATCCAATCTATTGTTTCCTTTCATAGCTAGGATGACAGGCTCAGGACACCTTTCCCAACATTTTCTTCCACTGAAACACAACAAGTTATTTTTTCTGCAGCAGTTGGGGAGAGGCACTGGTAACAGGACTTTAATTCAAGGCCTCATGCTCTTGCAAAGCTTTTTCACCCACGGCTCATGATCTACTACTTCTGGCTTTTTGCTAGTTAATTAGAAATAAGTCTCTCATATTTGTCTTTCTAGGCTGGATTTAAGCCTCAATCTTCAGATCTTAGCCTCTTGAGTAGCTAGGATTATAGTCGTGAGCCTTCAGTACCCAGTAAACTTTCATTAACCTAGCCCTAAAATCTTGATCTTCATAATATTAGCCTCCCACCTAGCTGAGATGACAGGTATGGGCCATCATATCCAGCTATTGGTTGAGGAAAAAGTCTCAAATATCAAAGATGGCCTCAAACTCATGCCTGATACCAGTGTGTCAAGTAGTCAGGATGATAGGCATACACCACTGTTGCCAGGCAGAAGCTTTTTAAAGTATCCATAAAACAATATCCATCAACAGAAGAAACACACTCAAAATATCTACATGGTAGATGTACACAAAATATGTACATGGTAGTACTTGCCTATAATCTCCTAGCACTTGGAGGATTACAAATTCAAGGTCAGCCTTGAATTAACAATAACAATACCAAGCACTAGTGATGCTACTCAGAAGGTTGAGATCTGAGGACTGAGGCCAGCCCAAGCAGGAAAGTCCATGAGACTCTTATCTCCAACTGTCCACCAAAAAGCCAGCAGTGGGGCTGTGGCTCAAGTGGTAGAACACTAGCCTTGAGTAAAAGAACTAAAGGACAGTACCAGGTCCTGGGTAAAAGCTCCAGTACCAACACACACACACACACACACACACACACACACACACACACACACACACACACACACACACACACACACACACACACACACACACACACACACACACACACACACACACACACACACACACACACACACACACACACACACACACACACACAAATATTACTGATAGAATGACATATCACATTTGGGAATAAAATATAAAGAAACAAGGCTCACTATGAGTCAGTAGCTGCTGAAGCTGGAGGATAAATACATAAAGAGTCATTAGACTCTTCTCCATATGTAAGTTTGAAATTTTCCATAATAAGCAATTTTATATTATCTTTTAGGCATGAACTCAAGCTTTCCCTTGGCTTTTTCACTCCAAGTTAGCACTCTACCAGGTTCTCATAACAATCAGTTTAAGAAAAGATATCCCAGATAGGCATGATAGAACATTTAAGTAATTCCAGCACTCAGAGGCAAGCCAACTGAGCTACATAGCCAACACAAGGCCAGTCTGTGCCTTGTACTGAGACGCTATCTCAAAAAGAAAACAAGCAAATTATAACCTTAAATAATTTCAGCATATAATATTTTTGGGGTCAGTCGTGGTACCTGAACTCAGGGCCTGGGCACTGTCCCTCAGCTCTTCAGCTCAAGGCTAGCACTCTACCACTTGAGCCACAGCACCACTTCCAGTTTTTTCTGCATATGTGGTGCTGAGGAATTGAACCCAAGGCCTCATGCATGCAAGGCAAGTACTTTACCACTGAGCCACCTTTCCATTCCCAGCATATAATTTCTATACATGTATGTTAAAGAGCATTTAACAATTCTGTTGAGTTTAAGAAGTACCACTAGGAACAAATATGGAAAATCAAGAACATAAAAGAAAAAGAAGTAAGATAACTATTACCTTCAGGGGAAAAGAAATTAAAGACAGAAATGTAAGTGCAGCTCTCTATATGGTTAGAAATATAAAAAGTTATATTCGCATTGATTTAATCAAATATGTCAATATAATTCTATAGGGAAAGGATAGTCTTTTCAATAAGTGATACAGAAAAATGCATATCCATGTGCCAATAAGAAATACCCCTACCATGTCACATCATGTATAAAAATTACCTAAAAATGATTCAGAGATCTGTATGTGAGCCCAAACCATACAACTTCTAGAAAAAAAAAGGGGGAGGAGCAAAAAAATCTTTGGGAATTGACACTAGGCTGCATTTTGTTAAATCATAAAAAGCACAACCATGGAAGGGCTGGGAATTAGGCTTAGTGGTAAAGTGCTTGCCTAGCATGCATGAAGCCTTGGGTTCGATTCCTCAGTACTGTATAAACAGAAAAGCTGGAAATGGCACTGTGGCTCAAGTGATAGTGTGCTAGCCTTGAAGCTCAGGGACAGTGCCTAGGCCCTGAGTTCAAGCTCCAGGACTAGCAAAACAACAACAAAAAAATGGAAGAAAAATGTGCAAAGTGGATTTCATCAAAATTAAACTTTTGTTCCTCCAAAGTAACTTTTGGAAGTGACTTATGCATGGTTTTGCTACTACTAAGTTTTAGGCATTTGCTGCAATCTAGAAATGAGGAAAACAGGAATTATTTTTTTCAATCTCCCTTATTTTTGGAAGTGTTGGCAACTAATTTATTTTTTTATTTTAAATACGTAGTCTCAATATGGCATACCAGCTGCAGACAGCAAGCTGTGGGCAAATGTTTAAGGGCACAAGTAAAACATACATATACGCAAATCCAGACACTGCTACTTACTAGATATAAGAACACAGATATCTCTTATAGGCTGTGAGAACATGGGCAGATACTATCTCTGTATTTTGCATTAATTATCCCTAAAATGGAGAATATACAATGTATTTCCTGACACCATTAGAAGGATTTTTTTGGTGGGTGAGTGTCTGTGATACTGGGGATTGAACTCAGGTCCTTGAGCTTGTTATTCATTCTACCTGTAGTCATACATACTCACTTGAGTCATACCTCTAGCTAGCCCTTTATTGTAAGGATTTAATGAGATACTATATATTAAAAGATTTTTAAAAGACTGGAGAAGAGGATTTCTAGCAGTAATAAAAGTCTGCCTTTTTCTAATTCAGAAGGAAAAACTATGAAAATTAAGATAAGGGCTGGGAATGTGGCTTAGTGGTAGAGTGCTTGCCTAGCATGCATGAAGCCCTGGGTTCCATTCCTTAGTACCACATAAACTGAAAAAGCTGGGAAGTGTCACTGTGCTTCAAGTGGTAGAGTGCTAACCTTGAGCAAAAGAAGTTCAGAGACAGTGCCCAGACGCTGAGTTCAAGCCCCAGGACTGAAAAAAGAAAGAATGAAAGAACGAGAGAGCGAGCAAGAGAGAGAGAGAGAGAGGAGGGAGGGAGGGGGGAAGGGAGGGAAGGAGGGAGGGAGGGAGGGAGGGAGGGAGGGAGGGAAGGAAGGAAGGAAGGAAGGAAGGAAGGAAGGAAGGAAGGAAGGAAGGAAGGAAGAAGAAAAGAGAAGATGAAGATGAAGGGAAGAAAAGAGAAGAGAAAATGAAGGGAAGAAAATATAAAGAAAAGCCCAAACCAAACAACCCTAACAGATTTTTCTGCCCTTGTTTTTTCCTTTCTTATAGACTAATATTTCCAACTCAGCCAACCCAGTTAAGCTGTCACTTAACACTGAAAGAAAAACAGGAGGGGGACTGAGAATATGGCATGTGGCTTAGTGGTAGAGAGCCTACCTAGCATGCATGAAGCCCTGGGTCCAATTCCTCAGTACTGCATAAACAAAAAAAGCTAGAAGTGGCATTGTGGTTCAAGTGGTAGAGTGCTAGCCTTGAAGCTCAGGGACAGTGCCTAGGCCCTGAGTTCAAGCTCCAGGACTGGCAAAAAAAAGAAAAAGGAAAAAAATGGGAAGGGGGTAGGGAGAAGGGGAGAAAGCGAGGTGCCGGTGGCTCATGCCCATAACTTAATTACTCAGAAGGCTGAGATCTCAGGATCTCAGACAAAGCCAGCCCTGGCAGTAAAGTCCGTGAGATTCTTATATCCAATTAACAACCAAAAAACTGGAAGTGGAGCTGTGGCTCACAGTGGTAGAGTGCTAGCCCTGAGCACCAAGAGGCTCAGGGATGATGCCCAGGTCCTGAGTCCAAGGTCCAGGACTGGCAAAAAAAAAAAAAGGAGGGGGGTAGGGTTTGAGGGTAGGGGGAGAAAAGTAGGAGAAAAATGAGGGAGGGTGAAAGGATCCGTCACATCCACCCCAGGGGACCATGCGGAGGCAGGGAGGCACAGAAGAAAAATTATTACAAGGTTTATTAGAGGAGCCATATTTGCCCTGGGGAAAGAACACATGGTGGTCTCCACTAGCTAGCTAGCAGCAGGGTCTGGGGGTAGGGGTGAGGTAGATGGGAGTTCAGGTGTGTCTGGGTGGAGAGAGGGAGGGGCCAGCTGTATGGAGGGAACTCCAGGACAAGAAAAAGCTCAGGTCTGGGTCGAGCTGAGGACCAAAAGTGGACATAATGCTTACAGAGCGGGTAACAAGTCTGACAAGAAATATGCTTAGTACCTTACTTATGTAATATAACCCCTCTGTTCATCACCTTGACAATGAAAAAAAGAAAAAAGAAAAAAAGAAGCAAGCTAGGGAGCAAAGATCAAAGTTCTGGCTGTGTGTATATCTCAGCAGTAGAGCATGTACTTCCTGTGCCACCAAGCCCCAGTTCAATCTCCTGCTGCAGGAGGAATGAAAAGATCAAAGGTTCACTCTAGTAATTCTGCAGCACTCACTGACTACAATTTAATCTGGAGCTGGTATTTACTCAAAGCATAAGTATATTCGCCTCTTATGTTTACTGTGTTTATCTATAAAGGACAAATTAATCATAATTGAACTAAAATTCAAGATAAACGCATCTTACTAAGACAGCCTAGGACTGAGATACGGTGGGAGCTATAAGCAAGAAAGCCAAGAAAAAACACAAACCTAAGTTCAAGCTCCAGTACACCCCCCCACACACACACACACTCAAAAAAAAATTAAAATTTACTGACGCCAATGGCCCACACCTATAATCCTAGCTACTCAGGAGGCTAAAATCTGAGGATCTCAGCTCAAAGCCAGCCAAGTCAGGAAAATCCATGAGAATCCTATATCCAATTAACCAGCAAAAAAGTTGGAAGCGGGGGCTGGGAAGGTGGCTCAGGGGTAGAGTGCTTGCCTTGCATGCCTGAGGCCCTGGGTTCGATTCCTCAGCACCACATAAGCAAAAACAAAAAAAAGCCGGAAGTGGCGCTGTGACTCAAGTGGCAGGTTGCTCGCCTTGAGCTGAAGAGCTGAGGGACAGCGCCCAGGCCCAGAGCTCAGGCCCCACAACCGGACACACAAAAAAAAAAAAAAGTTGGAAGTGGAGCTGTAGCTCAAATGATAAGAGCATTGGCCTTGCATAGGACACTAAGTTCAAGCCCCAGTACCAGCACATATGCACACACAGGAAGGAAGGAAGGAAGGAAGGGAGGGAGGGAGGGAGGGAGGGGAGGGGAGGGGAGGGGAGGGGAGGGGAGGGGAGGGGAGGGCAGGATGCAGGCAGGCACAGTCAGAGAGACAGACTAAAGACTGAAAAGGGACTCCAGATATTAAAAGACAGTAGGCAATAAGTACACAAACAAATGAACAGCATTGGTAAAAGCACCTAGATAAATATAAAAGACAATATAACTTTCTTTGTAAGCCTAGATTCTAACATCATCAACATCATCATCATCATCATCATTGATCCTGGGGTTTGATCTCAGGACTTATAGTTGCTAAGCAGGAACTGTCACTTCAGTCTCTGTACCAGCAATTTTTGTGGGTTTTTTTTTGGGGGGGGGGGGAGGGGGTCCGGTCGTGGGCCTGAACTCTGGGCCTGGGCGCTATCCCTCAGCTCTTCAGCTCAAGGCTAGCGCTCTACCACTTGAGCCACAGAGCCACTTCCGGCTTTTTTCTTTTTGCTTATATGGTGCTGAGGAATTGAACCCAGGGCCTCATGCATGCAAGGCAAGCCCTCTACCACTGAGCCACCTTCCCAGCCCTACCAGCAATTTTTGTATTGGTTATTTTTCAGATAAGGTTTCACTTTATGCTCGGGATAGCCTGTACTACAAACTTCCTACTTGTACTTTCCCTTGTTACTGAGATGGATGAAAGGCACCTGCCTGTGATTCTCTAATAGCTTAGGAAAAAAAGATGCCCAACACCACACCAAGCCACTAGTTGAGATAAAGTCTCATAAACTTTTATGCCTGGGCAGGCCTCAAATCAGGATACCTCCATCTCCTGTACCTTTCAAGTTGCTATGATTATAGGCTTGAGTCATTATGCCTGGCTCTCCTGCTAGTTTTTTGTTTTGTTTTGATTTGATTTGTTTTGTTTCTTTTTTTTTTTGTCGGTAGAGGGGCTGGAACTCTGGGCCTGGGTGCTGTCCCTGAATTCTTCAGCTCAAGGCAAGTACTCTACCACTTGCACCATAGCACCACTTCCGGTTTTTAGTGGTTTATTGGAGATAAGAGTCTCATGGATTTTTCCTGCCTGGGCTGGCTTTGAACCTTGATCCTCAGATCTCAGTCTCCTGAGTAGCTAGGAATACAGGTATAAGTTATTCGCATCTGGGTCCCTAGGCTTTTTTGTTCATGGCTGGCACTCTACCATTTGCCACATCTCTACTTTCAGGTTTTTTTGCTGGTTAGTTAAGGGATAATCTCTCAAATTTTCCTGTCCAAACTAGCTCCAAGTAGCCACAGGCAACCAGCTCTCATTTATTTTTAAAGAATCGCATAAGGGGTTGGGAAGGTGGCTCAGTGGTAGAGTGCTTGCCTTGCATGCATGAGGCCTTGGGTTCCATTCCTCAGCACCACATAAGCAGAAAAAGCTGCAAGTGGCATTGTCTTTCAAGTGGTAGAGTGCTAGCCTTATGCTGAATAGCTGAGGGACAGCACCTAGGCCCAGAGTTCAGGCCCCATGACCAACCAAAAAGAAAAAAAAGAAAAGAATCACATAAAACAATAATTACAAAACTATGGGCTATGACTAAATTAAATTTACAATTCTTATTTTGTTAGAAATTGAATATGAATTATTTAACAACAGAAGTATATATTTTCCTCTCAAAGCATCCAAAAATTAATTCAGTGCTAGAAAGTCAATTTAAGATTACATGAAGTCTGGAAATGTGGCTTACTGGTAGAGTGCTTGCCTAGCATTTATGTAGTCCTGGGTTCAATCCTCAGTACCACATAAAAAGAAAAAGCCAGGCCGGGCGCTGGTGGCTCACACCTGTAATCCTAGCTACTCAGGAGGCTGAGATCTGAGGATCGCAGCTCAAAGCCAGCCCGGGCAGGAGAGACCGTGAGACTCCTATCTCCAATAAACCACCAGAAAACCGGGAGTGGCGCTGTAGCTCAAGTGGTAGAGCGCTCGCCTTGAGCGGAAGAGCTGAGGGACAGCGCCCAGGCCCAGAGTTCAAGCCCCACAACTGACAAAAGAAAAAGCCAGAATTGGTGCTGTGGCTTAAGTGGTAGAGTGCTAGCCTTGAGCAAAAGCCACTCAGGGACAGTGCCCAGGCCCCAGGACTGGCAAAAAAAAAAATATACAGGAGGGGCTGGCAGGGTGGTTCAATTGGTATAGTAAGCCTAAATCCTTGAGTTCAAATCCTACTACCACTATATATATGATACATATACACACACATATGTATGTGTGTATATATATACATATATATGTATGTGTGTGTATATATACATATATGTACATATATATGTGTGTGTGTGTGTGTGTGTGTGTGTGTGTATATATATATATATATATCAGAGAATTGTGGTTCAAAGCCAGCCTAGGCAGAAAAGCCTCCGTGAGACTCTTACATCCAATTAACCACTCAAAGTGGTAGAGTGCTAGCCTTGAATAAAAGAGCTCAGGGACAGTGGTCAGTCTGTGAAGTTCAAGCCCTACAACCAACCAAAAACATTTTTTAAGGGGCACTGGTGGGTCAAGCCTGTAATTCTAGCTACTCAGGAGGCTGAGATCTGAGGATCCCGGTTCAAAGTCAGCCTTGGCGGAAAGTTTGTGAGACTCTTATCTCCAATTAACTACCAGAAAACCAGAAGTGGCACTGTGGCTCAAGTGACAGAGTGCAGGCCTTGAGCCAAGCTCAGGGACAGCACCCAGGTCAAGAGTTCAAGCCCCCAACCAAAAAAAAAGTATATACAGAAACATTTAAAGAAGCAGAATTCTAATAAGGAAATACAAAATTTAGTAATGTTCCTCTGTCTATCAAATATCAAAGACCACTCTAAAAACAGGAGGCCAAGGGCTGGGGTTACTGTTAGGGCATTCACCAAACATATGGAAGGTCAGTCTTCAGCATAATCACACAGACACACACATACATAAAGCTAGGAGGCCAGGTGAGAGTTGTTACATCTAAAAGTTAGACTAAGGGGCTGGGAAAGTGGCTCGGTGGTAGAGCACTTGCCTTGCATGCCTGAGGCCCTGGGTTAGATTCCTCAGCACCACATAAGCAAAAAAAGGTGGAAGTGGTGCTGTGGCTCAAGAGGTAGAGTGCTAGCCTTGAGCTGAAGAGCTGAGGGACAGCGCCCAGGCCCAGAGTTCAGACCCCAAGACCGGACCCAAAAATAAATAAATAAAAAATAAATAAGTTAGAATAAAACAACAATAATTTAGCTAGGTGCTGGTGGCTCACATCTATAATCCTAGATACTCAAGAGGCCGAGCTATGAAAATGAATATTTGGAGCCAGCCAGGACAAACAAATTCCCAAGACTCTTATCTCTAATTAACCAGCAAAAAGGTAGAAGTGGTGCTGTTGCTCAAGTGGTAGAGAGCCAACTGTAAGAAAAAAGCAGGGTTAGAATACCAAACCCTGAGTTCAAATCCCCACTATCAGGAAGGAAAAAAAAAAAAAACCCAAAAGCTGAATAGATACAAATTTAGACATTTACCTACACAAAAACAGAAAAGCAATTATTTTTCTCAAAAAACTCTATCTTTAATACATTTTTCCTCACCACTAAAAGCAGAATAGCAGGTCCTCAAAATTATGTATTTTTGCATTTATAATTTTACCTCAAAAGCTAAAGGAAAAAATCAAATATCAATTAAATGAGGCAAATAAGTCATTCACCTAATTCCAACAAATTATAAATAAGCACCATTTATTTTATGCCAGTCTATTTTTTGTATTCTCAAATATCAACTCAGTTAATAATTGTAGCAATTCTACACAGTCGTTTTAATATTATTGCCATCTTATAGATGAGGAAACTAAAGCACCAACATAATTTGCCCAATCAGTGGCAGAGCCACTAGTATTCACTCTTAATCTCTATGTTGTCCCTTTAAAAAGAAATCCTAATTGATTTTGATGACCTGATGGCATTAGTGTACTTCATCACTGCTGATAACACTATGCATTGGTATCATTCTTTGTAGAATAATATGGCAATACATAACAAGAGCCAAAAATGTTAGTATTTCTAGATCTTGTGGTTCAATCCTGGGAACTTAAGTGTTAATGATGGTAATAAAAACCCACAGAAGCTGAGCATCAGTAGCTCACACCCGTAATCCTAGCTTCTCAGGAGGCTGAGATCTAGGATCTCAGTTCAAAGCCAGCTAAGGCAGTATAGTCCAAGAGACTCTTATCTACAATAAACCACTCAGGGGCTGGGAAGGTGGCTCAGTGGTAAAGTGCTTGCCTTGCATGCATGAGGCCCTGGGTTCGATTCCTCAGCACCACATAAGCAAAAAGAAAAAAAAAAAAGCCAAAAATGGCGCTGTGGCTCAAGTGGTAGAGCACTAGCCTTGAGCTGAAGAGCTGAGGGACAGTGCCCAGGCCCAGAGTTCAAGCCCCACAACCGAACCCAAAAAAAAAAAAAAAAAACCACTCAGAAAACCAGAAGTGGCACTGTGGCTCAAGTGACAGAGCACCAGCCTTGAGCTGAAGAGCTGAGGACTAGCACCCAGGCCCAGAGTTCAAATCCCATGACCAAACAAAATAAATAAATAAAACCCACACAAACATGAAAACACATTTATAATAACCAGGGCTGGGAGGGTGGCTCAGTGGTAGAGCGCTTGCCTTGCATGCCAGAGGCCCTGGGTTGGATTCCTCAGCACCACAGAAGCAAAAAGAGAAAAGCCGGAAGTGGCGCTGTGGCTCAAGTGGTAGAGCGCTAGCCTTGAGCTGAAGAGCTGAGGGACAGTGCCCAGGCCCAGAATTCAGGCCCCACAACCGGACCCAAAATATATATATATAATAACCAAAGATTATTAAGACTCTACAAAATATATACATAGTGGATGATCATGATTTTTAAAAAATGTGGTTACATTGGGTGATAGTAGGGATGGATCTTTTTTTTATTTTTTTACTTTTTGCCAGTCCTGGGGCTTGAACTCTAGGCCTGAGTACTGTCCCTAAGCTCCTTTTTGCTCAAGGTTAGCATTCTACCACTTGAGCCATAGCCCCACTTCCAGCTTTTTCGGTTAGTTAATTGGAGATAAGAGTCTTCACAGACTTTCCTGCCTGGGGCTGGCTTCAAACTGCAATCTTCAGATCTCAGCCTCCTGAGTAGCTAGGATTACAGGCATGAGCCACCAGCACCCAGTAGCTTGCTATTTTTTGAAATAGTGTCTGAAGAACATTCTTCTGCCAGGCTGGCCTTCAACCATAGCTCTTCTACTTTCAGCTTCCCAGGTAGTTAGAATTACAGATGTGAACCACTTGCACCTGGTTTACGGTATCTAGCTCTCTAGCTACAAAGGATTATATTTTGTTATATGATGGAAATTATTTACTTATGCTGGGATAGTCAAGACTATTTCTCACTTTTTTCTTTCACTTACTTACCATGAAAACTAAAACACACATGTTTTTAGATCTATTTATAAAATGTTTTTGTACTTTAAGCTTCTAATACTGCCAAAACCTCCTTTTAAGTGGTTCTACTAATTTACATTCCTATAATAGTACATATCCTATCTTTCATTCACTATTGATTATAATTTCCAAAAATCAAATCCTAAAAGAATCACCTCTTATAGCCCATTGGATGTAGTCATTTAAATAACAGAAAAAAATTAATCTTCACTTTTATTCTTGAGAAAATGTAAGTCTGGCTCTTTGATATTATGTCCTATTTTACATGCCTCAGTAAACCTTCTATAATTCAAAGTAGAAATAATATTTATATGATTTGGCCTCAATGCTCAAAAGAAAGTTTTGACATTATTGCTATGTGTGGGTCTATGTCGGAAAACTAAAAGCAGGTTCAGTCATCTCTATTACAATGTCCATACAAAGTTGTTTATGGCTTTACTATACCATACATGGTTAACGCAGCCTGTAGAATGGATTGTGGCTCCGTATCTTTACTTTACAGACTGTCAGTGTCTGTAATCAAAATGAACCACGCCACCGTTGTAGAGCATCAGTATGCCCCATCTGCCACTATTTCTATCCCCCAACATCCTCGAACTTGGCTAAAGTACATAAAAAGTGAACTAGTTTCTAAGAAAAAAATTCTGTAGCCTCCTTCCCATTAGAAAGTTCTTATTAGCATACATTAAAATGTAAAGAAAAAAAATATAGAACCAAATATTTGTGTTGGACAATGAAGCTATTCTGCCCATAAATTAACTAGTAATAATTTATAAACTTTAAAGTACAAATGGAAAAACATGCAAGTTGTATGAATTGTCTTCTACAAAAAATGACAGCTTCCATTCTGAAAAAAGAGCCAAATATGCCACTATAATATTAACTTCAAATAACTTGTGGGAGAGAATGTGTATTTGGAAACTGCCTTTAAGAACAGAACATATATAAAAAATTTAAGTTTATAGTCACAAGAAATCTGTATAATATTTACACACTACATTAGAAGACTAAGAAATATCATGGAGAGAATGCTGTTTAGTAGTCATTAGTCTTTTTATTTTCTGTAATATAGCAAAATGACTAACATATTGATGACAAGCTTTCTAGATTATTCATTTGCTTCCAACAGTTTCTCAAATCAAACACACAATTTATCTTTCTCCTGGTTCATAAACTTCTGAAGCTACCAACAACATGGCATTCATCAGTTCAACTACATTAAAATACATTGCCTGGGCTGGGAAGGTGGCTCAGTGGCAGAGTGCTTGCTTCACATGCATGATGCCCTGGGTTCAATTTCTCAGCACCACATAAGCAGAAAAAGACAGAATTAGCAGTGTGGCTCAAGTGGTAGAGCTCTAGCCTTGAGCTGAAGGACAGCACCCAGGCCCAGAGTTCAAGCCTCACAACCGACAAAAATAAATAACTAAAATAATATAAAATAAAATATATTGCCAAGTACCCTCCTCTCTTCCAAGAAAAGGTGGATAGGACCTTCAGTTAAGATATCTTGCAGTCCACACGCTATTATAAATCTAGCTAAAATTATTGGTTGAAGGGCTGGGAAGATGGCTCAATGGTAGAGTGTTTGCCTTGCATACATGAGGCCCTGGGTTCGATTTCTCAGCACCACATAAGCAGAAAAAGCCAGAAGTGGTGCTGTGGCTCAAGTAGTAGAGTGCTAGCTTTGAGCAAAAGAACCTCGGGGGCAGTGCCTATGATTTGGTTTTTTGTTTTGTTTTTTTTTGGGTCCGGTTGTGGGGCCTGAACTCTGGGCCTGGGCGTTGTTCCTCAGCTCTTCAGCTCAAGGCGAGCGCTCTACCACTTGAGCCACAGGGATGCTTCTGGCTTTTTTGTTTTTGCTTATGTGGTGCTGAGGAATTGAACCCAGGGCCTCAGGCATGCAAGGCAAGCGCTCTACCACTGAGCCACCTTCCCAGCCCCAGTGCCCATGATTTGGAAAAAAAGAAAAAGAAAGAAAGAAAGAGAGAGAGAGAGAGAGAGAGAAAGAGAGAGAGAGAGAGGGAGAGAAGGGAGGGAGGGAGGGAGGGAGGGAGGGAGGGAGGAAGGGAAGGAGGAAGGGAGGGAAGGAGGGAGGGAGGGAGGGAGGGAGGGAGGGAGGGAGGGAGGGAGGGTTGTTATAATGTCGGCTGTGTTATTAATACAATTAAAAATTTTGCCTTTAGCCGGATGCTGGTCGCTCACGCCTATAAACGGAGCTACTCAGGAGGCTGAGATCCGAGGATCTCAGTTCAAAGCCAGCCTGGGCAGGAAAGTCTGTGAGACTATCTCCAATTAACCCTTACAACAGACCAAAAAAAAAAAGACTCTTACCGAAGTTCTATAAAGGGTGTGTGTGTGCACGCACATGTGTGTAGTGTTTGTTTTAGGAAGGAAAGCAAAGAGGAAGGAAAAGAAGGAAGGAAGAGAAGGCAGCCACCTCACAAACAAGTTTGTAAATTTTCAGGTACCCTAAAGAAACCAGTGATGTTTCCTCTTTTGCTAACATTCCCACAAAACCTGCTGTCCATATGAACTGCTTAAGACAAAATACCTTATTGACAGGTTAATTTTTTTTTGGCCAGTCCTGGGCTTGAACTCAGCCTGGGCACTGTCCCTGAGCTTCTTTTGCTCAAGACTAGCACTCTACCACTCAAGCCACAGCGCCACTTCTGGCTCTTTGTTTATGTGGTACCAAGCAACTGAATCCAGAGCTTCATGCAGGGTAGGCAAGCACTCTAACACTAACCACATTCCCAGCCCTAGCAAGGTTAATTTATAAACCATAGAAATTAATGACTCAGGGGCTGGGAAGGTGGCTCAGTGGTAGAGCGCTTGCCTTGCATGCATGAGGCCCTGGGTTCAATTCCTCAGTACCACATAAGCAGAAAAAAAAAAAAGGCGAAGTAGCACTGTGGCTCAAGTGATAGAGCGCTAGCCTTGAGCTGAAGAGCTGAGGGACAGCGCCCAGGCCCAGGGTTCAGGCCCCACAACCGGACCCCCAAAAAAAAAAAAAAATTAATGACTCATAGTTCTGGAGGCTGAGATAGTTCTAGAGGGTGGGAAAGAGATAGGTGCCAGTATATTTGCTGCCTCCTAGAATGTACCTTCTGTGTGTCCCTCAAACCTCCTTTAATGTGATTCATAACCTAGGTTATACATCCATAACCTAGTCACACAGAGTGTGGCCACATCTCAATGCTATCACACAAGGAATTACATTTTAACACAAGAATTTCATGGCAGATACAAATATCAGGACCACTGCATCTACTAAGCCAATCACATTTAATATTCATAAATTTATAATCATTTAGTACCTCTACTCTATTTTACATTCTTTTTGTTGTTGTTGTTGGTGGTGGTGGTGGTGGTGGTGGTGGTGGTCATGAGGCTTTAACTTGGGGCCTAAGCACTGTCCCTGAGCTCTTTTTGCTCAAGGCCAGTGCTCTACCACTTTGAGCCTCAGCACCACTTCCAATTTCCTGATAGCTAATTGAAGATAAAAGTTTCATGGATTTTCCTGCCCAGGCTGGCTTTGAACGGTGATACTCAGATCTCAGCCTCCTGAGTAGCTAGGAGTACAGGCGTGAGACACCAGTGTCTGGCTTTCTATTTTACTCTTAAGAGGCAGTCTTTTACAACAAATAAAAGCAATATAAATTATCCTAAACATACCTTTTGAATAATTCCGTCGTTCATTAATATATTTGACAAGAAACCCCTATCCTGTAATGAGATCCATTTTCCATACACAACCTAAATTTTCTATTTACATTACATTTGCACAGAAAGCCACAAATATAGATTTATACTTTAATCACATGATTATAGAAAGTTCAAATTTTCTACATTCTACTACTAGCAATAGTCATAATTTTCAAGTTTAAAGTTAACTTTTTTGCCTTTTAGCTAAGAAATCATGAAACTGTTCCTGTAAGTCTATAAGAATACATCCAAAATCCTTGTTCAAAGACTTTTAAAAACTTAAATGAAAACAAATTCATAAAATTTAGAAACAAGGAGCAATCTATTAAAAGAAGTCATATTACCCAGGCATCAGTGGCTCAAACCTATATTCCTAGCTACTCAAGAGGCTAAAATATGAGGATCGTGATCTGAAGCCAGCCTAGCCAGTCCATGAGACTCTTATCTCCAATAAACTACTCAGAAAAAGCTGGAAGTAGCATTGTGACTCAAGTGGTAGTGTGTTAGCCTTGAGCAAAAAAGCATCTCAAAGACAGTGCCCAAGCCCCAGGACTGGCAAAAGAAAAAAGAAAAAAAGAATATAATTTGGAATTTGTCTTCCTATACAAATGAAAATAGTTGGAATTTCTCAATTCTCCTTGGTGAACTGGTTAAACAGAACACACATGGTGTCACACTTCTCAACAGCTATCATCTGGGAAGAAATAGTACCAAAAACTGACGGCAACCATTACATCTAAGAAATGACAGGAAATATTTTCTTCTCTATTTTTAATAGAACCAACATAAAATATCTAACAAAGCATCTAGTAATATACATTATTCCTTTTGAAGAAATTACTTAAATGATAGAAGTCAGGTGGGAACAAATTTGAGTGCTTTAAGGAAATTAACATATTTACACTGACAAACTTGAGTTCTTGCTTTATATTTTCTTAAGAGTTGTGCCAATAGTTTATGAGTAAAAAGTCTATGCCCCCCAAGCACTGATGGCTCACATGCCTGTAATTACTTAGGAGGCTGAGATCTGAGGATTGAGGCTCAAAGCCAGCCCTTGCAGGAAAGTCTGTGAGAATCTTATCTCCAATTAACCACCTAAAAAGCCACAAGTGGGGTTGTGGCTCCAGTGTAAGAGTGCTAGCCTTGAGCTAAAAGCTCAGGGAAAATCCAGAGACCGTGGCTCTTGCCTGTTAATCCTAGCTACTCTGGAGGCTGAGATCTAAGGATAACAGTTCAAAGGCAGCCCAGCAGAAAAGTCCATGAGACTCTTATCTCCAATTAACCACCAGAAAACCGGAAGTAGAGCTGTGGCTCAAAGTAGCAGAGCTCTAGCCTGAGCAAAAAAAAAAAGTGCAGGAACAATGCCCAGGCCTTGAATTCAAGCCCCAGGACAAAAAAAAAAAAAGCATAAGGACAGTGCCCAGGCCCTGAGTTCACAACTCACTCCTGGAAAAAAGAAAAAAAAAACTATACTTAAGGGCTGCGCAAGTAGCTTAGTGGTAGAGAGCCTGCCTTGCATGCATGAGGCCCTGGGTTCGATTCCTCAGCACCACATAAGCAGAAAAAGCCAAAAGTGGCACTGTGGCTCAAGTGGTAGAGTGCTTGCCTTGAGCTAAAGAGCTGAGGGACAGCACCCAGGCCCAGAATTCAGGCCCCAGGACTGGAAATTAATTAACTAAATTAATTTTTAAAAATTAAAATAAAAAACTATACTTAAATGAAAAAAAACACTCACTGTTTTCCAGTCTTATCAAAAGCTAAACCTAGGCTGCAGGCTATAATCCCAGCACTCAGGAAGCTGAAGCAGGAAGGTCAAGCCTGGGCAACATAAGCAAAATACTGTCACAAAAACAAAAAGAAAAAAATTTAAAATTTCTAATTCCATGAATTAGTTATTTCTTTAAATATGATGGTATTTTATGGCTGAGTTTTAAATTTCAAAGCAATTTAATCTTTAACTAAAGAATTACTTCTTTGTAATCATTCACTCATTATTTCCTCAAGGAATTTTTGTCCTAATTGAGTAAAAATATATTACTTTTTTCCCTACACAGTAACTTTACAGTAATGGATAGGAAGGAAGTCCTTAGGATGAAAGGGTTCATTCAGAGAAAGTATTTATATGAATAAAAGTTTATACACAACTTTATTAAATTAATGCAAAAAAAAAGAACAAAGTTACCTAAGAAAGTTTGGCTTTGAACCTAGCTTACTGAGAAAGTGTCAGCTTCAAAATAACTTGAGAAATGAATACTTTTTTTTTTTTTTGTCATGGGGCTTGAACTCAGCCTGGGTGCTGGCCCTCAGCTCAAGGCTAGTGCTCTACTATTTGAGCCACAGTGCCACTTCCAGCTTTTTCTGTTTATGTGGTGTTAAGGAATCAAACCCAGGGCCTCATGCATACAAGGTAAGCACTCTACCACTGAGCCACCTTCCCAGCCATGAATCCATTTTTTAATACTGACTAAAGAAATCTAAAATGTAAAACTAAAATGAATTTTTCTCTGTACTTTTAGAAAAAAAGAAACATAATTTTGGTAAGAATCTCCAAAGATCCCTGGTTTCTACAATATATTTAAAATATAATTTAAAATTTTTAATATATTTTTTAATTCTTCAAAATTTTTCCTTGAAGTCTGTTATTAGAAATTTTAAATTTGCTGGATGCTGATAACTCATGCTACTACTTGAGAGGCTAAGATCTGAGGATCCTAGTTGAAGCCAGCCCAGGCAAAAAAGTCAGTAAGACTCACTCCTGGCAAAAAGCTAAAAGATGTAACTGAAGTGGTATGGTACCAGCCTTGAGCAAAGAAGCCCAGCAAGAGCACCAGGTCCTGAGTTCAATCTCAGTACCAGCACCAAAAATAAACTCTGCTATTACTAAAGCAGGTCCTGAGTTTAGCCCAATACCAACAAGGAGTTTGTTTTCTTTACTGTATATATATATGTATATGCTTCATAATTGTTAGCAATTTCCTTATATCCATACATTTTTTTCAAGAAGGCAACATTCTGAACTTTTATAACATAAAAGCAAAAGTGTAAGCTGGGCACCAGTGGCTCACACCTGAGATCTAAGGATAGCAATTCAAAGCCAGCCCAGGCAGGAAAGTCTGTGGCTCTGTGGCTCAGGTGGCTCACCTTAAGCTAAAGAGTTCAGGGACAGTGCCCAGGCCCAGAGTTCAAACCTCACAACAAACAAACAAACAAACAAAAAAGTATACAAATACTTCACATACCAAAGCAGAACAAAGTTAACTAAAATAAGGAAGTCTAAATTTCACGTGTCGCAATGTAAGTGTCTTTGAGATAACGTACAAGTTCAGGTGTTAAGACTCTGTAAGTAGAGATAAAATTTAAAATAATTTGTCAACACAGCAAAACTATTGTGAAAGGACATCCCAGGATCATATAGGCCAGACTCAATCAGTTTGAAGTCACATGAATAGTAGAAGTAACCAAGTATAAGGCTGAATTAGTGAGAAAGTCTTAGAATACAGAGCAAAAACAAAACCACAATT
Source organism: Dipodomys spectabilis (assembly GCF_019054845.1). Classification (NCBI taxonomy): domain Eukaryota; kingdom Metazoa; phylum Chordata; class Mammalia; order Rodentia; family Heteromyidae; genus Dipodomys; species Dipodomys spectabilis. The sequence goes on from NW_024870681.1 coordinate 8,513,904, forward strand.
ATTAGCTCCAAGAAAAACAAAAGTTAAGGTAGAACTTACTATTTAACTTTTTTACTATGTAACTAGGAAGGTAATTATAGATTGCTACATAAACTGTCAATCCTGAGTACAAACACAAGGTCATGATAACGTAAACACAGTATTTATCTATCTGAAATTATTATACAACTATTGTTATAATGAAAATGAAGTAATACAGAGGGAAAAGGGGAAGTGGCTAAGGAAGCGAGAAACAAAACCTATATTCTCATGCTCTGAAGTAGGAAGTCAATAGATAACACTTAAATCTGAAAAATCAATACTGAACACCAAATATTAAATAGAATATAAAACATCCAGGCACCTATGCCTGCCTGTAATCCCAGCTACTCAGCAGACTGAGATCTGAAAACTGCAGTTCCAACCCAGTCAGGGCAGAAAAGTCTGTGAGACTTCATTGACAACTAACCACCAAAAAGCTGAAGGTAGAGCTGGGTGGGGCTCAAGTGATAGAGCAAAAACACTAAGGGACAACACCCAGGCCCTAAGATCAAACCCCAGTACTGGCATCAAAAAGAAAAGAAGATGAGGGGAAAAAAACAGTGCCATTACAAAAACAAGCAAAATACCACAATATTTGCTTGGAGTAATTGAGAACGGTTAATAAATTACAGAACTTTACAATTTTTCTTACTAAACAAAGTACTTAATTTTATACATTTTACACACAATTTTCCTTTTTTTTTTCTTTTTTTTGGGTCGGTCGTGGGGCCTGAAAGCTGGGCCTGGGTGCTGTCCCTCAGTTCTTCAGCTGAAGGCTAGCACTCTACCACTTGAGTGTCAGCCCCACTTCCGGCTTTTTCTGTATATGTGGTGCTGAGGAATCGAACCCAGGGCCTCATGCATGCAAGGCAAGCGCTCCACCACTGAGCCACCTTCCTAGCCCCTCATTTTTTTTCTTAAGACAAGGTCTCATTATGTAGCTCAGGCTGGCCTTGAACTTTTTTTTTTTTTTTTTGTCGGTCGTGGGCTTGAACTCTGGGCCTGGGCGCTGTCCCTCAGCTCTTCAGCTCAAGGCGAGCGCTCTACCACTTGAGTTACAGCGCCACTTCCGGTTTTCTGGTCGTTTATTGGAGATAGGAGTCTCACGGTCTCTCCTGCCCGGGCTAGCTTTGAACCGCGATCCTCAGATCTCAGCCTCCTGAGTAGCTAGGATTACAGGCGTGAGCCACCAGCGCCCAGCCTGGGCTTGAACTTATGATCCTCTTGTTTTCTGCCTTCTGAGTGCTAGATTTAGAGTTGGCTGCCCCACATTTTTTATGAAGGTACCAGAACTTGAACTCTAGGCCTCACACTCTCCCACATAGGCATAGCTGGATATGTATCCAGATATATTCATAGCTGCATCACAGTTCAAGATCAGACCCACCAAAGAGTTCATGTAACCTTCACCTCAACCAGTAAAACGATAAACATAGTTGTGATCCAAGGATGGCCTAGGAAAAAAGTGAGATCCTATTAGAAAAACAATACTTTTATCTTTTTCCTATTTTAAATGTAGAAGAGCTAAGCAGAGTTTAGAAATAAAATCAGTTATGATTATCCTTATCCTATCAACTGTGGTAGAGTCAATCACCCAGCAGTCAGAATTAAATGTATTAACTAGAATTGTGTGTGAAATGAAAACACAAAATGCTAACAATGGAAAAACGAAAAAGTAAATACTAATTTTGGCCTATTTTAGTTTTTCCAATATTGTTTTAAATTCTAAACTAATTTGGATGTGTGTAATGAAAGAAAGTAAATCATGATATCTAACTTCATTTTCACTTATAGTTTTATCATTTCATTTCACTTGTTTTTTATTTTATGAAGAGCAGTATCTCGGCATAGTACTGGCGTAAGAACAGACACACAGACCATTACAAATCCCAGAAATAAACTCACACATCTAGCCAACTGATTACTGATGATGGGTCCCAAAATATACATTGGAAAAAAAAAAAGTATCTCTTAAAAAAATAAAGCAAACCTAACTTCATGCTTTCAACACTATAAGCCAGGAGCTGGTGGCTCACGCTTGTAATCCTAGCTACTCAGGAGGCTGAGATCTGAGGATCGCAGTTCAAAGCCAGCCCAGGCAGTCTGTTAGACTCATCTCCAATAAACCACCAGAAAACAGGAAGTGGTGCTGTGGCTCCAGTGGTAGAGCCCTCACCTTGAGCTGAAGAGTTGAGGGACAGGGTCCAGGCCAGAGTTCAAGCCCCATAATCGACAAAAAAAAAAAAACTTTACTATAATTATCCTAAACTTCAATAGTGAGACATTAAACACTAATGTTTAATACAGTGTTTAAAAGTCAATCATTGGGAAGTGGCACTGTAGCTCAAGTGGTAGAGCGCTCGCCTTGAGCTGAGGGGCAGCGCCCACGCCCAGAGTTCAAGCCCCACAACCGACCCCCCCCCCCCAAAAAAAAAAAAGTCAATCATTGGAGCTTAATGGTAGAGTGCTTGCCCAACATGCATGAAGCCCAATGTTCAATTCCTCAATACCACAGAAAAAGCCAGAAGTGGCACTGTGCCTCAAGTGGTAGAGTGCTAGCATTGAGCCTGGGACAGTGCCCAGGCCTTGAGTTAAGTCCCAGGACTAGGGAAAAAAAAAAAGTCAATCATTAAATAAAGCCACTCAAACAATGTACAAAATTTGGGAGGAAAAATTCTTACCAACCCACTGGCATATCAGCCTTCAATATAGAATGACTTATAACCTCCAATAAAAATGGACATATAGGTTGGGAATGTGGCTTAGTGGTACAGTGCTTGAATGAAGCCCTGGGTTCAATTCCTCAGCATCACATAAACATAAAAAGTAGGAAGTGGTGCTATGGCTCAAGTGGTAGAGGGCTAGCTTTGAGCAAAAGCAGCTCAGGGACAGATCCCAGACCCTGAGCCAAGCCCCAGGACTGGCAAACAAACAAAGAAAAAGACACATAGCTGGGCACTGGTGGTTCATGTCTGTAATCCTAGCAATCTAGGATTGCAGTGGGGGTTTTTTTGGGTCTGGTCATGGGGCCTGAACTCTGGGCTTGGGCTCTATCCCTCAGCTCTTCAGCTCAAGGCTAGCGCTCTACCACTTGAGCCACAGCGCCACTTCTGACTTTTTTCTTTTTGCTTATGTGGTGCTGAGGAAGTGAACCCAGGGCCTCAGGCATGCAAGGCAAGCGCTCTACCACTGAGCCACCTTCCCAGCCCAGGATTGCAGTTTTAAGGCAGCCATGGCTGGAAAGTTCAAGAGATTCTTATTTCCAATTAACGGATAAAGAAGAAAGTAGAGCTGTGGTTCAAGGGGCAGTGCACCAACCTCAAGCAAAAAAAAGCTCAGGGACAGCTCCTAGGCCCTGAGTTCAAGCCCCAGGACCAGCAGGAAGAAAAAAAAAAAAGCACACATAGTATGGACATGTCAAAATGAAATTCCTTTGATCCAAGCACTGGTGGTTCAAGCCTATAATCCTAGCTACACTACTCAAGAGGCTGAGATCTGAGAAAGCCCCAGCAGGAAAGTCCATGAGACTTCTATCTCCAATTAATCACCAGAAAACTGGAAATAGCACTGGTGGCTCAAAGTGGTAGAGTGTTACCTAGAGCAAAAAAGCTCAGAGACAGTACCTAGGCCCTGAGTTCAAGTCCAAAGAGAAAGAGAGAAAGAGAGAGAGAGAAAAAGAAAGAAGGAAAGGAAGGAAGGAAGGAAAGGAAGGGAGGGAGGGAGGGAGGGAAGGAAAAAGGAAGAAGAAAGGAAGAGAGAGAAAAAGGAGAGGGGGAGGAAAGAGAAAGGAAGGAAGGAAAGGAGAGAAGGAAGGAAGGAAGGAGAGAGAGGGAGGAAGAGAGAGGGAGAGAGAGGAAGGGAAAGGAAGGAAGGAAGGAGGGAAAGAAGGAAGGAAAGAGGGAAAGAAGGAAGGAAGGGAGGAAGGAAGGAAGGAAGGAAGGAAGGAAGGAAGGAAGGAAGGAAGGAAGGAAGGAAGGAAGGAAGGAAGGAAGGAGAGAGAGGGAGGAAGAGAGAGGGAGAGAGAGGGAGGAAAAGGAAGGAAGGAAGGAGGGAAAGAAGGAAGGGAGGAAGGGAGGAAGTTAGATACTAATAAAAATAAACTAAGTATGTGGAAGATAAGAACATCACTATGACAAAATTTCAACATGCAAAGGGGTACATATGAGAGGTTACCTACATAAAATAAACCTCTAACAGTATTTACCACCCAACTTAAGAATCACCAATTAACCTACACAGATGCTCATTAAGAAAGGACATCTTTGGAAAACTTGCTTTCAAAGAGAGAGAAGAAGGGCTGGAACGTGGCTTAGTGGTAGAGTGCTAGCCTAGCATGCATAAAGCCCTGGGGTTCAATTCCTCAGGACCACATAAACAGAAAAATCCAGAAGTAGTGCTGTGGCTCAAGTGGTAGAGTGCTAGCCTGGAGCAAAAGAAGCTCAGGGACAGTGCCCAGGCCCTGAGTTCAAGCCTCAGGACTGAGAAAGAAAAAAAAAAAAACACAAAACACAAAGAGAGTGAAGAAGCACAGCAGATTTTTCATTAAAAAGGAAACCTGTCATTTATATCATTACAGGCCTTTTGTTATTGTTGTTGTTAAGGGTTTCATTATGTAGCCCTGCTGGCCTTGAACTCATTCCCCCCAGTATGTGTATGTACACCAACATGCACACATACTGTGATCATCATAATTATTATTAATAATTGTAATTATTTGGTACTGAGGCTTGAATTTGTGCTGCTAGTCACACTCTACTGATGAGCTACACCTAGGTCTTACCCAGGTGAGTCTCAAACTCAAGATCCTGTTGCCTCAGGTGCCACAAGGTTTACTCTACAACATTCAACCCCTCTACCAACATTTTAATAAGCCCCTGTCAGGCACCTAGAATCTTTATTCTGAATTGCATCTCCCATAAGTAGAAGTCACAGTCAACTGAAGTAGAAGCTGTAAAGTAGTATTACTACAATGCAAGTTTCATTGGGGGAGAAAAAAAGGGTACTGTCATGGAAGGCTTTCAATAGCATTGATGTCTGAGTTTAGTTTTGGTAGAGATCTGGTAAGGCAGGTAATTCTGGGGGGAAATACATGTCAAATCCTTGATGTGCAAAAACGTCATGCTGGCCATTGTAACAGTTATTAAACTGGCTTAAAACACTGGTAATTTTGGGGCTGAGAAGGTGGCTCAGTGGTAGAGCACTTGCCTTGAATGCATGAGACCCTGGATTCAATTCCTCAGCACCACATAAGCAGAAAAAAAAAAAAGCCGGAAGTGATACTATGGCTCAAGTGGTAGCGTGCTAGCCTTGAGCTGAAGAGCTGAGGGACAGCACCAAGGCCCAGAGTTCAGGCCCTACGACCGGACCCAAAAAAAAAAAAAAAAAAAACACTGATAATTTTGTTAAGAATTTACTTCGAAGAGCCAGGTGATGGTATCTCATGCCTATAATCCTAGATACTCAGGACACAGAGCTGAGGACTGCAGCTCAAAGCCAGCCTGAGCAGGAAATTCCACAAGACTCTTATTTCCAATAAACTACCAAAAAGTGAAGCTGCAGCTCAAGTGGTAGAGTACTAGCCCTGAACAAAAGTTCAGGGTCAGCACCCAGGCCCTGAGTTCAAGCTCCAGGACCAGAGGGAAAAAAATTAATTTAACAGAGAAGACAATTAAAATTTGGACTTATAAGTAATTTATGCACACAGGCAAAAAGTAGAATGATTATAATAACATAATGTTCAAAACCTATGTTGATGGAAGTCAGAACACTTCTTAGGGGCAGTATGGACAAGGAGACAGCAGAAAAGAGCTTACTAGAGTACTGGAAATTGATTTGGTGTGGTGGTAAGTTGGTGCATAACTAAAAATTCAATAAGCTAGCCAGGCACCGGTGGCTCACACCTGTAATCCTAGCTACTAGGAGGCTGAGATCTAAGGATCACGGTTCAAAGCCAGCCCAGGCAAGGAAAGTCTGTGAGACTCTTATATCCAATAAACCACTAGAAAACCAGAAGTGGTGCTGTGGCTCAAGCAGTAGAGTACTCGCCTTGAGCTGAAGAGCTGAGGAATAGCGCCCAAGCCCAGAGTTCAAGGCCCACTACCGACAAAAAAAAAAAAAAAAATCAGTAAACTATACAGTAAACAATGTGCATTTTACTGTAGGTAAGTAATAAGGGGAGAAAGGAGAACTGTGAAATACACCATTTCAAGATCTAGGAATCAAATTTCATAAACTTCTAGCATAGGATAAAGGCTTAAGAGAGTAATCTGGTGGAAATATAAAGAAGCATTGCCAACACAGGAAACTAATGATAATCTGTATGTCTTTTCTAAACCAATGACTTTAAAGGAAAAAGTCCAAGGTCATCTCAGTGCCTATGGCTCAAATATGTAACCCTAGTTACTTGAGCACTGATGATGGGTAAATCAAAGTTTAAGGCCAGCACAGCAGAAAAGCTCAGGGAGACCCCCTTTATACTCACAATTGGGTGTGGTGACATTCAACTGTCATTCTAGTTTGGGGGAAGGCTGTAAATAACAGATTATGTTGGGGGGTGTTTTTTGTTGTTGTTTTGCTAGTTCTGAGGCTTGGACTCAGGACCTGGGCACTGTCCCTGAGCTTCTTTTGCTCAAGGCTAGCATTCTACCCCTTAAACCACAGCACCACTTCCAGCTTTTTCTGTTCATGTGGTACTGAAGAATAGAACCAGGGCTTCGTGCATGCTAGGCAAGCACTCTAAGCCAACATTCTCAGCCTGAGGATTGTAGTTTGAGGCCAACCAAGGGCACAGTCATCTTTGATACCGTTTTCTTTTTTTTTTTTTTTTTTGGGGGGGGTCCAATCGTGGGGTCTGAACTCTGGGCCTGGGTGCTGTCCCTCAGCTCTTCAGCTCAAGGCTAACGCTCTACCACTTGAGCCACAGCGCCACTTCCGGCTTTTTTCTTTTTGCTTATGTGGTGCTGAGGAATCGAACCCAGGGCTTCAGGCATGCAAGGCAAGCGCTCTACCACTGAGCCAACTTCCCAGCCCTCTTTGATACTGTTTTAACAGAAGCAGCTGAGCATGTTGTGTCTGCTTTTTATCCCAACAATGATGTCAAGCCTAAATACATAGATTGTAGTCCATGTATATGCCTGGATAAAGAACAAGACAGACACAAAGCAGGGCTGGAGCTATGGTTTAAGTGGTAGAGCATCAGTCTAGCAATTATGAGGCCCCAAGTTCAAACCTCAATACTGGAAAAAAAAAAAAAAGTTCAACTGCTGAGTGTTCATTCAGGTGATCTCCTATTTAAGTAAGCTTTCTTTCATTATTTAAAATATTTGCTTTGTGGCTGGGAAGGTGGCTCAGTGTAGAGTGCTTGCCTTGCATGCGTGAGGCCCTAGGTTCAATTCCTCAGCACTACATAAGCAGAAAAAGCTGGAAGTGGCGCTGTGGCCCAAGTGGTAGAGCGCTAGCCTTGAGCTGAAGAGCTAAGGGACAGTGCCCAGGCCCAGAGTTCAGGCCCCACGACCGGGAAAGAAAGAGAGAAAGAAAGAAAGAAAGAAAGAAAGAAAGAAAGAAAGAAAGAAAGAAAGAAAGAAAGAAAGAAAGAAAGAAAGAAAGAAAGAAAGAAAGAAAGAAAGAAAGAAAGAAAGAAGGAATTTGCAATATTGTGTTAACTATTATTGATATCTGTGATACCAGTGATCCTACAATATAACATGCTTCCACCATTAAGTAATTGTTTCTTTTTTTTTTTTTTTTTTGGGTCCAGTCGTGGGGCCTGAACTCTGGGCCTGGATGCTGTCCCTCAGCTCTTCAGCTCAAGGCTAGCACTCTACCACTTGAGCCACAGCGCCACTTCCGGCTTTTTGCTTTTTGCTTATGTGGTGCTGAGGAATCGAACCCAGGGCCTCAGGCATGCAAGGCAAGCACTCTACCACTGAGCCACCTTCCCAGCCCCAAGTAATTGTTTCTTATTATATCTCTAAGCCATCTGAGCAACACAGTTCAAAGTCAGCCCAGGCAAGGAAAGTCTATGAAATTATTATCTCCAATTAATCACCAGAAAAACCGGAAGTGGCGCTGTGGTTCAAGTGGTAGAGCACACACCTTGAGCTGAAGAGCTCAGGGACAACACCCAGGCCCAGAATTCAAGCCCCCCCCCCCCACACACACACACACAAAGCATGTTTTTGTCCTTCCTATAATCAATTATAAAAAGTCAGTATCTCTATGGCAAAGAATAACTTCTAGTCTATAAACCTCCTCTCAGTGAAAAATTCAGTTATGGATGCTTGCATAATCAAAAAAATTCAAGGGCTGGGAAGGTGGCTTAGTGGTAGAGCACTTGCCTTGCATGCCTGAGGTGCTGGGTTCAATTCCTCAGCACCACATAAGCAAAAAGAAAAAAGCCGGAAGTGGCACTGTGGCTCAAGTGGTAGCGCGCTAGCCTTGAGCTGAAGAGCTGAGGGACAGTGCCTAGGCCCACAGTTCAGACACCACGACTGGACCCAAAAAAAATAAAAAAATTCAAAACCAAATTTATTAAGCAACTGTTACAAAGCCATCTGTCTTTCTACCACAGCTGCTCACCAATGATTCCAAAACCATGTTCAAAGCAGAGCCCAAAACCATATGTTGAATACAGCTGTTTTGTTTAAAGACAGCATCTCACGGTATAGCCCAGACTGAAAAACCCAACCTTCTGCCTCAACCTTCCAAGTACTGGGATTATAGACCTAAACCACCACACTGGGATTACAACCATGGTTTCTTTGTTTGTCTTAATCTCAGGCCTCAAGAGCTAGACCATTTGAGCCACCCTCCCTGCCCTTTGCACTTTATTTTTCAGGTAGGGTCTTGGGGAGTTTTGGGACTGGCCAGCCTAGACAGGGATCCTCCTACGCTTGCCTCCCACCAGCTGGGATGACATGAACACCCCACAACATCTAGCTTTTTTTGGTAAGCCAAATCTGTCTCCCTCACTCAGAACCTCCCCTCCACCTGGCCTCAGAATCCTCTTCATCTCTTCCTCTCAAGTAGCTGGTTAACAAGCACCTGGCCTTCCAATTTGTTCTTGAGTTAGGGTCTTGATAACTATCCCAGGGCTATCTATGAGCTTGAAGTCCTGCAAACTGAAGAAAAGCCCGGATATAAAAATTATCTTTAAATAAGAAAACACCAGCTGGGCTCTAGTAGCTCATGCCTGTATTCCTAGCTACTCAGGAAGCTGAGATCTGATGATCATGATTCAAAGGCAGGCCAAGCAGGAAAATCTGTGAGACTCTTATCTCCAATTAACCACTAGAAAACCTGAAGTGGTGCTGTAGCTCAAGTGGCAGCGCATTAGCCTTGAGGTGAAGAGCTGAGAGACAGCATCCAAACCCAGAGTTCAAGTCCCACAACCAACAAAAACAAAACAAAAATCAAAACAAAAACACCATATCAGGGCTGGGAATGTGGCCCTGGGTTCAATTCCTCAGTACCACATAAATAAAAAAAGCCAGAAGTGGTACCATGGTTCAAGGGGTTGAGTGCTAGCCTTGAGCAAAAAAACCTCAGGGACAATGAGTAGGCCCTGAGTTCAAGTCCCAGGATTGCCCTCTCCCCCCCTCCCCCGCCCCCCAAAAAAAAAGAAAATATAGGTTTCTAACTACAATAGGAAATATTCAAAAACCTACTTTCATCAGGCTTGTGTGTCAATAATTAACATCCACCATAACTTTCAATTTTTTTAAAAAATTTTTGTCAGCGGTTGTGGGGCTTGAACTCTGGGCCTGCGCACTGTCCCTCAGCATTTCAGCTCAAGGTGAGCACTCAACCACTTGAGCCACAGTGCCACTTCTGGTTTTCTGGTGGTTACTTGGAGATAAGAGTCTCATGGACTTTCCTGCTGGGGCTGACTTTGAACCTCAAACCTCAGATCTCAGCCTCCAGAGTAGCTAGGATTACAGGTATGAGCCACCAACACCCGAATCCAAATGTTTCTTATTATTAATAAGAACAAGGTAACTTATTGGCATGCAGAACAGAGAATAGCTCACATATCCAAAAGCCAAAAAGTAAAGTACAAATAAACCCTAAAAACAGAAGCTATATTTTCTGGATACAGTATGAAAAAAATCTAATCTTGTTCTTTTTTGTTGTTGTTGTTGTTGTTCGGTTGTAGGGCTCAAGGCGAGCACTCTACCACTTGAGCTACAGCGCCATTTCTGTTTTTTTAGTGGTTTACTGGAGAGAGGAGTCTCATGGACTTTCCTGCCCGAGCTGGCTTTGAACCGTGATTCTCAGATCTCAGCCTCCTGAATAGCTAGGATTATAGGTGTGAGCCACCAGTACCTGGCTAAAATATGCTTCCTTTTTTTTTTTGGTCAGTCATAGGACCTTAACTCTGGGCTTGGGTGCTGTCCCTCAGCTCTTAGACTCAAGGCTAGCACTCTACCACTTGAGTCACAGTGCCGCTTCTGGGTTTTTCTGCGTATGTGGTGCTGCAGTATCAAACCCAGGGCCTCATGCATGCAAGGCAAGCACTCTACCACTGAGCCACCTTCCCAGCTCTTTTCAATACTACTAACCACTACCTTTTAATTCATAAATAAAATTCCTCCATTACTGTAGCTGTTTAATTCTTCTAAACCAAACTAACAGCCTTAATCTCTATTGTTAAAAAAAAAAAATTTTTTTTCTACGTTCTAGCAAAAATAACTTCCTAACTTCCCTGTGACCTGGAGTATAACAAATTGCCAAAAGTCTTTACTTTCTCCTCCTGAAAAAGTATCTGGCTATTGTTTAGGTATCACAATCTCAACTCTAAATTGAACATTTTTTGGAGAACAACACTGAATGCTAATCATTGTCAAAAAAAGTTTCACTATGCAAGCACAAAGACAGACAATGAACAACAATAAACAAACAGCAGCTGTCCAGTTTGGTAAGGGGAAAGTCACTGACCAGCAAGTGATGTCACCTCATATTCTACTCATCCCTCAAAATCCAGGATTCCTTGGGGCTTTTATCTCCTGTTTGTCACTGACACTCCAAATATATGAATCAACAGCACCATTGCAACTACTTAAGTAGCTACATATAACCAAACTAATTTAAAACTGCACTATTTTTTGTATTTACAAGTAATAAGATCTGGTTAAGTATTCCACTAATACTAGACAATTTACTGGTTTAACAAATTCGAATTAAAAAATAAGTGATTTAGTGAGAATAGTACAAGAGGAACTAGATGAAATTCATTTTCATTTATAGAATGATAATCAAAACTAATTAATGTTAATACTGAGAAACTTGGTAAACAAAGTCTTGATGGGAGCCGGGTGCCAGTGACTCACACCTATAATCCTAGCTACTCAGGAAGTTGAGAACTGACCCTAGCGGTTCAAAGCCAGCCTGCGCAGGAAAGTTCATGAGACTCTTATCTCCAATTAACCACCAGAAAACCAGAAATAGCACTGTGGGTCAAGTAGCACTGTGGTATAGCACTCACCTTAAGCTGAAGACTTTAGAGACAGCACCCAGACCCAGAGTTCAAGCCCCATGACCAAGTGCTAGAGATTCAATGTTTTAGATCATCTTAGGATAGGTGAAATGCAACATGAATATAGTACTGGAAGCTTCAACTACTAAATGCTTAATTATTCTGCCAGCAAACAAAATCACCTATGAGAGACTAGGACTAAGACTAAGCTCCTTCAGACACAATTAATTACTGAGCATATACTATGGAATGAGTACAGTGCTAGAGCACTTCCAGGCCATCAGAGACACCTACATATACTCAGTACTTTCTATGGGACTTTCTTCAAAAAACACTTATTTAATAAACCATGTTAATTTGTGATGGAATGCTCCTTTTCATTATGTTCATTTTCATTATGTTATTAAATACACAAGTCAGAACTATAAATCAAAGTTCTAATATTTTATTTCTGTTTTTAGGAATATGCTTATACACCTTGAGGCATTTAATTTCAAAGGAAATCAATAACCTAGGCCATAGGATCCTAGAGGGTCTTGATTACATTTCCTCTGCATCAAATTCATAACCAGAGTTTAATCTTTAAAAATTGCTCCATGGGCTGGGAAGGTGGCTCAGTGGTAGAGCACTTGCCTTGCATGCATGAGGCCCTGGGTTCGATTCTTCAGCACCACATAAGCAAAAAGAAAAAAGCCGGAAGTGGTACTGTGGCTCAAGTGGTAGAGCACTAGCCTTGAGTGAAGAGCTGAGGGACATCACCTAGGCCCAGAGTTCAGGCCCCACGACTGGACCCAAAAAAAAAAAAATTGCTCCATGAATGAACAAAGAAACATGGCAAATTATGAACCCGGGCATGGTGACAAACATCTTTAATCCCAGAACTTGAAAGGTTGAGCAAGAGAAGTAAATGTCCAAGTCCAGACTGGGTTACATGGTAAGTTCAAGAGCAGTCCGAAACACCAAGGAGCTCAGTGGCAGCACGCTCACCTAATGTACACAAGGCCCCAGGCTAGATCCCCAAAACTGAAAAAGAGAGGGGACTAGAAGAAATCCACCCAGGATATTCTATACCATAATTTAAATGTCAAGATTGTGATATTTATAACTCTAGATACTTGAGTGACAGAGATGAGGGGACTAGTTCAAGGCCAGCCAGAGTACGAAAGTTTCCAAGACTAGCAGAAGCATAAATAAGCCCTAAAAAGAGAAACCATGCTTTCTACATATATTATGAAAAGAAAGAAAAAAAAACTGTCTTTTTAGTACCACTATAAAAAAAAAATAAGAGGACTGCAGTCCTGGCTGGCACAGGCATATTTTCAAGACTGTATCCTGAAAATAACCAAAACTAAAAGAGACTGGCAAAATGGTATAAGTGGTAGAGTACCTGCTTAGCAAGTGTAAGGCCTGAGTACAAACACCAATACTGCCAAAAATAAAGAAAAAGTCGGTTGTCTTTTTTTGATCCTGTACCAGAGCTTGAACTCAGGGACTCATGCTTGTTTGGCTAGTGCTCCACTACTTATGCCTCTGACCCCCATCTTAGCTTTTTGTTGGTATTTTTGTAGATGGGAGTCTCATAATTTTTTTGCCCAGGTTACTTATGAATCTCAGTCCTCAAATTCTCAGGCTCTTGGGTAGCTAGAATTACAGGTGTAAGCCACTGGCCCCTGGCTTTTTTGTTTCTTTTTTTTTTTTAGAATCATCTGTGTAGTCTCACTGGCCTTGAAATAATGATCTCCCTTGCCTCAGCCTCCAGAGTGCTGGAATTACAGGTGTGAAAAGTCAAGAACATTTTAATTTAGCCAATTCTTCCATAACTAAAGAAAAAGAGAAGGCTTATAATCTTCAGTGTCCAGAAGAGAATAAGGAAGAAGAAAGGACAAAGAAGAATAACTAACTAGAGGCAATTTTTAAGGCTTAAGTGCTGAAATGAATGTTAACTTGCAATAACTCTTTCAATGCTTCTAAATTCTGATCTAAGGACTTATGACACTTATGTGTGTGTTGGTCCTGGTGCTTGAACTCAAGGACTGGGCACTGTCTGAGCTTTTCTTCTCAAAACTAGTGCTTTACTACTACTCAAGCCACAGCTTCACTTTCATCTTTTTGGTGGTTAATTGGAGGTAAGCATCTTATAGACTGTCCTGCACAGGCTGGCTTCAAACCTGGATCTTCAGATCCCAGTCTCCTGACTAGCTAAGATTACAGGAATGAGGTGGCACCCAACAGAACACAATTTTAAAGAAAAAACAAACTACTAATGCAAGAGGATTAAAAAAAAAAAAAAATAGAACATAGCTGCTAAATTTCCAGTACCTAGTAAGTGCAGTAAGCATAATTCCCTTCTACAATATAAACAAATAAAACACATGTTTTGTTTGTTTTGTTTTTTGAGCCAGTCCTGAGGCTTAAACAATGCCCAAGCACTATCCCTGAGTTCTTTTGTTCAAAGCTAGCACTCTACCACTTGAGCCACAGCGCCACTTCTGGTTTTCTGGTAGTTAATTGGAGATAAGAATCTCACTGACCTTTCAGCTTGGACTGGCTTTGAACCACGATCCTCAGATCTCAGCGTTCTGAGTAGCTAGGATTACAGGTGTGAGCCATTGGTGCCCAGCTAACACATGTATTCTTTAATGAGTCAAATCTTCTCTTACTTCTATACAACATACTCAAGAAAGATAAACATAAGACAAAAGTAAAAACTACCTTATTACATTTTTATAAAAAAAAAAAAAAAAAAGGTCTAAAGATACATATACTTGGGCTGGTAATGTGGCTCAGTGGTAGAGTATCTGCCTAGCATGCATGAAGCCCTGGGTTCCATTCCTCAGTACCACATAAAAAGAAAAAGGCAGAAGTGGTGCTGTGGCTGAAGTGGTAGAGCACTAGCCTTGTGCACATAAAGGCTCAGGGACAGAGCCCAGGCCCTGAGTTCAAGCCTCAGAATCAGGAAAAAAAAAATGTCTAAAGATACACTTGCCAGGCCCTGGTGGCTCAGGCCTGTAATCCTAGTTACTCAGAAAGCTGAGATCTGAGGATCATGGTTCAAAGTCAATGAGGGCAGAAAAATCTGTGAAACTCTTAACTTCCAATTAACCATCAGAAAACCAGAAGTGGCATTGTGGCTCAAGTGGTATAGCACTCACCTTGAGCTGAAGAGCTCAGGGACAGAGCCCAGGTCTAGAGTTCAATACCCATGACTGACAATTAAAAAAAAAAAAAAAAAAGATACATACACTTTCAGAAAACCATTAAGGTTTATACAATTGACATGGGGTCTAGCCAAAATAAAATGAAAACCCAGTCATCCTAATTCCTAGAACTTCTCAAGAGTCACTAAAATGCCCTTTCACTCAAACCCAGTGTTATCTGTCATTAACATTTCATTTCTAAGGTCCAGTTCTGTATGATAAATTGCCGAAATTTCATGTTTGTTTGTAGAGCATATGTTACTTTTTTTTCATGTTACCTAATTATGGGTATTGTAGTGGACATTGGTTAATAATTTTAAAGCCAAGGAGGCAAATAGTTCAGTAGTTTTATCAAACTTGTTTTTACTTGTACAATGACTCATATAACACACATTAGAGTAATGTATGTTTATCAGATCTCATCCTCCCCATTCACCTCCTACAATACAAATATATGGAACTGATGCAGGTATTCATACTTATTTAAATCATTCAAAAGGTTCTCAGAGCAATTTTTTAATTCCAGCAAAAGCTTTATGAACTTTCTGAAGTCTTAAAGAAACTCTAAAGCCGGACGCCGGTGGCTCATGCCTGTAATCCTAGCTACTCAGAAGGCTGAGATCTGAGGATCTCGGTTCAAAGCCAGCCTGGGGAAGGAAAGTCCGTGAGACTCTTATCTCCAATAAACCACTAGAAAACAGGAAGTGGCACTGTGGCTCAAGCGGTAGAGCCCTGGCCTTGAGCTAAAGTGGTAGAGTAGCCTTGAGCAAAAGAAGCTCAGGAACAATGCCCAGTTACTGAGCTCAAGCTCCAGAACAGGCAAAAAAAAAAAAAAGAAATTCTAAATTGAAGTTTGACATTTACATTTACAAAAGTATACAGTATTATGTTTGAGTTAACCATTTTATTTAAAAAGGCTCTTGGTTTGCATTTAAAAAATACTTTTTTAATCAGCTTGCTCCTCTTGTTTTACTTTTCCTCTGCAGCAGAACTAATAAATGCAACAAACTTTACTCAGGCATTAACAAATATTTTGCTACCTTTTCAAATATGTCTCAAAATGCAACAGGAAGATGCAAACGAAATGAAAATCATCTGATCAGTTTAAAACGCATCATTGACTCCATTTATATTTTAAAAGTACATTCACAGTTTAATATAAATTAAGCAAGCTAGAATTGGAATAAAAGTCTAATTTTAGAAATTCTTAATGCCATGTACACATCACTGGTATTCACACCCTCACACTTCAGAAACACTTATGAACCTTGAAGCTGTAAATCAGTTTGAATGATGCCCTCTTTCATGTCATGTAAGCCATTGCCTAATTGAGGCCAGACCTGTCAGGCTCAACAGCATCCCGGAAATGACTAGCCTAAGAAGGGCTGGAAACACATCAAGAATTTGTAATATTTTTCATATTGAAGCAAGGGGAAAAAAAGTTCAAGTGAGATTGTGCTTAAGGACAATCATCATACTGTTCTGCAGGGAGTGGGAGGGAACCCGACAAAAGGCATATTTTTGTTATTCTTGTAGACCCATAACCAAAACATCTAAATTCTGTATTTTATTCGGGTAATGTTCTGCTGAAGAACTTATTCCTCTTCTTTATCTATATGAGCATGAATTCACTCTTAAATTCTCATGTTAAATGCCTGTCCTTTGATCTAATTTTCATTTTATATCCTTAGCTACTAAAACCACCTGGAGCATGGCTGGTTTTGGGACTTTGAAACCTGTTAATAATAACGCCTAGCACCTAATCTGCTTAATGCTTTTCACTTCTAACCAAGAAAATCCATTAAATGTCTAAAAGAAATAGATTCACACATACTTAAATCCCCGGTCATGAAAAAAATTAAGTCACATTCCAGCCATGAACTGTGCAAAAAAGACACTTCCAGTTAGTGTGTGCTCTGGTAAGCATGGACATCGGTATCAGTTAAGTGGTAGGGGGTTGGGGCTGTTAACACTCTGTGCATTAGAGCCAATAGCAGCAGCAGGCTGTAACTGGCAGCAAGGCCAGTCTCTAAAGGGAGCTATAACACAGTAACACAATGCTGGATGTCTGAATGCCATTTTATGGAAGAGAGGGGGTGAGAACTGGGAATCAAGTGCAGTAAAACGCCTCTGATCAATGTCGAGGAGAAGAAACCCAAGACAAGGTCTTATGGCCAGACCAGCTGTCCAGTCTCATCTCACCTCGAACACAACTTCATTTCAGGTCGTTCTTGTCAAAGTCAGCACAAACAGGGTGAGGGGCGAGCGGAAGAGATGGATGGTCTAGCCCTCAAGAGACTGGACAAGGCCCTCTGAAAAAGCAAAGGCTCTCCAATAGGAAGGGATTCATGGTTGGGGGGGGGGGGGGAACAGCCAGCTTTGCAGCCGCCTCCCCAATCCCTTCCAGCCAAGGCTGTTATGGACGAGCTTAAGGATGTTGCTGGGGTTTTTCCGAAGGAGTGATAGAAAATGGCAGTGAAGGATGATGAGGGGGGCTGGAAAGACTGAAGGCACCCCCTCCCGAGAAAGGACTCCCCCTGGACACGGCCAGCACAACGCCGCCACCGGAGAGCACGAGCGCTGCCCGGCCAGCGCCTGACACCCTCCTGTCTGCGAGAGCTTCGCCTCCTTCCATCCGGCCCCCGATTCCCAAACACCGCTCGCCCCCCGACCAGAATGCTGCCCAGCTCCGCGGCCTGCTTTCCCTTCCGCCGTGGACGCCCCACGCCCTCCACCTCCCCTCCGGCACGGTCGCCCACCCCCCTCCCCACCCGGCGGCCCGCCGCCGGCCTCCCCGGCGGCTCGCCCGGACCCCTCCCCCTCACCTCTCCTCAGCGCCTCCTCGTAGCTGAGGAATCCGATCCGTGACTCCTTGGCGCCCATGCTCCCCTCATCCCCTCGGCCGGGGGTCGGAGCCTGGTCTCGCCCCCACCCCCACCCCCCCTTGGCTGCCTTCGCCGCCGCGTCCCTGACTGACGGTGTCGGCGTCGCCGGCCCCCTCCTCCCCCAACACTAACAAGTGCGGCTTCTGCCCCGGCGGCTCCTCCCGGCCACCGCCTCCATGCCGAATCACGTGACACGCTCCCGCCCCGCCCCCTTCCCCTCCCTCTCCCCTCCCTCTCCCTTCTACTCCGCCCTTCTCTCTTCCCACCCCCACCCCCCCTCCGCCCTTTCTCTTCCTTCCTCACGCCCTCTTCCCTCCCCTCCACATCCCCCCCTCCTCCCACGAGCTCAGCCGAGGGTCACCTGACCCCAGGCCGGGGATGGTTCCGGGGAATGGCCACCCGGGGGCCACACACGCCGCCCCGCCCCACGCTAACCGCGCTTGGGATGATCGCAGGGGCGGAGCCACGTCGTCCCACGTAATACGTCATTCACCTGCCCGCCAATCCTTAGCCGCGAAACGCTCCCCTGAGCCTCCTCCAGCGAGGCAGGCAGTGACTTCCGGGGCGTTCGAGGACGGTCCCGCCCACCTTCATCTTCGGGTGCTAGACGGGAGGTTCCCGACCCCCGGCCGTTGGAGGGGCCGTGGCTGGAGGGGCCGTGGCTGGGGCTCACCTTTCGGGGCCCGTGGAATGTTTAGGAAACGGGGATCTGAAAAGTGTGGTTGGTAGGGGAGGAGCGGGCCGGGCAGGCGGGAATCACGTGGTAGACTTTTTTATTTTTTGCCCGGGAGGAAGTTGTGAAAGGAGAATTTCGTGGCTTTCCTGTGACGGGAGAACTGTGCTCCGAGCCCGGAGATCCCGTAGGCAGGGGAGCTGGGGAGCGAGGCGGGCTTGCCTTGCCTGCGGAGCCGCCCCGGGCCCGCCACTCCGGGTCGTCGTCCTCCAAGGGTTGCCCTCCGTAAATGTGTTGGTTCCGAGGCCAAACCTGGCTGCTGGCACGCCTGGAATCGTAAGTTCGAAGCCAACCTGGGCAAGGAAAGTCCGTGAGACTCTTCTCCAATAAACTGTCACACACACACACTACCCGGAAGTGGTGGCTGTGGCTTAAGTGGTAGAGCAGGCCCTGACTCCAAGCCCCGGAACCGGTACACATACACACGCACATATTTGAAAGTAATAAAACATACCAGAATTTACCGCGCTAAGCATGATTAAGTGTGAATTTGGTGGCATTAGGTACGTAATTCGTTGGGCTGACTTTACCTTGAGGTCCAGATTACGTAGGTCCACTTGCAAAACTGAAACTTCACTGACCGGTATCCCTGCATTGGTTTCCCCCCTCACACCTCTCTTGGCAACCTCTGAATGGAACTGTGTGTGTCCTTTTGTGACTGGCTCAGCGTGTTGTACTGTAGAACACCGTTCCAGATCTACCCTATGAGCCAGCAGTTCCAGGATCTCCCTCCAATTTTTTTTTTTGGCGGGGGGAAGGGGTTGGTCATGGGGCCTGAACTCTGGGCCTGGGTGCTGTCCCTCAGCTCTTCAGCTCAAGGCTAGTGCTCTACCACTTGAGCCATAGCACCACTTCCGGCTTTTTTTCCCCTTCTGCTTATGTGGTGCTGAGGAATCGAACCCAGGGCCTCATGCATGCAAGGCAAGCGCTCTACCACTGAGCCACCTTCTCAGCCCATTCCCCTCAGCTCTTCAGCTCAAGGCTGGCACTCAGCCACTTGAGCCACAGTACCACTTCCGGTTTTCTGGTGGTTAATTGGAGAGGAGTCTCAGGGACTTTCCCCCCCTTGGGTGGCTTTGAAAGGCCATCCTCAGATCTCAGTCTACTGAGTAGCTCAGATTACAGGCGTGAGCCACCAGCACCCGGCCAATTTTTTTTAAAAAAGGGAAAATGATGCAAACATGTACACCCATGTTTATAGCAGAATTATGGCAAAATAATATGAACGAGTAAATAAAATATTTGTACAATGGAATATTTTTTCATTTGTATTTTCTTTCATTCACTTATTTTTCAAACTGAAAGTCACAACATAAAGTTTCTCATAAGGAAACAACATTGAAAAATAGCCGCCTGGATTAGATTAGATTCACGGTGCCAAATAGGTCATATAGGGCCAGCAAAAAGATTTTAGTGCCTAAAGCTAACAGAGAAAGAAGATAATATTGTTTCTCTACTCACCTTTCCTGGCAGACCAGATCAGTGGCGTGGCATTAGTCATAGTGCTGCCCTTTCCAGTTCACTGTGAGGCAGTTAATTTTTAGACTTCAGATTACTTGCATTACCAATAGGCCATGAATCAGGAGGTTGAGAATGTATTTCAAAGCCTTTAATTTCCAAGTCATTAGTTTGATGTAGACAGCCAACTGTCTTCAGACAAACAGCTCAGTCATCTTCAGCACAGTATGAGTTCTAAAATTATCATAATGGGAAAGTAGATCTGAAGAAAGAGCTCAGCTCTAAGGGAAAAAGACCCTCAAGAATTCAACTGTAGCTGGGCACTGGGGACTCAAGCCTATAATCCTAGTTATGTAGGAGGCTGAGATCTAAGGATCACAGTTCAAAGCCAGCTTGGGCAGAAAAGTCTTCATGAGATTCCAGTTAACCAGTCAAAAACCAGAAGTGGAGCTGTAGCTCAAAGTGGTAGAGGGCTAGCCTTGAGCAAAACAGCTCAGGGACAGCACCCAGGCCCTGAGTTCAAGCCCCACAAAAGACAAAAGAAAAAAAAAGTTCACCTGTAACTTAGAGCAATCATTATTAATGTCCTTAACAACATCTACAGATGATTGCCCTGTACAAATAATATGCCTGAATGTGTAGCAACCCAATTAGAAGCAAACTCGTTTCTCTCTTTGTGGCCCTTGCCCTACTTGAAGGATGGGACTAGTGCTAGCATTTATCTGATAAAATAATAACTATTACAAAATACTCAGGAAAGAATAAAAAACATTATAATGTAAGATTTAGAGTAGGGCTGGAAGCATAACTCAAATGATAGTGCCAGCTTAGCAAGCCCAAGGCCTTGAGTTCAAACCTCAGTTTAAGAAGAAAAAGGAAAAAGCCGGGCGCTGGTGGCTCACGCCTGTAATCCTAGCTACTCAGGAGGCTGAGATCTGAGGATCGCGGTTCAAAGCCAGCCCGGGCAGGAGAGACTGTGAGACTCCTATCTCCAGTAAACCACCAGAAAACCAGAAGTGGCGCTGTAGCTCAAGTGGTAGAGCGCTCGCCTTGAGCTGAAGAGCTGAGGGACAGCGCCCAGGCCCAGAGTTCAAGCCCCACGACTGACAAAAAAAAAAAAAAAAAAAAAAAAAGATGTAAAGCAGTACTAACAGGAATTACTTTTAAATTTTAACTCAACAGTGGCTTGGCTTCCCCTAGAGCTATAAATTTTTTATTCTATCTCAGAGTTTATCATAGATTCAACACTTGTAACAACTGAGAGATGAGATAGCAAACTAAGAATTACTATTTTTGCTTTGTCTGAGTTGAATTAAGCATATTATTGATGGCAGTGAGGGAAAATGTTAAGTGTTAAGCTGGGACCAAAACTGGCCTTTGGTTTGTACTAAATGTCATCAGGCAATCATATGTTAATCATCTCTCTATAAGTTAAAATTGATAACAGTACTTAAGTTTGATGATGTAGAAAAATCTAAAGTCTACTTGTCATGCTGAAAGGAATTCTATTAATCATTTAGTTTGTTCAGTTTCACTTAATCTGTTGAAGAGTTGGCCAGCCATCTTACTTGAAGCATTAGGTTGTACTTATAGAACTGTCACTTTAACTATAATCACATACCTGTGAAATGATTGTCCATACAAAGATTTAGAGCAAGGCAGATTGGTATGTAATTTCTATTTCCAGTTGGGCAACCTAAATGACAGTTTGTACTCCCAGAGAAATGACATAAGACTAGAACAGAGTCATTTTAGTATTTGCCAACAAAGCTTAGCTAAGCCACAGACAGGGAGGCCCGTAAAATAAAGAAGGGTGTAAACAGCACCTGATTGATGGTTTCAACAGGGGGCCAATGCTTCATGAAGTGGCTATCCAATACAAGAATTGATTTCCCCAATATTATGAACTTGTTACCTTACAATGACACAATATAAAGATGCAGTCACTTGCACTATATTTCATTTGCTCTTTAAGCTATTTTAAAATAAATGATACATGTTCATTTAATTTTTTCTATTGATACATAAATGTCTATGATATAAAAATCACTTCCTGCCTTATTCCAGTATGACTCCCTAGAGGTTAAGTGTGTAACCTTCTAGTTTTCCATTATATCCACCAGATTTGCCACTCATATAAAATGCATGCTGTATTTCCTTTCCTGTTACACTCTTCCTAGTATTACTTCATTCATTTGTGTATGTAAGACTGTTTCATGAAGATAATTATTTTTTACACATGTCAATTGCATATATCTGAGGCATAATTCATCTTATTGGAGAACATTAGATTGTTTTAAGTATTTACATATTACATGATTACAATATGCTAAACAAAGAGTATCTTTAATAAGTACCTTGTGAGGGGGAGGGAAAGGGAGAAGAATGAAGGAAAGGGTAACAAGTTAGACAAGAAATGTAATCACTGTTTTACCTCGGTAACTGTAACCCCTCTGTATATCACCTTGGCAATAAAATCTAAAAAAAAATAAAAATAAAAAATAATAAGTATCTTGCAAAAGTCAGGCTTGTAAAATGCTTGTAATCCCAGCACTCTGGAGGTTGAAACAGGAAGATCAAGGTTGAGGCCAGTTGCATGAGTTCAAGGCAAGCTTCAACTATACAACAAAAATTAAAATCTCAAAAAATATCGTGGGTTTTTTTGTTTGTTTTTTGTCAGTCATGGGGCTTGAACTCTGGGCCTGGGCAGTGTCCCTCAGCTCTTCAGCTCAAGGCAGCCATACTACCATTTGAACCACAGTGCCACTTCTGGTTTTCTGGTAGTTAATTGGACATAAGAGTCACACAGACTTTTCCTGCCCTGGCTAGCTTTGAACTGATTCTCAGATCTCAACCTCCTGAGTAGCTAGGATTACAGATTGAGCCATGGTACCTGACTAAATATCTTTTTTTTTTTTTGGTCGGTCATGGTGATTGAACTCTGGGCCTGGGCCCTGTCCCTCAGCTCTTCAGCTCAAGGTGAGTGCTCTAACCTCTTGAGCCACAGCGCCACTTCTGGCTTTCTAGTGGTTTATTCTAGATAAGAGTCACACGGGGCTGTGAAGTTGGCTCAGTGGTGGAGCGCTTGCCTTGCATGCCTGAGGCCCTGGGTTCAATTCCTCAGCACCACATAAGCAAAAAGGAAAAAAGCCAGAAGTGGCGATGTGGCTCAAGTGGTAGAGTACTAGCCTTGAGCTGAAGAGCTGAGGGACAGCGCTCAGGCCCAGAGTTCAGGCCCCACGACCGGACCCAAAAAAAAAAAAGAAAGAGTCACACGTGGACTTTCCTGCCTGGGCAGGCTTTGAACCGTAATCCTCAGATCTCAGCCTCCTGAGTAGTTAGGATTACAGGCCTGAGCCACAGGTGCCTGGCTAAATATACTATTTTTTTACATGTGCAAGTCTAAATATCCTTTTTTTTTTTTAACGTAAGTAAGTCTATCAGTAGATAAAATTCCTAAAGGTAGAATTTCACCTTTATAATAGTGTGTGTGTTGCCCTTTCCTGTGCCCTTTTAAGGTTGACCCGCATCTTAAGAGGCTAACACAAAAGGGTAAATGAAATCTCCATAAAACCCAGAGATGAGGCAGTAAAACTCCTCTTTGGATCCTGTCTGGAGTTACAACTGACAAAAACAAAAATAGTGTGTGTGCGCCAGTACTAGAGCTTGAACTCAAGGCCTATCATACTTGCTTGGCTTTTTCTCTTAAGGCTGGAAGCTCTACCACTTAAGCCACACCCCAACCCTTGTTCTCAGTTTAAATCTGGACGAAATGCTAGAGTAATATAAAATATAAATCATCCTTTTTTATTTTTCACAATTTTTGTGACTATACAAAGGCCGATTTCATTGTGATATTTCTACAAGTCATTCTCTAATTTGAAATTTAAGAAATTCCTCCTTTCTGTTTATTCTTTAAAACATGCCTAAAATTAGCAAACTTTCAATAGACTCCATCCCCTAAGAGCTTATGAACCACAAAATTACAAAACTAAAAGATTTGAAGAGAAGTAAACCCTCAGTGTAAGAACATTTATATCGGGCTGGGAAGGTAGCTCAGTGGTAGAGCGCTTGCCTTGCATGCATGAGGCCCTGGCTTCAATTCCTCAGCATCACATAAGCAGAAAAAGCCGGAAGTGGCGCTGTGGCTCAAGTGGTAGAGCGCTAGCCTTGAGCTGAAGAGCTGAGGGACAGCGCCCAGGCCCAGAGTTCAGGCCCACAACTGACAAAAAAAAAACAAAAAGGCTTAATACAATCCACAATCATGTTGCCCACTGAACCTATGAATAAATATTTGTCCTTTATAGTCCTATTTTACCCTGCTCTGCCCCAACTGGAATTATATATGTCTCTCTTTCAAATTAATAGTTTACGGAGGTTAGCACCAATGGCTGCTTTTTAGTTAGGCCTGGATAAATCAAATAGCTTTCTTTTAGCCCTCCTCTCTGATCTCATTCCTTGTCATGTGGCAGCCAGATTGTACTCATAGACTGGTCTTTTCCAGCAAAATGAAAGCAACAAATTTAAGAATAAATATATTAGGGGGCTGGGAATGTGGCTTAGTGGTAGAGTGCTTGCCTAGCATGCATGAAGCCCTGGGTTTGATTCCACAGTACCATATAAACAGAGAAAGTTGGAAGTGACATTGTGGCTCAAGTAATAGAGCTCTAGCCTAGAGCACAGAGGGCTTAGAAACATAGCCCCAGGACCGGTGAAAAGAAAAGAAACAGATACCACCGGGCAGTGGTGGCTCACACTAGTAATCCTAGCTATTCGGGAGGCTGAGATCTGAGGATCACGGTTCAAAGCCAGCCCATGAGACTCTTATCTCCAATAAACCACTAGAAAACCGGAAGGGGCACTGTGGCTCAAGTGGTAGAGCGCTGGCCTTGAGCTGAAGAGTGCAGCGACAGCGCCCAAACCCAGAGTTTGGCGCCCCACGACCAAGGGGGAAAAAAAAACAAACATAGATACATTCAATACATGGGCTATATTTTACTCTGGTTTTTGGGTGATAACTATCAAGTCTTTCTGATATGCTAAGACATTCAAGAAACATTAGCTCTAGCTGCCTATCTTTGATATTAATTTCTTCATCATCTAGAGAGATTTAAACTTCATACTTTTCCCAGATTTTTGTTTTGGGTTTGTTGTCATTTTTGTTTTTGGTTTTGTTTTGTTTTGAATATGTGTGTCAGTATTGGGGCTTGAACTCAGGACCTGGTTACTGTCCCTGAGCTTTCTCACTCATGGCAACACTTTACCACTTGACGTACAGCTCCACTTCCAGCTTTTTGGTGGTTAATTGAAGATAAGAGTCTCATGAATCTCCTTGCTTGGACTGGCTCCCAACATAGATGCTCAGATCTCAGTAGCTAGAATTATAGGCATATTGCTGGGCACCAGTGCCTCACACTGTAATCCTAGCTACTCAGGAGGCTGAGATCTGAGGCCTGTGGTTCAAAACAAGCCCAGGCAGGAAAGTCTGTGAAAAGAACTGGTGCACCAGGGCCACACATGGAGTCAGGAATCTCAGGAAATGGTCCTGAGTGCCAGGCCACATTGGCTCTGAAGCATTTTTGGCTAGGGCAGGGAAAGGGGGGAGTTGGGTGTTGGTTTTAGCTAATGATTGTTACAAGAAATTCATACCTTTTTATTGTTATCATTGTTGTTGGTTGTGGGGCTTGAACTCTGGGCCTGGGCGCTGTCTCTCAGCTCTTCAGCTCAAGTGGAGCTCTCTACCACTTGAGCCATAGCACCACTTCCAGCTTTCTCTCTTATGTGGTGCTGAGGAATCAAGCCCAGGGCCTCATGCATGTGAGGCAAGCACTCTACCACTGAGCCACCTTCCCAGCCCCATCTCACACCTTAAGTTTAAATTTCCTGCCAAGGTTTTGCTGGCAGGAGGCTGGGGAATAGAACAAAGTATGGTGATGGTGATAGCTCAGCTGGGTTTAGGACACGCATTGTTCAGAAAACAGCAGAAGCAGAGTTACAGAAGCTAAAATAGCTAGTTAGTTACCAGGGAAGTCTTATCCACAGAAAGCACAGTTACAGGGGCGGGAAGGTGGCTCAATGGTAGCGTGCTTGCCTTGCATGCATGAGGCCCTGGGTTCGATTCCTTAGCACCACATAAGCAAAAAGAAAAAAGCCAGAAGTGGCACTGTGGCTAAAGTGGAAGAGTGCTAGCCTTGAGCTGAAGAGCTGAGGGACAGCGTCCAGGCCTAGAGTTCAGGCCCCATGACCAGACCCCCCCCCCCCAAAACAAACAAACAAAAAAGCACAGTTACATTTATATCTTAAAATCATTGATTATTGGGCTGGGAAGGTGGCTCAGTGGTAGTGTGTTTACCTCGTATGCATGAGTCCCTGGGTTTGATTTCTCAGTACCACATAAGTAGAAAAAGCCAGAAGTGGTGCTATAGTTCAAATGGTAGAACTCTAGCCTTGAGCTGAAGAGCTGAGGGACAGCTCCCAGGCCCAAAGTTCAGGCCCCACGACCGACAAAAAAAAAAAAAAAATCATTCATAATCCATTTTATACAATTCAAGCCAAATATTATATTCCACCCTTACTTCCTCCACCATATCAGTATTTAGAACCAAGCTTGAAGGCTGGTAAAAACAAGACAATAGAAGCCAGGCATTAGTGGCTCCCACCTGTAATCCTAGCTACTAGGAGTCTGAAGATTTCATTTGGAAGGCAACCGAGGCAGGAAAGTCTATGAGACTCTTATCTAAAATTAACTACCAAGAAGTCAGAAGTGGAGCTTTGGTTCAAGTGGTGGAATGCCAGCCTTAGGCAAAAAAGCTCAGAGATGGTGCCAAGACCCTGTGTTCAAGCTCCAAACCTGGCACAAACACACACACACTCACCAGGCCCAGTGTCTCACACCTCTAATCCTAGCTACTCAGAAAGCTGAGATCGGAGGATTGCAGTTTGAAACAATTAACCAAGAGAACATTGGAAGTGGCCCCAGAGGCTCAAAGTGGTAGTGCTAGCCTTAAGTGAAAAAGCTCAGGCCCTGAGTTCAATCCCCACAATCGACCAAAAAAAGACAATAGGAAAAGCATAAGTTTATGAGGACTTCAGGCAATAGAGACACAGCCAGCAAGTAGCCAGTCAAACTGCTGCGCATAAGCAGTGAGCAGACAAGGTCCAAGGGTTTTGTGCTTTAGGCTATTTTTGATTGGCTATTTCCTGTTTTGTGGAGAGTGTACGTGTATGTGTAAAAAAAATTTTTTTTTACTAATATTTAGAATACAGAAACTAAAAGGGGAGGGGAGAAGACACCTCAACTCCAAAGCAATTCTGGCCTGCTTACAACCAAGGAGGAAGGCCACTCCAGGGACTGTCCCTGGCTGGCTCCTCCTACTTAATGTCATTGCCACTAAGTGGAAAACCAAAGAATCAGGTATGTAGCCCTTCCCAGCTGCTAATAAGTGTGCAAGCTAAGGAGACATCTATGTACCCCCCTGTGATGGGATACACAGCTAGGATACACAGGCAGGAGGTGGAGGCTTTATGGAGCTCGTTTATTGGCTGTCTCTCACACCATGGTTTACATTTTGCTCTCAGTCAGGCTTCGGTGGCTCACACCTGTAATCCTGGCTACTGAGGAGGTTAAGATCTAAAGATCAATGTTTGAAGCCAGCCCAAGCAGGAAAGCATGGGAGACTCTTATCTCCAATTAACCACCAAAAGCCAGAAATGGAGCTGTAACTCTAGCGTTAGAGAACTAGCCTCAAGCAAAACAATAACAACAACAACAACAAACAACCCTATTACAGCACCCAAGCCCTGAGTTCGAGCCCTATGACTAGAACTGGATAAACAGATAAGCAAGTAAGTTTGCTGTCCTGACAACAGCTTGAACTCTTGGTTTTCATATCTGTGTTCTATCTGGCTCATTTCCTGTCCTTGACTGGCTTCCTCATTCCACCTGGACCGTGATATTCTCTGACCTCCAGGTCACCTTAAGTGGAGCCTCTTTTGTAATAATGAATATGAGAAGGAAAGAAAAATAGCCACATTAAGCTTTTTATTTTTTTGCTGCAATACTGAGGTTTGAACTCAGGGATTTGCACTTGCACTTTGCTACCTCTTGAGCTATGCCTGCAGGCCTTTTTGCTTGGGTTATTTTTGAAATAGGGTCTTATTTTCTGTACCCAAGATCCTCCTATTTATGCTTCCCACTGTAGCCAGGGCAACAGATATGTACTACCACATCCAGTCATTTCTGTTGAGATAGGGTTACATGAACTTCATTTCCTGAGGTGACCTGGAACCATAATCCTCTTCATATCAGTCTCCCAAGTAACTGGGATTACGGAACCTTTCTGCAAACTGGCCACAAAGCCAGGCCAGGTTTAAATTCTTTTTCTTTTTTTTTTTTGGCCAGTCCTGGGGGAGGAAGGTGGGTTGAACTCAGGGCCTGAACACTGTCCCTGAGCTGTTTTTGCTCAATGATAGCATTCTACCACTTAAGCAATAGCGCCACTTCCTGCTTTTTCTGTTTATGTGGTACTAAGGAGTCAAACCCAGGGCTTCCTGCATGCTAGGCAAGCACTCTACCACTAAGCCACATTCCCAGACCCCAGGCTTAAATTTTTTTTTTTTTTTTTTTTGGGTCCGGTCGTGGGGCCTGAACTCTGGGCCTGAGCGCTGTCCCTCAACTCTTCAGCTCAAGGCTAGCGCTCTACCACTTGAGCCACAGTGCCACTTGTGGCTTTTTTCTTTTTGCTTATGTGGTGCTGAGGAATTGAACCCAGGGCCTCAGGCATGCAAGGCAAGCGCTCTACCACTGAGCCACCTTCCCAGCCCCCCCAGGCTTAAATTCTAAAGGTGAAAAATACAATGTTTGAAATAAAAAGACCAATTCTTTCCTTTCCCTTCCCTCCCTACCTCTCCTCTCCCCTCCCCTCCCCTCTCCTTCCCTCCCTTTCCCTTTCCCTTCCCCTTCTTCCCCTTCCCCTTCGTCTTCCCCTTCCCCTTCGTCTTCCCTTTTTTCTTTCCCTTCAATTTTATTTCTTTTATTTACTTATTTTCTTCTCTCCTGGGGCTTGAACCCAGTGCCTGGGTGCTGTCCCTAAGCTCATTTGCTCAAGGCTAGCACTCTGCCATTTTTGAGGCACAGCTGCACTTCTAGTTTTTCGGGTGTTTTGCTTTTTTGTTTTGTTTTGTAGGTCATGGATCTTGAACTCTGGGCCTGGGTGCTGTCCCTGAGCCCTGCAGCTCAAGGCAAGTGCTCTACCACTTGAGCCACTTTCATTTTTCTGGTGTTTTATTGGACATAAGAGTTTCACAGACTTGGGCTGGGAAGGTGGCTCAGTGGTAGAGTGCTTGCCTCGCATGCATAAGGCCCTGGATTCAATTCCTTAGCACCACATAAGCAGAAAAGGCCAGAAGTGGTACTGTGGCTCAAGTGGTTGAGAGTTAGCCTTGAGCTGAAGAGCTCAGGGACAGGGCCCAGGCCTAGAAATCAAACCCTATGACTGACAAAGAAAAAAAAGTTTCACAGACTTTCCTGACCGGGCTGTCTTTGAACCATGATCCTCAGATCTCAGCCTCCTGAGTAGCTAGGATTACAGGTGTGAGCCACCAGCACCCAGCTATGCACTTCTGGTTTTTAGGTAGTTAATTGGAGATAAGAGGCTCACAGGGGCTGGGAAGGTGGCTCAGTGGTAGAGCGCTTGCCTTGTATGCTTGAGGCCCTGGGTTCGATTCCTCAGCACCCATAAGCAAAAAAAAAAAAAAAGTCAGAAGTGGCGCTGTGGCTCAAGTGGTAGAGCGCTAGCCTTGAGCTGAGCTGAAGAGCTGAGGGACAGCGCCCAGGCCCAGAGTTCAGACCCCACGACCGGACCCAAAAAAAAAAAAAAGAAAAAGAAAAGAGAGAGACTCACAGACTTTCCTGCCTGGACTAGTTTCCAACATCCATCCTCAGATCTCAGACTCTTGAGTAGCTAAGACTACAGGTGTGAGCCACTGGTGCCTGGCTTTTTGTTTTGTTTTTAAAGTATTCTTTTGTTTTTTCATAATGGGCCACAAACCCATTCTCTCTTTCGGGTCACCAAAGGGCCTCAAATTTCTGATATTTCTGCCAGAAGGATCTCTGAGAGCTCTGCCAGAGCTTCCCTAGTTCTGAGATTACAGATGTATACCACAACATCCGGCTTGAAATAATTTATAGGAATGTCATAAAGATTTTTTCTTTGGCATTATTAGGAAGTTAGATTTAGGCCCTTACGCTTGCTAGGCAGGCATTCTACCATGTGAGCCCACACCCAGATCAATTTTGTAAAAAGTTTCTGTATAGAGGCTGGGAAGGTGGCTCAGTGGTAGAGCGCTTGCCTCCCATGCATAAGGCCCTGAGTTTGATTCCTCAGCACCACATAAGCAAAAAGAAAAAAGCCAGAAGTGGCGCTGTGGCTCAAGTGGTAGAGCGCTAGCCTTGAGCTGAAGAGCTGAGGGACAGCACCCAGGCCGAGTTCAGCCCCCACAACCAACCAAAAAAAAAAAAAAATTCTGTATATTTCTTATTTAACTTCCCCATTGTTAACATACTACCACAGTGTTTGCTAGAAGTTGACACCTAAGTATACTTAACTAAATCTCACACATCTGGATTGGATTTTGACAGTTTTTTTTTTTAAATTGGTGTTCACTTTCTGCTCCAGAATGCAAGAAACCACCATGTAGTTTATTTGTGTCTCCAGGTTTCTCTTCAGTGACAGGTTTTTTTTTCATGTGTGCACACACGTGGTCATGTGTGTGCATGTGCTATGGCTTGAACTCAGGATGTTGGCACTGTTTCTGAGCCTTTGTGCTCAATGAGGCTTATTATGCTCCAGTACTTGAGTAATAGTTCTACTTTGGACTTTTTGGTGGTTAACTGAAGATAAGAATCTCTTACACTTCTCTTCTCCCTGGGTCTTCAAACTGTTATCCTCAGATCTCAGCTGCTGGAGTAGCTGGGATTATAGGAGTGAGCCTTAGGCACTTGAATAATTCTAGGAATTTTCCTCATCCTGGAGCATTTTCTGCCTCTGCTATAGTTTTTACTTGTGTATAGTTGTTCTTTAGCTATTAACTAGCAGCTTCGGTCCAAGATAGAACCAGATTCTTTCAACTCATCCTATTCCAAATAAACACATATTCAAGGCTTTCTAACAGAGTAAAATTTTACCCAAGGTTTGTGTGTTCCAATGAGTGGCTGTGTCTTGTACCCTACAGTAAACAAATACAAACTAGACGAATGCTTCCAACCACCCCATCTCCAGAAATGTTTTATGGAATCTATAGTCTCCATCCTACTCTACACCCAGCTTGCCCCCAGCATCACATGTTTGCTTTGTTGGCCTCTATCTCTGCAGCAGTCTTCCTTCTGGCATCCTTTTCTAGATCTAAAACACAGGCCAAATTCTCATTTGGCCTTCCAGAGAGCAGCTCAGCTATCTCTCCTTGGCAACAAGGTTTCTGACATGTCCTCTGCTCTCACCTTCTGCTCCAGCAGCTTTGGAGTCATTTCCTTTGGTAAAAGCAATTCTGGTGGCAGCTGTTAAGATAATATTTTCTACATTGGTACCAAGAACATCTATCCATTCAATCACTTACTCAGTTCAACAAATATTTATTGAGAGCTGTAAAAGATACTTTTGAGTCCAGATTCCTAATTTCCTTTTTCTTTCTGCTAGTGTAAGGGAACAAATGCTGGATAATGTAGGAGACTCATGAGCAAGCCCCTTTACATAAATTATCTTTCTTTAATCCTCAGGTGGTTTTTGTTTGTTTTTGTTTTTTTGGTTGGTCTTGGAGCCTGGGCCTGGGCATTGTTCCTCAGCTCTTCAGCTCAAGGCAAGAGCTCTACCACTTGAGCCACAGCACCACTTTGGGTTTTCTGGTGGTTTATTGGAGATAAGAGTCTTATGGACTTTCCTGCCTGGGCTGGCTTTGAACCATGATCTTCAGTCTCCTAAGTAGCTAGGATTACAGACGCAAGCCACTGCCGCCCAACTTAATTTGTTTTCTTATTTGTACCTGTTCTGGGGCTTGAACTCAGGGCCTGGATACTGTATCTGAGTTTTATCACTCAAGCCTGGTGGCTCTACCAATTGAGCCATATCTCCATTGCTGGCTTTTTGGAGGTTATTTGGAGATAAGTCTCCTGGACTCCCCTGCCTGGGCTGGTTTCAAACTGCAATCGTGAGATCTCAGCCTCCTGAGTAGTTAGGATTATAGGCATGAGCTATATAGAGGCAGAGGAGGTGCGTTGGTAAGTGCTTAACAGTCAACTTGCTGTGGAAGAAGGGACCTTGATTTGTAGTGTTGGGGTTTCTGTTGTGTAAATACTAGCATAACAGCCAGTGTCCAGGCACCAAGGTGACATGGCTGAGGGCAGAGCAGGGAAGACATGTGGAGGTACACACAACATTAGAGAATATTTCCACCACACGGGCTCAATAGACAGAGCTTCAAGAACAAAGATAATTGGAAAATATAGAAAAACATTTTGGTATTGTTGAGTTTGAGTACTTATTATTTTGATTTCAATATAATCGTAAATTCGTGTTTCACTTTTAAATTAATTCAACCATTAATTGTAAAACATATCAAATAAACATCCTTTTAATTAGTTAATAAATTTACAGTACTGAAGTTTGAACTCAGGGCCTCAGGTCTAAAGAAAAATTTGAACAATGTTTCCCATCCTTTTTTGGGTGCTGGTTTTCAAGATAAAGTCTCACTTCCTATTCAAGCAAGGACCTAGGCCACACTCCACTTATTATTGGCTTTCTGCTCTAGCTAGAATGATAGGCACATGTCATTGGCTCAGTTATTGGCTGAAAAGTGTTATCTAGAACTTTTGTGAGCTAGCCTCAAACAGATTCACCCATTTTCAGCCTCCCAAGTAATCAACATTACAGGAGTAAGCCACTGATGCCCAGTTTCCATTGTGACCTCTTTTAAGTATGCAATTCAATAGTATTGAACAGGTCTGGGAAGGTGGCTCAGTGGTAGAGTGCTTGCCTTGCATGCATGAGGCCGTGGGTTTGATTCCTCACCACCACATAAGCAGAAAAAGCTGGAAGTGGTGCTGTGGTTCTTGAGCTGAAGAGCTGAGGGACAGTACCCAGGCCCAGAGTTCAGGCCCCATGACCAAAAAAAAAAAAAAAATAGTATTGAGTATATTCACAATGTGGTGGAATCATCATTATTACCTGGTTCCAGAACTTTTCATTACCTCAAACAAATATTTGGTATCCATCCTTCTCCTAAACCCTGGTAACTCTCCTTCTACTTTCTCTTATAAATTTGTTTACTCTTGATATTTCCTATGACTGGAATCATAAGATATTTGCTCTTTTGTGTGTGGTTTATTTCACTCATGTTCTTTTTTTTTTTGGGGGTCCGGTCGTGGGGCCTGAACTCTGCCTGGGCGCTGTCCCTCAGCTCTTCAGCTCAAGGCTAGCGCTCTACCACTTGAGCCACAGCGCCACTTCCGGCTTTTTTCTTTTTGCTTATGTGGCGCTGAGGAATCGAACCTAGGGCCTCAGGCATGCAAGGCAAGCGCTCTACCACTGAGCCACCTTCCCAGCCCCTCACTCATGTTCTTAAGATTCATCTATGGGGGCTTTATGGCTGAATAACATTCCATGTTTTTCAATATCATTTAATTCAAACTGACTATTGTGTATTCAAGTTTACCATACCAGTGTGGTCAAAATTTTCCTGTTAATAAGAATTGCCTGGGCTGGGAAGGTGGCTCAGTGGTAGAGCGCTTGCCTTGCATGCCTGAGGCCCTGGGTTCAATTCCTCAGCACCACATAAGCAGAAAAAAAAAAGCCGGAAGTGGCACTGTGGCTCAAGTGGTGGTAGAGTGCTAGCCTTGAGCTGAAGAGCTGAGGGACAGCGCCCAGGCCCAGAGCTCAGGCCTTCAACCAGACCCAAAAAAAAAAAAAAAAAAAAGAATTGCCTAGCTGGGGGCCAGTGGCTCACATTTGTAATCCTAGCTACTCAGGAGGCTGAGACCTAAGGAAGGCAGTTCAAAGTTAGCCAAGCAGGAAGTCCATGAGACTATCAGAGAGGTAGGAGTCAAGTGGTAGAAGGTGAGCCTTGAGTAAAAAGACAAGCCAGGCACCATGACTCAAACTTGTAACTCTAGCTACTCAGGAGGCTGAGTGAGATCCAAGGAATTAGTTTGAAACCAACCTGGGCAGGAAAGTCTAGGAGACTCTTACTTCCAATTAGTCACCAATAAAAGTAGAGGTGTGGCTCAAGTGGTAGAACGTTATCCTTGAGTGGAAAAACCCAAGTGAGTTCAAGCTTCTGTATCAACACACACACACACACACACACACACACACATTTAACAAATTAAAAATTGCCTTTGAGCTCGGGGCATGGCTTAATTGGTAGAACACCTGCCTTGCAAGTGGGACAACCGTGGGTTCAAACCCAGTATCACCAAAATAAGAAGAATTTCCTGGGACAGCTATTAAAATTCTGATACCTATGCCCTCTTTGGGGATTCTAAGAGTCTGCGTGCGACAAGATTTTTCACTGTCTTGAAAACCCTTAACACACCTGTCCCCAAGTTCCACCAAACCCCGGCCCGGAGGGAGGTGGGTTAATACAAAGTGCCCTGAAATAGGAGAGCAAGTGTGAGTCCTTCTGGGAGAAATTGCTACGAAATTTGGAGCGAGTTTTTTCTTCTCTCTCTCAAAAATCATTCCCAGCTCCAATGTTTGCTGCCCGCAGTTTTCTTTGCTCATCTTCCTAAGCCCTATCTTAGGAAAGAAAACCTTCCAGAAAGAGCCACATGGAAATCATTAAGCCCAATCGTTGACAGGATCCCAGACTCTTGCATATCATTTCACGATTTAGAAACAGGCCCCAAAGCTCTGAGGTTGCCATTCTGCAGTGTTATTTTGATACCCTGACAAGATATTTTTGGAGCATATGAAGCCCAAATTAAAACATTGTGACAAAATAAAAAGTGAAATCAAATCAGGACTTCATTAAATGGAAAAGTACAGTAAATATCAGATACAAGAGAACAAGGAAAAGCACCAAATATTTTCTGAGAAGTGTTTTGAGAGTAGCAGAAATAAAGGGATAGGATGTCCTTGGCCTGTGTACCAGGTGTGTCTGTCCTGCTGGGGGAAGGGAGAAAAAGGGCTGGAAAGGACCTGGTGCTGTGATTGGACAGAAGGTACTTCCTGTCCATCGCTCAAGGCTGAGGGTAGGCTACTGCAGCCTCAGTGGGCGTGGTCAAGGAGCGCATTCTGCATAAACCCCTAGTCTCTCAACTGGGCCTGAAATAAGGTTGGTTGGGGTGTGGCTTCCTGGCCTTCTTCCCCTGACTCCTTTCCCTCCAAACTCTGGTGTTTCTCACAGTTTCTGTTTGAGGGGGGACCTGATTCAGATTTAAAGATTCTTCTAACTCCAAGAAACACTCCTAAGATGATGGATATCATTAGATCAGACCTGTTAGTTTCTAGGCTCTTACCATCTTTGAGGTTGCAGATCTCTCTGATGAGTCCCCACATACAAGGTGCTGGATAGAATTTGTTGATCCAAACCCTTCAATAAATTCTCCCAACACTCTGACTTAGGCTTAGGTAATGACTGACACCGTGGTGGTTTTGGAGTACAGATGCCTTGCCCCTCAGCTGGAGGGGGGGGGGGGGAAGGGGGGATGGGGGGGTCAACATTCTCTGGAAAAACCAGTATCCAGCTAGAACAAGAATCATAATAGCCTTTCTTTTCTGGGGATCTTGTTGCAATTTGTTGTTGTTTCTTTTTGTTTTCAAAACAACTTGCAATCCTCAGCCTCGCAAGTGATGAGATTACAGGTGTGCTTGCCTAACTCTTAGTACAATTTTAATTGAATAATCAAATAAGTTGTCCACAAAATCAAGAGAACCTCTCGGGTTTCTTGTCAAGGAAAGGCATAGAGGAGAGTTCTTCTAGGGGGAAGAGAAATTTCCGTAGCACTGTTTAACCTAGAGAGAGCAAAAGATGACCAGCTCTCCAGCTCTATAAGGGAAACATACTCAGGTGCTAAGGTCCATCTTCCATGTTCTTTTTTTTTTTTTTCAGAATCTACAAGAACTTCAGGATCTCCGTGCTGTAGGCCTGGAGAAGGATGGAGCATGATCATTATGGGACTAATTGTTGCATGAAGTAGAGTGGACAAATGGATAGCCTTCACCCCCACCTTTACCCCTCTCATACATGACACATAGCTCTTTGTTCATGTTTGTGTTAGTCCTGGGGCTTGAACACAGGGCCTGGGTGTTGTTTCTGAATTTTTTTTGCTCAAGGCTAACACTCTATCACTTGAGCCACAGGTCTACTTCCAGCTTTTTTGGTCTCTCAAACTTTCCTATACTGGCTGGATTTAAACCACAATCCTCAGATCTCAGCCTCCTAAGTAGCCAGGATTACAGGTGTGAGCCACTGGCACCCAACTCGTTTTATTTATTTATTTATTTATTTTATTTTATTTTTTTTGTCAGTCATGGACCTGAGCTCTGGGCCTAGGCGCTGTCCCTCAGCTCTTCAGCTCAAGGCTAGCACTCTACCACTTGAGCCACAGCACCACTTCTGGCTTTTATTGCTTATGTGGTGCTGAGGAATTGAACCCAGGGCCTCATGCATGCAAGGAAAGCACTCTACCACTGAGCCACCTTCCCAGCTCCCCCTCATTTTATTTTTAAGAAATGTTGCAGGCAATATCTTATTTGAATGAGTCAACTCTCCTTAGAGTCATTTTCTGTTGACCAATGGAATTTTGAAAAATAGCTCTCAAATGCCATGGACTTATATTGGGCCTTAATTAATGCATTTGAGCCATTACTCCTTACTGCTGTTGAGCTCAGTTGTACCTTCAAACTACACCCTGTGTTAACAACAGAACTACTATGGAGCTGGGGGCTGGGGGCTGGGGGCTCACACCCGTAATACTAGCTACTCAGAAGGCTGAGATCTGAGGATCATGGTTCAAAGCCAGCCCAGGCAGGAAAATCCATGAGACTCTTATCTCTAGTTAACTGCCAGAAAACTGGAAGTGGCACTGTGGCTTAAGCAAGAGCTGAGGGACAGTGCCCAGGCCCTGAATTCAAGCCCTATGACCAACAAAAACAAAACCTACTAGGGAAATAGGGCAACTGTCCAGAGCCCAAGCTTGGCTGGAAGTTCCAGGAGTGAAAAGGAGGGTACAGTAGGCTAAGCGGCACAGATGGCTAAGCTTTGAAATTCTAACACTTATTTCCTTCTGAATTGTAGACGTGTGTTTCTAGGAGAGTGTATTTTTGTTGTTATTTGTTTTTGTTGTTGTTGTTGTTTCTTTGGTGATCATGAGGTTTGAACTCTGGGCCTGGGTACTATCAGCTCTTCAGCTTAAGGCTAGCTGTCTACCACTTGAGCCACAGCACCATTTCTGGTTTTCTGAGTGGTTTATTGGAGATAAGAGTCTGATGGACTTTCCTGCCCTGGCTGTCTTTGAACCATGATCCTCAGATCTCAGCCTCCTGAGTAACTAGGATTACAGGCATGAGCCACCTGGCACCTTGCTAGGTGAGTGTATGTTTAAATCTTTGCTGCTTCTTTTGTTGTTGTTGTTGTTGGTCATGGGGCCTGAATTCTGAGCCTGGGTGCTGTCCCTCAGCTCTTCAACTCAAGGCTAGCGCTCTAGCACTTGAGTCACAGTGCCACTCTGGCTTTTTCTGCTTATGTGGAACTGAGGAATCGAGCCCAGGGCATCATTATGAAAGCACTCTACCACTGAGCCACCTTCCCAGCGCCCTCCCTTTAAAAAAACAAAACTATGGTTCTTCTATGTACTTCTGAGTTTTAATGTATAATACTCTTTTGTGTTCTGCTTTAAGGTTTTAATGATGCTACTTAGTCCTGATGAGTAGCTTTTAGACACAGACTCTTAGCTGGGTGCTGGTGGCTCACACCTATAATCCTATCAACTTAGAGACTGAGATCTGAGAATCAATGTTCAAAGACAGAAAAGTTTATGAGACTCATCTCCAACTAACCACCAAAAAGAGAGAAGTAAAGCTGTGACTGAAATGGTAGAGTGCCATCCTTGAGTGAAAAAGCTAAAGAACAGTGCCTAGGTCCTAAATTCAAGCCCCAGTACCAATCCAAACAAACAAAACACCCCCTCCCCCCCAACAAAAAGCACAACTCAACAAACCAGACTCTTAGGTCCGATAGGAACCACCTGTATTAATCTCGGCACTTGTGAGGTAGATGCAGAAGAATCTGTGGTTCAAGGTCAGACCCTGTCTCAAAAAGACAAAACCAGACTCTTCTCTAAAAGTAGAGCACATTTATTATTTTCTTAAAACAAAGACAGTGAGAAGTCACCCTTGATATTTGAAGCTTGTACTTCATGACTGATTTGGTTCCATTTCCATGTTGATAAACACCAAGTGCAACATTTTAATACTTGATTTCTAACCTTTGTATAGACATGTCATGTTTCATTTGTTATTGCTGACATTTCAATTATTTCCAAAATGTCACTACTGCAAGGGTCTTCAACAACTTTCCAATTTAGGACTAATCCTGCAAAGTACCATGATGGGTAAGAGGTCTCATTAAATGTTTTGGAACACATCATTTACCAATTGACACTCTGAATAAAAGTACATAGAAGGGCTCCTTTCCCCTTGCTCTGGCTAATGTGATGATCCTTTGCAGTAAAATAATTCTGAGTGAATACTCAGAGAACAAACTTTCCAGTTTGCAGGCAGAGAAGTAGGGCCTATAATGGTGCACTTCCCCCCCCCCTCTTTCTCTCTCCCCTTAAAAATAAATCAAAGACATTTGCTAAGCTTGATGGTACAGAGAACTTAAAAAGAATTTCTAAACCCAGGTGCTAGTTACTCACTCAAGCTACTCAGAAGGCTGACTTCTGAAGATGACAGTTCAAACCCAGACCAGGCAGGACTACCAAAAGATCTGGAAGTGTTAATCTTGAACAAAAAATCAGGGAAAGAGCTGGCACTATGGTAGAGTGCTTGCCTAGCATGCATGAAGACCTGGGTTCAATTCCTCAGTACCACATAAACAGAAAAAGCCAGAAGTGGGGCTGTGGCACAAAGAGGCTTAGGGACAGAGTCCAGGCCCTGAATTCAAGCCTAAGGACTGGCACAAGAAAAAGAAGAAGGAGAAATTCATCATCATCAACAAGGAAGGTGAGCGCCATTGGCTCATACCTGTAACCCTAGCTACTCAGAAGGCTGAGATCTGAGGACCACAGTTCCAAGTCAGCTGGAAAGTGCCAAGTGGAGATGAAGAGGGCTAGCCTTGAGCAAAAATTAGTGCAGGGACAGCACCCAGGCCCTGAGTTCAAATCCCAGAACTGGCACACACACACACACACACACACACACACACACGGGGGAGGAGGGGGGAGGAGGAGGAGGAGGAGGAGGAGGACGACCATCATCAAACAGAAAGGGATCTCATCCCCCCTCCCCCCCCCCCACCCCACCTGCACCAGGTCCCTAACAGGTGTCTCTGCTAGCGGGCCGAAAAGAGATCACCCAGGACCAGAGCAGGGAGAGACCTGGATCAAAGCGGGTAAGGAAACTGCCCCGCAGACCCTCCGAGGACCGGGAAGAAGGTTCCTGCGGTGGAACCCAGCGCCCCGGGGGAGAAGATGAGGCCCGAGTGAGCGAACGGCGGCTGCAACGGTCTCGGCCCCAGAAGACGCGGGGCGCCAGTGCCGCGCTGGGGGCGAAGAGACCCGGGCTGCACCCCGCGGCTGCACGCAGCGCCTGCCAACGTCCCCCGGCCCGCCGGACCCCCGAGACCCCCGGACGCCGCGCACCCCGCTGCCTCCGTCCCGCCGTGGGCACGCTGGTGGGAAAAGCCCGAGCCAAACCCCCGCATCCACTTAGTGGCCGCGGACCCAAGGCAAGTGAGCCGCTCTACACACCCCGCTCCGGGGTGCGCCACGGGGTCCCCACCGGGCCCCATCCCGGGAAAGATGGGCCCGAAGGACGCTCCCCAAATCAGCCCCGACACCCGACGCCACTGGCCTAGGACCTTCCTGGAGACTGCCCGAGGGGAAAAGCGCCCGCCTTCTCTCTAGTCCTTTGTCCCCAATCCGGAAAGGAATGTTACAAGCCCTGGGGGGGGGACCCCCTCCGTCCCCGTGTGACCAAAGAGGGCAGGGCGGGGATGGTTCCCACGCGGGACAGTTGCTTCCAAAGCCTTACCGGGGTTCAAAGTCAACGGCATCTGATTCCTGGGAGAAAGGGGGTACCAGCCCCTCCGGCTCAGTTGGGGGGGTCCCCTGACACTCTCCAGTCTGCCCCGCCCCGTGTTGCTCAGCTCACCCCCGGGTCCGGGTCCGGTCCCTGCTGGGGTTTGGAGGCGCTGGCCTGGGGGCGGGAGGGGGAGGGGGCCTGGGCTCTGTGTTGGCAGTTGCCATGGTTTTGCTCGGAGTTCTGGAGCCAACCAGTCCACTCCCTGAGACACTCAAGGTCACAGAAGCTGTGTGGGTCAGAAGCCCGAGGGAACCCGAGGAGTGCCAGCCTGGATGGAGCCCTCCAGCACCCCTCTGGAGATGGAGGGTTCTGATGGGCAGGGGGGTGGAGACAAGCCACTAGAGAAGGTGAACAGAAAGATGGGACGATGAGGGAGCCACCCCACACCCAAACACACACACACACACACACACACACACACACGTCTCCTCAAGGAAAGGAAGGTCCCTCCCAGAGGTGGGTGGGTTTTGGAAAAGTAGAGGAGATGTAGAAGGAAAAACAAAACAAAACAAAAATGAGAACAAGGGGGAA
Source organism: Dipodomys spectabilis (assembly GCF_019054845.1). Taxonomy (NCBI): domain Eukaryota; kingdom Metazoa; phylum Chordata; class Mammalia; order Rodentia; family Heteromyidae; genus Dipodomys; species Dipodomys spectabilis. The sequence goes on from NW_024870681.1 coordinate 8,554,499, forward strand.
ATAATGGGGTTCCATGAGTGAGCAAGAGGCCCAGAGAGCGAGAGGATGTAAGTCATTCAAACAGATGACCTAGAGTGTAGGCCAGGAGCAGGACATTTGCCTGACCTGCCTGGAGGATCTGGCTTTGATTCTCAGCACCTGGAGGGGGGGGGGGGGGAGGTGATAAACATGCTTATCAGAGACCTGTGATCCTGCCAAGAAGCTAGCTAGAGGGTCCAGTTTAAGTATGTGTACATACATATGTGGTGTGTGTGTGGTGATGCAGTTGTGCAGTGTCCTAGACACCTACCTTTCTGAAGTTATCCAAAGTCCCCTCTCTTTAGGGGCCTGGAGGAACCTGTCTGTCCCTGATCCCACTACTTCTACACCTTCCCCTGCCCTTTCCCTTCAGAGTCTGGATGGATGGGACATCTTTCTTGCCCCTAGTAGATAGGAAAGAACACTGGTGTTGCTAAGAAACTTGTTGGGGCCGGTCGCCAGTGGCTCACACCTGTAATCCTAGCTACTCAGGAGGCTGAGATCTAAGGATCTTGGTTCAAAGACAGCCCGGGCAGGAAAGTCTGTGAGACTCTTATCTCCAATAAACTACTAGAAAACCAGAAGTGGCACTGTGGCTCAAGCAGTAGAGCACTTGCCTTGAGCTGAAGAGCTGAGGGACAGCACCCAGGCCCAGAGTTCAAGCCCCATGACCAACCAAAAAAAAAGAAAAAAGAAACTTGTTGGAGCTGGGAAGGTAGCTCAGTGGTAGAGTGCTTGCCTTGCATGCATGGGGCCCTGGGTTTGATTCCTCAGCACCACAAGCAGAAAGAGCCAGAAGTGGCCCTGTGGCTTAAGTAGTAGAACCCTAGCCTTGAGCTGAAGAGCTGAGGAACAGGGCCCAAGCCCAGAGTTCAGGCCCACAACCTACACACACACAAACACACACACACACACACACACACACACACACACACACACACACACACAGAACAGCTTGTGGAAAGTTGGATGCAAATCCAGACATGTACTCTAATCCAGCTGCTCTGACTTCTAATAGTAGTTCACAATCACTTTGAATGGAACCACTAATGAATTGCCTACTCTCTTTGCCCTACTTTTTTTTTTTTTTTGCCAGTTTGAGACTTGAACTGAGCTTCTTTTGCTCAAGGCTAGCGCTCTACCACTTGAGCCGCAGCACCATTTCCAGCCTTTTCTGTGTATGTGGTACTGAGGAATTGAACCCAGGGCTTCATGCTAGGCAAGCGCTCTACCACTGAGCCACATTCCCACAGCCCTGCCCCACTTTTTTTTTTTTTTTTTGCTGTCAAAAGATTCTGGTGGCCACTGTCACACTATGTCCTTCAGCTCCATGCCATGGCGTTAAAGGTATAGATGTAAAGACATATGCCTGAGGTTTGGGTAGTCAATAAATGTTTACTGAATGAAAAATACATGAAGCACTGATGGCTCACACCTGTTATCACTGAGCTACCCAGGATTCTGAGATCTGAGGATTGAGATTCAAAGCCAGCCCAGACAGGAAAGTCCACTGAGACTCTCATCTCCAATTAAACACCAAAGAGCCAGAAGTGGAGCTGTGATATAGCACCAGCCTTGAACAAAAAGCTAAGAGACAGTGCCCAGGGCCTGAGTTCAAACCCCAGTACTGGCACACACACACACACACACACACACACACACACACACACACACACTCACTCACACACACTCACACAAGTCAGACACCAGTAGCTCAAGCTTATAATCCTAACTACTCAGGAGGCTGAGATCTAAGGAAGTCCATGAGAGTTATATCTCCAATTAACTAGCCCCTCTTCCCCCACCAAGAAAAAGAAGATACATGGCTGAAGTAGTAAAACACTACCCTTGAGTACTAAGCCTCAGGGACAGTGCCCAGGCCCAGAGTTCAACCTCCAGAACTAGTACAAATAACAAACTAAATAAATAAATGAAGCCGGGCCCTGGTGGCTCACGCCTGTAATCCTAGCTACTCAGGAGGCTGAGATCTGAGGATCGCGGTTCAAAGCCAGCCCGGGCAGGAAAGACCGTGAGACTCCTATCTCCAATAAACCACCAGAAAACCGGAAGTGGCGCTGTAGCTCAAGTGGTAGAGCGCTCACCTTGAGCTGAAGAGCTGAGGGACAGCGCCCAGGCCCAGAGTTCAAGCCCCACGACCGACAAAAATAAATAAATAAATACATAAATAAATAAGTAAATAAATGAGCCCCCCTGATCTTTCCTTGAAGGAATCTTGGAAATCTTTTTATGTCTTAGTGTTCTCATTCGTAACCAAAGGTAATCATATGTAACCTCCAGGAATTTGTAACAGAATAAAAGGAGTTAATGTTTATTAAGAGCTCTATAAAGACACCTAGCATAGAGGCTGGAAAGGTGGCTCAGTGGTAGAGCGCTTACCTTGCATGCATGAGGCCCTGGGTTCCATTCCTCAGCACCACATAAGCAAAAAGAAAAAAGCCGGAAGTGGCGCTGTGGCTCACGTGGTAGAGTGCTAGCCTTGAGCTGAAGAGCTGAGGGACAGCGCCCAGGCCTAGAGTTCAGGCCCCATGACTGAACCGCCCTCCCCTCCCCAAAAAAAAGATACCTAGTATCTATGTTATGCTACTAGTATTATAAAAGAATCAGAATATTTCAAGATTATTTTTGTTTTTGGTGGTAGTGGGGTTTAAACTCGGGACCTATACTTGCTAGACAAGCACTTTGCCACTTGAGGTAGAACTATATCCCTATTCCTTTTTGCTTTAGTTTTTCAGATAGGGTCTCACACGTTTGCCCAGGGCCCATTTTGAATCTAGATCCTTCCACCCCCGGGGCTAGATTCTCTAAGTTTCTTTGCAAACAGTGCTGGGTCAAGAAAGAAGAGGGCAAGGGAGAAAGGTTTTGGCTGCCATTTGAACCAAGGTTTTCCCAACACTGCCCCCCTCCAGAACAGTGGCCCAAGGTCCTCAGCTGACTGTACCTGCTTCCTCCCAGGTGACCAGTGTGCCCTGCTTAGAGAGGAGCTCTGGCACCATCCCCGCTGGAGACTCACTCGTCCGCCATGCCAAGGGCCTGGACCAGGACACCTTCAAAATTGTGAGTAAGCAGGCTGGGAAGGTGGCTCACACATAGCCCTTTCTGAGCTGGGAAGGGCTGCAGCTGGGCTAATGTGTTGGTCCCGAAAGTCTGCCCATACATCTTTTGTCTTTTTTTTTTTTTTTGGGTCTGGTCGTGGGGCCTGAACTCTGGGCCTGGGCGCTGTCCCTCAGCTCTTCAGTTCAAGGCTAGCGCTCTACCACTTGAGCCACAGCGCCACTTCCGGCTTTTTTCTTTTTGCTTATGTGGTGCTGAGGAATCGAACCCAGGGCCTCGAGCATGCAAGGCAAGCGCTCTACCACTGAGCCACCTTCCCAGCCCCACATCTTTTGTCTTTTACCCCCACTCCCCACCCCTTAGCCCCTCACCTTTCCTGCTGTCTCCTCAGTGTAAAGAATACCTAAGGCCATTGAAGAGGTGCCTGCGCAAGTTGAGCCTGCCCAAGGACCTTCCTCAGAAGAAGAGGCTAAACTACATGAAGAAGAGCCTCGAGGTCCTGGGGGACCACATCAACACCTTTCTGCAGCATTACTGCCGAGCCTGGGAAACTAAGCACTGGAAGAAGTAAGGAGCCTCCTGCCCTTCCCCTCATCCCCTCTGTATACCATTCCTCTTCACTCAAGTTCACATCCTTGTCAAGATCTCCAGTCCCTCTTTATGTAGCTGAGGTGGGATGTTGGAGGAGACAGAGCGAAAGGAACGGGGCCCCTCTATTCAATAGGGTAGCACTGACTGCTTGTGCACATGGACAAACACCCCACCCTGCAACCTAAGAATAATGCACCAGCAACATGCTACTCCAGCTCTGCAGATCCCAACCTCCCTCCCCTCCCTGCCTGTTCCTCCCCGAATGGGTCCTGGACCACAGGGAGAAAGGGTGGTACTGGGCCTCACTCATCCTGAGGTGTCTCCCTGCAGGATGCTCTGGCGATTCATCTCTCTCTTCTCAGAACTGGAAGCAAAGCAGCTTCGCCGGCTCTACAAGTACACCAAAACCAATCAGACAGCCAAGTTCCTGGTGAGCTTTAGAGAAAGTTCCTCCAGGGACTAGCTGAGGCCTGGTGCACTTGCCTCTTACGTCATCAGTGGGGAAGGCTGGGATTGCATAGCCCTCTGAGACAGCCTGGCCCCTCTGGCCTCCACCCATGGCTCTGCCTGAGTCCACTGTGTCCCTTTTCCCTGCCCTGAGGATCAAGGAAGAGGCTCAGCGGCAAGTTCTTTTTTTTTGGTCATGGGGCTTGAACTTTGGGCCTGGGCGCTGTTCCTCAGCTCTTCAGCTCAAGGCTAGTGCTCTACCACTTGAGCCACAGCGCCACTTTTGGTTTTCTCATAGTTAATTGAAGATAAGAGTCTCATGGACTTTCCTGCCCAGGCTAGTTTTGAACCGTGATCCTTAGGTCTCAGCCTCCTGTGTAGCCAGGATTACAGGCGTGAGCCACCAGTGCCTGGCTTAAGCAGCAAGTTCTTGATATTTATTCACTCTGAGGTTGGCAGGGGCCAGGACATAGAGCCATGCTCAGGAGCTGTGGGTGGGGTGGGGGTGGGCTGAAGACGGTAGCTGTCAATGCCCCGCTTCATCCTAGAATAGTTCTTCACCCACTTTTGACTCAAGACATGAAAGTCACAGAGAATCCTAGAAGGCATTTGCTTGTATAGTTTATTTCTGTCAATATTGACCCTAGTAGCCAAATGTGGGGACACACACCTGTAATTTCAGTGCTCAGGAGGTTGAGGCAAAAGGATTAAGAGACTGGGGTAAAAAGATTGAGAGTTCAAGAACAATCTGGGAGCCGGGCGTGGTGGCTTATGCCTGTAATCCTAGCTACTCAGGAGGCTAAGATCTGAGGATCCTGGTTCAAAGCCAGCCTGGGCAGAAAAGGATGTGAGACTCTTATCTCCAATAAACCACCAGAAAACCGGAAGTGGCGCTATAGCTCAAGTGGAAGAGCACTAGCCTTGAGCTGAAGAGCTCAGGGACAGCACCCAGGCCCAGAGTTCAAGCCCCAAGACCTATAACAACAACAACAACAAAAGAATAATCTGGGCTACATAAAGAGACTTTGTCTCAAAAAAAAGTAAAAGAAAAAGAAAACAAAGTACCATATTAGAAAATTCTAGCCAGGGCTGGGAAGGTGGCTCAGTGGTAGAGCTCTTGCCTTGGATGCCTGAGGCCCTGGGTTCGATTCCTCAGCACCACGTAAGCAAAAAGAAAAAAGCTGGAAGTGGTGCTATGGCTCAAATGGTAGAGCGGTAGCCTTGAGCTGAAGAGCTGAGGGACAGCACCCAGGCCGAGTTCAGGCCCCACGACCAGACCCCCCCCCAAAAAAAGAATATTCTAGCCAAAGAAAAAATATATGCATTTACTAATTTGCTTGACAATTAAGATGGAGAACTCATTCTAAGCTGAGTGCTGGTAGCTAACACCAGTAATCCTAACCATTCAGGAGGCTGAAACCTGAGGACTGAAGTTTGAAGCCAACCTAGGCAGGAAAGTCTGTGAAACTTTTTTTTTTTTTTGGGTCCGGTCGTGGTGCCTGAACTCTGGGCCTGGGCACTGTCCCTCAGCTCTTCAGCTCAAGGCTAGCGCTCTACCACTTGAGCCACACCGCCACTTCCAGCGTTTTTCTTTTTGCTTATGTGGTGCTGAGGAATCGAACCCAGGGCCTTGAGCATGCAAGGCAAGCGCTCTACCACTGAGCCACCTTCCCAGCATTCCCTCCCACCCCCCCCCCCTGCTTTTTTTTAAAACCTGTCCTAGAGTTTGAACTCAGGGCCTGGGCACTGTCCCTGAGCTTATTTTGCTCAAGGCTAGCACTCTACCACTTGAGCCACAGCACCACTTCTGGATTTTTCTGTTTATGTGGTACTGAGGAATTGAACTCAGGGCTTCATTCATACTAGGCAAGCACTCTGCCTCTAAGCTACATTCCTAGCCCATTCCTGTATTAGTTTTAAATTGTACGTGTGTGTGTGTGTGTTTGTGTGTGTGTGTGTGTGTGTTCCTCCAGGCCTTGGCTTTGTCCTTGAGCTTTTTGCTCAAAACTATTGCTCTGCCACTCGAGCCACAGCTCTACTTCAGCTCTTTTGGTGAGGGGGCGGGGGAGTGGAGCTGGGAATGTGGCTTAGTGGTAGAGTGCTTGTGTAGCATGCAGGAAGCCCTGGGTTTGATTCCTCAGTACCACATGAACAGAAAAGGCAGGAAGTTGTACTGTGGCTCAAGTGGTAGAGTGCTAGCCTTGAGCATGAAAGGCTCAGGGACAGTGTCCAAGCCCTGAGTTCAAGCCCCAGGACTGGCACACGCGCGTGCGTGCGCGCGCGTGCGCACACACACACACACACACACACACACACACACACGCTCATCTTTCTGGCCTAGTCAACTGGGACATACAGTCAGATGCAGCAGTTTCTCCACAAGCACAGGAAAGGTACTATAGCATTCACACTGCCCCTCCTTTAAGTCTCCCTGAAAGACGGTGGCTCCATTGCAGGTGGCATTCTGGCCCGTGGACGCCCGAGAGAGATCCTTGTTGGTGGACCAGGAGGACAGCCTGCCCAAACTGTGTGATGCCTGGGGACTGCGCTGTAACCTCAGCGGCATGAAGGAGCGGCTGTCCAAGATGCAGGCCCCAGGCCACTGTGCTGCCATGCTGGAGGAGCCGGTGGAGCAGGACTCCATGGGGAAAGGTAATTCCCCACTTGGTGTTCAAAGTTGGGCCTGGATCTGGGGTTTGTGGGTGGAGTGGGAGCAGCCAGAAGCCTCTGCTCGACACTGATAAGGTCTTTTTCCTCCTTCCCACCTTCTCTTCATCCTTCTGTGAGGTAAGAGTCTCACAGGCTTTCTTGCCTGGGCTGGCTTCAAACCATGATCCTTGGATCTCAGCCTCCTCAGTTGCTAGGATTATAAGTGTGAGCCATCAGTGCCTGGTTAGTTTATATATGGTTTTGAATCCTGAAGTTTTCAGATAACATTCAAATCAAGCCATTTTCCCCTATGACTAAAAGCAAGATGGGGCCAGTTTCTTAGTGGTCAAGCAGGCCGACTCCACGAAGTATCTATGAAGAGCAACAGAATTCTCACTATTGTATACAGTGGGCCATGTCTTTCTCTACCACTTTGGCCATGACTGCTATAACTGCTTGTCTGCACAGAGGTTGGGGGAGTCAGAGAGAATGGAGTCTCTTTAGTGAGGACTCAGGCCAAGTTGGCACCCATGAAGGCTCCTCCCATGCACTGAACACAAAGATGGTTGCCCTGTCCATCTCTGGAACTGGCTCCTGGGCCACAAATGCCATCCATGCTCTGCTACTGCCACGGAAGGTAAAGGCAAACAAGGTGGCCTAAAGATAGCAGGTGAGCCCAAGATGCACTCAGGTGTTCGGAAGGCCCAGCTGAGGGGCTATTGAGGGAGGCCTCAGGTGACCTCAGAGGCACCTGGCACCACCTGGGCTGCTGGGCCCAGGACCCAGCAGGAGCAATTACTGGTTCATGGCAGCTGGCATGGACTGTGCAGCCAGGGAGGCCCAGAACCCAGTGCAGGGCCAGAGTGTCTACAGCATGAATCAAGAAGTATACGGCAATACTTCCAAGAATGATGGACAGGGTTGGACATGGTGGTTCACATCTGTAATCCAGCTGTTTGAAGAGGTGGAGGTAGGGGAATTGAGATCAGAGAAACCAGCCTGAGCAAAAGTGCAAGGCCTTACCAGAAAAAGAAAAAACGAAAAGGCAAAAATAAAAGGACTAGGGTGTGCCTCAAATGGTAGAAACTTGCCTAGCAAGCACGAAGACCTACGTACATTAACAAAGGGGAAAAAAAAGCTGCTCTCAGACAATGCTCAGCCAAGGAGCCCCTGAATCAGATAGGCAAGCAAGTTCTGGTGTTTTGGGTCAGCCTGTCTCTATGGCAGGTGCTTTGAATTTTTGCCTCATGTGACCCCCCCCCCTACAGCCTTCTAGTGAGGTGGCAGGTTTGTATAGATGAATTCTCCCAGGCCACAGGGCAAAGGGTGTGTGTTGATCAGGACAAGGTATCCACTGGACACAGGTCTGGACAGGCTTTAAAGAAAGGGAGTAGGGGGAGCTGGATACTGGTGGCTCACGCCTGTAATCCTAGCTACTCAGGAGGCTGAGATCTGAGGATCACAGTTCAAAGCCAGCCCAGGCAGGAAAGTCCGTGAGACTCTTATGTCCAATAAACCACTTGAAAACCGGAAGTGGCGCTGTGGCTCCAGCGGTAGAGCGCTCACATTGAGCTGAAGAGCGCAGGGACAGTGGCCAAGCCCAGAATTCAAGCCTCATGACCAACAGAAAAAAAAAAAAGGGAAAAGAAAAAAGATAGGGAATGGGGGCTGGAAATGTGGCTTAGCAGTAGAGTGCTTGCTTAGATTACATGAGTTCGATTCCTCAGTCAACACCACATAAACAGAAAAAGTTGGAAGTGGCGCTGTGGCTCACTTGCTTTGAGACAGGCTAGCAGAGAGGCTCAGGGACAGTGCCCAGGCCCTGAGTTCAAGCCCCAGTCCTGGCAAAAAAAAAAAAAGGGGGGGGGGGGGAAAGGGGACAGTACACAAAAATGGGCAGTCTGGGCCTGGCAGTGAATGGAAGGAATGGAGGAATTGAGGGGTATAAAGAAGGCGTAGAATGAGAGAAAGACTTAGATGACAGGCTAAGCAGTTTGGTTTTTAGAAAAAAAAATATGATGCTAAGGATAGAACCCAAGGACCTTACTGTCATGCATGCTAAGCAAGCCTTCCACTGCTCAACTATATCTTCAACCCTTCAAGCAATTATTAAAAGTGTGTGTGTGTGTGTGTGTGTGTGTGTGTGTGTGTGTGCTGGTACTGGGGCCTGGGCACTATCTTAGCTCTTCACTCAAAGCTGTTGTCCTACCACTCACTTACCAGAGCTCTCCCCTCTCTCTCTCTCTCTCTCTCTCTCTCTCTCTCTCTCTCTCCCTCTCCATCCCTTCCTCTTTCTCTCTCTATCCCTCTCTCTCCCCCTCCACCCCCTCTTCTTTCCTTCCTTCTTTCCTTCCTTCCTTCCTTCCTTCCTTTCTTTCTTTCTTTCTTTTTCTTTTTCTCCAGATCATGGGCACTGTCCCTAAGCTTCTTTTGCTCAAAGCTAGCACTCTACCACTTGAGAGCCACAGCTCCATTCTGGCTTTTTCTGTTTATGTGGTACTGAGGAATCAAATCTCGGGCTTCCTGCATGCTAGGCAAGCACGCTACCACTAAGCCACATTCCCAGCCTTATCTAGAAGTTTTTATCCTCTGCCTCAGCCTACCCAGGCTGAGGTCGGTCATGGGACTTGAACTCTAGGCCTGGGCGCTGTTTCTAAGTTCTTCAGCTCAAGGTAAAGTGTTCTACCTCTTGAGCCACAGTGCCACTTCCGGTGGTTAGTTGGAGATAAGAGTCTCAAGGACTTTCCTGCCTGGGCTGACTTTATATGTTTTGTTTTGTTTTTTTGTCAGTTGTAGGGCCTTAGCTCTGGGCCTGGGCGCTGTCCCTCAGCTCTTCAGCTCAAGGCTAGCACTCTACCACTCCAGCCACAATGTCACTTCCAGTTTTTTCTGCTTATGTGGTGCTGAGGAATCTAACCCAGGGTCTCATGCATGCAAGGCAAGCGCTCTACCACTGAGCCACCTTCCCAGTCCCTTATGTGTAATTTTTGTTTTTGTTTTTTTGTTTTGTTTTGTGTCAGTCATTGGGGCTGAACTGTGGGCCTAGGCAGTGTTCCTCAGCTCCTCAGCTCAAGGCTAGCACCCTACCATTTAAGCCACAGCTCCACTTCCAGCTTTTTTCTGTTTATGTGGTGTTGAGGTATTGAACCCAGGGCCTCATGCATGCAAGGCAAGCACTCTACCACTGAGCCAACTTCCCAGACCCCTTATATGTAATTTTTATTTCAACTTTCTTTTTTAAAATAAATGGTATCAACTTTTCCAGGTCAACATTTTATTTCAAATAATAGGTTAAATACACCATATTCAAATTTCAGAGATAGCTGTAACGTTGGCTTTTCAAAACAGATTTCACCAGGCTATCTCCTTAATCTTTTATCCAACAAAATGTCTTTTTTGTATTCTTTGTTGTTGCTGTTGATGATGGTGGTGGTGGGCCTGGGCACTGTCCCTGAGCTCTTCAGCTTAAGACTAGCACTCTACAGTTGAGCCACAGCTTCTTTTCTGGTTTTCTAATGTTTAATTGGAGATAAGAGTCTCATGGACTTCCCTGCCGGGACTGGCTTTGAATCATGATCCTCAGATTTCAGCCTCTTGAGTAGCTAGGATTACAGGTGTGAGCCACTGGAGCCCAGCTTTTTTGTATTCTTAAACTTTCAGAGAGATCAGGCTATTGCACTAGGAATTGGTCCACTTTTTTTTTCTTTTTTCTTGTTGTTTTACAGCTTGCTTCTCTACCTATAAACACAACTTCCGATTCAAAAGTCCTGATGATCTTTTATTTCAGTATTGGGGATTGAACCTATTGCCTCACATATGCTAAGCAATCAGTGTAGTGCTGAGCTACATCCCCAGCTCATTTCTGGGCTAGAATACAATAGTGGGGAGGTTGTGTTCATATCATTGTTGCATGAAAAAGTACATAGGACATGGTGAATACCATTTTGTAGGCTGACTATACCGTGTAATTAAAAGTAACATGGCAGGCCAGACACCAGTGGCTCATGCCTATAATCATAGCTACTCAAGGGGCTGAGATCTGAGGATCACGATCCCAAGCCAGCCCAGGCAGGACAGTCTGTGAGACTCTTAACTCCAATGAACTACCAAAAAGCCAGAAGTGGAACTATAACTATAGTTATAGATAGAGTGCCAGCCTTGAGTGATAGAAGATAAGAAACAGTGCCAAGGCCCTGAGTTTAAGCCTCAAGACCAGCATACATAAATAATAGTATCATGAGTGGTGTGTCTTGAACACTATGTTCCTATCTTGATTAAAACTTGATGATGGAAAGCTGGGTGCCAGTGGCCTGTAATCTTAGCTACTCGGGAGGCTGAGATTTGAGGATCATGGTTCAAAACCAGCCCAGGCAGGAAAGGCTGTGAGACTCTTTTTTTTTTTTTGGGGGGGGGGTCTGGTCGTGGGGCCTGAACTCTGGGTCTGGGCGCTGACCCTCAGCTCTTCAGCTCAAGGCTAGCGCTCTACCACTTGAGCCACAACACCACTTCCGGCTTTTTTCTTTTTGCTTATGTGGTGCTGAGGAATCTACCACTGAGCCACCTTCCCAGCCCAGGCTGTGAGACTCTTATCTCCATTAAACAAGAAAAACCAGAAGCGGTGCTGTGGCTCAAGTAGTAGAGCGCTAGCCTTGAGCTGAAGAGCTGAGGCACAGAGCCCAGGCCCAGAGTTCAGGCCCCACAACTGACAAAACAAAACAAACTCAGTGGTGGAGCCAGGTGCCAGTGCCTCATGACTGTAATCCTAGCTACTCAAGCAGCTGAGGTCTGAAGATCATGGTTCAAAGCCAGCTCAGGTAGGAAGTTCCACAATATTTCCAATGAAGTAGAAGTAGAGCCGTGTTGCAAGTGGTAGCACTCTAGTCTCCAACACAAAGCTCAACGACAGTACCCAGGCCCTGAGTTCAAGCCCCAGACCTGGAGGGAAGGAGGAACATGAAACTTGCTGCTGGTACACGCAGTCACGGGTGTTTGCCAAATACTGATAATTGGGTCAGAAGACCCAAGAAAGAATCAAGGAGGAATAAGAACATGAAGCCAGAGGCCAGAATACTTGGGTCTGTGCTGTGTCCCTAACTTACTGTAAGGCTTTGCACGGTGCCTGTGTGGGAACCCTTAAGTTTAAACCAGGGTGAGTGAGGCCAGCCTCCTGCCTCGCAGGCAGGAGGGTTTCGGTGGGAAGATAGTAAGGGACACAGCTGAAGATGAGGTAAGATGTCACCTTCCTCTCTGCTCCCTTGTCCACCCTATGTCTACCCTGTTAACCGAGAGCCCTCACTATTCGTGATGTCCTCAAGACGTCCTCTAACCCCTCTTTCAGATCATTTAAAGAAACTTCCTCAAAAGACAAAACTCAAGAGGCAAAGGATTAAGGGGGCTCCCGAAACTCCAGAGAGCTGCCCCTAAGAGGACCCGCCGGGACAAAAGGGCCAGCTCCTCCTGCAACTGAGCACGCTGCGGCTTTAATATGTCAGCTCCTGGAGAGCTCAAGGTGGGACTAAAGAGGGGAAAGAAGAAATCGTCCTTATCAAAAGGATGCTCAGCTCTTAATTCATTGGGTGGGAAATAAACATGGTTAAGACAGTTCTGCTTTACTTGGATAATAGTCATTATTTTGTTCATTTTTATTTGTTTATAATGTACATGCCAGTCACTTTCTAAGAAGGCAGACACCTCACCTATGAACAAAGGAATTCTACTCATCCATCAGAAAGAATGATAACAAAATGGAAAATCTTGGAAAAAAAATTATAGTACGTTAAGTAAGCCAGACCCAGAGAAACATAGGCTGCATGGTTTCCCTCACTTGTGGTAGCCAGAATGAATCTTTAAATCTACAAGTAAACACATTAGATGGTTAAAAACAAAAAATAAAAGTATAGCTAGGTGATGGCTCACACCTGTACCTGTACCCAGAAGGCAGAGATCTGAGGATCATGATTCAAAGCCAGCCTGGGCAGGAAAACCTGGGAGACTTTTATCTCCAATGAACCACCAGAAAACTGAAGGTGGCACTGTGGCTCAAGTCGTAGAGTGCTCACCTTGAGCTGAAGAGCTAAGGGACAGCACCCAGGTCCAGGGTTCAAGCTCCACAACCAACAATAAACAAACAAACAAATAAGTAAATAAATAAGTAAAGTACACTGGGACATGATAAATTATATATAGGTCTCTAAGCATTCACACACTGAGACCAAAGGAGGATATTCTTAGGAAAGGAACAAAAAGTGTAATACCTATGTGTATCTGATCATATAATATCTATCAGGCATGTTCTGGTGGCCACACCTGTAATCCTAGCTACTCAAGCAGCTCAGATCTGAGGATCACAATTCAAAGCCAGGGTGGGCAGAAAAGTTTATGACACTCTTATCTCCAACTGAAGACCACAAAACCTGAAACTGCACTGTTACTCAAAGTGGAAGAGTGCTAGCTTTGAGCAAAAAAGCTCAGGGACAGTGCCTGGGCCCCAAGTTCAAACCCCATGACCCACAAAGAAAGAAAGAAAGAAAGGAAAGAGAAAGAAAGGAAGGAAGGAAGGAAGGAAGGAAGGAAAGAAAGAAAGAAAGGAAGGTAGGAAGGAAGGGAGGGAGGAAGGAAGGAAGGAAGGGGAAAAGAAGAGAAAATGGCAGTTTTGACAAAGCAGTGAACATTGGGAGAGAAGGACAGGCTGATTGGAGGGAACTTTTCCTATTCCTGAGAGATTTAATCCATCCTAGGCAAAGAACCAAAAAGAGAGATCCCTATATTGCAGGCAACACCGCCACCTAGAGTAATTGTGGGATAATACATCTGCCTTCTTCCAGCCAGGGCTGATGGTATGTGCAAAAGAAGTCAGTTGGAGTGTCCTGTTAGCCCAGAGAAAAGTCACAAAGCCTAAAAATACAGGAGAGAGTCAGGGGCCAGAGGCTCACACCTGTAATCCTAATCTCAGGAAGCTGAGATCTGAGGATCACAGTTCAAAGCCAGCCCCGGCTGGCTCCAATTAACCACCAGAAAAACGGAAGTGGCACTGTGGCTCAACTGGTAGAACACTCCCCTTGAGCTGAAGAGCTCAGGGGCAATACCCAAGCTCAGAATTCAAGCCTCACAACTGACAAAAAAGAAAAAGAAAAAGAAAGAAAGATAGATACAGGAGAGCAGTGAAGGCTGGCTTTGGAACCCTCTTTTTATTGAGAAGGATCTGTGATTTCAAAAAGGCACATCAGGCTCAGTGGTAGAGCGCTTGCCTTGCATGCATGAGGCCTGGGTTTGATACCCCAGCACCACATAAGCAGAAAAACCTGGAAGTGGTGCTATGGCTCAAGTGGTAGAGTACTAGCCTTGAGCTGAAGAGCTGAGAGACAGCCCCTAGGCCCAGAGTTCAGGCCCCACAACTGACCAAAAAAAAAAAAAAAGGCACATCATCTGCTTAAAACCCTCCAACAGCTCATTTCACCCAAGTATATGTTTTTTTTTAAATTTTTATTTATTTATTGTTGGTCATGGGGTCTATACTCTGGGCCTGGGTGCTGTCCCTTGAGCTCTTCAGCTCAAGGCTAGGTCTCTACCACTTGAGCCACAGCGCCACTTCTGGGTTTTTCTGCTTATGTGGTGCTGAGGAATCAAACCCAGGGCCTCATGCATGCAAGGCAAGCGCTCTACCAATGAGCCACCTTCTCCCAAGTATCCATCTTATATAATAGCCTATCAGGCCCCCACCATCCATTCTGCTATCACTCTGCCGTCATCCTTGCTTTTTTCATGTTTGTTAGGCATACCATATAATGTTAGCTTTCTGACACTGTGACAAAATAGTGGAACTTAATTTATATGGAGGAAAGATTTGACTCCTGGTTTTGGAAGTTTCCGTCTATGGCCAGGTGGTCCCGTTGCTTAGGAACCTGTGGTAAATAAGGTAGTACTGTGTTACTATAATCATGGTAAGAAGTATATAGTGGAATTAAGATGCTCAATTCATGCTGTAGAAAGCAAAAGAGAAAAAAGGAACGAAGGGGAGGGCCCAATCTTCTCCTAGGGCATGTCTTCAGTTACCCAAGACTTCTAGGCTCCACCATTTTTTTTTGGTCAGTTGTGGGCCCTGAACTCTAGGTCTGGGTACTGGCCCTGAGCTCTTCAGCTCAAGGTGAGCACTCTACCACTTGAGCCACAGCACCACCTCTCGTTTTCTGATGGCTAATTGGAGATAAGAGTCTCGTGGACTTTCCTGCCTGGGCTGGCTTTGAACCACGATCCTTAGATCCCAGCCTCCTGACTAGCTAGGATTACAGGTATGAGCCACTGACGTCCAGCTAGGCTCCACCTTTTAGGAGTTTCCACTACCTCATAATAGTGCTAAACCTTGAATACCTGGACCTTTGGAGGACATTCTAGATACAAGCCATAGCTCCTTGTTTAGGACTTCGGACTTTTTCACAGGCTGTTTCTGCACTCTGGAATCCTCTTCCACAAGATTCTCACTTAGCTAACTTCTTCATTGCCCTCAAATTAAAAAAAATTATTGTTGTATTTCTTTTTGGACATGTGACCCTTTCATGCATTCAAATTTGCATGCAAATGTAACCTGCTCAATATGGCCTAGCTCATATCCACACCCTATTTTAAACTTCTCATACTCTGAATACCTTGCTTTTTTTTTTTTTTTTCCGGTCAGTCTTGGGGCTTGAACTCTGGGCATGGGCGCTGTCCCTCAGCTCTTCAGCTCAAGGCGAGCGCTCTACCACTTGAGCTACAGCGCCACTTCTGGTTTTCTGGTGGTTTATTGGAGATAGGAGTCTCACAGTCTTTCCTGCCCAGGCTGACTTTGAACCATAATCCTCAGATCTCAGCCTCCTGAGTAGCTAGGATTACAGGCGTGAGCCACCAGCGCCTGGCTTGCTTTTTGTTTTTATAAAATAGTTATATCCCTCATATGTTACATTTCCTGAACTCTGAATAACAGCATGGTTCTTGGTACCAGCTGATTCATATGGGCACCATCTTTTGTGGAGGGATTGATTCTTCTATCTACACAAGCATATATATTTTAGTTTGAAGAGCTTGAGTTTCCGCTTCCCTCTTGCAAGAAAGGAACAAACATTTCCAGAGTGTCTGTAATGAGCCAGTACTGACCTAGGCATTTGATATTCATAACTCAAGAGACAGGTAGTGTCTACCTTACAGATGAGCAGCCACACTCAAAAAAGGAGGATTTGCCTCAGGCCCCACAGCTTGTAAAAGCCGGCGTCTCTGGACTCTGAAGTCTTTCTTCTCCTGTAAACACCTGCCTCCTGCCTCCCTGAACTCTCACCCTCTTCTCATAAAAGCTCATTTAGGGAGATCATATTTCTAAAAAAACTAAAAGACTTAATTTGAATGATCAAATCTGTACTAGGTAAACTTCATTCCAGTGTGTATGTGTGGGTAGGGGAGGAAGGACTTTAGGTGGATTACTTTTTAATTAATTATTATTATTTTTTGCTAGTCCTGGGGCTTGAATTCAGGTCCTGGGCACTGTCCCTGAGCTTCTTTTGTTCAAGGCTAGCACTCTACCACTTGAGCCACAGCACCACTTTTTGTGTTTATGTGGTGCCAAGGAATCCAGCTCAGGGTTAGGCAAGCACTCTCCTGCTAGGCCATGTTCCCAGCCCTTAATATTTTTATTAGCAAACTTTAGTTGTACAAGGGAGATTTTATTATGACCTTTACATGCATGCAATGTACCCATCTACCTCACCCACCCCTATCACTAATCATTTCATGTTATTTTGACTATATTCTTCCTTTCCACTCACCTTCTTCCCCCAAATAGAGCCTGTTTTTGGTTTTTTGTTTTGTTTTACTTTTTTTTTTGGGTATGGTCATAGGGCCTGAACTCTGGGCCTGGGCGCTGTCCCTCGGCTCTTCAGCTCAAGCTAGCGTCCTACTACTTGAGCCACTTCCAGCACTTTTCTGCTTATATGGTGCTGAGGAATTGAACCCAGGGCTTCATGCATGCAAGGCAAGCGCTCTACCACTGAGCCACCTTCCCAGCCCCGTTTTTGTTTTTTGACATTGGTCTCACTACTTAGTCCAAGCTGACTTGTATCGCCTGCCTCAGCTTTTTAAGTGCTGAGACTACAGACTGCTGCTCTATTATATTTGTTAGGTCTCTCTCTCTCTCAATCTCTCTCTCTCTGTCTCTCTCTCTCCTTTTCCCCAATGCTAGGGTTTGAACCCAGGACCTTGTCCATACTAAGCAACTGCTTTATCACTTCATTGAAAGGTAATTTTCTTTTTCTTTTTTTCTTTTTTGTTTGTGTGGTGCTGGGGAATCGAATCCAGGGCCTCATGCATGCAAGGCAAGCCCTCTGCCACTGAGCCACCTTCCCAGCCCCTGAAAGGTAATTTTCAAATGATCCTTTCCTCCTCTCCTATTGTGTAAAGAAATTTGATTAATCTGATACCAATGTAGTACATACAGAGCATGGGCCCAGAGGTGGGTCAAAAACAATTTAACATGGGGCTGGAAAGGTGGCTCAGTGGTAGAGTGCTTGCCTTTCATGCATGAGGCCCTGGGTTCGATTCCTCAGCACCACATAAGCAAAAAAAGAAAAAAGCCGGAACTGGCACTGTGGCTCAAGTGGTAGAGTGCTAGCCTTGAGCTGAAGAGCTGAGGGACAGCGCCCAGGCCCAGAGTTCTGGCCCCAGGACTGGACCCAAAACAACAACAACAACAACAAACTAACATGAAGAAAAGAAAACTAAGTAACAATGGGGGGGGGGGGGACTGGGAGAGGCCTAGTGTGGAGCTGAGCAGGAATTTAAATGCAAACCAACTTTTGACAGGTTGTATCAAAGTTCTAATTGAGAAATCACAGTTGTGAAGTGATCAGGTTTTCATGGTTTTTTGTTTTTTTTTGTGTAGACCTAACAGTCTACACAAATTGAATATGTTTGTCATTGAGTTTTTAAAAATCATAATGAAATATACACAAAATAAACTTGTTTTGTCTTTTTCTTTTTTGCCAGTCCTGGGCACTGTCCCTGAGCTTCTTTTGCTCAAGGCTAGCGCTCTACCACTTGAGCCACAGTGCCACTTCTGGCTTTTTTCTTTTTGCTTATGTGGTGCTGAGGAATCGAACCCAGGGCCTCAGGCATGCAAGGCAAGCGCTCTACCACTGAGCCACCTTCCCAGCCCAACTTTTTTTTTCTATAGAACCCCTATCACAGGACTGGGAATCTGGTTTAGTGGTAGAATGCTTGCCTAGTGTGCATGAAGACCTAGGTTCGATTCCTTTTTTTTTTTTTTCTTTTTTTTTTTTCGGGGTCCGGTCATGGGGCCTGAACTCTGGGCCTGGGCGCTGTCCCTCAGCTCTTCAGCTCAAGGCTAGCGCTCTACCACTTGAGCCACAGCGCCACTTCCGGCTTTTTTCTTTTTGCTTATGTGGTGCTGAGGAATCGAACCCAGGGCCTCAGGCATGCAAGGCAAGCGCTCTACCACTGAGCCACCTTCCCAGCCCCTGCCCCTGTTTTTTTTTTGTTGTTGTTGTTGTTTTTGTCAGTCCGTGGGCTTGAACTCAAGCCTGGGCACTGTCCCTGAGCTTCTTTTGCTCAAGGCTATAGCACTCTACCACTTGAGCCAAAGCACCACTTCTTTTTTTTTTTTTTGTCGGTCGTGGGGCTTGAACTCTGGGAAAGCACCACTTCTTGCTTTTTCTGTTTATGTGGTACTGAGGAGTCGAACCCAGGGCTTCCTGCATGCTAGGCAAGCACTCTACCACTAAGCCACATTCCCAGCTCTGCCCCTGAGTTTATTTGCTCAATGCTATTGCTCTATCACTTTGAGCCACAGTCTGATGGACTTTCCTGCCCAGGCTGGGTTTGAACAGTGATCCTCAGATTTCAGCTTCCTGAAGAGCTAGGATTACAGGCATGAACAACCAGAGCCTGTCTAATCTTAAATATTTTTAAATGTACAGTTTACTGGTGTTACTTATGCTCATATCATTATACATCCAATCTTCAGAACTTTCTCACCTTCCAAACAGAAACTATACCTTATACTAAGCAACAGTTTTCTTCTTGTTTTTTTTTTTGGGGGGGGGGGGTTCGGTCATGGGGCCTGAACTCTAGACCTGGGCGCTGTCCCTCAGCTCTTCAGCTCAAGGCTAGCACTCTACCACAGCGTCACTTCCGGCTTTTTCTGCTTATGTAGTGCTGAGAAATCGAACCCAGGGCCTCATACATGCAAGGCAAGCACTCTACCACTGAGCCACCTTCCCAGCCCCTTCTGCTTTTGTGAATCTGACCACCTTAGATACCTCACATAATTGAAACCACACAGTAACTGTTTGACTAATTTCACTTTGCAGGTCTTCATGGTTTATTCATGTTATAGCATACATCAAAATTTCCTTTTTTTTTTTTTTTTTGGTTGGTTGTAGGGCTTGAACTCAGCGCCTGGGCACTGTCCCTGGGCTCTTTTTGCACAAGGCTAGTATTTTACCATTTGAGCCACAGTGCCACTTCTGGTTTTCTGGAGGTTAACTGGAGATAAGTATGTAGACTTTCCTGCCCGGGCTGGCCTTGAACTGTGATGCTCAGATTTTGGCCTCCTGAGTTGTTAGGATTATAGGCGTGACCCACTGGTGCCCTGCAAATTTTCCTTTCAAGGCTAAATATTTCATTTCCAGTATAGGCAACTAACTCTTCCTCTATTGATAAATATTTGGGTTTGTTTTATCCACTTTTAGCTATTGGAGATAATGTTGCTATGAAACTGTGGCTAGAATTACTGGTTTGAAATCTTTTCAACTTGTGTGTTCTAGTATTGGAGCTTGAATTCAGGGCCTGGAGCTCTAAAACATTTTTGCTCACACCTATCACTTGAGCCACACTTCTAGTTATGGGTTTTTGGTTTTTTGGGGTTTTTTTTTTTGTAGTTAATTAAGACAAGTCTTGCAGATTTGTCTACCTGGGCTGACTTAGAACATTTATCCTCAGATCTCAGACTGAGTAGCTAGGATTATAAGTATAAGCCATTGGCACCTGGCTCTTTTCAGGTCTTCTGGCTATAGATCTGGGTATAGAAATTCTAGTTGAGGGGCTGGGAAGGTGGCTCAGTGGTAGAACGCTTGCCTTGCATGCAGGAGGCCCTGGGTTCGATTCCTCAGCACCACATAAGCAAAAAAAAAAAAAAAAAGCTGGAAGTGGCACGGTGGCTCAAGTGGTAGAGCGCTAGCCTTGAGCTGAAGAGCTGAGGGACAGCAGAGTTCAGGCCCCACGACTGGAACCCCCCCCCAAAAAAAAAAAGAAAAAAGAAATTATAGTTGAGATCTACCTAAAAACTTCAAGGAGTCTTACACACTTTCCATAGCAGACTTACCAGTTTACAATGCATCCTAACCAATAGTTGGTCTTGTTTTAGAATAGCTATCCTAATAGGTGTCTGGAGATTTGTGTTTGGTTTTTGTGCTGACTCAGAGCCTTATGCATCCTAAGCATATATTCTACCACTGAACTACATCCCTATTTTTGAATGTTAACTAGAAAAAGTATGTCTAAAATATGAGTATGGTTTGCTAACATATCTAGAGTAGCAAACTGTGAAGTTTGTTAAATAAATGTACAAAACAGCAGTTTATAAACTGGAAGTAATGTTAGCACTCCCAAATATTAATGGTAAAATTTGTTGTTGTTGTTAGTGATAGGGCTTGAACTCTGGGCGCTCTTCAGCTCAATGCTAGCACTCTACTGCTTGAGCCACAGTGCCACTTCTGGCCTTTTCTGTTTTATGTAGTGTTGAGGAATTGAACCCAGGGCCTCATGCATTCGAGGCAAGCACTCTACCACTGAGCCACCTTCCCAGCCCAATGGCAATTAACAAAGCTGCATTAACAAGAAATGGCAACACGCACCCTTAAACTTTCCTTAACAGACGAACTAAGACTTTACCCAGGAAATAGCATGCCATGTAGAAGGAAAAAGTATGATCAAAGTTTCAGTTATGTAGATGTAAAAAAGAAGTTAAAAAAATAGTAAAGGTGCCAGCAATGAAGCCAATCAATGCTATTACAAATGAAGGTTGTCTTTTTCTTTATAATCTTTTGAAATGTAGTGCCATCCTGTAACAGTGTTTTGAGTGCTTATTAAGATTTATGCTGGGGCTGGGAAGGTGGCTCAGTGGTAGAGCGCTTGCCTTGCATGCATGAGGCCCTGGGTTCAATTCCTCAGCACCACATAAGCAAAAAGAAAAAAGCTGGAAGTGGCGCTGTGGCTCAAGTGGTAGAGGGCTAGCCTTGAGCTGAAGAGCTGAGGGACAGCACCCAGGCCCAGAGTTCAGGCCCCACGACCGGACCCAAAAAAAAAAAAAACAAAAAAACTTTGTGTTGTTTCATGGTAGTTTTTTTTTTTTTCCCCTCCAGTCGTGGGATGTGAAATCAGGGCTTGGGTGCTATCCCCGAACTTTTCTGCTCAAGGCTAGCGCTCTACCACTTTGAGCCACAGAATCACTTCTGGCTTTTTCTAAGTAGTTTATTGGAGATAAGAGTCTCACAGACTTTCCTGCCTGGCCTTGCTTCAAACCATGATTCTCAGATCTCAGACTCCTGACTAGCTAGGCTTACAGGTATGAGCCACTTGTGCCCAGCTTAGACTTCTTTAAAGACCTAGTGTGACCCTCAAAATGAGGAAATGAAACACAAGGTTGTACTGACACAAATTCCTAGAGTTCAGAGGCAGAGCTGGAACTGAAACTCAAATCTGAGTGTTGGACTTTGTTATTCCCAGCAGAACTTTACCAGGCCTCTTATCAAACAACTTTATCCTTTACGTAGGAAGGCTAGGGAAAAGAGTGGTAGTCACTTTCATTTTAGTGCTCTGTCATTTCCTAAGTATTTTCAATAACACCATCTCCAGATGCTGTTGCCATGAACTCCTCTACTATCCATCTCAATTTCCCTCAATAACAACACATTTGTTTTGGTTCCAACTATTTCTCTCACATAATAAAAACAGCACAAAATTTAAACATCCTGACTCCCAACCAAAAGCAATCACAACTCAATTGGAAACAGACAGACTATGAATGCAGGAACACTATATTTATTGGGTCAATAATTCATTTTTTAGCAATACAAGTACAGAATATATCACAATGCTGGTTACAAACATACTTAGTATGGTTTCAGTTACAAATAATGGTGGGCGCTACAAGTCAGTGAGAATGATATGAAAGGTCACTCTGACACAATGAACTGTCTTCAAAAATCTATTAATGACCTTAGATATTTCTATAGAAATTACTGTGGCACTAGAAGTGGGGATTTTCCTATAAAGAATGTTAGTGATGTGTTTTTCATTGTTCCATTAAATCCTTTGTGTCTTGAGCCATTAAAACTAAAATCCCCTGTTGCTTAAAGTATAAAAATAGTACTGACCTGGTAATATTTAATAAAATGTAGCATTCATTCACATCATAAAAGTAGATAAATTGAAATGTTTTGGTTACCATGGCAACATATCTTTCCATAAAAGAAATATACAGATGTTACATAAATGGTACCTGCAATGGTTATTTAGTGATCCAACACTTAACTGTGCACTACAAACCAAGTTTTCTAGATATCTATATATAGCGTATATATTTAATCTTAAATTTTACTTTTGAAAAACATGTGCACTTCAATGAACTCACTAAGGCCACTCATGCTATAAATACCTAGGGCTGCAATTAAGAATAGTATTATTTAGTACTCCTAAAGCACACTCCTTCAGATCAACAGGGTAAAACCAGTTTTCTGTCCAAAACATTCCTGAGATTCATGGACAAAAAACTACTAGTGTTCAAGCTGGAAAGTAATCCAAATATCCTATTTTAGGGAATTCTTTTTCTGGTAACTTGAGGTCTTCCAAACCCAAGAGGTGAAATAGGCATTAACTTTTAAAGCAAAAATACAACTAAAAGAAGCACTTATTGAATCTTTCCAGTAGTAACTTTACTATCCAGCTATATAAATTTAGAAGCAACAAGGCTGTATGTCCTGGGGAAAACATAAAAAATGGCAGTTAATATTAACTGCCATTTAGCAAATCATCCTTAAAATTTACAGTTTTGGCCAAAAGTTTCATATTTTAGGAGTGTGTTTATTGTTCAGCTTTCCATTTGTGGTAAAAACAAAAGAAAAAACAACCTGTCACATAATACTCATTATATTTCTAAAATTGTAGCTGCTTTTGTTGTTGTTGGTCAGTAATGGGGCTTGAACTCTGGGCCTGGGCGCTGTCCCTCAGCTATTCAGCTCAAGGCTAGCGCTCTACTACTTGAGCCACAGTATCACTTCTGGTTTTCTGGTGGTTTATTGGAGATAAGAGTTTCAGGGACTTTCCTGTCCAGGCTGGCTTTGAACTCAGCCTCCTGAGTAGCTAGGATTAGAGGCATTGAGCCACTGGTGCCTGGCGCCCATATACCTATTTTTAAAGATAGGATCTTGCAACAGTAAGTAGGCTGACTTTGAAATTGTAGGCTCAAGAGATCCTGTTATCTCAGTAGCTGGGACCATGAGAGGTTTCTTCTATTTCCATACTATTTTCATATTCTATGAAACGTTTTCTATGGGCTAGAAACAAAGACCATTAAATCCTTTATTTCGTAATGCAAAAATACCTGGGCAGAAGTTACTACAGAGAAACAAGGAGGGTTTTTGTTGTTTTGTTTTGTTTTTGGTGCTTGAACTCAGAGCCATGGCACTATCCTTTACCTTTTTTGCTCAAGACTGGTGCTCTACCACTTGGGCCACAGCTCTACTTCTGGTTTTTGGGGCTCAGCTTCCTGAGTGGCTAGGATTACAGGAATGAGCTACCAGCACCTGGCTGGGAGTTTCAGTTTTAACTAAACAAAGAGAAATTGTAAAAAGGGCTCTAATCCTTTGGACAAAGGCGACTTTGTGGCTTAAAAAAAAAAATTCCATTGGCTCTACTGAACTGAATGCAGTGACTGACCAGCTGGCTGGCACCATCCAAGAGCTCCTTGATGCCAACTTGAGTAGCACCAAACTTTATAAGTCATGAAAGGATGAAACGAATGGCCATTATTTAACATAACTTCATCGAGCCTCCAAAAAACAACCTTTAAGTTCGTGGGCATCCTTATACAGACTCTACCACATGTAAGAAGTTTGTGCAAACTATTGGTTATTACGAGGTACATTTTACTTCTTTCCTTTGAGTTTTTTTTTTTTAATGTCATAAGTTATGGTCATATTTATCTTGTACTCTAAATATTTTTACTAAAGGAATAAATCCTACACTTAAAATTATTAGGGATTTTTTTTTTACTAGAATCAGAAATAACTTCTTAATTCTTATCATTAACAGCAATGTTTTCTTAAGTCAGAGTACAGGCATTATATCAACTTTTATCGACTTATAGAAAACTCTAGTAAAGCAGTGGTGATAAACAGAAAACTGACAATAGTGATATTTGGGGGGGAAAAAAAAAAGGAACTGGTTGCCATTTGACATTATGAACCTGTGATCATTTATCACTGAGTGTGAGTTGGGTTTAAACTGAGTAGGGAGGAAGAGGCCTTAAGTAACTTGCTTGGTTTTATCCTATAAAATGCTGTATGTGCACAAAACAAAAATCAGATTAAAAAAAACTTCAGGTGGAAACATACATTTCAAATTATTTATTAAAAAACAATTTACCATGACATTCCTATACCACAAACATACCACAGGGCTCTAAATAACCAATAAAGTACACAAAGCCTAACCTGAAAGTATCTTTGGAGGAATCACATATATAGGCCCATGAGGATAGATCTAAGGAACTTACAATGTTAGTCCTTGGTCACAAAGACTATCTGGTAATTAATAAAGGGCGCCTCATGGCAGCTGACTGTGATTAACTGGGAGAGAGATCAGTTTCATAAACTGCAAGTATGCCAATTATTTTTCTTTGCAAAACTTAAAAGGAAAGCAGTCCAATTAGAGTAAGTCCAGGTTTCCAAAGCCTGTTATCAACCCAGGGTGTGGGCGTGTCTCATTGTTAGGCACACCCTTGACAAATCTCCCAAGGACCTAAATCCACTGCCTCCTAAGACTTCAAAGAGCAGTTTCAAACAAGGTTAAAGTTGGGAAGTGCAAACAAGTGTTTAACAAGAATTTTAAAATCTCCAATTCATTTTTTTCTATACTCTGTGTGAGAGTTTACATCCCCCCCCTACTCAACATGCATATTAAAAGAAAACAAAATTCAGCACACACCCACTCACCCAGAGACTACTCCCACGCGTTAGCTAGGAGCAACATCTCTTAACAGCCAAGTCATGAACCCCTGAAAATAGGGGAGAAACCCAGATTCTTAACTAGAGGCACCAGATGGGCCACTATAGTAAGAATTGAGGTAAAAGCAAAAGAACTTTTTATTTCTTGGTTTGTTACGTATCACAACTTCTTAAATTTGAACATTACCTCAACATTAAACAACTCAACTGTCTTAAAAAAAAATAACTCATTAAACAAAATTAGTGAAACAGACTTATCATAAAGGGCTCTTTCTACATGAATTCTGGATTTCAATCAAAATGACTCAGTTGTACTATTATGTACCATTAAAATGAATATTTTTCTTAGACAACTTACTTTTATGCATTCATTTTCCTTATTCCCCACAACCCATATAGTAATCCAAAATTCCCATCTGGACATGAGCTGTTTCATACCTTTTAAGTCAATATACTTATTAACAGCGCTGATTATTAGAATGATAATTAAAATGAGGGTGGGGTGGCCGCGGCAGATATTTATAGACTTGTTTATGGCATGGCCGTCTGTGTACCTGGACTAAAGATATGCCAGTGAAATTGCCAAATTTTCCTAGTTTGGCATCTAGTATATGAATATAAGTTTTGCATTATCACTGTTCATTATATAAGTGAAATCATTCTACTGATAAAAGTATATGCAGGGGCTAAAACAATCTAAAGCCTCTGGTCCAAATAACCACCTTCTCCATTAGGCTGGTCCAATTTTAGATCCTTCTGGTCCGGTCAGCAAATGCTTTTAAAGTATCTTGCATTGTTGTACCAAAAACAAAAAAAGAATTAAAATTGCTGGTCTACTAATATCCTTTACTTACAGATCAACACTGGTCCAGTTCAGATGAATCTGACAGTCCTTCCCTTATAGCTTTGAAGTGGTTGTATCTTTTTTTTTGGTAAGGTGGCCAAACCTAAATCAGGATGTCCCTCTTTTATTAGTACTTGTGTTTAATTTTCTATACTGCATATAAAGATGTTTCTTCATAAAATTTCTTTACAATACAGTATTGAATACCTCCACATGGAAGAATTATATGTTAAAAAGTTGTTAAAATCATCCTTACATAATAAGAATGCAACTCTTTTTAAACTCTTAAATAGTTTTATTTAGGGGTTCTTTTTTTTTTTTTTTCTTTCGGGCTTTCTGCAAAATGAATTCTTTTTTAAAAAGAAAAAAAAAATTCCTGTTTGTTCTACTAGGTTGAAAATGTGGGCCAGACTACTTATACATGCGTTACATGCTGAATATAACTGAATATATACTTATTCTACGGACACTCTGCAAGATAGGGATTACCCAAAATAGGGTCTTCAATGGACTGGACCAGTGTTTCAATGCAAATTCCAGCCCCCCAAAACGACTTGGTTTTGATTTCACAGTATGAATTCCCTGGAATCTGGGAAAAGATAAATGGTTAACTGAGGTCCTCCCTCAGCAGCTTGGTCCCTCAACATTCTGAGAAATCAGGAAGGACTGCACCACTTCTTCAGTGGACTGGGGGCTGGTGTTGACGTCCTCAAGAGCATCGGTCACTGAATACTGCCGATCTCGCAACCGGTTCCAGTTAGACAGAACATTGTGATATTCAAACACTTTCTCATAGTTTCCAATGGAGTTGTAAAGTTTAATGAGGCCTCGGTAATCATATTCTAGTCCACTATAGCCTTCACCAAAAAGTTTCTTCCCTGAAAGTAACAAAAAAGAAAGTCAGTTCAAATACTTCCGGAAACAAATGTGTTTTCTACACAAGGTTAATTCTTTAATTAAAATTTAACTAAAAAGTCTAGCTTTATCTTGCCGGGCGCTGGTGGCTCAACGCCTGTAATCCTAGCTACTCAGGAGGCTGAGATCTGAGGATCACGGTTCAAAGCCAGCCCGGGGAGGAGAGACCGTGAGACTCCTATCTTCAATAAACCACCAGAAAACCGGAAGTGGTGCTGTAGCTCAAGTGGTAGAGTGCTAGCCTTGAGCTGAAGAGCTGAGGGACAGCGCCCAGGCCCAGAGTTCAAGCCCCACGACCGACAAAAAAAAAAAAAAAAAAAAACAACCAAAAAAAGTCTAGCTTTATCTTGCTGAAAAGATTATAATCAATTCTTGTATTAGTTGCTCTTAACCTACTCTCTTGAGTAAGTTCCAACACTTTTTCTTGCCTATAGAAAAGTTGGCTTCACTATGGAGTAAGTGGCAATGTAGCTCAAAGTGGTAGAGTGATAGCCTTGATTAAAATATTGCTCAAAGACAATGTCTACGCTATGAGTTCAAGCCCCATGATCAACACACACAGAAAGGAAGGAGGGAGAGAGGGAGAGGAAGGAAGGAAGGAAGGAAGGAAGGAAGGAAGGAAGGAAGGAAGGAAGGAAGGAAGGAAGGAAGGAAGGAAGGAAGGAAGGAAGGAAGGAAGGGAAGAAAGAAGGGAGGGAGGAAGGGAGGGAGGGAGGGAGGGGGAGGGGGGGGAAGGGAGAGGGAGAGAGGGAGGGAGGGGGAGAGGGAGAGGGAGGGAGAAAAAGGAAGGAAGGAAGGAAGGAAGGAAGGAAGGAAGGAAGGAAAGAAGGAAGGAAGGAGGGAGGGAGGGAAATGAAAGAAAGAAAGTAGTATCAGGTAGGTGGGAATTAGGCAGAAGAAAGCAGGGCAAACTACACATGTAGGAGCATACCTTTCTATACAGCTGAGATTTTAAGAACATTAAAATACTTAAATAACCAAGTAAAGATGGGGTATATAATATAAACATAAATAAGCTTAATTATTTTTCAAACGACTATCATCTACACTTAAGAAGGGTATATAACTCAAATTAAGAAGGGTATATCAAATGAATTAGCAAAAAGCCAAACTGGAAGTGTGACTCAAGTGTAAGAGCACCAAGCATGAACAGGGAAGCTGAGTGAGAATGTGGAGCCCTAAG
The DNA here is from genome assembly GCF_019054845.1 of Dipodomys spectabilis. NCBI lineage: Eukaryota > Metazoa > Chordata > Mammalia > Rodentia > Heteromyidae > Dipodomys > Dipodomys spectabilis. Next base: position 8,582,484 of record NW_024870681.1, read on the forward strand.
TTCAGCTTCCAGGGCTGACATATTCACACACACAAAAAACCTGCATAAAGGGCTGCGAAGGTGCTCAGTGGTAGAGCGCTTGCCTTGCATGCCTGAGGCCCTGCTTCGATTCCTCAGCACCACATAAGCAAAAAGAAAAAAGCCGGAAGTCGCGCTGTGGCTCAAGTGGTAGAGCTCTAGCCTTGAGCTGAAGAGCTGAGGGACAGCGCCCAGGCCCTGAGTTCAGGCCCCAGGACCAGACCCAAAACAAAAACAAAAACCAAACAAACAAACAAAAAAACCTGCATAAAGAGCAAACTAAATAAACTTGCTTTCCACAAAGGTATGGACTAGAACTCTGGGCCTGAGCGCTGTTCCTCAGCTCTTCAGCTCAAGGCAAGTGCTCTACCACTTAAGCTACAGTGCAACTTTCGGTTTCCTGGTGGATTATTGGAGATAAGAGTTTCACAGACTTTCCTGCCTGGGCTGGCTTTGAACTACAATCCTCAGATCTCAGCCTCCTGAGTAGCTAGGATTATAGGTGTGAGCCACCAGCACCCTGCTGGGCTAGTAATTCTTAAGAATATGCATTTTAGGAATGAACATGTAAGTTAATATACTATGGCTAAGTGAGAGACACTCATGTATGTATATATGGACACATGACTTAAGACTGAGGGAAAGGATAGTCTTTTGAAGAAATGGTCCAAATTAACTGAATATGCATATAGGAAAAAAATGGAATCTGATTCCTACCTCACACCAAAATCAAATGCCAGTTTTTAGACTGTAGATGCAAATGTGAATGGTAAAGTGTTCAAAAACTGTGATTTAAAAAAAAAAACTGAATAAAATAAAAAGTGCTAACCACAAAAGATGAATTTAAGAAATTTAAGAAATTAAATTTAAGAATTTAAGAAATTCTGTACTTTAAAGGGTCTCCTAAGCCGGGCGCTGGTGGCTCACGCCTGTAATCCTAGCTACTCAGGAGGCTGAGATCTGAGGATCGCGGTTCAAAGCCAGCCCGGGCAGGAAAGACCGTGAGAGACTCCTATCTCCAATAAACCACCACAAAACCGGAAGTGGCGCTGTAGCTCAAGTGGTAGAGCGCTCGCCTTGAGCTGAAGAGCTGAGGGACAGCACTCAGGCCCAGAGTTCAAGCACCATGACCGACAAAAAAAAAAAAATACCCTCCTAAAGGGTCTCCTAGAATGAGGGGGTCATCATATCTCAAGTCAAAAAGTAAGTAAAAATTCAATATGAAAATGCGCAAGAGACTTAAAGGCATTTAATTACTTTTGGCATAGGGTATTATAACCCAGACTGGCCTGAACTCATATGTAGCTCAAGCAAGCCTTACACTTGATATGCCTCAGCCTTGCAAACAATGCTAGGATCACAGGCATCTGTCCAGCATGCCTACTAACAGGCAAACAGAATCTTATTTTGTTAATACTAAAATGGAAGACACACTAATATATATGGCACTTGAAATGAAAAGTGACAGTGCTGTCAAGTCAGTTATATTTTAGAATTATTGTTCACTAGAAGCAGTTAAGAGGCAGGCTCTGACCTATAATTCTCAGGAGGCAGAGATCAGAGGATTGAATTTTGAAGCCTGCCAGTCAGACAAATCTGCCAGATTTTATTTTATTTATTTATTTTTGGTCAGTCGTGGGGCTTGAACTTTGGGCTTGGGCGCTGTCCCCTGGACTCTTCAGCTCAAGGAAGTGCTCTAACACTTGAGCCACAGTGCTACTTCCGGATTTCTAGTAGTTTATTGGAGATAAGAGTCTCATGGGGGCTGGGAAGGTGGATCAGTGGTAGAGTGCTTGCCTTGCATGCCTGAGGCCCTGATTCCTCAGTACCACATAAGCAAAAAGGAAAAAAAGCCAGAAGTGGTGCTGTGGCTCAAGTGGTAGAGCGCTAGCCTTGAGCTGAGGGACAGCACCTAGGCCCAGAGTTCAGGCCCCACTACTGAACCCCCCCCCCCCCCCAAAAAAAAGTCTCATGGACTTTCCTGCCCGGGCTGGCTTTGAACCACGACCCTCAGATCTCAGCCTCCTGAGTAGCTAGGATTACAGGTGTGAGCCACCGGCGCCAAGCTTCAGATTTTATTTTTAATTCACAAAAAGCAGGAAGTGAAGGCATGTCTCAAGTGGTAAGAGCATCAGCCATGAGCAAAAATGGTGAGCGACTTCAAGATCCATTACCAGCAAACAGGTTTTAAAAAAGCTGAGTATGGCATGTAAGCTGGTAATTCCAGTTCAACTAGAGGCATAAGCAGGAGGAGGACTGTGAACAGAGGTTGGCCTTGACCAAAAATGTGAGATCTATTAAAAAAATAACTACAGCACAAACAGGCTAACGATGTGGCTCATATAACAGAGAGCCTGTGTAGACAGCATGAGTTTAAACCCTAGCATATTAGCCTCACTGGTGGCTCATGCCTGTAATCCTAGCTACTCAGGAGAATGAGATCTGAGAATTGTGATTCAAAGCCAGCCTTGGGCAGGAAAGTCCATGAGACTCTTATCTCCAATAAACCACTCAGAAAAAAAATCAGAAGTGGCACAGTGGCTCAAGAGGTAGAGTGTTAGCCTTGAGCTGAAGAGCTGAGAGACAGCGTTCAGGCCCAGAGTTCAAGCCCCATGTCCAAAAAAACAAAAACAAAAACAAACCCTTCCCCCCCCCCCAAAAAAAAACCCTAGTATATACTTTAAAAAAAAAAAAAAAAAAAAAAGCTGGGCACCAATGCTGGTAATCAGGAGGCTAAGATCTGAGAACTGAGGTTCGAAGCCTGCCCAGGCAGAAAAGTCTCCATCAGACCTTTATCTCCAATAAACTACCCCAAAAAGCCAGAATGGCACTGTAGCTCAAGTGGTAGAGTGCTAGACTTGCGCACAAAGAGGCTTAGAGATGGTACTCAACCCCAGGGACTGGCAAAACAAAACAAAAACATCCCAAACCAAGCCAAACCAATACTCCAAACTAATATAAAAAAAGCCTGAGAGGGGCTGGGAAGATGGCTCAGTGGTAGAGTGCTTGACTTACATGCATGAGGCCCTGGGTTCAATTTCACAGCACCACATAAGCAGAAAAAAAAAAAGGCAGAAGTGATGCTGTGGCTCAAGTGGTAGAGTGCTAGCCTTGAGCTGAAGAGCTGAGGGACAGCGCCCAGGCCCAGAGTTCAGGCCCCATGACTGGCAAAAAAAAAAAAAAAAGCCTGAGGTAAACTTAATCTATGTTAAAGACATAAGAAGGAAGAGGGAAGAAATGCAGTAGTTACTGCAAAATGATTAAAAATTTACCTACAACTGACATTTTATTTTTTTGTCAGTTGTAGGGCCTGAACTCTGGGCTTGGGCACTGTCCCCCAGCTCTTTAGCTGTAGATCAGCCCTCTACTACTTGAGCCTCATCCCCACTTCTGGATTTTTTTTTTTCTGCTAATGTGGTGCTGAGGAATTGAACCCAGGGCCTTATGCATGCAAGGCAAGCGCTCTACCACTGAGCCACCTTCCCAGCACCTTTATTTTTTTTTCACCAGTCCTGGGGATTGAACTCAGGGCCTGGGCATTGCTCCTGAGCTTTTTTTGCTCAAGGCTAGCACTCTATCACTTGAGCCACAGTGCCACTTAGGCTTTTTCATTTATGTGGTAGTGAGGAATTGAACCCAGGGCTTCATGCATGGTAAGCACTCTACCACTAAGCCACATTCCCAGCCCTACAACCGACATTTTAGAATCATATCTCCGCTGATTGAGTTCAACATCAAAAAAGCACATTTATTGAAGTATTTCAGATGGCTTTTTTTGGTAGCTTCCAGATACCTTTGAAGCTTGAACCTCTATGTGCCAGTAATAGCATTTCCTTTATCAAACATAAGACATGTTGATATGATGATCTTTAGGCAACAGACTAAAGAAAATTTAAAAGTAACGTACCAATTGCTATAGATCGCAAGTAAAGTTTCTCAGCATTTTCATACTGATTCATGTCATAATTATATAAAGAAGCCAGGTGTCCCACTGAAAGGGCTACTTCATAATCTTCTTGACCAAGAAGTTGCTCTTTAATCTGAATTGCTTTGATGTGCATTTCTTCAGCTTCCTAAAAAAGCAATCATTAAGAATTATTTTTCTGAGGTCAACGATTTTTACCCAATAAATAGTACTGTTTTAAATGTTAAGGACAGCTTATAGATGCAATAGGTAATAAAACTGAAAGAGTGTATTTCACCAGATGTCAGTGGCTCATGCCTATAATCCTGGCTATTTAGGAGGCAGAGATCTGAGTATCTCTGTCGAAGCCACGGAAGCAACAGAAAAGTCTAAGATTCTTATCTCCAACTAACCACCAAAAAGCCAGAAATGGAACATGCCAGGCCCTAAGGTTCAAGCCTCAGTACCTACATAACTATAACAAAGAGCCTATTTCATTATTCCAAAAGTTGTGGAAAACATTTCTGCTTTTAGAAATTGTGCACATAGGGGCTGGGAAGGTGGCTCAGTGGTAAAGCGCTTGCCTTGCAAGCATAAGGCTCTGGGTTCGATTCCTCAGCACCACATAAACAAAAAGAAAAAAAGCCGGAAGTGGCGCTGTGGCTCAAGTGGTAGAGCGCTAGCTTGGGCTGAAGAGCTCAGGGACAGTGACAAGGCCCAGAGGTCCACCCCCCCCCCAAAAAAAAGAAATTGTGCACAAAAGCTGATGGCTATAACAGTAGTAGTAGTAGTACTAGTGCCCTATATTAACAGTGATCAGAGAATCTTATTCAAGTAATAAAAAACTGTTAGAAGACTTTTAAAACACTTTCAAATGAAAACTAGTATAGGAGTGAATTTATATAAACATACATGTATGTGCATGTGTGCACATGCAGGTGCTAGGACTGGATATGCTATCCCTTTTTTTTGGTTGGTCGTGGAGCCTGAACTCTGGGTCTGGGCTCTGTCCCTCAGCTCTTCAGCTCAAGGCTAGTGCTTTACCACTTGAGCCAGTGCCGCTTCTGGCTTTTTCTGCTTATGTGGTGCTGAGGAAATCAAACGCAAGGCCTCATGCATGCAAGGCAAGCACTCTACCACTGAGCCACCTTCCCAGCCTGGTTTGATCATTTTTATTGCAACAAACTAAACCCAGGCTGAGAGATTATACAATTGATTATCTGGCTAAATAAACATAGTGGATTGCCTCATCTTTCTTTACTAGACCTCAAAAATGGAAAAATAACTCAGATTTCTTTTTTTTTCTGTCTGTCATGGGCTTGAACTCTGGGCCTTGGCACTGTCCTTCAGCTCTTCAGCTTAAGGCTAGATCTCTACCACTTGAGCCACAGCGCCACTTCCAGCTTTTTCTGTTTATGTGGTACTGAGGAATCAAACCCAGGGCCTCATGCATGTGAGGCAAGCACTCTACCACTGAGCCACCTTCTCAGCCCCAACTCAGACTTCTAAAATAGAATTAAATATAATAAATAAAATAGAATTAAGACAGTATTTATACTGCTATAATTAAAATCTATTATTATACAATTCTAATATTGCTATTAATATTGCCTTTATGGAATAAAATAGAATTATAATGAATATGCTTTACATTTAAGGTACTGACAATTATTTAGTATAGGTATAAAACATGTTTCTACCTTAAATTTTCTCATTGATTGATAAAGTCTTCCAAGATTACCATAGTGTTTTGCAGTCTGTACATTAAATTCTCCAAAAGCTTTTTTAGCTAGTTGGAGTGAAGACAGGTGCAAATCATGAGCTTCTTGAAGCAGCCTCTGTTCAGTTTCCTTATTATGACAGTCGATAGCAATCTCCTCTAATATAAGTGCTGAGTAAAGAAAGCAATACAATAATGAACTTCAAAACCACTTTTCAAACCATCAGAATATCCAATAAAAAAATTAAATAATGTAAATATTTACTGAATATATGTAATTATGGCTTAGAACTGGTCAAGAACAAAAGAATTTCATTTTAACAGTGTACTTTTAGAACAGTCATTCTCTACAGCATGATGAATATAGCGTATGCATCAAATTATTCTGCAGAATTAACTTTTTTTTTTTTTTTTGGTCGGTCGTGGGGCTTGAATTCTGGGCTTGGGCGCTGTCCTTGTGCTCTTCAGCTCAAGGCGAGCACTCTATCTCTTGAGCCACAGCATCACTTCCGGTTTTCTAGTGGTTTATTGGAGATAAAGAGTCTCAGGAACCTTCCTGCCCGGGCTGGCTTTGAACCACGATCCTCAGATCTCAGCCTCCTGAGTAGCTAGGATTACAGGTGTGAGCACCGGTGCCCAGCTGCAGAATTAACTTCTATTTTAACACACTACTATACTTTTACTTTGCTGGTCAGGATTTGTTTTTAAAGCAAATGGCAGGAAGAAGCCAATTTTTTGGGGGGAGGGGGGTCCGGTTATGGGGCCTGAACTCTCTGCCTGGGTGCTGTCCCTCAGCTCTTCAGCTCAAGGCTATCACTCTACCACTTGAGCCACAGCACCACTTCCGGCTTTTTCTTTTTTTTTCTTCTGCTTATGTGGTGCTGAGGAATGGAACCCAGGGCCTCATGCATGCAAGTGCTCTACCACTGAGCCACCTTCCCAACCCAGAAGCAATTGTTTTTAAGTTATGAAACTGTGTCAAGGAGTAAGTAAGCACTTTTTAGTTTTGAAACCACCCTTTGTAAAACCAATAACCACACACAACTTAGAATTGGTTTCCTCCTACTCATTTGACCGATGAAATCAAGGCAGAAGACATTTTAACTATAAAGTTTCATTTGAAACTTTCAAATTCCATTCAAAGTACTAAGAATATACAAGTTCTTTTACTGAGTAATGTAATTTTTCGGAAAATGGTCTATATTCATAAAGGTAGCTAAAAGAGACTTATCACCTGGGAATGTGGCTTAGTGGCAGAATGCTTGTCTAACTTACAAGAAGCCCTGGGTTTGATTCCTCAATACCACATAAAAAGCTGCAAGTGGCGCTATGGTTCAAGTGGTAGAGTGCTAGCCTTGAGCAAAAAAGAAGCTAAGGGACAGTGCTCAGGCCTTGAGTTCAAGCCCCAGGACTGGCAAAAAAAAAGAGACATCTTGTGAGAGAGGGAAAGTAGGAGAAAAATGGGAGAGGGTAACAATTTTTACAAGAACTGTACTCACTACCTCACGAATGTAAACTGTAATCCCTGTGTACATCACCTTGACAATAAAATTAATTAAAAAAAAAGATTTATCTCACTGCAGCATTTAAAAATTACAATTGTAATTATTTATTTATTTTTGGTCATTAATGAGGCTTGAACTCTGGGCCTGGGTGCTGTCCCTGAGCTCTTCAGCTCAAGGCTAATGCTCTACTGAGCCACAGAACCATTTCCAGTTTTCTAGCAGTTAATTGGAGATGAGAGTCTCAGAGACTTTCCTACCCAGGCTAGCTTTGAACTGCAATGCTAGGATTGCAGCCTGAGTAGCTAGGATTACAAGTGTAAGCCACCAACCCCTGGCAATTATAATTATTAAAAAAAATATAAAAGTCCAATAAAAGATGGGATTAAATATATTAAAAGGTTAAATACCTAATGTATTGAAATGGAAAATGTTCATGATATAGTAAGTGAAAAAAATCAAGTTATAAAACTAAAAAACTGTTCATTCATTTAATTATCTTATTAAGGAAAGGAAAATTTAAAAAAATCATATAATGTTGATCAGGATTAGTGGAATTCCAGGTAATTTAATGACATATTATTTGTTTAACTTAATTGCCAATCTGGAAGGAGAAAAAAAAATCCTACTTTCAGAATTAATGGTAGAACTTATTCAATATGCATGCAAGTACAATAAAGATGAGCCAATCAATCATCTTAGCAAAATAAATGCATTAAACAAAAGAATACTGGTTAAAGATAAGGGTTTGGGGTGTGACCAATGGTAGAGTATCTAGCAAGTATGAGGCCCTGAGTTTGAATTTCAGTGTAACAATAACAAAGACAACCTAAAAGACAAGTGAAAATAAGAAAAGGTAAAGTTTGGTGTGCCAGTGGCTCATGCTTATATAATGCTATTTAGAAAGCAAAAACTGGAAGGACTGTGATTAGAGGCCAGTCTGAGTAAAAAGTGTGTGATAACTGATCTCAACATGATTAAAAAGCTAGGTCTGAAGGTGTTTGATATCCTAGTTATGATTTTTTTAAAAAAGTGAATTAGGAAGTGGCGCTGTAGCTAAAGTGGTACAGTGCTCGAGCTGAAGAGCTGAGGGACAGCGCCCAGGCCCAGAGTTCAAGCCCCACAACCAAAAAAAAAAAAAAAGATAGCAGTCTGGACAGCTTGGGTAAAAAGCTAAATTCTAGCCAGGCACTGGTAGCTCACCCCTGTAATTCTAGCTACTCAGGAGGCTGAGATCTGAGGATCATGGTTCAAAGCCAGGTCAGGCAGGAAAATCTGTGAGACTCTTATCTCCAATCAACCAACAGAAAACCAGAAGTGGCACTGTGGCTCAAGTGGTAGAGTGCTACCCTTGAACTGAAAAGCTCAGGGACAGCACCCCACAACCAACAAAAAGAAGAAGAAGAAAAAAGCCAGATTCTATCTCAAAAAATACCAGAGTAGCCGGGCACTGGCGGCTCACGCCTGTAATCCTAGCTACTCAGGAGGCTGAGATCTGAGGATCGCGGTTCAAAGCCAGCCCGGGCAGGAGAGACCGTGAGACTCCTATCTCCAATAAACCACTAGAAAACCGGAAGTGGCGCTGTAGCTCAAGTGGTAGAGCGCTCGCCTTGAGCTGAAGAGCTGAGGGACAGCGCCCAGGCCCAGAGTTCAAGCCCCACGGCCGACAAAAAAAAAAAAATAATACCAGAGTAAATACAGCTGTAGATGTGACTCAACTGAAAGTGCCTGCCTAAAATTGTGCACTGTAGCTAGACATAGGCCTAGTATTTGGGAGGTGAAGACAGGAAGATCTGAAGTTTGAAGCCTGCTTAGTTTACACACCAAGCTCAAGACCAACCTGAGCAACTTAGTGAGACCCTATCACCAAAAAACAAAAAAGCATAGGAAGGGCTGGGGACGTAGGTCAGTGGCAGAATGCTTGATTAGCATACATAAAGCCCTAGCTTTGACTCTCCATGGTACCATAAAAAAAGTTTAGCTTGTGAAATGAACCCTATGAAACCCACCTTCAGTGTTCAATGTCCCATCCACATTAGTGTGGCACCACTGTATTGTTCCTACACGTTTTCCTCAAAATAAACTCAGATATACATGAATGAAGGGAAAAAAAAAAAAAAAAAAAAAAAAACAGAAAGGAACTAGGGTGAATCACCAAAAATGTTTTAAGACTGAAATAAACCATTGGAAATCATTAAATGCAGCTGAAAGAACTGGCTATTTTCATAATTTGTATATATAATCTGAGAAAACAAACAAATGCCCCGACTTTATGCTATATATCATTATCAATTTAAAGGTTTCTGAGATTAGATTACAATGGGTACCTTTCACCCTCTTTGAAGAAGCCAAAAGAAGATGATCTTCAGGTAGGATGTGGGTAATGATACCAATAGCTCTTTCTGCATGAAATCTGCAACAGATAAACAGAGTGTGGCATTTCCTTTTAGTTACAAATCCCTTAAAATGTCCCTCCCCCCAAAGTAACAATTTATAAAATAATGCTGATATAAAGTACAACTGAAATGTAAATAATCAAGTTTTTGTTGTTGTTGTTGTTTTCTGCAGACTAGAGCCTCTCACATGCTAGGCAAGTACTCTGAGCTACATCCCGTATCTCTAAGTGTCAGTTTACTGTTGCTTTAAATTTCCATCTGAAGTAGACTAAACTTTGTTTTTGGTTGTTGGTCATGGGGCTTGAACTCAGGGCTTGGGAGCTGTCTCTGAGCTCTTCTGCTCAAGGTTAAGGCTCTATCATTTTGAGCCACAGCTCTACTTCCAGTTTTTGAGTGGTTAATTGGAGATAGTCTCATAGGGACTTTTCTGCCCAGGCTGGTTTCCCACAATCCTCAGATCTCAGCCTTCTGAGTAGCTAGGATTATGGCCATGAGCCATCAGCACTGGGCTTAACTTTTTTTTTTTTTTTTTTTTTGGGGGGGGGGGGTCCAGTTGTGGGGCCTGAACTCTGGGCCTGGGAGCTGTCCCTCAGCTCTTCAGCTCAAGGCTAGCACTCTACCACTTGAGCCACAGTGCTACTCCCGGCTTTTTTTCTTATGTGGTGCTGAGGAATAGAACCCAGGGCCTCAGGCATGCAAGGCAAGCGCTCTACCACTGAGCCACCTTCCCAGCCCCTGGGCTTAACTTTTAATATCCAATAGATTCTCATCTCAGGAAAAAAAAAATGGTAACTAGGCTCAACACACCCTCCAACCCTGCCTCATCTACAATTTTTAGACCTACCTTCTCTTAGGCCTGCAGCCACACAGGCTTACCACTCTCCTGACATGAAGAGCATGTCCTTAACCTTGCACTTGCTCCCCCCACCCCTTTGCAATATTCTTTTCTTGAATACCGACATAGCTCACTCACTCTCACTAAGTAGGCCTTTCCAAAAGAGACTAACTATATATAAGTCTCTAAAAAACACTCTATCATCACTCTAAATTCTTAGTCTAACTTTATTCCTGCTTGACTAACATGTATGGTTATTTGCTTATGGTGTATCTTACCTAACAGAGGGTAAGCTATTTGTATACTTGATTTACCAGTTAATTTCAAGCAATTCTAAAGTCCCTATTTTCTAGGTAATCCTAAATTTTCTCAAAACTAACCTCAAATTTACTAATTCTCTCTTTAGGTGTAACTGATGTGTTATTTGTCTATTCAATCAAGTCAAAGTGAACTGGCTATTTTTCATTTTTAGGGTGTTTTTGTTTTTTGCACTGGTCTTGGGGGGGCTTGAACTCATTTCTAAGAGTTTACCCTGAGCTTTCACATTTTTTTTAAAAATCAGTTTTTTTATTGTGAAAATACCGTACAGAGGGGTTACAATTACATGAGAAAGATAATAAGTACATTTCTTATCAAGTATAGTTGCCTCCTCCTTTGTTTTTTTTTTTTGGAGGGGGGGGGGGTCTGGTCATGGGGCCTGAACTCTGGGCCTGGGCGCTGTCCCTCAGCTCTTCAGCTCAAGGCTAGCGCTCTACCACTTGAGCTCCAGCGCCACTTCCGGCTTTTTTCTTTTTGCTTATGTGGTGCTGAGGAATGGAACCCAGGGCCTCAGGCATGCAAGGCAAGCACTCTACCACTGAGCCACCTTCCCAGCCCTTCCTCCTTTGTTTTTTCCCTACCATTCCTGCCCTCCCATCTCCATGACTACACTCCTCCCCACCCCCACCTTGAGCTTTTTTTCTCAAGGATATACTCTATCACTTCAGTCACATCACTACCTCTGACTTTTTGGTTAAGCAAAGATTAAGAGCATCCTGGACTTTCCTGATCGGGTCGGCTTTGAACTGAAATTCTCAGAAGCTAGGTTTATAGGTATGACCAGCACCCAGCCCATTTTATATTTTTAGTCATTAATGACTATATACTTTAGCTGGGTACCGGTGGCTCATGCCTGTAATCCTAGCTACTCAGGAGGCTGAGATCTGAGGATCTTGGTTCAAAGCCAGCCTGGGCTTTCGGGAAAGTCCGTGGGACAGCACCCAAGCCTAAAGTTCAAGCCCCACGACCGACCAAAAAGAAAAACCCAAAAAACAAAAAAAAAGATGTCAATTTCCTCCACATCTCTCTTTCAATGGACAAATCTCACACGTCTGTTTCCTGAGAGTATATCCTTAATCCTGGCTTCACAAGTGCCAGTTTCAGTTCTAACTCATAACCTTCTAATGGATAAATGTTTCGCAAAACAGTCATTGTATGAGGATTATTGTGCAACCAAGGTTACAGAAACCTCTAAGATTGTCTACCATCTCAGAGAAGTTATACTCTAAGTCTACGCTTATAGATTCTAGTGTCCATTATTGGTTGTTGGGGATTTTACCTTCACTGCTGCAAGCTCACAGAAACATAAGAGCTGAGCTGACAGCTGTATTTTTCTTTTCTTTTTTAAAATTGTGGTAGGTTGTGGGTCTGGGCCTGGGCCCTGTCCCTGAGCTCTTCAGCTCAAGGCTAGCACTCTACCACTTGAGCCACAGTACCACTTAAGTTTTCTGGTGGTTTATTGAAGAGTCTTGTGGACTTTCCTACCTGGGCTGGCTTTGAATCATGATCCTCAGATCTCAGTCTGAGTAGCTAGGATTATAGGGATAAGCCACTGGTGCCCAGCGACAGCAGTATTTTATTCGGTCTATTTTTTTCTTTCTTTTTTCCTCGTATTGAAACTTGAACTATGGCCTCTGTATTCTCACTCAGCTTTTATTTGTTTGTTTGTCAGTCCTGGGGCCTGAACTCTGGGCTTGGGCGGTATCCCTCAGCTCTTGAGTTCAAGGCTAGCGCTCTACCACTTGAGCCACAGTGCCACTTCTGGCTTTTTTCTTTTTGCTCATGTGGTGCTAAGGAATCGAACCCAGGGCCTCAGGCATGCAAGTCAAGCACTCTACCACTGAGCCACCTTCCCAGCCCCTCACTCAGCTTTTTTGCTCCCAGCTGATACTCTACCACCTGAGCTATGCCCCCATTTCCAGCTTTTTGCTGGTTAGTTGGAGCTAAGAATCTTGAAGATTTGTCTCCCTGGAATGGCTCTGAATCATAATCTTCAGCCTCAGCTACTCAGCCTTCTGAGATCCTAGGATTACATCAGCACCTAGTTCATTAGGTATTTCTGTATGTTCTGACTAAGCAGGGTTTTTTTTTTTTTTTTGGTTGGTTGTGAGGCTTGAACTCTGGGTTTTGGGTGCTGTCCGTGCACTCTTCAGCTCAAGGAGAGCGCTCTACCACTTGAGCCACAGCACCACTTCCGGTTAAGTCTCACAGACTTTCCTGTCTGGGCTGGCTTTGAACTGCGATCCTCAGATCTAAGCCTCCTGAGTAGCTAGGATTACAGGTTTGAGCCACCGGCGCCCAGCTTGAGTAAGCAGTTTCGAGAGTATTAAATGTGCCATTTAGTCAGACTCTAATGTATTAAAGAAATTATTGGAAGAAATACAGTTTCAATATTTTTTTTTTTTTGGGGTCTGGTCATGGGGCTTGAACTCTGGGCCTGGGCGCTGTCCCTCAACTCTTCAGCTCAAGGCTAGCACTCTACCACTTGAGCCACAGTGCCACTTCTGGCTTTTTTCTTTCTGCTTATGTGGTGCTGAGGAATGGAACCCAGGGCCTCAGGCATGCAAGGCAAGTGCTCTACCACTGAGCCACCTTCCCAGCCCTACAGTTTCAATATTAAACCACATAGAGTCTAATTGGAGAGTTTATAAACTGGTACGATTTAAATGATTTCAGAAACAGAAATCTTAAAGCCCCAGGAAGACAAATTTAATCCATAAAGCCTATTAAGAACAACAATATTTAATCTTTCATTGAAAAGAAATATGGAACTTACAGTGCATTATCAAATTTCCCAGAACTATACTGGTGGACATAAGATGAATAAGCCAAGTCTTCATGAGCTGTTGCTACATGAATATTTTTGCCACCAAACACTGACTGTCGGATGTCGAGGGCTGCCTAGAAGAATCAAAGAAGTATTCAATAACATTGAAACCTTTTAGGAAATACCATCTAGTTAAACATCCTTACAGTATATATAGTTAGTCCCTTAAATTTTTAAGCAAGAAAGTCCTGTTGTATTTAAATTGTAGTTAAAGATGAAAGCCACCAAGAAGGCATGCTTTTGTGGAGACTGCTTTAAAAGGCAAAAGCTTAGACAGGCATGTGAAAGCTTAGACAGGTAGTAAACACCTGTAATTTTGAATTTGAGGCCAGCCAGAACTACATAGAAAGATCTTGCCCCTTTTCCCTCCCAGAAAAGGGGGACAGAAATCATGGTGAGATAAGCCAAGCTCAGAGTCAAATGGCCTGTGTCTTCTCTCATATGGGGACACTAGATATAAAATATACCAGGACATGATCAATTATACAAGTCTCTAGGCATTCATACTTGGTAAGACAAAAGGAAGATACTCTTAGGAGAGGAACACAAAGGCACAATGCCTATATACATTTGATCATTCAAAATAATATTTATCAAATGAACACCAGGAAATGGAAACCAGAGGTTTTTTTCTTTTTCGGTATTTTTCTTTTTATCTTGTTTGTTCATTTATATGTTTTCAAAGTCTGAGGGGGACCATAGAAATGGAGGGGCAAAGGGTGAACAAATGCAGTAGTGGTATTCACTAGACATTATGTTGAAAATGAACTAAACTATACATAGTTTAGTACAAGAGGGAAAAATGGTATGAGAGCAAGGGAAGCTGTGACATTGTCAAAAAAGAAATGTACTCTTTATCTGACTTTTTTTTTTCTATTTCTGTACATCACTGTTATAATATGAGGGAAAAACAAAGGGACAATGAGCCAGGTGCCAGTGGCTCACACCTGTAATCCTAGATGCTCAGAAGGCTGAGATCTAAGAATCACAGTTCAAAGCCAGCCTAAGCAGGAAAGTTCATGAGACTGTTATCTCCCCTAAACTACCAAAACGAAGAGCAAGTGGAGCTGTGGCTCAAGTGATGGAGCATTAGACTTGAGCAAAAGCAGCTCAGGTACACAGCCCATGCCAAGCCAAGTACCAGGATCAGAACCAAAAAAAAAAAAAAAAAAAAAAAAAGGGAGGGCGGGGAGGAGGACGGACAGAAGGGGAACAATGGCTTACTATTTACTCTTTTATTTTATTTTTTTGGTCGTGTGGCTTGAACTCAGTGCCTCAGTGCTGTCCTGAGCTTTTCCGCTCAGGGCTAGCACTCTACAACTTTGAGCCACAGTGTCACTTGGGGTTTTCTAGTGGTTAACTGGAGGTAAGAGTCTCACAGACTTTCCTGCCTGGGCTGGCTTCAAACCACAATCCTCAGATCTCAGCCTCCTGAGTAGCTAAGATTATAAGCATGTGCCACCAGTGCCTGGTAATAATAATTCTTATGTCTTAGGAAGCACATCAGTGGTTTCCCTGTCCTTTAGCCATGCCACAACATACAATTTACCTGAGAATAATGAGTATAAGACCTAACCCTGGGCTGGGAATGTCTCTTTTTGGTAGAGTGCTCACATGAAGCACTGGGTTTGATTCCTCAGTACCACATAAACAGAAAAAGCCGGAAGTGGCACTGTGGCTCAAGTGGTAGAGTGCTAGCCTTGAGCAAAAGAAGCTCAGGGACAGTGTCCTTTTCAAATCCCAGGATTGGCCGAAAATAAACAAAAACAAAAAACCCAAATCTGCTGGGCACTGGTAGCTCACGCCTGTAATCCCCGATACTCAGGAGGCTGAGATCTGAGGATCATGGTTCAAAGCCAGCCTAGGCAGGAAAGTCCCTGAGACTCTCATTTCCAATAAACCACTAGGAAACAGGAAGTGGCATTGTGGCTCAAGTGGTAGAGCTCTCGCTTTGAGCTGAAGAGTACAAGAACAGCGCCAAGCCCAGAGTTCAAGCCCCATGACTGACCCAAAAAAAAAAAAAAAAGACTAGTGCTCTATCACTTAAGTCACAGCTATATTTCCAACCTTTTTTGTAGTTTAGTGGAGAAAAGAGACTCACAGATTATATTGCCTAATCTGGCTTCAAACTGTCATCCTCAAATCTCAGCTTCCTATGTAGCTAGAATTACAGGCATGAGCCATAGGTGCCTGACTCAGTTCTATTTTTAAAAGTACATGTATGGGACTGGGAAGGTGGCTCAGTGGTAGACTGCTTGCCTTGTATGTATGAGGCCTTGGGTTCGATTCCTCAGCACACATAAGCAAAAAAATCCGTAAGTGGCACTGTGGCTCAAGTGGTAGAGCACTAGTCTTGAGCTGAAGAGCTCAGGGACAGCTTCCAGGCCGAGTTCAGGCCCCACGGCCAGCAAAAAAAAAAAAAACAAGTATATGTTACCTGTATAAGATACACTACATGTAATATTAAAAAAATATACTTTTCATTAAGTCAAAAATTATTTAATTCAGTGTGATTAACACTACATTTGTTTAGTTAATTTAACAAATATTAATATTATTAAAATAAAAAATATCTAGCAATTAAAAATACTTTTTTTTTTTTTGTCAGTCGTGGAGCCTGAATTCTGGGCCTGGGTGCTGTCCCTCAGCTCTTCAGCTCAAGGCTAGCACTCTACTACTTGAGCCACAGCACCACTTCCGGCTTTTTCGTCTTATGTGATGCTAAGGAATCGAACCCAGGGCCTCATGCATGCAAGGCAAGCATTCCATCACTGAGCCATCTTCCCAGCCCAGGAATTAAAAATACTTGCCTTTGTTTTGGGGTAATATTGAGGATAGAACCAAAGGCTTGCTAAGCAGGCATTCTTAGTACTTAAATTATGCCTCCAGCCTGATTTGGTCCTGGTTATTTTTGAAGTAGGGTCTTGCTTTACACCTAGGTAGGACTTGTGCTTCCGCTGGTCACTGAGAATGACGCAGGTACCCACCACTGGGCCCAGTCACGGTGCTTCCCCTGTAGCTGGAATAACAAGTGCCCTCGTGCCCATCTGATGTCTGAATGAGAAGGAGTCCTGTGAACTTTTATGCCCAAGGTGGGACTCAAACTGATTCCCCCAATATCCACCTACCAATAAGGAAGTAGGATTGCAGGTTTGTTGTTTGTTTTTAGGATTACAGTTTTGAGTTATATTTTTGAATGGATTAATGTTCTAAAAAGTTTGTTAGATGTTTATTAAATTTGTTCTCTCTTTTCTTGTGCCTATCCTGGGTTTTGAACTCAGGGCCTGGCTGCTGTCTCTGAGCTTTTGAACCACAGTTTCACTCCCAATTTTTTGTCGGTTAACTGTAGATAAGAGTTTCATAGACTTTCCTGCCCAGGCTGCTTCAAACTGCAATTCTTAGACTTCAGTCTCATAAGTAGCTAGGATTATATGCATGAGCCACCAGCACTGGCAAAGTTTATTTTTAATATTAAAAATAACATTTTATTTTTGAGAGAAAAGAATTTTGTCTTTCAAAATATTGACTTTTAAGCCTTCTACTAAAATAATGAGTCCTATAGGAGGGGGCAAAATGGCTCAAAATGGCATTTATAAATATGGTTTATAGCCACAAATAAACACAGGTTAGCAAGGTTGAAAGAAAAAAAGGGTAACCATTAACATACCTGATAAATTGCAACAGACTGACAGATATTATCTACATTGAGTAAGTAGAACCCATAATCTAGCAGTGTATCAGAGTATTTTGGGTGTTTGGATCCAAAATGATCCCTATGAAAAGATACAAAACTATTAGGATATGAAGTATAAAGAGGCAATTTAAAATGGCATTTTTAATACCAATCACTTACCGTGCCAAATACACTGCATGTTTAATTAACTGTTCTGCCTTCTTAAATTCACGTTTTACTACACAAGCCTAAAGACAAAGTGAAAACTTGTTAAATAAATTTAGTTTATATCACTGCTATAACAGTAAATAGAAAGTTTTGATTGCAATTTCTTTCCTTCCAAGTACTTAAAATTCTCTTATAAAAAGATCTGCAAATAATCTGGAAAAAGATGAATTTAAAATTTTGATCCACCATTTCCAGTTCACACCGGTTATAACAAGTTACCTCATCTTCCTATCTTTGCACAATAGAATGAGGGGGAGAGCCCAATACAGTATTTTCTAAAGTACTTATCTAATTCTGAAGTAGCTTATAGTGACCTTTTATAGTTTTCTTAAAATATTGTTTTTGAAGCTTACAACACCTGGTATTTCTAGGAATTCTCCTATCCAGGTGCTAATCAAGGCTAACTCTTGTCTAGCTTATGAAATCAGGAGATTTGGCATACTCCAGGTGGTATGACTTGATTCATCCAATAATCTTTTTTTTTTTGGTCGTAGGGCTTGAACTGTGGGCCTGAGCGCTGTCCTTTAGCTCTTCAGATCAAGGCTAGTGCTCTACCACTTGAGCCACAGCACCTCTTCCAGCTTTTTCTGTTTAAGTGGTACTGAGGAATCAAACCCAGGGCTTCATGCAAACTAGGCAAACACTCTATCATTAAGCCACATTCCCAGCCATAGCCTTTTTTTTTTTTTAAGACTTTTAAACTCTACATACCATTGCATTAGTAAACATATTATTTTATATATTATGTTACCTGGACATTATATATTCAATGTTTTGAATTAAAAAATACTAATTTTCTCCTTTGTAGCACTAACAATTTGAATATTTATGCTGTTTACTTGCTTTAACATGACTGATTTAAAATTTCACAGAAACACTGATGTCGTCTTTTTTTTCCCAATCCTGGGGCTGGAACTCAGGGCCTGGGCACTGTCCCTGGGCTTCTTTTGCTCAAGACTAGCACTATCTCTTCAGTCACAGCACCACTTCCGGCTTTTCTGCTTATGTGGTAGGCAAGCACTCTACCACTAAGCCACATTCCCAGCCCTGGTATCTTCTAAATCCACATATTTGTAGTATTTTTCTTAACTGAATTCCCACAAATAAAAGAAATCCCACAATTAAAAGAAATCAAGTGAAATATTTTAGAAACTTGTAAATGTGAAGAGTAATGTCATAAGTATATTAATACTTCAAAGACTTTGGTACACCAAAGTAGTAACTGTTTTTTTTCTTTTTTTGCGGGTCCTGGAGATTGAACTCAGGGCTTAGACATTGTCCCTGAGTTGCTTCTGCTCAAGGGTGGTGCTCTAACCACTTGAATCACAGGACCACTTCTGGCCTTTTCTAAGTAGTTTATTGAAGATGAGAAAAGATGAGAATCTAGGATTCATTTAATAATTTTAACATTAAATTTACCTTAGAAGCTTGTCTTAGAACATCTACAACAACTTTAACTGGTAAGCCTGCTGTAATTTCTTTCATTGCTTCAATGCACCATTTGTATGCCTAAAATGAAACAAAGAACTGTTAAGAAATCAAATTGGTGGCATTTAATAGATGATCACAAATTTTTCTGCAAGCTTAAACTTAAATAAGAACACACACAAAATATCCACACTTACAATCTTCTCAAGCTAAATTTCTAGCAAGATTAGTTTGTTATATACTTTACTTAGTATCTTATAGCTTTTGTGAATAAATACTTTGCAAATCTGACACATTCAGAAAATCAGAAAACATGTTCTCTTGCCTAGAAACCTTTTCATACACCATTCCTTCTACCTTGTAACACACCAAACCTTAGTATACTTCATTTTCCAGGTTTTAGCTCCAATTAGGTCTCTCATATTTTCCTTCCCCTTCTACAACAATTATTTAATCCATATCTCAACTGCCATTTAACTGAGTACTTACTTTGTGCCAGCTATTATTTCTGACTTGATATTCCCCACACCCCCTTTTTTTTGGTCCATCGTGGGGCTTGAACTCTGGGCCTGGGCACTGTCCCTCAGCTCTTAAGCTCAAGGCTAGCTCCTACAGAAATAAGGTGAAAGTCAATGAATTTTTTTTGTGGGTCATAGGGCTTGAACTCTGGACTTGGGCACTGTCTCTCAGCTCTTCAGCTCAAGGCAAGTGTTCTGCCACTTGAGCCACAGCTCCACTTCTGGTTTTCTGATGGTTAACTAGAGTCTCATGGGCATGCCTGCCCGGGCTGGCTTTGAACTGTGATCCTCGGATCTCAGCCTCTTGAGTAGCTAGGATTACAGGTGTGAGTCACAAGTGTCCAGCAATATTAACCTATTTTTAAGGGAAACTGAAGTTACTTGGTAGGCAACTAGCCACTCTCTAGGTAGAGCATCCAGCTACATACTGGACACAAAACAAAAAAATGTCATTCTTGGGGCTGGGAAGGTGGCTCAGTGGTTGAGTGCTTGCCTTGCATGCCTGAGGCCCTGGGTTCGATTCCTCAGCACCACATAAGCCAAAAAGAAAAAAGCTGGAAGTGGCACTGTGGCTCGAGTGGTAGAGCGCTAGCCTTGAGCTGAAGAGCTGAGGGACAGCGCCCAGGCCCAGAGTTCAGGCCCCATGACTGGACCCAAAAAATAATAATAATAAATTTTTAAAATAAATTGTACTTATAAACTGGTATGTTGAATTGAAACCACTTTGTACAACTACTTAAAGAGAATTTAAAAAAATTTTTAAAGGGGAAAAATTTGCTGATGACAAAGCTACATTATATTCACAAGATTTGTGTTTCCTGTAGCTATCAGTGAAAAGTTTATTTGTAATTAAAAGAATAAGTGGCAATAATTATACAAGAAAGACCCTCAGGGGGGCTGGGAAGGTGGCTCAGTGGTAGAGCGCTTGCCTTGCATGCCTGAGGCCCTGGGTTCCATTCCTCAGCACCACATAAGCAGAAAGAAAAAAGCCGGAAGTGGTGCTGTGGCTCTAGTGGTAGAGCGCTAGCCTTGAGCTGAGGGACAACGCCCAGGCCCAGAGTTCAGACCTCACAACTGGACCAAAAAAAAAAAAAAAAAAAAAGAAAGACCCTCAGGAATGTGCTACAGTGCAAAGACCATAAATACACAAGCATAGTATAAATACTTAATTCCAAATACAGAAAGAAAATAACTATGAATTAATAGCAACAACCTAGCAAAGAAAGAAAAATGCTCACATTAGAAGCACACAAAGTAAAAAATTAGAATGATCCAGAGATTAGCATAACCCTTATGCAAGGATGACAAAGAAATTCATCAAGCATTCCTTATCAGAAAAAAAAGGAAATAAAACTGTTAAGTAAGCCGGGCGCTGGTGGCTCACACCTGTAATCCTAGCTACTCAGAAGGCTGAGATCTGAGGATCACGGTTCAAAGCCAGCCCGGACAGGAAAGTCCAAGAGATTCTTTTTTTTTTTTTTTAATTTTATTTTATTTGTGAACATACTGTACAGAGGGGTTACAATTACATGGGCAGGATAATGCGTACATTTCTTACCAAGCATTGCAGCCTCCTCCTTTGTTTACCCTTCACCTCCCTTCCCAGCCTCCTCCCTCCCCCCCCAATCCCAATCCTTCTCCTCCCCCCCCCCCCCCCCCGTCCCCCGCACAGACGTTGTAAAGCTCGTTTTGGACATGACAACTTGTACTTCTCATTGTTGCAACAGGTCCACCTGTATCCTTAAACAACTGGTTTTTCCCCATCTCCTCCACAAGTTATACTGACATCATATATAGTGAAAGCAGGGGTCCAAGAGATTCTTATCTCCAATAAAACACTAGAAAACCAGAAGTGGCGCTGTGGCTCAAGTGGTAGAGCACTCGCCTAGAGCTGAAGAGTGCAAGGACAGCACCCAGGCCCAGAGTTCAAGCCCCACGACCGACAAAACAAAGAACAACAAAAAAAAAAACCCTGTTAAGTAAAAGGCACTTAAGCAAACTATAAGAATGTAATATTACTATTATTGGTGTGCCTCATGTCTGTAATACCAGATATTAAGGATGATTAGGAGAAAAGAGGACTAAGTCCAGCCCAGGCAAACAAGGAGACTCTCTCATCTCCACAAAATCAGTTGTATGTGGTGATAATATTATGACCTGGGAGTGAGACAATCCACAGAGGCATGGTTAAAGGTGACAAAGGAGTTTTATTTACACTATTTGTACCAGAAAGGGGGCCTGTGACTACCTTGTCCTGGGCTAGCTACCCAGACCTAAGAGTAGCCTTGAACACAAAACCTCAAACCACCAAAGGACAAGCCTGGCCTTTATTAGTCTGTCTGCAAACCTCCTATTAATCAGTCTGCAAACCTCCAATTAGTCAGTCTGCAAACTTCCAAAGCTCCAAAACTCCAAAGGGGAAGGCTTTTCCTTTTCCTTCCTTCCTCCTCCCCTGTAAGCCTCTCTACTCTTCATAGGCCTCTCTGCAAACCGCAGGCCTCGCACCTCCCTCAGGCCTCTCTAGAGGCCTATTACCTCTCCGCAGGCCTCTCCATAGGCCTGACCTACTCTGCTCCAGTAGGTACCTCTTGCTGTCTTTCTCTCCACGCTCCTGTCGCCACTCCCCCATCCTTGGAATACTCAGCCCAATCCAATGGCTCCAAAGGTCCAATGGTTTCAACCCCCACTCACGCCCCTCTCCCAAGCCTCCCACTGCCCAACGACTCCTTGATGCCCACTCCCTCTAGCGTGTGTGGGGAGGGGCGGAACAGGACCACAGTGATGGCATTACAGTGGGGTGAGCTTTAGAACTGCTGGTTATTACAGTACATGCCTGTAATCCCAGCTACATGGAAGGAATAAGGTAGGAGGACAGCAATCCCAGGCTGGCCTGGGCAGAAAGTAAAACCTATCTAAAAAATAAACTAAAGCTGGGTGCCAGTGCCTCATATTTGTAATCCTAGCTACTTAGGAGGCTGAGATCTGAGGTTTGTGGTTCAAAGCAAGGCCAGTCAGGGAAGTCTGTGAGACTCTTCTTTCCAACCACCAAAAAGCCAGAAGTGGAACTGTAGCTCAAGTGACAAGAGCACTAGCCTTGAGGAAAAAAAAAAATAAATAAATAACATCAAAAACTGCTCAGGATAGTACTAAGACCCTGAGTTCAAATATAAGACCAGCATCAAGAATGAATAAATAGGGGTGGGAAGGTGGCTCAGTGGTAGAGTGTTTGCCTTGTATGTATGAGGCCCTGGGTTTTATTCCTCAGCACCACATAAGCAGAAAAAGCCGGAAGTGGTGCTGTGGTTCAAGTGGTAGAACGCTAGCCTTGAGCTGAAGAGCTAAGGGACAGCTTCCAGGCCCCACAACTGACAAAAAAAAAGCAAAAGGTCATGTCTCATGTGGCAGAGCACTATCTAATAAACAGAGAAACCTGAGTTTAAACCCCAGAACACCATGAAATAAACAAAAAAATGGCAGGATATGAATGGTTCTATGCAATAGAAAGAAGAGTATAGCGTTCTAGAAAGCAGTATAAGAAATAAGGGCTGACAAGCGCTTGTGGCTCCTGCCTGTAATCCTACCTACTCAGAAGACTGAGATCTGAGGATCATGGTTCAAAGGCAGCCTGGGCAGGAAAGTCTATGAGACTCTTATCTCCAATAAACCACTCAGAAAACCAGAAGTGGCGCTATGGCTTAAGAGGTATAGCTCTAGCATTGAGCTGAAGAGCACAGGGACAGTGCCCAGGCCCAGATTTCAAGCCCCATGATCAACCAAAATAAATAAATAAATAAATAAAAATAAACCAAAATCAAAAGGAAGGGAAATGAAAGGAAGGAAGGCGGGCTGAAAGGGAACCATGAAAGAACTAAAGAGGCTGAGTTCCTATGTGAGATATAAGAAGATGGTGGAGCAGCTGAGGAACTTTTAGGACAGGCAACACTCAACCTGTTTATCTCACTCTCACTTTTGATGGAGTTGACTATCTCTACAAAGGCCTTCTTTTAATTGGGTTGATTTTGGTGTGCAAATATTACAGAAAGGGCCAAACTCTGTATTTAAGTTGATAAACTATATTCAGTCATTGCAAACAAGGAACCGCAATCCATCAATAAGACAAATTCAAGTCTAATAAGATACAAATTCAAACACTTCCAGAAAAGCTGCATATTCATAGGCACTTAACTGGTCACAATGAAACACACTTTAAAGTACTTACCTCATCATAGTGACTTTTTGCAAATAGTAGTGCACATAGTTCTCCATAGAGTGCCGCTTTGTTTGCTTGCTGGCCATGTTTTGACAACTTATCCATATATGTCTGAGCTAATTTAAATGTTTCTTCACCCAAATGGTATTTGCAGTTTCCATTTCGTACATGAAGCAATCTGCAAAAACAAATAATAGTCCTTTATTTCTGGCAAGTAAGCATGGTGGACCTGATAATGTTCTACCATCACTATGTAGCACATAAGTGCAAGATGCACTGCCAAAAGACTGGTCCAAACTGGAGCTAAATAAGTACAATAAGCTGGGTGATGGTGGGGCACGCCTGTAATCCTAACTACTGAGGAGGCTGAGATCTGAGGATCATGGTTCAAAGCCAGCCGGGGCAGGAAAGCCCTGAGACTCTTATCTCCAATTAACCACCAGAAAACTGAAAGTGGCACTGTGGCTCAAGTGGTAGAGCACTAGCCTTGAGCTGAAGAGCTCAGGGACAGCACCTAGGCATGGAGTTCAAGCCCCACAACTGACAAAAGGAAGGAAGGAAGGAAAAAAGGAAGGAAAGAAGGAAGGGAGGAGGGAGGGAGGGAAAGAAAGAGAGAAAGAGAGAAAAAGAGAAAGAAAGAAAGAAAGAGAGAGAAAGAGAGACAGAGAGAGAGAGAGAGAAAGAAAGAAAGAAAGAAAGAAAGAAAGAAAGAAAGAAAGAAAGAAAGAAAGAAAGAAAGAAAGAAAGAAAGAAAGAAAGAAAGAAAGAAAAATATATGTGCTTTCCAGAAAGCATTGCAGGCTTAACATCATTTTTTGAGGGATGCTCATTGTTATGTGTACAATTCAGTGTAATTATATCCACCATGTTATGCAACAATCATCACTATCCACTTCCAAAACTTTTATATCACCCCAAACAGAAACCTGTAACCCTTAAGCAATAATTTTCCATTCTCCTTTACCCACTAGACCATGAAAATCTTTAATGTCTGAATTTTTCTATGCTAGATATTTCATATTGTAAAATCATGCATTATTTTTTATGGGACATTATTATTTCAAAGGACAAAAATTTCAAGGTTCACCCACGGTCTAGCGTTTATTACACTTGGCTGAAAACCTCAATCTATTCACATGTGTAGATGGATATTTGAATTGTTTCCGCCTTTGGTTCTTATGAACACCAGCACACAAATCTCTTGAGTGTGCTTTCAATTACTTTGCATACATCTTAGAATGAAATTGTTGGGGCATATGCAAACTCTAGTGTTTTGACACTGCCAAACTGTATTCCACAGCAACTACTATCAGGAGGCAGAGACTTGGAGAACTGCAATTCAAGTGTAGCTGAAAAGAAATTATCTACAACACTTCATCTCCAATTAACTAGCTAGATTGCACAGGCATAAATACACAACTCCTCTCCCCCACCCCATCCCATTGCTGAGCATTGTGGTGCAATTCCTAAATTTCTAGCACTCAAAAAGAGAAGGCAGAATTGTGATCCATAGCTAACCCAGGCAAACAAAAAAACTCAACCTGACAAACAAAAGCAAAAACTAAAAGGAAAAGGATGGAAGGCAAGCTCAAGTGGTACAGCATGTACCCAGCAAGTGCAGAGACTGTAAATAAGGTGAGCAAAGGGATAGGGTTAGGTTTAGAAGAAAGCTACTTTTTTTTTCTGATTAAAAGAAAAAAAAATGTAAGGAGTATGATCAAGGTACTTCGTATGCATATATGCAAAAATGAAACTCCTATGCAACTAATTAATGCTAATTTTTAAAAGTGAAGAAAAAAAAAAAAAGGAAAAGAAAAAGCAGACTCAGCTGGTATGAGCCTTTTGCCTTTCCTCTTTCTCTCTGCATATAGCACTTTGCCAACCTAAGGATGTGAAATACTTGCTAAATGTGACAAGGAAGGAGATAAAGAGCACTAGTCCTATGAGAAAACAAGCCTTTGGGTTTGCTAAAGCAAAAGTTATATGGGAATCTCAAAGTTATAAAAAGTTTGGGCTGGATGCCGGGCGCTGGTGGCTCACGCCTGTAATCCTAGCTACTCAGGAGGCTGAGATCTGAGGATCGCGGTTCAAAGCCAGCCCGGGCAGGAGAGACCATGAGACTCCTATCTCCAATAAACCACCAGAAAACCGGAAGTGGCGCTGTAGCTCAAGTGGTAGAGCGCTCGCCTTGAGCTGAAGAGCTGAGGGACAGCGCCCAGGCCCAGAGTTCAAGCCCCACGACCGACAAAAAAAAAAAAAAAGTTTGGGCTGGGAAGGTGGCTCAGTGGTAGAGAGCTTGCCTTGCATGCATGAGGCCCTGGGTTCGATTCCTCAGTACCACATAAGCAAAAAGAAAAAAGCCGGAAGTGGTGCTGTGGCTCAAGTAGTAGAGCGCTAGCCTTGAGCTGAAGAGCTGAGGGACAGGGCCCAGGCCCAGAGTTCAGGTCCCACGACTGCACCCCTCCCCCCCCAAAAAAAGTTATAAAAAGTTATTAAAGTCGGGTGCCAGTGACTCACACCTGTAATCCTAGCTACTCAGGAGGCTGAGATCTCAGGATCACGATTCAAAGCCAGCCCGGGCAGGAACTTCTGTGAGACTCTTATCTCCAATAAACCACCAGAAAACTGGAAGTGGTGGGGGGGAGGGGGGAGGCTGGGAAGGGAGGTGAAGGGTAAACAAAGGAGGAGGCTGCAATGCTTGGTAAGAAATGTATGCATTATCCTGCCCATGTAATTGTAACCCCTCCATACAGTATGTTCACAAATAAAATAAAATAAAATTAAAAAAAAAAAAAAAAAGAAAAAGAAAACTGGAAGTGGTGCTGTGGCTCAAGCGATAGAGCACTTGTCTTGAGCTAAAGAGCTGAGGGATAGCACCCAAGCCCAAAATTCAAGCCCCACAACAACAACAAAAAAAAAAACGCATTAAGTATCTGGTTTAAACAAATCTAAAAAATATAAATCTTCTGGTTCTACAAATAGAAACCAAACACAGATGAAAAGAAAATGTTAACCATGGGCTGGGAAGGTGGCTCAGTGGTAGAACGCTTGCCTTGCATGCCTGAGGCCCTGGGTTCGATTCCTCAGTACCACATAAGCAAAAAGAAGAACTGAGGGACAGCGCCTAGGCCCAGAGTTCAGGCCCCACAACTGGACCCAAAAAAAAGAAAAAAAGAAAGAAAAAAGCCAGAAGTGGCGCTGTGGCTCAAGTGGTAGAGCGCTAGCCCTGAGCTGAAGAGCTGGATAGCACCCAGGCCCAGAGTTCAGGCCCCACGACTTGACCACCCCCCCCCCCCCCAAAAAAAATGTTAACGCTTTTCTGTTCCAAATTACTTGTTTCGTATACACATAAATTAACTAATCTTTCACATTCTATATGGGACAGTCTTGTCTCCTATTCTTACAAAGATAAAACTGGCAAGTGAGAATAGACAAGAGATTACTTTCATCAGCACTACAAATTATAGACCCAAATCCTAAGTGTTTTGTAGTTTCTGCATACAGACACTCTTGTAATTTTTCATACAGTACTTTTCAAACATATATGGGAAATTATAAGCTAGTCAAATTTCTGTGTGCTTTCTGAGACCAGGTTCCTGTATGTAGCTTCATGCTGGCCTTGAATTTAAGATTCTCCTGCTTCTGCTTCCCCAGAGCCGGATTTACAGGTGTGTGCCCACCATGACTACCTTTAAGCTTCTAAAATATTTTTAATTAAAATTTCACATTACAAAATTAACTTCAGAATTTGTTTCTCTCAAAAAGAAAACCCTATATAAAGCAGGGAACAGACAGCCTTAAAAGACTGAAATCAAACCAGATGCCAGCTTACGCCTATAATCCTAGCTACTCTCCTAGATCTGAGGATCATGCTTCAAAACCACCCAGGGCAGGAAAATCCATGAGACTCATGTCTCCAATTAACCACCAGAAAACCAGAAGTTGGGCTGTGGCTCAAATGGTGGAGTGCTTACCTTGAGCTGAAGAGCTCAGAGACAGAGCCCAGGCCCAGAGTTCAAGCCCCACAACCAACCATAAAAAAAGATTGAAATCAATTATAAAAAGAGTGACCATTTAAAAAAAATGTAAAAGGAGTAGGTGGAGAGGGAAGAAAAGGAGAAGAAGCTGGGTGATGGTGGCTCACACCTGTAATCCTAGCTACTTAAGAGGCTGAGATCTAAGAATTGTGGTTCAAAGCCAGTGTGGACAAGTAAGTCTTAGACTCTTAACTCCAATTAACCACCAGAAAACCAGAAGTTGGGCTGTGGCTCAAAGTGATAGAGTGCTACCCTTGAGCAAAAGATCCTAGGGACAGCACCCAAGCCTAGAACACCCAGCCTCACAACTAACAAAAAGAATAAAATTTAAAAAGGAGAAGAAATGCACCATTCAAACCTAGCTTAAATAAACAGTAGTACTATAGACTCTGGCTGGGAATGTGGTTGCCTGCCATGCACGAAGTCCTGGGTTCAATTCCTCAGTACCACATAAACAGGAAAGGCTAGGAATGGCAGTGTGGCCTCAAGTGGTAGAGTACTAGCCTTGAGAAAAAGAATCTCAGGGACAGTGCCCAGGCCCAGAGTTCAAGCTCAGGACTGGCAAAAAAAAAAATCTAGATTATAACATAGGAGGACTTCAGACTTAACTAACACATCTCTATACATATACTTTGTATCATAAAAATAGAGGATTATGGGCTGGGAAGGTGGCTCAGTGGTAGAGCGCTTGCCTTGCATGCCTGAGGCCCTGGGTTCCATTCCTCAGCACCACATAAGCAAAAAGAAAAAAGCCAGAAGTGGCGCTGTGGGCTCAAGTAAGTGGTAGAGCGCTAGCCTTGAGCTGAAGAGCTGAGGGACAGCGCCCAGACCCAGAGTTCAGGTCCCATGACCAGACCCCCCCCCCCCAAAAAAAATAGAGGATTATAAATTGAGTAAATTACACTTTTTTTAACTGTATTTTTTACTTCTCTTGTTTTATATAGAAAACTATATATTTAGCCAGTCCCGGGACTTGGAATCAGGGTCTGGGCACTGTCTCTAAGCTTTTGTGCTAAAGGCTAGCACTCTATCCATTGAGCCATAGCTTCACTTTTGATTTTTTGGCAGTTAATTGAACATAAGAGTTTCACATACTTTTCTATCTGTGCTGGCTTTGGCCAGAGTTCCTTAGATCTCAGCTTTATGAGTATTACAGATATGAGACACTGGCTTTCACTGTTAAAGGAGTTGTGCAAAGGTGTTACAATTTCTTAAGTCACGCTATGAGTAAAATGCTTTTCACCCCTTTCTTCAACTTCCTCCATGTTCCCGCTTTTATCCCTAACCACAAACTACATAGTTTATTTGGGGGGAGGGAGTGGGGGAAGAAAGACTTGTCCTGGGGTTTGAACTGAGGGCCTGGGTACTGACCCTGAGCAAATCTTTTGCTCAAGCTAGTGTCCTACCTTGGGCCATTTCAGCTTTTTTGGGGTAGTTTATTGGAGATAAGAGTCTTATAGGGCTCGGAAGGTGGCTCAGTGGTAGAGTGCTTGCCTTGCAGACATGAGGCCCTGGGTTCAATTCCTCAGCACAACATAAGCAGAAAAGGCCAGAAGTGTGCTGTGGCTCAAGTGGTAGAATGCTAGCCTTGAGCTGAAGAGCTCAGGGACAGCGCCCAGGCCCAGAGTTCAGGCCTCATGACCGAAAAAAAACCAAAAACAGTCTTACAGACTTTCTTGTCAGAGCTGGCTTTGAAACTTGATCCTCAGATTTCAGCCTCCTGAGCAGCTACGATTACAGGAATAAGCCACCAGTGTCTGGCACACAGTTCTTTTTTTTTTTTTTTTTTTTTTTGGGGGGGGGGGGGGGTCCGGTCGGAGGGCCTGAATTCTGGGCCTGGGCGCTGTCCTTAAGCTCTTCAGCTCAAAGCTAGCGCTCTACTACTTGAGCCACAGCGCCACTTCCAGCTTTTTTCTTTTTGCTTATATGGTGCTGAGGAATCGAACCCAGGGCCTCTGGCATGCAAGGCAAGTGCTCTACCACTAAGCCATCTTCCCAGCCCACACAGTTCATTTTAAAACACAGTATATATTCAATACAATGAATGTATTTGCTCACCATTCTTCCTTCCATTCCTGTGCCTACACCCATATAGAAAATTCTTATGAAGGGTTGGGAAGTTGGCTCAGTGGTAGAGTGCTTGCCTGGCATGCATGAGGCCCTGGGTTCAATTCTTCAGTACCACATAAACAGAGAAAAGGCCAGAAGTGGCACTGTGGCTCAAGTGGTAGGGCGCTAGCCTTGAGCTGAAGAGCTGAGGGACAGCACCCAGGCCCAGAGTTCAACCCCTACAACCAACCAAAAAAAAAAAGAGAAATGCTAAAACAGCTGGTATGGTGATACATGCCTAGAGACCTAGCTACTTGGGAATCTGAGGCAGGAGAATCACCATTTCAAGGCCAGCTTGAGCAATAGAAAATAGACAAACAACCCAACTAAATGAAGGTAAAGAGAAAAAAAATCAAATAGCTTAAGTTAGATGTACAGAAAAAATAAGGACAATAAAAGCAGCTACTTCTAGATTTATTTTCCTTTCTTTTAGGTACATCTATTTCATGAATTAAATAAATAAATCTTCAATGAAACTATCTATAAGAAAAATACTAGTGGGCTGGGGGAAGGTGGCTCAGAAGTAGAGCGCTTGCCTTGCATGCCTGAGGCCCTGGGTTCGATTCCTCAGCACCACATAAGCAAAAAGAAAAAAGCTGGAAGTGGCGCTGTGGCTCAAGGAGTAGAGCACTAACCTTGAGGTGAAGAGCAGATGGACAGCGCCCAGGTCCAGAGTTCAGGCCCCACGACCGGACCCCATAAAAAAAAATACTAGCTGGTCACCGGTGGCTCATGCCTGTAATCCTAGCTACTCAGGAGGCTGAGATCTGAGGATCACGGTTCAAAGCCAGCCAGGGAGGAAAATCTGTGAGACTCTTACCACCAATAAACTACCAGGAAACCATAGAGGTGCTGTGGCTCAAGTGGTAGAGCACTAACCTTGAGCTGAAGAGGTCAGGGACAGCACCCTGGCCCAGAGTTCAAGCCCCATGACGAAAAACAAAAGATCCAATACCAACAAAAAAGTATTCAGGTGGTATATACCTGTAATCCTAGCACTTACAAGTAAGAGGAATCAGGACTGTGAGCTCAACACTAGCCTAAGCTTTATAGTTAAAAGAAATTTTTTGGAGCTGGGAAGGTGGCTCAGTGGTAGAGTGCTTGCCTTGCATGCATGAGGCCCTGGGTTCGATTTCTCAGAACCACATAAGCAGAAAAAGCTGGAAGTGGCGCTGTGGCTCAAGTGGTAGAGCGCTAGCCTTGAGCTCTAGAGCTGAAGGACAGAGCCCAGGCCCAGCATTCAGGCCCCACAACCGACAAAGACAAATAAACAAAAAAAAACTTTTTTGCCTCAAAAAATTATTTTTTTTAATATGGAATGCTTCACAAATTTTTATGTCATCCTTATGTAGGGGCCATGTTAATCTTCTCTGTATGATTCCAATTTTAGTATATGTACTGCTGAAGTAAGCACAAAAAATTATTTTTTAAAGCCAAAATAATACATGTATTTTTGTCCATAATATTCACAAACTTTGTGAAAAAGCAAAAAAAAAAAAAAAAGATATCTAAGACATGCATTCTGATCTAAGCTAAGTTGACTATAGCATGTTAAAAGCATTTTGGAGCTGGGATACAGAAGGCTAGAAATTATAATATACAAATATCACCTCAGAAATCTGTGAGGTGTTGAAGCAGACACAGAAGGGCCAAACCAATAAACCATTGAGCATCATTACAGTAACCACCTATAGATCTTATTCAACTCACCTCACACAACATTCCACTGCACGAAACCAGTGGAGCATCTCATCATGAAGGGTACACAACTGAAGGCAAGACAGAAATACTTTCTCAGCATCACTGTACCAACCTGCATCTGAAAGAAAGCCACCTAAAGAACAAGAAAAAACAGTAACATTAGATAATTTACACAAATTGTGGGGGCTGGGAAGGTGGCTCAGTGGTACAGTGCTTGCCTTGCATGCATGAGGCCCTGGGTTCAAATTCCTCCGCACCACATAAGCAAAAAGAAAAAAAGCCAGAAGTGGCGCTGTGGCTCAAGTAGTAGAGTGCTAGCCTTGAGCTGAAGAGCTGAGGGACAGCACCCAGGTCCAGAGTTCAGGCCCCACGACCGGACCAAAAAAAAAAAAAAAAATTAAGCAAATTGTCTGAAAATCTAAAAATGAAAAACCCTTCCATAATAGTAATTTCTTGTGCTTAGCCAAAAATATCCTGTGACTGGGGGTGCAGTTCCATGGCAAAACATGTGTGTGGCAGGTGCCAGGTCCCAGGGATGACTGCACACCATCAAAAATAGAGATATTACTTGTGATTTATAAAAAGTTTTGAACTAGGGGAATTAGGATCAAAGATGAGATCATAAATAAAGAGTTCTAACCCTCTAAGTATACTTGTTGGCTAATAAATTCTAACCACTCTTAATATTTTCACTTTATAGAGTACATATAACTTCAATCTCCCCAAGTCTCATTGCAAAGAAGAGACTGAAATTTGAATAAAACTTATTCTTAGTATAACAGCACATCAAAGGATATAAAGGGAAACTGATACTTACTCACTTGGGGCCTGGGCTTGAATTCAGGGCCCAGGCACTATTCCACTTGAGCCACACCTCTGCTTCCAGTTTTTGGTAGTTAATTAGAAATAAAAAAAGAGTCTTACGAACTTACTTTCCCTGGCCTGGAACTTCCTTCCTCAGACCTTAGCCTCCTGAGTAGCAAGTATTACAGGCAGGAGCCCCTGGCACCCAGGGTAACTTCCAGTACTTTGTCTGTACTACTTATTTGGAGATAAGAGTCTAACTTCCTGCCCAGGGACTGTTCTAGGATCCTAACCAAGAGACTAAATACTGAGGCTATTGTATTAAGCAACTTTCTACTTACCATTCCAACTCAAACGATGGGCTGGGTATTAGACACCTCTTAGCTACAAATCTACCCCTCTAGACTATAGGTTTTTTGTTGTTGTTGTTGTTTTTTGGGGTCTGGTCGTGGGGCCTGAACTCTGGGCCCAGGCGCTGTCCCTCAGCTCTTCAGCTCAAGGCGAGCGCTCTACCACTTGAGCCACAGCGCCACTTCCAGCTTTTTTCTTTTTGCTTATATGGTGCTGAGGAATCGAACCCAGGGCCTCATGCATGCAAGGCAAGTGTTCTACCACTAAGCCACCTTCCCAGCCCCTAGACTATAGTTTTATGATGCAGATGCAATGATTGCAAACCATATTTTTCCTTTGCTAGTTATGTTGTTAGCATCTGTCAATCAGTAGAGCAACTGAGGAACAAAGGATACTTCCTATTGTTGACAGGAACACCCAGAAGGTATGTTTCTCTTTTTGCTTATGTGGTGCTGAGGAATCAAACCCAGGGTGCAAGGCAAGCACTCTACCACTGAGCCACCTTCCCAGCCCTAAGGTATGTTTCTCTACTGGAGCAGTGGCAGTTCATTCCAGTAACAGTCAATTCCAGTTGCAGTTTTCTAACACTTGCAAAACCAGTTTGACATAACCCTGTCAGCAACATCAGCAAAACTAGCCAGCTGCTAGCTCTCAGACCCCCTTTTCAAGGGCTCCCTCAATTTTCTCAATTATTATTATTATTAACTTTGTAAAAGTGTGCTTGTACCAGGGCTTAAGCTCAAGAACTCATGCTCTCATTAAGCTTTCTTATTCACACCTGGTGCTCTACCATTTGAGCCATGCTTTCAATGGGATTTTTGCTGGCTAATTGGAGATGGAGTCTCTTTTCTGCCTAGAGCTAGCTTCAAAGATACAGGTGTGAGCCATTAAGTACCAGACCCAAAACTTCTAAATTTTAATAATTCTAATCTCTTCCCTTCTTCAAGTGCTTCAGAGTGTCTTAAAAGTTGATATTGTGTCACCTTTTAGCCTTTCTAGTATTCTAATACTTGAACAAAAGCTTGTTATAAGCCATGCACCAGTGGGTCATGCCTGTAATCCTACCTACTCTGGAGGCTGAGATCTGAGGATTTCGGTTCAAAGCCAGCCCAGGCAGGAAAGTCTGTGAGACTCTACCTCCAATTAACCACCAGAAAAACAGAAGTGGCCCTGTCGCTCAAGTGGTATCGCTCAGGGACAGCGCCCAGGCCCAGAGTTCAAGCCCCACGACTGACCAAAACAAAAGATTGTTATATTAAATACTTCCATCTCTACAACATGAATAGACCTTAACGACATCACACTTAATGAAACAAGCTAGCCACAAAAATATCTTCTGGGTCTACTACATATAAAATGTCTAGAGGGGCTGAGAAGGTGGCTCAGTGGTAGAGCACTTGCCTTTAGCTGAACAGCTGAGGGACAGTGCCCAGGCCCAGAGTTCAGGCCCACGACTGGACCCAAAAAAAAAAGTCTAGAATGGATTAATCTATAAAAACATAAAATAGACTAATAGACTAATGGTTACCTAGAGATGAAGTGGTATCAATTTGAAGGCAATGATAAATCAAGCTGTACTGCATGAGTTATACCTATATAACACTTATTTTTAAAAATGTGTGTGTCTGGGGCTGGAAAGATGGCTCAGTGGTAGAGTGCTTGCCTTGCATGCATGAGGCCCTGGGTTCAATTCCTCAGCACCACATAAGCAGAAAAAAAGAGCCAGAAGTGGTGCTGTGGCTCAAGTGGTAGAGCGCTAGCCTTAAACTGAAGAGCTGAGGGACAGCACCCAGGCCCAGAGTTCAGACAACCAAAAAATAAAATAAAATGTGTGTTCCAGTATGAGGCCTTTAATCAGGGCCTGGGGACTGTTTGTTAGATTTATTTTTTTTTCTTTTTTTTTTTTTTTTGGGGGGGGGGGGGTGTGTCTGGTCCTGGGGCCTGAACTCTGGGCCTGGGCGCTGTCCCTCAGCTCTTCAGCTCAAGGCTAGCGCTCTACCACTTGAGCCACAGCGCCACTTCCGGCTTTTTTCTTTTTTGCTTATGTGGTTCTGAGGAATCGAACCCAGGGCCTCAGGCATACAAGGCAAGCGCTCTACCAATGAACCACCTTTCCAGCCCTGTTTGTTAGATTTTTGTTTGAGGCTGACATTCTACCACTTGAGCTACAGCTTGACTTCTGGTGTTTCAGTGGCTAACTTAAGAGTCTTGCATTGGCCGGGCCCTAGTGGCTCACGCCTGTAATCCCAGCTACTCAGGAGGCTG
Organism: Dipodomys spectabilis; assembly: GCF_019054845.1. Taxonomy (NCBI): domain Eukaryota; kingdom Metazoa; phylum Chordata; class Mammalia; order Rodentia; family Heteromyidae; genus Dipodomys; species Dipodomys spectabilis. The sequence continues at coordinate 8,617,328 of NW_024870681.1, forward strand.
AGATCTGAGGATCGCAGTTGAAAGCCAGCCCAGGCAGGAGAGACCATGAGACTCCTATCTCCAATAAACCACCAGAAAACCGGAAGTGGCGCTGTAGCTCAAGTGGTAGAGCAAGGGACAGGGCCCCAGGCCCAGAGTTCAAGCCCCACAACGGACTTAAAAAAAAAAAAAGTCTTGCAAACTTTCCTGCTTGGACTGGCTTCAAACTGTGATCCTAAAATCTCAAGTCTCCTAAGCAGCTAGGATTACAGGCATGAACTAGACATCCAGCAAAGCTGTTTTTTGTTGGTAATGGGGCTTGAACTCAGGGCTGAGGCGCTTTCCATGAGCTCTTTTGCTCAAGGCTAGCACTTTACTACTTTGAGCCACAGCTCCACTTCCAGTTTTTTAGTGGTTAATTGGAGATAAGAATCTCATTGACTTTCCTGCCTGGGCTGGCTTGAACTGTGATCCTCAGATCTCAGCCTGTTGAGTAGCTAGGGTTATAGGGGTAAGCCACAGGTCATAAGGCTGGGCTTAAGGCTATTACTTTTTTTTTTGGGGGGGGGGGGGGTAGGGGGGTCCTGAACTCTGGGCCTGGGCACTGTCCCTCAGCAATTCAGCTCAAGGCTACCACTCTACCACTTGGGCCACAGTGCCACTTCCGGTTTTTCTGCTTATGTGGTACTGAAGAATCGAGGGTCTCATGCATGCCAGGCAAGCACTCTACCACTAAGCCACTTTCCCAGTCCAAGGCTATTATTTTTAAAGAATTATTTCTACTACTGTTTCTTTTTTTTTTTTTGTCAGTCTTGGGGCTTGAACTCTGGGCTTAGGCAGCTCTTCAGCTCAAGGTGAGCGCTCTACCACTTGAGCTACAGCGCCACTTACCACTGTTTTTTTCTGGTATGAAGTTTCATCATTCTCTGGATAATTTTAGGATTAAAACTAATAATGTGAATGGGCAAGGACTTGGTTCTGTCCAAGATATCTATTTGGCTCATTATGAGAGAGACTGATAATCATATCAGTATGTGGAAATGTCTAAACACTACTAGCTTTTCTGCCTTTCATATCCTTGGATAGTAAATTTCTCCAATACAAATTTTTACATGACAATTTAGAGTTAAAGCGATGTCATCAATATCAATCAAGATCACAAAACAATACTGTCTTTGGACAACTCTGTTTCAATTTATATTTCATGAAAGTAGTAAGGATAAATTCAAAATTCTTTTTTAGAAAAGAAATATGTTCTGCCAGGAAATGGTGGCTCACGCCTGTAATCCTAGCTACTCATCAGGAGGCTGAGATCTGAGGACCAGGGTTCAAAGGCAACCCAGGCAGGAAAGTCTATGAGACTCTTCTTTCCAATTAACCACCAGAAAACCAGAATTGGTGCTGTGGCTCAAGTGGCAGAGCTGAAGAGCTCAAGGACAGCGCCCAAGCCCAGAGTTCAAGCCCCACAACTGATCAAAAAAGAAAAAGAAAAAGTGTATATGCACATACATGCACATATTAATTCAAAAAGCTAAAAACAAACATGGTTTGTAGTGATGAAACAGTTCAGTATCCTGGTAGTAATAGCACTTATGAGTCTACATTGAATCAATTGCATAGAAACACCCACACAAATGAGTACATGTAAAAACTGACGACAACTCATAAGGTCTGTAGTCTAGTTAAAAATACCAATGACAATTTCCTTGTTTTGATATTGTCCTACAATTACATGAAATGTCATCATTGGTGGAAGCTGAAAGAATAATAATAATAGTTCAAAGAATTCTAGGTATTCTTTAGCAATTTTCTCTGACTACCATTATTTCAAAATAAAATAAAAATGTAAGGAAGTCATGACTTTCATAAAACAACTGCCTAAAGTATACTTATTTATATGTACTATGAAAACAATACAAAATGTTATACAAATATTTAACAACATTTTTCTGTATGTGTAGCATACAAAACGTCCCAACTTTTTTGTTGATATTGGCCACAGGGCTTGAACTCAGGACATGGGTGCTGTTCTGAGCTCTTTTTGCTAAAAGTTAGTGCTCTACCACTTGGAGCCAAAGCACCACTTCGGTTCTCTAGTGGTTAATTGAAGGTAAGAGTCTCATGGACTTTCCAGCGTGAGCTGGCTTTGAACCACCATTCTCAGATCTCGGCCTCCTAAGTAGCTAGAATGACAAGTGTGATCCATCAGCGCTTGGCTCCAAAGTGTTTTTACAGTTATGTTTTCACTATCCTTACAACATCTCCATGAAAAAATATAAAACAATCTTTATTTTAGAGATGGGTAAACCAAGGCCTCAAGAAGGTTAAGTCCCATACCACAGCATATAGTAAGCAAGTCAAAGAATTTGTTGGCAGCATGACATGGTAGAAAGATATGTGCTTCAGAATCATAGACACAAGATTCTAAACTTAGCTCACTACTTGATATGTGACTTGATCCAGTTACTCAAGTTTTCAGAGTCTTATTTCCTCATATGTAAAATGCTATTAATACTATCAGTTCACTGGAATGCTGTAAGGATTTAAGAAGATACTATTTACCTAGTATGGTGTTTGACACAGAGTTAATGTTCAATAAATCACATTTACTTATTCCGATGGTTTCTTCTTAACTTTTCTATGTAGACTTTGAGAAACTTGGAGGAAACCTTTATTGTTAGCAAGTTAACTATGGGCCCATCACAGATTAAAATTCTATTTTACCATTTCTTACCTAAAACAAAGCCAACTTGAATGGCTTTCTCCTTGACTGCAGCATCTGATTCTGCTATGTAAGAGCACCTTCTACTGAATGAGTAGGCCAAAACTGAAGCCACTTTAACACCATGATCCATCAAAGCCTGAAAACAATGATGAAGCAAATGTCTGAAAGAGAAGGAAAGTTATTTTATAGAGGTAAGTTATTTTTGTCCTTTTAGAAAGGGGAGGAAGTGGAGAGTAGGGGTGGGGGTGGGGAAGAAGGGTGTTACAGTGGATATGCTAGGTTATTCTAAGGTAAAGCGAAGTTCTTCAAGATCTAAGTGGAAAGGGGCTTAGAAGCTTACAGCAAGATGAGTCCTGGGCCCTCACACTTAAATAGAGCAGTCAGAGGCCTGACTTTAGCAGGTGCTGGCAACAGGTACTTATCCTTGTCCCATACAGTAGGGGTAGTGCTGGGCCTGGTCCCACAGTTATTTATTGCTACACATAGTATATGTGTTATATAAGATTTTATTTACTTTGTATATGATCAAGAAATAGCTTTTTTTCTTTTTTGCAAGTCTGGGGCTTGAACTCAGGACCCAGGCACTGGGATTCTTTTGCTCAAGACTAGGACTCTACCACTTGAGCCACAGCGCCACTTTTGGCTTTTTCTGTTATGTGGTATTGAAGAATAGAACATAGGGCTTCCATGCATGTCAGGCGCAAGCACTCTACCACTAACCCACATTCCCAGCCCAAGAAACACCTTCTTATTTATTTATTTATTTATTGGGTCCGGTCGAGGGGCCTGAACTATGGATGGGCCTGGGCGCTGTCCCTCAGCTCTTCAGTTTAAGGCTAACGTTCTACCACTTGAGCCACAGTGCCACTTCCAGCTTTTTTCTTATGTGGTACTGAGGAATCGAACCCAGGGCCTCATGCATGCAAGGCAAGCGCTCTACCACTGAGCCACCTTCCCAGCCCAGAAACACCTTTTTACTAATAAGAAAAAGAAAAAAGCTTTAATAATCAATTATAGGGCTAGCAATGTGGCTTAGTGGTAGAGTGCTTGCCTAGCATGCATGAAGCCCTGGGTTCAATTCTTCAATACCACATAAACAGAAAAAGCCTGAAGTGGTGCTATGGCTCAAGTGGTAGAGTGTTAGCCTTGAGCAAAAGAAGCTCAGGGACAGTGCCCTGGCCGCCCTGAGTTCAAGCCCCAGAACTGGCAAAAGACAAAAAAAAAAAAAAAAAAAAAAGATCAATTATAACACTAATAGCTCCCATCCATAATCCTAGTTACTCAGGAGGCTGAGATCTGAGGATCCCAGTTCAAAGCCAGCTCAGGCAGATAAATTTGTGAGACTTTTTCTCAAACTAACCAGTAAAAGACCAAAAGTGGAAACATGGTTTAAGTGGAAGAGACAGCCTTGAACCAAAAAGCCTAGTGATAACTTGAGGTCTTGAATTCAAATCCTAGAATCAACACCAAAAAATAATAATTCAATAATAAAAAAGAACACAATTACAACTAGGCAGTAATTTGAGTAGATCATTTTCCAAAGAAGATATATTGTTGGGCACCAGTCGATCACACTTGTAATCCTAGTTAATTAGGAGGGTGAGATCTAAAGATCATAGTTCCGAGGAGTGGGAAGATGGCGACGGGGCAGTAGGGAAACGCCACAGCTCTCTCCAACCAAAAAGAGAGTTCGAGTTCCAACCTTTAATCTCCCCAAGAGACCGACAACAACAAAAAGACGAACACTCAGAGAAAAACCAGAGGTGGAAAATAACAAAAAAAGAAAGAGAGGAAAAGAAGAATTTCAGAACAGAGAAGAGCGAAGACCCCTCCCCCAACCTTTACTGGCCGCGCGGCAGTGCGCCAAGCCGCCGGCCAGCCGGCCCCGCGGGGGCTGCCGGAGCCACAGAGACACAGGGGGCTGCTTGCAGATCACCAGGTACCGGATTGCAGAACAGCGGATCGCCAGGAACAGAGAAACCTACCAGCCGGGAGTCTCCAGGAGGATCCCACCCCACCCATCACTCTCCACCAGAGCGGAGAGGCTCCATCCCGCCAAAGCTGCCCGGCACCAGCAGCGCCACAAAGGGACCTGTCGCGATCGCAACGACCCGGCGGGGGGCCGCCCAACCCAGCCCGCAACCACCCCAACTGAACTCGGACTGCAACAACAACTGACGGACTGCAACAACAACTGACGACCTACAGGAGCACCCGCAGGAGCAAACACAAGCAGTCTAGGCTGCTCAACCCTTCCAAAGGCGGGAATTGCTACAGCAGAGAGCTGAGAATCCTAAGTGAATAGCAGCTGGAAATAGGCTCCCAACAGAATCCAGATCAGACACAGACTCTCTCTACCAATAGAGAATCAGCAACCAAGCAAAGACAGACACACCAAAACAAGATTGAAGAGCAGTCTCCTGAACCCCCATGCGAAAATCACAGAGAAAAATCACAAGGTTTACCACTACCCAGGACAGCAAGCTCACCTCAAAAGCCAGCAGCCACGCAGGGGAGAGCCCCAGTGGGAGCAAAGCAGGAATGGAAGACAAAAACTACATCCAAGGGTTGCTGGAGGCAATGACTCAAGAAATAAAGCGAGAAATGGATCAGAAATTGAAAGAGCACAAGGATGAACTATCAAAAGATATACAGGATATCAAACAAAAATTGGATGCAAAAATAGAAGCTGCACAAACCTCAGTAAGAAGTGAGATAAACGCCAAATTAGAGGTAATGCATACTGATATCACCTCATTGAGAGGTGAGATCAGTACTCTGAGAACCAACATTGAATCCATAAAGGGATCCATTTCCATCATGCAAACCACAATAGAAGCCACGGTCAACAGAGTGAATGAAATGGAAGGTAGAGTGTCAGATACAGAAGACAGAATACACCAACTGGACCAAAAAGTGACAGATATGGAAAAATCACTCAAATTAAACCAAAGGGAAATTCAAGAGCAAGCAGATAATGCTAAAAAATTTAACCTTCGCATAATCGGAGTGGACGAAGGTGAGGAATTCCAGAGCAAGGGAATGCAACACCTATTTAACAAGATAGTCAATGAAAATTTTCCCCACCTCAAAAACGACCATCTTAACTACATCACAAAAGCTTATCGAACACCCAACAAGCAAGATCCCAGGAGAAACACTTCTAGGCACATAATAGTAACAATGATGGATCTGAATAATAAGGAAACAATCCTGCATGCAGCAAAAATGAAGAAGGAGCTATACTACAACGGGAAAAAAATTAGAATCACTGCAGATCTCTCCACACAAACAATGAATGCAAGAAAAGCCTGGGAAAGCACCATACGAGCCCTGAGAGCCAATAACTGCCAACCCAGACTGATATACCCGGCAAAGCTAGCATTCACATTCGATGGAGAACTGAAAACTTTTAATAGCAAAGAAAAACTAAATGAATACATAAACATTAAGCCAGCATTACAAAGAATTCTAAGAGGGGGGACACAACCTGAAGAAAGCAACCAGGAACTGGGACCTGCCCCAAACAGGCATTACTCAAAGTCTAACTGAGCAAGCACAGGAGGAAAGGAAAGAAGAAAAACTTAGGAAAACGGAATGGCAGGGACAACAATGCATCTCTCTATACTTTCTCTTAATATAAATGGGCTGAATTCGCCAATTAAAAGAAAACGAACTGAGGACTGGATCAGAAAACAAGACCCATCCATCTGTTGCCTTCAGGAGACCCACCTCTCAGCCAAACATACAAACAAACTCAGAGTGAAGGGGTGGAAAAGGATCTACCAATCAAATTCCCCCAATAAGAAAGCAGGTGTAGCTATCCTGATATCTGACAAAATAAACTTTTCATTAAAATCAGTACAGAAAGACAAGGACGGACATTACATATTAATAAAGGGAACAATCCAAGAGGAGGATATAACCATCATCAACTTATATGCCCCAAATATCGGTGCACCCAGATATGTTAAACAAATGCTCTCAAACTTACAGAATAAAATAGATCCCAATACGATAATACTAGGAGACTTTAACACGCCACTCTCACCAAAGGACAGGTCTACCAACCAGAGGATTGGCAAAGAAGCTACCGAATTAAGTGAGGCCATACTTCAAGCGGAATTAACTGACATCTACCGAGTATTTCACCCTAAAACAACACAGTACACATTCTTCTCAGCAGCTCATGGAACTTTCTCCAAAATAGACCATATCATAGTTCATTCAAGGAACTTAAGCAAATACAAAGGGATCGACATAATCCCCTGTATCCTATCTGACCACAGTGGAATCAAGCTAGCTCTCAATAACAAAGCATACCGCAGAAATTTCTCTAATACATGGAAATTGAACAGCACACTCCTTAACAAGGCCTGGGTAACAGAAGAGATCAGAGAAGAAATAAAGCATTTCCTAGAACTCAATGAAAATGAAAACACCTCACAAAGAAACTTGTGGGACACAGCAAAAGCAGTCCTGAGGGGCAAATTTATTGCCCTCAGTGCCCACATCAAGAGAATGGAGACAGACCAAGTAAATAATCTCATGTTGCAACTAAAACAGCTAGAAAAACAAGAAAAAATGGGACCTAAAGCTACTAGACGAAGCCAGATAACCAAATTGAGAGCAGAGATTAACCAATTAGAAAATCAGAAAACCATAACCAAAATAAACCAAACAAAAAGCTGGTTCTTTGAAAAAATAAACAAAATTGATGGCCCGTTGGCAAGATTAATTAAAAAAAGAAGAGAGGAAACCCATATTAATAGGATTAGGGATGCCACGGGAAACATCACAACACGTACCCAAGATATCCAAACAATTCTAACAGACTACTTTCAAAAGCTATACTCTCTAAAGGAAGAAAATCTGGCGGAAATGGATGCATTTTTAGAGAAATACAAGTTACCCAAACTGAGCAAAGAAGAAGTTAACCAATTAAATAAGCCAATATCCTATAATGAGATACAGGAAGCTATCAAAAGTCTTCCAACAAAAAAAAGCCCAGGACCAGATGGATTCACAGCAGAATTCTATAAGACCTTTAAAGAAGAACTAATACCCATACTCCTCAAGCTCTTCAGAGAAACAGAGAAAGAGGGAGCTATCCCAAACTCATTCTACGAAGCCAATATCACACTCATCCCCAAACCAGGCAAAGACCCAACCAAAAAGGAGAATTACAGGCCAATCTCCTTGATGAACACAGATGCAAAGATCCTTAACAAGATTCTAGCTAACAGAATCCAGAAACACATAAAAAAAATAATACACTATGATCAGGTAGGCTTCATCCCAGAGACACAGGGATGGTTTAACATACGTAAATCAATAAATGTAATCCAGCATATCAACAGAGCCAAGGTCAAGAATCACATGATTATCGCCACAGATGCAGAAAAGGCCTTTGATAAAATTCAACATTCATTCATGCTAAAAGCTCTGGAGAAAATAGGAATAGAAGGAACATTTCTAAAAACAATAAAAGCCATTTATGACAGACCAATAGCCAATATTATACTTAATGGGGAAAAGCTACAACCAATCCTCCTAAAAACAGGAACAAGGCAAGGATGTCCACTATCTCCACTCCTCTTCAACATAGTCCTAGAACCCTTAGCCAGGGCAATAAGGCAAGAAAAAGACATTAAAGGGATCCGCATAGGGAAAGAAGAAGTGAAACTATCCCTTTTTGCAGACGACATGATACTATACCTCCACGATCCCAAAAACTCCATCCCCAAACTTTTAGAAATCATAAGTCACTTCGGCAAAATAGCAGGATACAAAATAAACCCACAAAAATCAGTTGCCTTCCTATACACTGATAACGCACAGGAAGAGAGGGAAATAAAGGGAGCAACCCCATTCACAATAACCTCCCAAAAAATAAAATATTTAGGAATTAACCTAACCAAAGATGTGAAAGAACTATTTAATGAGAACTATAAAAAGTTAAAGAAAGAAATTGCAGAAGACACTAGGAAATGGAAAGACCTCCCATGCTCCTGGATAGGCCGACTTAATATAGTAAAGATGGTGATACTTCCAAAACTAATATACAAATTCAATGCAATTCCTATTAAAATCCCAATGACGTACATCACTGAAATACAGAAAACAGTCCAAAAATTTATATGGAACAACAAAAGACCTAGAATAGCCAAAACAATTCTAGGGGATAAAGACAATATGGGAGGGCTATCCATGCCGAACTTCAAACTCTACTACAGAGCTATAATCACAAAGACAGCATGGTACTGGCACAAAAACAGACCCGAAGACCAATGGAACAGAATAGAAGATCCAGATATAAATCCACAGGCCTACAGCCAGCTGATATTCGACAAAGGAGCCAAAGACATACAATGGAAGAAACACAGCCTCTTCAACCGCTGGTGCTGGGAAAACTGGGCAGCCACATGCAGAAAACTAAAAGTGGACCCCAGCCTATCACCATGCACCAACATCAACTCAAAATGGATTAAAGACCTTAACATTAAACCTGAATCTCTGAAACTACTGCAGGACAGAGTAGGAGAGACACTTGAACTAATAGGCACAGGAAGGAACTTCCTGAACAGAGTCCCAGGGTCACAACAAGTTGGAGAGAGACTCGACAAATGGGACTACCTTAAAATAAAAAGCTTCTGCACAGCTAAATCTATCGCAACTAAGCTAGAAAGACAACCAACTAATTGGGAAAAAATATTTACCAGCGATATATCAGACAAGGGGTTAACATCCTGTATATACAGGGAACTCAAGAAACTAATCCCTCCCAAACCTAACAAACCAATTACTAAATGGGCAAGGGAACTAAAGAGGGACTTCTCAAATGAAGAAATAAAAATGGCAAAGAAACACATGAGGAAATGTTCATCATCCCTGGTGGTGAAGGAAATGCAAATAAAGACAACCCTGAGATACCACCTTACCCCAGTCAGAATGTCCCACATCCACAAATCAGCCAACGACAAATGCTGGAGGGGATGTGGAGAAAGAGGAACCCTATTACACTGCTGGTGGGAATGTACACTTATACAACCACTTTGGAAAGCAGTCTGGAGGGTCCTTAGAAAGCTAAAGATTGACCTCCCTTACGACCCAGTCATACCACTTCTAGGCATCTACCCTGAACAACAGGAACCAATATACAAGGACACGTGCACCTCCATGTTTATTGCAGCACTGTTCGCAATAGCTAGGATATGGAAACAACCTAGGTGCCCCACCACAGATGAATGGATCCAAAAATTGTGGTATCTATACACAATGGAATACTATGCAGCCATTAGAAATGACAAAATAATGGCATTTGCAGGGAAATGGATGGAGCTAGAAGGAATCATGTTGAGCGAGGTAAGCCAAGAACGAAGAGACAAACGGTACATGGTCTCCCTCATAAGTGGATGCTAAATTCAAAAGGTTAGTGATACGACAAAACTAACAGGACTTAAGAAACAAAGAACTCCCGCTCATCTGGTTGAACCACTACTAAATATCCTCATGCTGCTGATCACAAATATGGTATATAACATGTGAACACTGTTATATATTACAGACTGTGGTAGACAATTTGCTCCAGGGAAGTTAGAATGAACTTGTGACTTTGAAATTATGTAATCATTTAATCACAATCAAAAAAAAAAAAAAAAAAAAAAAAAGAACCTCGGGGAAGGGAGGGAGGGAGGGGATGGTAGGGGGAAAACAATGGAGGGGGTAACAATGTTCAAGAGGAAGTGTACTCATAACCTCACTCATGTAACTGTGACCCTCTGTATAGTAGCTTTACAATAAAAAAAAAAAAAAAAAAAAAAAGATCATAGTTCCAAGCAAGCACAGGCAAGAATGTCTGCAACTTTTTTTTGGTAGATTGTGTGGCTTTAGCTCTGCGCTTGATCATTGTCCCTGAGCTCTTTTGCTCAAGGCTAGAGCTTTACCACTTGAACCAAAATGTCATTCCAGTTTTCTAGTGATTACTTTAAGATATAGACATTCTGGCATTCCGGACTGGCTTTCAACTGTGATCCTCAGATCTCAGCCTCCTGAGTAGGTAGGATTACAGAGGTGAGCCACCAGCATTCAGCTTCTGTGAGATTTTTATCTCTAATTAACTACCAAAAAAGCTGGAAGTGGAGCTGTGGCCCAAGTGGTAGAGTGTTAGTCTTAAGTAAAATAGCTCAGGAACAGCACCCAAACCCTGAGTTCAAGCCCTAATACTGGGCACCAAAAAAAAAAAAAAAAATACAGTCAGTAAACACAAGATGCTTAATATCATTAGTGAGTAGAAAATTATAAATTTAAATTACAATCACAGTGAGTTATCAATTCATGTCCAATAGAATTTTTTTAAGCACAGGCAGCAAAACAAATACAATAAAAAAATGTAGAGATAAGATATAAAAAGCTGAACCCTTACAAATGGTGACAGGAATGTAAAATGGTATACCTGCTGTGAAAAAAATGTAACAGCTGCTCAAAAACAAGGTAGCACGAGGTCATCCTGTGCATATACCCTAGATATATAATTAAGAGAATTGAGAATATGTCCAAACAAAAAAGCAAAACAGTGGTTTCAGGGGATGAGTTATTATTAATTATGAGTTATTATTAATGACTGCAATGGTTTTTTGGGTTTTTCTGGGTCCAGTCGTGGGGCCTGAACTCTGGGCCTGGGCACTGTTCCTCAGCTCTTCAGCTCAAGGCTAGCGCTCTACCACTTGAGCCACAGCGCCACTTCCCGCTTTTTTCTTTTGGCTTATGTGGTGCTGAGGAATCGAACCCAGGGCCTCATGCATGCAAGGCAAGCACTCTACCACTGAGCCACCTTCCCAGCCCTGACTACAATGGTTTTTGTCTGAGATGGTAAAAACACTCTGGAAATGGATAGTGTTGATAAAAGGTAAATAAATTGAATGTCACTGACATATATCCTTAAGTGTGGTAAATTTAGGTTGAGTGCTAGTGGTTCACGCCTACAATCCTAGTTCCTTTGGAGGTTAAGATCTGAGAATCCTGGTTCAAAGCCACCCAGAGTAGGAAAGTCCATAAGACTCTTTTTGCTGTTTGTAATGGGGCTTGAACTCAGGGAGCTGTCCCTGAGCTCTTTTGCTCAAGGCTAGCACTCTACCACTTAGAGCCACAGCTCAACTTCCAGTTTTGAGTGGTTAATTGGAGATAAGACTCTCATGCATGGGCTGGGTAGAGTGCCTGCCTTGCATGCATGAGGCTTTGGAGTCGATTCCTCAGCACAATATAAGCAGAAAAAGTCACAAAAGTGGCACTGTAGTTCAACTGGTAGAGCACTTGCCTTGAGCTGAAGAGCTGATGGAGAGCGCCCAGGCTCAAAGCTCAAGCCCTACAACCGACCAAAAAAAAAAAAAGACTCATGCAGACTTTCTGCCCAGGCTAGCTTCCAACCCTGATCCTCAGATCTCAGTCTCCAGAATAGCTAGGATTATAAGTGTGAGCCACTGGTATCTGGCTTCTGTGACACGCTTATCTCCAATTAACCACCAAAAGCTGGAAGTGGCATGCAGCTCAATTGCACAGCCACAGTAAGAGTCGAGCACATCAGCTCAGCCCTGATCAGAACCAGTACAAAAATAAAGCAGGGGAGGAGAGGGGTAAATTTAATATGATCTATATATCTGTATTTTGCCACTTTAAAAAAATAAAAAAGTACTTAAGCGGACTGGGCAAGTGGCTCAGTGGTAGAGTGCCTGCCTTGTTTGCATGAGGCCCTGGGTTCCATTCCTCAGCACCACATAGGCAGAAAAAGCTGGAAGTGGCGCTGTGGCTCAAATGGTAAAGAGAGCTAGTCTTGAGCTGAAGAGCTGAGGGACAGCGCCCAGGCCCAGAGTTTGGGCTCCATGACTGACATTCTTAGGCCCGGGCACCTGGGGCTCACGCCTGCAATCCTAATTACTCAGGAGTCTGAGATCTGAGGATTGTGGTTCAAAGCCATTATCTCCAATAAACCACTCAAAAAACCGGAAGTGGCACTGTGGCTCAAGTGGTAGCGCTAGCCTTGAGCTGAAGAACTGAGGAACAGCGCCCAGGCCCAGAGTTCAAGCCCCCCCCCACACACACACACGGCAACACACACACACACACACACGCACACACGCACACGCGCGGCATCCCACTTGCAATGCAGGTGCTTTAACACTTGTGTCTCTGCCAGCCCATTTTACCACAAGTTGTTTTTTTTTTTTTTTTTGTTTTGTTTTTTTTTTTGGATCCGATCGTGGGGCCTGAACTCTGGGCCTGGGTGCTGTCCCTCAGCTCTTCAGCTCAAGGCTAGCGCTCTACCACTTGAGCCACTTCTGGTTTTAGAGGTAAGAGGTAAGATTCTCAGGGACTTTCTTGCCTGGGCTGGCTTTGAACCGCAATCCTCAGATTTCAGCCTCCTGAGTAGCTAGGATTACAGGCATGAGCCACAAGTGCCCGGCAAACTTCCGGCTTTTTGTGTTTATGTGGTACTGTGGAATGAAACCCAGGGCTTCATGCATGCTAGGCAAGCACTCTACCACTAAGCCACATTCCCAGTCTTTTACCACAAGTTTTTTTAAAAAACAAATCTATTACCAAATACCATGATGCATAACTGTAGTAGCACTACTCAAGAGGCTGAAGCAGCAGGACTGAAGCAAACAGTTCTGGGCAACACACACACACACACACACACACACACATTCTTTTTTTTCTCTCTCTCTCTTACCTTTTATCCAAAGCTCTCAGTACTTTAGCAAAAACTTCTAATTCACAAAATTCACTGCCCAGTTGACATAAGCGCCCCTGTTGGTAAAGCTGAAATAAAAAAGAAACATGATTTTAAATGTTTAAATTTAACTTCCACTTTAGAAAATAATATGCTTAAAAATCATAAAACTAGGACAGAACAAAGGAAGAACTTAATTCCAATCTTTTTTCTTTCTTTTTTTAAAATTTGAGACATATTCTCACTCTGCAGCCTAAGCTGTCCTCAAACTCAGCCTGAAATACATGGTGAGGTTCAGGCCACTATATCTATATCTATATACTTTAAATCTATAAAAAGTCATCACACAAACAAGCACATATACACAAACTACATACACACAAGGAAACTTATGCATCTCATTTTGTTCAGAAATCTTTGTGAGTCATTAAGTAGTAAAAAAGTTCACAAATGGAAATAACTACAACACATGAAAAGTGAACACACTCTCAAAAGGTTGTAGTAATATATAATTTGTTTTTATGTTGTATACCTATGTTACATATGCATACACATAAATATCTGAAATGACCTCAATAATAAAATCTATGGAAATGATTATCTAAAGTTTTTCACTTGTCATCATCATCTTTCACCTCGATTACTACAAAAGTTTGGCAGAACTGGTTTCTCCAATTACCACCCTTGCTTGTCACACTTTACTGTCAGAGTAAACATTTTTTGTTTTGGGGGAGTGGTACCAGGGCTTAAATTTAGCCTTAAGCTCTTGTCGTACGTCCAGGTCAGCATTTTGCTCATTAATTGGAGATGAGGTCTTGAATACTTTTTTGCCTGGGCTGGCTTCAAACTTTGATCTAAATCTCAGCCTCCTAAGTAGTTTCGATTGTGGTTGTGAGCCACAGGTACCTGGCCAGATTTTTTTTTTTGGCTAGTCCTGGGGCTTGAACTCAGGGTCTAGGTACTGTCCCTGAACTTTTGCTCAAGACTAGCACTCTACCACTTGAGCCACAGCACCACTCCCAGCCTTTTCTGTTTATGTGGTACTGAGGAATTGAACCTGAGCTTCTTCATGCATGCTAGGCAAGCACTCTACCACTAAGCCACATTTCCAGCCCCAGAATAATCTTTTAAACTAGCCCTCTACCTCTCACCTCATACAAAAATCAACTCCAATTAGATCAAGGAACTCAAAGTAAAACCTGAAATTTCTGATCTATTACAGGAAAATGTAGAAAAAGTCTGGAAGATATATAGGCACAGGTGGATTTTTTTCTGAATACCAGATGCTCAGAGAATGTGATCAAAAATTGACAAATGGAGGGCTGGGAATGTGGCTTAGTGGTAGAGTGCTTGCCTAGCATGGGGGAAGCCCTGGCTTCGATTCCTCAGTAACACACACACACACACACACACACACACACACACACACACACACACACACACACACACACACACACACACACACACACACACACACACACACACACAGAGGGCTGGGAATGTGGCTTAGTGGTAGAGTGCTTGCCTAGCATGGGGGAAGCCCTGGCTTCGATTCCTCAGTAACACACACACACACACACACACACACACACACACACACACACACACACACACACACACACACACACACACACACACACACACACACACACACACACACACACACACACACACACACACTGCCCAGGCCCTTAATTCAAGCTCCAGGGCTGGCAAAAAAGAAAAAGAAAAAAAGAATTGACAAATGCAGCCATGCACCAGTGGCTCATGACTGTAATCCTAGCTACTCACAAGGCTGAGATCTGAGAATCGAGGTTCAAAGCCAGCCCGGGCAGGAAAGTCCATGAGACTCTTATCTCTAATTAACCACTAGAAAACCAGAAGTGGCGCCAGGCTCCAAGTGGTAGAGTGTTTTCCCTGAGCTGAAGAGCTCAGGGATAGTGCCCAGGCCCAGAGTTCGAGCCCCATGACTGACCCCCAAAAAAAGAATTAACAAATGGTATTGTACCAAATTTGAAGGTTTCTGCATAGCAAAAGACAATTACAAGCACCAAGAGACAACAGACAGAATGGGAAAAATTTTTTGCTAGCTATTCAACAGATAAATAATTAATAGCAAGAACATTCAAAGAACCTAAAAAAAAAGATATAAAAGAAACATACAAATGGCTAATAGATCCATGAAGAGCTGGCATTCACTGGTGGTTCATTCTTGTAATCTTAGTTACTCAGGAGGCTAAGATCTAAGGATCTTGGTTTGAAGCCAGCATGGGCAGACAAATTGAAGAAACTCTATCTACAGAATAAGCAGTAAAATGCCAGAAGTGGAGGTATGGTTCAAGTAGCAGAACACCAGCCTTGAGGGAAAAAAAAAGCTGACAGCACGAGGCACTGAATTCAAGCTCCAGTACTGGATAAAAATACATGAAGAAATGTGTTCAACGGCTTTAGCCATAAAGGAAATGTAAATCAAACCACACTAAGATTCCATCTCACTCCAGTTAGAAAGGCAACCATCAAGAAAACAACAAATGCTGACAAATATTGGGGGGGAGGGGGAGTGTCCCTCATACAATGTTGATGGAAATGTAGTGATTTGGAGGCAGCCAAGACATATAACTCTTCGAAATAACTAACAAAAAGCCAACAGTGGAGGCATGGCTCAAGTGGTAGAGTTCCAGCAACGAGCAGAAAAGCTAGGAAGGCAGAAGAATGCTTCTACCGCCAATATCATATTTAATGGTTAAAAAAAAAACATTTCCTCTAAAATGAGGAACAAGACAAAGATGTCCTCTTTCTCCATTCTTTTCAATATAATGCTAGAATTCCTAGCCAGGGCAATAAAGCACGAAAAAAGACATAAAAGAGATCTAAATAGGGAAAGAAGTCAAATATCTCTATTCAAAGACGGTATGATATATCTACAAGATCCTAAAGACCCCATCCCCAATCTCCTAGAACTGATTGGTAACTTTGGCAAAGTAGCAGGATTCAAAATTAATCCACAAACATCAGTAGCTTTTCTGTATACTAACAATGAATAGACAAAGAGAAATCAGGAAACCACTACCATTTGCAATAACCTCAACACAAAAACAACAAAAATCTAGGAATAAACCTAATCAAATGGATTAGAGGTGGAGGTGTGGCTCAAGTGGTAGAGTACCTACCTGTCTAGCAAATGTGATCCCCTAAATTCGATCCCCAGTATGAAAGAAAGAGAGAGAGAGAGAGAGAGAGAGAAAGAAAGGAAGAAAGGAAGAAAGAAAGAAAGAGAAAAGAAAAGAAAAGAAAGAGAAAAAGCAAGCAAGCGCTAACAAAGTGAAACACTTCCACAACAGAAACCTTAAAAGCCTGGAAAAAAAAAATTAAGACACTAGGAAGTAGAAGACATATGTTCATGGATCAGCAGAAGAATTATGAAAATGGTTATATTGCCAAAAGCTATACAAATCCAATGCAATACCCATCAAAATCCCAATGTCAATTTTACTTAGCTAGAGAAAACAATCCAAAAATTCATACTGAACCAAATAGCCAAAGCAAATCTGGAGGAAAACAGCAAAGCTGGAGGCATCACAATTCCAGACTTGAAACATTACTACAGAACTACAATAACAAGAATAATTGGTACTAGCACAAAAACAGGCCTTGAAGACCAATGGAATAAACTGGAAGACAGAAACCCAGGAATTTAAATACGTATGTTTGAAAAAACAGCTTCTTCGACAAATGGTGTTAGGAAAACCAGACTTATATATGTAAAATCAGATCCCTGTTACACTGATAATCTCTCAAAATGAATCAAAAACCTCATCATCAGACTCAAAACCATGAAACATTAGAAATGTATTGAGAGAAATATTAGAAAGTAATGGCATGTACAAGAACTTTCTTAGTAAAGTTCCAAGAGCTCAGCAAATCAGAAAGAGAATCGACAAATGAGATTACATCAAATGATGAAGTTTCTGCACAGACAAAAAGAAAAAAGAATAACGTGTCATTTGTGAGGAAATGGATGGACCTAGAAAAAATTTTCTTTTTTTGTTGGTCATGAGCTTGAATTTTAAGTTCACATTAGCTTGCTTCCCAACTTTTTTTTATAATAAAATGCCCCAGTGCTACGATTTTTAAGAATTATTCAGCATGAGCCGGGCGCCGGTGGCTCACGCATGTAATCCTAGCTACTCAGGAGGCTGAGATCTGAGGATCGCGATTCAAAGCCAGCCCGGGCAGGAAAGTGCGTGAGACTCTTATCTCCAATAAACCGCTAGCTCAAGCAGTAGAGCGCTCGAGCTGAAGAGCACAAAGACAGCGCCCAAGCCCAGAGTTCAAGCCCCACAACAACAACAACAACAACAAAAAAAAAAAATTCAGCATGGCTTTTTTTTCTTGCATTTATTTTTCACATTTAGATCAGCAATACATCTGAAGTGACTTTAGTATAGAATATGAGGTAAGACCAAGATATTTTTTTCCCTCATATAGACACCTAACTGACCAACACCATTTATTTAACTTTCCTTGCTCCAATGTTCTGTTGTAACACTTGACAGTTTACCTATCAGTCTTTTTCTGGGCTGCTTTGTTCCATTAATCTATTTGCCTTTTCAGTGTGCCAATACTGTATTATCTTAATATTGCTAGGTATTCAGCAATAGAAATTCTGGATTTTTTTTCTTCCTCATGATTGCTTTGGTCTGATACATTTTGGTTGTGCATCCTTTTAATGGTTATTATCCAACCATTCCTATTTTCTCTTATTGCCTGTTTTATAAATGGGCTGCCTATTAAGGCCTTCTGGATACGAGTTGGTTGCCTTATCTGATGATTTACATTAGATCTTTCTTTATTATAAAGCTTGTCTTTTATCTGCTAAAGTCATTTGCACTGTCCTCATAAAATGTGGTTTTCCTCCTTTTTTTTTTTGCCAGTCCTGGGACTTGAACTCTGGGCCTCAGCACTGCCCCTGCACTTCTTTTGCTCAAGGCTAACACTCTACCCCTTGAGCCACAAAGCGCTTTTGGCTTTTTTTATGTGGTACTGAGGAATCAATTCCAGGGTTTCATGCATGCTAGGCAAGCACTCTACCACTAAGCCACATTCCCAGCACACTGACCTATTAATATTTTTTGAAAGTTTAGCAAGGATTTATTTTGGTTTAACAGTGTTAAAGTAGAGAGAAATAGAAAAAAAAAATAGAAATATTTCCTGCTCCCCATGCAGGAAATGGGAATTACAGACTCATCACTAATAACTTATTCTACAAATTTTAGGATCTCAATAATCATATTTACATATTAAATTTATTCATTTTATTTTGTTATATGGTATGATGTTTCACAAAACAAAACAGTTATTCAAAGCATTTAAAAATATTTCCTGCCAGGCGCCAGAGGCTCACACCTGTAAGCCTAGCTACTCAGGAGGCTGAGATCTGAGGATCACAGTTCAAAGCCAGCCCAGAAAGGAAAATCCATGACTTTTTTTTTTTTTGTCATGGGACTTGAACTCTGGGCCTGGGCACTGTCCCTGAGCTCTTTAGCTCAAGGCAAGTGCTCTACCAATTGAGCCACAACACCATTTGAGTCACAGTACACTTCTGGTTTTCTGGTGGTTAACTGGAGATAAGAGTCTCAAGGACTTTCCTGTCCCTGGTCTGGCTTCGAACTGAAATCCTCAGATCTCAGCCTCCTGAGTAGCTAGGATTACATGCGTGAGCCACAGCACCCAGTGCCACAGTAGACTCTTATCTCTAATAAATCACCAGAAAACCTGAAGTGGAACTGGTAGAGTGCTAGCCTTGAGTTGAAGAGGTGAGGGATATAAACCATGATCCATCAATATAGATTAGATAGATAGATAGATAGAGAGATAGAGAGAGAGAGAGAGAGAGAGAGAGAGAGAGAGAGACAGATAAATTTCCCCACTGATTTGAAATTTAACATTGTCCCATAACTTTGTAATAAAATGCTAAATATGCTTTGGCTTCTTCCTAGACTAACTTCTGGTGTTTTGGTGGGGGTTTTTTGTTTGCTTGTTTTTGGGGTTTTTTTTGGGTCTGGTCGTGGGGCCTGATCTCTGGGCCTGGGCACTGTCCCTCAGCTCTTCAGCTCAAGGCCAGTGCTCTACCACTTGAGCCACAGCACCACTTCGGCTTTTTTCTTTTTGCTTATGTGGTGCTGAGGAATCGAATCCAGGGCCTCAGGCATGGAAGGCAAGCACTCTACCACTGAGCCAACTTCCCAGCCCTTTTTTTTTTTTTTTTTTTTGCCAGTCATGGGGCTTGAATTCAGGGCCTGGGCACTATCCCTGAGCTTCTCTTTGCTCAAGGCTAGCACTCTATCACTTGAGTCACAGCACCACTTCCAGCTTTTTCTGTGAATCTGGTACTGAGGAATCGAACCCAGGGCTTCATGCATGCTAGGCAAGCACTCTACCAATAAGCCACATTCCCAGCCCCCTGTCTATTCTTTAACACAGTTTTAGTCAGGTAACCTTCTCATGTACCTCAGTAGCCATTTACAACTTTCCTACAAAAATATACCATTCGAACTTCCTTACCCTCAGCAGACCACCTCCTCATTTATGGTAACTATTCCTTACAAGCCTCAGAGAAAGAAGCACTCTTTTCCCAACTCTAATTTAGAACAAATACTTTATGTACAGTAAAGAAGACAAAAGGGGGAAAGACTTGTTAATTGTTTCTGCTCAGTCTCTGCTCCATAATTAATTTCTACCCTAACTGGTATATTTAACCTCTCACTCTGTTTCTGACATTTGGCTAAAAAATATATTCCAGCTGGCACTGTGGCTCAAGTGGTAGAGCTCTCACCTTGAGCTGAAGAGATGAGGGACAGCGCCCAGGCCCAGAGTTCAAGCTCTGCGACCGACCCCCCCCTCCCCCAAAAAAAGGAGGCCATTGGAATATATATGTTGGGGGAGGACGAGGGGGTGCCGGTCATGGGGCTTGAACTCAGGATGCAGGTGCTGTCCCTGAACTCTTTTGGTAACTCTGAGTCACTGCGCCACTTCCGGGTTTTCTGGTGGTTAATTGGAGATGAGAGTCTCACTGACTTTCCTGCCTGGACTGGCTTCAAACCATGATCCTCAGACTTCACCCTCCTGAGTAGCTAGGATTACAGGCATGAGCTGCCTGCACTCGGCCACTTCATATTCATTTTACATTCTACTCAACAACTTATCTCTCCTATCCTCCTTAAGGAGCAGTCAACATTCCTATTTTACCTCATTCATCCCACAGCTCTCTCCTAAAGGTACTGATCAAAACTAATACGGTAATACTAGATTATACCAACCAAGAAGTTTGGGAAACCTTGATTACAAAAATAACTACAATTTTGTCCATAACCATGTGCGGAAATTAGTACTAGCAGAGAGATCTGATAGTTTCTCTTTAAAGTGGAGAAAATTGGAAACAAGAAGTACATGCCAGGCGCCGGTAGCTTATGCTTGTAATCCTAGCTACTCAGGAGGCTGAGATCTGAGGGTCTTGGTTCAAAGCCAGCCTGGCCAGGAAAGTCTCTGAGACTCTCATCTCCAATAAACCACCAGAAAACTTGAAGTGGCGTTGTAGCTCAAGTGGTAGAGCAATAGCCTTGAGCTGTAGAGCTGAAGGACAGCGCTCAGGCCCAGAGTTCAAGGTCCACGACTGACAAGAAAAAAAAAAAAAAAAAGAAAGAAACAGTACATATCCTAAAATTTTTACAAGTTGGGGAGAGGATGAGTATCTATATATGTAAATTTAAAGTACCTTAAAAAGCACCTATTAGTATGAGCTGGTATAGTATTTAAAATTTTTCCTTCTTGTATTTCTGTAAACAGGAGTCCTGTCTAGCACTATGGCTTATGCCTGCAATGCTGCTGTCCAGGAGGCTGAAGTTGGAGGATCTATGTTCCAGGATAGTGGAGCAGAAAAATCCACTATACCCTATCTCCAAAATAGCCAGCCAAAAGCAGAGCTGGAGGTGAGTCTAGAGGTAAAGAGCAGTGGCAGAGCAAGGAAGCTAAGCAAGAAGCAAGGCCATGAGTTCTAAACCCCAGTACCACAAAGAGAGAGAGAGAGAAAGAGACAGAGACAGAGAAGTATCAAGATTCATTGACATGGACTGGGAAGGTGGCTCAGTGGTAGAGCGCTTGCCTTGCATGCCTGAGGCCCTGGGTTCGATTCCTCAGTAACACATAAGCAGAAAAAAAAAAAAAAGCCAGAAGTGACACTGTGGCTCAAGTGGTAGAGTGAGAGCCTTGAGCTAAAGAGCTGAGGTACCCACGACCGGACCCCCAAAAAAAAAGATTCATTGACTTAGCCGGGTGCTGGTGGTTCATGCCTGTAATCTAGCTACTCAGGAAACTGAGATCTGAGGATCACGGTTCAAAGCCAGACCAGCCAGGAAACTCCCTGAGACTCTTTTTTCTTTTGGGGTCCGGTCATGGGGCCTGAACTCTGGGCCTGGGCACTGTCCCTCAGCTCTTCAGCTCAAGGCTAGCACGCTACCACTTGAGTCATAGCACCACTTCCAGCTTTTTTTTTTCCTGCTTATGTGATGCTGAGGAATCGAACCCAGGGCCTCATGCATGCAAGGCAAGCGCTCTACCACTGAGCCACCTTCTCAGCCCCCTCCCTGAGACTCTCATCTCCAATAAACCACCAAAAAACCGGAGGTGGCGCTGTGCCTCAAGTGGTAGAGCCCTTGCCTTGAGCTGAGGGACTGTGCCCAAGCCCAGAGTTCAAGCCCCACTATGGACCAAAAAAAAAAAACAGAAACAGAAACAAAAGATTCACTGATTTTTACCCTATTTCTACAGGAGCTAAAAGAACAGTTCTAGGTCTGATGCCTTGGCTCATGCATATAATCCTAGCTATTCAAGAGGCTGAGATCTGAGATCTGAGATCACAATTCAAAGCCAATCAGGTGGTAAAGTATGTGAGACTCTTACCTCCAATTATACCCCCCCCCCCAATGTGGTCGGTAGAGCTTTAGCCTTGAACAAAAAAAAGCTCAGAGACAGCACCCAGACTCTGAGTTCAAGTCCCAGAACCAAAAAAAGTTTTATAATATTTTTCAATACAATAATTTGCTACTGCAAAATACAAAATCTGTCTGAGCAAAAGGCACTTCGAAATATGAGGTTTGAAACTTGAACTAAATTCCTTAACGTCCTTGTCTATAAAAATAGATGAATTCATATTTTAACTGTAAGGCTTGATCAAGATAACAACACTGTTCAGGGCACAGATCAAATACCTTCCTTCATCTTAGCACAGTGCCATACTTACAATAGGTGTAAAGCTATTAAGGAGTAAAAAGCACCAAAAAGAAGCAATATTAAAATTCTGAATATGCGAGACAGAAAATGTGACAAAAGCACTATCTGTTCAGACTCCCTAATAATAACCTTCGAAGGAAGACCTTCAATTAGATGTGGAAATTACTAAAAGATACTCAAGTATTGTGAGGGAATTCAAGTAGTAAAGGTACTATTAAATTACCAGTGCTTTCCTCTAAAAACTGTACAAGTTCACACATGATTTAATGAAATTTACAGAAATAGCACATACAAAGTTGCAATTTCCCAGGTTGAGAAAGGAAAATTTAATTTGCCCTTGGGGAGGAAAGCATCTTACTGCAAAAAATTTCCTTAGCTACACACAATGTATCAAAGAGATCTGGAAAGAATGGAAAATTTCCTCTAAATCCACAAATAATACTATGCATAACCAAAATAAATCTCCACATATTTAGGGGAAAAATAATTGCAATAACAGGATTGGTGCAAAGCAGCTGGGTTTAGAATGCACCACGACAGTTGCAAATCCTGAAAAAAATATTCTGAGGTTGGAGAAAGCAGGCAATCTTCCCAGTAAAACAACTGCCGTAAAACACTAGACATACAGAAGGACATACACATCTGTTAAATATCGACTTACACTGTTCCAGCCAACTTACAAACCAAGAGGAAGTGTTTAAGACCAAAAAAAAAAATCCTCTTCTACTTCAGGTCACATTTTGCAAGGGTGGCTACTGCAAACTGGAGTGATCCATGCTGATTCAAGTCAAGAACAGAATAATAAATCCAGTGTTCAAATTCAAATGTGGAGGAGAGGAAAAGGGAGGTTTCCAAGTCCATAAAATTCTCCTCCCTCTCAAAACACTGCAAAATTGTCCACCTCTAAGGACACTTACCCTTGAAACTCCTTGGAGAGTGGTATGGAGACTTTCTGTTCACATTTTTTTTTTTTGAGGGAGGGGGGATGGAGGGAAGCGATTCAGGAATGCGGCAAGATTGCAACTTTCAAACACATGTATACAATTTAAATTTTCTGTTGTTTTTTTTTTAAGAAAATACCACCTCTTTTCAGTCGACTAACACTCATTAATTTAAAAAAAACCAACTTAACACCAAGTATAAATAACAACAACAACAAAAATCAAAGCTTTCAAGAATATGCAAATAAACCACACGGACTATTTCCCAAAAAAAGAAAAAGAAAATCTCTAACTCTCCTGAGATTTGGGAAGAGAATAAGAAATGAAAGCAGGGGAAAGGGGGGTGGGGGTGGAATCAGCGAGATGGGAAAGGGGAGGGAGGAAGACTACAAGCAAAAAAAAAAAAAAAAAGTCCAGCTGATAATTGGGAAGAGAAGGCGGAAAACAGCCCTAAGATAACACAGCAGAGAAGGACTGGGTGGGACAGGGGCGCCATGGAGGAGTTTCCCCGCAAAAGGCCTACCCAAGGCCGGGGGGGGGGGGGGGGGGGGGGAGGGGGGAGGAAGGCACCGAGTAGCAGGGGGACGCCAAAAGGAGGCAAGGCTCATCAGGAAGAAATGTCCAGGCCTCAAAGCTTAGGAGCCGGGGGAATCTGGCGAGTTGAGTGATACTGGCCAGGGCAGCAGGCGCGTCCGAGGCGGGCTGCTCTTGCTACGGGGGTGAGGGGTTAACTGCGGGGGGGGGGGGGGTTCGCCGACGTGGAAGGGGGTGCGGCCCCGCGGGGCTGCGGCCGGGGCGCAGCGAGCAGGCCCACGGCCCGTACCTTGTAGTAAACATCGAACTGGATGTTCTCCGGCAAGGAGCGGATGTCTCGGCGGGAGCGGATGTAGTTGTCCACGACCGCGGAGATGGCGGTGTTGTAGAGAGTCTCTGGGATCCACTCTAGTTCTACGGCCGCCATCTTCCTTCCCTCCTCCTCCTCCGCCTCCTCCGCCTCCGCCTCTCGAAGGCCCCCGCCTCCCTCCGTAGCGAACCCCTCTGCGGCCCCGGAGGATTCGGAGGGGCGGCGGCGGCGGCGGCGGCCACGCGGACACCCGGCTGAAGGGCAGGGCCGCCCCTGCTGCTCTCGGAGCGAGGAAGAAGACGACCGAGGAAGCGGACCAAGGGCCTGGTGTAAAAGAGCGGGACGGGACCGGGCAGACAGCCGAGCCGAGCCGGGCAGAGCGGAGTCGAGACGAGCTAAGGCCGAGGCGAGCGGGGGCCGAGCCAAGCCTCACATTCCGGGTTTGAGAAGAACCCGGGCTCCGTCCCAGCGCTGAGCACTGCAGGGGCGGGGCTGCGTGTGCGGCGTCATGACGTCAGCCACGCCGACGCGCTGCTGGAGGGAAGGAATGCGGGATGGGAGGGGTGGGGGTGGAAAACGTGGGTGGAGGGAGCGAGCGGGATCCCGCCCACCCGCAGCCTGTTCTATGCAGGGCGAGGGAGACTTTGCACTGGAAGAAGTTCTTACGTACGTGTGTGTGTGTGTGTGTTCAGTGAGTCTGCATCGGGAGTTTTCAGGTAAAAAAATAAAACTGGGGGCCCTCTCCCCGCAGAATGCATAGTTTAGCCATACAGTAAAAATTAGGCATTCACAATTATTAAATTACTCCTTCAATCAACTTTACACATCTTCCTTTCCTTTTATTCTAAATAACCTTTCCATTGCCTCTCTCTTTCCCTGCTTCTCTCCCCCCCTATATTTCGTTATCCAAATAAAATTTTCGAAAAACATAAAAGAATAAAGAATTCCAGCTCCAATTTGGAAGGAAATTCAGCTTGATTATTGGCTTGAAACACAAATCGTGTAGGGATTAAGTTTAACAGACTATATCGTGACTGTGATAGTTCTTGATAGAAGTGAAGATTTCAGTTTTCAGTCCTGTATTCAAGGAAAGACTGTTGAATAATTAGGTTTGTTTCAACTCTTTTCCTTCCTTAGCCTGAACATCTGCTGTTTATGTAATTTAATTTTCTAAATCTGGGCTTTAAAGAACTTGATGCAGTATCTTTATGTGCTCGACATTAACTGGGAAATTGTTGCTGTAATTGTCAATGACATTGTTGGTCTCTTAGTCACCTATAACTATAAATCCTGAAACAACAATAATAACGTCCTGTTATTCAACTCTTGAAATCATTTGGTAGTTGACAGGACAGACATGTATGTTTAGCAGCTGGGTCAGGCTTATTTACCTGTATTGATAATTTTGTATGGTTTGTAAATAATGTCATAAGTATTCAAATGATGGTAGACCAAAAAAAAAAAAAAATTTCCCACCCCTTGCTCTAAAGGAATTGGAAGGGGTTTCCTTCAATTGATATTTCAAGGGCTAGAAAGGTGGCTCAGTGGTAGAGCGCTTGCCTTGCATGCATGAGGCCCTGGGTTCATTTCCTCAGTATCACATAAGCAAAAAGAAAAAAGCTGAGCTGGGAAGGTGGCTCAGTAGTAGAGCGCTTGCCTTGCATGCCTGAGGCTCTGGGTTCAATTCCTCAGCACCACATAAGCAAAAAAAGAAAAAGAAAAAAGCTGGAAGTGGTGCTGTGGCTCAAGTGGTAGAGTGCTAGCTTTGAGCTGAAGAGCTATGGGACAGCGCCCAGGCCCAGAGTTCAGGCCCTACGACCGGACCCCAAAAAAAAAATTGGTATTTCAGTGTTAATGATCAGTAACTCAGTAAAAAGAAAAACATAATCTTCTTCAATGTATATTACTTTATTCATCTACAGTCCATGAGCCTAAGAAAGCTATGGTTCGACTCAAAGAAGAGTTGCCAAAGCTGGGAAGGTGGCTCAGTGGTAGAGCACTTGCCTTGCATGCCTGAGGCCCTGGGTTCCATTCCTCAGCACCACATAAGCAAACAGAAAAAAGCTGGAAGTGGCCCTGTGGCTCAAGTGGTAGAGAGCTAGCCTTGAGCTGAAGAGCTGAGGGACAGCGCCCAGGCCCAGAGTTCAGGCCCCATGACCGGACCGGAAAAAAAAAAAAAAGTCAAAGAAGAGTTGCCAGATTTATCAAGTCAAAAAATATACAGGGGGCTGGCAAGGTGGCTCAGTGGTAGAGCGCTTGCCTTGCATGCCTGAGGCCCTGGGTTCGATTCCTCAGCACCACATAAGCAAAAAGAAAAAAGCCAGAAGTGGTGCTGTGGCTCAAGTGGTAGAGTGCTAGACTTGAGCTGAAGAGCTAAGGGACAGCACCCAGGCCCAGAGTTCAGAGTTCAGGCCCCATGACCAGACCCCCCCCCCCAAAAAAAATATATATATAATATATATTTTATATATATATATATATACATATATATATATATATATATACACACACACACACACACAGGGCTGGAAATGTGGCTTAATGGTAGAGTGCTTGCCTAGCATGCATGAAGCCCTGGAATTGATTCCTCAGTACCACATAAAAGAAAAAGCTGGAGTCAGGTGCCACTGGCTCATACCTGTAATCCTAACTACTCAGGAGGCTGAGATCTGAGGATTGAGGTTCAAAGCCAGCCCAGGCAGGAAAATCCTTGAGACTCTTATCTCTAATAAACCACTCCGAAAACCAGTAGTGGCACTGTGGCTCAAGTGGTAGAGTGCTAGTCTTGAGCTGAATTGCTCAGGGATAGTACCCAGGCCCAGAGTTCAAGCCCCATCACCAAACTGCCCCCCTCAAAAAAAAAAAAAGCTGGAAGTAGTGCAGTGCTGTGACTCAAGTGGTAAAGTGCTAGCCTTGAGCAAAAGAAGCATAGGGACAATGCCTAGGCCTTGAGTTCAAGCCCCAGGACTGGCCAAAAAAACAAAACAAACAGTGCATGGTATGGATGCTCAAGCCTGTACTACTAACTGCTCAAAAGGCTGAGATTTGAGAATCATGGTTCAAAGCAGGAAGGTCTGTGAGAGTCTTATCTACAATTAACCACCAAAAAACTAGAACTATGGCTCAAGTAGTAGAGCACTAGCCTTGAACAAAACATCTCAAGGCAGTACCCAGACCCTGAGTTCAAGAACCAAGACTGGAGGAAAAAAAAAAAAAAAACAACTAGGTGCTGGTAGCTCATGCCTGTAATCCCAGCTACTTAGGAAAACAGTATTTCCAGAGGATCAAGATTCAGAGCCAAGGGCTGGGAAGGTGGCTCAGTGGTAGAGTGCTTGCCTCATATGCATGAGGCCCTGGGTTCAATTCCTCATTACCACATAAACAGAAAAATCCAGAAATGACACTGTGGCTCAAGTGGTAGAGCACTAGCCTTAAGCTGAAGAGCTGAGGG
The DNA here is from genome assembly GCF_019054845.1 of Dipodomys spectabilis. Classification (NCBI taxonomy): domain Eukaryota; kingdom Metazoa; phylum Chordata; class Mammalia; order Rodentia; family Heteromyidae; genus Dipodomys; species Dipodomys spectabilis. The sequence continues at coordinate 8,645,285 of NW_024870681.1, forward strand.
CCAGCACCTAGGCCCAGAGCTCAAGCCCCACGACTGACAAAAAAAAAAAAAAAAAGATTCAGAGCCAGATGGGACAGAAAAATGAAAATTACAGGCAAAAAAACAAGTTGGTGGCATGGTTCAAGTGTTAGTTATCAGCAGAGAAATCAACTCTAGCAAGATAGAAACCTTGAGTTCGAATTCATACAGAAAAATATACAAATACCTAATTATCCTTCAATTGTTAATGTGCTTTTTTGTTTAGTTGGTTTTTTTGAGACAAGGTCTTATTATGTATTTCAGATTGCCCTTGAAATTAAGGATTCTCTTCTCTCAATCTTCTGAGCACTGAAATTACGGAGCATGCACAACCACAGTTGAACTAGCCAACTTCTTCTTTTCTTAAATTTTCATCAGCTTACATTGATCACATAGAAGGGATTTCAAAGTTACATATCCACACATTTACAAAATAGTCCAATCAAGTTCACCCTCAACTGGTTATTTACTTATTTATTTATTTTGCCAGTCATGGGCTTGAACTCAAGGCCTGGGCACTGTCCCTGAGCTTCTTTTGCTCAAGGCTAACACTCCACCACTTGAGACACAGCACCATTTCCACTTTTTTCTATTTATATGGTACTGAGGAATCAAACCCAGAATTCATGAATGCTAGGCAAGCATTCTACCACTGAGCCACATTCCCAGCCCCTCAAATGTCTTTTAAATATATGTTCCATGAAATAGTTTTACCCATTGTGTGTGTATGTGGCACTTACACTTGAACCTAGGATCCCACGCTTCCTAGGCAAGTGTTCTAAAACATGACCTACACTCCCATTATTTGTGCAACTATTACATGGGAGACACCCACACCAAAACCTATATTTGTTGTTTATCTAAAACAAGCTGTGTTTTATCCAGCAGCCATATTTCAAGGGCTCCATGAATCCCCTGAAACACTGCAGATGTTCTGGACAGAACTTAGATGAAGTGTATCAGATACCTATTGATTACTGTAAGATCTAAATACTGATAGGCAGAATTTTTTTTTTTCCGGTTGTGGGGCCTGAACTCTGGGCCTGGGTGCTGTCCCTCAGCTCTTCAGCTCAACGCTAGTGCTCTACCACTTGAGCCACAGTGCCACTTCTGGCTTTTTTCTTTTTGCTTATGTGGTGCTGAGAAATCGAACCCAGGGCCTCATGCGTGCAAGGCAAGCGCTCTACCACTGAGCCACCTTCCCAGCCCCAGATAGGCAGAATTTTATATATATATATATATATATATATATATATATATATATATATATTTTTTTTTTTTTTTTTTTTTTTTTTTTTTTTTATTGGGTATGGGCAATGCCTCAAAGCAAGGCAGCATGAAATCTTTTCGGGATACCCAGCTAGGCTAAAGTGCTGGTGTAGAAACAGAAAACCTGGAGAAGTCAATGGCTCTGGAAAACATCATTCAAGTGTGTACACATTGTTTTTTCTATTCCTTACCCAGGTACTGACTTCCCCGTGATAGCTTGCTTGGATATGTTGACATTTTGTTTGTTTGTTTTGTCTGTCATGGAGCTTGAACTCCGGACTTGGGCACTTTCCTGAGCTCTTATTTTTGCTCAAGGCTAGCACTTTACCACTTTGAGTCACAGCACCACTTCCAGTTTTCTGATGGTTGACTGGAGATAAGAGTGTCATGGACTTTCCTTCCGAGGCTGGCTTTGAACCATAGTCCTCAGATCTCAGAGTTCTGAATCACTAGGATTACGTGTGTAAGCCACCAGCGCTTGGCAATATGCTGATTTTTTTTTTTCCAGTCATAGGGCTTGAACTCTAGGCCTGGGCACTCACTGTCCCTCAGCTCTTCAGCTCAAGGCAAGTGCTCTACCGCTTGAGCCACAGCGCCACTTCCGGTGTTGTATAGTTCATTTTCAACATAGTGTTGTTAAGTACCACTGCTGCATTTGTTCATCCTTGTCCCTCCTTTTCTGTGCCCCTTCCAAAGACAGATAAATGAACAAAAAAGACAAAATGAAGAGGAAAACAGCAACAACAAAAAAAAGTCCTCTTGTGGCTTGGAAGGTGGCTCAATGGTAGAGTGCTTGCCTTGCATTCATAAGGCCCTGGGTTCAATTCCTCAGCACCACATAAGCAGAAAATGTCAGAAGCGGTACTGTAGCTCAAGTGGTAGAGCGCTAGCCTTGAGCTGAAGAGCTGAGGGACAGTGCCCAGGCCCAGAGTTCAGGCCCCATGACCAACAAAAACATTTTTTAAAAATCCTCTTGTTTCCATCTCCTGGACTTCATTTCAATAAATACTACCTTTTCTTTATGTCAGTTGTGGGTAGATTATGTTAGTTTTGGTAGATTGTGGGGCTTTGGGATTGGTCCTGAGCTTTTTCAGTTGAAAGCTAATGTTCTACTACTTTGAGTCACAGTGGCCACTGCCGGTTTTCTGGTTTCTGGTGGTTAATTTAAGAATGACATGAACAGCCGGGCACTGGTGGCTCACGCCTGTAATCCTAGCTACTCAGGAGGCTGAGATCTGAGAATCGTGGTTCAAAGCCAGCCCGGGCAGGAGAGACCGTGAGACTCCTATCTCCAATAAACCACCAGAAAACCGGAAGTGGCGCTGTAGCTCAAGTGGTAGAGCGCTCGCCTTGAGCTGAAGAGCTGAGGGACAGCGCCCAGGCCCAGAGTTCAAGCCCCACGACCGACAAAAAAAAAAAAAAAGAATGACATGAACATTACTGCCTGGGCTGGCTCTGAATCATGGTCATCAGTTGTCAGTCGTCGTCATCTTCTTCTTCTTCTTCTTCTCCTGCTCCTTCTTCTTCTCCTTCTCCTCCTCCTCCTCCTTGTTCTTCTTCTTTTTTGTCGGTCACGGGGCTTGAACTCTGGGCACTGTCCCTCAGCTCTTTAGCTCAAGGCTAGAGCTCTATCTCTTGTGCCACAGTACCATTTCGGTTTTCTAGTGGTTTATTGGAGATGAGTCTCTTGGACTTTTCTGCCCACGTTGGCTTTGAACCACAATCCTCAGATCTCAGTCTCCTGCGTAGCTTGAATTAGAAGCCTGAGCCTCCGGCACACAGATTCAACAAATACTATCTTATATGATCAGTTACACACAGGCATTGCACCTCTTTGTTCCTATCTTAGGAATATCATTCTTTGGTTTCACTGTGTCAGTGCCTACACTGGTATGCTGATTTTTTTTTAGGGGCGGGGGTCTGGTCATGGGGCCTGAACTCTTGGCCTGGGCACTGTCCCTTAGCTCTTCAGCTCAAGGCTAGCACTCAACCACTTGAGCCACAGCGCCACTTCCGGCTTTTTGCTTTTTGCTTATGTGGTGCTGAGGAATCGAACCCAGGGCCTCATGGATGCAAGGCAAGTTCTCTACTACTGAGCCACCTTCCCAGCCCCTGCTGATTTTTGTAACCTGCATGTAGCAGCTTCTATAAAACCCTGTCTCTGTGCATGTTCAAATACAGTACCTTTTGTTTTTGGGTTTTTTGTTTGTTTGGTTTGGTTTGTTGTGGGCTTGAAATCAGGGCCTGGACACTGTCATAGATCAAGGCTAGCTCACAAATCCACTTCCAGTTTTCTGGTGGTTAATCAGAGATAAGAGTCTCACAGACTTTCCTCTCTGGCTGGCTTTGAACCATGATCATCAGATCTCAGCCTCCCGAGTAGGTAGGATTATAGGTAGTGAGCCATTAGCACCCGGTCAAATACAGCATCTGAACATAGCTGATTGTAGTCTCCAATACCTACAACATTATGTCCCAATAATTTCATTCTTCTAATTGAACTAAAACAAGGGCTAACATTTGTTTGAACCATCTCTTCTCCTAAACACAATAGTTAAATACTTTATTGGAAGTTATATATAGTATATATTAAACTTCAACCTGTATATTATCTGTAAAAAAGTATTCAACCTATATACTATTAACTTCAACTTGTACAATATATTTAAATAGCAGACAGGTTGAATTTTATTACATCCCTGAAGTCAGGGATGTGCAGGGATATCTGCCTACAATATCTGTCACCTCATGGATCACCAGGATTGATTTTGATGATGTGGCTGTCTCATGGGTATATCCTTTCTTTTGGGGGCTGGCTCTGCTATATGTGTTTCTCCCAAGGCTCTAAGTTCAAATCCCCTAGTACCACCAAAAGAAAATTCTTGACATACTAAATAGTAAATTAAACAAATAAATAAATATTAAATTAATATTAGATATTTATTTCCCATTCTCCTGTCCCACATCAGGCTATGGCAATTACCTCTGCACTTTCTCTGAGTTTGCCTAATATGGTAGAATTATATACTATTTGTCCTTTTGGACCTGGCCTTTTTTTTTTTTCTTGAACTCAGGGCCTCTGCACTTGGATTACAGGCGTGAGCCACCAGTGTCTGACTCATGGCTTATTTTTATTAGCATATTTGCAGGGTGCCCATTGTAGCACATATTAGACTTACATACCTTTTTTTTTTTTTTTTGAGTCCGGTCATGGGTCCTGAACTCTGGGCCTGGGCACTGTCCTTCAACTCTTCAGCTCAAGGCTAGCACTCTACCATTTGAGCCACAGCGCCACTTCTGGCTTTTTTCTTTTTGCTTATGTGGTGCTGAGGAATCGAACCCAGGGCCTCATGCATTCAAGGCAAGCTCTCTACCACTGAGCCACATTCCCAGCCCCACTTACATACCTTTTTAAGGCTTAGTAATATACGGTGTATGTACATACCACATTTTGTTTATCTATTCATCCGTTGATCAACCTTTAGATTGCTTTTACCTTTTGGCAAATGTGAGCAACACTGCTATGAATACACGTGTACAATTATCTATTTGCATCCTATTTTCAGTTCTTTTGGGAAGATACCCAGGAGTAGGATTGCAGGACCATATGGTAATTCTATGTTTAACTTTTGGAGGAACTGCCAAACTATTTCCACAGCATCTGCATCACTTTACATTCCCATAAGCAATGCATAAGAGTTCCAGTTTTTCTGTATCTTTGCCAGTGCCTGTTATTTTCCATTTAAAAATAATAATAGCCATCCTAATGGGTGTAAAGTGATAGGACAATATTTTTGCACCTCACAAAAATTCACGATAGAGTGAGGATCTAGCCCAAAAGGAAAAGCATTCTAAATACAGAGTCAAAAGACACTAAAAATTGTGTTGGAAAATATTTAGGCAAATATTTTAAGGTCTTAAATGCAAATCCCAATTTGATTTACACATATTTTCTCCCATGTTTAAATATATGTCTAAGGATATTTATTCGGATTGTTTATATGGTAAAATAGCAGTTTTAATACCATGGACTAATATCTGCAGCCCTGCCCCCACCTCTGCAGGCAGCAGCTAGTGGGTTCTGTGTTCATTTGTTTCATGTGAGAGGGTACAGAAAAGAGAAACAAAGAGCCTTTTCTTTGTTTTACATTTCAAAAGTCTATGCTCTGAAAGGAAAAAGAAAGCTCATATGCATAAACAGCACAAAAGATTTGAGACCAACTCCATGTATAGAGCTTCACCATTTCTTAGACAAGCCAGTTTCCTAGGCAAGGAGGAAGGAAAGGAAGGAAAAGCCCAGAGTAGAAAGTATAGACATCTGATTATGGAGGAAGTGTGCTGCTCAGTATCCTTCAACCATTGCAACCACCTTCACTCCAGAGGAAGATCCTAGAGAAAGAATTGTTTTTTAAATTGAGTTTGAGTATATAGGGTTTACTTTCATAGGAGGTATCTAGAGAGACAATGGGAATCTGAAACAGTTAACTTCCTGATTTACCCAGAAAGGAGCCTTAAACATCTAAGAACCCCAGATGGCATAGGAGTGGTAGAGTGACTGTCTTCAATACTGAGAGTAACCGGCAACTGAAATGTTCTGACAACAGAATGAAATTTCTGTGTGTCCAAGGACTTTAGATAGCCTTCTAGAACTGCCCACTGGCATCCCAGTATAGGGGCTGACAGTTCTCGTATACCAAAGTGTGCTTTTGAAAGGAGAGAGAGAAATTTCTCTGTCAAGAAACTTTATAGTAGCTGAGCATCTGTGGCTCATGTCTGTAATCCTAGCTATTCAGGAGGCTGAGATCTGAGGATCACGGTTCAAAGCCAGCCCAGACTCTTATCTCCAATTAAACACCAGAAAACCAGAAGTGGCACTGTGGCTCTAGTGGTAGAGTGCTTGACTTGAGCTGAAGATCTTAGGGACATTAGGGACAGAGCCCAGGTCCAGAGTTCAAGCCCCATGACTGACAAAAAAAAGAAAGAGAGAGAGAAAGAAAGAAAGAGAGAGAAAGAAAGAAAGAGAAAGAAAAACAGGAAGAAAGAAAAAGAAAGAAAGAAGGAAAAGAGAAGAAAAAAGAAAAATCTGGAAGGGGCACTATGGCTCAATGGTAGATTGCTAGCCTTAAGCAAAAGAAGCTCAGGGACAGTGCTCAGGCCCTGAGTTCAAGCCCCAGGACTGGCAAATAGTGGTTCATGCCTGTAGTCCTAAGCTATTCAGGAGGCTGAGATCTGAGGATCATGGTTCAAAGCCTGCCAGCCAGCCAGGACAGGAAAGTCTGTGAACCTCTTCTCCAATTAAGCACCCCAAAAAACCAGAAGTGGAGCTCTGGCTCAAGTGTTATTCCTGAGCAAAAAAGCTCAGAGAAGGATGGTGCCCACGCCCTGAGTTCAAGCCTTATGCACATGTGGTTACTAGCCCCCCCACCCTCCCCCGCTCCACACCTCCCTACATCCCACAAACCAAAGGGAAACCAACCAAACAAAAACTATGTCAGTCTGAGCTGAGCTGTTTTCCCAGAGTAAGGCCTCCCAACCCCAAGGCCGCTGCATTCTGCTGGCAGACTTTACCCTCAGTGTGGTGAGTGGGTGTGGAGCAGACAGGCAAACTAAGACCCTCCCAGAGGAAGAAAGCAAGGGAGGTTAAGGGATTTCATGGATGTTACTTGACTGCTGTGCCTAGCCTTTTGAGGTTGTTGTTATTGTTTATTCTTGCTTCCTCCTTATGGATTGTGTTTGCCTAAAATTTGTTGGATCTCAGCCATCTGATCTTTTAAAAAAAAAAAAAAATATTAGCAGAAGTGGCGTTGTAGCTCAAATGGTAGAGCGCTCGCCTTGAGCTGAAGAGCTGAGGGACAAGCTCAAGCCCAGAGTTCAAGCCCCACAAGGGACAAAAACAACAAAAAAGAATAAGCAAAAAAAATGAGCATCTATTAATTATACAAGGTTTCCACTGTAATGTTTCCACTCACACATACATCTCCTCTGAGCTAAACTAGCCTATTTCATTCACCTCTTCCAAAGGGTTTTCGACAGGTTTTGTTGGTTTTCATACGTGCAAACAAATGGCTTCAACCATATTCACCCCGCTTTTACTCCTTTTGTAGGGTCTCCTCTCTCCCAGTAGCATCCACCACCCTCAGTGAAGTCCTGAGGCTTGAACTCAGGGCTTGGGCATGCATTCTCCCTGAACTTTCTAATTCAAGCTAGCACTCTATCACTTGAGCCACAGCTTCACCACTACTACTACTACTACTACTTTTTCTTCTTCTTCTTCTTCTCCTTCTTCTTCTTCTTCTTTTCTTCCTCCTCCTCCTCTTCCTCCTCCTCCTCCTCCTCTTTTTTATTCTTCTTCTTCTTCTTCTTCTAGTTCTTTTTAAAAGTATGTATTAATTATACCAAGAGGCTCCACCAGGGCTGGGAAAGTGGCTTAATAGTAGAGTGCTTGCCTAGCATGCATGAAGCCCTGGGTTCGATTCCTCAGTAACACATTAACAGAAAAAGCTGGAAGTAGAACTGTGGCTCAAGTGGTAGAGTGCTAGTTTTGAGTAAAAGAAGCTCAGAGAGAGTGCCCAGGCCCTGAGTTCAAGCCCCAAGACTGACAGAAAAAAAAAAGCTCCACCATTTAGTCAGCCAGATGATGTTATTGGCTTTTTTGTTAATCATCTCAAAGAAGTAAATATAACACTGTATGGGGTCAGGCACTGGTGACTCATGCCTGTAATCCTACTACTGAGAAAGCTGAGATCTGAGGACTTGAGACCTGAGGATCTGAGATCTGAGATCTGGTTCAAAGCAAGCCCTGATAGGAAGATCCCTGAAACTCTCCATTAACTACCAAAATCTCCAATTAACTAACAAAAACCTGAAAATGGAATTTTGCCTCAAGTATAGCGTGCTAGCTTTAAGCACAAAAGCTCAGGGACAACAGCCAGGCCCTGAGTTTAAGCCCCAGGACCAGCACAAAAACAACAAACAAATGAAACTGTAGGATTATGATCTTACGTGTTAAAACATAAGGTGGTGGTGGTGATGTTTGTAATTGATCCCAGGGGCTTATTCATGCACAGCAAATGTTCTACCAGTAAACCACATTGCCAATCAGTAAAGTTTTATTGTTTTGCTGAGTTCCTTTTTATCTTTGGAGTATGGGATAAGTCACTAGGATTCACTTGGAATCATCTTCAATTCCTCTTTCTCACCTTCTACATCCTATTTACCCAGAAGCCTTTGTGGTTCTGCTTTCAAAATACCTGTCAATCTGGCTGTTGGTGGCTCATGGCTGTACTCCTAGCTATTCAGGAGGCTGAGATTTGAGGATTGTGGTTCAAAGCAGCCCAGACAGGAAAAGTCCCTGAGGCTTACCTTCACTATACAACTAAAGGAAAGAAAAACAAAAAAACAAAAAAAACAGAAGTGTAACTGTGGCTCAAGTGGTAATGCACTAGCCAGAAAGCTCAGGGACAGTATCCAGGCCCTGAGTTCAAGTCCCAGGACTGGCACCAGGAATAAAATAAAATAAAACCGTCTATAAAATTTGATCACTTCTCACATCACATATTACCAATTATCTGTCATTGGATAACTGAGGTAGTTTCCTACAATGGTCTACTACTTTCTACTACTCAAACTCTTCAGTGGCATAGCCATTTTCTCAAAGTAATAACAAAGGTCCTTCTAATGGCTAACAGGAGTGCACACAATTTGAAGTTTCCTACCTCACCTCTCTTGAGACATGATTTCCTACTGTGTTCCTCCTGTCTGTTCTAGCCACACTGGTCACCTTCTCTTCTGTTCACTCTGCCTGGAGGGATTTTCTTTCTTTTTAAAAAATTTTAAATTTTTATTTATTTATTCTTTGATCTAGGGCTTGAACTCTGGGCCTGAAGACTGTCTCTGAGCTTCGTTTTTTTTTGCGGGGGGAGGGGTCAGGTCATGGGGTCTGAACTCTGGGCCTGGATGCTGTCCCTCAGCTCTTTAGCTCAAGGCTAGCGCTCTACCACTTGAGCCACAGCGCCACTTCCAGCTTTTTTCTTTTTGCTTATGTGGTGCTGAGGAATCGAACCCAGGGCCTCAGGCATGCAAGGCAAGCGCTCTACCACTGAGCCACCTTCCCAGCCCTCCCTGAGCTTCTTTTGGTGAAGGCTAGCACTCTACCACTTGAGCCACAGTGCCTGTTCCATCTTTTTTTTTGGGGGGGGGGTAGTTTATTGGAGATAAGAGTCTCACGGAGGGCGGAATGTGGCTTAGGGGTGGATCACTTGCTTCCTTAGCATGCATGAAGCCCTGAGTTCTATTCCTCAGTGCCACATAAACAGAAAATGCCAGAAGTGGTGCTGTGGTTCGAGTGGTAGAGCACTAGCCTTGAGCAGAAAATCTCAGGGACAGCACCCAGGCCTTGATTTTAAGCCCCACAACTGACAAAAAAAAAAAGTCTCACAGTTTCCTATCTGGTTTGGCTTCCTCAAATCTCAACCTCCTGAGTAGCTAGGATTACAGGCATGAGCCACCAGTGCCCAGCTTGGAGTGATTTTCATTTACATGCCTTAACTATAACTATTAACTTTCTTCCCCTCAAGTCTTGCGCAAATGATGCCTTTTCAATGAGCCCTTCCCAGATGACCCTAAATAGCATTGTAACTAGTCCTCTAAACCATTTATTCTGAATACTTTCCCTTCCTCTGTTTTATTTTTCTGCATAGCATTTAACCCTTTCTAACATACTAAATAAACTAGTTGTTGTTTATTGTTATTGCCTCTCCTCCTTCTGTGATATAGATATTTCCTGTTTTGTCCACTCTTCTGTTTCCATTGTCTAAGACAGTACCCGGCATATAGTAGATGCTTCGCAAATAGTTGTGGAATTGAATGAATAGGCTTTATAAAAATATGCCAATATCAAGCTGGGCGCCAGTGGCTCACATCTGTAATCCTAACTACACAGGAGGCTGAGATCTGAGGGTCGTGGTGTTGTTCAAAGACAGCCCAGACAGGAAAGTCCATGAGACTCTTTTTTTTTTTTTTTTTGGTCAGTTGTGGGGCTTGAACACTGGGCCTGCACTCTGTCCCTCAGTTCTTCAACTCAAGGCTAGTGCTATACCACTTGAGCCACCGCGCCACTTCTGGTATTTTCTGTTTATGTGGTACTGAGGAATCGAACCCAGGGCTTCATGCATGCTAAGCAAGCAGTCTACCACTAAGCCACCTGTGAGACTCTTTTTTTTTTTGGGGGGGGGTCTGGTCGTGGGGCCTGAACTCTGGGCCTGGGTGCTGTCCCTCAGCTCTTCAGCTCAAGGCTAGTGCTCTACCACTTGAGCCACAGTGGCACTTCTGGCTTTTTTTGCTTATGTGGTGCTGAGGAAATGAACCCAGGGCCTCATGCATTGCAAGGCAAGCGCTCTACCACTGAGTCACCTTCCCAGCCCCCCTGTGAGACTCTTATCTCCAATTAACTACCAGAAAACTGGAAGTGGCACAGTGGTTCAAGTGGTAGAGCTCTTGCCTTGAGCTGAAGAGCCCAGGGACAGTGCTCAGGCCCATAGTTCAAGCCCCATGACTGAACAAAAAAACAAGAAAACAAAAAAGACACCACAATGTCTAAATATCAGGTTTATTGATAGCATTTAGATTACATGCTCATTTAGGTAACCTCAGTGTAGACAGTATCAGTTTTTCTTGTTTTTCTCCAATAGAAGTAATTTCATGGAAAGTCCTTAATTTTTAAACTCCCCTTTTTATCCCAAAATGAGATCATCATCTCAAAAAGAAACTGTTTACACAATTGGCTCTCTCTTCCAGACTTTAACTTTATGGATTCAACTTTATGGAAATTACTTGAAAACTAAGGTGTAAAGAGGTTTCTGTAGCAAGAAGTTTCCTGTAGCAAGACAAAAACTGTTCTTTTTAGAAATCTTGAATCATTTCATAGGGAAGTTGAAGAGATAGGAAGTGGAATGTGTGTGATTTGTTCATTAACTTGGCCAATTCAACATCTGTTTTCTGTTAGTTTTTTTTACAAAACAGTACTTAAACTATTCCTGACTGTTAGTTAAAAGTGGTAGCTTCAAACAGCTATGTTTTTCTGCCAAAAATTTCCCTCTTTGCCAAAACTCCATTACAATAACAGTAAAGGTGTATTTTTTTTCATTTTTCATTTTGGCATAAGCCAGTGTGAATAAAGAAAATAAGCATGGAGACAGCAGCAGCAAAATTTTGGTCCTGAGTACTGTCTTCATAATCCTAGGAAAGCAAAACTTTAGAAAGCCAAAGAACTTGGGCACTGGTGGCTCACGCCTATAATCCTAATTTCTCTGGAGACAGATCTGAAGATCTCGGTTCCAAGCCAGCCCAGGCAGAAAAGTCCCTGTGAAACTCTTATCTCCAATAAACTACTCATAAAAGCAGGAAGTGGTGCTGTGGCTCAAGTGGTGCTGTGGCTCAAGTGGTAGAGCACTAGCCTTGAGCACAAAGAGGCCCAGGGACAGTACTCAGACCCCTGAGTTCAAACACCAGGACCAGCAGGGGGAGGCAGAGGGGGGGGGGAGAGGGGTGTTGGGTAACAACAACAACAAATAAAAGCCAAGGGAAGCCAGGTGTCAGTGACTCGTGCCTATAATGGTAGCTACTCATGAGACTGAGATCTGAGGATCATGGTTTGAAGCAGCCTGGGTAGAGAAGTCCCTGAGACTCTTATTTCCAATTAAGCACCAAAGAGTCAGACATGGGACTGTGGTTCAAGTGGTAGAGCACTAGCCTTAAGCACAAAAGCCCAGGGACGGGGCTGGGAAGGTGGCTCAGTGGTAGAGCGCTTGCCTTGCACGCATGAGGCCCTGGGTTTGATTCCTCAGCACCACATAAGAAAAAAAAAAGCCGGAAGTGGTGCTGTGGCTCAAGTGGTAGAGTGCTAGCCTTGAGCTGAAGAGCTGAGGGACAGCGCCCAGGCCCAGAGTTCAGGCCCCACGACCGGAACCCCCCCCAAAAGGAAACAAAAGCCCAGGGACAGTGTCCAGGCTCTGAGTTCAAGTCCCAAGACTGGCACACACACACACACACACACACACACACACACACACACACACACAAAAGCCAAGGAAACAGTAAGAGAATCAATATGATATCCACTAAATTCATAAAGGACTCAGGAATGGATGGTATTAGGTACTTCTGAAATAAAAGGAAAAGAGAAGCTAAAAACAGTAGAGTGAACTAAAAATGTGATTAGGGCTAGGCACTGGTGGCTCACATCTGTAATTCTAGCTACTCAAGAGGCTAAGATCTGAGAATCATGGTTCATAGCCAACCCAGGCGAGAAAGTCAGTGAAACTCTCATCTCCAATAAATTACCAAAAAAAAAGTTGGAAGTAGAGCTCAAGTGGTAGAGTGCTAGCCTTGAGCAAAAAGAAGCTCAGAGATAGTGCCCAGGCCCTGTGCTCAAGCCCAGGTCCAGCACATTTTTAAAAAATATGATTAGGAAGTTTGTTTGTTTGTTTTTGTCAGTCATGGGATGTGAATGCGGGGTCTGGGTGCTGTCTCTGAGCTTTTCTTTGGCTCAAGGCTAGTGCTCTACCACTTGAACCACAGTGCCACTTGCAGCATTTTCTGCTTATATAGTACTGAGGAATTGAACCCATATGGCCTCATGCATGCAAGGAAAGCACTCTACCACTGAGCTACCTTCCCAGGTCAGATTAGGAAATATTAGGCTATCTGGTACCCATCTTTCCACATCCTGCCAGGCAACTTTTCCCCCTCATCTGGGCAAAAGAATAGATATGTATTCTTAGCTGTAAAGCTAAGCTGTAAAGTGTAACGTCCCTGATCTAGACAATAGGATTATGTGATAGGGGTTTTGTTTTGTTTTCTTAGTTGGTTGTGGGGCTTGAATTCTGTCCCTGAGCTCTTCAGCTCAAGGCAAGTGCTCCACCACTTGAGCCATAGCACCATTTCCTGTTTTCTGGTTGTTAATTGAAAAATAAGAGTCTCGCAGACTTTCTTGCCCAGGCTGACTTTGAACTATGATCTGCAGATCTCAGCCTCCTGTGTAGCTAGGATTACAGATGTGAGCCACCAGTACCTGGTTATTTTTGCCAGTCCTGGGGCTTGAACTCAGGGCCTGGGCACTGTCCTTGAGATTTTTTTGCTCAAGGCTAGCGCTCTACCACTTGAGCCATAAGGCCACTTTCTGCTTTTTCTGTTTATATGGTACTAAAGAATCGAACCTAGGGCTGGGAAGGTGGCTCAGTGGTAGAGCGCTTGCCTTGCATGCCTGAGGCCCTGGGTTCGATTCCTCAGCACCACATAAGCAAAAAGAAAAAAGCCGGAAGTGGCGCTGTGGCTCAAGTGGTAGAGCGCTAGCCTTGAGCTGAAGAGCTGAGAGACAGCGCCCAGGCCCAGAGTTCAGGCCCCATGACCGGACCCCGAAAAAAAAAAAAGAAAAAAAAAAAAAAAGGAATCGAACCTAGGTCTTCATGCATACTAGGCAAGCATTCTACCACTAAACCAGATTCCCAGTCCTGTGATAGGGGTTCTATAGAAAAAAAAAGTTGGGCTGGGAAGGTGGCTCAGTGGTAGAGCGCTTGCCTTGCATGCATGAGGCCCTGGGTTCGATTCCTTAGCACCACATAAGCAAAAAGAAAAAAGGTGGAATTGGCGCTGTGGCTCAAGTGGTAGAGCGCTAGCCTTGAGCTGAAGAGCTGAGGGACATCACCCAGGCCCAGAGTTCAGGCCCATGACCGGACCCAAAAAAACAACAACAACAAGAAAAAAAAAGTTACACCAAGTCAAGATATTTCTCCTACCTTCAGTCTTCTTTTTGCTGCAGCTCCTAAATGCTGCCAGACAAGTCTGTGACCTGCAGGTAGAAAAGGCTTCTCTAGGAAGGCAGAACAAGCCTATAAGACATAAGGAAAGTGACATCAACCTTTTCTCAACAAAACAGCTCAAGACAGGTTATCATATAATATAGGCCAGAGTCAACAACCTACACCTTCAGATAGACCTTGAGACAGCTCAGTTTTAAATATAAGCATTCAGCATAGTACCACTTCACACTAAAAATTATAAGATAGAGTGAATAAAACAGAAGAATTAAAAGGCAGCTCTAGGAAGTCTGTATGATAAGGGAGAATAATAATATCCTGTTATAATCCTGTTATTATAATAATATCCTGTAATATCCTGTTATGCTACTTAGAGATGGTTCACCAGTAAAATAAGATGCAATTTTATTTCATTTTATTTATTTATTCATTTTGTTGATTATGGGGTCTGAACTCTGGGCCTGGGCGCTGTCCCTCAGCTCTTCAGCTCAAGGCTAGCCCTCTACCACTTGAGCCACAGCACCACTTCCAGCTTTTTCTGCTTATGTGGTGCTGAGGAATCAAACCCAGGGCCTCATGCATGCAAGGCAAACACTCTACCACTAAGCCACCTTCCCAGCCCTAAGATGCAATTTTAAAAGGAGACATTTAAACTCTAAAATTTAAAGAGCAAAAGTGCTCTTGGGAATTTAAAAATATTATAGAAACTAAAATTTCAACAGTGTTTGTTGGCTTATTTAAAGTAATCTGCCAGGAAGGTGGAGAGAAAGTAAAAATTTAAAGATGGGAAGCCGGGTGCTGGTGGCTCGTGCCTGTAATCCTAGCTATTTGGGAGGCTGAGATCTCAGGATTGTGGTTCAAAGCCAGCCTGGGCAGGAAAGTCCAGGAGACTCTTATCTCCAATAAACCACTGGAAAACTGGAGTGGCTCTGTGGCTCAAGTGGTAGAATGCTAGCCTTGAGCTGAAGAGCTCAGGCCAAACCCAGAGTTCAAGCCCCTTGACAAAAAAAAAAAAAAAAAAAGATGGGAAAGAAACACTTTTTTTTTTTTTTTTGCTTTGGGTATTTTTAGGCTAGGATCTGGCTGTTTAGTTCTTGATCCTCCAATATATGTTTCTTCATAGCTGGGACGACAGGTATGCATCACTATGCTCAGGTATTGGTTGTTAGAGTATCTCATGAACTCTTTTCCTGGGCTGGCCTTGAATTTCAATCCTTCCAATCTCTGCTTCCTGAGTATCTGAGGTTACAAGTGTGAGTTATCAATGCCCAGCTTATTTCCAGAATTTTTATATGAGCAACCAAAACTTTCATATATTGCTTCTAGGAAAACTGGTGGCACGGATAAAACAATGAATACATAGGAGCATAATAGTTTTATTCCTGTGTATATACCCTGCAAAAATGTAGATCTATATGAACTAAGCAATATATATATATATAAACAATGGGGCTGGGAAGGTGGCTCAGTGGTAGAGTGCTTGCCTTCCATGCATGAGGCCCTGGGTTCAATTCCTCAGCACCACATAAGCAAAAACAAAAAGCCGGAAGTGGCACTATGGCTCAAGTGATAGAGCATTAGCCTTGAGCTGAAGAGCTGAGGGACAGCGCCCAGGCCCAGAGTTCAGGCCCCATGACTGGACCCAAAAAAACAAAACAAAAAAAATAAATTTTTTTTGGTTTGGTTGTGGGGTTTGAATTCTGGGCCTGGGCACTGTCCCTCAGCTAAAGAGCCACTGTGCTACTTCGGTTTTCTGGTGGTTAATTGGAGATAAGAATCTCACGGATTTTCCTGCCCAGGCTGGCTTTTAACCGAGATCCTCTGATCTCAGCCTCCTGAGTAGCTAAGATTATAGGCAGGAGTCACTAGCACTTGGCTGAAAAAAATAGTTTTACAAGCCGAGTGCCAGTGGCTCACGTCTGTAATCCTATATACTCAGGAGGCTGAAATCTAAGGATCATGGTTCAAAGCCTGGGCAGTGAAGTCTGTGAGACTCTTACCTACAATTAAGCACCAGGAAACTGAGAATGGAGCTGTGGCTCAAAGTGGAAGATCACTAGCCTTGAGCAAAGAGCTCAGGGACAACACTTAGGCCCTATGTTCAAGCCCCATGATTGGGGAAAAAATGTCATAGAAACATTATTTATAATTGAACCAAAGCAGAAAGAACACAGTTGTAGAACAGATAAATAAATCATGCTGTAGTCAACTCTCACAAAATGACCATAGAAGACAGACAATAAAACAATATGCTGTATGATTACATTCATGTAAAGTTCAGACAGGCAAAACTAATTTGCAATGATAGAAATCAGGATGTGGTTACCCTGAGGAGATGGTTTGACTAGATAAGTGCATGAAAGGGCATCTGGGCTGTTAATGGGTGTAATTGCTTTGTGGTAATTCATTGAACTGAACACAGATGCAGTAAAAGATATTGATCTCACTATTTTTAATGGTTCCAGAGTCTTGCATTAGATGGGTATTTACTAACTTATTTAACCATTTTCCAATCAATTGGATGTTTACATTGTGCCTACAGTTTTATTCCAACTACAGTGGTATAGGGAACAATCTTGTACACACACACACACACACACACACACACACACACACACACACACACACATACATTACATTTTCATGAATAGAGCCATAAGGAAAGATTTGGTGGTGATACATTAAGTGCATTGTGGGAATTATTTATTTATTTATTTATTTATTTTTGTCAGTTGTATGGCTTGAAATCAGGGCCTGAGCACTGCTCAAAACTAACCTCTACCACTTTGAGCTACAGCTCCACTTCTGGTTTTCTAGTGGTTAATTGGAGATAAGAGTCTCATGAACCTTCCTGCCTGGGCTGGCTTTGAACTGTGATCCTCAGATCTCAGCCTCTTAAATTACTAGGATTACAGGCATGAACCATCAGCTCCTGGCTGGGAAATGTTTTAAGTTATGTGAACATCATAGACTATACTTACATAACTAACACACTACAGTGTTACTGGGCAGTATAATTTTGTGTTTGTTATGTGTGTGTGTGAGCATCAGGGCTTGAACTCAGGGACAAAGCACTATTAGTTTTTTCTATTCATAGCTGGTGCTCCAACTATAAACTAGAAATTCATTGAAGAGTACGGGTAGGTTAAAATTCTCAGATTTGGAGGCATGGCTCAGTTGGTGGACTACCAGCCAGTAAGAGAAAGCATCAAGTACTAAATTCAAGTCCTGGTCACAGACCAATCAAAATTTCTTACTGCTGAATTCATTAACATTTTAAAATTATTTGTTAATTTGAAAAACATGTCATGTTACTAACATCATTGGTTTTATAAGTTTCTTATTTATATTTTTCTCCTTCTCCCAAATAATTTTCTTCCAATATATATTAAGAACACTAATCCTTCTGGGCACTGGTGGCTTACTTCTGTAATCCTAGTATTATAGGATCCTTAGGTCTCACTCCTGTAATCTCAGGAGGCTGAGATCTGAGGATGGAAGTTCAAAGCCAGCCTGGGCAAGAAGGTCTATGAGACTATTATCTCCAATAAACTACTCAGAAAAAGCTGGAAATGGTTCTATGGCTCAAGTGGTAGAGTACTAGCCTTGAGCACAGAGAGGCTCAGGGACAGCACCCAGGCCCTGAGTTCAAGCCCCACGACCGACAAAGAAAGAATACAAATCCTTGCCAAGCATCAGTGGCTCACACTTATAATCTTAGCTACTTAGAAGACTTGATAGCTAGAGGTCTGAGGTTCAAAGCCAGCTCAGGCAGAAAGGTCTGTGAGATTCATATCTAAAATAACCAATACAAAGCCAGATTGGAGGCATGACTCAAGTGACAATGCTGGGAAGTAAATGAAGCATGTTTAAGGCCAACTTCAAACTCTAGTACCACCAAAAAAAAAAAAGAGGGCTGGGAAGGTGGCTCAGTGGTAGAGCGCTTGCCTTGCATGCTCGAGGCCCTGGGTTCGATTCCTCAGCACCACATAAGCAAAAAGAAAAAAGCCAGAAGTGGTGCTGTGGCTCAAGTGGTAGAGTGCTAGCCTTGAGCTGAAGAGCTGAGGGACATCACCCAGGCCCAGAGTTCAGGCCCCACGACTGGACCCCCCCCCCCCAAAAAAAAAAAGAAAAAAAAAAGAAAGTAAAAGGAAAAGAGAGAAAGAAAGAAAGAAAAAGATATAAACCTTTTATCAAATGGTCCAAAATATTTTCCCACGAATTATTATTTAAAATTTGTCTCCTTTTATGGTGATGTTTACAAGTAGTTTTAATATGTGTGCTGTTTTATGGTTTTGATGTTTTCTTGTATCTTTTGAGACTTGCAACCTCCTTGGCAAGTTTTTCAGAATTGGTGTTACGCTATTTTGTATCACTTTCTTCCAGGAACACAGTGTACCCTGTGGGTGTTCCAGGGGAGGAGATCAAGGTAATATTGGACAAGTCCCTCCCATACTGCATGTCAGGCCATACAGACACTGCAGACACTGGTCTGGGCAAACGAGACAAGCAGTCCAGCTCCCCAACGTTTTTATGAATGCCTCTTTGATGCTAGTTTCTTAAGCTTTTGCAGTGGGTCAAAGCAGAACATTCATTTTTTATTCATCGGCCACATTAGGCACAAAATGGAAAGTCATGCCTTATTTACTCTGCAAACAGTTTATTAGATCACACCACCTAATTAATCCTGTGCCAGTTGTTTCTAAAGTCAAAATGTTTGGATTTCCACAGTATAACCCTTTTCCCCTTACATTTGAAAGAGAAATTATTTCCCAAATGAATCTATTATCCCCCAAAAGCATTAAAATCCCCAAATTTCCCCATGCCCAACTCTTCATTTACAGGAATGTAGCTAGAAAGTGATCATTCTTTCTTTCTTGGACAACAGTAGCCCTTTCCATCATCTGCTATATCCATGTTAGTTTCTCCAGCTCTTTGCAGGATGTTCCGACCCAATTCTGTACTTTTCCTGACTTCTAAAGGGACACCAACAAATGTTCCAGCAAAATCTCCTTATCCACAAGGCTTCATTTCCCAAGCCATGGTGTACTATATTGTATTGCAATTTAAATCCATAGCCCAAGTGCCAATCATTGTTTGTTAGCAGAAGTTGCAGTGGAGACAGAAGAGAAATTTCTATGATTTAGAGTTGCCACGAGTCTTATTATTATCTATTCCAGATACTCAGAGCATGCCCACATGTACAGTTAAAATTCAGCACAATATTAAAAAAAAATGAATCTGGAGCCACGTGCTGGTGGCTCATGCCTGTAATCCTAGCTACTCTAATCCTAGCTACTCAGGAGGCTGAGATCTGAGGATCAAAGTTCAAAGCCAGCCCAGGCAGGAAGGTCTGAGAGACTCTTATCTTCAATTAACCACCAGAAAACCTGAAGTGGCGCTATGGTTCAAGTGGAGCTGAAGAGCTGAAGAGCTCAGGGACAGCGCCCAGGCCCAGAGTTCAAGCCCCATGACTGACAAAAAAGAAAAATCTCGGCACAGATGGCTCATGCCTGTAAAATCTAGCTACTCAAGAGGCTGAGATTTCAAGATCATAATTTGACAGTAAAGGACAGTAAAGTCCTGGAAACTCTTATCTTCAATTAATTACACACACACACAACACACACATACATGCGCCCAAAGATGGAAGTAGGGCTAGGCACAGGTGGCTCACACCTGTAATCCTCGCTACTCAGGAGGCTGAGATCTGAGGATCATGATTCAAAGCCAGCCCAGGCAGGAAAGTCTGGGAGACTCTTATCTCCAATTAACCACCAGAAAACCAAAAGTGGCACTGAGGCTCAAGTGATAAAGCACTTGCCTTCAGCTGAAGAGCGCAGGGACAGTGCCCAGGCCCAGAGTTCCAGCCCATGACTGACCAAAAACAAACAAAAAAAAACCCAAAAAAACAAAAAAATGCAAGTGGAATTATGGCTCAAGTGGAGAGTGTTAGCCTTGAGCACAAAACCTCAAGGATAGTACCCTGACCTAGAGTTCAAGCCCCACAGGACCTTGTGGGGGGAAAATGAATGAATGGCAGGAAAATGGGGCAGATTTTGTTGAGAGGGGTGAGTGTTAGTGGGAGGGGGAAAGGCTGACAAGGAGGGCAATGAGGATGGATATGGTTGAAGTAGCTTGTTTGCATTTGTAAAACTAGAACAATGAAACCTATTGAAAATGTTTTGGGAAGCAGGATGAGGCATAGGGGAGAGAGATACAAGCAGTATGGGCCATTGGATACATTGTCTGCATGTGTGGAAATGCTACAATGGAACCTCTTGTGCAATTAACTATGCTAATTTTAAAAAAAACAAAACACAAGTTGAAGAAGCTGATGGTATGGCTCTGTGGTAGAGTACTAGCCTGGTATGAACAAAGCCCCAGTTCAATCCCTACCACCACAAAAATAAAAGAAGAACAAATAAGCAAATAAATATAATTGCATTGGGAGACAGTCCACAAGTGGTCTGCTTCACGTGGTCTGAGAAGAGAAATGTGCCTTGCATTTAAACTTCTATCTCAGGGCTGGGAAGGTGGCTCAGTGGTAGAGCGCTTGCCTTGCATGCCAGAGGCCCTGGGTTTGATTCCTCAGCACCACATAAGCAAGAAGAAAAAAGCCGGAAGTGGTGCTGTGGCTCAAGTGGTAGAGTGCTAGCCTTGAGCTGAAGAAAAAAAAAAAAGGAATCCAGAGTGCTATTGCCTGGGTTTGATAGAAGTTTTTTTTGTTTTTTTTTGTTTTTTGGGTCTGGTCGTGGGGCCTGAACTCTGGGCCTGGGCGCTGTCCCTCAGCTCTTCAGCTCAAGGCTAGCGCTCTACCACTTGAGCCACAGCACCACTTCCGGCTTTTTTTCTTCTTGCTTATGTGGTGCTGAGGAATCGAACCCAGGGCCTCTGGCATGCAAGGCAAGCGCTCTACCACTGAGCCACCTTCCCAGCCCCAATTCTTTCCTTTTGCTTAGTGTAGGCTGTTCCCTCTTTCCCTCTCATTCCTCCCTTCCCATCGCTGTCTTTGGGTTGCTTAGTTCTTTTTCTTCTATGGCCAGTGCAGCTGATGGGCCCCTTTGTTGTATGTTGTATGTTGTTTCGTTTCCTGCTTATTCTGCATCCTCCTCCTAGCTTCCAACTCTGGATTACTTTTGTGTTTTTCTTTTTCAGGGATTGAACTCAAAGTCTTGTGTGTGCGCGTGTGTGTGCGTGTGTGTGCGTGTTTGCGTGCGTGTGTGTGTGTGTGTGTGTGTGGTGGGTAAGTACTTGACTATCCCCAGCTCCTTCTGCTTTTTTGAAAAAGAAAAAGAAAGGAAATGGGCAGCAGTTATTCCTAGGACTTTTACTTGTGAGCTACTTTTTTAATTTATTTTTGTCAGTCCTAAGGCTTTAAGCTTCCCAGGCAGTACTCTACCACTGAGTCACATCTTGAAACCTCTTTTGTATTGATTATTATTATTATTAATGTATGTACTTATTTATTGTGTTAGTACTAGAGCTCAGCACTGTATGCACTGTCCCTCAGCTTTTTCACTCAAAACTAGCACTTTTCCACTTGAGCTACAGACCGACTCCTAGCTTTTTAGTGGTTAATTAGAGATAAGTGTCTCTTGGATTTGTCTGCCTAGATTAGACTGCTTTTGGCTTAACATGAACCTGGATTGTGATCCACCTGCTTTAGACTTACCAGTCCTAGGGAGGAGGGGGGATGCTGGGAAGGGATGCGAAGGGTAAACCAAAGGAGGAGGCTGCAATGCTTGGTAAGAAATGTACACATTATCCTGCCCATGTAATTGTAACCCCTCTGTACAGTATATTCACAAATAAAATAAAATAAAATTAAAAAAAAAAAGACTTACCAGTCCTAGCTGGGAGACCTTTATGTTCAATTAACCACTAGAAAGTCAGAAGTAGAGCTGTGGCTCATTGGTAGACCATTAGCCTTGAGTAGAAAGGTCTAAGGGACAGAGCCCAGGCCCTGAGTTCAAGCCCCAGGGCCAGCACATGCACACACAAAAATGTAGAAATCTTACCCTCCATATTTCTGAATGTGACTTTACATGTAATAAAGTAAAAACTAAATAATGTAAAAAAAATTAAATAAGGAAGTGGAGCTATGGCTCAAGTGGTAGAGCACTAGTCTCAAAGAGAAGATCTCAGGGATAGTGCCTAGGCCCTGAGTTCAAGCCCCACAACTGCCAAAAGGTAAAAATAAAAAATTAAATTAAATTAAAAATAAATAAAGTAATACTGATCTAAAGTAGGCCCTAGTTCAGTGACTGTAATAATAAGACTGGAGGCTTATGCCTATAATCCTCACTACTCTGGAGGCTGAGATCTGAGGCTTACAGTTAAAGCCAGTTTAGGCATGAAAGTCTATGAGACTCTTATCTCCAATTAGTCATCCAGAAGAGCCAGAAGTAGAGCTGTGACTCAAGTGGTAAAGCACTAGCTTTGAGCAAAAAAGATAAGGGATAGCACCCAGTCCCTGAGTTTATGCTCCAGGATCAGTACAAAAAAAGGAGGGGGGAGAGGGGAAAGGGTTGGGAAACAAAGGAAATTTGGTCATAGAGTCACAGCTTTACAGGGAGAATACCATGTAAGGTCAAAGATTGAAGCTGTGTCTACAAAGCAAGACATGTTGAAGAGGGCTGGGAATGTGGCTTAGTGGTAGTGCTTGCCTAGCATGCATGAAACCCCGGGTTCAATTCCTAAGTACCACATACACAGAAAAAGCTGGAAGTGGTGCTATGGCTGGTAGAGTGTCAGCTTTGAGCAAAAGAAGCTCAGGGCAGTGCCCAGACCCTGAGTTCAAGCCCCAGGACTTGCAAAAAAAAAAAAAAAGTGTTAGAGGACTTTCAGAAAATACTAGAAACTATGAAGAGTCAGGGGATCTTTGTCTTCTCTTGGCTTTATGCAGAATGAGGACACAAAGAAAAGAGCACTCACTATCTGCAAACCAGGAAGAGTGCCCTTGCCAGACACTGAATCTGTGGACATGTGGATTTGGGGCATCTCAATCCTCCTCTATCCCATAAGAAAAGAGAAAAATAAGCCATACACAGGTGGCTCGTGCCTGTAAGGTTAACTACTCAGGAGGCTGAGATCTGAGGATCATGGTTCAAAGCCATCCTGGGCATGAAAAATCCCTGAGATTTTTCTTTTTTCTTTTCTTTTATTTTTTGACAGTCCTGGGGCTTGAACTCTGAGCCTGGGCTCTATCCCTGAGCTACTCTGTGCTCAGGCCTAGTGCTCAACCACTTGAGCCACAGTGTGACTTTGGGCTTTTTCTGAGTAGCTTATTGGAGATGAGTCTCCCAGACTCTCCTGCCCCTGCTGTCTTTGAACTGTGATCCTCAGATTCTAGCCTTCTGAGTAACCAGGATTATACCGGTGAGCCACTGGCTCAAGGCTCTCTGAGTTTCTTATCTCTGGTTAACCAGCAAAAATTACCAGAAGTGGGTAGAGATGTAGCTCAAGTAGTGGAGCTCTAGCTTTGAGTATAAAACCTCAAGGCTAGTGCCCAGGCCCTGAGTTCAAGCTCCAGGGAAGAAGAAGGAGGAGGAGGAGGAGGAGGAGGAGGAGGAGGAGGAGGAGGAGGAGGAGGAGGAGGAGGAGGAGGAGGAGGAGGAGGAGGAGGAGGAGGAGGAGGAGGAGGAGGAGGAGGAGGAGGAGGAGGAGGAGGAGGAGGAGGAGGAGGAGGAGGAGGAGAAAATTGAGAATGTTTCTCTAGAACCTTCAGAGAGCATGACTCTGCTGACTTGTAGCCTCTCAGACTGTGAGAAGATAAATTTCTCTACAAAGATATCCAGTTTACAGTACTTTACTACCAAACTTAGGATATTAATACAAGCACTTGGAATTATTTTCAAAATACATTCTTCCTATTCTTGCCTTATGAGGCTTTCTGTAGTGAGATATGAAATCAATGAGCTTGATGACTGAAAAATTTCCTCACAACTGGTCCGTCCTTGGCAGAATTCTGAATGAACAAGCCTCTGCCAGTCAACCTAGTCTCACACATGATTTTTTGTGGTGCTGTCCTGTACAGTGCTGTGTGGTCTCCAGTTAGTGGCTCTCAATACCTGTGGTTTTGCTTGTACACCCAATTCCATAAACATCTTAAGCATGATGCTTGTAGCATGTCTTTCTTGTGTGTGGGATGGGATATCAAATCTCAAATGTCAACATGTTATTTCTTTACCCTTCAGATCATCCATTCATTTTTCTCCTAGAAGTTACCTTACAACCTAAAATGCATTTTATTTATTTATTTATTTATTTTGGGTCTGGTCGTGGGGCCTGAACTCAGGGCCTGGACGCTGTCCCTCAGCTCTTCAGCTCAAGGCTAGCACTCTACCACTTGAGCCACAGCGCCACTTCCAGCTTTTTTCTTTTTGCTTATGTGGTGCTGAGGAATTGAACCCAGGGCCTCAGGCATGCAAGGCAAGCGCTTTACCACTGAGCCAACTTCCCAACCCCCTAAAATGCATTTTAAATTTCCAATAACCAGTAGCGTTTTCATTTTGGGAAAATGGGTAGAGGTGGGGAGATAATGATGGAATGTCAGGAATGAATTTTGCTTAGGAAATGTCAGGAATGAACATTTTGGTTCTTAAGTTCAAAAGCTGTTTGTGTATTATAAAGAAAAAAGTACGGAAGAAGTAAATTGTTAGAATTTGACTAGCTCTGATTACTGGCAAGTTTGTCTCTTTTTCTTTCCCCATCCCAAATAAACTTCAAAAGAAGAAAATATCAAATATAAATGAGTGGAAAGATTGGATTAAGGGGCTGGGAAAGTGGCTCAGTAGTAGAGCACTTGCCTTGCATGCTCGAAGCCCTGTGTTCGATTCCTCAGCACTACACATAAGAAAAAAGCCGGAGCCAGGCGCTGGTGGCTCACGCCTGTAGTCCTAGCTACTCAGGAGGCTGAGATCTGAGGATTGCAGTTCAAAGCCAGCCCGGGCAGGAGAGACCGTGAGACTCCTATCTCCAATAAACCACCAAAAAACCGGAAGTGGCGCTGTAGCTTAAGTGGTAGAGCGCTCGCCTTGAGCTGAAGAGCTGAGGGACAGCGCCCAGGCCCAGAGTTCAAGCCCCACGACCGACCAAAAAAAAAAAAGAAAAAAGCCGGAAGTGGTGCTGTGGCTCAAGTAGTAGAGTGCTAGCCTTGAGCTGAAGAGCTGAGGGGAAAGCGCCCAGGCCCAGAGTTCAGGCCCCACGACTGGACCAAAAAAAAAAAAAAAAAAGATTTGATTAAGTGTTTCATAAATGAGCAGGATTGTTTTCTGTCTCCGGCAGGATGTGGACTGAAGGTCAGAAATAAAGATTACCTTAAAGAAAAGTTCTATTTCTACTGGCCACAGGACACCGAGCGTGAGTGCTACCTCTAGTCCTAGCCCTGCTCCTTATTTGCTAGGTACTTCTCATGAACTTTGGCCTTCCTTGGGGAGATCCAGCTCCTTTAGACAGAATTCCAAGTACTTAATTCCTACTTTGCCAGTTCTTACCTGGGTCTCAGACATCTTTTTTTTTTTTTTTTAATTTTTCATTAAGACTATTTTCCAGTCTGTTAGAACTGAGTAAAAATTTCTTCATATGTCCATTTTGTGGTCTTTTTTCCTGACAGGCTCACACTCTGAGAAGTCCTAGTCTATCCCCTGCTAACCCTTCATAAACTCAGACGACACCTCAGTCTCTTTCTCACCAAAGGCTAGAGACAGAAATTTCTTTCTTTTCTTTCTTTTTTTTTTTTTTTTTTGTCAGTCTTGGGTCTTGAACTCTGGGCCTAGACACTGTCCCTCAGCTCTTCAGATCAAGGCAAGCGCTCTACCACTTGAGCCACAGTGACACTTCCGGCTTTTTCTGTTTATGTGGTGCTGAGGAATTGAACCCAGGGCCTCATGCATGTGAGGCAAGCACTCACTCTACCACTGAGCCACCTTCCCAGCCCCACAACAGAAATTTCTGACAACCCAACATTACGCCATACCTTTCTTCTCTACTAACAAGTGTTTTTAAAGGGGATAAATTTTCTCCAAGGACACACCCTTTCTGAAACTGAGTATCAACTTTGTAACTTTGAATCATCTCCCTAAGAGCACACTTTGTAACATAATTTTATAGCTTCTATTTTGGAAACGCCCCCTGGTGGACATAACAGGAATCATTTTCATTGTGAAAAGCAGTCATACAATCATAGGGTTACCCCTGTAGTGAACCCAGCCGTTAACATACGCTCTGGTTGAGGGGCCACTCCATTATGTAAACCAGCCATAATAGCCTGTGATAACAGCCCATCCTTTCTCTTTATTAAACTTCCCTACTTATAAGACAATCATACCACAATCATTAAGACAAAAATGTTCCTGTTCAGCTGGGAATGTGGCTTAGTAGTACAGTGTTTGCCTAGCCTGCATGAAGCCCTGAGTTCCACATAAGCCCTCAGTACCACATAAACAGAAAAATTGGAAGTGGCACTGTGGCTCAAGTGATAGAGTGCTAGCCTTGAGCAAAAGAAGCTCAGGAATAGTGCCCAAGCCCTGAGTTCAAGCCCCAGGACTGGTAATAAATAAATAAATAATGACAGGTGCCAGTGGCTCACACCTGTAATCCTAGCTACTCAGGAGGCTGAGATCTGAGGATCACAGTTCAAAGCCAGCCCAGGCAGTAAGTCTGTGACACTCTTACTGGCACTGTGACTCAAGTGGTAGAGCACCAGCCTTGAGCTGAAATGCTGAGGGACAGCATCCAGGTCCAGAGTTCAAGTCCCAGGACCGACCAAAGAAGAAGAAAGAAAGAAAGAAAGAAAGAGAGAGAGAGAGAGAGAGAGAGAGAAAGAAAGAGAGAAAGAAAGAAAGAGAGAAAGAAAGAAAGAAGTTCTTATTTTTGTTTTTATATTATCCAAGTTGTTAGCTAATACAATGGAAAAATATATGAAGCAAGTAAAGATACTAAAACATTGTGAGAATTAGTAATTAGTCCATCCATTCTCTATCAGCATAGAATATGTCATCCCCAACAGGAAAATTATTAAGCTAAAATCCTATAGATTTTAACAGGTATCTTATTTTCCAAATTTACATACATATGTATGTATACACACACACACACACACACACACACACACACACACACACACACATATTGACTGTTTCTGTGGCAGTTAGGCTGATGGGTCCCTGCACTGGTGAGGCCCATGTCTGCAAAGCCTGTAAATGGCAGACTCCTAGCATATGTACCCTGCCGCTTCATGGATTGCCCTAAGGGACCTTGGTGACAACCCTTTCCAGTGGACACTCATAACTTTAGACAGATATGACAAATACCTTTGAGAAACCCCAGGGTATAGTGACCAAAGATCACATTGTCTGAGTCATCTTGTCCATCTACTCTTAGCTGAATAACAAGTAGCATGTTGTTGAGGCTCTATTCAGGTCCAAGTTCAAGTTCCCTGGCTGCTTAAAGATCCACAGGACAAACAAGTGGGATTTTACCAAGTTTAATGTGGGTTAATTTGAAGCCATGATGGCTGAGGAAGCAGCTTATCCTAGATGGCTATGGGGTAAATACTTGTGCAATTATGATCTCTTGGACAAGTATTAGGCTCTTCTATTGTGAGGTTTTTTTTATGTTGTCCTCTTTTTCTAATCATGCCCATCAATAAATCCTACCTTCTCTTTTTTTTTTTTTTGGGTCCAGTCGTGGGGCTTGAATTCTGGGCCTGGGCGCTGTCCCTCAGCTCTTCAGCTCAAGGCTAGCGCTCTACCACTTGAGCCACAGCGCCACTTGCAGCTTTTTTCTTTTTGCTTATGTGGTGCTGAGGAATCAAACCCAGGGCCTCATGCAAACAAGGCAAGCACTCTACCACTGAGCCACCTTCCCAGCCCTCCTACTTTCTCTTAAAAAAGAAAAAGACAGTAGCAATTAGAAACTCTGGAAACCTTTTCAAGAAAGCTAAGAGGTCTCAGAAATTGAGATTTCAGACTTATACTTACAGACGGGGTCCTTGAAATCTTTAAATGTAAATGTAAAACTGAAATCTGTTTCTGAGTCTAGTCAGAAAACAGTTTCCTGGGGGCTGGGAATATGGTAGAGTGCTTGCCTAGCATGGATAAAGCCCTGGGTTTGATTCTTCAGTACCACATAAACAGAAAAAGCCAGAAGTGGCACTGTGGCTTAAGTGGTAGAGCGCTAGCCTTGAGCAAAAGAAGCTCAGGGACAGTGCCCAGGCCCTGAGTTCAAGCTCCATGACTGGAAAGGAAGAAAGGAAGACAGGAAGAAAGAAAGAAAGAAAGAAAGGAAGGAAGAAAGAGAAAGAGAGAAAGAAGGAGGGAGGGAAGGAAGAAGGAGGGAAGGAAGGAAGGAAGGAGGAAGGAAGGAAGGAAGGGAGGGGAAGGAAAGAAAACAGTTACCTGGCCAGGCACCAGTGGCTCATGCCTGTAATCCTAGCTACTCAGGAGGCTGAGCTCTGAGGATTGTGGTTCAAAGCCAGCAGGGGCAGGAAAGTCTGTGAGATTCTTATCTCCTGTTAGCCACCAGAAAACCAAAGTGGCATTGTGGCTCAAAGTAATATCACATTAGCCTTGAGAGAAAAAGCTTAGGGACAATACCCAGGCCCTGAGTTCAAGTGCCAGGAGAGGAGCGCGCGTTTGCGCGTGCATGAGCACACACACATGCACTGCACAAGAGGCCCAGGTAGGAAAAGCTAAAGCCTCCTCAAAAATAAGCACTGACAGGTGTCAGTGGCTCATGCCTATAGTCCTAGCTACTCAGAAGGCTGAGATCTGAGGATCATACTTCGAAGCCAGCCCAGGCAGGAAAGTCCAAGGGACTCATACCTCCAATTAACCACCAGGAAACCAGAAGTGGTGCTGTGACTCAAAGTGGTAGAGTGCTAGTCTTGAGAAAAGAGATCAGGGACAGTGTCCAACCACCTAGTTAAAGCCTTATGACTGACTAAATAAATAAAAGTAAATAAAAACCAGCACTATCTCACCAGCCAAGTGATTGAGATACTTTAGAAGTAGATCCTCAGAGCTGGGCACTGGTGCCTCATGCCTATAATCCTAGCTATCCAGGAGACTGAGATCTGAAGATTGTGATTCAAAGCCAGCCAGAGTATAAAAGTCCATGAGACTCTTACCTAAACTACAAAAAATACTGATAGCAGAGCTGTGGCTCAAGTGGTAGAGTGCTAGCCTTGAGCACAAACACACAGGGACAGTGCCCAGGCCTAGAGTGCAAGCCCCAAGACTGGCAAAAAAAAAAAGGAAAGAAAAAAAAGTAGATCCTTCAACCCTATTGAAGGCCTCAGATGATTGGAACCTTAATGAATACCTTGACAGTAACCATATAAAAAGTCAAACTAGAGTTGACTGAATACTTGGCCCAGAAACTAAAGAGACAATGTTTATTCTTATTTGAAGCCACATAGCAGTAAAGAATATGTGCTCCTACTATGTAAAAGATACCACTGAATTTTTTTCTTTTTCTTTTTTGGCTGGTCCTGGAGCTTGAACTCTAGGCCTGGGCCGCTGTCTTGAGCTCTTTTTGCTCAATGCTAGCATTCTACCACTTGAGCCATAGTACAACTTTTTGTGATTAATTGGAGATAAGAGTTTCACTTTTTTTTTGGGGGGGGGGGGGCCTGAACTCTGGGCCTGGGCACTGTCCCTCAGCTCTTCAGCTCAAGGCTAGCACTCTACCACTTGAGCCATAGCACCACTTCCAGCTTTTTTTTTTTTCCTGCTTCTGTGGTGCTGAGGAATCGAACCCAGAGCTTCAGGCATGCAAGGCAAGCGCTCTACCACTGAGCCACCTTCCCAGCCCCTCACTTTTTTTTTTTTTTTTCTGCCCAGGCTGTCTTGGAATCATGATTCTCAGATCTGAGCTCCTGAGTATACAGGATTACAAGTGTGAGCCACTGGTGCCAAGCACTACTGAAATTTAAATTGTACAAGCTCCCCTTTCCACAGAATTACCTAGACAACCCCAGCATCAGGAAAAGGGAGGATGATGGGATGAGTAGAGAGGAAAACTTGTCCTTTCCTCTGAAAATTATTGCATTAGGCCATATCTCATTCTCAGTCCAGACTGGGATAGCACATGAAACAGTCTTTGGCCCCCACTGAATACAGAGTGGTAGTTAGAACAAAGTCTCCAATATTCTACCCTGCATCTCTTAGAGGAAAGAAGGTCTGGGTATGAGAATTCATTAAGAACTCCAAAATCCCATGGATATAGCTATCCTTTCGATGACGTGCTAATGCGAAGCCTAGTTCATTGGTGGGAACCAAGTAAATACTCCTGTGCCTTGTATTGCTCCTCTAGTGTTGGGATACTTAATATGAAAACAGTCATTTGGGGAAGGTTTAAGAACTTTCTCTAGGGCTGGGAAGGTGGCTCAGTGGTAGAGTGCTTGCCTCATATGTCTGAGCCCTGGGCTCAATTCCTCAGCACCACATAAAGAGAAAAAGATGGAAGTGGTGCTGTGGCTCAAGTGGTAGAGTGCTAGCCTTGAGCTAAAGAGCTGAGGGACAGCGCCCAGGCCCAGAGTTCAGAACCCAAGACCGGGCCCCTCACCCACAAAAAAAAAAAAGCACAAATACCAATAAGGACTATAGCCAATAGAAAGGTGAGGTACAGACACTCCTAGCCATGCAACACAAGATCCATTGATTGAATCAAGACAGTTCCAATGGCAAAAGATGAATGACAAGTGTTCTTTTGTAGGTATCAATACCTAAACATACTTTCTCTTGCCTCTTCTTTTTACACATGGACATGCAAACATATACTTGGTAGGGTCCCTGGCAAAAGATCAAGAGAATACTGAAGAACAGACTTCCCTACTATGCTTTCCTTCATGAAAATGGCATCTGGCCTGGCCTGGTGCTCTACCATCTGTCATCCCAGCATTGAGGAGCTAAGACAGTACTGGATTCTTACCCCTGAACCTTAGGAGGGATTTGAGGGAAACAGCTTGGGGTTTTATCCTCAGATACATTAAAAAAAATCATTTATGTGGGATGCTAACATTTAGATACTGAAACAGAACAGACAAAATATTGGAAAACCAGAATTGTTTTTCGTTCTTTCTTTTTTTGCACATACCAGTTGAGTGTCCTATTAGTCGAACCACATCCTAACTCGTGTGTGTGTGTGTGTGTGTGTATGTGTGTGTGTGTATTTTAAAGAAAATTCTGCCAGGTGCCAATGGCTCATGCCTGTAATCCTAGCTACTCAGGAGAGTGAGATTAAGGATTGCAATTCAAAGCCAGCCTGGACAGGAAAGTCGATGAGGCTTTTTTTTTTTTTTTTTTGGTTGTGGGGCTTGAACTCTGGGCCTGGGTGCTGTCCCTCAGCTCTTCAGCTCAAGGCTAGTGCTATACCACTTGAGCCACAGCACCACTTCTGGTTTTCTGAGTGGTTTATTGGAGATAAGAGTCTCACAAAAGCTGGGTTCTAGTGGCTCATGCCTATAATCCTAGCTACTCGGGAGGCTGAGATATGAGGATCATGGTTCAAAGCCAGTCCAGACAGGAAAGTTCCTGAGACCCTTATCTCCACTTAACCACTCAGAAAACTGGAAGTGGTGCTATGGCTCAAGTGATAGAGCACTAGACTTGAGCTAAAGAGCTGAGGGACAGCACCCAGGCCCAGAGTTCAAGCCCCACAAACAACAACAACAACAACAAATTTCTTTGCTCAGGATGGACATAAATTGGTGATTCTTCTGCTTCCACTTCGCAAGTAGCTGGGATTACAAGTATGTGCCCAGTTTCTATCTTTCCTTCCTTCCTTCTTCCTTTCCTCTCTCTCTTGCTTCCTTCCCTCTTCTGTACCTCTCTTTTTTCCTTCCTTCCTTCCCTCCTCTCTTCCCTCCTTTCCTGCTTCTTTCTTCTCTCTCTCTTTATCTATCTCTTCCTCAATACTGGAGATTGAACCTAGGGCTTTGCATGTGCTAAGAACATTTGTTCCATTGCTGAGGTGTTTACCATTTGTTTAGGCAGGATCTGTGTGTGTGTGTGTGTGTGTGTGTGTGTGTGTGTCCTGGGACTTGAACTCAGGGCCTGGGTGCTGTCCTGAGCTTTTTTTTTTTTTTTTTGCTCAAGGCTAGTGTTTTGCCACTTGAGCCACAGTTCCACTTCCTGCTTTTTGGTAGTTAAGAGTCTCACGAACTTTCCTTCCCAGGCTAACTTCAAACTGTGATCATCAGATCTCAGCCTTCTGAGTAGCTAGAATTACAGGCATAAGCCTGGCTTGCCAGGTTGTTGCTATATAGCCCAGACTAGTCTCAAACTCACAATCCCCATCTGAATGCCAGTATTTACCGTTCTTATTTTATTTATTTTTTTTTTGTCGGTTGTGGGGGCTGAACTCTGGGCCTGGGTGCTGTCCTTAAGCTCTTCAGCTCACAGCTAGTGCCCTACCACTTGAGCCACAGGGCCACTTGCGGCTTTTTTCTGCCTATGTGGTGTTGAGGAATTGAACTCAGGACCTCATGCAAGCAAGGTAAGCACTCTACCACTGAGCCAACTCCCCACC
Organism: Dipodomys spectabilis; assembly: GCF_019054845.1. Lineage (NCBI taxonomy): Eukaryota > Metazoa > Chordata > Mammalia > Rodentia > Heteromyidae > Dipodomys > Dipodomys spectabilis. Next base: position 8,677,924 of record NW_024870681.1, read on the forward strand.
CTATTTATTTTATTTATTTTTTATTTATTTATTTTTTTGGGTCCAGTCATGGGGCCTGAACTCTGGGCCTGGGTGCTGCCCCTCAGCTCTTCAGCTCAAGGCGAGCACTCTACCACTTGAGCCACAGCGCCACTTCCAGTTTTTTTCTTTTTGCTTACGTGGTGCTGAGGAATCGAACCCAGGGCCTCAGGCATGCAAGGCAAGCGCTCTACCACTGAGCCACCTTCCCAGCCCTTTATTTATTTTTTAAATTTTGCTTTTTTGTTGGTCCTGAGGCTTGAACTCTGGGCCTGGATTCTGTCCCTGAGCTTTTATGTTCAAGATGAGTGCTTTACCACTTGAGCCACAGTGCCACTTCTGGTTTTTTCTTTTCCTTTCTTTCTTTTCTTGCTTGCTTGCTTGCTTGTTTTTGGTTAATTGGAGGTAAGAGTTTCAGAGACTTTCTTGCCTGGGCTGGCTTCGATTCTTGTTATCCTCAGATCTCAGCCTCCTGAGTAGGTAGGAGGACAGGTATGAGCCACTGGTTCCAGGTTTTTTATTTCTTTTTAACATGGAACACTGCACAAATTTGTGTGATTTATTCAGGGATGCTAGTCTCCTCTGTGTTGTTCCAATTTTAGTATATGTTCTGTTGAAGTGAGTAGCTATGTACACTTAATAAAGTGTCCTTGATTCAGCCCTTCCCCCTTCCCTGGCTTCCTTCTCTGTACCTTTCATTTTGGGTGCTTGCTATTATAACTTTGTCTAGAGTAATATATTTGAGCAAACTATTGATTGTCATTGGGGGATGTTTCTTTTAACTGAGTACCACAAGAGGTCTCTTCTCACTATTGGCTATGAGACTGATGAGTTTTTGCAGCATTTTGTTTCTATTGAATTGGGGAGAGAAGTTTGCTGGGAATAGCATCCCATCCCTAAGGAAAAATATTACAGACATCTATCTGTCTTACCTTAGTTCAGTAATTCCTCTTAGATATACAAATTCCAGTTCATTCTTTGGCTTTTGTTAATTCTGAACTTTTTTTTTTTTTTTTTGCCAGTCCTGGGCTTGAACTCAGGGCCTAGGCACTGTTCATAAACTTCTTTTGCTCAAAGCTAGCACCCTACCACTTGAGCCACAGCGCCACTTCCAGCTTTTTCTGTTTATGTGGTGCTGAGGAATGGAACCCAAGGCTTCATGCATTCTAGGCAAGCACTCTACCACTAAGCGACAGTCCCAGCTCAAATCATTTTCATATATTTTTTTGGGGAGAGGGAGGTCAATCACGGGGCTTGAACTCAGGGCCTGGGCATTGTCCCAGAGCTTTTTCACTCAAGGCTAGTACTCTACTTCTTTGAGCCACAGTGCTACCTCCTTCCCACACTTTTTAAATGGACTTGAGGGCTTTGCTGGAATTTTTATTGTTTTTGTGAAAGACTAAGTTCAATTAGGTCCACACTCTGCTATTCTCAAAGTTAATATCCTAGCAAGTTTGTTCCTAAATATATATTGGTTTTTGTTTGTTTTTTTGTTTTTGTTTTTTTGTCAGTTGTGGGGCTTGAACCATGGGCCTGAGTGTTGTCCCTGAGCTCTTCAGCTCAAGGCTACACTCTACACTTAAGCCACAGTGCCACTTCCAGTTTTCTGGTTGTTAATTGGAGAAAAGAGCTCATAGACTTGCCTGCCTGGCTGACTTTGAACTGTGATCCTCAGATCTCAGCCTCCTGAGGAGCTAGGATTGCAATCATGAGCCACTGGCATCCAGCTTCTAAATATAGTTTTGTCAGGGCTGGGAAGGTGGCTCAGTGGTACAGTTCTTGCCTTGCATGCATGAGGCCCTGGGTTTGATTCCTCAGTACTACATAAGCAGAAAAAGCTGGAAGTAGCACTGTGGCTCAAGTGGTAGAGCGCTAGCCTTGAGCTGAAATGCTGAGGGACGCTCCTAGTCCCAGAGTACAGGTCCCATGACTGACATAAATAAATAAATAAATAAAGTTTTGTCAGGTTTCTTACAATTCTACATGAAAACTGTTTCAGGTTGGTCCTACTTCCATCAAATTCAAGATGAGACTATGAATCTTCATCACAGTGTGATTCGTACTTTTTCAGATGTAAAATACCTTAGTTATCCTTCAGGTGCACAGTTTCCTTAACTGGAATTCCAAGAGATGAATCGAGTGTGTTTCATAAAGAGTATCCCATTGCCCTGCTGTTCAAGAAAAAAAATACTTATAATGCTATCTATATCTTGAGTAGTCAGCAGCTCCAGTGTTGGCCTAATGAAATTGTAGTAGACCCTTCTGGTTCTTTTTCTTTACTTTTCATTGCTCTTTTTGCTGAAGGTTAACTGTGAGCCACAGCTCCACTTCTAGTTTTCTGGTAGTTAACTAGAAATATGTGTCTCACAGGCTTTCCTGCTTGGGCTGGCTTTGAACATGATCCTCAGATCTCAGTCTCCTGAGTAGCTTGGGTTAGATAAACCTGTACCATTGTGTTAGAGGCGTAGAGCAATCTTGAGACCCTGAATTCAAAATAAAATGAAAGTATAGTAGGTACATAAACACATAACAGTCATTTATCATTATTATTGAATGTCATCTACTGTGCATTACTGTGTGTACTTGTATATAACCTGCAGCCTGGTAGGTTTGTTTATACCAGTATCACCATAAACACATAAGTAATGCATATTACACATGACTAAATACTTTTTATTTTTGGGTCTGGTCGTGGGGCCTGAATTCTGGGCCTGGGTGCTGTCCCTCAGCTCTTCAGCTCAAGGCTAGCACTCTACCACTTGAGCTACAGTGCCACTTCCGGGTTTTTTCTTTTTGCTTATGTGGTGCTGAGGAATCGAACCCAGGGCCTCAGGCATGCAAGGCAAGCACTCTACCACTCAGCCAACTTCCCAGCCCCATGACTAAATACTTTTAAGGTATTATAGAGTGTAGTTTTCTTTATATATAAAAAGTTTGTTGTAAAACACTATGTCATATTAAGCCAATAGCAGCCTCATACTTTTGAATATTATATTTATTGATTGAATAAAGAGGCACATCATTAAATGATTGATTGATCCATACCATCTATAATTATTTCAATACACTCCATGGTGGATCACATGATGAAACTGCCTAACAAAGCAGTTCTTCAAAAATTCTTCTGTCATCAAGCAATGCATGAGTCTATACTCTTTTAAGAGTTCATTATCTTGAAACTAAGAACAGAAAATCTTGCAAATATCTACAAATAACTACCAGTCAGAGAAATGAGATCTATTAGAAAAGATTGTCATTTGGAGGGATGAGAGTTCATTTTATTTGGATTATTTTTATGCTATCGGTGAATAGTACCTGAAGGAAACGGCATACTATAGGATAGAAAACGAGGCTATGAAAACAGAACAAAAGAAAAAAACTTGTAAGGTCCTTCCTTAACCTGATCTCTCATTAGTTTATTCATCTCAGCAGTTGGAGAAATTCCTTATTTCTAGGGCAATTTCCTTCAACTCACCCTACAAAACAGCCAGGAAGGAAGATCACTACATCTTGTACCTGAAACAGTGGCAAATGGAAAATTAGGTCATCAAAACTCAGTGTCAAGGTATTGTTACTTAGCTTTTTCCTCTCAAGGCTAGCACTGGTTTCTTAGTAGCTAAGGAAGAGTGTGAGATCGTGAGTTCAAGCCCAATACCAACACACACACACACACACACACACACACACACACACACACACACACACACACACACACACACAAATCTAAATCACCTGAGGTGGCTCACTGCTGTAATTTTAGCAATTCAGGAGGCTGAGAGCATGAAGGTTGGAAGTCAGCCTGGGGCAGACAAATTGGCAAGACTCTTATACCCAATTAACTAGCAAAAACCTCACCCTGGAGACATGGCTCAAGTGATAGAACTACAGTTGTGACAGGAAAAGCTGAAGAAAGCACAAGGACCTGAGTTCAAGTCCCAGCACTGGCATCAAAAAAAATCACCTGGAACTTTAGTTTGAACAAACAATGGGGAAAAGTTCACTAAGACAAACATTTGGATGACTCCTGGCATTGGCTGTCTTTCAGCTATGTGTAGGATGCTAAATTGTTAACTGATTATTAAAACTCATGTGGTGGAAGATTCTAATAGTATTCATATAAGTAGTGAGAGACCTATAGAAAATAAATGCAGAATATTTTGGGCATTTATGTATATGTATATACATTATGTATATGTGTGTGAATACACACACATATGTTTTTCTTTTCTTTTTTTTTTTTTTTGGGTCCGGTCATGGGGCCTGAACTCTGGGCCTGGGCGCTGTCCCTCAGCTCTTCAGTTCACGGCTAACGCTCTACCACTTGAGCCACAGCGCCACTTCCGGCTTTTTTATTTTTGCTTATGTGGTGCTGAGGAATCGAACCCAGGGCCTCTTGCATGCAAGGCAAGCGCTCTACCACTGAGCCACCTTCCCAGCCCACATATGTTTTTCTTAAATGATAAAGTAGGTTTAGCAGACCAAGAGACATAATCAAGGCTATTATATAGGTTCTTACATAACTATTTAAAATGTAGTCATTTAAAAATATTTTTAAAGCCGGGCGCTGGTGGCTCACGCCTGTAATCCTAGCTACTCAGGAGGCTGAGATCTGAGGATCGTGGTTCAAAGCCAGCCGGGGCAGGAAAGACGGTGAGACTCCTATCTCCAATAAACCACCAGAAAACCGGAAGTGGCACTGTAGCTCAAGTGGTAGAGCGCTCGCCTTGAGCTGAAGAGCTGAGGGACAGCGCCCAGGCCCAGAGTTCAAGCCCCACGACCCACAAAAAAAAAAAAAAAAAAATCTTTAAAAATATTTAAAAAAAAATTCTTAGCTTGTAGGCTAGAAAACAAGACAAACTAACTTAAAAAGGAAACCAGCTCAGAGCAGAAAGAGAAGGGAGCCCAACTGCCAAATAAAGACAGGAGAAATGGTGAATGGTGGAGAAAGGAGGTTTATCAAATGGCATGTCACAGGAAGAAAGCACTAAGTTCATACATGTAAATTGCTTTAAATAAACCATGTACATAGGAATGGCACCATAAATCATGATCATAAAATCATGATAGTAACAATATTATTACTCCTTTTGCAGCTTTACATAAATGATCACCCTAAATTATAGATGAGGATGTGACAGTAGGATTAATTTAATCCAATTATTTCACAAGACTTGTGAAATTTTGACTCAGAATAAAAATTGACTTCTTAGTGAAATACTGTGATAGGCATTGTACTAACCACATATACACCATCACATTTAATCCTCCAAATATTTCTTTTTGTTTGTTTGTTTTTGTCGGTTGTAGAACCTGAACTCTGGGCCTGGGCACTTTCCCTCAGCTCTTCAGCTTAAGGCTAGCACTCTACCACTTGAGCCACAACGCCACTTCCAGGTTTTTCTGTTTATGTGGTGCTGAGGAATCGAACCCAGGGCCTCATGCATGTGAGGCAAGCACTCTACATACTTATACTTGCTTAGGGTGAGGTAAATTAGACCCCAGAGGTTCCTGCTCCAGAGTTCATCTATGGGATTAGTTCTACATCAGTCCACCTTTTAAAATCAACTAGGTAGTGTGGCTCAGAATTAGAGTGCTTGCTTGGATTTGGTGAAGCTGGGTTCCATGGCCAGCACTACAAAAACAAACAAACAAAAAAGACAACTGATTTTCCAAATGTTTACACCAAAGCACATAGCCAACAAGGCACTGGCTGGGAAATTCCCAAGCAGATATAACAAGTTGTCACTGAAATGAAAATGTTAATCATTTTTCCTCTACAATACATAACTTGCTGGTCAACTTTTCTGGATGAATTCCTTTAATAATAAAATAAGTTGGCTTTCTGTGTGTTGTTATAAGAAGAGCTAATTAGGGGGCTGGGAAGGTGGCTCAGTGGTAGAGCGCTTGCCTTGCATGTCTGAGGCCCTGGGTTCCATTCCTCAGCATCACATAAGCAAAAAGAAAAAAGCTGGAAGTGGCGCTGTGGCTCAAGTGGTAGAGCGTTAGCCGTGAACTGAAGAGCTGAGGGACAGCGCCCAGGCCCAGAGTTCAGGCCTCACGACCGGACCTTAAAAAAAAAAAAAAAAAATCAAGGCAAGGTTGGGCGCCGGTGGCTCATGCCTGTAATCCTAGCTACTCTGCAGGCTGAGATCTGAGGATCACAGTTCAAAGCCAGCCCAGGCAGGAATGTCTGTGAGACTCTTATCTCCAATAAACCATCAGAAAACCGGAAGTGGCACTGTGTCTCAAGCGGTAGAGCACTTGCCTTGAGCTGAAGAGCACAGGGACAGCGCCCAGGCCTAGAGTTCAAGCCCCATGACCGACCAAAAAACAACAAAAAATAATCAAGGCAAAAGGGCCTAGAGGCATAGCAAGGCGCAGTTGACAGAATGCCTGTCTTGCAAGTGTGAGACCCTAATCAAATGCATAATAAAATCAAAAGAAAAAGAAGCTAAGTGCTGGTGGCTCATGCCTGTAATCCTAGCTACTCAGGAAGCTGAGATTTGAGGATTGAGGTTTGAAGTCAGCCCAGGAAGCAAAGTTCATGAGACTCTTATCTCTAACTACCAAAAAGTCTATGGCTCAAGTGGTAAAGCACTAGCCTTGAGCAAAAAGAAGCTCAGGGACAGTGCCCAGTCCCTAAGTTCAAGCCCCAGGACTGGCAAAACAAAATCAAAAACAACAAAAAACTACAATAAAAAATAAGAGCCGGGCTGAGAAGATGGCTCAGTGGTAGAGTGCTTGCCTTCCATGCATGAGGCCCTGGGTTCGATTCCTCAGCACCACATAATCAGAAAAAGCCAAAGTGGCGCTATGGCTCAAGTGGCAGAGCACTAGCCTTGAGCTGAAGAGCTCAGGTCCAGAGTTAAAAAAAAAAAAAAGAAGAAGAGCCAACTGGAGGAAAATGAACCTTCACTGAATGTTTATGCTTTCCTGTCTCATCCTCTCTTGTTTTTGATGATTCCACTCCTACTTCACAAAAAAAATGCAGGCTAATGGGCATTACCTGTGTCAGCATCCTACCTCTTGCTAAACATATAGCAACCCTACAGTCTGCAGAAGGTTTATGAGTTTGAGGCCAGCCTGGACTACATAGTGAGTTCAAGGCTAGCTACACAGTGAAACAAACAAAATAAACAAACAAAAATAGAAAGGTAGATCTTTGAGCCAGGAATGTAGTCCTAGCTACTTGGAAAGGAGATTGAGGTAGAAGAAATTCGAGACCAGTCTGAGCAATATAGCAAGATGTTGCCTCAGAAAAGGAAATGCAGCCCATGGGTCCCACTCTAGACCTAATGAGTCAGAATCTGCATTCACTAGTATTCCCTAGATGATTTCAAGATCCCTAAATGATTCCTGGGCATATGAAAGTGTGAGAATTATTACTGTAATTAACAAGCTCTTCTCAGAGATCTTAAGTTTTTCCCTTTTCTTAGTTCTTTCTCTTTGGATCTTATCTATTAGAATTTTAAAAATGTTATATCTCTTCAACATTAAAAACATCCTGAGGCTGGGAATGTGGTGTAGTGGTAGAGTGCTTGCCTAGCATGCTCAAGCATGCTTCAAAGCCCTTGGTTTGATTCCTCACAACCACTTTAAGAGAAAAAGCTGGAAATGGTGCTGTGGCTCAAGTGGTAGAGTGCTAGCCTTGAGCAAAAGCAGCTCAGAGACAGTGTCCAGGCCCTGAGTTCAAGACCCAGGACTGGCAAAAAACAAAACAAACAAACATCCTGAGCCAGGCACCAGTGGCTCACAACTATAATCCTAGCTACTCAGGAGGCTGGGATCTGAGGATGGTGGTTCAAAGCCAGCCTGAGCAGGGAAGTCTGTGAGACTCTTAATTCTAATTAACCACTCAAAAAAAACTGGAAGTAGGGGGGGAGGATTGGGTGGGGGGGGGTGAGGAGGGGAGGCTGGGAAGGGATGTGAAGGGTAAACAAAGGAGGAGGCTGCAATGCTTGATAAGAAATGTACGCATTATCCTGCCCATGTAATTGTAACCCCTCTGTACAGTATGTTCACCAAAAAAAAAAATTAAATTAAATTAAAAAAAAAAACAACTGGAAGTAGGGGCTGGGAAGGTGGCTCAGTGGTAGAGTGCAGAGTGCTTGCTTTGCATGCTTAAGATCCTGGGTTCGATTCTTCAGCACCACATAAGCAGAAAAAGCTGGAAGTGGGCGCTGTGGCTCAAGTGGTACAGTGCTAGCCTTGAGCTGAAGAGCTGAGGGACAGCGCCCAGGCCCAGAGTTCAAGCTCTATAACCAGCAAAAAAAAAAAAAAAAAAAAAGGAAGTAGAGCTGTGGCTCAAAGTGGTAGAGCACTATCCTTGGGAGAAAAAAAAAAGAGCTCAGGGACAGTGCCTAGGCCCCTGGTTCAAGCCCTAGGAGAAGCAAAAAAAAAAAAAAAGGAAAAAAATCATTATTCCATTCACCTTTAGCTACTCCACTTATTCACAGACAAACATCCTGAATGTCTTTTTGTTTTGTTTTGTTTTTTTGGCCAGTCATGGGGCCTGAACTCTGGGCCTGGGCACTGTCCCTCAGCTCCTCAGCTCAAGGCTAGTGCTCTACCACTCGAGCCATAGTGCCACTTCTGGCTTTTTCTGCTTATGTGGTGCTGAAGAATCGAACCCAGGGCCTCATGCATGCAAGGCAAGCACTCTACCACTGAGCTACCTTCCCAGCCCAAGCCACCTTCCCAGCCCCTGAATGCCTTATAATAAAAGTATCATCAAAGTATCTTTGTCATCACCTCAATCTTCATCAATTTTCAATTCCTATCACCCTACCCAGCCTCTTCCAAACTCCTGTACTTCATGGACTATGTAAGTAATACCTCTGTGGATATATCCATGGATTATTTATAGTAACATTACTTGAATACTACTGACCATTGACCATATGAGTTTTTTAAAATTCTGTGATTTTTGAATATAACATCCTCTTTTGTGTGTGCTGGTCCTGGGTCTTGAACTCAGCCCCAGGCCCTGAGCTTTTTTTTTTTTTTTTGGTCCAGTCGTGGGGCCTGAACTCTGGGCCTGGGCGCTGTCCCTCAACTCTTCAGCTCAAGGCTAGCACTCTACCACTTGAGCTACAGTGCCACTTCCGGGTTTTTTCATTTTGCTTATGTGGTACTGAGGAATCGAACCCAGGGCCTCAGGAATGCAAGGCAAGTGCTCTACCACTGAGCCAACTTCCCAGCCCCATCCCTGAGCTTTTTTGGCCAAGGCCAGTGCACTACCACCTGAATCACAGCTCCAGTTCTGGCTTTTTGGTGGTTAATTGTAGGTTAATTGCCTGGGTTGACTTCAAACCATGATCCTTAGATCTCTGCCTCCAGAGCAGCTAAGATTATAGGCATGAACCACTGACATCCAGCTCTTTTATTTTGTAAACCTCTCTGACCATCTATATTTATCATAAGAGAGTGAGTCTGCTTATTTAGAACAGTTCTTAGTCCTGACATTCCACTTTTTGTTGTGGGAGCTTTCTAGTATATTCTAGAATGTTAAGCGGCATAACTGACATTTACCCACTAGAGGCCAGTAGCATTCCCTCTTTCCCAGTTGGACAACCAAAAATGTCTACAGATATTGTAAAACGTCCCTAGGGGAAAACATTGCCCATAGTTGAGAACCACAGGTCTAAAAGTAATCTTGATGTGGGTTGGAAGTAAAGCTTAGTGGTAAAGCACCAGCCAAGTGTGTAGTAGGCCCTAGGTTCTATTCCTAGCATTTGACTTAGTTCTGGCAAACACTAGGAGAGTATGGATTATTTCTTTTCTTCCTTTCCTTTTTCTTTCTGTGTGTGTGTGTGTGTGAGTTCAAGTCCTGGCTTGAACTCAGGGCCTGGGTACTATCTCTTGAGCCTTTATGCTCAAGGCTAGTTTTCAACCACTTGGGTCACAGCTCCACCTCCAGCCTTTTGATGGGAGATAAAAGCCTCATGGACTTTCCTGTCTGGACCGGCTTCAAACAACCATTCTCAGATCTCAGCCTCCTAAGTAGCTGTGAGCTACTAGCATAAGTCTTACTCTTAATTTTGTTACTTTTTTTTTTTTTGTCAGTAGTGGGGCCTGAACTCTGGGCCTGGGCGCTGTCCCTCAACTCTTCAGCTCAAGGTTAGCACTCTACCACTTGAGCCACAGTGCCCCTTCAGGCTTTTTCTGTTTATGTGGTGCTGAGGAATCAAACCCAGGGCCTCATGCACGCAAGGCAAGCCCTCCACCACTGAGCCACCTTCTTTTTAATTTTTTTAAAATTTATTTTTTATTATAAAGTTGATGTACAAAGAGGTTATAGTTACATAGGTCAGGTAAAGAGTACATTTCTTTTTGACTAGAGATGAGACTAAAGGGCTGAGAAGGTGGCTCAGTGGTAGAATGCTTCCCTACCATGCATGATGCCCTGGGTTCCATTCTTCAGTATCACATAAACAGAAAGAGCTAAAAATGGCTCTGTGGCTTGAGTGAGTGATAGAGGGCTAGCCTTGAGCAAAAGCAGCTAAGTGACAGTGCACAGGATGCACATCCTGAGTTCAAGCTCCAGGACTGGAGAGAGAGAGGAGAGAAGAGAGAGAGAGAGAGAGAGAGAGAGAGAGAGAGAGAGACTTTTTTATTTTTCTCGGTTGGATGTGGGGCTTGAACTCTGGACCTGGGTGATATCCCCAAGCTCTTCAGCTCTCTACCACTTGAGCCACAGAACCACTTCTGTATTTCTGGTGGTTAATTGGAGATAAGAATCTCACTTTCTTACCTGAGCTGGCTTTGAACTGTGATCCTCAGATCTCATCCTCCTGAATAGCTAGGATTACAGGTGTGAGCCACTGGTGCCAGCTTTTTTCCTTTTGTGCCTATACTGGGGCTTGAACTTACAGCCTGGGCAGTGTCTCTTAGCTTTTCTGCTCAAGGCTAGAATTCTACCTTTTGAGCCATAGTTCCATTGCCAGCTTTTTGGTGGTTAACTTGAGAAAAGACTCTTACAGACTTTCTTGCCTGGGCTGGCACTGAACCATGGTCCACACATCTCAGCCTCCTGAGTAGCGGGGATTTATAGGCATGAGCGAGCCATTGATATTTGGAAGAGCAAGTTTCTGAAACAAAACAAAAAAAATCAGGCTGGGAAGGTGGCTCAGTGATAGAGTGATTGCCTCAAATGCATGCGGCCCTGGGTTCGATTCCTCAGCACCACATTAACAGAAAAAGCTGGAAGTGGCACTGTGGTTCAGTGGTAGAGTGCAAATCTTGAGCTGAAGCGCTGAGGGACAGTGCCCAGGCCCAGAGTTCAGGACTTTATGCATGTTAGTCAAGCACTCTACTGTAAGCCACATTCTCAGCCCTATACTGACTTTATTGATTTCTTTGTAGTAGGAAGTTATTTTCATGTGTTTACTGTCATCCCACATTCAGAATTTCCTGTTCATTTATGGCCTTTCCCTCAAAGACAGTAGTGTTTAAGCCTGAGGAAAGTGTTATTAGAGGGTGAAAAATACTACATAGCTTTTTCTTTTTCTTCTTTTGTTGGACATGGGGCCTGAACTCTGGAGTTTTACTTGGTTTTGTTACCAGTTTTCATCTGAATCTGCTGGGGAATGGGGCGATTTTGCTTTTGTTTTGTGGCCAGGAAGCACTTGATTCTGAAAATCTCTGAGAGAAGGCACGGTAAGAAACCCAACCGAGCCGGACGCTGGTGGCTCATGCCTGTAATCCTAGCTACGCAGGAGGCTGAGATCTGAGGATCGCGGTTCAAAGCCAGCTCGGGCAAGAAAGACCGTGAGACTCCTATCTCCAATAAACAACCAGAAAACTGGAAGTGGCGCTGTAGCTCAAGTGGTAGAGCGCTCGCCTTGAGCTGAAGAGCTGAGGGACAGCGCCCAGGCCCAGAGTTCAAGCCCCACAACCAACCAAAAAAAAAAAAAAAAAATGTAATAAACCTCATGGGAAATTTTAATCAAGAAGTTTAATAGAAATAAATCATTATTAACACTAAAAGCTAACATTTAACTGAATTCATATTGCATGCAGGCACGATCCTATTTTTCCCTGAATTATCTTTTAATTTTTTTCTTTATAATTTTAGGACCTGACTACTTCTGCATGTTAAAGAGCTAGAAAGTGAAATAGATTTTCTGATCAGTGGGAGAAATTGCGATTTTTCCTGATGAGAGAATATACTTGGAAAAGGATATAAGAAATCTGAAAAGCAGGGCTGGGAAGGTGGCTCAGTGGTAGAGCGCTTGCCTTGCATGCCTGAGGCCCTGGGTTTGATTCCTCAGCACCACATAAGCAAAAAGAAAAAAAGCTGGAAGTGGCGCTGTGGCTCAAGTGGTAGAGCGCTAGCCTTGAGCTGAAGAGCTGAGGGACAGCGCCCAGGCCCAGAGTTCAGGCCCCACGACCGGACCCAAAAAAAAAAAAAAAGAAATCTGAAAAGCAAACTATACATTACTATCATTAAGTGTTCTTAATATGTAGCCAATATTCATTTAAAAATACAAGGTTCTCCTTTTTAAACAGGAGGCTTAATAATTCACTTTTAAGTGTCAGTCCTGTGGATCTTTCTAAGTTTACTAGAAATCAAATGTCTGGACTTACAGCTCCAAATGGATAAAACAGTGAGGATTCTAAGAGAATCTGTGTCAACACTAGTTCAGAAACTAAAATTGTCTTGTTACCACTTTAAAAGCAATGCTGGTGTGGTAGCTACACACCTATAGTCTCAGCTACTTGTGACGCTGAAATGAGACAGTGAACACTTGAGCCCAAGTCTTATTAGCCTGGGTAAACTTAGAAAACAAAAGGAAACTTTAGTTTTCAGAAAACTAAAGCTCTCAGAAAACAAAAGAAAAAATAAGTTCTAACGTGCCGTTCTCTGATTTTCCCTTCAAAATGTGAATGGGGTTTAAAAATGGTTTCTAGAATAAGTATAAAAAAATAATTCTGACGAGTAGGACAAGCGACGTAGGAATCACTTCAAGAAAAACGTTAAAAAAAATTCCCAAGTCCTTAATGATTAAAGTAAGGCAAATTTATTTAGGAAGGGCTGTGGTAATAGGCATAAGGATTACTGTAGAAGTACTTGCAGGGGGCGAAGAGACTGGAATCAATTTCCTTACTTATAAGGCATTCTTCTGTTTGTCTTAGTTATGCCAATTTTGTGTACAACCCCCCCCCCCCATACTCATTTTAATGTAATTACAAGAGCAAATGCCAAAGCTGTCCAGGAAGGAGCTGTGGCTGAACCGAGTAAAAATGGAAAAGTTGTACGCGGAAACCAGTACAAACGTTTTAGCGTTGGGATTGTGACCTACCACCGGGCTAAGAGCGAGGATCACAACCGTCGAATCAGAGCACTCTTGGCAGTTTTGCAGCTATTCGCCATTGGTAAATTGGAATGACACCCCAGATACAAAGCTGTATCCAGGGTAAGTCAGACACAAAGTCGTTTACCAAAAGCCGAAAAGCTGGATGCAGAATTAAACTCCGTTCCCGCCACCCCCGGTGTCGGTTGATTAGTCTCGTCGTGTGAAACGGCGCCGTAGAAGGTGCAAAGTTGCCAGGTTTTCTTACCTAGATTGGACTGTCGCCCTCGCTTCCCGGCCTGGCACATCCCACCCAAACGCCTTTGGCTCACTAACGGCCATCGAAGGGAAGCTTCCCGCCATTTCCCTTACGAGGGAAGGAAGGCCAGATCCTACCACCCGCTCAACTCCCCCATTTCCTACACTCGTGGGAGGCCCGAGCTAGCCAAGCTTTTCCCGCAGCGACCAGGAAACTATCCCTACGATTCCGGGGATGAAGCAAGTAGGCCACCAACCAAGGTTCTCGGCAAGTGCACGGCAACGGCACAAAACCCCGGAGCTTCCAATAACCGGCAGCAAGATGAAGCCCCAAAAAAGCGTTTGTATCGTGACCCTGAGCCCGCCAAGGGAGGCGGGAGCCCGGCCGTGGGCACCAGAGAGTGAAGGCTGGGGGTGGAGGGCGGGCTCGCTCAACTCGACTCCTGATTGGTCCGTCCCGGGGGAGCCTCGTGACGTCAGCAGGGGGGGAAACGCCTGATTTGTGTGGTGGGCGCTGGCAGGCGGGGGGGAAGAGCTGCGCAGGCGCAGCTGCTCCGCTCCGCTCGCCTTGGCTCTCCGGCCCAGCTCTCGCGGACAAGTCCCGACATCGCGCGCCCCCCCCCCCTCCGGGACCGCCCCCTCCTCCCTCTCGGCGTCGAAGATAAACAATAGTTGGCCGGCGGGCAGCGAGTGCGTCTCCCGCCGCCGGGTTCGGCGGGCTGAGTAGGGGGCGGGAGGGGGGGGACCGGCGGGATCCCGGCCAGCCGGCCATGGCGGGGCTGTACTCGCTGGGAGTGAGCGTCTTCTCCGACCAGGGCGGGAGGAAGTACATGGAGGACGTTACTCAGATCGTGGTGGAACCCGAGCCGACTGCTGAGGAGACGCCGTCGCCGAGGCGGGCGCCGGTTCCGCCGTCGCTTTCGCAGCCGGCTCCTCCCGCTCTTCCTGGAGCCGGAGTCTCGGGGAGAGGCCCGGCGGCCGCAGCCCGAGGCTCCCGTGACCCTTCTCCGGACGCCGCCGGAGCCTCTTCGGGCATCGGCCGCTGCTGTCGCCAGCGCTCCTCGGTCGCTTTCTTCGCCGTGTGCGACGGGCACGGCGGGCGGGAGGCGGCACAGTTCGCCCGGGAGCACTTATGGGGTTTCATCAAGAAGCAGAAGGGCTTCACCTCCTCTGAGCCCGCCAAGGTTTGCGCCGCCATCCGCAAGGGCTTCCTCGCTTGTCACCTCGCCATGTGGAAGAAACTGGGTAAGTTCCCAGGCTGGTTTGGCGCCGCTTTTATTTTTATTATTTTTTAATTTTTTTCAGGGTTCTGAAAAAAATAATAATAACGTCCAGAGTCGCCCCAGCCCCAACCCCTGGCACCCAGAGCGCTGTCGGCAAAGTGATGTCAGCGAAGACTAAGCCCGGGGCCCACGACGCCGGTCAGGGTCCACGTCCGGGCACTCCGAGTGGCCTGGCGAAAGATAAGGGGTTTCTGTATCCCAGCAACCACTCCTCGCTTTCTATCTCCCCTGCAAGGATCGGGGTGTGTGGGGGGGGCAGGGGTAGAAGCGATCGCTCTTCCCTTTTCTCTGATTCACTTTGGTGACCGTCAGCGAAAAGATGTTTGAAACCCGGCGCCAGATTTTGACCGAAAGATCAGTTGAAGAGGCACTCCTTCGAGAGTCGGGCCAGAGGAAGCGGGAGAAGGCAAAAAATTAGCATCTGTCATAATTTTGCTCTTGTTGGTTGGGTTTTTTTTTTTTTTTTGTTCCTCTCGGTTGCCTCCTACTGGTGGTGTCATTTCTCCAAATTGACCTCGATGGCTCATTGGAGTAAAGATGGCTCATTGGAGTAAAGCGTAAGCTCATTTAAAAGGGCTGCCATGTAATCATCCAGCAATTTAGAAGTCTCGGAAGGAATTCTTGTTGTGTCGGTCATGTTTTCAGATCGTCAGCTTGTACTGCTGATGAGCAAGGAAGACTTCTTAAATTGGCTACACGTTTAGCCTGTTAAGTTCTGCAAGGTTTTTGTTTCGTGTTTTTTTTTTTTTTTTGGTGGGAGTTGGGTTGCCAGTTGCTTTTAAGTAGTTCTCAAGAGTTGCTGGTAGAAAAGGGCTTATAAATTTTAAATGCTCTTTGAGGTAGCAAAAGGAATTTGTAAAAATTGGATGGAGTTGTAGTTTGATCTTAAATTTGAATGTTTTGTAAGATATTTTTGCCCTTAGCATGTATTATACAGGACTATAGTTTCTTGTCTACTGCTGTGAGTAAATGGTACACACATCTCTGCTAGTGAAAAGAAGCGATGCTCTTCTGTGGTTAAAGAAAAGCCCTGTTAGTGCTGCAAATGTGGCTTAATGGCAGAGTGCTTGCCTAGCATGCATGAACCCCTGGGCTTGATTCCTCAGTAACACATAAACAGAAAAAGCCAGAAGTGGCTCTGTGGCTGAAGTGGTAGAGTGCTAGTCTTGAGCAGAGACAGCCCAGTCCCTGAGTTCAAGCCTTATGACCGGCAAAAAAAAAAAAAAAAAAGCCCTTTTATTAAAAAATTCCTTAATAATTTTTCTACCAGTAGAACATATATAGAGGAAACTCACAAACTTGTAAAATACAGGACATATTTAGAAAGGTATTGTTCTAGAGTTGTGAAAAAGCTAGTTTCCAAGTCTGTTTTCCATTTGCTTGGCTTTTGGCCAAGAAGTATTTGATTGATTCAAGGCTCAACCACTAGGCCTTTTGGAGGCGGATCCTATGTAATCCCAGGGGCTCATATTATGGATTTATTTTGTTTGTGTGGGCAGAGTAGAGCTGAAAGCAATGCAGTATATTCTAGAAGTGTGTCATCCCTGACTGTAAAGGAACTAAAAGTAGATAGCAAAGCAACAAGATAGAGGAAGATGAGACACAAAGAACTCTGTAGAATCCTGTTTATTTGCAGCACACTTGGGCAGTGTGAATTTGCCAAATGTTCAAAAAAAGCTTCTTTTTTTGGTTGGTCGTGGGGCTTGAACTCTGGGCCTGAGCGCTGTCCTGCAGCTCTTCAGCTCAAAGCTAGCGCTCTACCACTTGAGCCACAGCACCATTTTCAGTTTTCTGGTGGTTTATTGGAGATAAGAGTTTCACGGACTTTCCTGCCCAGGCTGGCTTTGAAGCTCCATCCACAGATCTCAGCTTCCTGAATAGCTAGGATTACAGGCATGAGCCACCATGCCCAGCAAAAAGCTTTTAAGAATTGAACTTTTGCTTTAAAAAAAAAATTGTTGCTGGGGATTGAACTGAGGGCCTCTCACATGCTAAGCACAAGCTGTTTCTTGAGCATTTTTTTTTTTTTTTTTGGGTCTGGTTGTGGGGCCTGAACTCTGGGCCTGGGCACTGTCCCTCAGCTCTTCAGTTCAAGGCTAGAGCTCTACCACTTGAGCCACAGCACCACTTCCGGCTTTTTTCTTTTTGCTTATGTGGTGCTGAGGAATCGAACCCAGGGCCTCATGCATGCAAGGCAAGCGTTCTACCACTGAGCCACCTTCCCAGCCCTTCTTGAGCATTTTTTAATAAAGGAGACTTGCTGTTAAATTTCAATGTATAGGCTTTTTACATGCACAGGAATCAAGCTTTTATTTGTATGATGCATGGTTTATTTAAGCTAGATCCTTTTACTTATATACACGCTAAACTTTATTTAATTTGTACCACAGCTAAATCTGACTTCATCTTTAAAACTTAGAATTAGGAAGTGTAAATTAAAAGTCTTCCACTTTGTTTACAGCTTTCTCTCTTCCCCTCCCCCCACCTCTCTCTCTCTGCCAGTCCTGGGGGCTTAAACTATGGGCCTGGGTGCTGTCTCTGAGCTTTTTTGCTCAAGACTAGCACTTACCACTTGAGCCACAATTCCACTTCTGACTTTTTGGTGACTTTTTGGTGTTTAGTTGGAGATGACTCTCATGAACCTTTCCTGCTGGGACTGGCTTCAAACCTCGATCCTCAGATCTTGGCTTCCTCAGTAGCTAGGATTACAAGGGTGAGCCATAAGCATTTGGCTTCAGCCATTTTTCTAAAATAAATTCTGCAGTTTGTAAATCTATAGGCCAAAGTCCTTTCCTGTTTACATTCATTCTCTGTATTCAGCTTTATGCTAGTCTTTTTTTTTTTTATCAGATTACTCTCCTTATATTTTCAGGGCACATTAAAATGGTCCATTTTCTTACATTTGCACCCTCCATGAAACATAAATATATTTATCATACAGAATCTAAGTTATTGTTTATTTTCCCCTTGTGGAAACTAAAGTTTCTTTTAGAATTAAATTCCTTGCCTGTACTGGAATATCTTCTTACGAGGATTCCATAATTGTGGGTTTTTGTGTGTTACTAGGGCTGGAATTGAAGTTAGGGCCAGGAGTTTTAGATTAGCTTTTTTGCTGAAGATTCGAGTCATACCTGTACTTCCAGCGTTTTGCTGGTTAATTTGTGTGATGGGATGGCTCTGAACCTTGAGCCTTAGATCTCAGCATTCTGAGTAGCTACAGACACTGGTACCAAATTCAGAATTATGTTTTTTTGTTTTTTTTTTGTCGGTCGTGGGGCTTGAACTCTGGGCCTGGGCATTGTCCCTTAGCTCTTCAACTCAAGGCGAGCGCTCTACCACTTGAGCTACAGCGCCACTTCCCAGAATTATGTTTTTTGAGCAACAATTAGAAATTTACTTTATTGTCTTGAAGAAAATGTATACCAAATGACCAGTGAAGTCCAGGCTGGCCTGGTGCCCAGAATTCACCTGCCTCTGTCTTTTGAATGCTGGGATTATAGGGATTTAACACCACCCCCGCTTTTTTTTGGGTCCCGTTGTGGGGCCTGAACTCTGGGCCTGGGCGCTGTCCCTCAGCTCTTCAGCTCAAGGCTAGCGCTCTACCACTTGAGCCACAGCGCCACTTCTGGCTTTTTTCTTTTTGCTTATGTGGTGCTGAGGAATCGAACCCAGGGCCTCATGCATGCAAGGCAAGTGCTCTACCACTGAGCCACCTTCCCAGCCCCCGCTTTTTTTTTTTTTTGTCGGGCGTGGGGCTTGAACTCTGGGCCTGGGCCTTCTCCCTCAGCTCTTCAGCTCAAGGCTAGTGCTCTACCATTTGAGCCACAGCGCCACTTTTGATTTTCTGATGGTTTATTGGAGATAAGAGTCTCATGGACTTTACTAACCGGGCTGGCTGTGAACTGCGATCCTCAGATCTCAGCCCCCTGAGTAGCTATGATTACAGGTTTGATCCACCAGTGCCTGGCTTGGTTTATTTTTTCATGGGGAATACTAGCACTTGAACTCAGAGCCTCACACTTGCATAGCTTGCTCTACTGGCTCTGTGTTATTTGAGTCACACCTCCAGCTTTGCTTTTTGCTGATTCTTTTGGAGTCTAGTGGACTTTTCTGCCATGTTTTCTTTGAACTGTGCCCAGCAGTTTAATATTCTTTTGTCATACTTGACGTTTAAGAAATAATGTTATGACCTTTTCTTTTGCCAGCCACGTGGAGTGCCAACCTTGCCTGGTCCCAGCAGGTCTACTGAATAAACCTACCCCTTACCTGGAAAAAAAAAAAAAAAAAAAGAAATAATGTTATGAGGGCTGGGAAGATGGACTAGTGGTAGAGCGCTTGCCTTGCATGCATGAGGCCCTGGGTTCATTCCTCAGCACCACATAAGCAAAAAGACAAAAAGCTGGAAGTGGTGCTGCGGCTCAAGTGGTAGAGAGCTAGCGTTGAGCACAGAGAGGCTCAAGGACAGTGTCCAGGCCCTGAGTTCAAGCTCCGGGACCTGCAAAAAAGAAAAAGAAATGTTATAAGATTTATATGAGCTTTTTCAAGTTTACTCATTTGAGGAAGCCTTCCTTTTCTTGAGAGCTGGGGTTTGAATCCAGAGCCTCATGCACACTAGGCAAGAACTCTACAAAAACAGAATTATATCTCTGTCCCCTGTAATAATGCTCTTAGCCCTTTCTCTGGTAATCTTAAAGAGGATGGTGAAAAAAAGCACAACTTTTAGCTGTGTATAATATCATGAGAACCAACAGATAACAGCATTGATGTTACAAGGAATAAGTCACAGACTTTTTTTGTTGTTATTTGGTTGTGGGCCTTGAACTCTGGGCCTGGCTGCTGTCCCTGAGCTCTTCAGCTCAAGGCTAGTACTCTACCAATTGAGCCACAGTGCCACTTCCAGTTTTCTGGCTGGGCTGGCTTTGAACCATGCTCCTCAGATATCAGCCTCCTGAGTAGCTAGGATTACAGGCATGAGCCACCAGCACAGGCTTTTTTTATTTGCTTTGTTTTGTGTTGGTTCTGGAGGTTGAAACTCCTGGCATTGTTGCTTCGCTTTTTCACTTAGTACTCACAGTGTTTATAAAGGTAGATGTAATGTGAAAGTTTATTTACACATTTAACATGGACTGAGTGTAGAGCAGTCATTTTAAAAGAGTTTAAGGTGGGAGTGGGGGTGGTAGGGAGGCAAAGAGGGAGAAAAATGAGGGAGGGGGTAACAAGTTCGACAAGAAATGTACTCACTACCTTATGTAACTGTAGCTCCTCTGTACATCACCTTGACAATAAAAATTAAAATAAAGCATATAGCCAAAGGAATTAGGAAGAAGGTAAAATTAGTTAAATTGTTGTTTATAATTTTGGCTGATCAATTTTGTTAATTTACAATGGAAGGTTGGAGCTGGAGACTGACAAGACTGTCAAGAAAAGCTCTAGGGCTGGGAAGGTGGCTCAGTGGTAGAGCGCTTGCCTTGCATGCATTAGGCCCTGGGTTCGATTCCTCAGCACCACATAAGCAGGAAAAAAAAAGGCCGGAAGTGGTGCTGTGGCTCAAGTGGTAGGGCATTAGCCTTGAGCTGAAGAGCTGAGGGACAGTGCCCAGGCCCAGAGTTCAAGCCCCACAACTGGCAAAAAAGAAAAGAAAAGAAAAGCTTTAAAAAGGAGTGATAGTGATCACCCCGTGATGTTGCAAGGAATAAGTTACAGGCTTTTTTTTGGTTTTGGTCGGTTGTGGGGCTTGAACTCTGTGCCTGAGCACTGCCTCTCAGCTCTTCAGCTCAAGGCTAGCGTTCTATCACTTGAGCCACAGCGCCACTTCTAGTTTTCTGAGTGGTTAATTGGAGATATGAGTCTCATGGAGTTTCCTGCCTGGGCTGGCTTTAAACCATGATCCTCAGATCTCAGCCTCCTGTGTAGCTAGGATTACAGGTGTGAGCCACTGATGCCCTGCTAGCGTTCAGTATTGATAACTGTCAGATTCCAGGAAACAATCTTCATCAGTGAAGGATGACTATCTTTTTCCTCGTCTTTTCTGTCTCCATTCCCAGACAACCCCTGACCCTCTTTCTGTCCTGTAGATTATTGGGCTATTTAGAATTTTGTATGAATGAACTCTTACAGTATGTATTTTTTGATACTCAGTATGGTTATTTTGAAATACATTCAGGTTATTGCACATATCAATAGCTTCTTTTTATTGAGAATTAAAATTTCTTTATCCATGGTGATGAAGCTCTGGTTTGTCTGCAGTTGTTAATTTTAATCCATCAAGTAATTAACTAATTAATTTGCCAGTCCTGGGGCTTGAACTCAGGGCCTGGGCACTGTCCCTGAGCTCCTTTTGCTCAAGGGTAGCACTCTACCACTTGAGCCACAGCACTACTTCTGGCTTTTTCTGTTTATGTGTTACTGAGGAATCAAACCCCCAGGGCTTCATGCATGCTAAGTAAGCAATCTACCACTAAGCCACTTTCCCAGCCCTTCTGTTTAGTTTTTGATTTTGCTGTGCTGGGGATCAAACCTAGGGCATTGACCATGTGAGGCCACTGCTTTAAGTGTGAGCCATATCCTGTGATTATAAAGTCTCCGTGCGTGTGCGCTCCCCTCCCCCATCCACTGGTACTGAGAATTGAACCCAGGGCTTCATACATGATATACAAGCATCCTACCATGTGTGTTGTATCCCTAACCCCTTTTGTTTTGAGTACAGTGTCTGGTACTACCTGTGCCCAGGCTGACTTTGAACTGTGATTTTCCTGCCTCCACCTCTAGAGTAGCTGGGTTTGCAGGCATGTACCAACACACAGCTAGCTATAAAGTTTTTCTTTATGAAGTTATATTTTTATTACCTTTAGTTGTACATTGGGATATCCATTTAACAAAACAATTTATAAGTACAGTGTTTCTTGATCAATAGCACCCTTTTGTAAAGCTTTTCTCAACAGTAGAATAGCCAATGATGTAGAAGGCAAGATAAAAATCACAATTAGCATTATAATAATAAGTTCAGCTGAGAAACATCATATAACTAAAACTAGAGGATGAAAATTTGAGAAACAGACACATTAGTTCCTAGGAGTGCTGTGCCAAATTCCCAAAACCTGAGTACCTTGAAACAATAGGAGTTTATTTTTTCATGGTTTTGAAATGAAGTGAGGCAAATCTGAAATCAGAAGTCTGAAGTTAGTGAGATAAATCTGTTCATGTGCGTCTTCCAGCCTCTGATGGTGGTTCTTGAGCATTCTTCAAGGTTAGTCTGCATCTTTATTTCCTTTTCTGCCTTCCCCATTTCTGTCTTCTAAGGACACTTGTCTTTGGTATTAGTGCCCACTCTAATCCAGGATGATCTCATTTTAAGATTCTTAACCTATTTACATCTGTAGAGACCCCTTTTCCAAATAAGGTCACATTCACAGGTTTTGTATATGTCTTTTCCACCTGCTAATATTTACAGCTGTTATGATGGCATATACCTGTAATCCCATTGACTGTGGAGGCAGAGGATTAGGAGGATTAGGAATTTGAGCCCAGCCTGGAGACTCAAAAATATTGTACAAAAGGGCTGGGGCCATGGCTAAAGTGGTAGGTAGAGTGATGTTCTAGCCTATGGAAGGGCCTAGATTCAGTCCCCAGTACCATACACACACACAAAGAATACTTAAGTCAGAGTTCATTTACTGCCATATCCTTTTATGCTCTTAGTTTTAAGTCATTAAAAAAAGGAAGCCGGGCGCAGGTGGCTCATGGGTGTAGTCCTAGCTACTCAGGAGGCTGAGATCTGAGGATCGTAGTTCAAAGCCAGCCTGGACAGGAAAGTTCATTAGACTCATCTCAACCACCAGAAAACTGAAAGTGGTGCTGTGGCTCAAGTGGTAGAGCCCTCACCTTGAGCTGAAGAGCGCAGGACAGCACCCAGGCCCAGAGTTCAAGCCCCCAATGGGAACCAACCCCCCCCCCCAAAAAAAAAAAAAAAAAAAGGATAAAAGTGTAAGCAATTAGGGCTACTTAAGAAAGAAAATTTAGGGCTGGGAAGGTGGCTCAGTGGTAGTGTGCTTGCCTTGCATGCATGTGGCCCTGGGTTCTATTCCTCAGCACCACATAAGCAGAAAAAGCCACAAATGGCAATGTGGCTCTAATGGTAGAGCACTAGCCTTGAGCCTTGAGCTGAGGAACAGCGTCCAGGCCCCAGAGTTCAGGCCCCACGACTGACCAAAAAAAAAAAGAAAAGAAAACAGTGCACTTTGAATCAAAATCTCAAAAGGGGTTTGTTTTTTAATTTTGCAAGTTTATAAAGTTCATTGAAGAAAAATACATGAATTATTTACTTTTTATTTTTATTTTTTGTTGGTCATGGGGCTTGAACTTTGGGCCTGACACTGTTCCCACAGCTCTTCAACTCAAGGCGAGCGCTCTACCACTTGAGCCACAGTGCCACTTCTGGTTTTCTGAGTGGTTAATTGGCGATAAGGGTTTTAGGGACTTTCCTGCCTGGCTGGCTTTGAACCAAGATCCTCAGATCTCAGCCTCTTGAGTAGCTAGGATTACCAGCATGAGCCCTGGTGCCTGGCTTTTTTTTTTTTTTTTAAATTAAAAATTTTTTTTTTGCCAGTCCTGGGGCTTGAACCCAGACTGGGCACTGTCCCTGAACTTCTTTTGCTCAAGGCTAGCACTCTACCACTTGAGCCACAGCACCACTTCTGGCTTTTTCTGCTTGTGTGGTATTGAGCAATCAAACCCAGGGTTTCATGCATGCTAGGCAAACACTTTTCCATTAAGCCACATTTCCAGCCGAAAAATTTTAAAAAGAATAAATGGGGAACACATAAACTCCAATTACTAGAAGATAATATAAATAGGTTAGTAGGCTGGATGCAGGACTCCTTTTGAGACATATTCTAATAGGATTATGGTGAAATGTCAAGTGAATTTCAGGTCATTACAAAATATTTGTACATGTTACATGTGCCATTGACAAATTGTGATTTAAATAATATTATGTCTGAATTTTTACTTATTTCTGCCTCCTCATTACCATTTTGTTATTTAGATACTTTTTGTGAATGGCTGAATTATTTGTATGCTAAAGAAAACTTAATGTTTCCTGAATGTCTTGCGTGTTACTTAGGCTTAGGCTATCACCTCTCTTCACATTTATTATAATAGCTTTTGTTCTTTTTTTTTTTTAAACATTCTTTTTTTTTTTTTTTTTTGGGTCCAGTCGTGGGGCCTGAACTCTGGGCCTGGGCGCTGTCCCTCAGCTCTTCAGCTCAAGGCTAGCGCTCTACCACTTGAGCCATAGTGCCACTTCCGGCTTTTTCGTTTTGCTTATGTGGTGCTGAGGAATCGAACCCAGGGCCTCAGGCATGCAAGGCAAGCGCTCTACCACTGAGCCACCTTCCCAGCCCCTTAAACATTCTTAACTGTAGAATATAGAATCTACGCTAGATATTTATAGCCTCATCAAGAGGTAGTTAAGGCACAAAGGGGCTGGAGAAATATTATAGGCAGAATTTTTAGGAATTTTTCTACTACCCAACTGCAGAAGAGCTAAGCAGCTGCCTCTATGCTTGATTTATGCAAGTTGATAACCTTCTCTGTGTTGCATTCATCCATTCATGTTTTTTGAGACAGGATCTCACTAAGTGACCCAGGCTGGCCTCAAACTCATGATCCAGCTGCCCGTCTCTAGAGTGCTGAGATTATAAGCCTGCCAGTGATTTATTTCTTGCAAGATTGGTTTGACAGTTTTATTATAGTTAAAATGATTTATAAAATCTATTAATGTATTAAATAATGGATTAGCATAAGCATTTGCATTTTTTTTTTTTGTTGTTGGTTGTGGGGCTTGAATTTTGGACCTGGGTGCTGTCCTTCTGCTCAAGGCTCAAGGCTAGCACTCTACCATTTGAGCCACAGAGCCACTTCTGGCTTTTTCCGTTTATGTGGTGCTGAGGAATGGAACACAGAGCCTCATGTGTGTAAGGCATGCACTCTACCACTGAGCCACCTTCCCAGCCCCCAAAATATTTTTCTTAAAATTTTTTCTTTGTATATTCACATGTGAACAAATTAATTCAGAATTTGTTTCTGTTTGTATTCTGACACTATGTTTACTGAAAAAGTAAAATATTTTATTTCTTTTTACAGCAGAATGGCCAAAAACTATGACAGGTCTTCCCAGCACATCAGGGACAACTGCCAGTGTGGTCATCATCCGAGGCATGAAAATGTATGTGGCTCATGTAGGTGACTCAGGGGTAGTCCTTGGAATTCAGGATGACCCAAAGGATGATTTTGTCAGAGCTGTGGAGGTAACACAAGACCATAAGCCAGAACTTCCCAAAGAAAGAGAACGAATCGAAGGACTTGGCGGGAGGTAATCATTCTATTTTGTCTTTCTTCTCTTGGTTCTGTTTAATGTTCATTCTCTTTCTCTATCTCTCTTTCTCTGTATTTCTCTCCTTTTCCCTTCCTCCTCCTCTTCTCTCATTCTCTGCTTATCCCTGTAGTCCATGCTTGTCTGGAATTCCTGATCTGTCTCCCTCAGCCACTGGATGTTATGCTACCTGTTTCCTTTTTTTTGTACCAGTACTGGAGCTTGAATTCAGGGGTCTATTTCTATCACAACTGGCACTCTGCTTCTTGAACCATACCTCCATTTATGGCCTTTTGCTGGTTAATTGGAAACAAGGATTTGTTTGCCCCTGACATCACATCTCAGCCTTCTGAGTAGTAGCTAGATCATAGAGCCATTAGCACTTGGCTGAAGAATTTTTTTTCTTTTTTTTTGGTCATGAGGCCTGAACTCTGGGCCTGGGCGCTGTCCCTCAGCTCTTCAGCTCAAGGCTAACGCTCTACCACTTGAGTCACAGTGCCACTTCCAGCTTTTTTTGCTTATGTGGTACTGAGGAATTGAACCTAGGGCCTTATGCATGCAAGGCAAGCACTCTACCACTGAAGAATGATTTTGATCAATCTTATTTGTTAGGTCTTTTGGGTTTGTTCCATATCTATAGTGAGACCCAAAAAAAAAAAAAATTAACAAGAGAAATGGTATTGTTTTATGTTTTTACAAGTATCTTTAATGTCTCATGTATAGGTGATAGAGTCTCAAAACTTCTCTATTCAGTCTGTTAGGATATTTTAATTTGATCTTAGCTGAAATAATGTTGGTATATATAGTAGGAAAAGGCAGGAATATTTTAAATTGATTGCTTGCTTGCCAGTCCTGGGGCTTGAACTCATGGCCTGAGCACTGTCTCTGAGCTTCTTTTGCTCAAGGCTTGCACTCAACCATTTGAGCCACACAAAGAGCCACTTCTGGCTTTTTCTATGTATGTAGTATTGAAGAATCGAACCCAGGGCTTCATGCAGGCTAGGCAAGCATCCTACCACTAAGCCACATTCCCAGCCCTTCAACATGAATTTTAATGTTATATTTTCTTTGACTTCAATAACATTTGTAAAGAGTTTATATTTTGTCCCTTATCACTTAAAATACCATCTGGACAGTTGGACTGATGTTCTTTGCCATTTGGGAGCAGGTGTCTTTTTGTAAAAATTGAGCCATTTTATGATGTATTTCCTCTATTCCCTCTGTCTCCAACCTAGGCAATTGGCCAGCATTCTGTTTTTCCAGCCTTCTGTTGCTGCTCAGTCAGCTCCCTGCATGTCAGGCTGTTGCTTTTTATATGCCTTTTAATCATATAGGACAACAGAAGGGAGTGCAGTGAAAGCAGCATCTTTTGTAACAGTGCTTTGTTTTTTTGACACTGGATTTAAAACTTACATGTTTAACCAGCACCATTGTCTTTTTGCTCCTTAGAAACATAGAAACTATAATGTCTTTGAATATTAAATAACAAGAGAGAGTTCCTAGTATAGTTTTATTGGAAGCAGCTACTTTAATTAGTTAATATTAAGTCATTTATTTACTTATTTATTTATTTATTTTGGTCCGGTCATGGGCCTGAACTCTGGGCCTGGGCGCTGTCCCTCAGCTCTTCAGCTCAAGGCTAGCGCTCTACCACTTGAGCCACAGCACGCACCACTTCCGGCTTTTTTCTTTTTGCTTATGTGGTGCTGAGCAATCGAACCCAGGGCCTCATGCATGCAAGGCAAGCGCTCTACCATTGAGCCACCTTCCCAGCCCCAATATTAAGTCTTTTAGAGTGAAGGGTTAAGAAAGAATAATAGGATTTTAAGGTAGTTTGAAGGCAGGATGTTGGCAGACCTTCTCATCATAATTCTTATGTTTCATGGATTTTCATGGACGGGAAAGTCACTTTTCTCTCTCTTTTTTTTTTTTTACAGTCAGCATTGAAGAAAGCACAGTATATCATAAAATGCCTTTGACACTGTAACTCTTGTTATGACTTAGATGTTGGCTTTCAAGAACTTAGAATTAAACTAGTGGGGTAAACGAGTGACTTTCTGCTCTGTGTTAACAGCTACATTTTCTAGTTATGTACTTGTTTCATTCCTTTATTGCATACTTCAATATTCTAAGTACTACTAGGCACATATGACTACTTATATTTAAATAGATAAAAATTGAATTTACAATCTGTTCCTCATTATCCTAGTCACATTTAAATGCTTACTGGCTAAACTGGCTAGTGGCTACTGTGGACAGTACAAAACAAGCATTTCTGTCATTGCAAATCACCTGGCATTTATTTGATTGTTTATTTTTTATTTATTTTTATTTTTTTATTTGATTGTTTATTTGTATTGACTTTGTGGTGGTATTTCTCAAACCTAGTGCCTTGCTATATATATGCTAGGCAACTGTTCTTGGCCTGCCCTCTTTAGATAAACTTGTCTTCTATTTTAGAAAGAATATTGAAGCTTTTTACTTGTTTAGTTCATGTTTTTCCTGGCTCAGAGGACGATTAGTCTTTTCTTATTTATAAGCCAAATCCTTCTTTAGGACTTTTATTTTGTTTTTCTCCTAGCATCTTCATTCCTTCAAACTCTGAACTGAGGTGGAAAAGTCATAGAGGCAAATTCTGTAGGTGCTCCTTAAGTGTAGGATGTATCATAATGACATTGTATTTCAGCTATCTTCAGTTTTCTTTTTTTTTTTCTATTTTTATTCTTTAGATCTGGTTGTGGGGCCTGAACTCTGGGCCTGGGCACTGTCCCTCAGCTCTTCAGCTCAAAGCTAGCGCTCTACCACTTGAGCCACAGCACCACTTCTGGCTTTTTTCTTTTTGCTTATGTGGTGCTGAGGAATCGAACCCAGGGGCTCATGCATGCAAGGCAAACGCTCTACCACTGAGCCACCTTCCCAGTCCCTGTCTTCAGTTTTCTTTATCTTGAAGCCTGGTGACTTTCAGTGCAGAAATATTTAATATTCATCAGGTTTAGAGCGATAGAGCCAAGCCACTCAAAGTCAATAAGCTGTTAAGAAAGTGATATAAATATATGCCAAGGTGTCATATTACTTACTAATGATTAGAAAATTAACTGACAAGAAGGTGATTCACTTCTGCAATCTTACCTGCTTGGGAGGCAGAGATCAGGAGCATTATGGTTTGAGGCCAGCCAAGGAAAAAAGTCAGTGAAATCTCACCTCAACCAGTAAGCTGGATGTGATGTTTTATGCCTATGGGTCTAACTATGAGAGAGGGCTTGGTTAGAATTGAAGTTCTAGGCCAACTGGGACAAAAATGTGAGATCCTATTCTGAAAAATAACTAAAATGACTAGGGGTGTGTATAGTTCCTGCCTAGTATGCATGAAGTCTTTAGTTCAAACCACAGCACCACAAAACAAATCAAAACAATCCTTCATCCCTAAACTGAAAAGAAGTCTCTATGTATTGGCCTAAAGAGTTTACTTGGGTGGTAGAGTACATAACTAACCTGCTTGAGGTCCTGGATTCAATCCCTGGTGCCCAGTGAATGATTTCAACTAGTTTGCATATCGCCTATAGATGTGTGTGTGTGTGTGTCTGTGTGTGTATGTGTATGTATGTGTATATGTGTATGTGTCTGTGTGTCTGTCTGTGTGTGTATGAGTGAATGAGAGAGAGAGGAGAAAGAATGAATGAATAAATATGAGTATACTGAGGCAGAGAGAGAGAAGAGAAAAATATACGAGCATACTGGGACTTGCATTCTGTGCCTCCAGTTCTCATTCAGCTTTTTTGCTCAAGGGTGGCACTCCAGCTATGTCTCTACTTGTGGCTTTTTGGTCCCTGGGCTGGCTTCAAACCAAGTAGCTTGTATTACAGACATCCAGCATCCAGCTTTTCCCCCTTCCTTTCCCCCTCCCCCTTCCCCCTTTTCCCTTTTCCCTTTTTCCTCCCCTCCCCTCCCCTTCCCTACCTTCTTTTTTGCTACTCCTGGGGCTTGAATTCAGGGCTTGGGCACTATCCCTGAGCAGCTGCTGCTTTTTTTTTTTCTTTTTTTGTCAGTCATGGGGCTTGAACTCTGGGCCTGGGCACTGTCCCTCAGGTCTTCAGCTCAAGGTGAGCACTCTGCCACTTGAGCCACTGCACAACTTGGTTTTCTGGTGGTTTATTGAGGAGTCTCACGGTCTTTCCTGCCCGGGCTGGCTTTGAACCGTGATCCTCAGACCTCAGCCTCCTGAGTAGCTAGGATTACAGGCGTGAACCACCAGCTCCCTGCTCCTGAGCTTTTGATCAAAGCTAGCCTCTACCACTTGAGCCACAGCACCACTTCTGGCTTTTTCTGCTTATATGGTACTGAGGAATCAAACCTAGGACTTCATGCATGCAAAGCAAGCACTCTACCACTAAGCCACATTCCCAGCCCCAGTATTATTTCTTAGAAATGCTTTATGTCCCAACTTTTTCTAGCCTTCAGAAGAACATTTTAAATTTCTATGGACAGAGATTTTCTTTAGATTGAAATGTCTTTTTTTTTAAATCCATTTCAGTTATGCAAGGCACAATTCAGAAACTATTATATTTTGAAAGTGTATTTTGAATGTTTTACTAATTACAGGTTTTGGTTGTTCCTATGGTAAATTTCCAGGTGGGTTTTCTTACTTATGACTGTATAGCTGATTTGTTTTCCAAAGTCTAGTCTCACCTCTCTTTTTTAGACATAAAATGTCTTTTATTCCAAATCATAAAAATAATACCAAACAAATGTATAAGTTGTGCTGATACCTTTTTTATTTTTTTGTCAGTCATGGGGCTTGAACTCTGGGCCTGGGTGCTGTCCCTGAGCTCTTCAGTTCAAGGCTAGCACTCTATCACTTGAGCCACAGTGACACTTCTGGTTTTCTGGTGGTTAATTGGAGATAAGAATCTCACGGTCTTTCTTGCCTGGGCTGGCTCTGAACTGTGACCCTCAGATCTCAGCCTCCTGAGTAGTTAGGATTACAGGCATGAGCCACTGGTGCCTGGCTGATATTTTTAAGTGATAATTGCATTAATAGTATTTTTGAGTTCATATTGACAGTATATCATTTGTTTTGTCTTCATTGACTTTCACTACCAAGTTGTAAGAACAATTACCATCATGTTAATAATTGGATTTTGATGTACCTGGACATTGCACAATCTCCAATTAAAGCATCAGTACAGCTTTAATTCACCAAAGGATATCAAAAGAAATTTGGAGGGGGCTGGGAAGGTGGCTTAGTGGTAGAGTGCTTGCCTTACATGCATGAGGCCCTGGGTTCGATTCTTTAATTATTATTATTATTTTTTGCCAGTCGTGGGGCCTGAACTCTGGGCCTGGGCACTGTCCCTCAGCTCTTCAGCTCAAGGCTAGTGCTCTACCACTTGAGCCACAGTGCCACTTCCAGCTTTTTCTGCTTATGTGGTTTTGAGGAATCAAACCCAGGGCCTCATGCATGCAAGGCAAGCGCTCTACCACTGAGCCACCTTCCCAGCCCCTCTGAGCCACTTTCTCAGCTCTTTGCATCTACAGAAGCTCCTTTTTGTTGTTTCTAATTACCATGGTCATCTAGCTTTTTTCTATAGCATGGTATCTATTCTTTTTCTGCATACTATTTTTATTTAGTTAAGGTCAGCCTTCAATCATTTCCACATTCTCCTCATATAATATCTTATTTTGTCTTTTCTGTAAAAAAACTTACACTTCTTTGTATCTGAAACAGGTATTTTATGATAATATAATCTTACTTAATACATCAAGTTATCTTAATTGTTAAATTTTAATCATTTAGGCTATTTATGTAAATTCTAATTATTATGTTTTAACCATTTAAATCATTCATGAAAATTTTTTTATTTTTTAGTGTAATGAACAAGTCTGGGGTGAATCGTGTAGTTTGGAAAAGACCTCGGCTTACTCACAACGGACCTGTTAGAAGGAGCACAGTTATTGACCAGATTCCTTTTCTCGCAGTAGCAAGAGCTCTTGGTAAGTAGGACTTAAACATTTGGTGAAATGCAGACTATAAGAACAAACAAGGTTCTATGATAAGGAATAATTTATGAGAGAAATTTTAGATAGGGTGATACAAATACTACTTTCAGAAAATTTCCCTCCTTCCCTCCCTCCCTCCCTCCCTCCCTCCTTTCCTTCCTTCCTTCCTTCCTTCCTTCCTTCCTTCCTTCCTTTCTTTCTGTCTTTCTTGTTGGTCATGTGGCTTGAACTCTAAGCCTGAGCGCTGCTCTTCAGCTCAAGGCAAGAGCTCTACCACTTGAGCCCCAACACCACTTCTAGTTTTCTGGCGGTTTATTGGAGATGAGTTTCACAGCCTTTCCTACCCAGGCTGGCTTTGAACTGTGATTCTCAGATCTCAGCCTCCATTGTAGCTAGGATTACAGGTGTGAGCCACCAGTGCCCAGCTAGAAAATATTATTATTATTTTTTTTTTGGTCAGTCGTGGGCCTGAACTCTGGGCCTGGGCGCTGTCCCTCAGCTACCTCTTCAGCTCAAGGCTATCACTCTTCCACTTGAGCCACAGCGCCATTTCCAGCTTTTTCTGCTTATGTGGTGCTGATGAATTGAACCCAGTGCCTCATGCATGCAAGGCAAGCACTCTACCACTAAGCCACCTTCCCAGCCCCTAGAAAATGTTATTTTACCTGGTCTTTTTTTTTTTTTTTTTTCTTCGTCAGTCGTGAGGCTTGAACTCTGGGCCTGGGCGCTGTCCCTCAGCTCTTCAGCTCAAGGCTAGTGCTCTACCACTTGACCCACAGCGCCACTTGTGGTCTTTTGGTAGTTAATTGGAGATGAGTCTCACCGGGATTTTCCTGCCTGGGCTAGGGATCCTTAGATATCAGCCTCCTGTGTTGCTAGGATTACAGGCGTGAGCCACTGGCGCCCAGCTTTACCTGAGGTTTGAAGGCTGAGAAGGGGTAATTTTCTGAAGAGCCTGTGTATGAATATTCAAGGCATGGATTCTGATGTTGGAAAGAGATTGACATATGCTAGGAATTGTTAACAGGCTGGAGTTGATGAGGTAGACATAGGTTATCTCAGTGGCTTGAGCCACTGGTTCCTGGCGTCACTATAGGGTATTTTAAGATAAAGAGTAATATCTGCTGGGATCTGGTGGCTCATGCTTGTAATCCTAGCTACTCAGGGGGCTGAGCTCTGAAGATTGTGGTTTGAAAGCCAGCCTGGACAGGAAAGCCTGTGAGACTTTCATCTCCAATTAAGCACCACAAAAAACCCCAAAAACCAAAAACAAACAAAAAAAACTCCAAAAATAGAGTTGAAGTTCAAGTAGTGGAGTGCTAGCCTTAAGCATAAAAATCTCAAGAACAGCATCTAAGGTCTGAGTTCAAGCCCTGGACCAATACAACACAAACAACAACAAAAATTATTCTTGAGCCAGGCACTGATGGCTTATGCCTGTAATCCTAGCTACTCAGGAGGCTGAGATCTGAGATCATGGTTCAAAGCCAGCCCGGGCAGGAAAGTCCAAGAGACTCTTATCTCCAATAAACCACTAGAAAACCGGAAGTGGCGCTGTGGCTCAAGCGGTAGAGTGCTCACCTTGAGCTGAAGAGCGCAGGGACAAGCACCCAGGCCCAGTGTTCAAGCCCCACGACCGGAAAAAAAAAAAAAATTATTCTTGAGCTAGAGGTTTAATTCAGTGATACAGTGCCTTGCCTAGCGTGCGTGAGTGCATGAGGCCTTGGTTTTGTTCCTCAGCAATAGATATATAAATAATTGTTCTTTCTACCATGCATTGTCTTACTGTTTTTAATCAAATACATGCAGTTCTTTTTTTTTTTTTTTTGCTGATCGTGGGTCCTGGGCCTGGGTGCTGTCCTTCAACTCTTCAGCTCAAGGGTAGCACTCTACCACTTAAGCCACAGAGCCACTTTGGGCTTTTTCTGCTTATGTGGTGCTGAGGAATTGAACCCAGGGCCTCATGTATGAAAGACAAGCACTCTACCACTGAGCCACCTTCCCAGCCCCTACATGCAGTTCTTTATTAAGATTTTATAACTGTGCATGTGTGTTTGAATAGATGATAAGCAAATGGGAAATGAGAAATTGGTTGGGAGAATTAAGTATGGTGGTTTACACTTGTAATTCCAGTACTCCATAGGCTGAGATAGGATTTCTATTTCCAGAATAGCTTGAGTTGTTTAGTGAGACCCTGTCTCAATAGAAACAACAACAACAACAACAACCCCCAAATGATATAGTCTAGGTAGGGATATGGCTCAATGGTAGATCACTAGCCTAGCCACTACACATATACTAAAAAAGAAACCATTTAGCCATTGAGCACAGTTCCTTTCTTTTCTTTTTGCAGTGCTAGAGATTGAACCCAAGGTGTCACACATTCCAGATAAGTGTATTACCACTGAGTCATGCTCCCAGCTCCAAACAAGTTTATATATAAACCATCAAAAAGCTGGAAATGGAGCTCTGGATCAAGTGGTAGAGCATCCATCTACCTTGAGTGAAAAAGCTAAGGGATAGCATACAGGCTCTGAGTTTAACCCTTAGTACCAGCACATACATGTGAGCATGTGTACACATACACACAATGATTTTCATTGCAGTTTTAATTGTGTGTGTGTGTGTGTGTGTGCATGTGAGCGTGTGCTTATGCTGTGAGGCTTTAATTCAGGGCCTCTCACTTGGCTTTTCTGTTCCAAAGGAAAAGGTTAAAGTGTAAGATGCTTTATCACTTAAGCTACCACTGTAATTTCTGATTAGAAGGCAAATTTCTAAGGAAGCTCTCCATGGGAGGCCAGCCAGAGTATAGGGGTATGAGGATGGTGCTGAAGTTTGCTGAGTATCCCATAAACTGCCACAGGAGCAGGTTGAGAAGAATGCACTTGAACCTGGGGAAGGGCTTATTTTCCTTTGGTGTCCCTTCAGCTCCCTCTGCAGATCAAACAGGAAATTATCCAGCTAGCAACCAACCAGCTCTGCTAATGTCAGGGACTTTCCTTCTTTCAGGACCTACAGAACTGACTGATTTTATTTTGGTGAACAAACCCTACGCCAGTGCTCAGTTCTGATCCTTACTAGGTATTTGATAAAGCTACGTAGATTTCTTGAATATGTAAGACAAGGGAATTAGCTATGAATAAAAATTATCTGGTGAATTTGTTAAAAGTTCAGATCCTTGGGACTTTTTTGTTTTGTTTTGTTTCTTTTGGGGGGGTGGGGTCCGGTCATGGGGCCTGAACTCTGGGCCTTTTTGCTTATGTGGTGCTGAGGGATCGAACCCAGGGCCTCAGGCATGTAACGCAAGTGCTCTACCACTGAGCCACCTTCCCAGCCCTCCTTGGGACTTTTACAAATATATTTAAAACAGCTTGACTATCAGGACAAGTTATAATAGGAGCAAGTTAAAAATACATTTGTACTAAATACTTATTTTTTTATTGTAATGATACTGTACAGAGGGGTTACAGTTACATGAGTAAGGTAATGAGTACATTTCCTACTGAGCATTGTTACCCCTCCTTTGTTTTTCCCCTACTTTTTCTTCCCGCCTCACCTCCCCAACTCCTCCCTGCCTCCCACAAATTGTAAAGTTCATTTTCAACATAGTGTCTTGTACATCTCACTGCCACAATGGGTCGACCTGTATCCTTATTTTAGCATTTTGTTATTTTCCTTCCCCTCCCCAAATTAGAAAAATGTATATACAAGATGCAGGGCACCAGAATCAAATACAGTGAAAATAGGGTTATACCATTGGCGGGGGTGGGGGGGTGGGGGGGGGGGGTGGCGCGAAGAACATATAAAAGAAACAAAAAAAATCACATAGTATATTTTAAGTACACTAATAACAACAGCAAGAAAGATAAAATCTCTGTGTCCCTATGTTGGGGTTCATTTGGCTTACCATCATCTTATCTGGTCATATGTTCATAGCTTTTAACCTTTCTGCTTGTCCTAGACATATACTAGCTATTGCAAATAAGGGAAACCATGGGACCTATGTTTCTTTGGGCCTGGCTTACTTCACTTAATATAATTTTTTCCAAGTCTTTCCAAATGGGGTGGGGTGGTGTCATTCTCTCTGATGGAGGCATAGAATTCCATTGTATATAAACCACATTTTCTTGATCCATTCATCTACTGAGGGGCATCTGTGTTGGTTTCATGTCTTAGCTATGGTGAATGCAGGGTGCTGGTAGCTTTAGTATGGCCTTGTTTGTGATCATTTGGGTAAATACCCCAAAGTGGGATTGTTGGGTCATAGGGCAGCTCTATGTGTAGTCTTTTGAGGAACCTTCATACTGCTTCCATAAAATATATAAAAAATAATCTGTATGTCCATACTGTTTAAAGAAACACTGTAAAGAAATAGAAGACAGGATAATCAAGGATTTTCAATGAATACTAAAATATAGTATATTTATATTCCTGAGTTGTCACTCCACAGCTTCATAAATAATCAATTACAAAAAGGAAAAAAACAGGGTCTGGGGCTATAGGTCAGTGGTGGACCACTTGCCCAACAAGTGTGAGGCCCTTTATTTGATTCCTAGCATTGAAACAAACATAACTAGGACAAAGGCATCTTTATA
This sequence comes from Dipodomys spectabilis, assembly GCF_019054845.1. NCBI lineage: Eukaryota > Metazoa > Chordata > Mammalia > Rodentia > Heteromyidae > Dipodomys > Dipodomys spectabilis. Next base: position 8,713,742 of record NW_024870681.1, read on the forward strand.
GTGTCATTAGACAGCACTTTAACCAAATGACCAAACTTGGCATTGCTATTAATAGCACACAGCCCTTTCTTAAGTCATAAACTGAGAGGGATATGGTTTTAACAATGTAATACTCTAAAAACAAACAAAAAAAATTTAACCTGAGCATGAACCCTTCCTCATGAGAACATGAGGAAACTATTAGATAAATCCAAATTAAAAGTCAGGGACTGAGAGTGCAGTTTAATGATAGAAGTACTGCCTGACGGGGCTGGGAAGGTGGCTCAGTGGTAGAGCGTTTGCCTTGCATGCATGAGGCCCTGGGTTTGATTCCTCAGCACCACATAACCAGCCTTGAGCTGAAGAGCTGAGGGACAGCGCTCAGGCCCAGAATTCAGGCCCTTGACTGGACCCAAAAAAAAAAAAAAAAAAGAAGTACTGCCTGAGCGTGTATGAGGTCTTGGGTTCAATTCTCAGCACTGAACGTTTCTCCTCCCCCAAAAAGCATAAATGTCAACGTAAAGATCATCCATGAAACAATGGGCGTGAACTTTTCACAATTGACAGTCCTACGTTTTTTTTTTGGGTCTGGTTGTGGGGCCTGAACTCTGGGCCTGGGCGCTGTCCCTCAGCTCTTCAGCTCAAACTAGCGCTCTACCACTTGAGCCACAGCGCCACTTCCAGCTTTTTTCTTTTTTCTTATGTGGTGCTGAGGAATCGAACCCAGGGCCTCATGCATGCAAGGCGAGTGCTCTACCACTGACCCCACCTTCCCAGCCCCCACAATTGACAGTTCTGGGAAAGATAAAAACAAAAAGCCCAAGTGACTGTTCTGAGTTAAAAATATGACAGAGCTGGGGGTTGGTGGCTCACACCTGTAATCCCAGCCACTCTGGAGGCTGAGATTTGAGCATCACCGTTCAATGCTAGCCCAGCCAGGAAAGTCCATGAGACTCTTATGGCCAGTTAACTACCAGAAAACTGAAGTGGAGCTGTGGCTCAGAATGGTAGAGCACTAGCTTTGAGTGAAACAGCTTAGGGACTGTTCAGGCCCTGCATTCAAGCCCTACAACCGGCCAAAACAACAACAACAAACATGACAACTAAATGCATTGAACGAATTTTGAATATATTTTGGATGCTAAAAATAATGATATTAAGGGCTGGATGCATGACTCAAGTGGTGTAGAGTACTTGCCTAGCAAGTAGGCCATGAGATCAAATCTCAGTACTGCAAAATAAGTAATTATTAGGGTTGAGTAGAGCCAAAATGTTGGGCTTAGTGGTAGAGCACTTTCTTGGGTCAAGAATATTACTTAAGAACCAGAAAATTTTCTTGAATGTGGTTATATACAAGACTATCCAGGGGCTGGGAAGGTGGCTCAGTGGTAGAGTGCTTGCCTTGCATGCATGAGGCCCTGGGTTCGATTCCTCAGCACCACATAAGCAGAAAAAGCCAGTAGTGGAGCTGTGGCTCAAGTGGTGAGTGCTAGCCTTGAGCTGAAGAGCTGAGGGACAGCGCCCAGGCCCAGAGTTCAGGCCCCACAACTGACAAAAAAAAAAAAAAAAAAGAATATCCAAATGCTTACAAGATAGTATTTAGAGGTGAGGTTAGAAAAATCTGAAAGAGCTGATCATGGTGGCAGGTGCTTGAACTCCTAACCTGGGCTATATATAGCAAGATGCTGTCTTAAAACTGTGACCAAAAAATATTTAAAGCAGCTACTGGAATTAATAAGTGAATTCAGTTAAGACCATATCATATAAATCAACATACACAATCTAATTTTTATGTATTAGAGATGAACAATTCAAAATGAAATTTATGTGTCATTTGTAAGAAACGTAAAATACTTAGATATAACAAAGTATGCACAAGATTTGGCTGTAGGCTTCTCCTGCATGTTTTGGGATATGAGGCAGAGCCTCCTTTTCATGAGTACCAGATCATGATCCCAGAAACCACCCCCAAGATAGAAGAGAACCAAGAGCTGGAGAGAAAAGTATCTTCAGACTGATGGCAAGAGTCCTGGAAATAGTCCTGGAGGCTAGAACAGATGTCTGACATTTATATTGCATGAGGAAGAGCATACCCTAAGAAATTGTCTACGTGCTCATGAAGAACCCACAAGTAGAGTTTTGTTGTATTCTACAATCCATCCTTCAGAGAGCAAAATTAATGTATGCATTCAGTCTTAAGGTGTTCTTCAAGCTGTTGAGCCATTCCAGACAGGACTGAAAGAGGTTAGGAAGTCTGCCAACATGTACTTGACAAGCTTGATGCCAGCATAAAAGACTATAAGAAAAAGTGGAAGTGGCATAGTGGCTCAAGTGGTAGAACGCTAGCCTTGAGCTGAAGAGCTGAGGGACAGTGTTCAGGCCCAGAGTTCAAGCCCCATGACTGACAAAAAAAAAAAAAGAAAAAGCAAGTAAAGTTGAATACATATTCTAGTCCCTTAGGCAAGATACAAGGAGGTTGAGCCGGGCGCTGGTGGCTCACGCCTGTAATCCTAGCTACTCAGGAGGCTGAGATCTGAGAATCGCGGTTCAAAGCCAGCCCGGGCAGGAGAGACTGTGAGACTCCTATCTCCAATAAACCACCAGAAAACCGGAAGTGGCGCTGTAGCTCAAGTGGTAGAGCGCTCGCCTTGAGCTGAAGAGCTGAGGGACAGCGCCCAGGCCCAGAGTTCAAGCCCCACGACCGACAAAAAAAAAAAAAAGATACAAGGAGGTTGTGGCTATGTAGAACCCAGAATTAGAAGTTCATAATTACAAGCATACTCTATCCTTTAAAAACATTTGTTTCTAGCTGTTGAACTGTTACACCTCTTGGAATCCCTGTAAGAACCTGAATATTCATTAATAAATTGTTACTTTTAATTTTTTTTTTTGTGCCAGTCTTGGGGCTTTAACTCAGTCTGGTGCTGTCCCTGAGTTTTTTTGCACATGGCTAACTCTCTACCACTTGATCCTGCCTATATCTTTGGCTTTTTGCTGGTTAATTGGAGATTAATCACTAATCTCATAGACTTCCTGCCTAGGCTGGCTTTGAACTGTGATTCTCAGATTTCAGCCTCTTGAGTAGCTAGAATTACAGACATGAGCCATTGGCTTCTGGCCCAACCTCACCTTTAATTAAAATATTTTTTTAACTATAGATAAGTATAGTATAAGAGCAGTCACTGTAAACTTGAAAGGATGGTTTTAGTAAAGCAGTGTGTGTATATGTATATATATTATACACATTATTATACACATATTATTATACATATTTGTAGAGGATAAGAATAGTAGTTCTGGGCTGGGAATGTAGCTTAGTGGTAGAGTGCTTGTCAACATGCATGAAGCCCTAGATTCGATTCCTCTACCACATAAACCAAAAAAGCCGGAAGTAGAGCTGTGGTTCAAGTGGTAGAGTGCTAGCCTGAGCACAGAGAGGCTCAGGGACAGCGCCCAGACACAGGATTGGCAAAAATAAATAAAGCCAGGTACCAGTGGCTCACGACTATAATCCTAACTACTCTGGAGGCTGAGATCTAAGGATCACGGTTTGAAGCCATCCTGGGCAGGGAAAGTCCCTGAGACTCTTATCTCCAATTAACTACCTGGAAACCGGAAGTGGTGCTGTGGCTCACAGTGTTAGAGCAGGAGTCTTGAGTGAAAAAGCTCAGAGATAGTGTTGAAGCCCTGAGTTCAAGACTCACAACTCCCCTCCCCCCCCTCAAAAAAAATGCAAAGAACAATTGTTTTTGGAAGTTTGAGACTCACTTCCTTCCTCCCTTCCCCTTCCCCCCTTCTCTCCTTCTCTCCTTCTCCCCTTTCCCCTTTCCCCTTCCCTGTATAGGTTCAGGCTGGCCTTAAATTCACAATCTTCTATCTCAGTCCCCTCAGTGCTGGGATTCACAGGCATGTACTTTTTTTTCCCATGTAGAAATGAAATCATAGGAAAATAATGGTAACTTACTTTTCTTCTTCCCAGTTCACTTAACGAATAAATGGATGAATGAGTGAATAAAATTCTTTCATTTTGTAGACGTAATGTGGTTGGAACTCAGGGCCTTGAACTACCTTGCTCCACTGGCTCTCTGTGCTAAAATTTTTTGCTGATCCTGGGGCTTGAACTCAGGGCCTGGGCGCTGTTCCTAAGCTTCTTTTCCTCAAGGCTAACACTCTACCACTTGAGCGACAGCGCCACTTCTGGCTTTTTCTGTTTATGTGGTACTGAGGAATCGAACCCAAGGCCTTATGCATGCAAGGCACTCTACTACTAAGCCACCTTCCCAGCCCTCCATACTAACTTTTTGCTAGTTGTTTTGGAGATATGGTCCTATGTACTTTTCTTTTTTATTGTAAAAATACTGTACAAAGGGGTTACAATTACATGGGCAAGATAATGAGTACATTTCTTATCAAGCATTGTTGCCTCCACCTTTGTTTCCCCTTCCTATTCCTTCCCATTTCCCCCCACCCCCTCTGTCAAAGTTATAAAGCTCGTTTTCTTTTTTTTTTTTTGGTCCACTTGAGCCACAGCCCCACTTCTGGTTTTTTCTTTTTTGCTTATGTGGTGCTGAGGAATCGAACCCAGGGCCTCACACATGCGAGGCAAGCGCTCTACCACTGAGCCACCTTCCCAGCCCTAAAGCTCGTTTTTCAACATAAGGACTTGTACATCTCATTGTTGCAATGGGTCTACCTGTATCCCTATTTAAACGATTTGTTTTTTTCCCCTTCCCTTGCACAAATTTTACCAACATCAAATACAGTGAAAGCAGGGTTATACTGTGGGGGAGGGACATACAAAGCAACAAAGAAATCATCTTAAAAATATGTTAGAAACAATTGCATGAAAGAAAAAACATTTGAATACTTATCTTGGGCTTCATTTCACCTAACATCAACTTATCTATGTACTTTTCTGCTCAAGCTTTCAAACCCTTTTCTCTCTAGGTCTCAGCCTCCTGTGTAGCTAGACTTGTAGGTGTGAGCCACTGGTGCCTTGCTATCTTATTTATTTCTTTAAAAAATTTTTAAAATTGTTTTAATAAGTTTTTTATTGTGAAAATATCCAGAGGGGTTACAGTTACACGAGCAAGGTAATGAGTACATATCTTATTAAGCATTGTTGCCTCTTTTGTTTTTCTCCTACCATCCCTGCCCTCCCATCTATCTTATTTATTTCTATGTTTTGTTCTAGAAAGGTGTACTATAAGGCATAATAGAAGAGAATTATCAATAATAGTCATAGTTTTTTGTTGCTTTTTTAGAGTTTATATGTAAATATATGTACATTAATTTTAGTGTACTAATTTTAATATTTTTATAAAGTAATAATATATATATTTTGGTAATGGCACTGGGGCTTGAACTTAGAGATTTGGACTTAAAAACAGGCATTTTACCAGTTGAGCTACATTCCCAAGGCCTTTTTCCTCTAGGTATTTTTGAAATAGGATCTTAGGTTGTTTTTTTTTTTTTTTTTTTGGTTGGTCATGGGGCTTGAACTCTGGCCTGGGTGCTGTCCTTGAGCTCTTCAGCTCAAGGCTAGCGCTCTACCACTTGAGCCACAATGCCACTTCCAGTCTTCTAGTGGTTTATTGGAGGTAAGAGTCCCTTGGACATTCTTGCCCGGGCTGGCTTTGAACTGTGATTCTCAGATCTCAGCCTCCTGAGTAGCTAGGATTTCAGGTGTGAGCCACCAGCACCCAACAGGATCTTAAATTTTTGCCTGGGCTGTCCTTGACCATGATTCTCCTATTTATGCTTCCCATGTAGGTGGAGTGACAGGCTTTCAATGTCATTCCCAGCTGTTATTAAGATGGGGATCTTGCTTCTCCATCCTCCTATCTTTTTCCCAAGCAGTAGGAATTATGGGAGTGAGTTAACACATCCAGCCCTAAATGAAGTATTTTAAAAACTTAAATAAATGATTGCTATACATTATTACTACTATTATTACTACTACTGTATTATTATTATTATTATTATTATTTTGGTTGTGGGGCTTAAACTCTGGGCCTGGAGTGCTATCCCTGAGCTCTTCAGCTCATGGTGAGTGCTCTTACCACTTGAGCTACAATGCTACTTCCAATTTTCTGGTAGTTTATTGGAGATAAGAGTCTCAGGGACTTTTCCTACCTGGACTGGCTTTGAACTGCGATCCTCAGATCTCAGCCTCTTGCATAGCTAGGATTAAAGGTGTGAGCCACCAGCACCCAGCCTCTTGCATAGCTAGGATTAAAGGTGTGAGCCACCAGCACCTGGCTTGCTACACTTTTTTTTTTTTGGGTCTGGTTGTGGGGCCTAACTCTGGGCCTGGGCACTGTCCCTCAGCTCTTCAGTTCAAGGCTAGCACTCTACTACTTGAGCCACAGCGCCACTTCCAGCTTTTTTTTTCCTGCTTATATGGTGCTGAGGAATCAAACCCAGGGCCTTGAGCATGCAAGGCAAGCGCTCTACACTGAACCACCTTCCCAGCCCTTGCTACACATTTTTGATGTATATTCTTATCAGTTCAAGAGAGTTCCATTTTATTTATTTATTTATTTATTTATTTGCCAGTCCTGGGGCTTGAGCTCAGGGTCTGGGCACTGTCCCTGAGCTGCTTTTGCTGAAGGCTAGAACTCAACCACTTGAGTCACAGCTCTACTTCCAGCTTTTTCTGTTTATGTGGTACTGAGGAATCAAACCCAGGGCTTCATGCATGCTAGGCAAGCACTGTACCACTTAAGCCACATTGCCAACCCCTCCCTTTTGTTATTTGCTAAATATTTTTAATTATGAATGGACTTCTGAATACTGTCAAATGCTTGTCTACATCTATGAAAATGAACATGTACATTCGTCCTTTAGTGTATTGTTGTGACACTACCAGCTTGGAAATTCTTATATCTTTTCTTCTATTCCCCCAGGTGATTTGTGGAGCTATGATTTCTTCAGTGGTGAGTTTGTGGTATCCCCTGAACCAGACACAAGTGTTCATACTCTTGACCCCCAGAAGCACAAGTACATTATTTTGGGGAGTGATGGGCTATGGAATATGATTCCACCTCAGGATGCCATCTCAATGTGCCAAGACCAAGAGGAAAAGAAATACTTGATGGTAAGAACTGACTCAATAATTTGATTTGTTGGTTAAAGAATGTTCTGGTCAAATGTCTGGAATGTGGACTAAGGATGTTCCCCCTTTTACATCATCATTGTCCCCAAACCCTCATAACCATACCCATGATACTCAACTGTCTTTTCTGTCTGTATATTTATTTTGGATATGTCTTTTCATTGGGATCATAGCCTTCTGTGACTGACTTCTTTCAGGAAGTATAAGGTTTTTAAAGTTTATTCATGTTGTTGCTTATATCACTACTTCATTTGTTTTCCATGGGTATATTTTGTTCATTTATATGCCAATATTTGGTTGAGAGATCACTGCTATGAGTATGCACATATAGATTTTTGTTCTCTTAGGTATACACCTAGGAGTAGAATTTCTATATCTATATTCTTGCTTGCTTGCTTATTTATTATTATTATAATTATTACTATTATTATTTGTATGTGTGCTTGTCCTCGGGCTTGCACTCAAGGCCTGGGCACTGTCCCTGAGCTTTTGTGCTCAAGGCTAGTGTACTACCACTTGAGCCACAGCTTCACTTCTGGCATTTTGCTGGTTAATTGGAGATAAGAATCTTGATTTTGCTGCCCATGTTAGCTTTGATACTCAATCCTCAGATCTGTCTTCTGAGTAGCTAGTATTATAGGGATGAGCCACCAGAGCCTGGCTTTCCTATATTTTTAAAATCAGTTGCAACCCAGCAAAAATGGGTTGACCTTGCCAGATAAGTTGAAACCTTCCACACAAAGAAATAGAATAGTATAAAGTCAGATAATGGTAAGTCAGTCCAGATAATATGACACAGGTTTCACATTTCATTAGTAGTTTAGTATACATTGGAAATGAAAGTAGTTCATACATACACAAAGGTTCTGGTTGGTCTTGAGAATTCTGTCTTTATAATCACACTGAGCAAAGAATTCCTAAATATGTGAATGGTAGAATTGATTTCTTCAATTTTGTGTGTGTGAGTATGTGTGTGTGTATGCATGCACACGCGTGCACATGTGCGCACACCAGTCCTGGAGCCTTAAACTCAGGATCTGCATTCTCCTGAGTCTTTTATGTTTTTGACAGTTATGGGGCTTGAACTAAGGGCCTGGGCCCTGTCCTTGAGTTTTTTTGCTCAAAGCTCATTCTACTACTTTGAGCCACAGTGTCGCTTTTGTTTTTCTGGTTCTTAACTGGAGCTACGGCTGGCTTTGAACTGCAATTCTCTTGAGTAGCTGGAATTATAGGCATGAGCCACCAGCACTGACTTGAGCTTTTTTGTTGTTGTTGTTGTTGTTATTCAAGGTTAGTGGTTTACCACTTGAGACCCAACTACACTTCTGGATTTTTGGTGGTAAATTGGAGATAAGAGTCTCGTGGACTGTCTTACCCAGGCTGGCTTTAAACCCTGATCCTCATATCTCAGCCTTGAAGTAGCTAGATAGGGGTGAGCCACTGGCTCCTGGTGTGAGTATTTGGATTTTTAAGGAGGTACTTACAGACCAGTGGGTTGCATTTACCCTAATTTGCCAATCTGGCATTCCAATTTTCTGTATTTTGTAATTTTAAGATTTCTATTACCACTGGGTGCCCGTGGCTCATGCCTGTAATTCTAGTTACTCAGGAGGTTGAAATCTAAGGATCAGGGTTCAAAGCCAGCCTGGACAGGAAAGACTATGAAACTCTTTATCTCCAATAAACCACCAGAAAACCCGAAGTGGCGCTGTGGGCTGTGGCTCAAGTGGTACAGTGCTAGCCTTGAGCTGAAGAGCACAGGGATAGCACCCAGGCCTAGAGTTCAAGCCCCATGACCGACAAAAAAAAAAAAAAAGATTTCTAGTAGTATCTGTTAGTTGTATGGGGGGAGTTTCATTGTGATGTTTTCAAATACACATTTATAACTAAGTATTTCATTAATTTCATCCCTTCATCATTCTCCCTCATCCCTCTGTACCTTTCTTAAGACAATTTTGACAAGTTTCATTGTTCTGCTTAGATACATGTATATACAATACTTCGACTATAACTTTTTTTTGGGGGGGGGGGTCCAGTCGTGGGGCCTGAACTCTGGGCCTGGGCGCTGTCCCTCAGCTCTTCAGCTCAAAGCTAGCACTCTAACACTTGAGTCACAGTGCCACTTCTGGCTTTTTTCTTTTTGCTTATGTGGTGCTGAGGAGTTGAACCCAGGGCCTCACGCATGGAAGGCAAGCGCTCTACCACTGAGCCACCTTCCCAGCCCAACTATAACTTCTTGTTGGCTCTCTTCTCTCACCATTTCCCAACAGCCTGTTACTTCCTGTATCTATACATATGTGGCTTAAGGAATCTCTCTGAATGCTGTTGAACAAACAGTAGAGGAGGCCGATCTGATTACATTATGAAATAAGCATTGTGAAACACTGCAATCACCCTTTTTTTAGTCCCTTTGTATAATTAACACGCTAAGCTTCTATTTTTTATGGCATTAAGGTTATAGCAGATTTAATGCAAACCTGTATTTAGACTGCCACCTAGAGTCAGAACAGAACTGAATACAAGTTAAGGCACAGACAAAACCAGACTGGACAATCGGACTGGTTACCCAGTTATGCTTGTGTGAGTTCAGTCCTTGCTGTCAGGGATTCTGGTAGACTTGGCAACACTGGCTTTATTTTGCTGTAGTCTAGCATACAGAACAGGTAAATTGGTGGCTTGCTACAATGTGGATTTACTCTGGCTAGTATTCAGAGGACTACTTTTTTTTTTTTTTTTTTTGGGTCCGGTCGTGGGGCCTGAACTCTGGGCCTGGGCGCTGTCCTTCAGCTCTTCAGCTCAAGGCTAGTGCTCTACCACTTGAGCCACAGCACCACTTCCGGGTTTTTTTTTTTGCTTATGTGGTGCTGAGGAATTGAACCCAGGGCCTCAGGCATGCAAGGCAAGTGTTCTACCACTGAGCCACCTTTCCAGTCCCCTTGATACATTTTTTTGGTCTGGTCTTGGTGCCTGAACTCTGGGCCTGGGCGCTGTCCCTCAGCTCTTCAGCTCAAGGCTAGCGCTCTACCACTTGAGCCACAGCACCATTCTGGCTTTTTCTGTTTATGTGGTGCTGAGGAATTGAACCCAGGGCCTTAGGCATGTGAGGCAAACACTCTACCACTGAGCCACCTTCCCAGCCCCATTGATTTGATTTGTAGAAACTAGTGTTTGTCTTCTTGCAATTCCTCCCTATCCTTTTCCTCACTCCTTTCCTTTCCCTTCCTTTTAAACCCCACTCTGAGAGATGAGATTGCTTTCTCTGTTTCCCAGGTTATTCTTAAGCTGGTAGGCTCATGTGATCCTCTTGTTTTAGCCTTCTGAGTATCTGGAATTACTGGTATATATACAACGCCAAGCTGAGAGCTTAGATTTTAGGAGGAAATTGGCCCTTTGGAGTAAGTTTTCCTCTATGCCCACATGTCTAATTTGTGAACTATGTTTGTAATAATTTGTTTATGCCCTTTCAAAGTAACTTCTATATTACTTTTTATAGTCAACATTAGAATGAAAACCATGTTTCTTCATTAAAAATATAAAAATATTTTAAGGGCTAGGAATGTGGCTTATTGGTAGAGCACTTGTCTAGCATGCATGAAGCCCTGGATTTGATTCCTCAGTACCACATAAACAGAAAAAGTAGGAAGTGGCACTGTGGTTCAAGTGGTAGTGTGTTTGCCTTGAGCAAAAGAAGCTCAGGGACAGTGCCCAGGCCCTGCACTTAAGCTCTAGGACTGGCAAAAAAACAAAACAACAACAAAAATACTTTAAAAGATTTGACATATGGATAGTCATTGCAGTACATTGAACTCCATAGATATAGCACAGGGGCCAGTGAGAGCCAGATGGGCATCAAGCAGCTCTGTTCCTTGTGGAGGAAAAACTAAACATGGGCAAAGGAGATCCTAAGAAGCTGAGATGCAAATGTCATCATAGGCATTCTTTGTGTATACTCTCTGGGACAAGCACAAGAAAAAACACCCAGATGCTTCAGTCAACTTCTCAGAGAGGTAGAAGACTATGTCTTCTAAAGAGAAAGGGAAATTTGAAGACATGGCCAAGATGGCCAAGGCAGACAAGGCTCATTACAAAAAAGAAATGAAAACCTACATCTCTCCGAAAGGGGAGAAGTTCAAGGATCCCAGTGCACCCAAGAGGCCTCCTTCAGCCTTCTTTTTGTTCTGTTCTGAGTTATTGCCCTACAATCAAAGGGAACATCCTGATCTGTCTATTGGTGATGTTGCCAGAAAACTTGGAGAGATGTGGAACAACACTGCTGCAGATGACAATCATCCTTATGAAAAGAAAACGGCGAAGCTGAAGGAAAAATCCAAAAAGGATATTTCTGCGTACTGCGCTAAAGGAAAACCTGATGCAGCAAAAAAAGGGAGTTGTGAAGGCTGAAAAGAACAAGAAGGAGGAAGAGGAGAAAGATGAAGATGATGAAGAGGACAGGGAAAAAGAGGAAGATGAAAAGGATGAGGATGAAGATGAAGAGAATAATGATGAATAAGTTAGTTCTAGTGCAGTTTTTTTTTCTTGTCTGTAAAGCATTTAACTTCCCTGTACACAACTCAACTCTTTTTTTTTTTTTTTAATTTTTTTTTTTTTGGTTCTGGTCGTGGGGCCTGAACTCTGGGCCTGGGCGCTGTCCCTCAGCTCTTCAGCTCAAGGCTAGCGCTCTACCACTTGAGCCACAGTGCCACTTCTGGCTTTTTCCTTTTTTTGCTTATGTGGTGCTGAGGAGTCGAACCCAGGGCCTCATGCATGCAAGGCAGGCGCTCTACCACTGAGCCACCTTCCCAGCCCCCACAACTCACTCTTTTTAAAGAAAAAAATTGAAATGTAAGGCTGTGTAAGATTTGTTTTAAACTGTACAGTGTCTTTTTTTTTGGATAGTTAACACACTACAGAATGTGTTATTAGATAGCCTGTTCTGGTGGTATTTTCAGTAGCCACTAACTTTGCCTTGTACAAGATAGGGATTGTAAACTGGCATGGAAATTTAAAGCAGGTTCTTGTTGGTGCACAGCAACAAGACAGTAGTTATTTCATTTTCAGTTGTCTGGCGCAGCTTATATGAAATAATTGTTCTGTTAATACCACTCTGTAATTGCAAAATAAAAAAGTTGCAGCTGTTTTGTTGTCATTCTGAATGCTTCTAAGTAAATACAATTTTTTTACTAAAAATATTTAAAATATAAAATATATAAAAATATTTTGAGTAAAATTGTTTTCTGTGGTACTTGGTTTGACTAGGGCATTTGCTTGCTAAGCAGATGCTCTACCACTTGAGCCACATCCTAGGCCCATGAGTGAATTTTTTCTTGGTTTTGGAACGTGGTCTTACTGCATGTCTTAAGTTAACTTTGAACTTGCAATCTTTTCTCTGTCAGCTTCTCAAATGCTGGAATTACAGTATGTAATATCATACCCAGCATAATTGGTGAAATTATAACCATAGGATAAGACAGTTTTATGAAATGTAGAAATGTCCTGTTTTAACATATTCACTGGGATTTTTGGATAATGTTTGAGTGTTTAGAAGCTTTACTTAATTATTTAGGCCACATGTAACATCTCTCTCTCCTTTTTTTTTTGGTCTGTCATGGGGCTTGAACTCTGGGCCTGGGTGCTGTCCTTGAGCTCTTCAGCTCAAGACTAGCACTCTGCCACTTAAGCCACAGTGCCACTTCTGGTTTTCTGGTGGTTTATTGGAGATAAGAGTCTCATGGATTTTCCTGCCCAGGCTGGCTTTGAACCAAAATCCTTAGATCTCAGCCTCCTGAGTAGATAGGATTAGAGGCATGAGCCACCCTTGCTTGTATTAACATCTCATTTTTAATTTGATAAAGATGTAGTGACAACCAAGTTACGGTTCTTTTTCTTGTTCTTTTAAATACAGGGTGAGCATGGACAGTCTTGTGCCAAAATGCTTGTGAATCGCGCGCTAGGCCGCTGGAGACAGCGCATGCTCCGAGCAGATAACACTAGTGCCATAGTAATCTGCATCTCTCCAGAAGTGGACAATCAGGAAAACTTCACCAATGAAGATGAGCTCTATCTGAACCTGACTAATAGCCCTTCTTACAATAGTCAAGAAACCTGTGTGATGACTCCTTCTCCATGTTCTACACCACCTGTCAAGGTATTCTATAGTTTTTACATTGTATTTTAATAGAATGTCTTTGATTAAGTTGCCTAAAACAATTTTTAGATTTTTATTTTTTTATTTTATTTTTTGGTCATGGGGCTTGAACTCTGCACTCTTCAGCTCAAGATGAGCGCTCTACTGCTTGAGCCACAGCACCACTTCTGGTGGTCAATTGGAGATAAGAGTCTCACGGATTTTCCTACTAGACTGGCTTTGAACCATGATCCTCAGATCTCAGCCTCCTGAATAGCTAGGATTACAGGCGTGAGCCTCCAGCGCCCGGCTAGATTTTTATTTTTTATGGTGCCAGTACCAAGGCATGAATTCAGGGCCTTGTGTTCTTGATTGGTTTTCTTGTTCATGGCTGGCACTCCGGTCATGGGGCCTGAACTCTGGGCCTGGGTGCTGTCCCTCAGCTCTTCAGCTCAAGGCTAGCGCTCTACCACTTGAGCCACAGTGCCACTTCTGGCTTTTTTTCTTTTTGCTTATGTGGTGCTGAGGAATCGAACCCAGGGCCTCATGCATGCAAGGCAAGCACTCTACCACTGAGCCACCTTCCCAGCCCCTGGCACTCTACCTCTTGAGCCACACATTTTGCTGGCTAATTGAGATGGAGTCCCTCAGAGTTTTCTTCCTAGGCTGGCTTCAAATCTTGGGCCTCTTGATTACATCATTGAGCCATTGGTGTCCAGCTGATTTTTAGATTCTTTTTTTTTGGGGGGGTGGGGGAGTCTGGTCATGGGGCCTGAACTCTGGGCCTGGGTGCTGCCCCTCAGCTCTTCAGCTCAAGGCTAACGCTCTACTACTTGAGCCACAGCGCCACTTCTGGCTTTTTTTCTTTTTGCTTATGTGGTGCTGAGGAATCGAACCCAGGGCCTCATGCATGCAAGGCAAGCGCTCTACCACTGAGCCACCTTCCCAGCCCCGATTTTTAGATTCTTGATAAAATAGGATTACTAAGTTCAGGAAAATGATGGATATTTGTTAAGTAATTTACTATCAGAGAACCCCCACCACCACACACATACTTTGTGGTGCTTTGGTTAGATATGGATCTAATCTGAAAGACGCTGTGTGTATAGAATCTAATAGAAACGTAATTGTGCTTATTGAAAAACAATGTTTGGAATTTACTTATTTTCTCTTGATATATGAACATTTATAAAAAAAGCATTTAGAAGTTTGTGAAGCTCTTTTATATCTAATGCTTTATTGGAGTCTCATATCACAGAAATAGTATTAACATTATAATTTCATTTTATCAATAATAAGACTTGAGAGATTAAGTAGTCTTAACAAGGTTATATGGAAGCAAGATTCGGGTGGACTTTAGAATATCAGATTTCAGGCCTTGCACTGTATTAATATTTTTAGATAAAGAAACATCATGCCAATTTCTTTCTTCTTTTTCTTCTTTTCTGAGACAGGATCTTACTATATATCCTAGACTAGCCTGGAACTTCTAATCTCTGCTCATCTTCCTCATTAGTTCGGTTCCTATTTCTTAAGCAAATTAATAGTATGTAAGTTGAGGCCATGTTGAGAGGCAAATTTAAATGGTTACCATATTTTAATTTTTCTGATTTATTTAGAACTTGCTTGTGTGTTCAGTCTATTATCCTCCTACCTAAAATTGGTAACAGCTTTACAATAAAGCCATGGCTAACCTGGCCTTCTGAAAATGTAGATTGACTATTGAGATGCAAAATAAAAAAGAAGTATTTATATCAGGCAGTTTTTAAAATAGTTAAATAACTTTGGGCTAGGAATGTGGCTTAGTTGAGTGCTTGCCTAGCTAAAGCTCTGGATTCAATTCCTTAGTACCATATAAACAGAAAAAGCCATAAATGGAGCTGTGGCTCAAGTGTTAGAGTGCTAGCCTTGAGCAAAAGAAGCTTCAGAGAGACAGTGCCTAGGCTCTGAGTTCAAGCCCCAGAACTAAAAAAAAAAAAAAAAAAAAAATTAAAAAAATATACACACACATATATATATATATACACACATACACACACATATGTGTATATATATTTATACATATACATATTATTTTATACATATGTATAGTAAAATAAGTTAATTTGGATATTGTCACCTTATATACCCAATACTTACTTTCTCTTTACACATATATGGAAAAAAATTATGAAGTGGAATCTTTCTGTTTAAATATTAACAAATCACTATTTTATACCTTTTCTTAGGGATGCTTCATTCTTTTTTTTTTTTTTTTTTGGTCGGACGTGGGGCTTGAACTCTGGGCCTGGGCGCTGTCCCTCAGCTCTTCAGCTCAAAGCGAGCGCTCTACCACTTGAGCTACAGTGCCACTTCCGGTTTTCTGGTGGTTTATTGGAGATAGGAGTCTCACGGTCTCTCCTGCCCGGGCTGGCTTTGAACCGCGATCCTCAGATCTCAGCCTCCTGAGTAGCTAGGATTACAGGCGTGAGCCACCAGCGCCCGGCTTGCTTCATTCTTTTTAAGCTAGGCATGGGAGTGTATGTAATCTGTAATCAGGTAGCTGACTCAGAAAGATCAAGATCAGACTTAAGATACATACTGTGACTCTCAGCAAACAAAAAAAAAAATGAGACAAAAAAGCTTTTTCTGCTGG
Organism: Dipodomys spectabilis; assembly: GCF_019054845.1. Lineage (NCBI taxonomy): Eukaryota > Metazoa > Chordata > Mammalia > Rodentia > Heteromyidae > Dipodomys > Dipodomys spectabilis. Next base: position 8,729,597 of record NW_024870681.1, read on the forward strand.
GTGCTGGTGGCTCACGCCTGTAATCTTAGCTACTCAGGAGGCTGAGATCTGAGGATCACAGTTCAGAGCCAGTCTAGTAGGAAAGTCCGGGAGACTCTTATCTCCAATTGACCACCAGAAAACCAGAAGTGGCACTGTGGCTCAAGTGGTAGAGTGCTAGCCTTGAGTTGAATTTCTCAGGGACAGTGCCCAAGCCCAGAGTCCAAGCCCCATGATTGACACAACAAAATAACAAAAAATGCTTTTTCTTTAAAAGTTCAATAATAATGCAGACTGGAATCTTTTAAGTCTGTTCATTATCTTTTCAAAGCTTATGTTTGCCTATTTAAAAAAATAATTTTAAAAAATAATTTTATTCTTGTTATTAAGATATTGTACAGAGGAGTTACAGGTAATGAGTACATTTCTTTTTTTTTTCTTTTTTTCTTTTTTTTTGGGGGGGGGGGTCTGGTCATGGGGCTTGAACTCTGAGCCTGGGCGCTGACCCTCAGCTCTTCAGCTCAAGGCTAGTGCTCTACCACCTGAGCCACAGCGCCACTTCCAGCTTTTTTCTTTTTGCTTATGTGGTGCTGAGGAATCGAACCCAGGTCCTCATGCATGCAAGGCAAGCGCTCTACCACTGAGCCACCTTCCCAGCCCATATTTCTTTTTTTTAGACAGTGTCACCCTTCATTTGCTTTCCCCATTTCCCCCCTCACATTCTTGCCTACATATTACATAGGTCATTTTCTACATAGTGTATGCTGAAGAGCATAATTGCATTGTTCATCCTTCCTCCCTCCCTCCTTTATCCCTCCCTTTACTCCTTCTCTCCTAAAAGAAAAAAAAAAATACCCAAAGCAAAAACTAGCACCACCAACAATAACAACAACCCCCCCCACCCCAATGTTTCCATTTCCTGGAATTGGCTTTGATAAATAAATTTGTTCTTCCCCTAAGAGTATCCTCCTTTAAGTCTGTGTGTGAATGCCTTAGAGTCCTGTATAGGTTAACACGACCAGTTGTATTTTATTTTTTTTATTTTTATTTTTATTTTTTTTTGGTCGGTCGTGGGGCTTGAACTCTGGGCCTGGGCGCTGTCCCTCAGCTCTTCAGCTCAAGGCGAGCGCTCTACCACTTGAGCTACAGCACCACTTCCGGTTTTCTGGTGGTTTATTGGAGATAGGAGTCTCATCTCTCCTGCCTGGGCTGGCTTTGAACCGCGATCCTCAGATCTCAGCCTCCTGAGTAGCTAGGATTACAGGCGTGAGCCACCAGCGCCCGGCTACCAGTTGTATTTTAGATCTAGCTTCTACATAAGAGAAAACATATTCTCTCGGTCTCTCTGAGTTTGGTTAACTTCACTTAGCATGATGTGTTTTGGGTCCATCTATTTCCTGAAAATGACATCTTACTTTTTCTAATGGATAGTAAAATTCTACCGTGTATATATGTCACATTTTATTGATCCCCACTTATCTGTTGTAAGGCATCTGGGCTGTTTCCATACCTTGGCTATATGTGGATAGTACAACAATGAATGGATATGCAAGTGTCTTCACTTGACTTATAATGATCTGGGTAGATGCCCAAACTTTTGCCTATTTTTGGATACTTAATATATTGATTTCTTATTCTATGGTGTGCTTGAATAGGTGATGTTTAGATAGATTAGAGAAGGGGGAAGGATTTAGGGGTTAAGGGTCAGGGAAGAGGACAGTGGTATGGTGACATGAATAAAAATTTAAAATATATATGTATTCTAATACATATTATTGCAGCTGATAATTGACATAAGTAAAACTATATAAAAATACATTTTAAAAATTGTTTCTCTTAGCTGGGTGATGGTGGCTTATACCTGTAATTCTAGCTACTCAGGAGGCTGAGATCTGAGGATCGTGGTTCAAAGCCAGCCTGGGCAGGAAAGTCTCTGTGGAGACTTTTACCTCCAATTAACGACCAGAAAACTGGAAGTGGCACTGTGGCTCAAGTGGTAGAGTGCTAGGCTTGAGCACAAAGAGGCTCAGGGACAGTGCCCCAGCCCTGGGTTCAAGCTCCATAACTGATTAAAAAAAAAAAAAGATTGCTCTCTTAGTGGTTCACTGGGTGCCTCACGCCTGTAATCCTAGCTGCTCAGGAGTCTGAGGTGTGAGGATCACAGTTCAAAGCCAGCCTGGGCAGGAAAGTTTGTGAGACTCTTTTCCCCAGTTAAGGAGCAAAAAAGCCAGATGTGGTAAAGTTGTAGCCTTGAATTAAAAAGCTCAGGGACAGTGCCCAGGCCTTGAGTTCAATCCCCTGGACTGGCACAAAAAGAAAAAAATGTTTCTCAGGCTGAGGCAGGAGGCTCATTTGATCTCTAGGAGTTTGACACTATCCTTATCTCAAAAAGAAAAATCTATACATATTTCTCAAGTTTGAGATATTAGGAAATGTCTATATCAATTCAGAATAATTAGGACTATTTGTTCTGGTGTAACCAATAACACAAATCTGTGTTCAGTAAATTATTTTTGTTTTAATTTACTTGAAGGTGGGTACTTATAAGTATCTGTGATTTATTTGTTAGTTATACTAATCTTAAGAACATGCAGAAAAAAAAAGAACATGCAGGGCTGGGAAGGTGGCTCAGTGGTAGAGCACTTGCCTTGCATGCATGAGGACCTGGGATCGATTCCTCAGCACCACATAAGCAAAAAGAAAAAAGCTGGAAGTGGTGCTGTGGCTCAAGTGGTAGAGCGCTAGCCTTGAGCTTAAGAGCTGAGGGATAGCGCCCAAGCCCAGAGTTCAGGCCCCACGACTGGACCCAAAAAAAAAAAAAAAAAAAGAACATGCAGATAAAATGTAAAGATTGTGTGTGTGTGTATGTATGTATGCATGTATGTATGTGTGGTGTGATACTGGGCATTGAATTTGGGGTCCTGCACATGCTAGCTACATTTCCAGCCCCCCCCCCACCCCCCACCCCCACTCTGATTATTTTTGAGATAGGGTCTTGCTTTTTGTCCAGTATTGCTTGGACTGCATTCTTATTTATGGTCCCTCTTGTAACTGGTATGACAAGCATGTATCACCATGCCTACCTTTTTTCTGCTAAGATGGAATCTCATGAACTCCAGTCTCAGCTTCCTGAGTAGCCCGGTGGACCTGCATACACCTCTGTACCAGGTAGTGGTTGAAGTATAGAGGTCTTACAAAGTTTTTTGCCTGGGCTAGCGTCAAGCTGTGATCCTCCCCGTTTTTGCCTTCTGTGTAGCTGAGATTATAGGTGTTAGTCTCCTAAGCCCAACCTATACTTTTTTTTTTCTTTTTTCTGGTTGGTCGTGGGGCTTGAACTCTGGGCCTGGGCGCTATCCCTGTGCTCTTCAGCTCAAGGCGAGTGCTCTACCACTTGAGCTACAGTGCCACTTCCGGTTTTCTAGTGGGTTATTGGAGATAAGAGCCAGCTCCTGCCCTGGCTGGCTTGGAACTGCAATATTCAGATCTCAGCCTCCTGAGTAGCTAGGATTACAGGCCTGAGCCACCATCCACCCAGCCCAACTTTATCCTTTCTTTAGGGTAAACAAACTGTGTTTTACAAGCCGGGAACTATGGGAAGGAGGGATAAGCAAGGATAGGAGAGTTCCAGAAAAATTAAAAGTTTGTTTCAGTTGTGTTATAGGCATAATTTGTAATAGTTAACTAATATTAGATTATAAAAGACTGAAAGATATCCCCAAGGCAGTGAAAATTTTAAAGTATGTGTTTTAAGGAAGCAATCTCTTAATACTAATAAATGTTTTCTGAGATTCAGGAAGTGTTAAAAATACAAGTTATTTTGAGACGAGTCTTAAGAAGTCTAAGCAGTTACCTGTTCTAACAGATGCAATGTGTTCCCACAGAATGCCAATAAAATGAGAAGGAACAGGAAAAGTTCAAGGAGGAAGTGGGCCAAGCTCAGCTAGTGCACTTACAGTGTCAGAATAATACGTGAATTTAAAGAGAGAATAAAAAAGAAATTATAATAAATTGTGTTATCTCTGAAATTGTTCCCTTGTTTTTCTTTTATAAAAAACTTCCATCCAATGTCTAAGTTGTTTTCCATACTGGAGCACTATGTTGTGTTGTTCAAATGAAAGATTTGATTAGATTTTTTTCTTTTGGCTCAGTAGAGGCATGCTGTTAATTTGGCAGCAGGGAGCCTTCTGCTTCAGAACTTACTTGCTGTACATCCTATTTCTCTATTATGAACTCTTGGTCTGTGAGTTTTTTTTTTAATTACTTAGTTTTCTGTGATCACATGGAGCATGCTAAGTGACCAGGCTAAACTTTCAAATTAACCTAGGTGGAAGGTTAAACTCACATAAGCTCTCATTGTTGTTGATATTGAAAGTCATATGTAAGTACTTGAAAGCAGATATTGTTCCTTTACATTTATCACAGCACTACTACCTTGAATTGAGATTATTTTTCCAACATCCAGTGTTAAAACAGTCAGGAATAAGCAAGCTTTCAATGAATCTGTAGCATATAATAAACAAGCCAGAAAGAGAGAGATACTTTTAGAAGGGAAAAGCAGTGTGTTTGGGACACTATAAAATTAGGAACTAGATTTCTGTGTCATTTCCTCATCTCTGGTTTCCACTGGACCTACAGTAGTTTTTTTTTTTTCTTTTCATTCAGTAAGCATGTTCATGTCTGTTTATATTGAAATACTTTGTGTATCCTCTGAGCTTATCTTTTCAAGATACATCAAAGGAAACAGTCTGACTTAGGAGTATACTTTTAAATGGCTGTGTTTAGAAAGTTGATTAGTTGTGAGGGATTTTATATCAGAGGAAGACCAGACAATATGTCATCATTTACTACCCTACAAAAGGGTTTGAAGGCTGCGTGTTGGTGACTCATACCTCTTATCCTTAACTACTTATGATGCTGAGATCTGAGGATCACAGTTTGAAGCCAGCCTGGGCAAGAAAGTTGGTGAAACTCTTATCTCAAATTAACTCCAAAAAAGCCAGAAGTGGAGCTGTGGTTTAAGCTTAAGACTAGCACTCAGACCCTGAGAACTGTCACCCCCACCCCCCAAAAAAGGGGGGGGGGCAGCTGGGTGGCTCTCCAAAATGTTATTTTGTGTATTTGGTTGAGTTCATCTGAGGGAAATTTTACACACTGGGAGAGATTAGTATTTGTATTTTAGCTTTTTCTTTGAGAAACTTTTCAGTGGTTGTATAGAATACTATTCAATGGTTTTTTAGGAAGTTTGTGTTTGTTATGAAGAATATTCCTATTTGTCTAGACATGGAAGGATATTTAAGTATATGTGGATCTAGGATACTGTACCCAAAATGGAATGTGCATGTGAATCAACTGTGAAGCATTTTAAAAAAGAATACCTGACTTTCCCTGGGTGCCTTTTACTTGTTCAGTTAACTGTTTACCTTCCATTTTCAGAAAGCCCCCATCACATGTCCTACTCTTCTCAGTTGGTACACAGTGTCTAGTGTTTGTGGGACGTTTGCAAAGAAATATCTACTTTAGTTTCCATCATGTATAGTTGTTTTAATATTGTATTTCACTCTTTTTTTTTGTCAGTCGTGGAGCTTGAACTCTGAGCCTGGGCACTGGCCCTGAGCTCTTCAGCTCAAGGCGAGCGCTCTACCACTTGAGCCACAGCGCCCACTTCCGGCTTTTCTACCACTGAGCCACGTTCCCAGCCCCTGTATTTCACATTTCTACACTAATATTTATAAATTAGAATTCAGAAAGGGTAAATAACCCAAACTTTACAAATATGTTCCTTATGCTAGTTAGTTCCTCTACCCTTAAGATGACTAAGCTAACTAGTCTTAATTTACCTCTGAAATTGAGTTATGGTATTTGAGTTGTGTGTCTAAAGTATATATAAGTCATTTAATCTTACTATCTTTGAATAGATACATTTTCATCCCAATTATGCAATCCTATATTTAATTGAAAAATCATATCTAGTAGGTAGGAATTCGTTTGAATTACAAGAAAATTGGGATGTTTCTCATAATCATTTTTTGCAGTCCAAGAGGAAAAATGTCATAGGAAAATATATCATAGGAAAATATCATAGGAAAAAGATCAGTTATTACATCAGCATTATGTTATTGATACACATAAAATTCAGATGTCAATAGAATAGGATACTTTTGATCTTCATTTTTAAATTCAGAATGATTGGGTTAGTAAACTTGTGCTTACAGCTACAGTTAGGCTCTTTTGTGAAGATTCATGTTTCTGAAACAACTTTATTTTGATTAGCCAGCAGTAATCAAGAAATACTGTGACCACATAAAGCTGCACACTTGGTTTAGATTGTTTAACTTTTATTGTCTCTTTTTTTACTCAGGTTAACCCATAAATCCTTGCCCATGGTTCAGTAAATATAAGCTGAACTAATGAATACATAGTGTGTTTTTTTTATCATCTTTATTACTTCATAAAGAACCTAATGGCATATGTTATGGGTTTATTGAGTTCTAGGATAAAGTATTTGTTTTATCTTCTTGTTTTTCAGTCACTAGAAGAGGATCCATGGACAAAGCTGAATGCCAGGGACCATATTCCTGCCCTTGTTCGTAGTAATGCCTTCTCAGAGAATTTTTTAGAGGTCTCAGCTGAGATAGCTCGAGGGAATATCCAGGCTGTAGTCTTACCCTCAAAAGATCCAGAGGCACTTGAGGAAAATTGCACTAAAGCCCTGACTTTAAGGATACATGATTCTTTGAATACCCTGTCAGTTGGCCTGGTGCCTACCAATTCAACAAATACCACTGTGGACCAAAACCAAAAAAATTCAAAGATGTCACCTGCTCAAATGAAAGCCCAAGAAGTTGAAAGAACCCCTCCAGCAAACTTCAAAAGGACATTAGAAGAGTCCAACTCTGGCCCGCTTATGAAGAAGCATAGACGAAATGGCTTAAGTCGAAGTAGTGGTACTCAGTCTGCAAGCCTCCCCACCACCTCACAGCGCAAGAATTCTGTTAAACTTACCATGCGACGAAGACTTAGAGGCCAGAAGAAAATTGGAAATCCCTTACTACATCAACATAGGAAAACTGTTTGTGTTTGCTGAAATGTAACTGGGAAAGGGATTTTCCATACTTAGGTTATGAGGGCTTTTTAAATCTGGTGCCGAAACTTTTTATAAGGGGACAAAATAAAGAGTATACAGTTTGACTTTTTGCTTGTATTATAAATGTGAATTTTGTAGATGTAGGGTATAAGTCGCTGTAAAATGTGTGTAAATTTGTATCCTTCACACAAACTCAGTCTCTTATTCTGACACACAGTACTTACGTCAACAGGGCTAAATGTTAAAAATCAAAGAATTAGATTTTAGAAATACATTTAAACTTTTTAAAATGCTTATTAAAATTTGTATAAGCCACTTGTGATGAAAACAACACAGCTTTTTAAAGTGAATTATTAAGTAAACTGGAAAAGTGATGTATTTTCCTAGTGAATTGTGCTCCACTAAATGTTTCCTAGGGACTATTAATGTCTTTTAAAAATTATTTTTATTTCTCATTTCATAATTCAGGATTGAGGTTTTTTTTCTTTCTTTCTTTTCTTTTTTATTTTTTTGGTTAGTCACAGGGCTTGAACTCAGGGTTTGGGCACTGTTCCCTGAGCCTCTTTGTGCTCAAGACTGGTGCTCTGCCACTTGAGCCACAGCACCATTTCCAGCTTTTTCTTAGTAGTTTGTCGCATGGACTTTTCTGCCTGTGCAGGTTTCAAACTATGATCCTCACATCTCAGCCTTCTGTGTAGCTAGGATTGTAGGTGTGAGCCACCAGCACCCGGTCAGAATTGAATTTTTTCGTAGGAGAAGTGTTGAGTCATGCTAAAGTAGCTGGATTTTTAGTCTCTCTCTTTCCTTCTCTCCCTCTCTTTCTCTCTTTTAATTGCCAGTCCTGGGGCTTGAACTCAGGGCCTGGGCACTATCCCTGAGCTTCTTTTGGTCAAGGCTAGCACTCTCCAAGGTTCTGGCTTTTTCTGTACATGTGTTACTGAGGAATCAAACCCAGGGCTTCATGCATGCTAGGCAAGCACTCTACCACTAAGCCACATTCCCAACCCTAGTCTCTCTGTTGCCTAGTTAAAATATGTGCTATCTCTTACTTAGGCTTTTTTTTTTTTTTTGCCAGGCTTGGGGCTTGAACTCAGTGCCTGGGCCCTGTCTCTGAGCCTCTTTTTGCTCAAGGCTAGTGCTTTACCACTTGAACCACAGCGTCACTTCTTGCTTCTTCTGAGTAGTTTATTGCAGATAAGTCTTACCAACTTTTCTGCCCAGGCTGGCTTCGAACCATGATCTTCAGATCTCAGCCTCCTGAGTAGGATTACAGATGTGAGCCTGTGAACCTGGCTCTTCAATAGGATTTTTCTTTTCTGGTTGGTCGTGGGGCTTGAACTCTGGGCCTGAGCGCTGTCCCTCAGCTCTTCAGCTCAAGAGTAGCACTCTACCACTTGAGCCACAGTGCCACTTAACGATTTTCTAGTGGTTTATTGGAGATAGAGTTTCAAGGACTTTCCTGCCTGGGCTGGCTTTGAAATGCGATCCTCAGATCTCAGCCTCCAGAGTAGCTAGGCTTACAAGCTGAGCCACTGGCACCCAGGTTTCAATAGGATTTTCTAAACATTAATCATCTGATCACTGATTCTTTGGCATAGAAAGAGATTTGTTTTCCTAGAACCACTTGTCTTCCTCAGTCACCCTAGACACCTGGCATCATGAGTTTGTAAAGTACCCTTTTCTAGTGTGATGTTTTCTTGCTATTTCAATAACAGATGGTGCTGCTAATTTCCAACATTTCTTAAGTTATTTTATATCATACAGGTTTCATGATCATGAGGATGTGCTTGTTCATATAATAAATAAGTGAAGCATTCTTTATGTTGCTGATACTCGGTGACTGGTATATGTTAATAGTCTATTGTGCTGTGATCATGCTTTTGAGTAATGACTTAAAATACATGTAATACCCATTTTTGCATGCAAAGTTTTTATTTTGGTGTAGGATACATAGAAACAAACTGAATAGCCAACAAGAACATGATTAAGTCTGATTATAAGTATTTGTTAAAACATTGTTTATACTTTGGTCATAAGGAAAAAAACCTAAAAGGAATATTAAAACACTGTGAGTATATAATTTTGACGTGATGAGTTATGTTCTATATAATTAGAAAAAAAGTTAAATTAATTTGAACAAAGTTTTATCACTAGATTAAAGAGTTAATTCATGGCCTTGGGAGTGTAGCTCAGTGGTATTGTACCTACTTATCATGCCAGAGTTCCTTGGGTTCAACACCAAAACAAATGTTAATTTATAATGCAACATTGATTGTGTAGCATAAGCTTGGACACTGTATGGTGGAAGAATCTTCTACAAGAGGAATAAGGGTTAGTGATCAAAGTGAAATGTTACTTGTGGCTAGTTCATTGATGCTGAGGATTGAACCCAGGGCATCAGGCTTGTAAATTACATGTTGTACCACTGATCCACATACCCCCAGTCTGGGATGGCTATTTATTTTTTTGTCTTTTTGACAGTACTAGGGTTTGAACTCAGGGCCTAGTTGTGCTTGCTAGGCAGGCACTCTTGTAGTTTGAGCCACACCTCCAGCCCTGATTTTACTTTTTATAGTGCTAGAGATTGAACCCAGGACCTCATGCATGCAGGGCAAGTGCTGTGTTGCTGAGCTACATCTCCAACTTCATGATTGTCTTTTGAGGATTTTTGGATATTGAAGAGTTTGTGTTTCCTATCTTTCCAGGATAAACACAAACGAAGTACAGATACTTCTGTAGTGAATTCCTTATGAAGGGCTTTTTCATCTTGCAGAACTATGATACCATCCTAGCTGCATTAAGTATCAAGCAAGCAAGTCTGAATGTATATTAAAATCCACATAGCTACTTTTCACTTTTTATCCTCGTGGTTGTAAATAAAATATTGCTAAACATGAAGTTTAAATTTCCATTTGATTAGTACAATGGATTATGTAATCTTTATTTTTCAGATTTTTTTTTGTATGTGTGTACGTGTGAGGTGCTGGGGTACCAAACCCAGAGCCTTAACCTGTGAGGTAGGCAAATGCTCTACCACTAAGCTATGTCCCAGCAAGCCCTTACGCAAAGCTTTCAAATGTGTGTTAACTAGCTGTGTTTTTGTAGCAGTATTAATGAGCAATGTTATTTTCATCATGAAATATACCTGGGAAGTAGCTGTAATGAAAACATTTTAGTGTATTTTATTCCTAAATATACTATGTCACTAACAAAAGTTAAAAACTTTCTTTTTGTTTGTTTTTGTCTTTTGAAACAGGGTCTCATTCTATAGCCCAGGTTGGCCTGGAACTCCATGTGTCACACAGGTTAGCCTGGAACTCAATTCTCCTGCCTCAGCCTCCCAAGTGCTTGGGACTACAAGTGTGTACCCCTGTAAGGCTAGGCCTAGCCTTTATTTTAAACTGAAGCAAAATCAATATTGAAGTAGCTGGTCACCTTAGGGATTATAATTCACATTCTTTTATAGTCTACTTAGAATTAATGTTTTATCACTTAAAGTGAGTTGCAGAAACTTTACCACTGTACTGTCTTTATGTTACAGTTACATCTATATACTGTATGTTCAAAACCAATCAAGCAGTTATACAGCTTGCTATCAATAATGAAACATTTTAAGGAACTTGATGTATCTATTCTATTAAGGTGTATACCACTGTTCTTCTTTATTTCCAATTTATTCCTTTTCTTTCTTTCTTTTTTTTAAGTCATGGGGCTTGAACTCTGGGCCTGGGCACTGTCCCTCAGCTCTTCAGCTCAAAGCAAGCACTCTACCACTTGAGCCACAGCACCACTTCCGGTTTTCTGAATGGTTTATTGGAGATAAGAGTCTCATGGACTTTCCTGCCTAAGCTGGCTTTGATTACAGGGGTGAGGCACTGGTGCCCAGCTTCCTTTTATTTTTTTCCTTAACACTAAAATATGCAACATCCTTCTTGGCTTCTGAAGAGAAATGTAGTCATTTAAATTATTCTTACACAGGTCACATTTTTCTGTCACTGCTTTCCAGATTTTTATCATTTAGCAATTTGTATTGAATATTTGTATATGCATGTGCTGAGTATAGAATTCAGAGCCTTGCACGTGGTCGGCAGATGTTCTACTATTGAGCTCTACCCCTAGCTTTTTTTTTTTTTGCTAGTCTTTGGGCTTGAACTTGGCCAGGGCACTATCCCTGAGTTTTTTTTTGCCCAAGGCTAGCAGTGTACCACTTGGGCCACTGCTCCATTTGTTTTTTGTTTGTAATTAACTGTTGATAAGAGTCTCATGGACTTTCCTGCTTGGGATGGCTTTGAACTGTGATCCTCAGGGCTCAGACTTGTGAGTAGATATGAATTCAGGCATGAGCCGGGCTGGGAAGGTGGTTCAGTGGTAGAGCACTTGCCTTGCATGCTCGAGGCCCTGGGTTCGATTCCTCAGCACCACATAAGAAAAAAGCCAGAAGTGGTGCTGTGGCTCAAGTGGTAGAGTGCTAGCCTTGAGCTGAAGAGCTGAGGGACAGCACCCAGACCCAGAGTTCAGGCCCCACGACCGGACCCAAAAAAAAAAAATTAAAAAGAAGAATTCAGGCATGAGCCACCAGTGCTCCATGTTCAAGATGTACCTTGGTTCTGGTTTCATTGATTTTTATTTTGTTTTTTTCAGAAATACGTATTTTTGTGCTGGTCCTGGGACTTTAACTCAGGGCCTGGGTGCTGTCCTGAGCTTTTGTGGTCAAGCTTAAACCCTACCGATTGTCACTGTTCTACTTCTGTTTTGTTTTGTTTTGGTCCAGTTGTGGGGCCTGAACTCTGGGCCTGGGCGCTGTCCCTCAGTTCTTCAGCTCAAGGCTAGCGCTCTTGAGCCACAGCGCCACTTCCGGCTTTTTTCTTTTTGCTTATGTGGTGCTGAGGAATGGAACCCAGGGCCTAATGCATGCAAGGCAAGCGCTCTACCACTGAGCCACCTTCCCAGCCCTACTTCTGGGTTTTTGGTGGCATATTGGAGATAAGACTCTCATGGACTTTCCTGCCCATGCTTTATTGTTAGATCTCAGCCTCCTGAGTAGCTAGAATTACAGGCATGAGCCACTTATGCCTAGCTTAAAGAGTGGTTTTTTTTTAAAGAAGTTGACAATCTTAAGTTACGGAATACTGGTTTTTCATAAGAAATATTTTTAGTTGCTTCCCTCCCCACCCCCGCCCTCGGTACTGGGGTTTCAACTCAGGCCCTTGAGTACTGGCTTTTTCTGTTCATGCTCTCTGGTGCTGGCTTTTTCCTACAAACAGTTGTCTTATTTATGTTGTCCAGGCTGGTCTGAATATTTGGACTGTTAACTACTCTCCAGCCTTAGTTACTCAAGACACTAGGACAACAGATGTATACCAGGCTTTTTCTTACTTCACTGAAAATAAAAATATTAATGTTTATCAGAATTGTGTATGATAGTAGATTATCTTGATGCTATTGAGGCTACACTTTTTGCTATTGGGTGTGGTGAGGCAAGATGTTGCTTGAAGACACAAAGCCCCAAATAATACTAATCATTACAAAATATAAAGTAAACACAAACCCTGAAATTTGGTTTGTGTGCCAATACTAGTACTGAAAAATCGAACCCATGGCTTCATGCATGCTAGGCAAGCACTCTACCACTAAGCCACATTCCCAGCCCATATTCAGATTTTTCTCTGGATATTTATTTTTTTTCTCCCTGACAGTATCTTTCTTACTATGTTGCCCATCTCATCCACGCGGCCTCCAACTTCCTTCCTCAGTCTAAATCCTGGAATTACAAGGGTCAGGATAGAGGCTAGTTGACTCACTGGTAGTTTATTATAATGGTTCATGGTAACGTAAGAAAGGCAGAGAATTTGTAACTTAAAGTTACTTTTTTTTTCCCAGTGAAAATGAGTTTACTAGTGAGATAGCTCGAAATCAAGAAAAATTAGTTGGAAGAGTTTCCCTATGCTTCAATACTTAGTGATTTATGTGCTAAGTGCCCACAAGTTACTTCTGTTTAAAAACAGAACTACCAGTTTTGTTTTGTACCTCTTTTAAGGGTCATGGGAGAATCTTACACCATTTTTGTGGAAAAGAAAATGGAGTAGTTCAAACCGGTTGGGCTCACACCGGGATCCTAGCTAGTCGTGAGACTCAGATTTAAGGATCACAGTTTGAAGCCAGCCCAGTAAAGAAAGTCCTTGAGATTCTAATCTCCAATTACCAAAAACCTAGAAGTAGAGTTGGGCTCTAGTGATAAGAGTACTACCTAGCCTTGAGCAAAACAGCTAAAAGACCACACCCTAGTCTCTCAGTTCAACCCCAGTATCCCAACCCGAAACTTAACTGGCATATAGATTCAGCATCTAAAGCAAGTACATGATGTTTTAAGCAACAGCTATTTGTACATACTATCTCGATATCTAATTTACCTTCAGCCAATTGTATATTTTCCATGAGAGGGCAGTTTTATTAAATTTTTCCCTACTCTGTTGTGCTAAGGCTTTTTAGTTTGCCGCTTTATCAGCTAATTCCTTTATAAACACTGCTTATCTACATGGAGCTGTAGTTATGAAATGTGATTTTATATATATATATATATAATGTAAAATAAAATTATATATACGACCTAGTGAATATGAAATAAAACCTGCGGTGTTCAATAAATCAGTAAATAGTCTTATCAAAGTCTCCTACCTGAGTAAAGGACAAAGGGGATCTCCCTTAAGGGAGTTGGCCGGTTTGGTGGCACAGCCGGTTATCAACCAACTAGAGAGGAACACAATTTCTACGCCAGCCTGGGATACAGAAAAGAAAAAATATAAACATATAAGGAAGATGGAAACTGAGGTAAGGAAAGAGTCAGGATTACCAGCCTGATTAATCAGATCAACGCCTACTTGTCCGTAAAGATGATCTCCGAGGCCAGAAAGCGTAGACTCCCGGAAGGTAAACACATTGCAACGGGCGGGGCAGAAGGCGGGTTCGAGATCGGTGAATGGCCAGTTAAAAGTGATTGACAGCTGCCACGTCCACGTGCTCTGAGCTTCGAACCGGCTGTCGCGAGAATTCGATGTAAACAGACCAGGCGCTCTAGCTTCGGGCTGCTAGTCTGAGACACCTGGGTAAGGTCAGCCCGAATTTGAAGCATATTGCTTCATGTTCTATTATTTTTTAAAGCCACAAAATGCTTCTTTCACTAAAGTAGACATACTCATAATTCCTCCTCACCTGTTTGTGTTCGCAACCGAACCTGACACAGCGGCTTCACCCGAACCTACAGACTGTTGTGTTTCCCCTCAGCACCCTCCGATTGGGCAAATTCAGGAGGCGGGTCCCTCTTTTTTCTACTTGCTGGTTGGCGCAGCTGACCTCCCAGGGCGGTGCCCGGCCTTGGCGAGTTTGCTCCTGGGATTGGTTGGCGGGGTAGTTCCGCTGAGGCGTGGTAGGAAGTAGTAGCCGTCAATCACGAGGGTTGAGGGGGGGGGGGGGGAAGACTCCAAACAGTGAGCCCTAGAGCTGGAGAACAGCGTTTACCGGCGGAGCGGCCGGTGAGAGGGCTGGCGTGTCTTTGGGTTGGGGGGAGGTCAGGAGGGAAAGAGGGACCGAAGGCGTGAGGGGACTAGGTCTGGCTGTCAGGAATTCGCCGGGGCAGCAATGTCGAGACTGGAGGGGGAGGGGAGAAGGGCAAGGGGCCAGAGGGCGGCCGGGGGCGGCCGGGGGCAGCGGTGGCTGTGCTCTGGAGGTTAAATGGGTAGCGCTGGGAGAGACTTCCAGGAGAGCGGGCCCTGAGGGGCTGGCGACTCTCGTCCTCAGGTGACTGAGGGGCTCTGAAGGGATAGAGACTGGGAGACTGGTTCGTGTAAAAAAAGAAAAAAAAGAAAGGAAAAAAGAAAAGAAAGGTGGAATGGAAATAAGAGGGCTTGGTGGGGGGTTGGAGGTGCAGGGTCCCCTCACCCCCCAAAGGAAAGAGGTAGGAGGGATAATTGGGGCAGAGGGTGTTTGGGTTGTGGAAGCTGGGGCTCCACAGTTTGAGAGTTTTCATATAAGATGATAGAATGCACCTTACTTTGGGAGTGATGCTTTTTTAGGTTCTTTTAAAATTAGTCCCAAGCTTTGGGCTTTCCTAAGCCCTGCAAGATAGTTCTAATATTGCTGTCACTCAGTCCTCTTTTAACCTTAACCAAATAGACTCCATGCTCTTAAAACCGCCCCTGTGATTCAGAGGCTTGTTACACACTCAAGAATAGGGTTAGTTAGTCTATTGGAACAAGAGGCTTCTCACATGAGTATATATTACAGATTTGTTTACACACTTGTGTTACTATAGCCAGTGGTTAAAAATTTGATTTAAATACATCCATACAGTCTTATTATTCCTAGATTCTCAACAGGTATAATTGGAAGGTGGAGTAATCTTGTTCCATTTTGTCTTGGAATATATCTTACATATTTTCATTATTTCAATATGAAATTTACATTGACAGAATTTCGCTTCACTAGCATAGCACTTTTATTCTTTTTTGAGTCAGAGGTCTGGCTATGCAGCCAATGCTAGCCTGCATGTGGATCCTTCCAGTGCTCAGACTAAGGGTGTTCCCACTGTGCCCTTAAGCACTTCTGTTTTTCTGTTTTTTGGTCTCACTATCTTGATTTACCTTACCAGTTTTGTGTTAACTGAAGGAAAAGTCCTCGGAGAGTCTTAATCTGTTTTTTTTTGGTTCTGAGGTCTGTTTCTTTTTCTTTTACTTTGTTGGTCTTGGGGCCTGAACTCTGGGTCTGGGCACTGTCCCTCAGCTCTTCAGCTCAAGGCTAGCGCTCTACCACTTTGAGTCACAGCACCACTTGCAGTTTTTCTGCTTATGTGGTGCTGAGGAATTGAACCCAGGGCCTCATGCATGCAAGGCAAGCACTGAGGTCTGTTTCTATGTAAAACTTTTAATTTAAAATTCAACAAATTACTTCTGCCTTTTGCCTTTCTGATTAAATAAAATTTCTGGGAATATTTCCTACTTTTTAGACAGTTCTGACAAGGAATCTCTATGGAGTAATCTTGAAACAAATTCCTGCAACAAAAATTATTTTTTTTTCTCTTTTTGCTTTTGGAATAGGCTTAATGAATGAAGGTATGGCCACGGATTCCCCTAGAAGACCCAGTCGGAGTACTGGTGGAGTTGTGGTTCGTCCTCAGGCTGTCACGTAAGCACATTTTAGATTAGTGAACAATTACTTGTAACAACATTCCTTGTCTTTTGTTTTTGTAATGTTTTTCTTTTCCTTTGAATAGTTGCTTAGGGGCTGGGGGTTTAGCCCAGGGGAAGGGCCCCTGCAAGGCCCTGGGTTCGTTCCTCAGCCCTGGGGGAAAAAAAAAGCTACAAAAACGAATAGTTGCTTACTTTTATAAAAATTACAAATTTTGGCTTTACAAGGTAAGTGCTACTCATTGCTGGAGCCAAACAAAAGGAGCTGTCAGAGAGTGACATTCATCTATTCAGCATATCTATAGAGTGGGGAGTAAGTGGTGCTGTGACCAGTACTGTATAGCAGTGTTTTATAAAACTCCAGGTTCCCAAACCAGTGGATCATTAAATCACTGTAGTTGGTCAGGGTCAGTTTTGAAAAAATGAAATGAGGACATAGTTCAGTGGTAGAGCACTTGACTGGCATATGTGAGGCCCCAAGTTTCATCTCCAGGACTACAAAAACACACATGAAGTATATATGTATGAAATAAAACAGGGAATGTATTTGTTAGTGTTGTTTTGTGACATGCACAGAGAAGTACTCATACCTATGTATGATTACTGTGTCTTGTAAAGAAACCACTTACTGTAAATCTCAATATGAATGTTTGCAAACATCTATATTTTAGACAAGGAAATCCATATCTTCTATGAGTTTATAATCCAATGTGGCATAAAGAAATGCATGCATTAAATTCATGTGACCAGTAAAAAAAAAAGCCAGAGGATGGGGCTGGGAAGGTGGCTCAGTGGTAGAGCGCTTGCCTTGCATGCCTGAGGCCCTGGGTTCGATTCCTCAGCACCACATAAGCAAAATGAAAAAAGCCGGAAGTGGCGCTGTGGCTCAAGTGGTAGAGTGCTAGCCTTGAGCTGAAGAGCTGAGGGACAGTGGCCAGGCCCAGAGTTCAGGCCCCATGACCAGATCCCCCCCCCCAAAAAAAAAAGCCAGACGATTTAGAGGAATTATCTTAGTGGGGTCAGACAAATTTTAATTCAGAAGATAACATTTAGAGTTATTATTGAGAGGAAGAATAAAATCTTAGCTTTTTGAGTCAGGGTATATTTTAGGCTAAGAGACTAGAATAAGCAGATGTAGGAAAAATTTAAATGTAGGGTGTGTGTGTGTGTGTGTGTGTGTGTGTGTGTGCCTGTGTGTGTGTGAGTGTGTGAAGGCTTGAACTCGGTGCTTGTGTGTGTGTGTGTGTAGGTTTGAACTCAGTGCCTTTGACCTCTTGCTTAGCTTTTTCCCTCAAGGCTAGTATTCTACACCTTGTAAAGGTGTGGCTACTTTGTCCGTGATTAGAGACTCTAGGACTTTTCTTCCTCAGGCTAACTTTGAGCCTAAATTTTCAAATTTCAGCCATCTCAGCCATCACAGTAACTAGGATTACAGGCGTGACCCTCCAGTTCCAAACTAAAGAAAAGAAACTTTCTGTATCTTTTTTTTTTTTTTTTTGAGGGAGTCTGCTATGCCTAGGCTAGTCTCTAACTCTTGATCCTCCTGCCTCACCTTTCTAGGGTGTTAGGATTATAGGATACTGGGATTACAAAAATGCAGTACTACATCTGGCTTTTTAATACCTTTTAAAATGTTCTTAGGAAGAATTGTAGTTTTTTTTCTTTGTTGTTGGTTGTGGGGCTTGAACTCTGTCTCTCAGCTCTTCAGCTCAAGGCTAGTTCTCTATGGCTTGAGCCACAGTGCCACTTCTGGCTTTTTCTGTTCACGTGGTGCTGAGTAATCCAACCCAGGTCCTCATGCATGGGAGGCAAGCACACTACCACTAAGCCACCTTCCCAGCCTGTTTTTTTTTTTTTTTTTGGTTGGTTGTGGGGCTTGAACTCTGGGCCTGGGTGCTGTCCCTGAGCTCTTCAGCTCAAAGCTAGCACTGTACAATTGAGCCAAAGCTCCACTTCAGGTTTTCGGTGGTTAATTGGAGATAAAAGTCTCATGGACTTTACTGCCGGGCTGGCTTTGAACTGTGACCCTCAGACCCTCCTGAGTAGCTAGGATTTAACAGGCATGATCCACTGGCGAATTGTAGTTTTTTATTTCCTTAGTTTAGCTTGTTGCAATAAGATTGCTTTTTCAGATGAAAAAATATATATGTACCCTGCTCAAAATAATAATAACAAAAACTAAATGTAAGCCAGGCTTTGTGGCTCTCGTCTGTATATTAGCTACTCCATAGACTGAAATATGAAAATCTAGGATCAAAGCTAGGAAGGAAGAAGATCTACTGCTCTAAGCTAGCTGAGGAAGAATAGTCCAAGAGACTCTTATCACCAACAATAAGCCAGCAAAGGTGGAGCCACACCAGTGAAGGTGTGGCTCAACTGGTGGAATATCAGACTTCAGGGAAAAAGCTAAACAAGAGTTTGATGACCTGAGTTGAGGCCCTGAGTTCAAAGAAGTATTATTAGAAGATATCAGAAGGAAAGAAGTGTAAGGGTCTGGATTCAAAGAAGAGCATGGTGTATTGAAAGTTACTTATATTGTTTTTTTCTTTTCTACTCATGCTGGTCATCAGACCCAGGGCCTTCAAGCATGTTACTCAAGTATTCTACCATTGGGCTATATCCCAATTTTTTTTAGAGGATTTTTACAGGATTTACGATAATTCATTTTCTTGAGGTATCATTTTGCATCTTTTCTGAAATGAACTTGTTTTTGTAGTTTGAAGAAATTGTTTTTCTCTTCTTGTTTACATTCATATACTTGTTTAAAATACCTTTACTGCTGGAGATGTACCTCAGTGAAAGAGTACTTTGTAGCTCAGTGGTAGAATACCTAGCACAGAATTGTATGAAGCCTGGGTTTTGTCCCAGCACATCCCCCAGGTCCCAAATAAGCTTATAGCTAAAACAATTTAGTGTACTTGACAGGGCTGTCTTCCCTTTATCTTTTATGCACTAAAAAGACCCATGTCTTAATTTTGTCAAAAGCTCCTTCCTTCCTTTCTCCTTTTCTCCCTCTATCTCTTTGTCTCTGTCTGTGTGTCTCTGTCTGTCTGTCTCTTGTACCTCCTGAGTGCTAGGATTACAAGTGTATGCCTTTATGTCCAGCTCTGTGAGGACTTTTTAAGAAACTTATTCTAATGCATGAAATTTTTTTTTGTTTTTTTGTTTTGGGTCCAGTTGTGGGCCTGAACTCTGGGCCTGGGCGCTGTCCCTCAGCTCTTCAGCTCAAGGCTAGCGCTCTACCACTTGAGCCACAGCATCACTTCCGGCTTTTTTTTTTCCTGCTTATGTGGTGCTGAGGAATCGAACCCAGAGCCTCATGCATGCAAGGCAAGCGCTCTACCACTGAGCCAACTTCCCAGCCCACTAATGCATGAATTTTTAACAACATGTATATCATATTGCTATATACAGGTAAGGGACTAGATTCATAACCAGTGTAAACAGAAGGTCACTAAAGTGAATTATCAGCAAGTTAGTCTTGGTGTAACCAGGATATTCTTTAGCTCTGAGTCAAAAGGAAGGTCCTGTCTTATCCTTGTCTTCTTGTCATCTCATATAGCATGCCTTTTAAAAAGAGACATTTTGAAATGTTAAAATCTATTTGCAACTAACCATATTTACAAAGAAACCAGAGGATGGAGAAGAATTATCAAGGGGAAAAGTTGACCTTTTTCTTATTTTGTTATGATAAATGACTTTATTTATTTTGTCAGTCATGGCGCTTGAACTCTAGCTAGGCCTGGGCGCTGTCCCTGAGCTCTTCAGCTCAAGGCTAGCATTCTACCACTTGAGCCACAGTGCCACTTCTGGCCTTTTCAGTTTATATGGTGCCAAGGAATTGAACCCAGGCCCTCATACATGCGAGGCAAGCACTCTACTGCCCAGTCACCTTCCCAGTCCCTATAAATGACTTTATTAAGCTAGTAAGTAGAGCTTTTTCATGGTCTGTCTTAAGCTTTCATGTCAAGTCTTCTCCATTTCATTCTTTTCCAGAGAGCAGTCCTACATGGAAAGTGTTGTTACTTTTCTACAAGATGTTGTACCACAGGTAAGTGGCTGTGTGATTGAAGAAATAGTAGTTTTGAGTAAAGAAGCTCTGAAATGTTTGTTTTTTTTTTTTTTTTGTCGGTCGTGGGGCTTGAACTCTGGGCCTGGGCGCTGTCCCTCAGCTCTTCAGCTCAAGGCGAGCGCTCTACCACTTGAGCTACAGCGCCACTTCCGGTTTTCTGGTGGTTTATTGGAGATAGGAGTCTCACGGTTTCTCCTGCCCGGGCTGGCTTTGAACCGCGATCCTCAGATCTCAGCCTCCTGAGTAGCTAGGATTACAGGCGTGAGCCACCAGTGCCCGGCTCTGAAATGTTTTAAAATTTAAAACTAGATGGAATACTTCTGAAACTCTTGATGCATTAGTATCCTAAGCCTTGGTAGGGTGAAACAACACTTATTAATTGGAAAAATATGTATGTCAGTTTTTTGTTTTTGTTTTTTTTTTGTGCTAGTACTAGGCTTGAACTCAGGGCCTAGACACTCTCTCTTAGCTTTCTGTCAAGGCTAGAACTCTTATCACTTGAGCCATAGCTTCACTTTCAACTTTTTTTTAGTAGTAAATTAGAGATAAGAGTTTCTTGCTTCTATGATCCTCAGATCTCAACTTCCTGAGTAGCTAGAATTACAGGTGAAAGCCATGGGTTTCTAGCATGCCTCAGTTTTGTGATGATAGTAGCCTAAGTATTCTTCTTTTTTCTTTTTTTAATTGGTTGTGGGGCTTGAACTCTGGGCCTGGGAGCTGTCCCTTCAAGTAGTAAAGCACTAGCTTTACTACTTGAACCACAGTGTCATTTCCCTAAGTATTATTATTATTACTATTTTTTTGTCTGTTGTGGGGCTTGAACTCTGGACCTGAGTGCTGTCCATCAGCTCTTCAGCTCAAGGCTAGTGCTCTACCACTTGAGCTACAGTGCCACTTCCAGTTTTCTGGTGGTTTATTGGAGATAAGAGTCTCAGGGACTTTCCTGCCCAGGCTGGCTTTGAAACATGATCCTCAGATCTCAGCCTCCTGAGTCGCTAGGATTACAGGTGTGAGCCACCAGCACCTGGCTTAGTATTATTCTTTAGGACTTGTTTTCCTAAGAGAAATCAAGATCAGATGCTAGGTGGGCAATAGGACTTTAGACTTTCTAGTTGGATTCTATTTCCAAAATAGTTTTATTTTCAAATTAAGAGGTGTTTATCTTCATTGGATATGTACTTTAGACGTGGAACACTTCCCAAGCATGTGTGAAGTCCTTGGTTTTATTACTAGCAACACACACAAACACACATGCCTGTCTGAAGTGAGAAAGGCTGTGTACTCTCCTATATACTTAAAACTAGATAATAACTAAGAATTTTATTTGGGTACAAGTCTTCGTCTTTTGAACGTTGAGCAGTAATTTTTTTGTCAAATAGATATACCTGAGTGCATAAGTCATAATTATATACTACATAAGAAATAACAATAAAAATAATGAGAAGAGGCTCAATGGTATTCTCTACTGCTGCCCAATTTTAACATACTTAACAGGCCACTTAAAAGTAAAAATAATTTCAGGGTCCTCTTCCAGAGAGTCTGGTATCCAGTGTCTGTGTCTCTGGTAAGGGTCTCAGGTAACTGAAACAGTAGGTTTTGGCTGGTGAAGCACTGTGCTGGTTGAACTATTGAGGGGAAAGTTGTCTGTGCATTCTTTTCTGTGATGATGTCCATCTGCTCAACTGCCAAGGAATCCACAGTTGCACTATGACTGCTCTGTTGTGAAAGGATGCTAGAAAAGTCTAAAGTCTAAATTTTAGTTGTATGCATCATAATATACTCATCACATAAGGGAAAGTACACAAGTTGTTGGTATTGTTTTATTCTGCTCAGTCAGTATTAATGAAAATAGGCATGGCAGCAAGGTCTGCGGTATATGTAAGGAAAAAAGAAGTGTTTTGAGTTACTTGACTAAGGTCAAGTTGCTTGGAGCAACCAGAGATTATTAGTAAGTACAAATCAGTATGTAACACATAGAGTACAGACTGAATAGCTAGTAAAGGGATACAGAGTAAAGGAGTGAAAGAGGTACAGAGAATGTCAGAAGTCACATTAGTTAAATCAAAGGAAAGGTTGAGTCATGATCTTGAAGGAAACCAGTTCTATGTGATAGGTGTCAGGACTGCTACAGCAGAAGAAAATGTATCTAAACAAAATGTCAAGCTTGGGCTGGGAAGGTGGCTCAGTGGTAGAGCGCTTGCCTTGCATGCCTGAGGCCCTGGGTTCGATTCCTCAGCACCACATAAGCAAAAAGAAAAAAGCCGGAAGTGGCGCTGTGGCTCAAGTGGTAGAGTGATAGCCTTGAGCTGAAGAGCTGAGGGACAGCGCCCAGGCCCAGAGTTCAGGCTCCACGACTGGACCCAAAAAAAAACAACAAAAAAAACAAAATGTCAAGCTTAGAGAGTGATTAGGGAATAAAATCTACATTCTTCTTCTCTCGCTCTCTGTTTTTTTTGTCAGTTGAGGGCCTGGGTGCTGTCCCTCAGCTCTTCAGCTGAAAGCTAGTGCTCTACCACTTGAGCCACAACCCCACTTCTGGTTTTCTAGTGGTTAAGTGGAGATAAGGGTCTCATGGACTTTCCTGCTCAGGCTGGCTTGGAGCTGCAGTCCTCAGATCTCAGCCTCCTGAGTAGCTAGGGTTGCAGGCATGAGTCCCTGGCTTTTCTTCTCCTAAGCCCTCAGCCCTGCCATGAAGCTAGAGTTCCAATGGAAAGGCATTCTTTTAAAAAATTATTAAAACAATTTTATTATTATGATGGTATACAGATGGATTAAAATTCCCTAAGTCAGGTAATGAGTACACTTCTCTTTGGACAATGTCACCCCTTCCTTTGCTTTTTCCCAGTTTTCCCCTCCTGTGCCTAACTACAAGTTGCATAGTTCGTTTTTTACATATTGAATACAATGACAGTATTTGTTCATACTTCCTCCATTTCTGCATCTCCTTTTGCTCTCCTCAGTTGACAAAAAGCCAAAACAAAAACAAATAACATCAACAGTAACAACTTTAACAACAAAACAAGAAAGAAATTTTTATAATTTATTTTTGCCCTATTCAGTGAACTTCTATTTTCTTTTTGTGGGTCATGGAGCTTGAACTCTGGGTCAGGGCACTGTCCCTGAGTTCTTCAGGGCTCAAGGCCAGTGCTCTACCACTTGAGCCATAGCACCATTTCTGGTTTTTGCTGGTTAACTGGGGACAAGAGTCTCATGGGCTTTCTTGCCAGGGCTGGCTTTGAACTGTAATCTTCAGATCTCAGCATCCTGATTAGCTAGCTAGGATTACAGGCGTGAGCCATTGATGCCTTTTTTTTTTTTTTCCTGGTCCTAGGACTTGAACTCTGGGCCTGGGTCCTCTCCTTGGGGCTCCTTTTGCTCAAGGCTAGTGCTCTACCACTTGAGCCATCATACCACTTCTGGCTTTTCTGTGATTAATTATAGATGAGAATCTCACTGACTTTCCTATTGAGGCTGGCTTCAAACTGTGATCCTCAGATCTCAGCCTCCAGAGTAGCTAGGACTACAGGGGTGAGCCACCAGTGCCTGTCCTTAATCAGGTTTTTTTAAAGGCATCTTTTGTGTGACTAGGAATCCTGTATAGGGAGCAGTTTTTATTGATTCAAAGGAAAACATGATCAGAAGTTTTGTGACTAGTTGGAGAGTTTGTTAGTGGAAAAAGAACACAAAAAATAGAGACTACTAAAATTGATGGGACAAGGATAGTGGAAAGATGGGGCTAGGAAGGTGGCATATTGGTAGAGTGCTTGCCTTCCACATGTATGAGGCCCTGGATTCCATTCCTCATCACCACATAAACAGAAAAGGTGGGAAGTGACACTGTGGCTCCAGTGGTAGAGTGCTAGCCTTGAGTGGTTCAAGCCAGTAATCCTGGCTATTCCCGAGGCTGAGATCTGAGGAAGCTTGAGATTGCAGTTCAAAGCCAGCCCTGCAGGAAAGTCCATGAGACTCTTTATCTCCAATAAACCACTAGAAAACCAGAAGTGGCACTGTGACTCAAGTGGTAGAGCGCTGGCCTTGAGCTGAAGAGCTGAGGGATAGCGCCCAAGCCCAGACAGAGTTAAAGCCCCATGACCGACCAAAAAAATAAAATAAAAT
Source organism: Dipodomys spectabilis (assembly GCF_019054845.1). Classification (NCBI taxonomy): domain Eukaryota; kingdom Metazoa; phylum Chordata; class Mammalia; order Rodentia; family Heteromyidae; genus Dipodomys; species Dipodomys spectabilis. The sequence continues at coordinate 8,754,027 of NW_024870681.1, forward strand.
AAAATAAAATAAATTAAAAAAAGCTGCAAGTGGAGCTGTGGCTCAGGTGGTAAAATGCTGGCCTTCAGCAAAAAAAAACAACAAAAACTAAGGGACAGCATCCAGGCTCTGAGCTTAAACCATGAGAGTAGCACAAAAAAAATAAATTTGTACTTGAACAAATATATGTTGGAAACCAGTAGGCATAAAGGAAGAATAAGTAAATCTTGTCAGTAATGATATGAAAGGTTTTTAAATTTTTTTATGCAAGGTATCAAGCCAAGGGCATTACACATGCTACATAAAAGCTGTACAATTGAGCTACATCCTTAGGAAGTTTTTCATTTAAGAAGGCTATTGGTCAGTTAGTGGTGTAGAGCACATGTATAAGAGTGCACTGATCCTCCCTGCCCCAATGGGTAGATAAATTACATCATGATTGAAGGGGGTTTATAGTCATTATTAGGTGAAGAAAAATAAGTTGATGTAGAAACAAATTGTTTTCTCTAAGACATCTATAGTGGGTAGGCCCTGGGTGAATCTTACTCACTGAGAATAAACTAAACATGAACAAAGGAAATCATGAGGAGCTGAGAGGCAAAATGATGTTTAAACTTGCCTTTGTGTAATCCTGCAGGACAGCAGGCAAGAAGCAGCTATCAGACTTCATTCAACTTTCTCAAAAATGGTTAATCAAAAAGAACACTGTCTGTCAGAAGAAAACTTGAACATGTAGTAAGACATAAAAACACTTGTTGCAAAAATATTTCTTTTGCTGGACACTAGTGGCTCATGCCTGTAATCCTAACTACTAAGGAGGCTGAGATCTGAGCAGTGCTATGGCTAAAGTGGTAGAGCTGAAGAGCTCAGGGACAGAACCCAGACCCAGAGTTCAAGCCCCGGCCAAAAAAAAAAAAAAAAATCAAAAAACAGAAAAACGGGCTGGGAAGGTGGCTCAGTGACACTTGCCTTGCATATATTAGGCCCTGGGTTCTATTCCCCAGCACCACATAAGCAAAAAGAAAAAAAGCCAGAAGTGGTGCTGTGGCTCAAGTGGTAGAGCACTAGCCTTGAGCTGAAGAGCTGAGGGACAGCGCCCAGGCCCAGAGTTCAGGTCCCACGACCAGCCCAGGCAGGAAAGTCCCAGGGACTCTTACCTCCAATAAACCACTAGAAAACCGGAAGTGGCATTATGGTTCAAGGTAGAGTACTCATCTTGAGCTGAAGAGCTCAGAGGCAGTGCCCAGGCCCCCCACCCCCACCCCCCACACACACTCAAAAAAGAAGACAATAGCAGTAGATTCCTGACATATGAAGAAAGGAACTTCTAAATGCAATGTACTGTCCTTGATTGGATCATGAAACAAAATGATACAGTGGAAAATCTGAACTCTAAAACTGGAGTTTAATTGATAATAATACACCAGTGTAGGATTTGATTAGATCAGGTAACTAGGGGAAATAGGTAAGGTGTGTATGTTCATTAATCTAAAATTACTCCAACATGGGTTTACCTAACAGTGAAAGTTTCAGATTATTAAGAGAATAAGACTGAAGAAGATGAGGATGACATGATCAAAGATAATCAGTTGGGGGCTGCGAATGTGGCCTAGTGGTAGAGTGCTTGCCTAGCATGCATGAAACCCTGGGTTTGATTGCTCAGTACCACATAAACAGAAAAAGCCAGAAGTTGTGTTGTGGCTCAAGAGGTAGAGTGCTAGTGTTGGAGCAGAAGAAGCTCAGGGACAGTGCTGGGTCCTAAGTTCAAGCCCTAGGACTGGCAAAACAAAAACAAAAGCAAAGATAATCAGTTGGTTCCAGTAAATATATTTTATGAAAGAATTAACTGTTCTATAGTCATTTATTTATATTTTAGTGCTAGGGATTATTCCCATAGCAAAAATGCTTTTTATTGAGCTAGTTCACATCCCTGGCCCTTCACTTTTTCATTTTTTTTTTCTTTTGCCTGGCTTGTTTGTATGGCAGTCATTACTTGAGCCATGCCTCCATTCTAGCATTTTGATGATTAATTGGAGGTGGAGTCTTACAGACTTTTCTGCTTAGGCTTGCTTCAAACACCTGTTCTTCAGGTGTCACCCTCCTGAGTAAAAAAATAAAAGAAAAAAAAAGATCAAAGCTCTAAGGTGGTGTGCTCCTGGAATTTCAGCATCTCAAGGTTGAGGCTAGCCTGGGGTACGTAGTAAGACCCAATCTCAAAAAATCAAACTCAAACAAAAATTTTGAAATCATATGGATGTTTAAGATAATTTTTATGTTTGTTTTTAGGTGCCTTTATTTTTCGGGGATAGGGAGAGATATTTGTTAGTTTTTTTTTTTTTTTTTTTTAATTTTTTTTTCCAGTGCTGATGGCTGAACTCAGGGCCTTGCACTTGATAGGCAAGCCTTCCTCCATAGATCTAAATCCTTACCCCCATTTGTAGTTTTGTATGGAGTTTTACTGTTTTACCTCGGCTGGCCTTGAACTCCTTTGCTCAAGTGATTCTAATGTCTCTTCCTCTTGCATAGTCGCCACTGCAGATTCCTGATACTTGTTGTTATAGTCATTTAAATTTCTTAAGTGAAAACTTTCTTTATCTGGAGAGGTAACTCTTTTTGAATAGTGGTTGCTTTTGACACCAGTTAGCAGTGGATGCTAATCTTTGTGATCTTAGAAGGCTTTCTAGAATTAGGTGGTACTTTTTGTTTTTGTTTTTGCTGACCTTGGGGCTTGAACTCAGGGCCTGGGCTCTGTCTGTGAGCTTCTTTTGCTCAAGGCTAGTGCTGTACATATTGAGCCATAGTGCCACTTCTGTTTTCTTTCTTTCTGTCTTTCTTTCTTTCTTCCTTCCTTCCTTCCTTTTTTTTCTTTCTTTCTTTCTTTCTTTCTTTCTTTCTTTCTTTCTTTCTTTCTTTCTTTCTTTCTTTCTTTCTTTCTTTCTTTCTTTCTCTCTCTCTCTCTCTCTCTCTCTCTCTCTCTCCTTCCTTCCTTCCTTCCTTCCCTTCCTTCCTTCCTTCCCTTCCTTCCTTTCCTTTCCTTTCCTTCCCTCCCTCCCTCCCCCCCTCTTTCTTTCTTTCTTTCTTTTTGTTGGTCATGGGGCTTGAACTCTGGGCCTGGGTGCTGTCCCTTAGCTCTTCAGCTCAAAGCTAGCTAGTGCTGTACCACTTGAGCCACAGCCCCACTTCTAGTTTTTGGGTAGTTTATTGGAGATGAGAGTCTCACCGACTTTCCTTCCTCAGGCTGGTTTTGAACTGTAATCTTCAGATCTCTGCCTCCTGAGTAGGTAGGATTACAGGTTTGAGTCCCTTGGGTCTGGCTTTGCCATTTTTTTTTTTTTTTTATTGTAAAGCTACTATACAGAGGGTTACAGTTACATGAGTGAGGTTATGAGTACACTTCCTCTTGAACATTGTTACCCCCTCCATTGTTTTCCCCCTACCATCCCCTCCCTCCCTCCCTTCCCCGAGGTTCTTTTTTTTTTTTTTTGATTGTGATTAAATGATTACATAATTTCAAAGTCACAAGTTCATTCTAACTTCCCTGGAGCAAATTGTCTACCACAGTCTGTAATATATAACAGTGTTCACATGTTATATACCATATTTGTGATCAGCAGCATGGGGATATTTAGTAGTGATTCAACCAGATGAGCGGGAGTTCTTTGTTTCTTAAGTCCTGTTAGTTTTGTCGTATCACCTAACCTTTTGGATTTAGCATCCACTTATCAGGGAGACCATGTACCGTTTGTCTCTTCATTCTTGGCTTACCTCGCTCAACATGATTCCTTCTAGCTCCATCCATTTCCCTGCAAATGCCATTATTTTGTCATTTCTAATGGCTGCATTATATTCCATTGTGTATAGATACCACAATTTTTGGATCCATTCATCTGTGGTGGGGCATCTAGGTTGTTTCCATATCCTAGCTACTGCGAACAGTGCTGCAATAAACATGGAGGTGCACGTGTCCTTGTATATTGGTTCCTGTTGTTCAGGGTAGATGCCTAGAAGTGGTATGACTGGGTCGTAAGGGAGGTCAATCTTTAGCTTTCTAAGGACCCTCCAGACTGCTTTCCAAAGTGGTTGTATAAGTGTACATTCCCACCAGCAGTGTAATAGGGTTCCTCTTTCTCCACATCCCCTCCAGCATTTGTCGTTGGCTGATTTGTGGATGTGGGACATTCTGACTGGGGTAAGGTGGTATCTCAGGGTTGTCTTTATTTGCATTTCCTTCACCACCAGGGATGATGAACATTTCCTCATGTGTTTCTTTGCCATTTTTATTTCTTCATTTGAGAAGTCCCTCTTTAGTTCCCTTGCCCATTTAGTAATTGGTTTGTTAGGTTTGGGAGGGATTAGTTTCTTGAGTTCCCTGTATATACAGGATGTTAACCCCTTGTCTGATATATTGCTGGTAAATATTTTTTCCCAATTAGTTGGTTGTCTTTCTAGCTTAGTTGCGATAGATTTAGCTGTGCAGAAGCTTTTTATTTTAAGGTAGTCCCATTTGTCGAGTCTCTCTCCAATTTGTTGTGACCCTGGGACTCTGTTCAGGAAGTTCCTTCCTGTGCCTATTAGTTCAAGTGTCTCTCCTACTCTGTCCTGTAGTAGTTTCAGAGATTCAGGTTTAATGTTAAGGTCTTTAATCCATTTTGAGTTGATGTTGGTGCATGGTGATAGGCTGGGGTCCACTTTTAGTTTTCTGCATGTGGCTGCCCAGTTTTCCCAGCACCAGCGGTTGAAGAGGCTGTGTTTCTTCCATTGTATGTCTTTGGCTCCTTTGTCGAATATCAGCTGGCTGTAGGCCTGTGGATTTATATCTGGATCTTCTATTCTGTTCCATTGGTCTTCGGGTCTATTTTTGTGCCAGTACCATGCTGTCTTTGTGATTATAGCTCTGTAGTAGAGTTTGAAGTTCGGCATGGATAGCCCTCCCATATTGTCTTTATCCCCTAGAATTGTTTTGGCTATTCTAGGTCTTTTGTTGTTCCATATGAATTTTTGGACTGTTTTCTGTATTTCAGTGATGTACGTCATTGGGATTTTAATAGGAATTGCATTGAATTTGTATATTAGTTTTGGAAGTATCACCATCTTTACTATATTAAGTCGGCCTATCCAGGAGCATGGGAGGTCTTTCCATTTCCTAGTGTCTTCTGCAATTTCTTTCTTTAACTTTTTATAGTTCTCATTAAATAGTTCTTTTACATCTTTGTTAGGTTAATTCCTAAATATTTTATTTTTTGGGAGGTTATTGTGAATGGGGTTGCTCCCTTTATTTCCCTCTCTTCCTGTGCGTTATCAGTGTATAGGAAGGCAACTGATTTTTGTGGGTTTATTTTGTATCCTGCTATTTTGCCGAAGTGACTTATGATTTCTAAAAGTTTAGGGATGGAGTTTTTGGGATTGTGGAGGTATAGTATCATGTCGTCTGCAAAAAGGGATAGTTTAACTTCTTTCCCTATGCGGATCCCTTTAATGTCTTTTTCTTGCCTTATTGCCCTGGCTAAGGGTTCTAGGACTATGTTGAAGAGGAGTGGAGACAGTGGACATCCTTGCCTTGTTCCTGTTTTTAGGAGGATTGGTTGTAGCTTTTCCCCATTAAGTATAATATTGGCTATTGGTCTGTCATAAATGGCTTTTATTGTTTTTAGAAATGTTCCTTCTATTCCTATTTTCTCCAGAGCTTTTAGCATGAATGAATGTTGAATTTTATCAAAGGCCTTTTCTGCATCTGTGGCTATAATCATGTGATTCTTGACCTTGGCTCTGTTGATATGCTGGATTACATTTATTGACTTACGTATGTTAAACCATCCCTGTGTCTCTGGGATGAAGCCTACCTGATCATAGTGTATTATTTTTTTAATGTGTTTCTGGATTCTGTTAGCTAGAATCTTGTTAAGGATCTTTGCATCTGTGTTCATCAAGGAGATTGGCCTGTAATTCTCCTTTTTGGTTGGGTCTTTGCCTGGTTTGGGGATGAGTGTGATATTGGCTTCGTAGAATGAGTTTGGGATAGCTCCCTCCTTCTCTGTTTCTCTGAAGAGCTTGAGGAGTATGGGTATTAGTTCTTCTTTAAAGGTCTTATAGAATTCTGCTGTGAATCCATCTGGTCCTGGGCTTTTTTTTGTTGGAAGACTTTTGATAGCTTCCTGTATCTCATTATAGGATATTGGCTTATTTAATTGGTTAACTTCTTCTTTGCTCAGTTTGGGTAACTTGTATTTCTCTAAAAATGCATCCATTTCTGCCAGATTTTCTTCCTTTAGAGAGTATAGCTTTTGAAAGTAGTCTGTTAGAATTGTTTGGATATCTTGGGTACGTGTTGTGATGTTTCCCGTGGCATCCCTAATCCTATTAATATGGGTTTCCTCTCTTCTTTTTTTAATTAATCTTGCCAACTGGCCATCAATTTTGTTTATTTTTTCAAAGAACCAGCTTTTTGTTTGGTTTATTTTGGTTATGGTTTTCTGATTTTCTAATTGGTTAATCTCTGCTCTCAATTTGGTTATCTGGCTTCGTCTAGTAGCTTTAGGTCCCATTTTTTCTTGTTTTTCTAGCTGTTTTAGTTGCAACATGAGATTATTTACTTGGTCTGTCTCCATTCTCTTGATGTGGGCACTGAGGGCAATAAATTTGCCCCTCAGGACTGCTTTTGCTGTGTCCCACAAGTTTCTTTGTGAGGTGTTTTCATTTTCATTGAGTTGTAGGAAATGCTTTATTTCTTCTCTGATCTCTTCTGTTACCCAGGCCTTGTTAAGGAGTGTGCTGTTCAATTTCCATGTATTAGAGAAATTTCTGCGGTATGCTTTGTTATTGAGAGCTAGCTTGATTCCACTGTGGTCAGATAGGATACAGGGGATTATGTCGATCCCTTTGTATTTGCTTAAGTTCCTTGCATGAACTATGATATGGTCTATTTTGGAGAAAGTTCCATGAGCTGCTGAGAAGAATGTGTACTGTGTTGTTTTAGGGTGAAATACTCGGTAGATGTCAGTTAATTCCGCTTGAAGTATGGCCTCACTTAATTCGGTAGCTTCTTTGCCAATCCTCTGGTTGGTAGACCTGTCCTTTGGTGAGAGTGGCGTGTTAAAGTCTCCTAGTATTATCGTATTGGGATCTATTTTATTCTGTAAGTTTGAGAGCATTTGTTTGACATATCTGGGTGCACCGATATTTGGGGCATATAAGTTGATGATGGTTATATCCTCCTCTTGGATTGTTCCCTTTATTAATATGTAGTGTCCGTCCTTGTCTTTCTGTACTGATTTTAATGAAAAGTTTATTTTGTCAGATATCAGGATAGCTACACCTGCTTTCTTATTGGGGGAATTTGATTGGTAGATCCTTTTCCACCCCTTCACTCTGAGTTTGTTTGTATGTTTGGCTGAGAGGTGGGTCTCCTGAAGGCAACAGATGGATGGGTCTTGTTTTCTGATCCAGTCCTCAGTTCGTTTTCTTTTAATTGGCGAATTCAGCCCATTTATATTAAGAGAAAGTATAGAGAGATGCATTGTTGTCCCTGCCATTCCGTTTTCCTAAGTTTTTCTTCTTTCCTTTCCTCCTGTGCTTGCTCAGTTAGACTTTGAGTAATGCCTGTTTGGGGCAGGTCCCAGTTCCTGGTTGCTTTCTTCAGGTTGTGTCCCCCCTCTTAGAATTCTTTGTAATGCTGGCTTAATGTTTATGTATTCATTTAGTTTTTCTTTGCTATTAAAAGTTTTCAGTTCTCCATCGAATGTGAATGCTAGCTTTGCCGGGTATATCAGTCTGGGTTGGCAGTTATTGGCTCTCAGGGCTCGTATGGTGCTTTCCCAGGCTTTTCTTGCATTCATTGTTTGTGTGGAGAGATCTGCAGTGATTCTAATTTTTTTCCCGTTGTAGTATAGCTCCTTCTTCATTTTTGCTGCATGCAGGATTGTTTCCTTATTATTCAGATCCATCATTTTTACTATAATGTGCCTAGAAGTGTTTCTCCTGGGATCTTGCTTGTTGGGTGTTCGATAAGCTTTTGTGATGTAGTTAAGATGGTCGTTTTTGAGGTGGGGAAAATTTTCATTGACTATCTTGTTAAATAGGTGTTGCATTCCCTTGCTCTGGAATTCCTCACCTTCGTCCACTCCGATTATGCGAAGGTTAAATTTTTTAGCATTATCTGCTTGCTCTTGAATTTCCCTTTGGTTTAATTTGAGTGATTTTTCCATATCTGTCACTTTTTGGTCCAGTTGGTGTATTCTGTCTTCTGTATCTGACACTCTACCTTCCATTTCATTCACTCTGTTGACCGTGGCTTCTATTGTGGTTTGCATGGTGGAAATGGATCCCTTTATGGATTCAATGTTGGTTCTCAGAGTACTGATCTCACCTCTCAATGAGGTGAGATCAGTATGCATTACCTCTAATTTGGCGTTTATCTCACTTCTTACTGAGGTTTGTGCAGCTTCTATTTTTGCATCCAACTTTTGTTTGATGTCCTGTATATCTTTTGATAGTTCATCCTTGTGCTCTTTCAATTTCTGATCCATTTCTCGCTTTATTTCTTGAGTCATTGCCTCCAGCAACCCTTGGATGTAGTTTTTGTCTTCCATTCCTGCTTTGCTCCCACTGGGGTTCTCCCCTGCGTGGCTGCTGGCTTTTGAGGTGAGCTTGCTGTCCTGGGTAGTGGTAAACCTTGTGATTTTTCTCTGTGATTTTCGCATGGGGGTTCAGGAGACTGCTCTTCAATCTTGTTTTGGTGTGTTTGTCTTTGCTTGGTTGCTGATTCTGTATTGGTAGAGAGAGTCTGTGCCTGATCTGGATTCTGTTGGGAGCCTATTTCCAGCTGCTATTCTGACTTACTTAGGATTCTCAGCTCTCTGCTGTAGCAATTCCCGCCTTTGGAAGGGTTGAGCAGCCTAGACTGCTTGTGTTTGCTCCTGCGGGTGCTCTTGGGAAGATCAGATGCTCTGGATGCACTCTCCCAAATACTGGAGTCTGTTATGGGCTCCTGATGTGTTTTTGTTTGTTTGTTTTGGGCTGGTTGTGGGCTTGAACTCTAGGTTTGGGTGCTGTCCCTCAGCTCTTCAGCTCAAGGCTGGCACCCTACCATTTGAGCCATAGCCCCACTTCTGACCCTTTTTGCTTTGTTCAGGCGCCGGTCCCCGGGCCTGGTTCTGGCCCCAGCCTGGAGCGCGCTCGTTAGGCCTGTGCTAATGTGTATACCACCTAGGTTATGCAGCCTGGAGGACACAGTTCAAATTTCTTCTACTGTTGGTAGTCTTGACCCAGGGGCGCTGTTCCTGGCTTGGGCATTTAAGCTCCCTTCCAGGGGCGCTCTTGCTCTGGCCTGGCCAGCAGAGTGTGCTCCACCGGCTGGTGGAGCTCTCGAACAGTTCCCAGTTTTAGTGGGTACTGTGGTCCGGGTGTTGGGGTAGGGAGTCTAGGTCAGGGTCTGTGGATTCCCTCCAGCTCTGGTCTCCCTTGATGGATTCACTGTCCCCTGTGGGGTACTCACCCTGTAGGTCTTCAGTTGTTGTTGCAATCCGAGTTCAGTTGGGGTGGTTGCGGGCTGGGTTGGGTGGCCCCCGCCGGGTAGTTGCGATCGCTATTGGGCAGGTGGTCTGCGGACAGGTCCCTTTGTCGCGCTGCTGGTGCCGGGCGGGTTTGGCGGGATGGAGCCTCTCCGCTCCAGTGGAGAGTGAGGGGTGGGGGTGGGATCCTCGTGGAGACTCCCGGCTGGTAGGTTTCTCTGTTCCTGGTGATCCGCTGTTCTGCAATCCCGTACCTGGTGATCTGCAAGCAGCCCCCTGTGTCTCTGTGGCTCCGGCAGCCCCCGCCGGGCCGGCTGGCCGGCGGCTTGGCGCACTGCCGAGCGGCCAGTAAAGGTTGGGGGAGGGGTCTTCGCTCTTCTCTGTTCTGAAATTCTTCTTTTCCTCTCTTTCTTTTTTTGTTATTTTCCACCTCTGGTTTTTCTCTGAGTGTTCGTCTTTTTGTTGTTGTCGGTCTCTTGGGGAGATTAAACGTTGGAACTTGAACTCTCTTTTTGGTTGGAGAGAGCTGTGGCGTTTCCCTAATGCCCCGTCGCCATCTTGGTCCCCCCCTCTGGCTTTGCCATTCTTGAATATATTAACCTCCCCAACCCTTCCTCCCCTTTTTTTTGTTGGTTGTGAGGCTTGAATTCTGGGCCTCAGCGCTGTCCCTGAGTTCTTCAGGTCAAGGGGAGCACACTACCACTTGAGCCACAGTGCCATTTCCAGTTTTCTGGTGTAAACCCATATTTTTTGATAACTTATTAGACTCCTGGGCTGACATTGTTTGAGAATAGTAATGTTCCCAAATGTGCCAGTTACCAAGATGGAGACAAGGCGGAGATGGGTAGAACTGGCTTTATTTGAATCATCCTTTGTTTTGAGCATTGTAATATTGGAGCTGTAAAATGTTTTTATTCAGACATTTTGTCTACCATACAGGCTTACAGTGGAACACCTGTAACAGAAGAAAAGGAGAAAATAGTCTGGGTCAGATTTGAAAATGCAGATTTGAATGGTATGATTTTAACTTTTTTTGGAATATGTAAATTAAATTTGTTGGAAATTGAGGTGATTTTTGAAAGAAAATCTTTACATTGTTGGTCTGATTATTTTCTCTTATAGTAACTTTATAGTTTTCAAAATAGTTTTATTTAAAAGGTACTATAACCTCACTATAGACATTTCTTCAAAGCCAATAAATATTGTGTTGTATGACAGTTCTTAAATGTAACAGTATATAGCTTTATTTTTTTAAATTTTTATTTTTTTTTTTATTGTGAAAATACTGTACAGAGGGGTTACAATTACATGGGCAAGATAATGAGTACATTCCTTTTTTTTTTTTTTTTGGGGGTCCGGTCGTGGGGCCTGAGCTCTGGGCCTGGGCGCTGTCCCTCAGCTCTTCAGCTTAAGGCTAACACTCTACCACTTGAGCCACAGCGCCACTTCTGGCGTTTTTCTTAGGTGGTGCTGAGGAATCGAACCCAGGGCCTTGAGCATGCAAGGCAAGTGCTCTACCACTGAGCCACCTTCCCAGCCCAATGAGTACATTTCTTATCAAGTATTGTAGCCTCCTCCTTTGTTACCCCTTCCCATCTCTTCCCATCCTCCTCCTCTCCCCCCCCCCCATATAGCTTTAAACTTCAAATTGAAGTAAATTAAAATTTTCTTAGGGCTGAGTACCTGTGACTCACACCTGTTATCCTAGCTGCTCTGGAGGCTGATATCTGAGGATTATAGTTTCAAGCCAGCCTCATTAGGAAAGTCTGGAAGACTCTTACCTCTAATTAATGACTAAAAACTGAAAATGGATCTGTGGCTCAAGTGGTAGAAGGCTAGCCTTGAGCGAAAAAGCTAAGAGACAAAGGATTGGCACATACACGATTTTCTTTTTCTTTTTCTTTTTTTTTTTGTGGGTCATGGGGCTTAAACTCTGGGCTTGGGCCCTGTCCCTTAGCTCTTCAGCTCAAAGTGAGTGCTCTACCGCTTGAGCCACAGCGCCACTTCTGGTTTTCTAGTGCTTTATTGGAGATAAGAGTCTCAGGGACTTTCCTGCCCGGGCTGGCTTTGAAACGTGATCCTCAGATCTTAGTCTCCTGAGTAGCTAGTATTATAGGCGTGAGCTACCTGCTCCCAGCTGATTTTATTTTTCTTAGGAAAGTGTTATTAGAGGTTGATAGGTTGTATATCATAACTAAAAGTTGTTTTTTTTTTTCCTCTGTATTGGTCCTGGGGCTTGAACTCAGAGCCTGGGTGCTTTCCCTAAGTGTTTTTGCTCAAGGCTAGTACTCTACCACTTGAGCTACAGCTCCACTTTCGACCTTTTTTGCTGGTTCATTGGAGATAAGAGTCTCATAGACTTTCCTGCCTACACTGGGTCCTCAAATCTCAGCCTTTTAAGTAGCTAGGATTACAGGTATGAGACACCTATGTCTGGCTAATTGTATAATTCCGTGATATTGAAAACATCAAAAGGCTGGGCTAGATGACATAAGTTCATCTGTTCAGGAGGCTGAGGCAGGATTGTCCGGAGACTGATTGACAGACTTTGTCTCAAAAAACCCAAAAACTGAAAGACAAAAATACAACAAAATGTTCCCCCAAACACCAAACCACAATGTTGTATGAGTACCACTATTATTAATTTTCATAACTTCTCCTCTTTCCTCTTATAAAATAAACTATATTACTTTTTTTGGATAAACTATATTTCTTAAACAATAGTTCCACATTATCTTCTCCCTTTAGCTCCTGGTAACCATTATCCTACTTTTACATATCATTTTGATTACTCTTGGTCCTGGCTTGTTTCACATAGCATTATGTTCTTAAGGGCCATCTTTGTAGCATGTGTCACAATTTCCTTCGTTATTAAGGTGCCTGAATGATATTGATTCAGTTGTATGTACACACTACTTTTTTTTGGCAGTGCTGAGATTTGTATTCAGAGTATCATACTTGCTAAGCTGGTGGTCTACCACTTGAGCCACACTGGTGGTTACTTGGAAGTGGAGTCTGTTGAACTTTCTTGCATGGGCTGATTCTTTGTATCTCAGCCACTTCAACAGGATAGTTAGGATTATAGATGTGAGCCACTAGTACCTTTCTTTTTGTTATATAGGTTCTCATGTTATTGGTCAGGCTGACTTAATTGATACTCCTGCCCTAGCCTCTTTTTTTTTTTGGTCATTTGGGGGGCTGGAACTCAGGGCCTGGGCACTATCCCTGAGCCTCTTTGTGCTCAAGGCTAGTGTTCTACCACTTGAGCCACAGTGCCACTTCCATAGCCTCTTCTTACTCGCTTTTTACATTGTAAGATAATCTATTTAAATAATTACTACATTAATAGCATTAAAGAAGTACACTTGTTTCTTGATTAGTGCTTGTCTTGAAAAAAATTTTTTGATACTTAATTCTATTGTAGATACATCAAGAAATCTGGAATTTCAAGAACTACATAGCACTGGAAATGAACCCCCACTGCTGATTATGATTGGCTACAGTGATGGAATGCAGGTCTGGAGCATCCCTGTAAGTATAAAGGTGGTTGAATCCCTATATCAGCAGTTCCTAGTAGGTTAGCTCATGTGAAAGTGTAGCTGCTTTTATACTTTTGCTAAGTTCTCATCTGTTTTTCTCACAGTTTGGAAGATACTGCTATTTGTGCAATTTAACACATGGCACAAGGAATGAAGGACAAGTACAAACCTGAAACTCTAAATGACCGGGAAGTAGATTAGCAACTAGGCAAATTCCAATGCATTTTGAGATTGCTTTTTCTTATGGCAGCAGAAGTAAAGAAGGATTGTTACTATTTTAAAGAAGAGTAAAAAAAGCTTACAAGTGTGCCTATAAAAATTAATCATCATGGGGCTGGGAAGGTGGCTCGTGGTAGAATGCTTGCCTTGCATGCATGAGGCCCTGGGTTCGATTCCTCAGCACCACATAAGCAGAAAAAGCTGGAAGTGGGGCTGAGGCTCAAGTGGTAGAGTGCTAGCCTTGAGCTGACGAGCTGAGGGACAGTGCCCAGGCCCAGAGTTCAAGCCCCATGACCAAAAAAATAAAAAATAAAAAATAAAAAAATAAAAATTTTTCATAAAAAGTAGTGATGAACAATATATTGATATTTTGAATCTTGAATATGATTCAAAATTCTAGAGACACAAAAGGGTTAAAATGTTCCTTTCTACCCTTGTTACAGTTATATGTTATAAGAGTAACAAGTGTTGTTGGGTTTTTTGTTTTTTTTTTTTGTAGTCTGGGGCTTGAATTCTGGGATTGAGGGCACTGAGCCACAGGGCCACTTCTGTCCTTTTCTGTGTATGTGGTACTGAGGAATCAAACCCAGGGCTTCGTGCATGCGAGGAAAGCACACTATTACTAAACCACATTCTCAGCGCTAACAAAGTTTTTTTTTTTTTGGGTTCGGTCGTCAGGCCTGAACTCTGGGCCTGGGAGCTGTCCCTCAGCTCTTCAGCTCAAGGCTAGCACTCTACCACTTGAGCCACATTGCTACTTCTGGCTTTTTGCTTTTTGCTTATGTGGTGCTGAGGAATGGCACCCAGGGCTTCATGCATGCAAGGCAAGTGCTCTACCACTGAGCCACCTTCCCAGCCCTCCTAACAAGGTTTTTAAATATATTTCTCTTATCCTTGTTCTAAACTTTGTGTTTATACATCATAAGGTCTTATAGCTGCATAATAATTCTATTGAGGGGCTGGGAAGGTGGCTCAATGGTAGAGCACTTGCCTTGCATGCATGAGGCCCTGGGTTCCATTCCTCAGCACCACATAAGCATAAAGAAAAAAAAAAAATAATTCTATTGATTTTCTCTGGTCAGCTCCCTAACAATGAAAGCGCTTTAAGTGTTTATATTTTGATATTAAAAAATGATGCAGTGAAGAACCTGAACAAAGTTTATTTTCTATATCTGTATATCTGTGTAGAATATATTCCTTTCAATGGAATTACAGAATAAAGACTAAATGCATTTGAACTTTTTTTTTTTGTTCAGTTGTGGGGCTTGAACAGGTTGTGGGCACTGTTCCTAAGATTTTTCTGCTCAAGGCTAGTGCTTTACCACTTTGAACCATAGAACCACTTCTGGTTGTCTGGTTTTCTTGTGATTAATTGGAGACTAGAGTCTCAGAGATTTTTCCTGCCCAGACTGGCCTCAAACTGTGATCCTTAGATCTCAGTCTTCTGAGTAGCTGGCATTTCAGGTGTGAACTACAGGCACCTGGCTGCATTTGTATTTTGTTGACCATTTTATACTGCTTAATATTGGTTATAGTTTTGTATGCTGTCTCTTACAGTGTGTCTTTTTTGTTGTTGTTGTTGGTTGTGGGGTCTGAACTCTGGGCCTGGGCGCTTTCCCTGAGCTCTTTCAGCTCAAAGCTAGTGCTCTACCATTTGAGCCATAGTACCAGTTCTGGCTTTTTCTGCTTATGTGGTACTGAGGAATCAAAACCAGGGCCTCATGCATGTGAAGCAAGTACTCTACCACTGAGCCACCTTCCCAGCTCCAATGAGACTGAGATGAGCAAAAAGACAATGCTCTCCTCCCTCCCTCCCTTGCTTGCTTGCTTCCTCCCTTGCTCCACTCTTTCCTTCCTCCCTCCCTCCCTTACATCCCTCCCTCCTTCCCTTCTTTCCTTTCATCTTCCCTCCTTCCTCTCCTCCTTCCCCCCCCCCCCCCCCCAGCCTTATTTTGCCAAGATAGGGGACTTCTGCCGGTTTATCAAGGAGTTTGAACTGTTCTTAATCTTTGGGCTGTTTTCTTTCTGTGTGGTGGGCCACCCTGTTGCCTTTAGTTGATTTTCCCAAGGCCCAGCAATTTAGGTAAGCCACTCCCCTCCCCTCCTTTCCTTTTCTTTCTTTTCCCCTTTTCTCTTCCCCTTCCCACTTCTCTCTTCTTCCCTCCTCCGTGAAAAGAATATCTTGCTTGTGATTAGAAGAAATTATTTTGGGAATGTAGCTTTTGCTTATTAACAGAAACTATATCTTGTTCCACATGCTGTTTGTTGACACAATTGAAGACTGAGGAAGTTATATCTTAAGCTAGACAGTTGAGGGGGTGTGATTGTGTCGACTGGATTGTGCACATTCCTTTGATGGGAGGACGGTAGCTTTAGCTGCCCACATACTTTTCTTCTAATTAGAGGCATTGCTTTTAATAGTTTCAAAGCTAACTTATATTTGTATCTGAATAACTTAAAGGTATTCTTCCTTTTGCCAGATTGTATTTTGAGATGCTTGAATCATCTTGATGGAGTTTTTGTTTTTCTCTCTTTTTGATTAGTTGTATACTTTGTGGTGATTTTTCTTCTCTTTTCTTTCTTTCTTTTTCTTTTTTTTTTTTGCCTGTCGTTGGGCTTGAACTCTGGGCCTGGGTGCTTCCCTCTTTAGCTCAAGGCTAGCCCTCTACCGTTTGAGCCACAGCACCATTTCTGGCCTTTCCTGTTTATGTGGTGCTGAGAAATTGAACCCAGGGCCTCAATGCTCATGCATGCGAGGCAAGCACTCTATCACTGAGCCATCTCCCTAGCCCCTTGTAGTGATTTTTCTCTGAGTCCTCTTTCAAGAATTGAGGGAGTGTAGAAAGTTGGCTTATTCTGTTCTGTTTTTTGAACTCTGAATATAGTCAAAGAAATATATGCATATATATTTTTTAATTTTTTTAAAAAAATTTTATTTTTTTATTATCGTGAAAATACCATACAGAGGGGTTACAATTACATGGGTAAAATAGTGAGTACATTTCTTATCAATCGTTGTTGCCTCCTCCTTTGTTTCTCCATACCATCCCCTCTCCTCTCCACCTTCCCACTCCCCCACCCTCCCACCCCCTCCCACCTCCCATCCTGCCAAAGTTGTAAAGTTTGTTTTTTGACAAAATGTCTTGTACATCTCCTTGTTGTAATGGGTCCACCTGTAACCCTATTTAAATAGTTTGTTTTTTCCCTTCCTCTCCACAAATATATCAACAACAAATACAGTGAAAGCAGGGCTTATACCCTGGAGGAGGTACATACAAAGCAACGAAGAAATCATCGTATAAATATGTTGGAAACAATTGCAAGAAAGAAAAAACATTTGAATCCTTATCTTGGGGTTCATTTCGCCTAACATCAAAAATTTTTGTTGGTTGTGGGGCTTGAACTCTGGGCCTGAGCGCTGTCCCTCAGCTCTTCAGCTCAAGGTTACGTTCTACCTCTTGAGCTCTACAGCGCCACTTCCGGTTTTCTGGTGGTTTATTGGAGATATGAGTTTCAGAGACTTTCCTGGCCAGGGTGGCTTTGAACCCAGACCCTTAGATCTCAGCCTCCTGAGTAGCTAGGATTATAGGCATGAGCCACCAGCACCCGGCTGCATATATATTCTTGCCTAATATATTCTGTGAGATTGAAATTACTCTGTTGTACAGGTTGCAGATTGCACTACTTAGAGAGGCAGAACTCAAATTTAAACCTAGGTGGGGTTCAATTCAAATAGTCCAATTCAAAGCTGTATTTCTTTAAAAAAATTTTTTTATTATGAAAATGCTATACAAAGGAGTTACAATTACATGGGCAAGATAATGAGTGTAGGAGGAAGACCCCTACTCAGGCAGGCAAGCCCACCTAGTCGTTCGGAGTGACAGAGCCCACCGCAACAAAGTTGTTAAGAAAGAAGCAACTTTATTGAGAAGGTTCCTACACTGACTGGCCAGGGCTGCAGCACAGGCTCGGGAGCTGACACTGCGACCCCGAGCAGCCCACATACTTAGGTTTTTAAAGGCAAAATTCACAAGGTCGAGTCTGGTCACAAGCAGGTCACAAAGGATTGTATGGTCATACCACACCACACACAGAAAGCCAATAGGTAGAGTCACCAGTTGGAGCAAGATTACAACCCATCTGTTTTATAGGTCAGTCAATCAAGGTGGGTTAGGTTGTTATGGGGAGGGGGACCTAGAGGCATTCTTTCCATTCCAAGAACTGGGCTGATTAGAGCCAAGGTCAAGTTAACCTTGTTTAGAGTTTTTTTTTTTGTTTTTTTCCCTAAAATCCCTAAAACAGAGGCAAAGCCTGGAAAGAAGCTGTACCAGCTCAAGTCTCCTCTCAGGGCCCATTTCACTGAGTACATTTTTTTTTTTTTTGTCTGCTGTGGGCCTTGAACTCTGGGCCCGAGCACTGTCCCTCAGCTCTTCAGCTTAAGGCTAGTGCTCTACAACTTGAGCTACAGCTCTGCTACTTCTGGTTTTCTGGTGGCTTATTGGAGATTAGAGTTTCACAGACTTTCCTGCCTGGACTGGCTTTGCACCTCCATCCTCAGATCTCAGCCTCCTGAGTAGCTAGGATTACAGTTGTCAGCCACAGGCACCCGGCTACCAGTAAATTTCTTATCAAGCATTGTTGCCTCCTCTTTTGTTTTCCTTTCCTATCCCTTCCTATATCTCTCGCCCCCCCCTTCCTCAAAGCTATATTTCATTTCCCCCCTCTCCCCCCCATCAGTCTTGGGACTGGAACTCCCGGCCTGTGTATTGTTCCTGAGCTCCTTTGCTCAAGGCTAGCACTTCACAGCTTGAAGCCTCTGCTCCACTTCCTGTTTTCCTGGGGTAATTAATTAGAGATAAGACTTCCAGGGACTTTCCTGCCCTGACTAGCCTTGAAGTGTGATCCTCAGATCTCAGCCTCAGTAGCTAGGACTAGAGGCTTGAGCCACTACCACCTGGCTCACCCCTCTCCCTCCTTCTTGTGTTGTAAGGTAAATCATCCCAGAAGCCACATTTTAAAATATAGAATATTGGAGTCTTTATTATATAGTTAACAGGCTGTACCAGTTGTTACAAAGGCCTGCAGCATGCAAATACACAACACAGTTAAGAAACATGCTAAAGGGGGTGGGAAGGTGGCTCATGCCAGAGGCCTTGCATGCCAGAGGCCCTGGGTTCAATTCCTTAGCACCACATAAGCAAAAAGAAAAAAGCCGGAAGTGGCGCTGTGGCTCAAGTGGTAGAATGCTAGCCTTGAGCTGAAGAGCTGAGGGACAGCGCCCAGGCCCAGAGTTCAGGTCCCACGACCGGACCCCCCCCTAAAAAAAATGCTAAAGTAGAAAGAAATAACAAGAACAATCCCAACAAGCCAATGCAACTCCAATGGAGAGCTGAATTGGGACACTGATGACTAGAGACAGCCAGGAGACAGGACACAGGACTTGATCACAAACATACACATGGCAGAGTATCCTGGGAGTAGGGCTGGTTCAGGCCTAAATAGGGTCTGCATAAGGGGGCAGATCCACAGGAAATTCCAAGTCCCAGGCACAGGACTGACAGATTCAGTAACCTATCAGCCAAGTGCCCACCCCTGTCTCCAGTGCTAAGGCCAAGCCGATCACATGGGAGGCAGGAGATGGGCAGGGGCTTTTCCTTCCCCCAGCATGAAGATAAGATGCCAGACCCTATAATCCACATGTGGCCAACATGGGGCCAGCCAGACCTGACTTCCTTACTTCACTTGAACTTAGGATGGGCACAATTCCTGAGCTTTCTTTGCTTAAGGCTAGAGCTCTACCACTTGAACCACAGCTTCACATCTGGCTTTTTTCTTGTTGTTGATTGGAGATTAGAGTCTTTCAGCTTTCCTCCTCAGGCTGGCTCTGAACTGAGATCCTCAGATTGCAGAGTTTAGATTAGCTAAGGATTGAGCTACCAGGGCCTGGCTTTACTTCATTTCTTGCCATGTGTGTTGGGATTCATTATATGTTTGATAGTTTTTGTCTGTAAAATGTCAGGACATTCCTTCAACAGCTCATAGGCTACTGTGACTGTCAAGCTATTGCACTAAACCTTTCTGAATTTGGCCCCTAAACATTTGTCCAGCAGTCCATATTGTAGACAGTGGTAGGAACCTTCTGTTAGTTAACTTTGAAAAAAAAAATGTTTCTAATAAATCTGCGGATTTAAATCATAATGCTTTTTAGTAAGTCAAACCTTGTCCAAACCATGGGTAATGTTTGCTTCTATGACTTTTTTTTTTTTTTTTGTCCATTGTGGGGCCTGAACTCTGGGCCTGGGCGCTGTCTCTGAGCTCTTCAGCTCAAGGCTAGTGCTCTACCACTTGAGCCACAGTGCCACTTCTGGCCTTTTCTGCTTATGTGGTGCTGAGGAATCGAACCCAGGGCCTCTTGCATGCATGGCAAGTACCACCCAGCCACCTTCCTAGCCCTACAGGTTTATTTTAATTAAATTGTTACTATTTTGTAGTGCTAGGGACGAACTCAAAGCTTCATACATGCATGCTAGGCAAGCCCTAAACCACTGAACTACAGCATTGACCCAGTTTATTGATTTTATATAATTATCCCATCTTAGTCTCAGATTAAAGAGAATAAATAGAAGCTAGAGATGTAGCTCTGTGGTAGAGCATGCTTAGTATGCTTGAGTCTGTGAACTTGTATAAAAGCATTCCATTTGAACATCATTTTAAATTTTATGTATTTATTTATTGCCAGTCATGGGGCTTGAACTCAGGGCTAAGACACTGTCCACGAGCTGCTTTTGCTCAAGGCTAGTGCTCTACCATTTGCGCCATAGTGCTACTTCTGGATTTTTCTGTTAATGTGGTACTGACAAATTGAACCCAGGTCTTCATGCATGCTAGGCAAGCACTTTACCACTAAGCTACATTCCCAGCCCCAAAATAGTTATTTATGAAGCACCCATGAATAAAACTTAGATGCTGTTGAAGAATATTGTCAATTAGAAGTATCAATGGAACAGAGTTATTCAGGAGTTGTCCAGTCCCTAGTATTTTGTATATGAGAACTGCAGGAAAATCCCAGCTTTTCTAGCTTTCTCAGGCTGTCAGACCTCTTTCAATAAGAATGAAGCCAGGTGTTATGGTTCAAGCCTGTAACCCTAGCTACTTGAGAGGTGGAAATTGGAGGACCAGGGTTGGAGGCCAGCCCCAGAAAAAAGTTTGTGATTCAGGCTCAACCAATGGCAAAATGTGGTATACACTGATTATCCCAGCTATGAGGGAACTACAGTAACTAAATACAGTGATGCCTACCTGTCATCCCCAGCCACATGGGGAAGCACAAGTAGGGGAACATTGCAGTTTAGTCAGGCCTGGGCTTCAAGTAAGACCCTATTGCAAAATAGCCAATTCAAAAAAGGTGGGTGGGTACCACCAAGATAGAATGTGTATTTCTTACGTTGATGTTCTAGATAAACAGGCTTTTTCCCTTTATTCCTCATATTTTTGTGCCTTTTTTGGGGGGATGGGGACAAAGCAAATAGAGACCAGTTTTATTAAAAATTTTAATTAAAATAGAAATTGTGCCTATATTAAAAACCATATACATGTGTATATTAAAAACCAAGTTGTAGGCTGGAGGCATGGCTCAAGTGGTAGATCACCTTGTTAATAAGAACAAGGCTGGGAATTCAAACCCTCCATATTGTTAAAAGAAGAATGAGACCCAACATAGAACATATGCAAATGAGTGATTCATATGGGTATTAGTCTTTAAATTTGTTTTGTTCCAGTACTGGTGTTTGAATTCTGAGCTTGTCCTCTCATTTAGCTTTTTGGCTTAAGGCTGGCACTCTATACGACTTGAGACACACATTTACTTCCCCACGTGGTTATTTGAAGGAGGAGTATTCAAAGATAGTACAAACCCTCTTGTGGGAATGTGTTTCCATATTAAAGAACAGCAAAGATGCAGTTGAACTACAGCTGTGTAGACAAGATAAGAAATAATAGATTATGGGCTGGATATGGTAGACTACATTTGTAATGCTGGCTTACAACTGAGGGAGAAGGATTTGTGAAGTCAGGCAAGCCTGGGCTACATAGTAATAACACCTTGTCTCAATCTATTAATTCCTCCCCTCCAAAAAAGAAAAAAAAGAAGTGATTGTGTTCAAGCAGTGATCACTATTGTTAAGACTAAATTTGAATATAAAGGCATAATGAAACAGTTTTACGGTGAAATTGTATACATACCACTGAGGTTGTGTGATTAAAATTTACTATGCATACACTATCTGATTTATTAGTCTTATTCAGACAGAATACTTCAAAGTTGATGCTGCCATCAGCTTGCTTTCATCTAATTCCTTTTTTTTTTTTTTTGCTTGGTCTTGGGACTTGAACTTTGGGCCTGGGCGCTGTCCCTTAGCTCTTCAGCTCAAGGCAGGTGCTCTACCACTTGAGTCACAGTGCCATTTCCAGTTTTCTGGTGGTTTATTGGAGATGAGTCCCATGGACTTTCCAGCCTTAACACAAATCTCTTACACCTTACATGACTCTCTCTTTTTAGTTAAAAATATTTTAAATTGTTATTATAAAGGTGATGAACAGAGGGGTTACAGTTAAATAAGTCAGATAATGAGTACATTCTCCCCTGTCCATTGTGGGGCCTGAACTCTGGGTCTGGGTTCTGTCCCTCAGTTCTTCAGCTCAAGGCTAGCGCTCTACCACTTGAGCCATGGCACCACTTCCAGTCTTTTCTGCTGATGTGGTGCTAAGGAATGGAACCAAGGGCCTGTGCATGCAAGGCAAGTACTCTATCACTGAGCCACCTTCCCAGCCCCATGAGTACAGTTCTTTTTGGACACCCTCACCCCTTCCCTCACTGTCTCCCAGTGTCGTCTCCTCTTTTTTTTTTTTTTTTGGTATGCTGATACTGGGGCCTGAACTCAGGGCTTGGGTGCTGTCACTGAGCCTGGTGTTTAAGGCTAGCACTCTACTACTTAAACCACAGCTCCACTTCCAGCTTTTTGGTGTTAATTGGAAATTAGAGTCTCATGAATTTCCTGCTTGGCTAGCTTTGAACCACAATCCTCAGATGTCAGCTTCCTGAGTAGCTAGGATTATAGGATTGAACTACCCAAGCCTGTCATAAATCTCCTTTGAGATGAAGTTTTAATAAGTAGCATACTTTGGAACTCCCAGCTTTCTTGTCTTAGTTTCCATGTAATGGGGATTATATGGTATGCAGTGTGATGCACTGTTACATGTCTTTTTGTGATGCAGAGTTAGAAAGATTGAAAATTGCCCCTTCTAATCAAAGTGCTTCACAACTGATCTATATCCCTGGCTGTTATGCTTTTGACACAGGGTCTTGTAGTGTACATTAGATTGGACAGGAAATCCAGAAATACTCCTAATACTCCTATTTTACCTGTTGTGATGATAGGCATGTACAACTACACAAATGACTACATTTTTTTCTGTGTGTGTGTGCTGGTCCTGGGGCTTGAATTTAGAGCCTCGCTGGTGTCCCTGAGCTTCTTTTGCTCAACCACTTGAGCCTTAGTGCCATTTCTGGCTTTTTCTGTTTATGTTGTACTGAGGAATTGAACACAGGGCTTCATACATGCTAGACAAGCACTTTACTGCTAAGCCACATTTTTTTTTTTTTTTAAATAGCGGTACGGGTGTTTCAACTTAGGGCTACTACTGCTAAACTTGCAACTCCAGCTCTTTATGCTTTAGTCATTTTTTTTTTTTTTTTTGGTTGGTTGTGGGGCTTAAACTCTGGGCTTGGGCGCTGTCCCTGGGCTTTTCAGCTCAAGGAGAGCGCTCTACTGCTGGAGCCACAGCACCACTTCCGGTTTTCTAGTGGTTTATTGGAGATAAGAGTCTCATGGACTTTCCTTTCCAGGCTGGCTTTGAACTGTGATCCTCAGATCTCAGACTCCTGAGTAGCTAGGATTACAGGTGTGAGCCAACGGTGCCTGGCTTGCTTTAGTCATTTTTGTGATAGAGTTTTTCTTTGTCCCCAGATTGGCCTGAACTGCCATTTTTCTATTTATGTTTCCTGATGTAACTAGGATGTCTGGTATATGCCAAATATGCCCAGTTTTGCTTTTTTTTTTAAATTGGGATGAAGTTTTATGATTTTTTTTTTTTTGGCCCTGGGTTGCCCTCAAAGCATGATCTTCGCAATATCAGCCTCCTGAGTATATCATATTACAGAGTGGCCCACTGTGTCAGGCCATAAATCTTTAGTATAAATTTTCTGAACCTTTATAAGATCAGAAAACAAATCCTTATAATATAGAGCATTATTACCACTCAAGAAATTTCTGTTTATTCCCAATTAATTTTGTCTTTATGCCGTCTACATCCAACTACTGATCTCATGTCTCCCCCATATTGTAGAATATGCTTCACCTGTTCTAGAAATTCCCGTATCATTTTACAGAATATAGTCTTTTTTGTTTTGTTTTGTTTTTTTTTGGGTCCAGTTTTTTTTTGGCCTGAACTCTGGGCCTGGGCGCTGTCCCTCAGCTCTTCAGCTCAAGGCTAGCGCTCTACCACTTGAGCCACAGCGCCACTTCCAGCTTTTTTCTTTTTGCTTATGTGGTGCTGAGGAATCGAACCCAGGGCCGCAGGCTTGCAAGGCAAGTGCTCTACCACTGAGCCACCTTCCCAGCCCCAGAATATAGTTCTTTTTGTGTGAGACTTCACTCTCTCAGTATGTTTATGAAGTTCAATTGTGTTTTTTTTTATTATTGGTTTTCCCGTATGTAAATATGTCAGTGCATTTCCCTCATTGATTTTTCAGCTTTTGTTATAATGCAGCTTTTGTAAACGTGCATCCATTTCTGTCCCATAAACACCTACAAGTGGAATTGCTTATTCAGAGAGTTGGAATGTGGTTAACTTGAACTCTGGGTCTAGGTGTAGTCTGCTTTTGCACTCAAGGCTACCATTCTACCACTTGAGTCCTAGCTCAACTTTTGTTGTTGTTGTGAGTTTTTTGTTTTTGGTGGTTAATTGGAGATGAGAGTTTCTCAGACTTACCTATCCAGGCTGACATTGAACCACTACACTCAGATCTCAGCCTCCCGAGTAGTGAGGATTACAGGCGTGAGCCACTATCATCTGGCTGTACAACTTTTTGCACATTAAATATTTTTTTCTACCAGTAATCTACATCCCTTTCCAAATTGAATTTTAGAAGCAAATGAATTTCGAACAGACATGGACAGAAATATTGCTTCTAGGGACTGGGAAGGTGGCTCAATGGTAGAGGGCTTGCCTTGCATGCATGAGGTCCTGGGTTTGATTCTTCAGCACCACATAAGCAAAAAGAAAAAAGCCAAAAGTGTGCTGTGCCTCAAGTGGTAGAGTGCTAGCCTAGAGCTGAAGGGACAGTGCCCAGGCCCAGTGTACAGGCCCCACAACCAGAGCCCCCCCCCCCAACAAAAAAAGAAATATTAATTCTAAAAATAAAAAAATTACCGGAGGAGAAGATTTGAGTGGTAATGTGTTGACCATGTATTAAGTGATAAATGAACTGTTAGTTAAAATAGGGTAAGTACAGAAAGTTGAATGTAGGCTTTCAGAAGTGTGGCTAAGGTACCACTGCAGTTTACATCACCAGTGCTTGTACTATACACAGAATCTGAGTTAGATTGCAAATAACACAATTTTAAATTAATTGGTCCAATAAAAATAGTTTGAAAACAATTTTAACAGATGAGGGAGTCTTGGTGTCAATGAGTATGTTCCAAATATTTGTGCAATCATGTATTATGATTCTGAGTACTGGGGTTTGATCCAACCTTGTGCATGCCAAATATATATGGCCCTTTGCCTTAGTTTGTTAGTTTTGATAATGTAAAAACCTATGTAGATATCCAAACAGAAAAATGTATGAGGAAACATTCAAAGTCTTGGGTTTCTTTCTGTTCTTTTTTGGGGGACTGGAATCATAATCATCCTTATGTTTATTAAAAAATTGAAGTTATATGCTTATGAAAACAGGATATATAATTTATCAGAGGAGGTTCAAATAGAGTATGAGTGTGAATGAGTATGAACTCATAGAACTCATTAAAAATCTGGTAACATGAATTCTAAAAGCTGCCATGAATAAAGATTGATCTGGCAGTGTTAGAAAATAAGGAGAAATTAAAGGCTTTAGAGACTACTTAAAATTTCCCTATTGTCTGAATGTTAAATGCTAAGTGCATAAAGTAAATTTGTTATCAAAAGGATGACAAAATGAAAGAGATTTAAAAGAGAGTGAAAAATGTCTTTTGCTGGTATGTGCATGACATAATTTTTAACAAGTAGAATTTGATCATTTAGTTTATATGATAAAATACATAAAAGAAGAATGCACTGCAGTGTATTATCTTATGAGTAATAAAGGGATCTCACTTAAAAATTTCAGTGAAGCCAGCCATGGGTGGCTCATGCTTGTGATCCTAGCTACTCAGGAGGCTGAGATCTGAGGATCACTGTTCCAAGCCAGTGGATGAGACTCTTATTTCCAATTACCCACCAGAAAATGAGAAGTAGTGCTGTGGCTCAAATGGTACAGAGCTTGCTTTGAGCTGAAGAGCTTAGGGACAGCACCCAGGCCCAGAGTTCAAGCCCCATGACTGAAAAAATATTTTTTTTTCAGTAAAGAGCCGGGAATGGTGGCACAAGCCTGCAGTCCCATTTATTTGGGAAGGGAAGGTGAAGCAGAAAGATCCAGTTTTTTTTTTTTTTGCCAGTGGATAAAAGCCTAAGAAGGGCTCTAGTTGTTGTGGTGATGATGCAGCCCTGTAATCTAGATCCTTGGGGAGTCTAAGGCAGGATGATTCGACTATATAACAATAGCCTGTCTCAAAAAAGAAAAAAAAAAAAAGAACTCCAATATTTTACTTTTGTAAGTCTTTGGATATTTTCATGTGCATTTTATTTAGGCTTCATATCTGCTTTGAAATACTTAATTTTTAGATGAGAATATAATCATCATAGCATTTGAAAGATGGTAGTTGTATGAAATAGTGTGTTTTAGCTTCAAAACTTAACATTTATCATGTTTTCAAAGATGTGACACTAGGTGTCGCTAGCACACTGATATAAGAAAGGAGAAACAATTCTTGGAAAGGAAATATTTACCCTAAAGCTTTTAGAATAGGTTTTATACACTATAAGCTTTAGAACAAACATGCGATGGCATAGTTGAGATAAATACCAATTAGCCTATTATTTATTAGAAGTTGGTTACCATCAGACCTTGCCATGTTAAAATTGTTAGCCAGGTAACAATTTATAGTTTAATTTTGGGAATAGTATGCAATGATTTGAGTATACTGGGAAGCAGAAAAGAGTTGGTGCTCAGTCTAAATATTGCCTTTGTTAAGAATTGAGCCTTATTTTGTTTGTTCCATTCTCTTCTTACTGGAAAGAGAAGTAATGGGTAGTTGTTTACTCATCTGCTGTGGAAGCACTTGGTGTCATGGAGTGATTAAACACCAGAACTGAGGAAGTGGAGTTGTGGCTGAAGTGGTAGAGCTCTAGCCATGAACAGAAATGCTCAGAAACTGCCCAGGCCTGGAGTTCATGTCCCTAGGACCAATATACCTACTCTGCCGCCCCCCCCCCCGCCCCCCCCAAATAGAACTGAGAGGCTCATTAACAGTGGCAAAAATATTTTTCCTGTAGTATATTTCTCTCCCCCCCACCCCCCGCCCCCCACCACCTTTTTATTGTCTGTCCTGGGACTTGAACTCAGGGATGGGGCACCATATGGCTGAGCTTCTTTTGCACAAGGCTTCTACCCCTTGAGCACAGTGCCACTTCTGGCTTGTTCATCTGTCTTTCGTTCCTTCTTTTTTTCCTTCCTTCCTTCCTTCCTTCCTTCCTTCCTTCCTTCCTTCCTTCCTTCCTTCCTTCCTTCCTTCCTTCCTTCCTTCCTTCCTTCCTCTTTCTCTCTCTTTTTTTTTTGGTCGGTTTTGGGGCTTGAACTCTGGACTTGGGTGCTATCCCTCAGCTCTTCAGTTCAAGGTGAGTGCTCCTCAATTTGAGCCTCAATGCTACTTCGGTTTTCTAGTGGTTTATTGAAGATAAGAATCTCACAGACTTTCCTGCCCGGCTTGGCTTTGAACTGTGATCCTCAGATCTCAGCCTCCTGAGTAGCTAGGATTACTGGCGTGAGCCACCGGTGCCCGGCTCTCTCTCTCTCTCTCTCTTTTTGATGGCTGTGGGGCTTGAACTCTGGGCTTGGTCACTGTCCCCAAATTCTTCAGCTCAAGGTGAGTGATCTACCATTTGAACCACAGCACCACTTCTGGTTTTCAGGTGGTTAATTGGAGATGAGTCTACCACTTGAGCCACAGCACCATTTGCAGTTTTCAGGTGGTTAGTTAGAGATGAGTCTACCACTTGAGCCACAGCACCATTTGCAGTTTTCAGGTGGTTAATTAGAGATAAGAGTCTCACGGACTTTCCTGCCTGGGCTGTCTTTGAACTGCTATTCTCAGATCTCAGCTTTCTAGGTAGCTAGGATTGCAGACGTGAGCCACCAGCACTTCTGGCTTTTTCTGTTTATGTGGTTCTGAGGAATTGAACCAGGGCTTCATGCATGCTAGACAAGCACTCTACACTAAGCCACATTCCCAATCCTATAGTGTATTTCTTAATGGTATCATTTAAGAGAAATGAAATCTTAGATGTAAAACAATTTTTTCTATGTTCTAATTGTGGTATTACGAAATTTTTTTTTTTTTTTTGGGTCCGGTCGTGGGGTCTGAACTCTGCGCCTGGGCGCTGTCCCTCAGCTCTTCAGCTCAAACTAGAGCTCTATCACTTGAGCCACAGCGCCACTTCCGGCTTTTTTCTTTTTGCTTATGTGGTGCTGAGGAATGGAACCCAGGGCCTCATGCATGCAAGGCAAGCGCTCTACTATTGAGCCACCTTCCCAGCCCCTTATGAAAATTTTTGATTAGCTATTTCATGAATTTGAAATCTTCTTTGTTTGAAAAAAAATCTTTTTTCTGGTACAGTGTTTGACTTTTTCACTCATAGCTGCCTCTCTACCATTTGAGTCATAGCTGCAGTTTTGGCTTCTTGCTAGTTAATTGGAAGTAAGAGTCTCACACATTTGTCTACTTGGTCTGGCTTCAAACCACTTTTATCAGGTTTCAGCCTCCTGGCTAGCTAGAATTCTAGGTCTGAGCACCTGACTTTGTTTGAATTATTTTAGAGTTTTTTTTTTTTTACTCTATAGCAACAACAACTACAGATGTACTCCATTACATTAGGCGAAGAGAATATTACTTGAATGTAGCCTGAATTACAAATCTGTGGAGGGAATTTTATTTGTTGTTAAATTCCATCAAATATAGTAAAGTACAATCATATAAAATGAATTTTATACATGCCATATGTGTGTGTGTGTATATATATATATATATATATATATATATATATAAACATATATATATATGTATGTATGTATATGTAATAGCCTTCTCACTATCACCTAGTATAAGGTATAGAATTGCTGGGTGTGGTAGTGTACACTTGCAATCCTGTCACTCTGGAAGCATTGCAGGTAGTATGAGTTCAAGACCAGACCAGCCTGGGTTAGACCCTGTCTTAGACCTTTTTCCCACCAACAAAACCATTTCAGTGGGGCTGGGAAGGTGGCTCAGTGGTAGAGCGCTTGCCTTGCATGCATGAGGCCCTGGGTTCCATTCCTCAGCACCACATAAGCAAAAAGAAAAAGCCGGAAGTGGCGCTGTGGCTCAAGTGGTAGAGCGCTAGCCTTGAGCTGAAGAGCTGAGGGACAGCATCCAGGCCCAGAGTTCCGGCCCCACGACTGGATCCAAAACAAACAAACAACACCAACAAAAAAACCATTTCAGCATCTCAGAATGTCATGTCTCATCCCTTGCCTGTCAACACTCTTCCTTGTTGGCTCAAGCAATCATTATTTTGATTATTGTTTCCAGGGATTTGTTTTCTATTCTTTTTTTTTGCGGGGGGGAGGAGGGTCTGGTCTTGGGGTCTGAACTCTGGGCCTGGGCAGTCCCTCAGCTCTTCAGCTCAAGGCTAGCGCCCTACCACTTGAGCCACAGTGCCACTTCCGGCTTTTTTCTTTTTTTTTTTTTTTTTGGGTCCGGTCGTGGGGCCTGAACTCTGGGCCTGGGCGCTGTCCCTCAGCTCTTCAGCTCAAGGCTAGCGCTCTACCACTTGAGCCACAGCGCCACTTCTGGCTTTTTTCTTTTTGTTTATGTGGTGCTGAGGAATCGAACCCAGGGCCTCATGCATGCAAGGCAAGCGCTCTACCACTGAGCCACCTTCCCAGCCCTTTTCTTTTTTCTTACATGGTGCTGAGGAATCGAACCTAGGGCCTCATGCATGCAAGGCAAGTGCTCTACCACTGAGCCACCTTCCCAGCCCTTGTTTTCTATTCTTGAGCTTGATTGGCTGGGAAGGTGGCTCAGTGGTAGAGTGCTTGCCTTGCATGCCTGAGGCCCTGGGTTTGATTCCTCAGCACCACATAAGCAAAAAAAAAAAAAAAGCCGGAAGTGGCAATGTGGCTCAAGTGGTAGGGCGCTAGCCTTGAGCTGAAGAGCTGAGGGACAGTGCTCAGGCCCAGAGTTCAGATCCCATGACTGGACTCCCCCCCCCAAAAAAGAAAAAAAAAAGGAGACAAGCTGGCTGCTGGTGGCTCACACCTGTAATCCTAATTACTCAGGAGGCTGAGATCTATCTGAGGATTATGGTTCAAAGCCAGGCCAGGCAGGAAAGTCCGTGAGACTCTTATCTCCAATAAAACCACTAGAAAACCAAGTCTCTTTTTTTTTGGATGGGGACTAGATCTGTCTTCTCTTTTAACATTATGATAGTGAAGCACTTCTTTCATGTTAGTATGTGTAACATTCACTTGTTCTTTTTTTGCTGTTTGTTATTCTATTATGAACACAATTATTTTCTATAAAATCTGTCCCATGACTGACTTTGTTTCTAGTTTTTTTTAGTATAAAAATCCAAAACTGTATTTGAACATTTTAGTACTAAAATCATCCTGTGCTCTGGGGAGAGTAATACTTTAAATAGGTTATTTCTAAACATAATCTTTTTTTTGTGTATGTGGGTCTTTGTATGTGTGCGCATGTGTATGTTTGTGTACATTTGTACCAAAGCTTGATCTCAGCCTCATAGTCTTGTTCAACTGGCTGGTGTCCTACAATTTGAATCACAGACTTTTCCATTTTGGCTAGCTTTGAATGGAGATATCCCAGGCCTTAGTTTCCTGAGTAGGATTACAGATATGAGTCATCAGCACCTGGTTTAAGCATAGCCTTTTGTCAGTGTTCATTTGTCTTACTCTTCTGTTGAGCAATTAGTATTCTGAAACTTATCTTTTCATAGATGTGTGCTAGGATGCAGGTTGAGTAACTCAAAGTTTAGTAATCTTTTGATCTTTGCTCCCTGAGAACGTTTTATTTGCAGTCTATTCTTTCTTCCTTACGTGTTTACTTTTTTTAGTTACTTGCACCACACTTGCTGTGTCTATCAAATGTTAGGAGATAAAAATTTAGCTAAGTTCTCAGTACACTTGCCTTTAGGAGATCATATTCTAATTGGCAGAGCTATCGCTCAATACTTTCTGCCTTCAGTGGAAGTAATTTTATACCTAAGGGACATTGGACTATTTTTTATTGCCACCATTGGGAATTTTAGGCTAGGGGTGTTGCTACACATCAAAGGATGTACAGAACAGCCTCCCACAATGAGAAATGTACAGTCCACATCACCAGTAGTGCTGATCAGTGTTACCATAGAGGTACAAATAGAGTTGGTGTACCTAGGCAGTTTTAGTCTTATAATGCCTCATAAAACAGGATTAATATAAATAACTATTGCTATAATTTCAATACTTAGAGCAGAACTCATTATTTTAGATGTATTGTATATCATTATTTCATGTCAATTTTACTGGTTAGTGTTAGTCTTATTTTGTAAATGGAAAAATAAGAATCATTTAACCAGATCAGGTTCTTTAATAGATATCTTTTTGAAACTAGAGAAGTTTTAGATGTACAACAAAACAAAATCAAGTAAAAAGTACAGAGTTCTTATATATCTTGGATATACAAGTCCATAGTTTAGGGTTCATTTTTGGGTTTTGACAAAGTATTAAAGACATGTATCACCGTCATTTTGTCATACAGAGTGCTAAAAACACTCTTGCTTTGCTTATTCAAGCCTCCCTTGTGCTACAGTGTACTTGCTAGGTGCTCTGTTATTGAGCATACCTCCAAACCTTTTGCATCCAACATTTTTTATTAATAATAATAATAATAATAGTGTGTATGTTTGTGTGTGTGTGTGTGTGTGTGTGTGTGTGTGTGTGTGTGTGTGCATTTCCTAGGGCTTGAAATCAGGGCCTAGGTTCTGTTCCTGAGCTTATTTTCCAGGCTGGCGCTCTATCACTTGAGCCACAGCTCTACTTCCTGCTTTTTGGTGTTTAATTGGGTATAAGAATCTCACAAACTTTACTGCTAAGGCTGACTTTGAACTGTGATCCTTGGATCTCAGCTTCCTGAGTAGCTAGGATTATTAGGGGCGAGCCACCAGTTTCCCTTGCACCTGTTACTTTTTTTCCCAGTCCTTGGACTTGAATTCAGGGCCTAGGCACTGTCCTTGAACTACTTTTTGCTCAGGGCTAGTACTCTACCACTTAAGCCACAGTTCCACTTCTGGCTTTTTCTGTTTATGTGGTACTAAGGAATCTAACCTAGGACCTCATGCATGCTAGGCAAGCACTCTACCACTAAGCCACACTCCCAGTTCACACCTGTTTTATTTTTAAGTAGTGAGGCTCGAACTCTGGGCCTGGGGGCTGTCCCTGAACTCTTCAGCTCAAGGTAGCTGCTCTACCATTTGAACCACAGTGCCATTAGAGTTTTCTGGTGGTTAATTAGAGATAAGAGTCTCAAGGACTTTCCTGCCTGAGCTGGCTTTGAACCCTTTGAACCATGATCCTCAGATCTCAGACTCCTGAGTAGCTAGGGTTACAGGTGTGAGCTACCAGTGCCTGGCTTGTACCTATTGTTGTTGTTATTATTCAGTGGTGGGGCTTGAACTCTGAGCCTCTGCGCTGTCCCTCAGCTCTTCAGGTCAAGGCTAGTGCTCTACCTCTTGACCCACAGAACTACTTCTAAGCAGTTTATTGGAGATAAGAGTTTCACAGCTTTGGGGCTGGGAAGGTGGCTCAGTGGTAGAGCACTTACCTTGCATGCATGAGGCCCTGGGTTCGATTCCCCAGCACCACATAAGCAAAAAGAAAAAAAGCCGGAAGTGGCACTGTGGCTCAAGTGGTAGAGTAGTAGCCTTGAGCTGAAAAGCTGAGGGACAGCGCCCAGGCTCAGAGTTCAGGCCCCACAACCGGACCCAAAAAAAAAACAAAAACAAAAACAAACAAAAAAAAGAGTTTCACAGCTTTGCCTGCTTGGGCTGGCTTTGAACCATGGATCCTCAGATCTCAGCCTCCTAAGTAGTTAGGATTACAGGCATGAGCCACCGGCACCTGGCCTCCTGTTATTTTTGAGGTGAGGTCTTGCGTTCTTTCCAGGTGCGATCTTCCTAAATCTTTATCTGCCTATTTATGCTTCCCACAGGTTTCTGCTTCTTCATCCTTTTATTGATGGAGAAGAATTGGGTATATGCCTGTGCTGACTTGGAACTGGGATCATCCCTATCTCATCTAGAGTCATAGAATCATTAGTTGTGAGACATCAGTGCCTGGCCCAC
This sequence comes from Dipodomys spectabilis, assembly GCF_019054845.1. NCBI lineage: Eukaryota > Metazoa > Chordata > Mammalia > Rodentia > Heteromyidae > Dipodomys > Dipodomys spectabilis. The sequence goes on from NW_024870681.1 coordinate 8,787,064, forward strand.
TACATTTTTTTTCTTTCTTTCTTTCTTTCTTTCTTTCTTTCTTTCTTCTTCTTTTTTCTTACTGTGTCCATTGTTTTGGCTTTTCCAAAATGTCATATATTTAGAGATAGTCATTTCAAATTTTCTTAGTAATACGCATTTAAGGACCCATGTCTTTTCATGGAATAATAGCTTATAGATTTTAATGCTAAATAGTTGTTATATGGAGTAGTAATTATAACATACATACTATAAAATGCATACATCCTACGTCTAATGTTTTGCCATTGTATGTGTACATGTGAGTGTGTGGAAGAAGTTCAGTTTAAGTGTGTATGTGTATATCTGAGTCCATATACAGGAAATGTAACCTTGGCAGAAAGTATAAGTATATTTTCTTACCATTAAGGTTCTGCAATTAGCATTCATTTTCACCAGGGCAAGATAGCCACTGTTCTGACGACAGATTAGTTTTGCATATGTTAAATAAACTTCATATAAATCGGTACACGCAATATATAGTCTTTTGTGTCTATCTTTTGCTCAGTGAATATTTTATATTTATCCTATTCAACATGTGATAAAGTATTATCCTATTCATGTAATAAAGTAATGAATTAAAAGACAATTCAGCTTATATGCCTGAGTGATTGTGACGTGTTTATGACAGCTGCTAGGCCAACACTTTCTCTAATGGTGTTACATTGACTTCTGAACACCTTCCAGTCTGTGTCCAGGCGTGTGTGTCAGCCTAGTCTGAGTGGTTTTACATTAACATCCACCCCAAGTAAGATCTTTTGACTACAGAAGTGTTAGTTGCAAATGGGAGATACCATTAGAGCAGCTTCAAAGGACTGTTACGATATTTGAATTGGTGGGTGCTGAAGTAATGGCTGGAGTTTTGAAGTGTAATGTCTAAATCAGTGTTGGATAACTGGAGGAACGTGTGAGTTCAAACCACTCTTCTTTGATCTTCCTTCAGAAAATCAGGCTGAAGGGAAGAGGTTAAAGTTGCCTTAAAATACTTAGTGAGTGTGTGTTTAAAATTTGGAAGTATGAAAATATGATTACAAGTTCCATTCATTATTTATGTTCTGTGGTTTTTCATATTGTTCTTGAAACTCACTTCCTTCTTGCTTCATTCAAGTTTTGTATTTTATATTTAATGTCAATGCAAAAATAAAAACTGAGCTTCGGTCTCCTTTATGTGGTTAGCAAATATCTGTTCTATAAGTTGTTAGTCCTCTCAAATATGCATTTTAGGTGGGTTTTGTGGTTTGCATTTTTTTTCCTTGATGGTATACAGTGTAGGTTACAGAGACACTGACATACTGACATTAACTGAATCATTTGTGGTTAGGAAGGCTAAAATAAAACAAAAATCTTGTTCCCTTGTTCCTCCTAATTTTAGGAGCTTTCAAAGAATTGTTCTTTACTATTAGGAATACACTCCTCTAAACAGTGCCAAACTTTTTTTTAAGATTTTTGAGAGAGGGAAGTGGCACTTGGCTAAAGTGGTAGAGCCCTAGCCTTGAGCTGATGAGTTGAGGGACAGCACTCAGGCCCAGAGTTCAAGCCCGACAACTGACCAAAAAAAAAAATCAGAAGAAGAAAAATTAAAATAAAACTTAAACATGAAATGAATAAAAAGTAAAAACTGTCAATTCCAGACTTTTGGGGCTGGGAAGGTGGCTCAGTGGTAGAGTACTTGCCTGGTATGCATGAAGCCCTGGGTTTGATTGTGGCACTGTGGCTCAAGTAATAGAGCACTGGCCTTGAGCTGAAGAACTGAGGGACAGCACCCAGACACAGAGTTCAAGCCCTTCCACCCACCAAAAAAAAAAAAAAAAGATTGTTGAGACAGAATTGTAATATAGAGTAAAATCCCATCAGTAACTTACTAGAGAAAAAACAAATACCTGAGTTTGAGAGCTTCCTTCCTTCCTTCCCTCCCTGCCGCCTTCCTTCCTTCCTTCCTTTCAAGGTGGGCTGCCTTTATATTGTTCATACTGATTTTCTGCTTTTGAGTTCAAGTGATCCACCTTAGCTAGGATTACAAATGTTGTATCCCTCCATGCTCAGCTAAGAAGTATAGGAGATTCTGATGCCTTGTAAGGCTGGATAGTCTTCGATTACTTTTTTATGAAATGAAATTACTCTATTCATAGGGGATTGGTTCCAAGACACAAAATGCTTTCCCCAAATATATTCAGATCCCTAAATGCTTAGTCCCTTTATTAAGTCATGTATTATTTGCAACAGATATCCTCCTAGATTTCCCTTCTTCCCTCCCTCCTTCCCTCTTTCCCTCTTTATTTTGAGACAGAATCTCAATGTATAGTTCACTTTTATCTGGAACTCACTGTGTATTCTAGGCTGGCCTCAAACCTGCAGTCTTTGTGCCTCAGCCTCTGGTATGCTGGAATTACAGGTGTTCACCACCACACTTTCCACATCATATCTACCTTAAATTATCTCTAGGTTACTGTTGTTAATACAAGACAATAAATGCTGTGGTTAACATATGTAGTGTTTACATAATCATGACAAGAATAAAGAGTCTATATGTTCATTCAGTACAAGTCCCCTTTCTGCTTTCCCTTGCTGCTCAGTATGTTTGATCTTCTGTTGAATCCACAGTTGGTAGAATCCATGGGCATTGATTATCATCAAATTAGCTGCCAGGGTGATTTAAGGTCCTTAGCTTGTAGTAGAGCTTGCTTTTTGGCAATAATGGCCACTTACATAGCTAGTTAAGGTCTCTTTGCTACTGCTATTCTTCTTCCTTTTCCTCCTCCTCCTCCTCCTCCTCCTCTTCCTCCCCTTCTCCTGCCCCTCCCCTCCCCCCTCCATCTCTAGCTGCATTCTCATTCTTCCTTCATAATGCTCCTCCACCTGGCAAGGGCTGGTATTACAGTATATACCACAATACCTTGATTCTTTGTTGTTTCTTATCTGAATTCCTTTGTAAAAGATGATATCTGCGATGCTTTACCCTATTCTTTTCATATTATCATCTTTTCTCTCCAATTAAAAATGAATTATCACTCGGTAGGGGTTGCCCAAGTCTGTAGCCCTAGAGGCTCAAGAGGCTGAGATCTGGTTCAAAGCTACCCCTGATTGGAAGGTCTGTGAGATTTTTATCTCTAACCAACAAAAAAGCTGAAAGTGGACTTGTGGCTCAAGTGGAAGAGCACTAGCTTTCAGCACAAAAGCTCAGAGACAGCCCTAGGACCTGAATTCAAACCCCTCAACCAGTGCGCACGCATACACACACACACACACACACACACACACACACACACGCACATAGACACAAGAATTGTTACTTTCTCAGTTAAAAAACTTTAATGAAGCTATATGCAATGTCAGTCATTTTGTTGTTTTGGTATAATTAGTAGTTGTGAAACTTCTCAAAATTGATAATTATTTACTTGTAAGCTTAAATAGGCTTATATGTTTACATAGGTTACCTTAGGTCATTTTTTCCTTGCTTAATGGGTACCTAAGTCCATTCTTCCGTTCATCTCTATATTTTTTAATTTTTTTTGTAAATTCTTTATTGTGATTAAGTGATTACAAATTTCATAGTATTGTGGAATAGTGAATGCTTAGTTAAAGTCGCAAACACATTCTAATTTTCATTGGGCAAATTGTCTATGGTGGTTTATAAAATTTATGAGTTCTATGAGCTTTGACAATAAAGTTATTTCTTCCACATCGGGTGATATGTACATTTCTTTCCTTTTGCATAGCATCAGCTGTTCCCTTTTTACTTTTTTGTTTGTTTGTTTTGTTTGTTTGTTTGTTTTGGTCGTGGGGCTTGAACTCTGGGCTTGAGTGCTATCCCTCAGCTCTTCAGCTCAAAGCTAGAGCTCTACCACTTGAGCCACAGCACCACTTCCTCCCTTTTTACTTTTTATCTCTTCTTTTTGATTATAGGGAAAATTAACATTTATTTATAAGTTTTAAACATTTACTTATAGTATTTTTTATGTGTTGTGTATATATTTAAATTTTTAATCTTTTGTGAAGTTTTAGATTTACTCAAAAACTGCATGTTAAGTGATCATTTCTTTTCTTTTTTTTCTTTCTTTTTTTTGGGGGGGGGGGTCCGGTTGTGGGGCCTGAACTCTGGGCCTGGGCGCTGTCCCTCAGCTCTTCAGCTCAAGGCCAGCACTCTACCCTTTGAGCCACAGCGCCACTTCCGGCTTTTTTCTTTTTTCTTATGTGGTGCTGAGGAATCGAACCCAGGGCCTCATGCATGCAAGGCAAGTGCTCTACCACTGAGCCACCTTCCCAGCCCCATTTATTTTCTTATACCAACCTTATATATCAACCCTTACACCAATCCCATTATTATCTTGCATAAATGTAGTCTCTCTGAAATAGGGTTTCATTATTACCTATTTTTTCAGTAGTAAGTTTTTGTTGTTGTCAGTTTTCAAGTTTAAAATGAATGTGCTCTTCCCTCATTCCTCCTTCCCTCTCCTCCTTCCTCCTTCTCCCCTCCTTCCTCTTTTCTTCTCTCTCCCCTCTTTCCTGTCCTTCCTCCTTCCTTCTCTCTCTTTCCTTTCTCTTCTCCTCCCCCTTTCCACCCTTCCCCCCAAATAAAAAAAATATAAAAAAAATAAAAATGAATGTAATAGTCTGTGTTGTAAGGAACTTAGGTTATGTCGATATGGTTAATACAGCTGAAACAATTAGAAAAGAATAACTACAGTTCTGTATAAATTGGATGGATATAGATATGTGTTCTTTTTTTTTTTGGTCAGTTATAGGGCTTGAACTCTCGCCTGGGCGCTGTCCCTGAGCTCTGCATCTCCCTGCAAGCACTCTACCATTTGAGCCACAGCACCACTTGGGTTTTCTGGTGGTTAGATCCTCAGATCTCAGGTGTTAGGTTTTTAAAAAGAGGTAGCCGAGTAAGAACAGCACCATACACGTGGTATTCAGGTAAAGGGTAGGTTTATTCATCGTTCCAGCTGGCACCAGGCCATCTTGGTCCTCCATGCGGTGGGGAAAGGCCTGGGAAAGAGAACTGGGAGAGCTGGGAAAGAGAGAGAGCTGGGAAAGAGAGAGAAAAGAGCTAGAAAAGAGAGGAAAGAGCTGGGGAAAGAGAGGTGGGAAAGAGAGAGGCGGGAAATTGCTGGGAAAGAGAGGTGGAAAAGAGAGAGCTGGGAAAAAGAGAAAAGAGCTAGAAAAAAGAGCATCTGGGCCTGGGCTAGGCCTTATCTAGGGTATTGGCAGAGAACGGTGTGGCCACATCAAATTCAGATGTGACCTCAGTGGATGCAGATATGACATCTTCCAGGTGTGCCAGTTGCCTAGGTAATGCAGGTAACTGGGCGGAGACTTTGCTGCGAGGAGGGTGGAGTCTGCTCACCATCCAGGAGCAGACCTTACACCTGGGTAGCTAAGATTATAGGCAGGAGCCACCAGCATCCTTCTTGACAGATTCTTTTATTGGCAAAGATAATCACTTTCCAAATCTACATTTTACTGCATGTGCAGCTACATATACTGAACAATCACCTAGAAGCAAGGTCTATTCAGTGTTCATGGCTCACGATTGTAATCTTAACTACTCAGGAGGCTGAGATCTGAGGATTGCGGTTCAAAGCCAGCTGGGGCAGGAAAGTCCATGAAAAAGCCAGTGGGGCAGGAAAGTCCATGAAACTCTTATCTCTAATAAACCATTAGAAAACTGGAAGTGGCGCTGTGGCTCAAGTGGTAGAGCACTAGCCTTGAGCTGAAGAGCGCAGGGACAGAGCCCAGGCCCAGAGTCCAAGCCCCAGGACTGACCAAACAAACAAAAGAAGAGTAAGAAGGGCTGGGAAGATGCATTAGGCCATGGGTTCTATTCCTCAGCACCACATAAGCAGAAAAAGCCAGAAGTGGTGCTATGGCTGTAGTGGTAGAGCCGCTAGCCTTTAGCTGAATAGCTGAGGGACAGTGCCCAGGCCCAGAGTTCAGACCCCACGACCAGCCAAAAAAAAAAAAAAGAAGAAGAGGAGGAGGAGGAGGAGTAAGAAATTCCAAGATCAGGCAAGATGGTAGTGGCTCACACCTATAATCCTAGCTACTTAGAAGGCTGAACTATGAGAACAGAGGTTCAGAGCCAGCCAAGGAAGGCAAATTCTTAAGACTGGTATTTCCAATTAACTAGGCAAAAAGCTGGAAATACAAGTGTAGGTCAAGTGGTAGAGTACCAGTTGGAAGCAGAAAAAAAAGCCTATTCAAGCCCCAGTAACTGCTTTTGCTGTTAGATTTTTCATGGTACATGTAGAGCTGTACTTATTCAGGAGATTGATATGAAATTTTTGTATATGTGTGTTCCGGTCCTGGGACTTGAATTCAAGGCCTGGGCACTGTCCCCGAAGCCTTTTTTTTTTTTTTTTTTTGCCAGTCTTGGTGATTGAACCCAGGGCCTGGGCACTTCCCTGAGCTGCTTTTGTTCAAGGCTAGCACTCTACCATTTGTGCCACAGTGCCACATCTGGCTTTTTCTTTTTATGTGGTACTGAGGAATTGAACCCAGGGCTTCATACATGCTAGGCAAGCACTCTACCATTAAGCCAGATTCTCAGCCTAAGAATCATATTTTTGACTGGTATTGACATGAATGGCATTTTAAGACAAAAACCCAGAAATACTTTTTCCTATTGTCTTCTATGTCTGGTGGCTCATTAAGAAACTGGTTTGTTTCTTCTTTTTTAAAAATGCTTTTTTTGTTACCACATGTTGTTATTTCCATACATGTATGCTATTTTGATTAAATTTATCCCTACATTACTCTTTCTTAGCCTTCTTTAAATGAGTTGTAACAAGTTTCAGTGTTCTATTAGCAGACATGATAAAAAGTATTGTTGTTCATTTTTAAATCTTTGTATATTTTGTTTACTAGTACCTAATCAGATATGCCTTTTGCAAATTCTTTGAGTCTGTGGCTTGCCTTTGTGCTTTATGTTGTAGGGCTTTAATCTCAGGGCCCAGTTCTTTTTTTTTTTGGGTCTGGTCGTGGGGCCTGAACTCTGGGCCTGGGAGCTGTCCCTCAGCTCTTCAGCTCAAGGCTAGCATTCTACCACTTGAGCCACAGCGCCACTTCCAGCTTTTTTCTTTTTTTTGCTTATGTGGTGCTGAGGAATCGAACCCAGGGCCTCAGGCATGCAAGGCAAGCGCTCTACCACTGAGCCACCTTCCCAGCCCCTCAGGGCCCAGTTCTTGATAAGCAGGTACTCCAGCACTTGATGTTCCCACCATTTTTTTTTGAATATGATATTACATTTATGCCTGGTACAACTTGAACAGTGATTCTTAAATTTAATCCTCTTGCCTACCTGGAATCACAGCTGCAGTCTACAATGTCTGGCTTATTGGTTGAGATGAGGACCCAGCTAAGGCTTGAAAAATATGATTCTCCTGATCTTTGCCTCCTGAATAGCTGGGATGAATGTGAATCAACCCACCCAGCTTTAGTTTTTCTTGATATTTATTGTTCATGAGGTTTTTGGTTTACTCATGTAGATGTTACATATAATTTATTATATAATACTTAAATGTTTCCTTTTAGAGTTTGCTAATATTGTCTATTTTACACTTTAAAGTTACTTGTTTATTTCTGGTATGTAGGAAATTTCATCCTGAAATTTTTCTATAATTGCATATTAGTTTCTGGAGATTTTTTATAGTTGGTTCTTTGTCTTTTTATATGTAAATAATCATGTTCTTGTGAATATAGTTTTATTTCTTACTTTCCAATCAACATACAGTTTATAGGTTGAGAATTATCCATAATGTTTGGTTCTAGAAGTGTTTGGATTTTCAGATATTTATACATGCCAAATGAGATAATAACTTGGGAATGGAGCCTAATTTTAAGGAAAATACTCATTTATTTCATGTACAGATTTTTGAGCTCTTTGGGTTTTTGGTTTAAGGATGCTCAATCTTATTTTTTTTTTGTCTTTTTTATTAGGAAAATTTTAAAAAGATATGGTAGTGCAAGTATGTAATCTCAGAATTTGGGAGGCAGAGACAGGAGGATTGCCACTTTGAGGCTCATTTGAGCTAGGTAATGAAACTATCTCAAAACAAAACAAGACAAAACAAAACACAAAAAAAGGAAGTTGTGAGACTAACATCCTTGTATTATTTCTGATGCTGTGGGGAAGGTTTCATGTTTATCTTTAAGAAAATGTTAACAGTACAAGTTTTGTAGATGAATGTTTGAGGTTGAGGAAAGTCTTTTTTTTGTATATTTTGTTACCTAATCGAGAGGGTATTTTTTTTCATGAACCAAGTATTGAGTTTTGTTGTACATTATTTCTGTACACATTGTTATTACCATGTTATTTTTCTTTTTATTTTGTTGATGTGATTGTCTTGTAGTATGTCTTTTTCATTTTTTGAATGTTGAACTGTATTTACATACCTGGTATAAATCTTGCATGTTATTTTTCTTTTTATTTTGTTGATGTGATTGTCTTGTATTATGACTTTTTTATTTTTTGACTGTTGAACCGTATTTACATACCTGGTATAAATCTTACTTGGTCTCCTCCCCCTCTCTCTTTTTTTTTCTCTCCCTGTATGTTTGTGTGTGTGTGTGTGTGTGTGTGTGTGTGTGTGTATACATATATATATATATATAATGCTGGTCCTGTGCTTAAATCCAGGAGTTTGAACTTAGAGCATGGGTACTGTCTCATGAGCTTTTGTGCTCGAGGCTAGTGCCACTTGAGCCACACCTCCACTTCCAGCTTCCTTAGTAACTAGGATTACAGGTGTGAGCCACCAGCCCTGGCTGGCTTGCTAATACTTGCTGAGCATTTTTTCTTTTTTTTGTTTTTGGGGGTCCGGTTGTGAGGCTTGAACTCTGGGCCTGGGCGCTGTCCCTCAGCTCTTCAGCTCAAGGCTAGTGCTCTACCACTTGAGTCACAGCGCTACTTCCGGCTTTTTTCTTTTTGCTTATGTGGTGCTGAGGAATCGAACCCGGGGCCTCACGCATGCAAGGCAAGCACTCTACCACTGAGCCACCTTCCCAGCCCTTGCTGAGCATTTTTATATCTATGTTCATGATAGTCCATATTTTTTAGTAAGGCTTTTTTTGTGATTTTATATTAAGGCAGTATAAACATCATAGAATCATATCTGATTTAATTTTATGGATGTATGCCTATTTAGATTATTGTCAGACCTGTGCATTGTAGCACCCCTATAAACCTGGAGGCAGAGGAGGGTGAACAGAGAGTTGGAAACTAGCCTAGGTTACATAATAAAAGGGTGCCGGTGGCTCACGCCTGTAATCCTAGCTATTCAGGAGGCTGAGATCTGAGGATCTCAGTTCAAAGCCAGCATGGACAGGAACATCCGTGAGACTCTTATCTCCAATAAACCAGTAGAAAACCAGAAGTGGTGCTGTGGCTCAAGGGGTAGCACACTCACCTTGAGCTGAAGAGCGGAGGGACATTGCCCAGGCCCAGAGTTCAAGCCCCACGACCAGCAAAAAAAAAAAGAAAAAAACAAACATGGGAGAGGGAAATGATTCTCAGATTCTCGTGTGAGTTTCACAGAATTAATCTATTTCATGTAGGTTATCAAATGGGTGTACCTTTCTTCATGATTTCTTTCATGTCTATGTAGTCTTTAATGATTTTTTTTCCTGTTTTATTTATTAAATTGTATCTTCTTTCTCTTTGTCAACCTGTATAGAGTCTTAATAATTTTTTGCTATTTTGTCCGTCGTGGGTCTTGAACTCTGGGCCTGGGTGCTGTCCCTGAGCTCTTCAGTTCAAGGCTAGCACTTTACGATTTGATCCACAGAGCCATTTCTGGCTCTTCCTGCTTATGTCGTGCTGAGGAATAGAACCCAGGGCCTCCTTCATGCAAGGAAAGCACACTGAGCCACCTTCCCAACCTCAATCTTAATAATTTTTAATAGTCCTGTGGAAAAACCAGCTTTTGGGTTCAGTGATTTTTTTTTCTATTGATGTCTTATTTTATTCCATTCTACTGTACTGTATGTTTTTTTGTTTCTGCTTAATTTTGTAAGATGGAATCTTAGACACACTTTTAACTTGTTTTTTGCACTCTCTACCTCCTACCACAATGCTTCCTTTCTCCATCTCCTGAGTAGTTGGGGTGAGAGGCATAAACAACTGCACACATTTTTTTTTTTTTTAATTTCTCTATCTCCCCCACTCCTATCCCTCTCCCCCCTTGCCACCAAAGTTGTAAAGTTAATTTTTTTTTGGGGGGGGGTCCAGTTGTGGGGCCTGAACTCTAAGCCTGGGTGCTGTCCCTTAGCTCTTCAGCTCAAGGCTAGCGCTCTACCACTTGAGCCACAGCACCACTTCCGGCTTTTTTCTTTTTGCTTATGTGGTGCTGAGGAATCGAACCCAGGGCCTCATGCATGCAAGGCAAGCGCTCTACCAGTGAGCCACCTTCCCAGCCATTTTTGTTTGTTTTGATGTAGGAGTTTACTATGTTGCATAAACTTGTGTCAGCCTCCTGAGTGCTGGGACTTCAGGTGTGTATTATAGTGCCTGGTTTAGAATCATGTTTCTGCAATGTATAATTCAACTGTATTTGTGTGTGCATTTGCGCATGCATGTGTGTGTGTGCGTGTGTGTGCGCGTGCGCATGCGTGTGTGTTTGCATGCACGCACTGGTATTGGTGCTTGAACTCAGAGCCTGGGCACTGTCTGAATTTTTTTCTACTCAGTGCTAGTCTCTTATCACTTGAGTCATAGCTTTGTTTCTGGCTTTTTGGTAGTTAATTGGAGTCTAGTGGACTTTCTTGCCCAGACTGGCTTTCAATTGTGATCTTCAGATCTCATCTTCCAGAATAGCTAGTAGTAGTAGTACTAGTAGCCACTTGTACCCGGTTTTCAACTGTATCTATTTTTTGAAAACTTGTTATTATAAAGGTGATTTTCAGAGGGGTTACAGTTATATAAGTCAGGTAAAGAGGACATTTCTTTTATTTATTTATTTTTGGTCGGTCGTGGGGCTTGAACTCTGGGCTTGGGCGCTGTCCCTCAGCTCTTCAGCTCAAAGCAAGTGCTCTACCACTTGAGCTACAGCGCCACTTCCGATTTTCTGGTGGTTTTATTGGAGATAGGAGTCTCACGGTCCCTCCTGCCCAGGCTGGCTTTGAACCACCATCCTCAGATCTCAGCCTCCTGAGTAGCTAGGATTACAGGCGTGAGCCACCAGCGCCCGGCAAGAGGACATTTCTTTTTGTACAATGTTGCCCCTTCCCTTGCTCTCTCCCAGTCAACTTTATGTATGTATGTATGTATGTATGTATGTATGTATGTATGTCCATCCGGCATGGGGCCTGAACTCTGGGCCTGGGTGCTGTCCCTCAGCTCTTTAGCTCAAGGCCAGTGGTGTTCTACCATTTGAGCCACAGTGCCACTTCTGACTTTTTCTGCTTATGTGGTGCTGAGGAATCAAACCCAGGGCCTCATGCATGCAAGGCAAGCACTCTACCACTGTGCCACCTTCTCAGCCTCAACTGTATTTTTTTTTTTTTTGGTATGGTCAAGGGCCTGAACTCTGGGCCTGGGTGCTGTCCCTCAGCTCTTCAGCTCAAGGCTAGCACTCTACCACGTGAGCCATAACACCACTTTCAGCTTTTTGTTTTCTGATTATGTGGTGCTGAGGAATTGAACCCAGGGCCTCATGCATGCAAGGCAAGCGCTCTACCACTGAGCCACCTTCCCAGCCCCTCAACTGTATTTTTTTTTTTTTAACCCCAAGCAAAATTCTCTTGGAGTTCAGTGTTTAAATTTCAGGGCTGAGGATGTAACTCAGTGGTAGAGCAGTTGCTTAGTATATTCAATGCCCTAGGTTTTTTTCTCCAGTTCTTTTTTTTTTTTTGGGTCTGGTTGTGGGGCCTGAACTCTGGGCCTGGGCGCTGTCCCTCAGCTCTTCACCTCAAGGCTAGTGCTCTACCACTTGAGCCACAGCGCCACTTCCGGCTTTTTTCTTTTTGCTTATGTGGTGCTGAGGAATCGAACCCAGGGCCTCAGGCATGCAAGGCAAGCGCTCTACCACTGAGCCACCTTCCCAGCCCATTTCTTCAGTTCTTTACTCACCTTTGCATTCACATACAAATCAATTTTCATTATATGCAGTTTTCTACAAATGATATTGTGGTAATTTAAGTAGTAAGTACAATAAAGAAAGAAAAAAAGTGAAGGTTCCTGTGGAATCAGATATCACCATATGACCCTCTAAAGAACTCTTGGTAGTACATTGAAAGAACACAGTAATTTTCCCATTTCAAAAGTTTCCCCCAGTTTTTATGACTTTTTTTTGGAGACAGGATCTCTCTGTGTAGTCCCAGCTGTCTTTAAACTTGTCATAGTCAGTGAATTGGAGGCATGCACCCACATTTGAATCTTCTTGACATCTTAGGAACCCCAAAGTGGAAACAACTCAGTCCTCTAATAGTAAAATGATTGAGAAATTGTATTTTAATGCCCCCCCTCCCCCACACACAATTTGGTGTTGGCTTGAATCAGGGCCTGGATGCTGTCGCTGAACTTTTCTGAAGTACAGGCTAGTGTTGTACCATATCAGCAGCTACAAGTCTACTTTTGGCTTTTTGCTGGTTATTTAGTTAAGTCATTAAGTCTTCTGGACTTTGTTGTCCGGGTTGGGTTTGAACTGAAATCCTCAGATCTCAGCCTCCTAAGATTACAGGTCTGGCAATTTGTACTTTTTTTTCTTCTTTCTAGTATTGAGGCTTAAACTTAGGGCTTATGTACTTTGTCTGAGTGTTTCTGCTCAATACTAATGCTTGAGCCTCACTCTACTTCTGGCTTTTTGGTAGCTAAATATAGATAAGAGTCTCACAGACTCCTATTTGAACTGACCTAGAAGTGCCATATTCAGATCTCAGTCTCTTGTAGCTAGGATTACTGGTGTGAGCAACTGCTACTGCTTAATTTGTGCAGTTTTAAGTGCTTAGTTACAGATTTTTCAATAGGATTTGCCAAAAATATTTCGCAAACTACAATCCTTGAATTTTAATGCTGTATGTAGTTCATGGTGTGATTGAGCTTATCTTTATTACTATTGGTATCAGGTTAAGATTTTATTTTTTAAGTCAGTCATGCATCAGCAATTTAGAAACAAGTTTGTTTCTTAGGGCTTGCTGACCTTCATTTGCTTTTGGAATTCTCTGAAAGCACTTACAGTTCTCCCAGAACTTTTCTGTATGTGTATTATTGTCTCGGCTGTTGCAATTTCCTTTTGCCATAGATTGAGTTGTGAGCTTCTAAACTTGTATTCCCCGCCTCCTTTTGGGTTTGGTATGTAATTTGCATATTTTCACCATGCGAAAGCTATTTTCTATGGTTGGAGAAGATTTTTTTCTACAGTGTGAACAAATCATTCTTTGTTCTCCTTATTGTGCTTCCAAACTGGTACGTCCGGTTTATGCCCCAAACAACAAAAGTCTGTCATCAGAAATTAAAATGCCAGCAAGAACAAAGGCAGAGACCATGCAGAGCTCTTGGAGAGGTTTCCTCTCTGTTTGCTCTTCTCCCCAAGTGACCACAATTGCCAGGAAGTTGGAATATTGCTTGGTATATTCCTGCTTTTTAGTTCTAGTTTTTGTTGTTATTGACGGCTTGAAAATGTTCATATAGCTCCTTATATTTCTTTTCAGGGGCTATAAAGTCCTCCCCTAAGATTCCTTGCTGTTTTTGAAAAGCTCTATTTAGGAATTTTAAAAGTCATTTTGAAAACTTAAGTTTAAAAAATTTTAATTTATCTCAGTATCAGAGATACTGAAATCAGGGTTTTACTACTTGAGCTACTCTGACAGCTTTCAAAAATGTTTGACATCTACTTGAAAGCCAAATTATCAGTGAACATACTGGATAAAAGTATTAGAGGCATTTAGAATGGTAGCTGAAGCTGATCCTTTAAGGCTATCTACCTTCTCTGTGTCTTTTCTGAAATGTACAAAAGCTCTCTGTATGTACACAGATAGTACTATTGTGTTCTAACATGATATTCTAATGTAGAATTTTCATATCCGATTTAGAGATTTTTCTTCTGGGAAGATTATTTGTGCCTCACATAAAATAGTTTACATGCTTCTGGATTCAATATGATGTATAATTGTGATTTTAATATATTTACAAATATCTGTAAGCGTATATAATGTCTCTTTCCCCTTTCTCCTTTCCTAGCCTATATGTTAGGATTCTAAGGAAGTAACTTAGAAGCAGTAAAGAATACACAAGGAATGTGAATTCTCAATTTTAATTATTTCCATTTTTTCTTATCTGTTGCTTTACATAAAGAAAAGGATTAGAATAGAAAGTAAAAATAAGAGTTTTCCGGTTTGTTTCAAAAGCTGTTTCCCTGGAGTTTAGATTTCTAAATGTTTTTCTATGTGAAATCAAGCTTTTGTGTATTTGTATAGTAATAAACTTTTTGTTGTATGTGAAGGCAAATTGAGTATAGAGGCTCAGTTAAATAGTTTCACTTTTTTTTTTTTTAACATTGAGTCTTTGACATAAAAGCAAAATGGCAGACATGTCACATGAAAAAAACAGTACAGGGCCATAGATTTTATATTCAAATACTCTAAAGCATTTCAAGTACAAATCTCAGCAATATTTTCCATTATTCTTAGGTAAAATTTCAGTGGTGAAGCTTGTATACTATCTTTTTCTTTTTCATTTTCTTAATAGAAATGATATGTTAGAAAAGACGATACTTATCTTTTGCCTAGTAAATACTTTATTTAAAAAAAAATATGATGTTTTAAAATGTTTATTTCTATTTTTATTGTTTTTCCATTCTTTTTACTTTTAGTGCAGTAAAATTCCAAACATTAGGTATATGGAAATAGCAAATTAATGCTATTCAATAGATTACATTAGATTTTGCCCTTTTGTGTATGTGAGTTCAATAATGAAAGAGATGGTTATTTTTAGATTTTAGACAATGTACAGTTAGGAGCTGGGAAGGTGGCTCAGTGGTAGAGCGATTGCCTTGCATGCCTGAGGCCCTGGGTTCGATTCCTCAGCACCACATAAACAGAAAGAAAAAAGCCAGAAGTGGCGCTGTGGCTCAAGTGAGTGCTATCCTTGAGCTGAAGAGCTGAGGGACAGTGCCCAGGCCCAGAGTTCAGGCCCCACGACTGGAAACCTCCCCCCCCCCCCAAAAAAAAAAAAAAAAAAAAAAAGAAAATGTACAGTTAATGCATTTGGCAGAAGATTGAACAACATAATTAATCATTTATGACTTTTCTAAAATTTAAACTATGTTAAAATGAACAAATGTATACTTAAGATTGGTAGTATACAATGGCCATGAAAGATTGCAGGTAAGTTCCTAGCTGCTGTTTAGTTTACAGCTTTTATGTTTCATTGATGATAGGTGGTGCTATTGTAACACAGTTGGTCCTGGCATTCCTCACATGTTCTTCATCCTAAGTGTACAGGAGGATTTGTTGTTGTAACCAATAAAGCACTTGTAATAATTGTCACAAGAAAAATGAGTATTTATGGAGAAGAAAACATTGTTTTCACCTCTTAAATTCATATAGAAAAGAAGCTGAAAGATTAATGTGTATTTTTGTTGTTGTATACCACTCGTTGAGCAAGACTGTTAAAATATCACCGTATCTTCTATTGAACTTTTTTAAAAATAATTTTTTATTGGGATTAAGTGATTACATAAATTTCAAAATATTGTGAGATAGTGATACAGTCACAAACACATTTTAACCTTCACAAGGCAAGTTGTCATTAACATGATCTATAATGTTTGTGAATTCTATGAGTTTTGACAATACAACTAATTTCTTCCACATTGGGTGATATGTACATTTCTTTCCTTTTTCTTAGTGTTCCCTCTTTTCCTCTCATTCCTCCCTCCTATTGCTGCCCTTGAGTTGCTTAGTTTTTTTTTTTTTTGTCGGTCCTGGGGCTTGAACTCTGGGCCTGGGCGCTGTCCCTCAGCTCTTCAGCTCAAGGCGAGCGCTCTACCACTTGAGCTACGGGGCCACTTCCGGTTTTCTGGTGGTTTATTGGAGATAGGAGTCTCACAGTCTCTCCTGCCCGGGCTGGCTTTGAACCGCGATTCTCAGATCTCAGCCTCCTGAGTAGCTAGGATTACAGGCGTGAGCCACCAGCGCCCGGCTGCTTAGTTTGTTTTCTTCAATGTCCAGTGCAGCTGATAGGCACCCCTCTGTTGTATATTTTTCTCTGTTTCCCTCTGATTCTGTGCTATCTTCCTAGCTTCCCTCACTATTGAACTTTTTTTTCAACCTTTATTGCATCTAAGTTCTTAGATTTTTTAAAAATTAGTTTTATAACATTGTTTTCTCTACTTTTTTTTTTTTTTTCGTTTGGTCATGGGGCTTGAACTCAAGGCCTATGCACTATTCTCAAGCTTCTTTGCTCAACGCTGGTTCCCTACCACTTTGAGCCCACAGCTACTTCTAGTTTTCTGGTGGTCTGGTGGTTAATTGAACATAAGAGTCTCATGGCCTTTCCTGCCTTGGTTGGCTTTGGATTGTGGTCCTGAGATCGGAGCCTCCTGAGAGCTAGGATTACAAGTGTGAGCCACCAGTACCTTGCTTCTCTGATTTTTTTTTTTTGTGTGTCCGGTTATGGGGCCTGAACTCTGGGCCTTGGCGCTGTCCCTCAGCTTTTCAGCTCAAGACTAGCGCTCCACCACTTGAGCCACTGGGCCACTTCCGGCTTTTTTTTTTTTTTTTTATGTGGTGCTGAGGAATCGAACCCAGGGCCTTAAGCATGCAGGGCCAGTGCTCTACCACTGAGCCACCTTCCCAGCCCTTCTCTGATTTTTTTTAAATTTTTACTTTTTAAATATAATCCCTAAGTAGTTGTACAGAGGAGTTACCATTCAACAAATCACTTTATGAATGTAATGTGTGTTGATTGGTTGTTACCCTTTCATTATTCTTCCCCATCTCTCTCGACCTACCCCTCCACTCAACTTTTTTTTTTTTTTTTTTTTGGTGCCAGCCCTGGCATGAACTCAGTCTTGGTGCTATCTTTGTGCTTTTTTGCTTTAGGCTGGAACTTTACCACTTGAGCCACAGTTCTATTTCTGGCTTTTTTGGTGGTTAACTGTAGATAGTTTCATAGACTTTCCTGCCCAGACTGGGTTCCAACTGTGATCCTCAGATCTCAGTCTCCTGAATAACTAGGATTATAGGCAGTGTCTGGCTGCATAGCTATTTTTTTTTTTTTTTTATTGTTGTTGGTCATGGGGCTTGAACTCTGGGCTTAGGGGCTGTCCCTGAGAAATTCAGCTCAAGGCGAGCACTCTAGCACTTAAGCCACAGCACCACTTCTGGTTTTCTAGTGATTTATTGGAGATTAGAGTCTCACAGACTATAATGCCTGGGCTAGCTTTGAACTGTGATCCTCAGATCTCAGCTACCTGAAT
The DNA here is from genome assembly GCF_019054845.1 of Dipodomys spectabilis. Taxonomy (NCBI): domain Eukaryota; kingdom Metazoa; phylum Chordata; class Mammalia; order Rodentia; family Heteromyidae; genus Dipodomys; species Dipodomys spectabilis. Next base: position 8,804,499 of record NW_024870681.1, read on the forward strand.
AGCTAGGATTACAGGCGTGAGCCACCAGTGCCCGGCCAGATAGTTCTTAAAACAAGTATTTCTAATAAATTTTGAGTATTGCTACAGTATTTAAGTCAAACTTGCATATTGTAGAGCATTGTCACCATAGGTGCTCTGAAATGGAAAGCTGTTGTGCAGGAACTGGGCATATTTCTATAGGTTAGTAAGGCAAAACTTATAGAATTACCGAACAGACTATTTTTCTTTTCTTCTCTTCTCTTCTCTCCTTCCTTCCTTCCTTCCTGCCTGCCTTCCTTCCTTCCTTCCTTCCTTCCTTCCTGCCTTCCGTCTTTCTCCTCTCTTTCTCCTCCCTCCCTCCCTCCCTCCCTCCCTCCTTTCTTTCTTTCTTTCTTTTCTTTCTTTCTCTCTCTCTCTCTCTTTCTCCCTTCCTTCCTTCCTTCTTTCCTTCCTTCCTTTCTTTCTTTCTTTCTTTCTTTCTTTCTTTCTTTCTTTCTTTCTTTCTTTCTTTCTTTCTTTCTTTCTTTCTTTCTTTCTTTCTTTCTTTCTTTCTTTCTTTCTTTCTTTCTTTCTTTCTTTCTTTCTCTTCTTTCTTTCTGCCATTTGTGGGACCTGAACTCTGGGCCTGGGCGCTGTCCCTCAGCTCTTCAGCTCAAGGCTAGTGCCCTAACACTTCCAGTTTTTTCTCTCATATGGTACTGAGGAATCGAACCAAGGGCCTCATGCATACAAGGCAAGCACTCTACCACTGAGCCAACTTCCCAGCCCCAGAATATTTTTCCAAGTGTATACCAAGTTTGGGCTCTAAAATTTTTCTAAACATGTAGGATAATTTAGGATATCAATAAGTTCAAAAGATATAGCCATCCTAAAATTAGTATGGCTATATGTATATATGTGAGGCATATTATGCATGAATATTGTAGATAAATTATGATAAAATTCAGGAGTCTTGTTTTTTTAAATCTATATTTAATTGTTTTTTTTTTTTTTTTTATCTTCTTTTATACAGATTAGTGGTGAAGCACAGGAGCTATACTCTGTTCGCCGTGGCCCAGTTCGAGCAGCTAGAATTTTGCCTGCTCCACAGTTTGGTGAGTATACCCCTTAAAAAAAAAATGAACAAACCAAAGCATGCATTTTTGTTGATCTAGGACTATAGACAGCAAGAATGATAACTAAAGTCTGTTTTTCTCCAAGTGTCCATTCTCTTTACGCTCCTCCCTCCAAGATAAACTTTTATTTTTGTCAGTTGAGATGGAAATAGGTAATCTTAACCAATTCAATATGGCTATTCACTTTCTGCTGTGGTTTTGATTTATCTTCATCCTCTTTGATCTCAGGTTAGCCTCTGCCTTTGCTAGCTCTTTCTTGAAGTCCTCTTCTCTCTTGGTTTTCATGGCATCGTTCTTCCCAGATCACTTCTTTGCTCACTGTACTGTCTTTGTTATGCTTCTGGCTTAATTTTCTTCCCTGGGTATTCCCCAAGTCTCTGTTCACATGCCTTTGCCCTTCTTCTCAGTTATACTCACTGCTTTGGAGAGCTTGGTTTTCACCATTATCTAGGTTACAGATGACTTTATCTAGCTATGTCTCTTTCTACTGTGTCAGAATTGGTCTTCTGGGCTCTTAACTTTACAACTTGGATTTAATGTGAAAACAGTGTTGTGTTTACATAATATGTATGATTTTATACTTACATAGAAAGTTAAAATGTATGGTTATGTCAAATCTGCTATTTGAATGACTAAATAACTCCTGGTTCTTTTTCACAATGAGCTATGAAAGGCTGTATTTTCTTATTAACATATAACCTGTGTTTACTCAGAAATGTCTTGCATGTCTCAAAAACATAATCATGTCAATCATGTTTGGACAGCGCAAGGTCCTTTTACAAAGAGGATATTAAAATAATTTAATTGTATTATTTTAACAGATTATCCTGAAGTGAAAAACCTCCTAAGACTTGGTTATAACAATTAATTCTCTAAAATTTAAACTGGTAAAAATGATGTTTGCTAAATCTTAAGGAAAATGTGGTTGTACAAATGTAATTTTAGGGATTAATTTAATAATTAAATCGGCTTAAAATGAAATGGAAAGGGAAGAGGCACAATACATCAACAAAGTCCCGCAGTCATGGGATTTTCTCCCTTGCAGTGCTCTTTGATATGTGTAGACTTAGGTTCTGTACCTGTCTTTCTTATTCAGTCTTTCTTAGCCTGTCTTGCCCAACCTTATAGTCACGTTCCCTTCCTTGTCCTCTCTGTGTTGCATTTGCATTTTAGTGAAATAATTTGATAAAGAAGATTCTAGATATCTTCAAATTTTTGTTTTTTTGAATAATTAGCCTTACTTTTGGTTGACTGGCATCAAGAATTTTAGTACTGAAGGACTCTAATCTGTGTTTGTTTCTTTTGTATCTAACTCTCAGAGGCGGATTATTCCTTTTATTTTCTTCATAACACTCTTTTGTGTGTGTAAAATATTATGTTCAACTTTATTTTGGTATGTCATACAGATGGAGGGTGTCATTGTTACATGCCACACATTTTTTTTTGGTAATGAGACTTGAACTCCACTGGGCCCGGGTGCTGTCCCTGAGCTGTTCAAATCTTGGGCTGGGAAGGTGGCTCATTGGTAGAGCACTTGCCTTGCATGCATGAGGCCCTGGGTTTGATTCCTCAACACCATATAAGCAAAAAGAAAAAAACCTAGAAGTGGCGCTGTGGCTCAAGTAGTAGAGTGTTAGACTTGAGCTGAAGAGCTGAGGGACAGCGTCCAGGCCCAGAGTTCAGGCCCCACAACTGGACCCCCCCCCCCCAAAAAAAAAAAGAAATAGTCAATAAATTATCAAGTTATGTGATTTCACTTAAAAGTCACTTTTATTTACTTTCCTATGTAAAATATATTTCTTCCACTATGATACTCATCTTCTATGAATACTATAGATTTGAAGCATAATTTCACATGGCTCAATGATCTGAGTTTTTAAAAATAATAGAAGCTTTAATTCCATTTGGTTAATTTTTAAGATTTGTGTTTATTCAATATACATGCTGTAACGATGCTGTGAAAATTTGTAATAGAAAATAGCAATAATAATAGTGCATGGCTCTTTTATCCATTGTGTTGTATTTCTTCATTTTTGTAGAAGTCCTTAAAGAAGTCCTGAATAAGACATATCTAAGAGAGATCTTGTCTTTTTGAAGATAGCATTATTCTCCCCTAATCTTTGATAATTTGGCTGAGTAATAGCTATTTGTTTCCAATCAAGTTGCTTCATAATTTTGAAGGTATTGGCTTAGTCTTATGTGTAAGAGTCTACAGCACTTTGACATCTTTTTCTTCATATGTAGCGTGTAGCTTGTTATTCTTTCTGGTTGCCCATAGAATATTGGCTTTGTTACTCAGGTTTAGGAACTTTGCAACGTTGTCTTTTTAAATTTTAGTTTAAATACATTTATTTTTATGGTAAAGAGGGTGTACAGAAGGGTTACAATTACATAAGTCAGGAACGGGTACATTTCTTTATGAACAGTGTCATGTCTTCCCTCATATTCTCTCAGTTTTTCCTCCTGGACCCTCCACCCTCACAAGTTGTGCAATTAATTTTCAACATAGTTCACCTATATTGCATTTGTTCACCCTTTGTCTCACCATTCCTCCTCCTCCTCCTCCTCCTTCTCCTCCTACTCCTCTTTTGTCAGTCATGGGGCTTGAACTCTGGGCCTGGGCGCTGTCCCTGAACTCTTCGGCTCAAGGTGAGCACTCTACCACTTGAGCCAAAGCACCACTTTCAGCTTTTTCCAGTTTATATGGTGCTGAGGAATCGAACCCAGGGCCTCATCATGCAATGCAAACACTCTATCTCTGATCCACCTTCCCAGCCCTTGTCTTACCATTTCGATGCTCCCACTTATGCTCCCCAAAACAGATGAACTTTCATACAACATAGAAAGTATAGAAATAAAAAACAGCAACAAAGGAGAAAAAAAACAAAAAAACCAAAAGCAAAACCAAAAGCAACATAACAAAAAGAGCCTCTTGTTTCCTTTGTTTGGGATTCGTTTCAATAAATTTCATTTCATATGATCATATGCACAAAGCTATTGAGACTTTGTGATCCTCTCTTAACAATATCCTCTGGTGTCACTGTGTGAATGTCTAGAGTCCTGTATAATTTATCATGTCCAAGTTTTTGTCTTTTATCGTCCATTGTGTTTACTTGTAGATTTATAGGTTCATTCTAATTGCCCGAAATGAGGGAAACCATGCAGCCCATCTTTCTTTGGGTCTGGCTTATTTCGCTTAATATAATTTTTTCTATGTCTTTCCATTTACTTATGAGTGGTGCAATTTTTCTTTTTTTCTGACAGAAGTTGCTTTCAGTCTTAATCTTCTCATTGTTGACATACAGAAAAGCTACTGACTTTGTTTTTGTTTTTGTTTTCTTTTTGTCAGTTGAGGGACCTGGATGATGTCCCTGAGCTCTTCAGGTCAATGCTAGTGTGCTACCACTTGAGCCACAGTGCCCAGTGGTTTTCTGGTGGTTAATTAGCGATAAAAGAGTGTCTCGGACTTGGACTTTCTTGCCCGGGCTGGCTTAGAACTTCGATCCCCAGATCTCAGCCTCCTGAGTAGCTAGGATTATAGGTGTGAGCTACCTGTGTCCAGCAAGCTACTGATTTTTGTGGGTTAATTTTATACCTTGCTACTTTACCAAAGTTTTGGATCAACTCAAGTAAATTTGGTAAAGAATCTATGGGGTTCTTTAAATGTAATGTCAAGTCATCTGCAAAGATGGGTAGTTTTACTACTTCTTTCTCTTTTTGGAACCCCTTTATGTTTTTTTCTTTCTTTATTTGCCTTATTTGTTTATACTTTGTCCTTTGTCCATTCATTGTGGATGTACAAATCATGGTACAGTTGGAAAATGTGCTCAATTCATATTCATGATTTTTTCTTTCTTTCTTTTTTTTTTTTGGGTCCGGTCGTGGGCCTGAACTCTGGGCCTGGGCACTGTCCCTCAGCTCTTCAGCTCATGGCTAGCGCTCTACCACTTGAGCCACAGCGCCCCTTTTGGCTTTTTTCCTTTTTGCTTATGTGGTGCTGGGGAATCGAACTCAGGGCCTCATGCAAGCAAGGCAAGCGCTCTACCACTGAGCCACCTTCCCAGCCCTCATGATTTTTTCTATGTTGTCTTTCTTCTCTCTATAATTCTTATTGAGTTTTATGCTTTTTTGCACTGGTTTATTAAAAAACAACAAGCTGTGTGCTGGTAGCTTACAACATAATCCTAGCTACTCATGGATCTTTTTTGCTAATACTGGGGCTAAAACTCAGGGTCAGGGTAGTGTTTCATAGCATTTTTGCTCAAGACTGACACTCTACCATTTGAGCTGCAGATCACTTCCAGTTTTTTGGAGATAAAATGTTGGGGACTTTTCTGCCCAGGTTGCCTTTGAACTGAGATTCTCAGTTCTCTGCTTCCAGAGTAACTTGGATTATAGGCATGAACCACCAATTGGTGCAGTTCATCTTGGTCATTGTCACTCTTTTTTATCACTCTTTCCCATATGTTCCTACCATACCCTAAATATTTATTCTTAATATAAGTCCTGTTTTTCTGCTTTGTATGCCTTGAAAGTTTTCTGTGAATGCCGTACATTTTGTATTTTATATTGCTTTGTGCTGTTTGCATTCCTTTAAGTTTTTTTTTTCCAGTCCTTTAAGTGTTTTCCTTTGACACCTTTAAATTGCTTGACAGAACTTTGATTATTGAAGCACTTACTTTGATTCTTTGTTCCATATTTGTTGAATGGTTGATAGTCTATAATAAGTATCTTTAGATACTTCTGCCTAGATCATTAAATATGATAGGGTTTTGAGCCAGTGGCTCATACCTGTAATCCTAGCTAGTCAAGAGGCTAGATCAGAGGTTCGAAGCCTGCCCAGGCAAGACTGGAGCTCCAGAAGAGGAGCTGTGGCTCCAGTGGTAGAGTGTTAGCCTTGAGCACAAATACTCAGGGATAGTTCCCAGGCCTTGAGTTCAAGTCCCAAGAATGGCAAAAACCCAAAACAACTACAAAAAACCAAAAACAGTTGTTGACAATATTTCAGTGAATGGACAGTAAGTTATGGCATTCATAGAACTCACATATTATTCTCCCTTGACTTAAGAATCGTCTTGGATGCCTGTTTTTCAGATGTCAGTCAACTCTATTTTTATTAATTTTGTCTGTCTGACAAGTTTTTTGGCAGCAAGGAAAGTTTGTTCTATGTTAACCCATATGGCTGGATGCAGAAGTTCAGTATTTGGTTTACTTTCATGTTTTGGTTAATTTTCCTTTTGTTTCTTAGGAAAGCGTCTGACATACAGTATAAAACCAAAGTTTTGTATATAAATAATGTAAATACAATTGGAATTAGACTTTATTTATGGTACAGTTTTATGGCTTTGGACCTTTTGGGAGATGTTAGTTTTTTATTTTTTTGAAAATTTTTATATTCATTGTGGCTCTCTGTCTTTGCTGGTAGATGTTAGCAAAAGAAAATGATAGAAATACCAAGGGATTCCTTTATTTCTTTTGATCTAATGAATAGGTAATGGAATCTTTAACTTTCTCTCCTCTCTTAACTATTATCAGGGGACCGCTATGATTCTTGTGTTTCAGAGGATGGCATCCCCCCATCCCCCTATGCTTTTAGTCTCAAAAACAAGAGCTGCAAGCCTTCATTTTTATAATTAATACTAGCTTCGTGGCACTGACTTTAATTTTCATTGAATTTCTTTTCCTCTTGCTTCTTTTATTTTTCAGTTTATACAGATATGCTTATTTGGGGACTCTATTGGAATTCCAATTTAATTTCAGTCATGTAACTTTACCAAGCAATATAGTTAGTAGCAACAGGATACATTATCTTATAAAACCTAATTTGAAAAGAGGAAACAAAAACTCTGTGTGTGTGTATGTGTAAGCACTAGATTAGCTTGGTTACTACCTGATATAAAAGATAACAGGATTTAGGATGTGTGATCAGTCTATGTAAATAAGTGGAAATTATTTGGAGTATATATTGCTAGGGATCATGGGTTTATAAGTGCCTATTATCTTACTACAATATGAAGATGAGTTCCATGCACTTACTATTGAAGAGAAACTACTCTTAAGGTTATTAATAGTGTAATGTTGTGTATTCAATGCTAAAGGTATAGAAGAGGAAGATTTAAGCCTTTATAGGATTTGAAATTCATGTGTGACTTACATAGGCTGAGGAGTATAGCTCAAGGTGAGAGGATCTGCTTAGCAAGAACACAAGGCCCTGAGTTCAAAACTAATTACTGACAAAAAGAAAAAAAAGGAGTGGATTATAAATTAGAAATAAAGTATTGAGTCAAGTTTAGAAGGAGTCATTTTCTGTTTCTTTTTGTGCCCTGTGTAACTTTGTTTAATGTACAAAGTGTTTGTTGTTATTTTATTATTTTAGTGCTTGTGTTTGAATGCAAGGTCTCCAGGTATACCCCATCCACGCTAATATTTTAAATTCAGTAATATTTATTCAGTTTTTATTTATTTATTTAGTTTGGTTGTGAGGGCCTGGGCTCTGTCCCTGAGCTCTTTTGCTCAAGGCTAGAACCCTACCACTTTGAACCATAGCTCCACTTCTGATTTTGAGTGGTTAATTGGAGATCAGAGTCTCAAAGGGACTTTTCTGCTCTGGCTTGCTTTGAACCATTATCTTAATATCTCAGGCTCCTGAGTGGCTAGGATTATAGACTTGAGTCCAACTTGCTATATTTATTGTTTTTATTTTGAATTTCACAATGTTGAGGATCCAGCCTCAGGCCACATTGAAAGTGCTCTCTCACTGACCTATATTCCCAGCCCATTTCAGTATTATTAAGACGATCCTTTGTGTGCGCATGTATGGGTGCTTGTGTGTGTATGTTTTTTCTAACAAGAATCACTTTGTATATAGAGCTACTATCTAATTGTGAGTATTTTTACTCATAGTTTTGAGAAAGCACTGTCGTTAGTCATCTGACATGATTTCATGTTAGTCATCTAAAGTTTACACATTTACACATGTTGTCAAATATAAGGGGTCTTTTCCATTTACCTTGTAGAATTATTATGAGGACTAAAGTATTTCATAGTTTGTAATTTTCATTCATAAAGAAGCTAAAATCAGCAAATGTCAAGAAGGGGAACTCTACCTCTTGGCAGAGAAAGGAAATGTCTCAAGAATTCATGGTGTTTTACCAACTTTAGTTCTATCCTCTTCCTTCACTCTGCTAGAAAACAAAAACGTTGCTAGCCAAGTACTGGTAGCTAATGTCTATAATACTAGATACTCAAAATACTGAGATCTGAGGACTGTGGTTTAAGGTCAGCCCAGTCAGGAAAGTCCTTGAGACTTTTTTTTTGTCATTCATGGGACCTGAACTCTGGGCCTGTCCCTCAGCTCTTAAGCTCACCTCTAGTGTTCTTCCACTTGAGCCACAGAGCCACAGAACCACTTCCGGCTTTTTCTGTTTATGTGGTGCTCCTCAGCACTCGAGCCCATGGCCTCATGCATGCAAGGCAAGCACTGTACCACTGAGCTACCTTCCAGTCCACCTTGGGACTATTATCTCCAGTTAACTACTCAAAACCAGAAGGGGAGCTGTGACTCAGAGTGGTAGAGAGCTACCCTGTGCAAAATTGCTCAGGGACAGGGCCCTGGTCCTGAGTTCAAGCCTTGAGCAAAACAGATCAGGGACAACCCCCATGTTTTGAGTTCTATCTGCCTGACTGACCAAAAGACAAACAAAAACAACAACAAAAAAAGGCCCAGTAAACATTGCCACCAAGAACAGGCCTACTAAGTTCCTTAAGTTCCATACCCTTGTTTAACTGAATCACCATGAGAAGCCCAAAACAAACAGGTCATTTCTCATCCTTATACTCTATTCTTGTGTCATTCACTTTTCAAAAGTTTGCCTTAGCCTAATCCATTGTTTATGCTGACTCCTGAAACCTTTGACTGTCTTCCTCTTTTTTTTTGGGTCTGGTCATGGGGCCTGAACTCTGGGCCTGGGCACTGGTCCCTCAGCTCTTCAGCTCAAGGCTGGCACTCTACCACTTGAGCCACAGCGCCACTTCTGGCTTTTTTTCTGCTTATGTGGTGCTGAGGAATCCAACCCAGGGCCTCAGGCTTGCTAGGCAAGCGCTCTACCACAGAGCCATCTTCCCAGCCCAGCCTGTGTATTTTCTTATTTCTTCTTTCTCATCTCCTTGTCTACTACATTCCTGTCTTTTCTGTTTCAAAGATCTGTCTATATTTTCCTGTTTGGGTAAGAACAAATGAGTGGACTATTCAATTCATAATGAAGATTATTTTATAGGTAATTCAGTGAGAAAAACAGAATTTTATAGCATATAAAGACTTGAGAATATAAAATTCTACATACAAAATTTATTGATATTATAAACCAAACTTTCTGGGTAAGATTTAGACACATGATTTTGACTGTACCTTGAGGAAATTTATTAGCAAAATGGAGAAACTGTCCAAACCTATTATAAAGAATATTAGTAAAAAGATGAAACAATAGTTTAAATTTAGTTTTTCAGTGGAATCCTTCTGGAAAGAATTTTCTCAGTAAAAATTTATTAATAAGAAGAGCATGCTTGTGTAAAGTGTTCATATCCAAGGCACTATTCTCAACTTCAAAAGAGTAGAAGGAGAAAATTTCATAATCAGAAGGATTTGTATTTGCTTCTGGATCTGCTCCTGGACCTATGTTGAAGCTGTTTCTATTTGACATCTTAAAATTGTTGAGGCAGATTTATGAGCTTAAGCGGTTTGGTTTAAATGACTTTACAATGTTGTGTATAGTGAGGGATATTATTTAACATTTTCTGACAAGCAAACTGTTTTGAATTTTGTTGAGTGGTAGAGGAGTTGGTGACTTGGTGGACAAGCCCATTTTCATTACTTTAATTGTGTGATTTATTAGGATTTTAAGCTTTTTATAAATGTTTTAGTGTTATAGGACAGAATTAAAAGGATTTAGAATAAAAGGAGTTTAACAAAAGGACTTTGCAACAGGATTGAAATAGTTTTTATATTTGATGGATTTGGCTAGCCGCTTTTCATTTCAATCATCATGGTACATTCTGTTAAATGCTGTAGAACAGGTGTGTATAACGTCATTCTCTCTATTGTACATGCAAATAAACACACAATTTTATATATAAAAAGTTAATCCTCTACAATTTGGAGGATTACATTATAGGAGGGTGATGACTCCATTAGGCATCATGAAGAGTATGTGCTACTATTTATACTGCATTAAAGAGCAAGTTAATAGCTACACTATTTATGAGATTGTACAGTTTTTTATAATCATACTTGAAGAATTGTATTTAGGCAGACCATCCCCAATAAAATTATTTAAAGGAGGTTAAATTTGAACACTGTTTTCCTAACTCTGAAATTACAATATTCTGTATTGTGAGGGAGCATGCCTCAAATAAAATGTAGGGTTTGGTAATATTTCTTCATTATAAACTCTGTCTTTCAGGCTTACATGAATTTTTGTAGTAGGTATTTTTTTTTTTCTGTCGGTTGTGCGGCTTGAACTCTGGGCTTGGGCACTGTCCCTGCGCTCTTCAGCTCAAGGTGAGCGAGCTCTACCACTTGAGCCACAGCAGCACTTCCAAGGTATATTTTTGTCTAGGTGGGGTTTCTGTCTTTTGTTTTCAAAATTTGCTTTTATGAATATCTAGTTTAAGTTTTTAGGAAGTTCCTGTGGCCGACCTACCAGTAAAATCTGCAGGACCAGTTAGTAGAAAGTAATGGAGTTCTTCATTTAGCTTTGAGAAGAGCCAAACAATCAAGCCATTCTTGTTAGTATTAATCGCATTTTTTAAAACTTGAAGTTTCATTCATTAAAATATCAGATTGATATGTCATATACAGGCACAAACCATAGAGACCTTGTAAAGACCAGGAAGTAGAAGGAAACTGGTATTGTTAAAGGTGAAGGTGAAATATGTAGAATGAAGAATTGTACTTACATAGATGAAGTTCAATTATAATTAATTTGGAACGTAAATATTATCAGCGTTAGTCAAGTTAATTTTTAACTTGTGCTTGGATCAAAAGTCATATTGTTAATTGTGAAATTGGATTTATAGCTGGGGTAGCAACATGCAAACAGTATTAAAGTATGTTTGAACAAACATGTTCTTTTTACTTTACTGAGTTGCTTTCCTTTTGATCTTGAACATTCTTTGTGTGTGTGTGTGTGTGTGTGTGTGTGTGTGTGTGTGTGTGTGTGTGTGTGTATGTATGTGTGTGCACCTGTACTGTGGCTTGAACTCAAGGCTAGGGCTCTATCCCTTAGCTTGTTTCTGATAAAGCATGGCACTTTGTCACTTGAACCACAGCTCCACTTATTTTTTTAAATTTAGTTTTTGGTGATTAATTAAAGATAAAAGTCTCTCTTATTAGAGACAGGGTCTCATGGACTTTTCTTCCTAGGTGTTACCTTGAGCCACAATTCTTCACCTCTCAGCTCCTGAGTAGCTAGGATTAAAGATGTGAGCTATCAGTATCTATGTATCTTAAGCTACATTTACTTTACCTAATTTTAGGTCATTAGTTTGCAAGGGAGCATGTTGCTTTTGTTGTTGATCACATGGAGACTGAAAATTTTTTCTAATGTTAGTTTAGTGTGCTTAATGTTTATACTAGTTATTTTAATTTTTAACTTTCTTATTCACTTAACTGTTAAAAATTATTACTTTATAGTGAATGAATTTCTCCTGTATACACACATATTTTTGTATATATTGAAAGTATGTATATATATGTGTGTATATGTATAGATACACACACACACACACACACACACACACACACACACACACACACACACACACACACACACACACACACACACACACACACACACACACACACACACACACACACACACACACACACACACCACTGATGCTTGCACCCAGGGCATTGCATATGCTATACCACTTAGCACCACCAACCCTGTTGTAAGTATTTTGAAAATTGAAAATAATGTGAGATATACAAAAAAAACTTCTCAAAATTTACATTTTGTTTTATGTTCTCTAACAGGTGCTCAAAAGTGTGATAGTTTTGCAGAAAAAAGACCTCTTCTTGGTGTTTGTAAGAGTGCTGGATCTTCAGGGTAAGGAAATTCACTGAATCATCTATTACAGATTTGTTACATTCCAGATGGAGAAAATTGGTATCTTCAAATCTATGTAGATGTAATATTGTACTTTCATAGAGAAAAAAGGAATTAAGCGTTTTCTGTATCATGTTCCTAAATTTTAATTTCTGCCACTGTCTTTTCATATTCAGAATGATAGCAGAAGGCAAATAGCTCTTGGAAGCCAGCTCAGGTGGCTCACACCTGTAATCCTAACTCCTTAAGAGGCTGAGATTTGAAAATCTTGATTTGAAGCAGACCCTGGCAGAAAAGTTCTCTTAGACTCTCCTCCAGTTAACCACACAAAAAATGGAAGTGGTTTTGTGGCTCAAGTGTTATTAGCTTGTTACTCTTGAGCACAGAGGCTTAGGGACAGCTTCTAGGCCATGAGTTCAAACACCACTACCTACCAAAAAAAAAAAATCTAGGAGTAGATTACAATGTTTCCTTGTATTACTATTATTGTGCTGGGTTTCCATAGCTATTCAGGAGGCTGAGATCAGAGGATCAAGGAGAGCCAAATCCTCAAGACCTTTATATCCACTTAACCAAAAAAATTGCCAGAATTGGAGGTGGGCTCAGATTGGCACCAGTTATGAGCAAAAAAGCTGAGCAAAAATGCAAGGTCCGGAGTTTAGTTCCTAGCACTGGCGTCATGCTTGCAAGGCATGCACTCTACCGCTGAGCTACCTTCCCAGCCCCTATCCCTTATTATAATAGTATGAAGAAGTACTCTTTCATTTTCCATGATGTCAGATGTTTTCTTTACTTTCTCCATATGTGCCCATGTGCACATGCATGCACACACACATGCACACACACACATTTTAAAGAAAAGGCACCCAGGCCCTGGTGGCTCAAAACTGTAATCCTAGCTACTCAGGAAGCTGAGATCTGAGGATCTCCATTTAAAGCCAGCACAGGCAGGAAAGTTCGTGAGACTCTTTTCTCCAATTAAAACCAGAAGTGGTGCTGTGGCTTAAGTGGTAGAGAGCTCACCTTGAGCTGAAGAGCCCAGGGACAGCATCTAAGCCCAGAGTTCAAGCCCCACAACCGACCAAAAAAAAATATATATAAAAATGACTATTTTCATTGTGAGAAGTCTTTTTTAGTTTATGTGTTTCTACTATAGTAACTTAAACTGCAGATTGGAAGTTATTACTGTTTGTGACAGTGATGTTATTTCATCATTTAACAAAAATTTTTGTTAGTAGTAGCAAGTATTGATACTATAGCATGTATGTATTTGAGACTTGTACAAAATATTACATGGATATCTTTTATGCCTTTTTTTTTTTTTTGCCGGTCATGGTGCCTGAACTCTGGGTCGGGATGCTGTCCCTCAGCTCTTCAGCTCAAGGCTAACGCTCTACCACTGGAGCCACAGCTCCACTTCCGGCTTTTTCTGTTTATGTGGTGCTGAGGAATCGAACCCAGGGCCTCATGCTTGCAAGGCATGCACTCTTCCGCTGAGCTACCTTTCCAGCCCCTATCCCTATTATAATAGTATGAAGAAGTACTCTTTTCATATTAGAAAATCTAAGTCAAACAGTATAGTTACGGATTCAAACCCAAGCAGCCATATTCTTAATTCCATTCTGGCTACTTTTGTACTTTTGAGTTGGCCATAGACTAAGAGGAGGCATTATTATTTGCCATGATGTCAGATGTTTTCTTTACTTTCTCCATATATAAAAACAGATTAAAATTATTCTGAATGGCTTATATTGAATTAGTCAATCAAGTTGTTAGTGTTCCCTCCCCCGCTCTTTTCTTTGTTATGTTTACCTTCTAGTAACATCACAATGGTCTATATATGTCATATAATTTGCAGTTGGTGGAACAGCAGTCCAAGGTTCCTGTTTATGGCATCCTTTCAATGTAACTCTGTTTTCTTTAGGACAAGAATTTGAGATCTCAAATGGTTATAGTTAGTTCATCTCCTTTTCTTGAAATCTTAGCTCCAAGGAACATTTTACAAATGATACGGTTTTATTAGTAAGGCAGGTGAACAAAATGTGTATTGGGCTGGTATCTAATACTCTGCCAAATGCTTTCATTGTTTCTATTTCATTGAGATCATACGACTTTGGAAAGGGGAAAATGTGTTAATGATATGGTATGTTTAGATCATGAATTCTTGTTTGAAATACATTTCTCTCAGGTGTAAGTTTTTGCTTGGAAGTAGATATTTGTTAAGAGAATTTGCTATGTATAGAGGACCATGCCAGCTTTGGGCTAAGGATTTAAAAGCATGAAAATCAGATTCCTTTCTCCCAAGGAATAAGAATGTTACTGAAACCAAAAGTATGTAATGTAAAAAATAAACATGAGCCATGCACTGGTGGCTCATGCTTGTAATCCTAGCTACTCAGGAGGCTGAGATCTGAGGATCATGGTTTGAAACCAGGCCTGGGTAGGAAAGTTGGTGAGTCTCTTGTCTCCCATTAAGCACTAAAAGAGTCAGAAATAGAGCTGAGGCACAAGTGGTAGAGTGCTTGCCTTGAGCACAAATGCCCAGGGACAGCGCCCAAGCCCAGAGCTCAAGCCTTAGTCCTGGGGGAAAAACGTCAAAGTATTTTGAGAACTTAAGATTTTATTGTAATGTGTAAAGTTTTTCTTTAATAAACCCAATACTACCTTATGAAAGAAGGGATAAATTGGTTTGAAAAGAATTCCAGTTCTTTTTTTTTTTTAATCTGTCGTGGGGCTGTTAGACTCGAACTTGAGACCCCCCGAGCGACCCCCAAAGACCACGACCAATGCAAACACCAAAAGAGTTGTTTATTTGCAAGCTCGAGCCTGGACCCACAATCCTCACCTACACAGCGTGTCAGAGTTGTAGCCCCGACCACACGTTCAGTAGGGTTCTTATAGGGTTTCCAGCAAATAGGAGGAGACTGAAGATTTGCGGACTTCTACGTAATTGGTCAGCATTTTGAGGGCAAATTTCAGGGTAAGCTCATTGGTTAGGGGCATAATCATTTCCAGTAAGGGTAGGGGCTTTCCTACTTAGGAGTTACAGGATTGGTTAAATCATACATAGCAAGCAGATCATTCATTGGTTAGGATACATAAGACTAACCATAGGAATGCAGGCAACAATATATTTTTTAACTGTTTATGACCCTACAGCTGCTTTTTCCAGGAATTTGACCAACCTGTCCATTTTCCAGTAATTGGGGTCATGTTTCTCAACCCTTATCTAACTGGGTTGCGAGGGGTTATAATTGCAGTTTTGATTGTGGGTTTTCCGAGAACTTTTCTAAAAACTTTTTTTCCAATAACTGTTTTGTCCCTTAAGTTTAACCTGCAGTCAGTTTTACAGGAGATGATGACTTGCTTTTAGAATGGAGTTAGGTTAGTCCTTCAGGGCCTGAACTCTAGGCTTGGGTGCTGTCCCTCAGCTCTTCAGCTCAAGTCTAGCGCTGTACTACTTCTGCCTTTTTCTGCTTATTGGTGCTGAGAATCGAACCCAGGTCCTCAGGCATGCAAGGCAAACACTCTACCACTGAGCCATCTTCCCAGCCCCAAGGCCTCCTATTTTATCCTTAGAAGTTCACAAATTGTACTTAACCTGAAATAGAAAACCTAGGCATTGATAAAAGTAATTAATTTGACATTTATTTTGGCATAGGGTTGGTACTGGTACTTGAGCTCAGTGCCTTGAGCTTTCACTTGGCTTTTTGCTCATTGCTTGTGCTCTACCACTTGAACCACACTTCCAGTTTATCTTTTTTTTCCCTTCACTAGTTAATTGAAGATTTAGTTTTGAAGACTTTTCCTTCCTAGTCTAGCTTCAAATTTTGATGGTCCCGGGGCCTGAACTCTGGGCCTGGGCGCTGTCCCTCAGCTCTTCAACTCAAGGCTAGCGCTCTACCACTAGAGCCACAGTGCCATTTCCAGCTTTTTTTGTTTTGTTTTGTTTTGCTTATGTGGTGCTGAGGAATTGAAACCAGGGCTTCATGCATGAGAGGCAAGCGCTCTACCACTGAGCCAACTTCCCAGCCCTAGCTTCAAATTTTGATCCTCAAATGTCAGCCTTCTATGTGGGAATTCATGTGTGAGTCAGTGGCGCCCAGTTTAGCTTTTGAATTTTAAGAATCAGAAAAGTTATTTTTGTCAAATTGGTACATACTAAAATAATAAGTGACCATTAAACAATAAGCTGAAGTGCTCCTGGAGGGAACAAACCAATTTTAATAGCTAAATATGAGTAAGTATTTAATATCAAAATTAAAGGCTATTCATTAAATTGAACACAGTTATTTTCTCTTATTGTTATAAACCACCTATAGTGTCATCTTGTATGGGACAAAGACTGTGTAGACTGATATTTGGGATAACAGGGATGAGGCCAGGGCTTTGCACTGGGATATAGCTCTGCCACTGAGCTATATCCCAGCCAAAGCTGTAGTTTTTCAGGTGGTGGATAAACACAGTGTTTTGGTTCTGTAGTGGGAGTGAACAAGCTTTAAACTTTTGTCTAAAGTTTAATTATGTTTCATTAATTAGATAATAGCTTATATGGCTTTTCTTTGTCATGAAATATACTGTAGTCCTAACATGGATTTCCTTGCATGTTCAATTTTGGCTGATTTTTATTATGTTGTATTTGTGTAGTCTTATGGAATCACAGACTAGACTAGTACTACTTCTGCAGTCATCAGCCAAAATGAGCCATGCCATTATACCAAGTTTTTCTGCTCTCAGATAAGAGCTTTTCCAGTAGTTTCTTGCCATGCAATTCAAGTATCAAATCTTGTGCTTGACCTTCCCTCTCTTATGTTCCAGGCATTTTGTTGGTATTCTGGATCTTCTTAAAGCATGTACCTTGGCTTTTTTTTTTTTGTCGGTCGTGGGACTTGAACTCTGGGCCTGGGCACTGTCCCTCAGCTCTTCAGCTCAAGGCGAGCGCTCTACCACTTGAGCTACAGCGCCACTTCCGGTTTTCTGGTGGTTTATTGGAGATAGGAGTCTCATGGTCTCTCCTGCCCGGGCTGGCTTTGAACCGCGATCCTCAGATCTCAGCCTCCTGAGTAGCTAGGATTACAAGCGTGAGCCATCAGCGCCTGGCTTACCTTGGCTTTTTAAAGGATGGGTTTATATATCTTGGGTATAGAATTTATTCTGAGGGAGGCCAAATTCGTATAAAGGTTTTTAATGAGTTAGGGCAACATATTAGGTAATCCAATATGAATCTGAAATATTTCTAGGTCCAAGAATTTTTTTTTTTTTTTTTTTTTTTTGGGGTCAGTCATGGGGCCTGAACTCTGGGCCTGGGAGCTGTCCCTCAGCTCTTCAGCTCAAGGCTAGCGCTCTACCACTTGAGCCACAACGCCACTTCTGGCTTTTTTCTTTTTGCTTATGTGGTGCTGAGGAATCGAACCCAGGGCCTCAGACACGCAAGGCAAGTGCTCTACCACTGAGCCACCTTCCCAGCCCCAGGTCCAAGCATTTTGGATAAGGGATACTCTAGGGAAATCTTAATGAACTAAGATGACATTACTATTAATTCCTTACTATTTTTTTTTCTTATGTGGCTTAGTGATAGTCTTTTTTTGTTTGTTTGTTAATGGGGCTTGATCTCTGGGCCTCGGCACTGTTCCTCAGCTTTTCAGCTCAAGGCTAGCGCTCTACCACTTGAGCCATAGTGCCACTTCTCTTATTGGAGATAAGATTCTCATGGACTTTTCCTGCCCAGGCTGGCTTTGAACCGTGATCCTCAGATCTCAGTCTCCTGAGTAGCTAGGATTACAGGTGAGAGCCATTGGCACCTGGCAGAGATAGTCTTGACTTATCTCAAGATCAACACTGATTTTAGTCACCAAGTGCCACTAGGATGTGTATGTAGTACTTTTGTTTTTACCCGATCTTACTTAGTCATTTATGACAATTTTTTATTTTTAATGTGGGACTATGTTAGAAAGCCAGCACATTACATACTTGTCTTACATTTAGTGTAATTTTAAAACATGCAGGAGACAAATAGGAGGCAAAATTGATGTGCTAGCAGAAACTAATATCTATACTGTTATTATAAAATTAAGACATTGGTATGTTATTTATATGTTTGTTTAAAATATAAATTTTATATTGTGGACATATTTATGTGGTATGCACAAATGGCCTACCAATTACATGTTGGTCACCAAACAGAAAGAATGTTAGTTTTATATTTTATATTTTAAGGAATGCATTATTTACTATAATAGGATACAAGAATTCCTGAAAATCTATGCTGTTAATGTCCATGATGGAATCATATAATGTTATCAAACTGAGTAATTTGATAAGAGTCTATACATAATAAAATGTGTGGGAGCTGGAATGTTATTTGGGAGCAAGAAATGTCAACAGAACTATGACTCACATAAAAGATGTCACTATGGGGGTTGAGAAGGTGCCTCAGTGGTAGAGCGCTTGCCTTGCATGCATGAGGCCCTGGGTTTGATTCCGCAGCACCACATAAGTAAAAAGAAAAAACCTGGAATGGTGCTGTGGCTCAAGTGGTAGAGCGCTAGCCTTGAGCTGAAGAGCTGAGGGACAGCACCCAGGCCCAGAGTTCAGGCCCCACAACCAAACCCCCTACCCCCCAAAAAAAAGATGTCACTGTGACTTCTGGTAGATTCGGTGTACTTGAAGTTAGTAAGGGTTTTGCAAACATGTTCTCATTTTTCTGCATGCCTTCCAAGGGGTAAACATAGTCAGAAGCCAAGGGCTGCTTTTTTTTTTTTTTTTAGTTGGTCGTGGGTCTTGAACTCTGGGCCTGAGTGTGTCCCTATGCTCTTCACCTCAAGGTGAGCACTCTACCACTTGAGCCACAGCACAACTTTGGGTTTTTCTGGTGGTTTATTGGAGATAAGAGTGTCATGGAATTTCCTGCCCGGGCTAGCTCTGAAGTATCATCCTCAGATCTCAGCTGCCTGAGTAGCTAGGATTACAAGTGTGAGCTACCAGAGCCGGCCCAAGGACTGCATTCTGAAGTTTGAAAAAAGCCAGTGATTTTGTCCACATGGTCATCTCCCAAGGAAATGAATGATTGTAGAAAATGCTGAGTACATTGTTATACCAAATTTTACACTAAAACTGACACATAGTTTGGTTAAAAATTTATGCATGTTGTAATAAGACCAGTAATTCAAATACAAAATTAGTACATTAAAAATGAAATGTTAATACTCATAAATGTACTAGTGCATCAAAGATTGATCTTAGCCTATAAGGTGAAGGTGCCCTGACGGACTGGGAAATGTACGTCTGATAAATATTTTTGTGTTGGAGCTGCCTTCTGTTGTCATTGTAATTTGAGGGTAAAGGTAACACAGAAATGGAGCCAAGCAACTTTACTTTGTACATGGAAGCCACTCCCTGGCCAGTCCAGAACAACTATATAGCTTTATGAATAAACTCAGAGTATCAGCACCACCATCCATCCAGTCCATAAAATGTGAAAAGTAAAGTGTTGTTATTATTTTAAGCCAATGTGATTCCTGCTACACAAATTTAAACACTTTTTCTGTTTATCCAAATTTAAATAACTTTTTCAGTTTACAATCAGTACCTCTCATACCCTAAATAAATATCATTTAAAGTTAGTGGCCTTTATCTCCTCTAATTTTACTATGGTGTTATATAGGCGCGATTCCAGTTTCTTCCCTTGATATGTGCTATTTACATGCACAAAAATTTGTTAATACAGGTAGGCTTGTTGTAATTATGTGGACTCTGCTTTTTTTCTTCTAGTTTTAATTAGTTAATCTTTTGGTGGTCGTGGGGATTGAACTCAGAGCCTGGGCACTGTCCCTGACCTCTTTTGCTCAAGGCTAATGAACTTTGAGTCACAACTCCACTTCCAGTTTTTTTTTTTTTTTTTTTCCCCCAACCCTCCCTGCTTCCAGTTTTTGAATGGTTAATTTGAGATGAGAATCTCAGAGGAATTTTCTGCTAGGGCTGGCTTCAAATCCTGATCCTCAAGTCTCATCCTTCTGAGTAGCTAGAATTACAGAATGCATTATGTATGGTTTTATTTAGCTGAATATTGATGGCCACCTTATGCACATTATATATATATGTGTGTGTATATGCATATATATATATAGAGAGAGAGATTCACAGACAGACAGACAGACAGACAGACAGTAAGAGAGATCATGTTTCCTAGACCAGCCTTGAACTTTCATTTAGGTGTCAACCTGTACTTTTATTTTGCTTCAACCTTCTGAGTTGCTAGGATACAGGATCATGGCTCCATACCTGGTCCATATTTTTATACAATCATAGAGAGAGCTGAAAGCTTAGGTCAGTTATCATCTGCTCATAACAGATGTCACAATCTTAGTTTCAGCCTTAGGTTTTATATCAGAGAATGATCATGTCATAGCTTGTTACTATCACAAAATATCACAAATGAGACAATTTTTACAGTCCACAGGCAGCAAATTCCAAAGTCAAGGTGGTGGTATGTTCTGTGTCTGCTGGGAGCCTGGTCATCATTGCCTCTTATTTCCAGCAAGGCCCAGAGTTGTCCTCTCTGACTTTAGAGAGTCTCTGCTACTCTACCAAATGTTCTACTACTGAGTCACAAGACTTAATCCTATTTTGAGGGCTCTGTCATCAGGACTTCATACCCTTCCAAAGAATGTGGAATGTGGTGGTGCTTACCTGTAATTCCAGCCTTTACCAACTAGGGGTGGGATATGAAATGAAGGTTAGGAGTATAATGATCTGAGGCCTTCCCAGGTCCAAAACAAAAACAACACAAGAGACTCCTTGTGATAAATAACTTAAAGCAAAGAGGATTGGGGACATGGTTCCTGAGTTTGTAACCTCGGTATTGTCAAAAAAGAACAAGTAACACTCCTTTTAATACTAGCACTCGTGATTAGATTTCAAAATAGAAATTTTAGGAATGTTTTCAAACCATAGCAGCTAGTAAAAAAATAAGAAAGTATTTGTGACAGTTTTCTTTTATATTATTTAGTCTAAATTTGTTAAGAACAAATTGGCTATACATTTATTTAAATGGGAATATCTCTAGCCATTTTCTATTGTATATGTTTCATGTAGCACTGTTATAAAGGTATATTTTCAAGTGTTTTATCTAGTTACTATTTTTAATCTAATATCTTAATATAGTACTGTACCTAAGTATTGTTATTTTATTGAGGAATGGTAGTTTATATTTCCTAAAGAACCTCATATGTATGTGTGTGTACAGTTAACATATATATATATGTATATTTATGTGTGTGTGTGTGTGTGTGTGTGTGTATATATATATATATATATATATATATATATATATATATATACACTTCCAGTTTCTGCAGACAAAGATGTGCCCATATCTTTATTGAGGCATAATTGAAACATGATTAACTGTACATACTTAAAGAGTACAGTTTGATGAATTTTGATATCTGTATATAGCCATGAAGCCATCACTCCAATCAAGATAACGAGCATATCCATCACCCACAATAGTTTTCTCATGCCTTGTTGTAATGTGTCCTTGTCTCTCTCTCAATAAGAGAAATGTGTTTGAATATAATAAGTCTGAGTAACTGAAATTATCAACGTGTAATAAACTTTGAGATTCTTTATCTTCTAGCTTCAAGTAACTTCGTTATAGAATTAGAATACAAAAATAAGAATTTTAGGTTTTTCTTCTGCTGTGCAACTTAATGGCCTTTTAAAAAGCAAACCTTTTCCGTCTAGAACCAATTCATAAAAGTACTAAAGAGCTTGCCATTTCACTGTGTAATCATTTCAAAACAACAGTTTTTTAAGCCACCAAAAAGGATGCAGTCTTGACATATAAATAGAAAACAGATTGAGTTTTTGGCTGATATTGCTATACTGGTTTAAATGTTGGTTCAGTCAACTTCAGGCTTAGATTACAAGATTTGCAAATTAAAGGAAAACCAAAGGGGAAAGAACATCTGCATAGGTTCTGACTTTGTGGAATTCCATACAGGCACGCTTATTCTCCTTGTGGAACAGGGCATGTGCACAATGAATAACCCTGAAAAGGATCACTGTTGTGTTGTGATTATCTTAAAGATGCAATTGAGGTAGACAGGCAATTCATTATGGAGAACCATGACGGTTTCCAAATGACTTGTTTTTGAGGTATAATTTGGAAGGATTTTTTTTTTTTTTTTGGTGTTGTTGAGACAGAGCCTCTTTATGTTGTCCAGGATTGTCTCAAACTCATGGATTCAAGTGATCTTCCTGCTCAGCTTCCTGAGTAGTTGAAACTGCAAATATGGGATTTCTATGCTGGCAAGATATTTTATTGAATACCAGGTCCTTGGTGGGAATAAATGCTTCCCACATTTCAGTAGTTGTGTTACTTGTACTTTCTTGTATCAAAGTATTGGGACTTGAGAAATGTAATTTGTTTTAACATTTAAATCTGTTATAATCAAAGACTATATGGAGGTAAATTACTGAGTAAATTATAACACAGACTCCATAAAGTCTAAGGAATTCTTGTCTGCTACTGGGTTGAACATACATTGTATGTATGATTTTAAAATGTTTCTACAGATCAGCTAGCTTTCCATTTAGATAGAAATCTCAACTGCCTGATTGGAATTCTTCCATCCCTCTTTATTTGAAGGAAGGCCTTGTATTCTTGCAATGAATATTTAGGGGTGCTTGATTTGTGTCAGATACAGGCACTGATAGGGGAAGAATAGGAGAGTGTCTTCAGTGGTCGTTTGCCAATCTCTAGACAGTTTTAGTTGTTATTATAAAGCAGGGAAGAATTACTATATCAAGTCAGTGATGCTGATAAATATTATATAATGTACAGATCAGTCCTTGACAGTAAGGACTTACCTAGCCCATAAAGTTGATAGGATCAAAGTTGTGCTGGGAAGGTGGCTTAGTAGTAGAGTACTTGCCTAGCATGCATGAAGCCCCGGGCTCAATTCCTCAGTGCTATATAAACAGAAAAAATTTGGGAGTGGTGCTGGCTCAGGTGGTAGAGTGCTAACCTTGAGCAAAAGAAGCTGAGGGACAGTGCCCAGGCCCTGAGTTCAAGCCCTAGGACTGGCCAAAAAAAAAAGAAAAGAAACTTGAAGACAAAAATCTATGCACTACTATAGCTAACCTTCTACCTTGAAGACAATATCAATAAACAAAGAAAATATATACTATATGATAAGCTTTATGTTAAAAATAATAGTGGTGACTTTATAATTCTAGACAGAACAGTGGTATTTGTCTTTGGACATTTGTGTAACTTGTTGTTTGGTGGTGTTGCTAATGATTCTGATGTGAATATTTTTGTATATTTCTGGTGGTTCACTTCGGTTTGATAAATGTAACTAGGAGTGAACTTGCTGGGTCAAAAGTGTGCATTTTTTAGATATTTCCAAGTATATTTCATTATTGCATGAACCTTTGCTTATTATCAAGATAGGGAATTATAGTATAACTAGAACAGTGTTATTTTCTGTTGATAAGTATTTTGGGTTCTTTTAAACTACGTAAAAAAATCAGAATTTGAAATTGTCGGTATACATTTTCTCTATTTGTGGTCTTTTATCACACATCTTTGTTTTCTATTTTTTTCTTAGTATGTATTTCTGTGTGATTATGTATGTGTGTATGTGTTTGAGAAGCTCTTGTTATGTACCCCAGATTGGCTTTGAATTTTTAATCCTCTTGCCTCAGTCTCCTGTGTGCTTTGATTATAGCCAGGTACCACCATATTCGGCTCTGAGTATTCTAGTTAGTAAGCATTATAAAAGCATGTTTCTTTCTGATTGAGAGATGTAATAATGCAAAACAAGAAACTGTCCCACAAGCCTAGTTAGAATACTCCCTGGAAGGCAGCAAAAATCCTTGATGTCAGTCAGACCCTGAGAGAAAAAAGAGTCAAATAGTAGTCTTCAGTAGTTGCTTTGTAGAAAAGGTCATTTGTGTGAAATAGTAGAAGAAATTCTTTTTCTGTAAAAAGGTCCTAAGTAGGGCTGGGAATGTGGCTTAGTGGTAGAGTGCTTGCATAGCATGCATGAAACCCTGGGTTTGATTCCTCAGTACCATATAAACAGAAAAAGCTGCCCTTTGGCTCAAATGATAGAGTGCTTGCCCTGAACAAAAGCTGCTCAGTGCTCAGGGACAGTGCCCAGGACCTGGGTTCAAGTTCTGGGGCTGGCAAAAAAAATAAAGCTCTAAGTTTTGTATTCTGGGCAAAACGGTATAGGGCAAAGTAATCACCTCCCCCTTTATTTTTATGCATTAAAGCTTAGGATTCCTACAAATTGAAAATAAAGCAAAAACTTCTTTTGCTGTTGCTCTTTGCTTACAAAGATTAAAAATTAGGAGTCAGTTGAAGTATTGTTCTATGATCATGGAAACAGTAATATTAATAGTATTTAAAATGAGATTTATGATTTAAAAAGCATGCGTGTCATAGCTACTATTATATCTTGAGGCAAGATTTGTTTTTTTTTGTAAAAAAAAAAGATAAAAAAGGTTGATGGATTACTTACATTTTTATTGCAACTGATTCTTAGCCTTTGTTAAAAACCAATTATGCGAACAAGTGTTTTTTGTTTGTAGTCACATAATTTTATTAACATCTTGTTTTTGAAACACCATATACAAAGGCTTAAGTAGTATGATATTTTTATGTCCTGTCTGGGTATGGGTGAACATGCTTATAGAGGTGGTGATGCACAGCAAGACATGATTTTTTTTGAGAGTCTGCATGTTTTTTTTTTTTTTTTAACTTATTAACACTGCAGTGTGTAATGCATTTAGATTTTTATCACCTACTTAGATGTAGCAGTTCATATTTTTTTCCTCCCTGGATAAAATGAAGCCCAAAATGTTATTTTGACTCCTATTATTCTAAAGTTTATTTTCTGGTTCATCTTCTTTGCTTTTTTTATTTTTTGGAAAAATTTACAAGAACACATTGTAAATTTTATATGCTTTAGAGAAGGAAATAAGCGGAGCATTTATAATGACTAGAGAGTAGCCTGCAAACTGCTGTGGTATATACTCTCTGAGTCACTTGTCAAACAGATCATCAATGTAAGGAAAATGATAACACATCTCTCCACTATTAAAGACAAAACTTCTGTGATTGGACCATTTTAAATTATTAAATGCTGTAAACTCCATAAACTTAATTAGAAGAGGAACAAACTCTACAAAGATAAATGTGTTTTCAATATGATTTGTAGGGAGGGTACAGTAGAAACCGGTGAATAGAGAGGAAATTTATTTCTGGCAGGACTCTAGACATAGAACTGTGGCTGAACTTTTTACCCTAATTACCTCCTGCTAATGCCTGCAGCGGTCTGGAATCAAAGTGATGCTTCAGGCCCTGGAAATTCTCTGATGTGGCAAACGTTTGTTGTGTGAGGAGGGTTTCTTAAGAAAAAGCAGAATATTGTGACAGGATTAAAAAAAAATTTCTCAGTTACCACCCACCTCACTTGTTGCCTACAAAAATAGAGTAATTGTTTGCATCTGTGTGTTCTTTTTTTCCCCCCTAAGAAATAACTGTTATAAATCAATGTGACATAGATCCAGTGAACTGAAGCTTTCCTGAGGTAGGGTGCCCACCCCTTTTAAGGTTTGTCCTTTAAATTTTAAGTTCAAAATGTAAAGATGTTATATTTGATAATTGAGAAGAAACATTTTTACCAATTTTACTGAAAAGTATACTTTTCAAAATCTAATGGTAAGTATCCAATTGCTTAACCTTATAAGAAGAAGTGGGAGTCTGCAGATTCCATTCTCTTAGGTCTCTAATTGGGACTACAACCTAACACACTTCTCCCTTTGAGCTCAAATACTAATCATTCTTTTATAGATTCAGAAATTTCTGGCTTTTTGTATGCCGTGTGTGTGTGTGTGTGTGTGTGTGTGTGTGTGTGTGTTGTATGCCGTGTGTGTGTGTGTGTGTGTGTGTGTGTGTGTGTGTGTGTGTGTGTGTGTGTGTCTTGGTGCTTGAACTCAGGGCCTGGACACTGTCCCCTTTTTTTTTGCTCAAGGTTAGCACTCTACCATTTGAGCTACAGGAATTGAACCCAGGGTTTCATGCATGCTAGGCAAGCACTCTTCCACTAAGTCACTTTCCCAGCCCATTGTATACAATTTTGAAAATAAATGTTCTTTGTATCATTGGCTTTTCATGCTCTATTTTTTTCATTCTCTTTTCTTGAAAAGGGCATTTCTATATTGTGCATAGTCTATATACACTGATCACTAATTTTTTTTTTTTTTCTGTTGGTCGTGGGGCCTGAACTCTGGGCCTGGGCGCTGTCCCTCAGCTCTTTAGCTCAAGGCTAGCACTCTACCACTTGAGCCACAGCGCCACTTCTCGCTTTTTTTTCTGCTTATGTGGTGCTGAGGAATCGAACCCAGGGCATCAAGCATGCAAGGCAAGTGTACTACCACTGAGCCACCTTCCTATCCCTCAAAATGTTTTTTGAAGATATAACTTACAACCAATTATTACACATATCTTTTATTTTTGTTTGTTTATTTTTTGTCAGTTGTGGAGCTTGAACTCTTGGCCTGAACACTGTCCCTCAGCTCTTCAGCTCCAGTCCAGCACTCTTTAGACATAGTGCCATTTCCGTTTTCTGAGTGGTTTATTGGAGATAAGAGTCTTATGGACTTTCCTGCCTATGTTGGCTTTGAACCTTGATCCTCAGATCTCAGCCCCCTGAGTTGCTAGGATTACAGGGGTGAGCCACCAGCACCAGGTTTACACATTTTTTTTTTTTTTTTGGTAGGTCCTGGGACTTGAATACTGGGCATGGGCACTGTCCCTCAGCTCTTAAACTCAAAGCCTAGTGCTCTACCACTGGAGCCACAGTGCCATTTCCAGTTTTCTGAGTGGTTTATTGGAGATGAGTCTCATAGACTTTCCTGCCTGGGCTGGCTTTGAACTTTGATCCTCAGATCTCAGCCTCCTGAGTAGCTAGAATTAAAGGCATGAGCCACCAGTGCCTGGGACACAAATCTTTTATAACAAGATATTATATAATTATTGAGAAGTAATTTTAAATATAATCTATTAATTTTAGCTTTATTTTCTTGGTAATCCAAATATATGATATATATTTGGTTTCTTTGACATTTTTCATTTTCGTTTCTTTTTTTCCCCCCCAGTACTGGGGCTTGAACTCAGCACCTGGCACTGTCCCTGAGGCTTTTTTTGCTCAAGGCTAGTTCTCTACTACTTGAGGCCACAAGGCCATTCCTAGCCTTTTCTGTTTATGTGGTACTGGGGAATTGAACCCAGGGCTTCATGCATGCTAGGCAAGCACTCTACCACTAAGCCATATTCCCAGCCCTTCTTTGACATTTTGAATGGGTTGATTTCTTATGTTTAGTCATACTGCCTGCAAATTAAGCAGTGGTAAATTTTAAGGTTGTTATACAATAATTTTTAGGGAAACTTTATGACAACTGTGTGTGTGCTGTTTGCATGCATTTGTTCTGGGGCTTGAACTTGACCCCTCACTCACCTTTTTTGTCTCCTGCTGGTGCTGTACCACTTGAACTATGTCTCCGCTTTCTAATTCTTCCCTCTTCTCCCCTCCCTTCCCCTCCCTTCCCCTCCCCTCTCCTTCATTATCAGCCCTGGGTTTGAACTCAGAGCCAGGGCTTGGTCCCTGGGCTTTTTGGCACAAGGCTAGTTTTTTTTTTTTTTAACCACTGTAGCCTTCACTTCCAATTGATGATTAATTAGATAAGAGGCTCACAGAGTTTCCTACTGTGGCTGGCTTTGTATCTCAGTCCTCACATCTCAGCTTTTGAGTAGCTAGGATTGTAGGCATAGGCACCAGTGCCTTCCTTTTTCTCTTATTTTATCTGTTAGAGACCAGAATTTGAACTTGTTTCCTAACACTTCCATTCATTGGCTAGAGCTTTATCAACTGCACTATGCCTCCAATCCCAAGGTCTTCATTTTAACAAGTAAAACTATGTTCAGCAAAGTGCCTCGTGGTAGTTTAGAATTCTTTTCTGAGGAGTCTATAGATCTTGGAAATGTACAAATGCATTAACTAGATTGGTTCAATCCCTTTTCATTCCATCATTAAATTTTTTAAAGTCTCAGGACATGACTCAAATGAGAGACCCCTGCCTAGGAAGCAGGTACCGCAAACAAATTAGGACCCCCCCCCCAAAAAAAAAAAAAGACCCTTGAGTGGAAAAGCCACATAAGAGCCACAGCCCTCTGAGTTCAAAAACAAAAGAAGTGTAGATTTTATTTATTTAATTTTTTGCCATGCTGGGTCTTGAACAATGCCTGGTGTCCCTAAGCTCCTTTTCCTCAAGGCTAGCATTCTATACCACTTGAGGTACACACCACTTGTACCACTTGGGTCTCACAGACTTCCTTTCCCGGGCTGGTTTCCAACCATGATCCTCAGATTTCAGCCTCTTGAGTAGCTAGCATCACAGGCATGAGCCACCACCACCTGGATAAGATTTTATAGTCGGTTAAAGGTAATTAGTTTTACAAATTGGATGACTTACATGAAATACACAAATAGAAAACCTAAGTCAGTGAAAAATAACTGACAAGTGTACAAAAATTGGTGGAGTCACATTTGTATGGAACAGTTTAGAATTGTAAGCACTTTTATTTTCTTATGGAAGAAGATTGTAAAGTAGTAATATAAGAACTCTAACTTGACATGTTAAGAGAGAAGCATACATGTGACCAGGGAAAAAGGACCCTCCCTCATAATGAAATGATAATGAAATTTGATGGCATACATTGAGAATAGATCTAAATAAGGCATTGAAAGAAATGGGGGAGAATATTACATATATGTAGCTCCTAAGTATAAGAAAATGAAAGTAATGCCAGGGAAATAATTTTCAATTGTAAGATGGTGTAGTGACATGGTTGGTATAATAAAAGAGCACAATGAAGCTCTAGCTCAATAGGGTCAATATGGTCAAGAAGCATCATAGGAATTTTAATAAGGTTGAGTCACAGTTAAGCCAATGATTTCCACTACTGGATTAAATACTGTAAGACTCTTGATAAAGAATGAAAAGAGACTGGGCTGTAGTGGCTCACACCTGTAATCCTATCTATATTCAGGAAGCTGTGATCTGAGAATCATGGTTCAAAGCCAGTCTGGAGAGGAAGGTTCATGAGACTCTTACCTCCAATGAGAGAAAAAGCCAGAAGTGGGGCTGTGGCTCAAGTGGTAAAGGTAAAGTTGCTCAGGGACAGAGTTTATACCTCAAGACTGGGGAAAAAAAAAAAAGGTGGAAAGATTCCCTGCAAGTCAGCAAATGTTTTCCTGGTATAGGAAATAACCTTAGGCCATGTAGTTTCTGAAAATAAAAAAGTAAATGGTTCTGTTTGTGTTTGAGTAAATCTATTTACACTGCATATGTTTCTGTAATCCTAGTAACTGGGGAGGTGAAGAAAGAGGATCTTGAATTTGAGGCCAGTCTACTACATAGTGATTTTTCTATCTCAAAAAATGAAAATCAGTCAACTCTAAACTTTAATTACAAAAATAGAGTTAAGGGCTGGATTCTATACATTGTGACTTATTTTTTATAAAACTGGCCTTTTTGAAAGTTTTTACTAAATAAAATTTAAAGCAGTGTCTTAATCAGTTCTACACTTACTTTCATTTCTGGTAGGGGAAAACTATATGTATAAAACAGAATCATATATATTAACTGGATATTTTTATTCCCTATGGTATCTTTTCCATAATTTGAATTTCAATCACATT
This sequence comes from Dipodomys spectabilis, assembly GCF_019054845.1. Classification (NCBI taxonomy): domain Eukaryota; kingdom Metazoa; phylum Chordata; class Mammalia; order Rodentia; family Heteromyidae; genus Dipodomys; species Dipodomys spectabilis. Next base: position 8,834,478 of record NW_024870681.1, read on the forward strand.
TGCTTTTCATTGTAGAATATCAGAGAGTCATGGATTCTCTTATTTTTCTATTAGAAAATCTCAAGAATTCGTCTTATCCAAAAATGCATGGATTTGGTATATTTTTATTTAAAAAATTTTTAAATGTATTTGAATATTCACATCTATATAATATCTCTAGTATGGGACTCAAATCTAAAAAAGGATATTGATTTAAGTTTCATATAAATGTCAGACACATAGCTTGCAGGTACATTTCTACATTATTTTAAAAATATTTGACTTTTTTTTTTTTTTTTTTTGGTCATGGGATTTGAATCTGGTCCTGGTAGCTGTCCCTCAGCTCTTTAATTCAAGGCTAGCCCTCTACCTCTTGAACCTAAGCACCACTTCCGGTTTTCTGGTCATTTATTGGAGATAAGAGTCTCACAGATTTTCCTACCTGGCCTGGCTATGAACCACAATCCTCATATCTCAGCCCCCTGAGTAGCTAGGATAACAGGTGTGAACTACCTGTGCCTTGCTAAAATATATGTCATTTTTTATGGCAGTATGTCACATGTGGCAGAGTGTGAAAATTTCCATTTGTGGTATGAACTCAGTGTAGGACAAGTATCAGTATCCAAAGAGCAATTTGGATTCCACGTTGTAGAATTAGATGCTCAGCTTATAATTATTTCAAAAGCTCTTTGAAAGCAGAGAATATTTCTATTTTATAATTATGTTGATTACAAATAAATAAGCTTATTTTGTATAGAATGTATTGTGCCTCTGTCTACATTTTATGTAGTATGTGTTACGATTTAAGAAGAATATCTGATTCTAGCCACAATTCTAATATAATTTCTTAATTTTGTGAGATTTCTCATTTTTGCCTGCTCCATTCAGTTATTCAAATTGAACTATTAAAAGGTATAGTTACCCAGTGTTTATTGAGAATTCTGCAACAGAAAAAATCCTGAATAAAAACTTAACTAGGCTAATCACAAATTAAAACTTTAATACAGTTGTTTCCTTTTTTTTTTTTTTTGCTTTTTCCTTTTAACTATGCAATAAAAAGTGAGACCAATTTGCTTTTGTTCTTTAGGCTCTGAATAAGAATACAAATAATTTAATACTATCAAAATTTTCCTCTTATATTTAAAGGATTAGACTTAGCAACACATGTTGAAGGTTGTGCAGCCTTTTTTCATTTAAAAAATAAGTGTTTCCATGCTTCTTTCAATTTGTGGTAGATTTTAAATGTCTTTGTTATTTCATGTTCCACTTATACATGCACATTTTTGGAAAATGTCACTTTCTCAAACACTTTGTTTCGCTTTTCATAATTTTTTTCAATCTGTTAAATATCATGGGTGAAAACAATAAAAGTCTTTGTAAAGGGAAATATATTAATGTTTAGAATGTGAAATTATAAGAGCTGTATTTCCGATTGCTTTAAAGTGATGGTCATTGTGTTCCATTAAAAAAAATCTTTTCTAAAAACACTGTCCATATTAGAAAATGGCTATTAGTCTGATAAAATATTTGAATGTAGGGAAACGTACTTCTAAAAAATTAAAAGTACAACCAAGAGTCAGAATTAAATATTATATTGTGTTTAGAAATTAAATTTTTTATCAAATTAGTTGCAATTCTTAATTTCCAGCAAGCGTAATAGATCCTTTTGCATCTAACTGCCCCTTTTAAAATAATCTTCAAAGATATAGTATGAGATTACTATGTCCTACCCCCATGCATTATAATAATAAATGCAAAAGTATCCATCATAGTACTTTGTATTCCCAAAAAAGTCCAGGGCATGTAAATCATTCCTTGTTTTATTGATAATAAAAGCCTAGTTATGACATAGAAAGTAGATTATTAGTTTTTCCATAGAAAAGTATTGTTACACTGGGTGTGGTAGACCACATTTGTAATCTTAGCTCCTCTAGAGTCAGAGATAGGCCAGCCCAGCAAATTAAACACTACCATATCTGAAAAACACACTAACGCAAAAGAACTTGATGTGTGGTTTTAATGGTATAGGATTATTTATGTATAAATACATGTTCACATCTACACATGCATGTAGCAATACATGAATGTACGTAACTAAAAAATCTTACTCTCTTTTTTTTGTTACTATTCATCCTTTGGGTGATTCATTTGCCTAGGCATTTAATGCATTCTTTTTTTTTTTTTTTTTTGTTAAATAGTAAATTTATTTTCTATTTTTAAAATTAACTTCTTTTTTGTGCTGTTCCTGGGGTTTGAATTTAGGACCTGAGTGCTGTCCCTGAATTTTTGTGATCAAGGCTAATGCTTTACCACTTGATTCTTAGCCCTACTTTTGGCAATTTTGGCGGTAAATTGGAGATAAGAGTTTCACAGACCTTCCTGCTTGGGCTGACTTTGAACTGTGTTCTTCAGACCTCAGCTTCCTGAGTAGCTAGGAGTTCAGCATGTGACACCCAGCTTATTTTTTATTTTTTATTAAAAATTAGTTTATTAGTTGTTAGTAACTTGCAAGGGAAAAATGCCTGAGTTTGGCTATTTTTTCTTCCTTTCTTGCTCCTCTTGTCCCCAGTCTCCTCCCTTCCCTCCTCCTGTTTTTCCTTTCCTTTCCCTTCCTCTTTTTCCTCTTCCCCTTCCCCTCCCCCTTTCCTTTCTTCTTTCCCCTTTCCCTTTTTCTTTTCCTCCATTTCCTTTTTTTTTTTTTTTTTGGGTCCAGTGGTGGGGCCTGAACTCTGGGCCTGGGCGCTGTCCCTTAGCTCTTCAGCTCAAGGCTAGCGCTCTACCACTTGAGCCACAGTGCCACTTTGGGCTTTTTTCTTTTTGCTTATGTGGTGCTGAGGAATCGAACCCAGGGCCTCATGCATGCAAGGCAAGTGCTCTACCACTGAGCCACCTTCCCAGCCCTTTTCCTCCATTTTATTTTCCCCCTTTCCCATTTCTTCTTTCCCCTTTCTCCTTTCCTCTTTTCCTTTTCCCCTTTCACCTTTCCCTTCTCCTTTCTCCTTTGCTTGTGGTTGTTCTTTTGCTTTTCCCTCAGCCACAGCTCCACTTCTTGCTTTTTGGTAGTTAATTGGAAATAAGACTTTTCTGCCTGGCCAGGCTAGCTAAAACCATCCTCAGATCTCAGTAGCTCCTCAGCTATGATTACAAGTATGAGTCGCTAATGCTCAACTTATTTCTTATATGTTGATTTATACTCTTTAAAATAACCCAGTTGTGGTAGGATTATATCACTTGAAAATAAAATGTTAGCATTTTGAGAAACTTCCATACTGATTTCCGTAGTGGTTACTTTACTAGAAATAGTGTAGGACAGGTCCTGTTTTCCTCATATAATTTCCTGTACTTGTTATTGTTTGTTTTTGTGATAATGGCCATTCTTTCTAAGATGGAGTCTTGGTGATTTTGATTTGCATTTCCTTTACAGTTAAGAATATGGATTGCTCATGTTACTATTAACTATTTGTGTTTATTCTGAGTATTATTGCTTTATATAATATCAATATAAGTTCTTCTCCAACCCTTGTCCCTCCCCCTCCATGTTGCTTGTGATTGAACCCAGGTCCTGTGCATTCTACACAAATACTCTCCCACTAAGATATCACCCATAGTGTGGTATTTTTATGTTTTAAAAAAATATGTTTTTGCCTTTTTCTAGTTAAGATGATGTCACATCCCCATTCCCTTGAAAAAGTGGCACCCTTTTTCTTTTCCCTACTTTATTAATATTTTTTGTGTTATCCTGGGGATTGAACTCAGGGCCTGGGCACTTTTCCAAGTATTTGCGCTCAAGGCTTGTGTTCCACACCTGTGCCACAGCTCTACTGGTCTTTTTGATTAATTGAAGATGAAAGTCACAGACTTTCCCGGCTCAGCTGGCTTGGAGACATAATCTTGAATCTTGGCTTTTTGAGTAGCTAGGATTATAGGCGTGAGCCACAGGCACCCTATTATCTTTTATACAACTGTGCCTATCATGACAAATAGTATTCCTGGTTTATTGAGCTTTTTTTTCAGTCTATTTTCTTTCTCTAACAGTTTTCTTAGCTATAATTTTTTGCATTCCTGCTGTCATTCATTTTGGAAATGAGGTGAATTTACACAATATAAAATGTAACTGTTTAAAGAGTGCAATTCAGTAGCATTAGTGAATGAAAATGTGTAACTGCTACCTGCATCTAGTTCCCAACATTTTCCTCTTACCCTGAGGAAACCTCAGGCTCATTACCCAGTCACCTCCTATTTCCTCTTCTCTGTAGCCACTGGCAATCAGCATTGCACTTCCTGTTTCTGTTGATTGCCTGTTCTGAGGATTCCCCCCCCCCCCCCCCCCCCCCCCCCCCCAGTCCTGGGACTTGAACTCTAAGGGTCTGGGCACTGTCCCTGAGCTGCTTTTGCTCAAGGCTAGCACTCTACACTTGAGCCACAGTGCCACTTCCCTTTTTGTTCTGTTTATGTGGTATGAGGAATCGAAACCAGGGCTTCATGCATGCTAGGAAAGCACTGTACTACTAAGCGATATTCCTCGCTCTTTGTGGATATTTTATAGAAGTAAAATCCTACCATGTGAGATGTTTGTGTCTGTTTCTTTCACTTCACATTTTTTTAGGCTTATTATTTAGTAGAATGTGTCAGTAAGCCATTCATTTTGAGAGCAGTATTATTGTATTTACATCCTATCATGTATTTGTTCATTTTTTGTGGGACACACACACAGTGTGTGTATTTTTCCCATATTTCTACCTTTTGATTAAACATAATCCTTCTAATCTTTGTGTGTGTGTTTGTTTTGCTGTGACTGGGACTCAGACTGGGTATCTGATGCTTTTCCTCATTCCTGGTGTTCAACCAACTGAGTCATACCTCCAACCCCTAATGTATAATGTTTTATGGACACATGCATCTGTTTCTTCTGGACATGCGCCTAGGTATGTAATCACTGTGCCATATAGTAATTCTATGTTTTACGTTGTGAGGAAATGCCAAGCTGTTTTCTATAAGAACTGTACCATTTGATATTTCCACCAATAGTGGGCCACAATTTCAACAGCACTATTTTCTCACCAGCACTTGTTATTTTCTTTTATAAAAATAATGACCATCTTGGATGTGGCATTGTATCTTAGGTTTTTTTATTTGTCTTTGTTCTTGTATTTTTGAGTCTCACTCACTATCTTAGGCAGGCTTCTATTTCGTGATCTTCCTTTCCCCTTCCTCCTGAGTGCTGGGATTACTGGCATTACACACATACACAGTTATGTCTGACTCTTGCTTGTTGATATTTAATTGTTGCAGCAAATTTTTTTGTTTCCTTCCCTCACCTCATGGCACATTTTAAAAAAGTTATAAATTCTGTTTTGCTCATCTCTACATCTGATGTTATTTCAGTTGTCACAATATTTTCATCAATGAAGTTTTCCAAAATTTGAAAGTTATAAAATGTATATGGATCTTATTCTTTCTTTTTCTATTTCCTTTCCTTTCCCTTTCTCTTTCCCTTTCCCTTTCCTTTTCTTTGTGATTATTTGGAAATAAGAGTCTCATGGACTTTTTCCTACACAGTCTGGCTTTGAATCTTGTTCCTTAGATGTCAGCCTCCTTAACAGCTAGGATTGCAGGTGTGACCCACTAGCATTTGACATATATTTATCTTCTAACTGTTCTTTTTTCCCTATATTGTTTTGGCTTCTGTTGGCTTCTTGCAATTTTATTTATTTTTGGTCAGCCTTGGGGCTTGAACTCTGGGCCTGAACACTGTCCCTCAGCTCTTCAGCTCAAGGCTAGCACTCTACCACTTGAGCCACAGTGCCACTTCTGGTTTTCTGAGGGGTTTATTGGAGATAAGAGTCTCACGGACTTTCCTGCATGGGCTGGCTTTGAACCATGATCCTCAGATCTCAGTCTCCTGAGTAGCTAGGATTATAGGCATTAGCCACCGGCGCTCAGCACAATTTCATTTTTAAAGAGTTCTTGGAATCAAACCTAAGGCCTTATAAATGCTAGACAAGTGCTCTACCATTGAGCTATATGGCCAGTTCTCAATTTGCTTTTAGGACTTTGCTTTTCTCAATTTGCTTTTAAAGAAAGGGGCACTGAAATTTTAGTAGCCATTGTATTGCTCTTGTAAGTGAGTGGAATGATCCTTTTAAATTGCATCATTCATTTTTAGGTTTCTTATGTTAATCTTGTACCTTGTAGCCTTGCTGAACTTACTAGTTTTCTGTGGATTCTTTGGGATTTTCTGTTACAGGATCTTATCACCTGTACTCTTTCCCATTATGGATGCCTTTTACTTTTGGTGCTTGATTGCTGTTGGTATATACTTCACTGTAATGATGAGTGGTCAGTCAACCTTGGATTCAGATGTTCTTGTCTTGGTCATCATCCTTTGCTTTTTTCTTCTTCCAGTTTTTAATTTACCTTTAAATAGTTGTACAAAGGAGTTGCCATTTAACAAAGCAGTTTATGAATATGATTTATCTTGAGATTGACATTTTTTCCATGGAGTGTGATGGTATATATGAGCTTTTTCTGGAACCCCTCCTTATTATGTTCAGAAATTCCTTTCCATTTTCAGTTTTTGTAGATTTTTTCATGACAGAATGTTGAACAAGTGCTTATTCTATCATTTTAGGTGATCATGTGAGTGGTATGTGTATTGATTGATATTATTTTGAATCATTCTTTCATGGGATTGAGTTATGCTATACATTGACATTTAGTTTGCTTCTGTGTTGTTGATTTTTAAAATCTGTATTTCTCAGGGACATTGGTCTTCAGTTTTTTTTTCTTGTATATTCTAGCTTTGATATCAGAGTATTGCTTTTCTCACTGAATTAGGAAGTTTTTGTTTGGAAGAGCTGGAAAAAGACTGATATTAATTCTTTTTTAACTCTGTATCTTCATTAGTGAAGTAACTGGTCCTAGACTCATTTTTTTGAGGTATCTGAGTACTAATTATTTTCTTGTTACTGAATGAGTTATTTTTCTAGAAGCTTTCCATTTCATTTAATGAAATAGGTTTATTTAATGTTAATTTAATTTTCAATAGATTATTGACATAAATCACTCATAGCATATTTCTTTTTTCTTTTTCTTTTTTTATTGTGAGAGTACCGTACAGAGGAGTTACAATTACATGGGCAAGATAACGAGTACATTTCTTTTCAAGCATTGTTGCCTCCTCTTTGTTTCCCTTTCCCATCCCTTCCCATCCTCCCCCCAACCCCCCATCCCCCACCACAGTTGTAAAGTTCATTTTTCGACACAAGGACTTGTACATCTCATTGTTGCAATGGGTCCACCTGCATCCATAGTTAAATGATTTGTTTTTTCCCTTCCCCTCCACAAATTATACCAATATCAAATACAGTGAAAGCATGGGTTATACTGTGGGGGAGGGACAAAGCAACATAGAAATCATCTTATAAATATGTTAGAGACAATATTGCATGAAAGGAAAAAAAAAACAAAAACATTTGAATACTTATCTTGATGTTCATTCCCCTAACATCAACTTATCTGACCTTTTCTGCTTGACTCAGACATACACTAGTCATTGCACATAAGGTGAACCATGGGACATTTGTTTCTTTGGGCCTGGCTTACTTCACTTAATATAATTTTTTCCAAGTCTTTCCATATCCTAACAAATGGGGCAATGTCATTCTTTCTGATGGAGGCATAGAATTCCATTGTGTATATATACCACATTTTCTTGATCCATTCATCTACTGATGCTGATAGCATCTTTCAATGCTAATGTTCTTATTTCCACATCTGATGTTAATTATTTGTATCTTCTTTATGTTAAGCTAGTTAGATTTTTTTTTAACCTGCATAGAACTTACTTGGGTCTTAAGTAATAAAGTTACATTAGTGACTTGAGAACTTTGTTAGTATAGGCACTTGTAGCTATAAATTCCGTGGTAACACATGTAGAGCACTGCAGCTCTCACCATGTCTTGTAACTATTGGTTCGAGGTGGTTTAGATTTAATTTGCTTTACTGTATTTCCTAATTTACCTTATAAGAAACTCTTAAACTGTTGTCCCTATGACTGTATTTTGTTTCACCAACAAAGGGTCAATGATTTTTCTCCTCAATCTTATCATTTATTTTCACTAATTTCACTTATTTTCATTGAGTTTGATATGTTTGTAGTGGTATCTTTTAGTGCTTATTTAATTTCTCCAGGTCTAATTATGCATTTGGATAATATGTATAATGTAATATTTGTGCTGATCCATTTGAAGTCACATCTGAGGTTAGTTAAAAGTATTTCTTGGCAAGCATAAGCCCAGAAGTTAAATCTTAATACTCATCCTTCACCAATAAAATAGTATTTTTGATTCTTCTGGACTAATTACTTAATGGTGCTGATTGTAGTGATCTATGATGTTTCTCATTCCTTTACATAATAAATGCCCATGCTTCAATATTTGATTATATAGGTTGTATTGGGAGCTCAGCTTCCTATCTATAGGGTGGACTTGGAAATTTTCTGGGAATTGGGTGATAGATTTTCAGAATTTAATGTGCAGTTCTGAATCAACCCTGAATTTATGATGTATAGTATTATTTAGGATTTAGATAAGTATAAGTTTCACCAGTATTTTTTATTACTAAAGATTTGATGAAAATGTTCAGTGATTTCTTACTGATTCTTGCCTGCTTTATTTGTGATATCTTCTGTTTTTTTTCTTTAGTAGATCTAGATTAATTTTTTTGTTTTATGGTTCATAGTTCCTTATTTACAATTACATTTTCAAAAAATAAAATATTAAAAAAACTTATTCTTTAAATACTTGGCATAAATCTCTTGACTGAAGGGAATTAATAAAATTTATCCCTTGGAGTTTTATAATTGTTAAAATAATGACTTCTCTAAAACTTTGTTTATTGGTTTGTCTTAGAAGTACTTCAGGTAACCCAATGTTCAGATAAAAATTACAACACACATGCTCTGTGTTCACAATAGTTACTTAGTTAAGGGAAGTTTGTCTTCATTTCTGTATTCATCATGAGCATGTGTTAAAAGATACAGCTACTTCTGTACAATTCAGAGGAAATTTAAAAATGGCTTTTTTTTTTTTGGGTCCGGTTGTGGTTGCCTGAACTCTGGGCCTGGGCGCTGTCCCTCAGCTCTTCAGCTAAAGGCTAGCACTCTACCACTTGAGCCACAGCGCCACCTCCAGCTTTTTTTTTTCTTCTGCTGATGTGGTGCTGACGAATTGAACCCAGAGCCTCATGCATGCAAGGCAAGCGCTCTACCACTGAGCCACCTTCTGAGCTCCTTGACTCTGAATTTTTTATGAGAACTTCTGGTGCTTTATCTTTTTTGTTTGTTGTTGGACTTGAACTCTGGGCTTTGGCATTGTCTCTGAGCTGAGTTTTGCTCAAGGTTAGGCCTCTACCACTTTGAGCCACAGCTCCACTTTTGTTTTCTTGGTGATTAATTGGAGGTGAGTATCTCACTGACTTTTCTGCTAAGGTGGCTTTGAACAATGATCCTCAGAGCTCAGACTTCTGAATGACTAGAAGTATAGGTGTGAGCCATCATTGCTTGCCTTAATCTTAACTGTGAAGTCATGACTCTCATTTTAAGATATCAAGCAAAAATCTTTGAAATGTTAATTATTTGAGCTGTGTATAAATCACATTGAGATTTGTGGCACTATTTTATATGCCATGTCTGTGGTGGATAGTGTAGCATGTAGAAGCTTCAAGACTATATTTCTGTGTCATCGGCCTACGCAAAAGAAAAATCAGTGTTGTCTTTCTGTCACATGGAAATGTCCAACCCTTTTCCAAAGAGAAAACAGAACAAATAAAAACATATGGGAAATGTGTTAATGTATTTCAGAAAACATAATGGCAGCTAGAATTTTCCTTAAAAACATAATTTCTTTTATTTCTTAGCCCAACCACACCTTACTGTTTTGTGGATCTACATTCACTTCGTACTGGAGAGGTGGTTAAGTCTATTCAGTTCAAAACATCTATTTATGATCTCCACTGCAACAAGAGGTAAGCATGTTTCTTCTCTTAGAGTGTAATAAATATCACTCCTGGCCATGTAGAGAGGAGCTCAGCCAATTTGATGACTTCGATTTATTTCTTTATTACATCAAGAAAAATTCTGTTTAGTGAATTTGCTTTAAGATTTGCTTTAAGATAAATAGTTACCAGCTTACAGTTTTGATTTATTATTGAGTGTACCTACACTTAATGGTTGTTTTGTAAATATGTATGGGTGTATTCTTTTACCTCCAGTTTGGATTATTGGTGGTTATTGTTATTACTGTTTTGTGCTTGTTCTGACTTTGTCTTGAGCTCAGCACTGGGGTGACATGACTCATCTTTGTTTGCTGAAGGGCTAGATTCTATGACTTGAGCCATATTTCTAATACTGGCTTTTTGTGGTACATTGGAAATAAGTTTCTTATGGAATTTCCTTCCAGTCTGGCTTTGAAGCACAATCCTCAGATCTCAGCCTCCTATGTAGGTAGGATTACAGGCATGAACCATCAGCGCTGAGCAATTGTGCCTATTTTTGAAATGTAGTCTGTCTTCCTTCCAGAGTGGGTCCACATGTGGATATAGTCCTTTCATGTTAAGCTTCCTTGTAGCTAGGATAACCAGCACACACCTCCTTGTCCATCTCATTTTTGGGAAAGGGTCTTTTTCTGTGTTCCTCAAGTCTAGATTCTAATGATCTAAGGGTACTGATTAGCTAGAATTTTATATTGAGTCCTTAGTGCTCATTGATCATTATATTTTCTTGCCATGTGACTCTTTCATCTGTTTGAACTGCTTTTGTCAATAATGGCATATAGCATAATGAATGAGGAGTTCAGTGTTAATATTTATCTATTTTTTTTTTTTTTTTTGGTGCCAGTCCTGGGGTTTGAACTCAGGGCCTGGGCACTCTCCCTGAGATTCTTTTGCTCAAGGCTTTCATTCTACCACTTGAGCCACAGGCCCATCTCTGGCTTTTTCTGTGATTTCCTAGAGATAAGAGTTTCATAGCTTTTCCTGCCTGGGCTAACTGCAATCCTCAGATCTTAGCCTCCTCAGTAGGCAGGCATACAGGAATGAGGCACTTGTGCGCAGCTGTCTTTTATCTTTTAATAATATATCCATGTGAACTCTTATCATTGTTATATACATGGTATATATGTTTTTCTTCTTTTTAATTTTAAGCTTCTTGTGTTTTTTTAATGTTGGTACAGACATAATTTAAATTGATCAAATGTAGTATGATAGTTTCTTAGTAATTTTTATCAAAGATTTATTTCAGTATAACTGGATTAAAGTACAAAGAAATAGAAAAAGAGAAAAACATTCTCTGCTCCTCACACAGCAACTGAGGTTAAAGGCTTCCATTCTGAGTTTTTAAAAGCAAATTATGAGATCAGTGGTGGAACATGTTCTTGGCTTGCTACATGGTGGGTTTGATCCCCAGCACAAAACAAGTTCTCCTTAACAAGAAATTATGACAAGTAATGAGAATAGTTTGCTTGTGTTTTTATATAAACACACACCATATATGTCATATCTTTATTTTGTATTGTTGATTTTTTTTGTTTTTATTTTTAAGACAGGATCTTATCTTGTAGCCCAAGCTAGCCACAAACTCATGATCCTCCTCCATCTCTTTCTTTCAGCCTCCCGAGTACTAGTATTCTATGTGTGCCTCACCTCATTTAGCAAGTTTCTATTGATTATTAATAGTGAGACATATATATATATATTTTTTTTGGGGGGGGGTCCGGTTGTGGGGCCTGAACTCTGGCCCTGGGCACTGTCCCTCAGCTCTTCAGCTCAAGGCTAGTGCTCTATCGCTTGAGCCACAGCACCACTTCCAGGTTTTTTTCCTTTTGCTTATGTGGTGCTGAGGAATCAAACCCAGGGCCTCATGCATGCAAGGCAAGCGCTCTACCACTGAGCCACCTTCCCAGCCCATGAGACATATTTTCTTTTATGTATTTCTTTATTTATGTTAAAGTAAAATACAGATATTTAATTTACATATAGAAATGCTACTTCTTAGATCAAATTGTTAAGAATGCCTTGAATTGATGTGGTGTATAAAGTGTTCTTTGGGCACTCTTTTGTGTGTGTGTGTGTGTGTGTGTGTGTGTGTGTGTGTGTGTGTGTGTGTGTGTTTGGGGGGAGGCACTCTTAGAAAAGTGGAGTTTTTTTATTGGGTATTTCTTATGTATCAATTTATCTTTCTGTTTGGTTGATTATCATATATTAAAAAGTATACTTTCATATTACACATAGCAAATTATTTTTTAGCAATTGCATAGCAATCCAGTGAAAAAATAGAGATGTTTTAGCATAACCAGGAGAAAAAAATTCTAATGATGTAATAGTACTCATTAGAATTTATTCTTTATCTGAAAATTAAATTGTTTTAGCAAATCAACAAAATCTTGCATTTTAAATAGTTCCATTATTTTTTTTTTTTGCCAGTCATAGGCCTTGAACTCTGGGCCTGGGTGCTGTCCCTCAGCTCTTCAGCTCAAGGCTAGCACTCTACCACTTGAGCCACAGCACCACTTCTGGCTTTTTTCTGCTTATGTGGTGCTGAGGAATCGAACCCATGGCCTCATGCATGCAAGGCAACCACTCTACCACTGAGCCACCTTCCCAGCCCCTCCATTATTTTCTTTATCAATTTTTAATATCTTTGGTTAAATTTACATTTCTACAATTTGGAAAAAATTAAAATGTTAATTAACAACATTTACAATCGTGTGTTAGAGATTTTTGAAATTACAAAGTAATATTCTTGATATTTTTGGAATATCACTTTAAATATGTTAACTAAATTATAATTATCACTATAATTTTCAAATTAATTTTCTGATTCTTATAAATCTTTCTCTTTGTAAATTAGTAATAATATTTATGCAGATTCTTAGTAAATTTACACTGAAGTAATTATCTTAGGATTTTTTGGTACATACATATGAGAAAGTTCAGCAATAATTTAAGTGGTAGCCTATATAAATCCATCTAACTATATTACTTTGAAATATCTTTGCAAAAGTCCTTTTAGTAAATAGTAAACAGTTTATTGATGCTATCCATTCTCAAGGTTGATTTGTTCTGTTTAATTTGAATTAAAGTGAAATTATGTTAATAGATACTTTTTGTGGTAATAGTTGGTAAGTTTCTTTTTTCTCTGTATTCTAGTTATCTCTGTTGTTGGTGGAAAAGTTTCATTGCTTGTATTTTTGTATATTGATATAATTATGAGATGTTTTGTTTTTAAATTAACATGACAACTTATTTGTGATTGAATCATAGAATTTTACATTCACTTTTTTCCTGTTTTTTTTTTTCCTCCTTTAATTTTAGGATCCTCGTCGTAGTCTTGCAAGAGAAAATTGCTGCATTTGATAGCTGTACTTTCACAAAAAAATTTTTTGTCACAAGTATGTACCAGATAATTTTATATCCTGTGATAGGTATTTATGTTTATACTATGTGTTTGATAAAGTCCACAGAAGGGTTTCAGTAGTGATAATCTTCCTGTAATTTAGTAGGTGTCCTTACTCAATGGTATAAAATTTATGAAACCTTAACTTTGCCAACATATTATTCTCATCACATTTGTTTTATATTGCTCCAACTTTTCCAGTGCAGTTACCAAGATTATCCTATGTGTGAGATTTGAAAATCAGAAAAACAGCTCAGCCTTTCTATTATTCCTTTCTCTATCTTTTCTTTACTCTTAACCACTTGTATCAATGTTCAAAAGTTCAGAAATAGGCCTGCAATCTGGTTGTAAATTGTATACTTCAATACACATATCTATTATTAAATTTATACACTTATGAAATTACATATGCAAATTTTGTAAAGGAAGGGAGTGGCAGGAGATAGGAAGAGGAAAGGAAAATAGGAAGCATGGTTGGTTTTGAGGAAATTGCCCCATGGAACAGTTGGCCTGTCAAGACTGACATTTTCTGGACAGGATGGTAAGCTAGAAATTCGGAGTTTTGAGTCCTATGTGTGTCTGAGGAAAGAATTTTTTTAATCTGTCTTCTCTGAATTCTGGTAAATAGTTATCTTTGTCTTCTGTATTTCACCTTTCACAACTGACTGGGAAAGCATAGCTGAATTTTCCCAGAGACACTGTGTACTCTGCAGAAATAGTTTAATGGAGCTCAGTTTTGGAAAAGACTGGGAATCCCAATTATACTTGTAGATGTTAAAATACAACATCTATTTACACAAATGTTCACTGAATATTTTCTATGTAGCAATGATTGGTTAGTAGACTTTGTTACTTCACCCAAGAGCATTTTCTTTGATAAAATTATTGTTACGTGTACATGATATAAAATTTCAATATAACACTAATACAATTTTCTAGACCATCAAGATACAATAGAGTAGCTCACCCATTCAGGCTTACAATCTTTTTTTGCTGCATTGTGTAGCTGTTATGCATTAATAGGTTATAGTATTTTATTATGCCATGCATAATAATTAATGTATTTCTAATATAATAATTAGAAAATTGGAATCACATATGGTTTTATTCATTCATCTTTTTAGGTCAGGGTACAGAAGAGTGAGTCAAAATAGAATAAAACTTATCAGTTTCAGATGCCTTATTTTCTTGAGCACTTAATTGTTCATTTCATCAATAGCTTTTTTCTTTTTTTTTTTTTTTTGGGTCCGGTCGTGGGGCCTGAACTCTGGGCCTGGGCACTGTCCCTCAGCTCTTCAGCTCAAGGCTAGTGCTCTACCACTTGAGCCACAGCACCACTTCCAGCTTTTTTTTTTTTCTGTTTGCTTATATGGTGCTGAGGAATCGAACCCAGGGCCTCGAGCATGCAAGGCAAGCACTCTACTACTGAGCCACCTTCCCAGCCCCTTTTTTCTGTTTTTGCTAATCAGAAATACCTGTGTAAAGGCCATTTCAATATTAGGAGCCTCTTCTGTGATTGCTTTTTAAATTTATGCTATATTTTTTGGTTGTATCTTTTCTATCAAGTTGAAAGTATAGAATAAAATTAGAGAAACTAACCCAAAATAATTGCTAAGGTAATTATTTAAATGATAAAACTGTGTTTTGTTGAAATATTGTCCCTATTTTCAAAATTATCTTCTGGTGTGTATTGGAAATAGTAATTTTCAATAGTTGTCAGTTTCTTTATATTAAGTAGTAAAGGCCAGATACAGGTGGGTCATACCTGTAATCTTTATCTATTGAAGAGTCTTGAGATTTGAAGACAGCTCACCATCTGAGATTTGTGGTTCAAAGCCAGCCTGGGCATACTCAGTGATATTCTCTCTTATCTCCATTTAACCACCCCCCTCCAAAAAACAGCCAGATTTGGAGCTATGACACAAGTGGTAGAACACTAGCCTTGCGCATAAAAGCTCAAGGACAGCATCAGCTCCCAGACCCTGAATTCAAGCCTCAGGACTGGCATGTACACAAAAAAGTAGTAAAATATAATATTGGAACAATGATTGTAAGTTATCATATTGAACTTTTTCTCATTTTTTAGTTGGAAAGTCAACATGTTTTTCTCATAATTCATTTAATATCCATCTTAGAAATTTAAAAGGAAAAATTAGCTTCATTATAATAACTTAAAATAACTGTAGACCAGGGATGTCTTAGTGGTAGAGTGTTCACTTAGCAGAATAGAATGGTTAATGCTTTGGTTGATTTAATATCACTTTGGATAAGATACTATAGATATATTTGATGATTTACTCTGCATATCAGTATATTTTGTGTTACTATTAGCATTTCTTAGTATTTGTTTTCTTTCCTCCCTCCCCTTGTGTTTATCAGCCTCTCTTTTAGACTAGGTCTTGAAAGATTGCCCAGATTGTCTTTGAATTTTCTATCCTCCTGCCTCAGCCTCCTTGGAGCTAAGAATGTAGGCATGCACTTCACTTGGCTAGCTCTTTTTCTTAATGTAGCCCATTCTTTCTTCTTAGTCATATATTTTATGTATTCCTAAGTGTCTTAAAGGTACTCTGGATGTATTAATCTCTTATTATGTGAATTATTCATAATAAAAAGTAGAGATCTGGAAGTCTTAACAGTATTTCTGATAGTGCAGTCATTTAATTTTAAAGTAGTATTCACTATATAACTAAGCTCTATTCAAATGTCTTGTCTTCTGACCTATGAGGATTTAAGTTACTCTCAAAGTACCATTGATACATTGACTTAAAATCTTTGTTAATATACATTACATATAATAAAATAATTGGTGTTGATTTGCTTCACTAATATTTTATATCAAAAACAGTTTAGACGGATACCACTCTATTTACAGTAGCATTTCAGTACAGTTCTATCTAACCTTCATTTGCAAATAACCTTGCCAAGAATGCTAATATAGGTCATTCGCATTTATATTATGAAATGTTTTGTTTGTAGTTACAAATTCTTAACTTGAATATTCCAGGGATCAAGTTTAGGAATATGATTTTAGGTTGGTAAGATTGGTGATATTTAGTAAGTATTTGAATTAAGGAATTTCACCCTTGCCACTCTAGAGTGATTTTATATAAAAATTTTGAACAACTAGGTTGCCAGTGGCTCAAGCCTATAATCCTAGCTTCTCAGGAGCTTGAGATCTGCAGATGGTAGTTCACAGTCAGCCTGGGCAGGAAAGTCTGTGAGACTCATACCTCCAACTAATCACCAGAAAACCAGAAGTGGCAGAAGTGCCCAAGCCCAGAGTTCAAGCCCCACAACTGACCAAAAAAAATATTTAGAACAAACATATGTCAAAATATTAAATCAAGGCACAAAGCATACCCCTTTATAACTTGAAAGAAGCTAAATTTTCTCCAATTTCCTCATTCTCTCTGCTTTGCTGTCTTTCATTTACCTCCCATTTTCTTTATACATACTGAAACTTGGTATAAATTATTTGCATTTTTCTGTTTGGGTTTATACTATCCTATGAATATAAGGCAGTTTTGCCTTTTGGCTGGGTACTGGGGTGCAGGTAGGACAGGTTATATTTGTGTACTTTTGTGGTAGATCATTTGACAGTAAGGCATAGCTTTTCTCTATTGATTGATACTCCTTGCTTGTTAAAGAAGTAGGATCAAAACCCATGTAGAATGACAAAAATCTCTGTTTAATGAGAATGTTGTTTTGATCATGGAAACAGTTAACTTCTAAAGTAATCTGAAAAACTCATACAGTGCATTCTTAGTTGAGTGACTTAGTTATATCTGAGTACAATGAAAGTATTGTAAGTAGAGACAGTTGTATCCATCTGAGCAAGCATCAGGGCAATTTGTACCCAAGGGTGGATGGCACAGGTAAAGAGAACCACTAGAGAATTCTTCACAGAACAAATCCAGTGTGATGAGAAAGGAGACACCTTTGTATTTAAAAGCATAGAAAAGTTGCCCTTAAGCAGCTGTCTAATGTGGAAATCCAAAACCCAGGTGTGATTAGGAAAACAAAAGGCAAAGATTGATAGATGTCATTAGTAGTCATTTTAAATGTCCTTTTAAATTGAAAGCAGATAGGAAGTCTCCAGGGAGACTAAGGAGTGTCCAGTAGGCAACCTGTCTGCATTGTCTTGTTTTTACTTTGAAGAGGAAAATTTTTTTTCTCACAGGCTTAGTTATTAACATTGGTATGTGTGTTCTTCATTTATGTTAATAATGAGTAACACATGAAACAAATGTAAATGGATTTAAAGTAGTTTTAAAATGCAGAGTTAAAAATTTTTGGGTTAAAAGCTTTTTTATGTTAAGTAATATGTTTGTAACAGGCAGAGTGATTGGTAAGTTCATGTGAGATCCAAGTCAAGTTTAAATTAAAAGTTAAACTTAACCCTTTGCTTTTAGGTTCTACATAAGGTAGAGAGGCTGCCATGATGTTTTCATGGCTGGGACAAGCTTCCTGTATACAATAAATAGTGAATAGAGGTGCAGTGAATATTACCATAAATTTTCTGTTACCTGCACATAAAATTCAATAACGGTATTGACCCCTCAGCCTGGCCATACTCTGAAATTCATGATATGTTTCATTTTTATGAAAAACAACAACAACAACAAAACAATTTATCTCCCAAGTTTTTTAAATCTTAAAATGATCAGTAATCATTTATGTTCTAGGTAAATAAATCTATGGAGTGCTATATATTATTTTGTGTGTTTGTTGTTTTTCTGGTGTGTTCATAGTATTTGTAGTGTGGTTCTTTTTGTCTTGTTTCTTTCATGGATGTAGATACAGCAAACACTATCGTCTTTTCCTCAGATCTTCATTGTTGAATAATATTAATGTGTGGATTCTCTGCATATTCTCTGTCAGTTGACAGCCATTTGGTTTAGATACACTCTTGGATTATTATGGGTAATGCTTACATGAATAGTAGCTATGATTGTGCTATGAGTAAGATACTCTTTTATGCAGTGAAGATTTAGTAGAGTCAAGAGGAACAAATCCTTGCCCACATATACTTCTGATCAAAGGACTAATATAAAATGGGTAAACAAAAGCCAAATATCATATGACCCTCTACTGTTGTTATTGGTTGACATTGGAAGCTAGAAGAATGAAGCCAGTAGTTACTATAAATATATCAATGGTCCCAAAAGCTGTCTGTTGAGGAGTCCTTGGCCAGTTCCTTTTCCTCACTGGCTTACATCTTAGTATATGCTCTTTTCCTTCCCACATTATTGCAGCGTCCATTCTTTTATGTCTATTTGTTAATGTAAAGGTGTAATCTTTTGCCCTTGTATAGGTATGTCTTTTGCCATTCACTTTCAGAACATACCATAGGCTTTCTTTCTCCTCTCTCCTTCTTTTATTTATGATCTTCAGACTTAGGAATTTAAAGTCATTTATCTTCATTTTCTTGTTGAGATATGCCCAATTATTGGAATAAGTGATTCCTAGAGAAGATTTAAAATCAGAATGAACAAAAATGTACCTCATTCAACTATTGAAACTGCAGTTCAGGGAATTTTGTGAGACTTGGAAAAATACAAGCATTTAATTTTCCTATTTTTGTGGCATCAAGCTACATAGCATCAACTATTTAGGAAATTTCTGAATATTTTTGTTTAAAATTTTTAGGTTGTTATCCTTGTCCTGGTCCAAACATGAATCCTATTGCTCTTGGGAGCCGCTGGCTTGCTTATGCTGAAAACAAGGTAAGCCACGATGCATGATTGTGTTATGTGGAATGAAGCAAGTTTTTAGGTTCCTCCATAGCATATGTGGCAGTAACCCATATTGAATGTTCATCTTACTGCTGCTTCTTGTACTGTCATTTATGTGAATAATTAAATCACATTAGTTCAGATGTGGTCTTTTTTTTAGCTATCAAGTTGATTTACTGAAGTCTTCAAAGTAAAGGAAGACATTTATACACTTACACCTTTTATGTATTATATAGTGTTAACCATCAATATGAGTTGTGCTTATGTCTTTCAGCACTCTATGTATGAAGCTAGAATGAAATACAAAAAAAATTGCAGATTTTATAAAGATTAGTATTTTTGTTGGTGGCATAATTAATGTATCTTGGGAGTATTATTGAATAGTATTAAATAGTTTTTGACAAGATCTAGATGTGGTAAGTAAAGGAAGTATTTAGCAAAGCCACAGAACTAGTAAGTCAGTAGCCTGTGGAATGTGCAAAAATCAACTTCTAATGAAAATAATTTTTTAGTTAAATTCTTTAATTCCTTATCCAAAAGTCTGTTGGTGAATATTAAGATATTTTGCATTTAGCTGAATACTCTATTTATGTTTCATTTAGTTTCTACTCTTAATTTTACCACATATATAATAAAAATTGCTTTTTTCAAAGTACTCTTTTCAAACAGGACAGTAGTTATATTAATTGGCACTTACAAAAATTTCTAAATGGGGCTGGGAAGGTGGCTCAGTGGTAGAGCGCTTGCCTTGCATGCCTGAGGCCCTGGGTTCAATTCCTCAGCACCGTATAAGCAAAAAGAAAAAAGCCAGAAGTGGTGCTGTATCTCAAGTGGTAGAGCGCTAGCCTTGAGCTTGAAGAGCTGAGGGACAGTGCCCAGGCCCAGAGTTCAGGCCCCACGACTGGACCCCCAAAAACAAAACAAAACAAAAAAATTTCTAAATGAGCTAGTCTATATTGGCAGTTTCTTATCCTTTTAAATTTTTTTGGGAGAAGCATAGAATTAACAATTGTGAGTTATATTTTAGAATGAGTTTCTTAATAGTGCTCTCTTTTTTTTGGTGGTTCTAGGTGACTTGCACATGTTTGATAAGTACTACCACTGAACTACATTTCCACTTGAAAATACTCTTTGTAAAATTGTAAGCAGGAAGCCATGTATCTTGATGAGATTCACTTTTCAGTTTCTCTGTCATTAGCTTACATTAGTTGTACAGTGGGGTTTTTAATTTGATTGTTACCTTTCTGTACCAGTTTCTCATATTTTTAAGTATACTTTTAACTTGGAAAATTTGGAAGAATAATTTTGATAGAAAAAGCACAAAGCTGCTTCTTCTGAACTATTTCACAGTGACTTGCACACATCCCTAGATACTTCAATTTTGTCACTTTACTTTTGATAAAACACTTTACCATTCATCTTTAATCTGCCATTCCTCAGGTCAAGTGCTTTTTTATCTCCTCTGTGCCTCTCTCTCTCCCTCTTTTATTCCTCACCTTCTCTCTCTTCTTTCTCCTTTTCTCCCTCCCAAATTCACTTGTTCCTTCCCTCTCTCTGCCTCCTCCCTATCTCATCGTCCAGTTTCATAAACTTTGTGCCTATTCTGTTCCTAGAAGAATCTTCTTGATCTCAGTGTGTGGAGTAGTTAAAGTTGCAGACATGAGCTTTTGATGCTGGCTTTGAATGAGTTTTATTTTTAGTTTGATAAGATAACTTCATAAAAAAAAAAACCCTCCCTTTCTTCCTTCAAGTTTTTATTTGATATATCGTTGGTTATATTTCTTTATGATTTTGTTTTATTTTTATGTACATATATTACATGTTATGTGTTTCCCTTCCATAATAGATTACATTGCTTTCTTTGCTTAACAATATTCCCTGGAAATTAGTCCATTTGATGTAGAGTATTGCATTGGAGAATTTCTTCTCACCTTTAATTTTGTGGAGCAAAGATAACAGATGTAATTTTGGGGTGTGTCTCTGTGTCAGACCAAATTGTCATGTACAAATTCTGGCTCATTTGTAGTCAAATTGAAAAGGTAAGAGTGTTGCTTACTTGTTTGTCCTTGAATGTTCTTTGTGCCTGTGGGGGGAAATAGGTGATAGCCTTTGCAGAGTGTTCTTTCCTTTGTTTGTGCAGCAGGAGGCAGCAGAGGGATAATCTTTATAATCTCTTAATTGTGTATTTGTGGATGAATGAAGGAGGGACAAGATTCTTTATTTTATTTTTATTTTTGGAAGTTGGGGGCTTGAACTCTGGGCCTGGGCCTTGTCCCTGAGTTCTTCAGCTCAAGGGGAGTGCTGTACCACTTAAGCCACAATGCCACATCCTGTTTTACCATGGTTTATTGGAGATAAGAGTCTCAGGACTTTCCTGCCCAGGCTAGCTTTGAACTGAGATCCTCAGATCTCAGGTTCCTAAGTAGCTAGGATTATGGGTGGGAGCCACCAGCACCAGTCTTGACAGATTTTTTTATTAGCAAAGATAATCACTTTCTAAATCTACATTTTATTGCATGTGCAGCTACAGATACTGAACAGTCACCTAAAAATGACGTCTGTTCAGTGTTCATGGTAGAAATTATGTAGAAGCAGCTTCATTGTAGATTTTTAAATGTGTTTCTTTTTATCATTTTAATATTGCTTTGAGGAACAATGTGAGTAATGAAGAAATTTGAATTAATAAAAAGATTACAGCTGGGAATGTAGTTCTGTGGTAGAATGCACAGGGTCCTGGCTACAATTCCTAGCACCTTAGGAAAAAGCATGAAAAGATAACTTGTCATCCCTATTATATGTCTTCACAAAAAGGACATAGTTTTAGGTTATATGAAGTACTTTTAGGTGTAGATTTTTATGGCATTTGCACTGTTTTTAAAAAACTCATGCCAGCTGGGAAGGTGGCTCAGTGGTAGAGCGCTTGCCTTGCATGCTCGAGGCCCTGGGTTCAATTCCTCAGCACCTCATAAGCAAAAAAGGAAAAAACCGGAAGTGGTACTGTGGCTCAAGTGGTAGAGTGCTAGCCTTGAGCTGAAGAGCTGAGGGACAGTGGCCAGGCCCAGAGTTCAGGCCCCACGACCGGACCAAAAAAAACAAAAAAACAAAAAAAAAAACTCATGCTACAACATAGTCTGTCATTTTATTTAAAAAAATTTTATATTAGCATTAATTTATTATAATATTTAGAGCTTGCACATGATGTAGTTTGCTCAAACTTACCCAATCTCTATTATTTCTTAGTCTCAATTTTAAAGCAGTTTAAACATACGGATATTGGTAATAATTCTTCGTTGTTGCTAAGTATGGCGAGTGAAGGTCCATTGAAGAACTCAATCCTGATTTATTGCTTGGAATGTGAAAATTGTGCATATCAAAATAGTTATTCACATTAACAGTTGGCAAGTTTAGTTGTTATTGTCAGGCATAAATAAGGGTATTTCTTTTACTTTCTGATGGTAATAGTAGTTAGCTCTCTAGTGCATGTATTGCTTTATGCATAATTTGTGCCATTTTTATTGTGATACAGTTGAAAAATGCAAATATTGCAAAACCTTTTGACTGGTTTTTGTTTTATATTCTTTGTAGAGGAATTAAGAGTAGAAAACATCCAATTTTCCAACATGTCAAATACTTAATTTTAAGAAGTTATGTGTTAATTATGTTTTTATATTTGTATAAAGGCTGCCAGACCCCAAATCCTCTTGTTTCAGAGTTTATCAATTCTTTTTTTTTTTTTGAGTTTATCAATTCTTAAAGACCATTCATCTACTAATTAAAACTCTGGTTTAGCATGGAACTGCCTGAGTGGCACCAGTGGATTATAAAAAGGAGTAAAAATGTCTCAGTTTGGCTTTTGGTTGTTTTGTCTGAAATAGTCTCATGCAGGCATTCCCACTCACCATCATTATTATGTACCATGAGTAAGTGCTGTGTAATACTAGAGTTAAAACAGTTTAATAGAAAATGACTCTGGTTTTCTCTTCAACCTCAGTTGATTCGGTGTCATCAGTCTCGTGGTGGAGCCTGTGGAGACAACATTCAGTCTTACACGGCCACAGTCATTAGTGCTGCCAAAGTGAGTACCGCAGTGCTGCTGGGGAGATGTGATTAGGCAAAGTCACTACCAGGATCTCCCCTGAATTGTGTTACATGTTTTCTTACATTTTCATTCATAATTGTGAAATAAACATAAGATTTAAAGTAGAATATTGTGCTGTGAGTTAGTGAATTGTAATTTAATAGTTCAAGGTTAACAATTTTCTACTTTAATGATTGTAGGATTCCTACTTACCCATGTAAAATAAAAAAGTATGTTAAGTGGTTTAAAGCCTGGTAAGTATTTTCTTTTTCTGTTATTTCCATAATTTTACCTACACTGGGATCCCTGAGCATCTTTGAACATTACTGAGTCTTTGTGACATCAAAAATTCCTCACGGAGACTTAAGTTAATCCCCTGGCACATTCATAGATTCTTTCATATCAAGGGACTAGTCCTTCATGTTTGTCACGTGTTTCTTTTTTTTGTGTGTGTGAGGGTTAATTTTGATGATGCCTGGTAAACTTTATGCTGATTATAAGGTATTCTTATAACCACTATCCTTTTGAATTGTGAAGTATACAACAAAACAATTCTAATAATAGGGATGACAGAGTGAATCTACATGACAGCATGTAATAAAAAGCACAACTATTCAGAAGAGAACAACAGTTTAAAGTAAACCACAGGGAGGGAATCAAAGGTCACACTGTTTTATGTTAAACAAATACAAAAATACTTCCAGACTGATCACAAATGCTTACATGATGTGCTTTAGAATGTGTCCCTTGGTCTGATGAGAGAAACATTACTATATTTTGCTAAAAAGGGAAATAATGAATAAGTTTTTTGCCTGTAGCAGTATATATTTATAATTCAGACATCTTTATAAAGAATACCAGATTTTCTCCATTGTTTACGCAGAAGTAATGATGGTTATTTCAAAAAGAATTGTCTAAGACAGTAATTAGGAAGAATCCTCAGTGTTATTCTGGTTTTCTGTATGATGTAACGAGACCCATGTCTCCTGTGTTAGACTCCTTTTACACTTTTCTCACATGCTTGTATCAGGATAGCTCCTTGTTATAATTTTGAAGAAAGTTCACTTATTGAGTGGAAGATAACTTATTCAGCTTTTTTTGTTGTTATCTATGTCATTCTTATGTAAAAGAAAAGATATCTCCTTTTTATAACTGTTCTGCTATGGGCTTGCTGGGACAAGGCTAAGTTTAGTATAATTTGAAAACAACAAATCTGAACTCACTTTGGCACACCTCAGGATGGTAATTTTTTTTTTTTTTTTTTTTTTTTGGGTCCGGTTGTGGGGCCTGAACTCTGGGCCTGGGCGCTGTCCCTCAGCTCTTCAGCTCAAGGCTAGCGCTCTACCACTTGAGCCACAGCGCCACTTCCGGCTTTTTTCTTTTTGCTGAGGAATTGAACCCAGGGCCTCAGGCATGCAAGGCAAGTGCTCTACCACTGAGCCATCTTCCCAGCCCTCAGGATGGTAATTTTAAGGCATATCTTGAATCCTTCTTATTTATACTGTGAGAAATTATGTTGTAGTAACATCTTAAGCCAGTTTTTCAGTAGGTCTGGTTACCATTGGAATAATGATATTACACTTCCCAGTATGTAAATGCCTTGTATGTCTTAATTTTTTAATGAACACTTTCAATCCAATTTTATGTTGGATCTGTCCTCTATGTTGTAATTATACCTCACTGAAATATCATTAAATACAAAAAGATTTTTTTTGGGGGGGTTTGCGGGTCTTGAACTCAGGGCCTGGGCTCTGTCCCCGAGCTCCTCAGCTTAACTGAATTTCTGTTGCCAAAATTTTGTTCTTCTGCTTTTATAATTATATGTGACTTAGAGCATATTTATAGAGTTGTATAGCTCATCAAAATTGTTTTTAGAATATTTATATCACCCTAAAGAGAAAGTTAGGACTCCTTTAGAGTTTTATTTTTATTTTTGTCAATCCTGAGGCTTGAACTCAGGTCCCGGGAGCACAAGGTGAGTGCTCTACCATTAGAGCCACAGTGCCATTTCTGGTTTTTTGGTGGTTTATTGGAGATTAGAATCTTACTGACTTTCCTGCCCAGGCTGGCTTTGAACCATGATCCTCAGATCTCAGCCTCCTGGGTACCTAGGATTACAGGTGTGAGCCATTGGTGTCTGGCGGACAAAAAGATTTTTTTAAAATGTCCACATAATACCTCTTTACATTGGAATCAGGTCTAAGAACATGAATACTTTGAAATTTCCTTGGAATTATTGGTAAATTATTTTGTTCCGATTGCTATTAGACATAGAATATCACTTCATTTTACTTCCATAGTGTTTTATTTTAATATAGAAAAGATTAGAAAGTTTGAATGATTTTTTTTCCCTCCAAGTGGTAATTTCTCTTGGTAAGCTGTTAGATATTATACTAGATTGGCCTTTGGGGGAATAAAATTCTTTATTTTTTTTATGGCAACTACATGAAAATAACTTTTAATTTCTTTTAGAATAATTTCTCTACTATTATATGTTATACTCCAGTTAGTGTGAAAATTCACTATGTATAGCTAGTATATTTTTTTCTGTTTCAAGGGATGTAAAGTTTACTTTAAAATAAATCTTGCAAAGGTATCTTTAGCCATGGCAATCTTTCTAGAGAATTCTATTCAGAATTTAAGAATGAACAGTGATGAGCCAAGCATGGCAGTGGTTCACAATTGTAGTCCCAGATGCAATGACAATGGAATAATCCTTCAGAGAGCAAGAAGAGCCTAAAATATCTAATGTTGTTTTTTGATGGCAAATTACTATGTTATAAAACTTAATAAGAAATTATGAAAAATAAGCCAAGACCAGTGGCTCATGGCTGTAATCCTAGCTACTCAAATCTTAGGATAATTGTTTGAAGCCAGCTTGGGCAGGAAAGTCTGTGCGACTCTTTATCTCCAATTAATCACAGAAAAAGTCACAAGTAGCATTATGGATCAAGTGGTAGTGCTAGCCTTGAGCAAGAGGAGTTCAGGGACAGCATTCAGGAACAGAGTTTAAGCCTTACAACTGGCAAAAAGTTAAAAAAAAAATTACGAAAAATCAGGCATGAATTAGTTCTTATTTGTGAGTATAGGCTTACTGTATAAAATTTTAATTAGCATACAAATTAAATAATACATAGGAAATTCAATAAGGAATGATTCTACAACATAGGACTATTAACACTAACTTATGAAACAGTAATCCTCCCCCCTAAAAATCATTAATAAAAATAATAAAGTATATATGTATCAGCTGGGAAGGTGGCACAGTGGAAGAGTGCTTTCCTTGCATGCCAGAGGCCCTGGGTTCGATTACTCAGCACCACATAAGTAAAAAGAAAAAAGCCGGAAGTGGCACTGTGGCTCAAGTGGTAGAGTGCTAGCCTTGAGCTGAAGAGCTGAGGGACAGCGCCCAGGCCCAGAGTTCAAGCCCCATGACTGACAAACAACAACAACAACAATAAACACCTATGTTAAAATAAATAACATTTATTTCATTGTTAAATCGTTTTCTTGAGAGAAAAGTTGCTATTTTTCTTATATCTTCCTCTGAGTTTTTTTTTTTTTAACCTACTTTCTTTCATGAAAGGATTAAAGTTTTAATTGTTAATTTATTTAGAGGTGTTAAGATTTGACGTTGGCCTTGTTAAACAGGTGCTTTACCACTTGAGCCACATCTCCATTTCTTTAGTTATATTTGGATGGGTTCCTCATAATTTTCTTGCCTGGGGCCATCTGGGACTTTGATTCCTGTACTAAGGCTTTTAGCATACCTGGAGTTACGGGGTTGGGTTCATGCCCAGCTTTCTGTTTAGAGGGAAAATGGGGTGGTCTTCAGGCTAGCCTTGAAATATGATCATCTAGTATCTACGATTATAAATACCTATATGCCAGCACTATTTTTAATTTTTTTATCTTATGCAATTGTGAATATAAATATATTTAATGCTTATACACTGGAAACCTCAAAGTTAACATCTTTTTTGGATTTTTTTTAATTTCCAAAGAATATTTAATCTGCATACTTTTAGAGTTTTCTCATTATGACTGTCCTTGGAAAGAATGTATGAAGTGAATGGAAAAATATAATTTTTGTATATTTGTATATTTGGTATATTTGTTAAGTCTTGTTTTATATTTTTAAGTTTATTTTAATGTGTTTTAGCCCTAGTGTGGTCAGTTCTAATAAAAATGCCTTTGGTATTTCTTGCTACTTGATAATTTCTTGTTTTTTGTTTTTGTCGGTCATGGGGTTTGAACTTTGGGTTTGAATGCTGTCCTTCAGCTCTTCAACTCAAGACTAGCACTGTACCACTTGAGCCACAGCACCACTTACTTGATAATTTCTTAATGATAGCTAACAGTTTTGAGAGAGCACCACCATTAGGGCTAATCTTTTGGGAGTACAACTAACTGATCCTGTACCAGAAAGGTTAAAGATGAGTAGTGACAGAACATACAGCAAGTTCATTTGAATTATGGCTCATAATAGATTTTAAAACACTTGTTATAATAACCTGGAGCTATAGTTTTGTTCTTTAAATACTTTTGTAAAGATTAATCAGGAATGTATTGAATTTTTAAGTATAGATTTAGATTGTGAGGATGCTCACTGTACTTTTTCATCTCCATTTGATGGAATATTCTCCAATCTGTGCTTATCCTCCTTCATTTTTTAGTGTAGATTTGAGGAAGTTGGCAGGTATGGACATACTGTGGTAGCTACCAAAATCAAATAGAAAGACAAATTATGGTGATGCAAGTTAGATATCCAAAAACAATGATGTGAGAAATGTTAAATTATGACATAAAAGTGCTCATAGTTGTGCGTGATTCCAATAGGAAATAAATTTATTCAGAAAGCAAAGATCTCTAGTAATGCAGGAAAACTTTCCACACCCTTGCCTCCCCTTCTCTCATAGCTAGTAGTTAATTTGTCAAGGCAAATTGTTCTATCTTTTTAATACACTAATTGCAGATTTGGTGAATATTAAGATTTAATCTCAGATTCTTGTTCACCAGTAAGATGAATCTATCAATAGTCATAGTTTTTCCTAAGAAATGTTAAGAAATCACCATTCAAAATGATCTTCTATGAAATAAACTGTTTTTCTCTCCTTATGTGAACCTTTACTGTTACCTTGTAGTTTGCTCTACTACAATATTTTCCTTTTTGTATGTGTTTCAGTTTTTAGTTTTATTCTTATTTAGTGGTATAATTGATTAACCAAAAGGCTCAGGGCATTGTAGAGTATATACAAGTGAAGACTTTAAAACTAAAAGGCATTCCTTTGATAAAGGCATATCTACTTCTACTTCTAAGTGGGAGTAATTCCATTAACATTAATGGAGTGAAGTTAGTATGTCAGCTGAGGTATCTCAGAGGTTAATCAGGCTTCCTGGCCAGCTCTTGACATCAATACACTGGCGCCTGATTCTCCTGGTCCTTCAGAGGTTTACGTGACAACACTCTTACAGACTTTGTGTAAGTCATTTCTTGTGAATTATTGAAACAAATGTTTGGCTGCTAATTGAGGAACACTAATGTGTTTTATAATCACTGCAATTTGAGTTCTTAGCACTAAACAAAACATTTACAATTGATTTGTGGTTTTTGTCTTGGTTTCAGCCTGCTGTGAATTATATCATTTTGCTTGAATTCAGCCAGTAGCTTTGTACTCATGAACTGTGAGATCACAGATAGTACCAGTGATAGATTATGAGGCTAGATATGATTGGGTAGTGGTTAAGAACCAAGTTGTGGAGACAGTCCTATATTTGAATTCTAGTTAGTCATTGGTTAGCTGTTTAAGCTGTCATTTTACTTAACTTTTCAAGCTTCATTTTTCTGTATCAATGAGCAATTCTATAGAGGTCATTATACAGAAGGGTTACCATTTCATAAGTCATGTAATGGATACATTTCTGTAATTTGGACATTGGCACCCCCTTCTTTTCTTTCCCCATGTTTCTCCCTCCCATTCCAAATAAAGTTCATTTTCTACATAATGTATACTGAATATCATGATTGACATTGTTAGTTTATAATGAAAAATGTCATTAGAAACGTTTTTCCCTTTTATATAATTTTAATGCAGTTGTTGAAAATATCATATTTATGTATTCCTAAACATAGTGGTTTGTGTGTCATTTATATGTTAAATTTGAAATAACTGAACAAGTAAGCTATATTATATGCAGAATATAGGTGAGAATATTTTCCTCATAATTATTTTAGAAGTCACCTTGTTGAATATTAATTTGAAATATTTTAATTCAAATATTCCTTACAACATGAGAATTGGGAAAATGTGTATATGTTACTTAATATGAAAACTTGAAGATGTCTATTTAATTTTGGCTAAGATTCATCTTCATTTACATAGCATTCTATTTGTTTTAGCTCACTTACTTTTAATGCAAAATCATCCTATTGCTTTAAAAACATTTTCATTTACACAAATCTCCACTGTCAGGTAAATATAGTGATATATGTAGTAGTTATGAATTACCTTTATATGCTTTGAATGACTAGAATTAAATGTAACCATGAAACATCCTCATCTCTAATTGAAATAGTATGTTAGAAGCATACTACATGAAGTCATTTCTTTCTTTCTGTTTTTTTTTTTTTTGGTTGGTCATGGGTCTGAATTCTGGGCCTGGGCACTGTCTTTCAGCTCTTCAGCCCAAGGCTAGGGCTCTAACACTTGAGCCGCAGCACCACTTCTGACTTTTTCTTCTTATGTAGTGCTGAGGAATGTAACCCATGGCCTTATGCATGCAAGGCAAGCACTATTTTTCTGAGCTACCTTTCCAGCTGCATGAAGTCATTTCTTTCACTAGATTGAAGAGAATCCTTTTAGCTAGTTATGTGGTATTTCCTCTAGCAATTTGAACGACTGTGAAAAGCATTTTATAACAGAAAACAATGGATTTATTTTAGAATTGTTGTCATTTGCCTCATAGGTATTTTAAAAATGTCTCTATATTATACTTTAGAAGATAGACACCATATTCCATATATTTTTTAAAAAAATCCCATATTACTAAATAATTTTCATTCAGATTATATATTTTGAAGGTACACAAATTAATGTGAGTGAATATGTTATATACTTTAATAAAAGTATAATTTTACACTTATATGATACAGAGCTTTTTAACTATAATCATGATAACTTAATTATGGGTGTATTTATACAATGCTGACTTTGGTGTTTTTTAAGTTACATTCCCCTGAACAAGTACTGATTTATTAACCAAACTTCAAGATCATTTTGAAAGTTAGACCTGTTATTCAGGACAATTTGTTGTTATATAGTATTGAAAGAAAATAAGCAATTTAAAAATGAATTAGCATGCATGTTTCTATACATTATGAAATATTTGAAAATACATGTGTTTATTTAAAATTGTTCTTTTTACCTTGCATTGTATAGACATTGAAAAGTGGCCTGACAATGGTTGGGAAAGTGGTGACTCAGCTGACAGGCACACTGCCCTCAGGTGTGACAGAAGATGATGTTACCATCCACAGTAACTCAAGACGGAGTCCTTTGGTTCCGGGCATCATTACAGTTATTGACACTGAAACCGTTAGAGAAGGCCAGGTAAGAACTTTGGTGCATGAAGATTGTACTACTTGTAGATTGTGATAAGATCAAGAATAGATGAGACTTAAGGAGATTAATAGTTTAGAATTTTAGAAACTGTGAATATTTCAGGTCTTATTTTGAAAATGAAAGTAACAAGCCTGTTATTATTTTATTGTTTTGTTTTTAATTTTAATTTATGGTGATATTAGGAGAAGCCTGTTTTTATTTTTTTCCTTCTGATACTGGTGCTTGAACTCAGGCTTTACATAGTGGCGCCCCTTTTTGCTCACAACTAGTTTCTGTCACTATCTCTAGTCATGTTTTTCTGGTTAATTGGAGATTCAAAAATTTGTCTACCTGGACTGCTTCAAATCTTGATCTCAGTCTCCTGAAGAGATAGGATTAGGGCATGAGCCACTGGTGTCCAGCATATTTCTTATAAAATATAAAAAATAATACATGAACATTTAAAATAACATGAAAATAGAAATAGCTTGTTTTAAAATCCTGTTTCTTCAGATAATGTGTGTGTGTGAGTGTGTGTGTGTACGTACACACGTGTGTGCGCAAACGCCAGTGTGCCAGCCATGGGGCTTGAACTTAGGGCCTGGGTGTTGTCCCTGAACTTTGTGCTCCAGACTCCCTCTACCACTAGAGCCACAGCCTCACTTCTGGCTCCATTGGTAGTTAGTCTCACAGACTTTTTCTGCCTGGTCTCCCTTCAAACTTGAATCCTCAGATTTTAGCCTCCTGAGTAGCTAGTATTATAGACTTTAGCCACTGGTTCTCAGCAGTAGTATGTCTGTCTGTCTGTATTTATTCAGTTGTGGGGCTTGAACTCAGGTCCTGGGGTTGTCCCTGAGCCTCTTTGTGCTCCTCTCTAACGTTCTTTTTTTTTGGGGAGGTGGGGAGGGGGTTTGGTTGTGGGGCCTGAACTCTGGGCCTGGGCACTGTCCCTCAGCTCTTCAGCTCAAGGCCAGCGCTCTACCACTTGAGCCACAGCACCACTTCTGGCTTTTTTCTTTTTGCTTATGTGGTGCTGGGGAATCGAACCCAGGGCCTCATACATGCAAGGCAAGCACTCTTCCACTGAGCCACCTTCCCAGCCCTCAACTCAAGCGTTCTGTCACTTGAGCCACAGTGGCACTTATGGTTTTCAGGTAGTTCATTGGAGGTAAGCGTCTCGCAGGGACTTTTTTTTTTCCATTTTTAAATTTTATTTTATTGTAAAGATGTTGTACAAAGGGCTTACAGTTACATGAGTAAGGCAATGTGTACATGCTTTTTAGATGATCCATAATTAACTTTATAAGTATAGTTTTTTTTTATATTCAGTAGTTTCCTTCTCAGAAAATAAAGGCTTTTCTTATTTTTTTTAATGTTTTTTTTTTTTTTTTTTATTGTAAAGCTACTATACAGAGGGTTACAGTCACATGAGTGAGGTTATGAGTACACTTCCTATTGAGCTTTGTTACCCCCTCCATTGTTTTCCCCCTACCAATCTTTCCCTCCCTACCTTCCCCGAGGTTCTTTTTTTTTTTTTTTTAAATTGTGATTACGTGATTACATAATTTACCAAATTTCACAATATTGTGGAATAATGATGCTCATTTAAAGTCACAAGTTCATTCTTACTTTCCTGGAGTAAATTGTCTATCACGGTCTATAACATATAATGGTGTGCACATATACACCATACATGTGATCAGCAGCATGGGGATATTTAGTAGTGGTTTGACCAGATGAGTGGGAGTTCTTTGTTTCTTAAGTCCTGTTAATTTTGTCGTATCACCTAACATTTTGGATTTAGCATCCACTTATCAGGGAGACCATGTACCGTTTGTCTCTTTGCTCTTGGCTTACCTCGCTCAACATGATTCTTTCTAGCTCCATCCATTTCCCTGCAAATGCCATTATTTTGTCATTTCTAATGGCTGCATTATATTCCATTTTGTATAGATACCACAATTTTTGGATCCATTCATCTGTGGTGGGGCATCTGGGTTGTTTCCATATCCTAGCTATTGTGAACAGTGCTGCAATAAACATGGAGGTGCACATGTCCTTGTATATTGGTTTCTCATAGGGACTTTTCTGACCAGGCTGACTTTGAACTGCGATATTCAGATCTCAGCCTACTGAATAGCTAGGATTATAGGCATCAGCCATTGGTGCTGGGCAGCAGTTAGTTTTTAAATGTAGGTTCAGAAACACTTTGAAGGGGTAATTATAAACATAGGAAGTATTTTGTCCTTCTTCATCTTATTGATAAGATAGTTCTGGCAAGAAGTCCCCATTTCTCCCTTCCCTGTGCACTCAAACTTTATTTTCTTTTGTATCATAGTTTTCCCTTTCCAAACATATTTCTGAAATGTGTGTTTTTGTCTTAATAGTTTATAATCATTTTTATAACTGACTTCATCTCAAATCAATTTCTAGAATAGGATAGTAGAAGGTTTATGAAATGTATTTTCACATAAAATTCATATCTGTTTTCAGACAAAATGCCTAAAAAGTATGTGAGTCTTTAAAGTATTAACCTTTAATATTGCATGTTCTTTTAAGAGAGGCTGTTCCCACTATATATGGGCCCACATCTTGATGAAATATTACATTTGGCAGCTATTCATATGTTGTTTCCTGTAGTAAGATCAAATGGCACTTAAAGCAAAAGTGGAGTTTGCCACAATTAAAACAAAAAATCTTTGAAATTCTGGGTTATTAAATATGGATGATATATTTTATTTAAAATGTAAGTAACAATACAATTTTCTTCCTCTTCCATCATAACTTTGTGGTTAACCAAATACATTATAGGCTTGAATTGTTTTTGTTTAATGAAGTGCTAGCAAATTTTCAGTGGACTATAATGCCTTTTTCTCTCTGTATATGTGCGTGTGTGTGTGTTACCTGATGCAGATACACACATACAGATGTTCTCTTTTAAAAGTGCAATTAAATATATAAACCTTTGTTATTTTTAGTGTTATAAAATTTTTCCATTTTGCTTTACGAATGTTAATTCATCTACAAGGCCACCCACATTTATTAGGTAATAACAGCTCTCCTCAACATTGTCTAGGACCATAAATGTGTTGAAGATCTAACATTTGTTGACAGATTTGTGGTCAAATGAAAGTAGAAAATGTCATTTGAATATTTTTTTAATTAAATTGAGGTGCAACTTGTATACTTATAGTAAATATAGGGACCTGAAAATTCAACATTCGGGATTATGTTATATTATGTTACATTATGCCTTAATTTTTCTCTTCACAATTTTCATTTCCTTTTTATGAATTAAAAACTGAAGGAGGGCTGGGAAGGTAACTCAGTGGTAGAGTGCTTGCCTTGCCTGCATGAGGCCCTGGGTTCCATTCCTCAGCAACACATAAGCAGAAAAAGCCAGAAGTGGTGCTGTGGCTCAAGTGGTAGATCACTAGCCTTGAGCTGAAGAGCTGAGGGCTGTCCCAGGCCCAGAGTTCAGGCCTCAAGACTAGCAAAAAACAAAACAACCCCCCCGCCCAAAAAAAAAAAAAAAAAACCAAAAACTAAAGGAATTCAATTTTTGGGCTAAAATACTTTAAGTGGTATAGTACCCACCTAGCAAACTCAAGATTCCAAGTGAAAACCCTAGCATATAAAAAAAAAAAAAAAAAAGCCCAGGGCTGGGAAGGTGGCTCAGTGGTAGAGTGCTTGCCTTGCATGCAGGAGGCCCTGGGTTCGATTCCTCAGCACCACATAAGCAAAAACAAAAAAGCGGGAAGTGGTGCTGTGGCTCAAGTGGTAGAGCGCTAGTCTTGAGCTGAAGAGCTGAGGGACAGTGCCCAGGCCCAGAGTTCAGGCCCAACGACCAGACCCCCCCCCCCCCCCCCAAAAAAAAAAAAAAAAAAAAGCCCAAACAAAAAATAAAATTCCTAAAATAATGGCAGAAAAATAATGAAATCTTGGTCTGAGATGTGGCTCAGTGGTGATAGCACAGGTAGCCTAGGTTTGATACCCAACATCAGGAAATAGTGGGAAAGGGGCTGGGAAGGTGGCTCAGTGGTAGATGGCTTGCCTTGAACGCATGAGGCTCTGGGTTCAGTTCCTCAGCACCACATAAGCAAAAAGAAAAAAAGCCAGAAGTGGCGCTGTGGCTCAAGTGGTAGAGCGCTAGCCTTGAGCTGAAGAGCTGAGGGACAGTGCCCAGGCCCAGAGTTCTGGCCCTACGAGTAGAACCCCCCCCCCCCCCCCAAAAAAAAAAAATAATGGGAAAGGGAAGTTAGGGAAGGAGGAAGAAAAGGAGGAAAGAAAGAAGCCAGTTTATTGAGTTTGTAATTCCCAATTGCTACTCAGGGGTCTGACACACGTGGATTCCTTGAGCTCAAGGAAGCATAATATGACCAAGAATCTGTGGAAACAAAGGAATGTTTGCTCTCTTTTATAGACACAGATTATAGGTGTGAAGTTGCGACACATTTGTATATTTGTGATATATAGAAAGGTAACATTTGAAATTCTATGTTAAAAGGCAAATTTTTCAAATACTCAACATGAAGAATCTTTTCTTGATGCCTGTTATCTTAGCTATGTGGGAAATATGGGTTCTAAGATCATATTCTGAAGCTGGCCTAGAGAGAAAGACCATATCTGAAAAATGAAGCAAAAACAGCTAGGTTAGGCTCTTGCCTAACAAGTGGTGGTCATGAGTTCAGAATTCCAGTATTTCCCCTGCAAAAATAAGTGACAAAAAACAATTGAAGTTCTGTTTTTTTCTGGGACCCATAATATCGCACCTATGCCATGATTTGAAGTGGATTTCTTTCAGTATATCTAAAAGAATTGTCCTATCAAAGCCAAAAAATTTAAGCATTGCAAATACTTTTTGTCTTTTTTTCTGAATCTGTTTTTGTTGTTATTTTTTTGTTTTTTGTTTGGGCATCTTTTCTGCAGTAAATCATTCAATTGGACTGCAGGCAAAGATTATATTAAAGGCTATAGTAGTCATAGTAAATTTATCAGGTTTACCCTATTCCATTTGTGTTTAATCATAGCTGAAATATTTTCATTTTTCATATGTATCTCAGAAGCTACAGATAACATTACACTATCTTTGCTATTTAAATCCACTAGACTGCTATAAAGGTATTTTCATGTTAATTGTGGATTGTGCTTCTATGTTACATCTGGTTTGCCCAATCTTTGAGTTGCTGTATTGGTTGCTTTGATTTTATGGTGATGGGATCATTGTGTGGTAACTGCATTAAAGAGGAATGGATTTAATTGACTTTGTGTCCATTTTCATCTGTTACTTTCATGTTTTATTTAAAAGCATTTCTTGACTAAGTTAAGTGCTTTGATTTGCCTTTTACACATTTATGCAATTGAATGTAGCAATGTGGCAAAATCTGTGATAGAAATAAAATACCCCAGAATGATACCAAAATCCAGAGCTTTATCTTGACATGTGAACAAATGTTATTTTAATGATTCCTGAAGTGTTTTGTTCTTATGATGAAGGCTCATCTGCCTTGTACCAATTAAATGCTTTCTGTTGTTTAATATTGTCAAGTTGTTAATAAAAGAGGCTCATTCTGCTTAGATAAGTGTTGAGCATGTTTTAACCAATATGATGATGCAATAGAGGCCTTCTCTAAGTATCTGGATATTTCAATTTATGGGTCTTATAAATAGAAGAAACAAAGAAACTATGTAATATTTTGAGGTTTTGCTATAAACTGAAACATTCTTTTTATCTGGTGCCTTCTGACTTTATTCCTGTCATCAAATTGAAGTACTCAATGCTAATTGATATAAATAGGGTGTAGGGTTACTATATATGAAAGAAATAGGACTTTTTTGTGTTTTGTGTTTGGTGCTGGTAGTGACCTTCAACTCAGGCCAGGGTACTCTTCCTTAGCTTTTTCACTTAAGTTGGTACTCTACCACTTGAACCACATCTAGCTTTTCGTGGTTAATTAGAGATAAGAGTCTCATAGACTTTCCTGCCTGGGCTGGCTACAAATCATTATTTTCTGATCCCAGATCTCTTGAGTAGCTAAGATTATAGGTGTAAGTCAGCAACAGATGCCTGTGTAGAAATGTGAATTTTGGGGGGTGGGGTGGGATAGGGTGATTGTGGGGCTTGAACTCAAGACCTAGGTGCTGTCCCTGAGCTCTTTTGCTCATGGCTAGTGGCTCTATCACTTTGAGCACAACCCTACTTCCAGTTAGTACAGTTATAATAACCTTCCAATATGGTCAAAACATGTTTTAGGTTGAGAAGAATTGAGCAGTAGCTGGTGTAGTTTTCATGCTATTGGTGAGAAAATACTAACCTCCTTTTTTCCTTTACTTAAGGTGCTTGTGAGCGAAGACTCTGACAGCAATGGCATTGTGGCCCACTTCCCTGCCCATGAGAAGCCAGTGTGCTGTATGGCTTTTAATACAAGTGGTAAGTTCTTTTGACATTTATCTCATGCATTTTCCAATCAAGTATTTTGGAAATTGAGAACATCTAATGTGGAATGTGACTCATCTTCATTATTAGTATTTTTATAAGAAATGTTAAGCTATTTCTAATGGGCCAGACCTGTAATCTCAGCATTTGGGCTTGCTGAGGCAGAAGGATCTTGGGTTGAAGGCCAGCAGGACTACATATTAAACCTCTGCTAACAAAAACAACCCCTGCTCCCAAAAAAGTAATGCTAATGATGCTCATTGATTAATGAATCAATTTACAAATCAATTTTGATATATCTAAAACAGTTTTACTGTCAGTAAAATGATTATTGAACAGAAGCAGCAGGTAAACTGTGCTGTTTAGGTGCATTAATTTTTGTATTATAATAATGCCAACTATTCATATTCCAACCGAGAATATTAATACTTGTGATTTTGTTTGCAAGCTAACATTTTATTAGCTTATTTACTTACTTTGGTGATGCGCTGTTGTTCTGCTTGTATTTAAGGCCTTTGATGAGACCTATTATGGCAATACAAAACGATTCAAACATAAAAAGTAACTAAAAAAAAGCAATGAATGCAGGATTCATCCACATACCATAATTTTAATTTACCAGGTGTGTGTGTGTGTGTGTGTGTGTGTGTGTGTGCACATGTGAGTGGAAAAGCATGTTTTCCTGAAACATTTGAATCCTACTAGATATACATGTCTAACCTTTATTCCAGTCTAATTAACTAAATATTTCCTTAAAATAGGGAATTTTTTCTACATAACTAATTTATATTTTCAATTAGAAAAGTCCCACTTGATATAAATTTCAATATCATTCATAACTTAATATTTTCCAAAATCAGTTTTAAAAAGTGTTCTGTAACTGTGTCTAACCAAGGTCTAGAGTCTGCCTAATAAGAGAGAACTCCTGAGCTGAAACCCCTAAGCCACCTAAGAAACCCAATCAAAGCAACAACAGTAACCGGAGGTTTATTTCAGGCTTACCCTTTACCCTGTGTATTTCTTTTAAAATTCTTTCTCTTTCTTTTTTCTGCTTCCATTTCCCAAGTTCTGGAATTAGGAGTGTGTAGCATAACACCTCACAGACTTACTAGTGTTTTGGGTTTTTTTTTTTGTTTGTTTTTGCTTTAAGCTGCACTAATATATCTGTGTTTACCATATTATCTTACTAAGAGACAAATCATATGAGATATCATATGAAGATGTGTCCTTGTTTGTGAAATGATCTGTGATCACATGGTTAATATAGTGATCAGCAATTGTATATATGTTAGTGTTTTCTTGTGAAGATGGGTGAGTGTTCTAGGGAGTGTTATTTTGACAGCAGGTTTGAAATGTACAAATATAAACTTATGTTACAGAAGATTGTAGGCTGATGGCTTTTAAAAATTTGTCATGATTCCTGTAGTTTTTGTTGTTGTTGTTTTGTGCCAGTCCTGGGGGTTGAACTCAGGGCCAGGGCATTGTCTCTGAGCTTCTATGCTCAAAACTAACATTCTACTACGAGAGCTACAGCTCTTTATATAGCTTTTTTTTGGTAGTTGATTGGAGATAAAAATCTCCAATCACTCCTCCTGAGTGACTAGGATTACAGGAGTGAACCACTGGTACCAGCTTTGCTTTTTAAGTACTAATATTCTGTTAAAATGTCCTTAATCAAGAGATAGTAATTCTTCTGTGTGTATCTGTGTGTGTGTGTGTGTGTGTGTGTGTGTGTGTGTGTGTGTGTGTGTGTGTGTGTGTGTGTGTGTGTGTGTGTATTTTTTTTTTTTTTTTTTTTTGGTCTGTCTGGATCTTGAACTCTGGGCCTGGGAGCTATCCCTCTGCTCTTCAGCTCAAGGCTAGCATTCTACCACTTGTGCCATACCAACACTTCTGGCCTTTTCTGTTTTTGAGGAATAGAACCCAGGGCCTCATGCATGCAAGGCAAGCACTCTACCACTGAGCCACCTTCTGGCCTCCTTCTGTATATTGTTGTGGAAAGGATAAATAATTAATTCTTTATTTTTCATTAGTTATCAATTTTCTTAGTAAAACTTTCAGTTTTGTACAATTTTAAAAATTACATGTCTTTAAATGAAATACAGAACTGTTCTTTTTTTTCAGAGATATCTAGCCTTTATAAATTTATAGCCTTTTCAGATTTTATCAATTTGATTTATGTACTAAGGAGTATGTTGTTTTTATATTATTTTTTAGAAATGAACATCTTTTTAGAATTGATTATAAAAAGTCTCATCTATTTTACTTTCCTTTCATCTTTGTAAGTCAGTAATGATAATGAGAACATTCAGAATAATCTCCATTTTGGTCTTTGTAATTTTTTTATGGAGATATTTTTGTAGTGATTGGTGACCATGGGGATTGATTTAATTAGTAAAGACAAATATGTATTTTCTGAATTTTGTTGTTATGAAGAGAATTGAAGAAACACTCTGAAAGTATCATCTTTGCAGTCTCCCATTTAGGGTAAGCAATGTGACCCAATTAAATTCCATTCATCATGTCAGACTTCCTCTACGTTAGTGTATATTTCATTTAACCCCCATTGGAATACCTCTAGTATTCCAAGTTAGAATTTTTCCTGATAGGACTTCATTTTATATAGAAAACATATAATGTAAAGATCATGGTTTCTCTGTCATTGCCAACTATCAGTTTTTATAAAAATGACTTCATTTTTAATGGTCATTTTATCATTTGTTTGATCTTTTTTGTTTGAACTTACAAGATAAGACAAAAATAGCAACATTTATACATAATATTTCTGTGTCCAGAAAGCACTAGGTTTATAAAAGTATGGTATAATTTGTTTCCTGATAATGAAGTATTTTTTTCCTTTGTGAATCTTTAGTTTCCGTAGGGATTAGATGTCATTTATCTTTATGTCATTTCTTAGATGTCATTTACCAATATTCTGCATGGTGCCTCACTGTAGTAAGAAACTTATCAAAACTTACTGAATGGATTGTTTTAAATCTGTTCCTAGCCATCCATGGCACTGTGGTAAGGTATGGTTTTTCCCACAACGAAAATAAAAGTGTTAGGTCAATTTAATTCATATGTTTCCTTATTCTGTCCTCATTTTTCTGTCCATTTCTTATTGATGTTTCCTAGAGTTATTTTAGAATTTACTTACTTTACTGTATTGGGACATGTATTCATACCTATTATTTAGCAACAAATCTACCTCTGCTCCCCCATTTTGTGGAGTGGTACTGCGGTTTGTCAGATCTCCAAGCTTGCTGTGAAGGCCCAAACCAGTTGAACTACACCTTTATCTCATGTCATTTTCCAAGTCCTCTCTTACAGAGATTAAATAGTGTAAGGGTTAAGTAGTATTAGACTAGTTTTTACTAGTTTGCAAACTTGTTCATTTAGAATCCCCAAAAAAACATACTTTTAAGCAGATAATTGTGTTTCTCTTTTTCAAGCTCATCTACCTCAAGTCATCACACTTATATACTAAAATAATTTTATCTAATGGAGAGGCATATTTTTTAAAGAACGGGTTAAAAAAATATCCTGGACAACAAAATTCAAGGAAAAAGGTAGACCCATTGTAACCTGCTGGGAAATGTTAAAAAAAATCATGTAAAATAAACTTGATGGAATAATATTGGAACCTTAGTTAAGGAGAAATTGTAGATTGGTTTACTTTGTATTGTGCATTTCTGTCTTCTGTGAGACCTATTCAGAAAGGAAATCAAGTGTCTCATTAAATAGAGTTGTGAAATTTCTAGGTCAGCAGCTGCATTCTGTTTGTTTTTTAATTTCTCATTCCCACACTTGTTTATTAGCTGTGATTCTGAGTCCAGAATGAAAACAAATATTTTAATGGTAGTATTTATGATTTGTTTACAAGCGCCAGATTGGTCTCCTTGCTACGTCTTGGTAAATTCATTATGGGTGGTATATATCAGTTGTTTTCAATTATTTAGGTACAAAATGAACAATAATTTTGAGAACTTTTGTATTGAGACTATTTTTTGGAGCAGTTTTTGGTTTACAACAAAACTGAGTAACAAGTACAGAGTTCCCATTGCACAATTCCCCTAGGAATGCACAATTTTCCTTACCACTGCCATTAAACAGTGGATGAACATGTTCCACATATCATTACCACTCATTGCCCACAGTTTCAATTTGGTCCACTCACAGTGTTAAACACTGTACATTGTTTTCACAAAATGCAGTACATATTTGCTATTGTAATATATTACTTTATAGTCATAGTCCTAAATAATTTTCGTCAAATTTGAAACTTTAAAGCCCTTCTTAAAAAATTTTTTTAACAAGTTAATTATGTATGCAGTACTACTTCATCATAATTACTACTCTAACATTTTCTTTCCTTCTCTCTCTCTCAAACTAGTCTGGTTTAATTTTCACATATAGAAATCAGTATTTTATTTGTATTTCCCTGCCTTCCTATTTGCCTGCCCCCTTTCCACAAGTGCTTTCATTCTAGACAAGAATATTTCATTTTTAATAAATTTTTTATTGTGAAAATAGTATACAGAGTGGTTCTATCAAGCATTGTTACCTCCTTTGTTTTTCCCCTATTAGATAAAACTATTTCTACTTCCTAATTCTCTTTTTTAGTTTTTCAAAGTGTCTGTTTTTTAAAAGGATTTCATTTTGGTGTTTCTATGACATACTTTAGTCAGATTATTTGTACATATACACATTCATGCATACATACATATATATATATACATACATACATTGTAGCATGCAGTCTTCCCATCCCT
Source organism: Dipodomys spectabilis (assembly GCF_019054845.1). Taxonomy (NCBI): domain Eukaryota; kingdom Metazoa; phylum Chordata; class Mammalia; order Rodentia; family Heteromyidae; genus Dipodomys; species Dipodomys spectabilis. Next base: position 8,876,532 of record NW_024870681.1, read on the forward strand.
CCTTCCTTTTCTTTTTTGCCAGTCCTGGGGCTTGAACTTAGGACCTAGTTGCTGTCCCTGAGCATTTTTGCTCAAATTTAGTGCTCTTCAGCTTGAGACATAGCTCTTTTTCTGGCCTTTTGGTTGTTAACTGGAATGAAGAATCTCATGGACTTTCCCACCTGGGCTGGCTTCAAACCATGATCCTTACATCTAAGCCTCCTGAGAAGCTAGGATTGCAGATGTAAACCACCAGGGCCTGGCTGACTTGATGTCTTTAATTCAGTAAATAATTGGTCTGCTTCTCAGAGGTGTTACTTATGCCTGCTTAAGGGCTGAGAGCTATGAAGTGTGACCTATCTACATTTTAAATTGTTACCTTCTCCTTGGGAGGGAAATTTCCATCCTTTAATAAGAGGAAAATGAATGTTGAGTCTCTAGTAAAGCAGTTTAAACATGTACCTTGTGATGCTTGACTGCATCTTTAGCAGAATTGACATTCGTCTAGTTACTTAAATGCTTTATTTTGAAAGGTGATAGTAATTTGAGCTTAATATGTAAAGATATTTAAATTGGAATTAAAAAAATAAATGCAGATCTCATTGATCATAGCAAGACATCAGAAAAATACTTTTCCTTGATTTCTTTCTAACATCTGAAATGTCTTTCAAATTTACACAATAATTGATTTGAGATTCATTTGTTTGACAGCTTCTGGTCTATCACTGCTAATCACCAATACTGTAAAGCAAAACGGTTGAAAAACATATTGCTTTTTTCTTTTTTTTTAATGGGTCCGGTCGTGGGCCTGAACTCTGGGCCTGGGCACTGTCCCTCAGCTCTTCAGCTCAAGGCTAGTGCTCTACCACTTGAGCCACAGCGCCATTTTTGGCTTTTTTTTTTTCTTTTTGCTTATGTGGTGCTGAGGAATCGAACCCAGGGTCTCATGCATGCAAGTCAAGCGCTCTACCACTGAGCCACTTTCCCAACCCCTGCTTTTTATTTTTCTTGATTCCATTATAGGTTGGTATACTTTGTAGTCTCACCTGTGTGTATTTTACTCATTTCATGGATTCCTCTCTTTGTTCTTGTTCACTGTTGCACTGTAACTGTGTGAAAACTTGAGCTAGATATAGTAAGTATAGTGTCTATGGTTCACATACAATAATGTGCTAGTTTCTTTATTTCCTTTTTTTTTTCCTGGTTGGTTGTGGGGCTTGACCTCTGTACCTCGTCACTGTTCCTGAGATTTTTTGCTTAAGGTTAGTGCTGTGTCACTTTAGCTACAGCACCATTTCTTGTTTTCTGATTCTTAATTGTAAATAAGATACTTATGAACTTTTCTGCCTGGGCTGGTTTCATACAACTATAATCAGATCCCAGCTTTCTGAGTAGGTGTTAGCCACTGGTGCTGGGGCTGTCTTAATTTCTTTTAAAGCAAAAGAAGTATGTTTCACTTTAATGGAATGAAGTAATAAACTATAATGCATTTGTGAAATAATTTTTCTTGAGAGAGAGCATACAAAGGGCAAAACTATGTAGGAGCTGTGTAAGTCCTAATTCAACTCTGGGTCCTAGATTTCCACCAATAAGTCAGCAATCCTGCCTCTGTCTCCCCTCCCCCCTGGCATTCCCATTTACTGGAACAAATGTACCAATGAGTATAGAATGAATCAATGAAAGAAAGATATGAAAAACATACAAACATACATTGTAATGTTGTATAGAAATGTGAAGCCAATATCTGTATCTGTAACTATAGCTATCTAGAATAGAGATAACAAAATACATAAATTTGTATGAATTCATTTTTGATATTTTTCTTCTATGTGGGTCCAATCCTGGGGCTTGAAATCAGGGCCTAGGCACTGTCCCTAAGCTTTTACTTTTGCTCAAGACTTACACTTCACCAATGGAGCCACAGCTCCACATCTTGCTTATTTTGGCACTTAATTGGAGATAGCCAGAATTTACCAGCCTGATCTGGCTTTGAGCCACATTCCTCAGATCTCAGCCTCCTGAGTAGCTAGGATTACAGGCATGAACCTGTAATGAAGAAAGATATATGTAATTAAGCACACCCATGCAGAAAACAAGTTTTATTTAAACTTTTTGCTAGCAGTTGAGCCTTATTAATTAACATACACTTGAATACTTGTCCCTTTGCCTTGGATATGTAATATCTGTCTTACCTCTACCTTGGGGCTTGTTTTCTTTACCATACATTAAGTATTTTCAGCATTACTCTCAAAATAGTCCAAAAAACATATGTTTCAAAGGAAATTTATCATATAGGTTGGAACCTATTTGGTATAAGTAGGGGGGAACCTAGGTTGGTATCAGTAGAGGAGCTGAGGCAGAAATGGAAGAGCAGAGGAAGAGGTAAAAGTCATAGGAGAGAGCCAGGTGCCAGCGGCTCACGCCTATAATCCTAGTTACTCAGGAGGCTGAGATCTGAGGATCATGGTTCAAAGGCAGCCTAGGCAGGAAAGTCCGTGAGACTCTTAACTCAGAAAACCAGAAGTGGTGCTGTGGCTCAAGTGGTAGAACACTTGCCTTGAGCTGAAGAGCTGAGGGAAGAGCCCAGGCCCAGAGTTCAAGCCCATGACCGACAAAAAAAAGTCATAGGAGAAACAAAAGACCTCTTATTAATTTGTCAGTTGTTTTTAGATGACTCTTCTTTACCCCACATATGGTATATACATATGCACACATATGAGGAAGCTAGGAGGAGGGAACAGAATGAGAAGGAAACGTGATAAAATATACAGAAAGTCCATTAGCTGCACTGGACTTTAATGAAAATGAAATAAGCAACTCAAAGGTAGGGATGTGAAGGAGGGAATGAGAGGGAGAGAGGGAACAGCTTACACTAAGCCAAAGGAAACAGATGTACAGATCACCTGATTTGAAAGAAATAATTGTGTTGTTAAAGTTTGTACAGTTAACAAGCTTTTATAGACCATGATAATGACAGTTCACCTTGTGAAGGTTAAAATGTGTTTGTGACTTTAATTATCACTATCCCACAATATTGTGAAATCTATGTAATCACTTAATCTCCAGAAAGCATTTTTTTAAAAGTCAAAAGAAAAAACTATTCTTTTCATTCCTTAGTGTTGATGACATGAAGAGTAGGATGAATTCTTCCATATACCTGAAGTCCAACAAGCTTTACATCTATAGAGCTAAAAAAGAGAAATCCATATATACTAATTCATTTGGTGAATTAATCACTGTAGTTTATAAGTATGATCAAAATGATCGGAAACTAATGTGTATGAATGTATGTATGTGCATTTATGTATGTAGGTATGTATTTGTGTATGTGTACTGGGTTTTTTAAGCTTTCTTAATTTGTAAAAAGTAAGCAAACATGTCAGTTAAACAAAGAATGCCGTCCATCCATATACCATTCTTTTTATACGTGTGTGTGTGTGTGTGTGTGTGTGTGTGTGTGTGTGTGTGTGTGTGTGTGTGTGTGTTTTGGTACTGTAGTTTGAACTCAGGGCCTCCCTAGCCAACTTAAGACTGTTACTTTACTGCTTGAGTTCTGTTTTTTTTTTAAACTTTCAAATACACTTCTAATTTTTATTCTCATGTAGGTTTTCAAATGTAATTCTAATTTCATGTTGTAATTACTGATATCTGCTGCATTTGTTCACAAACCAAAAGTGTATGTGTTAGCTGATGATACAGTTGGAATAGAGTAATTGGTAGATATTTTAACTTTCATGTAAGCATTATCAAGTGTATAGTGTCTGTTTTCCTATGCTACAACTGTGACATATGTCTTTTGTGTTTTTCTGTGTGTTCTGTGGCATTCAGGATTCATGATGCTTTCCCATCCTTTTGGCCAGGTTATACATTTAAGATTCATTATTTTCCTTTTGACCCCTCATCTTTTTTTTTTTTTTTTTTTTTTGGTTTGGTTTGGGGGCTTGAACTCTGGGCTTGGGCACTGTCCCTGTGATCTTCAGCTCAGGACAAGTGCTCTACTTCTTGAGCCACAGCACTACTTCCAGTTTTCTGGTGGTTAATCCAAGATATGAGTCTCAGGGACTTGTCTGCCTGGGCTGGCTTTGAACTGTGATGTTCAGATCTCAGCTTCCTGAGTAGCTAGGATTACAGGTGGGACTCCCCTCATCATTTATCTGTATCTTTTATATAGCTCTGCCTACTGTATTTTGAGATTTCAAACTTTTTTTTTTCATGAGGTGTGCTAGCTCTTGAAGTGACTTTAACTTTATAACTGGTCTCTTTTTTTCTTCATTAAAAATGGTTATCATAAAGTTGATATACAGAGGGTTACATAAGTCAGGTAATGAGTACGTTTCCTTTTGGACAATGTCAGCCCTTCTCTCACTCTCTTCCAGTTTTCCCCTCCCATTCCCACACAAGTGTCAAGTAATACCACGGCTACATGTTTTTTTCCTTTCTGCATTTATTCTATAGAAAACCATCTAGCTTATCTCGTCCTTTGTCTTTAGTATTTTTTTTTTTGTCAATTTTGAGTTTTATTTAGGTATACCTTATATAATATAAAATCAGGAAAAATTTAAAGTGTTTAGCTTGCATTTAGACAGACATGTACTATTACCACCACTAGCCACCACCACAAACAACCCTGTGTCTATAAACAATGTGCAAAAAACCTAAATGATTCATTTCATGTATATGAAATGCACCAGTTCTAGTCTTTTAGAAATTCCCAAATTTATAAATTTATTTCTTAAATGATATTTTTTAGTTTTATTACATACAATATTTTCTTGAAATACAATGTTGTATATCATTTCTCTTTGCTTATTTCTGCTTCTTTTTATTTTTTATTTTATTTTTTTTGGGGTCCAGTTGTGGGTTCTGATCTCTGGGCCTGGGTGCTGTCCCTCAGCTCTTCTGCTCAAGGCTAGCACTCTACCACTTGAGCCACAGCACCACTTCTGGCTTTTTTCTTTTTGCTTATGTGGTGCTGAGGAATTGAACCCAGGGCCTCAGGCATGCAAGGCAAGAGCTCTACCACTGAGCCACCTTCCAAGACCCTTATTTCTTCTTCTTCTGATTGTTGTTGGTAATGTTTTCCTGTATTGTTTTTTCTCTCTACCAAATTTCCTGCTAAGCTCCATTTAAATTCTGCTTTACCATGTGTGCTTGCCAATTATTATTTGTGAAATAAATTCAGCATTATTGTGCGTATAACTGTAAGAGTTCCTTGGCATCAGGCATATCACATATTAGCATGTAGGTAGGTATAGATCATGAGTAACAAATATTGTGTTGGTACATATTAAAACATAATGGTTGTTTCATCCCTGTACTTCTAGTTAGATTTCACACTGTGAATTTCATTTCTCACTCTTGTTGAGAATGGATACAGAAATGTAGCATATTCTTTTCATTAATATAAATAAATGAATAAGCTACTGTTATTTCTAGTAAATAGGCTCAGAAAAATCTTGTGTGGTGGCATATACTGTAAATCAAAAACAAGAAGTAGTAATTCATTATGATCAGTGATTGGAAGCAGATAAATAGGCAGAAGATGAATTCAAGGAATGCTTGGGAACTTTTCATGATGTTGCTCTATCTTGTTTAGTATACACATAGGCATATCTACTTGTGCATTCATAATAATGGTTAAAAAATGTACAGTGTCCTGACATGCCAAGGATTATATATATATTCAAACATGTAGAAAAACAATAGTATATAAGCAAATGCCACTTTATTAAATAATAAATACATATAAACCTATTTACTGTAATAAAAATTACAGTAATTAACATTGAAAGCCTTGGAATAATATAGTCAAAAGTTATTTTATGTGGCCTAAGAATTATAAAATTGAAGGTGAATTAGAATAATATATATGAACCAGAAAATAGTTACCAATTATTGTTTTTTCCAAATGCAACATATAAAGCCACTTTTTTTTTATCATTTTTAATAAAAATTTACTGATTTCTGGCCTCCTGATGTGTACTTCTCCATTGATGAGTCCAACTATAAGTGTATTTAAGCCCCTTGAGAAATGTGCTGAAGTATTTAGAAACGGATATGCTTCTGTGAACTCTGAGACTATTGTTTTTAAATATCCACATTCATTTTGAAAATTTAGTTAAAGGGTTTAATAGACTGCAATAACACTAATGTTTTGTTGAACCTCAGGACAAAGATTTCTGTCAGTATTGAGAATCTTTTTTTTTTTTTTTTTGCTTTCATGTTGACAAACATTGCCAGTATTGTTTGCAAGGATGACATTACAAGGTTGGACACTAAAATATACAATTCTATTTTTTTTTTGGTTGTTCGTGGGGCTTGAACTCTGGGCTTGGGCGCTGTCCCTGAAATTCTTTTATTAATGATACAGTCTGATTTCCTGTAGTCTTCTGTTTGACCTGGCATTATCAGTGGTTCCGCCTCATTTTAGGAGAGTGTGAATAGCTGGTAATTTGAGTCTTCCAGTTCACATGTGTGCACATGATAAAGAACCACACAATTAGATAGGTGTTATAAATAGGATATGGGAAAAAAGACTAACCTCCTCATGTTTCCAAGATTTTATAGTGTATGCCCACTGCAGCTTCACTACTCTTTAATTTTGCTTTTTGGTCTAACCAGCTGACGCCCAGTTGAAAAGACTTATGTTCTTATGAGGCCACAAAAGCCTTAATGTTCATTCTCTACCTTCCTTGGATTTTGGAGAACTCTGTGTACCATCAGCAGCTCCAGTCCCCACCTTCCAACACTAATGTTCATCTATCAAACTTGAGGCTGAGAGTGAGGGAGAGGAAGCTTCCAGATAAACATACAGCAGTGCCTAAACAGCTAATCACTCTAGGCTTCCGCTTCCAGGCCCTATAATTAGAAGTCCTCCTTTTCCTTGTATTCCCAGATGACGCAAATGCTTTTTGTGGCTTGGCACCTCATTTGGGGCGTGGGTTTAGTTTATGGCCAAGCCAGAGTCTGGTTTAGTCTTCTGATGCTGCATAAATAGTTCTCAAGCCACAGTCTACTCTGTATGAGTTTTTCCTTTTATGTATATGTGCTTTTAAACTTGTTTTCTAGAAAAAAAGGCCTTAGTATTTCCTCAGCAGAACGTGTTCAATAAGAGGATATTGTAAATTAAAAGAAAACACATTATTATGTAGACCTACTCTAGCAATTTTTCCCTTTTCTCCCTGTTCCTTTAACTTTTATATTATTTTAAGTTTTGTAAAAAAAAAAAAACAAACCCCAAAACCTCATTCATGAATCGAAGAAGCTAAGTTTGCATGAAGTAGTGGGAAAAAAATGTGTGATATAAGACACATAGATAATAACAAGGTTAAAATTTTATTTTTCTCTGAAAATTTGGATGCCAATTTGAAAACCTAGAACATGCTGAAATTTATTAATAATCTGTACTTGTTAGCTGACTCACAGAATTATAACTCCTTTCTACAACTCCATAATTACAAAAGTAAAAAAAATAATGAATTTAGTTTTTGGTACCGATGTTTAAACATAAGGCTTTGATACACAGTCTGAGGTAAGGCTCTGACACTTGTGCCACATTTCCTGTTCAGTTGTGTTTTTTTCCCTCCTGAGGGTTTGAACCTATAGTCTCACTCACATCTCAGCCTCTTGAATAGTAGGCTCATAGGTGTGAAGTACAGACTCCCAACTACAATCAAGGTCTTGTTTGGCAGATCTTTTATTTGAATGCTCATTGTGGTCAGAATGTTGAAGTGACTTTTAAAGAAATGGAGTGAATTTATTTGTGGTACATGGGAAACATACTTTATTATAACCAAGACTATCTTACTTTCTTTTGAAGAGGTGTTATCAGAAGATAGGAGTGGTATTTTGATTACTAAAATGTATTAAAATTCAGAAAAAAGTAGGAAGAGTTGTAAATTATTTTCCCAATTTGTTATTAAGCTTGTAATTTTCTTGTTTGTGTAATAATTAGGAAAGATAGTAAAGTATCAATGTCTCATGGTACATAATTTGAAGGTAAGTAATATAGTATTAAATGGTGTAGTATTATGCTATTTATAAAAATTTATCACCTAAAATGTATTCTCTTTAACATAGGTCAGTGGCAGCTGATACTTTAATGTAGTAGCTTGAGCTATACCTTTGCCAAGGCAATAGCAAAGTCATTTTTCCACTTCAGTAACTATCTTGTTTCTTCAGTGATACTTAATATGTTTTCATGATTTCTCTCAACAAAGGAGAGTTTTAAAACAGATTATAGTAGCAAACTCATTGTAGAAAACAATGATAAGATAGGGGACCTATAAGCAGGTGAATCAGTAAGGAGTGAACATTTAGATAAACCTAATGATAGGCTTAAATTAATTAGTTTTAATAGAATACTGCAGGTTTAAAAAATATACATGTAACATTTATCCAGGTATATAGTATTTGGAGCCATAAAGCGAACTAATAATCCTTTGTCATTATGATAGTATGCTAAAAAAAATCTGAAAAATACTAAAATATTTGAAACTAAAGAAACACTTTAAATAACCAATTGTCACAATGGAAGTTTCTAGAAAACATTTACAGTTGAGTGTAATTGAAAGTACTACATTTTAGTATCTGTAGAATTGAAGGAAGACTTAGAGGAGAATGTTGACTGATACATTCTTACTCTGGAACTTAAGAAATACGAAAGATGAACAAATGAACCTAAAACTAGAAAAATAAAGCAGAGAACAAGATAGGCTAGAAATTAATAAAATTAAAAAGAAAATTAAAATCATGAAACAAGTTACCTGGAAAATAAAAATCTTAGACGTATTGATGAAGGAAAAAGGAAAACAGAAACTATTATTATTCTGGCAGATAATGTCTATATCACTAAATACCATATATGTGAAAAAGGATTAATTCCTTCATTTAGAGAAAGTAAAGAAATTTAAAATGATGCTTTTTTTGTTTCGTTTTTTGTTTTGCTGGTCCAGGGGCTTGAATTCAGGGTTCAAGTGCTGTCCCTGAGCTTCTTTTTGTTCAAGTCTAACACTCTACCAATTGAGCCACAGCTCCACTCTGGCTTTTTTTGGTAGTTCAGTGGAGGTAAGAGTCTCTCAGATTTTCCTACCGTGGCTAGCTTCAGACCATGATCCTCAGATCTCAGCCTCCCCAGGAATACAGACATGAGCCGCTAATACCATGCAAAATTTAAAATCGTAAACATGACTAAAAATGTGAAAATATGAAAGTTGAAATGCTTTAAAATCTAATTTTAATTCCTGTAGAAAATTGACAGTTAAAACTTTTCAAAATTTTTGTACAACTCTAAAGATAATAAAATTTGTGATATAAAGCTTGTTTCATTTTACTTTTCAACCAACCATTTGAGTATTCACTCTTCTCCAAACACTGCTCCAAACCGCATTATAAGTAGTTCTGATATTTGATAAATCTTGTTTAATGAGAAATGGTGGCTTGTTATATTCTCAGTATGCACCAAGTATTTCTAAGGGAGCAGAATATTTTTTTGTGTACTTGCTGTTTATTGAAAACTGTGAGGTTGTCTTTGCTTTTTGTTTTTTCCTGTTTTCCTATTGATCCTTCAATAATAATACAATGCTACTACAGCATTAGAAATATAGAAAAATCATGTGACTAAAATAGAAAGACTGTTGTATCATACTGTTAAGCCAAATTAGAATAGAATGCTATTTAATGTGTACTTTTATAGACTAATGGGAACTTCCATTAGTAAAATGGCATTTTCTCTATTAAAAAAAAAAATCTAATTGCTGGGTGCCGGTGGTTCATACCTGTAATCCTAGCTACTCAGGAGGCTGAGATCTGAGGATCATGGTTCAAAGCCAGCCCAGGCAGAAAAGTCTGTGAGACTCTTATCTCCAATAAACCACTAGAAATCCGGAAGTGGAACTGTGGCTCAAGCAGTAGAGGGCTCACCTTAAGCTGAAGATCTCAAGTCCAGAGTTCAAGTCCTACGACCGACCCCCCCCCCCACCCCCCCGCAAAAAAAAAAAAAAAAACAAAACTAATTTAAAAAAAATCACAGACATGACATTCTCACCTCCTGAGTCTTATAGGCAAAATATAGACACATGAAGAACATTTTATAAATTTCCTGAAACTGTACAAAGTATGTGACACACAAATTAATTACCTGTTTAGGCATGGGAATAATATAGGATGCTTCATTTCATATATATGGCTATTCCTTTAGAATCCCATATCTGAAACCCTTCTTATCTCAATCATTTTGGATAAGGGATATTAAACTGTAGTTAAAATCCTTAAATTCAGGCCAATGAAGTTTTTTTTGAGATTAAAATTCTACGACATATTTAAAGTAAAACAATAGCAATCTCATGTCTTGTTTTGAATAGGAAATAACAATAACAAACATCTTTTTTTTTTTTGGGTCCGGTCGTGGGGCCTGAACTCTGGGCCTGGGCACTGTCCCTCAGCTCTTCAGCTCAAGGCTAGTGCTCTACCACTTGAGCCACAGCGCCGCTTCCGGCTTTTTTCTTTTTGCTTATGTGGTGCTGAGGAATCGAACCCAGGGCCTCAGGCATGCAAGGCAAGCGCTCTACCACTGAGCCACCTTCCCAGCCCCAATAACAAACATCTTTAGATGACAATAGTGTTCTGGACATTTCTGGAAATTAGGTAATCTCTCTGTCTCTCTGACTCACTGGCTCTTTGTCTCTGTCAGTCTGTCTCTCGGAGAGACAGCACATTCCTCTTTTGGAATGTGCTTGAAGATACTCTAGCACTGAGTCCCACAGGGAGTCCTGCTCTAGTTAATTTTGAAATAAGGCCTTGAGTTTTACCAGTGAAATATAGGACCTTGCTTTTTGTCAATACTGACCGAGTTCATAATTGAGGAATATATATTTCCTGCCATCTTGCCTCCGTTGAGATGACAGTCAGGGACCATCACATTTAGAACATTCTGTGGTCTATAGGCTCAGTCCTCTGGATCTCGGCCTCTAAAGTAGCTATGATTTCAGGTGTGAGCTTCTGGCACACCACCTTAAAGTTTTTAAGCAGAAAGTAATGATCAATTAATCTGTTTTAAAGCATGATGTACAATTTGAAGTTTAATTTAAAAAGTCATTATTTCTCTGGGAAGGTAGCTCAGTGGTAGAGTGCTTGCCTTGCATGCATGAGGCCCTCGGTTCAATTCCTCAGCACCACATAAGCAGAAAAAGCCAGAAGTGGCACTGTGGCTCAAGTGGTAGAAACTTTACTGCCCAGGCTGGCTTTGAGTCGTGATCCTCAGATCTCAGCATCTTGAGTAGCTAGGATTACAGTCCTGAGCCACCAGTGCCTGGCTCTCCCTATAATTTTTAAAAATGTGAAAAGCATGTTTCCCTCTGGTAGGCATCTTAAAATGCAAGATCACAGTAATGCCCCTGTCATATCCCTCTTCCACATCCCACTCCCTCTCCCTAGTCCTGTCTTCTGCAGACACCCTGCCTCATAATACACAGGCCCCGCCCTCCTCCTGATGGTCAGACTATGCCCCCACAGGAGAAAAGGCAGCTCTGTAGCATCCCTGTTGTCTTGGGAACCAGACCAACCACAGCCTGAATTTGCATTCAAAGTGAGTGGCTCTTAGCCTTCTTTATGCTTATGGAAGTACGGATCAGAGGTTTTCAAACTACTTGTTGGGAAGGGTCTATTTTATTTCCAAGAGGCTGCAGATGTATAGTCTAATGACATTCCTGGAAAATAAAATGAAAAATAACAAAGCAAAAACAAAATCCCATATACAAGATGAGATTACAGAGCGCTATGACAGATTTCTGCTGTGAGTTAACAAGCAGTCTCTAGAATTCTGGAAACATAGGTATATTATCTTTTTAGTTGACACTCATAGTCATATTGTCTTAACTAAATGGAGATCTTCATTTATGGAATGCATTGTTGACAGTTTCAATTAATATTGTCCTAGAGTAGAAAAAATATAATACATCACCGGGTGCCAGTGGCTCATGCCTGTAATCCTAGTTGCTCAGGAGGCTGAGATCTGAGGATCATGGCTCAAAGCCAGCCTGGGCAGGAAAGTCTGTGAGACTCTTATCTCCAATAAACCACTAGAAGACTGGAAGTGTGCTATGGCTCAAGTGGTAGAGGGCTCATCTTCAGCTGAAGAGCGCAGGGACAGTGCCCAAGCCCAGAATTGAAGTCCCACGACTGACCCAAAAAAAAATGTGTGTGTGTGTGTGTGTGTGTGTGTGTGTGTAATGCATCACTTTTTGGTGCCTCTTGTCCCTGTGTTACCCAATTTATGGGCTCACACAGTCCCCCTGCATTCACCTCCATAGTTAGCTGGGAATATAGACATGTTGCCCAGATGAATGTAGACAAATTGTAAGCTGTAGAATTACTAAGTGGAGGAATCAGTATTGGTTCAGTATTGCTGAATACATTTATTTAACTTAGCATTCAGTTTTATAAATTTAGCAATCACATTTTAACTCTGGCCAGTCTTTCCTCCCCCTTCCCCAGTCCTGGGGTTTTAACCCTGAGCCTCTTTGAGCTCAAGGCTAGCAGTCTAGCACTTGAGCAACAGCTTTACTTCCCCTTTTTTTTTTTTTTTTTTTTTTTTTTCTGATTAGTTTATTAGAGATCAGAGTCTCATGGACTTTCCTGCTTAGGTTGGCTTTGAACTGAGATCCTCAGATCTCAGCCTCCTGAGTAGCTAGGATTACAGGCATGAGCCACTGCCCTCAGCTCTGATCAGACATTTTTATACCCTTGAATTTGAACATGTCTGTGAACTTTACTTGACGAGTATAAGATTTTTCTCTTAGTCATACAATGCATCATAATACCTTCATATCTAGTAGTTGCGTTTTGCTAGTTTACTAGTGGTGTTATGTTATGTTTGTATTTTATATGAAATTTTTTTTTCTTTTGATTCCTGTCCTGGGACTGGAACTGAGCATATGGTGCTGCTGTCTCTGAGCTTACATGCTTGCTTGCTTGCTTGCTTTCTGTATTTCTTCCTTTGTTTCGTTTCTTCCTTCCTTCCTTCCTTCCTTCCTTCCTTCCTTCCTTCCTTCCTTCCTTCCTTCCTTCCTTCCTTCCTTCCTTCCTTCCTTCCTTCCTTCCTTCCTTCCTTCCTTCCTTCCTTCCTTTCTTTCTTTCTTTCTTTCTTTCTTTCTTTCTTTCTTTCTTTCTTTCTTTCTTCTTTCTTTGTCTCTGCCTGTTTCTCTTTTTCTTTTTTGCTAGAGATATCTACCATTTGAGCCACCACTCCATTTCTGGATTTTTGGTGGCAATTTCTGGCCTTTTGTGATTAGTTTATTGGAGATTAGATTTTCTTTGACTTTCTTGCCTGGTCTGGCTTTGATATTGATCTCAACCTTCTGAGTAGCTAGATATGAGTGAGTCTGGAAGTAGATATTTTATGTTAGCTTTCTTATTTTGAAAACTATTTTTTATAAGCTTGGGGAATTTTTTATTTAGTAGTATTTTAACATATTCCGATCAATTTTTAATTTCATCTGTGCACATAATCATTTGAATTTTTATACCTTGCTTTTTCTTCTAGGGATGCTTTTAGTCACAACGGATACTCTTGGGCATGACTTCCACGTTTTCCAAATTTTGACTCATCCTTGGTCCTCATCCCAAAGTGCTGTCCATCATCTGTATACTCTACACAGGGGTGAAACAGAAGCCAAAGTAAGTAGTGTTTTTTAGAATTTATTTCTTTGTGTGCTGTGATATCTAATCTACTGGGTCATTTATACCTAATTGAAACTTTTTTTTTTACTGGTCCTGAGGCCTGAACTCTGTGCTGTCCCAGTGCTCCTTTTGCTCAAGGCTAGCACTCTACCACTTGAGCCACAGCCTTACTTTCAGCTTTTTCTGTGATTTAATTGGAGATAATTGTTTCCTAGATTTTTTTGCCTAGGCTGGCTTGGAACCACAATTCTCAGATCTCATCCTTCTGTGTAACTAGGATTAGAGAGGTGAGCTACTGAGGCCCAGCTGAAACTTTATGTTTTTGAGAAAACTTTATTCTTTGAGTATGATAGCATATCGTACTCATTTGAGCAAATAAAGATAAAAACAATAAGTTATTGAAACTTTACTGTTAAAAATTCGGTAATTTTTATGTTAGTTGGTCATTTCACTATTTAGTCCTACCCCATTTTTAGCTCCAGAAAAAAATCTTGATCACTCAATGGATATCTGACCTCCTTATCTTTTACTAGTAACATTGATTCTACTTATGTCTTTATGTACACACTTACGTGCGCACACTTGGTACTATAGACACACATTTACATATACATAAACACAGTTCTCAAAATAGAATTGGATATATTATAACTTGGAGGTAGTTTTCAATTGCTAGTGAGAATTAATTATGCACCTCTCTCACAATTACTACATTTACTGATTTCACCTTGGTAATATGAAATTATCCTGATGATAGAAAGTAGTAAATAGGAATTTACAGGGGTAGCATTTTTTTTGTTTACATAGTTAGTTTTTAAACATTTATATAAATAACTTTGTTAATGTTCTTGTTAACAGATAACACAAATATACACACAGATTTTTTTTTTTTTTGATGGTTGTGGTGGCTGAACTCTGGCTTGGGCCCTGTACTGCAGCTCTTCAGCTGAAGGTTAGCACTCTACCACTTGCACCACAGTGTCATTTCCAGCTTTTTTCTGCTTATGTGGTGCTGAGGAATTGAACCCAGAGCTTCATGCATGCGAGGCAAGCACTCTACCACTGAACCAATTTCCCAGCCCCAACATATACACATATATTATTAAATATTGCTTTAGTTATCATGGTATGACATGATTTTTATATGTATTTAATATTCTGAACATCAAATGCTAGATAATATGCATTATCTCAGGAGCCTAAACTTACAAATAGCTTTTATTTCACAGAACTTATGGTTATGGCTTTACCAGTGTGCCAACTGTTTCTTTGGAGATAATTCTATGCTATTCTTTGAACAGTCCAACCCATTTTAAAGTGTGGTTTCTCTTATATTTTTACCAAAACAAATGACTATAATAAAAATAAAAAGTTCGTAATTATAATTAACATACATTGGACATTAATTTAGTTGTGAAAATTGATAAAGCATCCAGTGTTATATCACCTCTCATCCATTTAATAAGATAATCAAATAATTGATGAAGGCATGCTTTCCAACATAAAATAAATATACAAATTCCAACATAATTATACCCTTTGGTTTTTTTTTTTTTTTTTTTTTTTGGTCCTGTCGTGGGGCCTGAACTCTGGGCTTGGGCACTGTCCCTCAGCTCTTCAGTTCAAGGCTAGTGCTCTACCACTTGAGCCACAACGCCACTTCCGGCTTTTTTCTTTTTGCTTATGTGGTGCTGAGGAATCGAACTCAGGGCCTCAGGCATGCAAGGCAAGCGCTCTACCACTGAGCTACCTTCCCAGCCCACCCTTTGGTTTTATCTGATGAGTATTAATGTTACTAAAGTGGATTAGCTAGATATTAGTGTGTTACAGAATCATTTGTGTAATGATTGTGTAATGAGAGCTCTAGATAAAATTAACATTGATCTACAACTTTAGTCACATCTCTGGTCCTTTTGTTTTTTAGTTTGTATTTTAGATAAGGACTTGCACTAACTTTGTCTAGGCTGGCCTTGGATAAAGATCTTCCTACCTCTTCCTCCTGAGTAGCACCATGTACCACCATGTACCAGCATGCTTATTCCCTAGAAATAGAACATTTGGTCTACAGTAATCATTGCTAGAATATTGCCTCATATATTCTTGGTAGATATATTTGGATCTGCTAATGATATTCCTATTTTTAACAGGTAGGCAAGTAAAAAGGAATGATTTTGCTCTAGGTGCATCTTGTAATGTCTAACCATTAATATTTTAGATGTGAGGACCTCAGTTGATCATAAAATTAGTCTTTGTAAGTTTCTACTGAAAATGTTTTGAACTGATAAAATTTAATACCAGTCATGAATTCCATATGGCACATGATCTATCTAGTCATCTTTGAGTACTTCAGAATCATATTATTTTGAATTCTTCCAAGAATTCTGAGTGTACTTTAATCAGGCAAGGGGAAAAAGTAGGTGGATCTAATTATGTTGAATTAAGTTGTTTTGTGGTATTTGACTTGGGATATCCTCTGCATCTGACAATAATTTTCCTCACAAAGCACACATGCATTACAAAACAGTCCTTGTTGCCACAGTAAGTATAAACTTCACAAGGATTTTGTTAGTATACTTCTATAATATCTTATTCAAGCAGAGTCAAGTCACTTTTTTACACAATATGCTAATTTTGGCAAATAGCACATTTGCTTTAGAAACATCTGTGTGTCAGATAAGTATAAATTTTATCATCTTAAAGTAGTCCTACAAGGGGCTGGGAAGGTGGCTCAGTGGTAGAATGCTTGCCTTGCATTCATGAGACCCTGGGTTCGATTCCTCAGCACCACATAAGCAAAAAGAAAAAAGCCCGAAGTGGCACTGTGGCGCAAGTGATAGAGTGCTAGCCTTGAGCTGAAGAGCTGAGGGACAGCGCCCAGGCCCAGAGTTCAGGCACCACGACCAGACCCCTCCACCAAAAAAAAAAAAAGTCCTACAAAATTGTATGATTAGTATCTTTGTCATGGAGCAAATAGTCTATTTCATAGTATTAATTGATACTATTAAGAAATCATTTTAGATAATTTTTATTATGAGAATATCTCATCTACCCAGTCATGATTATACTGATGTTCAAATTGAACTCTTTCTGTGCATGTGTGGATGTGGATGTGGGGGGTACATGCATGCATGCATGTATGTATGTTCCAGTACTGAAACTTGAACTCAGGGCCTAGGTACTCTCTTAGCTTTTTTGATAAAGGAGCCACAGCTCCAAATGTTTTTTTTTGTTTTGTTTTTTTGAGGTTGGTTGGAGATAAGAATCTCATAAACTGTCCTACAGAGAAACTGTGATTCTCTGTTCTTAGCCTCCTGAGTAGCTAGGATTATAAGGGTGAGCTTCCAGTTTTCAGCTTGTTTTCATTTTTCTAAACTTTACAACTCTATGACTCTGTGGTCATTTCAGTGTCTTCCATCTATCCCCTCTCTCCAAATACAAAACTGGGACAGTGAATGCTAAACTGTCAAATTCAGGCTCCTCCACTAGGACTAGATTTGAAACAACTAAATGCTTTATATAGTGGCTTTTCTAGCGCTCATGTTATATGTTCAAGTATGGTGATCCTGACAGATGGAAAACAAATGAGAAGAGGCCTGTTATTTTCCCAGCTTAATGCTTTCATTGCATTTCCATTTCACAGTATAGGAAGAGGGAAACTAGGGAGGTACTGGTATTATCACTAAGTTGCTGAGACACTGCAAAAAGTATGGGAGTCTAAGGAAATAGATTGTGAAAACATAGTACAAAACAGATGAAAGCTGCAGTTAGAGAGAATCCTAGAGATTAATAGGGAACATTGTAGAATGTGGAAAGAACCACCTTTAGTTGGAAAGGTATTCATGGTAGATATGATTGGCTGTGTAAAAAATCTGACTCTATAAAAAAGAAGTGAAAGCTGGAAGCTTGATTGTAGAGCTCTTGCAAACACAAGGCCCAGCCCGGTGCCGGTGGCTCAAGCCTGTAATCCCAGCTATTTAGGAGGCTGAGATCTGAGGTTCATGGTTCAAAGCCAGCCTAGGCAAGAAAGTCTGTGAGACTTTTATCTCCAATAAACCACTAGAAAACCAGAAATGGTGCTATTGCTCAAGCAGTAGAGCATTTGACTTGATCTGAAGAGCGTTCCACCACACACACACACACACACACACACACACACACACACACACACACGCACACACACACACGCACGCACACACACACGCACACACACACACACGCGCGCCCTGAGTTCAAGCCATTGAACTGCAATAAATAAATGATAAAGGTAAATAAAAATGAATGAATGAATGAATGAAATGGTTATCATATACTGGCAAGTGATTAAAACAAGATCCAAAATGTCATATGATAGCCAGGCACTGGTGTCTGAGGACTGTAACCATAGCTACTCAGGAGGTTGAAATCTGAGGATCATTCTTGGAAGGTAGCCCAGATAAGAAAGTTGGTGAAACTTTTATCTCCAATTAATCATGGAAAAAGCCTGAAGCTCTGTTGTAGCTCTGGTGGTGGAGTGATATGCTTGAGCAAATGGACTTCAGGGACAGTTCCCAGGCCTAGAGTCCTTGGACCAGGAAAAAAAAAAAGTCATATAATGACAAGCTTTTTCTTTAAAAAAGGGAAATGAGTGTAACAGTAACATTTTAGTTTTCTATATACTAACACATATAATTCTCAAGTTAGAATTTTAAATGTTAGAAAATAAGAACACTACAGCATCATAGGCAAGATATGCAATTGAAAGACTAGAAAGCATTCTAGTTAGTAAATAAAGATCCAAAATATGAAGAGTTGAACTGTTGTGAATAATGTTACATAACTTCTGTTTAAATTTATTTTTGGATTTAGTATAATTTATATCAAATTCCCAGGAGGAACTAACATAGAAATTAACTAGATGTGTTTAAAATTCACTTGAAAATACATTGGACTTTAAAAAAATATGAACATCTTGCCCATGTAATTGTAACTCCTGTACAGTATTTTCACAATAAAAAATATACGAACAAAGTTGAAAGATGCGTCTAACTGATTATCAGTTGAATCCACATTATTAGTAGGGAGTTCTGCACATAGACAGTTAACTTTTGACAAGAGTGTTTAGATATAGAGTAAGGAAAGGTTAGTCATGTCAACATGTTTACCCAAATTTGATGATAGAGATAAATTTACAAACCACAATTATATAGCTGTTATGAAGAAATGTAACTTGTCTTGGGTTAGACACAGATTTTTTTAGAAATGTAATGTGTCTTGGGTTAGGCACAGATTTAAAAAAATGTGACACTAATAGAAAATTCATTAAAACAAAATTTATAGATTATAGTTCATCAAAATGAAACATAATTTTCTTGTTGAAAGAAACCATTAGGTTGCAGACCAGTGGCTCACGCCTGTAATCCTAGCTTCTCAGGACTCTGAGATCTGAGGATTGTGTTTCAAAGCTAACCTGGGCAGGAAAGTCCATGAGATTCTTATCTTCAATAAACCACTCACAAAACCACAAATGACGTGTGGCTCAATTGGTAGAGTGCTAGCCTTGAGTGTAAATAAGATCAAGAATTATTTCCTTTGTGGCTTGAAGCTTAGCCTTCTTATACTGTAGATCCATTTTTTGAGGGAAGGATCTTGGCTCTTTTCTCTTTGCCTAGCTGCTCACATCCCCGCTCTTGGACTCATTTATTTTATTGACAAAATCATCCCTAAACAATTCATCAAAGCATACAAAAATAGGCATATTAGGCCAATGCCATAGTTTGCCTAATTCTGGGTTAATGTAGGGTTGATGTTTTTTCCATTATATTCCTGGACTGAATGCTTCTTACTTAGATTGCCTTCAGAGTTGTGGGTTATACATCTGGGTGGCCCAGTGGACACCATCTTATTTTCTTTGCTGAGCCCTCAGTAATCCAGATATTTAAAAGAACCCGTAAGCTGTTCAGTGGAATGAGAGGTAAGGTTCCCATTTGGACCCTTGCAACTTGTTAATCTTCAGGTTTACCTTTCCCATGGTGGATCTGTGATGTCAAAGGATTCTATTTTTTAAGTTGTTGATTAAAATAGTAATAGGTTACTGGCAAACTTCTACAAAAGGAAGTGTACTTGGTTGCTGCATCAGGCAGGTGGCGATGTTGTACTGAGTTAACACCTCTAGTACTTCAGCAGCCATTAATTCCTCACCTAGTTTCCTCTTGGGATTTGGTGGTATTTATGCTACATATATGGAATGGAACTAGACACCTGGAAGTTGGTCCATTGCAAATTGGTCTCACTGTCACTAGTATATGTGACTGAGGTACCCTGGTAATCTTACAAGCATTTAAACTTAAGTACATTCACATGACATTAGTTTTTTTAGTGTATATAAGCTGCAATGATAGTGCACTGAAGTGAATGGAAGGATCCCACATTTTTACAAGATTTTCAGCACATTTCCCCAATTAAAACATTCAATAATGTATTTAGTGTGAGCGTTGTTTTTTGTTCCAGTGACAACTGTTGTGCCATAACGTTTTCCCCTAACTGGGTGAGAAGAGGTTAAACTTGTGGATATGGTCAGAGGCACCTGGAAGTTTTGGCCCCTTTCTCACTGTTTCCTTAGATCCATACTGATTGACTCCCCCATGTACAGTAGTGCTACTTTTCAGCATCTAGTGTATGTCCAGATATTCTTTGCCTACTGAAACCTACTTCCTCCATCATTAGCACATCTCACCCTGTAGTTCTGGGCATGTCTGGACAGAAGTGTGTTCATCTCTTGTAACTGTGTCAAGTTACAGCAAGGCTCACTTCTATTAGGCCTACTGGCCCTGTGCAATTAATGGTAGCAGAGAGCTTCACATTCACTGTTTTCTTTAAAAATCCTATGTGAACAGTTTTCTCATATTGCCCTTTATTGTTTGTCTTGAGTTTTGGCTTTTAATAATACAGTTCTCTTTCTTTCCTTCCTTCCTTCCTTTCTCTTTTTTCTTCCTTCCTTCCTTTCTTTTGTCTCTTTCTTTCTTTCTCTCTCTATCTCTCTCTTTCTTTCTCTCTCTCTCTTTCTTCCTTTCCTCCCTCCTTCCCTCCCTCCCTCCCTCCCTCTCTTCCTTCCTTTCTTCTTTTCTTTTGTTTCTTTTCTTTCTTTCTGCCTGGGAACTGTCTCTGAGCTTCTTTTGAAGCTCAAGGCTAGCACTCTACCACTTTGAGCCACAGCTCCACTTCTAGCTTTTTCTGTTTATGTAATGCCGAGAAATTGAACCCAGGGCTTCATGCATGCAATGCAAGCACTCTACCACTAAGCCACATTCCCTGCCCACTTGTATATTATTGTCTTGATTTTTTTATTTTTATTTTTTTACTAATCTTGATGGAGACTTAACCTTTTTGAGTCTTGCTATATAGAGTCTTACTATTCACTATAATGGGCAACTATTGAAAGCTGAAAACATCCTTGAGTGCTTAAAGTGTTCATATCACCAACTTTAGAAATAGAATAGCTAAAATTTAAAGCTTTATCTTTAGCATATTAAAATTGTTTTTCCTTAGGCATTCCTACTTGTTTTACTGTTCTCTCATGTTTTTCTATTGCATTTTGAATACTATCTTAAGTCCTTCCTTGATTTTTACATACATATTGCATTAAGACAAAATAGCTACTTACAAAAATAAATTCTTTTTAGCATCAATTAATGCTTATTCAGAACAACAAATGAGAACTAAGATCTCCAGACATTCTGATTTCTTTATGCTGTTAAAAATCGAACTATTCTATTTGCAAGGAAAAGTTTATAATATTGTTGTTAGTTGTGAAGAATACCTTGAACTTCATGTCTTACATGTTTTTTACCAATACAACACGAGCTCATAGCTAAACCATTTATGATATGCTAAATGCCAATTCTGTTTGCTTTGTACATATTTAGTCATTTAGTCTTTACCAATTCTTTATGTGATATTAAAGTTTTGATATGTTATTCATTGAAATTTTTGTTCTTTTTTTTTTTTTTTTAATGCCAGTCCTGGTACTTGAACTCAGGGCCTGGAGCTGTCTCTGAGCTTTTTTTTTTTTTTTTTTGCTCAAGACTAAACTTTATTATGTGAGCAAAATTTCTACTTCTGACTTTTTTTTTTATCAGTTAGTTGGAGATGAGACTCATAGATTGGTGAACTCAGAGCTCAGTCTCCTTAATAGCTAGGTTTACAGGTGTGAGTGACTGGCACTGGGACAGAAATTTTGGTTCTTTATCCTTTGAAAAAAGCATAAAAGAGGAACAGGTTTCCCCGGTCTTAATCATACTACCGTTTTCCCCTCTCTCCATTTCTAGGTTGATAATTTTAGGTGATTTTTAAACTTTGAAACATAAAAGTTTGCAAATCATATAGCAGGCTTTCCACCATTATTTATGGAGCATATAAATTAATATGACAAATTTATTCTAAGCAAAGTTTTGCTAATATTAACCTAATTATAATTCTTCAGACAAATATTTCTCACTTAACTTTATTATTTTTCCTATTTTCCTTTGTAGTAGTAGGATTTGAATTCAGGGCCTAGAGCTTGCATAGCAGGCATTCTAGCTTTTGTGCCATTCTGTTAGTCTTAAGATAAATCATTTTCCATGAACATTGTTTCATTGACTTTGAAGGATTAGAATTGTGCATTTGTGTCTCTGAAAATATCTAGAGCTTGCATCTTAATTCTTTAAAAAATTTATATTTATTATCACGATTTTATTTATTTATTTAGGGTTTTTTTTTTGGGGGGGGGGTCCGGTCGTGGGGCCTGAACTCTGGGCCTGGGCGCTGTCTCTCAGCTCTTCAGCTCAAGGGTAGCGCTCTACCACTTGAGCCACAGCGCCACTTCCGGCTTTTTTCTTTTTTCTTATGTGGTGCTGAGGAATCGAACCCAGGGCCTTGAGCATGCAAGGCAAGCGCTCTACCACTGAGCCACCTTCCCAGCCCTTATTTAGGTTCTTAAGCCAGGTCATTGGTCTTGTTAGGCAGATGTTCTGCTCTACTGCTTGAGACATAACTCCAGATTATTTTTTAATTCGTGGGCAAATATTTCCCTTTTGAAATTTCCAAATATCTTTATTCAACCTAATTTCTTATAATGGCTTGTTAGTTATTGCTCTATGATCATTATCTATTATCTTTTTAGTACTCTGAAAAGTTAGTACTCTTTTCAGACATTTTATCCAATTATTTTCCTTCCCTCTTTCCCTCTTCTCCTGTCTTCCTTAACTCCCTTCCCCTTTCTGTTATTCCCTCCTTCAGTCTCTACCTGTTTCTCCTTTCACTTTTTTCTTAACTGAATGGAGATTGTAGTTATTTCAGTTATTAGGCATATCAAAGCTAGACGTGAAAAAACACACTTAATTTTTTTTATCATGATTCAAGATGTCTGTTTTACAAGTGGGCAACAATGTCTTGGTGGGTTTTTTTTTTGCCTCTTTCCACATGATAATTTTTATTAGTGCAATTTGTAGATATCATTTCAAAGTTCAAGGCAATAATATGAGAAGTAATGTGAGCAACAAAGATGCTAATTTCTTTTTATCAAGATACCAGGTCTATACCCAGATTCCTTCAGTCTCCATTTGCTTTTGTTGAGGGATTCAGCATTGGGGATAAATGTTGTACTTTTTTTGTGTGTTGGTTTATATAAAACTACATACTACAATACTAAATTCTAGTACTAAAGTACTAAATAGTGTATTTATATATACATTATATTATGTGAATTGTTAATTATATAATTATAGTTATGTTTACATTATATAAAGTATATAGTCTGTTTCTATCTATGTTTCTATCTATGTTTCTATCTATGTTTCTATCTATGTTTCTATCTATCTATCTATCTATCTATCTATCTATCTATCTATCTATCTATCTATCTATCTATCTATCTATCTACCTACCTACCTACCTACCTATCTGTACTTTAAAGGACTCAGAATGTTATCCTTAGCAATAGTTCCTCCTGTAGACTCCAGTGGCTCATGTGTGTAATTCAGGCTGCTCTAGAGTCTGACATCCACCGTATCACAGTTTGAAATTAGCTTAGACAGAGAAGTCTGTGAGACTCTGTCTTAAAAAATAGGCACAGGCTGGTAAGGTGGCTCAGTGGTAGAGTGCTTGCCTTACATGCATGATTCCTCAGCACCACATAAGCAGAAAAAGCAGGAAATGGTGCTGTGGCTCAAGTGATAGAGTACTAGCCTTGAGCTGAAGAACTGAAGGACAGCCCTCAGGCCCAGATTTCAGGCTCCACGATCAGCAAAAAATAAATAGAAAGGCACAAAAAGCAGTGCTGGGGGTGTGACTTGAGTGGTACATTCCCAGCTAAAGAAACAAACAAGCATGCAAGCAAAGGTAGTTTAAACTTCAAGAGTTCAAACCCAAGTTCCACCAAAAGAAAATAATCTCATAATTTTTAAGGGTTCAATATAGACTTGAAAATAATTCTGTTTCATTTGTTTGCCTGCCTGCCTGCATGCCTTCCTTCCTTCCTTCCTTCCTTCCTTCCTTCCTTCCTTCCTTCCTTCCTTCCTCCCTCCCCTCTCTCTTTAAAGGGGGAGATTTTAAAAAATTACTTAAACTTACTGAAAGACCTGTATACATTTTACACAAATCTTGAACTATTCCTTTATGAACATCTTGAAATTCACAAATGCAAAATACAATAAACATAAACAAAAGAAGCATATTGTAGATAGTAGGACAGTAGAAGGTAAATCATCCTGAGGTAATTTGACCTGTAGAGCCCTAGTGAACCCTCCTGCCATATTTTCCCAAACGCCCAGTTACTAACTATTCATCTAAGTTAGAGTGTAAGAAGAGAAAAAATTGGGTGATTTCTGGTATTCACCCCCTTAAATTCTTTATTTGGTAACTTAGTATGACAGACTTTAGGTTAATATTAAGGTCATTATCAAGTGATCTAAAATGTAGATTTCTTTATTGTTTCTGTCCCTATGCTAATATCTACTGAATCATAATCCGTAAGGTTGCACCTCAGGACCTGCATTTCTTAAAAATTATTTGGTGATTTATCCTCCCTTCCACACCTGAAATACTACCCTCCCCAGTCCCATGATTGATCACAAGGTCTTACGTATGAAAACACTTGACCAGAGCTACTACTAGCTCTCAGATTTCTTCTATCTAAAGTTTGCAAACCTCAAGTTCAGATTTTAGAATATTAAAATAACTGAAAATTTTATTGTTCCTATAAACAGGTTGTTAATAAGGTTTGAGGAATTAATTCGAGCATAATTTTGGAGGTGTATGAGATGGCCATTTCTGTATCTTGGATGCTAAAATGTTGCAACACTTCATTTTAGTACCTGAATTCTTTTGTTTTATATGCACTTTGAATTTAACCTGCTTTGTCAATTAAATATATAGCTCTTTAAAGTTCAGATAAAATATCAGACATAACTGAAGTCACTTAAAAATGTCATGTTCCCGTAACTATGTCTGCTACATTAGATTTTGATGGCCTGCTATTTGATTCTTAATGAGATACATAAAATGAGCCACTCATATTGCCATAAGTCATTTGCCTTTGTCAAAATTACTGCAATATGATTATAGTATCTAGTAAGGAAAGAATATATTAGCTTTCTGGAACCTCGTTGGTTTGTGATAATCCAGTTTCATAGCACCACAATAAGAAATAAGTGGAGAGAACTCTGAAAGAATAGTAAATTGAGTGACTAATGATTAATTTGAGTCTTAATTTAAAAGCCTAAACTGAGAATGAGTATGCTGGTGAGAATTTTTAAACTAAATTACGTTGTTTTTGGAGCCCCCCCACCAAAAAAAATGTTCTTAAAAAAAAGAAATGTTCCTAGAACTGGGAATGTGGTATGCAGGTAGTGTTTGCCTAGTATGCATGAAGCACTGTGTTCGATTCCTCAGTACCACATAAACAGAAAAATCTGGAAGTGGTGCTGTGGCTTAAAGTAGAGCTTTACCCTTGAGCAAAAGAAGCCCAGGGTTTTAAGTCCCAGGACTGGGAAAAAAAAATATTCCCTTGAGTCCGCAACCATTTGGTTTAATAGCATTTTGAAATGGGGAGCATAGAAGCACATACAATTTATCTCTTGAAACACAAGTGCTTAGTTCCTGAGTTCAGAGTAGTGGTTTGTGAATGTTCAGGTTTTTATCTTTCTTTCAAAGAAGTTTGAGAGTGTAACTGTAAATTGTGTTAATCTGTGCTTGCCGTGAAACTGATGATCGCGACCAACTCCCATCAGATCTTCTGAGTTAAGAGGAGAGAGTGTTCCAAATTGAGGTCAAAGATATGTGATGATGCCATCATTTTTTATTAGATTGTCTTTACATAAATATAGGTAATATATATCTACTATTATATGATAGGTAAATTTATTATAGTGTACAAACATAACTTAAAAATATATACAATATATAAATATGTATGAAAAACTTGTATTCTAATATTATATATTAGATGTATTATGATAAATATATTAAATATAATATGTAAGCATTAAATAGTATTGTTTAATATACTATTTAATACAATAATACATTTATATGAGATGCTTGTACTTGCTAGGTTTTCAGCATACTTTAGTATTTTCTATTTTTTTTTTTTTTTGTTGGTTGTGCTGCTTGAGCTCTGGGCCTGGGCCCTGTCCTTGAGCCCTTCAGGTCAATGCTAGTGCTCTACCACTTGAACCACAGCTCCACTTCTGATTTTTTGATCGTTAATTGGAGATAAGAGTCTCATGGACTTTCCCTGCCTGGTCTGGCTTTGATCCTAAGATCTCAGCCTCCTGAGTAGCTAGGATTACAGGTATGAACTACCAGGGCCCTGCTTTAGTATGTTGTTTTTTATGTGTGAAAAGCAGCCCAACTAGATCTTTAATACTAACAGACACATCATTTTGTATTTTATAGATTGGTGATTTTGCTATGTTTAAAAGATTGAAATTTCTCTTATTTGTTTGACAGCTAATATCTTTTCCAACTGTTCTCTGCTCATTTATATGTGTTGATGTGTCTTCAAGGTCATAGAGAAGAATCTTTTTCTAATAGCAGTTTTCTAAGTAAGCATTGGATAGAATTCTGTCTTCCTGTCTTGATAGTGATTGTGAAAGCCACTTCATATCACAGGCATGCTTCAAGTGAAAGAAGGAATCTCTTTTTTTCATTGACAGAGTGGAAAGTGATCCTGATTGTATGTGTTTTGGGAAAAGAATTCTGATAACAAGCTTCAGTTCTACTAAGGAGGGCCCGAACATAATAAGCTCAATAAGAAGCTTAAGGATATTTTTCATTGCTTTGGTTGTGGCAGGAGGATATAAGTGTGATATTATGACAGGAGATTCTGATGGCACTATGTATGCTTCTCTTCTGTGGCCTTGGCTATTGCAGGTTTTCTGTTTCTTGTAAGTTTTTCTCTCTCCTCCCACAAAAAGATAGGCAACTGACAGAGTTAAATATTTATGGAAAACAGTTTATATTTGTCAGCTTTCAGGGTGCTCTTAAATTTTAACACTCAAATATCATTTGGGTATTTCAGAAGAATAAAGATGGGTAGACATGTTTGTACTTTGTGTCTGTCCAGGCATTAATGTTTGTCAAGCAGTAAGGTAGCAGTGAAATACTGGTCCCTTGCCTCCCAGCATGTACAGCGTATCACAGTGTAAGCCAGCCAGGTCTCAAATTCATTATCCTCTGGTCTCAGCCTCCTGTGCTGGTATTACAATTTAATTTCAGGCCATCTTGAAAACTTACAATTTAACACATCCAAATTGATGTCAAGCCAGCCAGAGCTGTATTCTCTGATCTTAGCCTCTGGAATAGCTACAGTTACAATGAGTCACCTGCATCCAGTTGAATTTAGATTTATTTGAAGCTCTCGTACATTAGAAAGTTCTCTATCTGAAGCATTTAACGCAATTCATGTAGTTATATATAATAAAAGCTAACACACTTCAAACTCATACACAGACATATGCATTTTAAAAGTTAAACCTTATTCTTCACAAAGACCTCCTCATTTTATTTTGCTTTTATTTTTGTAATGCCTGAATTTTTTAAGCAATATTTTCTGTGTGATGAAAAGTTAATTTAGTTATTGTAGTAAGATTCTTAAAGTATGTGTTGCCACACACTTTATACAGTATAAACACGTGGAGATATAACTTTGCCTTTTCTCCTTCCCAATAAAACTGATACAAGCTAAAAAGTAAATAAAATATGTGTTATCTGGTTTATTGTTAGAGGCTATGTCTAAATAGAGTTGAGATGGGGCTGTGGCTCAGTTAACAATGCATGCTTCATATGTGTGAGGCTCTGGTGTGAATTCATGGCCCCCAAGAGGAAAAATAATAAAGCTTAGATCACAATTAAATTTTACTTGACTTTCTTTTTATGAAAAAAGTAAATTGGAGATGTTTTTAAGTTGTCCTCATCAGATTGGTCTCATGATAAAACTAGTGAATTCAAACTATTTCAAATTTATGTTGAAAGAGCAGTGTTGTGACTAGTTTGTCTGGATTAAATCTGTGACTACCACTTACTTTTGTAAATGGTGTTTATTTTAAAAACATGGCTCATTCCTTTACATATTTTCTGTGTTTGCATTGCCAGTAAAATCGAGACTATGCTATGCAATTTTGAGTAGCTCCTTAATTTAAAAAAATCAGGCATCTGCAGCTATATAAATTGTGTGTGTGTGTGTTTGTGTGTATGTATGTATGTGTGTAAGACCTTTCTTTTACATTGCACTTCTGTTTAGAATATATATCCCTGAATATTGGAATAAATTCCTATCTAAATTTTTTTTTTTTTTTTTTGTCGGTCATGGGGCTTGAACTCTGGGCCTGGGCGCTGTCCCTCAGCTCTTCAGTTCAAGGCGAGCGCTCTACCACTTGAGCTACAGAGCCACTTCTGGTTTTCTAGTGGTTTATTGGAGATAGGAGTCTCACGGTCTTTCCTGCCCGGGCTGGCTTTGAACCGCAATTCTCAGATTTCAGCCTCCTGAGTAGCTAGGATTACAGGTGTGAGCCACCGGTGCCCGGCTTCTAAATTTTTTATTGCTACCCATCAGTCTACTTAAAGTTTACTTGCAGAACAACCTTTTCAAAATTGAAATCTCTCAACTATTTTTCAATAATACCCAACACTTTGGCCTTCTTTGTCTCTGTACAACTTGCCTTCCATTTCTTTCTCATTTATATTTAAAATGGAATATCCAAATACATCTAAATTGTATTCTTTTTCTGTTTTATTTTGTACACATTCTTATGTCTGACAGTACTCTTTCTTATTTACTACTCATGCTTTCTTTCCCTCCATCATCTCTGAAAGGAGGAGATTGGATATCTTCTCAGAGAGGCAGTCTCTATGATGTCCTTCCTTTTTCAATTTTTTAACCAATTTGCTTGTGTATAGACAGCCATTTTACTTCTCCCATTCTATTTTAGTAAATTTCCTATGTACTTTCCTCCCAGTAGTCCAAGACTTCAAAGAGTTTATTATTTATCTCTTTATTCCTAGCGTATTGCAGTGGTACATCAGAATATTTAAATGACAGCTTTAATTAATTTTAGACTTAATTATGTAGGGTACTTTTACATTTTGACTACTACATACTTATTAGAAAATGTTATAGGAAAATAAGCCTGACTTATTTATTTTGTGTTACATTTCAATAGGATAACACTGTTTATTTAGGTCATGTTTTATGACTTGGTACTCTGTGACACAATGAACAGAATTCCCTAAATTGTGACAGATTTCCGACATTTATTGAACAAAATTCATTGAGAAGCTCTCATCTATAAAGTAAAAAAATTAATATCATTCATTTTAAAGCAAATTTGATGAAGCAATTAATTCCATTTCTTTTTGTTGCTATATGGAACTCAATAAATGATTTCAGGTATTAATAACCAACTTTCCTTTCTTGTTTCTAGGTGCAGGACATCTGCTTCAGCCATGACTGTCGCTGGGTTGTAGTCAGTACGCTCCGAGGTACTTCTCATGTGTTCCCCATCAACCCTTATGGTGGCCAGCCATGTGTTCGCACACACATGTCACCACGAGTAGTGAATCGCATGAGCCGTTTCCAGAAAAGTGCTGGACTGGAAGAGATTGAACAAGAGCTGACGTCAAAGCAAGGAGGACGCTGTAGCCCTGTTCCCGGTCTATCAAGCAGTCCGTCTGGCTCACCTCTGCATGGTAAACCTTATTTTGTCTCTCCTCACTGCCTCCTGCAGTCTTGGTTCCTAGTGTCCTTAATTCTAGGGATAAAACAGTTAACAAACTGCTTTTAATGTGCGTATAATAAGATTATCTGCTCATTTAACACACTTTTATTTATTAAACCTTGTAACAAATTTGAGACAATATAGAAATGTAGTACATTTGAGACAATATAAAATTATAAAAATAGTATTGTATTTTTTTTTTTGGTCTTTCTTGGGTACTGTCCCTAAACTTATTTGCTCAAGGCTAGTGCTCTACCACTTTTAGTTACAGCCCATCTTCTAGCTTCTTAGTATTTAATTGGAGATAGAGTCTCAGGGACTTGCCTAAGATAGCTTCAAATGGCAATCCTCAGATCTCAGCCTCCTGAGTATCTAGGATTACAGGTGTGACCCACCTGCACCTGGCAATATTGTGCAATACTTTTTTTGTATTATATAAGGATATTTGGTATCATTTAAGCATATAAAGTTTAACACTGTTTATATAACTTTAGGAATGAGTCCCATTGCCACTTATTTCTTTCAAAACACTTTGTGTCCAGTGGACTAGGGCTAAGTTTATTAAGAAATATTCCTTATTTCAGAGCTAATAATCATGAGTGGTGTGTTCTTTATTTATCTTCAGTTTTTACTATTTTTTCTTTTGGTGGTTTTGGGATTTGATCTTGGGGCCTTACTCTTGCCTGGCAACGCTATGTTGCCCAAGCACTTCTTAACTGATTATTTTTTTTTTTTTTTTTTGTCGGTCGTGGGGCTTGAACTCTGGGCCTGGGCGCTGTCCCTCAGCTCTTCAGCTCAAGGCGAGCACTCTACCACTTGAGCTACAGCGCCACTTCCGGTTTTCTGGTGGTTTATTGGAGATAAGAGTTTCATGGTCTCTCCTGCCCGGGCTGGCTTTGAACCGTGATCCTCAGATCTCAGCCTCCTGAGTAGCTAGGATTACAGGCGTGAGCCACCAGCGCCCGGCTTAACTGATTATTTTTAAGATTGTGTCTTACTTCTAGCCTAGGTAAATAATTGGAACATAGCTTGTCACCATGGTTGAGATGTATATAGTATGTTTTGGCTTTTTCTTTTTAGTTGGAGCTTCATGGGCTTTTCTGCCTATTCTGGCCTGGAACTGTGAGCTTCCCAATATCTGCCTCTCATGTAACTAGGCTGAACAACCCCACAGTGTAGCTCTTGGCTGAGAGGGCATCTTAAATGTAAGCCTGGGCTGGCTTCGAACTGTAAATACTTCCAATCTAGTCGCTGCCTCCTGATTACTAGCATGAGACACTGGTACATGACGCTTGAGCCACTCTGCCTGGCCTTCTCATTTTTCAATGGAAATTTTGAGTCATATGTGTATTTTAATTTGTTAGATAACCCTAAACTAATTCTGATAAGAATGATTCCCCTCCCCTTTTTTTTTGATCAGTCGTGGGGCTTGAACTCTGGTCTTATGCGCTGTCCCTCAACTCTTCAGCTCAAGGCTAGTGCCCTACCACTTGAGCTACAGCACCACTTTTGGTTTTCTGGTGGTTTATTGGAGATGAGAGTCTTACGGACTTTCCTGCCTGGGCTGGCTTTGAACCGTGATCCTCAGATCTCAGACTCCTGAGTAGCTAGGATTAGAGGCATGAGTCACCAGCGCAGGACTGATTCCCCCCCCTTTTTTTTTTTTTGGGTCCGTTTGTGGGGTCTGAACTCTGGGCCTGGGCGCTGTCCCTCAGCTCTTCAGCTCAAGGCTAGTGCTCTACCACTTGAGCCACAGCACCATTTCCGGCTTTTTTCTTTTTTTTTGCTTATGTGGTGCTGAGGAATCGAACCGAGGGCCTCTGGCATGCAAGGCAAGCACTCTACCACTGAGCCACCTTGAGCATTGCGTATTTTCTATGACAGATAACCATTTATGTTTGAAAACTGAAGCTTTTTAAAAATAGAGTATATGATAATCATGGAAAATGTTTCTTAATAATTTAAAATTCATACTACATAAAAGCAACCATTTAAATGTAACATTTGTACATGCACAGTGTTTTACCACCTACCAACTCTTCTTCTATAACATTCGCCTCACACCAACTGTGAACATCTAAAAACTTATTCAGTGGGTGCATTTGTTCTGTGTATTTTATATAATTTATTTGCAATACATACCCTTTTGTTTTTGACTCCTTTCACTTAATACAGTGCTTTTGATGTTCTTCCACATTGTAGTGTATATCAGTACTTCATTCTTTTTATTTTTATGGTTATATTGTACTTCTTTGTATGAACACATTCTCTTGCATACATTCAAACCTGGAAGGCACATTGTTTGCTTCTAACTTTTGGCTGTTAGGAATTGGTTTGTTTGAGTACTTCCTTACAACTCTATTGCATATTTGTCTATGTCTTAGCTTCTGTACTGACAATGTAACCTATTGCAGATGTATGTATGTATTTTCTATAGATAGACTGAAAATAATATGTTTATTGTGTTCTGGGAAGAGCCACTATAAAGAAAAAAAATAATCTTTTTTCTCTTGCTTATTTTAGTTTTATTAATATTATTTTTTAGCTATTATTTTTATAAGAGCAGTTATTGTTCTTATGTGCTTAACTAGTGACTTGTGTACTTCAAGGTTGACAGGTTTTTAGGATTAAATGTTTTTGAGAATCAGTTCTAGATGAAAACTAATTTAAAATGTAATCAGAACTTTTATATATGTATGCATGTATATTTGTATATAAATGTATATACTTATATATGTATGTGTATACGTATGGTTTGCCAACTTCTAGTGGCTCACGTTTATAATTCTAGTTACTCAGGAGTGTGAGGTCCGAGGATCATGGTTTAGCATTAGCCTAACCAACAAATCCATGAGAATCTTTAAACAACCAGCAAAATATGGGAACTTTTGCTGGATATGGTAGTCTATACCTATACAGAGGAAGGATGGTTGAGAGTTTGAGGCCAGCCTGGTATAAGATGTCAATCTTGTCTGCCATTTGCAAGGCATTTTATTTTAGACCTAAGTTATTACTTACTTTTTTTTTTTTTGCTGGCTCTGGGGCTTAAACTCAGGCTCTGTGTATTATCCCTGGGTACAAGGCTAGTGCTCTCCCACTTGAGCCACATTGCCACTTTTAGCTTTTTCTGAGTAGTCTATTGGAGATAAGAACCTTTAGATTTTCCTACCCTGGCTGTCTTTGAACCAAGATCCTAAGATCTCAGTCTCCTGAATAGCTAGGATTATAGATGTGAGCCACTGCCATGTGACCATTAACTTACTTTTGGAGTATATTTTGGTGATGATATAGATAGAGGGGTATAATATATATGATTTCAGGGCTTTTCTCTTTGTTTTCAACTTGAACAAAATACCACCAAAGACTCTGGAAGAGTTAGTTCACATATACAGTGTGCTAGGTGGATAAGGTAAAAGGACATTTGTTGATAAATTTAGGGTTCATCTTTCTGTTCTTCCTTCTTTACTAATAAAACTGCACATACTTTTTTTGTTGTTGTTGTTGGCTGTGGGTCCTGAACTCTGGGCCTGGGAGTTGTCCCTCAGCTCTTCGTCTCAAGGCTAGCGCTCTCCACTTGAACCACAGCGCCACTTCTGGCTTATTTAGTGCTGAGGAGTTGAACCCAGGGCCTCATGCATGCAAGGCAAGCATTCTACTACGGAGCCACCTTTATAGCCCGCACACATCCTTTGCCAAACTTTGGACATAACCTGGTAATATTCAGGTCATCCCTGCTCTCATATATCTTCTACATCAAAGAGTAGGGAGTGATTAACTAACTGAAAGGACTTCATGTCAGTGTGTTTTTGGTGAAGATGGAAAGTATAAGACAAGGATTTTATTATTTATGAAAGGATTGTAGTTGAAGATTAATACTATACCTTTATTGCTTTCATAGCTCTCCTGTTTTTCTGGAAATCTCAACGAGATTCCACACTTTTCGATTACACTGGATCCTTTTTCAAAAGCAATGAATTTTAGAGGTATTTTCCTCTTATATACATGTGGTAAAATGTGATTATCTTAGAATTTCTCCATCATTCCATGTTGCTTCCTCATTTTGGAACATAGACATTAGAGTGATGATCATTTTTCATTTTCTTTTTGTATCTTCCAAGACAAAACAAATCGGCATTGTGTTGGTTAGTTCTAAAAATGATGTATTTACAGTTCATGTGGGTAAACAGTCTCATGCTGGTTAAAACAATGTAAACCTTTGAACAGGGAGGGATTCATCTTGAAAATGAATCATGTTTTGGCGGTATTACCCTTGTTTGTCTTTGCTCTTTTTAGCTAAGTATAGGAAACTGTTAAATAACAGTTGATATAGGAGTTATTTCCTTTTTACTTCTTGGAGCCAATCCAGTTTATGGTAGGAGGTTTTCTCTCCCCCTCCCATTTGTTCCTCCCTGCTCCTCTACTTCCCTCTCATCCTTCCCAACCCTCCTTTTCCCCTCTCTTCCTCTCTGTTTCTGCCCCTCTTTTCCTCTCCTCACTTCTCCTCCATCCCTTCCATCCTTGCCCCCCCCACTCTTCTTCCCTTCCCCTTTCCTTTTCAGATGTTTAGTTTTTGAAATACATTCTTTCTAAATATTTCTTTCACTTCCTGTCTTGTCTAAACCTTAGTATGGGAGGAGTTCTTAGGTTGAGATCCATGACCCAGAATATTCACTACCCCTTAACCTAAAGTCAATCTTAACTTTCATCATGCATATGAAAACTGATAATAAAATACAGTTGAAACATCTTGAACTATTATATACATCTTCAGATATTTTTTTTTCATCATGGCTTTTAAATTATGCATGATTATATAGTAGCATTACTGTTTCATTTTACTGAAAAACCAGATTCTTTTAAATATATTTGTTACTAAAATCACTTTATTCAGTGTATTTGTAATTATTTTTATAACAAGCACAACCTCCCCAGATGGTCCAAATAATCTCTTGTGTAGAAATGATTTTATCCTTATTACACTGGTCTCCAAAAAGAAAAAAAAAATTGCTTATATTTCTGGTCACTTTGTATATTAGTTGGTAAAATTTATATTATAAGATTTTTAACATCTTTAGAATTTGCTCAAGATTATAAATTTATATTTAAGTCATTATTTGCTGGAATGAAGAGATTGTTATTCCTGGTGACATTGCATTTCTGAATAATATATGTCAGTTGCTTTACTTCATTCAGCGAATATGAGTTAGTTTTTCACTTGTCTAGCACTGCTCTGGGCTCTATGGTCCCAGCACTGAACAAAGTACGAACATCCTTGTTCTCTTGCAAGTATGGGAAAAATTGGAGAATGCCAGGAGAATAGGAAATGCCTAGAGATGATTACAATGTTAAGCTATTGTCTTGTCTCTATACCTTATTGAGAAGTGATATTTGAGACTTGACTTGTTGGGAATCAGGGGATAGTCACAGAATGGAATGGCCAGAGTAAAACCTTAAAATGAGAAGGAGCCTGGTCCAAGAATGATAAGGTGGTGAGAGTATGTGAAACCTAGAGGCCAGATGTAAAATAGGTGATGGGTTAGTGAGGCCAGATCACTCAGCTTTGACTGGCTCATAGTTCCACAGCAAGGATATGGAGGATTTTAAGAGTTAGGTTGACTATGTTTCAGCCTGATTCAAGCGAAAATCTGTGTGAACAATGTATTTTATGGCAGATACGTTAGAACAGACAAGTCTGGTAATTAGAATTTTGGCTTGAATAACTAGAGGAATAGGTTGTTGTCATCGAAGTGAAGAATGCTATGCATAAAACAGGTCCGAGTGTGGATCATTGCTCTCCTATGACTGACTGTTGGTTATATGGTTCTCGAGCTGACCAGAAAGGGCTAACTTATTTGTATGATCTGTAAGGCATGAACAATATTTAAAGTCAAAAACAAGAAAAGAACTCCAGGTTGTTTGAGAACCATAAGTAAGAAATGTTTTTCAACAAATAACCTAAAAAGGAAAACCAAACGTGGAGAGGCCCTATGAGAAACTTTCAGGGAGAAAGCAATAAGTATTGTTAAATTATTGTTATTGCTTTATGAAGACAAAAACTAGAGAAATGATTGATACAAGATAAAAATTTTAAGCTTTGGTAACAGTAGTAAAAAAAATAGCAAGAAATTTTTAGTAAGAAATTGGCATTTGTATGCATTAACGAGCACCAGTGTAAGAAGGAGTGGAAAATTGGGGACTGAATCTATTCCTCCAAAAATAGGAAGCCAAGAAAGAGGCAGAGTCCTCTAGGAGAGATGGCATTCCATTCATTATTTGTAAGGTGTTGTTTATGCCCCTGAGTAAATTTAATTCCTGAAGCATATTCAAGTGCTAACATCAGGTTTCTACTCCTGTACTGCTTTCCTGTTTTATTTTTCATATGTCCATTTAACCTCATTTTTCCATCCCAATTAATAATAGTCTTTTTTCTGTTTAAAATGCTATTGAGGGCTGGGAAGGTGGCTCAGTGGTAGAGCGCTTGCCTTGCATGCCTGAAGTCCTGGGTTCGATTCCTCAGCACCACATAAGAAAAAAGCCGGAAGTGGCGCTGTGGCTCAAGTGGTAGAGCGCTAGCCTTGAGCTGAAGAGCTGAGGGACAGCACCCAGCCCCAGAGTTCAGGCCTCACGACCGGACCCCCCCAAAAAAAAAATACTATTGAGCTTTCTGTTTTTATTTAACTTTTATCTGTAACTCCTTTCTTGCCACTCTCTATTCATGATTTTTGAAAGTCTAAGCTGTAAGTAACTCTAAGACAAGTGGAGAATCTGGAGTCCAACTCTTTAGGGGTAAAATCCATTCTCTTTGACTTTTGAACTGTAATATTAGACAAATTGTTTCATCAACCTCATTCTCATATTCCTATCTGTAAAGTAAAGGTAATATCAACAGCATCACACGTATGACAGTTAGATAAAGCACTAGGAATAACACTTTGCACGTATCAAATATTTAGTAAAAACTACCTATACTGTTAGTATCTTTAGGAATATTGATGTTAATTTGACAGTGTAAGGCCTGATTCATTTTTCATGTTTTTAGTTTAGTAACTATTAAATGAGTAATTCAAGTAATGAGTGGATGCATTAGAATTCTGAGCCAGAATTCTTTATTAATGTTTGTAGTAAAATTGGGCTCAAAATTTACCTTAATTTGTGGTAATGTTTCTGAATTGAAAAGAGACACCAATATAAAACTGAAAGTAATAATCTATTTTTTCTTATTTCAACTTGAAGCATCACATTATAGTCCCTTAAATGAATATACTTTTTGTTTTGTTTTGTCAGTTCTTCATTTTAGAAAATATCCCTGTTTAGTTCAAGAATATAGAGTTTACCATGACATAGAGGATATGAATTTGAAGAAGGGCTTCGTGCTGACTTCTTTCGTTCTCTAGTTCTTGGAAGTTCCTATTTTCTTCTTAACTCATTTGTTGACATAACAAGACTTGTGTTCAGGTTACTACATTTGGCATCTAAATTCCAAATTATGCTTTTTCCAAATGGAAGTTGTTCATAACATGAGGCTTTTGGAGTAGCCTCTTTTTCTTGGACTTTTACTTTCCTTGTATCAAACCACCACTACCACCACCATCACCACTACCACCTCTACCCAAAACTGGCAGTATCAATTTTCTTTTCAGCATCTGTATGAAGTATTCGTTTTTACCACCAAGAGTCTGTTTATAGACTTCATTTGATGGCTTATTATAATTATTTACTTTTGGTGATCAGGAGTTTTCTTGATATAGACCACATCACAATTGCAAATACAGGGTAACGACACATTTCATTCAGCCTTTTATAGTTTCACCTACTTAAGAAAATCAGTAATAATATGATGCTTCCATATCCCTGTTTACTTGTAGAATAAAGATTCCCATAATTTGTTTTCATTTTTGCCAAAACAATCAATCATGTGTACTGTAGCTCTGTTTTAAATTTTATGCCTCATATCACAAGAGAATATAAATAGTGAATACATGGGACATGGGGGAAAATGTCTTCTTTTGGGAGACTTTACTACTTGGGTTTTGCCTATCCCTTGTGCTTTCGTTCTTTCCTTACCTGAGATGGTTTCTTGTTTTTAAATATGTCTGTTTCTTACAGAGTTTCTCTCCTTGTCAGTTTTTAATCATTTTTCTAAAATGTTACTATTGTAGTATGGCAGTTCTGAAATTTACTATACACCTAACTCATTTAAATATCCCAAACCATTTTCTGTAGTTTATCAGAGATAGCACATGAGTTCTTTATGGAAGTGCATGGAGACAAGCAGTATCACTTCTCTAGGAGTCAAATGTCATTTGAGAACCATTAGTTGAAGGTGCTATTAAAGAACAGTACCTATTCTGTAATGGATTTTGTTTGAGCAGTTTTGCATTCAATACACAATGAGCAATTAGTATGGCTACTATTGTTGTTTAGGAAAATTAATAAAATCTGGGAGGAATCTTAAGAACATTCCAGACAGCTTAGTCGTTCTAAATTATACTTTTGAAGTATAATTCTATAAAAAAAGAATCATTTTTAAATTTATAATCAAATGCTATTTATGTTTTTTTGTATTTTAAAAAAAAAACCTTTAAAATGGATACCAGTTAAAGTCATCAGACTTTTAGGAAAACAGATTTTTTGTTTTTATTTTTTACGACTGATGAAATCTTTTCTTTTTTCACAGTTTTTTTTTTTCTTTTTGACATCGGCAAATCATAAACTCTTATGTTTTGAAAGTTTTATTTTTAAATGATTAATGAGAAATGCCTCTAGAGGGCAATATTTTCTCAAGTTTTCAATAATTAAGTCAAGGTAACCCTGGTATGAAGTTGGGGTTCTGTGGGTGCTAATGTCTTGTTAGTTCTTATATAAGCCTTCTTTCTTTTCATTATGTGATCTATGATTTATCCCTTATAGTCTTTGTAGAGAATTGGACTTTGGAAATACAGTGCTATCAGTTTATATCCCTTTTTTTTTAGTACTGTATCTTGATACTTTATATTCAAAAATGAGTTGTATAATTTCAGTATTCTTAGTGTGTTCTAAAATTTTATTTCTTTTATTGAATATATCCTGTGATTTAAGGACCTTTTTATCGGTACAATTTAATGTACCAAAGTGATAAGATTCCACTATTGGCTAATCTAGTAGCTAATCACTGTTAACATGGACATTTATTATTGTTTCCTTTTATAATACTAATTTTATTCTTATGTAAGAGATAAATTGATTATACATATAGTTATGCCATAATTTTATGATGAAAAATACTTTTACCCTGTACCTCTTTCATCTCATTCTAACCTTTCTGGTTTGTTTTTACCTGCTTCTGCAGATCTTGTTAATAGATATCCTATACTGAAGCCTTAACTTTCTTTTTCTTTTTCCTTTTTAAATCATGAGAATATGGTTAGTTTTAATTTCTTCTTACTATGTTTCTATTTTCTGCTATATGTTTTTAATAAGCTTTTCCTTAATTATCACACATTTTTCTTAGATGTCATTTAATCTCTAAGAGACACTTAAAATTTTTTTACATCTGCTTTTACTCCTTTATTATCTCCATTTTCTCAAGGTATTTTTCTTCCCAGTTTTTGTTTTATTTTGTACTGATCTTTTATTTTCATATTGGAACATAGTTCTTATCCTTGACTACATTACAGCTTAATTGGATACATTAAATAAAATCTTGATGTCTTAGTTTCGTCAGCTTGATTAGACCAAAATAGTGATTTCAACTTTTGTTTGATCATTATTATTTATTATTCATCTTGTTTGTGTAATTTTATTCTAGTCTACAAATTTAGTACTAAGAAAGTAATTGAAACTCCTTGAATTAAGGAATGGCATATTAACTTACAGGTCCTAATGACCTCGCAGAACTGGTGATTTTATAAAGGTACTTTCAATAGTTACTACTTGTAGGTACTTTGTCTCAGGTTGGTCAGCTTGCTCATAAAGGAATTCTATCTTTGGTTCAGGGTGTTTGTGCTAGGGCTAACTAAGACTGTCTGGCAAGAAACTTTGAAGTTGGTTTTTAAGGAGTTGAAGGAGTTACATTGTTTTAGCTTGGTGATTTTAAAAACAAAATCAGGATTTGGATAATTTTTTTGCATATTGTTTACTCCTTTTCAGCAAGGGAATAGTTAACTAAGAATTCTCCTCTGGTTTTTTTGCTGTAGGATTTTTGTATGGAAACATGGAGACACGATTTTTAATTGTTGAAGTGGAAAAAAACATAAAAATCAATTATCAATAATTTTGGAGAAGGGTCTGAATATTTATGTGCCTATCAAAAGGGAGATCTGAAACATTTTTTTCAATGTTTGATTGAAGAGTGTGTGTCAGCTTTCTTAGAATCTGTAATAGTGCCTTAATGATAAATCCAAACAAAGAAATTTCAGATTATTGTTCTTGAGGGTAGCTGACAGGTATAGTTTAGTGGTTTAAAATCTCAGTTGGAGTTAGAAATCTGTTGTTGATAGTTGTAATCTACAAAATGATTTTAAAAAATACTTGGGTTAATGCTATGATAGTGTGTGTAAATTGAGACATAGAAGCTATGATGGTTTTTGCCTTAAGAGGGCGAATGACATTTTGAATTTGGACAAGGACTGGAAAAGGATTTAAGGTTCATTGAAAGAGTTATTCACATTGGTTGATGTGTTTTTGCAGGTGAGAATATTGGAGCTACAATGAGACACCAGAGAGAAAGTACTTCAGATGGACAGAGGGATTAATGTAGGCATTGTTCCTAATGGTGGCTTCAGAAGGGATAGGCTATTTCATTTTCAGAGTAGAGAATTTACCCTGCTAAGAGTACTAAATACTGTTTAATAATAATTTACTTCTGTCTAGATTTAATATGGTTTGAAATGAGTTCATATTTCATAAAATTAAGTGAAGAAAAATCCAAGATGATAGTACTGATAATAGCTAATGATAAAACTGTAATTAATAATCCTCTGCTTAGAGTAGAGAATTACAGGGAGTGAAGTGAACTCCTGTATCTCAGGAGTTATTTGTTCCAAATTGTGGGGTATCACATTGTCTGGTGCTAGTGATCGAGAACTTTCCCAACAAGGAGTGCTTACGGATATAAGTAAATTCATGGCTGTGGTTTTGCAGAAGTAAAATTGCAAGTTCACATTATTTTATTAGATATACCAACTTTAAATTCTTTTTTTTTTGAGCAATTTTTAAAATAAATTGTTGATAATTTGGGGCAGCAAAATTAAGTATTGTTTCCTGATGAGAGGAAGTTGTAAACATATTTTGGTAGAAAGTACTTCAATATTTGGAAACTGGAAATAAAATGTTAATATAAAGGGATTTATCTTAGATCCTTTTTTTTTAATCAAAAATGCTGATTTGGCCTTTTCACACTATACTCCCATCTTTGTATGGTTGTTAAAATCTGTTGCACTTTCCCATCTGAAGGAAATGCATCTTTGACACTTCTCATGACCTGAGTCATGATGCTGAAATAGAGCCAGAAAATATTCTTAACAGTCATGGGTAATAAGAAGGAAAGCTTCCGTTAGTGAGTTGGGGGGAGGGTGGACTTGACAAACTGGAGGTTGAGGGGAGAAGAGAGTTCTTGCTATTTTAGTTTTTATCTCCTTGATTATTAGGAAAGTTGCTGACATTTCATTGCTTTA
The DNA here is from genome assembly GCF_019054845.1 of Dipodomys spectabilis. NCBI lineage: Eukaryota > Metazoa > Chordata > Mammalia > Rodentia > Heteromyidae > Dipodomys > Dipodomys spectabilis. The sequence continues at coordinate 8,918,074 of NW_024870681.1, forward strand.
TTTGTTATTTAGTACAGTCAGTACTTTGGTTTTAACATTTAATTGTTCCACAAGTATATGGTGATTAATGTAATCCTTATAGTTCTATTACTGTTAGATTATTTTTGAATTATCCATGCATAAGGAAATATGCTTAATATATTGCAATTAGTTTGGTTTATCTTATGATAGTAAAATTACTTTAATTTCTGAATAAATTATTTGTACATTGATAGTTTATATAAATCTTTTGATCTAAATAATACGTAAGTTATATAATCTCCCCCCCTCCCCGTGTGTGTGTGTGTGTGTGTGTGTGTGTGTGTGTGTGTGTGTGTGTGTGTGTGTGTGTGTGTGTACGTACATTGTGTTCTGTTATGATATAATGTTAATTGTGAGATAAAGATGGGAGTGGAAAGTATTGTTGAGAAATAAATTTAGTGAGGTGTTATGCTAGGGAGCTAATTGTGTCCTAAATTTGCTTTATGGTGTTTGAATTTTGCTTAAAGCTCCTCCCAACTTCCCTCACCCCTGACTTATCTTCTCTCAAGTTTCAGTACTGTACGTGAGCTTAGTTTAGAGGAATGAGGAATTTGAGAGTGTTTCAGTATGCATGGTTTGGTAGTAGTTTGGATATTACAGTGATCTTTCCACTCATTACATTTATTTAAGTACATAGATTGAGGTCCCCTGCCCTCAAATAGGGTTATGTTGATTTATGTGTGTGTGTGTGTGTGTTATATTTTCTGGTGTTTTTACTTTTTTTCTATGTAAAACTATACTTAATATCTAAAATGAGTTAAACATTATTAATGTTTCCAAAATATTAAGAACATCAGTTCTTAAATATTTTTTTTAATCCCAGATTCTTCTAAAACAAGGTTGATGAACTCCCTGTTTTTAGGTTGAATATTTTAGTCATTAAGATTTGGTTCTATTCAGGCTTATAAATAAAGCCCATTAAGGTTCAGTTATGTGATACTTTCTATATTTTCACCCATTTTCTTTGTTTTGTAAACTTTATCCCATTTTGTGTGGTTGCTTCTCATAATTATTCTAGTTCTTAACTCATCTTGTATGCTAATCTTACCTCTTTCCACCTTGGTTTTTGAGACTCACTGCCCTTTTGGTAGAGTGGAAACTATACTTGGTCTACATATGCAGTTGGAAGTAATGCTTATTTCTTTAGTGCTTTTGCTTCTATGTCTCAAGTTTTTAACTGGTTGAATTTGTGTTAGCTTTAAGAACAGAAAAATAATTAAGCTTACATGTTGTATTAGGGAGGAATAGCGATCAGGTAAGAATAAATTCCTTTTCCATAGGAAAGGACATACTTCTTATTTAGAATTTTCTCAATAATTTAAAAATAATTACTACAAAATCATTTGTTTTAATTCTTGTCGCAGTTATTAAGTCCCTCTCCTCTCTATTACTCAGGCTACTTTGTATTTAGTAGAATGAAGTAATGACAGTGTTATTAATAACCCAAATCCCCATCTTGTAAAGAAATTCAATTTTTTTTAAAAAGCCTGTTTTGTTGGCAATTTATCTTCCAACAGTTCTCTTTTTTCCTGAAGTACTCAAGAATAATGTGTGTGGTGAAATGAAAAGTTACTTGGAAAGAACAACAAGTGTTTTTGTGATACATATAAATTGCCATGTTTTTACTTTTTGCCTCCAAAATAATTATTAGCAAGAACAAATCAAATCAAAATTGCCCTTGAACATTTTGTCTTTAATTATGTCTCCTGTTTGTTGCGTTACCAGTGTTCTAAAATATGGGTGTGTGCCTACATGTATATAACATTCCTTCTCTTTTAATTGTGTGTTCTCTTCTCCTTGGCTCCTGTGAACAAGCATTGCTTCCGCCCAGCTTGCTATGTAGGTCAGAAGGCACTGTTTCTCACCAGGGCGCTGCTGTTTCCTTTTCCTACTCTAGCAGATTACAGATTATACTGGAACATGCCTGAGAAAAGGTCAAAAAGGAGGGTGAAAGTCCTGGAACTGCAGCTGGGAAGCTTGTCGTTCTCATCTAGGAAAGGGGAAGAGGGAGATAGAGGCTCCTATCCAACCAAAAACAACCTACATGCAGGAAATTCCTACTTGCACTGGGTGCTTTGTATGAGTTCTCAAAGGCTTTATTTGGTTTTGATTAAATAAGTATTCAGTGTTACATTGAAGAAGCTTTCATGTTAAATTAGATGGAGAGCAAGAACTCAGCAGTGTTTTTAACTTTATGGAGCCTAATGCTACCATTATACTTCTTTGAGTAAAGAAGTAAAAGCTTTTCAACTACAAAATTAGCTTTAACTTCTTGGTAAGTTTTGCATCTCTATGATTCCATAGAGGATATTAAGAGCAGACTGAAAGTTTTGGTTTTCGGTGGAATGTATAATGTTCACACACAGCCCTTATATAGATCTTGTTACTCAGTTTTTGTGTTGGAATAATAGATTATAGGGAATGAAGTTTTTATACATGTTAGCTTAGGGAATGTTTGAAAGGACAAAGATAATAGAAATACTTGTGAATGGGGTTGTTTCTGTAGGTTTTTCTCCTCTGGGGTGCCAGGGGTCCTCATTGATATTGGGTTTCATGGGCCTCATTAATCCAATTGTAGGCCACTGACTAGGAATCTTATATCATAGGACAACAGTGGATCTTTTTGATAAGTGTGTAGAGAGGTGATAAGACTAGAATTTGATACAGTTGAAGGCAGTCTAGTACACTGAGTGATAGGACTGTCTGTCTATCCTAAGCCTTCTGAAAAGTGGAATTCTTGGAGGGAATCAAATCTGTGTCCCTGATGGGAAGGACTCCTGTAACAGTGTTCACTCAGAGGGCGCCAATAATACTGCCTCTTTCTTTCCTTTTGCGCCTTTGCAAATGGATCTTTAGCATTTCTGAAGCTATTTTTCCTGAAATACTCAGTGAATGATAGTATGCTCTGTTTGGCCCATGTTATTCCATTACTGTGTTTATTACTTTCATCCTCATTCTTTAGGAGTCTTCCTTGAACCCATTGGCAGCAACCTTTGGCTTATTCCTCTAGAGACATGTAACAACATTTTATCTAATCTCATTGATATGCTCTCTTTTAAGGTAATTTCTGATCTAAAACTATCATCCTTTGATTTCTTAATGTTATTTTTATTAGAGTATTCTTGTTTCATAATACGATAGAATAGTGAAATTTTTTTTTTTACAGATTTGAAAAGGGACATATAATTTAATTTTCTTTTTCCTCTTGTTTGTATTGAAGAACATATAAATTCATACATATGTACTCAAAGTATGTACTTAAGGTACCTTAAGTATTTAGCATAATGTGAAATGTTGGTCCATATCAGGGTCTTGCTTGCTTTAGAAGTTTCTTGCAGTTGGCAGTTTGCCACGTTTGCATGTTCTCACATCACTGCATTCAGAAGCTAAGAATACCAACCTGGCAGCTTCTGCACAGAGGGTAAAGATAAAACAGAAGGAATCTAGCTTTCCAGCCACATTACCTGGGAGCTGCTGCTGATGTCTTTTCCACAAATGTCCAAGTTTGTCAAAGCCCAGTAAATCTTGGAAAGTTTATTTTCCTTGTAGCATCTGTGTTTTATAATGGGTCTTTTAATTTGTTTTTACTTTGTCTGCAGGGATTTCTTTTGTCCGGAGTTTTCAGACTCTGTCTTTTTTTTTTCTCCTGTGGAAGTGAGTCTGTTAATGATGACTGGTTTGGGAATATGCTTTTCTGCAAAGCTGACCTGACAGGCTGTTCTCCCAGTGCAGCAACAAAGCCCATTGTTATTTTCTCTGTTCACTTTTATCCTCAATTCATTTTCCTCTGCTTTTATAGCAAAAATGGTCTGAGAAAATGTAATCTGTGACAGTGCATAAATAAAAGTGGCATTTAGAAATTAACAAAACTTTTAGTGAACAGTTTACACCATGTCCGTCCCACCTTTGTGAATGGCAGGATTGTATGTTAGTGTGGAGATATGCAGAATACTAGAATACCTACAGGTATTCCTTTAGGTAGTGGGAGTAGCGGGGGAGAACAGATGTTGTCTTAATTGCTTATTCCAGGATGCAAATTTGTTCACAATCAACACAGAAAACCAGTGTTTGAGCTCCATCTGAACTATTTTGGCTTAGTATTCCATATATAACATGAAAAATAATAACAGCCACCACAACCTGAAAATAGAACAAACCCAAAATATCATTGCATTCGTGATCAAGGAGTGTTTTATGAAATCCTGATTTTTAAATGATACTCAGTTTTCAAATAGAATCTTTAGTTTAATGAGAAATAATTTTGAATTTGGGATTTTTTTCCCCCCCTTAAGAAGAGCCCATCTATCATAAGGAGTGGTTGCCCTCTGAAGGATCACAGATCCAATGGATTTGGATAAAGACTCAAAGCTTGAAGGCTAATGCAAGTTTATCTATGTGGACTCAACCCCCCAAAAACTGGGATGAGAGTCTTAGAAGAGCTTATTTTCTCATGAGAGTTTTGGGACTTCCTCTGTCTGGTTGTGCCAGAAATACTGTGAGAATATCCATTCTCATGGCATTTGTCACTTACAGGTCCTTGTCCCAGCTGGAGTTGGAAAGTATAATGGTGTGTGAAATATTTTATGTATATTAAGGCTTCATGAAGTCTACTCCTAAAATGGCAATTTAACATCCTCTGCTTTGTCCATTCTAGTGACAATAGTAAAGATAAGAGGATTAGAGGAGGTGATATATTTTTTTCCTGATTCTGTTTACTTCATCATTACTATCATATAGTCCTGAGAGAAAGCACAATGAAGATGGAAAATAGGGAAAGACTTTACTTCAAATGTAGGACTGTCACTACAGGTTTCTTCCTGCTGAAGCTTGGAACTTGTGGTTTAATGAAATGTCCTCAATAGAAAATTTTGGCTAGATTTTAACCCCAGGGAAGCTGTCAAGTTTGAGGCTCATTCGCCTAATCAATACAAGACTAAGCTGGGCAATAAAAGAAAAAGACTCTAGTCATTTGGTTTTCTATTTATTTACTGCACCCACTTCACTACCCTTCACTACCACTTGAGCTAGGCTTTCAACACTTCTTGTCTTAGTTATTTTACATATTATTTTCCTTTAATTTTTGCCTGAGCAGGCATTGGACCACAATCCTTACCTGTGTGTGCTAACATCCCCCACTCATTTTTTTTTGGGGGTGGGCAGTCGTGGGGCTTGAACTCAGGGCCTGGGCGCTGTCTCTCAGCTCTTCAGCTCAAGGCTAGTGCTCTACCACTTGAGCCACAGAGTCACTTCTGGTTTTCTGAGTGGTTTATGGGAGATAAGAGTATTACAGACTTTTCCTATGCTGGCTGGCTTTGAACTGTGATCCCGGTATCTCAGCCTCCTCAGTAGCTAGGATTTCAGGTGTGAGCCACTTGCACCCGGCTCCCCCACTCATTTTGTTGAGATTGGGTCTTGATAACTTTCCTTGGCTGGCCTCAGACAGCAGTCCTTCCTGTCTATTTCCTGAGTATGTGGGATTACAATTATGAATCTTTTTTTTTTTTTAAGACAAAGTATTATTGGGTAGCCATTATTGCCTCAACCTCACATGTTACTGGGATTACAAGTATGTACCACCAACATGGATCCTTCTGAAATACTTTGAGTGTCCTGAAAATTTTTTTTATAGATCCTATGGCTATATTTTTCTCTTACTGGTTTATATTAGTTCTACATAGGAGATTTCATGGTTATGTATTCAATTCATTTAGCAAACATTTATTGAATTATTAATTATTATATGTCTACTAGTGATATTTCTTGTGTATACTAGGCCCCCCCTCATTTTACTAACTCCAGATATAATTGTTCCTTCTTTTCTTTCTTTCGTTCTTTCTCTTTTTTCTTTCTCTCTCTCTTACTCATCCTTTCTCTTATTCTCTCTCTCCTCTGTTCCTTTCTCTCTTTGGTTCTCTCTCTTTTTTTTTTTCTCTTTCTTTTTTATCTGTGCCCATCCTAGGGCTTGAACTCTGGGCCTGGGTGTTGTCCATTAGCTTTTTCACTTAAGGTTGATGTTCTATCATTTGAGCCACTCCTCTACTTCCAGCTTTTGCTGGAAAGTTTCATGGACTTTCCTGTCAGATATCAGCCTCCTGTATAGCTAGGATTATAGTTAAGAGTCACTTGTGCCAGGCTTCATAAATCTTTTTCTATTTGTTTTTAGTAAAAACTGGAAGATACGAGTTTGTTACTGCATGCTCAGATTTATGTATTTTTTCTTTTCAAGGTTTCCTTTAAAACAATAATAAAGTCAAATGCTTTGTCTTTTTCTCTGAAACATTTTTATGATATTCTTATTAGCTCAGGCCAATTTTTTTCTTTCTTTAAAAAAAATTTTTTTTTGAGGCTTGAACTTGGTCTGGGCACTTTTCCTGAGCCTCTTTGTGCTCAAGGCTAATGCTCCCACTTGAGCCACAGCACTACTTCCACCCTTTTCTTGGAGATGAGTCTCACAGACTTCCTTTCCTAGGCTGGCTTTGAACCATGATCCTCAGATCTCAGCCTTCTGAGTAGCTAGGATTACAGGTATGAGCCACTGGCACCAAGCTTATATATATATATATATATATATATATGAGTTGAGGACCAAACTCAGGGTCTTGCACTTGCCAGGCAAGTACTCTTCCACTGAGCTAAATCCCCCAGTCTCTCAAAAAACATTAAAAAAAAAAGTTCACAATACTGTTTGCCTGTGGCTGTGTGGTCTGGTATGTACCTGTCATTATATTCTATTTTATGATTTTTATTTTTGTTAATCTGTTATTCCCTCTTATATTATAAAATCTTTGTAGGTCCATTGACTTACTCATTCTAAATTCATAGTAGCGCTTTGTCCTTACCAACCCCTGTTGATTGAAACCTTTGATTGGTATAATCTCTCATTTCTTATATCTTCCCTCAGTCCTATGCTTTACATCTCTGTACTATAACAATCACCTCGATCATTCCCCATATTATTATTATTTCTTCTTCTTCTCCTCCTCCTTCTCTTCCTCCTTCTTTTTCCTCTTCTTCTTCCTCTTCCTGCTGCTGCTGCTGCTGCTGCTGCTGATATTGCTGCTGCTGCTGTTCCTCCTCCTCTTCTTCGTCTTTGTCTTTGTCTTCCTCTTCGTCTTTTTTGGGCCAGTCCTGGGTATTAAACTCAAGGCCTAGGCACTGTTCCTGAGCTTCTTTTGCTCAAGGCTAGCACTCTACCACTTGAGCCACAGCACTGCTTCTTGCTTTTTCTGTTTATGTGGTACTGAGGAATCAAACCCAGGGGTTCATGCATGCTAGGCAAGCACTCAGCCCCAATTCCAGGCTCCTTCCCCATAATTACTTTTTTTTAAGGACTACCAAATTTAGTAACTATTTGCTTACTAAATTTTCCATTGACCATTTAATTAGCATACTTAAATATTTTAAATGTGTATAACATTACAAATACACATTAGGTATCATGTAATATTTTCACACATATATACTGGAGGTTTCATGTGACTGTCTGTTCATTCCTGCTTTCATTGTGGTGAAAATATTGAAATGAACTCTTCTAGATTTATGAAATATACAGTATATCGTGAGATTCTTATCCTTTTTTGTTTTTTTAAAATAGTTTTATTATCATGGGTTTTTATATTTTTTTTAAATTTTATTTATTTATTTATTGTCGGTCGTGGGGCTTGAACTCTGGGCTTGGGCGCTGTCCCTCAGCTCTTCAGCTCAAGGCTAGCACTCTACCACTTGATCTACAGGGCCACTTCCGGTTTTCTGGTGGTTTTTATTGGAGATAGGAGTCTCACGGTCTCTCCTGCCTGGGCTGGCTTTGAACTGCGATCCTCAGATCTCAGACTCCTGAGTAGCTAGGATTACAGGCGTGAGCCACCAGCGCCTGGCTATCATGGGTTTTTATAAAGGAGTTATAAAGAAGCAGTTTATGAGTATAATATATCTTGTTCAGTGTCACTCATTTCAATATTCTCATTCATCCTTCCCAATCCACTTCCATTATTTAAAAAAAAATTGTTCTTATTCTTTTAAAGAGAACTTAGTTCCTTGCTGAGTAAATTTCCCCCATCTCTCTCAGCCTCATATGGTCAACTATGACAGCAACATTTATCGAGTAAGATCATGTACTACTTGTTTGTCTTTGTCTTATTTAAGTTAACGTAATCATCTGTTTTCATTCATGTTAGACCAAATGACAGGATTTCATTATTTTATATGTCTGAATAGTATTTCATAAACTGTCACATTCGTCAGTTGATAGACATTCTAGATTATTTTTATTTCTGGCCATTGCAAAAACAGCTGTAGTAAACATGGGAGTGCAAATGTCTCTTTCACATTATTTCCTTTAATATCTATAACTACAAATGAGATTTCTGGACCAATTAAAAGTTCTGTTTGTTGTTGTTATAAAGTTATGTGACTGAACCTTGCTATTTAGTACAGGCTGGCCTCAAACTAACCGCCTCAGTAATGTCAGCATTCAGATTACAGGTGTACACCAACATTTTTATAGCTCAGTTTTGATTTTTTCCTATGCCATTTTCTATAATGACTGTAGTAATTTCTGACTCCACAAACAGATCAAGGATTTCTCTTCTTTACATCCTTGCCAGAGATGGTTCATTGGTGGGTTTTGTCTGTGTGTGTGTGTCCATCCATCCATAAAACATTTGTAGTATTCTATTTTCATAATAATAGCATTGGTATTTTAATAGGGTAAAATATTTTAATAATATTGAATCTTCCAATCTATGAGCATATAATGTCTTTCCATTTTTCTGTGTTTTGATTTTTCTATCATTCTTCTGTTGTGTTCGCCCTTCCTTTCTTCTTTTCAGTGGTACTGAGTTTTGAACTCAAGGCTTCTCATAGATTTTTTTCACTTCTTCGGTTATATTTATTCCTTAGTATTATTATAGGCATTTTTTTGCTCTCTGTTAGACAATTTTCTATGAATGAATAAAAATGATAGTGATTTTTTAGATCACATTTATACTTTTTTCATTGAGGTTATGGTTAGGCTTGGCTATATAACTCACTGGTAGAGTGCTTATATATAAGCATGTTTAGTTTCCTAGGTTGATCCATAATGCTGAATTTTTTGAAGTGATGTTTATAAACTGCTTGCCAAAATTATAATATATGTCAGATAATGCCCCTGTAAATATAACCATGAGCATAAAATCTGCACAAACATACTTTACTCTCTCTGATGTGTACTGGGTTCTAGACAGAAACTAACACAAACACAGACTATAAGAGTATAGAGGACAAACTCTCAAGTATTGCTTGAGAATATACTATCTGGCTAGAATGAACAGTCTCAACTACTGTGTATGCTACCCCATATCCTATTTTGAGATTAGAGTGAGGAGTGATTATTGTAAACCACCGTATTTAGAATTTCTCAACAGATAACTTTATTTTTATATGCCACTCTGTGTGTGTGTGTGTGTGTGTGTGTGTGTGTTTCTATATCCCAGAACCACTGGGGTTGTTGCTTTTGCTAGGAAGATAGTATACCACTTAAGCTAAACACCCCAGACCTTTTTTTTTTAGTTTATTTTTTGGAGAAAGTCTTTTATTTTTTGCCTAGCCTAACTGTAATCCTATGTATACTTCCTTCATAGCTTCAATGACACATCTACATCTCCACACATAGCTCTCTATTAGTTGACATAGAGTCTCACTAATATTTTACCTGGTTTAGCCTTGAACTGCCATCTTTGGAATCTCTACCTCCTGAGTAGCTAAGTTCACAGACGTGAGCCACTGTGTACCCACTTGCCCTTCTTTATTTCTCAGTTCATAGTCCTGGGTAAGGATGGTTGCCTGTACTTCCCTAAATTTATTTATAGATGCAACAAAATACCCATCAAAAGGCCAATTAGGTTCTTTTTTAGAAATTGACAGAGTGTAGATGAAAGCAGTCAGTTTTGTTGATGTGGTGATCCATCTGAGATGAAGACTAACCATGACTGGTTTTAGAAACATAAGGAATTCATCCTCTGCTTGCTGAGACTGAAATCTGTAAGCAAGTCACATTTGTTACCAGAATACTTTGTTTCTTCCAATCCATGTAACTTTCTCTTGGCATCAATGCTGTGTTTGCTACCTTTAACTGATGACCTTTAACTAATGGAGTTAGTGAAATCCTGACCAGAGGTAGGGAAGTTTCTATTCATGATACTTGTCTTTGTCTTTCTCTTGGTAGGGAAATTGAACAGCCAAGACTCTTACAATAATTTTACCAACAACAATCCCGGCAATCCTCGGCTTTCTCCTCTTCCCAGCTTGATGGTAGTGATGCCTCTTGCACAAATCAAGCAGCCAATGACATTGGGGACCATCACCAAGCGAACAGGGTAAGGTCTCTTGGTGCTTTTTTTTCACAGCTGTTTTGGAGGGTTGAATAAAAATGAGACCTACTTTTTCTTTGTATGGTTTTGATTATGTTTTTCGTTTCTAGCCCATATGAGCCTTAATGGCAGCAGATTAAGTACAAAGTATAGAACGAGCACAAACATACTCAAACACAGCCATGTACACCCACCCACAGAAAAAAAACAAAGCAGTGACAAGTTGTGAAAACTAGTATTGCTAATAAAAACCAGATCCATTCACTCAGTCTTTTGCTTGCTCATTCTATGCCTGATAGTAGTTTGATTTTCTTGGCTCTTACCAACATGATTGGGATTTAATATGACTTCCAAATTTTGACAGACACAAGTAATAGGAGAGAACTCTAAATGACAACCATGTTTCAAGTACTTTATAAAACTCATGTTGAAATTCAATGTGTATATTTACCTCTACATACTTATATTACTCTTATCTTTTGTCAGTGTGAAGACAATGATATTCAAAACTTGGTTTCTAAGATTTGGGCTTTTTTCATGATGGCTCCTTAAGATCCTTAAAGACTTAATAACTCACTTGATTTTTTTGTGCTTATTTTAGCTATTTAAAAAATTTTCTCGGCCAGGCATGTTGGCTCATGCCTATAAACCCAACTACCTTGAGGCGGAGATCAGGAGGATCACAGTTCGAGGCCAGCCCAGGCAAAAAGTTAGTGTGACCCCATCTCAACTCATAAGCCAGGCATGGTAATTTATGTCTGTAATCCCAGCTATTTGGAGGCCATAGGTAGGAGAATCAAGGTCCAGCTCTGCCTAGGCCACAAATATACACAAACAAGTATAAATTTAAAAAATTGTGAAAGTCTATGTGGAAATTAACTAAAGCAATATATATATATATATATATATGTGTGTGTGTGTATGTATATGTATGTGTGGTGTATACACTTATATATATGTCATAGCTTACGAGCAGTGCCTGTCTTGCCAGGTGTGAGGTCCTGAATTCAAACCCCAGGACCATCAAAAGGAAAATTTCTACCTGTTAAGATTATAAAGTTATTATTTTCTGATATAATTATAAGTCACTGGGGAGCTGTTTATGAATAACTCTGAAAATCAGCATTTTAGTATGTTATACCTATATGTCAATAGCTAGATTACTTGTTTTCCTCAGTAAACAATTCTGATATTTAATGAGATTTGAAATTTAACAAATTGAACATTAAAATCCTTTATTAAAATAGTCAGGCGAAAGCCCTGTTTGGGCTTCATATAACCTGTGAGGTCTTCCCAATGATATAAATAGTTTCAACTATTTGTTGATACTTTTTAAATCTAGTGCTAAGTGTTCATAGAAGTCTCTTGTATGAAAAAAATGCTCAGCCTTCTCAACAAGTGTTTTGAAATCCAGGTATAATAGAAATTGAGCCTAAGCCTAGGAATTTGTATATAATATAGTCCCATGGCTATATGCAAAATGAGTTTGCATATACTGACATGGTATATCCCAAATCATATTGTATACCAGTCTAGTTGTTTGTACATCTTTTATGTCATTGGGTTTATTAGAAATTTAATTTTAAATAGAATGTTTACCTTCTTTTCTTCTGGTATATTTTAAATTGTGTTGATTATGATAGTTATGGATTAGGAAAGGATTAGCTTTCATTGTGATTATTATAAGCTTATCTTTTCATTTTGTAATGATGTATTCCCTAGTTGTAGAATGAGAGGTTCTAAATCCCCATACTGAACTGTCAAGTTCTGTTACTTGCTGTAGTTAGTAAGTTGTATTCTTTTATTCATCCCAGGATTGTACAGTTCTACCAGTTTTTTGTCATTCCTGAATCTAAGTTTAAGCATCTTCAAAGTGGTTGTAATTTAATTGTCTATAACTTAATTTTACATTGAGATCAAGGGTAATATACGAATTTTGTTTCTGAAGTTTCTTGGAGATGAGCATTTTCTTGTGTTGTGTTTCTGATATATGTTTCTTTTTGTTGTTTTCAGCATAAGCTTTATAAGCCCTATGTCTTATAATACACAGAATTAGCACTCTGTAGTTGTTTTCCACAATGATTCTGAGATTATTACTGAAGTTATACATAAAATGATGTCATGTTAGAATTTAATTAAAATATGTATGTTCAGGTCTGGACTGTAATTGCTTTTGTTTATTTTGGAGCTTTTATACTCTGCTTCTTTCTTATTATATACACTTTTATATATATTAATGATAAAAGTGGATTTTAGTTTTACTATCTCTTTTGAAATGCATAATGTATGATACTTGTTGAGCGGATTTTTTTCCTCATCAGTTTTCAAGTTATTTTATTTCTGCTAAGTTTAAAAATTTGTTTTCAAGGTCCTCTGTTCAAGTGTTTGGAGAGAATAATTCATACAGTCTTAAAAGTAGTATTTGGGTTTAGATTTTTGAGAAAATTTCAGATTGACAAAGCATTGTAAGACTAGAAATAAGAATTCCTGTATGTCTACATTTCCACTATGTTGCGCTTGAGCTATTTGCTCAGTCAATATTTGCCTTGTCTTACTCTTCCTGTAAGCACACCAGTAAACCATTGTTTGCCCCTTTGTTGCAGAGTAACTTGCAGACTTAATATCCTTGTATTACTTAATCTTCTTAGCACAGATCTAAAGAGAGTGATTTTTGCACACTATAATTATCCAAAGCCAGAATTTAAAACAAGTTTTTTTCATTCAGTTTTCCTTTTTGTTTTGTATAGTTATTGTCTGTAATGAATATTTGTGATGGAGCATGAGTTCAACAAAAAATTATCCTAACTGCTTGTCTGTCCTTCCCAACCACTGTTCTTCTTACCCCTTCCACTTAACACATTTTAAAGTGACTGATAAACCTGATTCTAACTCAAATTTGATCACGATACTACTGGATTACAAGATTTAATGTACTTAAGCACTTAAGGAACCTTCCTGCCCTCCTTGACTTCCCTCCCTTCCTTTCCTCCCTCCCTTTCTCTCTTCCCTCCCCTCCCTTCCTTCCTCAGCTGTCCTCCCTCCCTCCTTCTTTCCTTCCTTCTTTCCTGTGCCAGTATGGCATTTGAACTCAGGGCCTGGGTGCTATTCCTGAGCTTTTTTGCTCAATGTTAGTGCTCTACTACTTGAGTCACAGCTCCACTTCAGCTTTTTGGTATGTAATTGGAGATAAGAATTTCATGTACTTTCCTGCCTGGACTGGCTTTGAACTTCCAATCCTCATATCTTCGTTGGCTGAGTATCTGGGATTTCAAGGATGATCAGGGCCAGCTTTTTCTTTTCTTATTTGGAGACTGTGTTTCCCAGTCCATCTTGGATTGAACTTGCTAATAACCCAGACTGGCCTCAATGTTGTAGTCCTCCTGCTTCAGTCTCCTGAGTGCTGGCCATACGGTTTTATACCACCAAACCTGGCTTAAAAGCTATTTTCTGAAGTTTTTGTTGATTATACTCAGAAATTCCTATTGTTATTATTCTTTCTCATACAGTGGCTCCAAATTTTGTAATCTTAATGAACAGTTTTCATTAAACTTCATGTTTTTCTTTGTCAAGTCTTATATTTGACTTGTAAGAAGAAAATGTTTTCTGAGTTTCCAATTTTGCTATATGCTAAGTTACAAAAGCAAGTTCCAATATTTCATTGCTTTAGATCTCATCTTGTTAGAATTTAAGGACTATGTATATTTTACTGAAACATTTAAAAACTATGACCAATTCTCAACACTGTAGCTAATTGCTTCTCAGTACTGAGAAACTTGATATTCTTCTTTAGATACCAATGCGAAAAGGAAATGGAGTTCTTTTTTTTGTGTTTTTTTTTTTTTTTTTTTTTTTGGTCGGCCGTGGGGCTTGAACTCTGGGCCTGGGTGCTGTCCCACAGCTCTTCAGCTCAAGGCTAGCGCTCTGCCACTTGAGCCACAGCGCCACTTCCGGCTTTTTTCTTTTTGCTTATGTGGTGCTGAGGAATCGAACCCAGGGCCTCAGGCATGCAAGGCAAGCGCTCTACCACTGAGCCACTTTCCCTGTCTCGGAAATGGAGTTTTTATTTCCCAGGTCTCTTCATTTTGGAAATTTGTTTACTTGTATTCTAATTTTGTGAAACTCTGTCCCAGTGCTTTTAATTTTATTTTATTATTATTTTTTTTGGGTCCAGTTGTGGGGCCTGAACTCTGGCCCTGGTTGCTGTCCCTCAGCTCTTCAGCTCAAGGCTAGCGCTCTACCACTTGAGCCACAGCGCCACTTTCGGCTTTTTTCTTTTTGTTAATGTGGTGCTGAGGAATCGAACCCAGGGCCTCAGGCATGCAAGGCAAGCGCTCTACCACTGAGCCACCTTCCCAGCCCCTGTCCCAGTGCTTTTAAAATATAATTAACTGAGTATTTCACAAGCGATATGTAGAAAGAAGACATAGAGCTCACCCATTTCAAACATTCAAATTTTATTACTATCTTTAAGATACTCAATAATAATTTACTTAATTTACTTCTATTCATGTCCTAGTTATTTTGCGTACATACATAAAAGAACCACAAAATTTTACATTTGTATAAGAGAGATTTCTAAAAATTGCCTATGGTCTAATATTTAAACATCCAAATTGAAATGGAAGCCTCAGCTTAACCCTTCAGGGGACAAAATGTGTGCTTACCATATTTAACATCTGTCCTCTAATTTTTACCAATGTATGTCTTTGCAACCTTGGGCAGTGTCAGAGACCATCTGTTTCCCTCCCAGATAAATGAATCCAGTAAAACTACAAATGGCAGAAGACAGATGTTTTTGCACCTTCTTATTCTGTACCTTGAAGCATCTCTTGAAGGAGAGAAGGCCTCTGTTGACAACAGCTGCTGATTTCTCAGATGGCATACACAAAGGAAAGCACTAGGAATTACTTGACTTCAGCAGTCCCCCATTCAAATAGAATCCATTTTCTGATCATCTAAGGCTACAGGAGTGGAAAGCCAAGCTTATCACCTCACTGTGTTCTTATCTACAAGTAAAATCTTTCCTTGTTACTAAGGATTTGTCCCAGGTGTTGGGCCTTTATTGTTGTGCTACTAATTAGTATTGCAAACATGTTGGGATTTATTTTTAAATGCTCTCTGAGATTTTTTCATTAGTGTTCTTAATTTTATCTGTTT
The DNA here is from genome assembly GCF_019054845.1 of Dipodomys spectabilis. Taxonomy (NCBI): domain Eukaryota; kingdom Metazoa; phylum Chordata; class Mammalia; order Rodentia; family Heteromyidae; genus Dipodomys; species Dipodomys spectabilis. The sequence goes on from NW_024870681.1 coordinate 8,933,601, forward strand.
GAAATCTAAGTATACACACACAATCAAAGAACACTTTTAATGGGAATAAAAAAATGCAGAGGTCAAGAATAAAGTTACTTCCTTGTTCTTACCTAGTAAAACATTTTTAGGAGTAAACATAGTGTGATATATTTCTTCATAGGCACACTTTTCTTTAAAGTGAAATAGCTTCTTCCTATCTTTTCTTACCTTTAAAAAATTCATTATTTTACCCTCTCCTCCTATTTCCTCTCCCCTATTCCTTCCCTTCTTCCTCTTCTTTCTTCTTTCATCTTCCTTCCTTTCTTCTTCTGTGGTGCTAGGACTCAAACTCAGGGCCTTGAGCTTGCGATATATAACTCTATAACTCTGAGCCTTAATTCCAGCAGACTGTATTTATGTCTTCATGAGTACTTAGGGGTAGCTAGTCTATAAAAACAGAAGGCATAAAGTAGAATGAAAGCACTTCTCAGGAGTATGAAGACCTTGCTTCTCCTGTTGTTCTGCCACATTTTACCAATGTGTCCTAGGTCATTTTCCTCACCTAAAAATTAACTTTTTTTTTGGTCAGTCTTGGGGCTTGTACTCTGGGCTTGGGTGCTCAAGGCTAGTGCTCTACCAATTGAGCCACAGCGCCACTTCCCCTTTTCTGGTGGTTAATTGGAGATAAGAATCTCAGGGACTTTCCTGCCCAGGCTGGCTTTGAACTGCAATCCTCAGATCTCAGCCTCCTCCTGTGTAGCTGGAATTACAGTGGTGAGCCACCAGCATCCAGCAAAATTAACCATTTTTATATACCAATTTATTTACCAATTGGTGTTATAATCTTTTCCTTACCAAGTGTAAGTACCCAACTGTTGCCTGATTCCCTTGTCTCATTTCGTTTCTCAATATTTCTCACTGTTAAACTGCACTAGAATAGCACTAAACACTTACCTCCTTTAAGAAAAAAAACATAGATGCTTGGTTTTCTAGAAGTAGAACCAATTAACAGCAGTTATTTGAAAGTCCCCTCTTGATTTTGTAAAATCAGTCTATCATTAGATCTTGCTTCCTGAGTAAATGATCTTGGCATAAAGTATCCTTAAAAAAAAGTCTGAGGTCTGATTTACATTCTGAGAATTAAATGGGAAATATTGGGAGAAAAACCCATCGGACATGGTAGCAGATGGTCATTCTCCAACTTCCATCTATTTTGTGAATGTTTGGTACCAGAAATAAGATAATCAACATGGTAGTTTCATTTGGATGTAGACTTAGCTCTACATGTGTAATATATTTACTGTAGTTTTTGTGCTAAATAAGTAGAGTACTTAAACCATTCCATAGTTTATAATATTTTACTGTAAACCTGAGAGTTTTTTTTGTTTTTGATGAAATCTACTATATACCATATTAAGAGTCAACAGGCATAAAACTTTCTACAGAAGTTTAACATTATTTATGCTATTCTCTTTTCTGTCACATATGGCAGAATCTGAGCATTATCTATGTTTTTCTAATGAAAATCTTTTACATCTTGAGTTTGTAACTTAAATTGGCATGTCAAATATGTCTCCAATTAGACAACTGTTTCAGCTTCAGTTTGCCCTACAAATCAGTAGATTTAGAACTAAGGATGCCATAGGTCTCTTTAATAGGGAGCAATTAAAATTAGATTAATGAAAAATTTAAAAATAGAACTTGAAAATGTCAGGAATAATTTGGGGGGGGAATTAGAGTTTACTTCAGTTATGTAAGAGAAAGCACATTCAATGTAAAAGGCAGTATAGTCTATAGGTTTTACTTTTAAGAAAATAGAGCTTCACTTGAGTGTTTTACCTATAATATTGAGTACCTTTTTGTCTCTTTATTGTACTTTTTAACTTACATGAGCTCATTCTTTTTTTCTGTGTTTATTTCAGTATCTTTATTTATATCAATTATATGATATTCCAATCAATGTCATCTGCTGTATCATACTCCCTGCATCATATGCTTTAAGAAATAGCATGCATGTTGGCGATAGAATCCTGTTAATGATGCTATATGTGCTCATTATTATATCTGCATTGTAAGGATTACTTGCTTATGTGCATAATAGAAAACAGAATTCATAGAGTATTTTTACAGAGTTTATCTTTTGGACCACAAATATTCTTCAGCTAAGAAAATTTTTGAACAGATAGCTATTAAGAATCTTTTAGCTGTAGAAAAACATTATTGAGGTGTTAAGTATCTTCAGATCTATTGTGGTTTCATATCTTTCTTTATGCTTAAGGAAATCTTTATTTTTTTTCACCACTTGCAAAACCAAAGGCTTTGTGGTGTTTTTTATTCTTTAACAAAATGATGGAAAGTTTAGTGACTTACATAGAATTAATTTATGTATCATGCATACATAAATGATATACTGCATATATCATGTAATTCTAACATAATTCTTTGCTACCTTCTGAGAGTCCCAGTAGATTTTCTCTGAGAACTAATGGCTAGATCTTTTCACAGTGGTCTATAAATAATTCTCTCATAAATATTGCTGGGTTTTTTTTGTCTTGACTAGTTTTACTTAAGGTTTTAAGTTGAAATTCAACTCAAAGTAACATAATTATGATATAGTTAAGAAGTTTTATATGTCAGGGTTGTTACGCCTGAGCAAACTTGTTTATAATTGGAAAATACATACTTCTATTTGTTAATATGAACAATCTTTAATGCAGCCTCCGCTCTCACCCACATACTCTTCTCTTCTTCCTACCTACCACCCACTCTATGCAAATGTACAGCTGTGGACTTTTGAAGGGGGAAAGGGAGTCATAGTGAAGACAGCTGGATCATGGACATGGACTTTGTGACTTCATATTTTCATTCTTTTGCTACTGAGGAAAGATTAAACAGACTCATTTCAAAAGAACAGCTGACACTACCCTTACAAAGTCAGTAATTACATCAGTCACTGTAATTCTTTGAAATCTGTAGATCTTTCACATGTATGTGGCAGGAGTCCAATTGGTAGGACTAAGCAAGCAATGGGTAAATGGAGGTTGGATGTATAATTCTAAACTAGTTTCTCACCTTTTAGCTAGTGGATCCGTAGTTGATTGAAGTAGAATAGCATAACTAATACCATAAGTTATGGGAATAGTGACGCTTTGTTTTTATTGAAGATGGCAGTGTTGTTGTTTACTACAGTGTTGGGTAGTCACAGTACATATTGTTAGTGTGAGGCAAGGAAATGCTGCAGAAATCTTGCCGATAACTGCTTTTAAAGAAAATCTGATAAACTTCTTGATTTTTTAAAAAAAATCTTTTGCTGACATGTTTTCACTTTATAAATCAGTAAACTTAGGGGATTTTCTGGCTTTGTAGAAACATAGTTTTTGTTTGGTTGGTTTTGGTGTTAGTGGGGAATCTTGAAGTTAAATCTTTAAAATTATCCACATTCTGATATTTAAAATCAAATAGGATGCCATTCAGAAGTGCTATCATATGCATTAAAATAGCAGCATGATTCTTTTAGATTTTACGCATTTCTACCAGAATTATTTGGGCTACTTGATTGTTTCAAGTATCTTATCAATTGAAATAGAACAAAAGCAGTTGAACATTATATGCCAACAAGTAAAAAAACACTTATTCATTTTGGAGAAATTTCTGGGTATATAGACATAGCTTGATCCTTTCTTTTTCTGATCATTTCTGTGGATGACTATGCTCTAGACAGATTGGACACCTGGTGTCCTCTTATTTAAATCTGTGGGGGGGGGTTGTTTGTTTTTTTTTTAAATTTAAATTTAAATTTTTTGTGAACATACTGTACAGAGGGGTTACAATTACATGGGCAAGATAATGAGTACATTTCTTATCAAGCATTGCAGCCTCCTCCTTTGTTTACCCTTCACATCCCTTCCCAGGCCCCCCCCTACCACCACCAACGTTGTAAAGTTTGTTTTGTTTTTGACATGACAACTTGTACTTCTCATAGTTGCATCGGGTCCACCTGTATCCTTAAACAACTTGTTTTTCCCCATCTCCTCCACAAATTATACCGACATCAAATATAGTGAAATATAGTGAAAGCAGGGGGTTATACTGTGGGGGAGGGACATACAAAGCTACAAAGAAATAATCTTATAAATGAATTAGAAACAAATACATGAAAGAAAAAAACATTTAAATACATATCTAATAAATCTGTGCTTTTGAACAACTCACTAAGTACAAAATGTTTCAATGTTTACTTTGTAAGTCTTGAAATCAGGTAAAGATGTATGACCAATATTTTTTTCTTTAATGACCAAGATAAGAATGAAATGCAAATTTGCTACTACTTTGGGTAAATCAGCAGTGTTGATTTTATTTCTGAGCTTTTGGAAATGAACAATCTCAGACCACAGCCTGACCCACTGTGTGAGAAAACAGACCTACATTATAAAAAAAGACCATTGTTTTTCAAATTATTTTAATCAAACACTCAGGAAATACCAGGTAGCCTGGCTCTTAAAATCTTTTTTCTCTTGATGATGGGCAATATTTTTTTTAAAAGACACTTACCCCACAGCTTTGATGTGAGGGATGACATATTCCTGGTTGTGTTTTTTAACATTGTGAGAGAGCTTTCCTTGCTTTGCCTTGATAATAAAAGTTAAAAAGTTATTTTTCCCCTGTATCTTTCTGTTTATTTTATCTTGCTCTCCTCTAATTATTCTTGTGAGACTCTATTTCTTCTTTGTGCTTCAAGCCTCAGATTTACACCAAGTGTTCTAGAAACATTTTTCCCAGTTCAACTATTTTTAAGTCAGAGGTACTGAATTTACTGGGAAATGACTTCTAATTAGCAGGGATCTTTTGCCTTAAAGTTACAAGTAACAAATTTGAAGAAAGAACTAATTTTTACTGATGTATATTTTGCTGCATTCATTGTCTTCTCAATGTCACCACAGTAAAATTTTATTTTATATATAATTAAATCACTGAGTCTTCTTTTTATGTAGGATGTCTTAAATACCAGGAATGGAATTTGATGTTGAAATATGTGTTCTATTGAAGTCTGACTTTGCATCCCCAGTTCTGTTAGACATACAGTTGTGACTTTAGCTTGTTGTATTCCAGCCAGGCCAGTACAGGTTAGGTAGAGCAGGTTATCCTCTGTTATCACTATAAAGAGGCACAAAGTTATTGCACTTAATATTTGTTCTTTTGAACTGCCAACAATATGCAGTTCAAATAAGCAGCTTGAAAAATATGTGCTTTCATTTGCATGGCTGTGAGACTGCAATCAGTTAACAGCAAACATTGTCATGTCAAATTTTGTACCCAGTCATCTTTGGCTAATTTTGAATATTTTGTTTCACCCAACCATACATTGGTTGCCCTTTTCCATCAGATTATTCTATTTAATTTGTCCTTGGCTTCAGCAGCAGATATTTTGTTTTCAGAAATGCTACAGGGGTGCTCCAGAAAAGGGGGAAAATATAACCATTTCAAATCCCTAACTATAAAAATTAAGGACCTTGTTACTCTACAGCATCCTGTTTATAGGTTATATCACACAGTGTGCAAAGAAAAATTGCAAATGATTTATAATTTTTAGTTATTCTAATCCAACATCTATAACAGTGTGTTATACATGTATTTGTCAATGTTAATCGAGTTTTCCTCTAATTTTTTTGTGCATTTTCCCCCCTTTTCCACAAAGGCCTTATCTCTTTGGAGCGGGCTGTTTTTCCATAAAAGCTCCATGGTGAGTTCCAGTTCAATCCCGCATGCCTAATTTATTTGCTGTCCTCTCAACAAGTGACTCTGTTCATACTTTTGTTTTCAGTTGCATGACCTGATCACAGATGACCAAATTGTTGGCTAATTTGTAGATAAGACATGAATGTTGATATAAACATGAAGATGTAGTTTTCTTGCTTTTACCTTATTTGAAGAATTTTTTAAAATATGCATATATATGTTTATATATATAAAGTGGAAGGTATCTTTATTATATGTCTAATCCCCAAATTTAGAGCTTTGGATTTTACAGTATATGTTTCTTATATATCATGCTTACAATATGATTTATTTTGAAATATCAATATCTTTAAGATACACTAAAAATGCCCAATACACTTTTGTTATACTTTCAAGTTCTATTTTAAATAGATTACATATTAAAGAAGAGAAGGTATGTAATAGCAGAATGTATTTCCCCTTATATTGCTAACTATTTACTATTTTGAATTATTAATACCAATTCATCATAATGTATTTAGTAAATTCTTTTATAACATTGCATAGATGATAGCTTTATCAGTTTTAGGCATGATGAATATAGAAATGAAATATAGTATACTGAAGCTGTAAATTAGAATTAAATGTAAATACTGATCTATAGTAAGTAGACAAGGCTGTACATACTTACAATCGCAGCACTTGGGAAGCTGAGGCAAGTTCAAAGTCAGCATGGGCTACAGAGGCCAGTAAAAGCCTATATTTTAAAATTAGAAGAAAAGAAGTGAATTGGGATGAAGAGAAGGAGGAAGAAAGGGAAAAAGAATAAATTGATATAAAATATCTAGCATCAGAAACTACTCCACTTGTTCAGTAATTAACTGGAAAGTATGTGAAAATCGATTTCTTATTTTCCTTATCTATGAAATGAAATTTGTTGTAACACCTTCCTTATTGATTCATTGTTAAATAATTAAATTGCCTAGCATATGCTGATGGCATACACATATCAGAATATAATAACAGTGCCTAAGATATTACCCACCCACTCATTAAATGTTAGCCACTACTGTTGTCTCTTCCCTTGCCTCTTCAGTTTGAAAAGATACTTCTTAGCTTTTAAGAGCGTGTGAGCCACAGGATGTTTTGAGAAGAATAAGGTATATTTATTAAATTAGCATACTTAAATTAGGCTTTGTAATTTTCACAATTTTCACAATTACTACATTGTTTCCTAGTATATTAGAAACAAGATTTTCCCCAGAATCAAGCTTAGCTAGTTTAAAGTTGGGTATAATTTGACATAGACTACAGTCAGTATTCATATATCACAAGTTGGTAATCCACGAATAGGCATCACTATCGATGAACGTCCTTGCAGCATTTAGCATCATAATTGGGACAGTATTCCCCAAACTGTTTTTAACAAATTCTAGGTACACATAAATATAAATCCTCTTAAGGTTGATTTTTATTCTTTGTTTGTAGTGCTGAGATTGAACCCATGGCTTTGAGCATATTTCATAAGCTCTCTACCACTGATCCAAGTCCCAGCCCTTCAACCTTTATTTTTTTATCCATATTTTTTTAATTTTTAAAAATGTATTCATTGTTATTCTAACGGTGTTGTTCAGAGGGGTTATATTTACAGTAAGTCAAGTGAAGATTTCATTTTTTCTTGGACAATCTCACTCCTTCCCGTGTTCTCTCCATTTCAGATATCTTTTGTAAATAAACAATATACACAGATTTTTATTCATGACCATGTAGTTAACAGAGAATTTTAAGTGTCACATTTCAACACGATGAAATTCCTTTGCATGCTAAACTTAGAAATAAATCTCATCTCATGATAAATTCCGTATTCTAAGTACAAAGAAAAGAGTTTTAGTATGTTAATAAAGATTGAAGTTTTCACATAGAACTAAAGATGCAGTAACAAATGTTGTATGTTAAGTAAGAAAGTCCATTCCCACAGCTTATGTGCTCCTCACATTTAAGCAAAAGCACTTGTCAACCAGAAATGATTTGAGGTTGAAACAAGATTAAAAGAGCCAGATTAAAGAAAGGGATCTATGAAATATAGTAGACTTTTAAATCATTGGCTGTCTTTTAGAAGACGGCTTTGTGGTTTGTTTGATGCCCATCGTTAGCTCACAAGAAACTCGTTTTTAGTCACTTACACTAGACTAAAAGGTTCTCCTTTTAAATACATTATTTTACCAGGGGTTGCATGTTTTTTCCATTAAGATCTTAATGAAACTTCAAATTAAGGCAGCAAAATGAATATATATTTGACAACTTCTTCAATGTTGTTTATAAGAGCTTCTTTGTTTAAATAGTTTTTATATTTTTCAATGATGTTTAACATTCAGTTTGAGAATTTTTAATTTACTATTCTAAGATTAAGCATGATGCTAAATATGTTTCAGTACCTCCAGTTTTAATGTACACATTTTGGATGAAAATGAAGTTCTGCAGGTTCTTTTACAATGTAGATTTGCAGTGATTTTATTATATTCAACTTGCAACATTTGTGCTTAGTTAAGATTTTGCTCTTATATGTCACAATTCCGAGTTATTCTTTATTCTTCACTCAAGGGGTTTAGGTCTTTACATTCCTAAGTTCCAGATGAGTCATTTAGTGCTTTTCCCTTTGAAATAGGCTTGTTGGGACATAAACTTCAACCATCCTGCCAATCATTTTAGTTAGTTTATATTTTCCTACCATTTTTACCCTCCATTTTATTTAGGGTATATATTAACATGAGTATTCAACTTGTAATATTGTTTAAGCTACTGTATTTTTTAATATTCAAGAAATATTTTTAAATATTCAAGAAATATCTAAAAAATCTCTAATATTTATGGCAAATGGACAAATGGACATATGTTAACATAATTCTTACTCATAAATTATCTTTGTATTGTTTAAGGATAATTTAAAACAATCTAAATTTATACATATCAAGTTATATTTATTGTTTTAATTAGCACTCCCCAAAAAACCTTGATATAAGTGGTTATATAAATTGATCTTAGAATTTTCAAAAACATTATAATTTCAGTTTTAAAAGCTACTGTGTATATAGAGGACATATGTAATGGTCAAATTTAAATAAAACTTAGATTTTGTTTGAGGTAGTTGACATAAAACTACTGGGCCTTTAAGAATGGCCTTTAAGACAGTCATTATACAACTTAAATTCTTTAGTGCTTTGTTTTAATTTGAACTCAAATATTTAGTCCTCACTTAATGTCTTCGTAAAGGAGCGACCTGGCGCTGCTGTCTCATCTGTGTGCTCCTGAGTACTGGAACACCTTGCTGCACATCGTGCCACTCCTGTCTCACCACGCGTCCCATTCTCAGTGCATAGTAAATTTACCTACACATTTTTAGGCTGATTGTTTTCTTCCTCCTCCTCTTCTTCTTTTGTCTTGTTGAGTGCGGATAAAAAGCAGCTTAGAGAAATTCAGTATGCTAATCTGACTGGGTGACTTAACACAGTAAAACCCAATGGGAAAAAGATGGGTGACTTCAGTCGCCTCTAATATATTTGATATCCTATCCATGTTAATTTCCCTACACTTGTGTTGGTAGTAGAAATGATGCATGTTCTGTAGTTCCATAGTTAAGCCTATTCTCAGAAGAATTAACTGAGTTAAACAGTTTTTCAATCTAATTAATACTTTGTTTTTGTTTGAATGTTTGTCTTTCTCTTGAGTGTCTTCATTTGTGTTATAATTGATAGTCATTTTTATTTATAGGATGAATCTTGGATTCATTTCACTTTTGTTTTGCTCGCTTTTTTTGGTTTAGTTTTGCTAGGAGTTCTGGAGCTTGAACTCAGGAACTAGGTGCTGTCCATGAACTTCCTTGCTCAAGGCTAGTGTTCTACCACTGCTTTTTTAAATGATTAACTGGAGATTCATTAGTTGGAGATTAAGTCTTTTGGACTTTCTTGCCTAGGCTTCCTTAGAACTGTGAGCCTCAGATCTAAGCCTTCTGAATAGCTAGGATTTCACATGTGAGTCACTGACACCCAGCTAAGAAAAATGTTTTAAAACATGGTTTTATTCATGAAACACTAAAGGTAGTATTAAGTAAAAGATAGTCCATCAGGACTCCAGTACATGTTGTTCTCCTGTGTGACCATTTTCATTAATGCATGAATTCACATACTCTAGTTAAAACTCCTGCTCAACAATGTGCATTGAAATGTTATTTTTTTGCAGGGGCAGGGGGCTGGGAAGGTGGCTCAGTGGTAGAGTGCTTGCCTTGCACGCATGAGGCCCTGGGTTCGATTCCTCAGTACCACATAAGCAGAAAAAGCCAGAAGTGGTGCTGTGGCTCAAGTGGTAGAACATTAGCCTTGAACTGAAGAGCTGAGGGACAGCACCCAGGCCCAGAGTTCAGGCCCACAACTGACCAAAAAAGAAAGAAAGAAAGAAATGTTATTTTTATACATCACTGATTTATCAATTACATAAGTGAATAAAGAGAAGCCCTTTAAACACCCACAGGAATTCTTTCTAACCTTAAACATGTTCTGGAATGGGATTTGTTAAGACCCTTTGAGAGGAGAGTCTTGAGAGAATAACAAGAAAAAAGGTCTGTCAACAAAATGTTATTTTTGATAGAAATATTCTGGGAATATTCATTGTGGAAAAGTTAATGTAGTCTGTTGCCTGACACACGTTAGAGGAAAAATTATTGTGTTTCTAGAATGCTTGAAGAGTTTCTGGACAGTCTTTATAAAACTTAGGAAAATGTGTACATCACAATTCTCACTTTGGGTATATCACTTAGAAAATATTTTATTAATGATGTTATTTTCACTACATTATTTTTTCTCTTATTCCTCTGCATGATTTTTCCATATAATGTAATATGTTTTTATATTCCTATTTTTTTAACTACTAAAATTACTCTAGATATAGACTACTGATAGAAATAACTTAATGTAAGTGCTGCTATTGGGGATGGAATATATTTACCCAGTATCCCCAATTTATATCACTGTTTCATAGCAAGTTATTTTTAGGAATGAAAACTCTTGGTTCTTTTTTTTTTTTTTTTTTTGTCTGGGCTTGGGCGCTGTCCTTGTGCTCTTCAGCTCAAGGCAAGCGCTCTACCGCTTGAGCCACAGCACCACTTCTGGAAGAGTCTCACGAACTTTCCTGCCTGGGCTGGCTTTGAATCGCGATCCTCAGATCTCAGCCTCTTGAGTAGCTAGGATTATAGGTGTGAGCCACCGGTGCCTGGCTTTGGTTCTTTATTAGACTTGAATTTTTAATAATGTTTATTAAGGCTCTATCCAAGGATAAAGAAGAAATGATAAAATATAAAATCATTACATATGTGTGTATTTGCATATATACATACATATAAATATATACGTATATAACACATATACACATACATATATATAAAATATAAAGTATACCCATAAATACTTATTTTTCATAGTAGATGAATTTGTTAACTATGACACCATGTTGATAATTTTTACTTCTGTGTTTTTAAGTAGAATAAGATATAACATACAATTGTAAGAATTTTTTGTTTTGATAAGGCTTATTAGATTAAGCTCTTAAACTTATATAGAATATGATTTTGTAGATCCAAAGACTAAATTAATGTTCCATGACTTTTTTTTTACTTTTTATGATTATGTTAGAAAAATAGCAATCTGATCCAGTACCAAGTCTGTTTCAGTGTATACATTTGAGGAACCCTATTTACTCTTCAGAAATGGCATTCTTGGGGCTGGGAAGGTGGCTCAGCGGTCTAGCGCTTGCCTTGCATGCCTGAGGCCCTGGGTTCAATTCCTTAGCGCCACATAAGCCAAAAGAAAAAAATTTAAAAAAAATACAAAATAAAGATGACATTATTAAAAAAAAGAAATGGCATTCTCAATTTTTATTACAGAATTTAAAATACAACAACAATCTCCCTCAATACTTTGAAATTTTGGGTTTCTCCTTGTGAAGCTTATTGGTTCATTGTAGTGTTGTAAACAATGACACTTTACAAATGCTAGTTACTGGAGTTTATCTGCTCAGTGATAGAAGGAATTATTCTGAGGAAAATGCATGTCATAAGCAGAAAGAACTCTTCTGATGTCTGTGATTCAGGTTTCAGGGGAGATGGGTTTGTTTAGGTGCAGGGTAAATAGGGAAGCTTCTTTTCTGGAGTATTGTGGTTGTGGCAGATGAAACTGTGAAGAAAGGAATTGTAGGGTTAATTTCATAATCTTTTTTTCCTTCTCAAATGAAGTGTAGTTTGTTATTATTTTAGACGTGTATGTGATTTTTTTGGAGATGTGAAATGGTCAGGAAACAGTAATTGAAATTGTTTTTTTCCCATAGTAGTGATCATTCTTATACATGCCCTGGTTCAAAGCAGAATAATGAGAACAATGATAGTAATATGGGGTCCAGACATTTTGCATTTCTTAGAGGAAAGATGTCATTACAGAAGCTCGGGGATGTAAGGTATCTGAAACCATAATTCAAGTGTTGTAAGAACTGAGGAATAGAGATTGCTAAAGCAATTTGATTTTTCTTTTTTTGAAATTAAGGACAGAGGGCATTTGTGCAGAGCTGTGATATGGGAAAACAGTATGGGAGTGTTACTTGCTTTTTCTAATGCACTGTTCTTCAAACTTGAGCATACTGAAGAGTTTACTAGTGTGCTTTGTTTAAAAATTTACAATTACTTTTTCCCAACCCCTAGAAATATTGATTTATAAAATCTTGGGTCTGATGAGTATTTCCCTTTAAGTCTCAGGATTTCCCAGGTGGTACTATCAGCCATGGACCAGACTTTAGGAATAAATAAAGCCTTTTACTGTGTATGGTAGGCGTTAATATTTGTATTTTACATATTAGTAATTTGAACTCTGAGTGGTAAGATATGTTGGCCAAAAGTGACACAGATTTAGGATTGATATTCAGTTTCTGTATTAAAAGATAATCGGATAGAGGCAGTTGTGTTATACTTCCAGAATCCAAGCTGCTTGAGTAGAAATCTGGAGGATCACAGTTCGAAGCCAGCTGGGGCTAAAAAAGTTGGCAAGATCCCTGCTGAACAAACAAGTCCAATGTGGCGATGTACACTTGTCAACTATGCAAGAGGCATAGAGAGTGGAATTATAATCTAAGGCTGGCCTTAACCAAAACCTTTGATGTATATCAGAAAAAAAACCCCAAACCATAAATAGGGCTGAGGGGTTAGTCCAAATGATAGAGCACTTATCTATCAGGTATGAAACCCTCAGTTTAAAATCTCAGTACAGGATATAAAAAGATTATAGGATAAAGGAAAATGAATAAAGGAACATAGAAATACATTTTCCAATAGGAACTAACTTAAGGTGTTAGAAGACCAAAGTTCCATTGTTCATCTTATCCTTTAAAGGCTTTGAGATTGTTTTCTAGCCTATAAATTAGAGAAGATAATTTTTCTAAGGTAGTTGGCTAAGTTGTCAGTGAACTTTGGGGAATATTTGACAAGTAAAAAAGAGTAAGAACACAGGATCTGAAACAAAATGAGACATGGATATTAGAATGTGAGGGTATGAAATTTTGAGGATGTTAAGTGTTTTTCTAAATGTTTCTTCAGACATTGGAAAAAAAAGAACAAATCTGAGGAGCTGAGCAATCATAGGTTACTCTCATAAATCTATAAAGAAAAAGAACAGATTTGAAGGGAAGGTTAGTGAGTAAAGCTGCAATGGATCACATTCTAGGTCAGAGATTTCAAGTTTCCATTCTTCGGCATCTCATTTTCATACATATTGTCTCCATTATCTATATTATTGTTAATCTTAGATCTTACATGTAACAATGAAATGCTAATCATTTTTATTATGGAGAGGTTTTTATGTTTATGTTGTTCTAAAATCTCCATAGAATATTATCTATATGAAAAGAAATAACTTGGATTTTCCTTGCTCATACTTGAAAGTATTTTGTATTTTGTTCTTAATACGTTGCCCAGGCCGATCCTGGCATAAATGGTCCTCCTGCCTCAGCCTCCCAACTAGCTGGGACTACAAGACATGTACCACTGCTCCCTGGCTAAAAAATTTGTCTATGTTGATTGTTCTCTTGACAAGGCTCTCCAACCTTGAAGTAGCTTAAATTTTGCTCCAGATCATAGTGTCACATCACAAGTTACTACTTCAGGAGAAATGCATGTCATTTTTGTAGCATTTGAACCCTTAGGGTGGGACCTGAAGGAAAATCTTTTATGCTCTAGACCTGCCACTTTGTCATGGTCATTTTTTAATTTACTTTTTTTTTTTTAAGCAAAGTTAAACCACCTCCACAAATTTCACCCAGCAAATCGATGGGCGGAGAATTTTGTGTGGCTGCTATCTTTGGGACATCCAGGTCATGGTTTGCAAATAATGCTGGTCTGAAAAGAGAAAAAGGTATGTATTCTTTCCTGAAGCTGAAACTTTCCAACTATAACTTTAACTTTGCTTGTTAGAGAAAATTTATAGGAATTTTTCTAGAATAATTGTGTGGCAAAATGTTTTAGCATTTATTATAAGAAAGGTATTTCAACTTTTCCCATTCAATTAGCATAGCTCTCAACTACTGAAGAATAGTCAAGAAATAAAACAATTCTTTCATATAAGTGTGAAATGACTCCCCAATGAGTTACATTTGTGTGTGTGGGCGGGGGAGGGGCAGAGGGGGGCGGTTCCTGTGGCTTGAACTCTGGGCCTGGGTGCTGTCTCTCAGCTCTTTAGCTCAAGGCTAGCGCTCTACCACTTGAGCCACAGAACCACTTCCAGTTCTCTGGTGGTTAATTGGAGATAAGAGTCTCACAGACGTTCCTGCCTGGGCTGGATTTGAACCACAATCCTCAGATCTCAACCTCTTCCTTTGTAGCACCTGGCTATTTTCTTGTTGACAGTCTACAGGGTATTTCAATTCTGTATCCATTCCATAACTTTTATGTTTTTATAAGCTAATTTACTTTTTGCCAATGACTCATGAAAATGCATAGCCATGGAAATTTTCCCTCTTTAAACAAGTTTAGCATAAAATCCCTATTATCTTTATTTACTTTCCCAGTCCTAGGGCTTGAACTCAGGGCCTGGTCTCTGTACCTGATCCCCTTTCTTACAATTTGAGATGCTAGCACTCTACCACTTGAGCCACAGCATTACTTCCAGCTTTTTCTGTTTATGTGGTACTGAGGAATTGAAGTCAAGTACTCTACCACTAAGCCACATTCCCAGCCACACATCCCTATTTTAGTATGTGATGATGACAGAGTTTGAAATCCTTTTTCTAATGCTGAATCTTGATATACCTGCAACTATTCTACCTTAAATTTTTTTTTCCTTTTAGAATTACTGCTGTTTTACTCAGATCTTTATACTTGAACCCATGCCATTTTTTTTAGAACATGAAGATTGCAGAATATTTTATAAAATAACCCAAAAAACTCAACCTGAACAGTTGCGAGTGGCTCATGCCACTCAGGAGGCTGAGACCTGTGGACTAGGGTGCAAAAACTTTCCTGAACAGAACAGTCTGAAATTCTCTCTCTCTCTCAAAAACTTTCCTGAGCAGAACAGTCTGAAATTCTCTCTCTCTCTCTCTCTCTCTCTCTCTCTCTCTCTCTGTCGTGGGGCCTGAACTCTGGGCCTGGTTGCTATTTCTCAGCTCTTCAGCTTAAGGCTAGCACTCTACCACTTGAGCCACAGCACCACTTCTGGGCTTTTCTGCTTATATGGTGCTGACGAATTGAACCTAGGGCCTCATACATGCAAGGCAAGTACTCTACCACTGAGCCACCTTCCCAGCCCAGTCTGAAATTCTTATCTTCAGTTAACCACCAGCTCCTCACTCTCCCTCCACCCAAACAAAAACAAAAACAACATATCCCAGAAGTGAAGGTGTGGCTACCAAAAAGGCTCAGGCACAGCACCTAGGCTGTGGGTGCTGTCCCTCAGCTCTTCAGTGCACTTGAGCCACAGCACAACTTTCAGTTTTCGGAGTGGTTTATTGGAGATAGGAGTCTCATGACTTTCCTGCCTCAGGCTGGCTTTCATCCTTGATCCTCAGATCTCAGTCTCCTGAGTAGCTAGGATTACAGGTGTGAGCCATTGGCACCCAGTTTTCTTTATTATTTTTTGTTGCTAAATTAGGTCACAAACAATGGTGCTCCTTTTAGTGAGTCCCACAGTCTGTATTATTCTTGGCAATATGGCTCTCCTTTATGCTAATCCTGGCAGTCAGACATTGTTCTGTGCCTTGTTACTGCCTTTCACTGACCCTTTCCTTAGTAATAGGATCTCAGCACAGGGGGTTCCTTACCTAAGTGGAGAGGATACTGTAAAGTATGCAAGCCTTCTATTTCCTTATCCCATCTTTATTTTTTTGTTACCTCCTTTGGTTTAGTGATGCTATCAACCCAACTTTTTGTGACTAGTTAAAACCTCCTGTGAAGCTCGATTTCAAATGCTTCGCTCTTCTGTCCTAATTACCCTTTTCACTTGCCCCTCCTTTGTGACCCACTGGCTGATCATTAGTCATTTTCTCAAATCATCTGTAATTGATTCGTCTGACACAGAGATAAGATGACCTACTCAGCATTCATGAGTGATTTTTTTTTTTTAAATGCTCCTTGGCTTACTGTAAAACTTGAAATTGAGCTCTAAACCTGTTTTGGCATGAGTACATGTGTATTTCTTATAAAGTCATTTGATTAGATCCATATTCAGACCCTGACTTCTCAAAGTGTGGTTGACATTCATTTAGCTTTTGGAACTGAGGATCCCATTGAGAAAAATGAAGTAGGGATTTGGTGGGGATAGACATTATTTTTTCTAATAGTTTCTGTTCATAGGAAAATTGAGAAAACTGTATAGAGAACTGCCATATATATTTTTTCTTGGATATTTTCCTCCAATATCAGGATCCCCCACCAGAATGGGGCATTTACTTCAATTGATGGACATATATTGACATCATGGTGTTTCTTTTTTTTGTCCTTGTTGTTTTGTTTTGATCTAGAAATTTGAGTTTTTTCAGCAAAAGTGCAAGGTTCAGTATACTGATTTGGACATACAATTAACCTTTTGTGAAAAATGACACATCCATTATAACTAAATCTTAGTGTATAGAGTATAGCTTTTCAGTGAATACTTCCCTTTCTTACTTGAGATCTGTCATTTTTCATAATGTGGGATTAATTATGTAGTAGACAAAATAGGTATTTAGCATATTGGACTGTTTATCATAGTTATATTAGTCTTGAAATAAATTATAGAATTTTAGAATATTTGCTATCATGGAGATTTTTTTACATTCATTAGCAGCCTTCAAAAAGAACATGTACTATAGACAAAGTTTAATGTTTTTCTTTTTTTCTTTTTAAAAAAATGTTTATATTTTCGAAGAAAAAGGGTAATAGCCAATTGGAAACCTATTCATTCTTCAACCCCAATTTGTTTTCTTTAAATTTAAAATGAGTTACTGATTTGCTATTTTAAACAAACCCTCCTTTCCCTTTAAATATTTACCATCTACTTGTACTGAATTCTTCTAAGGAGTTTTCTCCAGCAAATTATCTCCAGGTCCTCGCTTTGCTCCTTTTACCAAAAAATGCAAAACACAAGTCCATCATATATTTTGGGGGCTCTAATGATCAAAAATAGGAAAAAAACTCTTTGGAATAGCCAATTACGTTAAACAACAACAAAAAAATCCACATGAATGTGATTTGATTGGGGGCAGAAATCCACTCCTATGTTCCTGGTACTATGATCCTGCTCCATGAATCCTTATAATTCATCTCATGATTTGAATCCAGTGATCCAGATCCAGTGAGCCCTATCCAATCCAAACCTTTATAACCAGCAAAGCCAAAACAGAGGAGGCAAAACATTAGATACTGTAAACAAGTAAGGTTTCTGGGGAATTATGAGTTATGTCTGTTGTCAGTTTAACAGGTGTATATCAACAACTATCAAATTTGCCAAAAGAAATTTCTGTATGGTGTTCAGGTAAACTTTAGAAACTTTTTCACTTTTTCTTAGTAGGCTCTGGAGCAGATCGACAAGGTCAATAATGTGTAACAGTCATTCTTTTCCTTACTCACAATTTAGTTTCTGTTTCTCTATTTGCAGATCAGTCAAAGCAAGTTGTAGTTGAATCTCTGTACATTATCAGTTGCTATGGCACCTTAGTGGAACACATGATGGAGCCCCGGCCCCTCAGTACTGCTCCTAAGATAAGTGATGACACCCCACTGGAGATGATGACATCACCTCGAGCCAGTTGGACGCTGGTTAGGTAGTTCCTTCTTTCTGTCTTTCTTCATTTTTGAGGTATGAAAGATTACAAATGTGCTATACTGTG
The DNA here is from genome assembly GCF_019054845.1 of Dipodomys spectabilis. NCBI lineage: Eukaryota > Metazoa > Chordata > Mammalia > Rodentia > Heteromyidae > Dipodomys > Dipodomys spectabilis. Next base: position 8,951,667 of record NW_024870681.1, read on the forward strand.
AAATAATCACAGTTAATAGGGTAAATATATTCCATCACAAATGTAAGTTTATTCTCATCTAAAATTTTAAGATTTTTTATTGTAAAGATACTTCACAAAGAAGTTAGTTACATGAGTAATGAGTACATTTCCTATTGAGCATTGTTACCCCTTCCTTTGTTTTTCCACTACCATCCCTTTCCTCCTCACCTTCCAATTTCTCCTCTCCCCCATCTCATCTAAAATTTTTTCCTCTTTTTGTCACTAGAATTCCATGGAAATGGAATTTTATTATTTTCACTTAAATTTTTTTGGTCTTGCTTCTTATCTAGCAAATCTATAGTCCATTACGTTTTTGTTTAACTTATTTACATACCATACACTTTCAGACATTGATAGTAGGCTGTGTACCCAACACTACAGCTTTCACTTCCAGAAAAACAAACTCTGAAATTTCCATTTCTCCCCTAACCCTTTGGCCCAAGTCAAGTATTCATTCATTTTATGTGTGTATGGAATTTCCTACTCTGTTCTTTTAGCAATAGTGGAATCATATAACATGCTATCTTTTGTATCTGGCTTCTTCCATTTAGTACATTGTCAAGGACCATTATGTTGTGGCAATATATGAGAACCTCATTCCTATTTTCACCTATATTATATTCTATTACCTGGATATGCCACATTTTGTTTTGCATTTGCTAGCAAGTAGACATTTGCACATTTTAACTATCACTGAAATATTGCTGTGAACATTCAAGTATGAATTTTTGTGCCAACATACATGTTTAATTGTTTTAGATATATATTTGAGATACCTCCGTTTGAGCTCCTACTCCTTGCTTCTTTGTGTTACCTTTTCTTAGACTTGTACTTCTCCCGTTTGTAGTCTCATGCTTCTTGAAAACAAGGAGTAGTACTGAGATAGCTGATTAGGGAAATAGGAACTATTTCATATTTTATGGTTTCCTTTAAATTGATACAATAGTTTGGCACTATATAAATGTTTATTAAGAATTAGAACTTAAAGTACATAAGGATAAGAAAGTAAGATAGCCAAAGAGCAAAAACTGGAATGCAGAATAAAACCTTCTTAATGTAGTAGATTATCCATGAGAAGAAAAAAAATTCTGTACTAGTCTGTATGGAAGGAAACAGACCAAAATAGATATGAAAATGACTACTCTTTGACATTTTAAAATATTCTTATATTGATTTTTGGAGGCTCCAGCATTCTTTACTCCTCCTTTAGTATGCTGGATTGATCTGATCAATACCTGATTTATCAAACTTGTTTATAAAATTGGACAGATCTAATTAAAGTTACTGCAGTATCATCATTGAAATAGTGGTTTATTTTGAAAATCAAATTCTAATTAGATCTATAACAAGTAATCTATTTACACAGCTTTTTTTTTTAAACCACTTATGCTTGTTTCATTTCATGTTAAAATGTACACATATTCTAAGACCAGAGATGTCTAATGACATTCCAAAATTACATAAAATTAGACCTATAGCTGAGGTATTTAAGTTCTCTGCTTTTTTTCTATTTTGTCTTCTGAATCTCTTAATTATCCTATTGCATAGCATATTGCAGATAAGTGAATATTGGCTCCTATTACTTATTTGACATGTTGCTACCTTTTTATTCTTAAATATATGGCCTTGAGTTTCAGATTTTAGCACATTCATTATAATGATTGTATGTTCATTTTAATGATTAAAAATATTATGAGTTTATATCATTGTCTATGACAGTCTTAGTGATTTACATCAAACACATTAAGCTTAAATATTAATATTCTGTTGTTTCCTTAGGACGCCTCAGTGGAATGAATTACAACCACCATTCAATGCAAACCATCCCCTGCTCCTTGCTGCAGATGCAGTACAGTATTACCAGTTCCTGCTTGCTGGCTGTAAGTAGTTGTGATTGTTGTTTCTTTTTTCATGTGGTCTTTTCAGATTCTGTCTTAAATGCTGATTTTAGAAAAAAAATTATTGTTATTATAAAGATGATGTACAGAGGGGTTACAGTTACATAAGTCAGGTAAAGAGTACATTTCTTTTTGGGCAATGTCACCCCTTCCCTCTTTGTGTCCCAGTTTAAATGCTGACATTTAAAACATACGTGCGTATTAACATAGGCCCTTAAACAATCACACTAAGGTGGATACAATATTTCCTACAAAGGTAATCCATGAACCTCAGCACACATGAAATATGTCCCTTGACTGTGGTACTCTCTGAAGAATTATCCCTGTACAAGTATCTAGTGGCCTCAAAATTTAATTTTAAAAATCTCATAATGTGAGTATCCAGTAAATAATTTAGAAAGGTTTGGAATCAGTTTCTCAAGTCAAAACAAGTTAATATTTTCCACCAGAAAGCTCCAGTTCTAAGAAGGGATTTTTAACTCTCATTAGGTTTTCTTTGTTGGGCGAATGTAATGCCTTATACTTATTGGGCAAGTGTTTTATCACTAGATAGTTTTGTATTTACTTTCATGTCTAAACCCTAATTAGTTTGTAGAGACTGAACAGAATTCATCTAACTAGATAGAAAGACTTTTTTATATGAGAAGCATGAAAAAACAATATGTATTGTTCAGTTTGTGTTTATAGAATTAAAACTTTATGATTCAGTTTTGTAGTGTGAACTGAATCCTGATGACTCTGAATACTGCATGTTTTTAAATACCTTCCTTAAATTGATACTGGAATATATTCAATGGAGATTTGTTACACTGAACTTATTATCTTGCCTAGTAATTATAGTATGAGGTAAAATCCTTCTAGAGCTATTTTATTTCATTTTTGTAATGTGCTACGTATTATTCTGGAATCAGAAAAATTTTATAGGCTTTACACTGCATTTATGAAACACCACAACTCCATCAAATAGTTGGCAATCTTGTTTTCTGCTGGAGTTGAACTCATTGTTTCTTCTAGCACATAATCAAGGTCTCTTGTGTGTCAGGCTCTTGTGGCTTAAAAGTGTGCTGTGTATTGTTCTCTCCACAATTCATTCACTGCCTAATCCAGACACAATTATTTAAAAATATGTAAATTATAATGAGATGGGTTAGTCAGTAGAGAGGTGAGTTACACATTTAAATATGAGATTGGTGACATCATTTGCCAAAGGTATCATTAGGTAAAATGTTTTTTTTCAGATTTCTTCAAGAAGCAGAGTAGATACATGTTAAGTTTAAAGTTTTAAAGGCATATATTTATCATGTGAATTAGGTAAAACATGATACATACATCATATCATGTGGCACCTTGTGGCCTAATTACCATTGGCTTTATCAGAGTTAATACTGTTTTTGTTATTTTGATACCAATCTGGTCTGTTTAGTAGGTAAAGCAGTTTCAAGTCCAGAATATTTGAGTGGTAGAGAGAATAAAAATTTTCAATATAGTTTCATTCTGATGATTAAATGTCTTTAAAACTTGATTTTAGTTACTCTGAATGCCTTTTTACAATTAAACAAGTCCCCAGAAACAGTATTGGTGATGGCAAGCTGTCAAATATTTTCAAGTGTAGGAGTGACAGCATTCAAGTAGCTGCTGATTGGGGACTGAGCTCAGGTTCTTGCACATACTAACGAGGCAAGCATTGTACCACTGACTTATATCCATAGACCCCCCAGAACTGCATTCTAAAAATGTTCCTCCATACGTAGCCTTACAACAGAAGTGCAGGGGAAGAGAATGGATGCTTATGATACAGAAGTAAGATGAGAGTTTGATTGAGACTGTCATAGTTAAGACTGTACAAAACTGTGGATATTGAAAACTTGGGATGAAAAAAATCGCAATTTGAAATAAGGTAGTCACTGGATGAGTATATGTTGTTTAAGTTTGGAATATGGAGTAACATTGGTAAAAGAAAGAAGGGCTTGGTTCCATTGTAGACTAATTTACTTGTATTGTAAAGGTATAATGTTGGCCCAGGTAATAATGTAATATTGTTTGTTCATTAAAGTATCCTTATAAGCTTTTGTGTTTATTATAGGAATATATATATAATAGATTTGTGGGACTTCAGTAATGTTTAATGTATAGTTTTAATGCCAAAATACCTATGGAAGTTATTTTGTACTATATATGATCTATGTATATAGTACTTGTGATTAATATATATTCACTTATCGTATACAATATACATAATTTAATATGTAAAATTAAATATGTAAATTAAGAGGAAGGTAATTCTGCATCAAAGTATTAATTCTGCATAAAGTATTAAATTGTTTCCTTACATTGAAAGCAGAGGTACAGAACTAGATTGTATTTTTAAAGTGAAGCTTTCCTATTGAAAATAGGGTATGTGATTGAGAGTTTTGAGAATGCCAATGTTATTAGATGAATGAGGCTATTAACTATGCAAAATGTAGGCATTTGAGAAATAAGAGCCTGAAATCTAATTGGTAAGAGGCACTGGTGCCAGTTTAAACAGAGTGCCTCTCCTGCAAGTCAGAGCTTCACGAAGAAGACTTTGTAAGCCTAGCATAGTCCCTCACTGGGGCTATTTGACAAGATTCTACTTAAAATATATCATAGTTGCTGTAGGGTTTTTGTTTTGTTCTTGAGAAATAGGTCAATGGTAGAGCACTTGTCTAGTATATGAGACTCTAGATGCAATCTCCAGAACTATGGGTTGGAGGATAGGAGGAAAAAGCAGAGCACTTGATAAAAAAAAACGTCTAATCCCATCATCTGGGAATCCAGATACATAGTTAGACTCTATATCAAGAAACCCACATGGATGAACAAAAAAATCATCCTTCTATTCCACCTTGAACACCATGGAAAAAAATCTTTATTACTCCATGGAGAACTCCAAAAGTCTAATAGAAACATTTTCTTTTTTTGCATTTGAGCCTTTGTGGATCAAGTAAGGCTGACTTGTACAGACTTAGTAAATTACAATAATAAAATACAAAGAATGATTTCAATAGAAATAGGAAATAATACTTCATTTCAGGGAGATGAGAGTTGGAGGAATCTTCTCTTCATTCAGTCCTTTAATTATAATAAATATACTATGCAGATGTGGGCACAAGGATTGCTGTTGGGAACATGGGAAAACCTGCCCCAAACAATGAAGACTTCCTATCTTCCTTCCTGCAAAGTGACATAAATAGAAGCTCCAAATTCCATTTTAGTTTTTTTTTCTTTTGAACTTGACTGGAAGATACTCTACCACATGATCCATGTCCCTATGTTATGGTATCTCCTTCTTATATTAAATGATAGAATGTCTCAGAAAAGAAGGAAACTGGTAAATAAGAATGTATATAAACCAGTGAAACTGAATACATAAAAATAGAGACAATGAGGGGCTGGGAAGGTGGCTCAGTGGTAGTGCTTGCTTTGCATGCATGAGGCCCTGAGTTCGATTCCTCATCACTACATAAGCCGAAAAAGCCGGAAGTGGCACTGAGGCTGAAGTGGTAGAGCTCTATCCTTGAGCCGAAGAGCTGAGAGACAGTGTCCGGGCCCAGAGTTCAGGCCCCATGACTGGCAAAAATAAAAATAAAATAGACAATAAATAAATTCATTTTAATATTTTCTTCTGATTGAGATTTGTGGAATACATGGGTTTATAGTCTTTTTCAAATTTGATAGCGCATCAATTCTATCCCATATTTTTTCTGTCTCTCTCTTTGAACAGTTTTATTTATGTTGACTATTTGATACTTTTATAGCTCACTCAATTTTTCCATTTCTGTCTTATTTTTGTTTGATTTTTTTAATAGATTTTATTTCTGTGTCTTAAGATTTCAATTGAGAATTAAGTATCTTAATTCTTCTGGGGTTTTTTTGCTGATATTTTCATTCAGTACACTTTTCATATCAGATTCATTTTATCTCTAGATAATTATCTTTGGGTGTTTTTGTATGTGTATGTGCTGTTTCAGGGGCTTGAACTCAAGATTTTCTCAGCCCCAGGCTGATGTTCTACAACATTCAGTTCCAGCATTTTGCTAGTTAGTTGAGATAAAAGTTCTCTGATCTGGCTTTGAACCAAGGTCTTCAAATCTCAGCCTACTGGGAAGCTAATATTACAGGCATGAGCCACCTGTGCCTAATTTCTCTTTGGGTCATTTAGAATAACTTCCATTTCCTTTTTCATTATATACTTGTTTGACCATCTGGAAAATTATGGAACCCTATACAACAAGGCATGTTAGAAGGGAGCAGATGAGAAATAAAAGGAAGTGATTACACAGAATGATTAGCTAGAATGTTATCAAGGAGGTCACCTGACCCTGTTAAGTTTGACACAACCTTAGTTTTATTATGTTGAAGTGACATTAATCTTTTGCTTTTTTTTTTGAATAGATAGGCTTCTATTGGTTTTGCTGTTTTTATCTTTTAGATATCACCATTTATCATCTTGGTCTTTATAAACTAAAATAAGCTAAAATTAGGAGTCAGCACTGATATTAAACTTAGAATCCCGGGATTCTAAGTTTTTGTATTGCTGGCTTGCCACTTAAAATCAAGAGACTAAGAGGCATCTATATTTTTCATTCTAATATTAAGTCATATGTTTGGTTCTAGGTTGAATTCATTTAGAAAATTTTATCATCCTGTTATTGATTGTCTCACTGGTTTTGTATTCCAATGGTAATATGCTTCATTCATATTAGAAGTACTACCTTCCAGTTCCTTCTGCTTGCACAAAGGAAAATGATACACAAATAAAAAATATCTCTTTCATTGATATTGACCATGCTATCAAAAAGCAATTAAATAGGCAACAATTTTCTTCTGAGCTGCTTCTTCTCAAATGTCTCAGTAAATTTAACCTAACATCCTGGATTGCATTGCTATTGTGGTATGTACCGAGTATGATAGAGGTACTCAACAATATTATTTCCTTGCATTGTCCATAATAAATATTTGCCCAAGTGTGGATAGAGAGGGAGAAGAATAAAGAAATGTTTTTCTCTAGTAGAGGAAACTTGTAAGGTAGGACTTATTTAGATTATTTTTAGTCTATTGTTGGTCATGGGGTGTGGCATACTGCTGGATCTAGTTTGACTATCTGACCTAGTTAGGAAACTACTTAATATTGAAATATATTTGATGATCTTACTTATCAGCTTTCGTAAACTTATTAATTGGCATATGCTATATCATATATTCCATAGAATTATGTGTAGTATATATGTTACATACTTGGGGGAAGATTATCAAATTTAAGATATTTTAAATAAAATAATGTGAAGTCAGTGAAAGTATCATCAATCATCCGTACACTTGATTAATTATGTACTTGAATGTTAGGGTTAGATCAGGCTTTACAGTTGTAGTACTTACACTTTCATATTTCTTTTTCTTTTTTTTTGTCAGTGGTGGGGCTTGAACTCTGGGCCTGACTGCTGTCCCTGTACTCTTCAGCTCAAGGCGAGTGCTCTACTGCTTGAGCCACAGGGCCACTTCTGGCTTTCTAGTGGTTTATTGGAGATAAAAGTCTCAAGGAGTTTCCTGCCCAGGCTGGCTTTGAACTGTGATCCTTTGATCTCAGCCTCCTGAGGAGCTAGGATTACAGGCGTGAGCCACTGTTGTCCGGCTTACACTTCCATATTTCTATGTCTTGACATTTTGTGCATGAAAACCACCTTCTTGTTATTATAGTTCTTGACACCGAAATGAAACAAAAGGAAAATTGTACAAAGGACTTTTGTCTTCCTTATTTTTAGAAACTTTTTGTATCGTATTATTCATTCACATTTTTTATAGTGAAAAGAAAATGTAACCCATGCAGAAAGTAACCCAAAGACCACGTGGACAGAAGTTAAGTAGGAGAAAAGATTTATTGCCAGCAGAGCTGACAAGGCCAAGTTCTCATGAGGAAAGGGAGAAAATGGCACTGTCTAGCTCCTTGGAGACCCCTTTTATGTCCTTGGGGGCCAGAAGTGGGGGTGCCTCACCTGGGCAGGCACAGCCATTTAGGGTGCAGATTAGGTCTGCAAGGTGGACATTTCCTTATTTATAGCCTGCTTTTTATTTGGTACTGTTGAGAGTAGGCCCTTTTTTTTGTTTTTTTAAATTGATGCAATTACTAGCATCAGTGTCCAAGAAAACTGGACATTGATTGAGACTAGAGAAAAATAATCTATTGGTCAAAGTCTACAGGTCCTCAGTACCTGTGCATCTCATGGCATTTACTGTATTGAACTTGCATTTAAGTTTTTTACACATAGATACTATTATCAACTCTGGCAATTGGATAGTGGGGATAGAGGACCCAGGATACAGGTAATGTTTGTCCTTTTCTCCCGAAATGAGGGGCTATAATAGAAGCGTCTGACTCTGCTTACCTTCATTAATACAAGGTTTGCTATTGGCAGGATATCATAGTTTGATGTGCCATCACTTACATCAGTAAGGTTAATTGGTAATGAATGACTAAGTGCGATTTTGGAGGAATGCTACAGCTGTCTACTATGTTAATGGCAACAGGAATTATGGCGCCATTTCAGGGTCACTATTTGTATGTGTCTATCAGAGTTAGAATACAGTCATTTCTCTGAGTTTCAACCTTCTCTATAGAATTTCTGTCAATTGTTTGACTCCATTAAGTGTACAGAGGAAATAAAAGCCTGAATGACCAATCCACCAGGGGCTATGGATAGATACTTTCTTTGTCCATCCTCAGAGCACTGCATTAGGTCTCATTATCCATTTATAATAAGTGACCTCTGCCCCTTGGGTCATTGAAAATATTCAGTGTGCTTTTCTGACACACAGGGCACCTTTCTTAGCAGACATAAAACAATGGGATGTCTGGTAGTCTGCAGGATAGTATGCATACACAGCCTTGTGCCAGATCAATCTGACAAATTGTTTTTTCCTTGCTCATACATGGTTCTCAATTAGGCCAATGGGAGCTTAATATCTGGGAAATGAATTTAGTGTTCCATTTCTGCTTGTTGTAATTTAAGTTTTTTGCTGTACTTTACTTTTTTTGTTTCCTAGAAATGTTTTTTCTCTAACTTTAATTTTTGCCTTTCAAAATAGATAACTATGGGAAATCTTGAATACAGATGGACAGAGTTATCAGTTTGGAAAGTGCTTGCCAATTTTTTTCAGGAGAAGTTTTAGGGTTATTTGTGATAGGTTAAGATTCTGTCTTACAGCTTTTTGGTTTGCCCCAACTGCTGTTACTAAGTCTCCCCTGAAGAGCTGGGAAAACCATTTGGCTCTGCCTTTGTTACAACAATAAAAGTTTGGACATTTGACAGAAAACTCTCCATGTCTACTGACCTAGTGTGTACTTTTCCATTAGTAAGATAGACACGGAAAAAGTGGAGAATAGTGATTAATGACTGAAATATCTCATATCTAGAAATTTGAATGACAGGAGCTGAAGGACAACCTTCTAAGAGTTGGAGTTCTATCTAATTGTGTGGCTGTTGGACATACAGTGTCTGTGTGTGTATATACAGTAGAAATCAGTCATTTACCTGAAGTGTGTTCTGATAGGAAAAATAAAAGATTGAGAACCGGAAGTGGCGCTGTAGCTCAAGTGGTAGAGCGCTCGCCTTGAGCTGAAGAGCTGAGGGACAGCGCCCAGGCCCAGAGTTCAAGCCCCATGACCAACAACAACAACAACAAAAAAAAACAACAAAAAACAAAAAAACACAACAAAGAAAAATCTTCCTGTTTGGGGCTGGGAAGGTGGCTCAGTGGTAGAGCACTTGCCTTGCAATACATGAAGCTCTGGGTTCGATTCCTCAGCACCACATAAGCAAAAAGAAAAAAGCCAGAAGTGGCGCTGTGGCTCAAGTGGTAGAGCGCTAGCCTTGAGCTGAAGAGCTGAGGGACAGCGCCCAGGCCCAGAGTTCAGGCCCCACAACCGGACCCAAAAAAAAAAAAAAAGATTGAGAACCACTTTTTTAAACAGATCATTTGAAGAAACTTTTAAGGGTACAAGTTTTAACTTATAGGTTATTTTAACTAAACCATTTAAATTTCTTTGGTAATGTATAAAAATTCTATATTGCTTTTGGGCTGGCAATGTGGCTCAGTGGTAAGAGTGCTTGCCTTGCATGCATGAGGCCCTGGGTTCGATTCCTTAGCACCACATAAGCAGAAAAAGCCAGAAATGGCACTGTGGCTGAAGTGGTAGAGTGCTAGCCTTGAGTTGAAGAGCTGAGGGACAACACCCATGCCCAGATTTCAGGCTCTACCACCGACCAAAAAAAAAAAATTGTTTTTAATGCATAATTTATGTTAATAAAACTGTCACATAGAAATTCATTGTGTATTCATTGTCAAATATATTGATATGTTTATTTTATTAAAAATACATATGAAACATGGAGATTTGAACAAAACCAGATTATTACAATACATTAGTAACCCCCTTGTGTATAAGACCTAGGGATTTTATTTCAACAAAGTAGTACTTTCTTCACATATTGTGCTACTTCATGCAGTCAGATCTTGGGACACAGAGGTGTTATCACCATAAGAATAACAATTGAGTCAAACCACAATTTTTCTCTCCAAATTAGTTACAGAAAACCTAATAGTTGTTAGTATTCTCCATGACAAGAAATAATATATTAGCTGGATTATAGCACCACTTGACAAATTGCTTACTAAATACATCAAAATTGATTGGCCATTATGTATTTTAATTGACAAACAGCTGCATTAAGAAAAGGAGAGAAAACTATTATAACTACTCTCAACTACAGGAAGTATATTCATATAAATATGGATTTGGCAACAACAAATATTTTTTCTTCATAGTAGTGTTTCTTATGCATATAGGTACACCTATTGCTATTAATAGGACAACTGCTCTAGCTATTATTCTTTACATAACTTAAAATTTTGCTTCTATGTAAAAGCTGTAGTCCAAGCTCTTTTGATAACATAGTTGTTTTTAAGTAATCCAAAAAATACAATGGAAACCTTATAGTTCAATTTTTTGTCAATACTTAATTATACCTTGGTTTATCTGTCTTGTATTTAACTATTTGTATTATTTCACAAATTCCCTTACAAAGTTTTGACTGCCCTTATATAATTTTTTATATATGATGATGACTTTACTTAGCAAACAGGTAGAAATAACTGTTTCTGCCTTTTTAAAAACATTGTTACATTGAATTAGTCATTGCTATCCCTCAGTTTCCTCTTTTCTGTAATTAAACCATTAAAAATCCTTTGCTGCTTTAAGTGTTTGGGTGATCCAAGTCTGTGGATGATATCTTAGATTGCTTTACAGTCTTATAACTTGTCCTGAAATTGATGAAAAACTCAGATCTCAGCCAGGTTAAAATAGAAAGAAACTTGAGGGTAATTATTTCTTTATGTTGTGACTTCTGATCAAGAAAGTTTTTTTCTGTCGTTTGATCACATTATAGCGTATCTCTGTTCTGAATTATACATATTTATGTACTATAATGATAAATGATTATTCTTGGCAAGTAAAGAAATGATGAATTGAGCCAATTTTACTTGAGCTTAAGAATATGATCTCATAGGACCTGGGAAAGTGGCTTAGTGATGGAGTGCTTGCCTAGCATGCATGAAGCCTTGGGTTCAATTCCTTAGTACCGCATAAACAGAAAAAGCCAAAAGTAGCATTATATTTCAAGTGGTAGAGTGCTAGCTAGCCTTGAGCAAAAGAAGCTCATGGAATGTGTCTGGCCCCTGAATTCAAGCTCCAGGACTGGCAAAAAAGAAAAGAAAAAAGAAATGAATGATTTCATAATCTGACTTGTTCAATTGAATCCCCTTTATACAACAACTTAAAGTAAAAAAAAGGTCTCTGAAATTAATTTTTAAAAATTGAGAGTTGTTATAGACAGAAACAACCCCAAACATGTGGAAGGTCAAATGTTGGGTCAAAATTTGAGAAATTTCGCTCTAGAAGAATGCTTTCTCAAAGAATCTGAAGGAGGATTAATTTAAAAATACTTTTTTGAAAAATAATATGGTCTTTGGAGTGTATAGCATAGAGTTTGAAATCTCTTTTAATTACTTTCTAACTGGATGACTTTGAACAACTACCATCCCTGGGCCCTTCTCTTTTCTGGAATTAATGAATCCTACCTTATAGGATCATTGCTAGATTAGATAAGATTTCTCTTCCAAAAAGTTTCATTCAGTACCTTGGATTGGGAGGAAGAAAAAAAATACCAAACTTCCTAAATACAGCTTTTGCTTCTCAGTCATGATTGGGGAATTAGTTTTCTTGTTCTACTATGAAGGCTTCTTTTCACTCACAGTTCCAGGTACTTTGTAACAGATGACTGGCATCCCAGCCAAAGGTACTTTGTTGTGAACCAAAACCTTTGAGGAGAATGTATTTTTAGTAGCTCGTATTTTTTTTTTAATCTTAATAGGCTACTCACACAAGGGTGGCCACCTGTGTCATGCTTTCATTAAGATTACTAATATTAAAATTCTGAAATTCAAGATGTATATTTGATTTGATTAGATTATTGATGTTATCATTATTGTGTGAGGGGAATGAAAAAGTCTTCTATTATTTTGCATTCTTTAAAATTAGCAATTAACATGTTCAAATTGATAGTTTAGTTTTCCAAAGAAAAGTTTTAGAAAGGCATGAAGTAAAGAATAAATGTGTAAAGGAGATAAAGAATGTGAAAGTGAAAGGGGAAGAGTGGGCAAGGAAGGAAGGAAAAGCAAGTAAAGAGGAATTAAGAATTGCTTCAATTTGTTTTAGAGGATTAAAATGAAATGTTGCACAGCAATGAATGTCCAGCAAAAGTAGTCTTTATTTTAGCAAAACATTAGTGACTTACTTCAATTATGTTTCACTGAATACTTCTGAATAATTCACACATCCCACATCCCAGATTTACTCAGTCTGCAGGTCTAGAAATGGTGGTTCAGCATTTTTCAAGCCTTTGTAAGACAATTTTAGAAATATTTTAGGGCAGAGGTATAGTTTAGTGAAAGAGCATTTGTCTAGCTTAAGGATGTATGGATAGATGGAAGCAAGGGAGGGCAGGAATAAAGAAGGAAGAGGGAGAAATATTGTGTTTTTTATTACAATAAATTATTTAAGAATCTGCCTACTTCTTTTTTTTTTCATTCCCTTAAATACTATTTACCTGTAGAAGGGCAAATTATTACAAGAAAGCCACCTACTATGTTATCGTTTTTCCTATTAAAAACTTTAATGTACATCTTTTGTTAAGTTAAACTACATATATACATATACTCACACATGTACACACCACATACATATGCACAGCTTTTTGGGACATATCCTTTCAGGGCGTTTTCACATTGTAGAATAGTGAAGGAAGATAAAGCCTTAGAAAATGCCCTCTTGCTTTTGGAAAGGTAGGGGGAAATCCTTATAGTAGTTATATGCTCATTTTTACTGTCCCATTTCTACCTAAGTCTTCTTGACACTGTGAATTTTCTGATTTAGTTGGAGTTAAAATAAGGAACATATCATGGATCCTTATTGATTCTTTGGAAAGATTTTAAAAATTGTTCTTATGTTTAGGTTGAAATGTTAATGTCTTCCAGGACTAAAATATTTTATATCTCTCCATGCTTCTTTTGCTTTGTCAAGAAAAAAAAATCAGCATTTAATTCCTTTTTTTTGGTCAATTGTGGGGATTGAACTCTGGGCTTTGGTGCTGTCCCTCAGCTCTTCAGCTCAAGCCTAATGCTCTACCTCTTGAGCCTCAGTGCCACTTCCAGCTTTTTCAGTTTATGTAGTGCTGAAGAATCAAACCCAGGGCTCGTGCCAGCGAGGCAAGCACTCTACCATTGAGTCACTTCCCTGCCCAGCATTTAATTCTCTACTTTCCTAGAATATAGTATTAAGAGAAGCTTGGGAGAAGCTGCTTTAATTCTTTTCACAAGATGATTTTTTATTTTCATAATTCCCTAGCCTTTTATTTTGTCAGGGATTGTGTGTATGTGTGTGTGTGTGTCTGTGTGTGTGTTTAGGTACTTTGAAGACCCAGCATTGTTTATCACCAAAACCCAATGATTCTTTAACCTTATTACCTCAATTTACAGTAGATTCCGCAAATCTTTTAGTCATCTTAGTATCTTATAAAGAATACTATATTTTACAGTTTTCTTTGAATTTTAGGTAGAGATTTGATTCTTCCTGAGAGAAATGCATCTAGTCTTGGCTATCAGAATAGCTAATGATTCTACATAGAATTTTGACTTTGGTGATTCTAACTTACAGCAAGAAGTCATTCCTCTAAATAAAATCACTATCAAGTATTGAATTATTTGATGAAGTTGGTCTTATATTTTGTACTTATTTATATGAATATTTAAATAATGATAAGTTATATGTATGAAGATTGTTGCATATTGAAGTAACTAACTCCCTGTCTCTTGCAAGTAAATATCACTGACCTGATAAAATTGGAGTGGTACATATAACCAAACATGCAAGACAGTCAGCTTTTGCTTGGCATATCAGTGTCAATCATTCCTTGATACATATTTGTTTATTTTCATTTCTGACTCTTACATTTCTAACAAGATCTGTTGTACAGTTCTTATTCCAGAAATTTATATTCATTACAATTTTCAAATAGCTATATGGTATATACAAGTTAATATGTACCAAAGACTATTTAGTAGAAAATAAGTCCTCTCTGTCCCCTAACTATCTGCATTTCCTAAGTAACGATGTTAATGTCTTGTCTTCTACTTGTGAAAATGAACACTAATGTAGTGTTTTTTGTTTTGTTTTGTTTTGTTTTGTTTTTTGCCTCTCCTGGGGCTTGAACTCAGGGCCTGGGTGCTGTCCCTGAGCTTTTTAGCTCAAGCCTACCACACTACCACTTGAGCCACACTTCCATTTACAGCTTTTTGATATTTAATTGGATAAAGAGAGAACTTTATAAATTAGAGAACTTTCCTTCCAAAGTTGGCTTCCAACCTCGATTCTCAGATCTGAGCCTTCTGAGTAGTTAAGATTACGGGTGTGAGCTAATGGTGACCAACTTCCACTTTCTTAATTGTGGTTGTTTTAAAAATATTGTTATAGTATATTCAGTTCTTACAAGCATATTAGGATTCTTTGAAAATTTTCCTCAGTGGAGTTGCTGAATTGATTGATAGCATCGCTCCATGCATTCTTTTTTTTTTTCTTCTGTCATTTGATGTGATATTTACCATCATGCTGAATAGCTAAACTAAGTTGGGCAATCTGCCAGGCTACCTCTTGGTATAATTTGTCCAAACACTAAATGTCATATGACCTTTTAAGTAAATAGAATAAACATTTAAAGATCCTTTAGTTATTTGATGTGTTGGGATATTGGAAATGGAGATACGACTAGGTGCACCCACCATTATCTACTATTCACAGACAGACGTTTGTCATCTCAAGACTAACAGGACATGCCACTTTTCTAATTATTTATTGCCTGGGTCTGTTCTTCTGGGAGTGTAGAATAAAAGGAAAGTGAAACCCTAGATGTACAATGACTGTTAGAAACTTTAATTATTAATTAGAGAACATCTATGGTACCAAAGGGTCAGGGTGCTAGAAAGATCATTGATTTGTTTAATATATAACATAGGTAAAGCATGTTCCATGTTATGTGTTATAACCAGTTTTTATGCTGGTGAAGGAATGGTTGCTAATAAATAGCCAGCAACATATAACTACTTTGTGTATGAAATTTAGTGAATTACTTTACACTTAAATTTCAATATCATATAAATAAATGATTTTTAATTCAATTTTTAGCCATAAGAACTAATTTTAGCCACTTTGATAATTGTGGAATGATAACATTTAAATTTCTAGATCTGCATATTTTTTGACAGTGAGTTTCTGGTTTTATTTAAGTTTTCTTTCTTTCTTTTTTTTTTTTTTTTTTTTTTGGTTGGTTATGGGGCTTGAATACTGGGCCTGGGTGCTGTCCCTCAGCTCTTCAGCTCAAGGCTAGCACTCTACCACTTGAGCCTCAGTGCCACTTCCAGCTTTTTCTGCTTACGTGCTGCTGAGGAATCGAACCCAGGGCCTCATGCATGCAAGGCAAGCACTCTACCACTGAGCCCCTTTCCCAGCCCTTATTTAGGTTTTAAATCTCTAGTACTCTAGTACTTTTTTTTTTTTAAATCTCTAAGCTTAATTTTTTTTGTTAGTAGACAAATGTATATTATGCTGAGAAACATTCCATTTCTAGCTAGTACCAGTGCTTACTCAGTTGATTCCATCCACAGATGTTACTTGAGTATGTTTTATATGTTTAGTGATGTTCTGCATATATATGTTCTTATAGAAAGCAAGTCTGTATTTACATACATTTCTTGGTGATTGTGTTTCTTCTGTGAATTGCTTGATCATTGGGAGCTGCTTTGTCAATTTTGTTTTCAGAGCACTTCTTTTTGTATAACTACTTTTCTTTTCTGTGCTAAGAAATTACTTTCCCTAGCAGTTTCTTCCTTAACTCCTGAGTGTTTTTTGATCAGAAACAGAGTTTGGGGAGAGAGCCCTCTCTTGTTGCACTTCTGCTATATGAATGCTGCCCTTAATAAAGTCCAAAAATACATTGAAGTTTGTCCTTGAGTGTGAGTTTATCATACTGGCCTTTGGGTGAACTTTGAGCTTGAGCTGTTTCATTCAAGGCTGCGTGATGTCATTTAGCTCACAATTTTCTGTGTTGCTCGAAAAAGGGATGTTGTTCCCTAAAATAACTCAAAAGGCTGAAAAATGCACGTTATTTACCTCTCAAGTTCCCACTAATACTAGCCTGGTGTGGGATTTTATTATTTCTGGAGACGAATGGGAGTGATAGTAGGTGGAAACAAATACTCCTTGGTCCGAAGTTGAAAGGATGTGTTATTCTCTGTAAAATTCATCTGCCAGTATATCTTTGTTCATTCTCCTCCAAATCATTGATGCTTCATTTATAAATCACTTTGAGTTTTTTATTTATTGAGGAATAGATTTGTGGTGGTCTGTCTGTTTTGGTGGGGTTTTATTCAAGGGTGATAATATTTTAGAAAGCATTTGATTCCTTAAAATTCAGGTTATATTCTTGTTCTTTTGGAGGAAAAAAAAAAACCGAACCTTGATATATCAAGATGTTTAAATTTCTTCAGCAGTAGTAATCCTCATTCTTCAAATTCTGATTCAGATTCTCATCTCCTAACCTATCTTAGTGTTTAATAGGAAAACATTTAAAGAAACTTAAGTGACATTTAAAGAAACTTTTTACCAGGAATTTAGTTTCCTGGTAATATATTTGTGAGACTGTTTAATAATTATTTGCATAGGCTAATTCTTTGTACCTATAGTTTAACAGCATGTTAAACAGTACTTTTAGCTTTTTCAAACTCTTAAGTACCTTGTTTCCTGTGAGCATTTTTTAAAAAGTTCTGTATATATTTATACTTGTGTTACAGAATGTATCTTAAACATAAAAGTAGAATTTGTTCAAGTTTTTTATCTAGATTTCAAGTTACATTATGGATGAAATTTTTGGAATATAGAAGATTTTGTTACGTGAGAATCTTATGGAAATCATTGAATTTAATTTTTTCTTTATAATATTGCTTATGTTCTTCTAATATGCTTGAAATATTTACCTAAGTTTTACAGGACTTTTTTTAAATCAAAGAATAGACTTGAGGTAAATTATTTTGTTTTACTTTCACATAAACACATGTAAAATATAGAAATATTTTATATTTAGAAACATACATATACATAGATCACTGCATGACAGCAAAATACACATAATGATTTTTTTTAGCTCTTATTTACTCACTGCAGGCATGCTTTGTTTTCCTGAGAACATAGTATAAACAGTCTGGCTCATAGTTACCTCATAGTGATCTAGTCATCCTGTCCTTGCTTATTTATCAAATGTCTGTTTGTAGAAACAGTATTTTTGAAGTTGTGTATTAAACTGAATTGATAGAATATCCTTTGTGCTTAATTGGATAGGGTGTATTACAACTGTACTCTAAAAGTAAAGGAGGAAATGGCAAGGTTTGTGTCTTAAAATTCCTTATCCTTTTCTTGTACTGATTTTATTAACTAACAATAGTTGAATACTTTTTTACATAGCTGATATATATCTTGACTCATTGAGCTTTGGTCTGCAAGATATATTACTTTTATCTTTTGTCATGTAGACACTTGAGAAAGTTACATTAGCCGGAGGCATGGTTCAAGTGGTAATTTTCCAGTTGTGAGCAAGAAAGCCAAGCAAAAGACCCTACGCATAAGATAAATGCTAGTGTGTACAAACACACACACACACACACACACACACACACACACACACAGAGCAATCTTCAGAGCATCCTTTTTTATTACCTACTATATAAGAAATATAAAGTTAATTTCAGTTATTTATACCCTTCCTCCTACATTGCATCTAAATTCTTTAGTGATTCCCTGTTCGTGCATATTTTATCTTCATTATCAACACTGCAATTCAATCATAGATTATTGGTTCATAAAGGTCTCAACTTCTACTTCATATCTTGACAGTTGTCTGGAATCTTTGTCATAGAGAAGACCTATGTGTTCACAACCTCAGTCCATGGTGACCATTGCTAAGTTGTCACAGATGTGGCTATGTTCATGCACTTGTAGGTACCTTTTATGATGTGGGTCTCTTAATACTTTTCTGAACTCTGTCAAAGAATTATGCACCATTCCATAGGTGATGGTCCCTCAATACTTTACTACTGATACTTTTGCTACAGTTTCAGAGTATCATTTCTAATAATTGAGTAGCAGAGAGCTTGCAAAATCTGCTTTCACCATACTTTTGTTTTGAAGTTTTTTTTCTTATTCTAGGTTTCAAATTTTCAATTTCCTTGTGACCTTGTGGTGTTTTTCCTGAGGCAGTAAACAGAATGTTTTTCCTACTTCCATTGAAGTGATGTTAGAATTAAATAAAAAAAAGGAGAAAAGGAAGGTTTTTATTTCATGTTAAGTCCTTTTTCCCACAAATTTATGTTCTTATACTGTCCGTCTTCTAATGGTTTTAGAAACATCCTTAATTAGAAAACAAGTGAATAGAAGTCAGGAAAGCCTTTCATTTAATCTCTATTTAGAAGTTCCTAGATGTATATTTGGAATATTTACTACTTCCTTTGAAAAGCAGATGAGGATAGACAAGATCCTTCTTCATACTGTTTCATTTCCTCCCACTTTTCACTGTGGGAAATTCCTAACATATACAAACCTAGGTAACAATAGTGCAGTAAACCTGCTGGCACCTATCAGTTCCTCTCAACAGTGATTGACCCTTGGCTAGTCTTGTCCACCTATAATGCTTCTCTCCACCTCCATCTCTGCCTAGCCAGACATCATATTACTTCAGTTCTGATGGCAGATCAATAATGTGTCCTACTATTTTGTCTCTATTACTTCGTCTAGAATGTGAAACTTCAGTCTTTCACTTAATACTTACTGTATGTTTATTCTGTAACAGATGATTCATCCAGATTCAGTAGGCATAGGACATAACATAGATTTGGAAATGTCCTAATTTGGTTGTATTTACTTGCAGAAAGGTGGTTTTTCACTTAAAGCTTTTCAATGTACAATGTTGTACTATCTTAACTTCATTTTACCCCCTTTTATACATATACCAAAAATCTCTTTCACCCTGTTCCTTCTCTGCTTGCCACCTTCCATTCAATACTGTATCTCACTGTACCCAGCCACAGCTGCCTGCCAGCACTTAATAAAATACTCACTTCTTGAAGACCTTCATCTATTTCTAAAATATATTGTATCTTCTAGTTATTTTGCGTATTCAGCTTTTTGCCTAGTTATTTAGATAATATGGATTTGATAGGGGCATGTTGGTAGGTCATTACCTATATTAAGAATATAATATCTATGAGTACTGGTGACTTTCTCTTGTAATCTAGCTACTCAGGAGGCTGAGATCTGAGGATCATGGTTTGAAGCCAGCCCTAGTAGAAAAATACCCTTGAGACTCTTATCTCCAATTAACTTCTCAAAAAACTGGTGGTAGTACTGTGGCTCAAGTGGTAGAGTGCCAGGCTGGAGCACAAAGAAGCTCAAGGACAGCTCCCAGGCCCTGAGTTCAAACCTCACAACTGACCTAAAAATAATGAGTGTGATATCAAACATGTTATAAAGGTAATAAATGATTTGATATATCAGAATTATTTACAAATGAATGCTTAAGTAATAATTGGTAATTATTATGATATTCTATATTCTATTTTTAATAATATGCATTATCACAAAAAGTTATATATAAGCTTTTTTGGTCTTTTTTTGTGTACCAAATACCAACATGATTTTCTATTACTGAGCTACGTTTTTGAATAAAATACACTATTGACGTACATATAAGATTTGTGGCAGCAAAAATTTTTTGCTGCCACAAATCTTTTTTTGTTTGTTTTTTGGTGGGTCTCGTCATAGGGCTTGAACTCTGGGCCTGGGCGCTGTCCCTCAGCTCTTCAGCTCAAGGCTAGCACTCTACCACTTGAGCTACAGCGCCACTTCTGGCTTTTTTCTTTTTGCTTATGTGGTGCTGAGGAATCGAACCTAGGGCCTCAGGCATGCAAGACAAGCGCTCTACCACTGAGCCACCTTCCTAGCCCTGCTACAAATCTT
Organism: Dipodomys spectabilis; assembly: GCF_019054845.1. Taxonomy (NCBI): domain Eukaryota; kingdom Metazoa; phylum Chordata; class Mammalia; order Rodentia; family Heteromyidae; genus Dipodomys; species Dipodomys spectabilis. The sequence goes on from NW_024870681.1 coordinate 8,972,277, forward strand.
ATATGTATGTCAATAGTGTATTTGTGTCTGTTCAGTAATTGAATTAGTTCCCATTTCTCTTCTTGCAGCAAGTTAAAGTAATCTTTTTGTGAGCTTGTGTCTTAAAATCTTGCCCTGGGTTATACTTGGTCAGCTTCATTTGTATCTGTATCACAAAGATTTAATTCTAAGTACCTTGTTCTGGCAAGAGGGGATTAGATTGGTGGCATTTTCTCCTTTACTATTCATGGAAATGTATAGTTCTTTCTGAGAATATGTATTAAGAAATTTTAAAATGCTTATGTCCTCTGATTTCATTTTAGGAACATAGCCTCCAGAAATAGGGTGTAGATATATATGCAAATGTTGAAATGATAGTATTGTTTTCTTATTCTATTCTGTTTATCCACATTTCTCTAACTCTAATACTCACCTCCTCCTTTCCCTCCTATTTCTCTTTTCTGCACCAAAGCCTTTATTTTTTTCTGGTTCCCCATTATTTCAGTCCTTGATTTATCTCAGTATAAAAACTGATACAAGCTGGGGGCCAGCTTGTATAGATAGAAAATTAGATGGAGTGTTCTCCCCAATAGAAGCTAAATTTTGGTGTTATAGTGTTTGATTTATTATAAAAAATAAATATTTCTTTTTTTTTTGTCAGTCGTGGGGCTTGAACTCTGGGCCTGGGCGCTGTCCCTCAGCTCTTCAGCTCAAGGCGATCGCTCTACCACTTGAGCTACAGCGCCACTTCCGGTTTTCTGGTGGTTTATTGGAGATAGGAGTCTCACGGTCTCTCCTGCCTGGGCTGGCTTTGAACCGAGATCCTCAGATCTCAGCCTCCTGAGTAGCTAGGATTACAGGCGTGAGCCACCAGCGCCCGGCTAAAAATAAATATTTCTTAAATGATTTTATTGTCTTCACCTAGCAAAAGATTCTTTGTGTGAGAAAGTATACTTTGATTATGTTATGGTACTTAAGAATCAAGGGAAACTGTTGAATTATCCAAGTAAATGACTTTTGGATGAATGTTTTTTTTTTCCCCTCAAGTAAAACTTTTTCCATTCAGTCAATCTGTATTTTTTGTATGTGGAGTTTACGTGAAATTTATTGGGTAAGCTCTTCTATAGAATCTCATTATGGGCTGGGGCTTGGTGGCATAGTCCTATAATACCAACTTTGTAAGAGGTGGAAACAGGAAGATCCTGGTTTGTGGCCTGCATGGGAAAAAATTAGTGATACTAACTCATAAAATAAGCTGGGCATGATGACTTGTACTTGTAATCCCAGCTAGGTAAAAGGGAAAGATAAAGTCTTATAATTTGATGTCTGTTCCCAGCAAAAGCATGAAAGTATCTGAAAAATAATAAATGAAAGCAACAATGACAGCAACATAAATAAATATAATAAATATAACAGAAATACATAGAATTAAAAAATAATAATTACATAATTTAAGATGCAAATATGAAGACACTTTTATTGATGGCCACAATCTGGTTTAAGTATCTAGTTTGTTAGGGTGAAATAAATTGTAAATAGAATTCAGAGATGCTGCCTATCAAACTCTACTTTGAATTCAAACCCTAGTACTCATTGGAACCCCCCATTGAATAGATTTGTTACTGCTTCTCAATCTTCTTTGGTGTTAACAAAGTAGTTATTTTTTTTTTTATAATGTGATGATATTATTATTAAATTTGTGCTTTTTGTTCTTGGGAAGAAAATCTCATTTTCTTTTTTGCTGGCCTTGAACTTTTGATCCTCCTCTCTCTGCCTTCTGTAGATTTGAATTACTAGCCTGTAATTTAATTTAATGAATATATGAACTCAGGACCTGGGTACTGTCCCTGGAATTCGGTCACTTTTTTTTTAGTATTTTACTATAGATAATAGTCTCACAGCCTTTCCTCACTTGGAACCGTGATCCTCAGATCTCAGTGTTCTAAGTCTCCAGGATTACAGATGTGAGCCATAGGGCCTGGCTTAAAATTAAGTACTCATAATTGGAGATCTTTCCTATTTCTAGGAATTTTAGTCTTGCTTTCTTCAGTAATTTTGTTTATTTTGTGTTTATGTTGTAAATGTCACATTTTGCCTTATAAAGTACCACAGTATTTGTGCTGATTGTGTTCAGATCCATTTAAAGTAGTTTAATGTGTTTTCTTGTCTTACAGTGGCTCCCCCAGGAAGTCCGGGTCCCATTACTCGACATGGGTCCTATGACAGTTTAGCTTCAGACCATAGTGGACAGGAAGATGAAGAGTGGCTCTCCCAGGTAGAACTATGATATAATATTATTAAAGAAAACAGAAATCTCCTTTCATTTTTATTTTTCTCTATTAGAAGAAAACGTGCAATATTGGTGTTCTTTGTTGAATTACAAATCATTATTCACTGTTATTTCTATTTTGAGAATTTCTCACAATTATTGTTGCAGGTATACACATTTTATATAGGTATTTTACATTAATATATGTAAGCTTCATTGAAAATACATATGTGAACATGTGTATAATATTTGCTTTAATATGGAGGATGTTATGTGCTTATTTTTCAAGCAGCACTCATAAAGCCTTGACTTATGGGCAGATTGTGAGACCCAGTTTCATTAGGTTTAAAATGAGAGGGTGTTTTCTTAAACAGCAAATCCACTCAGTAGTGTTTATGATTTGTTTTGTAGAGCTCACATTTTCTGATGCTGGGCTCATACTTTTATTATGAAAGTTTATCAGTGTTCTGGACACAGTTCTGATGGTTCAAAACTACATTTTCTTTCCTGACTGAGGTTGGGCAGTACTGGTTCTAATGTTTCTACACCAGACCTGTAACAGCTTTAAATGACCCCTCTTTACTTTGCCAGATGAAGCTGTCTTCATCTTCTAAGCTTTGAAATAAAAGATACTCAGGCAGATTTCACAATGGACAGATTACAAATGACTTCATTACAAATGCTGTTATATCTCCCTCTAGTCTGACATCATTTGGTGAAGTTAATGACTTGTCTTAGATTACCGATCTGGCAGCTTTTCATCCAACAGGTGCCTCTGAAAATGTGAGATCCTTTGTAGTTTCATCACCCTCTCAGGGAGTATAATCTGAGAAACTACAGTGAATCTGGAAATTAGAGAGTCAGTTTCTACATGACATGTATTTGTTTTATTACATCAAAAATACTCATGGGAAGCTCCTTGAATGAGCCTCTGACATGTGGAGGTTCATCCTGCCTTGATGACACTTAGATAAAGAAAACCGAACATGTATATCCTTTTTCCAAAAAGGATGTCCAAGAATTCTGGCAAAGAAACCACTGCCTTCCACTTCTGCCTTTTGATTAGAACAAGGGGTAATGTGTGCTCTCAGTGTGAAAATATTTACAATATGTTTGTCCTGCACACAACAGGAGAGTGAATATAGGAACATCTGGCCATCGCCTCAGTGAAATTGCACAGGCATCTGTTTACCTCTCGGCTCTGTGACACTGATGGTTTTGAGCTTAAAATACACAGAATGCTTTATCTGTGGCCTAATTTACATTGCTGAATACGACTTGAATCAGAAATCACTGTCCTCAATCTGAGTGCTTTTTTCTCTGTGATTAGTGGGAATGCAATTATTGTTCCAAGACCATGATGGCTTTGTCCTCCCAGACTCACAGAGCTACAGTCTGTGAAACTTTGCAGTTTATTAATTTATTTGTTGTTGTTGCTATTTTTATGAGCTAATCAGCCCAATCAGAAATGTGATTAATTAGAAAGGAATGAAGGCCAACCTATGTCTTTAAAGTGGACATGTATTGAAATAGCAATGAGAAGATTTTAAGAAAGAGTTGCTTTTCACTGAAGATTTGCATGTCATTTGTAAAATCCTGAAATAATGGGCAATTGGGGCTATTTCCAAAATGTTTTCTACATTTGCTTTTCCTTCACAGCATTTAATATAGCGATGATATCTCCTTCCCCTTCCACAGGACAGGAAATTTATAGAGTTTTTGTATCATGTTTGTTTTGTATATATAACCCTATATTGTGTTTTTAACATTTTAGAAAGCAGTCAGATTAAGTAAAAGTGTTTGTTTTGCAGCTCCTGGGGCTTGAACTTTGGGCCTGGGTGCTACCCCTTTGTGCTCAAGGATAGGGCTCTACCACTTGAGCCATAGGTCTACTTGCTGCCTTTTAAATGTAGTATAGTGGAGACCTGAGCCTCACCGACTTTTCTGCCTGTGCTGGCTTCAAAGCTTTATTCTCAGATCTTAGCCTCCTGAGTAGTTAGGATTACATGAGTGAGCCACTTGTGCCCCAGAACTGACCAAAAAAAAAATCTATGAAGAGAAAGTAAGGTCAGTTTGAGGGGATTTTGAAATCAAATTAAATGTAAGGAAACTGTGTGTTAAAATTACTTAAGACCCTTTTTTTCCTTAGATAGTCAAAGAACAATTTCAGGATTTATTTATTTATTTATTTTCCCCAGTTCTAGGGTGTGAATTCAGTGCCTGGGTACTATCCCTGAGCTTCTTTTGCTCTTGAGCCACAGTGCCACTTCTGGCTTTTTCTGCTTATGTGGTACTAAGGAATTGAATCTAGGGCTTCATTCATGCCAGGTAGGCACTGTACCACTATGCCAACTTCCCAGCCCAACTAGAGGATTTTTATAAGTCTGATTCTCAGTGAAGGAATTACTTTCATTCTTTAGATTAATAGCTGTAGTATTCAGTATGTGTCCACAACATGACAAGTACTCTCTAGAACTAATGAAAATGGTAGTCTAGGGAACCTGTGGTAGCAGCATGAGGCAGACAACCAAATCTTTTACTTTAATATAATTTTTGTGTTATATATATGATTTCTACATTGTGTGTACTCTGAATATATGTATACACAATTTTCATTTTAATGTTCATAATAATCAGGAGAGGATTACAGTGAATATCTGTGTAGGCTATGATTGTGATCACATTTTGAGGGTATATGTTCTAACCCTCTCCCATTTCATTAAAACATGCTTCTCCGTCAGGATGATGTGGCTCATGCTTATAATCCTAGTTACTTAGGAGGTGGAGATCGGGAGAATCACATGGTTTGAGGCCTGTCCGGGAAAGTAGTAAGACTCCATCACAACCAGTACCTACTTAGGTGTGATGGTGTTTGCCTGTAATCCCAGGTATGTAGGAAATATACATCGGACATTCAGGCTAATCTGGGCTTAAACACAAGACCCTGTCCCCAAATTAACTAAAATTAATTAACCAGTTTTATGACTCAAGTCATATAGCATCTGACTAGCATAGGCAAGGAGATTGACCTCCAGTACTACCAATGATGGGTATTAAAGGATTCAGAGCTGGGGAATGGCTTGCAAATAAGAGGGTCAGAATACATTTAACATGAGTCCATTTCTTTTCCAGGTTGAAATTGTAACACACACTGGACCCCACAGACGCCTGTGGATGGGCCCACAGTTCCAGTTCAAAACCATCCATCCCTCAGGACAAACCACCGTAATATCATCTAGTTCATCTGTGTTGCAATCTCATGGTCCCAGTGACACTCCACAGCCACTTTTGGATTTTGATACAGATGATCTTGATCTCAACAGTCTCAGGTATGAAATAAAAACTAGAGTTATTTGAATGTCTGAATTTATATTTTCATTTGATCTGAAAATTCTTTGCAATATGCAGAATTCTCCTCCTGGTACAGTATATTTAGCTAACTACATGTATTTTTATGTATGATCCACTGTGGTCACTTAGGGTCTGGGTACATGCAATAAATATTAGTGTTTTAGCTGTTCATGTGTTTCAGCTACAAGTGTTTCAGCTACAGAATCTAGCTACTTGAAGGTGGTGGTCAGGAGGATTGCTGTTAAAGTCTAGCCCAAGCAAAAGTTTGCAAGACACAATCATAGCCCATAGCTGGGCATAGTAGTATATACTTATCATAATATTACATGGAAGGATTGTGCTGTAGGTTAACCTAGGTAAAAACCAAGACCTTATCACAAAATAACCAGAGCAAAAGGACTTGAGGCATGGCTCAGGTGGTAGTGCATCTGCCTAGCAAGCCTAACACCCTGAGTTTCCCATTGATACCAAAAGTAAATTTTTTTTTTTGGATTTGATAACAGTGTTTATTTGAAAACTACATTAAACATCTTCCAGTGTTCAGGGTTTGACATGGAAAGACTGATTTTTTTTCAACTCTACATTAGCTACCAATTTTTGAATTTCTTTTTTTTTTAAATTGTGAAAATACTGTATAGAGGAGTTACAATAAATAACATGGGCAAGATAATGAGTACATTTCTTATCAAGCATTGTAGCCTCCTCCTTTGTTTCCCCTTCCCATCCCTTCCCATCCTCTCCTTGACCCTCGACCCAATCCTCCACCCTACCTCCACCAAAGTTGTAAAGTTCATTTTCGACATAACGACTTATATGTCTCATTGTTGCAAGGGTCCACCTGTATCCCTATTTAAATGATTTTTTTTCCCCTTCCCTTCCACAAATTATGCCAACATCAAATACAGTGAAAACGGGTTATACCGTGGGGGAGGAACATACAAAGCAACAAAGAAATAATCTTATAAATGTGTTAGAAACAATTGCATTAAAGAAAAAAAAACATTTGAATACATATCTTAGGGTTCATTTCCCTAAAATCAACTTATCTGTCCTTTTTTGCCTGACTCAGACATATACTAGTTATTGCAAATAAGGGAAACCATGGGACCTATATTTCTTTGGGCCTGGCTTACTTCACTTACTATAATTTTTTCCAAGTCTTTCCATTTCCTAACAAATGGGGCAATGTCATTCTTTCTGATGGAGGCATAGAATTCTAATGTGTATATATACCACATTTTCTTGATCCATTCATCTACTGAGGGGCATCTGGGTTAGTTCCATATCTTAGCTACAGTAAATAATGCTGCAATAAACATAGTCGTGCTGGTAGCTTTAGTGTGAACCTAACCAAAAATAAATATTTTTTAAATAAAAATAAGACAGATCCTGGTGGCTCACACCTGTAATCCTAGATACTCAGGAAGCCGAGATCTGAAGCTCGTGGTTCGAAGGCCAGCCTAGGCAGGAAAGTCTGTGAGACTCTTATCTCCAATTAACCACCAGGAAACCAGAAGTGGTGCTGTGGCTCAAGTGGTAGAGTGCTCACTTTGAGTTGAAGAGCTCAAGGACAGGGCCCAGGTACAGAGTTCAAACCCCACAACTGACCAAAAATAAAAGAGTTGTGCCTCAAGTGGTAGAGCCCTAGCTATAAGCAAAAAAGCTCAGGGACAGCAACCAGGCCCTGTGTTCAAGCCTCAGGACTGGCCTCAAGTGGTAGAGCCCTACCTATAAGCAAAAAAGCTCAGGGACAGCAACCAGGCCCTGTGTTCAAGCCTCAGGACTGGCATCCCTCAAATAAATAAAAAGAAGTAGCAAATAAATTAGTGTTTCAGAATGTATTCTTTAAATGTAGCACTCAGTATGCTTATAACCCATCTACTTTATGATCTGCTCAGATTTCTAAATGTTTTAAGCATCTAGAGTTAAAGTCTGAATACCTCTACCTTCTGAAGTGGTCACATTCCAATTAAATTTAATGTGTGATTTTCATCTAACCCTTTATCTCCTCCTTTTAGATTGTGGAAAGGTTTTCAATTGGAATGTTAGTATAAATGAGTCTGTGATTGGTCATTTATGTTTTCATAGTTATATATTTTCAGTCTTTAACAGAATCATGGCATAGGTGTATAAAGGGTCTGTTTAGCTTAGGCTAGCTTTGAACTACTCACCCTCTTGTATCCAACCTTCCTGAGTGCTGACATTATATGTATGTGCCACCATATCTGTTATTACTCATTTTAAAATGAAATATATTTTATTATTAATCACTGTCTAATATTTGGCTATATCAAAAGATTTTTTTTTTTATTTATCTGGGTGCCAGTGCCTCCCACCTGCTGTCCTCGCTCAGGAGGCTGAGATCTTAAGGTCATGAATTGAAGCCAGCCTGGGTAGGAAAGGCTGCAAGACCATTATCTCCAATCATCTACCAAAAGTTATAGGAGAACTCTAGTTCAAGTGGTATAGTGCTACCCCTGAGCAAAAGAAGCTCAGGACTATCAACCAGGCCCTGAGTTCAAGTCCCAGTTCAAGCTACAATGTTACTGGCAAATATAATCTTATCTAAACCATCATGATTGCATTTCTGTGTTTTTCCATCTTCTCACCCTGAGCTTTTATTTTTTATTTATTTTTTTTTGGGGGGGTCCGGTCGTGGGGCCTGACCTCTGGGCCTGGGCGCTGTCCCTCAACTCTTCAGCTCAAGGCTCAAGGCTCTACCACTTGAGCCACAGCGCCACTTCTGGATTTTTTCTTTTTGCTTGTGTGGTGCTGAGGAATCGAACCCAGGGCCTCAGGCATGCAAGGCAAGTGCTCTACCACTGAGCCACCTTCCTAGCCCACGCTGAGCTTTTATTATGTCATCTTCTCATTTTGAATGTTAGTTTTCTGTACCATCAATTCATGAATGCTTGTATGTAATGTTATATAACTGTATTTAAACCTTGTGTACAGTGTTTTTTTTGTTGTTTTGTTTTGTTTTGTTTTGTTTTTTTGGTTGGTCTTGGGGCCTGAACTCAGGGCCCGGGCACTGTCCCTCAGCTCTTCAGCACCAGGCTAGTGCCCTACCACTTGAGCAACAGCGCCACTTCTGGCCTTTTCTGCTTATGTGGGGTTGAGGAATTGAACCTAGGGCCTCATGTATGTAAGGCAAGCGGTCTACCACTGAGACACCTTCCTAGCCCCTGTGCAGTGTTTTGTTTCTTCTTATCCTTAAAATAAAGCTGATATGCAGTATACACTCTATCAGATGCCATAAATGCATGTATCTATTACTTTAACAAAGTCTTCCTTTAATTGCTTGAAACATCTGAACTTTTATTAGTAGAGATATGTTTATGGTGATAACATTTATACTATTGCAACTGAATAGCGACCCTTGGAATTTATTTATATGATGGTTATTCTTAAACCACTTGTTTTTATTCAATTGCAGTTTTGCTGAGGTTCTAGTTGATTTTTATATGCTTATTGCTAATTTGGGGGAGGTTAATTAATGATGATCCTAGTCAACCTTGACAGCCAACTCAAGGCTTTGTGATCTTATTCTTCTAATCCTATATAAAGTTCATTGATGATTATATGGGAGTTTCCTAAAATTTGAAGTCATGCTTTACTGTCTTTTACCATCTGATTACTAACTCTGCTTTCATTCAGGAATTTGCAATGTCTTGGAGTTTCCCATGTGTCCCTTGCAAATATCAGAGGTCATATAAAATATTTTGTTTCCGTTCCCATTCTACCCATTTTGTCGCTTTATTTAATGTCAGCTATTCTATTCTTTCAGTTTCTTTAAAAATCTGTTGAACAACGTACAAAAATAAGATAGGAGGGCCTTAGAGTGGAAACAATAGCCTGCTTTACCTTTGTATAGCTCCCTTTTTTGTCTGGTTTTAGAATGAATTGTTCTTTAATGGATTGAGCTATTCTAACCTTATTGATTTAAGGTCTGTTGTAGTAAGTGACAGTTTTCATGCCAGTAACATATGTGAATTAAATTAAATTGCATTGCAGGATCCAGCCAGTTCGCTCTGACCCAGTCAGCATGCCAGGGTCATCCCGTCCAGTCTCTGATCGAAGGGGAGTTTCCACAGTGATTGATGCTGCCTCAGGTAAAAATCTTCTTCCCAAATGTTTACTGGGCCATTCTGTGCATCTTGCATTTTCTTGCACAGTGTAGAGGATAGTATGTATTTGTTTTCCCTTTTGTCTTTTCTTTTTGGGGTTGTCTGTTTTAATACAGCATCATGCCTATGTTTGTTTCTAAACAATGCCATGCATTTGAACATTCTTAAAGTTGGTGAATGATGTGGTAGAGTTGGCACTTGATTAAATGTAATGAACATAGTATTGAGGGCTACAGGGTTGATGACTGTTTTGCCTTTGATCACCGAAATGTAGAGCAGCAACCTTGACAGAGCACGTAAATACAATATATGGATTCAATTTACTCAACCTGTGGAGTATCAAAGTGCCTGATCTGTGGAAGCAGAAAGAGTCTGAATGATATAGTTTGAATAGTTTTATTATTGAAAGTGTAAAGTTTGGAAATTCATTAACTTAACTCTGGTCTGTCAATTACCAATGTCCAATCTTTGGAATTAATCTATGACTCTATCATTAATACTTTGAGGGAGACTTTTGCCTCTGTAGGTGACAGCTGCCACATTAACGTTATAAAATGTTTTCTTCTTTCTAATTGTACTATTTGTAATAATGTCTCATCTCTAAGATGAGTGAAAAAGGAAGCAGGCACAGTGATATGTAACATTAATACTATAGCTGGGGAACATCTGAAGATAGCACACAGCAGGATTTTGTCCAAAAAAGTCCCTCACAAGTAGAATTATTAAATACTTGGCATTAGTCGAACAGTTGAGTCAGGGAGGATTTTAATCTGTGTGATTTCAAAATCCCTGGAGACTGCTGATTTGATTGAGGCTTAAACTGTGAAAGAAAGTGGAAACCATCACAAAACTGATTTGTGATTCTGTCTCTCTGTATTTTTAAATTTAAAGCTAATGGTTTTCTTAGCTTTCTGTCTTTTTGTTCAGTAGATTATATTTTGTCTTGTTGAGCTGTCTACATTCAAGGCTACACCTTAGTTATTAATGTAGACTATTTGTTTAGATGATGCTTCTTGGCAGAAACAAATATAGAAATAGGTGATGTATGTCCTTGCTTCCCTGTATTAAATAGGAAGTTGAGATAAGTCACTTATGTATTTTTGATAGTCTCAATCTGACTGTGCTATAAAAAAGTCTTGCTGGTCTGGAATTATATTTACAATCCTGGGAATACTATATGTTTAACCTGAATTATTTTTCAAGATTATAAAAGTAGACATTACTTGGACTTTTAAAACTTTTCTTAAACTATCCTACTATTAATGCTTTATTACCAAAGTGATTAGCTACCTGGAACTTAAGTTGCCTAAGCGGTTACCACGTGGTTGTAATCTATAATCTGAAGCAGTATTCCTTAGATATTATATAATTTTAGCTCTATGTGAAGTTGTCTCATGAATTAGGAGAAATGGCACACAATAGTTGTATGTATAGTTTTATTTACCTTTGGAAAAAGAACGTTCATGTTGACTTTTAAATACAAATTTAATCTTTGCTCTTAGTTTACTTTCAGTGTCATCAATTATACATCTGAGGAGTTTGTAGGACATTTCTCTATTGCCTCTTCCGGAAACTGCGGCTTTTTTTTGGATAGGGAAAAGATTTATTGGTGGCTAAGCTCTATTATTATTTTTTCTAGGCTTATTTTCCCTCCAGAAACCCATGGTTCATTTCTGACGCAGCCAGGATGATGACTCGTGTGCACTGCTTTCCCTAGATTTGAACTAAAGATGCCCTATAGATGAGGAATTGGACTTTTATGAATACCTCTCCAATGGTCTGGATCCCTTTTGAATAAGGAGTGTGTTGTCTAGCACATTTTTTAGTAAATAATGTTTTGCTTTGAAACCTCCATCTACTTTATCTAATTGGATCACTGTAGTTAACATAATTAATTGTTTTACTGATGTTTAACAAAATTAGGCTAAATGATTGAACTTCTTTGTTAAAAGAAATTCTAATTTAGATTTTTCTATTAAAAAGTATAATAAATTTTTATAATTGCTCCTAAACCAGTAAGTACTTCTCTCATTATGACCCATGCATTAGAATTCAGTACATTTTAGGAAGATGCTTCCCATGGAGACTGGTTGACTAGCTATTGCAGTGTGGTGTCTCCATTGGATTTCATTTTCTTCAGTATTTTATGGGAATGTTTATTGCCTTTTTTCTCTTCTCTTCTCTTCTCTTCTCTTTTCTCTTCTCTTTTTTTTTTTTTTTTTTCTTTTGCCTGTCCTTGGGCTTGAACTTAGGACCTGGGCATTTTCCCTGAACCTTTCTGTGCTCAAGGCTAGAGCTCTACCACTTGAACCACAGTGCTTCTTCTGTCTTTTTCTTAGTAGTTTATTGGAGATAAGGGTCTCACATACTTTTCTACTAGGGCTGGCCTTGAATCACAATCGTCTGATCTCAGCTGTGTGAGTAGCTAGGCTTACAGGCATAAGCCACTGGTGTCCAGCCTTACTTTTTTATGGTTCCTATATTTTATAATTATTCATCATTTTTTGTGACAGCACTTCCTCTGTCTCTCCTAGATGTAGTATACTCTCTTTTTGTATAATCACTTTTTTTAGAAGAATAGAAACAGAATTTAATGTGAAATGCCAGAATTCCTTGAAAATTGTAGCAGTTTTCTTTTTGAAAATATTTCAGTCTTGGATTTACAGTTTATATTTAGATGTCAATGTTTAATATAGCACCATTATGCTCTTGCAACCAAAAGAAATAAGCAGGATGTTCTATTTCAGAGAAATAAAGTTTCTTCTACTTCTGCTAATATCTTTTTACTACAATTTATTTTTCATGTAGTAATCAGTTTCTTTCCTTCTTGTAGAAACTCATTCTCTAAAATACTTATTTTGGGGGCTGGGAAGGTGGCTCAGTGGTAGAGCGCTTGCCTTGCATGCTCGAGGCCCTGGGTTCAATTCCTCAGTACCACATAAGCAAAAAGAAAAAACCTGGAAGTAGTGCTGTGGCTCAAGTGGTAGAGCGCTAGCCTTGAGCTGAAGAGCTGAGGGACAGCGCCCAGGCCCAGAGTTCAGGCCCCACGACTGGACCCAAAAAAAAAATACTTATTTTTGCTTAATAACTTCAGTTATTTGGGAATAAGTACATTCATTGACTTTAAATATTGGTACTAATTTCTTGCTGTCTTTCTATGAATAGGTATCTTGTAGTTGCTTAGTTGCTCTACAAGTGCTTGATACTTGGCTTTTATTCTCACATCGCTTTCATGTACCTTTGGTGATGTTAAAATACTATACTTTGTAAAACCTCGGAGTAGATATTTGTGAGGTAGTCCATTTTTAGATAAGAAAAGGATTATTCTGGAAATAAGAAGGGTCATGAGATTATTCTGGAAATAAGGGTCATGAGACAGAGGCTCAATCTATCCCACATTCAACTAAAACATTATTTAAGACCAAGACTTGGAATAATTTCATAACTATTTTTACTAAAAATTCTTTTTTACATAATTTCAGTGCTTATCCCATATAATATATGCTCTTATTTTAGTAAAAGTCTAAGATTTCTAAAAGAAAGTAAAGATAGGTAGCTGCCAAGGTTTTGAGCTTTGTTTCTCATATTCTTTACTGCTGTGGCTATACTGCTACTTAAGAGAAACTTTGGTGGGGAGTCACCAAATCAAAAACCCTATAAATATATATATATATATATATACATGCCTATATATATATATATATATAACCTATATATATATGTATATATATACATATACATATACAACCCTATATATATATATATATACATATAGTCCTGTGTTCAATCCCTAGCACAGAAGGTAGGAGGTAAGAATATAGATCCTTTGTTTTGTTTGTTTGCCTAGTTGGTTGGTTCGTTGGTTTGTCTGGTTTGTCTTTGACTATGGAGATTGATGTTTACCAACAAGGACAAATGTGCCTAACTTGCATTAAGTAGTATCAGATTTTCAAACTCTAATAATGTAAAACTTTTATAAAGAAAAGTTAAGACTGGGGTCATAGCTTAAATGATATGATGCCTGCCTAGAAAGAACAAGGCCCTGAGGTTCAAGACTCAGTATCACCAAAAAGAAAAGTTATAGAAAGTACAAAGATCAGAATTTATGTATATTCTTATAAAGAATATATATACAGGAGGAAGACTGCTATGATAGGTAAGTAAAATGAATTCTTACCCTTCAGAACAGGCTTTGAGAAAATATACATGGAGACAGTGTGGCAGGTGTGGGTTTTTTCGTTTGTTTTTCTTTACATTAGAAAAATATACTTTTGTTGTACAAATTATGTAACCTTAATTTGCTAAGAAACTAAAAATTACATTAGGAAATTATTTTTAAGCTCCAGTTTTCCTAATATTCCAAAAAGCTAAAGGAGAGTGCCCAAGCCCTGAATTCAAGGAAGAAAAACAAATTGGGGAATGAGAATGCTGTTTAGTGTAGAGACTAGTAAGTGAAATACCCTAGATTTGCTCTCCATCCTGAAAAGAAAGAAAGAAAAGAGAAGAAAAGAAAAGAGAAGGGAAGGAAGGAGGGAGGGAGGGAGGGAGAGAGGGAGAAAAGTAGGGAGGGAGGGAGGCAGGAAGGAAGGAAAGAAAGTTACTATCAGTTTTTGATCCTGTGATTAGTATGCATAAGGTCAGTCACAGTGTCCGAAACTTTTCACCCAAACAAGAGTAAAGCTTACAGAAGTATGACCATGTAAGTGACAAGGAGATTATTTGATTACGTTTTATTCTATTTTACCATCAAATATATGCTTCAGGGACATTCTTAGGAACTTGATTTTATATTACAGAGATTTTTCTGATGCAGATGTGAAAGAGTATTCCTAAGAATTAGGTATTTATTACTGTATCTGCAATTGGTATTTCAGTCTACAGCAGATAGCCTTAGCCATTATATTTTAAACCACCAGAGACACAGAGATCATAGGATGTAGTCTTCCATGGTGAGGCCTTTGTGATCAGAAAACTAGAACTGAGGATAGTAACTGACTGTTAAAATCATGGTCTTGAATTTTTGTACTAAACTTCATTAAGTCATTTTTCTCACTTAGTCATTGTTTTCTCTATCTAGAAGTTAAGATTTATTATGCAGAATTTTATTTAACCTTTGTTGGAACAGATGTCTTCAAATATTTTACTAAAATAATCCCCAGGTATAAGTGGCACAAATTTTTTTGGTAATATTCAGGTATTTCTTTGAGTAAGTGATATGTATTTAATCAATACAGTTTGAGATATTATTTGTGATTATAAGTCATGAAAACTCCAGACTTTTATTTTGCAAATTTCAAGTCTTGTGTGGATCAGTAAGAGGATTAAGGATAAGGGTAAAATTAAAAGAAGGCTCTGTAATGACCTGTGAACAATCCCTCAGAGGAGAAAAATATTCAAACTCAGCTATTAAGATTGACTTTTTAAAAATTAGATGACAAAGTATATGCATTAAACCAGCTCTAATCTTTTGAACACCTATTAAATCAAAAGTAAGTTTTAGAGATTAAGCATATAGAGAGAGGAAAAAAAACCCTGATTTCCCTATAAGGAAAGTGTTAAAGCCACAACTCTCATCTTATGAATTTAATATTCCTTTCAATCTTCTTGGTATACTTTAAGGCTATTTGCAAATTAGAGTTAAGTTGATAGTACAGAAAATCTTAGCTCAGAACAATTAAGAATGAAAGCTTTCCCAATTTAAGATGGATTACAATAAACAGAAATAAAAAAAAAAGTGTTGGAAAAGTTTCTACTGATGATGCATTGCTTTCTCTATTACAAGTCTTTGATATGACTTTTTAAGTTTGTGCTAGTAAATATGAAAAGTAATTGATACTCTCCCTACCCCCATTAATATAGTAGAGTACCACATATTTGCAAGGGACATTTTTGACTAAAAGAAGCATGTTTTTGCTTTCATGTATTTATTGCTATATGCTCAATATAAGGCTAGGCTGTTTGTGCAGTGATTTGCAGAGAAAGTGGTGGAACGGTGACAATGTTGGGGGCTGTATTAGGAACTGTTTAAGTCTAAACCAGGAATTCCATTTGTCTTTATGACATGAGTTTCAAACTGTTAGTGCCACACTATTTTAAATTGTGTCCGAGAGCCTGAGAAGATTATACATATAGGTGCCATCTGTAAACTTAGAAACAAACAGAAAACCCCTCTCCCTTGGATAGCACATTCAATGGGCAATTGTGAACAGATGGAGACCTCATTCGCACAACTACTTGGAACCAGAGATTCTGATATTTCCCTGGTTATTGTTGAGAACTGTCACAGAAAAAACTTAGGCAAATAATCAAAGTGAAAATATTTTTTTTCCCAAAGAAATGTCTTGTTCTGGAAGCTTGATGTAATGGATAGAGTGGGACCATTAACACAAATCTTTGGTTCTAGTCTCAGCTCTGCTTGTAACAGAATTCCTGGTTGGTACATTGTTTCAAAACTTAATGCCTTTCCTAGGTGCAGTAGATGCCTGACTTCTCAGCTACTTGGGAATCTGAGGCAGGAGGCTAATTTGATTCTAGGAATTTGAGGTTCTAACATTTGAACTGGAGGCCTTACACTTGGTAGGCAGGCCTCTACCATTTGAGTCATAGTCCCTAAACAGGTATTGTGTAATATAGAGTTAAAAGTTTTCTTTCTGGTTTGGAGATCTTTTTATTTAATAGATAATTCTTATGAACATTGACAGATACAGTTCATATAAACCAAAGCTCTTTGAGGATTCTTTAAGCTCTCTCTCTATCTCTGTCTCTCTCTCCACATATGTAAATATTCATATATGTTTATGTACATACATACATACTAAATAATCAGCTTAACCATTTCTTCTCTCAGATGTTATTCCTTAGAATCTATCAAAGAAGTCTTGGAAACTTTCCAGCTTTAAAATACTCATACTGGCTCGTACCTGTAGCTTTATCTACACTGGATGCTGAGGCAGGAAGATTATTTCAGCCCAGGAGTTTAGATTCAACTTATGGTTCCAACTGGGGGAAACTAATCAAACCTTAAAAATTCTGGGAATGGTGATGAATGCTTGTCATTCCAGCCACTCAAAAGTATAAATAAGAGGTAAAGGTTTCTCTGGCAAAAAGCAGCAATATTAGAAGGAAAATGGCCTGGAGGGATTGCTCAAATAATAGAGTACCTGCCTGACAAGCAGAAGTTCAAATCCTAGTGTCATTGGTAAAAAAGAAAGAAAGAAAGAAAGAAAGAAAGATTTACCAGAGTCAAGGTAAGGGGGGAAAAAAAGAGAAAGAAATCCACAGATTCTGAGGGAATAGCAGGATAAATAGCAACTTTCCAAGTGTTATAGATATGGAAGAAAAGAATAGGAATGGGTAAAAATTTAAAAAAGTAGGAAATGTTGAGAATTCTCCAACATTAATGAGAGACATCAATTCAAGGTTCCAAAACAGACAACCATACAGAGGCGTTTTACACAATGTGAAAAGTCCAAACATAAAGAAACAGTTTTATAAATGGGCAAGGAACTCAACTCAAACCTGTGTCCGGTGGTTTTACTTGTCTTATCTCATTGAATCTTACTTAATTAGGATCACAGGTCCATTTCAGAAATATTCAAAGAATAAGACCTAGGACACCTAGTTCCTGATACTTAGAATTACTTAAAGTGCATTATGGTGACACCTCAAATAAGCCCAAGTCTCTGTCTACCCTGCCTGATCAAATATTCATTTCCAAACAGTGTGTGCAGAAATGAGCCATGTGGGAACTCACGAGAATCAACTATTCAAGTGGTGAAAATGTGTGAGTGCAGCTGGCCGATGATGTTCCAGTGTGATGAATTTCTGTCTTGTCCTTGTGGCTTCAGGCAACAACTGACAGGCCTGACTGGTCATTGGCTTCCCATTTCTGGCATTGATAGGACTGAAAATTCTTAGTGTCACAGATACTTAAAAGCTCTTTCTGTTATAGTGAGTGCAACAGTGCTGGAGGGTCCTTCTTCCATGGAGATGTAATCAATATGGTCTTCAGTTCTTGACCCAAGCCTATAATTATTTGGACATTAGAAAGGTAGTTTTTTTGGTACAGAAAGTGCTTATATTCAGAACAATAGGACAAAGTTGTGCATGGAAATGAGAAAAAAGAGGCTTTGTCTTGGTTTCCATTTTTCACAGTATTTAAGCAGTTTTCAGAATAATTACCAAACAGGATGATATTATAGGATTTGAACATGTCTTTAGTGTTTTGGGTTCTGAAGTTTAAATGTCACTCCTGAAGGGTCCTGGAACTTATAAAGTCTGTGACTTGAATGTTCTATCTGCAGCTTGTGAATGTGATTTTTTTTTTAATATCAAGGTGGAATTTTTATTGACCTAAATGCCTAGAATTGAAGTGAGGCTTTAAATAATAACACATTTGAGGGTTTTTGTTTTTCTTTGTAGCTAAGTGGTAGGCTGAGAAAAATGAATTGGCTAAGTAGATTGTGTAGTATGATCCATGGGTAGTAGCAGGTACAGGGAGATGGCATTGCTGTTGCTTGTTCCATTCCCTACCAATATGTTCAGGTTTATTATGATTGAGATTATATTACCTGATGAAAATAGTAAAATTAGAGGCATAAAATATTTTAATAGTAGGCGTGTATCCAGATTCCTGTCATAATTTTGCTTTTGACATTTTTGGTTGTTGTCTTTACTAGAATAGCCTTGGAAATGTGGATAAAGGATTACTGTGTAATAAAGAGCTCCTTGAGAACAGTTATCTATCTTCCAATGCTTTACATGCCACAGATCAGGTAATCATTATTATTTACATTGTTGATTCCTGAAGAGGCACAAGGCTTCATGTTAGCAAGTGATTAAAAGTTGATGATACTGAGTTTGTGTCTCCATTGTCACAATTAAACCTAGAATATCTTTCCCCCAACTTGGAAGTATTAGGTTGGGGTGTGAATTCAAAGCCTTGATAAGCAAGTGCTCTATCTCTTTAGCTATACCTTTTTAAACTTAGGTTCTTTTCAGAATTTTTAGCCCATGGCTGCTCTTCTACCTGTGCTTCCAACAGAGATAAGATGACAGGTGTATATCACCATACCCAGCTTTTTTGTTTTTTTTGTTTTATGGGGGAGGTTTGGTCATGGGGCCTGAACGCTGGGCCTGGGAGCTGTCCCTCAGCTCTTCAGCTCAATGCTAGCGCTCTACCACTTCAGCCACAGCGCCACTTCCAGCTTTTTTTCTTTTTGCTTATGTGGTGCTGAGGAATCGAACTCAGGGCCTCAGGCATGCAAGGCAAGCGCTCTACCACTGAGCCACCTTCCCAGCCCCCCAGCTTTTTTGAAGGGGATCATTCTAATTCTTGTCTTGTGCGGGCCACAAACCATAAACCTCTTGATCTCTATCTTTCAAGAAGCTGAGATTACAGCCTAGTAATCTTTAATGATTGTGTTTCTCTCTCTGTCTCTCTGTCTCTGTGTGTGTGGGAGTGGTGTGTGGTCTGGACTCAGGGCCTCACACTTGATAGGAAAGTGGTCTTCTACTTAGCTATGCCTCCTGCCTTTGATTAAGTTTTTTGTTTTGTTTTGCCAGTCCTGGGGCTTGTACTCAGGGCGTGGGCACTGTCCTGAGCTTCTTTTTTCAAGGCTAGTACTCTACCACTTGAGTCACAGCACCACTTTCAGCTTTTTCTGTTTATGTGATACTGAGGAATTGAACCCAGGCCTCATGTATGCTAGGCAAGCACTCTAACACACATTCCTAGCCTGTGATGAAGTTTTTTTTTAATTATATTTTTATTATCTTTAATATACCTGAGGGATGCGGTTTTAATGAGTGAAGCTCTTGTATTCATGGCTCCTTTAGATTTCCATGCAGGTCACAGAGAGACTCTTACCCTTTAAGGTAAACAGTTATTTTTGCTAGGAAAGCTACTGTTAATCAGGTAATGGTTTCTTCAGCTGCAAAAGGCTTTCCACTAAAGAACTGTGATTGCACAAGTCATATTTCTTTTCTATCTACTTTGTGGGAAATTGCAAACTAAACAAGTACTCCTATTTGTAATTCACAACTCATTTTACCTGAGGGAAGTGGTTATATTTCCCTTAGAAATATTAATTACTTTTTTCAGAATACTTGCTAACGCTTAAAAAAGCCAAAAACTCACTACTGATTTTAAATGGAGCTGACACCTTGCTCTCCAGCCATCAAATAACATATGAGCAAGAATTCCCAGTGGACCTCCACACACTACAATATTTATTACTATAAAGATCTAAGAGCTCTTAGCCAGTTGGAAACTTGTAAGAGCTCTTTGGCTTCTGTCCCTGGACTGGTGAATTTATATTTAAAAATAATTCTTTTTTATTTTGTTATATAATATATTCAGGAATACTGCTCTACCTTACTTTCAGAATCTAAAGTGATATTTGACTTTTCAGTAAAATTTAAGAACTCAGATATGAAAGCATACCTGGAAGATAATGTATTTCCTTTTCATGACCATTAATATGTGGCCCTACGTGCCTACTTCTGGCCAATTTTAGCCTCCAGATTTTATTTACAATATGATAACTATTTGGTTGATAAGATCAAATTGCTAGTAAGTCAGAAGAGCCTGAACTGATAATGTTATCAGCTCTTACTTCTGATCATGTAATATTTGCTGTAGTTTGCTTTAAAATATAGGCTTCTAGGACTGGGAAGGTGGCTCAGTGGTAGAGCGCTTGCCTTGCATGCATGAGGCCCTGGGTTCGATTCCTCAGCACCACATAAGCAAAAAGAAAAAAAGCTGGAAGTGGCGCTGTGGCTCAAGTGGTAGAGCGCTAGCCTTGAGCTGACGAGCTGAGGGACAGCGCCCAGGCCCAGAGTTCAGGCCCACGAATGGACCCCCCCCCCAAAAAAAAAATATATATATATATGCTTCTAATAATAAAAGTAAATTACTTAAGAATCTGAAAACAGTGCATTCATATTTACAAAAATAGCTATACAGTTGAAACAAAATTATTTTGAGATTATCATGAAAATTTATATGACTGGACAAATTTTTTTTGGGGGGGGGGTCCAATCGTGGTGCCTGAACTCTGGGCCTGGGCACTGTCCCTCATCTCTTCAGCTCAAGGCTAGCGCTCTACCACTTGAGCCACAGCGCCACTTCCGGCTTTTTTTCTTTTTGCTTATGTGGTGCTGAGGAATGGAACCCAGGGCCTCATGCATGCAAGGCAAGTGCTCTACCACTGGGCCACCTTCCCAGCCCCAAATGAATGGACAATTTTATTATGTGTATACTCACCAAAATCCTGAACTGGTTTATTCTCAGGAGTTTATAAGTTTAGAAGGAAATAAATAGGATACTTAGCATTATATTTACTTTTATACCATATGTAAACATATAGTTTCTATGCTGTTTTATGTTTTACATAGTGAACTGGTTAATAAGGTAACACTTGATAGCCTAAATACACTATGTTGGGCATTTTACATATATTGTATCCTTTATTTTTCACAAAATCTGGGAGATAAAAGTATTGCTATAGTTTATTTTTTTCAGATGCACTGAAATTAAGTACAGTATACTAACTCCTACTATGGCAGGGAAATGTAAAGATGCTTGAATTTCTGTGTCATTAACAGGTTTTATATAGTTATTTGTGTCGTGTGTGTGTGTGTGTGTGTGTGTGTGTGTGTGTGTGTGTGTGTGTGTGCGTGTGTGTGTGTGTGTGTGTGTGTGTGTGTGTGTCTCCTGGGACTTGAACTTGGGGACTGTGTGCTGGCCCTTAGCTTTTCTGCTCAAGCTAGCATTCTACCCCTTGAGCCACAGTTCCACTTTCAGTTAATTGGAGATAACTGAGTCTCATGGATTTTCCTTCCTGGATTGACTTCTAACTACAATCCTCAAATCCTAGTCTCCTGAGTAGCTAGGATTATCAGCATGAGCTACTGGTGCCTAGCTATCTTATATTTTTAATAAATCCTTTTTTTTTAATGTAGGGTGACCTTTGAGATCAGTTGTCATTTTAATTATCTATAACCAACATTGAACTTTTTTGTCCACCACAAGAATATAAAACCACCCACCTCATATTTTGTAAAAATTAGTAGAAATAGCATATGTAACAATCCTCATCACAGTTCAAGTATATAAAAGGACACATTAAATGTTATCTTCTCCTTACCTTCTTTCCACAATAATAATTGCTTCTATGTCCCCAAATTTTGTTTATATATTATGTTACATGTGTTGCTTTTTCCTCATGATCACCTTACATAATAAGTTATACTATTGTTCCCTCTTAGAGTTTAGAAAGCAGATTTTAGGATGAATCCTAGTGCATAGTATTAGAAACCTTGCATTATTGTGTGAATTAATAGGATAATATTTCAGTAATGACAAACTAGATTCTGATACTTCTGTCTCGAATCAAAATCCCAGGAATTATCTTCCTCTTTCTGTCCCTGAAACATCTATATTAGATGATAGCAAGAAGACAATTTCTCCTGATTCAGTTGAATAAGTTTATTATAATAGATGTTCACAGTAAAAATCTTTGCTCCTATGTCATTTGGATACATTTTCAGTATTCCTAGCACCTAAGAACTTTTTTTTTTTTTTTTTGAGTCCGGTCATGAGGCCTGAACTCTGGGCCTGGGCGCTGTCCCTCAGCTCTTCAGCTCAAGGCTAGCGCTCTACCACTTGAGCCACAGCGCCACTTCCGACTGTTTTCTTTTTGCTTATGTGGTGCTGAGGAATCGAACCCAGGGCCTCATGTATGTGAGGCAAGCGCTCTACCTCTGAGCCACCTTCCCAGCCCACCTAAGAACTTTTTAAAGAAATAGGAAATCATTTTAAGGGAATATGTTGGATTTTAAACTGACCAGTAATTAACCAGTTAATAAGTGTTGAATCTGGACCAAGGAAGGAATTAACTCTCAAGCCTCTTCTTCACCTGAAAAAAAAAAAAAAATCTCAAACTATATTGGCCTAAATGGATTTGAGTTAAGTCATACGTGGTTTTTTTTTTTTTTTTTTTTTTTTTTTTTTACAGGTGAATGCTTTTTTATTGTTGTTGGTCTAAAACAAGTCATAAAATTTAGCCCTTATGTTTGCCCTAGCAACTGGTCACTCTCCTGACAGTAGCAGACTGGCTGATTGCATTGGTTTTCACTGTCTGAATGTGTGTCTTCTAACTTTCTTTCAATTTGGATTCTGTCTCTTATTGTCTCTTTCCTATTTTGATCCCCATCTCTGTCAAGGAAAGATTATGTTCAAGGATGCTGAATGTGTCAGTATTTTTATTATGGTCCTCTGTACACAGTTTTTTTTCACTTGGTTATAAAACTTGGCACATGGTCTTTTAGACTGTATGAAACTTTGCACTGGGAGCCTGGAAGTGTTAAGGCATCACTGGGCTCTGTGTTTGCTCCTTCAAGTATGGTAATAATGGTTTTAGCTCTTTTTGATCCTTTTCTAAACCCAAGCTGTATAGCTTTTTACAGCACAGTGTGGATTTTTCTTATGATACCTTGGAATGAAAGAAAAAACTTCTGTAAAGTTACAAATGGTTTCATTTACTCAAATAACTATTTCACTTGGAAAGTTCTGTCTTTCCTGTAGAAATTCCAGGAGTTGGGTGGGCTTGATGTCTCTCTCCCACTTCACCTCCTCACCCACACACAGGTGAGCAAATATGCTGTGAGCTTTATTCTATGCTTAATGGACACAAGACACTAACCAATTAGTGATGAAGTCACACATTTCTGCTTTTATATATATAAAGAAACATAATAAAGTTCTATAGAAGTTCTTCTAGCATAATGAAACTTCTTCTATTGAAATGAAAGGAACCAAATGCAGTGGCATACACTTATATTCCAAGCTGCTTGGCAGGCAAAGGTTAGAAGGATTGAGGTTCAAAACTAGCCCCAGCAAAAGTAGAGTAAAGCACTGTCTCACAAGATCAAGCGATGTAATGGTGGTACACCTGTAATTCCAGTTATACAATAGCTGTATATAGAAAGATTGCTGGCTTAAGCTAAACAGGGCAAGTGATACTCTGTCTGAAAAATAAAATGAAAGGGGCTGAGTGCATAAATGAAGGGGTAGAGTGTTTGCCTAGCAATCCCATGGCCCTGAGTTCAAAATGATACCACCAGTAAATAAGAAAAGAAATAGTGACATATCATTAGATTGTCTTGCAGTATTTTTTTTTTGGTAGAACATAGTGTGGATACTTTATCATCAGTAGCATCTATTTGAGACTACCTTGAGAGCTGCACTTAGTTATATTCTTCATCATTTATTGGGTCAACTTGCAGTCATTATTTAGGATCCTTGTTAGTACCTTGAGCTTGAATACGGGTTACTTGTAAGAGATTCTCTGCATTGCTTCTATTGACTCTCCTTTTTTTTGTTTTTGTTTTTGTTTTGTTTTGTTTTTGGGTCCGGTCGTGGGGCCTGAACTCTGGGCCTGGGTGCTGTCCCTCAGCTCTTCAGCTCAAGGCTAGCGCTCTATCACTTGAGCCACAGCGCCACTTCTGGCTTTTTTTCTTTTTGCGTATGTGGTGCTGGGGAATCAAACCCAGGGCCTCAGTCATGCAAGGCAAGCGCTCTACCACTGAGCCACCTTCCCAGTCCCTCTACTCTCCTTTAAAAGACATTATTGTTCATTTTCAACATAGTTTCTACTGAGTACTATAGCTGCATTTGTTCCATCTGCATCCCTATGCAAGTGGCAGGCAGGGACAGGAGGGGGAAAGTGGGTAGCATTGTCCAAAAAGAAATGTACTCATTGTCTGACTTAGAAACAATAACTCCTTTACAACACCTTAATAATAACAATAAAAATAGTAAAAGAAAGTGAAAGTTAAACTTTATCTCTATTAACAAAAAATATACTAGCCAGGTACGGTGGCTCAAGCCTTGTAATTCTAGCTACCTGGGAGATGGAGATAAAGGCATCACAATTCAAGGCCTTATCAGGTGTAAAGCTTCATGAGACTCCTTTCAACTGCTAGCTGAGTGAAAAAAATGGAAGCACAAATAGGAATATCACAGTCCATGCCAGTGTTGATGTTAAAGCAAGACCATATCTTGAAAATAGCCAATACAAAAGAGGTATTGGCAAATTATTTCAAGTAGTAGTGTACCTACCTAACATGCATAAGACCCTGATTCAAATCTGGGTACCTCACAATTGCCCCAAAACAAAAAATAAACTAGTATCAGTAGAGTTAAGATTGAGGCCAGCCCAAGCCAAAATTTTGTGCTACCTCCATCTCAACAGAGAAGACTAGGTTCATTGGTATATTCCTGTCATCCCAGTCATGATGGGAAATGTAAACAGGAGGATTGTGGTCCAGGGCAGCTCAAGGTAATTCAAACAAAAAGTTATTGAGACATTGTTCCAGTTGTTGAGTGCCTATCTAGCAAGTGTGAAGCCTAGAATTTAAAACAGATACTGCCCCCCTCCCTTAATGAAAAGAAAGTCACTTAAAACTTTTATTCTGCTTTACTTACTAGGATAATTTGGCCAGCCCTAGAGAAGAACATGCTTAAAGTAATCCCTATCACCCAAATCTTCAGATGAGTCCATAAATATATAAAGATTTCTACTAGGTTGTTTTAGAAAGCCAAGAATAGCTGAGAAATACTAAAGTTGTGAGAGTTTTCTTCCCACAGTCTTTAATATGTACTTCAGGTAACCTCTGTGTCTGGGCTCAGTTGTGGCTTTTAATGGAGCCCAAATCTCCACCTCCTTCTCCTTTCAATCCTTTTCTTTTTATGAGAATTAAAGGTAAATAGGGTGCTATTTAAATATTCTGTAGTTACGTTTATTGAAATGAACCTACCGCAGCTATAGCTCTTTGAGTAGTAACCTAGTGCCAGCCCTTTCTTTACCCAGGTGGTTTACCCCAAAAGCCAGACTTTCCTTTGCTTAGATATTGAATTCTTTAAACCAAATGATCACAGAAAACTTGGGAGAGGCCTAGTTTTGTGAGGTTTTCAGTAGAACTTAACTGGAATGTGGCAAAGAAACTAGCTGTGTGGAAAGCTATGAGTAGCTGACAGTGAGAAAAGCATTTAAAATCTAATCTTTACACTTCAATTATTTTTTCAGGATTATTTGTTCAGTGTGGGGCAAGGTGGCCTGGGGTGAAGGAGGAAGGTGGAAAAACTGTAGAGCTGTAATACTGAATTTAGAGAAAGAAAAGAGCCAGACTGATTTTGTTCAATTCATTTGTCACACGTCAGTGTTTTATTTATAAAATGTCTCAGAGTAAATCTGGAAGCTTTGTAAAATACAAAAGAGCATAAAGAATAAAACTTAACAACCAGTTTAGTCAGACATTGGTGGTTCAATCCTGTCATCCCTAGCTACTCAGGAGCTGAGAATTGAGAATCACAGTTGAAAGCCAGCCGGCAGGAAAGTCTGTGAGAATCTTATCTCCAGGTAACTCCAAAAACCTGGAAGTGGAGCTATGGTTCAAGTGGTAGGGTCCTAGCCTTGAGCACAAAAGCTCAGGGACAGTGCCAAGCCCTGAGTTCAAGTCCCAACATGGGCACACAAAAAGTTTAACCTCACAGATCTAATTATTCATGTTTCATTCTATAATATAACTAACCTAATGATATATAACTTATATTTTCTTAACTTGACAATATAATATTTGGAAACTTCCTCACATTATCAGCAGATTCCCTTCATGTTGTTCGAGAATTTTGAAAATAGATATTTTCATTGTGGCTGAATCATTTATTTTTCTAGTTTTCTATCATTATTCTTTAAGTTGTTTGTATTTTTAGTTTTTGTTACCATCCAAATCTTTGTGGTCATCTTTAACTATTTATTTAGGATAAATTTTGAAAGGGGAAATACTAGGACCAAATGTGTATATTTAAGTTATTTTATCTTTACATACTGTCCCATTACCCTTAGTCACACTGTTCCAATTTGTGCACTTTTGCCCATTTTCTGCCTTCCTCTTTCTTTTATTAATGCGAGGCTTTATTTTTGTTTTCATAGATTTCAATTTAGTAGACAAAAAAAGTGACTATCTCCTTACAAACTGTTTGGGAGCATAAAATGTTATGGGTGCTGTATACAGTTTAGCAGTTCCTCTAAAACTAAACAGAATTTCATATAACGCAACAGTTCAACTAACAAATAATCGAGATAATTGAAAAAATTGCTTTTACAACGTAGTTGGAATATAATATACAGTGGCCAAAATGGAAAATATTCCATTATTAGTCAATAGATGAATAATTTATCTACCTATATCATGAGGAATTACCTAGCTACTCAGAGGCTGAGAATTGAGGATGGTGTAGAGTGCAGGAAAGTCTGTGAGACTCTTATCTCCAATTAACTAGAAACAATGTAAATGAAGATATGAGGGTCAAGTGATAGAGCACCAGCCTCTGGCCCTGAGTTGAAGGATGAAAGAAGGGAAGGGACAGGGGAAAAAAGGAGAAGGAAGGAAGGAAAGAAACACTAAGATGAATATTTAAATACATGTTATAACATAGAAGAGCTTTAGACCAATTATTCTAAATTAGGTAAATCAGAAAAAAAAGAAAAACAACCTGTTACACACATACACACACACACACACA
The DNA here is from genome assembly GCF_019054845.1 of Dipodomys spectabilis. Classification (NCBI taxonomy): domain Eukaryota; kingdom Metazoa; phylum Chordata; class Mammalia; order Rodentia; family Heteromyidae; genus Dipodomys; species Dipodomys spectabilis. The sequence continues at coordinate 8,999,593 of NW_024870681.1, forward strand.
CACACACACACACACACACTCACTCACTCACTCACTCACTCACTCACTCACTCACTCACTCACTCCATGCACCTCACCATCATAGCCTTCCCAGAAGACATGATACCTGGATTGGAAGGATTACATTTCGTGAAGGGTTTCCCCACTCAGAGATCCTCCCAGGCATGCAAAGCTGAGACTCAAGGAGATTGTGTTTCGCTTCCCTTCACCACCTCCCACCTTCCAGGATCTTACATTTAGCGTCTGGAAAGTGGGCAGTCCGGTTCCCACCTCCTTCAACACCAGCTTCAACTTCTTCAGTCAAACCCCACTGCTTCTTAAGAAGTGGCTATTTATACTTCAATATGGCTGCAGAAATCTTTGTGCTCTTTATTGAACTGTGTCATCTAAATGAAGCAGGCAGAAAGTAATTGGGTTAGGTTTCTAAGACTGCCCACCCGCAGCATTAGTGCTTACTTTAATCTGCTACATTTTACAGAAGTGACAGGAAACTGGCATTTGCATCAGTTAGCACCTGTATAAATTCATATAGTCACTAATACAATCAAAGTAGGAACTATTACATTGCTACAAACCCCTTGTTTGTACCAGCTCCATAATAGCTACATGCTCTTCCCTTCTTACTGCCGTCTCTAACCTGGGTGTAGCTACTAGTCTCCACTCCATCTTTATAAATTTGTCATATTGCCAGTGTTAAATAAATGGAATTATACCATATGTGGCCTTTTGATATCACCTTTTTAAATTGATCATAATGCCCTTGAGGTACATCCAAAGTTGTTGGAAGTATTGTTTCCCTTTGGATGTATTAATAGTGTCCCTGGGGTACAGCTTAGTGGTTAAGCACCTGTTTAGCATGTGTGAAGCATTAGGTCCACTTTGCAACCCCCCCTCCTTATTATATGGATGTACCACAGTTAATTTAAATGTTCAAATTTAAAGTTGTTGAACATATTTGTTTCTAGTTTATAGAAATTTCAAATGAAATTGTCCAGATTTTTTCTTTTTGGATGAGTTTTCATTTGCCTGAGGTCACATTGTAAATACATGTTTAAATTTTCAAGAAACTGTCAAACATTTTTACATAATTGCGATATCACTTTCTATTCCCAGCAGCAGTATGTGAGACATCCACTTCTTGAGAAGCTTATTGCAACCTCTGGCAGTAATGGAGTACACACTTGTTCTTTCACTTGTCCAATTTTGCTTCATTATCATTTTGTAATGTCTCCCTGCTCTCTGAAAGTTTTCCTTTCCTCTAATGTTAAGTTTATCTGATATTTACACATCTATTCTTTTCTTTTATGTATGTTTGAAAGATATATCTTTCCAGTATTTTAAAAATATGTCTTTTTTTTTTTTTTTTTTTTTTTTTGGTCGTGGGGCTTGAACTCTGGGCCTGGGCGCTGTCCCTCAGCTCTTCAGCTCAAGGCGAGCGCTCTACCACTTGAGCTACATCGCCACTTCCGGTTTTCTGGTGGTTTATTGGAAATAGGAATCTCACGGTCTTTCCTGCCCGGGCTGGCTTCGAACCATGATCCTCAGATCTCAGCCTCCTGAGTAGCTAGGATTACATGCGTGAGCCACCAGGGCCCAGCTTAAAAATATGTCTTATATAAATCATACATAATATATATCTATCTTATAATATACTGTATATAGCTTATTCATAATAAAGCATATGAGATATACATAATGTTATATATATAGGATTTATAATATATCTTAATATATGCTATATAGTATATATGTTACATCTGTATATATAATATTTATAGTGTCTCATAGTTTTCCATTCTCCCAACTGAGTACATCTTCTGTTTTTGTCCTTTCATCATTTCTTTCTACAATAATCATATTGTGAAAAGAATAACATATGGTACATATATTTGGAATCATATTAGAGGTAACAGCTCTTTCATCATTCAAAGATAATTGTGTTTTGTAGTGAAATATCACACAGTATCACATAAATATTTTAATGATATGTCCATTAAAAATAAAAACATTAACGCATGTATTGTGGTGATAGGAATGTGATTTAGTGGTAGAGTGCTTGCCTAGCATACATGAACCCCTGGGTTCAATTCCTTAGTAGCACACAAATAGAAAAAGCCTGAAGTGGCGCTGTGGCTTAAGTGGTAGAGTGCTAGCCTTGAGCACAAGATACTCAGGGACAGTGCCCAGGCCCTGAGTTCAAGCCCCAGGACTGGCAAAAAAACAAAAAAATGGTTTGGGATATTATCCAAAAAGAAATGTACTCTTTACCTGACCTATAAAATTTTAACCCATCTGTATATTACTGTTGTAATAACAATAAATTTTAAAAAATAAAATATATGTTGTATTTAATCTTCTGTATTATATTTATTTTGAGCACACTAGTGTTGTGTTGTTGTTTGACCTTATTGGTAAAGAATCATTTGTCTTTCACTGCCTTCAAAACTTTTTTTAAAGTCTTTCATTTTCAGAAATTTGGTCCTGGATTGAGGATGTAGCTCAGTCACTGATAAAATGTTCATCATCTCCTGGACTGGGGGAAAGTTTAATTCTGTTGTGGCTTCTACTAGGTTTCTTTCTTGGGGGTTCCTGGTTAGTGTCCGCTCAGGTTCTTTAATGTATAGATTCTTATCTGTTGCAAAATTTGGGTAGTGGTGAGTTACTACTACCTTTTCAAGTTACAGCATTTTTTTTCTCCTTTTTAGACCTAAACCTGCAGATGTGTCAGGTGTATTACATTACAATCACATCTATTTCTTAGATTCTGAATTTTTTTTTGAGTGCCAGTTTTCTCTCTGTGTTAAGATGGTTTTGCTTTTGTTTTTTGTTTTTGAGACAGTGTCTCATTATATAGCCCAGGCTGACCTCAGATTATTCATCTTTCTGCCTTAATCTCAGATTGGGAAATTTCTACTGTCCTGTGTTTCAGTTTACTAATTTTTCCACTGTTATTCTATACCGCTATTTAAATACCCCATGTTAGGTTTTTGTTGTTTAATGCACTCTCCTTATGTTACCCAGGCTGTCCTCAAGTGATCCTCCTACTTCAGCCTTCCAAATAGTTTTGAGTATTGGTGTATACCACCATTATGATCAACTCAGTTAGCTTTTTGTTTTGGTTATTGTATTTTTTCAGGTCTAAAATTCCATTATTTTTGAGTCCTGGTTTCTCGCTGGACAAACACTCTTTCTATTGAGCCATACCTCCAGCCCTTTATGCTTTAGTGATGTTCAGATAGGGTCTCATACTTTTTGTCCAAGATCAGCATCAGCCCACAGTCCTACCTGCCCTTCTCACACATTTAACTTACAAGGGTATTTTACCAACCCTGGCTGAGTGAGATAGGGTGTCTTTCTAACTTCTTGATAAACTAGCCTCAAACTTCAGTCTTCTGAATTTTTACCACACATGTTGCCAACATTATAGTTGAAGCCGTGACTCCTGGCCTCAGTTTGATTTTCAAAAATATATTCTTTTAATTTCTTTTCTTTCCTTCCTTCCTTCCTCCCTTCTTTCTTTCTTTCTTTCTTTCTTTCTTTCTTTCTTTCTTTCTTTCTTTCTTTCTTTCTTTCTTTCTTTCTTTCTTTCTTTCTTTCTTTCTTTCTTTTCTTTTCTTTCTCTTTTTCTGTCAGTTCTGGGCCTGGGCTCTGTCCCTCAGCTCTTCAGCTCAAGGCTAACATTCTACCACTAAGTCATAGTGCTACTACTGTTTGATGTATATAATTTCTAATCTGTTTATCTTTTTATTGCTTCTATATGAATACTACAAAAAAAATCCCTTTGGCTTCGAAATTGTATCTCAAATGTTAACCGTTCCCCATTTTGTTAGCTTCTTTGGTCTTCCATCTATTCTTAAATGAAACTTGCTTGGATTCTCTAGACACAGTGCATCCTGCTAACTGAGGCTGACAGCTCAGTGAGGCAGAAGCCATTATCGCACCTTTTTGCTCATAGGCTGTGTCCTTTGTCTATTTCATAATAAACAGAATTAGCATTAAGGAACTTTTTAACACCTATTGAGAACAGGTTTTTTCAAGTCCCCCTAAGCAATGCTTTTAAAAATGAATGGCTTAATACTAACAAGCATGGCATACAAAAAGGAGAGCCCTGCATCAATCTTTAATATGAATTCACATCCAGAAATCCCAAGCAAGCCCAAGGCTCACATACCAAATTGAATATTATAATAAAAGAATCATCAATTGTGATGAAATATGATTTCTCTCATACTATGAAATCTGTGATTGTAACATTTTGTAGTAGTTGGTCCAGTAAGAAAACAACAATCTTGCTTAATAGTAAAAGGAAGTTATTTGAAGACAACTGTGAATGGGAAAGTTTATTCTGAAAAAAAAAAATTAAGTAGCTATACAAAAGGGTTTCAATTTGAGAAGTGAGGCTATGAAAAAAGGTTTTTAAAAATGTGTTCCTTTCCCTCCTTTTTTTGGTTCCTAGGGCTTGAATTCCTCTGGGCCTGAGTACTGTCCCTAAACTTTTACATTCAAGACTAGAGCTCTACCAGTTGAGCCATAGCTCCACTTTCAGCATTTTTCTGGTTAATTGGAGATAACAGTCTCATAGAATTTCCAGCCACAGGTATATTCTTTATATAATAAATAATCTTTATCTTAAACCAAAACCTGAAGATCATATTTACTCTGGATGGTCTAGAAAATGTGATAATACATAAAATAACAAAGATATAACTATAAAATCTTCATTTATAGGCAGCATATTTTGTTGATCTAGAGAGTTCAAACAATTAGTTTTAAAAATAATTTTATTGTTATTATTAAGGCTCTGTAAGGGGAGTTACCATTCAAAAGTCAGGCAATGAGTGTATATATATATATGTGTGTGTTTATATATATATATACACATATATATGTATATGTATATGTGTGTATATATATATATATATATATATACTTAACCTCATCTGACTGGGCCCAAAAGCCTGCCCATGCACCCCTGCTTAGGACACTGCTGCCCACAGTTCCAGGGCCTTCCACCTAGCCAGCTTCAGGAGCCCGCCAGTGCATCCCTTCTTGGGACATCAATTGTTGCCCACAATGTCGTCGGGGGGGTGGTGGTGGTGATTGGGGTGAGGATGATGTTTGCACCCAGCCAGGTCCAAATGCCTGTCCATGTATTTGTATGTAGGACATCACTATCTCCCTGCAGCACCAGGTCTGTAGCTTACTGAGCCCCAAAATCCTACCTGTGCATTCCCACCTGGGACACCATTGGACAGAGTGACCAGGATAACACCCAGCTGGACCCAAAAGCCTCTCCACAACTCACTGCGTGTGACAGTATTGATACAGCTCCCATAAGAAATATAGTAAACCGCAGTCCATTACCACCAAATCTAATAACCTAGTCTTAATGGCCCCTGCAAATCCTGAACCCAGATGTGCTCACCACAGTGAAAGATTACAAAATGCATGAACAACCAAGACAACATGCTACTCTTAAAAAACCAACAACTCAGGGGTTAGCTCTATTAAGAACAAAGCACAGAGGAAGAGCTAAAGAATCATTCAAGAAATAATGTCAATTGGTAAATTAAATAGAAGGGCAGATCCACAAAGTAGAAGAATACAGGCAGGAAATGAAGAAAATGCAGGGCATTTAAGACAACATCAACAAGATGACAGAAACTACACATCTCAATGAAGGAAACAAAACACAAAATTAACAAGGAGATAGACACCATGAAAATGTCAATAAAGGACATGAAAATTGACGTGGAGCAGTTGAAGAAATGAAATTGAAAACAATATCAGGAGTTGAGGATAAAGCAGAGGAAACAGAACAAAAAAATCAAAGGCATGGAAAGAATTCAGCATTTAAAGAACTTGTTGAGTATTATATTAGGCAAATATGCAAAACATCCACAGTTTTCCTATATGAAAATAAAAATGAAATGGTCTAATCTTTAGAATAATAGTATCATGATAGTAGCAGAAAACAAAAATAATTTTTAAAATGTTATTAAGGTGTTGAGAAAGGTTATATTGAGATCAGAACTCTCCCGAGTTCAAAATGCAAAATCCTACTTGGAAAAATAACTAAAGCAAAAACTGTTCCCAAATCCCATATTCTGAGACCATCCTCCAAAATTATCGTACAGAAAATACCTTAATAGATTTTCAACATGCTAACATTTTGTGACACCCTATGTGGAATAATAAATCAATCTTAAGACCTATCTTTACTATTAATAGTAGCTGCTGACCTATATAAATTCATCCTCTTAAATAAAAAGTCCTCTAAAAAAATTGCAGTCATTACCATACCAGTTTCTTTGTTGTATGCCTACATGTGTGTACATACATTAACACACACCCACATACTATGGCGTGGGCTCCATTTGTGAAGTAAGCTGGATACAGTGGCACCTGTGGCCATTCCAGTATGTGGCACTAGCCCTATATAGTGCTACCGTGTGTCTAAAAACAGCAAAATCTTATGCTGCCATGTTACTAATATTTTCCTTCTTTCCTTACATATCTCTACTTTTACTAAATATATCAGCATTACTTTATTTGATATGTGGACATTCAGAGCTATCATATTATTTACAATAAAATAGTCCTTTTTTACATTTTTAGCCTATGTTTACCCTTGTTTAATGCTTCTTGTCTATTTAAAATTGTGTTTACTGCCTTGCATTATAGTAAAGTTAGAATGGCACAAAACTACCAAGTTTTGTTTTAAAGTGATACAGTCATGGACATATTAAAAATATTTAATGTTTATGTATAGATATTCATAAAAAACTAAAAATTAAACATCAATATTGATAGGTTTATCCAGGCATTTGTGGCTCACACCTGTAATGCTAGCCATTCATCAGGCTGAGATCTGAGGATGGTGGTATATTCACTCATTCATTCATTTAGTGGTACTTGGGTTTGAACTTTGTAAATTATGTAAGACGGTTCCATGACAATATTTAAAGAATTTTATTTATCTGGCAGTTACAGGGTTTATTTTTATTATAATTTAAAAATGCTAAAAACAGGGGTTACAGTTACATAAGTCAGGTAGAGTACATTTCCTTTTGGAAATGTTTTTTTTTTTTTCATAGCAATTGGCAAACTTTAATATTCAAGAAAAATGAAGTCCATCATACAGATTAAAAAAGTAGGAAAGTTCATGCAGACATGAAGCTTCCAATTCAGCCTTTTGGCAACTGCTCAAATGCGTATTACATATAAATACAGTGCACAGTACAGTTCCCGAACCTCATCATCCCACACTGTGATTTATACAGCTTGTTTGTATATTGTCTGAGCCCCCCCCTGCTTGCTTCGTAGGATCTTAAATCTGCACCACTTCAGAATATAGAAATTAAAAGAGGCAAGCACAATGATCACTTTATGAAAACATGAGCATGTGTACACAGCTGTTTTAAGAAAAATGAAAAACTTTAAGGCTTATACATTTTAGTAGCTAGGACTGAACTTAAGAATACAATCTTCCAGTGACACATCTATTACTGAATCCACATCGTCAAGTTATAAATGCAAAAGTTACTCAGAGAAAAGGTGAGGCAAATCTGTATAGGACATTTAAAGATGGGAGGGAGAAATTATAAACCAATAAGTGATTTCAGAGTTAACTAAATATACACAACTTAGAAGTACCTGGAACATTAAAAAAACAAACACCAGTGTTAAGCTGTTTTTGCCTTTATGAAGAAAATATTTGTTTGGATATAGGTTGTAAAAAAAAATGCTAATCTGATTGAAAAGCATTTCTAAATTACTCAGAAACAGCATGCATTCCCTGCCTTTCAATGAATGTGTTTTTAAGTATTTCTATTTATTTTGGTCATCCCTTTTGGAAATGTTTTTCCCCACTCATTCCACCCTCAAATTTAGTACATTTTCAACATATTCTCTAGTTAGTACAACTGCTGCATTTGTTTGCCCTTTGTCCCTCCATTTCTGTGTCTTCCTTTATACTCCAAAAGACATATTGACAAACAAAATGAAAAGAAAACAAAATCAGGAAAAGAAGAAAAAAACCTCTTGTTTCCATTTCCTTGAGTTCATTTCAGTTTATATTATTTTTTATGATCAGATGGACATAGGCATTGTGCCTTTCTGTTCCTTTCCTAAGAATGTCGTGTTTTGGTCTCATTATGTGTTAATGCCAGGAACCTGTATAATTTATTATTATTAATATTTTTGCCAGTCCCATGGCTTGAATTCAGTGGCTGGGCACTGTCCCTGAGCTTCTTTTATTCAAGGCTAGCACTCTACCACTTGAACCTCAGCACCAGTTCCGGCTTTTTCTGTTTATGTGGTACTGAGGAATTGAACCAGGGCTTCATGTATTCTAGGCAAGCACTCTACCCCTAAGTTACATTTCCAGCCTAAGACGTGTATAACTTATTATGTCCCAGTGTATTTTAGATCTAACTTCTGAATATGAGAGCAACATACTCCATTTCTCTCTGAGCTCTGCTTACCTCACTTAATATGAATTGTTCTAAGTCTATCCATTTCCCTGCAAATGACATAATATTCTTTCTAATGGCTGTGTAAAATTCCATTGTATATAAAAGTGCTCTACCATGTGGGCCACTCCTCCAGCCTATTTTGCTTTTGCTTTTTTTCTCTTGTTAGTCATTGGGCTTAAACTCAGTGTCTAGGTGGTGTCTCCTAGCTTTTTTATTCCAAGCTAGTGCTCTACCAATTTGATCCACATTGCCACTTCTGATTTTCTGGTAGTTAATTGAAAAGTCTCACAGATTTTTCTGCCTGGGCTGGCTTGGAACTGTGATCCTCAGATCTCAGCTTCCTGAGTAGCTAGGATTACAGGCGTGAGCCCCCAGCACCTAGCTTTTCGCTATTTTTCAGTAGGATTCAATTTTATTCTGGACCTGTAGTATTTCAATTTTATTCTTCAGTCCTTCTATTTATATCCCATTTACCAGTTCATAGGTTCAGATCGGAGTTTATGGACTTTGTTTGTGCTGGTTCTGAGGCTTGTACTTAGGACCTGGGGACTGTCCCTGAGCTTTTGTGTGCAAGGCTATTGCTCTACTACTTGAGCCACAGCTTCACTTCCAGATTTTTGGTGGTTAGTTGGACTTTTCTGCTCTGGCTGACTTCCAACTGTGATCCTTAGATCTCAGCCTCCTGAGCAGATAGGATTATAAACAGGAACCACTAGTGCCCAACTGGGTTTTGTTAATTTTTTTTTGACTAAGTTAGGCTACCACAGCTGGCTAGCATATTCTTTAACACAACTAAAATAAAGGACAGCACTGAATATATTCTTCCTTGATTTTAATCACCACTCACCGCATGCATATAAATCTACTATTGATTTCTTTTAAAATTGAAATTTTTGGGGATTGGGGATAGAGTGAAGAAAATGTCTCTAATATCTCTAATGTGACCTGAGAATTAGATCTAAACTATAGAACTGCTGAAGCCCAGTATTCACTCAGACTCCTGTTGGTTGTGAGCCAGGTAACAAACCTTTTGGTTGAATTTTTCTGTCCAGACACTAGCTTAGATGAAGGTATTCTTCATTTGGCAATATCATTTCGCTTTTGGCTGAAATAGCTGTTGCAGCGGAGTATCTTCAGATGTGAAGCCACCAGGGACTTCTCTGAGTACATGCGTTTTCACACATCTGCTAATGCAAAAGCCCCAGCGGTGAGCATTAGTGCTCAGGAATGTGATGTGGATTGGAGATGATCTCCACAGGATTTTGGCAGGTCAGGACAGACATTATCGTGCTCCCATATGTTTTTTTAGGGTCTTAAAAGGGAAATCATATGCAATTCCTTAAACTGACATGCTGAATTTTCCCACATACACACAAGAGAGCATGTGTGTGCGCACACACACAGACTCTCAAAAATAAATTTAAGCATCTATGACCCTCATCATATACTTAGCATCTGTTGTCAATCCAACAACATAAGCTGATGGCTGTTGGAATTCACATACAGTTTTTATTTACTTTGATTTATGTTTAAATGGATTATCTCAGAGAACCTGGCCCAACAGATAGAGGCTATGAAAGATCTCATATTTTAGGTAAGTCCTTTTATTTCTCTACTCTGCATTTGCTGTATACAGTGTACACATGACTTGGTTTCTCTGATAGCACTCCTCCTCCAGCTGCGTTCACATCTCAACAGTTTTGTAGTATCTTAAACAGGTCTGGCATATTCAGTATATATTCAGTTATAAAAACAACCAGGGGGCCTGGGCGCTGGTGGTTCAAACCTGTAATCCTAGCTACTCAGGAGGCTGAAATCTGAGGATTGCAGTTGGAAGCCAACCTGGGCAGGAAAGTCCATGAGATTCTTACCTCCAATTAATCACAGAAAATCCCAAAGTAGTGCTGTGGCTCAAGTGGTAGAATGCTAGCCTTGAGCCGAAGGAGCCCAAGGACAACACCCACGCCCAGAGTTTGTGCCCCAGGCCCAGCAACACAAAACAAAACAAAAAACAACCAGGGTTCCCTTGTCAAGCAAAAACTTATGCCTTCAATAATAATGATGATGTATGCTCTAGGAAGACTGTATCTGTTTTCTGTCACTCCTGAGCAGCCAGTCCATTCCATATGGGGCTAACATACAGTAATCACTCATTAAATGTCCACTGACCCTGTTTCTAAGTCTTTTGATTTCCCAGTTCCCACCCCTCTAGAGAATTCATCATCTGCCCAGTAGTTTGGCTTATTTTCTCTGCCACTTTTATTAAAAGTTGAATAAGAAAATGGCATTTTTTTTATAAAGGAAAAATAGCATTTTGATGTCTGGTGCTGGTGGGTAGGGCTGTGAGAAGAGAAGGGGTAGAGGTACTCTATACAGAGTAGCTTACTGGAAGTTCTCTCTTACAATACAATATTTCTTTGCCTATCTCTGGCCAGAGCTGTCCTTGGCATGGGTGGTCTTTGCTGCGCTACTGGCTAATACTTTAGTTGAAAAGTTCTGGCTACACAGGGGGCTTAAAACCAGTCTGGGCAGAAAAGTCTGTGAGACTCTTCAACAAAAGGCAGGAGTGGAATTGTGGCTCAAGGGATAGAGCACTAACCATAGCAAAGAAGCTAAGGAACTGTGCCCAGGCCCTGAGTTCAAGCCTCAGTACTGGCTCCAAAAAAAGAAAGAAATAGAATTTTGTTTGATTGACATATATGCTAATACATCTCATTTTATTTCTTGTTCTATCATATCCAGGCCCTCATAGATAACTGAACATAATTTTCAGAAGATAATTACCCTAAACTTATTTGTTTTCATATTGAGTAAATTTTGTTACATGTGATCAAGTCAGTTTTCCAATTAATTTCTGTGTTTACACAATCTATCAAATATTAATTAAAACTAGTGTAGGATATATTTCTTTTCTTGCCTTTTTACATGTGAAAAGGCTTGTTTCTTTTTTATATAGTTGCTTATTTAGCACCAGTAGTTTCTTACTGAGTTATTTAGCTAGAAAAAAATTATTTCTAGGATTCTGCTGCAGAAGATGAAACATGGGGTAGTCTTATTATCTCTTTAGTATACAAATAGTTGACCTGGGCACCAGTGGCTCACATCTGTAACCCTTGCTACGCAAGATGCTGAGATCTGAGAGTCATGGTTCAAAGCCAGCAAGGACAGGGAAGTCTGTGAGACTCTTCTCTCCAATTAACCCGCAAAAAGTTGGAAGTGAAGCTGTGGCTCAAGTGATTAAGCGCCAGCGTTGAGTAAAAAATCTGGCATCATCCAGGACTTCAATTCAAACCCCAGGACTGGCACAAACTAACAAACACTCCAAATATTTGATACTTGGACACTTTTTACTGACATTTTTAACCACTAGCATCCTATAGTTTATTTGGTCTGAATTTATCTCCTTATAACAGCAATGCTTGTAATATAATATCACATCCTTCTTTTTTATTTTTAACTGCAGGCTGTTCCAGATCTTGAAGAGTTACAGTAATACTAATATTTGTGTATCAGTTTTCTATATTTTATAAAATGTTGGTATTTTTGCATCAGTTCTTGTAAATCACGGTATTTTTTTTAAGGGTCTAAAGAGTGTGAAAAGTTGTTGGTATATTTTTTTCTGTATATTCTCTAGGTTACTTTGGTGAGTTACTAGTTAGTTACACAGAAATATTCATCAGTTCAAAAGTTATGGATGTTGTTCTGTGTTTTGAAAAGTGGTTTAAGTCTATTTTCCATCTATTACTCAACATTAGGGATCTGCCTGCCAAATGATCCCAGGTGTGGGGTTGCAGCAGGTAATTTCCTGAACAGTATGGTACAGATAATTTTCTGTGTTAGAAGATGCTATCGGCTCACCTGGCCTCTTAGTGACAGAGAAATCCTTTGTTTATTCATTTAGTAGGCAGATTAACCCTAATGAATATTGGCTTCCTGGAAACAGATACAGGTGACAATGGCAGAGTGAGGAGTGGGAAGAAGTAAGACAAATTCCCTCTTCTTTCTTCACTTATAAATAATGGTGGCTTTCATAGGAGAGTGTTTTAAATCAGAAAGGAATCTAAAATATTTGAACTAAAAAAGAGTAGTTTTAAATAATCAGCCTTTAATTTTCATTTTGAATGTCAATGTATATAGATGTTTGTTCTTGTTAAAAGAGCTAAAGGTTTTCTGATTTTGGCAAACAACTTAAAAGTTTTATGTTTCCATTACTGTTTTTTCTTTTCCCTTTGGGAGAGTATTTCACTATGCTGCTTAGGCTGGCCTTGAATCCATTACATTTAAATAAAAATACTTAATTAAATATTTCATGCTGCTTTGGTCAGAGTTATTCACTTGAGCAGGAAAATGCATTTCTAATATGCCCTGTACTCAAGTTAAAATTTTGTGAATTAGAGAAATAAAGGAAATGTGTTAGTTTTCTGGGTGAATTTCTTTAGACAGTTCCTATTACTTCCATGATAATAATTTGTTTTCTCGGAAATGAAGATGAAACTAATGTAGGTATCAGAAAAATATTCACCAAGCTATAAATTTTCTTTAAAACTTGATCATTATTGCTTTGCTTTTGGTCGCTCATCAATTTTGGCAACAATAGTTTTTATCAGTATCAGTTTATGGATCTTTGATGTAATTCTCAAAAGCATATGGAAATGCACTATCTGCAAATGCAGCTCTGAGTTTTGCTTACTGAAGGATGGAGAACTTATCAGTATTTTCCGTGAATCATTTTGGAGATAGATTATTCCCAAGGCAGGAATGTATAGGCACAGATGTGCAAATCTCTTAATGTGCAACCAAACTCACAGATCTTACAGCTGTGATTTATTCTGCATTCTCCACAGACTCCTAAGATGTCTTCTTTCACATAACTTTATCCATTGGAGGAAAAGTTAAAATTCTTCCTTCCACATAGTAAAGGCTGCAGATAGGCTTTTCATGATGCCTTTTGTCATTGACTATAAAAGCTCTAGAATTTCAAGGAAGAAGTGAAAAAACAGAGTTTACTTTGCCATGAAGACTTAAAATTTACGATTTGTTCTAGGTATGGGGTTGAGATTTTGCTTGAATTGTTTTAGGGGAGATTCTGTAGAATGTGAGATATATATGAATTGGAGGAGTAATAAATTCTGAATGAATCTTTTGCTTCTTATTTAAGATTACTTTGTCTTTAAAACTAATGTTTCTATAACCTCTGACCAAATACAGAAGATTGAAATACTTCCAAGGGTGAGGATTTTTCTTTGCCTGTTGTGAGAAGTTTACTTCACCCCAATTGCATGGTCTGTTGAGTGGCATGTGGCTACATCAGAAGTATATTTGCAAATTTTTTACTTAAATCTCACCTTTCAAAATATGAAGGAATCTTTTCCCCTGAATTATCAGCAATATTTATTTTCTAACATGTTGGTAGGGGAGAAAGCAATGAACATAGGTTATGTTATCTTCACATGAACCACGGCCTATGTTAAATGGCTTTTTTCTTTCCTTTTAGTGAAAAACCAAAGGACAACAGTCATTATATGATTTTGTGTTTTAAGTATTTTCATAATCCAACATAAATTGGCCCACCCAAGGATTATGTCTGTCTTGTAAAGATGTGTTTATATAGTCATTGGGTGAAAGATTGCAGAAGTTGAACCACTAGTTTTGAAAGTTGAGCCAGACCAGGAAAAATCAGGATACAATTTGGCACTTATGGAGACGAAATGATTTCCTTTTTAGCTGCTGATTTCTACTGGGAAATGTATCCTTGGACTGAAAATTGCATCCGGAAAAATGTTTATGTAGTGTTTTTCAAGTGACTGATTATTCTTCTAACCTTTAACATGAACTGTGTCTAATTTGGGGTTCTTTTAACTCTTTCATGACTAGAGGATTTTTTTGTGGGAACTGTTACATATAAACATGTCATTACTCTTGGATAGGAGATTGTGTTACTTACATGGAAACAAAAATATAATATGTGTTAAGACTTTGGGGGGTGGTTATTTTTCTAAGCAGATAGTTAAGCCACCAAAGATATCCTCCATATCACAGTCACTTAGATATGATATTATGTGTAATACAAATTTGAAAATAGTTCAATCTGCACTGCTTTGTCTCCCTCTCTTATTCCTCTGCAACCTGCATAAGAAAGAGCTTCTTGACATTTTAATGGCTAATATATATTTAGTCTATCTACATGGTCTTCACAACTATTAGTATTTGTTATATTTTCTTTCTTTCACATTTACTGACTTCTCTGGCTTATTGCTATATTTTGTCCATTGTGGGCTGTAGGGATATCTGCTCTCAGGTATTTCTACTCAGCTCTACCTAAGTTAATGATGTCTTTATCACTGGACGTTGTCTCAGTGGCCTTTTCCAGTCACACCTCCTGGGCTAGAAGTGTGCTGTCCGACATAGTGACCATTGACTACATTTTTTCTGTTTCCACTTGTAATTCATTTCCTCAGTTGCATTAATGCTACATGATCATCTTGGGCAGCACGTGATGTTGAACATTGTCAAAAGCTCTTTTGAAGATTTACTAGAACAGAATTGTATGCAGATTTGGAAATATAGTTACCTTCTCAGAGTTGTGAAAGGCAAAAAACAAAATAGCAAACTACAAAGTAGCTGGGGCATCCATATTCAGATGTGCCAACATGATGCTCAGAACATTTTGGATTTGTGAGTATTGTGGATCAGGAATATTCAATCAAATCTATGTAAATATTCCAAAATCAGAAATACCTCTGGTCCCAGTTGCTTCTAAGATGTACCTTCCTTCCCTGTCACACTTCTTCCTTCCCTCCCTTCTTTCTTTCCTTTTATGTTGTGAGAGGAAGGGTCCCACAAAATTGGAAGGAAATATGCACATGTCTACACATAGACTAAACTGCTTCTACCTGCTTGAAAAGTGTAACTTAAGGAGTGTACACTTGGAAATCACATTCTGCCAAAAGGGATGTCTTTTTGTTAAATATCCTTTTGAAAGTAGAATCTGTGCAGCATTTGTGTGTCTTTGGAGAAGATATTCAACAAAGAAATACCACAATTCCCACTGAGCTCAGAAAATGTGATTAAGGAATTTGAATGTAATTACCCAAAGTTTGGCTTTTCTTTTAAAGAACTCATTCGCTTTAGAGATTCCTTGATACACTGTAAATCTGACAACTAAATCTGGTTTTCTTTTGGAAACCTTCCACCAGTGATCGTGTAAGTCAAGGATGAGTACATAAAAATAAAGCCTATGCAGCAAGAGCAGCCTGAGCAATGCTGGGTTTTGACTTAAATCAGATTTTATCTGTGGCTGATGGGCAGAGGGTCTACTTAGTGCAATGTGCAGAGTTCCATTCAGGTTCTATCTTTATTTAGTGGAGGTACAGACTTAATTAAATGAAGGATGACATGAAGGCACTAATGGATATTTATCCCAGTCAGTCACAAAGTCAGTCACTGCTGAACACAGCGATATATTTGGAAACTTTTATGTTTTGTTTTTTTTTTTCATAGACAATTTGAGGGGTGATGCACAGATTTTCAGTTTTCCATATAAAATCCACAGCATTTATAGAAGAGATGTAGAGACAGGGTGAAAGCAAGTAACCAGCAGAGTTTGTGCCAGAAACTGTTAGTTCTCCTTTGTTGTGTTTCTACACTGTCTTGTCAAACATCTGGAAACCAGCATGTTTGCAGACCTCTCAGAACATGATTTTGCATTTACATCATTGTGCTAGATGGTAGATTTTTTTTTTTCTTTCAGGAAAAAAAAATCAGCAACTTTTGGTCTGTCACAAGGTCAAGTGATGATTAGTGATTCAGTCTCTCCTAAACACATGGTTAGCCCAGAAAAGTTAAATCAGTTACCAAAAGTTTGGTAACCATTAGAGTACTTCCTAAGTCACTTCCGGATGTCAGTCCTAAGGTGGAGAGGGGGACAGGGCCCTATACTGAGTTCGCTCCAGTTTTCTACCAAAGGGATTTAATTTGGCAGCTGATCCAGCCAAGGAAACACTCACGCAAGTGCAGAGCTAGACAGGAAACACTTTTGAAAGTGCTGTTTTGATAGAGGATCATGAGATCAGGCAAATAGCTGTGAACTTTCTATGTAGCCTAGGCCATGTAGCACCCGGCTGGGGACCTCAGGGTATAGAATATGAGAAAGGAAATTAAAGGAGAGTCAGAGAACTTTTTGAAGAGCAGTGCTAAAACTTATGAATTTCTTTGAAGTGGAGGAACCTAATTGATGCATTCCTTTGTTGTTGTTTGTTCTTTCATGAAACATTCCACCATCAGTATTCACCTTTCCATTTTTAATGTGATTGTTAGTATAGACTACTGACCACTTTTTTTTTCTTTTATAGCTTTCAAAAGATTGCTCATCCAAGGCAAACATCCCATAGAGCAAAGGTTGTACTTTTGGAAGATGGACATTTTATAATGATCAGTTTTGACAATTTCCTCTGGTTGCCATGTGTTTCCCAGTTCTGCTGGTGGGTGGGTATTTGTCAGGAATGAGAATATGTCTGAGTTGGGCTGCTTTATAGCAGCCAGATTGGATTTTCAATTTCTAGTGCCTTCAGCATCCCTAAAGTACTTTGGAAACATAGAAGAGGGGCTATGTTACTCTTATATGAAATGCATTTCCTTTTAAAGGAAATACAGAACCTGGTTTTAGAGCCTGTTTTACTTTTTTTTCCCTCCAGTTTTGGAGGACCTGGCACCATTTTCTGAACTTTTTTGCTCAAGTGTTCTACCATTTGAGCTGCATCTCCATTTTTGGCTTTTTGCTGGTTCATTGGAGATGAGTCTCACAGACTTTCCTGCCTGGGATTGGCTTTGAAAGATGATCCTCAGATTTCATCCTCCTGCATAGCTAGGACTACAGGCATGAGCTGGTTTACTCCTTTTATTCATTACTTTTCCAGGGACTTAATGTCTTTGGTTGTCCATATTTTGCAAACTATAATTTATATCTTTAGTTGGGCCTCTCT
Source organism: Dipodomys spectabilis (assembly GCF_019054845.1). Taxonomy (NCBI): domain Eukaryota; kingdom Metazoa; phylum Chordata; class Mammalia; order Rodentia; family Heteromyidae; genus Dipodomys; species Dipodomys spectabilis. The sequence continues at coordinate 9,017,051 of NW_024870681.1, forward strand.
CAAAGGTCTACAGAAACCGTTTTACCTATGTATAATAACTATAGAAACTTTGTTACTTTTTTTTTTCACTTCTAAGATAGAACCCAGAACTTTGTCATACTAAGCTACTGAGTCCTTACTGATATCCTTCCTAAAATACTAAAATACTCCTGTTATGATGCTCCTATTCTCCAGAATATTTAATTATATCTCATTTTACAGCATTAAGCAGCCTTACTCTAGTAAAATGGATTTTCTTGTATTTTAGTTGGGTTCTATGTAGTTCTGATCTCACCTTCTAAAACCAGCTGCAAGAAATACTTCTCTCCTCCTTCTTCTGAGAGTGTTTCATCCCAGGGTCCTGAGAAACACAGGTTCTATAAAAACAGGGAAATCATGGGGCTGGGAATGTGGCTTAGTGGTAGAGTGCTTACCTAGCATGTATAAAGTCCCAGGTTCGGTTCTCCAGTACCACCTAAACAGAAAAGGCCTGAAGTGTCACTGTGGCTCCAGTGGTAGAATGCTAGCCTTGAGCAAAAGAATCAGGGACAGTGACCAGGCCCTGAGTTCAACCCCAGGACTGGCAAGCAAACAAACAAAAACCAAAATACAGACAAAGCAAAGGAAAATGGTTTTATCTAGATTCAGAAAGTGGCCAGTTGATACTTCAAAGTTATATTAATCAAACTGTAGTAAAGGGAACACTAGTGTTTCTTGACTCCTGTAAGTCTGTCTTAGATTCAGCTTCTCAGGGTAGACAACAAGGTCCAGGCTATGGTGAGATACATGGTTCAAGCCACCAGCTTCCGCAGACAACACAGTCTAATGCCAATGAAGTTGGAACATCAGTAGCTCTTGGCTGCTGAGCAGAGTATGATGATGTTACTGCCTCAGAGCGGTATGTGTTGGGCTAAGTGCTATTTGTGCTCTCTTTCTTGATTCTGTGCCATGCACATTTTTTTCAAAGACTGAATAAAGAGGGTTTTAGAATTTTTCATTAGGAAAGTTGACATCAAGTTTTGAACTCATGGACTTGCTCCTTTGCATAATTGGCTAGGATCTGTTTTTCTCTCTCTGGATAGATTCTACATGGAGCCTGTGTTCATGAGTTGTGGAAGGACTTGCCATAATCGAGATCTCTCTTCCTTTGAAAAATTAATTTTTCTCATTTCCATAAATTCTATTAGCTCTTTAACACATTAATATACTCAGAAAAATAATTTGTAATATTTTCGTTCCAATTTTAGTATATGTGCTGCCGAAGCAAGCACAATTTGTAATATTTTCTTGGATTTTTGGGGGAAAATTTAGCAACTCAATCCTATGTATAAGTCCTATATATTTCTTTTTTGTTGTTGTTGAACTCCTGTCCCTCAGCTCTTCAGCTTAAGGCAGATACTCTACCATTTGAGCCACAGCACCACTTCCAGTTTTCTGGTGGTTAATTGGAGATAAGAGTTTCATGGACTTTCCTGCCTTGGCTGGCTTTGAACCATGATCCTCAGATCTCAGCCTCTTGAATAGTTAGGATTAGGCGCATGAGCTGCCCAGCTCCTATGTATTTCTTAATGTGAATCATATTTTACAGATAAAGAAATTGCATTATGTAACTGTAACCCTTTTGTATATCACTTTTATAATAACAATTTTTTTAAAAAATTATACTTCTGACTTCAGTTGAGGTAAGTCAATTAATTGTGGACAGAGGCCTAGCTACCTTCTTGGGTATTATTTAATATTTGACCCATGCAGAACACGGGTGTAGAAAATGTGTAGAATCGTAGGTTCCAGAGTAAACTGTGATACTAATCAGCTATGTTGATCTTCATCTAACATGTTAAATTTCATATGTCAGTACCACCATCCAGAAAAAAATTATATTCCAAACTCACCCATCAAGTATGAACAAGTATGCTTAACATTAGAGTGTCATTCCACCTTTGCCAACTTATGTCTGCATAAAGGCCTTTCTTCCTTGAGGCCTGTATGCCCCCAGGCCTTTTCAGCCTGTAGTGGTCTGCACTTCTCTGTTTTTCTTTCCTTGAGAGTGCTGATTAGTGACTTGCGGTGTGGATTCTGATTTATCGCAGACCAGAGCTGCCCCTAAGGGGCTGAGCAGAAACACTCATGAAGGAACCCTGATTAAAAAGAGTGGTAATGAAGACAAATGTTTCAGAGGGAGTTGAGAGAAAACCAGTCCTTGGCATTCCCTGCAGCTCCTCTGAGCTTTTGAAAAGGAGGTAGTGGTAGCCAAAGGAAATATTTCTTCTTTGTTGTTTATTTCTCATGGCACTGGAAACATTTTTCTTTTCCTCCTGGGTGTTCTAATTCTCACTTGTTAACTGCTTTTCATGCAGCGTTGCAATTAACCCCAGGCAGATACCTCACCATGCTCCCCTTATAGCTACTCCATCTCCAAAGAAGTTTTTAATGCTTTGACCTATAACCATTTTTAAATTCTTCAGACTTGACACTTTTGCCTAATTTCTCAGATCATTAAATCACACTTCTGTTTTGTTGTGTTTTTTTTTTTTCAGTGACTTTGACTAAATTGGATGTTAGGTACCTATAATCACCTTCCCTTCGTATTTTTACAAGACAGAATGTCATTAGGAAAAACCAATTCACAACTAGGTCTAAGTTTCACAGCTAATGTTTGTCCATAACTGAAGATACCATTCCCAAACTGCTTAAATGGAAGTGGGAACTTTACAGAGAAGTAGCAGTATTTGAACATGGGCTTTGGTCATCTCTCAAATCAGTGGTTTCAATATCAGTAGGCTGAGAGGCCCCTATCTATTCACCAACTTAACCCAAATTCTATTTTCCTTCAGATGTTTCTGTAAGATTGGAATAAATACTCAAGTTGTAGATTAGTTATGATAGGTTTATACAATGAATCTCTGAAATACATTGGTCTAAATACCAAATTGAGAACACTTGGGGAGAAAAGATACCTTGAAAGCCATGAGGTAGTTAAGTAAGATTAAGTCACTGTGCATACCCCTACATGTTCTGTTGTTTTATATCCTTCATGCTTTACTAAATGCTCAGGACACAACATGAAGACAAAGAAGGACAAGATGAACAGAACATAGAGGCTATCACCCATTTGTCATGAATGAGAAGCTCCTAACCAGATGTGCATGTGCATTAATAGGAAGATATCAAAGAAACCAAGCAAAGATCATAAAGTGCCACGACAGACTTACTGAAAGATTTGAATTCCAAAGACAGATAGTAATTTCTGATCCAATAAAGTACGCTCACTTTTGCAGATAAAGTTTCATTGTACTTGGAAAATTTTGTCTTATACACAAGGCTAAAGGAAATTTTTTATCTACTTGTTGGATCAACAAAAAAGTCATTCATATGAAAGAAGCTTTTAAAGTTAGGTCTGTGAATTTTTACCTCTGTCTCTACCAAAACAAAACAAAAGCTGAAAAACAAAACCATTCATAAAACAAAAGAATACAAGGAACTGATGATGATGAATTTAACATTTCTCAGATATAAAGAAGTATTGGACATTACCTTGTTCTGAAAAACATACGAGATTATGGGGGAAGAGGCAGGGCTCAGTTGGTAAAGTGCTAGCTAATAAGATCAAGCTGGGTGCTGGTGGCTCACACCTGTAGTACTGTGTACTTAGGAAGCTAGATTCAGAATTAAGGTTCAAACCTAGCCTAGGCAGGAAAGTCCTTGAGACTCTTAACCTCCACTTAACCAGCAAAAAGTCAGAAGTGAAGTTGTGGTTCATGTGGTAACATGCTAGCCTAGAGTAAAAAAGCTATAAAGAACAGTGGCCAGGCCCTGAGTTCATGTCCCAGTACCACCACAAAACAAAAATAAAAACAAATCCGAGATTAAAGATTTAAGAGCATGCTTTGAGAAAAAAGCTGGGCAAGGCCTTTCACAATTATGTTGTTTCTACTGAGGTTGGGTCCCTCCTAAAGACTGAAACTGTTGCCCAAGTACAAAGCAAGGTCATTTAGGTTCGGAGTCTAAATGATGTCAAGTACAAGTTCTGTAGAAAAAGCCAAAATCTGCTACAGCTCATCTGCCAAGAGGTGAAGGGTGAGACTGCTGGACTAATGACCAAGTTTCTGGGATTCCTTCAGGAGTATACTCTAGGGCAATAGAATTCCGTGCAAATTTAAGCCTGTTAATATTACTTTTCTGTTAACAGAGGGAGAAAGACAGTAATGTTTCAGAGTCTGTTTCACTCTTAAGTATTTCCCAATTTGAAATACTAGCAATACTGGTCTTTGTTTTTGTTGGTGTCCAAAAGGCATATTGGGATTTCATGAACACACTAATCTTTCTTTGAGGATTTGGGAACATGTAAGAAAAACTAGATAGAAAAGAGGGAAAAGGAAATGGATTATTTCCTTGGCCCCTTTAAACAGATAAATTGGAAGGGTGTTTTCTGTGCATCCATTGGCCTACAGTAGGTAGAGTATCCCACAATTGTAATCTTTAACTCCTTGCTACTTACCCCTTTATGCTACTCAGCATATGATTTACACATAGTTATTCCCAAGATCCATAGTGTAGGTTTGAGGACTGTAGCAGACTATGAAATTACAGGGGAAAAAAATTAATGAAGGAGTCACACAGTAAAGGGGAGGTAAAGTTTGCTGTGTTTGGAAATTAAATGTTAAATAGTCTCTTTCAATCCAGCCAATATAATTAAGTAAGCTCTCTGTTAAGTGTTAATTTAGGAGCAGTATATAAATATATATTTCAAAAAGAAACAGAAGAAATATAATTTTAGGATATAAAGAATAGATCAGCCAGGCGCTGGTGGCTCACACCTGTAATCCTAGCTACTCAGGAGGCTGAGATTTGAGGATCGGGGTTCAAAGCCAGCATGGGCAGGAAAGCCCATGAGACTCTTATCTCCAATAAACCACCCCCAGAAAACTGGAAGAGGTGCTGTAGCTCAAGTGGTAGAGCACTAGCCTGGAGCTGAAGAGCTGAGGAACAGGGCCCAGGCCCAGAGTTCAAGTCCTGCAACCGACCCCCCACCCCCAAAAAAAGTATAGACCATTAATAACATGTATTGACTTTTAAAAAAATCTGTTAGGTATTACACTCAGTACTTTATGAATATTGTCATATTTAATTCCCATTTTATAGATGAGGAAGTTGAAGTTTTTGACAATGTGATAAGTTGGCAGAATTATAGGGAAGTATTTAAAGATTGGGAGGACTCTGTCATGGTAAAACATTATAGAAACAATTACAAATGGTGATTATAGTGATATTTCAAGTTAATGATGGCTAATATTGAGCGTATACTACACAGGTATCACTTACAAGTATATTTAATCCTTATTTTGACATCATATTTCCCCTAAGAAAGATGAATACATCTCAATCTGTTCATAAAAAGAATATTAAGTATCCCTATTTTTTTTTAAGATTTCAAATGGCATTAGTAATAATGGGGTCCCATACATGGTTCTTCCAAAGTTAAAAAAAAAAAAAGAATCATAATGTAGCAAGTTTTGAAAGAACTGTTTCCCAGATTAGTGCTTTGCTTTTCTCATAGTTTCTTTAATAAAAGATAGTTTTAAAAACTTAGTAAAAGCAAGCCAAAAGGCAGAAGAGGGAGGATCATAAGTTTGAGGCCAGCCTGGATCACATAGCACTATCTAGGCCAGCCTCTGCAATGTAGATCCAGTCTCAAAAACTTTTTGTTGTTGTTGTTGTTTGTTTAGTAAAAGCAATATTTTTTCTTCAGAATTCTAGTTTATATGATCAGTCTCAGTCTCTCTCTCTACTTCTCTCTCTGTCTCTTTCTTGTCTCTCTCTGTCTATTTTCTTTACAATATTAGTTGGAGTTCAGGGAGTACCACTTGTAGGCAAGTGATCCATCACTGGGGCCACACCTCCAGCCAGACCTTTTCATTTTAGGGGAATTTTTAAATTAGGTTCTTGTGCTTGTTACCTGGAGATCTGGACCTCAGCCCCCAGCCTATGCTTCCCAGCATGTGGTCAACTATTTACCTGGGCTAGCCTTGGAATGCAGTCCTTCCTATCTCTGTCTCTCAAGTAGCTAGGATTAAAGCTAGCCCATACTCGTCTGTAGCAAATTAAATACACAAGTAGCTTGAAGTCTTCAGAATCTGACTTGAGATCAATTCAGGACCCTAGGGTACAGTGAGAGCCCGAAGTCAGGTGCCCTGTTTCTTGTCTCTGAAAATTCTGTGCAGTGTTTAGTATTGTCTTCAATTTTTTTGTTGTTGTTGTTGGTCATGGGGCTTGAACTCTGGGCCTGAGTGCTGTCCCTCAGCTCTTCAGCTCAAGGCTAGTGGTCTACCACTTGAGCTATAGTGCCACTTCCGGTTTTCTGGTGGTTTATTGGAGATAAGAGTTTCACTAACTTTCCTGCCTTGGCTGGCTTTGAACCATGATCCTCAGATCTCAGCCTTCTGAGTAGCTAGGATTACAGGTGTGAGCCACCAGCACCCGACTTGTCTTCAGTTTTAATAGGTGAATAGAAATCGTTTCTTACTTGGTGGCACTTTCTGTCATTTACCCTAATTCTCTTAATTCAAGGACATGTTCTGTTCTGGGAAGTTAGTTTAAGGCTGAAGCTGCTACACTAATCAGATTGCATCAATGTCAAGTGCCCACTAATTAATACGAAATTTGTATCTGCATTAGGTAAATGTCATTTCACCACAGTGGCCTGAACTAAGCTTTTTATTTCTTTGAGTTAACATACCATCTTATTGAAACTATTATATGAAGAAATGAAGAACGAACCTTTAAATCCAAGTACATTTGCTCCTTAGCAGGAAATAGCTAGAAAGATGGTCAGTACTTCTAGAGATCTGAAAAAGGAAATGTTCTGCTTCAATTTCATCAGCTAAATTGTCACCTTGAGGCCCTGTGTATGTATCACAACACGGCTGGCAGACTGCTGCCACCACCTGTTCATATATAGTCCGTGGGCTAATACAGTTTTTACATTAAGTGGTAGGGGAAGAAAATCAAGAGTGATATTTTCCAAAGCCTAAAATTTCTATGACATTCAGTTTTAGTACTAATTTTTTTTATTGTGAAAAATACTGTACAGAAGGGTTACAATTACATGGGCACTAATTAAGTCTTAAAGGAATATAGTCATGGTCTTTCATTTATATGTTGATTGTCCCAACGCTGATAGCAAAATTGCACAATTGTAGCAGAGACCATATGCCCAAAAGATTCTTACTGTCCGGCTCTTTACAGAAAATACTTGTAGCGTGGCAAACAAAGTTTATGAACCTCTTCTGTCAGCCTCACTCCTCTCTATTATCTCATCTTTCTTTCTATCCCCTCCTTCCTTCATTGCTACCTATGCCATCTAGTGGTTTTGAACTACCACCACTTTGTAGACTCCAGAGTATTTTGTATATATCATGATGTTCTAGCTACCTAAATAAAAAGATAACTTCCTATCCCAAGTATCCCTGGAAAATGCGCATTTGACTTTAATAATTTGACTGAAGCTTCCCTCTTCTACTCTGCTGCCCTTCTTAGCCACCTAGACACAGATGTGTTTCTTTCTATTTATTTATTTATTTATTTTGTTGGTCATGGGGCTTGACTCTGGGCCGGGGCGCTGTTTCTCAGTTCTTCAGCTCAAGATTAGCGCTCTACCACTTGCGCCACAGCACCACTTCCAGCTTTTTCTGTTTATGAGGTGCTGAGGGCCTCATGCATGCATGGTAAGCACTCTACCACTGAGCCACCTTCCCAGCCCAACAGTTGTGTTTCTATATTGCCCTGCTTCACCAGGCACTTAAGTTTTTCAAGACAGCTACTGTCTTTTGTTCATCTTTGTATCACTGGAACAAGACTAATCGACCTAAGCCTGATTTCTATTTTTGACTGAATTATTCTTTATTGTGAGGCTGACACATACATTATAGATGTCTTACATCCTTTGGCTGTACATTGCCAAATATCCCTTGGTCGGTAAAGTGGTTTCCATTTGAGAACCATTTCCCTAGAAACCACCAGTTACCAGCCCACGGTAGGTACTGAGAAAAGGCTGAGTTGAGAATTAAGACACCTGAATCACATTGAATGATATACTTCAAATGTACGTGTTATGTCTCATTTCTCACCAACAATTTTTTAAACTTGGTTTGCTATTAGTTATTGTTAGTGGAATGATTATTGCTTTTGTTTGTTTTCCTAGTTGTTGCTACTGTTACTCTCCTGGTTGATGTCAAATAAACATTGTTACTCAATACTCACTTCAAGCCTAGGAAAGTGACCTGACTGATTATTAGTTCTTACTTTAGGGGAAATGTAGACAATTCATTAGATTGTTCAATAATCATGTCACGAGCAAGTGTCTAGTGAGCTAAAACTCAGCTGTTGTGTGTTCTCAAGTCTGTGTCCCAAACACCTGACCACAGTGCTTCTATAAGCAGTTATATGCCACCTAACTTTCTTGCTAGGTGAAAATATCTGTATGTTACAAAGATATATGTGTATATAGTAGGTAAAAGCAATTTTGAAATAATGGGAGGACGGGAGCTGGGAAGGGGGCTCAGTGGTAGAGTGCTTGCCTTACATGCATGAGGCCCTGAAGTGGTGCTGTGGCTCAAGTGGTAGAGTGCTAGCCTTGAGGTAAAGAGCTGAGGGACAGCGCCCAGGCCCAGAGTTCAGGCCCTATGAGCAAAAAAAGAAAGAATGGGAAGTATTTTTCTCCCCAAAATGTGAAATACTGTTTATCCATAAAACAGCTCACATAGTTTCTGGACAATGTATTAGTCAGTTTTCCATGATTGGAACAAAATACTCAACCAGATAACTTACAAAGAGAAAAGGTTTATTTTGACTCACAGTTTGGGAGGTTCCATTTCACAATTGATTTGCCTTTTTGCTTTGGGTAAGGCAGAACACACAGCCAGAACATGTAGCAGTGCTAAAGAGGCACATCCCCTTGCAAGGTACCTCCCTAAGGACCTCCCACAAGACTTAACCTCCTAAAAGTTCCCCTGCTTCCCATTGATACTACCCTACGGACCAAGCCTTGAACTAATGGGTTTTTGGGGGGGACATACAACATGCATATTATTACAGTAAAGATTTGTTGTTGTTTTATGGTAGTTAGTTTTCTGTAACCTGAGGTGGTAGGCATTATTGAGTTATTGTGAACAGTTAATCTTCAGCTTACCATATCCAAAGTATATCCATTGATTGCCTTATCATTTCTGTCTTTTACACAGAATCGAGGAACAGTGGCCTTTACAAATACAACCTCTTAGATAAGACAGTTGTCTTTAGAATGGCACTATAGAATAGAACTTCCTCTAATGATAGATAGGAGTTCTATCTGTGATGTACAGTATGTGTGTACTGAGCAGTGGAAATGTGGTTATTGTGAGGAAGGAACTGAGTTAACTTAAATTTAAATAGCCATGTGGACTGAAGGCTCTCATATTAGACAGCATAGCTTTACAAATCTTAGCTTTGACCAAACCACAAACCCGGCAAACCCTGTCAGAGCCAAAGACCTCAGTTTCAGATTCAATCACTTTCATATATAGAAAGTAAGGACTGTTTACACATTTAAAAATCACCGTTGCACCTTGCTTATGTGTATGGTTATGTTCTTGGACATCGTTACTCTGGTGGTGGCAAAGTATTCTAGAGTTTCTACAATGTTTCTGAAACTCTTACATTAAGCAATTTTGCTTGTTGTTGTTGACCTGACAAAATAATTGACCTGCTTACAAGTCAGTGTTGAGACATTGAGGAAAAACATTAATAATGTGCTAGATCTGAATGCTTTAGGTCTTTAAGAAATATTGTTGGCATAGAAAATTTTGCCTTTCTGAAATCCTACTATTTAATGAGAACATTTTTGGAGGCTCTTGGACCATATGACAGCTACATTTAGGTATATTAACTTTTTTTTTAGATTTGGGCATTTTTTTTAGTATTCTTAAAAGATTCCATATTTTTGAATATTCTTTCCACCCCCTAATAATTTATCAAGATAAAGTAGAAAACTCACAATAAGTTGATATGCTTTCATTTGGGATACATTCTTTAAAAAGAGAAATATTCTATATGAAATAGCATCTTAATTTATTTGATGAGTTATGTTTAAACTTACTTTATATTTTTACTTCTTTACATCTATTAGATCTAGAAAAAAAAGCAACTCATGTATAATGGAAATAGAAGTATATTTCCAACTTTTTGTTTTTCAGGAATAAATTAACTTTAAAATTATTATTAAGTAGTTTTACAAAGAGATTATTTATTTCCAATTGTACTTGCCCTGAATCCCTAGTGGTTCAAGTTCTGAATTAAAGATATGTATGTGTGTGTATGTATGGTCAAGGATTATACATTTTTAATTTTTTTTATTTATTTTTTATTGTGAAAATACTGTACAGAGGGGTTGCAATTACATGGGCAAGATAATGAGTACATTTCTTATCAAGCATTGTAGCCTCCTCCTTTGTACATTTTTCCTTAAAGTTGTTTTTTTTTTTTTGGGGGGAATCCGGTCGCTGTCCCTCAGCTCTTCAGCTCAAGGCTAGCACTCTACCACTTGAGCCACAGCGCCACTTCCGGCTTTTTTTTTTTTTTCCTGCTTATGTGGTGCTGAGGAATGGAACCCAGGGCCTCATGTATGCAAGGCAAGCGCTCTACCACTGAGCCACCTTCCCAGCCCTTTTTCCTTAAAGTTTTAAATGATCTAATCTACAGTTTTAAAGATCTTGAGGAAAAAAGTATAACAATATTTTCCCCTTCTCACTTATGATTTGCTCTTTTTGTAAGGTATAAAAATACTGTTTATAAATTTATTATTTGGTTGTTTGCCCTTATACATGTGTCTTTGGTTTTTCTTTCTGTCAAGACTTGAGCAGGGAACAGGCACAGCCACTCCCTTTGTATTCTGGGCACATATCATGTGAGCTCAATGCAAGCTTTGTCTATAGTAGAAACCATAATGGCCACATATTAGTAGAGCTAATTTAGAAAATTCCTTTAAAGAATTCCTTTATACAATCTCCTACCTAAGAGAAGAGGTGCAGATGCTGTTATTTGATGGTTCCCTAGCTCTGCTGTATGTAGCCTGGTTCAGGTCGATTTAAAGAACTGTGTTTCTTACTAAAGAGGGTAACAAAAAGTGAAGAAGGCCTGTCTTCTCACCCTTACAGACTTGGAATTTGGCTGATAACAATAAAACCCTGGTGACCGTAGAACAGGGCAAATGGAGTTCTCTCAGGGCACAGAGGAGGGAAAGGTTAGTTATAACAGATGATCAGAGAGTCTCCTGGGGGGGAAATGTCATTTGAGCTTCAGTTTTAGGAATAGGTGAAATGTTGACAGGTGAAGATTGAGGAAAAGGTATCCTATTGGCAAGACACAAAGGCACCAAGGCACACACATGCTGGACTAATTTGGGAGAACAGGAATCTGCTTTGAATATATAGCAAAGATATGTGAGGGGAAGTTGTGGAGGATCCAACTGTCAAGGGAGGTTAGAACCAGACTGAAAAAAAAGTGCTGGAGGAAGAGTTAGAACTGCATACTATTGGAGAGTTTTTAGCTTGGGAAGATTATTCTAGCAGCAGATTGCATAGATGTGGGAAAGACTAAGCAAAGTAACTCCATTAAGAGGTTAGCATAGTTAAACATTTACCAAGCAATCACAGCCACCAAAGCATACTTTGTGAAGCCACATTAAAATAAAATTGGTAATCTTTTTAATATTTTGCTTTCTGGAGAAATATTTCATTTTCTGATCTTTTGACATCCTTGAATAGTCTCTCTCCGTAACTTGGGAATGTAAAAGAAAAAGGAAAAAAAAATACTTACACTGTAAAGTCAGCAGAAAGCTTCTAGCTTGAGACAAATTACTAAATAGGTAGACAGTTCTTAGAGAAAGCTTTCATGTCCATTCTTTTCCTTATAGAATGGCTGTGTAACATTGGGCACATTCCAGGCTGTAGGACAGTGATTTGATTTTTGCATGATTTAGTCTTACTCTGCAAATGCGTTGACAAATGTTAGGCAAGTAAGAGCCATGTTACCCAGGGCCCATTGCTTCTTTGAGTGTTTGTTTTTTTTCAGTATCAAATGAAATGGTGCTTGCATGAAGAGGTGAAGTGGATCCATTGCCAGAGCTCCTTTTCATTATCAGCACTACCTCTTGTCTTTACCTGATTTACCTGTACAACTGACATGACTGGTTTATTGACCTTTAATACTTAAACCAGTATATAAGCATTGCATTCTACAAGCAAGGTCCTTGACATTTGGGGTGGGGGAAATGGATTGCTTAAATATTTTGGACATTCATGAATCATCCATTTTTCCAGATTGAATTTATTATGGAAGTTTCATTAACAATCACAGAGATACTCAACATCCTGAAAGAAAAATGCCATAACATTTTCTCTCTTACTTCCTCCTTCATACACCTCTGCTTTTTTTTTTTAATTATTCATTACACAAAAGATTGTAGCTTGCTTGGAAAAAAATTAGGTATAACTATGAGTTAGAATATTGGCTATGTGATTTTTGTACATTATCTCATTTAATCTTGTTGACAATTCCATAAGGTAGAGTTTAGCTAAGTTTTAGAGGCAGGGAGACAGGGACTCAGAAAGACTAAATCATTAACCAATTACAAAGATTCATTGCCAGGGCTATATTTAACTCCAGATTCCTATGACCAAAGCAGATGTCTTAACCACTGTTAGGTGTGGCTTTCCTGGGCACTGAATGATGTTACAACTGCAGTTTTGAACATTTCTCAGAAGACATTTGCATAGAGGAATCAGAGAATGTTAAAAATGATAGGCTATATGGAGGTCATCAGTCCTTATTTAGAATAACAATTCTGTGTAACTAATTAATACCCTCTGTTTTACTAGATTTCTAGAGTTCCTAGGGAATACAACTACTAGTGATAACAGTGCAGAGATTTGTCATCAGAAAGTGGATTTGGGGGCTGGGAAGATGGCTCAGTGGTAGAGTGCCTGCCTTGCATGCATGAGGCCCTGAGGTCCATTCCTCAGCACCATATAAGCAGAAAAAGCCAGAAGTGGTGCTGTGGCGCAAGTGGTAGAGCGCTAGTCTTGAGCTAAAGAGCTGAGGGACAGTGCCCAGGCCCAGAGTTCAGGCCACACAACCGACAGAAAAAGAAAGAAAGAAAGAAAAGAAAGAAAGAGAAAAAGAAAGAAGATTCGGGGAAACAGGTAAAGGCAGAAAGAGGCAGTCGGTATGGAATAATTCGCTTGGAAGATCTACTCTTCTCCGTATCCTATATGTGTCTGATCAAAATATCGTAGATGGCATCTGGGATTTGGAATAGGGAATGTGTGTGTGTGAATGGAGCAAGTTTGGCCTGATGTGATGGTTCTTGTGGTTGTAGATTTTACAATATCTTTCGTTTTTTGTGTAACATTCTGAAATTTTCAATTGTGAGTTTATGTTTTTAAAAGCACCATTTCCATACTTATTTTCCCTGTGTATTTCTTTCATGTTTTGTGTGTGTGTTTGTTCTGGAGTTTGAACTCAGTGTCCTGTGCTTGTTAAGCAGATACCTACCAATGGAGCCATTCTGTCAATCCCAATTTCTGACAATTTATTATGGATTTTTTTGTCAAAAGAAACATTATCTTCATAGCATTTATTCTCTTAGAATTCCTCTCATTTTTTTTCTGATTACTTTTTCAGTGGTAAAAAATGAAGTTGATTGCCAGCTGCCAATATAGAATTTATTCCTTTTTGCTTAGGAGTAAGTTGTCTTTGACTTTACTTTTTAACTCAAATACTTGCTTGCATTGTTTCTTTTAGTAAAAATCATCACTAGGATGTACTTAGTAATTGGAGTCAGCTGCAGTTAAGACTGCTCAGCCAGACTGTTATTTTAGCCTTCACTAGTAGGGTTTTTAACACCAGTTTGACCTTACTTTGAAACATTCTCAAAATACCATACTTTAATATCAATTTATATACTTTCATATTAAGGCAGGGCCAAGTCTCTAGGGGGGAAAATAATGAAATTGTTACTTCCCACAAATAAAGGATAAAGGTAGATTTTCTGATTTTGTCTGTGTGTCTGTGTGTGTGTGTTTAAGGAATATTTGGAAAATTATTTTGTATACTTTTCCTTTGGTCAGGGCAGCATGCTTGCATATACATTCTGTAATGAAAATTACAGAAAGGTGGGCTGTCTACCAATTTGGTTTGAGATTTGCTGTGGGGGAGAAGGATGCACCCACTACTTCTTGAGGATAGAGATTGAATGCTTCATAGCATTCAATAGTAGGTGGTTTTTGAGCAGTGTTTTTTTTTTTTGTTTGTTTGTTTTCTGTATACTAAACAATAAATTCCCACAACTTTACACCAATTACATTTTAGACCAATGGTGCCCAAAATTTGTAAAATTTTTCTTGGAAAATATTAGCTCTGAGTTTTTGTCCATTCCACAGTATAGTTTCCTGACTTTTTCCTTCTCTTTGCTTTTGTCTGTTTCCTTTTTGTGTCACTGGTTATATACTCTTTAGTGAGCTGTAAGAGGAAGTAAATTTAGGAGTACTGATAAGTCTTTTTTAGGTGGGTTGTGCATGGTATAGGATTCTCAGAAATTTGCCCCTCTCTCTGAAGACATAAGAATCAGCAAATCCACATAAGGCAAGGGACTCTTGCTTATCTCTTCTGGAGCTTCTACATGTATGTCCAGATCCTATGTAAAGATCTGGAACACTTCAGACAATCACCCAGACTTATTTTCTTAGGCTATATCTAGGAATTGAACAAATGTTTTTGTTAGACTTTTTTGTTGTTGGTGGTAGTCGTGGGGCTTGAACTCTGGGCCTGGGCGCTGTCCGTCAGTTCTTCAGCTCAATGCTAGCACTCTACCACTTGAGCCACAGCACCACTTCCGGCCTTTTTTGGTTATGTGGTGCTGAGGAATTGAACCCTGGGCCTCAAGCATGCTAGACAAGCACTCTACCACTGAGCCACCTTCCCAGCAGGAACAAGTGTTTTTATAATGAAATATCCCTTCAGGCATTCTATATCTTCTGGTATTGCAAGATTCTCAGACACTCATAACATGCTTCTTTTTAGACTAAATGCTGTCTTCTCTATCTCATTACCTTTTTGGAAGGTTTGGATTAATATATTAAAAAATTAAATATGTGAAAGTCTGAAATTTTATAATTGTTGACCTGCAATAACTTTAAAACATAGTCATTTAAAAAGCACAGTATTTTTCTGCAGCTTCCCTAGCTCATCATATATGTCTTTAACTTTATTTTCTTGACTTCAGCTGTTGGGACTGTTTTTACTGGCTGTTGAAAGAGCCAAAGGTTAAAGGTATTTTCTTAGTAAGTTGATTTACATCAAAAATTACTCCATATAGATTAACTGAAATGATGATACTGGTAAAATTCCCAGATTGGGATTATTCTAACATTTGGGTAGGCCCTCAGTGACAAATTGCTCTAAACCTGCTTGGCTCACCACTGTGAATTTTAAAACGTAAAAATATAAAAGTGTTTAAATTTTTCTTTCTGTTTCCTTATCAGAAATATTCATTTAGACCATAACAACTGTTAGAACAAGATAACAACTCCAGGCCAGCTGTCAAATGTTTACCATTATCAAAACTCTCCCTGGAGGGAGATGCAACTTTGGCTCGCCTCACCGGCAGTAATTTAATTTTTCCTTCATTCTGACTCGGAAATGGCAGCATTTTTCAAAGCTTCCTCCCACTGATGGCTGAAATTTTCCTTGTGAAATGATTTCCACCAGTCTTGAATCTTTCTTGTTTCTGCCGTCTTCACCTTTGCTGATGGTTCTGCAACTCATCACCAGCTATGCAAACTGACAGTTCACATCCTGAGGCAGCAGCAGGGTCTGGCCTGCAGAAAGGAGCAGCCTGACCAAATTTACGCTCACAAGATCTCTTAATTCACAAAAGCATTTGCTCTAGTTCCTGTGCTCTGCTGCAGGGCTATGGAGAGAAGGCGGGGGTGGGGAGGGGGGTGGATCTGTGAGGACCATGGGGAGAATGTTGGGAGGAGAAGAGAAGCTCTCTTCACACTCTACTGAGTACACAGATTGTAGAGATGGAAAACAGACAGAAAGAGGCATTTCCAACCATCCTGCTGATCTGTGCAGGAGTTCACCACCGAACTATGCAGCATAGCACCAGGCCCTTGTATTATTTAATGTTTCTTTTGAAAATTGGGCTTAAATGTTCAGCACAAAGAGCCCTCCCCCTTTACCAAAATTGACCACGAAAATAAGAATTATAGTGGAATACCTTAACCTTGGAACAAGAATGACCAGAAATCCTTTTGCTCTCTGGAGAGTTCTGTTGATTATGAAAGCTTACCAGGAGTTGACAGAGGAAGTTTTAGGTTGGATGTGAACTTAGTCTCTATGACATATTTCACTTTTTGCCCTCTCACATATTTCAACCCAGGCCGTCTGTTTGCAGAAACTAAAAGATCATCCTTGTCTGTTTCCTAGAATCTCCTGGAAGCTGAGGTTACCTTTTATCTTCTGGTGGAGATACGTTTTTGTCCTTTCCCCCACAGCCCTTCTCTCCTCCTTGAGGACTCACGTTCCCCTAACCCCCATGGCATGATCTACCCCAGATGGCTGGCACAGTCCCAGCACAGCATCCCTCACTCGTGTGCCACTTGGGCCCTCTGAAAGCTGCTTTCAAATACATGCTGTTTAAAATGACTGGGCCTTGCCAGGTGTAGTGGCACAAGCCTGGGATCCCAGCTACTCCTGAAGCCTAAATTGAGGAGATAGCTGTTAGAAGCTGGGGGATATTAATAGGGCCACCATTTCAACTAATAAGCTGGACAAAGTTGAGTATGTGAATGGTCCCAGCTACCCAGGAGGTATAGGTGTATGAAGCACCATCTGAGGACAGCCATAGGCAAAAATGTACGATTCTACCTGATAAATAACTAAAGCAAGACAGGCTGAAAGCATGGTTCAATTGGTAGAGCAACTACTTAGCAAGCACATGGCCTTGAGTTCAAACCCAAGTTCAACCCCAAAGTAGTAGGAATAATAAAAAGTGGTGTAGTAGTGCTTAGTAGTGCTTAGCACTCTTAGATGTGCTTCTATATGCTACCGATCACTTGTCTAAAACAACCTACTCAACTTGGTACATAATTTCATGGTTTTCAAAATGGAAACAAAATTAAGGTAAAAGAATCCTGAGGTAGGGCTGGGAAGGTGGCTCAGTGGTAGAGCTCTTGCCTTGCATGCATGAGGCCCTGGGTTCGATTCCTCAGCACCACATAAGCAGAGAAAAGAAAAAAGCCGGCAATGGCGCTGTGGCTCAAGTGGTAGAGCGCTAGCCTTGAGCTGAAGAGCTGAGGGACAGCGCCCAGGCCCAGATTTCAGGCCCCATGACCGGACCCAAAAAAAAAAAAGAATCCTGAGGTAATGCCAGCACTGGTTGCTCATGCTTGTAATCCTAGCTAATCAGGAAGCTGAGATCTGAGGATCACAGTTCAAAGCCAGCTTGGGCAAGAAAGTCCGTGAGACTCTTTATCTCCAATAAACCACCAGAAAACTGCAAGTAGCACTGTGGCTCAGGTGGTAGAGTGCTTTTCTTGAGTTAAAGAACTGAGGGACAGCACCTAGGCCCATAGTTCAAGCCCCACAACCAACAACAACAAAAAAAGAATCCTGAGGTAAGGTGAATTCTAGGTATTCCTGTAGTGATCATTTATAATCAAGCACTACTTTGGATCCCACACATTCAGAATGTATGCTTAGGAATCTTTTTTTTTCAATGGTAAGTCTTGAACTCTGGGCCTAGGCACTGCTCCTGAGCTTTTTTGCTCAAGGCCAGTACTCTACCACTTTGAGCCACAGGTCCAGTTCTGGTTAAGTCTCATGGTCTTTTCTTCCTGCACTGGCTTTGAACCATCCAGCTAGTGGATTTCTACTTCCCAGATATCTTTAGTATAACCTGCCTGTTTCCTTGTTTCAGCTGGCAGTTTTCCTAACTGTCTGCATACAGGCATTTTTATAGTCTCAACACACTTGATTTTTTTTAATTTAATTTTATTGTCAAGGTGATGTACAGAGGGGTTACAGTTACATACATAAGGTAATGAGTACATTTCTTGTTGAACAAATGTACTCCCTCATTTTTTTCCCACTTTCTCTCCCCCTTCAATCTTCCCTTCCAGTTGTAAAGTTCATTTCCAACATACTGTCTTTTGAGTGTCACTGTTACATTGGTTTGTCCTTTGTCCTTTGTCTCACCATTTGTTTTTTCCCTTCCCTTCCCCAATTCAGATTATACACACACACAAACACACACACACACACACACACACACACACACACACACACACACACACACACACACACACACACACACACACACACACACACACACACACACACACACACACACACACACACACACACCACTCACTCACAAGACACAGGACACCAAAATCAAATACAGTGACAACAGGAGATAAACCAAAGGGAAAAAATGAAAGAAAAAAAATAACTTCACACAGTATATTAAAAACAGCCACAACAAAGCAAAACCTCTTGCTTCCCTATATTGGAGTTCATTTCGCTTAGCATCATCCTAGACATATACTAATTAGTACAAATGAGGGAAACCATGGAGCCTATGTTTTTTTGGATCTGGCTTACTTCACTTAATATGATTTTTTCCAAGTCTTTCCATTTCCTTACAAATGGGGTGATGTCATTCTTTCTTATGGAAGCATAGAATTCCATTGCAACACACTTGATCTTATAAACTGGTTAGATATTACCAAATATCAATACAAGATATTTATAAAGGGCTGGAAATGTGGCTGAATGGTAGAGCACTTGCCTAGTTTGCACCAAGCCTTGGATTCATCTGCCACACTATTTAAAAAAAGAAAGACAAACGGAACGAGGTAGCCTAAGAGAATGGTAGTGATTGGAGAGATGGGGGAGAATGATGGGAGGAGTGACATTGATCACGATGAATTGAAGCCCCTTTGTACAACAACATAAAGATAATTTCAAAAATTCAAAATAAAAAATATGCCATTAGAGAAAAACGCTACAGAGATTTTGAGAAAAGAGACACCCAGAAGATTTTAAAACTTTGCTTATTCTCTGCCTGATAAAATGTTTAGCTGCCATATCTATGCAAGCTCCTGGTTTTATTTGGTGCTGTAGTAGTTCTTACAGGACTTTTTTTATTGAGTGCTTACTATATACCAACCTCTATGCATAAAATACTTCTAAATACTTCATTGAATTGTTTCATGGTGGGGGTCACACACCCCAGTGCCATTTTTGTCAGGCGAAGCAGGGATTCTAGTGGGTTACCTGCTCCTCTATTCCATGTCAACCCTACAGAAAGTTGGGCTCAGCTTTGCCAGACCTTCTTCCATTTAGACAGGAAATCCTCATGTTTATAGATCCCCCCTCCCCACCGCAGTTTTTTAGATTTTTTAAAGTGAAGGTTAGCTACAATAGTTCTGAACATAGATACTCTATGCCTTCCCTCCCCCCTGGCAGGTTAGGTTTAATTATTTGTACTTGCTCATTCTTCACACAGCTGAAGGGGAGCAACAGTGGGAATATACTCTCCATATGTCTCCCTCCAAATATGGTGTAGCTGGGCTTCACTCTCTTCTCTCCTCTCTCCTTCACTGTTGATAGAAATGTGCTGTTTGGCTCTTCACAAAATTATCAAACCATATGGTACTATAGTGCAGAGTGTCATCCTTGGGATAGCAATTATTCATAAGTTTTATGGAATTCATTATAACATGAAGGTACTGAAGACCGTAAATATCAAACCAAAAGTCTGTTAACTTGGCTGCCAATTTATCACTTCAACTCTTTGGTAATTCTCAAAAAGCTACACAAATACTCTAAATTGTTTGCAGAGTTCTTCAGGTTTCACAAAGAGTGGTCAATGTATTAGTGGCAATTTTACAAGGCCTAACCTGGTAAGCGAGAAAGGAGAAATCGGTAGTTTTCAGGATCTACTAAATATTTAATCGCTTTTATTAAAATCCTAAGTGAACTGTGTGGCCTGAAGGAGTTAACACACCTCCACAAACCTGCCTTGGCTGGTAAGATCGGGCTCATGATCATTATTATATACAGCTGTAAAGAGCTGGTTACATAGCATAAATTGCACTGCAATGCTTAGGCCACAAGATTACTCCAGAAGAATTGTACTGCTTGCTTGGTCATATATTTTGGTCTTTATTGCTAGTAGTTTATTCTCACGAGAGTCGGAGATTAGCCTTGCTTTTAATGTAAAAAAGTGTATCTGTGAGGGTAAAAATATAAAATGAAAATAGATTTTTAATGGCAACTTTGGTTCTTAGTATTAATTTTACATGCATTTTTCATTCTGAACTTTTAAGCAGTTTTGAGAAACATATGAGAGATTTGTGAACAAGGGCAAGAGAGGGTCAAATGTATCAAATCCTTGGATTCCAGCAAATGTAGGATTTGTGGAAGAGTGGTGAGGCGCACACACGTGTTGGGAATGTAAATTAAAATAAAACCCCACTCTGTGGAGACTTTGAGAAATGAGGAATGCCCGGTTGAGGCAAATGTGTAAGGTGTTTGTCTTCTTAATAAATTAAGCAAATATTAAAATAAACATTAATTTTATCAGTCTGCATTTTCCCTCCATGGATGAAAGTGTTTCAGGAAAAATCATAAAAGAATCTATGGTAGCTCAGAGAGGTTAAACTCAACAGTTGTTTTCTTTGAAGTGTCTGGCCATGAGGTTAATTGCCAAAACTGCTTGTGGAAAAGGTGGTAACAATTTAACAAGACTGTACAACTGCCTTGACTTAGATGAATATCAGGTGTTTGCAGATGTTTTTTTTCCTAACAGGAAAGGGGGTAGGGAGGAGAGGCAGAACAGAATGAAAAACAGGGGAGAAAAGGGGCCTGAATAAAGTCCCAACTAAACAGCCAATAATTCTTTGTTTGCTTAGCCAATCATCCTGTAATTGGCCAAGAGGTTAATAGGAGTCTATTGATTGGTCAGGCGTATTGCTTACTGTGGCTGTTTTTACAGTATGCTCCCAGACAGAAGGCTGCAATTACTGGAGCTCTCATTCCCACTCTTTAGGCCATTGGTACCCTGATTTATGAAACCTGAATCAGGTTACTGTTGGCAGTTTATGTTTTAAGTGTTGCCTTCTGGGTCTTTGCTGCTTATGGGTCAGTGTGCTATTTCTCATCATTTATTGTGGTCATTTGAGTAGGTTAGCTTATTTATGACTTACTGAAGTAGAGATACATTAAAAATAATAACCACCACCCACGTGGACTGAAAGGTGGGGGTCCATCCTACAAGAAGTGACAGAACCTTATCTGTTCTAGAAATGGACATTCTAGTCACCGGTGTGATCTTACAAAGATCAAGAAATAATATGGTCTGTCTTGTGGCTCTCTTTACCTGACATGTATTTTAACCCTTCAGTAATTCCCACTAATTGATTACATTTCGATTTGCTTTTGTGTATCTTCTAATAATTACATTAGGTTGCTGATATGCTTACAGTTAAGGACCTTAGGCCAGGTCTAAAATGCCTTCAACCAACCAGGCTGCCTCTGGACTGTGACAAGACTCTTATTATCTTAACCCATTCTGACCTAAGCATTACTAATAAGGTCCTTACCTCATCAGTTCATTTCTCACTTGCTGAACACGACTATAAATCCTTCCGTTACTCTTGATCCTGATTTTCCCCTCTGTTCAAACCTTCTTTTGTAGTTCAGAGTTCCCTGGGAGCTGAGTGGGAGGGAAGTAAATCTCAAGAGCTTAGAAAGCCACATTTACACAACTAGATCTCACACTTCCAACTAGTTAAAATCACAGTGACAGCTACTACAACCATTACTGCTGCTAATACTACTTCCTCCTTTTTTTTTTTTTTTTTTGCTTATATTATTGTTAAGTACTTGAGTGAATGCTCTCATGGCATCTGAAGATCCTCATCATTCAGCATTTGTATTTTGAGTGGCTGCTGTATGTGGGACTTCTCACTAGAGCTATAGGAGCAGTTCCAATGGGGTGGGTCATTTGCCTTCCATATATTCCTGCAAACTTGGGAAATGTTCTCCAAACATACCATGTTTTCTGGAAGAAATGGACTCAGCACAACCCCACAAAGTGCCACAATAAAAGGACAAGGGTCCCTGTATGCTGAGGGAGGCAAAAAAGTGTTAGGACAGGAAGTACAGGGATCCACTGTGCAGAAGATAAAAGTTGCTGCAGGTTGACTGCATTGAGCTCAGCCACAGATCTAAGAGCATGCTGGGCATGGACTGATGCAAGCATTAGCATGGGGAGTGGCTAAGCAGAGAAATGGCCAACAATCTAGTTTCAAGCTTCATTGGTTTTGATTTGATTAGATTGTGCCAAGGCTTGAACCCAGGCCAAGTGCTCTACCACTGAGCCACACTCCTCAGGACCCCATACTTGAGTTGTTTCCTTTTTCTAATTGTGAATACAATCTTGAGACTGTTTTTCCAAAAGAAAGAAAAGAATAATCCCATGGCTTCTCTGAGATCACAAGTTCCTTTCTTCCTTATCTCTCTCCCAAGTAGTGAAAGATACTCTTTCCTCAACTGGGCTAAAGACTTGAAGCTTCCCAAAGATTTTCTTTCTTTAAGGGAGCTAATTATGGTTTGACTCTTATTATTTTTACTACCGTCTTGACTATGTAGGAGATCATACATTTCTTCATTTATAAAATACTTTCTAAGCCAAGTACTGATGGCTCAGGCCAATGATCTCACCCAGGAAATCTGAGAATCAAGTTTCAATGCCAGCCTACCCAGGCAAGTCCATGAGATTCTTCTTTCCAGTTAATCACCAAAACCCTTGAAGTGGAGTTCAAGCTCCACAACTACCATCCCACCTCCAAAAAATATTTAAAAAAAAAACAAAACACTTTCTAAATGGCTGACCAGTGATATTGTTCACTGGTAGAGTACTTGCCTATGTCAGGCCCTGCATTGTATCCCCCACACGACCAGCGAAAAAAATTACTATCCAAGCATGTTGAGGCACATTTGTAATTCCAGCAGTCAGGAGGCTGGAGCATGAGGATTGTGAGTTTGGAGGTCCATCTGGGCTGCAGAGTGAAACAAAAACAATCAAAAATAAAACTCAACATTTACTATTATACTATATGAACTCTCCACTTTTCTTGTCCTTCTGACCTCACTAAAGTGCAAAATAACCTTGGTCATTTTCTTCCATCTGATGACTGTAGATGGAAGGGGCTGCCTTTCTCTCCCTGTAGTTTTTTCCACTTAAGAGAAATGACCTTTTCTAAGCTACCCCATCACCTCACTTTGGGAGCCTTTTCTGACTATAATATCACCTTTTGCATTTCTTTTCAATTATTCCAGCTAACCATTTGTTACCATAATGTGCTGAGGTGGGGTGTGCTAGTCTGACTTGTCTTTCAGAGTGGTAATTATAGGTCAAGTTTATAAAGCAAAATGTTAGACACTAAGTCTACAGGTCATCCACTGCCAGATTACCATTTTTCTCTGTTGTTCTCTTACCTTTCTTTAAAAAAAAAAATTTCCTGGGGCTGGGAAGGTGGCTCAGTGGTAGAGCGCTTGCCTTGCATACCCGAGGCCCTGGGTTCGATTCCTCAGCACCACATAAGCAAAAAGAAAAAAGCCGGAAGTGGCATTGTGGCTCAAGTGGTAGAGCGCTAGCCTTGAGCTGAAAAGCTGAGGGACAGCACCCAGGCCCAGAGTTCATGCCCCACGACCGAACCCCTGAGTGTTTAATTATAGGACACATTCAATTGGATTGACAAGTTTTCCATATATTGCATGAAAACACACTGGGCACCACCATTGGGAGGCCTGAGGGACATTTTAGCAAGGACCCAATGCCTGCTGGACAGAGAATATGTGTTGTTTATGCTTGAGGCCTTTTTTTTACTACCCTAATCGTTATTTTTACTATATCAGAGGAAAAGACAGGTCTCAATGTGCTTTAAAAATGTTTTGCTCATAATCTCTCCAGCATCACAAATCCCAATGTAATATAATATTTCCTATTTACTAACTTAGAGATGGTATCATTACTTTTAAACAAACCATGCTCTGATTTGTCATAATCCAATAATCTGGGTTCCAGAGAGGCCTTAGAAATGCATTCTCCACCAGTTGTATAATTTTTTTCCCTTTGAGACCAGATCTTGTGCAGCTTAGGCTATCCTTGAACTCTTCATTGTCCTCCCTCAGCCTAGTGAGTGCCTTTAGAATCTTTGCCTTGATATATATATCTATAGATAGATAGATAGATAGATAGATAGATAGATAGATAGATAGATATAGTTTGTTTTCCTGAACTTCACTATTCATTACCAACTTTCATATCAGAGGTCATAGTAAGATTGTTTTTTCATGATGTGATAATATGTAAATGTTGATTTTTTTGGCTGGAGGTTGTAGAATGTGTTACTGTTTTCCAGAGGACCTAACAAGCAGCATCACCACTACCTCCACCCCGCCACCACCACCAACAATGGACAATCCATGTTCTGAAACTGGCCACGTCTCCTAGATTTCAGAAAATTCTAGAATGGGGCTGGGAAGGTGGTTCAGTGGTAGAGTGCTTGCCTTGCATGCATGAGGCCCTGGGTTCGATTCCTCAGCACCACATAAGCAAAAAGAAAAAAAAAGCCGGAAGTGGTGCTGTGGCTCAAGTGGTAGAGCACTACTAGCCTTGAGCTGAAGAGCTGAGGGACAGCACCCAGGCCCAGAGTTCAGGCCCCATGACCGGACCACCCCCCCAAAAAAAGAAAATTCTAGAATGTCTCTTGATTTTACTCTCCTTTGTCTGTTCATAAGACCTCAATCTATTCTTTTTTAATTTTTAATATATATATTTTTTGTAAAGATGCTGTACAGAGAGGTTACATGAGTAAGGTAATGAGTACATTTCCTGTTGAGCATTGTTACCCCCCCCTCCTTTGTTTTTCCCCTACCATCCCTTCCCACTCTACCTCCCCAACTCCTCCCTCCCCACCCCATATTGTAAAGTTTATTTTAACATAGTGCCTTGTACATCTCATTGTTACAGTGGGTCAACCTGTATCCTTATTTCAGCATTTTCTTATTTCCCTTCCTCTCCCTAAATTAGAAAAATGTATATACAAGATGTAGGGCACCAGAATCAAATACAGTGAAAATGGGGGGGGGGGGGGGGAGGTAATCCCATGGGGGAAGAACATACAAAAGAAACAAAAACATCACATAGTACATTGTAAGTACATTAATAACAACAGCAAGAAAGATAAAACCTTTCCTGTCCCCATCTTGGAGTACATTTCACTTAGCATCATCTTACATGGTCATGTATACATAGCTTTTGACCTTTTCTGCTTGTCCTAAATATATACTAGTTACTGCAGATAAGGAAAACCATGGGACCTATGTTTCTTTGGGCCTGGCTTTTTTTCCCCTTAATATAATTTTCTCCAAGTCTTTCCATTTCCTAACAAATGGGGCAGTGCCATTCTTTCTGATGGAGGCATAGAATTCCATTGCATATAAAAACCATATTTTTTTGATCCATTCATCTACTGAGGGGCATCTGGGTTGGTTCCATATCTTAGCTATGGTGAATAACACTGCAGTAAACAAAGTTGTGCTGGTAGCTTTAGTATGGCCTTGTTTGTGATCGTTTGGGTAAATGCCCAAAAGTGGGATTGCTGGATCATAGAGGAGCTCTATGTGGTGTCTTTTGAGGAACTTCCATACTGCTTTCCAAAGTGATTAAATAAGTTTACCTCCCACCAACAATGCAGTAGGGTTCCCTTCTGGCCACGTTTCCTCCAGCATCTGTTGTTATTAGAGTTCGTGATTATAGCCATTCTACCTGGGGTGAGGTGGAATCTCAATGTTGTTTTGATTTGCATTTCTTTTATGGCTAGAGAAGTTGAACATTTCTCCATGTGTCAATTGGCTATTTTTATTTCTTCTTCAGAGAAGTCTTTCTTTAAGTCTTTAGTCCACGTATTGATTGGGCAGTTATTTCTTTGAGGCTTTGTTTTTCCCCAGTGAATTAGAAGAAGCAACCAAAAATTTATATGGAACAATAAAAGACCCCGATTAGCAAAAACAATCCTTAACAGAAAGAACAGTGCTGGAGGAATATCAATACCAAACTTCAAACTCTACTACAAAGCCATAATGATAAAAACAGCTTGGTACTGGCGTAAGAACAGACCTGAGGACCAATGAAATAGAACTGAAGAGCCAGAAATGAACCCACAGACCTAGAGCCACCTAATCTTCAATAAGAGGGCTAAAAAAATAGAATGGAAGAAAGACAGCCTCTTCAATAAATGGTTCTGGCAAAATTAAACACCTGTTGAAAACTAAAGCTAGATCCTTATATATCACCCTGTACCAGAATCAACTCCAAATGGATCAAAGACCTCAAAGTCAAAGCAGACACCCTGAAAACATTACAGGAAGGAATAGGAGAAACTCTAGGGTTCCTTGGGACAGGCCAAAATTTTCTTAATAAAGAACCAGAAACACAACAAATAAAAGAAAGGTTGGACAAATGAGATTGCATGAAACTGCAGAGCTTCTGCATGGCAAAGGACATAGCAAGATCAATAGAAAGCCCTGGAATGGGAGAAGATCTTCACTAACTGTACAATGGACAAGGGTCTCCTATCTAAAATATACTTATAAGTCAAAAAAATTAAATCTATCGATCTATTCTTTTAGTGTTGCTTACTTCTTCAATACTACCTAGTTCTCTTGAAGGACCTTCCCATTGGACACCTGTCATACTGCCTTCTTCTCTTTTTTTCTATTCCCTTTGGTTTGTTTTCAATCTGCTTTGCTTTACTGGGAGAGGAAGGGAGAAAAGATGAGAGGAGGAAGAAAAAAAAGAAGTATGGAAGGAAATTATGTGTTGAGAGTTGGTGCAAGTACAGTATTTCAAGATATAACTGTTAAAAAACTTTGTGTGCTTACCCAGATATGACACATTCCCCTTTTCTGGAATTTTTTTTTTTTTTTTTTTTTTACGTATTTCTGTGACTTGGTTATAATAGTTTTAGAATGAAACTGTCACTACAGGCTTTCAGATTTTTTCTTTTTCACTTGTGGGGCTTGAACTCTGGGCCTGGATACTGTCCTTCAGCTCTTCACCACAAGGCTAATGCTGAACTACTTGAGTCATAGAGTGACTTCCGGTTTTCTGAGTGGTTTATTGGAGATAATCTTATGGCCTTTCCTGCCTGGGCTGGCTTTTAACTGTAATTCTCAGATCTCAGCCTCCTGAGTAACTAGGATTACAGATGTGAGCCACTGGCACCCAGCTGGCTTTTAAGATTCTTTAGAACTAAAACATGACTTTATTTAATCATCAGAATACTTAGTATTTAATGTATTTACTGTAAAAAGAAAGAAAACATTATATAGTAAACATATTAGCAGTAAGTATATTATTTCTATGTTGGAGCTTGAATCACTTGAACCGTGCCTCCAATTCCTGGATCTTTCTTTTTCTTTCTTTTATTTTTTTTTTGGTTGGTCATGGGGCTTGAACTCAGGGCCTGGACACTGTCTCTCAGCTCTTCAGCTCAAGGCTAGTGCTCTACCACGCAGCACCACTTCTGGTTTTCTGGTGGTTTATTGGAGATAAGAGTCTAACAGACTTTCTTGCCCCGGCTGGCTTTGATCTGAGATCCTCAGATCTCTGCCTCCTGAGTAGCTAGGATTACTGGCATGAGCCACAGGAGCCCGGCTTGAATCTTTCTTTTTTTAAGTACAAGGATAGCCAGGCACCAGTGGCTCACACCTGTAATCCCAGCTACTCAGGAAGCTGAGATCTGAGGACCTCAGATCAAAGACAGCCTGGACAAGGAAAGTCCTTGAGACTGTTATCTCCAATTAACCACCAGAAAATTGCAAATGGAGCTGTGGCTCAAGGGGTAGAAAGCTCAAAGACAGCACCTAGGCCCAGCGTTCAAGCCCCACAACCAACAAAAATAAAAATAAAGTACAACATTGATGCATAATTTTGATCCAATGGACCTAGTATTATTTAAGTTTGGGTTTTAGCTTGCCAAGGACAAAAGACAGCATTTCAGAAATGTTGTCATCTCTGCACATTTTCTTGAAATTCTAGAAAATTATCTCCATACAGTGCAGTGGTGCTGGTCCTGGGGCTTGAACTTGGGGACTGAATGCTGTCTCTGTGTACCTAAGTTCCACTTCCAGTTTTTTTGGTGGTTAATTGGAGTTGAGTCTCCCAGTCTTTCTTGCTCAGACTTGCTTTGAACTTTGACCCTCTGATCTCAGCCTCCTAGTTACTTGGGATTATAGGAATGAGCCACCAGCACCCAGCTCAATACAGAGAATTTTTAATAAGATATCAGGCATCCTGACTCATGAGCTAATATCAACAAACCCATTTTATTGTATAGTGAAAAGAACTGCAGGAGCTTACTTGGAATATGATTGTTATATATAATTATATGCAGTATTTCTCCTTGCTAGAATATGTGTTAAATAAACAGCATATAGTGAAAGGTTAATGAATGTATTTCTTGTGTGTGCGTGTGCATGTATGTTTTTTGGGTCTCCTGCTTGAAAGGCAGGCAGTCTACCACTCAGCCATGTCCCATTCCAATAAGTATACCTCTTGATAATTTTGGTGAGCCAGGCACGCTGATATCTGAGGATCAAGGTTCAAAGCCAGCCTGGCAGGAAACTGTAACACTATTATCTCCAATAAATCACTCAGAAAACCAGAAGTGGTGCTGTGGGTCAAGTGGTAGAGCGCTCACCTTGAGCTCTAGAGCTGAGGGATAGCACCCAGAGTTCAAGCCCCATAAGTGACAAAAAAAAAATATGATGAAAGTTATGAAAAACAAATAGTAGTGGGCCAAGTCAAGTGATATGTTTGTGGGGAAATCTGAACCGAGTACAGTAAACATGTCCCAAGTCTTTGTGCTATAAATGTTATTTGTACTTTAGTTTTTGACTTATTGTTTTATTAACAAAAGGGAACATTGGTGTTCACAAATGAATAATTCACACCTAAGTCTTGTTTTGACTTATTTGATAAAGCTTAAATTACAGGTTGGAGTGATGCGGTAGGGTGGAGGATGTAGCTTTAGAGCAAGTTTTAACTTAAACTTGCCACCAAGCCTGAATTTTTAGGTCTGTCCAGAAGCAAACTTCTCTGGTATTTGTCAATAAGCAAAAAAAAGATATTGGCTCTCAGATAACAGGCATTTGGTGAACTGGCGACAGTCTTGCAAGCGAGAATGTTCAAATGACTTCAGCTCTTTCTAGCTTCATTATGTCAGGCTGGCAGATCACATATGGCATTATGGAAATCAGCAAATGAAAACCATATTGATCTGCATTGAGAACAAATGTAAAAAAGGTGGTCTCAAGGAGGAGCAGAGAAGAGGAATGCTTTCCTGGTCAACCTGATAGGCCCTTGTTAAGGCCTTTTAATCATTTATTAACGTAACCCTCCTTCTTCCCTCTCCACTCAGATTACCTCAGCCACAGAGCATCCTGCTCCATTTATCTTTTAATGTTTCCTTTATTTAATTTATTTTTAAGCTCTAAGTTATACTCTTATTTCAGAATTGAGTTTTACTTTTCATGGGATTGTTTTAAGTGACTTAAATGACTTTTCCCAACAAGCTCACCAGGCATTCAAAGGAAGAAAAGCATTTGCTGAGATTCACCTATCAGCAAATAATTTATTTGGTATGCACCACAACCCAAGGCAGAGAGACAGACAGTCAGCCAGACACATTAGGAAGATGGGGAGTAAAATCCAGGTTCTTACTAAGCCTAATTCTCTGATTAAAGTTGGGGTCAATGAATTAAATTTAGAGTCTTCTTTTCAGGGTTTGAAACTTAGCTTGGTAAAATTATTTCCAGTCTGAACCTAGAACCTCGGTCACTCTTCCTTTCCCCATTCATCCCATGGCTTCAGGAGAAGTGTGGCTTTTCTTTCATCTTGTTTCTTTGTGGGAAAACTTAAAAGCAATATTTGGTGTGCCAACATGAGACAGAGACATGGAAGTGTGGGATTTGTGGGTGATTATTTTTCTGGGCTTCCCTGCTCACCCTGGATCCCCTTTGGGTTTGTAGTTTGTTGCCTTTCCTAAAAATCATTTTCACACCTGGGTTTGAATGGGTTAGGCCTCTCTGTCTCCTTCTCCTGCCTCCTCTTTCATATACAAGTCTATGTCAGGAAATATGTTTTTTTTTTTTTGTTTTTCGCTTTTAATGGAATCATGTCTATAGTTGACCAGTAACCTATGCATGTGAGTCTTTGCAATACTAATTGGCATATAACAGTAATTGTTGTAGGTTGGGCCATGATAACCTTGTAAAAAAGATCCATGCACAAAAGAAGCCTGGAATACGGGTATAAATTTATGACTTGAAATTGATATATACAACGTTCAATGATAGACTCACAAAAAAATTAACTGGTTGACAAAACTGAATATTTGTAATGTTTTTTTTTTTCTTTTTTGAAACCACCTCATTAAAATCAGATTCTCCAGCATTTAGTGACTGAGACTTCATTCTTGTAAACTATGCACTAAATTCTGAAATAGGAATTCACAACAAAACAAGCATGTTCTTCTCTGGGTGTTACAGAGTCAAATCACTGAATTTTCTCTCTACTCTGGATGCCCTATTCACAACCGTTTGGGACTGATTATTTTTAACTTAGCTTTTCTGTTCCTTTGCTTTCCCAGTGCATCTTGGGGGAAATGTCTCTGGTTGATTTGGATATCAAAGGATGCGCAATGTCTAGATCTAATTTATCTAAATAGAATTCAAGAATTTTATTTCATTTTGGTTCTCCCTGGAGACTCCAAAGATTTATTCAATAATATATTTGGAAAAACCATGTATGAAATCTATTCTCTGTCTTCTTCTTGCATACTCATTGATTTCTAAGTGCTTTTCCTCTTAGACTCGCATTACTACCCCACTTTCCTTTCTGGGCTCTACATCAAACAGTGTATGAATTACAGCAGGAGTGCTGTCTGAGGAGACTTCCTCCCCTTGTTTGTTGCAGAAGAACAGAACATTAAACAGTGAGTGGACTATGCAGAAATGCTCTCCCTTTCGTCTCTTTCTTTCCTTCCCTCCCTCCCTCTTTTGTTCACTCTTTCCTCTCCTTCTCTTCCTCTCTCTCTCTCTCTCCCCCATTCCCAATGGGAGTGTTGTTTATAGAGCATTATAATTTATAACTGAAGAGAGTGGATTTAATTTCAGTGGAGAGGCTCGCCAGCAGGGCGCCAGCC
The DNA here is from genome assembly GCF_019054845.1 of Dipodomys spectabilis. Taxonomy (NCBI): domain Eukaryota; kingdom Metazoa; phylum Chordata; class Mammalia; order Rodentia; family Heteromyidae; genus Dipodomys; species Dipodomys spectabilis. The sequence goes on from NW_024870681.1 coordinate 9,048,412, forward strand.
TGCAATCATATGAATCAGCAAGCTGCAAACTCTATTGAATGGAAAGTATTATCGCTGGCCACAAACGGACACTGTTTCTCCTAAACAACTCCCTTGGTGCAGGAAGACCTTGTCTCCATTCATCTATTTTACATATCTACTTCTGTTTTAATTTTGCCATTTCCTAAAAGTGTTTTCTCTTTAGATTGCAAACTTTTCTCTTAACTACCTTATTTCCTGACCCAGTGTTGGAAACTGTGGTTGTACATTTCTGACTGATTTGATAGCTCTCTATTTCTATTCCTGACCATGTATGACTTTAGTTGTCCATTTGCTCTCCTTCCTGCCTATAGCTCTTGTTTTTTCTTTTTAATAGGATCTGTTAAACATGCAAATAAGACTGTGATGAATCATTAAGATCAAATGCTATTCAGTTTTGATCACCTAAACTTTTATTTAATCATGGGTATTTTGTTTCTACTCTGATTCTTTTCTTTAAAAATTCATGGAACAATTTGGGTGTTTTTTTTTCCCTGATATGAGATGATATCTTATTCTTTCCCTGACCTACCACCCAAGGTCTTGTGATATTATTACTTGTACCTTTATACCACATTTTTCTCAAGTGTTCAATCACATTTCAGAAAGAGTGATAGAATTTATGCATGACTTTTGGTGGTTTTTTTTTTCTTTAACCCAATATCAACCACTTTAATGTAGTTACATTAAATCTCTGACTCATTTTTAAAAATCAAATTAGACCTAGTACCTTTTTTCAAAAGTGTTTTACTGAATTCATGTTGCTATTAAAGTTGTGGCAATTTGGCTAGTGAATCTTTGACATTAAACAGATTATACTATATCAAATGTCAGGTTATTCTCATCCAGACTTTTCAAAAATTTTAACACTTATGTCTTAACAATAGAATACAAGTCACACAATGAGCCAGTTAACTGATACTGCTATTTGTTTAAAGAAGTAGAGGACTCATCCACCCAAGCATTGAGATTTTTCCTATAAAGGAATCCTATTAGATTCCAGAAGAAAAACTTGCCTCGTCTGACTATATTTGTTTAGAATGACAATCTTATATTTAAAAAAAAGAATAAAATATAACTAAACATGCTCAGGTATTTAATAAGGTTCACATTTTGTTGTAAGAAATGTCTCATGTATATATAAAGAAAAATCAGCCTGCATATTTTCTTGCACAATTTAACATCAATAAGTAAAATGAAAATAACCATAATTCTTGCCATTTTTAAACACAAGCTAATGAGTTCATATATATTCATAAATTTTGACTCCTAAAAGGCTAAGAATAGTTATAGACTTCCTTCTCAACTAGAAATTCTTTTAGCCTTTGATTACTCAATAAGAATTACACAGAGAAACAAAATCAATATGTTTACTTCTGCTTAGTTTCAGAATTAAATTTTTCTATGGTTTGATAATAGTATCCGCTTTGAAAGTTTCTCTTGGGTTTATTTTCAATTCCTTGTGCAGGTAGATATTACCCCAACAAAAACTGGTTACCAACAAAAAATAACATTTCCTTTTTTTTTTCCTCCCTGATAAATAGTACATGCAGTGAGGAGTCAATTGTGATGTGATTTCAAGAGAACATGTTTCTAAATCGTTTCATTCTGATTTTAAACCCTTTGGTAAACCCGGGCCATTATATATGTATTTTTATTAAATTGTTAGGATTACAAAAACTATGTGCAGCTCTATAAAATATACAGAAATCCTGTAGTGTTAACATCCTTGAGGAGGTAGATGGTGAGAGCTGCACTACAGCATAGTTAGTTCATTAGGTGCCAGACCTCCTCAGTACTGCAGAAGCCCTGACTTCACCCCTTTCTTAACAGAGCCCTGGAGAGGGGGGCTCTTTGTCTTTTCCCTTGATCCATGTGTGTTTTGCTTTATGTTCTGTTGGTTATTCTTCTTTATCTGAGATGTAATGTACTGTTCCAGACAGATGTGATTTATTTGTCCTTTGTTGTGAATACTGTCTGTCAAAAACTACCCTAAGAACTCATGAAATTCAATCCTAGAATGGATACTGTTTACCTGTGTGTTAGATTCTTTTTTTTTTTTTTTTTTATCACTTTGTGGTCTAATCCCAATGAGGATTTTCTGAACTTGAATAAAAGGAAATATATGATAGTTATCTTATGTAAATAGCAATGTAACTTTAGAGTCGCCTATAAATATAGTTGTCCAAAATCTTTATATGCAAGTAGACTCAAAACTTTTAAATTGATTTCCAGGAAATTTGTTAACATTGCTTTTAAACACACAGACACACAGACACACACACACACACACACACACACACCTTTTTTTTTTGCAGAATTGCTGCATGTTATAGTGACTTAACCTCTTAACATAGTATCTCTTCTTTGATCAGAAAAACTATATTAAAAATACTGTGACTACAGTTTTTTTAGTCTAGGCGACTTTGTAAAAGTCCTTCTAATATAGTTACTGTTCCACTTAAGCCCTTAGCATGGACTTGCTTGATGGTGGTTACCCTACTGAGTTTCTGATCATTACTTTAATAAAACTTGCTCAGGTATCATGGCGGAGCAAGCCTGTGTCCTGCCTGCCCTGTTACCATGTTCCTGCATAGCATACTTGGCAGACTTAGCAAAGCTTAAAAGTCAGCTGCATCAGGGAGAGTGATAGAGGGGGTGAGATTGGTTAGAATACATTGTAAACATGCGTGGAAATCTAACAGTGAAATTCCTTCGCCCCTGTGTATCTAATGTAAGCTAATAAAAACATTTTTTTTAAGTCAGCGACATCTGTGTGATCCAATTCTGCTCTGACTGGGAACAATTGAGTATACCATTTGTTTTCTAAATATCACAAACATCTTATTTTCCATTCATTAGGGCTTTTTTTTAATTGCCATAGGCTGAGGATTTTTCAATGGTTTTAACATTAGTGTGTCCAAAAACTGAAGTGGCCTTATTACTGATTGCAGTAGGTAACAGTGGGATCTCTTTAGTTAAGCTGTGAACTTGAAGGAGGTTTCTGGTGCGGGTGGCTCTTCCCTCACTTTCTGGAGCTTTGATGTGCCCCTGCAGCTGATATAAATGGAGGGAAGGTGTCCGGGAGAGGAAAGCTGCCTGGCAGCGGTAGATTAAAGTATTTCTGACCCACAAAAGTAACCAAATGCCCATATTTCTTCATTTAACATAATTAATTCCTTGTATTTCCATTGACTTTGATAAAGTGGCTTTCCTCTTCCTTCTCCACTTCTCGCCCTCTGTCAACTTTGAGGAGAGTGTCAGAAATCTGTAGCTAAAATATTCTACAGATGATGAAGGATAGCAAGTCTTTTTGAAAACTCACATCAGAAAGTCTCAATTAGATTGCTGCCTAGCAGGAAGCTTATAATAACCACATTAAAATAAATACTTTATTTCATTTTTAGTGTGCTGTATTTCAGCAGAAAGGATTGTAATCTAAGGGCAGAAAGAAACATTTTGGTTCAGCTGTCAAGTCAATTCACATTTTGTTAGAAATGTATAATTACAGGAAATTTATGAAAAGTGTTACACATTTCTTAGCAAATATAGCTCAAGAGGAGTTATACTTGTATGTGGAATTTAAAATGACCTGGGGTAGATTTTGATCGTTGTACAATTGTTGCATTTAACTTAAAGCAGTGTCCTTATTTCATTAAGACGGAGTATTCTTTCAGCTTATTATTTAAAAGACAGTATCACAAAATGTGCCTATGTGTCTGTGCAATATTCCATTGATCATGGGTAGATTCTATCAGAGTCTCTTTTCCTTCTTTCATGAAACCTTAGTGTATACATTTCTGAATGAAAAGTTAGATGACAGCCTCAGTTTAGACAATCTGGTAATGGTTGAGGCCATCTGGAAAAGTGACGTCAGTGAGGGGCAAGGGTAGTGTCTGGCACAGGGTCATCAGCCACCCCCACCCCTCCTCTCCAGCACACACATCAGCCTCCACAAATCCAGTTTCATGGTGCCTGAGTTGCTGTCTGGTTGGTTGAACTCATCCTCCTCAGCTGATATTTAACTAGTAGCATGTGCTTGAAAACTATCTGTATTGCCTTCTTCGGCCTTTATAACATGATTGCTACACAAAGATGAGCATCAGTGATCTGCTGTGATGAAGAGAATTACATATATATATATATATATATATATATATATATGGCTTGCATTTAATGCTATAAGTAAATATATTCCTTCACTAAGAAATCCTAAATTTGTATTCATTAGCCAAGGCAATGTAGAGTTGATTCACATTAATAAACTGGCTGTGGATTTGGTTGTTAGACTATAAAGTTTGATTTGTACGTGGAGCATATTTCCATCTTAAATATAATGCACATATCCTGGTCCTACACCATTTAGATAGAAAATGAATATCCTCTATTGGAAAATGCCATGAGTGAGTTAAACACAGAGATTGAGATGGGAATTGAGCTACAACTCTTCACTGAAGTGTGTTTCTTGTGGGAAGAGGAAACCCATCACCATTCTTGACCCACTGGAAGACATGGCAAGGGAAAGAATCCTTAGGAGAGGAAACATTCACAAATGCTATTAAAGAAATGTTCTGCTAGCCATATTTCTTTTTATTTTGAATAAATGAAATTTTCAGATGTGTTTGTCTCCATTGAAGGAATATATTTCTCCTATCATATATAGAGAGAAGGGGCAGATTCACATGCCATATTTTATTTGGAGATGTCCTGACGGAATTTCTCATGACCTTTTCCCATGCTACAGTCTGTTGTCCAGCAGTAAGAGCAAGGTGATCCCAGGAATAAACCTTGTTGTTATGGTTCACTGAGTTTTTTGGACTCTGCATTTATTTTAGCAGACTTCTCTGATAGCATTTTGCAGTTTTCAGCTTTTTGTGTTGGAAACACCAATAATAAGTAAACCAGTTCAGGAATATATTTCTTTCTGAAACTAGTTCCATGTCTTAGTGTCCTTCTTGGGGAGGAACAATATTTATAGGCAGGCCCAGGACCTGAGAAAGAATCTGTAATTTGCATGTTTCTGTCTTGTTTATTTGGGATTTTCAAGTAAACCAACAAGGTGTTAGAATTTTTTTCTTAAAAATAATACATACAAGCATCTTCTTCATGGTATTTCTTTGCGGGGGGGTGGGGGAAAGGGGGGCGGTCGTGGGGCTTAAACTCTGAGCCTGGGCACTGTCCCTCAGCTCTTCAGCTCAAGGCTAATGCTCTACCACTTAAACCACAGCAACACTTCCAGCTTTTTCTGTTTATGTGGCGCTGAGGAATCAAACCCAGGGCTTCACTCATGTGAGGCAAGCATTCTACCACTGAGCCATCTTCCCAGCCCTCTTCAAGGTATTTCTGTAAGTTTAGTGATACTTTTGAAAAGATCAAGACATCATTCAACCATTTTTTGTTGAGCAACTATTATGCACAGGAAGAGTAACTAGGATGGGTTTACCAGAGTAGATATTATTTACATTATATGAATGTGTGCTCACATGATAAATAATATTCAATAAAACATTTCCTTTTACACTCAAAATTAGCAGATCAGTTCTTCTCAACTATTAGGAGATTGGGTAGCTTCTATTCTCTTAACACTTGAATGACTGTGATATGTTATGATTGAAAGTATAATTACAGTATGCCTTGCCAGTGCAATGCTCTGTAGAGTCAATATTTAGTTAAGATTAAAAGTTGTATTTCAGAGGCCTTTCTGAAATATGGATGAAGTAGTAGTATCCATTTATCCAAGAGTCAGAAAAGATAAGCAAGGTGTTACTTATCTGTAATCCTAATACTCAGGAAGCCAAGGCAGGAGGATCACTAGTTTGAACCCCCTTGGCTATGGAATGATTTTATGGCCAGCCTGGACCACATAGCCAGACACTGTCTCAAAGAGAAGAAATTTACCAAATAAAAAACACATCAAAGATTTAATTGAAGCCACCATATTATTAGGCTAGGCAGGAAGAAAAATTGTTTTAAAAAGTAGATAATGATATGACTTGAGAGGACACATCAATAATGAAATATTCATAAAAGCTTTAATAGAGGGACTGTGGACTCATGTTGGCAGATTTTTAATCAGTGGTATGATGTTGAACAGTTCTGAATCATTTACAAACTATTAAACTATGTTCAATGTTAATTTTATTGAATACAGTTCATAATATCCTTTTTTCTTTATAAGTTGGAATCCATACCAAATAGATAAGATACCTCTTCATGAATAAGAAAGTTCTTTTAACTTGAACCTGTTACATCCTGGTTAGAGTACTCCGATGGTCTTTTACCAAACGTCCTGGCCAGAGCATTGAGGTGGAAAAGGTGATGATCTAGTTGCATCTCCATAACAGTGTTTGTCAGGGACGGAGAGTGCCTGGCAGGCCTGCCTGGAGAGTGTGTGCAATCACAACGTTCTACCTTGAGATTGCTTCTCCTCTGTGGGTCCTGTCCATGCTCAGTAGCTCCTACATGTATGTGGTATGTTTGAAAGTAAGCTCTATTAAAACAATCATACCTAAATTACAATCTTCTCTTCTTCCTCCTAAAAAAGGGAGCCTTGGGGCCAAAGGAATTAGAACAAACTCACCTAAGAAGCTATTTTCTCTCCAGAAAATGACATCATGCCCTATCACCTGACCGCATACATTTCAGTATTGTTATGCATTCTGAGGGCATTTAAAAGTAAAATGTTAAATATAAAAATACATTTTTGCATTATTTTATTGCACAGATGCTGTACAGAGGGGTTATAGTTACATGAGTAAGGTAATGTAAACATTTCTTGTCAAGCATTGTTACCCCCTCCTTTGTTTTTCTCCTATTATCCCTTTTCTCCCCCACCTTCCCTACTCTTCCCCCCACCCCACCAAATTGTAAAATTCATTTCCAACATAGTGTCTTGTGAGTCTCATGTTACAATGGGTCATCCTGTGTCCTTATTTCAGTAAAAAATATATTATTTAAAAAATTATTCTAACATGTTAAAGACTTTTTGTAACATTACCTCAAATAATACTTAAATTAACTTGAGTAGGGAGGAAATACTATTTTGTACCTCGAGGCTAAGTAAAGAGAAGCTTAGAGATACTAAGTAATTTCAACAGAATGACTGACAGAGAGTCAAGGGGCTGGGAAGGTGGCTCAGTGGTAGAGCGCTTGCCTTGCATGCATGAGGCCCTGGGTTCAATTCCTCAGCACCACATAAGCAAAAAGAAAAAAGCCGGAAGTGGCGCTGTGGCTCAAGTGGTAGAGCGCTAGCCTTGAGCTGAAGAGCTGAGGGACAGTGCCCAGGCCCAGAGTTCAGGCCCACAACCGGATCCAAAAAAAAAAAAAAAAGCCGGAAGTGGCGCTGTGGCTCAAATGGTAGAGTGCTAGCCATGAACTGAAGAGCTGAGGGACAGCACCCAGGCCCAGAGTTCAAGCCCCATGACTGGACCCCCAAAAAAACAAAACAAAAACCTGAGAGTCAAGCTTAGGTTTTGTGAAACCTAACTATGTTTTTCTACCACGTGACAGTATCATTCTTAGGATGGTCATGATCACAGCTAGAGTAGTTAATTGTATTTTCAGCTTCTAAATGAGCTAAGAAAACTAAACCTCATGATAAATTTCTCCCCATTATGGCTAGTTTATTCTTTGCAAAACAAAATACCTTTCCTCAAGCTCCTCTTGGCAGAATATCAACAACCAGCCCTTGAATTCCCTCCTGTCATATTTTTGCCCTATAAAGTAGCTTAAGTAACTGATATCTTTGTCAGTCTGCCCTCCCAACTACTAGTAAAAAGGAAGTTCACAGCAAGACCTACTAATGCTAGCTTATAGCCCTATAGGTATTTTCTTAAATAATACATTCATTTTGTAGAATAGGTAAATATTTATTGAATGCTTAATGTGCTTTTAGCATTATGGGAGATGAGAAAACTTGGTTCTTTTCTTCTTTTTGTATGTTTTCTATTGTAAAAATACATGAGCAGGGCTGGGAAGGTGGCTCAGTGGTAGAGCACTTTGCCTTGCATGCATGAGGCCCTGGGTTCAATTCCTCAGCACCACATAAAGAAAAAAGAAAAAAAAAAAGCCGGAAGTGGTAGAACGCTAGCCTTGAGCTGAAGAGATGAGGGACAGCTCCCAGGCCCAGAGTTCAGGCCCACAACCGGATCCAAAAAAAAAAAAAAAAAAGCCGGAAGTGGCACTGTGGCTCAAATGGTAGAGTGCTAGCCTTGAACTGAAGAGCTGAGGGACAGCGCCCAGGCCCAGAGTTCAGACTCCACGACTGAACCAAAAAAAAAAAAAAAAAAAAATACATGAGCATAGTAATGAGTACATTTCCTATCAAGCATTGTTGCCTCCTACTTTGTTTTCCCCCTACTTTCTTTTCTCAATTCAAAGAGTTTTCATTGGAAAAGATGAGGCATAAAGGCATTTAAATTACTTAAATGATGAAGAAGTGTCCCAAGACACTATATGATTTATTGCTAAATTAATGGTCCAATAGTAAATGCTTTGCATTCAAGGAAGAGAGAATTATACTCTTGGAATTGTAATGCAGGTAGGGTCCCTGGCTAATTACTGGTACCCCTACTTTCTAAAGAGAAGGCAAAAACTCAGAACAACATAGAAGCTTAAAGTTATAGAGCAAGAAGACGTTGTTGGGTCTAGAATTCAAATTCTGTCTTTCTAAGAACTACACTTCCTTCCTGACCTTTAGGCACTTAGATTTTTAAGCATTTGATGAAATCTCACTAGTAATACTTTTTAAGCTCTTAACATGATCTAATGTGGATTTGTAGAAACTCTTGCCATGCCTAGCCAGTACTGTAAGAGACGTCCCATTTCAACTTAAAGTCCAATGATGTGTGTGTGTGTGAGAGAGAGAGAGAGAGAGAGAGAGAGAGCTTGTGCGCATGCCTCTGTGCATTTGCCACAGAAGACACATAAATTTAGATAGAAGCACAGAAATGGAGGAGAAACATTGGGACTAGAGCTTCTGAGGAAATTGATATGAGCAAGGCAACTTGGGAAGTGCATTCTATCCAAAAGGAAGTTCAATGATTTACTTTCCTTTACTAATCAGCTCTCTGTCCCACATGTGTTTTGTGTGTGTGGTTTTAACAACTTAAATGCTTGCATACTTGCTGCTAAAATTTACCTTTTTTATCCTCAGTACTGAAATTTGATTTCAGGTCCTCCTGCGTGAACCATACAATTAGTTCTTTTGTTTGAGATAGTCATCAGTGTATTGAGATAGGGTTTGGGGGTTTTACCCAGATCAATCTTGGGCCATGATCCTTTCATGTTGGCCTCTCTGTCCTCTAGGATTATAGGCATGTACCACCATGCCTGGTTCCAAAGCTTGTGTTTTTATATTTGTGACTATAGACTTACTCCCCCTCCTCATTTGGTATAATATAGCACTGCTTGCCTCTTTATGTAGAATTCATTTTATTGGCTTTTATCACTGTTTGGAAACAAATGATTTTTATGCCCCCTGACAAAACATTTCACTTATTCATTTGCTAGGTCAGGCTTGATCCTCTCACCCCTTCTACCCACCCCCCCTCTGTCCTTCTGTTTTTCATTTCTCTAACTCAAAACTTTTTCTACCCTTCCAGTTTCTCCTCCATAACTGTCACACTCTGGAAGGAGTTTTTGATGACCCTTTGACACCAACTGTGTGAGCCTATCCTGTTCCTAGTGCCTCTCCCATTTCTCCCTTCTCTTACATTTTGTATTTGGTATTTAATTGCCAAGCCATAAGATGGGCTCATATCCTTTTCTGCTTTAAGAAATGCAATAAAGTGAAAGTTAATTCCTTTTTAGCAGTGACTTTGAACATATGGAGATTAGGTCTTAATTTTCTCCCTTTTCCAAGTACTTATATCTCATTTACCCTCTCTCCACTCTAGAATTCCAGGGTGTTTTTTTCTCACTAATTTAATTAGGCCACAAGGTTGAGGCTTCATGGTAGATCAAAAAATGTATGATATGCTTGAGAGATCAAGACGGCAAATTGATTACTTCTGTAGCAAAGGTTGGCAAATGTGGGAGAGGGAGCAGGTACTGCCCTGTGCTGGAGGATTGGAGTCAGTGATCAAGGCGAGTCTCAGTTCATTAACTTCTGAAGACTTAGAGTCATTGTGAATATAACTGCTCAAACCGCATTGCCATTACAATATAGCAGTTATGGAATGACTTATGTTGCCTCCAGTCATGTCCAAGAGTATAATGTAGGATACTGAGCATTCTAGAGTAGCATACCCTGATGTCTATCCATTTTACCTCCTTTCCTATGGCCCACAACTGGAATAATCTCACTCCAAAGGTGTAAGTGTGGAAAATGCACTCCTCCTTGCTAAGATTAGTCAGGTTTTGTTTCTCACCTTGTCATCCAAAATTACCATCTGTCATGAAGTACAATGTATAGCAATTCCCACTGTGTTTGCAGCTAACATATTATTTTAAATTGAAATGCATTTTAAAAAACAATTAACAGCACGCCATCAAGACATATGTCTTCTCGACAATTGTAATACTTCATTTTGATCCTATCTCAAATAGTACCATAAATTATTTTGATTGTATTTGCTAATAAGCCTATTTTTGAATGACTTTTAAAGTATTTCATTTGGAAGTTGACAAATTATTTTAAACTTAACAGTGTTTTAAATGTACAATTAAGAAAAATCTATATATTTTCAGTCCTTTACACAGAATTATAATAACTTGTTTTGACACTTTATACATGAATCACCTAATTGTACTATGTTCATCTCAATGTACATTAGAAGTTTTCCTTATACCTTCATAAATTAAAAAAATCTGAAAAAAGAATATACATTTTATTTGTTAAATATATATATATATATATATATATATATTTTTTTTTTTTTTTTGGTCGGTCGTGGGGCTTGAACTCTGGGCCTGGACGCTGTCCCTTAGCTCTTCAGCTCAAGGCGAGCCCTCTACCACTTGAGCTACAGCGCCACTTCCGGTTTTCTGGTGGTTTATTGGAGATAGGAGTCTCACGGTCTTTCCTGCCCGGGCTGGCTTTGAACCGCGATCCTCAGATCTCAGCCTCCTGAGTAGCTAGGATTACAGGCGTGAGCCACCAGCGCCCGGCTTAAATATATATATATAGGATCATTTGAGTAGCAGATATTGCTGTTGGTGATAAGAAAATGTATTTAAGATTAGTTTGTTTTATTTTTCTGGTGGTGGGGCTTGAACTCAGTGCCTCATGTTATTGCTTAGCTTTTTCACCCAAGGCTGGTGTTCTACCACTTGAACCAGCCTATGGTTGCATTTGAGTTGTTTTTTTTTCAGTCTGGTCATGGGGCCTGAATTCTGAGCCTGGGCACTGTCCCTCAGCTCTTCAGCTCAAGGCTAGCACTCTACCACTTGAGCCATAGCGCCACTTCTGGCTTTTTTTTTTCTGCTTCTGTGGTGCTGAGGAATTGAACCCAGAGCCTCATGCATGAAAGGCAAGTGCTCTACCACTGAGCCAACTTCCCAGCCCAAGTTTTTTAACAAGATTTTTATTGTAAAAATACTCGCATTTGAGTTTTTTTAAGCTAGTAATTTTAATGTTTATCATACCAGTTTATCTTGCTTAAAATACATTTTGTTCATTCTAATTTCTATAAATTAATTTTTCTAAAAATGAAACCGTTTATTCCCTGATTATAGAGTTTCAAAATACATTAAACAAAACTGATAGACCTGCACAGTCATAGTTAATGATTTCAGCATCCCTTTCTCAATCAATGAATAGACAAAGTATTAACAAGGAGGGAGAATATTTAGATAATTCTAATAACTAACCCAATATAATTGACATATATTTGGAAACAACAAACTTGACTACTACCAACATAACCACCTTCTTTTCCAGAACATACAAACTGTTATCTGCAGTGTTCCATATTCTGAGCCATAAAGCAAGCCCCAGTAATATCGAAAGGATTTGAATCATATGATGTATTCTTTGACCACAATGGAATTAAAATAGGAAATCCCTAAATATTTGCATCCTAGGGCTGGGAAGTTGGCTCAGTGGTAGAGCGCTTGCCTTGCATGCTCGAGGCTCTGGCTTCGATTCCTCAACACCACATAAGCAAAAAGAAAAAAGCCGGAAGTGGCGCTGTGGCTCAAGTGGTAGAGTTCTAGCCTTGAGCTGAAGAGCTGAGGGACAGCGCCCAGGCCCAGAGTTCAGGCCCCACGACCGGACCCAAAAAAAAAAAAAAAAAATTTGCATCCTAAAACTTCTAAACAAATCATGAATTGAAGACATCTGAGAAGTTAGAAAATTTTAAAAACCTGAATGCAAGTTAAGACAAAATATATCAAAATTTGGAGGATACACTAAAACAGGACTAAGAGGAAAATTTATAGCATTGAATACGTATATTAGAAAAAAAAAAAAAAGGGAAGTCCAACTCTCTGACCTCAAAACTAGAATAAAGGCCAGAGAGTGTAGCTCAATTGTAGAGTGTTCTTAGTACATGTGAGGCCCTGGGTTCAATCTCTAATACCACACTTTTTATTTCAAAAGCTAGAAAATAGAAACCATTTAAATAAAAACAAAAACAGAAAATTAATAAAGTAGTTTCTTAATATCAATTGTGTGATCCACTTGTAAAATTGAGGCTGGTAGAGCCAAGTTTGGTAGAGCGTTTATGTAGCATGCACAAAACCCTGAGCTCAAACTCCAGGCCTCCAGAAAAGAAAGAGAAATTGAACTTCATTGAAATAAAAAATGTTAATTTTTCTCATGAGCTTCAATCCTTAGAGCTCAGCTTTCTGAGTAGCTCAAATTACTGGTATGAGCCACCAGTCCCTGGCCAAAAAAGTTATTTTTCAATGGAGGAATAAATATTGCATGTACTTATTATATATAATTTGATTTTTTCATGTGTATTGTGAGACATTTGAATTATACTAGAAATTTCACTATACATTATACACTATACAGTAATCTCCAGTTAGTCTTTGAAAGTGTATTCCTCAAAACTGAAACTTTGTACTCTCTGAGAAATCTCTTTATTACCTCCACTCCTCAGCCACTGGTAACCACTAGTATACTCTGCTTCTATGAGCATGATAGCTATAGATCAATTCTATATGTAAATGAGACTATGTAGGATTTGTCCTTCTCTGTCTTCCCGGGCTGGGAAGGTGGCTCAGTGGTAGAGCACTTGCCTTGCATGCCTGAGGCCCTGGGTTCGATTCCTCAGCACCACATAAGCAAAAAAAGAAAAAAGCCGGAAGTGGTGCTGTGGCTCAAGTGGTAGAGTTCTAGCCTTGAGCTGAAGAGCTGAGGGACAGCGCCCAGGCCCAGAGTTCAGGCCCCACAACCGGACCCAAAAAAAAAAAAAAAGATTATGTGTTCCCTGTCTTTCATGTTGGTGAAAATGGAAGGATTTTCTTCTTTTTAAGACTCAGTAGTATTCAGACAGATGGACAAACAGACAGAAACACAAACACACACAACTTTATCTTTATTGTTCCTCCATTAATGGACACTGAAGTTGATTCTATGATTTACCTATTAGACATAGTGCTTCAGTAAACTTGGTAGTACAGATACGTCTTTGACATGCTAATTTTATTTCCTTTGAATATTTGCTCAGAAATTGTATTGCCCATGTTTTGTGCATTTAAAATATGATCAAAGTACAGCTTATTGTCATAAGAAGAGTCTTCTTTTTCTTCACAGTGTTCAAAGAGAGGGAGAAAGACAGAAACATATCTTACAGGGACTACGCTTGAAGACGATCTCCATAATTAGGTACATAGAGTGAGTTCCAGTTTCACTTAGTAATTTAATTTAGAATCAAGGTGGAAACAAATGGATGTAGCTGTAAGGACTAATTACAAGTTTGAGGTCTATCTTTCTACTGTACGTTCTAAAGCAGACAATTTGATGAATAGAACATATTTCCCAAATAGAAGGTTCCTGGATAGTTTGGAGAATAGCTGAAAGGGTTATGGAGTAGCCTCTCTGCAACCTGGCCTTTCAGTCAAAATCTTGGGTTTATATGTTTTTGAAGCCAGTGATTATAGTCAGCAACTCACTTAATAGTCCAAGAGTTTGTGATGGAACGCTCACGGGGTGGCACACTTCAGTCCATGTACCTACCACAGCAAACTAGTGTGCCACTCAAGTAGCAAATGTGTTGGGAATCATTTCAGAAGTACTTAACAGTTTTTGAGGTGTTTCAACACTCTTTTCCATGAGTGTACTAATTTACATTCCTACCGAAAGACTGCCATAATTTCCTGGGAAAACATCCTTGAAAATCTTTTCAAATAATATATCTGCTAAATCTCTATTTCCAGAATATGTGAATATATAAATGCTCAAATCAGGGGCTGGGAAGGTGGCTCAGTGGTAGAGCACTTGCCTTGCATGCCTGAGGCCCTGGGTTTGTTTCCTCAGCACCACATAAGCAAAAAGAAAAAAGCCGGAAGTGGTGCTGTGGCTCAAGTGGTAGATTGCTAGCCTTGAGCTGAAGAGCTGAGGGACAGCGCCCAGGCCCAGAGTTCAGGCCTCACGACCAGACCCTAAATAAATAAATAAATAAATGCTCAAAATCAGAAATGAAGAAGCCGGTAACTCTATGTTTATAATAATACAAAATTGAAAATTTGAAAAAACGAAGTTAAAATGTTGGCCCATTTCTTTCTATTTAGTGTATTCACGTGTATCTCTTCCAGAAGGTAGGGAGGATGGTACAGATCCAGAGGGGACACGAGTACAGCAGTGGAGCTCACTGGACACTGATGAAAGTGACCTGTACACTTGATGAGTGGAGGCCGGGAGGGGAAGGAAGACACTGTGTGAAAGGAAATGTATTCATGACCGGACTCCTAATTATAATCCCTCTGTATGTCACCTTTATAATAACCATGAAGACAAATTTAAAAAGAATAATCCCACCAAAAAAAGTTGACAGTAAAAGGAAAAAGATATTAAATGCAAGAAAAGGTATTAACTCAGGTCATTTTATTCTTGTTTCTGTTTTCACTTACTGACCAATTTTTACTTTTTAATCTCCTGACATCAAAAGTTAAAAAAACATACAAAATAATCCTTGTTAATCCAAGACACATCTCTCCTATTGTTAGTAATTTGTTTATATTTCTGAATGGTTAAAAATGATGTAATATACCTCCAGTCTTTTATTTACTTGCTTATTCATGAATGCACTGATAACTGGATGGATAGATGGTGGATAGATAGATGGATGGATGGGGACTGAACCCAGGGCCTTGTGCAAAAATAAAGCATCATCCCAGCACCTGCACAGTTCTCTAAAACATTAAACCTGTCCATATCATACAATCTAGACATTCCACTCCTAAGTTTATAACCATGAGAAATTAAAGCATTTTTGTACACACAAAGAGTTATACATAAAGTTCACTATATTACATTTGTATAACCAAAACTACAAGCGACCAAATAAATGTCCATTAGCAGGTAAACAAATTGATATCTCAATAAAATGGAATACTATACAGCAATAAAAAGAAGTGGGTGCTTTATAAATAAGATAATGTAGGTGGATCTCAAAGAGTCATATCATACATACTATATGATCACATGTTTGTAAAATGCTAGAAGATGCTAACTAGTCCGTGAATATAAGAATGAATGAACACTTTTCTGGATGAGAGGTTAGGTAGATGTGTGAGGGATAACCAAGGGTCTAACTCATTATTTTGATTGGGGTGATGGTTCCATGAGTTATAAACATATGTCAAAACTTGTCCATTGTATGGCTTAATTTAATTATAGAGCTTATGTGTCAAACTGTTAAATTTTCAAGGATAGTGATTTGTACTTTCACTGTAAACTGTTTAATACTGCTATTTTGAGATTTTCAGGTATAATGTACTAAACCATTATGTCTTTGAACTAGTAGTATCTAGTCATTGTACTTGACTTTTTTCCAAAACCATCACTAGTTAGAGAACTGACAATTTTAATCTTGGACAAAATCATTTATATAGGCACACTATATAAAAGTTGTTACAGGGCTGGGAAGGTGGCTCAGTGGTAGAGCGCTTGCCTTGCATGCCTGAGGCCCTGGGTTTGATTCCTCAGCACCACATAAGCAAAAAGACAAAAGCTGGAAGTGGCACTGTGGCTCAAGTGGTAGAGCGCTAGCCTTGAGCTGAAGAGCTGAGGGACAGCGCCCAGGCCCAGAGTTCAGGCCCCACGACCGGACCAAAAAAAAAAAAAAAAGTTGTTACATACCTGTTAATCCAACATTCAGCATTTGACAGGCTGAGACAGGAAGTTTGAGGTCAGCGTGGGCTATGTAGTAATTTTTAGGCCAGATTGTGGTACATGGTGAATGAAACCCCATAGTTAAAAAACAAAGAAGTCAGACACTGTTGGCTCGCACCTATAATCCGAGCTACTTAGGAAGCTGAGATCTGAGAATTGCTGTTTAAAGCCAGCCTGGGAAGCCAGACACTCTTGACTCTAATTTACCAGCAAAAAGCCAGAAGTAGAGCTATGGCTCAAGTGGTAGAGCTCCTACAGTGAGCTGTAAAATCAGAACAAGAAAAAAAAAAACAAGAGCATAAGGACAGATGTTCAAGCCCTAGTACCAGGAAGATAGATAGATAATTAAGAAAATACATACACATACATATATACATGCATACACATATATACACTGAAAAATTCCACAGGTATCATTTACTAAATGGTCATTCATTTGTCCTATATTTCTACATACTATCATAAAATGAACAGTAGATGCAAGTTGAATGTTTATGTTTGTATTTGTCTTTGCACTGTTCAAATACAGATTCAAATCCTAATCTTTTTCAAAAAATAACCTTCCAAAATTCATGGAGTCTGGCTTGATGCATACCCAACCTGCTTTTATATTCTATGGAAATTTTGCTTGGACATTGTATTTCAAAATCTGTATTGCCAAGTCTTTTATCCCTTTATTGGTTTAGTACTTTATGCCTTAGACATAAAAAAGAAAGACTATCAGTGAAAATCAATTGAAATGTAGTTAGATAAAGATCTGATGTACAAGGCAGAAGGCTGAGTTGCAGCACAATATAATCAATTAGGACCATCCAGCTGCATACAGAGTTTTACCCATCCAATCACTTTTCACACATTTCCTCCATTAGCTTGACTAGAGTTCTTCTTCTTTTTTCTAATGTGAATTATGATGAATGAGATTGTTATTATGAATGTAGAGATGGGTCATTACCCAACAGAAACCAGACTGTGCTGGCGTTTAGTGATTACTGCTATCTGTTCCTGCTATCAATAGAGTACAGATTTATCTGTCTCAAGCTATGATTGGAGAGCTGTTGTCATTGTTATCTAATTCATTGTTATCTAATTCATTTAGCAATGTTACAATATAAATTTGTTGCAAGTTTGTGATACAGAATTGTTCTTGTTCATCTGGGTAATTTGCATAATTTTTAAGTTTGTTGTGGGGTACAGGAATATAATTCTTCAAATAGATATCTCTCTCTATAGATAATAGTATATAGATAGTATATAGTTCTCTCTCTTTCTCTCTCTTTTTCCCTTTCTTCCTCCCTCCCTCTCTCCTTCTTTTCCTCCCTCCCTCTCCCCTATCTATCTCTCAGGAATTTGTATTACCAAATTTAACCACCAGATTATTAGCTCTTTAAATTGTCATTAAATGTAAAAATAATGAACAGAGCTTCCAGTCACCTACATAAAAATAGTAATAAGCTTCAGATTAGTATAGATTTTCCACAGTTTTACACTGTTCAAAATGATATGGTTGTTTTTCTGGGCTTGGGGAACACTGGCATATTTTAATAAATGAAAAAAGTCAGTTCTTTAAAAGCATCATCAATGTCAATTTGTATAAAAGGTCCTGGTAGAATGATATTGACTCTGTAAGAAGGAAAACTTGTTTTCTTTGCCCTCAAAATTCATTTTATACCTACTTCACACCCCTGTTGTCACAGAAAAAGACTTTCTTTTCTTTTTTTTTCTAACTCTAAAATATACTAGTACTCCACCCTCACATATGTTAGTGCATGAGTAGAAAAATTTCATTGTCTGCGTATGTGGATAAATTTAATGTCATGGGGAAAACAAAAGCTGTCATCTAATTGTGCTAGACACCCAAAATGAAGCCCAGTGTTCTTGGAAGCTTAAAGTTTAAGTAGGCCAACCTTTGAGCCCCATTGATGAAAGGACCTCTGTGCTATCTGCCTTAAGTTTGGGGGAGGAATGTTCAGTGCGAGAAGAGTTAATAAACACCAAGAGCTGTCCTCATCTTGTAGCTTTAGTGAGGCTTAATCTGTAAGCTTGATTACCTCCTAACCCTCTATCTCTTGTTTCTCCCTTCAAGCACTGCGGGGCTTTATGACTGTATTAGTGGCATTTTGCCCATCATTGGCTTTAGGGAAATCATTCTCCAAGAGAGAAAAGCAGCAAGATTGGATCTGTCTGCTATGTGTGGTCATTAACAGGAGAATAACCTTAGTTCCTCCATAAGGCAGGAAGCAATATCTGTGCTTCCTAGAAAACAGCAGGTGACATGTCTTTGTGGTGGCATCATTCTGAGTAACAGCTCACTAGACACTTAAGTTGTGGATTATGGAGACTTATTTTCTCTCTCTTAATATTTCATAAAAACACGTGCACAAACTGTAGCTATCTGGGATTTTCTCTTCCCTTTTCCCTTTTCCTTTTTGGAGGCACATACACAGATTTGCCATGTAATTAATTCTCAGTCCTGAGATATTCTAGATTCAGACCAGATTGAGTGCTCTCTGTTTTGCCAAACATCATTAAGTCATTAGTGTAGAGGACTTGTTGTGAAGGGCCGATTAAAAGCTCAGAGAAGCCCTTGTACATTTTTATATTAATCCCAAGAGCTTTCCAATATTCTCTTTTCTCTTTCTAATGAGGAGTCTGGGAAGATGATGTAGTCTTTCATTTTTTAAAAATCTTGGAACACAAAGACAAAATGGTTATGACTATGGATAAAGATTAAACTATTCAGCCAACAAGCTGCAATAAATAAACCCTGAGCCAATAAATATTAAACTGGAGCCAATAGGTAGAAATAATGTGGCTTAAATTTGACTTATCAAAGGATGTGAGAGAAACAAAAGAATTCTCACTTGCCCCCAGGGCATTTCAAAGTTAATAGTCAAGTCAGCTGAAGAAGAGGTGACCGCCAACTGTGGGGAGATAACTCAGAACCTGATGTCAAACCTGATGTCAAAACTGAGGCTTAAGTGTGCTACCTTACTCAGACCCATACTGTTTGTCTGAAGTGAAACTAAAAGCCACAGGCAGATCTCACAGCTGGCTTATGGCATTGCCTGTAGTAGGCTTCCTGCTTCAGGCACAGTGTAAACTTAGCTTAGCAATGCAGTGCTTGGAATGATGGGGAATCAGGTGACCTGGTAGTGCAAAAATGGAAGGTTAACTGCATGAGAATAGGATCTTGTCTTCTGTTATACATCACTAGCAGTGCAGTCATTTCTGGCAGATGATGCACCTGACTAAATTTTTTAGTATATTAATTCACAGAACAATTCATATGACAAGAGATGGATGATTCAATCCTTGCCTGAATCCATGCTTAACTTCACCAGACTACAGGTAGTTGTGGTCATCACGTGTAAGATTCTAAGCAGATCTGAACAAAGTCAGGGTGGTCATAAGATAGCCACTCAGAGAACTGAAAAGTTACTCATTGTTTTGTGTCCTGTTATATTTGAACCTTAGCTCACAAATGTGAATGAATACAGCCAGAAACAATCATTTATGTACATACACAACAAAAGCCTTTGAATATTCTAGTAATATCTTCAATGGTTTGAAGTCACTTCTTTTTTAAAATATAATTTTATTGTTATTATTAAGGTGTTTTACAGAGGGGTTACCATTTCATAAGTCAGGTAATGAACACATTTCTTTTTTTGGACAATGTTTCCTCTTCCTTCACTTTGCCCCAGTTTTCCCCTTCCCATTCTTGTCTACAAGTTACAGTGATCATTTTACACATAGTGTATACTGAATACCATGATTGCATTTGTTTACTCTTCCTCCCTCTCTTTTTGTGACCCATCTTTGCTCCCCCCAAGAAAAAAAGCCCAAAACAAAAACAAACACCACCTCCAACAGTAACAATATTTTTTAAAACCCTGTTAGTATTTTAAATGTTCAGAGAAGTTCAACCTTTGGGTTCTTCCAATAAAGATTCTCCTTTAGTATGTTTGTGTGTGTAAATGCCTAGAGTCCTGTTTAAGTTATCATGTCCAATTATATTTTATATCAAGCTTCTACATATGAGAGAAAGCATGTGCCATTTGTCTCTCTGAGCTTTGCTTATCTTACTTAGCATGATTTGTTCTAGGTCCATCCATTTTCCTGTAAATGACATAGTCTTATTCCTTCCAATAAATGAGTAACATTTCATTATGAATATATACCACATTTTATTGATCTACTCATCTGTTGAAGGGTACCTGGTCTGTTTCCACAACTTGGCTATTGTGAATAATGCAGCAGTGAACATGGATGTGCAAGTGTCTTTATCATATCCTGACTTGTAATGATCTGTGTAGATGCCCGAGAGTGGTATGGCTGGGTCATAGGGAAGTTCTATATTTAGTTTTTTGAGGGATCTCAAAACCATCTTCCAGAGTGGTTGTACTAGTTGAAGTCATGTCTTTTGATTTGAAAAAATATCTGCAAATTGTTTATTCTTTCTAAGTTGCCAAATAGTGCTAAAGCAGGTGACAAACTACAAGATCAATCAGTAGACAGTCTGCTAGTCTGAGAGATACAAATCTCAGGTTGTAGTTGGGAAAAGAACAAAAGAAAAATGGAGACAGTGGAGGACTAGAAAGGAGGGAAAGAATTGGTGTTCGATGAATTTGTTTCTTCCTTTTTTACTCTTCCCAATATGAATAGGGTCAACTGTTTCCTATTTATATGAATACAATATATTAATCATTGAAAACTCAGTATAAAGAATGTTATAATTCCCAACCCATGTCCCTAGAAATATTTACACATAATATTTTGCAGTAAAGCTTCTAGATAGTTCTCAATATGTGTGAAAACATTTGGAAATCTTTATCTATCTATTTATTCATTTATTTATTATCAATAGTAGAGCTTGAACTCAGGGCCTGGGCATTGTCCCTGAGTTCTTTTGCTTGAGGCTAGCATTCTACAACTTGGTGCCACAGCACCACTTCCAGTTTTCTGGTGGTTATTTGGAGATAAGAGACTCACAGACTTTCCTGCCCAGGTTGGCTTTGAAACATGATCCTCAGATCTCAACCTCTAGAATAGCTAGGATTACAAGGCATGCGCCGCCATTGCTCAGCTGGGAAGTCTTTTCTGCTACATTTGTATATAATATGCTTATATCTATAAGATAGATTCTTAGAGATACTCTTGTTGACTCGATGATTTCATGTGTCTGCAGCTTACCAAACTGACACTCAGAAACAAACCTAACTATATTCCTGGGAACTAAGATTTTTTTTTCATGTATGCTCCCTAAAATCTGGTGGTGTCTGTTTCTTTGCATATCTGTCAAACTTTGGCAATAATTTGTCTAACTTCTTGTTCTGTTTTGTTTGCTTTGTTTGTTGTTGTTGAGACAAGTCTCTTTGTTACCTAACTGGTCTTTAACTTAAGTACCACTCACTCTTGTACCAGCCTCTAAGCAAGCTCACAGTACAGGTTCATACCACTGCACGTGGCTCTGTATCTCTTTGTGAGCTGCCTGTAGCTGTACATTATTTTAGTGAGCCTTGAACTCAGAGCTGGGGTACTGTTCCTTAGCTTTTTTCCGTATGACCATTGCTCTACTACTTGAACCACACCTTTACCTCTAGCTTTTTTGTATGTGTGGTTAAATGTAAATTAGTCTCATGGACTTTCTTATTCCACTGGCTTTGAAACCCAGTTCTTAAATGTCAGCCTCCTGTGTAGCTAGGATTATAGGCATGAGCCATTAGTACCTGGCTCCCCATTCTTTTTATTGAACAGTTTGCCCTTTCTTGAATTTGTTTGATTTATATATACTGAGAGTATAAACACATTGTTTCATATACTGGAAGTGTTTTCTCAGATTGGTCCTTCATGAAGGACCCAGTGTCCTTTGTTATATTTTCCAAACTTTTTTTTCCTTAGCATTATTTGTTTCTTCTTCCATAAAGTTCCCTAGCCTTAACTGTACTTCTGTGAAGTTCCCCGGCCTCTTTCACAGCTTTTGGTAAACCTCATTAATGATGACTTCAGAAATGATAGATGGTTATATATCTAAGGACTCACTATGAGTTTTAATTCCTTTCCTTAAAATGATCAGAGAATGAGCCGGGCGCTGGTGGCTCACGCCTGTAATCCTAGCTACTCTGGAGGCTGAGATCTGAGGATCGTGGTTCAAAGCCAGCCCGGGCAGGAGAGACCGTGAGACTCCTATCTCCAATAAACCACCAGAAAACTGGAAGTGGCGCTGTATGTAGCTCAAGTGGTAGAGCGCTCGCCTTGAGCTGAAGAGCTGAGGGACAGTGCCCAGGCCCAGAGTTCAAGCCCCACGGCCGACAAAAAAAAAAAAAAAAAAAAATGATCAGAGAATGAGTCCTAAATTATTCTGGCTGAATGAAAAATGCCTTTTCATATCAATACTTTGTTCTTTCCTATAATATCACAGTCAGATAAATAATTTCCATCTGTTTCTCTGTGTGAAATGTATACTCTTCTCATATGTTTCTTGGAGACATATTATTGTCTAGAAATTCATTCCTTGAATTTTAGAAAGTTGATGTTATAAAGATAGTATTCTGCTTCTGTTACACCAGTCACTTACTGAGATATATACTGGATGATTAAGCTTCAACTCTAAAATCAAAATAGAAGTTTGCCATGTCTACTATGAACTATATGATTTGATAGTAGAAGTCAAATTGTTTTAGCTGTGGGGGGAGTGGGGAAGGTGGGGGCCGGAAGGGATAGTAGGTGAACAACAAAGGAGGGGGTAACAATGCTGGACAAGAAATGTACTCATTATCTTAATGATGTAACTATAACCCCTCTGTACAGCATCTTTACAAGAAAATAATTTTTTTTTAAAAGTTTTAGTTGGGCTGGGAAGGTGGATCAGTAACAAAGTGTTTGCCTTGCATGCATGAGGCCCTGGGTTCAAATTTCTCACATAAGTAGAAAGAGCCAGAAGTGTCGCTGTAGTTCAAGTGGTAGAGCACTAGCCTTGAGCCGAAGAGCTGAGGGACAGCACCCAGGCCCCATGACTGACAAAAAATAAATAAATAAATAAATAAATAAACAAACAAATAAATAGTTTTAGTGGTTTATTTTTTATTCTATTTCTACCATCAGAAGTCTGAAGTCTCACTTCATTCTTAAAAATGCAAATATCCTCTGATAGCAGCCACTCATTTTAAATTTTGAAAGCATCCCTAAAGTTCTGAGAGGAATATAAATGCTTTGTGGATAATATTCATAGTGAGTTTGCTTATTGTGATGATGGGTAAGCACTATAAGTGTAGGATAACTGTCTTTTCCATTTTCTAACTTTCCATTTGAAACATTATTTTTTTAAAAAGGATAAAGAATAGCATAATAAAGTCCCTTATGCCATGATTCATCTTCAACAGCTGTAGATACATTGCCAAGTACATTTTATTCCTGTATACCTAACCTTACTCCTGATTTTTAACAGCTTTAGTTAAGTAAGATAGGTATAGTAATTTACATTTCATATAAGTCATCCATTATAAGTGTACAATTTATTGCTTTTTTAGTACATTTCTAGAGTTGTGCAACCAACACTGTAGCAGTGTTGTAGGACATTCTTGTTATCCCACATTCCCATATGTTCTTTAACATATACTCCTGCACCCCAACCCTGAGCAGTCACTGAGTTGATTTGTGTCTATGTATTTGTCATTCTGGATATTTTCCAGACATATTATACAAATGGTATCATACAATAGATAGGCTTCTGACTATAAGAAAAAGTAGTCTTTATCATGTATCAAATCGTGGCCTTTCTACTAGTAATTTGTCTGTTTATTTCAGTGTCATTTTATAAGGAAAAGTAGTTACTGAACTGGGAAGGTGGCTCAGTGGTAGAATGCTTGCCTTGCATACGTGAGGCCCTGTATTCGATTCCTCAGCACCACATAAGCAGAAAAAGCCAGAAGTGGTGCTGTGGCTCAAGTGGTAGAGTGCTAGCCTTGAGCTGAAGAGCTGAGGGACAGAGCCCAAGCCCAGAATGCAGGCCTCACTCCTGACAAAAAAAAAGAAAAAAAAAAAAAAAGAGAAGTTACTATGGTTGTCTCTTATTTCAATGAACTAATATTTGCTATGTATTCATGCTGGTTGTTAAGTTGTTCAAGGAAATGCTCCCTCTGTTTTTAGCATTACTGGAGTTTGAACTCAAGGCCTTGCTTCCCCACTTGAGCCACAATCCTAGCCCTGTTTGCTTATTTTCTGAATTGGGTTTTGCATTTATGCCCAGGCCAGCCTGACTATTCATTCTTTATAAGTAGCTGATGTCACAGGTGTATGCAATTATATCTACCTTTTCATTGTCTGAAATAGAGGTTCATGGACAAAACTTTTTTTTTTTCCTGGAATCATGTTCCACATAGTTTCAGCCTCACAAGTAGCTAGGATCGCAGGCATAAGCCAAGGAACCTGGCTGGAAATATCTCTTTAATAATAAAACTTTTCCAAAGAGACATTCCTTTCATGTAATTTTTTTAGTTTCTTGCTTTTAGAAAATAAACCATTACTACTACTACCACTACCACTTTTTTTTGTTTTTTTTTTTGTTTGTTTTGTTTTTTGTCAGTTATAGGGCTTGAACTCTGGGCTTGGGCGCTGTCCCTGTACTCTTCAGCTCAAGGTGAGTGCTCTACCACTTGAGCCACTGTGCCACTTCCAGTTTTCTGGTGGTTATTTGGAGATAAGAGGCTCATGGACTTTCCTGCCTGGGCTGGATTTGAACTGCAATCCTCATATCTCAGCCTCCTGAGTAGCTAGGATAATAGGCGTGTGCACTCAGCTACCACTTTTTTTTTTTTTTGGATCAGTTGTAAGGCTTGAACTTAGAGCCTAGGCACTGTCCCTGAGCTGTTTTTTGCTCCAGGCTAGCACTCTGCCATTTTGAGCCACAGCTCCACTCCCAGTTTTCTGGTGATTAATTGGACATAAACGTCTCACAGATTTTCCAATCCTGGCTGGCTTTGAACCAGAATCCTCACATCTCAGCCTCTTAACTAGTTGGGTTAGAAGTATGAGCTTCCAGCTTACTTTTATTTACAAGGTTTTACTGGATAGTCCAGGATGGCCTCAAACTCTCAGTTCTCCTGCCTTAGCTTTCTGAAGGCAGAGATTGTAGGTGTGTGATACCACACCTAATAGAAAACTTTATTTTGTGTTGGTAGTGTCTTGAAGACTTTTTCTGCCCTAACCAGCTTCAAACTGTGATCTTCAGAACTCAGCTTCTTGAGTAGCTAGGGTTATAGGCATGAGCTGTCAGCACCTGTCTAGAAAACATTACTTTAAAATTCATTATTGGGGCTGGGAAGGTGGCTCAGTTGTAGAGTGCTTGCCTCGCATGCAAGAGGCCCTAGGTTCAATTCCTCAGTGCCACATAAGCAGAAAAAGCTGGAAGTGGTGCTGTGGCTCAAGTGGTAGAGTGCTAGCCTTGAAGCTGAAGAGCTGAGGGACAGCCTCCAAGCCCAGAGTTCAAGCCCCACAACCAACCAAAAAAAAAAAATTCATTATTGGGCTGGAAAGTTGGCTCAGTGGTAGAATGCTTGCCTCGCATGCATGAGACCCTGGGTTCAATTTCTCAGCACCACATAAGCAGAAAAATGGCATTGTGGCTCAAGTGGTAGGATGCTTGACTAGAGCTGAAGAGCTGAGGGACAGTGCCCAGGCCCAGATTTCAGCTCCCACGACTGACATAAATAAATAAATAAATAAAATTCATTATTCCATCGATACTGCCAAGTTGTCAACCAACAGAAAATTCATTATCCAGCCACATGTAATAACTGAAATCCTAACTCACAGAGGGCAGAGGCAGGAAGATTGTGAGTTTGGGCTACATAGCAAGATCTTGTCTTTTTTGGGGGGGAGGGGGGTTCATTAGAAAAGGGTCTAAACCTAATCAATACATTATTTTGATTCTTAATGCTTCAAGGTAAATATTATACCATGAACTCATAAATGTCTGCTACTGTATTTTTCTGCATGTTTTCTACTGACGTGTTTTAATAGCCCACATTTAGATTATGGTGACTCCTGTCTACTGTTTCTTCATGCAAAAAGACTGTGAGGTGCTGAGGTATTATATGTGCTAATATGAGCTTTAGTTAGGAATTAAGTGCTGTTGGCCAATAATTCTATG
Organism: Dipodomys spectabilis; assembly: GCF_019054845.1. NCBI lineage: Eukaryota > Metazoa > Chordata > Mammalia > Rodentia > Heteromyidae > Dipodomys > Dipodomys spectabilis. The sequence goes on from NW_024870681.1 coordinate 9,074,865, forward strand.
TTATAGAATCCACAAATTTGCCAATCTGTATGAGGCTATTTGGGAAAATGTTAGGGTAACATACATGAGACTGGGAAAATGTTAGGGTAGCATACTTAAGACTGGGAAAATGTTAGGAAAACAAACATAAGACTTGATGAATCTGTAGGTGAAAGTAAAAAAGCAAATATATAGATTCATGATGTGACAACTTTTTGCAAAAAAAAAAGCATAATGAATAGCATTTTAAAGTTATTTATAGTTATATAACTCAGGGTCTGGAAAATACTATACCATTCTCAGCTAGTTCTGGTTGGCACAAACATCTCCAAAGGAAATATGGTGTGAAAAAATGCTAAGCTTTCAGGCCAGGCAGGTTCTCCAAATGTGGAAAGATTTTTAAAGTTTCATCTCAGTGTTGCATAGGCTTAGGCTATTTGTAAGAGCAAGTTTCTAAATTTGTTGAGACTATATTGTGCCTAATACTGATCAGATCTCAGCAAATGAATTTGTATAATGTCAATAGCATGTTAGTTTATTAGAGTGTTGTTACCAGTCTTACAGGAACCGATGTAGGTTTTTTCATAGAAAATTTCAGTATTTACTAATTCATTTTTCATGGTGATTTTATAAAACACAATACTTCAAGTAATAGTAATTGACTGTATCTAATATGGAAAATATGTGCAAAATAAGAAAGAACTTATAACTTAATCAGAAAACAACTCATAAAAAATGGGGGGCTGGGAAGTTGGCTCAGTGGTAGAGTGCTTGCCTTGCATTCATGAAACCCTGAGTTCGATTCCTCAGCACCACAAAAGCAAAAAAAGCTGGAAGTTGTTCTGTGGCTCAAGTGGTAGAGCATTAGCCTTGCACTGAAGAGCTGAGGGACAGCACCCAGGCACAGAGTTCAGGCCCCACAACCACCAAAAAAAAAAGGAAGCCCCATGACTGGCCAAAAAAAAGGGGGGGGGGTAATTGAGCAGACATCACAGAATATTCTAAAATGTTGAACAAGTTATATTTGGATATACTGTTATTATTAGTCATTTAGAAAATGATACTCCAGGGGCTGGGAAGGTGGCTCAGTGGTAGAGCGCTTGCCTTGCATGCCTGAGGCCCTGGGTTCGATTCCTCAGCACCACATAAGCAAAAAGAAAAAAAAGCCAGAAGTGGTGCTGTGTCTAATGGTAGAGTGCTAGCTTTGAGATGAAGAGCTGAGGGACAGCGCCCAGGTCCAGAGTTCAGGCCCCATGACCGGACCGTGAAAAAAAAGAAGAAAATGATACTCTACACCACTAGCATGGCTAAAATTAAAAAGTGGTAATACCAATACTTGGTATTAAAATAGAGAAAGTACAGAAGTCTTTTAGGTGTTGGGAATGCAAAAGGGTATATTCATTTTTAAAAAGTATTTTTATACTTCTTATACATTTTTTAATGATAAAATTTTACACAAACATTTAGATGAATGTCCATTGTAGCTTCATTTATAATACCCAAACCTGAATATAAACCAAATGTTTATCAGTTGGTAAAGGGATAAACAAACTGTATTACATCCCTACTTATCAATAAAAGAGAAGAAATTACTGATATACACAGAAGCATAAATGAATTTCAGAAGCATTACACTAACTGAAAAAAGACAGCTATAAAAGAACATAAAATGTATGATTTAATTTATAAAGAATTTTACTAGGTAGTTAGGATTTTTTGTTTGTCATTCGTGGGGCTTGAACTCTGGGCCTGGGCACTCTTCCGAGCTCTTCAGCTAGCTCAAAGCCAGTGCTCTACCACTTGAGCCACAGCACCACTGGCAAAAAAAAAAATAGGTTCCTTTTTTTTTTTTGGTCGGTCGTGGGACCTGAATTCTGGGCTGGGGAACTGTCCCTCAGCTCTTCAGCTCAAGACTAGCGCTCTACCATTTGAGCCACAGTGCCACTTCTGGCTTTTTTCTGCTTATGTGGTACTGAGGAATCGAACCCAGGGCCTCAAGCATGGAAGGCAAGCACTCTATCACTGAGCCAACTTCCCAGTCCTATAAAGAATTTTAGACAAAGCAAAACTATACCGGTGTAATGTAAATTGGTGACTGCCAGGGATATACATTGGGAGAAAAGGGATGATTTCAATGGGGCACAGAGGGCTTTTTGCAGTGATGGAAATATACTTTAGCTTGCTGGGAAGATCTTACCAACTTGCGCACTCTTAAGTACTCAGGAGTCTGATATCCAAGGATATCAAACCTAGTTCAAACCCAGCCTGAGCAGAAAAATCTGTTCTCCAATTAACCAGCGAAAAGCTGACTAAGCCGGGTGCCAGTGGCTCACGCCTATAATCCTAGCTACTTAGGAAGCTGAGATCTGAGGATCATGGTTCAAAGCCAGCCCAGACAGGAAAGTCATGAGACTCTTATCTCCAATAAACCACCAGAAAACCAGAAGTGGTGCTGTGGCTCAAGTGGTAGAGAGCTAGCCTTGAGCTGAAGAGCTTGGGGACAGTGCCCAGACCTAGAGTTCAAGCCCCACAACCGACACACACACACACACACACACACACACACTCTCTCTCTCTCTCTCTCTCTCTCTCTCTCTCACACACACACACACACACACACACACACACACACACACACAAGCTAGACTAGAAATTTGGTGGGATGCCATCCATGAGCAGTAAAAAACAAAGGGAACATAATGCCCTGAGTTCAAGCCTTGATGGGGGAGGGGAGCGCCTAGGAGTATCATGCATCTTTCTTGTGATGATGGTTTTATGCCATATTCACTAAAAAACCTCCTCAACCTCAATGCCTACTCTTTCATCTTGAAAATAAGGAAAGTTTTATTTTTATTTGAGTTTATGGGCCTTTTGCTCAGCAAAAGCTATTATCAGGGTTGGGATATTAACATGTAAGACAGTAATAATTAAAATTTTTTCTGTCTTTGAATTGCTAATGGGCTAATGGTTTATACTTATCCATTTTCTGCTATGTTCCTCTGTCCATGACCATGCTGTGACCTCTCAAAACAAAAGTTAGAGATCGGAAGTAACTAACTGACAATTGCAGTGGTTGATACACTCCAGTTTAAATAGAAGTGTCCTCCGTTAAAATATGGTTCATTCATCGGTCAAACTGTCCTTATTTCCTTTAATTGAATTAAGATGGACAAATGAGAGATGTGTGCAGGATGGAAAAAAGTTCTTTCACAAATCACTGTTATGCTCCTTCTGAGTGTAAAACAAATCAATTAAAGGCATGTCAAAGCATCTTTACTCTTGAGCAACTTTAGCATAGAAAATGTTTTGTAGAGGCAAAATTTTGAGGGAAAAATATGGTTATCTTTTACAGTTAAATGTAATTAAATGTTATCTCTGATAATTGTGAGAATTGTGACATTTTTGTTTTATATGCTCTTGTTTGGCTACAGATTTTTGCTTTGTGCTAAAAATAAGTCTCTAATTTTTATTTTGTCTTTAAATGGAAATGCCAAAAGAGAACACACGGTTTACAATTGCATCTACACATTTGGTTTCCTTATATCATCTACTAAATAGTATTCCTTATGAGTAGTAGGAGGGAATAAGAGGGAAGAGGAAATGTAGTTCTTTTTCACCTAATAGTTACTCCTTTGGAAAAATACATCATCCTTTCTCTTTCCAGTGCACAGAAGTGTTATTTGCTATATGATGAATTTATGAGTATACTATAAAATCACTTAATTTTTATTGTAAGGTTTATTACTGAAATCAGTTATTTGTATCTACATCTTACCTCTATTTTCACTAAATACCTATGCAGATTTATAATGCTTCACGTAGAGCTTGCTTTCCATTTGCCATTCATACCATCTTTCATACTTATTCGAATAAGAGTTATCTTGCCTTCTAAATTTGGTCATAGATAGGCTGACAGTTTGTTATCTTTGTGATTTTTACCCAGAAATATTTTATGCAGTATATATTTATAAAGGAGAAAATGAAGCAAGCTTTACTTATTCAAACTTCCTATACATTGATTCTTGTACCATCAACTTGCCAACACAAACCAATTCTTAAGATTTTTAAGTATTATCAGAGCATCAAAATGGATCTTCAGTAAGAGATCCTAACCCAGTCAGAATACTTTCTCAGCCTTTCTGTTTCCATTCTCTGGACTCTCAGTCTCTGTGACACGTGTTCTCTGGTATTTTTCTGGTACATCTGTACAACTCTTTTGTCATTTGTATGGCCCAAGCTGATAAAAGGGAGCGTGGATATGAATTATTGAGTAGCACTGATTACCAACACAGCTCCTCATGTTTGCTCACCCTCTCCTCATACTTTTATAGTCTATATTTTAAATTTTTCCTCTTTGAAAACTTGGAGTTCAAAAGAATATTTTCCCTTTTGCCCCTGTAATAAATAAATAAATTAATATAATTTTAAAATATAGGACAGGAAGCTATAATATTGGCAAACATGTTTAGGGTTATAATATTGGCAAACATGTTTAGGGCTATAATATTGGCAAACATGTTTAGGGCTATAATATTGGCAAACATGTTTAGGGCTATAATTTATTGGTGATTTTGCTCCTTGGCTGTATAAAGTCACTGTCACTTGTCAGTAGTAACAATTTCAGCACATTATGTTCTCTTTATTTACTCTGTTGGCAACATGTTTCTGAACAGGGCCACTGGCTGTGGGTCAAGAGGTCAGACTTTGAGGTTAAGAGTAGATGGGGTCATTTGCTATTAACCTAAGATTAGCAGCTAAGAATTGTGGGGTTCTGTTATTACTATTGTTTTTTCTTTTTTAACAGATTTTCTTATTCATGTAAAATGCCAACATAATCTTGCTTAGTTTTAACAGACTTCTTTTCTATCATCTGCATTTATTTAATTCAATGTTTAGGTCATTTTTTCCTCTCTAGATCTTTTTCTAGCCCATCCCTTGTCCTAGAAGCAATGTTAACTTTTTTTAAAAAATTACAAAATGTCATTTTTGTAACATCTGTCTCCTAATGTACAATATAGTTAATATTTTCCATACTCTTTGCACTTTTGAGGATTTTGCATGTAGATGTACTTCTAAATAGCCAATGCAGAGCAGATTTGGGGGTTTTGGTTGTATATCTTCCCCGAGACTGTATATCTCCTTGCTCTTGTTAGTAAACCATTTCCAATTCTTGAACTAGCAAGTTTTGCTGTTATTGTTTCACTTCCAGAATGTATTTAGTTTGTTCCTTGATATCTGAAACCTCCTCTTTCTGCTCTGCAGCAAAAAAAGTCTCACCTATGCAGATACGGTTTCATCCATCATCCTTAGAAACTGTAAATAAAAAGGGACTTTGCAACTACTGATTGCTGAGTACTTTCCTCACAAGAGAATTTCTACACAATGACTACTTTGTATTTATTTCTAAAGTAGGAGAATAAGCATTCTCCTAAAAAATTAGATTTTAAGAAAATTTTAGGTTTTTTATGCCAAATTTCATTTATGTATTTATTTGTTCATTCATTTGTTTATTTAGTACTGGTTATATGAATTCAGGGCCTGGACATTCCCTTTTGGAGCTGGAGCTTTACCACTTGAGCTACATCCTCCACTTCCAGTTTTTTGGTGGTTAATTAGAGATGAGAATCTTGAGGGCTTTTCTGCCTGGTCTGACTTTAAATGATTATCCTCAAATCTCAGCCTCCTGAGTCGCTAGAATTATAGAGATGAGCCACCTACACCGGGCCCAACATTCTTCCTCCTAAATCTTCTCTCATTACTAAAAAGAGATTTTTGTGCTTTAAATATTGTTATTGGTAGTTTTTTGTCTCTAAACTTAACAGTAGGTCTTAGCTTGTGAACAATCATATAAAGAGTATAATATGGGTGCAAAAAGCAAGAAAATGTTCCTAATGCACTTTGCAGCATGAACGATAAAGAATATGTTGTTGTTGTTGTTTCTGGTGCTGAAGAGCAAACCTAAGGTCTTATGCATATAAGGCAAGCCCCCTTAGCATTGAACTATACCCACATCCCCCATAAAAAAATTTAGTTTGTTTAACCTATGTAAGCTATAGCTTAAGAACTACTTGAATTTCAAATCATATTATATTGTACATAATAACAGATTTCAAAGGGGGTAGTCCCATTGCTAAGCTTCATTGCTGTGGGGGGAGTTTTAGAAGGTTGAAAATCTTTACAGAAAGCTTTTCTAGAGAAGATTGGCAATAATCCAGCTAAGCAGATAAGCTTAAGTGAGGGCACAGGGGCAAAAAAAGGCAAGATCTATTCACATGTCTCATAGTGGGGTCATGTATGGGATGATAGAAAGTTATAGCAGGAAGCCATAAGGAGGAATCTAGAGTGGTATGTGTCAGTTAAGGAACTCAGACTTCTTCCTGTAAGCAAAAGAGAAAGGTTTTTTTTTTTTTAGCAGAGTCATGACATAGAGTTGCTTTTTAAGTGCAGTTTGGTAGCTGTAAAGAAAGCACATTTGAAGGAAGGTTGAATGGAGTCAGAGACCACTTAATGTATTGACCTAACTTAGGGCAAGGGTTAATGGAAGGGGAAGAATGGAAAGGAGTAAAAAGGTGACAAGTGTCTCCAAGCAAAAAATCATCATGAATAGCTGGTGATTGGGTGCGTATCAGACAGTAGGGTTTACTATGAATCCCAGGATTATGTCTTTACTAATTAGAAGAAAGTCTATAAAACAGTTTGCTAAGCTACTTGGGTTTTTTGTTTGTTTGTTTGTTGTTGGCCATGGGGCCTAACTCTGGGCCTGGGCGCTGTCCCTCAGCTCTTCAGCTCAAGGCTAGTGCTCTACCACTTGAGCCACAGCGCCACCTTTCTGCTTATGTGGTGCTGAGGAATCGAACCCAGGGCCTAAAATGCATGCAAGGTAGGTACTCCACCCTTGAGCCACCTTCCCAGCCCACGACTTGGTTTTTGTAACATTGATTTTGATGTTCCTGTAGGTTCACTGAGGGAAGATTGTGCCGCCCTGAGTAGAAGTGTTGGGACTTAAAATTTAACTGTAGAGGTGAAAAATAAGAAAAGTTAGTCACGATAACAAAATTTACAGACCTAGTTGTTCAGAAGTTGTTCAGAAGGAGCTATCAAAGAAGCAAGAACCAGAACCGAAATGTCCTGGATCACCAGAATCACAAGGGAGTGAGTTTCACCCAGGAATGTCATGAATATTGAATAATATGTTGGGTATGGTGGCATACACCCATAGTTTAGCTGTTCAAAAGACTGATACAGGAGAATTGATGGAACCTGGCAACTTGAGGTCAGACTGGGCACCACAGCAAGATTTATCTCATTTATTTTAATGCATATTTGTTAATATTTATTAATCTAAATCTTTTTAACTTTAAGAGATGGAGTCCCTAGTATGTATGTATGTATGTATGTATGTATGTATGTATGTATTATCAGGACAGAAGTAGCCATTGGTATTCCGTTAACTAGCAAGTCATTAGAGGTATATAACAAGAACAATTGGGGTGCACTAGTACAAAGGAAAACCACATCAGTACAAGTTAGAGTGAATAGAAATGACTTACGTGTAAAAATAGAGGCATAGGATAGACCTTTGTTGTTTTCAAAAGAGATTTTTTTTTTTTTTTTTTGGTCTGGTCGTGGGGCCTGAACTCTAGGCCTGGGCGCTGTCCCTCAGCTCTTCAGCTCAAGGCTAGTGCTCTACCACTTGAGCCACAGTGCCACTTCCAGCTTTTTTTTTTTTTTTTCTGCTGTGGTGCTGAGGAATCGAACCCAGGGCCTCATGCATGCAAGGCAAGCGCTCTACCACTGAGCCACCTTCCCAGCCCATCAAAAGAGATTTTTTAAAAAAGATTTAAACTGAATATACTTATTGTCTAAAGGGGGAATGTGAAAAGGAGAGATAAACTGGAAATGAAGACAGATTAAGTGCTTAAGGGCAGAGGACTCTGGGTATGAGGCAGAGAGTGGGACAGTGAGACCTTAAGTTGAATGGAAGCTAGCATTGGTGGCTCACACCTGTAATCCTAGCTACTGAGGAGGCTCAGCTCTGAAGATCGCAGTTCAAACTGGAAATAGAGCTGTGGCTCAATGGTAGAGCACAGGCCTAGAGCAAAAGAGCTCAGTGACAACACGTAAGCCCCACAACTGTCAAAGGAAAAACAGAAGAAGAAAGAATCTCTGATTTTCACAATAGGAAGAAACTAAAGGTAGTTTGGGTATATTTTACATTTACCAGTAATCTCTTGAGACATTAAGTTGATTAGTCTCAAGGTCATGTTTTTGAGAATTACTCCTCCTGCCCTGCTTACAAGTATATATCTGCTGATCTCTGTAGCAATAAAAAATTTAATACCATAATTTTAAACATGTGCATGTGACGTGTGTGTGTGTGTGTGTGTGTGTGTGTGTGTGTGTGTGTGTGTGTGTGTGTGTGTGTGTGGTGTGGTGTTTGAACTCAGAGCTTAGGTGCTATCCCTGAGCTTTTTTGCTCAAGGCTAGCACTGTATCTCTTTGAGCCACAACTCTTCCATTTTTTTTCCAGTGGTTAATTGGAGATATGAGTCTCAAGGACTTTTCTGCCTGGGCTGGCTTTGAACCCCAGTCTTCAGATCTCAGCCTCCTGAGTAGCTAGGATTTTAGGCATGAGCCACCGGTACCCAGCTGTATGTGACATTTTTCTAGGGATAATATTTTCATATAGCCTTTCACTTTTCAGGTATATGTGTGTATATTTTAAAGTAACTATATATTATTCTGTAAATTATTTAAACAAATTCTTACTAATTAACATATTGTTAGTTCCTTCACTTTTATTTTTCTGTTGCTGGCTTAGTGTTTTTGTATTTTGCTGTCACAAGCCCTTCCTTGTACATTATTGGTATATTTATGTTATTACTTCCTTAGGATAAATTTGTGGAAGTAGAATTAAACCAATTGATATGAGGGCTTTTGATGTGAATTGCAAAATTACTTTCCAAAAGTGCTTATACTCCCATATTCAGTATATGTGAATAATTTTCTTGTCCTCTCTGGACATGAATACCATTTTTATTAACCCAATATACAGATATACCCATTTATTGATTTGGTTTTGTTTTAATTTTTGATTTTTTTTGTACTGGGGTTTGAACTCAGGGACTGGTACTTACAACATTCTACCACTTGAGACACACCTTCAGCCCTTTTAGCTGTAGTTTGTCAGCATCCCATGATTTCCCCTGAGTTGGCCTTGGAATATTACCCTCTTTCTGCCTCCTGGGTAGCTGAGATTACACCATGTACTATTATTTCTGGCTTTGTGGAGGGGCGGGGGTGTGGAACTCTGGGCCTGGGTGTTGTCCCTGAGCTCTTCAGCTCAAGGCAAGCACTCTACTACTTGAGCCACTGTGCCACTTCTGGCTTTCTAGTGGTTAATTGGAGATAAGGGTCTCAGGGACTTTCCTGCCCTGGCTGGCTTTGAGTAGCTATAATCCTAGCTACTCAAGAGGATTAGATCTGAGGATATCATAGTAGGATGCTAGCTCAGGGAGAAAAGTCCTCAAGACAGTATCTTCACTTAACCAACAAAAATGTTTACCTGGAGGTGTTCCTTAAGTAGTAGGTAGTGCACCAGCCATGGACAAAAAAGCCAAGCTCTGGTCCCAGGGTTGAAGCTCTAGTGTTGGCACACACACAGAGAAGCTCATTTGAATATAAAAAATGCTTAGCTTTTTATCTATGTGTACGTGTTTGAGAAGTAGCAGAAAATCAAAAGGTAACTTGACCTGAAGTATGTCAGAATAAGCATAAAAGGATAAAAAAAAAAAAGAAATTTTAGAAGACAAATATAATCTAACTGTATAGCCTAAATGTCTCTATGGATTCAAACTGGAACCAAAATACAGACTTGTGAGATAGAGATTATGGGACTTAACATCTGAAAGCTAGCTCAAGTGGCTGGGAGTTAGGCTTTTCAGGATTTACAGGACTAAGAGTCTCCCCTTTGGAGCCAAGTAATGTCTTCAGAAGTTTAGCTAGCTACTGCCAAGTTCTCTGGTCTCTGTGAAACTTGGTGCTTAAAGAAGAAAAAAAAAAAGAGAAAGGCAGCCTGAAAAGCTTAGGGTAAGGTGTCCTTTTCTTGTATTACATCCCCTTATTGCCAGAAAAGACCATATTATGGCCTGGAGTTCCAGGGCTACTATTTAGGTCATTGTTGACTGTAAGATAGGGAGTGGTCTGCTTGTGAAGAAGGCAAAAAGTTCAGTATAACTCCCTGTTAAGAGGAGCCTGCAAATGCAATGTCATGATCTTTAATATAAAGTAATACTTTAATACCAAGAAAAGCAGATGACAAAGTAAGCAAGTGAAAGATGGAATCATGCAGATGAAAGGAAAATAACATGATCTTATGAAAGAATTTATATTTAAAATCCTCAAAGGAGCAGGGGAATAATTTTATAAAAGAAGTTACAGAATGAAAATCAGCCAAAATGAAACAAGACCAAAACATCCAATATATTAGCAATAAAATAATGAGCACATAACATTTTTTAAATGACTTTAGACTACATTATACTTTGCTAAGAAAAATAAACTAATGCATTAAAATGTGAGTTAGCTGGGCCCTGGTAGCTCACATCTGTAATCCTAACTACTCAGGAGGCTGAGATCTGGGGATTATGATTCAAAGCAAGGCCATGCAAGAAAGTCCTGAGACTTTTTTTTTTCTTCCAGTTGTGGGGCTTAAAATCTGGGCCTGGGCGCTGCCCCTCAGCAATTCAGCTCAAGGCTAGCACTCTACCACTTAAGCCATAGTGCCACTTCTGGTTTTCTGCTGGTTTACTGGAGATAAGAGTCTCATGAACTTTCCTGCCTGGGCTGGCTTTGAACTGTGATCCTCAGATCTCAGACTCCTGAGTAGCTAGGATTATAGGCATAAGCCACCAGGGCCCAGCTAGTCTCGAGAGTCTTAATCTCCATTAACCAGCAGAAAGCTACACATGGACCTAAGACTCTGATGTAGAGTATTAATGGTAAATAAACAAACTAAGGGACAATACCCAGGCCCTGTGTTCAAGCCTTAGTAGTGGCACCAAAACAAAAAAGGTGGATAATACACCTTTGTGTGCATGCTTGGGCCTGGCTGTGTTTCTTAGACTGGTCTTGAACATGTGATCTCAAATGATCCTCCCATTTCAGCCTTCTCAGTTCTGGTATTGTAAGTGTGTGCCATCAGGCTTATGGATGTCAGAAGGCAATGGAATAACATACTGAAGTATATGGGCCTAAATAATTAACTTATAATTATTTCTCTGCCATAATTGTTTAGTACTTTTACATAGAAGGAATAATTTGCTACTTTTTATACTCGTGTTGAAAAATGTAAAAAAAAAATGCCCAGGCCATTTTCAACTCCTGGGCTCAAGTGATCCTCCACCTTGGCCTCCTGAGTAGGTGTGACTAACTATAGGCATGTCCCCTGTACTAGGCTAAAAATCTTTTCAAGATGTATTTCTCCACAAAAATAGAAATGTAGGGGCTGGGAAGGTGGCTCAGAGCGCTTGCCTTGCATGCATGAGGCCCTGGGTTCGATTCCTCAGCACCACATAAGCAAAAAGAAAAAAGCCGGAAGTGGCGCTGTGGCTCAAGTGGTAGAGCGCTAGCCTTGAGCTGAAGAGCTGAGGGACGCGCCCAGGCCCAGAGTTCAGGCCCCACAACCGGACTCCCTCCCCCCCCCCAAAAAAAAAAAAAAAGAAATGTAAAGGAAGGGCTGGGAAGGTGGCTCAGTGGTAGAGTGCTTGCCTTGCATGCATGAGGCCCTGGGTTCAATTCCTCAGCACTGTATAAGCAGAAAAAGCCAGAAGTGGCATTGTGGCTCAAGTGGTAGAGTGCTTGCCTTGAGCTGAAGAGCTGAGGGACAGTGCCCAGGCCCAGAGTTCAGGCCCCATGACTTGCAAAAATAAAAATAAAAAAAGAAATGTAAAGGAAAAGAGTGTTATGAAAGATATAGAGTTATGTTGGTAATTAACTTAACTTTATATGTTATAACACTAGAACCACAGCCCTTTCTACACTATAGTTTACTAAACCCCAGACAATAATGGCGAGGAGGATGTGGGGATGCTCATTTGTGAATTAAACACATTCAGGACAGATATTTACACACTGAGTAACCTGGGGAAATTTATAAAGTATGTTATAACAAAAAGTTAAGGACAGTATAAACTATGGCTTGCAAACATAGGCAAGATTTAGAGAAAACTATGGATTCAATAAAAGGAAAGATCATATATAAAATGACTGAAATAATTCCAAATAGATCAATAATCAAACTAAAGGGGATATAATTTAGAATATTTAAATATCCTGAATATGATCAAAAATAATCTGTAAATTATGTCCCCAGCTTGTGTCGATGATAGGGAGTTTTTAAATTAGGTTCTACTAGAAGCAGAAATATAGAATTAAAGGGTGAAAATAAGGTCTTGTAATTTCATCAGTTTCTTTTCATTAGTTAATGGGAGTTCTTAGAGGCCTCAAAGATTCCATCAGTTAGTTCCTCCAGCAGATGAGATTTTCATTCCAAGTGAAAACTAACTGATATTCTGAGCTGCCTTTAAAGCAATTCCAGACCTCAAACTTCCAAGAGGTTTTAACGATATACTAAGCATTCAACTCTTAAACTCATAGGCTGAATTTCCTTTTGGACTGTTTTTCAAAGACTGAAAATGCCTATGTCAGGAAATACCTTTTCTTTCCACCTTCCAGCTCCCCTGTTTGTCAGCTGTTTCTGTCCTGACCTCTAAAACAGTGCTCACCTTTTAATTACTTTTGTATATGGTAGTTGCCGTCTGCCAGAGCTTGTCAGCCTGTAGGCTTGGAGACAGAAGGAAAGAGCCTTCTTTTGACATATCATCCTACTGCTTCCATTTTACAGTTGACTTTCAGTAACTAAACAGTCCTACAGGTTATCAAATATTATAAGTCTTCGTGTGAGGGTAGGTATTTCACTTTAAGCATTAATGGTCCATTTATTTCAATTAAATTTCTTCATTCTTCACATATGCTACTTGTGACCAAAAGTACTTGATGCAATAAAGGAAACTTGTGAAAATTTCCTCTTTACTCTTTTATGTCCATTTAACTGCAGATAAAACAAAGCTTGTCTAGGTTAAATCATTGTAATGGAATGTTTATTACATTCTTCCTTTCCATCTCTGTGAATCCTCCCTCCCTTCAACTGTACTCTCTCTAAAAGCCATTTCTAAATTTGCTAATTCACTGTGACTCCAGCTATCCTCAGGTTAAACATAGCTTTACTCTGGTCCTTAATGAGCGTAAGCAATGACCTAACTGGCTATCCACACAATCAATTGTTTGTAGGCTAAAGGAATGATCAAAAGCTCAGACTGATTTTTATCTTTTTGTCCCAATTAAGATAAAAAGACCTATTTTTTTTTCTTCAAGGACACTGACATCAGAAGCATATACACATAGCGTTAAAACTGAAAATATAACTTCTTTATAACCTCTCTTCTAACTGGAGAAGCAGCTGCCTCTCCAAACGTATCCTGAGCACTTTTCAGGTTCCTTCCCGTGGAAGTCTTATTTGTTCCTGCTGACAAATTCTTGCCCTGAACCTAGCTACAATCAGTGTAGTCTGAACTACTGAAGAGAATCTATTCCATAATACAGAAGATCTCAGAATTTATTTTTTCAACTGATACTTCCAGCTTTGGATTCGGTGACATTTGCCCAAAGGGAAACACCGGTCCCATGGATTGTACTGTGCGCCCATTGTCTGCACTGTCACAGGAATCGCGCGGAAAGCTGTTTGCATAGCGTGCTAACTCTATCAGGGTCAGTTCCAGTCTGTGGCCGCTAAAAATGAAAACCATGCCCCAACTGGGACAAGAGCAGGGTCAACAGCTGGCAAAGGATATGGCAATCATTTATATAAATATGCTTTCTCAAGCCCACAAAAACAAAAAACCCCAACCCAACAGCTGGGAAGGGTTGGAAGTAGCCCCAAGGCTGGTTAGTCCCCTTCCAGATGGGGAGGTTAGACTGGGGCTAGCCAGACTGCTCCACATAGACTTCCGATTCGCATTAGAAATGAAAAGAGGAGAGGAAAGGGAAAAGGAAGAAAGGCTACAAGCATGACTGCTCTGTTTTTCACCTAACTTAATCAAATAAGTGAAGACTTTCCGAGACGGAAGGCTTGCATTTATCGGTATTCACGCTCTGGGGTTTTTTTTTTCCTTCTGTTTATCATAGTGTCTAATATACTTCTTAGCTGCTTAAACAGAAAGCATATATGCTCCAAAGTATAGTTTATATATAATGTCATGGTTATTTGTAGACAGATTGAAGAACCAATCTTAGATTTATGTCCTGTTTACATCTTCCAAACACTTACGTAGAACATTCAATCCTAGAGAAGATAATAATTGTGGTGTTGGCTCCCTCCCAAAATTTTATCCGAGGGATAGGGGATCATTTTTGCAATTTGATTTACTTTATAATACGTCGTTATTGCACATCTAATATATCCAAGAGAATAACGAATATCATTTTCCTAGGTTCATCGTAAGGTTGCATACCACAAGGCAAAGTATTATTTGTGTAACCTGTTGATGTTGCAAGAGGCAAAGGTGGAGAGCTGGTGACTTTCAAACTCTTGCAGAGTTGACATAGTGAAATGTAAGTCACCACAGTGATGTTGGAAAATTTGTTCTCATTATCTAGAAATGAGAAGCCTCTTCTCCAGAACAGATTTCTTGCTGCAGCCAAATTGAATGGCAAACAGCACTTTGCTCCTCTCCAACCATGCATTTGCTTAAAGGAAAGCTTACATAATGAATACACTTATAGGTGTAGGATGAGCTCATGATACTGGAATCCATAAAGAGACACAAAATAGGGTCTCATGCCAAAACTGAGACATCGTTATAGAGACTGTGCTAGTCTGACAGAGAAGTTAGATAATGAACTTTTTCCTCTTGAAATGATCTGCCTGAAACAAACAATTTGGCTTTCCTCACAGAATGTCAAGACAAGAAGGAATAGTAGTGATCATCTCAGAGTACTTTACACTCATCTTACTCCATAGTAGCACAGTTAGAAAGATAAAATGAGCATCTGAATGATGATGTGGACTCCTAAGTCAGGTATTCATCTTCCAACAGAGTACAGGAGACACTTTACTGAGACCAAACAGCACCATGCCAAACTCTTCTTGGACCTACCGATCCCTGGCACATTCAGGTTTATCATTCAAATGTATTTGCTTTCAACCTTACTTTGTTCTGTGACTCTTAGTATCATAGCAAGAGTTGCTCAAGGTCAACATTTTGATAGAAATTCTAATGGTATCTGAATTATGCTTTGGTCAGATAGATATTCATTCCCATGAAAAAGTCTTAAGATGAAAGTGTTGGCTCTAGAGCGCTTGCCTTGCATGCCTGAGGCCCTCAGTTCGATTCCCCAGCACCACATAAGCAAAAAGAAAAAAGCCGGAAGTGGCGCTGTGGCTCAAGTGGTAGAGTGCTAGCCTTGAGCTGAAGAGCTGAGGGACAGCGCCCAGGCCCAGAGTTCAGGCCCCACGACCGGACCCAAAAAAAAAAAAAAAAGGTGTTGGCTCTGAGAGTCTATCGCCTCTGTATAGTTCTGGATTTTATTCTTTTCTGAGATTCAAAGAAGGAAGCAAGAACATTAGCTCTTGGTATTTGTATCCACTGAGTAGTGAGATAGAGGATGTTTGCTAGTGTACAATTAACATGCAGGAAATGCTGATTTTCATTTACTCATGTAAGTAGCATCTTCTTTAACCGCTATAATGATTGTCAAAAATTGCTTCAGAGTGTAGATACTATTTATATCAGTCCCAGGGTTTATATTCAGAGCCTCATACTCTCACTCATGGATAATGTTCTACCACTTAAACCACACCTTTAGGAGCTTTTTTGCTAGTAAATTGGAGAGAGAACCTCTCAGACTTTTCTGGCTGGCTTTGAACTAATTGCCCTCAGTCTCAGCTACTCAGCCTCTAGCATAGCTAAAATTATAGGCATCAGCCAGGCTGTGGGTACATTTCTTTTCTCTTCTTTTTGTGTATATCAACTTTTTTTTATTTTTTTTATTTATTTATTTTTTGGGTTGGGTCGTGGGGCCTGAACTCTGGGTCTGGGCGCTGTCCCTCAGCTCTTCAGCTCAAGGCTAGCGCTCTACCACTTGAGCCACAGCACCACTTCCGGCTTTTTTCTTTTTGCTTATGTGGTGCTGAGGAATGGAACCCAGGGCCTCGAGCATGCGAGGCAAGCGCTCTACCACTGAGCCACCCTCCCAGCCCCGACTTTTTTTCTTTTTTCTTTAAATTTCATTGTAAAGGTGATATACAGAGGGGTTGGAGTTACATAAATTTGGCAATGAGTACATTTCTCTTTTCTTGCAATTTTTTTTATTGTGACTGATTACATCAATTTCACAACTTTCACAGTATTGCGGAATAGTGATACTTAAAGTCACAAACACATTCTAAACTTCATGGGCTAAATTGTCTATCGTGGTCTATAAAGAGTTCTATGAGCTGTTTTTAAATTATTGTGAGAATATCATACAGAGGAGTTACAATTACATGGGCAAGATAATGAGTACATTTCTTATCAAGCATTATTGCCTCCTCTTTGTTTCCCCTTCCCATCCCTTCCCATACTCCCCCCCCACAACACAGTCTTCCCCCCCCCCCCACCAGAGTTGTAAAGTTCATTTTTCGACATAACGACTTGTACGTCTCATTGTTGCAATGGGTCCACCTGTATCCCTAGTTAAACAATTTGTTTTTCCCTTCCCCTCCACAAATTATATCAACATCAAATACAGTGAAAGCATGGGTTATATCGTGGGGGAGGGACATACAAAGCAACATAGAAATCATCTTATAAATATGTTAGAAACAATTGCATGAAAGGAAACAAAAAACATTTGAATACTTATCTTGGGGTTAATTCCCCTAACATCAACTTATCTGACCTTTTCTGCTTGACTCAGACATATACTAGTTATTGCAAATAAGGGAAACCATGGGACCTATGTTTCTTTGGGCCTGGCTTATTTCACTTAATATAATTTTTTCCAAGTCTTTCCATTTCCTAACAAATGGGGCAATGTCATTCTTTCTGATGGAGACATAGAATTTCATTGTGTAGGGCTGGGAAGATGGCTCAGTTGTAGAGGGCTTGCCTTGCATGCATGAGGCCCTGGGTTCAATTCCTCAGCACCACAGAAGCAAAAAGAAAAAAAGCCGGAAGTGGCGCTGCTGTTCAAGTGATAGAGCACTAGCCTTGAGCTGAAGAGCTGAGGGACAGCGCCCAGGCCCAGAGTTCAGACCCCACGACTGGACCCAAAAAAAAAAAGAATTTCATTGTGTATATATACCTCATTTTCTTGATCCATTCATCTACTGAGGGACATCTGGGTTGGTTCCATATCTTAGCTATGGTAAATAATGCTGCAGTAAACATGGTTGTGGAGCTTTGACAATACAGTTATTTCTTCCACATCGGGTGATATGTACATTTCTTTCCTTTTGTTTAGTGTCAGCTGTTCCCTCTTTCCTGCTCATTCCCTCACTCCCTTTGCTGCCATTGAGTTGCTTAGTTTGTTTTGATCAATGTCCAGTGCAGCTGATGGGTCCCACTGTTGTATGTTTTTCCCTGATTCCCTCTAGTTCTATGTCATCCTCCTAGTTTCCCTCCAATGTGCACATATATACCATATATGTGGTCAGCAGCATGGGGTCATTTAGTAATGATTCGACCAGATGAGTGGAGGTTCTTTGAGTCTTGGTTACTTTGTTGTATCACCTTACATTTTGGATTTAACAGCCACTTATCTGGGAGACCATGTGTGGTTTTGTCTCTTTGCTCTTGGCTTACCTCACTCAACATGATTTCTTCTAGTTCCATCCATTTCCCTGCAAATGCCATTATTTTGTCCTTTCTAAAATGGCTGCATAATATTCCATTGTATATAGATATCACAATTTTTTGATCCATTCATCTGTAGTTGGGCATTGGTATATTTATTTTCATGCTGGTACTGGAGTTTGAACTCAATGCCTGGGCACTCTCCTATAGCTTTTTGCTCAAGACAGGTACCCTACCATTTAAACCACAGCTCTAACTCTGGCTTTTTGCAACTTAAATCTCAGGCTTTCCTGCCCAGGCTGGCTTTAAATCACAGTCCTCAGATCTCAGCCTTCTGAGTAGCTAAGATTGCATGCATGAGCCAACCGTGCCCACGGTGGGCACTTTCCATTACCTCAGTTTATATCAGCAGTCAGTAAATTTTCAGGAGAGTAAGAGTCGGCAAAGATGTTTCTGACTAGTGGTCAGTGTTTGTCTCAAAACACTTTCTTGGCATTTATCTACAAACTTCAAGTGTAAAAATAGAGGCTTTGAAGTGTGTTCAGAATTTTAAGAACTAGCTGCTTAATTTCCTGACACAGAGTCCAAATGTTTCCTTAGATTGATGTAGATTAGTTTAGCATAATTGGATGCTTGAAAGGTGCATGTTTCTAAAGCTTTTAAGATAATGATGCTTAGAAATCACTGATACTTCCCTGAAAACTAATGCCTTTAATATTTACAATATCCAAAACTTTTAATATGCCTTTCCATACTCTGATTACCAGAAATATTTAACTGAATCAAACATTTTCCATATCTTGGGATCCATAGTGAAAAAAAAAAAAAAAACTATCCTGTAGAATTCAACCTTGCTGAGCTTAGATAAAGCAGCTCTAACATCTTATTTTTGTTTCTTAATCTTTCTCAGTCCAAAATACATTTATAGCCTTGCTGGTTTATACCAGGATGTTTTTCCCTGCATTTCCTCACCCTCTTCTTAGCTTCCTGCCTACCATTTACAACCACAAAATATGTGTGTTTCTAACAGTTCTATAGAATGTAGAATCTATAGAATATATATGATACCAGCCTCATTAATCTTTCCTGTTCCCCACTGCCACCCCTCTGGCTGCTACCATGTCAGACATTGGGAAAACAGAAGTAGGAACCTAGCATGTGGTTTTACATGAGTGACAATTGGACATTATACTGACTGCAACTTGCCTCCCTTATTTTAAAGGCCAGTGGTATCTATCACAACCAAACTTAGGAAGTGATTGACATCATTCTTTAGGTGGGTTCTTCTATTCATTGTAATTATCTAATCACAGGAGTTTTTTTTTTTCCCTAAATTATAGCCTGACTTCACTTTGTCGAAAGTTTAGGACTAGAATAGCTATGATGAACAAGTCAAAAGAAATACAACAAATCAAAAGAAATTTCAGTGCAGGCAAAAGTTAATTTTAAACAGTGAACTCAAAGGGCAGTGAATTACTAATGCCATAGTCCCCCTCTCATACAACAGTGACAGCTTAATTTTGATAGAATCCCTATGATCTTCGTAAGTGTATTCATGCCAATAATGGCCTGCTCAGGATTAGATCCTATCTCTATCTAAGCCCGATAAAGTTAGCTTGCCTAATACTACCTGAAAACATCTTTCTAGCCATCCACCTTACTTTGGGCCCTGGGGTCATAACCTCTTAACCTAACAGGTTATAGGTCTCTTGCCTTTTGATCTTTCTTGGTTCCTTCGTTTTTTGTCTACTTCCTCCTCCACATTCAAGTCTTGTTATATAAGGAAATTGGAAACACCAATTTGAATGTGATAAGTTTAACTTCTCTTCCAGAATAATGCAGAAAGATGATTTTAAATAGAAACATGCTTGGCAAAAATTGAACAAAATTAACTTCAGCTTCCTGTCTGAACCAGTTTGAAGTTGAGACCCTTCATTTTTTGACCCTCTCTTTACAAAACAAGCAAACGAGTTAAAAGCTACTTCCTACTTCTGACTTAGTAATGAAAAATGAAAAAAAAAAAAAAAGTGTTTAGGTCCCAAGGTAACTTGCTTGAGACATTCGAGGGAGTCAGAGTCACCTAAATGAATGAGAAGCGGATTAAGCAATGAGATGCCTCGCCTGTGATTCTTGTACTTGATTTTGACAAGTATAATCACATGTATTGCTTTATAGCCATAGCATCTTAGTGAGAGGAAGATTATTATCTTCCATTCATAACAGAGAAACCTGAGGTTAAGAAAAGATTCTCTGTTTGTACAAGGCCATTCAGTAAATCCATGGCCAAACCAATGTGGAAGGCTCGTCCCCTGCTTCCGCATCCTTTGCAACCTCTTGGTATTTCTTCTCAAATGCAAACTTCCTGGCATCTATAAGTCATCTGCTAGTAGCCAAGTCAGAATGAGGTAAACCTATGTGTGATCATCCTTCATCCTACATTGACAATCCACTTTCTGACTCACAAGCGCACAAAAGGGTACTGACTTTGTATTTTATCTGGCTTGCCAGCTGAAGAAGGGGTCAAATAATGTAATGTGGAAATCATCCATTGTCACTGTAGGAAGGATCCAAGAGGGAATTCCTGAAGCTGGGAACATGAGCTGTGAGCAACATGTTTAAATAGTGGAATGTCCGAAGTTTAAATCATGTGCCTATGTTTGAGAGTGTTCACTCTCCTCTTTAAGGCTTTAAAGAGTCCTTTTGACTTTGTCTGTTACAAATGTGGTGCTGGAGGAGGTGAGAGACTTGAAGCCCTTGAGTTTGTGTAGGCTGGGGTTAATGGTGAGAGAGAGGAGTGTTGTTTCTCTTATGAAGTATATTCCATGTTCAACTGAAAAAATCTATGAATGTATAAAGAATGACTTTTCTGTATTTGCCAAGAAGAAAAGAGGGAAGGAAATGGAAGCTAACACTTTATGGTGCTGATACAGGGGCTTGAACTCAGGGCCTCATGTTCTTGCCTGGTTTTTTGCTCAAGGCTGGCTCTCTACCACTTGATCCACATCTCCACTTCCAAGAAGCTGACATTTTTGAGACTCTTATTTACTAAATGCCACCCCTTGTACCCTCTTGTACTCCTTCATTCAGTTAACAATTTTAATAGGTAGTGGTTTTTATCCTCGTTTTGCAGATGAAGAGACTAAGGATTGCTAAAATGATTTGCAACTAATATGGTTGAGTTCAGGATTTGATCTGTCCCCCCAAAAAACACATGCTATTCTCAACTACATTGAAACATTACTCAAAGCCTTTATTAGAATACTGTTTCTCTCTCCACCCGCTATTGAAAAAAATACTAATTTCATTTATTTATTGTTATTATTACTAGTACAAGTGTTTGAACTCAGGCCTTTATGTTTGATAAGTCTGCCACTGTGACCCACAGCTCCACTTTAGGTTTTTTGGGTGGTTAATTGGAGATAAGAGTCTCATGACCCTTCCTGCCTGGGCTGGCTTCAAACCACAATCCTCAGATCTCAGCCTTCTGAGTAGCTAGGATTACCTGTAACCACCAGCACCTGGCTTCTGTTTAATCTTTTAATTGACAAGTTAACTTTCCTTCTTAATTTCCTTGTTTATCTCCCATCATTGTTACCTGAACTAATACCCCATTGGTTAAACCATGTTGCCATTGGACCCTGAATCTTGTCTTTACTCTGGGTAGATCAAGTAAGCTTTTGCAAAGATAAACTGAAAATTATAAGGCATTGTCATTAGCCTGCCATTGTCCTCAGAGTATAAATGACTAAGAGTGTCTGATCCAAAGCTAATCATCAAACTGACCAGAAGCATACACCTTCTTGCCCTATATGGTCTAAGCATTCAATGAAAAAAAAAGCAATCCATCAATAATAAAAATAAGTCATCTACTAAGTTAAGAGCTTTCCAACAATGAGTATTACCTTATGTGTTTATCCTGTTTCAATGTGGATAACTAAGGTACTGAGTGGGTTAATGTTTATAGTATCAGTATTTTGATTAAAGTGACCTTCACTTTATATGAATATATTTATATATATGCATATGTATATAGAGACAACTTTTGACCTTGTGCTTTCTAGTGAAGTGCTCTACAAGTTGACCCATGTCCTCAGTTCTTTTCAATCATTTGTTGTGGAATTAAGATTTCTCTAACAGTTCCTGGGCTGGTCTTGAACTCATACTCCTTCTGCTTTCACCTACCTCTGGAATAACTGGGATTACAAACATGAACTACCACGGCAGCTTTTAAGGGGAAGCTCTCTCCTAAAACTTGAAGAATAATGATTTTTCCCCACAATTGCAAGGAGATTCCTTGTTTTCTTCCTTCCCTTCGCCCTTCCCTTCTTCCTCCTTTCCTTATTCTTTCCTTTGTGATAGTCAGGGGATATGTGCTTTTACCTCTTTTACCTTGTTTTTATTACACACACACACACACACACACACACACACACACACACACACACACACACACACACACACACACACACACACACACACACACACACACACACACACACACACACACACAGAGTGGTGGTGGTGGTGGTTGCTGGACTTGAACTCTGGCCTGGGCACTGTCCCTCAGCTCTTCAGCTCAAGGCTAGCATTCTACCACTTGAGCCACAGTGCCACTTCCAGTTTTCTGAGTGGTTTATTGGAGATAAGAGTCTCACAGACTTTTCCTGCTTGGGCTGGCTTTGAACCATGATCCTCAGATCCCAGCCTCCTGAGTAGCTAGGATGACAGGCGTGAGCCACTGGCCCCCGGCTTTATTTCATTATTTTAAACTACACATTTTCACCCATCACCAAACTTCTCATTTTCAGCATGTTAAACATCATTCATTCATGCCCTCAATTAACATTCGCTATTGGAGCAGACTGAGTTTGTTACAGAGTAAGAATGTGGTTTTCAAAAAAAACATTTTAGGGGCTGGGAATGTGGCTTAGTGGTAGAGTGCTTGCCTAACATGTATGAAGCCCTGGGTTTGTTTCCTCAGTACCACATAAGGCTAGAAAGGCTAGAAATGGCACTGTGGCTCAAGTGGTAGAGTGCTAGCCTTGAACACAAGAAGCTCAGGGACAGTGCCCAGGCCCTGAGTTCAAGCCCCAAGATTGGCAAAAAAGAAAATGAAAAAAAAATCATTTTAGGAACTGGAGGTATGGCTCAAGTGGCTGAGAGCCAGCCTTGAGTGAAATAGCCAAGTGAGAACACAAGGCCCTGAAGTTCAAACCCCGAAAAGCAAACACCTTTTAAAACATAAAAAAAAGTTTAAGAGAACCGAAATTACTCCCATCAGGAAGAACGTTGTCTGGAATAATTGAATCTTTTCGAGATGTATCCTTCTTGCCTCATCTCTCCTTCAGCAGTTTTCCATTACTATCTTTATTTTATTTTATTTTTTTGCTTTCTTGGCTTCTGGGGGACAGGCAAGCCTCTGAAGAGCTTCACAGATTACACGTTGCCATCTCTGGCAGTGATCAAAAGTGAATCATTAGCCAAAGTATCATAGAAAGGTAAGGAAAAGAGGGATTAAATAGCATTTTCAATGCTAGCTTAAAATTCATGGAAACTTCCAGCTGCATATTTTTCCTCTCTTTATCTTTACAGCTGGAACTTTGCCCCTAGGACCAAAGGCACAGTCAGCATCACTCTGCATAGAGCTGTGTCAGTGTCCTGGGGTCCTCATACTAGCATTGGGGAAGGCCAGTGTGCTGCCTTGTGGCTCAGAGCTAATTAATCCAGCAGCCATCAGGACGCTGACACGGGGAAAGGGCAGAGATTAGAAACGAGAGATCATGCAAAATGGGGTTCAAGCTGTGAAGCCACAACTGGCCCCTTCTTTCGCAGCTGGGGTTTTGGCAGCCTATCCCTCTGGCTGTACAGCATGGCGACCCTGGCCGCCTGTGATTTACTAACTGTTTTACAAACATTTCCTCACTCTGGGAGGTTTGATATACTCTCGGTCCCCTACTCACCAGAGCCACTCGGTCTTTCAGCCAAACCTGCCTTTGTTTACAGCTTTGCCGGAAATTTTCACAGAGGGAGAAAAACCCTCCCTCCTCTTCCACTGTTTTATTTTTAAGTCAACACTCTCCTTTAGTTTATTTGTGCTAAACCAAATTCTCCTACAAGGTATCGCTCTATATTCAAATGGGAATTGCTGCATCTCTATAAATAGAATGGAGGTCATGTGAACAAATTCAGAAACAGCTAGATATCACATTTTTACAGGACCTTTACGTTTAGTCCAATATTTTTTCAAAATAATATTCCATGTTTGGATTTGTCTCTTTTTCCCACATTCATGAGATGGAGCATTATGTGAAAAATTGAATTTGGGAAACATGGAGTGGAATCTTTTTAACCGAAAATACCCATGTTAAAAATAACCAAATTTGTTGTCGCCTCATCCCTGTGACTTTCTTTAAAACAGAAGTTATAGCCTGTGTTAAATATTTCTAGAATATAATTGTACTTGAAAATATAGTGGATTTTTAAAAATATTTAACGCAATATAATCCCAGTTATATCGCTTAGCGTTCCACTGGCTGAGAAAACAATGCCTTGAAACATATTAAACACTTAGAAAAGTCTGGATAAAAATGAGAATGATAAATAGAACATTAGGAATGCTGACTTCATCTATAATCAGAGGTTAACATGTGGTCCACATAGAAGAAATAAAATAATAAGTACTATTAATTCTGCTGTGGATTAACCCAATTCTGGTTATCTTTCCTGGCCACAGTTAAAAGCAAAGCAGTGTTAGGGTTGATTAAAATAATAATAATAACTATTATTATTATTATTATAAAATAGCTTTCTGTGGCATTTATATATCTGGGAAATTTTTTAAAGTTTATGCTTCCTCTTTTTTACTTGTAGGAAATACACTGAAAGGAGAAAGAAAACCAAGAATCATTTTCTTCCTCCTTTTCTGTCTTTAGAGCTATCCTAAATTGGATACAGCAGAGGCTGGTTTGCTGATAAAATGTGTTTTAGGAAGAAAAAAAATTGTTTTATTTCAACAAATCCCAGCTGGACTTCCTGGTGGGCCTCCCACATTGTCAACATCAATACACATTTGTTGACCAACAGAAGGTCTCAGAGTGAGGCCTGCATCTCAATAATTCTGCAAGGAAGGGAGCTGCTGAGAGGGGAAGTGTGGAGGAAATGGCAAACAAACACCATAGGTGATCCTGTGTGACATTCAGGAACTGTTACAGACTTCCAGCGCTCAAGACAGTCTCCTTAGCCATAATGTCATTGACCTTGACATCCTAGCAACAAATTGGTCTTTGTGATTACTAACACATGCGGTAGTACCTTCTAACCCTGCCACTGGTCCTGAGTGAAGGGCAGGAGAAAGGGCTCCTCATCAGAGAATATCTAATTTTTTATGTTCTTTGGGCCCTGCCCACTTTATCCTTATCCCACTCTGCTTAGGATTAAAATGATTTAAAGTGTCCTAGATCTTGTAGGAGCTGTGGAACATACCTGATTTTACCCAAGTACTGAATATGAATAATCTTTTTAAAAGTTTGGGAGCAGAGGATGAGGCAGACTCAACCATAGAGACAGCCCTTCTGCTGAGTTGGGAACATAATTTATTTCCCCAAAGCTATTGTAGATGTCTCTGTGCATCAGATCAGTAGAATTTGAAGTTTTTTCCCTACCTAGAGTCATCTGAGATAAACAGTTAATATAATCCCAATTGCTAGGTCTTTTTTACATGTCTTGGCATTTTACCTGTATGTGGGGAACAGAAAGCTTAACCAGTGTTTGTATAGGTTCCCCTCCCCCCCCCCCTCCTTTTTTTTTTTGCCAGTCCTGAGGCTTCAACTCAGGGCTTGAGTGCTGTCCCTGAACTGCTTCTGCTCAGTGGTAGTACTCTACCGCTTGAGCCACAGCTCCACTTCCAGCTTCCAGTTGAGTGGAGATGAGTCTCATGAACTTTCCTACCCAGGCTGGCTTTGAACTGCAGCCCTTAGCTCTCAGCCTCCTGAGCAGCTAGGATTTCAGGTGCGGGTGCGCACCCATCAGGTCCTTTTTTATAGCACCCTAGTTTGGAGTACTTTCTCAATGTTTGTTGAATAATTGAAAGACTGAATCCTATACAGTTCAAGGTGGGTAGGATAAGACATCATTTTAGCCAAACCCCAACTAAACACAAATTGTTGCTTCTGAAACAGGGCCTTAAAATGATTTTCAGCCCAAAATTGATACCTTATCTCTGGCAGGGATATATGCACATGCACATGATATGACCCATAAAGTGGCGTATGACTAGACAAACCAATCACTGGAAAACAGGACATCCGGGGCCCTTTCTGTTCATCATGTCTGTGGCAATTCCCCCCTTCAGAATCACAGCTGCCCACATTCTTCATTGTGAAGTAAGCGACTATTGTTTTACCATAAGTCAGACCATACTTTTTTCTTAGTTTGTATATTTTCTAAGTGAACTAAGACTGTGTTTTTTTTTTGTTTTGTTTTGTTTTTTTTGTTGGTTGTGGGGCCTGAACTCTGGGCCTGAGCACTGTCCCTCAGCTCTTCAGCTCAAGGCTAGCGCTCTACCACTTGAGACACAGCGCCACTTCCACCTTTTTCTGCTTATGTGGTGCTGAGGAATCAGACCCTGGGCCTCATGCATGCAAGGCAAGTACTGTACCACTGAGCCACCTTCCCAGCCACCTAAGACTGTATTTTTATATTGTGAGGAATTTTTTTCCCATGAGAATGTTTTGGGTTTTAATTTGGTTCTGCTAAGGTAGTTTTGTGTTTTTGTGCGTGTGTGTGCATGTGCACATGCATGCACATATATGCACACTGGTACTGAGGTTTGAATTCATGATCTGGACCCTGTCCCTGAACATTTTCACTCATGGATAGTGCACCACCACTTAAGCCATAGCTCTGTTTGTGGCTTTTTGGAGGTTAATTGAAGAATCTCATGAACTGTACTACTCAGACTTACCTCAAACCATGATCCTCAGATCTCAGTCTCCTGTGTAGCTAGAATTACAAAACTGAACTATCTGAGCCTGTTTAAAGTGTTGTGGTATTTTTTATGTGAAAATCTATATAAATCCAAAATAATTTCCAGTTGAAAGAAGAGGTGGGGGCTAGGAATGTGGCTTAGTGGTAGAGTGCTTGCCTAGCCTGCTTGAAGCCCTGGGTTCAATTCTTCAGTATCACATAAACGAAAAAGCTGGAAGTGGTACTGTGGCTCAAGTGGTACAACACTAACCTTGGGCACAGAAAGGCTCAAGGACAGTGTCCAGGCCCTGAGTTCAAGCTTCAGGACTAGAAGAAGAAGAAGGAGGAGGAGGAGGAGGAGGAGGAAGCGGGGGAGGAGGAGGAGGAAGAAGAAGAAGAGGAGGAGGAGGAGGAGAAGGAGGAGGTGGTGGTGGTGGTGGCGCTGTTAGGGAGAATAAGTAACTATAAAAAGAAGCAAATTTTAAGGACATCATTATTTGAAGATCCAGTGTTGTTTTTAGTACCTCTATATAAACTCTTATAGTGTCTTTTATACACCACTGAAAAGTTCCTTTAACTTTTATAGGTTTTAAGGTTTTATCAGCAATTTGCAAAAAGTACACAAGTCCAGTTTTCCTCCTCTGTCCTTTTTCTACTATATTAGCTGATCTCCAGCCTGTGTTCCTTTCTCCCAAAGTGCACATGGTAGCCATCGTTTTCCCAGAAATACTTTGGATAACATCCATCTTGTCCTTGCTGTCTGCCCATTAATGTATGGTTAATCCCAGTGCTGGTGGCTCATGCCTGTAATCCTAGCTACTTGGGAAGCTGAGATCTAAAGATCATGATTAAAGTCAGCCTGGGCAGGAAAGTTAATCAAAGCTGTAGTGAGCATCCTTGTATTTCTTGTATATCAACTCTTATATACTTATAACATGTTAAAAGCCTTGCTTTTAACTGCTCCTTTCCCCCTACTTTGAGCAGTCCCTATGTGGCTGAGAATCCAGAGGAGGGAAACATTTGCCCTCACATATGGCCCCAGGAAATTAAGCAGGCCAAGGGGTCCCTTTTCAGTTTTCTTAGATTTCAGTGACTTAAACTAAGGCTGAAATAATGTAGATATGTTTTGTTTAGTGAGAAGTGGTGGGAAGAAATAAGTTTTAATATCATAGCTAGAAGTGTCAGCTTTGTAAAATGCACAGTGAGATCCTTGTACCTACATGGAACCACAGGGAAAAATAGTCCTGTCACTCCTGCTTTCATATAAGAACCTAAGAGAAAAAGGAAGGCTTATTGATCATTATTTTCAGTTATCTGTAATGTTGTATAATAATAAATGCAGCTGTTGTAGAGGGTGTGTGTGTGTGTGTGTGTGTGTGTGTGTGTCAGTTTTAGGGCTTGAACTCAGAACCTAGGCACAGTCTCTGGGCATTTTTTGCTTAGGGCTAGCACTCTACCACTTAAACCACAGCTCTACTTTTCACTTCTAATAGTGATAAGAGTCTCACAGACTTACTTTCCTGCCTGGGCTGGCTTTGGACCATGATCCTCGGATCTCAGCTTCCCTGAGTAGTTAGTATTAGAGGTGAAAGCCACCAGCACCCATCTTGTTTTTAAATCCTCTAAATTCAGAACCTTATTAAGTCAGGGACAGTTAAGAATTCAAAAACATTCCAAAGAAAAAACCCTCACTCAGTCTTAGGTGGAAATAAACTACATTAACCTGTTTCTTACTTATTACAGCTTCATAAATGACTCTTGTTTAATCATCTAGAAAATGATCTAGGTAATACTGGCTTTAACTTACTTTGTAATCTAACTTAAAGATAGGAGTTTATTGAAATCTCGAGAGCCTGGTGACTTTTAGTTCTGTTTTCCTGTGCGTGGTGCTTCAGGGTTTGAATTGCCAACTTAGGTAGGATTGCCTGCACTGCACTTCATTTCTTCCACAGCTGGGCTCCTCTTCCTTTCCTCTTGATGTTCTGCAACACTTTGAAACACTCTGACTCAGCTTGACTTTGAATCTCTGGTTTCATTTTCTGACATTATTAATTATTAATACTAAAGCATCAAATAAAAGAAATGGAGAGCCGGGCGCTGGTGGCTCACGCCTGTAATCCTAGCTACTCAGGAGGCTGAGATCTGAGGATCGTGGTTCAAAGCCAGCCCGGGCAGGAGAGACCGTGAGACTCCTATCTCCAATAAACCACCAGAAAACCGGAAGTGGCGCTGTAGCTCAAGTGGTAGAGCGCTCGCCTTGAGCTGAAGAGCTGAGGGACAGCGCCCAGGCCCAGAGTTCAGGCCCCACGACCGGATCAAAAAAAAGAAAGAAAGAAAGAAAGAAATGGAGTAGTAAATTCCCAAAAAGAACCCAGGATTTTTCCTTTATTCTGGGTACTTTTACTTTCTGAGACAAAGGCTGATAGTCCCAGGTAGCCTGAAACTCAAGATATTCTTCTACTTCCCCAATGCTGGGATTACGAAGAGGCTCCACCATGCCCATCTATTCTAGACACTTTTTCTTAACCCGTTTTACTTCAACTTCAATCTCATTAGCCCAGCTTCATTTGCAGTTGTTCTGAAATCTAGAGAAGGAAACAGAAATGCATGGTTACCCTAAATGCTAAAACCAGAGACTCTTTTATAAATCTCTGAGGTCCCTGCTTCTGTGGAGCAAGGAAGAATCTACATTCTTGATGGTTCACCAAGAGGACCTTTATGATGGCCTCAGATACATTTTATAAGGAAAAGGTTGGCTTAGCTATTCTTATCCTGTTTAAAATACTGCTGTCCCTAAAGATGAGTGTCCACCAGCTCACCAGGGTTCTCTATAACTTGTGGCACACCTCTGCGTTAGAAGAGATGTAGGAGTGGTTTTGCTGGTAAGAGAAAAGTGCTTAAAAAAAAAAAAAGGTAACAGAGAAACCTATGCTTCTCCTATATACAGATATAGGAGTATTGAGTATTTAATATATAGTTTCAAGAAAGGATACTCTGAGTAATACCTCTGGTCCACAATTGCTAAAATGTTGAAACATATGGTCTCATGTTGCATTCGTTAGGAAACAACCAGCTGTTTTCAGCCTGCCAAACCCAAGTAAACATCCACTGTGCGGAAGAGTACATCTAAAGTGGTTCAGTAAAAACATAAAAGCTGTTGTTGCTGAAGAAGAAGGGGGAAAGGCCACCCTGACACCATAGTTAGTGATGCTGATACCAGGTTTCCCTGTCGGCTTATTGTTTCGTGGGCTGGGGGGGGGGGGGGGAGGCGGGGGATTAATAGCCCTAACATTGTTCCAGTTTTAACAGATTTGTGGGCAGCCTTGTCCTCTGCTGGTGAAAACCGTTCAATTGTCTCAGTCACAGTGATCATTTAATAAAATGTGATTATTTGAATAATTAATTTATTTGGCTACTCTACTGTGTCCTCCATTCACAGAGGCCAAAATGTCAAAGATCAAGTCGATTGGGGAAATAGGAAAATTCTCATTATAAAGGCGAGGGGTGGAGGGGAAGGATGGAATATTTGGAATTTCAGTGCAGTGGTTTCTATTTATCTGAAATGTCAAGGGCAGTGTAAAATGTATTTTTAAAATGTGTTTCTGTATGGCTTGTGCCCATTCTTGGCGTGGCTATGTCTCTACAGAAGCCATTGTTCTTTGAGAAGTATGAGGGGGCGTCTTTGTCCAAAGTGACAAAAAGAAGACTTGGAAGACTGGGCTTCCTTTGTTCCTGTGCGGTGCTGTAAAATTTGGTTTGAAATTAGGACCTCAGGGAAGGACCTTCAATAGAGAGCTTTCATTTCCTGCCAGCATTTTAATCACTCTGGGGTTTAAAGTGGATGGCCAGCCAGCATAATGGCCCTATGTTTAATAGAACAGCTTGTATCTGGAAGGCCAGTGAAGGGATCTGTCATCCGCCCAATATTCATCTTTTCTGTTTCCTGTCCATTTATGAAGATCACCCACCCTTTTAGGTGGCGTCCCTGAACCATTTTGTAGGACAGCTCCTGCCTCTCCTTCTTAAAAAGGCTGAGCAGAGACCCTGTTGACTGGTCCAGCCTTCGGCTGATGCAGAACAGGTCTGGAGAGTGCTTTCATTACACATGAGACTCACCAGGTCTGGAATTGATTCCATCAGCTTCAGAGGGAATGTGTCTGCTTTTACAACAAGTCTAGGCTCTAAAGAAGGTTACAATTCATCTCTTTTTCATCAGAATTATTGGCACCTACTGGCATGCGATATGCTTACATCAGCAATATGTGGGTGTTAGAGTCACCTTATCATATAGATGACTAGTTTGCCTTGTGGAAGGTAAAAAAACCCAAGGGTTTTTGTCCTGTTCTACAATGACATTTGTAGATTCTCTGGTGCAGAGGTTTGTTAACTCTGAGGGCACCTTTTGGAACCATTTAAATCTTTACCCATATGGGGCTGGGATGGTGGCTCAGTGGTAGAGTGCTTGCCTTGCATACATGAGACCTTGGGTTTGATTCCTCAGCACCACATAAACAGAAAAGGCTCAAAGTGGTGATGTGGCTCAAGTAGTAGAACACCAGCCTTGCTTGAACTGAAGAGCTGAGGGACTGCGGCGAACGCCTTCTCGGCCAGCGAGGAAGAACGACCACCACACCAGGAGTCTTCTCAGATCACACTTTATTGGAGAGCCTTTGCGTTGATGGGAGAGCTTGAGCGAGAGACCCCGTACAGGAAAATGTGGCCGCTTATATATGGAATAGGAACACGGGTCGTTCTATCATTGGTCGTCTGCCTCCCACCGTCACCAGGTGCCATGGGATTGGCTGGGGACTCTACGTGGCTCGCGCATGCGCAAAGCCCGGGACCCACAGTCCCGCCAAGCACTGCCTAATATGGAGTTGTTTACCTCAAAGCTGCAAGGAAGTGGGCGCCATCTTGTAATGGCGTTCACTCCGGCTCCCTGCAAGGGACAGCGCCCCGGCCCAGAGTTTAAGCCTTATGACCAACACCCCCAAAAAATAATTTACCCATAGAGTTCACTAAATTATATCCAGAATTCCTAAAGGAGTTAATATTAGAGTCAATTTTTTTTTTGGGGGGTC
The DNA here is from genome assembly GCF_019054845.1 of Dipodomys spectabilis. Taxonomy (NCBI): domain Eukaryota; kingdom Metazoa; phylum Chordata; class Mammalia; order Rodentia; family Heteromyidae; genus Dipodomys; species Dipodomys spectabilis. Next base: position 9,106,783 of record NW_024870681.1, read on the forward strand.
CGGTCGTGAGGCCTGAACTCTGGGCCTGGGCGCTGTCCCTCAGCTCTTCAGCTCAAGGCTAGCGCTCTACCACTGAGCCACAGCGCCACTTCCGGCTTTTTGCTTTTTGCTTATGTGGTGCTGAGGAATCGAACCCAGGGCCTCTGGCTTGCAATGCAAGCACTCTACCACTGAGCCACCTTCCCAGCCCTAGAATCAATTTTTGAAAGATAGAACAAGTAAAGCCACTTGCAAGCAGCAGTGACTCAGGACTGTAAACCTAGCTATTCAGGAGATTGAAATCTGAGGATCACAATTTGAAGCCAGCCTGAGCAGGAAAGCCTGTGAGAGACACTTTTATAGTTATTTTTATTTTTTGTACTGGTCAAAGCTAGCACTCCACCACTTGCGCTACAGCTTTACTTCTGGCATTCATTGAAGATAAGAATCTCAGACTGGCTTTCAATGGCAATCCTCAGATCTCAGCCTTCTGAATAGCTAAGATGACCAGCACAACCCACCCGCACTTGGTATCTGTGCAAACTTTTTTTTTTTTAATTGTGGGTCATGGGCTTGAACTCAAGGCATGGGCACCATCTCTGGGCTCTTTTGCTCAAGGCTAGCATACTACTGCCACTTCTGGTTTCCTGGTATTTAATTGGAGATAATTCTCATGGACTTTCCTGCTTGGGCTAGCTCGAACCACGATCCTTCGATCTCAACCTCCTATTTCAACCTCCTGTGTACTTAGGATTACAGGCATGAGCCAAGAGGCCTATGTGAGACTCTTATCTCCAAATAACCACCAAAAAGCCATTAATGGAGGTATGGCTCAAGCTCTAAATCACCAGCCTTTGAGCCAGAAAGCTTAGGGACACCATCCAGGCTCTAAGTTCAAGCCCCAGGACACACACACACACACACACACACACACACACACACACACACACACACACACACAAATAATAAAGGTTCTAGCTGAAAGTAGTGGAACATGCCTGTAGTCCCAGCTACTTAGGAGTTGAAATAGGAAGATCACAGGTTCAAGGCTAGCCTCAGCTACATAGCCAGACCTTGTCTCAAGGAAATTAAAAAGGAAGGTTCTGAATTTCTTCTCTAGTTTATGCCTAGTGACTAAGTATGATTGTATCAGCAAGGTTCACTAAATCTGTCTAGAACCCATAACTGACATTGCTCTGTGACCAGAACAATTGCAGTAACAATACTAGTGGACCTCCTGGCAGACATAATAGAGTAGCTCTGAGGTGCTTCCTAACCCTTGAGTAATAACACATTGAATGAGCGAGCAAAAGAAGGACCTTTTCTATTACTATTACCCTTCTGTGGTGCTATGGGGAAAGAGAATCCATGTTTTTGGAAATCCAAGGCATTTTCTTTGCTGGTAGATAGAGATTATTACAAGGAAATATAGGAACGTGTACTCCTTAGTCAGCACTACCAAAAGGATTCTTTGAAGTGAAGCTTAACCCAAAGCAGCAACTGTCACTTTGGCAGACAGTAACTAGTGTCCCCCTCGTTCAGGAATGATCCAGTTGGCCACCAAGGGGCTGTGCTTCCTTGGCCCTCTCTCATCATGCCTTTAGCTGCAGGTTTCTTGGAGTCCAGTTTGAGTCCTTTTGAGTTGGCCTCCCTTGCATGAGTAGTTCTCTAAAGCTGATTTGAAGTGAATGTTTCTCCACGTTAGAACTGTTGGCTGGAAAGACTGCTTTGAACAGCAGGAGCAGCTGCAAAAGAGTGGCAGGCTCTCCGGAGGTGGGTGTTGCAGATGTGCATTGGTCAGGTGGGAATGTGGCAGTATTAGACTACAGATCTCTGCATCTGGGCATTGGTCTATGTAAAAGACAACAGTAACAACAACAACAAATGCCTGTGACATTTTAGTCACCATTGTACTTGTACCAGTCTGTTCCCACACATGAAATGCTATGACTCAAGCCACTACTCAACAGCTCATCTGAAGGTTCTGAGTATGTTTACTGGGGAAAAAAGTATTCAGGCATAATTTTGGAGACAAATCTACCCACCCAGAGCAGGACCTTAGTATAGAGTTAACGTGGCCAAAGATCTGACTATAATCCATTTCATTCACTACTGCAGTTTGCTGTGTGGGTGTTTCCACAATGTGGGAAACTCATTTCATTCAAGAGTCTGAATACTTCTGGTAAGGATGTAAAGACTTGCAAATAATCTTTTCTCTAAGGCTGTGCGGAGGAACAAAGCAACTAATGTTAGAAAGAACTGCTACACTGTTGTTTTCTATCACTTAGAAAATTCAGTAGAAATATTCTATGTAGACGTGACAGATTTATATCCTCAGCTTGCGCCTTGAGATTATACAAATGCTTGTCTGTGAAAAGATCTGTTCTATTGGAAGGATCTTCTCTTTTGAAGCTCAAGTAGTTTTAAAATAAGATATTAGTAAGCCATAAATTCTTTGTACAAAAGAAAGACTGTGATCTGGTGGTTCATACCTGTAATCCTAGCTATTTCGGATGCTGAGATCTGAGGATCGAAGCCAGCTGGGGCAGGAAAATCCATGAGATTTTTAGCTCCAGTTAACAAGCATAAAGCTGGACATGAAGGGTTGGTTGGTTCAAGCAGTAGAACAAAAGAAGCCTAATGAGGTTGTGAGGACCTGAGTTCAATTCCTAGTACTGGCGCGCGTGCGCGCGCGCACACACACACGCACATGATAAAGAAAAGAAAAGAACAGGGAGGGAAAAGAAAGTATGTCTTCAGAGAGCCCATCTATATTAAAAGATTTGGGATAGATTTTATGATAGGTATATAATATTATATAGTATAGTAGAAATAAAATACATATATATTTTCCCAGGGTAGAGAAAGGGTTATGTAGTGTATGCAAAGGGAAGAGTAGTAAGGAATTACAAATGCAAAGGGAAGAGTAGTAAGGAATTACAGTAAGACCTCTGAGAGGGAGAGGCAAGAGGATGGTGCTGTGGATGATTGCTTGATTTCTTAGTAAGCTAATAACCTGCCTAGCCTCTCAGGACTGCTTGTATAGCTGGCTCCAAAGCTCATTCCAACTTTAGGAATACATTGATCCACAAATCAGTGACCTTTTGTGAAAATCCTCTGAGACAGCTATTCAAAAGTATATGTCTGAGCCAAGTGCTGGAGGCTCACTCCTGTAATCCTAGCTACTTTAGAGGTGGAGGTTAAGAGAATCCAGGTTAGAGGCCTCACTTGTCAAGCAGGAACCCCTGTGTTCAATCCTCAGTTCTGCAAAAAGAAAAAAGAAATGTGTGTTTTGTCTAGGAATGTATTATGTAGAATAGTGAGCTTGTTGGTTTCATCTTAGAAAACTTTCTACATACATGTAGTTAAGACATAGACAGCGTCAGTGGTGTCTCTTATACCCACTAGACAGCTATAACTTAAGGAATTAATCAGGATCTTTTGATAAATGGAGCAGATAAGCAGAAAATATAACTAACCAGGATTAATTTCACATACTGGATATTACAGTTTTTCCCAGTCTACTCCTTGGGTTGAGCTAATTCTTCACAGATTAGTGAGCCAGCTTCAAGTATACACTTCACCTATGACTAATACTTTACCTCTTTTGAGATAAGAACAGATAGATCTCTTTTGAAACCCAAAGGTTTGAGAAGATAATTCTGGAGTAACTAGCAGAATAGGGCCAAATACAATAACTTGCTTCATCCTATCTTACTCTGGATGGATAGGAAACCTGGAAATCTCTGTAATTAAATAACTTTGTTCTTTTGACTCTTAGCTTGTATGTTGTTCTTTTGTTTTTATATTTTTATGGGTGTACATAATTAGTGTGTGTGTGTGCGTGCGTGTGCACTCGTGCATGTATGTTTGTAGCAAGGGTTTTTGCTATGTTGCCAGCTGTCTTTGACTTCCTGGGCTGAAGCAACCACTCCTGCCTCAGCCTCCTGCGTAGCTGAAACTACAGCCATCACTCACTGTGCCTTACACTTCCTTTGTGCTTAAGTTTCATGTTTTGTGAAACATTCAGACTAGGTGATTCCTAACTTCTCTCCAGATCTGTAGTAATTCTTTCGATATATCGCTTAAGAAATGCAGGCAAGGGGCTGGGAAGATGGCTCAGGGGTAGAGTGCTTACCTTGCATGCCTGAGGCCCTGGGTTCGATTCCTCAGCACCACAAAAGCAAAAAGAAAAAAGCCGGAGGTAGGCGCTATGGCTCAAGTGGTAGAGCGCTAGCCTTGAGCTGAAGAGCTGAGGGACAGTGCCCAGGCCCAGAGTTCAGGCCCCACGACTGGAGCCAAAAAAAAAAAAAAATGCAGGCAACATCTAAATGGAGATCTTCAATACCTGCCTCCAAACACCTCCATAGACTGCTTCCTCTGGTCATAGATCTCTCATATTTTAGAATGCTTTAATAAACATTTTAATGACTGGATACTTGTTTCAAATAATTTCCTTCATAGCCATAGGCATCCCTTCTTATAATTGCAATTGGCAGTAGTGAATTCATTTTGTGAAATACTAATTTCACCTCTTAATATGAGATATAAGACCGAACTTAAAAAAAAATAAATCCTCAAAATATTTTTGGTAGTTTATATTAGCTATACATAAGGCTATTTCATTATTACATTTCTAAACATGTTTATGATATATTCCAATCAATCTCACCCAGAAATTCTTTTTTAATAAGTTTTTTTACTGTGAAAATACTGTACACATGAGCAAAGTAATGAGTACATTTCTTATCAAGCATTGTTGCCTCCTCCTTTGTTTTTCCCCTACCATCCCTGCCCTCCCACCTCCACAACTACACTCCCCCCTACCACCTAAATTGTAAAGTTCATTTTTCAACATAGTGTCTTCTGCATCTCATTGTTGCAATGGGTCAGACTGTATCCCTATTTAAACATTTTTTCCCTTCCCCTCCCCAAATTCTACCAACATCAAATACAGTGAAAACAGGGGTTATACTGTGGGGGAGGGACATACAAAGCAACAAAAAAATCATATGGTACCTTATAAGTACGTTAGAAACAATAGCAAGCAAGAAAAAAAAAAACACTGTGTCCCTATCTTGGGATTCACTTTACTTCACTTCATCTTATCTGGTCATATGTATATAGCTCCCAGTCATATACTAGTTACTGCAAATAAGGGAAGCCATGGTACCTATGTTTATTTGGGCCTGGCTTACTTCACTTAATACAATTTTTTCCAATCTTTCCATTTCCTAAGAAATGGGGTGATATCATTCTTTCTGACGGAGGCATAGAATTCTCTCTCTCTCTCTGTGTCTCTCATATATCTATATCTATATCTAATATATCACATTTTCTTGATCCATTCATCTACTGAGGGACATCTGTCACCCAGAAATTCTTTAGTGTACCATGAGATCTTCAGAAGTTGACACAGTGGTTTTAGGGTGGTGTTGATAGGAATTTATATATAACAAATAGAGAAGTTCCATATATTACATACTCCTATATAAAGAGCTCCCATTTGTTCATTTCATATAAAGAGATAATCTTCAAATTATACTATTTCCATCATGATACAGAATTTAAATAAAAAACAGAATACTTTCTTATAGGTTTATAAATTTTAAGTCATCAGTCTATAAATTGATTATTTGCCTACCATGTATAGTTTAAAGTTAACACCAATTGTTTTCTGTTTGTTTGTTTTGTGGTGGGACTAGGGTTGTATACTTGCAAGACAAGTACTGTCTCACTTGAACCATGGCCCCAGCCCTTTTTTAGTTTAATTGCTATTTGTTCAAGATTGGAATTTGAACTCTTTTTCCTTTTTTTTTTTTGTGAAAATACTGTACAGAGGGGTTACAATTACATGGTCAAGGTAATGAGTACATTTCTTTTTTTTTTTTTGCGGGGGGGGAGGGGGTGAGGGGTCCGGTCGTGGGGCCTGAACTCTGGGCCTGGGCGCTGTCCCTCAGCTCTTCAGCTCAAGGCTAGCGCTCTACCACTTGAGCCACAGCGCCACTTCTGGCTTTTTCCTTTTTGCTTATGTGGTGCTAGGAATCGAACCCAGGGCCTCATGATGCATACAAGGCAAGCGCTCTACCACTGAGCCACCTTCCTAGGCCCATAGTACATTTCTTATCAATCATTGTTGCCTCCTCCTTTGTTTCCCCTTCCCATCCCTTTCCATCTCCCACCCCCCTGGAATTTGAACTCTTGATCTGACATTTTCACTCATTGGCTCTACCACCTGAGCCATGCCTCAAGCCCCACTTCAGTTAATTTTTCAGATAGGGTTTCATGACTTTTGCCTGGGCTGGCTGGACCACAGTCCTCCTACTTTATGCTTCCTTTGTAGCTGTAATTATAGACAAGTACCACCAGGTCTAGCATTTTTGTTAAGATTTTGCTTTTTGCCCAAACTGGCCTAGAACTATAATCCTGATCTCCTCTTCCTGAGTAGATGAGATTACAGGCATGTCACCGTGTGTAGCCTAGTTGGCACTAGTTTTTCTGTAACAATAGCTTCTACTTTTGTGAGAGAGAAAATTTTGATTCCTAAAAAGAATAGTTATTTTTTCCACCTGGATTACTTCCAGTCCTTACAATAGTTTGGAACCATGTAATAGGAATATTGTGCCCCCTCCTTCTCCTCCACCCCCCCAAATCATTGTGGCTTAGTTTGGCTTGTTGCCTCAGTAATTTAAATTATAGGAAATACTTTTTTTGAAAAAGATGGATCTAAGAGCAAAAATCTTTCCCACCCCCGCCCTCTCATGGTTACTTTGAGCTATTAAAGGAATGGGCAAATAAATGGAGGGCATATTCCCAGGACCCAGGCACACTCCAGAATTCTGCCTTTTTTATTTTGCTCAGTTTTAAAGATCTGGTATCGTTAACAGATTGCTCTGTTTTATGCATTTGCGTGAGTATTTTTCTCATACTGCTTAGCCTGTATTTCCTCCTTCCTCAAAGTGATGTTTTTAAAAAATTCTGATGCCAAGCACAAAGTAAAAGCATCAGCTTCTCTAAAAGTGTCTGGGTGGAAGACTTATAGATCCTCTGAGAGCCTTTCACACCTTTGGATGAGTGCTCCAGTACGTGGTGTCTGAGAATTTAGGTGGACTGGTTATCACCAGTATTCTTTGGACTATCTGGCCTCTAAGTAGCTCTTCATTTTATATTGTTGTGTTTCTAGTCTGACATGGTATCACACTGTTGATTCATCTAGAACAAAGTGACCTGGGACAGCTAAAGGAACAAATTCTAAGTGTTGAATACGAGAAATTAAAATTTAGCACTTTTGTTATTAGTCTCTCCTCATGGAACTAGTTGTACTGACTTTCTCAGTCAAATTCTTTCCTTCTTGCTCCATTGCTATGTACCCAGTGATTAGGAGACTCTAGAAGATTAGGTCATGTCCTAGTTAAAATGAAAGGTCGGGGGTGGTGGTGGGGATTCTCCATAGATTTTTGGGATTGCCTTAAATTATTCTGTCCAAGTGGGAAACACCCAAACTCTAATCTGTGCTAAAGTCTATTCTTGAACCAGGAAAATAAAAAGGTTTTACAATGCTAGGATCAAGCCTAGGCCCTCACAGGTACGAGCCTGTTGTTGTACCACTGAGTTACATCCCCAGCCTGAAGAGAAAAATGTTTTAGCCTGTTTATTCTTGGTGTCAGTTATAATTCCATAAATACAGGATCCTGTCTGTGATACTATATAACACTAGAGTGAGTAATTACAACTGCCTTGTAATTATTTCCTCTCATTAGAAAGAGTCAGAGGTGAGTATGCTAGGTGAACAGTGTGGTTCAAATAGTTTTCTATTGGTTGTTAAACAAGACATCTATCTGATGAACATCTTCATCTTCCTGTTTAGTTAGCCACTTATTTGAAGTCTCCATTTTCTGTGAGTACAGGTACTTGGCTAGGGTTACCTTAGGTCCCAATTTGCCTAAGTCTTGGTTTCGTTCATTAATACTCTTTTTTTTTTTTTTTTAAATCGGTCATGGGGCCTGAACTCTGGGCCTGGATACTGTCCCTCAGCTCTTCAGCTCAAGGCTACTCTTCTACCATTTGAGCCACAGCACCACTTCTGGATTTTTCTGCTTATGTGGTGCTAAGGAATTGAACCCAGGTCCTCATGCGTGCAAGGCAAGCATTCTACCACTGAGCCATCTTCCCAGCCCTAATACTCATTTTATCCTCAAAAGTATACCAATTTGGAAGATAGTCATCTTGCTTGTCACCCTTACATAGACATAGGGAACCAAAAGAAATAACTCCTATTATAAATGGAATAACACCAGTATCTATGCTTCTAAAATATTAGAATTAACTTGCTTGTCTTTTTGTTTTCAGTATAAATAGGGTGTCACGAACAACAATAATAAAAACCAAAACACTATAACACATCATCATTCTTTTTTTCTGTTTTTGGTGGCAGTACTGTGCTGGAACTCAGGGCCTCACATTCCTTGTTGGCTTTTTCAGTCAAATCTAGCACTCTACCACTTGAGCCACACTCCCACTTGCAGAATTTTTGCTGGGTAATTGAATATGAGTCTCACAGATCTGTCTACCCAGGCTGGCTTGGAACTTTGTCCTCAAATCTCAGCCTCTTGAGGAGCTAGGATTATGGCATGGGGGGGGGGGGGGTGCTGTGGGGTGGTGTTGAGTCACCAATGCCTTGTCATTCATTCTTTGTTTACTAGCAAAGGAAGATTCCTTTTTTTTTTTTTTTTTTTTTTTTTTTGGTCGGTCATGGGGCTTGAACTCTGGGCTTGGATGTTGTCCCCCCGCACTTCAGCTCAAGGTGAGCACTCTACTGCTTGAGCCACAGTGCCACTTCTGGTTTTCTAGTGGTTTATTGGAGATAAGAGTCTCACGGACTTTCCTGCCCAGGCTGGCTTTGAACCGTGATCCTCAGATCTCAGTCTCCTAAGTAGCTAGGATTATAGGCGTGAGCCACCAGCACCCAGCTGGAAGATTCTTGAGAAAGTGCATTCTGAGCCCTGTAACTAAATATTTTATAGAAAATCTAAAACAGAGCAATGAAATACAAAATCACGTAGGTTCTCTAAACTTTTCAATAATATTTGACTTTCTGTAGGGGTGATGAATAGAAGATACTCAAGCACATTGTCTTCTGGACATGCTATTTCTGGGAAAGAACCCTATTCACAAATACTGTACCTTAAGTAGTACCTAGCCATGCCCTGGAGAGGAACATTCCAGTAATTCTTTTGTGGGCATGTTTCCTAGGGAGTTTGAGGGCATCACTCTGTGTGCAGGTTCAGGACTTTAGGGCCTTTGTCTCCCCAAGGTGGCTCATTGATTTGGTCTCTGTGTGCCCACATTATTAAAGCTGCCAGCTCAGGGAGTTTATGAAATTTTGATGCAGGAATTAGGTTGTTGCTTATCTTGTACCTTCTTGCTCATAGTATTGACAGTACCACTGGATTGCTGGAGGCAGATAGCATCTCAGAGATCGCTGTGCTATTTCAGCTTTCTGCTGCTGACAACATCAGAAGTGTTTTAACAGGGTTTTAATGGGCAGCCTCTGTAGCTCCTTGGAGGGTTGCAAATAGCTGCCGTGAGAAACCCTCTCTGCTTCTCTGGGCTGACGTGCCCTCCTTTCTCATCCAGCTGCTGCTTGTTTAGATGGCCGCCTTCCTGGTGACAAGCACTTCTTATTTGGGCTGAGCAGGACTAGGACTTGAATTCCAGAGATGAGATTGTGTAATATAAAAAAGGAAAGGTCTTGTAAGGACGTTTTCTTCCCATCCTGTTGGGGGCCGGAAAAACAAGGCGGGTTATGGGGAGGGAGGGGTGTAGGGCAAGAAAGAGGGTCTGACTAGAAATAAGTTTGCCATTCCCAGAACCTTGCAGAGACAAATCCTGTATGTCATTAAAACTAACATTTCCTTCTTTGATGGACTCACAGACATCTGTTTGCAGAAGGTCATGGCCAAAGCCCCTGTTTTCTAGCTTATACGTTTAGAGTTCTATTAATAGTTGGCAGGGACCAAACAACAACAACAACAACAACAAAAGTAAGAGGCCGAGGCCGGGCGCTGGTGGCTCACACCTGTAATCCCAGCTGAGATCTGGGGATCATGGTTCAAAGCCAGCCTAGGTAAGGAAAGACTGTGAGACTCTTATCTCCAATTAACCACTAGAAAACTAGAAGTAGTGCTGTGGCTCAAGTTGTAGAACACTCACCTTGAGCTGAAGAGTTCAGGGACAGTGCCCAGGCCCAGAGTTCAAGCCCCATGACTGACCAAAAAAAAAAAAAAGAGAGAGAGAGAGCACAGTGAATTAATGCTACTTTGTGTGCATTGATTCCATTATCATCCATATCAATAAACTGACTTCCTAACAATTGAAGAAGATGGATTGCCACTCCTTCTGGAATTGTCTTTACTAAAACAATGAATATAGTAAAGTAAGATGTAAGTCTGATATTATGTTGATTCTCCATCCCAAAGACAAGTTCTTCTTTACCCAGGAACAACAGCGTATCCAAAAAGGAACTGGTGGTAAGAATGGAAGGAAGGGATAGCAGTAAAAATACCAAAACTTAGGACAGGGTTAGGGGGAAGTGACTCAAGTGGTAGAGGACTTGCTTAGCATGGGTGAGGCCCTGGATTTAATGCTCTCCTGCACGGGAAGGAGGGAGAGAAGGAGGGAGGGAAGAAAAACCTTAATCTAATCAAGAGGAGCCTCTGAAAGCAAAGCTGTCTGTTTTCCATCTAGAAAGTGTAATTCATTGTAGAATTCCCTTGTTTGGAAGTGCCTTCACAGGCCTGGGCAGTTGTCACTGTTTTCTTGCACAGTTGTGCCTTCTCAGTTACCGAAAACAGTAGTTTGCCTGGCTCTTTTTAAAGGAGATCCAAGAATACTCTCTTCTAATGTCACAGAAGAGATTTCCTTCACTTCAACTCACTTCAACTTCTACCTACTTAGACTTCTTTTTTTTAAATCATTATCACTCTCCACAGTGTTTTCAAGCTGTCTGACAAGGGAAAAAAAATCTCCTATCAGACACTTAGGCCATTTCACAGCCTTCTCCTCCCAGGCCCAACTGATAGTGTTGCGTTATCATCTGTCTTTCAGAGATTTAAGATTCTTAACTTCTTGTCACCAAAGTGGCAGGACTTTAGCTATTAAGAGATAAATCTGATTATCAAGGTTGGAAGAAAAATGGAGCCTATACACCTCTGGGATGCCTTCATTCTGAAAGTGCTTGGTGGGAAGGCTCAAGCTCATCTGCCTTTCCCTTCTCATTCAGCTAGGTGCCATTCCTCAAGCTCCTGTTGCTGGGGACCGTTACCCCCAGCTACCCTCATACTTGGGGCCTTTTGCAAGGCTTTGTATAAAGAAAACCGCAGGAAGTTGCGCAGAAAACTCTAGGCCTCAGTTTTCTCTTTAAAATGAGAGTTAGCTGGTTTCCAGGGCTGTCTTCTGGTATAAAATCCTACAGAACCTATTTAAGGAGGAAAAGAGGTCTAGCATTCCTCTTTTCACAATTGCTCCGCTGTATTTTGCCTTAGGTACAGATGTTCTGCTCATGTCCCCTGATACTTCTTTCTGTGAAGTTTGACTCCTGCTCCATCCATATCTTTGTAGCTTAGCAGCAAGTTAACATGATTAATTTATTCTGTTTATTGATTGGGTGACACCTATCATGTGGTGAGTAGGAGTTTTAGGGTAAGCCCCTCTGGCCACAGATAAATTTCTTTGTCTTCTGGATCTTAGGTTTTGTGTGTGTGTGTGTATATGTGTGTGTGTATGTATGTATTTTGCTTCAGAGTTAGGGTTACAATATTTCACCTTTGCCTCAATAAACTTTGTGTGGTTTTTTTTTTGCTTTCATATGTGTTCCATTTCCAAAAGAGGAGGATTATCATTATTGCCCAAATAGGATCTGATCCTCTCATTTTCTCTCAGTGGTAATATCCTACTACAACAGACTTTTCCCTTCTTGCTCAGTTTCTTTGTTCTCGAGCTAATTCTCCAAGGTTGAAAATTTACAGTCTCCCTTTCTTTTTTACAACTAGAATCGACAATTGTGAAGTTCATTTCCTACTAATATTAATTTCATTTTCAATATGTAACAGGATGCAGATCTAGGTTGTGGGTGTTTTTTAAAGTAAATACTCAGAATATTTAAAAAGTAAGTAAAGAGAGCTGTCTTAGGTCCTAGAGGGCTTGCCATCTGTCAACCTCATCACTCTGCTGCCTGCCCTGAGTTCTGTCTCTCACCATTCTCATGCATTTCCCTATGATCGTCATCATTTGTTCAGTGTTCAAGGAAAACGGTGACTCTAACCATGGTTACTATAAAAGACTGTGTAGGAACATTTAGACTTTTCCTCTGGAGATTTGAAGTTGGAGTCAGCTGAACTGACTGGAATGGCAGCTTAACCTAAAAACTGTGGTAGGCAGGAAAAGCAGGTGGCAAGGACAAGCGAAGGAGATGAGGTTTGAAAAGCAAGTTAAACTAGGGCGTTGTTGAGTTTTGAAGACTTTACAGCATTTTCCATATATCTGCAGTCTGTTGCTGAGTGGGGATTTGGATCTCACTTATGTCACTTCTTCCGAGAGTGACCTTGAGCTTATTTCTAATCATCTTTATACATCAGTGATAAGAATGCATTTCAGCTGGGCACTGATGGCTCACGCCTATAATCCTAGCTACCCTAGGAGGCTGAGATCTGATGATCCAAGTTCAGAGCCAGCCCAGACAGGAAAGTCCAGGAGACTCTTATCTCCAATTAATCACCAAAAATCTTGACATAGGAGTTGTAGCTTAAGTAGTAGAGTCCTAGCCTTAGTGAAAAAGCCCAGGGACAGCATGCAGACTCCAAGTTCAGCCCCAGGACTGGCATGCATCGCACGTGCGCATACACACACACACACACACACACAAAATGTATTTCATTTAACATGGTATGTCTAAAATGTTACCAGGTCGAGATTTAATCAATAAAAAGGAATTAATAGAATAATTTATATTTTTTCACCCTCTACCATATATTTTGTACTTATAGCACAGTGCTCTTCAGATGCTCAGTGGCCACTCAGCGTAGTATTAGCTGCTATACTGAGTAGTACAGAACCAGAAAGAACACTTGAACTTAATTCTCTGTTCTCCTGCTGTTGCTTTTATGAACTTATAGAAACATAGACCTCCCAAAATAAGTCCACACGCACATCTATAGTTATCACTTGCAGGTGTTTCTGAAATACCAGAAGGTAAGCCCAACAAATTTTGGTCTCAGTTAGCTATAAGGGTTTTTGTCAAAAATTATATACAAAGAAACCAATTACCAGTAGCAAGCCTGTTCTTGTGAACATACATGTTTTACTGTGCCATTCTTTCTCAATAGTAAGACTCATCTCTCCTTTTTCCTTTCCTGACCATGTCTGCCTTTGTACTTGTTTCTGACAACTATGTGCTAAATATAATACTTCCCCCCCCCCCCCAGTTTACTAAGTGATCTGAATTCCCAGCACTGATCTAATTCCAATTGTTTCTAAAGTTTATCTTTTACACTTGTGTTGGTTTTAGCCAGTGGTAGCTAAGTCAGAGGTCATGAACTTGTACACTGCCACCCCAAAGATGCATAATAGTCTTTCTATTTTAGCTTACTTAATTTGCTTCCATTCATATAAACTTATAAGATCATAAGGCCTTATCTTTTTACAAATAAATAGCAGGTGAGAGACAAAGAAAAAGAAGGGAAAGGACCAATTCATCAGTTTCTGCAGTTCCTTAATTATCTTAGTTTTAAGTTCTTCTGTAAGTGTGTCTTTCAGGCTGTAGTTTTACCAGCTTAAAGCGCCTAATTGAAAACAGATCCTTAAATCTCTTTGGATCAAGAAGCAGTAGTAAGCCCAGAGCATCTTATCCCTTTAATTCAGAAATGCTTAGGTGGTTTTGTGTGTGTGTGTGTGTGTGTGTGTGTGTGTGTGTGTGTGTGTGTGTGTGTTTTCTATCTAAAAGCTTAGCTTGACCTAGTATTGTGATTCTGTTGGATATAAACAAGGTCTAGAGAGCAGAGCTTGTTGGTGATTATTCAAAGGATCCATTGTTTGGGGGTTTGGTTTTGTTTGCTTGCTTGCTTGCTTTTGGGGGCTGGTTCTGGTGTTGACCCAAGGCCTACACACTTTACCTTGGCTTTTGTGCTCTACCACTTGAGCCACAGCGCCACTTCCACTTTTTTAGTGGACTTCTCAGACTTAACCTGGCCAGCCCGGCTTTCCACCTTTATCCTCAGGTCTCAGTTTCTTGAAGAACTAGCATTAAACGTGATATTATGGAGATAATCCATATTCTTGGCTATAGAATGTGTGATTGCACTTTAAAATTAAACTTTGTTTTCTGTCTGACATGCTACTTCTAATTTGATAATGCTCCCTGTTCAAGAACACAGGGTGTTCCTGCCACAGGGTGCCTGTAGGACACATTTTCACATTCTTGTCATGTCTAAAATGTTATGGAAATATTTGTCCTGTGGTAGCCATTTTTCAGGAAACTCCAGTTTGGAGGGAGAGAAAGAAGTGTAATATTTGAAGAAATTAGACTATGTTAACAGTTCATCTTTTCTTGCATAGTTGGAGAAGAAGATATAATTTTTAAATGTTTTTACCCCATGTTCATAGCATGTAAGTGAATTTCATGTTTTGGTTACTCTTTTTATTTGTGTGGCAAAGCAAGGCATTTATTAGGGAGAAAGAAACAGGGTATACCTTTAAGAGAAATGGCAAGCTTTTGTTTTGTTTTGGGTTTTTGAGGCAGGCATGCCACCCTACCCAGCCTGGATTAGTTCTTAAAACAGAATGTATCACAAATACTTCCATCTAGGACAGGTCCTATCCCATAACAGACATTCAGTTCTTATTTGTTAGAATGTTTTGAATAGTTTATTATGAATATACAGTATGAGGGCTGGGAAGGTGGCTCAGTGGTAGAGCGCTTGTCTTGCATGCCTGAGGCCCTGGGTTCGATTCCTCAGCACCACATAAGCAAAAAAGAAAAAAAGCCACAAGTGGCACTGTGGCTCAAGTGGTAGAGCGCTAGCCTTGAGCTGAAGACCTGAGGGACAGCGCCCAGGCCCAGAGTTCAGGCCCCACAACCGGACCCAAAAAAAATAAAATAAATAAATAAAACTACATCATATTCTTGGCTCAGATGCAGATTATCTCTAGTTAGTAGCATATATTTTTCCTGTCATTCTTATTTCATTTTTGCCATCGGGGCTAATAACTTCCTCTGGTATAGAGAAGAAGAGAAACCTTTTATTATTATTTCTAATTCTTGCAATGATCCTATGAGATAATTGTTACTACATCAGATTACATGTGATGGAATGATGGAAACTGAGGCTTAGAGACATAGTTTGTTCTTACTACTATTTGTATCTCATCTTGAGGACTAGAATTCTAGGTGGCAAATAAAACAATGAGGTATATCTTCCTGATTAAGACCCTAGGGGAAATGATTATTAGGACTGGAGGAAGAGATCCTGTTTAAAGGTATAATAGGTGTGTTTTATTTGGGTTGATGCTCCAGCCAGAGAGATTATGGTTACCCCTTACTTAGTTAAGCTGATCTTGTACTGGTAATGAGAATGATTTCGATTGAGAATCCTCTCAGACTGTTCTAGAAAACAATCTCACACACTGCTTTGAAAAATTTAAGAATCCTCTCCAGAATAAAAATGTACAGACAGTGTTGCATATACTTTGGGGGCAGTGGCGGGGGTTTGGATGCCTCTGAAATCCATCCTTGACCCAGAATAAAATACTTCATTTGACCTCTAAAATGTTTATCAATAATACTATAGAAATCTAAATGTGTTTCTGAGACCAGACACGTTAATAATTAAGGACCAGAAACCCTGAGGAATAGAGAGACTAGAAACCAAAAAGGGCTTTGGCTTTGGGAAAAGCTCATGTTTGCTCTTGAATGAGGTGAGGCAAGCAAGTAGAAGGTAGAGCTGTGCTAGATGCCGGGGAGACCTTCTGTACCCTAGAGCCCATGGCTGAGAGAAGGATCAGAAGCCAAGAAGCCAGAAGTCAGGCGCAGGTCTTGTGTACCATGTCAGTACTTAGGTCAGAGCACACTGCCCTGAATTTAGCAAAGTTCTTGGTACTCTGATGATGACAAGTCAGAAACTTGTGCTTGGGCATCAACATTTTGTACTGTTTGTTTTTCTCTAATGACTTTCTACCCCTCTTTTCTTGGTTTTTTCAAGTTGGCAAAAATGTCTTGTGTAAAAAGGGAGTCTGCAAGTCTGTGAGCTTGAGGAGACTGGGTTACAGTACTTTTCCTAGTTTGAAGGAGTGAAGAAGCTCCAGGACAGCAAAAAGCTTAGCCATGAATTTCGTGGTTCAGTCCCTTCCCACTGGGAAACAGTCCTTTCCGATTTCCAACCCTGCAAGGTTTGCGTCCTGCAGGTATAGAAAGTAGGACTGCTGTGCTTCCATAGTTAGTATGGCCTGGCTTTTTACAATTGGGCAGTCCTTTATTATTTTACTTTGAGGTCTTGACCCTTGACCGTGTGTGTGTGTGTGTGTGTGTGTGTGTGTGTGTGTGTGTGTGTGTGTGTGTGTGTGTGTGTGTGTGTGTGTGTGTGTGTCTGTCTGTCTGTCTGTCTGTCTGTGTCTGTGTGCTGTGTCTGTATCTGTGTATCTGTGTGTGTGTGTGTGTGTGTATGCTTGAACTCAGGGCCTCACTCTCTCTCTCTCTTTTTTTTTTTTTTTGGTCGGTCGTGGGGCTTGAACTCTGGGCCTGGGCGCTGTCCCTCAGCTCTTCAGCTTAAGACGAGTGCTCTACCACTTGAGCTACAGTGCCACTTCCGGTTTTCTAGTGGTTTATTGGAGATAGGAGTCTCACAGTCTTTCCTGCCCGGGCTGGCTTTGAACCGCGATTCTCAGATCTCAGCCTCCTGAGCAGCTAGGATTACAGGGCCTCACTCTCTTGCGTAGCATTTTCCTCTTAAGGCTAGTGCTCTACCACTTGAACCACAGCTCTATTTCCTCCCTAAATCTTTTCATCAAAACTACTCTTCCTGGCCCATCATCACCTCAGAAAACATTGGTAGAGGTCATTATTTTGTTTTTCTTTCTTTCTTTTATCTCTATTTCACAGAAAAGAAACAGGTTTGGTAAGTTTCAGGTCAGGCTGGTTTACATGGCAAAGCTGTTTCTAACCCATTCCTTTCTTGAGTTCCAAATTAATAACATCAAACCAAGCTGAGCATGGAGGAATCCTACCTTCAGAGAAATGAGAAGGCAGGCTAAAAACATTGCACACAATTAGTGGCTGTGTGATATTCATGCAGTGTGCTGTTCCTCTGGAATCTAGAAGCAATTAATTTTGGATAGAAGCATGTTATATGTAACTGTGGGTACCAGTAATGTTTCATCATTAGATACACTTTGACAGAAGGGACTGTAGGGGGTGGTTTTCCTCAAAACCATTACCTGGGTTATTTTCCTTTTGGGTACATACAGCTAGAGTCTAAGAGAGTTTGGGGGATATAACCTTTTACCCTGTGCCTTCTACATTTAAAAAAAAAAACCAGCCTTCAAATTTCAGAGTTTCATTCTAAAAGTTAGAATTAATGTTTTGTTTTTTAAGAAGAAAAAGTAGCAAAATGGAAACTATTTTCAAGTCCCGTCTTTATGTCTTTATCTCAGTGGAGCTCTCTTCTCTGTTGCTGCTTTTTATTCACATCTTGGGTCCTTATGATTGTGCACTATCATTGTTAAAATAACTGTTCTCTTCACCACTATTTGAGAATCCTGTATCTATTTTTCAGATCACTGCAGCTATACTCTGCTAGTATTGTAAGATACAAAATGATGTTGCCTGCCTCAGTTGGGAATTTCATGGAATTTGCTTCTATTTGACTGTATTTCCAGATGGAACCCTGTGCCTAAGTGTTAGTTTTAGGCCTCCAAGAAGTCATTCCTTTGCAATGATCTGTAGCCAGACTGCAGTCCCTTGGTACTAACCTGTGTGACTAATTTGAGTAGAAGTGTGATAAACTTTGTTTCCACTTAAGAAGGTTCTAAAAATACTTCTTTTCCTCCCTCTAGCTATTATCTAGCTACAGTCTTCCAGGAATGATGAAAAGGTGGTGAAGATTGGAACTGATAGGGAAGGTTCTAAGTACCTAAGTTTCATTTCGGAAGCTTCACACCTTTGATCCCCAGGGAAGAGTTTTGACCCCAGGCTTTTACCGGTTTCCTAGTTTAAAAAAAAAAAACTGCACTTCCCAGAACACTGTGTGGCTAATGGCTTTTGCAGAAGTGATTTTACAGCTAAAGATGACCATCAACTAGGCTTGTCTTAGTTCATGTCTAGATCTAAAAATGGTTATTGCTGTGACTTACTGTGCTAGTTAAATATTAGTAATGTTTCTATTTACAAACGCAGTAGCTGGAGGGCTTTCCTAAAGTGTGGAGTAAGTCCACTCAGTGTGGAGTTGAAGCATATACCCAACTAGAGAGCCAGAGAATGACTCTTACCCCCTCCCAATTCAGTGAAGGCCTTGGACAAGTCACAGCCTTTCTCTCTCACATTCATTTTAAAATGTAAGGATGGGAATAGCTCCTTGGTTTCTGAAAACTGCATTTTAATCCTGACCCTCCCAATTGTAGATCCATTTTCTAATAAATCTTTCAAGTAATTTTTTTTTTGGGGGGGGGGGAGGTCTGGTCGTGGGGCCTGAACTCTGGGCCTGAGCGCTGTCCCTCAGCTATTCAGCTCAAGGCTAGCACTCTACCACTTGAGCCACAGCGCCACTTCCGGCTTTTTTCTTTTTGCTTATGTGGTGCTGAGGAATGGAACCCAGGGCCTCAGGCATGCAAGGCAAGCACTCTACCACTAAGCCACCTTCCCAGCCCCCTAATAAATCTTTATATAGGACTCCAATATCTAAAACTGATACAAGTGATGATGCTTTGGATAATGGAAGGTATGGGGAGAATCCTTCTTGGTTTTGCTTCTGGTCTGGTTTATTTGCACATTCTTTAAAAGCTCTTACATCTGTGGCATTCCATAATACTAATTAGTGTAGATTGACTGCTATAAATAGTAGATTTGGTTGTTTTTTTTAATCTGTTACCCCCATTGGAAAGAAAAAAATGGTCTTGAATTGTGGCATAATTATATGTGCGTGTGTGTGTGTGTGTGTGTGTGTGTGTGTGTGTATTAAACTAGGAGCCAGTAGCAGCTCATATAATCCTACTTATTAATTCTGGAGGCTGAGATATGAGGATTGCAGTTCAAAGCCAACCTAAGCAGGAAAGTCTGTGAGACATTTATCTCCAATTAACCCCTAAAAAGCCAGAAATGGACAAGTAAATACAATGGATGCTAAAATACAAAAAATTGCACTTGGATGTGATAAATTAAACAAGATATAAGCATTCACATTATGAGACCAAAAGAAGATATTCTTAGGAGAGGATTACAAAGGCTCAATAGCTATGTGCATGTGATCATATAAAATGATGTTTTGCCAGGTGGAAATGGCCACCCCAAGAGTTGGCGGTTGGGAATCATGAAGGAAGTGGCAGCGGGGCGCCAGTGGCTCACGCCTGTAATCCTAGCTGAGTAGGAGGCTGAGATCTGAGGATCACAGTTCAAAGCCAGCCTGGGCAAGGAAAGTCTCTGAGACTCTTACCTCCAATAAACCACTAGAAAACCAGAAGTGGCGCTGTGGCTCAAATGATAGAGCTCTCACCTTGCGCTGAGAGCTGAGGGATAGTGCCCAAGCCCAGAGTTCAAGCCCCACAACCGACCAAAAAAATAAAATAAAAAATAAAATAAAATGATGTTTATCAAAATGAACTCCAAGAAATGGAAGGAAGAGGTGTTTTTGTTTTGGTGGTTTTTTTCTTCTTCCTGGCTGTTTTTGATTTCTGTACCTTTTGAGTTTATGTGTTTTGGGGGGGTAAGAGGAGCACAGAAATGGTGGGACAGCCAGGCATCGGTGGCTCGCGCTAGAATCCTAGCTACTTAGGAAGCTGAGATCTGAGGATTGAGGTTCAAAGCCAGCCCAGAAAGTAAAGTCCATGAAACTCAGAAAACCAGAAGTGGTGCTGTGGCTCAAAGTGGTAGAGTGCAAGCCTTGAGCTGAACAGCTCAGGGACAGCACCCAGGTCCAGAGTTTAAGCCCCATGACCGACCAAAAAAAAAAAAGAAAGAAAAAGAAAGAACGAAATGAAAAGAAAGAAAGGAAATGGTAGGACAAAGGATGAACAAATGCAGCAATCACATACATTTGGCACTACATTGCAAATGAACTATACAACTTGTGGAGGAAGGGAGTCGGAAGGAAAAAAAAACTGGGATAAAACCGGGGAAGAGGTGACACTGTTCCAAAGGAAATGTACTCATTACCAGACTTACGTAACTGCAACCCCTCTGTATATAACCTTTACAAAAATAAGTAAAAAAATAAAATAAATAAATTGAAGTTGGGGAAAAAAACCAAAAAGCTCTACCATTTGAGCAGTAGAGCACCAGTTTGAATGATAAAGCAAAAGGATAGCACCCCAGATCCTGAGTTCAAGCCTCAGTACTGGCACATGCATGTATGTATACATACATACACACACACCATACACACACAGACACAGAACTATTGTTGATTTTGGCATATGACTCTTGGAAGTTATGGCAATTCACAGGAGAACTTACACACACACACACACACACACACACACACACACACACACACACACACACACACACACACACACACACACACACACACACACACACACACACACACACACACACACACACACACACACACACACACACACACACACACACACACACCTGTACTTGTTCCAAAATGGATGGAAGGAGAATGGAAGTAAATGATAAACATGAACTTCTTGAACATTTGCCAGGAAGTTTCTAGTCTTCTTTCTTCCTTTCTTCCTGGATCTCTGAAATCCTACATTACTGCACAACTACAGAGAAGTTTGGGATTTTAGCTTAGATGGTCTTTTCTTGGTTCTCCATGTCCATCTCTCTAGTGGCACTAGGTCCAAAGAGCTGATTTCCACATGTCCTCTCAGCCAAGACCTTGCAGATTCAATGTGGAACTACTGTATGAGATTAATTTCTGAGCCTTTCAGGAAAAAATTTCAGAACATCTTCCTTTGCTGTTGTCACTTGCAGAATCAACAACTCTCCCTCCCTAGGAGAGGAGAAACAATCTCCTCTCCTAGGGAGTGTCACCTCTTCCTGGGCGCCCAGTAGCCATGCAGAAGGTGCCAAGAGCAGATTAACACCTATAATTCCAGACCAGCTTAGTGCTCTCCCTGCAGTTTTCTCTAAGGTGTACCTGGGCCTCATGTCTCAGTCCTTTCTCTGATTGTAAGGACCACACCTGTGGCTCAGTATTTTTCTCTCCTTCCCCTTCCCACCTCTAAAAGTAACAAAAGCAGATACTCTGTAGCCTTTAGTCTTGGCCATACTCAGTCTTCAGCATTTTAAATAAGTTAACTCCTTTTAGCTCTTTGAATGTCCAAGCAAAGGTGGAAGGAAGGACAGGATAGGTGCAAAGTTTCCCAAATCCTTCCTGTCTAGTTATAGCCAGTGACTTGCAGACCAGATTTGCACACCATTTGAGAATATCCCAAAGGAGTCTCTTTTATTTAAAATGTACAGTTTTGAGAATTTGAAGGGTTGTGTTTTGGGTTTTTTTTTTTATTATTGACAAATGAACCTCTTGAGTTGCTTGTGGATGCCTATGACTATTTGGCAGGTGGAGTTATTATTCTATTATGTTAAAATTTATTAACAAGGGCTTAATTTCATTCCAAACAGATTGTGTCAAGGCAACTGCACTGCCGAAGTACAGTGAAATATGAGAGTCTTGAGTCTTTCGTGGAGGCTGAGTGAGAGACCCCAACTAGTCCTACCTCTTTTTAAACAGTCGCAGTCATGAAACTTTCTTGACCTTTTCACCTTTAAACTTTCTTTGAACTTGAAAGAGTTTTGAATTGTTAAAGAAAAAAAAAGTGGAGGGGGGGGACCAAAATAAGGTTGGGGGAGCTGTGGAAGAGAGATGCTATGCAGACCAGGGGGAGAAGGACTGGACTGATTATATGTTAGCATAACAGTAATACCAAGAAAATAATCCTCCTCTGTGTATGAGTTTCTGCTACTGGGAGCCACAGGGTAATCAGCTCACATGACATACCCAGAGGCTAATGCTAGCCTGTACTGTTTGTGAACATAGTCAAACAAAGACTGATTATCCAAACAAGAATTTGGACTGCAGCAGTTGGACCAGTTAAATTATAGTTAGTAAAACTTGGCGCCTTATGAACTTGGAATGTTCCGATTGCAGCTGGATCTTCGTTTGTCAGGCAGCCTTGCTAAACAATAAAACCAGAGATTTTTATCTCCCCACAACTCCATTTAACTCCTTGGGTGCAAAGAGAAAAGTGCCAACTCTCTTCGCTCAGATGGCTGGCAGCTTGTGCATCCTGTCCTGCCAATGGGAATGGAGCAGGAAAGTGGGAGGGCAAAGGCAAGTTACTCTTTTTCTTAGATCTTACATTGGAGAGAGAATCACTGTTATGTATTTATTCCTTTTTGAAGACATTATTTTTGACCGTGTCTAGTGAGTACCGCTGCTGCATTTGTTCATCTTTTGGCCCTCTATTTCTGTGTCACCCTTACCCTCTTAAAGACAGATAAAGAACAAGCAAGACAAAAAGAAAAGAAAACAAAAACAGCAACAAGGGAAAAACTTTTTGTTCCCAGTTCCTTGAGTTCATTTTGATAAATATGATCAGATGCACATAGGCATTGCACCTTTGTGTTCATTTATTCTTTTTTAACTACATTTAGTAAGTGCTCCTATGGAGAGTCTTACATGAGATATTCTGTATTCTAGAAATATTTACAATAGATAATATACAATAACCAATTATAAAAATCTTACAGTGGGGAGATAGAGAACATGAAGACATTTGGAGAAGGTATCATTCAAGCTAACTGGAATGGAAGTTTAGGTTAAATATTTACAGGTGGCTCTAAAAGTGATTTTGTGCAAGGTCTCAGCAATAGCAAAGGAACCCAGACAAGAAAGGTGGCTAACAGTGGGAAGAGATATAAAGGTAGATTGCCACTATGTGTCGAGGCCTAAGAATGCCAGACATAAGAGAATGGTATTTTTCAAAACAAGAAGTCATTAAAAGTTACTTTTCTTTTTTGCACAACTGTCTTCATAAATTATTAACTATTGAAAGTTTACCATGTATCAGAACATTAAATCCTCACAATCATTTTATAACAAAACAGACTCTGAGAAACAAAGTAACTTTACGAGTCCACATATCCTATAAGTGGTATTTCAATCCCAGACTGAATATTGTCCCCTGCTTTTTAATACTACTCTCTGTTTCTTTGAAATTTGCTGAGTTGATGTTGGAAATGCAGAGTGGATTAGGTTGGCATGTATGGAGGCAGAAGTTCCACTCTGGTGGCTCATCACTGTTCCTTAGTTGGATCATTATGCTGGAGAAAACACTGTTAATTGCTACCCTGAGTTGGTCTAAACATCTGGGTTACAGTAAGCTCCAGGGACAAAGGCACTTCTTTTTGACCAATACCATCATAAAAAGACAACCTGCTCTCCTGTTTACTTAAAACAGTGATTATTATAATAGGACAGATCTACCTTTGGCAGATCTGACACCTTTGTGGCATTGCATCTTGTGAGAAGCCTGTTTGATGGCACTCATATAGGATTCTCCATTTCCTGATTTCCACAGGATATCTTACCGTATTCTTATCCTCTGCTGACCTTGCCACTGTCTTGTTTTCTTTCCTGTCCTCTTTGATATACTCTGTTATTGTAAGCCTGGCTTGTGGCTTCTGGGAGGGGTGAATTGGCAGGGTCAGGCAGACATAAGCACTGAAACGTGTGTCCCAGAGCTGGAAGCCAGATTTCCTTCCAGGGCCCAGAGGCCAAGCTCCTGTGATGGCTTCACGCTAGAAATAGCAAAAATCGAAATGAATATTGCAGATAGCCCAGACAAGCAAATAAGTCCAAATGCTTGGAAACTTAAGGTTTTCACATTTATTTGTGGATAATTTTAGCAATAGAAGCAACCTAGCCTACCTCTGCCAGCTTCTTGTCTGTATAGTAGATAGTCTGATGTGTATAGTCCATTGAAGCTGATTAAGTCCTCTTAATTTTTGAATCTCAAAAGCACAATCACATAAAATAGAAGGTTATAGTGGGATAGACAGTGGGAGTTAATTGGCACCAGCGTCTTTATTTAACTTAGGTAGACTAAGACAATTTTCTGCATCTTGAATTTGGAGAACAGATATGTTTCAGTGATAGTCTCATCAAAGATATAATGTTCTACCAGAGGAAAGCCTGCATTTGAAATACTGACCATAGCTCTGAAGACTTCCAGGTTCTGGTTTAGGGGTTTTGTTTTTGTTATATTCCATTTGCACAGCTTTGAACTTTGAGCAGATAGCCAAATCTGTGAAGAAACTTGAAATTCTAGACATAGACTTTCTATGTCTCCTGATGCTTTGGAAATTTGCTGGTCTAATGATGAGTAAGTTCTCCCTTTCTAGTATTAGTCATTTGCATTTTATCAGTGGCTTTAAGAGTAATATAAAAAGAAGACTGGGTTTACTCTGGGCAATCCTGTTCCTGTGTGTCACTGTTTTGGGTGTAGCAGAGGATAAAGTAACTGTTAAGATCTTGATCATGCTAAAAGTATTAAACTTGGCTTTCAGAGATTAGCTTTTCCCTACTTAAAATTAAGAACTCAAAGATTTTAATCAAGATAATCCTAAAATGTCTTAAGGTGCAACTTATTCTAGGACTGATACTTCTGAGACTAGTAAAGACCAAAGGAGAAATTGTGAGTTAATGTTTAGTCTTTTATTACTATTTTAATCAAATGGCTTTACAACTTGACCTTTTAAATGTGAATATATATATTTTAAAAAGAACACTCAGGCATGTGAAGTCATAACTGTTGTGTTGAAAGCTCACAGCCCTGAAACTTGTACTTAAATTTCAAATGTGTGTGTAGGGGCTGGGAATGTGGCCTAGTGATAGAATGCTTGCCTAGCATGCATGAAGCCCTGGGTTCAATTCCTCAGTACCACGTACACAGAAAAAGCTAGAAGTGGTGCTGTGGCTCAAGTGGTAGAGCACTAGCCTTGAGCAAAAGAAGCCCAGGGACAGTGACCAGGCCTTGAGTTCAAGCCCCAGGACAGGCAAAACAAAAAACAAAAAACAAATAAACAGCAATGTGTATAAAATATGTTTTGTTTTGAGGAACTGTGGTATAGTGACTTTTTCCTGGTATACACAGTCTCCTAGTAGCAGGCATTCTGGGGTAGACATGAGTACCCTCTGGGGCTTTAAGAGCTGTGTATACAGTGAATACAGAGGGGTCACCACTTATTGAGTGCTTGCTATACAATGGGCATTCTTGTAAATGCTTACAAATTGTAGGGGTTTTTTTTACCCTTACAATAGTTCCACTAGGTAGAGCAGTCCTTTTATTTCTCAGATGAAAAAGTTGGGCCTATGTGAAGATAATTGGTAGGGATAGGCTTTGAAGTCAGGTTCCTCCAACTTAAATCCATGTTCTTTTCACTGTACCAAATTGAAGTTTATACTCACTTAAAACTTACTGACTTTGGTGAGCATGGTGGAATAAGCCTGCAGCTCCAACTACTCAACAGGCTCAGATAGGAGGATTATTTGAGCCCCATAGTTTCGGGGAGGCAGCTTGTACAACACAGGGAAACCCTGTTTTAAACAAACAAAAGAACAAATAAACAAAAAAATGACTAGTGTAAATACTTTGAGAACATCAAAATAGATTTTATCTTATTCACTACAAAGCATTTATTTACCTAAGTTATTGAGCTCCGTAACTAAAGGTCCATTTCTTTTAAATTGATTTCAAACACAATGAAGTCTATCTTAACTAAAACCTTTCCCCCAAGAAAAGAAGCATTCTTAAATGGTACCAAGAGTTGTTTTTCTTAAAATGATTTTTGTGAAGTTAAAGGCAAAAGTAGTTAAGGAATTTGATTAGATTTCAAGATGTCACTCTTCGCTTGGGAACTTTGCTTTGGGCATGAAAGGATTCTTGCATGAGAAATCTGTTTCCCTCCCCCTCAGTTCTCACTCCCCATCTTTTGCCCTTCAGAAGAATTCAACCAAGTTACAGCTCAAATTAAGCTTTGCTTTTCCTGGGACCCACAGCATGGTGAACTGGTAGATTTAATATTGGAGGCTTGACTATTGAATGTGATTTTAAAAGTCAATGAGGGATT
This sequence comes from Dipodomys spectabilis, assembly GCF_019054845.1. Taxonomy (NCBI): domain Eukaryota; kingdom Metazoa; phylum Chordata; class Mammalia; order Rodentia; family Heteromyidae; genus Dipodomys; species Dipodomys spectabilis. Next base: position 9,133,127 of record NW_024870681.1, read on the forward strand.
TGTTATTACTACTGATTAGTAGGTTGGCATGCAGCTTAGAGAGTGTTGGAGCCAGTGAGTGAGCCTCTTTGGCCACCCGGCAGCTTCGGCAGCTTCGTGTCTTGCTTTGGCCCTGCAGCTCTTTATTTGTTTCGTGCCACAATTGAAAACACACTCACAACAACAGCTTAGCCAACTGTGTGTACTAGTGATAGAAGACAAGTAAGAGTAAATAAGCCTAATAAAGCAATAGCTCAGACATAAAACCAGTTTGAAAATTATACTTTCCCCCTCACTAATGCACAGAAAAAAAAGCTTATTAACTAAATGCTTCATTTTTCTGAGAAACCTAAAACCTCTCATAATAATGAAGTAAGAGTCCATTTTTGTTTGTTTGTTTACGAAAGGGGAATCATTTTCCAGTGCTAAGTAAATCTAGGAACAGAAATGGTTCTTGTGATCGAAGAGAAAGAAAGACCATGAGGCAGACAGTAAGAATCAGGAACTGACCCACAGGAGACCTTTACATGAGTCCTGGTTGCTTTTGCCAAATCATTTTACCTTAAAATGTGCTTTGTGATGTTTCAGAAACGTGAAAGTCTATTTCATACTAGATCCATATTTGGTCAACATTGCTAGAACGCTAGCCCTTGTCTTATCATATTGGATGCTTAAATACAAGAGCTTCCTCACTGTGATTCCTAGACCTTTCTTTAGTTAGAAGGACATCACTGAGGGCTGTGCGTGGCAGCCCATGTCTGGAATGCTAGCTCTCTAGAGGAAGAGGTAGGAAGGAGAATGTGAGCCCCGCCTGGGCCACATAGTGAGACTGTTTTTTGTGGGGGTTTTGTTTTTTTGTTTTGTTTTTCTTTTTAATGAAGCCATAACACTTATTACAACGATTTTCAAATTATCTATTTGTTCTTCTGCTGCCTGTGCTTTTGGTGTCATAGCCAAGAAATACTTGCCAAGGTGACTGTCAGGAAGCCTTTTCTCTTTCTTCCTTTCCTTCTTTCTTTCTTTCCTTCTTTTCTTCTTTCCTTCTTTCTTTTTTGCTTTCTTGCTATCCTTTTTTGCCAGTCCTCGGGCTTGAACTCCAAGGCCTGGCACTGTCCCTGGGTTTCTTTTGCTCAAGGGTAGCACTCTACCACTTGAGCCACAGCACCATTTCTGGCTTTTTCTGTGTATGTGGTACTGAGGAATCAAACCCAGGGCTTTATGCATACTAGACAAGCACTCTACCACTAAGCTACATTCTGAGCCGCAGGAAGCTTTTTCCTTGTGTTTTCTTCTAAGAATTTTATGTTTCAGGTTTATGTCTTATACTTGGAATTGATTTTTGCATATGGCACAAAATAAAGATTCAACTTTATTCTTATTGCAAGCTTCACTTTGATCTCATATCTCCTGCCATTATTTTTTTTGTATTAGTACAAATAAATATTCATTGATAAAGTCTTTTTTTTTTTTGGTGCTATTTGGGTTTGAATTCAGAACCCCACATTTGCTAGGTAAGAGCTCTAACACTTGAGCCTTTTCTTTTTGCTTTAGTTTATTTTTCAGGTAGCCTCTTTGTCTGGGGAAGCCTCTGATTGAAATCTTTCTACCTCTCTCTCCCTCTTAGCTGGGATTATGGATGTATATCACCATGCCCACCATAAACTGCTTAGTAGATATGGAATTCTACACAATAAAAAAACAACCAGGAATGGAAACCTCGGTCTAGATTTAGAGACATGAATTCTAGTTTCAATGCAGTTTGTCATAATAACTGGGACTTTTCCCACAATTTTCTCTCAAGAATATCTAAAGACAATTTAGGAAGACTTAGTTGTGAGTGCCAGTTGGTAAATCTAGTGTAAAGTACCTTCAGGTTCAATTGCCTGTATTGCTTGCTCTACTACTATGCCATGCTGAGACATTCATCTGCCAAAAACTTTAGGGAAAATAATAACCTGAAACTATTTTATGTAGCCAAGGGGTGAGTTTTAACATGCTCATTACTTGAAGTCTTTTTTAAAAAAATAATATCAATTTAAAGCATTTTTAAATCTCTTTTTTTAACTCAACATTTATTTATTACAGGAAAACTAAGAAAAAATGTAGGGGCAAAACGGAGAGGAAATTAAAATTACTTATAATTTCATTACCCCTAGTTAACCACTGCTTTACAAGCTCATTAACATACTCTCCCATCTAATTCATTCTGCCAATCTTTTACAAGGTAGTGTCTTGAAAAGACAAAGAAATTGGGCCTGTGTTCAAACACCAGTACTGCTTTAAAAAAAAAAGACAAAGAAGTAAAGTTTTCATAGATTAAAAGTAATAATTAAGAAAGTCTCTTAAGGAAATAAGATGAGGAAAGGAATGAGTTTGAAAACAGAATGACTAAAGTTAATAAAAGTATATGTCACAAAAGTATAGCAATTAGAAAGTTCAGATGATTGTTTTACTTTACTCTTAAAACTTCCTGATTCTCCTACTCTTCCTTTATTCCACATTTATTCTTCATTTCTTCTATATTCTTTTTAATGGTGTGTAGTTGGTTTTTAGGCTTAACTGTAATTGCATAGTTTGTGACTTCTTGTCTCTCTGTATGTGATGCAATGGACCATAATTTGAGGAAGTATTTAATAAAATATTATTGATCCCTATAAAATTTCTTACTTTAAAAAGTTAACAAAAAAAAAAAGGTTGTCCCCAAACAATCTGGTGTCAATCAGTTTTTCTGTCTGGTAGAAAAATTTCTGTGTATAAGTCAAAATTATAGAGTACCTTTCTGCTCAGCATTCAGCAGTTTCAGATGGTAGATGTCAGCCTAACAATGGTGAGATGCAGGGCTCTCATAGAAAAGCAGTTCCTAAGGGAACACCTAATGTCAGATTTCTGTTTCAGAGAAGGGAAGGTCCTATTGAAAGTGAAACAATAGGACACCATTACATGCTTAAGTGCCTGGGGTGAAGTCGTAAGGGCTGGGGAGCTGATATGGCTAGTGTCTGGGGTTTGTTGCTCTCTGGGGTCTAGAGAACAGTCTTTGTGGGCTCTCTGTAAGGTTAAACCTAGAAGGCTTCCTCTTCCTGATATGTGAGAAACCCTGAGAGTTCCCATGACCCAAGGGTCTACAGTGATGTGAGGGCTGGGGCAAGGAATTCTGGCTTCCTAACACCCAGATATGGCCTGCCCCACTGCCATGATTCTTTTCTGTTCTGGGAGAGCCCTATAGCTACTTGACTCCAGAACTGATCTGCCTAAGGTGACGTTCTACAGGTGGCCAAGTCAGGAATAGGTTTAAAATAGATTTCCATTATTCTCCTGGGTTTCTCTTTTGACTTTCAAAACTACCCCTAGAATGTTCTAGGAACTCCTTGGTTCCAAGACAAGCAAGGAAGAGCAGAGTCCAACACATTCTGGACGTGGCCTGCTCTGGCCTCTCGACACCTGTATGCCCAAATTAGACTGATTGCTGCCAGTTAGCCCTCTTGATTGTTAAGAGGATTTCTGAGCCAAATGCAGTAGTACAGGCCAGTAGTCCCAGATACTCAAGGAGTCACATGTAAGCCCAGATGTTTAAGACCAGCCTAGGCAACGTAGTATAGTGAGACACTGTCTTAGCCAGGTTCCCGGTGACTTAGGCCTGTAATCCTAGCTACTCAGCTGAGATCTGAAGGTTCCAAGCCAGCCTGCTCTGGAAAATCAGTGAAACTCTTTTCTCCAGTTAGATACCAGAAAGGCTAGAAGTAGAGGTGTGGCTCAAGTTGTAGAGTGCCATCCTTGAAAGCAGGAAAGCTGTGCAACTGTTATTTCTAGTTAACCACCCAAACAGCAGAAGTAAAGCTATGGCTCAAGTAGTAGAATTCAAAGCTGGCAAAACCCCATAAGATCACTCTATACGCCAGGCAGGCTAGCTTCAAACGCATGAGCCTCCCCTACGTCAGTCTCCAAAGTGCTGGGATTACAGCATCTACCATTGTGCTCTGTCTGTCTTTTTCTTTTTTAAAATTGAAAGTCATGCTGGTACTGGTGGCTCACACCTGTAATCCTAGCTAATCAGGAGGCTGAAATCTGAGGATCATGGTTCAAAGCCAGCCCAAGCAGAAAAGTCCCTGAGACTCTTATCTCCAATTAATCACCAGAAAACCAGAAGTGCCTTAAGTGGTAGAGTGTTAGCCTTGAGCTGAAGATCTCAGGGACAGCACTTAGTCCCAGAGTTCAAGCCCCACGACTGACAAAAAAGTAAATAAATAAATTGAAAGTCATGCTTTTATTTTAATGCAACTACAACCTTTCTACTTTGACATAATTTAAAATGTCTACTCTAAGACTGTGTGTATGAAATAACCTGATGAACATTCGTGAGATTTTTCCTGAGCCTGATGTTAATGCCATCATTCTGAGAGCCATTTTGTTTAATTCATTTTTTTTTACTTCATATAGTTTCTGATGGGAAGAAATGCATTGCTTTGAAACCAAAATTAACTTGATTGAAATGTCTTAGACTTTGTCATGTTCCAGTGACTGAAAAGGTTACTTCCCAAGTGTTCAATTTTTTAAGCACAATATACATTAATCAAACTGCTGCTACTTTTTGACATTCATCATTCCATAAAATATCACAACTCAATACATTAAGCAGGATTTTTTTTTTTTTTTTTTTTTTTTGGTTGTGGGGCTTGAAGTCTGGGCTTGGATGATATCCCTCAGCTCTTCAGCTCAAGGCTAGTGCTCTACCACTTGAGCTATAGTGCCACTTCCGGTTTTCTAGTGGTTTATTAGAGATAGATAAGAGTCTAAAGGAGTTTCCTGTGTGATCCTCAGATCTCAGCCTCCTGAGTAGCTAGGATTATAGGCGTGAGCCACTGGCGCCCGGCCTAAGCAGGAGTTTTTACACTCCAGTTCCCACTCAGTACAGAATTTTTTAACATTGAATATGTTACATAAATTCGAAAGTGAAGTTTTTAAAAAAATTTGAACCATTTATTGGTTTGCTAAATATGATTCTCATGGTTTCCTCCTAGTAGTCTATAACAGTTCTCAGAAGGAAAACATTTTTAAAAAATAATGCATTCTACAGGAACTGTCCAATCAGAAATGATGAGCAAAGAGGTAACTTACCAAGTACATATTACTTGAAAAACTGATATTTAGGAATTTTTTGTCTTTGACATAAGAAGTTCTGCCATGAAAAATATGGACTGCATTGAGCTTCTGATTTTTGTACAACATTTTGTGATTTTTTTTTTTTTTTACTTCTGGCCTAAAGATAGAAAGTAAAATAAAATGTTCTTTGTCTATTTAGTTATCCTTGACTCCATGAAATTCTCCAAAGTAATTACTGGTGACCACAATACCACCTACCAGCAAGAGCAGCCTTGACCAAGTGCCAACTGCCTTACTGCTGACCACAGCTGCTCTTGAGCAGAGCAGATGTTTCTCCTTTTGCCTTGGCAGTAAAATTTTATTGAGCAGTTTTGCGAATGTAGAGCTGGCCTATCCTACCTGAGGAATGTCTAGAGTCCTTCGTCACTTTGTGCAATAGAGTTGCATTTCTCTAGTCCTGCCCACCTATGGGTTCCCTTCACTTACTGTGTAGACCCTGGAGCTTGTAAACTGTAGGCCTCTTGGGTGTGCTTCCTACCCACCCATTGATTTTCCCCAAGAAAATAATGCTGGAGGAACAACCACACTTGTGGTTGCAAACTTGCTGCTTTAAAAGGCTGTCATGTTGGAACTTTGCGCCTCCCAGTTGTGGGTTTACTAAAAGGAGTTAGGGTGCTTTGTTGGGATGTTTTGTTAGGATACTTTTCTGAATTTTTCCACAGCTCTTTGGTTTGGATGTTGATTTGGAAACCTCTTTTGAATTAGCTTCTCTTGGAGTTCTTTCTTCCTTTCTGGGCACCTCTCAAATCTTTTCCCCATCAAGGCCTCAGAGGAAGCTTTCTGATCCCATCTCTTTGGATAGGACCATTTCTGAGTCCTTTTAAAGACTAAAGTTCTTAAAGGTCTGATTTTTGCTTCTGAGTTGAATTGGATGATTTTACATCATTGCTCTATGTTCCTTATTCTTAGATGAAGGAACAGTTATATGAGTTATAGCTGATGTTTTTGTATATATATATATATATATATATATATATACATATATATATGTGTGTATGCATATATATATGAGTGTATATATATATATATATATGTCTAAAGGCTCATTCCTATAATGGTCACAGCCTATTTCCCATGACCTTTAAAAGAAAATAACTTATAAAGATATGGTCTAAGTGCCAGCCTGGCATGAATTCTTACAGAGCCTCAGGCCTTGGGAGGAAGAGTAAGACATAAGATCAGAAGGCAAAGGCAGTGTGGTGAGAATTTGCCTTGTCTCAGCAGGAAGAAATAGCAGTGGCTTCAGTCTGAATGGTAGTTCAGGAGTTTGTCACTGTGGGAAATGATCCTGCCAGCTCTGTGGCAGGCAGATATCCAATCCTGATAGCCAGACTCCTAGTACGTATGGTACCAAGACCTAATTGAACATTCTATGGGGTCCATATTAGGGACATCTGTGTACTCACTCTGAGGAAGGAATACTCTTACAAATATTAGGAGTGTGAAGCTTCATTCTTCTTTGATTCTACATAGGACCTCATTTAGACGAATATATATATATATATATATATATATATATATATATCCCTACTTCTTCCACTATTCTGCAAAAATTTGTTTTTTAAAATAAGAGCCTTGAAAGCAACATGAAGAGGCTGGTATTTGGCTCCGTCTTTTTGTTATGTTCCCAGAGCAGAGCACTCCTTAAACTAGGATGAGAAAAGTTAATTTTAACCCTCCAAAGGCTTATTTGCTAGCACAAAAGGTCATGACACACACCCAACAACAAAAAAGTATTACTGAAATCTTAAGCAGAGAGCTCTTAGTTAGCATCAGAAATATACTTTAGTTTCTTAGCATAGAATTATGTGACTCAGTTTGCTTTAAAAGCACCAAAATAATCCAAAAGTTATGGGATAGAAGGGTTTTTCTCACTGTTGGTCTAGGGTAAAACTTTTTGTTCTTATAATGTGATGTCAGGAATCTCAGTAGGTAATTCCAGTACTGAGAATGGAATTCAGAGTCTCACGATTGCTCAGCAGGAGCTCTACCACTGGAGCCATGCCTCCAGCCCTCCTCTTTGCTGTTTAATTGGAGATAGAGTCTAGCGGATTTTTCTTTTTGTTTGGTTCCAGTCGTGGGGCCTGAACGCTGTCCCTCAGCTCTTCAGCTCAAGGCTAGCGCTCTATCACTTGAGCCACAGCGCCACTTCCGCTTTTTTCTTTTTTTGCTTATGTGGTGCTGAGGAATCGAACCCAGGGCCTCATGCATGCAAGGCAAGCGCTCTACCACTGAGCCACCTTCCCAGACCCTCTAGTGGATTTTTCTACCTGGGCTGACTTAACCACAATCCTCCAGATCTCAGCCTCCTGAGTAGCTAGGAGTACAAAGCATGAGCCACTAGAGCCCAGATACAAGAGAATTCTTGAAAATTCTTTAAGTTTGTAGAATGATGATAGCAAGAGTCATTTTTCAATAATGCTTAGCTAACTGTTCCCTTCCCAAGATTTTCTTATAATCTGTTATCCACCAAAAGAGTGAAATATTGTATGTAGCTGATAGACCAATAGAAACAAAAATGTAGTGTTCTAAGCTGGGCACTGATGGTTCATGCCTGTAATCCTAGCTACTCAGGAGGCTGAGATATGAGGATCTTGGTTCGAATCTAGCCTGGGCAGGAAAGTCCGTGAGACTCTTAATCACAGAAAAATCCAGATATGGTGTGGTAGCTCAAGTGGCTGAGCATTAGCTTTAAGCACAAGGAGCTTAGGGACAGCCCCCAAGCCCAGAGTTCAAAGCCCAGGATCAGGAAAAAAAAAAAAAAAAAAGTAGTATTCCAACTACATTTGAAGTTTCTAAAAGCTTTCTCTGGGATGATTTCCTAGGTAGAAAAATGTTTCCTACCCCAAAGATACTCAGAAATTACTGAAGCAAGCTTGGAAAGGATCCAAACAAAAAGGAAAACAAAACTAGCATAAGACAGCAATAGCCATTGTGGAGCCAGAGAAGATTATGACTTTTTTTTCTCTAGGAAGGGTCAATACCTTGGTACCAATAGGGGTGTGTTTAGGAAAAGTTAATACCTTGGACCCAGTGATGACCCTAATGATCATATGATGCTTCCAGTTCAGCCTACATAGGAAGGAAAAAGGTTAGTAAAAGGATAGTGAAGAAAATAAAACTGAAAGGGACTGGGAAGGTGGCTCAGTGGTAGAGTGCTTGCCTTGCATGCATGAGGCCCTGGGTTCGATTCCTTATCATCACATAAGCAGAAAAAACAAAAAAAAAGATGAAAGTGGCACTGTGGCTCAAGTGGTAGAGCACTAGCCTTGAGCTGAAGAGCTGAGGGACAGCGCCCAGGCCCAGAGTTCAGGCCGCACAACTGGACCCCCCCCCCCAAAAAAAAAAAAAAAAAAGAAAAGAAAACTGAAAATATGATTTGTAGCTTGAGGTTTATAAGCACCTTCTGCACACAGAGTGGATCCTGCTGTCTGGTGAGTATAGGGCCTGCTGAGCCATTGGAAGAATGGTGGTGAGTGGGTGAGTAAGCTGGAAAGGGGGCGGAGAGAAATGCTCATTTTTTCCCTAAACACTGCTTTAGAGACCAAGGTTCTAAAGGAGAACCTCTCTGTATGGGATCAAGCCATAATAGCTAGCCGGTGAGTCATGAAAGCATTAGGGAAGCACTGGAGACATCACTGCAAATACTTGGGTTCATGTTTGAGATAAGCAAGATGATTATCTCTATAAAGAAAGTGAAATTAAAGGGACAGGTTCCCATTTTTTTTCAGACAGGTGAAAAAAACATTCCACTAATCTACATATGGTAGCTGTGGTGAAAAGCAGTAGAGGTTGGCGTGGAAGCCAACCTCTGATGCTTCCTTACTCAGAAGTGAGTAGTAATAGTAGAATCTCTAGGAGGCCCCTCTGGTCCAAGAAGACTGTGAATCTGGTTTGGACCTATATTGGATGAACTCAGAAATGTTTTTATTACTTCTGGCTGCCTTTGGTTTGCTTCAAAAGAATGGGAGCTCCTACTATCATGAGCCACTCTGGAGACCAACATGCAATCCCACTCCTACCTCCTACCACGCATTCAGATGACCAATTACCCTCATTCCTCTGGCCCAGTCCCAGGAAACACTTAGCCCAGAAAGGACATTTGATTTCCTGTGAGCCAGTCTTAGATCATTGCTCTGGGAGCTGGGCACTGTTGGCCCAACTTGGAGGTTCAAACAATGGAGCCCTCAGCAACTGCTCAGCCTGTCAAGTGACCTGGCTTTCCAATGATGTGTTGGCCTAGTGAGAAGCTAATGGAGAGTCTCTTAACTGTAGGCCTGATTCTAATGAAGTTGGGCTTCATTGCTGGAAGAAGACTGGACCCGGGCGCATCCAAGTCTCTGCCCTGGAAACCTCTGGGTTGATGACTGATATGTTAGTCTCTTGGGACAGGGCTGTACAGTTGAGAAAAGTAGCGAGAGCATCAGATCTCTGCAGGTCATCTGGCCCCCATAAAAAAAGCAATAGCAACTGGGAAAAGGCTAGACTTCTAGGTTCCCAGCTATACTGGATTATTAGACAAAGCCACCCACTCCATCTTTGTTTATAGAACTCATTTTCAGGCACACGTGTTTTATAGTGAGGTGGAGGTTGTAAAGGAGCTATTTATAATGAAGACCCCCAAATATGTGAACTTCATATCAATAGCTTGATCTAACAGAACTTTACATGGGTGGCAGTTTAGGAGAGAAAGGGAGAAAAGGACAAGGAGGGGGAAAAAGTAATAAAAATAGCTGAGATCACTCAACAGTTATCAAGAAACAGATACTACAGTTTTATAACATGAAGTACTAAAAGTATATGCACTCTTAAAAGGCAATTAAAACGTATGCTCTGAAACTATAAAACATTTTCTTTTCATCTGCAACATAGAGGGCAGATTACAACACATTAATAACGTTTTGTTTAGAGTTCAGTTTCTGATGGTTTCCAAATGTAGTCTGTGTAGATTAACCAGAAGGAGTCCAGTTCCCTTTTTTAAGAGCGCTTGTAAAGGAAAGCAATGTGGTAAGATTGTTATGAAAAGAGAGTGTATTTAGGAAATAGCACTTAGCAGGGTCTCTCTGAATGGCTGCCAGGTCAGGAAGCTGAAGTGCAAGGCTTGGCCCTTATTCAGCCCCCCCAGTTCCAGCTCCTTGACCACACAGTACGTCAGGAACATGTCACAAGCCAGCCAGGAAGACTCAACCCCGCCCATGGCCCAGCTTGGCACGGCTGCTTTCACATAACCCAGGGCTCCAGAGGGGCCGGAGGCAGGCATTCCAGGGCCACGGGAACATGCAATTTTTTTTTTCTTAAATAGAAATAAAGAACTTCAACAACAACAACAACAAAAGCCTGGGAATTAAACAGTTGCTGAATCCTTATGGAACTGGTCCCTCAAATAGCATATTGGAGGTGAAAGTTAGTTGTCTTAAAGGTTCTCTCTCATCCTCTGCCCTGGTCACCTGGTCTCCATCCGTTCCTGGAGTGTGGTGTGACAGAGGCCCACTTGGCATCTCTCAGTCCCACCCACCACACCTACTGCCTTCTGCCTCACTGGGTTCAGCCTTGTATCTAAGGACTTCCATCCTGTCCTCCTTAGGGGCTGCTGCACTGTTTGAGGGTCTCCAAAGCTTAGGGTTTGACTCTAGGAGACTCCAATGATGTCTTGCTGAACCATTTGTAGTACTCTAACTGCTGTGTTTCAGCCTTAGATTCTTCATCTGCAAAACAGAGATACTATCAGTATCCACCTCCAAGAGCTGTTATAAGTACTGATTCTCTAACAATTACAAGGTTGGGTTGTACCAAGAACTCAATAATGTTCTCTGATTATACTATTATTTGATGTGTGTGTGTGTGTGTGTGTGTGTGTGTGTATTCTTTCTATTGCTGTTGGGATTTCAACTCAGAGTCTCAATTTTCTTGCTCATGGCTGGTGTTCTACCAATTTACCCTTTGAGCCATACCTCCATTCCAGCTTGTTTTTTTGTTTTTGGGTTTTGGGTTTGGGTTTTGGGGAATTTTTGCTTGCTAGTTGGAGATGGAGTGTTTCTGACTTCTCTGCCCAGACTCTCTTCTATCCTCCAGGTCTCAGTCTCTTGAGTAGCTAGGATTATAAGTGTGAGCCACTGGCGCCCGGCCTATCATTTGTGTTTTTATTATTACTACCCCTGTTCTGTCTGCAGTGGCTACATGAAAGGAGTCACCCTCAGGAATTTGGGGTGAGTCTATCACTAGTAGACTGTCAGACCCAGCATAGAAACGGGTCCTGGGGATGGTGAGTCACCAAATCCTGTCATCACATTCCAGCTGAAGTGGCTTTCTGCTCACCCTTTGTTTTTGTTTTGTTTTGCTTTTAACTTCATTTTATACCCAGCTTTTAGTTAAGTTCTGTCTCCTCAATTTCCTTGTGAGAACACTGAGGCTGGGAAAGATAGTGCTTGCCTAACTCAGTAATTGAATGGAGAGTTTGTCTAATTTGCATATCAAAGGAACACTGGAGAAGAAAGCTTAAAGAAGACCTAACTCCTTTAGGCTTTCTTCTTCTGGCCCACTGGGACACTGTTCAAAACCCCAATAGTGACCTTGTTCCTCCATCATCAGAGAGACAACCCTAAGGAGAAAAATCAAGAGAGCCAACCCCTTTCCTTGGGTGTTATTTGAGAACAATCCCCTATAAAAGTTAAGTGGATGTTTTTTATTTGAAACCTTGAAGAGATTTAACCCTGCTGCGCCGCTGCTGCCTTGCCCTCAGTAGGCTGGTGAGGCCTGGACTTACTTCCAGGCTGAACAGATAGCCGGGCCAAGCACAGGACTCTGAGCCTCTGTGGCTTAGAAAAAGTACAAGCTCTGTCTCTGCTGGTGCGTAGTCATCCCTTGGGCTCTGGCCTCTCCTTTGCTTTACTGGCGAGTCCAGTTTTCCTGTTTTTCTAAAATGATCAAATTTAAGACCAGAAAATGTATACAGTTTTAAATAGCTGGACAGTTGTATTCAGTTGCTGGGAAGATCTTTTATATGTACTAACAGCAAAGCTACAACAAAATCATTATTGAGCTAGAAAAGTCTACCATAAATTTATCTGAACGTCAGTCAATGTTACCTTTTCCTTTTCAACTGTTCAGTTCTGGAATTGTCTGGTTACATTGAACTGGCCCTTGTGTCATCTCACTTTCTGTTTTCTGGTACCTTCCTCTGTGAGCCTTTAGTTTCATTAATCTCTACTTGTTCTGAAGGCACCCAGGCAGCTTTTCAAAAGACTGTAATTGTCTTAGAAAGAGCACAATGACTTATTGAAGTTTCATATGTTGCTCTTTCAGAGCTACCAGAGATTAGAACAGATTCTTCCACCTCAGTCAGATGAAAATATTACCGTTTTTCTTCTCTTTTGCTTGTAAAGAAAAGTTACTGTTCTCAGTGATGAATTGCTGGAGAACAGAGCAATAGGTTACTTCAAGAGATAACTACTCACCTCAGAGTCTCTAGCCAGGTGAGAAGAGAAACTGAGACTAAATGTGGTAGCACAAGGTCTAATCCCTATACTTAAGAGGCTGAGACAGGAGGCCAACCTAAGTTTTGTAGCAAGACTCTGTCTCAGCAGTAACCAAGAATATGAGACCGAATTGGGGGGGAGGGGAGGGCGGGGCAGGCGGAGAGACAGACTAGAACAATGTGTCAAGGCTTCTTTTCACATATACCTTCCACAAAATCCACAGAATGTATCATTTTGGGTTTCCACATTCCATTCTCCCGCATTTCTTGCTGTGATAGTGCTCAAAAGCATCACAGCAAACTGGTGTTGACTACCAATTGGGCAGACTTCCAGACATCTTTAGGGCTGTAAGTCTTTCCACCAGGGGATTTGTTCTTTGGAGGTCTTCTTATTCTCTTTTCGGCCATACTGTGTGGAGCGCTTGGAAACTGAAGCGATTTCTGGCGTAGCTGTCCCTGCGGATAACCTTACCACAGCGTTCTTTTCCCTGAGCTGTTTGTGGTGACATCCTAGCAATTTGTTTAGATGCACAGTGAGTGATACCTTATTATTGGATTAAGTGAATGGGGTTTGAGTCTCAGGCGCCTTGGGTTCTTGATGGTTTTCCTGGCATGCCGCTGTACACAAGTCTGTTCCTAGACTTGAGGGATGAAAGAGGCCATGCTTCTTTTTTTCTTTGAAAATTGAATCTGGTCAAATTTAGGTTTTTTGGAAACTCCAATTTCCTTTCTATACTCTGACTTTGTTGTTAAATTTAAAAAATTTATTTGTGTATATATTTTTTGCCAGTCCTGGGGCTTGAACTCAGGGCCTGACACTGTCCTTGTGCTTCTTTTGTTCAAGGCTAGCCCTCTACCACTTGAGCCACAGCACTACTTCTAGCTTTTTCTATTTATGTAGTATTGAGGAATCTAACCTAGGACTTCATGTATGCTAATCAAGCACTCTACCACTGAGCCACACTCCCAGCCCTATTTTTTTATGTTATTTTTACCTTTTATAGGATATATATGTTTTGTTTTATTTTGTTTTTTTGGTCGATCGTGGGCTTGATCTCTGGGCCTGGGCGCTGTCCCTCAGCTCTTCAGCTCAAGGCGAGCGCTCTACCACTTGAGCCACAGCGCCACTTCCTCATAGTATATATATGTTGCCTACCTCTGTTAATCTCTACTGGTAGTCATAGGATAAATGGTCGAATATCTTTATGGAGCTGAGGCTTCCTTTTTAACAAACAAAAAAAATACTATTTTTCTTTAAAGTCATCCTGACTTGGACCAGATTACAAAGGCCATCACGCTTCGGGCCAAGAACTAGCCACTTTTCAGCTTGCTTGGTTTGGTTCAGTTGTCCTCAGCCATGGAATACTTTATGTTGAAGGTTGGTGCCTACTTCTTGTCTTTGAAGCCATTGAATTATAGGGCCAGAGAGGGTGGTCATCATGAGGTGAACTGGAGATGGAGGCCAGCCAAAAACAACCATTTCAAAAGGGACCAGAAGGTTTGGGGTCTGTTTGTAGTACATGGTACAAGAACCCAAAGTTACCTGAGGACTCAAATTCAGCTCCTACAGATTTTATTTGAGCAACCTACATGTTAAGGGTGGACCTTAGTCCCACCTGCAGGCATGGCCATGAAGGGGAGAACTTGGTTCACTTTGAGATATTTTCTTTACTGAAATCAAGATTTGGGGAATTTGCAAAACATTTTACATTGGCGTTTTATACTTACAGAACATTTCCATCCATACCATTTCCTTTTAAATCTAAGCTTGAAAAGGGCTAGAGACATGACTCAAGTGGTAAACCACCTGCCTAGAGAGCACAAGGTTTTAAGTGCAAATCCAACTACTACTTGCCCTCTGGAAAAGAATTAAAAAATAAAAAGTAAAAGAAACAATACAAATCTAAACCTATGGAAGAGGCCGGTACAGTGCCTAATCATGCGTATAATCCCAACTGTTTGGGAGATCAAGGTAGGAAGATTGTGGTTTGAGGCCAGTGAAGCAAAAAGTTACTTCAAAGAACAAGCTTGGGTGTGGTAGTGTGTGCTTGTAAGCCCAGCTGTGTGGGAAGCAGAGGGTAGGAAGCTCACAGTTAGCAAAGGTAAGAAAAATAATTAGAAAGTGACAAGGGTGGGGCTGGGAAGGTGGCTCAGTGGTAGAGCGCTTGCCTTGCATGCCTGAGGCCTGGGTTCCATTCCTCAGCACCACATAAGCAAAAAGAAAAAGCCAGAAGTGGCGCTGTGGCTCAAGTGGTAGAGCTCTAGCCTTGAGCTGAAGAGCTCAAGGATAGCTCCCAGGCCCAGAGTTCAAGCCCCACATCCACAAAACTTAAAATTAAAATAAAAAATAGCACATTTTGACCATGTCACTATATTTTTGTCTTTTCACTTTTTCCTTCCCCCTTTGTGTTCATGTATACTTTTCCTAAAGCCACTGCCTCCCTTGATCAGAATACAATATAGAAGGATGATCCCTGCTGATGCCATGAATTTCTTAAGAGGGGAATTGTTAGTAATAAATTTCAGTGGCCTCATGTGATGGGTCAGGGACTAGTGCATACTGCTGTAATTGATTTAGGAAGCCAGGTGTTACTTTATAGAAGAACCACAAACACAACTATTCCATCCTATGGTAGCATATGGATTTGTATTTGTAATTCTCTCAAGATAAGGTTTTACTGTCCCTCTTAATTTTATTAATCCATTCTAAACTGACAGATGTTGCAGTGAGCCTTGAGCTCTTGGGGATTCTTGTTTCATTTCTGATTAAAAGATGAGTTTCCGTCTTAAACCTGATGGCCTAAGTAAAGTCTATGGCTGTCTTTCTCTCCTAAACATCTTGTCTCAATGCCAGAAGTAAACTTGTTATTCTCTATTGGATACTAAAGGCGCTTTGCAGAATCTGAGCCCTTTCAAAAATATTCTTGTACACAGCAGAGGAGTCTGGGGATAGTTTAGCAGTAGTACTGGAAACATAATAGGTGCTTAGGTAGTAGTAGTTAGTCTATGCCTTACTTCCATTTACTTTGTCTTAATTTTGAAAGAGCCTGGGGAGAAGTGGAGCTCAGAGGACTAATCTGTGTTGATCTCTCTTCTCAAGGCACACACAATTTGAGAAGACTAAAATTGAGCCAGATAACGACCCAGAGTTATGGTGAATGTTCCGCTGTGGTTTGTGCTTTGTTCTTTCTTATTAAAATCTACCTCCAAGTTTCAGAGCATGGTAGTTGCCAGTTCCTGTCCACCAGCCTTGAGGACATCACCAGTTGATCCTCTGAAGACTGGAGAGGCTGAGGTGGTCTATGTCATGGTCCTTTCCTTAGGTTACTGGCAGCAAAGCAAGCTGGTCAGCCGAAGAATGTTAATGAAGCCATTTAAGTTTTCCAGCCATGGGAGCTGCTTCTCTTGGTTTTGATTCTCTTCCATCAGCTTACTTCCAAGAAGAGGCTAATGTTCTGCATCGAGGGCACCTTAGAATGGGCACTTGTCCATTCCTGGCTTAGGACAATCATGTTGGAGATCTCCCTGGACACTACACACTGGCTATTATTTATGCCCTTCTGTTGGCTGATCCTCTGAGAGGTTTGCAGGGGTACCTGAGGTCATCTTTTACCCTAGGAATGTCACTTTATGGCATCTTACCAAATAGAAGTAAGGGCTTATGCTTTGAACTTGACTTGTTAGTAACAATAGCACTATTTATTGAACGGCTGTGTGAATTAAACACTGGATAGGTTTCCTATCATTTTGTCATTAATCCCCACAGCAGCCCTTCCCCATCTTACTACACCCATTTCACAAAATAAGTGTGGGAGAAATTAAGTAACTTACCCCAAATCAAGACTTTAAAACCCTATTTTCTCTACTCTGGAAGCCCTGAAATCACTGTGGTATTTCACACTAATGTGACAAGAGATTCCCAGGGCATTAATTCAGTGATCTGAGCCAAATTTGTGGAAGTATTAGCCAATCTGAAAAATAGTAGGTTGCCACAGTTTTACAAGGAAACCCAGGGGGGGAAAACACACACACACACACACACACACACACACACACACACACACACACACACACACACACACACACACACACACACACACACACACACACACACACACACACACACACACACACACACACACACACACACACACACACACACACACACACACACACACACACACACCCCAAGTACGTTAGACAAATTGGAATCGAAAAGCTTAAGTAAAAATACTCAGTTTAAGATCATCTGTTTACACTGACATGAGGTCTATGGAAAATGAGGGAGCCAGCATCATGTTTCTGAAATATGCAATTTTACAATGGGAACGTGTTATAAAACGCCTTGCCACTGTTGTTTTCCTTGGGATTTAGGGTGAGAGACATGAAGGCTGACAACCCTCTTCCTGTTGTAGGTCAGAGCTTCAAGGAACTCTGTAATCTTCCCACCAGCTTTTCTCTCTCCTGGAACTCACGGGTAAAATTAGATGCTGGCTGGCCTTCAGTAGTTGAGTTTGAAAGCTTTCAGAGGCCGAGTCAAACTGCAGCAGGCTTCTTTCTCACAGCCACACTTCGGGAGACACTTTGTACAGACTAACATAGTTTGGTAAACTGATAGAAGGTCTGAAGATTCTACCACTCACACCCATACCTGTGAGAGCAGAAGAAAGCCATCTTAGTGTGGGTAATCTTAGAAATGGGATCAGGTTTTATCTTCTGTTTACCAATACTGTACATTGACATCTCGGTGTTGCTTGTGCCTGTGCCGTTACAGTTCAAAAACAACTCTGGGTGAGGATTTAGGTTGGAATTTTTTTTTGTCTACATTGGATTGACTGTAGGAGGCAAGCATGGTGAAAGGACTGTGGGAAGAAGTCATTTAAAGCGTGAGTGTGCTCCCAAACCAGTCCTGAACACATTTATCTAATTTGACACATTTTGCCTGGAAGTCATAGAAATAGACTGAGGTGCCCCCATAAGAATATAAAGAGCCAGAGACTTCAAACCAGACTAAAAAGAACCAACCCATTAGGGAAGTACCTCCCTGGGGAGCAAGCGGGCAAGGAAAGGAGGTTAGATGGCAGTTATTAAACACTGAATCAAAAATATGTTCAGAGAGGCTGCTATCCAAGAAAATGTTTCTTCCCAGACTTAGCTGAGCAGGGGACAGTTAAGGAAAAAGAGTTCTGTTTAGTCTCTGCTGCAGGATGCTACCCCCTGACCCTTTATAAGTCAGCCTTGCTTGATTACTCCTTTTAATTCAAGACTCAAAACAGCTTGTAAAGTTGTGTGTTGTGTGTTTTTTTTTTTTATCATTCCTCTCCAGATTGTGTGGGCCACACTGTAGCATGAGCTTCCTTTTGTTCACATCTGTTTTCCAACCTCATTACTCTTCTGTTATTACATTCATTAAAAAAAAAAAAGCTGTTTCTCTTCTGCATATTTTCCCCCCAGTTTCAAAGCTAAAATGGTAAATCATAGGCTGTTTGATGTGACCATCTTCATGATTTGGAGTATATGAATTGATTTTTTTTCTTTTCCATATATATTTTTTATTGTAAAAATACTGTACAAAGGGGTTACAGTTACATGAGCAAGATAATGAGTACATTTCCTATCGAGCATTGTTGCCTTCTCCTTTGTTTTTTCCCCTACCATCCCTTCCCTCTTCACCTCCCCATGAATTGATTTTTTTTTTTTCTGCTTATGTGGTGCTGAAGAATCGAACCCAGGGCCTCATGCATGCAAGGCAAGCACTCTACCACTGAGCCACCTTCCCAGCGCCTGAATTGATTTTTTTAATTGACCACTGTATGTAGAAATTTGCTGAACCTCATTGTTTAAATCTGCTATACCCAAACCAGGGCTCATAACATGTTTCTCTGTAGGTTAAGATTGTTAAGACTTATTTCTCTTGTGTCATTATTTGGGAGCACATAACAGTAACATGGCAAATGTGTGGGTATTATGATTCTTGAACACATTTATTTGAAAATAATTATTTATAGCAAAAGCAAGCTAGGAGTAGAGGCTTTGGATTTAGGAGGCTTTTGGATTTTTTAAATAAAGATGAAGCTAAGAGAAATGAGATAAGGACATAATGAAATTCATTATTTTGTACAGCTTATGTTGTAGAAAAGAAGCTAAAGAAAAAAGAAAACAAATGAGTCAAGGCTGTGCACCCGTACCACCACATCCACTCAACACTGTGCTGGAAGTACCAGTCAGTGCAATGACTTCAGAACGAGAGATAAGAATTAGAAACAAAGACACACACATGACCTTTTTTCTTCAGGAGATATTGTGGTGAGACAGGGTCTTGCTCAAACTACCTTTGAACTTGACCTTCCTGCTTCAGATCCCTGAATGCTGGGTTTCTGGGCCCTTTCATGGCTGATCTGATTTGCCACTTAGAAATCCAAGAGAATTAGAGCTGGGAGTACACTCAGTGGCAGAGCACTGACCTTTCGCAGGAAGGACCTGAGTTCAATTCCCTGTACTGAAAAAAAAAATCCAGGAGGATCAAGAAGTTATTAATATTAATAAAATAATTCAACAAGGTAAGATTGTTAGGTATTGGTTCTACACGGCAACAATAACCCATTAGGAACAAAAGACTAAAGTAAAAAAAGAAAAAGAAAATGTTTCATTTGTAATAATATCAACAAGACTAAGAATAATCTTTATAAAACATGCAAAACCTTTATAAGATGTCTGTAAGACAGAGTTGAAGAAATGAAAGAATTCCTAAATAAATGAGAATAACATGTTCAAGAATAAAAGACAATATTTTAAAATTATTAATTTTTTTTGGTCAGTCATGAGGCCTGAACTCTGGACCTGGGCGCTGTCCCTCAGCTCTTCAGCTCAAGGCTAGTGCTCTACCACTTGAGCCAGAGCGCCACTTCCAGCTTTTTCTGCTTATGTGGTGCTGAGGAATCAAACCCAGTGCCTCGTGCATGCAAGGCAAGCACTCTACCACTAAGCCACCTTCTCAGTCCCAAAATTATTAATTATTAAATCTTATGAAAACCATAGTAGGTTTTTAGTAGTGCTGGGTTTTGTTATGTTTTTTGTTTGTTTGTTGTGGTGGTGGGTATTGAACCCAGGGCCTGCAGCATGCTTGACAAGTACTGTAATAAGGTTTTGACTTTAGAGTCCTGGCAGGAAACTAATGACACACACTGAAATGTTTTCCTTAAGGACAATGTAAAGGTATGGAGAAGCCTTAGGGAAACCAAGACACTTAGAACAGAAGTAAACAAAGCTCACTTAGCCTAAGTGAGCAAATACAAGAAGCCTTTAGCTTCAGCCCTGGGCCTGGACTGAGGTGGGTAAAGTGGGTATGACCGTGTGGTGACTTTAGCTGCTGGAGCAGCTCCCAGCTGCCTCTCAAGAGGCACAGCTCCTCTGACCTGGCCGCAGTGGTGAGGGAGCCTAGGAAAAAATACCTTGGCTTGTTTCTCCCTTTGCCCTTAATTCCCCTACCATAGACTCCCACTAGCTGCATCTAGGAAGAAAGACCCAGGAGATGAGTCTCCCAGCCTCCAAGATCAGAGTGGAAAAGGGTAGAAGTTAACTTTGAAGAAGCAGAGAGGATCTCCAGTACAGGGTGCCCCGCCTATAACATTCTTTTTCCTTCTGGTACAAAGAAGAAAAGGTAATCAGAATTTCCCTTTTCCAGAGCAAGTATCTGTTTCTGTGAAGCTGTTGTCTACAATCGTATCTCATCTTCCCTTCCTGCTGATGCACGCCTGAATTTAGAGAAACAAGCTTGCTTGACAAAGGCGTGAACTTCAGGATCTCACTCTATAAAACCATCTTTCTTTTTCCACCAGGTAGCATTACTCTCCAGTGTTTGGGTGTACCGTGTTGTCTTGGCTTCTGTATAAGATAGATCCAGTAACCGTGCTTTAGCTTTAGCTTGAAAATGTTTGACTCTACCATTTTTTTTTTTTTTTTGGGTCCAGTCGTGGGGCCTGAACTCTGGGCCTGGGCGCTGTCCCACAGCTTTTCAGCTCAAGGCTAGCGCTCTACCACTTGAGCCACAGTGCCACTTCCGGCTTTTTCTTTTTGCTTATGTGGTGCTGAGGAATGGAACCCAGGGCCTCAGGCATGCAAGGCAAGCGCTCTACCACTGAGCTACCTTCCCAGCCCAACTCTACCATTTGTTAAGAATTTATACTTACTTTTCTAATAGTTCTCCTACTCCTTCCCCTTTAAAAGACAAACTCCTCACTAAAATCCAGTGCTACCTTTCATGGATACAGAATATTTCCTTTCCTCAGCTGGAACAAAAGTTGCTATTTGATTATAGGTTTTGTAAAACTATGAAAACTGAAGGCCTTTGTAGCTTGGGTCCCTCTCTAGATGAGGGAATCATGTCCTCATTGTTGTTAAAATAATATCTATTGTAGGCACACTTCTTTGATCATTAACAAGCAATTTGATACTTTTCACATGAGTACTTCTGCAACCACCAAGTTAGCAAATAAAGGATTGTGTTTTTAGCATTTGACCTCATTTTACTTCAGTACTTGGAGAGTTAGATATGCCATTCAGTGCTGAAAAGAGATGCCATGTAATGTGTGGAAGAGATAGACATTTAAAAGAGGAACACACACACACACACACACACACACATGCACACGCACGCACACACGCACACATTCGTGGACAAAAAAAAATTGCTGGTGTGTGGATATTAAAAGCAAGATTGTCTTTGCTCATGCAAAAGAAGCTAAGCCAAGCAATTTCATTTGAGGAAGGGTTTGGGAAAGGAGAAATAGTTTCCAAAGGTAAGTGTGAGAAGCACCTTGGGCCTGAATGATTTAACATTCAGCTCAGAGGTGGTATCTGAGAAGCTATATCTAAGACTGGAGAGATGAAACCAGAGGCCTTGGAAAATTCTTCCGCCTAGTGTCCTCAGGGCTTACCAAGATGACCTTACATGTAGATGCTCTCTTTCGAAGCTGACATATTTAGGAAATGTTTTTGAAGGCCTAATTGCTACAGTAAGGCTGACTCATCACCCTTTGCACCTCTGCTGCTGGACAGTCCATCCCATGCCATGTTAGAAATTTTCTGTAATCTAAGCCTATTTAGTCTATTTTCTCCCCTTCTGTAAACACCCTTTTTCCATAGTTGCAAATGTCTCCACTGTTATTTGTTTCAGTTTGTAAATTGCAGAAGGGCCAGAATAAACAGTGTCCTCACACACGCACACTTCGCCTTTGCCAAAGACGAACTGTCTCCAGCCAGAGATGCATTCGAAAGGGGACCCTCCATGTTTTCTTTCTAGAGCCAGAATTCCAAAAGCAAGGTCCTTTGCTTGTTATCCTCTTTCCATTAGGATTAGGAGAGTGGTTGGTAGTTAACATCAGAGTCTTTACTTCTTTGGGGGAAAAAAACAAGTGATTGAACGGGACTATGTCTTCCTCATCTTTGAATTCCCAACAGGTAGCTACAAATTGGTGGGCGAAAAAGTGAATAAATCAATTAATGAATGCTGGGGGCAAGAAATTGTGATCCTGGAACATGAGAGGATTCTTAGCTCACCTACTGAAGCAGAGCCCAAGGGGAAGTAGTAAGGAGGCGAAACATGGAATTTTCCAGAGCAGGGACTACATAGGAGAGGAACATTTGACCTGAAACATGACCAGAGGGTAAAAGACTGCTCACTTGTTTTATTCTCCCTATATAGATCTGTATGTGCTAACTGAAAATCCACACTGCACCCTACAAAAACCCGTCCTTTATCTCTGCAAAGAAACTGTTACTTCCTTGTAGATGTCACTTAGGACACAGGAATGCTGTCATTGCCTGAATGACAGTATCCTTCATCATATCAGATCTTGTGTTTTGTTTTGAGAATGGTTCTTGCTGTGCAGCCCAAGCTGGCCAGGAACTTCTTAGGTAGCCCAGGCTGGCCTCAGACTCTCCTGCCTCTGCTTCCCAAGTGCTAAGATTTTAGGTATAGCTCATTTTTGAAGACTCTTTCTACCTCTGAATCTTCCACCCTTGTCTGCTTTGCATTTGTTACTCACTCCTGTAGTCATCCACTATTTTCTCTAAGATAAAGATTCAGTTGGCTACCCGCTCAGATTGAAAATGAGTAAGACTATATATATATATTATATATATATACTATGTGTATATGTATATACTATATATATAGTCTTACTATGTATATATACATATATATGTGTATGTGTATATATATACATATATATGTATATGTATATATATGCACATATATATATATATATAGGTGTTTTTCAGTCATGAGGCTTGAACTCTGAGCCTGGGCACTTCAGCTCAAGGCAAGCACTCTACCACTTGAACCACAGCACCACTTCCAGTTTTCTGGTGGTTAATTGGAGATAAGAGTTTTTAGGACTTTCCTGCCCAGGCTTGCTTTGAACCATGATCCTCAGATCTCAGCCTCATGAGTAGCTAGGATTATAGGTGTGAGCCATCAGTGCCCGGCAAGACTATATCTTTAAAGTACATTCTCAGTCCAGGTGGAGAAATAGAATCTTAGGAAATGACAGTTTCTGTTCTGTCCATCCCTTTCCTTTTGCATCACCACCACCAGTCCCTTCTACCAGATGCAAAGCAATTATTATTTTAATATTGGGAATTAAACCCAAGGCCTCAGGTGCTTTTTAAATGAAGTCTCACTTTTTTGCCTGGGCCAGACTACACCACAATCCTCCTATTTATATTTCTTGCAGATCTGGGAAGTCTCACGAACTTTTTGCTCAGGCTGACTTTGATCCTCCAGATCTCAGCCTCCTGATCTCAGCTTCTTGAATAGCTCTGAGCTACTTACCAGGCTTGCCACATTTTCTTTATATTTATCCATGGATAGGTATTTCAGTTGTTCCATACCTTGGCTATTATGAGTAATTCTGCCATGAACATGGCAAATTCCATGAACATGAAAATTCTATTTCATTTCTCCTGGATAGCTAAGAAAAATTTAGTCATGGGATTGCTGGGCCATATGATGTTTCTATTTTTAATTTTTTGAGAAACCTCCGTACTGTTTTTCATAGTGGCTGGACCATTTTACGTTCCCAACATTAATGCACAAGGGTTCCAGTTTCTTCACTTCCTTACCAGCACTTTTTGCTTACTGTTTTTTGTTTGCTTGTTGATCCCCCTAATGAGTATGAATTGATTGGTCTATGTGGTTGTGCTTTATATTTCTCAATAGTTAGTGGTGTTGAACACCTTTACATAAGTTTGTTGGCCATTTATTACTACTCTTTAGATGAATATCTATTTGAATATTTTGCTCATTCTTTTTTTTTTTTTGGTCCGGTCGTGGGGCCTGAACTCTGGGCCTGGGCGCTGTCCCTCAGCTCTTCGGCTCAAGGCTAGTGCTCTACCACTTGAGCCACAGCACCACTTCCAGCTTTTTTCTTTTTGCTTATGTGGTGCTGAGGAATCAAACCCAGGGCCTCAGGCATGCAAGGCAAGCACTCTACCACTGAGCCACCTTCCCAGCCCCTTTGCTCATTCTTTAATAGAATTATTTGGGTGTTCTTGTTGAATGGTAAGGGTTCTTTACATATTCTGGATAGCATCAGGTATATGAGTTGCAAATATTTTCTCCCATTGCTTAAGTTGCCTTTTCACCATTATTTCCTTTGCTGCCCTGTTCTCATGAAGTCCTAACTATATTCTTGCTTTGCTTGTGTGTGTGTGTGTGTGTGTGTGTGTGTGTGTGTGTGTGTGTGTATTCTGGTCCTGGTGCTTGAACTCAGGGCCTAGAAGCTGCCTGTGGGCTTTTTTTTGCTCAAGGCTAGTGCTCTACCGCTTGAGCTTCTTGATGGTTGATTGGAGATAAATGTCTCTTGGACATTCTTGTCTGGACTAGCTTTGAACTTGGATACAAGTGTGAGCCACCAGTGCCCAGTTTGTTTTTGTTTTTGTTCACTCTGCTTTGATGTCATTTTCTGAATCCAGTCATGTGAAACTTCTCTCCTGTGTTTTTCGAAAAGTTCTACAGTAATATAAAGACATGTAATGTTTTCAGCTGATAATTATACATAGTAAGAAGCAAATTTCTTTTGCATATAGCTGTCCAGTTTTCCCAGCACCATTGGTTGAAGAGATTTTCCTCAGATTCTTTTCTCTTTTGCAGAAAATTGCTATAATATTATTATATACAAACAATAAATGAATATGCAACCAAAAGTATAGGAAAAGTGAATTATGGAGTTTTGTTGCATAATTAATAAAAACATTAGGTTATTTTTCAACATTTCAGATATTTATTGCTGGGCTTGGAATGTGGCTTAGTGATAGAGTGATTATCTAGCATTCATGAGGCCCTGGGTTCGATTCCTCAGAAACAGAAAAGGCCAGAAGTGGTGCTATGGCTCAAGTGGTAGAGTGCTAGCCTTGAGCAAAAGAAGCTTAGGGACAGTGTTGAGTTCAAGCCCCAGGACTGGCAAAAAAAAAAAGATACTTATTGCTTTGTTGGCTTTTAAAAATATATAATTATAATGATCTTTCCTCATTTTAAGTAAAAATTACATTCATACTAAATTTGTGTCTTAATTTTGTCTTTTAGTTTTGTTATTCTCAATGGGAACCCCTCATGTGGGCTAAGTTTCAGGCTACCTAAAACTAGACCTACCCTCCCATACATACACACTTCAGACACATTAAATTTCTTATCAGTTTTGCTTTATGTCTAGATATCTGCTGTAAGTCTCTATTTGTGGCTCTATATGCCTGAGACAGAGTATTATTTAAGATCTCCCTTTATTATTATGGTAGAAACTCCCTTTGGCTCACTCTTCTATTAAATCTCCTATGTTTTCCTGAATTCCATATATTCTTTCATGGCTTTCTTCCTCCGTGTGGTAGTCTGCACCCTCCTGGAACATCCATTCCTCATCATTTTTTTGTTTTGTTTTGTTTTTGGGTCCGGTCGTGGGGCCTGAACTCTGGGCCTGGGCGCTGTCCCTCAGCTCTTCAGCTCAAGGCTAGCGCTCTACCACTTGAGCCACAGCGCCACTTCCGGCTTTTTTTTTCTTTTTGCTTATGTGGTACTGAGGAATCGAACCCAGGACCTCATGCATGCAAGGCAAGCGCTCTACCGCTGAGCCACCTTCCCAGCCCTCCTCATCATTTTTATTCCTTTCTATAAGTCTCATTTTCTGTTTTTACTATTTTCCTTCAACCTGAAGATTTTCTTTCATATTTTCTTAAAACTTCAGTAAGCTGGCTAGACTCTCTTGGCTTTTGTTAGTTTGAAAATGTACATCTATGCAAAAGCTATTCTGGCTTGCATTGATTCTGACATCAAGTCAAAAGTTAGACTTTATCTAAACTGGATATTGTCAAAACTGAAAAACTTAACCATGTACTGATGGCTCATGCCTGTAATCCTAGCTACTCAGGGAGGCTGAGATCTGAGGATCACTCTTTAAAGCCAGCCTGGACAGGGGCAGAAAAGTCCATGAGACTGTTATCTTCAGTTAACCACTAGAAAACCAGAAGTGGAACTGTGGCTCAAACTGGTAGAGTGCTAGCCTTAAGTGAAAGAATTCAGGAGCAGTGCCCAGGCCAGCCCACAACTGACACTCTCTCTCTCTCTCTCTCTCTCTCTCTCTCTCTCTATATATATATATATATATATAGCAAGTCATACAGTTGAAAAGAGACGAATATATAAAGAACTATAGCTCAATAATACAGCGACAGTATACATTAAAAGCCATTGAGTTGTACCTTTAAATGGGCAAAGTGTATTGTAGGTGAATTATATCTCAATAAATCTATGCCTATGTTTCTGTAAGGCAATTTAGGATTGACTCACATAACAAACTAGAAGCTTCGCTTATTTCTTTGCTTTTCAAGTAATTCCCTTTTGTGGGCAGGCAAGGAGTTCCATCCCATTCCCTACCATTTGGGTTTTTCTTGAGTCACTGTTTCAGCCTGGCCTTTAATGGCTAAGAGATTCATGAGCCACTTCATATTTTGCAAACTTTTCCCTGGTGCCTTAGTAGAGGATATTTTTGGAAAAACTATGGGTCTCATTTTTATGTGGCCCAGTGTTCATTAGCCCCCATCACTTACCATTGGCCAAACATATGTTACATTCAGTCTTAATCTCTCAGAGAACACAGAGTTGTTCACTCCATTCTAGTATAAACCACAAACCATGTTTAAAATAGTGGGCCTCCATGGTGAGGTGGCACTGGTCCCTCTGCTTAAGTAAAAAATATATAAATAAATAAATAAATAAAGATTAAAAAAATAAAAAGAGCCAGGCAGGTAACCACAAGCCAAGTTGGGTTTGGCTGCTTCGGACTTCCTGGATAACTATGGCAATGCAAGCAAGCTTTGCTAAGCCTTCTTTGGCTCACTCTCTCCCTCTGTGTCTCTCTCTCCATTAACTCTGTATTTAGCTTGGCTCCAGAGCTGAGAACTTCCTTTAGTTATATGTTCATCTCTCCACTAATTCTCTGTCCACTGTCACAGAACTCTAAGGGACTCAGAAACCCCCTGCTTGCACCTGGAGACCCTGATGCCTAGAGAGAAATACAGTGGCAAGTTAGGGTAGAGGGCTGGTGCTGGGTCTGTTTTCTCCCTACTTGTTGGTCAGTGTTGTGTCTTCTTTTCTCCCTATTGTATAAGGGAGTATTTTCCACTCATTTTACTTTTGTTTCTCCTTTTTTTTTTCCAGCTCTTCTCAATATTTTTTGTGCCAGTACTGGGGCTTGAACTCAAGGCTTGGGTGCTGTTCCTAAGTTTTTCTTTCTGTGTGTGTGTGTGTGTGTGTGTGTGTGTGTGAGTATGAGTGCACGTGCTCAAAGCTAGCACTCTACCACTTTGAGTCACAGCTGGGATTTTTTTTGCTGTTTAATTGGAGATAAGAGTCTCATAAACTTTCCTGCCTGGGCTGGCTTCAAATTGGGATTCTCAGATCTTACTTCTTGAGCAGCTAGGATTACAGGTATGAGCCACTAGTGCCCAGCTCTTAATATTCTTTAATGGGGGGGGGGGGGCTTGGAAGCCAGTCCAGGCATGTGCTCTGCCACTAAGCTATACCCCCTCCCATTTTACATTTCTGAGTGAAGAAATTATACATTGCATTAAGAAGCAGGGTGCCAGTGGTTCAACCTGTAATCCTAGCTACTCAGGAGACTGAGATCTGAGGAGCACTATTCAAAGCCAGCCTGGGCAGGAATGTCTGTGAGACTCTTGATCTCCAATTAACCACCAGAAAACCAGAAGTGGCACTGTGGCTCAAGTGGTAGAGCACTAACCTTGAACTGAACAGCTGAGGTGGACAGTGCCCAGGCCCAGAGTTCAAGCCCCATGACTGACCAAAAACAAAAAAAAAGAAGCAAGAACATGAGCGTATTCAGTTCACCGTGTAATAGGGATAAAGGATAAGCAAAAGCACATCTCAATGGCTGATACAGTCTCTTTAAGCCTAAGGGGCTGTTGGATGCCCCTGGTTCCATCTTACAGAGGACCGAACAGACTTGTCTTTGGGAAAGAACGTGAGGTAGCGAACCTGATACAAAGAATAAGGAAAATTTGGAGTCAGGATCTACTCTACACTAAAAGATTTCCTAAGTTTTCCTAAAACTTTTCTGTGCCTCCAGGTACACTGAGTAACAAAAGGAATGGTAGTAGACTATTGGATGTGGTTATATAGATTTTGAATGTATTAGCATAAAAGCTTCTTGTTAGTTGAACTGAGGCATGAAAAATTGGGTACTGTTGTGTGTGTTCATATGCTCAGCAAGAGGTGGCCCCTCCAAGGGTCATCTTATGACAGATTAGTTCATAGGTGAGTGTGCCAGAGAGTTGGGCCACTTCTCATATATGCTTGTTCATTTTGGAGAGCAAAGATGGAGTTATCTGGACATACTTGGCTCTGTAGGTTGAGGGCTTTCTTTAGCAACTCCCCTTCTTATAAGCTTACTTTATTCCCATAGTCCCACAGCTTTTTGAATAAAGTATTCCATATCATATGGCTAAAAAGGGGAAAAGTAAGTCAGGTGCTAGTGACTCCTGCCTGTAATCCTACCTACTCAGGAGACTGAGATCTAAGGATCTCAATTGGAAGCCAACCTTGGGCAGGAAAGTTCATGAGACTTTTTTATCTCCAATTAATCCCCTTAAACCAGAAGGGGAGCTGTGGCTCAAAATGGTAAAGCACTAGTATTGAGCAGAAGAGCTCAGGGACAGTGTCCAGGCCCTGAGTTCAACCTCACAACTGAAGAGAGAGAGAGAGAGAGAGAGAGAGAGAGAGAGAGAGAGAGGTACAAAGTGGTATACAGTGAACAAACAAACACCTCTCCTATTTCCCAGGACCTCCCTGGAGGTAAGCATGGTTACCAGTCTTCTGTGAATCCTTTTCCTACCAAAGGAGACCTGCCATGCACCCTCTGTTTCTTTGCCAATATATCTTGTAGATATATATTTTTTTCTTAGTGTTCAAAATAGTTCAATCTCATTTTTAGACTCTGAGCCTTTCCAAATTTACTTAGCAACTCCTATAGTTAGATAAACACGTTTTTAAAGTTTGTTTTTATTGTTATTATATAGGTTATATGCAGAGGAGTTACAGTTACATAAGTCAGGTAATTGGTACATTGTCACCCCTTCTTTCACTCTCTCCCAGTTTTTTCCTTGTCCCCACCCACAAGTTATATAGTTCATTTTCAACATAGTGTTGTAGTGAATACCACTGCTGCATTTGTTCACCCTTTGTCCCCCCCCCCCCCCATTTCTGTTTTCCCCTTACCCTCCCATAGACAGATAATGAAAAAACAAGACAAAAAGCAAAGAAAATCAGTGCCAGGCACCAATGATTCATACCTATAATCCTAGCTACTCAAGAAACTGAGATCTGAGGATTGTGGTTCAAAGCCAGCATGGGCAGGAAAGTTCCTGAGACTCTTACCTCCAATAAACCAGAAGTGGTGCTATGGCTCAAGTGGTAGAGCATTAGCCTTGAGCTGAAGAGCTGAAGGACAGCCCAGGCCCAAAGTTCAAGCCCTATAACAAACCAAAAATAAAGAAAGAAAGAAAACAAAAACAGCTAATGAAGAAAGAAACCTCTTATTTCCATTTCCTAGAGTTCATTTTGATAAATATTATTTTGTTTTGTTTTGTTTTCATTTTTATTCATGTACTGGGGCTTGAACTCAGGGCTTAGACACTGTCCCTTAGATTTTTCACTCAAGACTAGTATTCTGCCACTTGAGCCACAGCTCCACTTTTGGCTTTTTGGAGGTTAATTTATAATAAGAGACTCACATGCTTTCTTGCCTGGGCTGGCTTTAAACCACAATCCTCACATCTCAGACTCCTGAATAGCTAGGATTACAGATATGAGCTACTAATACCCAACTAAAACAGAGTTTTTAACCTTTAATCATTATAAACAGTACTAAAGTTAAATTTTTACATCTCTAGACATTAGTGTAATGTTTACAACAACCAAATGTTACACCGTTAAACAATTGTACAATTAGTTCCTAGCAGTAGAATTCCCAGATAAAAAGATATGTGATCTCAGATTTTTTTTTTTTGCAATTTTATCATATAATGTCAAATTTCCCATCATGGCAGGTAGACTAACTTATTCTCTCATGAAGAACATACCACAGTGTTTATTGCTGTACCTTGCCAATACAGTGTTATCAGATGTTTTGGTCATTGCTGATTGATTCAGTCTGTTATTTCATTGCGGTTTTAGCCTTATTCCACATCCTTTCATCGTCATTACATTCTCTCTTTATGTTTCTTTGCCCATTTTTAGTGGGTCTTTAGTCTTACTCATGTTTATTTGGAGGAATTTTCTATAACTAGACAAATTATGTCTTTATTTGATCAGTCTATCTCTCTATGTATATGTGTATATATACATATATATTTAAATATTCTCTCAAATTTGCCATTACCATCTAACATATTTGTGGTATTTGCACAATACAATATTTTCCCATTCAGTATTTTAAACATTGTAAAATGTTTAAAATGTGTTTAAGACTATCAGTGTTATAAATGATTTCTTAGGTTCATATCATACTTCAAATAATTTTATTCACTTCTGGATGGTGTAAAAATGTGTTTCTGTGCCCATCCTTTATTTCCTTCTCTGTCACTTCCTCATTACAAGAATATTATACACATGGTAAATGTTCAAGAGGTTTTTTTTCCTTAATAACAATTTCAATTTAGGCTGTTTTTGTTGTGAAACAAACACAAACAGCAACTGGGAAACTTGCCTCTTAGATTTCTGTGCCTATATAATAAATGGATCAAATGGATTACTACAGGAGAGAGTATTGTTTGGTTATTTAGTTTTTCATCATAATCCTAAACTTCATTCTGCAACTGAGCTAGACTTGGAAGGAAGTAAGGAAAACATGGAACCTGAACTGCAGCAAGAGCATAGAGGTCAGAAGATATGGTGCACAGAAGAGCAGAGGGGTGCTCTCCTGAACTACAGAAGGAATGGTCTGTGGTTATGATTCAGTCAAGTCAAATTAGTGCTATCCACAGTAGGCAAGGTGATCTTCTTGCTGGTTTTCTGTTCCTGGACCCAAAGTTCTCCATGGCTTCCATGATGTTCATGATCTCTTTCACCTTCCCAGAGGCCACGTGCTTGCCATACAACTACTCATCCTTGCTAGTGCAGATGAGAAACTCAGATTTGTTTGGTACAGTTTGCCATGGGTAAGATTCCAGGACCTGTATACTTCAGGGTGAAGTTCTCCTTGTCAAACTTCTCTTCATAGATGGTCTTGGCCACCAGTGCCATGATGGTATGAAGTTACTACCCTGGCACATGAACCCTGAAAATTTCTGTGAAAGCAAGAACCCTTATAACCAAATCATTTTAGAAGAGAGGGAGAGGTTGGTTTGTACCAGTACTGAGGCTTGACCTCAGGCCCTTGTGTTCTCCCTTCGCTTTTTCACTGTAGACTGATAATCTACAGCGCTCTTTACTTCCAGGTTTTTTGCTGGTTAAATACAGGTAAGAGTCTCATGGACTTTTTGGCTTGAACTGGCGTTGAACTGTGATCCTCAGATCTGAGTCTCTTGAGTAGGGAGAGTTTTTCAAGTATTTATTTTAGTGTATTTTTTTTCAGTGTACATATACATATATACTTTTGCTATTTTTCTCTATAATTGGTATCAGGTTTAAAACGAAGTTTCTCTAGAGAAAAGGAAACCTCGTAAATGTGAAATTTCCTTCATTGCCTCTTTGGGAATAATAGTTAACTGGTGCAAAGACTTTCTTGAGTCTTAGGAGCTAAATAATAAGAGGAAAATTGAATCTCTAGCAAGACGTTCTCCACATGTCCAAGTGAGTACATTCTAAGAATTGGATGACTGGAAAAAGTGTGTGGGATATTAGAAGACCATTCCAGAACTAAGAGCTCCATTCACTGTTGTTGTGCTGAAAAAGTTCAAAGGCAAAATCATTTGAGAAGTTGGTTTACTCTTAGGCAGATGTGACTTCCTGTGTCAGCCAGGGAAAATTCCCTAACTTGACCTACTGCGGCTCCAAGGACATGTTGAACTCCCAAGAAAGTTATGCTTGGACTCGTCTTTGTCAATAAAGTAGAGGAGCTGGGTTGAATGAAGAAAAAAGGATATCAACACAGGACATTATAGGCCAAACTTACAGAAAATCTTTGTACCTCACTTTGGAAGAATCAGACACAATTGCTTTCATTTCTCTCCTACTTTAATGAGTTGGGCAAATTATTCATCCCTAAAATATGTATTCATACCTAAAATATGTATCTAGTACATTTTTGTTGATAAATTTTTCACAGTGAAATATACACATCACTTAAATGTGTAATTAAATAAGGGATGCTGGGGGTTTTTCTGCTACAATTGGAAGTCTATCTGATTTCCCCTTTAAAAATTATAACCCAAGCCTTCTTACTTCTAAGTAACAGTGTGCTGTTGTAATGCTAGAAGTGTCATGATGGGGGTTTTTCACTCAACTCTTTCTTTTTTGTGTATTGGAGGCAGTTAAAGAGCCAGGACTTTCAGGGGTGCTAGAAAAGTACATTGATTCCAATTAGTCTTGGTTTCCTACAGTTGATCCACCCGACACTGACTAAGCACCCCATCCTGTGCCAGGTACTTTATGTTATTTTCATTCTTCCCTGTTTCCCTACTTGGGAGGAGACAGAGGTTACAAAGAGATGACTAAATGAATTTAGAAGATATTTGTATCAAAATGTGGTGGGAAACAAACTGATTTTTAAAGCAGTGAGAATAGGAACTAACTCCATGGACAGCTTACATTATATCTCTGGGGTTAGGATTTGAAGACTTGTTGAGTCCTGCTGCTGCTGGACTCCTTGCTATTTGCTTTGCTTCTTTCCTCTGCATGTTATACTCAGGTCAATGACTTATCAACCAGCTTGGTTGAGGCTGATTGCTTCAAAGATGGAGAAGAAGCCTCAGGAGAGCTGCTAGGGTCTCTGCTGGACGTGTGCCCACTTACCAGTCAGGATAAGACTGGCCCAAATGTGGCTGGATGTCCTGCAGTAATTTCCATAGACTGTTCTTTAGAAGGGGCAGTTGTAGCTTGCACAACACTAGCTAACACCCAGCATTTATTTGTCAAGTAGGTGGGTTGGTCAAGTTCTCAAGCCAGTTGTTAGCCAGGTCCCTTCCTGGCTGCTGGTCTGTTGGCTTCCTAAAGCTCTTCTTTTCTTTTCTTTTCGTCGGTCATGGGGCTTAAATTCTGGGCCTGGGCACTGTCCCTGCACTCTTCAGCTCAAGGCGAGCACTCTACCGCTGAGCCACTTCCGGTTTTTCTAGTGGTTTATTGGAGATAAGAGTCTCATGGACTTTCCTGCCCGGGCTGGCTTTGAACCGCCATTCTCAGATCTCAGCCTCCTGAGTAGCTAGGATTACAGGTGTGAGCCACCAGCGCCTGGCTTTCCTAAAGCTTTTCTGTCCTCCATTCCTGTCCTCCATCTCTACACAAACTGACCTGCTATCCTGTAGCCTACAGACTGATGCTGACCTTGGAGCTTCTTCTGCCCCCTAGTGATTCAAACCAGCTACCCTTTGTGTCTCCTAGGAGCCCTGGGACTGCTTGAACCAGGGAAGTGAAAAGTGTATCACAGTTTAAGAGGTCTATTGCATTCCCTATAATGGAGAAAAATAACCAAATGTTAATGTGTTATTCATTGCAGAATAGGTGCTGATGTGTGTATCTGAGAGAGAGAGAGAGAGAGAGAGAGAGAGAGAGAGAGAGAGACTGCTTTGCCAGCCAAGGTAGCCCCAAGTCTAAATACTTATCTTTGTTTTCTACACATTTTCAACAGGTGTCAATTACACTTTTCTTGGCTCTAAGTGAAAAGCGCTGCCTGCAGCGTTTGCTTTCCCCATAGGCTCTGGACGGGACTTAGGGGATTGACTCAGTGAAAATGTTTACTTCTATCATTAAGCAGAATTAAGGGCTGAACTGAAAACTGTCTTGGGTTGTGCTTGGCATAATTGAGATGCATGGGCTTTGTGTAAATAATGTACCTCTAATTGGCTTTGATTAAGTGCAAATTAGGATCACACTTCACTCCAGTGAGATTTACATTCCTAAGCCCTTTTACTAACTGAAGTACTGTGGGTGGCCGATAAGGCTTGTTTATCCAGGACGCCATGGGTAAGAGCTGGGAACTGAGATCTGTAGTTTCCCAAAGGTAAAGCTGCCTGCTGCAGAGATTCCCCGCTTCTAACATCCTCCTTTCCAGATCTGGCCTCTCTTTTGTGTGAGTCAACTTTCGGCTTTACATTTTACTCTACCAACTGTTCTTTGATCTTTCTAGGCTTGGGAATCTTGTCTTTAAAAATAAATTCATGTAACATTAGAGTCTGCCTTAGGAAACTTCAGACCTAAAACCAGCTTTGGCTGTCAGAATATCGCGATATCTTTGTTAGTGAGGATCCAGAAACATTTCATAAAAACAACAACTGGTGGGAAGTTTGCTCCAGAAGAGTTCCCAGTGTGTGGTGTGAACCAACAGATGGCTACAAAGCAGCTTCATTCTACACACACATCCTCCATCCTCCTGGATGGCTTTGTGCTTATCTAAGGGTAGGTCTTTGTAATTGTTTCTTGGGGTGCCTGTGTTGGAGGGTATTGGACATAAGTTCTCTTTCCTACCTTCTCCGAACTTGCATTTGAAAGTCACTGCACCCAGAAGCAGCAGCAGCTGGTTGTGTATTGGTGCTGAGAATGACTGGCACCCAGAGAGGCCTCTGAGTGGTAGAACTGGAAAATGGGCAGTGGCATCAGAAAGCAACATGGTGTTTATGACCCTAAAGGCCAGTAGATAATAAGACTTAGATGAGGTTACTCCACATTTTCTCACATTAGCATGCTGCTGCTTGATATAGGGCCAAAAAATAACATGAGGTAATAGGGATTTTCATACCACCAGACAGTGTTAACAGTGTGCCCGGATGTGTGGGAATGCTGCTGGGAGGGGTGTATCCACTACTCAACTTCACACTCTCTGTGAAAGTAGCTCCCCGAACAGCCAGAGGGGCTCCTGGAGCTTATCACCTTCCCCTGTTGAACTGTAAATAGGCTCAGTCTCTAAATTCTGCCCTTGACTTAACAGACTGAATAGGCAGTATATATAGACAGGTTACATTGTAGATCTCTAGCTAGGACGAGGGGAAAGACAAAGAATACTTTCTAGGCCAAACTACATTCTCTCATTTCTTCACTCAGTAGCCATTTGGAGGCCACTAAATAAGTCAGATGTGAGCCCTACAGCTTGGAGTTTGTCCCCCATGAGATGGAGCCATTCAGAGAGCACCCTGCAGAGCTCCAGCTCCCGGGGCACAGATCTCTGTAGAGATCAGTGACACCTGGGTGTGGTCTCTGCTGAGGCAGGAATGGAAGCAGATGGTAGTGAGTGGCCATGGGAAAGAATGTCTGCCATGCTGCAGCCTGCAGTCTACTCAGCTCCAGGGCCACATGCTGCTAAGTCCATGAGTAGCACCAGCACATGAATTTCTGAAGAGAAAGTCATAAAACTAGGAAAAGATTAGTATTTCCTCAGTAAGCACCAGATATCCGGTACCAATCTTCATGCTTTTGTTTATTCTTCCGCATCATCCTGGATGCATTAGAGAATAACATTATTCTCTTTGAAGAGGAGTAAGATGATACTTGGAAATACTGAGTAATTTTCCAAAGATCTTACAGATGTGGAAGAACCCAGACTTGAACTCAGGTCTGATATCTACACAGCTCTACTTCAAAACTCCTGGCACTCACCATCAAAGAGTAATGGACTGGGAGCTGAAATCCTTGGGCTTTGGTACTTTGTCATGAGCTAGCTGTATGCTATTGAGCAATCCACTTTCTGCTTCTACCTCAGTACCCTCTTCTAGCTCCATCAGCAAGTGAGGTATGATCTGTGCATTGGAAAAATTACGGTATTTTACTGTCTGCTGTTGGTACTGTCAGCTGTAAATTTTTTGACCTTGACTTGCCACCTGCCAGGCCTAAAGTATGCAGTATTGATCTTTGCTAGCCTTCTTGACCTGTGTACTTGATTCCAGAAAGCCTCTTAAAATAGGGCTTTGTATCTTTCCTTGTCAGGAGTAGACTGGGCAGCCAGGGCCCAAGGTTATCAAGTACAAGGGCTTTGTCCTGGGGCCATTTCTGCTACAGAGTGGCCTAGTCTCAGATCAGCACACACCTCCTACTTCAGATCCTGAGTTTGTGGGCAAATGTGGTGCTCTGATCTTTTCAGAGATGCAGTTCCACCCATGACCTTCACTCAGGAAAATCTTTCATTCTTCATGGCTTAGGAAGAGTGATCCCTAATCTGACCAATAGACAGAGAGCCACACATGTCTGTCATAATTAGTCGTGAATCACTCCTTTCCAGGCATGGTGGTGTATATCTGTAATCCCAGTGCTTGGGAGGCTGAGGCAAGAGGACCGTGAGTTCCAAATTAGACTGGGCTACATAGCAAGACCCTGTCTCAGAAAAGATCAGGAGCCCAGGTGTGCAGCAACCACATAGTGTGGCCAGCCAGAAGACCTAGAAGTTTCTCTGACAGTTTGAAATTATGACTCCCAAGTCCCAATCCCCACAGCAAGCACTGTACTCAACCTCGGAGAGGAAAAGTGCTGTATTGCCGAACATCCAAATCCTGATTAGGCCCAAATGGTTGCTGGCATTTTGCAGGGATCTTGGTATTAAAGAGAACCTGTACCCAGACATTGGGTTTTGGAGGGTGGTGGTGGAGAGTAAGAAAAATGTGCATAATATTCATCCATCAATAAGTGAAACATATAAAAGTATCCATTAGCCCCTCCATTCTGGAAGGACCACACACGCCCCAGCCATGGCACATTTATTTCCTCTTGGGTAGAGCTGAGTGCAGGCGTACCTTCTTTCCCAACATTCCACTTGTCAGAATGATTTTTTCAGACTTCTTATGTCTCTGGTCCTTCCACATCTTATTCTGAAACTTTGGACTTTGACCTTGAGTTTTATTTCCAAGTACTAAATGTTTCACAGGACAAAGTGTGCCACCATGACTGAGCGAGTGGCATGCGTGGGGCATGCGGTTGCCGACCCTGTTGATTCTCACTCCTGCAAAGGGACATCGCTGCTCACCATCTCCAAACATCTTCAAATGAGCTCCATTGGGTTTTTCGGCTCCCTTTGTGCTCTGTGCTTACAATCCCTCAACATCAGACATAGACATTTACTTACATGTGCATTACTGCAATATGAAACCACTCTATCCTCTGAAAGCAAATAAACTGGCTTTAATGGGCATGCTGTCAAGTGGCAGCTACAGGGTTAAAGTTTTAGCAGGCAGACTGGCCAGCAGGAGTTAGTGGTGTGGAGTAAGAGGGACGCCAGGCTGTCTCTAAACTTTTTGGCCCTCCCCAAGTACAGAGATGAAGGAAGAGCCTCTATAAATCACTGGAGATTAGAGACCCTGTTCCTGCCGACTCCGCAGGCTTGCACTGCTTAATGTCAAAGCCTCACGTATTACTTTAACAGCACTCCTTTTCTTTATTAAATCCACTTTGAAATAAAAAAAAAAAAATGATGATCTTTCCAGTAAGGGGGAGAAGGCTAAAAGGATTTAGAAAGTATCTGCTATGTTACATTACAGAGACTAATAACTGTTTGGGGAGTAAGTAACATTTTTGCACCATCTTAAGCCATTAAAAAAAAAAAAAAAGAAAAAGAAGTATAAAGACCTGTTCTTAAGAATCTATTTGTTTGGGAGTTTATTTTGCCCTGTGTCCTTGCCTTACAGTTTCCTTCAAAGTGTGAACAGAGAAGCTGGAAAAGTAGTGTAGGAGCTAATGACCAAAAGAACAAGTCTGGAAAATGTGCTCTGGTCTAAGATTTTCCAAAACTAAGATATTTACTCTACATGTGTGCATCTGTATGTCTGTGTCTGTGTGTGTGTGTGTGTGTGTGTGTGTGTGTGTGTGTGTGTGTGTGTAAGAGTGGAGAAAGGAGAGAGGGAGGGAGGAAGAACAAGAAAAGGAGTCAAGAGGGAATGTAGTGATGGAAAGAATTGCACTTTTATACTTAATAGAAAAAATGCAAACTTTGTTCCATTCAAGGGCAAGACAAAAGCTTATCGCCTTCATCTGACTTTAATGAAGACATATTTTAGGCAGCTGCGCCCATGTCAAATGTCATATTTTGGCTCAAAACTTCCATCTTCTGAGTGGGAGGTTTCTCAAAATGAAGAAGTTGGTAGTAATTATAAACTAATTGGGAAGCACTGGGCAAACGTCTGATGGTCACAAAACTTGAGTTAAAATTTGTATATTGTAGATGAAGAGTGGCCATAACCTGATAATTATTAAAGCTAATGATGGATATATGGAGTTCATTATAAAATTCTCTCTGCTTACATATTTTAATGAAAAATAAATCAGTTTAATTAATGTGCCTTGCACTTAGTTTCAAAAATAATGTAAGCTAACAATATTAGATGACTAACTATAGCATTTTATGTTATACTTTCCAAGAGATCTCAAGATAAAGAAGAACTGCACAGAGAATGTGGTCCCCTCTAATTTTCTACTACTCATTAGTGCCTAAAGCTTCTTTGTGTTTTTCCTTAATAGTCAAATGGCAATTACTTAAGCAGAATTATTTCAAGAGGGTGGAATTCCTCATTAAAAGCCCAGCAAAAAGACCTTCAAAATCAGAGAAATGTGTTCAAGGGACTTTTTCACTTTGCTTCTTTGGGCCAAGTACTCATAAGCCAAGTCCACTTTTTAAAAAATTTTGTTTGTTTATTCGGCCAATATGTGACCTACACCTACTGGTCCATCAAGCGAGTTGCTTACTGTAGCAATAAGAAAGCAAATCACCCCGCCTCATATTCTTTAATGGAAATATAAGAATGTAAATTAAATATTAAATAAGCATGAAACCTTCA
Organism: Dipodomys spectabilis; assembly: GCF_019054845.1. Taxonomy (NCBI): domain Eukaryota; kingdom Metazoa; phylum Chordata; class Mammalia; order Rodentia; family Heteromyidae; genus Dipodomys; species Dipodomys spectabilis. The sequence goes on from NW_024870681.1 coordinate 9,172,212, forward strand.
AAGTAAGGGTCACACATTTAAATCTTGTTATACTTGATGTACCAGGAAGGGTACAGAACTTTGTTTCTATAGCTCCCAGATTGTGACTCAGAGAAAGACTGAGATTTGAGATGAGGAAGGAACCCTTGGTGAGCTGATTCTTGCATTGGTATGGTGTTGTTTCCATCTGCATTTTGAAGTTTTGGAAAGAGTTCACACCTTACAAATGTGGTTCATATTTGCCAGGGGAAAAAAATAGCTTGTTTTGCAGAGCTTCCCATCCAAAAGCTGACAAGTCACAGCCTTTTCTTCTGACAAACAGCTTGAAGGTATCACCTCTGCAGATTCCTGACACTGAATTGCGGTTCTTCGTTTATGGCAGTTTGTGCTTCGTGTATGCTTTCATGTGTTTAGGATGGCTGCCCAGTTTTAAAGTAGCAGCTCTTAAAATAGCTGGAAATGGACACAGAGTTCAGGTTTGGTTAAAAGGGACTTGGTGATGTGTGTGTGCGCGCGCGCACACACACACACACACACACATACACACACACACTTTCAAGCCTGTGTGCATGCTTTGGCGACTGTGTCGGTGACAAGCATTTACACAGGGGCCCATTGTGATAGCAAATATGAGGCGTGTAGGGTGAGGAGGAAGAGGGAGGGTGGGAGGGTTAGTTACATCTAGTGATCCTGGAACAGTTGCTCAGACCAGCATTTAGTGTTTTATTAGGAGAGAACAACTCTATAAAAGGAACAAGAGGTTCAATCATTACAGAGTGGGGCGACAGGAGGCAGCTGCCAGCATGACTTTGAAACCCTTTGAGATCCTAGAAGAGTTGCCACATGTAACGCACTGCAGCTGCTGAGATCATTTAGGAGAAATGCAGAATTTGCCATCCACCCACCCACCCTAGCCTGGATAGGATTCTAGGATCACCCCAGTGTTTTCTTTAGATAAGTTCCAGCCCCTCCCCCACCCCTCCTTGCTCGCCCCTGAACCTTCATGGCAGCAAGCCTTGTGTTTTCCTTTCTTTTTCACATAGGTTTGCAGAAAACTAAGAGAAGACAGTCTGCTAGGTTGAATTGAAGAGAAATGAGGGATCATGTATGCTTGGGGGTTGAGCAGGGGAGGCCAGGGTGGGAGAATACAGAGGGGCCCCGATCTTACCCCCAGTGCTTGCACTTAATCAACTGTAAGCATAGTTCACAGCCTATTGCCTATTGCCTATTGTCTTCAAGCAAAAGTACGTGAATTTCATTTTTAAATATCTACCTGGGATGTCTGGTTTTCATCAATACATAGAGAATATTTGCAAAGTTGAACCCTTCAACTTTAAATATCTCCAATTAAATCATACGAACTTGAGCAACAACTAGTATTCATATAAGCCAGAAAAGAAGTCATTTATGAGAGGTTTGTCTTGACAAATATATTATTTGATATGTGTATAAAAATTTGATAAGAATTTTTTTCCACGTTTAAATGCCAATTGCTGCTGAAAATTGGCAACTGGGAGAGTTTCTGTGCACTCAGATTCTGTGAGCAGGCTCAGAAACCAGAAGCATGTCAGTAAAAATGATTACTGACATAATCGTAAAAGAGATGTGGCTCCAACCTCACTGGGGGACAAACTGGGGAGGGGGGGGGACTGGCAATGGGAACAGTGATAGTCATGGTCTCACATTTAGAAGGAATAGTAGAAATCCTTTAGTTTGGGCTTTGGGGTGTGGCTCAAGTGGCAGAGCATCTGCCTAGCAAGCATAAGTTTCTTAATCTAATTCTCAGTACCACAAAAACAGCAGCAAAAACAACAACAACAAAAGAAGGAATGCTTCCATGTGGAAATCTCATGTATACCTTGAGAAAACTCTCCTGTCCCTCCAGACCCGAGAGTCTGATCATTTTTTTCCTTCCTTCTGTCCTTCCCTCCCTCCCTGCCTTCTTTTCTCCCTTTACTTTCTCTCTTCTCTTTCTTTCTCCCTCTCTCTCCTTACTCCAGTTTAACAATCATACTCACAACTTGGGCGCTGGTGGCTCACACCTGTAATCCTAGCTACTCAGGAGACTGAGATCTGAGGATCACAGTTCAAAGCCAGCCTGGGCAGGAAAGTCTGTGAGATCTCCAATAAACCACCAGAAAACTGATGTAGCACTGTGGCTCAAGTGGTAGAGCACTAGCCTTAAGCTGAAGAGCTGAGGGACAGCGCCCAGGCCCAGAATTCAAGCTCCACAACTGAAAAAAACAAAAAAGCATACACTCTCTTACTCATAGGAAGTTTTTGTATAGCTCAGGTAATGTTAAAATGAAGGGGAAAAAGTCTTATTCCTATTCTGTCACTTGAAGTGACAGCTATATGGAATCAGGCATGTGCAAGATAGTAAATCATAGCATTCATATAGCTGTCACGTGATGAGGCACTGACAATCAAGTGCAAAAAAGAGAAGATTATGGTGCCATCCAATGAGGAACCACATGTGGCCAAGTGCTCTGATTCCATCGTGTGCAACAGGATTCACAAATTGCCTGGAAATAGCACCTCATTTTTGCTGCAAAGTTGGTGATTATCTCTTTGCTGAAAGTAGTTAAGGAATACAGTACAGCATTCCATTCTTGTGTCCCCCATTACCAAAATTAAATTCTTATTTTATTTATTTTTTGGTCCGGTTGTGGGGGCCTGAACTCTGGGCCTGAGTACTGTGTCCCTCAGCTCTTCAGCTTAAGGCTAGTGCACTACCACTTGAGCCACAGCACCACTTCTGGCTTTTTTCTTTTTGCTTATGTGGTGCTGAGGAATCGAACCCAGGGCCTCAGGCATGCAAGGCAAGCGCTCTACCACTGAGCCAACTTCCCAGCCCCTAAATTCTTATTTTAAAAGACAACAAATGAGCCAGGTGTGGTGGCTCACACCTGTAATCCTAGCTACTCAGGAGGCTGAGATCTGAGGATCACTGTTCAAAGCCAGTCCTAGCAGGAAAGTCTGTGAGACTTTTATCTCCAGTCAACTACTCAGAAATATCCAGAAGTGGCACTGTGGTTCAAGTGGTAGAGCACTCACTTTGAGCAAAAGACACTCAGAGACAGCACCCAGGCTCAGAGCTCAAACCCCAGGACTGGCAAAAAGAAAAAAAAGAAAGAGACAACAAATGAGTCAGGCATAATGGTTTGTACCTGAAATCCTACTACTCTGGAGGCAGACACAGAAGGATCCTGAGCTGGAGGCCAGCCTGGGCTAAGTACTATAAACTTAATGGAGTTGCTCATTATATTTGAAAAGAGATCTGAAATGTAATGGTTTATGTGTTTGTTCTAGGCCCACAGGTATGTAGGGGTACTCAGATGTCCCCACAGGTGCTTTGCCTCTTGAAGGACAGGGAACTTTGCATCCTCCTTAGAAGACTCACCCATCCCAAGTATCTTTAAACATTTGATTAAGCCATACAAGGAACAAGCCGAGTTATGCTAGCTACAGCATGGTATTTGGAATTCCTTTTGTTATTAAAAAATTCCACACTGGTCGTTTGGGTTCAGGAAGCCTGAGCAGGGATAAGAAATAGAGCTTTTGTCTAGTGCTGTTTTAATGAACTGCTTCAGGTGTTGGTGGGCAAACTGGCCTTGAAAGGCCTTGAGTAAAACAGATGGTACTCAGGCCTAGTCTGGATGGCAACAATGGCTGGTCCCATTGGGTACTCTTCTGTCTGTCTCTCCTATCTCTAGATCTGCCAAAGATTCTTTAAACACTGTTGAAACACAATAAAGCAGGAGCCATCCAAACCCAGTCTATAGGATTTAGCATGCTTTTGATGCAGCTGGTTTGTGGGATGAGATCACTTGCTTCCAAACATAAGGCAGTTCCCTTGGAATCTTCTGCTTCCTTCTTACTTTTGAGGTCTTTGCTCCTAAATCAATATTCTCTGCTCCTCCTGTGCTTTCAATATGGTAGGTCAGTTATGAATTCAGTCTCCTTAGTAATAAAAAAAAATTGCCTCCATTCACATGACCAAAGTCATGCCATCACTATTTAAGACTATGGCTGAAGGGAGAATTTGTCACTCTATGAAGGAGAAGAGCCTTCTAAATAGCCCTTTCTTAGTGATGACACCTGGCTGGGGACCATGCTTCACCTCAGACTTACCCCTTTTAATTCATGAGAACTTATCTTAGCAGAAAAAGCTGGGTGTGATGATGTTCGTCTGTCATGCCAGCCACAAAGGGAAGACAAAGACAAAAATAAGCAGAGCAAAAAGGGCATGAGACATGACATAAATGCAGAGTGCCTACCTGGCACTCATGAAACCCTAGGATCAAACCTTCCTCAAGGGTTTCACGAAAGCAAGGAAGAAAGGGAGGGAGGGAGGATGAGAGGGAGGGAGGGAAGGAAGGAAGGAAAAATAAAAGGCTTTCATGAGGAGGATAAGCATCAGGGTAGAAAGGCTGATTGTGGAAACCTACATGGAAGTTGAAGCAGGGTAATACGATCAGATATGTGTTTCGGAAAAACTGCTTTAGCTACCGTGTGGAAAATGGATTGAATAAGGTGAGACTAAATCCAGGGAAGCCATCAGGTACAAATTGTATTGATATATGTGCACGGTGATGAATGCCTGAAGTAAGGAGATGCTGTTAGGAATGGAGAGGAGTTGCTCACATGTGAAAAAATGTTCAGGGATTGCACGAGGGTTTGTGGCATATGGGATCCACTCTATAGTAGGTAGGAATAAGGACATTAGGTTCTGGCTTGACCACTGAATATAAAAAGTGACCTTGCCAAGTGGCAGTGGCTCATACCGGTAATCCTAGCTACTCAGGAGGCTGAGAGCTGAGAATCACAATTCAAAGCCAGCTTGGGCAGGAAAGTCTGTGAGACTCTTATCTCCAATAAAAACCACTAGAAAACCGGAAGTGGCACTGTGGCTCAAGAGGTAGAGCGCTTGCCTTGAGCTGAAGAGCACAGAGACAGCACCCAAGCCCAGAGTTCAAGCCCCAAGACTCACAAAAAGAAAAAAAAATGACCTGTAGCTTGGCGCTGGTGGCTCACACCTGTAATCCTAGCTACTCAGAAAGCTGAGATCTGAAGATCATTGTTCTCATAGTTTGAAGCTAGCCCAGGCAGGAAAGTCCATGAAATTTGTAGGGGGGCAGGGTGGGGGGTGTCATGGGGCTTGAACTTTGGGCCTGGACATTGTCCCTAAGCTCTTGGTACTCTACCACTTGAGCCACAGCACCACTTTTGGCTTTTTCTAGTAGTTAATTGGAGATAAGAGTCTCACAGACTTTTCCTGGCTTTGAACCGCAATCCTCAGATCTCAGTCTCCTGAGTAGCTAGGATTACAGGAGTAGGCAACCAGCACCCAGCTGAAACTTTAACTGGAATAAACAATTTAGAAAAAGCTGGAAATGGCACTTTGGCTCAAGTGTGCTAGCCTTGAGCACAAAGAGGCTCAGAGACAGCACCCAAGCCCTGAGTTCAACCTCCAGGACCAGCAAAAACACAACACAACAACACAACAACAACAACAACAATGAAACAGAATAACCTGTGAGCTGGTACCTATGCTCCAGCAGTTTCCCACACACTGCTGCTATGGTAACAGAGTTCAGTGCCCCCAAATGTAGGCTACCTTCAGCATAATATACGCTTGTATTGCGAAAGATACAATTCTGAGTAGGATTGAGATAGGGTATTTGAATTTGTTCATGACAACATGATCAGTCTTTAGAGGGCTTAGGATTCTTCACAAAAAAGTCTTACTAATTGCCACTCATATGGGATAATTAAGATGTATCAAAATGTTCATTTCATACACACATATCAGAAATCCAGAGAAGTTGAGTTACTGGCCTGTGGTCACACAACTAGTAATCAGCAAAGGATTAAGAACAATCCAAGTGGTAACAAAACTGAAATGTTTTGGCTCTGACAACATAGTTCAGGAAAAGGATGTTGGTCCTAAGATGGAGAGTGCAGCTTAGCCTTCAGCCCCATTTCTGTCCCTAGAGAACTGTATTTTCTACTTTCCTGAATTCTATTATGGCAGGTTTAAAAAAAACGCTTGAAAATTTATGTGTATATATGTGCATGAAAATATGTGGCTGCTCACAGATACATGTACAGAAGATGAAAGAGAAAAATGGACAACTTATAATTACAGATATTTTTGTTCATCTGGTATCCAGATGACCTCCCTTGATTCTGACAGTTTTGACAAATCAGTTTATTAAAATGGTAAATGTAACCCAGAGCCGTTTAGTATAGTTGGAGGCAGAAGGTGCTTTCTCCTCACAATGTATTTTGCCATTACACTTTTACAAGTAAATACAGCTACACTTGAAGGACAAAACAGCAGGTCTTCTAGGTGGAACTTGGTAGTTATGACCCTAGTTGGGTTTGCTGTCCTCAATCCCTAAGGATATTTTTATAGGGCTTTGGGGTGACTGAGTCTGGGCCCCATATCTGCTTTGCTCCGCTGCAACTCCTACTCCTTCAAAGAGAAAAATGGGAGAGTGCTGGCAACACTCAGGGAAGGAAATCATCAGCAGGGCAAGTTTGAATTTAAACTCAGGCAGCACACTCTACTAAGGAATGGTCACTGTGAGCGCTGTGAACCAGCAGTAAGAAGTAATGGCATGGGAGGGGAAGATGGCATAGGTGAACACTGTCTAAACAATGAGAGATGTAGAGAACTTGGAATTGTGAGAGGGGGAAAAGGGAAGAATGCTTTTCACTTGTCTATCTACTGCCATAGAAAGCCCATGTATGATTAGCTTCCATTGACAGTGTCTACTACCATTCCATTCTAGTTTTGTGTCACCAGCTCTCTCCTCTTCCTCATTGCTTTCACCAGGAGTCATTTGTAAACAAGCTAGGACAGAGCATGTTAATCTCTGTGCTTGCACTACTGGCAATCTCAAGAAAACCAATGGACCCTTTCTCTGAATATTTTAATGACTAACATAAAATGTATGGAAATAGAATTATTAAATACTGTAATAACCACATATTTGTGATATAGTAATCTAATTGCTTATTGTGAACACATTAAATATACCAGAATGGATTGTAACTGTAGTTGAAAAGTCATAACGTGTATACACAAGGGATCATCAGTTGTTTTTATAAATAAAGTTTTAGTGAAACACAGCCATGCTTATTCGTATACCTATTGTCTATGTCAGCTTCCATCTTATAAGATCACATCACCCTCGAACTCTAAAACATTTGCCATCTGGCCCCTTACAGGAAAAATTTCCCAATCCCTTGTTTAAACTGAAACAATAGTAGTATGTATTAAGCATACTAATTTCTATTCCTGACAGTTATTCCTGCTGTTGTAACCTGCATTTATCATTGATGGAAGTGCTAAATTTCAGTTAGAAGTTAGTGAAAATAAAGGTGAAATTTGTTTTCCATCCAGATCCACAGACTCCCTGAATTCTATTCATGAAATGACAAGATCCCTGAATTAGTAACTTCTGAATAGAATTGCAATTTAAAGGAAAATCCTCCAGTGTGAAAACTCTGTGTCCTTTCTATCTGTCTCACAAACTTATTAAGGAATCTTTAGGTAATAATGAAAAGTCAGACTATCTCTACAAATAGATGAATCCAAGCTACCTTGTACTCTTATTTCCATGCTGCAAAGACCCAGGGTCTTGCTGGAGATCATCTAGTTCTGTCTGCTAGTGCCCAGAAGAACTTGAGATCCTCTGCACAGACAGTATGCTTATTATTGCTGCCCATCATTCTTGGCCTGTCAGGAGGAAAGAGTCAGAATTTCTCCTCCCCCATTCTCAAGCCTCTCCTGTTCTCTCTGGCATATAACTTGACTTTTCTCATCTTGTCTCTTAATGTCACATCCAGACATACCACAGGACCTGCCTTTGCTATTTATGTGGCTAAGATGTCTTACTCCCCTGAGAAAGCTTCTAGTCTTCAGCAATAACTCATGTCCACTTAATGTGAAAATTGGTACCATTTAATAGAATCTTCAGCATGCTAACCACACCATTCCATAATGAAATGCAAATTTTTCTGTTCTTTTTTAGACTCTTGAGTAATGGAATGTTCTCCTCATTATGAATTGAAAACCGAAAGTTAAGTGGCAGAGTGTCCTTCCACTAGTTTTAGACCATGTGTTAGTGAGCCTTTTCCATCACTGCAGGGAGATGCCTGAGGTAAATAATTTATAAAGAGAAAAAAAAATCTCTTCTGGGTCACAGTGTTTGAGGTTCTAGTCCATGTTGAGTTGGTGCCATTGCTTTGAGCCTGTGGTTAGGCCACAGGGAAGGGATAGTGTCGAGGAGCAAAACTACTTACCTCGGGATGCAGGCAGCAAAGAGTTTAAAAGGGTTTAGAATCGTTAAATCCCCTTTAAGGGCTTTCCTATAATGACCTAGGAAACTCCTCCAGCAAAGTTCCTCTTCCTGAAGGTTCTACCATCTCCCAATAGTGCCACCTGCTACAGTGAAGCCCCGCTTTGAGCCAGCATTCATCATCCAAACTACAGTACACAATCTGTACCTAGAGCCTATCTTACTTAATAAGCAAGGTCCATATCATCATTAATTCCCATTTTAGACTGCCAAAGAAAATTAATGTAAAGAGTTTCGATTACATGGATGAGTGACAGGATTCTAGAATTCGTATATCCTCACCTGCTCCTAGTTACAGGGGTAAAGGTAACCTTACTTCATCTGATTCTTTATTTACAAGATCATCTATAGACTGCTGGGTGTGTTTTCAGTTTGTTTTTTTTTTTTTTTTCTATTTGGTTGGTCATGGGGCTTGAACTCTGGGCCTGGGCACTGTCCCTGCACTCTTCAGCTCAAGACGAACCACTTGAGCCACAGCGCCACTTCCAGTTTTCTGGTGGTTAATTGGAGATAAGGGTCTCACGGACTTTCCTGCCCAGACTGGCTTTGAACCATGATCCTCAGATCTCAGCCTCCTGTGTAGCTAGGATTACAGGCGTAAACCACTGGTGCCTGGCTTCTAAGAGAATCTTGCAATAGTTTAAGATTTGTAGAGTAAGTCAGTGAGATGGAAGGGTTCTGGTCATTACATGCAAGGCATTCCAGTGTCTAGATCCCATTCTAAGTTTCTCTATTATGGATTAAAGATCCACTATGAGGCCTCCTCAGTGCCATGTGACCATCTGTAGTTCTAGGATATTTGAAACAACCTAACCTGCAACCAGCTAGTCTTTCTGGCTGGTAGATAAAAGCAAAGGCTTGCTGGACAATGGGACCTTTGAGAATGGATGGGTAGGGGTATTGATCATTCAGATAGTATTAGAATGTCCTTTGACTGAGATAAAATAAGGTAGATGGATGGAGAGCCAGAGTTGCACTTCATTGCTGCCGGCCTGGCTTGTGGGCATCTTCTGAGCTGCTAAAATAAGAGAAAATAGTCCCTCATCTACAACCGAAGGGAAAGAATGTAAACAAGAGCCTATGAACTGGAACTTCTGAACTGCCAGAGAAACATCCAGTGGGTGAGAAGGAACACATGGGCCTCTCTGAGCAATTAGTGCCGTGGGTCTAATGGTGTTTGAGTGCTGGTCTACATTTGGCCCCGTCTCTGCTCAGTCTTGGGATGGTGATTTGAACTGACAGCCTTACCACCTGTTGTTAATTGGACTTTGGTGCTTTCTCCTCCTGCTGTCATTTCTCATTACTACCCCTGACTTCTTTTCAGGGGAGTGGGTACCATGAGGCGTGGTCATCCTGCAGGAAGAAGGTACAGGTACCAGTCAGCTCACACTCTCTCATTAGCCTTTTTTTTCTGGCTCTGCGCAGCTCGAACCATCCAGATTTCCCCTCCCTCTCGTTCCCTCTGTGTTGTCCTTGATCATCTTGCACTGAAGTTTTCTGCTTACGTCTCTGATCTCCTCCTGGACCCTAAGCTCCCAGAAATAAAAGCCGAAAGGTCTCCTGTGATGCCAGACAAAGTTCTGCAACTGGCACTTAGTAGGTCTTCAATGGAGGATGAAGGGTAGGCATCATTTCTCACTCTACTCACTGCCATTGGTCTTTTGTTTGGATCCCAATCTGGGCTGATACACAACTGTCTGCCCTTGTCAACAAAACTAGAAACGTGAGAGTCATCCTCACCACAACTCCTTTTCCTTAATGCTCTACCTCAACCAGTCACCAGACCCTGATGCTTTTTCTCCTGATTAGTTCTTAAATGTGACCTTTCTCCTTGGCATCCCTATTTATTGTTACCTAGTGCATTCATTGCCACAAGGATCTGGCCTTCCTACTTGTCCTTTGGCTTTCAGTGTCCTTTGGCTTTCATTTATCTGACTTGTGATATTGACCTTCAAGGATTCACAAGCCTGGGTTCAAAGCCATTGGTTTTGCCACTTCCCTGGGAAAGGTCTTGAATTCTAGTCCTCATCTGTTAAATGTGCACAGTCCCTAACAAACTGAATCATGGGAAGGGTTTGGTGAGGTTATGTAATAGCGCATGCTTCAGAGAGTTCTAGTGTGTAGACAGTGATCAATATTGGTGGTTGCATTTACTATTTTCCCTGTCTGGATCCTTCTGCAGGAAGGAAGCCATTGTCCAGTGAAACCAGGTGTATTCCTTGGGGCCTATGGGCCTCTACCTCATTCCATTGAATTTGAGTTGATTCTGTGGACTTAGCTTACAGTTGAAGTACTCTGGCAATAGAGTTGTGATTTGGTTGTAACCATTAGACTACAGGGTGAAATATATAGTTGTTAAAAAGAGAATACCAGGTTTGGCTTTTAAATGAAAACAAAATTTACCTTAAGACATAGAACATACTAGTACCAAATAGGAATCTTAAAATATAATTTCAGAACTTCTTTTCTTGGAAAAAATTTATGTGCAAATGAGCTCATAGGTACCTTTTAATCTTCATTATTATTAATACTTCCTTAATAGAACTTTGGGATTTTCCCCAGGCTTAAGTAAAATGATTATTTCTAACTCTGATTCTTCTGGCATCAGATCTTTCTATGGGCAACTCGAGTTCTCTTGGGTCATTGTGGCCTGGGAGCCCAGCTTTAGCAATTCTCTCAAAGACCTATGAGGTTGACCTGAGTCATTCTTCAACTTTCTTCCACTTCTCTTCTCACGTGCCACGGAATTCGAAAAACAGGGACAAAGCCAGAGTCTAGCCCAGTGCTGCCATGAGCTACCACTAGCTGACTGTTTCCATCTGTCCAGCCACAAAATGCACTTAGCTGTGAGATTTTCTCTGGGATGGCTCCCCAAAGGGAAACGTTTCCAACAGTTTTCATATTCCTTTGGGGAACCAAGGATTATACCTAATGCTTTTCCGCTTTCTCCCGACATTTCCCTGGGTGCACTAAGATTTCTCTTGATTTTCTTGAGAACAGTCTCCCCTGCCCTTCCTTCTCCCACTCCCCTTACCACACACAGCTGTGAGCCTAATAAAAGCTGAATTGCTTTTCTTTAGCCTCTAGCTAAGATGTAAGCAGACCCTTTTGAACTTCGCCTTCTTGTGTTTGGTATCTGTCTACTTGTGTAAAATAGAAATAATCCTGGTCTTCCTCAATGGGATTGTGCCAAAATAAATTAGTACTGTATTCAGAAATACAAGAAACTGTGTAATTCTGAGAAGCTGGGGAGGGGCCTCTAACTAATCCCACAGCCAAGTGTGCAACATTGAGTTACTTTTTCCCAAGTGATTCTGAATGAGGACTTAATGACCAATTCAGGAAATACCAAATTAAAAGTATTTAATCCAAACTTTGGACCAATTTTTTGAAGTACCTTCTGTTGGCTACTTTCCTATGACCTGTGTAAAATGCAAAGCAAATTAGCTGATAGGTACCGAAATCATGTTAGGAGTAACTTCAAATAATGTATCTTTATACTGTTGAAACTTGGATTTTCCAAGTACTAATTAAATGGAGCAGATAAATAAGCTGTTTGATCCAATTACCTTTTGTTTCATCTATTTAGCAAAGCCAAGAAGAAAGCTGTGTGGGCCTCTTTAAAAAGGGATTGGGGTTAGACACTGGAATGGCCAGGCAATGGAGTTCATGTGTCTCAGTCCTGTAAACAACAGTGTGGGTACAAATGGCCAAAGCCTGTAAGTGTGGCTGAAGATGTGGGGACTCCTGGTGTTGTTGTTTATGCCATTTGGCAAATATTTCTACTGAAGCCTTCGGCTAGTTTATAGCATTTCATTTTACAGCCCATTATGATGATAGTAACCGACCCCAGCAAAACATCAACAAGCCGTTAGAAACCATAGTGTTGGAAGATGAATGTGACCCCAGGGACCTCCATTCCATCCCCCCCCCCCCCCCATCCCATCCCATCCCGCTCCTCTCTCCCCACCTCTTCCCCTGCTCAGTGCATTTCTCTAGCCCAAGTGGTTGTTATGAGCCTTGGGTCAAAGGAGGATATTTGGAGGGACTTTTCTAAACACATGCACAAGAAATGTTGAGAAATAGCACTCTAAAAAAGCAGGAGGCATACAGAGCCCCCAGCCCCTCTTGGTGAGTAAGACAAAAGGCAGCATGATCTATAAATACAGTAAAGCGCCTTGGAAGGATGCGACTGCGGTGGGGGGGGGGGGGGGAGCAGTTGCGGAAGGAGGGAGGGAAGGGAGGGGGGGTGGCGGGAGCCAGCTCTGTGACACCAGACGTGCTTTCTCCCTTCACACAGCCTCCTAAGACATTTTCCATCTCTGAACAAGGAAACAACAATTACATTTTAAGTTGCATTGGTTAAGAACAGAAAAGTATAACTTGGCATGAGTTCCCATGCTAGCCTTTTAGAGCGGATTGGTCTGTAACACCATACTAAGTCTGTTTTCTATCAGTGATTCCGAACCAGCTTATTAAACAGATTTATACAATGAAAGAATCTAATAACAGAAACATTCACCTCCTTTATTACTTGGCATTATTTATGGCTTGAGTTTTTTCAGCTACTTTTTTTTTAATGCACTAAAATCTGCCAACATTATACTTATAAAGTTTATGTTCCCAAGTAGGTTGGGGAAGTATTATGTGTGTCTCCTCCGTCCCGCCATGTGGCCTCTCGCCGACTCCTAGGACCTGTCTGTCTGTCCCATCCTCAGAGTGTTCTCAGCCTGGGATCGCATTTCCTTTGGATTCCAGGATTCTCCATCCCCCCCCCCCCCCCCTTCCCACAGCACCAGAAGTAAAGCTTTTCTCAGTCTAGCATTTAAACAACCTTCGCCTGCGTGAGGAGAAGGGAGCTGGCTAACTCTCTACTGGTTTGGAAACATTCTCCCAGAAGTTTCAAGATGGAAACGATCTCCAGTCCCCCTTTTCTCCTCCCCATTCTCTTTCTCTCGGATAAAGAAGGGTAGTGGTAATGTTTTGGGGGAAGTGTGGGCTGATGAGAACGCTCGAGTACCGAACTGCCCTTCTGTTCAGGAAGCAGCAGGGACCCGCTCTGAGGAGGGCTGTGGCTTGGCAGTGTGGCCCGTTCCCTTCCCTGCCTCTCCTACCTTTCCTTATGTACCAGAGCATGAAAGGACATTTCCATGCCTTTGTTTGCCGCAAGAAGCATGTAGGTGTTGCCTCCCTCCCTAACAGGTGAGTGAGCTCAGAGCTAAAGAGGTGACCCCGGGTGCTTAGCGACTGTGAAGGGGTCACAGTGGAAAAGCAGTTGGTCTGGTTACAGGACAATATAGACACCTTTGTGAGAAGAAAATGTGTAAGGAAGTGAGGTCTGCCAGCCAACAAAGCTGAAGATATGCTTGTACGGTTACAGGAAAGCGTACATTTAATGCAGTTTTCTCTTTAAAAATGACAGCCTAAATGCTTAATAAAGAAGCCATACCCCAGCCATGTGGCAGGAGTTAGTCATTGCTTTTCGTATGGTTAATAATAAATGTAAGAATTTAGAGCTTAATGAATCGGCGGGAATTGCCAGGTGGATGGATCAAGAAGGGCAGGGCCGGAAGCTCTCTCTTAGCATCCATCTTTCCAACCCTCCCTCGCTGCGATGCTGTCATGTAGTGAGCTTCTAGCCCTTTGGCCCACTAACCCCATTTTGAGAGATCCTTTGAAAAATCTGGAACAAAACCATGAAGAACTCTCAAGCCTCTCTCTCGACTGCAAGTGAATCATCTCTCAGGAATGAGTATTTCCCCTTGAGCTCAGGTATTTAGCCAAGCTATGAATCAAAAATGAGAGAGGGGAGCAACTCGCAGAATAGGCCTCAGTGCCCGGCCCACCAGGAGCTCACAGTCTAGGTCTAGAGGGAAGCCTAGCAGTGATCAACTATGACAGAGGAAGGACTCCTGAGGCTGTTGGCCTGTGTGTGTGGTAGGCCCCTGGGTGGTGGGAGGGATATCACAGGGATCCCTAGGCTATGTTCCAAGTAGCCTAGATGGATCTTCTAGGTCAAGAGCTACAGCCTAACTCAGTAGATAGGAACTGAACCCTAGAGCAATTCACTTTCACTTCAAATCCCAGCTCTGCCTTTTCTTAATTGACATGTGATATTTGTACAACATATGGGGTAAAAAATGGTAATTAATTTCATCCGTACATTTACTGCATTGTGGTCAAATTAGGACAGTTACATTTTTAAAATTTTTTTATTTATTTTATTTTGCCAGTCCTGGGGCTTGAACTCAGGGCGCTGGTACTTTCTCTGAGCCTCTTTGTGCTCAAGGCTAGCACTCTACCACTTGAGCCAGAGCACCACTTCTGACTTTTTCTAAATAGTTTCTTGGAGATAAGAATTTCAGGAACGTTCCTGCCTAGACTGGCTTCAAACTGTGATCCTCAGATCTCAGCTGCCTTAGTAGGTAGGATTACAGGCATGAGCCAGCAGCACCCCACTTGCCCCCACACATTGATCATTTCTTAGTGTTAGTGGCCTGACTGTAGTTAGGCTATAATGTTATAGAATTCCAAAACTAGTTCCTCCTATCTATCTTTTGGTCCCCATTAGCACCACACTATCTTCTCTGACTCCTCCTCTTTGTAGGTTCTAGTGACCTTTACTCTTCTTTAAGATCAGCTTTTTTGCCTTCTACATGGTACTTGCCTTTCTGTTACTGCTTATTTCACTAACCAGCCATGTTACTACAATTGACACAAGTTTATTCTTTTTATAGCTGAATAATATTCCATTGAGTGTGTGCATATGTCACATTTTCTTTGTCCATTTATCCATCAACAGACACCTTGGTGGATTCCATATCTTGGCCATTATGAATAGTGCTTCATTCTGCTTGAGAGTGCAGCTGTCCTCTGAATATAGTGGCTTTATATCCTTTGAGTGTGTACCCAGTCGTGGGATCACAGGGCCATATGGAAATTCTATTCTTAGTCTTTTGAGAACCTTCCTATTACTTTCCATAATAGTTGTACTAATTTACATCTCCACAGTATATGTGAATTCCTCCCCCCCCCCCCCCAAATCCCTATCAACATTTATTTTTTGATAATAGCCATTCAAACTGGCGGAAGATGATATTATCATTGTGGTTTTGCCTTGCATTTCCCCTTGCTGATTAGAGATGTCTAGCTTGTTTTTTTTATCATGTCCTTGTTGGCCATTTGTGTGTTTTCTTTTGAGAAACATCTAGTCCAATGATTTGCCATTTTATTTTAATTGGTTTATTTGGCTTTGGTTTTGATTGCTTGAGTTTTTTATGTATTCTGGAGATTACTGAGTCTGCCTCTTCATAGCTGTGTTACCTTAGAAAGTTACTTAACCTCTCTGTACCTCAGTTTCTTCCTCTGTAAAATAGTATACTTATATACCTATGGTGGTTGTTAAGAATTCAATGCATTGATGTGTGCAAAATGCTTAAAAAGTACTGCCTACTTACCACGTGGAACAGTAACTGGTAGTAAATGCTATCTTACTATTAGATATATTTTTACATATATTTTGTGAGTGTATAATAATGTGATATGCATCTCCTTTCTCCTTTGTTTGATTTCATACTATACAAAGAGTTTTTCTTATCAACAAGTAGAGATTTACCTTAAGACATTGGTTTTAAATCCACTTCATTTTGAAGCAATTAACAACCCACCACAGCAGAGATTACAAATTCTGTATGATGACACCTCTCCAAAGTTGGCTCTTGCTGTGATTGATGGGGTGCATCTTTCACAGTCCAGATTTAGGACCTCTATGCAAGCTAGTTTGTTTGTATGCCTAGGGCTTGAACTCCCTGGGCACTGTCCCTGAGCTGCTTCTCTGAAGATTGGCAATTTGCAACTTGAGCAATAGCTCCACTTCTGGCTTTCTGTTGGTGAATGATGAGCGTCTCATAGACTTTCCTCCTGGCTTTGAACTGCCATCCTCTTATCTTAACCTCCTAAGTGTGAGCCACTGAAGCCCAGCAAGCTGATAGGTTTGTGAAAATGTTTGATATTTGTTTTTTAAATCTCATTTAGGACATATTATAGAGGGAATAATATGCTTTTTTTTGTTGGTTTTTTGTCCATCCTGGGGCTTGAACTCTGGTCCTGGGCACTGTCTCTCAGTTCTTCAGCTCAAGGCAAGCATTCTACCACTTGAGCCACAGCACCACTTCTGGTTTTCTGGTTGTTAATTGGAGATAAGAGTCTCACAGACTTTCCTGCCCAGGCTGGCTTAGAACCTTGATCCTCAGATCTCAGTTTCCTGAGTAGCTAGGATTACAGGCATGAACCACCAGCACCTGGCTTGTGTGTGTACTGCTTTTTAAGCTTCTTGAACTCATGGGTCAAAGTGTTGCTCCTCATTCTCTCTAAAATATACACCAAGGGAAGGCATCTTGTGTCTGTCTGGCAGACATATTTTTAAGTCAATTGTAAGGTAAATAGGTCACTTCACATCCCTGCCTTATAAGACTATTCTGCCAATTCTTGTGGTTTCTGGGTGTACTGTTAGAAAGGAGACAGGGGGCGAGAATCTTTTGATCTCTTGCTCCTAAAGTGTGGTCCCTGGGTCATTGCTGAAAGGTGGTAGCCCTTGCCAGGTCATGCTGTACTCTTGGCTCACCACCTTGATAATAGCAGTTCCCAACTCTCAATCAAGAAGTCCCAGAGCTGCAGGTTATAGTTAACTGGTAACTTCAGAGGTGACCATTATACAGGTCTGTCCAAGGAAGTGGAAGGGAACAAGGAGAAGGGGGATGTCAGCAAGACCCATAGACACCAATTCTCCTAAAGAGCAGATGCACATCTGCTGCTGGTGGGGCTGGCACACCGCACGTTGACACTGACCTTGGCCCATGCTGTTGGGTCATTGGGCTTTTCAGGATGAACTCCCTGAACAATCTCACCACTGTGGCTGGCACAAACAGGCTTTTCTTTAGCTGCAGACATTAATGCCTTCTTGCTCCAACATTTTTTTCTTGAACAAACATATGTATTGTGGCCAATGCAAGGAAAATCCCACTCATCATTTTGATCTGAGTTGCTTCTGTCTTGGAACAATAGCCTAGTGTGCCAAGGGCCCTCAAGAAGCTCAAGAAGCTGCCCAAGTCTAGTTTTAGATGCTCTTTCTAAGACCCTAAGGCCAGGAAGCCACTGGTCTTATTGAAGGACCTCCTACCATCAACAGTGACATCAGTGACTTTGTATCTTGATTGGCTTCTTTTTCCACTGCCCTACAGTGAGCTTCTGTAATAACTTCAGGGTCAACACTGATAGTGTTGGAAAATACCCCCCAAATCAAAGAGCTCTCGAAATATCTGTCTGCTCTCCCACTGGGTGGCCTCTTTGTAACTTAAGTGGGCAAACTCAAGGACTTGTATTCCTCTTAGAATCTCCGCCTCACTCAGAAGAAGAATGTCTCTGACCTACGAGCCAGTGAAGAAGCACTTTGCAAAGTGCCAAATTCAAGGTTAGACCCTCCCATCTTTAGTCCTGTCGACCTCACCCACATCCTGTGAGGTTTGTAATCTTTGACTCAGTGGCACTAATCGAGAAACCAACTGTGTTAGGCTTAGATCACACAGTGATGAGCAAAACAGCCATTGGATTCTTGGAGGTCACTGCCAGGTAGAAAATGTGAATGCTCTTATTTTGACAGAAGAAGGAACTGTACTTTCTTGAGAAATCAGTGCTTCCTTGAGGCTATGTGGCTAATCAAGGGTGGAGCCACAATTTAAACGCCTGTCTGACTCCAAAGACTTGTCCTCCCTTCATCGTGCCATACTGTCTTCCTATAGGAAGCTGAATCTGTGGTTCCACTTAAAATCTGAGGAAACATCTGGAATATTAGTTTTCAACCACATTTCAGACATGGAAAGTGGAGCCTAAGGAATAGCCCCGTTGGCTCCTCTGTGAGAGTGGGTAAGAGTAGAAAAGAATTGCTGATCTCAAGCATTTTGTTACCAGAATAATCCCATAGGAGAGGCCTGGCTGAACTGGGATTTGTGTGGGCCAGACAATGTGGGGGATTTATTTCCAACGTTGGAGGACAGACCTTGGATTCCAAGGCAGCTCCGCATCCTCCCTTGAGTCCTGCTTGCTGAGCAGGTCCAGCATCTGGGTGAGGACTTCCTGCTGGGGTAGAGCACCCCACTGCTGAGGCAGTTAACGACAAAACAAGAAGCAAAGCAGCCTCTGGCTACAAACCTCAAGGTTTGGGTTCCAGGGCACAGGATAAAAATACACAACTGGAAAGGCAAGCTCCCAATTAAGTGGAAGAGCTCAGGCAAAGCGAAGTATCAAGACGGGAGAGCCCATGACCACACGCGGCCTGCTGTCTCCTCGCTCGCCTGCTCCCCTGGCCCCATACTTAGTGCTGGCTCCTGAACTGCATGGGGGAAGTCAGCCAACTGCATGCGGGCCTTTTTCTCTTTTCCAGTCAAAGAGAACCCTGCTTGTCTTCAGGCCACCGAGTCATCTTGTTGGACAGATCAGGATAGGAGAGCATCAGAACTAAAAGATTCCTTAGAGATCACATAGGCTAGCCCAGTTTAATGCCACGGAAATGGAGGCCCACTTCAGGGGAAGTGACTTGAGCCAAGTGTGGCCTTGTCCGTTAGGGGCAGGAGGAGGATTAACGCTCCCATCGTCTGAGGTTTACCTCCTCTGGATCCTCAGCCCTGCTTGTATGCTAAGCTAAAGCCAGTGCCATTGGCACTCTGCCAGTCACCCACCCCTCTTTTCTCTGCTCCCCCAGGCTCTTGATTCTTCCTCTTTTACAGGAAAAGATACTAAGGCAGGGAAGGGATGGAGGGTGCCCACAGAACTTTTAAGGGCAGATGCCAGGAAGAGAACCACAGAATCCCAGCAAGCAGGCTGGGCCTTCACCCTCTGACCACACTCCTCTCTAAGAACGTGGGGGAGGATGGAATTTGGCCTCTTGTGAGCTCCAAGCCTGCAGCAGCCCTCCTAATGGCTCTACGGTCCCTGGCTTCCTCTGACCACTGCCTCCCCTCCACCGCTGCCTAGGATGGCCTAACAACTACAGGGACTTTGAGTCTTGCCAAGACAGGCCCAATAGTTACTTTTGGACTCTAGTTCTTGCCAAGCCTGAAATAGTAATTGCCTGAAGGCTTCCAAAAAGCTGGGCTTTATCTGCAACAGAGACTTAGTAAATCAAAACATAGGTCTTATCTCCTTCTTCTCTCCTCTCTGTTGTGTGGTCTCCGAAATGAAAAATGTTACCTAATTGCTTGAAACAGCTGGCCTGATGTTTAATTATTTCAGCTTGCTAACCTGATATTCGGGGCCAATAAATTGTACACAGGGAGTAGAGGGTATTCTTCCCAGATCATACTTGTCCACGTTTCCTTTGCAAGAAATGCTGATTTGCACCTCGGAGGGAATTCCAAATTTGAATGCTATTAGTAATAACTGCATCTGCCTGTTGTTGGAACTCTTCTTCCCGCATCTGAGGAACCGTTTGCTCGAGAAATGCCTTTAATCCTCTCCCAAACATTCCAGTGGCCAGCCCTTCTGCACTCCTGCCCAGCTCAGCACAGCACACCCTCCCTGGGGTGCCTCTGACCCTCGGCTGTGGGGCCTTGGCTCTCACCTCCAAGCTGTGAACTTCCCAGAGAACAAGCAGCCTGTGGAAGAGGCAGCATAGTGTTGCTGGCTAGTGGCAGAACAGAATGATAGGCCAGGGGGGGGCTCCTGTGACCCTGCGTGGCCTTCTGCCTGACTTGACAATTTTCCAGGCTAAGCCCTCAGCTCCCCACATCTTACCTAGCCTTGTTTTGGGCCCCACGTCTTTGCTCATACTAGTCCCTGAAATGTCTCCTGCCATGCCCCTCATCTCATATGTTCCCTTCCATCTGCCAGATGCTGCCTACCCCTCCTTCAAGTGTCATCTCAAGTAGCAGCAGCTCTTCCTTTGCCCTATGGCAGGTGCACAGGATCCCATGGCTAGTATTCCTCCCACTTCCATTGTCCACCTCTGTATGTCTGTTCCACTTCTTCAGGGTCAGGACTTTACCTATTCATTTGCCATTCTTCAGTGCCTAGAATAGTGTTGCATAGCCCAGACCAGTGGCTCTTGCTTGTGATCCTAGCTACTCAGGAATCTGCACTCTGAAGATTACAGTCCAAAGCCATCCTAGGCAGACAAATCCAAGAAACTTATATCTCCAATGACCCAGCAAAAAGCCTTGAGTAAAAAAAGCTAAAGGAGAGCATGAAGCTCAGAATCCCAGCCACATTACTGGCACTGAAAAGAAAAGAAAAGAAAAAAAGAATGTCTTACAATGAGTCAGTGCTCTGTAAATAGATGATGCTTGAGAAGAGGTGTAAGCAGCAGAAGTTCTAATCATAGGGTGTCTATTGGGCCATGTGTCATTAATATTTGATAGAGAGAAGGAGGGAAAACGCATGGAAAAGAGAGGTGTATTTTCCAACAGGACAGCCGTGCCCCTTGAATAGCATGGCCCTTTAGGCATACATCTGCTCAGATTGATGTGTGAGGCTATGTGTTAGGTTCCTCCGGGTAATGTACAACAGTTCTGCCATTTAGGTTTATTAAATTAACAGTTTCAACTTAAATTATGTTTAGCCTATTTTTCCCCTAAGGAATTCCGTATGTGTTCAATCGATTTGTGCAAGAAGCTAACTCTAGTCCTTGCCAGTCCTTTTTTTTTTTTTTTTTTTTTTTTTTTTTATAAGGCTTGAACTCTAGGCCTGGGCTCTGTCCCTGAGCTCTTCAGCTCAAGGCTAGCACTCTACCCTTCAGCCACAGTGCCACTTCCAGCTTTTCTGCACGTGGTACTGAGGATTCGAACCTAGGACTTCATGCATGCTAGGCAAGCACTCTACCACTAGGCCACATTCCCAGCCCTTGCCAGTCCTTTTGTGAAACTGCTCTTATAGGATCCAAACTTCTTTTTCCACATCACACTCGAGGAGTACCATTACAGTTTGGGAGAGCCCTCTGCACAGTTATGGCATGGGTGTGGCACATATACAATTTGTCTTCACTGCTTTGTCATCTTAAAAATCCTAGGTTTCTAAAAAACAGCACCTCCCCCCCCCCCCTCAATTTGATTCATGGTATACAGTTGGACCTCTATTCTTGTCGTTTCCCAACTGTGAATTCAACCAACTACAGATATTCCAGGGGAGGGCGGTTATTCATCTGTATAAAACATCCAGAGACCTTTTTTTCCTTTCTTTTTTTAAATCATTACTCCTTAAGCAACAGTTCACATGGACTTTGCATTGTATCAGTGTTAGAAGTCTTCTAGAGCTGCTTTGGAGTAAATGGGAGGATACATGCAAGGTTACATGCAAGGGTCTTAAAGCATCTGTGTCAGGAACTGGAATCAAGGCCCTATCTATGTCGAAGAGCAATTATATATCACATCCATTATATTTTGCTCCCTCCCCCAGGTATTTTATTAATTTCTACATTTCCTCATCAGTCTTTGAAGAGAAAGGGCTCTGCTCCACATCCTGCCATCCTCAGTCCTTCCTGAAGCCCACCCAAACAGCACCATCTCCCTTGCCTTACCATTGCAGCCACACTGTCCCCCACATGGCAAATGTGGCCATTGGCAAATGCATTATAGAAGTACCAAGGGATGTACAGCTTAATAGCATGTTGAGCCACAAGCAGACTGAAGCTCATTCCCATACTCCTCCGCCCTGCGGTGAGAGCAGCCTGCATTTGAAGAGTGCCCCTCCTCTGAGGACGTGTCCTATTTCTAGCCGGAGCCGTCCACCTGCAGCTTTCTGCTGGTGCTAGCAGTTTCACCTCCCATTATTAGAGTCCAGCTGGAGTGTCTTTGAAGTTGGTTCCATAATGTTAAATGTTAACTATAATTTCTCTTGGCCCTTGCTGGAGAGTGCATTCCTTCCTCTTGGTATGATAATAGCCAAAGTTACATTGGCTGTGTTCTGGCTGACCACCTCAGCGATTGCTTTTGCTCCCGTAGTGATATAGAAAGAGCTTTGTGCTGTGCATCATGAAACTTGGGTCTTGACCCAGTTCTGCTATGAAGCCATGTGACCTCGCACATGTCCTTTCTCTTCTCTGATCCTCAGTTTCCTGCTCTGTAAAATGCTGGGTACAGAGGAAAAGATCTCTAAAGCCTTTCCAGATCTAGTCTGTCATCTCAAGATTCAGAGCACACAGTTCTTCTCAGCTCCCATTTCCTCCTCTGCCTGGGTTCCACGCCTCTTCCTGCAGGGCTTCTCCAGGTGCTTGTCCCAGTAGCTAGCCTGGGTCTGGAGGATCTGCACTAGATATATGCAGAGAACATGGAGTTACTCTGAACATTTGAAATTGAAATCCTCAGAGACCTTTTCATTCTAATAAAGGGCATTAGAATTGCCAATATGATACTCCTTGACCTCAACCTCTATCATATTAAGGAAACCCTAGAATTCACAGTCTACAGTCTGTCTTTATACTGTGCAATTCTGCTAGGATTAGTATGATGAATAATTATATCTATTTATTTATTTTACTGTCAGAATGTGGATGCTAGGCTTTCATATTTTCTCTGTCACTGAAGATTATAATTAAATAATATGTCAAAAATATATTGATCATATCCTTATAAATTTGCTTGATATGCTGTAGAGGCCTTTGTTGTTACAGTATATCACAAGATTAAATTCAAAAGTTTGCCAGGCCATCTAGGTCTAAGAGATTTTTTTTTTTCTGAATAAACCACAATTTTTTGATGGCTTGTCATTTTGACATTGACTAAAATCAATGCCTTCTCTCCAGTGTAGTACACGATCTCTCTTAGCCTTTGGTCAGACTAAATAGCTATAATGACACTGAAAGGAAAAGTGGTATATATCTTTGAAGGAAGAGTTTCAAGTTCTTTTTTCTGCATAAAACTCCCAGTTTTACTGGGCACTGATTCTTCACACCTGTAATCCTTGCTGCTCAGAAGGCTAAGATCTGAGGATCGCACTTCTAAGCCAGCCTGGGAAGGAAAGTCCATGAGACTCTTATCTCCAATTGACCACCAAAAAGCTGGAAGTGGAGGTGTGGCTCAAGTGGTAGCGTGCCAGCCTTGAGCACAAAAGCCTAGGGATAGTGCCCAGGCCCTGAGTAAAAGCCCAAGGACCAGGGAACACACACACACACACACACACACACACACACACACACACACACACACACACACACACACACATTTAAAAAGATGTACATTTTTATGTGCATATATTAGCAAATGTTGCAATGGAATTAGAACTTGGTCTTCTTTCCTCAGAAGCCTGATTTTCCTTCTGTACCAGGTAGTGCATCCCAAGATAGCTTCACCATGAACCAAAGGCCTTGGGTTTCTTGTTTATCTCCTGGACTCTGCGAGTACTGGTGAGAGAATATATTGAACTTCATTTTTTTGTTGTTTTTTTTGTTGTTGTTGTTGTTGTTGTCATCGGTCGTGGGACTTGAACTCTGGGCCTGAGCACTGTCCCTCAGCTCTTCAGCTCAAGGCTAATGCTCTACCACTTGAGCCACAGCACCACTTCCAGTTTTCTGATGGTTTATTGGATATAAGAGTCTCATAAACTTTCCTGCCTAAGCTAGCTTTGAACTGTGATCCTCAAATCTCAGCCTCCTGAGTAGCTAGGATTACAGGCGTGAGCCACCATACTCAGCTGAACTTCTTTTTTCTTCTAGCTCATTTCTTGTCTGCATTTTATAAGCAACAAATTATTTAATGACAGGCCTCAAAGGGTACAATGAGGCTTTCTAATATTTTCTTCAAGTGTTTCTTATATTTTCTTAATTGGCATAAGAGGGTTTCTTCAGGCTGCCTGAAACATGTATAATCATCTCTTCACCATCATCGTAATGTATCATGTGTGTGTGATGCTTTAATATTTACAAAGGGTTTTCAAACACATTATCTCAGATGATCCTCAAAGCGTGCTGTGATTAAGGCAGGGATTATGACTATTAGTTCATTTTGCAGATTTTTTTTTTTAAAAAGAAGAGGTCCAGAGAATTTAAGAATTTTTAAATATCCTATAAGTAATAAAGCTGAGAATAGAACCATATCTTCTTCATCCTTCATCTACTCTCTTTTGTTCTCCTGTCTTCTTTTAATATTTTTTACAAGTATAATTAAAGATTTATGTTCACCTTCACATGTTTAGGGAAGGTGCTCATTTTCTCTCTAGCACCCAATCTTCCAGCTAGATATGATGTGAAACAAAATAGTAGCATCTTATTAGCCCAAGGAAGGACAGAGCAGGAGTAAAAGGGGAAATCTCCCTGTTAGGTCTGACTGAAATGCACACAGCCTCCAGCCTCCTACCCTAACCCCTCTCTTCTTTTTTTTTTTTTTTTGTGTGTCGGTCATGGGGCTTGAACTCGGCCTGGGCGCTGTCCCTCAGCTCTTCAGCTCAAGGCGAGCGCTCTATAGCGCCACTTTCAGTTTTCTGGTGGTTTATTGGAGATAAGAGTCTCACGGAGTTTCCTGCCCTGGCTGGCTTTGAACTGTGATCCTCAGAACTCAGTCTCCTGAGTAGCTAAGATTATAGGCATGAGCCACCAGTGCCCGGCTACCCGTCTCTTCTTTGAGTATACATCCCCTGGCTTCTAGGGGAAGCTCCTGACTTGTTTTCACAGAGCTTGGCTGTCATTCTGGGCCAGGAGGAAATACATGAGCAAAATTAGGGCTAATGAGTGGCCTATGGCCTCAGAGCAGTGGTGGTCAAAAGTTGTCTGTTTTGCCTTGCAGGCCACTAGATTCCTTAGGCCCTTATTCCTTTACTTTTAGGGAGCCTTGTGCTGTTGACTGTCACTGAGACTGACCTTTGATCCTTAGCATCAGGAATTCTTCACACTGGAGCAAATGTTAGGAGAAGGGCTACCACACGGTTCCCTGGCTGCTGTAGACTCATAATCACACTGACGCCGTGGCTGGCAGGATGGCAATGCTCTGCTGGCATGACAAGAGAAAAGCAGGGGGGCTCGGAGGGTGGCTCAGGAAAAAGCGCTTGCCTTGCATGCATGAAGCCCTGGGTTCCATTCCTTAGCACCACATAAGAAAAAAAGAAAAAAGCTGGAAGTGGTGCTGTGGCTCAAGTGGTAGAGCGCTAGCCTTGAGCTGAAGAGCTGAGGGACAGTGCCCAGGCCCAGAGTTCAGGCCCCACAACCGGACCCAAAAAAAGAGAGAGAGAAGAGCAGGAGTTTAGTCCTTCGGTCTGCATGACCTTGAGCAAGTTCTTTGACCTCTCTGACTTTCAGCTTTGTTTCTTTCTTAGTACAAGTGGGTATCAGCACCTCTCACCACTTCCTCAGCTTGGTTTTGAGGCTAGAATGAGTCTATGGGCATAGGCACTTTGTTCGTTGCTCCAGTGCAAGGCTCTCACGGTGAGGAAGATGTTCTGAGAGACTGTTTCAGTGTGTGGAAATTGAGCCCAGGGCTTCGAGCACTCTAGGCAAGCTTGCTTTACCTCTGAGCTCCACCCCCAGCTTAAGACTGTTTTAGATGAACTGCTAAACTGAACAGTTTTTGTTTGTTTGTTTGTTTGTTTTTATAGGTTGTGGGGCTTGAACTCAGGAATTGGGCCCTATCCCTGAGCTCTTCAGCTCAAGCGAGCACTCTACCACTTGAGCCACAGTGCCACAGTTTTCAGATGGTTAACTGGAGATAAGTGTCTCACAGAGTTTCCTGCCTGGGCTGGCTTTGAACCATCTCCTCAGATCAGCCTCCTGAGTAGCTAGTATTACAGGCATGAGCCACTGGTGCCTCGCTATAACCTGAGCAGTTTTTAAGAACAGGAAGAGTTCTTTTCTCTCTTCAGTCTTGGTGAGGAGCAGTGTTGCCCATGATTCACATCTGTCCTGAAAGGCCAAACCTTCCACCATCTTCTTAGGAGCAAGATTGTCACTATTTAGCTGTGACATTTCTTCAGGCCTGAGGCTAGCCAAGAACCCTGCCTCTAGCTTCCTCCTCCTTTTTCCACCCTTTTCCATCCTCTACTTCATTTCAAACAACTGAGTTGTGTTAGTTGGTTTTTTTAATGAGCTTTTTTCCAGCCTCTTGGGTTTTTTGTCCTTGACCATAAAGAACACCCAGTTACTCAAAGCTGAAAATAAAATTTGGCCAGAAGTAAGCATTGGGGTTGATATTTTTAAGCCTCAAAAAAAAAAAAAAAAAAAAAAAGTCTGGGAGAAAGGAAGGGTTTGTCATGGAATGAATATCTGCTTAGGGCCCCTTGGGTAAGGACTTTATATCTTTTCCTTAAAAAAAAAAAAAAAGGCGCCTGCTCTTTTTTTTTTTTTTTTTTTTTTTGAGGGAGTGTTGTGGCTATTTTGATGCCTTTTGGAAGCACTACAATTAATTTGATTGAACTGCTAAGCATTTAGCTGTTTAAAAAAAAATGAAAGAAAGAGAAAGGATAACGGTCACATGGATTTAGCATCACATGGAGAAACTCGCTGTAACTCAGCAGTCTTTTTAGACAGCTGATGACCACGGGCCAGATTGTTCACTTTACAAAGGGGAGTCTTTTAAAGAAGAGAAGACTTTTGTCTAGAGCCCAAACTTTCCCCCCAGGGAAGGATTCATTTATAACCCATTCCGATGATTATTTTCCTCTTAAAACTTACTAGTTGAATTTGCATTTACATGAAGCACTCAGCTACAATATGGAAATAAATGGTGCAGTGCAAAAGGGATGTGAAAGGTCTTAGTTCCAGTCTTGGTTGTGACACTCCCTAGTAAGCTAGGATGGCGCTGAGAACCCTAGGGTTTAACTTTCTGCCCTGTAAAATGAGGCAGTAGTAGCCAGGCACAGTGACTCATGCCTGTAATCCATCTACTTAGGCGGCTTAGATCTGAGGATCACTGTTCAAAACCAGCCTGGGCAGGAAAGTCTATGAGACTCTGATCTCCAATAAACTACTCAGAAAAAGCGGGAAGCGGTGCTGTGGCTTAAGTGGTAGAGCGCTAGCCTTGAGCACAGAGAGGCTCAACAACAGAGCCCAGACTCAGAGTTCAAGCCCCAGGACAGGCACAAAAATAAGATAAAACAAAATGAAAGGCAGTAGTAGCTCTAATCTTTCTTTCCTAGAAGGATTGGTTTGGAAGAGAAAGTTGCTTGACAATGTAAAATTGCCTTGAGAAGTATCTTAGGTGTTCTCAAAATTACAATGTTGGAGATTCAATGAGGGAGAAAATTTGGGTCTGGAATTAGTGACTAACTCACCCAACTCTTTTTTCCATGTGGCATCTCAGTCAAAAGGTGGGTGGGTGTCTGTTTCCCTAGTAGGCCCTACTTCCTCTAAGGACTCAGAGACTATTCATCACTGGTCCCCAGGAAGCAAGTGGCCTGACTTATGAGCAAGTGCTCATAAGCTATCCAACAGACACAAGAAGCCACAGAGGGCTGGGAAGTTGGCTCAGTGGTAGAGTGCTTGCCTCATAATGCATAAGGCCCTGGGTTCTATTCTTCAGCACCACATAAGTAGAAAAAAGCCAGAAGTGGCGCTGTGGCTCAAGTGGTAGGGCACTAGCCTTGAGCTGAAGAGCTGAGGGACAGCGCCCAGGCCCAGAATTCAGCCCCCACAACCAACAACAACAAAAAAAGCCACAGAGTCCATTGGTCTTGCATGGGTCTGTTGGTTTTTCCTTTCTTCTTTTTCCCAGACACATTCTTTCTTCTCTTTTGCCTATTCTTCTTGGGGGAAAGGTAGGGCTCGTTTTCAGAGGTTACTGGGGAGAGAAGGCAAGAGAGAATTGTCAGTGTTCGGAGCACTCACCAAGCCCCCAGGCAGAATCCTCCACTCAGGTGGCATTGTCTCCCTGTTTGGTTCCTGGAGCTCTCTCTCCAAGCCTCACCATGAAAGCTTAGCAAACAGCATTATGAGCACCCTCCCAGCAGGCTGAGAACTCCTCCCGGAGCTGAGACTTTCCATGTCATTTTCTTTGTAATCCCAATGGGATGCAGGCTAAGTAGCTGATAATCAATGAGTGAATAGAGATGAAAGGAATCCGGCTTTCTGCATTTGTACACAGCGGCAAAACTGAAGTCCACAGCTGAAGTGTGCATTGATCACATAGAGAAAACTAGAAAAGCCATTTATCTCCTAGCTCTGGAATCTGACTTTAGTCTATTTGCCTATCATTTATCCTGCTTTCAGTTGGCTATGAGCTTTTAAAAAAAAAAATGCTGGGCTGGGAAGGTGGCTCAGTGGTAGAGTGCTTGCCTCACATGCATGAGGTCCTAGGTTCGATTTCTTAGCACCACATAAATGGAAAAAGGCAGAAGTGGTGCTGTGCCTCAGGTGGCAGAGCGCTAGCCTTGAGCTGAAGAGTTGAGGGACAGCGCCCAGGCCCAGAGTTCAGGCCCCATGACCACCACTACCACCAACAACAAAAAATGCTGACAGTTGAACCCCTGCCTAGCAAGTAGGAGGTCCTGAGTTCAAATGCTAGTACTGGGGTGGGGAGAGGGGAAGAAAAAAGTTCCTGAAAAGGAAGGAAGGCAAACCTGAACAATAAAACAAGAGTCAGACATGGAGTCCAACTCTGATAGTAACAGGCTGTTTGGTTTGGGTTAGATCTCTCCCTCCCTCCCCCCCCCCCCAGCCCGCCCTCATCTCATTTGCTTCATTTGTAAAATAAGGATTATAGATCACATGGTATCTTGGTTCTGAGTACTCAACAATATAATGTGATTGAGCTGCTTGAGGAAGAATAAAACACACTCGATGAATAAGAGAGTTATTGCAGTGTGACCCTGGTGACTCAGGCCTATAAACCTAGCTACTCTGGAGGCTGAGATCTAAGGATCATGATTTGAAACCAGGCCAGGCAGACAGATCTGTGAGATTCTTAGCTCCATTTAACTAGCAAAAAGCTGGAACTAGAGGCATGACTCAAGTGATAGAGTGCCAACCATAAGCAAAAAAGACGAGCATGAGACCTTGAGTTCAAGCTCCAGTACTGGCACAAAAAAAAAAAAAAAACCCCACAAAAAACAAAAACAAACACATACTATTGAAAATTAAAAACAAAACAGGGGCTAGGAATATGGCTTAGTGGTAGGAGTGCTTGCCTAGCAAGCATGAAGCCCTGGGTTTGATTCCTCTGTACCATATAAACAGAAAAAGCTAGAAGTGGTGCTGTGGCTCAAGTGGTAGAGTGCTAGCCTTGAGCAAAAAAGCTCAGGGACAGTGCCCACACCCTAAGTTCAAGTCCCAGGACTGGCAAAAAGGAAGAAAGAAAGACAGAAAGATAGGAAGGGAGGAAGAAAGAAACAAAGAGAGAGAGAAAGAAAGAAAACAGAAATCACCCCCTCAAAAAAAAAAAATGTTCTGTGTTTCCCTGTGCTTTTAAAGCATCCTTCTTCCTCCACTGTGCCAGCTGAGTTATTGGTTGACAACTTCTGAGTGTTTGGCTGTCTCTAAACTTCTCAAGCCATAGCCTCTCTCACATTTTGCTTCCAGAGTATTTGTGTGGCTGGTAGAGATCACTGCAAGTCCAAGTCACTGCCCAGCGTACGCTCAAGCCCTTGACTTTTCCATATCCATGGGACTCTCACACCCCACCTTGTCCCACACACAGTTGAGGCAGCCTTTTGGTGCCTGTCATGGGCAGTTATCAGGCCTCATCAGGGTTGCCTGGTGACCCTGTGCCTCAGGGACCTGGGCACTGGCCAGAGGGTGATGAGCCTTTCCCAATAGACCTGTGTTGGCCCTCCCTGAGGGCTTTCCACACCAATTCATTCTTGGTCAGTGGCAGGCATATTTCACACTGAATTCCACCCCATGGGGCTGTGTCTAATTGGACAAATTTGAGCAGCAGGCAGCATAGCCATTGCTGCAGGGAGCATTGATATATGGCCCAAGCAAGGGACTCAAATCTTAAAGTGACAGAGGTTGCTTTACAAAGAACGATTGGCTGGCTTCCAGAAGTTAACAGGCCTCATGATGACTCGCAAGAGTGAGATGGGCCAGCTCCACAGGCAGGGGCTCTCTTAAGGAGGTGTTTGTGAAAAGAGTGTCTCCATTTCTTCTCTAAAGGATAAACAGGATAGGGTGAACCATAGGAGCTGTCATCAGCACCCCAGCCATGCTGAATGCCTCTCCCACCAAAAGTTCGTGGTATCTGGATCCACATTAAATCTGTCTAAAATCTCCAGCAAGGAAGCCTTGGCAGAAAAAGAAGGGAAAAACCATGTCATGCATTTTGAACACCCACCATTCATAAGTTCAACATCTATCAAGTGCCACTCTGTGTACTGCCATTACACTGGGCTCAGAAACAGTGGAACTTGTGGAGACTGGGGCCAAAGGAGGGGAGAAGGAATTATTCAAATAACCTTACAAATAAACATCATTACAAATTTTGTGAAGTATTGTGAAGGAAAAACTGTGTGGTCTATAGCATCTGGAAAGGTGGTTATTCAAGAATTTCCCTTAAGGAGGTCACATGTGGGTTAAGCTCTAATAGGTAAATTAAGTCAGCCAAGAGGACAGAAGTGTGAAGATAAAACAATAGAGGCTGAGACCATGTGGTTTTGCTGCCCTTTTGAATCTTAGTCTTAAACTCACAGCAGTAGAAAACATGTTTTAGGTAGAGAATGATATAATCATGAGTTTTGAGAAGATCACTCTGGCAACAGTATGGAAGACAGATTATTTTAGAAGAGTTTGGGCTGTCATCAGTAGCAAACCGAAGTAGGTAGAGAGGAGTGACATCAAGAGGTAAATTCAGTAGGACTCTGTGGTAGAAGGGAGATAGTTTGTAAAGGAGGAAGATATGATCACTGGAGCATAGTCTTCAGTTTCCTTGCCTACTTAATTGATTTCTCTTTCTTCACTGAGAGTTACCAGTCATATAGAGAAGGAGGCTTGGACATACTGATTTTCCAGTGGAGATGCCAAGATGACCAACCAACCACTGGATCTACAGTCTCTCCTAGGAGAAGATAGGAATGGGAGATGATAAAAAGAATGATTATTCCTAGAAGTCAGGAGGCTGAGGCAGAAGAGTTTAAAACCAGCCTGAACTATAATATATTAAGACCATAACCCAAAGATAGATAGATAGATACACACATACAGACAGACATTGATACATAGATACATGGATACATAAATACACAATCTTTTTCTTTAGACAGCTCAAAATCTATTTGTAAAGGCAACAGAGTGAGGGACACATTTACATTATTTACAACTAATGTAGTAATTGCAACTATCTAGGATTTTATGGAAGTGTGATGAGTTTGTTTTGCAAATTAGATGACAACAAAGTGTATAAGATGAGGAACTGGAACAAATAGAAGATACGCCAGGCCAGGCACCTGTGGCTCACATCTGTAATCCTAGCTATTCAGAAGGCTGAGATCTGAGGATCATGTTCAAAACCAGCCCAGGCAGGAAAGTCCATGAGACTCTTTTTTTTTTTTTTTTTTAAATTTAATTTTATTTTATTTGAGAACATACTGTACAGAGGGGTTACAATTACATGGGCAGGATAATGCATACGTTTCTTACCAAGCATTGCAGCCTCCTCCTTTGTTTACCCTTCACCTCCCTTCCCAGCCTCCCCCCTCCCCCCCACCCAATCATACCCCCCTCCTCCAATTTAATTTTTTTATTTTTGGGTCCGGTCGTGGGGCCTGAACTCTGGGCCTGGGCGCTGTCCCTCAGCTCTTCAGCTCAAGGCTAGCACTCTACCACTTGAGCCACAGCGCCACTTCCGGCTTTTTTCTTTTTGCTTATGTGGTGCTGAGGAATCGAACCCAGGGCCTCTGGCATGCAAGGCAAGCGCTCTACCACTGAGCCACCTTCCCAGCCCCTTCCATGAGACTCTTATCTCCAATAAACCACTAAGAAAAATATGGAAGTGGTATTGTGGCTCAAGTGGTAGGGTGCTAGCCTTGAGCACAGAGAGGCTCAGGGACAGAGCCCAGTCCCTGAGTTCAAGCCCAAGGACCGGCAAACAAAAGAAAAAAAGAAAATCAGGCAGATCTGAACAGTGAGCCTGTACAAAGGTGACGTCCAGTTAACAGCACATTAGCAGAAGGTGTGACTTCACTTTTAAGTTTGTAGTGTTTTGAGGGGTTGGAGGAGAAGGGTTCTTGTTGGAGGGTTGTAAATTGGCACTTTTTTAGAATGCAATTTCATAGTAACCATTATGTAGTAATAGTTAATTTTTTTTGGGGGGGGGGAGTCCGGTTGTGGGGCCTGAACTCTGGGCCTGGGCGCTGTCCCTCAGCTCTTCAGCTCAAGGCTAGCACTCTACCACTTGAGCCACAGCACCACTTCCGGCTTTTTTCTTTTTGCTTATGTGGTGCTGAGGAATCGAACCCAGGGCCTCAGGCATGCAAGGCAAGCGCTCTACCACTGAGCCATCTTCCCAGCCCTATTGTTTGTTTTTTTTTTAAAGGGTATTTTGTTTCATTTTGTTTCATTTGAGATAGAGTCTCACTATGTATCCTAGGCTGGTGTCAAACTTTCTGTAGCTCAGACTGGTCTCTAACTCATAGTCTCCCTGCCTTAGCCTCCAGAGTGCTGGAACTACAACTATGCACCACTACACCAAGCATTTCAGACTTTGTCCTGGTGACTTATCTTCTAGGAATTTGTCCTATACAAATGTATATAAAAGTATTAAAGGTGGTGAAATCACTGTTATACAGATTAAGCATCCTGAATCCAAAAATCTGAAGCCTAGAAAAGATTTGGATTTCAGATTTTTGAATTAAGAATACTCAACTTGTTAAAGTGAATGTAAATATTCCAAATTAAAAACAAAAAACTGCAATCCCAGATACTCTGAGGGTGGAACTTGGGAAGATTGTAGTTTAGGACAGGCTAGAAAAAACAGTTAGACTCCATCTTAACTAATAAAAAAACTAGCAAATAAAACCTGTCATCCAAGCTATGTGGGAAGTGTAAATAGGAGGACCATAGTCCAAGCTACAGCTGACTGTCTTTTGTGTGTGTGTGTCAGCCTTTAGCAGAGAGCCAAGTGAAGAAGCAAGCTGTCTGTGGGCATGTCCTTCAGGAGGAGAGGACTCCAGCCCCATGACTAATCACCGCCAAAAGTCTCACCTTTACACACCAAAACATCATTTTCCTAATCAGAAATAACAGTTATTATTTGATGGCACTGAGATCTGAACTCAAGGCTTTGTGCTTGCTAGGTAGGCATTCTAACCACTTGAACCGTGTCCCCATCCCTTTTTTTCTTTCTTCTTCTTTTCTTTCTTTCTTTCTTTTTTTTTTTTTCTTGGTCAATTGTGGGGCTTGAACTCTGGGCCTGAGTACTGTCCCTCAGTTCTTCATCTCAAGGCTAGTGCTCTACCACTTGAGCCACAGCGCCACTTCTGGTTTTCTGATGGTTTATTGGAGATAAGAGTCTCACAGACTTTCCTGCCCGGGCTGGCTTTGAACCTCGATCCTTAGATCTCAGCCTCCTGGGTAGCTAGGATCACAGGTGTGAGCCACTGGCGCCTGGCTCACCCCTCTTTTCTTTTTTTGTGTTTCAGAGGGTTTTGAATTTTTGCCTGGGCTGGCCTTGTATCAGAATTCTCCTACCTATGACAGTCACATTGCTGCCATGCATTGTCATGACTCCTGGCTTATTGGCTGAGTTGGGGGTTCTCACTAACATTCTGCCTGGTCTAGCCTGGCATTACTATTTCTCTACCTTCCAAGTAGCTGGGGTTGCAAGTATGAGCAACTGTGCCTGGCCAGAAGTAAAACTTTCAAGTAGAACAAAATCAAAGAACAGGGGCTGGGAATGTGGCTTAGTGGTAGAGTGCTAGCCTTGAGCCAAAGAACCTCCTCAGAGACAGTGCTCAAGCCCTGAGCCCTGAGTTCAAGCCCCAGGACTGGCAAAAAAAAAAAAAAAGCAAATAAGCAGAAATTTCTCTGGCTGTGGAAACACTGTGGTAACTGAAGAGGAGAAAAATAGAAAGACACCTGCCCCTAGTCCATCTTCTCCTCCATGCTTACCCACTGGATTAAGATATCCAGCTTACAGGCCACCTCTTCTAGCATGCTAGCTCTGGTTTTCCAGGTCTGTGTATTTGTTTCCTGAGCACTTGCAAAGAATTTCCTTTCATCAAACATAGGCAAATAGGAAATAGGAAAGTAAGAAAGAAACACTTAGAGAACTGAAGCAAGAGGATTAGGCGTTCAAGGCCAGCCTGGGCTACATAGTGAGACTCTGTGACAGAAAATGTCAAGTAAACAAATGATTGTAGTACAGAGTTGAGTCTAATGAAGAAGGTCCCTTCTTCATAGGGTGGAAGGAAGGCTCTGAGTAGTTTCTTATTCTCCACAGTCTTCACTCCTTCATTACCCAGAGCCGGCAAGTGCGGGCCTTCCTCCACTCGCCAGCAGGCTGTCCTTCCCTGGAGCAGTTTTCATGGGGGAAGCCAGCAGTGATCTGTAGCTAGTTGACTAAGCTGAGGATAATCCAGAATCCTGTCCTCTCGTCACACACTCATCAAGACATCAGCAACCAAGGCTGTGGAGCGCCCATGAGACCCAGGAAGTGCCCAGAGGACTCATGCAGCACTGCCTGGGAGGGAGGAGACCCAATTCTCCTGCTTACCGTTCTGCTCATCCCTCACCTAGAACAACTTACTTGGTTTCTTCATTTTCTAAATCAAGAGATGGTCTCTACCAGCTTTGGCCTTTTATGGTGATGGAGAGACTTTTTTTTGCCAGCTCCCTGGAGGATCCAGTGGAGCCTGACCCCTTCCCTTCCCACCCATCCCTCCCAAACACCTCCCTGGGTTAGAAATGATCTCTGAGGGCTGCCAGGAGGGCCTGGCACAGCAGGTACTCTACACGTGTTGGTTCATAACCAAGCTACAACCCCTGTTGAAGCCCTGCTGCAGGTGCTAGATGGTGTAGAGGCTGTGTCCTGTCTTCCAGAAGCCTCCAGTTTTCTTGAAAAGACAGGAGTAAACTTCTACAATGGTAACAATCCTAGAGCAAAAGGTGGAGAGGGTGGAAGTTATTAGGGGGCCGGTGGAGTGGGAGTGGTTGGCTAGGATTAGAGGTGGGTTTTTTTTTTTTTTTTTTTTGACTGAGTGAGTTTTCAAAATCCCTGCTGATCTTCATATAGCTTACCCTTTCATGAAGTGTGTGACCAGCCTTGTTGCCTTGCTTCTTCCAGAATATTCTGTTCTCTGAACCAGCTTTAGACAATGGTATGAACACTGATGCTTCTGGAATTTTCCTTAGAAGGAGGGAAAGGGTTAGGAAGCAGCCTGAGGCTCCATCTTGTTATTCTAGAGAATGCTGGCTGCTGGCCTGGGCAGAGGAAAGGATCTTGTGGAGTGAGCCATGATTGAATAATAATACCCCTCTTCTCACTCCTAGAGGTGATGGCAAGAGACAGAATTCTTGCAAAGACAGTCCATAAGCAACACGTTTTGGTGTCATCTGAGTCCAGTGTGGGTTTGTCATTGTGGATACATAGCCATATGGCAGACCTGGTGTGCCTAGCCCTCCAAATCCTCACCCCATTACTAGGGCTGAGGGAGTCTATGCCTATAATTGAGCCCTTGGTGCTATACTTTGGGTGGCATTTTTTTTTTGTTTGTACCAAAGCAGCCTTTTCCATGCATCATCCTGTGCTGGTCTCTTTTGCATGTTTGGGCTAATCGCTTCCATATGTGTGTCTGGTTTGGCATGTGGGTCCTGACCTCCCATGAGCAGGGCGAGGCTCCTCAGACAAGTGCGGAGTTGCCGCCCAGCCTGCCCGATTCTGGAGCTGAGCCACTGGCCGCTCTCTGAAGGAGAAAGCTGCCTCTCCAGGCCTCCGTTTCTACAAAGACTCTGTGGAGAAGTGCCCGGATGAGTTCTCTTTGGAGCTTTGTGGGCAGAGGAAAGCATTCTTTGAACATACACACTAGGGTGACCCCATCTTGCCTTTCTAGGGCAGTAGGCCTCTGATGTGTCCAGGTCTAGCTGAGAGGTCTACAAAACCATGAACTTCTACTATCTCCCTCCCCTTCCTCACCATCGAGAGATCAGCTTCTTTACTCATGAGATCCCTGTACACGGTGTTTACAAGGAGTAAATAGTTCATTGGCAGGTTTTATGGCTCCATATTGAGAGTATGAAATCGAAATCTCATCTGAAGAGACTTACAATTTGACAAAGTTCTTTCAAATGTCTGTTAAGTTCCACACTACCCTGTGAAGTGAAAATGATCCACTTCTTAAAGGGGAGGTGAGAAAGGAAGAGAGAAATTGTATTGCAAGTAAGGGGGAAAAGCAGGAATATGTCCTGGTTTTCCTAAATTCCATCCCTCCCCCAACTGATCCTGCTACAGCCTCGCGGGTCCACGGCTCTGTCCTGAAGTCTCCATGGAGGCCCTTCCTATCTCCAGTAGCTGCTCTCTGGGTCCTCATGACATGTAGGTCAGAGGGGACACCTGGGGGAGGAACAAGGGCAGTCGCCACTGAAGGAAAGCTAGTCCTCAGACTTCATAGTCACCGTTGCCAGGGCTGTGGGTCTTAAAGCACCTCTACCTTCAGAGGCATCTGCCCAGGTCTCATGCTGTCTCTTTGCTAGTTTACCCATGGCTGATGCTTTACCAGTTGAACTACACCTCTACTCGCTGCTTTTTTTGCTAATTATTATTATTATTATTTTGTCGGTTGTGGGGCCTGAACTCTGGGCCTGGGTGCTGTCCCCCAGTTCTTCAGCTGTAGACCAGCGCTCTACCACTTGAGCCTCAGCCCCACTTCCGGCTTTTTCTGCTTATGTGGTGCTGAGGAATCGAACCAAGGGCCTCATGCATGCAAGGCAAGTACTCTACCACTGAGCCACCTTCCCAGCGCCTTTTGCTAATTATTTGGAGGAGAGTCTCAAGCTTTTGTCTTCCCAGGATGGCTTGCAAACCTTATTCCTCAGATCTCAGCCTCCTGATTTGCTAGGATTATAGGTGTGAGCCACTGGCACCCAGGTACCACTCATAATCTTAAGAGGGCACCAGTGCCCATCCATCTATGACCTCAAGCTAGGCCTAGGACAGAATGGGGACATGGTGAAGTAGTCAGGCTCTTAATCATCAACACAATAGATACCTTCCTCTCAGACCCACTCTGGCACCACCCTGTCCTTGCCCATTCTGTACATGCCAGGCCTGGCTGCTCCCTAGCCTAAGAACCACTTTTTTGGCCACCATACTAGCTATGTAGCTTCATTAAGTTCTTGGCTTTTTCTGGTTCTTTGTTTTGCCGGTTGAGAGATGAGTCAGCCTGCAGTATGCATTCATCAAGTCATATGCATCTAACATTGAATTTGATGAGTTCCCAATAGAAGCTCTGGAGATGCAGAAAGGTCATCAGACATAACCTTGGCCCTCCAGATGTTTGCAGTCTAGCAAGGAAGACAGATGTGTAAGCAGAGGATCATGCTACAGTAGGAACATCAACAAAGAGTTTTCCCAGCTCATGTCAACGCTAGCTCCCTGGAGGGCTGTTGAGAAAAAGAGGATGTAGAGATCAATATTTCATTCCTTTACACTCACAGAGAAGCTTGTAGAAGACAGGTGTGAGCTAGACGACCTTGGGTAAGTCTCATGACCCCTTTGAGCCTCAGTTTATCTACAAAATGGGATGGTAAACACCTCTATTACACAGTTAACTTGTAAAGATAATATTAAATTTAGCCATTGAGCCACAAAAGAAAAATGAATTTTGTTTCATTTTGGAAAATTAAGTCGCAGCTTTGTATAATAGCAACTAGCATTTATTAGTACCCACTAAATCCCTAGCCTTTTTGTGTGTCTTGGCCCAATGCCTTGAGGCTGGGCCTCCTCCGTTGTGGGCTTTCTGATGAGAAGCAGGAGAACCTGAACCCTGGAGCCAGCTCAGGACCTCAGCCGCCAGCAGAGCTGCTCTGCTGACTCTGTGCTGATGTTATCCTAGGGCACCTACAGCGGCCAAAGCGTTCCTTACTTCGTACGTACATCATGGCTCCACTTTGAGTCATAGTCAGTTTCATTTCATTCCTCTTTCTAACCAAGTTGAGGCCCTTTTACTCACATCTGCCTCCATTGGTGGGCTCTGCAAGCTCAATGCTTCAGTTTCTTCCAGGGATATATAGGGGACCTTCACATATATATATCTCCTTCTCCACAGGAGTGTTTCTGTGTGTGATTAGCCAAGGCACCTTATTTCCCAAAGTTATCTCCTCTTCTCTCACTCCCAACAGTGGTGTTCTGGCTGCTGGGGCTGACCAATAGATCTGGCTCCTTCCTTCTTATGGCAAGGCTCTCAGCAATGACCTCACACTCATCGCTGGGCTGCCCCAGACTCAGACTGGCAGGACATTGGCCTCTGTGTGTCTGGTTTGGCTGGAGTGTGTCTAGCCTCCAGCCTGCACCTTCTCTGGATGCTGACCGATCTCTGAGAAAAAAAAAAAAATGCCTTTCCTGCCTGGAGAATTAATTACCTTTCACAAAGACTGGAAACAATGAAGAGAAAGGAACTTTGGACTGTATTTTCTTCTCGGAAATCCACAAACTCCAGTCTGGCCAAGAAAACAAAGCACAGTGTCTAGCTTGGAGGCTGGGGACCCATGAGGGCCCTGTCCAGCCTGGCAGCCCTCACTGCCTGCTGGATCCATGGCTGTCTTCAGATCTTCCCCAGGGCCACCAGTCTATCTTAGGGACCAGTCCAGTCAGTCGCTCTCCGGTGCTTCCACGCCGATTGAGGACTGGCCTTTCTTTCACGCCTGAAGCTCCAGAGGCCCTGCCCCAGTGGTGCTACTCTGGATCAAGGCCTTATTGAACTCCCAGTTCCCTGTTTCGAAAAGCAAACTTCAGCTTTTACTATTTACCTTGGCAAGTCCAGGACCGGATTGATGATCTGTAAAGTGGATTTGTTATTTGGCTGTTTGCTTTGGCAGCTCTTGAAAGTGCTTTGCTGATTACAGTCCCAGATGTCATTGCATACATTACCCTGCTCTATAACGGGGCTTTGAACACTTTAATTTGAACTACAAATACTATTAAGCTTTTTGCACTTCTTCTGCTGTTAGTTCCTAGACATTAAGTATCAGAATAGACAGCCTGAATCCTCTTAGGCTTCTTTCTCGGTGTCTTTGTCATCCTCCTCCATCAAGAGCCTTGGGGTTTTCTACTCTTCTCTATGGGTCTTTCTAGAAACCTCACTCTCCTGTGTCTAACCCTCAGCCCAGCTACCCTGGCATCAGCGTTGGTGGCTTTCGTCCAACAGGTGTCTGACTTTCCAGCTGGGAAGGTACAGTATGTGGTACTTGGAATTGGTGCTCACTTTCATTCATCCATAAAGGTTTTCTGCGTCTATTGTTTTATTTACTTAAATCACTGACAACATTCTCTGAGGGAAGCTAGATTTGAGGGCATCAATATGTCATTTTTCCAGAGAGGACAATAAACTTGCCCAGTGTTACACAAGAATGGCATTGGAAGCTGGGTGCTGGTGGTTCACGCCTGTAATCCTAACTACCCAGGAGGCTGAGATCTGAGGATTGTGGTTTACAGCCAGCCCAAGCTGACAAGTCCAAGAGACTTTTTTTTTTTTTCTGGTTAACTAGCAAACAACAACAAAGGATAGAAGGGGAGGTATGGTTCAATTGGTAGAGAACTAGCTATGAGGGGAAAAGACAGGTGAGAGTACAAGTTAAGTACCGAGTTAAGTCCCAGTACTGGGTAGAAGGTGGTGGTGCACATGTGTGCTTGCGCACGCGTGCACACGCGTGTGTACACAGCATCACAGCTAAACCAAAGATCACTTTATACCCATTGGACTCAAGGCTGACATCTGCTTTCTTATGCTTTATTTTAAATCCCTCACCTGAGCAGAATAGGAAAGCAAAGCTGGCAGCGTCTTTAAAGAGCCTGTGCGGGTTCATATATCTTGGGGTTATTGGTGGAGAGTACTGGTGTCCTGGCTAATGGTGGGGCATATGACTCAGTGTTCTCTGAGGTAATTGCTTCTTCCTGTTGTAAATAAACCATTAGCTAGGGTCCTCGCCTCAGGAAGCAATTTAAGGCCCCAGGGAGGCAGCCAGAGAAGGCAGCTCACAGCCTCCTGGATGGGAAGCTCAGCTTCGCCTGCAGCCCATGGCCCCAGGTCTTCCCCCTGGAGCAACAAAGTGCTCCCAGTCATCTATCTGCCAGCTCGTGACAGGCTTCCCCTGGCCTTTGATTTGCCAAACTCTGTGTGAACTGGCTCTGTTTATGTTACTCTCCAAAGAGAATGAATATTTCTAGTTCACCTCAAGACTGGTGGATTTTTTTGTTGATATGGTTGGTATTTTTTTTTCTTTTTGCTCTTACTCCTTAAAGGTTGTTCTTTGGCCCTCTCTCTCTCTCTCTCTCTCTCTCTCCTCTCTCTCTCTCTCTCTCTCTCTCTCTCTCTCTCTCTCTCTCTAGCTTTCCCTCTGGCTTTCAAATGTCCACAAGGTTCATAGGTAAAATTTTATAGCATTTCACAGTGCTGAAAGGGCCTTTGGGGAGGGGGGGTGGGGAGGATGATTTCTGGGTACCAACAGTTGGCATGCCCATGAATACTTCTGTGACTTCTTACTGCAGCCCAGCAAGGAAGATAGTTCTGTTCCCATTTTATAAGTTGCAGAAACTGAGGCTCTGTGAGGTACAATAGTAGAACTAAGACTTAAGCAGTAGCCAGTCTTTTTTTTTTTTTGGTCCACTTGTGGGGCCTGAACTCTGGGCCTGGGTGCTGTCCCTCTGCTCTTTAGCTCAAGGCTAGCGCTCTACCACTTGAGCCACAGCGCCACTTCCGGCTTTTTTCTTTTTGCTTATGTGGTGCTGAGGAATCGAACCCTGGGCCTCATGCATGCAAGGCAAGCGCTCTACCACTGAGCCACCTTCCCAGCCCCACCAGTCTGTCTTTGACTCCCAAGCCTGTGTTCTTTGTGGGTATTCTTCCCCTACCCTTAACCCCTGAGCCGGCATTCAGTCCCTCCTTGCCTTGTTAGCTCTGACGTATCTATCTTGTAAGAACTCCAAAGATAGATTGGAACCCAGTAATGTTGCATTCTGGTGACTGGTTGTAGACCTTGCTTGCCACAGGTGTCTAGGAATGGTTGTGGGATTAAAAAAACAAAAACAAAAACCGCAAATATACTCCAGTCATTGTGAGCCTGTCTTTCCTGTGGCCGATCTCTGTGCAGGGGGTACTTTCAACTTTGAAATATTTCAGTTGAAGACGTTAACTCAGTTTGTAAGTTTACTTTAGAAATAGAGATTATCTAGTATTTTGGGCTACCACTCTCAAATTTTTCTAAGCCTTTACTATAATAAGCAAATTGGGCAGATTAAGGATATACTTCACTGCCAAAGGGTGTTGTGAACCGTGTGAAGTTACCCAAGGTGGCTTTTTGTGATTTTTTTTTTCTTATGTAAAAGATCGTGTGGGTTCTGTGAACTTCTCTGCTTTTTTTAGCTCTTCCTGTTTTATTATGTTTGAA
Organism: Dipodomys spectabilis; assembly: GCF_019054845.1. Taxonomy (NCBI): domain Eukaryota; kingdom Metazoa; phylum Chordata; class Mammalia; order Rodentia; family Heteromyidae; genus Dipodomys; species Dipodomys spectabilis. Next base: position 9,214,059 of record NW_024870681.1, read on the forward strand.
GTATCTTTGTGGTGACCTGTTGGGATTGGATTCTTCCATATGGAAGTGTTTCTTTAACTTTTTAATCATTTCTTTGGGGGAAGTTGGAGGGTTAGGGGTAGCAGATGTTTTTCTGACATTGTTTGCTGAGTAGGGGCTTTGGGAGCTGTTGTGAGTCAGGCTCAACCAATTCTTCCCAGGAGCAAGGTAGGAGGCCACCCCTGACCGTGGACCTGGTAAACCTGGGCTGTATGGGAGCATGCCCCTGCTCTCCTCCCCTCACCCTAATACCTTTTCCACTTCTCAGGAAGAATACATTCCCCCCCCCCCCCCAGGCTGAGAAGCTCCTCTGTGTGTGTGTGTGTGTGTGTGTGTGTGTTGCAAGGCAAATTCTCAAAATGAGATGCCAGACTGATGCCCTTACCAAAAATAAGAAGAAACAATAAATAAATAGAAAAGGTAGTTAGAAACCGAAAGCCGCAAATAAAATGAGGCCTTTAGTTCTCCTCTTCATGGTGATCACATCCCTCTTCATACCTCATTTCTCAGGAAGGCATTGCTTCACATCTCTATTTCAAAAAAAATTAGTTGCAAAAACACCATCTGATTCTCCCATTTTCCTGTGTTCTTTGGAATTCTTAGACTTGAGGTCCCCCGGGAAGCTTTCCCTATGGAGGTTACAAAAGGCAAATCATCTTCCACAGCTCTGCACAGGCTCTGACACTGACAGTTATCCCTGGCCCTTTGTCTGTTTTACTACCTGGCTCCTGGTGTCTACCTTTCCTCCATCCCCAGGGCATATCTGACAAGGACTTCCCTTAGCATTCCAATCCTTTCTCTACCAGATGATTTGTCATATGAACTTGGAAACCATAGCATTTACAGATTGACTTCTTAGCCAGGCACTGATGGCTCATGCTTGTAATCCTAGTTACTCAGGAGGCTGAGATCTGAGGATCATGGTTTGAAACCAGACCAGACAGGAAAGTCTGTAAAACTCTTATCTCCAATGAACTACAAAAAGAGCTGAAATGGAGCTGTGGCTCAAGTGATAGAGTACTGCCCTTGAGCGCAAAGCTCAGGGACAGCACCCAGGCCCAGAGTTCAAGCCCCAGCACTAGCAAAAAAGAAAGAATTTGCTAGCTCTTACCCTCTGAATGTGCCTAACCTTGTGTAATATTTGAAGAGCCAAGTTGGGCCTGTTATTGGCTGGATGGAGACAACCTCAGAATATGGTATCTGGTAGATAGGAATAAATGGGTGGATAGATAGATAGATGGATAGATAGATAAATTAAGGAGTTGAGTGTTAAAAGACTAAGAAAGAGGTCAGGTGCTAGATAGATAGATTAAGGAGTTGAGTGTTAAAAGACTAAGAAAGAGGTCAGGTGCTGATGGCTCATGACTGTAATCCTACCTACCCAGGAGGCTGAGATCTGAGGATCACAGTTCAAAGCAAGCTCCAGCATGAAACACATGAGACTCTTATCTCTAGTTAACTAACTACCAAAAAAGCTGGAAATGAAGCTGTAGCACAAGTGGAAGAGTGCCATCCTGAACAAAAATGCTCAGGGACAGCTATCAGGCCCTGAGTTCAAGCTCCAGGATCAGCACACACAAAAAAGGGTTTAAAAAAACTGAGAAGTAGAGGCTGGGAAGGTGGCTCAGTGGCAGAGTGCTTGACTTGCATGTATGAGGCCCTAGGTTTGATTCCTTGGCACCACATTAAAAAAAAACAACAACTGAGAAGTAGTAACCAGAAAGATAGGAGAGAAAACAAGTTTATGTGCTATTCTGGAAGCCAAGTAAAAAGTGGAGTGAGCTCTCAAATATACACTGACCTATTGACCAGTCAGGCCAGATGGTGACTAAGGAAATGTGGAGGTGGAATTTAATAATGGAGTGTCATCAACTTTGGGAGGGCAGTTTCAGAACAGAGATGCAGGCACTTCCATCTCTGATTGGAGTGGACTCAGAGAAAAGGGGGAAAGCAGTTCCAGACCTCTCCCTCAAGGAGTGTTGATTAGGGAAAGAGAAGAAATGAGGATGGGGCTGGGAAGGTGGCTCAGTGGTAGAGCGCTTGCCTTGCATGCCTGAGGCCCTGGGTTCGATTCCTCAGCACCACATAAGCAAAAAGAAGAAAGCCGGAAGTGGCGCTGTGGCTCAAGTGGTAGAGCACTAGCCTTGAGCTGAAGAGCTGAGGGACAGCACCCAGGCCCAGAGTTCAGTCCCCACGACCGGACCCCCCCCCCCCAAAAAAAAAAAAAATGAGGATGAAGCTAGAGGAGGAAGAAATAGGATCAACAGGGTCCTTCTGTCAGGCATGACAACAAAAGCCTGGAGTTCCAGCACTCAGAAGATTGAGGCAGGAGGATCACAAGTTTGAGGCCAATGTAAGGTGCACAGTGAGACTCAAACAAACAAATCAAGAAAGGCTTCCTTTTCTTTTTTTTTTCTTCCTCCTCCTCCTACTTCTCCCCTTCCTCCCTTCTTCCCTCCCTCTCTTGGGAACCTAGTTCTTGAATAGAAAATGGGCCCTAAAGCAGGAGGATCTCAGATATTTATTTGTTCATTCATTCATTCATTTAGGTGGTACTGAGATTTGACCATTAAATTTGCTATATAGGAAATACCCACTTGAGTCACACACTCAGACCATATTCCCCCATGGGAAAAATACTAATATGTTAATGGCATGGAGGAAAGGCACTTCATAGATGGAGGATATGTCTTGGGGGAGAGAAGGAGCCTGTACGGTCTCAGATCCCATTTTTCTTTTCAGTCATGGGGCTTGAACTCAAGGCCTGGGCACTGTCCCTGAGCTCTTTTGCTCAAGGCTAGCCTTCTACCACTTTGAGCCACAGCTCCACTTCCAGTGGTTAATTGGAGATAGTCTCATGAATGGTCTCCATTATTCTTTCCTATCTGGCCCAGCTTTGGACCACAATCCTCAGATCTCAGCCTCCTGAGTAGCTAGGATTACAAGTGTGAGCCTCTGGTACCCAGCTATGGGGGATTTTAAATCCCTAATTGCTTCTTCTTCATCATGAGGTCATAATCTAAGCTCCTCTTCGGAAGTAAGAATGATAGAGAGGAACTAGGAGTTTTTGTAGCAGAGAAAATGTTAAGTAATCATCTCGGAGAGTAGACCAGTGAGTGGACTGAGGAAATGTTAGCTAGAGGTCAGCATTTGGGGTCTGTTGAAGCTAGGGATTATCAGTTGAAGGTAAGAATCCTTAGCATGGTGTGCTTTTTCTCCCAGCTTGAGTAGCCATATGGGAGCCAGGGAAGAAGTAGTGAGTTGGATTTAACAAGGTGGTGGTCTCACCAGGCAGAGAAAACAAGGGGAAAGAGGGATGCAGAAGCCAAGAGCATATGCAACGGACAGATCAGAGCAATTCAAGAGAATACCTGGAGAGACAGTGAAAAGCAGGCAGAATGGATGGTGTACCTAAAGGCAGAGAACCAGAAAGGCAAGAGGTGGAGGCCCTTGTGAACTATTAGAGATTGAGACTAAAGTATTTAGGGGGGGGGGACAGTTATTGTCCACTACATCAAAGGAACAGCTGACACAGTGAATGGAGAGGTAAAAAAAGAAGGGCCCTGGAACTGAGAAGGTTCTATAACTGAGAAGCCAGGCAAATGGGAAGATTGTCTATGTGACTTCGGACAGGGTTGGTGTTGTGGGTACTATAACAGAGTGCCAGGGAACCACCCAGGGCTCAGATCTTAAGGAATATGGAGTGTGATTGGGCCAGGGGCCTGGAGACTGGTACAAGAACTAGATTGTGACCAGAAGGGGTAGAGTCCAAGTTGGGTTTTATGAAGTAAAGTAGAAAAGTCTGCTTGAGTAAGGAATAAGAAGACACCAATGCCACTGCGGGGCCTGACAAAGGGGGGATGAAATCATCCACCACAGGAAGGGAACTGCAGCCAGTTGATGTTTTTCAAAGTGCATCACTATACAATTCACACAGCTAGAGAAAACATGTACTTGCTGTTTTACTTGATGCTCCCCGCCTTTCATGTAGGGCGGGCAGGTGCCAGTGTTGGTGCTGTTCATTGCAGGATCCTGAGGCTTGCAGATGAACTAGAGATGCAGTGATACCAGCTAGTTGGCGATGGATTCAGGTCTTTTGACTCCAAGTCCAGTATTTTCTCACAGCATCCTCCTGCCTTCCTAATGGGGCCAGCACTCCTTCCATAGTACTCAGAACATACCAGTTCAAAGTTGCAGTTTAAAATCTGTTTTTAATGTGTATATATGTGCTGGTCCCCGGGCTTTGACCTCAGGGCCTGAGCACTGTCCCTAAACTTTTGTGCTCAAGGCTAGTCCTCTACCACTAGAGTCATAGATCCACTTGTAGCTTTTTGGTGGTTAATGGGAGATCAGAGTCTCACAGATTCTTCCAACCATGATCCTCAGATCTCCCAGCCTCCTGAGTAGGTAGAATTACAAGCATGAGCCACCAGTGTCTAGCTTAAAATCATTCTTGCTGGAGCATCACTTACTTGATAGCATGAGTTTGAGGAGGACAGGTTCAGAGAAATGGCAGTCATTTGATATAGTTTCTGAACTACCTAGATATTAGTGGTCATTCCTGTGATCTCTCAAATACCTTTTTTGGGGGGGGGGGGTGTTGTGGGGCTTGAACTCTGGACCTGGACACTGTCCCTGAGCTCTTCAGTTCAAGGCAGGTGCTCTACCACTTGAACCACAGTACCACTTCCAGTTTTCTAGTGCTTAATTGGAGACAAAGAGTCTCATGGACTTTCCTGCCCAGGCTTGCTTTGAACCATGATCCTCAGATCTCAGCCTTCTGAGTAGCTAGGATTATAGGCATGAGCTACTGGTACCCATCTTAAACTGAATAGCCAAGTAGTAGGATGTGAATAGCCTTTCTCTTTCAGGGATAATTGGATAACCGTTCTTAAGTAGAAATAATGCAGCAAAATTTCACTTTTGAGGAACTTGGGTGTGTGAATGCATGCTTAAGCCATAGACTTGTAGCTACACTTGACAGAAATGGACATCTTGGATGTGGACCAGCAGTTGGCTATCTATGCCTGAAGTCATGAAATTTAGGTTGGGGATCCAGGGCTCAGATTTTAAGAATCTTGGAATTTGGTTTCCCTCTTGGTCTCAGGCATTGCAGGGAGAGCAGTATGGAAATTTAGAACTCTTTCAACTGCTGTACTCACCCCACCCTGTTCCCTGGGATAACTATTTCTATCTGTAGAGAGAGCCCAAGCATGAAGAGGCCTCCATTGTTCATGTCAGCAGTACCTTGTACACAAATGAACACAGTTGGGCTGGGAAGGTGGTCAGTGGTAGAGCACTAGCCTTGAGCTGAAGAGCTGAGGGACAGCTCCCAGGCCCAGAGTTCAGGCCCCACGACCGGACCAAAAAAAAAAAAACAAAACAAATGGACACAGTTGAAGAGAGATATGGGTATCTGTCTATCTCCCTCCCTCCCTCCCTCCTTCTCTCCCTCCCTTCCTTTTGATCCCTCTTCCTTCCTTCCCTCCTCTTTCTGTCTTTTGTACTGAGAATTGAATCTAAGGCCTCTCGCGTGCTAGGCGTTGCTTCCCCCAGTGTGAGATTGTTTTTTAAGTTATTTGTTGTTGCTGTTGGTTGTAGGGTTTGAACTCAAGGCCTGAAGGTTGTCCCCGAACTTTTTCCCCCAGGGCTAGTGTTTCAACCACTTTGAGCCACAGCGCCACTTCCCGGTTTCTGGTGGCTCATTGGAGATAAGAGTCTCTTGGGCTTTCCTGCCCAGGCTGGCTTCGAACTTCAATCTTTTTTATTGCCAATCCTGGGACTTGAACTCAGGGCCTGGGCACCGTCCCTGACAGCACCACTTCTGGCTCTTTCTGTTTATGTGGTACTACAAAATCGAGCCCAGAGCTTCATACATGCTAGGCAAGGTCTCTACGAATAAGCCACATTCCCAGCATGATCTCAGCCTCTTGAGTAGCTAGGATTACAGTTGTGAGCTACCAGCACCTGACCAGGAGATTTTTTTTTTAAAGTAAGAGTATTTCTGTATACTTCAGGGAATAGTTTATTTGCCACCTCATCCTAGGTGAGGCGGCCTTCTTTGCCACCCCAAAGTGAGTCCATCCTCCAAGAGTTGGCACAAAATCTATCAAGTCAGCCCTTTCCACCATGATCTTTCCTGAGTTTACTGACCAAGTCTGGTGCCATACTAGGAGCAGATCTGGCCATAGCAAAATAGCTTTCCACTGAGCACCCTGTTGGATATGGTGAGCTCTTTATAGACATAGGGGCTCAGGAACCAATCTTGTGCTCCATATTTTTGAAAAGTTTACTAGTTATACATAGCTCCATTTGAGAAGTACTAGTTGAAGGGGCTTGAGGTGTAGCTTACCAAGCATAGGACCCTGAGTTCAATTCAAAATACTTCAAAATGAAACAAAAATAACATGACACACAAGAAGTCCTGATTGTGCAAATGCAACTGGCTGGCTGGCAAGATAACTAACATCCCACTGCCGTTCCTCTCCCAGATCTAGGCATGATCAGCTGTCTCTCCTGACAAATTCCTTTCTCAGTATTATCCTCCAGGAACTTGTGATTATCCTCTGTCTGAGGCAAAAGCAGCTTAATTCCTCTAAAAACAGAGCCAGTTGGGCATTTTGCCTAGAAAGAGAAAAGCAAATCTGTGTCAGTGTTCCATGCTCAATTTAGCCTCCATGGGCCACCCTGCCTGCTCGACCTCTCCACCACATCCTTCTCCTCCTGTGAAGGAGACGTCTAAGACTGCAACTGGTGCTCTACCACTTGAGCCACAGCTCTACTTCCAGCTTTTTGGTGGTTAATTGGAGAAAAGAGTCTCATGGACTTTCCTGCTGAGGTTGGCTCTGAACCTTGATCCTCAGAGTTTAGCCTCCTGAGTAGCTAGGATTCCAGGTGTGAACCACTGGCAGCCAGCTAAAGGGCTATTTCTAACTAGTTGCTTCGCCTTTGTCAAAGACCAGGGCCTCTTCATACAAGACCCTGTACTGAGGACGGCAGCTGCCACCCAGTGAAAGCAGCAGTGGTTGATTCTGGATCCCCTGGGTCCAGCTGCATTTGTACTTTGTTCCCTCTGTGCACTGATATTAGTGTTTTGTTGGCACCTGGCATCTTTAATTCACTGGGATGAATGGACAGATATAAAGAAGGTGGGTCCTAAGTTTTAAGGATGCCACACAGAACAAAGTGTATTTCTGCCCATAAGGGGTTTATAGGACACCTGATTTAACCTAAGGAGGGTCAGAGAAGGCGTCTCAGAAAATAAATCTGCTCAAGGCATGATCAAAGGAAGTCAGGCAAAGCTATAAAGGCCCAGAGGTGAAAGCAAGCCTAGTATCTTGGAGGAACTAAAGGAGGTTCACTGAGGCTTCCCAAAGGGAAGGAGAGGAGAGAAATAAGCCTAGAGGAGTGGCAGGTTCCAGGTCATCAAGGGGACCTGGCCACCATGGCAGAGTTGAGATGCCACTCTAGCCCCTCATCTGCCATCATGGATGAGTGTGTTCTAATCACTGGATACTTTTGAAACTTAAAAATACAAGGGTATATTGCACATGTGTGCACACGTGTGTGTGTGTGTGTGTGTGCATATGTATGTACACATACCTCACAGGAACCATAGCTGCATTGTCCCTTCTCACTTAAAGAAGAAATCTACCTTCTGAACCTTCACCTAGGGCAAGGGCTCATGGGTTGACACCATTGAGCATCACACAGCACCAGCTCTCTGATGAAGAATAGAAGTGACAAGGACAAAGTCAGAAACCCTGTAGAATGTGTGCAGTGGAAAATGAAAGACAGGAGGAGTTATCCTCTTGATCCCAGTCTCTCTCTCTCTCTCTCTCTCTCTCTCTCTCTCTCTCTCTCACACACACACACACACACACACACACACACACACACACGTACGTGTACTCTCAGCAGAGCAGCAGTAGCTCCACTTCCCTCTGCCTGACTGGCTGCCAGGTGCTTCTTCGGGGGCTGTGTTCTGTACTTGTCACTCCAACACTGGGTCGCTTTTAAGATGCATGGGCTTCTGAATCTTTAAAAGAAAGAACTAGAAAGAAAATCCCAAAGGCAGTTAGTTGGCAGGTCAGCTGCCAAGAATGAGAGGAGAGTAGTGACAGATTTGGGGAGCTTGAGAAGAGGGGGAATACAAGAGGGAACGGAGCAGGAGCAAATGGAAAGATAAAGGTTGAGAAGCAAGGAGGGGCTGGATGATAAATTTGTGATGGTGCCAGCTGACATAAGTGTGCAGTTTTCTCTAGCGCAGCCCAGTGCTCCAGGAACAGGGACAGAGGAATTCAATGTTTGGCTGGAGCATTCTGGCTGGGCCTAGCTAGGCAAGATTGGAAGACAGACCAGGGGAAGCAGTGACAGGGGATGGGCATGGGGGTCTGAGGGGAGTCCTGAATATCTGGGTGGGCAGTAAAAGGGTTTCATCGGGAGGGAACCAGTTGATTGGGATAATGGAGGGGAGGACTCCAGGCTCAATGAGGTCAAGGAGCATTATTAGTAAGATTAAGGATGGGCAGGGCCAGGCAGAGCAGCTCCTGCCTGTCATCCCAGCTACTTGGGGGAGACAACCATCAGGAGGAGCGTGGTTCAAACCAAGTCTGGGCAAAATGTTAGCAAAACCACATCTTCATGAGAAGCCTGACATGATGGTGTGTGCCTGTCATTCCAGTTACACAGAAGGTATATATATATAGTATATATATATATATATATATATATATATATATATATATATATATATATATAGTATTAAGGGGGAGAGATAGACAAATGAAAGTTTTGTGGTGAAACGTAAGGTCTCTAAGCTTAAAATACTAAATGTACCAGTTGTACCATGTCAAGACTTGGCAAGCAGCTAGCTGGATTGAAGGCAAAAGTCTTTGGTGTGTGGATGGCAGTGCATTTCTAGGCCAAGGGTTTTGGTGGGTCATGTGCCCTAGTGCCACACTGGCCCATCATTTAAGATGCCAACGGTATAGGTGCTATAATCCTCACTAAAGTCAAGGGCTGAACTTAGGAGGAGCAGAGCCCAGTCGTGATGATGAGGGGCTGTTCTCTGTGGGGCTTGTGAGCTCTGAGCGGTGATGTCATTAGCAGAAATCATTTGTATTCCCGTGGAGAAAGGAAATACTTTCTTTTATTGTAAGGTCATTTTAGCATGATTGAAAAATCAGGGAGCCTGAAAGGAATACTTTATGAGATGTCTATCGTCCTGGGCCCAGCACTGTGGCCAAACACAAGATTTCTTCATATCTCAACTTCTTTCCGAAACAGAGGAGCATTGCACAGGTTTGTGGGGAAATAGCACAATGAAGCAGTTACTGTTTGCCAGGCACGGGGCTGAGCATATGCAGTTAAACTTGAGTATTTTGGTTTTCCCATTTTACACATGTGTAAAGTGGGCCAGTAAAGGTAAATGCTTTGCCCAAGGCATGAGCCTTCCACCATTTCTTATAGTGCCTTGGTTAGATTTCTTAAATACAGCGCTAGGTTGAAGACACATGAGTACAAGCGACTTCCCTATCATTCTGCGTGTACAATTCTTCCTTGTCCAGGGCAGCAAGTGTGGGGATGGCACAGAGGGACCATTTCCCACCTAGGAGACTTCTGGGATGTTTCACAGAGGAGCTCCCACTTGGGATGAGTCTTGAGCCTGCAGGAGACATTTGTGGGGTGACGCTGTACCACTTCTTACGCTGGCCTGAAATGTACCAGGTCATTGTCTTCTCCCTCCATGTCCTTTTCATCCTTGGGGATGCAAAAAAAGAATCCATTCCCTTTTCCTAAAGCTGCTCTTCAAATATTTGAATAGTAGTATCTAGACCTCTCTCTTCTCCATATTAAACAGCCTCAATGTCTTCCTTCTCTTCTTCCTGCAAGGAACCAAGTCATGTGCTATGCACCAGGAACACAGATATATATATATATATCTGATCACAGGGCTTGAACTCAAGACCTGGGCACTGTCCCTCACCTCTTTTGTTCAAAGCTTGCTGTCTACCACTTTGAGTCACAGAGCCACTTTCAGTTTTCTGGTGATTAATTGGAGATGACAGTCTTGTGGACTTTCCTGCCTAGGCTGGCTTCATACCATGATCCTCATCTTTCAGCCTCCTGATAGCTAGGATTACAGGAATAAGCTACCAGCACCCTGCTTTAAAAAGATATTTTTTAAAGTGGATGCTGCCTTCCAGAACTCACAGTCTCATGGGAAGGATAGAGCAGTATTTTATTGTTCTTGTCCCTTTACCCAAATCCCCAGCAGCCATCCTAGTGGCTGGAGCACTTTGCCCCCTGTGATTTTGTGATTAAACTGCAGTAAGATATAGAAGGCTGTTGACAGTGGTAAGCTTCAGCTGATCCATCCCGTCAAGGATGAATAGGACTTGGCCTACAACGCACAGGCAAGAGGACAAGTATCACTGTGGGACAGAGTCTGGAGGGCTGGTGGGGCCCACGTTCATGATGAACAGGAGTCAAACATTGAGATTTGCATTGTAGAAAAGGTTACTCTAGTCACGCGTAGCATGAAGAGAGGGGACATCCTATTAGGCAGCAGGAAAGCTGCTGACTGGTGGAATGATCCCAGCGAAAATCTCCGAAGAGCAGAGACCAACTCAAGAGGGCCTAGGAAGCGACATCACAGTGCGTAGTGACCAGCCAGGTGGCCAGGGAAGGGAAAAGCTGGGCCTGGCAGGAACATCTGGAGAGTGCAGCCCTCGACCTAGGTAGGAAACAGGGAAGGAACGGAATGAATTTCCTCTCTTCTTTTTTTCTTTTCTTGCTTGTTTTTTTTTTCTAATTTATTTTATTGTTGTTTTAGAGGTGATAGACAGCGGGGTTACCTTTACATATGCCAGGTAATAAGTACATTCCCTTCTGCATACTGTCATCTGTTCCCTGATTCTCTCCCATTCCCTCCCTCCCATCTCTACCCACAAGTTGCATAGTTCACATTCATCAGTGTCCTGTGCGCTCTACTGCTGCACTTTTTCACCCTTTTTCCTCTGATCCTGTGCCCTTTCCCCACCTTCCCACAGATGTACACATGAATATACCATATATAAGGTAAAGAATACACAGTCTGATGGGAAAAAAAAACAGTTTAAGCTGGGCATTGGTGGCTCACATCTGTAATCCTAGAGACTCAGGAGGTTGAGATCTGAGGACTGAAGTTTGAAGTCAGCTAGGACATGAAACTCTGAGGCTCTTTTTTTTTTGTTTTGTTTTTTTGGTTGGTCATGGGGCTTGAACTCTGGGGCTAGACACTGTTCCTCAGCTCTTCAGCTCAAGACAAGCATTCTACAATTTGAGCCACAGCACCACTTCTGGTTTTCTGAGTGGTTTATTGGAGATAAGAGTCTCATGGAAAAAAAAAAAAGTCTCACGGATTTTCCTGCCCTGGCTGGCTTTGAACCGTGATCCTCAGATCTCAGCCTCTGAGTAGCTAGGATTACAGGCCTGAGCCACCACACCCAGTTCTCTGAGGCTCCAATAAAGCTACTCAAAAAAGCTGGAAGTAGTGCTGTGGCTCAAGTGGTAGAGTGCTTGCTTTGAGCAAAAGAAGCTCACTCAGATCCATAGTTCAAGCCCCAGGACTGGCAGAAAAGAAAAAAGCAACTTAAGAAAAAAGTCCTTTGTTTCCATATCTTTGGAGTTCATTTCAGTATGTGTCTTAATTGTATGTGTGGGTCGGGGGACACTTGGGTATACCTAAGACTATCCTCTTTTGGCCTTTCTGTAATTTTGTCTACTTTGTCATGTCCCATTGTGTTTTACATGTAACTTCTGCATAAAAGGGAGAACATGGGCCATTTGTCTCTCTGGTCTTGGCTTACCTCACTTAACATGATTTGTTCTAGTTCCATCCATTTCCCTGCAAATGACATTATTTTATTCTTTCTAATGGCTGTGTAAAATTCCATTGTATATAAGTACCACATTTTTTGGATCCACTCACCTATTGTGGGGCATCTGGGCTGTTCCTATATCTTGGCTATTATGAATAGTGCAGCAGTGAAGAACCTGGCTGTGCAGGTGTCCTTACCATATCCTGGTTATGATGCTCATGGTAGATGCCGAGGAGTGGTATGGCTGGGTTGTAGGGAAGGTCTATGTTTACTTTTTTGAGGAGGTAATGAATTTCTTTTGGGTTGAGCTGTTGGTGGCTGTGGGACATCCACATGAAGGCATTTGGTCTAACACAGATGCAATTGAAGCCTAAGCAAGAACTGAGTTAGCAATATGAATGTGGAAGTCGGTCATGTGCGCTGGTATTCTTAACTATTCCAGTGGATGAAATCACACAGGGAATGTGTGCAGAGAAAGAAATGAGGTTGGATCTCTGAGAACTACTAAAATTTGAATTGCAGGCAAAGTAAAGTGAGGGCCTGGGAGAGACCTGGAGGCAGACAGAGTGGTAGAAGAAAACCAAAGGAAAGGAAGGATGGAGTGGGCACCAATTTTCCAGTGAAGTCAGCATTTCCTTGCCAGTTATGTTGCCCACAGGGACCGTGTTTTTCTACCCCAAGCTGCCATGACCACAAGAAGACAGTTTCAAATCTTAGGCAGATTCCCCCTCCCCCAGAACTGGAGCTTGAACTCAGGGCTTCCTACTCTTACTTAGCTTTTTTACTTAAGGCTGGTGCTCTACCATTGCTGGATTTTTTGCTGGCTAACTGGAGATTCATCTCTTGGATTTGTCTTCCTGGGCTGTCTGTGAGCCGCAATCCTCAGATCTCAGCCTCCTGAGTAGCTAGGATTACACTCATGAGCCACACCAAAGATTTTGTTGTTGTTGTTCACTTTTCTCTTATATTTTTAAAATATCATTTTATTGTTATTGTTAAAGTATTGTACAAAGGGGTTACCATTTTATTTTATTTTTTGGGGGGTCCAGTTGTGGGCCTGACCTCTGGGCCTGGGCAACTGTCCCTCAGCTCTTCAGCTCAAGGCTAGCACTCTACCACTTGAGCCACAGCGCCACTTCCAGCTTTTTTTTTTCTGCTTATGTGGTGCTGAGGAATCGAACCCAGGGCCTCAGGCATGCAAGGCAAGCGCTCTACCACTGAGCCATCTTCCCAGCCCAGGGGTTACCATTTTATAAGTGAAGTGATAAGCACATTTCTTTTTTTGGACAATGTCACCCCTTCCTCCTCTATACCCCAGTTTCCTCCTCCTGTCCCTGCCTACAAGTTGCATAGTTCATTTTCTACATAGTGTCTACTGAATACTATGATTACATTTGTTCACCCTTCCTCCCTCCCTTTAGGAAGAGTTGTTTTTTTTTTTTTCTGTTGTTTTTTGTTTAGTTTGTCAGTCAGTCACAGGGCTTGAACTCTGGGCCTGGGCTCTGTCCCTCAGCTCTTTAGTTCAAGGTGAGTGCTCTACCACTTGAGCCACAGCAGCACTACTGGTTTTCTGAGTGGTTTATTGGGGGTAAGCGTCTCATGGAGTTTCCTGCCCAGGCTGGCTTTGAACTGTGATCCTCAGATCTCAGCCTCCTGAGTAGCCAGGATTACAGGCGTGAGCCACCAACTCTGGCAAGAAGAGATTTTTATAATTAGATTTCAGGACCTGCTGCTCTAGAGAAATGGTTCTTAAAATCCCCATATAAGAATCTGACCCTGGGGCTGGGAAGATGGCTCAGTGGTAGAGTGCTTGCCTCGCATGCATGAGACCCTGGGTTCAATTCCTCAGCACCACATAAGTAGAAAAAAGCTGGAAGTGGCGCTTTGGTTCAAGTGGTAGGGCACTAGACTTGAGCTGAAGAGCTGAGGAACAGCGCCCAGGCCCACAGTTCAGCCCCCATGACCGACAAAAAAAAAAACCTGACTCCTGACTCAGAACCATGACCTTGGACCTTGGGCTATTTAGGAAGGCTTAATATGTTCAAGTAAGCATCCTTCTGATTCCTTATTTGAGAGGTCTGCGAATGATAATCCAGACCAGATTCATTTCCTAATAACCTAGGGGCTCTTGCCAACCAGACCCCTACTATCCACCCTGCACACAGACCCCTCCTGACCAGAGGTTTGTGAGAACCCCCATGGTTTGAGTCAGTGTTAACTGGCTGGACTGTCTTGAGTCTTTTGGGCACTGGGGGAGGGGAGGTAGAAATGCCAACCCAGTGACCTAAAGTGAGTTTCTGAGCAACCGAATGGTCAGGAATCTGATGATTGGCAGATAACTGGTCCAGCTCTTTTCTCTGACAACATTTAGACTAGAGCCCCTCGCTGCCCTCTGCTGTAGACAGCCCCGTTGCCCACCCCGTTCTGTATAATAATGGCCCTGAATGTAATCCAACATTTAAAAGAATAAAAAGGCCATGTGTTTAAAAGCTGACTAAGAAGTGTGGAAGAGGTACCATATGTAGACAAAGGACATTTTTGGGTTATTGCCATGGAAAAAACCGGCTCGGCTTGTTTATATGTTTAAGGCCTAACACCACTTAACGTCTCCAGCAGTGAACTTCATGAAGTATGCCTAATACAGTGACTCTAAGGAGTAATTTTGCAAATAAAACCTTTGTCTCTATGAAAGGTATTTATTAGGCATAAAAGTGGTTCAGAGGGCCTGTGCCCCTGGTGAGAAATTACAAATTTGTGAAATTCAAACATTGTCATTTAATAATGAATATTGAAGATAAATAATCCCCCCTAGACAATTGGCTTTGGGACAAGGTCTTTCCAAGATAAATGGAAACATAAATTACATTTGATATTGTAGAAAGAAAGGGACCTACTGAGCAGAAAAGTCAGGGCTGTGCCTCTAAAGAGCCTAGGGACTTCTCCTTTGTGGAAATTATTATGTTTTAAAAAATAATTTTATTGTATACATTATGCCCAAAGAACATGAAAGTAGCACCTCCCATGATATTTGCACACCCATCTACATTGCAACGTTGCTCATAGTAGCCAGGTAGAGAGACAAAATTTGGGTTGATGGATAAAAGGATATAGAATCTGGTATGTGCAGCTATGGGGATGCATATATATACATATATATGCACACACCAAACATTGGAATATTATTCAACCTTAGAAAAAGAGAGCCTGCAGTTGCCACAGCTTGGAGTTATTTTAGAATGAGATACTTGAGGAACTTACTGCCTAGCAATAAGACAGTGGCTGAGAGATACGCTTATGAGGCCCTTTTTAGGTCTATGCTACCTGCTTTAGGTAAAACGACAGAAAATAATTGTATTTTCATCAATTCATGCAATAAACATTTATTAGTCACGTAATTTGGGGCAGTTTCTGTGTTGGGATCTTTCTTGGTCCTTGGATTTCTCTGGGACATCAGAATAACTTTAGTTGAGTATCTCTTACAGGAACCACCTGAGGCCGTCTCACATCTGTGAGTAAAAACCGATAGGGCTGGGGTTGTGGCTCAATGGTAGAGCACTTGCCTAGCATGCATGAGGCCCTGGGTTCAATTCCTCAGTACCACATATAAAAAAAAAAACAGAAGGGCTGCAAAGGTGGCTCAGTCGTAGAGCGCTTGCCTTGCATGCATGAAGCCCTGGGTTCGATTCCTCAGCACCACATAAGCAGAAAAAAAAAAGCTGGAAGTGGCTCTGTGGCTCAAGTGGTAGAGCGCTAGCCTTGAGCTGAAGAGCTGAGGGACAGCGCCCAGGCCCAGAGTTCAAGCCCTAGGACTGGCAAAATAAAAAAGTAAACACGCCGGGTGCTGGTGGCTCATGCCTGTAATCCTAGCTACTCAGGAGGCTGAGATCTGAGGATCGCGGTTCAAAGCCAGCCAGGGCAGGAGAGACCATGAGACTCCTATCTCCAATAAACCACCAGAAAACCGGAAGTGGCGCTGTAGCTCAAGTGGTAGAGCGCTCGCCTTGAGCTGAAGAGCTGAGGGACAGTGCTCAGGCCCAGAGTTCAAGCCCCACGACCGACAAAAAATAAATAAAAAAATAAGTAAATAAAACAAAATTAAAAAGTAAGACCAAAGAAGGTGAAGATGAAGAGTTGAGGTTGCAGCTGGATTCAAGGGATCCAGCTGCTGCTGCTGGGCTGGAGGTGGACCCCAAGATGGGAGGGGAGGAAGCAGGATGGTTTGTCACCCATCTTGAAAGCTGCCTCCTGCGTCACAGGGTTACAGAGCACATGTCCAAGTCCCTTCATTAAAGAGGGGCCTCCATTGGATTAATGACTTTCCTAGGAAGACAAGTTCATTGAGCTGTCTGTAGCTATTTCTACAACAGACACTGCTGTTACTTATTTCTATGGGGTTTTGTTTTGTTGTTTTGCCAGTCCTGGGGCTGGCACTCAGGGCCTGGGCACTGTCCCTGGGTTGCTTTTGCTCAAGGCTAGCGCTCTACCACTTGAACCACAGGGCCACTTCCAGCTTTTTCTGTTCATGTAGTACTGAGGAATCAAACCCAGGGCTTCAAGCACGCTAGGGCAAGCAATCTACCGAGCACTCTACTAAGCTATATTCCCAGCCCCTACGTGTTTTGTTTAAGTAGTCTGAGAGATATGGAAAAAAAGCTATTTTAGTAGCTTTTCAACCCTAAAAGCATGTCTAAAACTCAAACAATAAGAAGTTTCTTCATTCAGCTGTTACCCTTAATTCAAAGTTTACATGGCAAGTCACGTCTGTGTGACGTAAGAACATGGGGTCTCCAGGCCCTTTCTTGGTGTCTGGAGTTTGAAGGGCTGGAAGTTGTTTGGTTTTTACTTTTCCCACTCTCCTTCTGGATGAATTCTGTCTTTCCTTTAATCCATGATAGATCTTAGGTCTAAAGATAAAAAGACAAGTTTCTGTGTACACTCCAACCCAGTCATTCTGTGCTGGCTATAAAT
Organism: Dipodomys spectabilis; assembly: GCF_019054845.1. Lineage (NCBI taxonomy): Eukaryota > Metazoa > Chordata > Mammalia > Rodentia > Heteromyidae > Dipodomys > Dipodomys spectabilis. The sequence goes on from NW_024870681.1 coordinate 9,230,909, forward strand.
CTGCTCTTTGCCTGAGTGTAGCAGAAACAAAATCTGTGGCTTCCTCCTCATGGGAGGGCTTGGCATTTCTTTAACAAGGAAGGGGTGAGAGGAGGCTCCTCTGGCCTTTTTGAACTTGCTTCTTAGCTGGGGAAATGAATAACATCCTGATTGGCCTCAGCGGAGGAGAAGTGGGAGGAAAAGGGGGGGCGGGGCCGGGAGCCTGGCCTTCAGTTCCAACCGTGGCCTAGAAATCCTGATGTGCGGGCGCCAAACTTGGCACACGATGAGGCCCGTAGGTTGAGGGAAAATCATAACCAGATTAACACAGTTATTTGGGCATTTTCACATGTATTAATGAAGTGGGCTTTTAACAAGGCCTAAGCAGGGCTATGTACAGGCTAGCAAGGTTTTCCCCTGACCTGGGAGGGAAAGAGCAGAGACAACCCAGGCCTGGGCCTGCCCGTCCTAGCCATGCAGGGAAGACACCTGGCTCTCCATGCATCCACTAGACTCCTAGCCCCTGTGTGGGGGAGGTCTGAATTTCTCTAGTTTGCTTAACTACATGTTAACCTCATCCCCAGAACGTGTTAACATGGGGCTGGTACAGAGCAGAGAGGCCCAGGGACCAGCGGTGAGGGACTTGATGCTTGAACTGGGCTGAGGAAAGAGGAGGAAGAGAGGAAAGTTGCTGATTTGTAAGACCAAGATTCTGTCTGGTTGAGCTTCTGTCATGAACCTGTCTTGTCTCCTCCCTGGGCCTCAATTTCCTTGTTTGTGTAAGGAGGAGCTAGACCACCAGCTAACAAATGCTCCAGGGGCCAGAGGAGGACCCTGGGACTCTAGGAGTTATAGCCAGCTGTAGGGTGCTCCAGGTACCCCTGGGATCTTTCTAGATGCTATACAGCTGCATTTGGTGTGGGTGGGGCCTGCAGGTGGCTTCTACCAAGCCTCCTGGGTGTTGCCCGCTGCTGCGCGGGGTGGACCATGCTTTGACTAGCAAAGGCGAGAGCACAGATCAGCTGCTCCCACCTCCGCTCTGCCATGAGACATGGCTTCACTCCTCTGCACCTCCCTCAGCTGTGAGGTTGGGTCAGGTGGGAGTCACCTTCTGTCCCTTCCTGGGGTGTTGTGAGAACCAAAGAGCCGAGGGCTGTGCACACACGCTGTCTGGGAAGGCCGTGCAGGGAGCGAGCTGCGTGAGGGATTATGGTCATTGTTCACATTTCCACGCCTGGTTGCTCACCTTGTGTGTTTCTCGGCTTCTCAACTTTTCTCTACATCCTCCCTGGCGTCTGTAGCCATGCCTGGAGAGCTGAGTCAGTGTGACCAGCCAAAACACATGAGGCATGTTGGGGCAGGGAATGACAGTCCCAGGCCTCTGCTGTTTGAGGTATGGAGTGCACCCCAAACACACCTTGTGTGATAAATTCAAGTGATACCAGACTGAACCCCACACTGACCCTCCAGGCTGCAAGCCCAGGAAAGGAGGCTGAAAGTCAAGGTATCTGTGGTAGAACGGAGTTTTTGGCTCAAGTACCTATCAAGTTTTCAGCCAGACACTGTCCACACAGGGAGCCCACTTGTACCCTTACTTCCTGGGGCCCTGATGTCGTTTGCACAGTAGGTTCATGTGTTCACTGACACCATCACAGATGGCTACCTAGCCACGGTGTGCAAGCTGACAGAGGGAAAGCTTCAGTCTCCTGGCCCAGGCAGTGGAGCTGGCAGCGTGTTCTGCCTGTGGTGCCAGTTGCTGGGATCCCCATAGTCAAAATGAAATCACGACATGCAAACCTACTAGTAGTGTGTGTTCTGAGCAGCCTCTGCTCCGTGGGGCCTCTTCTCACAGCTTGTGGAGCCTCCTGCCTTTGTGCTCACACTGGCCCACATGGGGCACAGTCCTCTATCTGGACTTAGCTCCAGGAAGTGTCCCCTCCACTGTCCAGGCAGTGCCCCAGCGCTGGGTGTAAAGGCCTGGAAATGAGGAAACTGCGGTATGCTGGTCGCCCATGTCTGCAGAGCAGGCCAGCCCCAGATCTTCATCCTGAACCCATTCTGCTGCTGAAAATCTGGCTCAGGTTTATCACTGGAGGGGACAACTGATGGGTTTAGATGGCAGGGGGAGGTAGAAGGCCAAGCATACTACAAGTAAAATAATGTCGCTCTGCTTCCCAGCTCTTTAGGGGAGGCTGAGGCAGGAAGACTGCTTAGGCCCAGAAGTTCAAGGTCTAGGCAATGTAACAAAAATCTCATTAAAAAGGGGAAGGAGGAAGAAGAATGAATGAATGAAATAATTAAGCAACTATTCAACATAACAAAAAATAACTGGGCCTCAAACCGGTCACAGCTAGAACATTCAGGACCCTCCCTTTCCTTCCTTGGGCCTTTCAAATCACCAAGTCAGGCAGCAACCTGAACTGACACCTAGCTCAGCTGGGGAAACCAAAAGGTCTCATGCTGGGAGCACAGGTCCTTAGAGAGGCAAGGGTTAAAAATAATCCAAAAGGACAAGCTACTCATGTCTATGTATGTATGGGGTTTCACATCAGAAATCTAATATAAACCGCTGAACTCTTCTTTGATTAATAAAAAGACTTCTGAGCCCAGGTCTCAGACTTCAATGTTCTCTTCAGTGAAAAACTGCCATTTGGCTTCTCTATGGAACACAGAAATCATAGGGCTATGATTGCGTTGCACCTCCATCCCCTGCCTACTGTAAGAACCACCTTAAAATTCTGGAGCTAGGGGCTGGGAAGGTGGCTCAGTGGTAGAGTGCTTGCCTTGCATGCATGAGGCCCTCGGTTTGATTCCTCAGTACCACATAAGCAGAAAAGGCCAGAAGTGGCATTGTGGCTCAAGTGATAGAGCGCTGATCTACAGCTGAAGAGCTGAGGGACAGTGCCCAGGCCTAGAGTTCAGGCCCCACGACCGACAAAAAAGAAAAAATTCTGGAGCTAAAGACTGAGTATGTGTAGCTTGGTGGTAGAGCACCTTGCCTAGACCTCCAGCAGCACCACTTTATATCACCAGTATATATAATAAAAATCAAATTTTAGGCTGGATGGAGGTGGTTCACGCCATCTTAGGAGGCTGAGATCTCTGAGGATTGCAGTTCAAAGCCAGCCTGGGCAGGAAAGTCCATGGGATTTACATCTCCAATTAACCACCAGAAAACCAGAAGTGGCACTATGGCTCAAGTGGTAGAGCGCTAGCCTTGAGCTGAAGAACTGAGGGACAGGGCCCAGGCCCAGAGTTCAAGCCCCACAACCAATGACCAAAAAAAAAAAAAAAAAAAAAAAAAGCACACATTTCGTGTGGAGCCAGATGAACTTGGAATCTGAATCCTGACTATACCCTTGATATTGTCATCTTGAGTGGAAAATTTCATTTTTTTTCTTGTATAAACGGGGATCATAACAATACCCACACAGCATTATTTAACAAGTGGCTAATATCCCTGGAGCACAAAAGACACTCAGCAAATGTTAGTTATCTTCCTTTCCTGATGCCTCATTGGACCCCAGACCTGATTACTTGAAATCAACTGTCCTAGAAACACCAGCCTTTGTCATGCTTGATGCTGAGAGGGATATCATTGCTTAAAGGCTTTCCTTTCAAACAGTAGATAGGCTGCTAAGGCTACAGTATGTCCTGCAGTGTTTCTGAGTGGCTATAGGACCCTACACCATGGTGCTCTGCTGACTATCTCTTCAACTGAGTGTCCTGAAAGAAATATCTGCTGCAGAAAGATTTTTTGATTCTTGCTTCCCACTTGGAGGAGTAGAAATCAGGATTGGGCTGGGCTCAAGCAGAGAAATAAACACCTTGCTGGGTACCTGTGGCTCATACCTGTAATCCCAGCAACTCAGGAAGCTGAAATCTGAGGATCACAGTTTGAGGCCACCATCCTGGGCAGGAAAAGTCCATGAGACTCTTTCTTTCTTTCTTTCTTTCTTTCTTTCTTCCTTCCTTCCTTCCTTCCTTCCTTCCTTCCTTCCTTCCTTCCTTCCTTCCTTCCTTCCTTTTGTTGTTGGTCATGGGGCTTGAACTCTGGGCCTGGGTGCTGTCCCTGTGCTCTTCAGCTCAAGGCAAGCACTCTACCACTTGAGCCACAGTGCCACTTCAGTTTTCTTGTGGTTTATTGGAGATAAGCGTCTCATGGACTTTCCTGCCCCAGCTAGCTTTAAACCCTGATCCTGGGATCCCAGCCTCCTGAGTAGCTGAGATTACAGATGTGAGCCACTGGCACTCAGCTCCATGAGCCTATTCTCTCAACCAAAAAGCCAAAAGTGGAACTGTGTCTAAAGAGATAGACTACTAGCCTTGAGAGAGAAAAAAATTTAAGTTCAGAGACAGAGTCCAGGCCCTGTATTTAAGCCTAAGAACTAATACAAAAGAAGAAAAGGAAGAGGTGGAGGAGAAGGAGGAGGAGGAGGAAGAAGAAGAAGAAGAAGAGGAGGAGGAGGGGGAAAAGAGGAGGAGGAAGAAGAAGAGGAGGAGGAGGAAGAGGAGGAGGAGGAGGAGGAGGGAAAGAAAGAAGGGAAAGAAAGAAAGAGCGAGCCTGAGGGATCCAGTCTGGGGAATACCAGTGTCTGGCCAGCCTGTAAAGCTCTCTTGTTCTGTGCAGCATTTGTGAAGCTGTTTTGAATGTACAGCCAGCCAGTTGAACAGTTGAAATCCACTGTACTGGGACTTACAGTGATGATGGATCTCTTAGGCTCACGGCAGACAGCAGGGTCCTGCTTAGTGCCCCTGTGATATGTGAAGGGCTTAGACATTCCTTGACAATCTTGAACTGGTGTCTCCTTGGAAGCTGTGTCCTGCTTATCCAAAGGATGGGGGAGGGAGTTAGATACAAAGGGAACAAAGGAGCCAAGTAAAATGACTGTTTAAATTATTATTATTTTAGTGGCACTGGGTTTGAACTCAAGGCCTCTCACTTGCTAAGCAGGCACTCTACTACTTGTGACACACCCTCAGACCCAGAGTTGTTCTAATCCTTTCTGATCTGATGTATGGAATTTGTACAGAGGTAGAATTGTTTCAGCCATTTTTCACACGCAAGTTGGTGCACATTCCTGATACACTTTTAAAAAGAAATATGTCATATATACACAGGGATGAGTCAATATTGCGTGCAGCCAGCCACGGCTACTAGGAGAAGAGTCAAACCTGGGCCATTTGCTGCAGACTCATTGTCCCCAGCTCAGTCAAAGCCAGGTGTAGCAGCTCAGCAAGGCCAGGCCCTCCTTCTCTTGCTTCCTATGGCTGACTTGGATGGACAAATCTTCTATTTTAGAAGGAAAAAACTGTTCTGTTTAGAGATTCATCTGCTTCTTTACAATTTCAGTTCAAAACTGGGCACTGGTGGCTTACATCTGTAATCCTAACTAGTCATGAGGCTACAATCTAAAGATCACCATTCAAAGCCCACCCTGGCAGCAAAGTCTGAGAGACTCTTATCTCCAGTTAACTAAAAAGCCAGAAGTAGAGCTGTGGTTCAAAGTGGTAGACCACTAGCCTTGAGCAAAAGAGCTCAAGGACAATGCCCATACCCTGAGTTCAAGCCCCAGTACTGGCACGCACACACACACACACACACACACACACACACACACACACACACAATTTTAGTTTGATTACATGGCCTTTAGCATGAGTGGCTCCATTTTTTTATTTGGTCTGGACTTTGGGGGTCTAGTGCAGACATAGTCCAAAACAATAGCCTCCCATAGATTTTGTCTAATATACTTTTTTTTTTTCACCAGTCCTGGGGTTTGAACTCGGGGCCTGGGCACTGTCCCTGAGCTTCTTTTGCTCAAGGCTAGCACTCTACCACTTGAGCCACAGTGACACCTCCAGCTTTTTCTTTGTATATAGGTATTGAGGAATGGAACTCAGGGCTTCATGCATGCTAGGCAAGCGCTCTACCACTAAGCTACATTCCCAGCCCTCATATACTCTCATATCATCAACTCTAAGAGGCAAATACTCATTTTCCTCTTTCACAGGTGTATGATTCTCCAAGGGCTTTCTAACAGATTACTATAAAGCTGGTGACTTGAAACAAATGTATTCTCTTATATTTCTAGAGGTCAGATGTTCAAAATCAAGATGTCAATAGGATCACATTCCCTCCAAAACCTCTAGGGAGAACATTCTCTTTCCACTTCTAACTTCCTTGGCTACTGGCATCTCTGAGCTTGTGAGACATAACTCAAATATTGATCTTCATCTCCACATGGCCAATTCCCCCATGTTTATTCCCTTTCTCTTAGAAGGATGGCAGTCATACCCTAAATCCAGAGTGATCTCATTTTATGATCCTTGATTACCTCTGCCAAGAAAGACTCTATTCCCAAATAAAGACACATCTGGAGTCGGCAGCAGGACATATCTGTTAAGGGGACACCACTCAACCACCATAGTGAGTAAGGAAAGGAGCATCCAAAGAAGGGAAGTGACTTCCCCTAGATCATACAGTGAGAAAGTAACAGGAATTGGCATTTGAACCCAGGTCTCCTGCTTATCATATGCCTTTAATTAGGTAAGAACAAGACTTTTATAATATTACTGCTTGATTATATTATCTGGTTTGTAGAAAATGAAATTTGGTAGCTTTTACCCTAGGATACCTCGAACATCATTTCACCGTTACTCTGTTAGTGTATTATTGTCAATTACATTGAGACCATTAGTGCCAATGTGAACCCCATAAAGGGAATCATTCATTTATATTCCACATAGCGAGACCGAGAGGGGATTAGGAGCCAGAAAAATTACGAGAACCCCAGTTATTGCCTAGACGTTGTTAACCTATGCCGTTCCTAATGTGTGTGTGCTATGCTTTTGTCTGACTGGCAGCACAGTAGGTGTGCTTACACATCACCAGACATGCACACGACATACAGCACTGTGATATTATGATGACTGTGGCTTCACAGCACTAGGTGGTAGGAATTTCCAGCTCTTATAATCTAGGGACCACATCCCACATATTGCATCATGCAGTTATTCGGAGGACTAACACGTAAGATGGTAGACCATAAGATTATAGGATTGTAATTATTCTTTGAAAAATTGAGAGGGAAAGATGGCATCCTCATAGTCTCTCCCCTTATGTCCCCTCCTACAATCTGTTTGTTTTTTATGCTTGAACTCAGAGCCTGGGCACTGTCCCTGAGCTTTTGTGCTCAAATCTAGTATTCTACCACTTGAGCTACAGCTCCACTTCCAGCTCTGTGGTGGTTATTTGGAGATGAGACTTTTCCCTGCCCAGGCTGCCTTCAAACCACAATCCTCAGATCTCAGCCTCCTGAGTAGCCAGGATTACAGATGGTCACTGGTGCCCAGCTAGTGAGACAATCTGTTGGCTCTGACATTATGTACATTGACATAATGAAATATGCTGTGGGCACACCTGAAGACCAAATATATTAATCAAGTTTCTCCAGAGAAACAGAGTCAATAGGAGACCAGATAAGTAGGCAGACAGACAGAGACTTATTGTGGGAATTGATTCACATGATAATTGAAGCTGAGAAGTCTCACTCTTACCCAGTGTCTGCAAGCTGGAAAACCAGGAACAGCAGTGATGTGGTTCAGGTAGAGACCTGTTGACCAGAATCTCTGGTTGAGTAAGTCCTGGTCCAAGTCCAAAGTCTATTATGTGTCACTTCACACATAGGTCTCAGCCTGAGAACCAGGCTGAGTCTAGAGACCTGAAGACAAGGAGCACCCATTTCCAAGGGCAGGAAAAGATAATGGCCCAGCTCAGACAGAATAAAATTTCCCTTCCACCCCAATTTTGTTATATTCAGCCCACATAAAATTGACTGTTGTTCCAGATGAAGTTAATAGTCTCAGCCTGTGTCACATGGACCAGTTTGCAGGGTGGGGACAGCAGTATTCATCCCAGCTCCAGTCTTCAGTGCTGTCGGGCCAGTACTTTGCTGATCCAGGTAGAGAGTCTCGCAATGTTTGCCTAGGCTATGCCTAGGATCATGACTTAGTTGTCATAGACATGATTATTACAATGATCCCTCACCTAGAAGGGCTTTGCAAAAAGGCATTGCTTAATACAGAGTTTGTTTTTAGTATCTGTCGTCCCTGGTGGCTAGAAATCTGATCAACAGGCTTGCACCAAGTCCAAACCCTGGCTGAATCTAATTGACACCACGTGGAGGCTGAACCACAGCTTCCTGAATAGCCAGGGTATGTGATTAGACACTATCAGTGAAAGGGAGCATCCTGCTTACTTGCTCTTCCTATACCCCTGCTCTTCAGGGCCCCTCAGACAATGGCACACAAAGGCAGAGCACATGCATGCCCGCACACCTCCTAGGGAGCTGCCAGCCTTCTGGCTATCACAGCAGGCCTGTGATGGGTTTGTGAAATCCGACCCATTTCTTCTCTGGGGAGAGTATCAGCTAGCTAGATATACAAGTGACTCAGGAAGTCACTTGTGTACCAACTCTCTGTGCCGTCCCAAGACTATTTTGTTCTGTCCAATGCCCAGAAATTTCCAAATCTAAAACAAGTGCACAAAAGGAGGTAAAGTGAGATTGTGACATTGTTTTCTTCTTGTTTACCATCTTCTTCCTTTCTCTTATTTGATTTTAATTCCATTTTCTGCCAATCTTAGCCCCGGATGTTCCGGCACTGGCTCTTTATCCAGACACTGTGGAGTCCACAGTGACTGTCACATTTCTCAGGTGATCAGGATCAATCAGTGATGATGGACAGAGTCCCATGCTGATTTCCCTCTTGGCGGAAGTTATGTTCTTGAGACAAAACCAGATGGTGTGTGCTGTATAAGGCAACCAGAGGGAAGCAGAGCTAAGGGCCCAGTGGTAGAGCCTTGAGCAAAAAGCCAGGCAAGAACACAAGGCCTTGAATTCAAACCCCAGGAGTGGCACACATGTGCATGCACATGTACATGCATACACACACATATACACATACACACACACAAGGAAACTAGAGAATATCATCAGAGGAATGATCTATGGGATTAGCTTGCATTTACAGAGGGGCTTCAGAAGCATCCCTAAACACCCTGAAATTGCTTGCATAATTTTGTTCATGTAATAACACACTTTTTAAAAAATCTTTTTGTAGCACTAGGGATTGAACCCAGCACCTCACACATGCTAGCCAAGAGCTGTACCACTGAGCCACACCCCCTGTCCCTTACAAGCACACATTTTCATGAATATCTTCATAGTTTTCACCAAATTTACTCCAACAGGTAAATAAATGTGTGTAACTGTCAGAGTTTTGACAGAAGATTTGTTATAAATCTTCGGTTGTTGCTCAGAATTTCATTAGGCAGGTCAGACTTGAACTCAGTCTTGGAAAATGGAGTTCAGAGAGTAGCTGGGTGGGAGGCAGGCCTTAAGGGAATTCCCAAGAGGAATTGTGGGAAGATCCTTGTATTTAGATCTGATAGACTTTCTTCTCTCAAATTTGGACAGGAAAAATTCTGTGAGACAGTGGCGATCTCTACTTCCCAGTGTTCTGTAAAAGACCATGAGCTCACAGGGCACTGGTGGTTCATGCCTATAATCCTAGCTACTTAGGAGGCTGAGATCTGAGGATCATGGTTCAAGGTTAGCCCAGGCAGGAAACTCCGTGAGACTCTTATCTCCAATTAACCACCAGAAAACTGGAAGTGGTATTGTGGCTCAAGTGGTAGAGCACTTACCTTGAACTAAAGAGCTCAGGGACAGTGCCCAGGCCCAGAGTTCAAAACCTATGACCAACAACAACAACAAAAAAAGACCATGAGCTACTTCCTGTCTCTGCCCTCACCTCTACCTCCACCTAGCACATTGCATTTCCTCTCCCTTTCTCTCTCTCTCTCTCTCTCTCTCTCTCTCTCACACACACACACACACACACACACACATACACACACACACACACACACAGTTTCTCCATACCTTAGTACAATGCTTGGTACTTGACTCGTATCAAAGTGGACACTGATCAGTATTTGTTGAATGTGTAAGTTAACCGAAATACTAAGCGTGAGAGGAGTTTTGTAAGTAGCAGAGTATTTATTGCTTCCAGAAAAATCTTTGTGTCCTGTGCTTTGCCAATAGCCTGTATTGGATGAGCACCTTCTGCCTCCTGAAACAAGCCTTCCTTGTCGAGGAGCACACGGGGCCCCTATCTGAGGGAGTATCTCTGGGTTGACCAGATGTATGATAGCTGTGGCGTCATCACTGACAAGATGTGCTGTTTCCCAAGTGCCAGAAGTGACCTTGCCTTGCAAAGGCTTGGCCTCTTCACCTGGCGCCTGCCAATCCACACGCACACACAGCCTTGTTCCAGCTCCATGACGGGCAGGCTTCTGTAGTCAGTGCATTAGCCAAGGGATTGCCATGGGCAGGGGCATAGGCAGCAGGCTAGGACTCCTGAGTGGGACCTCTGCAGTTTCTCAGGACAGTAGAGATGATCACGTGACCCTTTGCCGAGGTGCCCAGCTTCTGAAATGGGATGCCATGATGCTGCCAGGGACTTGGCTGGGTAAGAGTAAGAAAGTTTTTTTAAGGCATTATTGAAAGTGACAGGAGTTCAAAAGTACATCAGGAAAGAGACAGTTTCTGTGCGGAACAGCTTTCCACAGCAGGTACTGCCAACGGGGATAGTGCAGGAACTGACAAATGAGCCTCAAGCCAAGGATAAGGAGCCATGTTCCAGATCTGTCACTTACACAGTTTGAACCTGTCACTTAATTGTTCTGAGTTTCTAGTTCCTCCTCTGCGCATTGAAGCTGTACCTTAATTGTCAAATTTACAGTGCTGCCTCAAGTAGGAAAAAGCATACGTACTTATTGTTTTATGGGACTGGGGATCAAACCCCGGATTCACATTTGATAGATAAGAACTCTATCACCAAACCACACCCCAGCCTACCATACTGTTACATTATACTTGAGCATTCCCATTATGAACAGAACACTAAACCAGTGCAGTCACAGTGGCATTGTTTTTTCAGTTTTCAGAAATCAGACACTCAGGCCTAGAGTTATGCAGCTAATATGAGGTAACCTTTATATAATAAACCAGGTCTAGTGCCATTCTCCACTATTACTCTAATTCCAGTTCTTTTCTGCTACGTACCATGGTTTTGTCTCTTAAAATATTCCACAGTAGCTGGATGTGGTGGCGCACACCTACAATCCCATACCCTGGGAGGTGAACATAGGAGGATAGTTTCAGGCCAGCCTGGCTATCCAGTGAGACCGGTCTCAAAAATCAAAACAGAGTGGGACTCCCCTGGCCTTTGACCTGACCTTTCTCACCCAAACTCTTCTTCCCACAACTTTTTCCTGATGTTTTTGCTTTTGTCCTGCTGATCCTCTTAATGTTTCTTGTTCCTCCTCTCCTGCTAGCTTCCCCGGGCCTGACCTCCAGGCCCAGCTTGCAGCAAGACTGAGCGAGCTCCTTTTAGAGGCAGGTACTCTGCGTGGGGGATGTGAGAGTGTTCACTCACTCCCCAGGCGCCCAGACTCTCACCCTCCTAGGATTGTATGGAAACGGCCTGGATTGCGGGTACAGAGAGGAGGGAAGAAAGAGATAGACGGACTTGTCTAACATCACTTAGTGAATAGGCACTAAACCAAAAGCTTAGTTCCTGTCCTGGATCTGGATGTCTTTGGGGGAGCTGAGCTCCTGGGAGTCATTGCTAATGTGGACTGTGTTGTCTCTGGCTTAGTGCAAGCCCTGGAGGGTCCCTGACTGACACTCAGCACCCCACCCTGACTTCCTAGCACCTAGCGCCCCAGACCTATATCGTGACCCTACCTGATAGGAGAGAAGAGGAGAGGAGGCAGGACAGATTCCCCTTTTAGAGGCCCCCTAGACAAGCTGGTCCCAAAGGTGGCCCACTCCCAAGGTGGCCTCTTCTTGGGGCAGGGGGAGGGAGGCACATTGGTACACGCTGGCCTTGCAGTGCCAGGAATTGACTCTACAATTAGGTAAAAAATAAATCAAAGCCAAAGTTGCCTGATGAAATTCAGGAGCCAACAGTGACCCTTGCCACACATATAAATCCCAGCAGGCTGGCCACGGGCCTTTGTCTGGTCAGGAGAGTTCAGGATTATCTGGCCCACTTTGCTGATGGATGGAGGCACCAGCTCTCGGAGTGTTTACCAGCGGTTATCACCTCCGTGCTTGGGCCATTATCAGAGGCAAGGCCGCCTGCCGGGGGCTGGGGCTCGCACCCTCTCTATTACCACCTGTCATTGGCAGAGAGTGTGTGGTGACACTGCCCAGTCCTGCCCGCTGGGAGAAGATAGTTTCTGACGGCTGATCAAAGAGGAGAAGCAGGGCCTGATAAAGAGTGTGTGTTGCATGTACTTTTAACTTTGGGAAACATTGGCATTTGCATTTTTTCCTCATCTTCCTGGTGCTGGCAGGAACCAAGCCCAATAAATGTAGTGGATTCAGTTACCTAATCGCTGGGGACATGGTATGTGCTTAAAGCAACAGGGCATGACTATAATCTCCTTCCAAGAGAGAGGGGATAAAATAAGCTTTCACAGTAGACTTGCCATAGAATAAAGCCGAATCATTTAAATGTGGACTTTGAAGTGATCTTGCATGTAAAATCTAATCTTGGCACTTAGCAGGACATGGTGTACTTTTTTGAATCGGGGAGCAGCTTTAGATTAAGGAAGAATCCTTACTGGAGATGCTATCACTCAGATGTATCGCTAGAGTTCCTGAAATTGTACCCCAGTCATGGTCATGTCTCTAGGAAGTTGGGGGGACCAGGAACTATGGGACAGAATGAGTTCCCCCAGCTGAGTTCCTATACTACATCTGCTATTTATTCCCAAACCATAATGTGTCCCAACCTCAACTGTAAAAGAGATGATGTAAAAATTAAAAGACACAATGGTTTAGAAAAGCTTTGTGGTTTTGATTTTTAATTTAGACTATGTATCCCCTTCTTTAAATTAAGCTTTAGGTGGAGCCCCATTGTAATAAATAGGGAAGAGCAGAGATATTAGGGTTGAACTTATTCCCTTGTCTTGTCCGATTCTTTTTTTGTCAGTTGTGGGGCTTGAGCTTGGGGCTTGGACTCTGTCCTTGAGCTTTTTCAATCAAGGCTAGCACTGTACTGCTTTGAGCCACAGCTCTACTTCTGTTTTTCTGGTGATTAATTAGAAATGAGACTCACAGATGTTCCTGTCCTGGCTGGCTTTGAACCATGATCCTCTGTTCTCAGCCTCCTGAGTTAGCTAGAAGTTCAGATGTAAGCCACCAGTACCCAGAGGGCTCTGTTCCATTCTTGAAATGGTCCCTGGAGACTAGAGAAGCTCTGTCACTCCTGAGACTCTGGGTTTTTGTTGTGTTGTTTTGTTTGTCTTAGGCCAGTACCAGCGCTCGCGCTCATGGCCTGCCACTCTTCCTTGCCTTTTTCACTCACTGTTGGAATTCTGCCACTTGATCCATGTCTTCAGCCTGGCTCTTTTGCTGGTTAATTAGAAATAGAGCACCGGGTAACCAGGCTCACGCTTCTAATCCTACCTACTCAGGAGGCTGAGATGTGTGGATCACAGTTGGAAGCCAGCCCAAGCAGGAAAGTCTGTGAGACTCTTATCTCCAGTAAACTACTCAAAAAGCCATCAGTGGACCAGTGGCTTAAGTGGTAGAGCACAGCCTTAAGCAAAAAAAAAAAAGCTCAGGGACAGTGCTCAGTCCCGGAGCTCAAGCCCTAGAACTGGCACAAAAAGAGAGAGAAAAAGAAAGAAAAGAAAAGAAAGTCTTTTGAAATGTTTTGCCTGTGCAAACTTTGAACCATCATCCTTACATCTCAGCCTCCTGAGTAGATAGGACATAAGCCACCAGCACCAGGCACTCCTGAGACTCAGGTTTGAAACTTTGTCTCTGTGACATGGAGATCATTCTCAGAGGTCTTCACACATATATTGGCCTGTGCTGTTTTATTCTGTGCTGTGGGTCCCGGCTCCACAGTATCCACTCTTCTTCCATCCGGTGTAAGGTCTATAGAGGCCCCAAACAATGGGTTTGAGGGTGGGTAGGTGGGCAGAAAGGCCTGCCTCTGAAAGTCACCTGTCCCTGTGTGCCACAGGTACCTTTGACCGGAGCGTGACGCTGCTGGAGGTGTGCGGGAGCTGGCCGGAGGGCTTCGGGCTGCGGCACATGTCCTCCCTGGAGCACACGGAGGAGGGCCTCCGGGAGCGGCTTGCAGACGCCATGGCAGAGTCCCCCAGCCGGGATGTCGTAGGATCTGGAACAGGTAAAGGTGTCATCAGACTTCTTGCCTGACTTGGTTGTGATTGGCACCCATGGATGGTAAGCTGCTTTGGCAAGGGAGAAGGCGTGTATTCATATTTGCCATCTGGTTCTGCAGTCAGTGCTCTAGGGACTGTCATTTGTAGAAGCCTCTGGTGTTAGGAAATCCTGTGTCAAGGGAGTTTCCGGTGTACCCTCCCCCTCCTTCATGGAACTACAATGAGAAACACAGTGGTGCTGTAGAAGTTGCTCCAGATGGACACCTCCAAGGGAAGGGGAGGCTACAAATCTCCCAGCAGCACTTGGGCACTGAGGCCTAAGGCAGCGCGTTCACAGTCATGCTCAAGGCTTTGTAGACTGGCAGGTGGCAGAGACCTGCCAGTCTGAGAAGGAGCGAGCAAGAAGCAAGCAGGGCTGGCTCCAGCCCCCAGGCAGTTCCTTCCTTATGCTTCCTCTCACTCTGTGTTCTTGCTACTAAGAGAATCTAGCAGCTGGATCCCCGTAGCTTCTTGTACCTTTAGGGTAGATGAGGAGAGATCTGGACCTTAAGCTAGCATGCACAGGTACATGCACACACACACACACACAGAGACACATACACACATACAGAGTTCTTCCATCCAAGCAATATAATATAGGCTGCCTCTGCCTCTCTCTAATTCCACTGTTCGTGCTCTGGCCCTGCCTTTGTACCTGCCTGACAGCCTTTTCCTGGCTTGCTGAGACTACTGGGGATTTTTGATTGAATGGAGCAGATCCCTGCTAGATGCCTTCTCTCTCTTGCTTGCCTGAATCTATACTAGGCTGTGACTTTTTTGCTTAATCATTCCACCCAGCTCCACATGCTACCTGGGAAGACGATCCCAGGAAGGAGAAATGAGAGCCCTTGGCATGGGGGTCTAATCAGCAAGATGAAGTCAGAGCAGTTTTGGCTCAGCCTGGCGTGCCTGAGTTATCACTCCATCTCACTGTCCCACAGGTCCTCTAGGTCTTTAGATATTGGGGTCCACAATTGGGCTTTCCCTCTCTTCTTCTCCTTCCCCAGGCCAGTCCCTCCCTAGGAGGAAGAGATGTCTCACGTCTACAGTACCAACATAGTGGCCAGCCCCTGATGCCCATGTACTCATCAGCAAGTGAACAGACTGGGGGAGGTGGTTGCAAAGGGAGAGGAGCTTGGCTAAAGAGAGAGAAGCTCCTGCTGGGCCCACGGGGAGACCTATCTCTAAGAACCCGCATCTACCTTCATCTTCTCTGGAAAGAATAAAGGTGTGGGCCTCAGCAAGCTGCAGCGAGCCACGTCACATTCCCCACACACCAGGGGTCATAAAAGCAACAGACACATCATCATTGTCACACCCATTGTCAGCCCCATCATCACACCTCAGACTTGGGGATACTCGATCATCAGGCCACTGCTTTCTCACTTGCATATAGAGATGAGCACCTCTGCCCCTTCCTGGGCTGGAGTACAGCACAGGGGCTTTCCTTATTCTGAACTTGCCTGTGGGCCAGCCTTCTCTTTTGTCCAGCCATAGCCTGGAGTCTCTGGGCTCGCCCCCACCCCCACCCCCAGGAACCTCCTCCTCCTCCTCCTGCTTTACCTCATGTGTAGTTGCCTTGTCAGATGCCCTGGCATCATCCAGCAGGCAGATTGCAGGTGCACGTCGTCACAGGCAGCGAGCTTCAGTGTGGCAGAGACAGGAACCTGAGCAAAGCTGGCAGCAAGTCATCTGCCAGACATCTGAGGGACTCGAGAGGCTTTGAGACCTTCAAGCAGGTTTGTGAAATTAAAAAAAGAGAACAAAAAAAAAAGAATGAAAGAGGAAATTAAAACGGCATGACCCACAGGTCAGAAAATGGGAGACTCCCTTTTTCAGCAGAGGGTTTTCATTTTCTTCCTCAAACTGTCACCAAAAGAGATCCGGTTGTCTTTATTTGACCATATTAGAGGTGTACTTTATTTAG
This sequence comes from Dipodomys spectabilis, assembly GCF_019054845.1. Classification (NCBI taxonomy): domain Eukaryota; kingdom Metazoa; phylum Chordata; class Mammalia; order Rodentia; family Heteromyidae; genus Dipodomys; species Dipodomys spectabilis. The sequence continues at coordinate 9,247,129 of NW_024870681.1, forward strand.
ATGTCTACTTCTATTTGAAAAATGAGTAAATAAAGCAGGTGGAAGTTAATCAGTTTTCTTCTCCATTGTGTGATTCTTCTTCTTTTTAATGCCAGTACTAGGGCTTGAACTCAGGGCCCTCATGCTGTCCCCTAACTTTTTCACTCGGGGCTAATACTCTACCACCTGAGCCACAGCTTCACTTCCAGCTGGTGGTTAATTGGTGATAAGAATCTCATGGACTTTTCTGCCTCAGCTGGCTTTGAACCAAGATCCTCAAGCCCCATCCCGCTGTACAGCTAGGATTGTAGATGTGAATCACCAGAGCCGGGCTTGTGATTCATTTGTCATATTTTTCAACTAGAGATAAAGTATTAGCCCAGTAGCACAGCACAGCACAATAGTGCCAAGGACATCCCTGTTCAAAGATAGCTGAGTATTATAGGGAAAACTTCCAGTAAGCCAGTCTGCCAATAGCACTTCTGCCCGTCTCTTCCCACAGCCCTACTTCTCTTGGGGGCTCATAAGACAAACAGATGGGGTGGCACCAAATAATTGTTTCAGGTGGATACTCTGATGTTCCTGAGATAAGTCAGTTCCCTAATGTCTTCCTGGCAGATGTGTCATGTGACAGAGCAGCCAGGGCTGGGGTTTCCCTATCAAAATATGGCTGAAGCTCAGAGGCCCAGTCAGACCTTGCTCCCAGGATACCCTGTACAGGCTGGCTCACTACGAAGGAGTTGTAGATAATGCTGCAACCAGCTCTCCAGAGAGAAGCAAGAAAGCCCTGACTTGTGGATTTCAGTAGTGTAAAAACTCCTGTCATTGCCAATTTCAAGCTATCAACACAACAGACAGTTCCCCAAATTCCTAAAAACTGATAGTTGGCTGCCTCCAGCCCCTCACTGAACAAATAAGCTCTCCCCAGCAAAACCCATTTATATGAAGCAAGGATGATGAGGAGCTGCTGGTCAAAAGATAGACAACTTTGATTAGAAGAGTACGTTTCGGATCTTTTGTACAAATTGGTGACTGTAATTAGTAACAATGTACTTGAAAATGGCTGAGCAAACACATTTAAGTGTTCTCCCTACCAAAAAAAATAATAATAATAAGGTATGTAAAATATTGTGTACATTAACTCAATTTAGCCACTCCGCAATAAATGTTTCAGAACATGTTATACACAATAAATATAGAGAATTATTTGCTAACTGAAAATCTTTTTTTTTTTTAAATAGTTTGCAGGCCAGTAAAACCATCCAGGAACTGATTAGAAATGTAAAGTTACAGACAGGAACTGGTGGCTCATGCCTGTAATCCTAGCTACTCTGGAGGCTAGGCAAGAAAGTCTCTGAGACTCTTATCTCCAGTAAACCACCAGAAAACTAGAAGTGAAACTGTGGGTTAAAGAGATAGAGTGCTAGTCTAGAGCAAAAGAGCTCAGGGACAGTGTCCAGGCTCCAAGTTCAAACCCAACAACAGGACGGAAAGAGGGAAGGAAGAAGGAAGGAAGGAAGGAAGGAAAGGAAAGGAAAGAAGAAATGTAGAGTTGGTTGGAATTGTTGTTCAATGAATCTTATGTTCCATCTCCAGCCTAAAACAAAGGGGAAAAAGTACGGTCTTGGACCCCACCATCATCTTTCCACATCTGCATTTGATTTCTCTTTCTTCCAGTGCAGAGGATGGAACCCTTGCTAGGCAAACATGCTACCTCAGAGTTCTACCCCCAGCATCTACATTTTAATAAGACACCCCATGCATATTAAAGTTTAAGAAGATCTATTTTAAAACATGATTCACCTGTCACCAAGGTATTTATTAGTTCAGTCTTCTGTCGTGAGCACTAACCAATTGGTCTAATTAGTTTAAATCTGTGATTTGCAAGTCCAGCTCTAACATAACTGGCTGAATTGCTTTTTTTGCTAATGGTCCTGCCACGCCTCACCCCTCACTCTGCTTAGAGCTGGGTTGCTGAAGAAAATTCACCAACTGTTCTGATTGCCACATCTACAAATATGTGGTGGCCTTCAGCCGTGCTGGTTATTTCCTGGCAACCTCTCTTGCTCTTAGTTTGCAGCCATCTTTGCAGCAGTAGCCAGTGCCTGGAACAGAGTCCAGCAGGCAGGAGATGCACAGCAGCTGTTTATTGACTGATGTCATCTGATCTCTTACTGGGTACCAACTGGTTAGTGATATCCTTTGCTCTCTACTTGGGTGCCAACTATTCACTGACCAAGGTCTGTATGCCACCTGGGTGCCAGAGTTTTGCATAGCCCCACCTGTTGGGGCTGCTGAGGCTTCTGACCTATGTTCAAACTCTTGAGAACCCCCAGATCCCCAGATCTCTGGTCCACCAACAGTCTGCATTTTATTATTGATTGATTGATTGCCAGTCCTGGGGCTTGAACTCTGGACCTGGGCTCTGTCCCTGAGCTTTTTTTTGCTCAAGACTAGACTCTACCACTTGAGCCATAGTACCACTTCCAGCTATTCTGAGTAGTTACTGGAGGTAAGAGTATGATGGACTTTCCTGCCTGGACTGACTGAACCATGATCCTCAGATCTCAGCCTCCTGAATAGCTAGGACTATAGACATGAGCTACTGGAGCCAGGCAATGTATTTTATTCTTGATGTTTTTCTTTTTAATTTCCCTATTTGCTATTTAATATGATGTAAGTGCCCTGTCCCTCACCTTGAAGTTAGTCTCTTTCCTTCTGCAGAAATGCTGCTTCAATCTTCCCATTCTCTGCAAATCTCTTACCAAACTGTCTTGTCTCTCATTCCTCAAAGAGAAAGAAAGGGTGTGTGGCCTTTGAGAAGCATCTCCACTTGCCCGCCATCCAGATCCTCAGTGTCCCTCCCTGTGCCAACTGTCAGAAAAGGAGCAGCCCCTGCCCTGGCCCACCCCATCACAACTGACTTCCCAGTTATCTCCTGGACATTTGGGTCCCTCCACATGGGCCCCATACTTCCTGAAGCTCTCTCCCTAGGGCCTACTTCCCATTCTCCTGTGTTTTCCTCTGCCTCTGGCTCTCTCATTCTCTTCTCAGGGTTTTCTTACTCTGTTGTCCATAAGTGTATTCCTCAAGACCCTTCTCTTCTCCCTTGTACAAGGTCCCCTCTGCTTTCACACTTTAACTGCCCACATCACCTGATGACTTCCAAATAACTTGCAGGTTGGCATCTCTTCTTATCTCTAGAAACACCTATCCAGTTACCTACTGACACATACATATTTCCAAAAACTAAACTGCACTCCCCTAACCCTTTCTTTGTTATGGGTTCTCCCATTGGGTGTGAACAACCGCATTCAGGACCAGCCATGACCCTCTGTCCAGAGTCCACCCTTGCTGCCTTGTGCCAGCCACCTCCAGCCAAGCTGAAACCCCTGGTCCTAAGCACACGGCCACACAGTGTGCACATAGGCCTCTCTGCACATACTTTCCTTTTGCCTAGAAGTCTGTTTCCCAAAGCCCCCTGCCCTCCCTGTCATCCCCCTCAGAATAACTCAACTAATTCCTGCTTAGCAGACATTCCTTTCAATATTGCCTTTGCAAGAAAAATAGCATTTCTCAAATAAAACCTTGACTTCTTCCAATTGTTTTATGTCTAGGTAAAGATATAACAATACCAAAATAAAAGGTTTCTAAAGAAACACCTGGAAAAGTACATTTTCTCTATAAAATATGTTTTTCCCTATAAACGTTCATTCTTTCAGTCACTAGTTGAACCTTGTCTTTCTTTTTGCCTTTTCCCATATATCAAATCAAATCAAATCAAAAGCCCAGGCCGAGGCCTCATGCACAGTCCTGATCTCCGGGCTAATGTGCTGTGAGTAGGAAGCTGTAGGAAGCTTCCTACTGCTGCTGTCCATTCCTAAGAACTCACAAAGTCAGGTCTTGGGGTCAAGAGCAATTGACAGCTGGTGGTGGTGGCTCACTCCTGTAAACATAGCTACTCAGGAAGCTGAGATGTGAGGATTACGGTTCAAAGCTAGCACAGAGAGGAATGTCCAGGACACTCTTAGCTCCAGTTACCCACTCAAAAACTGGAAGTGGAGGCATGGCTCAAAGTGGTAGAGCACTAGCCTTGAGCAAAAGAGCTCAGGGACTGTTCCCAGGCCCTGAGTTCAAGCTCCACAACTGCCACCAGAAAAAGTGATTGTTGCTTTCTGGTGACTGTTGCTTCCTATAGTCCTGAGTTCACTGTTACTTTGTTTAAATCTTTTAACTATTCAAGGTAGGAGCATGCTTTTTTTTCTTTTTCTTCTTTTTTTAGTACTGAGATTTGAACTCAGGGCCTCACACTTGCTCAGTAGACACTCTACCAATGAACCTTGCCTCCAGCCCAAGAGGCTCTATCTCTAGAACAGTCTCTCTCCTAATCCAGTGATGCTATTCTTAGCAAGAACTAAACCCTGTGGTTGGTTCAATCTCTGCCTCTTACTTTCATAAATACATTTTGCTTTCTGGCTCAGTTTAACAGACACTCAAACCTTCACAACACAATCTTACAGGCAACATATATCAGTACTTTCTAGTTCATTTCACTTTTTAGTATGCTCTTGTCATAACACAGTAATTTGATTTTATAATATTTGATGAATTGTGATCTGCAAGTTTGAAAACCATGCTCTAGCTTGTTCTGATAAATCCTCTGAATTTCCCTGTCAGTATATATTATTTATTCAGCAAAAAAATTAATTTCAAGTAACTTTTATTTATTAAAAAGACTATGGGGTTTTTTCCTTCTTAACATGAAAATCACATTCTAAACATCACAGTTTTTAAATCATTACAATAAGTTAATTAAAAATAACCAAGCCGTTGATTGGCTATGCTTTATAAAAGATAATGTAAAAATGTTTGTGTGTGTGTGTATGTGTGTTCATGCATGCGTACATTACTAATACCCTTTATTTCATGGCTCCAGAGAGTAAAATCTCAACAACTAATGGGAACTCTGGGGATAACTTGATCAAATGTGTACCCCGATCCAGATAACTGAGTGTATTGGACCTGTTGTTCGACCTGTAAGATTAGCAATGCTGATAGATCTTGGAACTCCTTTCTTTCCTACTGCTGAGGGCTGGGAACCTTTTCTTGCATTTCTATTAACCCTTTCCCATTGCAAGGTACCACCTCATCAGGTGACAATAATTACAACCACAAGAGCAGTGAACTCATTCTCAGATCTTTTAGATACTCCTACTTGTTGGCTAGCCCCCTATTCAAACAGGCAATTGAATTGTCAGTGTTCTCCGTAGAAGCTAGTTGACCACATTGGACTTGGCAGACATTTCAGAAGATCTGTCCATGTTAGAATTTTCCCCACACCAGGCACTGTAATCCTAGCTACTCAGGAGGCTGAGATGTGAGGATTGTGGTTTAAAGCCAGCCCTGGCAGGAAAGTCCATGAGACTCTTACCTCCAATTAACCACCAGAAAACTGAAGTGGTGGTACTGTGGCTTTAAGTGATAGAGCCCTAACCTTGAGCAAAAGGAGCTTAGGGACAGTGCCCAGAGCCTGACTTCAAGCCCCACCACTGACTAAAAGGGGGAAAAAAAAAGAAAGAATTTTCTCCATCCTTCAGATGAAAAACATGCAAGTCACAGATGACCCTGGCATTCAGGTTTTTTGTTTTGTTGTTTTATGAGACCTTAGCTGTAGGAGCGGTAGTAGCTTGTGTGGGCCCCTCGAGTCTCTTTCCCAGGGATGAACTTTTCTAACTAAAGGGCAGGCCCCTCACTGATCCTGGGACAGCTATCCCGTTCCTACATTAAGGTAATCAGGCTTCCTGTGGGTTGAAATGCTGCTTTCACGGGCTAGTGTGGGTCACAACCTTGGGGTCCTACTTTTTGCCCCACTGCCACGAAGCTGCTCTGATCTTTCTAATGGAATCCTTGCTCTCCTCTTAGTTGAAGTGGTGTTTACCCCAGATTTCCTGGAAAAGGCCTCTTGAGAGTAAGAATATCTGTCCTCTTCACGATATATGAGTATCTTTATTTTTCCTGGTCTTACCTTCCCATCTTCTTGAAATAGGAGAGGCTGATCCATTTGACCAGCTGTTCTCACTTTCCTAAGCCATAGCTCAGTCTGGCTCTCTTATCCAGGACTCTAGGATTTTCCAGCTAATGTCCCTGATGGACTCCTGCTCTTAACTGGCCCCTCACTCCTTTGTACCAAGCTACTTGGCCAACACTGTTCTTTCAGGGAAATTTAGTCAGGCAGCTGGGAAGTTTCCTCTGCTCTATCTAAATGGGCCCTAGAGAGAATAACTTAAGGGAGGAAGGATTTTCTTTCAGAGGTTTTAGTCCACAGCTGATTCATCCCATGGATGCCTAGACATCTGGTGGCAGGAGCTTCTTTACCTCATGGGAGACAGGAAGCAGAGAGAAAGCAAGGGAAGAGAGAGAAGGAGAGGGCAGGGGAAACAAAAGGGAAAGGAGAAGAGAAGAAAGAAAGGGAGAGGTTAGAAGGAGAGAAGAGGAAGGCCAGAACAACATATGCCCTTCAGAGAGACACCCCCAGTGACCCATTTCCTGCAACTAAGCCCCACTTCCCAAAATTTCCACTAGCTTCCAAAATAGCACTGTCAGCTGGAACCAAGCTTTCAGTACATGCATCCTGTACATGAGTTCTCAGCTTATGAATTCAGGGTGGGGGGTGGGGAGGGAGCATTTCATACTGAAGCCATAAGAGATTGCAAAGACAAACCTGTGAACTTTCAACAATTGATGCCTAATTGCTGAGGTTGGAGGAGGGCATACACCCCTAAAGGCAGGGAGCCCAGACCCAGCAGCAGGTGGAAGGTCCTTCCCAGTGGGGGAGGGACAGCTGCCATGAGACTGTGGGATAGGAAGGCTGCAGCAGGGCCTGGCATTGTGGGTGTTGCTATTTGTGTCTCAGGTCAGTTGTCAGATTGCCTATTCCTAGCTATTTTCCATTGGGAGGAAAGGCCAAATCTGAGAGCCCTCTCAGTTCCCAACACCAGCCGCTGCCACTGGGAAGAATGTTTGTGTTTCCTTTCTGGTGTGATTTGGAAGTTGTCATCAAGATATGAAGGAAGCTTGTGACCTAGGCCTTTCCCTCCAGGGGTTCAGTTTCCCTCTCTCTTAGACAGTGGGAAAGAACAGTAAATGGGGCCAATGTTTACCTTCTCCCTGCGAAGTGCTGGCCTCTGGCCTGCTGCTTCTGGATTCTTTCTTGAAATGGTAGCAGTGGCCACCCAGGGGGCTTCTGTACTTGAGACTACACACCACGTGATGGTCTCGAATCATCATACGACTGCCAGGTAGTTAGAGATTCCTCGCTCCAGCTTCAAAGACTCAACATGAGATTAAAAATAGAAAATAAATAGGAGATTAGATAAAACCTCAGAAGAACGTCCAGTTCTAAACATCCTGGTAATGATACCTGGTCAGAAGGTGACCTGTCCTTTAGTCAAAAGAAAAAGAGTAGGGTCGAAGGCATAGCTCAAGTGGTCGAATACCTGTCTACTAATCACAAATCCCTCAGTTCAAGCCCAATACTTTCAAAAGGAAGAGGTGAAGTCCCCAGAAAAGGAAGAGAAGGCCCACTTTTAGAGTTGTGTGTGTGTGTGTGTGTGTGTGTGTGTGTGTGTGTGTGTGTGTGTTGGTCCTGGGGCTTGAACTCAGTGTCTGGGTACTGTCCCTGAGGTTTTTTTACTCAATGCTAGTGCTCTACCACTTCCTGCTTTTTTCGTAGTTGATTGGAGATAAAAAGTCTTACAGACTGTCCTGTCTCAGCTGACTTAGAACCACAATCCTTAGATCTCAGGCTCTTGGGTAGGATTACTCAAAGATTACAGGTGTGAGCCACTGATAGCTGGCCTCACTTTTAATCCCTTGACTCGAAAAAGTGTCCAGTACCACCACATGCCCACCCAGCCTCCTTGCTGGGATATTCTAAGTCTTTTTCTGGCCTTCCCCACCCTTCTCTCCAACCTAATTCCTTTCCCCCATCCGGACTACCCCCTTCAGGTTTGCCACAACCTCATACAAACATAGGACACCCCCCCCCCAGCACTGTTGCTGCTCCCTATCTGGGTTGACTCAGTGATCTGCCATAAAATGACCACTTCCCTGTTCCTCTGTCCAGTCATCTCCTTTCCTATCAAGCTCACTTTCCCTCCCTACCCCCAGCCCACAGCTACATGAGTCTCTCTAAATGTCTACACCACCTACTCACAGGATTCTTGGCCCTTGGCAAATAATGCTTGCTGCCTTTCCCAATAACTACCCATAGTGGACTCCATTCTTGTACCATTGGGGGAAGGACCAGCTCTGTAGTCCCTTCATTTACCACCCCCACACACATACATACATACATACATAGTGCCATGACCCCATTCTAATTCCTTGGACCAGTCCCATTCATCTAGCCATCAGCATTCTCTCTGCTCAGGATCCAGCATTGGGATCAGAGCCAAGTTAAGCTTCAGTTAATGTTTGTTGAATGACTGGCTGGGTTTTTGTGGCCTCTAGGAGGTAAATGAAAGCTAGCCAATGCAATGGGAATAGTGATTATACTTAGAAAGGACACTTGTTAGTTCTGGGATAGGTCTCAGATCAGATTCCAGGTAGGTCATTTTCTCCCTTCCACACCCTCTCTTGTCCTTCTGGAAGCTCCAGCCAAAGGGCAGGGCTACAGTAGGAGTTCAGGACTGTAAAATTCCTCTGTACTTTTCCAAGTTGCCTAAAGTCTATTTTCAACAGTAACAGAAGCACACTGATAGTTGCCAACAAAGAGGAAGTGTCAGTGTGACCCCTGAGTGACCTTCAAAGCCCTGTTCCCAGGTGTTGTCCCAACATAGAAAAGTGATGGAAGAGCTGAGTACTGGTGGCCCATATCTGTTCAGGGGGCTGAGATCTGGGGATCGTGGTTCTAAACCAGCCCAGGCAATAAAGTGTGTGAGACTCTTATTTCCAATTATCCAGGAAAAAAGCCAGAAATGAAGCTGTGGCTCAGGTGGTAGAGTGCTAGGCTTGTGTGAAAATGCCAACAGATAGCACTGAGAGAAAATGCCCCAAGTATTGGCACGCACACACACAAAGAAAGATGAAAGAAAACATGGTAGCTGGACAGAGGGTGGAGGAGGGCTGTGGACCCCAGAGCAGGGTTCTCCTCTGGAAGCCTTAGCTTAGGTAAATGGTTAACTAAAGGGAGGATTTTTCTCAGTGCCTCTGCTGCCAGAGAAGTCACCTTTAGTTGTTGGCCCTTATGTGAGATGTGAGATCTGAGCCAAGTAGAGCTAAGTCATGGGTGGGTTACTGCCCACCTTATTCTTCTGCCTCTGCCTGCTCAAAAGGTGGTGGGAGGCATGCAGACCAGCTGCTGGGAATGCTGGCTGGGAGGAGGGAAAGACACACCACACACACACACACACACACACACACACACACACACACACACACACACACACACACACACACACACACACACACACACACACACACACACACACACACACACACACACAGAGGAATGTTGGAAATAACCCTCTGACTATTTAGATAAAAAAAAGAAAACAAGAAGGCCAATTCTGGTCACATGGAACAGGGGACATACGTTTGGGGAGATTTCTCTCCCACCTAATCCTCTTCCTCTCCAACCCCAGCTCCCAGGTACCTGCAAACCCACTGCCTAATATATGTTTAAGTCTGTTGGCAGAGTGGCTGCCCAGCCCTCTGCAGTTCCCCCATGTGTGCCACATTCAGTGTAGCTCAGTAGCTTGCAGTGTCACCCCTCTGGATGCTTCAGTGACTTTGGGGGAGCTCACTATCCACTTGCTTCATTTGTTCAGGATGACTTTTTCCATTCTGTGCACCCCCCGCCCCCCGCCGTGCTCATGGGAGCTGGCACAGTCCCATGGTCTCCAGGCCTCGGCTGGCCAGTGCCGGCGGGCTTTCTCCATTTGGATGTGTGTGACTGTGTGGTGCTGGCCTTAGGGTGGGTTGGGGGAGAGTGTGAGCCAAGCCTCCCGGGACCCTGCCTCCACTGAACACAGGCTGCTCCTTGGAAGGCTTGGAGCTTCTTTGGTGTCATATTTTATTCATATGAGCGCACGGCAGACGCATCCGTGCATGTCCCTGCAGTGGTTCCCTGGGCAGCCCAGCCTCATGGCCAAGTGGCTCTGAACTTCAGGCCATGGAACCTAAAGAGGCAGAAAAAAAACTTGAGGGGTAACCCAAAAGATCCCTCCCGTCCCATCTTCATGCTGCAGCGGGTGGGCTGGCGAGGAGGGGCCAGGGCAGGGAGGAGGGCTAGCCGGGCTGGTGAGAAATCTAGGAGCAGCCCTTGCAGAGCCCTCAGTGGTCAAACCTGATCTGGATATCCACTCAAGCTGATCTCAGTTCTTGCTGTGCTCTTAAAGGTCCATTGTGTGATCTTCTTTAAAGAAATATTTTATTTCCAATGCAGACACAGCCCTTGACGTAGCAGTAACAAACATCACCCCTGAGAGACACATGGCTGTGAAGTGTTTTGGTATGTAACCTCCTGTCTTTGCCTTACACAGAAGGCTTCGTCTCACTCTTCTCTTTGTCCCTCAAGTGGGTGCCTCCTACCCCTGATGCTCAGGCTTCAGGAGGCCTGGAGTGAAGGCAAGAGGTCAGCTTGGACAGGAGGTCTCTTCTACAAGGGGCTGGTTTGGGTTGGGGGGGGCATTTTGCCATCTTGCACCCAACAAGAGTTTCTTTGAGAACACCACTCCCAGCCCCCCACTCTGAAGATGGAAGTCAAATTTTCGGATTCTGCTGTGCAGAGGAGAGAGGTCACTAGGCTCTAATGCATTTACCATTGACTGCCCCTCTTGTAGTGCGTCTATTAGTGAGTAATTTGATTTGTACCTATTCATTTGCAGTCCCTGCAGGAGCCTGGAGCTGGCCCCTAGTATAATTGGTGCTGTCTCTATTTTTACATCATTAGATTAGCCCCGACTCCTGGCCACTTGTTGTCTGCGCTTGTCTGTCCATTTATACAACCTAATGTAACACAAAATTCATTACTGATCACATTACTTTCAACTCTGAAGCCAGCCTTGTGATAAACATTTGGTTAACCCCTTCCTCCCCACGGGAGGGCTGGCAGAGCAAATGCACTTCTGCTCGACAGGCAAATCAATATCTTAATACACCAAAGTGGAATTGCATTTCTAGATTTGTTATTCCTCCTGGAGGAACAAATGGAAAGGCTCGTCTGAGCTGGCTGAATTGAATAATGAATAGGGCCCCGGCACCAGCAGCCAGTCTGCGAACACAAAGGCTGAGCTGCGGCAGCCCAGCCTGCTTCCTGCAGACAGACAGGCAAATGGACAGGTAGGCTCACTGCAGTTCAGGAGACTACGGTTCTCTCCTGTTATAGCACAAGAACGCCAACCAGAACGCAGGTTGAGATCCAAAGGGGGCCACAGAGACCTTGACCTAACACTATGCCTTGTGCCAGGCTTGATATAGGACAGTGGACTAAGAATTGGGTTTATTTCCTTAAGATCTAATTCACTTTAAAGACCACCAGATATGTGGGCCTCATGCTAAATACCAAAAGATTCGTTCCTTTACTAAATTCAAGTTTACAAAACACTATACCTAGTGTGAACTAGGTCAGTGCTATTGGAATGATTGATTCACACCAGCCTGTGTGGATATGTGCCTGCCTCCCACGTCAATATTCTTTGCCACCCAGATGCCACATGTGCCTGTGCATCTTGCTAGCTCTCCCTTACAAGCGGTAAGTGAGATTCTTACACAGGAGTCTTAAAGGGATTGCAGCATGCTCTACCCCTGTCCTGGTCAAGCCTCTCCCCAGCTCCCAGCTGTCTCTGGGTAGCATCCACACCCACAATAAGTCACTAACTCACAAGGAAGTGTGTTCCAAAAAGAAACATCCCACCACTTATTAAGAAAATCTCATAAAAGTCTATGAGAAATATAGGCATGGAGGAAACAGAATGGAACCCATTAGCATGAAAGTCATATAAACCGCTGTGTGAAAAGAAACTATATGCTGAGGATGCTCGGTGGGCAGGGAAACTGGGAAGGCAGGTGCCTCAGGAATGTTCTGCCTGAAGTGGAGAAGTCCTGAACAGGAGGCCATGGAGGAGAGGCCCTAGAGCCTGAGATCATGTGTCCTTCCTACTGAGCGGGACATGCCCCTTCTCACAAAGGACTGAACCTCGGACCCCACTGACCCTATTCTTGTGGGTCCTTGTAGCCACAAATGACCAGCAATCCTGAGATGCAATCCCAGGATTCTTTGGGCTCAGATGCCATTCTTGCCCTAGCTGTTCGATGATATCCCCTTCCTGCATGGGGTGGGGAGAGTAGGGGTAGGTGCCTCCATGCAGCAGGTTTGCAGCCCCAGGGTGGAGGTAGGAAGTGTGGGGACCACACACTGTAGTCTCTTGTAGTTGGCTATAGGGCCAAGCCAGGCCAGAAACTTAACTCCCAAATGTTTCTTCTTGTGAGGAGTTTGGAAAAAGGGATTTTCTTGGTAGATATTACAGGATACCCCATATCTCAGCAATGAATGCAAACAAGTGGCACTAAAGTGAGCTCAGGGCTGTGGGAGAATCAGAGCAGCGGTGGCACTGGCCTTTCTACAGTGCCCATGGCAGGACTCCAAGACATGATAAGGCCCTGTCTTGGAAGGAAGAAGGGAAGGAAGGGAGGAAGGAAGAAGAGGGAGGGAAGGAAACAAAAAAAGAAAAGAAAAAAAAAGAAACAGAGGGCTGGGAAGGTGGCTCAGTGGTAGAGCACTTGCCTTGCATGCATGAGGCCCTGGGTTCAATTCTTCAGCACCACATAAGCAGAAAAAGCCAAAAGTGGCGCTGTGGCTCAAGTGATAGAGGGCTATACTTGAGCTGAAGAGCTGAGGGACAGCACCCAGGCCCAGAGTTCAGGCCCACAACCAACAACAAAAAAAAGAAAACAGATAAGCACAGAGGCCTTCGCAGTCTAGGAGACCATGACAGGGAAGAGTGAGTGAGTCTGCAGTGGAATGAGGGGCTGTGATTTTTTAACCTTGATGGAAAGGGGGAAAAGCCACATCTTACCAAACCCTTTGGCTGAGTCGTAGAGAATTTAATTACACTTGGACATTTGAATGAGAACCAGATGTGGCTCTGGCCCCGCTGGCCAGGCGTGTTCAAAGTGTAGTGTCTCTCCTGTGATCTGCAGGCCCTGTGCTAGCTCATCAGGCTGCAGGCTAGCTCGGGAAGTCCCCTTGCTTTCAAGCTGGGGTGGGGGGTTTCCAAGCTTTGTGGCTAAACTTCAGGAGACTAAGTAGGTCAAGGCCAGCTGCCGGGTACCTGATTCCCAGCAAGAGTTTCAAGTCCTGTCTCCTCCTGCATTGGAAGTAGGCCTGGATGCCAGTGCCAGTCCCTCAGGAGCACCCATACATGCACAGAAGTCATGCCATGGCGCCCAGCTGAGTTCTGGGTCCACCTTATACATCTGCTGAGGCTCTGCCCCCAGCACTGTACCCACGACCAGAGCTAAATGAAGATACTTCAGCTTGCCCCGGGGTCAGCCTGATAATGAGGCCAGTGTCCCCTAACCAATGCCTCTTACACTGTTCTGCCTCTTGGGACTCCTGTGTACCCCTTTCTCATTAGAGCCTTACACATGCAGAAAGGTCCCTGAAGCACACCCACCCCTCCTGGTTGACAGATGCTGAAGCAACTGAGAAGCAAGTACTTGGCCCAAGTCACTCAGCATGTCCATGACAGCACAAGGGCCCACTCAGTGTAGCAACCCTGGTCAAGTCTTTCTCTGCCTGGCGTTGGTGCAGCTTTCTTTCTCCTAGACATGAACAAAGAGTCCAGTCAGGGCTCTGCCCTCTGGCCAACATGAAGCTCAACTTTGTTCAGTCCTCAAATGTCAAGTTGGCTCAGCCTTTTCTGTCCCTGTGTTTAGTGTGTTGTGACAAGAGGGAGTCTCCCTTGCTGAGGGTTTCAAGTTCCATGAGTATGGTAGATGCGGGGCTTGGGGTCCCAGCTGATCCTTCTAGCTTCCCCTTGGAAGTGCCTGGGTGGTGTGGGTTTCTTGGGGCTGGTTCAAGTCTTACCCAGCCTGGAGTTGGTACAGCATGGCTGTAGGCAGGCACCTAGGACAAGGTTTCAGCCTCCCGCCAGCACCCCTCAAGCTCAGTACCTACTGCTCCTCAGTATGCCAAAGGCCATGAAGGAGAATCCCGGGGTGGAGACAAAGGACCAGACCTGTTGAAATGGGTCAAGGCTCTCAAATCCATCCCTTACTCTTTCCTCTCTCCTTTTCTTTCCTGCTTTTTTCTCCCTTTCCAATATTCCATCATGCTCATAATGGCCCTGTCTTTACTGGGAACACAGGAGGTTTGGAATCTAGCCTCCCCCAGCCTCCTATCTCAAGGCCATGCTGGACTTCCAGCAGCAGCAGGTGTCCCAGGCACCTGAGGGTCTGCCAGAGGGAGGTGGGGGGCAGAGGAATGCATTGTGCCCTTTGCCCAGTTCCCTGGGTGGAAACCTCAGCAGAGAGGCTCTAGCCACACTTTCACATTGTCGGGGCTGTGGACAGCCAGGAGCATCAGCGGCCTCCCCGCAGGCCCCACTGAGGCTCCGAAGAGCCCATTCATGGCCCCTGTGGCACAGGAAGCAGCCAGGCATCCTGAGTCAAGAGCGCCTAAGATTTACCTTCACCCTTGGCGGCAGAGAGTACGGGTGGGGGCAGGAGAGGCCACAGAGCCTGGGCCTCAACCTGTTGCCATGATGTTCTGGGTGTCAGTGCCTGAAGGAGTCAGGAAAAAAAGCTGGGCAGGGGGAAAGATGTGGGTATCATGGCAGCCTATGGGCTGAAGGAGACTCCTGCCCTGGAGGTGGCCCGAGCTGCAGCCACTTAGGCTGGTGGCAGGGACCCCTGTGTGGGAACACAAGTCTGTGGCACTGGCCAGCCAGGGGAGTGGACTCGCTCATCCGTGCTAACCTCAGAGAGAAGAGCAGGCTGGAGCCGACCTGCTCCGCAGCCTCACAGCTCCAGCACTCTAAACCAGGGCTCCCTGATGGGAATAGGAGGAGGAATGACTTGGACCTCAGCCTGGCCAGGGAATCAGAGCGCCCTACTGAGAGAGGAAGGAAGAGAAAGGGGGCTCCTCCCTCAGACATCACTCATCTTGGCCCCCAGCCTTCCAAAGCCACCCCCAGAGTGAGCAAAGACATTCCCTGTCTGTTGGGACCTCTGCAAACTCTGGAACCTCACAGCAGGACCTAGAGGGGTGGGCAGAGGGAAGGCAGGCAGAGTGAGGGGAAAGCAAGTCCTCCCTGTAGGCCATCTCCCTTAACAGCTGTCCCTTTATCCTCCTAAAAAAGTGCCCTGGCTTGCCAGTGCTGGTGGCTCACACCTGTAATCCTTGCTACCCAGGAGGCTGAGATCTGAGGATCGTGGTTCAAAGCCAGCCTAGGCAGGAAAATCCATGCGACTCTTCTCTCCAATTAATCACAGAAAAAGCTGGAAGTGGCACTATGGCTTAGTGGTAGAGTGCTGGACTTGAGCAAAAGTTGCTTAGGGACAGTGCCCAGGCCCAAAGTTCAAGGCACAAGTTGAGTACTAAAAAAAAAAAAAAGCACCCTGATCGCTGGCTCTCGCTCTGAGAGTGGTCTTAACAGTGCTATTAAAGTTTTAGCACTCCAGCTCCAGCTCCACCTCACCGAACAGGCCCTGGGCTGGTATAAGACAAGTCATGTCTGCCAGGGCCACCTCCTACTTGGCATTTGGGTCAGCTCTCTAGGTTCTGGCTGCAGGAAGCTGCCAACCCTGCTTATTAGCACCCGGAGATAGTGAAGCCTCCCAGTCCCCGAGCCTCTCACTGCCGGGCCATTTTGCAAAGCTGGTCTCCCAGTGTAGACACCACATTGACACCATTTGTAACAGTCCTGGGGTTTCCTGGTCTCCTCACTACATAGGGGTGTGTATATGTAGTTATTCTCCACCAAGGAAAAATGCTGACATTTCCAATCTTTTAATGAGAGGGACACACACACACACACACACACACACACACATACACACACCTCTGCCTCCCCACCCTCAAGCAGAAGGGAGCTGAAGTGTGTGAATATTTGTCACAATGTTCCCCTGAGCCAAGAGAGGGGCAAGACAGGGCAGTTTGTTCGGTTGCTTTGCGCTGTTTCCATCCACCGGCCTGGGCTGCCACCAAGTCCACCCCAGGCAGGGTGTCCTCTGCGGCCCTTGCTAACATGGGAGACCTGGGAGGCGGATATGGTGGTGGGAGGAGTGAGTGGGTGCTTGTCAACAGGGCTGGAGATTTATTTTCTGTCTCGGAAGGTGTTTGCAAAGAGGCAAGCACCTCTTTGAAATGAGGAAAGTGAAAAGCTGTAAACACAATACCTGCCATCTTCTTCCCTAAGCCATTTCTTGATTAAAAAGACTCTTTCCCAGGCTCCAGTGGGGAGGGAGCTGGGGGGGGGGGGCTGGGTGGCAGAGGCACCTGCTGGAGAAAGAGACTGGAGGGGGATGCTGAAGTCCTGGGGATAATCACAATGACTAATTCAATTGCCACAATAATAGTAACTCACGTTTGCTGACTGGAAGCTTTAAGCACTTTGTGATGTGCTCCCCATGCATTATTTAATTTCATTCTTACAACCAGGCTATGAAACAGACATTGTTATCCTCATGCTCAGGAACCTGAGGCATACAGGTTGGAGTAATCCGGCTGTGCTTACGATCCCTTCCCTAGACTACTTCCACCCATCTGGCCATCCGGCCAGCCCCACCGGCCTTCTCAGGCTGAGGCTGGGCAGGGTTGAGGGGAGCTGCCCCTGGGTAGCTCCAGAAGTGGGTGGGGCCTGATGCAGAGGCAGACTCCTCCCATCAGGTCTAATCCCACTCCCACCAGGCAGCTTGGGTGGTTAACTTAGAACTAGAGTTGTGGCTGCAGCCAGGGCCCAATAAAAGTGCTCTGCTAATCCCTTTAATGAGCAGCCCCTTGATGCTCACGCAGAGCAAGGCTGGCTGGAGCCTGAGAGGAAGCCAGGGGGGCTGCGCTCCTTTTTGTAGTGGGCGGAAGTGCCAGGGCTGCCCTTGCAGGCTGGGACATGGGCTCCCTGCCCTCAAACATGCACAGCAGGGCCCTCCCTGACCCACGTTGGATCCACCTTAGGCTCCCTCGGGGTCGTTAAGACTGCATAAATCACCTACCAGAATCAAAGATGCCCCCACAGTCCTGGACTGGCCAGACTCAGACAGCACTCAGCCCAAAATAAGGTTCACGCTTGGCCCTCTGCTGAGGTTCCCATGCACTTAGGCTTCCCTGGCTCGTCGCCAGCGTTCTCCCAGGCCTGGGACCCTGGGCAGTTCATCTCCTTCCCAAGGAATGGGGGAACTGGACATCATGGTGTAGGAGTGTGAAAAACAAACACCTCATCCAGTCCAGCTCACAGCTCTGAGGAGCCAGACTTTCTGCTCCCCCTTGGCCAAAGGGCTGGGGTATGCACTAAGGGACAGGAGGACCTTTTATTGTGGCAGCCATGCCCTATCTCCTCGCATAGACTCTTCGCTGTGTCTCCCCGAGCATCCAATCCAAATCCCTTCTCTCCATCCTCGTCTCTCAGCACCTCCAACACCTTTGGATTTTGATGGGCATAATGTGGGGTTGAGATGGAGGGTGCTCCTCCCTTATTTTATTTTATAAGATTACTTACTGCCCCTTCCATTACTCCCTTCCTCGTATGGCCTTATACCCCAGACTGTGCCACGAAAAACAGGCTGTGGGTGTCAAGCGTGTTTCCAGCAGGGAATAGAGGGACACAGCCAGTGGCGGGCATGATGGCCTTCACTCACTCCACTTTTCCCTCCAGAGGTGGGAAACTCAGAGCCAGTTGGGGACACAGGATATACACTCCCATGGGGCTGGATGTCCTTAGAGAATGTGGGACTATTAGCCATTTTCCTAAGGGGCTAGTTTTCATCTTCTGTCCTATGCGAGGATCTAGACAACAAGCACTCTTAGAGCGAATTTTACCACGAGCCCAAATTCCCAGGCCTCTAGGAGGTAGAGGAACTAGTTGGGGACTTTTCCCAGGTCACACAGTCCCTGGCATTGTCCAGGGCCCTGGCTTGTTTCTAGTGGGTTTTGCATATAAGTGTGTCTCTGCAGCAGGAGAACTGTAGAGTTGGGGGGAGGGGGGGCTGGGAGTGGGGAGGAGGGCCACAACCAAGAGTGGGGGTACTAAACTACAACATCCGAGTCTCCCCGACAACTGTGCACCTGTCTCCTTTCCCTTCCGCCCCCCTCCCTCCCCACCCCCCTGCAAACTACCTGCATGGGGACTCATCTGGCACTGCATGGGCCATAGGTCCCTGCCTCTACCCCTCCTAAAGCTGTCCTCATGCTTACTGTGTGATTCCTTTTCCCCTGCCCCAATGCGGAACGAGTCACAACATTTGCATCTCTGGGACTCCCGAGACTGGTCAGTCTGCAACCACCTCCACATGCATGTCCGTGTCCGTGACTTCAGGATTCCACAGCAAGCTTACCCTCCTCCTGGTGTGACACCCCGCACCTCCTTCCACCCTTTCCACTGCTTGCAGAGATCAGTGTACTTCTCAATCATTGTCCATATCTTTTCCAAAAAGATTCCTCAATGCTTTTCTTTCCAAAAGGGAAAAAAAAAGGAAAAAAAAAACAATGCCAACAGCCCAGCGTCCGTGAACAACCCAACAGTAACAAAGCATGCATTCGGGATGGAGGAAGGTAAGGCCACACATTTCCATTTGCTGCTTGCTCCTAGGGCTGGGCAGCTGGGATGACTTGAAGTAGGGATTCCTGTGTGCTCCCCTCCTCCACAACCAGGTCCCACCCACTCTTACTTTTTTCCATGTTGGGAGAGGGGGTACAGCCTAGAGAGCAGGCACATAGAAAAGCCCCCAAGAAGCAAGGCACTGATGGCTCATGCCTGTAATCCTAGCTACTCAGGTTCGAAACCAGTCAGGGCAAGAAAATCCATGAGACTCTTATCTCCAATAAATTAAAAAAAAAAAAAAAAAAAAAGCTGGGCCAGGTGCCAGTGGCTCACGCCTGTAATCCTAGCTCCTCAGGTGGCTGAGATCTGAGGATCATGGTTCAAAGCCAGCCTGGGGAGGAAAAGCCTTGAAACTCTTATCTCCAGAAAACCGGAAGTGAAGCTGTGGCTCAAGTGGTAGAGCACTAGCCTTGAGCTGAAGAGCTGAGGGACAGGACTTAGGCCCAGAGTTCAGGCCCCATGACTGACAAAAAAAAAAAAAAAAAAAAAGCTGGAAGTGGAGCTGTGGCTCCAGTGGTAGAGTGCTAACCTTGAGCAAAAGAAGCTTAGGGACAGCACCCCAGCCCTGAGTTCAAGCCCTAAGACTGGCACAAAGTATCAATTAATTAAAATTAAGTACCAAAAAGGGCTGGAGCATGGCTCAAATGATAGATTTCCGCTTAGTAAGTATATGGTCCCAGTACTGCCAAAATAAAGAAAATTAAAAAGAGAAGTACCCAGGAGGCTGTCCCAGAGCCAGCAAGACTCCTGGTTCTTTTACGGTTTCTCCATGCTGGAGAAAGCCTTCCTCTTGCCACATCATTCATTCATTCATTCATTCAGGACATGATTTTTGAACACTTATTTTCAGGCCAGGGATTAATTACCACTGGGGATATAGATGAGGCGTCCCCTCTCTGCAGGGACCGCTCTTCCTGGGGAGACACACCTGGGAACATTCAAGAGCCTGGCTAGAAGTCAGCATGGAGCTTTGCAGAGCTTGGGAAGATGGACTGTGTTCTGGAGCGCAGGAAGTCTGGCAGATCTTCAGGCATAGAAAGTTGCATGAGCCCAGATCCATGAACCTAGAGCCTAAAGCTATCTGCACAGATTCCTTAGCTGGGGAGCACATGAGCGAGCCAGGCTTGAAAAGAATCTTTTTTGGTAGTGCTGGGCAGTTAAGATTTTGATCCTGAGTGAGCTAAGGAGTGGCAGAGAGAGAAAGGAGAGGAAAAGCAAGGTGAGGTTTGTACTCTGGGTGGAAGGATCTGGAAGTGAGGGGGCCCAGGTGGCAGGGCAAGGTAGTCAGGGCAAGAGACATCCAGGAGACAGAGTCAGCAGAGCCTTGAGTACCCTGGGACATGAGGGCAAAAAGAATCCTGCCCACCCCATCTCACTCAGGTCTACACAGTAAAGAGAGAAATGCAAACAATCCAGGCACAGTGGCTCATGCCTGTAATCTGAGCTACTTGGGGAGCTGAGATTAGGAGAATGACTGTTCAAGTCCAACCCAGACAGAAGAGTTTGTGAGACACCCCTCCCTTCTCTCAACCTATAGCAGGAGGAGTTGGACCACATCTGTCATCCCAAGCTACATGAAAAGATGAGATTGGGAAGATGATGGGTCCAGGCTAGCCTAGGCAGAAAAGTTCATGAGATTCCATCTTCACAGAAAGAAGCTGGGCATGATGGCCACATGTCTGTCATGCTAGCTACAATGGGAAGGAAGCAGGACCCTATCTCAAAAATAACCAGAGCCAAAAAAGGCTAAGGGGGGGGGCATGGCTCCGCAGTAGAGCACCTGCCTAGCAAGCATGAGATTCTGAGTTGAAACTCCAGTATTGCCACACAAAAAGAAAAGGCAAAAGAAAATGTGAACAAGCAGCCCAGGTGATGCCTGGCCCCAAGAGCAACAAATCCATTTGTAACTGTCCTACACTGTCACATGATGGATGGGGCGTATCCAGTCAGACTTGTGTGATGGGGTTGCTAAGGCGGCTGGGGTGTTGCTGGGACCTGCACCAAGGGATGGTGGGATACCCCGCTTGGACCCAGGCTCTGGTTTCCTTGGCTTCCTTGGCAGTGTGGATGTGTCGCATTTTGCATCAAGATGGTTGGGGTTGTCTCTGTTCTGGTGGCCTTTCCCATTGCTTCATC
Organism: Dipodomys spectabilis; assembly: GCF_019054845.1. Lineage (NCBI taxonomy): Eukaryota > Metazoa > Chordata > Mammalia > Rodentia > Heteromyidae > Dipodomys > Dipodomys spectabilis. The sequence continues at coordinate 9,268,065 of NW_024870681.1, forward strand.
TGGGGCTTCCCATCCGGATCCTGAGGAGGCCCCTGCGTTTCTTGCTACTGCCTACTCCTCTCCTGCCCGCCTGGCCCTGCTGTCAGCGCCCCCTAGTGCCAGGTTGGCTGTGCTGGTGGGCAAAAGCTTCTGAAACAAAGTGGGGGCCTCACAGGTCTTCCCCCCTCCCCAAACCCTTTGGCTTGCTTATGGGAAAAGAAAGGGGAGGGAGCGTGCTCTCTTGGAGTCTTCCACTTCCACAAAGAGCACCCAGAGCCTAGTCTTTGCTTTCCTAGACTTTCCTTCTCCTGGCACAATGACCTGTACACCCCTGCCCCCAAATTAGGGTGATACTGAATAATGAGCAAGGGAAAGAGATCCTACCCAGCACCCTCCTGCCTTGTTTTCTATCCATACCCAAATATCTTTGGACTTTTTCCAGAATCAAGTCCCCATCAGTGACCAGTGTCTGTGGGAGATCAGGTACCACAACCAGACCCCCCCCTCCTTCCATCGTGTGCAATCTGCTGGGAGGCTGTGGTGTCCTGGTGTATGCATCCAGCCTGGGTCCAGACCATCCATGGCCACTGCAGCCTCAGCCCCTTCCCCAATCTAGGTGCCTTCCTTTCCCCTGCTCTGTTCTGTGACTGCTATGGAGCGGACTGAGTGCCTTGGGGGTGGCCTGCATGGTGTGGGGGTCAATAGTCAGTTCCTAGCCAGCTGTTGGTGGCCAGCCCAGGGGTCACCGGTGCTGTGTGTGTGGTGGCAGGGGCTAGCATGGAATGGTGTACACACTTTGCTGTTTCAGGTAACTGCTTTAAGGTTCTGCACTCCTGAGCTGGAAAGGCAAAAGGCCACAGTTCCAAACAGGCTTACCTTGGGCCAATGCTAAGCTTCAGGCTCCTACATCTTGGCTTAGAAAAAACTCCAGAGACTACTTAAGAATGTGTGTTCCGAGTCACAGGGAAGGGCTGACAGGGACAGGAACTAGACACCTTCAGAAAGCTGAGACGTGTTCCCTTCATCCTTATATTCCACAAGCCAGGGATCCTGTTCCAAATCCCTTGCCCCAGTTTCTATGTGGGATGGAGAGATAGTGGGGCAGTTAAGGTATCCATTGCTAAAGAAGACCCGTCAGGCTGCCATATCCAAGATGGCGGCATGAATGGGCAGCAGCCAGCATGCCCAGTAGGTCTTGCAGCCTACTTTATGGGTCAGCTCTCAATGTGTTCATTCTGTGGGCTCCAGAAGATTTGGAGCGAAGAGAAGGCAGAAAGAAAACATTCAGGCAAATAGGAACCCCCTCTCTGAATACTCCCCTCACCCCTACCACCCAAAAAGCATTCCCTATTACAAGGAAACAAAACATTTCCAGAATGTACCAAGGATGAGTGCCTGGCCAGCAGGCGGGCTGTGTAAGTGACAGCAAGTGACAAGGCAGTGGCTGAGCTGGGGGCAGAAATCCAGGGACGGGTGGGGCAGGAGAGGAAAGGTAGAGCACATCAGGCAGACAAGCTGCTGTCCTCCGGCCCTGGCTCTCCCCACCTTCCTCATCAGCAGATCCAGGACAGCACACACTGGAGGGGTGTGTGTGTGTGTGTGTGTGTGTGTGTGTGTGTGTACATGCATGCATGCAAGGGTGAGTCCCATGAACAAACGGATCAGCAGTGGCCATAACCCTGGTTTCTAGGGATTTCCCATGGGATGGAAAGTATGCTATCCAAGGGGGCCTCTTCCTCCCCTGGCTGAGCCTTCCTGTGACCTGAGTTGCCACCTGGCTCCTCTGGGAGCAAGTGAGAAGCCCCTGTGAACGGATGTAAGCAGACCTAGAAGTGCACTTCATGATGAGCTGCGTGGCCCAGGTCATACCTCCATTCCCATGCCCATCTGACCAGGCCTGGCCCTGTCCTCTGTCTTGCAGAACTTCAGCGAGAGGGAAGCATCGAGACTCTGAGTAACAGTTCAGGCTCCACCAGCGGCAGCATCCCAAGAAACTTTGACGGCTACCGGTCTCCGCTCCCCATCAATGAGAGCCAGCCCCTCAGCCTCTTCCCCACCGGCTTCCCCTAGGTACCAGCAACCTGCTTCTGACTGGTGGCCTACTCACTCACTAGAGGGAGGGGGAGACCCCCCACTCTCCCTCCCCCCATTCTCCCCCTTCAGCCTCTGCTCCTCTTTCATCCACTACCTTCCCTAAGCTTAGTGACAACAGCCACCCATCCTGGATGAGAAGAGACCCTTCAAAGCACCTCGGCGCGCCCTGACCTCTGCCGCTCCTGTCCGTGAGGGCTGCGGCCAGAAAGACTGCAGAAGCTCAGTCCCCTCCTCCATTTGCACATGATGTCCTGTATCGGATCCGCTTTTGTATTTCCTAACTATACCCCTCCCCCCCCCAGGGAGCCTGGAACAGTGACCAGATCTTGGAGCCTGGGTGGGGGGAAGGTAGCCCTTCGTGGACAGTCTCAACCCCACTGTGGCTGTGGGCCACACTGCCTGCCCGCCAGCTTCCCTTGCACAGCCTCCCCAGCATGGGGTAAAATGAGGCCCAGTGTACTAGGGAAGGAAAACGGAAGGAGAGCCCTCCCCTTCCCTCTTGCTTCCCTGCTGGCTCATGGAAAGACTTTTTCTTATCTTCAAGCCCTTGTACCCTGGTCCTGTGCTGTTTAGTGAAGGAAACCTTGGTTACTGAGGTCCTGTCGAAAAGTGCACGTCTTGTTCAATAAATCACGCTGCAATTGGTGTCTATCCCTGAGTTGCTGGGGTCAGAGTTCTGTGCAAACGCTGAGCAGAGTCCTATGAGCCTGACTTGTGCCTCAGCTTCTGACACCCACCTACCCTTGTGCATGTAAGTGGGGAGCTTGTAACAGGTACAAAAAAAGGAAGGAAAATCTGTTCTCAAACTTAGGTAGGGCCTGGTTTAAATCAATTCTCCAACGTTTTTTCTGTTTTTCTTTTTTTTTTGGTCAGCCATGGGGCTGAGCTCTTTTTATTTCAAGGCTAGCACTCTACCCCTTTGAGCCACAGCACCACTTCTGGTTTTCTGGTGGTTAATTGGAGCTAAGAGTCTCATGGACTTTGTGTCCAAGCTAGCTTTGAACTTCCATCCTCAGATCTCAGTCTCCTGAGTAAGATTACAGGCATGAGTCAGCAGCAGCATGGCATAATTCTCTAAGTTTGACTTCAGGCTTGGACCCTCTGGGTTTTTGTTGTTGTTTGTTTTGGTTTTGTTTTTTTCTTTTGTGGTACTAGGGTTTGAACTCAAGGCATTGCACTCCACTTGCTTGCTCAGCTTGTACTCTCCCGGAGCCATGTCTCCAGCCCTGGATCTTTCTTACTGCTGACCATCAAGGCCAGACTTAGCCTGGCATGGGTGGTGACTAAAAGAAGAGTTTGGCACACCCCTGGCCTTGTCTTCAGAATACCTCGGAATTTGCCCCCTTTTCTGGCTGGGTAGAACATCAGGTGACAAGTTCCTGATTTTGAAGGAATGTTGAACAGGAAGGATATTAATGCTAGTCCTAGCCCCTACCCTCCTTGCTGGCCACACTTCTCTGCAATCCCAGGGAGGCTTTGAAGGAAACCCACTGAGCCAGGTATGTTTTGAGGTAAAGTTTAATGCAACAGTCACAGAAACATTGAATTCACTGTCTTCCCACCCAAGTATCCAACTAGAACTGAAGCAGATGCTGGACTCTCATCCCATCCTTGGTGTTCAAGAAGAGATTTTTTTTTTTTTTTTTCGTTCGTGGGGGCTGAACTCTGGGCCTGGGTGCTGTCCCTCAGCTCTTCAGCTGAAGGCTAGTACTCTACCACTTGAGCCACAGCACCACTTCCAGCTTTTTTCTGCTTATATGGTGCTGAGGAATCGAACCCAGAGCCTCATGCACGTGAGGCAAGCGCTCTACCACAGAGCCAACTTCCCAGCCCCTCAAGAAGAGATTTAATCTTCAGTCCCCTCCACCAGATCAGGTGGGCATGTGGGGAGAAGAGGTCTGAATCACACTAGGCCCTACAGGCTCAGGAGATGGGTGTCTGTTGCCTGAGCTCCTGTGGAATGAGAAAACCTCTGGCAGAGTGAGGCATGATGGAAATACATCAGGTCCTAGACATGGAGGGCAGGATCCTGAAGCAACTGCTTTTCCTCATTTTAGCAGCATTGGACATTGGAGTGCCTGCTGCATCCTCCGCTCTCAACTACAGCAGCATTCCAGGCAGAAAGGGACAGGGAGGAGGGTACTACCCTGCGGCCTGTGCATACTGCCCAGAGCCTGGCCGTCTGGGGAGAACTCCAGAAACTCCAGGAGCCATGAGCCTCCCTGTACCCACCCTAGGACACAACATGGAATGAGGCAAAATTTTTGCTCTCAGGTACACTCTCAGCCATACACAGACTTGGCTGGTGGCCTGGAGTCAGGCTTTCTCCCTAGCCAGGCCCTTTCCCTCTAGTGGGGGCAAACAGCTGTGGCCTCCTCCAGTCAGGGAAAGTGGTGGGTGGAGGGCTGGACTTGCTGGCTGAGCTTGCAGGACAATCTGGTTATTCATCTGCTCACAGGGCAACTCTGAGCATGTGGGGGAAGGGGAAGGATCAGAGAGCCCAGATAAGCTGGCCCCAGGGCGGCTGCCACCGCTGCTCAGGTTATCAGAAAGGCTCTGGGCCTGGCCTCTGGCTAATTGGAGAGGTTAGGGACCCTGCCACAGCCTGTAATCAGCTGGAGGTGAGAGGCGGGCCCTACGGCAGAGGACCTTATTGTCCACCCTCCCTAGAACAGCCAGCCTCCTGCCCTCTGCTGATAACATCCTGGGCAACCTCCACAGCTACCAGCTTTCCCAGCACAACTGATAGCATCACCTGAAAGGTCATCAGAACATGATCTATTTGTGACCAAGCTAGGTAAGACATGCGATGTCCCCAATTCTCACAGTACTACCTGTTCAATGGGTAAAATACTGTGGGCTGCCTCTCAATCTGATGGGAAAAAAATAACCTTTATAATTTGGAGAGAGGTGAATGGGAGCTGCGGTGGCAACTCAAATGGAACAGCTCTGACAGGGGTCCCAAGGCAGATTCAAGCACATAAGTACAGACACCAGAGCCAACTCCTTCTGAGACATCCAGAGGCCAGGCCAAGCCAGCAAGGCGAGGCTGAGGCTGGGAAAACTGTCTTAATGGGGGTTTTTTGTTTTGTTTTTTTGCAGAGTAGATGGTGTCTAACACACGTCCATCCTCCCTTTGCAGATGACAAGCCTGAGCCTCACAGAAGGGTAGGGCTTTGCCCAAGGTCATGGAGTCACATAGCTAGTCAACTGGCCCCTGTCTGCACCTTGCTACTTCCTGTGCTCCGGCCAGTTCACTTACAAGGGCCTGAAGCTAAGTTGCCCTCTCTGTCCCACACAATCCAGGACTCATCCCACTAACCCCGAGAGACAGAAAGAGAGATGTGGGAGAGGGAGGGAGGGAGGGTGGACGGAAGAGAGTAAAGAGGTAGGGGGGAGATCCCTGATATCTTGTATTCAAATCAAGAACTCATTGAAAAGTGAAGGCATGAAGTGTCTGTGCCATTTCTGAGGACTGCAATGGCATCACCATTGACATCTAGACTCTTCTAAGGTCCCATTCCAGCTGTGCCACCAATAGCCTTGCGTGAATTACTGCTGGGCCAGAGCTTCAGGAAATAGGAAGGGGGAAGCACTAATAATCTGGCTAAAGAGGGCCAAGGAGAAGTTGCAGATCTTAAGGCAAAAATCTCGAGGCTGACCCGGTGGGCCTGGTAGCTGCTTGGCACTTGGAGGATGCCAAGTAGACGCAGCTGGAGCCTATATTGTGGCAGGATTCCTGGCAGCTCCTCCAGAGAATCCCAGGCCTGAGCGCGCGGGCCAGCCCTGCCAAAGGGCCTCTCCTAGGGAACCTCCATGCGTTCTGCCTCCCATAAGCCTCTCAGCCGAGTGTTTACATCATGCTCTGTTATCAGACACCTATGTGAGGTCCCCACGCATCCACGTACACGCAAGTCGAGGACACACCACTTTAGTGGACCCCCTGAGGACGGCTGCGCCCCTAGGACCTGCAGCCCTAAAGCCCTGAGTAGTTTGCAGACTCATGGTTATGAGATCATCCCACCCAGCCACCCCAAACTCTGGGGAAACTCGTCCAAAAGTCCACCAGGACCACGGGCTCCGCTCCCCAGCCTCGTGATCTCAGATACAGAGACGCCCCTCGAGGACTACGTCCATCCTGGGCCCCAAGTGGCCAGGCTGCCCCCACCCCCACCCCGCCTTCGCTCGGGCCAGGAGACCGCGGGCCTGGGCCACACAGGCCGCGCCTGCCCCAGCGCTTCTCCAGGCCTAACGGAAGGACGTTGTCCCGCAGCCGGGCCCGGGCACCAGACCGCAGACACGGAGGGGGTCGGCCGCATCCCCCGCCCCAGCCCAGCCAGTTGGCTCGACCCTGAGCGGGGTAATTGGGGCGGGCGGTGGCTCCAGAGAGACTGCGCGCCTGTCAGCCGCAATTTGTTTAAGTGGACGGGACAGGCCGGGCCGCTGTGGGCTGGGGTCACCGAGGCCGCGGCCCCCAGCCCGGCCAGCCCTGGGACCGCGGGGGAGCCCAGCCGGACCGCTAAACCGGGCTGGCTGGCGCCAAGGCTCCGGGAGGCGAGGGTCCGGCGGAGAAGCCGGGGATGGGAAGCGACTGCGTCCGCGCGCGCGCGCGCACACCCTGTCCAGGCGGGATGGACGCCTCCCGAGGCACCCCTCACTCAACCAGTCATCTTCCTAGGGCCACACACAAGGCACGCCAGCTTTGCCCAGGCGCCAGGGGATGCCACCAGCGCCATAGATGCCCAGTGATTTGTACGCGTCCGTCCCCCTGGGCCACACGACCATCCCCGAGCGTTCCCGCCATGCCCTCCACGCGGGCTCAGGGACCCCCTCCCCGCGCCGTCCGGTCACACCGAGCGCGACTCCCGCGGGGACGCCCCTCCCGGAGGACCAGGCTCCAGCCGTGTCTCTGAACTCTGCGAAAGGCTACCGGGCTAAAAGACAGACGCGCGCGGCCCAGCCAGGCTCGGGACTGCGGTCCCACCGGGGCCTGGGCAGCCGCGCCCCATTTCATTGTTGCGGGAAACGCAGAAAGTCCTGACGGAGCGCCAGGGGCCCCGACGCCCGCCCGACGCCCCCGCCCAGCACCGCCTCGGAGAGGGAGGGGCGGCCGAGCGCGCGCGTCCCCCGCCCGTCTGCGGGGCCGGCCCGATGCGAAGTGACAGGGGCCGGAGCTTTGTTGTGGAGCCTCGGCCGCCTGGCGCCAGCCGCCCCCGCCCGCGCCCTCCCCCTACAGCCCCGGGCGGCCCGCGAGGCGCCCCCCGGGGCCTCTTAAAGAGACACGCACACTCAGCCCTGGGGAGTCCCCCGGGGGTGCCCGTTCCTAGGAAGAGGGGAGGAGGGGGGGAAGATCCAAGCTGGGGGGGGGGAGAGGGGGGGATGGGAGGAGCAAGAGCTGCGAACTGCTAGGCGCCGCTCGAGAGGCTGCCGGGGCCGCCCCAGCGCCAGTCTTCGATGATCCGAGAATATTCCTAGCTGGAGTTTGACGGGGATGAGGGAGGGAAGAGGGGGCGGCAGAGAAGGGGAGGAAATCAATGCACAGAGCGTTTGCAGCAGACCCTGGGGATGATTACAAGATGGTGGGGCGGGGCGGATGGTCCTCGGCTTTGTAGGTGGGATTGAGGTCTCCAAAATATAGCCTCTGCGCCAACGCTGCAGGATTCCCTGGGCAAATCACCCAGGCCCGGACCGCTACACCAGCTATGTACTCGGCCCAGGAAGACGTCCAAAATGCACACTTCAATGTACTCACATTCTTACAAGTAGGAAAGTACCTGTCCACACACGCGCGCAAACACACGATTTTGCAATGTATTCTCTGGGTCTCCTGGTTCCGTACTTGGATTAACTGGCTAAGAAAAACTTCCCTGGCTATTTGTTCACTTCAACAAATCGCCTCGCCGACTGTGTGCAGGTGTGTCCATGCACAGCCCTCCCCTAAGAGCCGAAGCTGGAATTATGCAAAGCTGCCATTGATCCCACTGCACGGACCGACAGCGCAGCGCGGAACTGAAGAGTTGACTCTGGGCAGAGAAGGTACCGAGAGTGAACTAACCAAGATCAAAACCCCTCGGGGCTGGCGCCCACTAATGCACCGCTAGGAACAATTACGGGAGCCAAGGTACTGGCTCAAAAAAAAAAAAAAAAATGTAGGAAAAGGTCTCCGAGGCCAAACTGCTCCTGCTGCTCTCGACCCCCGCACTGTTGGGGGCGACCGGTCTTTACGCGCCAATCTAAGGATGGCTCAGTGAGAGGCGCCCCGCGAGATCGGGTGGGTCCCCGTTGGAGGTGGGGTGTGTGCGGCTCAGCACGCGTCCGCAGGGCCGGGGCGGACGGAACTCACTTGTATTGGTTGTGCAGGTGGAAGCATCCATCGTGGCTGGAGCGTACTCCGTATTATCCTTCGGAACGCGACCTCCAGGAACAGCCAAGGGTCCGCGCCCGAGCCCAGTTCGTGGCAGGTGTGCGATCGCTTAGCTTTCCCCGGCACACCTGGAGTTATGGCCTTCGATGTACACGGCACCACACTGGGCGAAACACACACACACACACACACACACACAATGCCTGGCGGACGGGCAGGCTGGGACAGAAAACGCAGGCTGATTGCGGAGGTGGGGGGCGTCAACCACAGGTGCTCTGGCAGACACCCCGAATCCCGCACTCGTTACTCAGCATTCCTGCATTTGGGACACCTGCGTGTCCCCAAGACGGACATCAACTCGAGAAGTGTCTGGCAGCAAAGGGCATGCCGGTGTTTAGGAAGTACCGGATGCAGCGAAAATTCGTTCGGTCGCGGGTGGAAAAAAAAATCCTCCGGGATGCGCCGGCGCGGTGCCCCCCCAGTGCCCCGCGGAAGGTGCGCTCACCTCCCCGGCCCCGAGGACCCGCTCTCCCGGCCGCCGGAGGATCCCGGGCTGGGTGGTGGACACAGACCCACGGGCTCTGGGCTGCGTCCAAGGCCTGCTAGGAACTGCAGGTCCCGCTTGAGTCTTCCTGTGAGAGATGGCACAGGCCGGAGGGGTCCCCACATTTCCCCCAACGCCAGGCCGCGTCCCCGCTCCCGCCCGGTCCGGTCCCCAGCAGGGCTCTGCCTTGGCTCCACTCACCGGCTCCCGCTACCTGGCTTCCGCTCCGGGACCTCAGCCTCCCGAGCCTCCCGACTTGCCCGCCCACCGGCCGGGCTTTCCAGCGCCCGCAGCCTCCCTCCGGAACGCAGAGACCCGGGGCGGCGACCTGGAGCCGGGTCGGAGGCCAGGCTGGGGCGCAGGCCAGAGCGGCCGGGCCTCCGGGCCAGGAAAAGGAGGGCGCCCCCTCTCCTCTCGGGAACTTTGTCAATGCTTTGCACTTGGGGCCAGCATGCGGCCAGGGGGGCCTTCCCAAAGGCCTGGGGATCCGGGCGCCCCCCGCCTCAGGCCCTTTCGGCGGGTCAGGTCGTCCCTCCACGCTTTCCAGTCCTCGCGCAAGCTGCCGCGGGCGCGGGCGGCGGGGTGGGGGCCAGGCCAGGGGGAGGGGTCTCGGGGCCTGCCGGCCCGTCATTGGTTAATATTTTATTCTGTTGACATGTTTTCTTACTGCTGAGGCTTCCGACACCTTCTCCCCGGCCCCCCCTCCCGGCCAGAGCTTGGCCTGAGCTGTCAAAACCCCGCCCCCGGAGACCCACAATTGGTCCAAAAAGCGTAAAATCAGCAATCAAGGGGGGCCTGGCTCGTTAGCGCAGGGGATCCGAGCAGGGCAGGACATGTGAGATAGTCACAGTTTTCCAGAGATCACGACAAGATCTAACCAGTCGCGCGTGGTCCCCGGCGCCGGAGCCGGCCAGCCCAGCCCAGCCTCGTACAGAGCCCCCTCCGCCCCCGCGCCCCAAGCCCCCCGCGCCCCTTGAGGTGCGCGCGGGATTGGGAGCCGGGAGGAGCCGCTGCCGCGCCGGCCGCCCCGGCCGTCCGTCCTCCGCGCGCGCCGCCGCCCGGGCCGGGGGTCCGAGCCGCGCGCCCCCGGCCCTGGCCCCCGAGCGCCTGGGCCGGATGTCCCGATGAGAGAGCCGGCGCTGGCAGCCAGCGCCATGGCTTACCACCCGTTCCACGCGCCACGGCCCGCCGACTTCCCCATGTCCGCCTTCCTGGCGGCAGCGCAACCTTCCTTCTTCCCGGCGCTCGCGCTGCCGCCCAGCGCGCTGGCCAAGCCTCTGCCTGACCCGGGCCTGGCGGGGGCGGCGGCCGCGGCCGCAGCGGCAGCAGCAGCGGCCGAGGCGGGGCTGCACGTCTCGGCCCTCGGCCCGCACCCGCCCGCCGCGCATCTGCGCTCACTCAAGAGCCTGGAGCCCGAGGACGAGGTGGAGGACGACCCCAAGGTGACGCTGGAGGCCAAGGAGCTGTGGGACCAGTTCCACAAGCTGGGCACGGAGATGGTCATCACCAAGTCGGGGAGGTAGGGCGGCCGGCAGGCAGGCCGGCAGGCGGGCGGGCTGGGGGAACAGGACAGCACCCACCAGCGCCGAGCCCGTGCGCTCGGCTCCCCCCTGCGCCCCCGGAGCCACTGCTTCGCTCTAAGTTGACTTTTCTTGTTTGGCACCGGAGCAAAAAAAAATTTTTTTAAACAAATCCGCAAAATGAAATAAAACGAAAATACGGTCCTAAAGAATAATCCCAACCGTTCTGAGTTTCGAAGCCGAGGAGGCCCCGCAGCTCGGCCCTGGCGGGTCTCCCTAGCCCTGCGATCTCGCCTTTCTGCCCTCCCACCCTCCACCCCCAGTGGGCCTCCGAGTTCCAGGGAGATGCAGCGTTTCCCTGCTTTTCGGCTCCGGCCTTGAAATCCACAGTGGGACTCGAATCTTGCTATCCTCAGGCCCTGCCGGGTTCCAGTACTGGATCCCGGGGGGCCTGGGAGTCTGACCCCGAGTGTGAGGCTCAGAGCTCGGGACACACCGGTTTCCCCAGGCCTTAAAGCCAAAAAAAAAGCCCCAGTCTTGAACACTTCCACTCTTGATTTAGCCACTGGAATCCAGGCCTCAGACTCACCCTGTTCCCCCGAAAGGCAGCGTTAGCCAGGATCTGGTAGGGACTATAACCAGTTCCCCAAACAAACACCTTCCAAATTTATTTCTAGAAGCTTTTGTGACAAGTATGTATTTTTTTTCCTGAAACACATACATGCATGCACGCATGCACACATACCCCCATACATGTATTTTCCCTGAAATAAAGCAAGATTCAGAAGAAGCTTGTGTCTTTCTAGAGGGCCTAGACCTCTTTCCTGTGCATCAGCTTTCATCTTAGATGGGGGGGCGGGGGGAGAGTGAAGATTTAAGTGAAAGGCCTCATAAGAGAGATTCATATTGGCAGAAATAGAAGTAACAACTGCAGATTGGGCAGAGCTCGTGAGGGGCCCAGGCAGCCGGGGGCAAGGAAGAAGGCAATCAGGAAATCTATAGGCAATGGGGTACTTAAGGGGGAGAAGGAAAGGGAAACAGGAACCCGCTGATTTGGAAGAGCTGGGTCCCAATGGCGTCTTCCCCCTTCCCTCCCTTCCAAGGCGGATGTTCCCCCCTTTCAAGGTGAGAGTCAGCGGCCTGGACAAGAAGGCCAAGTACATTTTGCTGATGGACATTGTGGCTGCTGATGATTGCCGCTACAAGTTCCACAACTCGCGCTGGATGGTGGCTGGCAAGGCCGACCCAGAGATGCCCAAACGCATGTACATTCACCCGGACAGTCCCGCTACGGGGGAGCAGTGGATGGCCAAGCCGGTGGCTTTCCATAAGCTGAAGCTGACTAACAACATCTCCGACAAGCATGGCTTTGTGAGTGAGGGCAGAACAGAATGGGATTGAGAAAGCCAGCACTCCCTCAGCAGCTGGGCCCTGGGATTCAGTCAGGGAAGCACTAGCTAACCGCTCCTGCTTCTCCTCCCCCCCCCCCACCCCCATGTCCCAATCTTGTGGCTGAGGCCATCTGGGCCCCCAGCCTCCACAGCTCTGCTCTCCAAGCTTGCAGAAGGCTAGATCCTGCCTACCGACCTAGGGAAGGATAGGTGGGTTGGATGAGCTCCAGATTGCCCACAATTTCAGTTTGGTTAGGCCTTGGAGGGAACCCCTGCCCTCAGTCAAGCCAAAGGTAGATGACACCCGGACTGAGTACAGCAACCTGTAATCAGGAAGGGCATCCTAGTTTGTGCCTATAGGTGCTGCGCTTGGAAGATCTACTCCTGACCTGCCCTCGCCCTTCCCCAAGACTAGAGGATTTGAATGTTCAATCAGCCCCCACCCCAAATATCCTGGGGTACCCTCCTTCCTCTTACAGGCAGTTGTGCCCAATCTAGAGGGGGTATAGTGACTCTATTTCTTCTTGAGCCAAGGTCTCAGCAAATGTTGGGAAGAGGAGATTCTATGAGGCAAAAAAAAGGGGGCTACAGAATAGGCAGGTCAGTCCCAGGTCAAAATTCTCGATGTGTCATTTCTGGGCCTGAGTAACACCAAAGGAAGGAAAGTTCAAAGTGAAGTTGGTTTGTTTTTTCTTTTCTTTTCTTTTCTACTGTAGTTTTGTTTCCAATCTGTGTGTATGGTTGGGGGAGGGGTGGACAGTTGGCAGAGAAAGGAGAAGCTAAAAGAAAGTAATTGATGAGGAAAAAGAAGAAGAGAAAATATAGGTGAGAGAAAAAGGGGGGGGAAGCAGCGACAAAATATAGATAGAAGGAGATGGGGGTCAGGTCCCCAGGGAGTGAAAATAAAAAACCACTGGAGACAAGGGCTGGGGTGTGCCAGCTCACTGGTGCCATTCCCACAGACGATCCTGAACTCCATGCACAAGTACCAGCCACGCTTTCACATCGTTCGAGCTAACGACATCTTGAAGCTGCCATACAGCACCTTCCGCACCTATGTGTTCCCTGAGACCGACTTCATCGCTGTCACTGCCTACCAGAACGACAAGGTGTGCGGGGTGGGAAGGGGGCTCAGTCCAGCACCCACACTTTCCAACCTCCCCATCGCAAGCCTACCCACCCTAACGCAGCCTCTCTCCCTTCGCTCACCACCTACCCAGGATCACCAAGTTTCCCAGCACCCACAGACCCACCCCCACACCAAGGCTCCCTTTTCCAAAGCCCTACACGTACACACATGCTCCCCACTGGGTGCGCTAACAGCTGGCACTCTTTGGGGCGGAGATGTTTACTTAGCAATTAGTAGAGACTCCAGCCCGTGCTGACATTTTTACATTTTATTCGTTTATTTCTTGGCTCGGAGATGGAAATTTAAATGGAAAGAGGGCGCCTGAGGCAATCTTCCCAAGCTAGGAACTCTGGGCCCAGCTTAGCGTCCTCGGGGAAGCCAGAGACCAGAGACGGGGACAGGTGACACAGAGCCTGAAAATCCACTACGACCACCGCCACCCCCAGCGACTTGTCTGGGTCACTCCAGGCCCCAGACCTCTTGAGAGATACTGAGAAAATTCAGCATCAAGTAAAAGGGTTGTCTTTTTTCCTACTAGCTGCCCTCTATTCCTTTTCTCTAGTGAAGTGCACACACACACACACACACACACAGAGCAGGCCTGTAGTATATGTATTAGTGTCCAGTGAAGGAGAAGCTCCCAACGTCCACAGCACCCGCTGTGTCTTTGTGAGCCCGCATACACATCCAGCTATTCACACACACCATTTGGAGTGCCTTAGATTTGGGTGGAAGCATGTGAAGTTGTTTGATTCCGTGAGCACTTGTTTATTCTGTGTGTACTTGACTGTGTGCAGCCCTGGGGTTGTGAGGGATTGCCCTTGCCCGGACCTGCGGGCTTGCGTGGCCGCCGCTGGGGCTGCGCACAGAGCCTGCCCAGGTGCGGAGCCGCTTAACCTGCGTGACTGCACTGGCCTGTTTGCTTGCCTGGGCGGGTTTGGACGCTGCGCGCACAGCCTGGGGCCTGTGTGCGTGGTTGAAGAATTCATTTCTTAAACGTTTTTGGAGGAGCAGAGATACTGGTCAATTCCCTCCAATGCCCACCTGCTGGCCTCGCCTGGGTGGTGTCCCCCGGTCAGGCTGGCTCGCACAAACCCTCAGGTCTCCATTCTAGGTCCCCCTCTCGACCTCCCCGCAGCGGCTGACCTGGGGTGCCCTCGGGTCAGGCTGCAAGAGCCAGGTCCTGACCTAGCGCCGCCTCCTTGGTCCCCACAGATTACACAGCTGAAGATCGACAACAACCCGTTTGCCAAGGGGTTCCGGGACACGGGGAATGGCCGTCGGGAAAAGAGGTGAGGGCTGAGCCCCAAAGGGCAGGTGGCGCATGCCGAGGGAAGCGGGCGGAGGAGAGGCGCGCTGATGCCCGGTGTCCATCCCAGGAAGCAGCTCACGCTGCCCACCCTGCGCCTGTACGAGGAGCACTGCAAGCCGGAGCGCGACGGCGCCGAGTCGGACGCCTCGTCCTGCGATCCTCCACCTGCGCGGGAACCGCCGCCCTCGCCGGGCGCGGCGCCCAGTCCCCTGCGCCTGCACCGGGCCCGAGGTGAGTTGTGCGGTTGGTCCAGAATCGAGGGGGGGGGCGGGGGAGGAAGTGCAGAGTCGGGGCAGGGGGTGGAGGGGCCTTGGGACGCCCAGCTGGCCTTTTGCTGGCGATCTGCTTCTTTGAATGGCCTGGGGCGAGGCGGCCGGGGTGTGCCTGGAAGGGGCCGTCAACCTGGATGGACTCCCTTGGAGGGCGGCTCTCGCTAGCCAGGCGGCCGGCTGGATGGTGAGCTTGGCCCCTTGTGGGCTGAGAGACTCTGGCTACGAGGTTGCCTCTGCGGGACTCAGTTTCCTCCACTGTCAGCGTTGAGATCTTGGATTAGATGTCCTGCAGCTGCCCCTCGCTGCCTCCAGAAGTTTCTGCGATCGGATCTCCCCAGAGCGGGCCTCCCTAACGCCTGCGGGGGGCCCAGGCACCGAGAGCGGGCCTCCCTCGCACCTGGGCCCAAGCCCCGGTAACCGCGCGCCCCTCTCCCCGCAGCCGAGGACAAGCCCTGCGCCGCAGACAGCGACCCCGAGCCCGAGCGGCTGAGCGATGAGCGCGCCAGCGCGGCTCTAGGCCGCAGCCCGACGGGGGACAGCACCAGCCCCCCTCGATTGGCCGAACCCGAACGCTCCCGGGAGCGGCGCAGTCCCGAGAGGGGCAAAGAAGCGGCGGAGAGCAGCGGTGACGGCCCGTTCGGGCTGCGGAGCCTGGAGAAGGAGCGCGCCGAAAGCAGGAGGAAGGACGAGGGGCGCAAGGAAGCGGCCGAGGCCAAGGAGCCGGGCTTGGCGCCACTGGTGGTTCAGACGGACAGTGCGTCCCCGCTGGGCGCGGGACACCTGCCCGGCCTGGCCTTCTCCAGCCACCTGCACGGCCAGCAGTTCTTTGGGCCTCTGGGAGCCGGCCAACCGCTCTTCCTGCACCCAGGACAGTTCGCCATGGGCCCGGGCGCCTTCTCGGCCATGGGCATGGGTCATCTGCTGGCCTCGGTGGCAGGCGGTGGCGGCGGTGGCGGAGGCGCGGGGCCCGGGACGGCCGCGGGGCTGGACGCAGGCGGGCTGGGGCCCGGGGCCAGTGCAGCAAGTTCCGCCGCGCCCTTCCCGTTCCACCTCTCCCAGCACATGCTGGCATCTCAGGTAAGGCCGGTGAGCTGCTGGGCTGGGTGGAGGTGGGCCGAGGGTGTGAGGGGCGCCAGACCCTCCAGGAGGCCAGAGCTTCCTCGAGAGAAAGAGCGGAAGGTCGCTCTCCGGGATACCTAGGTTCAGGGAGACTCACATCTATGATCTGGCCGGGAGGAGTTGCTTCTCACTCTCGTGTGGCCTTGGCCAAGTGCTTGATCTACTCTCCCTGGGCCTGTTTCCTTCCCCATACCCCCAGTCAGGAGTGAGGGCAGCAGTCAAAGTAACTCGGGCTGGGAAGGTGGCTCAGTGGTAGAGCGCTTGCCTTGCATGAATGAGGCCCTGGGTTCCATTCCTCAGCACCACATAAGCAGAAAAAGCTAGAAGTGGTGCTGTGGCTCAGGTGGTAGAGCTCTAGAGCTGAAGAGCTGAGGGACAGCGCCCAGGCCCAGAGTTCAGACCCCTCTACGGACCAGCAAAAAAACCAAAAATGACAAAAACAAAATAACCAAAACTCCAGACTTACACAGATTCCCATTAGTGGGTTTCTTTTATGTCGTTCACCCTTCTGGCTCAGACACTTGCCTCGCCATCAGAGCTGAAAGGCTAGGGTGACTGGACAAATGGAGAAGGAATATTCACATTATTGTCAGGACAATTAACCTCCAAAACGATCCATCTCCCACACATCCCTTGCCCCTTTTAGGACCTCTAGGAAATCCTCTCTCTCCCTCTCTCTCTCTCTCTCTCTCTCTCTCTCTCTCTCTCTCTCTCTCTCTCTCTCTCTCTCTCTGTGTCACACACACACACACACACACACACACACACACACACACACACACACAAAATCCCCTCGATTCTCCCAGAAAAGATAACTGAATTCCCCAGATCCTTGTTGAAACTCTGAGCTCCCAGGAGAGAGTTTATGAAAATGTGGCCAGGAGATCCCATGGGGAGGGTGGCCTCTTTGGTTACTTGGGTGGAATATTCCCCGTGGAAAGGTTTGGAATCCCTTCATTCATTTTCTTCCCTCTGAGGTTTCTGGCAAATTAAGCCCTTGAGATCTTATCGCAAGAGAAGGAAAATAGGAGTTCAGGTCTAAGAAAGTTCCTTTGGGTTCGGGAGCTAATATGTTTAAAGTCTTGGGTGTGAGTGTGTGTGTGTGGGGGGGGGTATGAAATGAGTTTTTATTACTAGTTATACAAATGGGGTTACAGTTCCACAAGTCAGTTACAAGACTTCTTGGTCAACATCACCCCTTCTTTCGTTCTCACCTATTCCCCCCTCCCCCATCTCCACCCTCAGGTTTTAAGCAGAGCTCAGCATCACAGTATGTGCAGGATTTGAGGCACCAATATCACATGGTTGTCTGGGCTGGAGACAAGTTTCTAGAGAACAGAGTCCAGGGCTTGGAGAGTTAATCTGCACTGATGACTCTCCCCTAAGCTCTGATGATGACCTTGGGCATTATAGAGGTCATAGGGAAGTCAAGACTTCTAGTCACATCCTGGTCAACAGGTGCAAAGCCAGAATGGGGGGTGCACAGCATTCGGCAGGGGTCTTTTGGTATAGCTGCTGGCCAGTGCATCAGGTCTTGAGTGACAGAAAGGCATCTTGAGAGATCCAGAGCCTTCCTCTCTCCTGACCTAAGAGGCCACATCTGAAATGTTCTGTGTGTCTCGACCCACTCGGAAAGAGCATTTCCCCCCCTCCTGACTGAGCTGCCTCTGCTTCTCCTTGCTGGAGCCTGCACCAAGGCTCCTCAGGTACTTAGCCAGGTCACCCCTCTGCCCTCCTGCCCACCCCACCCCCACAGGCTGGGGGAGTGAGCCATTATCTCAAAGGTCACATAATCTCCAGCCCCGGCCTGGTGAGTTCAGGTTTGCCAAGGGGTTCCTGGCTGCCCTGCGCTCGCTGGGCAGGCAGCATTTGCATTCCCTCTCAGCTGCTGAGGAGGGGCTGCCAGTTCTCTATGGAATATTCGGACCAGTTTATGAACTGGTTGTCATTTGTGCCCTGCTCTTGGCCAAGGCGGGAGGGGCCGGGCAGGTGAGCAGGCAGGAGACCTTAGCAAGCTCCTCCCCCAGCCTGTGCTCCCCGGCCTTGGGCACACACAGGGTGGGGGGAGGGATGTGGGGGTAGGAGGACTGTTGGAAATGGGCAGAACCCCCTGACAGCCACAGCTGCCTGCCTACCACCTGGCCCGGTGCCTACCTCGCTTCCTTCCTTCCCTCTAGGCCTTTGCTGTGCCAGTTCGGCCACCTGGGCGTCCTGTCCTTTCCCTTACCCCTACCAGAACGCTGAGCACAGAACTTGCACCCTACCCCGAGTATGGGTGCGCTTCTCCACTGGGTTTGGCCATGGGCACCCTATGACCTCTGGATTTAGATGTCCTGACAGAGGAGGGCTCGGATGCTCCATCGCAGCATCCAGGCCGTCCCAGAGACACCACAGGCGGGATGCCTAACCCTGTCTCCTCCCTGTCTCTTCCAGGGAATCCCGATGCCCACGTTCGGAGGCCTCTTCCCCTACCCGTACACCTACATGGCGGCCGCGGCCGCAGCCGCCGCCTCCGCGCTGCCGGCCACCAGCGCCGCCGCCGCCGCCGCCGCCGCCGGCTCCCTGTCCCGGAGCCCCTTCCTGGGCAGTGCCCGGCCCCGCCTGCGCTTCAGCCCCTACCAGATCCCCGTGACCATCCCGCCCAGCGCCAGCCTCCTCACCACCGGGCTGCCGGCCGAGGGCGCCAAGGCCGCCGGTGGCAACAGTCGTGAGCCCAGTCCCCTGCCCGAGTTGGCTCTCCGCAAAGTGGGGGGCTCCTCCCGCGGGGCCCTGTCGCCCAGCGGCTCAGCCAAAGAGGCGGCCAGTGAACTGCAGAGTATCCAGAGACTGGTGAGTGGGCTGGAGAGCCAGCGCGCCCTCTCTCCCGGCCGGGAGTCGCCCAAGTGAGCGAGGGGCTCCCGGGCCGCCTCCGCCACGCAGGCCTCCGGGTTGCCTGCCCGCCCCCCTCCTGCTGCTTGGGACACAAACAGCACAGAATGGGTATTTATTTAAATAAAGGAGCAAAAAAACAAAAACAAAACAAACAACAAACCGCGGGCTGCAGCAGCCAGAGTATAGAGCCTCGTCTGCTAAGCCGGGGTCTACCACACTTCCCTGGGCCTCAAGCAGGAGCGGCCAGAGAACACGCCTGGAAGCCACGGGCTTCCGTCCAGACCCGCTCCAAAGGCAAAGTTACATCTGCAGAGAGGGCCTCCGGCCTCCCAGCGCTGGGGGACTGGGGTGGGGGGGAGGGAGGGGAGAAGGAGGCTGGGGGTTTCTCACTCCCCCCCTCCCCACCCCTGCCTGGCCCTGTAGGGCCCTTGGGAAGCAGGAGGCGCGCGCACGGGTGGGAGCTATGCGCACACAGCTCCCGCGCGGCCCCTGGGGGGGGGGGGGGATGCTGGGGCCCAGGAAGGCTGAAGGAAGCGCAGCCGAGCTGGGGTGCGTGTGTGTATGGGGGGGAGGGGAACCTGTCTTTTTAGCCCTCCCCCCTCCAAGAGACAGGCGCCCCACCCACTCCTGGGTTGGTGGAGAGAGTTGCACTTCTTCCTGCCTTCAGTCCCCAGGGTGGGGGGGGGGATATTTATGAAATAAATGGTAATTGTGTACATAAGCTTGAAGGGTCCCAGAGATGCACAGCGGTATTAATTTATTGGAAAGGTGTGCAGGGCTGTGAACACGCGCAGCTGTAGTGTGCAGGGCGCGGGGGAGAAGGCCCCACCGGCCTCTTGTTTCTCGCTCCCGAGCGAGAATGAAACGACGACCCTAAAAACCAACCCCCTCCCCCCAAAAAACACCCCCCCCCCCAACATCCAAACCCACGAGCAAACAATAAAACGCGACCATGCCACGTGAAGGCGGCTGTGCGCTCTGTGGGCCGCGCGGGGCTGGGGCGCTGGAAGGACTCGCGAGGGGGACCAAGGTCCCCCCCCCACATCCCACCACGTCCTCCCCTCAGCGCCCCACTTCCCTGCAGCGCACAGTGTGCCCCACCCAGAGCGGGGCGCCCTCTGCTGGCCACTCGCCGCCAGTGCCCCCCCACCCCCGCTCGGACCCGGACTCCCTTCCCATTGCTCCGTGGGAGAAGGCGCATTCTCTGCCTCGCTTCTCCATGGCGGTGGGGGGGGGGGGGGAGAGGGGGAGGGAGACTGGAAAATGGGGCTCTCCCTTTGGGGAAGGGTCTGGCTCGGACCCCCGAGGGAGAAAAATCCCGTCTAGAGTCCGCCCTGGTTGATGTATCGGGATTTGAACTCAGGGCCTCTCGCTTGCTTGGCTGGCTTGCTCGCTGGGTCGGAACTTGGATCACTTGCGTCATGCCTCCAGTCCAGCTTTTTTTTTTTGCTGGTTAATTGGAGATGGAGGCCTTTGGACTTTTCTGCCCTGGGCTGCCTTCGAACATGGAACCTCTGGATCTCAGCCTCTGAAAGTCGCGAGGATTACAGGCGTGAGGGGCGACGCTGGAGCCTTTGGAACCCCAGAGAGAAGCACTCTGCGGCCGGACTGCTCGGGAGTGGCAAAGGCTGGCCTAGAAAGTTCTCCTCGTAACGAACTCGTCTCCATCCCTTCTGGGGGTGGAGTGGGGTGGGGGGGATCCTCCCTTTCCTCCCGCAGTTGTCTGGGCCTTGGGGGTTCGGCTGTGGTGGACGCCCTTCCCCGACACCCACTCCGTCCAGGACCGCTGTCTCCGGTCCCCAACGCCGCCCCGCCGGCCGGGGGCCTGGCGTGGGGGTGGGGAGAGGCTGGGAGACCGGGCCATCAACCTGCCCCGGGGTTGGTGGATCCCCGAGCACCCCAATCTCCTTGGCACGTGTCTCGCAGGCACTTTAAGGCCCAGTGTGGGATGGTGAGGGCAAGAGGTGGGGTGGGCAGTTTCGGGGTCTCCCAGCGCCCAGGACACCTTCGTGAGTCCACCCACTTCCGAGGAAGGCGTTGGGGGGAGCGGCTCCCAGGCTGTGCGGTAACGGGGAGGGGGGCGTCGGGGCGAGGGGGGTTCAGCTCGCGCAGGGTCGGAGGGCCCGGCGGGCGGGGACCCCGAGGCCCCTGTTCCGCTGGGGACAATGTGTTGCCCGAAGATCGCCTCGAAAGTTCCTAGAGCGAGGGAGGAGCGCTTCTTGGAAGGCTCGCCGGGCTCGGGGTTCGCGGCCCGGGCTGCGGTCAGCAGGGGGCAGCACCCACCGGAGGCGCCGGGCCGGGCGGGGCGGCCTCCCCGCGGGGCGGTGGCCCCGGCGACCGGGGGGGGGGTGATGGTACGTCGGGATGGGGGGGTGCAGTCTGGGGACACCCCGCCTTCGGCCACACCCGTCCCCTGCTGGAGTTGCCCACCCAGCGCTGCCCCAGCTGGGAGCCACGCGAACCTGCGGCCGGCGGCGAGCCCTGCGCCCAGACAAAGGCCAGGCCACTCCCAGGCCCAATTAAGCCTCCCGCCTTCCCGGCCTCCCGGCCTCATTGTCCCCGGGGTCGCCAATTAGCCCCGGCGCCCCGCGTGCCCGCCGCGCCCAGGCCCCGGGGCCTCCTTTTAACCCTTCCGGGCCTGCCTGGCTGCCGCCGCCGCGGGCTCGGGCCGCAGGGCTGCGGGCGGGCCTGGGCAGGAGAGCTGCGGCTTGAGGGGTCGCCCAGGCCCGGTGCTGACCTAGCCTCGGGGCCCCCGCTGGCAGCGCGGAGACGGGGTGAGGATGGCGCGCGTGGGGAGCGGGCGTGGGACCCCTAGCGGCCAGCCGCGGGATCGCAGGCTCTGGGGGAACCTCTTTTCCTCTGGGGGGTGAGCGGTCTTCCGAGCCCCTGACTCATCCGTCGCTTCCCTTCTGATGTGGCCAAGAAGATCCTGGGGCCCCGCCCCCCAGAAGCGCGTAGAAGTGGGGTGCAGTTCCCCTCCCCCTGCCCCTCGAGCAGGGGACTCCCTGGGGCCGCAGGAGCGCGTCCTGCTTCGCCCCCGGGGGACACCCCGGCTAGAGGCCCCGATCCTCGCCTCGCCCGATCCTCTCCTGTCTTGTGTGTGCTGGGATGGGGAGCCCGAGGGAGCGTGAACCCCAGGTTCACGGGCACACTCAGGGGAGCCCCTCGGGGCTGCGGGCTGGAGCACCCTGGGATTGCTCTGCCCTGAGTTCTTCGGGGGCTCTCAGGAGATGCTTGTCTGCCATTGAGATCCAGATCTCTGGGCCCACTCTCGAAGGCACTTGGCTCTTAGAGCTTCGGGCTCCGAAGCTGGTTTGTTTTCCGAGCTGTGCCGGGCACAGCTCCCGGCGGGGTGCGCCCCCGGCGGCGGGTGCCACAGCGGCGCCCGCACAGTCCACGGACCGTGGTAACGCCCCATCTGCCCACAAGATGGCGCTCCAGGCCAGGGGCCGGCCCGGGGTCCAGGCGGCGGGCTAGGAGGGGCGGCTGGGGCTGGAGGAGGCCTGGAGGAGCTGGGAGGACGCGATCTTGACTCCTACACGGAGACACAGCCAGCCGTGCCCTGGCGCAGATCCCCGCCCCCAAATTCACACTGGTTTTGGCTCCCAGCTGCGGACGTGCAATCTCGGGATGGGATCTTCTTCTTGGGGCCACCCCGCAGTGCAGGCTCCCCACACATGCCAGGCGGCCAACCAGGACCCGTAGGGAGGGCTGGTGCCCAGAAACCGCCTGCGTCCTGACGCCCTTCATGGCCTCTCGGAAGGGGAGTTATGGTTGGGGACGCAAGGGAGAAGGTACCTCTTTGGCCTATTGCTGAGCTGCCAGCTCTACAGTACCAGCTTGGAGGTGGCGTGGGAGGTTGAGGCTGCTTTTAATGGGGGGCAGGGATCCAGTCCAGTGATCCCGCCTCCTCCTCTCCACCAGCCCCACCCCGGTTCCCAGGGTGGAGCCAGGCTGGAAAGAGAGGCCCCGCGGAGCTGCTCACCTGCCTGCCCTTCCAGCAGGCGCCCAGTGCAGGGGGCCCAGCAGAGGCTGTGATTCCAGGAGGAGGAGGAGGGGAGGATCCCGTTGAGCACAGGAGAATCTCTCCTTGGATTGAAAGCCACCATGCTTCTGGGTTAGCTTTGAATGGGGCAGGAATGCATGGGTGGACGCAAGACTAGGTTTGGAGTGACTGCCAGGATTTGGAAGCTTGGTTCCAGTGGGCCCTCCATGCCCACTTGGAGGTTGGTGCTGGCACCCAGAGGAGATTACACACATTTCACATCTCTTTTTTGGGAGCGGAGGGGGGGGGGGGGACTTGAACTCACCGCTTGGGCACTGTTCCTAAGATTCTTTTGCTCAAGGCTAGAGCTCTACCACTTGAACCACAGCACCATTTCCCACTTTTTCTGTTTATGTGTACTGAGGAATTGAACCCAGGGCTTTGTGCATGCTAAGCAAGCATTCTACCACTAAGCTACGTTCCCAGCCCATCTTTTCCCACCCTTTTCCTGCATCTTATGTAGGGTGATTGACTCATTGTCTACATGCCCATGTGGAGCTGGGTGCTAGTGGCTTGTTGGGAAGCACAACTGCATGGCACCCAAGCACAAGGTCAAACTCTGCCTCCAGCTGGGAAAAGCTGGTTAACATGAATTTCTTCTCAGGGCTTCAGAATCTTCACCTGAAAAATAAGTCACATTAAATTGATCTGTTGGCCACACATAGCCCACTTTCCAGACTCCCCCCCCCCCCCATCTGTTTCAGAAAGAGACAAGGCTTTCATTTCCACAGAGCACTTGGGGAGCCTGAGCTTGGCCAGTGGGTAGATAGGGCCAATCCTAGACCTTGGTGGGGGGGGCTTAGCTGTGGCTAAGATTCTTGGGGGGTGGCAGCAGGGCTGGTGGCCCAGATGAATTCCCAATTAGGAAATCACATTCCAGGTCCTGAAAGCTCCAGGGGAACCGGCTGGCTCCAGCTGCCTCTCCTCCCTGGGGAATGTGGCAGTCTCCCCCGCCCCCCATGCCTTCCACCCCACAGCAAGCTGCAGGCCCACAGGCAAGTACTGGTGGGGCTGCAGGGAGCTGACTCTTGGTGTGGCACTAGCATGTGACTTCTCTTCAAAGACAGGAAGGGAGGGCTGGGAAGGTGGCTCAGTGGTAGAGTGTTTGCCTTGCATGCATGAGGCCCTGGGTTCGATTCCTCAGCACCACATAAGCAGAAAAAGCCGGAAGTGATGCTTTGGCTTAAGTAGTAGAGTGCTAGCCTTGCGCTGAAGAGCTGAGGGACAGCACCAGAGTTCAGGCCCTACAACGGACAAAAACAACAAAACAAAACAAGACAGGAAGGGATAGCAATGGAAGACATCAGGTAACTGTGTATGGGTGTCTCCAAGAGCTGGAATACTCCATGGGCTAATCTCTCTCTCTCTCTCTCTCTCTCTCTCTCTCCTTTCTTTCTCTTTCTTTCCCTCCCTCCCTCCCTCCCTCCCTTCCTTCCCTTCCTTCTCTTCCCTCCCTCCCTCCCTCCCTCCCTCCCTTCCTTCTTTCCTTCCTTCCTTCCTGTATGCAAGTCCCAGGGCTTGAACTCCAGGCCTGAATACTGTCCCTGAGCTGTTTTACTCAAAGCTGATGCTCTCGCACTTGAGCCACAGCTCCGCTCTTGGCTTTTATTTTATTTTGTCAATTGGAGATAGTCTCATCATGGACTTTCCTGCACAGGCTGGTTTTGAACTGCAGCAGTCCTCAGACTCAATCTCTTGAGTAGGTAGGATTACAGGTGTGAGCCACTGGCTCACCCACTTACCTGGGTGAAAAGCTTGTGGCGCTCAAAGTGCTTTTGTTCATGACCTCCAGCGAGCCATGGCAGGCAGGACAGAGACTATGAGTCTCTGTCCCACACACGGACATGGGGTTCAGAGCAGGGAAGTGAGGTGCAGGACAGGGCTCTTTCACAACCCCTGGGGCCAGGCTCTTAGGGAAGGCAGCTGATAGGTGACAGGGTAAGAGGCAGCCTGCTGCAGGAGCTCAGCCGGCCAGTGCCCTCTCCAGCCGGATGCTGGGTCCTGGGAGAAGAGGCCGGGCGCAGAGCCAGGTCAGGGGTGGAGGGAAGGGCAGCCTGGGGGCAAGACTGGCCAGGGATGCCTGGTGAAAGTGAGGATCAGGCCACTGGGAGGGTCCCCAAGATAGTTGTACTGCTTGTGCCAGCCCATGTCCTCTTCAAGATGATTTCTTTCCCAAAGAGAACAGGCTGTTTGTCTTGTGGCCCCAAGGCACTGCTCCCCAGCCCCACAGGAAGAGCTAGGGCACAACACGCATGAGCAATGCCACATCTTCCTCCTCCTCCTTCCCATCCCCCTCCCCCTCCTCCTCCCCATCTCCCTCCTCCTCCTCCTCCTCCCCCCCCCCCCCCCTCCTCCTCCTTTCTTCTTTTTTGGTTGATCATGGGGCTTGAACTCTGGGCCTGGGCGCTGTCCCTCAGCTCTTCAGCTCAAGGCAAGCGCTCTACCACTTGCACCACAGTGCCTATTGGAGATGAGTTTCACCGACTTTCCTGGCCTGGGCTGGCTTTGAACGGCAATCCTCAGATCTCAGCCGCCTGAGTAGCTAGGATTACAGGCGTGAGCCCGCTGCTATTTCCTTCATGATTCCCAACTGCAAACTCTTGGGATGGCCATTTCCACTTATTTCACACACGGAGAGTCCCAAGCTTAGACCTTAGCAAAACCAGAAGGATCAGGAGGCAGGTTATGGGGTCACACCAAGCCCTGGCTGATCCCAAAGTCCCCCAAATTCCAGCTCTGCAGTTCTGGGGCCTCCAAGTCTCCCCTCCCCTCCACTGTCCACTGGTCCCAGCCCTCAGGACTGGATTTCCTTTAGCCGGGAAATTCCAGCTCTGACTCTCTTCTCACAGGGGCTTTGCCCCCCTCCCTCCATAACTGTCCTAGTTTGCTCACATTTCTGGTCTCAGTCCTGCTGTCCTGTGCTCTGGAATATTCTAAGTTCTGAGCAAGTCATCCAGTAGGTCACCATCCCATTTTCCTTGAGAGATCCCCACAGACATACATGCGTGCAGGCAGGAACGCAGAGATGTACGCCCTGCATGCGCATCTACAGAGAAACATACTCAGAAACAGATGTCTGGGTGTAATTTCTGCCTCTGAGGAAACTGAGGTCCCAAGATGGAATAGTCCAGTTCAGCCTGGGCAACATAGCTGAGACCCTGTCTCAAAGTAAAAAAATAAATAAAAGACATCCAGATACTTGCACACAGATACATGTGTGGGCTTTGAACGCAGAGACCCAGCATGCCCACACATGGAAACATGGTCTTTATGCAAACAAGTGAAGATGCCTTGTGGAGGTGGTTGCTATAGAGAAATAAAGGCAGCCACACGCAGGTGGCTCACACTTGTGTAATCCTAGCTACTCAAGAGGCTGACATCTGAGGATTGTGGTTTGAAGCCAGCCCGGGCAGGAAAGTCTGTAGAACTCTTATCTCCAATAAACTACTCAGAAAAAGCCAGAAGTAGCACTGTGGTTCAAGTGGTAAAGTGCTAACTTTGAGCTGAAGAGCTGAGGGACAGTGCTCAGGCCCTAAGTTCAAGCCCCATGACTGGAGAAAGGAAGGAAGGAAGAAAGAAAGAGAGAGATTGAGAAAGAGAGAGAGGGAGGAGGGAGGGGCACATAAAACATGTACAGAATGAACAAATGAATGAATGAATGAATGGTACCCTCCAGAAGCAGAATACAGTACACTGAGTTCCTCCAGGATATCCTTAAGCAATCCCTGGTTCAGAATTTTTGGTTCCAAGTTCATTTGAAATGGGCTACAGAGAGAACTCCAAAGGGTGTCAGATCTCAGTCCTAGCCTCCTCCCTCTCCTGAGAAACTGAGGCAGAGTTCAGACAAGGTGATTCATACTTGTAATTCCAGTTACTTGAGGGGTGGGAAACGTGAGGGATGAGATTTGAAGCCAGCCTAAGAAACAATTATTGAGATCCATCTCAACAAAGAAACTGGGTGTGGTGTGGTACATGCTTGTAATGCCAGCCAAGTAGGAGGTGATGTAGGTAAGAGGATCCCAACTGATGCTGGCCTGGGCAAGAAACTCATGAACCTATATGAAAAATAACTAGGGGGGGGTGAGAAAGAGGGGGGAGGGAGGGAGGGAGGGAGAGAGAGAGAGTGTTGGGAGGGCATGCGTGCAGTGATAGGTAGAGAGCCCAACATTCAAATCCCAGTATATAAAAAAAAAAGATACCAAAACAAAAACCCAAAGGCCAAGAATGTGTGGGTCTCTGCCAGGGCTTCATCTGGTTATCCACCAGCTGGCACTTGGAGCACCCCCTCCCCTTCCTCCAGCAGGGCTGGGGCATTCTCTGCTCTGTAGGAGGTCTGGCACATTTGGGCGTGGGAATGACAACCTTGCTTCCCCTCCTCCCCAGGCCAGGCCAAGCCCCTCTGTCTGGGGCTTTTGGGGAGCTTCCCAGCATGGCTGCCCTCCAGTCTTCTCTGCAGGGCAGAGGACTTCGTTGAAAGCAGCTGGGATGCCATAAATGGTTGCCCTGCTTCCAGCCCTTCAAAGTCGGAGGCGCTGGGGTGGATTCCAGGCGGTTCAGACTCTGGCTCCACCCCTGCTGCCCAGCTCTGGGTGACTCTGGCTCCAGGCCTTCTGTCCCCTGCGGTTTGGGGGCCAGCCACTTGCTGTGTACTTAGGCGTCAGTGACTGAGACCTTGGTGGAGTACATTGCTATGTGACGCTGTCGCTTGCAAACGCTGCTTTCCGCCTCGGG
Source organism: Dipodomys spectabilis (assembly GCF_019054845.1). NCBI lineage: Eukaryota > Metazoa > Chordata > Mammalia > Rodentia > Heteromyidae > Dipodomys > Dipodomys spectabilis. The sequence goes on from NW_024870681.1 coordinate 9,295,436, forward strand.
AGGGGGCCCTGTCCCTTCCCTGAGATTCAGGACGCCGGAGTCTCCATCTAGGATGGATCCATTCCCCCAGGCCCACTGCAGCCACTCGGTGGATTCCATCAGAGGAAGGTGCGAGGCGCAGCTCGGGCCACGAGGGGGCGCGCTACCTTCTGGGCGGAGCCCAGGCTGCCAAACCCGAGTCCCAGGAATCTGGCCTAGACTTGGGGGTGTCGGCAAACATCTGTGTGTCCCGCTGAGCCCGAACTCACACCCCCTGAGCATCTGCGGGGGAAACGGAGGTCGAGGAACGTCCTGTGCGTGCGCCGAGAGCGACCCCTCCCTTCTCCAGCCCCCCCTTCCCCCCTCTCCTGACTGCACGGGCGGTGCGGGCAGTGACGCCCTTCTACCACTAGGTGGGGGTCTGGGGTCGTCCTGTCCTGCAGCCTCGGTCCCCCGGGCCGGGCCGCTAGCTGGTTCAGGCTAGTGTTTGTCACCTGGGGATGTGGGGAGGAGGGGGACCCGGGGATCGGGGCATCCAGGGGATCCTGGGATCCGGTCAGCTGTCGGTGCTTCTGCCAACACGCGGAGGGAAGTGAATGACAACCGAGGAGACCTGGGTTCAGATCCCAGCTGCACTAATTTAGGTCCTTGACTTTGACCACGTGGGTGTAAAACAGCCTCGCAGAGGGCACGAGGTGTCTAATCTTCTCCTCCACCCATCTGGGGGCTGCTCATCCCAGGTGTTTTCATCTGCTCCCTCCCTCCTTCCTTCCTTCCCCCTCTTGCCCACAGCCCCCTACTCCTCACGCTGGGTGACAGCATGGTAGAAACCAACGGACCCTCCACAGGGTCCCCAGCGGCCTGGGGACCCCTCCCTCCAACCCCCAGACCTCCAAAGCGCTGGAATGTTCCTCTCTTCTGGCCCCAGCTCCCGGGGCAGGCCTTGACCTAAAGCACGTGTCTACTGGCCATCAGATGAGCAAGAGGTGGTGGGAGAGGAGACAGGAAAAGATGGGGGAACATTCCCAGCACCCAAGGCAGGATATTGGGGGTCGCGGAGGAGGAGGAGCCATCCCAGCTCTAGGAAACACATCAGCTGTTTAGGATGAGCAGTCCTGCCAGGAAGGGGCAGCGGGAGCAGAACCAGTGGGGTGCGGGTAGCTGGGAGCTCCAAGCCCTGGGACTGGGCAGGTGTGCCAGGTGGCATGCATTCTTATTCCTTGGACGCTCTGGTCCACGTGCTGGTTCTTTCTTTTTCCAAAATATGAGATATTATTCGCATGCGATATTATCCACAAGCCACAATTTTTGTATACTTCAGTGAGTGTAGTGCTCCCGCTACTACAGGCACAGGGGCTCACCGTGCTGTCCAGCCTGGCCTCAAACTCCTGGGCTCATCCTCCTGCCTCAGTGTCCCTAGTAGCTTGGACTACAGGGATGCCCATGAGGGGCTGCTTCCATGCTTTTCTTCTGTTTATAACCCATCACCACTGTCTAATTGCAGAACATTTTCTTCACCCCCTTGACCTGCTGCCAGTTGCTGATCCTGGACCACCAGGAATGTATTTTCTGCCTAGATGCTTTCTCTGAGCATTTTCTCCCCTCAAGGCTAGCACTCTACTGCTTGAGCCACAGCTCTACTTCATTAACGGCAAGAGTCTCCCATAGCCAGCACTGGTGGCTCATGCCTGTAATCCTAGCTACTCCAGGAGATTGAGATCTGAGGATTGCGGTTCAAAGCAAGCCTGAGCAGGAAAGTCCCTGAGACTCTCATCTCTAATTAACTACCAGAAAACCAGAAGTAGTGCTGTGGTTCAATGTGGTAACACACTAGCTCTGAGCAAAAGAGCTTGGGGACAGTGCCCAGGCCCAGAGTTCAAGCCCCAAGACTGAAAAAATAATTGTCTCCTAGACTTTTCTGCCCTGGCTGGCTTGGAACCCTGATTCTTAGATCTCAGCCTCCTGAGTAGCTCAGATGATAGGCATGATCACTGGTGCCCTACTTCTCCATTTCCTTTCCCTGTGGGTTGACATCATTCTCTTGTACTACAGACAGCTTCTTCACATGACAAGGAGCTGGCCTGCAGCAGCTGTGGGCCACTGAAATCCAGCTGAGTGGCCCAAGGAAAAAGGAAACCAGCTCTAAGGCTACCCTTGGAGCAATCCCAGACAAGTACCCTGATGGGCCCACAGGGATCATCCCTCTGCCTACATCCTCTCAGCCCACCTTCGTGTCCTCCACTGCCTGGGTGATGGGGCCATCACAAAAGCAGGCTGAGTGCAGGGTACTTCCTGTGATGATGTCTTTGAATGCACAAGGATGCCCTGCAGAGAAACACAGCAGCCCGCACAATGCAATGAGCTTAAGCCCCCAAAAGGAATTAATTTTTCTACATAATTGATAAAAAAAAGCAGGAGTGTGTTGGCCACTGGTGGCTCACACCTGTAATCCTAGCTACTTGGAAGGTTGAGATCTGAGGATCATAATCGGAAGCCAGACCAGGTGGGAAAGTCTGTGAGACTCTAAATCTCCAATGGACCACCAGAAACCTGAAAGTGGTGCTGTGGGTCAAGTGGTAGAGCGCTAGCCTTGAACAAAAAATGCTCAGGACAGTGCCCAGGACCTGAGTTCAAGCCCCAGGCCCAACACACACACACACACACACACACACACACACACACACACACACACACACCCCAGAAGTAGACTTTAGGCATGGCTAGATCTAGGGGACCAAGGAAGTCTAAGCTATCTCTCATAATTCTGCCTCTTACCTGGACTCTCAGGTGGGTGGGGTGGGGGTGGGGTGGAGGAGTATCCAAGCCAGCCTAGGCTGGCATGTTTGTCTTTTGGTTTGAGATGAGGTCTCACTATGCTGGCCTCCTGTGCTTAGTCTTACTGTCTTAGCCTCCTGAGTACTGGGCCACAGGTGTTTATATCACCTGAGTTCCTAGATGATCTTCTGGAGGCCCCAGTCCCCAGGGAATGCCTGGTCTCCACGCAGAGAACATACTCCCTGGGGACACTGAATGGTTCCCGTGAGGGCCACATATCAACTTGGTGGGTAGCATTGTCCAGGCTGGGTCACGTGTCCTCCCTTGCAGCAAGAGGACGGGGCAGAGCTGTGTGGGTAAGCCCGCCTGGACAGCAAGGGGCAGACAGGTTGCCTAAAACAATCTGGTCTGACTTTCCCTTCATACAGATGAGTGAAGCGTGGCTTGGAGAGAGAAGGCAACTCACTGGGACCATCGAGCTGAAGAGTTGGGATTTGAATCCAGGTCTGTCAGGTGTTTCTAGAACATTACCTGCCTCCCTTTACAATGCTGAGTTAAACCATCACTTGAAGAAGTAGACTCCTGATGGCAGCCACACTATTCCCAGCAGCCTTTGCAGCAGCTGTTATGTCTGTTTATGGTCTATGGGAGCATCTTGGGTTCTCCTTCCGTTGCTCTATGTGGTTGTCCCCTCTCCATGCCACCTTCCATGTGACTGAGGTCAAACCCAGCAGAACCCTGGGGCCTCTGGATGGAGGCATCATGCCAGATTTGCACTGGCTGTTAGCTGACACTTTGAAGGTAGGACTGTCCTCCTTCCATTTACCCTGGTTGTATCCCTGGAATAAGAAACAATCCAGGTGGCTCATGCTGTAATCCTAGTACTCAGGAGATTGAGAACTGGAGGATCACAGTTCAAAGCCAGCCTGGGACAGAAAAGGCTATGAGAATCTGTCTCCAAAATAACCAGCAAAAAGCTCAAATGGTGGAGGAGTTGCTCAAGGGGTAGAGTCCCAGCCTAACAATGAAAAGACTTGAAGTTCAAACCCCAGTATGGCCAAAAATAAAACTATGAAAAAATAATATTGGTGCTATTTTTTAAACTAGGAATCAAACCTTCACACATGCTAGGTGCTGTACCACTGCTTGATAAAAAGTCCCAATAGTAGCCGGGCATCAGTGGCTCACGCCTGTAATCCTAGCTACTCAGGAGGCTGAGATCTGAGGATGGCAGTTCAAAGCCAGCCCGGGCAGGAAAGTCATGAGACTCTTATCTCCAGTAAACCACCAGAAAACCGAAAGTAGTGCTGTCTTTCAAGTGGTAGAGCACTAGCCTTGAGTTGAAGAGCTGAGGGACAGCGCCCAGGCCCAGAGTTCAAGCCCAATGACCAACAAAAGGGAGGAGGAGGAGGAGGAGGAGGAGGAGGAAGAGGAGGAGGAGAAGAAGAAAAAGAAGAAGAAGAAGAAGAAGAGGAGGAGGAGAAAAGGTATTTCATATAGCCCATATATTTTCCCTTGTATACTTAAAATCATCTCACGATTTCAAGTGAGGGAAGAGCTATTTTCTATTTCTCTCACTATGGACTCGAAGTCAGGAGGAGTTCCCCCTGGACACTCCCTGGCCCCCCAAAAAGGAAAGAAATTTAACTAGACTAGGCAGCTCTGCTGAGAACCAGGGCAGAGCCTGGCATGGGAGAAGGGAGGGTGGGAGTTGACGGATTCTCATTGGCCAGAGGCAGGTGGACGGACAGCTGACCCTTCCCACTCCCTTCTAATTCGAAGTCCTTGATTTAGCTTTGGGCAGCAATTCTCATTCAGGCCTCTTCAGTGGAGACCCAGGAAAACCTTTTTGACTTCGTAAGTCATGAGTCATAGTAGATATTTTTCATTTTTTTTCTTTCTTCTTTTTTGGGGGGTGCTATATGAGGGTTTGACTCAGGTTCTAACACGTGGTAGGCAGGTGCTACTATTTGAGCCGCTCCTCCAGTCCCTGTTGGCATTATTTTCCAAATAGAGCGTCACTGTATGCTCAGGCCAGCTGAGGGGCGATCCTCCTACTTGTGCTTCCCAATGATACTAGGGGATAACAGGTGTGTGCCACTGTCCCAGTTGTTGGTTGAGATGCAGACATTCTTTGCCTGGGGTTGGCCTCCAACCATGATTCCCTATCTCTGCCTCCAAAGTATCTAGGGCTGGGCTGGGAAGGTGGCTCAGTGGTAGAGCGCTTGCCTTGCATGCATGAGGCCCTGGGTTCGATTCCTCAGCACCACATAAACAGAAAAAGCCAGAAATGGCGCTATGACTCGAGTGCTACAGCACTAGCCTTGAGCTGAAGAGCTGAGGGACAGCGCCCAGGCCCAGAGTTCAGGACCCCTGACCGGCCAAAACAAACAAAAAACTTAAAAAAAAATATTAGCCTCTCAAATATTACATCAATGTAATAAGGGAAAACAACTTTTTTGTAAGTCCTCAGCCACTTCTCTTGTGCCACGTACGGCGCAACAGTTCGAAATGAGTATTTGAAACTCAGAGTAGGAGTCCTGCCCACTATTTTCTCATGTTAAAAGGCGTCGAGGGGTGGGGAAGGTGGCTCAGTGGCAGAGTGCTCGCCTTGCATGCCTGAGACCCTGGGTTCGATTCCTCAGCACCACATAAGAAAAAGAAAAAAGCCGGAAGTGGCGTTGTGGCTCAAGTGGTAGAGCGCTAGCCTTGAGCTGAAGAGCTGAGGGACAGCGCCCAGGCCCAGAGTTCAGGCCCTACAACTGGACCCAAAAAACAAAAACCAACAAAGTATCTAGGGCTGCAGGGCTACTGTGCCTGGCATTTTTCATACTTTGTCAACAGGCACCTTGGATAAGTTTAGAAAGGCTGAGATGGCAAATTCATACTCTTTGCCTTTGGCATATCTTTGTCCCCACAGCTCCCTCTCTTTATGAGAATTTAAGCTCTGCTGCAACCCTGGCAGTCTGCCACCTTGCATTATCCATACCCCTGCCAATGCCAACCAGAACCTTCCCTGCACTGCTGTTCATTACAAATTCATGAACAAATAAGTTGTCAGATAGACCTCGCAGCATGCTATCTGTCTGTCTATCTATCTATCTATCTATCTATCTATCTATCTATCTATCTATCTATCTATCTATCTATCTATCTTTACTGGTGACTCACACCTGTAATCATAGCTATTCAGGAGGCTGAGATCTGAGGGTCTAGGTTCTAAGCCAGCCTAGGCAGGAAAGTTGGTGAGACGTTTATCACCAATCAACTTCCAAAAACCCAGAAGTGGAGTTGTGGTTCAACTGGTAGAGTATTAGCCTTGAGTGAAAATGCTAAGGAACAGGACCCAGGCCCGTGTATACACACACACATAAACACACACACACACACACACACACACACACACGCATATCTTCTTTTTAAAATAAGAAACATAATTCAAGGATTTGTTTTAGAGCACTTTTAGTTTGATAGTAAAATTGAGAGAAAGCAGCAGAGATTTTCAATATGCCCCTCCTCTACTTCACAGCGTACCACCACCAGGCACACCCAACACTGCTTATGCTGTGCACACAAGTTACACTGCCATCCTATTTTCATTGAAATGGAGGATAGAGTATTTAGGGTCCAAGATTTTATATAGTTTTCTTCTTTTGGATCAAGTATGTGTATAATGAACTGCCTCTATTTAAAATATCAACAGGAGATGCTCTGGCAAAGTACATCAAGGTTATGGCAGAGCATGGCCACAATCAAGATTCAGAATAGTTCCATCACCTCCAAAGAAAACGACCTCCTGTCTTTTTTGCCCCAATGTCTGACCTCCTTCTATTCACGAATTCAAATTGTCTAGAATTATATAAGCACGTATACATTATATATTATTTTATGTCTGGCTCTTTTCATTCCACATAATGATTTGTTGTGGTGGTTTTAAGATAGGGTCTTGCTTTGTAATCTAAGCTGGCATGGAACTCTTAATTTTCCTGCCTCAGTCTCCAGAATGCTGGGATTCCAGGTGTGTACCACCACACCCGGCCAGCATAAAGATTCTAAGATTCATTCATTCATACTATTGGGTATATCAGCCTGTCTTTTTTTTTTTTTTTTTGGGTCCGGTCATGGGGCCTGAACTCTGGGCCTGGGTGCTGTCCCTCAGCTCTTCAGCTCAAGGTTAGCGCTCTATCAACCTGTCTTATTCCTGAGTAATATTCTGTTCCATGGCTACACTTTGCCAGAATTTGTTTATTCATTCACCTGTCGCTAGGCAGTAGATTTTTGGTGGTTGTGAATAAAATTTATAAACAGTTGTTTACAGTCTTTGTGTGGGCCAATGTTTTTATTTCTCACAGTATTTTCTAGCACGGGGGTAGAGGTAGCCTGCACTGAGGACATCAAAACAAAAATCTTCATTCATGAAGTCAATAACTATGTATTAGGACTACAACCTGTGAGGCTTGCTGTGTGGGCAGAGAACACTGGAACAGAGGATCTCTGCCCATCTGCAGGGTGGTCAGTACCAGGGCACAAGAGCTGGCAGCGGGGGAGGCCGGGTTAGGAGAGTATCAGACAGCTCCATCTTGAATGTGTTTACAAGTATTTACTGGCTCAGAGGGAAAGACTTTTTAACTAAATTATCCCACCCCCCCACCCCCCCTTTAACACCACAGTCGATTTCTCTGAGGCCGGGAGCGTCTGTCCACGGCACGGAGAGCAAACCTTAGGACCGCCCTGCCAGGACAGGGCGCCTGTGCACAGAGAGGTGGGTTCGTCTCCCAGGCTGCCATAACAAATGATCAAAACTTGGTGACTTCAACTGAGCACTGGTGCTTCATGCCTGTAATCCTGGCTACGTAAGAGGCTGAGAACTGGAGGATTGCAGCTCAACGCCAGCCTGGGCAGAGCAGCCCATGAGACTCTTATCTCCAGTTAACCACCAAAAAAGCTGGAAATAGGGCTGTGGCTCAAGTGGTAGAGTACCAGCCGTGAGTGACAAAGTTAAGGGACAGCACCACGTTCTGAGTTGTTCAAGTCTCAATACTGGCACCAAAGCACGTGAGCGCACACACACACACAGACACACACAAATTTGGTGACTTAAAACAACAGCTGTGCAGCCGGGCGCTGGTGGCTCACGCCTGTAATACTAGCTACTCAGGAGGCTGAGATCTGAGGATCGCAGTTCAAAGCCAGCCAGGGCAGGAAAGACCGTGAGACTCCTATCTCCAATAAAACCACCAGAAAACCGGAAGTGGCGCTGTAGCTCAAGTGGTAGAGCGCTCGCCTTGAGCTGAAGAGCTGAGGGACAGCGCCCAGGCCCAGAGTTCAAGCCCCACGACCGACAAAAACAAACAAACAAAAAAAACAACAGCTATGCAGATTTGGAAGCAAGATGCCAGTAGAGCCCTACTCCTCTGAAAACTTTTGGGGAAAATCTTCCCTTCTTTCTCCCATCCTGTTCCCAGTGGGTTCAGTTCTTTGGCTGTAGGCAACATAGCTCATCTCTGCCTCAGTCTCCCCACAGGGCCTATCTGTGCCCTTTTCTTTCAAGGACAAGAGCTATTTGGCTTGGGTCCCACTTAAATCGAGGACTTTGTTCTCTTGAGGTCTTTAACTATATCTGCAGTCTCTAGCTCCAGATACATTCACAAGTACCAGCAGTGAGGACTTCCATAGGCCTTTGAGAAGAGATATGATTCAACCCACTGCAGAAGGTGAATTGTTACTACACAGTATTTTTTAAAAATCTCTGGCCTATAGGTTTTTGGGTTTGTTCTGTACCAGGCCTGGGGCTTGAACTCAAGTCCTGAGCATCATTCCTGAGCTTCTTTTATGCAAAGTTAACATTTTACCACTTGCATCCGTCACAGTTCGCTTTCAGCTTTTTAGTTGTTTGTTGGAATTAAGAGTCTCATGGGCTTTCCTGTCCAGGCTGGCTTCAAACCATAATCCTCAGATCTCAGCCTTCTGATTAGCTAGGATTACAGGTGTGAACTACTGGCACTCAGCCAGAGTTGGTTTTTGGTGGTTTTTGTTGTTGTTGTCATAACAAAAAAGCCAGTATTGGGACTATTTTTTAAATTTTTGGTCAGTTGTGGGGCTTGAACTCTGGGCCTGGGTACTATCCCTCAGCTCTCCAGCTCAAGGAGAGCGCTCTACCACTTGAACCACAGTGCCACTTCCAGTTTTGTGAGTGGTTTATTGGAATAAGAGTCTCGTGACTTTCCTGCCTGGGCTGGCTTTGAACTGCCATCCTCAGATCTCAGCCTCCTGAGTAGCTAGGATTACAGGCATGAGTCACCAGTGCCCGGCTCCTATTTCATTTTATATAAGGAACCTGAGCACCTGTCCCTACAGGTGTGAGTATGGGGGGATGGTGGGCAGTGCCTGTCCTGGGGTTTGAACTCAGGGCTGGGCTTGGGTGTTGCGTCTGAGCTTTTGTGCTCAAGGCTAGTGCTCTACATAGTTCCATTTCTGACTTTTTAGTAGTTCATTGGACATAAGCATGTCACAAATTTTCCTGCCTGGCCCGTCTTCAGGCCAAAATCCTCAGAGCTCAACCTCCAGACTAGCTAGGATTGCAGGTATGAGGCGCTCAGTGCCCAGCCACCCACTCCCAGACACCATGGAACAACTGTATCCAGTCAAACCATAGTCGATATTGAACACATTGTATTCCTGGGAAAGAACGAATTTTAGGCAGAGGCTACTCTGAAAAATCTAGGCCAGTGTTCTGAATGAAGGGGATTGGGGTTCCTAATGGACACTGGGTCATGTTTAGAAAGCCTTTAGATTCTCACAGGCTGGGACAGAGGCTGCTTCTGGGCAGAGGCCAGGGATGGTGTTGAACCCTCCACAATGTTCAGGATGTGATTGGGGGTCCCCGATCTCACTGTGTGACCCCCCTACCCCCCAACTCTCAGCAATGAGACACCTGCCTTTGGCTGTCAGCCGCTGTGCTCAGGCCCCGGGCATGAGTCTTGGCATTGTTTTTTCTTCAGACTCGCTTGGCTTCTGGTTTTGATGTTGCCCTGCGGAGCCTGACTCCCTCCACCCCGCTTAGCTATCTGTTGCTTTGTTTCTTTTGTTGGCATCTGCAATTAGAAAGCTGCGGCTAGAGAGGTGTCCAGTCCAGCCTGGTGAGGTCTTGAGAGTGTATGTCTTACCCAAGAGACCAGAGCAGAAACCACACTTAGCCTGGGAGGAGGACTGAGAGAGAGAGAGGTTGGTTCTGCTGCCAGCTTGGTCATTTCATCTCTGGGCCTCAGCTCCACTTCTGTACAATGGGCAGGGGGTCTTTACCTACCTCACAGGGTCGGATGATGACCGTGGTGAGGGCAAAAAGCACAAAGGTCCAGTAGCAATGACAGCCCACTCTCACAGTGTGTTGACTCAGGAGTTTCCTAGGCGGCCTGGCAGGTGGGAGAGGGCAGTTCTGGATGGAGAGAGCGCAGGCTGACCCACAGCTGCGTAGTGACAGAGACCTTCAAACAACCGAGTGTGACCTGAGCACAGAGAAGGCTGAGTAGCTGCTGGAGCCCCACACTTGGGGATGCTGCTTCCTCTTGTGGCTTCCAGACAGAGGGGGCAGGAGGTGCTGGTGAGGAGAGGGACGGGTGCAGATGCCTGGGCATGAGCCAAACAGGTTGCTGAACAACCTGGAATTGTGAATGCTAGAGAATAACGCTTTCGGGCTGGGAAGGTGGCTCAGTGGTAGAGCGCTTGCCTTGCATGCATGAGGCCCTGGGTTCGATTCCTCAGCACCACAGAAGCAAAAAAGAAAAAAATGGAAATGGCGCTGTGGCTCAAGTGGTAGAGCGCTAGCCTTGAGCTGAAGAGCTGAGGGACAGCGCCCAGACCCAGAGTTCAGGCCCCACGACCGGAACATCCTCCCCCCCCCCAAAAAAAAAAAAGAATAATGTTTTCAGCTGCTATTTCATTTTTATTTGTTAATTAATTATTTATTTTTATCAGTCGTGGGGCTTGAACTCTAGGCCTGGGCACTCTCCCTTAGCTCTCAGCTCAAAGTGAGCATTCTACCACTTGAGCCATAGTGCTAATTGGAGATAAGAGTCTCATGGACTTTCCTTCCCTTCCCAGGCTGGCTTTGAACCGCAACCCTCAGATGTCAGCCTCCTGAGTAGGTAGGATTACAGGCGTGAGCTACCAGCACCCAACTCAGCTGGTTTTAAAAGATTAGCTTTGCTTTGGTTGGGAATGTGGCTTAGTGGTAGAGTGTTCACCTATCATGCACGAAGCCCTGGGTTTGATTCCTCAGTACCACATACACAGAACAAGCCAGACGTGGTTCTGTGGCTCAAGTGGTAGAGTGCTAGCCTTGAGCACAGAGAGGCTCAGGAACAATGCACATGCCCTGAGTTCAAGCACCAGGACTGGCAAAAAAACAAATAAATAAAAGTATTAGCTTTGTTGGGCACTGGTGGCTCGCACCTGTAATCCTAGTTACTCAGGAGACTGAGATCTGAGGATTGTGGTTTGAAGCCAGCTGGGGCAGGAAAGTCCATGAGACTCTTAATTCCTTTTAATTACCCGAAAATTGGGTGTGGCATTGTGGCTCAAAGTGGTAGAGCTCGCCTTTAGCAGAAAAAACTCAGGGATAGTGCCCAGCCCATGAGCTCAAATTCCACAACTGACCAAACAAACAAACAAAAAAAGACGATTAGTTTTTGTGTGTGTATGTGTGTGTGTGTGTGTGTGTGCATGTGTGTGTGTGCATGTGTGTGTGCGCGCATGCACATGTGTGCATGCATGTGAGCTAGTACTAAGGCTTGAACTCAGGGCTGGGGTGTTGTCCCTGAGCTTTTTAGCTCAAGGCTGGCGCTGGACCACTTGAACCACAGCTCCCTGGTTTTTTGGTGGTGTAATTGGAGATAAAACTCTCATAGACTTTTCTGCTTGGGCTGGCTTTGAACCATACTCCTCAGATCTCAGCCTCATGAATAATTAGGATAACAGGTGTGAGCCACCTGTATCCAGCTAAATTATTAGTGTTTTTAATTTCTTGTGAAAGGGATTCTGGAAGTTCTAGATGTATCTAACCAAGTCTGCTCATCACACTTTGCTATGGATCCCTACAGAAGTCAAATTAATTTTTTTAAATAAAATTTGGGCCATACCATCTACACAGTTTGGTCAGTGGCCATAATTTATTTAAGCAATGCATAAAACATTGCCATTCAGATTGTTCCTATTAGTGTACACACACACACACACACACACACACACACACACACACACACACACAGAGTTATCTTTTTCTACTAGTACTCAGCCAATCTTTCAACTGTTTTTTTTTGAGTCACTTGGTTGCTTCCTTTCTTCTTCCCCACATCCTCCAAGGTCTATTCTTGGTGTCCTTTTTCTCTTTCTACGAATTCTCCCCTAGTGGCCTCATCAACTACCAGTAGGAAGCCTTACCGTGTACTTATGTGTCTCAAATTGGGATCTCTAGCCCCTGTACTTCTAATTTTAGTCTCATCATGACTAAAACTAAATTTATCTCTGCCCACAACCACGGCCGCTCCTCTCACTTAATGTCATCACGCCTAGGTAGGGTTGTGCTGTTGACGCTGTAGAAATGTCCCCGATTGGCCTTAGTAGAGAGATTGGAAAGATGGGGTAACTCATTGACTTGAAGGAAGGTGAAGATCCAGACTCAGAAATAATGGAGGCCAGAGCAGCTGAGGGGAGCTGAGCAGTGCATACAGGTGAATGATTCTTTTCTTTCTTTTTTTCTCTCTTTCTTTCTTTCTGTCGGTGGTGGGGCTTGAACTCTGGGCCTGGGCGCTGTCCCTCAGTTCTTCAGCTCAAGGTGAGTGCTCTACCGCTTGAACCACAGCGCCACTTCAGGTTTTCTAGTGGTTTTTATTGGAGATAAGAGTCTCACAGACTTTCCTGCCCCAGCTGGCTTTGAACCTCATCTTCAGATCTCAGCCTCCTAAGTAGCTGGGTGTCCTTCCTTCCTTCCTTCCTTCCTTCTCTTTCTCTCTCTCTGTCTTTCTCTTTCTTTTTTTTTCTTTTTTCTTTCTTTTTTTTTTGTTAGTAGTGGGGCTTTGAACTCTGAGCCTGGATGCTGACCCTCAGCCTCTTCAGCTCTACCACTTAAGTCTCAGTGCCACTTTCAGCTTTCTGGTGGTTTATTGGAGGTAAGAGTCTCATGGACTTTCCTGCCTGGGCTGGCTTTGAACCATGATTCTCAGATCTCAGCCTCCTGAGTAGCTAGGATTACAGGCATGGGCCACTAGTGCCCTGCGGGCAAATGATTTCTTTAGGACATAAAGATCGAAGAATATAATAGAAGAATGTTACCTACCATGTAGTATGTGTTGAACTTCTTGACCTGAACTATAAAGATAAGGAAGGGGAAACCTAGAGAGAATGACACCACTTTTTTTTTTTTTTTGCCGATCGTGGGGGCCTGAACTCTGGGCCTGGACACTGTCCCTCAGCTCTTCAGCTCAAGGCTAGAGCTCTACCACTTGAGCCACAGTGCCACTTCCGGCTTTTTCTGCTGAGGAATCAAACCCAGGGCCTCATGCATGCAAGGCAAGCGCTCTACCACTGAGCCACCTTCCCAGCCACTAGACACCACTTTTATCCCTTCATTCTATCTGCCACAGTATTCAAGATTACAATCTTGGTCTTGGCTGTACCTTTTTTTTTGGACCAAGACTGGGACAGGAATTTGGTACCTAATGCTTTTGCTCATTGGCTAGCATTCTACAACTGAGCCATGCCTCCAAGCCCTTAAAAGGTTGATTATTTCTTTTCTAGGGGTTTTTTTTTCCCCCACTCAGTCTGAGACCAGGACTCAAACTCAGTATCAGTACCTGATTTGTGTGTCTGTGTGTGGATGAGTGTCTGTGTGTGGATGCGTGTGCACACATGTGTGTATGCTTGGCAGCATTGAAAATTGAATTTAGGGCCTGATACTCACTTGGCTTTTCTCTACTCGAGGCTGGCACCTTACCATTTGAGCCAGACCTCGATTGCCTGCTTTTTGTTGGTCAACTGGAGATAAGAGTCTCACGAACTTTTCGGTCTGGGCTGGCTTTGAGATCCTCAGATCTCAGCCTCCTGAGTAGCTCCTGAGATGACAGCTATGAGCTACCAAGGCCTTGCCCAATTCTTTTTCTAAAACTGAATTAGGATTCCAAATCTACAATGGACTCCAAAGCCACAGATTGTATCATATGCCCGTCCAGAGACATCCTTCACTTCTGCCTTGTCATACTCCATTTCTCACAAATATCTTTTCCATGATTTGCCTGCCCTCATAACTTCTTGCTGTCTGTCCCTGTGTGCATACACCTGCCGTCCCATCATTCCCCTTAAGTACAAATCTGATCAGATTTGCATCCCGATTGCCTTAAAGTTCTGACCATGGATAACAAGGCCTTTCCCAAACCTTACCCTTCTACATGCCTTCATTTTCTACCCCTCGAGCTCCATAAACAGTTCCTCTCTCTATGCCTTGGTACACCTTCTTTCTCTTTGAATGCCTTGCCCGGTTTTCTATCTCACAGGATCCCATGGATGCCACCTTGCCGACATAGACTTAGATGTCATCCCTCATGGAACCTTCCTCCACAGGCAGGATGAATGAATCAATCCAACTTTTGTACTCTTATTACCTTTTTTCCTACTCTTATCTAAGTTTTGTACTCTCTCTGCATGTTTCTCCACTGTCACTTGTTTACGGATCTGTCTCTTCCACTAGAGTAGAAACACCCAAGTCAGTCTTCACTCCACTAGTGCTTATACTTTATAGAGCACTGTAGTGTTTGGTGATCTTTAAATGAATGGGTACAGACAAGGAAACTGAAGCCCAGAGAAGCTCAGCTACACACTTAGGGACAAGTAAGTTTCCAGATGGACATGGATTTAGAGTGAACTGTGATAGGTCATGTTATGATTTGCACTCATCTAGGCACAGCCTATTTGGAGGTAAAGGGTAGTAACCAGCAATCTTCCTTTGCTTTTTTTTTTTTTTTTTGGGTCCCATCGTGGGGCCTGAACTCTGGGCTTGGGTGCTGTCCCTCAGCTCTTCAGCTCAAGGCTAGCCCTCTACCACTTGAGCCACAGCACCACTTCCGGCTTTTTTCTTTTTGCTTATGTGGTGCTGAGGAATCGAACCCAGGGCCTCATGCATGCAAGGCAAGTGCTCTACCTCTGAGCCACCTTCCCAGCCCCATCTTCCTTTGCTTTTGAAGGAAAATGAGACTCAACAGCTAGAACTGAAGTGGTTAGGAAGGAAGTTAACTGAGAGGAAGATCTTCTGGTCTCTGGGTCTGGCCTGGTGAACCTGGCTACTGGAGGCTTAATAAAACAAAAGCAAAAACAAGATAGACTTTATCAGGACCAGGCAGAAGTCCTGGTAAGTCCTGGTAAAGGTGGGCAAATGACTTCAAATAGGCCATCTCTTGAGGAAGTCCATGAGAAGCAGAGGAACTAGCTAGAAGACTCCAGTGTCTCAAACCATGTTCCCATGAAAGATTCTTGGGGGGGTGGGGGGAGCTCAATAAGGGAGCCCTTGCTAATTAAGCCTCTACCCATGAGTGAATGTGGGGCTAATAAGGCGGCCCCATTCCAGGATCCCTCTCCACCAAGCCAGCCGGTCTGCCTGTTTATTGCCCGTATGGAGATCATTAATGCCTCCTGACACTGGGGTCACTCCCGGGGTCAATCCCAGAGCCGGGTCTGCAAAACAGGGGAAATGAACTTCCCAGCACATGTGGCTCAGGCTTGGCAGGGAGGGGGACTCCGATCACCCCACACTTTAGCCCTGGGAGAGATCAGCACCCCTAAGCAGTCAGGACCCCTGAAACAAATCCCCCTGCCCACTGCTGGTCTAGAGGGATGGGGGAGGGGGGATTGGGGACAGGAAGGGCCAGGAAATCCTGGAGAAGGGCGAAATGGAGGCCCTTGTCTGGACCAGGACAACCCCCACTGAGGCTGTCCCAACCAACAGACGGCCACTAATCCCCTGGCGACGGGCTGGGGTGGTGTCTGGGGGCTGCAGCTGCAGCCCGACAGGGGCCAGGCTACCAGCCGCAGGTGGCGGGAAGGCGCTGGCCCGGCGACCACGTGGTCACATGTCTGGGCCTTAGCCCCACCCTCTTCCAGTTTCCCTTCTGTGATTGGGCCCCCAGGCCCTCAGAATCCAAGATGGAGGTGCTAGGCGGGGCTCTGGACCAGTCAGAGCTCTGATTGGTGGAGTCCAGACTCTCTGACCTGAAGGACAGCTTCAGTAGCCACTCAGGGAGTTCCTCACGGTGGAGGTGGTGGCTGCGCTCACTCACCTTTACCTCGGACTTAAGCGGCGGAGGCAGCCTCAAAAATCTACGGCCTTATGGGCTGGGATGGGGAAGAGTGAGAGCGAGGAACCCCTAGACCGATCTCTCGGCAGGTCTGTTACCCATCTAGGGGTGTCCTCTGTGGTATGACTGTGAATCAGTCTTTACCCCACCAGGAAGAAGATAGAGGAACCCCCCAACTAGCTTATAGGAAACCATAGGATTACGAGGTTCAGGCCAGAGCAGGCTGAGTGACAGTCACCAAATAAATGGTCCCAGGAGGACGGGGCTGAGGTTAAATGAGGTGCAATGAATACAGGAACGGGTTCAAAGAAGAAATTTCAGAAAATGCCCCAGGTGGGGTTAGGGAATTTCTAGGGCCTGTTGACTCCTGGACGAGCCCCTACCCTGGGCCTGGTTCCCCAGGAACGCGCAGACTCCTGTATGCACCCTGGGCATGTGGTGCCAGAGTCGGCCTAGCTCCAGGGCCCAACGCTCCTTGGACAGCTCCATCCACCCAGCTTTGGAGATGGAATGAGGGAATGGAAACTCTTACTCTGGACGTCCAACAGTTAGCAGAGCCCCAGCATGCCTCTGATTCCTTAGAGAAAGGATAAACTGCAGCAAGAGGGGTTGAAGCTCGATGTCAGCAAGCACTTCCCAAACATGAGATGGATGGTGGAAGCTGATGGACTTTGGAAGTAGGAATATTTCCCCTACGTCTCCAGTGCATCATCTTCTCACCATGAACTGCGCTATGGAAAGCACTGAATGGAGAGGTCTTTTCCACTTTCTCTCACATCAAGCCTCCTTTGAACCGTCCCCTTAGAAGTGGGGATTACAGGCCGGGCGCTGGTGGCTCACGCCTGTAATCCTAGCTACTCAGGAGGCTGAGATCTGAGGATCGCGGTTCAAAGCCAGCCTGGGCAGGAGAGACTGTGAGACTCCTATCTCCAATAAACCACCAGAAAACCGGAAGTGGCGCTGTAGCTCAAGTGGTAGAGCGCTCGCCTTGAGCTGAAGAGCGGAGGGACAGCGCCCAGACCCAGAGTTCAAGCCCCACGACCGACAAAAAAAAAAAAAAAAAAAGTGGGGATTACAAAGTACTTGAATGAAGCAGAGAAAGCAGCTGAGGTGAATGGGGTCCAAGGCTTCTGGGGAGAGCACTGATATCTGAAGGAGAGGGTTGTGGTAAGGGGGGCACCCAGAAAACTCCAGGCCACAGGCTTTTTGAGACTGAATAGAAAAGAGGCTTAAGCTTGGCATAAAATAACAAGAGGGCTCTGGGATGATATGGAGAGATGGAGTTGCATTTGGCAAACATTCAGCCTCTGTTAGCCTAGGCCTCATGTTTGTAGGGCACATTGGTAATAATAAACAAGACTGGAGGATGGAGAGGCAGGCTGGTGTTCTGAGCCCACTGTACAAACCTTACTGTGTCCTTCCACTTCCAGGACTGGGTTCCCTCTGGGCGTGGGTTTGTGCCCAAGAACATGAGATGCACAGTGGGATCGAGTGGCAGTCCACCCCCGTGCCCTGTTACAAAAGACTTTATTCCACATGAAAGCACATTCTTTTCCCATCTTTGTTTGTGTTTGGTACAGTCAAGAATTTGCCTTTTTTGGCCACAGCTGTGTTTCCAGCTTGAAAGGGGCCATACTTGCCCATGGAAAGTTTAGAGTAGATTGTGTGTGTACAAGTGCACTCCTTCCGTCAAAACATGTCCTAGCCAAGGAGCAGTGGGCATGCTCATGGGGTCACTAGCTCAGCGAGGGCCGTGAGAGTCAGAGAATGGTATTCTTGAAACCATGAAGTTCCAAAGCTGGAAGTGGCTCTCTTTTGGGAGTCTGATGTGCACGATGATTAGATCTCTGGTGATTTTTTGTAAAGAAAATTTAGCATACAGAAGGTTTGGTCCCTAGCACTGCAAATAAAACCACCACAAAAGCCACACAATAATTGCAGTTTAATAGGTTAGGATCTTGAGTTGTAGACTACGGTAAATCCAATGACCTCTCTTATTGTCAGAATTTGAGCAAGTCCTGTTTAGAATAGTGATACTAATATTTGAGTGTTACTATGTTTCCTTCCTTCCTTCCTTCCATATGTGTATGCATGCATGTGTGTGTACTCATACCTAGGCTTGAACTCAGGATCTGGGTGCTGTCTCTTAGCATTTTTGCTCAAGACTAGCATTCTACCACTTGAGCCACAGCACCACTTCTGGCTTTTTTTGAGTACTTTATTGCAGATACGAGTCTCATGGAAACTGGATGCCAGTGGCTCACACCTGTAATACTAGCTACTCAGGAGGTTAAGATCTGAGGATTGAGGCTCAAAGCCCAGGCAGGAAAATCCATGATATTCTGCAATAAAGTACTCAAGCCAGGAGTGGTGCTGTGGCTCAAAGTGGTAGAGCACTAGCCTTGAGCAAAAGAATCTCAGGGACTGTGCATAAGCTGAAAGTTCAAGCCCCAGGACCAGAAAAAGAAGGAGAAGGAAGGGAAGGAGGAGGAAGAGGAGGAGGAGGAGGAGGAGGAGGAGGAGGAGGAGGAAGAGGAAGAAGAGGAAGAAGAAGAAGAAGAAGGAGGAGGAGGAGGAGGAGGAGGAGGAGGAGGAGGAAGAAGAGGAGGAAGAAGAAGAAGAGGAAGAAGAAGAAGAAGAGGAAGAAGAAGAAGAAGAGGAAGAAGAAGAAGAAGAAGAAGAAGAAGAAGAAGAAGAAGAAGAAGAAGAAGAAGAAGAAGAAGAAGAAGAAGAAGAAGAAGAGGAAGAAGAGGAAGAAGAGGAAGAAGAAGAAGAAGAAGAAGAAGAAGAAGAGGAAGAAGAGGAAGAAGAGGAAGAAGAAGAAGAAGAAGAAGAAGAAGAAGAAGAAGAAGAAGAAGAAGAAGAAGAAGAAGAAGAAGAAGAAGAAGAAGAAGGAGAGTCTCGTGGACTTTTCTGCTTGGGCTGGTTTAGAATCACAATTCTCAGATCTCAGCCTTCTAGAGAGGATTACAGGCATGAGCAACTAGTGCCTGGCTTTTCTTTTTTCTTTTTAAGGGATGAGGTCATCAAAGGGCTGGTGGCTCACGCCTGTAATCCTAGCTACTCAGGAGGCTGAGATCTGAGGATCACAGTTCAAAGCCAGTCCAGGCAGGAAAGTCTGTGAGACTCTTATCTTTAATAAACCACCAGAAAACCAGAAGTGGTGCTGTGGCTCAAGTGGTAGAGGGCTTGCCTTCAGCTGAAGAGCTCAGGGACAGAGCCCAGACCCTGAGTTCAAGCCCCACTACTGACAAAAAGAAAAGAAAAAAGAGAGATGAGGTCTCCTGATGCTGCCCAGACTGACCTTGAACTCCTGGGCTCAAGTGATCCTTCTGCATCAACCTCTTAAGTAATTGGGACTACAGACGTGTTACTCATACAACACTCAAGGGAGGCTCTGTTATCGCTGTTTAATAACTAAAACCCACTTAGGTTAAGTGGTGATGGTTTTTCATTGCTATGATAGAATACCTGAGATAAACAACTTAAGAGGAAAAAGAGATTTATTTTGGCTCATGGTTCCAGGGGACCCTGGTGCCATTGTTTCAGGGTCTGTGGTGAGGCAGAGCATCATGGTGGAGAACATGTAGTAGAGCAAAGTTGTTTGCCTCATGGAAGCCAGGAAGCAGAAAAGAGAGACATTAGAGAACCTGAGACCTGATATAGCTCCAAAGAACGTATTTCTTCCAACTAGGTCCCACCTCTGAGAATTTCAGCCACTTCCTAAAAATTCCATCATATTATGACTCCATCAAGGGATAATCCATTGATCAGCTCAGAGCCCTCATGATCCGATCACCAAGCTATCAATGCATCACCCTTTTGGGGACTATACTTCTATATTCAAATCATAACAGTGACCACAATGAGTACATTTTAAAGCAAGGTGCTGAGGATCCAGATCCTGAATTCACTTCCTGATGGTCTGATCCTAAGAAAATTATTTGATCTCAGTTTTCTTTATCTGTAAGATTGAATTGATGACAGCCAGCCCGATAGGGTAGTGAGGTTGAACTGAGATGATGCACACAAGTTCTTAGAATTCTGCCATATTGTATGTGCACAATAAAATTGTAGCTATTTTTGTGAGAACTCTCTCTCTCTCACCAGTCCTGAGTCTGTGCACTATCCTTGAGCTCCTTTTGCCAAGGCTAACACTATGTCACTTGAGCCATAATGCCACTTCTGATTTTTTCTGTGATTAATTGGAGATAAGAGTCCTGTGGACTTTCCTGCCCAGTCTGGCTTTGAACCATGAGCCTCAGACCTCAGCCTCCTGAGTAGCTAGGATTATAGGTGTGAACCACTGGTGTCTGACTCAAAAGTCTTTTATCTGTATCACTTGGTTCCTTCTTCTTTTGTTCTATGAGGTGGCTGGTATAGTTAAATTTATTTGATGGTTAAGAAACTGGCCCCACTCCTGAGGTGTGTGTGTGTGTGTGTGTGTGTGTGTGTGTGTGTGTGTGTGTGTGTGTGTGTGTGTGTGTGTTGTGAGTCTAGAGTTTTCACCTGTTGCTCATGCTGGTCTCAAATTCCTAACTACAATCAAGCTACCTGCTTTGGTACTTATTTGGTGTCAGCTCTGAATTCAGATTTTAAATTTCCAACTCCAAGGGCTTTCTGATAACCCACACACTCTCTCACTCTTGAATTTTAATTTGTTTCTATAACTTCATTCAGAAAGGAGACAAAGCTGATTTCAGATTGGCTTTGGAAAAAATAGGAGAAAGCAAAAGGGGGAGAAGATAAATAATTTCTCTGACTTTGTTTTCACTTAACACAACCCTTAGCAGGTATACATTTCTCAGAGAGTAAAATCAGTGTATATTTCATAGAATGCTTTTCTGGGGGAATCAGCAAGAAGTGACAGCTCAGGAATGGTAGTTTTATTGGGGAAGGGGCAGCTCCTCTGTCTACAGATGAAGGTTCTGGAACAGGAGGTCTACATTGCGACCCAGGTTACTTACATCCCGATTGAAGAATTGTTGTATGACTAGGAGTCTCAGTTTGAGTGGCAGGAGTGATCTTATCTGTGCTGATGGAGAATTGCTGTCTATCCTTGGATGGGAAGGGCTCTAGCCCTGCCTGCGTTATCCAGACCAGAGATCAGGACAGCTCAGTCCCCAGTTCCTTTTTTTTTTTTTTTTTTTTTTGTCGGTCATGGGGCTTGAACTCTGGGCCTGGGCGCTGTCCCTATGCTTTTCAGCTCAAGGCAAGCGCTCTACTGCTTGAGCCAAAGCGCTACTTCAGGTTTTCTAGTGTTTTTTTGGAGACAAGAGTCTCCCAGACTTTTCTGCCTGGCCTTGAACCGGCTTTGAACCGTGATCCTCAGATTTCAGCCTCCTGAGTAGCTAGGATTATAGGCATGAGCCACAGGTGCCTGGCTCCCAGTTCCTTCTAACTGGAATTTTCCTACTTGTCCATGGTGGAAAGAGGCTGGGGAGGTTAGAGAGGGAGGGGATGGGGAGCAGCCCTCATCTGGGTATAAGGGGAAGCACCTGCAGCAGCAGCTGCTTCCACCTCCTTCCCAATCCCCCCCCCCCCCACCCACCCAGCCAGCCTCCTAGAGTAGGCGGCCCCCACCCCAGGTGCCTGAGCTCACTAATCCCAGAGGGAGGTGGACTGGGGAATCTGGAGCTAAGATTTGGGGCTACTGGGAGACAATAAAGCCACAGGGGACAGGTACATTCTCTACGTTCTGGCCCATCTTCTCCCTTTGGACACTAATGAAAGATCATAGGCTTTAGACCACAACACACAGAATAAAAATAGCTGGAAGGAAGCAGAGGGCTTTGTTTTCATGGCTGTGGGTGAGGAGGCTATTAGACGCACACATAGACCCTCTGCCGTAGGTCTTTCCCTATGAATGTCTAATAAACCTACCCAGCTCTGTGCTGGGACCTGTGTGGATGTTTCAGAACTTTTTTTGGCTGTAAGACACAGATCCAGACTAAGACCACAGTATAAGCAATAGCTGGGACTGGCTTACCTGCTCAGTGATTCCACTAGGAGCCCAGGCGCTCGAGCTCTCTCTCTCTCTCTCTCTTTCTCTCTCTCTCTCCCTCCCTCCCTCCCTCTCTCTCTCTCTCTCTCTCTCTCTCTCTCTCTCTGACCTATGATATGCTGAGCATCTTTGGCTTTCATTCTTCCTGTCTTAGGTTTCTAAAGGGTGAGAATTCCTAGGATCACTTCCATGGGGGAAAGAAAGACTGTGTCTTTCCCTCTATCAAGAAACAAGCAAAACACTTCCCACAACCTGCCTCCCCTCCAGTCTTTTGCTTAGGTATTATTGGCCAACACTGGATCATGTGATGATTTCTGGCTGCCAGGAGACCAGGGAGAACAGGGACCAGGATTTCCATGGCTGGCATCAGAGCGGTGGCTCTCAACCTTGGCTCTGTTCTCAGAGATTCTGACTCAGTTGGTCTGGTCTGGGCTGGTCTTGGCATTGGTGTTTATAAATGCTCCCAAAACCTAGGTGTTTTTTTTTTTCATTGTAATTGCTTCTCACTATACTATGGTGCCAACTTAAGAAAAATCCACCCAAAGCTCAATGCAAGCCACCTTACTGTGCTGACCTGACTTCCCTAGTTTAACCTGTCATCCATTTATTAGTGGATCTTCAGGTAGTACTGATCAGTCAATAAGTTGGCTAACTAATAGAATGAACATTTAGTTGGTCTTTCCTCTTATTTATGTGTGTGGCACTTAGTAAATAAGTATGTATTTGGATGAATAAATCCATGCAATACAGACACACTGGCATTAATGCAGCATCAAATAAGAGAAACTGCAAAAACTACTCTGTAAAACATTTTTTTTTACTAACCCCTGAACAAATAAAAGAATGAAAATTTACATGAGAAATTGATTTCAAATTTTCGAGCCAAGGAAAGTTTGTTCCCCCATCTTTCACCAAAGAATTACTGCTTTCACATTGTTGAAATGGAGAAACAGTGTTTTGTCCTGCTGCCGGCAAGTTAGATTTGCTTTCAATTATAGCACCGTTGTCAGCACTCAGCCATAGCATATCTGCTTTCTTCTTTGCCTTGGACCTAATTTGTCTTCCTATTTGTATTTTATTAGCTTATTTTGGTTACAAAGCACCTCCAGCCTCTTTTTGGGAGGAGCAGAATAAATACCTTCACTGACCACCTTAGCATGTGCCAGGCATTTATATGCATTAACTCAGCCGACCCTTCCAATAAACTAACAGTGTGTGTGATTACCCCCATTTGATGCACATGTTCATGGACTTGCCTAAGATTACATCAATGCTAAATGGTGTGATCAGAGCCCAGTTTCAGACAAGATCAGACTAAAACCAAACCTGAAAACTTTTCCCTAAGCCAACTCAAATTAGTATGGTGCAAACTTGGTTAGAGTTTTATTTGTTTAGCGAGTTGAGGGGATTGTTATACTTTGACCTCATCAAAGTACTTTTAGAGGGGAAAAGAAAAGTCTTTTCCTCTTCTCTACATGCATCAGCAAGTATTAGATTTCATCAGTTATAAGCTACTTATGACTTTATCATTAAGAAGAAAAAAAAAAAACCCTGCTAATCAAACTTCAACACGCCATTGATTATAAGGTACATCCCAGTTTCAAAGGCGTTAAGATGTGAGAGGGGTGTTTTAGAACTAAGGAAATGAGGTATTCCGTTCTTGTAATGGAGAACGTGTGCAAGTCCCCTGTCTTTCTCTCCGACTTGCTTTCAGGTTTGCTGCTACATCTCACTTCTCCACATCATCATGAACCAGTTGATAACGATTTAGACTGTCTCCTGTGAGTCTCTGGAAAGACTTGCACTTATAGGAAGTCTCCAGTCCAGTTTTTTTTTTTAATTTAAAGTGCTACGTTCCAAAGTCTCATGATGAGCTTCTTCCAATGACTGTCAACAAATTCTTTCCAGAGTCTGCCTAACACAGTCTTTGTACAGTACCTGCCTATTCTCTGACCACCCTGTCACCATCCCACACAGTAGTTGGTTGGTTCGCCTGGCCATTATTTATTTGCAAGGATTTCCCTGCAGGCTGCAGGAGAGGGCATGGGAGGGGGCTTGGTAGCAAAGTTGAGGTATGTCATCCAGTTCTCCCCAACACAGGAAACATGACTCCCCCAAGGCATCTTCTGAAGAAACACCAGAGCCTTCTCTTTGTCCATTCCAGGAGAAGGCAGGATCTGGGGAAGATTAAGCTTCTACACCCCCTCTTAGATCTTACTTGTTCTCTCTGCTTTGGGGGCCCCTGAGAGGATTCCTGAAGGTAATTTGGGGTTGAGCTCTGTGGTACAGGTGGGGGGTGACAGGGGTTGTTAAGCAGCACACCCATTGTGGAGCGGGATCTCTGGCTTCTGGCTGCAGCAGATGGCTTTTGTGAGTTGGTGTTTTGCCTCTTCATGAGTGCAGGAGGTGAAGGGGTAGAGCTACTGGCTTTCCATTTTCCCAGCATTAGTTAGGAAAGACTCGCACTCACCCAGAATTTTCCTTTAGAGAATCCGAATCAGGAAAGTGGCCAATTGGGGGTGGTTGGAAACCCCAGCAAATACAGAGGGGGGGGGGGATGCAGCTCATGCTGAGAACTGAGGGTCTAATGTAGGACTTGGATTGGCAGAGGATTCTAGAGTCTTTGAGAATGGATGGGCGCGCTTATCCTTGTCTCTGAATCCTGGGCATGTGGCCTGCTGTGAGGAGGGCTTCCGGGGACTATGAGGAGAGAAAGACAGCTGGAGAGAAATCAAGGACCTAGAAGGTGGCAGGCGGGCTGGGGAGGTCTGGGCGGCCCCGCAGGCCTCACTTTGCGAGGCCGAAAGCAAGCTCCTTTGTAGCAGGCTGCTCCTCCATCTGGGCTTCCTAGACTGGAGCAGGAATTGTGTTCTTCAGGATCTTGGGGACCGGCTGGCCTTCCATTCATTACGTTTCCCCCAAAGGGCTTGGATCTCACCTGGGCCTGAGCTCTCACGAAGGCCGGCCTAGCCTCTCCGCAGTGTCCCAGTGCCCGCTGCTGCTCCCGCAGGGCCAGCCTTCACCGGTGACCTCCACGGCCGGGACTAAGAAGAGCTGGAAAGCAGCCGGGCGGTGCCCAAAGCAAGGGGCCCCGCAGGTGTGAGGACGGGGTGGGCACGGTTGGGAAACGACACGCGGGGAGGGGAGGGTAGAAAGGCGCGTGGGCCTCCTCCCCCAGCCCCTGGAGAGATGGGCTCCACCGGCGGGGAAGCGGGTGGAGGTGGCTGGCAGCGATTGACCCGACGGAGGTCAGGCCCAGCCGTGGATGCCGTGCGCCCCTCCACGCTGGGCACGCGTCCTCGTCCTCACGTCTCGGGTGGGAGCCGGACCTCGGCCTTGGTCTGCCCTGGCTGCGGGTCCTCTCTTCCCCTCCAGCCTCTTTAATCTAAACCATGCGGGGTTCCTGGCTCCCACTCGGCCCGAGCCACCCCCCCTCACCCCCTCACCCCCGCCCTAGGGCCGCAGCGAGAGCACCAGGCCGCGCTGGCGGAGGACCTTGCAGCCCGAGCAGAGTTTGGGGACCTGCGGACCATGGAGTCCCAGGACCCTAGAACCTCCCTCCCCGGGGGGCGGCGGGTGCAGACTGATTGACAGCAGCGACGTCAGAGCAAGGGGGGGGTGGCCCTGGAGGGAGGGAGGGAGGGAGGGAGGGAGGGAGGGAGGGGGGAGGAGGAGGAGGAGGGAGTTGAGGCCCCAAAGTGCAGCCTCGGAGATCAAGGGCCCGCTCCACAGCCGGGATGTGTCCAGCCCCGAGGGCGCGGCGGGCAGTGGGACCCTGACCCAGCGGCGGGAGTGGGAGCCCCGGCTGCTCCCCGCGTCCGAGCCGGCCGTGGATCCCGGGCTGCAGGCGCCTCCGCATGCGGCAGCGCAGTTAGGGTGAGTGTGGGTGCCAGTGGGATGCTGACGGGTGGGAGTTCGGGGGCTGGGGTCAGCCGGAGCCCCGGTTAGGCTGCGAGGTGGAGGAGGATAAATTGGAACGGGGCGAGAAGAACCTCCCGGCGCGAGCGCCTGGTTCCAGCCGGGTGGCTCGGCCCAAAAGCAGGCAACTGTGGCGCCAGCCCCGCTTTCCAAGTAACAGAGCGAATTGGGTCTAGGGACCCCAGAGCGTGTGCACCACGGAGCCAGCGCCATAGCAACCACAGGACTGAAGTTAAGGTGGACTGGGGGATCCGTGGTCTTGAAATTGGTGTTCCCCAAATAAGAAAGGCCAAAGGGGACTCGAGTCCTGGAGCGAAAATCGGAAATCCGTGCAGAAATGTGAATGATCACACTGGACTTCAGGATCTTTGATGCAATGGACTCGTCAAGACTAAATAAATGTTATACACAAGTAACGATAGGTGGTCAAAATTATCAATGTGAGCAGTTATCAAAAAAACAAGGCTGGGCGGCAGAACTGATTAAAAACACTTGGACTTTACAGTAAAAAGTCTTTCGCAATCAAATGAAAAATAATAACCAGAGCTTTGAAAGGATCAAAGATAAAGTTACTGCAAATATAGAAATGATAAGTAGATTAAAATCAATAGGCGATCGTTGATAACAAATAGTAATGATGTAACAAATGCCTAAACTCGCAGACAACGAAGCAAAAAGTGAATGTGAAAAACACTTTTAAGGAAAATACTATTGTTAGCACTGACAGAATATGATCATCTAATGTCCTGTAGTGAACTATTAAACAAACCAAAATCTTAAGAGCAATATTAAGGTAAGGACATGGTAAGGAGGATTACAGAAGTAATATGATAATTTATAGCCAAGGT
The DNA here is from genome assembly GCF_019054845.1 of Dipodomys spectabilis. Lineage (NCBI taxonomy): Eukaryota > Metazoa > Chordata > Mammalia > Rodentia > Heteromyidae > Dipodomys > Dipodomys spectabilis. Next base: position 9,322,300 of record NW_024870681.1, read on the forward strand.
ATTAATAGTCACAATAACATTCAAATAATGGTTGAGTAATAAGAATAACTGTACGAATGTGATGAAAGATAATGAAGAGTATGGAGGGCTGAAGCAATATTCCATATTACACCAAAGTAAGGAGAAATAATGATGTGAGGAAAAATAACTAGCCAATTATGATCTTTACCATTACAAAAAAATGATAAAGTAAGGTATTATAATGATATGACGGACAATAACGCCTGGAGTAACGTGAACATTCTCAGCAAAACAAATGATGGCAAGATCATAAGGAAAGTAAAGATGCAGAGTAAACGAATATTAATATTGAGAACAGTATTTCAAGTTATGTGGAATAAAAATCTGCTGAAACTGTCAAAAGTCTAGACCTGGAGTGAAGAGCTAGAAATGGAAACATTTTAGGGACACAGGATAAAGTCAAATAATGGCACATTAGTAGGACCTTTTGGAACATTGTATCTAATGACCAAGATATTGACAACCCTATTACGCTGAAGGCCCTGGAATTCTGACGCCATGACAGAAAAGCAACAACGTATTTAATAATAATCTAACTCATGATTAAACTAGTGCTTTAACCATGCAGTGGTAGAGATGAAGGTGCAAATGATTCACGTGGAAGGGTAAAAGAAATGTTACTGAATTGATCAAAATACGAGTCTGTATTTAATATAAAATATTAAAATAGTATAAAATGGTAAAGATTTCTCCAGTGCAGCAGGAAGAAAAAAAAAATCACTAATCATCTGGATGTGGAAAGAAAAGTGCTGCTTTCTTTGGAAACTGAGGCTGCCAAACCCGACGAGCCCAAGCCTATAGGTCGCGGTCTGCGCCCGTGGAGGGGTCCACGCGGGCCGAGGACCCAGTGGGGCGCGGGATCCGCCGTGAGACCCACCACGCCAGTAAGCCGAGCGGCCTGCGGGGTCGGGGCTGGGCCACAGGAACAACAGCACCACCACCACCCCCAAAAAATTGAGGGGTGTCTCAGATTGGGCAGCCGAGCTGCGGTCAGAATTTAGCCCCGCGATGGAGAAAAGGAGGCTTCGAAGCCCAAGAAGGGAATGGACCGCCGCGCAGTCAGCGCCGCCGACCTGCGTCCGCGCGCACTCGGGCAGCACCGGGCGCCGGGCGGGTTGAGAGTGCGGGGCTGGGACGGGGGTGGGAAGCCCAACACCGCCAGCACCGGTGTGCCGACGCCCCCAGAAGATCTCGGCGACGCCCTAGGCAGCCCCTCCTCTGGAGCCGTCCAGTGCCCGTGCTCGGGCGCCAGTCCTGGCTGGACCCCAACATACAGGAAGCACCAGTACCTAGACTCGGGCGCACAATTGTCCTCTTTGGAGACCCTTGGGGTTTCGAAGCTCAACTGAGGACACGGACGTCAAGCAAGGCGGGTGCTGGGTGCCCCGGCCACGTCCAGCCAGCCTTGTTCACCCCCGGCTGTGGCCTAGGATCCACGGGACTGTCAGCTTTATCTTTATGGGCTTTTCCCAGCCCCGGCTGCTCCGGGCCCCTTTTTATCTCTTCGGTTGCACTTGGCTTGTTTATTTTTTCCGAGGCCCTGGGAGCCCGAAGTCTAAGCCTGGGATAGGGAGACTCATGAAGTGGGTGAGCTAGAGGCCTGCATCTGGGAGACCGAGGATAGAACAGAAAGACTAGGAGAGAAAGCTAGGAGAGAAAGGAGAGATTCCTGCATAAAACCTTAGACTCACAAACCCCAGCAGAACACACACACACACACACACACACACACACACACACACGGAGGGAATAGGAATGGTCGCACCTCCGATGGGGATAAGATGCGCCTGGTCGGGGCACTGGACAAGCTGAGCTGTCCTCTGGAGTCTCAGGACCAGCTGCAGGCAGGTAGTGGCACAGGGGAAGGAGGGTAAACAGGCCCAGACTCGGGGCCTGAGGCTGGATGAGGCTGTGTCTGTGCAGTGGAGACTCTCCACTGGCCTGATTTTTTTTTTCGGCCAAGAAGGGTCTGGGTCCTTTGGCCCAAAGCAGACCCTTTGGAAGGAAAGTGTGAGTGGGTGAGCCAGCTTGTGTGGAGGCCTGGGTTGGAGGGCAGCTAGGAGAGGGCAGCTTTTGGGGAGGGGAGGAGCAGGATGATGTGGGAGAGTGCTAGGACCCCAGGGAATGAATAGGAGCAAACACCCCAGTGGCCAGGAAGTCCCTACCCGACTCTTGCCTGAGGGGGTTGGGTGGATGTGGAGGAAGGAGAACTGTCCAGGTCCCGAGGGCCACCCAGCTCAGGCCCTCTGCAGGTATGGAGCTGCAGGAGCAGCCTCTAGGCCTAGGTCTCCCCTCCCACCAGTCCAGGGAGTTGTCCTGGCTGACCCAGACCCCCCCCTCCCACACACACACCCCAAAATAAAGCGAGGCCGGGACCCACAAGACCCAGGCCTGGGAGCCCAGCAGGAGGAGGGTCTGGGGGTGCAGCTGGGGCTATGCCGAGAAGGCAGTTCTTTTCCCCAGACCTACTCACCACGCAGCCCCACACCCCGGGACACGCAGACCTTGCCCAGAGCGCGCAGACCCTCTGGGGTTCAAAGCCTGGAGGGAGGAGGTGAGCACCTCGCGCTCCCCACACGCGCCCTCCCCCAGCTCCGGAGGGGGCGGGGTCCACGTGCGGCGGGGAGGCCCCTGCGCCCACCTCCAAGCCCCCAGCTCCACCAGGCCGGGCCACCCGGGCCTCTGGCGAGTGTGGATCTGAGGAGTGACTGGGCGCTCGCTGTGTCCGCAGGAGATGCTTCAGGATAAGGGTCTGTCGGAGAGCGAGGAGGCCTTTCGGGCCCCGGGCCCAGCGCTCGGCGAGGCCAGTGCGGCCACCAACGCCAACGCCCCCGAGCCCGCGCTGGCCGCGCCCGGCCTCAGCGGAGCCGCGCTGGGCAGCCCCCCGGGCCCCGGCGCCGATGCCGTCGCCACCGCTACCACCGCCGAGCAGGTAGGGCTGGGCCAGCCGTCGGGGAAGACAGCGGGTGCGGGTTTGTCGGCTGTGTGTGTATGGCGGGTCATTCGGTCTGATCGAGACAGAACTCCCGGGTAGGAAGGCCCGGCTGGGTCTGGAATGATCAGCCGAGTTTGTTATCACTGGGCGTGTTTCGTGTTCTCAGCTTCGAGCCTTCGGGGAGGAAGTCTAGGGCTGGGGAGCGAAGGGAGACGCCTGGGGGCAGGGCGAAGGCTGGGGGGGGGGTGCACGCTGGTGGAGTTGCTGTGGGGCTGCGGGGTCATCCACGATCCCCAAATGGAGCCTGTGTGCGTCTGCGCCCGCCCGGGCTGCGGGTGCGCTCCCTCCCGCGCGCGTGCGCGCCTGTCCCGGTGGCCGAGGGTCTGTCCACAGGCTTGTGCCAGCCACGTGAAGCATTCATGTTCGTGCAAGAGTGTGTCCCCCTCTCCCCCCCCCCCCACCGCGATACTGGAGTTTCCTCTGCGGGCTCGTCTGTGGGTGCAGACCCAAAGCAGGGAGTGTTGAGCCGCCGATGACATTTTTTTTTTTTTAAACATTCACTAATGGTTCAAGAGAATCTTGTGAAACGAGATCTCCAAACGTGGGCTCCTGGAATGGCACCCTTTTCTCCGTCTTCTTCCGGCCTGTGTTCTCCTTTCCTTGGAGCCGTGGGCCGGGCAGACATGTGTTCCCCCTTCCTCCTCTCCCCAGACCATCGAGAACATCAAGGTGGGGTTGCATGAGAAGGAGCTCTGGAAGAAATTCCACGAGGCGGGCACCGAGATGATCATCACCAAGGCGGGCAGGTCAGCGCTGGGAGATTTACGTGTGTGGGTGTGGGTGTGTGGCTGGGGGTGCTGAAGATGACCAGGTGGGACCTGAGGGTCATCTCCAAGGGGCGCCGAACAGTCCTTTGGGGTCCTGGCCTGAGGGGGCCTAAGGAGAGTCAGGATCAGCCGCTCCAAATCTCACCACCACATCTCCCAGCCGCTGAGGCTGGAGGGAAAGTGGTCTGGAGGCTGGAGGGGAGGGGCAACGCTATGTAAATGACATGCAAACCAGGGTGGCCACGCCCCACAGCGCAGCACCAGCTCTTTTGGCAGAGCCCTCTTCTCTTTGAGGACTAGGGGGTCGGTTTTCTGGATTGGTGGGATTGGGGACCTAGAGTTGCCCCTCAGATGATAGTAGGTATAACTACATTTTTCAATTTGGGTAACAGCAAGAAACCCAGGTCTCCCCTCTTAAGAGCAGACTCCACCTCTGCCAATGGGAAGCCGTGCTGGGTGTGTTGAAGGCGCTCTGTGTGTGTGTGTGTGTGTGTGTGTGTGTTGTTGTCTGGGGTGGGGAAGGAGGGGGGGCAGCTCTCCCCAGCTGCTGCCAGAGAGGGGTGATTTATAAAGTGGAAACATCTTTAAAATGCACTGGTGTCTGTGGGAGAGACCAGGGAGGAGAGGGTGAGAGGAGGAAGATGCAGACTGGAGAAAGATGCAGACTGCATGCAGGACAGGGTGGATGACAGAGGCACCCTAAGGAGGGTGTCTGGGGGTACAGCCTGAACAGCTCCAGCACAGTTCTCACCTGGAAGATTGCTGGGGACACGGTAAAGTTCATGTTCAGGACATGTGCACATGTATAACTCCCCCCGCCCCACATGTCCATATTTGATTTTGGTCCTTAGGGACAGGTTGAGAAAATGTCCCTTTGTCTGGCTATACGCCCATAACTGAGGTTTTTGGAGAAATCAAGTGGTGAACCATCAAAAGCCAGGGAGAGAGGACTGTTCCAGTTCCAACGAGGCTATTTCCATCTGTACAACCCTCAGACTGGGGACTTAAGGGTCTTTGCCCCCTTCCCACTCCCTTCCCATTCCATCTGTAAAAGAAAAGGCGCTGCTTTGTACAGTTGTCCATAAAGCACTTAGCACCATGTGCTTCAAAAGAAACCAAAGCTGGTGGTCTGCTGTGTGTCGCGTAGGGGTGGTGTGCTCCTTCCCGGCTGCTCGCTGGCCTGCCTTGCAAAGTTTCCCTTATTTTGCTGAGGGTGGCGGTCTGGATACTTGGCCACCCTCATTGACTTGGGAGATGGCATGGCCCTCCAGGATCCTCTATCAAGGAAGGAGCAAGACTGGTTTCAGGGCCAGAGTTTCTGTATTCAGGGGACCGAGACTGGTGGGAAAGTGTCTTATGCAACCACCATTGGGGACAGATGAGGGGGACAGATGACACCAGCTCTGCCTCTCCCAAGCGGGGTGCAGTTGGCCAAGTCACTAACCCCCTGTAGCTATGCTGTCAGCTGAATGGTAACTGCATGCAGATTTACCTGATGCCCTTTCCCTTCCCAGTTACTTTGAGACTCAAACCAGGGGAACAGATGAGTGGTGCTGGGTAAAATGGCAGGTGGTCTACAGGTGTGAAGAGGCGGATTTATTTCTTGTGCCTGCTGGGACAGAGGAAAGGAAAGAAAGAGCAATCCAGAAATTCCATGTATAGGCAGTAGAAACAACCTTGTCTCTTGAAAATACATGGCCAGCGTGTTCTCTGGGCATACCTGCCTTCTGCTATTTTAAACAAAAGGCATTTGTGGCTCTCCTTGGTGGGTTCCCTGCACCTGCATGGTCCTCTTCCTTATTTGCGCTCAGTACCCCACAGGAGAGGCAATCCGTTTTAAGCTGATGTTTGTGTCTGCTCTTAATGGAGTCTTAGAGATGAGTCTCTGGGAATGATAATTCTTAAATGGCAGTGGTGAATAGCCTTTCATTTCTTTGGAAGGAGGACATCTAGTCCAGTCCTTCGGAGAGTCACTACCCATCGTCATGCCCTAGTTTTGTTTGTTCGTGACAACATCATTGAATCTTAAACTCGAGACTTGGGTGCTGTACCTTCTTTTTTTTTCTGCTCAAGGCTGGCATTCTACCACCGGACTTCCAGCTTTTTGACTGTTCATTGGCGATAAGAATCTCACAGACTTCCTTGAGCAGGCTGACTTTGAATCAGACCTTCAGATCTCAGCCTCTTGAGTAGCTGGGATTACAGACATGAGTTGCCTGGCTTGCTTCATAGTTCTTATAGATACTGCTTATAGTTCTTATAGACACTGCTTCCACTGCAAAGCTGTCCACTCCCTTCTTTCTCTTTCTTTCCTGTCTTCCTCCCATTTTTCTCCCCCATCCCTTCCCTCCTTCCCTCTTCCCTTTCTCCTTATTGCTGGGGATCCAGGTCCTCCTCCCAGCTGCTATCACTAAACTACCTCTTCCCAAGTTAGATGCCACTTTCTTTGCCAGGGCAAAGAAAGCCAGGGCAGCTACTGGATGCAGCCCCCCTTTGCCCTTTGCTTTGTACAAGCCTGTGTGTGGCTCTTCAACACTGTCCAGTGCCTCTCCTAGTTCCCCTAAACTCTGTGTCTCTACCAGAACCTTCCTGGTATGGTCTCCTTTCTCAGCTAATGGCTTGGACCTTTCTTCTGCGTTTTGGATCATTGATTCATAGACTATAAAAGAGCTAGGAGTCTGACAGAACAGAAAACAAACCCCAGAGAAGGCATGTGAAGCAATTACCTGGTCTACATAACCAAGTAGCCAGTGCACCCTCCTCCCAGAACAAGACCCTAACTTGGAGAGATCCCTTTGATTGTTTTTTTTTTTTTTTTAATATCTCAGGGCTCTCTTTAGAATGGGTTTGTGATCTGGCCCTAAGGATGCTGACTAGTTAGGAACATGAAAACTGCTGTCTGGTTGAGGGAAAGGGGGACTCTGGAGAAGAGGAGCCAGTCATAATAAATAGTCTCAGGCCAATTTGAGTTCTTCAGTCACAAGCCTCCTGTCTTAGACCACTGGGTCACTGAAAATCTGGAGGTAAAAGAGAGAAGAGTCTCTCTCATTAGATAGTCTTTGAATGACTGATTCCATCTGGTTAATCCATTCCTGAATGCACTGGAGCCCCGGATATTAGGTATAAAATGAGGGTCAAATCCTCCCCAGCCAGCCTCTTGTCTTCTAAGTCCTCTGCACCCAGGGCCCTCATACTGGTGACTGCAGCAAGCAGAACTCTCTCCTCATATCCCTGCCAAGCTTGATCTGTGTGAGAAACTGCATTTTCTCCCAAACACAGATAAAAGTGAGCTCCACAAAAATTTAAATATAAACCTCCCCAAAGGAAAATTTCCTAACTGTCTGACTGCCCTACTCCTAGGTCATGGTTTTGCCACCAGATAAATCTCCGCTATCAGCCTTCAGAGCCTGTTGAGTTCAATGTTGCTTGTGTTAGTGACAGTGAATTTGCGTTTGAAAAATGAACTACCGATGAGAACTCCTGTTGAACCTGTATTGTTTGTTATTCTGAGGCAAGGATTTGGCCCGGCTTAATCCGGGGCTTCAAAGCCAATTGCCCTTGCTCTGTATACAGAGCGTCAGAGCCCAGTGGCGTGGATGATAAGAGAAGTAAGGGTTGAAGACACTGGGAAAGTGGGTTGGGGAGAGAGTGCTTTGATCTCTTCTCAAAGTATTTTCTGAAAGCAAAAGTCTATCAGAAGGAAGTGCCTTTAAAAAAAGAAAGAGGGAAGCAATTGACCTTCCCAAACAACATCCATTCCACACACCCTCCCCTGCCCCTCCCCTTAGGGAAAATATTTCTTAAAATGCTTTGGGTGGATTAGACCCCCCCCCCGTGTGTGTGTGTGTGTGTGTGTGTGTGAAGTGGGAATCTATTGAGAGCTACTGCTCTCAGAAATCATTTGGCTACAACGGGTTTGGGCTTAGTATGAGCAGCACCCGCAGCCCTACGCTAACCTAACCTTATTGGGCTCAAAGACATTAGAATTGGAAAGATGGGTGGGGTTTCCGGTGGACCCCAGACTTTTCCCTGTAGCGCATTTTGTTTCTCTTCAGACTCTGCGCTCCAAAGCATGCCCGTGTGTGTGTGTGTGTGTGTGTGTGTGTGTGTGTGTTAGCATGTACACTTTTCCATGTAGGTTTTATTGAAGTTGAATATTTCTGCAGAACAGCACACAAATCTTAGTTTTACAACTCCATAGCCTTCCATGAACACATGGTGTAAGCACGGGTCCATTTCTAAAGGAAGAGAATAGCGTCAGTCTCCTTGTTTCCCTCCGGTGCGCCCTCCACTCACCACTGCGCCCCCAAAGGCTCCAGACTTCCCACCCCTTAGGGTTGGTGGGACCTCCGGAGAGTGCTTTTTCTACCACCTGCTTGTAAGGGAATGCACGTGTGTAGTCGTTTCTGGAGCGTCCTCTCCCGATTGGGGCTACCGTGGGATTGGGATTTGGGGCTTCCCCGGGCAGAAACAAAACAAAACAAAAGAAATCTAAGCAGACCCCTGGGGTCGCTATTCTAGTCCTCTCGGAGCCCTCCAGGGTTGGGGGTGGTGTAAAAGTCAGCGCCCTGAATTGGATAATTCTGGGGCGCCCAGCGCCCAGCCATCACCGCGCGTCTCCTCTCGGCACCGAGTTCGCATTTACAGATTTGTGGCCCAAATCAAAACGCCCCGATTCCTTGCTTGGGCCGAGCCAGCCTCGGACACGCACGGCCACTGGAAGAGGCTCGTCTCCGCAGTTCCTGCTAAACCCACTTCTGAGTACTCAGAAGGCGACACGGGCCCCCCGGGGCCCGCAATCTTCCCAAGTGGCTCCCCCTGGATCCGGGGGGCCGCAGGGCTTTCCGCGGGTGCCCGGCGGGCGGCGGAGCGGCCGCTCGTGTCGTCCCCGGCCGGAGCCGTTTCCGCGCTCCCTGCGTCTGCGGCGGCGCGGGGGAGCCCGGACCGCGCGCGGGGGGGCGCGTGGCGCGGCCAGCCGGCGCGTGGGACGCCGCCAAGGGTGTGGGGGCGCTGCGGAAGGGCGGAGGCCCGGGGACTGGAGGGGAGCAGGGGCCTGGGGCGCCCGCCGAGCCCGCTGGGAGCCGGGGGTTCCGCTGCCGGAGTCCGCTCAGCCTGCACGCACGGACGGCGCCGTCGGGGCCTCCTCCCTTCTTGCTCCTCCCTCCCTCCCCAGCCCGCGGAGGCGTTGCTTTCCCCCATAGGGTGGTGGGGTCTCAGGTACGTTTCCCGACTTCAGTTAGAGACGGAACACACCGCTCACGCCAGCGTTTCCTCTGCTGCGTTAGTGAGGACCTGTGGTTTGCCAGCAGAGCCCCCCAGGAAGTCGCCCCTTTCACCTCCCCAGGCCTCTGTGGCCGCCTGACCTGATGAGTAACTCTTGGGGCTCCAACCTGAGCGCTTGGGGTTCTCAGAGGGTAGGGAGAGGCCTGTCTTTCCTCCGTGTGAGCCTCCTGCAGCCACCCAGGCTGGATTTCCCCCAACTGGACTGCTGCAGTCCCATCGGGCCATTTGTCTCCATGATCAGGGGGGGAGGGGGAGGGGAGCGCTGCCCCCCCCCCCAGCCAGTTCAACCTTTAGTAGAGAGCCCCTGAACTTCTCACCCAGACCGGATTCCCTGGGTGCCCTGCCTGGGGGCAGAGGTTGCACGCACTCTCTTTTTCTTGCACACCTGTTCTTGGGAGGGATCTGGTCCAGCCTGGGGTTCGAGGAGGGGCCAAATGACAAGACACCAGCTATGTATGCAGAGCACAGGCCCCTGAGAAGCCTTCTAGGAAGCACTTAACTTCTGCCCGGCCTTTGGGGCTTCTGAAGTGAATGGAAGAGGAGCGCAAGGACAAAAATCCCTCAGCACCTCACTTGGGCAGATAGGTGAAGTCGTGGCCAGCATTTCATCCTGACCCCCACCCTGCCTTTGTGGACTCCAGCCTGCCCTCTGCTGCTCTACCTGGAGTGATGGACGATAGGACAACGAGACAAAGTGCACCCCCCCCCCCCCCCCCGTGCCAGCTCCAGCTCAGCCAGGGCCTCCCCATTTTGTGGCTGTTTCTGTAGTAGCTACAAAATGGTGGCCTGGAGGGGACAGGATTCCTGGCCTTCCCCCAGGGAGGGGGAAGGCAGCTGTTGCTCTCCCAGCTTCGGCTTTAGGTCCCCCAGGAGAACAGCAGGGCCAGGAAAGAGGGTGGTGCGGGCTCCAGCTGTGCCCCCAGCCCGGCAGGGGCTGGTGAGCTGGAGGAGGCAGGCAGGACTGGGCTCCTGAGCCTTCTCACTTCCCCCATAGAGAGGGGGTGGGGAGACATTTGAAAATGCTTTCAATTGACATCTGAGACAAATTCTTCCACACAGTTTATAAGTCCCTAGACTTGCAGTTAGAACTCCCCCGCCCTCCAGGCACGCACACATGCACACATGCGCATTGGCACCACGTGCGCACGCATACGCACATGCGCCTGGGAGCCCAGGCCTACACCACCCTACTTCCCCTCTGCAGTGAGCTCACCTTCCGCCTCAGGGTCCTGGAGGGGGTTTGCTGTAGGGTCTGCCAGCTTCTGGAGGCCTTGATTCTTTCTAGAAGCCCTTCCTATATCCAGGTAAGCTGGTATTCCCTATCCACAAAAGGAGGAACTCAGATCTGTCTGAGGTGGTGTCTTGGCGGAGAGCGGATAGCTTTCTTGGAGTGGACTGGCTGACCAGTAGACCAGCTCAGAGGGCTGGTTATGGTTTTTCTGGTGGCTTCAGTCAGGTTTGAGTCAGAGGTGGTTGGAGGCTGAGGAGGACTGTAAATTCTGTCTCTCCTCCACTGGTCAAGTCCAGTGTTGGGACTTGGTGAGCAGGGGAGAGAGCTAGGCATGCTTAAACACATGGCTGCATGGGTGTCCCTAGTTGCTGAGGGGGGAATGCCTTTTTCTAGAAGGTTTTCAAGCCTTGAGGTCTTGGATAGTTTCAGGGTGGGATTCCAAAAAGGTGTTTTTTGTTGTTGTTGTTGTTCTTGGTGGTGGTGAATGATTTGCATCAAAGTAGGCGGTAGCACTGACTTGTGAGAGTGGAACTCAGCAGGGGCTGTGGCAATGGTCATAAATCTTATTTAACCCTTCTAGCAATCTCTGAGAGCTAATGGTATTTTCCTCACTTTGGAGCAAGGGAAACCAAGGCAGAGACCCGAGCAAGTTGCCCAAGGCCTCAAGCTGGTCAGAGGTGGGGCTAGACTGTGGACCACAGCAGGGTGGTTTCAGAATCCTTTACATTGTTGTCTGTGGGGCTCCTGGACTGACTTGGATTTCCAGTTAGGGTGCTCAGCCCAAGGGAGGCATTCCCCCATATGAAGCTTGCTTGAAGAATCCAAACCTAGCAAGGTTTTCAGCAGCATTCTTCTGGTTGTCTGTGAGTTGGTTAAAAGTCTGAAGGTTTCCATCTGAACATGACCACAAGGTAGCATCTTGTGGCTTCTGGGAGCAGCTGGCAGGGGCTGGCACATCATATGCTGTGTATGGTAGCCAAGGACGGAAGAGGAATTGAGGCAAGAACTGAAAACTCTCTCACAATCCTGACCAGGGTCTCTTATGTTTCAGTGGCTCACAGCCAATCTTAGGAGACAGGAATTTGGGACAAGGTGTAAACTGCTTTCCTGGACAAGCCTGATGGGTGATAGGGGCTCAGAATGACAGCGAGGGCAGAGGGAGAAGCAGGCTGTGCAAACCACAGCTACCTCTTGCTAAAAGGGCTCTGGTCTGCCCCCTCACTAACTCTGTGCTATTTCTCCTGGTGCTCTGCCCACCCCCAACCCCTGGGCTCCCTCAGGAGGATGTTCCCCAGCTACAAGGTTAAAGTCACAGGCATGAACCCCAAGACCAAGTATATCCTGCTTATTGACATCGTCCCTGCAGATGACCATCGCTATAAGTTTTGTGACAACAAATGGTAAGAGCCTTCCCTCAATTCCCTCCCCACCCCCCAAAGAAAACACCTGGTGCTCCCTAAGGCCATAAAGGGAGTTCCTAATCAGCCTGAGTGATTGCCAGCTCTTCACTAAGGTCTGCTGCCTTCACCTAAGACTATAGGGGCTGAGAACTGACCATAGTCTGTCCACCTGAAGCAGGTGGGTTGGGACTGAAAACAAGCTCTGGCACTCAGTGTTTGTTGGATTTCATAGGTCTTCACTCTCCCCAAGTGGTGGACAATCAGGCTTTGATGACTGTATGTTGGAGGGTTGTAAACAGGAACACCTGGTGGTGGATTTAGACTCTGTTGGTGTCTCACTAAGAAGGAGGGTGTGGGCTGTTTTCTCTGGGGAATTTTTTTTGGGGGTCCGGTCGTGGGGCCTGAACTCTGGGCCTGGGCACTGTCCCTCAGCTCTTCAGCTCAAGACTAGCGCTCTACCACTGGAGCCACAGCGCCACTTCTGGCTTTTTTCTTTTTACTTATGTGGTGCTGAGGAATCGAACCCAGAGCCTCAGGCATGCAAGGCAAGCGCTCTACCACTGAGCCACCGTTCCAGCCCCTGGCTTTTTTCTTTTTGCTTATGTGGTGCTGAGGAATTGAACCCAGGGCTTCAGGCATGCAAGTCAAGCACTCTACCACTGAGCCACCTTCCCAGCCCCTCTCTGGGGACTTTAATGGTTTGGATTGTTGTCTAGCCTGTGGTGACTGCCTTCTGGTTTTCCCCTCATGTCTGCTGCCTGCAGTGTTCCCCTCTCAGGTTGAACTTCCACATTCACATGGAGTGAGGCTGCTGCCTGGGGGTAGGTGGTAGACTTTTTGGCAAGGGCCTGGGGAGATGATTGGCAAATTGGCCAAACCAACTTGGGGGCCAGGTAAGTGAGGGATGGGCTGCTTTTCAGGAGGCCAACTCTATAGGATCTTGTCCACCCCTGGAGTTCAAAGCCATGTCTGCTTGAAAGCAGGCTAGCTGGGTGCCCGTGGCTCACGCCTGTAATCCTAGCTACTCAGGAGGCTGAGATCTGAGGATCACAGTTTAAAGCCAGCCCGGGCAGGTAAGTCTGACAGACTCTTATCTCCAATTAACCACCAGAAAACCAGAAGTGGTGCTGTGGCTCAAAGTGGTAGAGTGCAAGCTTTGAGCTGAAGAGCTGAGGGACAGCACCCAGGCACAGAGTTCAAGCCCCATGACTGACAAAAATAAATAAATAAACTTAAATAAGCAAGCAAGCTAAGGTCCTGGGCTCCATGGGGACAGAAATGGGGACAGATTTGGTGGCAAGGTACTAGCTATGTTTCTATTCTCTCTGCACATTAGATTAGAACTCAGAGCTGACTCTAACAAAGGGGCCAGCTGCCAATTCATTTCATACCTTTTTATTGGGGGGGGGCAAACAATTTAAAAGTTGTTTAGGTTCTTTGATAAGTTCCCTCCAATAGTACAATTTTATAACATTTTAAAATTACAAGTATAGAGCCCATCACCAGTGGCTCATGCCTATAATCCTAGCTACTAAGGAAACTTGAGATCTGAGGATTGGGGTTCAAAGCCAGCCCAGGAAAGTTTGTGAAACTCTTTTCTCCAATCCAAAAAAAAAAGCCAGAAGTAGAGCTGTGTCTCAAGTGGTAGAGTGCTAGCTTTGAGCATAAGAGCTTAGGGACAGCATCCAGGTCCAGAGATCAAGCCTCAGGACCAATCCAAAATAAGTAAAAATAAAAAAATAAAATATATGTATAAATGTATAGTGTCTGGAGTATAGCTTAATAGTATTTAGCATATATGAGGCTCTGGGTTTGATCCCCAGTACTGCCAAGAAAAAGTAAGAATTATAAATATACTACACATACAGAAGTGCCATGCAATCTATGTGATGAGCCTCAGTCCTTCAGATCTAAGTCACGCTTGGCATCATCTGCCACTTCCTCCTGGAGTGAAGCGGTTTAGAACTGCTGTCTGCTCCCCAGCCCCCCGCTCTGCCCTGCCTCCTTTCCTGACCCATACAGCGGTGTGATGGGAACAGCAGAGTGTTTTCCTCTTGGCACTGGGGTTGGCTCTCAGAGGGGAGCAGGACCCCAGTGCACTCAACTCCTCCCTCCATTTGCTTTATTGGTAGGATGGTGGCAGGAAAGGCTGAGCCGGCCATGCCAGGAAGGCTCTACGTCCACCCTGATTCTCCTGCCACAGGGGCCCACTGGATGCGGCAGTTGGTCTCTTTCCAGAAGCTGAAGCTGACAAACAACCACCTGGATCCCTTTGGCCATGTAAGAATGGGGTCTGCGGGGCCTTGGGAGGCAAGTCCTGGGGACTGGCGTGGCGGGGCAAGGGTGGGGAGAATCCCCTCAGAATGTGACCTGGGCCTTGGCACTTGTGTGTGTGTGTGTGGGGGGGGTTCTTTACGGAGGGAGCACAGGCCTCTGTTCCCATAGACAGCTGTATACCTCACATCCCACTTTCTGGCTAATGACTGTGAGCAAGTGTCTCAGTGAGACTTTTAGAGCCTTGGTTTCCTGTGGAGACAGTGGAAATGAGCCTAAGTATGTTGTTCATGGTAGTGAGGTTTAACTGGAATGATACACAGAAAGCATCTTGCAGAGAGTGATGATGATGATGATGATGATGATGATGATGATGATGTTGATGATGTTGATGTTGTTGTTGATGATGGGCCAAATCTCTCAGCTTCACTTTTCCAAACTCTGAGCTTGCTGGAGCATCACCCAAGACTCTGAAGCCCCTTTTTGGTATGTTCTATCTTCCTGGTCTCTGGAAGAGAAGACCTCCATTTGGCGCCTGGGTGTGCTTCTGGCTGGGATCTGGCGATCATGGGATTCTGAGGCCCCAGGGATGTCATTGCTGCCGCCGCCGCCCATCCAGCCTGGTGGATGCTCATTCTTTCCCCGTCTGGTGCTGGCAGGCCCACAACAAGGAGCATTTTATGTGGAAATATTTAGCTCAAGTGTGGAGCGAACAGAAGCCTGGCAGCTGGTACCATCTGCCAGGGCTCAGGCCCTGCCTCTGAGGACTGCCATGGTTACTGTGGAAGCATGGGGCAGAGGCACTGCAGGGTGCAGGACGGTAGAGGTTCTGGATGCGTTCATGGTGCTCCACACATAACGCGCAGGGTGTGGATGGCGGAATGTGGTGGGACAGGTATGTCCCTCTACTGCCTTCCTTCAGCTTCTAGGGAGCTGCGTGCAAATGAGGATCCTGTCAACAATAGTTCTTCATGGAAAAATGCTCACAATGCTTCATTTCTCGTTAGCTGTTATGCAGTTCCTAGTTTGTTTCTTAGGATCTATTCAGTTCTCCATCAGTGATGTATAAATGAACAGCTAAGGAAATGCTTACTAATTAACTCTTGACTTACCTGCTTTTCTTTTTTTTTTTTTTTTTGTCGGTCGTGGGGCAGAACTCTGGGCTTGGGCGCTGTCCCTCAGCTCTTCAGCTCAAGCCGAGCGCTCTACCACTTGAGCTACAGCGCCACTTCGGTTTTCTAGTGGTTTATTGGAGATAGGAGTCTCACGGTCTTTCCTGCCCGGGCTGGCTTTGAACCGCGATCCTCAGATCTCAGCCTCCTGAGTAGCTAGGATTACAGGCGTGAGCCACCAGCGCCCGGCTATCTTGACTTACCTGCTTTTCAAGTCACTATATGGGATTTGTTTTCCTTCCTTCCTCCTTTCCTTTCCTCCCTCCTTCCCCCCCCCCCCCCTCTCTTTTTGCCAGACCTGGGGCTTGAACTAAGGGCCTGGGCCCTGTCCCTAAGCTTCTTTTACTCAAGGCCAGCACTCTACCACTTGTGCCACAGTGCCACTTTTGGATTCTTCTGTGCGTGTCATGCTGAGGAATCGAACCCAGGGCTTCATGCATGCTAGGCAAGCACTCTGCCACTAAGCCACATTCCCAGCCCCTCTATATGGGGTTTCTATGCTCAGCAGGTAGATGGCAACCCAAAGCTAAGCCTCTCAGCTAAGAGGAGAGAAGCCACCTGGTCTTTCTGGCCAACACCTTGGTCTTGGTCCCACTTTGTCTCTTGTGCTTGGCTGGAGTATGTTATCAGTCTCAAAAGATAGAGTGGACCCCCGTGATGGAGTAAGGAACCTGGACACAGGTAATCTCTGTGCAGACTCCAGGAGGCAGACCCTACAGTGAGTCTAGAACTTGTCAGGAGTTGCCTGTGGGTGTGAGAAGTACCCAAGCAATAAGGCTCTAGATTGGATTTCAGGTAGACTAGCTGCAGGGGTGCTTCTGAGCATGCTTTTACTTCTCCAGCTGATGCAGAAAATGGAAGGGGGAGGGAGTCTAGGGTTGAAAAGTTAGACATTCTCTAGGAGAGAGAGGCAGGCAGAGACAGAATGCGTGTGAGCATGCAAGTGCTCTGGCCTTCACAACCCAGGAGGTTTTCCCAACCTGCCTTATATTTTGGATCGCTGAACCTAGTTCTCCAAGGTGTTCATTGACAACTCAGCTTACAGCCTTAAGTCTGAGCCAGTGGGGCTTGTTAGGCTGTGAGGCACCCTGGCTGTGTTGGTCCTGTGTGCCTTGGTATTGGGGGGGGGGGAGTTCCCCTTGAGGGATGGGGAGGAGAGCATATCTGTCATGCTGTCACAGCATGGATAACACACAGCTGTGTGGTAGATCTTGGGGGCTGGAGGGGTTGTCTCAGGATCTGGGAGGGAGGAAGCAGGCCCTTGGATCCCCTCCTGCTTCGCAGGCCCACTCCCTTTCAGCCCTGTCATCTGTCTTTCTGGACCCAGGGCCGTGGCTGCCTTGTTTTCAGCTATTTGAAGTTGGAGAAGCTCTGGCCACGCAAAGGTGACGGAGAGAATGCCAGCTTCCTGGCCAAATCAGGGTTGCCAGAGGGACGGTGAACTCCCATAGGATGGCAAAGAAGTCATCTTTCTTGGCTTCTAGATCCAGGAGCATGGGAAAATCATCTTGTACCATGAACTTGCCCCAAACACGTCCTTCCTTCTGCACTACTCACCTCCGTATTTCCCCCAAAAGCGTCTAGGCTTCAAGGGGCTTCCTCCAGCCATTCCCCGCCCTGGGATCCTCACACTGTCCCAGGGGCTTTAACAGTTACCACCCATGCAATCTTCTCCTACAATGCTCACCTGTGCGGCTAGGACCTGTCTTGGGAAGGGGGCTGGGCTCTGTGTCACGAGCGTGGTGAAATTGGGAAGCAGTTTGAGTGGTTGTAGTGTTATCTTGGGGTCTACCAAGTGGACTCAGTGTCTTAGGTTAGAAAGCTTCAAGTTCAACTCACCCCGTTTCCTCAATTTGGGGATGGCTGACAGGCCCTGTATTTACCAGTACATAAAAGCTTAAAGAGTTGTGGTTATGGAGGGTGGGGGGAAGTGTAACCATTTTGGGATGGTCCATGTTTTACTAGTTTCCTTGTCTCTCAAGACTGACTTCCTCCCTCCACAAATGTCTCCCTCCCTGCCTCCTTCCTCTCTCAGGCTCAGAATCAAACCCAGCTTGTTATGCATGCTCAGTAAGCAAGTGCTCTATCCTCAGCCTGCTGCTTTTCTTTTGATGACCCAGGGTCCAGGTGAGGGCTTTAGTGGTAGCTAATAGGTGGATCTCTGGAATGGGGACCTCTCAGACCATCTAGCCATGTTCCCAAAGGACAAGGCTGAGTTCTGACTAGAAAAACATGGCTTTTGCAGCCAAGACCCACAGGGATATTTCTAGTCAGAATCATGAAAGACAGGGTCAGAGTATGACCACTGGGTGTTGGAAGTAAGCTTACAGCCAGAGGTGGGGCAGGCAGAAAAGGCAGAGAGGATCATGGGAGCAAGGGCAAGATGGCGCAGCCTCCCATGGCATGCCTTCAGCCCCACCTCTGATGCCTACAAAAGCCGTGTCCTGGGCTGGGAAGGTGGCTTAGAGGTAGAGCGCTTGCCTTGCATGCATGAGGCCCTGGGTTCGATTCCTTAGCACCACATAAGCAGAAAAAACCGGAAGTGGCGCTGTGGCTCAAGTGGTAGAGTGCTAGCCTTGAGCTGAAGAGCTGAGGGACAGCGCCCAGGCCCAGAGTTCAGGCCCCACGATCAGAAAAAAAAAAAAAGCTGTGTCCTTACTTACCACCCCCGCCCACCTCCTCACACCCTGCAAGGTCCTGAGCACATGACCAAGTGGTGGAGAGAGAAGCTGATCTTCCCCCTCGCCCCCCTTCTAACATTCTAACCAGGGAGCCCAGGGAGGCTGCAGTGTGGCTAGGTAGGGCCGTGTTCTGAGTAAGAGGCAGCTGGCATGTGGGGCTTATTTTTCTGTTCATCTGGAGGGAGGGAGATCCATGCCTGCATGTGAGCCAAGCTGGGGAGGCAGGGCTGGCTGTGCAGCGAGGCTGACTTAACCCTTGCTGGTACAACTCCTCCATCTCCTGAATGCACTACTTCCACAGGGCTTCCCACACAGCCCCATACATCAAAATGTCTTCAGCGTCACACCTCCAACTTCTCACTCCCTATCCATCCAGTTTCTTGCACCCCTCCTCCCCCCAGAAACCAGTTCTTTCAGCATTAGCACATATAAACTAAATATACAATCTCAAGTCCCTCTTTTATATACAAAAGGCCCCATACTGTAGAAATGCTTTTTTTTTTTTTGGTTGGTCGAGGGGCCTGGCCTGAACTCTGGGCCTGGGCGCTGTCCCTCAGCTCTTCAGCTCAAGGCTAGTGCTCTACCACTTGAGCCACAGTGCCACTTGCGGCTTTTTCTGTTTATGTGGTGCTGAGGAATCGAACCCAGGGTTTCATGCATGCAAGGCAAGCGCTCTACCACTGAGCCACCTTCCCAGCCCTAGAAATGCCTTTTGTAAATGATATATTGTTGAGATCATTCCATTCTCAGTATTCCTTCCTTCCTTTGCTATAGCTGCATACAGCTTTGTTGTGTGGTTTATATACACACATACATACATGAGAACTTCCTTCTAATAGATGTGTGTGTGTATATACATATACATATACTAGGAGAAAATTTATGTCTCAAAAATATATTTTCAAGCCGGGCATTGGTGGCTCATGCCTGTAATCCTAGCTTCTCAGGAGGCTGGGATCTCAGGATCATGGTTCAAAGCCAGTCTGGGCAGGAAAGTCCATGAGACTCTTATCTCTAATTAACCACCAGAAAATTGGAAGTGGCACTGTGGCTCAAGTGGTAGAGTGCTAGCCTTGAGCTGAAGAGCTGAGGGACAGCATCTAGGCCCAGAGTTTAAGCTCCACCACCACCAACAAAAAAAATGTATCTTCAATATGTAATATATATATATATATACATATATATATATATATATGTATATGAGTAAGAGTGTCACTACTCATGTAGCCCAAGCTTCCCTTGAAATGGTCCTCTGCCTCAGTCTTCTGTTAGGATTACAAGTGTGCACTACCATGCTTAACATCTAGTAGTTTGTGAATTTTAATTTTTACCTTTAAATATTGATCCTTAAGGAAACTATCCTAGCATTTGATATGAAGTGCCTACATAATTTTGTCTGTCTGTCCCTTAGAGAACTAGCAATTGTCCCAACACAAGTAACTGAAGAGTCTTCTTTGCTCTCTGGATGGGGAGCCAAGGGTTTTTCCTGCATGCTTAATGCCTGGGTGAATCTGTGTCTGTTCATATGCCAGCACTGGAACTGTTGAGACATTGTGATGGTTTAGTGTTTGGTGAAGCTTGTCCCCACAATGCTACTTTTTCTTTCAGTGTTTTCTTGGCTAGTCATATGTATTTTTTCATATAAACTGTATGAAACAGCTTGTAATGCCACAAAAGAAACATAGTTGCCTTTTTATTGGAATTCTTTTAAACTATCAATTTACTTTGCGTCTCTTTGAGGAAGTCCTCTTTGAATTCATTAGTGTGCCATCCTGGGTGTTCTCAGGAGAGGTTCCGACTTTCTCCCGCTGTACCTTCTCCCCACTTATTTTTATTTTTGGATGACTGTGTGATTCCTGATTAGATCATGAAGTTCAAAGTGTTTATTCCCCTTGCTCCATGCTGAGCACTAGGAGAGCAACACAGTGGGTGCTGGTGACAGCATGTGAATAATGAACCTAGGGAAGGGGTGCTTCAGGGAGAGGAGGCATTTCTTCTGCTAGAGGTTGATGTCCACCCCCCTTCCCCCAAAGTTTGTGCTATTAACTTGCCAGTGGGGACCCATAGCTTTTCATCTTCCTTTTTCACCCACATTTTCTGAGCCCCGATAGTGTGCCAAGCCCTTGCTGGTGCTTTGGATGCTATAGCGCCTCACACCTCTCCCCCCTTCCTACCCTCACCTCATTAGGCAGGTAAAGAGCGCAGGCTTGCAATTTAATACCCATTCTCCATTTTTATTTTTTGTGCCAATCCTGTGGCTTGAACTCAGGGCCTAGGCTCTGTCTTGAAGCTTTTGTGCTCAAAGCTAGCACTTACAACTCGAGCTAAAGCTCCACTTCTGGCTTTTTGTTGCTAACTGGAGATAAGAGTCTCTTGGACTTTCCTGCCTGGGCTGGCTTTGAACCATGATCCTCAGATTTCAGCCTCCTGAGTAGCTAGGATTATAAGTGTGAGCTGTTGGCACCCAGCTTAGTGCCCATTCTCGCTCTGCCTCAGACCCACTGTCTGATGTTTGGCGAATGCCTTCTCCTCTCTGGTGCTCACGAGAATAGAATGATGGCTACTTTGTAAGGATTAATTATGGTAATGAATAATACATCTAGCCTGTGAGCCATGACTGTCAGTGCTGCTTCTGTGAGAGGAAAACAACGTTTTGAGCCTCATGGAGGATCTCAGGGTTTCTGCCCTGGGAGTAAAGTCTAAGGCCTATCTGGCCAAGGCCTCCTGAGTAACCTGGCTCTGGTCTAATGTGGATATTTCATGGACCAGTCAGTCACATCTCTTGGTCTCAGTTGCGCCCTCCCTTCCTCCTTCCCTCTGGTGTCTTCCTTTCCCTTTCTTTCTTTTTCTTTGCAAGCTACAGTCTTGTATGTCCTAGCCTCTTCACAAAGCTAGGGAAGGAGGTTAAAGGATGACAGAGAAGTAGTCTTAGAAAATAAAGTTATGACTGGGGTGCTGATGGCACCCTGTCTGTGATCCCAGCAGCCTAGGTAGGAAACTTCATGAGATCCCTTCTAAATGAGGAGCAGGAAGTTGTGGCACGTACAGGCTTATACTGCACCAGGGACCCAGCAGGAAGAGTGCCTGCCTAGCAAGCTCAAGGACCCAAATTCAAACCCCAATACCACTAAAAATGGAATCTGGTTTTAATATATGGCAAATGGACCAGTTAGCCATACTGTCATAAGGCTGGCAGCCGGACACGTTGTGTTCTATGGTGGGCATAGGGCCTTGGGGGCCCCATGTCCCTCACGGGGCTTGCTTGACACTTTATCCTTAGTCTTGAAGCTGTGGAAAGCAGCATGTGCTCTCTCAGACGCCATCTGGAATCTGCTTAGGACTGTCTCCAACCAGCTGTGTGTCCTTGGGCAAGTCACGTTTCCACTCTAGGCTTCCTATTTCTCATCTGTAACATGTGGGGGTCGGATTAGAGTGATCTCTACATTCTACCTCTCCATGCCCTGATGTCGTGGGCGCCTGAGGAGAGGACCGTGGTCCCCCCGTGGCTGAGCACGCTGTGGCGCACTCTGGAGGAGAGGGATGTTTGACGCTGATGCAGTTGTTAAAACAGAACAGGCTTCTGAACTGTAGCCAGAATATAATGAATCCCATTTCTGTAGAACAATGATGACGGGACCTGTCATGTAGCGGGGTTGTTGACGTGGCTGGCCCATTTGGCCCAATCTCCTTTGCAACCAATATAAATTAGATACTCTGGCAAAGTAGTTGGATGTGGTGCCTGAGGAACTTCCGAGCAAAGCCAGGTATGTGAGTCACCTCGTTGGCTCCGCATTCTCTGAGACTCATGAGACTGAGGTTCAAGTTTGTATCTGCCTGGGTTCAGTGGGTAGGGGCTTTCTTCTAGACCCCGTGCAGATTCCAGACAATCAAAGGTGGAAGGGGTGTTTGGACCCACGTGGTCAAAGGCTCCCATTTTACAGATGAGAACCTCATTGGCTTGGAGGGGAAGAGTTTGCTCAGGACTTGGTGATGAGTAGAGATACAGCAGCTTCTGGAGTGCTTTATAGCTGACACTGCACCCCCTAGTGGCTCCTACCTGTTGCTACAGGTCCAGCAGTTTCTGATGTCTCTGCCAGCCGGTCTGGCTCCTTCCCTAGAAGATGTTTTTGGCAGTCTCTCCACCCTTAGTCACTAGGGCCAGTGTCTCAGAGGCTGAAGTGTTAGGCCTTTATTTCAAGGACAAAAGGGAGCCATCCGAGGCCCTTCTGAATAAGAGGCCCTGAGTGAGCCACGTGTGGCTCAAGGAGGGCTGTGGTTACGGGAATAGGACGAGAGGACAGGGAGGGTGCTTGCTTCCAGGCAGTGTGTCATTTTCCTGGGTGCCCGCATAAGATTCTAAACAGGAGAGTTTCTTTTTTTAAATTTAATTTAATTTTATTTGTGAACGTACTGTACAGAGGGGTTACAATTACATGGGCAGGATAATGCGTACATTTCTGGGAGAGTTTCTTGACTGGAGGCACAGCGGGTGGTTATGAAGATGAAGTAGGTGGAGATGGGGAGGAGGTTGCAGTAGCAGCCCAGCCCGAGACAGGACCAAGGTATAGCTTCTGCTTTGCAGACAGAATCACCAGGTGGTGACACTGAGGAGAAAGGGGGTTGATGCCGGTGCCTAGGGCTGTGACTGGACCGTGACAGCGTGCGACTGGCTAGCTGTCATAGGAGCAGGGTTGCTGTCATCATCTGTCCTAAGGATCTGGCACTGGGCCTCTGGCCTCTGTGTGGGAATCTGTCAGCACAATGTCATCTTTTCTTCTGCTGCCAAATCCTAGGAGAGCCATTAGTGACCCGAGGCTGGTCCTATATTTGGGGAGAAGTCCCTTTGCTGGGGGAGTTTGACTTTTCGCAGTGCTGGGGTACCCGCCACCCCAATGCTGGAGAGATTTATTATTTCACTAAGGGGCCAGCTAGGCACATAGTACATTGGGAGGAGGTTTCAGAGCTGGGAGTTCAGAGCCGCGGAGGGCCTGGAAAGGCTTTCCTGAAGGGTCAGGTCTTCTGAAGATGGACTTAGATAGGGAAAGAACTCAGGGAGGGAAAAATTCAGAGCAGGAGGCTAGGATCTGGGCATTCAGGAAGACATTAAGGCCAACTCCCAGGAGAGGAGCTCAGGACTTCTGGGAACTTAGGTCCTTCTGGGGCTCCAGCAGCTTAGTGCATGGAGCAGGTGACAGAGTAATTTACAGGGACTAGAAGGAGGCTCACAAGACACAGCCCCTCTTTTAAAGGGGACATTCTAGGGAAAGGAGTGTCAAGGCTCACTGGTTAGCACTGTGTCCCTGTTTTACTCTGGGTCCCCAGGTATAGGACTTGATTTGGGAAACCCTGTACTTGCCCCCAAAAGGATCCAGAGGTTTGTAATTTGGGGCGGGGGGGGGGGGCGGGGGAAGGGAGGAGAGGGAGGATGGACTGCAGAAAATAGAAAGGCTGGCTTCCGCTGGCGACAGTGACCTGGCCAAACTGAGGGGCTTAGGGACGGCCAGAGCCCATGGCCCACCCGTTCCTCAGCTGGCTGGTTCCCCCATACTTCCACGAGGCTCCTCACAGAAGAGCCTGGCTCTTTTCTCTTACCATCCTGGTCATCCAAGAGTTAAAAGTTGTTCACTCTGCTCCTCCAGGCCCCTGGGAGCCCTGAAGGGTGGGAGCCAGCAGGGCCAATTCAAGGAAAGGGCTCAGAGAGGAACGCGACCTGAAGGCTGGTCTCACTGGGCCAGAAACCAAAGGGTTAACAGATGCAGCCGTGCTGATAAAACGCCCCAAATTCCTGGTTCTGCCTGCAGTGGGAAGGGCATCTGGCAAATGTCAACCATAAAAAATACATCTTAATGGCACATGATGTACAGCTACCGTGGGGCACGGCTACGTGAAGCAGGTTTGGGGCGGGACTACTGTGTGGCCACCAGGGCCTTGTGCTGCACCTTTCAGGCTCTATGCTTTGTCCTGCTGGCGTGACTCAGGCACCTCCAGCTCTTGGTCCTTGAGGGTTAGGGCCTTGGCCTTCCCTGATGTTGTTGACCTGTGGCTGTCTTCTACCTTGGTACATGGAGCTGTGGGTCGGGGGAGCTCCTCACACTGGACGCAGCAGGCAGCCTGACTCCAGCCTCGGCTGTGAATGCTGACATTTCCCCAGCTCCCGCCCTGCCAGCCCTGGGCTCTGGAACCGCCTTGGGTGCTGATCATTAGGAGAGGAGAGGGCTGAGCACTGGCAGCATTTCTAGAAAGGGCAGGTCTCAGGCAAGGGGCATGGGGTATGTGTGTGGGAATCTAGTGGGACACCCAGGGGATACTATGATCTATTGTGTACATTTATCAATGAGGCTCAGAGAAGTTGAATGACTTCCTTGAGGCCATCAGAATCCCCCACTACCCTGACTGAAGAGCGCTGAGCTCACGGGAGCTCTTTAAACTGTAAAGGATTTTTCCTGAGGAAAAATAGCCTGTCACACCAGGGCAGTCCCGGGCAGGCCCTTGTGCTGGGGCAGAGAGAAGCCCAAGTAGATCTGGGGGAACAGAGGACCCAGGAGTCTGGGTCCTGGAAGCTTCAGCCATCTCTCCAGGGTTCAGGCTGGTGAGGCAGGCCCTGGGCTTTTAGGAGGATGACAGCCAGCTCTGGCTCAGCTCGCCAAGGTCAGGAGCAGCAGTGTGGACACACAGGGCTCAGTGTGGGACTATTCTCTTCCAGATCATTCTCAACTCCATGCACAAGTACCAGCCAAGGCTGCACATCGTTAAGGCTGATGAGAACAATGCTTTTGGCTCCAAAAACACAGCTTTCTGCACGCACGTGTTCCCAGAGACTTCCTTCATCTCTGTGACCTCCTACCAGAATCACAAGGTACAACACCCCCTTTCCTCCCCCTACCCCCCAGCAGTGACACTCCTGCCCTTGTGAGCTGCAGGTCTGAGGCAGGCCAGTGTGGGACCTCAGAAACCTGCATGCAGAATGGGTGGGAACACACACACAACACACACACACACAGAAACCTGCATGCAGAGTGGGTGGGAACACACACACACACACACACACACACACACACACACACACACACACACACACACACACACACACACACACACACACACACACACACACACACACACACACACACACACACACACACACACGAGGTCCATGCACAAAGTAATAAGTAGAGAGAGCCCGTGGCCAGCAATTGAAAAACTGAGCAGCATGGAGTCTGCCTTGGGGTTGGGCTGTTAGGCAACTTTTCTTCTCTAATCTTCCTCTTCCTGGTGCATCCAAAGGTAGGATTCTGGGCCTGCTGCTAGAGGGGGAGAGAAAGGCCTTTCCAGGGTTCTTCTTGGCACTAGGACTGGCCAGGGGCCGTTAGACAAGACCCAGGGGGCAGTAGTTTAAAATTTAGAATAGTTTCTCACATCTGAGGTTGCAGCTGCCTGGGACAGGGGTGACCCATGCAGGAGTCTGTGCCGGGGAAAAGCGATGGAGGCAGCAGACAGGAGGTGCAGGAGGAAGAGTCGGGGGGAGCAGAGCCAGGAACAAGCCAGAGGTGAATGGCGAAGCGGAGAGGACTGACTCACCAGGCCTCTCGGCTGGCTTAGAACTGGGGCACAGCTTCCCCAGACCTGAGTTCTCAACAGGCCTGGGCTGGAGGAGGAAGGGCCGGGAGTCCATCCTCTCTCCTCCCAGCCTCTCTGCGGTGTGTCCTTTCCTGACAGATCACACAGCTGAAAATTGAGAACAACCCTTTTGCCAAGGGATTCCGAGGCAGCGACGACAGTGACCTCCGCGTGGCCCGGCTGCAGAGGTGGGGTTGCCCCGGCCGTGGGTGAGGTGGGCAGTTGAGGGGCCCTCAAAGCATCTTCACTCTCTCCTCGCCTCTCTCCCTTCCCGTCCCTTCAGCAAAGAGTATCCTGTGATTTCCAAAAGCATCATGAGGCAGAGGCTGGTGTCCAGCCAGCTCGCAGCCAAGCCTGATGTCAGCCCCCTGCACGGCGCCCACCAGGCCCTGCAGCATTACCAGTACGAAAATGGGGCCCACATGCAATTTGCCCCCGCCGAGCCTCAGGACCTGCCCCTCAACACCTTCCCCTCACAGCGGGACTCCAGCCTCTTCTACCACTGCCTGAAGAGACGAGGTACTACTGGTGGGGGTCGGGGGGGGGCATCTCCTCACTACGCATGGGCACAGCCTGAGGGCTTGGGCGCACAGGCAGGCCTTTTCCGTGCAAGAATTCTGGTTCTCGCTTTTACATAGTTTTAGACTGGGGCTGTCACTTACCGGAACAGGGAGGACTTAAAAGTCCTGGGTATGGCTCTCAGCCCAGCAGGATCTGCACAGGGACCGAGGCAGAATGGGGGCCAGGAAGACAGGCGCAGTGCTTGCAAAGGCGAGCCGGGCCTCCGCTTCTCCATGGACAGAGTCATGGTGATTAGTGTTTTACCCCTCCTTCACCCCCGCACAAGTGGACTTAGCAGGCCACTGGGATTCTCTTGCGAATAAGTTTGGAGACTTTCAGTATCCAGACTGTCCTCTCGGCCCTGTTCTGGGGACTAGGCTGGCAGAGTTCTAAGTATCCCCAAGTACAAGTCCCATTTAGAACGCAGGAACAAGCCAACTGTGGCCCTCAGGCCAAATCCAGCTTGCTGCCAGTATTATTTTATTTTTTTTTTTCATTTTTAAATAGTTGAAAAGAGTCAAGAGATTATTTCCTGATATTTAAACACTACATAAAATTCAAATTTTAGTATCACTTACAGTTTAGAGAGCACATCCACACCCACATGTTTACATTCAGGGCCCCTTCACGGGGCAGTGGTAGAGTAGAGTAATTGTGACGTACGCTGGACAGCCCACAAAGCCTAAACTATTTACTATCTGGCCCTTGTTCCTTCCTGACTGGAGCGAGTGGGCCACCTGCCAAATCCACGTGGTTAGTGCAGGGAAAAAGGACTCTGGAGAGGAGGGGTGGCGGGGGAGGAGCGTGTTCCTCCTGGGCAGGGAAGCTGCCTGCTGAGGGGGCCCAAAGGGTGAGGAGAGTGGAGGCTTCAAAGTAGGCCCTGTCTTCTGTGGGCCCACAGCCCTGCAAGTGAATCCCTGGAGAAAACACAAGGGAAGAAGCCAAGATCAGCCACAGAGAAGTGTTCATAAATTCCTCGAGTGGACCGCTCCCCCAGCCCTCAGACTTGGCCCATCCCTGGGACCCAGGGGAGGACATGTCACTCTGCATGGTTAAAGCCTCTCAGTTGAAGATGTTGGAAGCTCAGGCTTAGTTTGTGCTATTGAATGTCACCTTTCCACAGAGCATCTTACCACTCCTTAAGGTAGACAACGGCGTGTCAGCATAGCTGCCACTTCTAGGAGCGCAGCAGGGCTCATGGTCTCTTCTAAAAACAGCAGCAAGCCAGGTGGCTCACACCTGTAATCCAAGCTACTCAGGAAGTTGAGATCTGTGGATCATGGTTCAAAGCCAGCCCCAGCAAGAAAGTCCATGAGACTCTTACCTCCAATTAACCATTAAAAAAAAAAAAAAAGGTAGAAGTGGAATTGTGGCTCAAGTGGTAGAGAGCAAGCTTTGACTTCAAGCCTCAGTAATGGTGTGTGTGCAGACACACCAGCCACTTACCTTTGAGTAGCTTTGGCTTACTCCTCCTTGGGAGCTGAGAATCTGGGTAGAAGCACTTCAGACAGATGTGGTCCCTGGGACTGGTTAGGACTGGCATTTGCCACCTCTCTCCTGAGCCAGGGCTGACCCAGCCTGGGAGTGCCAGTGCACATCAGGGCCTCTAAGCATCCTAAGAGTCAGGCTGGCCCGGGATGAAAGCTGTGTGCTTCCTGGCTTAGTGCATCTCTCCAGGCCCAGTGCTGTGGTGTCCCCCAGGGCCTGTGGGGTACAGGCCATAATAATCTACTTTTACTTAGCTGTAGCTAATTAAAAGGGGTCTGGTAGTGCCATAGCAATCCCTGGCAAAAGCAGGGGCTGAGCCACAGGCTGGGCTGTCCTGGCATCCAGTGTGGGGGGGGGGGGGGCCTGCCCTGGGCAGGTGGTGGAAATGATGCCTTCTGAAGCTGGCTGCATATTTCTTTGTTTCCCAGCAGACAGCGCCCGCCACTTGGACTTACCTTGCAAGCGGCCGTATCTGGAAGCTTCCTCGTCGGTGGGGGATGATCACTACTTCCGTTCCCCCCCTCCCTACGATCAACAGATGCTGAGCCCCTCCTATTGCAGTGAGGTGACCCCGAGAGAAGCCTGTATGTACTCAGGATCAGGGCCTGAGATCGCAGGGGTGTCTGGGGTGGACGACTTGCCCCCACCCCCGCTGAGCTGTAACATGTGGACCTCGGTGTCACCGTACACCAGCTACAGCGTGCAGGCCATGGACACTGTGCCTTACCAGCCCTTCCCCGCACACTTCACCGCCACCACCATGATGCCTCGGCTGCCCACCATCTCTGCCCAGAGCTCCCAGCCACCAGGAAACGCTCACTTCAGTGTCTACAACCAGCTCTCACAATCTCAGGTCCGTGAGCGGGGGCCCGCGGCCTCCTTCCCAAGGGAGCGGGGCCTCCCGGCAGTGTGTGAGAGGAAGCCCCCCTCCCCACACCTGAATGCCCCCAATGAGTTCCTCTACTCCCAAAGCTTCTCCTTGACCCGGGAATCTACCTTACCGTACCACTCGGGAATGGGGACCGTGGAGAACTGGACTGACGGATGACTGGCCAGTCTCCTAGACAGCCCCAGGACCTTGTCAATTCAGTATTGACCCCTGTAATGGCCAGCACTACCAAGGAACACAGGAAGGTATTTCAGAGGGTGTGTGTACGCCTGTGTGCTTCTGCATGCGTGCATTTATTTGGAGAGTGTCTTCTGACACACCACTGAGACCATGACAAGGAACACAAAACCCCACAAAAAACAGAAACACCTCCCAACTGTCTTAAGAAGTGATTTTGGCTGTACAAGTTGGGTCCATTGTTACCTGATACTTCTTGCCATCCTGGTGGATGGGAGAGGAGTCAGGGTTCGTGTGAGTTCCTCAGGGGCCAGGTAAGGTCTCTGCCACAGGGAAAGATTATCTTAAATTGGGGTCCAGGGTCTCTGTGCACATCTTAAGTATTCCTTAGCTTTCCCCTTGTAAGAGGAGCTGCATATCTTATGGGGAGCAGGAGCCCCCTCCTTTGGCATCTGGAGATTCTGTGAGACTAGAGGGGGCCTCGGTTAGAGGCCTGGAGGGCAGAGGGTCAACTTTTAGAAAGGGTCTGGTGCCATGTCATCATTCAGGTTTTGTCATACAGTAAAAAGCCCTTCCCTCTGGGTCCCCAGCATACCATTCTCTCTTATGTATAAAACTCAGCCTGTCAGGCTGAGATTTAAATGCACCTCACCTGGCAGTGTCCCCTGGAGACCAGAGCTGATGGCAGGCATCTCCGGGGCCTATTCTGTTCCCAGAAAATATAAACCTTGGGAGAGAAAGAAAGGTGATAGGAAATAGATAATTGAGAAAATTTTCATTTCTTCCAGAAAGTTCAGCCAGTGAGCACAGACAATTCTTCTCAAGTGGGGTGAGTTCAGTCCTCAGCCCTGTTCGCTAGCATTGAATGTCATCAGACCATTGGAGTGGTTGGTGTGAAACTAAATCAGATTTGGGAAATCACAAGACTTCTTTGCATGCCGACTAGCTATTTATATATTATATAAATAAATATATAAATATATAAATATATATATCTCACAAATGCGAGCCACATGTCAAATTCAGCTTTGCTTTTTTTTTTAAACAAATGAATAAACTTAATAAAAATGAACGCTGGAGGGAGTATTTGGAAAGACATCTATTTAAATTTTTATTACCTGTTTGATGTTAAAAACTAAGAATGGTTTAGATAAAACGTATATATATATTATATTATATAAACACACACTACAAATAAAGCTCTATTAGAAAACACATTAGCTAACAGGTGATGTGGAATGTGAAGTGTCTTGTTATATAGCATGGACATTTTACTTTACATATCGGAACATAAAGCCATCTTACAACTGTGAAGCGTGTGGATGTTCTTTTTTACTGGCTTGTTGTTTTGTGGCCCAGCTGTGGTGTCTGCCTCCCCTTTAGCCTCCTTCCTCCCCCTGTAGGGCCCTTAGTGCCTCTCAGCTCCAAGTGAAGTAGATTCAAGAGTACCTCTCATACCATGCTATTCCCCAGATTATGGGCCAAGATTCCAGGACCCACAAAGACCCCAGAAGGGCAAGGGCGGGGTGGGAGCAGTAAAAAGCTCTGTTACCTTTTAGCAGTAAACCTCAGTAATCTGGGGGAAGTAGTCTCAGAAGGAGAGAATTTTTGGTGGGATTCATTCAGCGGCTTCAGAAAAGGAACCAAAGAGCAAGCTAGCTTCTTGGAGTTGCCGGATATGAGTTCATCAGCCATATTCACTTGAGCAATGGATGAAGCAAAGCTTGGCAAAGCCCTCCTCCTGCTCACTCCTTTGCCAGATCCCCAAAGGTGGATTGACTACAAGATGTAAAGAGGGGGGGGGAGAGATAAAACCCAGTCTAGGTTCACCCCTAGCAGATGCCTCCCTTGTTGACATGCCCTTCCTCTTGCCCGTCACCTCCACCTCAACTCTACTCACCATCTCCATTAAACACTGAAGTTCCCTGCTGGATAAGTGGTCAACCTTCTCCCATTTCCAGGGCCCTCAGAGGGTACTGGCTGGGCTTTCTCCTACAGAATGAGGAGCTGAGCTTACCTGTTAAGGATGGCAAGATTCATTGATTTTTTTTATTTTTTTAAAATCCAGTCCTGGGGCTTGAGCTCAGGGGCCTGGGCACTGTACCTGAGCTTCTTTTGCTCAAGGCTAGCACCCTACCTCTTGAGCCACAGTGCCATTTCTGGAGTTTTCTATTTATGTAGTACAGAGGTTTCGAACCTAGGGCTTCATGCATACTAGGCAAGCACTCTACCACTAAGCCACATTCCCAGCCCCAAGCTTCCTCCTTTATCTGTTGATTTCCTCTCCTTGGGCTTTTTAGTCACAGAGAAAAACTTAAATGAGCTTGGCTCAGGACAGGAGGCTCTTCCCTTTCTATAGACAAGTTACTCCACACCTAGAACCCAGGCACTGGGATCTCCCCCCTCTGCTCCCTTCCCCCTCTCCTCTCAAGAGCTGGCAGAGTTGAAGAAAGCTACTCCTTAAGGAGTATTTTGCTTTGAAGCAGCCCACAGCTTCCTACCAAACTTTCTGGGAAGTATGAGGTCCTCGGCCTGCCCCACCTGGGTATGGTGAGAATGGGGCCCCGCAGTGGGATTTGTGGAACTTTCCTGCCCCTCTGAATCAACAACTCAATAAAAAGGGGGCACATGGGATCTCCTGGAACAAAGGGCACTATTCAGTAGCGCCAGCAGGTCATACATCATCGGCCCAGAAGCCTGCCACATGACAAGTGTCTGCTTCTGCTGTGCCCTGCCTGGGAAAACCTCGATTACCATCCAGCCTCCAGGCCATGGGCAGGTGGCCTCCAGGGCTCTGCTTCAGCCCAGGGCTGAGCCTGGGCCACTTAGCCACCCAACGTCCCTGAGCGGCAGAAGAGCCTGCAATCACACCAGAGAAAGAGAGAAGAAGAGAAATTGGGTCAGACTGACAAATTGTTAAAAAAAACCAACCCAACTTCCCAGTCTAGAGCTGGGCCTCAAAGGGTCAAGAGGCCTCGGCTCCCCCCGACTAATGGAGCCTGCTGGAGGAGTAGCAGCCTGGCCTTGCAGTGTCTTATCTTACAACATAAAATTAAAACCCACTTAAAAGGCCGGAGGGCATGTTAACATTCTCCCTGCTGTCTAATTGAAGTAGTTCCCAGTGCAAAGGATTTCACTTGAAAGATGTCTCCCTCTGAGCTGGGGGCTCTCTGGGCTCACTCATGGGGCCTGGGGAAGGGGGTGAGGAGGGAAAGAGGTTGTCATTTTAAAGATCTGCATAAGCTCAGGCTGAGGGAAGAAGAAGAAGAAAAAAAAGCCCAGTTTCTGCTCACCATTTTCGCTCAGGTGGCAGGTGGCGACAGCCAAGGTTAGAACAGGCTGGGTTGTTTTGTATTTTTTTTTTTTTAATTTACAAATTCATTAGCAGCCATGTCAGTAGAGGCCAGACTCCTGACAAGAAGTGCCAGTAATGATTCTAATATGGCAAGCCCTACAGTCCCGAGGTTTCTATTCCACACCCCACACCCTCCCCACCGACCCCTATGCAAATAGATTACAGGTCTCCAAGGCATACGGAATCAATCAGTGATATCCTGTAAAGGTGATGAACTTGCACTGGCCATCCTGAGTAATGGGAACCAGTCAGCCCCAAGCTGGCTGCGACTGAAAGCCAAGGTGACAGCTATTAAGCAATTGTGCGCAGAACAAAATGGCAGAGGGGCCGGGTAATCAATTCAATGTCCATGGGCAGCCCAAGAAATGGCAGCATCTGTCGCAGCTGATTAGAGAAGCCTGGGCTGGAACTTTCAATGTAAGCCCATCGCAGATCAGAAACAGGCCCTGGGATGAAAAGGGAAAGAACTGTCTCCTGAGAAGCGGGCGATGAACGACTCTGTTTTATGTGACTGTGTTTGTCCTTCTCTCCTTGAAGAAAGACTAAGGGGTGTATGGGGGGGGGGAGCCCGCAGTTTAGAGATTAGATAGTTTTCTTTTAAGCCATTTATCATTATGAAAGAAAGTAGACAGGGCAGGGGCAGAAAAAAAATCTCCAGTGGGATTTCTGCAAAGTCTCAGGAAGGAGGACCAGGCTCACAGCCTGCAGCTCTAACAGCCCCTGCCAGCGACCACAGCCTCGGGTCTGTACAGCCTCCAGAGCCCCTCTACTCCAACAAGGGCAAACAGGCCCTGGAGCTCAGAGATCATAGACATTTCCCTGCAGAAACCCTAGACCAATAAGCTGTATCATTTGTGAAAATTAAAGCCTAAGTCAGGATGATGGAGAGAGGAGAAAAATGGGAATGGCAAAGAGGAGAAGATGGTGCAAAGTGCCAGCAGGTAATGCCTGGGCTCCTCTGGTCTTTGCTGAACAGCTAGGACCCTTGCTGTGTCTGCGGCCTGTCAACCCCATGCAGCCTGCTGGGAAATTGTGGGCTCAGGCTTGTTGTGTTATGCTCCTGGGTATGGAGGCCACAGGGTTGAGGCCACTAGATGCTTGCAGACAAGAAAGTATGGAAAACCAGTGGAATGGTGGAGGGACGGAGAAGCCTGGGAGCCAAGGCAAGGAATGCAGAAGCATGAGGGAGAGGTCGTTTTGTTTTTGTGCTGGCACACTGGGGTTCGAACTCAGCTAGCACTCTACCACTTGAGCCATCCAGTTCCAGCTGTGAGCTGTGGTTCACTGGAGATAAGAGTCTTACAGACTTTCCTGCGCAGGCTGGCTTTGAATTGCCTGGCTTTGAATTGCCGTCTGTAGTCTCCTGAATAGCTAGGATTACAGGTGTGAGCCACTGGTGCTCACAGGGCTAAAAAGGCCATTTTGGAGCCAAGGGTAGGGTATAAACACCTGGGGCGGGTCTCAGAGCTGGCCTGGAGGTACGGGATCAGGGATGACTAGAAAACCAGAGCAAGGGGTATACGTGCTTTGCTAGATGATTAACCTAGACAAAACGAGCCTCACTCATAAAGCACAAACTAAGTGTTAACAGGCCACGTTTGTCTCGCAGATCAGTGAAAACTGAAGAAAAGATGTGGGGGCCTTTCCTCATGGTTGGTAGCAGACGGTTAGTTTTTCTGGAGAAAAAAGAAGCAATTTAGTAGCCTGGACAAAGTTTCTAAAAGTAGTCATATCCTAAAGAACAACCAGAAATATGGATTTAGTTTAACGCTCTGTAGGGTTTATTTATGGTATTATTTTTAAGCCTTGAAATGGTAGAAAGTAAATGGGCAAATTATGATATATTCTGGAATTCGATGTAATTAATGTAACTATGACAAAGAGCCTTTAATGACATAGTAATTGACTTAAAACTAAGTAAAAAAGTGAATCATAACATAGAATATGATCTAAGAACATTTGAACTGGAAAAAAGGGACTGGTGTAGACAAAATATAATTAAATAGCAATTAACACGTATCCATGAAAGAAAAACTTGTGACTAATATGGTCTCCAATTTGTGTATAAAACAAAAATCAAGCCTCAGTGTGTGTACATGTGTGTGTATGCTGTATATGCCTGGTGTATGGGCACACGTGTATATGTGGAAAATGAGCATGGGCAAGCATGTAGCATATGAGGGTCCCCTGATTCAGAAGGAACTGTTTATGGTTTCTTCTCCTATATCATTATGTAGTGACAAAGGTTCCCTTTGACACTGAGCATGCATCTCTTCTATAATTAAAAACTGCAATTAAAGAACAAAGAAAAATAGTTGTGATTATAGAAATCCAGGGTGGTGGCTCATACCTAGTAATCCTAGTAGTTACTAAGGAGGCTGATATCTAAGGTTCTTGATTCAAAGCCAGCTTGGGTAAGAAAGCCTATGAGATTCTAATTTCCAATTAACCAGCAAAGAGCTTGAAGTGGAGCTGTGGCTCAAGTGGCAGAGCACCAGCCTTGAGCAAAAAAGTCAAGAGAGAGTGAGGCCGAGTTCAAGGCCCAGTACCAGCACACACAAAAGAAAAAGTCCCTGATGAGACAGCAGGAAATCTGAAAGAAACTGGCTGGATGCTTTACAGCAGCAACAGCAAGAAGTCGTGGCTGCAGCCTTGTTTTCCTCCTGACTGGCTGGCTCCCTCCTGCCCAGACTTTAAGACTGCTTATGATCTGGGGCTCTCCCTTTGTTTTTCCCCCTGTGAAATGCCATCTATTCCCATGGCCTCTTACACCCATATGTGCCCACGAACCCCAAGTCTCCTTTCCCTTCTCACTCCTGCCACTGCCACCTGCACATAGTTCTGCTCAGGAGATATCAGGACCTCCCACTTACTCTTTGCATGTCTAGACCTGGACCAGAGTCTCCATCCATGCTGACTACGTTTTCATAAACTGCACCACCAACACCTGCTTAAGGCAGAGACCAGGGCTTGGTGCTGACTCCCTCACTCCCTACCAGTTCACTCCCAAACTCTAGGTTCTACCTCCTGAGCTCTCACTATCTAGTCTGTGCGCATCTCTTCCCACTGTGTCTGGCAGTGTCTGCACTGCTGGCAGGTCCTAGAGTATAGGCTGTCCTCTGCCCACAGTTTGAGCTTTGGGCTCAGACATGTGGGAGCAGGGATCTGTCTCATGGGGCTGCTTTAATAGGAATGTTGCCCTCAAAGATGTCCCTGCTTTCTGCCTGGAACCCACCATGGGCATGGGGCAGGAAGTGAGATATCTCTGTAAGCTCACCTTCAGGATCACAGGCTCTCAAATACCTTTCTGTCTCCAGAGGCCTGCACCAAGAGTACCACCCTCACCTCCAGCTGTCCTTTTATTCTGTTGCTTCCCTAGGAGGAAGTGGGGCCCGAGAGCACTAGATCGGGGCTGTTTCCAGTATTCTCCTATCCACATCTCTCCTTCAGGGATCCCAAACTGTCTCCTCTGTTGAACCCTCCCTGGGGGAAATCACCCTCAGTCTATGCCGAAGTGCCATTAACCACGTCTCTTTCTCTGTGCAAAAATGAGAAGCCTCAGGGATACAGCTCCCTAGCTGAAGAACCTAGCACAGGGCCTGGCAGAGGGGACAGCCCCAGGAAATGACAAATGCTCTTTGCTCCCTGTACACCCCAGCTCTCCTCCCATCCTAGCAGGCACCTGAATGGGCTGGGGATGCAGCAGACTGGGCTAATTTGTTCCTCTGCAGGCTCTCTCCAAATCCATGGCTTTGGGTCTAAAGAACTGGGAGATTTCCAGGCAAAACTAGAGAGTACTTTGCAGCATGGAGGGCTGTTGGAGTAAATAATTTTTTTTCTTTTTTTTGGCCATTCCTTAGGCTTGAACTCAGGGCCTAGGTACTGTCCCCAAGCTTCTTTTGCTCAAGGCTAGCGCTCTACCACTTGAGCCACAGTGCCACTTCCAGCTTTTTCTGTACTGAGGAATCAAACCCAGGGCTTCATGCATGCTAGGCAAGCACTCTACCACTAAGCCACATTCCCAGCCTGTTTGGATTTTTTAACTGTATATATATATTTTTTATTCTTCTCTTTTGGTACTGTGGCTCAAACCCAGAACGTTTCCCTTGCTAGATAAGCGCTTTGCCTTGAGCTACCTCCCAGCCTGCGATCCTTTCATTTGGCAGGTGGAAAGTTCTACTCCTGTGTCTGATTGGACAAATACTTTACTGCAGAAAAACATCCAGCTGGAGGAAGGCTCTCCCAGGGAGAGCTGAGACCTTCTGGTTTGAGGGACACACATACAGTGGGTGTTTCTGTTTTCCAGGCCAGACTGGATTCCATGTGGGGCTCTTGGGAATCTGACTCTGATCAGGAGTAAGGAATCGACGCTGGTCTTTGGAGGCTCAGTTGGTGAAGCTATGGGAGGCTCCCTAGCACCTTGGAGAAGATAAGGCCAGATAGTCTCTTTTTTTTTTGTGAGGGGAGTATTATGAGGTTTGAACTCAGTTCCTGCTAGACAGATGCTCTATCACTTGACCATTTGAGCCAAGCCCCTAGCTATGGGCTGGGTATTCTTTTCTTTTCTTTTTGGTGCCAGTCCTGGGGCTTGAACTCAGGGCCTGGACACTGTCACTGAGCTTCTTTGACTCAAGGCTAGAGTTCTACCGTTTGAGCCACTTCCCACCTTTTCTGAATAGTTTATTAAGAGAAAAGAGTCTCACGGACTTTCCTGTCCAGGCTGGCTTTGAACCACGATCCTCAGATCTCAGCCTCCTGAGTACCTGGATTACAGATGTGAGCCACCAGCACCTGCCTGGGTATTCTCTAAATCTGTTTTCTTACTTAGGAATTTAAGCCCTGTTTTATCGTTGCTTCTTTTCTACCCTAGAGTAAGTAAAGTGTCTTTGGGTAGTAAGGTAAATTTAACCATGAGCCAGAAAACCTGAATTTAGCACTCGGCACTGTCAACCTCTGATTTGTGCCTTTGAAACAATGCATTTCTGTGTATGTCAACACATCAGAGATGCTAATGCCTAACAAATACCCTTTTCTTGGAAGGATAAATTTGTAGAAATCTATCCTAAAACAATTAAGGAGACTTCTTCCTTTTCCTTTTTTGAGACATAGATATATGCACGATAGCTTAGGCTGGCCTTGAATTTCTGCCTGAGCCTCCTGAGTGCTGGGATTGAAGGCAGATGTCACCACTCTAGTCTGATTGTAAAGATTTCCCCTATGTGAAAGGGCCTGCTGCAGTCTCTGCCTTTGATATTTTGACATTCATTAATAGGTGCTCAATAGATGCCAATCTCCTGCTCTCTTAATTGAAGGGGCACTGCTTCCAATTTTAGAAAAGGAGGGCTGGATCTGAACACTCTGGAGTTTAGTTTTAGACAGAAAAGTAATATTTTCCACTGAGCTGGTGAACAATCTGTTATCAGGCACTGGGCTTACCACTGAGAGGGGTGTTCTCTAGCTCTAACAACTCAGTGGGATCCTAATCACCTTCACTCACAGAGGAGGAAGCTGAGGAAGTTGGAGAAACTTACTCTAGGTGAATGGCCACTGAGTAGGAATGATTTCAATCCCAGGTCTTTCTAAGTCAAAGTCATTTTTCTTCTTCTAAAATGTTCCCTTTCCTACAGCAATGCATTCATTCTGTCACCTTCCACCACATCCAATAGATGGGTATTAAAAAAAAAGATTCTGAGTTCATTAACAAAAAGAAAACAAGCATGCTGCTGAAAATCATTTTATGACTTAAAGGGTCCACAATGGCAGTGTCACCTTCTGGGTGACCATTTCACTGTCAACTGCCACCAGTCCCAACTGCCCACCACACCTGGGCCTTGCACTTGGGTTACCTGTGGCTCTCTAGCTCTGTGTCCATGTGATGCCAGCTTGGTGCAAGCTAGCAGGCTCAGAAAATTATTCCAGTACTTCCTACACAACTGGGAAAGCAATAGTATTCGGAGAAGGCCACAAGGGCGTTCTTTCCTTTCCTGGTCACAAAATGCTTCCTTGGAAGGATCTGGAAGGGACTTGATTGGGAATCATTTTTCTTTGACTCCCACAATTCCTAGCTGCACGCCTGAAGCCAGGACGGGGACTGTAAATGGCATAGCTCTGTTAGAGATGATGGAAACTATGCAGGCTGCTTTTAATAGCACGAAATGCAGCATAGCAGTCTTCCTTCTTCCTCTGCCCCACGTGCTGGTGGCCTGGTCCACAGGCTCGCAGGGGGACTGGAAAGCCACAGTGTCTCCTCAGGGCACTGGCTGGACCTCAATGTACTCCAGACCCTGCATGGCAGGCTGGGCCATTAAACACAGGCCTGTCACATTGGGATGAAGGTCATTTTGTGACCTAAGAAAATAAACGTGGAACTGGAGGTGTGGCTCAAGTGGTAGAGCACCAGTCTTGTGTAGAGAAAGCAAATGAAGAGCTCAAGGCCCTAAGTTCAAGCCCCAGTACCAGCACAATAAAACACAAATTCCAAAACAGCACATCTGGCTTCTTGTTGTAAACATGGAGGGCAGCGAGGCGCTTGGGGAGGGGTGTGAGGCGACGCAGCTGGGTCTCAGGACTGTCATGTGTTGGCTGTGTGACTTGTCCCCTTTCTGAGCCTCCTTTCCTTTCCTACACACACACACACAGCTCCTCACATCCCTGGGAGCACTACAGGACCTCGATTCCATATGTAGCTGCAATTTTGGATTTTCCTTTTCTTTTCCTTTCCTTTCCTCCCTCTTCCCTTCTTCTTTCCCACCTTCCCTCCTTCCGTCCCTCCCTTCCTTCCTCCCTCTCTTTCTTTCTCTCTTTTTCTCCAATACTGGGGCTTGAAGTCAGGACATGAGCACTGTCTCTAAGCTTTTTTTCCCCTTGAGGCTGGAACTCTACCACTTAAGCTACATCTCCACTTTCAGCTTTTTGGTGATTCATTAGACATAACAGTCTCATAGACTTTCCTGCCAGGGCTGGCTTTGAACCACAATCCTCAGATCTCAGTCTCTTGAGTAGCTAAGCTTACAGGCATGAGCCACCGGCACCAGTCATAGGTTTCATTTTCAATGCTTTAAAAAAAATGTGAGGCTTTTTCTGGAAAAATTCTATTATTGCTTTTTAGGACTTTATGGGTTCTCCTGTCTCACAGTTAAGTTTCTTCACCAGATGCCAAAGCCTGGATCTATGTGCAGTTAGGTGCACAGTGCCAACTGCAGGCAACAGGAGGGCAATGCTGGATAGGAACCTGCTTAGTCTTTCCAGTCTTCTGAGCACCTCACCCTTCAGGGTTTGGGATGCATCCAGAATACATCCTGGATGTGGAACAATGTTAAGAACATTGAGGGGCTGGTGATGATGGCTCATGTCTATAATCCTAGCAACTCAGGAGGCTGAGATCTGAGGACTGTCATATGAAGTCAGTACTGGCAGGAAAGTCCATGAGACTCTCATCTTCAATTAACCATCAAAAGACTGGAAGTGGAGCTATGGCTCAAGTGGTAGAGTGACAACACTGAGCAAAAGAAGCTCAGGGACAGCACCTGACTCCAAGCCCTAGGACTGACATACACACAGATACATACACACACAAAGAAGAAAAAGAAAGAAAGAAAGAGAGAGAAAAAAAGAGAGAGAGGGAAGGGAAGGGAAAGGAAGAGTTTGCCTGCCACTAGCACTGTCCCCAGCCGTCTAGGAAGGACTGCTTGGGGGCTATGCTACACTGCCAAAGTCAGGGAACTGGGAAAGAAATCTATTGTTGAAGGAAAAATCCCAGCTTTGCTGCCATGGAGGCCATGGGCAAGTCTCTCAGTCTTCCTTGGTCTCAATTTCCTTAGTTATAAAAAAAAGGGATGAGTAATCTCTGTGTTGCCAAACTCTGAGGCTTGGTTCATGGACCAAATGAGATGCTTCTGAATAAAAACACTTAGGAAGAAATGAAAAGGGTTCTAACTACTAAGCTTCTGGGTCTAATTAATTAGTGCCAGTCCTTTGATCGCTTCTGCATCTTCCTGGAAAACAAACAAACAAAACACCACCACTTTTTTAGAGCCTAAGCAGGGGGAAGTGGTTGTCAAGGCAGGGAGCGATCTCCTCAGCTCTGAGAAGTAGATGATTTAGCATCATTACCTGCCTTATCATTATCCTCAGGCCGCCTGCATCCTCAGCTCTCTGGAGGTCAATTTCCGGTGCACACAGCAAAGCCTGTGGCTGTGGTTGGGAACAATCGGCCTCAGTGCTCTCCTGCTGCTGATCCCTTTCATTTCCTCCAGCAGACTCCTGCCCAAGACTAGGTTCTAAGCTGTGTGCTACTCTTTTTTGGTCTAATCATTTACAACAGCCCAAAGCACCCGGCCCCTCTCTTACTTTTGCCAGTCCAGCTACTGCTCTGTATGGCAAGATCGCTAATTGGGCCGCGAGCCCAGCCAAATGGTGAGAAAGATTCAAGGAGTCTGTTCACTGGACCTTAAATATACTGCCCACAACTTTACAGCCCAGGCGGCCATGGAGGAAGTGTGAGTCATAGCGGGAGGTGAGCGGCTGGGAGGGAAGGCCCGGCAATGACATTTTTCACGCTTTTAATAAACCGCTGTATTATTAGAACTCACCAAAGCTGAATTTAATGAAAGTCTTTAGGCCCTAAGGCCTGAAATTTTCTTTTGTATTGCAAAATGAAACCAACTGGCCCAATTCAAATTAACCTCAGAAAAATGCAGAGATTTTAATGATGTTTCCGTCACTTTTTTTTTTTAAATTTCTGACCTCCTTTCTCCATGCTCTCATGTTCAAATCTGGCTGGAATGGAATTGAGAGAGCAACAGGAAGAAGTAAAATACGAGACAAATATTCAGATAGTCACAAATTCCTCTCCAGGATTCCTTATGGAATCATTGTTATGAGGATACTGCGAGAAAAATGAGAAGGTAAAAATACAAGACTCTTCAAGATGCACCTGAGACATAGTCCAATTTAAAATTCAATGTTACAGCCAAGCATTGCTGGCTTACGCGTGTAATCCTAGCTACTTCTGGAGGCTGAGATCTGAGGATTGTGGTTCAAAGCCAGCCAGGGCAAGAAAGTCTGTGAGACTATTAGCTCTAGTTCACCACCAGAAGTCTGAAAATGGAGCTGTGGCTCAAGTGGTAGAGCACTAGCCTTGAGCAAAAAAAAAAGAAAAAAAGAAAAAAAAGTAAGGGATAGCACCCAGTACAAAACTAAATAAAATAATAAATAAAATTTAATTTCCCCTTAGGCCTGTTGAACATGGATACTACCTGCATCTTACTGATGTCTGCAAACAAGTGACCATTCCTGAAATAATAAAAGGATTCATTATTTTTTAAACTTCTAGGACTGAGCCCTTGTTGGAAAGTGCCCTATATGTGTGTTGGGGGGAGGGGGGGGAAGAAATACCCTGCACACCTGGCCTCCAATCATTCAGAAGCTAAAGCAGCAGGAAATGGCTCTGCAGCAGCTTCCACAGCGAGTGAAAAGACATCTTTTTCCCCCCCTTATAGCTATATGCACAAACAAATGTTCCCTTTCCAACCCGTACTCCAGTTTGGCACTTATTTACTTGCTGGAGTTGGCTTTCAAATGCCTCCTTGTCCTTGATGGAGCAGAAAGGGACAAGCACCCACCATTGAGGCTGGTACCCTCTGGGCCCACTGGAGCTCCTGAACTCCAACAATGTTGAAGAAGAAAAAGACTCCCAATGCATGGCCTCAGCACGGGGGAGGGTGGCTGGGGAAGGAAGGCCCAGTTCAAGGGAGCAGCCTTTGTCTTGGCCCATTCCCCTTTCCATTCCCTTCCTTTCTTTCCCTCCCCTTCTCCTTCCCTTCCCTTTCCCTCTCCCTTCCCTTCTTCCCCTCTTCCCTGCTTCTCCCTCCTATTTCCCTCTCTCTCCCCTTCCCCTCTCCCCCCTTCTCCTCTTTCCCTTCCCCTCCTGCTCTTCTCTTCCTTCTCTTCTCCAGATCAGACTCAGCCCTCTCCTGCAGGGAAGTCCCTGCCTGGCATCAAGGCTGGCCTCAGGCATAAGATCCTAATTATTTGAATGGTATTTGTTTTCATAGCTCTCTCTTTTTTTTTTTTTAATGTGTCCAGGTCGATGGCATTTTAATGCCTTATTAAACAGGGGTTTTACAGCGGTCTGTCTGTTTCGTCTCTGGGCCCATGCCTGTACTTTGTGTGCAGGGATTTTATCTTTCCTGCTGGCCGAAAATATTTTCCGAATTCCCTATAAAAGTTTTCGAGATTTCCTAAGACAAATAGAACTCCACGAGCTCTAAAATGACCTTGATGCCGTTGGAATTACATTCAGACCCGGGCTCTTCTTGTTTACTCAAAAGAACTGAGCTCCTCTTGTATTCAAGAACTGCCCTTCGGAGCAAATTTCAGTGTGCTCCACAAATGTGCTGCTGCAGAAAAATAACAGCTCTACCTGGGATGGCTCCTAAGAAGCCCATCTTTTACAGATTTCTTCCATCCTCTCAGATGGCTGCCTTGGCTTTGAAGGCGGCACCAATAAAGGCTGTCCTGAGCCTTGGGAGTTACGGAAGAGCAGGCAGGGACTCACCCAGGGAAGGAAGCAGCTGGGCCAGGGCAGCACCAAGGTGGTCACATGGGCCACAGGGCCCTTGAGAAGAAAATCAGCTGAGCTCCGCTGTGTGTACACTTTTTTGAAAAATAAATGGTCACTTCAGAAGGAAGCTGAAAATGTGGACTGCATATGAAGGT
Organism: Dipodomys spectabilis; assembly: GCF_019054845.1. Classification (NCBI taxonomy): domain Eukaryota; kingdom Metazoa; phylum Chordata; class Mammalia; order Rodentia; family Heteromyidae; genus Dipodomys; species Dipodomys spectabilis. Next base: position 9,364,930 of record NW_024870681.1, read on the forward strand.
CAGGGGACACAGGTTCAAATGTCATTTCAGACACAATTGAGTGTGTGATCTTGGGCAAAAACAAACCAGCCTCCTAGAAACAAATAGTCTTAGTCTGTTCAGTTAAACATGGAGAACGATAGCCTGGTACTGATGGCTCATGCCTGTAATCCTTGCTACTCAGGAGGCTGAGATTTAAGATCAACGTTAAAAGCTAACCTGGGCAGAAAAATGCCCAAGATTCTTATTTTCTCCAATTAACCAGCAAAAGCCAGAAGTGCAGCTGTGGCTCGAGTGGCAGACCACCAACCTTGAATTAAAAAAAAAAATTAGAGCCACTAGCTCACATCTATAATCCTAGGTACTGGGGAGGCTGAGAGCTGAGGATTGTGGTTCAAAGCTAAGCCAGGCAGGGAAGTCCATGAGATTCTTCAATTATTCACCAAAAAGTTCAAAGTGAAGCTGTGGCTCAAGTGGTAGAGTGCTAGCCTTGGGCCAAAAAGAAAAAAGGCTCAGGCACAGCACCCAGAACCTCAGTTTAATCCCCAGAACTGGCGCACACACACACACACACACACACACACACAAAAATGGGGAACTGTGTATGTGTGTATATATGCATACACCTCAGAGTTGCTATAGCGATCGGGGGGTGTGCTGAACATACAGTGCCCTAGCTGGCACTGGTAGCTCCTTTGCTATTTTATGAGGGTCCTTAGGACACAGATGGGCAGAGGCACAGAACGGGAAGTGGTATGAAGGGGGTAGATGGAGATGGGAGGAGGCCAGAGGCCTTAGTACCTAGTGCCAACTCCCAGTCCGACGCTGCAATAAGTGATATAGAACTGGAATGTGGATCCAGATCCCTCTCACAAACCCTGTACTGGCTTCACTGTCCAGACCGGGGGTGGGGGGTGGGGTGGGGGGGGGGGGGGAAGTGTTGAAAATTAAATATGGAGAATTATGGCAGCTGCCGCAATGCAACCTAATGCTGAGCCAGGCCAGATGGGGCTCACTCTATTTAGCTGACAATTGAAAAAAAAAAAAAGTTCTCCGATACAGATTGCTTAGCCACTAGGAAGCTCACCACATTTCTACTTTGCTGGGTTGTCTTGGAGCACTGGTGGTGTCTCAATAAAAATGTCACAGTTAGCAGGGTGCTGGTGGCTCATGCCTATAATCTTAGCTACTCAGGAGGCTAAGATCTGAGGATTGTGGTTCAAAAGCCAGTCTGAGCAGGAAAAATCCATGAGACTCTTATCTCCAATTAACCACAAAAAGCCAGAAGTAGAGCTGTTGTAGAGTGCTAGCCTTGAGAAAAAAGAGCTGAAGGACAGCACCCAGGCTCAGAGTTCAAGCTCCAGTAGCAGCATACTCACACACACACACACACACACACACACACACACACACACACACACACAATTACCTTTAGCATAAGGTAATATGTGTGTGTGTGTGTGAAAGGTAACTCTGTGTGTGTGTGTGTGCCAGAAGTTGAGCTGTGGCTCAAGTGATAGAGTGCCAGATTTGAGCAAAAAAAAAGCCAAGTGAGAGTGTGAGGCCCTCAGTTCTAGTCCCTGTACTAGCATACACACACACACACGCACCACACACACAAACACACACACACACATAAAATAAAAAAATAATATGTAGGGCTGAAGGTGAGGCTTCAGTGTTAGAATGATTGACTAATATGTGTGAGGCCTTGGGTTCAATCTCTAGTACCGCAAACCAAATTAACTAATTAAATCTAGATGATTCTACTATCTGAGGTTTTTAATAGGTAGATGACTAAGCCTGCCATATATTGTTTCTACTAATATTTCACAGTATATTTTTTCTTCTAGTATTTTATAACTCTTTAGAACTCATCCTAAGCCAGGCTTTACTTCTTGTTAGAGCCTTTTAAAACAGTTGTGTTTGCTTTGGAAAATAAATCTTACGTTGATTTTTTTTTACGAAGTATAAAAATCAACCTCAAACTCAGCAAAGGGCAAATTTCTTTAGATTGTGTAGGGTAGGAATATTTTTCCTTTGGTTTTATGAGTCTTGATATCAACTCCTCTATTTCCCCATCTTTATATGTCATTTAAAAATATATCAAACTGACAATCTTGAAGAAAAGTAAAACTGGAAGAGTAGATTTACTGCAAAACTCTAGCAATTAGGACAGTTTGCTATGAGGGAAAATCGAATAAAACAAAATCTAGAAGCAGACACACATGTATGAAACTGGATAAAGATGATAAAGATGATAAAGATGGCACTGTGGTGGAAAAAGGGTGATTCTGGGCCTGCTGTTATCCACATGGACCAAAAGGAACTGGGCACCAGTGACTCATGCCTATAATCCTAGTCACTCAGAAGGCTGAGGCCTAAGAACTGCAGTTCACAGCCAGCCCAGGCAGGAAAGTCCACAACTCTTTTTTTTTTTTTTTTTGGGTCCGGTCGTGGGGCCTGAACTCTGGGCCTGGGTGCTGTCCCTCAGCTCTTCAGCTCAAGGCTAGTGCTCTACCACTTGAGCCATAACGCCACTTCCAGCTTTTTTTTCTTTTTGCTTATGTGGTGCTGAGGAATCGAACCCAGGGCCTCATGCATGCAAGGCAAACGCTCTACCACTGAGCCACCTTCCCAGCCCCAAGTCCACAACTCTTATCTCTAATTAATCACAAAAAAGCCCAGAAGTAGAGAGTGACTAAAATGGTAGAGTACCAGCTTTGTGGGGAAAATGCTAATGAACAGCACGCAGGCCTTTAGTTCAAGTCCCAGTACTGGTATGAGGGAGAGAGGGAGGGAGGGAAGGAGGGAGGGAGGGAGGGAGGGAAAGAGAAAAAGAAAGAGAGAGAGCGAGAGAGAGAGAGAAAGTTTTATGACCTTAGACTCAGTAGAGACACAAATCTACCCTAAATCCAACAAGCACTAAAGAAAATGATCGGTTGGTATCTATTAAACTATATATATATATATATATATATATATATATATATATATATATATACACACACACATACATATACACACACACAAATATACTACTAAGACAATAAACCCAAGTATATAAGAGATTGAAAAATTTATATATACATATGCATATATAAATGGATATATCCATATCTATATATAGACTTGAAGTTAGAATGACTTAATCAATTAGGATGAGAAAAACAGAAAAATGGGTAAAATACTTGTACAGGCTGTCTGCAACAGAGGATACCCAAATTGTTAAGAAATTTGTCAAAGCTCATAGAATTCACAAACTTTATAGACCATGATAATGACAATTTGCCTCATGAAGGTTAGAATGTGTTTGTGACTTTAAGTATCACTATATCACAATACTGTGAAATTTGTGAAATTTATGTAATCATTTAATCACAATAAAAAATTATAAAAAACAGAAACATATGAAAAGGTAATCAACTTGAATACTCATTAGGAATATGCAAATTCAAACTCTAGTGCAGTACATACAACCCTACCAGAAAAACTCAAGTGAGAAAGGAAGTGGTGAGCTTTGGTAGCACTTCCTTACACAGCTGCTGGGAATTTAAATGGCAATGTCTCCTAAGCTGGCAGTGTCTACAACTGTCTTTTTTTTTTCTCTTTGTGCTGGTCCTGAGGCTTGAACTCAGAGCCTATGCACTAGCTCTAAGCTTTTTTGCTCAAGATTAGCACTCTAACTTGAGTGCTTGGCTTTTGGGTGGTTAATTGGAGTTTCACACATTTTCTTGCTCAGGGTGGCTTCAGACTATAATCCTCAAATCTTAACCTCTTGAGTAGCTAGGATTACAGGTATGAGCTACTGGTGCCTGGCTTTATATCTGTCTTTTGTAGAAACATAGGAACATGCCCCATGCCCAGGCAATATCCTCTGTAAGTAAATGCCCCTCAAGAAAGGCATAGTTAGGGGGTGGGGGGGTGGGGGGGGAAGGGAGATGGGAAGGGATGGGAAGGGGAAACAAAGGAGGAGGCAACAATGCTTGATAAGAAATGTACTCATTACCTTGCTCATGTAATTGTAACCCCTCTGTATAGTATTTTCACAATAAAAAATAAAAAAAGAAAGGCATAGATATACTAACAAAATAGCTTCTATGCAAAGCTAACAGAGCATTAATTAGTATATTATTAATTAGTATTAATTCCTCACATAGGAATGATCCAAATGCCATTGTTCATAGAAAGGATAAGAAATAGTGGTATATGTTTTCACAGTGGATTATGGTGCAGCAATGAGGTGAATGAATTACAATGAAATGGAAAATGCACGCACACACATGAGTAAAAAGCTAAGGGACAGTACCCAGGACCTAAGTTCAAGCCCCACCACCAGCAGAAAAAGGAATATTTGAGATCTCTAATGGACAGATTTACTAAAACATAACATTGAATGAGCAGGAAGATGTTAGGAAAGCTAAGGTCTTTATAACCATTAGGAATCCTGGTGTAGTCCAGGCCATCAACTGTGACAGACTGACTACAGGGGAAGCCTGCACACATTTCTCACGTTCTGCAGTAACAGCAGTGAATTGAATCAGAGACTCTGAACCACACCACTGCAAACACCTCCTGGCTTATTCCAAGCTACACTGAGTAGATCAGGGTAACTCAGAAGTATCTGTGCAAAAATTTGTGTGTGGGGGTTAAGGAGAGAGATATTGGAGAGAGAGATGGAGAAGGAGGGAGACAGGAGGAAGGAGAGAGTGTCTAGGTGGCATTTGTGAGTGAAACTTAATGATTGAAAATGAAAATCAGAATGGTCAATTGAACTTTGTTCTAAGTGATTGTAAGATTCTGTACTTGTAAAAAGCATATGAATGACACTGTTCAAAAAGAAATGTACTCTTTACCTGACTTATCTAACTGTAACCCCTCTGTACATCACCACTATAGTAACAATAAAAGCCTGGAACTGGTGGCTCATGCCAGTAATCCTACTTAGGAAGCTGAGATGTGAGGATTGTGGTTCAAAGCTATAGCCTGGGCAGAAAAGTCTGTGAGATATTTAGTTCCGATTAAACACTAAAAAGCCAGAAGCGGAGTTGTGACCAAAGTGGTAGATTTCTAGTGTTGAGTGAAAAAGCGGAGAGATGGCATCCAGGCCGTGTGTTCAAGCACACACATACAGACACACACAGTCACATACAAGTAATATGAACTTGGGCTGGGGTTGTAGCTCAGGGGTGATGTACACACTTAGCATGAACAAGGCTCTGGGTTCCAGTCCCAGCACTATTAAAAAAAAAAGACTTCATATGACAAAGATATAGAATGTGGCACAAGAAGTTAGGATGGTTATGCACATGATGCTAAAATTCCTGAGCACTTACAGAGCAAGCGATTATTTCTCTACAATGTTCTTCACAGGGGTGGAAAGTGCAGATGGGAGTCTAGGGGGCGTGGCCCAAGGTGCTTTGTGGCAGAGGTCACAGACCCTAAGGGGTATGGAAGCACCCGTCCATAAGGTGAAGAATATTTGACTACTGGTATTTCAGCTCTATTCATCTCAAAGGACTGAGACAAGCACAATTATTTCCCCTTATCACCTGGAGGAGACTATGGGTTGAAAACCTCCATGAGAGAGGATTTAGAACCCGGTTTTGTCTGTTTCCACACCACCACAAGCCTCGAGTAAAGTCAAGGATTCCTTTTTCTTTTTTCTTTTTTTTACAATTTTGGTTTTTTAATCCATTCTCAAGAACAAAAGTCTTTTTGAGTCTCTGATGGATATTTTAACACTAATCAGCATACTTTAGAACAGTCGAAAGTTATCAAAAAAAAAAAAAAAGCCTGTATGGTTTTTTTTTTTGGAGGCCTCTAGAGACAGACTCCTGCTTTGAAAAAGAATTATATACATGGGTAAAATAAACAGAATCAAGTCCAGATTCCATATAACCAATGACATTCAAAAGGGACCAGGGGAGCTGCTGAGAGTGAACTAAAACTCAGCTTATTTTTCCTTCTATAAGAAACAATTATTCAAGGAAAAGAACGAAGATAGTAATAAATTGTATTAAAACTTCTGCATATGAAAAACTGGCATAAATAAATCAGTAACACTCGTGCAACCCATGAACTGACAACATAGCACATATAAAGAACTTCCACAAACTCATAAGAAAAAGACAAAGGGGGTTGGGAATGTGGCTTAGTGGTAGAGTGCTTGCCTACCATGCATAAAGCCCTGGTTCAATTCCTTAGTACCACATAAACAGAAAAGGCAAGAAGTGGTGCTGTGGCTCAAATGGTAGAGTGCTAGCCTTGAGCAAAAGCTCAGGGACAGTGCCAAGGCACACACACACACACACACACACACACACACACAGTTCTTTGTCGTGTGTGTGTGTGCAGTAGGACTTGAACAAAGGGCCTCGACACTGTCCCTTAGCTTTTTCTCTCAAGGCTGGCACTCTGCCACTTGTTTCACTTTTTGATTTTACTGGTTAATTCGAGTGTCACAGACTTTCCTGCCCAGGCTGGCTTTGGACTGAGATCCTTAGATCTCAGCCTCCTGAGTAGCTCGGATTACAGGTGTGAGCCATTTGCCCCTGACCATGACGCTAAGGAATATTTTGAATGTCATTACTAGCCTCACTGGCTGGGGGGCTACAAAAGCAGCATTGAAGGGGCAGACGTCCGCAATGAAGGTGGCAAGGGCCTCACTGGCTAGGTCTGAGTTACCTGCAGCAAGTAAGGCCATGTAGACATATGGGATCTTCTCTATTTATAACAACCCAGTGAGCAAAGTATGATTATCTTATAAACAAAAGAAACAGATGTGCAAACCCCTATTGCACAAGGTCATCCAAACTATAGGACAGAATCAGTTGTAGACTGCAGCTCTCTTGCAAGGCTGCCCTGGGCTGAGGACTCAGATGGCCAGTGCACAGAACATCACATGACTGTCACATGACTGCTGCACTGCCCCAGTGCTGTGTGGAGAAATCTGTACTTATGGTGGGACAATGTTACTTTTTCAAAACACATTTTTGCTGGGTGCTGGTAGCTCATGCCTGTAATCCTAGCTACTCAGGAGGCTGAGGATCATGGTTCAAAGCCAGTCTGGGCAAAAAAGTCCAAGAGACTCTTATCTCTAATTAACCAGGAGCAATTGGGAAGTGGAACTGTGGTTCAAGTGGTACAGCACCAGCTTAGAGTGAAAAATCTTGGGGACATTGTCCAGGCTTAGAATTCAAGCCATAATACTGGCATAAAAAAACTAAAAAAAAGTCAAAAGACATTTTTTTTTGAGGTAGGACTTTCTGGATTACAGACCAACAGTTTAGAAACTTTTTCTTTCTTCCTTCCTTCCTTTCTTTTCTTTCCTTCCTTTTGCCTTTCCTTCTTCCTTCCTTCCTTCCTTCCTTCCTTCCTTCCTTCCTTCCTTCTTTCCTTTCCCTTCCTTCCTTCCTTCCTTCCTTCCTTCCTTCCTTCCTTCCTTCCTTCCTTCCTTCCTCCCTTCCTCCCTTCCTTCCCTTCCTTCCCTTCCAAAACCAAAGCTACAAAACTTCAAAAGTGTTTCTAGAATCGCCCAAATATCTGAAGCTGGAAATGACTGTCCTTTTAAATCATAGCTTAAAATCAGCTAAGAGACTGGAGGCAGAGCTTCAGTTCAGAGTGAATTTTTATGACTTGAGCTGTATAACCTATGAAATTAGGGGTTTAAAGTGGAAATGCTGACACAATCTTTGCACTTGGTAGAATGTCAGCGCTGGTGAGGGACGTGCCTGCTGTGCAGAGAAGCTTCCTGTCCAGCGTTCTTGGGGTGGGGGGTGGGGGGTGGGGGGTAGGTGGCTCTATTTCTTCTCTCAGATCTCTTCAGGCCTGACTCTGGCCTGGCTAGAAAAAGCAGCTCAGGCTGGGTGCTGGGTACTCACACCTGTAATCCTAGCTACTCATGAGGCTGAGATCTGAGGATTATGATTTGAAGTCAGCCTGGGCAGGGAAGTCTATGAGACTAGTATCTCCAATTAACCACCAAAAAGCTAGAAGTGGAGCTGTGGCTCAAGTTGTAGAGTGCCAGCCTGGAGTGAACAAGCTCATGGACAGTGCCCAGACCCTGAATTTAAGCCCTAGCGCCAGGAAGAGAGAGAAAGAGAGAGAAAGAGGGAGGGAGGGGAGACAGAGGCAGAGGCAGAGGCAGAGAGACAGACAGGAAAGAGAAAAAGGAAAAAGAAAAAGAGAAAGAAAACGAAAAGGCAGCTCTGACCCAGGCGCATCTGGAGACATTCAGTGTCAGGCCTGGGCTGGCTGCGAAGCTCAGCCTGCAGAGCCTCACTGGCTTCAAAGCTCTCTGGTGCTGTGGCCTCGGCCCTCCTGCCTCAAACCCTTCCCAGTGCAGGACAGACACCACACCGTGGCCATCTTCCTTCTGGACCAGCCATCCCCCTCCTAGAAGCCCCTCCCTCAGCCATTCCAGACGCATTCAGGGTGGACTTGCTGTTGGCTCTTGGCTGGTGCTGCATTTGCATCCTTCTGGAAGGAAAGCCTCCATGCGAAACTTTTTCCTTTACCACAGTGAAGTGGCAGTATCTACTGAAGCTTGGGACTCCCTCTGAATTGGTAGAGCTTCAAGCATGGAGACTTTGAGTCAGATTGCTTGGACTCAATTTTTTACAGTGCCTCTTCCACTGGATTCTTTTTTTTAAAAAACTATTATTTTATTGTACAGATGCTGTACAGAGGGTTACAGTTCCATGAGTAATGAGCAATTTCTTGTAAAGCATTGTTACCCTCTCCTTTGTTGTTCTTCCATTATCCCTTCCCTCCCCAACCTCCCTCACTCCCCCCGCCCAAGTTGTAAAGTTCATTTCAACATAGTGTCTTGTGAGTCTCATTGTTGCAATGGGGCATCCTGTGTCCTTGTTTCAGCGGTTTGTTATTCCCCTTCCTCTCCCCAAATTAAGAGAAATGTATATACAAGATGCAGGGTACCAAAATCAAGTACAGGGGCTGGGAAGGTGGCTCAGTGGTAGAGCGCTTGCCTTGCATGCTTGAGGCCCTGGGTTCGATTCCTCAGCACCACATAAGCAAAAAGAAAAAAGCCGGAAGTGGCGCTGTGGCTCAAGTGGTAGAGCGCTAGCCTTGAGCTGAAGAGCTGAGGGACAGCACCCAGGCCCAGAGTTCAGGCCCCACGACCGGACCCCCCAAAAAAAAAAATCAAGTACAGTAATAGCAGGGGATATACCACAAGGGGAAGGACAGACAAAGGAAACAAAAGAAAGAATCACATAGTACATTAAAAACAACATCAACAAAGATGAAATCTCTTATGTCCATATCTTGGGGTTCATTTCGCTTAGCATCATCTTAGATGGTCATCTACATAGCTTTTGAGATTTTCTGCTTATCTGATAAAATTGTCCTAGACGTATACTAATTATTAGCAATGAGGGAAAGGCGCCGATGACTTGATCAACGCAAGGGAGTAAGGGGGCTTGGAGGATCCTCTGCTTTGAAACCAGAGGCAGAGCGGAGGGGACCGTCTCTGGGAGGCTTATGCAGGAGGAAAAGGGAGAGAGGAACAGAAGCTGATAACCAAAGCAACATTTTCGTTAGATACTATTGGCTATCTTTTATAGTCCTAGCTACTCAGGAGGCTGAGACCTGAGGATCCAAGTTTGAAGCCAAGCTAGGCAAAAAAGACTGTGAGACTCTTATCTCCACTTAGCTACCCAAAAGCCAGACGTGGAAGTATGGCTCTAGTGGTAGAACACAAGCCTTGAGCAAAAGAGCCAAGCGAGAGTATGAAATCCAGAGTTCAAGCCTCAGTACTGGCCCCCAAAACAAAACAAAACTAAAAATTTAAACTCAGGGCAGTGGCTCACACCTGTAACCCTGCCTACTCAGGAGGCTGAGATCTGAGGATCGCAGTTCAAAGCTATCCCAGGCAGGAAGGCCCATGAGTTCTTATCTCCAATTAATCATCAGAAAACCGGAAGTGGAGCTGTGGTTCAAAGTGGTAGAGTGATAACCTTGAGCAAAAAAGCTTAAGGACAGTACCAGGTCCTTAGTTTAAGCTCCACAACTGACAAAACAACAAAAAAGGCTCAGTGTCTAAAGAAAGCATTCCAGACCTCAACCACTGACAACACCAGAAATTATCACTTGGTATTGGCCCAAGGAAGGTAGTGTGTGTGTGATCAAACCCAGGTAGGGTGTGTGTGTGCATGTGTGTGTGTGTGTGTGTGTGTGTGTGTGTGTGTGTGTGTTCAAATGACATTTTCCCACTTAATTTGTCTTTCTTTCATACTGTCTCCAATGTTAGCTTTTCTGTAATTTCCTTTGCTTCAGATTATCTTATAAACCCTTTCAGTCCAAGGCCTTGGAACACAATACAGTGAAACAAAAGAAGGAAACCTTTTTTCCACAATCCAGTAGAAATTATTAAGCTATAAAAAGTTAAATCACGAAATTCTAGTTTTCTTCAGTCCCAAACGAAGTAGAGCATGACACAGAACTACCGTTTTTTTCTGCCTACCTGAAAAATTTCCTTTCTCTTTCCTTTTCTTCACTTTTTTTTGGTTTTGTTTTGGGTTTTTTTGGGGGGAGGGGGGATGTTTTGTTTGGTTTTTGGTCATGAGATTTGAACAGTTGCTATTTTTGGTTTGGGGGACATGGATCTTGCACTGTAATCCTAGGCTATTCTTGAACGCTTGATCCCTTTGCCTCATGAATAGCTAGGATTAAAGGCATGCTCCACTATGCCCAGCTGTAACCATTCATTTCTCAAGAAGGGGAAGGGGGAGGAGAGGGAAAGGGAGGGGAGGTGCCCATGGAGAGAGCTTCCCATATCACATCTGTTAGCAGTATAGGTTAAGTGGCCAATGGATGTTGCTCAAGCTCTGGAAATGTAGTCCAGAATTAAATACTAAACATGGAGCCATTGTAGATGGAAGAGCTGACAGCCTTTTCCTGCTGGTGAAAGCAATTGGAGAAAGTTGAACGGAGAGGACCAGAAGATGGAGGGGACACAGAAGGTCAGGACCCAGTGTCCTGCCACACAGAGAAAGAAGGTCAGGGCACCAGGAAGGAGACATCCCTGCAGGACTACAGGAAAAGATGACTGGCAGGCGATATCAGAAGTACAGTCTTTATTATTGTACTTCTGTTTACAGATCTGGTTAAATGAACTCTTTGATAAAGTATAGTTTATTCTATCATATTCATTCAGTCATTAACATCCAGTGCATCCATTAAAAGGATTAGGGAGATGCTTTTAAAAGTCTTTATGAAGTTCTGAGTTCAAACAGATAAACTCTTTTATTGATGATACTTGAACCAAATGAATTCCAGCTCACAATGAGAGTTGAGATTTTGATGTCAGAAGCTGGCAGACAAGATAAATGGCTCAGAGAAGTGGTTGGGCAAGGAAACTGTATATATTATAGTGATGTATATATTGTAGTGATGTATAAATGTTCTTGACTTACAATGGGACTACTCTCAAAAAAGCGTATTTTAAGTTGAAAATTCTACAAGTTGAAAATACATTTAATAGCCAGGCATCAGTGGCTCATGCCTGTAATCCTAGCTGCTCAGAAGGCTGAGATCTGAGGATCATGGTTCAAAGACAGCCCTGGCAGGAACATCTGTGAGACTCATCTCTAATAAACCGCTAGAAAACTGGAAGTGGCATTGTGGCTCAAGTGATAGAGTACTAGCCTTGAGCTGAAGAACTGAGAGACAAGACCCAGGCCCAGAGTTCACTCCCTACAACCAACAACAACAAAGAAAGAGAAAGAGAGAGAGAGAGAGAATGCATTTAATGCACCCAACCTATCAGTTATCAGAGCTTCAACTAGCCAATCTCAGAGGGCCTCATAACACTCATGTGAGCTTTCAGTTGGGCAAAGCCAATGACATTACTTTATATATGTACTTTATTCAGTACTTGTATTAAAAAAAACCCAAGCCACTAGAGAGTATTGGATCCTCCTCCCAAGGTCAAAAGGCCACTGGTCAGGAGAAGAGGTAGCTAGCTCTGCAATTCCCTTTCTTTCTTTTCTCTCTTCTCTCTCCTCTTTTCTTTCTCTTTCTTTCCTTCCTTCCTTTTCTTTCCTCCCTCCCCTTTCTTTTCTTCTTTCTCTTTCCTTCCCTCCTTCCTTCCTTCCTTTCCTTCCTTCTTTCTTCCCTCCCCCCTCTTTCTTTTCTTTTCTTTTCTTTTTGTGTCGGTCATGGGGCGGGAACTCTGGGCCTGGGCACTGTTCCTCAGCTCTTCAGCTCAAAGCTAGTGCTCTACCACTTGAGCCACAGGGCTGCTTCTGGCTTTTTCTGCTTATGTGGTGCTGAGGAATCGAATCCAGGGCCTCATGCATGCAAGGCAAACATTCTACCACTGAGCCACCTTCCCAGCCCTTCTTTTGTTTCCTATGCAGATACTAGAGCTTGAATTTGAGGCCTGGATGTTGTCCCTTAGATTTTCCACTCATGGCTGGCACTCTACCACTTGAGCCATAGCTCCATGGACTTTTCTCATGGACTTTTCTGTGCAGATGGGCTTCAAACCATGAGCCTCAGATCTCAGCCTCTTAGGTAGCTAGCATTTCAGGCATGAGCACTAGCTCCCAGCCTGATGTACCATTTCTAATGCGTACTGCTTCCATGCCACATTGTAAAGTGAAAGAAATATAATTCCAGCACCACTGGAGGAGTTTTTTTTTACAGGGTGAGTAGAAAGCAGATGGAAGTTGGTTGCTCTTGTTTTACCTCTAATTCTAATTCCTGGTTGTCATTTTTCAGGCCCAGAGATGATTTAGAAAGAAGTAACAAGTTCAAAGACTGGAGAGGCCTTTTTGTGGGCAAACACACTGATTCCAGTGAAGAGAGACAGATGACAGTTTGATAGTAAAACAGAAAACCACATCAAAAGCAGACTAAAGACTAAAAGCACAAAAATGAATAAAAGCTTCATATTCAGTGATGCTAAAATTAATAACTGTGATCATTCAAGTTTCACCTATTAACTTCCCAGCTCTGGACTAGATGACATGATATGAAAATCTCAGAGATTCCCATTTCCATTTGTCCACAATGAGACACTACACAGGATTTTATTTATAAGAGGAATTTTGTGAAGAGTTTATTAAAAATGACAGATATCAACACAGTAAAGTGTGACTCCATCATTCCCATTTCATAGACGAGAAGTTGGGAATCAAAAACATTAAGAAGTTGATATAAGATCACAGAGTGATGGGCAGGGAGGCTGGCACTGAGGCTTATCTGCTGACTTCAGAGCGCATTTTTCCCACCAGGTCATTAAGAGAAAGTTAATTCATCATTATTTGAGAGGCCACAGAAGGCTGGGACCTGGTGGCTCATGCCTGTAATCCTAGATACTCAAGGAGGCTGAAATCTGAGGATCATAATTCAAAGCCAGCCTGGGCAGGGAAATCTGTAAGACTCTTCTCTCCTATTAACTACCAAAAAAAAAAAAAAAAAAAAAAAAAGGCAGAAATGGAGCTGTGGCTCCACTGGTAGAGTACCAGCCTTGAGCAAAAAAGCTCAGGGACAGCACCAAGGCCCTGAGTTCAAGCCCTGGGACTGGCACAACAACAACAACAAAAATTAGAACTAACAACAACAAAAGAAAGCAATAGAGGAGCTGCTGAACAAAATCCTGACATCTTTCCCCATTTTCCTTCCATTCCTGTAAGTTTGTAATTGTCTTGTCTCTTTTTTGGAGATGACATTCTGCGGTCATCTAAGTGGGCGGTTAGAAAAAAATCCAATTCAGGAAAGATTTTTCTCACAAGGAATCCTAAGAGTGGTAGAATTTTCCAGTTTGGGTAAGTGCCGTCTGCTTCTGTGCCAATGACTTTATTGAACCATGACACATTAGTAGAATCCACTCAGTCACATAAATTTATGGATTATTCCTTAGAGCATATGTACTTTTATAAACCATAATTTGTGGGTTGCTGAAGCAAAAAAGAGAGAGAAAGAGAGAGAAACTCTCAGAGATATTCCTAATGATAGTAGGGGAGGAGGAAAATCATTGTAAATCAGTCTTGAAATCCCCTTAAAGGTAAGTAAGTGGTTACTCGGCATTTTCAGAACTCAATGGGAGTATATACGTTTATCCAGTAGGTTCATGACTGCAAGCAGACCTCATTAATCTCCATCGTATCAATCTGAGCTCCTAGGGAAGTGAGGTCAGCGGTGGCTCCTATCACAGACAGCCAGGACATACTTCAGACAAGAATGCACTCGCTTCCTAGACATGCATGTGGCCAGATAACAGCCAGGGATTTAGGGGAGCTTCGCTGGAGACACAAATAGTCTTAATAATGACAATAACTAAGGGGGAAGATCCCAGAACCAAACACACAGCTAATAAAACTACTGAGATTCAGGGTCAGGCCAGAGTTAACCGCAGACTCATCCAGAACATTACTGGCTCTATTAAAAAAAAAAAAAAAGGCAACAGCCTGTGTGTTAACAAGTGGCCAATTGGAGGCTCCAAGGGGAAGACTGTTGTGCTGGCTAGATGAGGACTAGATAGGATCAGGACAGGAAGTGCTCTGCTCTGCGCCTTCCACGTAGATGTGGGAAAATCAACACATGATGAAGAAAAGGAAAGAGGATTTTTCCCATTTGGTGGCAACTCTGAACTCTAAAAGCTTTAGCTTGTCCTGACCAGAGCAGTGACAAGCCATCTGCTATACTGCCATGAACCTAACCAACTGGATTAGAAGTTTTCAGTTCTTCAAAAACACTTTTAGTTGTTGTTGTTTTTTAGTACTGGGGTTTCAACTCAGGGTTTTACACAAGCCAGAACTCTACTCCTGAACCATGTACCAGAGTGGTTCGAAGGTACCAGGGCATGAACTCAGGGCTTTAAACTCTGGCACGGCTGTTTTTTATTTTTATTTATGTATTTATTTAGCTCACAACAGGAGTTCTATCACTTGCCTCCTGGCCAGTATTTTGCTGGCTAGCGACAAAATCTTTTTTTTTTGGCCACTCCTGGGACTTGAACTGAGAGCCTGAGCACTGTACTTGAGCTTCTTTTTGCTTAAGGCTAGCACTCTACCACTTAAGCCACAGTGCCACTCCCAGCTTTATTCTGTTTATGTGGTACTGAGGAATCAAACCCAGGGCTTCATGCATGCTAGGCAAACACTCTAACACTAAGCCACATTCCCAGCCCTAGAGACAGAATCTTGAGAGCTTTGTTGACCAAGCTGGCTTCAGAACACAATCCTTTGATCTCAGCCTCCTGAGTACTTTGGATTATTGGTGTCGAGCTTTGTTGTGGATTATTTCTGAGATAAGTTCTCAAAAATATTTGTCAATACTCATTCTTAGTCTAGATGGATTGTGATCCTCCTAATGTTTTCCATAATAGCTTTTTAATGTTGAGATGGGCTCTTGTGAACTCCTCCTCCTCTTCTTCTTCTCCTTCTTTTTAGCTTAGGCTGGTCTCAAACTACAGTTTTCCCAATCTTTACCTCCTGAGTAGCCAGGATTATAGGATTATAGGAATACAGCCATCTGCACCTAGCCAGACATTTTCAGTTCTTGTAGCCTTGTAAAACATGAAAAATTTGCCAGGGAATTTCAGGGTAAATATATTCCCCTCTACCCTATCCCTTTGAAGGCCCAAATGCATCTTGGCACACTTGTCAAATTTCTCCCTGAAGTCTATAAGTCCCTCAGGAGAAAAATAAACATTTTATTCATTTTTTGTTTTCCTTATAATGCCTAGCATGAAAACTCACACAAAAACAGAGAGTTCTGAATTTTTTATTATTATTTTTTTGCCAGTCATGGGGCCTGAACTCTGGGCCTGGGCGCTGTCCTTCAGCTCTTCAGCTCAAGGTTAGCGCCCTACCACTTGAGCCACAGTACCACTTCTGGCTTTTTCTGCTTATGTGGTGCTGAGCCTCATGCATGCAAGGTAAGCACTCTACCACTGAGCCACCTTCCTAGCTAATCTGTGTTTTAACACCATACCACTACTACTACAGAGAAAGAATTCGTTCTCTTCTCTCATTATCATGAACTAATCCTCCTTTCCCTATTTTCTTGAGTCTGGATCTTGCTACATAGCCCGGGCTGGCCTCAAACTCACAATCTTCCTGCCTTAGCCCCGAGTGCTATGATGACAAAATTTGAACCACGATATATAGCTTAAACCTAAAAATATAAGGGAAGGGGCTGGGAAGGTGGCTCAGTGGTAGAGCGCTTGCCTAGCATGCATGAGACACTGGGTTCGATTCCTCAGCACCATAAGCAGTAAAAATTGGAAGTGGCGCTGTGGCTCAAGCGGTAGAGCGCTCGCCTTGAGCTGAAGGGCTGAGGGACAGCGCCCGGAGTTCAGGCCCCACGACTGACAAAAGAAAAAAAGGGAAGTGAAGAAAGCAAGGCTTGAAAGGAAGCCAATGGGATGGGTCATGTGACTACAGCCATGCTGTGCTCATCAGTGAACTCTCAGATTTGCAGTTTCCTTTTTTCCCTCCTAAACTCCTTCCTTCCTTTCTTCCTTCCCTCTTTTCCTTTCTCCCTTCCTCCCTTTTTTCTTCCCTCCCTCCCTCCTTTCCCTCCCTCACCCTTTCCTTCCTACCTTCTCCCTTCCCTTTCTTTCTCTCCTCGTCCCTGCCCACCCCCCCCCCCCCCACCTTTGGAGAAATTTGATTTGGTGCTTCCTGTCTGGTTTTGCACTAATATTGTCCATCATGTGCATTTTATAACAGCTTTACTGATACAATTCATATACCACACAGTTCAGCATTGTAAATGACTCTTAGTTTCTTCACAGAATTGCATAACCACCATCACGATCAATTTAGAAATTTTCATTACCTTCAAAGAAACCCCATACCCTTTGGCTATATTGCCCTCCCCCCCAAGCCCCTGTCATTCACCACACATCCTAACCACATCTGCCTCCTTCTTCTTTTTTTTTGGTCCAGTCATGGGGCCTGAACTCTGGGCCTGGGCACTGTCCCTCAGCTCTTCAGCTCAAGGCTAGCACTCTACCACTTGAGCCACAGCGCTACTCCCGGCTTTTTTCTTTTTGCTTATGTGGTGCTGAGGAATCGAACCCAGGGCCTCATGCATGCAAGGCAAGCGCTCTACCACTGAGCCACCTTCCCAGCCCCTGCCTCCTTATTTCTGTGAGTGTATCTACTTTTTTGGGGGGGGGGGAGGGGTCCGGTCGTGGGGTCTGAACTCTGGGCCTGGGCACTGTCCCTCAGCTCTTCAGCTCAAGGCTAGCACTCTACCACTTGAGCCACAGAGTCACTTCCAGCTTTTTTCTGGGCTGGCTTTGAAGTGTTATCCTCAGATCTCATCTCTTAAGTAGCTAGGATGAAGCCATCAGCATTCACCTTGGGATTGTCTTTTATCACTGAGCTTGTTTTCTAGGTTCATCCATGCTGCACAATGTGTCAGTATTTCTGTCCCCTTTTTTTGTTGTTGTTTTCTGGTCCTGTGGCATGAACTCAGGGCCTGGGCTCTGTCCCTGAGCCTCTCTATGCTCAAGGCTAGTGCTCTACCACTTGAGCCACAGTGCCACTTTCAACTTTTTCTATGTAATTTATTGGAGATAAGAGTTTCATGGACTTTTTGGACTTTTCTGCTCAGACTGGCTTCAAAAACTGTGATCTACAGATCTCAACCTAGTGACTAATAGGCTTATAGGGGTCAGCCACTGGCACCCAGCTACTTTATCTTTTTTTTGTGTGTGTGTGATCAAGTAATATTCCATTGTAAGCAGGTACTACATTTGTACGACCACTTATCAGTTAACACACATTTGAATCATTTCTTTTTTTTTTTTTTTTTGTCAGTCATAAGGCCTGAACTCTGGGTCTGGGCACTGTCCCTCAGCTCTTAAGCTCAAGGCTAGTGGCTCTACCACTTGAGCCACAGCACCACTTCTGGCCTTTTCTGCTTATGTTGTGCTGAGGAATCGATCCCAGGGCCTCATGTCTGCAAGGCAAACACTCTACCATTAGCCACCTTCCCAGCCCCCTCATTTCTACTTTTTAGCTATCATGAATAATACTGATATAAACATTCAAGCATAATTTCAAAACTTAAGTTAAAATGTGTGTGTGTAAGTGTGCAAACGTGTGCATATGTAAGCATGCTGGGGATGGAACTTGGGACCTTGTAGGTGCTGGACAAGTTCTTCACCACTGAGCTCCATCTTCGGTAAGTATGCATCTTCCTGCGGACATAGGTTTCCATTTGTGTTGGGCAGAGACAGAGGAATCCTGGGCCATGTGTTAGCTATGGCAAGCAACTAAGGAACTGACCAATAGTTTGCCAAATTGGCCACACCATTTCCACCAGCAGTGTGCAGGGGCTCCTGTTTCTCCTCAATGTCAATAACCCAAATCTCACCCTCTGTTGCTCTTCTGTCTTACTCCTAGAAAAGTGTGTTCCCCTGGTCTGACTTGCATTTCCCCATGGACTTCCTGATACCACCATCTTCTCTTGTGTTTCTTGGCTGCTAGTTTATCTTCTTTGTAGCCATCTCTACTGAGATCCTTCGCCCAACAAACACACTGGGTGATTTACCTTTTTGTTATCGAGTTATTAGAATTCATTATATATTCTAGCTACAAAGTCCTTCTAAGAAATATGACTGCATAGGATCCCAAACCTGTGGTTACCTTTTTACTTCTGGGGCCATTTCCCGAAGCACAACACTGTTCATGGTGATGAAGTCCAATTGATCTCCTTTTTCTTTGGTAGCATATATACTTTTGGTATTTAAGAACAGGTTGTCAGGCCTGAGGTCAGCAACTATGCTTTCTTGTAATCATGTTCCAGTTTTTTCCTCTTTTCTTTTCCCTCCCTCCCTTCCTCCGCCCCCTCCCGTCTTTCTTTCTTTCCAGTCCTGGGGCTGGAACTCAGGGCCTGGGCACTGTCCCTGAGCTTCTTTTGCTCAGGTAGCACTCTACCACTTGAGCCATAGCACCACTTCTGGCGTTTCCTTTTTATGTGGTACTGAGGAATTGAACCCAGGGCTTTATGCATGCTAGGCAAGCACTCTACCACTGAGCCACATTTCCCAGCCCAGTGTGTTCCAGTTTTTAGGTCTTTGTATTTGTGAATACATAGTGGTATAAAGGCTTACTTCCTTCTTTTCCATGTGGCTGTTCAGTTGTCCTAGATTCCTTGTGTGTGTGTGGGGAGAGGCGGGGGGGGGGGGGGGGCAAAGGGGAGAAGTTGTGCATGTCAGGCAAGTGCTCTACCAGATGTCTATTTCTAATTGCTTTACTTAATGTTTTAGTTGCTGTTTTTTTTTTGTGTGTGATACTGGAGAAGGAACTCAGGGTCTTATGCTTGCTAGTAAATGCTGAACTCCCTGAGCTGGGGGCCTCCAGCTCTTTTGTTATTTTGTTATCGAGACTCTCGAACTTGAATTTGAGGCAAATACTCTGCAAGTGAGCTACCCGCCTATATTCAGTCTTTCTGAACTGCTATTTTCAATAAAATAATTTTTTGGCAGTATTAGAGTTGAACTCAGTCTCCTGTTCACTTGGTAGGTGATCTGCCACTAAAGCCACATCTCCAGTCTGCTTTTTGCACTTATTTTTCAAATATGGTCTCACATTTTTATTCCAGCTGACCATGAAACATGATCCTCCCATCTACTGCCTCCTAGAATAATAGGTATGCACCACCACACTTGACTCATTTGTTGACATGAGGAGTCTTGTTAACTTTTTGCCTCAAACCACGGTCCTCCTGATGTCTGCCTCACAAGCAGCTGTGAATCACTGTGCTAGGTCCCTTAAATTATTAAAAAAATATTTTCAATTTTTTTCTATTGCAAATTTTCACTGGAAGCATATAGAGATAAATTTTTTCTACTTGTGTATTCTGAAACCTTGCTAAACTTATTTATTATTTCTCTGGTGTGTGTGTGTGTGTGTGTGTGTGTGTTCCTATACTAGGGGCTTGGAGCTTGAACTCAGGGCCTGGGCACTGTCCCTGAGCTTCTTTTGCTCAAGGCTAGCATTCTACCACTTGAGCCACAGTGCCACCTCCAGCTTTTTTTTTTTCCTGTTTATGTGGTACTGGGGAATTGAACCTAGGGCATCATGCATGGTAGGCAAGCACTCTACTACTAAGCTACATTCCCAGCCCTCAGGTCTTGTTTTATGCTCATGGCTACCTCTCAAGACACACCTCCATTTTTGACTTTTTGGTGGTTAATTGGAGCTAAAAGATATGGGAGCTGGGAAGGTGGCTCAGTGGTAGAGTGCTAGCCTTGAGCAAAAGAAGCTCAGGGACAGTGCCCAGGCCCTGAGTGCTTGCATGAAGCCCTGGGTTCGATTCCTCAGCACCACATAAACAGAAAAAGCCGGAAGTGGGCGCTGTGGTTCAAGTGGTAGAGTGCTAGCCTTGAGCTGAAGAGCTGAGGGACAGCACCCAGGCCCAGAGTTCAAGCCTCATGATGGACAAAAAAAGACTTATGGACTTTCCTGCCTCACTTTGAACTGAAATCCTCAGATCTCAGCCTCCCACGTAGCTAGAATTACAGACATCAGCTACCAGTGCCCTGCTAAGATTCTGAACATTATAGAAAAATCACCACTCAACTGGGTTCTAACTCTAGCTTTTTAGTTACCAGTCTTAGAAGGTCTACTTTCCTTCTCTAAGAAGGAAATATGATCCTCTATGTATATATAGAGGAGCAGTTTATTTTATGCTTTCTTTAATATAGAAAAGTTCATTAGAAGAGAAATACCACAGATTAAGAAAATATATGACACAGATACACCACAGGGAAGACAAAAGTTCAAACTATAAAGATGATCAGTTTAGAAGACCTTTTTTCTTTTTCTTTCTTTTTTTTTTTTTTTGCCAGTACTAGGACTTAAACTCAGGACAGACCTCACACTTGTTCTGGTTAATACTCTACCAGGTGAACCATGCCTCCAGTCCTGCTTTTTGCTGGTTATTTTGGAAATGGTGATGTGCTGGACACTGTGATTATAAATCAGTTAGAAAAACTAATAGGCTGAGTTCGTCCAGTATAAAAATTTCTCTACTTGGATTTGCTCTCCAAAGCCACCAGCTACACAATATACTAGACGTGAGACATCTCATGGTAGCAACAATGCGAGCCTCAATGATACGTTTAAGAGTGTTATTCATGCCAGGTATCAGTGTTTCACGCCTATAACCCTAGCTATTCAGGAGGCTAAGACCTGAGGATTGTAGTTCCAAAGACAGCCTGGGCAGGAAAAATCTCTGAGACTCTTATGTCCAAGTTAAAAAAAAAAAAAAAGCCAGAAGTGGAGCTGTGGCTCCAGTGGTAGAGTGCTAGCCTTGAGTGAAAAAGCTCAGGGATGGTACCCAGGCCCCAAGTTCAAGTCCCAGGATCTACACCAAAAATAAATGAATAAATAAATAAATAAAAATCAAGAGTACTATTTACTGTTTTGTGCTACTTTCTTCCACAATGTTTTGTAATTGTTTCTTTTATAATTCCTCACTAGGTAAAAACCTCTCATCTAGCTCTAAGCCACCAATTCTACACTGTGGAAGAAGCGCCAATGAAATGTGGTGTTTCAGGAGGCCTCGGCACCCACTGGACCCTACAGCTACTCCCAAACACTTCTCATTTTAGCTGCGCTGCACCAGGAACCATTTTTGTATAACCGCCTTGTCTTTAGAGCGTGTTTGAGCTAAAGGAAAACAAAAGGAATTGAAACCCAGAAAGAAAGAAAGAGATCTGGGTGCTGGTGGCTCACGCCTATAATCCTAGTTACACAGGAGGCTGAGATCCGAGGATCACATTTCAAAGTCAGTTCAAATGGGAAAGTCCACAGAACTTTTATCTACAATTAACCAGCAAAAGGTTGAAAGAAGGGGTATGGTTCAAAGCTGGTAGAGCTCCAACTTTCAGCTTTCAGCTAAGTAAGAGCACAAGTCCCTGAGTTCAAGCCCCAATATTGGCAACACCTCTCCCCCCAAAAAAAGGAAAGAAGAGAGAAATTATGCATCAGAGCATATAATATGCAAATAAATGCAGGTATAAGATCTACCACCCAATAGAACTTAGCACAGGGTGGGAAATGGAGTTTAATTGAACAGCACGTGGTTAGTAGGCAAAAGTCCTGGATTTGCCCTCCAGCACCGCAAAAATACATAAGCACTTTAGCCGAGCACTAGATTCAGAGATCCTATGAGTGTTGGGGCATGGAATATCTGCCAAGCCCACCAGCTACTGATTCCAGAAGAATGAATGACGATGGTAGGTTCTATCTCCTGGGGAAAAATACCTGAACATCCCGGGTATGGGAATGGACAGGGAGAGGAGAGGCAGGCAATGCTCCAAGCATTTAAACTGTTTCTCTAAAGGAATTGGGCTCTCCACTATACCACAGAAATATGGGTACAATCTCGAATGGGGTGACAAAGAGGGCATGAAAGTCATCCTTCATTTATTCACTCTGCCTTTCCAAAGATGAAGGCTGTGCAAAAACTACACGATCTCAATGAGTCCATGTTTGGGCAACCCAGAAAAACAGTCATGGGTAATTTCTTCCTGGTTAAAATTCTACTAGAAGTCTACCAGATGCCCCATTCGTATCCCAAAGAACAGCAAATTTACTAGAGAAACTGGCAGTTATTCCAAACCTCACTGCTGGATCAGAACTCCAAACAAGAGGCAGCCCCAACTGCTTTCTTTGGACCAGCCTCCAAGTTTTTATTAGCTGCCTGTTTCCCCCCCTGTTTTTCTAGGTTAAACCCATTGGAAATTGGATTCTCTTGAAAAAGAATTCTATTTTGGTTGAGAATACAGAGTGTGTGGAATAATCAAATCAGGTAATCTGCGTAGCTTCAAACCAAGAATTCTCTGCCCATGATGAATTGTAGTTTTTTTTTTTTTTCTTGAAAGGCTAGTCTAAGAAATGGTGTGGAGAGAGACACCAAACTATTACAATCTTCAGAAGACTAGAAGTGATGTCTGAGTCAAGGAACCTCGAAAGATCCTGGCTTTGCCCTTGTTGCGTGTTACAAGTGGACAGGTGTTTCCAGAAAAAAAGAGTCATGTTTATTTAAGGCCAATATTGGAAGCCAATAAAAAAAAAGCTGGATTTTTTTGGCTTGCAGACTCTGTGTGATTTTGGATTTTTTCTCTCTACTACATTAACCACACATTCCTTAAAGAGTACTTAGAGTCCTGAGAAGGATGTAAAATGTCAACACTGAACTAAGATCACAAAATTCCTGGAACACAGCAAGTATGTTGTTAAAGATCAAACTGAAGATGTGCAAATAAAAAAAACACAAGACTTTCACCATTCTCTCAGCTTTTCAGTTTGTCCTAAAAACCCAGCGATTCCTAAAACATAAATAAATAAATTCCTCCCCTTCTAGATCCTTCTCTGAAGAGCTCAAATTCTTTCCAGACATGACTTCATTCACTTTCCCAGTAACAAGCGGTGCAAGAGCGACGGTGGGCAAGGGCTGTTCTCTCTGTACCGGATTGAACTAGAAAGAAATTATGTTACAGTTGCCCGGGAGGTGAAAACAGTCCCCTAGCTCTTGTGTCTCCTAGTTTTCAAGG
Source organism: Dipodomys spectabilis (assembly GCF_019054845.1). Taxonomy (NCBI): domain Eukaryota; kingdom Metazoa; phylum Chordata; class Mammalia; order Rodentia; family Heteromyidae; genus Dipodomys; species Dipodomys spectabilis. The sequence continues at coordinate 9,388,463 of NW_024870681.1, forward strand.
CAAGGACCACAGAATTTGAGTTAGGAGGACACTTAGATACCATCTACTGTGGTGGTTTCCAGTCATCTAGATTTTATATTTGAGCAAAATTTCAAAACAGGCTGGGCACGGATGGCTCAAGTCTGTAATCCTAGCTACTCAGGAGGCTGAGATCTGAGAATCACAGTTTGAAGCCAGCCTGGGCAGGAAAGCCCGTGAGACTCTTAGCTCCAATTAACCACCAAAAGAAAAAGCCAGAAATGGAGCTGTGGCTCAAGTGGTAGAGTGCTAGCCTTGGACAAAAAAATCTCAGGGACATACCAGGCCTTGAGTTCAAGCCCAGCACAGATACATCCCTACCCACACATGTACACACATATGCACACACACAGACATTAGAACTGGGCTATAGTGGCTCACATCTGTAATCTTGGCTACTCAGGAGGCTGAGATCTGACGATCACAATTTGAAGCTAGTCTGGACAGGAAAGTCTGTGAGACTTCAATTAACCACAAAAAAAGCTAGAAGTGGAGTTGTGGCTCAAGTGGTAGAGCACCAGCCTTGAGTGAAAAAGCTGAGCAAGAGAGGGCCCAAGTTTAAGTTTTAATACCAGCATTAAAAGAAGAAAAAAGGGCATTAGGAAAAGACTCTTCTCTCATGACAGAAGGACATTATAATTTCAAAGAGGCAGGACAGACCTCAAAATTAATGATAATCCTTCTCAAAAGGACCATTTTTTAACTTTCTGTCAACATGCATACACAGAGACACACTGTATTTTCCTGATTTTTCTCTTCCTATCATCACGGACCACAGCCTTAGAACAAGGATAAACATATAGGAATTTGCCTCCACCTCTATTTTACTCAGGAGAAAATTAAGACCTGGAAAAGGAAGCAGGGCTGCCAGATAAAATACAGGACACCCAGTTAAATTTGAAGCTCACGAAATATTGGAGACATACTTATATAAGTAATAATTTGTTTTTATCTGAAATTCAAATTTAATGGGCGTTCTCCATTTTTATTTGCTAAAGCTGGCAACCCTGAAAGGAAGTGACTTCTAGTTTGTGGACTTCAAGTAACTGTGGCTTTATGGCAGAATTAGAAGTTAGTTCTGACTCCAGTGAGTTTTATTCCATGAAGTTTCCTTCCCTGCACCATTGTCCTGATCCAACACAACCCATCCTCCAGAATAACTCACCCCATCTCTAACTCTGGATCCATAATCCATCCTTCCTTAGCTTCCTTCCTTCCTTTCCTCCTCCTTCTCCTTCCTTTCCTTCTTTCCCTTCCCTTCCCCCTCTCCCTCCCCACCCCCTCTCTTTTTCTTTCTTTGTACCTGTCCTTGGGCTTGAACTCAGGGCCTGGGTGCTGTCCCTGAGCTGTCAAGGCTAGCACTCTACCACTTGAGCCATAGATCTACCACCATCCTTTTTAATGCTTAACTGGATGTAAGAGTCTCACAGACTTTCCAGGATGGCTTTGACCCATGATCCTCAGATCTCATCTTCTTGAGTACCTAGGATTACAGGCATGAAACATCAGCATCTAGTCATTACTCTTAATTTTATTACTCTCTTCTTGACAGCTCGGAGTTTCTTCCTCCTTTATATTAACATCATCAAACTTTTTGACCTTAGAGTTTCACTCTTAAAAATTATTAATAACTTCCAAATAGTTTTTTCCTCCCTAGTACTAGGAATCAAACCCAGGACCCTGCTAGGCATTTGTTCTTCTATATGAGAATTGTATCTGTCAGTATTTGCTACTGTACTAGAAACTAACATTGAGAAGAGAAAAGAAGTAAAGCTACACTTATTAATTCATTTGAAAAGAACGTTGACCAGCTATTATCTGTTAATTTGCTTCTTCTTTATGTTTTTGTGCAGGTACTAGGGCTAGAACTGGACTTTTATCCTTGGCCACAAATACTCCATTAGTTGAAGTAGTAGTTAGCATTCATTACTTTTATTATTGAGGAAATTTCCCAATCTAAGGAAACTTATCTTCTCTGCCAATCATATTTTAAGGGAAACTTAAGTTTGGGGAAGAAAGTTAGCCAGGGATAGCTTGTTGAACTCAAGCAACTGCACGACAATTTTCCTCGAGGTGGCATTGTATTTTGGTACGCAGCAGGTGCTTCATATGTACACTTCCCATTTTGTGACACGGGACTAAAGAATCCTGATCTTACTGGGATGTGGCCAGTCATACAGCACGCTACTGGGGCACAGAAGGCCCTGAGTTCCAATATCAGTACCACATACAAAGAAGCCCTGCAACAAGAGTTCAAATTTAGTAATAATTGTTGAAGAACAAATCTGGCTGTGCTTATGTATCATTTTGGGTTTGTTGAACGTGAGTCATGGTGGTGAAGAACACAATGACTTTGACCAGACTTCCCTCCCATGTTTAACCCTCAGTACAAATGGCAAAATAGAAAAAAAGCAGCAAATAGTGTATTATTATTATTGCTATTATTATATTGTCTGCCAGTCTTGGGGCCTGGGCACTGTCCCTGAGCTTCTTTTGCTAGCACTCTACCACTTGAGCCACAGCACTACTTCTAGCCTTTTCTGTGTATGTGGTATTGAGGAATGGAACCCAGGGCTTAATGCATGGTAGAGAAGCGCTCTACCACTAAGCCACATTCCCAGCCTCTTCTTAGTATTATTAAGAAAACCCTCTTGGAGGGCCCCTGAAGCATGTGGGAACCCCAATGGACGACCCCTTAAGATCCATTACTTTATGCCACCTCGCTCCCAACCAACCAAAATGCTATCCAAGAAATTCAGGTCCGGAACACTCTGAGAAGGGCAGTCTCTTCCTCTACCTCATCACCCACTCTGCAGAACCTGCAGGGCTGCCTTCTTCCCCCACCCTCCAGTGGGTTACTTGGACTCTGAATTCCCAGATGTACCTTGTTCCTTGCACCTACCATGTTCCTTGACACTTCCTACCTACAGTTGCTCTGAAGCCTTCAAGTTTCTCAAATATAGAAATCCTCAAATTACCACAGTGCTGGCCTTCCCATTGTGGACCAGGGCCAAGGGGAAGTGGGAAGCAATATTTAGGGCATACTATATTTCAGGGGTGGTTTGTTCTGGAGGAATGGGCAGGGTGGTACTGGTGCTTGAACTCAAGGTCTGGGCGCTATCCTTGAGCTATTATACAAGGCTTGTACTCTACCACTTGAGCCACAGCTCTACTTCAGGCTTTGTGTGTGAGTGTGACTGTGTGGTTAACTGGAGATAAGACTCCCACAGAGTTTCTTTTCCAGGCTGGTTTTGAATTGCAATTCTCAGATCTCAGCCTCCTGAGTAACTAGGATTACAGGTATGAACCAACAGTGTGTGGCCACTTCAGTATCTTATAAGATATTCAATGTATGATTCAATGACTTTGATAAGAAAACAGATTACACATACTATTTAGTGCTCACAAAAACTTTGTGAGACAACTTTAAAGATGAGGAAATTAGAGTTTGGAGAGTTTGAACAGAAAATTTAATAAGAATTGCTTGCTTAGGGCTGGGAAGTTGGCTCAGTGGTAGAGCGCTTGCCTTGCATGCCTGAGGCCCTGGGTTCGATTCCTCAGCACCACATAAGCAGAAAGAAAAAAGCCAGAAGTGGCGCTGTGGCTCAAGTGGTAGGGCACTAGCCTTGAGCTGAAGAGCTGAGGGACAGTGCTCAGGCCCAGAGTTCAGGCCCCACAACCGGACCAAAAAAAAAGAATTGCTTGCTTAATTGGTTCAAAAGCATAGGCTCTTTTTTTTTTTTTTTGCAAATTTTTTACTGTGATTAAGTGATTACATAATGTCACAAATTTCACAGTAGTGTGGGATAGTGATGTTTAGTTAAAGTCACAATCACATTTTAACCTTCCTGGGGCAAATTGTCTATCGTGGTCTATAAAGTTTATGAGTTCTATGGGCTCTGACAGTAATTTCTTCCACATTGGGTGATATGTACATTTCTTTCCTTTTGCTTAGTGTCAGCTGTTCCCTCTTTCCCTCTCATTCCCTCCCTCCCATCGCTGCCATTGAGTTGCTTAGTTTGTTTTGATCAATGTCCAGTGCAGCTGATGGGTCCCGCTGTTGTATGTTTTCCCCTGTTTCCCTCTAGTTCTGTGTCCTCCTCCTAGTTTCCCTCCGATGTGCACATATATACCATATATGTGGTCAGCAGTATGGGGTCATTTAGTAATGCTTCGACCAGATGAGTGGAGGTCCTCTGTTTCTCAAGTCTTGTTAATTTTGTCGAATCACCTTACATTTTGGATTTAACATCCACTTATCAGGGAGACCATGTACCGTTTGTCTCTTTGCTCTTGGCTTACCTCGCTCAACATGATTTCTTCTAGCTCCATCCATTTCCCTGCAAATGCCATTATTTTGTCCTTTCTAATGGCTGCATAACATTCCACTGTATATAGATACCACAATTTTTGGATCCATTCATCTGTGGTGGGGCATTTGGGTTGATTCCATATCCTGGCTATTGTGAACAGTGCTGCAATAAACATGGAGTTGCCTATGTCCTTGTATCCTGGTTCCTGTTGTTCAGGATAGATGCCTAGGAGTGGTATGGCTGGGTCACAGGGGAGGTCAATATTTAGCTTTCTGAGGACCCTCCAGACTGCTTTCCAAAGTGGTTGTATAAGTGTACATTCCCACTACCAGTGTAATAGGGTTCCTCTTTCTCCGCATCCCTGCCAGCATTTGTCATTGGCTTACTTTAGGTTCACTTTTAGTTTTCTGCATGTGGCCGCCCAGTTTTCCCAGCACCAGAGTTGAAGAGTCTGTGCTTCTTCCACTGTATGTCTTTGGCTCCTTTGTCAAATATCAGCTGACTGTAGGCCTATGATTTTATTTCTGGATCTTCTATTCTATTCCATTGGCCTTCAGGTCTGTTTTTGTGCCAGTACCAGGCTGCCTTTGTTATTATGGCTCTATAGTAGAGTTTGAAGTCTGGCATCAAGATCCCTCCCATGTTATATTTTTTGCCTAGAATTGTTTTGGCTATTCTAGGTCTTTTGTTGTTCCATATGAATTTTTGGACTGTTTTCTGTATTTCAGTAATGTCTGTCATTGAGATTTTAATAGGAATTGTGCTGAATTTGTATATTAATTTTGGCAACATGGCCAGTTTCACTAAATTAAGTCTGCCTATCCAAGAACATGGAAGGTCTTTCCATTTCCTGGTGTCCTCTGTAATCTCTTTAAGTTTTTATAGTTTTCATTAAATAGTTTATTTACATCTTTGGTTAGGTTAATTCCTAAATATTTTATTTTTTTTAGAATATTCTCTTTTGAGTATGGGCTAATTTTCTTTTACTCTGGAATTTTGATTTAGTAAAAATTTATCTCATATTTATATCATGTATGCATGGGTTTAGCCAATGATCTCTTTTATCCCTCTTAGCATTAAATTTTAAGAGTTTATGGGGTAGCAGTGTGGCTCAGTGGTAGAGCACTTGCCTAGTATTCATTGGGTTTAAGTCCTAGTACTACAATTTAAAAAATTAAGTTTATAATTCTCGACTCATTTATTAAATAATTTATGTAGAGATAAACCATTTTTTTTTACACATCTCTGGTAACTGGAGAAGCTGTAATGGAGATGGGGTAGGGGAGGAGACTATTCTAGAAGGAACTCTGGAAAGATACTTCAGCCCATCTGTGGAAATCATCAGATGGCTACAAGCCGATGCACAAAGTGAAGTCATATTACTAGGAAAGCCAGGAATAAGTATAAGGAGTAATTTTCAAAATCCAGTTCCCACAAAGTGGGAGAATTTGTCCCACCCAAAATAAAGATTTATTTTTAAAGCAATGGTAATTAAGACACAAAAACTATGAAGAAAAGATAACTTGATTCCAAACATTAAGATTTCTATTTATCCAACAACACACAACAGAGAAGGCAAAAAGACACTTATTGGTACTTGAAATCTACAGAACCAGTCTATGCCACGAGCAGCCTGTACATGCTCATCTCATCTGAAATATGTAGAACCAACAAAAGACAGTGCTCAGGACATACACAGAATCTTTACAGATGTGTATGCAGCCGGCAATGTCCCAGCAGGCACAAACGATATAAACTTGTTCTTCACAGAAGAGGAAACATGGGTGGTGAGCAACAAGAAAGAAATCCTCACTCAGCAAATGGGGAGATGAGACATTGCATGTTTATCCAATTGACAGTCAGTGTCCTGGTGAAAGTAGGTGTTGGTCAGATGAATACACAGAATCTGAGGACGAGAGCATCATTGGTTCACCCATCTTTGAGAAAGAAATGTAGCTAACAGAAGTAGATATGCAGATGTGACATGACCCACTCATTCTACTTTTGGGATTGCCCCAGAGACACTTCTAAACATGTACACAAACTCATAAGCACAGGAATTTTCATAGGAGCAACATTCCTAGTAGCAAAAATAAAATAAACAGGCCAAAGGTTCATCAAGAGGGAATTCATGCATAGATTGTCATCTAACTACACAATGTAATATCACACCATGGGGAAAACTACTGAGTCAGATCCACACACACCAATGTGGTCAAATCTCAGATGCAAAATGTTGTTGGGGGGGGGGGAGGAGAGGGGAAGCAAATTTCATAAGGCATCGTAGAGCATAATATCACTTTGATGAAGGTTTCACAAATAGGCATTAAATCTTTACATTGCTTAGGACTGCACCCATAATGTCTAACAGATAGAAATACCTGGAAATGACAAACACCAGGTTAGAGTACTGGGGGGGAGGGGAGGTTGCAGAAAGAGAGGCTTTGAATTTATTATTAATGTTTAATTTCTGAAGTTGGGCAGAGAGATGTTGGCTCCACTATTTTTTTTACACAATTTGGGGCATGCCACAATAAATGAATTTTTTTAACTCAAGGAAAAATATCTTATAATAAAAGTCACCCCTTTAAGTACACCAAAGTATACATATATATTTTCCCCTTCTGGGCAGCCAAGAATATTTTTTTCTCCATTTAGATTTTTTTCTTAAACAGTTGGATTACTGTCAGGCACATTTTTCAGACAAAATAACCCAAAAGCTCATTCTTGCCAGTTAAGGTTCACATTCTGTGCCAGTGGATACAAATGAATGCGATACAGAATTCAGCTTATGTCACGTGAGGGACAGCGAGGGAAAAGCAAGGCCGCTCTTAGTTAAGTGGCATGCGTGTATGCACAGTTTATTTGTTCAGGGTTGTTGCAAGGAGCAAGGGAAACACGAAAATACTTGGGCCATAAATTGCCATGTAAAAGACAAAGAGAAACCCTGGCATATTATGAAACTATAAATTACTTCTGCTGAAAGGGTAGAATTTGCAGTATTCCCTTAACCCAGGTTTCACCTCCCTATGTTTGACAGAATAACTCCTGTTCTTTGGAGAAAAACACATGAAATAAATGTAAAACCCGAGAGGGAAATCATCTAATATGTACACCACCTGCCTAATAAAAGGAGAATAAATTTGGTTTGGGGGCTAAGTAGATTTGCTTATGTTTTAACTTAGTTAAGAGGCACACGCCACCTAAATTACCCACATGTACATTTTTAATTTCAAAAGCATCACACAGAGGGACAAAAATCATTTCAGGACATTTGGAAAGCTTTGCTTTTTCAAAAGGCTTTCACAGTGGACGGTTGTGTGATGGAGTTCCTGTTTGTAAATGAAGGCTCCATGGGCCCAGGTTAGCATGGAAGTATGGCTGTTTATTTAGAGGGCTAATAGGCTGGCCTGCAGGCCAGAACTGGGACAGCAGACCTGCAGTGTTGGCTTTACTGGACATCACAGACAGGCCCTCTTGCTCTAGAGATTGCCACATTGCCGAGCTAATGGCCACAGGTACCAAACAATGTCTTCCCCAGAATAAACATATCTACTCTTTTAAACCTCTTTTTCTCAAATCCTGGGAAGGCAGCAGGCCACATGAAGAGCTACCGGCAAACCCCTTTCTTTGAAGAAATACCCAAATGAGTCAATCCCCCGTTAAGGGATTTGCTAAAGACAAAGGTCCAGGAAGCCACGTAAAAATGATTTGTGAGCCTATTTGACGCCTGACATTTTTTTTTAAACCTTCTATGCCCCATTTCAAAAAAAAAATGCATCTGTAGGCAACTTGATGGCTACTTAAGGCTAAACGCTGGTCTCAGATGTGTATTTGAGGCGTCGTTTCAATCTGGAGTTTACTAAAGCCAAGACCTAAACCATAAAAAGGGAGTTGGTAATGAAAATGAAGAGAAGTTTAGAGTCAGGGCCAGCTCGCTCTCCTGACCCTCCAGAGAGGCCCTGTGACCCTCCCTCTAACAGGAATGCTGGGTCTTGGGGATGTCAGGTGTGACAGTTGGACCGGTGGGATTTCAAAGACCCAATTCCACTTGTTCTAATCAGTGGTAGAAGCAGATACCTATTTCTCCACATTCTGTGTTCTGTGTAAGAAAAAGAGATGTGCACCAGTGAGTCACGCCTGAACCCTAGCTAATCAGGAGATTGAGATCCAAGGATTGTGGTTTGAAGCCAGCACAGGCTGAAAAGTCTGTAAGATGCTTATCTCCAATTAATGGAGCTGTGGCTCAAGTGGTAGAGTACCAGGCTTGAGTGAAAAAGATAAGGGACAGCGCGCAGGTCCAGAGTTCAAGCCCCAGAATTGGCTCAAAAAAAAAAAAAAAAAGCAACCAGACTTTGAGTGTCAGAATAGGGCATCTTGGCTGGGTACCTGTGGTTCATGCCTGTAATCCTTGCTACTCAGGGCTGAGATCTGATGATGGCAGTTTCAAGCCAGCCAAGGTGGGAAAGTCCATGAGACTCTTTCTTCCAGTTAACCACCAGAAAGCCAAAAATGGGGCTGTGGCTCAAGTGATAGAGCACCAGGCTTGAGTGCAAAAGCTAAGGGACAGTGACTGGGCCTTGAAATCAAGCCCCAGGAATGGCACAAAAAAAGAAACCAGAAAGAAAAGAGTATAGGGCAACCTTTTGGTACCACTTAGGCTAATCTGACTATTGGAGAAAAAGAAAAGGAAAAGAAACTGAATTCCACAAGTACTTATGATGAAAAATAATAGCTCTGATGCTCCAGGGCTTACAATTAGCCACTGTGGCTTTTCAGACATCGAACGACAATTTCTTCTTAATATTCCTAAAGATAAGACTCTTATCCTTCTTTTATAACAGAGAAATGAGTCTCTGAGAGATGTGGTGTCCAGGTCTAGGACTTGGGATCTGAATTCACATCGAATCAAGTCTTAAAATCCTTATTTTGTTTTGAACTTCTAAAGATGAGATTAAAAAAAAAACAACATCCAGGTGCTTCAAGATGCAGCCTTAGGTTTCCCTGGACAATTATTATTATGCTGGATAACCAGCAATTCCAATCTGCAGTGACAATGCTAGAGAAAGAGGAGGTTATTTGGTTTAACCCAGCGCTGTAAGGGAGCGCTGCGGTCTAGGCCTGACCCTTTTGACTTCACTGCTGTAAGAAAGTTATAAAACACCCCTTGCATGACTCCTCTCATTCTACTCCTGTGTTTGATCTGACAGTAAGGGTTTACAAAACCTTCTTTGTTCCCAAACCATGTTAAATAATAGGAGGAAAAAGTACATCCCCCCCCCCCAAAATCATGCACAGATAAGTTGGCTAAAAAATAAATAAATAAACGTATGAGCTCTTTTTCTTTTGAATTAATTTATTGAAAAAGAACCATTACAGTATCTATATCCGTTCCCATCCATTTTCTCATCTGGAATTTATTTCGGAAGACGCTCACTGCTCCTTACAGGTTCAATGTTACCCATTTTCACACCATGGAACTATTGAAAGCACTTGAAATTCCGGACGATAGAAGCAGAGCCAGTGTATTTCCCCACGATGCAGCTAATGTGTCAGACTTGTAAAAGAGCTCTTAGTGGCAGGCCTCCATTTAGAGAAAGACGGAAACTAGCTTTAAATACTTAAAGCTTTAATATCTAGTCCATTATACTAAAGCGGGGTCTTGTAAAGAGTCAATTATGGGATACTTCTGATTTGATCCACATGCAAGGGAAACGGCTGCTTTGCCTTTAAATCCCTGTTGTAAGTGTCTCGTTTAAATAATTAGTGACACTTTTTCTTTGATCAAATTGATTCATATTGTTATTCTTCTATGTTAATTTAAAACTTAATCCACGCAAAACTCAAAAGCAGATTTTAATCACTCAGAAAGCTCTCTGAAAGAATGGACTTTTCCAGAAAACGGTTTTCATTTTTATTTCCAAAACCATGAACTCATTGAAAAATAGATTAATTTTCTCTAGGGAAATACATGTGTCACAAGCCAAAAATGATACTTTTTGTATGTAGAATTATGAATTTCATATATATATGTAAATGTATGATACATATTTAGCACGTTTAAGCAACTAATATTCTTGAGCTCCTCAAAGCTAATCAAATATAATCTCAGTTTATGGTTGGAGGGTAGAAAGCATATGTGTGTTTGCAACATACCATCAAAGGGTTTATCTCTGCATTTTAAATTTCATTCACAATTAAAGGATATAAATATAAATAAAAGTGAAATGCCAGATTTTACGTATTAAATGTTATTAGCTCATCATCTCCAATGTTGGTCAGGGCTCTGGGAACCTGGAATAATTAGTAGTTGTTTTGTGAAGAGCTTTTGGAAACAAATCTGAAAGGCCTAGAAAATGCACCTTATCTCTGGCTCAGCAATAACAATCCTAGGATTATGATAAACCTGTCTCAGGAAAATATCTACAAGATTTTATTTACACCAATATTTAGTACTAAGTTTAATATTAAGACATTAGGGAAAATCTAAAAGTAGCAAATAGAAGGCTTGTTAAAAACATTATACTTTTACTTGAGATTGTAGCCCCAGCATTTACTGAATACATGGAAGAATACAGAATAGATGCTGTTTACTTCTTATTTATTTATTCATGTATGTTTGTTTGTGAAGATTGAAGCCAGAGTCATCCCCGTGCTAGGCAAATGCTCTACCCCCGAGCTATGTCCCCAGTGCTGCATATACTTATATTTGTTACTTTGTGTCAGTGCTGGAGCTTGAACTCAAGGCCTGGGCACCATCTTTTAGCATTTTGCTCGAGGCTAGTGCTCTACCACTTTAGCCATAGCTCTACTTCCAGTTTTAAGAGTTTTAAGGGCTTTCTTGTTCAGGCTGGCTTCAAATCACAATCTGAGTAGCTACGATTACAGACTTGAGCCACTAGCACCTGGCTTGAGCTAATTTCTTGTGAGCAGTGTAAAGTCTGTTCTAGATTGTCTCTGTACATATCCAGTTCTTCTAGCACTACTTACTGATGACTCTTTCCTGTTGTTTTGTTTTTGTTCCTCATCAAAAATCAGTTGGGCTAGGCTGGGAATGTGGCTTAGTGGTACAGTGCTTGCCTAGCATGCATAAAGCCCTGGGTTTGATTCCTCAGTACCACATAAACAGAAAAAGCCAGAAGTGGCTCTGTGGCTCAAGTGGTAGAGTGCTAACCTTGAACAAAAGCAGTTCAGGGACTGAGTTCAAGCCCTAGGACTGGCAAAAAAAAAAAAAAAAAAAATCAATTGGGGCCAGGAATGTAGCTTAGTGTTAGGGTGCTTGCCTAGCATGAATGAAATGTATGAAGACATGGGTTCAATTTCTCAGTACCACATAAAGAGAAAAAGCTAGAAGCAGCGCTATGGCTCAAGTGGTACAGTACTAGCTTTGAGCAAAAGCAGCTCAGGGACAGTGCTCTGAGCTCAAGCCCAGGACTGGTGGAAAGAAAAATCAGTTGGTGATATTTATTGTGGATCTATTTCTTCTATACATCTGGCTCCACTGAGAGATCTGTCTCTTCTTTGCCAATACCACATCATTTTTGTTATGATAGCTTTATAGTATGTCTTGTCAGTCCTCCAACTTCACTTTCCTTCTGGGCTTTTGCCTTTCCATACACATTTTAGGACCAGCTTGTAGACAGATAGCCACAAAGTAACTTGCTGGAATACTAATTAAGATTGCAAAGAACCTACAGATCATGTGGAGAAGAGGTGATGTCATGATAATATTGATCTTCCTATCCATGAACATGGGATATCTCTCCATGTACTAAATTATTTGATTTCCTTCGTTAGAATTTTGTAGACCTGGCACATATTTTGTTAGATATATACATACTTAAACATTCTGTTTGGGTGGCACCAATAAATGGTATTGCATTTTAGTTTTGCACTGGTTCTGGGGCTTGAACTCAGGACCCAGGCACTGTCCCTTAGCTTTGCCATAACTTCACTTCTGGCTTTTTGCTGGTTAACTGGAAATAAGAGTCTTATGGACTTTCTTGCCTGGGTTGGCATTAAAACCAGGATCCTCCGATCTTAGCCTCCTGAGTAGTGAGGATTACAGGCATGAGCCATCAGTGCCTGGCTTAAATGATGTTTTTATTGTCCTACTTTATGGTGAGTTTTCAGATTTGGTAAGGCAATTTCTCCCCAGTCCCCTTTATCAAGTAGTTCTTTTATGGTCTCATTCAGTTTCTTTTCGGCAAAGAATTGAGAATCAGCTGAGAAATACTGGGATTTTTATTTCAGACTGCACTAAATTTATGAGTAATCTGAGAATGCACAATGTTGGGTCTTGTAATCTAAAAACATATTTATCTCTATTGATTCATCTTTTAAAACTTTCACTGAAGTTCAACAGTTTACTTTCTATAGGTAATACACATTTGTTGCTAAGTTTTATCCTTAGGAATTAATATATTTCATGTTCTTACTGAGCCACACAAAAATTCATTGGTTTTCTTTCTTTCTTTTTTCTGCATTAAGCTTCAGCGTACTACTGATTGTAGCCCATACTATGTGGCATCAAGGAACACCACAGATTGGGTTAACTTAGAATGAACAGCAATTTACTTAATTCGGTAAGTCCAAGACCAAGGCGCCACTCCTGGTGAGGGCCTTTCTCCTCTGTGAGAGGTGATGGGGAGGAGCCCATTCCTTCATCAGGAACCTGCTCCTATAATACTGCCATCAATCCATCCAGAGGGAAGAGACCTCATGACCTAACACCTCCGCAAGGCCTCATCCCTCATAGCTGCTCAACAGGAGATTCATATTCCACCCCCACCAACTTTAGGAAAAACAAATTATAGCAGCTACTTTGCAAAAGTCTCCTATTTCTTAGAGATGTTCGTTTTTCAAATCAGACTTTCATAAGCTGATAATCTGTAGAATAATGAATCATCTCTGCCTTTCTGATGTGTATTTATATGTGTGTATATATAACACATATACACATATGCATACAGACATGTTTATTTGATAGTACAAATTTGTGAATTTCTTAAGTGTCTGGAGCTTCCATAAATGGCATTTACATATGAGTTAGGCTGTCCTCGTCTAGCTTTGTTGCCAGCCTATAAAGCTGAGTTTGAAAACTTTAAAACCTTGGCTATATTCTGGATTTTTTTTTTTTTTTTTTTGTCGGTTGTGGGGCTTGAACTCTGGGCCTAGACACTGTCCTTGAGCTCTTCAGCTCAAGGAAAATGCTCTACCACTTAAGCCACTGGTGCCACTTCCAGTTTTCTGGTGGTTAATTGGATAAGAGTCTCACGGAGGGGCTGGGAAGTTGGCTCAGTGGTAGAGCGCTTGCCTTGCATGCCAGAGGCCCTGGGTTCGATTTCTCAGCACCATAAGCAAAAAGAAAAAAGCCGGAAGTGGCGCTGGAGCTCAAGTGGTAGAGCACTAGCCTTGAGCTGAAGAGCTGAGGGACAGCGCCCAGGCCCAGAGTTCAGGCCCCATGACCGGACCCAAAAAAAAAAAAAAAAAAAAAAAGTCTCACGGACTTTCCTGGGCCGGCTGGCTTTGATCCATGATCCTCAGATCTCAGCCTCCTTAGTAGCTAGGGTTACAGGTGTGAGCCACTAGTGCCCTGCTTATTCTGGAACACTTTTATCTAGCAATAGAAGTAGTTATTCTTCAAAGTTTTGTAGAGTTCATATGTAAAAAACCAGACTTGCCAGGTGCTGGTGGCTCACACCTGTAAGCCTCGCTACTCAGGAGGCTGAGATCTGAGGGTTGCAATTTTCAAAGCCAGCTCAGGCAGGAAAGCCCACGAGACTCTTATCTGCAATAAACTACTACAAAAAAAAATCTGGAAGTGGTGCTGTGGCTCAAGTGGTAGTGCTAGCCTCAAGCAAAAGAAGCTCAGGGACAGTGCCCAGGCCGAGAGTTCAAGCCCAGGACTAGAAAAAAATAAGTAAAAAAGATGATAAATAAGAAGAAATAAATAAGAAGGCTTGATGCCTTCTTCCAATTCTTAAAAATTTTAAATTACTTTTCTATATTAAAAATTGTTTATCTTGTAGGCTTTAAGTTACACATTGCTAGAAAGTCTTTTCAACTAGATTTTCAAATTTATTAGTAGGTGCATCCAACTTTAAGTCTCTTCCTTTGTGGGTTTTCTTTCTTTTTTTCTTTTTTCTTTTGCCAGTCATGGGGCCTGAACTCTGGGCCCAGGCACTGTCTCGCAGCTATTCAGCTCAAGGCTAGTGCTTTACCACTTGAGCCACAGCGCCACTTCTGGCTTTTTCTGCTTATGTGGTACTGAGGAATCGAACCCAGGGCCTCATGCATGCAAGGCAAGCACTCTACCACTGAACCACCTTCCTAGCCCCTGGGTTCTGTTTCTTTTTTATGATCACATTTTATGTCATGTTTTTCTGATATTAAAATTTCCCTTGAAATTTAATATATGGTTGAATTTTCAAGATCTCCTATGGTTATTTATATTCAGACATATTTTATCTTTGTTAGGTATAATGTTTTGTGTGTATTTTATTTGATCAGATTTGCTTAGTAGCTCATGTAAATCCTCTATATCTTTATTCTGTGCATGTGGGTATGGGTGTGTGTTTGATGATCTGCTGTCTGAGAAAGGGTTGTCAAAATCTTCCACTCCAATTGTGGATTTGTCAGTTTCTTGTAATTCTGGTTTTTTTACTCAATACTGTACATTTCAAAGGTTTTAGTCCATAAAAATTCCAAAATCTTATTTCTTCTTGATGTATTGTGCCTTTTAGCAAAAGGAAGAAATTCTTTTAGGGCCTTTTCTGTTGTTTTTCACATTTCAAGACTACAATGATTATGTTGTCTGAAGTTAGTACTGCCTTGGTTTTCTTAGCATTTAAATGGCGTATTTCTATAAATTTTTCTTGCTGAGCGCCAGTGGCTCCCACCTGTAATCCTATCTATTCAGGAGGCTGAGAGTCAGAGCCAAATGTAGGCAGATAAGCCTATGAGACTCCATATCCAAAAATAACCAGCAAAAATCCAGGCTGGAGGCATGACTCAAGTGGCATAACACTCGCTCAGGAAGTTTCAGGTCTTGAATTCAAACCCTAAAAAAAAAACCCTCTTTTATCCTTTTACATGTCATATATTTGAATTATATCTATTTTAATTATATGACATATACATATATGTCATATATTTAAATTTTAAATGTCATATAAACAGCATATTGAAAAAACTTTGAAAAATCCTTAATTGGAGAATTTAACCTATATACTCTTTGTAACTACTAGTATATTATAGTTAGCTACTTTTATGTTTTCTATTGTTCTTTTGTCTTCAATGTCATTTGCTGGATTGATTTAGTTCTCTATCATTCATGCATATATCCTTACAACTTTTCCTCCCAACAGAGTTTTAGCAAGTATTCTCCCACTTCTATTTTCATCTTTCTTTTTTTCTCCTCCCATAGTGAAATCATCTGGTATTTCGGTTCCAGGTTCTCGTTGATTATTTCTCATATGCAGAGTCATTAGACTCGTTTTAGGTCTTGTTTCTTTTCTCATCTTTTTCTTTCTAAGGCTGGTACTGGAGATTGAACTCAGGGCCTCTTGCATTAGCTAAGCTTTTTCAGTCAAGGCTAGTACTCTACACATCAACTTCTAGCTTTTTTTCTGGTTAATTGGAGGTAAGAAGTTCTTGGATTTGTCCTGAGCTGGCTTTGAACCTCAATCCTCAAATCTCAGCCTCCTGAGTAGCTAGGATTACAGATGTGAGCCACTGGTGCCTGGAGTCACTCGTTTTCTTACTCATATTCCTCTGAATTTTGGGGGGGGGGGGAGGGGGAGGAAGGTAGAGACAAAGTTTGTGGGCAACAAGTTCCCAAGTCTTGCTGTGCTTGAAAATATCTTCTTAATTTTTAAGTAACATTTACATTTGTCTTAAATATTAATTTGCCTGGAATAAGATTTTAGCTTTAATATAATATTTCCTTATAATATTGAGATACTATTTCATCTCAATATAAATTTGTTGTCCTTCTTTGTCCTTGGTATTCTCATGAGGTGAGCCTTTGCTCTCTGAAGGCTCCTGCCTTGTTTTGGATTTGGGAAATTATCTTTTATTATTTTATCAATTATTTCTTCCCAGTTTCTCCTTCAGTTCTTCAAACAATATAATCTCACTAACTTTTTTTCCCTAATGTCACATTTTTTGACATCTTACAACTTTTGGGGAAAATATGCATATAATTAGATCCCAATGTTAATCTAACCTATTCAATATTAAGGAGGTTTAAAAACAAATTTCAAACTGCGTCTTTGAATGTTTTGGCTCTGTAGCATTTTCCTTAGCTGGATTTCCTTCAGAGAATCCTGTACTTTTTATTTTTTATTTTATTTTCTGCTGGTCCTAGAGCTTGAACTCAGGGCCTGGGCCCTGTCCTTGAACCTCTCTGTGCTCAAGGCTAGCGCTCTACCACTTGAGCCCCAGCAACACTTCTAGCTTTTTCTGTGTATATGGTACTGAGGAATTGAACCCAGGGCTTCATGCATGCTAGGCAAGCACTCTACTGCTAAGCCACATTTCCAAGCCCTGCTATGCATATTTTTAAAACTTATTTAACCAATATTTAATTAGCGTCTAACTTTTGTTTGACATCATATTTTGGGACTAAAGATCCAAAGCTGAAAAACCAACAAACACCAGCTTACAGTTTGGTACAGACGTTCTCAACTTCAGTACTGCGATTTTGCCTGGAAATGTCTTTGCTACGGGAGGCTGTCCAGGTGTGACGGGATGTTTAGCCACATCTCTAGCCTCTCCCAGTGGGTGCTAGTGACATCCTCACACCCACAGGAACAATCAAATGTGTGCACAGCACTGGCCAATGTACCCACATGGGCAGGTCTGACTCTCCTTTCTTCCCTCCCTCCCCCTCTGCCACTTAGAATCACTGGCCTGGCAGGAGAAAGAACTAGAACAACATGGGGTAAATGACAGTGGGCAAGAGGATCTACATAGTACAATACTGACACACAAAGGCTGTGCTAGCCTTGCCTGAGGTTAAAGGTTTCATCAAGCAGATGACACGAGAGAGAGAGAGAAAGAGAGAGAGAGGGGAGAGGAGAGAGAGAGAGAGAGGAGGGAGAGAGAGAGAGAGAGTGTGTGTGTGTGGTTTCATCAAGCAGATGATACCTGTCCTGTAGAGAGAGAGAGAGAGAGAGAGAGAGAGAGAGAGAGTGGTCTATGCCTGGGCACTGTCCCTTAGTTTTTTTTCACACGAGGTGGTACTTTACCACTTCTCCCCTTGCAACTTCCATAACTCCACTTCCAACACTGGGGTGGTTAAATTGGAACTAAGAGACTCATGGACTTGCTTCAAACCCAGACCCTCAGATCTCAGCCTCTTGAGAAGCTAGGATTACAAACTTGAGCCATCTGCACCTAGCCAGGTCTGTATCTTACAGGAGCAGTTAGGCATTGAGTAGAGAAACAAAAAAAAAGAGAAGAAAGAACTGCAATATTTAAAAAAAAAACACACAAACAGCGAACAGAGACGGAAAGGCTGAAAGTCTTCGATGCATTTAGGGAACACTCAGTAGTTGAGTGCAGTGTGTGGCTGGAACGTAGGTAGATCTGAGGGCTGTGGGAAAGGAAGGAGGGAGCAATAAACTGAAGGGTGGTTATGGACAAGGGAGGAAGGGAACATGCAGGATACGCTAAGAAATGTGCGCGTCCTTCAGTAGTAATGGCAAGCCACTGGAAGTATTTTAGAAAGGTGGTTTTATAAATATCCTGTGAATCATTATGAGAGAAATGAGACTGAAATGGAAGGATTGGTTGGAAGATAGTTAAAACAGGTAAGTCAAGGACTTACCAGATAAGGACAGCAGAGACTAGATGTGGAGTATGGTCACAGAAGGCAGAGCTGATACAGTTCAGTGATGACTTATATGGAAAGACTTGGGAGGATCGAAGGACATCCTTGAATTCTGATGAGAGAGAGAAGAGAGGGGCTGGGAAGGTGGCTCAGTGGTAGAGCGCTTGCCTTGCATGCATGAGGCCCTGGGTTCGAATCCTCAGTACCACATAAGCAAAAAGAAAAAAGCCGGAAGTGGCGCTGTTGCTCAAGTGGTAGAGTGCTAGCCTTGAGTTGAAGAGCTGAGGGACAGCGCCTAGGCCGAGTTCAGGCTCCACAACAGGACCAAGAGAGACAGAGAGAGAGAGAGAGAGAGAGAGAGAGAGAGAGAGAGAGAGAGGAGAGGTGGGGTAAAGAGAGAGAGAGAGAGAGAGGAGTTTTCTTAGTACTTTCAGGCAGGAATTCAAATACAAATTCTTGGGACAAAAAATCAAAACAAAACAAAAACCACAAGTGTCTTGCAGTATCATAGTTGTAAACACAATAAACAATCAGTAAATTGGCAAGTTTTCAGAAAGCCAGAATGTCTATTCTCCCTACCAAGAATCATTGTTTTTCTCCATTATGAAAAACTTTGAAATCTTCTCTAAACATTTTCTCATGGTCTTTTTATTCAAAATCAAAATTTTTTGGTCAGTCATGAGGTTTGAACTCTGGGCGTGGGAGCTGTCCCTCAGCTCTTCAGCTCAAAGCTAACACTCTACCACTTGAACCACAGTTCCACTTCCGGTTTTCTGAGATGTTTATTGGAGATAAGAGTCTCACAGACTTTCCTGCCTGGGCTGGCTTTGAACTGTGATCCTCAGATCTCAGCCTCCTGAGTAGCTAGGATTACAGGTGTGAGCCACTGGCACCCGGCTTTATTCAAAAACTTTAAGAGAATATGCTGTTGTTTCTTTCCTCCCCAAATACTCCACTGTCAAATCAACTCATTTCTGACACATTATTTCAGCTGTTATAAGAGATTGTGATATTTTCAGCCAAGTTCAGACAATGAGAACTAATTTTTCACTTACTAATGGTATAAAATAGACAATTTATGCCCATAAATGACAAGATCTTTAAAACAGCTATAAATGCTAATAATTGGCCTGTGGGAGAACTGGTCAGCATCCTAAGTACTGTGGTACTGAGGACGCCTAGTGGTGAGAATATGAATAGCTTCACTGTGAAGATTAAATATTCACTGAGAAGATTAAATATTCTGACCAATGTGAAGCAGTCATAGCAATCTTGACCTGCCCAAAATTGGGAAGTGATTTTCAGGGGCACAAATGGCTGAGTCCCTGGATTCTAGGCAGAAGAGCTTATAAGGTAGGCCTTGGACCCCTTATGCCTCTGCTCTATGCTTACAACAGATGTTCAGTATGGCTGTCTCCTTGCTTAAGTTTGAACTGGGCTTACTTTGGTTTTCTAGTCTACTCATCATCTTTCTTTTCTTTCTTTCTTTCTTTCTGTCTGTCTGTCTGTCATGGGGCTTGAACTGTCCCTGAGTCTTTCACTTGAGCCACAGCGCCACTTCCATTTTTCTAGTGGTTAATTGGAGATTAGAGTCTCATGGACTTCCTGCCTGGGCTGGCTTTGAACCGTGATCTTCAGATTTTCAGCCTCCTGAGTAGCCAGAATTACAGGCATGAGCCACCAGCGCCTTTTCTTACACTTTACTCTCTTATAAAATCTGTATGCAAAGGAGGTTTGATCGGTCACACCTTTAGGGGAAGGATACAAGTTCTCCTTGAGTTTTACAGTTATCTCAGAAGATGTTAAGCAGTAGTTATTGTGTGTGTGTGTGTGTGTGTGTGTGCATATGCGCGTGTGCATGCACGTGCTTGCCAGTACTAGGGCTTAAACTCAGGGACTAGGAACTGTCCTCCTTTAGCTTTTTCACTATAGGCTGGTGCTCACCACTTAAGCCATAACTCCACTCCAGCTTTTTGGTGGTCAATTGGAGATAAGAGTATCATGGACTTTCATTCCCTAGACTGGCTTGAAACCATGAGCCTCAGATTTAAGATTCCTGAGTAGCTAGGATTGATGTGAACCACTAGCACCAGCTTACAGATACCCTTACAGTGAGGTCTTTGGGAGAAATTTCTTAAATGCCATGAGATCTAGGGCTGGGGAAATCTTACTTTGTGCTTTTATTTAATAGTAAGAAATGCCTCATAAGGGAGACTAAAGGCTAGTTTCCATGACCCTCATTAATAGCAGTTACATTGATCCAGGGTCTCTCCAAGTGTAGCTTGGCCAATAACTGTCAGACACTCTAAGGCTTGAATTTGGACCCTGCGCTTTATTAGTTTGTTACTTCAGCTCTGTTTGCTTCTTTTCACATAGAGGAAATAATGTCTCTTTTCATGGTTTTGAGGTTTAAATAAGATCTGTGAAAGCATATAGTATCGAGACAGCACAACACAAATGCTCAAAGCAGCTAGGTTCTCTTTCTTCACTTTCCCTTCCCTTTACAAAGAATGCATTAAATTATCAAAATGAGAAATATCTTGCTTAAAATATAGGTTTGTATGGGGTCCTTTGTCAATCATATATGTTCAAGCCAGCTCCCACCTGTAATCCTAGCTACACAGGAGGCTGAGATCTGGGGAATCTCGGTTCCAAGCCAGACCGGGCAAGAAAGTCCATGAGATCTTTATCTCCAATTAACTACCAGAAAACCAGAAGTGGCACTGTGGCTCAAGTGGTAGAGTGCTCGCCTTGAGCTGAAGAGCTTAGGGACAGCACTTAGGCCCAGAGTTCAAGCCCCATAACCGACAAAAAAAATAGTAATAAGAATATATGTTCAAGCCAAATGTGAGTCAAACCAAATGCTTGTCTTTATTAGACTGTGTTTTTAACAAAGAAAAGATACTGATCTTAAAGTAGATGCTGACCAGAGGTGTTAAGGGCTTGGCTGGGTACCAAATATCAATGACATAACCTGATTTGTATAAAGAATTCTACAGGATTACAAATGAGTTAAGTCAACTCCATGATCATACTTATGTGAACTGTGAGATTTGCTAAAGAGGGCTGATAAAAAGATCCTATGGAAGTTGTAAAGAAAGAGAAACTGATGCTAGTGTATGAAGAAGGCCCCAACCTCTCAGCCAGTCGCAGCAAACAATGCACATTTGGACAAAGTCAAACAGCTCTCATGCCTTATCTTTGAGGGCTCAAAAATTAGGTCACAGGATGATAAAAGGGGTGACATCAATCACGATGCATTGTACTCTTAAACGGGCTTGTTAATCAGCAACTCCTTTGTACAACTACTTAAAATAATAAAAATATAATAAAAAATAAAGGAGAGGTCTTCCTATTATAATTGTGTTATTGTGCTATATTGTTAAATATATAGATATGTTTTCTCATTGCCAGGAGATTGTGTTATTATAATACTTGGGGTAAAATATAAAAATGGAGTGCTCTGGTAAATCCCAGTTAAACGGGAGACAAAGATAGAAGGATCATGGTCTAGGCCATCAATAAGGATGGAAGGTCCTATCTGAAAAACAACCACAGCAAAAAATGGCTAGGGCATAGCTCAGATGGTAGAGCACCTCCCTGGCAAATGTACTGAGTACTTTCCAAGAAAAAAGAAGCGAGGGTTCTTATTCTCTTCGAACAATGAAGAGAGAGCTGCGTCTGATGGATGGAATAGCGGGCAAAGGAACAGAAATCAGATCAGGAGCTGGGTGTGCTGGTGGCTCACATCTGTAATCCCAGCAACTTAGGAGGTTCATATCAAAGCCAACCTGGGTGGGAAAGTTTTTGAGACTTTAATCTCCAATTAACAAAAAGCTGTAACTGGAGGTATGTCTTAAGTGGTAGAACACCAGCCAAAGCCAGAGATCAAGCCTTAATACTGACACAAAAGATGAAAGAAATGTGAAAGAAAAGCCGGGCGCTGGTGGCTCACGCCTGTAATCCTAGCTACTCAGGAGGCTGAGATCTGAGGATCGCGGTTCAAAGCCAGCCCGGGCAGGAAAGACCGTGAGACTCCTATCTCCAATAAACCACCAGAAAACCGGAAGTGGCACTGTAGCTCAAGTGGTAGAGCGCTCGCCTTGAGCTGAAGAGCTGAGGGACAGCGCCCAGGCCCAGAGTTCAAGCCCCACGACCGACAAAAAAAAAAAAAAAAGAAATGTGAAAGAAAGAGGGAGGGAGGGAGGGGGGGGGAGGGGGAAGGGGAGGGCAGGGAGGAAGGAAGAGGAGAGAAAGTGAGAGGAAGAGAAGGGGGAAGGGAAGGAGGATAGCTCAGGGAGCATCATTTGCTTATATTATGCCAGTGGCTATTGTGGTGCCTAGGACAAGTTCTCTAAACACAGTGCTGCTAGTTCTACATATGATGCTCTTACAAATATGCCTTGTTCTCCAAAGGGAGGTAAAAACACACATAAAACTTTATACTCACTGGGCACCATTGGCATATGCTTGTAATCCTAGCTACTCAGAAGGCTGAGATCTGAGGATCGTAGTTGGAAACCTGTCTGGGCAGGAAAGCAGTGAGACTTATGGTCAATAAACCACTCAGAAAAAAATCAAAGTGATGCTGTTGTTCAAGTGGTAGAGCCCCCTAGCCTTGAGCACAGAGAGGCTCAGGGACAGTGGCATAGGCCCTGAATTCAAGTCCCAGGACAGGCAAAAAAATGATGACAACAACAAAAACTTTACACTCTTCCTTCAATCAGTGTCATATAAACCTAGTTGTACGACCATGAGCTGGTGTGCAGGGCAGTACTGCAGGCAGCAGGGAGGCGGGAAGGTGGGAGGCAGCCCCTTAAAGACAGCCAGCTATTCATCATCTCAAACCCCTTCAGCTTGTCAGGTAAGGAAGAGATGCATCAGCTACAGTCCTGGCAACACTGCTGATTAGGGGCAGCCAACATGTTTGCAAGGAAAGATGCTTACCTGACTAAAGAACCGACTTGCAAACTTGGGCTGTAAAAACCCATCTTAAACCTGTGGCTCACGCCTGTAATCCTAGCTACTCAGGAGGCTGAGATCTGAGGATCTTGGATCAAAGCCAGGCTGGGCAGGAAAAATCCATGATACCCTTATGTCCAATTAATCAGCAAAAAGCAGGAAGTGCACCTGTGGCTCAAGTGGTGGCGTGCTAGCCTTGAATAAAACAGCTCAGGGACATCACCCAGGCCCTGAGTTCAAGTCCTCCCCTTCCTGACAAATACCATCCCAAATCCAGCCTGTAACCATTAGAAGACCTCATATCTATGTCGATCCAAGGTGGAGACTGGTAACACAGCTCCTTAGTAGAGGGACTCACTCACTGATGTGGGTAACAAGAGTAAGGAGGGAAGAACAGACAACCCTGATTGTCATCCCGCGGGGTTAATTATAGAGATGTCAAAACATGAAGTGTCACTTCATGGCAGGAAACTAAACATTGACAAAAAATAACACCAGAGATCACAAACCTACTCATACGCCAGCTGCACAAGAAAAAGTGGGTGGCAAGTCATTTCTAGAGACATTCTTAATGGTTCCTTTTTATAAGAGTAGCTTTAAAAAAATGTAATGTCCATCAATATTACATTCCAGGTAAAAAGCAGATCAGAGTCTAACTGAAAACAAATAGCCTCTAACTCTAGATAGTAATTAATAAACAATACATTTCTAAAGGAAACTAATTCAGAGACTTCCCCTAACTAAAATAAAAACTTATGAGTGGTTGGGCACTGGTGGCTCACACCTGTAATCCTAGCTACTCAGGAGGTTGAGATCAGAGGACCACAGGTTGAAAGCCAACCTGGATAAGAAAGTCTGTAAGACTTTGTCTCCAATTAACCACCAGAAAACCAGAAATGGAATTGTGGCTCACAGTGGCAGAGCATTAGATTTGAGCAAAAAAAGAGCTCAGGGACAGTGCCCAGGTCCTGAGTTTAAGCCCCACTATGGATCAAAAAAAGTTATGTGTGACTGACTTTTTTACACATAATAAGACAGCACATTTGATTCTAAACCAGGTTTCCTTCTTGAATCTTACATTCTTCAGACACATTTCTTATAAGGAACCTCTAACCTCTTAAAGCCCTAGCATATGAGGATATTATTTCAACACTGTTTTATCTACCAGGTTCTGTGGCTCACACCTAACTAGTCCTAACTACTGAGATCTGAGGATCATGGCTTGAAGTCAACCTGGGCAGGAAAGTGGAGCTATGTCTCAAGTGATAGAATACCAGCTTTGAATAAAAAAGCTAAGACAAAGGACCAAGCCCTGAGTTCAAGCCCTAGTAGGGATACATACAGAAAAATAAATTTAAAAAAAGAAATAATTTTACCCAAATAAAAGGATCAATTCAGGACTATAAAACTTTTTCTTAAACACACATACACCGCTCAAGACTTTGCAGCATCTTTGATAACTGTTTTTTGTCTTAAGTTTCTTTTTTAGTTAAAACCAGGAGCAATAAGAAGTGGAGACCTGGCACCAGTGTTAGAGTGCCAGCCTTGAGTGATAAAGCTAAGGGATGGCATGTAGGTCCTGAATTCAAGTCCTAGGACCAACGCACACACCCACGTGCACATGCACGTGCACACACACAATCTCAAATGAGTGGTTGAGAAAAATATTTTTAAAATAATTTTATTATAATTTTTATGTGGTACTGAGGAATTGTTCCCAGGGCCTTATGCATGGTAGGCAAGTACTCTACCACTCTGCCACATTCCCAGCCCAAGACAAGTCTTTTTTTGAGGAGGAAGGGAGGTACTGGGCTTGGATGCTGTCCCTTAACTTTTCTGCTCAAGGCTGGTATTGCTCTACTTCCAACTTTTTTGGTGGTTAATTAGAAATAACAGTCTCACAGACTTTCCTTCCCAGGCTGACTTTGAACTGCAGCCCTCAGATCTCAACCTCAAGTTCCATTAGCCACCAGGGCCTGGTGGAGAAAACCTTTTGAAAAAAATCTCCCTGAGTTCAAGCCCCAGTATGGGCATGCACTCATGTGCACATTTGTGTGCGCATGCGCCCCTCCCCCCCCCCCCCCCCCCACACACACACAGTCACCACCACCACCACCAAAATCCCACAGATAAAAAAATCATGGGTAAATCAGTTAGATGTTTGAGAAAATATTAGTGAAAAAGTAGCAAACACTAGCTTCTGAGGACAACTTACCATTTATAGGTAGTACTAAACTAAACAACTTTAAAACCTTTATAAGCCATTTTCATCAGTCACACTGGTTGAGGACAAACAGCAAATCCCAGAGATGCTGGAGCATGCGTACTGGCACCTCCAGAAGCATGGGCGTGGACAGACCGCAGTCCCACCGGGGCTGTACGTGACTGCAGGAGTGCTCAGCTGAGAGGACCACCACTCTTTGCCACACATTCCACGGGAAGGAAGAAAGCATTCCATGCACAAACCGAGCCCGTCACAAGAGCTGCAAGAGCCTTTGACTCAATTAAAAGCTTAAATTTATAGAACTTTAGAGAGCACTGCCATTGCAGCTCGGCTTTGCCAAAATCATCGAGCGGAACGAAGCAAAACAAACATGGACACAACAAGCGGGCCACTCTGGTTTTCATTTACTGCCCATTACAGCCCGGCGGTTTTGGCCTGCCAGGGCTACAGGCTCCCAAACCTTTCAAGTGTCCAGTAATGACGTCTCATTTTACATTTAACTCTTGCAGGAAAATGGTGTTTCCTTTGTGCAAAGATTTGCTCTACCTGAATGTTATCAAACTGGTCTGATCCATTAGGAAAACAAGAACAACAACAACAAAACATGCACAAAGTCATCAAAAGCCCTTTTCCCATGAGGAAGGCCCCTAAAAAGATTTAGCTTTTAAGGCTTTCTTTAAATCTTCTAAATGAAAACTGATTTACAATTAAGCTATGAAAATGTGAACACCCTAGAGTCTGGAAAGTTTCAGTCTGAATCTAAGTATCCTAAATCAATGCAAAGGACTCTCCACCCCACAGAACCAAATTCTACACAACTCCAAGCTATAGGCTGGGATCTTGTTAATAAATTACAAAGGAGTCACATGGGCTGTTTAAACCCAGCTGGTCTCAGCAGAGGCTTTATCCATTATTTCCCTGTAATGTACAAGAACAGGAATGAAAGCACTTACAATTCAACATCAAATCGCACAAAGTGCTCGAAAATTGTGGTGTGAGAATCAGTTTCTTTAAGAGAAAAAAAATTATATTTCTAATTGGTAAGTTGGAAATGGGAGATCAATTTTATCAGGGCCTATGGAAGACTTCTTCATGTTTTATTGCAAGTTACCCAGTGTGAGTTGTGTATGTGTGTGTGTGTGTGTGTGTGTGTGTACGCATGTGTGTGTGTGTGTGTACGCATGTGTGTGCATGCAGGCACACCATCAGCTGGCACTCCATTACTGAGTCATGCCTCTACTTCCAGCTTTTTGCTAGTTAATTGGAGATAAGAGTCTCAAGGATTTGTCTGCCCAGGCTGGCACCAAACCTCAAACCTCAATCCTCAGATCTCAGCCTCTAGCTGAGCTCAGATTATAGGTGTGAATCACTGGTGTCTGGCAGTCTCCATTTTTATAATCAGAATTCTCCGATTATGCTAATTAAGATGATCAAAGTTTAGCTAGGTGCCGATGGCTCACACCTGTAATCCTACCGAGACTGAGATCTGAGGATCATGGGTCAAAGCCAGCCCCGACAGGAAAGTCCCTGAGACTTATCTCCAATTAACCATCTGAAAACCAGAAGTGGCACTGTGGCTCAAGTGGTAGAGCTCTCAGGCATAGTGCCCCAACCCAGAGTTCAAGCCCCACGACCACCACCACCAACAACAAAAAGATGATCAAGTTTGGGAACCAAATTACCCACAAAGATTTTAGTATCCCTTCTCAGCACTCAGCCTGGGTCCTGGCCCTGGGTCGGCCCTTTACTCATGTCCAGAACATCAAGCAGTCCAATGTAGTAGGGAGACCATGTCTAGAATCCTCAGGTCCAGGTTGGCTCCCATTGTAGCTAGTTGCTTTTTCATTTTCCTTGTTTTAAAACAATGGAGCTACCAAGTCTCTCAAGGAAGTATTCCAGTTTAAATTTTTCTGAATTCTTGGCACATGAGGAGTGAGCAATGTGGCCCACATCATCACAACTGCCCAGGTCTCTCCTCAGACCTCCTGCAAGTGCTGTAGAGCAACGCAACCAACTTTCTCAATGTTAAAAACAAAACTCTAAAGGCTGAGCTGAGTACGAGTGGCTCATGCTTACAATCTAGCTATTCTGTACTCTGAGATCTGAAGGATCACAGTTTGAAGGTAGGCTGGGCAGAAAAGTTCACAAAACTGCATCTCCAAAATAATCAGCAGAAAGTAGGCATAGAGCCATGGCTCAAGTGGTAGAGTATCAGCCAAGCAAGCAAATCTGGCTTAAGTTCGTATTCTACTACTGAAAACAAAAACGAAACAATAAAACCCATCCAAACCTTACAGGCTAAAAAGGGTGTGTGTGTGTGTGTGTGTGTGTGTGTGTGTGTGTGTGTGTGTGTGTGTGTGTGTGTGTGTGTGTGTGTGTGTGTGTGTGTGTGTGTGTGTGTGTGTGTGTGTGTGTGTGTGTGTGTGTGTGTGTGTGTGTGTGTGTGTCCAAACCTTACAGGCTAAAAAGTGTGTGTGTGTGTGTGTGTGTGTGTGTGTGTGTGTGTGTGTGTGTGTGTGTGTGTGTCCAAACCTTACAGGCTAAAAAGTGTGTGTGTGTGTGTGTGTGTGTGTGTGTGTGTGTCCAAACCTTACAGGCTAAAAAGTGTGTGTGTGTGTGTGTGTGTCAGAGAGAGAACTGGGGCTTACACTGAGGCCCTGGGTGCCATTCCCTGAGCTTTGTCATTCAAAGCTAGTACTCTACTACTTGAGCCATGGCTTCACGGCTGGCTTTTTGGTGATTAATTAGACTTTCCTGCCTGGGCTGGCTTTGAACCATGATCCTCGGATCTCAGC
Source organism: Dipodomys spectabilis (assembly GCF_019054845.1). Taxonomy (NCBI): domain Eukaryota; kingdom Metazoa; phylum Chordata; class Mammalia; order Rodentia; family Heteromyidae; genus Dipodomys; species Dipodomys spectabilis. Next base: position 9,416,612 of record NW_024870681.1, read on the forward strand.
CTCCTGAGTAGCTAGGATTACAGGTGTGAGCCACCAGTGCCTGGCTTGAAACCACCTTTTCCTCCTAGCACCAATACACACCTCTCTTCTTCCCATCTTTTCTCTCCCTTCCAGAGGAGGTATACCTTTTACCCCCTTTTCTGTCACACCTGATGTCTTACAAATTACCCTGGTTGGAAAGCCTTTCAGAAACCAACCTGGTGACCATTTCACCAACCCAAGCAGCCCCAGAGCCAGGCATTCCCCCAACACCACAGCCCTACATTTGACTGGCTTCTCTACAGAGTGAGACTGGAAATTCAATCAGAACCATGCTTTTCTGTGCAACCTGACCTTCTATTGTTATTATGTTATTATTATTTTAAAACACATACAGTCCAACACACACACACACACACACACACACACACACGTTTTAAAGCACGAAGTGAACTGCTTGCTGTCTTCTGCCAAGCAGAGAGCTGTTAAGGCAGGTGGGAGGCTCGTTTATAGCTTGATGGCTGTGAGAAGACAGAAGCCATCCTATCTGAAGACATCTGTGAGACACCAAAGCAGGTGATCTGGTGATCTGCTCTAAGGACTTCTGGAGATGGTTCTAGGTGGCTAGGAGAGAAATCATGTGGAATTGTTTTCTTCCTAGTTTTGTTACATTTCCCATGTTCCACAAAGGTCAAACAACTTTTTTTTTTTTTTTTTTGCAGTTATAGAGCTTGATATTGGGGATTGGGCTCTGTCCCTGAGCTCTTTTTGCTCAAGGCTAGCACTCTACCACTTTGAGCCACAGTGCCATTTTCAGTTTCCTGGTGGTTAATTGGAGATAAAGAGTCTCGGGGACTTTTCTGCCCAGGCTGACTTTGAACCATGATCCTCAGATCTCAGCCTCCTGAGCTAGGATTACAAGCATGAGCCACTAGTGCCTGGCTCAAATTACTTTTATAAAGGGAAATAAAATGTTAAACACCAGCCCACAAGTGGGACACTCTATTCTCTCATCTAATCCTTCCCAAATTCAGGGCACTTGGGGTTCGTATCTCCCTATTTTCACTAAGCTCAGGATTCCAATTTAGAATTTCTTTCTTTCTTTCTTTCTTTTTTGCTGGTCCTGGGGCTTGAACTCAGAGCTTGGGAACTATCCCTGGGCTCATTTTGCTCAGGGCTGGAGCTCTACCATTTGAGCCATAGCTTCACTTCTAGCTTTTTGCTGGTTGGAAATAAAAGTCTCACAGACTTTTCTGTGTGGGCTGGCTTTGAACCATAATCTTCAAATCTGTTTCCTGAATAGCTAAGACTACAGGTGTGAACCACCAGCACCTGGCTCCAATTTAGGATTGTGGAAAAATGTCACTGTTTCATTTGCTGGAACATTCCAGAAGCATACACAATTCTTGTTATTTCTTATTTAAGGAGTAGTTAATTAGATAATTGATATCTTGACTTTTATGCCCCAAGGGAATTTTCCATTGGTTTCTTATACCGATAATGGGATACATAAGCAAATTTAGTATAGGCATGCTTGCACTGTTAGTGTGCATTAGGGAGGCAAGCAGGTTATTTATAGGTGTAAATCCTACTTTACATTTAATATTTTGCTTTTTTTCTTTCTTCATGCTGGTACTGGTGCTTGAACTCAGGGCCTAGGAGCTTTCCCTGAGCTTTTTCATCCAAGGCTGGTGCTCTACCACTTGAGCCACAGTTCTATTTCTAATTTGAGATAAAGAGTCTGATGGACTACCTGGGCTGGCTTTTAACCATGGTTTTTAGATCTCAGCCTCCTCAGTAACTAGGATTATAGGCATGTGCCACAGCGCTTGGCATCATGTAGATCTTTAATCTTATAAACTTCTATCAAAACATTTTAATATCATTCAGTAAGCTAGACTATAAGCTCTTTGTTGGCAGTACCTTTCTTCTTCTTCTTTTTTTTTTTTTTTGGTCGGTCGTGGGGCTTTAACTCTGGGCCTGGGCGCTGTCCCTCAGCTCTTCAGCTCAAGGCTAGCACCCTACCACTTGAGCTACAGCACCACTTCCGGTTTTCTAGTGGGTTATTGGAGATAAGAGTCTCACAGACTTTCCTGCCCGGGCTGGCTTTGAACCGCGATCCTCAGATCTCAGCCTCCTGAGTAGCTAGGATTACAGGCGTGAGCCACCAGCGCCTGGCTCCTTTCTTCTGTTTAGGTAACACAGTGCATAACCCCAACTTGGATGTGGAATAGGTCTATAATAAATACTTGTTAATGATCGATTTTTAATTTTTATACTTAATACAATATAATCTCTCCAGGAAAAGTATAATTCTGGTTATAATGAATCTTAATGTAAGTTTATGACATGATAAGAAGTGATTACTAAATTTATCTAGAAAAACGGAGGAGTGGCTCAAATGGTAGAGTGTCAGCCTTGAGCAAAAAAGCCAAGTGAGAGCATGAGGCCCCATGTTCAAGCCCCAATATTGGCACAAAATTTTAAAATCTAAACTGGAGAATTTGTTATGGTTATTATAAAAATGAGGTACTAAGGGATTACAATTACATAATTCAGGTAAAGAATACATTTCTTTTTCTTTTTCTTTTTGTCGGTCGTGGGGCTTGAACTCTGGGCTTGAGTGCTATCCCTGCGCTCTTCAGCTCAAGGTGAGCACTCTACCACTTGAGCCACAGCACCCACTTCTGGTTTTCTGGTGGTTAATTGGAGATAAAAGTCTCACAGACTTTTCTGCCCGGGCTGGCTTTGAACCATGATCCTCAGATCTCAGTCTCCTGAATAGCTAGATTCCAGGCATGAGCCACCGCCTGGCAAAAATACATTTCTTTTTGCATAATGTCATCCCTTCCCTCGCTCCCTCCTGTCCCCATTAGTTGTATAGTTCATTTTCATCATAGTGTCCAATGAGTACCACTGCTGCATTTGTTCACCCTTTGTCCCTTAAACTAGAGAACTTCTATAGGTGAAAGAAATATTCTGGGCTGGGAAGGTGGCTCAGTGGTAGAGTGCTTGTCTTGCATGCATGAGGCCCTAGGTTCGATTCCTCAGCACCACATAAGCAGAAAAAGCTGCAAGTGGCATTGTGGCTCAAGTGGTAGAGCGCTAGCCTTGAGAAAAACAATCCCAGAGAGAGCAGGCAGGCTCTAAGCTCAAGCCCCAGAAGCAGCACCAAAATCATCGTCATCATCAACCTAATAAGTACATAAAGCAATTCCCAAGTCAGTAGCTGATGGCTCATATCCACAATCCTAGCTACTCTGGAGGCTGAGATCACAGGATCTCAGTTCATAGCCAGCCTCAGCAGGAAAGTCTGAGAGACTCATCTCCAATTAACTGCAAAAAAGCCAAGAGTGGAGGTGTGGCTCAAGTGGTAGAATACTAGCTTTGAGTAGAAAAAGCAAAGGGATAGCACCCTGAGTTCAAGCCATAGTACTGGCACCAATAGTAAATAAAAACCCAGAAAATGCAATTTCCAGAGAAGGAGATACACCTTTAAGAAATGTTACTGACACACATCTGAAAAAGAAAACCTTTTTGGAGACATGATCAAAGGATTCCTGTGTTCACTGTACAAAGCCATATACACACCTGCTGAATTATTTGTTTTCTATTGATGCTTACATGGCACTGACTTCTGTCTTCATTATTTTTATTTGCAGTTCTTCCATTGGGTGGGAAGTTGATTAAAAGTGATTTCTTTGTACCTTTTGAAAATTCTTACATTTGTCCTAGAGGCTGAAACCTCTTTCTCTGCATTCCTTTGTTCTATGGAACACACGGTTGGGTAAGTAAATGACTCACTCCTGATGTAACTTGTGAAAGTTCAGAGTAACTGGTAATTAAAGGCAGGCATCTGAGAAAACATTACAACTTTTGTGTTAATGGGTGTAACTCAAAAGATGGGCCTGGTGAACATTCTTTTATGTTTCTACTGCATAAAAAGCAGATGATAAGTAAACACTGAAGACACTTTAAAGTGCAAGGTATTATCTAGCAGCAGCATTAATCCTGTACCTGACGTGGGAACAATGATCCAGTCATAGTGCTCCTGGCCTGGATTACAGACAGCACAGAATGAATGGACCACATCCTACACATGCAGGCATTGTTTGAGCTCATTCAAAAACAAACAAAAAAAACCCCAAATTTCAAACGCCTTAAGCTTCTGCTCTCTGGAAACAACAATTCTGGCTAGAAACTATTGTTTCTGTAAACACACACTGAAAAGAAAAGAAACAGGCCCAGAAGTTCCTTAACAAACACCTTTTTTTCTACAGAGCTGAGGAGGTTGGGTACTTAAAAGAACTTTAAAGGTAAATGCTAAACGGGACAAAGGGTGAATACTGGCAGCTGTGGGACTCACTAGACACTATGCTGAAAATGAACTATACAACTGTGTGCGAGGATGGGAGAGAAAAACTGAGAAGGAGCAAGGGAAGGGGTGACATTGTCCAAAGAGACATGTATTCATTACCTGACTTAAGTAGCTATAACCCTTCTGTACATCACTTATATAATAAAATGTATTTTGTAAAGTAAAAGCTGTTTTCAGACAATTAACACTGAAATTGACTTCTCCACCCCTTTGTGTGGATCTAGTGTGAATTAGATCTACCTGTGAATTAGGTTAGATTTCAGAGAAAGGTTCAAAGAGGAGACCCACTTTGCAGAGTACTACAAACAAAGCTGTTTTCTGGTGGTTAATTATACCTGAGATTTATTAGGTAGCTTCCTTCCTTTTCTTTTTCTTCTTCTTTTTTAAATTGTGCCAGTAATAGGGCCTGAACTCAGGACCTTGTGCTCTTAGCTTTTTTTTCCCCTCAAAGATAGCACTCTACCACTTGAGCCATGCCTCCATTTCTGATTTTGCTCGTTAGTTGGAGATGAGTCTCTACAATATGCCTGCGAGGGCTGTCTTTGAACATCAATCCTCAGATCTCAGCCTCCCAAGTAGCTAGAAATATAGGTAACAGGCATTAACTTTCTTTTAGGTGTTTTTTAGTACTCAAAAGCCAATCTTTGTTTTAGAGGTCTTGAGCTTTTTGTAGGAAGCACTCTCCATGTAACTCTGAGGCTATGTATATCTAGACACACACATATATTCACCTATACATAAACATATATGTGAATATACATTCATGCTCCTCCCTATATATTCATATACATGTAAATACGTCTCTTTAGACTTAATACCCACCATGGAAAGAAGCTAGAAAGAAATACTAGAAACATGCAAGTCATTTACTGTAAACACTGGAAATAGAATGTTTCAGATTCAGCTCATTCATCCCTGTGTTTACCTACTCAACCACACCTATGTTGATGTAATGATTCACAGAAGAAGCCACATTTTAAGCGTGGAGATCAACAACCAAAACTTTTGTACCACCCAGGAAGATACTGTTCCTGAATGAGCTCAGGAGGAGCACTGGGCCAGAAAGATTTATACATGAATCGCCAACCTATTGGTACGATGTGCCAGGGGATATTAATTCCTGCCAAACCACTAGTTACCTCTGAGCATGATGGCTAACAATTGGAGCCAGAGGGAGAGTTAGCAGAGGGCAGGAGAGGATCAGGGATAAGTATCACATGCCAGGTCGGAGCAAGTACTTATCTTGAGTCACAGGAGAGGTTGCTTTTGTGATGTATACAGGTTATGAAAAGGAAAGAGACTGGTGGGGCAGGTTAGGGTCCGGAGGACCTAAAGAATGTACAAAGCCATGGAACACGGAAGCTGATAAAGTGAACATTTCAAATAGAGTTGAAGGGTAAGAATTGGTCTGAGAATACAAATATTGCCAGCTCTGAAAGCTATGTGTAGATACTAAATATGACCATGATGCAGCCTATACTTTTAACTTTATTGGTTATCTATACAGTTTTATTCCCCTATTTAAATAGCTGGAATGTACTTGTATTATATATAATTGGATTATGTATAATATATAAAAAATATATAATATATGATATGTAAAATAAAATCTTATTATACAACAATATATTATTAATATTGTGTTAACATTAATATGCTGATATTAATGTTAACACAATATTAATAAATCAATGAAATATTAATATATTATGTATATATTATGTGTGTATATATTTTGCTAACTATTTGCCAGGATTTTGCATATAATTAAACAAAGATACCTCAGTACTGACTGTTATCTTGTGATCATGATTTGATTTCCTCTAAGTGTTTTGCACATTAACATGTAAACTTGTTACATGATACAGCTTAAACTCTGCAATTCTAGTTTTAACAGGAAATACCTAGAAGACAGTGAGACTATGTTTTTGTACTATTGATGACTTTTTATTTTGTGCCAGTCCTGGGACTTAAACTCAGGGCCTGAGCACCATCCCTGAGCCTTATTGCTTAAGGCTAGTGCTCTACCACTTGAGCCATACCTGTATTTCCAGCTTTCTGGTGGTTAATTGGAGCTAAGTCTCCTGCCCGGTCTGGCTTTGAACTGCAATGCTCAGATCTCAGCCTGCTGAGTAGCTAGGTTTATAGGTGTGAGCCACTGATGCCCAGTTTGAATTACCTTTTATGTCATATACCCTTTGTGTCATTGTAATAATCAATGTCATTATAATAATCAATGTGGTATTATTATAATTGAGTGCTGACATTGTTAAATGAGGCTGCTTGTAAAGCAAAGGGCACTAAAGAGAGAGAAAGTTAGAAGACATTTGTGAGATCTGTGTGTGTGTGTGTGTGTGTGTGTGTGTATGTGTGTGCGTGTGTATGTGTGTGTGCATGTGTGTGCATGTGTATTACTGGGGTTTAAATTCACCGCCTTGTGATTGCTAGGCAGGCACTCTCCCAACCTCCATCCCATTTTGCAATGGCTATTTTTGAGGCAGGTCCCACTTCCTGCCCGGACATGTGCCTGGTCCACATTCTGCCTATTTTGTTCTTCCTCAGTATTGCTGGGATCACAGGCACATGCCATCACGTCCAACTTCCTTCCATTGACATGGAGTCTCACAGTCTTTCCTGCCCATGCCAACCTGGAACCGCAGTTCTCTCCAGCATGGCAGTCACATAAGCACTGTCCCCAGCTATGAATGTACAAGGCATCTCATAAACTTTTCCACCCAAGCTGGCCTCCAACCAGGAGCCTCCCATTCTCAGCCTCCCAAGTAGCTAGGGTTAGAGGTGTGCCCCACTCTCAAGCAGTCACAACTTCCAGACAGCTATCTGTGTATAAAACTAGATGATGGTCTCTGTGGCGTCAGTGCCCTGTTTGGAAGCCCGCGTGCTGACTGAAATCATCTCTGAACTTCATGTATGTATGTAGAAGTGTTCAGTGAATGTGTGGGGAGCGTTCACATCTTCACCATGCAAGAACTGCATTCTTCAGAGCTGGAACTCTGTTCAGCACACCTGTGTGTGCTTATGACAAGGTACAACATAAAAGTACTTCTCACAGTGTTCCTCCCTGACTCCACTATTTTTGTGCTATTTTGTTAAAGGAAGTTTGTATGGCAAGTGCATGAATAAAGGTAAAAATAATTTTGTGGGTGCATAAAGAAGTGTGTATGGGGGGCTGGGAAGGTGGCTCAGTGGTAGAGCGCTTGCCTTGCATGCATGAGGCCCTGGGTTTGATTCCTCAGCACCACATAAGCAAAAAAAAAGAAAAAAAAAAGTGTGTATGGATCTAACCCAAAGAGATAGGAGAAGATCTCACTGAGGTGGAAGATATTTAAACTAGGCCTCGAGAAACCCATTGTTGGAGAGTTTGCGTTCACTCATGAAGAAGAAAAAGATGAAGCCGAATGCCAATGGTTCATACTTGTAATCCTAGCTGTTCAGGAGGCTGGGATCTGAGGATCACAGTTTGAAGTCAGCCTGGGTAGGAAAATCTGAGAGAAACTCTAATCTCCAATTAACTATCAAAAAAGCTGGAAATGGAGCTGTGGGTCAAGTAATAAAGGATCAGTCTTGAGAGGAAAAAACAAACCTAACAACTCAGGGACAGTGCTCAGGCCTGGTACAAAGAAAAAAAAAGGAAAGAAAGAAGAAAAGAAAAAGAAAATGATCAATTGGGTTTGGTCAGATAGAGTAGGCTGGGAAGTAGAGTTTTGGGAAAAAGAACATGGTGTATTTAAGAAATACTTTAGGTGCTGATTAAATGAAGAAATACTTTTCTTTTTTTCTATTCTTTTTCTTCCCAGTCCAGGTATTGAGCTCTGGGCCTGAGCACTGTCCCTGAGCTCCTTTTTGCTCAAGGGTAGTACTCTACCACTTGAGCCACAGAGCCACTTCTGGGGTTTTCTATGATTAACTGGAGATCACAGTCTCACAAACTTTCTTGCCCTGGCTGGCTTTGAACCATGATCCTCAGATCTCAGCTTCCTGAGTTGCTAGGATTACAGGTATGAGCCACCAGTGTCTGGTTTACTTTTTTTTTTTTTTTTTAAAGTAACCACACACATCCCAAGTGTTTGCAGATAGATATTCTGGTCTTTCATGTTTTCCATGTTTCACTTACGAGCTGCTGTTTTCCTCACAGAAGCAGCTGTAATAAAGTGGTCATGAGGGAATTCATCTTACAATTTGAAAACCTCCATTTCAACCAGGGGCGGGTGGCTCACGCCTATAATCCTAGCTACTCAGGAGGCAGCAATCTGTTTTGGGATTGAGGCTGGAAGCTAGCCTAGGCAGGAATGCCTGTAAGACTCTTATCTCTAATTAATCAGCACAAAGGTAAAAACAGTAGAGCACCAATCTTGAGCAAAAAGCCAAGCAAGAGCAAGAGGCTCAAGTTCAAGTCCCGGTACTTTACTGGGTAGGCAGGAAGACTGCATTTCAGCCTGAATCTACCCCAGTAAACTTGGATATTCTGGCAAGTCAGTGAATCCCTTGGCCTTGGCTTCTTCATAGGCAAACTAAGAATAACGAGCCCTTAGCATGGGGAAAATGAAGACAGTCATAAAAGCGCCTTGCATGTTCTCTGTCGTGAGTTTTCCTCATGTGTTGGTCATTATTTCTTTTTGTTATAAATTTAAGCTCAAAATTAGCTGGAAATGAAAGAGGACTGTTCACGAAAACCCTAGATCTGTCATGCAATTAACTCAGATGCTTTCATTCATCCAGAGAACTTGGTTACACTGCCTTTTATTTTAGGCTACACTGCTATCGCTAGCACCAGAATGAACCTGTTAACCAAAATAAAACAAAGTAAAACACTCCAGCCTCAAAGTCACTACCAGTCATAAATAACCTGAGAGTTATTTAAATGAAAATATATTACCTCTATAATGGGGCACTGTCTATAAATCAGGAAGAAAAACAAACAAATAAAAGACCCATTAATGTGAAATGCTGACAAATCCGTTCTCCAGGCCTGCTGTTGGTATTTTCCAAAGCCCTCAGTCAGCACACATTCCTGGTGTCCCCCAAACCTCAGCTGGGGGACCACGGCAAGCTGTCACCATGTCTCTAAAGATGGCATCAGCAGAGTCAGCTGAATCTTTCACTCAGCAAACAAGAGTATGGTGGTGGGGCAGCTGGGAGCTCACGCTTGTAACCCTAGCTACTCAGGAGGCTGAGATCTGAGGTTCACAGTTTGAAGCCAGCCCAAGCAGACAAATCTGAGAGACTCACATCTCTAATTAGCCAGCAAAAAGCCAGACATGGAGGCATGGCTAAAGTGATAGAGTGCTATTTCCTGAACAGAAAATGCTAAGCAAAGAACACAAAGCCCTGAGTTCAAGCTCCCATATACGCAGGAGGTGGAGGAGGGAGGAGGGAAGAGAAAGAGGGAGGAAGAAGAGAAAGAGGAGGAAGAAGAAGAGGAGGAGGAGGAAGAGGAGGAGAAAAAAAGGTATGATTGTTTTTCTAGCAATGGACAGAATATGCCAGGCCCCAAAGAAGCCTTTAACATCTTTCTCATCAGTTGGCCATGGGAGGTTTAGAAAGGATGCCTAGGTATGATACTGCCATCTACAGCCTTGATAAAATAATGACATATTAATAATGAAAAGTTCAGGCTCATCATGGACACAGTTTAATTTTTCAAATTGCTTCACTGAGCAAAGGACATTATCATTAGTTCCAAAAGGCTTCTTGGCTGAGATTTCTTGTGACTCTTGATGGAACCCATTTCAGTTTCATTTTAAGGGAAATTACTTACAGAAGAATCTTCTAGTTGGGCTATGTTTTCCTGAATTTCCACAACACAGTGGTGTTACTGTAAATACCGCTTTGATGTTTGTGCATTGAATGCCGAAAGACGTTGTCAGAGTCATCCATGGGCAGGTCATTTCAGCCCATGGGATGTAGACCCTCAAGGCCATGCTATCCTGACTATTCTACCTTAGGTTTGGCTCTTCCCTCCACCTTGACAGAAGCCAGAGAAAATAGAGGACAACAGGAAGCCTGTCATGTTTCTAGAAGACAATGCTACCTCAGTAACTGGTATTCAACTTACATATAAATCAGAGTCCAGAGGGCCAACCATGATAACGGGGAACTTACAGATTAATATGTAAATCCATTATAAACTAGGTGCTGATGGCTCCCCCTGGTAATTCTAGCTCCTCAGAAGGCTGAAACCTGAGGATCGAAGCCAGTCCAGGCAGGAAAGTCTATAAGCCTGTTATCGCTATCCACAAAACAAACAAACAAACAAACACAAAACCAGAAGTAGCTCAAGTAGCAGAGTGTTAATCTTGAGCAAAAAAGTTCAGGGACAGAGTCCAGACCCTGCGCTCAAGCCCCAGTACTGGCACAATTTTTTTTTTTTTTTAAATCACATTATCAGAGTATTTTAAAAAACAAACCAACTAATTTTACAGAAATAAAAATCAAATCTACCATTTACACTTTCTCATTTTTCTTCTCTCAGCTGTTTGACTTCTGCTATTATCACAAACTTTCCTCCTGCTCCCCAAATTTGTTCTAGGTCTTACTATGAATTATCCTATTTCCTTTTTTTTTTTTTGGTCGGTCCTGGGGCTTGAACTCTGGGCCTGGGCCCTATCCCTCAGCTGTTCAGCTCAAGGCGAGCGCTCTACCACTTGAGCCTCAGCACCACTTCTGGTTTTCGTAATGGTTTATTAGAGATAAGAGTCTCACAGACTTTCCTGCCCTGGCTGGCTTTGAACCGCGATCCTCAGATCTCAGCCTCCTGAGTAGCTAGGATTACAGACATGAGCCACTGATGCCTGGCTCGAATTATCTTATTTTCTAAGAAATGGGTTTGCTACTAATATCTCAATTCTCACTGAAAACCAAAATAACAAAATTCAATGTTTACAATCACTTCAAAAGTTCACGTTTGCATTATTAATTTTTCCTTCATTATATAAATGATTTGCAGATAAGACATTGTAAGATGATGGATTTCAAAAATTAAAATGAAACTGTATCTGTACACACAATTATTTTATTAACTCTGAATGGTTTAAATTCACACACTCAAAGTCTTGAATAAAAAAAGCAAAATTCATTAGAATTATCAATCCAATAAACAGAAGAAATTAGCCGTTTAGACATACTGTTTAGACATTTTCATTTTATGTTTTAAAAATACATCGATGGGGATGGGGCTGGGAAGGTGGCTCAGTGGTAGAGCGCTTGCCTTGCATGCTCAAGGCCCTGGGTTCGATTCCTCAGCACCACATAAGCAAAAAGAAAAAAGCCAGAAGTGGCGCTGTGGCTCAAGTGGTAGAGCACTAGCCTTGAGCTGAAGAGCTGAGGGACAGCGCCCAGGCCCAGAGTTCAGGCCCCACGACCGGACCAAAAAAAAAAAAAAAAATTACATCTATGGGGATGGTTCTACAACTCTGAACAAGTTAAAGGCCCTAAACCACACACACAGAAAGGGTGAGGTTTATGGCAAGTGAATTGTATCTCAATAAGGCTTTTGTTTGTTTGTTTTTGGTGGGTCGTGGAGCTTGGACTCTGGGTTTAGGCGCTGTCTCTCAGCTCTTAAGCTCAAGGCGAGCACTCTACCGCTTGAACCACAGTGCCACTTCTGTTTTGTGGTGGTTTATTGGAGATAAAGAATCTCATGGGCTTTGAACCGTGATCCTCAGATCTCAGCCTCCTGAGCAGCTATGATTACAGGCGTGAGCCATCAGCGCTTGGCTCTCAATGAGGCTGTTTTTAAAGACACATCTAACCAGTCAGTAAGAAAATCCTGCTGGGAAATAATATATGCATTTCCCCCCTTGCTCACCCCATATTTAAGAATCTATACCAAGCCGGGGGCTGGTGGCTCATGCCTGTAATCCTAGCTACTCAGGAGGCTGAGATCTGAGGATCTCGGTTCATAGCCAGCCTGGACAGGGAAGTCTGTGAGACTCTCATCTCCAATAAACTACTCAGAAAAAGCCGAGAGTGGCACTGTGGCTCAAGTGGTAGAGCACTCGCCTTAAGCACAAAGAGACTGCTCAGGGGCAGCGTCCAGGCCCAGAGTTCAAGCCCCAGAACCAGCAAAAAAAAAAAAAAAAAAAGAGTATAAACAAAAGCAAAACAAACCCAATGTTCATTGTAGCCTAGATACGTTGATGCCATCTGCTAACAGTATTTTCTAGGCTGGAAATTTAAGACTCCAATTCTGATTTCTGTTGAGCGTAACCGCGGTGCGAGTGGTCAGACAAACAGAGGCCCCGTAGACAGGGGTCACTCACCGGGGGTAGGCAGCGGACAATGCAGTGGATCCGTGGCCAGCAAAGGTGAAGGTGAGAGGTCGGCAGTTTGGGTTCGAGGAGGAGGAGCGGCCGGGAGGCGGATCCGCCCTCCGAAAGAGAAGCGAGGGGATCCAGCAGCTCCGGAGACGGACGAATCCCTGTTGGGTTTCAGCACCAGTTGTAGGGGTCAGAGACAGGAGGCCTCCACAGGGCTCAGGTGGCGACGAACCGCAGGCCTGCACCAGAGGAGAGAACGCCAACGGGAGAGAGATTATATAGGAGGGGGCGTGGTCTCCGCGGGTGCGGAAGTGACCTCAGAGCCAGGGGGACCTCTCATTGGGCAAAGGAGGCGTGGCCAGGGCGGGTGAGGAAGTGACCTCAGGGGGATGAGGAAGTGATCTCAGAGCCTGGAGTTCTTTTGCTGACCCGTTACAGGTGCTTTCTGGTAAGGCCGTGCGCTGTCCTTCACAAAGAGGAGGGACTTGGAAGGGGGCTGTTCGGCAAACCTAACAAAAGGGTTGCGTGAAATTCCTACTGAGGCCATGATGACCATAAGGCTTAAGGTGTGATTTGGCACATTCTGTCCTGTATTCCCATTTTAAAGCATTCCTTGTTATAGCTTTCATCTGATTTTTTTTTTTTATTTACTTGCTAAAAGGATCAGGTTACACTCCCAACATGATATTTCTTTGAAGTAATCCTGGAGAGAAATATAAAAGTTACCCCAGGACCACAAGATAGATTTGAACTCACTTGATGGCTTTTGAAAATAAATATTGCAGGCACCTGCCACTTGGATTCTGAAAGTAGTAGTTAGAAGAGTCATGTTTGTCTGGGGGAGGGAGGGAAGAGTCCTAATAGCATCAAAGAATCTTAAAGTCAGAGATAATCTCATTAAACCCACTGTCTTCCCTGATGAAGAAACCAGAGCCCTACGCAGGTTAAACCATTTGCCCAAGGTCACACAGCAAATTAGTGAAAGAACCAGACAGACAGTAAGTCTCCTGACTCCCTAGCCGGCTCTCTCTTCCTATTTTATTATTCCAATGAGAAAAGTCTGTTAGATGTCCTCAAGACAAAGAAAAGTTTGTATATAGCATAACCCACGTCCGGCAAGCGCTAAGAAATATTTATTTGTTCTTATTATTTTCCCCCTTTACAGACAGCTTTGTGAGGTATTTGTAAATTAATCTTATTATGAAAAAAATGGGAAGGATCAAGGAACAAACAGCAGCCACATCTTCTCTCAGACTCCGGGCCTCAGGAAATCGTCATCCACAAGAATGAGCCATGAAGTGGACCAAAATGCACTCTCAGATTGTGAACTGAAGCAGCCATTCCAAGAAGCAAGTTCACACTCTCCATCAAAAGCCTTTAAGAGGGTCTCCCTAGGCGAAGACTTTATGTCTGGGAGCCAATTACGTCAATATGAACTAAATCCAGAGACATACTTTTACAGAGCAATGTTCATTGCTGAATTTCTTGTCACGATTATGAAGGGACTGGTGAATGGCATAGGATATCCATTTGATGACCATCATTGTAGTTAATCAAAGAAAAGTTAGAAGAATTTAATGCAGAACATTCCATGTGATATAGTGTGACATTTTAGAGGGAGAACATAAAATTATATGCATATGGGTGTATATTTGGTATACTTTAAAAAATCAAAATTAAAAAGAGCAATGTAGTGGCTTTCTTTGGGTAGTAAAGTAGGAGTGTTTTTCTTATTGTGATAACAAGGAAATTGTTCACTAATTTTCCATGCTATTAGTGGAAATAGGTCATTGTTCTTATAGTAGAAAAATGTCTAATAAATCTTATTAAAGCAAATAGAAAAAAATGAGCCAATAAAAAATGTCAACTATGGAATGCAAATCTACCATGGAAATGAAGTCGAAAGTGGCTCTGGATTCAGATAGTTCCAGCTCCATCAAGTTCTCTAAACACCATCATTTCTCATATTTTCTTTTTTTACAGAATCACATCTGATTAGTATTTAACACAACCTATAGTTCTTTGATGGTCTAAAAAATACCATTCATTCCAGAGCATATGCATCCTTTCTTTCTTTGATTTGCTTAACCAGATTGCACCAATTAGAAACAAAACCACACAGGTGTCTGGACTTAAGGTGGACAGAGAGGCTCCTCTGGCTGCTTCCCATGGATTTTCCTAATTTCAATCAGTCCTCCTTTCAGGACACGAGCAAAGCCATGTCTTCTCTTTGTACCGTGCAGCATCCGAAGTGGCACAGGCCCAGGAAAGGCTCTTAATCCCTCATTTCACCAAACCCCAAATGAACCGGTTGTCTCATAGATCTGAAACACTTCCAAGGTAATAACAATTATCTAAAAGAAATAAACGGTGTTTGGAACAAGAAAACAGGTCCTAGTGAACTAAGAGGTCAACATGTTCTTCACTTAAGAAGAGAATTTGTTAAGAGGATTTCAAAATCCCCAAGTCTCACCTTTAGAGAATCTCCCCCCTGTTGCTTATATTTGGAATAAGCAAGCCAGAGAGAAGAATGCGTTATTCCCTGTCAGCGTGATTCATGCTGCCACATTTGAAATGCAGTGGAGCCTTTCCCGACCAGATCTCAAGAAGACAACCATGAAGGCAAGCTGACAAGCCTGCGCTTCTGCTGTCAGAGATTTGCACATCAATCAATGAGACTCCATATGGCATCTGTTTTCAGTGATCATGTCACTTGCCATCAACATCACATTAAATCCTTGCAGTAAAAACAGGTTCTTTTCCCCATATTCGCAAGCACATGATCTCTCCTTTCTTCCCCGGGCTTCTCACATAAGGAAGAAAAACAGTGCAACAGTGTCTCCTACTGCTGACCGGCATGGTGACACTCATAGGAGGGGCTGCTCTACAGATAGGAATAAACACTTCGGCAGTATTCAATTTCATGCCAGTGTATACTTTCTCTATATTTAACTGAAATGTGCTGTAAATGTTTGCCTTATGCTCTCTCTCTCTCTCTCTCTCCCCCTCTCCCTCTCTCTCTCTCTCTCTCTCTCTCATATCTGAGAGTGCCAGTCTTGGGGTTTAAACTCAGGGCCTGGGCGCTGTCCCTGAGCCTCTTTGTGCTCAAGGCTCTATTACTTGAGCCACTTGAGTCTCATGGACTTTTCTACCCAGGCTGGCTTTGAATCATGATCCTCAGATCTCAGCCTCCTGAGTAGCTAGGATTACAGGCACAATCTTGCTGTATTCTGGCTTCTGGCACTGACACCTGGCTTCTCATCCATTTGATTTTTTATAGGTTCACCCTCACACTTGCCCCTCACCATTCTCATCCTCAGCCATACAAGACAGCTAGTTAAGTCTGTAGTACTGACAGAAGGATCCAAATTATAGAGGTCCAAGAGAGGATGGATGACTGGTGTCAGGATATATTCTTATGGTTTCATTGAAGCATCCCATGGGAATTCACTCGAGAAGAATGCCCCTGAAACCTACAAGAAGACACGTTTCCTCTTTGGTATCATTTCAGATCCTTGATGTAGGAAAAAATGCATGCCTGGGAGCAATTGCACTCGGCCTAGATGCAATTTTGTGAACCCCCAATGATAAAAAGAAGTTGTGACTTTTGACATGACTGAATCAATTCTGAGGTATGATTTGGATCAATCAGTTACTACTTTTCCCCAGATAAATCCAGTATGCTTATATGCTTACCATATGTCAAAAGAATGCCTTGGAAATCTCATGAGTGAGACAATTAGTTTCTTTTCAAAAAATTGGGGAAGGGGGAAATTCATGTGGAAAAGTGAATGTTGGTTCTGATGCTCTCCCTTCTTCCCCAAATTTCTGGCCACTTATCTCATCATGATGAAGTGCTCTTGACTCATGTATGGGAAAAGTTGACTAGCAGGGCTGCACCGGTCTTGGTTGTTCAAGTCATTGCCTTTGAGTACACCACTAGTGGGCTGTACTTGTGCTC
The DNA here is from genome assembly GCF_019054845.1 of Dipodomys spectabilis. Taxonomy (NCBI): domain Eukaryota; kingdom Metazoa; phylum Chordata; class Mammalia; order Rodentia; family Heteromyidae; genus Dipodomys; species Dipodomys spectabilis. The sequence continues at coordinate 9,433,206 of NW_024870681.1, forward strand.
AGTGGAGAAAAATGAAATTGAAGTCCACTAATGCTTCCTAGTGCTTAAGAAGCAAAATAGCTGTTTACTATAAGATTGACAATAGATCTGGTTTTATATCTTTACTATGGTCTATACCATCCATGTTCTATTTGGGCACATAATTGTGTCCGGTCTTGAATCATTCCCAGATTGTTGCTGAAGTGTGTGTGTGTGTGTGTGTGTGTGTGTGTGTGTGTGTGTGTGTGTGTGTGTGTGTGTGTGTGCATGTGCGTACTCAGGTACACATCTGTCCATACTGGGGCTTGAACTCTGGGCCTCAGATTTGCTTGGCTTTTTTGTTCAAGATTGGTACTCTACCATTTGATACACATCACCACTTCTGGCTTTTTGCTAGTTAATTGAAGATAAACCTCTCAGATTTATCTGCCAAGGCTAGTATAGAACTGGGATCCTCAGATCTCAGCTTCTTGAGCAGCTAGGTTTATAGGTGTGAGCACCAGCGCCCAGCTCAGATTGGAATGTTCTTGCTATAGTCCTTCCTTGAAATGATTTAAAAATTCTCCCTTGATGCCAGACATCTGAGCAACAACAGTAACAAATTATATCATATTGTAAAAATCAATTTGTTAATATTTTTGTAGCACTTCAGAAATTCAAAGCTATATGCATCGTAGTGGGTAGCAACTTATGAGATAGTCAACCTTTTCTAATTTGAATCTGTATAAGCACAGACACGTTTTCCTTCTGGATATTTTATTCTTCCTTTTATTGGCTTAAGCATAATACTAAAAGTTTTGATGACTCAATTTGAGTAAAAGATTTTAGTTTGGATAAGAATTATCATTCCATTTAGTAGTGTCATTTTTCTCTCAGTACCCAGAATTTTTTTCTTTATTTTAACATGCTGTTTTTATGCTTTGAGTAAGAAGACTGCTAAAGGTAAACACCAGAGCTAATCTCTAGTTTAGGAAAGAATTGATCACTGTTTAATGTTGTCTTTCAGCAAAAACACTCTAATAAGATAACCAGCCCTACAAGGGTAGAAAGTATTATTTCTCTTGTATGTACAGTTAAACCTTCCATTATTTTCCATATTAATAATTGTATTTGCTTTTGTAGTGTACACTCTCTCTGGATCTCTAAGCTCATTCCTATTAGAATACTTCATAAATAACATTCAAGGTCCCCAAAGGCACACTGGCAGAGAACATTTCCCTCCTTTTTTTCTAACATTGCAGGACCCAAGCATATAATGAGATTATAAAATTATTTTAGAATGGAAAGCTAGGTGCTAGTGGCTCACACCTATAATCCTAAATACTCAGGAAGTTGAGATCCGAGGATCAATATTCAAAGCCAGCCCAGGCAAGAAAGTCTATGAGACTCTTATTTCTAATTAACTAGCAGAAAGCAAGAAGTGGCTCATGCCTGTAATCCTAATCAGGAGACAGAGATCTAAGGATCTTGGTTCAAAGCCAGCTGGGGCAGAAAAAATCGGTGAGATTCTTATCTCCAATTAACCATGGGGAAACTGGAAGTGGTATTGTGGCTCAAAGTGGTAGAATGTTAGTCTTGAGCAAAAGAGCTCAGGGACAGCACCCAGGCCCTGAGTTCAAACCCCAGCACCTACCCCTCCTCCCAAAAAACAAGAATTGGAGGTGTGGCTCAAGTGGCAGAGCACCAGATATAGCTTAAACTACATTCAAGACAAGGAGTAGAAAATAATGAGATAGTAACTTTAAATCAATAATAGAATACAATAGAGAAAATAATTTGAAATTGATTTTTTAAAATGAAACCTTTTAGGCATGGCTCAAGTGGTAGAGCACCAGCCAATGAATGAAGGTTTCAGATCAAGTTTGAATCTAGGTCTTGGAAAAAAAAAAAAGTCTTATTTACTTTGCTGAATACGAGGTTTAAGGCTATCATTAATATTTTTCTGTAAAGAAAGAGTTCATTCTACTTTTCTATCCTCAGTGCTAAACAAAAGCCTGCACAATGCAGGTCACTCAATAAACATGGGAGAGTAAAGAATTCAGTAGGTAAATGGCGCTATATACTTTATACTGGCATTGTTTACAGAAGTGCCTGAAACAAAAATGTAAAGGAAAATGTAAAAGGAAAGTGTTAACAATCTGAATCAAACATCTTTGGTTCCTTGAAATAATCTTGGACATTACTTGGGAACCTGTTGGGAGGAGGGTCAGTTGAACAAGTTACTATGGAAGAGAGGAAAACACAGCATTTAGGCAGTCAGAAGGCCTGAATAGATTCTTTGGGTAATACTGGTGAGCTTTATGCCAATGGTTCAACTTTCATTTTAAATAGCTTCTAACATTTTCTTACAAACCTCATTCATTCTTATATTTCATGCAAATGTGATTTATAGGTAAAAGATCCCATTATTTCTCTAAAGTGCATTTGACTTTTAAAAAAACAAAACAACACAAAAACCCATAACCACAGGGAAGGAGAGGAAACACATTTGGAGTTCTCACTGGGATTGGGGTAAGACTGTGCCCAGCAGTGTGTATGTGGAGAGCCATACAGAAAAGCTTGGCGTATGGGATCAATTTGGGAATAAGGACGTGTGTCTGCATTGGCATCAGGCAATTTGTTTAGACTCAGGAGAGAGGTCCTAAGTGATGTACAAACAAGACAAAAATAAGAAAAGCTGTTGGAAAAGCACATCATCATTAGATGCTGAGTAAAAGCACCACCCCGGGTTGCTCTGTACATAAAACAGCCTACCTTGTGGAATGAAAGATAAATGCTTTTCTGTGTTCTGCCGCTTGCCAATGACGTCACCCTGCGAGTACAAGAAGAGACCTCTGAGCTCCAGATGGTGGCCATCCCTGCCCTCCGGATGCGCTAGCATTTGTAAGTATAAAATTGTTTGCTCAATTCAATTGTATAAAAGCACATTGCCCTTTTCGCTGATATGGGTGGGTGAGCACACTGTTTTATCTTATTATTCTCTTCGGTCTTTGTTAATGTGTTTTTCTGGGTGATTTATTCTTTTAGAATGGTGTTCACAAGCTTTGCCTAAATAATCAGAACAGACCCTTTAGGAACCTCATTTCTTAGTTTCTAAGAGAGATCAGAGGTGTTTTGTGTATGCGTTGTTGTTGTTGTTTTTAAAACATTATTAAACTTTCAAAGATACTGCTTTCTTTCTACCAATACAACACTCATTGACTAATTCCTACCTTCTAATTAGCATACAACCAAAAGTGGAGAATTCTTGTGTGCTTTTGAAAGTCATATACTAAGTAAGTTATCTCAAAACTACTCCCTAAGATACTTTAAAATTTAGAAACCATGTGGTTCAATACCTTCATATTTTAAATTAGGAAATCGAGGTCTAGAAAGGTTAATCAAATCACCTAAAGTTACACCATCCCCTAACTGTTGAGTTCAGACCAAATCCCAGACCTTCTCTACCTTCCCGTGTATTTTCTAATATATGACACAATATGGCTCAAAAGTAGAGTGAATTTTAAATGGGATTTCCAGATGGTAAAGTTTGTTATGCTTCCATTACTTGCTCAAAAAATCTCTGAATTCTCCTCATGATTTTTCTATTTCGTATCTTAAAAGTGACACTACAAGTTTCACTCTGATGAAAATAAAGCTATCTTATCCACTTCCGAAATGGAGTTATTTTTAAAACATGTATTCAACTTTGAGATTTGCTCTGTTGTATATGTCTTCTTAAAGCCCAGATTATGGAAACACTTCTGATTTTCCCATCAGCTATAAAAGCAATACATTTGCTTCAAGATGAGAAAACAATCTATGTATTTAATCTGTTGCACATAAGAGTTCTGCCAGATATTTGGCAGGCACACAATACAAAAGGTTGATGACAGCTATCTTGCAATTTCTAATTGAAGGAGCTTTAAGTAATTGTGCTAAAGCCATGTTCAGTATGTAGAGCAATGAAGAAGCCCAGATCCTGGGGTAGAATCTTTCACTGAGGCTGTTAATAGTATCCAACTTCTCATTCGTAAAGCAGCCAGCTGCAGCCCAGTTGTAGGATGCCATATGAAAAAGAGCACATGAATTTGATACAAATGATTTATTTGAGAAAGCAGAAATCTGCTATTTAAGATTCATGTTAGCTGATTTTTTTTATTAAAAAAAGCAAATACATCTTTGCTTTTGTGCTATCACACAGTAAAATAGGAACAAGCAACTGAAACGAAACTTTGCAATGTTGAGCACATATAACTTCCTTGTCTTTAAAAAAAAGGTTAAAAATGGAATTAGAATACCATTTGGATCTTTTCCTTTGTTTAAAAATGTAAATATAAAATTCAGGAAAGATGTTTCTCATATGATTCATAGATGGTAAACAAAGAATCTACATTCCCAGTTGAGTTTTATAACAAAAAATGAATTTAAACACACTAAATTTCTTTCAAAGATAATATGTTAGTGAAGGAAAAAAGACCACAGGCTGGGAAGGTGGCTCAGTGGTAGAGCACTTGCCTTGCATGCATAAGGCCCTGGGTTCAATTCCTCTGCACCACATAAGCAGAAAAAGCTGGAAACGGCACTGTGGCTCAAGTGGTAGAGCGCTAGCTTTGAGCTGAAGAGCTCAGACCCACTACTGACAAAAGAAGAAGGAGGAGGAGGAAGAGGAGGAGGAAAAAAAATTATAAAGAAAAAAAGAGAAAAAGACCACATTAAATCTCTTAGTAAAGTTGGCTTGGTCCAGCCTATGTCATCATTAATGTATGCTTTTAAAGTCTGTACACAACTTAAAACAGGGAGTGTGTGTGTGTGTGTGTGTGTGTGTGTGTGTGTGTGTGTGTGTGTGTGTGTGTGTGTGTGTGTGTGTGTGTACTGGGGATTGAACTCAGGGTCTTTCATTCTCACTTGGCTCCTTCATTCAAGGTTGACACTCTACTATTTGAGCCACACCTCCACTTCTGTCTTTTTGCTGGTTAACTGGACATAAGAGTCTCACAGACTTTCCTCCCAGGTTGGCTTTGAACCTCAACCCTTAGATCTTGGTCTCCAGAGCAGCTAAGATTATAGGCCTGAGCCACTAGAGCTTGGCTAAAGCAGAAATTTCAAGCTATGAATTTTGACCCATTTATTAGGTCCCAAACAGAATGTGTGTGTGTGTGTGTGTGTGTGTGTGTGTGTGCGTGTGTGCGTGTGCGCGTGCTGGTCCTAGGGCTTGGACTCAGGGCCTAGGTACTGTCCCTGAGCTTCATTGTGCTCAAGGCTAGCACTCTACTACTTGAGCCACAGTGCCACTTCCAACTTTTTCTGAGTAGTTTATTGGCAATAAGGATCCAGACTGTCTTTGAACCATGATCCTCAGATCTCAGCTTCCTGAGTAGCTAGGATTACAGGCATGAGCCACCAGTATCCAGCTATAAACAGAATTTTAAAAAATGAAGTAGACATAGCTAGAGGCATCACTCAAGTGAAAAGAGCACCCATCTAGTAAGCATAGGGCCTTGAGTTCAATTCCCAGTACTGAAAAAAGGAGGGAGGGGGAAGAGAGAGAGAAAAATAAATTATGTTCTATGTGGATGACTTTTTTCTGAGAAGGTATCTACTTTGACTTTAGATATTAAAATGTATTTGCTATGGTGAATTATGATTAAAAATTTGAAAAATACTACTTTAAGATTAGAATAATTATGAAGCCAGGCACTGGTGGCTCACACCTATAATCCTAGCTACATAGGAGGCCAAGATTTGAGGATCAAGGTTCAAAGTCAGCCCAGGCAGGAATGTCTGTTGAAACTCTTATCTCCAATTAAACTCTAAAAAGCCAGAGTTTAAGTGATAGAGTGCCAGTCTTGAATGAAAAAGCTTAGAGACAGCACATAAGGCCCTGAGTTTAAGTTCCAGTACTGGCACAAAATTAAAAAAGAAAGCTAAAACTACAGTGAAACAGTTGGGATCTTCAGTGTGCCATCTTTTCGTGTGCTGGCAACTTTGCTTCTAGTTCATGAAGTACAAAGAACATAGCATTGGGGAATTGCAGACTTCACATTGTTAGTCTAGCTCTGCTCCTCTTGCTGAAGGTCGTCCATGGACATATCAAGGGGCCTCTCTTAGCTTTGGTTTCCAAATAGAAAAACAACACTTGCATATTAAGTGCTTCAGCTGAGCATAATTTCTGGCACATAGTGAAGGATCTAAATGAGATCTATCATTGTTGCTCTTAATGGGGAAGACAGATTTATTTCTCTAGCTCTGTGCTTGGCCATAATTTCCCTTGTGAGCAATAACACATTATTTTGAGATGTCTGACCAGTGGAAAGGCACCATCTGTGCCCTGAACTGAGGGACTCGCTCATTTACTTCAATAAATGGAGCCAACTCAATCTCACAGTGGCTGCTACCCTAGAGAGCTGTGTCAGTGGGCAAAGGATTAGTCTATATTTCATAACAATTTTGTTTGGGGAGGTATTTGTAGTAAGGTGAGCTAAAGTCCCTTTACTTTGTGGTGACAGGTGGTGGTCAGATGATGGTGATGATTAATTCAAAAGTGTGTTACACATTTTTACAATGTGCACCCTCTAAAGATGGTGCTAAATAGCATTTACTTCTAATTGCTAGGTTCTATCTGGAAGCTTTGAGAAAAAGTTCCTATGTCCATAGAAAATGGTGTCTCAAGGACACAAGGAAGTTTTTCACCAAATTGTGTGACATGTGTTCATCTAACTGAGCAGTGCCCCCTGCAAAGAAATTCCCTTGGGAAGCTATACAAACAGGCTAACAATTCTGCCATGGCTGAGAAACATTTTTGGAACTCTTCTATTAGAATTGCCCTATGACCCAGTTTATGAGCCATACCAAAAAAAAAAAATCCAGACTCATTAATTTATAGTCACACATAAATTTTCACCTTTCTGAAGTATGGCCCAGCTTGGTCACCCAGTTTGCCTTTGAATGGTGTTTCTACTTAAATAAAATAAATAAAATCAAATCCCCAAATGTGACTATTTGCCACTATCTTGGGCGTTTCAAAGAGAGAGAGAAAAAAATCACATGTTCTGAAGACAATCCTACAGAGAATTCCAGAATTTCAGGTGCTAGAATAACATGCTTCATGGCAATGAGCTTGCTGAAGGCAGCTCTCTTCTGGAAGGCAAACTGAGGTATATTTAGCTTTACAAGCCTGTCCATTCCATAGCAGTTACTGAGTAGTAATGATTGGCGATTTGTTCTTTCAATTCATTTGAGCACTTACCACTTGAAAGCCATTGGGCTGAGGATCTCACAGTGAATAGGACAGACATTCCACAAGACTTTATCCAAGGAGGAGGCCAAATATTAAGTAACTGTAGTATAGACAGCTGGAGCTGGAGGTGTGACTCAGTAGTTGAGTACCTGTCTGTAAGCCCACGGCTCTGAATTCAAACCCCGGATGTGTGTGTGTGTGAGAGAGAGACAGCATGCAGGAAAGTGAGAAACAGCACACTGTAATGGGAACATTATTTTCTTTCAGGAGACCTAAGCTAGTCTAGGGATCAGAGTAAACATTCTTGAGGAAACTGAAGCTGAGGTTTGAAAGAGGACTGTGACTCTTTCAGGTAGAGGGTGAAGAGTATCATGTTGCAGGAATAGAAAGAACTATAAAGTATGCCAAGAGTGTTTGGGAGAGTAACATCAGACTGGCAGAGAGCAGAACTACACAGAGCCTAATGAGGCAGGTGAAAAAAATGTAAATAGTTCAGGGCTGGGAATGTGGCTCAGTGGTAGAGTGCTTGCCTAGCATGCACGAAGCCCTTAGTTCAATTCCTCAGTACCACATACGCAGAAAAAGCTGGAAGTGGCACTGCAGCTCAAGAGGTAAGAGTGCTGGCCTTGAACACAGAGAGGCTCAGAGACAGAGCCCAGGCCCTGAGTTCAAGCCCCAAGACCAGCAAAAAAAAAAAAAAAAAGATTAAATAGTTCAGATGCATATATTGAACTATTTAAAGAACAGATAAGCAGCCAGGCGCCAGTGGCTCACACCTGTAACACTAGCGACTCAGGAGGCCGAGATCTAGGGAAACACAGTTTGAAGCCAGCCAAGGAAGACAAATCTGTGAAACTCTTAACCACCAAAAAGCCAGAAGTGAATCTGTGGCTTACCAGCCTTGAGCTTATAAAAAGCTCAGGGAGGGCTGGGAAGGTGGCTTCGTAGTAGAGTGCTTGCCAGCATGCATGAAGCCCCCAGTTGGATTCCTCAGTACCAATAAACAGAAAAAGCCAGAAGTGGCGCTGTGGTCTAAGTGGTAGAGTACCAGCCTTAAGCAAAAGAAGCGTAGGGGTAGTGCCCAGATCTTGAGTTCAAACCCCAAGACTAGCAAAAAAAAAAAAAAAAAAAAAAAAGGTGGTGGAAGAGCCCTGAGTCAAGGAGACTGTTAGAGAGACTGTTACAAAAATGACTAAAAATGAGTAGAGAAAGCAAGCAAGACCTGGCGCCGGTGGCTCACGCTGTAATTCCAGCTACTCAGAAGGCTGAGATCTGAGGTTCGCAGTTGGAAGCCAGCCTGGGCAGGAAAATGTAAGAGTCTTATCTTCAATTAACCACCAGAAAACCAGAAGTGGTGCTGTGGCTCAAAGTGGTAGAGCAGTAGCCTTGAATGAAAGAGCTCAGAGACTGCTCCCAGGCTCTGAGTTTAAGCCCCACAACTGACAAGAAAGAAAGAAAGAAAGAAAGAAAGAAAGAAAGAAAGAAAGAAAGAAAGAAAGAAAGAAAGAAAGAAAGGAAGGAAGGAAGGAAGGAAGGAAGGAAGGAAGGAAGGAAGGAAGGAAGGAAGGAAGGAAGGAAGGAAGAAAAGAAAGAAGGAAAGAAAGGAAAGAAAAAGAAATCAAGCAAGCAAGCAAGCAAGCAAACAAGCAAGCAAGCAAGCAAGCAGGCAGGCAAGGTGCAACATGCCTATAGTCCCAGCAGTTGGGATATTGAGGCAAGAGGCTTATGAGTTCAAGGTGATCTTGGCTATATGGTAAAATTTTTGTAATTGAACCGTGTCTGGTACTAGTGGCTCATGCCTATAAACAGAAAGCAGAAATTAGGAGGATCTCAGTTCCACATAGGTTTAGGGAAAAAAATTTCATGAGGACCCGCACCGTTACTCCATCTCAACAGAAATGGGGCACCATTAGGTGGGTGTGAAGAGTGAACACACCAAGCTTGGCAAAGACCTCTGAGAGCTGGGCAGAAGAAAAGAGGGAGGGAGGTATCAAGCCAGGAGGGAGGTGTCAAGCTAGGGTGGCGGTGTGGAGACCAGGGGAAGAACACATTTCAGTAGTGACAAGAACAGGCACCGCAGAGGAGAGCATGCAATCCCTGCTTCACCAGTGATAAGTGGAACTTGGGAGTCAATAGTCACCTCATTGGGGGCTGGGAAGGTGGCTCAGTGGTAGAGTGCTTGCCATGCATGCATGAGGCCCGGGTTCGATTCCTCAGCATCAAATTAGCAGTAAAAGCTGGAAATGGTGTTCTGGCTCAAGTGGTAGAGCGCTTGCCTTGAGCTGAAGAGCTGAGGAACAGCGCTCAGGCCCAGAGATCAGGCTCCATGACTGACTAAAAAAAAAAGAAAAAAAAATAGTCACCTCATTGAACAAGTGATCCCATTGAAGAATCATTAAAAAAATGTCATTAACATATTTGAACCTAAAACAACTGTACATTCATTTGTCAAGTTTTTGGCACTTTGAGTATGATCTGTTTGTGGGAAAATCAGCCTTGGTTTTCATGCATGAAGCATGTCATTCAATGCACTGTTCATAGTTCCCTGTTTCTGTATATTTTTTTTAGTAGATCAAGAACTTTGAGGTCGATGGGAGCCAGTGGCTCACCTCTATAACCCTAGATACTCAGGAAGCTGATATCTGAGGATCACAGTTAAAAATCAACCTGGGCTGAAAACTCTGAATGACTCATCTCTAGCTAACTAGCAAAAAGCTAGAAATGGAGGTGTGGCTCTAGTGGTGGAGCTCCAGCCTTGAGCAAAAAGGCTAAACAAGAGCATGAGACCCTGAATTCAAGCCTCATGACTATTAAAAAAAAAAGTGGTTGTGAAGCATTTGAGTACATAATCCTGGGTATGCACAATCCCCTTATTCATTTCTTACTCAGTTCAAACATTTAAAGCCATTTTTCATTTTAAAATTCTTCCGAAGCATTTTTCATAGAAACAGCCATTTCATTTCCTATTCACGTCGTGCAGTAATGATTTGCATATGAATTTAATTGTGTGATTACAGTAACAAGTATACCTGAGCCTGAACAAGTTGAAAAAAAAAAAAACAACCCAAAACACCAGGTTGAAAAATCACGTTAGTAATGATGTCTAATGACATCAAAAATCCATGAGTGCACTAGGCAGGAACATACTAGTTGTATGTATTCAGTGTGTTGTAGGTAGCAGGTGTGCATTTCATTAGTGCTAGCCTTGAGCACAAAGAAGCTCAAGGACAGCAGTGCCAAGGCCCTGAGTTCAAGCCCCGCAACTGACAAAAAAAATATCCGAAAGCAGGCAGGAATGGAATCCATGGTCACATGGACAACAATTCATCCTGCATCATAGAGAAGGCATCTTTTTTATTGTAATGAAGAGAAATATGGATTCAGGTAAGCTTTAGGCTTATTTTTTTCCTAACATGTTGCAAGTGAGGTAAGGTCAGGAGGGCTATCATTTATGTAGAACAGAAAAGATTGGAAGTGTTGCAGAGGAAGAAGAAAATTCTCACTGTGGGTGGGGTGATCATTCAATGATGAGGTACCACCTGGGGTAGATCAGCACTGGGCTGGACAGGTGAATGGAGGCGAATGAAAAGGTAACAAAGACACAGTCCCTAGGATTCAAATGAAGAGGGAGGCGTAAAACTATTTCAGCCAGAGCTGGTGGCTCACGCCTATAATCATAGCTACTCAAGAGGCTGAGATCTGAGGATCACAGTTCAAAAAAGCCAGCCTGGGCAGAAAAGTTCATGAGACTCTTATCTCCAATTAACTACTAGAAAACCAGAAGTGGCTCTGTGGATCAAGTGGTAGCCTTGAGCTGAAGAGCTGAGGGACAACTCCCACATCCAAAGTTCAAGCTCCATGACTGATAAAAAAAAAAAAGAAAACAACCAAAAAAAAAAAAAAAAACATTTTCAAAGACTAGAATATCAGCAGGATGGCCAGTGACTCACGCCTGCAATCCTAGCTACTCAGGAAGCTGAGATCTGAAGATCTTGGTTCAAAGCCAGCCTGGGAAGGAAAGTCTGTGAGACTCTTATCTCCAATTAACCACCAGAAAACCAGAAGTGATGCAGTAGCTCAAGTAGTAGAGCATTCTCCTTGAGCTGAAGAGCTCAGGGGCAGTGCCCAGAGCTCAAGTCCCATGACCGGCCAAAAAAAAAGACTACAATATCAATTGTGGAATATTGTAAAAAGACAGAAAGTCTACACATAACCAATATGAACGCATCTTAGACACTACATGGCAATACTACCTGTACATTCCTACATGCAAACTTATTTAAGCATTTACATTAACTGTATACAACTCTGTTTATTAATTGTACCTCCATAGAGCTAAAAGGCAACCAACCCATACAGGCCTTACAAATTGAGATATTAATTTTTATCAGCTCAAAAAAATCCCAGCATTCCCAGTCTTTAATGCTGAGTGGTTTAAGAGATAAATAGGCTGTAATCTCATCTATGCAAAGTTCAAAACCAGATACAAAGGCAACTACTACTTATTTTAGGAATAGATACGATAAAAACATAAGGGAAGCTGGGCGCTGGTGGCTCACGCCTATAATCCTAGCTACTCAGGAGGCTGAGATCTGAGGATTGCGGTTCAAAGCCAGCCCAGGCAGGAACCTCCGTGAGACTCTTATTTCCAATATACCACTCAGAAAACCGGAAGTTGCTCTGTGGCTCAAGTGGTAGAGCGCTATCCTTGAGCTGAAGAGCTCAGGGACAGCGCCCAGGCCCAGAGTTCAAGCCCCAGGACTGACAAAAATAAAAAAACAACAAAGAAACCCCAACAACAACATAAGGGAAAGCAAGAGAATGGTTGCCATGGCAGTGGGCTCATGGTTACCTGTGCAGAGAGGAGGAGGAAGAGGATGAGAAAGGCAGCAGTGAGCCATTTCTGTGATGCTGGAAATATTTCTTGAGCTAGGAAATTGATCTAGGAAACTCCATCAGGGAAACATGCCATCTTGGCACAGGGGAGGGTATTTGTTGTAGGAATGAGGTCTTGAACAACAGTGGGAGGAGATGGGGAGGTTCCCCCAGCGGGAGATGGAGGTTGAAGATCACCAGAGTCAGCATTCACAGGCTGAGAAGGCAAGAGCTCCAGCTGCTGAAACAGCTGCAGAGGACTAAGGTCTCAGGCCTAAGGCCTTGCTCGTGGAGGAGCGCAAGCTGCTGCCCCTGTGAGTGTTCAGGCAAATGTTTGGCCATGAGCCTGGGGCTGCAGCTCCGGAAGAGGAGCTGCATGTGCAGCCTGACCCTTCTCTGCCTCTCTGTCTCTACACTCCACACAACAATCTTCCAGGAGCAATGGCTGCACCTTTATCACAGCCTCTAAGTCATCCCCCCGCTGCTCTTTTGGCCACGTGGCGGGAAAAGGGATACTGGAAGCACAGTTCCCAAATTAGTTTGCTAGAATGGACCAATAGAGTCGGTCACATGACCTGGCCTTCATCATTAGCCATTAAAATACGTTTATGAGTACATGTTTCTCTAACTCATAATAAAGAATATCAAGCTGGGTGCCGCTGGCTCACGCCTGTAATCCTAGCTACTCAGGAGGCTGAGCTCTGAGGATCACGGTTCAAAGCCAGCCTGCAGACAAAGCTCCAAGACTCTTACTTCTAATTAACCAGTGTAAGCAGAGGTGTTGTTCAAGTGGTAGAGCACCAGCCTTGTGCAAAAAAGCTGAGAGAGAGTGCATGGCCCTGAGTTCAAGCCCTAGTATGGGCATATCAGCAATAACATCAGTAATAATAATAATAATGATGATGATTATCAATTGATCAATCACAGACCAGGTCCGGCAATTTCAAATGTCATGTCTGACAGGCTCCACTGGGCTATGGGATGTGAGGAAAGCCACAATTCTGGCTGAAGGCACTAGGAAAAATTCACAGAAAAGGAAACACAAATGAATTGCCAGCCATTGATTACTTACTACGGATCAGGCATTCATTCTGCTTTTATCTTATCATTTTGTGTCACTTCTACAATTCTGTGAACTATTTTCCTTCTCATTTTTCAGATGAAGAAACCAAGCTACAGAGAAATAAACTCTCACAACTGTCACATTAGCCACAGAGCAGTAATTTGAATCTACCTCTGATTTACTCCAACCACTTTTTTACTGTTATTGTTATTATCAGTGGTACTAGAGTTGAATCTTGGGGCCTGGTGCTGGCTAGGCTGGTGCCTCTACAACTTGAGCCATGCCACCAGTCTTGTCTTTTGCTATTTTTTTAGATAGGGTCTTACTTCCCATCTAGGCTTCCTGTTGCTGCTAGAATCACAGGTGCATACCACTGTCTCCAGCTTCCCTCCATGGAGATGCAATCTCTTGGACTTTCCTGCTCAGGCTGTCCTCAAAAGTAATCCTCCAGATCTCATATGCCCAAGCTGCTATTATAGGTTGGAACCATTGGTGCCTGGATCGCCAACAACTTTTAATAACTCTCTATAACCTTCTAGGTGGGACTGATCAGAAAATATACCTGGTAGGCAGAGCAAAGGACATGAACCAGAATTGGCTATGTGGAGGGGTGGGGTTTACTTTCCAGACATTGAGAAAGTCAGTGTGGCTGTTCAATGTGGGGGGGGGGGGGAGGAGAGTCATGGTAAAAGATAAGCTGAAAATGTTGTGGATTTTCTTTTTGATACCATGATACAGTGTTTTTAACTTGTAGAGATGAATAAATAGCACCAGAATATTTGAATTAATAATAATATAATATCGTTGAATTAATAATAAAAATAATATCATTCACTAGCTATATGTATACAGAAGTAAGACTTTGCGTCTGGACTCTGTTCTATATGGAGTCCTCTGAAGATCTTCCAATTCTCACAATCAGTCTATGACGAATACAGGTTAGGAACTGTAATTCCCATTCTAAGAATTTCAAATCAGGCTCACAGGCTGGTGGAATAGCAGGCCCTGGGTTCAATTCTCAGCACCAAAACAAAATAAAGCACAAATCAACCGACGCTAGAGAAGATTACCTAAATTGCTCTCTGACAGCCAGACACTGTGGTTCATTTCTGAAATCCTAGCTAGTCATGAGGCTACAATCTGAGGATCAAGGTTCAAAACCAGCCCAGGCAGGAAAGTCTATGAGACTCTTACCTCCAATTAACCACCAAAAAGCTACAAGTGGAGGTGCGGTAGAGCACTAGTCTTCAGCAAAAAGCTCAGGGACAGCACCCAGGCCTTGAGTTCAAGCTTAGTTAGTTGATGCACAACTCTGCCTGACTCATTGTTTTCTCTTCTTCCTACTGATTCTCTAGAACCTGACCCAAGCAAACGTGAAAGTGTAAAGAAGAGCAAAATGGATCAACATCCTTAGGTGATTTCCAGTGAGCTGAGGCCAGACCCAGTGAATTTTCAATTTCTTGATTTCTAGGAGCTAAGAACTAATTGGCATCATCATCTTTGAGAAATTAAATTTTAGTCATGGAATTTGTACTCAAACTGAAATGACACGACTCAGAGATATATTTTGATTTAAGCATAATGACAGCAAATTGGCTCCTAGGAGTAGTACAGTAATTCTGGATAAACCTAAATTTTATGTTTTACACTGAAACCAAGTTTTCTAATTGCAGTGAACAAGAGAATGTAATTAGTCCCAATTGCCAAATCTGAAATTGTGCCAGGAATTTTGAGAGGGGGGAAAAAAGTAGTATTCAACATGAATGCCTGGGAAAGAACGAATGCTCCCAGAAGCCCCTCAACACTCAAGTCCTGCAGCTCCCCAAATCCCAGCATCTTCCACCTTTCCTCAGCTCTCTGACAACTCCTTCCAACTCATAGCTCCTGCTTTGCTATTCTGTTTTCCTTTATTGAAACTGTCATTATTCTAACACTACTACTCAGCTTAGAGCATCTGATTTTAGGAAGGTCTTGAGAATTTTGATTTCCAGTGGCATCAAATGTTTCCTCTTAACGTAACCAGTGAGAAGAAGTTAAAGAAAGGGTAGGGTAAACCATCCACTGAAATTTCTCTCTCCCCTTTTCCCTCCCCTGGCCCCACCCTTTCTCCCTCTTTTCTTTTTTCCCCTCTCTCTCTCTCATCCCTTAATGGTCTTCTGCCTTATCTCTTGGATTGCTGCCTAAGAAAAAGGTACCAGTTTTGAGCCGAAAACCTGCTGTGTATAGAAAGTGTCAGCTGATGTGAAATTTCCCCCACTCCCAGCATGATTGCTTTGAAATTCAAGATTTTACCCCCAAAAATGTTTTTCCTGAAATTCCTCATCCTTCCAAGGCCAATCTGCATGCATCCTCCTCTCAGGAGGATCAACAGAAAAGCAAAAGGGATGACACCACACTGGGCCTCTGTCTGTTCCACTTCCCCCCCGCCCCCCCGCCCCAGAATTGGCTTTTCAGCTACTTTAAACATGTGTATTCATGTTGTCTCTCTTTGTAAAATTATTTTATCTGGAGGCTTAAAAACAGGCTCATGTTTATCATCCTAAGTAATTAGGAGGCTAAAATTGGGGAGGATCACATTTTGAGGCCAGCCTGGGCAAAATGTTTGCAAAATTATAGCTCAACCAATAAAATGCTGGGCACAATGGTACATGCCTATCACCTCAGCTATGCTAAGAAGCAAAAACAGGAAGACTGGGGTCCAGGCCAAAAAAACATAAAGTGAGAATCCATTCAAAAAATCATGAAAGCATTTGGGGCTAACATTGTGGCTCAAACATAAGTAAGAGTGCCTCCCGAGCAAGTATAGGGCCCTGAGTCCAAATGCCAGGAACACACAAACAAGCATACACACATTCTCTCTCTCTCTCTCTCTCTCTCTCTCTCTCTCACACACACACACACACACACACATACACACACACACACACACACACACACACACACACACACACGAAAGAAAGTCATCATAAATATCTTTTCAGGCAATAAAAAAATTGAGGCTAGATACCAAAACATTGCAATTGGTTGGGTTTTTTTTTTTCTCCCACAAAAGCTTTCTCTCTTTCATTAATCTCACTTGGCTTGAAAGATATTGCTTTATATCCAGCCAAAAAAATATGAAAAGATTCCAATAGTAAGCATTTAAGTATTGAGTATATTTCAGTATGTGATGCTGGCTTCGCCAGCCTGTTGGCTCCAACACAAGAATTCAAACTGGAAAGTGTACCTAATGAAGGCTTAGACATAACTTCTGGGAAACTTCTTTGGGTTTAATTTTTTTTTTTTTAGAATTTAACCCTATTAGTCATTTCATATAAGTGGTCCCAAAGAGATCTCCATAAGTGGCCAGCTTTAAATTATATACCTTAGGGATTCCCAGCACTGTAAATGCAAGGGCTGGCCCTGGTTTTAAAATGACAGCTTGCTCAGTCACTGGCAGGATACAGACATCTAAAATTAACCACAATTAACTGAGCCCAACATTCTACCTCTGCAAGGTTATTCTAACCACATCTGATCAAATATATTAGCTGAATTAGATTTAATCTACTGTTCAATATGCATTTCCTTATGAACATCAGACAAATTGTCTAAGTGTCCTGCCTTCTCTCCATGTATAAACGAGGTTGATGCTCTGGCATTCGGTCATGAACTACTGACGTCCTGCAACTAAGGCGTGGACTTTTCTCCTGATTGGGCGCTTGCTCTTGTGTCCATAGCAACAGTCTCTCAAAGGACCTACCTTCTTTCAGTAAAACCCTTAGCTTCCTACTTTTTTAGAAGAAATAAAACTGAGTGGCAAAGCACACAGAACAAGAACAGTAAGGGATCTTGCTTTCAGTCACAGCTTCCTTCTCCAGTGCGTCTCATGCAGACCCTTTTCTGGCTGGTCTGAACAGGAGATCTTGCTTGTTCAATTCTTCCTCTTGCCAGATGAGAATGAATGTGTGTTTTGTGCCAGTACTGGGGCTTGAACTCAGGCTCTCACGTGCTTCCTTGGCTTTTTCACTCCAGGCTGGTGCTTTACCACTTGGAGTTCCAGCTCCTCATCCAGATTTTTGGCTATTGAAGAGCCTCTGATTTTCCTACCTGGGCTGACTTTGAACCTTGATCCTCAGATCTTAGCCTTCTGAGTAGCTAGGATTACAGGCACGAGCCACCAGCGCCCAATGAGAATGAATTTATGATGTAGCCTTTTGGGTTTTGATTTATGTTCTCCCTGCTTCTATAGAAGGGAGAGATTAAAATTCTATTCATACCTTTCAAAATGAAATGAATAGATATAAAGCACTTAGTACCAGACATCAGCACTATATAAATGCTTACTGTTATTGTTTTATTCCAACTCTGCTGTGAAGTCTTCCCCCTCCTTGCTTATTTTCCCATTTGAATTGACATTGCATTTAATCACCTTTTCTACACACTAAGATATTTGAGGGCAAGAACCACAATTTTCCTTTGTCTGATCCTTCTCTCTCAGGCCTACCATACTTTTAAAAAATGTTTATTAGCTTAATTGTAATTACCTCCAAATCAAACTCAGACCTGCCTACACATATTCAGAAGCCAAATTAGTTGATGAGTTAGACAAATTAAAGTTGTCGTTTAAAAAAATCAAGCAAGTTTCATGTTTGTAGTCACAGTATTTGGGACTTGCAAAGGCAAGAGGCCCGTGAATACAATGAGGCCTTGCCTCAAAACAAAACAAGAAAACCATCATACTATCTTAACTAGGAAGGGCAAATACTTGCACATTAGTTCTGTCCTCAAGAGGTTAAAAGATCTCTGTTTACATGAGTAGTTCTCATTTGCCCAGATTCATCTTCTTCATGAAGTTGTGTCCAGCAATTGTGTCCAAGGAGACCAAAGAGGAAATCATCACTTACTAGAGACTAATCCAATGTCCTAGAGATAACAGTCTTTTCCCTTTGATACTTATTCTCTGGAACCTGTAATGGCTGGGTGCTGGGGCAGACAACCAGTACCACCCTCTTCACGCTCACAAAGTGGAACAGCAGATGCACAGACCTGAAGGTGCCCATGGCGGGTCCCAAAGCCTGCATGTGTCAGCTCTTGCCATGGAATTCCCTAAGAAATGAATGGCTCAGGGGCTGGGAAGGTGGCTCAGTGGTACAGTGCTTGCCTTGCATGCTTGAGGCCCTGGGTTCGATTCCTCAGCACCACATGAGCAAAAAGAAAAAAGCCAGAAGTGGCACTGTGGCTCAAGTGGTAGAGCGCTAGCCTTGAGCTGAAGAGCTGAGGGACAGCGCCCAGACTCAGAGTTCAGGCCCCACAACCGGCCCCCCCCCCCCCAAAAAAAAAGAAATGAATGGCTCAGACATCACATTCTACAGCATTGCTCACTTGGATTGGAGAAGGAAGGAAAGAAAGAAAGGGAAGAAGGAGGATGTGGGGTAGGAAGGGAAGTTTGGTGAAGCAGAGAACAGAAAACTGTGAAAAGCTGATTTCCTCCTCCTTCTTTTTGTCAGTTGTAGGGCTTGAACTCAGGGCCTCTTCTTTGTCTTTTGCTTTTTTCTTTTTCTCAAGGCTAGTACTCCCCCACTTAACACTTAACCAGCTTTTTGCTGGTTAATTGGAAATAAGAATTTCACACCTTTATCAGATTTATTTTGACCCAGGCTGCTTTGAACTGTGATCTTCAGATCTCTGCCTTCTGAGTAGCTAGGGTTACAGGTGTGAGCCACCAGCAATTGGCGCTGAAGTTAATCATTTCGATAACAAGAGGGAACTAAGGAAAATGCTTTTGCAGACTATAAGAGAGTTAAACTCCCGGGGGTGGGGATGTAGCTCAGTGGCAGAGTGCTTTCTAAGCACTAAGAAGGCCTGCGTTTGAGTCCCAGTACTACATATTTTTAAAGTGCTTGACTCTCACCCATTAGTATGCTCTAATTGTCCTCAAATTTACTTCTTTTCCATTTGTATATGGACCCCTGACAATTTCTTTTAAGCTAAAAAGTCTCAAGGAGCTCTAGTTCTTAGATGAAAAGGCCTCTCATATTTCCATCATTTGGACTCTCTTAACTCTTGGAATCTGATCATTTGTGGGGCTTGTTTTTGGCAATGCTGTGGTTGGTGTTTGCCAGACAGGGTATTGTACCGCTTGAGCCACACCCTCAGCTCTTCCCACCTCTATTATTTTTTAAGTAGAGTCTCTTTTTTTTTGCTAGACCTGGACCACAATGACCCTCCCATGTACATTTCCTGAGTAGCCTAGATGATCCACGTTCATTTGGTAGCCCACATGGTCCTCGGATCTCAGCCTCCTGAGTAGCTAAGATGATAAGCTCCCAGTTTCCTTAAGGATAATTTTTATGTGTGAGAAACTTTTAAATATATGCCACATAAAATATGTAAAACATATATAACTAAATATATGCATTACCTAATATTTATGTATATGTATATATATATATATATATCTGCTGTACACTGTGTTTCTTGCCATAAAATTATAATAAAGCCGAGCGCTGGTGGCTCATACCTGTAATCCTAGCTATGAGATCTGAGATCTGAGGATCACGGTTCAAAGCCAGCCATGGCAGAAAAATCCCTGTGAGATTCTTATCTCCAATTAAGCACTTAAAAACCAGAAGTGGAACTGTGGCTCAAGTGGTAGAGTGCTATCCTTGAGCACAAAGAGGCTCAGGGACAGCACCCAGGCCCTGAGTTCAGGCCCCACAACTGGAAAAAAAAAAAAGATAATACTAAAAATATTTTTTTGAAAAACACTGCTCTTTTATCTAGAATGTATAAGATGCTCAATAGGTGGATCTGCTCCCCATGGGCTCAGAAGAGATGAAGGCTCCATCTGGATGCTTGAATCGAAATGCAATGAATTTGCATGCTTTTTCTGCTTATTTGACTGCTTGCTCTTTAAGCCTCAAATGATTTTCATTCCCCAAGGAGGTATCACAATGCTAAGTGCTTACATATCCAGCAACAGACCTAAAAAATATATGAAAACAATCTGACACAGTTGAAAAAGGAAATAGACAAGCTAGTCAGAACATTTCAAAGCCTCTCTCAGTAATTTGTTTCACAAATTGACCATCAATAAAGGTACCTGAAGCCAGAATAACATCATCAATCAATGTAGGTGGATGGATTGCTAGATTCATATGACTCTCAAGTGTCCCAGAGACACCAAGAGATATCATAGTCTGGCTTATAAGTCTCAAGGAATTCCAAACAACTTAACACATACAATGTGTATTTTTCAATGCAACAAAATTCAGTTAGAAATTTGTAACAGAGAGCTACTTTTTAAGTCCCAGATATTTGGAAACTAAACAATATACTTCTAAGTAACCCATGGGTCAAAGAAGAGAACACAGGAAAATAACAAAGTGTTTTAAATAGGGAGAAAGTTTTGTTCTAATAGTATTAGGAAAGAAGAAAGGTCTTAAGCAATCCATCTAAACTTAAACCTTAAGAAACTAAAAAAGGAGAGTAGATCAAACTTAAAGTAAGAAGAAAACAGAAATTAATAAGGAATATAATAAAAATTAGTAAGAGTAACAGAGGAAAGAGTAATAGAGAAAATCAATACAACCAAAAGCTGGTACTTTGTAGAGCCAGTATTACTGACAAAAGTATAGACACCTTAATCAAGTGTGGAGAAGACAATACAAATAGCAGTAACAAGAATCAAAGAAGATTACTATATATCCCATGGTCTGTGAAAGGAAAATAAGACTTGGGGAAGTTTTATGTCCATAAGTTTGAAAGCTTACAATGGAAATAAAAACAAAATGAAAAACAAACAAAACCTTAAAAAATGTAATCTACCAAAATTTATTATTAAAAAAAAAAAGGCTGAATGGGCCTAGAGGCTCATCCCTGTAAACCCAGCTACTTTGGAGGTGAAAATCAGGAGAATCACAGTTTGAGATCAGCCCAGGCAAAAAGTGTCCATCTCAACTGATAGGCTGTGCATGATGACACATGCCTGTGATCCCAGCTTTGCAGGAGCCATAAGTAGGAGGACTGATGTTTTAGCTGACCTGGACAAAAATACTCTATCTGATGAACAACCTAACAACAAAAAAATGCTTAAGTGGTGCAAGGTTTTAAGTTCAAGCTATTACCAACAGAGGAGAAAGAGAAGAAGAAAAATAATAGATAACTGGAATGGCCCTGTTTCAATGAAACTAAAACCATTGAAAACAATCCCACAATGGACATTCCCCCCTGAATTCTATCTCACATTTGAGGAAAATAAAATCAATTCTCCCTATGCTTCTAGAAAAGTGTAGAAACATATTTTCCAACGCATTCTCTCAGAGCCTTACTTCAGCACTTAAACACCAAAGATACTATAGTAAAAGAAAACTTTATATTAATGTTCTTTGTAAACACCAATCTAGATCTCATAGACAATGAAAAAGCACTAATAAAAATCCACTATATAATCCTAGCTACTCAGGTGGCTGAGATCTGAGGTCATAGTTCGAAGCCAGCTTGGGCAGAAAAGTCGCCTGTGAGACTCTTATCTCCAACTAACCACTCAAAAATTAAGTGGCACTGTGGCTCAAGTGGTAGAATGCTAGTCTTAAGCAAAAAAAAAGAAAAAAATAAAAGCTCAGAGTCAGTGCTTAGGTCCTGAGTTTAAGCCCCAGGATTGGCACAAGAACAACAAAATATATCTGTCTCCTCACCAGGCCTACTGGGCACTGTGCTGGGGGATTAAGCCAGTTCAAGTGAACATTCATTCATCCTTTTATTCTTTACACTGTCCCATGCATGTAGGGTGTTGTCAATCCGTGTACTGAGATATCATTTGCATACAGTAAAATTTATACAGTCTCAATGTAAAAGTAGGTGAGTCTTGACAAAGGTATAAGCCTGGAATTATCCCTGCCACCATTATGCAGACATATGGCTGGTATATTTTTAACAAATGAAAAAAATGCTTAATGTTATTAGGGAAATGCAAATTTAAAATCACCCTAAAATGCTACTACACATTCACTAGAATGGCTAAAAACTACTAAGATAGATCATATGAAGTGTTGACAAAAAATATGGAGGAAATTAAACTTCTGTACCCTCCCAATAAGTAGGTAAAAAGATACAACTACTGGGGCTGGGAAGGTGGCTCAGGGGTGGAGCGCTTGCCTTGCATGCCTGAGGCCCTGGGTTCGATTCCTCAGAACCACATAAGCAAAAAGGAAAAAGCTGGAAGTGGCGCTGTGGCTCAAGTGGTAGAGCGCTAGCCTTGAGCTGAAGAGCTGAGGGACAGCGCCCAGGCCCAGAGTTCAGGCCCCATGACCGGACCCCCTTCCCTCCCCACCCCCCCACCCCGCAAAAAAAAAAAAGATATAACTACTTTAGAAAGCAGCCTGGCAGTTTTTAAAAATGTTTGTTATATACTCCTCCCCAAGTGATCCAGGTCCTACTGCCAGGTTGTCATTCAAGAGAAAGGAAAGCAGATTTCCATATAAGTGTACACAATTTATTTGTAAAAGCCCACACAGAAAACAACTCACATGCCTATTTATCATGTGAATCAACAAATTCTGGCTTGCTCATAAGATGGAATAGTATGTGCCAGAAAGATGCAATGGAATACGGTTACACGGAACCTGATTCAATCTCCAATGATTATACAGAATAAAAGTAATCAGATAAAAAGGAATCTGCGCTGTGTAATTGTATTGTTCCATTTATACAGAATTCTAGAAAGTGACATTAATTTACAGCTACAGAAAGTTAATCAGTGGTAATTTAGAGAGAGAGATGAGGCAACTGGAAAAAAATGGAGAGAGGGAGAAGCTACAAGGAAGGTTGAGCCCACATTGTGAGCTGATGAATTTGTTATCTTAATTGAGTTGATGGTTTCAGCAGGTCTAAATATGGAAACCTGAGAAATTATATACTGCTCCTTAGTACTACATACACAAAAGATAAATGAATAAGACTTGAAATCTACATTATGTTAACATGGTTTAAGGGAATATAAGATTTCATATATGAACTTCAAAAGTTTATAATAAATAAAATTCTAGAAGGACATATGATAGGTAGAATGCGAACTTCTTTCTTTTTTCTCTGGGAGATGAGATTATGGGTAGAATTTCTACTTTTAAGATTTTGGGGGGCTGGGAAGGTGGCTCAGTGGTAGAGTGCTTGCCTTGCATGCCTGAGGCCCTGGGTTTGATTTCTCAGCACCACATAAACAAAAAGAAAAAAGCCGGAAGTGGCGCCGTGGCTCAAGTGGTAGAGTGCTAGCCTTGAGCTGAAGAGCTGAGGGACAGCATCCAGGCCCAGAGTTCAGGCCCCCATGACCGGACCCCCCCCTAAAAAAAAGATTTTTGTATTGCATGATTTTCTTTTGTCAGTCCTGGAGCTTGATCTCAGGGCCTGAGCATTGTTCCTGAACTCCTATGCTCAAGGCTAGCACTCTACCACGTTGAGCCACAGAGCCACTTCCAGCTTTTGAGTGGTTAATTAGAGATAAAAGTTTCTTTTATATATATATTTATTGTAAAAATACAGTTACATGAGTAAGGTAATGAGTACATTTCCTATGGAGCATTGTTACTTCCTCCTTTTTTTCCCCCCCTACCATCCCTAGAGATAAGAGTTTCTTGGGGACTTTTCTACCCAGGCTGGCTTTGAACTGTGTTCCTGAGATCTCAACCTCCTGAGTAGCTAGCTAGGTGTGAGCCACCAGCACCTGGCATATTGAATGGTTTTTATTTAAGACAATTATTATTTTTTTAGAAGAGAAAATCCAATCATCTCATTTAATATAATCAAAACATTTGTCAAAACTAAACACCTTTTTATGCAATTAACTATCTAGAAATAGATTAACTAGAAACTAATTAACTAGAAATAGAACACCCAACATTACAAAAACCACACTGAATAAACCTAGATAACATTCTATTCAATAATAAAAATCAAACATTGTCCCTTTAAGATCAGGAAGAAGACAAGATAGCCAATATAACCATTTCTATTGTTTAAGTGTGAAAAATCCATTAAATGGTTTGCCTTTTAGAAAAATGTGGTCTAAAATGTTCACTAAGGATTTCATGATAAAATTATTAATAAAATTCATTCATACCTAGAGTTTAAAATGTCTTACTTTTTCATTGAAAGCTTCTAGAAAGTGTTTTTCTATTGAAAGATCATGAACAGCTTTCTCGAAGAGTGATTTTTAAACTTTATAGGCAATGGTTCCTAACCAATAGTTTTGAGCATAAAACATACAAGATGTTGGACGCCGAGTAAAA
Source organism: Dipodomys spectabilis (assembly GCF_019054845.1). NCBI lineage: Eukaryota > Metazoa > Chordata > Mammalia > Rodentia > Heteromyidae > Dipodomys > Dipodomys spectabilis. The sequence continues at coordinate 9,457,606 of NW_024870681.1, forward strand.
TACATCTTTCATCACTTCACGAGATGACTTCCCACTAAACAAACACCTGGGCTAAGAAAATTAATGGATAAACCAATATTGCAAGCCTGGGCGACATTCATATATATTGGATTAGTTTACATTCACATCATTACTTCTTGTTGAAAAGTATTCCATTTAAATGGGTTAAAATTTTGCTTCTCCCAATACATGATTCACATTTAAACACAGACTGAAAATGTTCTGGATAAAAGTTTCGAAGCCCTGGGATTGTTTTTGAAAAGATACTGTAAAACAATGGACTTAGGTAGAAAAACCTCAAAGTGCTTTTAGAGGCCTGACTTAGTAAAGTGTCTCAAAGTGAATCGTCTTCAACTGTTCACAATCTGCATCAAGAAATGGTGGCAAGTTCGAGGCCTAATTAAAGATACGAAGTTATATTTAAAACATAAATTGCATCATTTCTCAGCACCAAATTTTATCACCGCTGCCTATGACAATTTAAACAACCAACCCCCCCACTAAACACGTTATAAATCATATGCCCTCCCCAACTCTTAAGTAAAACACCTACCAAGTACACAATCAAATTAAAACCATGGGAGAGATTTATTAGCTTGTAGATGTTCCTAATTATTTGAAAAACTTGTCTTAGGTTCAATCATAACCACTTTTGAGAGCACATTTAAGTCCTCAGGAAGGAAATCGAGTCTCCAAGCAAGTGGGCACAGGCGGTGTTCACCAAGCCAACATCCCAGGGCTAAGCAAATTTTGGTCAGGTCTTATAGCTTATGTTCCTAGTGCTCCCAACCATGCTCACTCTCCTTACTATCCAAAAGGATGGCTATGCTTAGAAGATGCAAGAATACGTATGGAAGGTAAACTGGGAAATGGGCGATTCCCTGGGAAAAAATGGGGGTGGGGGTGAGGGGGGAGGAGGGGAGATTTATTACCTTCAATTATTTTTGTTAAAAAAAAGACTTTCCTCGGGGCACAGACACATAATATATTGTACTTTCCATTACTTAGTGCAAATGTAAAACATATCTAAAAAACACATTTCATCCTCCTAACATATTAAAATAACAAGTACGATGTCATGACATTCATTTGACAGATGGACTGTCATTTAGCAATGTCGTACAACATTAGTTAACAGCAAATTAATATCATCAGACCTAATTTTTATTAAACATTTAATAACGATCAAATTGCAGAAAGAATCTTACACGTGTTTACTAATGTAATAGGGCAAAACAAAGATGGAGAAATATGCAAATATAGTCTGCATTTTTAAATTAACAGCAGACTAATCCAAAATCTTTGATCTCAGAACCTCACCCTCCTCATCAGATTTATCCTTCACTAAAGTATTGATTTTTTTTGACAAGTTCTCATGTACATTATGAACTGGCTCATAAAAATTTTCAGCATATTGTACTAGGTTTATTATAACCATCTTTACTATATATTACCACCAGTATCTTTCCATCAACACCAGCTGCTAAGCAAACTCAAGTGACAGAGTAAATTCATGATTAGTTCATAGAAAAGAGAGCAACATAAATTTAATTTCATTACACTTTGGCATTGAAAGCCACATTTTATACGCTAGTGACCACAAATGACTTCTTTTGTTTGTTTTTATCTTTTACTTTTATCTTTTGCTTTGTGTGTGTGTATGTGTGTTGATTCTGGGGTTTGAATTCAGGGTTTGGGTGCTGTCCCTCAGCTTTGCTGCTTAAGACTAGTGCTTTACCACTTGAGCCACAGCTCTACTTCTGGCTTTTTGTTGGTTAACTGAAAATAAGAGTCTCATGGACTTTCCTGCTTGGGCTGGCTTTGAACTAAGATCCTCAGATGTCAGCCTCCTGAGTAGCTAGTTAGATGTGAGCCATCAGCACCAAGCTCACAAATGGCTTTTACTTGATCTAGACCATTCTAGAATCAAATCCAGTTTAAGTAGGTGTTAATTTTATTGATATCAAAATTGGATGTTTCTTGAATAAAAACCCTTTTTATGGTCTTGGAGCTGGGTGCTGTCCCTGAGCTCTTTTGCTCAAGGCTAACATTCTATCACTTTGAGCTATAGCTGCACTACCAGTTTTCTGGAGGTTAACTGGAGATAAGAATCTCACAGACTTTCCTGCCTGTTGCTTTGAACCACAATCCTCAGATCTCAGCCTCCTGAGTAGCACCCAGTTCTTGCAATTTTATTCTCACTGATAATTTAAGAGGTTCTATAGACCTTTCTGTTAATGTTTTTTTTTCTTTCTGTAGTATACAAAGGACCAGGCAAAATCAGAAGGAGAACTTCCAACTTAATACTAGGGTTTGAATCGCAACATCATTCTTGATTCCTTTACATCAATTCTTGTTTTGTTCTCATGATAATGTTAACAATCTTTTTTTTTTTTTTTTTTTTTTTGGGTCCGGTCGTGGGGCCTGAACTCTGGGCCTGGGCGCTGTCCCTCAGCTCTTCAGCTCAAGGCTAGCACTCTACCACTTGAGCCACAGCGCCACTTCCGGCTTTTATTCTTTTTGTTTATGTGGTGCTGAGGAATCGAACCCAGGACCTCATGCATGCAAGGCAAGTGCTCTACCACTGAGCCACCTTCCCAGCCCAATGTTAACAATCTTATTCTCACTAATGTGCAGCTATTCCTAGACTGTGGAATTTTGAGACCTCCAATTTGGGGCAGGAAGGTACATCTAATACAATAATTGATACAGACACTTAGAACTTTCAAACTCAAAATTTAGCTCCTACCTTCAGAGCAAATTAACAACAGCATGGTTTCTCTATCTGAAAAGTATGGATTGTATCACTCACTCATTATTCATACAGAAGTCTATTATGTCAATTGTAATAATATTAACAAAGGATAACTAAAAACATGGCAGTATGATATACAATTCAACGATTGTTTTACTATACTATTATTGGTACAAAATATTTTAGAGGAAATGATTTGAACCATAGAACTGATAAACATTTTGGGCATAGGCTCAAAGTAGAGTCAATATTCAAATCTGAGTTTCTGGCTATTTTAGTCAGCTTTCTGTCACGATAGCAAAATATCGGAGATGAGTAAGTTATAAAGAGGAAAAGTGAATCTTGGCTCACAGTTTGGGAGGTTCCAGTCCATAACAGATTGGCTCTTTCAGGCTTGTGGTGATACAGCACACCATGGAGTCCAGAATGAAGCAAACCATCTCCTGGACAGGAGGCAGATAAAAAGGAAGGGGCTAGGATCCCGAGATCTTCCTCAGAGCACATTCCCAGGGACCTGAGTACCTCCCCTGGGACCGATCTCCCAACAGTGTATCCTGGCTGAGAACCAAGTGTTTGACAGAACTTTGGGGTCACTAAGCACTCCAAACTATAGCCGTGGCATTAGCAATGTGTACCAGAATAAACTGATCTTTATACATATACATATATTATGTATTATATATGAATATATATGAATGTAATACAGTATATATTGTATATTTGTATATAATATGTACATTTAATATATAATATGTAATATACATATAATATACTGTATAATATATGCTACATTTTATTTAATACTCTATAATATATACTACATATGAACTATGTATATAATATATAGTATATACTATACAGTATGTATTATTAACTTCAGTTAGTTCATAATACAAATAGTTTTCAATGGGAAGAAACCACATATTCCAAATACACTGAGTGATTATCTGATGTCCTTTAAGTCAAAGTTTTGTAAAAATATAAGTTGGTAAATCAGAATGTCCTTTATGATCCAAAGTAAGCCATCAAGTCTGACAGGTCTTTTAACAGGTTTTTTAATTTTGTACTAGTCCTTGGGCTTGGATTTGTTCTACAACTTGGGACATAGCTCCACATCTAGCTTTTTGGCAGTTAGTTGGAGATAGAGTCTCATAGACTTTCCTGCCCAGGCTGGCTTTGAATCACAATCCTCAGGTCTCAGCTTCCTGAGTAGCTAGGATTACAGCCATGAGCCGCCAGCTCAACCTATTTAATTTTATGTATATTATTATTATTTTCAGTTTTGAGGACTGAGCCTAGGCCTTTGAAAGGCAAGCAGACTACCTCTAAACTACCCTATAGCCCAACCCCGAAACCTACTTTAAATGCAGATAGAAAAAAATACAACTGCCATTAATTTACTTATGACCACCGTATGTGAACTCCCTTGAATCCTCTAAATATAGCATCTTGTTTGTTTTCCCAAAATGACAACAAGTGTTGGCAATTGTAACCATGGTGAAAGCCAGCTGTGGTAGTGTGTGCAAGACACGCCCTCTGTCCCTGGTGCCTGGCACACACAGACAGGCACGGAATGTCTTGTGATAGAACGGTCTGTTAGACAGGCTCCTAGGCAGTGTCAGAATGAGGGCTGGCCACCACAGAGATGAAGTGCTTCATTAAAAAGTAGACGTTTAGATTTTTAAAAAGTTGGAAGTAGTTGAGAGCTGGTGACTCGCACTTTTAACCCTAGTTATTCAGGAGGCTGAAAATCACAGTGTGAAGCCAGCCTGGGCAGGAAAACACACACACACACACACACACACACACACACACACACACACACACACACACACACACGAAGTTGAATCTTTGTACCAGCCCAATATTGGGTGCGTCCATGTTGGCAAGTTCAGTCAGGTGACCCATGATTATTGGGTCACAGTTAAGTGACGACCCCGGCTCCCTCGGCTCCCCTGGCTGCATGCCCCACCACCACAGGGGCAGAAGCTGCTGAGCTCACGACCCCTCCAGACTTGATGGGACAGAGCTCCTCTCCTCATTGTTCACTTGTGTCCTTTGTGGTGAAACAGTTGGCTTTAAATGTGCCTTCCTGAGATCTGTGAGTCATCATTCACACAATGACATAGGTGAGTCACTCAGGAAGTCCCGTTTGAAGTTGGCTGGTCTTACCCTAGGGATTTAAATATTGGAAGCAGAGTGCATGCCTAGCCATCAGAGGCCCTGAGTTCTAATCCTAGTACCAACTAAAACCCAAAAGAAATTCACCTTCCTTACTTAGGGAAGACCTACTGACCTATCTCCCAGTGCAATGGGCTATGCAGAATTGTCCTTTAAATCAAACCAGCAACTGCCAGAATAGACCCCTTCCCACCCCAGACCAAACATTGTATCTGAACAGACCCAGAGGACTCACCTAAGAGGTTGGTTTTACTGTCTTGCCCTGGGCCCATATAAACTTAAAGTACTTCCCTTGCCAGGGCTGAGTCTACTACTGAAGGCATCCACATGCTTTTAAGAGACCATCCTGAGCCAGGTACCTGTGGCTCACACCTGTAATCCTAGCTACTCAGGAGGCTGAGATCTGAGGATCAGGGTTTGAAGCCAGCCTGGGCAGACAAGTCCCTATGAGACTTTTATCTCCAATTAGCCACTCAAAAACTGGAAGTGGCACTGTGGCTCAAATGGTAGAGCGCTAGCCTTGAGCACAAAGAGGCTCAGGGCCAGCTCCCAGGCCCTGAGTTCAAGTCCTAAAACTGACCAAAAGAAAGAGGCAGGGAGAGAAAGAGGGAGGGAGGGAGGGAGGGATGGAGGGAGGGAGGCTGAACCTTAGGAGCTATACCTGGGCTATATCATTCACTAGTCAAAATGGACCAGTCACTCAGAAGAAAACTTTGTGGACCCATCTCAGCCCTCAACATCCTGTTCAAAAGAGATTCCAAGTCTGGGAACACAGGCAAATGATAGAGCGTATGTCTGCACCCTTGCTCTAGAACATGGTGGGCAGGTATTATTCTACTTCTGGGTCACACTATCGCTTGCTTCCATTAGTTGTCCTTCTGACTTGTCACTAGTGGGGCCTTCCATACTGAACTGTTCCTTAAAATCCTTAGGCAATAATAAAAAAAAGTGAGGAAATGTGTGGGTTGGGGAGGGATGGATGAGAATATTGAAAGGGGTCATTGACTAAGATGTTTTTGTATTCATAAACTGTTAAATGACAACTCCTTTGTACAACTACTTAAAGATAATAAAAATTCTCCTAGGCCAAATGTGGTAGTACATGCCCATCGTCCCAGCTACTGTGAAGGGAGAGGCAGAAGGATAGTTTGAGGGCGGCTTGAACAATCTTAGAGACCTTGTTTCAAAAACGAAAACCACATTGTGGGCATGGCTCTAGTGGTAGAGTGCTTGCCAAGTTAGGCTCAATCTCCAGTGCAAATAAATAAATAGATAAACAAGCCAACCTTTTTTTTTTTTTTTTTTTTTTTTTTTAGTACTAGATATGTGGCTCAGTGGTAGAAGCTATACCTAATTTTTTTATTTTTTTTATTGTCCACTGTGGGGATTGAACTCAGGGCCTGGGCACTGTCCTTGGGCTTTTTTGCTCAAGGCTAGCACTCTATCACGTTGAGCCATAGTGCCACTTTTGGTTTTCTGGTGATTAATTGGGCTTTCCTGCCCAGGCAGGCTTTGAACCTGAGTCCTCAGAACTCAGTTACTCAGTTTCCTGAGTAGACAGGATTACAGGCATGAGATGCCGGCATGTGGATCCTCCCTCCCCCCCTTTTTTTAATTCCAGTAGATTTTATATTAATCATCTAAGAGACATTCCAGTAAATCTGCCATGTCTTGGCTAACAATGTCCCTAAAATGAACTCACTCAGCTATAGACTCGGGACAAACACAGCTAAAGAAAGGTTTTAATCTTCCCCACATGACTCCCAAACCTGGCCAGAAACAGCCCTAGCAGACAGATCAGAACTTCTCAACAGCTCTGGAGAATGGGACTCCGCCTTGCCACTCTGTTATGTGGAGCAGTGTTCGACTGTCTCTGTCTGCCTCTCTCCCTCCCACCCCGCAGCTTGGAGTAGGGCCTGGGCACCAGCCCCTGCATCCCAGAGTTTTGTCTTTGTGAACTAAAGGCTGACACAGATGCTCACCTTAAAGCGAACGACGATGAAAGTGAGAGCCAGCGAAAACGAACAACAACCCGCTTGGGAGGATTTTTTCTTCAAAGGATGACCGGCCATCCTCAAAGCTTGGAAATGGCTCCACCTGGGGTCTTGGGCTTACAGGGTTAAGTGTCTGCACATCTTAGTGGGCAGCGCTTGAAGAAGATACAGACTGAGAAGAGGAAGAGGAAGAGGAAGTAAAACTCAAGTGCATCTGGATAGCAATTTACCCCCCTGGGAGTGGTAGCAAAATTCCACCAAGAAAAGTAATGCCCACACTGCTGCTGCTACCGAAGATGATGGGTTTTATGAGGAGAAAACTGGAGACAGTTTCAGCAAAAAGAAAGAAAAAAAGCTGAGATATTCCAGCCCAATCTGTGCAAAAATCAAACCAAAATGAAAAAAAAAAAGACTCCAAACGATCAATGTCCAAATTAAAAGGTCAAGAAACAGAAAAAAAAAAAAAAAATTCCTAAAATCCAAAAGGACTTAATGCTATAGAAGCCATTAAAGCAAAAAACACAAGCAAGTATAGAAAAAGCACATTCAACAGCCCTGGTACTACTGGCAAATGGAGCCCAAAGATGGGAAAAGGAGGGCTGGGAATGTGGCTTCGTGGTAGAGTGCTTGCCTAGCATGCAGGAAACCCTGGGTTTGATTCCTCAGTACCCATACACAGAAAAAGCTGGAAGTGACACTGTGGCTCAAGTGGTAGAGTGCTAGCCTTGAGCAAAAAGAAACTCAGGGACAGTGCCTAGGCCTTGAGTCCAAACTACAGAATTGGCATTAAAAGAAAAAAAAAAGATGGGAAAAGGAAGAGGGTAAAAAGAGGCCACACTAAGCAGCATCAACATCTGATCTGTCAGTCCCTTCTTCTCCTAGGCTGGAAGCAGCCTTCCTCTATCGCCCATGTCCTGGTGTGGCTCAGTGGACCCTCCACACTGCTCTCTGTTACTTATGCATAGGACTGGGCTCCAAACACCTTCATATCCCCTTAGCTACCTGAAAACTGCCTGAAGGAACAGGAGGAAGAGAAAAGGAGGATTCATCACCAACTTGAGTCGCCCAAATTACTAAAATCGCCTGCTGTTTTGCTGCTCTGTTTACTTACAGATGGTGCTTGCTGTAGACTTTACTGAGGCCCCAGTGATCCCACCTGCAAACCATCAAGTCATCACACATTTCCCACCACCACGAGAGGGCGGGATCCCAGCTGGCTTAGCCTGAATTGGATGCCATGTTGACACTTCAGATGACCTTAGGCTCATTATGATCTCATTATAATGCTAAAAAACAAAAACCCAAAACACCCCAAACCCTATACCTACCAGTGCCTAGACAGATATAACTATGCCCAAATTATGGGAGGAAAAGAGGTGTTATCCTGATATATAATATATATATATATATACACACACACACACACACAATATCATATATGTCATGACATATATCTGTGTGTGCATGTGTGTGTGCTGGCACTGGAGCTTGAACTCAGGGTCTAGATACTGTCCCTTAGCTCTTTTTTGGCTCAAGGCTGGCTATCGACCACTTGAGTCATAGCTCTACTTCTGGCTTTTTGTTGAGTAACTGAAGAGTCTCATAGATTTTTTCTGCTCAGGCTGACTCCAAATCACAATCCTCAGATCTCAGCCTCCTGAGTTAGCCAGGATTACAGATGTGAACCATCAATGCCCAACTACTGTCAAAGTTTATTGAGTAGGAAAAGACCTGCAGATACAGCAACAGCATGAGAATCGAATTCACAAGAATTCCTAGTGAAATTACACAATTGGGTGTTGAAACACACCAACAAACACTTTTATTGTAAGCATGGATTTGCTTCTGTACTGCCCCTTGCAATATGTAATTAAACAATTTCAGTGGTCTTTAGAGATGAGTTACATCACAGTCCTTACCCCAGTTGCTTTTTCTAAATGTTATTCTCATTTTAGCAATAAACAAAAAGTCCAGTTATTATCTATTAATACATATGTAGAATACACTGGACATGAAAAGTAGAGACACTGTATACATATTTTGTGATCTTTATTAGAACAATTTTTATGGAGATAAAAAGTGAAGCCAGTCAGGTGTATTGGCTAACTTCTATGATCACAGTTACTTAGGAGGCAGAGGCACAAGGATCAAGAATTTGAGGCCAGTTCAGGCGAAGTTAGGAAGACTCAGACTCAAAAAACAAAATACAAACAAAAAGATGGGGATATAGCTCAAGCGGCAGAGCACTGGCTCAGCATGTGCAAGGCCCTGGGTTCAATCCCCAGTACTCTGGGGAAAAAGTGAAGCCCAACAGACTGATTTTAAAAAGCAAAATCTAAATGCACAAACACTAGGGAATTTAAATTATGAACTTCAGTTTCACTGACATCTTTATAAAAGCATCTTTGTTAACTATGCAAACATAATTCTGCTATTTAAAATAAAACTTGCATTAAAACAGATAAAACACATTCTGCTCCTTTTGGTTTTCCAATCGATAAAACATTCAATGTATTAAAAAAGATTAGACCCTCATTGAATACAAGACTATATCAAGAATTAAAAATCTTTGTAAACACCAATTGAATGCCACGTGTCTTAAAGAATTATCAATTTTAGGGACTGATGCAAAACAGATGAGGTACTCAGTAAAGTTGCCCCAAGGGCCAGATAAAAGTCCTGGCCACTATTTTTACAAACATTTAATAGTCAACAGTTCTAAAACATACACTAAATGCACTTAGTAGAAACTGAGGGATGTGAGAATTACTTATAAAGAAGAAATGCTTAAAATTCAGGGCAAAATAAACATCCATTTCTTTTTTTTGATAGAATGCATTTCACAATTAAAATAATTCATCTGGTGGTAAAATCCGAAAAATACATTTTCCTGTCCACTTTATCCACTTATCCTACGATGGGAAAGTGGATTTTCAATTTGGTGATTTAACCTATAGCTTTAAATCTTCAATAAACAAACTTGAAATTCCAACCTTTAATAAATGAAAAGGCCATAACTGAAATGATGTCAACCCTGGATATGAATCTCTGACCGACATGATGAAAGCCCCACTTGCAGAGCTGCACTTCTGGTCAGCAGCTGCATTTTTGTTTTAATAAAAGGAGAAAGGGTGCCAGCACACCAGCACGATCCAAGACATGGCTGCTACATGAGCAGGAGGATTAATTGCTTTTCCAGAAAGCTGGAGTAAGCTCTCCTTGCACTGTCCCATCAGGATCAGCTTCCATAAAATGAGTGTAATAAGATAATGTATTACATACGCCAGTAACTCTTACCATGCAGCATCTAGCTGAACAAAGCTGTGCATATTTACATCAATCAATAAAAACTTCATTGCTATAGATATATCTCCAACATCACATCTTAGCGATGGCTTTAAGGTGGAGAAGATAAGATAGGCTATAAAGAAGCAAAAGTGCATTTCCTTACTCTCTGAAGGATATATCCATCTTTCGTCTAACGTTTTCTGTTAATGAGATGAGGACCAAAGGAACATGTATTAAGGATCTGGGAAAAATAGCTCCACCAATAAGATCTGATACACAGGTGTACACACGCACACACACACACACCAACACACATTTGTAGACATTTTAATTTACACCCCATGGTCAAAGAATGGTTTCAGAACTTGGGAAGGATTATTTGATTATCATGTATATGGTTATAAGAAACTATATTTAGGATATAGTACCATGAGGATTTCATAGGTTCACATCATCCATTGGAAACAAATCTGAGGGAAAAAATTATCTCTAAATTTAAGAGTAACACACAAGGAAGACTGACAAAGGTCACCTCCAACTAGAAAAAGAACTAGTTTCTTTTGGTTCCACAGTCTGATGCTTATACACTAAATCTTTTGGATTTCCAGACCACAACCTAAATATAACTTTTCACAGTTATATATAGGATAATCAAATGATTTCTCCAAAACCCATCCATCATTTTGGACACTATTGGAAAGCCTAAAAACCATAGATTCAGGTTCATTTCACAGGTACAAAAGTCCTGAGCCTCATATTGAAATTCTAGCTCACTTACAAATATGGTACAGTATACTGTGCTAGAAACCAAAGGTTTCCCCTGGAGATTAAAAGAAATGAGTCTTCCTCTTTAGGAGAGGAGATAGATTATTGCTGTCCAAAGAGATCTAAACCAAACTTAAGACCTCTTTACTCAAATGGGTGCTATTCGTTGAAATGCAAGGAGGAATCATTTAGGTTTCTGCTTCAAGTTGGTATAAACAAAAATAACATGATAAAATTAAGGGAAAAATTTTTAGTCAGTTTTTGTGTGTGTGTGTGTGTGTGTGTGTGTGTGTGTGTGTGTGTGTACGAAATTGGAAATAAGTAAAAAGAAAAAATATTTTCATTCAGAAATATTTCAGAATGGCTTTAGGAATAATGATACGTTGAATAGTATAACTTTCAAAGTAAGTGACCAGCGGCTTAGAATGGTTTAGGAATACTGACCCAGCATTTGCTAAATTCTTAATAAGATTATTTTGTGCTATAGCCTTTAGCCTGGGAGAAAAACATACAATACTATTCATCCTTTATTATGATGTCTCTGATGGTTTCCAAATGTTTCTTTGCTATGGAGCAGAAGTATATGATTTCTGATCCAGATGCTTTAAAAAGCAATCCTAACAAAGAAACTTAATCTGAGCTGAACTTGGCACAGATTCCAAAAACCTATAGGATGATGTTTTGGAAGCTGCTCAAACAAAAGCTGAAACAGAAATATGCATACACAACCATAGATCCCTGCCTGTTAGTAATAAATGAAGGATACAGACCTTTTCCATAAGTGTGGGTGAATAGAAGTTAATGCTTATAAAATACAGTTTAAATACAAGAACAGTATTTGAGAATGATGCTTCTTTTTTTTTCTTTAAAGGAAAATGACCCGTTTAACTCACAAGAAGGTAAAAGTCAAATAAAATATATGCTTACTCTTTGAAAGTTAATCAGAACCTTTGATGTTCATCCTTAAGTAAGGAATTATTTTATGGTATGCCATACATTTATGCTACAATAGTTTAAAATATTAATATAGATAAGGGTCCTTGGAAGTTAGCTTGTTTCAATGAACATAGAGGAAGTTGTACACAAATTTTTAAGACTCATTTTAGAGTCCCAAAAGGAGAAGAAAATGTGGATGTGCCAGAAACAGTATTTGAAGAGATAATACCTGAGAATTTCTTGAAGCACAAAAGATAGCAAGTAGTCACATACTCAAGAAGTGCTACATGCCCCAGGAAAAATAAATAAAAAATAAAATGCACTAGGAATATCATGGCTAAATACTAAAAACCTATGACAAAGAAAACCTACAAAGCAGCCAGAACAAGACCTATGACACTGCAATGAAAACAATGGAAATCAGAAGACAATGGATTATTTTCAGTCATTAACAACTTCAACCTAAACTTCTATCCTTAATGAAAATAGACTTCAAAATGAATTAAAAAAAAAACTCTTTTAGACAAGTGGAGATTGAAATAATTTATTAGCAGCAGACCAATACTAAAAGAAATACTATAAAAAGGTAACTTATTTTTGTTCATTGATCTTGTACCCTGAAACCCTGTCAAACACACTGATTAGTTCTAATAGACTATTTTTTTGTAAATTATTATTTTTGTCATGGGTGGTCATATTGTCTATGAATAAAAAAGCTTACTTATTACCTTCCTGTGTGCTATTATTTTTATTTTTCCTTCCTCATCGCACTGATAAGGACACTCAGTACAATGTTGAAGTGATAATAGCAGCTGTTTTTATTTTGTTTCCAATCTGAGGGAGAAATATTGTATTTCCCCATATTTAAGCATGTTTTTGGAGGAAGGTTTTTTTCCATAGATAATCTTTTCCAGCATGTTTGTTCTAGTAAATAGATGGTGTATTTTCTGAATGTTGGTATCTCAGATACTAAGTTTTTTTTCAATGTTGTTGTTAATCTTTTTAACTTAAAAAATGAGTAACAGATTCAAGGAAGTTGCAAAGTTAGCAGGCCTTAGTCTTATGTATCTGTTTTGCTTATTAGTTACATTTATATAACTAGAATACAATATTGCTTTGGATCTAGACTTCCCTCCAAAGGACCATGTATTAAGGACTTGGTCCCTAGCTTGGTGTTTGGAGATGGTGACACCTTTAGGAGACAGACTGCAACGGTAGATCTCTAGATCATTGGAGGCATACGTTTGGAAGGACTGTGGAACCCCAGCCCCTCCCTCCCTGACTTTTGCTTCCTGGCCATGAAGTAAGCAGTTTTGTCCTCCATGCCCTTCTGCTGTAATGTACCACTACGCCACAGGCCCAAATGCAATGGAGTCAACTCACAGACTGGAATCTCCAAAGCTGTGAGCCAAGTAAACCTTTCCTTTTCAGAAGAAATAATGACTAAAGTGCTTCTTATAGTAACCAAGAATTGACAGATATCAAAACCAGAAAGCTGGCATTGGCATAAAGTGTGTTACAGTTCTCTAAGAACGTTCCATAAATTCATATAATTACTGCACAATAAAGATACAGAACTATTTTATTACTATAACATTCTCCCTCACATTACCTCGTTATAGCCATGCTCACTTTCCTCCTTACTATTATTTCTATAATTTTGTCATTTCAAAAATGTTATAGAAATAGAATCACACAGTATGTATGTGTTAAAAGGGATTTAGTAGACATTTGGCACACTTGAGAAGTCCCATAATACATTTCCTGATAGCTAGAAAACAAGAAAAACCTGTAGAGTAGCTCAATTCAAGTCTGAAGATCTCAGAACACAGCATGCAGTGCAACTATCAGTCTTGAGTCTTTGAGTCCCCAAAGCTTGGGAGGTCACTGGTGTAGGCCCCAGAAGTCAAAGTCCAAAGAACATAGAGTTCTGAGGTCCAAGGTTCATCCTTGAACGTCAGAAGGGCTCTGGAAGGGAGCGCTTGTCCTTTCTCTTTTTTGTCTAATCTGGGCCTCAGCCAGTGGGAGGACGGATCTTCTCCACTCAGTCGTCTGACTTACGAGCTACATTCTCGCACAGACTCACAGAGACAGGGCAGTCCAAGCATTCTAATTTAAAACATCTCCACCTAGCTTTCTCTTTCAGCAGAAGGGATGTGCTCTATGCTGACTGAAACACTGAGAATAAATAATGCCTTGTCAACTATCTAATTACCCGTTATCTGGCCAAGCTGACATTGGATATCAACCATCACAATCCATTTCTTGTTATCATAGTGCCTATTTGCCTCTATACTTACTCTCCAAAGAAGGAAAATAACATCATCATTGTTCCACCGAGCATGATAGAGGCATGACACTTGCCATGATAGCTCACATACAACCAAAAAACGGTACCAATTCTTTCCCTGGAAGAGAAGAGAAAGTCTTAGAGTGACATTTACTTTCTGATAGCCCATAACATAGTACTATGATGTAAAATTATCACTACTTAAATATCAATAGCACTCTACATATATCAGTGCAAAAAATATAAAGGAGAAAGCCCAAATATATTTGCTTAGCATATATATGTATATGTACACATACACACACACACACACACACACACACACACACACACAAGCATATCTTTAACATAAGAGGGAGAAAACACAGCCCTCATTCCTGTGCCTGGGCATATGGTCTGTGTCTTACTTGGTAGAGTGACCCAAACGATCATTCTTGAAGTATCTGAGCCATTCAAGTCCTGCATGGATTGGACTGTTTTAATTTCCTACTGAGTGTGTGTGTGTGTGTGTGTGTGTGTGTGTGTGTGTGTGTGTGTGTGTGTGCACTCGTGCTAATCCTGAGGTTTGGGTGCTGTTTGTGCACTCGTGCTAATCCTGAGGTTTGGGTGCTGTTCTTGAGCTTTTGTGCTCAAGACTATCTGACTACCACTTGAGTCACAGCTCTACTTCCAGCTTCTTAGTGGTGAATTGGAGATAAGAGTCTCACAGACTTTCCTGCCCAGGCTGGCTTTGAACCATGATCTTCAGATGTCAGCCTCCTGAGTGGCTAGGATTACAGGCGTGAGCCACTAGTGTGCAACAATTTCCTACTGATTTTAATCACAGAGGTAATACAATGAGTTTCCGATCTCTGGTAGTCAGGATATGCACTTCTTTGCTTTTATTATTGAGGCAATTACTATAACTTTGTAATATAGTTTAAAATCAAGGTATGCAATGTTTCAGCTTTTTTCTTTTTCCTCACAATTACTTTAGCAATTTTTTTTTGTGGGCCCACATTAGTTTTAAGGATTGTCTTTTTTTATTTCTGTGGAAATTTTCCTTGGAATTTTGATAGGGATTATATTAAACCATAGATTGTTTTGAGTAGTACACACATCTTAACAGTATTAATTCTCCCAA
This sequence comes from Dipodomys spectabilis, assembly GCF_019054845.1. Lineage (NCBI taxonomy): Eukaryota > Metazoa > Chordata > Mammalia > Rodentia > Heteromyidae > Dipodomys > Dipodomys spectabilis. The sequence continues at coordinate 9,472,938 of NW_024870681.1, forward strand.
TCTATGAACACTGAACATTAGTTTTAATTTACTTGTGTTGCTTTTGGTTTCTTTCACCAATGTTCTAGTTTTTAGTATACAGGTATTTCATTTCTTTGGTTATATTTATTCTTTTTCAATCCATCATATATAATTTAAAAATATCCCTGTCTCCCTCATTGGATCATCACAGTATCTAGAACAATGATTGATATACAGAAGTATTCAATAACTACCTGTTAGATGAATTAACTTAAAAGTTAGCAAGTTTTATTAACTTCTATAACTTCCTCAATATATTACAACTAAGATGCTGGATTTCACTTAATAATCCACTTATTTTCAGTTAGGCACTGGGGTTCAGACCTATAATTCTGGCTATTCATGAGGTAAGAGCTCGGAATTCAGGATAAAAGTTAGCCCAGGGAGACAAATCTTCAAGGCTTTTATCTGCAATTAACCAGCAAAAAGAAGTGGGTTTTATATGGCAAAATACGTCAGCTTTACTTTTTTTTTTGGTCAGTCATGGGGCTTGAACTCTGGGCCTGGATGCTGTCCCTCAGCTCTTCAGCTCAAGGCGAGTGCTCTACCACTTGAACTACAGTGCCACTTACCGTTTTCTGGTGGTTTATTGGAGATAAGAGTTTCACGGACTTTCTTGCCTAGGCTGGCTTTGAGCCAGGATCCTCAGATCTCAGCCTCCTGAGTAGCTAGGATTATAGTCGTGAGCCACCGGCGCCCGGTTTCAGCTTTACTTTCATTCAGTTGACAGGAAAATTTATTTGTAAATGAGTTTATGATGGTTGAAGCCACATGGTGACCCAAAATATAATTATGTATACTTTAGCTAAAAAAAATGGATGCATACTCTTACACTCCTGTTTATACAATGTGATATCTAATCTAGAAACTCCAAATAAATGGACTATATATGAATGAAGTTAGAGCTGATTTAAAGTTTAAAGGGCCTTGACTTAATGGTGATGGGACACTGAGAATACTACTGAGCATTTTATTTTTTTTTTTTTTTTTTTTTATTTTTTTTTTATTTTTTTTTTTTATTGTAAAGCTACTATACAGAGGGTCACAGTTACATGAGTGAGGTTATGAGTACACTTCCTCTTGAACATTGTTACCCCCTCCATTGTTTTCCCCCTACCATCCCCTCCCTCCCTCCCTTCCCCGAGGTTCTTTTTTTTTTTTTTTTGATTGTGATTAAATGATTACATAATTTCAAAGTCACAAGTTCATTCTAACTTCCCTGGAGCAAATTGTCTACCACAGTCTGTAATATATAACAGTGTTCACATGTTATATACCATATTTGTGATCAGCAGCATGAGGATATTTAGTAGTGGTTCAACCAGATGAGCGGGAGTTCTTTGTTTCTTAAGTCCTGTTAGTTTTGTCGTATCACTAACCTTTTGGATTTAGCATCCACTTATGAGGGAGACCATGTACCGTTTGTCTCTTCGTTCTTGGCTTACCTCGCTCAACATGATTCCTTCTAGCTCCATCCATTTCCCTGCAAATGCCATTATTTTGTCATTTCTAATGGCTGCATAATATTCCATTGTGTATAGATACCACAATTTTTGGATCCATTCATCTGTGGTGGGGCACCTAGGTTGTTTCCATATCCTAGCTATTGCGAACAGTGCTGCAATAAACATGGAGGTGCACGTGTCCTTGTATATTGGTTCCTGTTGTTCAGGGTAGATGCCTAGAAGTGGTATGACTGGGTCGTAAGGGAGGTCAATCTTTAGCTTTCTAAGGACCCTCCAGACTGCTTTCCAAAGTGGTTGTATAAGTGTACATTCCCACCAGCAGTGTAATAGGGTTCCTCTTTCTCCACATCCCCTCCAGCATTTGTCGTTGGCTGATTTGTGGATGTGGGACATTCTGACTGGGGTAAGGTGGTATCTCAGGGTTGTCTTTATTTGCATTTCCTTCACCACCAGGGATGATGAACATTTCCTCATGTGTTTCTTTGCCATTTTTATTTCTTCATTTGAGAAGTCCCTCTTTAGTTCCCTTGCCCATTTAGTAATTGGTTTGTTAGGTTTGGGAGGGATTAGTTTCTTGAGTTCCCTGTATATACAGGATGTTAACCCCTTGTCTGATATATTGCTGGTAAATATTTTTTCCCAATTAGTTGGTTGTCTTTCTAGCTTAGTTGCGATAGATTTAGCTGTGCAGAAGCTTTTTATTTTAAGGTAGTCCCATTTGTCGAGTCTCTCTCCAACTTGTTGTGACCCTGGGACTCTGTTCAGGAAGTTCCTTCCTGTGCCTATTAGTTCAAGTGTCTCTCCTACTCTGTCCTGCAGTAGTTTCAGAGATTCAGGTTTAATGTTAAGGTCTTTAATCCATTTTGAGTTGATGTTGGTGCATGGTGATAGGCTGGGGTCCACTTTTAGTTTTCTGCATGTGGCTGCCCAGTTTTCCCAGCACCAGCGGTTGAAGAGGCTGTGTTTCTTCCATTGTATGTCTTTGGCTCCTTTGTCGAATATCAGCTGGCTGTAGGCCTGTGGATTTATATCTGGATCTTCTATTCTGTTCCATTGGTCTTCGGGTCTGTTTTTGTGCCAGTACCATGCTGTCTTTGTGATTATAGCTCTGTAGTAGAGTTTGAAGTTCGGCATGGATAGCCCTCCCATATTGTCTTTATCCCCTAGAATTGTTTTGGCTATTCTAGGTCTTTTGTTGTTCCATATAAATTTTTGGACTGTTTTCTGTATTTCAGTGATGTACGTCATTGGGATTTTAATAGGAATTGCATTGAATTTGTATATTAATTTTGGAAGTATCACCATCTTTACTATATTAAGTCGGCCTATCCAGGAGCATGGGAGGTCTTTCCATTTCCTAGTGTCTTCTGCAATTTCTTTCTTTAACTTTTTATAGTTCTCATTAAATAGTTCTTTTACATCTTTGGTTAGGTTAATTCCTAAATATTTTATTTTTTGGGAGGTTATTGTGAATGGGGTTGCTCCCTTTATTTCCCTCTCTTCCTGTGCGTTATCAGTGTATAGGAAGGCAACTGATTTTTGTGGGTTTATTTTGTATCCTGCTATTTTGCCGAAGTGACTTATGATTTCTAAAAGTTTGGGGATGGAGTTTTTGGGATCGTGGAGGTATAGTATCATGTCGTCTGCAAAAAGGGATAGTTTCACTTCTTCTTTCCCTATGCGGATCCCTTTAATGTCTTTTTCTTGCCTTATTGCCCTGGCTAAGGGTTCTAGGACTATGTTGAAGAGGAGTGGAGACAGTGGACATCCTTGCCTTGTTCCTGTTTTTAGGAGGATTGGTTGTAGCTTTTCCCCATTAAGTATAATATTGGCTATTGGTCTGTCATAAATGGCTTTTATTGTTTTTAGAAATGTTCCTTCTATTCCTATTTTCTCCAGAGCTTTTAGCATGAATGAATGTTGAATTTTATCAAAGGCCTTTTCTGCATCTGTGGCGATAATCATGTGATTCTTGACCTTGGCTCTGTTGATATGCTGGATTACATTTATTGACTTACGTATGTTAAACCATCCCTGTGTCTCTGGGATGAAGCCTACCTGATCATAGTGTATTATTTTTTTTATGTGTTTCTGGATTCTGTTAGCTAGAATCTTGTTAAGGATCTTTGCATCTGTGTTCATCAAGGAGATTGGCCTGTAATTCTCCTTTTTGGTTGGGTCTTTGCCTGGTTTGGGGATGAGTGTGATATTGGCTTCGTAGAATGAGTTTGGGATAGCTCCCTCCTTCTCTGTTTCTCTGAAGAGCTTGAGGAGTATGGGTATTAGTTCTTCTTTAAAGGTCTTATAGAATTCTGCTGTGAATCCATCTGGTCCTGGGCTTTTTTTTGTTGGAAGACTTTTGATAGCTTCCTGTATCTCATTATAGGATATTGGCTTATTTAATTGGTTAACTTCTTCTTTGCTCAGTTTGGGTAACTTGTATTTCTCTAAAAATGCATCCATTTCCGCCAGATTTTCTTCCTTTAGAGAGTATAGCTTTTGAAAGTAGTCTGTTAGAATTGTTTGGATATCTTGGGTACGTGTTGTGATGTTTCCCGTGGCATCCCTAATCCTATTAATATGGGTTTCCTCTCTTCTTTTTTTAATTAATCTTGCCAACGGGCCATCAATTTTGTTTATTTTTTCAAAGAACCAGCTTTTTGTTTGGTTTATTTTGGTTATGGTTTTCTGATTTTCTAATTGGTTAATCTCTGCTCTCAATTTGGTTATCTGGCTTCGTCTAGTAGCTTTAGGTCCCATTTTTTCTTGTTTTTCTAGCTGTTTTAGTTGCAACATGAGATTATTTACTTGGTCTGTCTCCATTCTCTTGATGTGGGCACTGAGGGCAATAAATTTGCCCCTCAGGACTGCTTTTGCTGTGTCCCACAAGTTTCTTTGTGAGGTGTTTTCATTTTCATTGAGTTCTAGGAAATGCTTTATTTCTTCTCTGATCTCTTCTGTTACCCAGGCCTTGTTAAGGAGTGTGCTGTTCAATTTCCATGTATTAGAGAAATTTCTGCGGTATGCTTTGTTATTGAGAGCTAGCTTGATTCCACTGTGGTCAGATAGGATACAGGGGATTATGTCGATCCCTTTGTATTTGCTTAAGTTCCTTGAATGAACTATGATATGGTCTATTTTGGAGAAAGTTCCATGAGCTGCTGAGAAGAATGTGTACTGTGTTGTTTTAGGGTGAAATACTCGGTAGATGTCAGTTAATTCCGCTTGAAGTATGGCCTCACTTAATTCGGTAGCTTCTTTGCCAATCCTCTGGTTGGTAGACCTGTCCTTTGGTGAGAGTGGCGTGTTAAAGTCTCCTAGTATTATCGTATTGGGATCTATTTTATTCTGTAAGTTTGAGAGCATTTGTTTAACATATCTGGGTGCACCGATATTTGGGGCATATAAGTTGATGATGGTTATATCCTCCTCTTGGATTGTTCCCTTTATTAATATGTAATGTCCGTCCTTGTCTTTCTGTACTGATTTTAATGAAAAGTTTATTTTGTCAGATATCAGGATAGCTACACCTGCTTTCTTATTGGGGGAATTTGATTGGTAGATCCTTTTCCACCCCTTCACTCTGAGTTTGTTTGTATGTTTGGCTGAGAGGTGGGTCTCCTGAAGGCAACAGATGGATGGGTCTTGTTTTCTGATCCAGTCCTCAGTTCGTTTTCTTTTAATTGGCGAATTCAGCCCATTTATATTAAGAGAAAGTATAGAGAGATGCATTGTTGTCCCTGCCATTCCGTTTTCCTAAGTTTTTCTTCTTTCCTTTCCTCCTGTGCTTGCTCAGTTAGACTTTGAGTAATGCCTGTTTGGGGCAGGTCCCAGTTCCTGGTTGCTTTCTTCAGGTTGTGTCCCCCCTCTTAGAATTCTTTGTAATGCTGGCTTAATGTTTATGTATTCATTTAGTTTTTCTTTGCTATTAAAAGTTTTCAGTTCTCCATCGAATGTGAATGCTAGCTTTGCCGGGTATATCAGTCTGGGTTGGCAGTTATTGGCTCTCAGGGCTCGTATGGTGCTTTCCCAGGCTTTTCTTGCATTCATTGTTTGTGTGGAGAGATCTGCAGTGATTCTAATTTTTTTCCCGTTGTAGTATAGCTCCTTCTTCATTTTTGCTGCATGCAGGATTGTTTCCTTATTATTCAGATCCATCATTGTTACTATTATGTGCCTAGAAGTGTTTCTCCTGGGATCTTGCTTGTTGGGTGTTCGATAAGCTTTTGTGATGTAGTTAAGATGGTCGTTTTTGAGGTGGGGAAAATTTTCATTGACTATCTTGTTAAATAGGTGTTGCATTCCCTTGCTCTGGAATTCCTCACCTTCGTCCACTCCGATTATGCGAAGGTTAAATTTTTTAGCATTATCTGCTTGCTCTTGAATTTCCCTTTGGTTTAATTTGAGTGATTTTTCCATATCTGTCACTTTTTGGTCCAGTTGGTGTATTCTGTCTTCTGTATCTGACACTCTACCTTCCATTTCATTCACTCTGTTGACCGTGGCTTCTATTGTGGTTTGCATGATGGAAATGGATCCCTTTATGGATTCAATGTTGGTTCTCAGAGTACTGATCTCACCTCTCAATGAGGTGATATCAGTATGCATTACCTCTAATTTGGCGTTTATCTCACTTCTTACTGAGGTTTGTGCAGCTTCTATTTTTGCATCCAATTTTTGTTTGATATCCTGTATATCTTTTGATAGTTCATCCTTGTGCTCTTTCAATTTCTGATCCATTTCTCGCTTTATTTCTTGAGTCATTGCCTCCAGCAACCCTCGGATGTAGTTTTTGTCTTCCATTCCTGCTTTGCTCCCACTGGGGCTCTCCCCTGCGTGGCTGCTGGCTTTTGAGGTGAGCTTGCTGTCCTGGGTAGTGGTAAACCTTGTGATTTTTCTCTGTGATTTTCGCATGGGGGTTCAGGAGACTGCTCTTCAATCTTGTTTTGGTGTGTCTGTCTTTGCTTGGTTGCTGATTCTCTATTGGTAGAGAGAGTCTGTGTCTGATCTGGATTCTGTTGGGAGCCTATTTCCAGCTGCTATTCACTTAGGATTCTCAGCTCTCTGCTGTAGCAATTCCCGCCTTTGGAAGGGTTGAGCAGCCTAGACTGCTTGTGTTTGCTCCTGCGGGTGCTCTTGGGAAGATCAGATGCTCTGGATGCACTCTCCCAAATACTGGAGTCTGCTATGGGCTCCTGATGTGTTTTTGTTTGTTTTGGGCTGGTTGTGGGCTTGAACTCTAGGTTTGGGTGCTGTCCCTCAGCTCTTCAGCTCAGGGCTGGCACCCTACCATTTGAGCCACAGCCCCACTTCTGACCCTTTTTGCTTTGTTCAGGCGCCGGTCCCCTGGCCTGGTTCCGGCCCCAGCCTGGAGCGCGCTCGTTTGGCCTGTGCTAATGTGTATACCACCTTGGTTATGCAGCCTGGAGGACACAGTTCAAATTTCTTCTACTGTTGGTAGTCTTGACCCAGGGGCACTGTTCCTGGCTTGAGCATTTAAGCTCCCTTCCCGGGGCGCTCTTGCTCTGGCCTGGCCAGCAGAGTGTGCTCCACCGACTGGTGGGGCTCTCGAACAGTTCCCAGTTTTAGTGGGTCCTGTGGTCCGGGTGTTGGGGTAGGGAGTCTAGGTCAGGGTCTGGGGATTCCCTCCAGCTCTGGTCTCCCTTGATGGATTCCCTGTCCCCTGATGGGTACTCACCCTGTAGGTCGTCAGTTGTTGTTGCAGTCCGTCAGTTGTTGTTGCAGTCCGAGTTCAGTTGGGGTGGTTGCGGGCTGGGTTGGGCGGCCCCCCGCCGGGTCGTTGCGATCGCGACAGGTCCCTTTGTGGCGCTGCTGGTGCCGGGCGGCTTTGGCGGGATGGAGCCTCTCCGCTCCGGTGGAGAGTGATGGGTGGGGTGGGATCCTCCTGGAGACTCCCGGCTGGTAGGTTTCTCTGTTCCTGGCGATCCGCTGTTCTGCAATCCGGTACCTGGTGATCTGCAAGCAGCCCCCTGTGTCTCTGTGGCTCCGGCAGCCCCTGCCGGGCCGGCTGGCCGGCGGCTTGGCGCACTGCCGCGCGGCCAGTAAAGGTTGGGGGAGGGGTCTTCGCTCTTCTCTGTTCTGAAATTCTTCTTTTCCTCTCTTTCTTTTTTTGTTATTTTCCACCTCTGGTTTTTCTCTGAGTGTTCGTCTTTTTGTTGTTGTCGGTCTCTTGGGGAGATTAAAGGTTGGAACTCGAACTCTCTTTTTGGTTGGAGAGAGCTGTGGCGTTTCCCTACTGCCCCGTCGCCATCTTGAGATCCTACTGAGCATTTTAGCACCTCAGTTTCTTCAGAAGTAAATGTTTTGGTCATAATAATTTCCTGTTGTGAGGAACAAATTAAATATCCACAGAGTAAGCATGTGTCTTTTGATCAGAACCTGGGGTTTACAACCATGTTCCTCCTAACAAAAGCTCTGATCTGTGCATAAAACTTACACCTGATATGACATTTTTCACACTTTGTTTTTAATACTTACTGCTCTGAGACACAGTAAATCTGGCCATCTCTAGTTTACAGATGACAAAATTAAGGCATGTGCTCTGCCATTTGTACCATACCCCCAGTTCTTTTGCATTTAGTTTTTTAGATAGGTATCAGGCTACCTGAACTCTGACCCTCCTACCTCCTCCTGAGTAGCTGAGATTGTAGACATGTACCACCATGCCCGGCCCTGAAGCAAATGATTTTTGCTTAGAAAAATATTTTGAGAAACATTGGAGAATAAAAACTGTGATTATGAGAAGACAGGGAGCTGGAGACAGCTAAACTGCTCTAGCTTGGAGAAAAGCAGGAGGTGTGGCTCAAGTGGTAGAGTGCCAACCCAGCTAGTATGAGGTCCAGAGTTCAAACTCTAATATCAGGGGAAAAAAATTAGACTCTGTTAACATCCACTTATTGTCTAACAAGTATTAGCCCCTAAATTGTACTACTGACTGTTAGGATCAATTTGAACACTCCGTGTACAGTGTACATATACATTTCTACCAACACCTGTTTGGCATGTATATGCAGGAGAAATTATCTTAAAAAGCAAGATGTGGATGCAATGGCATAGGCTTGTAGTCTGGCTACTCAGGAAGCTGAGAAGGACAGTTGTTTGGGCAAGTCTGCCTAAGTATCACAGAGAGACCCCATCTTTGAGAAGTAAAACAAATAAAAACAAAAAGCAGAAAAGAAGCAGGACCAGGAATGACAGGAGGGACCAGAAGGGACCAGGGGTTTTGGTAGTTTAGAGACACTGAGGAAAAAGATGCTGCAAAGTATACACTATGCCCTTCAATAAATATATATATCCATCCGTCCATCCTACTGATGCTACTTCCTTCCTTAGTTCCTTCCTTCCTTCTTTCTTCCTTCCTTTCTCCTTCCTTCCTTCCTTTCTTTCTTTCTTTTTCTTTCCTTTCTTGTCTGTTGTGGGGCTTGAACTCAGATCCTGAGACCTGTCCCAAGTTCTTCTGCTTAAGGCTAGTGTTCTACCACTTTGAGCCACAGCTCTACTTCCAGTTTTCTGGTGGTTAATTGGAGATAAGAGTCTCATGAAATTTCTTACCCCAGCTGGCATTAAACTTCAATCTTCAACTCAGCCTCCTGAGCAATTACAGGTGTGAGCCACCAGTACCCAGCTTAGAGCTGCTATTGCTAAAATTGTGTCATAAAAGCAAGAGATGAATGTGGCCACAAAGGTAAGAGAAGTTTAACAGAAGAGGTGAGTTCAAATAGGAAAGGCAAAACAGTCGACGTGGAAAGGGATGTACAAGAGACAAAGTCTAGCATTGAGGCAAAACTGGTGAGTTCATTAGCCTCACAGAAGCAGTGTTTAATTAGGCTTCATTGACTAATACTTGCCTATCTTTTCTAAAAAGATAGTGTCTCATCAAACTTAATATTGTACTGTTTGTCGACTCATAATGAATTTTTTTGGCACTTTAGTGGCTAAAGCCATTTAGACTACTACACATCTATCCCATAAGCCAGTTCTGTTTGATGCTGTAGGAACATTTGGTTCAGATATTATAAAAGACAATGTTACCTTAAAGTGTGAATATTTTCACTTTTAAATGGATACTATATAAATAATCTCATAACCTATAAGTGTAATGTATGTTTCATTTATGTCTAGTATAATGACTAATGTCTACATTTGAGAGGATTTGGTTGATAGATCATGAAATCATAAATAGCCTTCCCCGAACACTGACTAGTCACCAAATAAGAAGGATAAACATCTAAATCTGCCTACTCAAAACTTCTAAACCAGATTCTAAAGCTAAGTCCACCTGAACCCTTAACAGGGTGGGGATTTCATTTGTAAAGCTGCAATAACTGCATTTGTGGCCAAGCCTCGGCTCTGGGAGCAGACAGATTACCAGCCATCCTGGAGATGAGCGCAAGGCCCATCCTGCTTAAACCAATTACGCTGAAATTGTCAGAGCCCAAAAGACAGCCAATTCCATGCCTTTCATTTCCACCAAACTTGTCTAATCACAATCATAGGAAAAGAACAAGAAAGATATCATTACATACATTTTCTTGGAGGGAAGGGATTCAAACCTTAGATAGATATGTAACAAAAGCCCAAGAGTCATATCTGAAAAGCTCAGTAAACATGATACTAAGAATATGTTCAGCAAAAATACGAATCTGATAAATTTATTGCTTGAGTTATACTTCCATGATTATTTTTCTGTCTATCTCTATCTCTGATTCTTTTCAGAAGAAAGCATGTAAGCTGCAGTCATTCATTTGCGCTTCCTTTTCTTTCTTCTGTACTAGTTCATCAATAAGAATAGATAATATAAAGGCAGAAGAACAATACTTAATTTGTAAATTTCTCGCTTTTGTACTACTTTTAACTCACAGCTTCTGAATGGTGCTCTATGACATACACAAAAGTGAATGGCTTAATAAACAGAACCAGCAAGAATTTCATATATAATTTAACCTAAAAACCTGTTACCAACTGAGAGAAATTCATGAGACTTTCCTGAGACAGTCCTTCATAATCTGTTTGCATAATAATGAGGTCTAATCAGTTAAACAAGTTAAAGGACAAATTAATAAGGTCATCATTTTGGTCTAATGATGCTTAAAGCAGTTTTAGCAATCTGCTCAGGACAAAGGGTGGCCACTCAGACATAGCCAATTATGCATTTGTGTGCCAGATGAAATCTTTAATGATGAATCTGATTAACATTCAATAATAAACATACAGCCAGAGAAAATGACCAACCTAGCCTCATGCAAACACTATCAAGGAAGGCTTTGTTCAGATTGAGGTCAGACTGGTATTCTAGAAAGGCGCATTATAGAAAAGTTTATCAAATGTGTTAAAGGAGACCTATCTAAAACCCTATGATGCGAAGGCTGCTTTTCAATAGCTAACTGGTCTGATCAGGAAAATAACACACTAAACATGTTTAATGGGTTGCATGTATATAATATTTAGAGCCATTTTAAATTAACTTGGTTTGATCTAATACTGAGAGCATGATTTCATGTCACAGACTTTAGCAGTCCCATTGCTTAGGTCTTCTTAGCAGTGACACATTGGAAACAACGTGCAGAGACTCTTCACTTATTTGCCTAAGATGCCTAAGATGCTTTAGCTTTAATGGGGTTGTAGAATTGTTTTGAATATAAACAAGCACACAATAAGGCGTAGAAAGAGTTAGACGTGGACGTTACATACTGAACTTTAAACACTACTTTCACATGTTAAACACTTTACAGCAAGCATACAAAGTGTGGACAAGTAATAAGAGTTCAGTGCATTTTCAAAAAGTGATATACTTGGGAACCCATAACCAGATTAAAAAACTGAACACAAAGGCACATCATGAAGGAAGTCCCTTCCAATCACTGCTTCTCTACCATCTCACCAATCTGTTATTAATTTTGCCTATTTTATTTTTGGTTTGTTGTTTATTATTGCTTGTCCTGCGGTTTGAACTCAGGGACTGGGCACTTCCATAAGCTTCTTTAGCTCAAGGCTAGCACTCTTGTCACTTGAGCCACAGCGCCACTTCTGGCTTTTTCTGTGTATGTGGTACTGAGGGATCAAACCCAGGGCTTCATGCATGCTAGGCAAGCACTCTACTACGAAGCCACATCCCCAGCCCTGGTTTAGGGTGTGTGTGTGTGCGCGCGCGCGCGTGTGTGTGTGTGTGTGTGTGTGTGTGTGTGTGTGTGTGTGTGTGTGGTGTTGAGGCCTGAATCGCCTTGCATTCTCACTTGGTCTTTCATTCAAGCTGGCACTTACTTTACCACATGAGCCACACCTCTACTTCCCAAATAACTTGCTAACAAATAAATTTCTCATGTATATTATCCTCAATGATATAAGTAGGAGGATTGTAACCCAGGCTTGCCTACTGAGACCCTACTTCAAATACTGAAATATACCTAAGGCAAAAAATGGCTGAACGCATGGTTCAAGTGGTAGAGCACCTGCCTAGCAAGCAAAAGGCTCTAAGTTCAATCCTCAGTATTACTACCAAAAAAAAAAAAAAGAGACACATAATCCCAATATACTTTCTTATTAGAATCTTAAAAACTTTAAAAATTGGGGCTAGGAATGTGGCTTAGTGGTAGAGTGCTTGCCTAATAAGCATGAAGCCCTGGGTTTGATTCCTCAGTACCACATAAACAGAAAAAGTTGGAAGTGGTGCTGTGGTCTAAGTGGTAGAGTGCTAGCCTTGAGCAAAAGAAGCTCAGGGACAGTGCCCAGTCCCTGAGTTCAAGCCCCAGGACTTGTAAAAAAATATAACTATAAAATTGTACAACACTTATAGACAAATAATTTCTTTTGTGTATATTCTGGTACTATAGCGTGAACTAAGGGCCTCATGCTATCAGCAGCATTTTTGCCGAAGGCTGGCTGCTCTACTACAAGCCTCACTTCCACTGTTTGCTGGTTAATTGGAGATAAAAAATGATCAGGTTTTTTTTGTTGTTGTTGTTTTTGTTTTTGGTCAGTCGTGGGGCTTGAAGTCTGGGCCTGGGTGCTGTCCCTCAACTCTTCAGCTCAAGGTGAGTGCGCTACCGCTTGAGCACAGCGCCAATTCCAGTTATCTAGTGGTTTATTGGAAATAAGAGTCTCACGGACTTTCCTGTCCAGGCTGGCTTTGAACCTCGATCCTCAGATCTCAGCCTCCTGAGCAGCATGGATTACAGGCATGAAGTAGCTTCTTAGACTCTCTCTCCTCTTAGTAATTATAAATTCTATTAAAAGATTTTTGAGATAGCATCTCCCTATGTAACTCAGGTTGGTTTCAAATTGGCAGTCCCACCTGATTCCTATTGTGTTGAAATTACAGGCATGAGCTACCATGCCCAGTTTAACAATGATAAATTCCATATATTTAATTTTTTAATAAAAAAGTTAGAAACAAGGGAGTTAACAGCAAAAATAGCAAGGAGACTAATCTCTAAAAGATGTGAAACACACAAAGGTCCAGATTCAGGTTTGACTTTGGCAATAGTATTGTGTAAATGTCCTGAATCAGGAAACTTAAATAAAACTCAAGCAGAACCTTATAGCCTTGTTAGGAGAAGAAAACAGACCGAGTTGGTGACTCCTAGAAGTTCTAGAAATCAAGGAAGGCACAATAGTGCCCAAGGAATCCCAAAATGTTCACCTATCTCTCAAATTCTTAATGGACTCTTTCCTGACCATGGATGAGGCATATCTCCACCAGCCTAGGGAAAAGCAGCTGTAAGGTAAAAAAATCACTGAAGAGAGATTTCAGCTTCTGCTTGATGCTAGGGAAATAAGAGTTTAGAGTTCAATTCCATAAGCTGGAGGAACATTTCTTTAAAAAACTAAGGACCAATCACAGGACAAAGAGCAAAATCAAAATACCTCTACAAGGCTGGCAATCCGGCTTCCATAGGATTATTCATCCTCCAGCCATTTAACTGCCTTCTAGAATAAAATTTCAAACTCTTCAGAAGAAAACAGAATCTAGAGCTTCTGTAACATTTTATCCAAAAAATTTCAGTATACAATAAAAACTAGATAGGCTAAAAAACAAACATAAAAATGAGATTCAAAATGAAAAAAACAGCAGCAGGAGATCTTGAGACAGAGTAGAATTACCAGACACAGACATTCAATGATCTATTATTAACACATTCAAGAGTTTACAGGAAAGGATGGGTACTATGGTAAAGAGCTGAGGAGTTTTAGGGATGTTTGAACACGGGGGAAACATGAGAACTGTTCGAGTTGAGCAATGCTGTAGTGAAATTTTACTGGACAAGTGTGATAGCACATTAGAAGCTGCAATCAATACATTTGAAGGCATAGTAATGGAAATTAACCAAACTAAAACACCAAGAAAGAAAACAACATTGAGGAAAAATGAAAAGCAGCTCAGTGAGCTGTGGGAAATGATCAAGTGGTTGTACCTTGAAACCCCTACATAAGTGTACTGTCAAAACTAAAGGGGGGAGGGGCAAAACAATGAAAGGTCAGCTGAAGAAAAACAATGTAAAGAAATACAGCTCCAGACTTGATTTAAAATATCTACTCTCAGATCCAGAAAGTCCAGCCAATACCACGAAGGATAACTACAAAGAAAATCATACCTAGAAATATCACTGTCAAACTGAAGAAAACCAGATATGAAGGAAAGTCTTATAAGCAGTAAGTGTAGAAAGATACATCATGCAAGGGGTAAGAATGACTGCAGATGGGCCAGAGGTGTCATCTTCCAACCACAAAGGGGGAAAAAATCCTGCCAGCCTAGAAATTTATAGCCAATATAAACTTCCTGTAAACTGTACTGTAATCCCACCATTGGGAGACTGAGTCTAAGAGTATTATAAGTTTGAGGCCAGCCTAAGAATCATAGTGAAATCCTCTCAAAACAACAGCCAGTCACTAGTGGTTCATCCCTGTAATCCCAGCTACTCAGGCAATTCGAAGTCAGGACGGGCAAGAAGGTCTATGAGATGCATCTCCAATTAACTATTCAGAAAAGCTGGAAGTACTGCTGTGGCTCAAGTGGTAGCGCACTAGCCTTGAGCACAAAGAAGCTCAGGGACAGCACCCAGGCCTTGAGTTCAAGCCTTAGGACCCACAAAATAAATTCAAAGTGAAAGTGGTCCAACACATAAGGAACTTTCAAGTTATCTCTTCTGTTCTTATATAATAAGGTACTAATTTGATTACTTTTTTATTTCTCCTATATTAAGGATTGAACTAAGGATCTTGCACACATGAGGCAGGTGTATGATCACTGAGCAGCATTCTTAGCCCTTGTCTGCTTTTTTTTTTTAAACAAGACAATTACACAACAATTTTGTTGAAGTTTTCAAAGAATCCTTTTTTTGGGGGGGGGCGGTCCCTGGGACTTGAACTCAGGGCCTGGGCACTGTCCCTGAGCTTCTTTTTACTCAAGAATAGCGCTCCAACACTTAAGCTATTTCTGGCCTTTTCTGTTTATATAGTACTAAGGAATCAAATCCAGGGCTTCATGCATACTAGGCAAGCATTCTACCACTAAGCCATATTCCCAGCCTGATATCTGGGTTTCAATTAGCATATTGAATTCTTCATTGTCATGTATTGCAAAAGTGTAGTATGTGTTCCCAACCAGGCTGTTGAGAATGATCTTCAGAATGAGAACATTTTCATCTTTGTAGGATCTCCAGCATTGCTTTTATTGCTAGGCTCCCCCCCACCTGCACTCTTTGGCAGCCACTACTACAACGTGCTTTTCTGGGCCAGCTTAAGGACATTTCTTTTTGGGTAATGCTGAGGATAGAATCCAGGGCCTTGCACATACTAGGCGAGCATTCTTCCAATGAACTACATCCCCTGCCCTTGTTGGTTTTTTTTTTTTTTGGACAGGGTCTAGTTATGTAGCCTAGGCCATTCTAACATTTATATGTGGTTGGCTTTCCATGCCGTTGACTGTCCCCATAGTGCTGGGAGGTGTACCACCATGTCTGCCTTTTTGTTTTCTTTTTCTGGAGGAGGGAAGAGGTAGGCAAGAATATTTCCTTTAGCTGCCTTTTAATCTTTGTATTTTGCTGTTTATTTGCAAGTCTACTTGCATGCCATTTTTTTTCCTGGGTGTTTAAGATAGTATATTGTAATAATTCTGGTATTTGGTCTATCTCCCCTAAGGTTTGTTGTTTTCCTATTGCTTACTTATTTAGCAACCTTCCTAGACCAGTTGCTTTATATTTCCTGCCATTGAGTTCTCTTCGTCTTCCAAGTTCATTTACTTTGGAGCATGAGTTCCTAGTGGTCACCATAATTGAACAGCCAGTCAAAGATTCCTCAAACATTCCATGATTTCATGGCATTTCTTGCCTGTCTGTTGTTTGCCATGGAATTCTTTATGAGAAGACCCGCTTCAAGTCTTTTTTTTTTTTTCATACAAGACCTCCAAGTCAGTTAAAGGTGATAGATTGGCGACCTACCCTCTCACCCCACCCCATGGCTACATAAGCTACATATTGCCCTGTGGGTGCACACAGACTTTAGATCTCTCAGGACTCTATTAGAACTTCTCAAAGTTCTCTATGCCCTTCTATATGTCCAGCATTTCCAGTTAAATTCCTAGGCAGGCACTTGTGAACCCTAACTGAAATCATTAGTAGCCATAATGTTGGGGAATGATGGTTAGTTTCAATAGTGTCCTGGAAATCGAGCTCTTTTCCTGCTCCCTTCACTATGTAAATCAAATAACACAACTCTTGGGCATAGAGATGTCCTAGGGAGCTACAGGTTTGGATCAAATATTGACTATGTTGTCGGGATGTTGGTGACTCAGATACATCTGTTACATTGGGATGAAGATCATAAGGTCTCTAGAACACACCTCATTTTCATCCTTAAGACCACTAATAATAGATAAAAAAAACCATTTTCAGTAAAGGCAGAAATAATCTTTCATTTTTACACAGAACACTTGCATGTTCCCATTTCAGACTTAAGATCCCCACATTTCTTCATATTTAAAAAGAATTAAATAAGCCAAAAATATCTTCATTTTGATATGTGAATATTAGTTAAGACTGAACAAGAGAATAAAAAGTGAGCCATTTCAGAGGAATTCTGTTGATTATAATAGGTTTACATATATAAGTATTGATCTAATTTCCAAACTCACAAGTATAAATGAATAGGTATGACATAGGCATTAACTATAAAAGAGAAAGCCATATTTGAAAGTTAATTTCCATTGATCTTCACCAAACCAAATTTATACCTACCCTCTTGTCCAAATTTCTTATCAGGCCAGACAACAGAATAAACCTTATTACACAATCCTTATTTCATTTCCAATTGGGAAGAGTAAATTTTAAAGAATAAGATATAGAACTGTGTCAGAACTTTTCAATGTTCCCATACTGCCAGTTTCCCCTTCCTTGGAAGAAAGACAAGCTCTATTTTTTTCCCATAGAGAAGTATTAATTGTAAGGTATAATTCACCAACCCACAAAGGAATAGTACTTAACCATACTCTTCCTGTGCGCACTCAATTAACTGCATGCTTATAAAAGGCATTTCCTCTAAACGTGTACCGAAACGCACCTTATAAAAGCCCCAGCAGTGCAGCCTTTCTTGTTGTTAAGGGACTTTGATACTATTTCATGATGCTAAAAGAGGAATCTCATAGTTTAAATTGTTCATATGCCTAGCTATCATTTGACAATTTAAGCATCAAAACAGGAAAATTTTCCTAATCTCCAATTACAGCAATTACTATTGGATAATGAGTAATCTTGCACATTCTTAAAACTAAAGAACTAATTTTAAAGTAAAACGACAGAATCATCAGTTTAATTATTGTAAAAACAGAGCTTTTATATCATGCTAAGCACAATTCTAAGTGGTTTATATGAATAAAACATGATCTTTGAAATAACTCTATTGGTTAGGAATTATTTCTCTAGTTTTACACAGACATGAAGCACAGAAAAATTCACTAAGTCACACAGTTAATAAAAGGTAAAAGTAGAATTTTGTATGAAACTTCTCTTACTACACTGTTCACATTGTTAACTGCCATGCCATATTATAGTAAGATTTTTTAAAAATCTTAACTGTATTTGGTGATCTGAATTTGACTTTTTTTTTTAAGTGATGATACTTCTTTTCTAGAGCAAACATTTTCTGAAAGTGCTCATCTCTTATGGGAATTGCATTTATAACCACATTGTCTGTATCAGGATGCTAACTTCAGTTCTGCTTGGTGTGGGATGGGCAATCAGAGTTTACTCTTAGAAATCTGATCCCTATTTTTCAAGGCTAATCTATGGGTTATGTCTTTGTCTCCAATTTATATCCAATCCTGATTAGGCTTACGTGAGCAGATTAAAAAACACACAGAGATACTAAAATACTTTACCAAAACAAGTTTTTAAAGTGCATTTTCACTGTAATGTGGAAGCCTAAGGCATCTAAATTTTTCTGTTGCCTTATGAATTGCCTTTTTAGTTTTGGCTTTGATAGTTATGGTTCAATGACAAATCTACTAAAATATTCTATCTAGGAGTATACCATACTCTATGTGTGTTCTCTTTAATCAGTAAGAGAAACAGACTTTGTTATCATCAGCACAGCAATACTTCACATATCTTTATCATTATATAAAAATAGTTCTGTGTAAACAGCTCCATATTAAATTTTAAGATGAAATACATATAAACTTACCCTTGAGTTGTTGCTGTCGGCGAGTTATTTTACCCACAATTAAAGGACATGGGAATACAGGCAGGTTGATACAATTTCTACACTCTAAGTAGCTGGCTGAAGAACATTCTTTCATATTCCAGATGGCATTTAAAGATAAACCTGTCTCCATGCCTACAAAAAAAAAATTCTAAAAACCTTTCATAAACCTTGAGCTACTAGATTTAGCTTCTCCATTTCACTTGTGAAGGTCTAACAGAAAGTGGATTGAATGTTAAGAATAAAATATTTCTGGAAAACGTTTATTTAAATGGAAAAAATTTAACCTTAAGAATTTCTGTTCTAAGGTGCCAGTGGTTCACATCTGTAATCCTAACTAATTAGGAGGCTGAGATCTGAGGATGGTAGTTTGAAGCAAGCTGGGGCAGGAAAATCTGTGATACTCTTCTCTCCAATTAATGACCAAAAAGCTAGAAGTGGAGCTGTGGCTCAAGTGGTAGAATACTAGCCTTGAGTAAAAAAGCTTAGGGACAGTGCTCAGGCCCTGAGTTCAAGCTCCAGGACACACACACACACACACACACACACACACACACTCCACACACACACACATGCATGTGTGCATGCATGCATATGAATCTGTAGTCCAACATAGAACAGAATACAGAAAATAAAGTTTAAATAGGGAGTCATTGCTTACATTTGTTAATGATGACTATTTAAAATCCTTTATCCTTGTAGCAAATCTGTGAGGTGTAAATGTCCTCTTTTATGGATGAGGAACTTTCTTTAGGGAGCAAGAGCAAAGGTTATATATAGATTAGGCTAGGCTTAAAATGTACAAGGCCAAACCTCATACTCAGATTCCTTAGGAATCAAAAAAATTTTCAAGATGGGTGGCTTATGTCTGTAATCCTAGTTACTCAGGAAGCTGAGATGTGAGGATTGTACTTCGAAGCTAGCCAGAGAAGTCTGTGAGACTCTTATCTCCAATAAACTACTCAGAAAAAAACTGTAAGTGGCACTATGATTCAAGTTGTAGAGCACTAGCCTTGAGCAAAAACTCAGGGACAGCACTCAGGTCCTGAGTTCAAGCACCATGACCAAAACAAAAATTTTTTTTCGAGAGAATACTACTAAAATCTCCATGTTCTACAATGAGAAAATACACTTATATTAATGAAATATAAGACAGCCTTTCAAAAATTTAACACTAGTTAGTTTCAAAACAACTTCTATTAGCATATAAAAATATAAAATGTAGCCAGGCACTGGTGGCTCACACCTGTAGTCCTAGCTACTCAGAAGGCTGAGATCTGAGGATGGTGGTTCAAAGCCAGACTGGGCAGGAAAGCCCATAAGACTCTCTTGTCCAATAAACTACACAGAAAAAGCCAGAAGTGGCACAGTGGCTCAAGTGGTAGAGTGCTAGCCTTGAGCAAAAAGCTCAGTGATGGTGCCCAGGTCCTGAGTTCAAGCCCCAGGACCAGCAACAAGAAAAGATGTATGGTAGAAGCTATAACACAACATAATCCTGAAAACACATATTCTAAGAAAAGGTTATTTATTTATGTGGTGCTGGTGATTGAACTGAAAACCCTGAGCATGGTATGTGTGTGCTCTACCACTTAAGCTACACTCCTCAGAGCAGGGAAAGATATTTTAAAAGAAACCTTTTGTGTACTGATATTGAGGCTGGAACTCAGGGCCTGGAATTCTTGCTTGGCTTATTCACTTAAAGCTGGCATTTCCACTTCTGGCTTTCCGCCCCCAGACCCCCACTCTCACTTCTGTCTTTCTGATGATTAATTGGAAATAAGTCTTGGGGACTTTTGTGCCCCAGCTGACTTTGAACTTGACCCTCAGATTTCAGACTCCTGAGTAGCTAGGATTCCAGGTATGAATCACTAGTGCCTGGCTTAAGTGAGACTTTTTTAAACTACAATTATTTTGTCAACATTTAGAAATAGCAAAGTAATTCTGATGCAGCTTCCACACAGCACTGTACCTGTGGATGACCTCTGCTTCTCACAGTACAATAAGATCCTAATGACAGCAATGTCACTGCTGTATTTCTGCATTCAAGACAAGCATTTCTCCATATCTTCACGGAAAAATCAACCACTCAGTCTGAACCTTCATCGGCAAAAATTGCTTTCTTTACTTGTATCATCACTTGTATCATCTCTATGGAGGAAGTGAGACCTCAGGTTCTTTAATGACATATAGGGATTCATGGCTGAGGAAATCACTCCATAGGAGCTAATGACACCACCCAGAACAGGTACTCATGGCTGAGGAGAGACAGCAGAACCCAGGGAAACCTCTCTTCAGTATGCACTCACTACCACAACTTTTTTTAGGATCCAATTGCATCTGTGCTTAAAAGTCACTGTCCATTGAATTTAAAAAAAAAAGGACAGTGAATATTTAGAATTGAAAAGACCTTGGATGTGGCATCTTGCAGCCCTTCCACTTTAAGCTCAAGGGTATGCGATGGAGAATAGGGTGAATTTGTGTCATAATATGGCTATAAAACTAGATAAAGTTGCAGTTCTCAGAAAAACATCTTACAATCTTCCATACTGCAATAAACCAAACGTTCTTTATAACCACATACTCATTTTTTGATAAATGAGTACATTACCACAAGAAAGAATGTCCAATTCCAGAGAAAATATTGAAATTGGTCAAAGCTGCAAAATACTAAAGGGAACATTATTAGAACCACATGATTTGACCATATGTTTCTCAGACATTTGTAACCAAAGTAAACATTCAGGTTTGTCATGAATGGTCTACCTTTGAAAGGGTAGGAACTGGGAAAACCCCATTTCAGTTTTACGTATCTTTTATTCTGAAGCGTTGAATGAATAGACATTATTATTATTGAAATTGTTATCCTCAGATCACATTTTAAACAGGAAGAAAACAGTTTAGATGAATTTATTGTATTTGAAAATGGGCAAATAACAGAAGATAGGCTATGGAAGTTGACATTTAGAACATAAGTGATATGCTTTTTCTAGGGCACACTGCTTCTAGAAATAAGTAGAGTTTAGCATTATACTTTACTTTACACAAGGTCTGGGATAAATCATAATGTATGCACTTTGTCCCTTCTATCCAATATTAGAAACAGGTAGTGGCAAGATAAAAATGAATAAGATGAGCAATCTTGAAAGAAATTGGGAAATTGCAATCTGAGAAATTTATACAGGAAGAAAGACATGGGTTGATGGGTCATTTGTTTGTATATAAGCACCCATACCCTTGTTTGTTAGAACAGCTGGTGGAAGTCGGTTTCTTTTATCCTGTAAAGCTGCCTCTAAGAGTTACTACCCATCTCATACCCAGGTTGAGCCTGCCAAAGCTTGAATTTGGATTTGTATGCCATTGGAATGTTTTCTTTAGAGTCAGTATCAGAAACAGATGGGTCAATGCCTCATTTATTCCAATGTGACATTTGTATTTGTACATTTCTTTGTTTTATACAATTTGTATTTGAAAAACTATCTTTACCTTTGCAATTAAGGGAGTTAAATTTATCTTAAAAAGCAATTTAACAGCCAAGTGCTGGTGGCTCATGTCTATAATGCTAGCTACTCAGAAGACTGAGACTCAAGAATCAAAGTTTGAAGCCAGCCCAGGCAGGAAAAACTATGAGACTCTTATCACCAATTAACTACTAAAAAGCCAGAAGTAGAGCTGTGGCTCAAGTGGTAGAGTAGTAGTATTGAGAAAAAGAATCTCAGGGACAGCAGCTAGGCCCTGAGTTCAAGTCCCAGGACCAGCACCAATAAATAAATAAGTTCAGAACTTAACATGAAAGTGAAAAACGTACATTACTTGCATTTGAAGGCTTCAGAACGTGCTAAGGTATGTAGCCATTAACCTTACTTTCTTTCTGTACTGGTCTGATAGCAGTTACTGCAGTTTTTAAACAGCAGCACTGTCACTGATGACAAAGTGAGTTTTCTTCTCATCTGTACTGACTCATTTGAACAATGGTAAAGAGATTTTGTGCAGTTTAGTTCAATATTTAGGAAGACTTTTTGGAGTTTAACCAGCTCAGTATTCTTGGAAAAGCTTTAAAAATATTTCTGAAAGTAAAAGTAGTTAAGATTTAGTAAAGACTTATTAAGAAAGAGTTATGATTTCCTTTAAAAATACTGCTAGTTGTAGGAATTTAGTAGGGTTTTTTTTTCCTTTGTTCTGGTACTGGGGCTTGAACTCAAGACTTCATGCTCCCATGTGGCTTTTTCTAAGGCTGGCACTCTACCACTTTGAGCCACAGCTCTGGCTGTTTGCTGGTTAATTGGAGATGAGATTTTCACAGACTTCTCTGCCTATGCTGAAAAGATCTCATCCTCTTAAGTAGCTAGGATTACAGATAGCCAACAGTTCCTGGCAGGTTTTCATTTTTTGAGACATGTCTCAACCTTGTCTCAAACTGGGCTCAGATAATCTGCCTGCCCCAATCTCCCAAGTAGCTGGTCCTATAAGCACAAGGTACATGCGTGCACCACCATGCCTATAGCTGTATGCTAGTCAACTAGAAGACACTCTATAAAGAATTGTTACATATAACGGTAACAATAAAACACCAACATATACTGCTTTTCAAAATGAACTCTAGTTATATAGTCATGAAAAATGTAATAGACTTTTTAGTATTTAAATTAATTCACTTTTTTGTTACCTATGATTGTACCTTCCCCTAAGAATTCCTTGAGAAAGTCAAACTAATCTGAACTAAACTAAATTAAAAATAAACAGATGGAACATTGCAATGCATATGGGCCTCAGTTACCTTCTCTTACATGAGAAGTAGCTGACTTCTAAAACACCAGGCTATTCTAACAGTATTAACATGATAAACAATTCAAGTAGCATCTATCTACACAAAAGCCAGTTTCAAAATATCCCAGTTCAGTTTGTGAAACTGAATATTGTTATAAATTATTATTTTAAGGCAAATACCAGATATAAAAATGACAAACAAAATGCAGCAATGGTATTTACTGGACAGTATATTGAAAATGAACTATACAACTTATGGGTGGGGACAAGAGGGGAAAACTAGGAAAGATTGCAGGAAGGGGGTGACATTGTCAAAAAGAAATGTACTAGCCGGGCGCTGGTGGCTCACGCCTGTAATCCTAGCTACTCAGGAGGCTGAGATCTGAGGATCGCGGTTCAAAGCCAGCCCGGGCAGGAGAGACCGTGAGACTCCTATCTCCAATAAACCACCACAAAACCGGAAGTGGCGCTGTAGCTCAAGTGGTAGAGCGCTCGCCTTGAGCTGAAGAGCTGAAGGATAGCGCCCAGGCCCAGAGTTCAAGCCCCACGGCCGACAAAAAAAAAAAAAAAAAAAGAAAGAAAAAAAAGAAATGTACTCTTTACCTGACTTGTGTAACTGTAACTCCTCTGCACATCACCTTTACAGTAACAATAAAAAAGAGAAGAAAATAACAAACAAGATCTGACTTTATACAGACTTGTAAGTCTGGCTCTGAAGACAAAGGCTAAAATACACAACTTTCAAATAGCACTGAAATTATACTCTGGAGGTTAGGGTGTCAAGATGGTACATGAGGAATGCTTAATCTAGTCTTGAGGAACCAGTAAACTTCCAAAGGAATAACATGTTAATGTCTATAACACTTCTCATACTTTACTGTAATTGTCTTCTTCCTCATCTTCAGTACTGCTGTGTGGCAGAGCTCTGGATTCAAAGCAGACACAAAGTATATCAGATGAACAAATGGATCCCTGACAGGTAACATAGAAAGCTGTTGTTATTCTTAGGGGTTCCCAATGTGCAGGAGAGACAGACTTGTAAACCATTAATTATATTATTACCTAGTAAACATTACCTTGGGACATGGGCAGGAAAGATTAACTTTGTCTCAGACTGGTAATAGGACTGAAAACTGACCATCAGTCAGGCTAATGAATCCCTGACTAATCAAAGTTAATAGAAATCTGATTCATATTTTACAATCCAATTATATTAGAAGAATATGGTTTATGGATATCTCAAAACAGATTGTGTATACATTTTAAGATATAAAAACACAAGTTGTTAAAACAGAAAATCAACTGTCATACTATTCAAGCTTTGCTAGTGAAAGAATTTATACAGACTTTTAAAATAAGATGCTCGAAGTGCTTTTCAGTACATGGACCAAATTCTAACAAATTTATTAGTTCTTGAAAGGTACAATTTTAGGATACTAAGGTATCATTTACACTAGATTCTGGTTTGTTTCCAAACAATATTCTGTATCATCTCTTAAAATGTATATAGGACTTTTGCATACTGAACATAATTTCACTTAATTCTCATAATAATCTATTTATTGCTCACATCCCCCTCCTCCCTAAATAAAGCTGAGGTTCAATGAGGTAAAGTCATAGAACCAAGGCCAATCTGTAAGTAGAAGCGCAAAACTCAAAATCCATCCTCCTAAATCCATATTCTGCTGTCTTTCGCCTTACCCCATGCAAAAGAGGTTCTAGATACTATACTGCATTTCATTTTCATGTTGATCTATTCCTTACAAAATTATTATTTCCTAAATTCAGAGATCAAATAGCTTATCCAAAATAAGTTGCAGGTGTCACGGTAACTTGTTTCCAAGTCTAATGATTAAGAAACCCATGTATAGTGCTAGGCAATTTTAAGGAATGAAATATGGAAATATTAATGCACCTATCTATTTTATTGCAATGTATATTCTGGGAAGTGCATACTATAAGTAACTCCTTAGTTCAAGGTTATGCTTGTCCAACAGGAATATTAAGGATGGCAAAGTCAGCTTTTATAAGTCTTGCTCTCCTGTTTTTTTAGTTCTCATTGGCAAAGCAGGTTACTTCTGAGGTCCTTTTATGACAGATTAAAAAAAGATTGAAATGAGTTAAACACTTAAATATGCATGCCATAATAGCATTTATAAAAAAACTAGGACAATACTCTATCCCCGCAAATAACAAATCAGTACTTAATACCTTTGAAACTTTTCAACTATATACAAAACATAAAAATGTGATACCATTTGATCAGTTTATTATGTCATTTCTACAATTTATCATTTTATAATAGGAAGGAAAGTCTACAAATATCAAATATCAAATTCTGTAAAAAAATGTTTTTTGGTGTTGGGGATTGAACCTAGGGCCTCATACATGCTAAACATGTCCTCTACCACTGGCCTATATTCCTAGCCTCCAGTTCTGTAAAATATGGATGTGAAATATTTTAATGTAAAACAATGAGAATTTTGGGCAAAGTATAAGATAATCAAAATGAAAAAAAAAAGGATAATCAAAAGGATATAAAAGCCTTGAGAAGGAAAATCACGCCAGAAAATTATTTTTGAAAGCACTAAAATATCTCCCTAATTATAAGCTGTTAAATATTCCTTTTAATCTGTATGTACTAGTTGATTTTCAAAGGTTAATTTCTGAACACAGTAAGTTTTATACAGCTTTTGTTTTCTTTCCAATACACTGAATCTTGTTTATTATGGAGTGGAATTTGGTATAAGATGGGTTATTTTGGACCTAATCCAAGAGGGTTTAGTTACTAAAAGCACCTCATTATAAGGTGGTCTTACCAACAAGGTGATCCACTGGCTCAGATCCCATGGATATTGTAACAAGGCTCCATTGTGGAGTACAGGAAGCCAGGCAGCTAATGGTTCCATCAAATGAAACCTTACGAAACAAAATTCTATTTTTTTTTTCTTTAAAGACATGGAAATGGTTTAAGGGTAAGGGATCATAAGCCTTGGTCATTTTCCTAAATCTCCATTTCCTGAAGTGGTATTCTTTATGTTTTATAGCCACAAGGATATTTCACACTAAGGTTTTAGCTTCCTTAGATATTCAGTGTCTTGTGTAATCTTAAATTATTTTTGATTCTGAAATTTTTCATTACTAATTCTTCTTTACAAAAGAATGGTGGCATGTACCTAAGGAAACAGACAAGAAAACATCAAGAATTCATAAGAAGTCTTAAGTAAATTTTTGCGTTCACTGAAAAATTTGAGATTCAAAGAGCGTAATTGTGAGTTATCAAATATGAAAAGAATACCATCACTTGCAGATGAATACAACAGTCAGTCTTTCAAGTAATTTTTACGACAGGCACTTTTATTTCATTAAATTTTCTAAGCAATTCTAAAGAATTAAATATTTTGAGTGCGTTTTATTATAGGAAAATAACAGGATAAAGCCCAATTTCAGAAATATGAGTACTCTTTTTTTAAATTAATGTTTTGAATAGAAAGATCTTAAGAATAAAAACAAAGCTTTATGTGTATGTAGAAACAGTGCCAGATTTAAAACCATATAATAAAAAATGCATAGTAGGAACATAGTAAGAGTTATTAGTAATACCTAACAAAATTCTAGAATGTTTTCAGTAATTTATCTAAAGTTCAAATAACAAGAAATGAAAATTCTATTTTTTACACAGTTGCTTTTATTAAAAAAACACCCTTTATCCAACTGGTAATTTTCATCATACATGGCCTCTATGATTTCAAGCCTTGAATAAGTTCAATAGTAAATAACTTATTTTATATGCGCTAAGTGTATGAGGCAAGTTGTCTGATAATTCCTCAATTTAAATATCTTTAAAAGTTAAAATAATCCAGCTAAGTAATTTTTCCTTTGCTATTAATAACCGTTCTTTAGTGTCAGTTTATCTGTATATCTACAATTAAGAAAGTCTTCATCTAAAGCCAGAATGTACTGTAAATATATGACTGATTGTGAATATAAGACTGATCTACTAATAACTGGTTTAAGGATAAGGGATCAAAAGCCTTGGTGGCCTGTTATGTGCCAGGTACTACCTTAAGTGATTTTATATGTTTTAACTTACTTATATTATTGATAATAAAAAATATTATCAATAATAAAATGGTTTATATCTACAAAGATTAGTTGTTTAAATTTTGGATTATTATATTGTTCAATAGTGCAACCTGCAAAGACCACAGGTTTAGTTCAACAATGATATCATAGGAAAAAATCTGAAATGCTTTAGAGTTACTAAAAACTTATGGTACATTTCTAAGTAATGAAAGGACAGGGTATCTGC
Organism: Dipodomys spectabilis; assembly: GCF_019054845.1. Lineage (NCBI taxonomy): Eukaryota > Metazoa > Chordata > Mammalia > Rodentia > Heteromyidae > Dipodomys > Dipodomys spectabilis. Next base: position 9,500,214 of record NW_024870681.1, read on the forward strand.
AACCAAATGGATAATTATACCGCTATTGGGCTGGGCGGAATCTAATATATCCCAATCTACAGATAAACTCTTTTAATTGGTAAAATGTCCAATTAAATTTCTTTAAATTGCTTAAGATGATAACATCCAATGCTATAGAAGCAAATAAGCTATTTTAAAATCTAAATGCTAACAAAAAATGCAAGCATACATACATATATATTTCATTCCTTCAAATGAATGCAAAAATATCTGACTACTGGTATTTTTGACCTGATAGTAACAGACTATTTACACTACATGAGTACCCCATAAAATTTCAGTTCAGGTTGGAGAGGCAGTTCACTGGTAGTGAGGTTGCTTAGCATGTAAAGCCCTGAGTTTGATCCTCAGCACTTCCACAGGGCATACATACAACCATTCACTTCAAATTAGTCTTGGATCCACTGAATAACAGGTATTTCTTAGATAAAAATGAGTGGACATATTTTTTAATGTTAGAAACCAACATCTTTAATAACCATTTTTGATCAGATGTACAATTTCATTCACCAAAACACTCAAAATTCACAGAAGATTTTCTGTGCTCTGAGGGAGCATAATTGAGTTGTGCTTGTAGGTCTGCTTATTAAATTTACATGTCATTTTTTTCTATTTTAATAGTTGCCTAAAACTTAATGCATGACATATCACCTTTTTGTCAGTAGTGTTGGAGATCATCAGTAGTGTTGCAGATCATTGTTTCCAACACAGATGGGGAAGCTGAGTAATTAGAATTGAACATTTGGACTATTTCACCTGGCATTTCATAACCTTACATTGTTTTGTTTATGATACATTTGATTTTAGGTTTCCCAAATAAAAACGTTCAATTATATATGCATGTTGTTTCCTTCCTTAAATTTTCTTAGATACAAGGCAGTTTATTAAGACAGTAAGCATTCTAAGACAAACTTGATATCTTAAAAAAAAAAACCCTCACATCAATATGAGATATAATCTATAGTGAAAGTATAATGAAGTATGAGTAGATTCAACTGTCATTAATCATTACAAAAACAAATGGATTAGGTGAACTACAACATGAAGTTGTGTGAAATTACAAGTGCCTTAGGAAACTAAGTATCTTCTGAACTGATTAATCTTAAAGACTTATTAGAGAAGGCTTATTAGACAAAATACTTTGTATAAATCATTTTATGAAAATACAATAATACTTACATTTCTGAACATAAAACAGATCTAGGACCAGGGGTCCTAGCTCAGGGGTAGCACACCTGCCTAGTCTAGGGTTCGATCCTCAGTATTGTAAATAAACAAAACACTTCTTTCCTGAACATAAAATAGACTTAAAACTCTGATAACAATGAACTAAAGCAAGAAAGTACTACAAAAACTTCCAGTCATCCAGTGGATAAGTGACTATTTACAGTTGAGATAAAAATACAGCAATATGTTTTTATGGCTTGACAGTATCACCTAATATCAGTGAGCACACTGCTTAAAGTTATCACCATTCCCTATTCCATGAGTTTTCTCACTGCTCCAATTCATTTACACAAATTTTTACATTATCATCAATGTCATCAATTTTTCTTTCTTTTTCTTTTTTTTTTTTTGGTTGGTCGTGGGGCCTGAACTCTGGGCCTCAGCTCATTAGCTCAAGGTTAGCATTCTACCACTTAAGCCACAGTACCACCTCCAGATTTTTCTGCTTATGTGGTGCTAAGGAATTGAACCCAGGGCCTCATGCATGTGAGGCAAGCACTCTACCATGGAGCCACCTTCCCAGCCTCAACGTATCTTTCTTCAGTATGTAAGCTTGAATTCAACTTTGTGCCTGTGCAACCTCAGCTTTCCTTTCGCTGACCACTCCTGTTACAGTTCCAATTTCAAAAAGGTCTTCAGCTAAAATGCAATCTGAATTATTACTAAGCCTATCAGTTTCCTTGAGTTCATTTTCTTCATCTTCATCTACAGGATCATAAAGTTCAGGTGTGAAATATATAGACTCATCTTCAGCTTCTTCTTCTTCCAAAGCTTCAGCTGAACTGGGATATTTATCTTGTTTGCTTACTAGAGACAAAGGAGTATCTGGATCCAGGGCTTTATCAGAGCATAGCAGTTGTTTTGAATTATTTCCTTCAATGACATCTTTCTTTATTGATGAAATAGTGATTTCTTGTTGAGGGCATGACCCCAACGATGCACTTACTGTTAAATTTGAGAACTCACATTCATCAGTGAGTGGCAAAACAGTTTTCTCTTCCACTTTTTCCGTTTTGTAGGTAGAACTAGAACAATTCTCTGAGGACGTGAGCTCAGGTGTTGCAGTCTCTATGCTATCAGTAAAACATTTTCTCAAAGAATAAAAAGTAGACCAGCTACCTTTCTTGGTTTGTTTGTTGAAAGTTGGGCTTGAGGATCGAGAAATCACTTGCTCTGCTTGCAGTGCTTGAACAGATTCTTCCAATAATACTGAATCATCTAAAAATATAAAAATTTCAAAACTTTAACTTTCTGCTCCTGGTTAATATTATTGTTAAGTTAGAGTGATTTTTATTAGAGTGATTTTATTAGATAACATAATGTTAATATTATGTGTGTGTGTGTATATATATATATATATAATACTAGCAGTATTGAACTTTCACCTTAGATTTTACAGAAAATAATGTTAACTCTGAAAGAAAAACCCCATCTCCAGTGTTTCCTAGCTTAAATTGTAATGCTACTTAGTAAACTTAAATTCCACACCAGGGACCTCAATCAATTGTATAAGAAAAGAAAGAGTTAAAGGGAAGAGGAAGGGGGTTGAGTGAAAAAGGCAATAGGTTGTAAAATCTTGCCTCGAAAACCTCCTAACCTATTTATTAAATTAGGGACTCAAAACCTCCTAACCTATTTATTAAATTAGGGACTCAAAACCTCCTAACCTATTTATTAAATTAGGGATTCATGGGAGAAAAACTGCCCTAGATTGAGTCCCTAATTTAATAAATAGGGAAAGTGATGATTGCAAGACTGTTATCTGCTCAAAGTTATAAAACTGGCTAGTATTTAAGACTAGTACTAGAACTCAGTAGTCTCCTGATTACTAGAATAATAGTCAAGTCACTATGTATTTCTTTAGAGGCATATAAGAATGTTTAACAACAGATAGATTAAGCTACAATGACAGATGAATTAGACAATTAAAATTATACCTTATTACCAGAGTATGGTACTTTTTTCCGTTCCAAGTCAGATAGCAAATATTTTTGGCTTCACAGGCCACATTGTAGCTACTCAGTTATGCTGTTTTAGTGCAATATAGACAATTACTCACTTTGCTATACCTGCCCCTAATGTGAAAGAATGGATGTGACTGAGTTCCATTAAATTTTACTTACTCCTCTGCAAAACAAACAAATCGTATTTTAAAATTAGACTAATTTTTATACAGCCTTTAAAGAAGCATCTACCATTTGTAAAATGATGTTGATCACCTTATTTGATCTTTAGAATGTAACCCAGATTCAGCCTTTTTTGCTTTCACTCCAAAAGTTCCTGTCTTGCTCATGGGCACAAAGGTAGTGATATGATGAAGCTCATTAGCAGAAAATCAGAAAGTGGACTCTGTTATTCTGATAGAACTTGGTCCCGATTATAGCGTATCATATTATTTTATAATAATTTTATATTATGTAACCTACTTCAAGAAATTAATCTATACCAAAATAAATATCATTTCATTATTTTACAGTGAGAGATTTCTCTGTTAGATGTAAATGAATGCAGCATTACGTACTTTTCTCCTTTCTGGTGATCATGTCGCTTTGTGAAGACATATTTTCGGTGATCACTTTGGCACTTAGCAGTTCCTGGATACGTATTTTTGCTTCATCTTCCCTAGGAGTTTCTAGTGGTAGATGGTTTGCTGTTTCCAATAAATACATATGGGGTCTGTCTTCCAAACAGGCCCCTTTAGGAGTAGACTCATTGTCTTGTATACTCTTCCTGTTCTTTTTGGGTGACTTAGTGACCTTTTGGTGCTTTTGAGCAAATTCAGCTAAGGACTCCAGCGCACTCTCAAAGGTTGAATGGTGCTGAATCTCTTGTCTTACCCATTTAGAAAGTCCTAAAGGAAAAAGAATCCAGGGGAAATTTGGTTACATGGTTACTCAGTTACCTTTTCTAATGACTCTTGAATGTACAGAATGTTTTAGATCATATGTACAATATACATGTAACTTATGGTAGGATTATGTCCTGATAAACCCATCATTAGGTTGAAAATAATGGAAGCTGAAAATGCACTAAATGCAACTACTGTGGTGCATGGAGAGCAGCCACTGTTTACTGTGTGATCCTGTGGCTGACCCAGAGCTGCAGAAGACTGCTGACGCCAGCATCTTGTGATGTCATTTATTGCCAGCCAAGAATTTTGAAGGAATTTCTGCAGAATGTGTATGCTGTCACACCACTGTAAAGCAGAGCCACTGCAAGTTAGCAAATGACTATATCTCTAGTTGATGACAGTTGGACAATAGGCAAATTTAATTTCATTGTATTTTCCCCTAAGAACTGCCTGACATTTTCATGCAGCAAAACTAGAAGTTGTAAATAAAGCAATCATTTCATCCTTTTCCAGAAATTCAAAAACTCAAAAGTTTTTTTTTAGATCTTGTTCACCAATTCCAAATATGTAGTCAACTATTCAAGAGGTGAAAGAAATAACACACTTGTTGGAAAGCCAAACCCTATCTGAATTTTTTATTACATAATTTCAAATATATACTCAAAGTAAGGAATATGATTTAACCTATGACATAAAAACTATAAAAATAAACCAGATTAAGAATGTGGTCTTGGGGCTGGGAATGTGGCTTAGTGGTAGAGTGCTTGCCTAGCACGATTAATTCCTGGGTTTGATTCCACAATAGCACATAAATAAGGTTGGAAGTGGTGCTGTGGCTCAAGTGGTAGAGTGCTAGCTTTGAGTACAGAGAGGCTCAGGGACAAAGCCCAGGCCCTGAGTTCAAGCCCCGGGACCAACCTCTCCCCCAAAACAACAACAACAACAATAACAATGTGGGCTAGAAATGGAGTTCAGTGCTGCCTAGAATCAATAGGGACCCATGTTTGATCCCCAGCTTTGTGGGGAGGGATAAAGCATTTTTCAACTTAATTAAAAATCTTAATTTACAAAATAAGTATTCTATGGTTCATGCTATTAGAAGTACCATTATCTTTCTGAAAATTAGTTTTAAATGCTGCTATGAAATTATATGTTAAAGAATAAAAGAGCTTCAAGCAACCTGAATTATACTTTCATTTCAAATATATTCCTTTTGAAATTTTTCTATCAATTCTCTATACAACCCAAATCGAAACAAAAAATGAATTTGCTCTGGGTGCCAGGGGCTCACACCTATTTATCCTCCCTACTCAGGAAGCTACAATCTGATGACTGAGGTTTGAAACCAGTCTGAGAAGGAAAGTCCATGACACATATCTCCAATTAACCATTCATAATCAAGAAGTAGAGCTGTAGCTCAAGTGGTAGAGTGCCAGCCTCAAGTGAAAAAGCTAAGGGGCAGTGCCCAGGCTCTGAGTTCAAGCCCCAGAACTGGCACTAAAAAAAAAACAACCAAAACAGGATTTTTGTGTGTTCTATGCTAGTATCACCAAAGTAAAACAACATTTTACAAATGTCAGAAAAAGAAAATAAATATCCACTAATAATGGAAATATTATGTTGTAAAAATCTGAACTATGAAGTAAAACTTTCAAATTTTAAGATAAAAAAAGAAAGCAACAAGCATTTTCCTTAAATTTCTTAGTTTGCTTGGGGAAAATGATTATTTATACCAGATAAAACTGATATTTTCTAAAACTGAAAAAAAATAACCTATAGTTACCTTTTAACTTTGACCTTTTTATAAACAAAGTATAGGATGCAAGTTTGCTTTTGAAACTTGAAAGAGTCTGAGCTCCACCTGCTGACTAAACACAGGCATTTGGCCCTGGTACTTTGACTTACTGCTTAATTGAAGCTACTGCTTGTTTTACATAGGAAGGTTAAAAACAACAACAACAAACAACACTAAGAAGGGAGTATTTTTGCTTTAATCCTGGCAGTTAAATTTTATTGACAATGAAACTGAGCAGGTTAAGTCTACATTCATATACAGCTAACTTAAAAGACAATTAAATTTTACCATGTCCTAATTATAATTTAATGAATTTTTAATCTCTTTCTTGTTTTTTTGTTTTTGGTGCTACTGGAGTTTGAACTAAAGGTTTGGGGGTTTGAGTCTACTAGGCAGGTATTCTATCGTTTGAGCCACACCTCTGGCCATTTTACCTGGACTGTATTTGAGATGGGTCTCCCTTTTTGTCCAGCTATCCTTGACCTTAATCCTCCTATTTATGCTTTCCATGTAACTGGGATGACAGGTGCATGATACCTCACCTAGCAAGAACTTTTTGCCTCTCTACTTTCTTTCTTTCTTTTTTTTGTTGGTCATGGGGCTTGAACTCTGGGCTTGGGCACTGTCCTTGTGCTCTTCAGCTCAAGGGAAGCACTCTACCACTTGAGCCACAGTGCCACTTCCGGCTTTCTAGTGGTTTATTGGAGATAGAGTCTCACGAACTTTCCTTGCCCAGGTTGGCTTTGAACTGTGATTCTCAGATCTCAGCCTGAGTAGGCAGGATTACAGGCACGAGTCACCGGCGCCTGGCTGCCTCTCTACTTTCTTTTATTTTTTTTAAATTTATTTTTTATTGTGAACATACTGTACAGAGGGGTTACAATTACATGGGCAAGATAATGAGTACATTTCTTATCAAGCATTGTAGCCTCCTCCTTTGTTTCCCCTTCCCAGCCTTCCCCCCCCCCCCCCGTCCCCCCACCCAATCCTCCCTCCCCCCCCAAAGTTGTAAAGTTGGTTTTCGACATGACAACTTGTACTTCTCATTGTTGCAACGGGTCCACTTGGATCCTTATTCTAACTGCAATTCCTCTCAATATCTTCCTCTTTGAGTAGCTAAGACTACAACCATAAGCCAGGGATACCTGGAAATCTTTTTTATTTTCATTTTTTAAGAGGTACTTGGGTGTTTGAACTCAGTAATTTGTGCTTGTCACACAGGTATTCTGCCACTTGAGTCAAGGATCAGACCTTTTTGCTTTTATTGTTTTTCAAATACAAGTCTCATTGTTTCTCTCAGGCTGGCCTAGGCCACCATCTTCTTATTGGTACTTCTCATGCAGTGGGGATGAGAGTGGTGAACAATCACCCCCAGCTTTTTATTGGCTAAGATGGTGTCTCATACACTTTTTTGCTTAGAATGGCCTCTATCAAAACAATGATCATCCTGAGGTTAACCTTCCAACTAGACAGGATTACAAATACAAGCCACATTCTTAGTTTGAACTTTTCCTCTTAACAGTAATAATAAAAATAATAAATCCCGCAGTTCTTTGACAAATAGTTCCCTAGTATTGATTCTGAAAGGACCATCTCATTGCTAGATAAAAATCATATGCATATAATATTTGTTGAACTGAGTGGGAAAAATACTATCTACTTGATACTGCTACAAACCATAATACTTGATTTCCTTTCAGAAAATACTAGGCTCGATAAACATTAACTCTTAAGATAATGAAAGTATGTCTAGAGAAAAAAGCAAATTAACAAAACAATTAACTTCACATTAACTGAATCAAAAGAAAGAATTCTAAGAAGCTAAAAGAGATGCATTTGTTTAATTAACAGTATTTCTTGGAAAATTCTTTTTATTCCCTTCCTTTGGTGTCAGTAACAGAGTTCTGAACTCAGGGCCTTACATTCTCACTATACCACTTGAACTATGCCTCCAGTCCATCATTTTGCTGATTAATTGGAGATGGAGTCCTATAGACTTTTCTGCCTGCACTGGCCCTGAGCATTAATCTTCCAGGTCTCAGCCTTCTGAGAAACTAAGATTACAGGTATGATCCAACAATGTCTAGCTAGAAAATTCATTTAAAAGAGTTTACAGCTCACAATTGTAAATATTACTGTATTATTAAACTATGTCTAGGGGCTGGGGTGGTAGCTTAGTGGTAGAGCGCTTGCCTTGCATGCATGAGGCCCTGGGTTCGATTCCTCAGCACCACATAAGCAGAAAAAGCTGGAAGTGGCGCTGTGGCTCAAGTGGTAGAGCACTAGCCTTGAGCTGAAGAGCTGAGGGACAGTGCCCAGGCCCAGAGTTCAGGCCCCACGACCAGAAAAAAAAAAAAAAAGGAACAAAATAAACTATGCCTAACATTATATAAAATAAAGGTAATCCTAGCTACTCAGGAGGCTCAGATCAGAGGATCATAATTTGAAGCCAGCCTGGGCAAGAAAGTCCACAAGACTCTTATCTCTAATTAACCACCAGAAAACGGTAGTGGAGCTGTGACTCAAAGTGGTAGAGCACTAGTACTGCGTGAAAAAGCTCAGGGACAGAACCCAGTCCCTGAGTTCAAGCCCCACAACCACCACCACTACCAATAACAACAAAAAATAAGAAGATGACTGGATCATACTATAGTTCCAGAGTAATAGATATTTACCAAGTTCGATATTATGAACTCTGTCCCCTATATTTTCTCTTAGAAGTCTTACAGTATCAGATTTAGGTTTAAGTCTTTAGTAGTGTGTGTATGTGTGTGTGTGTATTATAAAATAAAGGTCCAATTTGATTCTGTTGTCTACGCTTATCCTGTTTGCCCAGCATCTTTGTATTTGGTGGTTGAGGCGGGGTTTTTCTGTGTAGCCCCAACTGTCTTTGAATTCACGATCTTCCTCTCTACCTTCTAAGTGCTAAGAAGCACCCATCCCAGAGATGGGATGACACTCTCTTCTCTCTGTTGTATCTTCTTGACACCTTTGTTGGAGATTAGCTACATGTGACTACACATGCTTGCATTCATTTCTGGGCCCTCAGTTACGTTCTATTGGTCTATATCACTTTATGGTATCACCAGACTGTTGATTACTGTGGTTTCATAATATACTTTAAATCTGAAAGTATGGATATGATGTCTGCAGCTTTGATCTCTCTTGCTATCACTCAGGATTGTTTTGTCTACTCATAGTCCATTGTGGTTTCAGACACTTTTTTTTAAAGTTCCATGTAAAATAGTGCTGGGATTTTTATTAGGGAATGGTGGTGGAGCCTATTCAGATTTTCCATTTTTTTATTATTTAATTCTAATAAATTTTTATGTTTCTAAGAACGTATCCATTTCTTCAGGGTTATTCAATTTCTCAACATATAAAGTTGTTTTATTGGATCTTTTCACCTCTTACTTTTGTTGATTCATCCAGCTGCTATCTGTTCTGTTTTATTTATTTTCATTCTAGTCCTTATTGCCCTTCCTGCTACCTTTGAGTATAATTTTATTCTTTATAATTTCTCGCCAGGTGCCAGTGGCTCACACCTGCAATCCTAGCTACTCAAGAAGCTGAGATCTGAGGCTCATAGTTTGAAGCTACCCTGGGCAGGAAAATCTGTGAGACACTTATCTCCAATAAATCACAGGGAGAAAAAAAACCCACAAGTAGCACTATGGCTCAAGTGGTAGAGTACTAGCCTACAAGCAAAATGAGCTCAGAGACAACACACTGGCCCAGAGCTCAAGCCCCAGGACTGGCAAATAAATTAATAAGTAAATAAATTTAAAAAAATCTCTTAAGGTATAGCATTGTTTGACATCTTCCTTAGGGCTTGAATACTTTCCCTAACTTTTTTTTTTTTGCTCAAGGCTAGTGCTCTGCCACTTGAGCCACAGCCCCACTTATGGCTGTTTGGTGTTCAGCTGGAGATAAGAATTTCAAGGACTTCCCTGCCTGGGCTGGCTTCAAACCTTGAGCCTCAGTTGATCCTCAGATCTCAAGTCTCCTGCATAGATAGGATTATTGTAAGCCACCAGTACCCATCTAAGGATTTTTTTTTTTTTTAAATGCCACATATTTATCACTACCATGAAAAGTTAACACAGTACAAATGTGATGTCCCCCCCGCCAAATTCAGTGTTGAAATTCTCAACCACAAGTGATAGCATTAGGAAGTAAGGTGCCCTCCTTAATAGGATTTATTGTCTTTGTAACAGCAGCATGAAAGAGTTGCCCTGTTCTGTGAGATTGAGAAGAAGTAAGTAAGTCTTTGCCATACACCAGATCTGCCAGTGGACACATCTTGGACTTAATCTTGGATTTCCCAGGATCCAGTACAAAAGGCGGCTTTAAGTTTAAGCCTCCAGTCTGTGCTATTTTGTTACAGTAGCCTGAAGAGAGTAACACAGAAGGATAATCCGTTTCTATTTAAGGTTATTGAAAAGGAAGGACGGATTTGCTATTTGCTATTATTGAATTGTTTTGTCACTTGTCCTTTTCCTTTCTTGGTGTTTCATTAACATTTTAAGCAACATATTTTGATTCTTTTCTTTTATTGGGTTTCTATAGGTACTATATTTTGCTTACTTTAAGTCTTACATAAAAACATTTCATAGTTACAAAAATCTGTTTTACATGCAAAACATGTAAACTTTTCCTTTGCCACACTTGTTGCTATAGAAGTAAAAAATTATCTCTTTTTATTGTGTATCTGTTAAACACGTAATGTGTTTTTATAGTTATAATCATTTTTTAGGTTTTTGTCTTAAATTTGTTACCAAAATTTAAGTAATTTGTGGGGCTTGGAGGTGTAATACAGTGGTAGAGTTGTTGGTGAGCATGTGTGGGATCCTAGGTTTGATACCTAATACTACAAGAAAGAAAGAAAAAGTGATGTATGTATCATTGTTATACAGTAGTTAAACATTCTGTATTTGCCTATGCATTTACCTTTATCAACAAGCTACACTTTCAACCCCTTTAGCAGATCTAGTGGTGATGAGCTTTCTTACCATTTGTTTATCTGGGCAAGTCTTTATCTCTCCATTCTTTTGATGAATGGTTGTTTGTTCCAGATACTGTATTCTTTCTTTCTTTCTCTCTCTCTCTTTTTTTTTTTTTTTTATCAGTTGTGGGGCTTGAACTCAGGGACTGGATTCTGTCCCTGAGCTTTTTCACTCAAGATTATTGCTCTACCACTTTGAGTCACAGCTCCACTACCGTTTTCTGGTGGTTAATTAGAGATAAGAGTCTCAAGGACTTGTCCCGGCTGGCTTCAAACTATGATCTTCTGATCTCAGCCTCCTGAGTAGCCAGGATTACAGGCGTGAGCCATCAGCGCCCAGCAGCAATCTCATTCTTGGTGTGTACTCAAAACAACAGAAATAAATATTTTGATGAGACAACTGTACTTTTATGGTTCACTGTAATCCAACAGGTGGAAACAATCTTTCTCCATCTAATGACAGATAAAGTATGAAATGTACATGCAAGAAAACATATCCTTGCTGGGCACTGGTGGCTCACGCCTGCAATCCTAGCTACTCAAGAGACTGAGATCTGAGGATCACGGTTCAAAGCCAGCCCAGGCAGCAAAGTCCGTGGGACTCTTATCTTCAATAAACCACTAGAAAACTGGAAGTGATGCTGTGGCTCAAGTGGTAGATCACTCACCTTGAGCTGAAGAGCGCAGGGATAGCGCCCAAGCCTAGAGTTCAAGCCCCACGACTAACAAAAAAAAGAAAGAAAGAAAGAAAGAACATATGCTTGTTTAGTCAGAGAGAAGAAGGAAATCTTTCAGACACTTCAACATGGATAAATGTTGAGGACTAAGTTTATACATTATGCTAAGTGAAGCATAAGAGAGATGCATATGGTTCCTGTAGTCAAACTCAACTATACTTAGAAATTTAAGAAGGCAAATGACATGTTTTTGTTTTTACCACACCGAATAATTACTAATTTTTAGTTTAAACTAAGTTGGGAATCGTACCCGATGTGTAGCGACTTGGGTTATTATTGAAGCGGTCATCTACCAGAAGAAGAGCTCCCCAATCATTTTTGTGTCGAATACACCTACGAAAAAGTAAAGAAAAAGAAAATATGTACACTGAAAATAAAGGCCAGATTTTTATAGAGTACACAGAATATTAAGGAAACCAAGTGTGTGTCAACTATATGGTCCTGTAATTCAAGTGTTATAAGAACAAAAACTGCCCAAAGTAACAAAGTTGGTATTTTCTAATTTGTATAAAAAAATGTTATTTGGGGCTGGCAAGGTGGCTTAGTGGTAGTGTGCTTACGCTTACCTTGCACGCATGAGGCCCTGGGTTTGATTCCTCAGCACCACATAAGCAGAAAAAGCTGGAAGTGGAGCTATAGCTCAAGTGGTAGAGCACTAGCCTTAAGCTAAAGAGCTGAGGGGCAGTGCTAAGCCCAGAGTTTAGGCCCCACGACTGACCCAGAAAAAAAAAGTTATTTGTATTTTATTTTAAAATTTAAAAAGAATCATAGAAAATATTTCCCAAGATGTTATGTCTTAGCCACAGAGATTTTTTTTAGCTTATTTTTTATTTTTATAATCTTGGGGTTTAAATTAAGGGCCTAGGCACTGTCTCTGAGCTTCTTTTGCTCCAGGCTAGCACTCTACCACTTGAGCAACAGCTTTTCTGTTTATGTGGTGCTGAGGAATTAAACCCAGGGCTTCATGCTTGCTAGGCAAGTACTCTACCACTAAGCCACATTCACAGCCTTACCTTAATATTTAATGACTGGGTTTTATGTACTTGTTCTCTTAGTTTTGTGAGTTAAAAAAAAAACCATGAGTGTTTAAAATGTTTTCTCAAAAACATTTTACAGAACAATTAATCATATGGATTTTCTTCTTTGAACTCTCACACAATAGATTGTATTTGTCACATTGTATAACCTAGTATAACTATACATGGTCATTACTATTTTTAATGGATGGTTGGATTAAATATACAAGCATTTTAAAATATATATCTTATATTAAACTATATAAAATTTAGTGATACAATTAAATCATTTTTAATATATTTACAAGTTTGTACAGCACATGCCACTGTCTCTTCTGGAACTTTCAAACAATTCTATGGGCATATGTTGTTTCTCCATTCATAAGCTAGTGGACATCATTGCTGCTTTTGAGTATTAGGAGTAACACAGCTATGAACACTTGTGTGTTTGTATAAATGCATGTTTTTTGATTCTCTTAGGTATATACTTAGGAGTAGCTAGGCCATATGGGACCTATATGTTTAACTTTTTGAAGAACTCTCACATTGTTTTGCAAAGGAGCTGCATAATTTCACATTTTCATCAGTTATGCATGAGGGTTTCAAAATCTCCACATGATCACCAACATTATTATTGTACATCTTTTAATAATTATATCTTCCCTAATTAATGGTATTTCATTGTGGTTTTAATAGTATTTCCCTAATGCCTAGCTGTGGTGAGCATCACTGTTGTAAAGAAATATCTATTCAAAGTATTCGTTCACTTTGTTTTTATTTTTATTTATTTATTTTTTTAGTCTGTCATGGGACTTGAGCTCCGGGCCTGAGCGCTGCCCCTCAGCTCTTCAGCTCAAGGTGAGAGCCCTACCACTTGACTACAGTGCCACTTCCGGTTTTCTGGTGGTTTACGGGAGATAAGAGTCTCACAGCCTTTTCTGCCCAGGCTGGCTTTGAACTGTGATCCTCAGATCTCAGCCTGCTGAGTAGCTAGGATTACAGGCGTGAGCCATCAGTGCCCAGCTAGAAATTCAGCAAAAAAAATTTTTTTTTTTTGGCGGTCATGGGGCTTGAACTCTGGGCCTGGGCGCTGTCCCAGCACTGGCAAGTGCTCTACCACTTGAGCCACAGCGCCACTTCCTTGGCTCACTTTAAGCTTTACATATTTGGGTCTTTTTAGTGTTAAGTTCTAAGTAAGAGTTTAGGAATTTTTGTTTTCTTTTGTTTTTCAGTACCAGGGTTTGAAATAAAGGCTTCATACTTTCTAAGTAGTCAATATGTCCCATTACGTAAGTCACTGCTCACTCCATTTTTATTCATTTACTTTCTGGATAACCTAGGCCTACCTCAAACTAAAATCCTCTTATCTATGTCTCAAGTAGCTGGGATTACAGATTTCCATGGCCACACTCATCCTCTAAGAGTTCTTTATGTATTCTGGTATCAGAGAAAGAAATGTTTCCTGCCTCTTATGTAGGAAATTGGAGTTAAAGACTCTTCTATTTCCTAATGTTTGTGGAATAACAAAAACATAATCACTGGCAAAGTCCATGTCATTCATTGTTTAACCAATTACAACATTTTTGTTTTCTGGTCTGTCATGGGGCCAGAATGCTGGGCCTGGGCGCTGTCCCTCAGCTCTTCAGCTCAAGGTGAGTGCTCTACCACTTGAGCCACAGCACCACTTAGAGCGTTTTTTTTTTTTTTTTTTTTTTTGCATATGTGGTGCTAAAGAATTGAACCAAGGGCCTCAAACATGCAAGGCAAGTGCTCTACCACTGGGCCACCTTCCCAGCCCCACAACATGTTTTTTTTTAAACATAAGTACATTTTGCATTTTGTTTTGGGTCTAATTTAGTCTGTTGGTACTTTTCAACTTCTACTTATTAACATGTAACACAAAAAAAATCTTCTTAGAAGTTTGTACTTAAAAATTTTAATCATATCTAGTAAGAAAGAATAAGTAGCAGTATAACTTCTACATATACCTTGGCTATAGATTAAAATTACAGTAATGTAAACTTTATTCTACTTACCTACCTAGGGCCTGGTTTAAGGCCCTATATGCTTGTATTTCATACCACTGACGGCCAGGCAGAAGACCTCTCAATTGTGAGTAGTGGTCATTGTACTGTCGCTTGAGTTCAACCTAATAATTAAAGAATGCATGTAAAATGTAGTAGATAAATGAAGCTCATTAATAAAAAACAACAACCCATATTAAGGCCACGCACTGGTGGCTCATGCCTATAATCCTAACTACACAAGGGGCTGAGATCTAAGTATCATGGTTCAAATCCAGTCTAGGCAACCAAGTCTATGAGACTCTTATCTCCAAGTAATCACTGAAAAAGCTGGAAGTGGCACTGTGGCTCAAGTGTTAGAGTAGTAGTTTTGAACAAAAGGAGTGCAGAGTTAGTGCCCAAGCCAGAGTTCAAGCCCCGCTGGACCAGCAAAAATAATAAACAAACAAAATTGTATTAACTTCTCATATCTTGAATACTATTTTTTAGGGTAAGTGGCTACTTTGTTTTTCAGAAATAACTTTTTTCAGTTTATTTAAAACAGTTTCATTTAACTTTACATTCTTTAAATTTTCTAATGCTTGTATCAGCTGTGTAAATTAAGCTGTTTTGTAAATCTCATTGTTGCAATGGGTCAATCTGTATCCCTATTTATTTAAACAATTTCTTTTTTCCCTTCCCCTCCCCAAATTATATCAACATCAAATACAGTGAAAACAGGGGTTATACTGTGTGTGTGTGGGGAACATACAAAGCAACAAAAAAAAATCACATGGTACCTTATAAATATGTTAGAAACAATAGCAAGAAAGAAAAAAATACTTGTGTCCCTATCTTTGGGTTCATTTTGCTTAGCATCATCTTATCTGATCTTTTCTGCTTGTCTCAGACATACACTAGTTATTGCAAATAAGGGAAACCATGGGACCTATGTTTCTTTGGGCCTGGCTTACTTCAATTAATATAATTTTTTCCAGTGGGAGTGGGGGGGGTGGATGGATGGGGGGGGGGGTGTAGTTGAAGAGGTGGGAGGGACAGGATGGTAGGGGAAAAACAAAGGAGGAGGCAACAATGATGGATAAGAAATGTACTCACTACCTTGCTCATGTAACTGTACTCCTCTGTACAGTATTTTCACAATAAAAAACTTATTTAAAAAAATAAGCTGTTACTGTTCACAATAGCTAGGATATGGAAACAACCCAGATGCCCCACCACAGATGAATGGATCCAAAAATTGTGGTATCTATACACAATGGATTATTATGCAGCCATTAGAAATGACAAAATAATGGCATTTTCAGGGAAATGGACAGAGCTAGAAGGAATCATGTTGAGCGAGGTAAGCCAAGAGCAAAGAGACAAACGGTACATGGTCTCCCTGATAAGTGGATGTTAAATCCAAAATGTTAAGTGATACCACAAAATTAACAGGACTTAAGAAACAAAGAACTTCCACTCATCTGGTCGAACCACTACTAAATATCCTCATGCTGCTGATCACATGTATGGTGTGTATGTGTACACTGTTATATGTCATAGACCGTGATAGACAATTTGCTCCAGGAAAGTTAGAATGAACTTGTGACTTTAAATGAGCATCATTATTCCACAATACTGTGAAATTTGGGAAATTATGTAATCACTTAATCACAATTAAAAAAAAAAAAGAACCTCGGGGAAGGTAGGGAGGGAAGGGGATAGTAGGGGGAAAACAATGGAGGGGTAACAATGCTCAATAGGAAGTGTACTCATTACCTCACTCATGTAACTGTAACCCTCTGTATAGTATCTTTACAATAAAAAAAAAAACCTGTTTTGAAGATAGCCAACAAATAATAAAATTCACACAAAAGAGATGAGCTATAACAAACGTACAGTGTTGGAGCCACCTACACAATCATAATATAGAACTTTCTTTAAATCACCACCAAGATGTTTCTTCTTATCTTTTCAAGTTGATTTCCTTTCTCTGCCAGCGGATCTGGTAACAACTGCTCTGGAATTTCATGTGTTATCAAGTAATAAATATGATGAATGTCTCTGCTGCTTTTGGAATATATCCATGTTAAAATATATTAACAGTTCATTCTGTTATGTTTGTGCAGTGTGCTAATCTATTTTAATTGGGATTTTAGTTCATTTACATTTAATGTAGTTATTGTTATAATTGGATTTAAGATCGTGCTATAATTTTTAATTTGTCTCATCTGCTCTTTACTTTTTGCATTAATCAAAAAATATCTCCCATTGTATCAATTTACTTCCACTATCGTATTATTAGCTATCTGTCCTAGATTTTTAAAAATTTTTTTTCTCCAAATTTTTATTTATTTATTGTCAATCGTGGGGCTTGAAATCAGGGCCTGGGCACTGTCCTAAGCTTTTTTGCTCAACGTTAGTGCTCTACTACTTTGAACCACAACTCCACTTTTGGTTTTCTCATAGTCAATTAGGAGTCTCTTAGATTTTCCTGCCTGGGCTGGCTTTGAGCCACAATCTTCAAATCTCAGCCTACTGAGAACTAAGATTATAGGTGTGAGCCACCAGTATGTGGCTTTTTTTTTTTTTTTGTGACTGCTTCAGGATCTGCAACATATATACTTATCAAATCTATTTTAAATTAGTATTGTACAAGTTCACATCTGGTATAAAAACTATAAAATAAATGCATTTCCCTTTAATGTCATCTGTGCTATGGTCATCATATATTTTTGCTTAAGAAATGCTATAAGCCCAGAAAATATTCTGATTACTGATATTTTAAGTAATCTATTAACTTTTAATTTATGATGTTTATATTTACAGAAATGTAGTCAGGTGCCAGTGGCTCATGCCTGTAATCTTAGCTACTCAAGAGGCTGAGATCTGAGGAATGTGGTTCAAAGCTAGCCCGGGCAGGAATTCTTATCTCCAGTAAGCCACTAGAAATCCAGAAATGGTGCCGTGGCTCAAGTGGCAGAGTGCTAGACTTGAGCTGAAGAGCTGAGGGACAGTGCTTAGGCCCAGAGTTCAAGCCCTATGACCGACAAAAAGAAAGAAAGAAAGAAAGAAAGAAAGAAAGAAAGAAAGAAAGAAAGAAAGAAAGAAAGAAAGAAAGAAAGAAAGAAAGAAAGAAAGAAAGAAAGAAAGAAAGAAAGAAAGAAAGAAAGAAAGAAAGAAAGAAAGAGAAAGAAGGAAAAGAAAAAGATTTACAGAAATGTTATAATACATAATACGGGGATTTCTTGTCTTTAGTTCAATTGCTCCTATTCAGAAATTAATGATCAAACATTTCAGTTCATCTACATAGTTTACTCATGTTTCCATTTTTCCAGTAACATCTTTATTCTAAAAATGTGAATCTGTTAAAACTTTATCCACAGATTTACCACTTCTGGCACTCCTCATTCCTTTAGATTTAACTTCCTATTTAATACCATTTTCTTTCTATCTGAGACTGCCATTAACATTACTTAATAGTGAAGGTTTGATGGCAATAATTTCAGCTTTTGGTTCTTGTTTTTCTGAAAAGCTTTTGTTATATCCTAACTTTTGCTTGTCTCACTAAATCACCAATTCTAGGTTGACAGCTGATGAGTTTTTTTCTCTTTCACTACTTCAAATGTACATCTCAGTTCTTTTTTGGTTTGCATAGGTCAGCTGTTATACTTTTTCTTTTCTTGCTGGTCCCAAAGCTTGAGTTCAAAGCCTGGATGTTGTCCCTGAGACTCTGTGCTGAAGGCTAGCACTCTACCACTTGAGGCAGAGAGCCATTTCTGGCTTTTTCTGAGTAGTTTATTAGAGATAAGAGTCTTATGGACCTTCCAGCCCAAGCTGGCTTTGAATTGCAATCCTCACATCTCAGCCTCCTGAGTAGCTAGGATTACAGGTGTGAGCCACCAGCACCTGGCTGTCTCATTATTCTTCAGTAATTTGGGACATTATGTGTCTTCTGCTTCAGTTTTACTAAACTTCTAAAACCTGTGGGTTTACATCTTCCAGCAAATGTGGGAAATTTTCAGTTATTATCTTGTTTTCTTTTTAAGTTCATTCTGGCTCCACATTCTCTTCTTCTTGGTCCCCAATTACACCTTTATTTGGTCATTTTCTATTACCCTACATGTTATTGATGCTCCATTAATTTATTCTAGCTTAAAAAAAAACTTTATACTTCATTTTGTACAATTTAAATTTCCACAATTTCTAATCTACCTAGAAATGTAATAGGGTCATAGTCTTTATCTTATTTCCGTTATGATCATACTCACACTTTTTCTATGTTCTTTGAACATAATAGAATATAAAATATAATATTTCAATGCCCTTATCTGCTAATTCTAACATCTCACTTCTGGTTTTATTTCCTTTGATTGATTTTCATCTATATTAAAGGTTATATTTCCTCTTCTTCTCAAGTTTGTTACTTTTTTCTTCTCTCTTTTTTAGCAGTGAATATTTTATCAATGACTACTGGATTTTGCTTAGGAATTTATATAGTATTGTGTTTTTTTATGAGGTATAGTTATTTGGAACCAGCTCATTCTTTTGAGTCTTGCTTCTAAATGTTCTCAGAACAGGTCTAACACATGCTTTAATCTAAAACCAGTTCAAGGGTAATATTCTTATGTCCACCAATCCATGTAGTATAAATTGAGAGTTTTTGCTCAATATGGGCTGCTGAAAACACAAACTATTTCCAGCTCTTTATGAATTCAAGGGATTGTTCGATCCACTCCTTTTCATAGCCTTGGGTAGTTTCTGCCTTGGTATGTGCATGTGCCAGTCAATACTCAACTACAGATTCTAGGGGAACCCGCTGCAGAGAGCTGGAGCTTTCTCTGCACAGCTCAATCTTCTCTTATACTCTGCTTTGCAAATTCTCCAAAGAACCTGATTTCTCGTGCCAGTAACACTGCTAAACTCTGGGGTTTTACCACCCTACACTGTGCACTGTTTCCTAGTAACTGCCTGTAGGCAATAATCTGGTATTATGAATTTTAAAGTAATGATTACACCTCTACTGGTCTTTCAAAAACAATGCACCTTACTTTCTTCCACTAGGAATCTGAATCTAATTGTGTTGACTGCTGAATATCTCAAGATTCTGATACATCAGAACAATAGTGTATATCTGGTTGCTGTTACTCCCCTGATATTGAATTATATTTTTTTCAAATATTGTTAATGAAAAAAGTTGCATACAAAGAAAGAGTATCTCGATTTTGCATTGTATCAGTATTTTGTCTATCTTGTATAATATGTATCTTTGCACATGTTCTCTCCTGGAGTGAGGTAGGAAGAAGGAGTTCTGGGAATTTTAAAGTGAAATGCAGAGGGCAATTTACAATTGGATACAATTCAAAATTTTCTCAGCTATAAATTGAAAATATTCTGGTTGTCAGAGTTATCATTAAGTGTTTGAATAATTCCTTCTAAAATGAGTTCAGGCTAAAGTTCATGTAATCATTAAAAGTCTAATGATTATACCTCTACTGGTCTTTCAATCATGCTAAACACTTCTTGTGGAAGTGCTGTGTTTGATGTAAGCCCAGAAACATACTACTGAGCTTATGGATTTCACCATATTCTCAAGCAGATGCTAAGATACTGAAATACTAAGAATCACCACTGTACAACATCCTCAACAAGAAACTGAAACTACTATATACGTTTTACTGACTCGTATAAAACAACTCCAAAGTTGTGTGTGTGTGAGTGCGTGTGTGTGTTTAAACTGTATGCTAGTTACTTTTCAGCTATGTAGTAAACAAACAGTTAATGCAATATTGATCAGAGAACTGGAATACAGAATAGTCTGGAAGCAGATCATTACCTGGTCTGTTTGGCATATAATATGTTGGACATATAATATGGTAAATAATATGTTTGGCACATAATAAATGTGTATTTTATTACATTAAGAAAAGGATAAATTATTAAATGCAATTCCCTTTGAAAAAGTAGTCATTTAAAAATCAGTAAAATCAGCCGGGTGCCAGTGGTTCACACCTGTAATCCTAGCTACTCAGGAGGTTGAGATCTGAGGATTGCAGTTCAAAGCCAGCCTGAGCAGGAAAGTCCGTGAGACTCTACTTTTTTTGGGGGGGGGGGGGGCAGGGGGGGGGCGGTCGTGGGGCCTGAACTCTGGGCCTGGGCGCTGTCCCTCAGCTCTTCAGCTCAAGGCTAGCACTCTACCACTTGAGCCACAGTGCCACTTCCAGCTTTTTTCTTTTTGCTTATGTGGTGCTGAGGAATTGAACCCAGGGCCTCATGCATGCAAGGCAAGGCTCTACCACTGAGCCACCTTCCCAGCCCCCGTGAGACTCTTATCTTCAGTAAACCACTAGAAAACCGGAAGTGGCATTGTGGCTCAAGTGGTGGAGAGCTCGCCTTGAGCTGGAGAGCTGAGGGACAGCGCTCAGGCCCAGAGTTCAAGCCCCACGACTGACCAAAAAAAAAAAAAAAAAAAATCAGTAAAATCAGAGTGTCATATCATTTATAAAAAATATTCAAGATATTGAAAACATATAAATGTTTTGCCCCTTAGATGGATAGACTATCTCAGGAAAGACTTACAAGACAAAACCATACAAAGAATGTTTGGACAGATATCTCTGGAAGCTAAAAATTTGTGAGATAAAAAAAATCCATAATTAAAGATAAATTTCAAGGTTATTTCTGTAACACACTTAATAGGTATGGTATTGATATTTGTACACTTTCTACATATTTTTTTTGGGAGGGGGGGTCAGTCGTGGGGCTTGAACTCTGGGCCTGAGTGCTGTCCCTCAACTCTTCAGCTCAAGATGAGCTGCTCTACCACTTGAACCACAGTGTCACTTCCAGTTTTCTGATGGTTAATTGGAGATAAAGAGTCTCACAGACTTTCCTACCCAGGCTGGCTTTGAACCGCGGTCCTCAGATTTCAACCTCCTGAGTAGCTCGGATTACAGGCGTGAGCCATCGGCACCTGGCTTCTCTACATATACATTTTAAGATACAAATTCTAATGAAATGGAAAGGTACATGAAATTGTTGTTCGTAGTAAAAATATACCTAGCTTATCAAGACAAAACAATGTCCTACTAGTTACTATCTAGGACTACAAAAAATAAAATGCCATAAAAATATTTGCCATTTGTAAGAATAGCAAATATTTAATGGAAGGCTACCATCTTTTCCATGCCAGTCATACTGAAGTAAAGTTTTCTCCTTACACAACCACACAATTGGACGAATATGAGGCAACTATCTTCAGCATCAACGAGCAAGGAGCATAAAGCAACTCAAGCAGGGAAACCTGAAGTAAGCATTCCTATCTTCTAGTGGGTACAATTTCCCAACCACAGGAAGTGAGCTGTATTAAAGTACTGTGGTCCTGCTCAGGGAGCTTATCCAAGTTTAACGTATTGAAAGTTCCTGGAATCAGTGCGGCAGAGAAAAGAGGAGGAAGCTGTATGGAAAATAGCCCTGCAGCCCATGTATAGTCTTCAGCAAGATCCTAATTGAAGCTTTGAGTGCACGTGTTTGGAATGATCTACTAAGGTCTTTCCTAATTCAGTTTGAGAACATAACAGAACTAAAAGTGGTCAAGGAAACCTGGAATATGTTGAAATTCTGGAGATACCATTAATACCTCTTAACCCTAGACAGCAATCTGAGTCCCGATGTCATGTTAAGAATGAAGAGCAATATGCCTATTCTAATCTAATCCCAACAAAGAAGTAAACCAAATCCTAACAAGACCAACAGGGAGACAAAGATTGAGTACTTGGGGCTTTTCTCAGATCTCTCCTAACAAATCATCAAATCAGGACCCCTTAAGTTCTCTTTGAACTATACTAATTGAGCTGCCTATAAAAAACAAAACTCAAGATTCTTCAAAAGAGTTCAGAATCTCTGTAATGTGAATCTCTGGAATAGTGATTAGCATACAACAAAAATACTAGAAAAATGTAACCTGTAATAGGAAAAGAGAAAAAAATATAGGCAGTAAATAGAAATTAATAGGAAGGGGAACTGTGAGAATAGCAAAGACCTTAAAATAAGTGCTAAAAAACACATTTAAATAAAATAAAACACATATTCTAATGAATAAACTTTAGAGAATCACTTCAGAGAAGTGTAAATCATGAAAAAAATCAAATAGGAATAATACAACTGAAAAATTCAGTAACTGAAATAAAAATTCATTAAATGAGTTTAACAGCAGACTGATGAACGCAGAAGAACTGGTAAACTTTAAGAGATAGCAGAAGTAACAAAACATACCAAGAGCAAAATAATTTCTACACATCAAAAGATACTGGTACAACTGAATCAAAGCATATAAACATATTCAGATTCAGAGTATTGAAAATTTTGATATAATATGTAATACCTGAACTCACAATCTCTGTTGTTTTCTAAATTCTATCAATTAAAAGTGAGCTAATTTTACTGGGTGCTGGTGTCTCATGTATATAATGCTAGCTACTAAGGAGGCAGAGATCTGAGCATGAGAATTCAAATCTAGCCCAGGAAGGAAAGTCTGTGAGACTCTTCCCTCAACTAACTGCCCTGGAACTGAAGCTATGGCTCAAGTAGTAGAATGTTAGCCTTGAATACAAAAGCACAAGGATAGTGTCCAGGTCCTGAGTTCAAGCCCTGGACATAAGCACGCACATACAAGCACACGCACCTTGAGAATATAAAGAAAGAAACTTCCTTTTTAAAGTATAGTAGGGCTGGGAATGTGGCTTAATGGTAGAGTGCTTGCCTAGCATGCATGAAGCCCTGGGTTTGATTCCTCAGTACTACATACACAGAAAAAGCTGGAAGTTGCGCTGTGGCTCAAGTGGTAGAGTGCTAGCCTTGAACAAAAGAAGCTCAGGGACAGTGCCCAGTCCCTGAGTTCAAGCCCCAGGACTGGCAAAAAAAATAAAGTATAATATGATATCACAGGGTACTAAATAATATGCAAAAACCATTTCTGTAAAGCAATAGAGGACATAATATTTAGATATTAAAAGAATTGAAAAATCCTACTCAACTCAGAAAAGAACACACAATTTTTTTTTAAAAAAAGCAGTTTCTCTTCATTAACAGTAATTTTCTGAAAGAAATTTTACTTCTATACTTTGTCAGACCTAACAGTTAAGGAGTTTCCAAAACTGTCCACACCCCAGATGAGCTAGTACATGACAATGATGACTGCTTCTAGGACAAGAGTTATTCTAGGAAACATTATTTATAAATGAAATATATAGTGTATCAGCTATATGATCAAATAAGCAGTGTTATGTTTCCTTGGTCTTTATTTTTTATTAAGATAGATGAGCTTTTCTGTATGCCTACAGAACAGAAACTTGATTTCCTGCAAATTTGCAAGCTTATTTTTTATATTTTTTTTAAACAGTACAAAAGGCCTTTAAAATATTTTCTTTCCCCCCTAGGGAAGTTACTTTAGGGAAAAGTTAAAAAAAAAAAAAAGCTAAAAAACCCCCTAAACCATGAAGTTAACTATTAATTACTTTTATTATATAAAAAGATTTTTTTAAGTAGTAAATAAAAAATTATCTTTGGGCAATCCCATTTAATTAGGAAAAAGTGACATGAAGGGTTTTGAAAAGGTAGGAAGCCAGAACACCTCATTTTAATTGCATCAGAATCTATGTCATTGTATGCTTGGTGACTGTCAGGCATGAAGATTAATGCCCAATTTAAAATGACAAGCAGCATATGTGAAAAAGCCAGTTTCTCCTGCCAGCAAATAGCCTAAATGTTAAGTAAATCAAAGGCTGGAAGGGATTAGTTGAAATGTCAAAAGACAACCTTTTACTTTTACCTGCTCATCCTTATAAACACATTCTTATTCCTTAGGCATGCTTTCCAAACAAATAGTTTCTATGTGAAGCAGCAAAAGGCCCAGGGCCAGCTCTGCCATCTTGTAACTGTCAAAGAGATTAGTCTTTGATCTATTTGGGAGGTCATGGCCACATTCACGTTAGTTGTATGCTCTGACAACATTCTACCTGTTGACCAATGCTTCTTTAATGCCTAATGAGACAGACATCTTACATTATGGAAGTTAACTGTGAATGTTTTTGCTAAGTTTTGACAGAAAGTAAACACTATAAATAAACTGAGCTCAAGTGTGCTTTGGAAAGTTAACATTTGGTCATCTACTATTACTTTTCAGATACACTTTTATAAGCCTTTACCAAAATAAAAAGATATACTTAATTGTACTGTTTGGAAGTAGTCTAAGCTGCTTGCTTCCCATCCCTAATAAGTTAGTGTGCATGTAATTGTAGAGATATATGGAAACTTGAAGAAAGAAGGCAAAGGTTGCAATCTTTCACCAAAGGTTGCAAAATGAGGGGCGATAGCTGTCTTTTGTATGTACCTGACTACAGCTTAAAATATTGGAAAGTTATTTGCCAACATCTAAAAATGTGGCTGTTTTGCCACTGTCCTCAACTAGGTCACTTATTAAATAACTAACTCTTATAGCTGATGGAATTTGCAACTCACTGGTTCCGATGTTTCATAAAAATTTCTGTTGGTGAGTAAATTTCAAAGTTAACTCAAAATAAAAAAGCATCCTTATTTGTGGCAGTTTCTAGACAAATAAAAATGTATCTTAACCAAAACTTAAGCTGATGTAAGTAGATCATTTTTTTTTTCATTGGTGTGGAGCTTGAACTCTGGGCCTGGGCGCTGCCCCTGAGCTCTTCAACTCAAGGCAAGTGCTCAACATTTAAGTCACAGCGCCACTTAACAGCAAAGACTCTAATAAGTCAACAATGAAGTGGTACTTGTGTAAAACTGTCCAATAGACGCATAGTATGCAAGCAGAATTTACATGATTTTGTATTTTAATTTTTACCATTCCATTCTACTATCTGAAATCTAAGTTTCTTTCCATGCCTCAGTTTAATTACAAATGGTGGTAAGAGACAATGGAAACAAATTATCAACAAGTTGAAGTCACAATTTTGAGCATTATAATTTCAACTCTTTACTCCAATAGTGTTGGCTTTAAATAACTGAATTAAACAGCTCTGAAGTACCCTTTTATGAGTTTTATAAGTAGCTTCTGAAGAAATAGTGTGACTAATATGAACTGGAACTATAAATGCATCTCTTTGCTTTACCACCACCTCACACAAAAGATAAAGGCTTTCATCCTAACTCATATAAATATGTATTTTGATTTCAGTACTAAACACCTTCTAGAAAAACCAACAATTGAATTAAAATATAGTTTTTGTGGTTATGCATAATCTTGAGGATGAAATTTAAATCTCTGAATAAGACAAGGAATGAATAATCATCTAAAATCACTGATTAAAATATTAAGAAAACTTTGCTTCAGAAAAACAAATACATTTGTCTAGCAAACACTTAAGAAGAATAGTTTTAACTCTCGCCAAGGTACAGAGTCTAAAAGTAAACATTTATAGCAAACCAAATCTGGAAGCAGAGACCATGCATTAGAGACATTTACTGCTCCGTATCATCATAGCATAAACACTCTTATCATCACATCACAGTACAAATTCCAGCGGCTGGAGTTCTAAACTCAGCATAAGGTCTTGTAACACAAAATAATTTAGCTAGATAAAAGGAATATAGCTGGTTTTATTTCATCTGGCATATTTTCAAGATTTCTGAAATACTGAGTTAACCAAACATAGTACAAAAAAAAAAAAAAATAAGGGAAAATAGTTTCTGCCAAGAGTCAAGAAGCCAGGCAGCATTAAAAAAAAATTTAAGTCATTAGAAATAGTTTTCAATTGTTATTTTCTCTGCTATATTAGGACTTGACTAAGTAATCTTCCAAGAATAAGAAGCCAGACATAGTAACTGGAATATAAAGTATTTCATATTATAGGTTCTATATCTGCTAAGACACTTTTCTAATTGTTATTAGAAAAGTCTAGTAAGACTTTTTTTTGTATAGAAACTAAGACTTTTTTTGTATAGAAACCTATTAAACTTGGTGTCATACATTGTTAAGTGTTGGGGAAAAAAACCCTGACAATTCACATTTAAGAAACAAAGCTTTGGTGGGGTGTGGGTCAGGTGTACAGTATTGTCTAGCATGTATAAGGCCAAAATGGAGAGGGAGGCAAGAAGGAAAGGGAGGGAGTGAAGAAACTAGAGAACATAAAATAGATTCTTCACGAAGCAGATATCTTCTTTTCTTCATGTATTTGACATTACTGGTTAAGCTAATTTAGTTTCTGGCTACTATCCAGAATAGTTTATTGGGTACTCAGTAATATTTAAACACTTTTTTTTGGGGGGGGGGTCCAGTTGTGGGGCCTGAACTCTGGGCCTGGGTGCTGTCCCTCAGCGATTCAAGCTCAAGGCCAGCGCTCTACCACTTGAGCCAAGCGCCACTTCCGGCTTTTTTTTTTTTCTTTTTGCTTATGTGGTGCTAAGGAATCAAACCTAGGGCCTCAGGCATGCAAGGCAAGCGCTCTACCATTGAGCCACCTTCCCGGCCCCTTTAAACACTTTTGAGTAAATGCTTTGAAAATAATGATGCAAAAACATCTTAGAACTGAGAATTAAGTCTCAGTTTTTTATTATAAAAACAACTTGTTAAGAGTAGGAAAAAAGAAATTAAGATTTTCCTACTAAAATAAAAATATGTATGACTTTAAGACATTCAAAAAACGTTAATATGTGGATCCTATACAAAGAGCTAAGTTTAGTCTAGTTATTTTTTTAATTTTTGTTTCTATTTTTGTTATCCTTAAGCAGTTGTATAAAGGAGCTGCAATTCAACAAAGCAGTTAATAAATACAATACATTTTGGTCAATGTCACCCTTCTGAACATTCTCACCCTGCCCTCCAAAACCCTCCACACTTTTCTTAATGTTGTAAGTTATGTATTGAATATTTTGCTGTTTTCTCCCCCTTCTCTTCATTCATCAACTCCCCTTCTCCTAAAAGAGTAATGGTTGGGGTGGAAGCATGGCTCAGTGGTAGAATGCCAGTTGAGCACCCGAGACACTGAATTCAAACCCCAGTACTTAAAAAAGTAATGGCTGTCCATGTTCAGATACTGGTCAGATAAACCTGCAAATGCTTAAATTAACATTTCTAAAAAAATGCAACTGGCTGGGAATGTGGCCTAGTGGTAGAGTGCTTGCCTAGCATGCATAGAAACTCTGGGTTCGATTCTTCAGTACCACATACATAGAAAAAGCCAGAAGTGGCGCTGTGGCCCAAGTGGTAGAACGCTAGCCTTGAGCAAAAGAAGCTCAGGGACAGTACCCAAGCCCTCAGTTCAAGCCCTAGGACTGGCAACAACAACAACAAAAAACAAACAAACACACCACCACCACCACCAACAAATGCTATAGCTACATTGAGGAAATGTAACTACAGAAGCATATGGTTCAAGGCCAAGGTTTTGACGAGGGTAAATCTTAACACTGCCGTATAGCTTCCTGAATTTCTTCTTTCAAAAGAGGAAAACCCCTGACAACCATACCTCACACAGTTGTTTGAATGAAAGACAATGAACACAAGGCAATAGAGCCTCGTGACCTAGAGGTAACAGGACTAAGCTCATTATTTATCTCTCATTTCTATAAACCAATGTAGGTTTTGATGGAGTCCAGGCTATTTTCATACACTCTTGCATTTTTTTTTTTTTTTTTGGTTGGTCGTGGGGCTTGAACCAGAGGCCTGGGTGCTGTCCCTCAGCTCTTCAGCTCAAGGCCAGCACTCTACCGCTTGAGCCACAACGCCACTTCCAGCTTTCTAGTGGTTTATTGGAAAGAAGAGTCTCACAGCCTTTCCTGCCTGGGCTAGCTTTGAACTGTGATCCTCAGATCTCAGCCTCCTGAGTAACTAGGATTATAGGCGTGAGCCACCGGCACCTGGCATAAGCATATTTAAAAAACACATACGCACACAACTATACTGTTTATATAGCCATTGCCTTTGACTACCAACCTCAAATTAAGATGTCAATACCTGGTGCTTTAAATATATTACTGAATACAGACATATTGGTTTAGGAGCCATATAAATTAGATTTCTTTACAGAGTGGCTGTTTTTCATCAAATATGGATGAAAATATGTACATTGGCAGAATATTTTTCAGAGCATTGTTCAGTTTCGAAACAAATCTTTTACTAAGAAACATACAATTAATTACAAATGTTCTGAGGAATTATGGTCAATATCTGCACTTTTATATCCTTTATAATCCTTACTAGACACTTTGTAACCCACATATTATTTGTTCTTGAAAGCAGATCTCTATAAAATATGCTAGTAAGGCAGTTATGATAATTAGTTCATGATTAGTTCTGTGTTAGTCTAAACAGTTTCACTTATATTCTTTTTTTTTGGGTCTGGTCGTGGGGCCTGAATCTGGGTCTGGGCGCTGTCCCTCAGCTCTTCAGCTCAAGACTAGCACTCTACCACTTGAGCCACAGCACCACTTCCAGCTTTTTTCTTTTTGCTTATGTGGTGCTGAGGAATCGAACCTAGGGCCTCAGGCATGCAAGGCAAGCTCTCTACCACTGAGCCACCTTCCCAGCCCTCACTTATATTCTTGTAAGATATGTCCTACAATGCTGAGAGAGAAAGAGAAAGAGAAAAGGTTGAGGGGAGGAGAGTGAGAGAAGAGAGGGGAAAGAGGTAGCTAAAACAGAGAGAGAGAAAAAAAGAAAACTTATGTAAGGAAGCAGTGTGAGGTGTAAATGGAACCACAGGCTCTTAACCTCTTAACAGAATGCACCAAGAAGACAAAACCTGCAAGAAGACAAAAACTTTTACGGAAGAGGATTGTGGATGGGAGGCAATATGATAATAAGAAGGCAGTCCAGGAGGAGGTTTTTAAAGGCAAGGTGGTAATGGTAGGCACAGAAAGTAGAAATCAAAACCAGCTGCAGTAGACTCAGACTCAGACTTCACAAGATATATCTATTATTTATAATATATATATCAAATTAGAAATGTAAATATTCTATATATACACATTATATATTTTAATATAAAATATAAGCAAGAGAGAAGTAAAATAAGATTAAGGAAAGCATAAAAATACATCTAAAATGTTAAAATTCAGTTTATCACCTTCACAGTTCAAATATTAATAAGGTATAACGTGTGTGTGTGTGTGTGTGTGTGTGTGTGTGTGTGTGTATGTGTGCTGGTACTGGGACTTAAAATTCAGAGCCTGGGAACTGTTCCTGAGCTCTTTTGCTTAAGGTTAGCACTCTACCACTTGAACCACAGCTCCACTACCAGCTTTTTGTGGTTAAGTGGAGATGAGTCTCTTGGAATTTTCCTGCCCCGGCTGGTTTTGAATTGTGATGCTCAGATCTCAGCCTCCTAAGTAGCTAGAATCATAGGTGTGAGCTACTGGCATTCAACTAAGTATAAGCAACACCTGCTGTCTAGATTTCTATTATGATACCCAAATTAGCTTTCAAACATAAGGCTTGACTTTAAATGACAGGTTTTACTTTTAAAATATTATTTATCAAAATGAACTCCAGGAAGTGGAAACCAGGTTGTTTTCTTCATTACTGTTTTTATTTTCTTTTTTGTCTTGTTTGTTTCTCTGTCTTTGTGAAGTTAATGGGATGGCACAGAAATGGAGGGACAAAGGGTAAACAAATGCAGCAATGGTACTAATTGTACATTACGTTGAAAATGAACTACACAACTATACAACAATGGGTAGAGACAAGAGGGAAAAACTGGCTGAGTGCTGGTGGCTCACGCCTATAATCCTAGCTACTCAGGAGGCGGAGATCTGAGGATCATGGTTCAAAGCCAGCCCAGGCAGGAAAGTCCGTAAGACTCTAATTGCCAATAAACCACTAGAAAACCGGAAGTGGTGCTGTGGCTCAAGTGGTAGAGCGCTTGCCTTGAGCTGAAGAGTGCAGGGACAGTGCCCAAGCCCAGAGTTCAAGCCCCACAACCAACCCCTCTTCCCCCCAAAAAAGAGGGAAAAACTGGGAGAGAGTAAGGGAAGGGATGACATTGTCCAAAAAGAAACAACATACTCTACCTGATTTATGTAACTGTAGCCCCCCTCTGTACATTACCCTTATAATAACACTAAAATGTCTTAATATATTAAATTTTTTTATTTTCAAAGTTAAAGGTGGTAGAAACATTAAACATTTTTTTAAATTGCAAAACTTTGATCTCACTATGGAATCCAGATTGGCCTTAAACTTGTGATCCTTGAATGCTGGGATTATAGACATGTATTATCATGCCCAGCAAAATCATTTTTTCTCCCAGTAAGAGAGTCATGGAAGTGGAGGTCTGGATCAAGAGGTAGAGCACCAGCCTTAAGTGAAAAAGTCAGGAATGAGAGAGCAAGATTCTGAGTTCAAGCCACAGTAATGGCACACACGAGAGAGAGGGGGGGGGGTAACTAATGGTGGTAATGTAGTTCAGTGTCAGAACACTGACCTGACATGTGCAAGGCCCTGGTATCAATCACCAATGTGCAGGGGCAGGGGTGGGGTTCTTGAAAAAAAATCAGCAGTTCATTTATTTTGTAGGCTCATTTGTTCTTCAGAAAAGATGTTGACTCATATTTTGTCACTGCCCAAGGCAGTGTAAACCTAAGCATTTTACTTAAGATTTAAACAAGATTTTAAAGTGGGAATTTCAATACTTAGAAACTGCTTTTAATAATGCATTTGGCAAAAATTTATCTTAAAAACAATAAGCTGGGGGCCGGGGGAGGATGGGAAGGGATGGGAAGGGGAAACAAAGGAGGAGGCTACAATGCTTGATAAGAAATGTACTCATTATCTTGCCCATGTAATTGTAACCCCTCTGTACAGTATTTTCACAATAAAAAAAAATAACTTAAAAAAACCCCAAAAACCAAAAAACAATAAGCTGGGGGTGGGGTGGGCGCGGAAACAACTGAGGAGAAAATAAGGTATAATTCTAGACCTGAAAGTGGCAAAGATTCCCTTTCTCACCCCCCCATCTCTGATTTGGCCCAAGTGTTTTTTTTTCTTTTCTTAAAACAATTTTAACATTAAGTTGCTAGACTTCTAAATGTCAAGGAGTTTAGTATTACAGCCCTTTCAGTTTATATACACAGACATTTCCCCTGAGTAACCACATGTTATTACTGGGGCCGATCCGGGGGTCGCTACATTCTACAACCAGAACCCTGCTCCTCTCCAACCTCAGGCTTGGTTCCTGGATCTAGTTTCACCTAGTTCAGAATAAAGTCTCAAATCCTGAAAATGGCCCAGTCTTAGGTGACTTGGCTCCTAAGTACTTTTCCCTACCTGCATTCACTTGCTATTCTCCCAATTTACTCTTCATCAGCCTCTTTTAATTCCTGGGAATGGCTATCCTCTTTCATACATCAGGGCCTTAGCATATGCTGCTCCCTCTATTGAGAATACTATTATCCTTTTGGTTCACCTCCATGATTCTTCGCCTTCTTTCCTGTGTCAGCTTAAATATCACTTCCTCAGGAAGCCTCTCTTGACCCCCAAAGACCTGTTATAACATTCTCATGGTTCCTGTGACTTTTTCTTACAGTTTTCCCAACTGCGATTATTTTATTACTTCAATGTCAGTACTCCTGGCTAGACTGTAAGTTCCAGGAGACAGGGGTGGTAGTCTGTGCAGTGTATCAGTGTCCCCGGAGTCTGTTATAACGAGTGTATTTCTGGTCAGGTGCTTACAAAAAAAATACAAAACCAAAAAATGCCAAAAACAAGGCTGATTCACTACTCTAAATAGTCTTATAATCTCAACAGTGGGCTATAGTTGGGCCACTAATGGGTCCTTTCTACTTTATCAAACATTTGTATATCTGAATTGCAATGCAGCCAAGATTCAAATCTCAACTTCCAGTGCCTCCATCCCTTTCAGGGATGTCTGAATGGGAAAGGTGTTAGTCAACCTCACTTTTCCTAAGCAACTCACCATCCAATTTTTATTCCACCAAAACATCCTGTGTAAGTAGTCTTGTCATTACTAAATTACATAGACATCATTGTGTGAACAGGGCATCTTACTCATTTTTGTACCTACTGTACTTACTACAGATTAGGCTCTTAGTAAATGCTTGTTAAATTGATTGTACAATCAAGATCATTAACATAATTATGATAGAAAAGTAATTCAAAAGAAGAAAATATACTCAAAAGGAATAGATGAGTCAGATGCCAGTGGTAATGCCTATAATCCCAGATACTCAAGAGGCAGAATCTGGAGGATCACAGTTTGAGGCCAGACCAGGCAGAAAAGTTAGCTAGAGGGCTGGAAAGATGGCTCAGTGATAGAGTTCTTGCCTTGCATGCATGAGGCCCTGAGTTTGATTCCTCAGCACCACATAAGCAGAAAAACCCAGAAGTGGCACTGTGACTCAAGTGGTAGAGTGCTAGCCTTGAGCTGAATTGCTGAGGGACAGTGCCCAGGCCCAGAGTTCAAGCCCCATGACCAAAAAAAAAAAAAAGAAAAAAAAAGTTAGCTACACCCCATCTCCAAAATAAGCAGCAAAAGCCAGGCTGGAGACATGGCTCAAATGGTAGAATGCCAGCCTAGCAAGCAATGATGCCATTAGTCCAAGCCTCAGCACCACTAAAATAAATCAATAACAAATAGAAGAATCTTCTCAACTATGTCAAGTTCATCTTGATATAGTGCATTCCTTTATACACCTGCCTTCATTCATAAACATGAATATTTAGTCATCAAAACTAGAAAAATAACAAAAAATGTAACTCTCCTTCTAAAGAATTAAGAATTCTGCAACTACCATAATCTCATAGTATTTTCACACTTGAAAGAACTAATTTAATATGGTATAATGTGCATCCTACTTTATTAATGTTGTCATCCTGTCCTTTCCAATGCTTTACATAAAGAACACAATGAATGAAAAATAACTAGTACAGAAGCCAAGCATAAAGGTATGGCTTAAGTTGTAGAGAACCAGTCATGCAAGCATGAGGCCTTGGTTTCAATCCTCCAGTACCCCTTCCCCCACAACAAGCAACTTCTGAAAAGGAACACAAGAAAAAAAAAGTATATATATATATATAATTTATTTAGGTTGGTTGTGGTACTTAAACTCAGGACTTGTCCCTGAGCTTTTTCACTTAAGGCTATAGCTCTACCACTTTGTGCCACAGCACCACTTCCAATTTTCTGGTGGTTAATTGGAGATGAGAATCTCACAGACTTTCCTGCCCAGGCTGGCTTCGAACTGCAATCCTCAGATCTCAGCCTCCTG
The DNA here is from genome assembly GCF_019054845.1 of Dipodomys spectabilis. Taxonomy (NCBI): domain Eukaryota; kingdom Metazoa; phylum Chordata; class Mammalia; order Rodentia; family Heteromyidae; genus Dipodomys; species Dipodomys spectabilis. Next base: position 9,534,123 of record NW_024870681.1, read on the forward strand.
AGTAGCTAGGATTATAGGTGTTAGCCACAAGCTCCTGGCTAAGAATGTATTTTGAATTATAAAAATTTTTGGCTGGGAAAGTGGCTTTAGTGGTAGAGTGCTTGCTTAGCATGCATAAAGCCCAGTTCAATTCCTTAGTACCACATAAGCAGAAAAAGTGGGAAGTGGTGCTGTGGTTCAAGTGGTAGAGTGCTAGTCTTAAGCAAAAGAAGCTCAGGGACAGTGCTCAGGCCCCTGAATTCAAGCCCCAGAACCGGCAAAAAAATAAATTCTTTTTTTGGAAGTCCTGGGGTTTAAACTCAGGACATTATAGGCAAGTTCTCTACCACACAAGCCACAACTCTAGCTAGCCTGATTTTTCTAGCTAGCCTGGCACATGATCCTTTTAGTTATACTTCCTGCATAGCTGGGATCACAGGTGCGGGCCACCACTCTTGCCTTGCTTTGCTGAAATGGAGATCTTGTTCATTTTTTGCACAGGCTGGCCTTGAACCACAGTCCTCCCCATCTCTACCTACAGATATGAGCTATGGTGTCCTATTGAAACTTTATTATTTTAATAAATTGTATTAATTATGTAAGAGAGTTATGTTTTTTGAGACAGGGTCTTTCTTGTGTAGCCTTGGGTTCAGTAGGCAGGTACTATACCACTTGACCCATGTCCACAATCCTCTTTGCTTTAATTATGAATAGAGTCTCACATTTATATTCAGGCCAGCCTAGCCTGTGATCCTCTTATTTATGTTTCCACTTTAAATAGGACGACAAGAGTGCCACCACAACAGCTTCTACTGGCTAAGATGGCATCTCTCCAACTTTTCACCTAGGCTGGCCTTGAACATTTTTCCTGATCTCCAGCCCCCTAGTGATGAGGAAGACAGGTATGAGGTACTACCCAGCTCCACCTCAATGTTTTTCAAGTATGCTTTTTTTTGGTCCGGTTGTGGGGCCTGAACTCTGGGCCTGAATGCTGTCCCTCAGCTCTTCAGCTCAAGGCTAGCACTCTACCACTTGAGCCACAGCACCACTTCTGGCTTTTTTTTCTTTTTGCTTATATGGTGCTGAGGAATCGAACCCAGGGCCTCAGGAATGCAAGGCAAGCGCTCTACCACTGAGCCAACTTCCCAGCCCTGCTTTTTTTTTTTTTTGGCCAGTCCTGGGGCTTGAACTCAGGGGCCTGGGTACTGTCTCTGAGCTTCTTTTGCTCAAGGCTAGTGCTCTACCCCTCAAGCCACAGTGCCACTTCTGGCTTTTTCTGTGTATGTGGTACTGAGGCATCAAACCCAGGGTTTCATGTATGCTAGGCAAGCACTCTACCACTAAGCCACATTCCCAGCCCTAAATTATACAAAATTTAACCACGTATTTATGAATTTCCCCTCAGAAGAAGCACTACACTCACAAAGAGATTAAACTATTTTAGAGAATACAAACAAGCCAGGCACCGGTGGCTCTATAATCCTAACTACTCAAGAGGCTGAGATCTGAGGATCACTGTTCAAAGCCAGCCCAGGCAGGAAAGCCCATGAGACTCTTAACTCCAATAAACCACTAGAAAACTGGAAGTGGCACTGTGGCTCAAGTGGTAGAGCACTCGCCTTTAGCTGAAGAGCCCAGGGACAGTGCCAAGGCCCAGAGTTCAAGCCCCATGACCAACCAAAAAGTAAATACAATTTTAAAATCTAAATATTATACCATGTCTTACAGACTGTGTCCATGTCACCAATGTCAGATGTGGATGACCAAATTGTAATGTAGGCTTTTGAGGCTGAAATTGGTCAAAGAATTGTTTTCGATACCTATTAAAAAGGCAGCTTTATACTGTAATTTAATTGCATTAAAAGAAAATCGTTTTTGAAATAGAAGAAGAGGCAATCCAAAAATTCATATGGAACAATAAAAGACCCCGAATAGCAAAAACGCTCCTCAACGGAAAGAACACTGCTGGAGGAATATCAATACCAAATTTCAAACTCTACTATAAAGCCATAGTATTCAAAACAGCTTGGTATTGGCATAAGAACAGACCTCAGGACCAATGGAATAGAATTGAAAACCCAGAAATGAACCTACAGACCTATAGTCATCTAATCTTCGATAAGGGAGCTAAAACAATAGAATGGAAGACAGACAGCCTCTTCAGTAAATGGGGCTGGCAAAACTGGTTAACTACATGTAGAAAACTAAAGCTAGATCCTTATATATCACCCTGCACCAGAATCAACTCCAAATGGATCAAAGACCTTGAACTCAAAGCAGACACTCTGAAAACATTACAGGATGGAATAGGAGAAACCCTGGGTCTCCTTGGCTCAGGCCGAAATTTTCTGAATAGACCCGGAAACACAACAAATCAAAGAAAGGTTGGACAAATGGGATTGCATAAGGTTGCAGAGCTTCTGCAGGGCAAATGACATAGCTAGCAAGATCAATAGAAAGCCCATGGATTGGGAGAAGATCTTTACTAGCCATACAACGGACAAGGGTCTCATATCTAAAATATACTTGGAACTCAAAAAATTAAACCACCCAACAACAAATCCTCAAAGAAACAACTGCCCAATAAGTAAGTGGGCGAAAGACTTAAAGAGAAGCTTCTCTGAAGAAGAAAGAAGGATGGCCAATAGACACATGAAGAAATGTTCAACATCCCTAGCCATAAAAGAAATGCAAATCAAAACAACATTGAGATATCACCTCACTCCAGTTAGAACAGCAAAAATCAAGAACTCTAACAACAACAGATGCTGGAGGGGATGTGGACAGAAAGGAACCTTACTTCATTGTTGGTGGGAATGTAAACTTGTTCAACCAATTTGGAAAGCAGTATGGAGGTTCCTCAAAAGACTTCACATAGAACTCCCCTATGACCCAGCAATCCCACTTTTGGGCATTTACCCTAATGTTTACAAAAAAGACCACACTAAAGCTACCAGCACAACTATGTTTATGGCAGCATTATTTACCATAGCTAAGATATGGAACCAACCCAGATGCCCCTCAGTAGATGAATGGATCAAGAAAATGTGGTATATATACACAATGGAATTCTATGCCTCCACCAGAAAGAATGACATTGCCCCATTTGTTAGGAAACGGAAAGGCTTGGAAAAAATTGTATTAAGTGAAGTAAGCCAGGCCCAAAGAAACATAGGTCCCATGGTTTCCCTTATTTGCAATATCTAGTATAGGTATGAGTCAAGCGGAAAAAGTCAGATAATGTGATGTTAGGAAAACGAACCCTCAAATATGTATTTTAATGTTTTTGTTTCTTTCATGCATGTGTTTCTAACGCATTTATAAGATTATTTCTTTGTTGCTTTGTATGTCCCTCCCCCACAGTGTAACCCCCGCTTTCACTATATTTGATGTCAGTATAACATGTGGAGGAGACGGGGACAAACAAGTCATTCAAGGATTCAGGTGGACCTGTTGCAACAATGAGAAGTACAAAATGTCATGTCAAAACCAGCTTTACAATGTCGGAGTGGGGGGGGGGGGGTATGATTGGGTGGGGGGGAGGGGGAAGGCTGGGAAGGGAGGTGAAGGGTAAACAAAGGAGGAGGCTGCAATGCTTGGTAAGAAATGTATGCATTATCCTGCCCATGTAATTGTAACCCCTCTGTACAGTATGTTCTCAAATAAAATAAAATTAAATTAAAAAAAAAGAAAGAAAATCGTTTTTCTTTTGAGTTGCACTACCCTACTGCCATCTGTTCATATGAAAGCCTGGGTTCACCCTCATGCCCCTCAAACACTTTGGTCTGGTGCATAGAAAGTTTCCTTTTAAAACTATTACACGATTAAGTACTTGCTTAGAGAATGATCAGAAGCATCTGGGAAAGGTAAAAGAGAAAAATCCTCACTGGGAAAGCCAGCTTAATGCTTTGCCCTTCGGAGTGGCCCATTATCAGCATTTCATAGTGGCTTTCTTTATTTTCAGGTCCCTGAGGTATGTGCAATAAATTATGACTTGAACTAAACAAGTCACACTTGGCTCCAAAATGAAATTTTCCTACCTTACTTTGTAGTCCCCAAGGTGGGAAGAGGAAATCCTGGTCACAGCCAAAAGAAGTCATATTTTTGGCTTTAACATATATTTTCCTGCCTTTCTCAAAGCCAAGCTCTACTATGGAGACAGGAATGTCTTAAGTTAGTATTTTAAACTCTATTTAATTTTTTTTACTTCCATAATCTGTCTCAAATTAAGAAAAATAAATAGTATCATTAATTTAATATTGCCTCCTTTGTCTTACTCAAATCACTTTTCTAACACTGATCTGAGCTTCTTAAAATATGCATTTAAATGACATACATGGACTATTGTACAGATTATTTAAGAAAGAATACTTCAAAATTTTCATTTATAAATAATTTCCATTTGTTTCTATGGGATAAATTAAATATTAATGTAAAAGAACATTATAAAGGCCAGTCCTTTGAGCAGTCTTGGAAGAAAGATTTATGAAAATCTTTTAGTCTATCATCTCCTTCTATACAGAACAAGAAAAGGACAGATACTCTCTAAGACAACATCTTCTGAGTCACATCTTTATATTATCTCCCTTGAGTTAGGGTAGAATCTATGAATTGCTTCAAGCCTACTTAATATGGCAAGTATGGGGCAGTGACTCTTCGATTAGGTTATGTTGGAAAGCAAAGTGATGGGAAATTACGCTACCAATGAGGTTACATAAAATCCTATTTAGCTGATTGGTGCTAGGAAGCCTTGAAGAATTAAATTTCCAGGCTGTGAGGAAGCTTGCAAACATGATAACACTAAGGAACTTTAAGTATCTTCTAGGAGCTAAGAGCAGCTCCTGCCTGGGTTATAAAAAACCAGTCATACAAATACAAGGCACTGATTGTGCCAGTAACCTCGATGAACTTGAAAGCTCCAGATGAGAACACTGATTTATGGAACTCTGAGCAGAGGACCCACCTAAACCACATCTACACTCATGACCTATGGAGATAATAAATGTATGTGGTAATTTGTTAAATAGCAATTAAAAAACTATATAAAGAGTGGCAGCTTGTATAATCAATATAAGACACTTCCTCTATTTATTATGTTCTACTGTGTACTTAATAAAGCATTAAAATGTTATTGGAAGCCAGGTGTTGATGGCTCATGTCAGATCTGAGGATCATGTTGGAAGCCAGCCTGAGCAGATACATCAAAAGATTCCTATTTCCAGTTAACTGCAAAAAGCTGGAAGTGGAGGTGTGGCTCAAGTGGTAGAGCAATAGCCTCTGGTGAAAAAATCTTGAGTTCAAGCCCAGTACCAACAACGTGCACAAAACAAACAAACACATAAACAAAAACACTACTGGGGACTATTTCTTTTAGAAACTCTTTTGCTGACCTATGACAATAACACACAGGAATCATATTAATGTTTACTACCACTTTAATGATTATCGTTATTACCATGTCATAAAGTCTCCTGCTTATGCCTGTAATCCTGGCTACTCAGGAGGCTGAGATCTGAGGATTGTGGTTCAAAGCCAGTCAGAGCAGAAGTCCTTGAGACTCTTACCTCCAATTAAAAAGCACAAAGTAGGAGGGCTGGGAAAGTGGCTCAGTGGTAGAGCGCTTGCCTTGCATGCCTGAGGCCCTGGGTTTGATTCCTCAGCACCACATAAGCAAAAAGAAAAAAGCCAGAAGTGGCGCTGTGGCTCAAGTGGTAGAGCGCTAGCCTTGAGCTGAAGAGCTGAGGGACAGTGCCCAGGCCCAGAGTTCAGGCCCCACGACTGGACCAAAAAAAAAAATTAAAAAGCACAAAACAGGAAATAGATCTGTGGCTCAAATGGCAGAGAACCAGCTTTAAGTAAAAAAAAAGTTAAGGGAAGTTCTCTGCCACTGAATTAAAGCCCTAGTACTAGCACCAAAAAACCAAAACAAAACAAAAAAAAAAAAAAACATTACATTAAGCCCCTATCACTGATTAAAACGTCATTTATTAAACATAATGTTCCAAGACAATATTTTATTGAAAAGACAGAAAGATACTTGAGAAATTATCCTTTTCTTCAATGTATACCAACTAACAGGTTGAAAACACTGAAATATAATGGAATGAAGGCTTTGTAGCATGAGTTTGTGGGAGTAGTGGTTCAAAAGTCTTTGAGATTCTTATCTCCAATTAGCCAACAAAAAGCTGGAAGTGAAGCTGTGGCTCGGGTGGTTGAATGCTAGCATTGAGCAATAGCTCAGTAACTATGGCTTTGAGTTCAAGCCCCAGGACTAGCCCAAACTAAAATAAAACAGCTCTAACCTTTATATAAATTAATGTAAGCTAGTTTTTAAAACTTCAAGAAAATATTGTGATATAAGCATTTATTATGTTATTTTTTTTCCAAAAAATTCTTAAAATTTAAAAAAACTGTGTGAAGAGAAAATATTATATATTTTATGGGTTTTTTTCCCTTCTTTCTTTTACCCTCAAAACCATGTTTCTGGGCATTGTTATTCTATCAAACCTTATTTGTTAGTGTTCTCCTCCCTCCCCTGTGGTAGTGAACTTTCTATCATTGTGACTTGATACTTGGAATAATTTGTTTCCAAAGCAAAAACATAGCACCTCTTGGCAGGCAGACAGCACAGAGAAGGCTGGGGGGTCAGTGTCCTTCAAGGGCACATCACTAGTACGCAACTTCCTCCCATCTATTCAATGTTCCACCACCTTCCAATAGTGCCAGAGGCTGGTGACCAAACCTTTAATACATAGTCTCAACAACAATACTTTGTTTAGGATAAATTCCTTCTAGGGAACATCTTAATCTGTCATGAGAAAGACATTTTGGTGGCCTGCTCTGATCCTATTTGTCATAGTTCTGCTTATTCAAATCCCTGGAACTCAAGTGCAAAAAAGTAGCAAAATAAAGAGAGGAAAGAGCTTCTCTGCACTTCATTAATGCATAAGTTAATAACCTGGGGCCAGGGAAAATGACAAGATGTCAAAAAGCAACAGGCCCAGTGCACTCAACTTCTGTGCAATGCAACCCTCAGGCACTTGATGGTGAACACAATACAGACGTCAACTGCTTCACCAGGTAGCATTGGTCATTTTAGAATTGGGGAAGAAAATGTAGCAAAAGCCATCAAAGCCAACAGGGACTGAAGACTTTCAGAAATTATGAAGACATCTAAATGTTATAGAAGCATAGAGACTAAGTAAAGAGATACTGTTAACTAAAGGTAATGCTTACCTAAAGACTTGTATGGCCCAGGGAAATAAAAGTAAATATTTAATTTACATTTCCCATTAAAGCATTAAAACTAATCCTACTAAAATTGCTAATTTGGTTTGATACTATTGACTGAACCTTGGAGGAAGGGCCACGAGTCACTCAGTGGGTCAACTCAAGTTGTTGTCTCAGATTGGTAGAACCTTCAAATAGTCGGCTGGGAGGGAATGCCAACTGTGATGGTTAATTCTGGATGTCAGCTTCACTACTCTGAGGGAGTAGATGCTAGAGACTTGGGAAAGCATTACTTCTGAGTATGTCTGAGAAGACATTACCGGAGAAGCTGGTATGTAAGTCAACCAGCAAACTGAGGAAGGCTGCCTGCATGTGAGTAAGCACCTTCCAGGCAGAGATGGAAAAGTAAAGGGAGAAAAGGAACGACCCTCTCCCTGGCTCTTCCTCTGGAGCTGGTACTTGGGTATTGGGCTCTTGAGTTTTTTGTCTTTGGAACTCGCATGAGCAGTCCCTCTGAAAGACTCTAGGGCCTTTGGTCTTGGAAGTTGGAGCGACATAATCAAAGTTCCTAACTCTGAGGCTTCCAGTTTCTTTTTGTTCTGAGACGGGAACTTGAACTCAGTACCTGCCACTTTTGCTCACTGGCTAGTGCTCTATCAACTAAGTCAGGCCTCCAACCCCAGCTTCCAGTTTCTTGGGCTAAACCATACAATCAACTTGTAGGTGGCCACTGCAGAATTTCTTTAGTTCTGTAATTGAGTCAATCTTGAAATAATATATCTCAATTGTTTCTTTTTCTCTGGAGATCCCTGACTAATAATATAATGTCATCTTAGGTTTTAAGTAACTACTATAATTTTTTTTTCCAATATAAAATGTCTAGGAAACAAGTTGTGATAATGTGACAAAACTATTCTGGAGCCAATATTAAGTAACTGGTTTAGAAACATCTCTTCCATTGGAAGCAACAGAAAAACTAAGAAAAACAGAGCACTCTTGGGAAACCCAAAGCAGCACAAGGCTATGTCTCTAGAGATGGAATTCATTAGGTGAACAAACTCCGGTATTCTCAGCTCTCTGTTGGTATAATTTCCTGACCACAGCACATAACATTGTAGTACAGAGTGCCCTGGTCATACTGAGCTCAAGTGGAAGAGATCTAGAGCAGCTACACTTGTGAAATCTGCAACATAGAGCACTGGAGAGAAGAGAGCTAGATAAAATAACTTATCACTAAAATACCACAAAAAGCTTGATAAAACACAAATTGTGGTGCTCCACAGCCAGCATTTCTGATTCAGGAGGTTGACATGAAATACTGACAATCTGTATTTCTATAAATTCCCAGATGATACTGATGCTTCTGAACCATTCTTTGAAAATGACTTGTTAAGCAAAAGACAATGTAAGCTAAAAACAAATCTTTCCTATGAAACCTTTCTCACTCATTCAGAGATTTTAAGTAAAATATCTGAGGATACAAGAAAAATAGAAAATTAACTTCACACAAAACCAAGGACTTCCCTCATAATTAAACAGAAAGCTTAGATGGCCTACCTGTAGATCTTTCACATTTGGAAAAGGAATTCCTATGGTTATCACAGCACGGGCATTGTCATCTGAGAAATCCAGACCCTCACTCACTTTGCCACGACAAACTGCTATGAGAAGGGCTCCATCTTAAGCAACAGAAGAAAAAAAAAAAATCTTACAAGCCACACTCAAAATTCTGAGAATTTGCTTATTCTTGTCATTTCTGATGTTCATTAGGAAGTTTCAAATAAAATACAGTAAGATATCCTTTTAAACGATTATCTTAAACAAGGAAAACAAAATTACATATAATAGTAAAACAGTTGACAAACTATGCATCTCTCAGATACTTTGTAAAGTAAAATCACACCACAATACCAAACAATATAAGAACTAAGAAAATGTAAACTGAAAAAATAAAGTTTCAACCTGGTGTCCAGTGGCTCACGCCTGTAAGCCTAGCTACTTAAGAGGCTGAGATCTGAGGATTGTGGTTCAAAGTCAGCCTGTGTAGAAAAGTCTGTGAGATTCTTCTCTCCAATTAATCACAGAAAAAGCACGAAGTGGCTCACGTGGTAGAGTGCTACCCTTGAAAGGAGCTCAGAGACAGCGCCTAGTCCCAGAGTTTAAGCCCCAGGACCCCAAAAAGTAAAGAAAAGAAAAGAAAAGAAGAAAGAAATTGAGTCCTTAGTAGTGTAGAGTGTTTGTGTGGGATGGGGGAAGGGGTTGTTGTTTGTGTGGTTTCGTTAGGTATTTGAAAAAAGATCTCATTATGGAGCCCAGGTTGGCCCTCCTTCTGCTGAGTACCCCAAGTGCTGGGATTTTAAGTGTGTACCCCAACACTCAGCTCCTCATTTCTCAGTTATGTTTTGAAAGCACAAGTTTACCTTTTGAAAACATTGTAGGACAATTAACTTACTCTTTTATAATCTAAGATTGTAAACAAGTTGTGTGTGTGTGTGTGGGTGTGTCTTTACTAGGTCTTGCTTTTTGTTTGTTAAATGGAGAGAAGAGTCTTGAGGATTTTGTTTGCCCTGGCTGGCTTTGAACCTCAGATCTCAGCCTCTGGAGAAGCTAGAATTAGAGGTGTAAATCCTTGGGGCCTGATATAAAATATGCATTTTTCTTTTAGGTGCAATTTACTTACAAGATGATAACAATGAAATTCCAATAGCACCGATTTCTTGCCTTATAATAAATATATTGACCATAAAGTAATTTCTAAATACCTTTCTCTCCTTTGTACTTGATTGCATCATAGTACACCTGAAGTAGTTGATCAAAATCAGTCTTTTCTCCTCCTTGAGGTTCTACAATGACTGTTTTCATCAGTTCCAAATTCTGCCATAAACCAGTTAAAAGCCAGCGTTCTTTTAATTTTTCTAGTAACTAAAAGGGAAAAGAAAATTAATTTTTATGTTGAATAACTTTTCCTTTGTTTAAAGCTGGTTGGACCATAATGTGCCTAAGACAAACATATTAACTTTTCTGTGACTTTATTCATCTATACAATGGGCTAAGCATTATCTCACAAAGCTGTTACTGGGAAGTTTATTAACAGATCTGAAGATGTATGAATGATACCTGGCATACAGTAATAAAGAGCTACTGCTTTTACCATTATTATCACCACTAACAGTGCTGTTGCCATTATTACTATCTTCACAATAAAGATATAAAAATTTTGGGGAAAAACCAAATTCAAATTTTGGAAATGGCTGTTACAAGTGGCTCATGTCTATAATCCTACTACTTAGAAGGCTGGGAGCCAGAAAATCATGGTCTGAAGTCAGTCTGTGTAGGAAAGTCTGGAAGACGTCATCTCCAAAATAGCCAGCAAAAAGCCAGGCTGGAAACATGGCTTAACTGGTAGAGTGCCAGCTGAGCAAACAAGCAGAGCAAGCAGAAGGCCCTGAGTTCAAACCCTGGTGTTAGCAAGTAATTTAATTAATTAAATTAAAAATCAAATTCTGGAAATGAAAAGCCAAGTAAGTTTTTTTGTTGTTTAATTTATTTTAAAGATGCTGTACAGAGGGGTTAGTTACATGAGTAAGGTAATGAGTACATTTCTTGTCAAGCATTGTTACCCCCTCCTTTGTTTTTCTCCTACTATTCCTTCCCTCCCCCACTTTCCCCACTCCTCTTCCCCCACCCAAGTTGAAAAGTTCATTTCCAAAACAGTGCCTTGTGAGTATCACTATTGCAATAGGTCATCCTGTGTCCTTGTTTCAACATTTTGTTATTCCCTTTCCCTTCCCCAACTAAATAAGTTTTTAAAAATATCATTTGAAAGCCTCACTAATAGAATGGATAAAGTAGAAAACAGACATGAGGAGAAGGTAAAAAGTTAAAAAACATTTGCAATCTTTTTCTGGTTCATGCACTTGCATGACATTGTGCCTCCCTCAAACCTTGATATGACGTGGACCCATTACCCTTCTGATGTGGAAAAAAAACCACATTCGTGAACAAACACACACACACAAATTAGCACTGCACAATAATTGAGTTAACAAATTTCAGATGTATCAACAAGAATAAATCACAGACTTACAGATGTTGAGGAAAAAGAGTAAACACAGATGGAAACATACATATGACCTAACTAATACAATGTTTCAAAATGTTATTTAAGAAAAATTATGCAACTTTTTAAAATTTTCATTTTATTGTAAAGATGCTGTATAGAGGGGTTACAATTACATGACTAAATTATGTAACTTTTTAAAAACAAAATTAGTTTCTTCAGTTTTGAGAGATATGACTGGAAAAGGGCACTAAGGAGCTGTAATGCTGGAATAATGTTCTGTTTAAACAGGTGGTTGATAATCATGTCTACTTTATTATTTAAAACATTCATATTACACTGACACATATTTTACAATTGAAAAACAAAGATTAAACATTACTCAGATATTAATATTAGTATAAGGAATGTTAAGAATAGATACATTTAAGCTCCTAAGTAAAGACATCCAGAGATAGAGGTGGCCTGAATTAGTTAAGAAAAAATATGCAAAAAAGGAAAGCATAAATTTCCTAAACAGAGGAGCACACCTAAAGGTTTACGTAGGGAAATGCATTTTATTGAATTTCCTGAATTATAGTAAATTACTTAGTCTCGAGTGGAATTGCATTTTAATGTATATTTTTGTTTAGAAGAAATTCAAGTGATTTCTGTCCAGGAGAGAAGATAATCCCAAAGGTTACAGTTTATTAGCCTATAGAGTTTATTAGTCTGTGTTCATATCAGCAATCTCATATTTTATTTCTTTATTTAATGTTTATAGCTCCCTCAATGTTTTCTGTTTGCCTTACCATCATGTCATTCCCTCATAAGTCAGTGAGTTTAATAAAACTCTTTGATAAGTTGATATTTAAAAGTGAGTCAAAATTTTACCCCTTTGAAAAGTAAACAATAGAGAAATAAAGTGAATAGATTACAGATGTATTTAAAATTTTTAATAAACATGGTTGGATTGGATATTATAGGAAAAGGTGCAGACAAGTTCACAGATGCCCCATTGGTATCTGATTAACCAAATACAGATTATGGTATCATTTGTTCATACAGACAATACTGGAAAAGTGCCAAGTTTGGAAGGAAAGATTTTAAGTTGCTTTTAAGATACCCATACTGAAATGCTGATCTGGCAGTTGACTATATGGGTAAGAGGAGATTAGAATTGAATGATAAATTGCAAAACTAAGAAAAAAGATGAAAAGAATGGTATATATGTGCTCATCGGAGGGAAATTAGGAGGAGGACACAGAAACAGAGGGAAACGGGAAACCATACAACAGTGGGACCCATCAGCTGCACTGGACATTGATCAAAACAAACTAAGCAACTCAATGGCAGCGATGGGAGGGAGGGAATGAGTAGGAAAGAGGGAACAGATGATACTAAGCAAAAGGAAAGAAATGTGCATATCACCCGATTTGGAAGAAATAACTGTACTTGTCAAAGCTCATAGAACTCATAACTTTATAGACCATGATAAAGACAATTTGCCCCATGAAGGCTAGAATGCGTTTGTGATTAAGTATCACTATCCCACAATACCATGAAATTTATGTAATCACTTAATCACAATTTTAAAAATTGCAAAAAAAAAAAAAGAATGCATGTGGAGAAACTGACCAGGAGGAGAATATAAAGAAATGGATTCAGCAAGGAAAATTTCATGAAACACAGATGTACACACACATAATTATATGTATAAACATAGAAGGTAAATCGAAATAAGGGAGTATATAGGATGAGAAGGGGAAGAGAAAGAGGATGAAAGAATGTGAGTAATTTTGAGATTATAACTATATATGAAATGAGCATAAAGAATATCAATGAAAGCTGCTGATCTATGGGTGATAGAGAGGGAAGACGAAAAGAAGAAATTTGGTAGATCAAAACCATTCAGTTCATTATCATCTAACGTATCAGTATCTTTCTAAATATCTGGTTTATCTTTTGCCTCTCACCCCTGAAATAGAAGAGAATACCTAATTTTTGCCTATTTTGCTCACTATTGATTGTCTAGTACCACCATAGCACCTCACACATAAAAAATGATTGAGAAATACCGAATAAATTTAATAAATGAATAAAAAAGAAGACCCAAATCAATGAGAGGTCAAAGAAGATAATAAAAGGGAAAAAACTTGTAAAATGAGGTACAAAGTCCTTAATAAAAAATAATCAGGCAATAAAGATGAAGCCCAGAGTGATATGATTAAAACACATGAGCACAGAGACTAAAAGTTTCTACTGGTGATGCCACAAAACTTTACCTTTTCTCCCTCCCTCCTTCCTTCTCACCTGTCTCCCCCACACACAATTCCCCACACTTGCTTTTTAAAGAATATTAAGAAAGTTTAAAAAACATAACATAGTACATTCTGAGGTATTACAAGTTATGAAAGGAAAAACAAGTCAGAGCTGGAAAGGATTGACAAGGCAGTGGCATCCTCCAAGTACATCCAGATTTTAGTCCGGATGAAGTATGAGAAATAATTTGAAAGGGGGGAATTCAGTGACTAGAAGGCACTATTTATACAGACCGCAATGTGTTTATTTTAGTCTCTTCAGTGAGGATTTTGTAAAAAGCACTTTAAAAGCCCTCCACCAAGAAGTACAAGAGGCTACATGCAAATTTGGAGAGTAGTTCTACAGGAAAAGCACAATGATCATCTCAGTGAAAATGGTCTAAAGCAAATTTTCTGTTTTAGATGACATTCCCACTGCACTCAACTTACACATTTGTGCAGTTTAATTATTTCTCTATTGCCAGAGAAGTATCAGAAAGAACTAAATAACCTAAATAACTCAGCTGGTAGTTAAAGTCTATTAAGTATCTAATGCGGTACCGAAAACTCAAATAACTTCAAGGCAAACCCCTGGACAAAGAGCTGTCTCTCAGGCTTTAAGTCTTATATACTGTGAAAGCCATGAGACATGTTATAAATGGTTTTTCTCTGATAGCTGATAAAGAGTAAATATTATTCAAAGACAGAGACAAATTGACACACAGTGACAGAAATGATTTCACTTACCAATTGGTGTCCACATCACTTGGAAATTACTGCAGGGGCAATTTTTTTTTTTTAATCAGATCTCACAAATGAAAAAGACACCCTGGAATGTCTCTGTCTCATCTGGACATTGTCATTTTACTTTTTCAAACTTCTTAAAACCAGTATCTCACTAGGGAGGCAGTGAATTAGGACACAAACTCATGGGGAAATTCTGCATTTGCTCAATGTCCATAGCTTTTACCCACTTCCAGATGTTCAGTGCATTCATAACGCACTAACTCAAAGCCTCTTTTTGAAACTTTAGAAAGTGCAAATTGCATTAAGACCTCTTTGCCCTCATTAATGGTATTGTTACAATCCCTGTCCTCTGGAAAATGTTTTTTGGCATGTGTTTAACTTTATAATATTACCATTTACTCACTTTAATAGCCAGCACTCAAGTCTTAATGCTTTTAATAGTCTTGCCTCTATACACTACCATCTTCTGTAACCTTACTCACATTATATACTTCATAAATAAAACTTGTCATATTTTTCCATCGAAGGATGATTCTTATTCATTCCATGAAGCATTAATATTAATGAAATGTTTACTTTCTATTATTCATTTTAACATGTGCCATCTACACGTACTTATAGCTATACATCTATGAAATGATAATTTTAGATATAAAATGAAAAATTAGTAGTTTTAATTTTTAACAGTACTGTTTTACTGTAATACTTATATTAAAAATGGGTGTACCCTTAGGTTTTTGCTGTATTCAAACATACAAGAAGTGTTTTGTTTTTATTTCTTTAAAGAAAAAGATTAAGTTGGGTGCTGGTGGCTCACTCCTGTAATCTTAGCTACTCAGGAGGCTGAGATCTGAGGATCGCAATTTGAAGCCCCTGGGGCAGGAAAATCTATGAGACTCTTCTCTCCAATTAAGCATCAGAAAACCCCAAATGGCACTCTGACTCAAAGTGACAGCACTAGCCTTGAGCAAAAGAGCTCAGGGACAGCATGAGTTCAAGCTCCACAGCTGACAAAAAAAAGACTAAAAATATGAAATTTTAATATGTTTTTATTGTGAAAACACTGTATAGAGGGATTACAATCACATGAGCAAGGTAATGAGTACAGTTCTTATCAAGCATTGTTGCCTCCTCCAAAAAATGTAAAAAAAAAAAGCCAAGAGATTATAATTTATCATCTATAATTTACAGTTTCCATTATACTTAAGAATACTCAATTTTAGTATAAAGCAGAAGAACCCAATGGACGGATAAAACTCTGATGTTAAAATCAGAGAAATAAGATAGAAGATTGTAAAACATGCTAAACAGATAAGTACAGCGCTTGCATATGTACATAGATGAAGAGACTGAAGGACATTAAATATTCAACATATATCATAGATACACAAATATTCATAATACTAATATACTTGAGATTTATGAAATACTCAATATTCATGAAGTCATATTAATCAGACCTACTCTGGTTCTATGTGTCCTTTGCCCAAAAAAGGCACACACACACACACAAATCTATAGTGGCTAAGCAAGTAAATTGATATGGTCAGGCATACTTGTATATGTCTTTCTCAAAGTGTATATATCTGCAAGGAATGGTAGTGTATGCCTATAATCCCAGCAATCAGGAAGTAAAGACAGCCAAAAAGAAAAATAAATTGATTGCTACTATGAAGATTAGTTACAAATATTGGAGACTAGAACAAAGGATGCCTGGAGCTCTCAAGCTTTTCTAGTCAATATCAACTTAAATTTTTTTACTTTAATCTGAAAAATGCTTAGTTAATTAATCTTAAGTTATATATAGCAATTTGTTTAATATTTTCTAGTAAGTGATTTCTCTGTCATTTCATGTATAAAAAATACATCTTAGAAGCCAGGTGCTGGTGGTGTAATCCTAGCTACTCAGGAGGCTGAGAATCTGAGACCTGTGGTTTGATATCAGCTAGTGCAGACAAATCCAAGAGATACTTATCTCCAATTAGCCACCAAAAAGCTGAAAGTGGAGATGCACTAGCCTGAAGCAAAAAAGCCAAGTGAGAGCATGAGGCACAGAGTTCAAGCCTTAATACTGGCCCTAGCACTGGCTGGCATCCACACACACATACCTCACACCCCCCGCCCACACACACACCAAGAAGTGGGAGAAGCACAGGAATAGGATAGAATTAGTTCAACTTTTACATTTACTACTAGATCTCTCTGCCTCTTTTTTTTTTTTTTTTTTGGGTCCAGTCGTGGGGCCTGAACTCTGGGCCTGGGCGCTGTCTCTCAACTCTTCAGCTCAAGGCTAGCACTCTACCACTTGAACCACAGCACCACTTCCGGCTTTTTCTTTTTGCTTATGTGTTGCTGAGGAATCGAACCCAGGGCCTCAGGCATGCAAGGCAAGTGCTCTACCACTGAGCCACCTTCCCAGCCCAGATCTCTGCCTCTTTAAACTAATTTATCTAGTTATCTTTGATTCAAGTTCGTTCTTAACTTCCTTGTGGTTGTTCTGTCAAATTTTCACTTAAAAATTTATTATCAATATTTTAAAATTAATTTGCCAGTCCCAGGGCTTGAACTCTGAGCCTGGGCACTGTCCCTCAGCTCCTTTTTGCTCAAAGTAGCACTCTACCACTTAAGCCACAGCGCCACTTCTGGCTTTTTCTGTGATTAATTGGAGATAAGAGTCTCACAGACTTTCCTGCCTGAGTTGGCTTCAAACCACAATCCTCAGATCTCAGCCTCCTGAGTAACTAGGATTACAGGTGTGAGCCACCAACACCTGGTTAATATAGTCTTTTACAATTTTAGGGAGCTAGAAGTGGTTCAAATGTGTGCATGCTATTAATAGATAAAAGTAAATTATTATAGGCATGCATATAAACATACAAAATAAAACAAAAAAGTTAGTTAAACTGATACTTTCCAGTTATTAGTCACTCACTCATTCATTAAAGCAGCTTTGCAGCACACTCCTTCATTTATATTTTGAAGGATAACAAAAAAAATTGCAGTTTTAAGTTGTTGTTTTATTTGGTACTGGGCCTGGACTTGAACTCAGTGCCTGGAAACTGTCCCTGAACTTTGTTGCTCAAGGCTAGTGTTCTACTACTTGAGTCACAGCTCCACTTCTGGGTTTTTTGGTGTTTAACTGTAGATAAGTCTTACAGCGTTTCCTGTCTGAGCTGACTTCAAACTGTGATCCTTAGATCTTAGCCTCCAGAGTAGCTAGGATTACAGATGTGAGCCACTGATACCTGGCTTAAGTTACTATTAATATATAATGAAGCTAGAAATTGAGAAATTAATTAATACCGTATTTGATTTTATGTCCATGGTTTCTTTTTTGAAACAATTCAAAGACTTTTAAAAAATTAATGACAATGCTGTCAGACACCTTGTATTCATACTGTTTTGTTGCATGGGAACTTTTTTGTACAAGTACTTAATGATAATAATAAAAAATTAAAAATTAATGCAACATGCTTAGTGTATTTCTGAAATAATATCTAGAGGATTCGCTAATGTGATTTTTCAAATAACAATTATTTGATAGCTTTTGGGATTGAGTTCTGAAAAAATGCTTGATTGCAATGCAGAACTATCAGAATTTACAGAGATATTTCAGGTTATCCTCCAAGAGATTTCCAGTCTTAGGGTTATGAGCTTGGGTAGGGCATTTGACAGCTCTTCTGAAGAGCTCGCTACAGATTGCTTCTTGAGACTCAAGAACTACATACATAAACCTGAGAGTGGTACAGCGCCTCACCACATTCCAAGGGCTACACCAAGAAGAGTCCTTCTACTGACTACCGCCAAGAAAGCAATCCTTGATCACTGAAGCCAAATCCATTACCTACACAAATGAAAACTATCTAAATAAGAAAAAAATCCCTTAAACGGAGCAATTTCATTTCTCCTTTACATCAAGTACAATATAGCTTAAAAAGCAAAAAGCACATCAACAAATAGCACTGCAAATTTTTCAACATACAAATTTAATGTTAAACATTACTTAGAAAACTGTAACTAGACACTGAATAGAAACATTCACATTTTATTCATTACATGACATTCAGTGGTAAATGTAAAACATTCCCTCAGGGAAAATGGTTCATGCATCTTATTCATAAAGATGTATAGGAAAATCAGTTTGTAACTGACAAATACAAAGATTCAAGTGGCTACTTTGGCACCAGGGAGTCTCTTTTCAGAAAATTTTAATGGAAAATTACTATCCATAAAAAGGGCTCAGAAACTCCCCCATCAATAAAAAATGATCCCTAAGAGAGTTCTGAAGCAGTGGTGCCACCAGTTAACAATAGAGTCAAAATCAGATTTAGCTTAGTAGGGGAATGACATTCTTCACAAAACTATGGCAATTAGTAGAAAGCGCTGAAGAAAAAAACAACACTACTTTCTCACCTTAAACCTTACGCAAATAACATGGTTTATAATAAAAGGAAAAAATACCATTGAAATGTGTGGTTTGAAAAGTTTTATATTCTTTTCTATGTTTCTTTTATGAAAATAGGCTACTTCCTGTTAAGTCTTTCCATTGTATTTTCACACAAGCTAAACTACATTGTGATTATAACATATTTTCTGTGACTTTACTAATGCTGTCTCTTTGATCTAAAATGCTATACCGTGTGTGTGTATGTATGTGTGTGTCAGAGATTGTGAGAGAGAGAGAGAGAGAGAGAGAGAGAGAGAGAAAGAAAGAGAGAGAGTGTGTTCTGGGGCTTGAACTCAGAGCCAGGATGCTGTTCCTGAGCTTCTTTTCTCAAGGCTAGTGCTCTACCACTTAGGCCACAGCTCCACTTCTGGCTTTTCTGGCAGTTAATTGGAGATGAGAATCTCTCACAGGCTTTCATGCCTGGGCTAGCCTCGAACTGTGATCTTCAGATTTCAGCCTCCTGAGTAACTAGGATTACAGGCATGAGCCATCAGTGCCCAGCTCAAAATGCTCCACTCTTACCCTGCCATGGCTAATCTTAGGCACCAACTTGATAGATTGAGAGAAGGCTAGCAAACTGGTAAAGCACATCTCCACATGTGTCAATAGGCCCTTTTCAGAGACAATTAAGGGGGCCAAAGATCACCATGAATGTGAGTGCCACCCTTTTACTCCATTCAGGACCCAGCCTGAATGGAGAAAAAGGAAAAGGAGGAGGAAGCCCACTAGCACAGGCGGTCTCTGCCTTCACAGGTTCCTGGCAGCCATAAGGTGAACAGTTTTCCTCCACCATTCCCTTTCTCTAGGATATTTCTGCCTGGCCCTTGGCCTAAAAGCAATAGAGACCACCAATCATGACCTGAAACCACTAAAGCCATGAGCAAAAATAAACTTTTGCTTCTCTTAAATTTTTTTCTCTGAAGTGTTTGTCACAGTGACAGAAAAACTCAGATCTATCATTGGAAATCTACTTCCCTTTCTTTAATACCCACTAAAATATCACTTCTGCTTCAGCTGATCAAATATGATCTCTTCCTGTTCTTATTTACAATATCACACTTCTTTCTCTAATGACTTTAGGTTTTGCCAAGGACTACTGGAACTTGTACATCTATTTTATACCACAACTAAATTGAAATCGTCTTGAAGACATTCTACCTCCCCACACACCTTACCACACAATCTCAGAAGGGCTCCAGGATCAAGGCAGTAGATATAACCAAGACAGATGTAAGGCACGGGCCCTAAAATGATAACTGAGGATGGAGTTCAATGGTAGAACATTTACCTAGCATCTGTGAAGCCCTGGGTCCAATTCCCAGCAACACACACACACACACACACACACACACACACACACACACACACACACACACACACACACAATCCAAGTCCACACTAAGGGCTAAAGAGCACTGATAAAGACACTACTTCAGAAAATATAAAAAGCAGCTAAAATGCATTGTTTGGAATTCTTTTTTTCTTTTCTCATTTAAAGGTCAATTTGCATAGAGCAATAAGTATAAATGTATTGATAGGGTTAAAATATATAGATAGAATTTTGTAATAATGATATAATGCAAGTAAAACAGAATATAGCTACACAGAAACTTGTTGCATTCTTCTTAAAATTAATTCGTATTAAACTATACTGTTAAAGCTCAGGCTGGCCTTGAACTCAAGATGTTCCTGTCTCAGCCTCCCAAGTACTGCAATTTTTAGGTGTGCACCCAAACACTTGGCTTATTCCATTAAAATTTAAGGTAGTAACTTGAGTTTTACAACCACTGAGAAAATAACTCAAAATACATGCTTTTTTTAAAGTCAAGAGAATAAAAATGACACATCAGAAAACTGAACTGTCATATTACAAAATAGCTATTTAGCACAGAGAAGGCAGTACTAGAAGAACAGAAGGGGAAATAGTTGTCAGCTACAGAGAAAATAAGCAGTCAGATGGCATTCATTAAAATTACTTTATCAGTAATGGTATTAAACATTGACGATTATTTAACTCTTGTCAAGAAGTAGAGACTAGTAAGTTTGGCTTTAAACAATGATTGTAGCTGGGAGCTGGTGGTTTACACTTGTATACTTCTAGCTATTACAGAGGCTGACATCTGAGGATTGCATTTTGAAGCCAGTTCAAGTAGGAAAGCCTGCGAAACTCTTATTTTCAATAAACTGCCAAAAAACAAAGAAGCCAGAAGTGGAGCTGTGGCTCAAGTGGTAGAGCATTAGCCTTGAGCAAAAGCTCAGGGACAGCTCACAGGTCCTGAGTTCAAGCCCCCATGACTGGCACAACCACAACCACAAAAACAACAACAAAAAGATCTCCAACAATGTTGTCTACAAAAGACACAAGTACATTCAAGATACAAATATACTGAAAGGAAAAAGAAAAGAATATTAGTCATAAAAAGAATAAACTACTGAATTATCCTACCATACAGATAAAACTTTAAACATTATGCCAAGTAAAGAATCCAAACAGAAAAGGTCACATATATAGCATGTATAGCAGTGAAAATTCTACAGAAGCAGAAAATAAATTAGTGGTTAGAAGGAGACAAAATTAGAGGATGACTGCTCATGGGAAAAGGATTTTTTTAGGAGTCATAAAAATGTTCTACAAGGGGATGGGAATGTGGCTTAGAAGTAAAGTGCATCCCTAGCATACATGAAGCCCTGGGTTCGATTCCTCACATAAACAGAAAAAGCCAGAAATGGTGCTGTGGTTCAAGTGGTAGAGTGCTAGCCTTGAGCAAAAACAGCTCAGGGACAGTGCCAGGCCCTGAGTTCAAGACTCAGGACTGGCAAAAAAAAAAAAAAAATTCCTGTAATTATATAGTGATAAGAAATAAAAATGAAAAAAACAGACTGTAGGGGGCTGGGAAGGTGGCTCAGTGGTAGAGCGCTTGCCTTGTATGCCTGAGGCTCTGGGTTCGATTCCTCAGCACCACATAAGCAAAAAGAAAAAAGCAGGAAGTGGCGCTGTGGCTCAAGTGGTAGAGCGCTAGCCTTGAGCTGAAGAGCTGAGGGACAGTGCCCAGGCCCAGAGTTCAGGCCCCATGACCAGACCCAAAAAAAAAAAAAAAAAAAAAGAAAGAAAAAAAACCCACCAAAAACCAGACTGTAGGAACTACCTTAAACTTATAAATTTCTCTCCTTTGGGCTAGAATATTGATTCTTTAGAAGTGTACTTGTTTTAAACCTAATTTTTTTTTTTTTTTTACAAAAAAGTAATTGTTCTCATGATGAATCCCAGAATTTCAAAATTTCTCATGTGCTGAATTCTGTTCCAGGGAGAGTGAATTACAAACATGGCAATTTTTTTGTAGATCATGGGGCTTGAACTCTGGGCCTAGATGCTGTCTCAGCTCTTTAGCTCAAGGCTAGAGCTTTACCACTTGAGCCACAGCACCACTTCCAGTTTTCTGGTGGTTTATTGGAGATAAGAGTTTCACAGACTACTTTCCTGCCCAGGCTGGCTTTGAACATGAGCCTCAGATCTCAGCCTCCTGAGTAGCAAGGATAATAGGTGTGAGCCACTGACACCTGGCAGCAATAGCTTTCTGCACTAAGAAAACAAACGGAAGAAAAGCCAGTAACCCATCTGTTGTGGATCTTTTTTTTTTTTTCGGTCGGTCGTGGGGCTTGAACTCTGGGCCTGGCCCCTGTCTCTAAGCTCTTCAACTCAAGGCGAGTGCTCTACCACTTAAGCTACAGCGCCACTTCGGGTTTTTGAGTGGTTTATTGGAGATAAGAGTCTCACGGACTTTCCTGCCCAGGCTGGCTTTGAACCTCCATCCTCAGATCTCAGATCCAGCGCCCAGCTCACATATATATTTTCTAAATTAACGAAAAACTAAGAAAGTATTGGTTTTGATCTACATATTGAAATTTAACTGTGATATACAACTTTCATGTCATATCATATACTATAAGGTTTAAAAAGGTCCACAACAAGCGGGTGCTGGTGGCTCACTCAGGAGGCTGGGAACTGAGGATCACGGTTCAAAGCCTATCCAGGCAGGAAAGTCCTTGAGATTCTTATCTCCAAGAAACTGCCAGAAAACCAGAAGTGGTGCTGTGGCTCAAGTGGTAGAGGGCTCACCTTGAGCTGAAGAGCTGAGAGACAGAGGCCAGGCCCAGAGTTCAAGCCCCAAGACAGACAGACAGACCGACAGACAGACAGAAAAGAAAGAGAGAGAGAGAGAGAGAGAGAGAAAGAAAGAAAGAAAGAAAGAAAGAAAGAAAGAAAATACATTTGTGATGTGAATTTTATATGTCAACTTACGTTGGCCATGAGTTGCCCAAGTATTTAAGCATAACTTTGGAATGGTTTTGTAAGAGTATTTTCCAAGGAGATTAACGTTTAAATTGATGAAGTGAGTAATGCAGAAGCCCTTTATAAATGTAGGTAGAAATCATCCAACCTCTAATGGCCAGAACAGAATAAAAAGGCAGAGAGTTACAACTCGCTGTCAGCTTTGAACCTTCAACATTCCTTAATTGCTAGAAAACAAGATGGATATATACTGAAAAGTATATTTATGGTAAATGTACTAATCTTAGCAAAAAAGAATCTATAAAAATGGATATCAGCTAGGCGCCAGTGGCTCACACCTGTAATCCTAGCTAGCTACCCAGAAGGCTGAGATCTGAGGATCACAGTTTGAAGCCAGCCCAGGCAGGAAAGTCCATAAGACTCTTATCTCCAATTAACCACCAGAAAACCTGAAGTTGTGGCTCAGGGACAGGACCCACTCACTGAGTACAAGTCCCATGATCAGGAAAAAAAGAATTATCATGGTATAGACTGTTCAGACATATATAAGATGCTTTGAAACATGACTAAAATAAAGACCACCTTGTTCACATCACCAACTGTCTGCCTAAGATTTAGCAAGGCCTGGTATCTGTAATTCACATGATTTATTCAATTTATGTTTTCTTAGAAACAGAACATCCAATAAAAAGAAAAACGCTAATGCTTATAAATTTTAGTATGATTCACCACCATAGAGTTATTGTCCTTTCTTTGGAGACTCTTTACAATTTTATCATAATTAGATCCATTTTAGAACTCAAAAGAGTTCATGGCAGAACCCAAACTTTCAGATTATGGCATGAGTTTTGTGGGTGTATTTGTCAAAACTCATTGGGCTTAAAAGGAGTGTATTTTATAACTGCTATATGACAATAATATTTAATAACTATGGTGATTATGGTGCTCACTTTAATAGCACATGCACTAAAACTGGAACGAAACAGAGAGATTAGCATGGCCCCTGAGCAAGGATGACATGCAAATTTGGGAAACATTCCATAGTTTTAAAAAATGTTTAAATTCACTTAGATATGCATAAAGTAATTGTGCCACTTATGTCACAGTTATGGAATGGTGTTTAATATAAGTATGTTAATATTCGAAACGTAAAAAGCTGTCATAAATATACATATTATTATTCAGTAATTAAAAACATAATTTTAGCCAGGTGTGGTAGCTTATACCTGTAATCCCTGATAGTAAGAAAATTGAGACAGGAGGATCAGACTTAGGGCCAGCCCAGGCCAAAAGAAAGCACTGACTTCCTATCTCAGAACAAGACAGAAGTGTTCCATAATCCCAGATATATATAGATAGGGTAATCACAATCCATGGCCTGCATGAGCAAGAAGCCTAAGACCCTATCTGAAGATTAAAGCAAAAGGGTCTGGAGGTATAGCTCAAGTGGCAGAGTCTTTACATACCCACTAAGCACAAGCCATGAGTTCAAAACCCACGTTGTGCCAAGAAGCCCTAGCAGAAACAGATTTTTTTTATTGTACTGTTTGCAGTTATTTCTTTTTTCTTTCTTTTTTTTTCCTTTGGTTTATTCCCTTTTGTCACTGGTTTTGATTTCTGTTCCCTTTGTCTTGTATATAAGTTTATCTGAATTGGTGAGGGGAAGGGGAAATCACAGAAAACAATGGGACAAAGGGTAAAACAACTCAGCAACAATACTCACTGGACACTATGTTGGAAATGAACTTTACAACCTGGGGGGAGGGGGTACTGGGAGGGGAAATAGTAGAGAAAATGAGGGAGGGGGTGACATTCTTCAAAAAGAAATGTACTCATAACCTGCCTTATGTAACTGTAACCCTACCGTATATCACCTTAACAAAGAAGCTTAAATTAAAAAAAAAACCTACGCTGCCAAAATTTTAACTAAAATATAGGAAAATAAAAATACAATTTCATGATTTTCTATTTTCCATTTAAAATTTAAAATGTTGTTTCCTTCTCAGGGGTGCACGGATGGCTCACTCATGTTAATCCTAGCTACTCAGAAGACTGAGATCTGGAAGATCAAGGTTAAAAGCCAACCCAGGCAGAAAAGTCTGAGACTGATTCCACCTAACCAGCAAAAAGCTGCTCATGATGTGAAGTTCAAATGGTAGTACCAGCCAAGCAATCCTGTAAGAAGCCCTGAGTTCAAACTTCAATACCACCAAAAAATTATATGTATACATATATGTATATATATTTACTTATGTGTATATATATTAACATATGCATTTCTCTTATTTCTAGTTATTAATATACCACACCTGAACTGCCTCTGTGCCTATATTATTAAACATTCTAGAATCCATGAAAGTAGGAGATTGTTAGGAATTAAAACTATAACAAGACTAATTTCCTCCAAAATTCAACATATATATGCACACAAGAAGTAGTAATATAATATCTTGATGATAACAAGATCTGAAAAGGAAATTAACAAATCAATTCTATGAGCATCAAAAATTAATAAAATACTTAGGAATAAATTTAACCAAAGAGGCTGTACAATGAAAACTATTAAATACTGCAGAAAGAAATTAAACACATAATTAAAAGAAAAATAAAATACAATTAAAAGGCCATAGACCAGATGACCCACATTTTTTTTCCCCTCCACTATTGAAGATTGAACAATAGGCCTTGTGCATGCCAAGAAAGCCATCTACAATTAAACTACACTTCTAGCTAGAAGTGTAGTTAGGAAAATAAAACTCATCCAAAATTGCATACAGAATCTCAAAGAACTCAATGGTCAAAACAATCTTGAAAAAGAATTTTTCATTTTTTTACATTGAAATTTAACTTAGATTTTGATAATATATTATTCTCAGAAATTATATTTGGTTTTGATCTTTTGATACTGAGGACCAAAATACGTCATAATTTTAATTTAACCTCAAAAAGTTATCAAAAACAAGAGAAACACTGTACTATATAATTTTAATCTAATCTTTAAAAGTTACCAAAAATCAGAGTGACTCTAAAATGAAAAAATAAATTTCTTCTGGTCAGTTGCTTGAAGCAAAATAATGGGCAACAAAGAATGTTTGGCTTAAATTCACTTTACTGAAACCTTCAAAAGTGTAATTTGTAAAAGGAAAAGAAAACTCTTTCCTTCCATTTATGAAAATACCAAGTTGCTTCTAAGAATAAACATCACACGTACACAAACAGTCCTTTTATATAACTAACATTTCATACAACAAAGCTAAAAGGGTCTTATCTCCCTGTCATCCATCATGTTAGACTTTCAAATAAAGCAGTAATAGAACAATCAAGCAATATGTTAAACAACAAATAACATAATGTTTAAAAAAATATAGGAAGTTTATCTTGGTATTCCTACAAGATTTTTTAAGGGTAAAAGAAACAATAAACATCCTTTACCTTGTAAGATGGCAAAAAACACAAAATTCCTTGGCTCACAGTCTGGCAGACAGATAACAAAAGTGCTCCCACTTCATCCTGGAACTCAAATGTTTCAGTATGCTGGAAGGTAGCACAGAGATTCCGACCCTTAGGGCCTGAACCAATGGTACCAACCCAAACCTAGAATATCAATATGTTAGTATTAGTTATGCCTAAACAAAGTATGAAAATTAGTATTTCATGGGGGGAGTATTTCCATTTATGCATAACAAAGATCAAGAAATAAATCTAGGAGAAATTTATTTTGGATTGTTGCTATTTTTTCTTTACCTTTAATTGTATACAATTAGGTTTTTATCAATTCAAATCAAATTATAACTGTAGATTAATCCACAACCCCCATGGTAAACAAAGAAATATCTATAGAGTATACACAAATAAAATGAGAAAGAAATCATAATGTGTCATTAAAATTTTTTAATAAAAAACACTGAAAGAAAGGCACTCTACCACTTGAGCCACAGCACCACTTCGGCTTTTTCTGCTTATGTAGTGCTGAGGAATCAAACCCAGGGCCTCATGCATGCAAGGCAAACACTCTACCACTGAGCCACCTTCCCAGCCCTTAATTTTAATCTCATGAAAGAAATAAGCACACATCAAGATTATAAAACACACCTCAAGCAACAGGTGCCCTGAATTCTTCACAAATGTCAGACAAATCAAGAAAAAAAAAGGCAAGAGAACTTATTTTTGAAGACTAAAGATATATTAAAATGGCCATGTGAAATTCTTGATTGGATCCTGGATAAATACAAAGAGAACAGATATAAAAACATTTTGCGAACAATTGGAGAATATGAATATTGGCTACTGTGGATCAACATGAAATTGCTTGGGTGTTTTCACAGCATTGTGGTTATGTAGGATAATTGACTTGTAGGGCTGGGAATATCACTAAATGATTAAGTGCTTACCTAGCACATACAAGGCTCTAGGTTTGATTCCCAGCAATGCACATACAAAAAATTAATTACAGAAGATAATGTATTTATCCTTAGAGGAGATACACTAAACTTGTAAGAGCAAAATGTCATGTTATCTAAAAATTTGACAATTTATCCAAAAACGTGCAACATTTGCAAACTTCCATGGATAAATAGATAAGACATATAAATAGACAGGAGGGAGGGAGGAAAAAGCAGCAAATAATGTTAACAATTGAATCTAGGAGAAGGATATAGATGTCCATAGCACTTTCAACTTTTCTGAAATTTATTATTTTTCAAGATAAAAAGTTGAAAAAAATGAATAAAATGCAGCATATATACATACAATGAAACATTAGACAAAAATAAAATTCTAGGGCTGGGAAGGTGGCTTAGTGGTAGAGTGCTTGCCTTGCATGCATGAGGCCCTGGGTTCAATTCCTCAGTACCATATAAGTAGAAAAAGCCAGAAGTATGGCTCAAGTGGTAGAGCGCTAGCCTTGAGCTGAAGTGCTGAGAGACAGAGCCCAGGCCCAGAGTTCAGGCCCCACCACCGACTCCCCCACCCCCACCCCCAAAAATTCTGATACATGTTACAATAGATGAACTTTAAAGAAATTTTCTACCAAATCGACAAACACTGAAAATAAGTCAGTCACAAAAAGATACTTTATGAATTCACTCACATGAACTACCTAGAGTAGTCAAATTCATGGAAATAGAAAGTGGAATGGTGGTTACCAGGGGCTAGTGGTGAAGGGGGAAGGAAAAGTTAGTTGTTCAGTAGGTAAGGGTAACAATTTTGTATGATGCAAATTGGCTGAGCAAAAATATGGACACACTTAACATGACTGAAGTTTACACTTCTAAGTAGTTAAGATGGTTCCTATCTATGCTATTGGTATTTTGCCACACATAAGCAAAATAGTATTGTTTCTGCTCTGGTTTCAAGAATTTGCTTGTTATTTCTCCTGTGTAAATAAAGGTTTTTGATTGAATACCTCTGCTTCCCCTTCCCCCCCCAAAAAACCAGTAATATTTGTTTGGAGGACAATATTATAGTAAAACAATATCCAGCTGCACATTTAGCAATATTATTATAATCCAGTGGTATTACATATGAAATAAACTTTGTATACTAGGATGACGGCATAATTGAAGCCTATTATAATAACCTCATGAGAAAATATATGGTGAATTTTCTAACCTTTTTATAGCTAGTAGAGACACTAAGGATGGCACTTGAAATTGTGGAACCTGTATTCTTATTTCACTGTTGTTTATAGTAATGTTTCCTCACAGGAGCCTCTGGCACCCTGGCCCTCATAAAGCAAACTTAGTTATAAAGAAGCTTAGTGTTCTGGGTCCCCAATGACTAAATATTAATACTTGTCCCAGAGCAATTGTAAGAACCAAAAATGTCCCCAGCCTTATGTATATAAAGCTTTATAATGACTTAGAATTGTGCTAAGCACATGGGTGATAGTAAACTTGTGGCTAACCACTATAAATTAAACTTTTAAAAAAAAGGGGGGGGGGCTGGGAAGGTGGTTCAGAGGTAGAGCGCTTGCCTTGCATGCATGAGGCCCTGGGTTCGATTCCTCAGCACCACATAAGCAAAAAGAAAAAATGCCGGAAGTAGCACTGTGACTCAAGTGGTAGAGCGCTAGCCTTGAGCTGAAGAGTTGAGGGACAGTGCCCAGGCCCAGAGTTCAGGCCCCACGACCGGACCTTCCCCCCCCCAAAAAAAAGGTGGGGGCTGGGAAGGTGGCTCAGTGGTAGAGTGCTTGCCTTGCATGCATGAGGCCCTGGGTTCGATTCCTCAGCACCACATAAGCAAAAAGAAAAAATGCCGGAAGTAGCGCTGTGACTCAAGTGGTAGAGCGCTAGCCTTGAGCTGAAGAGCTGAGGGACAGCGCCCAGGCCCAGAGTTCACGCCCCACGACCGGAGCCCCCCCCCAAAAAAATCAGTATTTTTGGGGGCTGGGAAGATGGCTCAGTGGTAGAGTGCTTGCCTTGCATGCCTGAGGCCCTGGGTTCGATTCCTCAGCACCACATAAGCAAAATGAAAAAAGCTAGAAGTGGCGCTGTGGCTCAAGTGGTAGAGCACTAGCCTTGAGCTGAAGAGCTGAGGGACAGCACCCAGGCCCAGACTTCAGGCCCCACAACCGGACCCCCCCCCCCAAAAAAAGAAGGTGGGCACCTGTGGCTCACGCTTCATAGCCAGCCCTGGCAGGAAAGTCTTTGAAACTCTTATCTCCAATTTAATCACAGAACAAAACGTAAGTGGTGCTGTGGCTCAAGTGGTAGAGTGCTAGCCTTGAGCAAAAGGAGCTCAGGAACAGCGCCCATGCCCAGATTCAAGCCTCAGGACTGGCACACACACAAAAAGTTCAGTGTAATGAAAAATAATTCAAATATTTCCAGAAAAAATAACATTTATATCATTTTTTAAGTAAAATATTAAATTGCAAAACCAATAGAGTACTTGTAGTCCATTTCAGGTATTAACCTAGGTACAAAGAAAAAAAAGATGTAAAAAGAAAAATAGATACACTATAGTCTAAAGGAAAGGGATAACACATAAGTAACCATACAACAAGAACTATAGTAGTTAAGTTTTCCTTTGTTTTTAGATTTATAGAAATATTTAAACTTACTCAAATGAAGAATTTGTTGTGCAGTCTTTGTATCAAAAGTGACTAGGTTAATAGAATACTGTTAATTAATACTTCTATTGTGGACATTATTAAGCAATTAACAGATTTTCTCCTAAATTTAAAATGTGAATTTTTTAGGATTTGTTTGGCATTTCAGGTACCTTCTAATTTGTTTATATGAAATTATATTGAAGTAAGAAGGAAGTGGTACTGTGGCTCAAAGTGGTAGAGCACCAGCCTTGAGCAAAATGGTCAGGGTCAGTGCCCAGACCTTGAGTTCAAGCCCCATGACTTGCAAAAAACAAAAAGAAATTATATTGAAGTAAGAAGATTGAGAGCCTCAAAGAGACCCAAAAACTAACCTGTGAGTTATTAATGACATGATTAGCCTCTAGTTGGACAGTAAATGTAACACCAAGCTCAGATGAAAAAGATTTCATTGGTGATAATGTTCCGGATGTCAAAACAATCGTCCGAACTTTGCCATTAATATCTGAAAAGGCCTAAAAAGAAAAATTTGTTAAATAAAATCATCTTTGAAAGAGTCAAATGCATTCATTTAATTGTTGGCATTGACCTAAAAGACAAAAATTTCATTTACAACACGATGAGCTTACCACAGCAGGATTTAAACACCAAAAGTTTAGCACATGAACTGCAATTTTCTGTCTTGAACGCTTCTTGTTTTTTGGTACAACCAATAATCCATTTTTATCTGGAATATCAGTATGATTTATCCAGGAATAAGTCTGTTGAATAGCAATTTTATAATCATCTGCAAATCTAAACACAAAGAAAATGCTAATTAAATGGCAAAACATTATAATGACCTAGCGACATACAATATAAAAATTGCTTATATTAAAACTTGAGCACTGGGGCTGGGAAGGTGGCTCAGTGGTAGAGCGCTTACCTTGCATGCCTGAGGCCCTGGGTTCGATTCCCCAGCACCACATAAACAAAAAAGAAAAAAAAAGCCGGAAGTGGCGCTGTGGCTCAAGTGGTAGAGCGCTAGCCTTGAGCTGAAGAGCTGAGGGACAGTGCCCAGGCCCAGAGTTCAGGCCCCACGACCGAACCCAAAAAAAAAAAAAAAAAAACGTGAGCACTTTCTTTTCCATACTTTAAAAATACTAGTAACAATAACATTCTTACCACTAAATTCTGATGTAAATTAAGCCATCAAACCACAAAATCAACTAGTTAGCCTGCAATTCATGATTCTTCTGCTCGCCCTCAGAGTACCTGGGATTTCAGGAGTATGCTACCATGCCCAGCACTAAAATTGGCCTAAGCTAAACACATGCTACTAACAATTAGACTACAATTTTTAAGAGATCATATCATCACTGACCTGCTATTTTCCCTGAAAAGATAGTCAAGCACCATAAAAAGTCCTTTGAGCATTATTTGAGTTGAAGCGCTAATAATGGGTTCTTCTCTTGTCTCCTCTTTATCTTGAAATGCTAAGATTTTTTCTTCCTTTTGAAGAATAGCAGAAAAATGTCCCTAAAAGAAAATTTCTATATTAGCATAAAAGGAGGGATGAAGGAGGGATGGAAATTTCCATAAATCATATAACAAAATGCATATAAAACATGCATTAAATTTTAGATATATATTATAATTACATAGTGCTAACAATATATTTTGGTTTTATTTTACTATTATTTGTGTGTACATGTGGCTGAGGATCAAGTACAGGGCCACATGTCTGCTAGCTGAGCAGACACTCATATATATTCCAGCACAACAATCAATTTTAGATTCCTAAACTAGCTAAATTCTCCTGATAGTCAAAAATACTTTTAATAGTAAGTTATATATTTAGGAAGCTCATTACTTCTTTATGTAATTAGGCTACTTTTAATTTCCTTCAGAAGTAAAGAACTAAATGAAAAGATAATAAATAGTTTCTCTC
The DNA here is from genome assembly GCF_019054845.1 of Dipodomys spectabilis. Taxonomy (NCBI): domain Eukaryota; kingdom Metazoa; phylum Chordata; class Mammalia; order Rodentia; family Heteromyidae; genus Dipodomys; species Dipodomys spectabilis. Next base: position 9,566,137 of record NW_024870681.1, read on the forward strand.
AGGAACTTAAAAAAAAGCTGGTACGTTAGCCTAAATGCCTGACTTATTTCCAGAAAATAACTCTAAAAATGAGAATACTGTGACTATATGATAAACAAAATTTATTATTTTATTTATTTTTGACAATGCTGAGGATTGAATCCAAGTCCTCAGGAATGCCAACAAGCACTCTACCACTGGGCCACACTACCAGCTCACAAGCAAAATAAAAAATGAAGGAAATAATACATGCAAAAATCTCAGAATAACTGTATTAAAGAAGGTAAGAATAATGGTTTGATATTGCCCACATTACCCCTGCCCCAAAGAAGTATAGCTCACTATCAAAAGACTGTCTCAGCCTATACCTTCTTCCATGGGGGAAAATGAGAACCAAGTGAGTAATTCATGAAGAAAATTTAGACAATGTTGTACTATTTAATCTAAAAAAAAAAGGGGAAATCCTGCCATTTGTAACAATACGAAGGAAACTAGGAGATGTTATGATACATAAAATAAGCATCAAACAAAAACAAATGCTAAATATTATCACCTACACCATTCATACTAAATTACCATTTGTACATTTAAAATATATACAGGGCTGGGAAGGTGGCTCAGTGGTAGAGCACTTGCCTTGCATGCATGAGGCCCTGGGTTCGATTCCTCAGCACCACATAAGCAAAAAAAGAAAAAAGCCGGAAGTGGCGCTTTGGCTCAAGAGTGGTAGAGTGCTAGCCTTGAGCTGAAGAGCTGAGGGACAGCGCCCAGGCCCAGAGTTCAGGCCCCATGACCGGACCCAAAAATAAATAAATAAATAAATAAAATATATACAACTTCCATTTGTCCATCATACCTCAGAAACTCTGGCAAAAAAAATTTTCTTAAAATCCATGAGGAAAACTAAATTTCATAAGAAATTAAAGAAAATCTAAAAGAATAGAGACAATCTATAACTATGGACAGGAAGATACAATATTAAGGGGTTAGTTCTTTCCAAATTGATCTATAGATTTAATGAAATCTCAAACAAAATCTTGGTTTGTGGATATCAATAAGCTGATTCTAAAGTTTATATAGATGATCAGATTTTGATTTTTTTTTGGTGTGCTGTCCTGTGTTTTAATCTCCAAGACTAGATGCTGTTACTGAGTTTTTAGTACTCTACCACTTGAGCCATAGCTCTATTTTTAGCTTTTTGGTGGTTAGTTGGAGATAAGACGCTCACAGACTTTTCTGCCCAGGCTGGTTTCCAACTACAATCCTCAGATCTCAAGAAGCTAGGATTACAGGCATAGCTTCCACACCCAGGTTCTAAATTGTTAATTTTTAAAATTCTGGGTTATTTGCTGGATTTATTATAAATTTACTCACTACTAAGTCACTTTTAATAGACTAAACAAATTTCACAAGTGGTTAAAAAAAAAAGAATCTTACCTGCAAAATAGGAAAAATAGTAGAGGTGATACCCATCTTGTGCAAATTTAAGAGCATTTCATTTCCACTCCATATTTTACAAGATGATTCATAGTCTCTTTCTACAAGATGTTTAGAGTTTTCTTCTAACCAACTAGAATAAAATAAATGTGTCAACCAGTATTATCTTTAAGTTTATGGAAACTGTTGTTATATACTGATGCATTATTTCTTTTCTTTTTTTTTTTTTTGGGGTCGGTCGTGGGGGCCTGGGCGCTGTCCCTCAGCTTTTCAGGTCAAGGCTGGCAATCTACCACTTGAGCCACAGCACTACTTCTGGCTTTTTCTGTATATGTGGTGCTGAGGAAACGAACCCAGGGCCTCATGAATGTAAGGCAAGCACTCTACCACTGAGCCACCTTCCCAGCCCCTGATGCATTATTTTGTAAAGCTCTTAGGATATAAAATGAATTAAGACATCTTAAAAAATACACACTTCATAATGTAAAATACTTACATAACTAAAAAGTGAAGTCTGTGAGACCCATCTCTAATTAACTTCCCAAAATGTTGGAAGTGGACCTGTGGCTCAAGTGGAGAACACAAGCCTTGAGCAAAAGCTCAGAGATAAACACCCAGAGTGAAAGACTCCAGATGCTAGCAGGAATAACGCCAAGTTTAACTTCAGTGAAAGAAAGAGAGAGAAAGAGAAAACTAAACACAAAAATAAACATAAAGATGAAAATAAGTCAGGTTAACGTAACCTAGTTGCTACTTTAATTTGTATGTCTATGATGAGCCCTCTGATGTGACGGTTATTCTAATAATTAGAGACAATATTCAGGTATAGGAAGACCAGGGGGAAAAGTGTATACCCAAAGCAGAATGTTGTGATATGCTATACTAGGGACATTTATAAGACTTCTGATGAACTGGATGAAGTGAGGCAGTCAGCAAGGATCATATTTATATCTTTGATTTGAGGAACTGATAGGTTCATTTTCCTTAGATGGGAAAGATAAGGACAAACGATAAAATAATATTTTGTTTTAGATTTCAAGTCTAAATATTGATATCCAAACTTTAAAATACCCTGGCATGTAAAGCATGTTTTAATACAAAGACAACACAAATCCACTAACACACAATTATTCTTACTTAATGAGACTGTAGCATACAGCTCGTAGGGGTTCGTGGTTTTTCTTCCTTATATTACTGTTGACCAAGCCATCTAGTTCATCTCGAGCAAACCGAAGCTGAACTTCTGTGACACTGTAACTTGCTGACTCCCTAGCACAGTCTTCAATGTTATGAGCTTCGTCTAAAATGACAACTTGTTCTTTCAGATTTATATCCATCTATAAGGTAAAAGAATTTTCCTGTAAAACATTTGGCAAAAATGGATCGAATAGCAGTAAGAGATTTCATTTATTCTCAAGGCCAATACTGCTTGCACAATTACATGAGCAACTGATTCTCAACCTTCAAACTTCTGAAGCACAACCAAATACTAGTTTTATATTACAACTTGATACTTTCTAATCTTAAAACACTTAGAAAATCTACCATTGGAAAAAAAATATGTATCTGAGTGCTGGTGATTCACGCTTATGTAATCCTAGCCACTCAAGAGGCCAAGATCTAAGGATTGTGGTTTGAAAGCTAGGGGAGACTTTGAGACTCATTCTCCTATTAACCACCAAAAAGCTGGAAGTAGAACTGTTGCTCAAGTGGTAAAGCACTAACCTTGAATAAAAAAATTCAGAAACAGTGGTCAGACCCTGAGTTCAAGCTCTAGGACTGGAAGAAAAAGTGTGTGTGAGTGTGTGTGTGTGTGTGTGTGTGTGAGTGAGAGAGAGAGAGAGAGAGAGCGAGACAGAGACAGAGACACAGAGAGATAGAGAGACAGAATGGATCAAGATCAACGTAATGCTGGTTATACAAAGAGTAGAGAGAAAGAATCTCATGATACAATTTCCAATATAATTTTAAAAGAATAGAAAACAAAATAAAAATAGCAACATGAGATTCAAGTGAGTTCCAAAATACTAACATAATGTAGTACAATATATGGCTGTTTCATTTTATTTATTTATTTTCTTAATTTTTTTTTTTTTTTTGGGTCCGGTCATGGGGCCTGAACTCTGGGCCCGCGCTGTCTCTCAGCTCTTCAGCTCAAGGCTAGCGCTCTACCACTTGAGCCACAGCGCCACTTCCGGCTTTTTTCTTTTTGCTTATGTGGTGCTGAGGAATCGAACCCAGGGCCTCAGGCATAGCAAGGCAAGCGCTCTACCACTGAGCCAACTTCCCAGCCCAGCTGTTTCATTTTAGTCTGTCCTGTAACCCTTGATCTTGAGCACTGCTCTTTGCCTACTCCTCTGTGCTGCTGGAAAGGACTACTGTTCTAATCCAGAAGACACTGCCATGATTACAACAGAGGTAAGGCTCATAACCCAGACTCATTAAGATACTCCATCACTCTATGGTCAGAGTAATTGGCTCAGGATCAGTAATGGATCTATCATTGAAGCTAGGCCAGTTAGTTTCTTGAGGGGATTAATATGAGGCCATGTTCTTTTCTCCACATTAGCTAAATGCTTATTGTCCTCAGAGGTAAAGTTTGACTGAGAATAAAGACATCATAATCAAGAGACCAAAATATTTTTTTCTAAAGGTCTTCATAAGCTGAGTTTGTGTCATTTGTAATGAAAAATATCCTAATAAAGCAAAGAAATACCACAAAAAAAAACTTCCAAAGAGTTATAATTGTACTAGCAGGGCTCAAAATGACTTAGAAAGAACCATGGGAGATCAAAAATAGACTGGGATTGGGCTGGGAATGTGGCTCAGTGGTAGAGTGCTTGCCTTGCATGCATGAGGCCCTGGGTTCCATTCCTCAGCACCACATAAGCAAAAAGAAAAAAAAAAGCCGGAAGTGGCGCTGTGGCTCAAGTGGTAGAGCACCAGCCTTGAGCTGAAGAGCTGAGGGACAGTGCCCAGGCCCAGAGTTCAGGCCCCACGACCGGATCCAAAAAAAAAAAATAGACTGGGATTTTAAAAAATGAGGATTTGGATTAGGACCCCCCTCACCCCAAAAAAGGCAGAATATTTCAAGAGAGGTGTCATCAAAAGCAGAGGTATTCATATCCCCATAGGACAATAAAGAATAGTTATAGTTGGGAGTTTTTGTAGAGAAGGCTGAAAAGGTAAAGCTATGTCACATTACTAATCATTCTGAATACAAATTTTAAAAATATGGACTTTTCTGGGTTATTAGTTGCTCACCTATAATTTTAGTTACTCAGGAGGCTGAGATCTAAAGTCTGAAGTTCAAAGCCAGTCTAGAGACTATTACCTCCAATTAACCACCAAAAAGACAGAAATTGAGCTGTGGCTCAAGAGATAAGAGTGCTAACAAAATTTCAGGGACAGCGCCCAGGCCCTGAGTTCAAGGCCCAGTAAGAGCACACGCGTGCGCGCACACGCGCACAAACACACAAACACACACACACACACACACACACACACACACACATACACGAGGACTCATTATTCCTTATCAAAAGGTTCTACAGATTTTTAAGTACAAGAAGAATTTAATAAAAATAGGATTTGGAAGACTTATCTAGCAGTCATATGTGCAATGACTTGGAGGGGAGGTACCGAGTTAAGGGTCAGTTAACAATTGCATAATCAGGCTGGGAAGGTGGCTCAGTGGTAGAGTGCTTGCCTTGCATGTATGAGGCCCTGGGTTCGATTCCTCAGCACTATATAAACAGAAAAAGCCGGAAGTGGCACTGTGGCTCAAGTGGTAGAGACCTAGCCTAGAGCTAAAGAGCTGAGAGACAGTGCCCAGGCCCAGAGTTCAAGCCCATGACTAACAACAACAACAACAACAAAAAGAATTGCATAATCAGACCTAAAGGAAGAAGTAAAGATTGTTTGGCTCATGGCTACTCAGGAGGCTGAGCTCTCAGGATCGCAGTTCAAAGACAGTTCAGGCAGGAATGAACTTCCAGGAGATTCTTTTTTTTTTTTTTTTTTTTGGGGTCCGGTCGTGGGGCCTGAATTCTGGGCCTGGGCGCTGTCCCTCAGCTCTTCAGCTCAAGGCTAGCACTCTACCACTTGAACCACAGCGCCACTTCCAGCTTTTTTCTTATGTGGTGCTGAGGAATCGAACCCAGGGCCTTGAGCATACAAGGCAAGCACATTACCACTGAGCTACCTTCCCAGCCCACAGAAGATTTTTTTTTTTTTTTTGTCGGTTGTGGGGCTTGAACTCTGGGCCTGGGCGCTGTCTCTCAGCTCTTCAGCTCAAGGCGAGTGCTCTACCACTTGAGCTACAGTGCCACTTCCAGTTTTCTGGTGGTTTATTGGAGATAGGAGTCTCACAGTCTCTCCTGCCCAGGCTGGCTTTGAACCGCGATCCTCAGATCTCAGCCTCCTGAGTAGCTAAGATTACAGGCGTGAGCCACCAGCGCCCGACTCCACAGAAGATTCTTATCTCCAATTAACTACCAAAAAAACCAAAAGTGAAGCTGTGGCTCAAGTAGTAGAGAGGCTTCCCTTGAGAAAAAAGCTCAGTAACAATGCCCATGCCCTGAGTTCAAGTACCAAGATACACACACACAAAAAGGGCATATCAAATTATTTACTTATTATCTTGTTCTGTAACAACTTGATATCTCTAAAGAGGAAACAAATAAAATTTGAAGTTCATTTTTCTTATTTTCTTTCTTTTTTATTTATTTATTTTTTTGTGTGTAGGTCCTGGGTACTATCCTTGAATTTTTATGCTCAAAGCTAATATTCTACCACATAAGCCACAGCTCCACTTTCAACCTTTTGTTTATTAACTGGAGATGAACATCTCACAGGCCTTCCTGTCTGGGCTGGCTTTGAACCTTAATCCTCGGATCTCAACCTCCTGCATAGCTAGGATTACAGATGTGATTCACTGGCTCATGGCTGAAGTTCATTTCTTAAAGTTCTCAAAGCATAATTTTTATAATATGTATATTCTCCAAATATAAGTTTTAAAGAAAACATTTTTTTTTAGATAAGGTTTTAGATAATCCATTAAAACTATTCATGAGGAGTAAGAACAATGGTTGTGGGGCTGGGAAGGTGGCTCAGTGGTAGAGCGCTTGCCTTGCATGCTTGAGGCCCTGGGTTCCATTCCTCAGCACCACATAAGCAAAAAGAAAAAAGCTGGAAGTGGTACTGTGGCTCAAGTGGTAGAGCGCTAGCCTTGAGCTGAAGAGCTGAGGGACAGTGCCCAGGCCCAGAGTCCAGGCCCCACTACCAGACCAAAAACACAAAAACAAACAAACAAACAAAAAACAATGGCTGTAAACAGGAGACATTTTGCAGTGTCTTGAGGTAGTTTTGAGAACACTTTGAGAAAGCTACCCTGGGGATCTACTAAACAAAAACCAGGGATGATCCTTGCACAAGACAGAGACCACAATAAAGAATTACCTAGCCCAAAATTTCATTATTGTCAAGTTAAGAAACTTGCTATAATCCCACTGTAGTTACTATGTCCTTAAAATTAAGTTTGTAAGATGGCTGTCTCAAATTCAGTTTTTAATACATCTTTATGTTTTCAGTACTGTGTATATAAACTTATTTACAGTAACTCATATAGAAAAGCAAAACTAAAGACATTAAAACATCTAAAAGCTTTAATGTTTCTCTTTTACATCCCAATAAGCAGGAGGAAAAGTTCTTCTAATTTTTACGTATATACTCACAGTTTCCCTTATTTGTGCATCTAGAAGATAGTTGTAAGGACAAAATATTATGTCTGCATCATCTTTTAGTTCTCGAGCTGTGTAATAGGGACATGCCTTTAGTTTTTTTCCTAGTTTGACAAGTTCTTCTATATCCCAAGCTTTGTACATCCCATGAACATTCTGTAAAGCACTTTGATCACTAACTTTATGAACACCATGATACAAATAGCAGGATTTCCCCTAAAAATAAACACAAATAGCTGAAATGTGAATCAGTACTGAAATAAAAGGAATAAAATAAGCTTATCTTAGAAATGTAGGAACATTACTAAATCTACAGGTATATTTTGCATGATGAACATTACACCATATTTGCAGTCACAATTTTTTTTTCTTCTTTCCCAAGAGACAGGGCCTCAAGTTGTGTCCAGGCTGGCTCTGAACTCTCTGGAGCTCAAGAGATGTTCCTGTCTCAACCTCCAAAGTAATTGGGACTACTGGCACATGCCACAATATCCAATTACAATCATTAACTATTTCAAAGAAACTGCCAGGTGTCAGTGGCTCATGCCTGTAATCCTAGCTACTCAGGAGATAAAGGAGCCTATGAAGAAAATCCCAGAGATCTTTATCTCCAATTAACCAGCAGAATTGAAGTGGAGGTGTGGCTCAAGTACATGAGGCCCTGCGGTCAAGCCCAAGTATTAGTGCACGCACACACGCGCGCGCGCGCGCGCACACACACACACACACACAAAATCGAGAAATTATAGTTGACTCAAAATCAAAGCACGTTTCTCATCAACTGAGTGCAATACTCCAATTATTAACTTTTAGAAAAAGACTTTTTACATTGTATTTGTTGTTGCCATGATCTGATTACAGTGATACTAGACATAAAATACATCTGGGAGTATAAACAGAGCAATGATACCCCAGGCTGCTTTTAAGAATGAAAAACTAAGTGACATGGGCATATAAGTAAGAGCAAATTTTCTGTTAATCCCTTACTATCTTTTTAATTTTGAGCCAAATAAAAACATTGCAATAAGCAGAACATTTGTGGCCCATGCCCATAATCCTAGCTAGTTAGGAGGCTGAGATCTGAGGACCAGAGTTCAAAGCCAGCCCAGGCAAAAAAGTCCATGAGATTCTCTTATCTCCCATGAATCACCAAAATGCCAGAAATGGAGCTGCTGCTCAAGTGGTAGAGCCACTGCCTGAACTTGAGCCTTGAGCATAAAAGGTCACAGACAGCAGCACCCAGGCCTAGAGTTCAGGCTCCAGGACCCACAAAAAATGTTAATATATCTAAGAAAGAAAGAAAAAAAAGGAGGAAAAGGGGAAGACAACTGGAATCATCCTGGGGGAAAAAAATCACTACAAAAACATTCATAAAATTCAAGAGTACCTATCCTAAATTATAACCACCACATAAAGGACATATTATTAACATTTTGGTGATTTTATAATATAATCATCCTACACATATGTACAATATGATCCAATATTAAAATAACAAAACAAAATTTCCTTAGGCATGAGGATTATTAATAATATAGCCACACTAAATGAACATTTTTAAACAACTGGATTCAATTACATTTCTCTATTTCAGAAAAATCTTCTCATATCACTAGGCATTTTTCCATTATTGTTCCTATATATGTACATTGAATTAATATGTCACAGTTGATGATTAGTCTCCTTATTACTGAGCATTAGACTATCATCAATTTCTGCCTGTTGTTAAATCACTTCTTAAGTATTTCTTAATATGCATCTCTAGAAATGGTATTATGGAATCAGACATGAAGTATTTTTAAGTTTCTTGACAATCTATCACCAAATTAACCTCCAGAAAGGACATACGATTAACATTACTGCCAAATCCTAAGCAACACTACACACACACACACACACACACACACACACACACACACACACACACACACACACACTTTTCCCTCCCTGGATAACTGGAGATAAGGGTCTCACAGATTTTCCTTCCCAGGGTAGCCTGGAACTGCAATCCTCAGATCTCAGCCTCCTGAATAGCTAGAATTAAAGGTATGCTAGATATAGATAGATAGATAGATAGATAGATAGATAGATAGATAGATAGATAGATAGATAGATAGATAGATAGATATCTCAGGGTACCAAAATAAAAAACAGTGACAACAGAGGACAAAGCAAAGTGGGAAGGGAGAAATAACACAGTACATTAAAGAAAAACCCTTTTTTCATGACTCACACTAAAGAGGTGAACAGGCCCTAACTTTAGCACTCATCTTACACTCCAACTTCCCAGTCTGTAAACACCTATTAAGAGGAGATTTGTATTCTAGGGCAAAGAGCAATAAACTGGATTTCTGTGTCTATGACAGCCTCATCTTCAACATGATGTGGTTTGGTCATTTTGGGGGAAACATCTGAGTTTGTAAGATTTACTTTCTTTTTACTTTGACTTGTATATGTTTGGAAAGTACTTAAATAAATGAGAAGCCTTACTGCAAAAAAAAAAAAAAAACCCTTTTATTTCCATATCTTGGGAGTTCATTTCAATTAGCATCATTTTATATGGTCATAGGTACATAGCTATATACGTACCAATGGAACAACCATACTCACAAGGTACACATTGGAAATGAACTTTACAACTTTGGAGAGAGGGGAAATAAAGTGAGAGGGAGGGAAAGTGGGAGAAAATGAGGGAGAGGGTAACACTGTTTGAAAAGAAACATACTCATTACCTTATTTATGTCACTTTATCCCCTCTGTACAAACTTTTATAATCAATTTTAAAAAGGTATGATACAATGGTGCCTGGCTAATTTTTTTTTTTTTTTTTTTGCCAGTTCTGGGGTTTGAACTCAGGGCCTGAGCACTGTCCCTGAGCTTCTTTTTGCCCAAGGTTAGTGCTCTACCATTTGAGCCACACCACAACTTCTGTCTTTTTCTGTGTATGTGGTACTGAGGAATCGAACCCAGGTATTCTACCACTAAGCTACATTCCCAGCCTGTGCCTGGCTATTTTTAAATGTGGCAGTACATGCTTGTAATTCCTGCAATTGGGAGGAATAGGCTCAATTCTAGCCCAGACGAAATTGTCTTAAAAAAATTAAAATAAATAAAATTAGAGGTGTAAACACAAGTACAATCTTCTAACAGAAATGTCTAGGCAATCTGTCAAAACCTCAATTTTGTTACCTGTAATATATATACACTGCATTGTTTAATAGTCCCAATGCAGATATAAACCTAATGCCTACCACCCCTTAGCATATGTATTAGATAAATTATGGTAAACTCATACAAAAACTAGTCTTTTATGTGTGGATGTTATACTCTGTAAAAATGTTAAGTGGGAGGGCTGGGAAGGTGGCTCAGTGGTAGAGCGCTTGCCTTGCATGCATGAGGCCCTGGGTTCGATTCCTCAGCACCACATAAGTAAAAAGAAAAAAGCCGGAAGTGGCGCTGTGGCTCAAGTGGTAGAGCGCTAGCCTTGAGCTGAAGAGCTGAGGGACGTGCCCAAGCCCAGAGTTCAGGCCCTACGACCGGACCCAAAAAAAAAAAAGTGGGAAAAATGGAATTGAATATGTACAGAATGATTAAGTTCAAGTAAGTTGGCTTTTAAAAGAATAAGTAGTCATAAATTATATCAAATAATGGTTTCTAAATGTTCTCACAGAATACATTTAAGTAGCTTCCTTGAAGAGTTAAGGAGCTAAAATGACAGAACTTCTCTCTTGTTTTGTAATTTTCTTAATTTTTAATATTCTAATACATATATTACTTTCATTTTATTGTTTTGTTTTTGATCAACCGTGAGGCTTGAACTCAGGACCTGGGCACTGTCCCTAAACTTTTTCCACTCAAGGGTAGCACTTTACCACTTTGAGCCACAGGTTTTCTGGTGGGTGGTTGATTGGAGATAAAAGTTTCATGGACTTTATCCTGCCCAGGCTGGCTTTGAACTGTGATCCTCAGATCCCAGCCTCCTGAGTACCTGGGATTACAGGCGTGAGCCACCAGCATCCAGACATTTCAGAACAGCCTCTCCCTCTGCTCAAGCTGACCTCAATCTTCCTATGTCAGCTCAAGGTGACCTTGAGCTCTTGATGCATTATTACACCTAGCTACTTCTCTTTTGGAGACCAAATGACACAACAGTAGGCCATTTTTATTTCATTCAATTACCAATAAAAAATTTAAATCTGAAGAGCTGGGAAGGTGGCTCAGTGGTAGAGTGCTTGCCTTGTATCCATGAGGCCCTGGGTCTGATTCCTCAGTACCGGATAAGCAGAATAATCCACTGTGGCTTGAGTGGTAGAGCACTTGCCTTGAGCTGAAGAGCTGAGGGATAGCTCCAAGGCCAGAGTTCATGGCCCACGACCAGCAAAAACAAGCAAACAAAAACTTAAATCTGATTGTGAAATAAAAATATATCTTTCCTGTTTTATCTTCTTATGCATTTTTTATTGTTATTATAAAAGTGATATACAAAGGGGTCACAGTTACATAAGTCAGATAAAGAGTACATTTCTTCTGGACAATGTCACCCTTTTCCTCACTCTCAGTTTTTCCCTCTCATCCCCACCCAGAAGTTGTACAGTTCATTTTCAACATAGTGTCTAGTGAGTCGTACTGCTGCATTTGTTACCCTTTGTCCTTCCATTTCTGTGCCGACCTCCGCCCGGCCTCCCAAAGACAGATAAATGAACAGACAAGATAAAAAGAAAACAAAAACACCATCAAAGAAAACATCTTGTTTCCATTTCCTGAAGTTCATCCTGGTTTATCTTTAAAAATATATACACATACATATGCATGTCTGTATTTTTCTATGTTTTTAAACATATGTGCATGTATCACACTAGATATACTGATACACCTAGAATTGTAGTAGAGAACAAAAAAAGGTTCATAACCTAAAAAAAATTTCCACAAAGCGAAAAAGAACAGCTAAAGACCAGTTCTCCTATTGCTTTATATCCAGCCATGTTTACAGAAGCTAGCTGCTGCTTTTCTAGAGTATTAAAAATTAGGGAGAGCTGGGTGACAGTGTCTCACACCTGTAATCCTACATACTCAGGAGGCCAAAATCTGAGGATCATGGTTCAAAGCCAGCCCAGAAAGAAAATCCTGAGACTCTTATTTCCAATTAACCACCAAAAAGCTAGAAGTGGAGCTGTTGCTTAAGTGGTACAACACTAGCCTTGAGCACAAAAGCACTAGGATAGTGCCCAAGCCAGTTCAAGGCCCAGGCCCAGAGTTCAGGACTGGCTGGCGTGCATGTACAGGCATTCGCATGCATGCATATGCATGCATACACACACACACACACACACACACACACACACACACACACACACACACACACACGGAAGAAAAGGTTCTTATGTGAATATTAAGGTTTTATAAAGTTCATTTTCTATAGTAGTTTCATGGACTTTGTCTAACATCTACCGGTTAAAAATCCTTTATACTACGTCAGCTTCCCTTTAGTTTTATTTTTTGTTTGTTTAGTCAAAATTACTATGGAGAGAGACAGAAGGGGTGACATTGTCCAAAAAGAAATGTACTCACTACCTGATATATAGCTGTAACCACTCTGTACATCTAATAACAAGAAAAAAATAAAAATTTTAAAAAAATCATGGAATAGGAGTTAGAAACCTTGGATTCTGGTATCTCTTTTCTTGCTATTTTTCTAGCTGGACATACTTCTGGGCCCATTCTTCTCATGTGACTAAGCATTAAAAATTAGCTGACCCAGAAGCTTTTAAAGAATTCCTTCTGATTCACTGGCTATACTTTCAGAAAGGTTTATTCCAGCTCTAAGATCCTGTGGTTCTATTATCCAGACAGTAGAGATATATTATTTACCTTTTGCACTCAGTCTGATATAGTCTAACCTTAATATAACGCTTATCATGTCTTCATTCCAAGAATCTGCCATTACATTTCTGAAAGCTTATTTTTGTACAAAATGATCACGGAAGAATCTTTAGAATTTATGATTGTAAACTAACAAGTCTCATTTCATTTATTTATTTTTTTTTTCTTTGGGTGCGATCGTGGGGCCTGAACTCTGGGCTTGGGCACTTTCCCTCAGCTCTTCAGCTCAAGGCTAGTGCTCTACCACTTGAGCCACAGAGCCACTTCCGGCTTTTTTCTTTTTGCTTATGTGGTGCTGAGGAATCGAACCCAGGGCCTCAGGCATGCATGCAAGGCAAGCGCTCTACCACTGAGCCACCTTCCCAGCCCCAAGTCTCATTTTAATAAAAAGCAGATACTTTATATCTAAAATTTTTTTGAATTGTCATTTCTGGCTCTTGTTAAAATTTTTTCTTAACTGAAACAAAAATTAACTTTTAACAGACAAGTGCACAGTTTTGTAGTGTGAGGGCACTTTAATAAAAGAAACAGTGAACAAAAACACATGTGCCTTCAGATCAAGCCAAAAAATCAGCAAGTTTACACTTTAAGGGCACTAAGAATGACAGCCCTGTGCAGGCTGATAGCAAAACCAGAAAAGCTCATCCACTTTAGCAGTGTAACACAACCCTGAGGGGAGTCTGTCAATTGAAGCGTTATCACACTTTAAACTCTTTTCACTCAAACTGCCAGTTATCTATTTGTCATTTCAGCTTTGGTGATTCAGCCACAGCAAACACAGACACCTATGGTGACTTGGTAATTGACCCTCATTACAATACCAAATTACTCTGAGGGCTTGGGAACAAGAAAAACAATGTTCACGTTCACCCAGAAGGTAAGCATTCAAAGGCAGAATTAGGTCAAGCCACAAGCAGGTGTATCACTAAATACTAATTCCTTTTAGATGAGTAAAAAATTCTGGAAATTGAAGTTTATCCAATTACTTTATTTTCACATAGCTCATACTTATGGAGTAAAAAAGTCAATTAAGAATATAAATAATATTGCAGGATTCTAGAAGACTGACTATATAAAATCAGACTGTTAGGCTCCAATACATAATCTTAAACATGTTAATTGCTTTTTATCAATGTGTGTATTTTTTAAATGTAAGTTTTTAATGAATAAAAAAATATGACAAAAAGCTGATACCCATAACTGCCTGTAATCCTAGCTACTCAGAAGGCTAAAGTTCTAAGGATCGTGGTTTGAAGACAGCCTGGGCAAGAAAATCCTTGAGATTCTTACCTCTAATTAATCGCCAAAAAAAAAAAAAGGCTGGAAGGAGTGCTATGGCTTAAATGGTAGAGTACTATCTATGAGCAAAAAACTTCAAGGACAGTGTCCAGGCCCTGAGTCCAAAATACAGGAGTGTGCACACGCATGCACATGTGCACACACATACACACACACACGACAGTACCAGCAAATCATCTTATACCAACTATATAGTCAAAAAAATTAAATATTTAAGAAATACAGATGAGTTAAAAGCCTGCTAAAACATGAAATTTATAGTTTTGTCATGAAGAGATTTTTTTCCTTAATTTTTTTCACACTTGACTTTTCAATATTTTCATCTCTCCCTGATGGGAACTTTTTAAATGAATACTAAGAAGATTTCATAATTCTTTGATAAGTTAGAAAGAACTTACACGGAAATAAATATGAGGAACAGTGATTTTCAACAGTGATTTTTGATTCAGTAATTCTGAATTCTCTTTCTGGCTTTGAACAAACCACATTTTTCCACTAGGACCCTTTACTACTTAGACTTTATGTTCTCTTTTATACTATGTTGTGTTTAAATATCTTTCAAAACAGTATTCCCAAATAGAGCTTGAACAGATTCTCATCTAATAAAAAAGCACTGAGAAAGAGAAGCATAATTAAAATAATTTATTCCCATTTTATGGTAGGAGGGGATCTTTCAATGCAGTGAAACTGGGACTGTAAGCCATAGTCTTGGATAAAATACCAAGTGAAATTTTAAAAAAAAATCTTTCAAAATAACCAGTAAAATACCATTGACCATAAACTGGTAGACTAATGATTTCTAAGTTTAATTTCATATTCACAACTTCAGTTTTAGAACAGATAGTTATAGCAGAATACAGACTCCCAAATAATACTCTCCATAACAGTATTTAAAAATCATATCTTTGGTTTACTGAGACTTCTGTATTTTTACTTACCTTTATACTATTCTATTTTCCCTGGAAATCTTCAAAATCATCTAAGACACCTTTTTAAAGTTACTAGTCTAATGTAACTTTCCACATTTGTATAACTGCATATTAATTATCTAACGGGGAGAGTTCCACTGTGAGAGTTCCAAATATGCAATGCTAATGTAATTTTCAAAAAACTTTGTAATACTTAGAATTAAGGAAAGATAATTATCACGATTCCGTAAAACACTTCCAAA
This sequence comes from Dipodomys spectabilis, assembly GCF_019054845.1. Lineage (NCBI taxonomy): Eukaryota > Metazoa > Chordata > Mammalia > Rodentia > Heteromyidae > Dipodomys > Dipodomys spectabilis. The sequence goes on from NW_024870681.1 coordinate 9,581,644, forward strand.
ATTTTCTCAGTCTCAGCAATCTTCTTTTCAAGTTTTAAATAAATGAATTTGTTAATTAGATCAAATTAGACTACATCATCAAAATATCTTTATCTTTATTTGACATCATCCATATTTGATAATTTCTGGTAGAGGAATTTAAAAAGATAACATCTGACTATAATGAAAACTAGCTTCAAGGCATTAAATATCTGCAAGCTTAAGATAAAAACCTACCATTTTAAACTTGATGAAAGACTTTATGATACAATTACTTTACAAACATTACCAACACTAACAACTTGATCTTCAGAAATTACTTATCACTAGAAATGTACATCAAAAACATTTATTAAGTAATGTGAATCTCTTCAGCCTTGTTTTTTTCTCTAAAATAAAATAACTTTACTCACGTTTTTTCCATCCAGTAACTCCATGCACTTTTCATTTCTGTTGAAGTTACCAACTACTTCAGGATGGATACAAGTATGATCTCTGCTGGAAAGAATAGTCATTGGCACCCCTGAATAAGCTGTCCTCCGGAGCTCTCTAGTAATCTGAGCAATCTGTTTATGTGTGCGTGTCCCAAAATATATTTTGGGTCTCTTGGATTTCCCCCCATGGTCCTTCTTAATGGTATCTGAAGAATCTTGATTGTTTCCTTGTTTAGTAGAACAGCAGCACTTAGAACAGTGACCAGGATGCTGCAAAAGAGAGGAAACAAAAAGATAACTAATGTCTGGACTGCTACACAAAATGTTACCAAAACTTTCATGGACTCAGAACCTGTAAGTCATGAGTCATTGTGGTCAATAATTGCCACTAAAAACTATAAATTCCACGACAAATTTCTCTTTCTTTTAAAAGCTATAAAATGATGTTCTCATATTTATATTCTTTCTAACATACCCTCTTTCTAATTTCAATTATCTTAAATACATCTTAACCCTTCTCTTTCATAAATTATGAAAGTAAATGACAGTGGAAGATCATTTAAATTTTCTCAGGTTTCATGTGAATTTGTGATGTTAATAGTTTTGCTCACAGACAGTATAGCTCTTCAAATACTCTCTAATACATCCAATTTTTTTTTTTAACATTCTAAATACAGTTCACAAAAGAACAGGAACACCAAGTTGAATTTCAATTATAACTAAAACATGAGATTAAAAAAGTTCTCCAGCAAAGGTATGAAATAAATGCAAAATATTAATATTTAATGGTAGAAGTAAGTTGTTTATGTGGAACAAGTCTATCTGAAACCGGATTATCTGTTGTGAAATACAAATCCATCAGTAAAATTATGCAAGATAGCTTTTCACTCATAATTCCATTTCACAACTGAAATAGTTACATAAATGTCTTCTTAAACACATCGCATAAACATTAGGCACACAGTCTCTAACAGTTATATGAGTTTTATCTCCTGCCTCCAAATTCTTAAAAATATTAAGTTTAATGCTGTATATTATTAGAACTCACAGGTTCTCAGTAACTACTCCCTTAAAAGCCTCAATTACCATATTACAGGAGACAGAATGAGGTTTCTTTTAAGAAAAATACCCTGATATAGTCACTGATGGAGTAAACAAAGGTAAAGAGCACACTAACCTAAACTAATGTGTACTGAAAGTCTTACTTTATTAGAACAAGTACTCTTCTTACTGAAGTTTTGTGGACTTTTTTGTTTTTTAATCAGTAAGATTAGTGCCATAAACAAATGCTAAGTCATAGCATGTTACACCACAATACTGGAGATCAAGCTGTCTTTTAGCCTCAGCTTGGTGGAAAAGCAAGTTCAAATTACTCCCGGTCTCACTCAACCTTGTCTGCCATTAAATATTACAATACATGATAGAATGGATGTAAATGTGACCCTTCTGGAGCTGTCACTCACTGGGATAAAAGGCTCACTGATGTGCCAAATAAACAAGTCAGTCAAAGCAGATAAAGTTACAGCCCTGCTGGAATTGTTACATTCCCCTCTCAGGTTGCCAGTAACAGCAGATTTCATTACAGAGTTCTGCCACATTAAATAGCCAGTTCCAAATATCCTGCCTCCTATATTGAATAATTACTTATTCACTGAAAGGATAAAAAGAAGAGTTATGAATGGGGCTCTTGTCAACAAGGAGGCAGGAAACAGCTGACATGTGGTTTATGTTACATATGTTGCAATATCTAACAACTATGGTCACGGAGAAAATGGAATGCAAATTATATCATGATATTTCGACTTAATTCTTTTTTGTTCTTTGAAATGACCACATTAAATAATTCACATACTAAGAAAATTAAAGTAACTCTAGGTAGCAGAACCAGTTTTTTTCATATCTTTCCATTTCTTTATTCAGTTATACTAGTTCTCTTCCTGAGACTGTTAAACTCATTTGAGTTTTAGGATACTAGGGTCCATTACCATCATTTTGTGCTAGCTGGATACATTATATATCCGAACATAAAAGTAATCCATTAAAGTAGGTATTCGTCAAGGCTTGGAAAACCTTTGTGAAGTAACAGTTTTCAACATTAATTTTCACTGAACATTTACTACCTATTATTTTAAATCCACTTTTGCTGTGACCAGAAGCATCAAATATAGGAATGTGCAAAATCAACTCTATCATGTATGTATCTTATGTATAACTTACAGACTGATACATAAACATAATTACTTCCAAATAAAAAGGGATACTATGCACAGTCTTACAACTTATTGCTTTATAGTCAAATTTTTCAAAAAAATGTAAATAAGCCAATTTGATTTCAATAACAAGTGAAGACTTGTCTTAAAATCTAATGGCATTTAGGGACTGGGCAGGTGGCTCAGTGGTAGAGTGCTTGCCTTGCATGCCTGAGGCCCTGGGTTCGATTCCTCAGCACCACATAAGCAAAAAGAAAAAAAGCCGGAAGTGGCGCTGTGGATCAAGTGGTAGAGTGATAGCCTTGAGCTGCAGAGCTGAGGGACAGCGCCTAGGCCCAGAGTTCAGGCCCTATGACCGGACCAAAAAATTTTAAAAAAAAATGTAATGGCATTTAATATTCCATCTTAACGATGGCAAAAGATTGAGAACTAGTTTCAGCAAGCTTTCATTATTTGAAAACTTTACTAGATACTTCAGATTTGTTGATTATACCACAATGCAGAAAATTATCATGGATAATTTCATGTTAGATGTGCAAAATTATCTATTCTATTTATGAATTCAAAGTAGATGCTTCAAAAAGATGGTTTTCAATAGAGTAATTATAAGAAATTAAAGGTTTTTCTTCTTTGCATTATTAAAGAATTATTTCTGAGCTGGGAAGGTGGCTCAGTGGTAGAGTGCTTGCCTTGCATGCATGAGGCCCTGGGTTCGATTCCTAAGCACTACATAAGCAGAAAAAGGCAGAAGTGGTGCTGTGGCTCAAGTGGTAGAGCACTAGACTTGAGCTGAAGAGCTGAGGGACAGCACCCAGGCCCAGAGCTCAGGCCCCATGACCAACAAAAAACAAAAAACAAACAGCCATGAAGAAGGTGGGTATATGCTCCCCCCCATTCAATCAAGAGACTAATACTTTAATATCTTTCTCTGAACCCCTTTTCACTTAGGAATCTTGAAACAATTAGATAAGTGAAATTAAATAATTTTAGACTTCTCATGAAGTACTTCTGCTAACAAAGAATCAGGGTAATCGTTCAAAAGGATATTTTCTTTTCCTTTTGCTCTTAATATTTACAGAAACTTTACTAGGAAACTAGAAAATGAACGTAGTCGTTTTCATCTAACATAACTGAAGGTCAATAGGTAGAACACTTGAGGGCTTCCAAGTTGCTGTGAACTCTGTGGTCTGTAAATGGTTACAATGGTGGCAGAATAAAATTCTCTAAGAGATGGCTTCTCCACAGCTGCAAACTATCTGGAGTTCTGTATTTCAACCAAAGGCAAGAAATTCAGCAACATAAGTGACAACTAAAATTTGAGAAAAAAAAAATAGAAGGGATGCATAAGGATTTAACAACTGTAATGTTTTGAGATGCTGAAGTCAATTGCTTAATAACACTTTTCAAATTTACAAAACTTGTTAAAAAGCCAACAGCCAAAGATTTTTAGAAAATTTTCTATTTCTTTCTAATTTTCGATTTCCTTTTTTGTAGCAATACATCTAAATTCTTTTTGAAAAGATGAAGGATTGGAAGACTTCATCTTGAAAGGCCAACTGTCAAGTTCCTGCCATAACCAGAAAGCTATAACCGGAAATCCTAACAGTAAGATGTTATCATGTCAACTAACAAAGTGTCAGAACTGTTTCCACACTTTCCCTCCCAATCCTCCAAACAGTGTGCCCAAATACTTAAAACATAAAAATGAGCATGCAAATATTTTAGGAATGCAAAATGATAAAGATACACAAATTAATTTCATTGCCAGAGAAGGAATTATTATGTTAATCTGAGCATGACAGGAGGCTTCTAAAAGTAGCTAAAAAGAATCCTAAGAGCAATTAAGTCCTAAGAGGAGGATAAAAGGATGTTTAATATGCAAAATAAGTATGGAAGAGATAGAAAGGAAAAGAAACTGATCTGAAGAAAAAATTAGGTCCAAAACTATAATTTGTATTTTTGGTAACTTTTCAGATGTGCAGATATGGTCTTTCCAACTACACTGCAAACATCTTAAACACAGAAACTCTTACATTGCTTACAACTTTAATTCATTCATTCCATACATAAATGTAACTTACACTGGTCTTAACTTGGAAATTTTGACTAAATATCTTTTAATCAACTATTATATCCATATATCACATGTTTTTTAATCTAACAGATGCTTTAAGTACTCATGTCCTATTCAAAGTGCTTTAAATGCTTTTTAAAGTACTTGAAAAAAGATTAAAAGGACAGGATAATTTATTACTTTTTGATACTACAAAGAAAAGTCATCTTATGTTAATATTTGAGCTATATTCAGTTATGAGTGACAAGTGCATATTCTGACATGTTCATTATTAATAACTACCATTTATTAAGGCTGTTCCTGTGCTAAGCACTTTACACGTACTATCTCATTTCACTCATCCATTCATTCAAGAAACAGAATCCCCAAGAAAACAATGACAAAGGTTACCCCATCTCACTGATGAAGTGCTTCTCTTTTTAATTTTCCTGCAAAGGGTAGCTTGGGGAGTTTATTAGTACTAATGTTGCTAATTAACTAAGGAATTAAGTTGGTTCCAAGTACATTATTTTCTGAATGTCATTACAAAAATAACCTAAGGGTAAGCTACAAATTTTAACCATTAAAAATTATTTTAGCTTATGAATTGATATTTAAATCAAATAATTTTTAACAAAATCCATGTTGTTCCAGAAGGGAAAAACAACAAAAACTTTCAATTAAGAGACTCTTTAGAACAAGAGCTGGCAAGCATTGTTTACAAAGGGCCAGAAAATACTTTAGCTGTTTTGGCCACAATAGCATTCATACTGCTAGGGTTATTAGCTATGTGTCACAAAGCAGAAAATAAAGCAAAAGCACAAATGATTAAAATGTAATATACAAAACCTCTATTTAGAAAGACATCTTTTTAGGTTCCTTCAGATGCCTGTAATCCCAGATACTCAGGAGGCTGAGGCACCCTGGGAAATTTATCAAGAATAAAAATTTTTAAGAAAAGAAAAAAAATTTTAAAGGTAGGTCAGTGGTAGCGTTTTTATCCAGCATGTGTGAAGTCCTAGATCCAAGCCCCAAAAAAGGACATTTTCCTTAGAAAAAAATAAGGCATAGACTAAGATATTTGCAATGTATGAAACCTACTGAGGATCAGTATCTATATCTTATAAAAAATTCTCACGCCAGGTAAGGTGGCACTGGAGGTAGGACAGGAAGATCAGGAGTTCTGAGCTATCCTGGGCTTACAGAGAAAACTGTATTAAAGAGAAAGAGAAGAGTTCCAATAAACCCAGCTTTAAAAGACAATCTTTAGGGCTGGGAAGGTGGCTCAGTGGTAGAGTACTTGCCTTGCATGCTCGAGGCCCTGGGTTCGATTCCTCAGCACCACATAAGAAAAAAGCCGGAAGTGGTGCTGTGGCTCAAGTGGTAGAGTGCTAGCCTTGAGCTGAAGAGCTGAGGGACAGTGCCCAGGCCCAGAGTTCAGGCCCCACGACCGGACCGCCCCCCCCCAAAAAAAAGACAATCTTTATTCAGGATTCTGATATACAAGGATTGAGGTTTGACACCAGCAGAAAAATCCCCAAGATTTTCATCTCCATTTTATCAGCAAAAAGCAGAAAGTGGAAGTATAAGTCAAGTGGTAGAGAACTGAGAGGGGGGAGAAAAGTAAGAATGCTAGACCCTGAGTTCAAGCCTTAGTACTAGAACAAAAAGATAAGTAAATAAAAATAAAAGACAAATCTAATGACTATCTAAGAACAGGCAAATCACAGAAGTCAAAAGTTGAAATGCCAACAAACATCTAAAAAATATATATATAATCTAATGGTCAGCTTCATCAACAATTAGAAAAATGCTAATTGAAACTATAATTTCTTTTTCACATCCATAAGGCTCTATGTTGAAAAAGATATTAAAATAATTATCATATACTGCTGATCCAAGTATAAACTGGCACTCTCGGAAACAAACTGGTGATCTAACTAAATTAAAGTCATAATGAACGGGGTGACACTGATCAAGATACATTGGGCTCATAATCCGACTTGAACTGAAACCCTTTTGTACAGCAACTTTAAATAAAGATACACATATTTGTTGACCAGCATGATATGCACGCATACATACTAGCAAAACTCTTTTACATTAAGACAGAGGCAAGAGAAATATTAATTGTCCTTTGTTTTAATAGCAAGAAAAAAATGCTATCTCTATCAATAGAAGAATTGATACATTGTGAAAGTTTTATCAATCAACAGAAATACACATACACACATACATAACAATATAAACATAAAATAACAATGTTGAACAGGTTGAGTTCAACATTAAACTCTTCCCATAAAATTCCAAATGAATTAATACTAGGAATAAAACATGAAACCTGTAAGTAGGGAATCAGGAATTATACTGTGATAAAAAGTTAAAGATTGTGGTGAACAGTATTTCTGAAAAATGCTAGAAATGCGACAAACAATAACAAAACAGAAAAACTTTCAATTTAACCATCCTCCCTTAAAGTTTCCAACCTGACAACTTATTTTTAGGCTATGAATGATTGTAGAGTTTAGGATAACCCAGAAACCATTACACAATTTTGTGTCCATTTCTAGAAAGTAAATCTATTACTATCATCACATGCTCAAAGGGAATTGGGATTGATCTGAGGAAGAGTTTTATTCCAATTTTTTTTTGTCTGCTTCTATAATGGGAATCGAATGGGCTTTCTTTATAAACAACCTGAGTAGATACACTTGGGGAAGAATAGAACAGGGGTTTGAACTCAGAACCTTGTGCTTGCTAAGCAGGCCCTCTTCTACAGATGAAATAAACAATTTCATAAAGGTCCATCCATGCTTCTAACGTCCTCTCAATTTTAATGTTGGTTAATTACCTAATGTTAACGTAAGACTAAAAAAACTTTAGACAGTTCACTAATGCGTGAAGTAATCTATATTAAAGATGAAAGTAATCTAAAAGAGTTCTTCAAGTTGCTCCAAAATCCACAATAAATCTGAGGAGAAGCTGAAATTCATAACATTAACTCTGAAAATAGCATATACTACAATCATTGGGGTATTTTTTAAAAAGTTTATTGCTAACTTTATCAACCATTTGCTGTTGTCCAAGCCATCTATCAGACACACTGAATACCTGTTGTGCAAAATCCCACATAAGCACACACTACAGTAAGATAGCAAAAGTGACATAACTATACCTTTTCAACTACTCTTTTTTTTTTTTAAATTCAAACAGTAGCCCTCCACTGCCAGTTTCATGATTAAACTGCACAAAGCAGCTGTTTATCCACTCGCAGCAACCAGCAGATGAACCTGATTCAATATTTATCACAGGCTTTCACAGATCACTGCTAACCAAGCAAACGTTTTAATTAAGTTGGAACTTGCTTCAAAGAGCTCATTCAAGATGTCAATCAGCAGGTATGGGATCAGATACAGTGTCAGGTGAGAGTGTGTAATACAAATCCACAACTTTCTTCATCCCATTGCTGTAAATTAGTCTGCTCTAAAGTTCAGACTCTGATTGTAACAGACTGCCAGTCTCCTGGAATGTGTAACTGAAGTCACTCAAATTCTATTGTGAAGGTTGTAAGCAATATGTTAAACTGCAATGGGCTCGCACATTAAGACAGATCCTTTTCACGGTTGTTTTTTGATACCATAAGTGTTTGTTACCCTACTCTCCACTTACTGTTTACTTTCTTACCTGCACTGGTGTAAATGGGAATTCCTCAACACCGTTGTCCTAGTTTCTGAAACATTTGTGTTTCAGTAGAATTAAGAAAGATTCAAAGTGGGACAATTTAATTGCTATTAGAAGAATCCTATACAATAAGAATTTCCAGTTTAACAAATATTAGCCATAAAGATGAGCAACCTGCTGTAATGCAAACATTTTCCTAGCACATTATAGCAATGTGTACACAGCAATGAGTCCTGAGAAAATCAACTTCATGACAAATATCTTGCTGGAGTTTTTTTAATGTGATGTTTTTACAGTATTGGGATTTGAACTCAGGACTTCGAGCTTGCTAGGCAGACTCACTAAGCCACACCTCTAGTGCCTTAAAAAAAAAAAAATCCAGAAATAACCTGTATAATTACAAAAAGGGGATTGGGGGAAATGAAGATTAGGATGACATTGGGCTTGATAGCCCACAAACAACTGAGCTACATAGCAATGCTCCATCTCAAAAAAAAAAAAAAACAAGGAAAATGAAAGAGAAAAATAGGAGGGAAAGAAAGAAAACTGTTCTTTATAGAAGAATAAGTACAGATGAAAGAACAAATTAAAAAAAAAATCCATAGCTGGGTGCCAGTGGCTTACACCTGTAATCCTAGCGACTCAGGAGGCTGAGATCTGAGGATTGTGGTCAGAAGCCAGCCAGGGCAGGAAAGTCTGTTAGACTCTGACCTCCAGTTAACCACTAAAAATGCTAGAAGTGAGAGTGCTAGCCTTGAGCACAAAAGCTCAAGAACAGTGCCTAGAGCCTGAGTTCAAGCCCTAGGACTGGCTCACACATACAAAAAAACTTATTGAAAAATATTACTACTTTAGGAAACTCATTCAAGAAATTCTCAATCACTCTACTATCCTGCCCTTCTGCACGTAAGACAACATCCCTCTAGCCTCTGGCCTCACACACTAAGATTAAAGGAGAACAGTTTCCAAACTTTTTCTCTAAGGGACAAAAAATAAATACTTTAGGTTTTTCGGCTTCTATTATATGAACTAAATTCTACTGCAATGTCTTATATGTTTCGTTTTATTTAAGACGAGTCTTACTATGTAGCCAAGGCTGGCCTTGAACTTGCAATTCTCCTGCCTCAGCTTGGATTACAACTGGTTCTCAATTCTACTGAAGAAAAAAAATATGTCACAGACAATATTTAAATTAATGTGAAACTCTCTTCCTAGGGGGAAAAAATCCCTCTAGTTATAAAACTAGGCAACAGGGCCCATGGGTCATAGTTTGACAAGTACTGAAATAGAAAAGATTTTTTTTTAAAAAAAGGTATCTGTCAAGCCACTGTGGCACATGCCTGTAATCCCAGCCAGACATGAGGCAAAAGTAAAAAGATCATGCACCAGCCTGAAGAAAAGCCTAAGACTGTATCTGAAAACTATCTGTCTCCAACATACCGCTTATCACAGCACAGGAGTACACCAGCTGAGGTCAGTCTAAACTGCTGACCCCCTCAAATATTAAGCTAAATAAATGGCTGGTTTGTTTCAATGCAATGTATAAGTGTATATGTGCATATTTGCATCTATTTAAGAATAGGGAGCAAGCAAAATTTGAGTTGATACTGGGGAAAAAACTGAATTAAGAATTAATGTCAATTTTAATAATTTCTTGTATATTTAAAGCCAGGAGCTGGTGGCTCATGCCTGTAATCCTAGCTACTCAGGAGGCTGAAATCTGAGGACCAAGGTTCAAAGCCAGCCTGGGCAAGAAAAGTCTATGAGAACCTTATCTCCAATAAACCACTAGAAAACTGGAAGTGGCGCTATGGCTCAAGTGGTAGAGTGCTTTCCTTGAGCTGAAGAGCTCAGGGATAGCTCCCAGGTCATGAGTTCAAAACCTAGGACTGGCAAAAACAAAAACAAAAAACAAAAAAACAGAAGTAGAGCTTTGGCTTAAAGTGGTAGAGCACTAGCCTTGAGTAAAAGAGCTTGAGGACAGCGCCCAGGCCCTAAGTTCAAAGACCCAGGACTGACCAAAAAAAAAAAAAAAAAAAAAGTAAGTAACAGAATAAACAAGTAAAATAACTGAAATTCATCAGCTTAGGTTAAGTGAGAACTACTTAACGTCATTAACAGGGGAAGGCTAGGTACTGTTCGCTCACAACTATAATGTCAGCTACTCAGGAGGCTGAGATCTAAGGAACAGGGTTTGAAGCCAGCCCAGGCAGGGACATCCATGAGAAGCTTATCTCCAAATAACCAGCAAAAAGCTGGAAGCAGAGCTGTGGTATAAATGAAAGAGCCCTAGCCTTGAACAAAAACGGTGAGAGACAGGACCTAGGCCCTGAGTTTAAGCCCAGGACTCCCCCCACACACACACACATACACGAAATGTATAGGATTTTTTGTTTGTTTGTTTTAAGCTATGTAGGCTTCTTTGGCTCTTGGTATATTCATATACATTTTGAAAAAATAAAAATTTAGAGGAAAACAAGTCTAGGAACCAATCCAAGTGTATATACCAACTCAGAATATAATGGCAAAACTTCAAAACAGGAAAAAGTTTTCTTTCAGTGGCTCTTGGATAACTGACCATCTTTTTAGACAAACACACAGCGAGAGCCTGATCTCATATGTAGGACATTATGAAAAATCAATCCCGTAAATAAAATAGCTACATGTAAAAACAAACTACAAGACTTATGAAAATCTGTTGTAAATTTGTAGATAAGTATAGAGTAAGAATCTCTTGAGTCTGTGTTGTTTACTTCTGGAAAGCAAAAAGATAGATGAGAATTTTATAAGGGAGAACACTACAATTTTAACTCTGTCCTGGCTTTTACTCTTAAAGGTTTTACAAAGACTAGCTATTATTTGTAATTTCTTTAAGAATTGAGTATAAGCCCGTTATGGTACACACCTGTAATTCCAGCACTCAGGAGGCTGAGGCAGGAGGATTGAAAGTTCTATGTCAGTTTGGGCTAGATAACAAAACCCTGTCTCAAAAAAATAACAAATGTTAATTAATAAATTAAGTTTAACGTTTCCTTGCACTCCTTAGTAGATAAGTACATAAAATGTTTAAGGCAACTTAATCTCTCCCCAGTCCACAGATTCACTGCTTTTTTTTTTGGTCACTCATGGGGCTTACACTCAGGACCTGGGTGCTGTCCCTGAGCTCTTCTTTTGCTAAGGCTAGCACTCTACCTCTGAGCCACAGTGTCACTTCCAGTTTTCTGGTGGTTAATTGAAGATGAGTGTCGCACGGACTTTTCTGCCAGGGCAGGCTTTGAACCCTGATCCTCAGATCTCAGCCTCCTGAGCAGCTAGAATTACAGACATGAGCACTGATTTTTAACTAGTACTTGAACGCAGGGCTTCACATTTGCTAGACAAGCACTCTACCACTTGAGCTATATCCCCAATCCTTAACAGATGTTTTTCACATAGGATTTTGCCATGTAGTAATCCTCAGACCTGCTGGCTTTAAATTGGCAATCCTCCTGCCTCAGCACCCAAAATGCAAGGATTACAGGTAAACAGCACACACAGCTACTAAAGATATCTTAATATACTGAATAATAAAAACCTATTTCGCTCATATATTAAGTTTTTTTTAAGTCACCAGCTAACAACAAAAACAAAAATTCCCCAACTCTTTTTCTTTCATTTGTCCCCACTTACAATGAATGAATCTATATTAAATTTTAGAATGAGGTTCAAATCATAGTTTCACTGTTTGCCTGCAACATAACCATGATCAAATCATCTACTACCATTTGCCTTTAATTTTCTTCCCTATGAGAGTACTATCTACCCTATTTTCTCCATAGTGCTGATGTGAACATCAAATGAAAGAACATATAAATTATTTAGCACAGTACAGACTCCCAAAATTATCATATCATAATAGCTCTTTAAGAAATATACAAGTAAGCTGGGCGCTAGTGGCTCATGCCTGTAATCCTAGCTACTCAGGAGGCTGAGATCTAAGGATCACGGTTCAAAGCCAGCCCGGGCAGGAAAGTCTGTGAGACTCATATCCCTAATAAACCATTAGAAAACTGGAAGTGGCACTGTAGCTCAAGTGGTAGAGCACTCGCCTTGAGCTGAAGAGCTGATGGATAGTGCCCAAGCTCAGAGTTCAAGCCCCGTGACCAACAAAAAGAAAAAGAAATAAGAAATATACAAATGTATTTAAGTAATTGGCATGTGTTAAGAATGCTACTCTTTCATGAATGAAGGGAAGGTAAGAAAATGAAGTTACTATATTCAATGTACATGATGTAAAAATAGAACTATGCAACTTGAGGGTCAGGATGGAAGAAGAAAAAATAAGGGAGAATGAGGGAAGTGGTGACATTAGTCAAGATGCATTCTACTCACAACCTGACATACAGAATTGTAACCTCTATGTACAACTATTTAATAATCAATTAAAACAAAATGAATGTTGCTTCCATGAATAAGCTACATTTCAACTAGTTATAAAATTTAACAGTTTCGTCCTATGATGGCTACAAAGTAAAAGTTGTTTCCAATCTTTTGTTTAATCTCTAAAATTATTAATTAATCCCTGAAATTATTGTGCAGTCTTTTATTTTTATATGCTAATACATTAAAAAGTACAACAAAAAAGTACTTCAAAAATGTGTGTATGTTAACAGTCATATTTCCTTAAATACACAGGTCTGAATAAAAGTTACGAGCTACAAGTGGTGATGAATCCTGGATTTCCTTGACTTCAGCCACTTTTCATCCATTTAGCTAACAAATATGTACGTGTCTACACAGTGGAGATCTTGTACTAGATGCTAGCTATGAAACTTAAACCAGAGAGAGACATTAGACTTGTCCATCTGAATATCTTGGCAATTTGGCAAACCAAAGAAAACAGTTCAAGCTACATAGAAACAAACTTTGGTAAGCACTGAAAAATAAAGGACAGAAAAGCCAGGTGCCAATGGCTCGTTCCTGTAATCCTAACTATTCAGGAGGCTGAGAACTGAGGACAGTGTTCAAAGGTAGTTAGGCAGGAAAGTCTGTATGACTCTATCTCTGCTTTACCACCAAAAAGTCAAAAGTACAGCTGTGGCTCAAGTGCTAGAGTACAAGCAAAAAAGCTTAAGGTCAGCATCCAAACTCTGAGTTCAAGCCAGGACCAGCCCAAAATAAGCACACAAATAAATAAATGACAGTGTGTTAGGAAACTAAATGATACTACATACAGTATGATCTGTGACAGTATAAAACAAACCATCTTTCATGCAAAGACCATCAGGAAGAGTTCACTCAAAGGCAGAATGTAAGGCAGTTGAGAGAACCTATCATATAGCACACTGCTGCTTTAATGTGTACTCTTGTCAGCTTTGTTACATGAACAAATTATATACTGTGTCATTTTTCTCTTGAATAACTAAGGAAAATAATACCCTTAATTCCTCAGGATTGTAACAGAGGCCAAGTGCGGCCCTTGTTATATGTTAATCCCAGACACTCTGTTTGGTAGAGAGGGGAGGCTCAACGTCTGAGGCCAGTCTAACCAAAAAGTTCGCAAGACCTCATCTCAGAACAAAACAATAAGCTGAGTGTTGTGGCATGTACCTGTTATGCTAGCTATAGCAACAAGCATTAACAGGAAGATCACTTTACAGGCAATGCTGAACAGAAACATAAAATAACAAACATTTGACTCTCTTTTTTAAAACAATCAATAACCAAAAGAAGGGCTATAGTGGTAGAGCACTTGGTCTAACCACCCTGAGACCTTGAATTCAAACCCTAGTACCACATACACACAAAAAAAATTTTAGTAAAGACTTGGTCAAACTCTTGTTTTCTTATGAAAACTGTCAAAAACAAGGAATATTAAAATAACTTGACAAAGTGCATTAACTCACATAGGCCATAATTTCCCAGGTGAATTAACATCTCTAAATTACTTAGAGGAGTTCCTGCATACATAAACATCTCCACCTATATGCAGTTATGCTAACTAGCTACTTTATTATTAGGACACACAAATTGTATAAGGGGAGATTCTACAAATGTAAAACAAGGTGCCCTTATCCACTCTATCATTCACCCTCATCCCAGTCCTTCTCCTTACAATTTCCACAGGTTTGTTCTAATGTCATATGTACAAGTGAACTGTGATCTTCATTTACCCTCTTTATTAGCTTGCCCCACTCACACCTGAGCCTATTTTACCTTCCTGTCACTCTTTTTTTTCTTTCTTGCTTATGTGGTGCTGAGGAATCGAACCCAGAGCCTCAGAGGCATGCAAGGCAAGCGCTCTACCACTGAGCCATCTTCCCAGCCCCTGTCACTCTTTTTGTTAAAGTGCATATTACTTACAGCAAAGGGTGATATTTCACACATGCAAATATTATATTTTGCTCAGAATAACCCTTTCCGTTTCCTTCTTCATATCTAACTAGTTACTTCAAATTTAAAAGCGAATTGAAAACGTGAGAAAATTAACATCAAATACTTTTTAGAGGATACTGGTCAGTTTTTTTTTTTCCCCTGAGATCCTACAGGACATTCTGAAATATAAAAAGAGAAAATAAAGAGTGAGGGAAGGATAAAAGAAGGAAAGGAGGAAGGACATACAAGGGACGAGAGGAAAGAATTGGGGTAGTCCAAGGTCTCCCCAAGACCAACACTTTATCAGAAAGTCAACAGCGCACTCTGCTGGACCCAAGTCTCTCCTACACACAAGGTAAAAATAATTAAAATAGGCTACAACTATTTTTATTAATATATATATAACTTTAGGATTCTTGATGAGTAAATTAAAAGCCTCTTAGATTAAAAGAACACACACTCATCCAGGCATGTGCACACAAATCCTAGAGAAAATGATTATGAATGGTAGAACAAAATTTTATCACATTATTAACATCCTAATCTCAAAAAACAAAATGTATTAACATTACTTTACCCATATGCAAACTGAGTCCTCACTAGATTCCATATGAGTACTGAAAAGTTATTCATATAAGCGAGGGTGTTGATACTGCTTTCTTTTTTTTTGCTTTTCTATTTTTCTAGGGCCTCATATATGTAGACAGGTGTACTACACTGAGCTACCTACACAGCACTACACTATTTTCTGATGCGAAGAGTGGACAAAGCTAGACATAACAATTTACAGAGTGGAAATTAAATTATTTTAATAAAAACTAAGAAAAAGAGCTGGGCACCGGTGGCTCACACCTCTAATCCTAGCTACTCAGGAGGCTGCAATCTGAGGATCATGGTTCAAAGCCAGGTTGGGCAGGAAAGTCCATGAGACTCTTATCCCCTATTAACAATCAGAAAACCAGAAGCAGAGCTGTGGCTCAAAGTGGTAGAGCGCTAGCCTTGAGCAAAAAGAACTCAGAGACAATGCTTAAGCCATGAGTTCAAGCTCCACAACCAACCAAAAAACCCAAAAAAAACAAAAACCTAAAGCAGTTAATATCAAATTCAAGGAAATCACTAAGCTGATTTATGGAGAAAATTTTGCTCAAAATAACAGAACTAAATATTTGAAAAGTATGAAGATTATAACATTTACATCTTAGTAGAAACTAAGCCATTAATTTATGAATCCAAATAACTATTTTTCTGAAGGCTCAGGGATATTCCATCCATGCTTGCCTAGCATGTATAAAGCCCTGAATTTGATTCTTAGTGCCACAAAAAAAAAAAAAAAAACTCTAAATAGTCTAGATTTAAAAAGATTAGGGGCTGGGAAGGTGGCTCAGTGGTTGAGCGCTTGCCTTGCATGCCAGAGGCCCTGGGTTCGATTCCTCAGCACCACATAAGCAAAAAGAAAAAAGCAAGTGGTTCTGTGGCTCAAGGGGTACAGCGCTAGCCTTGAGCTGAAGAGCTGAGGGACAGTGCCCAGGCCCAGAATTCAGGCCCCACGACCGGACCCAAAAAAAAAAAAAAAAAAAAAAGATTAATGAAAGATGTATGATCTTTCAACTAAAGTTCAAAAATATGAACTGACTTTTTCAACTACTTTATCTAAAAGATTTGATGATAAAATAAACTAACTCTATATTCCCATTCTTTTATGTCCATGGTAATGATTAACTCTAATTCTAAAAAAAATAGATGTATCATTTAATACTAAATATCTATGAAATATTCACTAAGTTTACTAATAATTTATTAGAACACAAAAAGTACAAATATTCACATTCACTAAGACATTATCATTTTTAATTTCTCATGTTGCTTCAAACTACATATTCTTTTTTGTTACAAAAATTTTTTAATATATATTACCTAAGAATTTATGGGAGTGTCTTGCCTAACTATTCAGAAAATATACAGAATTATATATTAATATTTTCATTATAAATTTTAAAAAGAGCACATATTAGAATCCATGTGTTCTTTGCATTGCAAAAGTGCTTTGATGCATCTTAAATTTACTTTATGCATGTTCAATTAATATGACAAATATCACATAGGTCTTATTACAAGTAGAAGCTCTTTGTCACACTAATGTTACCATTAGAGTACCAGATTTAATTGGGAGATTCAACTTGTTGAGTAAGCCTGTAGACTTATGGGAAACTGTCAGAAACTAAGACCTTTAACATTATGGGTAATAAATCATTCACTTATGGAAAATTACTCTGTTTCTACAGCAACAGTTATACCAGCAAAAACCAAGGGAGGAAACACGATTGGAGGGAGAAAGGGTGAGCAAATTCCATGTATATTATGTAAAAATTGAACTATGTAACTTGAGGTAAGGGATGAGAGGGGGAAAATGGGAGAGAACAATGGAAGGAGTGAAAACAATCAAGATGCTATAACCTGACTTAATCATAAGTACTACTTATTAATAAAATCATAAGTACTACTTATTAATAAAAATAAAAATTGTTAAAAAATCTCCTCTACACATATACCAACACATGCATATACATATATGAAAGAAACATTATTTCTGGTTTAAAAATAAGTCATAAACCCATAAACAGCTATAGAAATGGTTATAGTTTGCCAATGAGAACAAAACATTAATGATCAACGTCAGTCAATATATTATCCAAGCAATTGAAGCACTTTACAGATCACCCAACAAAAACTTCCAAGCTCTGGAACTCATTAAAAAACTCGCTAAAAACTATTCCCAGGCTGGGAAGGTGACTCAGTGTTAGAGTGCTTGCCTTGCATGCATGAGGCCCTGGGTTCAATTCCTCAGCATCACATAAGCAGAAAAAGCCAGAAGTGGCACTGTGGCTCAAGTGGTAGAGCGCTAGCCTTGAGTTGAAGAGCTCAGGGAAGAGTTCAGGCCCCACGACCACCACCTACAACAACAAAAAACAACTATTCCCATAAAGATACTATAGAACTTTGTAAGGGTATTGAAATTCGAAACCATTAGAATATAAAACAGAAAAGAAAAAATAGATGAAACCTTTCTGATCACTCTGTAGTGCACTGCCTGCATTTTCTAAATGAAGAGCCAAGGCACTGAGGGACAGGGTTTACCCACTCACAGTTCACTAAATACACATAACACTACTTAGGACTTCAGGGTTGTTTTTCATTAGTCTTTAAATTACGCAATTCTCTTTTTTCAAAAATGGATTTAGAAAATTCAGCATTACCCCTTATTCAATAAGGACATAAACATACATTCTGTGGAGAAAAGGAGTTTATCTTTTGTAATGGAGAGTTGAGTTTTACAGTCTTTCCTGAAGCAATTTCTGCATCCAAATGGGGCACTTCCTTTTCAAAACACTGACGTTTCCTCATCTGTAGGAAAGGAAGATGAAATTTAATGCAAACTCAAAATCTCACAGGCTAGTTATTTTCAAAGATCAAAATAAGTATTTTTTTTTTACACATCTCCCACTTGAAAAGACTGTGTGTATGTGCATGTACAGGTACATGTACATGTACACTCACAGCCTCATACTCTACTTGGCTTTTTTGCTCAAGGCTGGCGCTCTACCACTTGAACCATACCTCAACTTCCAGCTTTTTGCTAGTTAATTGGAGATAGAATCTCATTGACTTTTCTGCTGGTTTTAAAGTTCAATCTTTGGATCTCAGCCTCCTGAGTAGCTAAGAATTACAGGTGTGAGCATTAGCACTTGGCTCTGAAAAGACTTATTTTTTATGCTACTACTAGAGCTTGAACTTAGAACTTTGAGCTTGACTTTTTTGCTCAAGTCTGGTGTTCTGCCATTTGAACTTCCTCTGACAGACTATTTCTAAATGGCAATAATCAAATAGTTGTTTTGTTTTTGTTTTTTCTCAGTCGTGGGGCTTGAACTCTGGGCCTGGGCACTGTCCCTCAGCTCTTCAGCTCAAGGCGAGCACTCTACCACTTGAGCTACAGCGCCACTTCTGGTTTTCTGGTGGTTTATTGGAGATAGGAGTCTCACGGTCTCTCCTGCCCGGGCTGGCATTGAACCACGATCCTCAGATCTCAGCCTCCTGAGTAGCTAGGATTACAGGCGTGAGCCACCAGCGCCGGGCATAGTTGTTTTTCTTTAAACATATGGGTGCTGGTTGCTCGTGCCTGTAATCCTAGCTACTCGGGAAGATGACATCTGAAGATAACAGTTTGAAGCCAGCCAAACAGGAAAGTTCATGATCCCTTTTTTTTTTGGGTCCGGTCGTGGGGCCTGAACTCTGGGCCTGGACGCTGTCCCTCAGCTCTTCAGCTCAAGGCTAGCGCTCTACCACTTGAGCCACAGCGCCACTTCCGGCTTTTTTCTTTTTGCTTATGTGGTGCTGAGGAATTGAACCCAGGGCCTCTGGCATGCAAGGCATGCGCTCTACCACTGAGCCACCTTCCCAGCCCCAAATTCATGATCCTATGTCCAATTAACCAGCCAAAAAGTCAGAAGTGGAGTTGTGGCTCAAGTGGTAGAGTGCTAGTTAGCCTTAAGCAAAAAAGCTCAGGAGCAGTTCAAGCCCCAGTACCATCATCAAATAAACCCTCAAAAAAAAAAAAAAACCCACGGGCTGAAAGTATGGCTCAAGTGGTACAGCAGCTGCCTAGCAAGTACAAGACACTGAATACAAACCCCAGTGCTACTTAAAAACAAATGATCCCCAAAACAGGCACTTCACAACAGCATTTAAATGAAACATATACGGTAACTGGGGGAAAAAAAAAAAGAATTTTAAAAGCACAAAGTTGCTATAACCAAGATAAGCCTCAAGTAAGTATTTTTCTGTCATATCAACATGCAGTTTGGGCCATACTGACATGCTACCATGAATAACTTGCTGTAATAACAAGTTCCTATGCAACAAGTAACTGAATAAAATGAAACTATAGCCGGATATTAGTAACTCATGCCTGTAATCCTCGCAACTCAAGGGGCTAAGATATGAGGATTGTGGTTCTAAGTCAGCCTACTAAGTAAGTCCATGAGATTTATGTACAAACCAGCAAAAAGCCAGAAGTGAAGCTATAACTCAAGTAGTAGAGCACCAGTCTTGAGTGAAAAAGCTAAGGGATGGCACCCAGGCCCTAAGTTCAAGCCTCAGATCAGGCAAGCGAGTGCCCATGTGTGCGCATGCACATGCACGCACACACACAGTTACAATAAATTACCATATGTAGCTAGAACAAAGCTTTACAAATCACAAGTGCACAAAGGAGTTGTTATTTCATTACTCAGCTTCAATTAAATGGATTATGTCACTGTCTAAATTCTTTACCTGCTGTGCTGTTTCTAAGGGTCGAATTCTTTTCTTCTCTACTTGAAAATCATCATTTTCATCTCTGTATTCAGATGCCTGTTTCTTGGCAAATAACTTTGCAGCCAGAGTGTTTTTCCCAGGAGAGTCTTATATAAAAAGTAAACAAAAATTAGTATAAAGCAGTCATGCAATTTTTAGAAAAAAACAAAAAGCCAAGATGTAGGGCATTTCTAAAAGTTCCACGTAATAGTTAAAAATATGAAATGTTAAACATGTTTAAAATAATTTCTACATCAAAGGTAAAATGAATATTGAGAGCCATACTTTTGATAGGAAACACACAATTTCTTTTTTAAAAAAAATAGATTCATGTTTTTTTTTTTTTTTTAAGGACTGCTCCCAATGACATAATTTAAGACAAATAACTATGGCTGGGGAAATACAACACCTCCCTAGAAAGCATGAAGTCCCCAGTAACACAAATAAGCAATCAAGTAAATAAATAAATAAATAAATGCCATAAAAGTCTATCAAGAATCAAGAAATGTCTTTGTTGTTGTTGTTGTTAGTCATGGGGTTTGAACTCTGGGCCTAGGTGCTGTCCCTCAATTCTTCTGTTCAAGGTGAGTGCTCTACCGCTTAAGCCACAGCATTACTTACGGTTTTCTAGTGGTTTATTGGAAATAAGAATCTCACAGACTTTCCTGCCCGGGCTGGCTTTGAACTGCAATCCTCAGATCTCAATCTCCTGAGAAGCTAGGATTATAGGCATGTACCACCAGCGCCCATCAAGAAATTTCTATAATAATCTCAGTGCTGCTTTCCTAGAAGCTCCATGCTTTTTAGGCTAAAAATACTAATTATATAATCAAGCTCACATAATGTGTTTTTTGTTTGCTTCTTTGTTTTGGTGCTAGTACTAGAACTTGAACTCAGGGCATGGGCACTGTCCTTTAGCTTTTTTCACTGAAGGATGGTGTCCTACCACTTAAACCATACCTCCACTTATGCCTTTTTGGTGATTAATTGAAGAAAAGAATCTCTCTCACAGACTTTCCTGCCCAGCCTGGCTTCACACTGAAATCTTCAGATCTCAGCCTCTTCAGTAGCTAGGCTAACAGTGTGAGCTACTCACGAGCAACCACAACTTATTTTTCATAATAATTAGAAATAATTCAGTCATTCATTATTAAGTGTGATGTTAGATATTGTTTAGACACTGGCCTCAGAGGTCAGGAGAATTGATCAAAAAAATGAACGAAAAATGCCAATTAGATTTTGTCTTAGGATACAAAATGTATGTTTTATAAAATTCTTAAAATAAAATTAACAATACTAGGGGTTGGGAAGGTGGCTCAGTGGTAGAGCGCTTGCCTTGCATGCATAAGGCCCTGAGTTCAATTCCTCAGTACCACATAAGCAAAAAGAAAAAAGCCGGAAGTGGCGCTGTGGTTCAAGTGGCCTTGAGCTGAAGAGATGAGGGACAGCGCCCAGGCCCAAAGTTCAGGCCCCACGACCGGACCCCCCCCCCCCAAAAAAAATTAACAATACTAGATACATATATCAATTTCTAAAAATCATTTATTTTGCTTTACCTTCATCAAAAAACTTTATTGAGGCAGGCAAAATGTCTCAATAAAATCACACAAAAAAATAAACTAAAGCCAGGTGCTGGTGGCTCACATCAGTAATCCTAGGTACTCAGGAGGCTGAGATCTGAGGATCATATTTCAAAGCCAGCCCAGGCAGGAAAAGTCCATGAGACTCTTATCTCCAATTAACCACCAGAAAACCGGAAGTGGCTCAAGTGCTAGAGCGCTTGCCTTGAGCTGAAGAGTTGAGGGACAGCGCCCAGGCCCAGAGTTCAAGCCTCACAACCTACCCCCCAAAAAAAAGAAAATAAGAGGAAGTGGCACTGTAGCTCAAGTGGTGGAATACTCACCTTGAGCTAAAGAGCTGAGGGACAGCGCCCAATCCCAGAGTTCAAGCCCCACGACCAACCAAAAAAAAAAAAAACTAAAATAAGAAAAAACAAATTTTCAAGGATTTTTAACAAGTCTGTGTTCTTTCAAAATAATTCTAGCTAGGCACTGGTCACTCACACCAGTAATCCCAGCTACTCAGAAGGCTGAAATCTAAGGACCACAGCTCAAAGCCAGCACAGGCAAGAATGTCAATGAGATTCTTTTTTTTTTAATATATAATTGTTATTGGTTATTTTCCCTTTTATTTTATTAATTTTATGTTTCTGTGGTACTAAAGAATCGAACCCAAGGCTTTATGCATGCTAGGCAAGCTCTCTACCACTAAGCCACATTCCCAGCTGTCAGTGAGATTCTTATCTACAATTAACCCCTAGAAAACCAGAAGTGAAGGGGTGGCTTAAAGTGGTAGAGCACCTAACCTTGAGCAAAAGAGCTCAATTACCATCAGCAAACCAAATTTTGTTAAGTAATTTCAAAGAAATTGGGTAAACATACATCATCAATTATACTAATCAAATTTATCTAAATTAGGCCTTAGAACAGTAATAATTAAGATTCCAAATACAGACAGCAATAGACTCAGACAAAATGTAGCTTACCTTGACAGGCAGATGAACTGTCATTTCTTTCCGTAGCTGATGTGTCCAAATTGTTGAAATGCGGTGAAGTTCCTGGGCTCATGTCACTGTGTATAGAACTCTTTGAGTGGCATGAACAGCAGCATGACAGTGGTGCTTCAGCTTTCTTACTCATGCCTTCATCCACTGGCTTCCCTAAAAATCAAACAACCTCTGTAACACAGCTAATGAAACAAACACCTGTGGTCTTCTGTGGGTAGGGTGAGCAACTACCTCAGTTCACTGAGGATTGGAAGGTTTTCCTGGCAAACCTGGACTGGTTGGTTACCTCACCTACAGCATTAAATTAGGACAGGAGGGAAACATTCATACCACAAACACCAATAGAAGTCATTATCAACTTATATAATCTACAGCAATTTAGTAACAACCAAAAACTAATAATGCAATAAAAGCCCAAGCACTCAAATATTCATTTATACTGAGATGTATTTAAAATTCAAGCAGGAATGACTGAAACAAATACATTTATGTACATTCTGAATTGCTATTTACCTAGATGAAGAAAGTAAAAGTTAATATCTGAAATAATGTAAACACCTGAGGGTTACAGTTTATACCTTACACTTCTATTTCAAATGGAAACATGTTCAGATAAACTAAGTCCACCTTACTCACAGCTTTATTACACACAGATTTGAGCAAATGAAGTAAAAAATAATAAATTAAAAATTAGCTGGAGAAGGTGGTTCATCTCAGCTACTCGAAGTGTGGACTTGGAGGATTAGAGTTTCAGGCTAGACAGGCAAAATATTAGCAAGACTTCACCTCAACAAATAAGCTAAAAGTGGTGGTACACACCTGTGGTCAGAAGACCGTAGATAGAAGGAACTTGCTCCAGGATATCCCAATGTAAAAACTAGAGACCACATCTAAATTGTAATCTTAAGAGTAAAAGGGAAGAAATTTCAAAAGCAATTTATATTCCTGTGTACACGCTCCATCGCTCAGTTGATAGGAAGAAGCTGTAAGTCAGTTCTGCATTATCATCAGGTGTTTAAATTGTTAGTTGTGTTTAAATTGTTGTATGAATTTTCTTGCCCTTAATTCTGTGAATATATGCCACCTAAAAATCCTAAAAGCAAAATGGTACCCAAAAAGCAAAGTAAAAATTACAGCAATCCTCCCAAGCCAGAAAGGGCATGTGATGTGCTTAAATGATAAGGTGACCATTTTTGACTAGTTGAAAGGTGGTATGTCTGGGGAAAATAAATATAACCCCAGTACGGCACTGAACTCTGTACCGGAGCATTCAGTTTCTCAATAACAGTCCCCTTGGAGCCATACACGCACAGAAACCAAGAGTCTACAGTACATATACCAAATTATATTTTAAGGACAACATTTAAATTTAATTAAAGGTACTCTTTGTTTTTTGCCAGTCCTGAGGCTTAAACTCAGGGACTAGGCACTGACCTTAAGCTTCTTTTGCTCAAATGCTAGCACTCAACCACGTGGGCCACAGTGCCACTTCTGGCTTTTTTTTTTGTTTATGTGGTACTAAGGAATCGAACCCAGGGCTTCATGCATGCTAGGCAAGCACTCTACCACTAAGCCACATTCCCAGACCTAAAGTTACTTTTGATTCCTAAATATAATACAGAAGATTAACAGTATGCTTCACAAGGGACACACAAAAGCTAGTAAATACTTACTTTTGAAAAAAAAAGGTCTCATCAATGACGCAAACATTTCCTTTTAGGGCTGGGGTGTGGATCCGGTGGTAGATCACTTACCTGGCCAGCACCAGAGCCTGAGTCCAAACCCCATCACCAAGAGGAAAAAATAATCTCTTAAAGAAAGTTGGGATAGCCGGGCACCCTTGGCTCACACCTGTAATCCTAGCTACTCAGGAAGCTGAGATCTGAGGATTATGAGTCCTTGCAAGTCTGGGCAGGAAGGTCCCTGAGACTCTTATCTCCAATTAGCCACCAGAAAACCAGAAGTTGTGCTGTGGGTGAAAGTGGTAGAACACTAGCCTTGAGCAAAAAAGCTCAGGAACAGCATCCAGGCCCTCAGAAGAAGGGGAGTAGGGGAAGGGAAGGGAGGGGAAGGGAAGGGAAGGGAAGGGAGAGGAAGGGAGGGGAGGGGAGCTGTGGAGAAGAGGGAGAGGAGAAGGGGAAGAGGGAGAGGGGGAGGGGGAGGGGAAGAGGGGAAGACGGGGAGGAGAGGGAGAGGGGAGAAGGAGAATCACCTCAACCTCTGCTATCAGGACTGGCTTGGAAGTTTTCTTATCTATTCCACATTTGAATGTTATCAGAAAGGGTCAGATAAACAAATGTGTTAAAGGAGTTACTCAATAAAATCAACACCACATCTCTGGTATCTTTTACATATAAATTATCATCTAATTATTTCCGTAATAGTTCTAAGCACTGACAATGTTCTTATACAGAGGTAAAGACTAAATTGCACTAATATATTTTTAAATTTACTTTATTGCTATATAAAGGTGCTGTACAGAGGGATTTCCTTTCATGCAGTGTCTTCCGGTCCCTCTCACTCTCTCCCAGTCCCTCCTTCCCATCACCACCCGTGAGCTGCACAGCTCACAGTGACCAGTGAGCTCCACTGCTGCACTTTCTCACCCTTTTTCTCTGGAGTTTTGTACCCTCCCCCACCCTCATAGTATGTTTTAAGATTAAGCATATTCTGCTGTACTGAACTTTTTGGAAAGGTTCTCATAAAGAACTGTCTTTAGGGCTAGTAGTCTCTTTAAAGAGTGTTTGCCTAGCATGTATGAAGGTCTGAAATATTAATCCTCTGATGAGCAAATGCAGCAGTGGTATGCACTAGACACTATGTTGAAAATTAACTATACAAGTTGTGAGTGGGGATGGGAGAGAAAAACTGGGAGGGAACGAGGGAGGGGGTAACATTGTCCAAAAAGAAATGTACCCATTACCTGACTTATGTCACTGTAACCCCTTTGTACATCACCTTTATAACAATTTTTTTTTTAAAGAAACATCTTATAAGACAATGTTCAGACTGGGATGTAGCTCCAAGGAGAAGCATTTTTCTGGGATGTTCAAGACCCTGCAGCACATGAGCCCCAACACGATCAAAAGGAGAAAGAATAGCTAGAACATGGTTGAACTAGTCTGGATCAAGAGTACTTTAATTTTTTTCAGGTCCCATTAAGCAGCCTGAAGATGTGAAACAACTACTTACCTGTAAGAGACTGTTGCCAGGCTAAAGCAGAACAAAGCAAGGCTAAGCTTTTCCCGCTGCCTGTGGGGCTCTCCAACAAACAGTGCTGCCTACTGTTTAGTCCTCTGACAATCTATGAACACAGAAACCAGTATAAAAAAAATCAGTAATTACTCGCTTTATTAGGTCTCTCCCTATAAGTACAACTGAATCAGCAAGGAATTGTGCGGGGGGCTGCACTCCAGAAGCCACAGTGACAGCATACATAAGAAACTAGAATTTAGTTACATCAAGACTTTATTTTTTCACACTTCTCCCTAAGATCATGTTGGATTTAAAAGCCTATCAACCACCAGTGGAGAAATGAGAAAAGCAACTTGTAATTTAACTATGCAAACAACCCATCATTTCTGTAAAACTGTAATACTCTGAGACCTATGACTATCTATGATGAAAACTTAATGAGAGTCACTATTTAGAGGAGTACAAAAAAATTAACAATTTGTATTAAAGGGGAACAGGCCAACTCCAGGAAGCCCAGTTCAAAACCTTTCCCAATATAAGGAAATATGTAAGAAAAGTCATAGCAGAATTATTCACTAAATCCAAGAGAATGTAAACAATCTAAATGCCCAGTAGGAAAAAGGATAGGTAAATTAACCAATTTCTGAAGAAAAAAAGGCTAACGTCATCTCTTTGGACAAAGTTTAAACTCTATATTGCTTATAGATATACCTATATGTAGTAAAAGTATAGAAATATAGTTGGGAAAGAAAGAAAAGACTACATTCAGGATACTACTAATCTGATAGAGTACATTTTTTGGTTTCGAGAGCTTTTTTTGTGCTGGTACTGGGGCTTGAACTCAGGGCTTAGGTGCTATTCCTAAGCTTTTTCACTCAAGACTGGTGTTTTGCTTTTGGTGTTTTGCTGGCTAAATGAAGGTAAGAGTCCCATGAAATGTCTTGCCCAGGCTGGTTTTGAACTGTGATCTTCAGCTCTCAGGCTCTTGTGTAACTAGGATTACAGGTGTGAATCACCAGCACCCATCTAAAATACTAAGACTGAATGATTATAAAGTCCCTCTTCTCAATTGTATATACTGATTTCTGTATGATTAAAATACAATCTTCTCTTCATAACCATGGGCTCTATCTGTGGTTATAACCAAATGCAAATTGAAAATAGTCAGAAAAAGAAAACTTGTATCTGTACTAAATATGTACATATCTTTTTTCTTGTTATTACTCTCTAAACAACTATTATATAGTTGTAAATAGTACAGCAATTATTTATATTGTATTAGTTATGTTAAGCAATCAAGAGATAATATAGGATATACAAGTAGAATATATATGTGTGCATATGTGAGTGCAAATAGTGTGTACCATTTTATACTAGAGATCTATAGATTTGCAGATTTTGGTATCTAAGGTGGGTCCTGGAACTAATCCTTACAGGTACCACAGGTACAGAGGGATTCATTAAAGCTCCAAATGAGGGCTGGGAAGGTGGCTCAGTGGTAGAGCACTTGCCTTGCATGCATGAGGCCCTGGGTTCGATTCCTCAGCACCACATAAGCAAAAAGAAAAAAGCCAGAAGTGGCACTGTGGCTCAAGTGGTAGAGCGCTAGCCTTGAGCTGAAGAGCTGAGGGATAGCACCCAGGCCCAGAGTTCAGGCCCCACGACTAGACCAAAAAAGAAAACACAAAAACAAAAATAAAGTTCCAAATGAGCTAATTTGTCAAATGCTATTCCTATGGAGAGAGATTAGTTGTGACCAATTACTTTGCTAAAGGCTTGATGGTCTTCCAAATGAATCTAGCAAATAGTCTCAATCCATTTGCAATGTGGGCCTATGGATAATGTATAGTAACGAAGTACATGTTAGGAATCATAAGCATCTGTATCCTAGTAAAGAATAAACTGCTGAAAATTACTTACAGAATTCATCAAAGCAAGCTGTGATGGGTAAGCTTTACAAGGAAAGATAATTTTCACTCCACCAATTGTGTATTCACAATTCATTGAAGACATTCTGCTTTCTTTACTTCAGACTCCAAGCTGCAAAAGAAATGAAAATCATCATTGAAACAATGTAATCCAAAGAAAGCCAGACACCCAACAATAAGATGAAAGTCTGGAAAAAAATATTGGAATTATCTGGGAACTGGTAGCTCATGCCTGTAATCCTAGCTACTCAGGAGATTAAGATCTAAGGATCAATACCAAAAGACGAAAAGAAAGAGAGAAAGAGAAAAAAGGAAGGAAGGAAAAAAAGGAAGGGAGGAGGGAAAGAAAAAAAATATGAGTAAGTATATAAACAAAACAAAACAAAACAAACAGGCTGGGAATGCGGCTTAGTGGTAAAATGCTTGCCTAGCATGCATGAGGCCTTGGGTTCCTCAGTATCACATAAACAAAATACAATAATAATAAATTGGAAAAAATAGAAGCAAAAAAATTTCCCAGCCAGTGCAGGTGACTCATCCTATAATCTTAACTACTCAGTGGGGCTGAGATCTAAGGATCCCTATTAGAACCAGTCCAGGCAGGAAAGTCTATGAGACTTATCTACAATTAAGCACCAAAAAGCCAGAAGTGGACCTCTGGCTCAAGTGGTAGAATGTTAGCCATAAACAAAAAAAAAGTTCAAGGACAGTACCCTGGTCCTAAATCCTGACTTCGAGCCCCAGTAGCAACACGTACACACAAAAATAAATAAAAATTTCCTAGTCTAGCTGGGCAATGGTGGCTCAGGCCTGTAATCCTAGCTATTCAGGAGGCTGAGATCTGAAGATCTCAGTTCAAAGCCAGCCCAGGCAGCAAAGTCTGTGAGACTCATTTCCAATTAACTACCAGAAAACTGGAAGTGATGCTGTGGCTCAAAGTGGTAGAGCACTAACCTTGAGCAAAAAAGCTCAGGGACAGCACCAGGCCCCCAATTCAAGCCCCACCACTTACAAAGACAAAAAAAAAAAATCGTAGTCTAATAAAGACATCAAAGTAGTCAAAATGCATTGCATTTCTTCCGTCTAAGAAATCTGGACTTAAATCTCTTGCTCCACCCCGATTTAGCTGTGGCACTGGGGGTATGAATTTTTCATGACTTTAAGTGTCCTCATACATGTAACAAGAATAGAAACAATACCCCAATAGAACCATAATAAAGATTATGCAAAATGATGTGCAAACACACCAAAAGATTAAGCAAGAGCTCTTATAATAATCCAGATGGGGCAATCAATCTACAGAACACAAATAAGTTCCTAAGGCAACTTTCTCCAGTCCCACAGCAGCACACTTTTCCTTCTTTTCTGCACACTCCCCTTGCCCATCTGCAGTGCGCCAAGCTATAGATCATGAGTCAGGAAGCACAGGTTCTCCCTTAGGTTTTAAAAAGGTTCACATAATATTACCTTTGTCTTTTCATTTCTCTAGTCTAAAAATATTATCTATAATTATCCCTAATTTATAAACTGACTTGGGTGCCAGTGGTTTATGACTATAATCCTAGTTACTCAGGAGGCTGAGGCCCAGCAGTTGGTGTTTCAGAGACAGCCCACACTGAAGTCTGTTGGTCTCCATCTCCAATTAACCAGAAAAAGGCAAGGCTATAGATGTGGCTCAAGTGGTAGAATGCAGCTGTAAGCATAAAAGTTTAAGTGGGAGTGTTAGGCCCAGAGTTCAAACCCCAGAACCATAATGTCCCCTCCAAAAAAAATTTTTTTAACTGTCCTCAGGGGAAAATATCTAAGCACATGATAGGTTCTCAGTAATTATTTAAAAGTCAGAATAATGGAAAGAAGATGAACTCTGAGAGTAAATCTAAAATCTAATTCCACTGTGTGAATCACTTAAACCATCAGACTTTGTTTCTTCCTATAGGCAATTAAGATAATACAATGTAGCTAACAGGGTTTAAATGACAATTAGCCAAGACAGAATGTGCCTAACCCCAAATGGGACACCAAAGTGATTCACTGTGGTCTTCACTTCTAAATCACTTTCCTTAATCATCCATGGTTAGGATTCAGACCTTGACCTCAGAAGAATACATGCGCAAGTTTCTTTGCATGGTTGCATTTTTCTGAGAAGTCCAGATCTCTCTTCCTATAATTCCTCAGGAAATCAGAAAGAGAAATATCTTTTCATCAACTCAGTAAATCTGGCAATAGTGAAAAACATGATGACTTCAATCTAGGACTGGAAATGGTTAAAATAGTTTTTCAATAGGTTACAAATCAGTTCATCCACAGCATGTGTGTTCCAAAAGAGAGGCACTATTGAAAGGTATTTTCCATTACTAAAAGTGATCCTACCTAGGGGGAAAGAAAAGGAAAGGCTGACATTGTCCAAAAACAATGAATGTACTCATTATCTGACTTGTGACATCTTAATAATAACAATTTTTTCTAATGATTCTCCCCATGATTTGTAGTGCAAAGTTCTGAGAATGTGGCTTGGTGAAATCTAACCTCAGCCATGTGATGACAAGATTACGCGGGTAATCTTGAACTCATGGCTTGGGGTAGTCCCTAGCACTCCACCACTTTGAGCCACAGCTCCCAATTCCAGTTTTCTGGTAGTTAATTGGAGATAATTGGAGATTAGAGTCTCATGGCCTCCCTTTTTGGCCAGGGTTGCCTTTGAACCCAGATCTCTCAGATCTCTGTCTCCAGAGTAATTAGGATTCCAGAGAGCCTCCAGCCAGGGGCTTTAGTTACTCTCTTTCAACAGCTGCCATTTAACAATGCAGTTTATGAATACAATGTATCTTGATCAGTGTCACCCCTTTCAACATTTCCACCAGCCTTTGAGACATCCCTTCCCTTACTTTTCTTATTTTTCTTAATTTTGGAATAACAATAGATTCTTGACAGAGTTCTCTCTCCCTTCCCCCACTTCATTCTCTCCCCTTGACTCCACCCCCCCCTTGCAGGTACCTATTTTCAGTGCTTGTTTGTTTGTTTTTAATTGTTTTTATTCGTATGATAAAGGTGATATATAAAGAGGTTACAGTTACTTAAGTCAGGTAATAAGTACATTTCTTTTTGGACAGTGTCACCCCTTCCCTAGCTCCCCATTTTTCCATCCCATCCCCACCCACAACATAGTGTCTAGTGAGTACCACGGCTGCATTTGTTCACCCTTTGTCCCTCCAAGGGTGCTTATTTTGTTGGGTTTTGACTTTGTCTTTCTAAGGAATTAACACTATTTGAGACCGTCTAACCACTCTGGAGGCTGAAAATCTGATGACCAAAGTTTAAAGCCAGCCGGGGCAGGAAAGTCCATGAGACTCTTCTATCCAGTGAACGAGCAAAATGCCAGAAGTGGAACTGTGGCTCCAAGTGTTAGAACGGCAGCTTTGAATGGAAGAAGCTCAGGGGCAGCGCCCAGGTCCTGAGTTCAAGACTTCGTCTGTGTCTCACACCCTCTCTCTCCCTCCTGACGTTCTCTCCCGGCCCATGCCTGGCCACAGCAGGGTTCTGCATCTCAGAATGTAGAAGCATCCCGGTCCAAGGCCTAAAAGAGCAACTCCCACCTGTCTCCGCCCATCCGATTTTCTCCCCTCTGCCAAAGTCACTTTCAGACCAGGCCCGGCTCCCCCTCCCCCACTATTCCCGTCCCCCTCGCACCGCCCCCCCCCCCCAGGCCCGGGTGCGGGGTCCAGGCCCACGGCTTGCAGGGCCCGGCGCACCCGCCGCCGGCACGCCAGGGATTTCCCACTTGCCTGTGCCCGGCGGGAACTGAAGCAGCGCGGACGGGGCGCCGACGACCAGACCCGGAGAGGAAGGGGCGGGAATGAAATGCTGGCTTCTGAGAGGAGAAAGTGCAGATCGATTCCCAGCGGAGGAGAAAGGAAACAGGTCGTAATCACCCCGCTTCTCCTCGCGGGGCGCCGCCACGGCCGCCACCACCACAGGTGGGTTTCACAGCGCCTCGCGATTCCCCGCCGCCGCAGCTGCGCTCTTCCGCCCCTCACAACGCAGTCCCAAACGAATTCCCGCCTCCCACCCCTCGGCTCCCAGCGCCCAATCGCCGAGCGAGTTCAAGCAACCAATCAACTGTGAAGACCAGGAAGCAAGCAGCCAATCGTAGCCCGCAGTTAGCGCGCCGACACCCAACGGGGGCCTCCGAAATAAAAGCGGACGGCCACACCGGAAAGCAGCCACTCATTGGGCACGCGCGAGGCGAGCTCTGAGTGTTTGCTTAAAGGAAAGGTGTCTTCTCCCTGTCACTTGAAACTGGGGAACACTCAGGCAGCCCGGAGACCCGCAGGCTTTTGAAGTACTTAGACAACAGAAGAGGAAACTGCTTTAAGCTGTGCCAAGGTCTCTCTGAACATTCGGCAGTGCCACTCTAAACTTCCCAGATCTCTAGTACTCAAGATCTTGGAAGGGAAAAAGAAACAAAAAACAAAAACTGAGCTACGCTAGCAACTACTTATGTAATAACCAGCGGGGCCCCGATAAGCTTGGAGCTTTGGAGGTCTGAGGTTGGAGGTTTGCAGACTAATTGTTGGTTTGCAGACCAGCTAATAAAGGTCGGGGCTGCCCACTCGAGGCTTGGAGGTTTGGTGGTCGAGGCTGCTGTTGGTCCTGGGTATCGAGCCCAGGACAAGCAGTGGCAGACCCCCTTTCTGGTGTAAATAGTGTAAATTTTTTTTGTCACCTTAACCATGCCTTGATGGACTGTCTCTGTCTTTGGAGGTAATAATTCTTACAAGAAATAAACCAGGCTGGGAATGTGGCTTAGTGGTAGAGTGCTTGCCTAGCATGCATGAAGCCCTGGGTTTGATTCTTTGATACCACATCAACAGAAAAAGCCGAAAATGGGCACTGTGGCTCAAGTGGTAGAGTGCTTGCCTTGAGCAGAAGAAGTTCAGGGACAGTGCCCAGGCCCTGAGTTCAAGCTCCAAGACTGGCAAAAAAAAAAAAAAAAATTAAGTGGAGGGGAAGAAGACTCCACATTGTGTTTTAGGAATTTGTAATGTGCTAATTCAGTATTTGGATAAGCAAAGATGAAAGAGCGATTTACTTTCACAAACATGGAATAATTTATTTTAAAAAACCAAATCCTTAAAAAATACAGGTATAACTAATTTGCTTTCACTCTTCATTTGGGTAGTACTGGGCATGAGACCCAGAGTTTTTACATTACCTACTAGGTAAAATGCTCTACCACAGGGGCTGGGAAGGTGGCTCAGTGGTAGAGTGCTTGTCTTCCATGTACGAGTTCCTGGATTCGATTCCTCAGTACCACATATGCAGAAAAAGCTGCAAGTGGTGCTATGGCTCAAGTGATAGAGTGCTAGCTTTGAACTGAAGAGCTCAGGGACAGTGCCCAGGCCAAGTTTAAGGCCCATGACCACCAACAACAACAAAAAAGAAATATTTTAAAGTAAAAAAGAAAACAAACTGCTCTGCCACTGAGCTACAGCCTGACATTACCACTTTTTATTTATTTTTGGTGCCAGTCCTAGCTGGGCTTTTTTTTTGTTCAAGGCTCTACTACTTGAGCCCAGCTTCACTTCTGGCCTTTTGTAGTAAATTGGGAGTCTCGCAGACTTTCCTGGCCGGGCTGGCTTTGAACCACAATCCTCAGATCTCAGCCTCCAGAGTAGCTAGGATTACAGGTGTGAGCCACCAGTGCCCGGCTCCCTATTAACTTTTAAAAATATCTGATCTTTAAAATAACTGCTCCAGAATAATTAGTCTCACTCTCCTCACCTAAATCCTTATGGATGATAGACATGTACCACCATGCCACCTTTTTTTGCTGAGATGGGGTGGGGGGGAGGGGTCTCCTCAACTTTCGTCTTCCTGGCTTGAAACCAGCAAAGCCCTAAGGGAACCAGAACTTCAGCAGTTCAGACCTTTTATTAATTTATTCATTCATTTGTTTGTTTTTTTACTAGTCCTGGGGCTTGAACTCAGGGCCTGAGCATTGTCACTGAGCTTCTTTTGATCAAGGGTAGCACTCTACCACTTAAGCCACAGTGCCACTTGCAGCTTTTCCTATTTATGTAATCCTAAGGAATCAAATCTAGGGCTTCATGCATGATAGGCAAGCACTGCACTACTAAGTCATATTCTTAGGCCAGTTCAGACTTTTAAATTCTTACTGCCATGTCTTACTGGCATAACAGAAAGAGGTACTTCTAAATTCTGGAACTGGACAGTCCTGAATTGCAGTCTATTGTATGGTTCCTTTCAGGGCACAGCAGTGAAGTAAAACACAAAAAAATTACAAGTCCATTTGAGAAACAATATGAATGTTTATAAATCAATATTCAAAATAGGTGCACACATCTGTTTTCACTTGAATAAAAAAAAATCACATTATGACAAATTTTATAACCTTAACTTAAAATACAGGAATATTAACAGTTACTAATGTATTTACATTTTATTTACATCATCAACAAATCTGATGAAAAACAGCATGTTATTATTTTAACACAGCAGGTTTTGACCAGTCTTTGAAAGTTGATCAAAGAAATGTGTACCATTAGAAAACATACTTCTTCAACCTTTTCTGAACTCCTAGTGGATACCTATTCAAAGAAAATATTCCAAGGCCTCAGTTTAAAAACAAAACAGGTGCAAGTTGTATTTGATCTTAAGAGACTACAAAACTGCCTTGTTTAAAAATATGAAAATTCTTATGCTATTTTTAAGCATATTCTTTTAGTCTTCACATCAAAATTACTTAATTGAACATTATGTATCTAATAAAAAGTTATAAATATTCTGTCACACATGAAAATATGCACTTCATGATTGGAAACAGATACAAACCAGTTTTTATAGAATACCCTTATATGAGGTAGGGCCAGTAGAACCCCAGTTTATAAAGAAGGAAAATAAGATAGAACTATTTGCTAGTGAAGGGCTAAAGTGAAAATTTCTTTAAAAACTTTCTTATTAGCTTGCCTTTACAGATGAAGAGGTCTATTTGGAGTGGAAGGGTGGGAAGGAACGTGACAGGTATATCTCAGAAAGCAAAGAGAAGTACCTTCTACATTGGATGCTAAAAAAAAAAAAAAAAAGGATGATGGGTTGGATGCAATGTCTCATGCCTGGAATCCTAGCTACTCAGGAGACTGAAATCTGAACATCATGGCTTAAAGCCAGCCCAGACAGGACAGTGCATGAAACTCTGATCTCCAATTAACCACCAAAAAGCAGGCAGTGGAGCTGTGGCTCAAGTGGTTAAGCACTAGCCTTGAGCACAAAAGCTCAGGGACTGAGTTCAAGCCCCAGATGGCACAAAAAAGAAAAAGGAAAAAAAAAAAAAAAAAAGATAGGTTACCTGAACATAGGATTGCAAAATCCTTCAAAATACAGCATTTCCCACATTTTAGTTTTTCCTGAGGTTCAGACACTGTGCATATTTTCTTATTCAAAGATCTCTCCAAAGTAAAATGTGAATTATAATCCTGATATAAACTGAGCTATCTAATCCAGTAGGTTTTATTGCTCTAAACTTCATTTATTTGATACACACTCCACCCTCTGAGAATGAGATAAGTTAATAAGCCATTATAAAAATAAATCTTAAAAAATAAAATAAATGAGCCTTCCTTTCAGGTTCTTCACAAAGATGTTTTTGAAGATACTTTTAAACCAGTATCTTAAATTCCAAAGTATTCAAGTATCTCTTTAAACATATGGCTTCAGATTTTAGTAAAAATTGAAGCTTATATCTGAAATATTTAAACCTTATCTGTAATTCCATGGAAATCATTAACAAAAGCTATTTTTTAAGACTTCTCAATAATATTTCTTGAGAATTAGAGTTCCAACCTGCATCACTATTACTTGCACTACAAGTAGTTTGACATTTTATTTGGGTAACTCCTAATTTCTTTCTGACTTTTCCCTTTCTTTGATCCTTTTTCTCTCTCCTATCGTTCTATCTTTGTGGAAATCTACTAAAACCTCACAGTCAAAAACTGCAACTGTCCACACAATCATTTTTATAAGGAATTAAATTAAAGGCATGACAGTCTTTCTTCATTTCAATAGCAAAGCAAAAGGCTAAATTCCTTTTTCAGTAACAAGGTCCTTAAATGTGCTCCCAATTGGGCAGGGGAGCAGGGGAGGAAACCTGGGTGCTACAATATAAACATACCAGGAGAGGAGATCCAAAGATATGTCAATCAAATGCAAGTAAGCATAATTCCTAGATGGTTTTCAACGGTATTCATATTGAACTGAACCATTTCACCAGTTCCAAAAATGTTCCATTACTGTCCCATTCAGTTTAGAGTTACTTTAAGATGCAGATTTGTGCTGGGTACAGGTAGCAAACAGCTTCATTTCACTGTTGTTGCTTTAATTTTTTTTTCAAATTCCACTAACACTCATGTTTATTATTTCAATTATTGTGCTTTCAATACAATGACAGAGCTGTACATCAGGATCCATGCTTCCAGCATCCCTGGATCCATTTTTGTAAGACGACACTTTACAGATTTGAGACCATCCACTTGGTTTTTCCTTTATTTGTTGAAGACCTAAAATAATAAGAAGGACAAAGCAAGAAATAGTGAAAAGAATTCTGTCTTTAAGATATTAAGATAATTCTTGAAAATGAGTTACCACTTACGTGTAATAATTGGGTCAATGTCTCTTGTCTGAGTGGCAACGTCAGAGGCACACACTTGCCCTATTTGAATCAGCAAAGACATAATATCCTCATACAGCGGAGGAAACGCTCTACAAAAAGAGACCAAACTCGGGAGAGTTGGCATGAAAAAAGCATACCGCTTAGCCTGTGTTAAAACTGTTGGAAAGAAACGAAACAGACATTTTACATTGGAAATATAAATTCAATATAGCAGCCTGTACAATGAACTAGTACCATATTCTGTTGTACGTTTTCTAAGATCTAGCCCATGCCTGCCTTAGGCAGCTCAATCACCCAAGGAATGAGCATCTCATTATGCTCAAAAATAATTGTGAAATAAATGTGAAACATTTGAAAAAACTATAAAACTGAGCATTCATCATCTGAACATGTACAGTAAATCAGAATTTGTTTCTTGCTGACAATTACATTCTTTCATTGAAGTTGCAAAATTTTATGAATTAAGAAGGTATTATGAGAATTTCATGAATTAAGAAGGTACTATTATGACACTTTTCATAAAAATACTCTTAAATAAAATTTAAATAGGTTAAAAAAAACATATTCCAGGCCACACAGCAGGATGTGGTAAAGCTGGGTGATATAAACTCTTAATAACCACAAATTATTACAACATAAAGTAAATGCAATAGAAGAAAAAATTGAACAATATTATGGGAATATTGAGAGTTATAAATTAACTAAGCCTTAACTTTAAAGGATTGAACATTGTTATCATTTATATATCATATGTGGTTTGTGTGTGTGTGTGTGTGGTTTGGTTTTTATGGTGCTAGTAATCAAGCCTAGCACCTTTACATATGCTTGTCAAGTGCTCTACCACTATGGTGGTTAAAATGTTAGCAAACACTGTAGAACTTAACTAATATTTTATGTCTTCTTTATATATATAATTATATATCATATACAGTAATAGATGATATATAATTATATTTTTCTAGAACTCTGGACATTTGTAATAAATCATAATTTCTTTCCTTCTGATAATTATTTTCTCTCATCTTCTACACTATCACTTTGGTTTTTTTTTAGCAAGAACATATTTTAGTAAAACAAGGTTAAAGGAGAAATAAATGGAGAAGGGAAATATTTCCCACTCTTCATGAAGGAAATAAGAATTAAAGACTACCCACACATTTAAATACAGAAATTTCCAAAACAATAATAATTCAAAAGATGCTCTAAGTTAAACTACTAGTAATGTATGTTATGTCAGACTGTCCCATAGCAACATAAAAAACTAAATCACTGAACTCAAAATATACGTACTAATTTGTGGTACTAGTTGTTGCTATTGATGCTGATTGGCTACACACCTGTTAGCAACGTTCCCATGACATTGACAGCTAAGCGAGCCACACTAAGTGACTTCGGTAATGCGTACTGGATACATAAGTGAGAAAGCAACTGGATAGCAAATATCTGCAATACAGAACCAAAACAATACATAGTCCACAAGAAAATATGAAATACTACCAATTATAAGATGCTTTATGTAACTTGCAAGACTCAGGAGAGATCAGAATTCTCTCAAAGCTCCAGAATGCTCATTACCTGTTTCTCAAGTTCTGGCTGTGCAATAAGCTCAGGGATAAAATCCAGACAGATGTGCATAGATGGGATACCTGCGACTGTCAGAGGCAAAAGCTCACAGGGGTAACCCTGGCTCAACGAGAAAGGAGGGAACAGGTTAGAAATAAAGCCGATACAGATGAAAACATAAATGTTTCACTTCCTTTCGGTAAGAACTGCTCAGAAAGTTACCAGTTACGGTGTAAGAACATGTATCTTGGCATTTCACTTTTCTGGAGGAGGAGGAGGAGGAGGAGGACTACAAGGAGGACGATGACGAGGACAACAAGGAGGAGGACAACTAGGAAGAAGAAGAAGCAGAAGAAGATGATGAAGAAGAAGGAGGAGGAGGAGGAAGAAGAAGAAGGGAGAAAGAGGAGAAGAAGAAGGGAGAGAGAGGAAAAGAAGGAGGAGAAGGGGAAGAGGAGGAGGAGGAGGAGGTGGGGAGGAGGGGGAGGAGGAGGAAGGGGGGAGGAAAAGGGGAGAGGAGAAGAAGGAGGGGAAGGAGGAGAAGGAGGGGGAGGAGGAGGAGGAGGAAGAAGAGGAGGCGAAAGAGAAAGAAGGAGGAGGAGGAGGAATTATTTGAACCCTATATTATACTGAGAAAAAAAAAACCTTAAAACTTTGGATCTTTCCCCATTTTTCCAAAGACTATGATCACGTGTGTATCTCTCTTTTTAAAATATTAGTCCACGGGCTGGGAAGGTGGCTCAGTGGTAGAGCGCTTGCCTTGCATGCACGAGGCCCTGGGTTCGATTCCTCAGCACCACATAAGCAGAAAAAGCCGGAAGTGGTGCTATGGCTCAAGTGGTAGCATGCTAGCCTTGAGCTGAAGAGCTGAGGGGCAGCGCCCAGGCCAGAGTTCAGGCCCCACGACCGGACCCCAAAAAAAAAAATAAATAAATAAAATAAAATATTAGTCCATATTAGTTTAGTATACAAAACTCCCAAGAAAAGTAAAGTTCAACCACAAATCAGCACTCTTTGAAAACACACCTGAAAGTGCACAAGCTTAGCAATATTGGGATCTGCGATGTACATCTGGTGCAACAGACAACAGATAAGGCACTGAACTTCTCGAAGGTTGCACAGCAAGTTGTCTTCTCCTTCTTCCAATTCTTTATTTGGCATGCTGGTGGTAATAACACTTTGAACACTCCTGAGCAAGCTGTCTGGACTGACACCTTTTGCTTTTTCCTCTTCTGTAGGCAAACAAATCTCTAAGAGAATCTGGACAGCTGCACTATCCTACAACAAAAATAGAGAGTGTACAAAGTTTCTGAGAACTTGATCTGAAAAACAAGTATGATTTTTCTCACATTAAAAGAATGTCAAGGGGCTAGGAAGGTGGCTCAGTGGTAGAGCGCTTGCCTTGCAAGCATGAGGCCCTGGGTTCGATTCCTCAGCACCACATAAGCAAAAAGAAAAAACCCAGAAGTGGCGCTGTGTCTCAAGTGGTAGAGCGCTAGCCTTGAGCTGGAGAGCTGAGGGACAGTGCCCAGGCCCAGAGTTCAGGCCCCACGACCGTACCCAAAAAATAAATAAATAAATAAATAAATGTCAAAATAGAGCTTGGTATCAGTGACTCATGCCTGTAATCCCAGCCACTCAGGAGGCTGAGATCTGAGGATTACTGTTTGTTTGTTTGTTTGTTTTGGGTCCGGTCCTGGGGCCTGAACTCTGGGCCTGGGCGCTGTCCCTCAGCTCTTCAGCTCAAAGCTAGCACTCTACCACTTGGGCCACAGTGTCACTTTTCTTTTTTGCTTATGTGGTGCTGAGGAATCGAACCCAGAGCCTCAGGCATGCAAGGCAAGCGCTCTACCACTGAGCCACCTTCTCAGCCTGAGGATTACTGTTAGAAGTCAGCCAGTCAGGAAAGTCTGTGAAACCCTTATCACCAACTAAATCACAGAAAAAGCCAGAAGTAGCAGTGTGGCTCAATTAGTAGAGCCGCTAGCCTTGAGCAAAAAGAAAAGGAGCTCAAGGGCAATATTGAGGCCCAGAGTTCAAGCTTTAGGAC
Organism: Dipodomys spectabilis; assembly: GCF_019054845.1. Lineage (NCBI taxonomy): Eukaryota > Metazoa > Chordata > Mammalia > Rodentia > Heteromyidae > Dipodomys > Dipodomys spectabilis. Next base: position 9,621,692 of record NW_024870681.1, read on the forward strand.
CAGAAAAAAAAGTCAAAATAACTAATAAAGTGGCAGTTATTAGAGCAGAAGTTGAACAATTTATAGAGCAGTGGTTCTCACTTTTTTAGCATTATGAAATCCTTAAGTAATTGAATAAAAAACATCCACACCTCTAATAGTAAAAATGAAATGAGTTAATATAGGTAAAGAACTTAGGCTGGCACCCTGCATATAGTAAGGTTTATACAGATTTAAACTATTACAATCCATAATCCTTTTTCTTAATTCTTAGGGAAATACTTGTATTAGAACTCAGAATTTTCTTTAATATTACATAGTACTGCCAACAGAGATTAAGGCACATCTTATAATCGAACATTCTAATATTTCTACAGTAAAATAAACCAATATTCACATTAAATGAGATAAAGTCTATAATTAGGATCACAAAAATTTCTTACCAGACAAGTTCACATCAGGTCTAGTATTTTACCAACTGAATTTCAAAAGAAACTCCTTGCTGGGCCTCAGTGGCTCAATCCTGTAATCCTAGCTACTCAGAAGGCTGAGATCTGAGGATCACAGTTGGAAGACAGCTAGGCAGGAAACTCCATGAGACTTTTATTTATTTACTTATTTTGTCAGTTGTGGGGCTTGAACTCTGGGCCTGGGCACTGTCCCTCAGCTCTTCAGCTCAAGGCTAACACTCTATCACTTGAGCCACAGTGCCACTTCCGACTTTTTCTGCTTATGTGGTGCTGAGAAATACAACCCAGGGCCTCATGTGGTGCAAAGCAAGCACTCTGCCACTGAGCTACTTTCCCCGCCTCCATAAGACTTTTATTTCCAATTAGCCAGTAATAAAGGGGAAGTAGCTCAAGTAGTAGTGTTAGTCTTGAACAAAAAAGCTCAGGGATATTGTAGCTGCTCAGGAGGCTGCAATCTGAGGATCGTGGTTTAAAGACAGCCTAGGCAGAAAAGTCTGTGAGGCTCTTATCTCCAAAAAACTACTCAGAAAAAGACAGAAGTAGCACCATGGCTCAAGTGGTAGAGAGCTAGCCTTGAGCACAAAGAGGCTCAAGGACAGCACCCAGGCCCAGAGTTCAAGCCCCAGGACTCACAAAAAAATTTTAAGGGCTGAGAAAGTGGCTCAGTGGTAGAGTGCTTGCCTTGCATGCATAAGGCCATGGGTTCGATTCCTCAGTACCACATAAACAGAAAAAGCCAGAAATGGCACTGTGGCTTAAGTGGTAGAGTGCTAGTCTTGAGCAAAAGAGCTCATGGAGAGTTCCCAGGCCTAGAGCTCAAGCCCCATGACCAACCAAAAAAAATTTTTTTAATTTATATTTTAACAAAATATAAAGGTGTTAAAGGCAAATCTGAGATTTTATTTGTATCTTCACTCATCTAACACATATTTATTAGATGCCTATATGCCCAATACTACACCAGGAATAGAGCAGTGAAGAAGAAAAAAATCCTTTGTTATTTATTTCTTAAAACAAAGATGGTAGAAAGAAAAAAAACCAACAACAATGTTGGAGACAGACAACAAACAGAAAAGCAAATGTATATAATGGAATGTTAGGAGATAATAAATACTATGACAATTTGAGCAATTCAGCTTTATATTTAGAAAAGTTTTATAACTGTGTAAAAGTTTAGCCACTTTTTAATAATTCAGGATAACAGATGACAAAATACTAAGCAATTTGAAATCTTCAAAGTAGCAAAGTAGAAAGATCTTCTTAATTTGTAATATATTTTTTGAAATCTAGTAGCTAGGATCATAGGCAGGAGCCATTGGTGCCTTTCTGCTCTTCTTTTTTTTTTTTGGTCATGGGCCTGAACTCAGGACCTGGGGTGCTGTCTCTCAGCTCTTCAGCTCAAGGCTAGCTCTCTACCATGTGAGCCACAGCGCCACTTCCAGCTTTTTCTGCTTATGTGGTGGCTGAGGAATCGAACCCAAGAACTTGTGCATGCGAGGCAAGCACTCGACCACTGAGCCATCTTCTCAGCCCCTGCTCCTTTAATGCTGAAGAGAACTATGCTACAGTAGCTGAAGGTTGTGTAGACTTCTGACACTCAGTTTACAGTAATAAATGTGTTGTGCTTTTCCAAAAAATGAGTAAACAGACAGCTACTAAATTTATGTTATTCCTGGGTTATTTCTTGCATGCAGAATCCATCTGATACTCAAACACAAAGGTAATATCAATATAATAGAATCTGTAATGAAAGGAATGCATAATGTATTTGTTACATACACACAGAAAGCATACTGTATCATCCTGTATCATCCACTTAATTGATTCCGCTTCCAGGAAAGCCCTTGCCCTTTTGACTACATTTTTTTTTTTAACAAAATTTACCTGTGCAGCCAGTAATGCATTTTTCAGTTCTTCTCTGGTAACTTCTGGGGCATCAGTTTGTCCAACTAAACCTATTGTATTATTCTGGGAAGGTCTATCTTGCTCTGCTGTTTCCTTCAAATGAGCACTAAGGTAGGCTTTAGATGCAAGAAGATAACCATTCAACATATGTAGAGTAATATCCATCAATGGGGGGCACCTAAACAAAGAAGGAAAAGATACAGAAGAGAGTGAAAATGTGTAACTTAGTCAGAACATGCTCTAAACATGCTGCTAAAATACTTTAAAAACTCTGAATATAGTACAGTACAGTGACTTTTCCCACTGAAACATTCATGCCCCAAATAAAAGGTGAATAGGAATGTCTTATTTTCTACATTTCAAAGATTACATAGTAGTATTGCTTCCTTTAATCAGCCAATATAAATTATAACGTAAACTTTAGAGGAAAGATCTTTTTTGCAGAAAATGACACCACTAGCATATCTAAGATAGGAGGTCTGACTTAAAGATAGAAGTTTATCTTTGCTGTCAATCACTCTTGGTGTTATTGTACTTTCTAAGTTTCTGGCTCTTGTTTACCATTTTGGTTGTTTGCACTTTGGGGAAGCATTTGTTTCAGGAAGAGATACAACAAGCCAAACACATGTTATTTTTAAAAAGTGAAATTCAAGTGACACATACCTGTGAACCCTGGGATCACACCTGAGCACAATGAGTGGGTCTATCATGAGGTCATTCTGAGTATACTTCTGTTGTCGTACAAACTTTATGGAAGGCTGAAGTGCATTAACTGTCATCACCCACAGCCTGATAAGAAAATAGTCACAGTTCAAAGCAGCTATGTTATCACTGATACGTACAGTTATCTGGTCCTTCACTCATGTTATTTTCAGAAAAAATTTTGAAAACAGATACAAAGAAACTTAAAAAACAAGAACAGAAGCCGGGCGCTGGTGGCTCATGCCTGTAATCCTAGCTACTCAGGAGGCTGAGATCTGAGGATCGCGGTTCAAAGCCAGCCCGGGCAGGAGAGACCATGAGACTCCTATCTCCAATAAATCACCAGAAAACCGGAAGTGGTGCTGTGGCTCAAGTGGTAGAGCACTCGCCTTGAGCTGAAGAGCTGAGGGACAGCGCCCAGGCCCAGAGTTCAAGCCCCACGACCGACCAAAAAAAAAAAAAAAAACTAGAACAGAGGGATTAAGAAGGAAGACTAATAATTCTGTGTATCTTTTGTGTATGTGTGGGCCAGCTCTGGGGATTGAATTCAGGGCCTGGGCATTGTCCCCAAGCTTCTTTTGCTAAAGGCTAGCACTCAACCACTTGAGCCACAACTCTACTTCTGGCTTATTTTGAATAGTTTATGGAGATAAGAGTCTCCCAGACTTTCTTGCCTGGGCTGCCTTCAAACAGAGTTCCTCACATCTTAGCCTCGAGAACAGCAAGGATTATAGGCATGAGTTACAGACATAAGCCAGCAGTGCCCAATGTTTAGCTTATTTTTAAGATATGATCCCATTTATTTTTTCTGAGGCTGGCCTTGAACTGCAATTATCGCTGACCTTTACAATTCTTTTATTACAAATCTTCAGAGAGGAATTACATTGTCAAATATCAAAAAGATATTAATATATCTATACATGTATCTATTAAACATATATATGTGTGTATATATGCATGCACACACACACACATACACAGTCTTGTCAGAATATATTTTTTAAATTCAGGGCCTTTGGAAGTGGCGCTGTGGCTCAAGTGGTAGAGCGCTGGCCTTAAGTTGAAGAGCTGAGGGACCACACCCAGGCCCAGAGTTCAAGCCCCACGACCGACAAAAAATAAATAAATAAATAAAAATAAATTCAGGGCCTTCTATATGTAGGCAGGTGCTGTTCCACTTGAGACGTGTTCCCACCTTTATGAAGATTGTGTTAGACAATTAAGTTTAGCTTGTTAGATAGATAGATAGATAGATTTTTTTTGGGGGGGTATCCAGTCGTGGGGCCTGAACTCTGGGCCTGGGCACTGTCCCTCAGCTCTTCAGCTCAAGGCTAGCGCTCTACCACTTGAGCCACAGCGCCACTTGCGGCTTTTTTCTTTTTGCTTTTGTGCTGCTGAGGAATCAAACCCAGGGCCTCATGCATGCAAGGCAAGCACTCAACCACTCAGCCACCTTCCCAGCCCCAGCTTGTTATACTTTAACACATACTTCTTTATTACATGCAACAACACATTAAATGTACCTTCTAGGCATCACAGTATTAAGAACCATCCATAATTTTTTGACTGTTTGAAGAATTCTCCGCGGAACCCCTGAGTTCAGCAGCTGGTTCATATTGGATGTTAATACTCCTGCATATGGTATAAGTTCACTGGCAGAGAGCAGAGTCAAGTGTTCTATAATCTGCATCACTTGAGTATGACTTACTGGGACAGCTGAGAATGCTAACAACAAAAACATTAGTAGTCATAATTTACATTTGTATAGTTTATCAAAAAAGGAATGATACTGCTTGGTCTCTTAGACTACAGGCTAAACAAATCAAGAAAACAATGTTGCTAAAAAATAAAGCATTCTGGGGCTGGGAATGTGGCTTAGTGGTAGAGGGCTTGTCTAGCATGCATGAAACCCTGGGTTCAATTCCTCAGTACTACATATAAACAGAAAAAGGTGGAAGTGGTACTATAGCTCACAAGTGGTAGAGTGCTAGCCTTGAGCAAAAGAAGCTCAGGGACAGTGCCTAGGCCCTGAGTTCAAGGCAAAAATAAATAAAATAGTCTTACTTTTAAATCATATTAGTGACCCAACAATACACCACACTTCCTTATGTTATTCAGAAGGACTGAAATAGAAAAATAGGCCAAAGTATTCCTTGTGGTAGTTTTTCATCTGAAAAGTTCCTTGATTCTTTCCTTCAAGTGGCCCATTTATAAGCTGTAAGCATCCAGCAGACTGATGTTACTAGAACTATTCTCTCCAACAGAGTTCAAGAACCACATCAACTATTGGGCAAATGAGATGTGAAGAGTCTAAATTGCAGTGTGGTAAAAGTATAAAGCTACCAGATGGAAAAACATGATGTGGGTATAAAAGGTAAAATATTTCACTAATACTTTATTTTTTTTTGTTGAGCCTACTGCTTGAACTCTGTGCCTCACACTGGCTAGACAAGTTCATTTCCATTTGAGCCACACTCCCAGACCTTTTATGCCTTAGTTTATGTTTTTGTCTCAGGGCCAACTTTTGACCACAATCCTCCATGGGAATAGGATTAAAGGTACACATGTTACCATGCCTAGCATCATAATACTTTTTATATTGATGATACGATAGAATAATGTATTGATAATATTTGGCTAAATAAAATAATAGCTGGATACGAGAGGTTTATGTCTGAAAACTTAGCTAAACAGGATCCTGAAATCAAGAGGATCATGGTTTGAGACCAGCCCCAGCAAAAAATTTGTTTGCAAGACTCCTCAGCCAATAGCTGGCAGTAGCAGAACCTTCCTGTCAGGTACTGCAGGAAGTATAAAATAGGAAGATTCTGATCCAGGTATACTCCTAGGAAAGAGGTAACACACTATCTCAAAAACAAACACTGTAAAACAAAGGTAGATACATGGCTCAGCAGTAGATTGTCGATTGACATGAACAAGTCCTGAGTTCAAACCCTAGTACTAGCAAAAAATGAATTTTTTTTTTTTGGTCAGTCATGGGGCTTGAGGGAAAGGCTCATGCACTTTCCTGCCCAGGCTGGCTTTCAACTGCAATTGTCAGATCCCAGCCTCCTGAGTAGCTAGGATTACAGGCAAGAGCCACCAGTGCCCAGATTAAAGTAATTATTATAATTTACTTTTTGCTGCTTTTTCCTCACAGGCTGCCTGAGGATTGGCCGCTATTATAAACAACACAGTAAATTTCATGACCAACTAACTATTTTAACTGATGCCCTTTCCATCAATGTTCTTTAAAGATCACTGATGTCCTTTACCACAAGAAAGCAAATAGAACCTAAAAGAGCAATTCAGGATAACTAACCAAAGTTTATAAGACCACACCAGATGTCACCTTTGTGTTTGGATTTAGAACCAATGTGGCAAAACAACTTGGCTTTGAAATGATTTATAACCTCTTGAATTACATGATGAAAAATTAATCCAAATCCAGAATTGAAAGCCATGGCCTGTATGAGACAAAAAATCTCAAGAGCAGGGGGCCAAAGACCAATTTTGGCATTTAAAAAGGATTAAAAAACAGACAAGACACATGCATGTAAATCCTGCCAGTCTAGCATTATAGGCAAGAGGATCTTGAATTAGAGGCCAGCCCAGGCAAATGTAATGAGAATCTAACATTCAAAAATAAAATATGGGGGGGGGGGGGGTGGGGGGGGCAGGGGGGGAGGAGAGATGGGAAGGGATGGGAAGGGGAAACAAAGGAGGAGACAACATTGCCCATGTAATTGTAATCCCTCTATACGATATTTTCACAATTAAAAAAAAAAGAATTAAAAATAAATAATAAAATCTGAGTGTTGGAGCCATGGCTGAAGAGGTAAAGTACCTGCCTATTACGGGAGATTCCAAGACTTCAATCGTGACTACTATCAAAAAAAAAAACAACAACAACAAAACGAACTTTACAATTTATGTGTGTATGGGGGGGGGGGGGTAGATGTAGTGTGGAGGTAGGAGGGAAGGGATGGTAGGGGAAAAATAAAGGAGGAGGCAATAATGCTTGATAAGAAATCTACTCATTACCTTGCTCATGTGATTGTAACCCCCTCTACACAGTATTTTCACAATAAAAAACTTATTTAAGGGGCTGGGAAGGTGGCTTAGTGGTAGAGCACTTGCCTTGCATGCATGAGGCCCTGGGTTCGATTCCTCAGCACCACATAAGCAAAAAGAAAAAAGCCAGAAGTAGTGGTGTGGCTCAAGTGGTAGAGTGCTAGCCTTGAGCTGAAAAGCTGAGGGACAGCACCCAGGCCCAGAGTTCAGGCCCCATGACCGGACGCAAAAAAACAAAACAACAACAACAAAAAACTTATTTAAAAAAAAAAAATTCAGGGCTGGGAAGTTGGCTCAGTGGTAGAGCACTTGCCTTGCATGCCTGAGGCCGTGGGTTCAATTCCTCAGCACCACATAAGCAAAAAGAAAAAACCCGGAAGTGGCGCTGTGACTCAAGTGGTAGAGCGCTAGCCTTGAGCTGAAGAGCTGAAGGACAGTGCCTAGGCCCAGAGTTCAGGCCCCACGACCGGACCCAAAAAAAAAAAAAAAAAAAAATTCAATAATCACCTTGCAGTGATTATAAGGTGTGTGTGTGTGTGTGTGTGTGTGTGTGTGTGTGTGTGTGTGTGTGTGTGTGTGTGTGTGTGTGTGTGTGTGTGTGTGTGTGTGTGTGTGTGTGTGTGTGTGTGTGTGTGTGTAAGTAACAAGGTTTATAAACTGCAAAACCAAAAATTTTTCAAAAAACTAATTTGCCAGCACTGGGACTTGAACTCAGGGCCTGGGTACTGTCCCTTAGCTTCAACTCAATGTTGGCACTCTACCACTTGAGCCACGGCTCCACTTCCAGGTTTTGGTGGTTATTTATAGAGATAAGAGCCTCACAGACTTTTCTGCTTAGACTTGCTCTAAACCTCAATCTCATATCATCTTCCTGAGTAGCTAGGATCACTGGCATGAGCCACTAGCACCCAGCTGCCTGTTTGTTTTTACTTTTGCTTTTGCTGGTACTTGGGTTTGAGTACTTTTTTGTGTGTGTGTGTGTGTGTGTATTTTTTTTTTTTTTTTTTGGTCCGGTAGAGGGCCTGAACTCTGGGCCTGGGCACTGTCCCTCAGCTCTTCAGCTCAAGGATAATGCTCTACCACTTGAGGCACAGTGCCACTTCCGGCTTTTTTTTTTTCGGCTTATGTGGTGCTGAGGAATCGAACCCAGGACCTCATGCACGCAAGGCAAGCGCTCTACCACTGAGCCACCTTCCCAGCCCTGGTACTTGGGTTTGAATTCAGGACCTTCTGCTTATAGACTGACCCATTACCTCTGAGCCACACCTTGAGTCCTATTTCTCTGGGAGTTTTTTTGTTGTTGTTGCTGTTTGTTTGTCTATTGATTGCGGGCTTGAACTCTGGACCTGGGTGCTGTCCTCAGCTCTTCAGCTCAAGACTAGTGCTCTATCACTTGAAGCTCAGCACCACTTCTAGTTTTCTGGTGGTTTATTGGAGATAAGAGTCTCACGGGGGGCTGGAAATGTGGCTCAGTGGTAGAGTGCTTGCCTTGCATGCATGAGGTCCTGGGTTCGATTCCACAGCACCACATAAGCAAAAAGAAAAAAGCCAGAAGTGGCGCTGTGGCTCAAGTGGTAGAGCGCTAGTCTGGAGCTAAAGAGCTGAGGGACAGCACCCAGGCCCAGAGCTCAGGCCCCATGACCGGACCAAAACAAAAAGTCTCACAGACATTCCTGCCCAGGCTGGTTTTGAACTGAGATCCTAAGATCCCAACCTCTTGAGTAGCTAGAATTAAAGGCGGAACCACCGGTGCCTGGTTTTTGTTGTTTTTTTTTGCCAGTTCTGGGGCTTGAACTCAGGTCCTGGGCACCTGTCCCTCAGCTTCTTTTTGCTCAAGGCTAGTGCTGTACCACTTGAGCCATAGAGCTACTTCTGGATTTTTCTGTGTATGTGGTACTGAGGAATTGAACCCAGGGCTTCATGCAAGCTATTCTACCATTAAGCCACATTCCCAGCCCTCTGGTTATTTTTAGGATAGAGTTTTGCTTCCTGCTCATACATGCATGTGAACAGCAATCTGCCTACTTTTGGCTGCGGGGACCACACATACATCTTCATCTTCCCTTTGTAGATATAGTCTCTCAAGTTTTCCTGCCCCTGGTCTGGAACACAAATCCTGCCAACCTCAACCTTCCATGGAACTTAGGATGATAAGCAGATACATGCTTTTCTGCCCAACTATGGGCCAAAAACAGGTATCATGAACTTTTCCACCTGGGTTGGAAAAAAATTGTGAGGCTCCCATTCTCAGCCTCTACAATAACTTAAGAATATAGGCATGAGCCTCCAGCACCTTGCTTTTTCACCTTTAAATTTTCTAAAAGAAAGTTTGTATGTGTGGCTCTCTTTCAGTTTCATAGTGCCCTTTTTAGATATTATCCAGTGAAAACAAATATTACCCCATCACATTTATTTCTAAACAGTTCAAGATATTCCTCAAACCACACCACTTTATTGAGAAAAAAGGTAAATGTATGTCAATCTGATTCTCAGCAACAACAAGAAGAAGAAGAAAAAGATAAAAGCACATAAAAAAGAAATGGTTAGGGCTGGGAAGGTGGCTTAGTGGTAGAGTGCTGGCCTAGCAAAAAGAAATGGTTAGGGCTGGGAAGGTGGGTCAGTGGTAGACTGCTTGCCTAGCATGCAGGAAGCCCTGGGTTCGATTCCTCAGTACCACATAAACAGCAAAAAGCCAGGAGTAGCGCTGTGGCTCAGGTGGTAGAATGCTAGCATTGAGCAAAAGAAGCTCAGGGACAGTGCCCAGGCCCTCAGTTCAAGCCCCAAGATTGGCAAAATGGAAAGAAAAAAAAAAAAAGGTTAAATCTCCTTAACTCAGCAAGATGCCAGTGGCTCACACCTGTCATTCTACCTAATTAGGAAGCTGAGATCTAAGGATCATGGTTTGAAGCCAGCCCAGGCTGGAAAATCCCTGAGATTCTTACCTCCAATTAACATTAAATAGCAGGAGTAGAGCTGTGGCTCAAGTGGCAGAGTGCTAGTCTTGAGCAAAAATGCTCAGGACCAGTGCCTAGGCCCTGAGTTCAAGCTCTAAGACCAGCACAAAAACAACAAAACTAAAACCTTCTTAACTCAAGGAAAATTATTTAAAATGTACTCACCAGAATATAGTTATTTCCCCAGGGAAGTATGTATGTTCACAAGATTTTGATTAATTTAGTACCTACTTATATTACTAAAGGGGTAAGGGAGTACCAATTCATTGTACCTTCTTGGAGTTGTTTGGGAGAGTGAATTTTGGCATTATTAGTCAGGAGCATTCGTCTTAATAGGGCATCAGTTCCTGTGATTTCTTCTTCGCAGATCCAGTCATCCACAATACATAAATGTGGGTAATTAGTTGCAAGGAGACGTAGTAAAGCTGAATGTAACCCTTAAAAACAAACAGCAAGGTCAATCAGATTCTCCATGCTCAAAAACCAGAAGCTCCTCTACTTTGTTTCTTAGTAAGCTCCAAGGCATGACAGCAGTGTTTCTCAAAGGAAGATCAGAAGCCGGGGAAGCCTGCTGCATGTACAGAGTAATAGATACTATATGAATGACTACAGCACAAACTCGAGAATGAAGCCTAGGGATTGACATTTCTGTGCATGTATACCACAGTTCAAGAATGTCTATAAAGGGGCTGGGAAAGTGGCTCAGTGGTAGAGCGCTTGCCTTGCATGCATGAGGCCCTGGGTTCGATTCCACAGCACCACATAAGCAAAAAGAAAAAAGTCGGAAGTAGTGCTGTGGCTCAAGTGGTAGAGCGCTAGCCTTGAGCTGAAGAGCTGAGGGACAGCACCCAGGCCCAGAGTTCAGGCCCCACGACAGACCCAAAAAAAAAAAAACAACAGATAATCCCCAATTATCATTAAGTATGACTTTTCCCCAGTGTACAAGTGATCTGCGCTCAGTAGGACCTGTAGTTTGGCACTTGTCATTTCCAGAGCTTATCTAGGAGAAATGCTTCTACAGAGCTCACCCCCAAGCACAAGTGCCTGCACTTTTATTTGGTTCAACCTGTAGAGAAAAATGTCTGTAAATAAACTATGGGGAAAACAGCTCTTTAGGAAGAAAGGTGGTTTGCAGGGAGTGAAGTAGTTGGTTTAATGAGGGAAACAAAGAGGAATTTCACCCTTGAATTCTTGACTTTTTAGCATGAAGCACCCATGACACTTTACAAAATAAACAGTAACATATCTCTTACCAATAAACTTTAGCACTGAAAACAAAATAAAACAACTACCTCCCAGTTCCTGCTGCAGTCCTTGAGCTTGTCGAATAAGGAATTTGATAGGAATCTGATCCATTAAAGAAGAAGAATATGATTTGGGTTTCCTTTGCATGGCAGCTGTCAGTCAAAGAGAAACAATGTAAAATGAAGTGTCAGAGACTAAAACCTTCAACCCACATAAAAAGAAAAACAATATTAAACCACTTTTACTATCAAAACAGTGAATATACAGAAATGTAAGAATGTACAAAACAGCAAGAACTAGACAGACTGCTTTACGTTTTTTTTTTTTGCCAGTCCTGGGGCTTGAACTCTGGGCCTAGGCATTACCCCTCAGCTCTTCTAGCTCAAGGCTAGTGCTCTACCACTTGAGCCACAGCACCACTTCTGGCTTTTTTCTGTTTATGTGGTGCTGAGGAATCGAACCCATGGCCTCATGCATGCAAGGCAAGCACTCTACCACTGAGCCACCTTCCCAGCCCAATTTTTTTTTTTTGGGGGGGGGGGGGTCCAGTCGTAGGGCCTGAACTCTGGGCCTGGGCACTCTTCCCAGCCCCAACTCAATTTTTTTTGGGGGGGTTCAGTCCTGGGGCTTGAACTAAGGGCCTGGGTGCTGTCCCTCAGCTCTTCAGCTCAAGGCTAGCGCTCTACCACTTGAGCCACAGCGCCACTTCCGGCTTTTTTTTCCTTTTTTTTGCTTATGTGGTGCTGAGGAATCAAACCCAGGGCCTCAGGCATGCAAGGCAAGAGTTCTACCACTGAGTCACCTTCCCAGCCCCTCACTGTGCTTTAATAAATAGTCTTTGCCTATTGAGATTGAGTCCAGCCTATTTTTTTTCTTGTCCATTTTCTTTTCTTGTTGGTCACAGGGCTTGAACTCTGGGCCTGGGCTGAAGAGCTGAGGGACAGAGCCCAGGCCCAGAGTTCAGGCCCCACGACCAGACCCAAAAATAAATAAATAAATAATAAATAAATAAATAAAGCACAGTGAGGGGCAAACAACCTTCCCACAGGAATGGAGGTTGTTCAAGGAAGTGGAGTTGGAGTTGGGCTTTTCTGGGGTCTAAGCAAGAAGACAGAGGTTATTTAGTTCAATAAAGGGGAACTACAGGTACAGGCAGAAAAATAGGGTACTGTGGTTACAACCATTAACATGAGTTACAGTTTGTATACCTAGTGACAACTGACTCCCTTATTGTTAGGGAGCAGAGGAGAGCAATCTTATTTCTAAGTCTCATGCTCTTAGTCCTAATAGCTCTAACTTAAAACACACTTAGGGTAGTAACTTATACATTTGTCTTGTGTTGACTACTGGATCTTTTCAGGGTCTAGTTCTCAGCTTTTTGAGTACTGAGGAGGTGGCATTTCAACCTCTTAACTCTTCCCTGGTCTCACAACTCGGCTTCAATTCCCTACAGGTTAGGCCCATAATGGAATATTACGGCCAGACTTAGGTTGGATTGCCCTGACTGAATCAAGCACATCCATGCATACCTGGGGTTTTGCCTGACGTCGTATATGCCTGGGATAGTAGGGTGGGGGTCAATCCTTCATATTCCATCTTTAGATACATAAGAAGATTGGGCCAAGAAGGGAGCGTTAAGTCCTTCAACTCATGCTTTTGCTGGCTGTTTTGCTCACTAAAAGCTATCAGGTGCAGGTAAATATCCACACATGCACATATTTGTGCACCAATGTCTTCTCTGTAAAGATTATAGAACGATGCAAGAGCTCGCTAGAATATTTGATCTAGGCTGGGCCTGTAATCCTGAAGGCTGAGATCTGAGGACTACAGTTCAAAGCCAGCCCAAATAAACTCCAGAGAACCATAAATGGAGCTGTGGTTCAAAGTGGTAGAGTGCTAGCTTGGAATAAAAGGAGCTCATGGACAGCACCCTGGCCCTGAGTTCAAGCCCAGTGACTGACAAAAAAAAAGAAAAGAAAAAAAGAATATTCAGCCTTATTTTATTATACAAGCTCTAATTCCTTGGAAAACAATAAAATGCAAGCAAATAAAATAAACCATTAGAACTACTTGCCAATGCACAGCTTACCCAAGGTCTTTGTGTTTGCCAGGAGCGCTTCCTCATAAGACAGTATATAGTAGAGCACCAAAAGCTGCGCTGTGATACTGAAACGCTGGTTAAGGCGGATGCTGTCACCCTGGAGGTAATGTTAACACACTTAATATTACAGATTTTAGTTATACAAATGACTATCGAACAACTAATGAACCACTCAACACATGAATATCAGGAATCTGAAACATGTTCACATGGGGGGATAACAGCGAGGTGAGGGGCACAGGAATGGAGGGACGCAAGGTGGGCAAATGCAGTCATTGTATTCAATGTACTCTATGTAAAACTTGAACTACATAACTTGAGGGTAGGGATGGGATGGGGAAAGATGGGTGAGAATCAAAGACGAGGTGACACTTGATCAAGATGCATTGTACTCATAACCTGACTTCTGGAATTGAAACCCCTTAGTTCAACTACTTAATACTAATAAATATATTGTTTAATTAAATGAATGCATTTGACTGTTTTAACAGTAAAAGCTTGAAATAGACTTCTTATCTGGAGTTGCTTTTCCCAAGCTCAAATAAACTGGGAGGAAAGTTGTTACATTTCATTATGCTCAGAGAACACTTACAATCTAACTGAAACTTGTGATGGAGTACTAGTCTTTAAGATAAAACCAAAACAGAAGCAGCGGGACCCGGTTAATCAGAAGGCTGAAATCTGAGAAGCACTGTTCAAAGATGAGACTCTTATCTCCAGTTAACAACCAAAAAGCAAGAGGTGGAGCTGTGGTTCAGGTAGTAGAGTGCCAACATGAGTGAAAAAGATAAAGGACACCCTCCAGGCCCTGAGTTCAAGATACACCGCCACCCACCCCCCCAAACAAAAGATACCAGTTACTATTCAGTTATACTTCCAGTAGGCTGCTTCTGAAAGATTTCCAGGAATATCAAATATTATGTAAAATTATTATGGAGAAAACAATGACTAAAAACATACATTGCATATCCAGCATAAAGTCCTGACTTTAATCTCTGATACTGCCAAAAAATTTGATAGTAACTATTTTAAAAACTATCTTTGCCAAGCATCGATGGCTCACACCTGTAAATCCTAGCTAGTCAGGAGGCTGAGATCTGAGGATCCAGGTTCAGGCAAGAAAAGTCTGTGAGACTTTATCTCCAATAAACCACTCAGAAAACCAAAAGTGACACTGTGACTCAAATGGTAGAGCATTAGCCTTGAACTGAAGAGCTGAGTGATAGTGCTCAGGCCCAGAGTTGAAACCCCACAACCCCCCTTCCCCCCAAAAAAGCTATGTCTGTGAAAGATGCAATTCATTTTCCATTCAAACAAAAATGAAAAACATTTTCGTGAAATTTCTCATTAAATAAATCCAAGTATAGTTTACATTTCTGGGAAACTAAGCAGACTATATTGAACTTTTTGAAATGTCATAAAGTCCCATAAGAATACACAATCACTAAGGCACCACTGTACTTGAAAATGAAGTTCCAAAAGAACTGTTTGAACCAGAATTGGGGGACATGCCTGTCAACCCTGTACCCATGAGGCTGGAACAGGAGGATCTGATTTAAGACCAGCATGGCTACGAGGCAAGACCCTGTCATTCATTCATACATACATACATAAAAACATACATAGATACATATCGCCTCAAAAAATACTAAGAAAATGTATTGTATTTTGCTTGTTTGCTTTGGTAGTGCTGGGTTTGAATGTGAGGCCTGTGCTAACTAGGCAGGTATTCTACCACTGAACTTCACTCCAGCCCTACTTTTGTGCTGGTTTTGTTGTTGTTGTTGTCTGTTTGTTTGTTTTGTGTGTATACCAATCCTGGGGCTTTAATTCAGGGGCAGGACACTGTCTCTTGAGTTATTTTGCTAAATACTGGCAATCTACCATGTGAGTCACAGTTCCAATTCTGACTTTTCTGGTGTTTAATTGGAGATTAGAGTCTCAGACTTTCCTGCCTGGACTGGCTTTGAACCACAATCCTCAGATCTCAGTCTTCTGAGTAGCTAAGATTAAAGGCATGAGTCACAGACTCCGGGCTTGTGCTGGTTATTTTTTGAGATAGGATGTTACTTCTGCCTAGAGCATGCTTTAAATGCAATCCTATTTTGCAATTCCCACTCCTACTGGCATAATAGGCAATGCCACAACTCCCAGCATCTTCCAGTAAGTCTTATAGACTTTTCATGCCCAGGCTGGCCTGGAATGGTGATCCTTCCAATTTTAGCCCGACACATAGCTAGGATGACAGGCATGTGCCACTCTGCAAAGCTATTTGTTAAGAAAAGATCTCTTGAACTTTTATATTCTGTTTGGCCTCAAACCACAATCCTGACCTTCGCCTCCCATGTAGCTATGATTGCACCTGGCTATTGGCACCTGGCTGAAATTTTAAGTTCAAAATTACCAGAAGTCTTCTGAGGTAAAATAAATAAGAAGAAATTAGAAGAAATAAGAATAAATTAAAAGAAAAAAATAGGAGAAAAATGAGCTAATAGTTGCAAAAGAATCAGTTCTTTACCCCAATGACTTCCTGGAAAATATTGAGTATTTCCTGTTCAGTGACTGGCTGGTTTGTGGCTTCAGGGTTCGATTTAGATGCAGGAGTAAGAATAGAATTGATGTACACATCGATCAGAGGAAGTAACTGAGGATGGAGTGGAGTAGAGGTTTCACACAGCTGTCTATAAATCCAATCCTAAAAAGGAACGTTATAGGCACCCAATCAATTATGGCAGTGAGGAAAAAAAAGGACAAAATTATAGATGCAAAATTATAGATGCACATTTAGTTTTACATGACATTAGAAGCAAGAAAACATTTATTAACACTATTAGCATATACCAGCTCCAAATACATTATCTAGTTACCCTGATTGTCTTTGATATTAAAATATGAACTGCCTTTATATTTTGATCAAGAATATATATTATATGTATATAAGAAATAAGAAAAACATTTGAAGAAATTACTTTCCCCAGATTTAGAGTACCATATGTATTATCGAGGAAGATCTCACACTGGAAGAGTCAGAGGGATCTTTCTTCAGAGAAATATTCAAATTAAGAAAGCATCTTTGAAAAAAAACATCTTTGATATGCACTAAAAGGAGACCACTTGACTATAGGCGCGGTATGTGTAGAATTGCTGTCTGTGAGTTTGTGTTAGTTCTTAGCTATTTTACTTGATAAAAATACAAATGTTAATGAATAGGCGCATTGTTGCTAAGAATTTAAATGAATGAGTAACACTACATATTTTATGTGTGTGTATGTATATGTTAAAGACCTTTTACAATTATAACTATATAAATGACTAGCAACTTAGCCTAATACCACAAAACCCACAGTAAAAGCATACAAACTGATATATAGAACTAACTAGAAAGAATTAACCCAAGTTGTAATTTAAACTATAAATGTAAGGTCATACTTTTATTGACACTTTGTGCTTGGTAAAGGAACGACTCCTGAGAAGCTGATAAATACAATGAATAGGCAAAAAACCAGTAATGTTAGCACTCAGGTTGCTAGTGACAGGGACCCGAACTGCATGAGCTGTGACAACCTGAAAGAGAAAACAGTATTAATACGTATTAACACATGGGAGCAAATAATTTTTATTTTATTTATATTTTTTGTTGGTCATGGGGCTTGAACTCTGGGCCTGGGCACTGTCCCTCAGCTCTTCAGCTCAAGGCTAGCACTCTACCACTTGAGCCACAACACTACTTCCAGTTTTCTGAGTGGTTTATTGGAGATAAGAGTCTCATGTTCTTTCCTGCCGGGGCTGGCTTTGCACTGGAATCCTCAGATCTCAGCCTCCTGAGTAGCTAGGATTACAGGCGTGAGCCACCAGCACCTGGTACAAATAAATAATTTTGAAAGACCAGTTTAGAAAGTAGACTACCAACACTTAAGTGTGGTTCTAAGGAATGAATAATATATATATATATATATATATATATATATACATATATATATATATATATATATATATATATATATATATAGTTAAATGTTTCAAATAGTTTTAAGTGATGAAGCAGCAACCAAGTACTGTCTCGGTAGTCTGAGACAGGAGGATCACAAACTGAGCTACACAGAAAGACCCTGCCTCAGCCAGGTGCTAGTGTCTCATGCCTGTAATACAAGCTACCCAGGAGGCTGAGGTCTGAAGATTGTGGTTCAAAGCCAGCCTAGGTAGCAAAGTCCATGAGATTCTTATCTCTAATTAATCACAAAAAGCCAAAAGCAGAGCTGTGGCTCAAGTGGTAGAGTGCTAGCCTTGAGCAAAACTGCTCAGGAACAGCACCCAGGCCGCAGTACCAGCACACAAAAAAAAGACTTAAACAGGTCTCTACTTAACCTTTTCCCTGAAAAATCCAAATAATGATCCTATAAACATAGTATTGATACCTAACACTTTACCTTAAATATCTAATCAAAGTCTCTCAATATATAAATTTGTGCTAAGAGGATGGCTCAAGTGGTATAGTGCTTGCCGGCTCCTCAAGTACCTAAGGCCAAACTCAAGTACATGTAACTGTGTGTGTGTGTGTGTGTGTGTGTGTGTGTGTGTGTGTGTGTGTGCGTGTGCGTGTTCAAAAAAATTTAAGGGGCCTGGTGCTGGTGGCTCACATCTTTAATCCTAGCTACTCAGGAAGTGTGGCACTTTAACTCAAGTGGTAGAGCGCCAGCTTTGAGCTAAAGGGCTGTGGGACAGCTCCCAGATCCCCCCAAAACCAACAAAAAAATAAGTAAATAAAAAATTTAAGGGGCTGGGAAGGTGACTCAGTGGTAGAGTGCTTGCCTTACATGCAAGAGGGCCTGTTGCCCTCAGTACCAAAGGCAGAAAAAGCTGGAAATGGCGCTATGGCTCAAGTGGTAGAGCGCTTAGCCTTAAGCTGAAGAGCTGAGGGACAGTGCCCAGGCCCAGACTTCAGACCCCACAAACAACAAAAAAAAAAGAAAATTTAATGCAGCAGCCAGCATGGTAGCTCATGCCTATAATCTGAGCTACTCAGGAGGCAAAGACTAAGAAGACCATGGTTGGAGGCTAGCCAGTCAAAAGTTAACAAGACCCCCATCTCAATCAACAAGCCAGCAATTGTGGCATCTATGATTCTACCAATGCAATAGGCTATAGGTAAGAGGATTGTGGCTCTGGGTGCCAGTGACTCACACCTGTAATCCTAGCTACTCAGGAAGCTGAGATCTGAGGATCGAGGCTCAAAACCAACAGGAGCAGGAAAGTCTGTGAGACTCTTATCTCTAATAAACCACCAGAAAACCGGAAGTGGTGTTGTGGCTCAAGTGGTAGAGCACTAGCCTTGAGCTGAAAAAGTCAGGGACAGCACCCAGGCACAGAGTTCAAGCCCCATGATCAACTGGGGTGGGGGGGGGGGGGGGGGAGATGGTGATCTAGAGCTAGCAAGGCAAAAACAGAAGATCTTATCTTAAAAATCATATATAGGGCTGGACACATTTATATAAACCCAAAGAAGGAAAAACATCTCTAAGCATAATACTAAGACACAAAACATGAAAGAAATAATAAACTACATTAAAATAATAATGATTTCCACATAGCATTAAATGAGTTTTAAAATGTGTTTTAAAAGGACTATTCCTTTCAAAAATGTCAAAGATAAATAAATCATTCTTACAAACTGAGAAGGAATGGAGAGAGACCACATTCTTTTGGAGGTAAGATATATAAGTTTTCTCCCAAAGTATGTCATAAAGAAAAGTTAAATACCTAAGAACAAAAAGAAGTACCTGCTCAGTAAAAATCTCCTGTGTAAAGATAGTCTTCATCCTGCTCAAGGAGCTTGGTTTAATTACGATCTAAAATCATCAAAAGATTAGTCAAAGTACATTATATGCATGTTGTATATATCACAAAGCCCCTTTGTACAATTAATTCATACGAATAATATAACCAAAAGAATTCCAAGAGCATGGAAAAATATACAAAACATTTTTCTCTGAATTTATTATTTAAAATAGTTATAACACACAGTATTGATGTCTAAATGTTCAAGTACTCTGCATTAAAAGTGACTTCTCAGCCAGGCACCAGTAGCTCACACCTGTAATCCTAGCTACTGAGGCTGAGATCTGAGGTTCAAAGCCAGCCTGAACAGGAAAGTCCATGAGACTTTCTATCTCCAATGAACTACCAGAAAACTGGAAGTGGCACTGTGGCTCAAGTGGTAGAGTGCTCGCCTTGAGCTGAAAAGCTCAGGGACAGCGCCCAGGCCCAGAGTTCAACACCTACAACCAACAACAACAACAACAACAAAAGTGACTTCTGCGGCTGGGAAGGTGGCTCAGTGGTAGAGCGCTTGCCTTGCATGCCTGAGGCCCTGAGTTCAATTCCTCAGCACCACATAAGCAAAAAGAAAAAAGCTGGAAGTGGCACTGTGGCTCAAGTGGTAGAGCACTAGCCTTGAGCTGAAGAGCTGAGAGACAGCGCCCAGGCCCAGAGTTCAAGCCCCATGACCAGACCAAAAAAAAAAAAAAGTGACTTCTCAAACCCAACATTAAAGGGTGCTTTTCTTCAGAAAAAGAAATAATACAAAAGGTATGAAGTAAAAGCATAGAGTAGTGGATCACATCTATAGTCTCAGCTACTCAGGGAGCTGGGGCTGGAGGATTGCTTGACCCAAAAATTCAGTCAAGACCAACCTGGACAACTTTGTAAGACTCATCTCAAAAAAAAAAAAAAAGTGCTAGTTTAATAGTATTTGTGCAGGGTGCCAGTGGCTCACACATATAATCCTAGATACTGAGGAACCTAAGAATCATGGTTCAAAGCTCAAAGCTAGCCTGGTTAGAAAAGTTCCATGAGACTCTTTTTTTTTTTGGCCAGTCCTAGAGCTTGAACGCAGAGCCTAGGTACCAACCCTGAGCTTCTTTTGCTCTAGGCTAGCACTCTAGTCTACTATTTGAGCCACAATGCCACTTCTGGTTTTTTCTGTTTATGTGGTACTGAGGAATCAAACTCAGGACTTCATGCATGCAAGGCAAGCACTCTACCACTAAGCAACATTCCCAGCCCCATCCATGAGACTCTTATTTCCAATTAATCACCAGAAAAGTGGAGCTGTGGCTCAAAGTGGTAGATTACTAGCCTTGAGCAAAAGAGCTCAGGGACAATGCCCAGGCCCTGAGTTCAAGACCCACGACTGATTAAAAAAAAAGTATTTGCATTAAAAAAAAGTATTTAGGAAATAGTAATTACTAGAAATTTAACACAGATGAGAAGAAGGTAGTAAAGGTTTTTTAAATGATAATATATGATTTTAAAGAGAGAACAGATACTGCGTTGTTACTGGTAGTATGCTAGACTATCTCTGGATGACGGAATTACATTTTCCCTTGCTATATTTTCCAGTGTTTTTCATTGCAGATCTATTACAATGTTCTCAATATGCATATTGTTTTCCTAAGAGTTTCTGAAAAAGATTCAAACTATCAAGCAACTATCATTGCTTAAATGGAAACAATGTACTTACTTTACCCTACAATGAAATGTCTAGCTTAGACACACCTTCTTTTAGAAAGAAGACAGTATTACCTTCATCCCCAAAGTGGAACAGACGAGGTCAATGATAGCACTAAGCTGGTTGCTATGGAAGTACATAGCCACCAGCAACAACATCTCCCCAAAAGATGCAGACACGCCTGATGTACTGTTGAAACAGAAGAGAAAATAGTAATTACCAAAGAGACAAGAAAAGCTTTCACTGCTGAATAAAACAAATGAAGAATTCTTACCTCTCAAAGTAAGCTTCTTCTTTTATCATCCAACTTAGCCATACAACCATTAGCTGCTCTTGTTCAGGTGTGCTAAATAGAACATAATAGAATGTCACTAGTTTTAAATCAGATAAAGTAGCATATGGATAAAAAGCATTCTGAAATTACATCTGAGCTGGGTAAAGTAGCTCACACCTATAATCCTAGCTACTTAGGAAGCTGAAATCTACAGATCTCAGTTCAAAGCCTGACCAGGTAGGAAAGTTCATGAGCCTCTTATCTCCATTAATCACCAGAAAACCAGAAGTGGAGCTGTGTTCCAAAGTAATAGTGTGCTAGCCTTGAGTGAAAAAGCTTAGGGACAGCACCCTAGCCAAGTTCAAGAGCAGTCAGCATCTAATAAAAAAGCAAAAGTCCTTTGAGATTAAGGTATTAATATATATGATGAAAGCTGATAATTATTTTATATAGAAAAAAAAATTAACCGGGTGCTGGTGGCTCACACCTATAATCCTAAAGATTGTGGTTCAAAGCCCGGCACTGGTGGCTCACACCTGTAATCCTAGCTACTCAGGAGGCTGAGATCTGAGGATCACAGTTCAAAGCCAGCCCAGGCAGGAAAGTCCGTGAGACTTTTTTTTTTTTTTTTTTGTCGGTCGTGGGGCTTGAACTCTGGGCCTGGGCGTTGTCCCTCAGCTCTTCAGCTCAAGGCGAGCGCTCTACCACTTGAGCTACAGAGCCACTTCCAGTTTTCTGGTGGTTTATTGGAGATAGGAGTCTCACGGTCTCTCCTGCCTGGGCTGGCTTTGAACCGCGATCCTCAGATCTAAGCCTCCTGAGTAGCTAGGATTACAGGCGTGAGCCACCAGCGCCTGGCAAGTCCTGAGACTCTTATCTCCAATAAACCACTAGAAAACCGGAAGTGGCACTGTGGCTTAAGTGGTAGAATGCTCGCCTTGAGCTGAAGAGCACAGGGACAGTGCCCAAGCCCAGAGTTCAAGCCCCACAACCGACAAAAAAAAAAATAAGAATAAATAAAAAGATTGTGGTTCAAAGCTAGCCCAGGCTGGAAAGTCCATGAAACTTTTATCTCCAATAAACAATCAGAAAACCAGAAGTGGTGCTGTGGCTCAAGTGGTAGAGAACCAGCCTTGAGATAAAGAGCTGAAGGACAGCGCCCAGGCTGAGTTCAAGCCCCATGACTAACCAAAAAAAAAAAATCTATTAAATTTTAAAACCAAAAAGTCAGAAACTTCTGGATATTAGTAACTTACATCTATAATCCTAGCTAGTCAAGAGGCTGAGATCACAATGCCACGCTAACCAAGCCAGAAAGTCTGTTTGACTCTTATCCAAAAATCCAGAGTAGAGCTTATGGTAGAGTGCCAGCCTTGAATGAAAAGGGTAAGAAGGAACACATAGGCCCCAAGTTCAAATCCTAGTACTGGTACCAAAAAAAAGAAAAAAGGATACTACAAATGCCCACACAAATTTGCAGTAAGCTCTTAATACACGACATGCGTTTTATGTATCTTGTCAGTGCTGGGGATAAACTCCATCCTGCTTGTACATGCTAAGCAAGTGCCCTCCCAGTGAGTTATAGTCTCAGCCCCTATACATGCATTTTAGTAAGTAAATAAAATCACACCTTGAGAAAAACAGAGCAACTTATAGACGATGATACCTGACAAGCATAGAAAAGGCCAGCAGCATACAAAAGGAAAGTGAGACAAAGCGAACCCCAGCAGGGGTGGCAGGAGGACGGCTTGTCATCAGTTGAAGTAATTGTTCAGCTTCTTCTTCAGTTGGTCTAAAAAGGAACATATAATTTGATTTTACTGTTTTTGTAGTTGAAAGAAGGAAGAAAAGGTGACTTTCCCAACATTTTAACACTTTATTACGTTATATCAGTATAAAAATTTTACATCTAAGATCATCAAAAACAAAACCAAGAAATTATAAGCTATGTGTGCTGGCTCATGACTATAATCTCGGCTACTCAGGAGGTAGAGTCTCAAGGACAGCCAGGGGTCTCACCTCTAATGCTACCTACTCAAAAGGCTGAGATCTAAGGATTACCATTCGAAGCCAGTTCAGGAAGAAAGTCCATGAGACACTTAACTCTGAATCATCCCCAAAAAGTTGAAAGCAGAGATGTGGCTCAAGTGGTACAGCACTAGCCTTGAGCGCAAACATGCTTAGGGACAGCACTGAGGCCCTTAGTTCACACTCCAGTTCGGGGGGAGAGGGGGAATTATAACCACTTTGCATCCTGTAAATTTTTTTTGTCAAAAATGTAAAACTCTACAGGATTGTGAAAATAGTAAAATTAATATTTATAGGGCACTCTAATTGAAACATCGAAATGCTAGGTGAAGTTGTTTTATTTCTTTTTATTTTATTTTTTTGTCAGTCATGGGGCTTCAACTGGATCCTGACTTTTCTGATTAAAGGCTAGCTCTCTACCACTTGGAGGCACAACTCCACATCTGGTTTTCTGGTGGTTGAGATGAGTCTCATGGACTTTACTATCTGGGCAGACTTCAAACCACGATCTTCAGATCTCAGCCTCCTGAATAGCTAGGAGTACAGGTATGGGTCAACAGTGTCTGGCTTTTCTTTTTTAAAGCTTTAATGGGATAATATCTGCAGGAAAATGGATGAACCTAGACCAAATCATGTGAAGTAAGCCAAGCCCAGCATATGTTTTCTCTCATATGCAGAAGCTAGATCTAAAATACTGTGTCATAAAACATTATATGTCTCTAGGCATTCACACAGTGAGATCAAAGGAGGATGCTCTTAGGAGAGGAAAAGAAAGGCATAATGCTTATAAGCACCTGATGATAAAAAAATAGTATTTCTCAAAATGAAGCTCAGGAAGTGGAAACAGAGGTTATTTCTTTTTTGCTGTTATTGTTTTCTTTTTGGTCTGTTTATTTATGTCTTCAGGAGCATAAGGGGAGGCATAGAAATGGAGGGACAACGGGGCTGGGAAGGTGGCTCAGTGGTAGAGCGCTTGCCTTGCATGCATGAGGCCCTGGGTTTGATTCCTCAGCACCACATAAGCAGAAAAAGCCGGAAGTGGTGCTGTGGCTCAAGTAGTAGAGCACTAGCCTTGAACTGAAGAGCTGAACGACAGCACCCAGGCCCAGAGTTCAGGCCCCACAACTGACACAAAAAAAAAGGAATGAGGGGGACAAGGGGTTAACAAATGCAGTAGTGGTACTCACTAGACACTACGCTGAAAATGAACTATACAACTTGTGGGTGAGGATGGGAGGGAAAAACTAGGAGAGAGCAAGGAAAGGGCGGCACTGTCCAAAAAGTGTACTCTTTACCTGACTTATGTAATTGCTACCTTTCTGCATATTACTTTTATAATAATAATTTTTAATTCTTATATAAAAAAAGCTTCAGTGAAGAATATTGAAATAGCCTTCTTATCATTCCATAACCTGAAAATGTCACATGAATTTATTAGAGAAATCACTCGGCTGTTGGTACAGGAACTAACAGACCTGCAGCTATAAAAGAAGGGAGGCCAGCGGTCCCTGATCATGACATGTATGTGTTGTCATGTAGCCATAACTGTCCTAAAGTGTTCACAGCTATATGAACTTCACACAATCAGCATGTTAATGTATTGTGGCACCTGAAATCTGAACCCAACTAATTGGGATCAGTGTCTTTTACTCAAATTGTCAAACCTCAAATTCACATGATTGGAGGCACCCAAAATGAGGACTGTACATGTAGCAGTGGAGGACATCTAAAGAATGTGGTGTATGGGCTGGGAAGGTGGCTCAGTGGTAGAGTGCTTGCCTTGCATGCCTGAGGAACCTGGGTTCGATTCCTCAGCACCACATAAGCAAAAACAAAAAAGCTGGAAGTAGTGCTATGGCTCAAGTGGTAGAACGCTAGCCTTGAGCTGAATTGATGATGGACAGCGCCCAGGCCCAGACTCAGGCCCCATGGCTGACAAAAAAAAAAAAAAGAATGTGTACAGTGACAAAGACTTGTGTTTCATAACCACATCATGTCAGGTTTTTGTTTCTGTTTTCTGGTCCTGGGGCTTGAATTCAGGGCCTAGATATCTGTTCTTTTGCTCAAGGCTAGCACTCTTATCACTGGAGCCACAGAGGCACTTCTGGCTTTTTTGAGTAGTTTACTGAAGATAAGAGTCTCCCAGAGTTTCCTGCCCGGGCTGGCTTCGAACCATGGTCCTTAGATCTCTGCCTACTGAGTAGCTAGGATTACAGGCATGAGCCACCGGCACCTGGCAATTTATGATTTCAGTTCTAAAGGAAAATGTAGGAGAGATTTGCCGAGAAAAGTATCAACACAGATCATTCAGGAGATAGTTGTGATGCTGTGTGCTAAAAGTAAGTTTCTTTATATTGTGATTAGAAATTAATAAATTATTCAAACCTTCTCCTGTACTACATTATTCTGTTTACAATGAGACCAAAACAAATATAGCTCGGCTAGATAAAATATCAATTATTGTGTACTTGAGTCCGGCAATCCCCATCAAAGCACAGTAGAGACGTAGGAGTGCGCTGGCCTTCACCACATGCTCTTCTTTCAGGCCTGAGTACACGGACACAGTGGGCTCCATCTCCACATCAGCCTCTTCCACAATGCGGGTGCTCCGTACAGTGGGAAGAATGCCCATTAGCTCCAGGAGAAGCTGCCTTCTCATTTGCCAAAGGACAGAACTGCTGGTCTCTCTTTTTCTCTGCAAGAAATAGGAATGCAAAAAGGAAGAGAGCATAGGGAATTTACTAAAAGAGCTAAAAGACATCCTGATTTAAGAACATGTGTGTGTGTGTGTGTGTGTGTGTGTGTGTGTGTGTGTGTGTGTGTGGTGTGTGTGTGTGTGTGTGTGTGTGTGTGTGTGTTTGTGTGTGTGTGCGTGCTAGAACTAGGATTTGAATTCAAGGCCTAGACACTATAACTGAGCTTTATTGTTATTGTTGTTTGTCGGTTGCAGGGCCTGAAATCTGGGCCTAGGCACTGTCCCTCAGCTCTTTAGCTCAAGGCGAGAGCTCTACCACTTGAGTCAAAGCGCCACTTCCCATTTTCTGGTGGTTAATTGGAGATAAGAGTCTCACAGACTTTCCTGCCCGTGCTGGCTTTGAACCATGATCCTCAGATCTCAGCCTCCTGAGTAGCTAAGATTACAGGCATGAGCCACCAGCACCCAGCTTCACTGAGCTTTTTTGCTAAAAATAGGCACTTTACCACTTGAACCATAGCTCCATTCTGCTTTTTGGTAGTTCAAAGCCAGCCCAGGCAAGAAAGTCCATGAGATGCTTATCTCTAATTAACCACCAAAAAGCCAGAAGTAGAACTGTGGCTCAAGCAGCAGAAGGCCAGCCTTAAACAGAAAAGCTCAGGAACAACATCTAAGCCTTGAGTTCAAAGAGCCCCAAGACTGGCACCACAAAAAAAAAAAAAAAAAAAAAGTAATTCTATTCTAGGTTATGACAATTTTTTTTGTGGAAATAGTTTGCAAATTAGGAGCTGGGAAGGTGGCTCAGTGGTAGAGCGCTTGCCTTGCATGCATGAGGTCCTGGGTTCCATTCCTCAGCACCACATAAGCAAAAAAAAGAAAAAAGCCGGAAGTGGCGCTGTGGCTCAAGTGGTAGAGCGCTAGCCTTGAGCTGAAGAGCTGAGGGACAGTGCCCAGGCCCAGAGTTCAGGCCTCACGACCGGACCCCAAAAAAAAAATAAAAATTTAAAAACTGTTGCAAAATATAACAAACAGACTCAGTTGAGGCAGGAGAACTGAATTTTTGAGGCCTGCCTGAGTAACTTAGAGAGAACCTGTTTAAAACAAAGTAAAAACAACTAGGAATACAGCCCTAAGTGGTAGAGCACTTGACCTAACATATAAGCAGCCCTATTTTCAATCCCCAGAACCACAAAATATATTCATATATATACAATATATATCTACCAACAGGTAAATGGAAAAACAAAATGTGGCATATAAACATGATGGACTATTATTTATTCTTGACAGGGAAGGGGGTTGAGAAAGGATCACATCATATATCCCAAGAAGGCACTGCACTCACTATATAGCTCAGCCGGGCTTCAAACTTCGGCCTACATCTCCTAAGTGCTAGAATTAAAGGTGTATACCACCATAACTAAGAAAATTCAAATATATACTATAACATGGATGAAAATACATATGATAAAGAAAATAAGCCAGATATAAGCCAGGCACTTTGGTTCATGTCTATAATTCTAGCTACTCAAGAGACTGAGACCTGGAGGATCAAAGTTCAAGGCCGGCCCAGACAATAAATTCACTAGCCTCCATCTCCAAATAACTTGGCCCAAGTGGAAGATTGCCAACTTAACAAGCCTAGAAACAAAAAGGCCCTGAGCACAACCTTCTACCAAAAAAAAAAAAAAAAAAAAAAAAGCCAGACACAGGAGGGGTGTGAGGTGGGGAGGGGAGTTGCAGTTGGGGAGGTGGGGAGGAAGGATGGTAGGGGAAAAGCAAAGGAGGGGGTAACAATGCTCCATAGGAAATACACTCATTACCTTGCTCGTGTAACTGTAACCCCTCTCTACAGTATCTTTACAATAAAAAATATATATTTAATTTTTAAAAAGCCAGACACAAAGTCATAAATACTCTGTGATTCACTTCAGGTGAGGTATGGAAAATGAGTAAATTCATAGAGACAGAAAGTAGAATAGGGGTTTTATGGATATGGAGAGAGGATACAGAAAATACAATGAGTTCAAAATTTCTATTTGGGGATGATTTTAAAAAAAAATTCTTAGCCAGGCACTACTGGCTCATGCCTGTAATCCTAGCTACTCAGGAGACTGAGATCTGAGAAACATGGTTCAAAGTCAGCCGAAGCAGAAAAGTCCCTGAGACTCATTTCTCCAATAAAAGACTCATTTCTCCAATAAACTCCTAGAAAAAGCCAGAAGTGGCATTGTGGCTCAAGTGGTAGAGTGCTAGCCTCAAACACAAACCAGCTAAGGGACTGTGCCCAGGACCTGAGTTCAAGCCCCAGGACTAGCAAAAAAAAAAAATTCTTGAAGGAGAATTAGACATATGGCTCAAGTGGTACACTGCCTGATAGACAAATGAGGCCCTGAGTTCAAACCTAGTACTGTCAAAAAAAAAAGTCCTAGAAATGGATTTATTCAACACTAAATATTCTATTATACACTTTTAGACACACAATTTGTTTTTGTTTTTTTTTGTGGGGTCCGGTAGTGGGGCCTGAACTCTCGGCCTGGGCGCTGTCCCTCAGCTCTTCAGCTTAAGGCTAGCGCTCTATCACTTGAGCCATAGCGCCACGTCCGGCTTTTTGCTTTTTGCTTATGTGGTGCTGAGGAATCGAACCCAGGGCCTCATGCATGCAAGCGCTCTGCCACTGGGTCACCTTCCCAGCCCCTAGACACACAATTAAACAGCAGAGTCTAGCTGCAATTTCCTGCATGGTGGACAGAAAATATTTCTCTGTTCCTTTCTCTTTCTCATTTTTTCCCATTTCTCCTTTTATTTCTCCTTATTTTATCCTATTATAGAAAAAAAAAATGCTAAGACAAGGCACTGGTGGCTCCTACCTATAATCCTAGCTACTAAGGAGGCTGAGATCTGAGGACTGCTGTTCAAAGCCAGCCTAGACAGGAAAGTCTGTGGGACTCTTACCTCCAATTGACTAGCAGAAAACCAGAACTGGCATCATGGCTCAAAGTGGTAGAGCACTAGTCTTGAGCAAAAGAGACTCGGGGACAGCACCCAAGCCCTGAGTTCAAACCCCACAACCAACAAAAAAAAAAGCTAAAACCTGAAAAACAGATTATACAGTGAATGTTATATATACATATATATATATAATGAATGGTTTATATAATGAATGTTTTGTATATATAGATATACATATATATATCTATATATATAAAACATTCACTGTATAATCTGAATATATATATATATATATACATATATATTTACCACAGCATATGAATATATGAAAATAATAGAATACAACATCTTTTGCTTCCCTCTTGGAACAGTTCTGAATCTGACCCAGGACCCTGGAGATTCCCAAGACACTCAGGGAAGCCAGAATAAGTCTTTCTTCAATAATTCTAACACAATGCCTTTTTACCTCCCACTCTCTCGTGTGTAGTACATTCTTCCAAATGCATCTATTAAGCAGATAATAAAGAAATTTGAAAAAAATGTAAAATAATACCCTACTCCCACTAAGTTGTTGTTTTGCTTTGCAAAATATATTTTCCATTAAAGAATAGATTACGAGCCAGACGCTGGTGGCTTACACCTATAATCCTAGCTACTCAGGAGGCTGAGATCTGAGGATTGCGGTTCAAAGCCAGACTGGGGAAGAATGTCCTTGAGACTCTCATCTCCAATTAACCACCAGAAAACCAGAAGTGGCTCAAGTGGTAGAGTCTCCTTGAGCTGAAGAGCTCAGGGACAGCACCCAGGCCCATAGTACAAGCCCCATGACCAACAAAATAAATTTTTAAAAAATAGATTATGTAAGATATGTATTCAAATGTTTTTTTCTTTCATACGATTGTTTCTAACACATTTATAAGATTATTTCTTTGTTGCTTTGTATGTCCCTCCCCCCACGGTATAACCCCTGCTTTCACTGTATCTGATGTTGTTATAATTTGTGGAGGGGAAGGGA
Organism: Dipodomys spectabilis; assembly: GCF_019054845.1. Taxonomy (NCBI): domain Eukaryota; kingdom Metazoa; phylum Chordata; class Mammalia; order Rodentia; family Heteromyidae; genus Dipodomys; species Dipodomys spectabilis. The sequence goes on from NW_024870681.1 coordinate 9,651,593, forward strand.
AAAAACAAATCGTTTAAATAGGGATACAGGTGGACCCATTGCAACAATGAAACATACAAGTCCTTATGTCTTATGTCGAAAACGAACTTTACAACTTTGGTGGGGGGGGGGGGCGCGAAGGGTGGGGGGGGGGAGAAGGGTTCGGTGGGGGGAGGAGGGTTGGGTGGGGAGGGCGGGGGGGGGGGAGAGGGAGGATGGGATGCGAAGGGGAAACAAAGGAGGAGGCTACAATGCTTGATAAGAAATGTACTCATTATCTTGCCCATGTAATTGTAACCCCTCTGTACAGTATTTTCACAATAAAATAAAAAAGGAAAGAGATGTGGTTCAAGGAATAGAGTGCATGTCTAGCAAGCAAAAGGCCCTAAGTTCAAATCTAGAACTACCAAAAAGTTATGTTTATAGTCACGGTAGTACAATCCTGTAATCCTAGGATTCAGAGAACCAAGGCAGGATTGTGAATTCCAGATCAGCCAAGGCTACACAGTAAGACTGTCCTAAACAACAAGAAATAAACAAAAACTCCTGATCCTTAGCCTACATGCATATATACATATACATATATATATATATATATATATATATATATATATATATATATATACCTTACCTGCTGTCCATTTCGGATAAAAGTTCCAAACCAAGTCCGGACTTTTGCATTTGTTCCAAGAAGCAAACCACTAACAAAACAAACTAAGTCACTCACTCCATCTTCACACGCTTCATTTTTAGTATGATCCAATGTCAAAGCTACTCCAAGACCTGGCAAGTGACATTCTTCCACCTAAAACAACCAAGTGAACACATTAAACTCAGAATCATAAGGAAAGGAGCTGGGATGTTTCAAGATTTAACATATCTAATGTTTATAGGAAGAGATCTCAGAAAACAAAAACTCAGAAAAGTAACACATTTAATATGTAACTAAAATTCCCAAGCTCTACAAGATTCTGAAACCATTTTGGCCAAAGCACACTGTCCCCATAAAGGTTCTGTGTCATAAGAACAACAGGATTTCTTACCACCATGCCTCGGACCTTGAGGGCCTGAGAAGGGTTCATTTTACATAAGAAGCGTAAGGCATCTGTCCTGCGCCTTCCTCCAAGACTTTCTTCATCTTGTCGTTCTCCATTTTTGATCAAGCCCCTACAAACTAATTATGTAAACACTTCTATTATTTTACATTTTGTTATAAACCACGGGCACCACCAGTGGCTCATGCCTATAATCCTAGCTACTCAGGAGGCTGAGATCTGAGGATCGTGGTTCAACCCAGCCTAGGCAGGAAACTTGGTGGGACTCTAATCTCTAATAAACCACTAAAAAAACAGAAGTGGCCCTGTGGCTCAAGTGGTAGAGCACTCGCTTTGAGAGTGTAGGGACAGTGCCCAAGCCCAGAGTTAAAAAAAAAAAAAAAAAGACAAGTTTTAAACCATTTTTTCCTACCCTTGACAATCATTTATGTAGATTAGATATCACAGAAGAAAATCTTCAGGGAACTTGAAAGTATAGCGATATAAACAAGGGCAAAATGACACAAAGGAAGAAAAGGATTCAAAAAATGAACAGCAACCTGTAGGGACAATAACACCCAAACACTTGTACTATAGACCCAGAAAGATCAAAGGCCTGACATGTATTTGATCCAGAGGTAGTGGGTGCAAATCTGCTATCATGAAGTGAGGAGACAGAGGCGAAAGACCTAGAGTTGCTGGCAGGCTGAGCTACTTAATGAGACCTTGCATGAGAAGAAAAAAAAAGGGGGCTGGGGATGTGGCTTAGTGGTAGAGTGCTTGCACAGCATGCATGAGGCCCTGGGTTTGATTCCTCAGTACTACATAAACAGAAAAAGCCAGAAGTAGCACTGTGGCTCAAATGGCATGAAGCTAGCCTTGAGCACAAAGAAGCTCAGGGACAGAGCCCAGGCCCAGAGTTCAAGCCCCATGACCAACAACAACAACAAAGAAAATTATACTTACCTTCATTAAAACTATCAGGAACATTGGCCACTAAGAGACATAAGAACCAGGCACCATTTTTAACGTGTAGTAAGGCTTCAGCTACATCAACAATAGGAAGCAGAGAAGGGAGTTCTATAAGAAAACAAGTTAATGTCACTATTAGAGTGATGATTCACTGTGTTATAAATTAAATATCAAGATATCATCAATATGCAATTAATGTACTTTTGTTCTCATCGTTTAGAGTTGAGCTATTCAGTAGGATTGCGATTAGCCACATATGGATATTGAAACTTAAATAAAACTTAGAAAGAAAAATTCAGTCCCTCAGTTATACTATATACTTCAATTAATTCATAGCCTATGTGGTGACTGAAGTCTAACAGGACAGCATAAGAGACACTGTAGAAAGTAGTATTGACATTGTTGGTCTAAATATACTTCACAAAAATCTTCTTTTCTTTTCTTTTTTTTTTTTTTTTTTTTGGGTCCGGTCGTGGGGCCTGAACTCTGGGCCTGGGCGCTGTCCCTCAGCTCTGCAGCTCAAGGCTAGCGCTCTACCACTTGAGCCACAGCACCATTTCCGGCGTTTTTCTTTTTGCTTATGTAGTGCTGAGGAATTGAACCCAGGGCCTCAGGCGTGCAAGGCAAGCGCTCTACCACTGAGCCACCTTCGCAGCCCTCTTCTTTTCATTTTTATAGCTTCTTGCTATTATTCCTATGATACATACTTAATATTTTAAAAATTTGGAAAGTACAAAAAGGTACCTAGAAGAAAATTTAAACTATCTGTAATCCTATTTTTCCAAGTTAAGAACATTAAACTGGGCTGGGAAGGTGGCCCCACGACCGGACCCAAAAAAAAAAAAAAAAAAAAAAAAAACATTAAGCTGGGTGCTGGTAACTTATGTCTCTAATCCCAGATACTCAGGAGACTGAGATCTGAGGACTGAGGTTTGAAGCTAGCCTGAGCAGAAAAGTGCATGAGACTCTTATCTCTAATTAGCCATCTAAAAGCTGGAAATGGAAGTGTGGCTCAAATGGTAGAGTGCCAGCCTTGAGCAAACAATGTTAAGGGACAGCAGCACTCAGGTCCCACCCACATCTAATCCCATTACCAGAACCAATAAAAAATAGAACAAGGGGGCTGGGAATGTGGCTTAGTGATTAAGTGCTTGCCTGGCGTGCATGAAGCCCTGGGTTTTATGCCTCAGAACCACATAAACAGAAAAAGCAGGAAATGGTTCTGTGTTTCAAGTGGTAGAAAACTATCCTTGAGCAGAGAGGCTCAGGGCAGAGCCTAAGCCCTCAGTTCAAGGCCCAGGACTGGCAAAAAAAAAAGAAGAACAAGGGCAAAGAATGTTATTAGTGGTAGAGTGCTTGCCTAGCATGCATGAGGCCCTGGGTTCGATTTCTTGGTACCACATAAACACAAAAAAAATAAATAAAGGGCTGAGAATGTGGCTTAGTGGTAGAGAGATTCCCTAGCATGCATGAAGCCCTAAGTTCCATTCCTCAGTACCACATAAACAGAAAAAACCAGAGGTGGTGCTGTGGCTCAAGTGGTAGAGTGCTAGCCTTTAGCAAAAGAAGCTCAGGGACAGTGCCCAGACCCTCAGTTCAAGCCCAGGTCTGGCAATAAATAAGTCAATAAATATTTTTTTTGGGGGGGGGGTGGGTCTGGTCGAGGGGCCTGAACTCTGGGCCTGGGTGCTGTCCCTCAGCTCTTCAGCTCAAGGCTAGCGCTCTACCACTTGAGCCAAGCACCACTTCCCGCTTTTTCCTTTTTGCTTATGTGGTGCTGAGGAATCGAATCCAGCACTTAATGCATGCAAGGCAAACACTCTACCACTGAGCCACCTTCCCAGCCCCAATAATTTTTTTTTAAGCTGGAACTGGTGTTTTGGCTCAAGTGGTAGAGCACTAGCCTTGAGTACAAAGAGGCTCAGGAGCCAGGTGCTGGTGGTTCACACCTGTAATTCTAGCTACTCAGGAGACGGAGTTCTGAGGATCACGGTTCAAAGCCAGGTGGGACAGGAAAGTCCATGAGACTCTTATCTCCAATAAACCACTAGAAAACCGGAAGTAGTGCTGTGGCGGTAGAGCACTTGCTCTGAGCTGAAAAGCACAAGGACAGTACCCAAGCCCAGAGCTCAAACCCCACAACTAACCAAAAAGAAAAAAAAAAAAAAAGGCTCAGGGACCATGTCCAGGACCTGAGTAAAAGGGGAAGAAAACAAAAACACTTAAAAACCAAAAATAGAACAGGTGCTGATGGCTCATACCTGTAATTGGAGCTACTCAGAAGGCTGAGATCATATGAGGTTTGTGGTTCAAAGTCAGCCCAGGCAAAAAAGTCCCCACGAGAATCTTATCTCCAATTAATGACTCAAATACCAGAGGTTACCGGTACTGTGGCTCAAGTGGTAGAGTGCTAGCCTTGAGCATAAAGAGGTTCAGGACAGCACCTAGGCCCTGAGTTCAAGCTCCACAACCAATCAGAAAAAAAAAGAGCAATTTCTTTTCCTCTTCATAGTATCGTTTTTGTTCTAATTTTCATTAAAACTTCCACTTTACTCCTTGCTTTTTCCTAACATTCTATAAACTTTTTTCAAAAAGCATTCAAAAACAGGGGCTGGGAAGGTGGCCCAGTGGTAGAGCGCTTACCTTGCATGCCTGAGGCCCTGGGTTTTTTCCTCAGCACCACATAAGCAAAAAGAAAAAAGCTGGAAGTGGCGTTGTGGCTCAAGTGGTAGAGCGCTAGCCTTGAGCTAAAGAGCTGAGGGACAGCGCCCAGGCCCAAAGTTCAGGCCCCACGACTGGACCTCCCCCCCCCCAAAAAAAAAGCATTCAAAAACATTAAAATTAATAAATATATCCTATTATGTCATACTTTACAAATAATGTAAGTCCTTTAATCATTGTTCTACTATAATTAATTTTAAGTGAAATTGTTAAGGCATATTTTTATTTATTTATTTATTTTTTATTTTTTTTTTTTGGGTCCGGCCGTGGGGCCTGAACTCTGGGCCTGGGTGCTGTCCCTCAGCTCTTCAGCTCAAGGCTAACGCTCTACCACTAGAGCCACAGCGCCACTCCCAGCTTTTTTCTTTTTGCTCATGTGGTGCTGAGGAATCGAACCCAGGGCCTCATGCATGCAAGGCAAGTACTCTACCACTGAGCCACCTTCCCAGCCCCAAGGCATATTTTTAGTAGATGATACTTAACACATTAACATTCCAGGTGAAGAACTTACACAATGTTACTGAACAAAAACCTGTATGTGCAATATATTTAGCCACTCAGCACAGTACCTGCTTGTAAAATACAAAGTACATCTGCAGCTTCCTCCAAATACACAGGACTCTCAAAGAGTTCAGAAGACTTGAAAAAAAATTCTCCATTGGACTCAGATACCTTAAAAAATATATTTTTAAAAACAAGCTGTTAATGTCAAGTAATGAATTAAATAAGTCCCTTACTATTTCTGTAATTGACTGTTGAGCTCACAGACCACAATTTCTAATATGTAACAGAACATGCAGTATTTGATGAATTTCAACCAATTTAACCATTACTACTCAAACATAGTGGTATTAGTCTTATGAAACTCTAAAGCAAGACAAAAGAATAATTAAAGATACTTTTTTAAAAAGTCATTTTAAACAAAGCAATATAGCAAAGACAAAGTCATTCATTTCTGAATGAACTATGGGAAAAATAACGAGTAAGCCGGGTGCCAGTGGCTTAGGCCTGTATTCCTAGCTACTTAGGAGGCTGAGAACTGAGGATCACAGTTCAAAGCCTTAGGCCTGTATTCCTAGCTACTTAGGAGGCTGAGAACTGAGGATCACAGTTCAAAGCCAGCCTGGGAAGGAAAAGTCTTTCCTAGCAAGGAAGCAAGAGACCCAGGTTCAATCACAAGTGTGGGGGGTGAAAAATAGTACTCAGTAACTTTTTTGAAATTTTCCGACATTGTGTCACCATATTTCCTATAAAGAACACTAAACAACTAAATGTGTCAGAGGAAAAAGATCAGTTATTTTATCATTGCCATCAAGTAATGTACTAAGGAAAATATTCAGGAAAAAATGTATTTGAAATCCAAGAGGTAATATTAGTACAGTGGGAAAGAATGGAAAAAAATTATTTCAATCAATAAATTATAAGATTCGTAACATATCCTCAAAATACCACCTCAGCCAGGCACCAGTGGCCTACACCTGTAATCTTAGCTACTCAGGAGGCTGATATCTGAGGATTGCGATTCAAAGCCAGCCCAGGCAGGAAAGTCCATGAGACTCTTATCTCCAATAAACAACTCAGAAAACCAGAAGTGGCACTGTGGCTCAAGTGGTAGAGCGCTAGCCTTGAGCTGAAGAGCTGAGGAACAGTGTTCAGGCCCAGAGTTCAAGCCCCATGACTGGCAAAAAAAAAAAAAAAATACTACCTCAAACTAGATAAAACCAGTCAGAGTACCTATAGCTTACACCTGTAATCCTAGCTACTCAAGAGGTTGAGATCTGAGGATCACAGTTTTGAAGCCAGCTGGGGCAGGCAAGTTTCTTATCTCTATTAACCACCAAAGCCAAAAAGGGAGCTGTGGCTCAAGTGGTAGAGCACAGAAAAGAGTTCAAGCCCCAGAACCATCACCAAAAAAAAAAACTAAGAAAGAAATAAGAGCTAAAATCCTCTACCAGTATTTTCTTTGGAAACAGAATTTAGTCTTTTTTTGTCCACAATTGATTAAACTAAATTGATTTACAATAATTTAACCAATAACTCTGCCTCAAAAATTCTAGCCTAATATACAAACCATGTTAAGATGAAGATCCAATTTAGTTCTTTGTGTGATAGAGCCTTCATATTCTGAAATTTTAAATTCAGAGTTTTGATGAAGCAAAATTACCCACAAGGCCCATGACTTAATCTACAATTTTTCTGAGAAGAAAACTTCAATTGCCTTCATTAGGGGCTGTGAAGTCAGCAGATGTGCCAGGCTAACCAATAAACACCCTACATTCAAAGCTGGGCGCTGGTGGCTCATGCCTGTAATCCTAGCTACTCAGGAGGCTGAGATCTGAGGATCATGGTTCAAAGCCAGCCGGGGCAGGAAAGTCCCTGAGACTCTTTTTTTTTTTTTTTTGTTGGTTGTGGGCCTGAACTCTGGGCCTGGGCAGGGCACTGTCCCTCAGCTCTTCAGCTCAAGGTTAGCCCTCTACCACTTGAGCCACAGCGCCACTTCCAGCTTTTTCTGCTTATGTGATGCTGAAGAATCGAACCCAGGGCCTCATGCATGCAACGCAAGCACTCTACCACTGAGCCACCTTCCCAGCCGTCCCTGAGACTCTTATTTCCAATAAACCACTAAAAAAGCAGAAGTGGCACTGTGGCTCAAGCAGTAGAGTGCTCGCCTTGAGCTGAAGGGCGCAGGGACAGCGCCCAAGCCCAGAGTTCAAGCCCCAAGACCAACAAAAACAAAACACCCTACATTCAATCCCGTTTTGCTATTATTCACTGTCATCTGTGAGGTATGTTTAATGTTCATCCTGTGTCTCAGTGTATTACACACATTTTCTCAGTTAGGTTCACTATGTTTATGAGACAAATTCTATCCTGTGACACTATTACCAAGTTGGCAATTAATACAAATCTGGGTAAGAGTTCCTTTCTAAATGCTAAGAAGTCACTGTATCGATTCCAAACAGGTAAAGAAGAAAATCCTTACAAAAGAAAACTCAGAACAGGCATAAATGAGAGAAAACAGTCATTAAAGAAGGAAAGCATGCTTTTAATATTTCGGCCTTTGATACACAAATCAAATAGAAATACTAATAAAAAGAAAATGCAGCATGCCTGCCTTCTTCCCTTTATTTTTGTCTACATTTCCATGTGTAGACAGTCAATCATAAATACTTTCAAGTCTGGTTTAAAAAGTATATGCACCTTGTTCATAATCGCCAACAGCTCACTAAGCACAAGTCGCAATCGACGAGGTGAATCACTGTGTTCAAATTCTAGAGTCAAACCATGCTGAAGCTGCGATACCAGGATGCTCTCTCCACCACCTCCTCCAAGTTTATGCCTAATGAAGTAGAAACATAAAATAACAATTAGACAAATACTAGTATGGAAATAGATGAATAAAAATTAGCTGTTATGTGAGCCAGGCACTGATGGCTCACTTTTGTAATTCTAGCTACTCAGGAAGCTGAGATCTGAGGATCGCAGTTCAAAGCCAGCCCATGCCAGAAAGTCCATGAGACTCTTATCTCCAATTAGCCACCAGAAAACCAGAAGTGGTGCTGTGGCTCAAAGTCCTACAGCACTAGCCTTAAGCAGAAAAGCTCAGGAACAAAAGCCAGATCCTGAGTTCAAGCCTCATTAACAGATCAAAAAACAAAAAAACAAATTAGCTGTTATGGAAATAATCTACAAAACAATCCACATTTTAAATATTCTCTATGACTTCTGAAATAATATTTCATTTGACAATCTATTTCAGGAATATCATAACTGAGTGCTAACATGCAATTGTGTTAAAAACAATAGCTTGCTTCTGGAATTACAACAGGCAGGAAAGGATATAACATAAGCCCAGACTCTTTGTGAATCAAGGTAATCTTAAAAATAAAACTCCCAAGTGATTCCAAGAAATCTTTCCAATCTAGGGGAAGTATCCTACTCATTTCCCACAGAGAATATTGAAGTAAATATAATAGCACATGGTCAAATTTCTCCACACAGCACTTTTTTGGGGGGGGGCGGGCTGGTCCTGGGCATGAACTCTGGGCCCAGGCACTGTCCCTAAGTTCCTTTTTAGCTCAAGGCTAGTGCTCTACCACTTGAGCTACTGAGGCACTTTTGGCTTTTTCTGTGATTAATTAGAGATGAGAGTCTCACAGAGTTTCCTGACTGAGCTGGCTTCAAACTGCAGATCCTCAGATATCAGCCCCCTGAGTAGCTAGAATTACAGGCATCAGTGCCTGGCTTACACAGCATTTCATAATGCAGAAGAATCTGGAATTTTAATTATAAATAGAAAAGACCTAGATAAAATGTTCTCCAAAGTTGGGATTCTCATTCTTCTTTTTTCTGGAAGAGCTCTAAAAGCTCTGAAGAACAAATGACTTTCCATTTCCTGAAAATCCATATACTATACAACGTAAGGGTACCTAAGCTGCTGTTCTTTGCTGGCATCTTGTTCTAAAGCATGAAAGTCTACAGACAATAATGCAACGATAGAGTTGACGGCTTCCACTCCAGACAAAAGGCGAAGGATAAGTTTTTTATCCTGAGCCCAGCTTTGGCTCTGGTCAGCAGGAGCACAAAGTGCCATCCGCACCAAGCAGGGCAGGAGAAGTCTTAATTCCGGGTCACTTAAAGAGGCCAGGCGAACAACATCCACCTTCTGCATTGCCTCAAAAGCAAAAGGGCTGACAAACTGAAGGCTGGTACACTCCATCACTGTTGAACCTGATGCCTGAAAATCAAACAAACAAAATAATGAAAGAAGCATAATGTTTCCATACATATGATCACCTTTCTTTTCAAACACCTGAGCCCAGTGCCTGTAATCCTAGCTGTTCAGACCTAGCTATTGAGATCTGAGGACTGCAGTTCAACACCAGCCAGGCAGGAAAGTCTACGAAATCATACCTCCAATTAACCACCAAAAGCCAAAGTGGAGCTATGGCTCAAATAGTAGAGTGCTAGCCTTGAGAAAAATAAACTCAAGGACAGCACCCAGGCCCTGAGTTCAAGCCTCAGGACTGGCGCACATACACGCACATACACGCATGCGCACATGCACGCACAGGCACAAACTGAAAAGTGTGTTGCTTCTTTAGTAGAAGCCTATGTTGGCCATGTTCCTGTCTCAATTAAAAATCAGGCCTCTCTGCCTCCTTATATTTCTATTGCCATCTGGAAAATGAAAAAGAAAACAATGTATATTAACTTCTCTTCCAGACTTAGGAATCTTCTGCTACAATACTCTTGTACAAAGAAGGAATATGAGGTCTAGAGAATTTAGTTAAGGATAGAATTACTAATGTTAGTTTTTTACGGTTTAGATGAAACCCCCCATACACTAAATCCATGCCCAAGACTTTCCAGTGTGATCCAGGAGATTTGAAAGAAAGTGAGTGAACCAGGCACTGATGGCTCACGCTTATAATCCTAGCTACCCAGAAGGCAGAGATCTGAGAAACGCAGTTCAAAGCCAGCCAGGCAGGAAAATCTGTGAGACTCTTATCTCTAATAAACCACTCAGAAAACTGGAAGTGGCACTGTGGCTCAAGTGGTAGAGCACTAGCCTTGAGTTGAAGAGCTGATGGACAGCGCCCCGGCTCAGAGTTCAAGCCCCACAACCAACAAAAAAAAAAAAGAAAAGAAAAAAGAAAGTGAATGAGCCAGGCACCACTGGCTGGCTGTAATCTGATGATCAAGATTTAAAGCCAGCCAAGAACACAAAAGTCTGTGAGGTTTTTTGTTTTTTTGTTTTTTTTTGGTCGGTCATGGGGCTTGAACTCTGGGCCTGGGCATTGTACATCAGCTCTTCGGCTCAAGGCTAGTGCTCTATCACTTGAGCCATAGCACCACTTTTGGTTTTCTGGTGGTTCATTGGAGATAAGAGTCTCAAGTATTGGAGTTCCAGTGGCGTAATCGGTTAGCGCGCGGCACTTACAAGAGTCTCAAGAATTTTCCTGCCCGGGCTGGCTTCGAACCTCGATCCTTATATCTCTGCCTCCTGAGTAGCTAGGATTACAAGAGTGAGCCACCAGTGCCCACCAGTTGTGAGGTTCTTATCTCCAATTAACCACCAAAAAGCCTGAAGTGGAGCTATGGCTTAGGTGGTAGAGCTCCATTCAGCCTTAAGATCAAGCACTAAATTCAAGCCACAAAGTCAGAACAAAAGAGGAGGAAAAGGAGGAGGGAGAAGGGGTGGGAGGGGGAGGAAAGAAGGGAAGGGGGAGAGGAAGAGGAAAAGGGGAGAGGGACAGACAGAAGAGACAGGCGGGAGAGAGGGAGAGACAGAGAGAATATAACCATAATCAAAACTCTAGAACTCTAGTTTCACATGCCTACCTGCTACAGGCAAAGCACAGTAGGGTATCTCTTCCCTACCCTCCATGAGTAGATGAAAACAGTGATAAATCAGCTGGCTAGACAAGTAATGTCAGTTAAGGCTCTGAAGGCCACTCCGCTATGCTGTGTCTCCCATGTCACTGAACACAAGCAGAGAGGAGGGGACAAGTCGAGTCTCACTTGGGCACCTCTCCTCACGAATAATCAAACACAGCAACAAAAAGGGAGAGGGCAGCTCATCGCTGCCAGCCTCTGAAGACCCACTCCGGGCACAGCTGGACGGGACAAGTCGGGGGCAGAAACACTGCGGGAGACAAAGGTCTTTATCCAGAGGGCCGAGGAAGCCAAAGAGCTCCACCTCAAGAGTTGGAGAGAGGTGTGGACCGGTCCTGACAAGAACCCACCGTTCCCTCGGCCAGAGAGAAGTCAGGCCAGCTGCTGACAAAGAGCAAGGACGCGAGGAAGAGGGAGGAGCGGACTCTTCGTACCTGAAGATCTACTCTCGAGACACTCAGGACCCCACCCAGATCCCGCGTCTTAAGAGGCGGGACGCGGCAGAAATCGAGAGCGCGGTCCGAAGTCGGGCCTAGGCGATTATCCGGATCCCTAAACTCCAGCTGTACCCCCGAGTGGATTCGGACACCGAGAACTCAGTGCGGGGACACAGCCGGGTCGTTCGATAACGATGGGAACACCGCCCAGAGGGAAAAGTCAGTCTGAAGAGAAGGAAAAGCGGAGGAGACTTTCTCAAACTGCAGCCAGCACCTTCATTCATCCCCTGCGCCGGGCTCCTGCCGGCCACCGTACTGAGGGAGGCACAGCGGCTAAGAGAGGAAGTCCCGGCCTCCGCGCCGGCGCCGCGGCGCGCGTGCGCGGGCCCGCCCCTCCCTCCACCCTGTCAGCTCCGTGCAGTTACTCAGGAAGCTTCGAGTGTAGGTTCCAGTCCCTTTTATTTGCCTTAAAAAATGCAATCTTTGGCATTTTTAGATTTGGCCTATAAGAGCTTTATTTCTTGTTTATTTTCTTGGCGGTAGTGGAGTTTGCACTCATGCTTGCTAGGCAGGCACTGTGCCACGTGAGGCTTGTGTACAGCCTAGTTCCAGTGGTTTCCCCAGAACCACCACCAGTGTCTTTTCTTCTAAATTAGTTTCATCACTGCAGGATTATCGTGACATACAAATAATGAAATGAATGCGAAAGAAATATTTAACTGTATCCACTATTCTCTGACCTAAACATACTAACACGCTCAGATTTCCTTCCTTTAACTCTCTGCCTTTGCCTTCCCAGCACCCAAAGTTCTAGATTCCCAGGATTTGTATTTAAGTGAATTTTAAAACAATCTTATCCCAAACCTCCTTCCACTTTCAACTTCCCACATCCAAAGACCAAAGGGTTTTGTATTGTTTTGAGAAAGGGCTTCACTATGTATCTCAGGCTGGCCTTGAAATCAATCTTACTGCTTCAAATTCCCAGTAAGATATTCTTTCATTACTCATGAAAATAAACAAGTGCCCCGGAGGGCATCAGGAGGTGGAAAGACACCCCCACCCATGTTCATGGATTGGCAGAATATCGTAAAAATGGCTATACTACCGAAGGCAATCTGCAAATTCAATGCAATACTCTTCAACATCTCAGTGTCATTATTCACAGAGATAGAGAAAACAATCCAAACATTCACTTGGAACCATAAAAAGTCTTTACTAACCAAAGCAATCTTGAGCAAAAGAAGCAATGCTTGGTATTGACATAAAAACAAACTAATGGAAGAAATGAGGAGACCTAGAAATAAACCCGTGTGTGAAATGTACACTAGGGCCATCTGATTTTTTTAATAAGGGAGCTAAAAATATGTTGAGAAAAAAAACCTGTTCAACCAATGGTGCTGTAAAAACTGGATGCCCATATGTAGAAGACAAATACTGGATTCTCTAATCTGTCACCTTGTCCTAAGTCAATTCAAATACCTCAATGTAAGACCTAAACTACTATAGAAAAGTATAGAGGACACATTACACCTTATTGTCATAGGAAGGAACTTCTTCCTGAGTAGAATCCCAGGAGCTGAGCAAATAGTTGACAAATGAGGATTGATCAAGAGTTTTCAATCCTTATTTCAATGAATATCACCAACAGCTTGAGTTGCTTAAGCCAGAAACATGGTGGTCATCCTAATCTCTACTCCTTTCACCAAATTGGTACAAGTCTTTCAAGTCATTGAAACTATTTCAATAAGCATTACATAGAACTTAGACACACTCATGTAAATAACTTAGCTATTAGTTTATGAGTTTAATTCTATTTTCTATCTAGTCAACTATCTACACTAAAATAATTCATCTTTAAATAGTTGGACAGAGCTGTTTCAACATGTCAGTTTATGAGTCCAATACATCTTGACCAATGTCACCTCTCCCTATCATTCCCTCCCAACTCTTAACATTTTTAAAAGGTCCTGTAGCTTGTTTCATTAAGTAGGATTATTTCACAAATAACAAAAACCTTCAAAGTAGCCCCAGGGATAAATAGAAATTACAAAATCTCTGTCATAGGACTGTATCATATACCATACCTTTTGTGACTATAAAGTATTTGAAGAAATGATCATGTATGTCTGTCCTCGGGCTGGAACTTTAGGCCTGGGTGCTATCTCTATGCTTTTTTGCTCAAACCACATTACCAGTTGAACCACAGTTCCACTTCTTGCATTTTGGTGGTTAATTGAAGTGTATCCTAAACTTTCCTGCTTAGATGGCAGTGGAGGGGCATCTGTGACCCATGTCTATAATCCTAGCTACTCAATGAACTAAAATCTGAGAATCCAGCTTCAAATGCAAGCCCAAGCAGACAAATCTGAAACTTATTTCCAATTAACCAGCAGAAAAGACAGAGGCATGGCTTAAGTGGTAGAGGGCCAGCCTTAAAAGAAAAGCTAAAAACAAGAGACCCTGAATTTTAACCCCAGTGTACGTACACACACACACACACACACACACACACACGAGTTATTACTGTGTTCATTTGTAAAAGAACAGATTTTCAAAGTTTTTTTTTATGGTCCATCTTATTAAGGCTTGAACTCAGGGCCTGGGTGCTGTACCTGAGCTTTTTTGCTCAAGGTTAGCCCTCTACTACTTGAAGCCATAGAACTACATCTGGTTTCTTGGTGTTTAAGAAGCAGCCTGAAGGATTTTCAAGTTGTGCTTTGAGGGCTGTTTAAATTTATCACTTTGTGAGATCTTTTTCTGTGTAATATGTAGCAGCAAAAGAGGGGGTTCTTTAAAAGAAACACCTTTATAGTCACAAAAGACCATTCTTTTCCATTTTTATTTTTTGGTGCAATACTAGGGCTTGAAATCAAGGCCTTCCTCTCTCCCAAAGGTGTCTTTTTTTTTTTTTTTTTGCCAGTCCTGAGACTTGAACTCAAGGCCTAGTCACTGCCCCTGAGCTTCTTTTACTCAAGGCTAGCATTCTACCACTTTGGCTACAGGCACCCTAAGGTTTTTAGATCTTGGTGGGCATACTAGCATTTGAGCCACTGGCAACAAGAGCAAAATAGCATTAAGTTTTGTTGGGTCATTCTAAAAAAAAAAAAATTGTTTTAATTTTCAGGAAAGCACTCCTAAAGAAGAAACAGAAAGGGCTAGGAATGTGGCTTGGTGGTAAAGTGCTTGCCTAGCATGCATGAAGCCCTGGGTTTGCTTCCTCAGTACCACATAAACAGAAAAAGCTGGAGGTGCTGTGACTCAAGCTGTGGCTCCTGTTGGAGAGTGCTATCCATGAGCAAAAAGAAGCTCAGGAACAGTGCCCAGACCCTGATTTCAAGTCCCAGGACTGGCATTAAAAAAAAAAAAAAGCACCTGAAAAATAGAAAACAAAGTTGGGTGCCAGTCTCTCAGGATACTGAAATCTGAGGAATAAGTGTCAAAGCCAGCCTGAGCAGAAAAGTTCAGACCCTTATCTCCAAAAACTCTCAATAAAGCCAGAAGTGGAGGTAGGGCTCAAGTGGTTAGAGTGCTAAGTGAGATTGTGAGGCTGTGAGTTCAAGTCCCAGTATTTGGTGCATATACACAAATTAAAAAAATAGAGAACAGAATGGATGAAACAGGAATACACAATAAAGTTTAAAAGACAAACTTTCATCATAAGCCATAGTGAAATTCTTTTCCTCTGCTGTTTTAACTTGCATGAAACAGTCAAATAGGCCAGTGTTCTTAAGACTTCTATAATCTTAGCTATATATTTTTGGTGTGTTGGGTGGGGGTTGGGAAAATTGTCAGATAGAAACCTGAACTGCCAAACTTGAATAATAAAATCTTGTTATGCAAAGTTTGGACATTTTCATTCACATGTTTAAAAGATAATAGTTTCCAGTAAATGTCCATGTTTCCTTGAACAATATCTCAATGTTATCTGTCCTAAATCACTTTAGTTCAAACTGTATTTCTACCTTTATTCTGCAGTTGATTCTCTGCCTGTAGATTTCTCAAATAGCTTCAATGACCACCATTCCAAAGTATTTTGGAATCTGTGTGTGTGTGTGTGTGTGTGTGTGTGTGTGTGTGTGTGTCTGTCTGTCTGTCTGTCTGCTGGTACTGGCTGATGTTTTTAACTCAGGGGTTCATGCTCTTCTTTAGCTTTTCCTCAACACTGACACCCTATCAATTTAGCCACAACTCCATTTCTGGCTTTTTATTGGTTTAAGTGGAGATAAAGAATCTCAGTTATTCTGTCTGGACTGGCTTCAAACTTTGATCTTTAAATTTCAGACTCTTAGCCAGGTGCCAGTGGCTTATGCTTGTAATCCTAGCTATGCAAGAGGCTGGGATCTGAAGATGATAGGTTGAAGCCAGACTGGTATCTCCAGTTAACCACTCCAAAACCAGAAGTAGAACTATGGATCAAAGTGGTAGAGCACCAGTCTTGAGGAAAAAGTCCAGGGGCAGCATCCAGATCCTAAGTTCAAGCCCCATGACCTAAGTTCAAGCCCCATGACCTACCAAAAAAAAAAAAAAATCAGACTCTTAAGTACAGTATCTAGGATTGCAAGCATGAGCCACCAGTGCCCAACAGGGCTCATTCTTAATTTTTATGAATTCTTTTTCAGGTATATTGTGATTTTAAAATAACTAATCAGAAAAAGCCAAAACATGTTAGTGTTGATTCTAAATATTCAGTCAGGCACCAGTAGGTCATGCCTGCAATTATAGCTACTCAGGAAGCTGAGATTCAGAAAAACTCTCATCTCTAAAATAGCCAGAAAAAAGCCAGGTTGTAGGCATGACTCTAGTACAGGTCCAGCAGGGGAAGCTGAATAAGTGTAAACAAGGCAAGTTGAGTAAGGTGTTGAGTTCAAACCCTGCTCCTAGCAAAAAAAAACAAAAAACAGTAAATGTAATTATACTTAAGACTAGAACACTAGTATTAATTTACCTCACAAGTTTAACAAATACGTTTGTATAAATAATGTGCTACTGATGAGTTCAAGATAAACTTCATGAGTAATTTACAACATTTCATGATATTCAACATAGTTCACATACTTTTTACCTCTATTTCTTCTCCTTAAAAAGAATCTATACCCAATGCCAGTTGCTGAAGACTGTAATCCTCACTACTCAGGAGACTGAGATATAAGGATCATGGTTTCAAAGCTAGCCTTGTCAATAAAGTCTGTGACAATCTTTTTTTTTTTTTCCCCCTTTGGCAGTCCTGGGGCTTGAACTCAGGGCCTGGGCACTGTCCCTGAGCTTCTTTTGCTCAAGACTAGCACTCTACTACTTGAGCCACAGCACCACTTCTGGCCTTTTCTGTTTATGCGGTACTGAGGAATTGAACCTAGAGTTTCATGCATGCTAGGCAAGGACTCTACCACTAAGCCACATCCTCAGCCCTTCATTTTCTGTGTTTATGTGGTACCAAGGAATTGAACCCAGGGCCTCATGCATGTTAGGCAAGCACTTTACCACTCAGCCACATTCCCAGCACTGTGAAAATCTTATCTCCACTAAACTAAAAAAAAAAAAAAAAGCCAGAAATGGAGTTGTGGCTTAAGTAGAAGTGCTAGCCTTGAGCAAAAAGTACAAAGTACAAAGACAATACCCAGGCCGAGTTCAAGCCACACAGAGAGAGAGAGAGAGAGAGAGAGAGAGAGAGAGAGAGAGAGAGAGAGACAGACAGACAGACAGACAGACAGACAGAGACAGAGACAGACAGAGGGGGGAGAGAGAGGGAGTGGGAGAGGGAGGAAGGGAGGGAAGGAAGAAGGGAGAGAGGGAGGAAGAGAGAGAGGGGAGTCTACATGGAGAACTTGAATGGGGAATTTGGAAGAAAAGATTCTCAAAGATGGGGCTGGGAAGGTGGCTCAGTGGTAAAGCGCTTGCTTTGCATGCCAGAGGCCCTGGGTTCGATTCCTCAGCACCACATAAGAAAAAAGAAAAAAGCTGGAAGTGGCGCTGTGGCTCAAGTGGTAGAGCACTAGCCTTGAGCTGAAGAGCTGAGGGACAGTGCCCAGGCTCAGAGTTCAGGCCCCACGACCAGACCCCCCCCCCCCACAAAAACAAAAAAAAAAGATTCTCAAGGAAGGAAGCAGTACTTGAGCTTTTACAATTTTGGGTTACGCAAGATAAAGATTTCATGGGGCTAAGGGCCAGTGGTTCAAGTCTATAATTCTTGCTGCTTGGAGGCTAAGATCTGAGGATTGAGGTTTGAAGGGTGGCTGGGCAAACAAATCTTTAAGATTCTTATCTGCCATAAATGAGCAAAAAGCCAAAAGCCAGAAGTAGAGGGGTGGCTGAGGCAATAATATATGAAGTCCTGAGTTCAAGTTGTATTTAGTCACACAAAATAACTTTGTACAAAAGGTAAAAAACAAATCAGAGATAAAGTTCGAGATAAAAAAAATTATGATAGCTTCAATACCATATACTTCCTTTTTAAAATTTTTATTTCTTTATGTGTACTGGTCCTGGGGCTTGAACTCAGGTCTTGAGCACTGTCCTTGAGCTTTCTGGGCCACAGTTCTTGGCTACCTGAATAGGTATTATAGGTATGAGCCACCTGTACCTGGTGAAGACTTCTTTGTTGTTGTGGGGCTTTAACTCAGGGCCTGGGTGCTGTCCCTGAGCTTTGTTGCTCAGCACTAGCAGTCTACACTTTGAGCCACAACGCCACTTCTGGCTTTTTCTGAGTAGTTTATATTAGAGAAAAAAATTTCATGGAATTTGCTACCTAGGCTGGCTTTGAACTACAATCCTCAGATCTCAGCCTCCTGAGTAGCCAGTATTACAGGCATGAGCCACTAGTGTCCAGCCCACTCAGGAACAGCAGCCCAGGCCCTAAGTTACAGCCCCAGGACTGATACTAAGATAGATAGATAAACAGACTGATTGATTAATTGAATTAAAAAATCATTAAACATTGTCTGAACATGTACTGTCAGAAGCTGTTTCCAAGTGATAGTAAAAATTTAGGCTCACAATGCAGAAGAAATAATTGTATTGACAAAGCTTAAATTCATAAACTTTATAGACCAAGATAATGACAATTTGCCCTATGAAAGTTAAAATGTTTTTGCGACTTTAACTATCACTATCCTACAATACTGTGCAATTTATGTAATCATTTTCTCTCAATCAAAAATATTTTTAAAAAATTAGGCTCATAAAAATATTCTAAGAAGAGCTGGGAAGGTGGCTCAGTGGTAGAGCGCTTGCCTTGCATGCTCAAGGCCCTGGGTTCGATTCCTCAGCACCACATAAGCAAAAAGAAAAAAGCTGGAAGTGGTGCTGTGGCTCAAGTGGTAGAGCGCTAGCCTTGAGCTGAAGAGCTGAGGGACAGCGCCCAGGCTCAGAGTTCAGGCCCCATGACCAGACCCAAAAGTAAATAAATAAATAAAAATAAATTTAAAAAAAATCTAAGAAAATGCTTACAGGACTTAGGGCTCCTCCCAAACAAGGACATAAGTATTTTTGATGGGTTATTCATATCTGAGTTATTTTTCTTATGTTTCAAACACTTAGAAGGACAGAAGCAGGATGTCAGTGGTTCATGTCTAGAATCTTAGATACTCAGGACTGAGGATTGAGGTCCAAAGCTGGCCTTGGTAAAAAAATCCAAAGGACCTTTATCTCTATTATCCAGCAAAAAGCTGGAAGTAGCAGTGTGGTTCAAGTGGCTATCATCTGTGAACAAAAAACTGAGTAATGTCAGGAATTTAAACCCCAGTACAGGCATAAAAAACAAAAAAGAGAACAGAGATAACTTCAAATATTTAGAGATACTCATTCAGACTGAAAAATGAACACCTAATTGATTAAGCTAAAAAGTATTAGTATGTACACATATGATTATCATACATATTATACATTAAGAGATTAAAATCTTTTCTGGTGGGGAAAGAAGGCTGGTCATGGGGCTTGATCTCAGGGCCTGAGTGCTGTCCCTGGGCTCTTTTGCTCAAGGCAGGCACTCTACCACTTTGAGCCACAGCTCAACTTCTGGTTTTCTAGTGGTTTAACTAGAAATGAGTCTCACAGACTTTCCTGCCCAGGTTGGCTTTGAACCATAATTCTCAGATCTCAGCCTCCTGAGTAGCTAGGATTATGAGTGTGAGCCACCAGCACCCTGCTGAGATTAAAATATTTTTTAAAAGTACAGATAAAAATTAAAAGTCTAGGAAGTAGCTCTGTGGCTCAAGGGATAGAATGCTCACCTTGAGCTGAAGAGCTCAGGGACAATGCCCAGGCCCAGACTTCAAGCCCCACGACCAAAAACAACAACAAAAACACTAAAAGCCCACTCACCAATTTCCAGGCCACCTCTTTTCACAAAATAACAACAATGCTAATATTTGAAAAAAAATCTAAAATGTAAGTATCTTTAACAGAATGAGACATCACAATGAAGGCTTCATGAATAATTTATTCCATTTGAAGTTTTGTTTTTTTGTTTTTTTTTTAAAAAGTATAAACCTTTTCATTTCCTCAATCACAATTTGTACAACTCAGTGTTATGGCATTCGGCAGCAATAGTGTTTGTTCCTTATTCTTTTTTGTCACGTTAAAAAGAAAAGCAATTGGACCATTTTAAATGTCACTGCTAAACAACAACTTTAAAAGGCCCCTTCATAAAGTGATCAAGCTACTTTGAGAGGGTGGATGCTGACATGTCCAGTAATGACGTTACAATTTGTAGTTTAAATTCAGTAACTTTAAGGTCCACAAATCCAGTTTACTTTGAAAACTAAAGCTATTTAAAAACTTCATGAGTATACAACCTGAGGAGTATTTTAGGTCCCAAATCCAGTTTTTCAATTTATACTCCACAAAAAAAAAAAAAAAAAAAAAAAAATCATATGTAAAAATTTAAACCACAGTTCTGGGCCCATTAAAACACCAAGAAAAACTAAAAAGGTAAGAGTTCCAGCTGATTCTTTTTTTTTTGGGGGGGGGGGGGGGGGAAGAGAGGACAAAATAAAAGTATACATTAAAAACATTTTCCTTAATTTAGATAAACTAAAATATTAAAAGGAAACCCAGACCAAAATATCACTCAAGCAACATTAAATGTACTAATAGACTAATATGCAATGCCATAGTGGATGAGTAGCAAATTATATGATGCAATAGCATTTAAAAACTTCCTTTTAATCTATTCAATTTGAACATTATAAATAATGTGACATAGTATTTTGATATTACAGTATTAACATAGTGCTTGATTAAAGATCTGCAAATCTTTGTAGTAACACATTAAGTTAAAAAATTACCTCAGAAGGCAAATATGAAGACGAAGAGAGAATATTTTAATACAGTAATCTGTGCCATACTGACAATTGAGTACGAATACAGCTGAGGATAGTTGACTAAGTAGTAAGAGCTTAATTTTAGTGGTTTAAGAAAAGTTTAGAAATATTTAAAAATTACAGCTATTTTAAAATTTAAGGATTACATATAAGTACACTTGGTGGCCTTCTGGCCAAACAATAAGGTGTACAGAAATTTATTCATACAGTGTTAATTCACAGTCCTGATAACTGAATGGCTTGCATAAGAAAGGTATGGCTAGATGTTTCTCACTGGCTGGAAGCAGACATATAACTAATCTTTTAAAATGTCAAAATACTGAACTTCCACTCTGCTTCATAATGGATAACTACACAAAAACAGACATTAGCACTGTTAACAAAGAAGTCAAGGTGTTGGTAATTCACTGGTATAAAGAATAATATTTTGCTTACCTATTTAAGTAAAAGAGAACTACCCATACTTGCCTGTGACAGTACATTAGTAAGTCAGATCCATCATCCTGCATAAAAGACTTAAGTTCATTTTTTTCTGAAATGAGCCAAGTGACCTCTAATGGCTATTTAATAACTTTCTAGTCAAGTTAGAACTGATACATGAAGGGAAGAAAAATTTCCTATGAGTAAATCCTGTATAATTGGGAAATATTCCCTGATTCCCAGATAAAAAGGAATTATATGCTGGGTTCCCTCTTATGGCTCCATATTAAAAAAAAATCTATCAGGGAATATTTTTTTAATCTATTTTCAATCTGAGTGTAGTTACAAAAGGTTACTGATTTTAAACAACTGAAATTATAAACATTTTAAAGCCACTACTGAGCTAAGTATATTTTTAAAAGGATACTTTTAAACAGAAATCCCAAATAATTATCTTTTCTCTCAAATCTCAGAGAAGTTTTTTTTCCCCCCCAAAAAAGTACAGAACAAAACATACCAACATAATCTGTGGTGTTCAGCATAATTTTAAAACAATGCAGAGATGAGATCTTTAAATTCAATATCAAAATATGATTACTGGGGTTGAATTATAATATAGAAGGAATAAATGAAAACTTGTCATCAATTGAGTTTAAATTCTTTACAGCAAAAACAAGACCGCTAAGGTTTTAATATACACAATTTAAAGAAATTATACTGTTCATAAGAAACTGTTATTTATGCTAAGCATATAGTATTTACAAAACAAGTTTCAGTTAAAAAAAACCAAATTAGTGTCTTGTAAATACAACTGATTTTGTTCTTGTGAATAATTAATGAATGTATGAATAGGTGTTTTCCTAGACTGCTTCCAAGAAAGAAAGGTAGACTTGGCGACTGTGAATTCAAGTCAGCAATACAGGTAGGAGGCTAACTTGGGCTCTCTTCTGAGCAGCACTGTAGAAAGGATTTTTCAAGGGGAAAAAGTCTGCATAAAAGCAGTTATCTTGGCATGTGCAAACAAGAAGGGGGAAAGCTGTACTGAAGGAAGGAGTGAATTAAAGTCCCTAAAATTCAAGTCCCTTCTTTAGGGAGGTGAGAACCTCCTTGGCATATGCCCTACCTTAATTTTAGCTGTGTTATAGAAAAGTACAGACTCTGGTGTTTGGGACTGCCATCTCCAAACCAAGAAAATTAAATAAATAAAAAAGGCAAAGGGAAACAGTTTAGAAAATGGTTCTTTCACTAGTGGAATAAGAGTCTGAATACCAGAATTCACTGAGAATCTATTTACACCACAGTTTGATTGCACACACACACTCATACATATGCATACTCTCACATACATTCCCAATCTTTAATTTAAAAAAAAAAAAGTCAACAATCAAGAATGACTGCTCTTAAAATAATTTGTAAAATGCCTAGAGCTGGGCTAAATTTCAATCTTATAGCAGATCCTGCAGATAAATTTCATAATTAATAATATTCCCATGCCTAAGTGTGCCACTGATAAAACTAAAAAACAATTAAGCATGTAACAATTAACACCAAAATTAGTTTAAGCATTCAGTAGCAAATTTTTTTCTTGTAAAACTAAGTTTCTTTCACTGGAAATGGCCTGAAATATTAGTCATAGCCCTAAACCATAGTACAAAATATAACTGAAGAATTCTCATTTTATTCTAAGTGAAACCGCCTAACAATATCACTTGTATATTGCCATCATGTTATTCTGTAAAGGTGTGATATATAAAATGCTGTAAGACCCGGTACCTTTTCAATTTATAAACACAGTGAACTTCATTACTGTACATGTACTCTGCAACTACAGCTTAGCTGTAAATCCTCCACACACAATGGTATGGACATTATTCCCCCTCTATCCCCATTAAACTGTACATCGAGACAATACAAATTTACTGTCCCACCCACCCCTTACAAAAAAATAATACTCTAAAAGCAACCCTACTGCAACTTTTTAATTAAGACGATTACATATATTTTAGACCAATTGCTTTAAAGCAAGAAGGCAGTATAAACCTTCTAGGAAAATTTTTATAAAAGAGGTTAAGAAATATAAGACAATTTATACATTTAAAAACTTACAATAAATAAGAGATGCAGGCATTTTTGAATACTAGATACTATAATCCAAATACAAGAACATCTTGATGTTCTAAAGCCATATGTTGAAATTCATTGTTCTTCATGTTTCCTTTCCATGCTTTTAATATTCATTTAACATGACTGGGTACTATGGCTCATTACTTTTCACAAATACTGTGACTGGAAAAAAAAAAGATTAATTTTTGCTACAAAAATGTTATAATACGTTTTGTATGATCAGTCATCTTCCTAAAGAGTTCAGTATAGTCAATGAAAAATAGGGTTAAAGCCCCTCCCCCAAGTCAAAACAATATTTGTTGAAGTAATAAGAATTAGACCCCATCACAAATGACTTTCACTGAGAAGAGAATTGCAACTTAATCCTGCAGCAAAATATCCTTTTTTCCTTATTCTTTTCTTGCACAGTTCCATCAAATGAAGATCACAGCATATTCATGATAAAGTTATATAACTGATTCAGCACCACAAAATGAATTGGGAGACATGAGCGTCTGTCCTGGATTGCAGGGTCACAGGTTAGCCAGGAGAGTGCATTATACTGTTCCAAAACAAACCTGAAGAACAAATAAACTCTGTAAGTCATGCATCTTTTCAGAAGTAGTTTTAAACTATGGTATCTAATATATTTTAGTCACTGTATTCCCCATTCCCAGGATAGGGTCTACTATGTAATCCAGGGTAGCCTCAGATTCAAAATCATCCTGTCTAACTCAGCCTTATGAGTGCTAGGATTACAGACACACACTACTACATCTAACTAAAAAAAAAAAAACCCTTAAAAAAAAAAAGAGTGGAAAATATGGAATAGAGAGGTCTTGGGAAGAAAAATAAGTAATTTCATAAAGATTATTCTCAGACTGGGGATGTGATTCAATGGTAGTAAGCTTGCACCTACAAGCAGAAACAAGATTTAAGTTCAATTCTGAGTACATAATAAAAAAATATATTCTTGGCTGAGGATGCAGCTCAGTGGTACACTTGCCTATCATGCCATCACATGCAAGGTCCTGGGCTGGATCCCAAACACTCAAAAGTCTCAAAGGTAGATTACTCAGCGGGGTGGCTGGTGGCTCATGTCTATAATTCAAACTAGTCAGGAGGCTGGGATATGAAGATCATGGTTCAAAATCAGCCCAAGCAGGAAAGTCTGAGACCCTTATCTCCAAAAAAGCCAAAAGCAGAGCTGTGGCTTAAGTGGTAGAATGCTACCTTTAAGCACAAAAGCTCAAGGACAGTGCCCCGGCCTTGAGTTCAAGACACACACACACACACACACACACACACACACACACACACACACACACACACACACACACACACACACACACACACACACACACACACACACACACACACACACACACACACACACACACACACACACACACACACACACACACACACACACACACACCTTGAGTTCAAGCCCCAGGATGGAAGGACACATGGAAGGAGACAGACAGACAGACAGACAGACAGACACACACACACACACACACACACGCCTTGAGTTCAAGCCCCAGGACGGAAGGACACACGGAAGGACACACACACACACACACACACCTTGAGTTCAAGCCCCAGGATGGAAGGACACACGGAAGGAGACAGACAGACAGACAGACAGACAGACACACAGACATACACACGCCTTGAGTTCAAGCCCCAGGACACACACACACCCAGGACCCAGGACTGGCACAATAAAAATAAATACATAAATAAAAATTTTTAAAAGATTGCTCATGTTAGAAAATAGTTAATTCTAAATAATATAATTTACCCAGATATCCAAGGGTATAGAATTGTAAACTTGCCAAAAGTGAGAAAACTACCCAAGAATCAACACTATTTAAGTTGCAATGGAAAACACTGAGTGATAAAAGAGTTGTACCTGAGGACATCTGAAGTCTGATTTGAGTCAAGTGGGTGGGAGTGTTTACTGTGAAGCAGCTCGTCAGATTGCACTGAAGGCACGTGGAGGTGCAAAGAGGCCTAAAAAGGTAACAGGCAGCCAGTTAGTCAAATGGACAAAAATGAAAGATTAGTTCTGCTTTATTTTTCCAATGTATGTTCCTTGATGAAATACATGTTAGCACTATGTTATAAATGGGAATTTCTATACAAATTCTGGATCTCCTACTGAAGAATTTAAAAGCAAAACTTGTATTGATTCTCCCTGCTTTGGATTTACTAGATGTGTGAAGCAAATGTTTAAAAGAAACACTGAACTGATATAAATCTAAGCATAGTCTGTCATTAAGTTACTAACCAGACATACCTAGGTCTAAGTACTGAAAATGTAAAAGGAGTAAGCATATGCAAATATTTTACTTACAAAGTTGTAAAGCTTAAAGCTATCTTTAAATTCTTTTTTTGTCCCCCCTTTTTGTCTTTTGTGCTGGTACTAGGCTTGAACTAAGGGTCTTGCACACTTGCTTGGCTTTTTGCTCAAGACTAGCACTCTAAAAAAAAAAAAAAAAAGACTAGCACTCTATCACTTGAGCTAGAAACCCATTTCTGGCTTTTTATTGGTTAATTAGAGGTAAAAGTCTCAAGAACATTTTTTCCTGGGCTAGCTTCCAACCAGAATCCTCAGACCTCAGCCTCTTGAATAACTAGGATTATAGATGTGAACCACCGGCATCCTGTTTCACTAAATTCTTACAGTCTTTGCTTTCTTTGACCAATAGAACTCATAACAGCTTAGTAACAACTAGCGCACCCATTTAGGTATGGTAGTGAATCGTGCTATGCTTCTTCATATTTCAATCAAAGTAAATACTGTGTTAACATTGGTATTAAAACACAGTGAACTTTCACTAGTGGTGGTTCACCAAAGAAGCTGTAAATCTTTCTATAAACTGTAAAAGGTACTCCTCTATATACTATTCAAGGTACTCTTATAATTACCTGATCTCTCCTTTGCAACTATACATATATGTATGTATGTGTATGTAGTATATTTAGAAATATAACCAAGATATATATGTTTGAACTGTGTATAAACTCTTGATTTATGAATTAAAAACAAAATCCTCAGATGGAAAATCACTACAAAATCAATGAATGTTAACTAATACCAGTGCTCTAATTCCTCTGACAAAATGATTGTTAACCATCTAAGAAACAACCCAGCATTTTCAAGCAAAGAGAAACATAGCAGGTAGTTTTATTGCCTATAATACAGAACTAAAATGGGATGCATGAAAAACAAAAAAAGGGTGATCAAAATTATGGTAAGTTATGCCTTACCTGGTAATTCAGAACCAGAAGTCCTAATCTTGTTACACTGTATCTGAGGGTGAATGCTCACTTTACACTATCCTCTCTGCAAATAAATATTGAGTAGAAAAGAATCTGGATAGTCCCTTGGACTTTTCTCAAAGTAGTGTTTCCATAAAAAAAAAAAAAAAAAATGTGCCCTGAAACACTAAGGTCATGAACTACAAATAGTGTTACACAATCCTTTACTTGTGTATACAACATAAATTTGGGAACTGTTAGGTAAACAATGCTATTTTTCAGAAACTTTTGTGTTTACATGCATTGTGATACAAAAGGGGCAGATGGCATGTACAGAACTTCCGAAAGGACCAAAGAACCTACTGTTTCCTGGAGACTCCAAGGGCTACTATACTGCAGCAAACCTCTTAAAAAGATGTTCTGGTAATGAGATTTGTAAAAACTACTGCACATACTCAGAGGAAGAAAGGGATAGAATAAACTATTACCTTAAATATAGTATTATTATATATATTAAATGAATATTCCTTAGGTATATTATCTCAATAACAGTCGATTTGAGAGTTGACAATACAGTTTCATGGTAGAGTGCTTGCCTAGCCTGGCTATGATCCCCATTTTCACCAAAAAAGTTCAAATCAGCTTTGTAATTTTTATGACTATGCTACAGAAGTCCATTATTTAATTTCAAATATCACTGACTTACTAAGATGTAGACCAAGGTTATCAAGATTTACTAGTAACATGAATAAAAGATACAAAAAAACTTATAGGTTCATTAATTGCCAAAATATAATCCAAGAAACTAAAGCATATCTCACTTTTATGCTTAGTAAAACTAAGTAAAAATTTAAATGAGCATGACTTATCAATACAAACAGCCTATCTCTGGTAGGTTACAATATGTTAAATCAGATCTGAATGTTATTTAAGTTACATTACTAATGATTGTGTTTGGTAAAATGTCACTGTGGGTCTAAGAATGTCACTTTTAAAAATCATTGATTAGTTTTAACCCAGTAATTTATACAAATCCATATTACCTCCTTAAAGATGTAATAGGGAAAAAAAAATGAAACTATTTAGTATAAAGACTGTTGAATCTTTTAGTCTTCAGAATATAACATAATGTGTATATAAGATAATATAACTGAAATACTAACATAATTATCACTAAAATTTCCAAGTTTTTTGTTGTTTTTGTGCTGGTCCTAAGGCTTGAACCCAGGGTATGGGTGTTGTCTCTAAGCTTTTGTGCTCAAGGCTAGCACTCTAGCACTCAAACCACAGTTCGAGTTCCAGCTTTTTTAGTAGTTTAGTGGAGGTTAGAAGTCTCAAAGACTTTCTTGCCCACGCTGGCTTTGAACCACGATCCTCATCAGTCTCCTGAGTGGCTAGTTGTGAGCCAATGGTACCTGGCAAATTCCAGGTTTTAATCCACTCAGACAGATGAGCTTTTTGGAACTTAAAATATACTCATCTAGAAAAATAAAAGGGGGCGCTGGGAAGGTGGCTCAGTGGTAGAGCGCTTGCCTTGCATTCATGAGGCCCTGGGTTCAATTCCTCAGCACCACATAAGCAAAAAGAAAAAAAGCCGGAAGTGGCGCTGTGGCTCAAGTGGAAGAGCACTAGTCTTGAGCTGAAGAGCTGAGGGACAGCACCCAGGCCCGAGTTCAGGCCCCACGACCGGACCCAAAAAAGAAAAAAAAGAAAGAAAGAAAAAAAAGAAAAGGGTTAGAGATAATGTTTCTCTCAACTCTAAACTAAAGTTGTACATGGTAAGTGAAAAAAAACTAATAGTTTCAAGAATTTGACTTAAGAATTTTAAACAATATAATTTAAAAATTTAGAGTTGTTTCATAATGAGTTCTCAGAGTCACACGTGGCAATGCATTTAAGAAGTTTGAATGTAGACAATAATCTGTAAGATTTAGGACTCAAGTTACAATTAGAATTATTAATTGGCATAGAAATGGTAATACCTTAAGAAAAAGGGGACACTGATATTGTGCTTGAGGACATGCTGACCAGAACCAGTCAGGTAATGGACCCGCTTTGGCAGTTGATACAAAGTATCCAAGGGCCAATGGTTGCTGAAGAATATTAGTTACTTCATCATGAGATTCTGTTGAAAGTAGCCGATCTGTACCTTGACCCTTAAAAACACAAAATTTAAAGTATATTAGTTCATTCAACGTATCTGGGCACCAGATATAAAAACTAAATGGCTTAATTCTTACAACATCAACTAAAAAAATAAAATAAAATATTGAAGCAGAGCACCAGTGGCACATGCCTGTAATCCTAGTTATTCCAGAGGCTGAGATTTAAGGATTATGGTTTAAAGCCAGCTTAGGCTGGACAGTCCTGGCAACTCTTACCTCTTATTAACGGCCAGAGCATGCTGAAAGTAGAGTTATGATTCAAATGGCAGAGAACTAACATTGAGCACAAAAGCACCCAGGCTCTGTGTTCAACCCCCAGGACTGGCACATATGTGCACACATGTGTGCGCATGCATGCATGCACATACACATAGAGAAACTCAATCATTATACAATTAATAATTAATGCCAGCCTGGACAGACAAATCTGTGACTCTTATCTCCAATTAATGAGCAAAAACTTGGAAGTGGAGGCGTGACTCAATTCTATGAGGAAATCAACATGCCAAACTATTGTGCATTATCATGTCGAGTGTATGTGAGAGAAGAACAGACAGAGACAAAGAGCTGAATAAAAAATTAAAAGATGACCATTGGGAGGCCTGTGGCTCACAGCTACAATGCTATCTAATCAGGAGGCTGACATCAGAGAAGACAGCCCAGGTACTGAATGCTTGGCTCGTATCTCCAATTAACCATCAAAACGCCTCAGGGGGGCTGGGAAGGTGGCTCAGTGGCAGAGGGCTTGCCTAGCATGCATGAGGCCCTGAGTTCAATTCCCTAATACCACATAAACAGAAAAAGCCAGAAGTAGGTCTGTGGCTCAAGGGGTAGAGCGCTAGCCTCGAGCAAAAAGAAGATCAGGGACAGTGCCCAAGCCATGAGCAAAAAAGTCAAACAAGAGTATGAAACCCTGAGTCCAAGCCCCTGTACAAAAAATGCTCAATGAAATCTTTAGTTTCTTCCTAATAGTCATTATCATACCTAATTCAGAAGATATATCCAATTTAGCTTTGTTTACCTAGCACTTTCTATAAAATGCAATTAACAAGGTTTTGGAAAGCACTGTAGCAACATAGACTACAATACTACTGATGTTCAGATACTCTGGATGAGTCAATACAATTCTTGCTATTTAATTTAAGGAAACACATATGTGGAATCTGAAGCAATAGAATTGTAGCCTAGGCTACATAGTAAGACTCAAAAAAGAAAAAAAAGAAAAATCTGTACTTTTTTTTTTTTTTGGTCGGTCGTGGGGCTTGAACTCTGGGCCTGGGCGCTGTCTCTCAGCTCTTCAGCTCAAGGCGAGCGCTCTACCACTTGAGCTACAGTGCCACTTCCGGTTTTCTGGTGGTTTATTGGAGATAGGAGTCTCACGGTCTTTTTTGCCTGGGCTGGCTTTGAACCGCGATCCTCAGATCTCAGCCTCCTGAGTAGCTAGGATTACAGGCGTGAGCCATCAGCGCCAGGCAAATCTGTACTTATTTTAAGTTGAATATAAATATATGTGGAAAAATAACATGCCACAAACTAAACTTAAGGTGGTAGTATTATTAGTGCGTTTAAAAATAATTATATAGGGGCTGGGAAGGTGGCTCAGTGGTAGAGTGCTTGCCTTGCATGCCTGAGGCCCTGGGTTCAATTCCTCAGCACCACATAAGCAAAAAGAAAAAAGCCGGAAGTGGCATTGTAGCTCAAGTGGTAGAGCACTAGCCTTGAGCTGAAGAGCTGAGGGACAGTGCCCAGGCCCAGAGTTCAGGCCCCATGACCGGACCCAAAAAAACAAACAAACAAAAAATAATTATATAGGGGCTGGGAAGTTGGCTCAGTGGTAGAGTGTTTGTCTTGCATGCATGAGGCCCTGGGTTCGATTCCTCAAGCACCACATAAGCAGAAAAATAAAGCCAGAAGTGGCACTGTGGCTCAAATGGTAGGGTGCTGGCCTTGAGTTGCAAAGCTGAGGGACAGCACCCAGGACCAGAGTTCAGCCTCACAATTGACAAAAAAAAAAAAAAATTATATAGGTTTTGTTTTGCCTTACACTACTGGAATTTAATACTGGAATTTAAAGGCATTCTACCACTTCAACATGCCACCAGCTGCTTTAGTTTATTTCTAAGATAAAAGTATCACATTTTTGCTCAAAGTCCATTTTGAACGGAAATTCTCCTACTTTGGCCTCCTCAGTAGCTAGGATTACAAGCCTGTGTCATCACAACCAGTATTTCGAGGGAAGGATCTGGCTGACGAGGCAGGCCTCAACTATAATCTAGCAGGGCACTGGTAGCCACACTTGTAATACTAGCTACCCAGGAGGCTGAGATTTGAGAATCATGGTTCAAAGTTAGCCTGGACAAGAAAAGTCCACGAGACTCTTATTTCCAATTAACCACCAAAAAGCTGGAAATGGAGGTGTGGTTCAAACAGAAGTAGAATTCCAGCCTTGGGTTAAAAAGCTAAGGGGCAGAATCCTAATCCTGAATTCAAGCCCTAGTACCAGCAAAAAACCAAAAAAGAAAGTAAGAAAGTGGGGGGGGGGGGGGGGGGTCTGGGCTGGAGGGGAGGGGGGCCGGAGGAGAGGAAGAGGAGAGGAAAAGAAAGGAGAAGATGAAAAGTAAAACTAGCAAATATTCTTTCCTACTTTACAAAGACAGAGCTTAAACATACACATACTGTAATAATCTACCACTATAATTCATTTCACTGAAATCAAGACATGTTATTCAATGGAATCCAAATTGCTTTTAATTAAAAAAAAAAATCACAATATTGTTTGATTTACTAACAGCCAAAAATAAACTTGGATATGAGTGGGTAATTTGTATTTTACCTGTTCTTTTAAGAAAATTACTATCTCTATTATATTCCTTATTCAAACAATGATTTTGAATGACAGCTCTTATGTATACAAATTGATTCTGAAAGATATTGTGATCTTATACTTGAAGCTACAGCAAAATGACTGATGACAAATCATCGAGAAGATGTAGATTTAGGGAAAGCAGACATTTAAGAGGAATGAGAGTTTGAAGTTAGTCTCAGTTACACAGTGAGACTGTTTTCAAAAACAAACCAAAAAAAGTGGATGTCTATGAGGCAGAAGTGAATGAAAGTACATCATCTCTTGCTAATTTCTTTTTTTTTTTTTGGGTCGGGTCGTGGGGCCTGAACTCTGGGCCTGGGTGCTGTCCCTCAGCTCTTCAGCTCAAGGCTAGCGCTCTACAACTTGAGCCACAGCGCCACTTCCGGCTTTTTTCTTTTTGCTTATGTGGTGCTGAGGAATCGAACTCAGGGCCTTAGGCATGCAAGGCAAGCGCTCTACCACTGAGCCACCTTCCCAGGCCTCTCTTGCTAATTTTTAAGGGAATGTTAATAGGGAAAATTAGCTAGTGTTCTATTTCATATGTGAATCCCTTATTGAAATGAATGAATGAATGATGTTGAGATAAACTGAACTTTTCTAAGAAAAGTATTACCTTGCCAGCATCACCTCCATGGGGATAATGAGATCCTGGAGAATGTACAGGAGATGTAGTTGGAGATGCAGGAAGGATATTAATAATATCAGGATCAAGATCATCTCCTGTATCTAATAAATCAAAGATACCCATTCCATCTGCTCCATCTAAACAGGAGAAAGAAATTAAACATTCCATTTTTCCATAGTGCATAATTATTCACAGTAAAGGGTGAATAGGTAAATAAATTTTAACCAAAAGGGGTTAATATAACCAAATTACTATGTACTAAGTGTCAAGTATTAGACTAACGGTGATATTTTAAAAATATGTAAGCCAGGCACCGGTGGCTCATGCCTATGACCCTAGCTACTCAGAAGGCTGAGATCTGAGGACTGACTGCAGTTCAAAGTCAACCAATGAAGGAAAGTCTGTGAGACTCTTATCTCCAATGAACGTCCAAAAAAAAAAAAATGGACATGGAGCTGTGGCTCAAGTTCTAGAGCACTAGCTCTGAGTAAAAGAAGCACCGACACAGCACCCAAGCCCTGAGTTCAAGCCACAGGATGGGCACAGAAAAACAAATGAAAAAAACCCCACAGAAACAAGTACATTATTAATCTGAATAATGGCCCTTAAATGATTTCCATGCTCTAATCTCAGAAATCTATTAATGTTACCATAAAGGACTTTGTGTATGTGATCAAACTAAGGATCTTAAAATGGGGAGATTATTCTGGACTATCCAGCTAAGGAGTACAGGTAGCCTCAAAGGCAAAGAAACATTCTCCTTGCAAATCTCAGAAGCAATCAACCCTGCTAACAACCTGACTATAAAGTTCATTGAAACTGATTTTGGATGCTCTACTAAGAGCATGTGTATGTGATCTTTTAAATACTAAGTATTTGGTAATTTGTTATGGCAACAATAGGAAACTAACAAGGAGTAAAATATGTTCATGAAATGATACTTAAAAATGGGACTATTCACTATTTTTTTTCTTTATTTTTCTTTATTTTTTCATTTTTTTGTGGTCCGGTCGTGGGGCCTGAACTCTGGGCCTGGGCGCTGTCCCTCAGCTCTTCAGCTCAAGGCTAGCATTCTATCACTTGAGCCACAGTGCCACTTCCGGCTTTTTTCTTATGTGGTGCTGAGGAATCGAACCCAGGGCCTCAAGCATGTAAGGCAAGTGCTCTACCACTGAGCCACCTTCCCAGCCCCTCACTATTTTTTATTAAGTAAAATATCTGAGTTATTACAATTAACTGAGACAAAATCATTAATATATATATGCCTAAGTTTGAGTATCTAACATGTTATGATGTAGTTCAGAGTAACAATGGAATATTAGTTGCTTTTGCACTAAAAACAGGCTACAAAAGTTACATCTCTAATCTGGTCATTTATATTAAAAACATAAAGATATATAAAATAAGCTATAAAGTCTATGTATAGGTAACTCAAAAGCACAAACATAAATTTATACAAACGTTTATGATTCATTATATTACTTTCAAAATGAGCCATAAAATAATTTGCATCATCTGTTCTGAAACTGTAAGGCAGAAAGAAGGTCTATTAATTAACTGGTCCCACATTAACTTGTTGGCATAAATCAACACACAGTTATCTTTTACAATTCGAAGGGCCTAATTTCATTAGACTCAAATCAAAGTATCAGGAAGCTCTCTAAGGGAGAATCTGTTTTCTTCTTCTTAAAAAAAAAAATAATAATAATAGGGGCTGGGAAGGTGGCTCAGTGGTAAAGTGTTTGCCTTGCATGCATGAAGCCCTGGGTTCAATTCCTCAGCATCACATAAGCAGAAAAAACTGGAAGTGGTGCTGTGGCTCAAGTGGTAGAGTGCTAGCCTTGAGCTGAAGAGCTGAGGGACAGCACCCAGGCCCAGAGTTCAGGCCCACAACTGACGAAAAAAAAAAAAAATAGAACTATATATATACTTTGCATCCCTGTCTCAATGTTCAAAGTAAGGAGCATAGCATCTGATTTAACATGGCCTTTGTCTTTGTGCATGTTCAAACCTCCTTTTGCCTCTCGCTCTTTAGGATACATAGGATTGCATTTAAGGCTCACCTGAATAATCTAGGATAATCTCTCCTCATCAAAACCATAACTGCAAATTTCTGTTTTAATAATACAAGGTAACATTAAAATAGGATGTGGCTTTTAATCACAATCAAAAAAAAAAGAACCTCGGGGAAGGGAGGGAGGGAGGGGATGGTAGGGGGAAAACAATGGAGGGGGTAACAATGTTCAAGAGGAAGTGTACTCATTACCTCACTCATGTAACTGTAACCCTCTGTATAGTAGCTTTACAATAAAATAAAATTAAAAAAAAAAAATACTAGAAAAAAAAAAAAAAAAAACTGATGGAACCCAAAGAGTCTAAAGTTCCATTAATAATAATGGTCTCTTAGTTTTGGCAGATGTGCCACAGTAATTTAACATATTAGCATTAGAGGTAATTGAAGCTGAGTGAGAAATATATGAACACTGTTTTATTTTTGTAACTTTTCTGTTATTCTAAACTTATTCCAAATTAAAATATTTATTAAGAAAAAAAAAAAAAATAGGATGTGGCTATGTTTGTGTGGTAGTTGATACCCATAGCCTCAGCTATTTGGGAGGTTGAGGCCAGAGGACTGACTAAACCCAGGAGAATTTAATGTCACAACGAATACCTGGAAAATAGCAAGACGCACTCTCAAAAACAAAAACAAAAAACTTTTAGGAATAATTTCACCTACCATTGTTGGGATTGAAAGCTAAATCCAAATTTTCAGTGGTATATGTAGCTGAAGCTACTTGTACAGAAGCAGAAGTAGGAAACACAAGTATATGAGTACAAGATGTATCTTGTGGGGTATTCAGTTGAGATGTCTGCATATTTAGAGTAGTACTTCTCCCAAAAACAGAACCAGTTGACACAGAATCTAAAAAAAGACAGCAAAAGACATTTTTAAATGAAGAGTATGTTTTTTTGTAATACTTAAAAAACTACGTAATGAATTAAATCTGATATAAACTAATAATAGCTAACCTGGCATAATAACAAAAGAACCTTGGGGTTCCATTGCTACCAAGCAAGCACTGAGAATGCTGGGAGAGTCTGCAGCAGATATACCACACATTCTACACATGTCTTTGAGCCTTTTACTTAGAGACTGTAAGTTTCGACGACTCAGCAAGCAGCTCCAATCTGTGGATATCAACAGTAAAAAGATTAATAATATTCAAAGTAACAGCACTGTTATTCTGCTGGAGAACTAAGATTAAAATATAAGA
Source organism: Dipodomys spectabilis (assembly GCF_019054845.1). NCBI lineage: Eukaryota > Metazoa > Chordata > Mammalia > Rodentia > Heteromyidae > Dipodomys > Dipodomys spectabilis. Next base: position 9,687,176 of record NW_024870681.1, read on the forward strand.
AAAATAATCAATGGTTTTAAAATTAGTGTATTCCTCAAACAGGAGTCATCATCAAATCAACAATCTTAATGCTGATGCTATTTAACATTCTTTATCCCCAACTTTAGTGAGCACCAAACTGAGCAGAGTTGCTGAACACAGGAAGATTTGAGTAACAAACAGAAAGGGGGTAAAAATGGAAGACAACAAGAAAACATATTAACTACACTTATACCCCAGAACAGGTTGAATAGAGTTGGAATGAGTAGGTTGGATGAAAACAGCAGACAAGAGTAGTGGGTATTAACAACACTTACGTAGTTCTTTAAAAACGAAAGACTCACTGATAACCTCTAGCATTTCACTCCACATACAAAAAAAGCAAGAATTAAAAAATAAGGCCTGGAGTGTGGCTCAGAGGTACAGCATTTGCCCAACATATAGAAGGTCCTGGTTTCCATCTCTAGTATGGTGGGAAAAACAAAATACTAAATCAAATAAATGAAAGGACAATTTACCTTTCAATTCTCCATGGCCTATCCTTCCCAGACGACCAATTACGACTCTCCATGGTAATGAACTCATTTGTACAAGTCCTAAACACCACTCCCAAAGTTTCTGTAGACCAAATCTTCTAGCAGAACCTTTTTTCCGACGAGCTCTATTAAGTGAAACAAAGAAATAGTAAAAATTTACATGGTGACATTTTAAGCGATTTCAAATTTATGAAAACTTGGTTATTTTATTTTTTCTACTGGTGTTAGGGCATCAAATATGGCCAAGCATGAACTCTCATCATTGAACCGCACATTTACACAAGCCCTTAACAAGAATATACATAAAAACCATATAATGATGAGAGATGAGGAGTAAATTTGATCAAAGTATATTATATGCATATACATAAATATCACAATTAAACCTCTTTGTATGCTAATTTCTGCCTTGAAGAAAATAATCATCCTAGGAGGCTGAGATCTGAGAATCATGGTTCAAAGCCAGTCTGGGCAGGAAAGCCCATGAGACTTGTACCTTCAATTACTACCCAAAAAAGCCAGAAGTGCTGGTTACCCATGGGTCAAGCCTGTAATCCTAGCTACTCAGGAGGCTAAGATCTGAAGATCATGATTCAAAATCAGCCTAGGCAAGGAAAGTCTGAGACTCTTACCTTCAATTTAAGCATTCCCCCTGACCCCCAAAAAGCCAAAAGCATAACTGTGGCTCAAGTGGTAGAGCACTAGCTTTGAGCAAAAACAAAGACAGGTCCCAGTTTAAGACCCCAGGATGGGTATGAAAAAAAAAATCATTCATTTAGAATCCAAGTTATAGGGTATTTTTTTGGAGGAGGGTAATACTAGGATCTGTGCTCAGGGGTGTATATTTGTTATAAAGGAGCTATACCAGTTGAGTCAGACTCCCAGCCAGCTTTTTAGGTTCTTTTTATTTATTTTTCGGTCGGTCATGGGGCCTGAGCTCTGGGCCTGGGCTCTGTCCCTCAGCTCTTCAGCTCAAGGCTAGCGCTCTACCACTGAGCCACAGTGCCACTTCCGGCTTTTTCTGCTTATGTGGTACTGAGAAATGGAACCCAGGGCTTCATGAATGCAAGGCAAGCACTCTACCACTGAGCCATCTTCCCAGCCCCTTTAGGTTCTAATATTGGGGCTTTCAAGCTACTGCTCAGCATTGAGCTCATAGTTGATGTTCTGCCACTGCAGTCACACCTCAAGTGTGGCATTTTGTTGTTAATTAGAGATAAAGGCTTTTGGGCTTGTTTGCTCAAACTGGCTTCAAATCTCAATTCTAAGATCTCAAACCTCCATGGTAGCTAAGACTTTAGGCATGACCCACCAGGGCCCAACTTGCTTTAGTTATATAAGGCCCAGCTTGGACTTTCATCCTCCAATTTACGCCTCTAGCATAGCTGGATGACGCATGTACAACCATGCCCAACTTACTGGTTCAGACAGACTTAACTTTTTCCAAGGCTGGTCTGAAACAAGAGTCTCCCCATATTTGCCTCTAGAGTAGCTATGATAACCAGCATGAAATATCGTAAGAGATTCCAATTTCTTTAATATTTGTTACCTACACTGGCTTGAACTCCTAGGCTCAAGTGATCATCATGCCTCAGAAGTACATGCCACCACCACATTCAGCTTTAAGTTCATTTGTTTGCTTATTTATGCATACATACAAATACATCCATATTATATACTTTAAGCCTTGCAGACCATCAAAATTCTATCACAATTCCAATTCTGCAGCATGAAAATGTACATAGATACTGAGTCTGTGGCTGAACAATATTAGCTAGTTATTTAATACTTACTGCAGTTCAGCATCCTGCCCAATCAACTCAGATGCAGTACCTCATTTAACTTATTTAATCTTCCAGATATTATAGATAAATAAGCTGTAGTTCAGCTGGCTAAATTAACTTTCCCAAATCATATGACCAGTTTGTAGAAGGGTTGGGATTTGAACTGAGATCTCTCATTACACCTCTATCCTCTTTTGTTTATTTTTTGTGTAGGTCCTGGGGCTTGAACTCTGGGCCTGGGTACTATTCCTGAGCTTTTGTGCTCAAGGCTAGCACTCTACAATTGAGATACTCTACAACTGAGCTCCACTTCTGGCTTTTTTTGGGTAGGTAATTGGAAATAGGAATCCCATAAACTTGCCACCCCTGGCTGGCTTTGAATTGCAATCCTTAGATCTATGCTTCTTGAATAGTTAGGATTACAGGTGTGGGCCACTGGTGCCTAGCTTATTTCTACTTTTTAAAAAAATCAAGGTTGTAAATGCCAAGACTAACCATTAATGACTTTGAGTTGAAGCCCTAGTATTACCAAAAATCAAAGTATTAATATTACATCAAGGAGCCAGGCACTGGTGGCTCATACCTGTAATCCTAGCTACTTAGGAGGCTGAGATCTGAGGGTCTCAATTCAAAGCTGGCCCAGGCAGAGGAGTCCCCATGAGACTCTTATCTCCAATAAACTACTCAAAAAAAGACAGAAGTGGGCCAGGGGCCGGTGGCTCATGCCTACTAGCTACTCAGGAGAATGAGACTCTTATCTCCAATAAACCACTCAGAAAATCAGAAGTGGTACTGTGGCTCAAGCCGTAGAATGCTAGCCTGGAGCACAAAGAAGTTCAGGGACAATGCCTAGGCCCAGATTTCAAACCCCACAGGCAAAACAAAACAAAACAAAACAAAATGTACATCAAGGAAATAAGAAACAATGTTTTAAGGTTTAAAATAGCCAATACATCTTTTTTTTTTTTTTTTTGTCTTTTCGTACTGGAAATTGAACCAAGACCATTGCACTTGAGGTAAGTACTCATGCCTGTAATCCTAATCAGGAGGCTGAAATCTGAGAATTATGGTTCAAAGCTAGCCCAAGCACAAAAGTCTGCATGACTCACATCGCTAATTAACCACCAAAAATGCTAGAAATGGATCTTTGAGCACAAAATCTCAGGGTCAGTGACCAAGCCCTGAGATCAGGACCCAGGACTGGCCAAATAAAATAAATAAACAAACACAAGACAGGAAGAGGAACACAAAGTGCAATGCCTATCTGATCATACAATATTTATTGAAATGAACTCCAGGGAATGGAAACAAGAAGTTTTCTCTTCATTGCTGTTTCTATTTTCTTTTTGTCTTGTTTGTTCGTTTATCTGTCATGGACAAAGGGTGAACAACTGCAGCAATGGGACTCACTAGACACTATGTTGAAAATTAACTATGCAACTTATGTATGGGGATAGGAAGGAAAAACTGAGAGAGAGTGAGGGAAGAATAATATTATCCAGAAAGAAATGCATTCTTTACCTCACTTATGTAACTGTAACCCCTTTGTACATCACCTTTATAATAATAAAAAAATAAAATAAAAAAGAAGCCAGGTACTGATTGTTCATGCCTGTAATACTAGCTTTCTCAGGAGGCTAAGGTCTGATCATGGTTCAAAGCCAGCCTGGATGGGAGAGTCTGAGACTCTTTTTTTTTTTTTTGTTGGTCGGTCGTGGGCCTGAACTCTGGGCCTAGGCGCTGTTCCTCAGCCTTTCAGCTCAAGGCTAGCGCTCTACCACTTGAGCCACAGCGCCACTTCCGGCTTTTTTTTTTCCTGCTTATGTGGTGCTGAGGAATCGAACCCAGGGCCTCATACATGCAAGGCAAGCACTCTACCACTGAGCCACCTTCCCAGCCGGAGTCTGAGACTCTTATCTCCAATAAATCAATCAGAAAAAAAACAAACAAACTGGGAAGTGGTGTGACTCAAGTGGTAGAGTGCTAGTCTTGAGCAAAAAAGCTCCAGGACAGTGGAAATAAGGAGAGGGAGAGTGGGTGAGGGAGAAGTTGAAGGAAAAAAAGAGATAGAGAAATAGAGAGACAAAGAGAAAAAGATCCAGGGAAAAAGAAGGAAAGAGCAAGGAAAAAAGAAGATACAAACCTGAAAATTATTTCAGAACTTACTTTTCAGGATCTCTTGAGCAATGTTTACTAGCTTAGTAAAGTTACTAGGAATGTTTACTAAACTGCTAACTCAGAGAAACTTGCCTCTTAGGCCCTAATAGTTATATTCTTCATAATAACTAGTCATGGTACCTCATTACAGCTGAGGAGAATTCTAAGAAGGCAACTATTTTCAGTAGACACTCTAAACAATTAAATATCAAGATTTTTCAGACCCCAAATGGAGTCTAAATTGTAGATGGCACAAGAGAAATGTTTAAATGTTATATAAATATTTTACTTTATATATATATATGTTAATAAAATATAATAAATAAAATAGAAATAATATATATAAATTATGTGTGTATATGTATGAGTGTCATTTTTTATTGGTGCTGGTACTGAGCCTTGAATTGGATGCCTTTAGCTCTTGCTTGGCTACTTCACTCAAGGTTGGCACTTAAACTACTTGATGCATACCTCTACTTATGACTTTTTGGTGACTTAATGGCAATTTCTGCCTGGTCTGGCTTCTACCTGTAATCTGCAGGTCTCAACCTCCTGGGTAGGCAGAATTACAGGTGTGAGCCACCAGCACCCACTTATATTGGTTTTGTTTTTTGTTTTTTGGTGGTCCGGTCGTGGGGCTTCAACTCTGGGCCTGGGCATTGTCCCTCAGCTCTTCAGCTCAAGGCTAGCTAGCGCTCTACCACTTGAGCCACAGCGCCACTTCCGGTTTTTTTCTTTTTGCTTATATGGTGCTGGGGAATCGAACCCAGGGCCTCTTGCATGCAAGACAAGTGCTCAGTCACTGAGCCACCTTCCCAGCCTTATATTGTTTTTTAACATCAGATCTTTTTAGTTCTGTTTCAAACCCGTTTATCTAAAATCATTACTTAAAGTTTTATGAGAAATTAAGGATCTTAATCACTTTGTCTGTAAAATATTATAATTAAAATTATTTTTACTATCTTAATTATATAACCATTCACTACAAAGATTAAATGTAAACCCACAATACTTAACTCTAATTCTTAACATATATAAGCTTTCAAACAGTTTTCTACTCATTAAATGTAAAACACAATATGCATGATCGAGCACACATACAAATTTTAAATTGAGATGATACACCTAATCATTTTAGAAATGAAATAAAAGTACCTATTTGGAACATCGATGTTAATGATGCAGGTTTCTAAAAGTTCTCCATATAGATCTGTGCAGGATGCAAGAATCCACCTTTGATCATGTGATAAACAGTAACCTACGAAAAGAACATTGTATTTTTGTCCAGCTTCTCCAAATGTTTCTCCTAGCTCGGTCTGTTTGTCTTTCACTGGAGCCAGAATAAAAGGGGGTGTATAAAGCCGAATACACTCTGGTCTCTGTAAAATAAAAAGGTACCATAGTACTATACAACAAAAAAATTTCACTTAATTTTGTATAAAATCATAAAATGTATAGTCATTCACAAACTCTGGTCATGGAAAATATACTTACATCAGGACTTTTAAGAGCAGTTTCCATGGCTAAACCTGGACCAAAGCCAGTCAATGTTTTCACATTGGTTGATGTCGGAAGTGGTCTCCGACACTGGGTAAAGACCGAAAAAGCTAGAGATTTTAAATGCTGGGTATAGATCTGTCTATCTTCATGCTTCACAGGTTGTAACAGGTACTGACAAGGAACAATCTAAAAGGTATAGGTCAATATTACAAATGTTAAAATTCCAATAGAGAATAAAGGAACTGCAGGTATAATGCTAGCAACACTACTACAAAACTTAAACAAAAACTAGCTTAAGAATTCTTATAGTTTTCTTATTACATAATTCATTTTTAAAGTCAATTTTACCAATACACACTAAGTTACCTGAAAAAAAATCCTTAAAAGATTCTATACAACAATTATATTAATTATATAAAATGAAGAAATCACTTATTAGGGTTAAATTTCTTCTACTTTTACTTGCAATCTGTCTTTCAGAATTAGAACTCCAGGTTATACAAGTCTAGACTGTATTATTCTAAAGAGACTCATAAATTATAACGGGTTAAATTATCTTTCATAAGCTCTTAAGATTTTTATTGTACTGTCACTTAAAGTAAAATTAATAGAATTTGGCTTTTAGAAAATCAATTTAAACACATAAAAGTAGAGCAACAACTTCTGAACATAAAATTCTTACCTGTGCAGAAACAGTACTCTTGATATGAGGAGGAAGAGTCTGGACCATTTCCAGAAAGCATCGAAGTAGCCCCAATGTCCATACATTAGAAGAGTTAGTGCTTTCATCTTTATTTTCATACGTAAAAGGATCAATTATATAAACAACAATTGCAGGTGGATAGGTAATTGCATGTGAATCACCATCTGTAGGGATTCCCACTTTATCACGATCCATTGTGCTAAAGTTTAAGGTAGAAATAAGTGGGAGTTGTATTACATGTTGATTGGGGAACATAAAAGAATTTTCTTAACACATCACTTCCCTTTCTCAGGTAGGAAAGATCAGAGGTCCTCTCTAAATATAGAGGATTAATTCTTCCACATCAGAGAGAACCATAATTTTTGTACGTGCCATTTCATACTACATAAACTCTTTAGTAAGGGTTGCTTTGAGGTGCTGGTTTCACGCTTGTAATCCTAGTTACTCAGAAGGCTGACAATCTGAGGATCATAGTTCAAAGCCAGCCAGGGCAAGAAAGTCTGTGAGACTCTGATCCCCAATTAACCACACACAAAAAGCTGGAAGTAAAGCTGTGGCTCAGGTGGTAGAGCACTAGTATTGAGCAGAAGAGCTCAGGGACAGCAGCTAAGCCCTGAGTTCAAGCCCCATGACTGACCAAAAAAAAAATCTTTCTTTAAAAAAAATAAGCAGGGATCAGAGGTGTGATCATGTGGTAGAGTGCCAGCCAAGTACCAAGTTCCAGTCCCAGTCTTGGACAAAAAAGAGAAAGAAAGACAGAAAGACAGATGAAAGAAAGAAAGAAAGAGAAAGAAAGAGAGAAAGAGACAGAAGAAAAGGAAGAAAGAAAGGTGAGGGAGGGAGGGAGGGAAGGAAGGAAGGGGAAAGAACAGACTTTTCAAAATTATAGATTATCAGAAATCAAAAATAACTTATTAATACTTAATTTTCTCCCTTATTAACACTTAGGGGCCAGGTATCAGTGGCTTATTCCTGTAATCCTAGCTACTCAGGAAGCTGAGATCTAAGGATCTCAGGTTTGAAGCCAGCATGGTGGGAAAGTTGATGAGATGCCAGCCTCCAATTTAACTACCAAAAAAGCCAGAAATGGAGCTGTGGCTCAAGCAGTAGATTGCTAGACTTGAAAAAAACAACAACAAAAAAACAAAAAACAAAAATGAACCACACACAAAGCCCTAAGTTCAAGCCCTCAAGTCCCATTCGACTTCCTAACTTCAATGGTGAACAAGCTTCATTCTTTGATGGATAATTTTATTTTTCAATTTTTTTTTTTTTGGTCAGTCCTGGGGCTTTAACTCTGGGCCTAGGTGCTCAAGGCTAGCGCTCTACCACTTGAACCATAGCGCCACTCCTGGCTTTTTCTTAAACATCAAACCTATTTAGGTAGTTAAGATCAAAAGACCAATAAGGAAAACAATTTTTTACTCATGTTTCCAATGTATCTGCGTACAACTGCATCCTGAGCCAGGCGCTGGTGTCTCACGCCTGTAATCCTAGCTACTCAGGAGGCTGAGATCTGAGGATCGCGGTTCAAAGCCAGCCCAGGCGGGAGAGACCCTGAGACTCCTATCTCCAATAAACCACCACAAAACCAGAAGTGGCGCTGTAGCTCAAGTGGTAGAGCGCTCGCTTTGAGCTGAAGAGCTGAGGGACAGCGCCCAGGCCCAGAGTTCAAGCCCCACGACCGACAAAAAAAAAAAAAAACAACAACAACTGCATCCTGAGTAGCTGACATATATAATGTATCAGACTAGTGTAACCTTTATATCAAAAGGAAACTCTCCCAATACTTATGATGAAAGGAATGAGAGCAATCATCATCACTGATATTACAAATAACCTAGAAAGCACTATCTGAAACACTTCATATTGTATGCTATCTACAATTTTGCAGAGATGGCTACTTGCTCAGAAAGTAACAACTTCTTCCAAATCACAAAGGCAGTAAATGACAGAACTAAAATTTAACTCTTGTTAAATATCTAAAGGCTTTGAATCAACTGGCTCAATAGGGATCTCTCAATGGTTAAGAGTAACTTGAATAGGCAAATCAACTTAACTGTTAGGCCACACACATAACAGACTCAAACACAATATGAATATTTAGACCAAAATTTTTTTTTGAAATCTTAACTAGCCTACTCTAAGATTTTACAGTAAAGACTTTACAAAAATCCTAATTATAATTTTATATCCAAAATATTCAACATTATAAAAACTAAATCTAAGGATGAGATAAAAAAAGCACTTCTTGCTGGACACTTATGGCTCATGCCTGTAATCCTAGCTACTCAGGAGACTGAGATCTGAGGATCATGGTTCAAAGCCAGCCCAGCAGGAAAGTCCATGAGACTCTTATCTCCAAAAAACCACCAGAAAACAGGAAGTAGTACAGAAAAAACGAGAAGTGGTGCTGTGGCTCAAATGGTAGAGTGGTAGCCTTGAGCTGAAGAGCTGAGGGACAGCGTCCAGGCCCAGAGTTCAAGACCCAGGAATTAAAAAAAAAAAGTGCACTTCCTGTTCACTTATGACTATCTCATTGCGGGGGGAGGGGGGGGGAATGGGGAACATCATAGTTTTCATATTCTCACAAACAGCTGTTCATTTTCTTATCAAGCTTTTTGAAGCTAGGAATTGAACCCAAGGCCTTATGCATGCTAAGTACACAATCCACATCATTGAGCTATCCTACAGCTCAAAGACATAAACATCTTTTTTTTTGCAGCACGGGAGATTAGATTTAGGGCCTTAAGCTCTCTACTCAAGAATCATTATTTTTTGTTGTTGTTGCCAGTCCTGGGGCTGATCTCAGGGCACTGTCTCTGAGCTTCTTTTGTTCAAGGCTAGCACTCTACCACTTGAGCCACAGCACCACTTCTCATTTTTCCTATTTATGTGATACTGAGGAATTGAACCCAGGGCTTCATGCATACGAGACAAATGCTGTACCACTAAGCCACATTCCCAGGCCAAAGATCAGTATTGTTAAAGGTACCTTTCAGACACATCAGGATGTGGCTGAGTGGGAAGTGATGATGACTCTCCTGCAATTCCAGTTGTCTGTAAAGCTGATGACGGTTGACCTCCTAGTTGGCCACTCTGAACTGTACTTGCTTGTGCAGACATGGGTCCTGTACCACTACTGTTCATACTGCCAAAGGGTGGAAATGAAGGTAATTTATTTGATGATACTCCACTATTCAAGCTGGAGGATGATGAAGATGAAGTGGTAGTCAAAGTCGAATTAGCTGTGGTAAGTGAAGTAGATATGGCAACACCTGAAGTCATTGTCATAGTGCTGCTTGCTGAAGATGCTAAGGTGGCAGATGGAGTATTAGCATTTCCAGTATTTGCCATCTGAGGTGGAGTAATCAAAGACTGATTCGTAGGGGCAACTAAATTTGGCTGGGAAAGCAGAGAGCTGTCCAGTGGCTGGGAAGCAAGATACGGACCTAAAGAATAAAAACAGGATACTCAATTCTTTATTTCACTGTTCCTTTTTAAAAATTCCATCATTTAAATGAAAAACTAGCTAATATTTTCTTGATATTCTCTTTGAAAGTTTACTAACAGTGCAGCACAAATTTTATATTTTTTTGTAGAAACTAAATAAATTTAAATGGAACGCAAAGATAAACTGAGCACTTTTACAGAAATTACAGAAAGATAATGGAAGTGGAATGAAGTTCTACTTCCTAGACACAATTAAACGTAAAAAACAGTATCTTAACAAATTTTCATCAAACCACTGAAAGTGTTTCTAAATCACAAATTGAAGAAATATTGTTTACACTGATAGCTAATTAAAAGATACAATGAAAGAATGTTATGAGGCTCAAATCACAGACATATCTAATGAGATTCAATAGTTTGGTACTGGCTATCTTTGGGTTAAGTCTAATTCTAATCATATGCTCTACCTGCTAAGCTATCTCCAACATCAATGATCAGTATTTTTAAAAGTACCTTTCAGATACATCACAATATTTAATTTACAAGTATTAACAAAAAAACTCCGTATCTTAAATAGCTGTTATTTTTTCATCTATAGCAAAGAACTATTATGGCGTGTGGTAGAGGTTAACTACAAATTATTTTATCTCTAAATTATTAACACATAGCAAATCTTAACACAAACAAGACATCAGATCTACAAAAAAAAACAACAGAAAATAGTTCAGAACTCACAATGTCCATCTAATGGAATCCTTACACCAGCAACCAAAAAACATTTCTTAATGTTTTACTTTATAGCACAAAGGCAGAAAGAGACAATGTGTAAATAAATGGTCAAGGCTTAAGCTTTTTTTTTGGGGGGGGGAGGGGGGGTGGTCCGGTCGTGGGGCCTGGACTCTGGGCCTGGGCGCTGTCCCTTAGCTCTTCAGCTCAAGGTTAGCACTCTACCACTAGAGCCACAGCACCACTTCTGGCTTTTTTCTTTTTGCTTATGTGGTGTTGAGAAATTGAACCCAGGGCCTCAGGCATGCAAGGCAAGCACTCTACCACAGAGCCACCTTCCCAGTCCATATTCCAGTAAGATTTAATTTACAAAATCACACTGCTAAAACCTTTTTATAAAAGTAAATAAAAAAGTAATACCTAGATCAAATAGGCAGACTTGTGCATAAAGCTTGAGTTTAGAAAAAGCTTCATGGTCACCATCAGCTGCTTGAGAAAACCATTCTGCTACCAACTTTTCTGATAGTTTCTTTGATGCAGTAGATCCCACTCTCATAATTCCATCTGTCAACAGTCGAGAAATAGGTCTATGCAGACCTAATCGACAAGACTAGAAATATATAAAGTAGAATTAGCAAATTTATTACAATATCTAGATCATGAAAGTTAAATTACATAAGCTATTTAAAATAAGTTAATATGAAGGGTGAAGAACAGAATCATAGACCATTTTTCCTTTTAAAACTTGCTGGGATGACAGCTGCATATCACTGCACCATTATTTTTTTCTCATAGTGGAGATAATAATCAAGTACCACTATACCCTGCCATTGGCTGAGATGGAATCTTGATTTTTTCATTTTTATTTTTTGCTTGAGCTAACCTTGAACCACAAATCCTAGTCTTCCAAACAGCTAGGATTATAGCTTTGAACCACTATGCCTGACTCAAAGCCGTTAATAAGCTGGATGCAGTGGCTAGTGTCTATACTATGATAAGGAAGACTGAAGTTTGAGGTCAGTCTGGTAAAAAGTTACCAAGATCCTCACCTCAACCAATACAAGGGTGCTCACACATGTCCTCCTTAGCTATGCAGGGAATGTAAATAGGAAGATCACAGTGAGACTGTCTATGCAGTAAATGTGAGATCCTATGCCACAAAATAACTTAAAAGGGGGTGAGGAACCGTTCAAGTGGAAGAGTACCTGACAGGCCTAAGTCTAACTCCAGTACTATTTAAAAAAAAAAGCCTAACACTGGCCATGTTAGCCTCAAACTTAACATTTCTCTAGCCTCCATCTCCTGAGTAGCTGAGATTACCTATGTTTACTACCACACCTGGTTTGTTTATTCATTCATTGAGTCATTTGGCACCAGAAGAGAAACTTGAATGTGGTCTCTTGCTTTTTTTTCCCCTCACAATTGGTGCTCTACCACTTGAGCTAGGCCTACACTTGGAGCTTTTTGCCGGTTAATTAGAAATAAGGGTCTCTCAGATTTGTCTGCCTGGACTGGCTTTGAACCGTGAGCATAAGATATCAGCCTCCTAAGTAGCTAGGATTATAATCTGGTTAATTCTTTTTTTTTTTTTGGTCGGTCATGGGGCTTGAACTCTGGGCCTGGGCGCTGTCCCTCAGCTCTTCACCTCAAGTCAAGTACTCTACCACTTGAGCCACAGCGCCACTTCTGGCTTTTTCTGCTTATGTGGTGCTGTGGAATTGAAACCAGGGCCTCATGCATGCAAGGCAAGCACTCTACCACTAAGTCACCTTTCCAGCTCCCTTTTCTTTTTTTGTTAAATTACTGATCCTAGGGCTTGAACTCAGGGCCTGAGCACTATCTCTAAGCTTTTCTACTCAAGGCTGGTCCTCTACCACTTGAGCCACAGCTCCATTTCCAACTGTTTGGTGGTTAACTGGAGATAAGAGCTTCATGGACTTTACTGCCTAGGCTGGCTTCAAACTATGATCCTCACATCTCAACCTCTTCATTAACTAGGATTACAAGTGTGAACTACCAGACCTTAGCTTTAAAGGTTACTTTTATTTTTGTTTTTGTTTTTTTTTTGGGGTCCGGTCGTGGGGCCTGAACTCTGGGTCTGGGCGCTGTCCCTCAGCTCTTCAGCTCAAGGCTAGCGCTCTACCACTTGAGCCACAGCGCCACTTCCAGCTTTTTTCATTTTGCTTATGTGGTGCTGAGGAATCGAACCCAGGGCCTCATGCATGCAAGGCAAGCGCTCTACCACTGAGCCACCTTCCCAGCCCGGTTACTTTTATTTTTAAGACAATGTCTCACTATATATAGCTAAGTTTGGCCTGATATTCACAGTATGGCTCAGGCTAGCCTCAAATTCAAGATCCTTCTGCTTCAGCTAACCACATGGTAGGATTATAGGCATGTCCAGCACGGAAAAGGGTATTTTATAAATGAGATACATACACATACACACACTGCCTTCATTATCCTCTCCCCTTCCCTCCTCCCCCCGCACCCCCCCACCTCCCACCCAATAGTATTTTCCACTATAACCCATGGCATAAACATCTAGCAAAGAGACTGACTCAAGCTTGGCAGAATGTACTTGGCTAGTAAGAGAATTAAAAATCTATTCTCTAAACCATTATCACATGTCTCAACCATCTGAACTTCCAATATATTTCATACATACATAAATTATAAAGTCATTTTAAAATGTCATTTCTTTTAAAAAAACACCTACCTCATATATTGCCGTAAGATCTCTAAAAAAGCTTTTGGCTCCATTTAACAAAGCTTCATTCTCTGGACATAGTACAACATAAGCTATATCTCTTTGAGATCCATAAGGTTCCAGCATAAGTCTCTCCCAATGAGGGAGAGCAAATGGAGAAAGCACCAGAAAATCATAATCATAACCCAACAAAAATGTGGGGATAGGCAGTGGTTCCGGAGATTCATCAGTTCCTAATTAAGAAAGATATATTAAAACAAAATTTAAAAACAAAAACATGTCGAACGTTGAAGAAATTGTTATTAGTGAAAAAACTTTACTAAAGACACAAATACTTAAAGTGTAATATTGAAAGCAAGTTTTTCTAGAAAATTCTTAAACAATTTTTACAAAACTTATTTAGAAGTGAAAAGTTAATTTGAATGGAAGAAAACACAGAAGGTTTTTCTTTTTAAAAATAAATTTGGACTAGAGAAAGACTTTCTAATCATAAATAGAACCTATGAACTAAAAATTATTCTGATTGAATTGGGAAGGCTGAGACACAAGGATCAAGGTTCTGGGCTAGCCCAAGCACACAAATTCAAGAGACTCTCCAATTAGCCAGCAAAAAACCAGAAGCAGAGATGTGGCTCCAGTGTTAAAACACTAGCCTTGAATGAAAAAGCCAATTGAAAGCACAAGACTCTAAGTTCCAGCTCTAGCACTGGCTGAAAACAAACAAACAAATAACAAATAAAAACTGACTATAAATTTTTGGGGATGAAAAATTACAGTTAGTGAGCAAAGTTGAATAATTAACACCAAATTTGAAAAAAAAAATAGCAACAAATATGACAAATGATCATTCCATTTTATCACCAAAAAGGGACTTAAAAATCTGAGAAAATAGTCAACAAACTCTACTGTATTGGAGTAAAAAAATACTACGTAAAAAGTAGCTAAAAGGGTATAGATGCTCACTTAAGTGTTCTTACCAAAATATACAAAAGAAAATGACTAACAGCTGTACAGAAAAATGGATAAAGGACACAAACAAAAATTACAAAGGTAGAAATAAATCCCTTCCACTTATACAAGTATAATTTAAAATTAATAACAGCAAACTATAATACTGTATATTAGGTACTCAAAGCTCTTTGCAAATATTAATTCATACATATATTAACTCATCTAATCCTCACAAAAACCATAGAAGGCAGATACTATTATTATAGATAAGAAAGCAGGAATACAAAGCTAAATAATTTGCCCAATATCATAAAAGTCACAGAGGAGCAAGTATTTGCAGCAGCACCCAGAAATCTATCCTCACAGTCTGTACCATTTTCATTTTCAAGTACCTATTCAGCACTAGAAAGAAGGTACTTTGACTGGTGGAGTTGGACACTGTAGAGCATATATATATCTTTAAATATACACAATATATATTTCCTCCCTATAACTTGAGTCGCTCCACAGAGCCGCTCCACAGTCCCCTATTTTTTTTTTTAATTAAGAAGATCTTGGGGTATTTTAGCACTAGAATTACCTTCATAACTCCCCTGAAGTGACTGAAGTAGTTTGGGATTTTAAAGAGATATCAGAATTATAACTTTTTTTTGTGATTAAGTGATTACATAATTTCCCAAATTTCACAGTATTGTGGAATAATGATGCTCATTTAAAGTCACAAGCTCATTCTAACTTTCCTGGAGCAAATTGTCCATCATGGTCTATAACATATAACGGTGTACACATATACACCATACATGTGATCAACAGCATGGGATTATTTAGTAGTGGTTCAACCAGATGAGTGGAAGTTCTTTGTTTCTTAAGTCCTGTTAATTTTGTCATATCACCTAACATTTTGGATTTAACATCCACTTATCAGGGAGACCATGTACCGTTTGTCTCTTTGCTCTTGGCTTACCTCGCTCAACATGATTTCTTCTAGCTCCATCAATTTCCCTGCAAATGCCATTATTTTATCATTTCTAATGGCTGCATAATATTCCATTGTGTATAGATACCACAAGAATTATAACTTTTACTTCTCATAAAAACCTTCACTGGAAAGTTGAATAAGTAAAAACAGATCTAAGTAAAGATGTTCTTACTGAAGGGAGATTAGAGAACCAAGAAAACTTAATGTTGGACATATTGAAAGGGCAGAATTGGAAGAAATAGACAACAGTGAACTTAAGTATATGCCATGAAAATATTTAAGGAATGCTAATGTGCATATTTTAGTTGGGAATAGATGTGATGTCTGATATAAAATCACCCATAAATCACTTACCGTAAGAGCCTCGGCCAGCCATTTTGTGAAATTGTTGCCAGGTAAGAGGACCTTGGACTCCCCAAGGTCTTACTGTTCTTTTCTTCTGAATAGCATCCTGAAGAACTGGCTGAAGTGAGAGGAGCATTCGAAGTATATCCTGTGAACACTGCATACTCACATCTACAAGCATTAAAAAGACCAAAAAAAAAAAAATAGTTTCTATTGTTAACAGATTTTTATGCTAGGAAATATGGCTATAAGTTTATTTTTGCCAGGGCTGGGAAGGTGGCTCAGTGGTAGAGCGCTTCCCTGCATGCCAGAGGCCCTGGGTTCGATTCCTTAGCACCACATAAGCAAAAAGAAAAAATCCGGAAGTAGTGCTGTGGCTCAAGTGGTAGAGTGCTAGCCTTGAGCTAAAGAGCTGAGGGACAGTGCCCAGGCTCAGAGTTCAGGCCACACAACCGGACCCAAAAAAAAAAAAAAGTTTATTTTTGCCAGACAGTGATGGCTCATGCCTGTAATCCTAGCTACTTAGAAGGTAGAGATCTGAGGATCATGGTTCAAAACCAGTGTGGGCAGGAAAGTCCATGAGACTCTTATCTTCAATAAACCACCAGAAAACCCGAAGTGGTGCTGTGCCTCAAAGTGGTAGAGTGCTAGCCTTAAGGAACAGTGTCCAGGCCATGAATTCAGCTCCCCAATCAACAACAACAACAAAAGTTTAGTTTTGAACGGGGCAACGGTGGCTCATGCCTATAATTGTAGGTACTCAGGAGACTGAGATCTGATGATCGCACTTTGAAGCCAGCCCAGGCAGGAAAGTATCAGAAAAGGCTGGATGGAAGTGGGGCTGTAGCACAAATGGTAGAGCACTAAGCCTTGAGCAGAAAAACTCAAAGACAGTGTCTAGGCCCTGAGTTCAAGCCCCATGACTGAACCAAAAAACAAAAAAAATCAATGGTATAGTACATAATTAGAATGTATAAAAGACATATTAAAATATAAAAATGTATTTCCTTAAGATATCGTCAATTAACCAATTTATAAATTAATCAAATCTTATTGTTGCACTTATTTTGATTGTCTATTATTAGGTGGTTTTTTTTTTTTGTTGTTGTTGTTGTTGTTTTGCCAGTTCTGGGGCTTGAACTAAGGGCTTGGGCGCTATTCCTGAACCTATTTGTGCTCAAGGCTAACAATCTACCATCTGAGCCATAGTACCACTTCCAGCCTTTTCTAAGTAGTTGATTGGAAATAAGAGTCTCTCAGACTTTCCTGTCCAGTCTGGCTTCAAACCATGATCTTCAGATCTCAGCCTCTTGAGTTGCTAGGATTGCAGGGATGAGCCATTGGATGTTTTTGTTTTGGTTTGTTTGTTTTTAATTTGTGTGTTACAAGGGATTCAACTTAGGGCCCTGAAATTTCTCTTGTTTTGTTTTTGTTTTTTGTTTTCCAAAGCTAGCACTCTACTGTTTAAGCCATGCCTGCAGTGGGGTATTTGTTGTTAAATGGAGATGGAAATCTCACAAACATTTCCTCTCTGGCTGCTTCAAAGTTCAATCCTCCAGGTCTTAGCATCCTGGGTAGTTAGGATAACAGGTGTGAGCCACTGTTACTTGACTACCTACAGGTATTTTAGCAGAAAAAAAATTCTGTCTCCTGTTTACATAGTTTACAAATCATGTGCCTTAATTACCAATTATCTGGGGAAAGGGTTATATAAGACTAGCCAAGATGAGAAACTTAGTAACACTGTAATAATTCTGAAATATATTTCTGAAATAAATATTCATCAGTGGCAGAGTACTTCCCTAGAATTCACAAAGCATTGGATTCAATCTCCAAACCGCCCCCCCCCCACAGACAACTGTGAAATATAAAACCTGAATAGTAACTGATAAACTTAATAATCAAATGCATTTTTGATCAATTCTCAAAACACGTCTGTAAGGTGATCTTGGTAACATTAAATGGCTGAAAGATATCACTAAATGACATGGATATCATTCATATGACTTCCAGATGGTTCAGATGCAGCATATCAGTCTGTGCACATTATTACAGTCAATCAGTTAATATTATTACCACTGCCTAAAGTTTATCAATGCTGGTTTTAATTTCCTGCTAGTTTTGTTACCAAATTAGTATACAGAAACAAGTAATTTAATCCAAATACAGTGTGTTAATAACAATTTTGCTTGTTATTGTAATGTAACACTAACCATTACAAGTGATAACAGCTATCTGACATTGCTTAATAACTAATGCATTGGTAAATAGAAAGATTAAAAACTGAAAATACTTTATACAATTAGAAATATTTATATATTCACATATAAATATTTATTCTATGTAAGAATTCACATGATATCAAAAAGCTATAACAGGCTACAGCTATTTATTATACTCACATTAGAACATTTTGAGAATATATACATGGGGGCTGGGAAGGTGGCTCAGTGGTAGAGTGCGTGCTTTGCATGCATGAGGCCCTGGTTTTGATTCCTCAGCACCACATAAGCAGAAAAAACCGAAAATGGTGCTGTGGCTCAAGTGGTAGAGCGCTAGCCTTGAGGCGAAGAGCTGAGGGGCAGCATCCAGGCCTAGAGTTTTCAGGCCCCGTGACTGACCAAACAAAACCAACCAACCAACCAATATATATGTTGTTGTCCTCACTCTAAAAAATTTTTACCTGATGAAGCACAGGAATTTGTATTTTGATTCTAATTAAGTGTGATTCTTTTTTTTGGGGGGGGGCGGGGAGGAGTATGAGGAGGTAATAGAGGCTTGAACTCAGGGTTTGGGGCTTACTCACTGGCTATTTTACTACTTTTTCTTTCAGTTGTGCTGGTCCTGGGGCTTGAACTCAGGGGCCTGGGTGCTATCTCTGAGTTTTTTTGTTCCAAGCTCCACTTCTGGCTTTTTAGCTGTTAATTGGAGGTAAGAGTTTCATTGAGGGCTGGGAAGGTGGCTCAGTGGTAGAGCACTTGCCTTGCATGCATGAGGCCCTGGGTTCGATTCCTCAGCACCACATAAGCAAAAAGAAAAAAGCCGGAAGTGGCGCTGTGGCTCAGGTGGTAGAGTGCTAGCCTTGAGCTGAAGAGCTGAGGGACAGCGCCCAGGCCCAGAGTTCAGGCCCCACAACCGGACCCCCAAAAAAAAAAAAAAAGAGTTTCATTGACTTTCCTGCACAAGCTGACCTCGAACATTGATAATTAGGTCTCAGCCTTCTAAAAAGTACAATGAAGGCATGAACCAACTGGTACTTGGTGATTTATCACTTTTATCATGACTCCAATCTTGTTTTTTTAGGAAATGGGATCTAGGGAACTTTCCTGTCCAGAATGGCCTCAAACTACCAGCCTCAAGATCTTAGCCTTCTCAGTACCTAGAATTACAGGCATGAGCCATCAGTGCCCAGAGTTTAATAATCTCATTCTTTAAAAATAAATTTCAGTGAGGACCCACTATAAGGATTATGCTTGTTACTGAGAACATTATGTAAACAAATTCTTACTTATGTCATCAGGGACCTAATAATATCATGGAAGGAAGACTAACATGAAAAAAGTATAATTGCATAAACAACGTGCTGAGGAAAAAAAGACTTCATCAAATTAGAAATTAAGCTTCGAAGAATGCAACAAGAAAAGTAAAAGGATGGAACATTGCTTGAATGGTAGAGTGAAAGTCTTGAGCAAAGAAGCCAAGTCAGAGCAAGAGATGCCAAGTTTAAGCTCCAGAACCAGCAAAAAAGGAAAAAGAAAAAAAAGGTAAAATACTTGCTGATTATATGTGTTGTGAGGGTCACTGATCCAAAGTATATAAAGAACCGTGATAACTCAGTAATAGAAGACAAAATAACCTAAAACAAAACACCTTTTTATTTTTTTGGTGCCAGTCCTGAGAGTTGAAATCAGGGCCTGGGTACTGTCTCTGAGCTTCTTTTGTTCAAGGCTAGCCCTCTACCACCTGAGCCATAGAGCCACTTCTGGCTTTTTCCATTTACGTGGTATTGAAGAATTCAACCCAGGACTTCATGTACGCTGGGCACGCACTCTACCACTAAGCCACATTCCCAGCCCCCAAACACCCTAACTTTAAAATCAGGCAAAGCCAAGTGTTGTTGTATACATCTATAATCCCAATACTTGGGAAGCTCAGATAAAACAATTCTATATTTGAGACTCTACCCTATTACTACCCCCAAAAGAAAACAAATAAAATAAAAAAAAAGGCAAAGGATCTAAAAATGTATTTCTCTGAAACAGATATAAAAAATGGGCATTAAATATATAAAAAGATATACACCATCATTTTTCATTAAGGAAATACAAAACTAAACCAGAATAAGATACCCCTTCATATCCACTATCATTACTGTAATAAAAAAGATGGACTATTTGGGCACTGGTGTCTCAGATTTGTAGTCCTCGCTATTCAGGAAGCTGAGATCTGAGATTCTGGTTCAAATCCAGCCCAGGCAGGTAAATCCATGAGACACCTATCTATAAATAACTACCAAAAAAACAGAAGTAGAGGTGTGGCTCAAGTTGTAGAGCACTAGCCTTAAGCAAAAAAGCTCAAAGACAATGTTCAGGCCCTAAGTTCAAGCCCCATGACAAAAGGGGGGGGAAAAAAAAGGATTCAGTGGTATGAGTTGATATGGGTTCAGAACACATAGGTTTCTCAAACATTACTGGTTAGAATGTAAGAGCAAGACCTTTGGAAAAGTCTGTCAGTCCCTGAAATATTAAACAGAATTTTATAACCCAAGTAATCTATGTAAGAGCAATTAAAATACATAGTTATATGAAACTTTTACCCAAATATTAATAGCATCATTTATAATAGCCAAGAAATAGAAACAATCCAATGTCCATGCTTGCCAAACATGTATGAAGCCCTGGGTTCAATTCCTCAGTACCATATAAGTGGAAAAAGCTGGAAGTGGAGCTGTGGCTCAAGTGGTATAGAGTGCTAGTCTTGAGCCAAAGAAGCTCAAGGACAGTGCCCAGGCCCTGAGTTCAAGCCCCAGGACTGGCAAAAATAAAATAAAAAAGTCATCTTTGTAGAGCTAAGTAACTTGAGGGGAATCAAAGAGGTTGGAATTGATAGGGGAGAATAAAACACTGGGTTAACACTTACTTAGAGGCATTGTACTCATAAATTCCTTTGTATAACATTTAAATATAATAAAAATAAAATTTAAAAAAGTTGTCATCATTGTGCTGGGAATGTGGTTCAAGTGGTAGAGAGCCTGCTAACCAATCAAGCCCACCCCTTAAGTTCAAACCTCAGTATTTATAAAAATTAATGAAAATTAAAATCACAAGAGTTTTAAGGTCAAATGTTTCTAACAAACTGCAGGGGAGATTGCCTTTGAAATTTCCCTAAGAAAGCAATTCATACAATTAAGGGAAAATAACCAACTAACAACAAAACAATCATTAATATATTTACCATTTCGTTTGGACCAAGGATGTAGGCATGAACTTTTTACAAGTGCTTCATCAACTTTTCCTCCTGACATGTTATCCATGAACTGACGCCCATGTTCTAATGCAAGATAGCAGTCATTGCAACAGTCGCGCTCTTCTACACGTACCCAATTGCTAATTACACCAATTTTGGGAAAAGGATCTTGGTCTGTTACTCCGAAGGGTGAAAATAAATTAGTGCACTGATCCTGCAGTAATAATATTAACTCATCAGGCAATTTTTCAGATTCTTTTAGACCTCCGTGTTCAGTAGAGGTAGCCCTGAGAGCTTCGAAACGTTTTTCTGCTTCTTTACCACAGTCTGTGTTGCGTCCTATGATATCTAGTTCATCTTCAAGAAATAATCCTGAATTGTTTCCAAATTTCCTGTTCATGACTGCACTGAAGCCACAGGTACACCTATACTGTGCTTCCTGTGTTGGATCTGGAATGTAAACTCCAACATCGGCACCCTTGATATTCATGTTGCAGACACAGATACAGCAACTATCAAAGTTACAGTCTTTAAACAAATTCATAACTGACTCTGAAAGGATGAGGTTTACATAAAGACTGTGTGCTTCAGGGACAGAAGGGACAGTTGCAGGTTCAACAGAATTAAGGGGTCTGCACGTAGATGGGGTGGAGGCTGGTGAGTATAAGTCTGAATTTTCATATTTGACTGAACCTTGAGCACTTGCAGGTCCACCAGTTCCACGAGGAGTCCGAGGTGTCCTTGGAGTCCTTGGAGTTGGAAACCTAGGAGTGGATGGAGAAGGAAGAATTCCTGCTCCACTGTTACTAGGTGGTGCGCTGCTAGGGGGCATCCCAAAAGATGTATGGGTTTGAGGTGTATAAGCAGGGCCATATTCTTGATCCATATTATTCCCATCACTACTGTCAATAGAAAAGAAAAAATCAGATACATACATAAAGAAACAAGCCAGTACTATAAAAATGTCCCAGGGATGGAGATGTGGTTTATGGTAGCGTGCTTCCCCTACATACATGAAGCCCTGGGTTTGATTCCTCAGTACTATATAAATAGAAAAGGCTGGAAGTGACACTGTGGCTCAAGTGGTAGAGTGCTAGCCTTGAGCAAAAGCAGCTCAGGGACAGTACCCAGGCACTGAATTCAAGCCCCAGGACTGGGGAAGAAAAAAAAAAAGTCCCAAATGCTTTTCAAGAACATTAAAAACTACAATATAGACAATGCAAAAATGACAAGTATACTTAAGATTTACTTCTCTTTAACAATAACTACTCTCATTGTTGTAGACTAAGATCAACTAAGTCTAAACTTATCAATAAAGCCTGCAGACCCTTGTCCATACCTTAACAACCACAATTACTATCTATAACTTCTATATGAGAAATACATATATTTCACTGAGTCTAAGATATCACTGATTTTAAAGAAAATCCAATTTGAGATATTCATGTGTAAAAAGTAACAAAAATTTAAGATGATGACAATTTTAGGACATCAAATTCACCTATAAATATTCTATAGACCAAAAGAAAAGGTGAGTGTAAAGTCAAATAATCAGAGCATTAATGGGCTCAAATTTTCTAATAGTTTAACTATATCTAATACCATTATAACCATTTTTTGAATTTTCAAAAATCAACACTTTTTCCGTATACTAGGTATTCTATGAAAAAGGTTAAAACCTATATAAATGTTTACATTAATAACATACCCCTCTTTGATGAATGGCATTGAAGGCCCTGAAGGAAGCAAATCTAGTTTTCCAACAGTCCAACTCTGGCGATAAATACACTCTTCAGGCAATTTGATAGGGGGCAGACATTGGCTTGGCAGAGTTTTTAGAGGTGCAAACATGGAACATCCCACTAGTACTTGACAATTTTCAGGCTTATAGACATAAGAAAAATCCTGTAATACAAAGAGAGTAGACTTTCAATATCTAATCTTCTAGAGACAAAATAATACAAAAAAAAAACCAACAAACAAAAAACAAACTGACTCTGTCCTTATTCCTATTCTTTAAACAGAAGAAATTTAAACAATATTCTATTCTACTCTTAAGTACATTCTTAGTGTCACAATTCAGTCCTCAAATTGATTAGCTACAAAGCTAGAATCAACTATTTTGGAATTCTCAATATAGAAACATACTAATTCTATAAGAAATATAGGAAATGTTATTTTTTTGAGAAAAATAAAACACTTACTTTAATTTCAGAAGGTTTTGGGCTACAAAATCCCTCATCAACCTCAATTTTGAACTGTGCTCCTATACTAGAACTACTTCCTTCTAGAACAGTTCCTCCAGGTGTTGTATCCATACTACCATATTCTTTATTATTCATATTCATTGGGGAAAATCCCAAAATATGTTGTTCCAATGATGGTGGTGTAGGATACATCTTATGAAGATCTGCAGTGCCTATATTTAATAAAACACACATTTTAATATAAGACTACAAAGAGGTGAATCTGTGTTTAAAACAAAAGGAGTAAGGAGCTTTGTTGAGAATTAAGTTTGCAAATTTATCTAAAACACAGGTATGGGAAGCTTACTTATGCAAGATAAGGGATCCAGATTTCCTGTCTTTGATTCTTTGCAGTTGGCTTTATCATCAGATCCATTCGCCGATTTTTTAGATCCAGGCTATTTAAAAAAAGCACATATTTACCTGAAATCCAATGTGAGCTCAAAGTAGTACTCATTCAAAAGCAACTTAAAAGTATCATGAATAGTTATGTGGCCCCCACACCCCCTCTTTTAGTTTTGCCAGTCCTGTGGCTTAAACTTGGGGCCTGGGCACTGTCCCTAAGCTTCTTTTTGCTCAAGGCTATCACTCTTCCACTTGAGCCAGGGCGCCACCTTTGGCCTTTTCTGTTTATGTGGTATGGAGGAATCGAATCCAGGGCTGTATACATGATAGGCAAACATTCTACCACTAAACCACATTCCCAACCTGAAAACTGATATTTCTTAGTAAACTTACATGACATATAATCTTAATGCTAATTACTTAGTATATTCTCTAGCTGAATCAATTTTAGAGTCACTTTTCAAACTAACAGATCAGAGAACTGGTAAATTATTCTGATTCCTAAGGACTACTGGAAAAGATTATGTGGCAGAGCTCAAATTAAACTTAATATTGTGTCCTTCAAAGATATATAGAAGGGGGAAAAGAAACCACCTCAAAGTTTATAGGAAGGGCTAGGGTTGTAACTCAAATATCATGCATTTGCCTAAAAAAAAAGTATAGGATCCTAAGTTCAATTCCCAATAACATACACACACTCACAAAACCAAATCAAAAATACAGAAGAATATGTGAAGATGCTTCAAACATAAATTGAAATAAACCAATTAATGATATATTTCCTATTGTTAAGCACTAAAGTATTCAAGTAAAAATTATTTCCAAAAAGTAATTTATATAAAATCAAAGAAAATAAATTCAATGTACAAGACACTATGTTGAAAAAGAACTTTAAACTTCGGGGAGGGGAGAGGAGTTAGGGAGAAGGGGAGGGAAGGGATGGTAGAGGAAAAACAAAGGAGGAAGTAACAACACTCAATAGGAAATGTACTCATTACCTTACTCATGTAACTGTAACTCCTCTGTACACTATTTTTACAATAAAAAATATATACAAAAAAAAAAAAAAAAGAAAATGAATTCAATCTTTATTAGGATACTTACTGTCAGTTCATCTTCATCAGAATTAAAGAGATTATCAAGGTCAGTATAAGAGACAGCCAGGTCTGAATCATAAATCAAACTGGTTGATGGAGGACGAGCATGACTATTAGGGCGAGGAGCATCTACATATGTCAATCAGAAAAATATAATTAAAAATTCAACTATTGCTAAAAGTAGTGGCACACACTTGTGTAATCATAGTATTCAACTACTGACCAAGTACATACTTTATTATTTACTTAACTTGATATGTAAGCTAAAAAGGTTGAGGAAAAGCTATGCAACAAGAAATTATTTGTAATTTCTTACTTTATTTTATTTTTTTGCCTGTTGTAGGGCTTGAACTCAGGGCCTGGGCACTGTCCCTGAGCTCTTTTTGCTCAAGGCTAGCACTCTATAACTCCGAGTCGCAGCATCACTTCGGGTTTTCTGGTGATTAACTGGAGGTAAGAGTCTCACTGGGACATTCCTGCCCAGGCTGGCTTTGAACCACAATCCTGAGATCTCAACCTCCTCAGTAGTTAGGATTACAGGCATAAGCCACCAGTGCCTAGCTGTAATTTCTTATTAAGAAACTAAACAATTTTTTGTCTTAGAAATCAGATTTCAAGTAAAATGATAGTACTTTCACCAGGAGTTCCAAAGGCTATATAATTTATAATATGGCTAAGTACTCTAAAGAAAAATACAAATGCTATAACAGAATTAACACATACTTCTTTCTCTGCTCCTTTTCATCCCTCCTTCTCTTTCTCAATTTCCTTCTTTCTTCTTGGAACTTGTGGTTATTCTGCCTCTGCCTCCAGAGTAGTGGGATTACAGATATGTGATACCATGTCCACCACATACTTTATATTTATAATTTTTAAATGTTTTATGCTATGTAAATTTATCTTAGTAAAGATATTATAAATTGGAATTATTCGACTGATTTAAAGTTACAAAACGTGAATAAATCTAGATACCTACTATACAACATAATGCCTACGTATAGCAATATAGAACTAGATGCAAAAGTATACTTTAACAGGGTAGATCTTACACTGTGTTCTCTTTCTAGTATTACTATTTGCATATGTAATTACTGAACAATGAAAACTGTTGTGGGAAAGAGGATAAAAAGAGGACTAAAGGAACCAAAACAGATTTAGAAAAATTAGTGTCCACAATGGAGAGATTGAGATCATAAAATTATTTTGTGTCTCATTAGGAATTAGAAAAGGGGAGCTTAAAGACTCTAAACACAATTTAAATCAGTAAAAATAATTACCTGATTTGATTGGTACCTGTGATATACATATGTTGAAATATACTTTAACCTATACAAGGTATGTACAATTGTTACATGTTAATTTTTAAAAGAATATGTAATTTATTTTGGAACTGCATTGTTCCACTACTATATGCAGCTCTTTTTCTGTAGTACATAATGCTGTTTAAATTACTGATGGTTTGTAGTACACTTTCAAATCAAATGATGCAGTAGCACTGACTTTGTTCTTTTGTTCTGTTTTGTTTTGAGATGAAATATTGCTATGTTGCTTAGGCTGGCCTGAAACACTCTATCTTCCTGCCTCAACCTTCAGAATACTAGGATTGTAAGTGGCACCACAATGCCAATTTTCAAATTTGTTCTTTTTGCTCAAGATTGTTTTGGCTATTCAGGTTCTTTTTGGTTCAACTAGAATTTTACAATTTTTCCTATTTATATGAAAAAAATCACTAGAATTTTGATAAGAATTACATATGGTTTTGGCAAAGAATCCAAATTATTAACTTAAGAAGCAACTTAAAACCATCAATAACTAAATTCACTTGATTAAAGACTATCTGTTCCTTTTTTCATATACACTTTTTTCTTATTCTTATTTTTGGTTACCCAGAAACTGATAATTTTTGGGGGGTTGGTTGTGGGGCTTGAACTCTGAGCCTGGGTGCTGTCCCTCAGCTCTTCAGCTCAAGGCTAGCGCTCTACCACCTGAGCTACAGTGCCACTTCCGGCTTTTTCTGTTTATGTGGTGCTGAGGAATCAAACTCAGGGCCTTATGCATGGGAGGCAAGTACTCTATCACTGAGCCACCTTCCCTGCCCTGAAACTGACACTTTTTATGTAATCAAGATATTAAAACTTTGTCTCAAAAAAGACAAACCAAAGCTAGCACCAGTGACTCATGCATGTAATCCTAGCCATTCAAGAGGCTAAAATCCAGAGGATAGAGTGTCTCAGGCCAGCCTGGCAGAAAACTTGTAGAAATCCCACCTCTCAATAAACCAGCAAAAAGCTGGACAAGAGGTGTACAGCTCAAGTGGTAGAACACCAATTGAACATGTAACTGGAACAAGTTCAAGACAAAGTTCAAACATTAGTAAAAAAAAAAAATTCCTTCACACTTATCAAAGTGCAAAACTTTGCTGTACATTACCACAAGTTAATATATATATATATATATTGGGGGGGTCCGGTCATGGGGCCTGAACTCTGGGCCTGGGCGCTGTCCCTCAACTCTTCAGCTCAAGGCTAGCGCTCTACCACTTGAGCCACAGTGCCACTTCCGGCTTTTTTCTTATGTGGTGCTAAAGAATCGAACCCAGGGCCTCGAGCATGCAAGGCAAGTGCTCTACAACTGAGCCACCTTCCCAGCCCTAAAGTTAATATTTTATACTTACCAACTGCTAAGAAAGTATACTTAACTGCTCTCATTACACAAAAAATGTACCTTTGTGCGGTAATGTGCAATAAATAGCTTGATTTATATATTCAATAATCTATACATATCACAAATTGTAAATGACAAATATAAACAAATATTCCATAAATATCCATTGAATTAATGACCTTAGAAATAGTTTCTGTGTGAGAATAAAAAGACAAAAACTTTCAGGTAGTTAACTTAAAAATTGAGTTATACCCGTCATAGTGGTTTATACCTATAATTTTAGCTATTCAGGATGGGGAAGACTGTGGTTCAAGACCATGCACAAAGTGTGTGAGAAATCATTTCAACCAATATAAAAGCTAGGCACAGTGGTATGTGCCTGTCATTCCAGCAATGAAAGAAATGTACATAGGAAAATCCGAGTCCAGGTTGGGCAGGGCATTTGAATGCAGCTGATAACATTACTTAAAAAAGAACAAAAGCAAAAAGGTATGGAGTCACGGCTCAAACAGCAGAGCACCTGTCTAGCAAGCATAAGGCCCTGAGTCCAACCCCAAGAAAAAAATGGGGGTGGGGGGTGGGGGAGATGTCCTAAAGGGCGGAGTGTGGTGGGACACACCTGTAATCCTACCAATCTGAATACTGAGGTGTAGTAATCGCTTGAGCTCTGCAGTTCAAGACTACACTGGGTATTACTGTGTGATCCTGACTCAAAGAAAAAAAGCAACCAAAACAAAAGAAAACATAAAACAAACCTAAGACACCATCACTGACTGTGGATGGCGATGATATTTTCTAGCCTACTCATTTCACAAGTGAGATTCTATTTTCATTATGCAAAACAGAAAAAAAATTCCCAACAATTTAAAATGTAATTGCCATCACCTGAGCTTGTTTCTCCCAAGGAAAGATAAACAACAAATGCATCATATGAAACATGAATTATGCATAAAATAATAAAGAGTTCAGCAAAACCAGATAGGCTTATTCAAAAATCCTAGAATGTAGGAATTTTCATTAGGAAATAAAAGAGTTTTACCTTGTTTAATAGAGGGACTAAATAATGACATAGCATCTTCTTCATGTGATAACACTGTAACACTAGGTGTCCCATCTTCTGCCTGCAAACAGTATTACATATTAGACTAAAATGGATAAATGACTAGAATCAAATCTACCATTTTTTGAGAAGATACATGTCAAGCATTCTCCTATTAAATGTTCAATATACATAATCACTCATTTGTATAGTTGGTATGATTTTAGTTTTGTTTTTTTGAACCCAGGGCCTTGAACATGCTAGTCAGGCACTCAACCACATGAGCCATGTCTCCAGCCTTGCTTTTAGCTAGTTATCTTGGAAATGGAGTCTAGCAAATTTTTCAGCTTAGGCTGGTCTCAAACTTGGATCCTCTAGATCTCAGCCTCGTAAGTAGTTAGGATTGCAGGTCTTGTGAGCCATCAGCACCTGGCAGATAATATTTTTTTTTAATAATAGAAAACAAACAAATCTCCACTCTAACCAATCTTCCCCAGGAATCTAGATCTGGCATTCAAATCAACATCTATAAAATTACAAAGTCTGTATCCCTTTAATTATAGCTGCAGTCTTCTCTGATACTGTGGTTTTATATTTACAAAATGAAAAAATATGTACCTGGCACATAATAAAGCTAAAAACTTTACAAGTTTTGTTTTTGTATAAAACATTACTGAGTCTCTCAATAATTTTATAGCTTGCAATTTTCATATTTCATACTTAAGAAAAAACTCTTACCTAGTGGATTTATCAGATGCTTGATATATTCTCAAGTACTTCATATCTAAAATTTTGAATATTTTTGTTTTGTTGTTATTATTTTGTTTTGGGCCAGTCCTGAGGCTTAAATTCAGGGCCTGTCCCAGATTTTTGTTCTTTTTCAAAGTTAGCACTCTACCAGTTGAGCCATAGATCCACTTCATATCTTTTAGTGGTCAATTGGAGATGTAGGTCTCGCAAACTTTCCTGTCAGGACTGGCTTTGAACTGCAACCCTCACATCAGTCTCCTAACTACAGGCACAAGTCACTGGCCCCCAGCTATAAAATTATTCTTTTTTTTTTGGTCGGTCGTGGGGCCTGAACTGTGGGCCTGGGCGCTGTCCCTCAGCTCTTCAGCTCAAGGCTAGCGCTCTACCACTTGAGCCACAACATACTTCCTGCTTTTTCTGTTTATATGGTGCTGAGGAATTGAACCCAGGGCCTCATGCACGCAAGGCAAGCACTCTACCATTAAGCCACCTTCCCAGCCCCTCTTTTTTTTTTTTTTTTTTTGTCGGTCATGGGGCTTGAACTGTGGGTCTGGGCACTGACCCTCAGCTCTTCAGCTCAAGGCAAGTGCTTCACCACTTGAGCCATAGCACCACTTCCGGTTTTCTGGTGGTTAATTGGAGATAAGAGTCTGACAGACTTTACTGCCTCGGCTGGCTTTGAACCATGAGCCTCAGATCTCAGCCTCCTTAGTAGCTAGGATTACAGGTGTGAGCCACCAGTGGCTGGCTATAAAATTATTTTTAAACTCAGTGTTAGTTTTGTGTGTTTTTTAAACTCAATGTCAAAATCTACCTAAATGTCCCAATTCAACTTGCATATAAGTTAATGCACTTTTTATCCAATCTAGAAATATTAAATAAAAACTTCTTTTATTATCATAGACCAACCACAAAGTATACCTACTTATTAAAACACACACTTAAATGATTTAAGATTTTAAGGTTGCAGGTATGACTCAAGCCATATGCCTAGCAAGCTCAAGATCCTCAGTTCAAACTTTCTATTCTAAAACAAAATAATAGATGTGATGTTCTGATACTGTATGTACTGCTAGAAAATCTTGAGTCATCTTTGATATACTGTGCTTTTTCTTACCTTGTGTTTCTTTCCAGCTTCTCTGTCACTGTTTTGTCTATCTTTTTTATCAGGAAAAAGGAATTCCTCATCTCCTTCAACGAATGCATATGGATCAATTTTAGGTTCTTGTTCTGCATCAGGTACTATTGCTGAAAGATACTGATTTTTAATTTGATATTGCTGCACTAGTTCATCAGAAACTTTTAAAGGTTTCTTACACTGCACCATTAACCTGCACAAAAAATAAAATTAGAAAGTTAATATTTATTATCCAGAAAAGTATAAGCAATTTCCAACTCATATATCATGAAATTTTACATTATTCAGATTATGTAATTTGTAATCTCACATTTTACAAGTGAAACTAAGTATAAAAAGTTCCTATGTATTAGTGAGATCTCAGCAACAGAGACCCAAAACTAAAATCCAGGTCTCTTATTCATATGCTCTTATTTCAGTAACTCACTCTGTCCAAGTCCTCAAGTACATTAACTTGTCCTAATCTAGTCATGAAAGGAATTAAACCATCCCAAGATAGTAACTCTCAAAATGTGGGCTTTAATGGAACAGAAGGTATTTTATCCTTTATTGACCGGCTATATTTCAAATTTAAATTATGTAGGGGCCTGATTTGTATTTCATGGAAGTATTATTATTAATACTAATAAGACACAAATTCAGTATCAGTGCAAGTGCCTCATTTTTTTTCTAATCACACTGGAAGATCAATTTTGACCTTAATTCTTCTTCTAGTTCAACATGATTGAAAAATGTTTCTCTCTATTATTATATTATTAATAATAATAATAATAATAAAACAAGGGAAGAAAAGAAGAAACAACCAAGAAATTGGAAAGATAAACTACTAGGAATTGGCAGACCAAAGATAGCCAAAAACTTCGCCTAAAAAAGGGAAGGAAGTCATAAGCAGCAGGCTGGTGTGTACCACAGTACATAAAACCCTGGAAAGTATTAGGACTTTTGTGTTGCTGAAGACCAGGGTGCTCATGCTTTATATTCCTGAAAACTAAGTTTCTGGTTTGTATAAGACACCAAATTCCTGTTCTCTCAGACTTACAAAGCTGAGGTTCCCAAGCTTTTTTACGTGTGGCAGTTAGGCTTCCAGTCAGAACGTCAACATCCTGCAATGGTTATTTCATTCCAAGTAAAAAGTATTTCTAATACTCCCAAGCTTTCCATGATCTAGTTCCTCTTCTCCTATGCTAGCCCTCTCATTGATAATGTCTTCAAATACTTTCTGCATGTTCCTCAAAAGGAAGACACAATCCTTTTGTCTGAGATAATTTTCTACCAAGTATCTGAAATTAGGCCATTCTTTTGTTTCCTTCAAGTCTTGTTTCAACATTATCTTCTCTGAGACCTCATTATGATTACCTTGCTTAAAGTTGCAATATGCCCCCCTCCCTAAGCACCAATCCTCCTTTATCCTGCTCTATTTTCCCCCTCTTAGCACTTATCTTCTAACACATTATATAATTTATTGCCTTCTCATTAGAATAAAAAATTCAAAGGTCTGGGATGTTGTCTTCATCCGCTAAATTATTTAAGTGCTCAAAGAATGCCTAGCACATGATAAGTAATCAACACATATTACCTAATCAATAAAATGTAAAAACAACACAAGACTGAAATATTTTGGGGATGAGAGTGTTGTTCAGTGATACAGTGGTTACCTACCATGCAGAAAGCCTTAGACTTAATCCCTAAGTGGTACACATACACACACACACTCACAATGAAATAGTTTTGCATTAATAATTCTAAAATTCATTATCTCAGATTTTGAAATAAATCCTTTTTATACATTAGCACTAAGTCAGAGTGCTGGTGCACACTTTTAATCCCAACACTTGGGAGGCTCAGCAGGACTGCCTCAAAAAACAAGAAACAAGAAAAAGTTGGACACAGGTGGCTCATACATATAAGCTACTCAGAAGGCTGAGATCCAGAAGATTGCAATTAAATTCAGAGGTTTTCCATTGGAGAAGAGAAGACTGAAATAACCAGCAAAATTCCAGATTCAAGTGGTAGAGTATCAGCCTAGAAACAGGGTAAGTGGAAGGACCTGAGCTCAAATCCTGGTACTGGCTAAAATAAACAGAAAATAATAAACTAACAAGAAAGAGTGGGGGAAAAAAATGAGAAAGGAGGAAAGGATTGTCATTGTTTATCTGCTTGATTATTTAGACAAAACGTATGTAAGAATTTGAAAATAATAAAAGTGTTAGCCAGCCAGGTTACCTTATGCTTCTAGTCCTAGTTACGTTAAGAGGCTGAGATCTGAAGACTGTGGTTTGAAGCCAGGCCATGCTAGAAAGTCTGAGACTCCTATCCCCAATTAACCACCAAAAAGCTGGAAGTAGAACTGTGGCTCAAGTGGGTGAATATAAGTCTTGAATACAAAAAAACTTAGCAACAATGCCCTGAACTTAAGTTCATGTCCCAAACTGGCACAAAAGTATTAGCCAGACTGAAAATTTTTTGAATGACAGGGTTATCATAGCTCACTAAGCTATTCTCTAAGGCTAACTTTGGCAGTATTGTCCTCTATAAACAGGGTGAGATAGATCATAAAAACAAAACACCTAGTATTTTCTATGCATGCTATCAAATACTGAAATATATTTATCATTATTCCAAATATCCCTAGACTTATTCTCAAATTTAAAACCCCAACTCTATAGACACATTCTTCTATGGAAAGATAGTGATAATACACTATAACTGATCATTATATTAGTTCTTTTATATAAACCATTGAATATTTCTAAACAGTAGCTCTGTACCAAAATCACATTTTATCCTAAATAACTGCAAGCTGAAAACAACTGGATAATCAAGGCAAATTTTCTCAAAATAATATTTTATCTGCCTTAATCTACTTTTAGGAAGTCAGATAAATTCCTAAGATAGGAAATACAAAGTAGTCTTCCTGACTTTGAGTGGTATTAGGTAGTGGTCTGTGAAGTCATAGAGTAGCAAAGTTTAGACAGAAAGACATTTTTAATCATCTTGAACATTCATAGGGGGAAAATATAAAGAAATCCTCTCATCCCAGCTGAAAGACATTACAATCTGTAATGACTCCAAAAAGCAACCAAAAATGATGCTATTTTCCACATTAAGTTATCCTCTGGCAGAAGTATAAAAGCTGCCACGCTGCTAAAGGCAGTTGCTGAACTAGTGTGCAGTATATTCTTAGAAGGACCAATCCTACTGCACAGGGCATTATTAAATAAAAAGGAGTAAACCAAATGCATCACCTAAGACACTTTTTGTTATTTTATTGAATCATTCTCACAAACATTAGAATATGCAAAGATTTAAATAGTCAATAATATCAAGTCACAATAAATTTAATGATGAAAGTAATTTACATTATACATTCTTCTATATTAAAAGCTGGTAAAAGTAGGAAAATTGTGATTTTTTGAGTGCCAGATTAAAAACTCAAATCAATATTTTGTCTATTTAATTATATAGTACATATATACTTTTATGAAAAGAAACACATTTTTCCTTTCTTAAAAGAAACTTTCATATCACCAATTCTTAACTACAGAAATAATTTTAAAGCTAAATACAGACAAAATGGAGGAAGAACAGGTACAGCCACAAAGCATTGCAAAGCCCAAAGTAAATTTAAACTACCTTTATATTAACTGTATTTCCTTCCTTTTTCTATGACAATAACCATACTATCTTGATATGCACTTGCATAAAACATGCTTAAGGTAGCACATTCTTTCATTTGTCTTTATTTTCAAAAAATCTTCCAGACAAGTTCTGATATTTTAGGATTGACAATTATAGATGGAAATAAACTACAGAAGGAAAGATTAAGAATAAATGAACTTAATTATCAAAATCCTTTCCTTTTCTCTAAGTTGTACTTTTTCTAGTAGCATCTCTCAGACTTAGAATTAATCCTTGAACTGAGTTGAACTAGCTATCAAAATATTGCCTTATTACAGTAAAATAAAAAAAAGCAATCTAAAAGTCTTATTTAAAAGGTTTAAAGTCAAATCAAAAAAGTTAATTGCATCATAGGTTTCTTTCTATGAAATGAAGGCATTCAAACTGCCTTTTAGAGATCATATAACTACATACATACAATAAAAATCAGGGATATCTAATATAACACAGGAGTTCAGCTAATTTTATAATTAAGATAACCAGAGACAAAAAAAAAACCTAGTGGCTTACGTTTGAAATTTGTAATCTGAGATCATGGCTTGAAAGCCAATCTGGCCAAAAAGTCTTGACTTTTTTTGGTCAAGTCTTGGGGCTTCAACTCAAGGACCTCAGAACTATCCCTGAGCTCTTATGCTCAAGGCCAGTGCTCTATCACTTTGCGCTATAGCACCACTTCCAATTTTTTGGTAGCTAATTAGTTAAGAGTCTCAGGGACTTTGCTGCTCAGGCTGGCTTTGAACTACAGTCCTCAGATCTCAGCCTCTCAAGTAGCTAAGATTATAGGTGTGAGCCACCAGTTCCTGGCAGGAATGAATTTTATTACTCTGTACTAGCTATACTAGATAACCATCACTATCTAAAACTGCATATTGGAAAAAACAAAAGTTATGATTTCTTTCATTTATCCACTTTTTATGGGAGTACAGTGCTACTCACTCTTCATCAGTGGTTAACAGAAAACATTTACTTATAACAAATGTAAAATGATTTCTACTTAAAGCTCTAAATTACACCTTCAATAATAATTTACTATGAAAACACACGCATAAAAGTCAACTATTTATAAAAAGACATTCTTTAGATGTATTCTTGCACTTTGTATTCTGTATGTACTCTACAAGTTCCCTCTTTAGCTTCAACCTGCTGCAATGTCTCTAAGCAGGCACTTCAAATTTAAACATCATTTTTGTAATGTATATGTATTTTATACATATAGCTAATGTCATATAGTACAGGAAGATAAAGATAAAAAGGTTATCTCCATCTTAGCCTTCAAGATTAATATGGACTGTTCATATTATCTAGAGTGGCCAAAAGTATACATATAAATGCCTATGTAGAAAATGCTTATACCATGTTCCTTGTTCTTAAACTTCATAACCTATCTACAGATCTTTCTTTATCATCCTATACATAGTTTAAGTGTATATGGCATTTTTATTTAGCTACATCTTAATTATTTAACAAGACTTACTTCATTAGGGTTTTTTAAAGTTATTTCAAAATACTTCTATTTTTAAAAATTACTTTTTAAAAAAATCTCAAGATTTATCCTAAGGTTTAGGATTTTTTTAAGGTTGTAGAAAAGTCTTGAAATCTTTCATCTCAAAAAATTAATATGCTTGGTGGCTAACTCTTGTAACTTCTTTATTTTACTTTTCAACAGGATACAAAGTTTTTTAGCCTAGGCATCACTAACATCATGTACATAACCATGT
Source organism: Dipodomys spectabilis (assembly GCF_019054845.1). NCBI lineage: Eukaryota > Metazoa > Chordata > Mammalia > Rodentia > Heteromyidae > Dipodomys > Dipodomys spectabilis. The sequence goes on from NW_024870681.1 coordinate 9,723,140, forward strand.
ATCCTTACATCCTTGATGTTTCTAATTTCCTAGTGAGGGAGGACCTCATATTATTTATAGTCTGAGCTGTTCAAAGACATGTCCAAATTCATTTCGTTCTTAATGTATCTCCACTGTTTCAAGGAAAAAGAAATAATTTATTGGCAATAATTTGTAATTCTATTCTATTACCCTATCCCACTTTTTAGGCCTCGTTCTCATCAGGAAACACCAAGCTACTATGATCTATCCATACCAAACTACATAAAGTTACTTGAGCTCCAAAAATACAAAGAATTATTCTCTAATCTATGACTCTACATATTTTATTCATTTGCTTTTAGGAAATTTAACGTCATTTTTCATTACACTACAATGTATCCCGTGCCAGAACTAAATTTATTTTCTACCTCAGTATTGTATTACAGCAACTTCAAAAAAGTTCATCTTCTTAAGAAAGGAGAAAGAATGCAGAGGACTTGCAAAAGCCTTTAATACAAAACTAAAATTAACCTCTGTGCACATACTTTTACAACTCAAACCATAAAAAAATGAAATTTACAGCTGTAGAATATGAACTCACAAATTTACTGATATTAAAAACAAAAACTAGGTTTCCCCTCCCCGCTAGTACTGAAGATTGAACTAAGGACTTGAGAATTCTAGGCAAGCACTCTACTTGACTCCTGCTTCAGCCCTGAAAACTAAGCTTTCTATTATTACCAGAAAAGCTTTTCCTCTTTAAAAATAAAATCTTTAAGTAGCTATACAAAGGGATTGCCATTCAACTAATCAGGGTTCAAGTACAAGGCATCAGGATCAATATTAACCCTTTTATAATTCTTCTGAAAAGCATTTGATGGTATTCCATCTTTCTTTGGGGAGTAGAGATGAACAGTACCAGTATTTAAACTCAGGAACTTGTACATGCCAGGCAAACACACTCACTGAGCTACATTCTTAAGACTCACTTTACATCTTAAAAACTGTTTAGCAAGGCACTGGTGGCTCATGCCTGTAATCCTAGCTATTCAGGAGGCTGAGATCTGAGGATCACGGTTCAAAGGCAGCCCGGGCAGAAAAGTCTGTGAGACTCTTATCTCCAATAAGCCATGAGAAAACCAGAAGTGGCACTGTGGCTCAAGTGGCAGAGCACCCGCCTTGAGCTGAAGAGCTGAGGGACAATGCCCAAGCCCAGAGTTCAAGCCCCATGACTGACCAAAAAAAAAAAAAAAAAAATTGTTTAGTGCGTCTCAAGTTGGGCACCAGCAGATCACCCCTGCCATTTCAGCCACTCAAGAAATCTTTCCAAGCCAGCACCGGTAGCTCACGTCTGTAATCCTAGCTACTCAGGAGGCTGAGATCTGAGGATCCTGGTTCAAAGCCAGCCCAGGCAGGAAAGTCCATGAGACTCTTACCTCCAATAAACCACTAGAAAACCGAAAGTGGGGCTATGGCTCAAGCAGTAGAGCTGAAGAGCTGAGGGATAGCACTCAAGCCCAGAGTTCAAGACCCACGATCGACAAAAATAAAAGAAAGAAAAGAAAAGAAATCTTTCCAGCCTAGGCAAGAAAATCTATAAGATTCCATCAAAAAGCTGAGCTGGAGATGTGGCTCAAAGTAGTAAATAAAGTTAATCAGCCTAGCAAGCAAGTGGAGCAAGTTCAAGATACTGGTACTGGAAGAAAAAAAAAAAAAAAGAATTTCTATATTCCTATATACATGACAGTAATTCATATAACTTATGTCAATGACAACGGACACTGTCTCTTTCCAAATGGTTTTGCCATTTTCTATAAGGAGATAAGTACTTCTTTTTACCCTTATGATAACACATCTCAAACAATAGCAATACTGAATTACCAAGCTCTTCTAGCAAAATTCTTTTCACTATGTAGAGAAAAAAGAAAGATTTATAATTTTCAATATAACAAAACATCATGCCAAATATTTCACCTTTGGCATTATTTGATGCATCTATTAATCTCCTATTATTGTACAAAAGCAAAGCTTTTATCTAAAAGTTAATTCTGACCCAACATAATTTTTTGTAACTAACATGACCAAACCAATGCTAATATGGGACAGTGAATTACACAAAATACAAAAACAAAAACAAACCCACTTTTCTTGAGGGGTGGTGTTGTGGTTTAAACTCAGAGACTTGTGCTTGCCAGGCAGGCACTCTATCACTTGGGCCATGCTCCCAGCCCTTTTTCCATGTTTTTTGTTGTTGTTGTCGGTTGTGGGGCTTGAACTCTGGGCCTGAGTGCTGTCCCTGAGCTCTTCATGTCAAGGCAAGCGCTCTACCACTTGAGCCACAGCTCCAATTCCCATTTGTTTTTTGAGGTCTCACATCTATGCAAGGGCCAGCCTGAACAATGATCCTCCTACTTATGCCTTCCTTTTAGTGAGGATGACAAGCATGAACCTTGGCACTCAGGTTTTTTTTATTGGTTGAGGTGAGGTCTTAAACTGCAGTCATCCAAATCTCTACTTCCCAAGTAGCTAGGACATTTTCCTTTTCCGTGAGGGAAAAAAAAAATTGTGGCCAGGAATTAGCAGCAAGTATGCTGTTTCCTTAAACAATTATGACTTAGTAGCACTCTACTCTTCATGCTATTTTTCTGTATTATGTCTCCTCTTTCTCATTCTTATTCAGTGAGAAAAATGTCAAATAATTTTAGAAGAGATTTCTAGGCTAAACAGTATAAGATTAAGCAGCCAATAACTTAAAAGTTAACAGTTAGAATTCTTATATCTTATGAACATAATGTACCTAAAAAAAACTCACTCCTGAAGTTTGGAAGCCAAAAATACTCACTTGAACATATTTGTACATATGCTAAGTAAGAATATATAACCCCAAGGGAAAAAAATGTTAAAACAGCAAAGTCAATTCTAGGGTCATATTGCCAATTTCATTCATCTAAACATTTGTGAATTTCTCTTATGTGCCTAGGATTATTGTAGGGGTATGTTTATGGTGTATGTTCATGCTAGAGGAATACAGCAGTAAACAAGAGAGTTCTTGCCCTCATAGAGCTTACATTCTAAAAGGGAAAAGGCTCATTAACAAATACATTATTTCAGATAATGACCTATACTAGAAGCAGTTTAAAAAGTTCAAAGCTAAGTAGTGATTTGGGGGAGAGAAAAGAGATCATAATTTAGACAGGAAAATTCCTTCTGGTAAATTTGAGTAACACTAAGGAGGTAACAGTTCCCTGCTCTCTATAACACAATTCTAAAATGCTATGATGCAGGAAGTTAAGGAATAATAAGCAGGCTAGGATGACTAAATGAGAAATCAAATGTAGTAGTAGACAAGAGTGAAGAACCAGCTAAGCAGAAGACTGTACATGTCAAGATCACGGATTTGGATTTTATTCTTAAAAGGAAGCTATTAGAGGAACCTAAGCAAATCTGTAACAATATTTAACTTATACTGACCACTCTGATGACTGTGTAAAAAGAAAAAAAAGACAGGGCTAAGAAGTTGGCTCAGTAATAAGAGTGCTTGCCTCGAAGGCATGAGGCCCTGGGTTCGATTCCTCAGAACCATGTAAGCAGAGAAAAACCAGAAATGGTGCTGTGGCTCAAGTGGTAGAGCGCTAGCCTTGAGCTGAAGAGCTGAGGGACAGTGCACAGCCCCGGAGTTCAGCCCCCATGACTGAAGACAAAAAACAAAAAACAAAAAAACGACATATGTATGTATAGTAGGGCTGGAGGCTTTCCTCAATTGGCAAAGCATCAGTCTAGTAAGTATGAGGCTCTGAGTTCAACCCTCAGTATCATGTTAAAAAATAAAAGTGAAAGCCAGGCACCAGTGCTCAGGCCCATAATCCTAGCTAAAGTCTATGAGACTCTTATCTCCAATTATCTCCAGAAAACCAGAAGTGCTGTGGCTCAAAGTGGTGGAGCACTGGCCTTGAACTGAAGAGCTCAGGGACAGCTCCGGGGCCCAGAGTTCAAGCCCTACACCACTGACAAATAAATGAATGAATAAATGAATAATAAAATGAAATGTGAGTGAGTCTGTGTGTAGCAGAAGTATAGAAACAAGACCTGCATCTGGGCGTTGGTGGCTCATGCCTTTAATCCTAGCTACTCAGGAGGCTGAGATCTGAGGATCCTCATTCAAAGCCAGCCCGGGCAGGAAAGACCGTGAGATTCTTGTCTCCAATAAACCACCAGAAAACCAGAAGTGGCGCTGTAGCTCAGGCGGTAGAGTGCTGGCCTTGAGCTGAAGAGCTCAGGGACAGAGCCCAAGCCCAGAGTTCAAGCCCCACGACTCACAAAAAAAAAAAAAAAAAGAAAGAAAGAAACAAGACCTGTAATTCAGGGACAGCTCCCAGGCCCAGAGTTCAAGCCTACCACTGACAAATAAATAAATAAATAGTGAGTGAGTGAGTGAGTGAGTGAGTGAGTGAGTGAGTGAGTGAGTGAGTGAGTGTGTGTGTGTGTGTGTGTGTGTGTGTGTGTGTGTGTGTGTGTGTGTATAGCAGAAGTATAGAAACAAGACCTGCAGTTTTGAGTAAAAAGGTAATGCTGGCATATAGACTTTTTCTCTTTTTTTGTGCCAATACAACACCCTCCCTTTGACTCAAGGCTAATATTCAATTACTTGAGCCACATTTCTACTTCCAGCTCTTTGCTGGTTAACAGTAGATAAGCATCTTTCAGATTTGTCTGCTCGTGCTGGCTTCAATGCTCAATAATCAGATCTCAGCATTCTGATTAGTAGGATGGTGGCTTATGGCACCATTACCCAGCATAGACTTTATATTATACTTAGCAGAGATATGATCTATTGTTAAAAACATGTTTCAAGAGATTTACTGATTATGAAAAGGTAGCCTTCCATGACCAATATTTTAATGTCTTTCATTTTAAATCCAGATTGTAATTAAAAATGAATCATACTAGAAGAATCCTTTTAAATTCAAAGTGCTAGATGAAGCACAAGCATTTGTTAAAATACTAAAAATTTAAAAAAGTATAAATCTCTAACAGGAGAGAAAATGACAGAAGCTATAAATGGACTAGACATTTTGCTAAATCTCAGACAAGCTCAAAATCAAATGAAATACAGCAAAGTTCATAGACTAAAATATGCAAGTGGGACTTACAGGCAAACTATATGAACAACAGAGTAATCAAATTGGCCAGGTCCTGAAGGCTTACACCTGTAAAACCTACCTATTGAAAGAGGCTGAGATCTGAGGAGCTCAGTGCAAAGCAAGCTAGGACAAGAGAGGCTGTGAGACTCTCATATCCAATTAGCTACCAAAAAGCTGTAAGTGGAGCTGTGGCTCAAGAGATAAGAGCACTAGCTCTGAGCATATAAAGTCATAGTGCCTCGGTCCTAAGGCTCAAGCCCCACAACAGTCAAACTGTGTAGAAAACAAGTGCTTACATACCAAGACAAAAAGAGAGAGAGAGAGAACAGGAGCCAGGAGGAGTTATAAATGGAAATGGGGGTATGTCCAGAAAGTGTTCCTTTTTAATAGAAGAAAACAGGAGATTCAAACTCTTCTTTATTTTGGAATTTTAAAGTTGCTTCTATTTCCTTCAAAAAGATCAGTTATTATAAAGCAGTACCTGATACTATTTCATCATATTCATAGTAAAATATTGATTGAGCCAATCAAGAAGCTCAATCTCTATATACAAAATTTCCAATGTATACCCTCGCTCCGAGATGTGTAGAATACTTATCAGAAATATTAATAGCATAATAGAAAGACCAAAAAAAGTAATTCTACAGGGGAAAAATAATCACAGAACATAAAACGGTAAGAGAATATTATCTTTTTAAAGAAGATCAGAACTTATGAGTTGTTGTTTTTTTGTTGTTTTTTTTTGGCCAGTCATAGGGCTTGAACTCCAGGCCTGGGCTCTGTCCCTGAGCCTCTTTGTGTTCAAGGTTCTGCCATTTGAGCCACAGCACCACTTCTGGCTTTTCTGAGTAGTTTATTGGAAATAAGAGTCTCATGGACTTTCCTGGGGCTGGAAAGGTGGCTCAGTGGTAGAGCGCTTGCCTTGCATGCATGAGGCCCTGGGTTTGATTCCTCAGCACCACATAAGCAAAAAAAAAAAAAAGGCCGGAAGTGGTGCTGTGGCTCAAGTGGTAGAATGCTAGCCTTGAACTGAAGAGCTGAGGGACAGTGCGCAGGCCCAGAGTTCAGGCCCTATGACCGGACCCAAAAAAAAAAAAAAAAGAGTCTCATGGACTTTCCTGCCCAGGCTGGCTTCAAACCGTGATACTTAGATCACAGGCTTGTGAGTAGCTAGTCTTACAAGGGTGAACCAATGCATGGTAGGACTTTAAAAAAAAAAACAACAAAAAAACAGAGGATATAATCCTTCTTGTTTATCACCCTTATAATAATAATTTAAAAAAAACAAACACAAAAATCAGAGGCTGGCATAGCAGCACGTACCATAACCCCAACTACTCAGGAAACTGAAGCAGGAAAACAAGTTTGAAGCCAACATCTTAAAAACAATAAAAACAAAACAAAAACCCTAGAAGCTTATCATCTGAACACTAAACATTTCAAAGATAATGGAAAGTATATAAATAGTATTGTTAAAAAAAAAAATTTTCCAAATGGCAGAACAGAGAATTCAAATGAATGAGCCCTTCAAGTGCTCAGCACAAGGATAAGAAAACAGTAACAAAAAAGACATATCTACAAGTAGTCTTTAAAATTTTCAAACTTTTAAAGCTAAAGGTAAAGTGCTTACCTAGCACATGGAATAACCTGGGTTCAATCCTTATTACCAAAACAGGGAAGAAAAATAGTACAATTAAAGCTACAGACTTGGAAAGCCTCATGGAGACAACAGATTACAATTAAAAAAAAAAAAATGAGACAGGGTCCCGACATGGCTAAGGCTAACCTCAATTCACAATCTTCCCACTTCTGTCTTCTGAGTACTGGGATTACAGGTGTTCATTACCATGCCTGGGCAAGATCACTTCTTTAAAAAGTGAGCAATAATAAGACTTTTAATTCATATTTAATCAGAAGCTACTCAAAAACAATAAAGCAATGCCTAAGAGTTCCAAGGGAAAATTATACAACTGAGGATCCAATACAGTCAAATTATCAATCCAAGTTTAAGGACAAAAACCCAGTCACTTCATAATAAATTTATTTCTCACAATGTCACTCTGAGGAAGTTAAAGGTTATTTAGCCCAACAAAGAGGGCAAAATTAAAGTGAAGCCATTGGTTAAAGAAAGTAGTATTAACTGAGGTATCTATAGAAATAAAATGACAGAAAGCTGGAAAATTGGCATAGAAAGCAATTGACTCACACTGTAACAGAACAGTATAAGAAGGTAGTAAATTCTATATAATTTTTTAAAAGCCAGGAACGATGACACACACCTGTATTCCTAGCTACTTGGGAGGGTCCTATGCAATCACTAGGAAAAAGAATGAGACCCTATCTGAAAATAAGGCAAAATAAAAAAGGGGTACAGCGCCTGACTATAAAGCAAAAGGCCCTGAGTTCAAACTTTAGTGCTGCCACTCCCAAGACAATACTATGACATTTTGCATGCAGCCAAATGAAAAGGCTTCATAATACTAAGTATTGGTAAAAAATGAAGAGCAACAGCCATTCTGACTGTGTTGGATCATGAAGGGTAAAACTGTACAAAAACTGGCGAACAAGTAGCAAAAATGGGCATACTATATTGCCCAGCAAATTTTAAATGTATTTCCTATAAAAATTCTTATGTAAGTACAGAAAATGTATGCATAAAAAAATTCTTTGCTACAACCTTTGTTACTGTGAACAATAGAAAATAACCAAGATACCCATCTTAAAAAGAGTAGACAAATTATGGTATGTACAGTCACAATAAGGAAACACCAGAAAAGAATTAACTAGAGCTATATATATAAGAATATGTACAGATAAGAGCCAAATTCAGAACAGTGGAAGGAAAATAGATGAGAGTTCTATCTGTACACAAAATCCTTAGGTTGGCTGATGGACACATAAATATATTATTCTTTCCCCCTTTTCTTTGTGGCTAAATATTGTGTAATAAAGAGGTTCCTTGAGGATAAAACACAGCAAAGAAATTATGCAAATTTAAAACTCAAAGAATTTATTCTTGTAAATCCTACTCTGTAACCAATCTGGAGTTCTAGGATTAAGAACTTATATCACTTCCACTTAACTTATAGTAGTGACTATTAAAAAAAATACATACTCTGTAACTGATGTTACACTTTCCTGTCCAAAAGGTCCAACTGGATCATCCTTGAATTTATCACTTGGAAGTTGAGGTGGTAAAAACTCTACATCTTTTTTCTTTGGGACTTTGTAATACTTCCAGGCTATATTAGCTTCATCTTCTTCCAAGTTTACTGCTGTACCAACATATACCGTAGGTTCTACAGCTTCCTGGAACTGAGGTGGGAAAGACTGGGACAAACTGTCTATCCTATCTTCCATTGGTTTAGTAGGAACCAAGGGATCCGGTGTTGGCATTTGATAAAAATGTTGACTCTGAGGAGTTGAAGGTGTTTTAGTCACGCCTTCATCAACTACATCACATGGGTGAGGACTAAGTGGGGGTGGTTGAGGTGAATTTGCCATTTCAGTGGCATGCATCTGAGGAGTCTTTGCTACATCATTAGTTCGGATGTTTGAAAATCTCACTTGACTGTCTGGTGCAGAAATCACAAGTCTTTGGCTGGCTGAATCAGTGTCCATGCCAACATCATCACTAATAGATACACGATGGTGAAAAGGAGTCAAGGGGCGTTTCTGTGGCTTTTCACTCTTTTCTTGCTTCTCATTGGTCTTGTGCTTAGGAAGTACTTGTTGCTGACAAGATGGTGCCTGTCCTTGTTGTCCGGCATTTCTTGGTTTGGGATTTTTGTGCCTGCAAAGTTAAAAGATTGATGTCAATATTATACAAAGTATTCCAGTTAATGCTTAGACATTTCAGATAATCTGTTTTTCATGTGTAATCCTAAAAATAGGATTTGGGGAAAAAGCATAAGAGTATGCAGAACAATTCACAGAAGATAATTTATGCTAGGTACTGGTGACTCACACCCATAATCCTAGCTACTCAAGAGGCTAAGATCTGAGGATTGAGATTCAGCTGGACAGGAAACTTAGTAAGACTCTCATCTCCAATTAACCACCACAAAACCGAAAGTGGTACGGTGGCTCAAAGTGGCAGAAAACTAGCCTTGAGCAAAAGAACTCAGTGACAGCATCCAGGCCCTGAGTTCAAGCCCCATGATCGACCCCCCCCCCCCAAATATATATTCATTACAGTGATATGAGAAAAATATATCTTTATTTTTTTTTTGCTGGTCGTGGGGCCTGAACTCTGGGCCTGGGCACTGTCCCTCAGCTCTTCAGCTCAAGGCTAGCGCTCTACCACTTGAGCCATAGCACCACTTCCGGCTTTTTCTGCTTATGTGGTGCTAAGGAATCGAAGCCAGGGCCTCATGCATGCAAGGCAAGCACTCTACCACTGAGCCACCTTCCCAGCCCCGAGAAAAATATATCTTAATAAACAGAAAAACATGCAAGATTTAAATAAAATTTCTCAACAAGCAAGAGAATTGCTCAATCTGATAAGAACATGCATGAACAATTATACTATCATACTTAATGATGAATAACTGAATAGCTTTTATGCTCAAGTCTAGTACGCTACCCTTTTGAGCCAAAGCTCGACTTGTGGCTTTTGGGTGGTTAATTGGAAGTAAGAGCCCGCATGGACTTTCCTGTCTGGGCTGGCTTTGAACAGCAATCCTCAGATCTCAACTTCTTGCATAGCTAGGATCACAGGCATGAGCCACTAATGCCTGCCTCTATTTAACATTTGACGAAAGGTTTTTAGTTAATAGAAAGCAAGAAGTTTTAAGATACCAGATTTCAACAGAAGATGAAAAACTGTTTTTATTCATAATCAACAAAAGCTATACCATGTAAGGGCCAATCTTAACATAATTAGAAATGGAAGCAAATAGTGTCTCTTCTAATGTGATACACAAAATAATAAAACATCTATAACATATTCTTTCCCAAAGTTCTAAACTAGAATCTCATCACACCTCTAGATCAGCAATGTTCAAAAGAACTTTCTACAATGATGAAAATGTTCTGTAGGTGGCTCTTGAACACTTGAAATATAGCTAGTATAATTGTACATCAAATTTTTATAAATCCAGCTACTTTAAATAATACTAGTAGTTTCTAACACAGCTAGAATTTGGTAGTACAATTCCAGAATCTACCTGCTGTTTACATAAATACAAAAGATAAAAGAAAAGGTTAAATAACACTAAAAGAACAACATTAAGAAACATAACAAGTTTAATGAGAAATCCAGAACACGAGACAATTTATATGAGCTAAATGACCCACTGATTTTCAATGTCATGAAAAGAGGACAGGCGACTACAGAAGAGACTTAAAAGAATTCAAAAACCCCATTATGTATACTTTCTAAATACAGGTAAGTATACCTTCTAAGACAAATTAGAAAAGCATCTCATTTTATTAGGTAATAGTGGAATCTCATTTTATTAGGTATAATAGTGGAATCAAAATTAGGTAAGAAAACGATGATAGCTGGCCAGGTGCCAATGGCTCACGCCTGTAATCTTCCCTACTCAGGAGGCTGAGATCTGAGGATCACAGTTCAAAGCCGGCTTGAGCAGCACAGCCCGTGAGACTCCTATCTCCAAAAAATCGGAAGTGACACTGTAGCTCAAGTGGTAGAGTGCTAGCCTTGGGCTAAAGAGCCCAAGGACAGTGCCCACACCCAGAGTTCAAGTCCCATGACTGCTCCCCACTGCCCAAAAAAGAAAACAGTGATAGCTTAGTGGTAGAACACTGCCTGACAAGCTCTGGGTTCCATCCCTAGTATTACAAAGAAAGAAAAAAAACACTGACACTTTTTAGAGTTGGCACACAAAAACACTATAGGAGTGAAATTATATTTAAGATGTCCTTTAAAATCTTCTATATGAGGGGTTAGAACTACAGCTCAAGGACAGATTTAGATAACATGTGTAAAGCCCTATGATCCTCAGGATCCAGTCTTGTCTTTCACCTAGAGGAAAATTTGGCTATAGAGAATCAGTTACACAAAACAATAAAATGAGGCAACAAGGAAACTAGTAAAAGTAGGGAGATCCTGTGAATTCATAGACAAAAAAGATAATAAATGAATTTGTGTTACCATGTTCTGAGGTTTGGAATGTGCTTACAACTATAACAGGGACCTGCTAAGAAGTAACTGAGGCCACAGAGAAAGTAGCTGTTAATGTAACAGAAAGGAGCTGCTGTTCAAGTTGGCTTTAAAGAGTAATGTGGAAATGCTACTGTTCTCCATCCAATCTTTTATTTATTTTATTTTTTTGCAGTTGTGGGGCTTGAATTCGGTCTGTGCACTGTCCCTCAACTCTTCAGCTCAAGGCAAGAACTCTACCACTTGAGCCACAGCGCCAATTTGGTTTTTTGGTGGTTTATTGGAGATGAGTCTCACAGATTTTCCTGCCCTGGCTGGTTTTGAACTGCGATCCTCAGATCTCAGCCTCCTGAGTAGCTAGGATTATAGGCCAGAGCCACCAGTACGTGGCTAGATTTAAATTTTTTGTTTGCTTATAATAGTTATATGGCGAGGAGGGGCCCATTGTTACATCTTCACACATTTACATTGTATTCAAAGCAAACACACTCTCCCTCTAATCTTCTTAGTACTTCCCATTAGGCAAATCTTGAAAGTAAGAGAACCTGAGAATTTTAACTCCCTGTAATATAGAACAAAGTAAGAAAAGGGTAAGGATAGCTTTGAGAGCAAACTACAGGACAACTGACATAGTATATATGCTACCTCCTATGTTCCATAGCAGAAGAGGATATATATAGTGGCTCAACGTTTACCTCACCCACATTTCAGAGTTAAATAAGGACCTAAATGGAGTGAAGGACAAAACACAGTGGTAAGTCTTCTGAAAAGAAGATAAATAATTACAAACATTATATTCACTAGAGGGACAAAATGGCCAAAGAAAGTCATATGAATATGTTATATGAAATTTTAGTAACTATAGGCCTAAGAATTTCTGGAAACAAAAATGTTTAGCTTAAAAAACAAGAATTTAAGCTGAGAGCCAGTAGCTCCCATCTGTAATCCTAGCCCTACTCAGGAGGCTGAGATCTAAGGATTATGGTTTGAAGCCATCCTGGGCAGAAAAGTTTATAACAGTCTTATCATCAATTTATCATCAAAATGCCAGAAGTACAGCTGTGGCTCAAGTGGTATAACACTAGCCTTGAGTGAAAAAGGTCAGAGACAAAGCTCAGGCTGCCAGTTCAAGTTCCAGCACCAGAATGTGTGCATATGTACACAGACATACAGACACATAGGCACACGTGCATGCACACACAAAGAACTTAAACCTACCCTACCAACATACTGAGTACCTTGTCCTAAAGTCATTTTAGGCAAACTACTTTAAAATCCACACATCTTGTCAAAGAGAATAAAGTAAAAGTTTGGGTTAGGAATCTAAAAGGAAGAGCTGCTTAATAACAATGACATTTTAGGGAAAGAGAAGTCTAATTTTATTTAAGCATTCTAGTGATCTTAAGACAAGGAATTAGGAAATTATTTAGGTCATGGACAAGAGAGTAATACTGCAAGCATTGGTGGCCATGACATCTATGTCCCAACTACAGTCACATGCAGTATAACAATGTTTCAATGATGAAATACAAATACAACAGTTTCATAATAGTATATGACTTAATGACATTATAGCCATCTTGGTTTATATTAAGTATACTTTATGTTACTGCCACAATGGAAGCTTTAAGGACCCAACATAGACTGCATTTAACTTTATGTAAACGATATGGCTATGCTTACTTATAGATACTAAAAAGTTTGAATTTCATATAGTTTTCATGTATCAAAAAATAATCTTTACCGCTAGTCGTTTTTGTTTGTTTGTGTAGGGTCTGGGAGTTTTTTGTCTTTTGCTGGTCCTGGGGCTTGAAATCAGGGCCTGGGTGTTGTCTTTGAGCTTTTATGTACAAAGCTAGAATCTACCACATTGAGCCACAGCTCCACTTCCATATATCTGGTAGTTAATTGGAGATAAGATTCTCAACGACTTTCCTGCCTGGGTGGGCTCTGAACCTTGACCCTTACATCTCAACCTTCTGAGTAGCTAAAATTACAGGTGAGAACTACCAGTGCCAGTTTCCCTAAGGAACAGCTTCGCTTCAGGCTTTTTTTTTTTTTGGGTCCGGTCGTGGGGCCTGAACTCTGGGCCTGAGCGCTGTCCCTCAGCTCTTCAGCTCAAGGCTAGCACTCTACCACTTGAGCCACAGCACCACTTCCGGCTTTTTTCTTTTTGCTTATGTGGTGCTGAGGAATTGAACCCAGGGCCTCAGGCATGCAAGGCAAGCGCTCTACCACTGAGCCACCTTCCCAGTCCTGCTTCAGGCTTTTTGTTGGCCAATTGGAAATGAAAGTTTCATGGACTCTTCTGCCCCACTGACTTCACAATTCTAAAATTTCAGCCTCATGAGTAGTTAGGATTATAGGTGTGAGACACCAACAGCCTGGCTAGGTCAACTTTTGAAAAATGTAGTGGCTCATACCTATATTCCTAAGTTATTCAAAAGGCTGAGATCTGAGGATCCTGGTTTGAAGCCAGCCGGGAAGAAAAGCCCATAAGATGCTTATCTTCAAGTAAGTACCAAAAGGCCAGAGGTGAGGTGTAGCCCAAGTGGTAAAACACTAGCCTTCAGCAACCAAGTTCAGTGACAGTACTTAGGCCCTGCATTCAAGCTCCAGGACCAGCACCACACATATACACACAGAAAAGTAAAAATCTTTTTTTTAGTTCCCAGGCTATACAAAACAAGAATTGCAATACATTTGGCCAACTGAGTATAAGTTACCAAACCCTGCAATCAAATACATTATGCTCAAGAATGGGTGCTAATTATTTATTATTATCATTATTACCTTGTGCCTGTACTGGGGCTTAAAATCAGGAGCTAGGCACTGTCCCTTACATTTTTTGCTCAAGGCTAATCCTCTACCACTTTGGGCTTTTGAGTAGTTAATTGAAGATAAAGAGTTTCATGGACTTCCCTGCCTAGGCTGGCTTTGAATCGTGATCTTCAGATCTTAGCCTTCTGAGTAGCTAGGAGTACAGACATTAGCCATCACTGCCTAGCTGCAGTTAACTATTTTGTACTCTTAAGAAGTATCTAGGTGGGAGTGCTTGCCTAGCATGCCCTCGGTTCAATTCCACAGTAACACATAAACAGAAAAAGCCAGAAGTGGCACTGTGACTCAAGTGGTAGAGTGCTAGCCTTGAGCAAAAGCAGCTCAGGGACAGTGCCCAGGCCCTGAGTTCAAGCCCCAGGACTAGGGGCGGGGGGAGGGGGAAAGACAGAAAAAAAAAAAAGTAGGTAGGCTGGGCACCAGTGAGCTGACGCCTATAATCCTAGCTACTCAGGAGGCTGAGATCTGAAGATCACAGTTCAAAGCCAGCCCGAGCAGGAAAGTCTGTGAGACTCTTAACTCCAATTAACCAGTCAAAAACTGGAAGTGGCGCTGTGGCTTAAGTGGTAGTGCACTAGCCTTGAACACCAAGAGGTTCAGGGACAGCTCCCAGGGTCTGAGGTCAAGCCCCACAACAGACCAAAAAAAAGAAAAAAAAAAAGTAGAAAGAAAGGAAAGGAAAGGGAAAAAAAAGCTAGGCGCCCATGGCTCAAGCCAGAAATCCTATCTACTTAAGAGGCTGAGATCTGAAGAGCATAGTTCAAATCCAGCCAGGGCAAAAAAGTTTACAAGACTCTTACCTCCAATTAACCATCCAGAATCCAAAAGGGAAGTTGTGTGGCTCAACTAGTAGAGGGCCACCCTTGAGCAAAACAATTGGGCAAAGGGCATTGGTGGCTCACACCTATAATCCTCAGCACTACATAAGCAAAAAGAAAAAAGCTGGAAGTGGTGCTGTGGCTCAAGAGGTAGAGCACCAGCCTTGAGCTGAAGAGCTGAGGGACAGAGCTCAGGCCCAGAGTACAGGCCCCACAACCGATCCCTCCCCGCCCACCAAACAAAAAGAAAAGAAAAAGAGAAGGAAGGAAAGTTGGTGAGGCTCTTATCTCTAATTAACCACCAGAAAACTGGAAGTGGTACTGAGGCACAAAGTGATAAAATGCTAGACTTGAGTTAAAAAGCCTAGGGACAGCATCCAGGATCTGAGTTCAAGCCCATAGCCAACAATAACAAAACAAAGAAGTTCAGGGACAGCACCCAGGACCTGAGTCAAGCCCTGGCACGTGCACACATGCACACACATGCATGCACTTACACACACGTGTGCAAAAGAAAAAGAGGGGGAGCTGGGAAGGTGGCTCAGTGTGGTAGAGCGCTTGCCTTGCAAGCTTGCCTTGGGTTCGATTCCTCAGCACCACATAAGCAGGAAAAAAAAAGCCGGAAGTGGTGCTATGGCTCAAGTGGTAGCGTGCTAGCCGTTCAGACCCCACGACCGGACCCAAAAAAAAAAAGAAAAAAAAAAGAAAAAGAGGGGGGAAGACTTTGACTGTAACTTTCACCATTCTATTCCTTTTGCTCAATTCTATAGCAAAGAGAAGGTGGACATTCATTCAGTTCTAAGTACTGGTTTAGGGATGTCAATGCCAGTATTGTTTATTTATATGACTTTAAAAGCATCCAATTCTTAATCTATATAGTAAAATAATAAACTTGGTAATAGAGTAATAAAGCCTCTGAAAAGCAAATCTCATCAAAAGTCCACAAGATCTGGTCACACGTGACTCATGTTTGCAATCCTAGACACTCAGAAAGCTGAGACCAGGAGGCTTACAATTTGAAACCAGTCAAAGTCCTCAAGACTCTATCTCCAAATAACCAGCAAAGAAGCAGACAGGGCCATGACTCAAGTGGTAAAGCACCAGCTGTGAACAAGCAAGCCCAGCAATAGTAATACCCCTGAGTTCATACCCCAGTACCAGAAAATAAAAGGAAAGAGAAGAAAAAAGGCCCGTGTATGTGTGTGTGTGTGTGTGTGTGTGTGTATGTATACATACATACAATTATCTAAACAATTCCAATGCATCCATTAGAATGTTCATTTAGCAGTGCAATATACAATCATATTTTATAATCTTATTTTGTAATTTTATTTCAGAAATTTACCTAGAAGTTCCTGGGTACAACTTCCTGGGTTTGATCCCCAGTACTTAAAAAAAAAAAAGAGATTACTTGAGATAATTTTCTTGGGTGTAGTTTCAGCTGAAGTATGGTTTTCTTAAGAAAATTGTGAGAGCTGGGTAATGCAAACACTCAAGAGGCTGAAACAGGATTTTGGGTTTAATGCCAGCCTGAGCTATTTAGCAAGATTCTTTCTCAAAACAAACAAAAAGAAGTTAGAAGTATACATGCAAATTTTCTTTTTTTCTTGGTGGGTCGTGGGGCTTGAACTCTGGACCTGAGCGCTGATCCCTCAGCTCTTCAACTCAAGGCAAGCGCTCTACCACTTGAGCTGCTCTACCACTTGAGCTACGGCACCACTTCCAGTTTTCTGGTGGTTTACTGGAGATAAAGAGTTTCCCGGCCTTTCCTGCCCAGGCTGGCTTTGAACAATGATCCTCAGATCTCAGCCTCCTGAATAGCTAGCATTACAGGCGTGAGACACCAGCGCCCCACTACATACAAAAATTTTAAAAGGAAAAAAAAGTATACATGTGCCAGGCACCAGTGGTTCACACCTGTAATCCTAGCTACTCAGGAGGCTGAGATCTGAGGATTGCAGGTCAAAGCCAGCCTGGGCAGTAAAGTCCAAGAGACTCATCTCCAATAAACACCCAGAAAACCGGAAGTGGCACTATAGCTCAATTGGTAGAGTGCTTGCCTTGAGGTGAAGAGCTCAAGGACAGCACCCAGGCCCAGAGTTCAAGCCCAATGACTGACTAAAAAAAAAGTATACATGCCTTTTACATTACTGATACTATGTACACCATTATTTCCCCCTTTTTTTGACTTCTAAAATCACCCTCATTAGGTGCGTGTAAATTATTCCAAATAAAATGAACCTTAAATATTTAGTATTATAACTTTAACACACAAAAATATGCTGATATCAATCAACAAACAAACAAAAAAAACTACCTCAAACAACTGCAACTTGTTCTTTGTGTGACTTCAACAAAATCCCAAGATGCTACCTTATTAGCTATCTCTTCTTCGCATAGGCCACCTGATGAAGCAGAATACTTCCTCCTAAAATTTAAAATTATAAAATTATTTAGAATTTGTAAATTACCTTCAACTTGAAATTACATTAAATTTAATTTGAAATTAAAATTATTTTGAATTAAAGATAAATGACTATTCGTTATCAGCATGTAATTTTTAATAAAATACATACTTGTTCTGTGCTCTGTTCATATTGCATTCTTGCCATACTCTATCGACCACATGATTTGCTAATTTTCTGGGTATTTTCCCACCATGGTGGCTAGTACTATCAGTACTGAAGCCATCAGATACTGAAGAAAATTTGACCCACTTCTGGGCAGACTGAGGATCAACTGAAAACAAACCAAAGAGAATAAGCTGCAGGAGAATAAAAGTAGGTTTAAACAAACGTTATGTAGGTTTTTTTTTTTTTTTTTTCTAATTTGTGTACTACTTGCTCTATCTATCTACCTGGTAAGCCTATATATACCTTGAGGCAAAAGAACAAACCCAAAAAACCCAATGCTATTATTTTAAATACAGAAAGCAAAAAATCTGAACAGGCAATGTAAATTGAATGATGATGTTTAAATATCGATATCATGACATGGGAATAAATACAAATTTTAGAGGCCAAGGGGTATAGCAGAGGTAGAGTACTTGAAAACATGCTGAGCTGAATTCCTAGCACTCACACACACACACACACACACACACACACACACACACACACACACGTACATATGTGTACCAGACTGGACATAGTTTTGGGCAACATACTGACTGTAGGAATCATAGCTGTAGCTTCTCAAATGGTTCAGAAAAAGACCAGTAATAATGAACAAACACACAGAAGCTGATACAACAAATGTTAAGAAATTTAGAAAAGGGAGTTTTTTGTATTATACTTGCAACTTTTCAAAACTTTTCAATAACTTTTAAACTATTTCAAAATAAATTATTTTTAAGTGTCTATGTGCTCAGACAGTCACCAGAGGTAAAACAGGTTAGTCTAATACCTGTTTGGACTTCCTCAGGCGATGTAGGTGGTGTAAGAGTAACTGAAGACATAGCAGGATCTCGTGTGGAAGCAGGCACTTGGTGGACACCCAAGCAAGAAGCTGAACAGTGAGAGGATCCCACAGAGCTAGGAGTAGGAATGTCTGACTGAGGGACTAGAACAAAGCATGCTGGGTAGATCATTCGAACACCAGCTGAAAGAGGGAAAAAAAAACAGAAAAATTGTTATTATGACTATAATGAAATGTTTCATTTAAAGATTTATAGAGATGGGCTAAAAACATTTTTTCTTCAAGATGACAATTTGTAACAGATTTTCTAAGCAATGTTATCTCCCATTTTCACATCTGTATAAATAATTATCTAAAACTGAGAAGCAAATGTCAGTCTAAATAATAAAATATTTGTGCCAAGTGAAAAAAAAAATAGAAAAAGAAAAAAAATCCATTACCCTCATGGTGTAACAGGAAGATATTTATTCTCCCCACTTGGGGAGTCAGCTTATACTTGTTTTCTACTTGTTTATAGCTATCCTTTCACCTTTCAAATAACCTTACTGCTTGAAAATTAATAATAAAAATACTATCAAGTGTTGTGGCGAATGCCTATAATCCCAACACTTGGAAAGATGAAACAGGAGGATTATCAGTTTGAAGCCAGCCTTGGCCATCTAGCAAAACTTTATCTACACATACACACAAACTTTATCTACACACGCACGCACGCACGCACGCACGCACCTCGCCATAAAATAAAAACCTAACCATAAAGGAAAAATAAAATGTAATATGTCCCTTTGGCATACCATTTCCCTCCCTCCCCATCCTTCCTTCCTTCCTTCCTTCCTTCCTTTTCCTTCCTTCCTAAACCACAACAAGCAGGGTGCTGGTGGCTCACGCCTATAATCCTAGCTACTCAGGAGGCTAAGATCTGAGGATTGTGGTTCAAAGCCAGTCTGGGCAACAAAGTCTGTGAGACTCTTCATCTCCAATAAAACACCAGAAAACTGGAAGTGGTACTGTGGCTCAAGTGGTAGAGTGCTTGCCTTGAGCTGAAGAGCTGAGGGACCCAGAGTTCAAGCATCACAACCACAACACACACACACACACACACACACACACACACACACACACACACACACAACAACAACAACCTGTTAATAGTGGTTACTTTGATGAGAAACTTATAAAGCAGCTTTCTCTTTTCAGTTCTCTAACTATGCATATTTAGAGTTGTTTTTCTTAATTTTTTTTTTGCTTTTTAAAAAATTTATAAATTTAATAAGGGCAATCTATGCACTACAATTAGAGACTATTTTCTGTTTTTCTTCGTTACATGTCCCTATTTTAAAAGCCAGTAAAGGCTGGGCAATGGTGGCTTATACTTGTAATCCTAGTGACTCAGGAGGCTAAGATCTGAGGGTCACAGTTCAAAACCAATCTTGCCAAGAAAGTCCATGAGAATCTTATCTCCAGTTAACTACCAGAAAACTAGAAGTGGAGCTGTGGCTCAAAGTGGTAGTGTTAGCCTTCAGCAAAAGAGATAGCATCCTGGCCCTGAATTCAAGTTCCTGGGGAGGGGGGGGTGCGAGGGAGGGGGGAGAGTGTAGTAAATGTGTTTGTTCTGTTTAAGTCACAATGTTTTAGCAATGATGTTATTAACTGGATACTGATAGTTCTTTGTTTTTTTTTTGGGGGGGGGGGGGTATTTTTGTTTTGCCAATCCTTGGGCTTGAACTCAGGGCCTGGTGCTATCCTTTGAGCTTTTGTACTCAAGGCTGATGTTCTACCACTTGAGCCACAGCTCTACTTCTGGCTTCTGTTGGTGGTAGTTAATTAAAGAGTCTCATGGACTTTTCCACCTGGGCTGGCTTCGAACCACTACCTTTGTATCTCAGCCTTTTGAGTAGCTAGGATTACAGGCAATGGGCCACCAGCACCTGGCTGATAATCTTTTTTTGACCAAGCATAGCAGCATATAGTTGTAATTCTAGCACTCATCTGGCTTAGCAGAGATTCACAAGTTCAAAGATGGTATAGGCTATATAGTTAAGTTCAATGCTATCCTGGACTACACAAAGAAATCCTGTCTACGTACACACGCGCACACACACACACACTCAAATGAGGCAATCTTTATACATAACATTTTCATTAGAGTCCTTATAGTATTGTAGATTCTAATCCCCAAGTATCTGCTTAATTATACATTCCATATGCTTCAAAGATTTCCTAAAGTGGTGTGTGTGTGTGTGTGTGTGTGTACATATGCTTCAAAGATTTCCTAAAGTGGTGTGTGTGTGTGTACATATGCTTCAAAGATTTCCTAAAGTGGTGTGTGTGTGTGTGTGTGTGTGTGTGTGTGTGTGTGTGTGTGTGTGTGTGTGTGTGTGTGTGTGTGTGTGTGTGTGTGTGTGTGTGTGTGTGTCTCACCCTTCTGTCAAGCTTGATCATGTAACTTTTTCTGGAATATAAGTAAAAACAGTAAATATATGTCACATCCTAACAGGAGATTTAAATGTACTTGCAGGGTCAGCCTCACTTACTGCTGTCTTCTGCTAAAAGATTAGCATGTCCTAGATATGAGTCACCCTGTTAACTTAGATCCTTGAATGTTAACACATACAGAATAAATCTAATCTGAAAAGAGCTGACCTAAATAGAGCATACTAAAACCTCAATGTTCCTTAGGAACATTTTCTGTTACATGAATGGACTACTATATCTTCAAATTCAAATTCTGGAGGCTATCAACTTTGCAGCCTCTAAATATTAACCCATACAATTATTTTTATCTTACCCTTAGCATGCTTCCTTTTAGACAGAATCTTTTCCTATCCCAATGACTTTACCTTTGCCATGTAGTTTTGTCTCATGTAATGTGAGCAGGTTTAACAGACATCCTCATCCCAGCAGAAGCTTTAAATACACTTACATGGTTAAGACTTGGTCCCTATATTACTACTCTGTTTTCAAAAGAAGAGTATGTCCCAGATACTGGGAACTCAACTTTAACCTAGATTGCAGAATGAACCAAATCACATGGAGTCAATCACAGATAACTATCTGCATTTAGGTAATATGACCAAGAAATAAACAAGAAATAAATGTTCAGTGTTGAAAGCCCATGGAGTACTGGTTTTTACTATTCAGGAAAATCTAATACATACAGTCGCTTATTTTCCCCCTTAGGATTAAGAACAAGAATTCATACCAACAAGAACTTCTACTGCAGCTAAAGAATCATCTTCCCAATCCATATCTTCCTGTTTTTCTTCAGACATTTCCTTTGAGCAACAAGAGATAGGATAGAACTGTTTCCATTCACCAATCAACTTTTTTGTAGCTGAATCAGACATCTTGAATGCCTGTCCTGTGAGAGTTCCATTTAGTCCAAATGGGCTTAAGATAACTAGAAATCCAAAGCAGACATCAAGTAAGTAACTGAAGAGTGTTACAACAAAGAAGAAAACATTGAACAATGTTTCACGTAATTATACAAGTGTAATAAAGGAAAGGATATCCATTAATGATCATTTTTAGAGAAAGTCCATTTATAACAACTTATTATGGTGAAAACAAAATACAACACACTAAGAATATAAAAAATTAAAAATATCTATTCCAAAGTCAGAAATAAACTCGAATTCAATTTGAACTGGGGATGTGTGCCCTATGTATCCTTAATTTCCTTTGACTCAACCTAAGGAAAAGCAACTTGCAGAAAAACTGTGTAGATATATTGAGGGTATAGCTCAAGTAGTAGAGCTCCAAGTTGAATTGAAATCCTAATAATACCAAAAAAAAATTAAAAGGAAAACTATGTAAATCTAAATACATACAATGTACTGCCACATAAAATATGAAAAATGAAAGGTTTAAATTTAAAAGAACATATTTGAATACAAGCCAGAAATCTAAACCATATTCTTTATAGTTCAACTAATTTCATGGTATAAAATGATATTTGGTCTCCTGTGTTACAATCTTACACATGGTTTATATGTTCTGATATACAAGATAACTCTAAAAATATTAAAACAGAAAATATTGGCAATAAGCTACCTAGCAGAACACAGAAAAGATTAAAATGTAAGCAGTCATGTTCAAGGATCCTTAAATTAATAACTCTTCTACAAACTTATTTGTGACATAATATTCTAATGGGTAATATAAAATTACCAACTTGATAAGGTTCTTCTTGAAACAACAATAAGCGATCAAATACCTAGATAATGGATAATGAAATTATCTACCTTGAAATGGGCTATTAGACTGTTGAGCAAGGGTGATATGCTCTTCACTGAGAAGGTATACAGGTTGATGTTGATTAATTTCCACACTGGTACAAACATTACTGTCTCCATGCAAGAAAAAGGTGAAAGAGCAGGACAAGTGTTCACTAATAAAGAAGAAAAAGTTACATTTTAGTGATGATTAGCAAAAATAAGTTATCTTGATTTTCTTTATTAAGAAGTTTATACACCAAAATGCTTACTTTCTTTAGCCTAGAAATTCATCTGAAGAAAAAAGAAAATCATGGCTATGAATAAAGATTTGCCCAAAAGAATGCTCTTCACAGCACTGTTTATAGTAAGGAGTTGCAAAACAAATGAACAAGTTAAACAAGTTAGTACACACACATATACAATTTTTAACCACAAAAATAGCCTTTGTAAGGGGGGAAGTAACAATAGTATGATCTCAATTTTTTTTTTTGGGGGGGGGGGGGTCGGTCAGTCATGTGGCTTGAACTCTGGGCCTAGGTGCTGTCCCTCAGCTCTTCAGCTCAAGGCTAGAGCTCTACCACTTGAGCCACAGCGCCATTTCTAGTTTTCCGAGTGGTTTATTGGAGATAAGAGTCTCACAGGCTGGCTTTGAAGTACCATCCTCAGATTTCAGCCTCTTGAGTAGCTAGGATTATAGGCATGAACCACCAGTGCCCTGCTGATCTCAATTTTTTAGAGAAAAAAGTTTTTTATCTATAAAAAAAACTTTAGATTGGAGTCTTGGAATTTAACTCAATGGCAGAGTGCTTACATAGCATGTGTACAAAAAAATAAATAAAAACAAAAAACCCCACAAAAACAAGCCCTGGATTCAATACCTAGCATTGCCAAAATTTCTTTTTAAATTTAAGTTTAAAATAGCAATAGTGGTCATAATTTTTATTTTATCTATTTTCCTTCTCTATAAGAAATATACTTTCTTCATTATTTTTCAAAAATAACAATTAGTGAAATTGGGCTATATTCAATCAATCATTTAATTTAATGCAATTCAAACACTTCTGTACTTAATGAATTTAAATCAAAGTGCCACCAGGAAAAAAGTAATAAACTCAATTTTATTATTTCTATCCAGTAGTACCGCTATCTAGTATTTCCCAATAATGGTATGATCCTTGTATTGCAAAACAAACAACATGCTGAATACAAACCAAAATCTAAACACTCAAAAACAGAAAGGCATATTAAAAAAGTTGTACTAAAAACGTTATATATTCAAATTTATATGCACTACAATGTATACTAAATCACTTAAGTAAAAAATAAGAGTTTATCAGTGGTAGAGCACTTGCCTTGCATGCATGAGGCCCTGGGTTCGATTCCTCAGCATGACATAAGCCAAAAAAAAAGCTGGAAGTGGCGCTCTGGCTCAAGAGGTAGAGCTCTAGCCTTGAGCTGAAGAGCTGAGGGACAGCACCCAGGCCCAGAGTTCAGGCCCCGTGACCGGACCTCCTCCCCCCCAAAAAAAGTTATGTATTCAACAAATATTTTGGACTAAGCACACAGTACTATGTTAGGCATAAAATTGTCATATTCCAGTTACAGTAAGTGCTATAACCAAAATTAAGTGCATCTACAAACCAATTAAAAAACAAACAAAAACAGTTCCTGTGTTGGAGCTGAGCGCTGGTGGTTCAAGCCTGAAATCCCAGCTTCTTTAGATGTTGAGGTCTAAGGATCACAGTTCAAAACTAGTCCAAGCAGAAATGTCTGTGAGACACTTATCTCCAACTAACCACCAATTAACCACCAAAGTAGAGCACCAGCCTTGAGTGAAAAAAATCAAGTGAGAGCAAGAAGCAAATCACTTACTACTTCTACTTCATCTCTTACTAGTCTTTTTTTTTTTTTTTTGTCGATCATGTAACTTGAACTCTAGGTCTGGGTGCTGTCCCTCAGCTCTTCAGCTCAAGGCCAGAGCTCTGCCACTTGAGCCACAGCGCCACTTCCGGCTTTTTTTTTGGCTTATGTCATGCTGAGGAATCGAACCAGGGCCTCATGCATGCAAGGCAAGCACTCTACCACTGAGCCACCTTCCCAGCCCTGTCTTTTGTTTTTATTCACCATCTTACTATGCAGCCCATAATTTGAGGTTCTTCTACCTCATTCACCTGTGCTACCACTGTAGGTATGTGCTATAAGTGAGTTATCTCCTTGCTTTGAACTGCTGTCAGTGATTTTTCTAAAAATTGTGATCACATAGCTGGAAAGCTCAAAACTCATGTAATTCCTCAATGCCTTCCAGACTAAACCCAAAAATATCTTAGCATAGCAGTTATTAGACCTTTAGAATTTGATCCTTGCCAAACTCTCTAAACAGAGATACTTAATTGACAAAGAATTCCCTTTGTCACACCCTTGTGCCAACTTCTCTCACAAAGTTCTTTTAGCTCCTTGCCAAATTATCAATTCCTTAAGAGAAACTGAAACTTTGAGTCATCTGTGTAAAACAGTTATTCCCAATTTTCCACCTCATTGCCTTTAAAAAAAAAAAAAAGTCAGGTGTGCTGATTCTTATCTGTAATCCTAGCGACTCAGGAAGTTGAGATCAGAATGGCAATTCAAGACCAACCTGGGCAAAATTTCATGAGACTCCTACCTCATCCAATAAAAAGATGAGTGTCATAGCAAATACCTGTCAACCCAGCTATGAAAGACATAAATAGGAAGCTTGTGGTCCAGATCATCTGGGCAAGAAAAAAGCCTTATCTGAGCAATAACAAAAGCAAAATGGGCTGGGGATGTGACTCAAATGGTAGAGCTCCTGCCTTAGCTAGTGCAAGGCCCTGAATTCAATCATTAAAAAAAAAGATAAATGATTAAAAAGTCTGGCTGGTGTATAGTTCAGAATAACATAAAAACACAAAATTTACCACCATAACCATTTATAAGTATACTGTTAAGCATATTCATTGTTATCAACTATAACATTTCATCTAAAAATTCAGAATTCTATATACTTTAAACAATAACTTAAGCTTTTCTCCATATTCTCAACACCTGCTTTCTATTTCTATAAATTTAACTACTTTATGTATCTCAAGTGGAATTATACAGTATCTGTCTTTTTGGTTTACTTCTATTAGTAGAATATCTCATTGTGTGAACTGCTTTTTTCACTTTATTATATATTTTGATGAATGAAAGTTTTAAAGATTGATATCCCATTTGTCTATTTTTTGTTTTGCTGCCTGTGCTTACATCCAAGAAAAAGTACAATGTCATTAAATATTTTGCTATTTTCTTCTAGGAGATTTATAGCTGTATGTATAATACTTTTAAATCTTAATAATTTTCAATTAGTTTTTATTCATACATGGTAAGCAGTCAACTTCATTCTTTTTCACTTGACTATCCTAACACCTGACTATCCCAACACCATTTGTCAAGGAAACTAATCTTTGAGTATTTTGGACCTTGTGTCACAGAACACTTGACCCTATATGCAGCAGTTTATTTCTAGGCTCTCTATTTCGTTCCATTGGTCTGTTTTATACCAGTACTGTAGTTTTGATTACAGTAGCTTTGTGCTATGTTTTGATCAGCCTTCTCAAACTAAACTGTTAGATCTGTAAAGTCATATCAATTAGAAGGCAAACACACTTCTCTAAACCTGACTTCTATAAACTCTTGACTTGCTTTAGCCAAGGAAATGTTTAAAATGTGCTTATGCAACTCAGCTTCTCCTCAAGTGTTTTCTCTATCAGTATAAAAACATGCCCTGGCTGGTTTCCTGGTCTAGAGGATGAGAAACATACGGAAGAGCGCTCTCTATCCAATTTGAAGCTTAAAGCATGGCCTAGATTGGCTAAGACCCAAACCCCAATGTGACATGCAGAAACATCAGTGAGAATACATATTTTTCCCTTTGTGGTGCTGGAGATCAAACATAGGGATTTGTGTATGCCAGACAAGCACACTACCACTGAGCTACATCTCCAGACTACAACTGTTATATTTCTTTTTTTTGGAGTGGGGGTGGGGGGGGCGCAGTTGGTCATGGGGGCTTGAACTCTGGGCCTGGACACTGTCCTTGAGCTCTTCAGCTCAAGGATAGTGCTCTACCACTTGAGCTACAGCGCCACTTCCAGTTTTCTGGTGGTTAAATGATTTAAGAGTCTCACGGACTTCCTTGACCAGGCTGGCTTTGAAGCGTGGTCCTCAGATCTCAGCTTCCTAAGTAGCTAGGATTACAGGGGTGAGCCACCAGCACCCAGCTGTTATTTTTAAACCATTAAATTTTGGTATGGTTTGGTTGCATAATTACTTATATAGAAATTAGTGCTAAAAGTGAGGTGCCATCATAACAAAATCTAAAATCAATGCAGCTTTGATACCAGATAGTAGATGACAAGAAACACAGAACAGTAGAAAAGTAGTAAAGAAACCACTGTGTGAAGCTAGAAAAATGGTGGCACAAGTTACATAATAAAGAGATATTTTGTAAAGCTGCTTGAAATAATATGGAAGGGAGAAAATATCATACTGATAAATTTACATTCTTGGAACAGATCAGGTCAAAATGCAAATTAATTATTACTAGACATAGTTAATAAAGTATTAAAAGAAAAGGATTAATTCAGAAAACTGTGGACTTGCAAACATTTAGACAAAATAGCCTAGATCCTACAGAAGCTGAAAATAAAAGTATTTCCCAATAATGTGGCCATTAGCCGGTGGCTCATGCCTGTAATCCTAGCTACACAGGAGGCTGAGATCTAAGGATTGCAGTTCAGGAAGTGGCGCTGTAGCTCAAGTGGTAGAGCACTCGCCTTGAGCTGAAGAGCTGAGGGACAGCGCTTGGGCCCAGAGTTCAAGCCCCATAACCAACAAAAAAACAAAACAAAAAAAACGTTCTAAGGATTGCAGTTCAAAGCCACCCAGGGCAGGACTCTTATCTCCAATAAACAACTCAGAAAACTGGAAGAGACACTGTGGCTCAAGTGGTAAGAGTGCTAGCCTTGAGCTAAAGAGCTGAGGGACAGCACCCAAGCCAAGTTCAAGCCCCATGACTGACAAAAAAACAAAAAGGTGACCATTATAATAATGCCTCAGGAAAAAGTCCTAATTAGGAATGTGACTCTAAAGTTAAGCAAGGTGGCACGTGCCTGTAAACTCAAGCAGTAGGGAGTATAAGCCAAGACTCTCAAAAAAAAAATTAAAAACAAAAAGTATAACTCTGGCTGCAGAGTGGTAAAGTATAGCTGAGTTTGATTCTCTAGCACAGAAAATTTGAAAGACAGAAAGAGAGAAAGAGAGAAAGAAAGAAAGAGGGGTTGGGAAGGTGGCTTAGTGGTAGAGCGCTTGCCTTGCATGAATGAGGCCCTGGGTTCAATTCCTCAGCACCACATAAGCAAAAAGAAAAAAGCCGGAAGTGGCGCTGTGGCTCAAGTGGTAGAGCGCTAGCCTTGAGCTGAAGAGCTGCAGGACAGCGCCCAGGCCCAGAGTTCAGGCCCCATGACTGGACCCCCCCCCCTCCGAAAAGAAAGAAAGAAAGAAGGAAGGAAAGAAAGGAAAGAAAGGAAAGGAAGGAAGGAAGGAAGGAAGGAAGGAAGGAAGGAAGGAAGGAAGGAAGGAAGGAAGGAAGGAAGGAAGGAAGGAAGAAAAAAGAAAAGGTGATTCTAATTCTTTGTTGAGATCAAACATTGCAGGCCAGGCTGGATTATACAGTGGGAACCTATCTCAGAACACTGTATGATTCTTGGTAACCATGAAACATTAAGATTAGGGATTAATTTACATTATTTTAAACACTCATACACTGATATTTTTCAATGAAATATCTAAAGTAAATACTATGTGATGCAATAAACCTTGTGCTTTTAAATGGCCTTTTGTCTGACACAAATCTACAATTAAAGCAAAGATATAGAGCATATAAATATTAAGAATAATTTCTAAATGAATTTTTCCCATTTGCAAGAGATTTTTACTGATTGTTGTTTCAAATTAAAGAGAGGGGAAAGGGAGCTGTTGAAGAACTAGCAAAGGGGAACTACTACTATTCCACCAATAGAGACACAAACAGGAGTGAGAAGAACCAAAGGGAGACTTGTGGGAGGAACCCAAAAGGAGGGAACTGGAGTGATCCTACATCACCAAGGACTCTGGTTCTTCAGATGGGCAAGGTCCTTCCCCCCAATCTGGGCCTTGTCCCCCAACTGCCAGCCCCCAAGGAGCGCACCCCTGAAGTGACCTGCCCCTACCTCCCTGCAGCACTACTGGAAAGCTGCAGGGCCTGCCCTCCCCATCTGTCAAGAGATTCTTCAAATTTTCCTAATAATATACAAGTAGCCAAGAAAAAAATTATGCTCAATATCCCTAATCAATGGGGAAATGTAAGTGAAAAACACAATTAAAATACTACTTCATATCCACAAAGATGGTTTATGTTAAATAAATAAAACAGCCGGATACCAGTGGCTCACGCTGTAATACTATTCAGGAGGTTGAGAACTGAGGATCCTAGTTCAAAACCAGCCCAGCAGGAAAATGTTTAAGAGTCTTATTTCCAATTAGCTACCAAAAAAGCCAGAAGTAGAGCTATAGCTGAAAAGGTAGAGCACTAGTCTTCAGAACAAAGGCTCAGGGACAAGG
Source organism: Dipodomys spectabilis (assembly GCF_019054845.1). NCBI lineage: Eukaryota > Metazoa > Chordata > Mammalia > Rodentia > Heteromyidae > Dipodomys > Dipodomys spectabilis. The sequence goes on from NW_024870681.1 coordinate 9,752,316, forward strand.
CATGGGAAAAAATTAAAACAATCCAGGCACCAGTGGCTCACAGCAATAATCATAGCTACTCAGGAGGTGGAGATATAAGGATCATGGTTAGAGATGAGCCTAAGCAGAAAAGTCCATGAAGAGACTCTGATCTCCATTAACCACCAGAAAACTTGAAGTAGTACTGACTCAAAGTGGTAGAGTGCTAGCCTTGAATGAAAAAGCTCAGGGACAGCGCCCAGGCCCTGAGGTCAAGCCCCATGATTGGCAATAAATAGATAAATATATATATTTAAAAAAATAGCCTAGCAAACAAGTATTGGTCAGGATGGGCAGAAATTAAAACTCCTTTATATATGCAACAGCCAAAAGGTGGAAACAACCCAAATGTCTACTACCAAATTAATGATAAAGTAAATTGGTATATACATGTTATAGAATACTATTCAGTTTTAGAATTTAAAAGAAATCCTGTCACCTGCTACAAATGAATGAATCTTGAAGATAAGCCATGTGAAATAAATCAGACAGAAAAGGCCAAATTATTGTATAAATCCACTTCCTTTAAACCTGTAATACTAAAATAAATTATTTGCTTAGAAAGAGTTTACAGGGAACGAGGGGGGAAATAAAAGTTATTGTTCTGAAGATTGATAGTAGTTTGGATGCATAACAATGTGAATGTACTTAACGACAATGTTATACACTGAAAAATAATAAAAATTATTTTTTTAAAAAAATCAGTGCTGGGCTGGGAAGGTGGCTCAGTGGTAGAGCGAGCACTTGCCTTGCATGCATGAGGCCCTGAGTTCGATTCCTCAGCACCACATAAACAAAGAGAAAAAAGCTGGAAGTAGCGCTGTGGTTCAAGTGGTAGAGCGCTAGCCTGGAGCTGAAGAACTTAGGGACAGGCCTAGAGTTCAGGCTCCACGACCGTACCCTCCCCCCCCCCCCCCCCAAAATCAGTACTTTTGGTAGGACTGGATTTGAACTCAGGGCTTTGCTCTTTCTAGGCAGGCACTACAACAAACCTCTAGCCCTTTCTGCACTGGTTATTTTTGAGATAGGATGTTGCTTCCTGCCAAGTACATGCCTGGACCTCAGTCTGCCTATTTTAGGCTTCCTGTCTTAGCAGAGATGATGTGCCTAAGATATCCAAACCAAAACATTGAGCTACTGGTTGAAAGGATGTCCCAAGTATATACTAAGGTCAATCTCTCAAACAATTAGGACTACAGGTGTAAGCCAGCCACTGGTGCTCAGCTAGTGGCTAGTTAATTTTGAGATAGGATATGGTTTCTTGCCCAGGTACATACTTAGATAACTGTGGAGTCTCTTGAGACTTTTCTTTCCTGTGCTGGCCTGTAAGCAACCCCCCCCACCCCAATCTCAGCCTTCCAAGTCCCTAGTATTATAGGCATGAGCTACTAGTACCCAGCTGAAAATGTAAATTTTATGTTTGCTACATTTTATCACAATAAAATTCCTAGTCATCTTAATTCCCAGATTACTTTTAATCGATGAATTCCATATTTTCCAAACTTGTCTTACAGTTAAATTTTTCCAAATTCCTAAGCCTAGGTCACAGGCACAGTTCTTAGCCTGTATCTAAAGTGATATTTTGAAGTTCTTCAGGTGATTTCCATACTTCAACAACTTCAGGAACAAGTGTTTAATTTATATTTCTGTGGCATTCATGGTAATTTTTCTTTCTTTCCATTTTTTCATGTGGTACTCAGGTTTGAACTCAAGTTCTCATACTTACTAGACCAAATACTCTACCACTTGAGCCATACCTCCACTCAGCTAAATTTGATTTCGTGTGTGCTGGTATCAGGGCCTGAACTCAAGGCCTAGAACTCTTCCTCTGCTTTTTTGCTTACAGCTGGTACTCTACCACTTGAGCTACATCTCCAGTTCCTTGATTACTTTTGAAACAATCTTGCAAACTTTTCTGCCCAACCTTGAACTACAATGCTTATAGAGTTACAGATCTAAGCCACTGGCACCCAGCAGAGTAATTTTTTTGTATTATTTTTTGGCAATATTGGAATTTAAAATAAGAACCTTGTGCTTGCTAGGCAAGTGTTCTACTATTGAACCAGGCCTGTAGCATTAAGTTGTTTATTTAGGTTTTTGAGACCAAGACATAATGTAAAAGCCAGTAGCAAAGAGAAACATAGTTTTACTGGTGAAATACATCTACTCAGCTTTAAAATTAAAAAAAGGAGCAGGGCCTGGGAAGGTAAGTGGTAGAGCAACACACACAGCCTTGAGCAAACAAACCTTGAGGCCCTGAGTTAAAGCTCTATTGAAAGAAAAAGAGAGAAAGAGAAAGGGAGAGAAAGAGGGAGGGAGGGAAGAAGAGAGGGTAGGGAGAAAGGAAGGAAGGAAAAGGAAGAAAAGAGAAAGAGAGGAAGGGGAAGGGAAGGGAGAGGAAGAGGAAGAGAAAGGAGAGGGAGAGGGAGGGGGAAGAAAAATCTTCCCTGAATAAATTCAATTTTATACCTCACCTACACTTCAAAATAGTATACAATATCTGTAGTAATGCTTGGCTAATAAGACATAATTTGAGCCAGGCATGCAATAGTAGCTCCTGTAATTCCGTCATTCAGAAGGCTGAGACAAATCTTGATTTGAGGCAAGCTTGGGTTACCTAGAGAGACTCTGTCACAAATAATTAGAAAACAAGTTAAATAAATAAATATTTTGTTAGCCTCCACCTAAATGGGTCAGCCAACAGAAAAACACTAGTGCTTGATAAAAAGTTGAATAAGAAGTAGAATTTGTGGTTTACAAAATTTTCCAACTAAAAGTAATTAGCAAAGCTGAGCGCCGGTGGCTCACACCTGTAATTCTAGCTACTCAGGAGTCTGAGATCTGAGGATCACATTCAAAGCCAGACCAGGCAGGAAAGCCCAAGAACCTCTTATCTCTAATAAACCACTAGAAAATAGCAAGTGGAGCTGTGGCTCAAGCATTAGAGTGTTCACCTTGAGCTGAAGAGTGCAGGGACAGTGCCCAAGCCCAGAGTTCAAGCCCCACAACCGACCAAAAAAAAAAAAAAAAAAAGTAATTTCCAGCTCATTAAGACAGTTTTTCATAATGAAAAATAAAGGTATGTGCAGTTTCTGGTACCTTGCATGACTGAATGAACATATTCACATACCTCTACCAACTCAAAACCTCCATATTCATAGGAAAGGACAGGAGAGGTACATGAAGAGTAGGATAGAAGTTACAACAGACAACAGCCAGCCAATGAAATGTGAGCAAGTATCAAGCAAAGGCAAAAACTTTAGCTGACTTAATAGGTAAAGAGATGAGCTATGATGCAAAATGAACAAAACCAAAGAACCCTAGAAAGACTCAAAAGTTGAAATCATTGGTATATCTCTGAAGGCAAGTATACATATATGAAAACAAAAGGAATCCAAGTTCAAAAAGTAAGTTGGATTCCTGCATGCACTTTAAAATCTTACAGGCAGACTCTCTTCACCTTCTTTGAGTTCAAATACAGGAACTCACAACTCAGACATATACTTATTAGACAGAGCTGATGTGATATATTTAAAGGGGGGGGGGAAATCTAAACATTATTTAAGTGGCCTCTGGAAGCCCCTGTTCCCAATAATCTCTCTAAATTTTGTGAGCCCAAATTATCTTAGTCAAGATGTTAAAATACTCTCCTACGAAAACTAACTTATGGCTGTTGAGGCAAGAAATACACAGTAGCAAGTAAAAACTGCCAAGTTCCCTTAACAATTCACCCTAGAAAAGCTTGCAACTTCATAAACTTCTCATATACACAGAACTTTCAGTCAGCATTTTACTGCCCTCATCTTAGATAAAGTAATTGCTAGACCTAGATTCTATAGGCATGAAAAGTATCAACTAGGCTGGGGGTTTAGCTCAGCAAAAGAGCGCCTGCCTGGCGAGTGCAAGACCCTGAGTTCGGTCCTCAGCTCTGGAAAAAAAAAAAAAAAGAAAAGAAAAGTATCAACTATAAAAGTAGGAGAGAGGACAATACAGACATTAAGGATCACTCAAGTATTAGTTCCCATGCAATCTCTCCTCATGCAACTATGCAGATGAGCAGCATCAAAACAGAAAACAACAACAAAAAATAATAATGAATGAAAACTAGGAAACTAGGAGTCCAACATGGATAGGAAGATAAAGGGAACTCTCAGATGACTACTGCAAAAGATGTCTATTAATGAACAACAAAAAGAAAGTAACAGATTATTATATAAAGTCCTTAAAGGTAGGAAGGAAAGATTTTACTTATGATATTCAGTTCAGGAATAAATTGTCAATAGGTACACAGATCAAGATTCAGTAAATCAAAGATGATATATATATTTCAGGTTAAATAGTTTTGGCCTTGCAAACCATTTGTTTCTGATGCAACTACTTAATTCTGCTATGATGTTCTAAGCACTTTTAAGAAAAACCATGATATGCAGTAGATGTATGTTAAGTACACTTTTTTCTCCCTAGTCCCAGGAATTGAACCCAGGGCCTACTACATACTTAGACACTCTACCGCTGAGCTATACCTCTAGCCTATAAATAGTGCATTTTTGACTTAAGTATTTTGACTACATGTATATCAGAAAATAACCCTATTGTAAGAGGAGAAGCAGCTGTAATAAACTAGAATTATATTAACATACAATAGTAAGTTATTTAAAATTGATCTCTCTGGAAATATTATGTCATGTGCAGGAAAATGGATGGAACTTGAACAAATTCTTTTTTTTTTCTGTTGGTCATGGGACTTGAATTCTGGGCCTGGGTGCTGTCCCTCAGCTCTTCAGCTCAAGGCTAGCACTCTACCACTTGAGCCACAGTGCCACTTTCAGTTTTCTGGTGGTTTACTGGAGAGAAGAGTTTCACGGACTTTCCTGCCTGGGCTGGCTTTGAACTGTGATCCTCAGATCTCAGCCTCCTGAGTAGGGAGGATTACAGATGTGAGTGGGTGGAATTAGAGCAAATTATGTTAAGTGAGGTAATCCAAGCTCAGAGAGACAAATGGTGTTATGTTTTCTCTCATATGCAAAAGCTAGAGCTAAAATACTGGGACATAATAAATGATATAGATCTCTAGGTATTCATACACCATGAGACCAAAGGAGGATACTCAGGAGAGGAACAGAAAGGTACAATGCCTATGTGCATCTGATCATACAAAATAATATTTATCAAAATGAACTCCAGGAAATGAAAACAAGAGTTTTTTGTTTTTGTTTTCTCTTTGTTCTATCAGTTCATTTATGTGTTTTTGGGAGTATAAGGGGAGGCACAGAAATGAAAGGACAAAGCGTGAACAAATGCAGCAGTGGGACTCACTAGACACTATGTTGAAAATTAACTATACAACTTGTGGGTGGAGATGGGAGGAAAAAACTGGGAGAGCACAAGGGAAGAGTTGTTTTCCTAAAAGAAATGTACTTTTTTTTTTTTTTTTTGTCAGTTGCGGGGCCTAAACTCTAGGCCTGGGTGTTGTCCCTGAGCTCTTCAGCTCAAGGCTAACTAGCGCTCTACTGCTTGAGCCACAGCACCACTTCCCGCTTTTTCTGCTTATGTGGTGCTGAGGAATTGAACCCAGGGCCTCATGTATGCGAGGCAAGCACTCTACCACTGAGCCACCTTCCCAGCCCCAAGAAATGTACTCTTTACCTGACTTATCACCCCTGTACATCACCTTTATAATAGTAAATTTTTATTAAAAAAATAAAATTGGTCCCTCAATGTACCTTACTGCACTTCTATAATTTCACTTAAAGGAAGCACTATATGGCTTCTTGACAAAATCACTACTCATGTACACTGGGGGCATTGTTAAGTAAAATAAGAATTATCTGAATAGCACAACTGATTAGTTAACCAAGAGGACCACTAAGGAAATATCAAGCAGGCAGCAGATACAGCATGGATATAGTAGGCAAAGGTCCTAAGCACGACAGAGTAAGACCATGCAAGTTCATCCGCTGGGCACTGGTAGCTCATGCCTACAATCCTAGCTACTCAGGAGGCTGAGATCTGAGGATTGTGCTTCAAAGCCAGCTCAGACAGAAAAGTCTGTGAGACACTTATCTCCAATTAACAACCAGAAAACCATTAGTGGCACTGTGGCTCAAGTGGCAGAGCACTCATCTTGAGCTGAAGAGCTGAGGGACAGTGCCCAGACCCAGAGTTCAAGACCCATGACCAACAAAAAAAAAAAGGAAAGAAATCATTCGCTTGTATGCACTGCTCAGCTCCCCTCAGCTGCTCTGGACTCCATTATTTCTGAGTCTGGATCTTCACCTTCCTTCAAGTCAATGAGTTACCCCATCCTTCCAATCTCTCCGTTAAGGCCAATCAGAGACATTTCTACCTACGCGTGATGATACTGAGAGGAACAGCAGAAAACTAAAGGTCACAGAGCAGAAAACTCAAAAGTTCTCTAGAGTTTTACCTAGAGTCCTTACTGATTATCAAACAGATACACCAGTACCAAATTTCCTACATCTAGACTCTTTGCTATTGAAAACAATCAATTCCATTTTAAATCAGTAGTTAGGTTTCCTAACATCTGCAAACAGAATGCGCTAACTTCTATAATTACTTTGATAATAAGAAAATTGTTAGTTTTCAGAGAAAAAAATTAAAAAACTTTTATTTTTCCAGGCTTGCTTATCCATCCAGACTATCAAAACTTAAAAAAAAGGCTTAAAAAAAGAAAACTAGGTAAACATAAAAAAAAATGATGTCCATCTATGACATGAAAGGTGGTATCTAAACAAAGATTACAACTTCAACCACATGTTTATTCTATATCCTCTCACATCATTCAGGAAAAACATTTCCCTTTTATATTCTCTTCTCCCACACCCTGCTGTATTTGCCAATGGTTCATTTCAAAGCCTAAATCTTCTCACAAATTGTTTGTATTATTCAAACCAGAGAAAAATAGTAGCCTGAACTTTTACTTGCATAAGAAAAAGGACTGTTTTAACCTTCCATGCCTCCACCTGCAACTTTTGTACTAAAAGTTTACAATGTCGTAAATCTCCCTAATTCAAAGTTCAAGAAAACTATAAACACTCCAAAAGCAAACACAGTTTATATAGAACACAATTTTAAATTATTTTAATTGAAGCAAATTGAAAGATTGGGGAATGAGAAGGGTTAACATAACCTGAATCATAACCACAGATCACTACCATTAATAGGTGTTAATATTTTAATTTGGACAGAATACATGAACAAATTTTCACTACTACTAAGAATGGATACTTCATGAGTAGTTATTCTCTTACATGTTCTCTATATCCCTGAAAAAATGTAGTCCGCTGTCTGAAAACACAATTTCTTCCTACAAGGAAATTATTTTAGGGGCTGGGAAGGTGACTCAGTGGTAGAGTGCTTGCCTTGCATGCTTGAGGCCCTGGGTTCGATTCCTCAGCACCACATTAGCAGAAGACAAAAAATAGGAAGTGGTGTTGTGGCTCAAGTGGTAGAGCGCTAGACTTGAGCTGAAGAGCTGAGTGCCAGGGCCCAGAGTTTAGACCCCACAACTGACAAAAAGAAATAATAAATAAATTAAATTTAAAAAGAAAATTATTTTAAAAATACACACACACACACACACACACACACACACACAAAAGGTATTGGGCTTTGAACTCAGGGCTTTGATTTTGCTAGGCAAAATCATTTGAGTCACACCCCAGCTCATACAAAAAATGTCCTAAAATGTGTAAAAGGGAGAGTAACATGGTAAAAAAAAATTAAAGTATTTGCTAAAATTAACCTCTAGAATATGTCTATAAGCCATTCGCTTGTTTTATTCCAAATTCTCTATAAAAAATTAACAATGTAAAGAAATATCAAGTAAGATATCTTACCTTTTATTTATAGGTTTTTCGTCTTTTTCATAAGGCTTTACAAACCACTTGCCAATCCGCACAAAGTTCCGGTTCATTAAACACCTTTCCAACAGATTGTGAACTGCTTTGAAAAGCAGAGTTCGGCATTCATAGGAAAGTCCATTCTCCCACACTCCATCTTCCTCTTCTAACAGAGAAATGAAGGAAGCAAAAAATAAAGAAGTGGTACAATATCTACTCAGAGCCCAGTAAGAGATGTTACAGTTTAATAATTATTTTCATAAGCCTCCTCTTTACATCAGGATGTTAAGATACAATCACTTAAATTCATCAAGACATCTAAGTATCAAGTTTCAAAGTTACTCCACAAGAAGCAAAAGGCAAGTGCTCTGTAGGTTATTATAAATTATTTATAAATTGCTTATAAATTATTTTTTCACAATATAAAATATAACCATGAAGGGATGGGGCTCAAGTGATAGAGGGCCTTCCCAGCAAGTATAATGCTCTGAGTTCAAACCCCACTACTGCCAATAAATAAAGCAAGCAATCCATGGTATCACAAAGACAATGACTTGGTTATTAATAAAAAGGATACCTATTTATACAACATAGAAAATATTAAATACAGTATACTAAAAATGCCAGTTTCTGTTACTTTGTCCTAATTTCTCCAATCATTCAATCTGTTAAAAAAAATTCCTAGTTAATAATTAAAATCAAAACACTGCATGTCTATCAGCATTTTTATTCATGACTAAACTATAAAACCAAATGATGAAAAGGAAGTTGTTGGCACAAAGCCTAACAAGCAACTCATTATCATCCATTCTAGGTCTGATTTCAACCAAGATTCCCTTATTATTCAGTATATGATCTTCTACTTGGGGAAGAAATTTAATGACTAAAATTCTAAATGGCCTTTCTGTTATAAGGAGGCCTAACTGTCTTCACGATAGTGTCAATTTTGCCAATAAATGTAATGATTGCTCTTAGTTGACTTATTTTAAAAAATTCACTTTAAGCTGTCTATTCATGTAATTCAGAAAAATATTTTCACTCTATTTCATGTCTGTATAAAAGTGGCCAACAAATCCAACTACAAATGAGACACTAGTTCGGCATTTAAAATGTTATTTTTTAAATTGCTTAGTTCAAGTATAACTAAAAATCTTCCAATAGCACTTTTATCTTTATAAATACTTTCTAAATATGGGCTATCTTCATTATTTTTGACTCATACTGTGTGGGGGGAGGGGCAGGGGGTATGTGTGTGTTCGTCCTAGGGCTTGAACTCAAGACCTGGGCACTATCCCTGAGGTTTTTCGCTCAAGAGTAGTGTTCTACCCTTTGAGCCACAGCAACACTTACAGATTTTGGTAGACAACTGTAGATAAGAGTCTCACAGAACTTCCTGCTCAGGTTGGCTTTGAACCCTTACCCTATTATCTCAGCCTCCTGAGTAGCGAGGGTAACAGGTTTAAGCCACCAGCACTCAGTTCATCAAATTAAAAATAAGCAACAAAGCCTATCTCATTTTAAAAAATGTATATTCTACAGCCATAGAAAATTGGTATCTTAGGGCTGGGAAGGTGGCTCAGTGGTAGAGCGCTTGCCTTGCATGCATGAGGCCCTGGGTTCGATTCCTCAGCACCACATAAGCAAAAAGAAAAAGCCGGAAGTGGCATTGTGGCCCAAGTGGTAGAGCGCTAGCCTTGAACTGAAGAGCTGAGAGACAGTGACCAGGCCCAGAGTTCAGGCCCCATGACCGGACCAAAAAATAAAAGAAAATTGATACCTTATATGCTTCTGAATAAGAGGCAACATGGCTTAAGAATGACACATGGTTTATATTCAGAACTCATACACCAAACAAGCAGAATAAACATTAACTAAAAAGCATAATGACAGTGGACTTTAACTGTATTATAAACTCTACGCCACTATAAAGGTTAATGTTGATGTTATTTTGTACTTTTAAGTGTTTCCTAAATGACTATCAAGTCTTTCAAAGTCAAGTTTTTCAAAAAAGTTTTTTTTATGAGATAAACTTTAGAAAATGACAATATATGAGCTGGAATCAAATGATTTTTAATATAATATTAAATAGAAAAGCTTTCTTACATTCAATCACATTATACATACTTATTTCCTTCCACTTAAAGCCTAAATGTTTGCAGGTTTAATTTTATTAAAGAAAATATTACTGTAGGAGAACAGGGAACTGGCACAGTGACTTTATTTAAAATATATATATTAGACCTGTGTGTGCACGCGCGTGCGCACGCATGCCCATGTGCTGATAACTAGGACTTTAACCAGGGCCAGGTACTGTTTTTTCATCTTTTTCACTCAAGGCTGGTACCCTACCACTGGAGCCACAGCTTCACTTCTAGTTTTGCTGGTTAATTGGAGATAAAAAGTCTCGGGAGTTTTCTGCCCAGGCTGAGGTCTGAGGATTGAGGCTCAAAGCCAGCCTCATCAGTAGCTAGGATTACAGGTATGAGCCACCAGCATCTGACTTCACTTAAAACTTAAGAATGAATTTGCCTTCTTTCCCAAAACAGAGTTTAAGGGTTTAAATAAAAAGTTATGGTTCATTAAAGACCATTTAATGAGGATGAATACGGTTCAAGGAGTTTTTTTGTGTATATAAAAACCGAACAATGAAGACTGTTGAAACTGTTTTAGAAGGGGAAGAACAGGTGAGAGTGATAGAAGGTGAGGCTCATCACAATACATTGCATATATTCTTGGAAATGTCACAATGAAATCCCCTTTGTACAACTAATATATGCTAATGTGAAAAACAAAACCACACCACAACATTGTGAATTGCTTCAACATTAAATCTTTACAATAGCAGAAGGCTATATTTTCACATAAAATTATGAGCATTTTATTTTACTTAAAAAAAATCTCTAGGGCTGGGAAGGGGCTCAGTGGTAGAGCGCTTGCCTTGCATGCCTGAGGCCCTGGGTTCGATTCCTCAGTACCACATAAGCAAAAAGAAAAAAGCCAGAAGTGGCGCTGTGGCTCAAGTGGTAGAGCACTACCCTTGAGCTGAAGAGCTGAGGGACAGCGCCCAGGCCCAGAGTTCAGGCCCCACGACTGGACTCAAAAAAAAAAAAAATCTCTACTTAAGTCCATAGCTTAATGATTTAAGACACAAAACATGGTTTAAAAAGTAATCACAATAGCCAGGTGCTGGTGGCTCACGCCTGTAATCCTAGCTACTAGGAGGCTGAGATCTGAGGATCACGGTCAAAGCCGGCAGACAAGATTAAAAGCCAACAGGAAAGTCTGTGAGACTCCAGTTAACAACCAGAAAACTAAAGTGGTGCTATGACTCAAATGATAAGCCTGTTTGGCTTGAGCTGAAAAGCTCAGGGACAACACCTAGGCCCAGAGTTCAAGCCCCACAACCGACAAAAAAAAAAAAATAATAATAATCACATTTAATTTTCAAAGATTTCTCCATCCTTGCTCTTAAATTTTTATCTGCAGAAACCCATGGGAACTGAATGCTTATAGGGAGGGTCTTGCTCACAACTCCACAAACACTAAGAGTTTTATCTAAAACAAAGAAGTATAGCCCACCTGTTGGGGTTTTCTAATGCCAAAAGAATCTCTCAAGTACAACTTCATCTATATGCAGGTGACTAAGCAATCAATACATTTTTCATTGCTAAACAGTCCTAGCCAGGTGCTAGGGTCTGATGCCTACAATGCTAACTATTCAGGAAGCTGAGACCTAAGGATTATAACTTGAAGCCAGCCCAGGCAGGAAAGTTTGGGAGACTTATCTCCAATTAACCACCAAAAAGCCAGTTTTGTGGCTCAAGGGTAGAATGCCAGCCCTGAGCCCAAAAAGCTAAGAGACAGCACTCAAACTGAGTTAAAGTGCATACACACGTGTACACCCCCTCTACCCCCACCCCGTGGCTCATTGTATTAGTTACTCAGAAGGCTCAGATATAAGGATCAAGATGCAAAGACAGTGTGGGCAAAAAAGTCTGTAATATCTATCTCCAATAAAACAAACAAAAAAAAAAGCTGGAAGTAGAGCTGTGGCTCAAGTAGCAGAGTGCTAACCTTGAGCACAAAAGCTTAGGGACAGTTCCCAGATCCTGAGTTCAAGCCACAGGATTGCCACAAAAAGGAAAGAGAGGGAAATAGGGATCTACTAATGCCCAATTAAGTCTTAAAATTTTTGTTTTGTTTTGTTTGGAGGGAGGGCAGTGTCACTTAGAAACAGAACCCAACTTCTAATATTTTGATGCAATAACCATAATAAAAATACTTTCTAGATTTTGTACTTGAGATTAAATGTGAAAAAGTAGAACCTAACCTAAGACATACATAGAAATACACAGCCCATATGCTAATTAAGAGGTCTTTGTATCTCAACACCAGCATTATAATATGGAGGGAAGGAAGTAGGGAATATAGCTGGCCACCGGTGGCTCATGCCTGCAATCCTAGCTACTCAGAAGGCTGAGATCTGAGGATGGCAGTTCAAAGCTAGCCCAGGCAGGAAAGATCCATGAGACTCTTATCTAGAATTAATCACCAGAAAACTGGAAGTGGAGTTGTAGCTCAAGTGGTAGAGCGCTCGCCTTGAGCTAAGAGCTCGGGGACAGCACCAGACACAGAGTGCAAGCCCCATTCTGACAAAAAAAAAAGTGGGGAACACATGACAAGTTTTTAACCTAGCCCTTTTAACCATAGCCTAATGAGGGGGAAAAAAAATCTGTATATGGAACTTAAATGTTTTTCTCCCCTTTTATGTATATCTTCAGAAAAATTCTATTTTTGTAATTTTTCTGTTGCTATTAACAAACTCTTAATCACGAATGTTACTTAAAAAACTTTACAAAGTATTTGTAGACTGTATCCAAATGTTCAAATACTAAATTTAGACATTTTTCTCCCTGAGGAAAGATGCTAAAAGATAATAAGATAAATCATCAGAAAAATATTCTTATCAATGAAAAAACAATACAGATCAAACCCAGAAAAACTGATATACCTAGTATTTAGCATTTTTCTCAAATCTGTTATCTTTAAATATCTCCATGGTGACCAGCTGATTTTTTAAAAAGGAATCTTCTATAATTTTGTTAAACCATTAAAATATGCTAAGCTCAAGGCTCAAAAATTAGCATGGTAGGAAATACGATGTATTTCCTGAAAAAATAAAGATGTATAGATCAGTGTTTGTCTTCAACAGCCATTTCCCATTCATAATCTATTCATTTAGCAAGTTATTACTGATTGCCTTAAGTTGGCAGAATCATTCATTTCCTAAACTTAAAGTTTAAGAAGTGGAGGTTTGGCTAAAGTGGCCTTGAGTGGAAAAAGCCCCTGAACCAGAACACTTTTTTGCCCAAAAAGAATATGACAAAGAAGAAATTCAGCAAATGAAGTCATCACTTAGTACTCTATAGAGGTGTGGTTCAAGTGGTAGAATGCTAGTCCTGAATGAAAAAACTAAGAGCCAGAGCACTCATTGGCCCTTAGTTGAAGCCCCAGTACCAACAGGAGGGAGAGAGGGAAAGAAAACTAAGCGATAGTTATGCAGTTATCCACACCAACCTTACAATTTATAAATCTAAAACCATCCTAAAATAAAAATGTTATTTTAAAAATGCAAAGATGAAAAGTTAAGCTATTCTGTACTTTTGTTATTGAACATTTTGATAGAAAAACTGAATATTTTAGCCAAGTGCCAGTGGCTCACGCCTGTAATCCTAGCTACCCAGCCTGGACAGAAAAGTCTGTGAGACTCTTATCTCCAATTAACCACTCAGAAACCTGGAAGTGGCACAGTGGCTCAAGTGGTAGTGCTCGCCTTGAGCTGAAGAGCTGAGGGACAGCACCCAGGCCCAGAGTTTAAGCCCCACGACCAACAACAACAACAACAAAAAACAAAAAAACCTGAAAACTCTAATTTCCCCAAAAAGGAGTGCCTTTTTTTCTCCCCCTACCAAAAAAGAGAGGGCAATACTATCACCAAAATCACACAAGCATTTCAGTAACAAGATGTGGTAGGTGCTAAACCAAACAGGACACTGACTATGAAGATCAGGTTCAGCTAAATTAACTGGCTTTTTAGTTACCACCTGGGTTCTTCAGTTCCCCTTTCCTGAATGCTACACCTCTACTTGGAACTCAGGATTGCCTCCCGCAGCTGATGCCACCCCTACTGTCCAGCTGCTCTCTTCTCAGGGGAGCTTAAAAGAAGGGAATAGAGTGCCACAGATGGAAAGAAATGAAAAAGGGGTTAGCTAGAGAGACAGAGGAGGACTAATTACCCCAAAAGGGAGGCAGACGGTGTCCCTGGAGCAAAGAAAAGAGCAAGACAAATATACTCCATCTGAAAAGACCTTATTATTCTTTGAGATATGTCTGATTTAAGTAACAACATTCCACAGTAAATGACAGACTTAAAAAAGGCTAAAATACTATATAAATACCACTGACTCTAAAGTGAAACAGTTTAAGACTAACCTTGGAACAGTAAATATGATCAAATGTTACTCTTAATTTTATCTATTTTAATCAGTTCTACTTTGATGAAAAATTTTAAAGTTTACTATTCAATAACACTCATCAAAATGTGATTAATAAACCTAAATTAATTCCACAAAATTAGTTTTATCAAATTCCATGAACAATATCTACATTAAAGTGCAAGTACTGCCATTTTTGAAAATTATGCTAAAGACTAATGTAGAAAAGAAGTTGTAAACTGTAACTCAGTTTTGATCAAGAAAAAATATCTGATAACAGGAAATCTAGAAAAGAAACCATACCTACATGTTCACCTTTAAGAATGTTAGTCCTACTATGTTAAGTCTGAATACTACATATATAAAATTATCTTCGATCTACAAAACATATTTCATTCCCTCCATTAAAAAAAAAAGGTTCAGGGCTGAGATGTAGCTTAGTGGCAAAGCGCTTGCCTAGCAAGTGCAACGTCCTGGGTTCGATCCCCAGTACCAAAAAAGAAAAGACAAAAAAAATACAGTTAAAAAAAAAAAAAGGTTCATTCAGATGCTCTGCCAAGTATCAAGTCGGCATTATACTTGTTTGTTCAGTGTAGTATTAGGTACCAAACCTAGGCTTGATCATTCCAGGCAAAATCTCTACCATTGAGCTACATCCTTAGGAGCACTAATTTTAACAATTGCTTCACTAAAAATCATAATCTACCAGTCATTTGTAGTCTATCAAGATGAAAACAAACAGTGGATAGGTATAGCTCAGTGACAGAGTACTTGCCCAACATACATATGGCACTGGGTTCAATTCTCAGCACTACAAAAGACAAAGACGCCAAACATTTTAGTGAGGTAATTTTTATAATCAATTAAAGACTAAAGTAACTCACGCATATCCAAGCCAATGAACAGGAAAAGAAGCTGGTAGCCTTAGCTTTTGATCTTACAAGTAAAAAGCCTTATCTTACTAAACCTACTAAAGAATTTTATATCTTGACACATATATGTGTGTATATATATATATATATATATATATATGCGTCATATCCATGTACAATACAAATATATAAAACATCACTGTACCTATTTAGCACTACATTACATAGTTAGAACTAAAGACTAGGCATTCCAACAGTCATCTTCTTAGGAAGGCTGCAACTTGTCTTAAAAATAACACTAAAAATTATGTTTATTAAAAGGCAAAAACATTCATTAAATGTGAAACACATACATTTCCACACAAATGTTGGTCTTTGTGAGTACTAGTTCAAGACACCGACACTTGGATTATATTTCATCCAAAATTAAAACAGATCCTGTAGGTCGGACAGCAACAGAAGCCTCAAGAGAACTCAATTTCATGTAAGAATGCTTTTAAAAAATTTATCTCAGGGGCTGGGAAGGTGGCTCAGTGGTAGAGAGCTTGCCTTGCATGCATGAGGCCCTGGGTTCAATTCCTCAGCACCACATAAGCAAAAAGAAAAAAGCCAGAAGTGGTGCTGTGGCTCAAGTGGTAGAGTGCTAGCCTTGAGCCGAAGAGCTGAGGGGCAGCGCCTAGGCCCAGAGTTCAAGCCCCATGACTGACAAAAAAAAAAATCTCAGAACCCTAAAGTTAACTGTGAAGAATTAAAATCAAACTAACTTGAAGTATTTCATTCCTTGTAGCACACAACTAACCATTTACATTCCATAATCAAAGATTCATTTAACAGGGAGTCTTAACAATCTAAACTAAACACAGCTTCAGTAATTATATGGAGGGCATTTGGTACTAAAAGAGACTGAGAAGAAAGTAATCATATTCACTTGTTCACAGTAAAATTATTTCTGTGTAACCTTTGGACTAATGACCTTTTTTCCTCTAGAAGTTGAGACAGCACTTGCCTCATGTTAAAATAATCTTTGACTGGACAGGATCTAAAAATCTTCCAAATATAAAAAAAAATTAAATAGGGCTGGGAAGGTGGCTCAGTGGTAGAGCGCTTGCCTTGCATGCATGAGGCCCTGGGTTTGATTCCTCAGCACCACATAAGTAAAAAGAAAAAAGCCGAAAGTGGCGCTGTGGCTCAAGTGGTAGAGCGCTAGCCTTGAGCTGAAGAGCTGAGGGGCAGCACCCAGGCCCAGAATTCAGGCCCCACGACTGGACCCAAAAAAAAAAAAAATTAAATCAACATATATCTTCAGGTGTAACTAAAATAACAATCAAAAAACAGTAACAATTTGTTCAAAATGAACTACTTGCAAATATGGAAATGTCACAATGAAACCCACTTATGTTACAAATGTATGCTAATTAAAAAATAAGAAACAATAAAAACTACTTTAAAAAATACACCTAGAAAGCTTAATTTCTAGATAATCCTATGCCTGTACATTCATGCAAAAAGACAGCAGAGATATTATATAACTATGTTAGAAACATAATGATCTCATATTCCATTTTTCTTAGGTTAACATAACATGCTTTCCTTGGGCCCAAACGTTTATGAAAAGTTAAGAAAGGAGGTCAAATGATAGAGGGAGAAAGTAATCCCAGGCTTATAAAGTCTCCCATAACACAAAAGATAATTTAAGTAAAATAAAATAATCATGGTGAAATAAACATGTAGGGCAGTATTATTGTCTAACTTCATTGAGCGTGTGTGCGTGTGCACACACACACACACCCACACACACACACACACACCTACCTTACTCTGTAATTCAAATCAATAGTTAGAAATGTTAAATTGCTTTCACCTGATAAGTCATGGTGAATAAGGTCAGCAAAATTGGGGTCTTCACCCCACCAAAATATCCACAATTCTCTTCTTCCAGGTCTTTGATCTCGCCGCCAAACACCTAGTACATCTGCCTTAAGGCAGCGACTAAAACTGCTTAAAATGGGGTCTTCTTCTGTCACCGGAAACAGAATAGGAGCCGAGGTTGGGCCTTGCCATACATATCGTTTCCATTTAATTCCGGTCAAGTCAGCCTGAAGGAAAGAAAACATGGTTTTTATTATTGCATAGTCAAAGTCAAAAGTACTCATTATAAATTCCCTGATTTCATTAAGACATTATCATCTTTCAATGGGTGCTTATGTCACTAAAAATAGATTGATGAAAAAAACAACAAAAACTAAAAACAATTCTGATAATTCAACCAAAAAATTTAACAGTAACAGCCAAAATACCAACATGTCACTGAATAGCATATCAACAAACATAATTTGAACTGAATAGAAATGATGTTAAATATGCACATGCACTCTAATACTTCCTCACTGTCCTAAATTCTATTCTAACTGTTCAGTTACATTGTACTCTGGCGAACCAAACTGAAAATTCTTAAAGACCCATCATTCCAAGTCTGTTCTAATGAAAAGATATCTAAACAACTCCTGAAACAAAAATCCCTTAAAAAACAAAAACTCCACACACTCCTTTAGGAAAAATCAAGTAGCTGTTTCCAAGGAACTGTCAGATTTGTGGTAGTCTGTCATTAAAGAACCTGATCCCAAAGACTGAGCTGGAGAAGACAGAAATGTTAAAATTTCTGTATGTCTTATTACATCTTAAGAGGCTGATGAATGGATATTGTCAAGAAAACCAACCTAAGATCTCCCTTTGGTGTCATGAAAGAAATTCAACAAAGGGAATTCAATAAAACTCTAATTTAAAGATGGAAAGCATACGGTGCCAGAAATGAAACTGCTGAAACATGACTGGCAGTTTACACTTGCCAACTACTTGTGCTCCGCCCACTTAATTCACTTACATCTCATATACTCAATATTTCTCATAGTACAGGGTAAAATGAAAAAGAAAGTCACACAAAACTTTGAGTCATTGATAAAGCTACGCTATTGTCCTATAGAGGATGCGAAATTTGCAACAGTTGGTACTTTCCACAAAAGTCTGAGCAGTTGGATGATACCGGACCTGGGCCAACCTACACAATCGTCCCTCCTACATCCAGCTTCCCCAGACCTTTCATTTCAATAAAACAAGGAGCAGCCTGCTCAAAATAGTCTAAAAAAAGAAAGCAAAACAGACAAATATAGAACATTTAGTGCAAAACCACAGCACCTCCTCCACTAACTCCCTCCACATTCACAAAAACATAATGTTCTAATAAAAGCAAGATGGCTAGAAATTGACCAAATGGCAAAGTGTTTCCAAAAGTTGAAAAAGAAAATAAATGTCACGGCATCTACCGATTGTTTGTTTTTTTTTTACTCGAAGATCTGAAGTTTGCCACAGAGCCACGCAGGAAAACTAACCCTGTATTAATTGGATTCGTACAGGAAAAAATAAAATAAAATAAAAGTCCAACTAATTGGGTTTGTAATGTCTTAAGTTTGTTTTTTTTTGGGGGGGGGGGGGGAGGTAGGGAGGAGGGTGGAGGTCTTGGTTCTTAGAAGAAACCAAATGAGCAAGGAAAAGGCAGAAAGCCAGTGGCGTGGTGGCGATCATAGTGTGAAGAAGGGCTCCGGGTTTAATACGGAGGAAAGCGAGAGTTCAGCAAAAAAAAAAAAAGAAAGAAAAAAAAAAGGCAAGGGCAAAAAAAAAAAAAAAAGCCCACACGGAGGGACATGTTCGTGTCTGGCCCGATCAGGAGCCCAAGTTGAGGACAAGACTCGGATGGAAAAAAAAAAAAAAAAAAAGTCCAAAACAAGCCAAGGAGGAGGGGGGGGGGGGGGGGGAGAAAAAAAAAAAAGGCCAGCGTCCTCCAGCAGCGCGGCGGGCGGCGGGCGGCGGGCGGGCGCTGTCTCCTCGACCAGGCCGACGAGGCCGGGCCTAGGCCGGATCGGGCATCGGGATCCGACCCGGCCCCCTCCCCCCCCACGGCCCCCGGGCGCCCCCCGCGGCCGCTCCCCCGCCCCCGCCCGCCGCCCCGGCACTCACCAGGCAGAAGAGGTTACAGTGACAATCTTCCAGGCTGGCCCCGTTCTGCACGAAGGAGGAACTCATCGTCCCTCACAGCAGCCGCCGCCGGCGCCACAACCCACCATCCGCCATTACCGCCGCCTCCGACCAGCGAGAGAAACACAGACACCGGGGAGGGCGGGGGGGTGGTGGTTGGGGGGGCGCTGGAAGAGGAGGCCGCCGGGCCGCCCGCCCTCCCCACGCACCCCCCCGCCGCCGCCGCCGCCGCCGCCGCCGCCGCCGCGGGCAGCCCGCGCCGCCCGGCCGGCCTGCCGGCTCCCAGCCGCCCGGGGCCGAGGGCCGGAGGCGGGAGGCCCGCGCCGCCCCGCGCCGCGCTCGCCGGGCGAGCCGGACTGCGGAGCCCGCGGACGGACGGACGCACGGACGGACCGGCGGCGGGCGGGCGGGCGGACGCTCGTCCCTCTCGGGGGGACGGAGGGGATGTGCGCCCCCCTTCCACAACAAAAAATAACAGATCACGCAATAAACAGCCAAAAATCGAGTCCGAGGTGGGACGGAACCCCAGCTCCGGAGGCTTCTCCCGGGCGAGGCGGCCGCCGCAGAGGGGCGGGAAGGGCGAGAGCCGGGAGCGCAGCGCAGGCCCCCGGCCCGGCCGGCGGCGGCGATGTCCTTAAGCCGAGTCTCCTCAGCGGCGGCGGCGGCGTCTGCGGATTCAGTCCATCCTCCGGCCGTGTGTCCCTGTCGTCCCTGGGCCAAGCCTGCCGAACGTCTGCTCTCGGGCGGCCTCACCGCCTGGACGCCGTAGTCTCCCCCATTTTGTGGGCCCAGCGGGCGGTGTTTTTCCCCCTTTAATCCGAATTCACGGGTTTTCCCTTCGCTTTAATGGCGGCCACAGGGACCAGCTCGCCCTCTCCGCTCGCCCATTGGCCGCCTGGAGGTCACGTGGGCCCGGGCTCCGTGGGGAGGGGGGAGAGGAGGGAGGGAGGGAGGGCTGGGAAGCTTTTCGGCCGAGGCGGTGAGCCCCGGGGACCCGACAGCCAAGCTGGTGGCTACTGAGACAGCGCCATCTGCTGGGCGCCCCGGCCAGTGTAAAGTGACCCGGGCTTTGGCCCTGTTCCTCTCCTGGCGGGGGAATGGACACAGTACGAGGAGGCTTCGCTTCAAAAATCTGTGAGAACTACTTGGAAATCGGTTTGAATTCTTTGGAAGAGAAAGTTGGCAGAGATTCCAAGGCATTCTCATCTATTCCATGAGGCCACTGGGATGCAACACAAACCCCTAGACGAGCATCAGAGCTGGGTGGAGACTGGACTCAGCGCTTTAAAGTTGTGACATACGAGTGTGTGTGTGTGTGTGTGTGTGTGTGTGTGTCCATAGCTACAGAAACATAAATGGGACCGTTCGTTTTGTGGTTAACAGCCTGGGAACGAGAGCCACGCTATGCTGGGATTCGAAGCGGGAGCCAGTCTTGTGGGTCTCCGTTTTCTCATCTGTAAAATGGGAGACAGCAAGCCTTCTTGAAGCACTCAGTCAACACTGGGAAGAATTATCTCTTACGGCGGTCCTCGTTTAACCTCACCTGGTGTTGGTAAGGAGCAAATGGGACTTCCGTGTGTAACTTGCCCTAATCACCGTGAGAATCTTGAGAATCTGTGTTTTCTTTTGTTTACCTCGGTCTCTCTACTTTCTAACACAGGTGCCTAGCACACAGTAGGTGCTTGATGTTTGTGGATTTACAAATGAATGAGAAGGACCAAGTAAAAAGTTGTTTGGGCGCACACACACACCCCCCCCCCAAAAAAAAAGTTATTTGGCTTTCCTAAAGTTTCGTCACAGTTGGATTACACCTCAATGTAAGAGTTCAAAACATTTTCCTAGAGTTTTAAAGTGAGTTACCTTAAAAGGGAGGAGGGAAGGATGGAGGGAAAGACGAAAAGGTTATTTAGAAGTTACAAATGCCAGTTAAGAGTTATGATTTAAAAATCATAATTGCCAGCCAGGCGCTGGTAGCTCACACCTGTAATCCTAGCTACTCAGGAGGCTGAGATCTGAGGATCGCGGTTCAAAGCCAGCCCAGGCAAGGAAAGTCCATGAGACTCTTATCTCCAATAAACCACTCAGAAAACAGAAGAGGCGCAGTGGCTCAAGTGGTGGAGCGCTCACCTTGAGCTGAAGAGCTCAGGGACAGTGCCCAGGCCCAGAGTTCAAGCCCCACGACCGACAAAAAATAACCATACTTGCCATAAATAAATGTCAGACTCTTCTATATAGCTTCTTTTACCTCTAGCTATGTGTTCATCTATGCTGATTAAGAGCCAAACTCTTGAAGCTAAACGCCTACAGAAAAAAGTTCTGCCACTTTCTAGTTGACCTCAGATCAAATTAATTCACCTTACTCTCAGTTATTGTAAAATGAAAATAATGAAATTATCTTTCTCCTAAGTGTGTGGTGAGTGAAACAATGCAGGTATAATGCTTGGCCCACGACTTTGTTAATGTTAACTATTAATATAATTCCAAAAATCATTATTGAATGATGGCACGTGTTTGCCATTACTCAGGAGTGTGAGGCAGGAGGACCTAGAGGTCAACGTGAAAAAAACCAGCCTGGGCTAGTAAGGAGACAAGGAAGGAAGGGAGGGAGGGAAAGAGGGAGGAAAGGAAGGAAGGGAGGAAGGGAGGGAGGGAAGAAGGAAAGAAGGAAGGAAGGAAGGAAAGAAGGAAGGAAGGGAGGGAGGGAGGGAGAAGAAATTGATTATTGCATATCTGCAGGCTCCAGTGAGTCTGTTTCTGGTCTACACTAAGTTCAGAATACAAATATGAATAAGATATATGCTGTTTCTGAACATATCTGGAGAGACAATAAAGGAAACACTTCCTACTGAGAAGATAAAATACAAGGGAGTGAGTGCTTGAATAAGATATGTATCAACTATGCCACAATAGGAGCACTAGAGGAGGAGCATCAAAGTTGAGAAGGCGTCATAAAGTAGGTAGCATTTGAAATCAGATTTGAAGGATAAAATGAATTCGTATAAAGCCCTTTGAAGCAGTTAAATCTTATTAAACTCAATTCAGATCCAAAGGCCACATATCAAAGTCAATTATACAACCAGGACTAATTCAATCCAGGAGTTCAAATCAACTAAGGTCGGCATCCTTTATAAGTGAGTGCCAGCACCAGGAGACAGCAATCCCCAAACCCAATGAGGTAAAAGCTCCTCTGATTCCTCTCCCCCCCCCCCACACACACAGCCCTTAGATCTTTGTTCTGCGGCTTTCCTCAGCCTGAAATAGCCATCTGACTCCTTTTGCAGAGTGTATTCATCATAGTTCTGCTATCCATTGCCATCACCACCTAACTTTTTTTAGGATACCAGTGATTGGCAGATTCTGCCCCAAACCTACCTGGTGGAAAGTGACATTTGACTGACCTTTTATTTGAATGTCAGTCTCCTAAGAGAACCAGAGGACGAGAAAGGGAGAAGTCCCAGACACAAAAATTCTGAGGATAGCTGTGAACCAGTGCCACATGCCTGCAATCTAAGATACTCAGGAGGTTGAGATCATGGTTCAAAGCCAGCCTTTCAACTTTTGTCAATCTGAACAAAAAAAACCCTAAAGGACAGTATCTAAGCTCTAAGTCCAAGCCCCAGTACTGGATACACATGTATATACACACAGACACACACAGACACACACACACACACACACACACACACACACACACACACACACAGAGTCTAAGGATTATGGAAAGAAACACAAAAGAATGAGAAAGGGAGGGAGAGAGGAAAGAGAAGGAAGAGGAGAAGAAGAAGAAGAAAAGGACAAGTGGAAGACTGAGACTCACATGGTTTAGAGAATGGAAACCTGTTGAGGAGTGGAAGAAAAGAGAGCAGCAGCCACCATTGAGAATACCTCAGCAATCTTACATTCTGTTAAAATGATATTTTGTGTGATTTCAAGAGCATTGGCTCACCTGTAGTCCTAGCTACTCAGAAGGCTGAAATCTAAGAATCACCATTTGAAACCAGCCCAGGCAGAAAAGTCCATGAGATCCTTATCTCCAAGTAAGAACCCCAAAGCCAGAAGTGGTGCTTTGGCTCAAAAGGTAAAGTACTCACCTTGAGCAAAAAAGCACAGGGACAGCACCTATGTCCTGAGTTCAAACTCTAGGACTTGCACATGCATGTGTGTGCATACACACACACGGCACTGGAAGTAGGAACTGAGCAACAGTATATCAATGCAAGTCCATCAATAGTTTAAAAAAAAAACAACACTCTGGAAAGCTGGGCATGATGGTAATCCCAGCACCCAACGGGCTGAGGCAGGAGACTCAGGAGTTCAAGCCAGGCTGGGTTATATAAGGCCCTGGCTCAAAACAAAAATAAGTAAACACTCTGTCGGAGGAAGCAATACATATATATAGACAGCATATGTGATTTTAAAGAACAAGATTCCCCCTCCTCCTCCAAAAAAGAGGTAATATAAGTGGAACAGTAGTCTGGAAAGTGAAGTATACTGTGCATACTGTAATCCCAGCACTAGGGAGGCTGAGGCAGGAGGATCTCAAGCCAGTCTCGGCTATGAAGTGATACCCTAAGAATGAATGGGAAGGAAGGAAGGGAGGGAGGGAGGGAGGGAGGGAGGAAGGAAGGAAGAAAAGAAGGAAGGAAGGAAGGAAGGAATCAGAAAAGCTTGTAAAGCCGGGCACTGGTGGCTCACTCCTATAATCCTAGCTACTCAAGAGGCTAAGATCTGAGGATCTGGGTTCAAAGGCAACTCAGACAGGAAAGTATGTGAGACTCTTCAATAAACTACCAAAAAACTGGAAGTGGCACTGTGGCTCAAGTGGTACAACACTAGCCTTGAGCTGAAGAGCTGAGGGACAGTGCCCAGGCCCAGAGTTCAAGTCCTACCACCAACAAAAAAAAAGATAAAAGCTTGAAAGATAGAGCATTTTTATGTACATGACAAAAAAATGTAACTTCATAACTCTTAACCACCATTTTGTTTTTTTGTTTTTGTTGGTCAAGGGGCTGGAACTCTGGGCCTGGGTGCTGTCCCTGAGCTCTTCAGTTTAAGGCTAGCACTCTACCACATGAGCCACAGCGCCACTTTAACCACCATTTTGATATACATCAAAATATAAAAATCCAGATTTTTCCTTTATGTATATTTTCCTATATGACTAAGATCACATACACACCAAATATGTATACACACACAGTTTACCCACATTTATTGAGCATCTGGTATGTGTCAGGTGATGTATGACCAAGACAAAATGTACAGGGAGCTTACCATCTTGGTAGATATGACATCTGGAAAGTTGTATCAACTGAGGTGAAAGCTACTCCCATTAGGACCCTAATTTTTATTTACCCATTGCTAAAATGTATATGTACTAATGACACTAAATATTAGAGTTGTTGCAATGCTTAAAGGAGATACTCCAAGTAAAATAGTTGTTGGTAATAATCCACTGAAGAAGTTTAACATGAATTGGGTCATTTATCACTGATTATCTTCCATCTCTTTCAAATGAATTTACTCTGTGGTCTCCACTTAGAAGTGTTCTTTAACTCCTTTGGACTTTTAGGGACTCCATTCTGAATGGAATGGTGGAGTCACTGGCTTATAGATTACTACCAGCGCTCCTGTGTAGGCACATCACATTATGTGAAGACAGAGAAGTCCAGAAGAGGAAAATGTATTTAGGATTGAAATTCCACACCTGATCTGAACATATGCAAGGCTTAAAACATCGCAACTTAAAGAAATGTAGTGAGAGCAAAATTGACACTGTAATTTGAATTTTTTTTGTCAGTCACAGAGCTTGAACTCTGGGCCTGCACACTGTCCCTCAGCTCTTCAGCTCAAGGTGAGCTCTCTACCACTTGAGCCACAGCGCCACTTCTGGCTTTCTGGTGGTTAACTGGAGATAAGAGTCTCATTGACTTTCCTGCTTGCGCTGGCTTTGAAGCACAATCCTCAGATCTCAGCTTCCTGAGTAGCTAGGATTATAGGCATGAGCCACCGGTGCCATCTTGTAATTTTAAATTTTGATGTAAGCATTTTGAAGTGTGTGTGTGTGTGTGTGTGTGTGTGTGTGTGTGTGTGTGTGTGTGTGTGTACTGGTCCTGAGGCTTGAACTCAAGGCCTGGGCACTATCCCTAAGCTTTTTTGCTCAAAGCTAGCACTCTACCACTGGAACCACAGCTCCAATTCTGGCTTTGGTAGTTATTTGGAGATAAGAGTCTCTTGGACTTTCCTGCCAGGGCTGGCTTTGAACTGTGATCCTCTAATTGCACCTCCTGAATAGCTAGGATTACAAGTATGAGCTCCCAGCTGGAATAACTTTTTTCTTAAAATTAAAAAAAAAAGTGAGGGGCTGGGAAGGTGGCTCAGTGGTAGAGCACTTGCCTTGCAAGGCCCTGGGTTCGATGCCTCAGCACCACATAAGAAGAAAAAAGCCGGAAGTGGCGCTTTGGCTCAAGTGGTAGAGTGCTAGCCTTGAACTGAAGAGCTGAGGGACAGCACACCAGGTCCAGAGTTCAGGCCCCATGACAGGACCCCCCCCCCCCAAAAAAAAAAAAAAAAGTGAAATTAAGAGCTGGCCATAGTGGTTCATGCTTGTAATTCTAACTTCTTGGGAAACTGAGATCAGGAGGGTAGCAATTCAAAGCCAGCCTAGGCAAAAAGTTCACAAAGCCCTGTTGCAACAGGAAAAGCTGAACACAGCATACTTCTGTGTAGGAAGCTAAGATGGGAAGTATAAGAAAGATCATGGTCCTGGCTGATCAGCAGAGAGAAAATAAGGCTAGAAGTGTGGCACAAGTGGTAGAACACCTATCAAGGAAGAATGAAACTTGAGTTAAAAATCAAACACTGGGGCTGAGAAGGTGGCTCAGTGGTAGAGTGATTGCCTTGTATGCATGGGTTCGATTCCTTAGCACCACATAAGCAGAAAGAACTGGAAGTAGTGCTGTGGCTCAAGTGGTAGAGCACTAGCCTTGAGCTGAAGAACGGAGGTACAGTGCCCAGGCCCAGAGTTCAAGACCCACGACCCACCAAAAAAAAAAATCAAACACTGCAAAAAGGTGTGAAATTAGTATTTATACACACATACATATATATATAATTTAGTCCAATATATATTTTATATGTATAAGAGTATATTCATATGGTTTACATTCCTTTTATTTTAACCAAGCCTTCTAAATCAATCTGTATATATACATATATTTATAAATATACTTTTTTTTACTTAAAGCACCTTGCAATTTAGATTACCCATCTTTCAAGGGCCTGATAGCCCCATGTGACTAATGGTTACAGCTTGGGTAGACATATCCAGAAGTGAAAGAGGAACACAGAGGAACCAATTAAGCTGTAGAGTGAGTGGTCTTCAGCCTAAGGACAATATTGATTTCCTTAAGGTCATGTTAATGGTTTAATGTACTCAATTCAATAGAAAAAGAGGCTAAGAAGTGACAAAACCATTTAATTTCATGGAGGTGAAGAACTACTTCACTGAATATGAACAGAAAGTAAGTCAACAAGTTGAGACAATTAAGGAAACATTTCAATTCTATGTGTCAAGATCTTGAATTGTCTCAAAATTTGCCCTGACTTGGGATTTTTCTTAATTGTGTAGCATCTTCTCTCAGTCTCAAAATTTGTATCCATTTCATTTTAGCATTAGGTTTGAAGCCAGTTCTCCTCCTAATTTCCTTTCATCTTTTCTTTTTTTTTTTTGTCAATTGTGGGGCTTGAACTCTGGGCCTGGGCGCTGTCCCTGCGTTCTTCAGCTCAAGGCAAGCACTCTACCCCTTGAGCCACAGTGCCACTTCCTTATCTTTTTTTTTTTTTTTTTTTTTAATGTCCAAGACCGGGCCTCAAACTTGATGCCTGACACTTTTGCTCATTGGTTGACACTCTACCAAATGGCCCCTACCACCTCTAATCCCTCCTAATTTCCTTACTTTGAAATTGGGTTTGTAGTCAGGTACCAGTGACTCATGCTTAAAATACTAGCTACTCAAGAGGCAAGATGTGAAGAGGCAAGATGATCATGCTTCAAGGCCAGCTTGGGCAGAAATGTTCATCAGACTCCATCTTCAAAACAACCAGTAAAAAGTAGGGCTAGAGGTAAGGCTTAAATGGTAAAGTACCAGCTGATTGGCTATGAAACTCTGACTTCAAATCCTAATACTGCCCCCAAAAAAGAAAAAAGAAAATACATTTGGTTTGTAAATCTTCATAAGCTTATCCAACATTCATCCAACTTTATCCCACTTCAGCCAATCATTTGAAACCTCTGAGCTGGGTGTAGTGGCTTACACCTGTAATCTTCACTATTCTAGAGGCTAATGATATCTGAGGCTCTCAGTTCAAAGCCAGCCCATGCAGAAAAGTCTATGAAATTATTATCTCCAATTAACCAGTAAGAAGCCGGAAGTAAAGGTGTGACTCAAATAGCAAAGAACCATGAGCCCCAAAAGTCAAGCAGAGAACACAAGGCTCTGAGTTCAAGTCCTAGGACCAGCACATGTACACACACACACACAAGAAAAGAAACCTCTGGATCTCTTTTATAAAAAAAAAAAAAGACTGGATTAAATAAGCTCTACGATTTAATACCTAATATATGACACATTATGTACATTAGGACAAGTGCTAAATATCTTTGCCACAAGCTTCTGAGGTAAGTACTATAATATCCTCGTTTTCTAGATTGAGATACTGGGGCTTAAGGGGAAGCTTGCCTGAGGCCACAGAAGCCTGTGAAGTATGCTAAGGGAGCCTAATATATCATCAGGGCTTTAGTGATACTTCCTGGGGACAGTTGAAATTAGATCTTGAAGGATGAGATGGGTTGAGCCAGGAGAAGATGGTTGGGGGAAGGGAAGGAGAGGCACAGGAGAAAGAAGGGGAAAATGGAACCGTTTAGTATTGGTAGAAAAGATTTGGCTGGTGAAGTACTCCTAGGCCTGAATTGTAGAGTTTGGATTTTATCCAGAAGAGAATGAGTAACCATTGAAAGACTAAACATGAGAGTGAGGAGCTGAGATTTGTTTTTAGAAACAAGATGCCAGGAGAATCATTGGGGGCACTGTGGTAATTCAGACAGGAAGTAAAGAGGCCTGAACTAATTAAGAGGAGTTTGTCTAAAAACATCCTTTCTGTTTCACATTTATTCCATCAGGCATCAGCAAGGAAAGTGGAAAAGTAGAGGAAATCACTTCTGCTAACTGCTGAGTCTTCTTTTCTTACTAAGCAGATGATTTTTCCCAAGTGGCAAGAGCTAACACAAAAGACAAGTTCTTTAACCCTATTCCTCTTGCTTAAAAAAAATTCCAGGAAGGATTTTGGTCTCACAGGATACTTATTTCTGCCCAGATATAAGTTGGTTTGCAATTTTATGGTTCTATTTCTCCAAGAAAAAATTCAAAGGAATTCACAAGATATGGCGGGTACCTGTGGCTCACCCCTATAAACCTAGCTCCCAAGGAAGCTGAGATATGAGGACCATGGTCTGAAGCCAGCCTAGGCAAGCAAGTCCATGAGACTCTTACCTCCAATTAATCACCAAAAAGCCACAAGATGAAATGTGGCTCAAGATGTAGAACATCAGCTTGGAGAAGAGAAACACTCAGGATCAGTGACCAAGCCCTGAGTTCAAGCCCTAATCAGCACCCATATGCAAACATACACACGACCACCCACCCCCCACATGACTAGCCAAGAAAAGATCATTCTAAAACATATTGATTTTACCAAAGGCTTATAAAGTAGTTAATAGTAACATAAGTGAAGGTGCCAGAGTTTTATGTCATGATTACCACAGGTTTGATGTTCACTCCTTTGGGCATATTGAATTTTACTATGTACAGTGGTGATGAGAAGACAGCACTGAATCAGAACTAGATCTGATTCAAAAAGTTGACTCTTGTAACAATGAGATGTACAAGACACTATGTTGAAACTGAACTTTACAACTTTGCGGTTGGGGGAGGGAGGAGTTGGGGAGGTGGGGAGGAAAGGGATGGTAGGGGAAAAACAAAGTTGGGGGTAACAATGCTCCATAGGAAATGGACTCATTACCTTGCTCATGTAACAGTAACCCCTCTGTACAGTATCTTTACAATAAAAAATGTATATTTTTTTAACAAGCTCACTTTTTTTTTTTTGGGTCCTGTCGTGGGGCCTGAACTCTGGGCCTGGGCGCTGTCCCTCAGCTCTTCAGCTCAAGGCTAGCGCTCTACCACTTGAGCCACAGCGCCACTTCTGGCTTTTTTCTTTTTGCTTATGTGGTGCTGAGGAATCGAACCCAGGGCCTTTGGCATGCAAGGCAAGCGCTCTACCACTGAGCCACCTTCCCAGCCCCAACAAGCTGACTCTTATACAGTGAGATATGAGCTAAATAATTGTAAGCTATGGCTTAAGAGGTAGAGCACCAGTCATGAGTGAAAAATTGAAGGGGCAGTGTCTAGGCCCCGAGTTGAAGCCCCAGTATCAGTATACACACACACACACACACACACACACACAGGCTTGTTGGTTGTGTTGGGAATTCTTATATATACTCAGATTCATCCTCTTCCCCCATCTTCCAGGTCACATACAAATTTCATCATGATTTTGTTTGGCTAATGGAAATGAAGGTGGCAGCTGAGGGGTAATAAGAAGACAATTCTTTTTTTTTTTTTTTGGGTCCGGTCGTGGGGCCTGAACTCTGGGCCTGGGTGCTGTCCCTCAGCTCTTCAGCTCAAGACTAGTGCTCTACCACTTGAGCCACAGCGCCACTTCTGGCTTTTTTCTTTTTGCTTATGTGGTGCTGAGGAATCAAACCCAGGGCCTCAGGCATGCAAGGCCAGCGCTCTACCACTGAGCCACCTTCCCAGCCCCAAGGAGACAATTCTTGTCCTCTGCTTCAGGCAGTATCCCCAGTGCTGGCTACATCTTTTTGCAGCTCCATTTGCAGATGAGAAGTCCTCTTGTGGCCCCTCTTCTGCTGGACTATCCTGGCTCCTGGGAATTTGATGTGGTCAGTTTTTGTTGTTATTGCTGCTGCTGCTGCTACAAAACAAATTATCCTGGAAACTTCCTGGCTTAGGACAAACATCATACTGTCTCACGGTTCCCAAGCTTTAGTAACCTGAGTGTGACTTAGCAAGGTGCTTCTGGCGCAGGGTCTCTCATAACGTCGAAGTCAAGCTATTGGCTGAGACTGTAGTCATCTCTGGGGTATGGCTAAAGAACTCACTGCCAAGCTCAGTTATGTGGTCATTGGCAGAACTCAGTTCTTGATTGGTTGTGAGCCAAAGACTTGAGTTTTATGCCAGATGGGCCTTTTCTTGGAGTTGCATGTAACTTGTGGCAGTTTCCCTTTTCAATAGGGAGTGATCATAGATGTGAATGTGTGTGTGTGTGTGTGTGTGTGTGTGTGTGAGAGAGAGAGAGAGAGAGAGAGAGAGAGAGCACCAGATGTAAATCATGTCACAGTCTTTCTATACCCTAATCTCACAGTCTATTGGTCACACAGGCCAACTATAATTTAGACAGGGAGGAGCTAGCTACTAAAGGGTATGAATACCAGGAGGAAATGATAATTAAGGGTAGGCTATCTTGGAGATTAGTTGTTACCTTGGAGAATGCTATCTTAGAGACTAGCTACCAGAGTCCATTCTTTAGTCCCGTGTAAAATATACTCATTATCACTAACCAGAGTCCACTCATTGGTCCCCATGTAAAATACACTCATTATCAGTAAAAGTATCAACTCATTATAGCATTGACTTGAAATCCATAATTTCAGCATTTAGATCAAGTCCCAAAGCGCCAGAGGCTCCTTGAATATAGTTAAGTACAGCTGTTTGGATACAGCTCCTATCTACCTATGAAACTAAAGAGATATAATCTGCCTTCCCACATATCCAATAATATACAGATTAACAGGATACTAGCTATAGACATTCTTGTTCGAAAAGCTGGAAAATGGTCAAATGTAGTGGTACATGTCTATAATCCCAGCGTATGGGAGGCTGAGGCAGGAGGATTGAGGTAGGAGGCTAACTTGAGCTATACAGCGAGACCCTAACTGAGAAAAAGAAAGGAGGGAGAGACCATTAGAGCTGAGAGAATGTCCTTAAGTTTCCTAGATACTTTATCATTTTATTGAGAAAATATATGAGTACAGGCAAGGTAGTGTGTGCCTGTAATCCCAGCACCGAAAGACTGAAGCATAAGGATCATCATTTCTAGCCAACCTGGCCTGTATAACAAAATATTATCTAAAAAGGGAGGAGGGGAGAGAGAGAGAGAGAGCAAGTGAGAGAGAGAGAGAGAGAGAGAGAGACCTTTTGTCTGACTGAATAACACCCTGAGGCATGACCTTAAATCCTTCTGAGTTTTGACAAAAGATTGCACCTCTCAGGGTTTTCCCCTTGTGGTGCTGAGGATCAAACTTAAGGGCCACATTTGCTCTGCCACTGAGCTCCAGCTCCAGCCCTGGATAATGTTTTACTGCAGTGCCCACAGAATTTATTATTTTTTTTCCTCAGAGGCTGGGTTTTTGTTTTTATTTTGTGTTGTTTTTAAGGTGTTGGAGATTGAACCCAGAATCTTATGTTTACTGAGCCAAGAGCTCTGCTACTTGAGCCAGATGCTCAACTCTCGATTTTGTTTTTAAGATAAAGTCTTTTTGCCTTTGTACCTACTAGCTTGATCCTCCTGACCCACCTCCCTCCAGCTAACTGTACTTACAGGCATGTGCCACCACACCCAGCTATATATAAATTTCAGTACAGGAGCTGGGAAGGTGGCTCAGTGGTAGAGCATTTGCCTTGCATGCCTGTGGCCCTGGGTTCGATTCCTCAGCACCACATAAGCATAAAGAAAAAAGCCGGAAGTGGTGCTGTGGCTTAAGTGGTAGAGCACTAGCCTTGAGCTGAAGAACTGAGGGACAGCACCCAGGCCCAGAGTTCAGGCCCCACGACTGGACCCAAAAAATTTTCAGTACAATTATTTTCCATTTTGAGAATTTCAAAACTAGAAAACTCTATTTTTGCTTATCACTCATCCTTTTTTGCCTTCTGAATCATTTTCCCTCAGAAGCCATGTATGACCAGGTGGCTCAAACCTATAATCCTAGCTACTCAGGAGTCTGAGATCTGAGGATCATGGTTCAATACCAGTCCAGGCAGAAAAACCTGTGAGACTTCATCTTCAGTTAACTGTAAAAAAGCTGAACTGGGAGTGTGGCTTAAGCGGTAAAATGTCAGCCATGAATGAATGACAAAGCTAAGCAAGAGTGCTAGGCCCTGATATGGAAACCCACACAAAAAGAGAGGCCATGTTTGCAGAGGTAACACCTGCTCCTTTAATCTTCCAGTCCTAGGAATAGCTTCTCCTTTATGTGGCTTATCTCTGGATTATCCCACCATCTTCCTACTCACCCTTCAAGTGTCTCCAAAAATTTTCAAATTAGTTTTTCATATTAAATTCCTTAAAAAAAAAAACTCCCTGGCATACTATTTTCTTTTCTGGATCCTGACTCATCCAACTAAGTCTTATTGAGTTGAACAGATTTCTTTACTGAATGACTTCTCAGAACTTTTAATGTGCTAATGTACATTATAAATCTCCCAGAGGAATCTCTAGCATGCATTTCCTAAACTCTTTTTTTTTTTAAGATTCTTTTTATGTGTATTTTATTTTTTTCTTTAGTTTGTTTGTCAGTCTTGGGGCTCGAACTCTGGGCCTGGGCGCTGTTCCTCAGCTCTTCAGCTCAAGGTTAGAACTCTACCACTTGAGCCACAGCACCACTTCCACAAGCCCTGCTTTTTTAAAAATCTGCTTTTAAATAATCTAATAGCTAGTGCAAAATGCCTGTTATAAATTTCATAGTTTAAGTTTGAAACAAATATGAGAAGGAAAGCAGTGGGACATCTGGTAAACACAGGATAGAAGCTGAATCACATAGGAAAGGTATATGACAGGTATTGAGGAATCATTAAAGATTGCCTCCAGCTAGGTGAAGAGTTAGAATTGTTAAGCTGAACTTTTTAATCCTAGTAATACTTTGTTTGTGGACTTGAACTCAGAGCCTGGGCACTGTCCCTGAGCTCTTTTTACTTTGAGCCACAGCACCACTTTTGGCTTTTTTAAGTAGTTAGTGGGAGATAGGAGTCTCTTGGGGACTTTTCTGCCTGAGCTGGCTTTGAACTGTGATCCTCAGATCTCAGCCTCCCGAGTAGCTAGGATTACAGGCATGAGCCATCAGTGCCCGGCTAATAACACACTTTTTCACTTACATGAAAGACTAATTAGTTCCATTAGCAAAACAGAAATAAAGATAATCACATTTAAAATGTTTCTCTTTTTACTACCTGTATGTTTAGTTCAATGGGGTTTAAAACCATTGGTCCAAGTTTCAAGAATCCTTTATTTGTTTGGCTTGTGTGTTCAATGTAGTTGAAGAAACTGAAAAGAAAATGGGGGAGGGGATTTATTAAATCCTAGCAACTCAGAAAGCTGAAATCTGAGAATTGCGGTTCAAAACCAGCCCAGGGAGGAAAGTCCAAGAGACTTTTTTTTTTTTTTTTGGGTCCGGTCATGGGGCCTGAACTCTGGGCCTAGACGCTGTCCTTCAGCTCTTCAGTTCAAGGTTAGCGCTCTACCACTTGAGCCACAGCTCCACTTCCGGTTTTTTTCTTTTTTGCTTATGTGGTGCTGAGGAATCGAACCCAGGACCTCATGTATGCAAGGCAAGCGCTCTACCATTGAGCCACCTTCCCATCCCCTCCACGAGACTTTTATTTCCAAATAACCATTAGAAAACTGGAAGTGATGATGTGGTTCAAGTGGTAGAGCACTAGCCTTGAGCAAAAGAGATCAGGGCAGCATGAAGACCCTGAGTTCAAGCCACACAACTGACCAAAAAAAAAAAAAAAAAAAGAATTGATGATAAAAAGGAAGATAGAAGTCAGACCATGAGACTTTTATCTCCAATTAATCACCAAAAACCCAGAAGTGCAACTGTAGCTCAAGTGGTAGAGCACCAGCTTTAAGTGAAAAAGCTAAGGGACAGCACCCAGGCCCAGAGTTCAAGCCCTAATACCAACACACACACACACACACACACACACACACACACACACAAGAAGAGTGAGGAGGAAGAGGAGAAGGAAGAGGGAGGAAGAAAAAAAAAAAGTAATATTATATTAGATATCTATGCTATAAACAAGTTACCTCAAAACTTTGACACTCAAACAATAAACATTATCTCCCATAGTTTCTGTGCTTGGTTTAGAGTTTCTTATGAGGTTTAGTCTGTTGTCATCTGAAGGCTTGATCTTAGTTACCAGTGCTGTTCCCTAGTGGCCTCGTTCACGCTGATGGCAAGCTGATGCTGGCAGTTGGCAAGAGGCCTCATTTTCTCTTCATGTGAGTGTATCTTCAGGGATTCTTACATCCAGGTACCAGGCTTTCTGTAGAACAAGGGATACAAGAGGCTGTGGCAGAATTTAAAATAGCTTTATTATGTAGCCTCCAAGGCCTCACATGGTCTGTTTGATACTCAAGGCAGCCCTGACACTGTGTAAGAGGAGAATGTGAGGATGTGAGGATCATTCTGGGCTATCTTGGAGGCTTACTACCCTATCATGATCTTCACTTTTCTAGTCCTTTGCTAATACTCTTTCAACAAAGCTACTTGCAAAATAGATCTGAAGAAGCCAAATCCACTATGATGCACTAAAAAATAATCACATTATATGGCCATTTTTTAAAACAATTCCAGCCAGTCTTCTGGCTTTCAATCTTTTTTAAGCTTATAAGGTTTCCTATTGCAAAAATTAAGCAAGTCAGAAATCTCTGAAAGACGAAGAATGATCCAAAGGCTAATCATGCACCATTAAGGAAGAAAAACCATCTGGGTGATATCAGCATTTTTCATATTTATATTCACTGTAAGCAAGTTCACCTGTTTTGTTCTCTTGGATAGGTACGCCTACTACTTTGCATGATGTTTTTGGTGGTATTAGGGCTTGAACTCAGGGCCTCATGGCCTTATGGTCTAAGCAGGCACTCTACTACTTGAGAAATGATTCCAGTCCTCAGTGGTAGAATTCTTTTCTAGCATGTTCGAGACCCTTGGGGATTTACCACCAGTATCACATCAAGAAACTAATATGTGATTATTCATTTTTTCATGCTAGAATTAGGTCTTGAACTCAGGATCTCATGCTCTTACTCTGCTTGCTTGTCAAAGGCTGGTATGCTAGTAGTTGAGACACACCTTCAGTTCTTGAGTCTTCACTTTTAAAGACAGCTAACACAGTTAATATTGGCTTGTTTTCTTTGTACAGCTCAGAAGATGATTCATAAGAGACCAATGCATATATTGATATGGTGAAATGTTGTGTGGCGACCAAAAATGCCAAGAATGTGGCTTGTGTCCGTACATGGAAATGTGCATACAGAGTAATATAAGTGGGGGGAAAAGAGACTTGATTACCAAATAGCCTGTACAGTCTGATTAAACTGTGTAAACATGTATGTATGTACAACAAAAAAGGAGATTGGGAAGCAGCAGTGCTGAGTTCTGGTTGGGGCAGGGCCTTCATCTGGCTGAGCTGGGATACCTGAGCAATTTTACCTGCTTGTGTTTAGTTTCCTCGTCTGTGAAAAGAAGGAGTTACATAGATTAATTCCATAGCCATGCTCAATGCCAAAACTTACTGATTGCATAGTTCAAAGAATTAGGGCTGAAAGCCTGGCTCAGCAAAAAAAAAAAAAAAGTATCAGCCTAACAAATACAAGGTTCTGAGTTCAAACCTCAGTACTACTAAAAAAGAAAAAAATCGAAGATTTAGAGTTGAGCCAGGCACCAATGGCTCACCTGTAATCTGAGATACTCAGGAGGCTGAGATCTGAGGATTGCAGTTTGAAGCTAGACTGGGTAGGACAGTCAATGAGATTATCTCCAATTAACCACCAAAAAGCCAGAAGTGAAACTGTGGCTCAAGTGGCAGAGTGTCAATCTTGAGCAAAAAAGCAAAAGGACAGTGCGCAGGCCCTGTGGGTGCGTGCACTCTTTCTCTTTCTCTCTCTCTCTCTAAGATTTAAAATAACATATAAGCAAAGTCACTGGTGGCTCATGCCTCTAATGCTAGCCTGTAATCTGAGGATCGAGGTTCCAAGGCAGCCCAGACAGAAAAGTCTTTGAGAGACTAGTGCCAGCCTTGAGCATAAAGAGGTTCAGGGACAGGTCCCAGGCCCCAAATTCAGGCCTCACAATCGACTATAAATAAAATAAAATAATATAACATATAGCTTCCTGTTTACCACTTGCTTTCCCATAACGTTGTTTAGATTAATAAGAGTATTAAAGCTCATCACATCTTCAGTAAGCAATATCTTATGGAGAATAAGGGAGAGAGACTGAATAGCAGTTCAGTAACAAAGCACTTACCTAGCATGCAAGTGATCATAAGTCTGTCCTCCAGTACCAGTAAACAAATAAACAAATAGGAAAGAAATAATATTCATAAATAAGAACTAGTGACAGATAACAATATTGTTTTGCTTATTTGTTTTTGTTTTTGTTATTTTGTTGGTCCTGAGACTTGAACTCAAGGCCTGGGCACTGTCCCTAAGCTTTTATGCTCAAGGTTAGTAGTCTACCACTTTGAGCCACAGCTCCATTTCTGGCTTTTTTTGGTAGTTAACTGAAGATAAGAGTCTTACGGACTTTCATGCCTAGGTCTGGCTTTGAACCTATACTTAGATCTCAGTCTCTTGAATAGCTAGGATTACAGGTGTGAGCCCTCAGTGCTAGGCCTATACTGTTTTGTTTTTTAAACTTATATAAAATAAAAATCACTAGTAGTTCTGGAGTAGATATGTAACATGATTAAAGTACCACTTTTTGCGGGGTTGCTGTCCTAGGGTTTGATCTCAGGGCTTCCTGCTTGTTAAGCAGTGCTCTACTGCTTAACTATGGCTCCAGCCCTAAAGTATCATTCAAAATCAAAAAGTGGTATCATGCTTGCAAGGAAGAGAGAATAAAAGCAATGAACAATACCCTAGGCATGAGGTGGTGAGGACTTGAACTTAGGTGAGGCAGTCATTTATTCATTTGTTAAAATTTGGTATTTATGGGGCCCCTCAATTGGCTACCTGCAGGAAAAACAAAGACAATGCAAGTATACATTTTCTCTCCATCCTTTTCCCTACTTTATTTCCTTCACAAAATTTATCATTACTTAAATTCTAACTTATTTATTCTTTTTCTTTATTGTGAAAATACTGTACAGAGGGGTTACAATTACATGGGCAAGATAATGAGTACATTTGTTATCAAGCATTGTAGCCACCTCCTTTGTTTCCCCTTCCCATCCCCCCCCCCCCCCCCCGTCCTCCTCCTCCCCCCACCAAAGTTGTAAAGTTCGTTTTCAACATAACTACTTGTACATCTCATTGTTGCAATGGGTCCACCTGTATCCCTATTTAAACGATTTGTTTTTTTCCCTTCCCCTCCACAAATTAGTCCAACATCAAATACAGTGAAAGCAGGGGTTATACCGTCGGGGAGGGACATACAAAGCAACAAAGAAATAATCTTATAAATGTGTCTAACTTATTTATTCTTTCTTTCTTTTTTTTGGTCAGTTGTGGGGCTTGAACTCTGGGTCTGAGCACTGTCCCTTAGTTCTTCAGCTCAAGGCAAGCGCTCTACACTTGAGCTACAGCACCATTTCCGGTTTTCTGGGATTTGTTTCATGGACTTTCCTGCCCGAGCTGGCTTTGAACCGCGATCCTCAGATCTCAGCCTCCTGTGTAGCTAGGATTACAGGCGTGAGCCACTGCTTACTTATTCTTTTATCATCTGTCTCACTGTCCAGAAAATAAGTTTCATGAAGACAGAAGGGCTATTGCATATAAATAATTCTGGATGCAACAATAAATAAAAATTGTATTGAATCTTGTAAATAAGGTCAAATATCTTTTCTGATACATTTCTATGACTTTACAGTTTCACACTAATTTAGTCTCCAACAGACTTTATAGACTCTAACTACTGTGTTTGTGATTAAAATGAACAAGAAATTACTCCTGTGTCTACTCTCTTTTGCAGGCTACTATGACTATTTCCCCATCAATTTTACTCCCTCCTGCTAGAAATGATTATTTCTCAGATATAAATAAAGTAGAAAGAGAAGTGATTATCTGTTTTCACTAGCTCCCATTTCCAATAGGAATCACCACATTGTATCTAGATATTTATTAATGTAATTATTAAATATACTTATTAGCTCTTTTCCTGCAACTTCAGTTTACTAGCTTGGTTGAAGATAAATAATACAAAACATCTTCTCCCTTATAGTTGTTGGGAGATAAAGCAGAAATGAAGGTCAGAGTTGGGATGGCGACCTTGAAAGATCAACAATTAGCAATGACCTCTTAAATTTCCAGTTTCCCTCTATTTTTCTTTTTTCCTTTCCCATTTCCATTCTTCCATCTCCCTCTCCTTTTTCTTTCTCCTCCCTTATTACTCCCCCCCCCCCACACACAAAGATTAGAATGAGAGTGATAGACAAGTTAAAAAGAAGCTTTACAGATAACAAATTATAGTCTGCCTAAGTGCTAATAGTGTAATGACATTCGGATCAATGCAGGTGTTTTACTCTGCATTACCTTCCAAAGGCTGTTTTGCTTTGTTCTCTGCAGTCTGGCTCATCCATAATTAGGATGATTGGTCCTATTCCAAAGGGAATGGAAGTCCCATTTGTTCCTTGGTCTAGTTGCTACATGGCTCTGTTTCATGAAAGCTGGAAACTGGCCACTCCTCATCTCCTTCCTCCCTTTCCAGGGAGGCCT
The DNA here is from genome assembly GCF_019054845.1 of Dipodomys spectabilis. Classification (NCBI taxonomy): domain Eukaryota; kingdom Metazoa; phylum Chordata; class Mammalia; order Rodentia; family Heteromyidae; genus Dipodomys; species Dipodomys spectabilis. The sequence goes on from NW_024870681.1 coordinate 9,791,451, forward strand.
TATAGCCTGTTGAGGACCTGTTGCTAAGAAATAAAACAATTCTTCCTTTTGTTTTAATATATCTCCCTAAGTGCCTTTTCCTAGTCACCTGACCTCAGGCTATTTCTCTTTCTCTTGTTGTTGTTTTGCTACTTTTCAGCAGCTGCACTCATCATTTTTCTTTTCATCTTGGTTATGGGCAGCTGAGGACTTGTTCTGCCCCCACTATCTAACCATTCCTCCCACTTTCTTGTGTATTAATCAGCCAGGTGCCCTGGGGAATTGTGACTTCTCAAAGTCATCTTGTTACATTTTTACCTTGGCCAGCACCATACCTTAGGGACTCTTCTAATAATAAAATAAAAATAATTACCATTATTTACTGGCACATGGTGCTAGGCAATTTACTTAGAAGATTGTATCTAAACTTCTCCACAGTCCTGTGAGATCTGGTTTGAGGAGGTAGGTCAACAGGGCTTTATTTACATGATTATACATTAAACCATATACAAAAGAGTGTAACAAGGTATGTTGAAGTGTGTGACTATTTCTATGGGCTAAGATCCCCAAGTTCTCAGAAAACACTTCACAGAGATTGTTCTTTACGTGGAAAAAAACTTACCTGAGCTGGCACATATTTACTAAATCTAGCAAATGAAGGTAAAACTGATGATTAAAGTTGTTGTGGTAGTCACTGCATTAGTGGCCCCTAGTCAATCTCACTTCTTAGCACAAATGCCCTTATATAGTCCCCTTGCCTTGAATCAGGGCTGGGCCTATGGTTATTTTAAGAAATAGAATATGGCAGCAGAGGCGCTGTGCCTATTGCCTGTTCCAGGCCTAAACCTTAAGAAGCCTCGGTCCAAGTTTCTTGGAGCCCATTTGAGTTCAGAGAGAAGACTCTCAGACTACACGCTGAGATAAAGTAGTCTGTCTTGCAAGCATTGCAGGTGAGCCTAAGCCTTCCAGACATCCCTGATAGATAAGCTAGACATCCCTGATAGATAAGCTATCAGATATATGAGTGAAGCCATCTGACTACAGCTTGATGGGAGAACAAAAAGAACCAGGTAATACTGACCTACTGGTCAACTCACGTAACTACAAGAATTTTTTTTTAATGTAAATAACTAAATTTTAGAGTTGGTTTTTATTAAGCAAAAATAAATAACCAAAATACTACTACTAAGAATTAATAGTAGGGTCTGGGAAGGTGGCTCAGTGGTAGAGTGCTTGCCTTGCATGCATGAGGCCCTGGGTTCGATTCCTCAGCACCACATAAGCAGAAAAAGCCAAAAGTGGCACTGCGGCTCAGTGGTAGAGCACTAGCCTTGAGCTGAAGAGCTGAGGGACAGCGCCCAGCCCCAGAGTTCAGGCCCCATGACTGGCAAAAAAAAAAAAAGAATTAATAGTATCATATTAAATACCATAGTATTATATATCATTATATAATATTTTATTAATAGCATTAATAATATAATATTGTCAAGAGGCCCATGAATATCAGAATTCTACCTTAAACCATAGCTATTACCTCCTTCCCATCCCTGCCCTCACCAATATCTGAGGAGGAAATAAACAGAAAAGACAGTGGAAAAGGCAAATAAAATAGTACTTAACCTCAAGAAGACAACTAAAGTCTTGTACAGTCAAAATGGATGCAGACTGAACCATGTTGTATTTTCACACTATAGCTTGACTATCAACCTGGCTGATCCTTCTTTTTATGCCTGAGAGCATGCCCAGTTTGGGGAGGGGGTGGTTGTCTCTAAAATCTCACAAAGAAGAAAAAGAGAAGACTGCAGAAGGATCCACACCCTTATGCATGATCCAAATCCATCATGCAAGACCTGCCCCTGACCACAGGTGAACTGTTGGAATTTGATTGGTAATATTAGCCTCCCATATGTGTATGTGTATGTGTTTGTGTATGTACGTGTGCGTGCATGCATTTGCACACACATGCACACACTAATACTGGGGGCTCGAACAGTGAGAGGGCCTCTATCAGCAGACCTCACAGTTTTGGGGTTTTTTTTGCCAATCCTGGGGCTTGAACTCGGCATAGGCATTGGTCCTGAGCTTCTTTTGCTCAAGGCTAGTGCTCTACCACTAGAACCACCACTTCTGGCTTTTTCTGTGTATGTGGTACTGGGGAATTAAACCCAGGATTTCATGCATGTTAAGCAACACTCGATCACTAAGCCACATTCCCAGCCCCAGACCTCACACTCTTGATTTAGCTTTTTCACTCAAGGCTTGTAATCTTCTATTTGAGCCACACTTCTACTTCTGGCTTTTTGCTGGTTAATTGGAGCTAAGAGTCCTCTGGATTTTTCTTCCTGGGCTGGTCTTGAACCAGGACCCTCAGAACTGAGCCTATTGAGTAGCTAGAATTACAGGCATGAGCCACTACAACCTAGCTAGGCCACATCTTTCATGGACAGGAATGGAAACAAGAAAGACTTAGTAAGGAAGAAACTGGATAGCATCCCCTTCCCTTAACTATGTGCATATTATCTTATTTGATCTTCACTATGATTCTTCCCATATGCCCCAAGAGAAAATGAAATGGTAGAGAGACTGAGTAACTTGTTTGAGGTCACACAGTAAGTATTTGCTATTACAGGGTTAGGGAGAATTGCCTGACAAAAATGAGGAGAGATGATTTTTGAATATGGTACCTTGCAAAGTCACATTGTCACAGACTTTCCTGCACGGGCTGACTTTGAACCACAATCTTCATATCTCAACTTTCTGAGTTGCTAGGATTATCGACGTGAGCCATTGATGTCCAGCTTCAACTGTTTTTGTTTAAGTGAACAAACTACATCAAATGAAAGTCCTATACTGTTAGAGGCATGGAAGGAAATGGCCCCAAATCATTCAATTTTTTAATGGCTTGATTATGGAGGAGGTGTAAGGAAGGTATAGCTGGCTACTTGAGCAGAGAAATGGGTACACACTCTTGTGGTTGGTAAGATGAATCAGCGCATAGCCTCTAGGAAGTATGTGTAAGGCCCTGTCCCCAACCCCCAGGTCCTTGAGAAATACACAAGGGACCTGAGGCTCAGGGGTCTCTTTGTGAGAGCTACTGTTGCCTGTGTTTTCCAATTGTATTGCTAAACTACAGAGGCCAGGACAATGTGTGGTACACAAACATCATGTCTCTGACAGAGAGCTATACTTGTTCCACCCCCACACTCTCCATTCAACTTCCCAGAAGTTTGCAATTATTCTTAAAAGACATTTCCAGACAAGGCTTAGTCAGCTTGGGTTTTCAGTAGGATGAGATTGTTTTGTTTTGTATTTTTCCTTTCTTTAACTTTGGCTGGCCATTGTGATCTTACCCCATGCTGGTGCACAGAAGCCAGTCATGAACCACAGACCTGTTTCCATTCACTTCACTTGCTTATTCTTTTGTTTTGTTTTGTTTTCTCCTCTCCTTGGATTTGAGTCCCTATATTCCAGCTTGATATTTGTATCTCCCTCTTTATTTTTTTTCAAATCTACTCCATGCCCTGTTGTACCTCTTGTACTCTGAACTCTCCCCCAGTTTTCTGCTATACTAAGTCCTCTGGCTTGATATCCTATATTGATCTATTAGCCAAGACTCTACTGCTATGTTCCAGTTTTGGAGAGTTACACCAGCCAATTGGACCTAACATGGCATGTATTTTCAAGCCCAACCCCAATTCCTTGGGAAGGAACTATAGGAGGATGAGAGAGAGGGGGGGGAGAGAGCATACAGGTGCCCATTTGCAATCCCAGGAGGCTGGAGCAGGAAGATTGCAAATCCAAGGCCAGCTTGAAATACATAGCAAAACCTTGTGTTGTTCGTTTTGCTTTCCCAAGTTTTAAAATTGTTATTATAAAGGTGATGTACAGAGTGGTTAGTTTCATAAGTCAGATGAGTCTATTTCTTTTTGGATAATGTCACCTCTTACTTTGCTCTCTCCCAGTTTTTCCCTTCTGTCTCCACCCACAAGTTATATAGTTAATTTTCAACATAGTGTTGGGGTGAGAATTACTGATGCATTTGTTCACCCTTTGTCCCTCCATTTCTGAATCCTCCCTTACCCACCAAAAGAGAGATAAATGAACAAACAACAAAGAAAAGAAAAAGAAAAAACAACAAAGAAAAATACTCTTGTTTACATTTCTTGGAGTTCTTTTTGATAAATATTATTTTATATGAACAGGAAGACAGGCATTTTGCCTTTGTGTTCCTCCTCTAAGAGTATCCTGCTTGGGTCTTACTGTGTGTGAGTGCTTAGGGTCCTATATAATTTATCATGTCCCCGTGTAAAAACCTTGTTTTAAAGCAATCAAGAACAAGTGAGGGGCTGGGAAGGTGGTTCAGTGGTAGAGCGCTTGCCTTGCATGCCTGAGGCCCTGGGTTCGATTCCTCAGCACCACATAAGCAAAAAGAAAAAAGCCAGAAGTGGCGCTGTGGCTCAAGTTGTAGAGTCCTAGCCTTGAGCTGAAGAGCTGAGGGACAGCGCCCAGGCCCAGAGTTCAGGCCCCACAACCGGACCACCCCCCCCCAAAAAAAAAGAACAAGTGAGCAAAAGGAAAAAAGGAAGGAAGAAAGGGATGGAGGGAGGGAGAGAGGGAGGGAAGGAGGGAAGGAGCAAGGAAAGAAGAGAGAGAAAGGAGAGAAAGATAGGCAAACAGGAGAGAAAGAAGGAAGGAAGGAAAAAAAGGAAGGAAGGAAGAAAAGGCAGAGTAGAATGAAGGGCTGCCTTTCTTTTTCTTTTTTTCTTTTTCTTTGCTTTTAACTGGTCTTGGGGCTTAAACTCAGGCCCTGGGTGCTGTCCAAGAACTTTTGTTTGGCTCAAAGCTAGCACTCAACCACTTGATCTATGGCTCCACGTCTGGCTTCTTGGTGGTTAATTGGAGACAAGGAAGCTCACAGACTTTCCTGTCAAGGCTGGCTTTGAACCATGGTCCTCAGATCTCAGCCTCCTGAGTAGTTGGAATTACAGGCATAAACCACTGGCACCTGGCCAAGGAAGAGCTGCTTTTAAACCACACTTGCTAGCCAACTTTCTACCTATCTGCCTGTGTACCCTTTTCCTTCTGATTCTTGGAGAATTAAGAAATATAAAAGTATCTCCTTGGCTACATCTTTGGGAAACTGGCAGTATCTACTAAGATTGAACATATGCATAGACTTTTTACCCAACAATTCTACTTCTAGCTTCATACCCAACAAAAATGCACACATATGTTCATCAAAAGACATGCATAAGAATGTTCGTAGCAGGACTTTTCATAATAACTAACTAAAAAGTAGAAAACAGTCCAAATATCCCACCACAGTAGAATGAGTAAAGAATAGTATATTCACATAGCATATTCATTTAATAGACTATACAGCAATGAAAAAGAATGAACTATGGCTGTATACAACTATGGCTATATGGATAAATTTTACAACCACAGTGCTAAGCCAAAAAAATAAAACCACCACATAGTAGTAAAACAAAATAATACATATTCCATATATGTGTACATATGCATTCCATATATGTGAATATATATAGTCACAGGCAAAATGAATCAATGTTGTTAGGAATAAACCAGGTGGAGACATAAAAGACTGGGTATTTGTAGTGTTCTGCTTCTTGATGTGGGTATGGAGTAAATAAGACTGTTCACTTTGCAAAAATCCAGCCAGCTGTGTTCTCGTGATTTGTGTTTTTACTATACATGATATACATGAATAAAGTGAATGTCAGAAAGAATTTTTTCCTTGTTTTCTCCTGAAAATGTTGTCATAAAGAATACTCCAGTTTAGTGCTGACTAAATGACTTTTGTTATGCTAAATTTATCATTTAGAGAAGCCCAGCAGTGTGTGGGTCTTTTGCTGTAATAGGTATCTGCAAGTGGAAATGATGTTTGATAGATACGATCATGATGCAGTTCATAGCCCAAATGACTCTTGGTTCTCAGTGGAACAGGAGAAGCATTATCTGGGCCTGAGAAAGAGTTGGGGATGTTCTAGGATGACCTAACCACCAGGCTCGCTGGATGAGAAGCTTTCAGGATTAAAGAGTAAAGGCAACAAGAACTCTGAAGGACACTCAAGAAATTAAGCTGGTAAAGATGGGCTGACGTGCTATCTTCCCATGGCCGTGCCATATAACCAATCTACCATTTCTGCCCTTAAAAAAGAAAGAGAGAGAAAAGGAGAGAGAGAGAGAGAGAGAGAGAGAGAGAGAGAGAGAGAGAGAGAGAGAGAGAGAGAGAGAAGCCAGATGCTGGTGGCTCCCACCTGTAATCCTAGCTACTCAGGAAGTTGAGATCTGAGGATCACAGTTCAAAGTCAGCCCAGGCAGGAAAGTCCTTGAGACTCTTATTCTGAATTAGCCACCAGAAAACTGGAGTGGAACTGTGGCTCAAAGTGGTAGTGGGCTAGCCTTGAACATGAGCTCAGGGTTAGCGCCCAGGCCAAGTTCAAGCCCCGCAACTGACAAGCAAGCTAGAAAAATAGGAAGATAGGAAAGAAAGAAACAGAAAGAAAGAGAGAGAGAGAAAGAGAGAGAGAGAGAGAGGGGGAGGGAAGGAGGGAGGGAAAGAAAAGAAAGAAAGAAGGGAGGAAGGGAGGGAAGAAAGGAAGGAAGGGAAGAAGAGAGAAAGAAAGAAAGAAAGAGAGAGAGAGAGAAAGAAAGAGAGAAAGAGAAAAAGAAAGAGAGAGAGAGAAAGAGAGGAAGGAAGGAAGGAAAAGAAAAGAAAGAAAAAGAAAAGAAGGAAGCAGAGATACAGAACCAAGATCATCTAGGAAGGAAACGAAAACCATGAGAAAAGAACAAGTAGTTTAGATAGAAAAATGAAGTGTGAGAACTAGCAATCACTGGCTCTGTGTGTGTGTGTGTGTGTGTGTGTGTGTGTGTGTGTGTGTGTGTGTGTGTGTGTGTGTGTGTGTGTGTGTTATGGAGTTTACATAGTCCAGGCTAGCCTAGAATTCTCAATCCTCCTGCCTCAACCTCCAGGGTGCAGGTGTGAGCCACAATGCTCAGCTCTACTAACAGGCATTCTATGTATTGGAAAAGAATGATAGAAGGGCCAAGTTATTTTAGATAAAAAATCTTGCCAGACACCAGTGGCTCATGCCTATAATCTTTTTTTTTTTTTTTTTGGGTCCGGTCGTGGGGCCTGAACTCTGGGCCTGGGCACTGTCCCTCAGCTCTTCAGCTCAAGGCTAGCGCTCTACCACTTGAGCCACAGCGCCACTTCCTGCTTTTTTCTTTTTGCTTATGTGGTGCTGAGGAATCGAACCCAGAGCCTCATGCATGCAAGGCAAGCGCTCTACCACTGAGCCACCTTCCCAGCCCATGCCTATAATCTTAGCTAATCAGGAGCCTGAAATCTGAGGATCACACTCAGGCAGGAAAGTCTGTAAGACTCTTATCTCCACTTAACCAGCAAAAAGTTGGAAGTGGACCTATGTCACACACACACACACACACACACACACACACATAGAGAGATAAATAATACTAGATTGTGTTAAGGAGTATAAGTGATCTGAAAAAGTGAATATATTTGCTGAGAAGTTCAAAAATGAATCTGTCTTTATGACTATCAGCTAAGAGAAATATAAATAACAATCACATTTTGAGATTCAGAAGAATGCAATTCAAGAATATATATTAAATAAGTAGTAATGGTTCATACCTGTAAGCCCAGAATTTGCAGGCAGAGGCAGAAGGATTTTGAGTTCAAGGCCATAGTGAAATACCATCTTAAAACAACAAACAACAAAGGGAATAGAAACTGAATACCAAAATCACATTATACAGAAAAAAACATAAATATTAAGAACTTTGAAAAAAATAAGAAAATAATATAGATTATTTATCTTTGTGTCAGTCAGTACTGGGGCTTGAATTTAGTGATCCATACTCAAGCGCTGGTACTCTACCACTGCCAGATTTTTGCTGGTTAATTGTAGATAAGAGTTTCTCAGATTTGTCTGGCCATGGCTGGCTTTGAGCCACAATTGTCAGCTCTCAGCCTCCTGAGTAGTTAGGATTATAGTCCTGAGCCACTAGAGCCTAACACAGTCCAAGATTATTGCTCATTACAATAAATCACTTTTGATTACAGAGGGGCATGAAAGAAGCTTGACTGCAAAGTAGTATATATTGGGTCTAGCTGTATAAAATTCTAGAAAGAAACCGTTGCCGGGTTGAATGTGGCAGTAGACTCTGAGTATAAAAGAACAAGGCTGCAATAAGAAAAGTAGGAGTTGGAGCAGTAATAAGACAAACACCAATTAATCAACAGAAATCAAGAGTAAATAAATATCAGAGGGCAGAACAAGATAGGATGACCAAAGTACATGCAAACAGCCTGCAGAGAGGAGAGCTGCTGATCAAACAGTGAGCCTTAGAGAAGGCTCCTGGCCACGTGAAGGAGAGGCAGAGCTGTAGAGAAGTGAAACAGCCAGGCCCAGGAGAAGACGGCTCATAATACCAAAGCAACATCATTTCTTGAATTCAAAAGCCACTCTGCTGATAATGCATCTTTAGGGAATCCAGTCTATAATCTTGATGATAATAGTAGGTGGACATATAAGTATTAGGATGAAGCTTGATGAGGTCTCTTGAAATATATTTCTGGGCTGGCTTCTTGGATATAGGTTTATCTGACTGTTATGATAAAGAGAAGGAATTGGCTAGAGCATGGGTCAGTAAATCTCCATGGATAGTACTCAGATCCATGGACTTCCTGCTTAATAAAATGGCAGGATTATCTACAGGCTCTTTCTGAATTAAAAAAAAAAATAGCATGAAAGTCTTTCTGGAGGGGCTGGGAAGGTGGCTCAGTGGTAGAATGCTTGCCTTGCATGCATGAGGCCCTGGGTTCGATTCCTCAGCACCACATAAGCAGAAAAAGCTGGAAGTGGTGCTGTGGCTCAAGTGGTAGAGCACTAGCCTTGAGCTGAAGAGCTGAGGGACAGCGCCCAGGCCCAGAGTTCAGGCACCAGGACTGGCCCCCCAAAAAAAGAAGAAGAAAAAAAAAAAGAAAGTCTTTCTGGATATACGTCAGAAGGAAAGTGGAGGAAGCATTCTGACTTAGGTTTGTGTTTTTCTCGAGGTACTCCATGCCAGTGTGTCATAAAGGAAAGTGGTCAGGTGTGGCAGTGCATATCTAGTCACAGATACTTGTAGGATAAGGTTAGGGGTATCATTTGAGTTCAGGAGTTCAAAACCAGCCTGGACAACATAATAAGAACCTATCTCAAAAAAATCCAACCAATGGGAGGGGCGGGCGGGAAAATTAAAAAAAAAAAAAAATCCAACCAAGGAAGTTCATCTTTAAATTAAATTGACATGTTGAATTGGAACACCTTTGTACCATTACTTAAGGTGAAAGAAAAGGAAAGAAGGTTCATCTTAAGACCCCCCGAAAGAACCTTTTGTATCTTTTGTATGGTAGTATATCCATTTTTATACTGATGAGCTAAGTGTCACAGAAAATTTGGTACATGGGTACTAGGTAAAGTACATGGTTTCAGTGTCTGACAAACATAGTTGGATTTCTAGCTTATCAGCTTTGTGACTTTGTACAAATGTGTTAATCACTCTGAATCTCAGTTTCCTCCATTGTATAGGTGTTTGAAGGCTAAGTGAGATAAATCTTATACATTGAAGCTAATGGCACTCAATAAGTGGTTAGCTCTCTTCCCCTTCTACCTTTGTAATTTTTTTTCTTGGTAGTACTGGGCTTTGAACTCAGTGCCTTGTTTCTTATTAAGCAGGCAACCTAACCACTGAGCCACACCTCTAGACACGATCTTTGCTAGCTATTTTTTTTTCTTTTTTTCTTTTCTTTTGTTGTTCTTCTTCTTTTTCTTTTTTGTCAGTCCTGGGGCTTGAACTCAAAGCCTGGGCGCTGTCCCTCAGCTCTTAAGCTCAAAGCTAACGTGCTACCACTTGAGCCACAGTGCCACTTCCAGCCTTTTCTGTTTATGTGGTACTGAGGTATCAAACCCAGGGCCCCATGCATGCAAGGCAAGCACTCTACTGCTGAGCCACCTTCCCAGCCCCCTTTGCTAACTATTTTTGAGATAGGGTCTTAATTCCTTCCCAGTAACCTAGGATAACAGGTGCATCGCCAAGTGTCCAACTATTCATTGAGAAAGAATCTCAAAACCTTTTTCTAACCATGTTGGCACTGAAACAGTCCTAACAATCTCAGCCTCCTAATAGCTAAGATAAAAAGCATGACTCTTCAGGAGCATGAGATCTGAGAATCCCCATTCAAAGCCAGATGGGCAGAACAGTCCAGTTAACCAGCCAAAAGTACAAGTGGAAGTTTTGGCTCAAATGGTAGAGCACCAGCCTTGAGAAAAAAAAAAGCCAAACAAGCCAAATGGGAGTGTGAGACCAAGGCTCAATATTTGACACACCAAACAAAAACAAAAAGTAAATAAAATAAAATAGAAGCTTTTTTATTTGAGACAGCCTTGTGATCTTGAGGCTGGCCTTGAATTTGCAATACTCTGGCCTCACATTCTTTAGTGTTAGGCCTACTAGTATGTGCTACCATGCCTGGATCTGCTGTCGCTCTTTATTATTTTTTTTTTTTTGTCGGTCGTGGGGCTTGAACTCTGGGCCTGGGCGCTGTCCCTCAGCTCTTCAGCTCAAGGCGAGCGCTCTACCACTTGAGCTACAGCGCCACTTCCGGTTTTCTGGTGGTTTATTGGAGATAGGAGTCTCACGGTCTTTCCTGCCCGGGCTGGCTTTGAACCGTGATCCTCAGATCTCAGCCTCCTGAGTAGCTAGGATTACAGGCATGAGCCACCAGCGCCCGGCTCTTTATTTTTTTTTTATTCTTATTTTTATTATTTTTTTTGGGTCCGGTCGTGGGGCCTGAACTCTGGGCCTGGGGTGCTGTCCCTCAGCTTTTCAGCTCAAGGCTAGCACTCTACCACTTGAGCCGAAGCGCCACCTCCGGCTTTTTTCTTTTTGCTTATGTGGTGCTGAGGAATCGAACCCAGGGCCTCAGGCATGCAAGGCAAGCGCTCTACCCCTGAGCCACCTTCCCAGCCCCAGCTGTGGCTCTTTAATGGGAAGGTGCATAGACAGACAGACAGACAGACAGACAGACAGACAGACAGACAGACAGACAGATTAGATAGATATTAAAAAAAAATTGTACTTGTCCTGGGGCTTGAACTCAGGGCCTGGCCACTGTCCCTGAGTTGGTTTTGCTCAAAGCTAGCACTCTCCCACTTGAGCCATAGCCCCACTTTTGGCTTTTTTTGGGAAGGGGCCTAGTTTCTTGGAGATAAGAGTCTCACAGACTTTCCTACCTAGGCTGGCTTCAAACCATGATCCTCAGATCTCAGACTCTGAGTAACTAGGATTACAGGTGTGAGCACCAATACCTGGCATATCTGTTTCTTATTATGAAGTTACCTCTTTATATCAACTTGAACTTTTGAGACTTGACTGCTGTCTAAGTCCTAGGTGTTCTTCTCAGAACACAGAGAGACTTGTAATTATAGTATGCGAGGCAAAATAATTGCTCCCCGCAAACATCTGTGTCCTAACCCAATGTAACTTGTGAATATATTATTTGGCAAAGGGGACTGCACAGTTGTAGTTAAGGTTAGGGCCTATGGCAGGGAAAAAATATTCTGGACTTTTCTGGGAGGCCTTACCTAATCTTCTGAATTCTTTCAAGTAGACAGGCTTTCTTTCCTAGGTAAGGTCAGTCAGAGAGATGTGGCTATGAAGGAAGAGGTGATACAAACAAAACTCACCATTGCTGGCTTTGAAAGTAGAAGTAGGAAACCTTGACTCAACAACCCACAGAAGCTGAAAATGATGATGAAATAGGTTCACCTTGGAGCCTCCAGAAAAGAGTGAAGTTCTGGTGATACTTTGATACCTACTAAATGACAAGATAATAAACTGGTATTGTTTAGGTCAATTAGTGTGTGGTAATTTGTCATGGTAGCAATAGAAAACTGATAAATACAATTAATAGGGATAAAATTGACAATTTAGCTGTTCAATTAATCAATGGATGATTCATGATACCCAAGCAGTAAGATGATGATAAAAACAATCTATCTTCAAAATTCCCCTTAAATATTACAAATTCTAAAGTAACCATTTGTTCTTTAAATTTAGAACTGTAGACATATAGCAAAGCACATTTGTTTGCCTTTGCTCATATAGCAGGGGCTCTAGATTAAGCCTAACTCGGTCTCCAACCTGTCAGGTCATTTCCATAAAGGCAGGCCACCATTTTAGTCACAGAAATGAATAATGTACTTCATGGGATAATGATAATTGGATTCACTGGGGTTCATATGCTGTTCCCAAGCCTTTCCAAAGCCAAGTCTACTGAGAAGTGGCAATTCATTCAGTTACATTTAATAAGAAGTGGTTTGTTATAACGATTCATCTTCATGGAACCCTAGGGAAAGATGAGCAATCAGAGTCAGGAAGAACAGGAAAAAGAGGGTGGCTGTGAATTCAAAGCATCTCTAAGACCTTGGCCAAAGGATCTGGTGAATTTTTCTGCTTACATGACTCAGTCTCTCCCTTTGTGCCTAGCACTCACTACTACTGCTGCCTGGCTTTCTTGTCATCTACACTTTGTGTGCTTTTTGCAGCACTGCTTCTGAGCTTACTCACAACTTGGCTTACTCATAAGTTGACTTAGTCAAACCTTTGATTCATTCAAGTCCCCTCCTGACTTTCCAAGTTCTCTTCACAGTTTTTTAGATTTATTATGGCATTTTTTTTTTTTACTAATTTTAAAAGTTACTATTAAACTATGTGATTCCATGCTGTTTACTGTCTAGTCAGAGAGAGCGAGACAGAGAGAGAGACAGAGAGAGTTCAAACAGTTATAAAAGTGCTTTAGGTACATTCTGCTTGATTAAGTTTACTATATTTATTTATCCAAAATGAGACCTTAGATTAGTCCCTGAGTGCTGCTTAAACTTGCTGCCTTCAAAGCAGCAATAACAGGCTGTCCTGTTTAATCCCACATGGCCTTCTCCTGAAGTCCAGACAGATGATTAAACTAAGGACTGGAATTTGACCAAAAACAATTCATACATCGTCTGGCCAGCAATCTACAGTTTAATAAGCTTCCCTTAAAGGAAGAAAGTACAATAGAGCAGACATTATATAGAACTGATATATTTGTCATAGAGGAATAAATCTATACTTCAGAGAAGCTATCTGAATGGAGAAGGCCTTGATTCATAGGGAATTGTCTCATTTATGGAAGAGAAAGCGACAGGATACTTATTTTACTCAGAAACGGATCCAGGTACAAAGCAGAGAACAGAGGTGGTTTTGAACCTAGCATAGGACCGGTGTTTATCACTCATACGATAGCTAGAGTGAGGATTAAAGAAACTGGGCCAAGTTTGTTTGTTTTGTTGTTATCTAAATTGACCCATTTATTGTAGGCTAGGGATATATCAAATGGTAGAGATTCTACTGGTTTTTTGAATTCTTCAGTCTTCTAATGGCAGACTCGACTGTGACAGCAGAAGTGAGGTTGTAGGTCCGGGTACCATCAGCCACTGTTTTCCTGCAAGCTGTGGCCAGATGCCCACAGCTTGCCTCTTCATCCTGGTCTTGCCTGTGTACTTGGCGTGCTGGCAGATTTCAATATTTTTCCCCATCTTCTGGAGAGAGGCACCATAGCAGGTCCCGTATTTACCAACAATGCCAACCTTCTTGGTGAGTTTGGCCATATTGCCACAACTCAGGTCTAGGCCCAGAATGCTGGGCCAAGTTTCTTGCAGGAAAAGTATCATAGCCCAGAGCAGAGATAAATCATGGTCATTTTCAAGAGGTTTGTTTCTCTAGGATTTTCTAGGACAGACCTTGGTCTAGGCCTAAATGCACACATTTCTGGCTCTTCTTCCAGACTTTAGGTCATTGTGTTCATTTAGGTAGATCTCAGTGAAGCCTTTGAGACTACAGCTATCCAAAAGCATCATGGCACATCTTGTAGCACAAGCCCTGAATTTCCCTGCTGGAGACGGCAGATAGAGTTTAAATGGAGAAGGTCAGATTGAAGGTCAGTCCTTTGCACTGTGGATTGTGGGCTGGAAACGAGATTGGCACGGCTCTGCTGCTGGTGTGTTCTGTGTGGTGTTACTGGTGTGGTGGGAAAGGGGGTGAGGTCATAAAGATGCTGAATAGTAACAGCATCCTCTCGGGGCCAGATTGACAAAAGGGCTGGTGGTTCTTGGGAGTTTGTGCATACGGGTTTTGGGAACAGGTTGTTGGCACATTTGTTCTGTTGTCTGAAGATAGGCTTCATTTTGAAATAAAAACACACAGAGAGCTAAATTTCCTCTGAGACCATCTGGTAGTGTGTTTCAAACCTGACTTGGAGAGAAGTACTTGGTGTTGGTTCAGGGTTACTTGAGGTTATGGTAGTTGGTAGGGATCCTAGTAACGGTCCTGGAACACAAAGCTGGTTTCTAGAATAGAGCAGAAATCCAGGAACAACAGTTCTGCCAGAACAGGAGAAAGCTGACCAGCAAATTAGATGCGTTAACATTCATGGTAAGGACCCAGGGTTGGAGAAGGACAAGCATGAAGGTATTTCAGAGTCTGGAAGACCTCTAACTTCTAGAAACCATCAGTCTTTCCTATTTTGCAGCACTTTTTAGAGGCCACCAGGTTCAGCTTTCTTATACTACTGGTATAAATACCAAGTACCTCCAGAGACTATAACTAACCTTGTCTAGGTCAATTGATAGTGAAGCAAAAATAGGACTCATGGGATGACTTCTCTTCTAAAAGACATCTAACAGGGAATAATCATGGTCACACGTGAAAAGCAGTCAATGATAGTCATTTCCTTTTCTCCATAACCATCCTGAGCTGAGCTGGGCTTGAGCTACCACCTTTCTTGATGGAATTTTCCTTCCTTCTTCCTTCCTTCCTTCCTTCTTTCCTTCCTTCCTTCCTTCCTTCCTTTCTTTTTCTTTCTTTCTTTCTTTCTTTTTCTTTCATTTGTTCTTTCCCTCCCTCCCTCCTTCTTTTCCTCTTTTCTTTTTTCTTTTTCTGTCTCTTTCATTTTTTCTTTTCTTTTTTTTTTTTTGGTCCGGTTGTGGGGCCTGAACTCTGGGCCTGGGCGCTGTCCCTCAGCTCTTCAGCTCAAGGCTAGTGCTCTACCACTTGAGCCACAGCGCCACTTCTGGCTTTTTTCTTTTTGCTTATGTGGTGCTGAGGAATCGAACCCAGGGCCTCAGGCATGCAAGGCAAGCGCTCTACCACTGAGCCACCTTCCCAGCCCCCCATTTTCTCTTTCTTCCTCTTTTATTCCTTTCTTCCTCCCTGCCTCCTTTTCTCCTATTCCTTCCTTCCTTCCTTTCTTTTCTTTCTTTCTTCCTTTATTTCTCTTCCTTCCTTCCTTTCTCTCCCTCCCTACCCCTTTCTTTCTTTTTTTCTTTCTTTTCTTCCTTCCTTTCTCTCCAGTGCTATTAATCAAACCCAGAGCCTTATATACATCAGGAAAGTGATCGAGCACTGAGCTTCAGTCCCCACTTTGTCCTAAGATAAATTTCTAATAGTCTGCCTATGTTTATTCTGCCGCCAATTTACTTTCCTTACAACTGCTTGTGATCCAGGGCTGGGAAGGTGGCTCAGTGGTAGAGCACTTGCCTTGCATGCCTGAGGCCCTGGGTTCAATTCCTCAGCACCACATAAGCAAAAAGAAAAAAGCCAGAAGTGGCACTGTGGCTCAAGTGGTAGAGCACTAGCCTTGAGCTGAAGAGCTGTGGGACAGCGCCCAGGCCCAGAGTTCAGGCCCCACGACCGGACCCACCCCCCCCCAAAAAAAAAGTTATCAACAACTGCTTGTGATCTTCCCTAGCTGCCTTATTTTTTCAATTAATTAATAGACTAAAATTGAATTCATAGTACAAAGTATTTCCTTATCCCCTTTTAATTCATTCATTTTTCCTATTAACATCTGGAATTAGTGTGATAGTTGTTATAACTGATGAATCAATCTTGATTCTTTTTTTTTTTTTCATGTGCCAGTGTTGAGGTTTGAACTCAGGCACTGCCCCTTAGCTTTTCTGCACTGCCTCATAGCTTTTTTGCTTAAGACTAGCACTCTACCATAGCTTTTAGCCATGCTTCCATTTCTGTCTTTTTGGGTGGTTAATTGGGGGAAATAAGAGTCTCACAGAGTATCCTGCCTGGGATGGCTTCAAATGGTGATTGGAGGGTTCCTGTAGCTGTGATTACAGGTATGACCTACTAGCATCCAGCTCAATCTTGATTCTTTATTTTTAACTAAGGTCCATGTTTACATTAGGGTTCCCTCTTGTGTATATCATGTATTCCTGCCTGAAAATTAGCCTGTGTTCTCACCTACTCATCGCTTGCCAGTGGTCTTTTCAAGCCTGGCTCAGCCTTACCCTGCCCTGTCTTAGCTTTCTCTCCGCAGCCATCAGGTCTTCCGTTTCACTTCCTCAAGCCATATTCTGGTCATTCTACCTCTGAGTTTTGCTCATGCTTCCTGAAATGCTTTCTGCCTCCTGACCCCGCCCCAGGTTTTATCAGAGTTTATAATTATGTTTATGTTCCTGATTATTGCATTTGCCTCCTTCCAAGGCTGTGAGCTACTCACTGGAAAAGCTCTGTTCAAGTATCCACTGAACCTGGCACCCAGTAGACATAAAGTAAATATTTGTTGAATAATAGTAATAAATAAATTAACAGCAGAGCAGAGCAGAAGTTTGCCTGACTATGTGGCACTTAAGAAGAGTGGCAAGAAAAGCTGATGGGAAACAAGTAAAACAGCTTATCCAACAGGCTGGCAATACAGCTGACATTTTGTAGAGACCTCAACCCACCCACTGTGTCAGGAGAGAGAACTGGATGGTTACCACGATAGGGCTTAAGATTTCCAGGATGGAACTGTTCCAGTGATGACAAGGTACAGGGCGTGGCCAAAGGAGTCCTCTTTAGCGAGTTCGAAACACCAAGGAACTAAGAAGCTAAGCCACGGAGCAGATGCTCCAGAGTCAGCAAAATCCCTTCCTCCCTCCACCCCCAGGTGTTTAGCAATGGGTGGCTACCAGCAGGTTGGTAGATGGCAGAGATGAAAGGAGCAAAGGCAACAAGTTGCATGGCACGGTGCTCAGTGGAACCGAGGATTTCATACTAGAACAGAAGAGAAATTGCTTAGAAGTGTCTTAGGGGAACTTGCTGGAAGAACTGCTACATCTCTGTGTATGTGGGACAGGGGAGAATAAATAGCTTCCACTTAAAAGGACTACAGGGGAAGTGGTAATCTCAGGGGAAGGCCAGGTTTCAGTTCAGATTAGAAGGTGAAGGAGATTAGCTAGGTCACTCGTTGCACTGAACAGAAATTAACTCTAGCTATCTGTAGACAGTGGGGATTGGAGGATTGTATGGGGATGGGGGTGAGGATTGAGTATCTTGGACATGTTGAACAAAATGCCCCAAGCCTACACTTATAAACGAAGGTGACTATAAAGGTCTTTGTGAGTTGGGGTGATATTCCAAAAAGGTGTCTGTGAAGAATTTCAGGAAGTAAGAGAATGTGTTCACCAATGGATAGAGGTCCCCTAGGACATAAATAGAATGTTGGGTAAAGTACAGAGGAGCAGAAGTACAGGGGAGTATGTGGTGGAGTGCTCTGTACACACGGAATGGTGGTGTCAGGAAGTGGCATCTGGAATAGTACCTATAGGAGGACCTAGGAGAGCATGGTGGCACTGGTCCCATCTTCTAGTGCCTTCAGACCTGTTCCATTCTAGATACCTGTCTGTTCTCTGATTTACCACCACTGAATTAGAGTTTTTGACCTCTTTTCCTTTATCTCCTTTCTTCTGCTACCTCCCTGATAAGCTGCACCCTGGACTAAACTAACCATACTAACACCCAACTGCTTCATTGAGCTCCATCAAGTCTCCTCTATTTTCAAACTTACCACAATATTACTAATAATATGCCTTTCTTGACTTTTAGTCTATGAATATTCAAACCAAAGATTTTCTCTCTTTCTTTCTCCCTCCTTCCTTTCTTCTTTTTCGTGTGTGTGTGTGTGTGTGTGTGTGTGTGTGTGTGTGTGTGTGTACTAGAAGTTAGAGCTTCATACTCTCTTGCTTTTGCTGGTGTTCTACCACTTAAGCCATGCTTTTAGCCCAGCTTTTTTGCTGGTTAGTTGCAAATAAGAGTCTCAGCTTTGTCTGCCCACACTTGCTTTGAACAATAATCCTCAGATCTCAGACTCATCAGTAGCTAGGTTTTAGGAATAAAACCACCAATGCCAGCGTCATTTTTGTTGTCAGTGGTGATGGTGGTGGTGGTTATAAGGCTTGAACTCACAGCCTGGGAACTCTCCTTGAACTCTTTTGCTCAAGATTAGCCCTCTACCACTTTAAGCCACAGCGTCACTTCTGGTTTTCTGGTGGTTAACTGGAGATACGAGTCTCAAGGAGTTTCCTGCCTGGGCTGGCTTGGAATTGCAATCCTCACATCTCAGCCTCCTGAGTAGCTATGGTAACAGGTGTGAGCCACCAGCATCTGACCAGGTCATTTCTTATTGCTAATTTATAGTCTTCTTTTTCTAATGCTTAGCATACTGCCCATGACCTAGACAGACAGTAAAAAGATTGTTGAATGAATGAATACAAATGGACTTTGATTTCTTATTGCCCAATTTTTTTTTTATCATTTAGCAATGTTAGATAGCGAGGTGGCCATGTGGTGAAACTCTCCCATTTTTGCCCACCCTTTTCTGAGATTACCAATTTCCTGGCTTTGATTCTACATTAACCAGACACAGACCATCTGCCTGGCTAGACAAACCCAGCTCGAGACACCCTGTCCTGTTTATTCCTAGCTTGCCTTCCCAGCATCATCCCAGAATATGGGCCTGACACATACTGAATGTCTTCTCCATTTTCTAAAATGACATCTTGACAACATAGCTTGAGTGTCCATTCCCAAACACTTGGATTAGAGCCAGAAACACCTGGTCCAAATTCCTAAAACTGTTTTTTTTTCCCTACCCTTGTCATCTTTAGCATTTCAGCATAGAGGTGGCCCAGGGTAAATGTACAGGATGAAAATTTACATAGCCATGAGGAGCACTGATTTCAGGAGAGTGATTACTGCTGCAGGAGAAGGGAGCTAGGATAAGACCAGGGACAGGATTTAGAGACTTCAGCTTTCTAGGTGATGTTTTGTTTCTGAGGCCTATTCTTTATATACCCATTATACACTCATGTCTCATGTCTTTTTGCAATTCTAAAATGTTTCAATGAAGAAATGTAGAGGAGTAGAGGCATGGTTCAAATGGTAGAGCACCAAGCCAAAAGCAAGAAAGCTGAGCAAGAGCATGAGGCCCTGAAATTAAACCAAATACTGGCATTCACACACACACACACACACACACACACACACACACACACACACACACACACACAATCTAACAAAGAAATTTAGAATTACAGACGCTTAGCCTTTACCCTAGTGGATGCCAATAGGTGGGCCTGGCATGGAAACAGTACTGGCTTGATCGACAGTGGACCTTGAGGGACGTTATTAAATCAAAATGTTCAGCAGAGAAAGGAGAGGGACCATGGAGGGCTTCTGGGCTCAGAGCCAACATCTTACACCACAAAGCTATAAGCTCAGTTTAAATGACTATGAAAGCCTGTGAACCTATTGTATTGACTAGTGAAAAGCCTCAAAATAGGCAATTCTCAGCTTATTAATTTACTTGCTGGCCTGTTGTTTGGAACCTGCAACAAGTTTTTCTATAGAAACAATATTATAAATGGTGGTTCTGCCCCAAAACAAGTCACAAAAGCTTACAGAAATGTTACGTACCTGAAATATTGTACTAATAACACTAAAGACCCTGACCACTATTTATAGCAGAGTTTCTATGGGAAAGTGTATTTAGACTTTTAGTGCCTGTAACACACATTCCTCAGCCCTGCAAGTCCTCTGGAGTCTTGACCTTATTCTCACAGTGCTGATTCTTATCAGAATGATTCCATACATGCTGGAGGGCAGGCTGGCTACTTTCTGTTGCTACAGGACTCAAGCTGGATTTTCAAGCAATTCATCTTCAGTGAGCTGACCCAAACTCTTACTATTTACCCTCTCCTCAGATCTAAGTTTAGCCTTCAGCCTAATAAGCACAATACAGTCTTTTAACATGCATGCCTTGCACATCCTATCATGCGCTGATTCATAAACTCTAAGGGACCTAAGTTGTACGTTTCTAGGATGTGAGCTGAGATGACCAGGAATTCTGACATGGAAGTTTTGAGGACTAGTATGATTCCTGAGACATGAGGGAGAGGGGAAAAAAAAGACATCTAAGATAACCTCTGAATAGGGGATCCCATGATCAAGGAGAGAATTCCTCCTGATGTTGGTTGAAAAGAGATGAAAAATGTGCCCCAGGTTAGGACATGGGTGACTTGGACAAGAAGTATCTCAGAGAATGATATAGATCCTCAAATATTCTCACTTGGAGAACTGAAAACTGAAAGATCTCCATGGCATTTGGTGGGGGACCTAAAAACCAAACTATCATTTTCCTCATAGACCTGTTGGCTATGAAAGTTATTGTAGAAAACTTTCTTTCTATGTCCTCAGTGGTGAAGACAATGACATTCAGTGCTCATGGTGGCTAGAAGGGGTGAGAGTTCAAGATCTGTCTCTGGGAGAGCTACAGAAGCCCATGCAGAAGAGCAGGAATCAGTCACTGGGACATGCGGGACAGAGAGTGACTTAGAACAGAGAGTATTAGAGCCCTGGTACCACACACAGCTCTTTTTTGGTAATAGTCATGATGAGACCATTTCTTCCCCCTACTGTACAGTAATTATGGGTACAAAAATCAAACTGCCTTGTATTTTCCTAGCTGAGGAACTAGGTAGATGCTCTCCCAGGGCTCCAGCCTTGAACAGTGACTCAGACTCTGAAAATACAGTTTGCAGCTATTATCCTAGTCCTCTGCCTGCAGTCAAGCATTTCTTTTCCCCAAGCAGATTCTCCAACATTCCCATTCATTCTATTGACTTTTCATCACCTTTTATAAACACTTGCTTTCTACTCTGATTATCCAGCGTGTTACTGTAGTGTGTGATGGAAGAACTCTGACTGATCCAGACCCCAATGCCAGAAGGTGGCTAGATCAAGGCAAATCTGTTGCTTTACAACTTAGACAGTTGTAGCATTTCATCTCCATACACAAAAATGGAAATTCGTATCATGGAAATGTAATGAGCTCAACTTTTGCCTGAGAAGGCAAAGGTGGGTAAGGAGAAAGTTACTATCAATATTATCCTCAAAACAGGAAACCAATCATAGCCCTGTTCTGTGCTATTCACTTGGATGATATTATAAATATTTTGATTGTTATTCAATGCTATCAAGGGTTTTAGTTCATTTATTTAGGGGAAATCAATATATACATTTGTATTAATGGAAAGAATTTTAGGGAAACAAGTAAATTGCAATGTCATTACTTTTTCACAATTTAAAAGGCCTGAATTAAAATTCAGTGTTCATTTTAGAATAACAACTAAGACAAATATATCTGGAAATAGGTCTGCTTAATTAAACCCAACAGTTGGTCAAATAAAATGAAGTATGCTTCAGTTCAACCAGTTGGCATTTCTCTTTGCACTGTGATTAGCAGACTGGGTGGCTGAGCTTGTCTGAGAAAGGGCAGCCTTCTTTAACGCTTTGTGCCAGATCCAGAGAGGTGCCATCCACCTCATCAGATGGTGTGCTGGGCTTTATCCCAGGGGATATCCTGGTCCTCTGCTCATGGGGTAGCCCAGTCCTTAGGCAAAGGAGAGGATGTTTTACATACCAATGGAGCTCAGTTTTGTGACTACTTCAGATGGAAATGAGGATAAACTCAGGGATATTAGGCAGCTTTCTGTGGTCACACTGGTCTCTCCTACTTGACATGAAGCCACTATCACACAGGTAGAAACCAGGGACATACAATGTTTGAATGCTGCCTCTAGATTTCTAGCTTCCATTGGAGGCATATGACCCAACCATAGCTTGGAAAAGACATACTTACTTCCTCTCCCTTCTGCCATAGTTTTCTTTATTATAATTTGGAGCTCCCCTCAGCCCTATCACCAAACACACCCTATCTCACCTATGATCTGAACTCCAAGAGCTCTGGATGGATATAGAACATGTAGAGAAGTGCTTAAGAAACAGAAGACAAGGAGGGGCTGGGAAGGTAGCTCAGTGGTACAGCGCTTGCCTTGCATGCATGAGGCCCTGGGTTCAATTCCTCAGCACCACATAAGCAGAAAAAGCCAGAAGTGGTGCTGCGGCTCAAGTGGTAGAGCGCTAGCCTTGAGCTGAAGAGCTGAGGGACAACGCCAAGGCTCAGAGTTCAGGCCCCACAACTGGACCCTTAAAAAAAAAAAAAGAAAAAGAAACAGAAGACAAGGAGTTTCCCTGTTACGTAAGTGAGATCATATCATAGATCAGGTGTCTTGTGCTGATCTTCCCAGAGGCAGAGATTTTCAGCAGGTGTAAGTGACCTCCTCTTTTTTGTGCAAGTTTTTTTTTATCAGCCTCCTTCCCTCACTCATCCCTGAGCCAGGGCCCTTTATAATAGTGAATAGGAAATTCTGTCTCAGTAGAATAACCACTTCTATGAATCGTCCATCTGTGATTGCTGTCTGCTCCATTTATCTCTGACTTCTGGCAAAGGTCTTTGAAAAACAAAAACTTCAAGGAGCTGACAACTTCACCTCAGATCTGGAAGAAAAATGAAAGACTATTTTGGAAATGTTAAGTCTAAATCACAATATTAATCTGAGCGCCAGTGGCTCAGTCCTTTATTTTTTTATTTTTTATTTTTTGGGTCCGGTTGTGGGGCCTGAACTCTGGGCCTGGGCACTGTCCCTCAGCTCTTCAGCTCAAGGCTAGCGCTCTACCACTTGAGCCACAGTGCCACTTCCGGCTTTTTTCTTTTCTGCTTATGTGGTGCTGAGGAATCGAACCCAGGGCCTCATGTATGCAAGGCAAGCACTCTACCACTGAGCCACCTTCCCAGCCCCTGGCTCAGTCCTTTAATTCTAGCTACTTAGGAAGCAGAGATCTGAGGATTGCAGTGTGAAGCCAGCCAGGTCAGGAAAATCCTTGAGATTCTTGTCTCCAGTTAACCACCCAAAAGCCAGAGGTGGGGCTGTGGCTCAAGTGGTATAGCAATAGCCTTGAATGAAGAAGCTAAAGAAAGGACAGGGCCCAAGCCATGAGTTCAAGCCTCAATACTTGAACTCAGTACAAAAAATAAAATAAAATGAATCAGTCACAGCATTGCCTTTTGCCCATATAGCTTCTCAGTCATTTAATGAACAGTATCTCAATTGACTTTTGGGGAGCCATGTTGTACCTGCAAGATGTCCTAGGATATATCCCCACTTGACACAAACCCATGAGGCAGGTTCTTTGGCCACTGGCCACAGCACCACTCCAGGCCAACTCCAAGGACCGTGCCAGAGATCCCCATAGTTATCTACTTGTACTTTGTACTCAGCCAGGGTCACTAAAAGTAGTAAATTATTCCTGGTATTCCTACAGGCCTCTGCTTTCACTGTACCAAATTTAATCTTACCAAAGAAAAAAAAATTTCATATAATGCAGAGTTAGATAAAGAATGTTCTTGCAAAAACAAAAGACTTCGTTTCTTTTTTAACTTTGGCTAACACCGAACAGCCCTACACCATTGAAACCACTGCCTTTAACAGAGGAGTGGGGCCTTTCTGTCCCAGAATAAGGGAGCTGTGGAGGAAGCAAGCCTGATCGATGCCAACTACATGAGAATAGGAGTCACGTGTCCTGGACACCTCACAGATGTGGAAGCAGGTAGCCAGTGTCCTCTCATAATGCACTTGGACCACTAAAACCTGAAGCACAGCTGGGCGCTGGTAGCTCACACCTGTAATCCTAGCTACTCAGGAAGAGATCTGAGGATTACAGTTCAAAATCAGTCTGGACAAGAAAGTCAGTGAGACTCTTATCTCCAATTAACCACCAAAAAAAACTGCAAGTGGTGCTGTGGTTCAAAGTGGTAGAGTGCTAGCCTTGGATAAAGAAGCTCAGGAACAGTGCCCAAGCGCTGAGTTCAAGCACCACAATCAAAACAAACAAACAAAACCTGAAGCAGCTGAAATAGGTGAGCCCCTTTCTTTGAGTGTTTCTATTTTTACCTTCTTTTATAAATTAAGCAATGAAATGGTCAAGTGGCCATTGTCTACTTCAAAGTACCAAGAAGTACAGGAAACATCTTTATTCTTGGAATTCTTCCTGTGGCCACAACTAACAAAAGCAATCCAAAGTCTGATGTTCATGGCACATAGACTTAAGTCCTGAGACAGAATCAGTCACCTACTTAAGAGTAAATCACGGAGACCTCAACTACCATGAAACCCTCTTGGCCAGGGCCAGGGGCTGTAATTCATAAGAGAGGAACTCTGTCACACATATTTCATCTTTCTATACGGCTATACTGACTCTCATCTCATATATCTGCAAGAGAAATGCACTAGGAGGATTATGAATTCAAGGCCAGCCTGAGTTACATAGCAAGTTCCAGACTAGCCTAGCTACATTGAAAGATCCTGTCTCAAAAATACACTTGTACCCCTTCCCACCTGCCCCCCAGAATCCTGCTAATTAAAGCATATGAAAATAAAATCTTAAAACATCAACAGAAATACGATGTAATGACATCTTATTTTTCAGATAAGAAAACCTTTTGTGAGTGCCGAAGCTACGCACGGCCGCTCAGCTGCACGGGAAAAGAGTTGACAAAGAAAACTGGAGTCATCCACTAGTTAGGTGATTTCTCACAGCCTCCAACCATGCGTCTCTCTGCTGTGCTCGCCCTGGCATCCAAGGTTACTCTAGCCCTTCACTACCAATATGGGATGAACTGCCCAGGCTCCCTAGCAGACAAGAGGAAGAACCCTCTGTGGAGGAGGCTGTGTCCACTGCCTGTGGAACCCATCGCTGATGAGGACTGGCACCTGTTCTGTGGGGATACAGTGGAAGTCTTAAAAGGCAAGGATGCTGGGAAACAAGGCAGAGTGCTTCAAGTTATCCAGCAGCGAAACTGGATGGTCCTGGAGCAACTAAACACACATTACCGCTACATTGGCAAGACTCAGGATCATCCAGGAACCATGATCCCTAGTGAAGCACCACTGCTCACAATGAGGTCAAGCTAGTAGATCCCCTGGCCAGGAAACCTACCGAGATTGAGCAGAGATTTACTGAAGCAGGACAGTGAGTTCGAGACTCCACAAGATCAGGAATTTATCCCCAAATCTGACTTGCCCAGATCTGATGGCATTGTCCCTGAAACCTGGATTGATGGCCCCAAGGACACATCGTAGAAAATGCTCTAGAAAGAACTTATGTTCCTCGTCTAAAGACACTAGAGGAGGAGGTGATGGAAGCAATGGGGATCCAGGAAACTCGGAGATATAAGGAAGTCTATTGGTATTCTGAGCCAAGGAGAACAGCTTTCTTCTGCTATCTTTATTTTGAAGGCTATGGCAACTCTTCCTCAGATATCAATAAAGAGTCCTGAACCCTGAAAAAAAAAAAAAAGAAAATCTTTTGTCATCTTCAAATCAGTCAGAATGTCAAATCAGAATGTCAAAAAAGATACAAGTACATCAAATAAATATCTTCGTTGTGGCTACATATCATTTCAATATTTGAAATAAATGCCAATAATTAATGTGAGAAGATACTTTTATTTTTTTTTTTTTTTTTTTTTTTTTTTAAGTATTTTTTTTTTTTTTTTATTGTAAAGCTACTATACAGAGGGTCACAGTTACATGAGTGAGGTTATGAGTACACTTCCTCTTGAACATTGTTACCCCCTCCATTGTTTTCCCCCTACCATCCCCTCCCTCCCTCCCTTCCCCGAGGTTCTTTTTTTTTTTTTTTTTTTGATTGTGATTAAATGATTACATAATTTCAAAGTCACAAGTTCATTCTAACTTCCCTGGAGCAAATTGTCTACCACAGTCTGTAATATATAACAGTGTTCACATGTTATATACCATATTTGTGATCAGCAGCATGAGGATATTTAGTAGTGGTTCAACCAGATGAGCGGGAGTTCTTTGTTTCTTAAGTCCTGTTAGTTTTGTCGTATCACTAACCTTTTGGATTTAGCATCCACTTATGAGGGAGACCATGTACCGAGAAGATACTTTTAAATATTTATATTGCTTTTAAATAAATGTATAAGAAAAACACTGATTGTGGTTTATAAAAATAGGTGAAAGAAGCAAGGCAAAGTGTTATAGGCTGTAATCCCAGCACCAGGGACACTGAGGAGAAACAATCATGAGTTCAAGGTTAACCTGACTACCCAGCAAGACCAAGTCCCAATAAACAAAATAAAACAAAAACAAAAGAAAAAGCAGCTAAAAGACTTGAGCAAGCCGGGCACCATAGGCTCATGCTTGTAATCCTAGCTACTCAGGAGGCTGAGATCTGAGGACCCTGGTTCAAAGCCAGCCCAGGCAGGAAAGCCCGTGAGATGCTTATCTCCAGTTAGCCACCAGGAAATTAGAAGTGGCACTGTGGCACAAGAGTAGAGCACTCGCCTTGAGCTGAAGAGCTGAGGGACAGCGCCCAGGCCCAGAGTTCAAGCTCCATGAGTGACAGAAAAAAAAAAAGAACTTGACAGTATTCAACCACCTTCATCCTTCTTGCATTCTTTTATACTTGTCTATATTTTCCATATTTTAGTAGTCTAAATTGTTTCTAGACTTCTGATTACAAGTACTTTCCTTTTTTGCTACAACTTCATACATGTAATGTCCTTAATGTCCTTATTGGATAATTATATGTTAAATAACTATGTTTTCCTATTTTATCTTAGCACAGGATTGAATTAACCAAGAATTTACTGTAAGCCTGAGATAATAACTTTAAAGTTTATCTGAATTTTGGGGAGCACTTTCAAAAACAGCCTGCAGGATAGATGCTCTCTCTGTCAAAGGCGCCTTCCCTCTGCTACTTTTGCCTCAGGTCAGATCTCTAGGCTCAGTCTTTTATCTTGCTCTCTTGGCTTTATCTGACTTCTAGATTCTGCTAAATTGTCCCCAGGCCTATCAGCGCCCTCCTGTGACAAGTTAAAGGCAACTGCCACCAAATCCTGGCAAGTCCTTATATCTGCCAGGTCCCTTATAATTCCCCACCTGTAGCTTGCTGATGGAGAAATTTACAAAAGAGGAAAAGAGAAGCTTAGAAGTCAAAGTTAGAGGCCAAGATCTTTCTGTTGCTTTACAGCTATTATCCTGGGTAATAAGTTCAAAATTAGAACACCTGAGTCAGGAACATTGGATGCTTCCTAATCACTAAATCATACAGTCACTAGAAAATTAGAATGCAAGAGATTTGTGCCTGTAATTAGTGAGAAAAAAACAGTAGTGGAAGTATGGCTAAAGTGGTAGAGCACTAGTCTTGATGAAACTAAGTAGGAATGCAAGGCCCTGAGCTCAAGCCTCAGTACCAGTAAAAGAAAGGCAAGAAACAGATAGACAGATAGTGAAAGAATGAGAGAGATAGTAAAAGAGCAAGAGAGGAAGGAAGGAAAGAAGGAAGGAAGGAAAGAAGGAAGGAAGGAAAGAAGGAAGGAAGGAAGGAAGGAAGGAAGGAAGGAAGGAAGGAAGGGGAAGGAAAGGGAAGGGAAAGGAAAGGAAAGGAAAGGAGGAAGGAAGGAAGGAAGGAAGGAAGGAAGGAAGGAAGGAAGGAAGGAAGGAAGGAAGGAAGGAAGGAAGGAAGGGAGGGAGGGAGGGAGGAAGGAAGGAAGAAAATTTAGTTGAGCTAAAATAAACAGATGGACTTCAAGTCCTAATGAGGCCCCTAAGACTGGAGCATCCTGTCCTCCAGACTCAGGTGTATCATCAGATACCAGTCCTTCCAATAAACCACCCTTTTTAGGTCTGTTTGATATAGCTTTCTACCCCTTGCAAAGCAGGGATGCTACCAAAACAAAGAACAAGCAGGCTGCTTTTGAAGTGAGCCCAGGTATTAACCGCTGAAAGTAATAGGAGATAGAGTACTGATGAAATCTCTGATCCAAACTATGTTGTTCTGGTTGAAAAAACTACTCAATCAGGTTATTTGAGACAAATTGCTTATTACTCTGAGACATGTTCAAGGGAAAAAAACCCAACCATGTGTGTATTCAAAGGTATACAAGTCACCTGAACCAGAAAGTCTGCAGCTGAGGTAGTACTGCAGCAGTGGCACTAAAGACAGCCTACTGCCTCTCTCTCTCGGGGGTGTTTGACCTTCAGTGAATCAGCACTACCATCTTTCTGGGCCTGCCTTCTCAACTATTCATCCTGCACCTGGCTGTGAAAATAGCCATCTAGCTACTGCACCTCTATGGCTTTCTGATTCTGGTACATACTAAACTCTAAATTTCCCTTTGTGTTACTTATTACAAATTCCCAAGAGAGAAGACGACTTTTGTGTGTGTGTGTGTGTGTGTGTGTGTGTGTACTGAGGCTTGAAACTTGGGGACTGAACTCTATCCCTTAGCTATTTTTTCTCAGAGGCTCAAATGCTGCTTAACTGGAGGTAAGAATCTCATGGACTTTCCTGCTAGAGCTAGTGTTGATCCTTGAGCCTCAGATCTCAGCTTCCCGAGTAGCTAGGATTTATAGGCATGAGCCACCAGTGTCTGGCATGCTTATCTGTTTAA
Organism: Dipodomys spectabilis; assembly: GCF_019054845.1. Classification (NCBI taxonomy): domain Eukaryota; kingdom Metazoa; phylum Chordata; class Mammalia; order Rodentia; family Heteromyidae; genus Dipodomys; species Dipodomys spectabilis. The sequence goes on from NW_024870681.1 coordinate 9,820,219, forward strand.
ACCAAAGTACAGAGGCAAAGGTTGCTGCATATAATTTATAGGTACCTTCTTGGAAGACCAGGTGTCCAGTGAGCTGTGGGCCTGGTATGTAACTCACTGTCCACTCAGGAAGAGATTTTACCAGGAAGGGATATGGGCATGGCCAGTAACATTTGTCATCTCTAATCAAGTTCAGGTAACTGTAGTTTGAACTCTTGCCAATAAGAACAATTAGCCACGTTGTAAACATGGGCAACCCATTCCCCACAGACCCTCTCTAATTATCTCGGGTTGGCATGAGAGTTCACCTTCTGGTGCTTGTAGGCACGTGTGCCATCCTCCACCTCACAGTATACCTTCTTCAAGTCCCCAGTCCCTCCTGCACCTGCCTTAAATACTCTGCAGTGAGCTAGACTACTCCACTCAGTTGGGAGTCTATTAATTTTTTTTCTCCCCTTAACCACACTAAAGACTTTGCTTAGTAAAGCACTTTGAAGATTTAGAAAGCGACTGCTCAGTCGGTTTAGGATTTATATCCCAAACAGATGTGCCAAGAAGTCATAGGAATCAAACTGCTGTTCTGTGAGTAGAATAATGTATTAACTTGCCTTTTAGTAGTTTCGATCACACAGCTGTACAAATTGCAGTGGAGTCTTCATAGCTAAAGATGCTTTTTATCAAAAACACGTCACTCAAATTGGGTATGGGAGCACATGCCCAGGACTCAGGAGGCTGAAGCAAAAAAAAAAAAAAACAAAAACAAAAAAAAAAAACCCAAGAGTTCAAGGCCAGTCTGATCTACACAGGGGAACCCTGATTAAAAAAAAACAAATATACAAAAATCCAACAAACATAACAAAAGAAAAAAAATCATAGCTCCTTCAGGGTAAAAGTTATAATATAGCAGATACAATGGGAATATTCATACATCTAGCAGTCTTGTGAAATATGTCTTATTGTCTGAAAGAAAATCATCCAGTTAGTGTAGATATGCTTGTATTTACTCACCTTGAGGAATCCTCTGCCCTTCATCATAATAACTAAACTGGATTTTTTTAAGTGCCAATAATTTAAAAAAAATCAACCTCCTAAATAAACCCAAGTGACAATGGCTCACATTTATAATCCTAGCTACTTAAGAGGCTGAGATGTGAACATTGAGGTTTGATGCCATCCTGGGTAGAAAAATCTGAGACTCTTATCTCCAATTAACTATCAAAAATCCAAAACTGGAATTTAGTGCTGAGGGTTCACACCTGTAATCCTAGCTAGTTCAAAGCCAGCCTGGGCAAGAAAGTCCATGAGACTCTTATCTCCAATTAAACACCAAAAAGCCAGAAGTGGAGCTATGGCTCAAGTGGTAAGTTCTTGCCTTTAGCCAAAAAGGTCAGCAACAGCACTCAGGTCCCAACTTCAAGCTCCAAGACTATCTCACAAAACAGCCAGAACTTGGGGCTAGGAATGTGGCCTAGTGGTAGAGTGCTTGCCTAGCATGCATGAAGCCCCGGGTTTGATTCCTCAGTACCACATACACAGAAAAAGCTGGAAATAGTGCTGTGACTCAAACGGTAGAGCTCTAGCTTTGAGCTGAAGAGCTCAGGGACAGTGCCCAGGCCCAGAGTTCAAGTCCTATGACCAACAAAAATAAAACCCAGATATGGAGATGTGATGCAAGTGACTCAAGTTGTAGAGCACCAGCTGAGAGCAAAACAACCAAATGAGAGCATAAAATCCTGAGTTCAAACTCTACTACTAGCACCAACAAAAGAAAACACAAACCTTGTAGATTCATCTTTGAGTCTGAGCCTCAGTTTCTTCAACTGAAAATTGGAATATTAGTATCCATTTTATGGGATCATGAGAGGTGGCAATGAGACAATGTTTATAAAAAGAGGTTAGCCAACTGTCCTATATAACAAGTAGTCAATAGATATTACTATAGTTGTCATTAAATTTTAAATTTCTTTTCTTCTTTTTATTAGAGTACATTAGTTGTACAAGGCAGGGCTTCATTGTGCCATTTCCACACAAGTACAATCTTACTCCCCAACACTGTTCCTTATCTCCTCTCCCTTCTTCAATAATTTCAACAGGCTAAATTGTTCTATTTTCTTTTCTTTCTTTCTTTCTTTCTTTTTCTTTTTTTTTTTTTTCTTTTTTTGCTAGTCCTGAAGCTTGAACTCAGGGCCTGGGCACTGTCCCTAAGCTTCTTTTGCTCAAGGCTAGAATTCTACCACTTGAGCCACAGGGCCACTTCCAATGTTTTCTGCTTATGTGGTACTGAGGAATTGAACCCAGGACTTCATGCACAGTAGGAAAGTACTCTACCACCAAGCCACATTCCCACCCCTGTTCTATTTTCATACATACAAAAAAGTGCTTCAAGCATAATTGACCTCCTTCACCCTCCTTGTTTACTCAATTCCCTCCTACACTCCCCAGCAGAGCCCATTTTAGATTCCTGTCATCCGTGTGTGTGTGTGTGTGTGTGTGTGTGTGTGTGTGTGTGTGTGTGTGTGAGAGAGAGAGAGAGAGAGAAAGAGAGAGAGTGGGTGTGTATTGATTCCCCCCCCCCCCTTTTTATTTCAGACAAGATCTAACTTACCCAGAGTGGGCTTGAACTCATGATCCTTCTGTCTTGGCCTCCCAACTAGCTTTATTTATGCCTGGGATTAAATTTCATTTCTCACCTTATATTTTAAGGTGTTTTTCACATGTTTCTCCTTATAGCCTAAAAACAATGTGTGGGTGGCATGCTGGTGATTATATTGTCATTTTATAGCATAGCAAATAGTAAAGAGATGTCAGTGACTTTTATAAAACCCATGGACATAGGCCACCTCTCTGACCTCTAGTTGAGTGTTGTTTCTGCACAGTACTTAAGTTCTGTGACAGGGATGTTAGTGAAAGGAGAAGCTTTAAGGTTATACTAAAGGAAAAATCCTCCACAATTTTCATCTAAGAATAGTTACTCCACTAGAAATACTGTGTGGGCATCTATTTTTGGCAGCCTGCAAAGCTAGAGGGCCCATTAGAAGGGATACAATTAGATCTCTTTTTTTCTAAGCAAGCACTTATCATGAGCCACACCTTTAGCCCTTTTGCTTGTGTGCCATTTTCCCAAATTACATTTTTATTATCTTTATTGTATTTTGTTTTTGAGATAGGATCTCCCTAACTTTGCCAGCTTCTGGCACCCTGCCTAGGTTTCTATTGTAATAAGAGAGATTTACTTCCTACATGGATGTTATTTGTACTAGACTAAATTTACATATTAATCAATTTTAGTTAATTTTATGCAAATATGTCTGCTGATAGTTGAGTATTTTTCAGATTGTTTGGAAAATGGCTAAACTAAAATCAACATTTAACAATTAGAAAGTGAAATCAAAGTTATTATTTTTATATTATGTCTGAGAGGAAAAACTGAAAAGGTAGTGTTAATTCTTAAAATAAATTCCTACTTACTCACCAATTTAAAATGATTTTTCTTGTTTTCTATATTTCCCCCATACTTTAATAGTTTGTAATTATCACTAAAATTATCTTTGAGTTGGATGAATTACCTGGCTCCAATATAGTTTTACTTGTGTGTGTGTTTGTGCATATTTAATGTGATGAGACTTACACTATCTTTTCAAGTTCATAACTTGCTCTCCCTTCAAAAATTCTATCAAAGGGGCTGGGAAGGTGGCTCAGTGGTAGAGTGCTTGCCTTGCATGCCTGAGGCCCTGGGTTCGATTCCTCAGCACCACATAAGCAAAAAGAAAAAAGCCGGAAGTGGCGCTGTGGCTCAAGTGGTAGAGCGCTAGTCTTGAGTTGAAGAGCTGAGGGACAGTGCCCAGGCCCAGAGTTCAGGCCCACGACTGGACCAAAAAAAAAAAAAAAAAATTCTATCAAAAAATTTCAGAATCTCATATCCACTTATGGGAGAATGTTTACTAGCCATAACACATGCGATTTTCCCTTCAAGAAAAGTGAGGATTAATTTGTTTCCATAATGGTAGGCTACTTTAGTGGTTTATTAGGATTTATTCATTGTGAGTTGTAAGAAATTATTCTTAAAATTTCTGTATAATGCCGGGCACCAGTGGCTCACGCCTGTAATCCTAGCTACTCAGGAGGCTGAGATCTGAGGATCGAGGTTCAAAGCCAGCCCGGGCAGGAAAGACCGTGAGACTCCTATCTCCAATAAACCACCAAAAAATCGGAAGTGGCCCTGTAGCTCAAGTGGTAGAGCGCTCGCCTTGAGCTGAAGAGCGCAGGGACAGCACCCAAGCCCAGAGTTCAAGCCCCACGACCAACCAAAAAAAAAAAATTTCTGTAATAACATTTCATTCTTTTCAGTATCAATAAAATGTGAAATTATAATTTATTATAAAAATAGAAAGTAATTCTTCACAGATAATTAAGTTAAACGTGTGTGTGTGTGTGTGTGTGTGTGTGTATGTGTGTGTGAGAGAGAGAGAGAGAGAGTATATGCATGCGCATGTGTGCTGACACTGGGGCTTAAACTCAAGGCCTGTGCACTGTCCAAAAGATAAGGATCTCCTGGACTTTCATTCCTGGGCTGCTTTCAAACCAAGATCCTCAAGAAATATAGGCATGAGCCACCAGCACCCAGTTTAAGCTAAGATCTTAAACATCTGAGTCTGTATTTCCTAATGCATTCAGTCTCATGTATCATCTATGAACCTCTCCTCGCACAGTTGGTTTTTAGTTTTTGAAGGTGATGATTAGAGAAGAAGGGCAAGAAGAGAGGATATATTGATATATGCTAATAATTTTTTTTTGGTTGGTCCTGGGGCTGAACTCTGGGCCTGGGTGCTGTCCCTCAGCTCTTCACTTCAAGGTTAACACTCTACCTCTTTGAGCCACAGCATCACTTCTGGTTTTCTGGTGGCTACTTGGAGATAAGAATCTCATGGACTTTCCTGCCCGGGCTGGCTTTGAACTGTGATCCTCAGATCTCAGCCTCCTGAGTAGCTAGAATTATAGGTATGAGTCACTGGTGCCCGGCAATGCTAATAAATTTTAAAATTAATTGTGATATCTATAATCTCATCTACTCAAGAGGCTAAGGCAGGAAGATTATAAGTTTGAGGCTAGGTTAGGCAATTATTTTGGGAGAAAGCCTCAAAATAAAATTAAGAAGACCAGACATAGTAGCTCACATTGTAATCTCAACTACTTGGGAGGCAGAGATCAGGAGGATCACAGTTCAAAGCTAGACTGGGCCGAAAGTTTGCAAGACTCCCAACTCAACCAATAACTAGGTATGGTAGTGCATGCCTGTCATCCCAGCTCTTCATGGAAGCATAAATAGGATGATCATAGTCAGACTAGCCCAGACAAAATCTTGAGATTTTAGGCTAGAGGCAAGATTCAAGCAGTAGAGGATCTGCCTACCAAGCACAAGTCCTGAGTTCAAAACCCAGGGCTGAAAAAAAAAGCAAGATGCTATTCCAAAAAATAATTAAAGCATAATTGGGGGCATGACTCTAGTGGTATAGTGCCAGAGTTTCAACACAGTACTACAGCTCAGTAGTAGAGCTCTTGTCTAGCATATATGAGACCCTGGGTTCAGTTCCCAGTACAGTAAATATTCATTAAATATTGTGAATGTACAGTAGACTTTGAAATTTCAAAACATTTGTCCAGAGGCCTTTATGAGTCCCCAAATTTAAAAGAAATAAACCAGCAAAAATAAAAATGGCAAGAATATTCAGAGCAGGGGGAGGGGTGGGAAAGGGGGGAGCAAGGGGTGGGGGTGGGGGGGAAGATGGGAAGGGATGGGAAGGGGAAACAAAGGAGGAGGCAACAATGCTTGATAAGAAATGTACTCATTACCTTGCCCATGTAATTGTAGCCCCTCTGTATGGTATTTTCACAATAAAAAAAAAAAAAAGACTATTCAGAGCACCTGAATAGTAAGTATGAGGCCCTAAGTTTAACCAGTACCACAAGAAAAAAACAGCATCAACAACAACCCTTTCTAGCAGAAAATGGTCTACAGACAAAAGTAACAACTTACCTAGGGAAAAGCAGGACACGAAAGAACTTTAAGCTGGAATCCTACTACACATATGACATTAAACTCTTTAGTTATAAACGATCATTCATTCCATTGCATTGACCTAGTGATCCTCAGCTAACTTTTTGATACCTTACTGATGTCACGCTAGTAAGAATATGTTTATTTGCTGTGTGCGCAATGTCTCAATCCTATAATCCTAGTTATTTTGGAGATGGATGTCAAGAAATCATAGTTCATAAAAAGATTTCATGTGAGTCTATCTCCCTCAATGGCTGGACACAGTAGCACAAACCTATCATCACAAGCATGATAGCCAGGCACAGTAACATAGGATTGTCATCCCTAGAGACACAGCAAAGGACAAAGGAGGATCACAGGCTGGCCTGGACATAAAATGAGACTCCCTTGAGAATAAGCAAAAAGAGACTAAAGACATGGCTCAAGTGGCAGAGAGCCTGAAAGGCTTTGATTAAAGAAAAGTACCTAAGCCAAACTGGTCTAATTTTTATAATTCATGATCTCAATGTGTGTGTCAAGTGTGAAGCACTTAAATAGAAGGCTGTCTCTTCTTATGTGGGTGATGCACAGGTCATGCTGGGCAAGTAGAAGCAGAAGAATAATTACAAGAGCAAAAGGACTTCAAGGTACCAGCTTTCTGCAGCACAGGTAGAGTCTCCATCTCTGAAGCATCACACTGAAACCAGATGCTTAGCTTTGTGACTTCCTCTTCTCAGAAGCCAAGATAAGAAGAAAAATATACCTAAGTCAGTGGTGTTATCAGGAAGTGATTATTATTTTGTTGAATACATAATACCTTTGGGACTTTGGATGAAAGTATTCATTTAATGATTCCTGGAATGAATCAACATTCAACAAAGAGTCGTACATAAACTCTGCTTGCTTCAGGCTACCAGAGGCAGTTATGACTCTATCATGTGTATTCTTTGTAATTTTTCTTTTTCATCTGATTTTTCCTTTTGTGTAGTGCTTGGGATAAAACTCAGAGGTTCATGTGTGATAAGCAAGAGCTCTACCACTGAGCTGCATTTCAAGCCCCTTCTCTTTCTCTGAAAGTCATTCTCTCACCTAGGTATCCTTTAGGAATCAAGTTTAGATATAAAACAATAGCAGCTGAAATTTAGCCCTACAGAGAATAAATCACCTGATACAACTCCTTTCCATTAACAGCAATCCACTAATAACCACATAGGCTGCCTTTAAACTAACCTGATATTCAAGAGCCAGTGAAGTTGTAAATCTATGAGTCAAAGTCTTACCATATCTAATTCTATGTTTTTAAGAGTTCCTGAAAGTGTGTACATTTGTGCATGTGTGTGTGTGTGTGTGTGTGTGTGTGTGTGTTTCAGCACTAGAGCTTGAACTCAGGGCCTGAGTTGTTTTTGGTTTTGGTTTTTTTTTTTTTCTCAAAGCTAGTGCTCTACCACTTGAGCCACAGCTCTACTTCTGGCATTTTGGTGCTTAACTAGAGCTAAAAGTCTCACAGACTTTCTTGTCTAGGCTAGTTTTGAACAGCAACACTGAGATCTTAGCCTCTTTAACAGCTAGAATTTTAGGTGTGAGCCATCAAAACTCAGCTGAAAGTACATGTGTACATTTGTAACTAACATTTTTCCAATATTAAGACTGAAATTACATACAGGGCTTTCTAATACTCTGCAGAACATGAACTTTTTTTTTGTAATGTTGGAGTTTGAACTCAGAAACTCATGTTTGCCTGATCACTTGAATCACACCTCCAGACGCTTATTTTTTCATTATTTTTTGAATAATAAAAGGCCCATGATATTCCGCTTTACCATTCTCACATAGTCAGGATGACAGGTGTGTGCTACCAGGACAACCTAATTTTATTGGATGAGACTTTTTTTTTTTAAACTTTTTCCCTGGGCTGGTCTGGATCCTTTTGATCTAAGCCTCCTGAGTTATAGGTATTAGCCACTGTGCCCTACCTCTGTGTGTGTGTGTGTGTGTGTACACATATATTTACCTCCGGCACCTGCAAGAGCTAAGGTCAGGAGTTTCATAAGTAAGTGAACTGGATTGGTAGCAGTAGTGGAAGAGCTGGGTCAGAAGAGAAAAAACAGTACGGGAATAATATACCAGACAGCAAATATATATAATATACAAATAATATACCAGAGACTGAGGGTTAAAAAAATTGGGGAAAGACATGAGGGCAAGTATGAAACATAGTAACGTTTATCCTAAGATACAGTTACACGTAAGATAGAGACTGTATTTCTACTCCTGCCCCGCCTCGCCACTTATATTAAACTTAAACCTTGTTCAGTACCTAGAAGTCTCTTGCCAGAGCCCCTTAAAGGAAATTACATTCTTGGGAAAGGTTTCCACATAAAAAAAAATCTTATAAATAAATCCATCAGGTTTCTTACAAATGGACAACTGTTGCAATCCTCCCTTCCCCTCATCCTTTCTTCTTTCTTCCTCTTCCTCTTCCTTCCTCTCCTTATTTCCACCATGTCTCTGGTTTACCAGACAACTCTTGGTTCTGCCACCACCACAAGTAGGTTAGATAGTCACACAGAATGCCTAGAAATCTCCTGTGGGATGGCAGCAGCTGGAGAAGCCGCCTTCAGGTGGAGCAGGGGAGTTAGAAGAGAAGCAGAAACTAGGCGGAGGGAGACAGCAGGAGCTGTCCCGCTCTGCCTCCAGTGGCTTCTATAGAGCAGATTCTGTCCTGTGAGGTCCAGAGTGTCCTCTTCTGTTCTCAGGACAGGAAATTCTCACCCTACCATCGCTCCTGTCTCCTCCACCACCCGCCCATTGCCGAAACCTCTGCTCTTTCTCGAACTTCGAACTCCAACCCAAAGGATGATCTTTAAACTGTTCTCAATCCCCTCCCCCCAGTTTACCTCACTCCCACCATCTTCCAGTGTAACTGCCTTTACCCCCTGAATTTCTGGAAGAATTCATGTCCCTTTCTTTATAGCACTGGTCACCTGGAGCCTTGTCATGCACTTTAAATCCTTGCTTCAATGCCTTTCTTGGATAAGACCCACATCTGGTTTATCTCTACATTCCCTATGGCACCTGCCACAGTGCCTTTACATAGCAGGTACTGGATAACATGCCATGAAACAACTCCCTGGCCCTTGCTCCACACAGAAGCCATTTCCCTGGAGTCTGGGTAGGTGTTTATTCCAATTCCCTTGCATACTTGGGAATTTCCTCTGTCCCTCTCATCTTCTTTCTCAGTTCTTTCTCTCTCCAATTTCTATCTCCCACCCCCTGCTGCCCAGCCCAATCTCCTAATTAGGCCCACACAATGCTCCTTTAAAGACATGTTCTTTTGGCAGCTGCAAGTCCTCCCCCCTCCCTTTCTGATGTTTATATCCTTAACTCTACTGATACAGGTTGCCCTGGAGGCTCACTCTAACCAGACTTCACCTGTTCAAAAGTGACAGGCAGAAAAGGCTTCACATCAGCTTGCTCTGCCTCAGCAGCCCTAGGGAGGGCTTATCTTGGAACTGAGCCCGACATTAATAACACGGTGAAGAGAGGAGACAAGAGGAGCACCTGCCTTGTAATCATCGTACATTAGCCTTTTTATGGAAGCAGTTTTTCTTGCAGGGGGCAAGACCTAACATGTTCTAGAAATAAATTCATGTAATGATAAGCTGGGTTCTATTGTAACTTATATTTACCCTTTTGCTGATCTTAAAGTACCAAACATGAAAGAAAATATGCCTATAAGGACTGAATACTGTGATTTTGTTCGGTCAAGGCCTAGCACACACACACACACATGCATGCTTGTACACACATGGCCCCAAACACACACACATGCCTGCACACACATGCCCAACACACACACACATGCATGCCTGTACACACATGCCCCCAAACACACACACACACACATGCCTGCATATACATGCCCCCAACACACACACACACACACACACACACACACACACACTTTTTAGAGAAATTTTTCTAACCGTGACTCTGCTACAATTAAAGAGGAGTTTGATCTGCCACTTCTTAACTGTGAGATTTCTGGGCTTATAGAAGTATACTTGTCTAGTTCCAGGCCCTACAGCAAGTAATTAAATCTGAGTAGATTTTTTTTTGTTCAGTAAGTGATTTCAGGACTTTCTTTGAACTCTTATCTCTTAATTCTTATACATACCACCTACCTGAATTTCCCTTCTTAGGAAGAAGTTTCATTAGACAGTGTGATGTAGGGTGAGCAATTATAATGAAATTCCAACACTAACTAGAGCACACACTACTAGCTGTCTTTCCCAAACATAATAGAAGGACTCTCCTTCCTTTCTGACAGAATCCCTGTATCAGGGAAGACATTGATGTGACAGCTGAAAGACCAGTTTCCCTTATAAACCTCAGGGCCTCCTGACTGCATCCTGGGCAATTAGATAAAAGCAGTTATGAAAGAGTTGGAACAGATTCCTTAGGTGTGAACTTAAATCAGATGCGAGGCATAGTCAATTTTCCCTTTGTTTCCCTGTATTGAACATGGATGTGATGGCTAGATTTCCAGAACCATCTTCAACCATCACTTGCTGTGTGCCAGAAGTCCATCTGACACTGATAACTGGTCTCTCTGATAACTGTGAAGCTACCAGGCCTGCCCTAAACATCTCCTTCACGTGAAAGATTAATGAGCTACCATATTAAACCATCGTTATCTTCAATTTTCATTTATGTACATCTGAATCTAATCGCTACTGATGAACATGCCTACTAACACATTTTATTGAGTTTTAAATGGACAAATCAGGGTTTAAACATCTTTCTTCCTCTCAAATACATTATTAAATGACCACAAGCCTATCTCTTTTAATTTTTAAATAATTTCCTTTGAGGCTATCGTGGCTGTAAAGAGGCAGGAGGAAGCTTCTAGATGCTGGTAAAGTTGGTTTCTTGAGGTATTCAGTTAGTGAAAATGTATTGAGTTGTGCTAAAGGTTTATGCATTTCTCTTAATACATTTTATACATCAATAAAATTTAAAAATATATCGATTGTAAAAAAATTTAGTGGAATTACCAATTTATGTAAGATTAGAGATTTTAAAAGGCAAAACCTCTAGAGAATTGCAAAGATAAAATGGTGAATGAGAAATTAAATAATGAATGTAAATTATTTAGTGTTAATCTATTTAGTTATACATCCCATGAATGTATTTGGAAAACCTACTATACACCAAGCACCAGGGATAAGTCCTACTGTTAGGACTAATTAGTGTAATTGCATTTTGTTTGTTTGTCCTGGTACTCACAATCTCTCTGCTTCAGCTTCCTAACTGCCGAAGTCCATATTACACATGTATAGAGATACATATTACAGTTATATACCACTTACTTTATCTGGCTATTTACCTATTTTGTTGTGCTCCTCTTACCAGACTGCAAGTTTCGTGGGTGCAGAGACTAAACTGTTAAGTTCCTGTTATTCACATAGTTGTTTCTCAGCATTAGGCAAATGGTGGTTCTGTGCGTATATATGTGTGTGCGTGTGCGTGCACACCTGTATATGCCAGCACAGGACCTAGCATGCTCTCATTTGTTTTTGTCATCACGGCTGGTACTTTATCTAAATTGAGTTAAACCTCTACTTTTTGCTGGTTAATTGGAGATGAGAGTCTTATGCAATTTTCTGCTTGGGCTGGCTTTGAACTTCAATCTTCAGATCTCAGCCTCCAAAGTAACTAGAATTACAGTTGTGAGTCACTAGTGCATACCATCAAATGTTGGTTCTTAATTGAACAATTAAGTGGATATATTACAGGTTAAATAACCTCTTGTAGACCACTAGGAAAATGTATTTCAAATTCCAAACAACTGTCTTACAAATGATCTTTTAGAATTCATTTGTAAATTAGGGGCAATCTAGGGCTCTCCAACATGAGTATTAAATCATGAACTACAAGGAGTATTTTAAGCAGTTTTCTTAAAGCTTCAAAAATTATGTAGTCTACAACATAAGAGGGTGAAAATCATAATGCAATTATCACAAGAAACCATCAAAAGCCTCTAACCACAATGGTTAAAAAGAGTGGAACAGATTAACTTTTTGATATCATAATGAGAATGCAAACACTATGACTAACACATACCATATCAAAATAGAACATTTTCATTGCATGGAAAAAAGAAAAGATGTCTGTGTTTTAAGCAATCAAAGAACAAAATTGAAAATGCAAGCGACTGGAAAATGGCAGTCCACAGAAATTCTCTGTTAAAAAAATACAGTACATGTATAACTTACAACTTGTTAGTTAATTTTAAAGTTAAACACTTGGGGATTTAAAAAATTACCTAGATTCCAGAGATCAATATCAGTTTGACATCTGCAACGCATCTATTTTGGGGTGTATTTTCAGCCCACAGTCCTTTCTGTTGAAATGGTTTCCTGACAAAAGAGCAGGCCTAGATAGTCATTTTTGTCAAGCACTTCAGTCACAGTTCTTTGGACAATTGGAGAATGTGCAACCCAGAAAGCACCAGTTAGAATCTTTACTCTGAGAGCATGAATCAGTATACATTGAGTAGGTAGGTGTATATGGGCTTCACAACGTGGTCTCGAGTAGAATTGAGGCAGAATTGGCATCCGTGACAGACCAAAGTTTACAAAAGTCAAAATTATGGTGACCAGAAAAGTAGAAGTGAGCAAAGGAAGCCTATTTTGAAACAAAGAAAAAGGAATCAATATGCAAAGGACAGAGGTAAGAGCCTGTGGTCGGAGGGCAGGGTAAGGGAGTGAGGAGTTGTGTTTCTGAACTTTCAGTTCTCATGAGTAGAGGCTATCTCTGGTTTTTGCTTTTTTTTTCTTTCTTTCTTTCTTTCTGTTTCTTTTTGAGACAGGTTCTCACTAGGTAGCCCAGGCTGGCCTCAAATTCATGATCCTCCTGCATCAGCTTCCTGAGTGCTAGCATTATAGACACCAACAACCAAGTTACTCATCAGTTAACTCTCCTGTCCTTGCCCAATGCCTTCAAACTTACTTGTATTTGACTAAATATTTCTTTAGCACTCACCATTTGCACTAAGGCTATAGAAATCAAGGGGAAAATGATGAATTTATTGGTATCAAGTGGTCTAATTACAAAGAGTATAGAAGCAGATAATTATAAGGCAGTGTAATGAGCATAACAACAGTAGAGATAAGTGCAAGTTACCATGAAAGAAGAGGATCCAGGGCGAACCTCATCCAATGTTGTATTTGAATGAATGTATGTTAAATTTTACATCTTGTAATCAAGAGAATCTCTGCTTGGATGCCTATTTAGATAAAAACAGGCAGGTGCAAATGGCTCAGCCCTGTATCTTAAGATATTTAGTTGACTGAGATCTTAGGACAGTGGTTGGAAGCCACCCTGGGCAGGAAAGTCCATGAGATTCTTATTTCCACCAAAAAAAAGCTGAAAGTGGAGCTGGAGCTCAATTGATAGAGAACTAGTCTTGAGGACAAAAGCTAAGGTACAATGTCCAGACTCTGATTTCAAGCCCCAGTACCGGCACTAAACAAATACATAAATATATTTAAATATGTAGGTATGGTTCCTCCTTTACTTGCTTGCTCTCTAGGACTTTAGGTTAAGAAAGCAAGCAGATTACCTAGGTTAAAATTTAGAAGGAAATGGTGCTGTGGCTCAAGCGGTAGAGCACTAGCCTTGAGCTGAAGAGCTCAGGGACAGCGCCCAGGCCCAGAGTTCAAGCCCCACAACTGACAAAAAAAAAAAAAATTAGACTCTACCATGCATCAACATATGACCTAGAGAATATAAATTATATAACCTTTATGTACATCAGATTTTTTTTCTTTTTTTCTCATAGGATTGCTATGAAAGCTTAGTGGGTAATTTATATGTGAAGCTTTGGAAGTATTGACATTTGGAAAGTGCTCAGCAGTTGTTAGTTGCCATTTTTATTATTGTTGTGGCTGTTATGTTAATCTTGTATTTGTTGAGATTTGAAGAAATGTCAGCTGGGAAAGTATGAGTAGCAGCACTTTTTTGAGATTGTCTGCCATATTTCAGGTCTGGTTCTCATCTCTGATAGTATATATAAGAAACCAGCTCTCTTTTTCTCTTCCTCCTTCCCTCCCCCATCTCACCATTGTGGACACACACACACACACACACACACACACATATGTGTGCCAGTTATTGATCACAATACATTTTTATTGTCAAAGAGTATGCTCCAATAAGGTAGTGGCTCTACTGACTCAACTCTGCTATCAGAGACCTGAGAAGACCAGTGTCCTTAGAATATTATTTTTTCTTAGTAACAGAGTCATTTCATGCCTGCTCTCTGGGGGTACTCACACATCACCTTGAGTGAGTTCTGAGTGTGCCCAACTCTTCAGTCTCATTTTAGCAATAGGCCTGTCATTCTTGCTCATGGATGATTATGTCTATCACCTTTTGAGTCTTTTTATAATTTTATTTCTCATAGAAAATCTTGATTGCAACTTTAGGGGAGCAGTTACCCTTAGCATGAAGGATCATGTCAACTGTTTAAAAATAACTGTGTTCGGTTTAAAATTACTATGTGCTTCTAGCCATGATAAAATGAACTAATATTCCTTGAGTCTAAAATTGTCTTCCTCCCATCTTCTTGGAATCCTTGCTATTTAGATAACTCCAGAGGGGCAAATGCTTAAAGCATTGACTCATCTACGTGAGAGAGAACACTTGGCACTTAAGTATGCTTTAATAGCTATCACTCTACAGAACAGATGTTTGTATGTTTCATGGGCATCATAAATATTAAGAATGATGCTATATGGTTTGGAAAGCATTTTCCATTAATTGTTAATGCTCACTGTGTAGATAAAAGAGAGAAATTCCTCAGGGGGGAAATCAGGTACATTTTTATGTCTAACATTACTGTATTTCAATTTCAGGGTTGAAGCTAGAAAGAATTAGTCTCCAATTTCTGGAGTATCATCTGAAAATTCTAATTAATGTTATGCTTGAGTGTGTTCCTTAGAGCTCCATTCTTAGATATGTGATGTGTAACTATGGTAGGAGATGTGGTGGAAGGAAAGGGCAGACATGAATTCAAAGGCTATCACCTCTTCCTAGTTCCAGGATCATGGACTTAGCCTATCTGAATTTAGTTATTAGACTGACAAAATAGAGGATAATAAATGATAATAGCATCTAGCTTAGAGATAAGATATGTATATATGTTTAAATTGATATAAAGGCTAGGTAGATAACCTATGCTGACTGATTACAATCAATCCACACTGTAATCAATCCACTCTGCATCAAATTAGAAATGGTGAGTAAATGTGAACTATTCTGGCCAATCTGTGTTTAAATTATTTGAAATTTTGGCAAGATTGCTCAGTTTCTGACCATCGAATAGAAGGCTTTGCCCAAATCCCTCACTGATGTCCCATATGCAGATTGGGTATATATGGGTGTTTTCTATACGCCCACTGCATTATTCTTTTGTGTGTATGAGTGTTGTGTGTGTGTGAGAGAGAGAGAGAGAGAGAGAGAGAGGGAGAGAGAGAGGGAGAGAGAGAGAGAGTTTTCAAGCATTAGGGCTTGAACTAGGTGCTGTCTCTGAGCTTCTTTTGCTCAAGACTAGCACTCTACTACTTGAGCTACAGCTCCACTTCCAGCTTTAGTAGTTTATTGGAGATAAGAGTCTCACAGACTTTCTGCCCAGGCTATCTTCAAACCATAATCCTCAAATGTCAGTCTACTGAGTAGCTAGGATTACAGACATGAACCACTAGTGCCTGGCATCATTATTCTCTCTCTCTCTTTTTCTCTCTCTCTCTCTGTCTACCCTCCCTCTCTCCCTCTCTCTTTCTCCTTTCCCTTCCCTTCCCCTCTCTCCCTCCATCCTTCCTTCTCTCCCTCTCTCCCTTCCTTCCTTTCTCTCTCTTTTTCTTCCTTCCCTTTCTTCCTTCCCTTCCCTTCCTTCCTTCCTTCCTTCCTTCCTTCCTTCCTTCCTTCCTTCCTTTCTTCCTTCCTTCCTTCTCTCTTTTCCTTCTCTCCTTCCTTTCTTCCTTCCTTTCTTTCTTTCTTCTTTCTTTCTTTCATCAGGGTCTCACTATATAATCTAAGCTAGCTTCTCTGAATGCTTTTGCTTCAGCCTCTTGAGTGCTACAAATGTACACTACCACACATAGTTATTTGTTTATTTGTTTGTTAATTTAATTATTTATTTTTGTCAGTTGTGGGGCTTGAACTCAGTGCCTGGGTGCAGTCCCTGAGCTTGTCTATGCTCAAGGCTAGCACTCTACCACTTGAGCCACAGTACTACTTCTAGTTTTTGAATGGTTAATTAGAGATAAGAGTCTCACAGGGACTTTTCTGCCCAGGCTGGCTTTAAACCACAATCCTCAGATCTTAGCTGCCTGATTAGCTAGGATTACAAGTGTGAGCCATTGGTACTTGGCTTCATTCATTTATTGAAGGTCCATTAAACACCCAATATAGTCTCTAACTTAAGCTCATGAACTAGTAGAATACTTAGATACAAAACTAATTAAAATATTACGCTAAGTATTATAAAACTCTGAAGGAACACATAGTTCTGCTTAGGTAAGAGACATAAGATGTATATTAAGAAATCCAGGAACCTACATATGGGATGTCATGAAAACCAGAAATAATCTGGTTAACTCAGGGTTCTGTCCAAACTCATTACTCTCTGGATAATTTGGCTCTTCCCATCCCCCAAAAGACAATGCTTTCAGATGGAAATTAAACATACGTGCATGCACACACGCACGCACGTGAACACACACACATACACACACACACACACACACATACACACACACACAAACTAGCAAACAAAAACCTCTCTAGAGCTGACCTATGTATGTTGATTAGTTTTGCCAATGAGCAGCTGCAGATGAAGTCAACTGAAATTCTGAAATCAAATCATGCATAGTACCAAGCTGTTTTTTCTGGAATGAATTTTAAACTGTTGCGCTAAGTCTAAATTTTAAATCCTTTGGTATATCTCCCAAATAGTCTGATTCAGTAAATTGCAAAAGAAAATAGAAATGAGAACAAGAATTATAGAAAAATGAGATTTCTTTTTTAAATAACTTTGACTCTACATCAGCCAGTAGGAGTTGATGAAACCCTCTTTTTATGGTTTTTTTTTTTTTCTCTCTGGCACTAGGGATCAAATCCAGGGTCTTGTGCATACTAGGCAAGCACTCTACCCCTGAGCTACCCTCTTTTTATATATGTCATTAAAACATTGCTTACTTCCTAACTCCACAATTATTTTAAGTATATTATTTGGAAGAGGCACCCAATTATTAGTCTGCTTTCATGTTTCTATCTTTCCCCAGAACAGGAATGGAAAAACATCAGAGAAGAGATGACTTGTGGCTATTTCCAGGGCTGAGTCTGACTTTAAAATGGTAGTAAGTAGACAGATGCAGGAAAGGCCATTCAAATAGAGAAAAGAGCCTCAGAATTTGCCATGGTGATCAGGGTGGGGGGAAAAGGAGGGGATAAAACTATTTATTTTTCTCTTATTCCTTGCACCCAAACTTATTTATTTACTTATTTATTTTTGTTCAGTCATGGGACATGAACTCTGGGCCTGGGCTCTGTTCCTCAGCTCTTCAGCTCAAGGCTAGTGCTGTACCACTTGAGCCACAGCGCCACTTCTGGTTTTCTGGTAGTTTCCTGGAGATAAGAGTCTCATGAACTTTCCTGCCCAGGCTGGCTTTGAACCACAATCCTCAGATCTCAGCCTCCTGAGTAGCTAGGATTACAGGCATGAGCCACCAGCGCCCGGCTGAGAAACAGCTTTTTTTGTTTGATTGTTTCTAACTCAGTCTCAAGTGACCTTTCCACCTCCATTTCCTGTGTTCTGTGACTAGAGGTGTAGATCTCTACACCTGGCTGGAGGAGAAATAGCTTGTGAAGTGAAATTATGGGCTTACTACAGTGATTGGAGTACCTACAGGCCATGCAGAAGATAGATAATTATCATCATTGGATTTCAGGAGAGGAGTGATTATAGATTTTTGAGTCATTTGTTAAGGGAGTGTAAAGACAGCCATAGGTATGAGAAAGATGACCATGCACTAGGCAGATACCCATGACTTGGGGCCAACATTAAGAACATTAAACCTATTAAGACTTGGGAAAGGTAAGAGAACTTTGGAGGTGGATGAACCAGAAAGACAAAATGATGTGATCCCAAAAAGCCAAGGGAAGAAAGCATCTTAGGAAGACAATGTAGAAAAGTCAACTAAGTAAAGATCTGAAAAATACTCAACTGCCTTTATCCACAAGCCACTGATGACTATGGATGGAGCCTTTGTGTCGAGTGGTACAGGTTGTAGTGAACTGATTAGTGGAAAATAGGAATAGAAGACTTCAAGTACATTCAACCCCTTTAAAAAGTTTGGGGGTGCTAATCAAATACTAAGTTCTATCACTTTTTTTTTTTTGTCGGTCATGGGGCTTGAACTCTGGGCCTGGACGCTGTCCCTCAGCTCTTCAGCTCAAGGCGAGCGCTCTACCACTTGAGCTACAGCGCCACTTCTGGTTTTCTGGTGGTTTATTGGAGATAAGAGTCTCACAGTCTTTCCTGCCCGGGCTGGCTTTGAACCGCGATTCTCAGAGCTCAGCCTCCTGAGTAGCTAGGATTACAGGCGGGAGCCACCAACGCCCGGCTAGTTCTATCACTTTTCATCTTAAGTATCTCTCTCTCTTTCACTTTTAAAACTAGCAAAAAGCAAAACTAAAAACTAAACTAAACTAAATGTGGTGATGCAGGCCTGTAATCCCACCATTACAGGATGGTTCAGAGTTGAGGCCAGCCCAGGCAAAGGTAGAAAGATCCTATCTCAAAAACAAAGTAAGAATAAAAAGGGCTGGGTTGTGTGGGCTCAAGTAGTAGAGCTCTTGCCTAGCATGTACAAGGCCCTAGGTTCAATCTCCAACACCACAAAACAATGTATGGCAAAATAAAAACAAGTACAATTTCCCATTTTAATAATTTTTGAGTGTACTGTTTCATGGAACTAAGTTTATTCACATGGCTGTGCAACCATCACCTTTACTCATCCCTACAAGATGAATTTTTCATCCTAATTCAAATTCTGTACCTATCAAACATTAACTCTTCATTTCATCCTCCTCCTCCACTCAGTCTGGTAAACCTTATACTTCCTGTGTCTATGAATTTGACTCCTCTAATTACCTCATGTAAGTGGAATTATCCTGTATTCATTTTTGTGACTGGTTTCTTGCACTTAGAAAAATGTCCTCAAGTTTCATCCATGTTGTACCATATGCCAGATTTTTCTTTCTTTTTTAAAACTAAAAAATTCTTCCTTGTGTGTATAGAGTACATTATATTTATCCATGCGTCTGTTGATGAATACTTGGGTTCCTTCCGCCTTTTTGGCTATTGCAAATAATGCTTCTATGAACATGTGTATACAAATATCTGAATCTTTTCATTTCTTTTGAGAATCTATTCATAGGTGTATACAGATACTGGGGCTTGAAATCAGGGCCTCTTGCTCTTAAATAGGATTTTTTTTTTTTTTTTTTTTGGTCAGTCATGGGGCTTGAACTTGGCCTGGGCGCTGCCCCTCAGCTCTTCAGCCTAAGGCTAGTACTCTACCACTTGAGCCACAGTGCCACTTCCGGTTTTCTGGTGGTGTATTGGAGATAAGTCTCATAGACTTTCCTGCCCAGGCTGGCTTTGAATCGAGATCCTCAAATCTCAGCTTCCTGAGTAGCTAGGATTACAGGCATGAGCCACCAGTGCAGGGCTGCTAAATGGGATTTTTTGCTGGTAGTCTACCACTTGAGTCATGCCTTCACTCTTGCTTTTTGCTGGTTATTGGAGTTAAGAGTCTCTTGGATTTGCTGGCCTATGCTGGCTTCAAACATCTATTTTCAGATCTCAGCCTCCTGAGGTTTATAGATGTGAACTGCTGGTGCCCAGCTATGTTTAATGTGTTCTTTTGTCAGTCATGGGGCTTAAACTTGGGGCCTGGGTGCTGTGCTGAGCAATTTTGCTCAAAGCAAAAGCACCACTTCCAATTTTCTGGTGGCTAATTGGAGATAAAGACTCTCACACACTTTCCTTCCAGGCTGGCTCTGAATAGCAATCCTCAGATCTCAGCCTCCTGAATAGCTAGGATTATAGGTATGAGCCACTGGTGCCCAGCTTTTTTTTTTTTGGCCGTGGGGCTTGAAGCGAGGACCTGGTTGCTGTTCCTGAGCTCTTTTGCTCAGGAACTCTACCACTTTGAGCCATAGCACCACTTCTGTTTTCTGGTGATTAATTGGAGATGAGTCTCATAAACTTTCCTATTTGGACTGGCTCAGGGAGGATCCTCAGATTCTCAGACCTCAGTCTTTTGAGTAGCTATGATTAAAGTGAGTGCCACCAGTGCTCAGTTTATGTTTAACTTTTTGAGGAATCACTTTGACATTTTTCCACAGTGGTTGTACCATAGTACATTTCCACCAGCGATGCACAAGAACTTCAATTTATCCACATCTTCACTAACATATGTCTATTGTTTTGTTTTTGTTTTTGTTTTTTATAATGGTAATCCAAATGGATGTGATGATAGCAAATGGTTATCTTATTGTGGCTTTGATTTAAATTTCTCGAATGATTTTGAGCTATTTTTTTCTTTTTAAATTTTATTTTATTGTAAAGATGCTGTACAGAGGGGTTACAGTTACATGAGTATGGAAATGAGTACATTTCTTGTCGAACATTGTTACCCTCTCCTTTGTTTTTCTCCTACCATCCCTTCCCTCCCGTACCTTCTCCACTCCTCCCCACCCCCGAAGTTGTAAAGTTCATTTCCAACATAGTGTCTTGTGAGTATCATTGTTGCAATGGGTCATCCTGTGTCCTTATTTCAGCATTTTGTTATTCCCCTTATCCTCCCCAAATTAAATAAATATATATACAAGATGCAAGGTACCAAAATCAAATACAGTGACAACAGGAGATATACCATAGGGGGAAGAAGATACAAAAGAAAAAAAAAATCACATAGTACATTAAAAAAAACAATAACAACAAAGAAAACTCTCTTGTGTCCATATCTTGGGGTTCATTTTGCTTAGCATCATCTTATCTGAGCTGTTTAAATAAATCTTCTGTAAACTTTCTTTGGAGAAATGCCTATTTAAGTCCTCTGTCCATTTTTCAATTGGTTGTTTGTGGGTTTTTGAAAAATTTTTTTAGTTGGAGGAGTTATAAATTCTAGATGTCAATACCTTGTCAAATATGTGATTTGAAAATATTTTCTCCCATGCCATAGGTTGTTCTTTCACTTTGTTGGTGATATCCTTTGATACATAAAAGTTGTTGACTTTAATAAGATACAACATACCTATTTTACTTCTTTTGCTTGTAGTGTCATATCCAAGAAATCATGAGTAAGTCCAATGTCATGAAGTTTTCCCTCCAAGTTTTCTTCTGTTTTGTAGTTTCAGTTCTAACATTTAGGTCATTAATTCATTTAGAGCAATCTTCTACTCCTCTACAAACTCAGGGTCTGCACAGAATGTTTAATCTACTGCTTTGGGTTAGACCCTTTTGTTGAGAAGTAATTCTAAGCACTAGAATTTTTCAAGTAATAAAATGTACAAAGTAATAAAAAAAAATAGCATACGAATAAGTAAAAAGAAACACAAATTGCAAGAACAAAATCCAGCATACATGTATTTGTATATTTAAGTGAAAAAGATACAACTACTCTAACATTGATACTGAGAAAAGCATTTCATACACAGGAAGAATTCAATAGATAAAAAATAATAAAATGGATGAAAAGTATTAGAAATTGATGTGCCCTGTATTAGACATACACACAAATAGTATCAGACAGTCTAACGTTGTGTTGTTACTTTAGATACATGTAATTGACAAGGGATTAAAACCATGTTCATTAGTAATTAACAAATATTTGTTAATGATTATTTAGCTCCTCATGAGATCATTTCCAAGAATGCAGAACAATCTGCAAATTACTTTTCTTTCTTTCTTTCTTTCTTTTTCTTTCTTTCTTTCTTTCTTTCTTTCTTTCTTTCTTTCTCTTTCTTTCTTTCTTTCTTTCTTTCTCTCTCTCTCTCTCTCTCCCTCTCTCTCTCTCTCTCTCTCTCTCTCTCTTTCTTTCTTTTTGTCGGTCGTGGGACCTGAACTCGGCCTGGGCACTGTCCCTCAGCTCTTCAGCTTAAGGCAAGCACTCTACCACTGAGCCACCTTCCCAGCCCCAGGTTAATTTTCTTAAGGGGAAACTATGAGGTATGTATATAGATTTCAGTTCAGTTTGACTTTTTAAATATATTTTTACTATATTTAAGTTGTTGCAAAAGAAACTAACATTCAATGTGTCAATTCATATATACAATATACTATGATCAATACCACCTTTTTCTTCATTTTTCCCCATCTCAATTTAACTTTGACCAGTTTAGATTAAAACTGCATGATAAAATGTTAAATTCTATTGATCTTGCTAGCTATGTCCTTTGCCATGCAGAAGCTCTGCAATTTCATGCAATCCTATTTGTCCAACCTTTCTTTGATTTGTTATGATTCTGGGTCTCTATTAAGAAAATTTCGGACTCTGCCAAGGAGACCTAGGGTTTCTCCTATTCCATCCTGTAATGTTTTCAGAGTGTCTGCTTTGACTCCAAGGTCTTCGATCCATTTGGAGTTGATTCTGGTGCAGGGTGATATATAAGGATCTAGCTTTAGTTTTCTACAAGTAGTTAACCAATTTTGCCAGCACCATTTACTGAAGAGGCTGTCTTTCTTCCATTCTATTTTTTTAGCTCCTTTATCGAAGATTAGATGGCTATAGGTCTGTAGGTTCATTTCTGGGTTTTCAATTCTATGCCATTGGTCCTTAGGTCTGTTCTTGTGCCAGTACCAAGATGTATTGATTACTATGGCTTTATAGTAGAGTTTGAAATTTGGTATTGATATTCCTCCAGCACTGTTCTTTCTGTTGAGGATCGTTTTTGCTATATGGGGTCTTTTATTGTTCCAGATGAATTTTTGGATTGCCTCTTCTATTTCCTTGAAGAATGAAGTTGGAATATTGATAGGTATCACATTGAATTTGTAGATAGCCTTAGGAAGTATTGCCATTTTAACGATGTTGATCTTTCCAATCCAGGAGCATGGGAGTTTTTGCTACTTTCTAAGTTCTGCAAGATCAATAGAAAGCCCACGGATTGGAAGAAGATCTTCACTAGCCATACAACAGACGAGGGTCTCATATCTAAAATATACCTGGAACTCAAAAAATTAAATCCCCCAACAACAAATCCTCAAAGAAACAACTGCCCAATAAATAAGAGGGCTAAAGACTTAAAGAGAAACTTCTCTGAAGAGGAAAGAAGGATGGCCAATAGACATATGAAGAAATGCTCAATCTCTCTAGCCATAAAAGAAAGGCAAATCAAAACAACATTGAGATACCACCTCACCCCAGTTAGAATGGCTATAAACAAGAACTCTAATAACAACAGATGCTGGAGGGGATGTGGACAGAAGGGAACCTTACTGCATTGTTGGTGGAAGTGTAAAGTTGTTCAATTACTTTGGAAAGCAGTATAGAGGTTCCTCAAAAGACTCCACGTAGAGCTCCCCTATGACCCAGCAATCCCACTTTTGGGCATTTACCCAAATGTTCACAAACAAGACCACACTAAAGCTACCAGCACGACTATGTTTATTGCAGCCTTATTTACCATAGCTAAGATATGGAACCAACCCAGATGCCCCCTCAGTAGATGAATGGATCAAGAAAATGTGGTATATATACACAATGGAATTCTATGCCTCCATCAGAAAGAATGACATTGCCCCATTTGTTAGGAAATGGAAAGACTTGGAAAAAATTATATTAAGAGAAGTAAGCCAGGCCCAAAGAAACATAGGTCCCATGGTTTTCCTTATTTGCAATATCTAGTATATGTCTGAGTCAAGCAGAAAAGGTCAGTTAAGTTGATGTTAGGGAAATGAACCCAAAGATATGTATTCAAATGTTTTTTTTTCTTTCATGCGATTGTTTCTAACACACTTATAAGATTATTTCTTTGTTGCTTTGTATGTCCTTCCCCCACGGTATAACCCCTGCTTTCACTGTATTTGATGTTATTATAATTTGTGGAGGGGAAGGGAAAAAACAAATCGTTTAAATAGGGATACAGGTGGACCCATTGCAACAATGAGACGTACAAGTTGTTATGTTGAAAATGAACTTTACAACTTTGGTGGGGGGGGGGGAGGAGGTTTGGGTGGGAGAGTGGAGGGGAAGATGGTATGGGAAGGGGAAACAAAGGAGGAGGCTACAATGCTCGATAACAAATGTACTCATTATCTTGCCCATGTAATTGTAACCCCTCTGTACAGTATTTTCACAATAAAAAATTTAAAAAAATCAGGAAAAAAAATGTTAAATTCTAGGGGCTGGGAAGGTGGCTCAATAGTAGAGCACTTGCCTTGCATGCATGAGGCCCTGGGTTTGATTCCTCAGCACCACATAAGGAAAAAGAAAAAAGCTGGAAGTGGCGCTGTGGCTCAAGTGGTAGAGTGCTAGCCTTGAGCTGAAGAGCTGAGGGACAGCACCCAGGCCCGGAGTTCAGGCCCCATGACCAGACCCCCCCAAAAAAAGTTAAATTCTAAGTTATTGGCTTTCATATACTACAGAATCAATTCTCTATTCCCCCTTCCCCTTTTGTGTACCAATACTGGGCCTTGAATTCAGGGCCTGGGCAATGTCCCTTAGCTTTTGCTTCTCACAGCTAGTGTTCTACTACTTGGGCCACAGCTCCACTCTGGCTTTTGGGTAGTTAACTGGAGACAAGAATTTCATGGAGCCGGGCGCTGGTGGCTCACGCCTGTAATCCTAGCTACTCAGGAGGCTGAGATCTGAGAATCGCGGTTCAAAGCCAGCCTGGGCAGGAGAGACCATGAGACTCCTATCTCCAATAAACCACCAGAAAACCGGAAGTGGCACTGTAGCTCAAGTGGTAGAGCGCTCACCTTGAGCTGAAGAGCTGAGGGACAGTGCCCAGGCCCAGAGTTCAAGCCCCACGACCGACAAAAAAAAAAAAAAAAAAAAAAAGAATTTCATGGACTCCCCTGCTTGGGCTAGCTTTGAACTGCAATCCTCAGAACTCATCCTTCTAAGTAGCTAGAATTATATGGACAAATACCAGCGACCAGCTTCTTTTTCTTAAAATGAACAGCCACCTGTTATTTGAAAGAAACCATACACAACAGGGTAGTATGCTTATTTTTTGTTCATAGTTAATTGGCAAATATAATAGAAACTACTATTTGGTCTTTGTGTTAAATACATATTTTAATAAAATCATTATATTTTAAAAGTGGCTTACCTAAGGCTGTGTATAGTAAATATCTGTAATCCTCTCACTCAGGAAACTAAAGCAGGAAGGTAGCAAGTTCAAGGCCAGCTTGGACTAAATAGGAAGACCTTATTCCAAAAAGCAAAAACATAAAAATAATATCCTATCTAAATTTTTCCTATGTAACATATGTTTTTTAAAAATGAGCCTCCCTCCCCACCCCCACTTAAACACTGCATTTTATATTTGTGGAAGTATGGACTAAAAGCCAAGCTGGTAATTTATTCTATATTATGTCATAAGCAATACTAACAGAGAAATTCTTGATGATTTCTTCTCAAAGCATTTGAAAGTTCACACAAATTTATGAATTGGAAACATATGAAAGGGCATTCATTAAAATGCTAATAGCAATTACCTTGTGTGTGATCGTGTGAAATTATCAGCAATTTTATCTTCTTTTTATTCCTGTCCATAGCTTCTGATTTTTCTCAAGTAAACATATGAAATGTAGAGATAACTTGGGAAAAAGAAAGCTATCGCATGAGAAATGATCTTTGGGATATTAAACTTGACATTTGCAAGTCTAAGTTTTTACTTAGCATATTTTATCACTAGCAGTGGATTGGAATTCCAACTCACCTGGCCATCTGTTAAATGGGATGAAGCAAACAGCCTTCTCCATACTTCTTCTGTACTGCCAAAGCAGTACATAGAATTTTAAAGTACCCACATAGTTGGCACTATTTGTCTAAAATTATACTTTTGTTATTATTAATATATAATCTTTAAAAAATCCTTCAATACCCTACATTCTTAAAAGCTCACCTAAACATGTTCTCAAATCAACAAAGTACATATTAAATCACTGTTAAGCAATGGTTTTCTTTGTTTTAAAATTTTTCAAAATGAGGGGCTGGGAAGGTGGCTCAGCGGTAGAGTGCTTGCCTTGCATGCCTGAGGCCCTGGGTTTGATTCCTCAGCACCACATAAGCAGAAAAAGCCAGAAGTGATGCTGTGGCTCAAATGGTAGAGCACCAGCCTTGAGCTGAAGAGCTGAGGGGCAGCGCCCAGAGTTCAGAGTTTGGGCCCCACAAACCACAAAAGAAAAGAAAAGAAACCCTGTGTTGATGGCTCACGTCTGTAATTTGGAGGCTGAGATCTGAGAATCGTAGTTTGTAGCCAGCTTAGTCAGGAAAGCCTATGAAATTCTTATGTCTAATTAACCACCAAAAAGCCAGAAGTGGAGCTATAGCTCAAGTGGTAGAGGGCCATCTTTGAGCAAAAGGCTAAGGGACAACACTCAGGCCCTTAGTTCAAGCCCCAATACTGGTACAAAATATATAAAATAATTTTCAACAAAATGAAGTATCTCAAATATACTGAAAACAACAAGAATTCACCTGCTTTCTCACTCCTCCTAACAATGAAATACTATAGATTCAACCACAGCACTAAACCTTCGCCAGCCTTCCCCTCTCCCCACATAGAGATCCAAATGCGCTTCCATCACCGCTATACACACTTTGTGCTCTTTCATTTATATTCACACTGTATATTCATGCTATCCATATCCACATTTGTACTTTATGTCCATAAATAATACATTCAGTTGTTTTTGTGTACAGCAGCAGAAAGCCTAACAAAAATTATTTTTACCTAGCATGTCTTTCTTCCCCATTTCCACATTTTCAACAATACTACTTTTTTTTTTTCAGGATTGGGGTTTGAACTGAGGGTCTCATGTTTTCTGGACAGGTGCTTTATCACTTGAACTGCTCCAGCAGCCCCTTTTTGTGTTGGTTGTTTTCAAGATAGGATCTCTTTTTTTTTCCAAGGTAGGCCAAGACTATGTTCCTCCTATTTGGGATGACAGGTATGTGCCACTGAGCTAAGCCATCATGCTTCTCTAATAGCTTGGAATAACAGTTTCACACCACTGCATCTGGTCATTGATGGAGATGGAGTCTCACAAGCTCCTCTCCCTTCAACTGTGATTTCCCATTTCACCTCATAAGTAGATAGCATTATAGGCTTCAGCCATCATCCCCAGCTACAGTTGTGTTTTTCTCCTCTTCTTTCTTAAATTGCATGTTGTACAGGGGTTTCGTTGTTCAGTGAGAAGGGTCATTGTGACATTTCCATACATACATACAAGGCACTACAATCAAACTCCTCATCTCTTCCACCTGCATTTCTTTTTAATAAAACTTGGATTTATGCTCTGCACTAATGGTTCATGCATGTAATCCTTACTACTCAGGAGGCTGAGATCTGAGGACTGTTACTCTTAACTTCAATTAACCAACAAAATGCTAGACTGGAGGTATGGATCACTGTGGTACAGTGCCAGCTATAAGCAAAAAAGTCAAGTGAGAATGCAAAGCCACTGCATTCAAGCCTCAGTACTGGCATAACAAAATAAAATTACTGAAGTTATAAACTTTGCATCCCACATTAATGCATGTTTAGATTCTTTAATAAAATTAAAGAAGCTAAGCCAAATCTCTCTGAAAGTTCTGAGAAGAAGAGTTTGTAATCCTCCTAATTATGAGTTTAAAACACAGAAAATAGAAAAGTAATTACATCTTAATAAGTTTGTTTGCTTTTTAAATTGGGTTTTACTCTAAAATACTTATATTATTAGCAAACAAAACAGATGTAATTAGTCAATTTAGCAAGGGACTACAATAACACACAGCATTGTTGGAAAATAATTACTAATTCTCCAAATTATTGTAACAATCTTATCCCTTTAAATATTGTTCTTCAACCGAAAAATATAATTTATGTAACATTGGCATTGTCAACTATTAAATGAAATTAGCACTGCCACAGCAGAAAACCACTAATAAATCTCAACTTGAATAGTGATACACGACTCCCACATGTCTTCCTCCATAATCACAAATCATCCACTGTATGTATGTATGGATGGATGGGTGGATGGATGTATTCGTTTTTATAGACAGTTTCCCAGGCTGGCTTGAAACTTGTGATTTCCTACCTCAATTCCCTGAGTGCTGAAATTACAAGCACGTACTCCCACACCTTAAGCAAAAAAGCTTAGAGACAGTGTCCAGCCTACAACTGACAAAAAAAATCATTCCAGGACTGGGATGTAGCTCAGTAGAAAAGTGCTTGCCTAGCAAGTGCAACATCCTGGTTTGATCCCCAGTACCAAAAAAGACAAAACATATAGTTTAAAATTGTTCTAATGCCAGGCGCTGGTGGCTCACACCTGTAATCCTAGCTACTCAGGAAATTGAGATCTGAGGATCATAGTTCAAAGCAGCCAGCATGGGCAGGCGTGTCAGTGAGACTCATCTCTAATAAACCACAAGGAAGCTGGAAGTGGTGCTGTGGCTCAAGTGGTAGAGGGCTCACTTTGAGTTGAAGAACTCTGGGACAGCACTCAGGCCCAGAGTTCAAGCCCCACAACCAACAACAACAAAAAAATCATTCTAACATATGTATTTATACCCATATACATGATACCATATATATAGAGAAAAATACCATCTACATATACACCTTGTACCATATACATATACCTTACTCATCTAGGTGGATAAACATAGTACACGAGTCTAACTAAGGTACTACTTAGGAAGAGAAGGAAGAGGAAAGGGAAAAGGAAAGATAGAGAGTAAACAATTTTAAGATATACTGCAACTATATGTGCAAACAGTATAAAGAACCACAATGAAGCCAGGTGCCAGTGGCTCATGCCTATATCCTAGTGCTCAGGAGTCTGACATCTGAGGATCATAGTTCAGAGCCAACCAGGGCAGACAAATCCAAGAAATTCTTATTTCTAATTAACAGTCAAAAAAAATCTGAAACTAGAGATATGGTTCAAATAGTAAAGTGCCAGCCTGGAGCAAAAAAGCTGAGCTAGAGTTTGAAGCTCTGAGTTTAAGCCCTAGTGCTGGCACGCATGCACGCACACACGCACATGCACATGAATCATGGTTAAAGGTCAGCCTATGGGGGGACTATGTTAGCCAAGACCCTCTTATCAGCAACTAAGCCAGAGGTAGTGGTACAGGCTAGTGACTACAGGGACATTGGAGTTGTAGATAGGAGAATCATGATCCAGGCCAACTCTGGGCAAAAACGCAAGACCCTATCAGAAAAATAACTAAAGCAATAAAGGACTAGGAGTGTTGTTCAAGTGATAGAGCAAATGTAAGGCCCTGAATATAAACCCAAATACCATCATGCAAAAAAAAAATTCTAGTCCGAGTGTCATGGTACATTGGAACACAAGCCCTGACTTCAAGCTCTAGTACTGCCAAAAATAAAAGATAAACATTCTAGGATTTTTGTCCACAGTGGCTACCAAGCTTGTTTCCAGAGTTGACAGAATTGAGTACTTTATTCATTTCCAAAACCTTGTCATCTAGCATTTTTGTTCTCCAAAATTCAGAAAAATGATTGCAAGAAATGAATTATCTCATCTGTAAGACTTTCCCTTCTCAGCTCTAATCTCTTTTTGTCAGGAACTTTAAACTTAGTGAAAACACCCAGTGTCCACTAAGTACCATCCCCACTGCCAAAAGCTTTGTTATCACTTAGCCATCTTGTCACCCTTTCTGGTCACATACTATCTTTTTGTTAGTGGCCAAATAGGATTTGAGCAGATCCATTAACTCTTGTTTTTGCTTTTCCCTAACCTTATGCCATTCGATTCAGAAAGTCTAGTTAATGTCATATGTATTAACAGTAAGTAAGCAGCTAAGAATGTGGCTTAGTGGTAGAATGCTTGGCTAGCATGCATGAAGACCTGGAGATTCCTCAGTACCACATAAGCAGAAAAGGCCAGAAGTGGAGCTGTGGCTCAAGTGGTACAGTACTAGCCTTAAGCAAAAGAAGCTCAGGAACAGTGCCTAGGACCTGAGTGCAAGACCCAGGACTGGTAAAAAACAAAACAAAACAAACAACAACAAAACCTACATATAAATGGCCAGCAAGCAATTGGTATGACAGCAATATTTCTCACCAGTGAAATGCGAGTCAAAAGCACAACAATATATCATTACACATCTACTAGGATATAAGGGGGGAAAATGAGATGCTGACAAGTAGAGAAATTTAAACCTTTGTATGCAGGGAAGTCAGTAGTGTCCACTTTGAAACAGTATGGCAGTTTCTCAAAAGATTATACATAGAGCTACCACCATATGACCCAGCAATTCCACCCAAGAGAAATGAAAATGTACCATGCAAAAACTTGTGCATACATGCTGATATCATTATCATAATAGGCAAAAAGCTTTTTCATAACATCATTATGTATGATAGCCAAAAAATAGAAAGAATCTAAATGTCTACCAACTGGTGAAGGTTTAAACAAAACGCGATATATCTATACAATGATATATTATTCAGCCATCAAAAGAAATAAAGTACTGTTACTTGCAACAATTTGGACAAAACTTGGAGGAGCCTGTCATAAGCACATATAGTCCATATGAAATGTGTTATTATGAAATGTCTATAGCAAGTGCACACCTATAGAGAAAGAAAGTAGATTAGTGGTGGCCAAAAGTCACTGGATAAAGAGTTACAGCCAATGAAGAACTTACTGGGCAAAAGGATAGGAGGTTTCTTTGCAGAAGATAAAGATATTCCACAATTAAGCTCAGAGATGATATGATGATTTGGATATGAAATACCTTCTTTCCTCCCCCCCCCCCCCAAAAAAGCTCATGTAGTAAATGTTTGATTCCCACTTCATGGCACTATTGAGTCAGTCATAAGGGACTGAAACTTGAAGCTGTAATCCAAAATAAAGCTTTCCTCCTTTAAGTTGTCTTTCTCAGGTACTTTTTTTTTTTTTTTGGTTGTTCGTGGGGCCTGAACTTTGGGCCTGGGCACTGTCCCTCAGCTCGTCAGCTCAAGGCTAGGACTCTACCATTTGAGCCACAGCACCACTTCCGGATTTTTCTGCTTATGTGGTGCTGAGGAATCGAACCCAGGGCCTCATGCATGAGAGGCAAGCACTCTACCACTGAGCCACCTTCCCAGCCCATCTCAGGCACTTTGTTACAGTGATGTAAAAGAAAAATAATACAAGTGGCTACATAAATCTCTGGATATGCTAAAAGATGTTGAATTGTGTATTTTATTTACTACTCTTGTTAGGTAACACTAAGATTTGAACCCAGGGCCTTGCACTTATTAGGCAAGCACTCTACTACTTGAGACATGCCTTATACTCTTTTGCTTCTATTTACTTATTATTTTAGTTTTATTTATTTATTTTTGTGCTAGTACTGGAGCTTGAACTCAGGGTCTAAGTGCTGTCCCCGAGCTTTTGTGCTCAAGGCTAGCACTCTACCAACTGCACCACAGCTTCATTTCTGGTTTTTGGTGGTTAACTGAAGATAAGAATCTCATAGTTTTTCCAATTCTGGTGGGCTTTGAACCCTAATCCTCAGATTGAGTAGTTAGTAGATTGAGTAGGATTACAGGCAAGAGCCACTAGCACCCAGTTACTTTGATTTTTCAGATAATTATTTTCACACTAGGAGCTGGACTTAGGCTACAATCCTACTTTTGTCTCCCATTTATCTGGGATTACAAATGTGCATCACTATGCTTGTCTTTTTATTTTTTTTTGGAGGGTCCAGTCATGGGGTCTGAACTCAGGGCCTGGGCACTGTCCCTCAGCTCTTCAGCTCAAGGCTAGTGCTCTACCACTTGAACCACTTCTAGCTTTTTTTTTTTCTGCTTACGTGGTGCTGAGAAATCGAACCCAGGGCCTTATGCATGCAAGGCAAGTGCCCTACCACTGAGCCACCTTCCCAGCCCCTTGTCTTTTTATTTAAGACAGGGTCTTGTTAACTTTCTTCCCAGGCTAGTCTTGAACTGTGAGCCTCTGATCTCTGTCTCCCAAGCAGCTAGGATTATAGTCATGAGCTGCTGTATCTGGCCCAAATCATGTAATTTAAGAAAATTGGATGTTTATAAATTATACCTCAACAAAATTATAAATAAACGAATCTAGAAATTTATGAATTTTCCCAGTATTTAAAAAAGTTAGGAAAGCTAAGAACTCAGCCCTCTCCCTACAACTAGAAACAAAAATGGTCAGTGCATGATAACCTTAACCTGACTCTTTCCTAAGCAAAAACTTGTCTTTTTTTCCTACCCATAGAAATATGATCATGACTTTTGTGTTTTCTGAGAAATATGCTTTATCTTCATCCATCCACCTTTCTATCAATCCAGTCATCCACCTATCCCAGCCTATTTTGTCAGCTCATCATCACATTTGGCAAGCAAGCTCTTTCCAAATATAAGGTAATAATTTGATTCAGGGCAAAAAGATTGTTGAGAATGAATGAGAAGTAGTAATATTGTGGTCAGAAAAGAAGTTTAAGCTGAAGCGTTTGGACTGAATTGTTTTGGGTGACTGTTATGAAAATAGTAAGCTCCAGAGACTAGAGCCTCTGCCTTACCCATCCTGGTTTTACATTCTCTCTGACACACAGCAGATGATTCATGATCCTTTGAATGAAGAAAAGAATGCTTGTGTAAATAACACGACTTTTAGTGGGGTCATCTTCTTGGCCTTGATTCAGATATGTACAAGTTTTCAAAATTAGTAAAATATTCCTGAATGCTAATGCTACCAACCATATTTCCTTAATTCTAACAATATTTTAATATTATAATACATCTATAATCATGCTGTATCTGGTATGGTTGCTTTATCTACATAATATAGTATTATTTTCCCTGAAAATCTGTTATTAAATAAATGGTGTATCTTGGAATCACTGACATCTCAGAACTGAGGAAATTAGGTTGTCGATAACAGCTTGCTGTAAAAATCTTGTGTCATCAGGAAGTGTGAGATGAATATGTAGAAGTCATTTGAAGTTGTTAAACAAGTAGAAGACAAAACAGACTAGCAGGGATAAATTATAAAATCCTAAAATGAGGTCTAAAAATCACCTGCAGAAGTTCAAGATGAGAGTATAACTTAATATCAGTATGAAGTTAACAGATATAGGAACTTCAATCAACTCCAGGCTTCCTTAGAATAAATGATGTACCAGGTGTGAAGCCACAACTGGAATTCGAGCAGTCAGAAAAATAAGGCAGGAGGATCATAAGTTCCAGGACAGCCTGGGCTACGTAGTAAGACTGTGTCAAAAAAAAAAAAAAAATCAATGGCTGAGTTGGTGGCTAACGCCTGTAATCATAGCTACTTGGGATGGGAAGAAAGGGGAATATTGGTTCAAGGCCATAAAGGTCATGAGACCCCATCATAACCAATGGCTGGATGTAATGGCATGTGCCTCTCAGCCCTACCAACAAAGGGAAGCACAAGTAGGATGAATGCAGCAGCTTAGGCCAGCCTGGGCATAAAGCCAGACTCTAACTTGAAAATAACCAATGCAAGGGAATAACGGCATAGTTCAAGTAGCAGAGCACCTATCTAGCAAGGGCAAGAACCTAAACTCAACCCCACTACTGTCAATTAAAAAAAATAGTGTGCTATTAATAGGCAAACAACAAGAAGTAGTATTTGAATAGTTCCAGCTCAAATCACTCTCTCTCCTCTCCTTTCTTTCTGGCTGTCTAGGAAAGGGCTGAGCCCATATGCTTGAAGACTGAAGCTGTGCTCCTAAGCACCAATAAGAATGAAAAACAGACCAAAATACTTAACAAGTAACTCAAAAGAATTTGAGTTGCTTGTCTCTACTGACGGAAAAAGTGACATTTTTCCAAATATTGAATAATTATTTTATGGAAAATATTTTGGTATTGAATTAGAACTGGTATATAAAGATACCAGAAATACTGACTCAATGAAGTGTAACAATAAAGTTCTTCAAACAAAACTAGGTTGGAGCACCTTGCTCTTGTCTATAATCTTTAGCTACTCAGGAGGCTGAGACTTGGAAGACTGAAGCTTGAAACCAGTCCAGGTACAAATGTCCAGGAGACTTCATCTCCAACTAACAGCAATATGCCAGACTGGAAGTGTGGCTCAAGTGGTAGAGCACGAGCCAACGAAGCAAACTAAATAAGTACAAGGCCCTTGAGTTCAAGCTGCAGGGCTTGGGGCAGGGGACCTGGATTGGGCTGCCTTCAAATAGTTTACCATGTCTAGAGGCATTTGTGAAAAAAATAAGTGTTACATTGTAGAGAACTATGGTAACCACTCTCTATGATCCCCTCTAATCCACAGCTCCTGCTATTCATGCTTTTGTATACCACCAGCCCCTTAAGGCAGGCTGGACTTAATGACTCCCAGTGATTAGAAGTATGCTGGAATATAACAGGGCTATTTAAGCTGTCATATATTAAGCAGCCTCATGAAGAGACCCACATGATGAAGAACTGAGTCTGAAATGGATCCACTATACACAGTTAAACCTTAGGTTTACAGATACAGTCTAACTACAATCTCAAGACAGACCCTGAATCAGATCACTCAGCTGACTTACTCCAGAATTCCTGATCCTCTGAAATTCTGGGACATAATGGTTCTGGAGTTTTGTTTATTTGTTTGGTTGTTTTGGGGTGGGTCAGGGGAAAGTTGAGATAGGGTCTCTCTACATACCCAGGCTGGCCTTGAACTCAAGATCCTTCTGCCTCAACCTCTTAAGTGATAGGATTACAGATGTGCATTACCTTGCTTAACCCTGTCATTGTGGTTTAAGTTACTATTTGTGTTCATTCATTATGTAGCAATAGTCAACAATGGCAGGGTGGTTAAAGACAGTCCAGGGATCTTGTTAAATCATTTTGATCTTTAGGTTTCCTTTGGATTTGAGCAACTTGACCAGGTATGAGATGATATATGAGAAGAAATATTTGTCTACAAGATAATTTCCTGGTGGAGTTAATGCTAAGCAGAAGACAACAAATTGCCACCAGCATGCATCAATATGGGGGGCATAACTTTATTATGTAGAACCTTACTTTGTGGCAATGTAATTTTATTATATTAAATTATACATTGGCTGGATGGTGTAACCAAAAACAGGGTCTCAAAGACTATGCAATGCAGGGCTAAAATGTATAGATAAGAACAATTAGGCACATAAAGAGTCAGTCAAAGAATCCTGGGCATCCACTCCAGATTTTGTCCTGCATCTATATCTCATTATATCTGTATCTGGTTCTGTCATTTTCTTCAGGCATTATCTCATTTATCTTTCAATAACCTCTAGAAATAAGCATTGCCATTATTATCCCTTTTCAAAGGCAGACTGATCCTACTTTGTCTTTGCTCATTCATCCAACTCTAGGCCATTTCTTGGTGCCATGGTTTGGCTTTTAAAATCCTTACCACCAGGCCCGCTGTTGAACTCAGTCCTACCATTTCTTTACTCTTGGCTTCAACCTTATACCTCCATCTCCTGGCCTAGTTGACTTATCTGTGTTTAAATGTATACCTTGCCCTACCCAAAATAATCCGAGTTTCCCATTCCTGATCTGCCAGCTCCTGGAGGTCATTATCCACTCCTGCTTGCCTAAGCTCTAGACCTAGAAACCTTCCCATCAGTCTCAACCAATTTTCCAGTGCATTTTCTCCCCCCCACCCCTCTCTCTCTTTTTCCCTTCCCCCTCCCCTCTCTGGCTACCCTGGTCACTTGAGGTCTTTTCTTTTTCTTCTGGCTTACAGCTCTCTCACACTTTGGAC
Source organism: Dipodomys spectabilis (assembly GCF_019054845.1). Lineage (NCBI taxonomy): Eukaryota > Metazoa > Chordata > Mammalia > Rodentia > Heteromyidae > Dipodomys > Dipodomys spectabilis. The sequence goes on from NW_024870681.1 coordinate 9,856,290, forward strand.
ATTCTCAGGGAAACCATGAAAGCTTATTCATTCTGGGAACCTTAGATTCTTTTTGTGACTTCTTTTTTTTTTGGGGTCCGGTCGTGGGGCCTGAACTCTGGGCCTGGGTGCTGTCCCTCAGCTCTTCAGCTCAAGGCTAGCGCTCTACCACTTGAGCCACAGCGCCACTTCTGGCTTTTTTCTTTTTGCTTATGTGGTGCTGAGGAATCGAACCCAGGGCCTCATGCATGCAAGGCAAGCGCTCTACCACTGAGCCACCTTCCCTGCCCTCTTTTTGTGACTTCTATGTTGTATTTTATTGTATATATCCACATCTGCTTCTTGAGTCTGACTGCTCAACATCTCCCTTCTTATAGAGAGTCTGAAAGGATCTTTGTGGGTTTTTTTTTTCCTTTTGTTTTGCTTTTGTGGTGTAGAGGCTCAAAACCCTACCACTGGGCTATATCCCCAATTCTTTTTTTTTTTTTTTTTTGCCAGTCTTGGAGCCTGCAATCTGGGCCTAGGTGCTGTCCCTCAGCTCTTCGGCTCAGGGCTAGCACTCTACCACTTGAGCCCCACAGGCCACTTCCGGCCTTTTCTGCTTATGAGGTTCTGAGGAATCAAACCCAGGGCCTCATGCATACAAGCAAGCACTCTACCACTGAGCCACCTTCCCAGCCCACCCCCTCAATTCTTTTTATATTTTGTTTCTGAGACAGGGTCTTGCTAACTTTGCCTAGATTGGCCTCCAGCTCATGATCCTCCTGTCTCTGCCTCCCAAGTAGCTAGGATTACAGGTGTGAACTACCACACCACACTTGGTTTTTATTCCTCCCTTTGGGATGAGCCTTGCTAAGTATCCCAAGCTGGCTGGAACATGTGTTCCTCCTATCTTAGCCTCCCAAGTGCTGGTATTACAGTCATATACCACCATACCTGGAAGCTTAATTTTTTTTATTTTTATTTTTTGGTCAGTCATGGTGCTTGAACTCTGGGCCTGGGCACTGTCCCTGAGCTCTTCAGCTCAAGGCTAGTGCTCTACCACTTGAGCCACAGCATTACTTCAAGTTTTCTGGTGGTTAATTGGAGATAAGAGTCTCACAGAATTTCCTACCCTGGCTAGCTTTGAACTATGATCCTCAGATCTCAGCCTCCTTAGTAGCTAGGATTATAGGGATGAGCCACCTGTGCCCAGCTTAATATCTATTTTAACCACATATAAATTTTAAAGAATGGTCATTGATATGGTACTATGGCTTGTCCCAAAGGCTCACAGCATGAATTCAACAAAAATTATTTTTCTTCTTCCCCCTCCTCCTCTTTTTTTATTACTCATTCCTTCTTTGAGAAGGTCTTGTTAATGATACCTAGGCTGGCCTCAAACTCATTATCTTCTTGCTTCAGCCTCCCAGATACCTGAGAATATAGACAGTATAAAACTTGGACAGAACAAGACCCAAAGAAACATGTTAAGATCTACTTGAAATTAAGTAACTCATGAATCTGTATACCTTGTCAGGATTCATGGTTTCATGCTTTACAAATTTCCTTTGCACTGCAATATGAAGGGAAATCAGGCAAATGCATGCTTGTTTTCTGAAGTCACCTCAACAAACCTCTGTATAACCAATGCTGACTGCTGCATTAAAAGATGAGAAAGAATTATTTGAGGTAAGTTTTGCACCTATAAAATACTCAAGTAAATTGTGACTATTATTTTCAATAAAACAGATGATCAAAGACATCCTCTCCTTTTGATCCCAGTCATTCAGATTTCTATTGCCTTCCTCATCAGTGAGAATTTGCCAGCTCTATAGATAAAGTCTGCCAAAACCTCAGCAATCAACAGGCAACTCCACAGCCTTTAAACTACATTGCTCTACCTTATTTTAGCACCTTGTATTTCCCCGCCCCTTTACACTATGGCATTCCTGCACTGAAATCACTAGGTCAAATGAAATATGAAGGGAAGTGGTTGTCAACTTTAGAAAGATCTGAGCAGTTACACACACCTGGTTCTTTCCAGTGGGCAGTTCAAAAGAAAAGCAATCTAGTCACAGAGGGAGGGGAGTTAAACTGAAATTATGCCTACTCAGTATTTTTAGGACTTTGAAGACCAAAGTGTGTTTGATCCATGTTTTGATTCTTGCTTCCTGGTAACACTATATGGATTATAGATTATATAACACTACAAGCATTGCAGCACATCGACCCAACCTTCCTGTTTAATTCTGTATTGTGCCTCCTCTCTAAACAATCATGAGAAGCAAATAGAAAGAAAATACTGTACTTAGAAAATACAAGTGACAGTGTGGCAAATACTTCCTTTAAAAGGTAGTGCTTTAAATTAATTCTTATTTATGTGGTACTGAGGAGTCGAACCCAGGGCCTCATGCATACTAGGTAAGCACTGTACCACTGAGCACCTTCCCAGATAAAAGGTAGTGTTTTAAATTCACTTAAAAATTCACTATAAAAAGAATAGCTAGCTGTTCATTATCAAAGATTTTGAAAATGTCAAAATTAAGAAATCAGGCTGGGATGTAGTTAAGTGGTGAAGCACTTGATTAGCAATTGCAATGGCCTGGGTTCAATCCCCAGTACCAAAAAAGAAAATAATATATGTAAATATGTATATATACATATATATAGATAGATATAAATAGATATATAGATATATATAGATATAAATAGATATATGTATATATATTTTAAACAAAAAACTTTAAAAAATAAGAAATTTTAAAAATTACATTGCTAATTAGTACATGTCTAGGACAAGCAAAAAAGTCAAAAGCTATGTACATATGAACAGGGACACAAGTGTTTTTTTTTTTCTTGCTTGCTATTGTTTTTAACGTACTTATAATGCACTATGTGATTCTTTTGTTTCTTTTGAATATTCTTCCCCATAGTATAACCTCTGTTTTCATTATATCTGATTCCAGGATGTCCTGCATCTTGTATATACATTTTTATAATTTGGGGAAGGGAAGGGATATAACAAAATGCTTAAATAAGGATACAGGTTGACCCAGTGTAACAATACCCTACTCATGTAACTGTAACCCCTCTATACAGTATTTTTACAATTAAAAATATATATGGAAAAAATTACATTGCTACCCATCACACAAAAGATAACGATAAATAATGTTTCAGTGTATCTCTTCTGAGGCTTTTATTTAGACACAGTTTAAAAAAAACAACAGTACTGTGATCATGCTAAATATAGAGATGACATATATATTTTTGTGTCCTATTTTCACTTCCAATTATAACTCAAGCAAAAATAAATGCATACATTGAAAACTGATGTGAATTCAGGGTTTAGTAAACATGTGTTTACACATGTTTGTCTCAACAAGAGAGTTTTTGTTGTCATTTCTGTTTTGGATGTCTTTTCCTTTTGTCTTGTTTGTTAGTTTGTCTTTGGGAGGGAAAGGGGGCGCACAGAAAAGGTGGAACAAAGGGTGAGCAAATACATCAGTGGTACTCACTAGACACTATGTGGAAAATGTACTATATGTCTTGTGGATGGGGATGGGAGGGAAAAACTGGGAGATAGTGAGGGAAGGGGAGACATGGTTCAAAAAGAAATGTACTCGTTATCTGACTCATGTAACTGTAACCCTTATGTATACCACCTCGACATTAACAATAAAATATATTTTCAAAATACAAAACAGGTGTCCAACTTGAGTTGGAAGTCAAAATTATAATATTACTCTGAACATTATATATTTCCTTACTATTCTCTCACTTGTATTTGCATGTGTTAAATTAAATATATCTTTTCTAGATTTTAAAGACTTCTCTCGAGCAATGAATATGATTACTAGCAGTTATTGTATTGTTTGACAAAACAGATTTGAATGAAAATATTACTTTTAAATGCATGAGGTCCAACATTTACATCACAAAATACCCCATTTGCTGATAGATTACCAGATAGCTAGCATTAGCTTTGAAATAATTGTCTTATAATAATAGCCTTCTATGAAGCAATAATTTAAGGACTCTATATTACAAATATTTGTTAAACTCCCAATGTTATAGCAGTTTTCCTCCCACACACACACATCCTGCCTATAAGATACATAAGGAATAGTGATAGAGAACTAAATTTTTCTCTTTAAAAACTGTCAAAAGCTTGCTACATCAGCATCCAGCGACAGGAGGAGAAATGTCTCCAGTCTACTATACTCCCCTGCGAGCCAGGTTTTAATTTGTTGAGAATGGGCGGGGGAGCCTATAAAAATCTTGGCAAAATACAGAGCTGCTAATTTAATCAATTTTAGTAGTTAAAGCAGTGATTTCAAGTGCTAACACAATCTGTTGGAAGAACTAATTTCCAAGGTAGGGGAGATTCATTTATTTCTACTTTTTCTTCCCAGTTTTCCAATCTAAAGATATGTGGGAAGCCATCATGTACTGAAAGATCTCCTCCCAAGACGCTGGAGACTTAGGTTCTGACTCAAAGCCCAGAGGAGAGAAATGGGCTCTCCTGCTTCCTGGGGATGCCTTCCCACGTGCACGTGAAGTAGACCTCAACAGATTAACACCTGTAGTTAAGAGAGACTTACCTGATGGCACAGAAACCACAAGAAAAGCCTGGGGGCTTCCTATGCATTGCCCCTGAAAGAGAAGGGGGTGCTCTGCCTCTCCTCGATGCTGGTACTTCCCTGTTCTCAGCCTCTCATCATGGAACTTCTTGCCCAGTAGTAGACTGCCACTCTATTTTGATATTCTAACAGGTGTGTTTCTCATTTCTGGTGCTTCCTTTATACCCCCACTTAAAGCTATACTAGGTGAGGCATTCATTCGTTACCTAGAGAACATTTGCTAAAATACAACCCAGGCTCTGCAATCCTCAGAGCACAAATAATTGAAAGATCTATGTACCATTTCACTTGGACCAGGAGAAAAAGAAAAATCTGAATGAAAAAAAGAAAAAGTCTAGACACTGTTGTGTCCCAAGAAAGGGTTCAAGGCTCGTTTTCAACTTCCTACCAGTGAATATGAGGAAGCCAGCAGTAGAGGAATGATGCAGCCCTGGGATAGAGCCCAAGGAGGTTTCACAGTACCACAGTCCTCCTCAGCCAGCACGGTCAGGGCACAAAAGAAGTATCTGGGTCATATGCCTTAGCTGGTGGGACATGGGCAGCTTCAATACATCCCTTTGGGCCTCAGAGCTGTGTGGGGACAAGTAAGTGATTTTCTACACACTTGAGAGCAGAAGACACCTGGGGCAAGGGCTTGTGCAGTCACTGAGTTTTCCTGTGGTCCAGAAATGGTGAAGCATAGAAGTACGGAAAAGCCTAACAAGAGAGGATTTTTTTTTTAAGGCTGGGGGGTATAGCACAAGTGGTAGAGTGCCAGCCATGAGTGAAAGCTAAGCAAGAGCATCAGGACATAGTTCAAATCCCAGTACACACACACACACACACACACACACACACACACACACACACACACACACACACACACACACACACACACACACACACACACACACACACACACACAGACAGCACCTCAGGCTTTGCACCTCAGGCTTTGAATTCAAGCCCCAGTACTGGCAAGAAAGAGGAAAAGGGAGGGGAGGCGGGATCTACTGTCAGAAGAGAGACTAAACAGCCATCTGGACCAACAGAGGAAGCAGGCCGGATAAGGGTGCACTGTGGTAGAGGCAAGGGCTGATGGACAGCCCCACCCTGAAGCTACGGCACCACATATGTCCCTGGAGCTCACAGGAAAAGAGCAGTGGAACCCTAATCTGGCTAGGATTTAGTGTCAATCCATTGGCAGAATGAGGTTCATTAGAGACTGAAGTGTAGAAAAAAGGAGAAAGGTACATTTCTTACAAAGTCGATGTAGATGTATAGGGACTGGGAATGTGGCTTAGTGGTAGAGTGCTTGCCTAGCATGCATGAAGCCCCCATTTCGATTCCTCAGTACCACATAAACAGAAAAGGCTGGAAGTGGCGCTGTGGTTCAAGTGGTAGAGTGCTAGCCTTGGGAAAAAGAAGCCCAAGTCGTGGGTTCAAGCCCCAGGACTGGCAAGGCAAAACAAAACAAAACAAGAAGGGCTGGAAGGTGGCTCAGTGGTAGAATGTTTGCCTTGCATGCATGAGGACCTGGGTTGGATTCCTCAGTACCACATAAAGCAGAAAAAGGCAGAAGTGGTGCTGTGGCTCAGGTGGTAGAGACCTAGCCTTGAGCTGAAGAGCTAAAGGACAGCACCCAGGTCCAGAGGTTAGGCCCCATGACCCACAAAAAAAAAAAAAAAAGATGTTTATCATGAGATTTGTGCCTGTTACATGTATACTACAAAATTTCCAATAATTGTTCACCACAGATTAGATTTTCTTAACTGTCATATGTTTTAGGCTTTGAATAAGAGTTGGACATCATGTAGGAGTAAAAAGGAACATCTTTGTTGTATTCTGATCAATATCATCTTCAGATTGGAATCACAGCTTTACTGTATGTCTTTAGGGCTGGGATAACTATTTTCCTTATTTTTTCAAGAATAGATTGACTGATTCATCAAGATTGTAGAAATAACTGAAGGATTGTATTATACCACCTGCTCCCATTAATTGCTCAGTTGGTGGACTGACAGAGCTCTGTAATAATGCTTTCTTAATTCTTGTGGTAAAATAATCCTGTGTGTCATTACTGTCATTCATTTCCCCACCAGCGTCTGTGCCTCTGCCATTCCATGATGACCTGGAATAAAGACAGTGGAGGCAACAGCTGTCAGAAACTGCAGGTAAAATATATGAGGGAACTTAAAAAGGCCAATTATTTCAGCTTGTTTTCAAGTTGGCTTGCTGCCAAACCATTCAAGAATGATGGGGCCCAACATAATGGCAGAAGCCTGGAATCCCAGCCCTTGGGAGGTGGAAGCAGGCAGATCGTGACTTTGAGGCCATCCTGAACTATACAGTGAGATCCTATCTCAAAACAACAAAACAAAAAGATTCATCTATATTCTATGTTTAAAAAATCCCCAAGAGAAGCAATCTCTCATATCCTGTTTTAAGTTGTTCTATATTTTGAAAATATCCTTTTTTATGAAATCCAAACCTAAACCTATCACTTTCTGTTCCCAGTGAACTGTGGTAGTTCATACCTGTAATCCTAGCACTTGGGAGCCTGTGGTAGCAGAGTTTCAAGTTTGAGCACACTAAGAAAAAAAAAAAAAAAGACAAGACAAAAAATTATAAAATTCCATTTTGAAATCTAATTTTCTATACTGTCCCTACTATCATCGTTATTTTGTCAGTCTTCATCAGCTTCTCATTGCCTACAAAATAAAAGTCCTAATGTCTCAGGCCAGCTCCTCCCGTCCATGTGAGCAATGTCTTACAGCTCCTTTGTGTATAATTCCTTTCTCTCGGCAGTCCTAAGACTTCTCCTGCTGGTTAAGTATTAGTCAGAAGAAATGGTAATAGATCCCATGGAGGGCATGAGATGTCCTGAAAGGCAGAATACCCTGAATCATCTTCAAGAAAAGGGTGCTAGTGTTTGAGAAGAGTGGGCTCCTTTTGCAGGCCTACTAAAAAGAATTGAAAAGAATCTTTCATGCACTGATCCACATGTCTCCATGACAACTCTCGGGGTCTCTCACTCCTTCCCACTCAGGGGCCTGTTCTTGGTACACAAGACCTGACATAATAGAGAATCCAACCTTCTCTGAACTCTGCTACTCTGGTAACTAAATCCTGCTCCTGCTTCTCAGCAATTTCTATTCTTCAGCTGTAGGTGAGGAGAGTTACTTTACTGGATGCCAAGAGGAGCCTCTGATTTCTTTCTTGTTGTTATTTTTGTTTTGTGCCAGTACTGGGGCTTCAACTCAGGAGCTGGATGCTATCCCTTAGCTTTTCCATTCAAGGTTGGCACTCTACCACTTGAGCTACAGTTCTATTTCCATCATTTTGTTGGTTAATTGGAGATAAGGGTCTCATGGACTTTCCTGCCCAGCTGGCTTTGAACTGCAATCCTCACATCTCAGCCTCCTGAGTAGATAGTATCACAGAGGCAAGCCTCTCATTCATACATCACCTTGTGTAGGTGATGATCTTTAGCCTTTCACTGTGTTTCTCCATCTGTCAAAAGCTAAAGGAAACAGCTATCTAACTCCAAGTCTTTATTTAATTTCCATTTCCCTTGGAACTCTCAAATACCCATCTAGTCCATCACCTTCTACAATATTCCTTTTTTTTTTTTTTTTAAACTGGTCCTGGGGCTTGAACTCAGGGCCTAGGCACTTCCCCTGAGCCTTTTTGTGTTCAAAGCTAGCACTCTACCACTTGAGCTGCAACACCACTTCCAGCTTTTTCTAAGTAGTTTATTGGAGATAAGGGTCTCATGGGCTTTCCAGGCCAGGCTGGCTTTAAACCACGATCCTCAGATCTCAGCCTCCTGAGTAGCTAGGATTACAGATGTGAACTACCTGAGTCCAGCTTAGTTTTCTGTTCTTAGCAATGGAACTACTAACTTTTGTCAAGGGTAAATATCAACATTTTTGAACAAGTCTTCATTGTAAACTGGGACATAATATTTGGGGAAAGCTGAAGGCAATTCTCAGAGAGGTACTCACCTGAGAATATTTACCTGCCAGTACCCATCCATCAGTGCACTTACTGAGCCAGTGGTGCTTACATTTTAACAGGATGCCCAGGTGATGCATAGTTTTAAAGTTACAGAAGCATTGGTATATTAGTCAGCTTTCCATCATTACAATGTGATAGATCATTTTTTTTTATTTTTGCCAGTCCTGGGGCTTGAACTCTGGGCCTGGGCACTGTGCCTGAGCTTCTTTTGCTCAAGGCTAGCACTCTACTACTTGAGCCACAATGCCACTTCTGGCGTTTTCTGTTTATGTAGTACTGAGGAATTGAACCCAGGGCTTCATGCATAATAATTCATTTTTAATAGATTTATTTGGACTCACAGTCTTGGAGATTCCAGTTCAAGATCTGTCAGACCCAGTGCTTTGGTCCCTGAGTGGGTGCACTAGATGGCAATGGCTGAGAGTACCTGGGCACCACACAGCCAGGAAGCAAGAGAGACAGAAGGGGCTGAGCCCATAATTCCCTTTGAGGCCCTACACCAATGACCTATGGACCTCTTTCCTCCTAAAGGTCTATATCCCTCCGAAGAGTGCCACTCTGGAGACTAAGGTTATAACACATGGACTTTTGTCGGCCATTCAATATCCAAACTGCAGAAATTAGCTTAAAGGTGATTATTAAATTTCTGGGTATATCAGGACCACATGGAGGGCATGTTAAACCTCATCTTACTGGGCCCTACCTCTGAGGTTTCTGACTGTAGGACTAGAGACTAAAAATTATTTTTGGCAGGTTCCTATGTGATACCAAGCTGTTGCTGGCTCCAAGATGACACTTGAAGGACTAGTTTAAACACACCTAATATCTTATATACCTTCAGACAATTTGTGATGGCAGTGGGTTTGGCTCTTCTATGATGCTATCAAGACACAGGCTTTTCCTCTTCCTGTTCTGATATTACTAGCATATTGGCATTTTGCTTTTTGAGAGTTTATGTGGTGGGGCAAGGATTGGGGACTGGGGTTTGAACTCAGGGCCTCTTATTCTTGCTTGGCTTTTTTGCTTAAATCTAGGGCTCCTAGTTCTTGAGCCATACCCCTACTTCCAGGTACTTACGGTTTAATTGGAGATAAGAGGCTCACAGAAGTTTCTTCCTGGGCTGGCTTCAAACCATAGCTTCAGATCTCAGCCTCCTGAGTAGCTAAGATTACAGGGGTCAGTCAGTAGAACCCTGCTCATGAATTGGGCTGTTTTCTTCATTTGGATAGCTTCTGGCTTCAAAAGTGCTGCTCTAGCTCCAGTTATTATGTTAGTGGTCAAGACAGGAGGGAGGGGAACCAGAGAGCACCACCTATGATCTGTGTGTGTGTGTGTGCACATGCACACACGTGCACACACACATGTACATTTGAACATACCTCAATACTGGGGCTTTAACTCAGGGACTTGCTCTTTTGCTTGACTTTTTTGCTTAGGGCTGGCCTCTATCACTTGAGCTACAACTCCATCCTAGCTTCTTGGGAGTTAATTGAAGAGTCATAAGACTCTTGTCCCAACTGGTCTTTGAGCTGCCATCCTCAGATCTCAGCCTTCTGAGTATCTAAGATTACAGAAGTGACCCATCAATGCCCAGTTTGTTATCTGGTTTGTTATTCATTTCTTTTTTTTTTTTTCTCTGTCGATCATGGGCCTGAAATCCAGGCCTAGGCACTGTCCCTCAGCTCCTCAGCTCAAGGCTAGCGCTCTACCATTTGAGCCACAGCACCACTTCTGGCTTTTTCTGCTTACGTGGTACTGAGGAATCGAACCCAGGGCCTTCTGCATGCCAGACAAGCATTAAACCACTGAGCCACCTTCCCAGCCCTATCTATTTCTATTTTGAGGGAACAACAGCCTTTTGGAAACTACTACCGTTGCAGACTTTTTAAAAAACAAATCTCATAAATCCATATAACTTTAACTATTTCAATGATGTTTGTGATATAAAGAAGTGAATTGATATACAGAGAAAAAAATTCCAATTTTTCATTAAGAAAGTCACAAAAACTCACCACACAGAAAAACATCCTTCACAACTGCCACTCATTTCTAAGGAAGGAAACAGGATAAATCCAACTCCAATCAGGCAATAGTATTTGATTTCACACACACACACACACACAAAGCCCAAATCTAACATCTTTAATCTTGGGGTGGTTTTTTTGTTTGTTATGTTTTTGTCAGTCATGGGGCTTGAACTCAGAGCCTGTGTGCTGTCCCTGAGCTCTTTTGCTCAAGGCTAGTGTTCCACCACTTTGAACCACAGTGCCACATCCAGTTTTCTGGTAGTTAATTGGAGATAAGAGTCTCATGGACTTTCTTGCTGAGGCTGGCTTTGAACTGCGATCCTCAAATCTTAGTCTCCTAAGTAGTTAGGAGTACAGGTGTGAGCCACCAATGCTCAGTTTCTTTAATCTTATATATGCAAAAAGAATCCAAGAAAATGCATATCAGTAGCTTCTACATTTTTTTATTCCTTCCAGGATTCAAGTTTCCCAACTTCTTTTTACTTTTAATTTTTGAGAACAGAGACTATGACTGGGTTGCACAGGAGTCTGGGAAGCTGAATTTTAGTCCTGTAAATTGTGTAGCAGGAAAAGGTCAATGAGAAGATGGTTCAGATGGCAGCTAAATTGACCACAAACGTTTCATCTTGGCCTTTGGAGGTAATTAAAACCAGAAATTCTTAAAATAAGTTGGTGATGAGGATTAGGAGGGTATATGAAGAGGAAAGGGGTTAGGACATGGTAACAGCCAAATATATGTGGAGAAAAAAAAAGTCCAAGCTGGGCGTCCATGGTTCACACCTATAATCCTAGCTACTCAGGAGGCTGAGATCTGAGGATCGTGGTTCAAAGCCAGCCTGGGCAGGAAAGTCCATGAAACTCTTATCTCCAATAAACCACCAGAAAACTGGAAGTGGCACTGTAGCTCAAGTGGTAGAGCACTAGCCTTGAGCTGAAGATCACAGGGACGGCGCCCAGGCTCAGAGTTCAAGGCCCAGACTGACCAAAACAAAACAAAAAGAGGTGCAACTCTGGTATGTTCAGACTACACTGTCTCCAGGTGTCACAGACCTGTGAGGTCCCTACCAAAGTGGAAAGAGAATACACTGAGGTTCAGTCAGATATCTGACTACTCAAACTGTTTCTTCTCTCCAGATGGTTTTTGAGATTGTAGTGAAGACCTATTTCACTTTCAACTTTCTTCTACCTCTACAAGCTTATGGACTGGGCTAGAAACACAAATAACAGCCACTAGGATGAACTCAAAATTAGCCCATCTTGCTAGGGTTCTGGAATAGGAAGGAAAATATTTTTTGTTATATATGTCCTTGAAATATTCCTTTTAAATTAAAAAATCTTCAAAAGTAAGTAATGAATTATTTTAAAAATTATATTTGTGTATGCATATGCACACACATGTGTGCATGTATATTCTTTCTTTGGTTGTGTTCAACTGTTTCTTTGGCAGTTCTAATACATTTAAAATTAATCTACGCCAGACATAGTGGCACTTTAAAGGCTGGAGCAGGAAGACTCAAGTTCAAGGCCAACCTGAGCAACATAGTGAGACAAAGCCAAAAGACAAGGACTAAAGATGTAGCTCAGTGATAGAGCATTTGCCTTGCATGTTGTAATAACCTGGGTTCAGTCACAAGCACTGCAAACACATACATACATAATATGTAATAAATATATACATGCATACAAACAATAAGTCTAAAAATTCTTTTTGGATTTTTTTTTTTTTTGGTCAGTCATGGGCCCTGAACTCTGGGCCTGGGCGCTGTCCCTCAACTCTTCAGCTCAAGGCGAGCACTCTACCACTTGAGCTACAGCGCCACTTCCGGTTTTCTGGTGGTTTATTGGAGATAGGAGTCTCACGGTCTCTCCTGCCTGGGCTGGCTTTGAACCGCGATCCTCAGATCTCAGCCTCCTGAGTAGCTAGGATTACAGGCGTGAGCCACCAGCACCTGGCTTCAGAGTTGCACCTCTTGAGTGGCTTGAATGGGGCAGTTCCAGGCCTGAGGCCCTGGTGATACCAGGTACCAAAGTCTTGTAAGCAAAGGAGAACAACATCACTGGGTAGAAATAAGAAATGACAGCTCAGTGGCATTGGCATCTGTAGAAATCATTATTCTCAGGGTAAGAGTGATCTCAGATGTCCTCACAGAGGAGGCTAAGAGTATGGTTGTTAGGACTGACCTTCCTGGGCTTTTTTCTGACATTGCTACTGACTGGATGCTACTGGTATCTTTTCCATGGGGCATTGTGAGGACTTGTTCAGGTAACCTCTGCCAACAGTAGAATCTGGTATTTTGCTCACAGTTAGCATTAGTGTTGTTATTCTCACAAAGGGTTCAACAGGGTGGAGAGACCTCAGTGGAAGACCCTAGTGAAAGACAAGGGGCAGGGAAAAAATGGACCCCAGAAATAATGAAGGTCTTTGCAGCGGGGATCGGGGATTGGGTGGGAACGAAGCTGAATTAGGAGAATGTTTACTTATTGACATATTTTTAGAGGTCCTGGAGCTTGAACTCAGGCCCTTGCATTTATTAGACAGGTGTCCTACCACTTGAACCATTCCACTAGCCCTTTATTATTATTATTATTATTTTCTTTTTTTTTGGGGGGGGTCTGGTTGTGGGGCCTGAATTCTGGGCCAGAGAGCTGTCCCTCAGCTCTTCAGCTCAAGGCTAGCGCTCTACCACTTGAGCCACAGCGTCACTTCTGGCTTTTTTCTTTTTGCTTATGTGGTGCTGAGGAATCGAACCCAGGGCCTCAGGCATGCAAGGCAAGCACTCTACCACTGAGCCACCTTCCCAGCCCATTATTATTATTTTCTAGTTAGGGTCTTGCTTTATACCCAGATTGGTCTGGACTGTAATCTTCCTATGTGTACTTCCCCAAATCACTGCAATGGCTGGGTGGTGCTACTGCACCCAGACATTGTTGAGATAGAGTCTCAGAAACGTTTTTAATTTTTTGTCCCCAGTTGCCTTGAACCGAGAGCTCTTGCTCTCCACCTTCCAAGTAGCCAGGATTATAGGTTTCAGTTATTGAGCCTGAGAAGTTTATTTCCAAGGCTGAATTCATTATTTTTGTTCTCAGGCCTCTAAGATCTCAGGGGGCATAAGTTATTCAGACCAGACAGAGAGCGAAGCTAGAATCCACAATAGATTTTGCATGGTTAGCTGGGGAGGTTACATTTTGTTTAAGAGGCTGTGAAGAACAATTAGATGAACTGTATAAAAATTAACCCAGAGTTCCATGCAAAGAAGTCAGAAAAGAGTATGCTTCAAGAAAGAGCGACCAATTAAAAGATTATTACCATAGACTGTGAGAGAAGGCATAAGGAACTGAAATAGAATGGTAGCATTGAAAATGGAAATGAAGGGACAGATGTGAAAGAGATGCTTGGCTACAGAACTATCCTAAGATATATAAAGCATCTGCTTGCCCAAGTCTTCAATGTGTTCAAGTCCAAATCCTAGAGTTCTAGAAATGAGGCAAAGCAACACCTTGCCATATGCAATCCAACAAGCTATCAGATTTTTTGATGTTGTTCATATATACTGTTTTAAACAATTAAGTAAGTTTTTCTAGACTAAACTTCTAATTATTTATTTGAGCAACACACTGAAAGACAATTTGCTAGCACAAATATCTTAAGTGATTTCCTATTCTCAGATCATTTTACACATGTAGATATTGAGCTTTTTACCATCTGCTGATGCATTAGAAATCAAATAAATTATTAACAATGTATGTGATAAGAAGTAAATATACTTAACAAAATATTATTTCTGAACTGTTGCTAACAAATGTCCAGTTCTCACATCAGTAGTTTAGTTTCTTTTCATATTATTTATTTTCTATTGTAAGAAAACATAAAAATGAAAAAATAGGAGAAATAGAAATATGACAAATAAATCTGCTGGTAACAGGCTGATAACACTAGGCATGGTGGTGCATGTGGTAATCCCAACCCCATTACCAACTTGGGAGGCATTAAAAAAAAAACTGGTATTGAGACTCCATTTTCAAGGGGCTGGAGATGTGGCTCAAGCAACAGATCACTTAACTATGAAGCACACAGCCCTGAGTTCAAACCCCAGTACTGAAAAAAATTGTTTTTCCAATGGCAGAGGCAGTGGCTTCTGCCCATAATATCAACTGTTCAGGAGGCTGGTATCAAGTAGAAAGAAGGTTGAGCCCAGCCAAGGCAAAACTTTCATGAGAACCCATCCTAGCCAATTCTTGGGGGGAGGGAAGGGGTATGTCTATCATCCCAGCAATGCAGAAAGCATAAAAGGAAGATCATGGCCGTCCCAGGCAAAAAATGAGAATTTATTCAAAAAATAAGCAAAAAGGGTTAGAGGTTATGGCTCAAATGGTAGAGCATATGCCTAACAAGCACAAGGCCCTGAGTTCAAGTCCCAGTACTATTGAAAAGGAATGTAAGTATAAAAAGCATTTCCCAGAAATTGTTAGATACTTGCAACAGAACAATGAGATTGACTTGATTTTTTAAGAAAACTCATGTTAAATAACTGCATATGATAGCCTTCCTGTTAATGAGAAATCATTTTTAAAAATTCTCTCAAATTAAGAAGCTGAATTCTGTGGGGGGGGGGGAGTTGAATTCTTTGTGACTTTTTCTGGAATGCAATAAAAATGTGCTAAAATACAAGATTGCCAAGAATGATACTGGCTTTTGAAAGAATACTAATAACTTTTTAGCTGCTGAGTTTCTTTTTATACATAGAAAATACTCTTGCTATTCTTAAGATCTTCTTTGAAGATCCAAAGAAATAATTTTGATTGTAGCTTTTATACAACGTTGCCATTATTTCTCATGATGCTATTGCCAAAAAGGAGGGAGGGTGTAGCATATGAATACTATAAGCAGCTTGTGAATATCTTTGCTTACAACAGAATTTAGAAGAAATGATAAATGTGTGCCATTTAAAATAAGGATATTGTGAAAGAAAATTGCAATGCTTTATGGCAAAATGGATCCACTGAAGTAGGAGAGTTTTAAGTTAAATGGAAAAATAAATCATAATGGTTTCTCTTACTTTGCCTTGACTGAATAGAAATAAGAAGTTGAATGTAGTAGATATTGTTTTGGGGCTAGCCAAGGATCTCTGCTTCCCCTTTTTTTTTTTAACCAGTCCTGGGGCTTGAACTCTGGGCCTGTCCCTGAGCCTCTTCATGCTCAAGGTTAAGCACTACCACTTAAGCCACACCACCACTTCTGTTTTTTTTCTGAGGAGTTTATTGGAAATAAGAGTCTCCCAGGCTGGCTTTGAATTGTGATCTTCAGATCTCAGTCTCCTGAGTAGCTAGGATTGTAAGTGTGAGCCATAGCTTCTGCTTCTTTCTTATTAGTGGCTCAATCTTCCTCTGGAGGGAATTTCATATCCTGGCACATATCTCTCAATGCTGATGTCACACACTGAAGCACAAACGCCCCTTGGTACCCTTACAAAACAGACACATGTCCTCGCTTGAGCAATATAACACTCCTTGCATTTTGAGTGAATGAAAAGATGTTAAATCTGGAAGTCAGGCTGCACTCAGCAGCAATAGCACGGTTATGAGTTGTGGACTCAACCATAGTCTCCAAAATCCAGTGTTTTTCTAGCCCTCAAGCTGTATTTCTTTTGGTGAGTTCTTAATCCCTAGTTGCCTATGCATTCGAACAACCAAAATACTTAAATGAGTCACAAGTTGTTTTCCACATCAAAGTCTGGATGTGGGTATTAACATGCTATGGTTGGCTGTACAGTCAGTCACCTGGAACCCAAAATGTTTCTAGATGTCTGTTTTGTCATCTCTAAGGTATGGAAGTTGGATCTTTCACTATCACACATAATAGAGAAAAAAAGGAGGAAGTATCTGCCTTCACCCTCTAAGGACAAGCCTAGGAATTTCACAAACTATATCCACTTAAAGTCAGAATATGTCCAGTGACCTTCAAGGAGGCTGGGAAATATGGTCCTTCATCTCATAATTTATGTGTAAGTGCTTTCATACTGAGTAAAAAGGAAATAATAGAAACTGAGTAATATAACAAGCATTCTTTTACATAGCTTTCACAATTATTTTTTTATTGATTGGTCATGGGTCTTGAACTCTGGCCCTGGGTGCTGTCCCTCAGCTCTTCAGCTCAAGGTAGTGCTCTACCACTTGAACCATAGCGCCACTTCCAGTTTTCTGGTGGTTAATTAGATGGGGATAAGAGTCTCACAGACTTTCCTGCCCGGGCTGGCTTTGAACCGTGATCCTCACATCTCAGCCTCCTGAGTAGCTAGGATAACAGGCATGAGCCACTGGCACCCAGCCACAATTACTCTTTTAAGTAATCAAAAATTATGTCTGAAGAGTCTTCAAATAGAATAACTTAGTCATTACACAGCAATCTCTGATACCACCATATCTCATAAGAAGAAGAGTGTAAGTCATCCTTAATTTTTATTCTCCTTCAGCCAATCAGCCACCCAAGAAAGCATTGGACCCTAGGTTCAATTCCCAGCACTATCAAAAAAAATTTCATTTATGTCTCTTTTATTTCATTTGTGCATCATGTCTTAGATCAAACCTTTGCTTCCACCCCCCTTTGCTTCTCCCTCCTCCGCTCCTCCCTCCTCATCTATCCCTCCCTCTGCTCCTCCCTCCTCATCTATCCATTCTACCACTCTCTAGGAAAGCACTTGTTCTAAAATTGAAATCTGTGTAGTCTTTTTTATTTCACTGCATAATGCTTTAATTAATTAATTCTTAAGGATAAAATGCAAATCTTTTGGTGCATCTTAGAAGGCCTTTTACTGGGTGTTCCTTTTAGTCTTCTCTCTAGACAATTCACCATTGCCCTTGGACATCCCCGCATCTCTCAGAAAAGCCTGCTTTGATGAGAATCCATCCTAGTTTGCACAAGTCGTTCAGTATAGCAGAGGGAGACTGAGGAACAGCATGATGTCCAGATGAGGAAATGGCAATGTCCCCTTCCTTTAATGACTATCTTGTGAATGGAGATGAGCACAGCAATTGGATTATTATTTATGGTTGTTTCCATCCTTAATGCTCAATACCAGACCAATTCCCAACAAATGAACATCAGGAAAATGACAAGGTAACCAGAGATCTTACAGATACCATTGGATGTGACCATATTCTCTGATATATATACATTAAACATTTTTCAATAATTTAACTCAATGTAAACAATTTGCATGAGTTCAAATTACTCTAGGGTAGTCAGAAATTAAAGTAGGTATATGAAGGTCATTTTTTTCTTTGTCAGCATTTTGCACCAAAGATATCAATTAAATAAGCAATGTAACAGCAAATTAACAATCCCACTCAGGTAAAGTTGAAGAAATAAAACAGCTTAATATGTGCATATAACATTAATGATGAATATAAAATTGATGTTTCCTCATCAGGATGAGAGTAAATGAGATGAAATGATAGTCTAAGGCTATTGATCGCATAAGCTTCTTCAGTACAATAAATCCCCATATAAAGCAGCAAGTCAGGGGAAATAGGATTAAATAAAGGAAAATTGTCAAATCAGACAGAATAAAGAAGCTTCTGGTGAGAGATTATTACAAGAACAGATTATTGAGCATGCTATAGACCCTCACTGGAAACTGTCTATGATGATTTAATCACAGTTCAGCCCAGAGGAGATGGAGTAGACAACTAATACACTACAACTTCACCCAGAGTTCTAGTGCAAAGAATATAATATCTGCCTTGTTTAGAATTTAAATTTATTACAAGGCTTATAGTGAGACATAAAGATCAAATTGTTGATTTACATACAGGAAATCTAGAATCTATTTCATCACCAATTTCAAGTTCTATCCTCTCCCACTCTGGGCTTTGTGGAGCTGCAGGTGTTGGCTGAAGGGCGAGAGAAGAGTAGGTGGTTGCAATCCTAATCTAACTGGGTATGGATGTAGGTTGTCACCTCCATCCCCTCCACTAGACTCTTGCCTCTTTCTATTACCACTCTCTGGAAGGCTGACCAGTATAACTTCCTGGTATCTTCTGTCATTGTTTCTCAGGAAATACTAACTGCTCAAAGATGCTGTGCTAATTCAAGTTCTCTGAGAAGCAAGTGCTGTGATCATTAGCAGGACTAGAAGATTATTGAGTTGTATACCTGTACAACAAACAGGGCACAGTAAGAGAAGCAAATTCCAGCAAGGAAAGCCTCAGACTATGCTGCAGAGCTGATGAGGCCTCGGCTAACCTTGGAGAGCATTGGAGTGAAGATTGCACATGACGGTCTTGTATTGGACAGAAATGGTCAGGCCTTACTATGCTGCTGTGTTCTGTCACTGACTGGGGGCTATCCAGGAAAGATACCAACTCAAGTTCAAATGCAGCACCCCAAAGATACTGTAGCAGAGGCTGCCAGCTAATTGTACTTCCTGCAGCTAAAAGGTCCTTTCTGGAATGGAAGTCTGGGCAGCTGACCAACACAACTGCCTAAGTATTTTCCTAGGTGGTAGCCTTCTTGAGGCTGCTTGCCACAGGCTTCTGTGCCTCCATATCTTCTATGTGAATTCTTTGGAGGTCTGGAAGGCAACATTGTACACACTCCCTAGTATGCCTCTGTCTCTAGTTCCTATTGCACTAGTAGATACCGACACCCTTGATTTTAACAGGGAACCTTCAGCCAGGAAGTATTAGCTTTCTGCTAGGTATTTGTTCTCTTCAGGTTGCTGTGTCCAATCCCTGGGAAATGTGCTTGCATCTTTGGCAGGATGCTCTACAACTTCAACGAATGATGGAGCTTTGGAATTGTGCAGTACATCATCTACGTAACAATCACAGAAGATCTAGCTACAGGCCTAACATCCTTTATGATACACTGCTTTCTCTCTCCCCATGAATACAATCTATAGGATATTACTCCTGGCCCTATAATTAAAGCACACAACCAAGTCTAATTCATCCCATTCCCATGGGCTCTGGGTCAATGGCAGCCACATCAAATAAACAAAAATAGTCCAATCACCTGTACAAATGGGAATACACAGCCTTATGAGATAATTTTACAAATGAAAACCCTGCTTTTTTCCACATTAACAGTACCTAATGATGTATCAAAATGAAGGACTTGGGCTGGGAATGTGGCCTAGTGGTAGAGTGCTTGCCTAGCATGCATAAAGTCCTGGGTTCAATTTCTCAGTACCACATAAAAGCCAGAAGTGGCACTGTGGCTCAAGTGGTAGAGTGGAAGCCTTAAGCAAAATAAGCTCAGGGACAGTGCCCAGGCCCTGAGTTCAAGCCCCAGGACTGGCAAAAAAAAAAAGGACTTAAGTTTTTTCTTAAGTAATGGTGATGATATTTTGACTAACTTAACCATTTTCTTGGGTAGTCTCTCCTGTGCTCAGCTCATGCCACTGAAGATAGGGTACATGCTAGGCATGGCGGCACACGTCTATAATCCTAGATACTTAGGAGACAGAAATCAGAAAAGCTGTGGTTCAGGCTAGCCCAAGCAAAAAGTTAGTGAGATCTTATTTCAGCAAACAAGCTGGGTATGATGGTACATATCTGTAAAAAGTTAGGAAGTACAGTAGGTAGAAGAATCCAGTTCTAAGGGCCACCTAAGTGAAAAGCACAAGACCTTATCTAAAACGTAACTAAAACAAAAAGGGCTAGACGAATGGCTCCAAGTGGTAGAACACCTATAGGTGTGAGGCCCTGAATTCAAATCCTAGAAGCATCATTACCACCACCACTACCACCACCACCCCCAAAAGAGAAGAAAAAGATTGAATTCAGGCTCTCAATCCATAAATCCATCCAACCTTTTTGTATCTGAAATTTTACTGGCAGCCTTCCTAACATCATAGACAAAAAAAAGATGTCATTGCCTATGAAGCTGAGCACATATTAGAAAGGAAGATGTTTCAACCATACCTTTGTAGAATTAAAACACTACTTTGACTCATACCTAAAAAATACATACTTAGGTTCATCAGCAATAGTATGGAGAGAAAGAGACAGAGGGAGAGGGAGCAAAAGAGAGGGATAGGAAGGAGGAGAGAAGAGAGAGAGAAAGAGATCAAGAAAGAGAAAGAGGGCTGGGAAGATGGCTCAGTGGTAGAGCGCTTGCCTTGCATGCCTGAGGCCCTGGGTTCGATTCCTCAGCACCACATAAGCAAAAAGAAAAAAGCCGGAAGTGGCGCTGTGGCTCAAGTGGTAGAGCGCGCTAGCCTTGAGCTGAAGAGCTGAGGGACAGCGCCCAGGCCCAGAGTTCAGGCCCCACGACCGGACCCAAAAAAAAAAAAAAAAAAAAAAGAAAGAGAAAGAGAGAAACTTTCTCACAGACTAAAATAGAAACTAAACAACAAGCAGCCCATAATCTCTTAGTAACCAGTCAAGACTAGAAGAAAACAGACCACCATGTATTGGGAAATAGTGAGGTTCTATCACTGCAGGTAATCAGCCCTAGGCCAGGTGAGTTATAATGTACAAAAAGCATGTGGCATGTGATAGAGTGGATTCAAATGCCCCCTAGGGGGTGGGGCTTGGACTTTCTATTGCCACACTGTTATCTTCCATGTGGGCTTTTTAAAATAGTAAAGATATTCAAACATATGCACACAAACAGAAACATGATATTCCAAGAATTAAATAGATGGTGCTGTCGATTTGCCTCCAAAAATTTTTGGAAGCACAAGAGTGTGAAGATGCTTTCCTTTCCAGGGTATCATTCAACTGAATTGGGATGCCAGTACGTCAAAATTATGAACCAGATTCTTGGGTGGTTTTCTTCACAATTTTTTAAGGCAGTCTATTCTTTGTGCATTATATTATTTTTATGTCACTAATTTAGAATTTTATGAAGCCACCTCCCATATATTTTCCCTATATAGCTATCTAAAAAAGCACATGCACAACACAAAGACAAATTTCTTTGTCATTTATGTCTTTTGCTTCTCCAATTTATTTACAGATTTATGGCTCATTGACTTTCACAGTTTGAAAATTAATGCTAAATCAATACTTTGTATAAATTTATTATAATTTTATTGTAAATTATTTTGCAATAGATTGTTTGACTGATGTGCTGCAAAACTCTATTGTATATAAATGAAAACATTAAGCAAGTTGAAGGCATAAAATCAGCTAGCACCCTAATATAGCAGCTTTTGAGTGAGAAACTATACAGCATTTTTATGTAGCATATGGGAAAACCATGGAACATGGGAGTTTTTAGCATTAATTCCACAGTTACACTAAATCGAACATGTCAGTCTCTAGCTACAATCCAGCCAGATTGAAAGTGCTAAGTTTTCTCTGCTGCAGTGCATGCTGAATTCTCCAACATGGAGGTATTCGAGGAAGCCTAGCTTCCTACTGCAAGTCTAGACTATTTAACATCTATACATAGAAATCATCTGAATGATGGGGTGTTCCAAAGATAATTTCCCTTCAAATCCAGGAGTCTTTCAAAAATTTCTCAAACATTTTGAGCACTCTATCATCTTTTAAGTAGGAAAAAAATATCCATTTAATAGGAGGAGAAGGAAAGAAAGCTTTTTATTCTGATCACATTTTTCAGGGTTTAACTTTTATTTCTTACATACTTTTCTGATTTTGACAATTTTTAAACTGGGAAATGGTACAATTGGCTTACATAAGAAAGTATGTGCTGGGCCCAGGTGGCTCACGCCTGTAATCCTAGCTACTGAGGAGGCTGAGGATCACAGTTCAAAGCCAGCCCAGGCAGAAAAGCCAATGAGACTCTGATCTCCAAGAAACCACTAGAAAACCAGAAGTGGCGCTGTGGCTCAAGTGGTAGAGCACTTGCCTTCAGCTGAAGAATGCAGGGACAGCGCCCAGGCCCAGAGTTCAAGCCCCACGACCGACAAAAAAAAAAAAAAAAGAAAAGAAAGTATGCGTGTTATCCATAGGTTTGTTTTGTTGTTTTTGTTTGTTCTTTGCAGAGCTGAGGACCAAAGTCAGAGCTTTACACTTGCCAGGCAAGTATTCTTCCACTGAGCTAAATTCCCAACCCCTAGCCATAGTATTTTTTTTTGGAGGGGGGAGGGTCCGGTCATGGGCCTGAACTCTGGGCCTGGGCACTGTCCCTCAGCTCTTCAGCTCAAGACTAGCACTCTACCACTTGAGCCACTGCGCCACTTCTGGCTTTTTTTTTTCTGCTTATGTGGTGCTGAGAAATCGAACCCAGGGTCTCATGCATGCAAGGTAAGCACTCTACCATTGAGCCACCTTCCCAGCCCGCCATAGTATTTTTTTTGGGTCTGGTCGTGGGGCCTGAACTCTGGGCCTGGGCGCCGTCCTTCAGCTCTTCAGCTCAAGGCTAGTGCTCTACCACCACTTGAGCCACAGCACCACTTCCGGCTTTTTTCTTTTTGCTTATGTGGTGCTGAGGAATCGAACCCAGGGCCTCATGCATGCGAGGCAAGCGCTCTACCACTGAGCCACCTTCCCAGCCTCGCCATAGTATTTTTTAAGGCACATATGCCATAGTTCAATGGACTTTCACAAAGTGAACCATCATGTAACTCACAACCAAATCAAGACATAGAATGTTATGAGCGCCCCACAAAGCCCTCCTGTACATCTTTAGACACTAATAAATCTCAAAGTAAGTACTATCCTGACTTCTACTTGATACATTATTCTTGATTGCTTTTATACTTTATACAAACAAGAGGTAACAGAGTTAAAGGCTTAGCTCAAGTGATAACAAGCCTGCTTAGCAAGAATGAAGCCCTGGATCCAATTCTCATTGTCACAGAAGAAAAGATGGTAAAATAATACATTAGTATTTTTTTGGGGGGTCCAGTTGTGGGGCCTGAACTGTGGGCCTGGGCGCTGTCCCTCAGCTCTTCAGCTCAAGGCTAGTGCTCTACCACTTGAGCCACAGCGCCACTTCCAGCTTTTTTCTTTCTGCTTATGTGGTGCTGAGGAATCAAACCCAGGGCCTCAGGCATGCAAGGCAAGCGCTCTACCACTGAGCCACCTTCCCAGACCAATACATTAGTATTTTTGTGAATGGTTATTCCACTTAATTTAGGCATCTGAGAAGTAGGCATGATGTTGCATGTAGGTGGCTCCCTCCCATTGCTATGTTCCATTCCAGATTCTAAATGGGCCATCATTGATTTATCCATACTACGGCTGATGAGCATTTGACAAGCTTGTAGAGGTTAGCTGTGAACATAAGTATGTATTTTTGTTAGATATGAATCAAAGTAGTGTTTTAATTCTACAAAGGTATGGTTAAAACATCTCCCTTTCGAATATGTGTTCAGCTTCATAGGCAATGACATCTTTTTTCTGTCTCTGATGTTAGGAAGGCTGCCAGTAAAATTTCAGATACAAAAAGGTTGGATGGATTTATGGATTGAGAGCCTTAATTCAAGAATATGAGAAAATAATTTTATTATTATGATTGTTTTGGCCGAGCTACACTTTCAGCCCTTTGTGCTTTGGTAATTTTTCAGTTAATGTCTCATGATTTTGCGAAGACTAGTATTGGATCATAATCCTCCTATCTATGCCTCTCAAATTGCTGGAGCTACAGCCATGTACTACCATACTTGGCCCAGAAATTAACTTTTTTTTTTTTTTTGTAGGTCGTGGGGCTTGAACTCTGGGCTTGGGCGCTGTCCCTGCACTCTTCAGCTCAAGGCGAGTGCTCTACTGCTTGAGCCACAGCACCACTTCCAGTTTTACTAGTGGTTTATTGGAGATAAGAGTCTTATGGACTTTCCTTCCCAGGCTGGCTTTGAACCGCGATCCTTAGATCTCAGCCTCCTCAGTAGCTAGGATTACAGGCGTGAGCCACTGGCGCCCAGCCCAGAAATTAACTTTTTTTTTTTTTTTTTTGGGGGGGGGTCCGGTCGTGGGGCCTGAACTCTGGGCCTGGGCGATGTCCCTCAGCTCTTCAGCTCAAGGCTAGCGCTCTACCACTTGAGCCATAGCGCCACTTCCGGCTTTTTTCTTTTTGCTTATGTGGTACTGGGGAATCGAACCCAGGGCCTCAGGCATGCAAGGCAAGCGCTCTACCACTGAGCCACCTTCCCAGCCCAGAAATTAACTTTTTAAACTGTACTTTATTTCTACTCCCCCACTCCATTCTTTTCTTGCTCAACACTTCAGTTCTAGAGACAAACAAGATGCTGGGGCCAACACATGCTGAGACACCCTCTTTGCTGCCCTGAACAGTGTATAAGCTGAAGAAAAATTGCCTATAAAATAAATATTGCCAAATATGATTTTTCTTCTTTTTCTTTGCCAGTCCTGGGGCTTGAACTCAGGGTCTGGGCACTGTCCCTGAGCTTCTTTTGCTCAAGGCTAGCACTCTACCACTTGAGCCATAGTGCTACTTCCAGCTTTTTCTGTTTATGTATTACTGAAGAATCAAAGCCAGGGCTTCATGCATTCTAGACAAGCACTCTACCACTAAGCTACATTCCCAGTCCAGTAGCTTTATATGAAAGCCAAGAAATAAATTATGCATTCATCAAAATAACTAAGGGTTGTACCCAAAGAAATCAAGTATGAACTGGATTAAGTATAAATGCAGGGTTGGAGGCATAGCTAAAAAGGTAGAGCACTTGCTCTAGCAAGCATGAGACCTCTAGTTCAAACTCCAAAAGACTTAAAAAAAAAAAGTAGGGCTGAAGGAAATCGCTGAGGTGGTACGGCACCTGTCTAGTGAGTGGGAGACCTAGAATTCAAATGCTAGGACTGACTCTTCTCCCCTAGAAAGTGTAAATAAAGCATAGTTACCATTTTGTGGAACAAACTTCTTAAGGCTTTTTGGTTTTTGTTTATTGCAGTGCTGGGGATCAAACCCACATGTCACTTGTGCCAGGCAAGAGCTCTACCTAAGCCAGATCACCAATATTCCTCCTAAATCTTATATAATGCTAACTCTAAACCCATTTATGATTGACATAAATTATATCATGCCAGGGGGAAGGATTTTAAATAGAAAGTTGTCAGAATGAGAGTCAAAATCCTACAGCATAAATTCACCAACAAGGGATTGCTGTACAATCGTAAAAATCCATAGCATCCAATTTATTTATTCTCAATAATAAAGCATATAGAGTCATAATCTTTCTTGGACCTTAATTTTTCATCTGTAAAAGTATAGTACTAATTTGTCTTCTTACAAAATTAATTCCTAGCAACATTGCGTATGTACTCCCAATTTGTTACTGATTATGGCGCCCTCGTGTGTGTCTTTGTTGTAATGTTTTAGGTATCTGAAAACAGTATTTATCTCAGGATCTCCCATTTAGGACAGTAAATGTCAAGAGTGTGCTTAATCCTGCCGAAGTTCATTACCAAACTTTTATATTTTTTGAGAATCTCCATCTTATGATCCTACTGCCTCAGCTTCCTGAGTGCTGGGATTAAAGATATGTATCACGTTTGCCACTATCTAATTTTTCACATGACAGTTTTATTCTAAAACAATGAAGCTATTATTTTTGTTTATATTTCAATTTAATGACTTAAAAGATTATTTTCCTTACAACTTCTATAATACACTTTCTATTATTTTATTTTCATCCAAGGATTGATTCTCAGTTTTTCAAAAATACTTCTAGTTCTTTTGATCATTGTAAAGAGGTTTCTTCATACTCAAAAAGATCACATTGGGTTTGCTGCCTGTGGCTTACACGTAATCCTAGAAACTCAGTAGGCTGAGATCTGAGAATCTCAGTTGGAAGCTAGCTCAGGCAGGAAAGTCCATGAGACTCTTATCTCCAACTAACCACTAAAAACTCAAGTGGTAGAGCACTAGCCTTGAACAGAAAAGCTGAGACAGCATTCGGCCTCTGAGTTCAAGCCCCAGGACTGGACTGGTACACACACACACACACACACACACACACACACACACACACACACACACACACACACACAGAGAGAGAGAGAGAGAGAGAGAGAAAGAGAAAGAGAAAGAGAGAAAGGGGGGGCAGGTTGGAAAGAACCAAAAGGGAATCTAATTTTAAAATAACAACAACTAGCTGGGCATTGGTGGCTCATACCTGTAATCCTAGCTACTCAGGAGGCTAAGATCTGAGGACTGCAGTTCAAAGCCATCCCGGGCAGGAAAGTCTGTGAAACTATTATCTCCAATAAACCACCAGAAAACTGGAAGTGGCGCAGTAGTTCAAGTGGTAGAGTGCTAACCTTGAGCTGAAGAGCTGAGGGACAGCACTCAAGCCCAGAGTTCAAGCCCCACGACCGACAAAAAAAAAAAAACAACTGGGTAAATATCACATTCTTTAAAACTCTATTCATATTTTAATGGAATTCATCCATTGAATATTTCCTCAGCCCCATCATGTACCAGGAAACATCAAACTGGAGAGATACACAGTTATTAAAGATAAGCCAAAAGTACTTTATTTTTTCCCTTTTGTAAAACAATCTAGTAGTATCTGTCTTACCCAAGAGAGCTGCTGTAAAAATTTAGTAATATGACATATATAACCACATGTTTTAAAGGGTGAGCTGTTATTAAAATGTTTGCAAAAGAAACCTTGGTGATCCCAGGGATTGACCCTTAAATCTGAGGTTCTGTTATTTTTTTTTTAATTTAAAATCTTCAATAGGTGAGAAAGTGGGAAGACAGAATTATGTTACTTAAGAAGTCTCAACTATTTTTCATTGCTTCTTAAGTGCTTTCTCGGGGCAAGACTTGGCATGGCTTGATTAAGATGACACCAGTTAAGACAAGAGGTCAGACTGGCTATACTGGATTAGCCAGAATGGAACAAAGATTCTACTCTGGCAGAACCCAAGATTATTGCCGACTAAAGTTCCCTGAAACCAGGAACCAACAAACTTTGATGTTCAAGTGCATTGTAGCATAGAAGTGATTCTGAGTGGTTCTGGGATCCTGGACCTGAGGAAAACTGAATAATCCATGGTATCCTCTCATCATAGATTAAAACCCATTTCCTTCTTTCTACCTATTTTTTCTGTCTCCCACACTTCCAATCTTCCCTTTCTATTTACCTTTACCCATGAAGAATACTATACTGTAGCCCAAGGAAAGTTCAATTCCCCACAATTCCTTCTGTCTTTTCTAGGACCCTGTTTAAATGACTGTTTCATATTGTTCAGCTGTCATTGACCTTTTGCCTTTGTCCTGGTTGTGAGGCCTGAGCTCAGGACCTGAGCATGTTCCTTTAGCTTTTGGGCTCAAGGCTAGCACTCTACCACCTGATCCCCAGCTCCACTTCTGGCTTTTTTGGTAGCTAATTGAAGATGAGAGTCTCACAGATTTTCCTGCCCAGGCTGGCTTCACACTGAACTATGATCCTCAGATCTCAGCCTCCTGAGTACAGAGGATTGCAGTGTGAGCCACCAAGCCCCATAGACTTTTTAAAGTTTAATACTGCCCTCCCTCTGATTTTGTTAATTATGGAAAACTTTTATAAAAGTAGATTTAAAAAGACAGTGAATCTCCATGTAGCTATCATCCAGCTTTAACATATGAAGAGAGTAGGTAGTGATTAGATAATCAAATATAACTCCTGAAATAAAAATTGTAATAGTTGAAAATATAAACTCAATGGGAAGATTAATCAGTAGAATAGTTCAGCTGAAAATTAGTAAATATGAAGGCAGTCCAAAAGAGCTACCCAGAAACTATACAAAGAAATGTCCGGGTACTGGTAGCTCCCACCTGTAATCCTAGCAACTCAGGAGGCTGAGATTTGAGGATCAAGGTTTGACGCCAGCCTAGACAGGAAAGTCTTTGAGACTCTCATCTTCAATTCACCACAAAAAAGCCAGAAATGGAGCTTCAGCTCAGGTGATCCTGTGCTAGCCTTGAACAGAAAAAGCTCAGGAACAGCGTCCAGGCCCTGAGTTCAAGTCCCAGCACTGGAACACATATACAAAAAAAGTTAATCATGAAAAAAAGACTATGAGTCACTTATGATATCAGTATAAAGGTCCAATGTATACACTGAAGTTGCAAATGGAAAAAATAGAATAGGAGAAAGGCTATATTTGAAATAAATATTTTCCAAAATTATCAAGACTGTAATTAATCTAGAAAAAACTCAATATAGCCGGGCGCTGGTGGCTCACGCCTGTAATCCTAGCTACTCAGGAGGCTGAGATCTGAGGATTGTGGTTCAAAGCCAGCCCGGGCAGGAGAGACCGTGAGACTCCTATCTCCAATAAACCACCAGAAAACCGGAAGTGGCGCTGTAGCTCAAGTGGTAGAGCACTCGCCTTGAGCTGAAGAGCTGAGGGACAGCGCCCAGACCCAGAGTTCAAGCCCCATGGCCGACCAAAAAAAAAAAAAGAAAAACTCAATATATCCAAACCCTGATGAATAAAAAATAAATCCACATGGGCTGGGAAGGTGGCTCAGTGGTAGAGTGCTTGCCTTGCAATGCATAAGGCCCTGGGTTCGATTCCCCAGCACCACATAAGCAAAAAGAAAAAAAAAAAGCCGGAAGTGGCACTGTGGCTCAAGTGGTAGAGCGCTAGCCTTGAGCTGAAGAGCTGAGGGATAGCACCCAGGCCCAGAGTTCAGGCCCCACAACCGGACCCAAAAAAAAAAAAAAAAAATCCACACCAATATATATCATGGTCAAGCCACAGAAGAACAAATATAGAGAAATATCATGAACAGCTAGAGAGAAGTAGAGCTTACACACAAAGGAACAAATGAAAATGACACTAAATTTCTTAACAGCAACAATAGCAAAAGAGTACAATACAGGGAAGCAGAGGTGTGGCTCAAATAGTGGAGTGCCAGATTTGAGTGAAAAGCCAAGCAAGAGCATGAGGTCCTGAGTTCAAAGTGCAGTACTGGCACTTCATGTATCTATATATAAATGTCTGTATATCTCTATCTAGATCTCTCTAGTTAGATGGATCTATGTATTATATGTGGATATATAATAAAGTTTGACACAGTGCTGGGCATGTATATCTTGTTCAGCATATAGGAAGTCCTGGGTTCCATATTTAGCACACAAAAAAGAGAAAAACAGAATGGAATTATCATCATAGAATTATCTCCCAATAAAATTATCTTCCAAGAAAGGTTTTGAGACATCATTTTTTCAAAGACATGATGAGAGATATCAGAAGCTAAAAGGTTAAGCTAAGAGGTCAAATATCTTAATGGTAATTCCTGAGGTTTTTAATGAGAAAATGTGAGGAAATAGGATTTGTGAACATTTATAGCCTGAGAACACAAAAAGACTAGGAAGACTATAGCTCCAACCACAACTATCAACAACCTCACCTCAAATTTTAATTTCTGGAGCACTTTGGTAGAGGGTTCTAATTTGCAGATCTTAGGAGAGGAAATACTCTGCTCCTTTCCTCATGCCTATTAACCCATAAAGACCTTCCCAGGGCCCTCAGCTAAAAGAGTCTTGAGACATGCAAGTGCATACTGACCCATGCAATGTCCCCAATATCCTTCCAATAAATCTTTGTACTGTTTACTCATAAAACTTTATCAGCTATTCCTTTAACAATATGACAATACTTCACCACAGGCTGGGGAATATTTAAGGGTCTGGGTTCAATCCTCACAACTGTCCATACACCCGCAAAAAATAATAGAAAAAAATAGAAAAATACTTCACCAAATATTACTCCAATTCTACAGAGCAATTGATTGCAAAATTATACCTGTATGCTCAATCAAAGCCTTTGAAATAACAATTTCAATGAATATAAGTAAAATAAATTTTTCTAGATTGTAAAACAATCTTTAAAGACTATAGCTGAAAACAAAACTGTCTATTCACAGCTATATCTTTGTGTGTGTGTGAGTGTCGGTCGTGGGGTTTGAACTCTGGGCTTGGGTGCTGTTCCTGTCTTCTTTGGCACAAGACAAGCGCTCTGCTGCTTGAGCCACAGCACCACTTCCAGTTTTCTGGTGGTTTATTGGAGATAAGAGTCTCATGGACTTTTCTGCCTGGCCTGGCTTTGAACCATGATCCTCGGATCTCAGCCCCCTGAGTAGCTAGGATTACAGGCATGAGCCACCGACGCCCAGCTCAGATATATCTTATATGCAGAAATTCTAAGTAATCCACAAAAATTTTAGAACTAATAAGTCCAGCAATTGTACAGGATTCAAAATCAATAAGCAGACCAATTATAACCAGGTGCTGATGGCTCACACCTGAATTCCTACTTACCCAGGAGCCTGAGATCTGAGGATGCTTCAAGAAATACTAACAAGCCCAGTATGGTAGTGCGAGCCTGTAATCCTAGCAGAGGGTTGAGGCAGGAAAATCTTGAGTACAGGCTGGGCTACATAGTGACATACTGTCTGAGAAAACAGAAACAAAAAAAATTAACAGGAATGTTCATAGCAGCATTGTTCAGAATAATAAAAGTGAGAACCAAGTCAAATGTCCATTATCCATTGAATGAATAAACAAAATGTGGCGTATCTGTGCAATGGAATGTTATCTGGTAATAAAACACTGATGCATAAGTGAACATGGGTAAGACTTGACAGCATGTGAAAGAAGCCAGCCACTTACTTACGATTCCATTTATGTGACATGTCCTGGCTGGGCCAGCCCATGGAAAGTAGGTTAGTGATTGTTAGTGACTAGGGGAATTGGGAAACGGAAGAGGGGCTGCCAATGGATATAGAGTTTCTTTTTTGAGTGAAAGAAAATGTTCTAAATTTATAATGATAAAGATTATATAACCATATGAACACACTAAGGCCCACTGAATTGTATACTTCAAAGGGAGAATTTTATGCTAGGTGAATCATAAAGCTGTTATGTTAGGAAAACACTCTTGGGGTTTGCTGTCTGGAACACTGAGATGACCTTCAGCATCATGCTGGTAGCAAGAGTAGGAAAAGCAACCATGAGCGACAGCAGCTGCTGCTAAAGAAACCCTAGAAATCCCACGCACCTCAAATTTTATACTGTCTTGCACTGGGTTCACTTTCCTAGTTTTTGATAATGCTATTTGAGAAGTGAGCACAGGAATGGCTTTTACATTTTATTATAATAGCTAAACTGGGAAATAAACTCACCAGTTGCTCTTTACCAAAGGAAATAAGCTAAAAACAACATAGATGTAAGCAGAGCTTAAATAAACCTTTTCTCAGGAAGATGAATGTGCTCCCAGGGAAAGGAGAGTAAGGTAGTAAAAAAACAGTTTAAAGTGTTACATTACTTTAAAAGCATTTTGTTTCATTTACTGTAGATGGCAGCGAACATCAGTTTCAAACATACAGTAAATCTATTGGGTAGTAAAAAAGAAATGACATGTTGTTCCCATTTTCATATTTTTCTAACTCATCTCTTTATTGAAAATCATTGTGGGAGTATGTTAAATTTAAATCAAACTGAAGTTAAACTAAAGAGAAGTGTGTTCACAAATTATTTTTCATAGTAGGACTGCCTCCTACAGCCTTTATAAAGAATTTTATGGTCTGATATATACATATATGTGTGTAAATACTGAGGCTTGAATTCAGGGCCTTTGCACTTGGTACGCAAGTGCTCTACAACTTCAATCACATACATAGCCCTTTTGTGCCTTAGTCACTACTCAGTGAGACCTTAACCCCAAAATAAAATCAAAAAGAGCCACAGACAACTAAGTCTTTAAAAGGCCCTCATATTTTAATACTGTCAATTTCTACCAAATGTTCTATCTATAGTGCCCTATTTTTTGTTGGTGTCCTGGCAAATTTCAAGATATTCTTCAGTCTTTATCTCAAATTTAATGAAGTGTTTCTTGTCTAACAAAATTAAAGGCTTCTATTACTTCTATTGCAGCTCAACCTTCAATTATAGTGTTTAATCCAGTATACTGTAATTATGGGTTTTTTCATACCTGTCTAATCACTTATGTTTCACTTTGGGATAGGGACTACATCTTTATTATCTATCTTTTCAATATCTAACACAACTCTTCACAGGAAGTATTTAGCAAATGCTTTTTGAATAAATTAAAATTGAAATGTCCATTTCCAACATTGCAGATGCCAATAGAAACTTTATCAGAGAAGAGTCTATCACCAAAACAAATCTCAGTTGGGTGCTCTTACTCAAATATGTTACCTTTTTAAAAAGTGTTACTTTTGCCCTATGCCAGTGACTCACTCCTGTAATCCTAGCTACTCAGAAGGCTGAGATCTGAGGTCCATGTTTCAAAGCCAGCCCAAACAAGAATGTCTGTGAGACTCTTATCTCCAATTAACCAGCAAAAAACTGGAAGTGGCACTGTGGCTCAAGTGGTAGAGTGCTCGCCTTGAGCTGAAGAGCTCAGGAATAGCACCCAGGCCCAGAGTTCAAGATCTAGGGATGGACAAAAAAAAGTTACTTTTTAATCATTATTTGAGTGAACAGTACTAATGAGCTCTCCATATGTAGAGATATACCTTTAACTGTTACAAATATGTTTAAATAGGGATATAAACATTACATTAGGTATACTAAATTTACAAGTATATCAAATGTTTCAAAAGTATCAGTGTACTAAAACATTTGTGCTCCATTGTGGCTATACCTGGATTAGGTGATCTTTTTTTTCTTAAATTCTTATAATTTAAACAGTTTTAGGCTGGGAATGTGGCTTAGTGGTAGAGTGCTTGCCTAGCATGTACAAAGCCCTTAGTTCCATTGTTCAGTACCACATACACAGAAAAAATTGGATGTAGCGCTGTGGCTCAAGTGGTAGAGTGCTGGCCTTGAGCAAAATAAACTCAGAGATAGTGCCCAGGCCCCAGGACAGGCAAAAAAAAAGTTTTAAATTCACATAGCTTCATATAGCTGGAGTGGCAATATACAAAGAAGTCTCTGCAAAACTAACTACAGCCCGGGCTGGGAAGATGGCTCAGTGGTAGAGCGCTTGCCTTGCATGCATGAGGCCCTGGGTTCGATTCCTCAGCACCACATAAGCAAAAAGAAAAAAAGCCAGAAGTGGCGCTGTGGCTCAAGTGGTAGAGCGCTAGCCTTGAGCTGAAGAGCTGAGGGACAGTGCCCAGGCCCAGAGTTCAGGCCACACGACCGGACCCAAAAAAAAAAAAACCCAAAAAACTAACTACAGCCCAAGTTTGCCCCTTGGCCTTACTGCCCCAGATATCTAATTTGTTAAGATGCTTAGAAAGCTCAGAAGAGAGGAAGGAAAGGAAGAAAAGGGAAAGGAAGAAAAAGAGCTCTAAAAGAACAGCTTTGGGTAAAACTCAACCTGCTCCTGGAATTCCTAGGAATAACTGACCAATGTACTTGTGGCCACTAAATTTGTTTGTTTTGGTGCCAATTTGGGGCCTAGGTGCTAGCCCTGACTCCCCCAAAAAAGTCTCCAGACAGCACTTTATCATTTGAGCCACAGCTTCACTTATAGCTTTTTTGGTGATTAATTAGAGATACGAGCCTCATGGACTTTCCTCCCAGACTATCTTTGAACCATGAACCTCAGATCTGAGCCTCCTGAGAAACTAAGGTTACAGGTATGAGCCACCAGCACCTGACTCTAAGTTGTTTTTTTACATTTTTGAGCTCACTTTTATCTGTTTAAATTGACATTTGTGGAATGTCTTACTTTAAAACGTGTGTGTATGTGGACATCTTTAGGATAATTATTATAAAATTAATGTAGAGACACTCTTGCATTCCTCCCTCTCCTCTCCTGCTGCCACCTCTAAGAAAATTTGCTTTCCAAGTTCTTGAAAACTAGTTAGATCTCATCCAGGTCTAATTAAAATGTAGGCATCCAGGAATTAACTCTGAAATTTAGGACTGAAGGGAGAAAAAAAAATTCTTTTCTCTTCTTCTCTTTCTTTCTTTCTTCCTTTCTTTCTCTCTCTCTCTCTCTCTCTCATTCTTTCTTTTTGGCAGTAGTAGGGTTTGAACTCAGGCTCTTTTACTTATGACTGGTGCTCTACCACTTGACCCTACCTGTAGGCCAGCTTTTTGTTGGTTATTCTGGAGATGAAGTCTGATGTACTTTTCTGTCCAGATCTTCTGAACTGAGGTTCTGCAGCTCTCAGCCTCTGCCTGAGTAGCCAGCTTTACAATCATGAGCCACTGATACCCAGTAGACATTCTATTGGTAAGTGCATTTTGAATTCAACTAACTTAAAATTGGATCAATTAACAAAGGTGGGTCTTATAAATTGTTTTGCATACAGAAATAGCTTAAGAATGATGTTTGCCTGAATTCAAAATTTTACACTCAAAATGCAAATTAGAAAGAAATAGAAAAGAATCAGCAAGCAGAATAAACATAAGAATGTATGGGAACATGTTTTTGAAAAAAGAAAGTTAAAAGGAAAAGGAAATGCTTTTGAATGAGGAAGGATTTTTTTTGTAAAGTAAATTTTCTCCTAAAGGATTGTTGTGTCAATTCCAAAACTGCTTTTCGAATTTTTAATCACAGCTATTCTAAGTTTTTGTCATTTCCAGCCTGACCCTTCTCTGGATTATATACATGCAGCCAAACCTATGGAAAACGACTGTAAAAGTATTAATTTGTAAAAATTATTTAGCTTTTTATTTGCTTTTGTTGGTTTTGGTTTGTTTTTTTTTTCAGATAATATTTTGTTGTTGTTGTTGTTGTTGTTTTTCTTTTTGATTCCAGTCCTGGGGCTTGAACTCAGGGCCTGGGCACTGTCCCTGAGCTTTTTCACTCAAGGACAGTGCTCTACCACTTTGAGCCACAGCACCATTCCAGTTTTCTGGTGTCCAATTGGAGATAAGAGTCTCATAGACTATCCTGACTCAATCCTCAGATCTCATAGAGGCTAGGATTACAGCCTGAGCCACAAGCACCCGCTCCAAAGTACAACTTCTAACAATAGTAACTTAAGCAGATCTTTTGAGATATTAGGACACTACCTACAGAATAGACAGAATTAGACTTAATGATGTCCAGCCTAAGGCCTACTCCTCCAGAGCTCTTTTGTTACTTAATTGGCACTCCCACCTGAACTGTTGCTTCCCTCTGACATGGGAATGAAGGATCCTATCCAGGAAAACCTCATCTTAGTGATGAGAGACCAGAATGGAAACACTGTTGAGACAGTTTGGAGGAAAACTGCTCAGGAAAGGGTGAAGTTGTCAGACTCCAAATGGAATCACTTATATCAACCTTCCGAAAGTAACTCTTCTCTCTGGGCTGGCCTCAAATCATAAACCTCTGTTCTCTGCCTCCTAAGTAGCTAGGATTACAGGTGTGTGCTACCAGTGCCTGGTCCAAATTTATCTTTTGAGTAGTCTATGCTCAAGTAGTTACTTAAAAGAGGATACCCAAATGTATTCTTCTCCTGATTTATGTAACTGTAACCTCTTTATAATAACAATGTAAAAAAAAAAAAAAGAAGATCGCCTGAACAATTTGACTGTCTTCTGTGATTCTCTCTTCCCAGCTTTATAACAGTAGGGGTTTTTTTTAGTTTAAGAAGTATTTTTGGCTTATATATTTCAACCATTATCTCTTTCTCACATATTAGCTTATCAAAGCCGAGAAACCTGCAAGAGCCAATTAGCCAACACCTAATTCCCAAAGCACTGAAAAACGTTCAAACAAGTGGAAATTGTAACAGATGTTTAAAAGCTGGTTTTTGGTGAAAAGCCCCAACTACTTACTTGGATGCACAAGCTAACTAAAAGCTTGTCAATCCAGCCTCTTGTTATACCTGTGTCAATCATTCTAAGTGAATCTTCACAGTCACCTTGGAATCTAGGAAAGGACAGGACTGATTGGTGACATCTTTATAACAAGAGATGGAAACAACGGTCTGGCAGGACCAAATGGATACACACCAATGAGGACAGTTACTTACACAATGAAGCAAGAGGGATCATCTCATGGGGACCAGATATTACTCTCAATTGATAATAAGATCTCTGGAACTTCAGAGAATAAAGACTGAGAGTATGG
Source organism: Dipodomys spectabilis (assembly GCF_019054845.1). Taxonomy (NCBI): domain Eukaryota; kingdom Metazoa; phylum Chordata; class Mammalia; order Rodentia; family Heteromyidae; genus Dipodomys; species Dipodomys spectabilis. The sequence goes on from NW_024870681.1 coordinate 9,892,834, forward strand.
CTAAACCCATGATCCCACATGACCATCCTAAGACAAAAGACTATCAAGACCACCTGCTACCACTTCTGACCACCAGGATACACTTTTGACAGACTGTTTAATAACTGCATATCTTTCTCCCTCAGCACCCAGCTCTTTGTCTACATACACTTATGCTCATGTCTGTATCCTGAAGATGGCTGAAGTGCTTTGCCTTTTCCCACAGCTGTTGACACCATGTAGTAACTCTCCTTCCTTTGCTTTTCATCATTATCTCTTTATTTGGATTATAGGGGTCAGTGGCCAACCCTGACACAGAATCTCAAGGTTTGCAACTAAAGCCTAAAACTCCATGTTCAGCATATTTAGACTAATCAGTGGTTTCATCTGTTATTGATATGGAAGAAAATAAGGTACAACTTTATAGTTGAGTCCCAAAAATCACACCAGCAACTTTGGGAAGGCATTTGTGAATGGTGTTAAATGAGGTAGTAATCATTAAAATCGAAAGCTTACTGAATCAGAGCTGGGGTAGGGATCCATCATGCATTTTAAAATAAGCGCCCCACCCAGGAGCTGGGAAAGTGCCTCAGTGATAGAGTGCTTGCCTTGCATTCATGAGGCTCTGGATTCGATTCCTCAGCACCACATAAACAGAAAAAGCCAGAAGTGGTGCTGTGGCTCAAGTGGTACAGTGCTAGCCTTGAGCTGAAGAGCTGAGGGACAGCATTCAGACCACGACCAACAAAAAATAAATTAAAAAATTAATTAATTAAAAAATAAATTAATTAAAAATAAGCCTCCACCTGGTTCAGGAATCAAGATACAGCTGAAGTTTTCAGCACTGCCTGCTAAGTGCCACTGCAGTGATTCCGGACACCCAGGTCAGGCAGGGGTCAGGCCTCATCCGTAGGTGTGTGTCTTATTCATACCTCAGAATTAACATGAACAGGTGAAGTTTCTTCATGAATTTGTTGTGACTGGTATGCTTGCTATTATAGCCAAATGTAAATGTTACTATGGTTACATATTTATATAACCTCACTTATATACTTGTGAAGTTGTTTCCATCAGTCACTTAAAAAATATTTCTTCCAGGTGTCAAGGCTCAAGCCTGAATCCTAGTACTCATGAGTTTGAGATCTGAGGATTGCAGTGCAGAGCCAGCTTGGGCAGAAAAGTCCCTGAAACTCTTATCTCCAATTAATCAGCAAAAATCTGGATGTGGAGCAGTGGATCAAGGAGTAGAACACTAGCCTTAAGCAAAAAAGCTCAGGGACAGTGCCCAGACCCTGAGTTCAAGCTCCAGGATGGACTCTCTCTCTCAATATAGATAGATCGATAGATAGATAGGATAGATAATGTATAAACAGGCATGTATATTAATTTATTTTAAATTTTATTTAAAAACTTAGAAAACTTCTATCAGCCTAAGTTTTCTAATAAAATTTAACAAGTTTTAACTGGACAGTCAACTCACAACGTGTGTTTGCAAATTCATCTTTTCTAGTGAGGAAAGGCACAGCCAGTCCTCACCTCGGGTAGTTATTACCTCACATGAAACGATTCCATTTCTAGAACTGCCTTCACCTCTTTGAGCACAATGTAAAAACCGAACTTGGGAGACGCCAATGGAATACACTGAGAACCATTTAAAAGATACTTGGGTAGTGGGTTGAAAATATGTATTTTTTTTTCTTCCTGTTAAGCCTTTCAAGTTCAGGGTGAGCACCAGCCCTTGGATCCCAGGTTCTGGCAGGGCCGACTAGGTAGTACGAATCCTTGGCCCTGCAAGGAAACCGGCCTTCGGATAAAACTTCCCCCAGACAGCCCCGCGCCCCACGGCCAGGAGTGACGCTCGCGTAACCGAACCCCCGCGACGCCCCGCCCCGCCCCGCCCCGCGACGCCCCGCCCCGCCCCGCCCCGCCGAGGGCGCACCCGGGCCCACGCGGCCCCCTCGGCCCGCCAGGCGAGGGGACACCCGATCCCCAGAGGAGCGGAGGAGCCAGGATAGCCCCAACTTCGGTTTCTGCCTCCGAAGGCAGGTTCCCGTACCCTACACACTTTTTAACCTCAAAACGTCCGGCCTCTCGGAGGCTAGTGGAAGACGACACGGATACGCGTGACGTGACAGCGACGTACTGTTCTGTGGACACGTCCGCGGCCGTCCCCCAGCGCGCGGCCTCACTGACAACTGCGGAAGCGGCGCGCGCGGCTGGAGGGGGCGGGGCTGGGGCGCGCGCGCACGTCCGGGGGAGCGCGCGCGCCGCCGTCCGGCCGGGCAGAGGTGGTGTGAGAGGCGGGGTTCTGAGTCGCCGGGCTCTACCTGAAGGGCTCGGTGCGGAGTGTGCTGCGGCGGTTCCCGCGGAGGCCTCCTTCCGCCGGGGGGGTCATGAGAGGTCAGGGCTGCGGGAAGCTGGCGGAGGAGGGGAGCGGGGCCGCTGAGCGGGGCTGGCGGGGAGCAGGCGGGGCTGGCGGGGAGCAGGCGGGGCTGGAGGCGCGGACGTGGGTGGAGAGCTGTCCCCGGAGGTTCCGGGAAAGTTTCTGGTGTTCGCTTCTCGCCCTTTTTCTTCCCTTCGTCTTTGGGTTCTGGCCCGGCGGAGATCGGGAGGGCTCTGCGTTGTTATTTACAGCCGAGGCCACCGTCCTGCCCCGGATCGCTGGAGGGGTTAGAGGAAGGGAAGGGCACCGGGGCACCGGGGCACGGGAGCCTGGGCCCAGCCCCCAGCGGGAGTGCTGAGCGCCCCACGGGGCGGGCCGGGCCGGGCCCGGGGCGTCCTCCTGCAGAGACTGAACCGGCTCCGCCGCCAGGGCAGCTCTGCGCCCCTTCCTGGCTTTGGGGGGGTGGGGGAACCCTTCCCGGATGACGTCTTTTCTGACCCCTGCACACTACCGATGGTGTGGTTTTTGCACTAACTCCATATTCAGACTACAGCCTCACCTAGCAATTACAGGGTGACGCCCCCAAAGTATGCCTGGGAATCATCTTTTGAGAAAAGTAATGTTCCTGGTAGCACTGTTCCTTACTGAAAAAAACAAACAAACGTTCCTGGCTTTAGAGAAGCTGTTTGACAATAAAATGAAACGCGTAGGTCACTTGAGATTTTGTTATCTCTGTTGACACTTAAGGCATTGAAATTTAATTTTTTAAAAAATAATGTTTCTTCCTAGTATTTAATAGCACTAAAATGCTTGCTCATTATTTTTATGCCAGTACTAGGGCTTGAACACATAACCTTGAGGTATCAAGCCTTCAGATTTTTTTTTTTTAAACTCACAGGTTGGCACTCTACCACTTGAGCCAAGCCTAGAGTCAGCTTTTTTGCTGGTTAATTGGAGAGGGAGTCTTGAGGACTTTTCCTTGAATGCTGTGCTCAGATCTCAAGTCTCCTGAGTAGCTTTACAGGTGTGAGTTACTAGCACCAAGCTTATGTTTCTGTTTTTTCAACACACTATGAAACTTCTTTGTTGTAGAAAACATCTAAAATGAAACTGCTCCACTTGAGGAAAAGAGCAAGTGTCTCAAAGTATTTCGTGTGAGCGCTAGTACTCTATTAACATCTGCTGGGCACATTTATTACTATTTTGCAGATACCTTCTAGCATTAGATAAAGGGAGGGCAATTTTTCAGTCTGCAAATGTTCCTTCAAACAACAACAACAAAGAAAAAAACAAAAGACTGGATAGGGCACTGAAGGAGGAGGGAGGAATTAACAGTGAAGGATAACCTGAGAATTTATCAGTGATTATCAGCCACTCGTTTAGTGACATGGACACCTAGTAAGCATCATATTTTCTGTGTGTTTTTTAAGGTGACAGAGCCCTGAAACAAAGAAATCTGGATCAGAAGAAAAGTATCAAAGGGCCATGCAAGCCAACTGTAACCAATTGTACAGTCCTCCTGGAACTGCAAGTGGTGAAGATGCCTCAGCCTCCCAGTGTGTCCATACATCAAGACTGACAGGAGAAGTTTCCTGTCTTCATTCTGGAGATATTCATATCCAGATCAACTCCATCCCTAAAGAATATGCTGAGAATTCAGGCTCCAGAAATATAAGGTCAGGCGTCCATAGCTGTACCCACGGATGTGTACATAGTCATTACCAGAGTCACTCCCGCGGTGAAACAAGACAGCCTGATAATATTGCCACCGAGTCTGGAGAACATGGAAGTAGCTCCTTCTCAGAGTTTCGCTCTCTCTTCAAGTGGTTGCAAAAAAGTCTTCCTTATATTCTGATTCTGGGTGTCAAACTTGTTATGCAACATATAACAGGTAGGACCTATAAAACATTGGCTAATTGCTAAATTCAGGAAACATTTTTTTCTTTGTTGGTAATATACGTTAACCTATGCATTTCAGTTACTTATTTTCTCTTGTTAGCTTTTAAAATTGAATGTTTCCTTTAATTCATGTTATTATTAGCTTATATATTTGCTTTTTTTTCATTTCAATTAATTGGAACTTATTTTCTAACAGGAATTTCTCTTGGAATTGGGCTGCTAACAACTTTTATATATGCAAACAAAAGCATTGTAAATCAGGTTTTTCTAAGAGTAAGTATAACAAGCAACTAAAATATTATTAACTGTTTCTCCAGAATTAGAAAGATCATATTGAAATAGAAGTAACTTCTGAGAGAAACAGCCAGTAATAGGATAATCATAATATCCTTGACATATTAATTTTGTTATCTAAATGACCTGTAATAAATTACCTGTCTTAATGTTGAATTGCCTCACCTTATTTTCTTTGTATGTTTTCCTAATAAAGAAAAAATAGTAAGATAAAGGTTTAGACCATGCTATTTGAAACAGTTTTGCAAGGGCCTTTATGTTTTGTGAGTTGAGTTGAACATACTAAATAATTTCATTATAAACTTTAGTACAGCCATGTGCTGGTGGCTCATACCTGTAATCCTAGCTACTCAGGAGGCTGAGATCTGAGGATCACAGTTCAATACCAGCCCAGGAGACTCTTATCTCCAATAAACCACCAGAAAAACCGGAAGTGGCGCTGTGGTTCAAGTGGTAGAGTGCTAGCCTTGAGCTGAAGAGCTGAGGGACAGCGCCCAGGCCCAGATTTCAAGCCCTATGACCGACAAAAAACAAACAAAAAACAACCTTTCGTACCTATAAGATATCAACTGAATAAATTGTAGTACTGAATTAGAGAACTGGGTATTGAAATGTTTATGTCTCAGAAAAAATTAAGTTTTTCTTGAAAGAGTCTTAATCATAATAGGAGAAATTGGAAGAGTTTATAAAATTTCACCTACTTAAAGCTACTATAAAGGAAGGACTATATCTATGTAAAAGTATAACCTACTAAACAGCAATGCATTTAATTCATGGTTTAAAAGTTAATACAGGTTGAGTATCCTTTATATGAAATTCTTGGAACTAAGTGTTTCAGATTTTTTTTTCATACTTTTGAATATTTGCATATACATAAGTTATTTTGAGGGTAAGACCTAATTCTAAACAAAATTCATCTTTAACTTACATACCCCTTATACATGTAACCAAGAAGTAATTTTATACAGTATGTTTTTAATATACCTGTGATTTTAATGTGGCATAATATTCAGGTATGGAATTTTTCCATTTTTGGTTTCATGTTAGTGCTAAAAACTTTTGTGTTTTGGTTTGTTTAGGATTTCTGATTTGGGGATTAGGATGTTCCACCTGTAAAACTAGTCATTAAAACTTGAAATTAAGAAATTAAAAATATTAAGCCAATGCTGGTGGCTCATACTTGTAATCAGGAAGTAGAAATCTGGAAGATCATTGTTCTAAGCCAACCAAGACATTGTTCAAATCTATGAGATTCCAAAGTAACCAGTAAAAATCAAGACTAGAGGTGTGGCTCAAATGGTAGACTGTAGCTGAGTTAGGCCCTGGTTCCAAGCACTAGTTCTGACAAAAATAAACAAAAGTAAATATTTAAACTGATTTTCTTAATTTTTAAAATTCTGTTTTGTGGGGGAGCCACAAAAAATAAAGGCGCAGAGGTATCCCAAGTTTGTTTTGAACAGGTCCTGTATTTCAGTGTACCTATTTGAAATACGTCACATTTTTCATATAATGAAAAAAATTGTATTTTAAAAATTTGGCTATTGAGCACAAAGAGGCTCAGGGATATCACCCAGGCCCTGAATTCAAGCCCCAGGACCAGAAAAAAAAATTTTTTTGCTAAAGCATTTTGTTTTGTTCTCTAAAGAGATATAGAGAAGTGTTTGTGATAGTAAGGTATAATTTAAAGATATTTTAGCTGGGCACCAGTGGCTCAAGCCTGTAATCCTACTCAATGAGTTATTGATTAAGAGGGTAATGATATTTGAAATTCTGGCATAATTCAGAGTAACAATTTGTAAAATTGTTTATTTTTCAGGAGAGGGCCTCAAAGATTCAATGTGTTTGGCTACTGGTATTCTTAGCAGGATCCTCTCTCCTTCTATATTACACCTTTAATTCTCAGTCACTATATTACAGGTAATCAGAGGTCCTACTAAACATTTTAAATATAATCATATATTCCATAGCATTTGAATGTTTTACCTGTACACAATGCTTACCATGTACTTCAGTTTATTTCTTTATAGAGCTGGGATGTGAATTTAGGGCTTGTTGCTTGTTAGGCAGGCAGTCAACCACTTGAGCCAGGCCTTTAGTTATAGTTCAGTTTTTTTTGGGGGGTGGAGGGTGGGGTCCGGTCGTGGGGCCTGAACTCTGGGCCTGGGTGCTGTCCCTCAGCTCTTCAGCTCAAGGCTAGCGCTCTACCACTTGAGCCACAGCACCACTTCCGGCTTTTCTTTTTGCTTATGTGGTACTGAGGAATTGAACCCAGGGCCTCATGCATGCAAGGCAAGCCCTCTACCACTGAGCCACCTTCCCAGCCCAATATCGTTCAGTTTTTATATGTCTTTTCATAATTGCAAACTTTAAATGATTGACTTATATTCCAAGGGCCTTGGCACACGACATGTGCTTAATGGTTCTTTTTGTTGTTAGTGTTTTTTGGTTTTGGGTTTTTTTTAATGGTAGTAAGGCTTGAAATCATGGCCTTGTACTTGCTAGGCATGTTCTCTAGCACTTAAGCCAAGCCTCCAGCCCAGTATTTAATATTTTTGAAAACTTTTGTTGTTGTTGAACCATTATTTATTAAGTACCAGTTGGTGGTGGTTGTTTTTATTTATTTGTTCCTAGAAGAATACTCATTAAGCTGGGCGCGGGTGGCTCACACCTGTAATTCTAGCTACTTGGGAGGCTGAGATCTGAGGATCACAGTTCAAAGCCAGCCCAGGCAAGAAAGTCTGTGAGATTCTTATCTCCAATAAAACCACCAGAAAAACTGAAAGTGGCACTGTGGCTCAAGTGGTAGAGTGCTCACCTTGAGCTGAAGAGCTGAGGGACAGCGCCCAGGCCCAGAGTTCAAGTCCCATGACTGACCAAAAAAAAAAAAAAGTCATTAAAAGAAGTGTCTGGGGGCTGGGAAGGTGGCTCAGTGGTAGAACGCTTGCCTTGCATGCATGAGGCCCTGGGTTCGATTCCTCAGCACCACATAAGAAAAAAGAAAAAAGCCGGAAGTGGCACTGTGGCTCAAGTGGTAGAGCGCTAGCCTTGAGCTGAAGAGCTGAGGATAGTGCCCAGGCCCAGAGTTCAGGCCCCACGACCGGACCCAAGAAAAAAAAAAGTGTTCTGACTTCAGCATTAATCAGATAATTAGAAGCGCTAATCAGTAGAATCTGAAATATAGATCAATCTGGAATATAGTGTATAGGTGAAGCCAATAAACTTATGGAATGAATTGGGTGGGTAGGAAGTTGAGTAGAAAGAAGCAAGATTGACTTACATGATAAGCAGGGAAAGGAACTGATATTGAGATGAAAGTAAATTTTCAGTATCAGAAGGCAACTAAAATTATTGAGAAAGTGGCTCTAGGTATATTCAGAAGCTCGGAGCAGAGAGTTGGGCTAGAAATTTTGATATCAAAAGATACATGGCTAATATTTAAAAACTATAGGACTGGGGCTGGGAAGGTGGCTCAGTGGTAGAGTGCTTGCCTTGCAAGCATGAGGCCCTGGGGTCATTTCCTCAGCACCAGATAAGCAGAAAAAGCCAGAAGTGGTGCCGTGGCTCAAGTGGTAGAGTGCTAACCTTGAGCTGAAGAGCTGAGGGACAGCACCCAGGCCCAGAGTTCAAGCCCTATGACCAGCAAAAACAAAAATACTTCTTTGTTTAAAATTTGGGGGCTGGGCCGGGCGCTGGTGGCTCACGCCTGTAATCCTAGCTACTCAGGAGGCTGAGATCTGAGGATCGCAGTTCAAAGCCAGCCCAGGCAGGAGAGACCGTGAGACTCCTATCTCCAATAAACCACCAGAAAACCGGAAGTGGCGCTGTAGCTCAAGTGGTAGAGCGCTCGCCTTGAGCTGAAGAGCTGAGGGACAGCGCCCAGGCCCAGAGTTCAAGCCCCACGACCGACAAAAAACAAAACAAAAATTGGGGGGCTGGGAAGGTGGTTCAGTGGTATCAAGTGTTTGCCTGTTATGCATGAGGCCCTTGGTTCAATTCCTCAGCACCACATAAACAGAAAAGCCGGAAATGGCACTGTGGCTCAAGTGGTAGAGCACTAGCCTTGAGCTGAAGAGCTGAAGGACACTGCCCAGGTCCAGAGTTCAAGCCCCACAACCAACAACAAAAAAGACTTTGAGTACAAAAAAGAAAAAATTGCACCTATAAACTCTAATTATTATGTGCAGCAGTGATAAATCTGATCATATTCCATCCTTCCCTTTTAATAAATCTTTAATAAATCTGAAAGATACACCTGATATTCCCTATCTTTCCACAATTTTGGGCATAGATACATTTTGGTCTTACTTGGCTTTCATGTGATTATATCATGTAAATGAATTTTACAATTTTTTTGTGTGCCAGTCCCATGACCTGAACTCAGGGCCTGGGTGCTGTTCCTTAAGCTTCTTTTGCTCAAGGTTAGCACTCTACCTGAGACACTGTGCCACTTCTGCTTTTTCTGAGTAGTTTATTGTAGAGAAGTCTCTCAGACTTTCCTGCCCAGGCTGGCTTCAAACCATGATTCTTAGATCTCAGTCTCCCGAGTAGCTAGAATTACATCACAGCCACCAGCACCGGGGAATTTTACAATTTTTTTGGGGGGGAGGTCGATTGTGGGGCTTGAATTCTGGGCCTGGACACTGTCCTTCAGCTCTTTAGCTCAAGGCTAGTGTTCTAACACTTTAGCCACAGTGCCACTTCAGGTTTTCTGAGTGGTTTATTGAAGATAAGAGTCTCACAGACTTTCCTGCTTGAGCTGGCTTTGAACTGAGATAGTCAGATCTCAGCCTCCTGAGTAGCTAGTATTACAGGCATGAACCACCAGCGCCTGGCTAATTTTACTATTTTTTAAACAGTAAAAGAAGTGTCAACCATGATCATCCAGGAAGACTTTTTCTTTAGTCAATGAAAGGAAGATTTGAAATCCTGACATTCAGAAAGAGCTTTTAAGCAAAATGTTTTTTTGTTTTGTTTTTTTTTGTCGGTCGTGGGGCTTGAACTCTGGACCTGGGCGCTGTCCCTCAGCTCTTCAGCTCAAGGCGAGCGCTCTACCACTTGAGTTACAGTGCCACTTCCGGTTTTTCTGGTCGTTTATTGGAGATAGGAGTCTTACAGTCTCTCTTGCCCGGGCTGGCTTTGAACCGCGATCCTCAGATCTCAGCCTCCTGAGTAGCTAGGATTACAGGCGTGAGCCACCAGTGCCCGGTTTAAGCAAAATGATTTTATGCTGTATTTATTTGAACTATAGTATCTTGCCAAATTCACATTTTTATATACCAAAATATTTATACAAATTTTAATGTTTTGATAAACTTTGATGTCTTTCTCTTGGTAGCTTAATTTTCTTAAATCCTACATTGGATCACTTGAGCTTCTGGGAAGTACTTTGGATTGTTGGAATTACAGACTTCATTCTGAAATTCCTCTTCATGGGCTTAAAATGCCTTATTTTACTGGTGCCTTCCTTCATCATGCCCTTTAAATCAAAGGTGAGAAACTTTTTTTATTGGAATGACATTGGTAAATCATATTAATGTTATTTGTGATTTTTGTAATTTTTCATTTTGCTAAATACCTTAATTTTGATTACCGTCATTAAGCTCAGCAACCACTTGCTATTGGATAAAAACAGAATTCCATTTGCTTTAGAGTAATTGAAAAATCAGTCACCACACCTACTTCTGTTCTCTTTCAGGGCATTATCCATTGATAATTGATGTTATTCAGGACCTTGCTTTTGCTAGGGTGGTACTCTGCCACTTGAGCCACACTTCCAATCCTGTTTTTCCCTAGTTTGTGTGTGTGTGTGTGTATACATGTACATGTACTCAAGTACTAGGGCTTGAACTCAGGACCTGGGCACTGTCCATTAGCTTTTTTGTTCAAGGCTGGTGCTCTACCATTTGAGCCACAGCTCCACTTCAGATTTTTTGGTTGTTAAGCATCTCTTGGATTTGTCTGCCTGGGCTGGCTTTGAGCCACAATCCTTAAACCTCAACCTCCTAAGTAGCTAGGATTACAGATGTGAGCTACTGGAACCTGGCTTTCACTAGTTATTTTCATCATCATCGTCATCATCGTCATCATCATCATCATCATCATCATTATTATATTGCCAGTTCAGGAGCTTTAAGTCAGGACCTGGGCACTGTCCCTTAGCTATTTCTGCTCAAGGCTAGCACTCTGACTCTTGAGTCACTCAAGATCCACTTCTGGCTTTTTTTTTTTGTCCCTCATGGGGCTTGAACTCTGGGCTTGGGTGCTGTCTGTGCGCTCTTCAGCTCAAGGCGAGCACTCTACCACTTGAGCCATAGCACCACTTCCAGTTTTCTAGTGGTTTTATTGGAGATAAGAGTCTCATAGACTGTCCTGCCCGGGCTGGCTTTGAACTATGATCCTCAGATCTCAGCCTTCTGAGTAGCCAGGATTACAGGTGTGAGCCACCAGCATCTGGCTCACTTCTGGCTTTTTGGTTATTAACTGGAGATCAGAATCTCATGGACTTTCCTCTGGTCTGGCTTCAAACCACAATCTTAGGTTTCAGACATGAGCCACCAGCATCCAGCCTCACTTGTTATTTTTTGAGATAAGGTCTTGCTTTCCATCTGGGCATATACCCAGGCTGTCATCCACCTACTTTAGACTTCCACTTGTTACTGGGAATCACAGGCATACACCACAACATCTTACTTCACTGTGGAGAATGGAGTCTGGCACTCTTTTCTGCTCTGGCTGGCCTGAAACTGATTCTCCCAATCTCAAGTCTCCCATAAAACGACAAGTGCAATGCCACCGTGCCCAGCTACATGTTGAGGAGGGGGTCTGCCTGGGCTGTTCTGAACTGAGGACTCCCACTCTCAGCCTCTCACCTAGCTAAGATTACAGACATGAGCTACTGTTGCCCTACTACAAGTGTTAGTTATAATATACATAAAAACCAGGTTGAAATTGTGAGTCACAATCATTATTACAGTAATACATATAATGAATTACTACATGATATATTCATGATGCTCTCCGTACAGTATTATAGTATCTATGCTGTGTATTTAGCTCCATTTGGATTTTTGCTTTGTTTTCCTTCTGTCTTTTTAGGGTTACTGGTATATGCTTTTAGAAGAATTATGTCAGTACTACCGAACTTTTGTTCCCATACCAGTTTGGTTTCGTTATCTTATAAGCTATGGGGAGTTTGGTAATGTAACGAAATGGAGCCTTGGAATATTGCTGGCTTTACTCTACCTCATACTAAAAGTAAGTGACATTATAAGTCTTGGTCATGACATAATGATTCATAAGAGTGACTACTGAGTTTATATACTAAAATTGCCATCCTTAACTAGTCTTAAGTAATGCTGGATTCTTAATAATGGAGAGCTGGGTATGATGGCATGCACCTGTAATCCTGCTAATACTTAGCAGAATGGGGCAAGCCTGTGTTACACAAGAATATCTATCTTTAAATTAAAAAAAAAAACAGGGGGGGGGGGGGCAGGGGAAGGAGAGAGGAAGAAAAAAATGCACTTCCTCTGGATAAGAAAAAAGTAGTTTCCACTCTTTTGCTTATTGTTTTGAGATGAGTTCTTGTTGTACTGCCCAGGCTTCCAGCTGAGATTACAAGCCTTTGCCACTACTCTAAGTTATAGTTCTCAGTTTTTACTGAGGACGGGGGAGTAGACCTCCACACAGCATGGATAGTAAGTGGAATACACCACCAGTCCTCAGCAGTACCATTTGTTATATAATTATGAAAAAAATAACTAGATATTTAATATACTTCCCTCTTGGTTAAGAGTTGGCTCAAATCGATAAAGCAAATAATTAGTTAACTGAACTAGAGATATATTATGAAATGATTAGCTTGAATACACAATGAAGAATAGATTGCATGAGAATTAGAGTAAATGAGAATTTGATGTTAAGATTTCAGGTTTGTGCTGGTACTTGGGCTTCATGAAACAGGCCCTCATGATCTTTTTTTTTTTTTTTTTGGGTCCGGTCATGGGGCCTGAACTCTGGGCCTGGGCACTGTCCCTCAGCTCTTCAGCTCAAGGCTAGCGCTCTACCACTTGAGCCACAGCGCTACTTCCGGCTTTTTTCTTTTTGCTTACGTGGTGCTGAGGAATCGAACCCAGGACCTCAGGCATGCAAGGCAAGTGCTCTACCACTGAGCCACCTTCCCAGCCCGGCCCTCATGATCTTGCTTAGCTTTTTCTGTTCACAGCTGGCACTATACATGAGCTGTACCTCCACTTCTAGGTTTTTGCTAGTTAATTGAAGATAAGTCTCATAGATTTGTCTGCCAGGGCTGACTTCGAACTACAATGTTCATATCTCAGCCTCTTGAATAGCTAGGATTATAAGCCTGAGCCAACAGTGCCTGGTAGAGATTGCAGTTTTGATATTTTTGGTTTAGCACATAGGGCTCTCTGAACTAATTATTTATTTCTTCTTTCAGCTCTTGGACTTTTTTGGACAGTTGAGAACTTTCAGACAGGTTTTACGAATATTTTTTACACGACCAGTAAGTACTTCTTACTAATTAAGGAACAATACCTTTTCCTTTCTTCTTCTTTTTTTTTTTTCCACTTCTGGGGCTTGAACTCTGGGCCTGAGCACTGTCCCTGAGCTTCTTTTGCCCAAGGCTAGCACTCTACCACTTGAGCCACAGCATCACTTCAGGCTTTTTCTGTATATGTGGTACATAGGAATTGAACCCAGGGCTCCATGCATGCTAGGCAAGCACTCTACCATTAAGCCACATCCCCAGCCCTCCTTTCTTCTTTATAACAAAAAATTAAGAGGTTTTTACATGCATAGATTTAAGGATATATTTTTTAGATTTTTCTAGTATGTTAGCATTTGTGGCTTTAGTAATCTAGGAGTTTACTACGGTACCAGTAATCTAGTTTCATACATTATACAACTGCCCACTAATTATTGCAATGCTTATGTATTTGAATGTACCTTTCAAATCCTTTTTCATTTGGCATTTTTAAGTTTATAAATTTTTCTTAAAACATAAACAGAAATCCTGTCTTGAATTTTGTTTTCCTCCCCCCCCCCAAAAAAAATGTATTTGCATTAATGCCAAATGCCAAATTTGGCTTCACTGAAAATGTTCCTGTCTTGAGGAAGGCTTACCACTGAAAATCATGTTGCTTGCAATTTTTTTTTTTTTTTTTTGGTGCCTGTCCTGGGGTTTGAACTCAGAGCCTGGGTGCTTTTATTGCTCAGAGCTAGTGTTCCACGGTTCCATGGCCCCATTTTCCAGCTTTTTTGGTAGTTTAGTGAAGAGTCTCACAGACTCTTCTGCCCAGGTTGGCTTCAAACCGTGATCCTCAGAACTCAGCCTCCTGAGTAGGCTAGGATTACAGGTGTGAGTTGCTGGTGTCCAGCTCCTTGCAATTTTCTTATTGAAGGAAATTTCCTCCTATTCAATTCTGTATGAACAAATAATTTTACAGCATGGAGTTGAGCAATTGAGAGTCCAATGTCAATTATAAACTTAATGTTATCTATCAGTGTTACCAAGTGTAAGAAAGTAACCCCTAAAGAAAACTAATTTACTGTTTGGTAATCTCAAAGATTTGCAGTAGTGTGGTCACAAGATTGAAGGGCTTGCTTTACAGATCTGCAGTCTATTAGGTCCTTAAACAGTTAATCAGTCTAATCCACTAACAAGATTACCAACCGAATAGCATATTATTAAAAGTGATTCCTAGCTATTTGGGAGGTGGAGAGATAGAGATCAAAATGCAAGGCCAGCTAGGCATAAAAGTTCCAGAGAAGGCTGGGAAGGTGGCTCAGTGTTAGAGCGCTTGCCTTGCATACATGAGGCCCTGGGTTCGATTCCCCAGCACCACAAGCAAGAAAGAAAAAAAACCAGAAGTGGCGCTGTGGCTCAAGTGGTAGAGTGCTAGCCTTGAGCTGAAGAGCTGAGGGACAGCGCCCAGGCCCAGAGTTCAGGCCCCACGACCGGACCAAAAAAAAAACAAAACAAAAGTTCCAGAGACTCCAACTCAACTGGATGGGTGGCATGCGCCTGTTATCCCAGCTGTGGAGGGTAGGAAATAATGGCTGGGCACAGTGCTATGTGCTTGTCATCTCCAGCAACACAATGATATGTTAAGAGGAATGCAGGCCACACTAGCTCAAGCATAAAGCAAAGCGATACCTTAAAATAACCAAGGCAAAAAGAGGCTGAAGGCATCGCTGAGATGGTAGAGCCCATTTTGCATATGTGAGGCCCGAATTCAATCTCTAGTATCCCTAAAAAAGGAAAAAAGGATTTTTTACAACGTGATTCAGACTAACTGATGAGGATAATTTTTCTGTGAGATAGATAGCAATATAGAAATATCTTTTGCTACATCTTATGCAGAGTTCTTTCTTTAGAGAACATATAATAAAATTCAAATAGTTTTGTTCAGGTTAATTCAATGATGATTGTATGAGCTCACATCAGCCATTGTTCTGTGATCTGGTAAGATTTGGACTGAAATGCCCTCAAGAAAATGCCCCATGGACTAGATGTATTAGCTCAGTGGTAGAGTGCCTAGCGTGTGAGGCTGAGTTCAATCCATAGTACTGAAGGAAAAAGAAAAAAACAAAAATGCTTTTGCATATCAATGAATGACACTTTGATTTATTAAGTTTCCCTGTCATATCCTCATTACATGTATACTGTTCTTTAAGGAAATGGCAGTCAAACCATCAAAGGAGAATCTCTAAAATGCCAAACAAAATAAAGCTTGTCAACATAAATATCTGCAATGTACTCTGCTAAATGACACTTTACTAAAGGGAAATGGCACCAAGGCCATCTAACAGTTTTAAATTTGTTTCTGAAGTTTTTAATGTTATTCTCAAAGTCTTTTTTTTTTTTTGGTCAGTTGTGGGGCTTGAACTCTGGGCCTGGGTGCTGTCCCTTGGCTCTTCAGCTCAAGACCTAGCGCTCTACCACTTGAGCCACAGCGCCACTTCTGGTTTTCTAGTGGTTTATTGGAGATAAGTCTCAAGAACATTCTAGCCCAGGCTGGCTTTGAACCACTATCCTCAGATCTCAGCCTCCTGAGTAGCTAGGATTACAGGCGTGAGCCACCGGCACCTAGCTTCAAAGTCTTAATTTTCAGTATTTCTTTTAGTTTACCTTCGTTAGCCCTAATTTTTTGTACAAGAACTTTAGATCATAACTTCAGCTATGCTGATACAAGTCCTGCTTTGCCTCTTTCCCATGACTTTACTTGGGTCTTAGCATACCTTTCCTCCATCATTTCTACTCTCATTTGTTATACTTTGTTTGTTCCAATTTTACTTAGGTTTAACTGTCACATCTATTTAATGATATGTCCTCCTGAATTCAGAGAAAAGAAATTGTTTTTAGGACTTGAAAATGTGGCTTAGTGGTAGAGTGCTTGCCAAGCATGCATGAAGCTCTGGGTTCGATTCCTCAGTACCACATAAACAGAAAAGGCTACAAGTGGCACTGTGGCTGAAGCTCAGGGATAGTGCCGAGGTCCTGAGTACAAGTCCCAGGACTGGCCAAAAAATAAAGAACTGCATTACTGTTCAGTTAGTTTGAACAGTGGTCTATCTCCATGACATTTTGCAATTAGTGTTTTCTGACATTTTTTTTGAGTCAGTTTCATTGTGTAACTGGCTAGCCTCAAAGGTGTGAAACACCACCATGTTCAGCTGAGTTCCTTTGTGAAGTTTAGTTTCTTTTGTAGGACTACTCTTCTGTGATTAGTAGTAGTTAAAATTATTTTTGGATTTAGTGACAGGAGTATTCAATAGTCCCCACACTTTCATAATTGAACCTTGGAGACCATTCAAAATCAGGGTCATGCCTGGTGCCAGTGGCTCACACCTGTAATTCTAGCTACTCAGGAGGCTGAGATCTGAGGATCATGGTTCAAAGCCAGCCTGGGCAGGAAAGTCCATGAGACTCCAATAAACCACCAGAAAACCGGAAGTGGTGCTATGGCTCAAATGGCAGAGTACTGGCCTTGAGCTTAAGAGCTCAGGGACAGCACCCAGGCCCAGAGTTCAAGGCCATGACTACCACCACCACCACCACCACCAAAAAAAATAAAAAAAAATCAGGGTCCTATTTCCTATATCTGATAGCTGGAACTACTGATCAATCCAGTTGAAGATATAAACTCCTTTGTATAGGCACACCTGTACAAATGTACTGTAGTGGGGCTTGAATTCAGGGCCTTTAGCTTTTTCTGCTCAAGGCTAGTACACTACCACTTGAGGAATACCTCCACTTCTGGCTTTTTGCTAGTCATTGGAGTCTTTTGGATTTGTCTGCCCAAGCTGGCTTTGATCACAATTCTCAGGCATGAATCCCTGGCACTAGTCTTCCCTTCCCACCCTACCCCCAGACCCTGAGGGAGGCAGGAAGTGCTAGAATAGACCAAGACAGTTGCTAGGCAAGCAGGGTCTTGCTTTTACAACTCTCCCCAGGTTGACCTTAAATTCATGTTCCTCCTAAACGAGGATTATTCTTGTGTGCCACCTTGTCTAGCCAGAAAACTATTTTTAAAGAAAGCTCTCCATCTACTTTAGAAACCACTGCCACAGGCAGGTGAATTTAACTTGAAAATCCTAGATATCATACATGAATTTAAATTCTATTATTTATATTTCTAATTGCTTAGTCCCTTAAGCCAGTTATGTTGAATTTGAAGCTCTGTCACCCTCTGTGAATCCAATGGATTTGTCAATCTTCCATGCTCTTTAACAGTTCTGATATGTTGTTCAGCTGTGCAATGTTTGTAGTCTATGGGAAAGTCTTGAAATGCGTAATTCCAATGAGATCTGACAAGCTCGGCATCAACTACTATTTGAGAAACAAGACAGAATTTTATAGCTGAACAGACTTTGTCTTCATAGAGTTATGGAGTGGCTGCCAGCAAGAGACAGTGTTCAGATGTAGAAGATATTTGTTCAATATGCCAAGCTGAATTTCAGAAGCCAATTCTTCTCATCTGTCAGGTAATGTTTTTAAGCAAAATTAATTCAGCACTTGTGGTTTGTGAAAGTCACATTTACATTTATTGTATGGTAAAGAAATAAAAGAAAAAAAGAAGCCAAACAAAACCCTACAGTATTTACTGGAAGGTAGCATTCCAAGTACAAACCAGTAATGTATTAAAGATAAGAGCCTGCTGGTAAGATTGACTAAGTCACTTTCCCTTAGGTCGTGATGATTTTTTTAAATACAGAGTATTTGGTCAGTCGTGGGGCTTGAACTCTGGGCTTGGGCGCTGTCCCTGTGCTCTTCAGCTCAAGGCGAGCACTCCACCGCTTGAGCCACAGCACCACTTCCAGTTTTTGAGTGGTTTATTGGAAATAAGAGTCTCACAGGGCTGGGAAGGTGGCTCAGTGCTTGCCTCATACGCATGAGGCGCTGGATTCAATTCCTCAGCACCACACAAGCAGAAAAAGCCGGAAGTGGCACTGGGCTCCAGTGGTAGAGTGCTAGCCTTGAGCTGAAGAGCTGAAGGACAGCACCCAGGCCGAGTTCAAGCCCCAGGACAGGAAAAAAAAAAAAAAAAAGAGTCTCACGGACTTTCCTGCCCGGGTTGGCTTTAAACCGGGATCCTCAGACCTCAGACCTCAGCCTCCTGAGTAGCTAGGATTACAGGCATGAGCCACCAGCACCCAGTGAGAAAAATAAAATTTAACTAGCAGACTGGATACCAAAGTGATTGAAAAATAAGACTTTTTATAATTGGGTAACAGTCTTGTAGAACAATAACAATAGTTATTATTGGAATATGTAATATTCTTTTCTATTCTATTCTCTATTCTTTTCGAATTCAGATAATCTCTAAAGATAGCTTATATTTAGTAATGATCAAAAGGATAGAATTTAAGTACTAGTGGCTTTGTTACTAAAATCACTCTTAATTATGCAGTATTTTCTCATTTATAAAATTTGAGGGTAGTGAAAATCCTCACCAACTTCAAGGAATAGAGCTGGGGGTGTGGCTCAAGTGGTACAGCACTAAGAAGAGGCCCTAAGGGTTTCTCTCTTTTT
Source organism: Dipodomys spectabilis (assembly GCF_019054845.1). Lineage (NCBI taxonomy): Eukaryota > Metazoa > Chordata > Mammalia > Rodentia > Heteromyidae > Dipodomys > Dipodomys spectabilis. The sequence continues at coordinate 9,911,445 of NW_024870681.1, forward strand.
TTTTTTTTTCAAGAATTCTCAGTAATATTCTTATCAAGTACAAAATCTAGCTCCTATTTCCCTTACAGCATATATTCTGTGAAGAATGTATTACCTTATGGTTCAACAGAGAGAAAACATGTCCACTATGCAGAACTGTGATTTCAGATCGAATAAATAAATGGAAAGATGGAGCCACTTCATCTCATCTTCAAATATATTAACTTGTATAAACTATTAAAGGCCACACTACACTGACTATTCATAAAGGCATTTGAGTGTATTTTTCAGGGCTGGAAAAAAATTGCTTCTAAACAGTTTTAGAAAATTGTGTAGTCCAGGGGCTGGGAAGGTGGCTCAGTGGTAGAGTGCTTGCCTTGCATGCATGAGGCCCTGGGTTTGATTCCTCAGCACCACATAAGCAGAAAAAAGCCAGAAGTGGCACTGTGGCTCAAGTGGTAGAGTGCTAGTCTTGAGCTGAAGAGCTGAGGGACAGCGCCCAGGCCCAGAGTTCGAGCTCCACGACTGGCAAAAAAAAAGGAAAAAAGAAAAAAAGATAATTGTGTAGTCCAAGTTCTCATATTTTTGATTAAAGAACTTTTTAAAAAGTATACATTCAATCTAATGAATATGTAATATTCTATCCTATTGACAGTTCTTTGCAGTATTAAACTGTAAATGTCTTTTCTTGGTGTTACCAAACAATAAATGAGTAGCTTTAAAGAAATTCAGGTATTCATTCCTGACATTTTCAGAATATTTTTCCTATTTTAAGATGCTATCTGAACTTTTCTCAAGCATTTTTTGTAAGTCCCAGTCTAAAAATGCTTAAACTTTTTCATAAAATTTGTATTTTTAAAGTTCTTAATTCTCTATTTTACCTGTAACAATCACATGTTTAAGATTTACTGTGGATATATTTTAATATTGTATCATTCCTTATGATTAGTAGAATAAATGATTTAAATTGTTTGTGGACCTTCTACATGCTTCTTGCCATTTCCTTTCATGCTTGAAAAGTTCCTTTTTGTACCATCATAGACCACCTTGAGGGAATCACTAAATTAATATACAGGTCTTATGTATGCTGAGTACTTGCTCAGCATGAAACAGAACCTAGATTCAATCCCTAGCATCACAAAAACAACAAATTTATAAACTGGCTTTCCTGATTTGAATTGTGCAACAAACAAGATCAACCTCCTAAACATCTTAGAAAAAAAAAAAAACTACCATTATAACTAGTCACTTCCAGAAAGAATTCTATGCTTGAGCCAGACGCTGGTGGCTCATGCCTGTAATCCTACTCAAGAGGCTGAGATCTGAGAATCTCAGTTCAAAGCCAGCCCAGGCAGCAAAGTCTGTGAGACTCTTATCACCATTTAATCACCAGAAAACAGGAAATGGCGCCGTGGCTCAAGTGGTAGAGTGCTCGCCCTGAGGTGAAGAGCTCAGGGATAGCACCTAGGCTATCTAGGCCCAGAGTTCAAGCCCCACGACAGACTAAATAAATTCTATGCTTGAATCACCATTAATTGAGCTTTCACTCAATTCCTGGGGGTTATAGCTCAGTTATAGGTGCTTCTTTAACATGCAAGACACCCTTGGTTTGATCCCCAGCAAGGGGGTGGGGTAGCAGGGAGCTTTCATTTAAGAGCAGCCAGAAGCATTGGATAGGGTGGTTTGTTTGCCTTTAGGCAATTTTTGTTGGGTATTAGAAGAGAATGAGGCACTTGCTCATTTCTTTAGATTCCTCTACAGAGGAATGTGAAATCTACAACAGAAGTCTTTAACCTCTGTAGAGCTGCTATTGGTTATATCTGAGTTTATACTATGACTTACCATCCAGCAGTTTTCACAGGGGAGGGGGATTGTAATAACAGATCGTACCACCTTCAAAAGAGGATTATTAACAGTAATGATTAAGCCATGCCTTCTTGAAGTAGGTCATCTCATGGGAACAAGACTGCTCCCCTGTAGTGACCATAGTGATTAACTTCTCTGGAACCCAGGTGAACCACAACCAAGATATAATGGGGTAAACTATTAAAACTGTACATACCTTTGCTCCCTACCTTCACTTCAACACTCATAGCCAGGTGCCAGTAATCCTAGCTACTGAGGAGGCTGAGATCTGAGGATCAGGGTTCAAAGTCAGCCCAGGTAGTTAAGTCCGTGAGATTTGGTGGGGTTTTTTTTGTTTGTTTTTTGGTCAGTCTTGGTGCTTGAACTCTGGGCCTCGGCGCTGTCCCTGAGCTATTTAGCTCAAGTCTAGCGCTCTTCCACTTGAACCACAGCGCTACTTCTGGTTTTCTGGTGGTTAAATGGAGATAAGAGTCTCATGGACTTTACTGCCGAAGCTGGCTTTGAAGCATGATCCTCAGATCTCAGCCACCTGAGTAGCTAGGATTACAGGCGTGAGCCACCAGCACTAAGTCTGTGAGATTCTTATCTCCAATTAACCACCAGAAAATCAGAAGTGGTGCTGTGGCTCAAGTGGTAGAGTGCTAGCCCTTGAGCTAAAGAGCTCAGGAACAGGGCCCGGGCCCAGAGTTCAAGCCCCATGACCAACAAAAAAGATGAAAACAAAAAAGGAAGAAAATTTAATGCTCATGTCAATATCCTACAGCTGGCTGAAGATGATGTAAAGTAGTCTTCTGATGACATCATGCCATGTAAAAATCTTTCTCTGCTGAATTTCTAATAAACTTTCCTGGTTAAAGCACTTTCATAGTTTGCCCATTTCTTCTTTTGCCAGACATAAGAACTGAGGTTGATTATCTCTGCTGACTTTCTGGTAACAGTAGAAAGATGTTGGAAGAAGCAGAAAACAAATTTGCTATATTAATTAAAGAAACTAAACCAACATATGGATTAAAGATAGTGACAAACTAACTACAGGTGAAATCATTTTCATGCCTGACAAAAGTGACAAAAAAGAACATTGAGAAACCTGTAATTTTTTTTTCTTCTGCCATGTAAACACTGCTGGCTTATAAATACAACTATTTCTGTTTACTCAGTCACAATATATTAAACTCTCTTTGAGATCCCTGCAAAGATTTAAACAAGTTTACTTGGCTTAAAATCCTCTTCTGCATGGCTTTGTGGTGAAGCTTAGTTGTGTTATTTAGGTATATAGCAAGGAATGTGTGATTGGAATTAAAATCTGGCTGTAAAAATCAACTAAAATGACTTCCTATTCAGAACACAAGACTAGCATTCAGTCCTATCACAATATCTATCTACCAAACCTACTTACTCACTTAATACCTATTCAGACAGCTTTGTTTCTTAATAGAATTAAGTTAAGCAATAGAAGAGGTCCCAGGTGAACAATGGTGGTGTTTGGGGGGAAAAGGCAGTGAATTGAAAACTGGGCAAATTTAATAAGAGGGCCATGTTACCCATTATTGATAATGAATTCAAAGCATTTCTCTACACATCTACCTTCTACCCTTTAATTTCAAAGAAAGGAACATAGTTATAAAACTCCAATTATTCTGTTAATTCAGATAAAAGATTATAGGACCAGCACTAAGAGATGCTACCAGGGACCAGGAATACAGCTCAGTGCTAGAGCTCTTGCCTACCATGCTTAAGATCTAAGTTCAATCCTCAGTGCTTCCCTAAAAAGAAAAATATTACCATATTTTACACTTGGAGAATGTCTGTATACCTTGGCTGCTATAATATAAATGCCTCCCAGATAAGTGTTTTATACAAAATGCCCATCTTACTCTAAGATAATGACCCTTCAAATGTGCACATATATCGTGCATATACACCAAACTATCAAAGGTAAGTATAGCTGAATAGATTGTTGATTATTAGCACAAGCAACTAGTCCTAATGTTTATCTGAAGCTAGCAAGCCTCCAGAAAATTTACTGCATGAGCCTTTTGAAAAAGCTCAAAGATGTAAAATCAATACTAAAACATTACATATTTTAATCGCTTTAGTTTCTCAGCAGGAAGTTTTACACCTGCCATTCTTCACATATATAAAGGATTTACTAAATATGAAAACTGGAACATATCTGACATGCTAATAAAAAACTGTATATTGGATATATACACTAACTGATTTCTTCCTGTCTTTAGGAAGCAAAAAAAATCACTTCCATGTTATGTTCATTCAGATTTGCATTTAATGTCTATTTACATTCATTCAACCAGAATCAAAAATCTTAATACAGTAAACTAAATACAAGATGAAAAGCAGAAAAAGTGTTACCCTCATAGCACTCCTAATAAGGCAGCTGAAGAGTTTATTTATTTTAATAGATGCAAAGCCAACTGGGGACAGAGGAAATATAATAGTTTAAAAGCAAACACAAACAGTGATGAACCCATCTTTTGGATGTTATTTCAGAGAATCCACTGAGATACTTGTAGTGTTAAGAATCATACAAGAGGAAGTACTATAATATAACCAGACAGACCATAGACGGTGTGACAAATTCTATTATAATTTTCTCCAGCTTGCTAGTGTCTAACCACTATAAAAATAGGTGGATGTTTTGAGAGATTAACTATTTTCAAAAACTCAAAATCTATTCTTCATAAATTCAACATTTCTTGTGGGAAAAATTTGAGATCTTAGATCTAGCTCTGGGAGCTAGGAACCAAAAGAGTAATTGAATATTCAAAAAAACAGGTTCTTTGCTATATATGACATTCAAAGCTCAAGATACTAATACTATATAAGATGCATCTTGCTTATGATAATTTATTACCTACAGTATAGAATGTTGAATTTATGGAGTCTCATACATGCATCCTCCCTCTCCATCTTAAATAATCTTCCATTTCAAAAAACAGAATGAAAAAATCCTTCTTGAAGGATTCAAATTAGTCAAGATCATAAAGGTGAAAAAATAACATAATTTTCCTAAAAATCTGGTTTATATTCAATACTTTTACACTGTTAATCACAGCTGGTTTATAAATCCAGTGATTCTATAATGCTACAAACCTTATAAAAACAAATTATTTCAGTGATTACATCTTAATTAAAAAACAGCATGTATAAAATAAAATATCCTGTTGATTTTAATGAAAGTAATCAAGTATTGAAAGAAAAGCACTTAATTTTTTTATATACTTACCTGGTATAAATCATAAAGAACCCACTTAGAAATTCAAGACTAGTAATATTGACACCATATATTTTAAACTATGCTTGGATTTTTACAAATAAATATAGGGTAAGCCATATTGCATAGGTGTGTGCTTTCTGTCTGTGACACTAGTGTGACACATGACATGTTTTCACAGTCTCAGCAGGGATATTCACTTATGAAACAATTTTTCAATAAACTCTCCAAAACACGGAAATTAATTTCACTTAATAAATGTTAAGATAGAAAAGGTATGTATTTGTGTGGTTGGTAGGTATGCAATTAATGCTTCCTATGCAAAAAACTTGCAGTGTTTGCCACTATCGCCAGCGGTACTCAAATTATGAAAACTATAGGACAGTTATAGCCAGCCAATGACAGTACACATATTACTAGCAAACAGGACTGAGGAAGAATATTTTGGTGTAAAAGTTTTACTGGAATTTGGTCAGGCAGTCAATGCTGCAGTTAGTAAACACTTGGAAACAAGTACTGCAAACCATTTACAGTCTGAAATAATGCCTATACAAATTACCATAGCTTTTTGGGTACTGTTTTTGTTTTTTTGTTTTTCAGAAATTATAAATTGTCAGAGAACAATGATCTGGACTTTAAATTTTCTGCCTTTAATCAATATAGTAGCTTCTAACTTATCAGCCACAATTACCTAAGTTCTCGGTAGGCTGATGCAATAAAAGGGGATCTAGAGGGAGTGGTTAAAATAAGTAAAAAGGTGTTCTGTTCAAAGATAAACTTTTATCAATTCTTTCATTTATTGCCACAATTGAAAAAGTTCATTTCCAGTAATTTCCCATGGTTCTGGTTATGCTTACTATCATATGGTTTTATCATATCTCTAAATAAGCAAAATCTTGCTCTTTTCTGGCTGAATTCAACATGCATAAAGAATTTTATGGCTTGGATCCTATGGCTCAAAAAGGTTTGGAGAACATAGCAAGCAGCATTTATTTAAAAAAATTCTAGGGTTGCAAACTATTATAAATTAACTTTGTACAGAATGAAAACATTAAAAAGACCAACAAAAGACAAGTGATAAGACTCAACTGTAACTGCATCATCATCTACTCATACCAGTATGCAATGAAATATATTTTTATAAAGCTCTGCAGATATTAAACCCTTTCACCAGCTAATGTCATGGAAATGCTCTCTTTAAGGCAGGAAGTATTTAAGAAAGGTAAAGTTACCTTTATTTTTATTCTTTGTACCTGTAAATCACTTCTGTAGATTTTGTTACAATTTCAGAAACACTGTCTTGTTAACATATATCCTAAATTAAGCTACTAAGTTTTCTTGGTTCACTATGGAAGACATTCATCAAAAGGCCATCAAGCATTTTCACAATAAAAAATAGCCCCAGTAAAGGGGGGGAGGGGGAAATAAGACCTTGTTTTCCTTTTTAAAATGATTGAAGAAAAAAAAAAAAAAAGGAAGGTAGACAGCAAAAATGGTTTAAAAAAAAAGTACAACTTAAAAACCTTACCCATTTGCTGTAAAGAGACGAGACAGTTGTGGATATGGCAACGCCCTCTTCCCCTGGATATCCCTATCTTCCCCACTTTGCTGCCCCCAGTATGCATTTTATCCTGACTCTCTTCTGTCCTTCCTCAGCCATGGGCTGAACACATTTGGCGTCTTGAACCAAATACTGGTATAAGAACAGGTGGCAATTTTTTTCCAGTACAATGCAGGACAAGGATGAAAATGTAGGACATATAATAAATGCCCATTCCAAGGCTTCCAGTTACACTTGGCAGACAGCAGTACTGCAAGTAGAAATAATTAGATTCTTTTTTTCCCCTAGTACTACAGGTATTGCAGCAGGGTTACTAAAGATAAACCCGAGGTCCACCCCAAGCCCTCAAAGGAGCCACAGCTGTGGTTAACAATGATTAATTTGCATTTTATTTCATCAAGAGAGAAGAAACAGAAGCTGTCTGATCTTCTTAACACCAACCAATTTCTCATTTTAAAGTTTTGGGATGTTTTCCATAATGAGCTGAATCAAAAATCTATTTGAAAAATATATATTTATATAAAAAAAAGATTCAGGTTGTTTGCACATAAAACATCAATTGGTAAGTTTCTTTTGTCTTTGATTCCATGTTTCTGGAAAAAGTTTGACCAAGCTTGCATGCTAATTTGTCTTTAGTTGCAAGTATTATAGGCAATTTCATACTTTGCCTAATGAGAGGATAACTCTTCTTCAATACAATCAGAACTCTCAATGATTCAGAAGCAACATGTTATCCTTAATACTGTCAGTTTGGAGCCATCAACATGAAAATTCTTGATAAGGTTGAAAGATGTCACTAGGAATCAGTTAACTGATGTGCCTAAGAGTTCCACAATACTATTTTGCTTGCCTGTTTTTTGTTTTTTTGATTTTTGCACCATTGATTGATTTTTTTAATCCATGTTTATTTTTACTCCATCCAAAGTGTTCTAGGTAAAGACACTGACTCTGAGACTTATTATTTTGTTTCTTCTGGTTTTATCTTGCCAGATATCATCACTTCCTCTACTTTTGCTCTTTCTTCCTTTTTCTTTCTTTTTTTTTTTTTTTTGCTTCAAGTTCATTAAAAGCATTACTTTGTCATAGATTCATTCGCAGGTGCTCTGGCCGTTTGGAGATCATGGGGAAAGCTTGCTTTTTGTATGGTCCGGAGTTGGGCTGTCGTATTGGCAGAGGAGCTGATGCTTCCCCACTCATTGTCACATCCATCTGCTCTATTCCGCTTGTTTCCATTGGGTATTCCGCAGGTGTCTGAGGAGTTGCCGTGCTGGCTGAAGCACCTCTTCCCCAAAAATCCCCAGGAGAAAATTTGACTGGGCTTTAAGACAAGGAAGAACTATCATTTATTAGTCTCAAGGTTCAACTCAACAAGAAATATTTCCACTACATTTAAAAGGAGAGAGTAATATGACACCTTTTTCATTTAAGTTTATTGTCTTGTGGATTGGCACAAAGGCAATGGTTGAGCCATCTCTTCCATAGATGAGTTAATTGCTGGAATCTATAAACTACCTTTACACTTGACCCCTAAAGACCTAAACGATAGTCCTTTTTTTTTTTTTTTTTTGCCAGTTGTGGGGCCTGAACTCTGGGCCTGGGCACTGTCCCTCAGCTCTTCAGCTCAAGGTTAGTGCTCTACCACTTGAGCCACAACGCCACTTCCAGCTTTTTCTGCTTATGTGGTGCTGAGGAATCGAACCCAGGGCCTCATGCATACAAGGCAAGCGCTCTACCACTGAGCCACCTTCCCAGCCCCACGATAGTCCTTTTAAAATCATTTCATTTCCCCACTTAAAACAACCTCCCATTGTAATTATAATGTTCTAAACCTTTGCCATTTTCCACTTCACTTTCCACACCTAAGAACAGTGGCCCTCCCATTCAAGAAAACAACATCCTATTTTCCTTCCTGAAGGCTTCCACACTTGCTATTCCGTTTACAGTATTTTTTCATATCCTATTTTTGCTTAGCTAACAAATATCTTTATTCCTTGATGTTACTTTACCAGGGAGGCCATTATTGGTCACTGTGAGTAGAAATTCATTTGTTTTTTCTGCTCTCTACTGCTGTACTTTATTTTTATTTATACACAATTTTTTAAACTTTTCTTTTTTATTTTGTGCTGGTAATGGGGCTTGAATTCAGGGTTAGGGCACTGTCCTTTAGCTTTTTCACTCAAATCTGGCCCTCTAGTACCTGAACCACACCTCTACTTCTGGCTTTTTTGTTGGAGGAAAGAGTCTCATGGACTTTTCTGCACAGGCTGGCTTTGAATCAAATACTCAGATCTCAGCTTCCTAAATAACTAGGGTTACAGGCATGAACTACTGGTGCCTGGCACACTTTTGTTTTAAATACAGCACAACTTGTAGTTACTTTTTTTCTGTGCATATTCCCATTTTTGTTTATTGTGACTATCTCCCACTTAGTGTGTAAACTTCACCAGATCAAGAGTAATTTCTATGTTATATACACTATACGCACATGCATACAACATGTAATGCAGCTACGGGTGCACAATAAATCTTGACTAAGTGCACAAAAAGGGCATTCATCAGTATACCAGGAGAAAAGGCAAACTATATAACCTGTAAGAGATGAGACACAGACTAGTTCTTTACAATTTTTTTTTTTTTTTTTGCCAGTCGTGGGGCCTGAACTCTGGGCCTGGGTGCTGTCCCTCAGCTCTTCAGCTCAAGGCTAGCGCTCTACCGCTTGAGCCACAGCGCCACTTCTGGCTTTTTCTGTTTATGTGGTGCTGAGGAATCGAATCCAGGGCCTCATGCATGCAAGGCAAGCACTCTACCACTGATATTGATGCCATGTTTGTGTTAACCAAAAAGAATGACAGCTCTTTCAATTACATAACTTGGCATTAATTCCTATGCTCTTTCTAGGTTTAAACAAAAAAAGATGGAAAATAACATTGTCTGAAATACCTGACAGGTGTTCGTGGACTACCAATAAATCTTCGAGGGGATCGAATTTTTGGTTCAAAGGAAAACTTTTCTTTCACACTTTCAAGTACAGATGGAGCCACATATGTAAAACCCTGAAAGACAGTAACAATGGACTACAGAATGGCAGATTATCATACACATCAAAACAACAACAAATTTTTGTTCTGTTTTTTTGATAGAGTCTATGTAGCCCAGCCTGGCCTTGAACTTCCAGTTCTCCTGCCTGAACCTCTTGAATACTGGGATCATAGGCATCTATCATAAAACCTTTTTGTTTATATTCTTTGGTAAAATGAGTTGTCTGGTGTCTGAATACCAACATAATGATGTATACTTAAAATCACTAATGCATATATTCTCCCATTTCCTTGAGCTCATACCTGTTAACTTCTTTCCAGCCATTTTTTAAGGCATAGACCTCAGGAAAGCAGAATTCTATTCAGCCCCATATGCCAACACACAAAATTCTCCACTATTATTAGGAGAAAAAAAAACAGGAAGAATGTAGGCTTCACATTATGGTTTTAAGTAACACAGAAATATAAGCAACAAGAGTAGTATAAGCAAGTAAGATAACCACTTTCAAAACAGCTTCTTGCAGGGTGCTGGTGGTTCACAAACATAATTCCAGGAGGCTGAGATCTTGAGGTTCCAAGCCAGCCCAGGCAGCAAAGTTTGTGAGACTTTATCTCCAATTAACCACCAAAAAGCCAGAAGTAGAGCTGTGCTCAAGTGGTAAAGTACTAGCCTTGAGCAAAAAATTAAGGGACAGTACCCAGCTCCAGAGTTCAAGCCCCAGAACCAGCACGAAAAGCAAAACAATAAAAACAAGTTTCTTATAATGAGGTCAAAGCAAAACCAGACAATTCTCTGATATAACATGGGTGATCTTTCTGTTTTTGCACCAATGATTGTACAAGATGAGGCATTTGGTGGCTAAATGGTAGAGTGCCTGCTTAGCAAATGTGAGGCCAAGGGTTCAAACCCCAGTACTGTCCCCCACCAAAAAAAAAAAGAAAAAGAAAAAAAAAGAAATTGATGTTTTACTGATGAATAGGTATCAACATTATGCAAACCTCCACTGCAATAGACAGCAGTACAGTTCTATTAGCTTTAGCTCTTTCTTGGACTTTGCTCTTACGCTACCACTGTCATTTCCTTTGTTGTCCATGTTTGTTTTAAAACTCCTATGCCTACTGTCTCTTCTATTTACTATTACCTATATGTGAACATGATGGTTCTGCGTGAAATCTAAAAGAATAAAGTATAATATATGCTATATAATTTCAGACAATGTTGGGCATATTCAGGGCAGGAGGACCATAGATGCTTTGTGACTTCAGAAGCTATTTATCCATATGGTCTAGTGCACTAAAGCTGTATTTACGAAGACCAGGCTTAGAACCAAAATATCTAAGTAGGTAGGGATTTTAAGGATTCCTTTATTTGTTGTTGATCATGGGGCTTGAACTCAGGTCCTGGGCACTGTCCCTGAGCTCTTTACTCTGAGCCAGAGCTCCACTTCCATGTTTTGTGGTGGAGATTAGAGTCTCACTGGGACATTTCTGCCCAAGCTGGCTTTAAACTGTGATCCTCCAATCTCAGCCTCCTGAGTAGCTAGGATTACAGGCCTGAGCCACTAATGCCCAGCTTTAAGGATTCTTATTGCTGTTGTTTTCGTGTAGTGCTGGGGATTTATCTAGGGCCTTATACATGATAGGCAAGTACTCTACTACTGAGCTCTATTCCTGGCTCCTATTTAAAAGGTCTTAAAGATAGGAGTGTATGCTAAAATGAAAAATAATGTATCAGTATATTTTTCAATCAAATATTCACAAGTAACATTATGTATTTCCACAGATTTAGATTAGAATGCTAATTGGTTTACAATCCTGATTGCTATTTCTCTTTTGATAATAAAAGTGAGTTTTCCTGGGACAGGGAATGTGGCTTAGTGGTAGAGTGCTTGCCTACACGCACAAAGCCCTGCATTAAGTTCCTCAATAACAATTAAACAAAAAGCCAGAAGTAGCGCTGTGGCTCAAGTGGTGGAGTGCTAGCTTTGAGCAAGAGAAGCTCTGGGACAGTGTCTAGGCCCTAAGTTCAAGTCCAGGACTGGCAAAAAAAAAAGTTTGGGATGCAAACCCAAACATTCCAGGTCAGTTGCTCTATTACAAAAATGGATCATAGCCGGGCGCTGGTGGCTCACGCCTGTAATCCTAGCTACTCAGGAGGCTGAGATCTGAGGATCGCGGTTCAAAGCCAGCCCAGGCAGGAGAGACCGTGAGACTCCTATCTCCAATAAACCACCAGAAAACCGGAAGTGGTGCTGTAGCTCAAGTGGTAGAGCGCTCGCCTTGAGCTGAAGAGCTGAGGGACAGCGCCCAGGCCCAGAGTTCAAGCCCCACGACCGACAAAAAAAAAAAAAAGAAACAGAAAAAAAAAAAAAAAGGATCATAAACTCCAAAGATCATACTTTCCCATTTTAATTACTAACATGCTATGTCAAATTATGAGAATAATTTGGAGCATAATACTGGAGGTTACAGTAGGTTTAATAGAATGGCTTTAAAAAGAAGTTAATCAGGTTACCTTATATGAACCTTAAAACAAGCAAACTGATTTCTTTTTTTAAATTATTGCAGGTAACAACCTCATACTTAAAATTTCCCATGTATACATGAAAATGCTTCCACTTACCAGAAAGACCTGGTTGGCACTTTCACTAAGAGTTGAGTCATCTGGGCTGTCAACAGGTGTCTGACGTGTAAACTTTGAATCAAATTGACTCACATCCTCTTCAGATTGCTTTATAAAAACAAAATGGTTAGAAAATGGTTAATAGTGTATACTTACATCAAACAAATATGTTGCAAGCTCTAAGTAGAGCTTTTGCAAAAGTTCACTGTAATAAAATCTTAAGTCTAGTTGGGTGTTGTTGGCTCACACCTATAATCCTAGCTACTCAAGAGGCTGAGATCTGAGGATCCAGACTCAAAGCTAGTGAGACACTTATCTCCAATTAACCAGCAGAAAACCAGAAGTAGAGCTGTGGCTCAAGTGGCTGAGCTCTCACCTTGACCTGAAGAACTCAGAAACAGTACCCAGGCCCAGAGTTCAAGCCCCACAACTGACCCCCCCCCCCCAAAAAAAAAAAATCGTAGAAAAACCAGAAGTCTTTTTTTAAAAAGCAGGTGGAAAATATCAATAATCTATGTATCTATCTGTATTTATACATTCTCTGCTTACGGAAGAATTTCAGCTAATAGAGAAAAAAAATAAGTAACAGAATAAGACCATTTTACAAATCCTTAATGAAATCATAGAACTAGATTAGTCTCATTACTACTGGTATTTTGGGTCTGGTAACTGTTACAGAAAATTGTCCTGTGCTGGTCCCTTATGCCCCAGATACTAAGTAGCTACCCCTCCTATAATTCTTTTTTTTTTTGTTGGTCATAGGGGTTGAACTCAGGGTCTGGGCACTGTTCCTGAGCTCTTTTGCTCAAGGCTAGAACTCTCCGACTTTGCACCATAGTGCCACTTTTGGTTTTCTTCACTTTGCTGCTCAAGCTGGCTTTGAACGGTGATCCTCAGATCTCAGCCTCCTGAGTAGCTAGGATTACAGGCATGAGCCACTAGTGCCTGGAATGTAATTCTTGACATCCAAAATGTCTGCAAACAATGTCACTGGTGGATCACACCTATAACCCTAGCTACTCAGGAGGCTGAGATCTGAGGATCACAGTTCAAAGCTAACCCTGAGCAGGAAAGCCCATGAGACTCTTATCTCCAATTAACCACCAGAAAACCAGAAGTAGTACTGTGGCTCAAGTAATAGAGCGCTAGAAAACCAGTAGCACTATGGCTCAAAGTGGTAGAGCGCTCACCTTGAGCTGAAGAGCTGAGGGACAGCACCCAAGCCCAGAGTTCAAGTCCCATGACCGACAAAAAAAAAAAAAAATATGCCAGGCACCGGTGGCTCATGCCTGTAATCCTAGCTAGTCAGGAAGAAGAGATCTGAGGATCACAGTTCAAAGCCAGCCTGGGCAGGAAAGTCTGTGAGACTCTTTCTCCAATTAACCACCAGAAAACCAAAAGTGATACTGTGGCTCAAATGGTAGGACACTCGCCTTGAGCTGAAGAGCTGAGGGACAGTGCCCAGGCCTAGAGTTCAAGCACCACCACCGACCAAAAAAAAAAAAAAATACTATGGATTTTGACCAATGTCTTGCCACCATCACTAGCTGATCACTGACTACCAACTAGTTGTATTTCTCATCAGAGAAATAAATTTCAAAAATATTTCTCTAGTGAGAAATACAACTACACATTAGGCCTCTTTATCAAAATATCCAAAAGCAATATTTTAGCAGAATACTAGTGGCTCCTGTCTGTAATTCTACCTATTCAGATCTGAGGAAGCCAGTTTAAAGCCAGTCTGGACAGAAAAGTCCATGAGACTCTTATCTCCAATTAACCAGCAAAAAAAATAGAAGTAGATGTGAGGCTCAAATGGTAAAGAGTGACAGCCTTGAATAAAGCAAGTGAGAGCTCAAGGTCCTGACTTCAAGCATTGATTCTGACACCAAAAAATAAAACCAAATAAACAAAAACCACACACACACACACACACACACACACACACACACACACACACACACACACACACACACACACACACACACACACACACACACACACACACACACACACACACACACACACACACACACACACACTAAAATAGTTTAATTAGAACCAAATCTACCTACCAGGTTTATTGCTTGTTTTTGGCCTGGGTATTGTCCCTGATCTTTTTTGCTCAAGACCAGCACTATACCACATGAGCCACAGCTCCACTTTCAGCTTTCTTGGTGGCTAAGTGGAAATAAGAATCTCATAAGTTTTCCTGTCTAGGCTGTCTTAGAACCATGGTCCTCAGATCTCAGCCTCCTGAGTAGCTAAAATTACAGGCATGAGCCACCAGCCCTAGCTCTACCTACCAGTTTTTGAAAATAAAAGTAACTGATGAACATGGTCAATGACAGATGGAAATAAGATTAGCAAAGCCAAACTGTGAGACATTCTTTTTTTTTGGGGGGGGGGGGGGGGGGGTCTGGTCATGGGGCCTGAACTCTGGGCCTGGGCGCTGTCCCTCAGCTCTTCAGCTCAAGGCTAGCGCTCTACCACTTGAGCCACAGCGCCACTTCCGGCTTTTTTCTGTTTGCTTATGTGGTGCTGAGGAATCGAACCCAGGGCCTCATGCATGCAAGGCAAGCACTCTACCACTGAGCCACCTTTCAAGCCCCTGTGAGACATTCTTAAGGACAGAAGATTTGAGGGTAAGAAACAATTGGAGAACTGGTCAACCTTTTAGCTATGACAATAGCCATAGTGGTTATGATGGTTCAGACAGATGACCTGGCTACTTTTTTTTTTTTTTTTGCCAGTCCTGGGGCTTGAACTCAGGGTCTGAGCACTGTCCTTGAGCTTCTTTTGCTCAAGGCTAGCACTCTTAACACCTGAGCCACAGTGCTACTTCTGGCTTTTTCTGTTTATGTGGTACTGAGGAATCAAACCTAGGGCTTCATGCATACTAGGCAAGCACTCTACCCCTGAGCCACCTTCCCAGCCCCGAGAATGTGTCTTTATTTGGAAAGGATGACTGCAGATGAAATTACTAAACATGAAGTCATAGAATCCATCAAATCTGGTTTTTCTGAGACTCTCTTGTTTACTTTTGTGATACGGGGGACAAAGGTATTGACCTCAGAGCACGTACTTGCTAAGCCGGAACTCTACCCTGGAGTAACATCTCTTCAGTCCTATTTTACATTAGTCTCACTTTTGCTAGGCTTTTTTTTTTTAATTTTATTTTTTTTGTTTTTGTTTTTGGGTCCGGTCGTGGGGCTTGAACTCTGGGTCTGGGCGCTGTCCCTCAGCTCTTCAGCTCAAGGCTAGCGCTCTACCACTTGAGCCACAGCGCCACTTCTGGCTTTTTTCTTTTTGCTTATGTGGTGCTGGGGAATTGAACCCAGGGCCTCATGCATGCAAGGCAAGCACTCTACCACTGAGCCACCTTCCCAGCCCACTTTTGCCAGGCTTATGCCTGGATAGCAATCCTCCTGTTTTATGCTTCCCACTGTAGCTGAAATGGTAAGTTTATGACTCTATATACAGCTTCTTTCTTTGAGATGAAGTCTCATGAACGTTTGTTTTTTTTTTGGTCGGTTGTGAGGCTTGAACTCTGGGCCTGGATGTTGTTGTTCCTGAGCTCTTCAGCTCAAGGCTCACACTCTACCACTTGAGCCACAACGTCACTTCTGGTTCTCCGGTGGTTAATTGGAAATAAGAGTCTCACTGACTTTCCTTGCTTGGGCTGGCTTTCAACCACAATGCTCAGCCTCCTGAGTAGCTAGGATTATAGGTGTGAGCCACCAGCGCCCAGCTTCACAAACTTTTAATTTTTGCCCAGGATGACCTGAACTATGAGCCTCACTCCAACTCCATCTCTGCCTCCCACACAGCTAGGGTTAACAGGTATGCACCACTACTCCCAGATATTAGTAGAAAGGAGGTCTTGCAAACTTTTTCTGGTTTGGCTTCAAATCATGATCTTCTTAGCCAGGCACCAGTGGAGTTCATGCCTGTAATCCTATCTACTCAGGAGGCTGAGATCTGAAGATGGTGACTCAAACCCAGTTGGGGCAGGGAAGTACAGGAGACTCTTTATTTCCAATTAGCCACCAAAAAGTGGAGGTAGTACTCAAGCAGTAGAGCACTTACCTGAGCAAAAAAGAAGCTCAAGAATAGTGCCCAGACCCTGAGTTCAAGCTCCAGGACTGGCAAACAACAACAACAAAACATAATCTTGACATCAACTTCCTGAGTAGCTAGGATTATAGATGTGACCACTGTGCTGGGCTTCTGAGACTTCTTACCCTAAAAAACGTTACCAGGGCCAGCCACTGGCGGCTCGTGCCCATAATCCTAGCTATTCAGAAGGTTGAGATGTGAGGATTGTGCTTGGACCCAGCCTAGTCAGGAAAGTCACTGAGAATCCTTATCTCCAATTAACTACCAAAAAAGCCAGAAGTGAAACTGTGGCTCAAGTGACAGGGTGCTAGCCTTGAGCACAAAACTCAAAGACAGGGCCAGGATCAGTACAAAAAAAAATTACTAGGTCACTAAAATTATGTTTTCACATACACATACCAACAGAGGCTTAAAAGGGGGCTCCACCTTCCGAGCTAGAAGTTCTTCCCAGTTAATGTGTCTGAAAAATGGGTGAGCCTAGGAAAAAAGGATGGAAGAAAAATTACAAGGAATAGACTGCTGAAATGACAACCATACTTTTGAAGGTGTAAATCACAAAATAAGACAAACTTATAAGCAATTACATATAATCTTCATAAGCAAATAAAATTAGTAATATCTTTTCCCAAAACGCCAAATGTGCCAATCCCTACTTGAACTTCTCCAGCATCCCCAGGACCAGCTCCAAGACGAGAAGCAGCATTCCTTTTCAGCAGCTTTAGGGAGGAAAAAAAGCACTGATAAAGACCTTTAGACAAGCTGGGCACTGGTGGCTTATGCCCGTAATCCTAGCTACTCAGGAGGCTGAGATCTGAGGATTGCAGTTCAAAGCCAGCCTGGGTAGGAAAGTCCATTACTTTTATCTCTAATTAACCACCAGAAAGCATGCATGAAGCCCTGGGTTTTATTCCTCAGCACATAAACAGAAAAAGCCAAAAGTGAAGCTGTGGCTCAAATGGTAGAGCACTAGCCTTGAGCGGAAAAGCTCAGAGACAGTACCCAGGCCCTGAGTTCAAGCCCTATGACTAACCAAAAAAAAAAAAAATAACTTTAATGAAGCTGTTTTTTTTTTCTACATATACTTTGTTCATCTATTCTGCCTTTAAAAATGCAATGAACTCTTACAAAATGTTTCAGAACAAAAACAATACCTTTAAATTTTTAAATTTTTATTAAGTAGTTGTACAAAGAGGTTACAATTCCCTAAGTAAGGTTATAAGTATAATGCATCTTGATCAATGTCACCGCTTTCTTTGTTCTACACCACTATCCCCCTCTTACCCAATCTTTAAATTTTTACTTTGTGTTTAAAACTGCAGGTTCAATTGGATGCTGGTGGCTCCTAACTGTAATCCAAGCTACTCAGGAGGTAGAGATTGGGATGAATGAGGTTCCTGGTCACCTTGGTCAAAAAGTTAGTCAGATTCCCATCTCAACCAAAAATATGTTCCTGTCACTTCATCTACGTGAAAAGCTTAATAAGAAGGATGGCAGGCAAGGTTAGCTGGGTAGAAATTCAAGCAATTTTATTTAAAAAACTAATAATAACTAAAGAATAAAGTACTAGGTATATAGATCAAGTGGCAGAGCAACTGTCTAACAAGGCCCTGAGAGTTCAACCCCCAAGTACTGCCACAAATAAATAAATAAATAAATTGCAAACTGGACACTGGTAGTTCATACCTTGCAATCCTAGCTACTCAGGAGGCTCAGATCTGAGGATTACAGTTCAAAGCCAGCCCCAGAAGGAAAAGTCCATGATACTCTTATCTTCAATTAATCACTAAATACTAGAAGTGGAGCTGTGGTTCAAGTGTTAGAATGCTAGCCTTGAGCAAAAAATTTCAGAGACAGAACTCAGGCCCTGAATTCAAGTCCCAGTGCTGGCAAGCACACACACCAATTTACATATTTTGTGTATTTCGGTCCTGGGGCTTGAACTGAGCACTGTGGATGAGGTTTTGTGCTCAAGACTAGGGCTCTACAACTTGAGCCACAGCTCTACTTCTAGCTTTTTTGATGGTTAATTGGAGATAAGAGTCTCAACTATCTTGACCAGGGGGGCTTTGAACCATGATCTCAGATCTCAGCTTCTCAAGTAGCTAGAATTATAGGCTATAGGTGTGAGCCACCAGCACTCAGGTGCAGGTTTTTGTTGTTGTTGTTTGTTCAATATATAGCTACGAGATTCTCTATTCAAAATATATTTTTTAAAAATATATTTTATATTTATATATAAAATATTTTATATATATTTATTTATATTACAGTTTATATACTGGGTGCTCATTTAAAGAACCTACCTTTTTGAGGAGATCTCTAGCTTCTTGAGTGAGGTAGGGAGGCAAATTAAGTTTACATTTGAGGATTTTGTCAATTGTTTTCTTTCTATTCTCCCCCGTGAAAGGAGGCTAAAGGTAGAAAAGAATGAGGACAATTAGGATCTAAAACATAAATTTAATAGCGTTATCTATTTCAATGTATTCAGATCAGACATGCATGCTGTGAATTGAGCTAATTAACAAAGAACTGTAGCTGGGTGCTGGTGGCTCACGCCTATAATCCTAACTACTCAGGAGGCTGAGATCTGAGGATCGAGGTTCAAAGCCCCAGGACCGACCAAAAAAAAACCCAAAAAACAAAAAAAACAAAAAACAAAAAACAAAGAATTATAATTTTTTTTTGGGGGGGGGGGAGGGTGGTCAGTCATGGGACTTGAACTCTGGGCCTAAGTGCTGTCCCTCAGCTCTTCAGCTCAAGGCTAGCGCTCTACCACTTGAGCCACAGCGCCACACCACTTCCAGTTTTCTGGTGGTTTAGTGGCGATAATAGTCTCATGGGCTCTCCTGCCTAGGCTAGCTTTGAACTGTAATTTTTTTTTAGCAGATCCAAGCTTTGAACTCAGGGCCTTATATATGCTAGGTGGGCACTCTATTTGATCCACACTCCTAGTAGACTAAGAACTGTCATTTTGGGGAAGGTGTGCATATTTGTGTAATAGTACTGAGGGTTGTGTGTGTGCATGATAGTACTAAAGGTTGAACTCAGGGCCTCTTGTATTGTTCAACTTTTCGCTTATGGCTGGTATTCTAACACTTGAGGCATACTTCTACTTCTGGCTTTTTGTTGGTTAATGATAAGTAATAATCTCTTGGATTTGTCTGCTCAGGCTGACTTTGAACCTTGAGTCTCAGATTTCAGCCTCCTGAATATTTACAATTATAAATATCAGCAATCAATAACCAGCTAGGACCTGTAGTTTTTAGGCACTGGTAAAGAGGAATTAGCAATGTCTTGAAAGCCTGGTTTCTATTTACCAGGCATTATGATTTCAAGAGGACTGTGATATTGCTTTCAGTTTTCCTTTTTTAGATAAGTGTATTATTTATCCTCTATTGCACAAAACTTCCAGGACATAGATTATTTAAGTAAAAAATGTTGTTGTTGTTTTTTTGGTCCAGTCGCGGGGCCTGAACTGTGGGCCTGGGCGCTGTCCCTCAGCTCTTCACTTCAAGGTTAGCATTCTACCACTTGAGACACAGCGCCACTTGGCTTTTTTTCCCCTGCTTACGTGGTGCTGAGGAATCGAACCCAGGGCCTCATGCATGCAAGGCAAGTGCCCTACCACTGAGCTACCTTTCCAGCCTGAAAAAAAATGTTTTTAAGCTCAGTTTGATGGTTTATGCCTATAATCCCAGCTACTTAGGAGGCAGAAACAGAAATATCTCTGAACAGCATTTGCCAAAGGAAAGTACAAGATCCTGGGGCTGGGAAGGTGGCTCAGTGGTAGAGCGCTTGCCTTGCATGCATGAGGTCCTGGGTTCGATTCCTCAGCACCACATAAGCTAAAAGAAAAAAGCCGGAAGTGGCACTGTGGTTCAAGTGGTACAGCGTTAGCCTTGAGCTGAAGAGCTGAGGGACAGCGCCCAGGCCCAGAGTTCAGGCCCCCCGACTGGACCAAAAAAAAAAAAAGAAAGAAAGTACAAGATCCTTATGTCCACTAAACTAGTAAAAAGCTAGAAACAGAGCTGAGGCTCAAGTGGTAGAGTGCTAGCTCTGAGCAAAAACTAAGGAAGCCAGGTGCCGGTGGCTCACACCTGTAATCCTAGCTACTCAGGAGGCAGATATCTGAGTATCACAGTTCAAAGCCAGCCCTGGCAGGAAAAGACCATGAGACTCTTATCTCCAATAAACCACTCAGAAAACCAGAAGTAGTAGTGTGGCTCAAGTGGTAGAGCACTAGCCTTGAGCTGAAGAGCTGAGGGACAGCACCCAGGCCCAGAGCTCCAGACCCATGACAGACAAAAAAAAAAAAAACTAAGGAAGCTGGGCGCCAGTGGCTAATGCTTATAATTTAGCTACTCAGGCTGAGATCTGAGGATCGCAGTTCAAAGCCAGACTGGGCAGTAAAGACCGTGAGACTCTTATCTCCAATTAACCACCAGAAAACTGGAAGTGGCGCTGAAGCTCAAGTGGTAGAGTGCTAGCCTTGAGCTGAAGAGCTGAGGGGCAGTGCTCAGGTCCAGAGTTCAAGACCCACAACTAACAACAATAACAACAAAAAAGCTGGGTTTGGTGGTAAGCATTTATTTCTCCAGTTATGGTGAAAAGTATACAGGATCATGGTCTAGGCATGGGCTCAGGAAAAAGAAAAACTCTTATTTTTAAAGTAATCAATACAAAAAAGGGGCTGATGCATAGCTCAGTTGTAGAATGCCTACCTAGTAAGACTGAGGCCCTTATTTCAAATTTTAGTACTACCAAAAAGAAGGGGGTAGGGGACAAAATACAGTCAAAGGGCTGGGGGTGTATTCAAGTGGCAGAGAGTGTGCCTAGCATATGTATGAGACCTTGGGTTCAATTCCCATATAATCATAACACAATATAAGTAGTAAACTGCTGATAAGTCTTTATGACCTTGATAGTAACTGTTTTGGCAACGTTTTCAAAAAGTACAGGAAAGACCTCTTGCTATAGTAGTTTAACAATTACTCAGTACAGAATACATGCAGGTTTTAACAGTGCACCTACTGCTCCAGTCAGCATGTCATACATTAATGCTCCCAAGCTCCACCAATCCACAGCACGATTGTGGCCACTTCTCATCAAGATTTCTGGGGCCCTACAATGAGAAAAAGATGCCTCAAAATGTACCCAATTGCATTTTATCCGAATTAAGATATTAAAAACAAAAATAAGTTCAAGCCCCAGAAAAAATAAAAAAACAAAAAAGTACAGGAAGTATACTACTGAAAATTATGACATATTACTTAAACCAGGTAAAACGTATGACCCCCCCCAAACCAGGTATATTTCTTTTAACATATAGCTCACATGTATTCTATTGTTCCACAAAATGTGTGTGTGACTGTTCCATCATGAATAGATTCTTTGCATAGTCCAAAGTCTGTTAGTTTCACATGACCTATAATGAAAGATTACAGAATGATTATTCTGAGAATTTAAGTATGTGCAGTGTTTGAACATATGTGACAATAACCTATCATTCCGTTTAAATTTTCCTGTCTTCAGCTTTATTCTTGATATCAAGAACTAAGTAGGATACATATTTAAGGATAAAAGTAATTCTTTAAGGCCCGAAGAGTCACCTTTTGCCAGTGATACAACCTATCTACTAAGTCTTTTTTTTTTTTTTTCCAAGCCCCAGTTCTGAGGCTTGAACTCAGGGCCTAGGAACTATCTCTGAGCTTCTTTTTGCTTAAGGCTAGCACTCTACCAATTGAGCCACAGCACCATTTCTGGCGTTTTCTGTTTATGTGGTACGAGGAATTGAACCCAGGGTTTCATACATGCTAGCCGTTAAGCCGCATTCCCAGCCCTCTACTAAGTCTTAAATAGAGAAAATAGTAATATAGCTGGTCTGAGGCTCTAACTTTACATAAATGCAGAATCTTCTTTCATTCTGAGAATGAAATGTCCTTGAAAAGCTACATTTTTAAGTCTGGTATAAGATATATAGATAGATATAGATATATGTATATATTGCAGTCTACTATTTATTTTGTATGTGTGTCAGTCCTAGAGTTTGAACTCAGGGTCTGGGCAATGTCCTTAGCTTTTTATTTTTATTTTTTATTTTTTGAGGGGGGAAGGTTGGTCGTGGGTCTGAGCACTTTCTCTCAGCTCTTCAGCTCAAGGCTAATGCTCAACCACCTGAACCACAGCGCCAATTCCAGCTTTTTCTATTTATGTGGTGCTGAGGAATGGAACCCAGGGCTTCATGCATGGGAGGCAAACACTCTACCACTGAGCCACCTTCCCAGCCCCTGTCCTTAGCTTTTTTACTCAAGGCTAGCATTCTACCATTTGAGCCACAGCTCCACTTCTGGGTTTTGGGTGGTTAATTGGAGATAAAGTCTAACAGACTTTCCTGTTTAAGTTGGGTTCAAAAAGTGATCCTCAGATCTCAGCTTCCTGAGGAGCTAGGATTACAGATATAAGCTACTGGCACCTGGAATATATTCTATTTTTAACTCAAAGTTCACAGAACTTCAAATATATAACTTTTGTCACAGTAAACTATAACTTGAGAGTTCTTACAATGATATAAGAAAGTACAATAAATACATTACTCTTCCCCTTGGTGGAAAGAAAGCTGCTTATGGCTAAATTCTACCATTTAAGGGAAATAGTGGAAGTGGGTGGATAATTATCTCTACGCCAGAAGGTGGAGCTCCATTTTCTGAAAGGTAACTTCAGTTTAAGCTTTTATCAATTGTCATTTGATTAACGAACAGTATCACACCAGGGACCCTACTATTTTTAGTTATTTCAGAGAAAAGGCAATGTCCTACTGATTCAAGTATAAATATATACTACGTTTTGATAATGAGGAAGTATTACTTTTTCTTTCTTTCTTTTTTTTTTTGAGATGGTAGGTATCCCAGACAGCCTCGAACTTGAGATCCTCTTGCCTCTGCTTCCTGAGTGCTGCAATTTAGAATACTACCACAGTTGGCCATAATCTTTATTTTCATAAAACCACATGATAATCAAGCTTAATGGATCAAAGAAATTTCCTATTCCGTCCTTCTCTTATTCTACCTTTTGCCTTCAAATTCAGAAAGAGAATCCATGTATGGGGGTGAGGCATGGAGAAAGAGAGACAGTTCTTCTTACAATAAATATACTTTGTTTATATTATCTTTCCTTAAAAAAAAAATTAGGGGGCTGGCAATGTGGCTTAGTTGTAGGGTGCTTGCCTAGCATGCATGAAGCCCTGGGTTCAATTCCTTAGTACCACATAAACTTTAGAAAAACTGGGAAATGACGCTGTGGCTCAGGTGGTAGAGTGCTAACCTTGAGCAAAAGAAGCTCAGGGACGGTTTCCAGGTTCTGCATTCAAGCCCCAGGACTGGCAAAAAAAAAAAAAAATTAAAACTACTTGAAGCATTTATATAGGTCCCAATTGTCTATCATTTTCTGCCTGAGTCTGAAAAAGTTACTACTTTATGGACTTATTTTGTTATCATCTAAGGCTCAACATACTGCCAGATACTCTAGTGTGGTGATTGCCCCTCAGGGGTCTGAGTGAAATGCAAATCCACCTATCCCAGATAACTATAGTACAAATCTATAGTACAAAACTATAGTACAAAGTGAGTTCTGTAGGGCTCATGTAGTTGTAATCAGGCTCACTTTTTGCTCTACCTGTAAGCTACACACAGTATTGGTCTCTCTGATGTTTATCGTCACAAACAAAAGAAACTATGCCTATAAAACATTTTATTTCCAAGGCTTTATCAGATAGTTCAAATTCAATCTTTTCTTTTTCCAGCATTAGTAAAGTTTATTAAGAAGTACTATTTGTCTATTTATGGGTTTTTGTTTTGTTTTTGCCAGTCCTTGGGCTTGAAGTCAGAACCTGGGCATTGTCCCTGAGCTTCTTTTGCTCAACGTTAGCACTCTATCACTTGAGTCACAGTACCACTTCTGGATTTTTCTGTTTATGTGGTACTGAGCAATCGAACTCAGGGCTTCATGCATGCTAGGCAAGCACTCTGCCACTAAGCCACAGTCCCAGGCACTATTTATGCATTTTTATAATTAAAACTCAACTTATAAGCTGAGTGTGGTGGTACACATCTGAATCTTACCACTTGGGAGGCTGAGGCAGGAAGATTCTTAGTTCAAGGCCACCCTAGGCTTCAAAGTGAGTTCTAGACCAGCTTGAGCTGCAAAGTAAGACTCTAAACAAAACAAAACAAAAGAACTCCCACTCAATTAATACTGTTAAGACATACTTTTCAGGGCTAAGATGTGGCTAAGTGGTTAATCCCCAGTACCAAAGATACACATTTTTTTTGTATGTGCCAGTACTGAGGCTTGAACTCAGGGCCTAAGTGCTATTCCTTAGCTTTTTCTGTTTGGGGTACTCTACCACTTAGCCACAGCTCTACTTCCAGCTTTTTGCTGGCTAACTGGAAACAAAAGACTTACTAACTTTCCTGCCCAGGCTGACTTGGAACTATAATCTTCACATCTCAGCCTCCTGAGTAGCTGTGAGTTACTGGTCCTCAGCTCAATATACTTTTCAATTAAGGAATAAACCAAAGTTAATGTTTGGATTAGCATTTGGCTCAGGATACTTTATAAGAACAGAAGAACGAAAGAACGAAATTAAGAAAGAAGGAAAGAAAGGTGTTCAGGGCTAATACTTGTAATCTTAGCTACTCATTAGGCTGAGATCAAGAGGAACAGAGTTCCAGAAGCCAGCTTGGGCAGAAAAGTCCTCCAGACTCCAACTGCAAAATAACCAGTTAAAAACCAGGCTGGAGGCATGATTCAAGTAATAGAATACTAGCTGAGCAACAAGCTGAGCCAAGTTTGAAACCCTTGAGTTCAAATCCCAGCATGATCAAAAAAAAATGAAAAAAGAAAGGAAGAAAAGGTCTAAAGAGTGGCTACTCTCTCCAAGTCTGTTTAATTTTTTCAGTTGTAAGTAATATTATCAAATGCCTAAATAACATCAGCAAGTATTAATATGTATCAGTTCTGAAGGACAAAATGTATGGTAATAAGAGAGAAATATGAAGCCTTGAAATGGCCATGACCTGTGTGGGAGGATATTAAGATGATTATTTACTACAGAATTGCTTATGACATATCTCCACCTTGGTGATTAAGCATGATGTTCTCCGGCTTCAGGTCTCTGTAGATGATCCCCTTTTGATGTAAATGCCCCAAAGCCATGGAGATTTCTGCCAAGTAAAAGCTGGAAACAAAAATGATTTCATAAAATTAAGAAAAGTAATCTACCCAAAGCAGATTATGTATGGAGCAAAATTCCTTGAAAGAAACAGACATGCACCAAAGACCAAATTAGTGGGGAAGGTGGGGAATGTGTGAGGAAAGAGATGGTACTAGATGCTACCAAAAGGCATGGGGAAATTTGTTTCACTTGATTTAGTGAAACTATGTTTTACTTTGCCATTAGAATATACTATTCAAAACTGCAAACGTGTCTAGAATATACCAAACTATCATTGACCAAATTCTGTTCTGTCTTTGTAGGGATTAGGCCAACAGTCATTCAGATTAAAGCAAATTCCTCCCACCCACCCCCAACTTTAAAATCCCATAACATATAAGAACTTTATTATTCTCAGAGATCAAGTCTTGATTTAAAAAGTTACCTTAAAACCTGACCCTTAGAATTCCATTCATCCCTTACTTAATACAGCTGTCTATAGACAGCTATGCCCACAGTATCTGCCCTCCCTCTTGCCAGCCAGCCCACAAACTATAGACTGTGTGACACTCAAATTTATCTACCTCAAAAGAATAAAGGGCTGAGTCAACCCTGTCTGGATTCGAAAAGCACAAGGCACTGCAATACTGGCTGCATAACAATGTTGCAATCCTGCAGATTACTCCAGGATGGAGAGGGTGTGTCCTAGAGCACTGAGGCAGTTTCACAGCCAGCAGGACCACAAACACAGCCTCCAACATGGCTCAGAGAGCCTCCTCCAAAAAAGGGCACTTCATCCCTAAGGCTCTTAAATGCAGCTTCTGTGTTAGAAAAGGCCTGAAATTAAACAATGAATGAAGTTTGGTAATTAAGATAGGAAAAACATTTAAGTGTTTTTTTCTATTCAATTAATGTGTAGGATTAACTAATTTATCATTACCCAATATCATCACTTTTTGAAAGGATGCGCACATTTTTAATTTGAAGCAGATGTCCCATTATAAATAGAAGGGCAGATCCCATCCTGGCTATAGAGTCAACTACAGATGATATGTTCCCAGGCATATAACTCCCCTAAAACTGGAAAGTCTTAAATAGAAAGAAAGAAAGAAAGAAAGAAAGAAAGAAAGGAAGGAAGGAAGGAAGGAAGGAAGGAAGGAAGAAAGAAAGAAAGAAAGAAAGAAAGAAAGAAAGAAAGAAAGAAAGAAAGAAAGAAAGAAAGAAAGGAAGGAAGGAAGAAAGGAAGGAAGGAAGGAAGAAAGAAAGAAAGACAGAAGAGATAGAGGCAAAAAAAGATTTCTGATACTTCTATTGCTCTACATACAAAGTTTTACCTGAAAACCACATTCACAAGAGCCAAGGCAGGCCGTTTACCAATTCGAGGGGGAAAAAAAGTCCCAAACAGAATGGTTGTTAGGACCAACTGTATGAAGAGCAATCCACCCAAAGTCTGGGGCAAAGGAATCACATGATCTCCAATAGCTGCCCAGTCCCAAAGCTATTTCTCCTCCTTGAAGTTCTGAATTACTGACTGGCTCCAATCAGTTTACTGATCATATGACTGCCCACAGTGAGAATGGGACTTTGTTTTTAATTATATGAATTATTACCTGAAACCATGAAATCATAAAAAATTCACTCACCAGGCTGTGTCTTCCATAAATATTCCCTCTCTTTCTAACTGCATAAATAGTTCTCCTCCTGTAGAGAAAAGGAGGAGTCATTAGAAGTAATAACTTTTTATTTCCAATTCACTTATAATGATTTTGTGCTTGCCTTCTAACTATAATAAAAGATACTATTTCCTTAAAAAAAAAATCCCCCAAATTATGTTTTAAAACAAAATCTGCAAGGTTACATTTTGAGCAGTATTATTATGGCACATATAAAGTTTGAAAACTAGAACTGGCTTGGAATTCTAGATTTCACATCTACAAACTTGAAAATATAGATTTCAGACCTTTAGCCTGAACAAGTATTTTGATTATAGTCTCTTTAACATTTTACTCTTAAGTAGAAAATTGATACTATACAATTAAACTATCCTAATTTTAGTGAATGCTAGCATTTCATATTTTCAGAATCCTTAAAGTGACTCTGTGATAAGCATGGCACAATTTGAGGATGAAGGTAAATAACAAAGGGCTATATTTCATTTAGTAATCTTAGAATCCAGGAGTCCATGATGATGTAGATAAATGAATAAATGCAATCTTTAAATGGGTCAGAAAGGAAAGCTCTTTAATACATTAGAATGCCAAGTAATCAATGAAGAAGGCATGATGGAATAAGAAAAATCATTTGCTAAACATCTCAGTTAATTATTACAGGCAAGAATCAATGGATGCCAAAACTAAATATGAAAGCTTGATGAGATGACATATTTAAAGAATTTCAAAGTATCTCCTTAAAAGATACTTATTAATTACAAAAGGAAGAAACTGGCAGATACCATCTAACACATATGACCAAAGTGAACATCACCAATAGTGGGACAAAAAATATAAATACCATGTACCTCCTGTTCTGAACACTGAAAAAGATACAATGACATTTCTATGATCTTGAACTTGAATCTAATCCTAAAGAAACATCAGATAAACCCAAGTTGATACATTCTACAAAATAACTGGCTGGCACTCCTTTTTTATTTTTATTTTTGACGCCAGTTCTGGACCTTGAACACAGGTGCTGGGCACTGTATCTGAGCTTTTTTGTCCAAGACTAGCTCTCTACCAGTTGAACCACAGCTCTACTGACTTTTTGAGGGTGTTTGGAAGTAAGAGTCACAATGACTTTCCTATCCAGATTGGCTTCAAATTGTTATCTTTAGATTTCAGCCTCCACAGCAGCTAAATTACATGTATGAGCCACCAGCACACAGAGACAAAGACAGAGAAACTGATCCACATTTTTAAAAAAACTAAGGAAATTCTTTTTAGTGTGTGTGTGCCAGAACTCAGAGCTTTGAGTTCTTGCTTGGCTTTTGTGCTCATGCCTGAACTCTACCACTTGTAGAATGTTGAATCTCAGAGTTATCAGCCCAGAGTAGCTTAGAAATGTGACTCTCAAGACATCAGTCTCCTGAGCAGCTGAGATTATAAGCATAAACCATCAGCATCTGGCTACTTATTTTTTGATAATTTTAGTACAATTATCTAAAAGATTGTCCTTGATTTTAGAAAGCCAGCACTGAGGTTTTTAAAAGCAAATGTCTGTATTGCTCTTAAAACAGTCTGGAAAATTATCTGAGTGTGTGTGTATAATATGCACATAATACAAACATAGGCAGGGGCTGGGAAGGTGGCTCAGTGGTAGAGCGCTTGCTTTGCATGCATGAGGTCCTTAGTTTGATTCCTCAGCACCACATAAGCAGGAAAAAAAAGCCGGAAGTGGCGCTGTGGCTCAAGTGGTAGAAAGGTAGCCTTGAGCTGAAGAGCTGAGGGACAGCGCCCAGGCCGAGAGTTCAGACCCCACAACCGGACCCAAAAAAAAAAAATCGTGTGTGTGTGTGTGTGTGTGTTTGTGTGTGTACACACATAGGCATAAAAAGGATGATGAAACAAGTGTAAAATGGTAATATGTGGAGGATCTAGGTGAGCAGTATATGAGAATTCTTTGTAATATTCTTTTTGTTTATTAGAGGTAGGGTCTCACTATGTAATTAGGCTGGCCTCCTGCCTCTTATCTACCAAGTGCTGGGATTACAGGTCACTATACTCAATTCTGTGTAGTAGGTGAAAGTTTTTTTATTTAAGTCTGAAATTTTATCAAAATAAAGTTACCAAAAAACTGTAGTCACAAAAAGTTGCAAAATTCCAGTTTTCTGTTCCATGTCATGAGCTATTTTGAAATATGTTTCTTAGAAATCTCAAGGGTGAGTCAGGTACCAGTGATTCAGGTCTATAATCCCAGCCACTCAGAAGGCTGAGATCTGAGGATCACAGTTCGAAGCCAGCCTAGGCAGTAAAATCTGTAAGACTCTTATATCCACAAAAACTACCCAAAAAACTGGAAGTGGTGCTGTAGATCAAGTGGTAGAATACTAGCCTTCACACAAAAGCTCAGGGTCAGTCCCCAAGCCCAGAGTTCAAGCTGCAGAACCAGTACAGAAAAAAAGAAAGAAAGAAAAAAAAAAAAAGAATCTCAAGGGTGCTTGCTGAAAATATACTTGTGATTTAGAAATGGGAAGCAACAGGTTTCCAACAGGTGGTAAAATGTGGAAAATGTGATGATTCCTACATACCCTATCATTAAAACTACATTAAAAACACCTTTGTGGTGGGATGCTTGTGGCTCGTGCCTGTAATCCTAGCTATTCAGGAGGCTGAGATCCGAGGACTGCAGTTTAAAGTTAGCCCCGATAGGAAAGTCCCAAAGACTCTGATTGCAATTAATCACCAGAAAACCACTAGTGGCACTGTGGCTCAACGTAGTAGAACACTAGTCTTGAGCAAAAGAGCTCAGGGACAGTGCCAGGCCCCGAATTCAAGTCCCACAAATGACAAAACAAAACTTCTTTGTGGAAAAATATAATCTCAAAACTTCGGTACGTTAATATTTTCAACAAGTTTTCTCACTTCAATTTAGAAATAAATGTATTAATAGTTTATTTGAATTCTATAATCTTACTCCAGCACAACTAATTATGTTTAAGTGGTTTATTACAAAGGGACTAACATTTTATAGATAAGAAAACAACGGAGTTTCCTTCCTATTTGCAAACGTATTCACATCTGAATTCCTTACTTCACTGTGCTCATTAGTGTTAAGAATTATTTGATCACAATGGGAAAAAGCATTTTTCCATTGGAAAACAATGGTTAGACCCAGTTTCTGGAGTAAATGTAAAATAATTACACAAACTGTGTACTGACCACTGAGATACTCAAGGATGAGGTAGAGTTTTCCACCGGTCTGAAAGGCATAAATTAAATCCACAATGAAGGGATGCTTTACTTCCTCCAGAATATTCCGTTCTGCTTTTGTATGAGCTGTATCTTTAGCATTTCTTACTATCATTGCCTAAAGGAAAAGAGATGAGCTATAAGAACAAAATAGTGAACATTTTTATTCTGTAGAAACTGGAAAATCTATGTTGTGGCCTGACCAATACTGAATAGCACCCATTAGAAACTGAGATGGGGAAGTAGAAGATATTTGCTTCTATCTAAAGTATTTGATTGTTTGGCAGTAAGCATGTAAATGAAAACCTAAAGACATATTTTCTAAGAAATCTGCAAGCAAATCAAGTTTATTCATATATTCACTAACTGTTAAGTATTTCCAGGCTCTGTGCCAAGAAAGCAGAACTAACAGGAGGAGCACCCTATCTGTGCGGCCTAGAGTATAAGGGAAAAAGGTGAGTCAATGAAAGTGAGCACAGATCACTTTGAGTGAACTTCATCCAACCTGGCAAGAAATTTTCCTCTAGGTACCTGAGCTGTACCTTGGAAAGATACAATGTAGAAGGAAACGAATAGAGACATTCCAATGGAAAAAATGCTGAACAGGACATATCCAGGAAATCTACAAGCAGTTTAGTATGGTTTACAGTGGTTAAAGATTGGAAAAATAGGCAGAGGCCAAGAAATGGAGGGGGTTAAACATCTAGGCAAAGTTACTGGAAATTTAGAGGCAAAAAAGAAATCTCGAGATGAGTATAGCAAATAACCTTTGACTTTGAGAAAAACAGTGCTAGTAGCATCGTGGAATTTGAGAAGAAAGGAGACTTAGAAAGGTAGTTATAGGAGGGAGGCTGGGAATGTGGCTTAGTGGTACCGTGCTTGCCTAGCATGCACGAAGCCCTGGCTTCAATTCCTCAGTACCACATAAACAGAAAAGGCTGGAAATGGTGCTGTGGCTCAAGTGGTAGAGTGCTAGCCTTGAGCAAAAGAAAATCATCAGAGACAGTGCTCAGGCCCTGAGTTCAAGCCCCAGGACTGGAAGAAAAAAAAAAAGAAAGCTAGCGTAGGAAAAAAGTAGGAGCATTTGTAAATGAGAAATCAAGGTAGAAAAATAAAGATGAAAGACTGAAGATACATAATTTATACTTGTTGACTAACCAGATACAAGAAGAAATAATGAGCCAGGTGCCAGTGGTTCATGACTATAATTCTAACTACTCAGGAGGCTGAGATCTGATGATCACAGTTCAAAGCCAGCCTGGGCAGAAAAATCTGTGACACTCTCATATCCAATTAACCATGAGAAAATCAGAAGTGGTGCTGTGGCTCAAGTGGTAGAGCACTAGCCTTAAGCTAGAGCTCAGGGGCAGTGCCCAAGCCCAGAGTTAAAGCCCCATGACTGACCAAAAAAAAAAAAAAAAAGAAAGAAAGAAAGAAATGATAGGTTGGTAATGTGGCTTAATGTAGAGTGCTTGCCTAACATGAGCCTTGAGCTCGGGGACTGTGCCCCAGGAATGACAAAGGAGGAGGAGAAGGAGGAGGAGGAGGAAGGAGGGAGGGAGGGAGGGAGGGAGGGGAGAGGTGGGAGGAGGGGAAGAAGGAAAAGGAAGAAGAGTAGAGGAGGAAGGGGAGGAGAAGGGGAGGGGGAGGAAAGGGGTAGGAAGGTGAAGAGGAAGAAGAGAGGGAAGGGGAGGGGAGGAGGAGGGGGAGAAGGAGGAAGAAATGATAATACCCTGTTTCTGCGAAGTACACAATAGAATCATTTTAACAACAGAATGGAAGTGGGGGCAAAAATTATTTTAAGATGACATACTTGTTAGGTTTTTAAAAAGAGGTAGCCGAGTAAGAACAGCACCACGCACGTGGTATTCAGGTAAGGGGTAAGTTTATTCAGTAGACCTGCTGGGACCAGGTCAGGCTGGCACTCCACTCCGCTGGCAAAGAGGGCGTCTGGTCCTGGGCTAGGCCTTATCTAGGGTAGGGACGGGGAAAGGTGTGGCCAGGTAAAGGGAGGTGGGACCAGGTAAGAGGAGGTAGGACCAGGTGGGAGAAAGGTGTGGCCACATCAGATCCAGATGTGACCTCAGCAGATGCAGATGTGACCTCTTCCAGGTGTCCCAGTTGCCTAGGTAACACAGGTACTGGGTAGGGTCTGGTCGCCATCCAGGAATGGACCTTACAATATTGTGTTGGATATGCTAAGTCTACATTCTAGGAAGATACCTTGTGGTACACACCTATAGTAATATGAAAAATGCATACATAAGGTTATTAGTTGCAACATTATGTACAAAGTGAAGTGCTGGGAAAAAAAATTAAACGCCAGAAAAATGTTGTCTGAAGATCTACAGAAAATACAATATGTGGGCTGGGAAGGTGGCTCAGTGGTAGAGCACTTGCCTTGCATGCCTGAGGCCCTGGGTTCGGTTCCTCAGCCCACATAAGCAAAAAGAAACAAGCTGGAAGTGGCACTGTGGCTCAAGTGGTAGAGCGCTAGCCTTGAGCTGAAGAGCTGAGGGACAGTGCCCAGGCACAGAGTACAGGCCCCACGACCGGACCACCCCCAAAAAAAAATTAAAAAAAAAAAAAAAAAGAAAAGAAAATGCAATATGTGCTGGGCACTGGTGGCTCACACCTGTAATCCTAGCTATTCAGGAGGCTGAGATCTGAGGATAGTGGTTCAAAGCCGCCCAGGCAGGAAAATCCATGAAACTCAAAACCGGAAGTGGTGATGTAGCTCAAGTGATAGAGCGCTAACCTTGAGCTGAAGAGCTGAGGGACAGTGCTCAGCCCCACAGTTCAAGCCCCACGACCGACCCAAAAAAAAAAAAATGTGTAGGAAAATAAAACTATAAAAAGAACAATGAACACCTCTATGAAAGCAATATGCAAAACAGTAAATAGGAGCTGGGAAGGTGGCTCAGTAGTAGAGTGCTTGCCTTGTATGCATGAGGCCCTGGGTTCGATTCCTCAGCACCACCTCAGCAGAAAAAGCTGGAAGTGGCGCTGTGGCTCAAGTGGTAGAGCGCTAGCCTTGAGCTGAAGAGCTGAAGAGCTGAGGGACAGCGCTCAGGCTCAGAGTTCAGGCCTCATGACAGACAAAAAAAAAAAAAAAGTAAATACAGACACATCTTTAGTACATATATATGTGTATGTGTATGTGTGTATGTACATATATGTATATGTATAGATAGATAGCATGGTATCATTTATTCAAGTATGGAGAAATAAGAATACACATATGAGCTGTGTGAGGCGGTAGAGCACTAGTCTTGAGCTGAAGACCTGAGGGACAGCACCCAGGCCCAGAGTTCAGGTCCCACGACTGGACACCCCCCCACCCCAAAAAAAAGAGTTCTTAATTAGGGAGGGGGTGGCTAACACCTGTAATCCTAGATACTCAGAACACTGAGATCGGAGGATCACAGTTCAAAGCCAGCCTGGGCAGGAAAGTCCATAAGATTCTTATCTCCAATAAACCACTAGAAAACCGGAAGTAGCACCATGGCTCAAAGTGGTAGAGTGCTCAACTTGAGCTGAAGAGCACAAGGACAGAGCCCAAGCCCAGAGTTCAAGCCCCATGACCAACCAAAAAAAAAAAAAAAGGGAGTTGGAGAAACCAGGGACCAATGGCTCATGCCTGTAATCCTAGCTACTCAGGAGGCTGAGATCTGAAGATCACGGTTCAAAGCCAGCCTTGGCAAGAAAGTCCATGAAACTTATTTCCAATTATCCACCAGAAAACTGGAAGTGGAGCTGTGGTAGAGCACTTACCTTGAGCTGAAGAGCTCAGGGACAGCAACCAGGCTCATAGTTCAAGCCCAGAGTTCAAAAGGAATTGGAGATTATAAATCTTCCCAATAGTACTCTACAGGTTTTGTGGTTTCTGCCAGCATTGCTTAGTAGTTGAGATACAGGAATAAAGCTGGTTCAAATTAAGACTTGCTTTGACAAGGTCAAAGTGGCTAGCAAATGAATAATATGGCAGATCATACTGATTAGGCTGATTCAAAAAAAAATTTAACAGTTTAAGAATTTGGTGTCGAAGTAAAAGCAGAGGAATTGGTATCATCAAAGTATTAACAGGCTAGGTTATTGGTGATGTCTGTAATACAACAACAGTGAAGATACCTATGATGATAAGACTTGGACATGGACATGGAGGGAAAAGACTGAGTTAGGTATTGAAGTCTTCATAAATTTGAAGAAAAAAAAAGGAAATGGGGTAGACAAACGTGGGAAATAGGGGCAGGAAGATTATAGGCTTATTTCTCAAAGGAGAAATGGGTTTCTCAAAGGGCACACAAGTAATTTTAAGATTAAATTTATTCATACTTTCTTTGAATGATACAGTAAGTACAGAAGCAGAGACAACATTTCTCTTATTATAAATCTTAGTATTTAGCATCATGTCTGCCATATAGACAAATGGTTCAATGAAAAGTAGAATAGAAGAAACACAGCAAATCCTGAACTTTTGGCCAAAGGTTCTGAATTTTATAATGTAGGTGAATGAATGCCAAGAATGAGAGTATTTGGGGCTGGGAAGGTGGCTCAATGGTAGAGCGCTTGCCTTGCATGACTGAGGTCCTGGGTTCGATTCCTGAGCACCACATAAAGAAAAAAGCCGGAAGTGGCACTGTGGCTCAAGTGGTAGAGCGCTCATATTGAGCTGAAGAGTTGAGGGACAGCACCCAGGCCCAGAGTTCAGGCCCCACGACCGGATCCAAAAAAAAAACAAACAAACAACAAAAAAAAAAGAATGAGAGTATTTGTTTCTATAGTACATTTCTGTTGCAAAAATGTAGAATAAGGAGATGGCTGTTCAGTGTTTTTTTTTCAACATTCTACCATGAGTCAATACCCAAATGGGACCTTTCCTATGAAAAAGTATATAATCTGGTTATATACAACTCACTTAAGTGAGTTATAAACAACTCACTTAAGAAAATGGGACAGGGCTGGGAAGGTGGCTCAGTGGTAGAGCGCTTGCCTTGCATGCCTGAGGCCCTGGGTTCGATTCCTCAGCACCACATAAGCAAAAAGAAAAAAAGCCGGAAGTGGCACTGTGGCTCAAGTGGTAGAGTGCTAGCCTTGAGCTGAAAAGCTGAGGGACAGCGCCCAGGCCCAGAGTTCAGGCCCCACGACCGGACCAAAAAAAAAAAAAAAAGAAAATGGGACATAAGCTTCCCCTCCAATTTAATCTTTAATCCTGGAAAGAAGTATATTCATTCTTCCTACATTCTTAGGTCAGGGAGGGTAATATTTTCTGTCTCCAGAATTAAAACAGAAGGAACTCAAAAGGAAGAGCATACTGTCATCTCATCTAGGGATTCAGAAATTAAAATGCACTTCACTTTTTTTTCTTTTTGATGCCAGTACTGGGGCTTGAATTTAGGGCAAGAGTGCTATCGCCTTTTTTTTTGCTCAAGGCTGGTACTCTACCACGTGAGCTACACTTCCCCTTCTAGCTTTTTACTGGCTAATTAGATATAAGTCTCATAAACTTGTTTGCTTGGACTGGCTTCAAACCTCAGATTTAGCCTCTTAAGTACCTAGGATTACAGGCATGAGTCATTGGTACCTGACTGCTTTCATTACTTTTGCTGCAAGCTTGTTTGAGGACAGCAAGGAAGAATAGAGTATCTGATCCTCTAGCCAAGCTTAGGGCAAGTACCGTAAGAGTAAGAAGGAATAATAACCAAGCCAAATGATGCTTTGGCTGACAGGAGTCATGACCCTTAGCAGTAATTAAGATTTCCTAGTATGTACTTTATCACTATTAGTAAACAAAAAACCAACATCTTTTTTTCCCCCCCGGTCATAGGGCCTGAACTCTGATCCTGGGCACTATCTCTCAGCTCTTCAGCTCAAGGCTAACATTCTACCTCTTGAACCAGTGACACTTCCAGCTTTTTCTGCTTATGTGGTGCTGAGGAATCAAACCCAGGGCCTCATGCATGCAAAGCAAGCGCTATACCACTGAGCCACCTTCCCAGCCCAACATTTTCTTTTTCACTAAAGGTCTAAAGTTATTTGTGCCAGGAACATATTTCACTATGGTTTAATTGATGATTAATATAAGGCAACCCAGGTATCAGATATGAAATTGGTTACTTAAGAATCTTGAATAGTACTTTAATTCTAGTACTCAGGATGCTGAGGCAGGAGGATGGAGAGCTCAAGAGGCTAAAACAAGCCACCCAAAATGTAATAATAAAAATATAAAATAAACTGGTGGCTCATGCCTGTAATTCTAGCTACTCAGAAGCTGATTTCTGAGGATCACGGTTCAAAACCAGCCTGCCCCCTCTGTATGGTATTTTCACAATAAGAAAACTTACTTTAAAAAAAAAAAGCCTGGACAGGAAAGACTGTGATACTCTTATCTCAAATTAGCCACCAGAAAACCAAAAGTGGCTTGAAGTGGTAGAATGCTAGCCTTGAGCACAAGCAATCTCAGGGACAGCAACCAGACCCTGAGTTCTATCCCCACCATTGACCAAAAAAAAAAAAAAAAGAAAGCCGGGCGCTGGTGGCTCACGCCTGTAATCCTAGCTACTCAGGAGGCTGAGATCTGAGGATCTCGGTTCAAAGCCAGCCCGGGCAGGAGAGACCGTGAGACTCCTATCTCCAATAAACCACCAGAAAACCGGAAGTGACGCTGTAGCTCAAGTGGTAGAGCGCTCGCCTTGAGCTGAAGAGCTGAGGGACAGCGCCCAGGCCCAGAGTTCAAGCCCCATGACCGACAAAAAAAAAAGAAGAAGAAGAAAAGAGAACAGGAACTCAGAAGAGAGAAACATTTCATACGCAAAGGAAAACATTAAAGAGGGCTGGGAAGGTGACTCAGTGGTAGAGTGCTTGCCTTGCATGCATGAGGCCCTGGGTTTGATTCCTTGGCACCACATAAGCAGGAAAAGCCGGAAGTAGTGCTATGGCTCAAGTGGTAGAGTGCTAGCCCTGAGCTGAAGGACAGCGCCCAGGCCCAGAGTTCATGCCCACAACCGAGAAAGAAAGAAAGCAAGAAAGCAAGAAACCCTCAAAGGGGGCCAGGCGACTATAGCTCACATCTGTAATCCTAGCTACTCAGGAGGCTGAGATCTGAGGATCACTGTTCAAAGCCAGCTGGGGCAGGAAAGTCTGTGAGACTCTTATCACCAATGAACTACTAGAAAACCAGAAGTGCCGATGTGGCTCAAGCAGTAGAGAACTCACCTTGAGCTGAAGAGCATAGGGACAGTGCCCAAGCCCAGAGTTCAAGTCCCATGGCTGACAAAAAAAAAAACTCGAAGGGGGCTCAGTAGTATAGTACTTGCCTGACATGTACAAAGCTCTGGGGTCAATGTCCAGCCCCATCACTCTTAACATTCATACATGCATGCACACAATCAAGTATAAAAGTCTAATAAATGTTCAAATATGGAATATGTGTTTGTAGGTGTGTATGTATGCATGTATACTTACATATGTATACATATGTCAGAATTTTTATTTTCACACACCTTTTCTCAGGAGCTACAAGCAGATCATTACCATATCAAGGAAACGACATAAGAAAGAGAAAAACATGAAATCTCAAAACAGGATCCAGTATTGAAGGAGCCAAGATTTTAGGGACAACGGTTAATGACAGGTCTAAAGGAACTCCATTCCTAGAGAGCGATAAGCTAAGAATGGAGAAACAAAAGACTCCTAAAAAGAGACCTCTAGCAAAGTAAATGAAACTGACAGATAATCTAATAAGTCTGACTAAAGAACACGAGACAGGCGTTTTTAAGGGTTGTTGGAAAGTGTGAGACAATAATAGAGCCAATGACAACAAACCAAAATAAGAGGGAAGAGAAAAAGGAGAATAAGAGATTAAAACCCCTAATTTTCATAACAGGAGCCCAACACATCATTCTAAAACTGCTGAACCCAGCAGTAACTACGTATGTTTATTACTTAAAAATATGGAGACTGAACAGCTAAAAGAACTACCTGGGGGGAGGGGGGGAAGATGGGAAGGGATGGGAAGGGGAAACAAAGGAGGAGGCAACAATGCTTGATAAGAAATGTACTCATTACCTTGCCCATGTAATTGTAACCCCTCTGTACGGTATTTTTCACAATTTAAAAAAAAAAGAGAGAGAAGAAAAAAAAAAGAATTACCTCAGAGGACAATTAAAAATACTCTCTATATGCTCACAACACAGAAATAAAGCAGGAATAAAAATGCAATATATGTCACATTCTAAGAAGATAACTGTTAGAAAAAAATTTTTGTGTGTGCGCTGGTACTGAGATTTGTACTCAGGATGCAGGTACTCTACCACCTGATCTATTCTGCTAGCCCTTTTTATCTTTTATAGTGCTGGAAATTGAACCCAATGCTTCAGGTATGCTAAGCATGCACTCTATTAGTGAGTTACAACAACAGTCCCCATAAGCACATTTTTTTTAATTTTATGCTAAATTTTTACAGTAATTAAGAAGGGAAGAGAAGAATCACCTTTTTAAGCACCTTCATGGCAAATATTTTTCCAGTATTTGCTCCTGTTACTTTTCTTACTTGAAAAACCTAGATAAAGAAATAAGTGTTTTTGTATTATTAACAGGCAAACTATGTAGGTCATACTATCTTAATTCATAAGATATATATAATATGATAGAATTTATTATAAAAACTAGCACCATACAAGACTAAACTCAAAAAATGACCAGCTTCAGAAACATTTTTTTATTTATGTTTTGGTTCTTTTTTGTCGGTCATGGGGCTTGAACTCTGGGCTTGGGCGCTGTCTCTGCGCTCTTCAGCTCAAGGTGAGCACTCTACAGCACTCTACCACTTGAGCCACAGCACCACTTCCCACTTTCTGGTGGTTTATGGTTTTCTGGTGGTTTATTGGAGATAAGTGTCTCACAGACTTTCCTTGCCTGGGCTGGATTTGAACCATGATCCTCAGATCTCAGCCTCCTGAGTAGCTAGGATTACAGGCGTGAGCCACCAATGTCCAGCTAGAAACATATTTTAAAATTTACTAGTGTAGTCTAGCAAATATGGGACTTTCCTGTTTGGTCTGCTGCCACCTGGTGGCAATATTTGGAAATAACTAAATGATGAATTGTACATGCTATTTTATATATAAAACCCTAGTTTACTTACAACTATAGTCAGGGTTCCCAAAAACACACTAACAAACTTAAAAACTATTAAATTGTTTCATATACTTCATTCAGGAAAAGAAACAAGAACAAGCTGCTATGTTATTGTTTGACATAAAACTAAT
This sequence comes from Dipodomys spectabilis, assembly GCF_019054845.1. NCBI lineage: Eukaryota > Metazoa > Chordata > Mammalia > Rodentia > Heteromyidae > Dipodomys > Dipodomys spectabilis. The sequence continues at coordinate 9,951,250 of NW_024870681.1, forward strand.
TATAGTTGACAAAAATTACTATTTACCCATTCAACTAAATACACTGGCTATTAAACATTTTCAGTCTATAGCTAAAATATTTAAGTTTCAAAGTTGAGATCAAGCCAAGTACCAGGTTCAACAGCCTGTAATTCCAGCTACTCAGAAAGCTGAAATCTTAAGATTGAAGTTCAGAGCTGTCCTACGTGGGAAAGTCCGTGAGACTTTTTGTTTTGTTGTTGTTATTGGTGGTGGTGTTTGAGCTTTTTTCACTAAAGACTAGTGCTCTACCACTTTAAGCCACAGCACTGATTTCTGGTTTTCTGGTATTTAATTGGATAAGAGTCTCATGGACTTTGCTGCTAGGGCTGGCTTTGAACTGAGATCCTTAGATTTTAGCCTGCTGAGTAGCTAGGATTACAGGCATGATCTACCAGTGCCCAGCTAGTGACACTTTTATCTCTACCTACCGAAAATAAGAGCTAGGGGGCTGGGAATGTGGCTTAGTGGCAGAGTGCTTGCCTAGCATGCAGGAAGCTCTGGGTTCTATTCCTCTGTACCACAGACACAGAAAAAGCCAGAAGTGGTGCTGTGGCTCAAGTGGAAGAGTGCTAGCCTTGAGCAAAGCAGCTCAGGGACAGTGCCCGGGCCTGAGTTCAAGACCCAGAACTGGCAAAAAAAAGCTGGAAGTGCAGCTGTGGTTCAAGTGGTAGAGAGCAAGTCTTGAGTGTAAAAACTCAGGGACAGTGACCAGTCTGAGTTCAAGCCCCAGGAACAGCACAAAAAAAGGGATTGAGGCATGGTTCTAGCAGTAGAGTACCTACCTAACAAGGAAAAAGCCGAGTTCAAACCTCTATCACCAACAAACGACAAACAAGTAAAAGCACATGTGTTACACATTCAGGAAGAATATATTACAATGTGTCCTTAGACTTCATAATACATTATAAATCACACATTTTTCAGAATTAACATTAATAGTATAGTTATTTAACCTAATCAAGTTGCCATCTAAATTGACTTTTGAGAGGTAATAGTGAGGTCTATTTTCTTCAGTAAGATACAAAAAATGATACCTTAAATTAGAAAACCTTGGCTAGAATCAAACTACCTGTTTGTATTTTTTTAGCTTCCCTAGCTCTGTTTCTCTAGATACTCCAAGTCTAAGAAAATCAATTCCTATTAAGGTCTCAGGAATAGATAATTTAGTGTATATGTCTCTTGAAAGCAAGGAGTGATTTGTTTGTGTTTAAAGACAATACCCACATAAAGTACCATTTAACCAAAGGCAAGAATTGATCCTCTAGTAATGGGCTTTACCTAGCACAGCTAGTATTTATTCATTCAATAAATACTATTAGGCATGGTAGAAAGAAAAGGAAGAAAACCCAAACTTCTTACATCCCTCAAATTATACCAAATCATGTTCAAATCCTTTGTTGAAGTTAAGAAGACTGAAGATGACTCCTGGAACCACATTATAAAAGTCAATCTACTCAAGAAAGACAATAGCTAAATTGAAAACACTTCCTACCTTTCCATAGCCCCCTTTACCAAGTACCCGAAGTAGCTCAAAACATTCTGGTCTGATCTTTTCCGGCCCTCTGTTCACGCTAGTTTCTGAGATTTCAAATTTCTCACAATGTTCCATACCACTGGGAAGAAAAGCAAAACCAAAAGTGAATTTACAAAAAGTTGAATTCATTTTCACCAGATTAGAAAGGAGAAATGGAATCCAATTAAGAAAAAAAAAAAAAAACCTACATGTACTATATTTTGACAAGTATCTGTACTCCCAAGTGCAGGCCAATGAGTCAGTGATACAGCACATCAAAATTAGGATGAATTAACCCGGGCACTAGAAATCTGAGGATCATAGTTCGGAAGAAGCCAGCCAGGGCAGAAAAGTCCCTATGAGATTCTTTTTTTTTTTTTTTTTCGGTCCGGTCGTGGGGCCTGAACTCTGGGCCTGGGCGCTGTCCCTCAGCTCTTCAGCTCAAGGCTAGCGCTCTACCACTTGAGCTACAGTGCCACTTCCGGCTTTTTCCTTTTTGCTTATATGGTGCTGAGGAATCGAACCCAGAGCCTCATGCATGCAAGGCAAGCACTCTACCACTGAGCCACCTTCCCAGCCCCCTATGAGATTCTTATCTCCAATGAATCACTCAGTAACTGGAAGTGGAACTGTGGTTCAAAGTGATAGAGTGGTACACTTGAGCAAAAGAGATTAGGGGCAGAGCCCAGGCCCTGAGTTCAAGCCCCACAACCCACAAAAATAATAATAAGGGGGAGTGTAGTTGAAGAGGTGGGAGGGAAGGGATGGTAGGGGAAAAACAGAGGAGGAGGCAACAATGCTTGATAAGAAATGCACTCATTACCTTGCTCATGTATCTGTAACCCCTCAGTACAGTATTTTCACAATAAAAAAACTTATTTAAAAAAATAATAGGGGCTGGGTAGGTTGCTCAGTGGTAGAGCGCTTGCCTTGCATGCCTGAGGCCCTGGGTTCCATTCCTCAGCACCACATAAACAAAAAGAAAAAAGCCGGAAGTGGCGCTGTGGCTCAAGTGGTAGAGTGCTAGCCTTGAGCTGAAGAGCTGAGGGACAGCGCCCAGACCCAGAGTTCAGGCCCCACAACCAGACCCAAAAAAACAAAAAACAAAACAAAACAAAAATAATAATGATTAGGATGGGTTAAAAATTGCTTATCAGCTTGTTCACAGCACAGAGTATATGTATCAAACCCCCTCAAACTAGAATAAATCATAGTGATTTTACTAAGCTAACAAAGGGAAAAAAATTCATTCAAAACATTCATGAGGTATTAACTAATACCACTTGGCAACCTGCACAAAAAAATCCAAGATCTTCTGAAAACTACCCAATTGGTTCATTTGTTGCTAACAAAAATTCTTGATAATAAAATATATCCCTTTATCTTCCTGCATCTGAGTTTCTAAGTTATTAGATTGATTTAAGGACTCCAACAGTGGCAATTGTGTCTGTCATTTAAACGCTTCCTACAGTCTACATTTTAGGTTCCCTCTTATTCCGAGGCTTCTTAGCTAAGAATAAGAACAGAGAAAATTAATCACCAATGTACCCCAACAGAACTGTTTAATATGACTCAACACTGCATGAATCTGTCTGAATGGTGTATTAAAACAAAATTAGAAGCTTCATTTGACAAATTTTTCAAAAGAAGTTAGAAAGTTTTCTAACTTAGTTCTCTATATTAAACTAATACAAATTCCTGCAGGAGCCAGTGGCTCATGTCTGTAATCCTAGATACTCAAGAGGCTGAGATCTGACAATCCTGGTTCAAAGGCAGCACGGACAAAAAAAAGCATTAATTTCCAATTAACCACCAAAAAGCTGGAAGGGGAACTATGGTTTAAATAGAGGAGCATTATTCTTGAGCAAAAAGCTCAGGGACAGTGCCCAAGCCCTGAGTTTAAGCCACATAACTGGAACGAATACATGCATGCATGCATGCATACACATACACACATACACACGCACACGCACATGCACACCCGTGCACACACACACATACACACACTCCAAACCAAAGAAAGCTGCATGTAAACTTACAGTTCATATGGTCCAACTCCCCCATGGTCCATGCTTTCATTTAACTGACCCTGAAAAAGATATGTTAAAGTTTCAAAAATAATCTTTCTTAAACATGAAATTTTAAATTTGTTCTATCTTATAGCTGATAATAAAATCAGCTTAAACCTTTTCTAAGCTTCAATAATAGGAAAGTATTGTAAACAAAATAAAGCCTATATTTTTATATATATATATTATATATATATATAAATGTGAGGGTTTTACTTTCATCTTTTTCACTTTAACTTTAAATGAGAACTACAAAGCCTACTCATTCAAGATCTAAAATAAAATCAAACGACTTCTCTTTGAAAGTTATTTATCTATTAAAAGTACATCTAATATATTATGAAATAAAGGTATTATATTCTAAGTATTAAGTCAAATGATTTACACAAAGTACTATTCTGATAACTCTTATTAGATAGACTAACACAATACTATCAATGAAAGCCTAAGGGAACCACAACTCAAGATGTGTAACATACAATGTGTCTAGTCAAGCCAAAATAATAGAGCAACTCTACCAAATAGGCATCACACACTGACTCTGATCATAGAATGAGTGAAATACTTAATTAGCCTTCTATGTGCTGGTAACAAAATGAAATTAAGGAGGCTAAGATCTGAAGATCGTGGTTTGAAACCAGCCCAGATAGGGAAGGCTGTGATACTCTTATCTCCAATTAACCACCAGAAAACTGGAAGTGGAGCTGTGGCTCAAAGAGGTGGAGTACTAGTCTTGAGCAAAAAAGCTCAAGAATAGCAACCAGGCCTTGAGTTCAAGCCACAGGGCCAACCCCCAACCATGCACATGCATGCATGTGCAAATATAATACCAACAAGAAAAAGAAAGCAAGGGGGAACAAAGGAGGAGGCAACAATGCTTGATAAGAAATGTACTCATTACCTTGCTCATGTAACTGTAACCCCTCTATATGGTATTTTCACAATAAAAAAAACTTATTAATAAAAAAAGGAAGATTAAAAAAAAGAAAGAAAAGCCGGGCGCTGGTGGCTCACACCTGTAATCCTAGCTACTCAGGAGGCTGAGATCTGAGGATCTCGGTTCAAAGCCAGCCCGGGCAGGAAAGACCGTGAGACTCCTATCTCCAATAAACCACCAGAAAACCGGAAGTGGCACTGTAGCTCAAGTGGTAGAGCGCTCGCCTTGAGCTGAAGAGCTGAGGGACAGCGCCCAGGCCCAGAGTTCAAGCCCCATGACCGACCAAAAAAAAAAGAAAGAAAGCAAGGGTTATAAATATAGCTCAGTAACAGAGTGCTTGCCTAGCACATGCAAGGTCCTTGGTCAATCCACAGCAAAACACTCACACAAACACACACTCATAAAACCCACCAAGCAAGAATATATAAGGAATATATAAAGAACTACTACAACTCACTAATAAAAAGATAACCCAAGCCGGGCACTTGTAATCCTAGCTACTCAGGAGGCTGAGATCTCAGGATCATGGTTCAAAGCCAGCCAGGGCAGGAAAGTCCGTGAGACTTTTTTTTGTTTTGTTTTGGTCGGTCTGGGACTTGAACTCTGAGCCTGGGCGCCGTGATCTTCAGCTCAAGGCTAGTGCTCTACCACTTGAGCCAGTGTCACATCCAGTTTTTCTGGTGGTTTATTGGAGATAAGAGACTCGTGGACTTTCCTGCCCAGGCTGGCTTTGAACCTCGATCCTCAGATCTCAGCCTCCTGAGGAGCTAGGATTACAGGCGTGAGCCACCAGCGCCCAGCTCACAGATATCTCACAGATATCTGTGAAACTCTTATCTCCAATAACCCACTAGAAAACCAGAAGTGGTGCTGTAGCTCAAGTGGTAACGCACTAGCCTTGAGCTGAAGGACAGCGCCCACGCCCAGAGTTCAAGCCCCACAACTGACCAAAAATAATAATAATAATACAATTTTTAAAAACTGTTTAGGGGCTGGGAATGTGGCTTAGTGGTAGAGTGCTTGCCTAACATACATGAAACCCTGGGTTCAATTCCTCAGTATCACAAAAACAGAAAAAGCTAGAAGTGGCTCTGTGGCTCAAGTGGTAGCGTGCTAGCCTTGAGCAAAAAGAAGCTCAGGGACAGTGCTCAGGCCCTGAGTTCAAGCCTCAGGACTGGCAAAAAAAAAAAAAAGAAAAAGAAAAGAAAAGAAAAGAAACTGTGACACAGGTGGTAGAGTACTAGTCCTTTTTTTTTTGGTTGGTAGTGGGGCTTGAACTTTGGGCTTGGGCGCCATCCCTGCGCTCCTCAGCTCAAGGCAAGCACTGTATGGCTTGAGCCACAGCACCACTTCCGGTTTTCTAGTGGTTTATTGAAGCTAAGAGTCTCACAAGGGACTGAGAAGGTGGCTCAAGTGGTAGAGCGCTTGCCTTGCATGCCTGAGGCCCTGGGTTCGATTCCTCAGCACCACATAAGCAAAAAAGAAAAAAGCCAGAAGTGGCGCTGTGGCTCAAGTGGTAGAGCGCTAGCCTTGAGCTGAAGAGCTGAGGGACAGCACCCAGGCCCAGAGTTCAGGTCCACGACCGGACCCAAAAAAAAAAAAAGAGTCTCACAGACTTTCCTGCCTGGGCTGGCTTTGAACCATGATCCTCAGATCTCAGCCTCCTGAGAAGCTAGGAGTACAGGTGTGAGCCACCGGCACCCAGCTTAGAGAACCAGTGCTAGTCTATAGCTGAAGAGCTGAGGGACAGAGCCCAGGCCCACGACCGGCAAAAAAAAAAAAAAGAAAGAAAGAAAACACACCATAAGTTAGGATTTGAATAGATTTTTTTTCCAGAGAAGATATACAAATGTACAATAAATATATAAAAAAGGATCAACATCATTAGCAATTAAGAGCAAACTAGAGCTTCAAGATATACCACTTTACTCATTAGGAGTGTTATAATTTTTTTTGTTTTTTGTTTTTGTTAGTCAGGGGCCTGAACTCTGGGCCTTGGTGCTGTCCCTCTGCTCTTCAGCTCAAGGCTAGTGCTCTACCACTTGAGCCACAGCGCCACTTCTGGTTTTCTAGTGGTTAATTGGAGATAAGAGTTTCAAGGCCTTTCCTGCCTGGGCTGGCTTTGAACTGTGATCCTCAGATCTCAGCCTCGTGAGTAGCTAGGATTACAGGCGTGAGCCACCAGCATCCAGTTAAGAGTGTTCTAATTTTAAAAACAAAATGGGAGCCAGGCACCAGTGGCCTATAATCCTAGCTATTCATGAGGCTGAGATCTGAGGATCTTGATACAAAACCAGCTCAGGCAGGAAAGTCTGTGAGACTCTATCTTCAATTAACCACCAGGAAACTAGAAGTGGTGATGTGGCTCAAGTGACAGAGTGCTAGCCTTGAGCAAAAAAGCTCAGGGACAGAGCTCAAGCCCTGAGTTCAAGCCCCAGGACTGGCTAAATAAATAAATAAAATTGGCTCGTTTGGATTGGAAGCATTAGAGAAAAGAGAGAACAAAAAGAAGTTTGGTAAGGATATAGAGAAACTGTAACTATCATACACTGCCAGTGTGAACATAAATATAGGGAGACTACTTCAGAACAGTTCAGCAGTCTTTTATTAAACAGTTAGTATATGCCTATTTCTAGGCATCTAGTAAAAAGATGGAATATACTAGCTACACACACACACACACAATTTCATATATATTTGTACGTAGACTCCAAAAAAACCTAGATATAACCCAAATGAAAATACAAATGAACTTCAATTAGTGAATGGATAAACAAAATGCAATATATTCATAGAATATTATTTGGCTATTAAAAAAAAAGAACGAAGTGCTGATGTTACAGTATAGGTGATCCCAGGAGGGGCGCTGGTAGCTCATGCCTATAATCCTAACTACTCAGGAGCATGGATCAAAGTTAGCCTCGGCAGAAAAGCGTGTGAGATTCCACCTCCAAAATAACGAGCAATAAAACAAGGTCAGAGATGTAGCTCAAGTGGTAGAGCACCAGGCAAGCAAGCAAGCCTAGCAAGTATAAGGACCAGAGCTCAAACTCCAGTATCAGCAAAAACACAAAATACAGCAACAATACAAGATGATCCTCAAAATCGTCATGTCAAGTGAAAGAAACCAGACACAGAAATTATACACTGTGTGGTTCTATTTATATGTAATGTTTGGAAAATCTCAATCTATGAAGATGACAAGTAGATTATCCAGCCACCTAGAGAGAGGGGTAAGAATAAAGAATAACTGTATTTGTACAACTACTTCAAGTTAGTACTCATTAAAAAAAATTAAAAAAAGAGGGCTGAGAACATGGGAACATGCATGAGGCTCTGGGTTCGATTCCTCAGCACCACATAAGCAGAAAAAGCTCGAAGTGGTGCTGTGGCTCAAGTGGTAGAGTGCTAGCCTTGAGCTGAAGAGCTGAGGGACAGTGCCCAGGCCCAGAGTTCAGGCCCCATGACCAGCAAAAAAAAAAAAGAATAGCCGGACGCTGGTGGCTCACACCTGTAATCCTAGCTACTCAGGAGGCTGAGATCTGAGGATCACGGTTCAAAGCCAGTCTGGGCAGGAAAGTCTGGGAGACTCTTATCTCCAATTAATCACCAGAAAACCAGAAGTGGTGCTGTGGCTCAAATGGTAGAGCGCTCACCTTGTGCTGAAGAGCTCCAGGCCCAAGCTCCAGGATTGACAAGAATAAAAATAAAAAATCTAAAGGAGTCTCTTTAGGGTGATGCAAATATTCTAAAAACTTAATTGTGATGAGCTATACATTTCTGTAAATATGCTCTAAGTCACATATAATTATAAAAGCAAAAGAACAAAATTTTGGCAACAGAAATTCAGTTCCTGATATAAAGTACAGCTTTAAAATGAGTAGTCTTTTTTTTTTAAGGCCCAAGAGCTGGACTCAAACTTGGTACATGCCACTTTCACTCATTGGCTAGCATTTTACCAACTGAACCACGTCTTCAGCCCTTAAAATGAGTAGTCTTGCATATAGTCTGATTATGAATCCTTTCAGTTTAAACAAAAAAATTGAGAATAAACTCTAAAAAGATAGAAATCTTCAAGTAATATTTTTATAGAATAAATGTTCAAATGCCTAAAAAACAAAAACTGCCTAGTCATAACTTGCTCAGCATGAGCAGGTCATGATGATGTATTATGATGCATTATAGCCACAGGATTTATGTTTCATAATGAGACTGAGGTTAATGGATAGGTCATTATTAAGGGGAAAAAAGTAATTATCGGTTTCAATGGCCAGTTTTGGCAGGGGGAGGTAGGAATGATTATGGTTGTCTTGGTCTCTGTTGCTCCATCATCATCGATGATGCCTTAAAAATAAAGTCCAACTTTTTTCAGATATGATAACACTGGCATTACATAATTGTTTTTCCTTTAATGTTAGTTTTACTTAATTCTAAATTAAAGACATATAGGACTTAACAGTGAAGCATGGCTTTGAAGCTACCTCCCAAGATATGCCCTGTGGCTATGTTTCATTTCCGGAGCTGGCCAGGCCGGTAACACCACCTCCATCTGTGCTTTTAACTTCCTACCGTTACCTTCGAGAGCACAAGTATTTGAGGTACAATTCTTGTCTGCTAGCTAACGTTGTATAATACATACTGACATTCTTTCACAGGAAGTTCTTTATTCAGATTTTTTTGTCTGCTGCTATATGATTCATTCAATGCCCTTTCTGTGTGCTACTATGACAATCTTGCTCATCTAAGATACTATATGAGATACACTGTTTCAAAGTAGCCCAACAGAATGGTGGTTTGAAAAGTTTTAAAAATACATAAACCAATCTCTGGTGGCTCATGCCTGTAATCCTAACTACTCCGGAGGTTGAGATCTGAGGACTGAGGTTTGAAGCCAACCCAGACAGGAAAGTCCCTGATAGGCTTAGTTTTAAACTTCACAAAAAAGTAAATAAACTGACTCACAAAGGGTGGCATTATCCTTAATCCAGATATTCATTAAATCAATTACTCAAACCAGATATGGTGACATAATTGTAATTTCACATGCAGGCAGCTAAGGCAGGAAAAATTGAGTACTAGCCTGAGTTCCAGGACAAGCTGACTACAAGACAGATCTTATCCCCATATCCCCTAGAAGTCAATTATCCAAGTCTAGCACTTCCCTAGCATGGGTGTGATGCACTGGGTTCAATGTCCAACACTGAAAAGTGTTTTTGGTTTTTTTTATGGGGGCTTGAATGCAAGGCCAGGGCATTGTCATGTAACTTTATTCTTAAGGCTGGTACTCTACTACTTGAGCCACAGCTCTACTTCTGACTTTTTGCTGGTTAATTGGACTTTCTTTTTTTTGGGGGGGGGAAGGGTCCGGTCATGGGGACTGAACTCTGGGCCTGGGCACTGTCCCTCAGCTCTTCAGCTCAAGGCTAGCGCTCTACCACTTGAGCCACAGCACCACTTCCAGCTTTTTTCTTTTTGCTTATGTGGTGCTGAGGAACCGAACCCAGGGCCTCAGGCATGCAAGGCAAGCGCTCTACCACTGAGCCACCTTCCCAGCTCTAATTGGACTTTCTTGATGGGACTGTCTTTGAACTTCAACCTCAAATCTCAGCCTCTGGAGTTGACAGAAATACAGGCATAAGCCACTGGTGCCTGGCTTAACTCTCATTGAAAAGGGAATTCACTTTTGACATACCCCCAGAAAGACAAAATATTAGTAAGACTAATAAATTCTACCAATAGGGCTGGGAAGGTGGCTCAGTGGTAGAGTGCTTGCCTTGCATGCCTGAGGCCCTGGGTTCCGTTCCTCAGCACCACATAAGCAAAAAAGAAAAAAGCCGCAAGTGGCACTGTGGCTCAAGTGGTAGAGCGCTAGCCTTGAGGTGAAGACCTAAGAGACAGTGCCCAGGCCCAGAGTTCAGGCCCCACGACCGGACCCCCCCCCCAAAAAAAAGCTGCTTACTCTCAGCATGTAAGCACATATCATCATAAATTATACCAATAATCTGCAAGCTGGACAAAGTGGCTAATACCTGTAAGACCAGCACTTGCAAGGTGGAGGCAGGAGGATCATAAATTGGAGGCTAGTTTGGAGTACATGGAGCAATCCTGCACATACTCCCCCACCCACCCACCCCCAAAAGGAAAAAGTTGGAGATGAAGTTCAGAGATAGAGGGCTTACCTACCATGCACAAGGCCTCAGGTTCAATCCCAGTACCGAGGGAGTGTTGGTGGATAAAAACTGCACTCTAATCTGAGGACATTACCACCCTGCAATTGTGAGCTACCATCTCTCTAGCCTATGCCTCATTTTTCTTGTACAATGAAGAAAGGAGGTTAGTTTTCCCCCACCCCGCTCAGTTACAGGGCTTGAACTCTGGGCCTGGGAGATATCTGTCAGCTCTTCAGCTCAAGGCTAGGACTCTACCACTTAAGCCATAGCACCACTTCCAGTTTTCTAGTGGCTAACTGGAGATAAGAGTCTCACAGACTCTCCTGCCCAGGCTGGCTTTCAACTGCAATCCTCAGATCTCAACCTTCTGAGTAGCTAGGATTACAGGCATGAGCCACATGGGCCTGGTTTGGGAGGTTAGTCTTATATGTAGCAATGTTGTTGTTTTCTTTGGTTTACACAATAAACTAAACACAAGTTCATATGAGGAAATGTTGGCAGATATTCTAAGAATCTAAATTATTCCTATATTTCAAACTAAGAATTTTTTTTTTTATTTCAGTGTAATCCTGGATATCACAGAATGTCCTTGGGTTACTAAGCAAATCCTATTAGAACTCTTTTCCCTTGTCCTCTTAATTTTTTTTTTGGGGGGGGTCCTGTTGTGGGGCCTTAACTCTGGACCTGGGCACTATCCCTCAGCTCTTCAGGTCAAGGATAGCGCTCTACCACCTGAGCCACAGAGCCACTTCCTGCTTTTTTTCTTTTTGCTTATGTGGTGCTGAGGAATTGAACCCAGGGCCTCAGGCATGCAAGGCAAGCGCTCTACCACTGAGCCACCTTCCCAGCCCCTCCCTTGTCCTCTTAATAAAGCACTCAGAAGAAACATTTCCATTCCCAAAGGTACTGCCATGTAAAAACATGTAATACTAAAGACTTTTCTCAAGATTCTCTATAATTACCTCTACTCTTTCTCCTTACTAAGATCCTCTCTGTAAAAGAGTAGTCACATTTCTCTTTTCTATTTTTTCTGATTCCCTCCTCCACACACTCTCAAAATCCTATTTGCTTTACCCAGAAAACAAACAAAAAAAAAAAGACAGGCACAAGTGTTTCATGCCTGTAATCCTATTCAGGAGGCTGAGATTTGAAGATCGAAGTTCCAAACCAGCCCAGGTAAGAAAGTCATGAGACTCTTACCTTGAATTAGCCAACAAAAAGCCAGAAATGGAGCTGTAACTCAAGTGGTCAAGTGCTAGCCTTGAGTGGAAAAAGCTCAGGGACAGTACACAGGACTGTACACAGACAGTACAGACCTTGAGTTCAAGCCCCAGGAATGGTACAAAAAAAAAGAGCAGACCAAAAATGGAACGCTATTGTTCCTGAAACACATCAAAAGAATAAAAAGAAAAATAGGTCTCAGCTCAAAAGAGGAATTTCAACACATACGCTACTTTCAAAAGAGGATAAACATCTAACTTGAAAATTCTATCAGTTCAGCTAATGAATTATAAAGCATTCTTCCTATCCAGTTTTCCCCCATGACTACTCAAGAGAGCCACTGCCATATGGAATCAATCAGAGTTTGGTACATAAAATAAAAGCAATCCTATATTTGTTTCAAATTTTTAGTGTTCTTTATGTTCAATTAAGAAATTAGACTTGAGACAAAAATGTATCAGTTTAAAAAGCACTTATCTCAATACCTACCTTCTAAACTTTGTAATTTTGGCAGATTCATTTGGTTATGAAAAAACACTATTTTATCTCATTTAATTTCATAATGTTCAAAGTTCATTATACACATTGTCTCAATATTTTGTCAGCAGTTAGGCAGAATTTACTTGTCAAAGGAAGAAAACTGGAGGTGAGAAAGGAAGCCACCCTATGCAGTTAATAGAAAACATCTGACATCAGTCATAATTTCATGTACTCATAAATGTAATGGACCTTAGGATCTAATCACCAGGAGATTATCACTGATAGTCATCTGTCCAAAGTCAGTGCTTTGACATAGGTTTAGAACTTCAGGTACAATTTGTGATTTTTTTTTAATACATTTGTCTTAGAAAAAAAAAAAAGATACTCCATAAAAATAACAAAGTACTAAAGACATCTAAGTTAAAAGACAGTATGTGCATTAGGAAAAATGATTCTAAATTTAGCCCTCTAAATTACTGTTAGAGAAGACCTCACACACATTATTCACAAGTCTCAGCTCAAGCAATTTATTTTTGGCAAGCCTAGCCACCGTTGCCAACATTTCTCCTCCACCTCAAAAATCATATAAAATATGCTGGAAAAATAGGGACATCTTCATCATAGGGAAAATTAAGCTACAAATGCTGTAAGTCGTTATACATATGCATACGTGTGTGTCTAAGTATGTCACACGGAAGGGGGTTTAAAAAAAAAAAAAAGGCGAACAAACCAACCCTGGAAGACGTAGCAGAGCCCCCTTGCTCCCGAAATAAAACTCCCGGTGGCTGTCACAGCAGCGGCAGTGCTACTCCCGACAGAAGTTTTCAGCTGTCACTTCTAACAGCTGAGCGCTTCCTAGGAGAGAAGCGACAGGCCGAGAAAGAGAGGTGGTTGCGGGAGGTCCGATGATTTCAGACTTGCAATCTTAACACTCCGAGGGAAACCCTTCCGCGTTTCACCGGCACTTTGGGGACACCCAGCAAGCTCAGTTCCCCACCCCCTCCCCACCTGCCATTGCTCCCCAACCACACTCCACCTGCGCCCCGCCACATTCAAGTCCGAGAGCTCGCTCTAGGAGTCGACCACGCGCCCAGCGTCCTCCACACACACACACAGCTCAGATTGCTCCGGGCTGCGCCGATCTGAGGATAAGGGCGCTTACCAGCACCTGCGAGCCCCGCAGAGGCCTCTCACCTAGGGCCAGGCCCGCCCCGCCCGCTCTCCGGCTCCGCCGCGCGGCGGGCGGCTCGGCTCCTCCGCGAGGGTCTCGGCGCTCCGGGACACACCGGGCTTCCGGGCCCGCGCCGCCGCCCCGGCCCTGTCACCTCGCCTCCCACCCACCCCTGGACCCCGGGCCTCACCCCCTCCTCCAGCTCATCCTCAGAGCCTGCGTCCTCTGGCTGGTCCAGGTCTATGTCAAACACTCCAGCCATGTCTTCAGCTTCCCTGTCTCGGAAGTCAGGCGCTGTGTAAAAGCCGTCCCGCCTCCGTCGTCGCCTCATGGGCCCGGCCCCGCTGCAGCCACCACCACCACTGCCGCCATCACTGGCTGCTTAGGCTCAGTGCGTCTGCGCCTAGGCCCCAACTGGCTCTGCAAGTTCAGGACCGGAGCATGCGTACAGGGTTCCGTGAAGCCAAACTCTGGGCAATGGACATGCGCGACGCTCTCTCCAGGGTCCAAGTACTGGCAGGATCATGCGCAGAAAAGCGGCTGAAGCACGTCTGGAAGTCAGAGCATGCGCATTGTCACTAAAGGGTGTGATGGACAGTGAGCATGCGTACCTTATCTGAAGTTGCTAAAGTGAAATGGAACATGCGTAATTTACCTTCTTGAATAAGGGGCGGGAGGGGTGGTGGTGCAGCCACAGCAAAGCTGTTTAAGGAACATGCGCACTCGTTCTTGGTAGCTTCTGAGTGTTGCAAGTAAGCATGCGCATATGGGAGGGTTGGTCTAAAGTTTGAACGCGATCGAAACCGCGGGCCGAGGGCTGTTAGTGAGTGGGGCTGATGGTGGGCTCCTGGGGCTGGTGGGAGAAGGGGAAAGTCTTTGGCTTTTCAATTTACTGGTTCAGTAGCCTTGGGAAACTCAGGTAATCCTTTCTCAATCTCCTTGGCTAAAATTTCAAACCCTACTTTGTCAAGTTTGAAATTTTAAGAAAACCAGCTAGCTCAGAAGCCAGTGCTCCATAAACCTGGTGAGGAGGGTTTGGGTTTGGGATTTTGTATGGGGGGTAGTTTGTTGTGGGGATTTATTGTTTGTTTGTTTGTTTTTGCATTGAGGGAGGGCGTGCCAGTATTGGGGATTTGAACTCCACCTTAAGCCTTCTCTAGGGTTATTTTTACTCACAGCTGGTGTTCTATCACTTGAGCCATGAGCCATACCTCCAATCCAGCATTTTGCTAATTCATTGGAGATGGATCCTCTAGGACTTTTCTGCCCTAGCTAGTTTTCAACTATGAACTTCTAGATCTCAGCCTCCTGAGCCACTGACGCCCAGCCTACTAATTTCTTTGTTAAAAATAGTAAAGATTGGGGCCTAGGATGGTGGCTCAATGGTAGAGTGCTTGTATTGCACGCATGAGGCCCTCGGTTCGATTCCTCAGCACCACAGAAGCAGAAAAAGCCCGAAGTGGCACTGTGGCTCCAGTGGTAGAGTGCTAGCCTTGAACTGAAGAGCTGAGGACAGTGCGCAGGCCACAACCGACAAAAATAAATAAATAAATAAGATCAGACCCAGTGCCTGCGGTTTATGCCTGTAATCCTACAATCACTGTTCTAAGCCAGTCCTGGCAGGAACGTACATAAGGCTGTTATCTCCAATTAGCCACCAAAACAAAACAAAACAAAAAACTGGAAATAGAACAGTAGCCTTAGGCAAACGAGCTCAGGGACACCACCTTAGCCTTGAATTCAAGCCCCAGTACTGGTACCCTACCCCAGCCCCCCCCCCCTCCACCCCCATCTACTTTAGTCTTATAGCTCAATCATTGCTGTATTAACTGAACTAAATGAGTCCTTTTTATTATTAGTTGGGTAGGGAGGACTGCGAATGTGGCTTTAGTGGTAGAGTGCTTGCCTAGCATACATGAAGCCCTGGGTTCGATTCCTCAGTACCACAGAAACAGGAAGAGTCTCTGGCTCAAGTAATAGAGTGCTAGACTTGATCAAAAGAAATTCAGGGACAGTACCCAGGCCCTGAGCTCAAGTCCCAGGACTGGCAATAAATAAATAAATAAATAAATTTGGGGGGTGTTGGTTGTGACTTGAACTCAGGGCCTAGGTGCTGTCCTTGAGTCTCTTTGTGCTCAAAGCTAGCACTCTACCACTTGAGCTGCAATACCACTTCTGATTTTTGAATGGTTAACTGGAGAAAGAGTCTCACAAGGGCTTTCTTCCCAGGCTGGCTTCAAACCTATATCCTCATATCTCAGCCTCTTGAATAGCTAGGATTACAGGTGTGAGCCACAGGCACAGGTATGAGCCCTTCTTATTAATCTTATAACCAGGTCAGAAAGGTGACTGGTGGAAAGAAAAAAGTCATTACTTAGAACATAAAAATATTGTTAACCATATGTAAAGTTGTTGAGCTAATATCTTGCTTTCCTTTTTGTGGGGGGGCGGGGTGGGGGTCCATCATGGGGCTTGAACTCTGGGCCTGGGCGCTGTCCCTCAGCTCTTTAGCTCAAGGCTAGCGCTCTACCACTTGAGCTACTGTGCCACTTCCAGTTTTCTGGTGGTTTATTAGAGATAAGAGTTTCACGGACTTTCCTGCCTGAGCTGGCTTTGAACCTCAATCCTCAGATCTCAGCCTCCTGAGAAGCTAGGATTACAGGCGTGAGCCACCAGTGCCCCGCTTCTTGCTAGCTTGCTTTTGTCAGTCATGCGGCCTGAACTCTGGCCCTGGGCGCTATCCCTCAGCTCTTCAGCTCAAGGCTGGCGCTTTACCACTTGAGCCACAAGCGTCACTTCTGGCTTTTTCTGCTTATGGGGTGCTGAGAAATTGAACCCAGGGCCTCATGCATGCTAGGCAAGCACTCTATCACTGAGCCACCTTCCCAGCTCCTTTAAGCTAATTTTTTTTTTTTTTTTTTTTTGGATCCAGTCGTGGGGCCTGAACTCTGGGCCTGGGCGCTGTCCCTCAGCTCTTCAGCTCAAGGCTAGCGCTCTACCACTTGAGCCACAGTGCCACTTCCGGCTTTTTTCTTTTTGCTTATGTGGTGCTGGGGAATCAAACCCAGGGCCTCAGGCATGCAAGGCAAGCGCTCTTACCACTGAGCCACCTTCCCAGCCCCTAAGCTAATTTGTTTTGTGAAATGTGTACACTAATTCCTTCCGCCAGCATCTTTTATTTTCATATTTAGAAAATCAGTGAGTTCAAATCAGAGTTTTGAAAAATAATGAGCTGGCCTGGGAATGTGGCTCAGTGATAGAGTGCTTGCCTAGCATGCATGAGGCCCTGGGTTCAATTCCTCAGTACCACATAAACAGAAATAGCTGGAAGTAGGGGACTGGGAGGGTGGTTCAGTGGTAGAGCGCTTGCCTTGCATGCCTGAGGCCCTGGGTTCGATTCCTCAGCACCACATAAGCAAGAAGAAAAAAGCCGGAAGTGGCGCTGTGGCTCAAGTGGTAGGGTGCTAGCCTTGAGCTGAAGAGCTAAGGGACAGTGCCCGGGCCCAGAGTTCAGGCTCCATGACCGACCCCCACCCCCCCAAAAAAAAAAGCTGGAAGTGGCACTGTGGCTCAAGTGGTAGAGTGCTAGCCTTGAGCAAAACAAGCTCAAGGACAGTGCCCAGGCCCTGAGGTCAAGCCCCAGGACTGGCAAAACAGAAACAAAAACCAAAAACACCAGCTGTGTATGAATAGATTTGAGTACAGAAAATCTCAAAGCAAAATAAAGAACTTTAAACATCATATCTATTTCATTTGCAACACTAAATTCATATATACCATATTGTTATTGATGTATAATTGAAACATGACATATTATTCTTTTTTTGTTTTGTTTTGTTTTGTTTGCAGGTCATAGGACTTGAACTCTGGACCTGGGCACTGTCCCTGAGCTTCTTTTGCTCAAGACTAGCACTTTACCACTAGAACCACCCCGTTCTACTGCGGCTTTTTTTTGGTGCCTAATTGAAGAGAAGTCTCATGGACTTTCTTGCCCTAGCTGGTTTTGAACCATGATCCTCATATCTTAGCCTTCTAAGTAGCTTGGATTACAGGTATGAGCCACAGCCACTAGCACCCAGCTGTTTGTTCTTATTCGTAATGTAGTGATTCTTTTTGTTTGTGTGTTGCTTGAAAGCAGGGCCTGGACACTGTCTCTGGCCTTTTTAGTGCTCAAGGTTTGTGCTCTACTACTTAAGCCATAGCTCAACTCTGGTATTTTGGTGGTTAATTGGAGATATAGTCTCACAAACTTTGCATGCCTAGGCTGGCTTAGAACCTCAATCCTCAGATCCCTGCCTCCTAAGTAGCAAGGATTACAGGTGTGAGCCACCAGTGCTCTACTGTAGTAATTCTTAAATCTGTATTTTTTTTTCTATTTCAGATTGCTGACCTTTTTTGAGGGAATAGGCGTGGTTTGTGGCCCAGCATGTCAATAGTAACAGTGCAACTTGGTCAGTGTGGCAACCAGATTGGTTTTGAAGTGTTTGATACTTTATTTAGTGATTCACACTGTTCCCAGGCACTCTGCTCTAAGAGAGAGAATGAAACATACCAAGCATCTTGCAAAGAAAGATTCTTCAGGGAAGAGGAAAATGGAGGTATGTGTGGTCTACAGTGTCTCTTTTACTCTGACATAAACCTCTTCAAAGTCTGGCCCTCTACAGGTATCTGAAGCTCATCCCTTCCTACGGCACTAAGGAATGAGCTTGTTCTTGGCCCTTTAATCCTTTTCTTTTCAGGCTATTCCATTAAACCTAGGGCCTCACATAGGCCTAGCAAATGCTCTGCCATTAGGCTCTCATCCATATTCCTTACATACTTTTATTTCTATGTTTAACAAGTTAGGGTTCTCTAGGTACATACACTTACTCCATTCTAGTATGTGAGCATAGTTAGATCTCATCAACTTAAACCAGCAAGGAAGAGTTGTCTTTGCCTTTCAAACAGGATCTCAAAGGAGAACCCGGACTATTCTGCCCCCAACAATGACACTGAAGCTACTTTAAGTTTCCAGTTGGCCTTCTAATTACTCTGCTTTTCTTCGCTACTTTGAAATTCCTTATCCTTAGCCTCTGAACTTTTCTTCTCCACTATACTGTATCTCAGACTCTCCTTTTCCTCATATAAGTAATTCTTTCTGGATAACTATAGTCATTAAAAATTTGCTAGGTTTTGGGCTGGGAAGGTGGCTCAGTGGTAGAGCGCTGGCCTTGCATGCATGAGGCCCTGGGTTCGATTCCTTAGTACCACATAAGCAAAAAAGAAAAAAGCCAGAAGTGGTGCCATGACCAGACCCCAAAAAAAAATTGCTAGGTTTTATACCAGTGACTTCTGGACTTATAGCTCAGCCTCTCTTCCAGGGTATAGATTGATCAGTGCACACAATATGTCCACAACCAAAGTATTCATTATCTTGCCTTTAAAGCTTGCACCCTGGCTGAGTATAGTGGCACTGTGGCTCAAGTGGTAGAGCGCTAGCCTTGAGCTGAAGAGCTCAGGGACAGCACTCAGGCCCAGAGTTCAGGCCCCACGGCTAACCAAAAAAAAAAAAAAAAAAAAAATCTCACAGGGATTTTTCAGTTTGGACTAGCTTCAAACCATGATCCTTAGATCTCAGCCTCCTGAATAGCTAGGATTACAGGTATGAGCCTGGCACTTTTAAATTGTATTTATTTGTGTTATTTTTTTCTTTTTTGGTTGGTGTGGGGCTTAAATTTGGGGCCTGGGCACTGTCTCTGAGCTTTTTTGCTCAAGGATAACATTCTACTACTTTGAACCATGGCTGCTTGAGATTTTTCTGCTAGTATGTCATTTGCCTCAATGATAAAGTTCCCAGTTTTGGGTTTTTTTTAATATTGCCTTCAAGGATTTCTAGGATCTGAGTCTTGCTTGCTTTCTACCCCTGTCTGTCACTTCTTCACTAACTTCTGTGGCAACAACTGTGAGCTGAGCATTATGATCATTATATTTTGTACCTCTAATTATGCTGTTCATTAGGTATAGATTCATTTTCAGTCATGCTGCACTGTGATTAGTGCTAATATCTTTTTTTTTTTGGGGGGGGGGTTGGTCGTGGGGCTTGAACTCTGGGCTTGGGCACTGTCCCTGCACTCTTCAGCTCAAGGCTAGCACTCTACCACTTAAGCCACAGCGCCACTTCTGGTTTTCTAGTGGTTTATTGGAGATAAGAGTCTCACTGACTTTCCTGCCTGGGCTGGCTTTGAACCGTGATCCTCAGATCTCAGCCTCCTGAATAGCCAGGATTACAAGCATGAGCCACTGGCGCCCGGCTAGTGCTAATATCTTTTATCTCTCCCTAGAGTCCTTCTAGGGCTGGCTTGTGGCCATTTTCATCTCTATATGTCCAGCATAGTGCATGGCACATTGTAAACATCCAATTGATGTCGGCACATCCAACCCATGTGGCCCTTTTATTTTATTTTATTTTGGTTGTGAGGCTCAAACTCAGGGCCTGGATGCTGCCCCTGAACCTCTCTATGCTCAAGAATAGTGGTCTACTACTTGAGCCACAGCACCACTTCCAGCTTTTTCTGTTTTTGTGGTACTGAGGAATTGAACCCAGGGCTTCATGCATGCTAGGCAAACACTCTAAGTCACATTCCCAGCCCTGACTGATCTTTTTGTCCCCAGTTCCTGAGGCTTACTTTCTGGACCTTAAGGCTGGAGATAACAGCTCAATGACCTAGAACTTTGCTCTGTGTAACCCAGATATAACAAAAGACTTTTTGTTTTCCTTTTTCAGTTCCAATTGCCCGGGCTGTGCTTGTTGACATGGAACCTAAAGTTATCAATCAGACACTATCCAAGGCTGCCCAGTCTGGCCAATGGAAGTATGGCCAGCATTCATGCTTCTATCAAAAACAAGGTTCTGGAAACAACTGGGCCTACGGGTAAGAATAATTCTTCATGGTTTTCAGTTTTAGCAACAGCTGCATAGTCAGTAGACAAAGTAATTTTAACTGTATATGTTGATACTTTGAGCATATAATCTTGGGATTGCTATTTTAAAATTTAGGATTTACAGCCAACGACAAATGCTGGAGGGGATGTGGAGAAAGAGGAACCCTATTACACTGCTGGTGGGAATGTACACTTATACAACCACTTTGGAAAGCAGTCTGGAGGGTCCTTAGAAAGCTAAAGATTGACCTCCCTTACGACCCAGTCATACCACTTCTAGGCATCTACCCTGAACAACAGGAACCAATATACAAGGACACGTGCACCTCCATGTTTATTGCAGCACTGTTCGCAATAGCTAGGATATGGAAACAACCTAGGTGCCCCACCACAGATGAATGGATCCAAAAATTGTGGTATCTATACACAATGGAATATTATGCAGCCATTAGAAATGACAAAATAATGGCATTTGCAGGGAAATGGATGGAGCTAGAAGGAATCATGTTGAGCGAGGTAAGCCAAGAACGAAGAGACAAACGGTACATGGTCTCCCTCATAAGTGGATGCTAAATCCAAAAGGTTAGGTGATACGACAAAACTAACAGGACTTAAGAAACAAAGAACTCCCGCTCATCTGGTTGAACCACTACTAAATATCCTCATGCTGCTGATCACAAATATGGTATATAACATGTGAACACTGTTATATATTACAGACTGTGGTAGACAATTTGCTCCAGGGAAGTTAGAATGAACTTGTGACTTTGAAATTATGTAATCATTTAATCACAATCAAAAAAAAAAAAGAACCTCGGGGAAGGGAGGGAGGGAGGGGATGGTAGGGGGAAAACAATGGAGGGGGTAACAATGTTCAAGAGGAAGTGTACTCATAATCTCACTCATGTAACTGTAACCCTCTGTATAGTAGCTTTACAATAAAAAAAAAATAAAAATAAAAATTAAAAAAAAAAAGAAAAAAAAAAAATTTAGGATTTAGGGGCTGGGAAGGTGGCTCCATGGTAGAGCGCTTGCCTTGCATGCATGAGGCCCTGGGTTCAATTCCTCAGCACACATGTGCAAAAAAGAAAAAAGCCGGAAGTGGCGCTGTGGCTCTAGTGGTAGAGCACTAGCTCTTCAGCTGAGGGATAGCACCCAGGCCCAGAGTTCAGGCCCCACGACCGGACCAAAAAAATAAATAAATAAATAAAATAAAATAAAATTTAGGATTGAGGGGCTAGGAATGTGGCTTAGTGGTAGAGTGCTAGCCTTGAGCAAAATTAGCTCAGGGACAGTGCCTAGGCCTTGAGAAGAATAAGAGGAAGAGGAAGAAGAGGCAGAAGAGGAGGAAGAAGAAGAGGAGGAGAAGGAGGAAGAGGAAGAAGAGGCGGAAGAGGAGGAAGAAGAAGAAGAGGAGGAGAAGGAAGAGGAGGAGAAGGAGGAAGAGGAAGAAGAGGAGAAGAAACTCTAATCTCTGACTGTGTCTCAAATATGAGCTAATGAAGAACAATGATCCCTGGCAGCAGGATTTGTCATCTTCTTCGCTGTGTGTTTGAAACTAATTTATCAGCATAATATCTATCTGCCACATATTCCTTTAGGCAGTTATTCCCATCCTAGGATTTCCTAGAGCTGCTGTCCTATAATTTTCACATAAGGGAGGCCAAGGTAAGAGAATCCTGAGTCTAAGGCCAGCCTGAATCACATAGTAAAACACTGTCTCAAACAACAACAACAACAGTAATATTCTAGGCTCCCTTCTAGAGATTTTAATTTGTATTGTGTGCATGTGCGCATGTGTGCATGTGAGCACCTGCCAGACCTGGGGCTTGAACTCAGGGCCTGGGCGCTATGCCTGAGCTTTTCTGCTCATGGCTAGTGCTCCACTTAAGCCGTAGCTCCACTTCTAGCTCTTTGTGATTAATTGGAGATAAGAGTCTCAGACTTTTCCTGCCTGGGCTGGCTTCAAACCTTGAACCTCAGATCTCAGCCTCCTAAGTAGGTAGGATTATAGCCAAGAACCACCAGTTCCCTGCTCTTAATTGCTTTTTTTTTTTTTTTTTGGGTCCGGTCATGGGGCTTGAACTCTGGGCCTGGGCGCTGTCCCTTAGCTCTTCAGCTCAAGGCTAGTGCTCTACCACTTGAGCCACAGCGCCACTTCCGGCTTTTTTCCTTTTGCTTATGTGGTGCTGAGGAATCGAACCCAGGGCCTCACCCATGCAAGGCAAGCACTCTACCACTGATCCACCTTCCCAGCCCCTCTTAATTGCTTTTTTGAAATAGACCACTTTTGTTGTTGTTGTTGTTGTTGTTGGTCATGGGGCTTGAACTCAAGGCCTGGGCCCTGACCCTGAGCTTTTTTGATCAAGGCTAGTGTTCATCTTTTTGAGCCACAGCACCACTTCCAGTTTTCTGGTAGTTCATTAGAAATAAGAGTCTCACAAGCCTGGGAAGTTGGCTCAGTGGTAGAGAGCTTGCCTTGCATGCATGAGGCCCTGGGTTCAATTTCTCAGTACCACATAAGCAGAAAAAAACCAGAAGTGGCGCTGTGGCTCAAGTGGTAGAGCGCTAGCCTTGAGCTGAAAAGCTGAGGGACAGTGCCCAGGCCCAGAGTTCAGACCCCACAACCAGACCCCCCCCCCAAAAAAAAAAAAAGTATCTCACAGATCTTCATGCTCTGGCTGGCTTTGAACCATCGTTCTCAGATCCCAGCCACCTGAGTAGCTAGGATTACAGGTGTTAACCACTGGCACGCAGCCTGAAATAGGATTTTTCTTTTCTTTTCTTTTCTTTTTTTTTTTTGGTAGGTCGTGGGGTCTGAGCTCTGGGCCTGGGCGTTGTCCCTCAGCTCTTCAGCTCAAGGTGAGTGCTCTACCACTTGAGCCACAGAACCACTTCTGGCTTTTTCTGCTTATGTTGTGCTGAGGAATTGAACCCAGGGCCTCGTGCATGCAAGGCAAGCACTCTACTACTGAGACACTTTCCCAGCCCAGGATTTACTTTTCTTTTTCTTTTATTTTAATTTCAATTTTTTATTTTTTTGTCGGTCGTGGGGTTTGAACTCTGGGCCTGAGTGCTGTCCCTCAGCTCTTCAGCTCAAGGCTAGTGCTCTACCACTTGAGCTACAGTACCACTCCAGGATTTACTTTTCTAATAGATCTATTTACATTAACTATATTTAACTTATATATTTTAAAATTTGCCAAGTCAGTACATCTATACCCACTATAAAAGCTAGTTTACGGGCTGGGAAGGTGGCTCAGTGGTAGAGTGCTTGTCTCGCATGCGTGAGGCCCTGGGTTCCATTCCTTAGCACCAGATAAACAGTAAAAGCCAGAAGTGGTGCTATGGCTCAAGGGGTAGAGCATTGGCCTTGAGCTTAAAAGCTCAGGGACAGCGCCCAGGCCTAGAGTTCAAACCCCACAACCTACCAAAAAAAAAAAAATCTATCCAGACTTTTTCCTGTGCATTATATCTCTCTGGTTAAACTGAAAGGTGTTTGTGTGTGTTCTTTTGCTGTTGCACAGTTACTCTGTCCATGGACCCAGGCATAGAGAATCTATAATGGACTTAATCCAGAAGGAAGTAGAGAAGTGTGACTCTTTGAGTGGCTTTTTTGTCATCATGAGTATGGCTGGGGGCACAGGATCAGGGCTGGGAGCCTTCCTTACACAGAATTTTCAAGATCAGTACCCACACTCTTTGAAAATGAATCAGATTATATGGCCTTATGAAACTGGTGAGGTAAGAATTTATTAATTGGAAATGTTATGTTTTCTATTCTTTGCAGTTGAGATGAATATAAGTAAAAGTGAATCTCCTTTTTTTGGAAATGTTGTCATAGTTTCAGGAGTAATTATACAACATAAGATGATATCAGGCTTAAATTTTTCCAAACATATGAGGTGTCCTTGTTTTTAAGTCATTTTTACTTTGCTTATGCTTTTTTAAAATCTGTTTGTATTAGCATACAGTCTTACTATATAGTCTAGGGTAACCATAAACTCAAATGCTCCTTCCTTAGCTTCCTAAATGCTGGGATTACAGATGTGGACCACCACATTTGGGTGAAATATTCTGTTTTTTCAAATTCCATAGATGATGGCTGGGAACATACTTCCTTGGTAGAGCATGTGCTTATTAGAATGTACAAGGCCCAAGTCTCAATCTCTAGCACCAAAACTAAAATAAAAATCCCAAACATGATTATGCTTATTCTCTAAGAATACATTTGTGAGTTAGTCCTTCTGTCTAAATGTCCAGCCTTTAAATGGTTTTTAAACTGGGTGCTGGCAATTCATGCCTATAATCCTAGCTACTGAGGAGGCCGAGATCTGAGGATCACAGTTTAAAGCCAGCCTGGATAGGAAAGTCCTTATTGCATATGAGTTACCATACTAAAGTGCTTGTGCTATGATACTTGTGTTATATTGTTCATCTTTGTAATTCTAAGAGGCTAATGTAACTGTTATCCCCAAGGGTACAGGCAGGATGCAAGTGCAAGGGCCCTTGCCTCGCAAGCAGCAGCTAGAAGTAACAGCCAGGAATGAATCTGAATATGATATCTGGAGAATCTCAACCACTTTTCTCTCTTGCCTTTCTTCTCATTGGCATTTTTCTGTCCAGGTCATTGTTCAGAACTACAACTCCGTTTTGACCCTCTCTCACTTGTACCGATCTTCAGATGCCCTCCTTGTTCATGAGAATGATGCTGTCCATAAAATCTGTGCAAAGCTAATGAATATCAAGCAGATCTCCTTCAGCAGTATAAATCAAGTCCTTGCACATCAGCTGGGCGCTGTGTTCCAGCCTACTTATGCTACAGAAGGCTCACCTCACTACAGAAGAAATCCACTAGGTAGTTGTCCCCTGAGGGTTATGTGTAGGCAAATCCTATGTCCTGAAAGCCTCAAAGTTATTCTTTACTATTGCTTTCCTTCTGCCTGAAAACATACTCAATTCTCCTTCACCTCAAAAACCTTTCTTCAGACCTCTTTGTATCTCTGAACTATCTAACTGAAAAGTCTTAAAGAAATTGCTGACTGGGGCAAGTGGCTGGCCAGTAGTACTTCCTCTTCCCCTCCCCCACCCCAACTCCTCCTGTAGTGCCTAAGATCAAACCCAGGATCTTACACATGTTGGGCAAGCACCTTATGGTGGCAGCTGGTGCTGCTAAAAGTCAAGCCTGGGATGGAACCCCATAGAACCCCATAGTAGACTGCTTGCCTAGCATGTTGGATCACCAGCACTGAAGGGGGAGGGGGGAGTGGCGTGGGAGGATGATTCGCAGAAAACAGAGAATGAGAGAGAGGGAGAGAGAGTAAATTGACTATAGTGACACATGCCTGTAATCCCAGTATCTTAGAGAATGAATAGGAGGATTGTGAATTTGATGCTAGATTGGGCCCATAAAGAAATCCTGTCTCAAAAATGAAAAGAAAGGCCAGGCGCTGGTGGCTCATGTCTGTAATCCTAGCCACTCAGGAGGCTGAGATCTGTGGATCCTAGTTCAAAGCCAGCCCAGGCAGGAAAGTCTGTGAGACTCTTCTCTCCAATAAACCACCGGAAAACCAGAAGTGGTGCTGTGGTTCAAGTGGTAGAGTGCTTACTTTGAATAGTGCAGGGATAGCGCCCAGGCCCAGAGTTCAATCCCCCCCCCCCAAAAAAAAAATTAAAAAGGAAACGAAGGTATGGAAAGAGGGAGAGGGAAAGAAGGAAGAGAAAGGAGAAAACCTTATAACATGCAGTCTTAGGTGAAAGGAAGTGTCAACGACAGTTCCTAAAGATTTCTTTCTGTGTTTCTTAGGCTGGCCTCAAATTCTTGGGCTTATAAGATTCTCTGGTCTCAGCCTTGGAAGAAGCTGGGACCACAGGCATGTGTCACCATGCCCGGCTCTTTTTTGTTAGTGGTGGTGGTGGTAGTGGTAGTGGTAATGGTTTGATCACTGAGTTCCATCCCAGCCTCCAGCAGGTTTTGATTATGATTTAATCAGATTACATAAATAAAAGGTCTACAGAAATTGTTAAAGGAAGATTTAATGAACACAGAATGACAAAAGCATATTAGCTCTTGTGCTTTCTTTGTTTTCCTGGAGTTTAGCTCGGTATTCATTCACATTTCTAGTTACTCAGCTTCTAAATTCTAATTTCCTTTTAGGCAAAAGTGTGTTTTTGTACTTGTGCTAAAATGAAGCAGCATGTACTTATAATAAACATTATCTCTGACATTGTATTATTTTAATGCTAAGCAATTTTGGCCTTGGAGAAAACACATTTGACCCAGATTTTGAAAGAAAATCAAATCTTGATTGTGTATAATAGACCAATGGCATACATGTGGAGTAAATTTTAGTTCACTTTTTCCCTCCCTTTACAGGAGACTTGATGGAGAGCTTAGTTCCCCATCCAGAATTCAAGATGCTGGGTATTCGTAACATTCCTCAAATGTCTGAGAACTCTCTGGCATACAGCACATTTACTTGGGCTGGCCTCCTCAAGCACTTGAGACAGATGCTCATTTCTAACGCCAAAATGGAAGAAGGTAAAGGGTATTTAAAAGTATGCAACCCAGGGCTGGGAATGTGGCTTAGTGGTAGAGTGCTTGTCTAGTATGCATGAAGCCCTGGGTTCAATTCCTCAGCTGGAAGTGCCACAGGGGCTTAATTGGTAGAGTGCTAGCATTGAGCAAAAGAAGCTCAGGGACTGTGCCCAGGCCCTGAGTTCAAGCCCCAGGATTGGCAAAACAAAAGAAAAATTAAAAAAGAAAAAAAGATGTATGCAGCCCACAGGCTGGAAAAATGCCTGATTCAAACAACAGTTTTGAATGTGACTTGGCCTGGGCCAGCTGGAATAAGGTTCCTTCTTCCAGCCTCAGAGCCCCTGGGAGACTCACCAGGACCTCAAGGAGGATTTCTTGTCATTTCCTGACATATGGCTTTCCCGATTTTTATTTTAATTGAAGTAATACATGAACATAGTTTTAACAGTCAAGCAGTTAAACTCATTTAAGGGCTAGGGATAAAGCTCAGTAGTGTGCTTTGCTTGCAGGAGGTTCTTGACTTCATCCACAGCCCTGCCAAAAAAACATTCTTTTTAAAACCCAGAGTTCATTTAAGTGTATACTTAAATGCACACATTACAGTTGGGCGCTGGTGGCTCACACCTGTAATCCAAGCTACTGAGGAGGCTGAGATCAGAGAATCACAGTTTGAAGCCAGCCCGGGCAGAAAAGTCTGTGAGACTCATATCTCCAATAAACTACTCAGAAAAGGCTGGAAGTGGCGCTGTGGCTCAAGTCATATAGAGTGCCAGCCTTGAGCAAAAGGAGCTCAGGGTCTGGGCACTGTCCCTGAGCCCCAGGACTAGGGGGAAAAAGTGTTTTCTTTCTTTCCTTCTTTATCTTCCTTTCTTCACTCCTTCCCTCCCTCCCTCCCTCCCTCCCTCCCTCGTTCCCTCCCTCCCTCCCCCCCCCCTCTTTCTTTCTTCCTTGTTTTTCTCTTCTTTCTTTGCCTACATATGTATTTATTTAATTTAGTGTTGAAGAAAGAACTTGAATAGTAGGGTTTGTGTGTGTGTGTGTGTGTGTGTGTGTGTGTGTGTGTGTGTATGCGTGTGTGTATGCGCACGCACGTGCACGCTAGTCCTGGGGCTTGATCAGGGACTGGGCACTGTCCCCAAGCTTCTTTGGCTCAAAGCTAGTACTCTATGGCTGGGAAGGTGGCTCAGTGGTAGAACGCTTGCCTTTCATGCCTGAGGCCCTGGGTTCGATTCCTCAGCACCACATAAGCAAAAAGAAAAAAGCCGGAAGTGACGCTGTGGCTCAAGTGGTAGAGCGCTAGCCTTAAGCTGAAGAGCTGAGGGACAGCGCCCAGGCCCAGAGTTCAGGCCCCACAACCGGACCCCCCCCACCCCCAAAAAAAAGCTAGTACTCTACCACTTGAACCACTTTTAGCTTTTTCTAAGTAGTTTATTGAAGCTTAAGAGTCTCATGGACTTTCCTGTCCAGTCTGGCTTCGAACCATGATCCTCAGATCTCAGCCTCCTGAATAGCTAGAATTACAGGCACTAGCCACCAGCACCTGGCTTGAATCTTGTTTTCTTAACAATTAGTAATACTACTAAGGTACATTATCACAGACTAGCAAACTACTTAATGTGTCAAGTTTTGTTTTGTTGTTTTTTTGTTTTTGTTGTACATTACTAGGGTTTGACCTTGAAGGCTTCACCTTTTCCAGTCAGGCACCCCTAACTCTATGCCAAGATACTGAGAAATATATATACATATATATATTATATATATATACATATATATATATATAATATATATATATATAGGTTCTCATTATACAGGGGGAAAAGTATTGAATTAAGCAATTACTCTGA
This sequence comes from Dipodomys spectabilis, assembly GCF_019054845.1. Classification (NCBI taxonomy): domain Eukaryota; kingdom Metazoa; phylum Chordata; class Mammalia; order Rodentia; family Heteromyidae; genus Dipodomys; species Dipodomys spectabilis. The sequence goes on from NW_024870681.1 coordinate 9,980,135, forward strand.
GTCACATAGTAAATATGACCAAAGAGATTTGCATTCACTTTTGACAAGCCACAAAGTGGTACAATATGAACAAAATTATTAAATGCAGGCAAGAATCTGTGCAATGAAATTTGAGTCATGAAGCAAAAACGACTAGATCTAAGATATGCCAAGTATGATATCTGGGAGCCCATCCGTCAAATGGCCAGGCAAATCCAAACTCACACAACATGAAACCCACGTGCATCTTCAGTGTTCATTGAGTGCCCATACTGTCTCATTTAGCCAGTATTTACTGAAAGTTTCTGGGTTCTGTGCCACCATTTCAGGCTCCAGAGATACAGCAATAAATGAAAGAACAATCTCTGCTGTTGTGGAATCCCTACCTTCTATTGAAATGGTTGAAATATACATACCAAGGAATTTCAGAATGTTAAGAGACAAAAGGCTATCCTAAGGGCTTCCAGAGGGAACAAAGCAGGGGATGGGGATGTAAGCCAGTATAGTGCTTTTGCTTGACATGCACAAAGCTCTTGGTTCAAGTCTCTAAACCTGGCTACCAGTCTTTTTCCATCTAATAGAGAAGAATTTCCAAGCAGTGACCAATTTTCCCTAAAGTTCTCAGCACAGCTGTGCCTGGGGTCTCATGGGATTAGCCTTATCCTTCCTTCCTTCCTTCCTTCCTTCCTTCCTTCCTTCCTTCCTTCCTTCCTTCTCTCCTTCCCCCCTTCCCTCCTTCCCTCCCCCACTCTTTTCTTTCTCTCTCTCTTTTCTTTCTTTAAATCAGAGCATACACCTGGGAGAGAGCAGTACCCTTCCGCTTCGAGGATGGGGAAAGGTCTAGGGAGCTCCTTACTGCTCATACAGATTGTTAATTAATCCTCCTGTTTGCTGCTTTTAGAAACGCCTGGCCTGTTCCAGGACCTCCAACAGTAGTGGTAGAAGTTTCAACTTTCCTGGGTCAGGCAGTTACCAGTGGTTCATTTCCTTTCCCATTTCTAAAATTTTGTAGGTGCTTTTTTCATTCCTGTTGCTTTTTTGTGTGTGTGTTAGTACTGGGACATGAACTCAAGAGCCTGAATGTAGCTGGGTGCTGGTGGCTCACTCCTGTAATCCTAGCTACTCAGGAGGCTGAGATCTGAGGTTCACGGTTCAAAGCCAGCCCAGGCAAGGAAAGTCCAGGAGACTCTTATCTCCAATAAAACCACTAGAAAACCAGAAGTGGCGCTGTGGCTCAAGCAGTAGAGCATTTGCCTTGAACTGAAGAGCTGAGGGACAGTGCCCAAGCCCAGAGTTCAAGCCCCACAACCAACCAAAAAAAAAAAAAAAAAGCCTGAATGCTGGCCTTTAACTTTAGCTCTCAAAACTTAGCCGGATGCCAGGCACTCATGCCTATAATTCTAGCTACTCAGGAGGCTGAGATCTGAGGATCAGGGTTTGAAGCCAATCTAGGCATGAAAGTCCCTGAGAATCTTATGTCCAATAAACCACTCAGTGGCACTCTACCACTTGAGCCACAACTCTACTTCTCACTTTTTTGATGGTTAATTGACCCAGCAACTGTTAATTTTTTTTTCTTATTTACTTTTTTGTTTTTGTTTTATAGTCCTGGGGTTTGAACTCAGGGCCTGAGCACTGTCCCTGAGTTATTTTGCTCAAGGCTAGCACTCTACCACTTGAGCCAAGCAGCACTTCTGGCCTTTCTGTTTATGTGGTACTGAGCAATCGAATCTAGGGCTTCCCCGCCCCCTTATTTACTCTTTTTAAGAAATCTGTTTGTTATCTTAGTGGGAATTAGAGAATGACTGTAAACTGGTATATGTTTGTATAGTCTGTCATGTAAACTAGGAAGCACTATGTATTATTTTAGTAACATGCTATAATGCAAAGTAAAATAACAGGTTTTAATATTATGAAAGTGAATTTTCAGGCAGAGGAATGTGGCTTAGTGGTAGAGTGCTTCCCTAGCATGCACGAAGCCCTGGGTTAGATTCCTCAGTACCACATAAACAGTAAAAGTCAGAAGTGGTGCTGTGGCTCAAGTGGTAGAGTGCTAGCCTTGAGCAAAAGAAGCTCAGGAGCAGTGCCCAGGCCCTGAGTCTAAGCCCCAGGACTGGCAAAAAAAGGAAAAAGAAAGGGGATTTTCTTCGCATATGCTTATAATAGCTTATGGTTTCTGAAGTATAGTGCTGGGGTGCTGGAAATTAAAGTAGTACTTCCTGAATTTTTTTGGCTATGATACTTGTTTTTCTAGTAATACCTGTCAATATCTCATGAACACAGTGTTCCTTAGGGTAGTGTGAGACGTACCACTCTGTGTTCTCTTCCGTCAGTAAAGCAGAGTTTGCTTAGTCATATTCCCATGTGGGACTTTAGCTTGTCCAAGTTTTTTCCCAGTTAGTTATGGATACAGTTTGAACATACGAATGAAGATTTGGGGGTTTGTTTTTCACTAGGCATGGCCTTGAGTTCAAACCTCAGAACCCCTAAAAAGAAAAAAAAATCCTCAACGGGGTTTGGAAGTGCACAGTTATAAACCCATCTATTACTGGTGAGGTTGAGTGGGAAATCACTTGAGTCCATAAGATTAAGACCAACCTGGGCAACATAGTAAGACCTCATCTCAAGGGAGAAAAATAAGTCTGCCCTAGAATTTTCTGACCTGCCTCCATGGAGATTCTATTTTACTGCCTTATTCAGTGGTAAGTACCTTTATCATCCTGGAGATCCCCTTTGCCTGTCCTGTGTCATACATACATTCTGTTTGGTAGACATAGCCCCAGTTATGTGTAAGGGGGCGGGGGAGGGGAACGTCTTAAGAAGGGTAGCCCTGGCACTGGGAAGGTGGCTCAGTGGTAGAGTGCTTGCCTCGCATTCATGAGGCCCTGGGTTTGATTCCTCAGCACCACATAAACAGAAAAAGCCAGAAGTGGCACTGTGGCTCAAGTGGTAGAGTGCTAGACTTGAGCTGAAAGCTGAGGGACAGTGCCCAGGCCCAGAGTTCAGGCCCCACAACCAACAAAAAATAATAAATAAATAAATAAGAGTAGCCCTTAGCGGGTGGTGTACAGGCCAACCTCAGTGGCATTCCTCCAACAGATGAGATCTGCGTAATTGCAAAACCAGCTTAAGGCCACTGGTTTTCTTTTTGTCATCAATTCCCTTAAGCACTGTTATATCACCAATGTTCTGGAGACACAGAGAACAAAACTGAATGAAAACACACAGAGATCATCAATGCTCAGTTAAAAAATAATAGTCATCCAAAGTGAAAACAGAATAGAAAGTCTTAACCAGTTCATTCGTTATACTTTTAGTATATGCTTAAGACTGATAGGGGGCTGGAAATGTGGCTTAGTGGAAGAGTGTTTGCCTAGCATGCATGAAGCCCTGGGTTCGATTCCTCAGTACCAAATAAACAGAAAAAGCCAGAAGTGACACTGTGGCACAAGCGGTAGAGTGATAGTCTGGAGCTAAAGAAGCTTGGAACAGTGCCCAGGCTGAGGTCAAGCCCTAGGACTAGTTAAAGACAAAATACACACAAAAAAATAAAGCAGCGGGGGACTGCAAAGGTGGCTCAGTGGTAGAGCGCTTGCCTTGCATGCCTGAGGCCCTGGGTTCAATTCCTCAGCACCACATAAGCAAAAAGAAAAAAGCTGGAAATGGCGCTGTGGCTCAAGTGGTAGAGCGCTAGCCTTGAGCTGAAGAGCTGAGGGACAGACAGCTCCCAGGCCCAGAGTTCAGACCCCATGACCAGACTCAAAAATAAAATAAAAAAAAAAAAATAAAGCAAGGCACACCTATAATCCTACCTACACAGGAGGCTGAGATCTGAGTCTGAGGATGTGTGAGACTCTTATTTCCAATTATCCATAATTTCCAATTATGGCTAGACGGAAGCACTAAATCTCAAGGACGGCACTGAATTCAAGCCTCCCAACTTGCACAAGAAAAGCATAAAAGTAAAGGCCAAGCATAGTGGCACACACCTATAACCCCAGCACTTAGGAGATGAAGGCAGAAGGATCTCAGATTAGAGGCTAGCCTGGACTATATACTGAACATCCTGTGCTACATAGGTAGACCTTGCTTCAAACAAATTTAAACATTCAAGAATTATGTTTTAGAGCACTTGCTTAGGATGTCTAAGACCTTAGATTTTATCCCCAACAGTATACACACACACACACACACACACACACACACACACACACATACACACACACTAAGTAATAAGTAAATTTCTGATGGAATTTAGTCAACAGTTTTTATGTTTGTGGTATAGCTTAGTGAGAGAACATTTGCCTGCCCTGTGCAAGGCCTGGTATGGCACTTCAAAAAGAAAGAAAGAAAGAAAATATTTAGAGAAAAAGTTAACTCGTACATAGCAAATACTTACATAAAATATACATATGTGACATTTTTCTCATCATGTTCAGTGCTAATTGCTTTTATTTTCTTGCGGCAGGTATTGACTGGCAAGTACGGCCTCCTTTAGCAGGACTTCCACCTCTTGGCAAAATGTGTCTCAACAAGGAACTTCAGTTTAACACTTCCATTGCAAACTTGGTCATTCTTCGTGGTAAAGGTGTGCAAAGTGCAGATGTGGGTAAGCAGAAGTTAAGGTACTTGTACATTTGAACCATGTTAGTGTAAAGTTTTGTGTATTTTTTTTTTTTTTTGTCTGTCGTGGGGCCTGAACTCTGGGCCTGGGCACTGTCCCTGCGCTCTTCAACTCAAGGCTAGCGCTCTGCCACTGGAGGCACAGCGTCACTTCTGGTTTTCTGGTGGTTAATTGGAGATAAGAGTCTCACAGACTTTTCTGCCTGGGCTGGCTTTGAACTGAGATCCTCAGACCTCAGCCTCCTGAGTAGCTAGGATTATAGGCATGAGCCACCGGCATGAAGTTTTTTAAGTCTATAATATATATATACATGGTTTTTTTTTTTTTTTTTTTTTGCCAGCAGTAGGGCTTGAACCCAGGGCCTAGGTGCTGTCACTTAGCTTTTTTTGCTCAAGGCTAGCACTCTACCCCTTCAGCCACAGTTCCACTTCTGGCTTTTTGCTAGAGATAAGAGTCTCCTGGACTTTCCTGCCTAGGCTGGCTTTGAATTGCAATCTTCAGGTTTTAGACTTATGAGTAGTTAAGATTATAAGTATGAGCTACCAGCACATGACCTTTTTTGAATTAAAAAATCCTCCTGCCTTTGCCTACAGCCATGCTGGGATTACAAGCAAGTACCCATATACCCAAGAAACCAGCAACAATCTCTACATTCTTAGAGAAAGAAAATTAGTAGCTTCATTGTTTTAGTGTCAAAATGTAACCATCGCCAGGCTTTGGTGGCTCAAGCCTGTATCCTAGCTACTCAGGAGAGTGAGATCTGAGGAACATGGTTTGAAGCCAGTCTGAGCAGGAAAAATCTCTCTTTATCTCCAACTAACCACTAGAAAACTGGAGGTGGCGCTGTGGCTCAAAGTGTTAGAGCATTAGCTTTGAACAAAAAAGTTCAGTAACAGGGCTCAGATTCAAATCCCTATGACTACCACCACTACCACCACCAACAACAAATGTAGATGTGGCTGGGAATGTGGCTTAGTGGTAGAGTGCTTACCTAGTATGCATGAAGTCCTGGGTTTGACTCCTCAGTACCACATACACAGAAAAAGCCAGAAGTGGTGCTGTGGCTAAAGTGGTACAGTGCTAGCCTTGAGCTAAAAGAAGCTCAAGGACAGTGCCTAGGCCCTGAGTTCAAGCCCCAGGGGAAAAAAAGTAAATATCTATTGTAGGAAACTTCTCAAACTAGAATATTCATACAAGAAACTTTAAAGATGAGTGATCTTTATTGTCAGGCAAAGAAGTTTATAACTCATTGGTGAAAGGAAAATGCACAGTATGTTGCCTTGTAAGGACAAGGCCCTGAGTTCAGTGTCTAGTGCAATATTAAAAATACAATTACAGCTATATATTTTGGGCAATGAATAGAGATGATTTATCCAAAAGCAATATAATACTATTTTACAAGACAAAATAGGGCTGAGTATATCTCAGCAGAGCTCTTGCCTTGCATGAACTAGATGTTGGGTTCAATCCCCAGCACTTGCCAATAATTTATGCTGTAGTAACCCAAGCCATTAATCATATCTCTTGGAAGGTTAAGGTGGAGGAGGCAAGTTTGAGACCAGGCTGAGCTACATAGTGAGACTTCTTTTGTCTCAAAAAGCAAAATACCAAACCAAAACCCCCAAAATATAAAGTACAAAAATAAGAATGGTTCATGGTCTGGGAAGGTGGCTCAGTGGTAGAGTGCTTGCCTTGCATTCATGAGGCCTTGGGTTCAATTCCTCAGCACCACATAAGAAGAAAAGGCCGGAAGTGGCGCTATGGCTCAAGTAGTAGAGCGCTAGCCTTGAGCTGAAGAGCCGAGGGACAGTGCCCAGGCCCAGAGTTCAAGCCCCACGACCAACCAAAAAAAAGGTTCATGTTGGTTTTCCTTTTTTTTTATTAGTATATATTGTGTAAAATAATAAGAATATGACATTTTCATACTTGCATAGTAAGTACTTTCATTATATTCATATTGTCCTCTCTTTAGAGGGATTTAAAGATCCAGCTCTGTACACTTCCTGGTTAGATCCTGTTCATGCTTTCCATGTGTGGAAAACCCAGCGAGCCTTTAACAAGTATGAGAAGTCAGCAGCGCTGGTCAGCAACAGCCAGTTCTTAGTAAAGCCACTTGATATGATTGTGGGTAAAGCATGGAACATGTTTGCTTCAAAGTAAGTAAAAGACAAAGATATATCTACAAACCTTCCTAACCTTGCACAGATAATACAGTGATAAAGCACAGGGTGTGCTATGGGGCAAGCATGTCTAGTATTTGGGAGGTGTGAAGGCTGAGCCTGTGACTTCAGGCCTCATTTCCTCTTCCAGGCATTGGGGTTTACTGGAAACTATGGTGAGGATTAAATGGAATTACAACACCTGATACAGCTGGGCTCCATTGCCTCACGCCTGTAATCTTAGCAAGTCAGGAGGCTGAGGTCTGAGGATGACAGTGCAAAGCCAGCCCAGGCAAGAGCATCCATGAGACTCTTCAATTAACCACCAGAAAACCAGAAGTGACGCTGTGGCTTACACAAAACAAAACAACAACAAAACACTTGGTATATTACCTGGCTAATATGTGCTCAGTAATTATTCTATACTAACTAGTTGATTTTGGGGGGGGGGGTTTGGTCGTGGGGCCTGAACGCTGGGCCTGGGCACTGTCCCTCAGCTCTTCAGCTCAAGGCTAACGCTCTACCATTTGAGCCACAGTGCCCTTCCAGCTTTTTCTACTTATGTGGTACTGAAGAATCAAACCCAGGGCCTCATGCATGCAAGGCAAGCACTCTACCACTGAGCCACCTTCCCAGCCTATTAATTAGTATTATTACATAGATGTTGTTGACTAATTTCCTCTTTTTTTTTTTTTTTTTTTGTCGGTCATGGGACTTGAACTCTGGGCCTGGGCGCTGTCCCTCAGCTCTTCAGCTCAAGGCAAGCGCTCTACCACTTGAGCTACAGCGCCACTTCCGGTTTTCTGTGGTTTATTGGAGATAGGAGTCTCACGGTCTCTCCTGCCCAGGCTGGCTTTGAACCGCGATCCTCAGATCTCAGCCTCCTGAGTAGCTAGGATTACAGGCGTGAGCCACCAGCGCCCGGCTCTAATTTCCTTTCTAAGCCAAAGGAAATTTGAAATTTCATTATAACACAGGAACAATAGTCTTCAAAAATAAGACCTTTGTGAGAGAGGAAAAGATTCTTTTAACATACTTCTTGTCTTCTACCAACTGATAATTACTGTTAAAGTCAAATTGCTCAAAAGAGCTAGGTCTGTTTAGTGTTTCAAGTTATTCATTTACCTGTAATTGTCTATTTTACATTTTCTGTTTCTGTCTAACTTTTTTTCCTCCACTAGGGCCTATATTCATCAGTACACAAAATATGGAATTGAAGAAGAGGACTTTTTGGACAGTTTTACATTGTTAGAACAAGTTGTTACCAGTTATAGTAACCTCTGATCTTGAATAAATGGGAAAATATCCTAAGACATTTTTGAAATAAAATATTCTCAATACTTTCTCTGTCACTGAGTGTATTAAAAGTAATAAAAAATCAAATGCAGATTCCATTCTTTATACTGTACCCATCTGGGGAAATAAAGAAAACTTCAGATGGAGGATAACTACTTGTCACTTTACAAGTAAGGAGAAAATAATGGTGCTTCTGTAAGGACCCAGGTCTTTCCTGTGTTGCCTCAGCTTTTTAGAAACTCCTTGGCTCAAGGGGTTTGCTAACTCCCAAATAGCTGGTATATGCTACTGTGTCCAGCTCAAAAAAACTTTGCTGAGATGTGGGAATCCAGAAGTATCCAAGAAAAGGGAATATTCCAGGGGCTGGGAATGTGGCTTAGCGGTAGAGTGCTTGCCTAGCATGCATGAAGCTGTGGGTTTGAGTCCTCAGTACCACATAAACAGAAAAAGTAGGAAATGGTGCTGTGGTTCAAGTGATAGAGTGCTAGCCTTGAGCAAAAGAAACTCAGGGACAAGTGCCCAGGCCCTGAGTTCAAGCCCAGAACTGGCACAAAATAATAGTAAATAGGGCTGGGAAGGTGGCTGAGTGGTAGAGCACTTGCCTTGCATGCCTGAGGCCCTGGGTTCGATTCTTCAGCACCACATAAGCAAAAAGAAAAAAAGCCGGAAGTGGCACTGTGGCTCAAGTGGTAGAGTGCTAGCCTTGAGCTGAAGAGCTGAGGGACAGCGCCCAGGTCCAGAGTTCAGGCCCCACAACCGGACCCAAAAAAAAAAAAAAACAGTAAATAAAAGGGACTCTTCTGTCTGTCTATATTTTCCCTCTCTACGCCAAAAAATAAGTTCATTAAATATAAATTTTCATAGCACAGTTGCAAACTGAGTTTGGAATTGTTCTTGATACCTGAAATAAGTGCTTTGAACCACAAGGGGGAGGTATTGTCTAATGATAGTATAAACATCTATTTTGAATAGAATAAGATAAACTGGTGTTTTATGCCTGTAATCCTTGCTACTCAGGTAACTGAGACCTTGAAGATCTCAGTTCAAAGGTAGCCCAGGAAGAAAAACCTGAAGACTCCATCTTCCATTTAACCTTCCATTTAACAAAACTGTGGACTCAGTGGTAGAGGGCCAGTCATGATTTTTTAATAAGTCTAAACAACAGCATAAGGGCAGGTTTCGAGGCCTAGTACTGGCATGCAATACAAACATTTGCACACAGTTTTCCTCTCTCTTAAACTGTCTTTCTCTTTTATTTACTTATTTTTTTGTGCCAGTCCTGTGGCTTGATGGATGCTGTCCCTGAGCTGCTTTTGCTCAAGGTTAGCACTCTACCACTTCAGCCACTGCACCACTTCCAGCTTTTTCTGAGTAGTTTATTGGAAATAAGAGTCTCATGGACTTTCCTGCCCTGCTGGCTTTGAACAGTGATCCTCAGATCTCAGCCTTTATTTTTTTTTGTCGGTTGTGGGGCCTGAACTCTATGCCTGGGCGCTGTCTCTCAGCTCGTCAGCTCAAGGCTAACACTTTACCACTTGAGCCACAGCACCACTTCTGGCTTTTTCTGCTTAGGTGGTGCTGAGGAATTGAACCCAGGGCCTCATGCATACAAGGCAAGTACTCTACCACTGAGCCAACTTCCCAGTCCCAATCTCAGCTTTCTGAGTAGTTAGGATTACAGGCATGAGTCATGGGTGCCCGGCTCTATTTTATTTTATTTTTTTGCCAGTCCTGGGTCTTGAACTCAAGGCCTAGGTACTGTCCCTGAGCTTCTTTTGCGCAAGGCTGGCACTCTACCACTTGAGCACAGCACCATTTCTGGCTTTTCTGTTCATGTGGTGCTGAGGAATCAAACCCAAGGCTTCAAGCATGCTAGGCAAGCACTCTACCACTAAGCCACATCCCCAGCCCCTGGCTCTTTCTCATGAGAATAGAAGGATTGTGGCTTGAGAGGCAGCTTCAGCAGAAAAGTTCAAGAGACTCTATCTTGAAAAAAAGGGGCTGGAGTCATGGATCAAATGATAGAGTACCAGCCTAGAAAGCATCAGAGCCTTAAGTTCGAAGCCCAGTACTACTCATCTAGAAAAGTCCTAGGGGGGGAGGGGGGAAGAATGGGGGAGGTGGGGAGGGAAGGGATTGTAGGGGAAAAACAAAGGAGGAGGTAATAATGCTCCATAGAAAATGTACTCATTACCTTACTCATGTAACTATAACTCCTCTTTACAGTATTTCTACAATAAAAAACATTAATAAAAAGAATTTATAAAAAGGGGGGGGGGACTGGGATGTAACTCAGTGGCAAAGTGCTTGCCTAGCAAGTGCAACGTCCTGGGTTCGATCCCAGTACCAAAAAAGAAAAGACAAAAAAAAAAAAAAAAAATACAGTTTAAAAAAAAAAAAAAAAGAAAAGAAAGAACAGGGTTGGGAGGACAGGGCTGAGGATAATGTGAGAGTTTTGGTAATAAATGCTTATCATGTTCAAATGTTCAAATACACATGTTCAAATATGCAAACATGCAAATGTGTACTTAAACTTTCTGGGCATGAGAAATTGCATCAGATTTTTTTTTTTTATCTTAGAATTTCCAGAACAGAGGCTTATTTGATTCAATTGTTGCTCTTAAATGACTTATAGGTGTTTATCTGGCATAAGAAAGTTATATGTGTAACAGGTAAGTGCTGTCCAGTTTTTCACTAAACATAAGAAAATCACCAAGTTGGCCGGGCGCCAGTGGCTCACACCTATAATCCTAGCTACTCAGGAGGCTGAGATCTGAGGATCACAGTTCAAAGCCAGCCCAGGCAGAAAATCTGTGAGACTCATCTCTAATTAACCACCTGAAAACCAGAAGCAGCACTGTGGCTCAAGTGGTAGAGCTCTGGGGTTGAGCTGAAGAGCTGAGGGACACTGCCCAAGGCCCCCCCAGAGTTCAAGCCCCACAACTGACAAAAAAAAAAAATCACCAAGTAATACGTTACTTGATAAAATTAACAGTGAGATATGAATTTTACTCAAGAGAACCAAACAGATGAAAATTGGCAACTAAGTTGGAGAGGAATGGTGTGTTTCAATAAATACATCACATAGAATGTATTCATAAATGTAAAATGGGGACAACTAGGAACATTACCTGTTCTGCCAAATCTACCAGTAGTGACTTCTATTTTAATATGGAAAAATGACACTTCACAGCTTCACTATTTCTTCCTTTTCTTTCCATATGGAAATGATTACCTTTTTGCTGTTTTTCTTATCAACGGTTGCTAAGATGTAAAATACTGGACTATATCTTATTTGTAAGGAATGTACAAGTGGACTTTGCAGCTGTAGAAGGCACACCCACTGCTGCATCTTGTTAACTCAAGCATACTTGAAAATAATTAGATCACAACGTTTACAAAACAAGGTTAAAGTAAGTGTTTAGCATTGAGGAGATCCAAAAACAATTTCAGACTAAACCAGAAGTAACAAAGATCTGTGATCAAGCTCTGTTAACAAATTATTTCACCAGGGGTTAAGGTGATTCAGAGAAATCTTGTTGAAAGTGAAGTATAAAAAGTCTTAGGCTGGCCGGGCGCTGGTGGCTCACGCCAGTAATCCTAGCTACTCAGGAGGCTGAGATCTGAGGATTGCGGTTCAAAGCCAGCCGGGGCAGGAGAGACCGTGAGACTCCTATCTCCAATATACCACCAGAAAACTGGAAGTGGCGCTGTAGCTCAAGTGGTAGAGCGCTTGCCTTGAGCTGAAGAGCTGAGGGACAGCGCCCAGGCCCAGAGTTCAACCCCATGGCCGACAAAAAAAAAAAAAAGTCTTAGGCTGAAATCATTTGATATTTGAGAACTTATATGAGTTATAAACTGGATAAGGAAATCACAGAATCAATGCCAACTGAATATTAGAAGTAAACTCTTTAAAGAGCACTTGATCCCATTCACTTGTATGAGTCAATCCCCTTTTCTTTTTTTCTCAGTCCTGGGGCTTGAACTCAGGGCCTGGGCACTGTCCCTGAGCTTCTTTTGCTCAAGGTTAGCACTCAACCACTTGAGCCACAGCACCACTTCTGGCTTTTTCTGTTTTTGTGGTACTGAGGAATGGAACCCAGGGCTTCATGCATGTAGGACAAGCAATCTACCATTAAGCCACATTCCCAGTCTCCCTCCCTTTCCTTAAATGATCAATCACTATCCTTTGATACATGTGGATACCTAAATATTTTTAAGTTTGTCTTAAATATTTACATGGAAAATAGTGGGGTGGTTGTTTTTCTGTCTATTTGGATTAACAAAATACTTGCTATTGGGGTTATAATTTTAAATTGAAGATAAACACAAAGGGATGGCTGTGTGCTGGTGGATACCTGTAGTCCAGGGGACTCTGAGGACAGGTAGAGCCCAGGAATTTGAGGCCAGCCTAGTCAATAAAGTGAAATCATTCCCCACCCTTTTCTCAAAAAAAGAAAAAAAGGTGCTGGGAAGGTGGCTCAGTGGTAGAGAGCTTGTCTTGCATGCATGAGGCCCTCAGTTCAATTCCTCAGCACCACATAAGCAGAAAAAGCCGAAAGTGGGGCTGTGGCTCAAGTGGTAGAGCACTAGTCTACAGCTGAAGAGCGGAGGGACAGTGCCCAGACCCAGAGTTCAGGCCCCCCGCCCCAACAACAACAACAAAATCAAACCCCCAAAACCTACAGCTAAATTGATGTTAAAACTCGGATACAGGATGTCATTGGAAATATGCTTGAACTCATATATACACCCCGAGAAAACCTTGAAAATATAACTGAAGTTACTAGGAACTGGCATCAGAACCTGCAGGATGTATCTCTGGAAATACACATAATTGCAGCCTTTGCACTTTTGTCTCCCCCATTTGCACTTTGCTGTTGTTTTGGAGGTACTAGGGATTAGACTTATGGCCTCATGTTTGCAAGATAGGCACTTCTACCTCTTTGAGCACACACTGAGCTCTTTCTTGCTTTTATTTATTTATTGGTCATGGGGCTTGAACTTTGGGCACTGTCCCTGAGTTCTTCAGCTCAACATGAGTGCTTTACCACTTGAGTCACAGTGCCACTTCTGGGTTTTTGGTGGTTAATTTGGAGATAAGAGTTTCATAGAGGGGCTGGGAAGGTGGCTGAGTGGTAGAGCACTTGCCTTGCGTGCCTGAGGCCCTAGGTTAGATTCCTCAGCACCACATAAGCAAAAAGAACAAAAAAAGCTGGAAGTGGCGCTGTGGCTCAAGTGGCAGAGCTCTAGCCTTGAGCTGAAGAGCTGAGGGACAGCGCCCAGGCCCAGAGTTCAGGCCCCACAACTGGACCCCCCCCCCCAAAAAAAAAGAGTTTCATAGATTTTTCCTGCCCGGGCTGGCTTTGAACAGCGATCCTCAGATCTCAGCCTCCTGAGTAGCTAGGATTACAGGCATGGAGCCACCGGCACCACGCCCTTGCATTTATTTTTGAGGCAGGATCTTTCTTTATGGCTGAGCCAGCCTGAACAGCAATCCTCTTATTTATGCTATCCTACGCTGCTGAGGATGACATTTAGTCATTGGTTGAGATGGAGTCTCACAAACTTTTATGCTTGGACTGGTCTCAAACCCCAGTCTTCCGGTCTCTTAACTCTCAAATAGCTAGCATTACAGTCTTGAGCCACATTGCCCGCTTAGAGCTTCTTGAGTGTGGCTGAGTGTCAGTGATTCATGCCTATAATCCTAGCTACTTAATCCACACTCAGAAACTCTTTAACCAGGTACAGTGGCTCAAGCCTTTAATCCTAAAAACTATAAATCTGAGATCTGAGGATCATGGTTTAAAGCCAGCCCAGAACTGTGAGATTCTTATCTCCAATTAACTAGCAAAAAGCCAAAAGTAGAGCTGTGGCTCTACTGGTAGAGTACCAAGCCTTGATCACAAATAGCTAAGGGACAGTGCCTAGGTTCTGACTTCAAGCTCCAATTGCACACACAATGTACATGCACACGCTCACGCACGCGTGCGCGTACACACACACACACACACACAAACTTCAGGGTTTTTGTTGTTGTTTTGTCCATTATGGGGCTTGAACTCAAGGCAGCATTCTACTACATGAACCACATATTTATGTGGGTTTGCATTAAATTGAAAACCTCCACAGGAGGTTTGCACTCTACCACTAAGCCACCTTCCCAGCCCTTCAGGGAAGTTCTGACTTGCACTTTCTTTACATCTAAGGATGTTGAAGACTTCCTCCTTTTATTGGCCATTTGTACTTTGAGAACTGTCTGCTCAATTTGCCCATCTATTGCTTGGATTATTTAATCTTTTGGTGTTTGAGTTCTATATCTTCTAGATATTAATTCCTTGTTGGATGAATGGAGACAAAGATATTTTCTCCCATTCTATAACTGTTTTCTTTCCTGTGGAGGTTTTCAATTTAATGCAAACCCATTTATCAATATTCAAAAGCTTTTTATCCTAAGCTTAGAACCTGTTTCTTCCTGTTCAGCCCCACCCCTTTACTTCTAGCTCTGGGCTCCCCACCCCTTATGTACTTACTCACATCTTTCTTTTTTTTTTTTTTTTTGGGTCCGGTCGTGGGGCCTGAACTCAGCCTGGGCGCTGTCCCTCAGCTCTTCAGCTCAAGGCTAGCACTCTACCATTTGAGCCACGGCGCCACTTCCGGCTTTTTTCTTTTTGCTTATGTGGTGCTGAGGAATCGAACCCAGGGCCTCAGGCATGCAAGGCAAGCGCTCTGCCACTGAGCCACCTTCCCAGCCCAACTTACTCACATCTTTCAACCATCAGTAAAGATGTCATTCATTCAACCATTATTCATTCAGTGCAGGTATTGAGCAAGGTTTGAGGATTTGGGGATCAATGCAGTATAATGTAAGTGAACTAATTTATAATATAAATTTCTATGGACATTTACTACAACCATTCTAGTTTCCTAGTTATTGTTATATTGTCTATCTGTATTTAACATTTTATGGGAAAAAATGTGGCCCAAGAAAAAAACAAGGATTGGGAGTTACAGTCTAAGTTGAGTATTTTGAAACTTCTCCTTGCTGATTGTAGACTGCTTTGCAGTGCACATGCCAGTGATTCTTCTCCTGACCACTATGTTTATCACACTTAAATTCTTGTCCAACTTTCTGACTTAAAAAACATGCTCCATATGTCCCTATCCCATTCTTCTTTCCCCGTGAGCCCAAGTTAGACAACCAACCCTTTCATGTTCTGCCATATATGTACCAAATATGGTTTTACTCACTAACTCATCACTTTGGGCAGACAATTTTTACTTTGAACTGAAATACTTTCTCAGTTGAGCCTGGTGGTGCATGCCCTTAGTTCCAACACCCAGGGAGGCTGAGGGAGGAGGTTGCTGAGTTTGAGGTCAGCCTGGGCTACAAGATGAGATTTGCTGCACACTGAAGAAAAACTTTCTCATCTTTACCAGTCATTATTTTTGCATCTGTACTTTAGGAATGTGAATCTAAAACCCAGATATACGATTTTAATTTGTTACTCCACCCTGAAATGTCTTTGGATGATGCAATGTCAGCCTCATTAACAGATGGAATCCCACTTCCACAAGCAGGAATGATTGCACAAGGAGTTTAAACAATATGAGTATTTCAAGATTCTGAGAAACAGTGTCCAGTGTAGGAGAAAATGTGGAGTGCAAACTACGGAAACAGGACAAGAAAAAGTTTTAATTGGTTGGACTCTAGTGAGTAGGAAGAGATGAAAAGGAAAGGGAAAGGAGCTGATGATATCCAAAGAACAGCTACTGGGGCTGGGAAGGTGGCTCAGTGGTAGAGCGCATGCCTTGCGTGCCAGAGGCCCTGGGTTCGATTCCTCAGCACTACACAAGCAAAAAGAAAAAAGCCAGGGGCTGGGAAGGTGGCTCAGTGATAGAGCGCTTGCCTTGCATGCCAGAGCCCTGGGTTTGATTCCTCAGCACCACATAAGCAAAAAGAAAAAAGCCAGAAGTGGCGCTGTGGCTCAAGTGGTAGAGCGCTAGCCTTGAGCTGAAGAGCTGAGGGACAGCGCCCAGGCCCAGAGTTCAGGCCCCACGACCGGACCCAAAAAAACAAAAAAAACAAACCAAAGAACAGCTACTAACTTACCAGTACTTCCAGAAGAGTTAATCTTTTTTCAATTACCAGATTTACCAAATGGTGACATATCTGAGAAAGAAAGAGCCAAGCTAAGCCTGATGGTGTATTTTAATCACAACACTCCTGAATCTAAGACTGGAGCATAGAAGAGTTGGAGGCCTGGACTATATAGTAATCCCCTACCTCAATCAAACAAACAACAGTAACTTACTTATGAAAAGGAAGAGTAAATTACATATCACTTAGCATTACATTATCACTGTCTTAGTGGCATTTATCTCCTTTACTAATAAGATTGATGATTCCTCTGTGACTATCTTATCATACTTGAATTTGATTGTTTAGAGTGGCAAGTACACAAAATTCAGATTCCCTTTCTTTGCTGTCAAAAACCAGCCAATATTCACCTGTGGTGAATATATTAAATGTAAAATACATATGAGACTTAAAAAATGTGAATGGTGGGGCTGGGAAGGTAGCTCAGTGGTAGAGCACTTGCCTTGCATGCTTGAGGCCCTGGGTTCGATTCCTCAGCACCACATAAGAAAAAAGCCAGAAGTGGCACTGTGGCTCAAGTGGTAGAGTGCTAGCCTTGAGCTGAAGAGCTGAGGGACAGCGCCCAGGCCCAGAGTTCCACCCCATAACCGGACCCCCCAAAAAGAAAAATGTGAATGGTCAAGATCTTGCCTATTTTTTGTAAAGCATGTGCCTAGCATGTTCAATCTCCAGCACCACAAGAAATACATGATCAAAATGATATTTGTAAGTAATCATAATTTTGAACCCATTAACCTGATTAATTTTAATTTTTACTTAGAAAATGTAGCAACTGGGCTGGGAAGGTGGCTCAGTGGTAGAGTGTTTGCCTTGCATGCCTGAGGCTCAGGATTCGATTCCTCAGCACCACATAAGCAAAAAGAACTTAGCCGGAAATGGCACTATGGCTCAAGTGGTAGAGTGCTAGCCTTGAGCTGAAGAGCTGAGGGACAGCACCCAGGCCCAGAGTTCAGGCCCCATGACTGGACCCCCCCCCCCAAAAAAAAAAAAAGTAAGAAAGAAAAAAGAAAATGTAGCAACTACTTGTGTGTATGTGCCAGTACTGGGGCTTGAATTCAGAACCTTATGCTTTCACTTGCCTTTTTTGCTCAAGACTGGAGCTTTACCATCTTAGCCACATCTACACTTTTTTTGTTGTTGTTGTGGTTACTAGTTAATTCAAGATAAGAGTCTCTCGGATTTGTCTGCCCAGGCTGGCTTTGAATGGTGATTCTCAGGTCTCCTGAGTAGCTAGGATTACAGGCATACACCATTAGATCTCAGCCTAAAGTTTTTATTTTTTTGCCAGTCCTGGGGCTTCAGGGCCTGGGCACTGTCCCTGAGCTTCTTTTGCTCAAGACTAGCACTCTACCACTTGAGCCACAGTGCCACTTCTGGCTTTTTCTGTTTATGTGGTACTGAGGAATCGAACCCAGGACTTCATACATGCTAGGCAAGCACACTACCATTAAGCTACATTCTCAGCCCCAGCTTAAAATTTTTAAAAAATTAGATATATGGCTCACAAATTAGATTTAAAATTAGATATGTAGGACAAGACTGTCCTAAATATCTCAGGAGTAAAGACTGGGGAACTGTAGACACTGGGGTTGAACAAGGCTAATTCTTACTATGTGAGAGGGCATGGGAACATGACAAAGAGAAACATGACATAAAGCAAGCAAAAGATGGGAGTTTCCTTTGAAATTAAAAAAGAGGCCTTTGCTTAGGCTAGACGTATGAGGGCAATATTCACGAGGCAGGATGTGAACGTAATTCAAAAACATCCACTGAACACCTGCAAAGAAAACCATTGTGTTAACATAGAATGATTAGAAAAATGAGATCTGGCCTCTGGTGAGGACTTAACCAACGTATATTCTTTGGTGCTAAGCACAGGCCTGGCTCCTGAGTGAGACTCCATGTTTATGGACATCAACAGAAATAATGTCTGAAATCCTGGAAGAAACATGAAACTGCCAAACTACAGGCACAGGAAGTGGCGCTGTAGCTCAAGTGGTAGAGCGCTCGCCTTGAGCTGAAGAGCTGAGGGACAGCGCCCAGGCCCAGAGTTCAAGCCCCACGACCAACAAAAACAAAAAAAAAAAGTACCAAACTACAGGCACAGCAAAACCCCATCAAAGCTCATTGCACAGCCATGAAGGTGAAACTTGGAGATCTGAAATATAAGTAAAACTATTTTGTCTCTGAAGCCATCTTAAAAGCCATTTATGACAATATCTTAAAAGAAAGAGGAATTGCCATTGCTTGCAAGTCTTTGCTGAAACTTAAGTTCTGTCTTGGACTTCAAAGCCTTCTAAAATCTTGGCCTCTCCTTATCTCCCATGGTTTCTCTCTGAAGGCATGGCTCAAGTGGTAGAGCACCAGTTGTGAGCAAGAAAGCCCAGTGAGGGGATGAGACCCTGAGTTTAAGCCTCAGTGACAGCATACATGTATACATACGCATACACACATACATACGCATACACACATACATATGCATACACACATGCATACAAACACACACACACAAAGGCCTGAAGTGGAAGTGTGCCTCAGGTGGTAGAACACCAGCTTTGTGAGAAAAAGACAGAGCATGAGGACCTGAGTTGAAGTCCCAGTATTACAAACACACACACACACACACACACACACACACACACACACACACACACACACACACACACACACAACACCCACCTGGAAACAATTTGAAGAATGGAAGCATTGTTAAGTGAGTCAGAATATTGTGACAATGGGTGGAAAGAGTTAAGAAACTTCTTTGTTCTGTAAACTGGCATATGAATAGAGTGTGGAAACTGCAGCGTGATTACAGGTTCATCCAGGAGGCAGAGGAAGGAGAAATTAGATTAACTTGAGAGTCCCTTATTGTGAACATTGCCTACCCCAGGGAAGACTAGTAAAGATGCCACAAAAACAGAAAGAAAAGAAAAACAGAAAAAATTAGGAGCAGTCTAAAAGCAGTATATAAAATAGCAAAACCTGTGTATGAAAGAACTTTTACTTCCTTCGGAAGAGACCAGGAATATATTCATGTTCCAATCAATTCTTTACTCTTACTTCTAAAGAACGGAAACACTCTGAACATGTCTGTAATCTTTACAGTTTTCTTTTTAATTAATTTTTTGTTTATGTGGTACCAGGCAATCAAATCCAAGGCCTCATGCATGCTAGGCAAGCATTCTTATCTCTAAGCCACATTCCCTGCCTCTCTTTACAGTTTTCTAAGGGCAGCCATTCAGTTTCCTCCTTTCTCTTTCTGAATTTGTGCCCAGTACCACTGTTCAGATCTTTCACCAGATCCATGAGAAAGCCAGTAAGTGATACTTCCAATCCTCTCACCCACCTGAGAGTAGAATACCTGCATTTTGTGCCTCTTCCCTACCACAGGATTACTGTACCAGCGAGTGTCTCCTGCTGAACTCTGGTGTTTCTGCAGAGTGGTGTAATTGTGGTCATGTGTAGTTTGTTATGAGCACCTACCCAGCCAACTTCAATAAGCAATAACTCATTTTCTGAAACCCATAAACAACGCCAGCACCAAAGCAGCCAAAGGGAAGGCTGCCTTGACCACATGTTCTAAAAGGTGTAATAAAGCCATGATTCTGTCTTTTGGCTTGGCAAAGGCAGTTGAAAAGATGCCCTTCCTCACTCTGCCTGGGGAACACTCATGTCATCTGGGCTCTAGGTGGCTGCCAGTGCTGTCTAGGCTAGCATTGCTTGGACTCCAGGATAAATGAATGAATTCACAGTGCCAAACTTTTCTCCTTATAAAGACAAATCATCTATCCAGGAACCACCAATCTCACTGGAGGAGCTGGTTAAACCAGCAGGATACAACTGCAGAGAGGAATTTTTCAGGTTTCCTGTGACTACAAGGTCCAGTTTACAATGCCATCTCTACAACAGTAATGCTATATAACAAATTAAGGCTCACTTGGTCCTTAGGGAAAGAACAGATGACATATTAATCTAGAAGATTCACTGAACAAGTCCAAATTATTCACTGAAGACGTTATAGAGTCTATGATAGCACATTCACTAGAAATGTAGGAGTTATGAAAGCTGGCATACAGATATCACAGGCTCTCTAACTCTACTGGAAGCCTCCCTCTCTCTGTTTAAAAGAATGTAGTCTTTCTTACTCAAATTTGCTCTTTCTTTTCTACTCCTAGGTAGCTGGCATTGCCATCTTTACAGGTTGTTTCCAAGCATTTTTCTGTGGCAGTACTGGGGCTTGAGCTGAGGGTCTCACATTCTCATTTAACTTTTTGGCTCACAGTTGGCACTCTACCACGTAAGCCACCCCTCCACTTCCAGCTTTTTGCTGGTCAACTGAAGAAAAGTCTCATAGGTTTGTCTATGCAGCTGGCTTTGAATCCAGCTCACACCTTTCTCCCATATCCTTTGATCCAGTCTTGCCTTAGTATCTTGGTTTCTATATGGGGAGTATCTTGGTTTCTTTTTTTTGGGGGGGGGGAGGGGTCTGGTCGTGGGGCCTGAACTCTGGGCCTGGGCACTGTCCCTCAGCTCTTCAGCTCAAGGCTAGTGATCTACCACTTGAGCCACAGCACCACTTCCGGCTTTTTTCTTTTTGCCTATGTGGTGCTAAGGAATTGAACCCAGGGCCTCATGCATGCAAGGCAAGCACTCTACCACTGCGCCGTCTTCCCAGCTGAGTATCTTGGTTTCTATATGGGGAGTATCTCCTGCCTGAACAAATCCCACTTCTCCTTCAACTAGACTACTGCAATATTTATCCAGCAAGAGCTCATGGCTCTGGGCAACCATACAATGGGTTTTTATGGGGATTATGTTCCAGTGGAAAAAACAGATCAAACACAAGAAAATAGACAAACTGGTTGTGAATTAAGGTACATTCAAGGAAACAAAATAGGGAGCTGAGCTGAGTGTCAGTGGCTTATGCTCATAATCTTAGCTACATAGGAGACTGAAATCTAAGATGGAGGTTCAAAACCATCCTAGGCAGATAAATAAGACTTTTATCTCTATAATTAATCAGAAAAAAAAAAACAAAACAAATCTCTCAAGATGTGGAAGTATTCAGTAACAAAAAGGCCTGTACAAACAGAAATTGCTTTGTAATCATTACAGCTAGCACCATTCTGGGAACTTGCCCACACAGAAAGCTAGGAAGGGAACTGGCTTTTCTAATCCCATACTGCAGCAAAGCAAAGTATAAAAGCTGCCCAATTTCTTAGGTCATGGTGTTGATTTTCTATTGTCTTCCTTTTTGATCAACTATTTTGTGATCACAAGATGACAAAACATGCTGAAGCCTGGACTTCTGCGCTGATTTCTCCATAACCCAGTGGTTAAAAGCCACAATGCCAAAGCAGAGACTGATCAACTTCCTTGTCCCGCCTTCCCCACCCCCACATTACCACACCACTGGGCCTTAAAGTCCTCACAGGATTGCTCTAAGGATTAAACGATTAAGTACAATGCATAAGAAACAGCATCAAAACACCACCTGGTACAAAGCAAGCAATCATTATCAAAGGAACAGTAAACCACTTTGCTTCCGGGTTCAGCAAACCTCACAAGTTCCTGGGAGCTAATCTCTACTGCTAGTGCTCAGTGTGCTCATGGGACCATGAAAATGCCACCGAAAGCAAGAGTGGGCAGAAGGGAGCAGAGGTGTCTGAAGGGCCTAAATGAGGCTGCTGAAGAGAGGCTTAAGTCATCCCCACACAAGAGAGGAGCACTAGAAAATGAAAGGCAAGGTTGGGGTACAGCTCAGTGCTTCCAAGCTTTCCTGGAATGCAGGAGGCCCAGGGTATGATCCTTAGAATAATTGCGAAAGGGTGGTAATGGAGGAGAAAGCAAGAAAGGGAGAGAGAAACAAAGAGAAAGGGAGAGGAAAAAGGAACGGATCAAAGACAAAGAAAAATTTTCAGTAATGAAACGGAGTTGAGAAAAACATGATTCTCTGGGGATGTGGCCAGTCAGGCTTTTAGCACTGCTGCCAAGAGAAGTGAACCTGAGCTGCTCTTTGTTTCCAAGTCATCCTGGTGAAGCAGCCAAAGGGGCAACAGTGATCTAAGTCATTCTTCACCTTCAGGCAAAGTGGCACCATCCCTTTTTTCAACCCCTAGCTTGCCTAACTCCCCCAAAACATTTCTATTTCCATGGGAAACAGACTGGAACACATTTAAGCAATGCTGTTCGATTGGGTCAATCAGAATCAGCCTGAAAGAAAAAGCTGCAAAGGGGACAGATAGCAATAATGTAAAATGCCACATTTGGGAATGGAGAGGGGCGGGGGCAGGAAAGAGTGGTTTACAGAGGTTTCCTTGATGGGCTAGGCTTTCCTCAAAGGGCTCTGGGTAGGCCATCAAAGGAGACTGGGAATCTCAAAAGCTATTAGTTGTTAGACTAGGGGTCCTACTTGACATCAAAGATGCCCAGAGAAGTTCAGGGTCTTTCCCTTATGAATTCTGGACTGTAGTTTCCAATGCAAACAGAGACTAACTTGTAGAAGCAGTGGAGTGTGTGTAAGCACTTCCTCTTGAGTCATTTGGAAATAGTTAACAGGTTGGACACCTGGGCTAAATACCCGGGAAGGGGATTTCCACATACAGCCTGTGCTGTAAAAATCCTCCTCTTCCTTCCCACTGCAATCAGTTCCACTCTCTAGACTGAACTGTGCCCTAAAGATGCCAAACTTCCCAAATCTGACTCCAGACTTTCTAAGTTAGAGCAGCAACTGCTGCTGACACCAAGAAACAAGGAGCCAAGCAACTTTGTGCTCTTCAAAAAAAAAAAAAAGTCTATTTTAAATTAAGAGGAACAGATGTCCGATGTTTCAAAAGCCACACATTTGTGGATTTGGCTGGCAAACCCCTGAAGCTGCGATTCATTTCTGTTCCCATACAGCCAGCCAGCCTCTTGCAAGTAACTCACTCTGGGCCACAGTTTGGGTCAGTCTCCTGACTATTTCAAATCTCAAATGAATTCAGGATGTTGGGGTAGAGAGTGGGAGCCATCTAAAGCACACCTCCCCCCAACCTTTAATTTAGGAAGTATTAACACCCACAGCAAACTGCAAGGCCAGTGGGTCAAAGAGTAGGAACAGTTGATCTGCTTATCCCAGCACCAAGCAATTCTAAAGGCAATGAGTAAGCAGCTGTCTAGATAGGTTTTTATACAATCTGTTTAGGAGTGCTGGTTAAATATGCAAATACACATGGCTTATTTGCCTCAATTCAAGGCCTCACCTCCAAGGCAAACACATTACTACAGGTGAACTCTTGTCCTCGGGGAAGGAGAGGAACTCAAGCCTCTGTCTACTAAAAGTGACTCTTTTACTGCATGCTTAAAGTATACCAGGGTGCTTTCTTTTGTTATTTGAGAATAAAGGAATGGAACTTTTCAGGTGCAATGGTTTTGTGTAGATATCTCAGTTACCATGTTTTGACAATAATAGAGAAACTTGATCTATCTTAGCGATAGAATGTTATTCTGCTTTTAAAACTATTAATAAAATCAGCTTAAAACTTGTGGCATATTAAAAACAAGTTAAAGCCAGGTGTGGAGATACGCGTTTATAATCTCAGCACTTGGAAGGCAAAGGCAAAGGAATTGAAAGTTCAAATCCAGATTGGGCTACAAAAATGACTCTCAAAAGAACAAAACAAAAAGAAATACATATACACCTACTCTCCTCATCCTCATTTTTTTATGAAGAAAGAAATGTTTGTGTTTATTACCTAACACAAAAGGGAAATTTCAGGTCTACTGAGGAAGATCTTGCATGCCATGAAATCTTATTTTGTTTTAGCTGTACTGGGGATTGAAAATCCTGGGCAAGACTCTCGTCACTTGGACCATGCCTCCTCCAGTTCCTGGTTTCAAAACCTATTTACTTAGCAATTTGCACTGGATATCCCGAATTAAGCCTTTTTTTAAATTTTAAAATAAGACATTAAAACTGACATTCCCTTTTCTCTGCTTTCCAGAACTAATATTCTTTTTAAAAAATTAAGAAATCTTATTATTCTACATTAATTATATAAGGTTGAGGTTTCACTGTGACACCATACACGATTACACTGTGCTCCAATAACCTTACCCCCTCAATTATTCTCCCTTATTTTCCCTCCCTACTTCTTAAAACACTTTATTGTGCTGTATGTGTACAAATGTAAGCATTATGCCCACCTTCGGTCCTCAGTTCCCCCCAGTCCTGGAGTTCCTGCCACACAGCTGGCCCCTCCCTCTCTCCACCCAGACCCACCTGAACTCCCATCTACCACACTTCCTACCCCCAAACCCTGCTGCTACCTAGATAGTGGAGGCTGCCATGGGCTCTCTCTCTGGGAGAAATATGACTTCTCTAATAAACCTTGTAATAATCTTTCTCCTGTGCCTGCCTGCCTCTGCGTGGTCCCCTGGGATGGATGTGATCGATCTTTTCACAAAGCACTTCAACCAAGCTCACCCAACTTCCCTCCTGCTATTTGTCCCATACCAGAGCTTGTTTTATTTTTCTTCATTCTTTTTAAGTATGTATTAAATACTGAAAGTTCTCACCATGGTATTTTACACATGTATATTTTAATTAAAATAGGAAAAGATTCCTCTTTCCCTAACCCCCCCCCATTTTTTTTTTTGCTGGTCCTGCCTTTTGCTCAAAGCAAGTACTGTACAC
This sequence comes from Dipodomys spectabilis, assembly GCF_019054845.1. Taxonomy (NCBI): domain Eukaryota; kingdom Metazoa; phylum Chordata; class Mammalia; order Rodentia; family Heteromyidae; genus Dipodomys; species Dipodomys spectabilis. The sequence continues at coordinate 10,005,028 of NW_024870681.1, forward strand.
TTGAGCCACAGCACCGCTTCGTTTTTTGTGATTTAATTGGAGATAGAGTCTCACAGACTTCCCTGCCCAGGCTGGCTTTGAACCGAATTCCTCAAATCTCAGTCTAGGATTACAGGCATGAGCCACCAGTGCATGGCCCCAACCTTCTTTTTCTTTGGTACCAGTACTGGGAGTTAAACTCAAAGCACTCTCTCTTTTGTCCAGCTTTTTCACTTGCAACTGGCCATTCTACTACTTGAGTTGTGCCTACTGTCCTTTTCTCCTTGAGACCAGGTCTATGTTGTCCATGGTGGTCTCAAATTTCCTGTGCTCAAGCATTATACTTCCTTTGTGCTCCTGTGTGGCTGGAACTAAAAAGTCCCCTCCCTCCCCGCTTTCTACCCCTAGTTGTAGGGCTTGAACTCTGGACCTGGGTGCTGTCCCTCAGCTCTTCAGCTCAAGGCTAGCATTCTACCACCTGAGCTACAGTGCCACTTCTGGTTTTTTCTGCTTATGTGGTGCTGAGGAATTGAACCCAAGGCTTCATTGCATGTAAGGTAAGCACTCTACCACTGAGCTATCTTCCCAGCTCCTAAAAAGCTTTAACTGACACAACTGTATACATTTATGGGGCTCAGTGTTGATATTTCCAAGTACTAACATTTTTATAATGACAGTAAATAAGTAAATGTCAGCAATTTAAGTATAAAGTAAAAATGTACTTAAAATTACTATGTATTATCTGTGTTTTATACATTGTCTTAAACAGGATACACCTAAGGGTGTACTTAACTTAAATGAATTTTGTTTTTTATTAACCAAGTTACTAATTCAGTAATTTTCATTTTTGCCGTCATGGGGCTTGAACTCAGGGCCTGGGCTCTGTCCCTGAGCCTCTTGTGCTCAAGGCTAGCCCTCTACTACTTGAGCCACGGTGCCACTTCCAGCTTTTTCTGTGTATGTGGTACTAAGGAATTGAACCCAGGACTTCCTGCGTGCTAGGCAAGCACTCCAGCCACATTCCAAGCCCTCAGCTTTTTTTTTTTTTTTTTTTCTCTAGGACAGCCTGACCTCAAGCTTGTAATCCTCCTCCCCCAAGTGCTAGAATTAAAGGTGTATACAACCAGGCTTGGTGATTTTTGCTTTATTAACTTGGGATTTTTTTCTTAAATGGGTTCTTGCTATGTACCCCAAGATGATCTTGAACTCTCATTGTGCTGCCTCAGTCTCCCAAGCTTCATCTTGCCTGGCTACTAATTTGGAGTTAAAGTAGAAATTCATGCAGGTGTTCATCACCCTGCCTCCCCCCGACCCTTAAACTTTAGTAAAACGTTGTATAGCAGATTGGTAGAGTGTATGATTAAATACAAGGATGCTTTTTTTTTTTTTGTTGGTTGTGGGGTCTGAACTCTAGGAATGGGCACTGTCCCTCAGCTCTTCAGCTCAAGGCTAGTGCTCTACCACTCGAGCCATAGCACCACTTCCGGCTTTTTCTGCTTATGGGGTGCTAAAGAATTGAACCCAGGGCCTCATGCATGCAAGGCAAGCACTCTACTACTGAGCCACCTTCCCAGCCCTAGATGCTGGGTTTAACCCCTAAAGCCCACAAAAACACAAAAGGTTTTCTGGAGGAATGAGTATGCTATCAAATACTGAGCCACACATTCACCCCAGTTTTTTGGCTATTTTGGAGATGCTGTCTAAGGGACTTTTCTGCCTGGGCTGGCTCTGAACCTCAGTCCTTTGGATCTTGAAGAACTACCACCACAGGCATTAGCTACTGGTACCTGCTTCTTTATCAGACTGTTGCATGCTTATCAGTGCGTAGTATTCCCTAAACACTTTATTGTAGTACTTTACAAGAGAGTGGTTGGTTCTTTAGCTTAGTGCACGATTTGTACTGAGTCACAGCCGAATGCCTTGTGAACATAGAGAAGTGGCATGCTGTTCTAAGGCCAGATACCAGAGCACACAGATACAGGGTCTCAACATAGGATGAGACTGTGTGGGAACACTCATTACTGGGCACTTTCATGATTACTGAATTTAAGAAACCTCATTTCCAGTCTGAGTTTTTCTGTATTCTTAGGAGAATGAGACTAGGTGATCACTATCCAAATGAAAGTGAAAATATCCTTTTTTTCCATGCCTCATACTCCACATTATACATATGCACAGGACTCCAGAAATCCATGAAAACTGGATATGACTCCATTTTTAGGTCAGTGCTTAGGTATATTAACTGCTGATGTATTCTGTTCAGCAATCACTGGGATGGGAAATGATAAGAAATCACAGATGGGTAAGGCACAAGATGAAACTTCTATGAAATAGAGATGAAATCAGAATTTTCAAAACCCTCTTTTATTTAGAGTAATAATTAAACCATCCACATGCAAGTTCTCTGCTTTCCACCACCTAGTGTGTGCATTTATTTCTGGGATCATGTAGTTCAATTTACCTTAGTGAACATAAGAAAGGAATAGGCTGGACTCAAATGGGAGAGCCCTTGCCCAGGGAACTTAACCGTAGGTTCAATCCTCAGTATTGAAAAAAAGGGAACAAACCAAGCTCTGGAAAAGACAGGTTATCACATTGCTCGAGCTGGAATCCAACAGAAACATACAAGTGAAGCACAAGTGAATACTCAGAAGGAAAGAGAGCTGTTCTTCATTTTTCTTAAAGCAAGTTAGTTTGAAACAGTGAATAAGTGGTCACCTTAAGTCAAATGAAGCTCTAAGGCAGTTAGCCTAAGAAAGATTTTCTAATACATTACCTGGAACAAATTTATGATAACCCCCCCAAAATTTAGTATGCATGGTGCCATTTATATTTACTTCCTCTTTCCTTTCTTTAGACAAACATGAAATAAATGCAGGTGAAGGAGATGAACCACAACTGGAAGTCAGTTTAGGAGCCCTGACTTTAGCCAACACCAAACAATCTAAAAAATTATGCTGTTTAATGTAAATCTACAATAAAGTTTTTGGTACTGTTTTTCAAGTAGGCTCAACTAACAGTTAAAATGCTAGTCTTTGAAAAACAAACATGCTAAGAAGTAATAACCTTTTCAAAACCGATAAAGCAGCATATTTTATTTAGCTATGGTCATGGAGACTATCCCTATTGCCCACAAAGTCTTCTCGATATGTTGCTATATCATGGCATAAAAGGACCCAAAAGTGCCATTAGACACAAGGACCACAGGTTTTGATTGTGAACCATGATACCAAATGTCTGAATGAGAATACTGATATGGATGGTCAGATGAAAGATACCAAAATGTCAGACAGCCCATCGACTGCTGTTGCCATGAGATTCAACAGTCAACATCAGTCTGATAAGCTACCCGACAAGGTGGTACAGCCATGGAGATGTCACGACGGTAGGCAAAACAAGCAGACATTCAGGAAAGATTTGAATAACCAAACCAAGCATTTCTGGCTTGTTGAAATTTATCTCCAATTCGATTCTACTTTGACACAATGTCAGTATAAATTTTCCTAAAGGAAAAAAAAGTAAAGTCATTTATTTCCCTAAACAAAATGGATAGAAAAAAAATCTCAAAGAAAAAAAAAAGTGTTAAAATTGGAGTACAAATTTGCTAAAATTAACAGATTAGAGAAGGTGTAGTGTTTTTTAAAAAAAATGAGTAACTTTTCTCAAGTGTCCTGTGATTTGTACATTAGCATTTTTCTTTTCTTTCCTGGGTTTTACAAACCATCAAATCCTCAGACTAGGCCAACGTTAGAGGTGTCATTTAGCAATGTGTAGTAGTCCAGTTCGAGCATAACAAGATAACTGGGTGTTGGCTCTTTCATGCAAATAAATAAAGCTTAAGAAATCCCGGTAATAGTTGGATTTGGCAAGGTTGTCCCTCAGTTGATATAAGCTAAAAGGGGAAAAAAGATGATATCGCTCAAGAAAACAAACACAATTTTGGAATGATCAAAGATGTCTTTATAAAGTTTTTTTTCATGACTTCATTCTAAATATACAGAATAAAAAATGGTGTACTCACTTGTGAGACACCAAACAGATTTTCCTTATACTGTTTTAAAATTTAAAGATTAATCTCCCAGAGGGTGTGTAATGCATCATAAAATGGCCTTTTTTTTTCAAGGGTGGGCAAGGAAAGTTTGGGTAGGATGGTATATTAAATTGTACCATGATAGGCATGCAAGACTGATATCCAATCTATATATAATTTATATACATTTTGATGACTTAGAAAAAAACAAACCAGAGACAAGCCTAAAAAGCTTGACATATTTAACATAGTATTCTCCAATTGTACCAAGTAGACCTTTTGAAAGTAATACAGAAGGCCAGTTTCTGTTAACTTTGTGGCTGAACATCACATTCACCCTAATAAAAAAAAAAATGTGGATTGAATTGAGGGTCGATACCTTACCTTAACACATAAAGGAAAAGTATGTCAGTGCAAAATATGAACTTAAAACTGCTTTCAGGAAAAATGTTTTTAAAATTGATACAGGTTGGAAAAGAGAATTTTTCTTCCTGGTTATGGGTCCTCCCATAACCTATTCATCCTAATTTCTGCAGTTAAAAGCCTTCTCTGCTTATTTCGTTTTCTCCTCTGAGTTCAACCGCTGTTGGATTCGTTTGGCATAACTTTGTGCCATTGAGTTAATGATAGACAGGATAAAGTAACACACCATCACCACGACCAACTTCTCAAACATCCAGGATAACCAGTTTTCTCCCTGCAGGAAAAGCAAAAAGCAAACAATTCAAATGAAAAGGCTTCATTTGTTCAGCAGTAAGTAGGGGACCATTTACTACAGTTTAAGGAAAGTAACAAAAATAATAGAACTTGAAACTTGTAACCTAAAAACCTAGGCTAAGGCCAGCATTTTTATATACTTTTATATACAAGACTTCACTTTGTTGGGCAAACAGTAGATATGATTCACAGTTTGGTGAGAAATGCAAATGTGAGTTCATCTTTTGTCTTTTACTATGATCCAAGAGTAGTTATGAGCAAAGTAGTTATGTTGCAAAGCAGTTGTTAGGACAGTTAAACAGTTTTGTTTCAGTATTGGGAGTTAAGATATAACTAAGTTGTTTATGGACAAGTGAGGGCAGCAAAGTGCCTAGTGAAGAGTGCTAAGGCCATTAAAAAGCAACTGCTTCCTTCAAGTTTCCCATTTCAGGCATTTGCTTACTTCCTCCAGTCACAGAACTGTTTATAAAAAAGCATTCTTGGTTAAAGTTAAAGTCTTAAAGTTCAACTTTATAAGAGGAGCCTTGATTTATCTGAAAACAAACTGAAATGATTATTTTCTCACAAGTGAAATAAAAAACAGAATAGGCAGATATTTAAGTTACCAAGTATTTTGTTATTTAAACATTCCAAATTTTAACATTTTAATTTAATCAGGCAGAGACGTGTATCTGATAAATCAGTTAAGATCAAGGCAATAATTCATTTCACATAACAGAATGGAACTGTTCTGCCTCTACTGTTGTTTTTGGAAGATACTCAGAAAAGTAATTAACTTTCTCTCTCTCTTTTTTTTTTGGTATGGATTAAAACAGATTTCCCAGTAGAGAGTTAAGTGCATTCAGGATGCCACAACATCTGTTAAGAAACAGCCAAGCAAACTTCACTCTATCTGCCTAAAAATGTGAGAGCCAAGAACCTAATTTCAATCTGGGACTGCCTAGGGGGAGAAGAACTCAAGAGTAAATTCTCACCTGTGGGGTGCCCACATCTCTTTTGTGGTGAAGCTTCTGGCGCTGAGCCTCCAGGTATTCCTGGAATGGCTTCTGCAGAGAAGGACCGATGCCCGGGACAGCACTGGAGGCAGGGCACAGTAGCCCCAGGGAAGAAAGGCAGGAGAGATAGATATTAAAGAAAACCCACTTACCACCTGGACTCAAAAAAGCAGAAACTGGATTAAAAAAAGAGGAACAAAATATATAAAATAATCCTTGTCAAAATCCCATGAACTCTTTAGTAGATGAAAAATGCTTCATTTAAACAGCTCCTTAAAGTAAGAAAACCTCTGACATCTGAGAGGAACTAAAAGCTGCAGTTAGAAGCCACTTCTGAAGCACAAGTGCTCAAGAGTGAAGCCAACAGAGCCTTCAGAGCACACTTGGGGCTGCACAAAGAATAAAATGAATGACTTCTCAGAAGTCTCACATTTATCACCACCAGTTCCTGTAAGAACTGGTTTGAACCGATTAATAAGGAAATGACTTATGGTTGTGTCATCCCTAGTTAAAAAAGAAACTGCCCGCCCTCTCTCCAACTCGTCCCATCTTCTCAGAGGGGGAGGTGCTTTCTCAATCTAAGTCCTTATTAGGACAATCTGTGCGTCATCCTTATCCAAAAAGAATGCATTAGCAAATTTGGGAGGCACCTCCCCCTAGTCAGAAGTCAGTGATTAACAAAGGAACAAAGAGGAACTATGGACCTTGAATCATTTCGTGGTTTATGGTAGATGGTTTGCACTGGAACTCCTGTACATTACTAAACAACTTGTTCTGAGATGACCTGGACAGAGATCTTTGATAAGAGCTGTACTTGGAGCTCTCTCACCCAGCATATGTGGGGGCAGTGCAGTTAAACCGGTTGGGCAACTGCAGCTATCAGGCACCTGTTATAGATATATTGCAGCCATTTTATAAAAGAGGTAACTAAGGACAACCTAGAAAATCAAATCTTTATTTTCTCATTTGTCACACTATGGCAAAAAGGCAAGTAAGTCCAATCTCTTCCCTTGGGCCAGAAGTGCCTAATGCTTTCCCTAAAGGTATACTGAATCAATTTAAGTTGATTTTTTCCTAGGACAAGTAGGCTCCAGCTTTTGAATCTGGATTTTTACAAAGCAGAGGAATAAAAGAGAAAAAAAAAACTTAGCAATGTCCCTGAGCCTCTCGGTGCTGCTCAAGGCTAGCACTTTAGCACCTGAGCTACAGGGCCACTTCCAGCTTGTTCTGTGTATATGGGATGAAGGAATCAAACCCAGGACTTCATGCTTGCTAGGCAAGCACTCTACCACTCAGTCCCATTCCCAGTCCTTTGCTTTGATCTTCCACCACCAGATACATTAAGGAGACCCTAGTTGGTATTCATGCTATGGAATAAAACCCAAAGTAGTGCGAAAAATAGCTTCTGCACACAAAGAACTTCATTATGGGAATTCAAAATCTCCCCCCCCACCTCAATCTGTGAACAAAGGAATGTACAATTCAAGATTAACTATTGGTACAGAAAATAAACATTAAAAGAACTGGAAGGAGAAAGGACAGATCAGTGTGAGATGAAATGCTCTAAAATGTACTTTAATGAGAACTTGTAGGATGTGCAAAAACGCGTGAGGAGAAATAAAGGAAAGGGGAAGCAGTGAGGATGATACCAGGAGACCTAGAACAGACACAAAGACAGAGAAGGGTAGTGAGGTCTCAATGACTCCTAAGTTGCTTTATGTTACTGGCACACCAGAGCTGTGTCTGAACTGTGTTACTGTTTACCAGTAATGACTCTAACTACAAAGGAGCAACAACAGGAAGTTTTCTCAGAAGAGAGATTTTCCTTAGCAGTTAAAGTAACTTTAAAAAAACATGTAATACAGATAGAAATGCCAGTAGATCATATATTTACATTAGCAATAAATGAGTATAAAATAAATTACAGTAACATACATGCTCCGAAAGATCCAGTTTAAAAAAGATTCAGTATCCAAAGTAAGACTGTTTCTGTTGGGGGCAGCTATCCAGAGGAGAGATGGTAAATGGAGAAGATGATTATGGTTGAAGTATTTGTACAATGGTTGAAGCATATGTGCAAACAGAACAATGAAACCTATAGGAATTGTTTTACGAAGAAAGGGGGTAGAGGACAGGGGAAAGTGGTAGAGGGGGTGAAGTTGATGGGTACTTTGTATGCATGTATGGAAATGTAATGAAAGTTCTTACTGCAACTAATGTACGCTAATAAAGAATTTTAATAAAAAGCTTTCCATTAGTCAATTTACTCAACCTTATCTAATACTCTGTCATCATTTTAAATTACCAAGGATGCCAAAGTTATCCTTAAGGGATGGTCATTAAGGGAAGGAACAAAGACCTAAATATTAGAAAAATTTTAATTTTTCTTGAGGGAATGAAGAAGAATCAGACAACACTTATTGTAGATTTTAACTAAAACTATCAAAAGAAAAAAATTGAACTCATCTACTTTCTCCTTACTAGAAACATTTTTCTTTTTCTTTTTTTGGGTAGTGGGGCTTGAACTCTGGTTCAGCTCTTCAGCTCAAGACTAGCGCTCTAACACTTGAGCCACTTCTAGCCTTTTCTGTTTATGTGGTACTGAGGAATCAAACCCAGGGTTTCATTTCATGCATACAAGGCAGGTACTCTACTACTGAGCCACCTTCCCAGCTCCAACATTTTTTTCTTTTTTTATGCCTGTACTGGGGCTTGAACCCAAGGACTTGCACTTTTGCTTGGCTTTTCCCCTCAAAGCTGGTATTATACCACTTGAGCCCCATATTTTTTTGCTAGTTAATTGGGAGTCTCTTTGATTTGTCTGCCTGGGCTGGCTTTGAACCACCTCCATCCTTAGATCTCAGACTCCTGGTTAGCTAGGATTACAGAGTTCCCATCATTGTTAGAGGTTTGTTTTATTCTGTTTTTCCCAGTCCTAGGGCTTGAACTCAGGGCCTGGGCACTGTCCCAGGCTCAAAGCTAGCACTCTACCACTTTAATCATAGCACCACTTCCGACTTTTTCTGTTTATGTTGTACTGAGGAATCGAACCTAGGCTTCATGCATACTAGGCAAGCATTCTAGCAGTAAACTGCATTCTACCACTAAACCACTTTCTCAGCCCTGTTAGAGATTTTTCTTTTTATTTTTTTTTTGGGTCCGGTCGTGGGGCCTGAACTCTGGGCCTGGGCGCTGCCCCTCAGCTCTTCAGCTCAAGGCTAGCGCTCTACCACTTGAGCCACAGCACCACTTCCGGCTTTTTTTTTCTTTTTGCCTATGTGGTGCTGAGGAATGGAACCCAGGGCCTCATGCATTGCAAGGCAAGCGCTCTACCACTGAGCCACCTTCCCAGCCCCTAGAGATTTTTAAAAAGAGACAAAGTTTTTTAAAAAAAAAAAGTTCAGGAAAACAAACAAAAATTGTTAAAAAAAAGGAAAGCTCCAACAAAACTCTAGATCTACTCAAAATCAGTTTCCTTCTGGGTGCTGGTAGCTCACACCTATAAGCCTAGCTACTCAGAAGGCTAAAATCAGAGGATTGTGGTTCAAAGCCAGTCTGGGCAGGAAAGTCTGTGAGACTCTTTTCCAATTAACCACCAAAAAGCCAGAAGTGGAGCAGAAAGAGTACCCAGGCCCAGAGCTGAGGCCTAAGGACTGGCACCAAGGAAAGAAAAGAAAAGAAAACCAGTCTCACAGGCATGAAAAGAAACTGTACATGGGAAACAAAGACAAACTTCTTGGCAAATTTAGTTACTGTTAAAAATCCACTCAAAGGAATATTGGACAGAAGTATGTCAAGAAGCCTGACTGATTTGCAAACAAAATTTATGGTTTCCTATACTTCTCAGTTTTTTTTTTTTTTTTTTTTTTTTTCCTTTCTTGGATGTCCCTGAGCTTTTGTGCTCCAGGCTAGCACTCTATCACTTAAAGCACAGCTCCAATTTCTTCTACATTTTTTTTTTTTTGGCTTGGGTGCTGTCCTTGCGCTCTTTGGCTCAAGGTGAGCGCTCTACCACTTGAGCCACAGCACCACTTCTAGTTTTCTAGTGGTTTGTTGGAGATAAGAGTCTCATGGACTTTCCTGCCCTAGCTGGCTTTGTTTTTTGTTTTTTTTTAGGTCCGGTCATGGGGCCTGAACTCTGGGCCTGGGTGCTGTCCCTCAGCTCTTCAGCTCAAGGCTAGCATTCTACCACTTGAGCCACAGCGCCACTTCCGGCTTTTTTCTTTTTGCTTATGTGGTGCTGAGGAATCGAATCCGTGGTCTCAGGCATGCAAGGCAAGCGCTCTACCACTGAGCCACCTTCCCAGCCCCCGAGCTGACAGGTATGAGCCTCTGGCACTGGGCTACAGTTTTTTTTTTTTTTTGGGTCCGGTCATGGGGCTTGAACTCTGGGCCTGGGCGCTGTCCCTCAGCTCTTCAGCTCAAGGCTAGCGCTCTACCACTTGAGCCACAGCGCCACTTCCGGCTTTTTTCTTTTTGCTTATGTGGTGCTGAGGAATCGAACCCAGGGCCTCATGCATGCAAGGCAAGCGCTCTACCACTGAGCCACCTTCCCAGCCCTAGAGTTTTGTTTTTTTTTAAAAATACATACACTATTGTGCTTTTGGAAATCACTTATCTGAATAAAATTTGTATTTTAAACTTTCTTATTTCCTCATAAAGGTTTGCATTACTTTCTGTTCTCATAGCCAGAAAATCTTCACCAGGAAGCAAGACAATTGGCAGAGGTTGTATACAGAGTGGGTGGAGTGATTATTCCTGTTTTTCACAATGGTAAATTCTCCTTTGTTGGTTAATACAGTGCACACACCCATTCCAAGCATGCTAGAATCCATGGTTCATTATTATTCCTGTTTGTCAAGGGACTCCTTTCAATTGTGTCTCAAGCAGGTTGGTTCACCACATATTAAAAACATATTTGAATTTCTGCTCTGTCACAGAGCCATTAAATTCAGTCTTGCTATCTGAAGATACTTGCCATGATTATTTGTATTTTTCCAGTCAGGTAGGTTTTTTTCTTCTTTAAGCAAAAAGAAAAAAGCCGGAAGTAGCACTGTGGCTCAAGAGGTAGAGCGCTAGCCTTGAGCTGAAGAGCTGAGGGACAGTGCCCAGGCCCAGAGTTCAAACCCGTGACAAAAAGAAAAGTACAAAACAAAATATACTGATTTGTCTTGTCTGGTCTTGTCTATACTGAGGCATACTTAAAGGATAAGCAGTAGAAATACCAATGATTACTATGGAGGTATTGATAAAGTAATATTTTTATTTAACTCAGGTTTTGCTCCTTTCTCCACTGTTCTTTTAGGGAACTTAACACTAATGTGAGCATGTAAGTTACATTCACTTTCCTAAAAATCAGATCACTAAAAGCTTTAAATGGGGCTGGGAAGGTGGCTCAGTGGTAGAGCGCTTGCCTTGCATGCATGAGGCCCTGGGTTCCATTCCTCAGCACCACATAAGCAAAAAGAAAAAAGCCGGAAGTGGTGCTGTGGCTCAAGTGGTAGAGCGCTGGCCTTGAGCTGAAGAGCTGAGGGACAGCACCCAGGCCCATAGTTCAGCCCCCATGACAAAAAAAAAAAAAAAAAAAAGAAAGCTGAAGATTAAGTGCTCCAGGCCAGTCTGGGATACATTGTGAGATTCTGTCTCAAAACAAAACAAGGAAATCATTTTTTTTTAAAGTGCTGGTTATAGAACCCAGAGTCTTGTATATGCTAGGAATATCACCACTGAGTGATATTCCTAGCCCTAAAATATCTTTTAAGGCTTAGATAGCAGGACAAATAAACATAAGACTGTTAGGCAAGATACCTAAAAAAAGAGAAAAAGGAGAGAGAGTTTCTGCAAAATGTAAGCTGTATATTTCCTTTTTTCTCCTCTTTCTAATAAAGGACTATAGAGAAAGAGCCTTTTATAAGTGTGTGTATGCATGTATGCAAGTAACAGACTTTGAACTCAGGGCTTCAAGATCTTAGTTGGCTTGGCTTTTTTGCTTTATCACATGAGCCATGCCTCTAGTCCAGCATTTTGCTGGTTAATTGGAGGGAGAACCTCCTTACAGCCTTTTCTGTCCTGGCTGGCTTCAAACTGCAATCTTCTAGGCCTCAGCATATTGAATAGCTAGGACTATAGTAGAAAGCCACCCATGCCCTGCTTAGAAAGAGACTTTTCAGTCTAGATAGGGCAAAACCTCAATAGACAGAAACCCTACGCCAGCTTTTAATTAAAAGATGTATCAAAGCTTTAAGAATTAAACAAGGGCTAATGGGTGTAAATCACTAAATCAGTTTATCCTCTGGTACCAGAGAATTCTTCTGAGATTTGACTTAGGAGCATAATAGGGGTAGAGCCCTAAATAAAAAAAGGTCAAAACAAAACAAAAAAATGTTCCTCTTCCTCTTCCTGTTTTTTTTTTTTAATTTTAATTTTTTTTTTCCTCTTTCAGATGATGGATCTCAGGATTGCCTAGAACTCTTGATCCTCCTGGCCCAGCTTTCTGAATGACAGTCTTACAGACATGTATCACCATGCTAGTAAAACAGTTCTCTTCAAACTGAAGCTAACAGACTCTTCTGAAGAGAATGATAAGTAGGACCTATTTTTAGGTCCAACTATCATTACAAGCTGTTGGCTTTTTTTTTTCCTATACAAAAAAAAAAAAAAAGAAGCCAGGCGCCAGTGGCTCATGCCTGTAATCCTAGCTACTCAGGAGGCTGAGATCTGAAGATCACAGTTCAAAGCCAGCCCAGGCAGGAAAAGTCGGTGAGACTCTTATCTCCAATAAACGACCAGAAAACCAGAAGTGGAACTATGGCAAGTGGTAGCGTACTTTCCTTGAGCTGAAAAGCTGAGGGACAGCACCCAGGCCCAGAGTTCAAGCCCCATGTCCAACAAAGAAAAAAAAAAAAGGCAATCCCCTTTCTTGCTAAAAAAGCTTTGCAAATAAACCTGTTTTTAGAAATGTGTCCATTTAGTCATCACAGGGTTAAATTTTTCTCCCCACTCCCCAGGCAGTGATCTAAATAGGCTTAACGGTTAGTATTTTAATGAGTTGTCATTTCCTGTCTGATAAAGGTTCTCACAGTATTTAGCCACCAGTTTCCTTGGGGACCAACCAATTCTACAGCTCTGTTCATAGTGACTCAGAATGGATCTCTGACTCTAGGCCTGATTCAACTCTGACAGATGGCCCGCTACATGAAACTGTCTTCCTGAGGAGACTGCTCAGAAAAGGTGGCAGCTTATCCTGGGCTCTTTCTGAAGATTCTAATGGCCATTTCTTGCTGACTCTCAGTATTTATAGCAGTCCTGATCTCAGAGTTAAAAAGAAAAAAAAAAAAGGGACATACACATTTTTTTTCATTCAGTACTAGAAACTGAATCAAGAGCCTTGAGCATGCCATTAAACAAGCACTCTACCCTCAGTCATACCCAGCTCTGAAAATTTATGATTCATCTGGTAAAAATAAGGTCTAGTAATTTTGTGTGATTAGAATGCAAGTATTTTATATTTATCACTTAACTGGATACAGAATGGAATCTCTGAAGCTGATACTGGAAGAGAAAACTGGTTATTGGATTTTATATGTGGTAGCCTGCCCAAATCAAGTTCCTTTATAGTTAGGATCTTGGAAAGCATCTCAATATAAAACAAAATTCAGGATAAAAATTATGTATTGCATGGAAAAATCTAGTGTTTCCTCACATATACATGTTTAGAATAAATCTCTGGCTAACATTAAGTTCGTTGTGATTCAATCTAAGGACCTGGGATTAAAACATCTTGAATTCCATTTATATCTGTGCCCCTTTCATACTTTAAACCTTTTATGTACTCATTTAGTTCATTGTAAACTGAGTGGCATACAAACACAGGATAGCCTTTCTTAGCTACACAGAAGACCACTGCTTTCTCCAGAAACTTCAGGTATATGGTTTACTATTGCCTTACAACATATTTTGGTAACAAAAGAATTTGCAGGGGCTGGGAAGTTGGCTCAGTGGTAGAGTGCTTGCCTCCCATACATGAGGCCCTGGGTTCAATTCCTCAGCACCATATAAGAAGTGCTGGAAGTGGCTCAAGTGGCAGGACGCTAGCTTGAGCTGAAAAGCTGAGGGACAGAGCCCAGGCCCAGGGTTCAGCCCCCATGATAGACAAAAAAAAAAAAAAAAAAAAAAAGAATTTGCAGCTGGGCGCTGGTGGCTCTTGCCTGTAATCCTAACTACTCAGGAGGCTGAGATCTGAGGATCATGGTTCAAAGCCAGCCCAGGCAGGAAAGTCTGTGAGACTCTTCTCTCAATTAACCACCAGTAAACTGGAAGTGGCACTATGGCTCAAATGGTAGAGCTTGTCGCCTTGAGCTGAAGAGCTCAGGGACGGCGCTCAGGCCCAGAGTTCAAGCCCCATGACAGACAAAGAATTTGCAATTGCCTTTGCTTTTGAACATTCAGAATTGCTTTCTTTTTCCTTCTTTGTGATATCTAAGATTGAACCCAAGGTCCTGCACACGCTAGGTAAGTAAGCACTCTACCACTATTTCTGGCCTTTTTTGCTGTTTATGTGGTACTGAGGAATTGAACCCAGGGCTTCATATATGCCAGGAAGCACTCTACCACTAAGCTACATTCCCAGACCAATATGGTATCACTGAAAAGCAGCTCCATAACACAAAACCTCATTTCACAATGCAGACTTGGGCAATAGAAGACAAGCAGACATTTGTGTTAATTAAGGAGCCTAAAGTTATAAGAGTGTAAACTGCTCAGCTGCCCAAAAAGACTCTGTTAAATAAAGTCAGTTGAGGGTTCTGGTGGCTGTAATCCTAGCTACTCAGGAGATATGAAGATTGTGGTTTGAAGCCAGCAGGAGCAGGAAAGTCTGTGAAACTCTTACCTCCAATTAATCACAGAAAAAGTCGGAAGTAGTAGTACTGTAGCTCAAGTGGCAGAGTGCTAGTCTTGAGCAAAAGGGAACATAGTGACAGTGCCCAGAGTTCAAGGCCCAAGACGGGGGCGGGGGGGGAGGGTCAGTTGATTTCGCTTTCAGCAATTGACAGTCTCCTGGCAGTGAGTGTGTGTGTGTGTGTGTGTTGGACTTGAACTCAAGAACCTGGGCTCTGTCATTGAGCTTTTCTGCTCAAGATTAGAGCTCTACTACTGGTGCCACAATTCCACTTCCAGCTTTTTTAGTGGTTAATTGGAGATACTAGTCTCAAGGCCTTTCCTGTTGGATTTGGCTTCAAACCATGACCCTCATATCCTCATACCTCAGCTTCCTGAGTAACTAGGATTATAGGTGTGAGTCACCAGCACCCAGCATTGGCAGCTTTTTATAAACAGAGCTGAGGCTGACATGAAGATACATTGAGTTATAAGAATGAAAAAATATCAGTAATAGGGACCCACACAGACCTGAAGGTCAAGAACAATGAGTAGTCTACAGAATTTTAAATTTAAGGTAAGACAGCATGAAGCTTACTGTCATGAGGTCACTGAAAATGACATGATCATATGATCATCATAAGTGGATCCCCAAGATGACAATAATTACTGGAATTCAATTTTACCTAAAAATAATGTTATTTCAAGGACTAGTTAAATAGAAAAACCCTCCATGAAAATAGAGAACTAAGAGAAAAAAGTTGCCTTTCCTGCCCTTAAGACACTTGACCTACAAGGGTGTCAGCAGAGAAAGTGTTTAAACCTACAGCACAGGAACTAGTAGGTTTGTCTCTACTACAGTACTGGTGGTAGTAACTAACCCCAGTTTACACAGCAACTGTTTGAGATTGTTACTCTAGCCCAAATCTCTGGCTTCAAGCATCTTAGAATCTTTACCCCAGGCTTGACTTTTTTTTTTCTTAATTTTTTTTTTTTTGTCGGTCGTGGGGCTTGAACTCTGGGCCTGGGCATTGTTCCTCAGCTCTTCAGCTCAAGGCGAGCACTCTACCACTTGAGCCACAGTGCCACTTTTGGTTTTCTGGTGGTTTATTAGAGGTAAGAGTCTCTCAGACTTTCCTGCCTGGTCTGGCTTTGAACCACAATCCTCAGATCTCAGCCTCCTGAGTAGCTAGGATTACAAGCATGAGGTACCAGCTCCCGGCAATATGCCAGGCTTTTCTCTTACCACTTAATGAAACTAAGTTCTCTGTGCTCTGGATTCTCCACCTACTGTAGTACCTCACAGGCTCTACATATTAAATACAACCTTATGGAAAGTATCTAACACTAAAGATAGCTACTAAATGTAAATTTCCTTGTTTTAGTTTTTCTTTATTTTTTAAAATTTCCCATCTCTAGCTTAGTATTTTACCCTTACTACTAGGGATTAAACTTGGGTCCTCCACTTGGCCTGCTCTATCCTCAGTTTTCCCGACAGTCTAAAACACACAGTGCATTCACCTATTAATGAAATAAAACGTGTCAGGAATGACCGTGGCTTATCTTTTCCTTTACCCTACAATTTCACATAATCCAGGATAGTATCTTGGTTTTAGTTTTTACAATTCTAATGAAATGTTCCAATTATGGTCAAGAGCTATTTCCTAATTCCCTGAGCTTCTTTTGCTGAAGGCTAGCACTCTGCCACTTGAGCCACAGTACCACTTCTGGCTTTTTCTGTTTATCGTGGTAAGGAGGAATCAAATCCAGAGCTTCATGCAAGCTAGGAAACACTCTACCACTAAGCCACCTTCACAGCCATGAAGATGAGATCTTAGGATGGAGGTTTAAAGCTAGCCCGAGCAGAAAAATCTAAGAGACTCTATCTAATTAGCCAGCCAAGAAGCTGGACTGGAGGTATGGCTCAAATGCTAGAGCTCTAGAGGTAAGTGAGAAAAGCAAAGCTTTTTCAAGTTCCAGCCTGGTAGGTGGGGAAAAAAGATAATATAATCTAACATTGCTATGAGAAGTTTCCTTAAACTGTAGAGGTTAAATTAAAATCAGTGTACAACTGAGTCTCAGTAGCTAGGGTGTTAACCCTAGTGTATCCTTTTTCAGATACTAAAAATAAATGAATTCTGCACTTTTATAAACTTTCCTGATTATTTCATAATGATCAATGCTAAAGAGAATAGGCACATAAAATTTTTTTTTTTTTTTTTTTGGTTATGGGGCCTGAACTCTGGGCCTGGGCGCTGTCCCTCAGCTCTTCAGCTCAAGGCTAGTGCTCTACCACTTGAGCCACAGCGCCACTTCCGGCTTTTTTCTTTTTGCTTATGTGGTGCTGAGGAATCGAACCCAGGGCCTTGAGCATGCAAGGCAAGTGCTCTACCACTGAGCCACCTTCCCAGCCCACATAAAATATTTTATATTTTAAAGCAAAAGGATTTTCTTTCTATAGAAGAAAAGTCCAGGTTCAAATGTTTACAGCTCATTCAGACCATTTTCCATAGAGTGAGAAACAAGATTCAAACACTTAAGTTACAGTTAAAATGATCACTCTTGCCATAGGCAAGCCCTATGATAAGGTCAAACACCAAGTTAACTCAGAAATAGAAAACAGCAAAGAAGAACATGGAACATTCTGTATCTGGCAAAAAGTCCCTGTTCCAGCCAAACCCATCCCCCAGTACTCAAGTTCAATGATTGAGTTATGGAAACTTTTCTTATGTGGTAAAACTGGGGACTTTGTCTTCCAATAAGACTCTGGCAACCTGACAATGAGCCAATGTTCTGCATATGGTTTGTTGCAAGTCATATGCTTAATGTTATTCTCTGGGAATTCTCATCTTCTATTTGGTGAGAATACCGGAACATGTCATTTTAATTAGGATTTTTTCAAAGTTAGATTTGGTTATATTAAGAAATCTATGCATTTCTCTCAGTGGAGATGGTCTAAAATTAAATAAAAATTAGTTTTAAATCTTAAAACAAATAAGTAAACAAACAAAAAATACCTCACAACCAATGTAACAGTGCCTATTAAGCTCTAAAACTTTCTGGTTTGTTGGTTCTATCCCTTTACTTATTTCAATGAGTCAAAAAAAATTATAAGCTTATCTTTCTTTTTCCTTTTTTTTTTTTTTTTTGCCAGTCTTAGGGCTTGAACTCTGGGTCTGGATGCTGTCCCTAACCTTCTTTTGCTCATGGCTAGAGTTCTACCACTTGAGCCACAGTGCTAGTTCTGGCTTTTTGAGTTAATTGGAGATAAGAGTCTCCTGGATTTTCCTCCTTAGACTGGCTTCCTCAGATCTCAGCCTTCTGAATAGCTAGGATTTTAGGTGTGAGCCATCAGTGCCTGGCTAAGCCTATCTTTCTTTATATTGCCTTTTCTCTTTCTACCCGCTAAATATACCATAAGCCAGAAGGTATTACCTATAGTCTAACTTCTCTCAGAATATCTAACACTGGCAACTACTTTCCAGAATTGGCCAAGAATCTACTAAATATGATTGTAGGATGGAAACTATTTAAATGAGGAGAGGTATTCTCTCTGGGACCTATGGACTTGTATACAATAATGTACTATACTAAAAATAACACAGGCCAAAAGTATACTTAGGGTATTGTATGGAATAGCTAGACGCTTCATACTTACATTAAGAATAGAAATGAGAGAGACTATATAACAGCTTACACTAAGCAAAAGGAAAAAAATGTACATATCACCCAATTTGGAAAAAATAGCTGTAGCGTCAAAGTTTGTAAAGTCCATGAGCTTTATAGACCACAATAATGACAATGTGCCTTGTGAAAGTTAAAATGTGTTTGTGACTTTAACTAAGTATCACTATCCTACAATATTGTGAAATTTATGTAATCACTTAATCTCAGAGAAAAAGAATAGGAGCCATTTGGGTAGTCATCAGAATAGCATTTAAACTTCTGTAAAATACTAAACATGATTACTAGAGGTGTGACTGTCAACAGTAATTATCTTTTTTTTTTTTTTGGGGGGGGGTCTGGTCATGGGGCATGAACTCTGGGCCTGGGCGCTGTCCCTCAGCTCTTCAGCTCAAGGCTAGCGCTCTACCACTTGAGTCACAGCGCCACTTCTGACTTTTTTCTTTTTTGCTTATGTGGTGCTGAGGAATCGAACCCAGGGCCTCAGGCATGCAAGGCAAGCGCTCTGCCACTGAGCCAACTTCCCATCTTTTATTCTTATTTTTTTATTGCCAAGGTGATGTATCAAGAGAGGGGTTATAGTTACATAAGGTAATAAGTACATTTTTTGTCCAACTTGTTATCCCTTCCCTCGTTTTTCTGCTACTTTCCCCTCGTCCCACCACCCCCGCAAGTTGTACAGATCATTTCCAACATATTGTCTTGTGCATGTTGAACAGCAATTATTTCTATGCTCCCCTGGAACAAATACAGAGCCAGACTTAGCAAGCCACAGGTATACTTGTGGTGCTAATTTGCCCAAATATGGTCCTATAGAAAATTAAGAGAGTCATTATCTCATTATCTTATTTATCTCCTTTTTTTTTGGGGTGGGGTGGGGTGGGTCAGTCGTGGGGTTTGAACTCTGGGCCTGGGCGCTGTCCCTCAGCTCTTCAGCTCATCACCTTCAGCTCTGAGCCACCTTTCCAGCCCTATGTCAGTTATTTATAATCTTTCGGAAGTTATACATTTTCTGATTGGTAAAAGGCATTAGAAATAAACAGGAATAATAAATATAACATGTAAAAAGGGCCCACTATGTTCAAAAAGTATTTTCTTCCTTGGGGCTGGGGCTCAGTGGTAGAGTGCTTGCCTTGCATGCATGAGGCCTTGGGTTTGATTCCTCAGCACCACCTAAGCAGAAAAAGCCAGAAGTGGCGCTGTGGCCTTGAGCTGAAAAGCTGAAGAGCTGAGGGACAGTGCCCAGGCCCAGAGTTCAGCCCCCATAACCAAAAAAAAAAAAGTATTTCCTCAAAAATTATCTGTATAGTAGCTAGGCATGGTGGCTGAGACAGGAGGGTTGCAGATTGAGCCTAACCTAGAAAAAAGCTATAAAAGTTAGCCAGACCTATCTCAAAAATAAGCAGGGAGTGGGTGTTCACCTGTGGTACCAGCTACTTGGGAGAATTGTGTTGCAAGTGTTATATAAAATTATGACACTATCTGGAAAACAAATCACAGCAAAAGGACTGGGATGTGGCTAAAATGGTAGTTTATGCTTAGCAAGTCTGAGTACCTCAGTTAAATCCCAGTAATAAAAAAAAAAAGTATTAGTGCCGCCCTGGTGTCCCCGCCCTGGTGTCCCCGGTGTCTCACGCCTTTAAGCCTAGCTACTCAGGAGGCTGAGATCTGAGGATCATGTTCAAAGCCAGCCTGGCCAGGAAAGGCTGTGAGACTCTTATCTCCAATAAACCACTCAGGAAACGGGAAGTGGCAGTGTGGCTCAAGTGGTAGAGCGCTAGCCTTCAGCTAAAGAGCTGAGGGACAGCGCCCAGGCCCCCAGGACCAAGAACAACAAAAAAGTATTAGTATAATCTTCATAAAAGCCTTTGCCTTGGCTGAAAAACATTTTAGTGATCAAATAGTGAAGTAAGCCAGATGTTGGAAGCTGTAATACTTGCTAATTAGGCAAGCACTCTACCACTGAGCCACCCTCCCAGTCCTACTTCCTAATTAGGAGGCTAAGATCAGAGGATTCTGGTTCAAAGCCAGTCCAGCAGTCCATAAGATTTTTATCAATTAAACTACCAGAAGAATGTCTACTCAAAAACAAAACAAGCCCCCCCCAAAACATGTCAAAAGTGCTGCTGGGGCTCAAGTGGTAGAGTACTAGCTTTGAGCTCAAGGATAGCATCCAGGCTCTGAATCGATCACCCCCCCCAAAAAAAAATTCAAGTAAGAGCACAAAACCCTGAGTTCAAGTCCCAATACCGATGCACACATTGAGTGTGTACACATACTTTAAGGAGGGGCTGGCTTTCCTTCAATCTTTCCTGAGAACACAATCAAATCAGCCTTTTCCTGCAGTCAGTAGAAATTGTGGAAATAAGATTTTTAAGAATAAAGGTAGTATCAAACCAGAAACAAAGTCATTTAAAAAACCTCCATATTGGGGCTGGGAAGGTAGCTCAGTGGTAGAGCGCTTGCCTTGCATGCCTGAGGCCCTGGGTTCGATTCCTCAGTACCACATAAGCAAAAAGAAAAAAAAAAGCTGGAAGTGGCGCTGTGGCTCAAGTGGCAGAGCGCTAGCCTTGAGCTGAAGAGCTGAGGGACAGCACCCAGGCCCAGAGTTCAAGCCCCACGACCAGACCCTCCCCCCAAAAAAAAGATAATTGACAGTCACACCTCTAGTAATCATGTTTAGTATTTTACAGAAGTTTAAATGCTATTCTGATGACTACCCCAAATAGCTCCTATTCTTTTTCTCTGAGATTAAGTGATTACATAAATTTCACAAAAAAAAAAAAAAAAAAAAGAAATGTACTCATTACCTGACTTATGTAATGTACTGTAATCCTTCTACATATTACCTTCATAATAACAATTTAAAAAAAGCCAGACAGGAGATTGGCTCAAGTGGTAGGGCACTAGCTGAGTAAGTGCAAGTCCTTGAGTTCAAACCTCAGCAACAAGAAACAACAACAAAAACAATTACAACCACTAAACAAAATTTTCCTTGTATAACTTAGCCTTCATTCTAGTTTCTGTGAGTAATGTTTTGTAGTGTTACTTGCTAGTTTTCATTTGAACACTATATTTAAAAGCAATTCCCACTTCAAACCATAGAAAAACAAATCACATCATGTTCAACTGGAGAATCTGATGATGATATTTTGATGATTACCAAAAAAAACAAAAAAGATACCTTTGGCATCTGATAATAAAGCATCACTTGTCAAGTCCAATCCAATTATTTGTATTGTTTAATATATTACCTATAGAAGAAGCTAAGATAATTCCTATAGACAATGCTGGAAAAACTTAGGTGGATAATATAGTCTTTTAAAATGGTCTAATTTTTCTCTAGTGAGTGAAGTAACAGACTCCTAATTGACATATTTTTGGTAATATTACAATCTCTTATTGTGCCTTATTTAATAAAATACTAAAATACTGTGTAAGATTTATACTTATATGGGAATTGATGTATGATTGGTAAGCTTCATTTTTCCTTTAAAGGATATTCTGAAGGTCTTCTTCAATTTAACAACAGGGCAAGATATCTTTGCTTCTCTAAAACTAAAAAGCTATTTCAAAAATTCTGACCCAAGCCGGGCGCTGGTAGCTCACGCCTGTAATCCTAGCTACTCAGGAGGCTGAGATCTGAGGATCAAGGTTCAAAGCCAACCCGGGCAGGAGAGACCCTGAGACTCCTATCTCCAATAAACCACCAGAAAACCGGAAGTGGCGCTGTAGCTCAAGTGGTAGAGCGCTCGCCTTGAGCTGAAGAGCTGAGGGACAGCACCCAGGCCCAGAGTTCAAGCCCCATGACCGACCAAAAAAAAAAAAAATTCTGACCCAGCTAGGCTCAGGTGGCTCATACCAGTAATCCTTAGCTATTTAGGAGGCTGAGAACTCAGCCAGTCCAGGCAGAAAAGTCTATAAGACTTTTATTTCCATTTAACCATCCAAAAGCTAGAAGGGAAGCTGTGGGTCAAAGGGTAGAGTGCTAGCCTTGAGTGAAAAAGTTCAAGGACAGTGGGGCACATAAATCTGCACATAAATGTACATGCACACATGCATGCGCGCACCCACCCACCCACCCACACCCACACACACCCTTGACCTAATTTAGTCTTTTACACATTTACTCTACTCAAACAGTGATATTAACATTAGTCTTTAAAGAATTACTCACCCAATAAAAGCCACCATTTGTTCTACTATGTGCTTGCTGAATGTTATTATAACAAAGATTTTCTGTAAGAAACACCAATTAAAATATTGTCATTAAAAAACATACTATAAGTTAAAAAAATCTAACAATAATTTAAAAAAAAGCGAAGTCCTGCTATAACTACAATTTAAAATTGTCTTTTATTCATGTGCTGGTACTGGGTCTTGAACTTATCCTTGTACTCTCAGGTTTCTTGCTCACAACCACTTGACATTACTACTTGACAGACTTCTAATCCAAATGTTTCATTTTTATTTTTATTTTTTTAGTTGTGGGGCTTGGGCCTGGGTGCTGTTGCAGCTCTTTTGCTCAGGCTCTACCACTTTGAGCCATAGTGCCACTTCTGGTTTTCTGGTGGTTAAGTGGAGATAAGAGTCTCATGGACTTTTCCTGCCTGGGCTGGCTTTGAACCTTGATCCTCAGATCTCAGTTTCTGAGTAGTTAGGATTACAGATGTGAGCCACTAGTTGATAGATAGAGTAAAAGAATTTAATTCAAATAGT
The DNA here is from genome assembly GCF_019054845.1 of Dipodomys spectabilis. Taxonomy (NCBI): domain Eukaryota; kingdom Metazoa; phylum Chordata; class Mammalia; order Rodentia; family Heteromyidae; genus Dipodomys; species Dipodomys spectabilis. Next base: position 10,028,029 of record NW_024870681.1, read on the forward strand.
AGGTTTTGTTTTATTTTTTAAGTGGTGGTACTTGGGCTGCACAAGGGTCTTATGCATGCTAGGAAAATGCTCTATCACTTTACTGTGTTCCCAAACTGGTATTATATATTTTGAAAGTGCTTTTCCTTAAGTGCACAGCTTTAATCTTATTAGGATACTTGACAATGACTGAAAGAAATGTGAGTCAAGAAACCCCAGACTGGGCTGGGAAGGTGCTCAGTGGTAGAGCACTTGCCTTGCATGCATGAGGCCCTGGGTTCGATTCCTCAGCACCACATAAGAAGGCAAAAAAAAAAAAAAAGCCGGAAGTGGTGCTATGGCTCAAGTGGTAGCACGCTAGCCTTGAGCTGAAGAGCTAAGGAACAGCGCCTAGGCCCAGAGTTCAGGTACCACAACCGGACTCCTCCCCCCCCCCCGCAAAAAAAGAAACCCCAGACTAAAATGGAATATAGTGGACATGTAAAATCCTGTATGCAACAGAAGCTATACTGATTCACATACAGCTTTTTATTTTTTTAATTTTTTTAGTCAGCTATGAGACTTGAACTCAGGTCCTAGGCACTGTCCCTGAGCTCTTTTGCTCAAAGTTAGTGCTCTACCACTTGTCTACTTCCAGCTTTTGAGTAGTAAATTAGAGATAAGAGTCTTACAGGAACTTTTCTGCCTGGGTGGGCTTCAAACTGTGATCTTCAGATCTCAGCCTCTTGAGTAGATAGCATTATAGGCTTGAGTCACCAGTGCCTAGCTCACACATAGTTTTTTTTTTTTGGGGGGTCCGGTTGTGCGTCCTCAACTCTGGGCCTGGGCGCTGTCTCTCAGCTCTTCAGCTCAAGCCTAGCACTCTACCACTTGAGCCACAGCACCACTTCTGGCTTTTTTCCCCCCTGCTTATGTGGTGCTGAGGAATTGAACCCAGGGCCTCATGCATGCAAGGCAAGCGCTCTACCACTAAGCCACCTTCCCAGCCCCTCACACATAGCTTTGACTACAAAAGCTCAGGGATAGTACCGAGGGCCTGATTTCAAAAACTAAAGACCAGCACTCCCTGCCCCCTAAAAGTATTACAAGGATAGAACAAGTATAGAAGCCGGGAGCTGGTGGCTCACGCCTGTAATCCTAGCTACTCAGGAGGCTGAGATCTGAGGATCATGGTTCAAAGCCAGCCCAGGCAGGAGAGACCGTGAGACTCCTATCTCCAATAAACCACCAGAAAACCGGAAGTGGCGCTGTAGCTCAAGTGGTAGAGCGCTCGCCTTGAGCTGAAGAGCTGAGGGACAGCGCCCAGGCCCAGAGTTCAAGCCCCACGGCCGACAAAAAAAAAAAAAAAGAACAAGTATAGAAATGTAAATGTGTATAAAAGGGTATAACTGCCATTACTGTTTTTTTTAAAAACAATTAAACAAAGAAAATCTAAAAACAACCTAACAAAATAATCTATAATGTCACAAAAGCTTAGAGAAAAACAAGTGTTTACTATTGTTATTAACTGGTGAATAATTACTTTAGCCAATGTAACCTACATAAAGGGGAAAAAAATAAAATGAATCTGAGGAAAGAAGGCAGGTTTGCACTAAAGCATACCATTTTATGTAGAAAACTAGTAAGACAGGGTTACATGAATGGTATATGAATATTAATGAAGCTACCAAGATAATTATTACAGATAGATTAGGGGAGAAGAGCATTAGTATAAGGGGTCTGTGCCAAAAGTCAGTTATTTAGGCTATAAATCTTATCCCAATCAACAGAACCAATGGCACTGACTTCCAATGATTTCATCACCATGAGCTTTCCCTATCATCATTTCCTAACATGTAAAATAAGTTAATGCCCAGATAATTGCACAATTTTGCTTGAGAAACAAAACAAGATTTTCTTTTAAAATATAACAGCTTAAAAATTCACTGTCTTAGCCGGGCGCTGGTGGCTCATGCCTGTAATCCTAGCTACTCAGGAGGCTGAGATCTGAGGATCATGGTTCAAAGCCAGACCGGACAGGAAAGTCTGTGAAACTCTTATCTCCAATAAACCACCAGAAAACTGGAAGTGGTGCTGTAGCTCAAGTGGTAGAGCGCTAGCCTTGAGCCGAAGAGCTGAGGGACAGCACTCAAGCCCAGGCCTACAACGGACCAAAAAAAAAAAAAAATTTCACTGTCTTAGGCAAGGAATAAAATACATCATGTTTAAGAATGTACATCTGAATCTTTTACATTTGAAATCTGAGTGGGAACTCTAGCGAATGATAAAAGGCACAGACCACCAAACAGCCCATCAACAACCATCTGTCAAAGAAACAGGGGAAAGAGCTCAGCAGGAAGAATAAAAATATGAGTACTGATCATGCCAGAATGAATAAAGCAATTATCTGTTAAAGAAGTGTCCTTCATCGGAAAGAAGTATCTTAGACAGGTTTAGCTGTCAGACAGGCACTAGAAGGTATCAGTAAATCAATACATGAAAATTTCTGGTCTCCTGGTGCTAATAATTCCATGCATGTGTTTGCTGGTAAGTGGGAAGGAAGATAGGTAAGAGACAATATCCATGGTAAATAAGTTGTATAAGATAATAGAAACATGTATGTTTTCTTCATTATTTGGGAGAAAAGACAATGTCTCTAGGTAGAGGAGCTGAACTCATCTAATGGATAGACAAAACTTCATCTAACTTTTTTTTTGGCCAGTCATAGGGCTTGAACTTGGGGCCCTGAGCTTCTTTTGCTCAAGGCTAGCACTCTACCTTGCCACAGTGCCGCTTCTGGCTTTTTATGTTTATGTGGTACTGGGGAATCAAACCTGGGGCTTCAAGCATGCTAGGCAAGCACTTTACCATTAAGCCATATTCCCAGCATTGATTTAACTTTTTTGTTGTTGTTGTTGGTTGTGGGGTTTGAACTCTGGTCCTGGGCACTATCCCTCAGCTCTTCGGCTCAAGGCTAGTGCTCTACCACTCCAGCCACAGTGCCACTTCCATTTTTCTGGTGGTTAATTGGAGATAAGAGTCTCATGGACTTTTTTTTTTTGGTCGGTTGTGGGGCCTGAACTCTGGCCTGGGCACTGTCCCTTGGCTCTTCAACTCAAAGCTAGCGCTCTACCACTAGAGTCATAGCTCCACTTCTGGCTTTTTCTGCTTATGTGGTGCTGAGGAGTAGAACCCAGGGCCTCATGCATGCAAGGCAAGCGCTCTACCACTGAGCCACCTTCCAAGCCCCTCTCATGGACTTTTCTGCTGGGTTTGGCTTTGAACCTTGATCCTCAGATCTCAGCCTCCTGAGGTGTGAGCCACCAGTGCCCGGCTTTGATCTAACATTTTTAAGTGAGCCCATTTGAATTTTTTAGGGAAGGCTAACAGGTAGCAAGACAATAATAAAGATAACTCTTATTGGGAGCTGGGAAGGTTGCTCAGTGGTAAGAGTGCTTGCCTTGCATGCATGAGGCCCAGGGTTCGATTCCTCAGCACCACATAAGCAGAAAAAGCCGGAAGTGGTGCTGTGGCTCAAGTGGTAGGGCACTACCCTTGAGCTGAAGAGCTGAGGGACAGTGCCCAGGCCCAGAGTTCAGGCCTCATGACCGACAAAACAACAACAACAATAAAACTCTTATTGGACAACTGTCTGATTTTAAGTTGAGGAAAAAGAGATGAAAGGTGTAAATGTTGACTCACACCTGTAATTTACAAAGAGCTGAGGACCATTATTCAAAGCCATCCAGGGCAGGCGTGTCCATGAGACTCATATCTCCAAATAACCACCAAAAAGCCAGAAGTGAAGCTGTGGCTCAAGTGGTAGAATGCTAGCTTTGAGAGAAAAAGCTCAGGGACCGTGCATAGGCCTTGAATGCAAGTCCCAGGCTTGGCATCAAAAAGAGAGAGAGGGAGGAGAAAAAGGGAGATAGAAGGAGGAGGAGGAGGCGAAGAAAACAAATGCAGAAATAGGTTTAGTATAAAGAGTACAGAAAAAAATGTGTTTGGGTGTTTCTATTTCAGAAATGGCTAAAATATTTACACTGCTCGCTAATATTGCTTACCCAAGAAATGAGAAATGCTTGTTACCATGAACTGCATCTGGATGTACATCAAGTGACATGCCTTTATAAAGTATGTCACTATGACACAATAGAACATAGCAAACATAGCTTTGGTTTAGTGAAGCAATACAGATTCTTTCCTTTCAGAGACAAAAGGATTTGCAGCTTTGTTTTGCTTTTTCCTTCCTTTTTCTTTTTCTTTCCTGTACATAGTAGGTTCAATGAAACAGCTTCAATTTTAAGAGCTCAGTTTGGATTTTAGTATCTTAGGTAAGAAATTTTGTTTCTTTAAAAAAGTTTTATTTTTACCTTAGTTATTTCCTTCTTTCCTGTATTTCCTACTTTGGGTAGTACTGGGAATCTGAACTCATCTTTATTACTTGAGCTATACCTTCAATCTACTTTGTCTTCTCTAACATAGTTTGTCCCTCTTTGAGATAAATAATATGAATTACCTGGCAAGGATCCTGATAAATAGTAGGCATTCAACAACTTAGTTTCCGTAGTCATATTAATAATTTACATAGATAAGAAGGGAATGCAAAAGAAAGAACACTGAACATGAAGTCCTAAGATTTGGGTTCAAATTCAAGCTTTTTTTTTGCTGTCTTGGTCACTGTCCCTGAGCTTTTTTTTTGCCTGAGATTAACAATCTACCACAAGAACCACAGTTCCACTTCCAGTTCTTTTTTTTTTTTTTTGGCCAGTCCTGGGGCTTGAACTCAGGGCCTGAGCACTGTCCCTGAACCTCTTTTGCTCAAGGCTAGTACTCTACCATTTGAGTCACAGAACCACTTCTGGCTTTTTCTGTTTATGTGGTACTGAGGAATTGAAGCCAGAGCTTCATGCATGGTAAGCAAGCACTCTACTACTAAGCCACATTTCCCAGCCCCACTTCCAGCTTTAATTTTTAATATAGCATACCACACTTTACAATGCTTAATGTAATCATATTAAAGAATTACTATGATCATTTTGTGACTGTCAGACTTACAGTGGTTAATAAATGTTGCCTATAAGAAAACCAGCTTGAAGCCGGATGCCAGTGGCTCTCACCTATAAGCCTAGCTACTCAGGAGGCTGAGATCTGAGGATTGTGACTCAAAGACAGCCCAGGCAGGAGTCTGTGAGACTCTTCAATTAACCACTCAAAAACTGGAAGTGGAGCTGTGGCTCAAATTGGTAGAGCTCTAACAAAAGAGCTCAGGGACAGTCCCCAGAGGCCCTGAGTTCAAGCCCTATGACCAACAAAAAACAAAACACAAGAGTTAAAAATGGTTATAACTTAAATGGTCATAACCAGTAGGGTGGTGGCAGTGAATTGCTGTAATCCTAGTTACTTAGGCGACTGAGATCTGAGGATCATCGTTCAAAGCCATCCTAAGCAGACAAATTGAGATGGTTATCTCCAACTAAGCAGCAGCAAAAATACTGCAAATGGAAAGGTATGAGAAGGCCCTACATTCAAATCCCAGTGCTGTCAAAAAGAAAAAAACAACCAACAAACCAAAAAACAGCAAACCAAAAAACAAAAACTTATGGATTCCTAGAAAAGTTCCTATAAATTAATTAAAATACTCCCCTCTACCTCCCCCCCCCCCCCACCTCAGGAGCAGGGGGTTGGTTGTGGGGCTTGAAGTCAGGGCCTAGAGTTTTTCTATTCAAGACTTCCTACTCTACTTCTTTGAGCCACAGTGCTACTTCCAGCCTTTTCTGTTTATGTGGTATAGAGGAATTGAACCCAGGGCTTCATGCATGCTAGGCAAGCACTCTACCACTAAGCCACATTCCCAGACCTCATTCTTTGACTTTAAGAACCAGAGGAAGAGCTAGAGAGAAGGGCTTGAATCCAGGGCCTCATGCTCAGTTTTCTCACTCACAGTTGGCAGTCCACCCCTTGAACCACATCTCTAGTTTGGCTGGTACTTAAGACTAACTCAAGCCGGGCGCTTGGTGGCTCATGCCTGTAATCCTAGCTACTCAGGAGGCTGAGATCTGAGGATCTCTGTTCAAAGCCAGCCCGGGCAGGAGAGAGAGACCGTGAGACTCCTATCTCCAATAAACTACCAGAAAACCGGAAGTGGCGCTGTAGCTCAAGTGGTAGAGCGCTCGCCTTGAGCTGAAGAGCTGAGGGACAGCGCCCAGGCCCAGAGTTCAAGCCCCACGACCGACAAAAAAAAAAAAAAAAAAAAAAAAAAGACTAACTCAAGGTCTTACACATGTGATGCACAGGTTCAACCACAGAAATATATCCCCAGCTGGTTGAGTGTATTTTTAATTATTATGGAATGATATAGTGACACAGAGACATTACTTCATGGTTCTTAACTTTCTTTGGATAAATACCTGTCTTTGTTGCAAATCACATCGATCAAGAACAAATTTTTTCCAGGTTAATTTTTAATTTTATTCTAGTGAGACTTGCCCTTAGTAGGAAATAATTCACATCACAGCTCTTGATTCACATATCTATTTCCCTTTAATGTCTTAGGCTCTAGTTGTGTATGTGTGTATCCTACAGATATTCAGTGTCTCTGGGGACTAGCAGAGTCTCACTTCTGTAACCACAGCCCACATTTCCTTGCTTCTTCAGAATCCTTTCTTCCCCATTTTCTCCCCCACTAACATCTGGCTGGTTTTCGGTAAAGAATGTTAGTGTCAAGAGAGGAAATACTATATAGAGTATGCGAAAGAAAAAAAATAGTGAAAGGCAATATTCTCTCAGGTTGTGGTCGGGAGAAAAACTACATTATTTGACTGTATATATAAAATGCTGTGGATTTTTCTATATAGGAACACACTTTTATTTGCTAAGTTTTAGGTAGATGGTTTCATGGAGCAAAAAATAGATGAGAAAAGGGAAGAGAGGAAAAAAAGAGAAGAGGAAAACAAAGGATTTTTTTAAAAAAAATCTTATTTTTCTGTGCCAGTACTGATGCATGGGTATTGTCACAGAGGTTTTTTTGCTTAAGGTCTACTACTTTGGCTGAAGTAGTAGCTCTCCACTTTCAGCTTTTCCTGGTTAACTGGATTTTGGTGGTTAATTGGATTTTCCTGCCCAGTATGGCAGTGAGCCTCCATCCTCAGATCTCATCCTCCTGACTAGCTAGAATTAGACAGGAACCAACAACATTAGGCAATAAGGGAATTTACTAACATCCAAGTAACATTTGCATACTTTATTATCTAAGTAAGCTATTAAACCAAAGATGAGCCTAATTTTCTTAAAAATGAGCCAGTTTCAGTGTCTTATAACAGTTTATCATAATCAGTTAACAGTCAATAAAGGCTATAATTACCTGGATATGCATTTTAATTATTGCTTTTCCAATCAGGGTTGCACCAAAGAAGGTCCAAAAAGGTACAAGAAAGTGTCCACATGTTATTCCAGCCAGATCAAACAGAGGATTTGGAATCTATTAAGAAAACAACAACAATTTTCATACAACATTCAAAGACCAATTTAATTTTAACACCCACTGGTATATATTATTTTGTTTTGGGCTTTGTTTAAATTGTAAAACAAATCATAAGTTCCCTGGTTAGTTCTACACTGTTCAGAAGCTGGCTTTCACATTTTTCACAGGCTGTTTTTCAGTATGTTCACAGTGAACCAGGCCTTTTCTTTATTTACTGATGGCCAATGCCTCATAAACAAATCTTCTTCCCTTAAATCACAAGAGAAATGGACAAAGTCCATGGATCTGCAGGTATTGAATCCCATTGACTGGATTCTTGGGCATTTGCTTTGGATTGCTTTCTATGGCAAGGTATGAGTAAAGCATTAAAATTATTATTATTTTTTTCCCAGGGCTGAGAACCGAACCCAGGGCCTTGTGCACACCAGGCAGTCGCCCTTCTGCTGGGCTAAACCCCCAGCCCCAAGCATTAAAATTATTGCAGAAGTTACTTAGGTTCTTTTTTTGGTGCCAGTCCTGGAACTTGAACACAGTGCCTGGGTACTGTCTCTACACTTTTGTGCTCAAAGTTAATGTTCTCCTACAATGTCACAACAACATTTCCGGCTTTTTGGTAGTTAATTACAGACAAGACTCTTATAGACTTTCCTGCCCAGGCTGCTTTGAACTGTGATCCTCTTGAGTAGCTAGAATTATAGGTGTGAGTCACCACTGCCCAGCAAGTATCCTAAATTTTTTAGACTGAAATATGAATATTACCTGAAAGTGTTCACATCTTTAACAAGCATTTTTATACATTCAAAATTAATTTACAGATGAATGTTCTTGACATTTAAAATTTCATAATTTCCTTTATATTTGCCAGTTATGGGCCTTGAACTCAGGGCCTAGGTGCTGTCCCTGGGCTCTTTTGCTCAAGGCTAGTGGTCTACCACTTAGAGCTACAGCATCACTTCCAGTTTTCTGGTGGTTGGTTGGAGATAGGAGTCTCATAGACTTTTCTGCCTGGGATGGCTTTGAACTGTGATCCTTAGATCTCAGCCTCCTGAGAAGCTAGGATTACAGGTGTGAGCCACCAGTACCTGGCTCATTATTTATATTTCATGTTTAGAGAGCTCAAGGCTTTGAGTCCCTGTGACATATTTCAGAAAGAAAATAAAATGTGCAAATATGAGAGCACAGATTCACATGTTTTGAATACTTAGTCCCAGACAGAAAAATGATTTACAATAAATAACTTTTCTCCTTCCTCCCTTTCTTTCCTCCCTCCCTCCCTCCCTCTCTCTCCTTCCTTCCTTCCCTCCCTCCCTTCCTCCCTCTCTCTCCTTCCTTCCTTCTTTCTTGGCTGAATCACTTACAAGTCAATAAATTTAATTTTTTAACTCTGAAAAAGCCCAGATGTTTAAAAACTAGTTGCCATATTTTTTTTTTTAAAGCAATGCTATGACTAAATTAGAATTCAAGAATTATTTTGTCGGGGCTGAGAAGGAGGCTCAGTGGTAGAGCACTTGCCTTGCATGCATGAGGCCCTGGGTTCGATTCCTCAGCACCACATAAGCAGAAAAAGAAGTGGTGCTGTGGCTCAAGTGGTAGAGCACTAGCCTTGAGCTGAAGAGCTGAGGGACAGAGCCCAAGCCCAGAGTTCAAGCCCCATTACTGACAAAAAAAAAAAAAAAAGAATTCTTTTGTCAGTAACACTCTGATTCAATAAATTGTCTTTTTAAATGTAAATTAAAATACTTTATGCAATTTATTTTCTTATAACCATGTTGTAAGCTTTATATCTGCCATCTTATAGTTTCTCATGTTATCCTTACAATTCTATGAATTATAACTTTTCCATTATTCTCAGACTCCACTCCACATTGAAATGCAGGTAAATTTAATGTATGGCATATATAATAAAAAGTAGGATTTGACAGACTTTTGGGTATCTCATTCTACAGTGGATACACTCACAAGAGTATAGTGAATGAGTTTATTTTTAGATATACACTTACTATTATTATTATTGTGCTGGTACTAGGGCTTTAACTCAGGGCCCGGGCACTGTCTAAGCTTTTGTGTTAAAGGCTGGAGCTTTACCACTGTGACCCACAGCTTTACTTCCAGTTTTCTGGTAGTTAATTAGAGTCTCACAGACTTTACTGTCTGAGCCAGCTATGAACCAAGATCCTCAGATCTCAGCCTTTTGAGTAGCTAGGACTATAGACATAAGCCACTAGCACCTAGTGTTAGATATTGTGTTAAGGGCTTGATGTTATCAACATAATTCTCACAACCCTATATGATATCATACTAATTTTACATAGGAAAATAATGAAAGAAATCATGTCATTTGTCTTAGGCAAAGGCAGCAAAGTAAGAGTTGAACAACTCTTGGAAGTTTGTGCCTTCTAAGCTTGTTCTCTGGGTTTCTAAATTAATGATATCATTACCTATTAGACATTTCAACATAATACCATAGAAGCCATATAGGCTTCTATAGTATTTTAGCTGTTTCTCAGTACTTCAGGATCCATAAGGAGATGGAATATGTCTTGAACCTCTTATTTATTTATTTATTTATTTATTGGGTCCGGTTGTGGGGCCTGAACTCTGGGCCTGGGTGCTGTCCCTCAGCTCTTTCAGTTCAAGGCTAGCACTTTACTACTTGAGCCACAGCGCCATTTCCAGTTTTTTTCTTTTTGCTTATGTGGTGCTGAGAAATCGAACCCAGGGCCTCATGCATGCAAGGCAAGCGCTCTACCACTGAGCCACCTTCCCAGCCCTGAACCTCTTTTTTAAAATACTTTTTATTTTAGCTGGGCGCCAGGGGCTCACGCCTGTAATCTTAACTACTCAGGAGGCTGAGATCTGAGGATCGCCGTTCAAAGCCAGTCTGGGCAGGAAAGTCCGTGAGACTCTTATCTCTAATAAACCACTAGAAAACTGGAAGTGGCGCTGTGGCTCAAGCTGTAGAGTGCTCGCCTTGAGCTGAAGAGCGCAGGAGAGTGCCTAAGCCCAGAGGTTCAAGCCCCATAACTGACCAAAAATAAAAAAATTAAAAAAAAAATTTTTTTTAACAGTGCTAAAGAGGGCCTTGTGCAGTAGTTGAACATCCTACCACTGAACTGTATCTTCAGACTCCTTTTAAACCTTTACTCCTAGAACAAAGTGGCTAATATAAAGCATATTATGAATACTTACGAGTTTGGTATCGTATTGATATATGGTCTAAAAATCCCTGTATCAGCCTTTGCAGTAAAGTGTCTTATTTCTATTTTTACATCTTTGCCTCTCTGCCTCCTTCTCCCCCTTCTCTCTTTCTCCTTCTTTCCCTCTCTCTCTCCCTTCCCTGTCAATAGACATGGTCTTGCTAAGCAATCCAGTCACAAGCCATCAATCCCTGGTCCTCCTGCTTTAGCCTCTGCAGTGCTGGAACGCAGGTCTTCACTACCATATCCAACGTATGTTCCATTTTTAAAAATAAGAAAATCTGGGCTCTAGGAGTAATGTGAGTGACATTATACAGTTAAGAGGCATACCTGGTTTATGAGTTAAGGCAGCCTGACTCTATAGTGTATTCTCTTTCTAGTCTATTCATTCTATAACTTGTTCGTGAAGTTATAATTAGCTTATGAAAATTCCAGGTATTACCACCAGAGCCTGCAGAAAGTCATCTAGATATATTCTGGCATTTGTTTTACTAAGATAAAGGCGAGTGCAAAGATGCAATATTTGTGACTTAATATATAATTAATAGTTATATCAATAATTTTTCAAATTTTATTTATAATTAAAGTTTATAGCTTATCAACTAGGTGCTTAGATATTTTGGCTAATCTGTCATTCAATTGCCAATAATTGTATATATGCCACTAAGAGAGACTGAACAAACTGGCCTATATTATAAATAAGTTTTTTTTTTTTTTTTTTTGGGTCCGGTAGTGGGGCCTGAACTCTGGGCCTGAGTACTGTCCCTCAGCTCTTCAGCTCAAGGCTAGCGCTCTACCACTTGAGCCACAGCACTACTTCCGGCTTTTTTTCTTTTTGCTTATGTGGTGCTAGGGAATCGAACCCAGGGCCTCATGCATGCAAGGCAAGTGCTCTACCACTGAGCCACCTTCCCAGCCCCTAAATAAGTTTTTATATTAGAAAAGGATGAGAATAAAAACTAATTCACGAAGGAACGACAATTTCACAAATCTGAAATTAAAACATTTTCAGACAAAAATAGCTTCATTACAATCAAAGTTGTCCTTAGCTTTGCTTCAGATACTGCCAATATCAAAGCCAGGAGATAAGGTTTCTTAAGATGAATGTTATATGAATTCTTCCAAATAACTAACACTAGAAACTTTAGAAAAAGACTTTCTCTCTACTACTTTGTGGAACATTATGCTAAAACTAATCTATGTAATTTAAGGGTAGGGATGGGATAGGGAAGATGGAAGAGAACAATAGAGGGGGTAACAGTGATCAAGAAGCACTATACTCATAAACTTATTTATAAAATTGTAACCTCTTCATACACTTACTTAATAATAAAGAAAAAAGTCTTAAAAAACAAAAGTTCTGGGGGTGGTGGTGGGAGATGGGAAGTGATGGGAAGGGAAAACAAAGGAGGAGGCAACAATGCTTGATAAGAAATGTACTCATTACCTTGCCCATGTAACCCTTCTGTACGGTATTTTCACAATAAAAAATTTAAAAAAAGTTCTCACTTTTAATACAACTCACTTACTGAAGCACATGCCAAAATCCCAAAAAATCCAACTTTTTGTACTAGATTTTGAACTGCCAGTTTAGCCCGTGAAGCAAAATCCTGTAAAAAGAAAGACATTAAAACATTAATGGGTTATATTAAATTATATTATCATAAAAACTGATAGCATTGATTTTTCTTCTTCTTCTTCTGCCAGTTCTGGAGCTTGAACCCATGGCCTGGGTGCTTTCTCTGAGCTTTTGTGCTCAAGGCTAGTGCTCTATATTTGAGGCACAACTCCACTGCTTTACTTCCAGCTTTTTGGTGGTTAATTGGAGATAAGAGTCTTACAGTGCTTGCTTCAGCAGCACATATACTAAAATTGGAATGATACAGAGAAGATTAGCATGGCCCCTGCACAAGGATGACAAGCAAATTCGTGAAGCCAGACCCAAAGAAACACAGGTCCCACATTTCCCTTATTTGTAATAATTAGTACACATCTAGGATAATCTTAGCAGAAGAGCACAATATCTCAATAGCTATGTATATATGACCATATATGATGATGTTAGGTAAAATGAACTCTAAGCCATGAACACAAGAGGTTTTTCTTGTTTTAATGTACTATGTGATTTTTTTTTTTTGCCGATTGTGGGGCCTGGGAGGGCTAGTACTCTACCACTTGAGCCACAGCGCCACTTCTGGCTTTTTCTGCTTATGTGGTGCTGAGGAATCAAACCCAAGGCCTCATGCATGCAAGGCAAGCACTCTACCACTGAGCCACCTTCCAAGCCCCTAATGTTCTTTTTCTAGGTTGATCCCAATTCTATCACACAAATTATGTAGTCTCTAACAAATGATAGAAAATTGACTTTTCTACATATGGTATACACAAGAGCAACAGAGAATTGCATCTGGATAAGTGCTCTGGTGCCTTAATTTCAAGGCTTTAGAATTTTCTATTTATTTAAACATGACTGTTAGTACCAACATTTCACATTAGTACCATTTTTCCATTACACAAACATATATATCATGGGGCATTGTTCACTTGGTATAGTAAACACAAGGCCTCAAGTTCAATGTCTAGTGCTGCCAAAATATAAAAGTTCATAAAAAGGGAGACATAACCATATATAAAAATGTAAAGTGGAAAAGAGGTATTGTATTAGTCACATTATATACAGAAAAGAAAGATTAAACATTACACAGATCACCTGTATCTGTTTATGCTATTCTCTTTCCTTTTACAAATAAAGATAGTTAAGACTGGATATGCTCAAAAAAAATTGTTTTTTGAGATGGGATCTTGCTATGGTTCTCCTTGCCTCAGCCCTTCAAGTAATGGGGATTATAGGCATGTACTAAGAACATGTTTTAAAAAAAATATCCACTCATGACCTTACCTATGTAACTGTAATCCCTGTGTAATACAAATAAGTAAAAATCCAGGGCTAGGGTGTGACTCAGGTTATAAGAGTGTCTGTCAAAAAACAAACAAAAGCCATCTTAAACTATACAGTAGTATGCAACTGTAGTTCCAGCACTCAGGCAGAGCAGGAGGTTTGAGAGTTTGAGGCCAGCCTGAATAGCAAGCAAGATTCTGTCACTAAATCTATCAACCAAACAATCCTGAGAAAGAAGTCAATTCATTACAGGAATACTAAGAAAGGAGAATAAAACAGAGAAGGTAAGAATAAAGGAAACAGACTTGTTCTTTCAGATGCCTGAGTGCCCACCATCATTTAACCTTCAAGGTGCTTCCCCAATCTTTATGTCAATGAAAATAAGTTTAGTAGAAACCTCCTTTAACTAATTAATGTTTAAAGAATTAAAGTACCTTCTTAAGGAGTTTTACTTTTTGCTGGGAATGTGGCTTAATGGTAGAGTGCTTGCCTAGCAGGCATGAAGCCTTGGGTTCAATTCCTCAGTGCCACATAAACAGAAAAAGCCAGAAGTGATGCTGTGGCTCAAGTGGTAGAGGGCCAGCCTTAAGTAAAAGAAGCCCAGGGACAGTGCCCAGGCCCTGAGTTCAAGCCCTAGGACTGGTTAAGAAAAAAAAGTTTTATTTTTTAGAAATGGTGAAAGCCATCTACCAAAATGGATTTCATAAATACTCTTAACTATGTAATACACACAGTGACCATGCTACTTTCACTTCCTATAATTTCTTTCCAAGGCTTTCACAATATTCTCAGAATTGAAATTATACACTGAACAACCATGAACATTAGTTGAAATTAAACTAATACAAATTTAAGTTGTTTTCATTAAAAGAAATGAACAGTTACTAAATATATTCTGATTCTTGATTTTTTTCCTTGTCAGTATAATAAAAAAAAATACTTAGGGAAGCACTAGATTAGTGTTCGTTCCAAATCTATAATAAAGTAGTAAATAATAAAGAAGTAACTCATGCTTATATTCTATAAACAGCTATATTTTATCGTATTTTTTTTACGCTGATTGTAATTTTGAAGCCATATCAATAAAATTTACTCATATATAGTTTTAAAGGTTTTTTTGTTTTTTTCTTTAATGTTTCAGGGTGGGTGGTGAATGAACCTAAGGGCTTCATGTGCTTTGGTCTACCACAGCAATACCATGAAACATTAGTCTTTTATTGTACAAAATGTTCTACATGTACTAATTTTGTTTTCCTTGGTGCCCTATATCATTCAAAATAAACATATCTTTTTCTGCTCTTGGGGCTTGAACTCAGGGCTTGAGTGGTGTCCGTGAGCTCCTTCTGCTCAAGGCTAGCTCTCCACCAAGCCACACTGCCACTTCTGGCTTTTTCTGAATAGTTTATTGGCGGAAGTGGTGCTGTGGCTCAAGCGGTAGAGTGCTGGCCTTGAGCTGAAGAGCTCAGGGACAGTGCCCAAGCCCAGAGTTCAAGCTCCACAACCGACCAAAAAACAAAAACTTTCCTGCCTAGGCTGGCTCTAAACCATGATCCTCAGATGTCAGCCTCCTCAGTAGCCAGCAGCTATGCATGAGGCACTAGTGTCCAGTTCTAAAAATATTTTATTAAAAAAAACCCACAAATCAACAATTTCAGTATGTATTAGTTTTATAATATGGCAGATCTTTTAATGTTAATTTTGGAATAATACTGTCCATGAAAATGCTTACATTATCACTTGCCTTTGAAATATAAAGAGGGATAATTTTTCTCTATGTACATTATTTGTCAATAAACTTGACTCTAAACATTCACAAGAAATACCTTCCTATTACCCCAACGCATTCTTTTTACTAAACTTTAAAGAAATCATTTGGAACAAAAATTGCTGTTTTTTTCAAAGTATAACTAAGAATGTATAACAATGATAAACAATATTTTAAAGAAAAAATGGGGAAAGAAGATCATTAAACATATTTGTATGTTATATATTCAATGTTCAAATTAAATACCAAAAGAAAATTAATATTTCATTTTAATCTTTCTGTAGTATTTGTGGGAATTATATACTAAGATCTGACCATCATTTTTCATTTTTTCAAAAACTGTACAACAAAAGCAAATTCCTTTTTATAGTTTCATTTCTCTGTATTCACATTTCACAACTTTTGCTTGTTTCACAATTTAAGTTCCTGGGAAGGCAGTTTCATTTTTTAATATTACTCTAAATAATAACATACATTTGTAATCAGGTTATCATTTTTCTACTTTTTCACAAAAATAAATTATAGATAAATAGAATTACATTTCCTACCCTCAACCATTATAATTTTGTATGTAACCAATCACACTTTCAAAACAATTAGAGACATAGAAGTTCTCCAAGAAACACTAGAAGAAAAACAAGAAGAGGGGCTGAGAAGGTGGCTCAGTGGTAGAGCACTTGCCTTGCATGCATGAGGCCCTGGGTTCGATTCCTCAGCACCACATAAGCAAAAAGAAAAAAGCTGGAAGTGGTGCTGTGGCTCAAGTAGTAGAGCGCTAGCCTTGAGCTGAAGAGCTGAGGGACAGCGCCCAGGCCCAGAGTTCAGGCCCCAGGACTGGCCTCCCTCACCACCTTCCCCCTCCCCCCCAAAAAAAGAAAAACAAGAAGAGTTAGTTATTTCTACCACTGACTTGAAATCTTAAGCCTTGAACTATTAATATTCCTGTACCATTACTGTGTCATAATATATTCCCTACTTAAGATATTTATAATTAAGGAGAAAAACTATAAGGCTAGTTATAATTGGCCTGTAAAATACTAATCTTTGAATCTAGGAATATCAATCTAAATTTAAATATATGAAATGTTTATCTTCAAATGGTAAAAACAAATCTTTTCCATGATGAGTGATAACATAAAAAGACCTCTTTAAAAACAGTGAAGTAGCTAGTCACTGGTGGCTCGTGCCTCTAATCCTATTGTCTGAGGAGGCTGAGATCTGAGAATTGCAATGGAAAGCCAGCTGGAGCAAAAAAGTCCATGAGACTCTTATCTCCAATAAACTACCAAAAAAAGCCAGAAGCAGATCTGTGGCTCAAGTGGTAGAGCTCTAACCTTGAGCAAATGAAACTCAGGGACAGCGACCACGCCTAGAGTTGAAGCCTTAGGACCAGTACCAAGTATAGATCTATTACAACTGTTTGACTAATTAGAACAATTAGTAGTTAGAATAATTAATAGTTATTCTGCAGTCCTTATCTTCTACTAAACTATGATTTTAGGCCAGAATCCCTGGAGGACACACAGCAGTATTAAGAAAGTAGGTTTCTGGCTCATGCCTATAATTCTAGCTACTCAAGAGGCTGAGATCTGAGGATTTCAGTTCAAAGCCAGCCTGGGCAGGAAAGTCCGTGAGACTCTTTCATCTCCAATAAACCACTAGAAAATTGGAAGTGGCGTTGTGGCTCAAGCGGTAGAGTGCTCGCCTTGAGCTGAAGAGCCGAGGGATAGCACCCAAGCCCAGAGTTCAAGCCCCATGACCAACAACAAAAAAAGAAGGTAGGTTTCTATTTAGTATACTATCCATTTGCAAACCCATGAGCAAAAACACAGAAACATATAGTCTGTCAATCCAAGTTTTGATGAAAGGGGACTTTCTAAAGGTACCTTACAAATGGTGTTTGAAACACAAACCTGAAAAAAAAACTTTAATTGGTTAACAAAGGTAGTCTACTGCTCACCCACCACTTATTTTTTCCTATCTGTAAACAAGTGTGGAGAAAATACCAAAGCAGACACAGACAAAAATGAAGACAAACTAAGAAGAGATACATTAATATTTATCAGTGATTTTTTAATAAACTGGTTATATTAATCTCTTATTTTCATTTGAAAATCATGTGGTTCTAATTAGAAGAATTGCTTCTTCATCAAAACAGATAGATTTTTCCCCTATTTTAATTTGATCACTGAGTTAACAAGTATGCCTAGAATATAAACAATGTTAAACTTCCATTATTTTTTCCCTGTGAATAATTTGTTCAAATTTTTCTAGATTCCTTCCTATATAAATACTAATTGTTACAAAAAAGCACTAGAGAGACAAATTTTAGGTGGCTGGACTGAGATTTTTTTTTTTTGGGTCCGGTCATGGGGCCTGAACTCTGGGTCTGGGCGCTGTCCCTCAGCTCTTCAGCTCAGGGCTAGCGCTCTACCACTTGAGCCATGGCACCACTTCTGGCTTTTTTTCTTTTTCTGCTTATGTGGTGCTGAGGAATCGAACCCAGGGCCTCAGGCATGCAAGGCAAGCGCTCTACCACTGATCCACCTTCCCAGCCCGATTGAGATGTTTTTATTCAATCTGTTTTATAAATAAGTCAAGCTAACGACAACAACTTAAGTATAGAAATGAACATGAAAAATGGACAAGCCTGTTATCCTAGGTACTTGGGAGGTAGAGATTAGAGGATTTAAAAGTTTGTGAGATTCCTCTTCAACCAATCATGTGGTATGGGACCAATGACTAGGCATGGTGGTATGCACCTGTTATTTACAACTATGGGGGAAGCAGAATTGCTGAGCACAGTGGCACACACCTGTCATTGTCAGTAATGTGTGTATACACAAGTAGGAGAATTATATCTCAGGTCTGACCTGGAAAGTGATAAGGTGACAGAGTGTATGCCTAGCAAATGCAAGACACTGAACACACACACACACACACACACACACACACACAGACACACGCATGCACACGCACACACGGGGGTGGTGGTGGTGGGAGAAAAGAAAGAAAAGAAAAGAAAAGAAAATGAATGTACAGCCCAGGGCTGGTAGCTTGCTTACACGTTTAATCCTAGCTTCTCAGGAGGCTGAGATCTGATGATGAGGTTCAAAGCCAGCCCAGGGCAGAGAAGTCCTGAGACTCATCTCCAGTTAAAGCTAAATGAGAGTGCTGGGCCCTGTGTTCAAGACCCAGGACTATGCCAAAAAAAAAAAAAAAAAGGGGGCTGGGAAGGTGGCTCAGTGGTAGAGTGCTTGCCTTGTGTGCACAAGGCCCTAGGTTTGATTCCTCAGCACCACATAAGCAGAAAAAAGCTGGAAGTGGTGCTATGGCTCAAGTGGTAGAACGTTAGCCTTGAGCTGAAGAGCTGAGGGACAGCGCCCAGGCCCCATGACCAAAAAAAAGTACAAGGAAAAAATAGCTTTCCAGTGGCCATTCAGTAGCCACATATTAAGTTGCAATTACACTGTAGGAATGAGTTACAGAAATAGAAAAGCCAGAAAAATGAGAGTAAAGTCTGGGAGTGGTGTGGCTAGAGAAGAGTTCAAAATAGAGTAAATACCTCTTGAGAAAGCAAGCAAAAGGAGGCATGAAGAATTCCATCATGCTGGACACCAGTAGCTCCCACCTATAATCCTAGCTACTAAGGAGGCTGAGATTTGAGGATCACAATTCAAAGCCAGCCTAGGCAGGAAAATCTGTGAGATTCATCTCCAATTAACCACTAGAAAACTGGAACTGGTGCTGTGGCTAAAGTGGTAGAGCTCTCGCCTTGAGCTGAGGAGCTCAGGGACAAGGGCCCAGGCCCATGACTGCCAAAAAAAGAAAAAAAGTCCATCATAAGTCATGCTACGTGTGCTGAGAAATTTTAACTACTAAACATTTTAAATGCTACATTTCCTTGCTGACCAAAATGCTACCTTTGATAGCAACACCCAACTATTCTAATAGTTGAAATATTCTGCAACAGAATACATCAAGAGACCACGTAAAATTGCTTAATCTTGATGGCACTTTGTGGTAAAGTCATGAGCCAGCTATGGAAGATGTAGCAGGCTTGCCTTTTCAAAAACTAAGCCTTACTGGGTATAGTAGGTTCACTGTGAAAGGAGAAGCTACAGTTCAGTTACAGTAAACCTTGGTAGATTTGACATGGCCTTTAATGATAAAGAAATGTGTTGAACACATCACTCTTAAGGTTTATTATGATAAAGTTGATCAGTTTAACTCTAGACAAGCACACAAGAGATCCTGAGAGCAGGAAGCTTCTCTGTGGAACTCCTGACGCAACACAAACCATAGCAGTTACTGCCAAGCTTAATGCAAACCCTCTAGAGTCCACGTTGACAAATTCTTTAACAGGCCCTGTGGTTACAGGGAAGCTGGTTTCACTCTGACTCACTCCAGCTCAAACAGTTTACTGGAAATGAAGGGGAGGGGGAATTTTCAGAGAAGTCATGTGATGGCCAGACAAACCACAACCAGCAAAGGTTCAAGAGTCAAAAACAGGTTCCAGCAACAAACTGATATTCACAGGATTCAAATGGCACTCATGAAGTTTTTTATAATCTGTGTGCATATAAAGGAACAGATACTTTATGGAGGGAAAACCAACAGACATTCACATGGTGTAGGCAGTAGCAAACACTTCAAAAGAAAAGGTGTTAAAAGGAAAATAGGAAAAGAATAAAGAATCTTTTGGTTTTCATATTTTCACTTAAATAAATAAATAGAATGTTAAAGCGCCTTAATGAGTGACTAAATAACCATTAAATTCTTTCTCTGTCTAAACTGAAAAGATCAGATATTTTATCATGGTCAAAAACTGAAAAGAACCATTCGTTGAAGAACCTTTTACCTTCCTTTCTTTCTTCCTTCCTTCCCTTTCTCTCTTCTTTCCTTCTCTCCCTCTCTTTTTTCTAGTTTCCTTCCTTCCTTCCTTTTTTTTTTTTGGGGGGGGGGGGGGTCCGGTCATGGAGCCTGAACGCTGTCCCTCAGCTCTTCAGCTTAAGGCTAGCGCTCTACCACTTGAGCCACAGGACCACTTCCAGCTTTTTTCTTATGTGGTGCTGAGGAATTGAACCCAGGGCCTCGAGCATGCAAGGCAAGTGCTCTACCACTGAGCCACCTTCCCAGCCCCCTTCTTTCTTTCTTTCTCTCTCTTTCTTTCTCTCTCTCTTTCCTTCCTTCCTTCTTTCTTTCTTTTCCTCAGGTTCTGGGGCTTAAACTCAGAGGGCCTGGGCACTGTCCTTGAGCTTCCTTTGCTCAAGGCTGGCACTGTACCACTTGAACCACAGTGACACTTCTGACTTTTTCTGTGTATGTAGTACTGAGGAGTCAAATCCAGGGCTTCATGCATGCTAGGCAAGCACTCTACCATTAAGCCACATTCCCAGCCCTTTTTGGAAGGTTTTTTACTATGGAACTATCTATTTCAATGCATAAAAAAAGTCACTAGCCGTAACTATCATAAAGATATCATAAAGAATAAAGAACCTTTTGGTTTTCATATTTTTACTTAATTTGTATAAATAAATTTAAATTTTTGAATAGGGTAAGAATCTTATTTTTTATTTTTTGGGTCCGGTCGTGGGGCTTGAACTCTGGGCCTGGGTGCTGTCCCTCAGCTCTTCAGCTCAAGGCTAGCGCTCTACCACTTGAGCCACAGCGCCACTTCCGGCTTTTTTCTTTTTGCTTATGTGGTGCTGAGGAATCGAACCCAGGGCCTCATGCATGCAAGGCAAGTGCTCTACCACTGAGCCACCTTCCCAGCCCCGGGTAAGAATCTTATTAAGCTAAACTTTTTTTTTTCAGCCTTCAGGAAGTGTAATATAAACTAGTAAAGAGAAAAAACCCTACTTAAATAATTTCAAATAGGCCTTGAAAATTGATTGAATATGCGAGGCAAGGAAGGCAATCGTATGACTAAGATTTTATTCAAATATTTATTTAAATACTTGCTATGTAGCCCAGGTTGGCTTGGATCTTAAATATAAAAACTAATTTACTGTAATCCTAGTCTGGGATTATAGACATGTACCATCACATCTAGCTAGTTTTTAATTTTCTTGGTAATAGGAAATTAATCAAAGATAACTCATATTAACTATTGAGGATAGTAATACTGTTAACAGAAATCAAGAATAAAGAAAAGTTGCCAGGCGCTGGTGACTTACGCCAGTAATCCCAGCTACTCAGGAGGCTGAAATCTGAGGACTGCGGTTCATAGAAAGCCAGGGAAGAACAGACTATGACACTCATTAATTAACCACCAGAAAACCTGAAGTGACAGTGTGTCTCAAAGTGGTAGAGCACTAGCCTTGAATGAAAAAGCTCAGGGATAGCCCTGAGATCAAGGCTTATGACTGACTCCCCCCCCAACCCCCCCAAGTAATTTAACTTTGTAGGAGGCAATTCATAAAATGAAGGAGCAGCTATTTAGATCTGTTATAAATGATGAAAGGATTACTCAAGGACATAGAAAGCTACCTTTATTCATGTCAACCTCCCACAGACATCAAGTTAAAACATGATAAAAAGCCAAGAGCAAACGAAAGTCAGTTTAACAAAAAATACTGCCTAATCTCAATACTATCATCACAAAAAAAATTCAAGTAATCTGAAGGAATCACAATATAAATAAATGCTTTAATAATACTTTTACTGTCAAAACATCTATATGAAATCTTACCATTAGTCAAACAAATTTAAGAAAATAATTACTTTTGAAATTGTTACCTAGTAACAATTTCTAAGCAAAATTCATATGCATCCTTTAACCTACTTGGAAGACACATGACAAAGCAATCAGTGCCAAGTTTTTCTTTTTTCCTGTGATAAACTTATGCTACTAAAATATTTTAACATCAAAAAAAAAAAACAAAAACCACCCCACATTTTCTAACGTACTCTAAAGTAATCTTTGTTTTGTTTGGCTTAATTTTTTGAGACCAGTTCTCACTATGTAGTCTAGTTTGGCCTCAAACTTATGCTCTTTTGGCTCAGCTAATCTGTAAATAACTCACATTATTGATTTTACGTAATTTGTTCTTCTTAACTATGGTTGACCTAACTCTTCCATATTTTAATCACTCTTACCAAACTGAAGATTTTACAAAACCTATGTATCTATGAGCCAATTTAGCACCAAAGTCATATAAACTTTGGATCACCTAAATTGACTGCTAAAGAATTTAAAAATCATAACCAGTAAGACATAACTAAAAAGATGTCATTTTTAAGTTTTTAGATTACCAAACAAAAACTTCATACCTTTTGTATATACTATTAACAACTACAAAAATAAGAAAAAAGATTCAAGTTACAACAACAAGATACAAGGCAAAGATAACATGTTAAAATCATTTGCAAAATACTGTAAGAAAAATTCACAAGTAATTAAAAAGAAAATTTGTTGGATGTTAGTGCCTCAATGTCCTAGCTCCTCAGGAGATTGAGATCTGAGGATCAGGGTTAAAAGACAGCCCAGAGAGACAAATCCATGAGATTCTTTTTTATTTTTTTGGTCAGTTGTAGGGCTTGAACTGTGGGCCTGGGTGCTTTACCTCAGCTCTTCAGCTCAAGGCTAGTGCTCTACCACTTGAGCTACTGCGCCACTTCCGGTTTTCTGGTGGTTACTTGGAGATTAGGGTCTCACAGAGTTTCCTGCTTGGGCTGGCGTTGAACCGTGATCCTCAGCTCTCAGCCTCCTGAGTGGCTAGAATTACAGGTGTGAGCCAGCAGCGCCCAGCAAATCCATGAGATTCTTATCTCCAACTAACCAGCAAAAGAATGGTTGTGGAAGCAAGGCTACAGTGGCTCACGCCAGTAATCCTAGCTACTTAGGAGGCTGAGATCTGAGGATTGCAGTTCAAATTCAGCCCCACAGGAAAGTCTGAGCCTCTTATTTACCATTAACCACTAGAATCTGGAAGTGGCACTGTGACTCAAAATGGTAGAGCACTAACCTCAAGCAGAGCTCAGTGCCTAGACCCTGAATTCAAGTCCCACGACTGATAAATTCTGCATGGGTAGAAGGAAATGTCTTTCTTTTCTCCATCCCCCCCCCCATTTTAACATATTATGGCAAAACAAATCTTTGCTAGAACCTAAAAAATAAAAAAGAGTTGAGACATAGTGGTTATTAGCCTACTGGTTGAGTACATGTTACCTACACGTTTTACTTTATAAACATAAGCCAGTGATCCCAGCTCTAAAAGGAAGAAAAGGAATTGAGTCTACTTTGGGCTACACAGCAAAACTAGGTCTCAAAAAACTCCAAAATTTCAGTGGCTTAGTGGCAAAGTGTTTGCCTTGCATGCATGAGGCTCTAGGTTCAATTTCTCAATACCACATAAACAGAAAAAGCTGGAAGTGGTGCTGTAGCTCAAGTGATAGAGCACTAGCCTAGAGCTGAAGAGCTGAAGGACAGTGCCCAAATCCAAAGTTCAGGCCTCATGAAAGACAAAAAACAAACAAACAAACAAACAAAAAACCCTCCAAGTCTACCTGGTGGCTCACACTTGTAATCCTAGTTACTTAGGAGCCTGAGATCTGGTAATCCTAGTTACTTAGGAGCCTGAGATCTGAGGATTGCGGTTCAAAACCAGCCTGGGCCAAAAAGTCCGTCAGACTCTTATCTCCAATTAACTACCAGAAAATTGGAAGTGGCACTGTGGCTCAAGTGGTAGAGTGCTCACCTTGAGAGCTGAGGGACAGCACCCAGGCCCAGATTTCAAACCCCACAACTGACCAAAAAAAAAAAAAAAAAAAAAAAATATATATATATATAAGTTGAATATAGTAATAGTTCACAGTTTTAACAAACAAAACCAAAAATTTATCTTTGCTGAGCAACAACAAGAAACTCTAACTAATGTATTAAAACACTAATACTTTCTCAGATAATCAAGTCTTCTATCTTATGCCTTCAACAACAAAAATATAAATGAAAAAAATTTGAATTCCATATAACCCCCCTTGTCTAAAATCAGGAAAAAAAAAATCATATTATCTGAAATTTATAGTAAACCATAAAATTAATGGAAATTACTAAAAAGTATAAAAAGAAAAATCAAATCACATATAGGAGAAAAAATTTAAAATTTCATTTTCTGTACTATAAATCTTGATTAAAAAATGCTAAATGGTAGGACTGGAAATGTGGCTTAGTAGTAGAGTGCTTGCCTACCATTCATGAAGCCCTGGGTTCAATTCCTCAGCACCACATAAATAGAAAAAGCTGAAAGTGGTGCTGTGGCTCAAGTGATAAGGGTGCTAGCCATGAGCAAAAGAAGCCAGGACAGTGCCCAGGCAGGCCTTCAAACCCAGGACTGGCAAAAAAAAAAAAAAGACTAAATTATGGTAAACACTGCACTAATCTCACAGTCAAAAACTTGGGTTGGGTTTTGTCTCTAAGATTCACTGGCCTTATATATTCCAGGGTGTGTTTTTAAATTCAAATCAGGGATAAATCTGGCTCAGTGATGCTTATAGTCTCAACTACTATTGAGGAGTAAGGAGGATCACTGAAGTTTGTTTGTTTGGCTGAGCCTGGACAACACTTCTAGACCTCTGCTCTACTGAAAAAAAAAACAAAAAAACCCCACCAAGAATAATAAATACCTTTTACTTACTAGGGATACACGTGGACCCATTGCAACAATGAGATGTGCAAGTCCTTATGTCGAAAAAGGAACTTTACAACTTTGGTGGGGGGGATCGGGTGGGCCGAGGGGGGGAGTATGGGAAGGGATGGGAAAGGGAAACAAAGAGGAGGCAACAATGCTTGATAAGAAATGTACTCATTATCTTGCCCAGGTAATTATAACTCCTCTGTATGGTATTCTCACAATAAAAAAAGAAAAAGAAAAAAAAAAGAATACCTTTTACTGTACAGTTACAGTTGAGTAATTCACTCAAGTATGGTTTTTATTGATCTTAAAAGAAAAATAGTGAAGATCACAAAGTTGCATAGATGAATTACTCTTTTCTCTTTAATCGTATTTATTTAATTATTTTATATTTTACATATTGGCTGACAAGTACATGTAAATGAAATTTTGGTAAAAAATTTTAATAAAAATTTCATAAAGAATATACATATTGTTTTCTGCCAGGTGCTAGTGGCTCACAATTATAATTCTAGCTAGACAGCAGGCTGAGATCTGAGATTGCGATTCATAGCCAGTCTGGGCAAATACATTCAAAATTATTATATTCAATTAACCATCAAAAAGCTGGACGTAGCCAGGCACTGGTGGCTCACGCCTATAATCCTAGCTACTCAAGAGGCTGAGATCTGAGGATCACCGTTCAAAGCCAGAAGTGGCACTGTGGCTCAAGTGGTAGAGTTCCCCTTGAGCTGAAGAGCTGAGAGAGAGTACCCAGGCCCAGAGTTCAAGCCCCACAACATCTTCTTATTACTAATTTGTCTGGAAAACTTGCCACTGGCGCCCGGCAAGGCAGTGTTCTTTAGTGCAACTATTAACCATTTTGTGTTAATAATAACCTTTTTGAAGATTAGTGTTCTATCCCCCACACCCATTCTTACTTGTGGAGTCTCTCCATTTTCCAGCATCTCTTCAAATTCCTGATATTCCTCATCGTCTGGTTCAGCACCTGAGAGGCGAGCTGCCCTGGCCATGAAATATGGAGGTAGCTCTCCAATCGCTGTACCGATACCCTAGGGTGTTAAAACCAAAATATTTGCAATGACTTCCGTTTCCAACATAATGACACTGAACAGATTAAATTTATCCTTTTCTATGTCAGCAAAAACATTATGGAAAAGGGGGAAGCATACATTACATGACCAGAAGGGTAAAAGTTTGAGTCCTGGCTCTATTCTGACCTATATGATATAAATCAAGAAGGCAGACATAAAACTCGTAAGACAATCCTGGCACATACAGACACTAATAGGTATCTGATATTATTATATTCACTAACAGGTTCTGATATTTTTCTGTTTTTCTCCTTCTTTTCTTTTATAGCTTTTTTTGTCCCTAGAGATGAGGACTGAACTCAGGGTCTTGAGCTAGCTAGGCAGGCGCTCTTCTGCTGAGCTAAACCCGTAGCCCCTCTTCTTTTTTTCTATTAGCTAAATGATCTGGTAGTAAAAAAAAAAACAAAAAAAACACTAGTACATAGGTTAATTAATATTCTCCAGGAAATTTGACATTTAAAATGTTTTCTTTACTCTCAACATAATACTTTTTTTTTCTGTGTTAAAACTGAAAACATGGGATCAGGAAGCCCCTTGAAAACTCAACATAAAAATGGACAAATTTGGGGCCAGGGTGGGGGTGGGGGGAGGGAGGTTGTAGTTGTGAAGATGGGAGGGAAGGGATGGTAGAGGAAAAACAAAGGAGAAGGCAACAATGCTTGATAAGAAATGTACTCATTATCTTGCTCATGTAACTGTAACCCCTCTGTACAGTATTTTCACAATAAAATAACATGGGCAAATTCGGACTAGGAATGTGGCTTAGTGTTAAGAGTGCTTGCCTTGCATGCATGAAGTCCTGGGATCGATTTCTCTGTACCATATAAACAGAAAGAGCTGGAAGGGATGCTGGGCTCAAGTGGTAGAGTGCTAGCCTGGAGCAAAAGAAGCTCAGGGACAGTGCCCAAGCCCTGAGTTCAAGCCCCAGGACTGGCAAATATATTAGAAAAAAAAAATCTTCAAAAACGAAAGTCTTCAAAATGACAGGAACATGAGTCACTCTATGTTATGAAGAAATTAAACGTAAAATGTATCTTTTTAAATTTTTTATATCTTAAGATATAAGAATGAAAACAAACTTTGATGAATCAGAAACTTGGTTTAGACTTAAGTAGCTTAAATATGTAATAGGCTATAATGTCACAGGCACACAGTGGTCTCCAGGGAAATTCTGAACGTTGAACCAGACAGACCTGGTTCTCTAAGTCACAGTGAATGAAAAACTTTTGCTAATTGTCAAAGCAACTTTATTATTTTTATTTGTTTTTATTTTTTGAGCCATAGCACCACTTCCGATTTTCTGGTGGTTAATTGGAGATAAGTTTATGGACTTTCCTGTCCAGGCTGGCTTTGAACCGTGATCCTCAGATCTCAGCCTCCTGAGTGGCTAGGATTACAGGTGTGAGCCACCGGTAGCCAGCCTCAAAAGCAACTTTAATCTTTTCAGTTTGCTATGTGCTAATGCGCTGTCTCCAAATACAGAGAGAGAGAGAAAATGAGAGAGGAAGAGGGAAGGGTAACATACATATACAGAAGGATAAGGATAAAACACAAATCATAAATTGCTAAACAAGAAAAGTTAATGATGGTCAACTATGAAGGACTACAGAAAATTAATCATTATTTAAAAAACTGGAACAGGTATGGCTAAAGTAGCTGAAGTCCTGAGTTCAAGCTTGAGTACCACTAAAAACATTATTTCAAAAAGTATTAAGTTAGCCAGCCAGGTGCAAGTGGCTCACCCCTGCAGTCCTAGCTACTCTGAGGATCATGGTTCGAAGCCAGCCTAGGCAGGAAAGTCCATGAGACTCTATTCTCCATTAAACTACTCAAAAAAGCCTGAAGTGGCTCTGTGGTTCAAGTGGTAGAGTGCTAGCTAGCCTTGAGCAAAAGAAGCTCAGGGACAGAGCTCAGGCCCTGAGTTCAAGCCCTACAACTGACAAAACAAAACAAAAAAAGTTAATAAGGAAGTCACACAATGAACTGAACTGTAATCAAGAACTCTGTACTAAGCTGGCAATTTGTTACACTAATTTAATTGTGTTCATGTTTCTCATTAACAAGAAACAAGAATGGTGATCATGTCAGTATATATTATTATACAAATATATAAAGAAAATATATACTGAATGCCAATGCTTCATGGTTGTAATCATAGCTAATCAGGAGGCTGAGATCTGAGGATCGCAGCCAGCCTGGGCAGGAAAGGTTGTAAGACTCTTATCTCCAATTAACCACCAGAAAACCGTAACTGGCACTGTGGCTCAAGTGGTAGAGCGCTACCTTTGAGCACAAAAGCTTAAGGACAGTTCTAAGACCATGAGTTTTATCTTCAGAACCAGTACAAAAAAACCCACAGAAGATTAATGACATTAAATTTATAAAACATGTAATTAATATAATGAATTTGCTTGCATTGTTTAGAAAAGGGCAACAGGAAACGACTTATTTTCCTCTTTCATATTCAACAAATTCAACGGATTATGGCATTTCCTTAATACTTTTATTTTTTTTGCTGGTCCTAGGTGCTGTTCCTGAGCTTTTTCAAATGCTAGTGCTCTACCACTTGACCCACAGCTCTACTTCTGACTTTGGAAGTTTTTTGGAGATAAGAGGTTCATGAACTCTCTTGTCCAGGCTGGCTTTGAGCCATAATCCTCATATCTAAGCTTCCTCAGTAGCTAGGATTATAGGTATGAGCCACAGTTGCCCGGCTATAATAATAATAATAATAATTATCATTATTATTATTTTTGTCAGTCATGGGGCTTGAACTCAGAGCCTGGAAGCTATCCCTGAGCTATATTGCTCAAGGCTAGTACTCTACCACTTTGAGCCACAGCTCTACTTTTGGTTTTTAGGTGGTTAATTGGAATTAAGTCTCATGGACTTTCCTGCCTGGGCTTGGCTTTGATCCTACATCCTCAGATCTCAGCCCCCTGAGTAGCTAGGATTACAGACATGAGCCATCGCGCCCAGTTTCAATTCAGTGTTCTTATTAAATCAAGAAACTATCTTTTATCTATTGCTGGTGTTGGGCTTATAAATAAGAAATAGATCACTACTTCTCTGTACAGTATCTTTACAAGAAAAAAAATACAAAAAAAAAAATAGATCACTGGACTAGGGAACCCAGCTCCATGGCAGGGGTCTTACTTATTAGTAAGTACCAAATTTTTTATTTGATCCCCTCCCTTCAAAGCTAAAACTGCCTCTGCCCCCTTTAAGGGCATACTGTTTATGGCTATTTGAATGAACCGAGAGGATTTTTTTGGGGGGGTGGGGGTGGCATGCTGGAGATTGAATTCAGGGATTAGTTAAAATTTTGAAACAATCTGTTAAAAATGACAGGTATATAAACTTAAAAAATCCAAATGATGAATTAAACAATTTAAATGGTAATAATTTGAAGTCTTTAACAAATAAAATCAATATATTCCTAACTGATAGACACACAAATTTAGGCATATAAACAAAACCAAATCTAGTTCAAGCCCCATGACCGACAAAAAAACAAAACAAAACAACAAACAAAACCAAATCAACTTGAGTGAATTAAAAGATAACTTTCTTTTTTTTTTTCATGGTGACATTGTTTTTTTTTTTTTATTTTTTGTGAACATACTGTACAGAGGGGTTACAATTACATGGGCAAGATAATGAGTACATTTCTTATCAAGCATTGCAGCCTCCTCCTTTGTTTACCCTTCACATCCCTTCCCAGCCTCCCCCCACCAAAGTTGTAAAGTTCGTTTTCGACATGACAACTTGTACTTCTCATTGTTGCAACGGGTCCACCTGTATCCTTAAACGACTTGTTTTTCCCCATCTCCTCCACAAATTATACCGACATCTAAAAGATACTTTCTATTGACAGTATAATCCAAAAAATTCTTAAAATAAACCTAAGAAAATCACAGAGAATAATTAATGTATCTAGAAGGAAGATCTCATTTATAACTGTATAGTTTGAAACCATTACTACAAAAAAAGCTGAGTTTATGGATGAAATATTAGACCATACTTTAACATTGAAGCGACTCCATAAATGAAGAGTATTCTAAGAACAATACTTTAATCTAAGAATAAGCTATATTAACATGACACATGACACAGGGTCTCATAGACAGGTTGGCCTCTTAATCCTACTACCTCAGTCTTCTAAATGATAGGACTACAGCTATGTGCAACTACACCTACTCTATAATTGGTCAGCTGGTATTGACTAAGTATATAAACACTGGAACAAATTTTATAACAGTATAGTTACATCATTTACATTCCATTTTCCTTTGCTGCTGTTGTCTTTGTGTGATCGGTTGCTTTGTGGTATACACTTTGTGGCTTACTTGCAAAAGTAAGTTTTGCCAAGGCTCTAAAAAGTTCTCTCTGCCTTAGAAATTGACATCTGGTCATTTCATGAAGTATATGTTTGAATTTGATTTCAAAAGGCTTAATACAGTATATCAAGGTGGTAAGGTATCAGACAAATATGAAAATGCACAACTTACCCACATACAGGCCTCAATTCTAACTTTTGAGATGATACTCCACAAAGAAATGGCTCCTTCAGTGCCCTCTTCATCTGGACAGATAATCTGATCAGGATAGGGTGGCTCAGGAAAATTGACTGAGTTGCATTCATAAGCAGCTAATGTAACTGAAGCTATATGTGGACCCTACAAAAAAAATAGAAAAAACTTCAGTTGAGAAATATTAATGAAGGAAGAATACCTATGTATGTTAACATAAATATATATTGTAAAGAAGTTTGGCTTTTAAAGAAAATTATTCTGTTTAAGTACGCATTTCAAAATGCAGCTGGTATGAACAACTTGTGATGGATATAGATTATTCTTCCATTTAATGATGAAACACTAGGTGAGTTAGGATAAAGATGCATTTTTTAATCAAATAGGAAGAGGTAAAACTGTTTTAACTATCTTAGGAAAAAATCCAAGTTTGTATTTCTTCTTTTTTTTTGGTCGTGGGGCTTGAACTCTGGGCCTGGGCGCTGTCCCTCAGCTCTTCAGCTCAAGGCGAGCACTCTACCACTTGAGCTACAGCACCACTTCCGGTTTTCTGGTGGTTTATTGGAGATAGGAGTCTCATGGTCTCTCCTGCCCGGGCTGGCTTTGAACCGTGATCCTCAGATCTCAGCCTCCTGAGTAGCTAGGATTATAGGCGTGAGCCACCAGCGCCCGGCTCAACAAGTTTGTATTTCTTTAGGCAAAAACCAAATTCCAAATGCATCGATAATATAAAAGCAATGTAAAAGAATGAAAGTAACCAGTTATTTGATAATCTCCTACATACATAACATACCGCTAGGCTCTCATCTTAGCCCTTTGCATGCACCCGTACCTGTATATCAATCCTGGAGCTTGAACTCAGGGCACAGGCACTGTCCCTGAACTTCTTTTGCTAAGGTTAGTGCTCTACCTTTTGAGCCTTTGAGTTCCATTTCTAGCTTTTTGGTGGTTAACTGGAAACAGAATGGTAAGAACTTCTCTGCCAGGGCTGACTTTGAACCAGGATCTTCAGATCTCAGCTTCCTGAGTTCCTAGGATTACAGGTGTGAGCAACTGGTTCCTGGCTTTGATTTCTATTTTATAAATCCATATCTGTTCATCAAAATGTTATTCCCTGTGATATAAAGTTTCCAAGAACCTGGTTAGGTATAATTTGAAAATATTACCTTTTTTCTGTACTTAAAAACAGTTGCTGGGGCTGGGAAGGTGGCTCAGTGGTAGAGCGCTTGCCTTGCATGCTCGAGGCCCTGGGTTCGATTCCTCAGCACCACATAAGCAAAAAGAAAAAAGCCGGAAGTGGCGCTGTGGCTCAAGTGGTAGAGCGCTAGCCTTGAGCTGAAGAGCTGAGGGACAGCGCCCAGGCCCAGAGTTCAGGCCCCAGGACCGGACCAAAAAGAAAAAAACAAAAAACAAAACAAAACAAAACAGTTGCTGAGGGGCTGGGGAAGTGGCTCAGTTGGTAGAGTGCCTGCCTTGCATGCATGAGGACCTGGGTTTGATTTCTCAGCCCCACATAAGCAGAAAAAGCAGGAAGTGGCGCTGTGGCTCAAGTGGTAGAGCGCTAGCGTGGAGCTGAAGAGCTGAGGGACAGCACCCAGGTCAGGAGTTCAAGCCCCACGACCGACAAAAACAAAAACAAAGCTCCCCCCCAAGAAACAGTTGCTGATGCAACTACCTAACATACCTTTTTCAATTATTCTAAAGTAATGATAAAGTATGAACCTAATAATAGTAAATTTTTCTTTTCTTTTGCAGTCCTTGGGCTTGAACTCAGGGTCTGGGCACTATCCCTGAGGTTCTTCTGCTCAAGGCTAGCACTCTACCACTGCAGCCACAGCGCTACTTTTTGTTTATGTGATACTGAGGAATCGAACCCAGGGCTTCATGCATGCTAGGCAAGCACTCTACCACTAAGTCACATTCCCAGCCTGTAAGTTTTTCTTTAAAAGTAGTATTTCACACAATTTATGCTGCTTTGTTCCTTCGCTCTAAAATACTACAAATTAGCATGAGGGCCTGGGTTCAATTACTAAGCACCACATAAGCAGAAAAAGCTGAAAGTGGTTCTGTGGCTCAAGTGATAGAGCGCTAGCCTTGAGCTGACAAGCTGAGGGACAGTGCCTAGGCCCAGAGTTCAGGCCCCACAACCGACAAAAAACAAAAACAAAAAAAACCCTGAAATTAAAATAATATATTAATGTTGTCAAGAGCTAGTGGCTCATGCATGTAATCTGGAAGCTACTTAGGAGGCTGAGATCTGAGAATTGCAGTTCGAAGCTAGCCTGGCAGGAAAGTCTATGAGACTCTTATCGCCAGTTAATCAGAGAAAAAGCTAAAAGTGCCACTGGTGAGCTCAGGTGGCAGAGTGCTAGCCTTGAGCTAGGACTGGAGGTAGGTGTGTGTGTGTGTGTGTGTGTGTGTACTTAGATGTGTGACAACTATTTGTTGTTGTTGTTGTCCCTGGGGTATTTTTGGCATAATTTCAGGAATGATGCATTTTGTAGGACAGTTTAAATTCTGAATTTGTTAGGCATGGTGGCACATATCTACACTCCTACTAGCATTGGAAGCTGAGGCAGGAGTATTTCCAGGTCAAGGTTGGCATCGTTTTGCTACATAGATGTTAAAGCAGCAAGAACAAACTGAAGGCTTTAAAAAACAATAAAAATTTATTGTAGACTGAATTAATAATATATTGCTACTACTGAAGCTAGAGTAGAAATGGATTCCATAGAATTTAGTACTTTTTCAGTCACTAAAACTTCCTACTTTATACTACTCAAGAAAGATTGTAGGGCTGGGAAGTTGGCTCAGTGGTACAGTGCTTGCCTTACATGCATGAGGCCCTGGGTTTGATTCCTGAGTACCACATAAGCAGAAAAAAGGTGGAAGTGGCACTGTGGCTCAAGTAGTAGAGCGCTAGCCTTGAGCTGAAGAGCTGAGGGATAGCGCATAGGCCTAGAGTTCAGGCCTCATGACTGACCCTCCCTCCCCCAAATATATATATAATCTTTTTCCATAGGTAAATACTTCTATCTGTTCTTATTAGAAATGTTACCTTTCAGTATAACTGATTTGTTCTCTCCTAGACATAGTCTTGCCTAGCCAAGAACTACTTCTATCCTGGACAAGGCAAAATTATTCCATTATCAGACTTTGGAAAATATTGTGTAATAAATGCAGCTCATGAGACTAGATATATGGAATTTTAAAGTGAAACAAAACCAGATGTCCAATATGTCACAAATAGTTGAACTGTCTTGTTGAGTTAGAATGACTATCCTGAATTTTACTCCAAAATAAGATCTTCATTTCCTACTTTGCTTATTGGATAGTCTTCTGTATTGTTCAATTCTTCCATAAGAATTATCAGTCTGCTACTTTTATCAGTTAATGAAGGGTAAGTATTGTAATTTCCAACTGTAAATAGAGATTTGTTTGTATCTTTGTTCAGTTCTGTAAGGATTTATTTTTATATTTTGCCAATCTGTTACTAAGTATTTGTGTATATGTATATACATACATACTTTTAATTGTTCTAGCTTCCTAAGAATTTGTCCTTTTATCATTATGATGTGTCCCTATTCTTGAATTACTATGTTGTAAAGTTTACTTTGTTTAATGTAGCCACTTCATTTTTATTTATTCATTTATTTAGTCTGTCATGGGGCTTGAACTCTGGGCCTGGGTGCTGTCCCTCAGCTTTTCAGTTCAAGGCTAGTGCTCTACCACTTGAGCCACAGCACCGCTCCCAGCTTTTTCTGCTTATGTGGGGCTGAGGAATTGAATCCAGTGCCTCATGCATACAAGGCAAGCGCTCTACCACTGAGCCACCT
The DNA here is from genome assembly GCF_019054845.1 of Dipodomys spectabilis. Classification (NCBI taxonomy): domain Eukaryota; kingdom Metazoa; phylum Chordata; class Mammalia; order Rodentia; family Heteromyidae; genus Dipodomys; species Dipodomys spectabilis. The sequence continues at coordinate 10,062,428 of NW_024870681.1, forward strand.
TCCCAGCCCCCACTCCATTTAAAGGGTATCTCTTTTTCTCATCCTTTACTTTTCATTGGGTCTTGATATTGTGTGTGTGCACGTGCACTGCTAGATTTAAGTTAGTCTTACACTTGCTAGGCAAACTGTCTTACCACTTGAGTCATACCTCCAGCTATTGTCTACTAACCCATTCTGTCTTTGCCTTTTCACTTCATGTTTGCTCCATTTACAGTTAATGTTTTAATCAGTATAGTTGGATTTAAGTCTACCACTCAAGCTGTTTGTCCTATTTATTCCCTCCACCTCTTTTCCTGAGCTCTTTTTAAAATTTTTTTAGTATCTTATTTATTGGCTTGTTATAATTTTAAAAATTTTTAATCATTACTCTGCAGTTTACAGCATGTATCTTCAGTTTAATAAGGTGACTTGTCAAGTGACATTTGTCATTTCACATATACTGTAAAAACCTTACAATAGTGTTCTCCGTTTTCCTCCTTCCATTCATTATCTTCATTGCCTCCAAATGTCATACACTCCAAGTGTTTGTTTTTTCTTTTCTTTTTAAATCCTAGGCCCTCATATATCCTAGGCAACGACTCCTGTTTTATACAGATTCTACTATCTCTTCTGTCTACACACCTCTGGTAACATTTTTTGTCACGCATATCTCTTGGAACAAATTGTTTTGTCTTTTATCTGAAAGTTTTTTTGGTTTTTGTTGTGTTTTATTTTTTGCTAGTCCCAGGGCTTGAACTCAGGGCCTGGGCACTGCCCCAGAGCTTATTTTGCTCAAGGCTAGCACTCTACCATTTGAGCCACAATGCCACTTCGAGCTTTTTCTGTGTATGCGGTACTGAGGAATTGAACCCAGGGCTTCGTGCATGGTAGGCAAATACTCTACCACTAAGCCACATTCCAAGCCCTGAAAGTGTTTTTATTTCATCATAATTTCTTCTTTTTTTTTTAATATAGTAAGGGTTTGAACTCAGAGGGTCTTGCACTTGCTAGGCAGGCACTCTGCCTGTTAAGCCACACCACAAGCTTTTTTTGCTTTAGTGATTTTTCAGATACGGTCTCATACTTCTTTTTCTGCCCATGTAGGTGTCCCCCAGTTCCCTACCTATGCCACCTGTGTATCTGGGATAACAGGTGAGAATGAGGTCTTAGTAACTTTTTGCCCCAGCTGGTCTATGACAGTTAAAGTCATGATCTCAGATATGCTAACCTTATTTTTACATGTTTGCAAGTGACTTAACAGCAATGGCTAAATTAGTTATCCTGTTAACTTACCTCCAAAGGTTTGTTTAATTCATTTATATGCTTATTTATTTTTTTTTATGAGTCCTGGGGCTTGAACTCAGGGCCTGGGTGCTGTCCCTAAGCTTTATTGCTAAAGGCTAATGTTCTACCACTTTGAGCCAAATTCTACTTTTGATGTTTTTTGGTGATTAATTGAAGATAAGAGTCTCACAGACTTTCCTGCCCAGGCTGGCTTCCAACTGCGATCCTCAGGAGCTGGGGAGGTGGCTCAGTGGTAGAGTGCTTGTCTTGCATGCATGAGGGCCTGGGTTCGATTCCTCAGCACCACATAAGCACAAAAAGCCAGAAGTAGCGCTATGGCCCAAGTGGTACAGTGCTAGCCTTGAGCTGAAGAACTGAGGGACAGTGTCCAGGCCAAGTTCAAGCCCTACAACTGGGGAAAAAACCCAAAACATTCCAATCCTCCAATCTCTGCATCCTGAGTAGCTAGGATTATAAACATGAGCCATCTGCATCCCGCTCTCATTTTATTTTTGAAATACATTTTTCCTGGGTGCATTGTCCTTCGGATTGCATAAATTCTAATGAAAAATCCTACCTGTTTTTTTCTATGGATAATATGTTGTCCTATTTTCTCCTTATTGAGTTATAGCAATTTGATGATGATGTGACTGTGATGATTGTCAGCAATTCAATTACATTTTATTTAATTTCATTTACTAGCCAGGCTAATCATGAGCTCTTGATCCTCCTACCTTGCCTCCCAGGTGTCTGGATTATAGACATGTACTTACCATACCAGGTTTTATTCGAATATGTATAATGTTACTAGTACACACTGTCTTGATTTGAATGTTATGTCCAGTGAATAGGGATTTCAATTTGGTTAAAAGCTGTATTATAGAATCTAAAATAATATCACATATCAAAATGATAAATAGCTGAATAAATGAATTATATGAATAAATTCCAATTTCTATATATAGTTGAATAAAGCCATAAAAAGTACTCAAGTTTCTTACTTTTCAAGCCTACTCAGTTTGACCTTCAGAATATAGTAACACTTAACTTTCTTTGAATTGGTAATTCAGTTTTTGTATTTATAGTATTCAACAATGATATAACCTCTACTGGTCATACAATACCATGAAAAGAAAAATAAGGGAATCTTTGCACTCAGTTTTATAGAAGCAAGAAGACAAACAGCAATAAAAATATACTGTAAACTTTGAGATATGTTTCTGTGGTAGCAGAGAAGAGAAGAACCTAACTTGCTATAGGAAAGTTTGGGAAGGCTCTCCAGAGAGAAAGAAAGTTGAGTCCTAAAGGTTGAGTAGGAGTTATTCAAGTATGTATATGTTATGGGTATTTGTTGATCATAGATATACTCCAAGCATATAAAACTCTGAATTTGAAAAATATTTTGACTATTGCTTAGAGCCTGTCTTTGGATCATAGATTACTTTCATCTCCCTTACTCCTTCCTTTGCACAGAGATAGTCTGCAGACAGAAAGCTCCTTAAGATTTCCTCATTTACAAATGAAATTATTCTATGTATGTTGCTCAGTTTTCTGGTTGTTAAAGGAGTAGAAGACTAGTATCCCCTGCTTCATGCTCTGCAGCCAAAACCCTTCACCTGCATACTAGAGACTATAAGTTGTTTCCATGAGGTTAGAACCAACTGCTCATTACAAAGGTTAATTTCCTATTTAATGGTCCTTGTAACTGGTAACCTTTCCTATTTATACTGTATGGATTTATGGCTCTACCCCATTTGTTCATGTTATATGTCTAAAATGTGACTTTTTCACATATAATTCATCATAGAATTGTACTTTTTTAGGAAGTACATTTAAAAGATAGTTTGAGGGCTAAAGGTATATAACTGTAGAGTGCTTGCCTAGCATGTGTTGTAAGGATCTTGAGTTTGATCACAGTACTACAAAAAGGAAAGTAAATATATGTAGCTATTCTAAAGTTATTTTAATCACAATTACTTTTGTTTGGTTTTTATATAAACTTATTAAAAATTATTATTATTATTTAGGAACCATTAAGCTATATTTTTCTAAAAAGAACTCAAGATTTCCTACCAGATAATGTAGTTCAAAATAAAACATCAAGCCATAGGCAAAAAAGTCTTGAGAATGAACAAAGGACAGGAAATTGAGTTGTTAGTGTTCATTTTGTTTGGGAACCAGCACATCTGCTTCTAAGGCTGAGTAATCATGACTTAATAGTGTGGTTACGGAAAGTATATATCACTTTGAGTGAATTAACAGTGTTCTTTAAGGAGAAGATTCTCAGATTGTTGAAAAATTCCTTTTTAGGACACTAAAATTAAGACTTTGTTGGGGAATATATTTACTCTGTTCATGGTACATTTTTTTCATCTATATTTTAGAACAGAAATATATCTCTTCTTGTATATCTCAAAAATAAATTTATCTGTCTTCACCTGGGAGTAAACTCAGGATCCTTTATCTGATCATTTTAAGTGTATGGTAAGAAATTTTTTACTAACTGGTTATTCTAAATATTATATACTTTAAACTCAAGATTTTTGTTTTGGTAGATCAGAAAATAATTTTCCCAACTATGAAATCTCCTATGAAAAATGCTCAAAAGAAAATATCACTTAATTTTTCTATATTTTAAAACCTTAAATATTAATGCTGAAGCATTCTTTTCTTTTTTTGAGGTGGGGGAGTTGGTCATGGTGCTTGAGTTTTCATCTCAGGGTCTGGGCACTGTTCCTGAGCTTTTATGCTCAAGGCTAGTACTCTACCACTTGAACTCCAACTTCACTTCTGGTTTTCTGGTGGTTAATTAGAAATAAGAGTATCACAGACTTTCTAACCCAACCTGGCTTTGAACTGAAATCCTCAGATCTCAGCCTCTGAGTAGGTAGGATTATATAAATGAACCACTGACACCTGGCCTTAGAACTTCATTTTTTAAGATTTTTTAACACAGGGCTGGGAAGGTGGCTCAGTGGTAGAGTGCTTGCCTTGCATGCTTGAGGCCCTGGGTTCGATTTCTCAGCACCACATAAGCAGAAAAAAAAAAGCCAGAAGTGGCACTGTGGCTCAAGTGGTAGAGTGCTAGCCTTGAGCTGAAGAGCTGAGGGACAGCGCCCAGGCCCAGAGTTCAGGCCCCATGACCGGATCCAAAAAAAAAAAAAAGATTTTTTACACAGTATTTAGAAATGAATACAGCTTAGGTTTGTAAGTATCTTTCATTTTAATATGATAACAAAAAAGTGATTATACCAGTAGGCTTTTTGTAATGTTTTATTTTCCATCACTATGTCTTACATTCTTGGCTTTTTGGGAGGAGGGAGACTAGTTTGAACTCGTCATCATGCTTGCTCAGTTGTCACTCTATCACTCAGTTCATTTTTGCTGATTATTTTTTGAGATTGGGTTTCATAAACTTTCCTGCCCAGCCCTAGTCTTCCTAGTCCAGTCTTTTGAAGAGCTAGATTACAGGTGTGAGTGACCAGCACCCTATTTATTCTTAGCTCTTGATCCACAAATTCTTTTACCTGTTAATCTTAAAAGTCTCTTACACTAGGCTGGGAAGGTGTCTCAGTGGTAGAGCGCTTGCCTTGCATGCTCAAGGCCCTGGGTTCGATTCCTCAGCACCACATAAGCAAAAAGAAAAAAGCCGAAGTGGCGCTGTGGCTCAAGTGGTAGAGCGCTAGCCTTGAGCTGAAGAGCTGAGGGACAGCGCCCAGGCCCAGAGTTCAGGCCCCACGACCGGACCCCCCCCCCAAAAAAAAGTCTCTTACACTAATGCCATTTTTCTTTTGTCTCACTTTATGAAAAGTTAATAGAGAAATATTTAACAGAAATGTTAAGATTCAGAAATATTCCCAGTATATGATTAGTAAGTCTTTGTAATTCTAAAGTATTTTTTTATAGAAACTAATAGCTAATATATTCTAAAAGATTTCTATTAGTCTATACTGAGTAAGTAAATTTGAGGGGAAGGTGCTGGTAATGGGGCTTGAATTCAGTACTTATGCTTTCAGTCAGCTGTTGTTTTGCTTTTGATACAACTAGTTTTTTATGAAAACCCAGGGATTTATATTTTAATCAACCCCCTGTTGATTCTCCTGCAGCTAACTTATCCTGTGGATTTTAGAAACTACTGTTTTGTATTGTTTTGTTTCAAAGTGTCTTGGGACTTGAACTCACTGTCTGGTTGCTGGACCTTAGCTTTTTTTTTTTTGGTTGGTCGTGGGGCTTGAACTCTGGGCCTGGGCGCTGTCCCTCAGCTCTTCAGCTCAAGGTGAGCGCTCTACCACTTGAGCTACAGCGCCACTTCCGGTTTTCTGGTGGTTTATTGGAGATAGGAGTCTCATGGTCTCTCCTGCCTGGGCTGGCTTTGAACCGTGATCCTCAGATCTCAGCCTCCTGAGTAGCTAGGATTACAGGCGTGAGCCACCAGCGCCCGGCCCCCTTACCTTTTTTGTTCAAGACCAGCACTCTGCCTCTTGAGCCACAGCTCCACTTCCAACTATTTTTCTGTTTGTTTCGTTTTGTCTTGCAGCCCTGGGACTTGAAACTTTGGGCCTGGGCTCTGTCCCTCAGCTCTTCACCTCAAGGCTAGTGTTCTACCACTGGAGCCACAGCACCACTTCTGGTTTTCTGGTGGTTAACTGGAGATAAGAGTCTCATGGACTTTACTGCCCAGGCTGACTTTGAACTGTGATCCTCATATCTCAGCCTCCTGAATAGCTAAGATTAGGGGCATGAAACACCAATATCTGGCTTGGAATTACTGTTTTTTAGATTTGTTACACATTGGGTGCTGGTGGCTCATGCCTATAATCCTAGCTACTTGGGAGGCTGATATTTGAGGATTACAGTTCAAAGCCAAGGGGACAGGAAAGTCTTTGAAACTTTCTCCAATTACCAGGAAAGCAGAAGTAGTGCTGTGGCTCAAACTGGTAGAGCATTAGCTTTGAGCAGAAAGAGCTCAGGGACAACAACAACAACAAATAGTTATCACACATCTAAGTGTACACACACACACACACACACACACACACACACACACACACACACACACTCAGGGACAACAACAAGTTATCACACATCTAAGTACACACACACATACTCTCACTCACACGTCCAGGGAAATAGATTTTCTGTCAAAAACACAAATTAAGACCTCTGTGTAAGTTGAAAACAATTCTATTAGTAAAATGACTAAATAGCATGTGCATTACTATTCTATTTCAAACAAACCATTTTCTGGATTCCAAAATGTTCAAGTTCAAAACTTTCAAGTTACTGTATTTATCCTTTCCTTACATACTTTTAGCATCCAAGGAACTTAAAAGTTTGTAATCTATAACTCTTGAAACCAAAGAGAGTTTGGGACACCACTGACTTTACTTCAGAGCCATCTTCTAAAAACTAAAAGGAGCATATTAATTAGTTCTAAGCCTAATTTTGTCAAGTCTCTTTATCAACCAAGATAAAGAATACAAAGTAATATTAAGAATGTAAACTATGCCGGCCTGGTAGCCTGTAATCCTAGCTCCAAAGGAGGCTGAGATCTGGGGATCCCAGTTCAAAGCCAGCCTGGGCAGGAAAGTCTGTGACTCTTATCTCCAATAAACCACCAGAAAACCAGAAGTGGCTGTGGCTCAAGCACCACAACCAGTCCAAAAAAAAAAGGAATGTAAACCAGGTGCTGGTGGCTCATGTCTATAATCCTAACTACTCAGGAGGCTGAAATGTGAGGAGTCATGGATTGAAGTCAGCATAGCCAGAAAAAGTCTGTGATACTCTTTTTTTTTGGGGGGGGGGGGGGGCTCGGTCGTGGGGCCTGAACTCTGGGCCTGGGCACTGTCCCTCCGCTCTTCAGTTCAAGGCTAGCGTACTACTACTTGAGCCACAGCGCCACTTCTGGCTTTTTTTCTTTTTGCTTATGTGGTGCTGAGGAATCAAACCCAGGGCCTCATGCACGCAAGGCAAGCACTCTACCACTGAGCCACCTTCCCAGCCCCTTGTTATACTCTTATCTCCAAAAAAATACTTAAAAAAAAAAAGCTGAAAGTTGAGCTGTGGCTCAAATGGTAGAGTACTAGCTCTGTGCAAAAAAGCTCAGAGATAGCACCCAGGCCCTAAGTTCAAGCCCCAGGACTGGCACAAACCAAAAAGATTAAGAATGTAGTGTGCTGTGTATGAATATATTTTTTAATAAGGTAGACAAACAAGAGACAGACAGGCATTTTTCCATGCCAAAGCAGTTTCCTCACAACTGATAAAGCATTCTTAAAGACTGGAGTTGTTTGCACAACATCTGTAACGTCAATTCATAGCCTAATCTACCATCTATATTCAGAAGTCAAGTAAGATTCCCAAAGGCAAAATTTCCAATTTGTTTTGTCTGGAAAGTTCAGGGTAAAGGTAATAAAACCAAGACTCCTCTGCTGATTCACTGGGAAAACATGTGTTTGCCTCACTCCTTCACTAGGAACAAAAGGAGTCAGTGGTTAGTCTGGAATGTGATTCATTGGGAATATCTGGATGATAAATAAATGAAAGAAGATGATAAATGGCTGCCTGTAGGACTTGCCAAAGCATTTTTCCCCCATCAGTTGAGGGCCTAGAACTAGGCCTGGGCACTGTCTCTGAGTTCTTTTGCTCAAGGCTGGTACTACCACTGTAAGCCACAGTACTACTACTGAGTTTTGACCAGTTAGCTGGAGATAAAGAGTCTCACAGGGACTTTTTTGCACCAGCTGGCTTTGAACAATGATCCTCAGATCTCAGCTCCCTAAGAGGCTAGGGTTACAGGCACATGAGGCACTGTCACCCAACCTTTTTTTTTTTTTTTAAATAAGAGAAAAGAGCTTGACTTTTTTAGGACTTCAGAAACCCTTTTTCATACATAGGAATTCTACTCCTCAAGTTTTTTTTTTTTTTTTGGTCCGGTCATGGGGCCTGAACTCTGGGCCTGGGCACTGTCCCTCAGCTCTTCAACTCAAGGCTAGTGCTCTACCACCTGAGCCACAGTGCCACTTCCAGCTTTTTTCTTTTTGCTTATATGGTGCTGAGGATTCGAACCCAGGGCCTTGAGCATGCAAGGCAAGCGCTCTACCACTGAGCCACCTTCCCAGCCCATACTTCTCAAGTTTTTAAACCATTGTTTTTATCAGTATCAAAAAACAACTTATTTAGAATTATGGTCCATAGCAATAATTCTAGAAGGCTAGAGTATAAAACTACTGCTTCCAAGTGAGCCCTGAAAAGTTGACCGACTGCTCATACTTTGTAAAGATTCAAGTTACACCTCTTATCCCTCTCTATAAAAATGCCCAGTTTATTGCAGTTAGATACATTGGGTTTTTTAAATCCATTAGTAATTTCACAGGTATAAAATTCCATCTCATCTTTCTAATTTAATAAAATGCCTAAGAATATAATAATGTCTGTGTTATCACAGAGCAAGAATATAAGATCACAGAATAAAACGCATAAATAGAAAACAAAAGTATAAATTCTGTAGTATCTGATTATGATCCAAGTTACAGTGTATTATTTTAAGCCATTTTTATTACACTGGATTAGCCCATATCTTGTAAAGGTATGTTTTATCTTTCTTTAAACAAATAACCAGACTGGAGTCATGGCTCAAGTGGTAGAGTGTCAGCCTTGAGGAAAAAGGCAAGTGAGAGTATAAGGCCCTGAATTGTTATTTTGTTTTTGGTGTTGGAGCTTGATCTCAGGGACTGGATACTGTCCTTTAATTTTTTTGCTCAAGCTTGGAGCCCTATAGCTTGAACCACAACTCTACTTCCAGCTCTTTGGAGGTTAATTGGAGATAAGAGTCTCACCAACTTTTCTGCTTAGGCTGATTTGGAACCCTGATCCTCAGATCTCATCTCAGCCTCCTGAGGATTACAGGCATTGAGCCACTGGCAACTTACTTAAAAATTGTTTTCCCAAAAACAATTGTGTCAACAATAATTATGTGATATTTTGTTACATTTATACATTGTAGACTGGTCAATTGAAGATATTTAGGCTATGTATCATTTCAAAGATCTATTATTAAACCTTAGCAATTTGGTCACAAGGCTCTTCTAAGTATTCAGGAGCAATGGACTACATATTAACAAAGATAATTATTTTAACAGGTTATAAGCTGGATGCCAGTAGCTCACACCTATAACCCTAGCTATAATCTATCTGGAGGATCACAGTCAGTCTAGAGAAAAAAAGCTTGTGAGTCTCTGTCCCCAAAATAACCAGAAAAAAAGCAAGGGGTTAGAGGCACAGTTCAAATGGTAAGAGTGCTATGTTGCCAAGAAAGTGGAACAAGTGAGCAAGTATGAAGGTCCTGAGTTCAAATCCTCAGTACTAGAAAAGAAAAAAAAATCAAAATTGTTCAAAGTTTATACCTATCAAAATAAACTTAAATGGAGTTTTTTTTTAATCTTTCATTTAGAACACATTAATAAATAGTGACTTAAAAGCAGGAAATTATCCAGTCTGCATACCTCTTTCACTTGGCAAAAACCCAGTCCTGGAGATCTTGACTTCTTCTTTTGATGTGTTGGTACTCATAAGAGTTAAAACATGAGTCATTATTTGGGAAAAGAGCTAGTCTGCTCCCATCAAACAAAAGGCAAACATATCCTTTTCTCAGAAGGGCCTGTTGCTCTTCCCACAAGAGCCCTGAGTCACTACATGCTTATAGCCACAGTCATCGGCCTATAGAAATCAACATTAAGTCATACCAGAACCTGAAGTTTTGGCAATTTCCTCCTTCTTTTGTAAGATACATAGGTAAGCAATGAAGCATTAATAACAAGTCAAACAGAAATGATAGTGATAATGTTTGTTAACAGTTTTTCTGTGTGTAAGTGTGTCAGTGCTAGGGCTTAAACTCAGAGCATGGGCACTATCCCTGAGCTTTTTTGACCAAGGCTAGCACTATACCACTTGAACCACAGCTTTACTTCTGGCTTTTTGGGGGAAGTTGAGATAAAAGTTTCACAGACTTTCCTGCCTGGAATGGCTTTGAACTACAATCCTTAGATCTGTTTTCTGAGTTACTAGAATTAGAGGTATGAGCCACTGGTTCCCAGCCCTAATTCTTAAAATAAACAAATCCCTCTCATTTGCATTCCTAAATTTGAGAAAATCCAATGGTCAAAATATGTGAAAGAGAATTATTGTCAAACATATTCAGTCTTCTATTTATATTCAAGAGTTTGGATGCTTTTAAAAATTACAAAGTAAATATTGATAATCTTCTATTCTTCACTTGTTTAGGAGCTGGGCTCATTTGAAAGGGATATAGTATGTCTTTGTTAAACTTTTCTCCAGGAAATTGCTCCTCCTAGTGTCAAAAACTGCACACACCATACTATATGGGACTGAATTGTTATCCAATGGATCAATTCATTATTAAACAGAAGACTTTATAAACCATTAATGGAACACATAGCTTAGAAATTGTTCTTTAGTGGGCCGGGAAGGTGGCTCAGTGGCAGAGCGCTTGCCTTGCATGTATGAGGCCCTGGGTTCGATTCCTCAGCACCACATAAGCAAAAAGAAAAAAGCTGGAAGTGGCGCTGTGGCTCAAGTGGTAGAGCGCTAGCCTTGAGCTGAAGAGCTGAGGGACAGCACCCAGGCCCAGAGTTCAGTCCCCACGACCGGACCCAAAAAAAAAACAGAAAAAGCTGGAAGTGATGCTATGGCTCAAGTCGTAGAGCACTGTCCTTGAGCAAAATGAAGCTCAGGGATAGTACCCAGGCCCTGAATTCAAGCCCCAGGAATAGCACCAAAAACAAAAACAAAAAAAGCTGGAAGTGGAGCTGTGGCTCAAATGGTAGAGTGCTGCCCTGAGGAAAAAAGATAAGGAATAATGCCTGGACACTGAGTTCAAGCTCTAGTGTAGCATACACAGAAAAAAATCCTTGAACAAAAAGTTCAGAGATAGTGCCTGGGCTCTGAGCCAAGACTGGGGGAAAAGAAAAAAAGAAATTGTTCTTTAATCTTATCATAAGAGCTATGATTTGAATCATAATATATGTGCACATAAAGGGGTATACTTGAGATACATTTCTTGTTAAGTAGCAAAATTTGTTTTAGCCTAGTTGTTACAGAATTATAAGTACTAACATGCTGTTAATGGTAAATAAATATAGGATCTAATGAGTGCTAGCTTAGCATAAATCTGGCCCAGATTTCAGGGGCTGACATGGAAGAGAAGAGTGGTAGCTTAGAATGAAATCTTAGTAGCTTATATTATTTGCCAGGCAAAACTTGCTCACACAGTGATAACATGCCTCCATAAGAAAGAAAAACATGGAAGTGATGCAAGGGTGCTCGCCTTGAGCTGAAGAGCTCAGGGACGGCACCAAGGCCCAGAATTCAAGCCCCATAACCAACACGGACATACACACACAAAACAACAACAACAACAACAAAAACAGAAGAATTATAGTTTGCACATGCGATTTACTCCCTAATTGTTGTTTATTAAACTACAATATGGGCAAATCAAATGATAAGCACATTGATACTGAATAAAGTGATAAAAAAAAAAAATCACATCTTAAATCATGGAACCTGTTTGTCTAAATTAAGCAAACCCAAATGCTAACAGTCTGTTTTAGGGATACATTATTTGGTGAAGCACAATTATTATTTTATTACAAGAATGATATTTTAATTAGCTTTAAGTAGAGTTTATAGCACTAGAGATAAAGGGTTGTTAACAAACATAGTAACAGTAACAAATGGACATATGATTAGTCTGAGGCATTATCCTGTAAACATATTTTTTGTGTAGATTCAGTTCGTAACATTTACACAAAGCACAATGTAAGGGTATCTTACTACACTGTAGCACAAAGTAAGAGTATCTGAAGAGGCTAATTCAGAATGATTTTTTGTTTGTTGTTGTTTTTTTTTTGGTGTTGATCCTAGGGCTTGAACTCAGGGCCTGGCTACTGTATTTGAGCTTTTTGTTTGCTCAAGACTAGCAGTGTACAACTTGAGCCACAGTTTCACTTTCAGCTTTTTTTTTTCCTTAGGAGTTGGAGATAAAGAGTCTCACAGGCGTTCTTGCTTGTGCTGGCCTCAAACCACCATTCTCAGATCTCAGCAAACTAAGTAGCTAGGACTACAGACTTAAGTAATCGGTGCCCAGCTAATTTTTTCATTCATATATTCTATATGAAAATGAACTGAATTTCTGAACTGGCAAGCAGAAGATGAACACTACTGCTGAACACTGCTAATGCACACACTTTAGTTCGGTTCTACCCCTCCACATGAATGAATGATACATTAACAGAATTTAAAGTTAAATGAGGAAATTTGCAGCAATTATAGTTATCATTAAGAACACATGCACAAATTTTCAAAAACTAAAAATGTAACTTATTTCCTACCTTTATTTTTTAAAGCCATGTTCAGCATTTTAAATTATGCTATGATTGCCAGGCACTGATGGCTCAAGCCTGTAATCCTAGCTACTCAGGCAGGTAAGATCTCAGGATCATGGTGCAAAGCCAGCCCCAGCAGAAAAGTCCCCATGAGACTCTTATCTCTAATTAACTACTCAAAAACTGGAAATGACACTATGGCTCTAGTGGTAGAACGCTACTGTTGAATATAAAGAGGCTCAGGGACAAAGTTCAGGCCCTGAATTCAAGTCCCACAATGGACAAAAATAAAATAAAAATAAATTATGCTATGACATAGGCTATATTAAAATTAAGTACAATAAATGGTCATTTTGGGGCTGGGAAGATGGCTCAGTGGTAGAGCGCTTGCCTTGCATGCCTGAGGCCCTGTGTTCCATTCCCCAGCACCACATAAGCAAAAAGAAAAAAAGCTGGAAGTGGTGCTATGGCTCAAGTGGTAGAGCACTACCCTTGAGCTGAAGAGCTGAGGGACAGTGCCTAGGCCCAGAATTCAGGCCCCACGACCAGACCCCCCCCCCCCCCAAAAAAAAAAAAAAAAGAAATGGTCATTTTTAGAGTAAGAGCTAAAGCACAGAAGTTGCAAATTATTGCTTGCTTAAAAAATTATTGTAAGAGTAATGATACAACCACATATTGTCAATCTTATATGTACTAGGCACTATGCTGAGTAATAAAAATGCACTATTTCATTTATTCCTGTAACTAGCCTCTGGAGATAGGTGCTATTATTATCACTTCTATTTATTGTTAATAAACTGGGTTTAAATGTTAAGATATTTGCCAAATATTATACAGCTATTAATATTGGAATACATTCCAACCCAGCAATTTTATGAATATTCTGAATAATCTAAATATTCTCTACATCCTCTCATGATAGGAATCTGTATATATATATGTATACATATGTGTGTATATACATTTCCCCTCCCCAGTACCAAGGTTTGAACTCAGGGCATTTTGCTTGCTGAGCTAGCTTGCCTGGCTAGCACTCTAGTACTTGAGTCATGCTTCCAGCCTGACCTTGTTTTTGGCGGTTGTGGGGCTTGAAGCCAGGCACTGTCCCTGACTTCTTCAGCTCAAGGCTAGTGCTCTACCACCTCCGTCACAGCACCACTTCCAGTATTCTGGTGGTTAATTGGAGATAAGAGTCTCATGGACTTTACTGCCTGAGCTGGCTTTGAAGGCAATCTTCAGATCTCAGCCTCCTGAGTAGTTAGGATTACAGGCGTGAGCCACCAGCGCCTGCCTGGCTCAGCCTGACTTTTTACTTGTCACTCTGGAGTTGGAGTTTCTCAGTCTTTTGTGCCCAGGCTTCCTTTGATCCTCTCCATCTTAGCTTACTGAGTAGCTAGGACTACTGGTTAGTAGTAATGTGAGCCACTAATGCAATGCTTGCATATTTTTTATTTGTTTTTCCAGTGCTAGGAATCAAATTCTGGGCTTTGTACATGCTAGGCAAGTTCTCTACCGTGGAGCTACATTCCCAGCCCAGCATATTCTCGAATATTAATGAAAAGATGGAACTATTCTTACCACTGAACCTGACACTGGGCATGCTATGGGAGTTATATCCTACATGTAAATATGTAGGTCACAATGGTAAAAGGGTGGTAACTGCTGAACTAATGAATACATGTGGAAAACTATTAAGAAAAGTATTTTCACTCACATGTACTAATTGATCTTATATTGACAAAATTAATAGGCATAAATATGAAAATAATAGAATGTCTATAAGCTAAGTAGAGCCATTCTGTTTTTCACTGAAGTTGCTCTAAATATATATTTATCCAAAACAAAACCTGCAAATATAGTATGATGTATTGTTTGTACTAGCAATGCCACCTAGTGGTGGCCAAATATAGGCACAGTTCAAAACAGTTTCAGAAGAGCCGTTTTAAAAATAATTGATTAAAGTACTTTACAGAATGTGACAAATGCTATCAATTCCTTTTTAATTGTTTGCCAGAAAAAAATTATTGTACTTACAGACATATTAGTCAAGTTTAGTGTTTTGAGATTTACAGATATTCTGAAGCCCATTTACTAAACATTAAAATTACCAGAATTTACAAATGTGAAGCTTGAGTTCAAACTCCAGAACCACAAAAACAAAAATAGATAAATGAATGAATGAACAAATGAATCCAACAAACCAACTATAAAATTATAAAATTAGCAGAACAAATCGACTAACCTCTAGGTCCAATTAGCAATGAACTATGAAACAATCAGCTAGAAATGTGTCATTCAATGGTAGAGCACAAGGCTGTCATATGTAAGACTCTGAGTTCAATTCCCAGTAGTGAAACAAAAAACAAAATAAAAGAATACCAAAATACCCATCCAAGTGCATATGTGGCATCTCTGGACCCAAATCTCTTTTGATGAACAATAGATGAACAAGTGTACAGATTATAAACTTTACATGTAATTTTGTATACTTAACATTAATTTCAACTACTAAAATAATAATTGTATAAGCAACAGAATCATTACTCAAAATCTGGAGGGCAGAAAAAGTTCCTGACTAATTTAAATTTATAACATTATTTGTTTAACTGGTTATTTTTCTTGTCTCCTTTTAAATCCTCAAGAAAGCCACACAAATTCCAAACCAAACTTAAAAGTAATGATAAGAAACTGGAAGAGAGGAAGGGAAGGGGTGACACTGTCCAAAAAGAAATGCACTCATTACCTGACTTATGTAACTGTAACCCCTTGGTACACCACCTTTACAGTAACAATTAAAAAAATATATATATATGTATATATATATTTTTTAAAGTAATGATTTGAGGATCTGGATGCTTGCAAAACACAAATCCTAAGATTTTAACTTCTGAAGTAAAAGCCTCAATAAGAAGAAAAATCTCATTTTTGTTCATTAAAGGAAGTTCTTACCAGATAAAGCAGAAAGGTATGCAGCCCTGTTCCAAGCCCAACAGAGGACAAAATCCCCAAGCCTATCCAATAGGCATACAAAAGGAACTGTTTCTCTATACGTTGCACATACTGAAAAACAAAAGGGATGAGATAAAAAACAGATGTTTACACAGCCATGTGATATGTACATACTATTGACAAAATTAAACAAACCGTTAAAATAAGTTTAAGAATAAAATCTTTACAAAGAAGCCTAATAGTTTAGTATAAGACAGCAAGATGAGGGGAAATTATATATACCTGAAATAAAGCTAACATAGCAAAACAGCAAAGTAAGGTTAAGGTATTATAAGACTGAAAAGCAGTGGCTCACACCTGTAATTCTAGCTACTCAGGATGAGGAGATCTGAGGATTTTGGTTCAGGCAGGAAAGTCCAAATAAACCACCAAACCAAACCAAACCAAACTGGAAGTAGAACTGTGGCTCAATGTGGTAGAGCATTAACCTTGAGCATAAAGGTCCAGGGACAGTGCCCAGGCATTGACTTCAAGCCCCATGATTGACAAAAAAAAAAAAAAAAGAATTAAAAATTTGGAGCTATCTACAACTTACAAAATTTTATGTAACAAAATATATAGTAGTAGGAAAGGGGTGATTATATAGTATTTGTGAATCTAATACATTTTTTCAGTAAAAAAAATTATAATAAAATTTGTATATTTAAGACAAGTATGTTTTTCAAAAGAGCAAAATGAAGTCTAGCGAGAAACTTGTTGAAGAAATATAGACTTATTTCTAGAGAAGTTTTCCAGTTTGGGTAAGGAAACTCAGAAAGCTATTTCATCACAAATTCTTAGTAAATGCATAAAATTATTTAAAAGGAAGGGGTGGGATTGGGAAAGATGTGGAAGAATGATAGAAGGGGTGACATCAATGTAGATGTGTTATACTTGAAATGCATATAAAACTATAAAAACTGTAAAACCCCAAAAGTAAATTGCTTCAAATATAAAACAATTACCACTTTAGAAGCATTTATTCTTATAGCAGATTAATAATGTTTGTTTATTTAATGTAAGGTAGTAACAAAATTTTCTATTTTTCCATTACGAATACATTTATAGACTTCAAGCAAGAGAACTTAATATTTCATACAAATAAAACCTAACCCTCAACTCAGGACAAGTCCCATCTATTTGAATATATCATACAAGATACAGTGTAACTTGGGTGTTAAAGTAGCTTACTCTAGCTATTTGAAAGGCTAAGAATGAAAGGATTGTGGTTTGAGGTCAGATGGGGCAGAAAAGTTAGTGAAACCCATTCCCCTTTGATAGCTGGGCACAGCCGTGTGCACCTATCATTCCTAAACTGGGTGGGAGGCTGAGATCAGGCCAGATTAGGTAGAAAAACTGTGACTGTTCCATGGAGTGAAGCTGGACACATTAGTTTGAACCTGTGACCCCAGCAATGCTGGGAAACCTAAAGCAGGTAGATCAAAGCAAAAGGCAGATAACCAAGACTTTGGCAGAGATGAAAGGATTTATGCTGCTTTGACTGAATGGTTTTAAAAGGCATTAACCCTGGGACCCTGGCTCACTCCTATAATCCTAGTTACTCAGGAGGCTGAGATCTGAGGCTCTTGGTTCAAAGTCAGCCCAGGAAGGACAGGTCTGTGAGACTCTTACCACCAATTAGCCAACAAAAAGCCAGAAGTGAAGCTGTAGCTCAAGTGGCAGAGCACTAACTTTGAGCAAAAAAGCTCAGGGGCAGTGCCCCAGGTCATGACTGGTAAAAAAAGAAAATAACAACAACAACAAAAGAAAAACACATAAAGCATGGCTTAATAGGAGAATGCTTGCCTAACAAGCACAAGGCCCTGAGTTCAAGTACAGTGAAAAAAAATTAAGATATCAGTTATGAGAAATTAAAAATACAAACCTAATTCTTAAAATGTTGAGTGTAGAAAAATCTATAATGCATTTATTCCATTCTGAAACTTTCTGGGGTCAACAGAATGTGTAAGACTAGAAAAAAACTTGCTAAATCTCTTACCTGTTGATGTGCTCCTTCAACATAATACGTAGCTATGAGCACAGCAAGCAGCAGTAAAAAAGACACCACAAGGCTTTGACGATGCCATAATCTTAAAAAACAAATTAAAGAATAAAAATAAAATCTCACATTTATCTCACTTTGAGGAACCAACCAGCATTCTCAACATAATTATTAAAGCAGACTTGGGGATAAAGGAAGGATTCAAAGACTTCTGAGCGTAGAACCTATTCTATCATAAACTCCATTATAGCCTTTTCCAAGTCTAATCTTGTCTACATTTTAAATTGTAAATGAAACAGCACTGACATTCAGTCAGGGGCACTGAGCCAGAAATCTTTAGTGCTTTTAGCAAGTTCAAGACACTTAACTTATTCTATTAACCTAACCTATACTTATTTTGGTTCTTCATGTTGTTCCTAAATGAGCTGAACATGTTTTAAAATAGTTTATAAAACTTAAGTACAATAAAAGTATATGATAATAATATAGATAACTTTGTGTGGTAATAGTACAGATAACTTGGAAGGCAAGCAAGAAAATTATAGGATGTGTAAAGTTCAACTTGCTTATGATATCTGAAACAGGGTTTATAAGTACTAAGTTTAAAGACAGAAGACATTATCATGGTAGAGTCCTTCTTCGTTGGTTCAATCTATCAGCAAACTGCCACGTATCCTGAACCTTGTCCTGCGATAGACTCAGTGTATCTAATGTGTACAAGCCTGACTTCTGTTGAGGGCAAAATCAGGAGGAAAATTACTATCACATTTTCCCTTGAAAGATCCAACATTAGACAGTAGAAAACTATAAAAGTCCACTAAGCAAATTCCAACATATAGCCTCATCTATTTTTCTTTGAACAAAATTCCCTACTCTGTTTTTTTCTCAAAATATAGGAAAGAAAATAAATATGTTCTTATGATAATATTCTAAACTTAATCTACTTTGAGGAAGCAGTTGGCAGGGAGCAGGATATGATGAGGACTTCTTAAATTAGACAATAGGTTTATATAAAAAAAGAAAAAAAGATTCTTTACTTTGAGGTCCATTCCTTCAAGATTACAAGAGTTTCCAAAGAAAAATACTGCAAGGTAATGAGTGGCTGTCTCCATAGGACAATATTTTGTCTTTCTTCTCGATCCCTCCTCTTCTTTTCATTCACTGATGAGGGATCTGAAAAATATTAGCAGAAATGTTGAAATGGAAATCTTAGCACTCTTTTTCAAACTAATTATGAATTCATCCATCTTCCTATCCTATACTTGAAAGACTACATATAAAACCTCAAAAGCAGAAACATGATTCACATGTAGGTCATGAAAGTTTAAACAGCAAGAACTAAGGTAAACTGGCACTGGTGGCACACACCTGTAATACTAGCTACTCAGAATTTCTGGCTGAGATTTGAGGATTACAGTTTGAAGTCAGTAGGAAAGTCCCTGAGACTCCTTATCTCCAACTAACCACTGAAAAGCTAGAAGTGAAGCTGTAGCTCAAGTGATACAGTGCCAGCCTAGAGCAGAAAAAGCAAGGGAGAGGATCCAGACCTTGAGTTCCAGTCCTACTACCAATACCAAAAACAAAAAAAAAAAAACCTGAATAAAAACAAACAAATAAACAACAACTAAGCTGAGATCACCCCTTCTGTAGAGGAGGCAACCTTTGGAACACAATACTAATGAACAAAAGTCGTCCAGTGTAAGCGTATCTAAACTCTACAACATAAAGCCAAGATTTGTGATCGATTCTTGTAACTTAAGCCTCCTTGGTATTTGCCTTTACATTTGTCTGTCTCTACCCTGTTAGTAGAAATCTGACTGCTATTGAATGAATTCTTTTCTCATGTCTTGGAGAGGGGTGGTACAATGTATGAGTGCTTAAAGAGAGGTGTACCCATATCCTGGGTAACCATTAAAGTAAGTCCTTTAATCTTGAAACAGCAACTAGTCCAGACGCATCAATACCTACTAGTTCAGAAAGGAAATGCATAATCATAATTACTACTCTTATTTTGATGCTAGGGATTGAATCTGGGTCCACATGTATGCTATACACGTATTCTACCACTGAATTTCACCCCCAAACTATAGCTATCACTTTTAAATCAGTGTTAAGAGAACAACTGAGGCTACAAAGTTTAATGACCCCTGCCACTCTCCCAAAACAAAACAAAAACCCACCAGGCTTTCCTTTGCCAGTTCCTCCTTCTGACAGATTAAAAAAAAAAACCTTTGGGGAGAAAGTGTCCAAAATTAATAATACCAAAAATTTCAGCAGCTGAACAACAGATATTTAGGAAAGAACAAGTGTGGACTAAGTGCTTCTGCCCAATCTTAACATTATTCTTGTGATTATTTTACTGTCAGAACACAGGTTCTACTCTTTTATGTTACTGCAGGTCTAAATTGGGCCACCTTCTTTCTATAAAAGGTATTATTTGAATTTAACATCATACTACAGATCATACCATAGTTTAGATCTCAAAATGTGAAGGCACACAACTTAGTTCCAAATCCAGGCTCTGCCAGGTACCTTTTTTGGTGCCAGTCCTGCAGCTTGAATTCAGGACCTGGGCCTGATCCTTAGATCTCAGCCTCCTGAGTAGCTAGAATTACAGGCATGAACCACCAGGGCCTGGCAGCCAGGTACCATTTATGTGATCTTGGGCAAGTTAGTTAACATTGCTGTGCTTCAGTTTTCTCTTCTGTAAAGTGGAAGATAACAAGTACCTAGTTTTCAGGGTTAGTATAAGGATTAAGTAAGTTAATATATGTAAAATTCTCAGAAGAGTTCGACATTTAGTAAGACCCTACCTATGATTTGTTACTATTGGCTAACTCTGATGGCTCATGCTGATAATCCTAGACACTTGTGATCAGGAAAATTGAGGTTTGATGACACCGTAGGAAGAAAAGCTCATGAGATCCTGTCATCCTCTAGATGATGGTCTAGGGATGTGCCTAGGCAGGAAATAAAACCCTATCTTAAAATAACCAGAGCACAATGAGGACAAGGTAGGGAAATGGCTTAGAGGTAGACTGCCTGGCTAGCAAAGAGGCTCTGAGTTCAAATCCCAATCCTGAAAGAAAAAGATTTTGTTATTGCTGCCATCTAGACTTTACCTGTAAAATTTCCATTATGCTGTTCCTTGTTCATTGCTACACGTCTCTGGTCACAATTTTTTCCATTCTCTGCCATTTCATGGATCAGTAACTCTTGAGGAGCTAGTATGGCAAAATAAAACCTATCAATACATTATATTTTACTTTGCAGCTGAGATAGAATAAAACTACAGGAATAACATAGCAATATAAATATTTGTATGTTTATACTTTTTCTTTTTATAACCAAAATTTGAATGAGTAATTTGTATAAAAATTCTAGCACAACCTAAATGCTTTTAGTTACAAATGGAGGAAATTTATTCACATTAGAGTAAGGATTTCAGGCACTAGAACTCTCAAATATCAATTCAAAATATATCTTTTCATCAGTTCCATCTTTTAAACATTTTTTTGTGTGCCAGTTCTAGGACTTGAACTTAGGGCCTGGGTGTTCTCCCTGAAAGCTAGCACTTCACCTGAGCCACAGCTCCACTTCAGCTTTTTTTTTGGGTAGTTTGTTAGAGATAAGAGTCTCAGGAACTTTCCTGCGCAAACTGGAAATCCTCAGATCTCAGGCTCCTGAGTAGTTTGGATTATAGGCATGAGCCACCAATGCTTGATTATCTTTTAAGTATTTTGTCTTTCATAGTTCTTTCAGTGTTATTAGAGAAAATATAGACTATATTAACAAAGCTATCAGGAATGTTGACTGCTATATCTAAGGCCAAAGATTAGGGGTTTCCTTTTTTTTCCCCCCTGTAGGAACTAAGGGTTTAAGCTTAGAGCCTTGTACTCTTGCTTGACTTTTTGCTAATGGCCAGCATTCTACCACTTGAGTCACGGGAGTTACTTGATTATTTCCAGCATTTTTCTGGCTAACTGTAGATAAGAGTCTTGAGAATTTGTTCAGACAGACTTTGAACCTCTATCCTCAAATCTCAGCCTCGTGAGTAGCTAGAATTATTGGTAAGAGCCACTGGCACCCAGTTTCATATTAGTTTTCTGTAGGAAACAATGCTATGGAATTAGGCATAGAAAATAAAAATAATTAAATGTTTAAAATACATT
This sequence comes from Dipodomys spectabilis, assembly GCF_019054845.1. Classification (NCBI taxonomy): domain Eukaryota; kingdom Metazoa; phylum Chordata; class Mammalia; order Rodentia; family Heteromyidae; genus Dipodomys; species Dipodomys spectabilis. The sequence continues at coordinate 10,084,258 of NW_024870681.1, forward strand.
AAGTGTACTCTATAACTTTTCATATTATATGTGTTTTTACCTTAGGATTTTTAAAAAACTTTTTGTAGTGTTGCTAATTGAATCCAAGACTACATACATCAGGGATGGGAATGTGGCTTAGTGGTAGAGTGCTTACCTAGCGCACATGAAGCCCTGGGTTTGATTCCTCAGTACCATATATTCAGAAAAAGTTGTAAGTGGCACTATGGCTAAAGTGGTAGAGTGCTAGCCTTGAGCAAAAGCAGCTTAGGGACAGTGCCCAGACCCTGAGTTCAAGCCCTAGGACTGGCCAAAAAGAAAAAAAAAAGAAAAAAAGATTACATACATGCTAGACAAAAGCTATATCACTGAGTTATATACCTAGCTCCAATTTTTACTTTAAAACATTGCCATAGCTGAGCACCAGTGGCTTAGGCTTGTAATCCTAGCTACTTGCCCCTGAGTTCAAGCCTTTGTATTGGCCACAAAAAAGTCACTTTAATACAACATGCACCAAAATTCAATGACTGTCATGCCTAAAGTATACTTTTCTTGTCAAAAAGTACCTCATTACAATGCTGAGTTCCTTTTTTTTTTTTTTTTGTTGGTCGTGGGGCTTGAGGCACTGTCCCTGAGCTCTTCAGCTCAAAGCTAGCACTCTACTACTTCAGCCACAGTGCCACTTCCAATTTTCTAGTGGTTTACTGGAGGCAAGAGTCTCACACTTTCTTGCCTAGGCTGGCTTTGAACCGTGATCCTCAGATTTCAGCCTCCTGAGTAGCTAGGATTACAGGTGTGAGCCACCAGCGCCTGGCTCAAGCTGAGTTCTTACTGTAACAATAGTATTTTTAATATAGCTTTTCCAGACTTTCCTAAAAAGACAACTGAGAACTAGGGATGTGGCTCAGTAGGAGACTACCTATCTAACATGTAAGAGGCTCTGGGTTGGAATCCCAGCACAGAAAAAAAGGTAAATAATAAGGAAGTTGTTATAATTACATTTATGTTACAAAGCACATCATCAAGAAAATAAAGAGGGCTGGAAAGGTGGCTCAATGGTAGAGTGCTTGCCTTGTATGCATGAGGCCCTGGGTTCGATCCCTCAGCACCACATAAGAAGACAAAAAAAGCCGGAAGTGGCACTGTGGCTCAAGTGGTAGAGCACTTGCCTTGAGGTGAAGACCTGAGGGACAGCACCCAGGCCCAGAGTTCAGGCCCCATGACTGAACCACTCCCACAAAAAAAAGGAAAAAAAAAAAGAAAAAGAAAATAAGACAACTTACAGAAAGGGAAAAACATTTACAAATAATGTATTTCATGAAATGCTTTTATACAGCTATATAATAAACTTTTATTCTTAAAATAAAGCAAATTTAATCTAATTGAAATACAAACAAATGTTATGGGATTTCTCCGAAAATAATATGCTAATAACTAATAAGCATATGTGGAAAAATGCTCAACATCTTTAGCTATCAAAGAAATGCCAATAAAGCACAAAGATAGCCATAAAATGTCATAATATGATTCCCATTTATAGGAAGTATCCAGAAAAGAAATACAGAGTAGGGGCTGGGAAGGTGGCCCAGTGGTAGAGTGCTTGCCTTGCATCCATGAGGCCCTGGGTTGGATTCCTCAGTACCACATAAGCAGAAAAATCTGGTAGTGGTGCTGTGGCTCAAGTGGTAGAGCACTATCCTTGAGCTGAAAAGCTGAGAGATGGTGCCCAGGCCCAGAGTTCAGGCCCCATGACCAAAACAAAAACAAAAACAAAAAAACAGAGTACATAACAAAAGATTAGTTGAAGGTATGAGGAGGTGCTGCCAATATGTTGCTCCTTTTAGTGGTGATAAAAATATTCTAAAATTGACTGTGGTAACAATAAATAAATGTGAGTATACTAACATTAATTGAATAATGTTTAGTTAGTTCTTTATATCTGTGCTGAGGACCAAACTCAGGGTATGATATATACTAGCCAAATACTCTAAGCATGCCCTGAACTGTACAATTTAAATAGGTGAATTGTATAGTATGCAAATTATACTTCAGTGTTGTTATCTAAGAAAAAAGTCATCAATGGAAACAAAGAATCAAAACATCAAAAAGTCATACAGAAAATCATTTTAGTAAATGCTTTTCATTTTCTCTATATTTAATAATAGCTCCAAGCTTAAAGATATTTTCATGATCAAGTAGTTCAATTTTTTATTTTTTTCTGACTCAGTGATAATCTGAATTAAATTAGACTGTGAGTTTGGGGGGAATATTAAGAAGTGCAAAACTTCAAATCCAAGGTAAAACAAAAAAAAACCCACAATAAATCATTTTATAAGATATTTATGTAACTTTTCTTACTTTCAATTCAGCAATTATTCTGGCAGTGCTGAACAAACCAAGAGTCTTGTGAATACTAGACCCAAGGGCTTTATTACTGAGCTATATACATATACTTTCTGCCTCTTAATTCAACTATCTTAACTAAAGATTATGTAAACTAAGAATCACAACAGATTTGTAGTCAGCTTATCAAAAGATGATAGTCTAAGGTTTGCTAGCTGGGACTAGCTTATTAGGTCTAATTATCATTTTGTTTTATTTTGTTTTGACAGTCTTCCCATGTAAATTAGGTTGACTTCAAACTAACTATGTAGACAGGTTAGCTTCAGAACTTTTTATCTCCTGCCTGACTCTCCCAAGTTCAGAGATTATAGATGGGCTTCACATGTCTGGCTCTAACTATAATTATTTCTAATAACTCATGTAAAAAAAGAACAAGTAAAAGACTATATAAAAGCATACATTTATTCACTGTAAGAGTTTCTTCTTAGCCGGGCACTGGCAGCTCATGCCTGTAATCCTAGCTACTAAGGCTAAGGAGGCCAAGATCTGAGGATCACAGTTCAAAGCTACCTGTGCAGGAAAGTCTGTGAGACTCTTATCTCTAAGGGACCACCAGAAAATCGGAACTGGCACTATGGCTCAAGTGGTAGAGTGCTAACCTTGAGCCGAAGAGCTGAGAGATAACCCCCGCCCTTCCTCCCCCCAAGAAGTGAGGCTGTGGCTTAAGTGGTAGAGCACTCTCCTTGAGCTGAAGAGCTCCGGGACAGTGCCAGGCCCAGAGTCCAAGCCCCGTGACTGACAAAATCCATTTTTGCCAACCTTTGTTTTACTGCCTTCATTTTTCAATGAACAAACAAACACATCAAAAAATAAAGCACAAGGGGCTGGGAAGGTGGCTCAGTGGTAGAGCGCTTGCCTTGCATGCCTGAGGCCCTGGGTTCGATTCCTCAGCACCACATAAGCAAAAAGAAAAAAGCTGGAAGTGACACTGTGGCTCAAGTGGTAGAGTGCTAGCCTTGAGCTGAGGGACAGTGCCCAGGCCCAGAGTTCAGGCCCCACGACCGGACCCCAAAAAAAACAAAAACAACAACAAAAAAAAGCACAAGTTTCTGTTGGTAAGCCTGGTCTAGTCTGCATGACTTAAAGTTTGAATGTCTAGATTTGCATCCTTGTCTAGCTGTATGATCATGAGCAAATTTCATTTTCTTTTGGCTTTGATTTTCTAGAACTACAAAATGAAGACAATAATTGCCACTTTATTAGGATGATAGTTGGATAAAATAGTGTGCACGCATATACATATTTGTGTGTACATATATGTGCAATTATAAATGTAGGAGGTATATAAAGCAATCAACCTGGAAACTACCTAAACTAGAAAAACAACTTTCAGCACATGCTACTGCTCTTCATTTTCCTAGAAGATTTTACAGTTTAACAGAACTATGTTTTAATTGAAGCTTAACATGAAACTATTCAATGAAATTTGGATGAGTTTGTAAATCTCTCCAAATCTCAGCTTTTTTTTTTTTTTTGGGTCGGTCATGGGGCCTGAACTCTGGGCCTGGGCGCTGTCCCTCAGCTCTTCAACTCAAGGCTAGTGCTCTACCACTTGAGCCACAGCGCCACTTCCGGCTTTTTCTGCTTATGTGGTGCTGAGGAATCAAACCCAGGGCCTCTGGATGCAAGGCAAGCACTCTACTACTGAGCCACCTTCTAAGTCCAAATATCAGATTTTTTAATCTGTAAAACAGGAATAACATGATACATATTAGAGGGAAATTATGAATATTAAAAAGGCAATATATGCAAAACACATTATCTCATCACATATTGCCTCAACTTCACACAATGATGATGATGACAATGTAATAGATACTATGGGAGATCAGGACCACTCGTTCAAGAGTTCTTAGAATCGCAAAGTCTAATTAATTATACAAATGTAACTAAAAATAGTTATTTTGTGAAAACACGTAAGATTATAGCATCACAACAGGTTTACAAAATTGAAGTCTACTCCACAAATCTGGATTTTACTTTCTTTTTTATCAGTCATGAGGCTTGAACTCAGGGGCTGGGAGCTATCCTGAGCTCTTCTGCTCAAGGCTAGTACTCCACCACTTTGAGCCACAACTCTCACTTCCGGTTTTCTGGTGGCTAATTGGGAAATAAGAGTCTCATGGACTTTGCTGCCTTCTACTCTGGACTGTCTTCAAACCGTGATCTTAAGATCTCAGTCTCCTGAGTAGCTGGATTATAGGTGTAAGCCACCAGTGTCCAGTCTGGATTTTATTAAATAAAATAAAGGGTGTTTGAAATAGATCCATATAACGGAATTAAAGATTTTCTACCTTCCAGTCACTTATCCTTAAGTTATACTTAAGTTTTATAAATACTTAACAAAACATATGCTCATATTTAGCAATTTCTTTTGGAGATTAAAATCCATTAACCTAATCACAATAAGTAAATTTATATAATTTGTGGTGAAAAGAAGAACAGGGCACAAAAAGGCTATGAAGCAAACTATATACTTTATACTTATCTTTCTTTTTCTTTTCTTTTTTTTTTTTTTTGCCGGTCATGGGGCCTAAACTCTGGGCCTGGGTGCTGTCCCTCAGCTCTTCAGCTCAAGGCTAGTGCTCTACCCCTTGAGCCATAGCGCCACTTCCAGCTTTTTCTGTTTATGTGGTGCTGAGGAATTGAACCCAGGGCCTCATGCATGCAAGGCAAGCACTCTACCACTGAGCCACCTTCCCAGCCCCTATACTTATCTTTCTAACTAAAAAGTTAAAAAAACCAAAACTCTGCTAATCCCCCTTCTCCCCCCAATGACTATTTCCCAGAACACTATTTTTAAGAGGTACAAGACTTTTATCCCAAACAACTTTGGTCCACTTGAGATTGAATATACAATAATGGCTTCCCATAATTATTTAGCAGTTTTGTTTTTAAGACATTACAACAGAGCCAGGCACTAGTGGCTCACGCTTGTCATCTTAGCTATTCAGGAGGCTAAGATCTGAAGATCATGATTCAAAGCCAGCCTGGGCAGGAAAGTCCATGAGACTCATCTCCAATTAACCACCAGAAAATGAGAAGTAGAGCGGTGGCTCAAGTGGTAGAGCATTAGCCTTGAACAAAAGAGCTGAGAGACAGAGCCCAGGCCCTGATTCAAGCCCTATAACTAATTAAAAAACATTACAACAGGAATTTTTATTTGAGAAAATATGTTCTTACAAAATGTGCTAATAATCAAAGAACAGCTTACTGTCATTGTCTTCTAAAAATTATCTCTAGAAAACATAATAGTCTAGAATTTTGTTAAGAAATAATCTAGGGCCCTGAGTTATTTTTGTATAATCAGCCTACTTCCACACATATAAAATAAATCCAGTTTAAAAAAAACCTTCAGGGGATATGGCTCAAGTACTTAAAAGTGTTGCCAAATGAAAGATTCTGATTTCAATCCTCAGGACTGAAAAATAACAAACTAAAAAAGGTTTAGCAGGGCACTGTGGGTAGCTCTCATCTGCAATCCTAGCTACTCAAGAGGCTGAAATCTGAGGATCCTGGTTTGAAGCCAACCTGGGCATAAAAGTCCATGAGACTCTTAACTATATTTAAGCACCCAAAAAGCTGTAAGTGAAGTTGTGGGTCACATGTTAGAGCACTAACCTTTAGTAAAAAAGCTTAGAGAAGCCGGGCGCCTGTGGCTCACGCCTGTAATCCTAGCTACTCAGGAGGCTGAGATCTGAGGATTGTGGTTCAAAGCAGCCTGGCCAGGAAAGTTCTGAGACTCGTATCTCCAATAAAACCCTAGAAAACTGGAAGTGGTGCTGTGGCTCAAGCGGTAGAGTGCTCTCCTTGAGCTGAAGAGCACAAGGACAGCGCCCAAGCCCAGAGTTCAAGCCCCACGACGACCCAGGGCTGGGAAGGTGGCTCAGTGGTAGAGCACTTGCCTTGCATGCATAAGGCCCTGAATTCGATTCCTCAGCACCACATAAGCAAAAAAGGAAAAAAAAAAAAAAGCCAGAAGTGGCGCTGTGACTCAAGTGGTAGAGCACTAGCCTTGAGCTGAAGAGCTGAGGGACAGCACCTAGGCCCAGAGTTCAGGCCCCATGACCGGATCCCTCCCCCCCCCCACAAAAAAGCTTAGAGACAGTACCCTAAGTTCAAGCTCCAGGACCAGTGTGTGCACGAACATACACACACACACACACACACACACACACACACACACACACACACACACACACACACACACACACACACACGTTTGCCATTTCCCAAAAAAAGAAACCATAATAATATATATATAATCCAAGAAAAGAACCACCAGAGTTCTGAACAATTAAGCTTATAAAAACACGAAAACTGTCTATATTTTGACTATTTAGCTATTTTGCATTTTAAACATTTTCTAAAGAGTCTTATTTCTTACAGAGCACTGGTGGCTCATGCCTGTAATCCTAGCTACTTAGGAAACCGAGATCTGAGCCAGAATGTCCCTGAAACTCATTTCTCCAATTAACACCAGAAAATCTGGCACTGAGGCTTAAAGTGGCAGAGCGCTGGCCTTAAGCAAAAGAGCTAAGGGACAGCACATAGCCCCACAACTGATCCCCTCCCCGCAAATAAGAGTCTTTTCTTGCCTTTTTTTTTTTTTTTTTTTGGGGGGGGGGAAGGTACTAATACTGGCTCTTGAACTCAGGGACACTAGTAGACTCTTGCTCAGGTTTTTCCATTCATGGTTGATCCTCTACCAGTTGAGCCACATATAAGTTTTTGTTATTGTGTTTTGGTAAATGGTGATGAATCTCCTGAATTTGTCTGCCGAGGCTGGCTTTGAACCTCAGTCCTCCGATCTTGGCTTCCTTAATATCAAGGATTATAAAAGTAAGCCAGTGGTAACTGACTTACTAGCCATACAACAGACAAGGGTCTCATATCTAAAATATACCTGGAACTCAAAAAATTAAATCCCCCAACAACAAATCCTCAAAGAAACAACTGCCCAATAAACAAGTGGGCTAAAGACTTAAAGAGAAGCTTCTCTGAAGAGGAAAGAAGGATGGCCATTAGACACATGAAGAAATGTTCAACCTCCCTAGTCATAAAAGAAATGCAAATCAAAACAACATTGAGATACCACCTCACTCCAGTTAGAATGGCTATAATCAAGAACTCTAATAACAACAGATGCTGGAGGGGAACAGAAGGGAACCTTATGCATTGTTGGTGGGAGTGTAAACTTGTTCAACCACTTTGGAAAGCAAAAGACTCCACAAAGAGCTCCGCTATGACCAGCAATCCCACTTTTGGGCATTTACCCAAATGATCATAAACAAGATTATACTAAAGCTACCAGCACAACTATGTTTATTGCAGCCTTATTTATCATAGCTAAGATATGGAACCAACCCAGATGCCCCTCAGTAGATGAATGAATCAAGAAAATGTGGTATATATACACAATGGAATTCTATGCCTCCATCAGAAAGAATGACATTGCCCCATTTGTTAGGAAATGGAAAGGCTTGGAAAAAATTATATTATGCGAAGTAAGCCAGGCCCAAAGAAACATACGCCCCATGGTTTCCTTTATTTGCAATAACTAGTATATGTCTGAGACAAGCAGAAACGGTCAGATAAGTTGATGTTAGGCGAAATGAACCCCACGATAAAGATTCAAATGTTTTTTCTTTCATGTGATTGTTTCTAACATATTTATTTATTTTTTTTTGGGGGGGGGGGGTCCGGTAGTGGGGCCTGAACTCTGGGCCTGGGCACTGTCCCTCAGCTCTTCAGCTCAAGGCTAGTGCTCTACCACTTGAGCCACAGCGCCACTTCTGGCTTTTTTCGTTTTGCTTATGTAGTGCTGAGGAATCAAACCCAGGGCCTCATGCGTGCAAGGCAAGCACTCTACCACTGAGCCACCTTCCCAGCCCTCTAACATATTTATAAGATGATTTCTTTGTTGCTTTGTATGTCCCTCCCCCACGGTATAACCCCTGCTTTCACTGTATTTGATGTTGATATAATTTGTGGAGGGGAAGGAAAAACAAATTGTTTAAATAGGGATACAGGTGGACCCATTGCAACAACGAGATATACAAGTCGTTATGTTGAAAAATGAACTTTACAACTTTGGTGGGGGATGGGGGAAGATGGGAAGGGTTAGGAAGGGGAAACAAAGGAGGCAGCAACAATGCTTGATAAGAAATGTATTCATCTTGCCCATGTAAGTGTAACTCCTCTGTACGGTATTTTCACAATAAAAAAAATTTAAAGGAAAAAAACTAATTCATGATATCAGAAATATGAACAACAAATGCTGGCAAAGATGTCTGGAGAAAAAAAAGAACACTATTATATTGTTGGGGAATGTGAATGCAACTGCTACGGAATTCAGTATGGAGACTTCGAAAAACAAATGAAAATAGAACTACTCTTTGATGCAGCAATATCACTCTTGGGTATTTATCCAAAACAATAAGTCATTATCTAATAATTGTGTGCATGTGTGTATCACACACAATGGAATTTGATTAATCTATTAGGAAGAATAAAATTATATCATTTGCATAAAAATATATGGATATGGAAAAAATCACATTGAGTATAATAAGCTCAGAAAGGCAAAGGTTTGTTTTTTTTTCTCATACATAGAACTCAGATCTAAAATATAAACATTAATACAAATATGTACAGGGTCATATGCATAAAGTATCAAATTGACTAAAGTACGTAATATACAGGAGTTAGATTATATGATATAATCCCTCTGAACAATTAAAAGACAATTTAACAAAATGATTATAGGAAGATGAAGCATGTCTTGTCTGTGGACACTATTTCAAAGGGGACAGTAGATGAATATGGGCAAAGACTATTTATGTGTGTGTATGTGTGTTGTGTATGAGAGAGAGAGAAAAAAAAAGAGAGAGAAAGAGAGAGAGACAGAATGGAACCAGAAAATGTAATGAGACTGGTAGGGGAAGGTATAAGTGGTGGTGGTAGAAGAAGGGGTGATTCTTATCAAGATACATTATATATGTGAGTGAAAATGTTCAGTTTTGGGGCTGGGAAGGTGGCTCAGTGGTAGAGGACTTGCCTTGCATGCTTGAGGCCCTGGGTTCGATTCCTCAGCACCACATAAGCAAAAAGAAAAAAGCCAGAAGTGGCGCTGTGGCTCAAGTGGTAGAGCGCTAGCCTTGAGCTGAAGAGCTGAGGGACAGCGCCCAGGCCCAGAGTTCAGGCCTCACAACTGGACCAAAAAAAAAAAAAAAAAGTTCAGTTTTAACCCCCTTGTACAATTATTTGAAGATAATAAAAATTTCCCTTGAAAACATTTCTGCCTCTTTTTCAATCCCAACAACTGTAAGAACAGGCAAAATCATAACCTTAAAACTTTTTATTAAGCTCTGTATGAACAGCTGAACGTAGCTGGAGAAAAATGATCAGAACTATAATAGAACCACTTAAAATTCATTTATCAATTTGATGCATAGTTATCAACTGTCCATTAGGAATTAGTTTTGTGTTTTGTTTGTGTAGGTGCTAGCGTTTGTACTCAGAGCCCCTGGTTCTTACTTGGTTCGACATTCTACCACTTAATGCCACAACTCTACTTCTGGCTTTTTGCTAGTTAATCGAAGACAAGAGTGGGCTTGGACTGACTTCAAACAGCTGTGTAGGTAGATTACAGGCATGAGCCACTTGTGCACAGTTGTCAGGTTTTTTTCCCTTTTCTTCCTCCTAGTTTTTTTCTTTTTTTTTTGGAGGTGGGGGAGTTGGTTGTGGGGCTTGAACTCAGGGCCTGGTCACACCTAAGCTCTTTTGCTCAAGGCTAGTGCTCTACCACTACTACTACTTCTTCCTTCTTCCTGCTCAAGGCAAGTGCTCAACCACCACTACTTCTTCCTTTTTTCCCCTCTTCCCCCTCCTCCTCCTCCTCCTGTCAGTCATGGGACTTAACTCTGGGCCTGGGCACCGTCCCACAGCTCTTCAGCTCAAGGCGAGCACTCTACCATTTGAGCCACAGCACCACTTCCAGTTTTCTGGTAGTTAATTGGAGATAAGAGTCTCACAGACTTTCCTGCCCTGGCTGGCTTTGAACCTCAGTTCTCATACACCTGAGTAGCTAGGATTACAGTCGTGAGCCCCCAATGCCGGGCTTGCTCTACCACTTCTAGCCACAGCACCAACATTCTTTGTTCTCTCTTCTCAAACTGCTTCCCATTTTCTCCTTTTCTACTCAGCTGCTTAGTTGCATTTTTTTGGGGGGGGGGGGTGCCAGGCCTTGGGCTTGAGCTTAGGGTCTGTTCCTGAGCTTTTTTGCTCAGTGCTAGTGCGCTACCACTTTCAGCTTTTTGCCGGTTATTTGGAGATAAATAAAAGTATCTAGATTTTCCTGCCCAAGCTGGTTTTTTTTTTGGGTCTGGTCGTGGGGCCTGAACTCTGGGCCTGGGCGCTGTCCCTCAGCTCTTCAGCTCAAGGCTAGCGCTCTACCACTTGCACCACAACGCCACTTCCGGCTTTTTTTTTCCTTTTTGCTTATGTGGTGCTGAGGAATCGAACCCAGGGCCTCAGGCATGCAAGGCAAGCGCTCTACCACTGAGCCACCTTCCCAGCCCCCAAGCTGGTTTTGAACCTTGATCCTAAAGTCTCAGTTGCTAGGACTGCAGGTATGAGCCGTAGTTGCCAGGCTTGTTTTTTGTTTTGTTTTGTTTTTTTTTTAAATTAAGTACAATTCTATTGTTTTTAAGTGTTGTACAGAGGGGTTACCATTTCATAAGGCAGGTAATGAGTACATTGTTTCTTTTCTTTCTTTTTTCTTTTTGGGTACAGTTGTAGGCCCTGAACTCTGGGTCTGGGCGCTGTCCCTCAGCTCTTCAGCTCAAGGCTAGCGCTCTACCACTTGAGCCACAGTGCCACTTCTGGCTTTTTTCTTTTTTCTTATGTGGTGCTGAGGAATCGAATTCAGGGCCTTATGCATGCAAGGCAAGCGCTCAACCACTGAGCCACCTTCCCAGCCCAAGAGGGGAATTTTTTAATCCTTCTACTAAACTTAGGAAAAGATTTACACCTTTACCTTTATGAGCATTCTCCTTTTTATTCCTAAGGCAGAGTCCTCTACTTGCCAAAGGCTGGCAGGCAATTCTCAGGCACTTAGCTCCTACAGTTCTCACTGTCAGCAATCTTTCCTTTATTCTCAACAACAAATAAGCATTATCTAGTCCTTCCCATTTCTGTACTTCACAGATACATTTCTTAAGAGTTGCATATATATATGGCCATGTGTTGGTGGCTCAGAGCTGTAATCCTAGCTACTCAGGAGGCTAAGATCTGAGGATACTGGTTTGAAGCCACCCTGGGCAGGAAAGTCCCACTCTTTATCTCCAATAAACCACTAGAAAATAGGAAGTGGCACTGAAGCTCAAGCGGTAGAGTGCTCGTCTTGAGCTGAAGAGCGCAGGGACAGCGCCCAAGCCCAGAGTTCAAGACCCACCACCGACCAAAAAAAAAAAAAAAAAAAAAAGAGTTGCATATATGCACACAGTATCCCCTTTAATCACCAAATCTCTACGCAACTCATTGCAACATAACTCCTAACTCAATAAATAAAAGGACATTTCTTTTGTCAAGATCACTAGATGATCATGTTGCCAAATCCCAAGGACACATCTTACTGAACTTCTCACTTTCACTGAAAACAAGTAATCACTTTCTTTTTAAAATATTCTGTTTTGGAAGTGGCGCTGTAGCTCAAGTGGTAGAGCGCTCGCCTTGAGTTGAAGAGCTGAGGGACAGCGCCCAGGCCCAGAGTTCAAGCCCCACGACCGACAAAAAAAAAAAACCTATATAAAATATTCTGTTTTTCTTCCCATTTCTCTGGCTACTCCATTGGTAGGTCCCCCTGGTCTACTTCTTGGATTTCTTCAGATTCTGATCTTAGCTTCCTTTTTGTTTTTCTCCTTATATTCTATCCCTAATGAAGTCATCATGTTACTCAGCCTTAAATAATTTCTGCATACTGATAATCCTCTTTCTTTCAAAAGAGGTATGAAGTTCCCAAGACTGTCCTATCAATATTTGGTAAAAACAAACAGGAAAGAAGAATGGACCTTACAGAGTATTCAAGCTTAACCTCCTCCTGTAACTTATAGATAAGCATTAAGAGGTAAAGTGAGCCGGGCACAGGTGGCTCACACCTGTAATCCTAATTACTCAAGAGGCTGAGATCTGAGGATCACAGTTTAAAGTCAGCCCAGGCAGAAAAGTCTGTGAGACTCTCATCTCCAATAAAAAATTAGAAAACCAGAAGTGGCACTATGGCTCAAGTGGTAGAGTACTTGCCTTGAGCTGAAGAGCTGAGGGACAGCACCCAAGCCCAGAGTTCAAGCCCTAGGACCACGACCATGACCACCACCACCAACCAAAAAAAGAGGTAAAGTGATTTAATAATGTCATGGAACAAATTAATGAGAAATCTAGAGACAAGACCTAGATGCCAAATGGTCCTAAAATAATAATATAAAATGTATTGGCATGTGGGTAAGATAACTTCTTCCCCAACTTAATCTAAGATTATTTTTCTGAGAATTTAAAAAGGGAAAAACTCAATCTATAGAGCGCTTCCCTTTGCAATATTAGAAAACTGACACTGTGGTTTGCAAATCTGAGCAGAATAATTTTATCCCCTAGTCTATTCAGCAGTGTTTTCTCATTCAAAATTTGAAACTACAAAGCTGAAGATACCCTGAGAAAACAGTTTGGACAGACTATCTTCTATTCAGGAAATACCCTATGTACTTTGTTTGCCAATGCTTTCAACAGTAATTATCTAAATGTCTGTGTTCACAGTGACTAAACTACCTCATCTAGTATTAACTCAACCTGTTTCTCTCACTCATTATCTCTTCATATTGACAGGAGAAGTTGGTACCTGAAGGCTGCCAATTTGTCTTGAGTGATCTAAGGCCACACCAAGGCAAAACACATTTGGACCACTGCACCCCAAGACAGAAACTCATTCACCCCATCCTAATTCTGTTCTACCTGTCAGCTCAAGTAGTTAAAAACAAACAAAAATCCTACCATCACTTATTAGTTAGGCCATCTTGATAAGTAGTTTAGACCTTTGCATTTGAATATATTTGTATACTATCCCCATCTTGAGGATTGATTTTGTTTTGCTTTTGGGGACTGTCAGTAATTTAGCTTCTCTACTATAAAAGAAATCACATGTAAGTGCCCAGTTAATGTTTGGCACATTGCAGCCACTTTCTCCAAGCCCTTTTCATGTCATCATTTTCCAAAATAATCACATGACTCCTGAGTATTCATTTATAAGCACTTGCTTTCTATGCTGCCTAAAAGCCTAGATGATTGGTTTTCACAGCCTATGTTACAGAAGCATTCACACAAAGAACTCTTAGTTTGTTGTGTTGGATAGCAAAATTGATTTATTTTCATACAATCTGACTACTGTAATGAGTACTTAAAAGAAGTATTCTAAAAGTTATAGGGATGGGCTGGGAAGGTGGCTCAGTGGTAGAGCACTTGCCTTGCATGCTCGAGGCCCTGGGTTTGATGCCTCAGCACCACATAAGCAAAAAGAAAAAAGCCGGAAGTGGCGCTGTGGCTCAAGTGGTAGAGTGCTAGCCTTGAGCTGAAGAGCTGAGGGACAGCACCCAGGCCCAGAGTTCAGGCCCCACGACTGGACCCCAAAAAACCCCAATAAATAAATAAAAGAAAAGAAAAGTTATAGGGAACAACGGATAGTGCCCTGCACTTCTAAAAGTTATGGGGTAAAAGGGCTCTAGTCTCTATAGCTAGAGTAATTTAAAATAATCATTTTAAAGAAAAGCAACTATTTACAATTCATTGAAGTTGTATCTGTTTTGGTCCTTTTCATGAAATAAGGCCAGTAAAATGCTGGATGTGGGAATAAGTCCCAAGTATTCTTAGTCTAACTGAAATGTCCTCAAGGAGAATTCTAACATATATGTATACATGTAAGCTAGTTTTGCTTAAAAGAGACAGTTAAAAAATACCTTCATAACCAGGTGCTGGTGGCTCACGCCTGTTATCCTAGCTACTAAGGAGGCTGAGATCTGAGGATGGCAGTTCAAAGCCAGCTGGGGCAGGAAAGACTGTGAAACTCTTATCCAATCAACTACCAGAAAACTGGAAGTGGCTCTGTGGCACAAAGTGGTAAAGCACTAGTCTTGAGTAAAAAGAGCCCAGGTACAGAGCCCAGGCCCTGAGTTCAAGCCCTATAACTGGAAAGAACAACAAACACCTTTACATTATTTGTAATGAAGTAATTTATAACTCAAATTCCAAATAACAATGTTCACTATAAACACAGATATGAGAAATACTAAAAAAAATGTGGGTTTTTTTTGGTTTGTTTGTTTCTGGCAGAAATGCTTAGAAAGCACTGCTGAAATTAGCTTATAAAGGTCCTTTGTAGACAATACATCCAGTGTGAAGACAAAAATACTCTATTCATTTTAAACATTAGCTATATTTGTAAAGCAAAAACAAAGTGAAGCTAGATTGCTTAATCCTCCAAAGGACAAAAAAAAAGAAAACTGACACAATAACTCAAACCCTTAGAGTAAGAGTTTGGTAGTTATTAAGAAGGTGAAAAGGAAGAGACATTAAAAAAGTCATTGATTGCATTTCATTATTCCAAAATGAAATGAACATCTTTACTTTAGAAGATCACCCCAGGGCTGGGAAGGTGGCTCAGTGGTAGAGCACTTGCCTTGCATGCCTGAGGCCCTGGGTTCGATTCCTCAGCACCACATAAGCAAAAAAGGGAAAAAAAAGCCGGAAGTGGCGCTGTGGCTCAAGTGGTAGAGTGCTAGCTAGCCAGCCTTGAGCTGAAGAGCTGAGGGACAGCGCCCAGGCCCAGAGTTCAGGAACCACGACCAGACCCCCTCCCCCCAAAAAATAAGTAAATAGAAGATCACCCCAGTTGATGAGGGGGTAAATGAAAAAAAAATCCAAAGGAATTCTACTTTTTTTTTTTGTACCAGTACTAGGGCTCAAACTAAACTAAAAGCTTCTTGCCCTTGCTTGCCTTAGCTTTGTTTTTTTTTTGTTGTTGTTGTTTTGTTTTGGTGGGTCCTGGGCTCTTCAGCTTAAGGCTAGTGTTCTACCACTTGAGCCACAATGCCACTTTCGGCTTTTTCTGCTTATGTGGTACCAAGGAATCGAACCCAGGGCCTCACGCACGCAAGGCAGGCACTCGACCATGGAATCACCTTCCCAGCCCTTGGCTTAGCTTTTCTGAATCATGCCTTAGCCCAAATTCAACTTTTTTACAAAAATACCAGTAAGTTTCCTTCCTTCCTTCCATCCTGTCAGTTATGGGGCTTGAACTTAGGATCTGAGTACTCTCCTTGAGCTTTTTTGTTCAAGGCTAGAACTCTATCACTTTGAGCCACAGGACCAATTCTAGTTTTTAAGTGGTTAATTTGAAATAAGGATCTCACAAGGGCTTTTCTGTCTGGGCTGATTTTAAATTGTCATCCTCAGATCTCAGCCTCCAGAGTAATTACAGTGTTAGCTACCAGCACCTGACTCAAGTAAGTTTTCTTAAATACATTATTCTTCACTCAAGGCATACAAAAACAGTCAATGAAAATGTTACACCTTTCAATAACCTTTCTAGCTTTCAGAAGTATCCACTGTTAATTAGATTTAGAACATCCACTTACAGGCCACTGAAAAAAGACTAAGGAATTTCAATTTACTCTTCAAAACTGAAAAGACGATTTAAGTCTCACACATACACACACATATATACACATATACACACCAAATTATATATTATCTGTCACATAATTATGGTAATGGATTGTTCCCTGAAAATTCATTATGATCTGAATGGGAATATTTCTAAAAAGTCCTTTAAAAATTTTTTTTTTGGTTTCAGTACTGGGCCTTGAACTCAGCATGGCCTTGTGCTCTTGCTTAGCTCTTTCAAGGCTAGTGCCACACCTCCACTTCTGGCTTTTTTGCTGGCTAATTGGAGATAATGCATTTTGTCTTCCCAGGCTAGCTTCAAACCAGGAGCCTAAGATCTCAGCCTACTGAGTAGCTACAATTACAGTGTGAGTCACTGAAGCCTGGCTTTTTTTTTTTTTTTTGGATGGGTTGTAGGGCTTGAACTCTGGTCTGGGCGCTGTCTCTCAGCTCTTCAGCTCAAGGCTAGCGCTCTACCACTTGAGCCACAGGGCCACTTCCCATTTTCTGGTTGTTTATTGGAGATAAAGAGTCTCAAGAACTTTCCTGCCTGGGCTGGCTTTGAAACACAATGGTCTGATCTCAGCCGCCAGAGTAGCTAGGATTACAGGTGTGAGCTACCGGCACCCAGCCCTAGTTTCTTTTTTAACTTTAACTTTACAAAGTACTTAGGGAATTAGACCAACTAAAACCTCAAATTAGGAAATAATTTAAAAGCTTTATTCAAAGATCTCTACATATCTTCCAACAATGGGTTAGCAGGTTAGGAGGGTACATATTTCTGGCCTAAAATCTCTCACTTTTTTTGGTGATGTACAAAGCACATTTAATTTATAGTCTCTAATCATTCAAAAAGACCTAAATATAATGTTTTGTTTATTTTTAGTGCTAGAGATTAAATCTGGAGCTTTCTATGTGCTAAGCAAGTGTTCTATAACTGAGTTATACTTACAACTTCTGATCTAATCATAAATTAAATAAAATCTAGCCGGGCACCAGTGGTGCACGCCTGTAATCCTAGCTACTCAGGAGGCTGAGATCTGAGGATTGAGGTTCAAAGCCAGCCTGGGCAGGAAAGTCCATGAGACTCTTATCTCCAATAAAGCACTAGAAAACTGGAAGTGGCGCTGTGGCTCAAGTTACAGTAGAGCACTAGCCTTGAGCTGAAGAGCATAAGGACAGCACCCAAGCCCAGAGATCAATCCCCTCGACCGACTAAATAAATAAATAAAAAATCTGAAGAATCCCTATTAAAAAGACATAACATGGAAGAATCTAGGACCTCTTTTTATGAGTAAGGGGTTTTAGAGAGGTTTCTCCTCTACCCATCCCACTCCCCTTTTAGTTTTTGAGATAGGGTCTTGCTGTTTACCACAGGATAACCTGGATGTCCTTATAAACCCAAGCTGGCTTGGAACTTGTGATCCTCCTGCCTCAGGCTACTGAGTGCTAAAAAGTGTGTGCCCTCATCTCTGAGGGAAGTTTCTTCACCACAAATATATACATTTTGTTTTATGATCCTTTACATTAGCACACTTTTTTTTAATATAAAAAATGTACAATTTAGGGCTGGGAAGGTGGCTCAGTGGTAGAGCACTTGCCTTGCATGCATGAGGCCCTGGGTTCGATTCCTGAGCACCACATAAGCAAAAAGAAAAAAGCCGGAAGTGGCGCTGTGGCTCAAGTGGTAGAGTGCTAGCCTTGAGCTAAAGAGCTGAGGGACAGCACCCAGGCCCAGAGTTCAGGCCCCATGACTGGACCAAAAAAAAAAAGTACAATTTATAAAACTACAGTCTGAAAAAAATTCTATTCCTCACATATCTATTTCTGAAAGTTCATGTAGTTTTCATAACCAGTGCAATCTTAGCAACACAGATGGAGGAGTTAAGTAAGTGTAAGGTAAAGAATTAAGATAGTGAAAAGAATGCTAAACTAGAGTTGGGAGACTTATAAACTTGCCCCAAGGAAAGGTTCAAAGTTCCTCAGGACAGATGTCTCCCTTCCCCCCCCCCCCCCAATAACTTATTTATCCAGATAAGACAGCTCCTTCAAAGGTCATTCCCCTGGAGCCCTTTCCAAAACAAAGACTACCAACCAGAATACAGGAGAGACTGGGCAGACTTAACAATGCATACTTTTCACACATATACCTCCCCAATTCTTTTTCTACTTGAACCTAAAGCCCATGCAGGTAACCAAAAGATGGCTGAAGTGCTTTCTACCTGACATTTCCTGAGCCATATAATAAACCTATTTTCTTCTACCGTTCACTCTATCTCTATTTGGCATGTAGTGGAAAAGTGACAGGACCTGACAAGTATTAACCTAGGAGTTCAGGCCTGGAGTATACAACTCTGGTTTGATATTTTTACATCTGAATTGCATGTAACCCTTTAACAAAAACAAAGATCAGCTAAATTACACAAGAAAGAATCTTACCTTAAAGAGATCCAGGCCACTTATGATTACATAATAACAAGAAAATTCCTCTGTCTACTAATCAATCAGTCGTAGATATCCACAAGTTCTGCATCCATAGATTTAACCAGCTTCTTTTTGAAAATACTAGGAAAAAACTTGCATTTAAACATGCAATGAATTTTTTCTTCTTTTCTTTTTCTTTTTTTTTTTGTCGGTTGTGAGGCCTGAACTCTGAGCCTGGGCACTATCCCTCAGTTCTTTAGTTGTAGGCTAGTACTCTATCACTTGAGCCTCAGCCCCACTTCTGGCTTTTTTCTGCTTATGTGGTGCTGAGGAATTGAACCAAAGGCCTCATGCCTGCAAGGCAAGCATTCTACCACTGAGCCACCTTCCCAGCCCCTTTTTCCTTTTCATTCCCTAAACAATGTAGCAAATAACTATTTATACAATGCACCGTATTAGGTATTATAAATAATCTAGAGATAACTTTTAAAATACACAGGAAGATGCATATGGGTTCTATGCACCCATGGATTTAGTATCTGAAGGAGTTTCTGGAACCAATCCCCATGGGTACCAATGGACAACTGTACTGTAATCTTCTATAAATGGACCTTAACATTTTTATGATGGAGGCTGGGAATGTGGCTTAGTGGTAGAGTGCTTGGCTAGCATGCATGAAAGCCCTGGGCTCGATACCTCAGTCCACATAAACAGAAAAAGCTGGAAGCGGCGCTGTGGCTCAAGTGGTAAAGTACTAGCCTTGAGCAAAAGAAGATGAGGGACAGTGCCTAGGTCCTGAGTTGCAGGACTGGAAAAAAATTATGATGGAAACCTTCCGTACTCTTTTCATGAAAGCCTTTTTAAAGGCTTTAAATTGAATTCTGGAAGGACTTCACTTGAACACTAAGAAGTAGTTCATCAAACAATTTCATTTCACTGAATTTCATTTTGTCCTCAGCTAAATCAGACAGCAATAGCAACTTGATTCTTAAAAGAATCAAGTTTTTACTTGATCAAGTTTTGACTATATTATTACTTTTGAAATCTCTCCTCTCAAAGAGTGATAAAATATCCATTTATTAAAATTGCAGACTGATAAAATCTTCTAAAATCATCTGGCTTCAGTAAAACATTTTTCATCCGCAGAAGGCTGCTACATTACAGGCATATTGCTTCTCAGCTTTCAGTCAGCTGTACTTGCTCCATATACCTCATTATATAACCCATTTTTATTTCCCATTGAAGAGAAAATGGGGCTTGGGACAAACAACGACCTATAGATACTTCCTGAAGGCTGATGGATGAGACCATATCCTCAAGACCAATTCACTGGTAAATACAGCAATGCGTTAAATTGTTTTAAAAATCTTGCTGTAGGGGGCTGGGAAGGTGGCTCAGTGGTAGAGAGAGCGCTTGCCTTGCATGCATGAGGCCTGGGTTCGATTCCTCAGCACCATATAAGCAGAAAAAAATAAAAACGCCGGAAGTAGTGCTATGGCTCAAGTGGTAGCATACTAGCCTTGAGCTGAAGAGCTGAGGGACAGTGCCCAGGCCCACAGTTCAGGCCCCATGACTGGACCAAAAAAAAAAAAAAAATCTTGCTGTAGCAGGCACTGGTGGCTCCTGCCTGTAATCCTAGCTACTCAGGATGCTGAGATCTGATAATCATGGTTCAAAGCCAGCTCGGGAAGGAAAGACCGTGAAATTCCTTTCTGCAATAAATAAACCACCAGAAAACCAGAAGTGGCGGTATAGCTCAGTGGTACAGCGCTGGCCTTGAGCTGAAAAGCTGAGGGACAGTGCCCAGGCTGAGTTCAAGCCCCACAACTGGCAAAAAAAAAAAAAAAAAATCTTGCTGTCTTCTATCCCAGAATATTGAATAATATTAAGAATATTAATTAATTAATTAAGATATTCCAAGTGCCTTGATGTTTTATCAGTCTTGATGGATAGAGGAGGAACTATGGTAGCCTCTGTATTTAAAGAAAGACATGCTCTTTTATACAGTATGTAAGTATATAGGTAAAGCCATGTGGTAAAGCCGACTTAGGTATTTAATGTAACGAAGAGTGGGGTTTCTTGACAGCACATGTGATTAGTATGAATCCTTTCCTTGATGCTGTTTTTGAAATAAACGTTACTACAATACTGAAAAAATTATCCTCCCCCTTCCCCTGCCTCCCGCTGGTCCTGAGGCTTGAACTCAGAGCCTGGACGCTGTCCCTGAGCCACTTTGTGCTCAAGGCTAGCATTCTACCACTTGAGTCACAGTGTCACTTCTGGCTTTTTGAGTAGTTTATTGGAGATAAGTAAGAGTCTCAGGAGGCCGGGCGCTGGTGGCTCATGCTTGTAGTACTAGCTACTCAGGAGACTGAGATCTGAGGATCACAGTTCAAAGCCAGCCTGGACAGGAAAGTCCGGGAGACTCTTATCTCCAATAAAGCACTAGAAAACCGGAAGTGGTGCTGTGGCTCAAGTGGTAGAGCGTGCGCCTTACGCTGAAGAGCTGAGGGACAGCGCCCAAGCCCAGAGTTCAAGCCCCACAACCGACAAAAAAAAAAAAAAAAGTCTCATGAGGACTTTCTGCCCAAACTGGCTTCAAAAACTGCAATCCTCAGATCTCAGCCTCCTGACTAGCTAGGATTACAGGCATGAGCCACCAGTGCTGGGCTAAGTAAACATTTTATATGCTTAAAAAAAAAAGTTCCCCTGTCTCTTGTTTACCTAGTATTCTCACTGCTAAATATAATTTCTATATTAGTTTTATGTAGCTGACCTCCATGCCCCCCAAGTCCTCCCCCAAGCCAACCTTTCTCCTTTATTTAAATGGGTCCCTCTCCTCTAGCTCTTCAAATAACTCATCTGGTTCTAGGATTAAAATATTCTTGAATTTGTGTCTTTGGTTCTGTCTAGTTATATGTGTAATAGAACCATTAGGATGTTTTTTCAGTATCTCAAATTTAACATACTCTTTCTTCCCAATACCTATCCATCTTTTTTTTTTTTCTGCTTATGTGGTGCTGAGGAATTGAACCCAGGGCCTCATGCATGCAAAGCAAGCGCTCTACCACTGAGCCACCTTCTCAGCCCCACTATCCATCTTATTACACAAACAAAACCTATTCCTCTCCAAATTTTCCCTCACAAAGTATCTGGAACAAGCACCCATCCAGTTACTAAAGCTAGAAACATAGTCATTCTTAACTTTTCTCTTTTCCTCATCACTCATCTAAGGCAGGATCCAGTCCTGTTTCAAATACATTTAGTAACTACACACTACTCTACATTCTCTTTGCCACCTCTCTAGTTCAGAACACCTTTATCTTCCACTTGGACTATGTGAGAGATGACAAGTGATTCATTTTTTTTTTTTTTTTGTTGGTTGTGGGGCCTGAACTCTGGGCCTGGGCACTGTCCCTCAGCTCTTCAGCTCAAGGTTAGCCCTCTACCACTTGAGCCACGCACCACTTCTGGCTTTTTCTGCTTATGTGGTGCTGAAGAATCGAACCCAGGGCCTCATGCCTGCAAGGCAAGCACTCTACCATTGAGCCACCTTCCCAGCCCTGACAAGTGATTCTTAAGGCTAAGAATCAATTTCTTATTAATCATATTACTCTTCTATTTAGAATTACAGAATTATTTCTTAGTAAACTTAAAACCAAAATATCAAGATATGCAAACTCATTCTCGTGATCTGCAAAGCTCTAGGTGATTTGGACTCTGCATATCTTTTCTACTTTACCTCGGTGTCACTGTAATAAGTCCACTTGTGTTCCAACCCTTAAGGCACATATCCAAATTGTTAACACTGCCTCGAAGATGGCGGAGAAGTTGGAGGCTAAACAAGCTCTCTCATAGAAAGCAGTTTTAGTGTTCCAGTGAACAGTCCTAGGCCAGAGAAACACTGCCTCAAACCTTTGCCTGTACCCTTCATAACATTTATTTTGTATTGTTTTTTCTAGAACCAAGGATAAGATCTAGGACACAAGATATTTGTTCATTGATGGAATGAAGAGATAAGGCAACATATGTCACTGAGAAATAAACTTTCTGTGCAAAGGAAATAAGATATTAATTGTCAACAGTTGCTTTCAATTTCTAAATTCTGTGTCAGGATTTACAATAATAATGTAAACTACTAATAGGGACCTGGAAATGTAGCTCAGTGGCAAAGTGCTTGCCTAGCACATGTAACACCCTGGATCAGATCTTCAGCATTAGAGAAAAAAACAAAACAAAACAAATAAACCTTAATAATAATACCAAAAAGTTAAGGAATAGCTATAAGGATATCTCCTTTGGTTAAAGAGCCCACGTGTGTTATAAAATATTCATGAAATGAAATGTATGTTGAGGTATTTATTTACTGAAACATCATTAATAATGAGTAAACAATAATTAAGTCAGCAACAACACAAAGATGCTTTCAAAAGAAGGCTGAGAAAGAGTTCTTGAAAAAAGCTCAGGGGTCAACACGATGATAATTATTATAATCATGGCTAACTATATACTAGGCTGTGTTCTAAAAGGCTTTCTTTAAATGTATTTATTGAATACTAACAATAAAGGTGCTGTCTAGAAGGAAACTGCCATAGCAAAAAGTTAAGTAGGTCACATAGTAATAGAACTGGAATCTGAACCAAGGCTTCTTTGTCCTAGTTCTTTATCTGTTTGGTCCTTCCAGATAATGTAGAAAGGCCAAAATTAACATGGAAGAATCTTCAATACAAAACTAGACATGTTTTCCCTACAGAAAAAAAAATTGGGAATTAATAACTTTCACAGGTATAGATAGACTGGGTTAGAACTACTCAACGGATTGCCTGAGCTTGACTTAAATATACTTAAAACTTACAAATATCCCTACTTATTTACTTACATGTGCTCTACGCTACTTTAACCAAGTCCCTCAACCAAGTATCATCTTTAATACAATACAGAAACATTATTTCTTGTTCAAATTTTCAAGCAGCACAATGTTTTAAAATTGGCTTTATAAAAGGGTTCACAAACTATGACTAAAGTTCATCAAACTCTAAAGCTTACTTTCCCAGAAAAAAAGGAGTTTCTTAGTAGGCAAGATGCTTTTTTTATCATCAGGACGAGGGGTACTGCTCAGCAGTAGCTCTGTAAGAGCATGCACAAGACACTGGATGCAATACCTAGCCACACACACAAAAAATCTACTCTCAAAAAGATTTACATACATCTGTGAAGGCAAATTTGCTAATATCAACTATCAGAAACATAACAAATTTACCACTTCAATTAATGCTGTTCGTCAGGATTTGCTCATCTATACTTCACAATAAAAGAGACACACAAAGGCACTTGAGCATAAACAATAGTGATAGTCACTATTATCAGCTCAAAAAGAGACAGAACAGGTCTTATGAAATCAATGAAAATAAAGTTTCCAACAAGGTTAAAAATTTACTCTTCTACATAGTGTTTACCTAGAATGAAATAGCTAGAAAAATTGTAATGGATAAAACAGAATATTAAAATTTTAAGTTTGGGAAATTTCTTTTTTATTGGGAGCAAAGAAATCAATTCAACTACCTTCTGCACATCAGCAATATTCACTTAGCCACACATTGCAAAAATTCTGTCATTTCTACTTGCCAGAAAGAAGCTATGTCAATACCTGACATCAATGAAGCATGAACTTAAAATAACTTCTAAAGAATATAGCTAGAGAACAGACTCAAGTGGTGGCATTCCAGCCTTGTAAGAAAATGGAGCAAGTGTGAGGCCCTGAGATCAAATTCAAGATCCCCTTGCCTCAGCCTTCTGGGATGATAGGTATGTATTACCATGCTTGACTTCTACTGGGGGGAAAAAAATCTTACTAATCAGTTTTTTTTCCCTAAAATTTACAAATCTAAGCCAAGGAAGTGGCGCTGTAGCTCAAGTGGTAGAGCGCTCGCCTTGAGCTGAAGAGCTGAGGGACAGTGCCCAGGCCCAGAGTTCAAGCCCCACGACCGACCAAAAAAAAAAAGTACAAATCTAAGCCAACTAAAAAGGAAAAAAAGTTCATATGTATATTTATATGTGTCTTTCTTTAATAGATAAAACATTTTATGCAAACCAGGAAATATTACCAATGTTAAAGATGCTTGGAGACAATTGTTATCAGATGACTGGGTCCTAATTTATTTCACGACTAAATGAGAAAAATCTAAGCATGTGGCCACAGAGGATTCTTTTAATTCTAAATACTGGTTTCGCCAGTGGCTCACGCCTGTAATCCTAGCTAGTCACTCAGGAGGCTGAGATATGAGGATCTCGGTTCAATGCCAGCCTGGGCAGGAAAGTCCATGAGACTCTTCTCTCCAATTAACCACCAGAAAACTGGAAGTGGTGCAGTGTCTCAAGCAGAAGAGTGCTAGCCTTGAGCTGAAGAGTTCAGGGACAGCACTCGGGCGTACTTCAAGCCCCAAAACTAAAAAAAAACAAAAAAAAACCAAGGTTTTGGGGGCTGGCAATGTGGCTTAGTGCTAGAGTGCTTGCCTGGCATGCATGAAGCCCTGGGTTGGATTCCTCAGTACCATATAAACAAAAAGCTGGAAGTGGTGCTGTGGCTTAAGTGGTAGAGTGCTAGCCTTGAGCACAGAGAGGCTCAGGGACAGTACCCAGGTACGGAGTTCAAGCTTCAAGCTCCAGGACTGGAAAAAGAAAACATAAAATAATGTTTCTTATTTAATGTTAAATGTAAGGTAGGGCTACTTCTAACCTTTAGTAAATAATATACAGGCATCAAAAACTTCAGCTGTTTCTGTACTTAGAAATTCTCAATTGATATTATATGACCAAGAAAGATCAGATTTAAAATCCCAAATGCAAAGCTACATGCAACTTCCAACACCAACTTCTGAACCAAGGTGATTAATTCAATGAATCAGAATATCAAACCATTCTTTTGTAGTTGTTGTTTTGTCGGTCTTGGGGCTTGACCTCAGGGCTTGTGTGCTATCCCTCAGCTCAAGGCTGGAGCTCTCCCTATTGAGCCACGGTGCCACTTCCTGCTTTCTAGAGCTTTATTGGAGATAAGAGTATCAGGGACTTTCCAGCTGGCTTTGAACCCTGATCCTCAGATCTCAGCCTTCGGAGTTAGCTAGGATTATAGGCGTGAGCCACAGGCACGCCAGGCTCAAACCGTTCTTAACCAGCTTTATTGTGCTCAAAAGTAGGTCAAAGCTCATCTCACAAATGTGTGTGATAATATTTTCAGATAAAAGATTACGGGACTGGGAAGGTAGCTCAGCCGTAGAGTGCATGCCTTGCAAGCAGGAGGCCCTGGGTTCGATTCCTCAGCACCACATAAACAGAAAAAGCCGGAAGTGGCGCTGTGGCTCCAGTGGTAGAGCGCTAGCCTTGAGCTGAAGAGCTGAGGGACAGCGCCCAGACCTAGAGTTCAGGCCCCATGACCGGCAAAAAAAAAAAAAAAAAAAAAAAGATAAAAGGTTAGACAATATAAATCGTTAAATTTTGAAATGATGAAAAGTAATAATATTTGACACTTATATTTCCTGCTGAGTAATATCAGTAGTTTCATTTAAATAGTGATTTCATACTTACCATTTCCCTAAATTTTATAACTCTACATAAAGTGTGCAGTGTTTTTTATCAACACAATCCAGACTAGCTCAGATAAGTTTTGCAGCTCTGACTTCAATCAGATTATCTGATTTAAAGTTTAATGTTTTACAAAATCCTAAAAAGCAGTGATTCCATCCAGCCCAAGGCAGGAAGAAATTAGAAAGAAGAAAAGCTGGATAAATGAGCGGAACAAAAAGAGAATATAATGAACAAATTTGGCAGTAATACAATCCATAAACAA
Organism: Dipodomys spectabilis; assembly: GCF_019054845.1. Classification (NCBI taxonomy): domain Eukaryota; kingdom Metazoa; phylum Chordata; class Mammalia; order Rodentia; family Heteromyidae; genus Dipodomys; species Dipodomys spectabilis. The sequence continues at coordinate 10,110,617 of NW_024870681.1, forward strand.
ACTCAGTGGATTTAAATGATAAACCTAGCTTTTATAATTCCACCATCAAAGATCGTTATTGCACTTAAAAGACAAGTGTAAAAAAAAGTGCTAACTCAAAAATATGTGAATTAAACAACAAAAGACAATTCTTGAAGTCGGAGGCATGGCTCAGTTAGCAGAATGCCAGTCAATGAGTGAAAGCATCAGGTACCAAGTTCAAGGCTTGATCTCCACCAAGAAAAGAAAAGAAAAAAAAAATCCATTAACTGAAATCTTCAGAAACTTGTTTATATTATTTTCTTTTGGGAATATGAGCCATATAAACTTAACTATTAACCAAGCATATTTTTTGTGAGCGTTCTCTCTCTCTCTCTCTCTCTCTCTCTCTCACACACACACACACACACACAAATCCACAATTTAAAATAGTGTAGGCAAATAAGTAAGAGCCTTCCATGTCATACTCATTTCACATACATAAATTTGTCATATTTGTCTGGGTACCAACATCGCGCTTCCAAAGGCCAATTACAACAATCTGGAACGCATAAAATGCTGACTTGTAAGTAGATCCTTCCCATTTTCGACCCTAAGAATATATAGCCATTAAAATCAGACCTAATGGTAATACAACAGCTGTCGGAATATTAAATTCTCCGTCATTGCAATACTAGATAAACTGGTACAAGGTTCTCTAAATGATCCATGGCAGTCTGCAAAATCTCCGAGAAGGAACACCAAAGCAGAACTGAAAGACTTCTGGGTCAGCATAAGACACGATGTAGTCAAGATAAACAAACAGTGCCAGCCTACACATGATTAGCCCTTTGACGGAGTTGCAGAGAAACAAAAGATGACTGGGTAAATTCTATTGGCGGTCCTAAGTCACCGCCAAGTGTGTGACATGGGGCTAAATAAATACAATTTCTTGAAATTTTAAAGATGAAGCCGACCTTCGAGTCTTACTGTAAATACTTCCACTGTCGTGAAACACCAGCGTTGGGGGGGGGGGGGGGGGGGGTTCAGGGGTTTTGGCAAAGGCAAAGGCATGACAGTGGAGAGAGATCCGACTAGGTCCTCGGCGAAAGGCCCATTCCCTGGGCACTAGGCACTGCCAGATGGCACCTGCATGCACACCGGCATTTTGTGCGGACACATCGAACAGCAGGCGCTTAAGTGACCGGCGAGGGCAAGAACCCCACAGCGAAAGGTCCCGAGAAACAGCTCAGTCATCAGCAGGTTAAGACCTTTCCTCCATTTACCAAGGTCCCGGACACCTCAGAAGGTGAGGGGGGCTCTCTATGGAAGCCCAAGTCCGTAAACGGTCGGGAGTGCGTCCACTGACGGGGTTCACCGTCCCGGCGACCACTCAAGGAGAGGTGTCCCAGATAAATAACCTGGCTACGGTCGAGCTGAGACCTCCAGTCAGCGGTAACCTCAGACCCCTCAGCAAGCCCAAACCACCATGCCCGACGGGCTGAGCTCCGAGAGCAGCCACGCTCTGAGGACGGTCGCAGGCTCCGGTTTCCCCGGCTTACCTCCCCACTCCGACTCCGGCTGCGGCTCCTCAGGATCCCAGAAGCTGCTCAACACCGACTCTCACACCCGCCGCTGGGATCCCGGCCAACCGGAACTCGCTTGCGTCACTTCCTGTGCTCTCCCCCTCCCCTCCACGTCCCGAGAAGACTGCCTCCAAACGAGAAACGTTCCACCTCAGTTGGAACCAACCGCCTCGGTTAATTACCATACGGCCGCCTCCGCGAAATCTCGCGGGATTTCTGTTGAAAGAGGCAGAACGACTGCTAAGCTTCGTTCGTGGTTCTTGATCCGGAATTAGTTGTTTCGGGAACTCCGGAAGTGGTTGCTGGCGCGCGAGAAGCGTGTTCGCTCCCTAAAAGTGAAGTGGCCGCCGCGGTGCGAGGGAAGGGACCTGTTTAGGTAGGTGGTGGCTCCTTCCGGGGCGAAAGAGCGGGTTGCCGGGCTCCATTGGTCCTGTAACTCGCCCCGTTTTCGTGTGTGTGTGTGTGTGTGTGTGTGTGTGTGTGTGTGTGTGAGTGTGTGTGTGTGTGTCTGTGTGTCTGTGTGTGTGTGTGTGTGTGTGTGTGTGTTGGTCCTGGGGCTTCAGCTCGGGCTTTGGGTGCTGTCCCCGAGTATCTCTTTTGCTCAAGGCTGGCGCCCTATCACTTAAGAGCCACAGCTGCATTTCTGGCTTTTTACGAATTAATGGGAGATCAGAGTCTCACAAACTTTCCTGCCCAGGCTGGCTTCAAACCACGATCCTCACTCAGCCTCCAGAATTGCTAGGATGACAGGCGCGTCCACCGGCGCCCAGTGATCCCTGGTTCTCTTCCCTCTTCTGCCTTTGGAAGAAGGAGGCAAGATGGCCTTCGAGAAGGGGTAGGACCCGAAATTTCTGGTTTTCATCATCCATATCTCCTCGTCTGGCAGCATTGATCGATGCCTTTTTTTTTGTCTGTCATGGGTCCTGAACTCTGGGCCTGGGCACTGTCCCTCAGCTCTTCAGCTCAAGGCTAGTGCTCTAGCACTCGAGTCATAGCGCCATTTCTGGCTTTTTCTGTTTATGTGGTGCTGAGGAATCGAACCCAGGGCCTCATGCGTGCGAGGCAAGCGCTCTACCACTGAGCCACCTTCCCAGCCCGAGGCTAATATTTTTTAAACACATCACGTCCCAGGCATTGTACCAGCACCTGGGAATAGACTGTTCGGTAGTTATGTATACATGCTACGGAAGAAAGTCTGGGGAATGGTAAAAACTTCAGCTAGACTTCTACAGGCAAATGGGATGTTTTTGTGTGTATGTTTTAAATGGAGAAGACTAGCAAAGAGAATTTTAGTGTGGCCGTATGGTACAGTGAGTAGCAGGAGAAAAAGTTTGGAAGGGAAAAACTAATTATGTAGTGCTTTGAATTGGTGCTGAAAGATTTGTTTCATTCTGTAGGCGTTCAAGCTGATGATTTTCAAGCATGTGCTTTATAATTATAATTAATGACAGTACCAGCTAGGATGAAGTAGAGCAATAGTGAAGCAAATGGGCAGAGATGGGAGTTTAGAAAGTTAATTTTGGAAGCTGTTGGCAAGAAATGACTAAGACACTGAAGAAATAAAAAGATCTATTGAAGATACGTTTCCTTTTCAGGACTTAAGAGGAGGGAAAGTACAAGATTTCTCAAATAAAAAATACAGAAAATGTTTGGGGGCATAACTCTGGGTTTGATGCCCAAACACTCCCACCCCCCACCCCCAAATGCAGTGTGGCTGATGACTTAGGCCTGTAATCCTAGCTGCTCAGGTGGTAGAGATTAAGAGGATCACAGTTCCAGGCCAGCCCCAGCAAAATGTCTTTGAGGCCTCATGGGAATGAAAAGGCTGGGCATAGCAGTGTGTACCCCAGCTGGTGAAATCTAGCAGAAACTGAAGGTTCAAGTTTTGGAGGCCTGTGCCTAGGATGATTTGGGAATAACAGAGCTTGTTTATCTAGCTCTTTCTCCTCCCACTAGAACATTAGCTCTGCGTGGAACTGTTTTTCTCTTGTTCCTCCCCACCCCCCAATCTTCAGGCTTCTAAACTACCTAGAGCATAATGAGCCCTTAGTGAATACTGATGGATTGGACCAGTGCTGTCTCATAAAACTGTCTTTAATCATGAAAATATTCTGTTTCTCCCTGCGTGAGTAGCTACTAGACACTTTCAGGTTGTTGGATATTTAAGCACTTGAACTGTGGCTAAGTATAGCTGAAGAACTTAGTGTTAGCAGCTAATATAAGTTTATTTATGGCTAAAGGTTACCATATTGGACAGTCAATAGACTGAAATGAAGACCATGTGTAAAGTTATGTAATATAGTTTATTGAGCTCTTTAGTCAGAAAGAAACTAAAAATGCTGAGCTGTTGGATGCTTAGGTGAAAGTTAAAGAATTCAAGGAGGAAGCTGAGTGCCAGTGGCACATGTGATCATTTTAACAGTGTTGATTCTTCTGATGCATCAGTCTGAGATATTGTGTCAGTTTTTCTCGTGTTTTCTTTAATCAGTTTTTTTAAATATAGTTTTCACTGTAGAGAGAGCTTTCTTGGTGAAGCTTATTCTGTAATAATTTCTTTTGTAGGTATTTTGAATTGTATTGCTTTCTTCATTTCTCTCAGGAAGTTCATCATTTGAAAAAGTTTTTTATGAGTGTTTCATTTTTCCATGTATGAATGGTCTTATCTGCAAACATGGATTATTTAACTTCATCTTTTTCCAAGTTGGATTTCTTTTCTTGACTAATGACTCTTACTAAGATTTCCAGTAATGTTTAATAAGAAGGGTAAGTCAAGCCAGTTGCTGGTGGGTCATGCCTGTAATCCTAGCTACTTTGGAGGCAGAGAATTGAGGTTCAAAACCAGACTGGTCAGGAAAATCTGTGAGACTCCTATCTCCAATTAAACCACCAGAAAACCAAAAATGGCACTGTGGCTCAAAGTGGTAGAGTGCTAGTCTTGAGTAAAAAGAGCTCAGGGACAGTGCCTGGGCCTTGAGTTCAAGCCCCACAACTGACAAAAATAAAAAGAATGGCAAGCCAAACTGGGTGCCCGTGGCTTGTGCCTATAGTCCTAGTTACTTTTGAGGCTGATATCTGGGGATCACAGCAAGAAAGTCCATGAGACTCAACCACTAAGAAAGCCAGAAGCCTACTGTGTCTCAAGTGGTAGAGTTCTAGCCTTGAGTACAAAATGTCAGGACAGAGCCCAGGCCTTCAGTTCAAGTCACAGGACTGGCATCAACAACAGCAACAAAAAGAATGGTAAGTCAAATGTGGTGGCACATATCTATAATCCCAGCAATCAAGAGGCTGAAGCAGGAGAACCACAAATTTGAAGGCAACCTAGGTTACATAGCAAGACCTGGTCTGAAAAGTTTCCTCTTTTTTTGGTCAGTTGTGGGGCTTGAACTCTGGGCCTGGGGCTCTGTCCCTGGGCTCTTCAACTCAGGGAGAGTGTTCTATTGCTTGAGTGGTTTATTGGAGATAAAGAGTCTGATGGACTTTTCCTGCCCGGGCTGGTTTTGAACCACTATCCCCAGATCTCAGCCTCCTGAGTAATAGCTAGGATCTATAGGCATGAGCCACCCGCGCCCAGCTCTTTTTTTTTTTTATATATGGAAATATCCTAAATTTCCACAGTCATGGATCAGATGACATACAGGACACAAAGTGTTGCTGAAAGTTTGTTTTTGGTCATGGGGCTTGAACTCAGGGCATGGGTGCTGTCCCTCAGCTCTCTGCTCAAGTAGCCCTCTACCACTTGAGCCACAGCGCCACTTCCAGCTTTTTCTGTTTATGTGGTGCTGAGGAATTGAACCCAGGGCCTCATGCATGTGAGGCAAGTACTCTACCACTAAGCCACCTTCCCAGTCTGTTGCTGAAATTTTGAGTTATAAAAGTTTTAGCCAGGCGCTGGTGGCTCACATCTATAATCCTAGCTACTCAGGAGGCTGAGATCTGAGGAGCACAGTTCAAAGCCAGCCTGGGCAATAAAGTCTGTGAGATTCTTTATCTCCAACAAACCACTAGAAAACCAGAAGTAGAACTGTGGCTCAAGTGGTAGAGCGCTTGCCTTCAGCTGAAGAGTGCAGGGACAGCACCCAAGCCCAGAGTTCAAGCCCCACGACCGACCAAAAAAAAAGTTTTATTAAAATGCAAGAAGTTCGCTAGCGCCGGTGGCTCACACTTGTAATCCTAGCTACTCAGGAGGCTGAGATCTGAGGATTGCAGTTCAAAGCCAGCCGGGGGAAGGAAAGTCTGTGAGACTAACATCTCCAATAAACAACTAGAAAACCAGAACTGGCGCTGTGTCTCAAGCGGTAGAACGCTCACCTTGAGCTGAAGAGCACAGGGACAGCGCACAATCCTAGAGTTCAAGCCCCATGACCGACCAAAAAAAAAAAAAAAAAGCAAGAAGTTCAAAAGTAGAATCAAGGTACTTCCAAATCTATTCTAGAATGTCAATTCCATCACCATTAGGGAAGGTACTTTCCTGTTTTGTGTTTTCTTGTATACTTTGGACCCTAGAGCCTAGCCCAGTATTTGTGAAGAATGCAGTAGTTCATAAAAACAATAGAACTTCTGGCACTATTTCTGATACTTGTTCCTTCAGCTGTGCCCTAGGTTTAGTATCCTCTTTAAAATAAAAGCCTGGGGCTGGGAATGTGGCTTAGTGGTGGAGTGTTTGCCTAGCATGCATGAAGCCCTGAGTTTGATTCTTCAGTACCACATAAACAGAAAAGGCTGGAAGTGGCACTGTAGAGCAGAGGGCTAGTCTTGAGCAAACAAAGCTCAGGGATAGTGCCCCAGGCCCTGAGTTCAAGCCCCAGGATTGGCAAAAATAAAAACAAAAACTCTTCACATAAACATAGCCAATTGCCTTTCCAGCTCATGTTTCATGCATGTGTGCAAGTGCTGCCTTCTACATGAGCTCACATAATTCTTTAAAAATGCTGCTTATATTTGTCTGAGAAACTTGAAAGTTTTCACTGCTAGATAGTAATAACTTTCTCCTTTCTTTTAAAGATGCTCTCCAAGTCCTTGGCTATGGAGTATTTGGCTCATCCTGGTGCACTCAGCTTGGCTGCTGGAGTTGCTTGTGGCATATGCCTGGGATGGGGCCTCAGGATGCGCTTTGGGATGCCACCCACACGCCTGACAAGTGAGCCTGACGCAGAGACCGGAACTGAAGCAAGCATCATGGGGGAGAATGGGGAGTACAAAATGATTCTTGTGGTTCGAAATGACTTAAAGATGGGAAAAGGAAAAGTTGCTGCTCAGTGCTCTCATGCTGCTGTTTCTGCCTACAAGCAAGTCCAAAGGAAAAACCCTCAAGTGCTCAAACAGTGGGAATACTGTGGCCAGCCCAAAGTGGTAGTCAAAGCCCCTGATGAAGAAACCCTGATCGAATTGCTGACCCATGCAAAAATGCTGGGGCTGACTGTAAGTTTAATCCAAGATGCTGGACGTACTCAGATTGAACCAGGCTCTCAAACTGTCCTAGGAATTGGGCCAGGACCAGCAGACCTAATTGACAAAGTTACTGGTCACCTAAAACTTTACTAGATGGGTTTTTGAGTGATGGTAATCCTGTCACAGTGTTTGAAACCTGTCAAATTATAATAAAACTGGATTTCTTCCCCAACTTAAATATCCTCAAGATGAAAATAGAATCTTGGCAAGAATTATTTTTGGGGCAAAAAAAAAAATCTTTCTGGTTAAATGGCCTTGGTGTTTCAAGTAACAGATGCTGAAACAAATAATGAAGATGAGCAAAATGTGTCATGATAAAGGTGGATTTAAAAAGCGGTAAAAAGCCGCACCCTGGTGGCTCACGCCTGTAATCCTAACCACTCAGGAGGCTGAGATCTGAGGATTGTGCTTCAAAGCCAGCTGAGGCAGACAATGCCATGAGAATCTCACCTCCAATAAACTACTCAAAAAAAGCCGTAAGTGGTGCTGTGGCTCAAGTGGTAGAGCACTAGCCTTGATCACAAAGAAGCTCAGGGACAGTACCCAGGCTCTGAGTTCAAGCTCCAGGACCAGCAAAAAAATATAAAAGTGGGTAACAGCATTTCCTTATGTTAGGTCCCTTTTTATCTTTGTTATCAGGTCCTTCCCTGAAACTGTTTACTCTCCCTTTCTTTGGAGGATCTGGATCATGGGTAGTCCCAGTGAGTTCAAATTGCAGTTACTTTTTTACTGTTTTTATTTTTTTGTCATGGGGCTTGAACTCAGGGTCTGGGCGCTGTCCCTGAGCTTTTTTTGCTCAAGGCTAGCGCTTTACCACTGTGAGCCACAGGACTACTTCCCATTTTTGAGTGGTTAGAGATGAGTCTCACAGGGACTTTTCTGCCTGAGCTGGTTTTGAACTGTGATCCTTAGATCTCAGCCTCCTGAGTAACTATGAATACAGGTGTGAGCCACTGGCGCTTGGCTTACTTTTAGCAGTACTAATGCATGGTAGACAGGTACTCTAGCACTTGAGTCATACACCTCCATCCCCTTTTTGCATTGGTTAGTTTCAAAATAAGTCTCACTGTAATGCCCATCAACTTGGGCTGTGGTTGTGCCACGTCACTAGGCACATGCCCTGCCCTCAGCCATTGTGCTTCCTCCGTAGCTTAGAAAACAGGTATATACCACTGTGCTGAGACACTGAAAATAGGAGTCTCTGAAAATTATCTTTGCTGTGCTAGCCTTGAACTCATCCCCCGATCTCTCCTTCTCAAGTAGCTAGGATTATAAATTTGAGCCACCATTTCTGGCCCTGCTTGTTACTTTTTTGGATGACTGATAAACCTATTACTGATCATGATAGAGCCATCCAATGGAATCCTGATTTCAAATTTAACCCTCTGGAGTTCTCATTTGTGTTTTAAAGTTGAAGTTTTTCAGCACTGACAAAACCCATCTGTAGTATTCAACACTCATTTCCCTTGACCCACTCTGGCCTAAGGTTCTCAGCAGTGGTTCTAAGTCACAGCCAAATAAAAATTCTTTTATTTCCCTTTTTCTTTCAATGGTGAAGCAACTGAAATTTGAAATTGCCTTGGAAGATGGAAATGAAGCGAAAGAAATGATCCTAACTAAAATGAATATTAGTTGTCACCAATGTTTCCAAAGAACTTAAGGAGTTAGCAATTTTATTATTTTAAAGGCATTCCCCTTCCTTTTGATCCTTATATAGTTGATGTAATTCTAGTAATTACATAAGCTGCCCAAAATGATTCACTAGGGCCCAACTTCCAAAAATCACATAGCTTCCCAGTAGTCTTGCTAGAATTCATTTTCCTTGAAAGCCCATGGGGAGTCTGACAGCAATTTCAGAATATATCCCTAATAATCCAGTAGATCTAAGAACTATGAGATCTTTATCAGTACTGTGAAGTCACAAATTAAGGAGTTTAAGACTTCCAGCTGGAACTCTAAAAACAATTACAGGCTGTCTCAAAAGTTGTAATACTTGATGCATACTTAGAATACACTAACATATGGCAACACAGGAGAAATTGCAGCTGTGAATGATGACACTGTAGCAACTGTTTCTAAACACATTGTTTATACTAGAGTTAAAATGATGCAACAACCTGTAACTGAGTTAAACGCAATCCTAAATTCATGATATGAGTTGAATAATTTCTAAGACTTAACTCAGATTAATGACTCCAAATTGAGACATTATACATTCCCAACAGAATGGCCTGCCTGCAGTGGCTGGTTTAAGAAATTAATAAATCGGGGCTGGGAAGGTGGCTCAGTGGTAGAGTGCTTGACTTGCATGCATGAGGCCCTGGGTTCCATTCCTCAGCACCACATAAGCAGAAAAAGCTGGAAGTGGCGCTGTGGCTCAAAGTGGTAGAACGCTAGCCTTGAGCTGAAGAGCTGAGGGACAGCACCCAGGCCCAGAGTTCAGGCCCCACAACTGGCAAAAAAAAAAAAAAGAAACGAAACTAATAAATCATTACCTATTAGGATGAATATTATAAAAATTCTGGAAATATTCTAGTGTTTACTGCTCACTGTTAAAGTATACTTTGCAAAGCTCATTGACTCTTATTACAGGATCAAAACTATTTTGATAGTCCTAAGACATTTGGATTTTCCCTGTATTGACATTTGCACCAATGAAATGCCAGTTTACTGTATCCTTTACTGCCTTGGGCTCAAAGTAGTTTCACTTAATATCTTTGATGAAGCACTAAAAAAGACTGACCAGTGACTATTTGTCTTAAAATTCTGTGTAACAAAACATCAGACTATGCTTAAGAGAAATGATTTGTCTGAGTCATGAGCTCAACCAGTTTCATTAACATTTTTACTTCCAAGGACTGTAACTACAGTTTACTGAAATCTGGGTGTAAAGGAACCAGTCACCTCAAGGAAAACAACTGTTTACTATCTCCTCTCTTCATATAATTCAATGTAGAGATCAGTATTCCTCACAAGAACAACTTAAAAAAAATGTAAGCGTCTGGGAAAAAAACCCCCACACTTCAGTAACTTAGTATTTTCCATATAACCAGTTTAATACTGCATAATGTGCAATGAGTATTGGTTATTTCGATTACTATTTCTAGACTTAATTTCTAATGGTATATAAATGACAGGTCTGGGGAGCTTCTGTTATTTGAGAATATAAAAGATCAAAGTGAGAATGTATGTGAATAACAGAAAAGTCAAGTGGCACTATTAGGAGCAACATTGAACGTGACCAACACGTATTACATTATTTATATAATGGCTGGACTTGGATACCAGACAAATCACTGAAATTCTGCCATTTCAAAAATTTCCCATTAACCTCTCCCCTTTCTTTGTGAGTCTTCAAGTAAGTTAATAACTTTTAGGCCTCTTATTTTCTGGTTTCAGTTTCCTTCCCTAGACCATGCATGGTGGCTTATACTTAAAATTCCCTACACTTAGGAGACTGAGGCAGAAGGGACACAGCCTTGGAATATATAGCAACATCCTATTTCAAAACAGTAACCAAAAAGAAAAGAACCCCCCAAACCCAACCACATACTTGAAAACTGAAAAGTACTTAGTGTTTATATACAGAAAACAAACTCACTGAGGATTTGAGCCTGACCTAAATCACTATTTCTAGTGTAGTCCATTATTGATAATTCAAGTGGCACCTCAGTATCACAGGATGTAACACAGTATTATAGCCAGGCTTTTTGTTGAGAAAAAAAAAATGCTATAAGAAAACAAAGTATTCTGAATGGTTTCTATTACAGAATGGAGCAGAATCATGTTATAAGTACAGGAAAGGTGTAGGTAAACAAATCTTTATTGAAAAGATGAGGGTTCCTTCTCCTAGATTTGTTAGTGATGCAGATAGAACAGCTAGGTCTGAGCAAGAGGTTTTTACTATAACAAACCTAAGGAACTTTCCAGCTAACAGTAATTACGAGACAAGAATAGTAAAGCAAAAATTACTAGGGAAAGATACAGGAGAAGCATTTATGGTAAGGTATCTAAGAGTGGTAGAGCAATAAGACTAGGTAGTAGGAAGAAAATAAAGTGAATGTAACATTTGTAGTTGTAAGACTTGGATTCACATACCAGTTTAAAAAGAAAAGGCAAACTACCCATAATTTGAGTCCTTTATAACACAGGATTAGAAACAGCATGTTAACTACTCTTTAAACATGTGCACAGCTGTAATCACAGAAATCAGGAGGACTGAGGCAGAATTCAAGAATTTTAGCCCACTTTGGAATATATAATGAGCTCTAGGTTTGCCTGGGCTACATGAATTCTCTTTCACACACACTTTCAAATTAACATAGCATCTGTGATTTAGTTAGGTAAAATGGTTAGATTAAAACAAAAAAATAAGCCAGGCACTGGAGGCTCACAACTAGCAACTCAGTGGCTCACACCTGTAATCCTAGCTACCCTTGAGGCTGACAAGGATCATAGTCCAAAGCCAGCCTGGGAAGGAAAGCCAGGGAGACTCTTACCTCTGATTTATCACCATAAAGCTAGAAGTGGAGCTGTGGCTCAAGTGGTAAAGTGCTAACCTTGAGCAAAAAAGCTTAGGGACAGCACCCAGGCCCTGAGTTCAAACTCAGGACTAGAACACACATACAACCCATGCCCAATCTAAAGGGCTAGGGCTAGTTGGTTAAAATATTGAGTAGCCAACTACTGAAGTGACTGATTCTTCGGATTATTGCATGTATACTTATTAACTGGGATGCTCATGACCTGATAGTCCAGTTTCCACATATCCCAATCTTTATTTCTCATATTCTTTGGACTGCCTTCGTATCTAATATGAAACTGCTAGTACTACTGTTATTTTGATTTTAGAGGAATTTAATTAAAACTCTGATTCTACACATTATTTCCACAGTCCAGTAATTTATTTTAAATTGGAGTAATTTCAAATTCCACAAAACTGAAGAACAGCAATATTTTGTTTGAATTCTCTCTTCTGTACACTCAGTGATCTAAAACACCACAATATCCAACATACACAAACCTCAGGGAAGGGTTAGTAAATACACACAAGAGTGGAATCATGGTGCTCTTTGTTCCTGAATGGAATGGTCCCACAGAAAAAGCACAGGATACAGCACAACATAAGGGCACCTGTTATATATGAAGTGAGCAAAACACACTAGCATTTTCTATATGCGTATGGGGTAACCTGCATAGGTTAAAGGGCCTTTTAAGTTCATTTAAAAATCAGGCAAGTTGTCTATATGCATTTTTCAAATAATCTGGAGAGCACTGCAATCCCAGAGGATATACTAATTAGTGTTGTCTTTGTTGGCATTGACAGTCTTGCATGGTCACATACCAGTATTTTCGCTTTAGCTCTTCTTTGAGTAAGAGATTTAAATGCACTTAGACAATACATATTTTAAGCTGTTTACATACACTAAATTTAAGAGAGTCAATATTAGAGTTTCTTTGTTTCTTTAAACACTACAGAGTGCAAATCAGGTTCTTCACAACAGATTGAATATTAAACAATTCTTCAAAGAATCAGGGGAAAAGAAAAAGCCCACATGAATACTATTCCCCTTTGAAAATAAATTCTAAAATGATGTGGAATGTGAAATAAGGTTTTAACATAGGTGATCAAAGTGTTCATAGTTAGAAACAAAAAAGGTAGTCCTTCATGAAATAAAGGTTACAAGAACAGGTTGCCTGTTTCCCCCTTTTATACACTGAGAAGTGGGTAGAGACAATGTTTCAGTACGAAAATAGGAGACTACAGGATCAGCTTCCATCTCACATGCTGTACCCAAAGCCAGGCTGTGGCTGGCCATATGGTGGTGCAGTATAACCATAACCAAAAGGTGCCTGGGGAGGGACTGCAACACTGGGTCCTGCAGTCAACATCAGCTGGGGCTGACCTAAAGAAGACAAAAAGAGAAAGGGGACAGGGGTGGTGAAAGAGGAGAAATTGTTAGCATTATGAGGATGTAATCTCCAACCTCCCCTGTTCTAGCAATAGAATTTGGAAAAAATTGAATGGGGCCACTTTTGACTGTCAAAACTTGGAATTCAGTAACTCTAAGAAGGGACCTGCCTAAAAAAAGTTCTACGCTGAAAAACCACAACTTCCCATTATTTAAAGCAATAACACATAGCATTCAAGATTATTATCAACTAGCCTGTCAAGCTAAAACTTGTATATTATGTTTAATAACAAAACTAGCATAAGAAAACCTAACTTGAAAACCAACATCTTTTAATACAACTTTAACTTTTAAATTTTCAAATTTAATTAAAAAATGTGTGAACTGTAATGAAACCTAATGTATTTCTTGCAAAGAAGCCAACACTAATTTAGATATGAAATGTATTACACATCAAATACCACATTAACACACTTGCTTGTAAAATTTAGTGGTTTGTATGTATGTTTATACTAGAGATTAACTCTTAACCTTGTGCTTGCCAAGCAAGCACTCTACCACTGGAGCTACAACCCAAGTCCTATATAGTTCTTAGCATATAAAGAAAACAACCTGGGGGCTGGGAAGGTGGATCAGTGGTAGAACGCTTGCCTTGCACGCATGAGGCCCTGGCTTCAATTCCTCAGTACCACATAAGCAGAAAAAGCCAGAAGTGGCACTGTGGCTCAAGTGGTAGAGCGCTAGCTGAAAAGCTAAGGGACAGCACCTTGGCTCATACTTGTAATCCGAGCCACTTAGGAGGCTGAGATCAAGACAGGAAAACCCAAGACTCCAATAAATCAGCAAAAAGTCAGAGATGGAGTTGTAGCTCAAGTGGTAGAGTACCAGCCTCAGTACCAATTGTTGTGTCCCTTCACACTACCCCCCCCCCAAAAAAAATCAGAACTTATATTACTTGTTTTTAATTTTTTGGCAATATTGAGGTTTATCTACTTTTGGTTGTGGGGCTTGAACTCTGGGTCTGGGCGTTGTCCCTCAGCTCTTTAGCTCAAGGCTAGCACTCTGCCACTTGAGCTAGAATGCTACTTCCAGGGCCTCATGCATACAAGGCAAGCACTCTACTGCTAAGCCACTTTCCCAGCCCAATATTGAGGTTTAAATTCAGTCTTTAGTGCTTTGCTGGGCAAGTGCTAAATAACTTGAGATATTGCTTTTATTTTACTTTAGTGAATAATGCCAATGCCTGTTATAAAATTGTCTCCAGAGTCAAAAAAGAACTTTTTTCAACTCAGCAAAACGTTTACACTTTAGAAGCTTCTTTTTCTTTAGTCAGTCGTAGGGCTTGAACTCTGGGCCTAAGGCGCTGTCCTTCACTCTACCACTTGAGCCACAACGATACTTCCAAAGCTTGTTATATTTCTATTGGAAATAGTCTCTAAAGATTTGTCTAAATTTGTCTAAACCTTGAGGTTAAAAGGCAAAAGATTACCATAAACAATGGGTTGTGTCTCTGTGGCTTGTTCTTCTTCTTTTCTCAGTGATTCTGAAGCATCTAATTTATCCACCTACAGAAAAACAAGTTATGTTAATGAACACCTCAAAAGGATTATAAACTCAGGCTTATGGCAGAAAGTGGAAAAGCCTTAATATTAAATTCTGTCAAAACAAAGCAAACTAAAAAGAACATTCTCAGGCCCCCTCATATTTAATGGTAATATTCACACTTCAGTCAAGGTGGTTTTCAGCACTGTCATTATAAACCCTCAGGAAGGAGGGATTTATAAATGCCACAGAAGCTCACGCCAGGCTAAAACTGGGCATGCTAGGATGCAGCCTGAGGGAGGGAGAAAACAAGGAACCACTTTGTCAAATGAAATTTACACCCTAAAGAAGACAATAATGAACTCATGAATTGACAAGACTTTCCTCCTGAGAGGAAATGACATTCAAAAAAGTGAAATGGGTTTAATAACTGAACAAGCATTTGGGAAGAATAAGCTATTTTTGCCAATTGTGCACAGATTCTTTTTATAATGACTTACAGGTATAGCCTGAAACGTTAAGACTCAAGTGGCTCCATATTCGTTTTTTGTTTTTGTGTTTTTTGGGCGTATAAAGTCAGGCTGCAGATTGTAACACTACAAAGCTCTACATTTTAAAGAAGTTATTAAGATAGCTCGATTTGGTTCGACTTCTTTGAAAAATTTTTTTTTGCTTTTAAGACAGAAGTAAATGGGTATTATATGCTAGCTACTCTAAATCAAAGTGGATAGTAACAGACAGAAATACAATTTTGGAGAAAGAGTCTACGTGTATTAGTGAGAGATCCTGCCATTAATAAGTTGTGTGACTTTGGCAAAGCATGATGTTAGCCCCTAAATCCTCCCTCTACATAAGAGGGTTGAAATGATCATTCTAGGGCCAGATAAAAGAAAAGTAACAATAGGATCCTAGTACTATAGAATATCCTACACCCCCTTTGCCTTTTACACTATAGGTTTTTTTTGTTGTTGTTGTTGGTTGTGGGGCTTGAACTCTGGGCTTGGGCGTTGTCAGTGCGCTCTTCAGCTCAAGGCGAGCACTCTACCTGCTTGAGCTATAGCACCACTTCCGGTTTTCTAGTAGTTTACTGGAAATCAGAGTCTCATGGAGTTTCCTGCCCGGGCTGGCTTTGAACCATGATCCTCAGATCACAGCCTCCTGAGTAGCTAGGATTACAGGTGTGAGCCACCAGCGGCCAGCTGTATTTGTTTTTTAAACTACATTTGGTATCTTAATCTATAGTTGTTATCTCAAAGCATCATACTTGGTCTAGCATTATATTATAAAACTGAATTTCAAATCCTGATGTTATGTATTGTAAGGCTTTTAAGGCCATAAGTGTGCTCTGTGAGCTTGAAGGACATTCATTGTATGTATTTCAAAAGGCAAACAGTGGGAAGCCATTCAAAAGAAACAAAATATGCAGACTCCAGTAAAATAGTTATGAAAACCAGGTTTAAAAAAAAAAAACGTTAAGGGGCTGGGAAGGTGGCTCAGTGGTAGAGTGCTTGCCTTGCATTCATGAGGCCCTTGGTTCGATTCCTCAGCACCACATAAGCAGAAAAAGCTGGAAGTGGCACTATAGCTCAAGTGGTAGAGCGCTAGCCTTGAGCTGAAGAGCTGAGGGACAGCGCCCAGGCCCAGAGTTCAGGCCCCACAACTGGCAAAAAAAAAAAAGAAAAAAGAACCTCTAAAAAAACGTTAAAGCAGTACCTGGGGTCTATTTGAAAATGAATATAGTGTCTTTGAATGTGAACATAGCCATTAAGCATAGGACAGTGTTTCACACTTAAATTATTCCATGTTAAATACAACATGGGTCTAATCTATCTTAATTTGGCAGAGAACTGAAAGTTTGAGAAAAGTATGCTTAAGTTCAAGACTCCTTCATACGAAATGTGATTCTGACTCCCGGAAGAGAGATTTGCTTTTACCTACTACTATCTTTTTTTGTGTCCTACATGATTATAATGTCAAACTAAAACACTATCAAGTATATAAGTACCTTCTGAAATACCTATGATTCAGCATCCAAACTTGGAACAAAAATTACTGAACCTCAGACTTTAATGCAAAGCTGTGCCCTCAAGGGTCAGATGAGGTTTGTTAATCTAGCCAGCTTTCAAGAGTGAGAAACAGAGGTTATCCAGAAAAATGCAGGGATGCCTATATTCTAGTCATTTCTAAGAAAAACAACCAAAAGCCACTGCATAACACACTTCTAGACTTTAAAGGTAAAGAATCTAAAATGAATGCAAGTGTAGAAAAGTTTATGTCTGAGTCAGATGTTGAACACAGAAGTCTTGTTACAGAAATACATGGAAGACTTAGAAGAGCTAGCATTATCACAATGCCCAGGCACAGAGATAAGCAGATTGGGCATAGGGAAAAACAAAAGATCCCAAAAGAATAAAATTATGCTTAACAATTTTTTTAAATGTTTTTATATAATGGGACAGCCTCTGGCACAGGAACATCCAATTTGTTTCTACTAACCCAATTTAGATTGTTCAAAAAAGAAAAACAGAGAAGGCTGTTGGTTTTATACAAGCTTTTGTTAAGAGCTGTAACAAAAGTTTCTGATCCTTGGATTTAAAGAGAAAAATTACAAGTAAGCATGTCACTGAATTCAGTTCCATCTGTATTACTGAAAATTGACTAAAATGTAAAAGGCTTTTCCACAAAGACTGCAATATGCTGCAGAGTAAAAGTTAACATGCAGTCAGTTATTTTGGTGTATGTGTGCATGAAAAAAAGGCAAAAGTACTGAAGCAAGAAGTGAGATCTGAAGATGATTGGTGCTATACAGGCTCTCAAGAAACACACACAGCCCACAGCAATGCTATAAGAGTTTCATAGTATGATGTAATTGCAATGACTTGAACATGCTTGATTTAAAACAACGCGTAACACTGCAGTTCAATTACCTGTTTTTCACACACACGCTTTCTAACTGCCTTGCTTACTAGCTGCTGAAGGGTCTCACACACAATGCATTTACTCAGGTTTGCCCTAAGTTCCAGTGGTGACTCTGGTTCAGTTCAACATAATCCCAACTCATTGCCGCCACCCAAATTCTTTTCTCCAACTCTCCTTTACTTTCCCACTATCCCTTTTCAAGTCACAATTTAAGAGCAGATAAAGCTTGTTTCATTTATACTAGGATTGAGACAAGCTAATGAAAGAACTAGCCAAAAGGTGCTTAAATTTGGCCTCCTTGGTCAAGCCAACAAATCTGTAATAGAACAAATTTTAGGTAACTTCAGGTATGCCTATTACAGAAGTAGACATTAATATTGCTTTTTAAAAACACAAATAATCCTGTTGCTTAGCAACAATTATAGCAAGCTTGAAAAAAATTTTGTTTATTCCTCTTAAAAAGGGAATAGCACCATAAGAACCGGACACCTGGAGAAACGTGAGGAAAGCCTCTTCGGAAGCAGCTAGTATCTCATATATCTACTTTCAGCAAAAAATTAGTAAGAATCAAGAGATCAGAAACTGGATCACAGTCCTTCAATACCAAAAAAACAAAAACAAAAACAAACAAACAACAATTAAAAAAAAACAAACCCCCAAAGCCTCTTAGGGCATGTATATACATATATAAATTCAACAACTGTCAGGCAAGCTCACAAATAAAACCAGAGGCTGATTTAATTTAAGGATCAACAAAGTCCTACTACAGTCCAGATACCCTGACAGGGAAAAGAAATTTCCTGATAGTTTGGAATTAATATTGAAACTCACCATGCTCAGTTTTTAATAATATATTACAGAGAGACTGTGAACCAACTACTGATTAGCCTCCTGCCCTTCCTAAAGCCTATTAGCCGATTAGTAGCAAACATCTACTAATGTCCTACAGCTCTATTGTAGTTATGTTTCAAGAGACTTGCAGAGGCTTTAGTGAAAATTTATTGGGGGGAAGGGAAGCAGCAGCAGCAGTGTAGAAAAGGAAGGAAAAAAAAATCATGCAAATTCCTTAGACTTAGTCCTCCAGACTTAAAGATGGAAAAGAATCAACTTTCACCTTTTCCTTTATTGCATCAACCTGCAAAGGAATTCAGAAGGTGCAGCTTAGAAAAAAAATCAAATTCCATATCGAGCATAAAAAGGTAGAATCAGCAACAAAGATTTAGGGGAGAAACATCTAACCACTAAAAAAGGTAAAAGAGGTGAAAATAAAGGGCATACTGGAAGCAAAATTTAGAATCGTTTTTAAACTTCAGAGCTTATTGAAGAAGAATTTATGCTAAGTCAGTGTGAAAGAAAGCAGCTTAATAGCTAGTAAATTTTACAGCACTTAGGTTAAGAGCAGCTTAGAGCCAGGTCTCAAAAGTTGGCATTACGCATAAGAGATGCTATTCTCATCTATATAGCTATGATAATGCTAGGTTTTTCTTACATTGAGCTTTACATACAAAATATTACTCCTTTAAAATTTCAACTGAACATAATATAATTAGTCATTAATTAGGGATTGCTAGTAGTACCCCCTCCCCTTTGCTCAGGCATGCTAAAATTATCAGATGTGAGACTCTGATTTTAAGTTTTGCTTTCATAAGATGGGCCCTTCTAAATTCATTTTAAAACGTTATAATCAGAAAGCTAGTAACAGAAGATAGGGTGTGTAAAAATATTCCCATCAAAAGGGACACTAAAATGAATGGTAAATTTTATCCTTAACGTGTTTAAGGTGTTTTTAGAAAACATGTGGTTAACCTCCTTAAGACATTTTAAAATTATGGTTTGAACTACCAAAATACTGAAAAAATTAACAGGATACTAAAAAAAATATAGATATTACTATATACATCTATATACACAAGCTTCTTCATATGAAACAGGAAAAGACATTAGTCAGGAACCAACCAAAGAACAGGGAAACTGCAATATTATTATAGGAAAACTGATTTATGGAATTTTAAGATGGTATTAAATTTTAAATATTAAAACAAAATGAAATAAGATTGCTATTCTAAAAAAATGTAGAGGATAAACATTCCTACAAGTTTTGAGTTTCCTTTCCAATCAGTAATTTGCCAGCTAATAAAAAAAATTTTCCATAGAATGATCAACTAATTTTACTAGATGTTATTTAAAAAAAGAACTTGAAAAACTAAATCTGCATGTTGAATTTTATATATTCTGAAGGTAATTTAGCTCTGAATATACTTAGAAGAGTCATTACCTTGGTCAAGTATTCCTTCATGACCTGGATGAAATAGGGCATGGCAAAATCCATGATATTGTGTCTCCATGCAGTTTCCAGGACAACATCTGGCCTTAAAAGATCGTAACAGGTAAAGAGACAAGCTCCAAAGCACTCTCTTTTTTCTTCCTGCAAAAACCACTGTAGGAGTTCTTCAGCCAATTCAGTATCTTTAGATTCAGAGGCATACTGCATTGCATCCTGTTACATGAAACAATAAGGTTAGAGATTCAACTCAAAATACGCAGAACTGGTAAAACAACAGAACTTTTAAAACTCTCAAATTGGAGGTGGGCTCTCTATAATTTAAAAGACCATTTTGAAAGAAAAGGAGGAAGGCTAAAAGTTTTGATTCTTTTTTTATTTTTTTAAATAACAGGTTTAATTTAATCTGAACAGGAGCACCTTATATTCAAGAAATCCATTAACTTAATTACAACCTACTCAAATAAGGAGCCCTAACGTCAGTGTTTATGTGCATAAAGCTTTAGAATCACTTGTTATATGCACACTATTGAGGGTTAGTCCAGACCACCAACTTTACAAACCTTGTAAAGGCTATCTTTCTTACACAGCTCCACACTCTGTTTCCAGCGATTATTGCCTTTGAAGAGATAAGCAGCAATTCTTCTGAACTCAATGAGTTCATGTTTTTCTAAACGCTGAGCAAGTGAAATATTGTCAAAGTTGTCATAAGCATCTATTGATGTCCGCAGAGCCTTGAAAACAAAACAAAACAAAGCTATACAAATATCAATCAGTATCTTGCAGTTTAACATTCATATTCCACAGTTCTTTATCATAGACTCCAGTAGATAGTAAAATGAATATTACAGCCTACGTTCAAGCATCAAACTATTAAACAGTTACACATGAAAACATACCAAGTTTCTTTAATTTCCTAATAATAAAGTTCTCAAATGTACTAGACTGTTCTATATGTACAATTTTCCCCATAGTTTCCAGTATCATAACTAACTTGAATGCTTATGAAATTAAGAGAATGTGTACTTTGGTTAGTAGGAACTTAAGGTCTTATTGTTTGCTAGTCCTGGGGCTTGATTTCAGGAGCTGGATCCTGTTCCTGAGATTTTCTGCTCAAAGACAGAGCTCTACCATTTGAATCATAACTCCACTTATGGCCTTTTTCTTTTCTTTTCCTTTTTTTTTTTTTTGGTGAAGGGGAGTTAACTGGAATTATGCCTCACAGACATTCCTGCCTGGGTAGGCTTCAAATGGCAACAGCAGTCTTCAGCTCTCACACTTCCAGAATAGCTAGGATTACACGCATGAGTTATGGTGTGAAGTTAAGAAAATACTTTTTTTTTTTTTGGTCAGTGGTAGGGTTTGAACTCTGAGCTTGGGTGATGTCCCTCAGCAATATAGCTCAAAATGAGATCTCTACTGCTTGGGCCACAGGGCCACTTCTGGTTTTCTGGTGGTTAATTGGAGATAAGAGTCTCATGGACTTTCCTGCCCAGGCTGGCTTTGAACCGTGATCCTCAGATCTCAGTTTCTTGAGTAGCCAGTATTACAGGCGTTGAGCCACCGGCGCCCTGCAATATCTTTTTTTTTTTTTGGCTAGTCCTGGATCTTGAAACTCAGGCCTGGTATTGTTCCTGAGCAACTCTGTGCTCAAGGCTAGCACTCTACCACAAGTCACAGCATCACTTCCAGCCTTTTCTGTTTATGTGGTACTGAGGAATCAAATCCAGGGCTTCATGCATGTTAGGCAAGCACTGTATCACTAAGCCACATTCCCAGTCCCAAGAAAATATCTTGATATAATTAACATGTTAATCAGCTATACAGGTCAGCATGTACTCTGAACCTGAACCATGCTGAGTATAGTAGGTATATGCCTATAATATTAGATTCCATAAAGCTGAGGCAGGGGATCATTGTGACAGAAGGAGAAAAAATGCAACTAGCTTAACCTTAACTAATTATTTTATGTGAAATCTTTCAGAGGAGCAACTTTATTACAAATACCAGTAAGATAAGCAAAAAAACACCAATAGACAAGAAAAGCAATAAACAGATAATGGTTAATAACAAATACTGTTCATGGACTAAAGAAGAGACCAAAGACTTTTGACTATAATCTAGATGCTGAGATACCTTTTATTTTTACAGAAATATATAAAATCTAGGGCTGGGAAGGTGGTTCAGTGGTAGAGTGCTTGTCTTGCATGCATGAGGCCCTGGGTTCGATTCCTCAGCACCACATAAGCAAAAAGAAAAAAGCCGGAAGTGGCGCTGTGGCTCAAGTGGTAGAGCGCTAGCCTTGAGCTGAAGAGCTGAGGGACAGTGCCCAGGCCCAGAGTTCAGGCCCCACGACTGGACCCCCCTCCAAAAAAAGAAGAAATATATAAAATCTATTTAAACAAAATTCATTAAACTTGGTATTTAGTTAGATTTATCAACCCTGAAAAACCTTATTAAATTTAGATCTGAAGACATATAAGTACTGTTTATAAGCCTAAATAACAGATGCTTTTACTACAGAATATTCTAACATGACAAACCTAGTCATAATCTGAGCTTTGCCATATTTATAAAAGAATCAAAAAGTTTTACCTGATAATCTTCTTCTGTAATAAAGAGATTGTTTAGCGATTCATTCACTGATTTGTTGTTATGGTTCTGAACTGAACGTAAATATGGTTTCACCAGTGGTAGCTGTTTGACCTTCAAGATAAAAGGTTTGTTACAAAGAGCACATTTTTGAAGTTCCAGTAACAAGTTACCCAAATAGATCTCCATTCCTTGTTATCAAGTTTAGTTTAAAACTATCACCTTGCTGAAATAATTGACTGCACGAGTGTGGTCCAACCGTGGAGACAGCACCATCAGCAAATCATTTAACAAAAGAGGCTTGAATTCTAAGTAGAACTGTATTGCTCTGTAGTACAATTCAACATTGGCAACCTAAAATGGGGGGGGTGGGGGAAATCCATAAGTCAGAGTTCTTTCCTAATGAGCATTCCTCTTCTAAAGCCTTTACCTTTGAAGGTACACACCCTGGTAATGATATCTTTGAACTGCCCTTCTTTCCATGCATCAGTTGGATGATTCATCATGGTAATTATGGCATTATCAAATTCTTCATACTTGTCATACAAAAACACCAGTTCTGCCCAA
This sequence comes from Dipodomys spectabilis, assembly GCF_019054845.1. Classification (NCBI taxonomy): domain Eukaryota; kingdom Metazoa; phylum Chordata; class Mammalia; order Rodentia; family Heteromyidae; genus Dipodomys; species Dipodomys spectabilis. The sequence continues at coordinate 10,133,425 of NW_024870681.1, forward strand.
AGATGTGCTTGTTCTGCAGCTCTTAGCACCTGTGTAAGAAAAATCAACTACTTTAGCTAATTGTAGTATTCAAGTCTGTAATCCTAGCTACTTGAGATAGAGTTAAGAGGATTGTGGTTCAAAGCCAACAGTTATACAAAATTCTCCATCTCAATTGAGACTGTCTCATCACTGATAGGTGCAGTAATATGTGACTGCTATCCTAGATATGGGGAAATAAAATGGCTGATACAGTGGTATACATTTGCCATTCCCCAGCTACAGAGGGAAATAAACAGGATGCAAAAATGAACAATGTATGAAGGGGCTAGAAGTATAGCAAGTGCAAAACCTGAGGCTCAATTTCTAATACTTAAGAAATAAAAACAGTATTTCAAAGTATTCACTTTTGCCATAAGTCACTCACAACGGTAAAGGTTGATTACCTTAGGAATATTCACTCTGGACCAGAACAACTCCAGGTGCTCCCTCATTTTCTGTGGCTTAAATTTAGAATACAGAATAGCTAATTCGGTAAACATTCCCATGTGAGCTCGCTCAAGGCCCAATGCTGCTTCCAACATGGCTATTAGTTCTTCAAAATATCCACGATCCTAAAAGAAATGTAAAATTAAAGATGAGAATATCTGTAGCAAAGGGTATCAGTGTAAATAAAAGACCTGTGTTCATTACCTGGTAATAGTTGATAAGTTCCTCTAATTCATCTGCATGTACTACAATATGAAGACCACACATCTGAGCAAGACGGAACTCTTTCCCATCTACACATGCGAAGCAGACCTGGAATAAACATTTATGTTATGTGAATTCCAATGCAAAACTGGCCATACTAATCATATAAATAGCATTTTCAAGTAGTGTTAAGCTTGTGTTTAGATTACCTCTTTCCATGTTCGAGTACTGTTAGCTTTCCTGGCTCCATCAACTGCTGCCTGATATTCACCCAAGTGAACCAGGGTAGATGCCAAGCGTCCAAAATTAGAAACATTATTGTACAGCAACTTAGCAGCATCATACATTTTCTCATCATAACAACGGTCACCAACCTGGGAGTAAAAACATACAGTAATATAGTAGTTTGAGCTTCATTGTCTTTCCTAAATTAATACTGAGGAACAATTTGTGTTCCTGTGAGATTTTCTTAGTTCCTATAATGTACTACATGGTTAAAAGTCTGAACAGGAAACATACTTGTTGAATATGAGCATTATTTGGCCCATTGATGAACTCTTCTAACTCTGAAAGGCGGTTTGTTTTAGCCAGTGCAAATATCAATTCTGTCTCCACATAGGACTCACGAGCCTTCTTTCGGGCCATCTGCAAATATTTCACCAGTTCTTCCCAGTTTCCTAATGAAGAAAGAAAAAGTCCACATAATAACATCATAATTAATCTTTTCAACAAAATAAATGAGAATTGCCATTCTGTTTTCTTGAGAGATAGGTACGTGTGTGTGTGTGTGTGTGTGAGACAGAGAGAGAGAGAGAGAGAGAGAGAGAGAGAGAGAGAAAGAGAGAAAGAGAGAGAGAGAGAAGGGGGGGGAATGTCTTGCTATATAGCATGAGCTAACCTTGAACTCCTGAGTCCCCTGCCTTTTTTTTTTTTTGCCAGTCCTGGGGCTTGAACTCTAGGCCTGAGCACTGTCGCTGAGCTTTTTAGCTCAAGTCTACATCTTTACCACTTGAGCCACAGCTCCACTGCTGGATTTTGGAGATAAAGAATCTCATGGTCTTTCCTGTCCTGGCTGGCTTTGCACAGTGATCCTTAGAGCTCAGCCTCCTGAGTAGCTAGGATTACAGTTATAAACCAGTGTGCCCAGCAAGTCTGCTTTATTTACCCTCCTTTGTACTAAGATTATAGGTGTGTCACACCTGGCTTAATTTCTTTTACAAACAATATACAAAATGACAAATAAAAGGACTGAGGGGTGACCCAGGTGGTAAAATGCCTGCCTAGCAAGCCCCAAGTCCCAAAGTTCAAACTCTAGTAACACCCTCCCTCACACACTGATAAATGATAAATGTAAACTGTGCAGTCTACTTGTAATTATATGCTATTATGTGTCTATATTGTCACTGAATAAATTGAATTCTTTTCTCCCTTATAGAATTATCACAGCTGAATTGTTGTGAGACTGCTACTCGAACTTGGTACCTGATGTCTTTGCTTATTGTCTGGCACTCTACCATCTGAGCCATGCCACCAATCTCAGGGTCTTACAAAACACAGTATCTTCCCCATAGACAATATAAATCCAGAAAGTATAGCCTGTCTTATCTGGATAAAGATGAAGGAACTAAGTGGTATCCGATTCCTATACAATTCCAAATAGATCTTATTGCTTAATCATTTTCTGCAGTATCAAACATGTAACAGCAAGAAGTCATACCACTAGTATTGGCAGCCTGAACAACTTCCATGTAGGATGAAGGATCATCTGCTTTGATGTAAGAATCAATGGCTTCTTTCACCATTCCTTTCTGCAACTGTGCTTTTGCAAGTTGACTCCAGACAGCAGGTTCATTACAGCGTTCAGCAAACTCATATGCCCGGTCCAAGTTTCCAATGTGTTCAATTAATACCTAGCCAACCAGTTTTAAATTAAAATTAAATGGCTGTTAAATAATTAAATAAATATTTGCATTTTATTGTTGTTCTATTGCCCCAACCATCTATGCCTACTCTCAAAGGATAAGACATTTTTGAATCAAAGAAGGTATTTTAAGCCAGTAGCTAAAGAAACACGTAATCTCAAGACATACCTGTACTGCTGAAGTATTGACATCAAACTTCCGGAAAATGGCAAATGCTTCCTCAAATAGCTCATTGCTGATGGCAATATTGGCAATATCTGGGGCATCATAATTATCCAGGCGATTAATATACTCCATGACACGCGTACGATCAGCCTTAATTGCAGTGAGAATGAGGAGGTTTTGCAGATTCCTTTAGGGAAAAACCGTAATATTAACTGTAATATTTTAAAAGATTATCAATTATAATCAGTCTATAGAGAAGTTTTGCTTAAGATTGTAGTGAAAACAGAAGGACTACTACAAGAGATTTTTGTTCTTTTTGTTTCATCTCAAAACTGACAGGCCATAATTAAGGATAATAAAAAAAAGAGCCCATAAATCCTCTAATTGCATACCTGTGTTCACTGAATACAGAGTTATCAAGGACAATTTTCTCTAGCAGCTCAATGAGTTCATTAGGAAGATCTGCAGTCATAAAAGCCTTGACAGTTACTGACACTTCTTCTGGGTCCTGAGTCTCAGACAAGGCTGTCTGTACAACCTACAGGGGATATATAGGGAACATGAATTGAAAATCAAGGTGGTACTTTTTTTTTTGGGTTGGTTGTGGGGCTTGAACTTGGGGCCTGGGTGCTGTCCCTCAGCTCTTCAGCTAAAGGCTAGCACTCTACCACTTGAGCCACAGCACCACTTCCGGTTTTCTGGTGGTTAACTGGAGATAAAGAGTCTCATGGACTTTCCTGTCTGGGCTGGCTTTGAACCGGGATCCTGAGATCTCAGCCTCCTGAGTAGCTAGGATTACAGGCATGAGCCACCGGTGCCTGGCTCAAGGTGGATTTTAATGTATAAATTAGCCTCTGACTAAAAATGTCAAATAAGCAAAAAAAAAAAACAAAACCCCAAAAAATCCCAATGAACTTTAAATTTACTATTCAAAGGTCTTTCTATACAAGCAAACATGAATATATACCATGTAATTCTGTTGAAAAACCACCCTAACTGTATTTTTCTTTTCCCTGACTAAATCATTACCCATACTAACACTCATTATCACTTTAATGGCTATATATAATTCAAGTACCTAGATGTGGAATTATAAAACCAGTAATTCCTCTGTTTTTGGCTATTTGCCTGGTGCTCAGATGTTGCAATGAGTATTTTTTCCAGGAAGCTTTGTATCTACTTGGGAATGTTCCTTAGAATGCTTCCTAGGAAAGGAATAAAAAATTAATAGCCTTTAATCTATTCATCTCAAAATGTATTTAAACTTTTTTCAAGGCTCTTGGGTTTGGAACCCAGGATTTTGCCACTTGCTAGTTAGATGCTCTGCTACTTGATATGCCCAAGCCCTTTTTTGCTTTAGCTACTATTAAGTAGGATCTCTCATTTTTTCCTGTGGCTGACTTCAGACAGTGATTTTCCTATGTAAGTCCTCCCATATAACTGGCATCAGGTGTGTGCCACCACACCCAGTCCAACTGATGGGGTATCTCTAACTTTCTGCCCACACAATTCCTCCCAACTGCCACCCAGAAGCTAGAATGAGAAGCATGAGCACCATATCCAGCCCCAAATGTCATAGTTATACCTTTATCAGAAAAATTTGAGAATCATTGTAATAGCATGAATATTTAGGGCTTTCAAATTAGGTTTTCAATTTTATATCAGCAGAAAACATTTCCTCTGCTGAGCTATTCTTATTAGTAAAATTTAACATCAACTAGACTTTTGTATTTCCTATTATCAATTTTATCATATTGTAACTTGTGTTTTCAATAAATTTAGTCATGTCTAAGGTATTAATAACAATACTTAATGCTTAATTTACTATTTTCCTGTAACTATGATGAATTGAGACAGTTTTATATAAATAATGTTTTTAGATTTAATTTTAGTTTTGTAACTTTCTACTGCCCTCTTTTTTAGTTAAGTATGATGAAAAAGATTTTATTCATAGTTCAAGAGTGAAATGTATTTCCCAACTTTACCTGGTCAATTAGGGGTCTTCTGTATGGATTGCTTTCAAGTAGGACACTGCCCCACAATTCTGGATCCTTTCGACGTACTAGATAGCGCGAAAGACTTTTGAAGAGGGAGTTCTCATTGCAGACCTATTTGAGATACAAAAGATTAATTCCAAGGTTAAAAGTAAAGACATTTTACTAGTTTGACTTGCCTGGGAGCTGCCCCTTAGTTTTTTTGCTCAAGGCTGATACTCTACCACTTGAGCCACACCTCCACTTCTGGCTTTTTGGTGGTTAATTAAAGATAGGAGTCTCACAGACTTTTCCCTAGCTAGCTATGAATCAGGATCCTAAAATCTCAAGACTCCTGAGCAGCAAGGATTACAGGTATGAATCAGGGGCACCCAGCATTGGATGTCTTTTAAGAGTTATTCATAGTAATTAAAAAAAAATTTTTTTTTTTTTGGTTTGTCAAATACTGGGTTTCTGATTTTTGGTGTTGCTCATTGGCTAGTATTCTACAATCTCACCCACTCCTTTTTTTGGTAGGTCGTGGGGCTTAAACTCTAGGCCTGTGCTCTGTCACTCAGCTCTTCAGCTCAAGGTAAGCACTCTACCACTTGAGCCATAGCGCCATTTCTGGTTTTCTAGTGGTTAATTGGAAATAAGAGTCTCACAGTTTCCTGGCTTTGAACTGTGATCCTCAGATAACCTCCTGAGTAGCACCCAGCCATCACTAGCTTTTTTAAAGAAAAGAAATCTTGCACTTTTACATAGACTATTGTCTAATACCAATTGTTCTCACTGAAATTCAACCCACTGGTGGGAGATAGAATTAAAATTTTTAGAGGCTCTTAAAAAGCATCCTGGAAGTGGTGCTGTGGCTCAAGTGGTAGAATGCTCGCCTTGAGCTGAAGAGCTCAGGGACAGCGTCCAAGCTCAGAGTTCAAGCCCCATGACTGACCAAAAAATAATAAATAAATAAATAGTACCCTCATTTGAACCTATATTCTATTCAAGTAAGAAAACTGTGCTCCTTTATAGACTCTCTAATATGTTAAGTAGGACTAGCCTATCTTCATATCTTCCATGTTTCATTAGATTTTTTTGTTGTTGGGGGGTAGAAATGGGGCTTGAATTCAGTTTTTTGTGCATATATTCTTTTGCTGGAACCATTCCTCTAAACCCTTTTGGTTCTGGTTAATTTTGAGATACAGTTTTGCTTTTTTGTACAGACCAGCCTGAACCAAAATTCTATTTACACCACCTACAGTTAATGAGATGGGGTGTTCAAAGACATGGAAGAGATTTAAAAAGCTCCTATCAGGCAAAATGGACAATTTGAACATCAAGATAAATAACAGTAAATGGATTATAGTGTATAAAAGAAAACAAAAATTTTTGAGTTTATGAATAGAGGAGGACTAACAGAAATAGGGAAGCATAAGAAGGGAAATCTTTATCTCTTTCAATCAACACAGTAAGAATAGTTGCTACACTATGACAATAGGCTATTTGTATCTATTCACATGTCTGTAAGATAAAAAGAGTAATTATAGCATTGTGTGCTGTCACAAGCCTATGACCTCAGCTTTTTTTTTTGTGGGGGGGGGAGTGGACTCAGACATGGGTGGGGCTTGATCTCTGGGCCTGGGCACTGTCCCTGAGCTCTTTTTACTCAAGGCTAGTAGTGCTCTACCACTTTGAACCACAGCACCATTTCTAGTTTTCTAGTGGTTAAATGGAGATATGAGTCGCACAGACTTTCCTGCCCCAGTTGGCTTTGAACCATGATCCTCAGATGTCAGCCTCCTAAGTAGCTAGGAATATAGGCATCAGCCACCGGCACCTGGCTATGACCCCAAGGCCAGCCAGAGCTACATAGCAAAATCTGGGCTCAAAAAGTCAAAGCAACCAATCAATGAAAACTCATACAATTTAATCTAAATCCAAAAATGGAGTATTGTATAAGAAGTGTGTGTGTGTGTGTGTGTGTGTGTGTGTGTGTGTGTGTGTATGTGTGTGTGTGTGTGTGTGTGACTGAGGCTTGAACTGAAGCCTTGGGTACTGTCCCTTAGCTTTTTTTGCTCAAGGTTGACACTCTACCAATTGAGCCACAGTTCTACTTCTGGTGGCTAGTTAACTGTAGATAAAAGCCTCATGGGGGCTGGGAAGGTGGCTCAGTGGTAGAGCGCTTGCCTTGCATGCCTGAGGCCCTGGGTTCAATTCCTCAGCACCACATAAGCAAAAAGAAAAAGCCAGAAGTGGTGTTGTGGCTCAAGTGGTAGAGTGCTAGCCTTGAGCTGAAGAGCTGAGGGACAGCGCCCAGGCCCAGAGTTCAGGCCCCATGACCGGACCCAAAAAAAAAAAAAAAGCCTCATGGACTTTCTTCCTAGCCTGATTTCAAACTGCAATCCTCAGATTTCAATTTCTTGAGTAGCTAGGATTATAGGCTTAAGCCACTGGCACCTGGAAGAAGTATTTTATTTTTTATTTTATTTTTTTTTTAAGAGATAGGTGTGGATGTAGCTTATTTAGTAAAGTACTTTCCTAGAGTAGGCAATGCTATGAGGTGAAAAAAGGGAGAGGGATAAGAAGAGGCAGAGGGAGAGACTGACTTTACATTTATTATCAACTTTTCAGAATAGACAAATATAGTTACTGAACAATGTTTGATGGCTGGTACAGGAAATGGGAAAGGGGCAAAGGAAGAAGCTGTATTTCAGAGTAGCGAAAAATTAGAACTAGGTAAGGGTAGTGAGTACTCACCATTGTGAAAGTACTAATAGCTACAAAATTTGTTATGTGTATTTCATCTTACAAAAAGGATCCAAACAGAATTGACTACTTCATACAAAATACATGAGATATGAAAATTTATCCTAAACTAAATAAAGACTGTGATATAATTGATTTTTAAAATATCACCAATGTCATACTGACTGACGGGTATCCATATTATGGTTAAAAGAATACTCTTATTCTTAGGAAATATATCCAGAGTTAATATAAGGTTTAGCTTTCATGATTACAAAATTATGTGTGAAGCTGGCTGCTTGTGGCTCACGCCTATAATCCTAGCTACCCAGGAGACTGAGATCTGAGTATAACAGTTTGAAGCCAGCCTGGACAGAAAAGTCCCCCTATGACTCTTATGTACAATTAACCACTAAAAAAGCACCACCAGAAGTGGTGGTGTGGCTCAAAGTGGTAGACCACTAGCCTTGAGCAAAAGAGCTCAGGGACAGTGCCTAAGCCCTGAGTTCAAGCCCCACAACCAAAAAAAGAAAAATTATGTATGTCCAAGCATGATTGGCATGTACATGTTTATGATGATGTTTAACAGTGTATGGAAATATAAATGACAAAGATAATAGAATTAAACTGCTACAAGTTCAGAATAAAGGGCACAAAATGTTTTATCTTTGGGCTCCTTTCAGCTCCATAGTCATAAAAATTTGTTAGTATAACATTCATTCTATATATATTAGGGTAAAAGTATACTCACATTAATAAGTTCCAAATCACACTGGCCACGTTCATAAGCAACACAGGCTAGATGTGGATCTCTTTTTTCACAATACTTTCCAACAACACGACTGTCATAATAGGGATTTTCACGAAGAAATCTTTCTGGGTTGTTATTACTATCAATGTAGATTTTGGCTAATGCATTGTGAGTAGCAGGTTCTTCACAGCCTTCATGAATTCTGGCCTCTAGCCAAGGCAGAAGCAGTTTCAATCTAGTATAAAAAAAACAAAACCAAACATACTCCAGTATAAGCGGCACAGTCATAAAGCATCATACATTCTTTCACATACATTCTTTTTCTTTTGGCAATACTGGGGTGTAACTCAAGGCCTCATGTTTGTTAGGTAGGTTGTTCTAACTCTGAGCCTCGTCTCCAGTCATTATTTTTAACTTGAAGCAATCCTATTACAAACAGGGAAATTCGAATAGATCCTTGAATTGTGTACAATTTCACAGTATCAAAATGAACATTGATTTTTACTTTTCCAATGTATCTATCTGCTTATATCTGGAAATGAAACAATAGAAACCATAGATTCCTAATTATGCTAAACAAAATTACCTAGACCTTACAGGAAAAAAACTTGGGAGAAATATAGGCAAGATAATTTGAGGATCCTTTCTTTTTTAATAAATGGTTTTTAAATAGGGTTTTGCTATGAAGGCCAAGCTGACCATTAACTTGAAATCTTTGCCTCTGCCTCCTGAGACTGAAGTTACAGACTGTGCCACCATGGCTAGCATCCTTTAAATCAGTTAATATACAATATTGCCTGTAGCCAAAAGAATATGCCCTAACTAGATACTGGGAATAAAGTCTAGAAGCTTTGTGTTTAAATATTTTTAAAAATTTTTTTTGTCGGTCGTGGGTCTTGAACTCTGGGCCTAAGCGCTATCCCTTAACAATTCAGCTCAAGGCTAGCGCTCTACCACTTGAGCTACAGTGCCACTTCCAGTTTTCTGGTGGTTTATTGGAGATAAGAGTCTCACAGATCCTATCTAAGAAAGTGCATTTCGGGCTGGGAAGGTGGCTCAGTGGTAGAGCGCTTGCCTTGCATGCCTGAGGCCCTGGGTTCGATTCCTCAGCACCACATAAGCATAAAGAAAAAAGCCGGCAGTGGCGCTGTGGCTCAAGTGGTAGAGCGCTAGCCTTGAGCTGAAGAGCTGAGGGACAGTGCCCAGGCCCAGAGTTCAGGCCCCACGACCGGATCCAAAAAAAAAAAAAAAAAGAAGTGCATTTCTTCACAGAGCTGTGTCATACCACCCTTTGGCCCTCTGCTGGAAAAGTAGAATCAAGTCTCAATAATGCCTTTTTAATTGTATCCTCTAGTATTATGTATGGAGGACAGTACTGTAACATCCCTCTGTGAATATAAATACCTTGTACCTGCTTTATGATACGTAGTAGTGACTGTGCTTTATCAGAGCTGTTTTTAACGATGTTACTCAAGAATGTGTTATTTCCAGATGATGATTGAGAAGTTAATAAAAAAAAAAAAATGGTGCCAGGTACCACAACAGTAACAGAACTTCACATTTTTCTGGGGTTTTGTGTTTTTATCTTTTTTTTCTTCCTTTTTATTAATGGATGTGCTGGATGTCTAATTTTGTTCAGATGACTGCAGAACCTGGAAAAGCTGTTGCTGCTATTGGTGCATAACATACTGCTATTACTGGTCTTTTTATATAAATATAAATATATATATACATATAATTTGAATTTTTGTAAACTTTAGATGTGCTGTCAACTTTGGAAAAAATATCCCAGTTTACTGTTGAGTTGGCATTGTACAGAAACTAATAGCCATATTGGTCTAGAAATGTTAAACAATTTTTTTCCATTTGTACAGGGGTAAACGCACTGTATTAAATATGTAAGGTCATATCTACGTGGGTTTGATTACAGAAACTAATAAAGTATTCTCTAAAAAAAAAAAAAAACCAGAGTCTCACAGACTTTCCTGCCTGGGCTGGCTTTGAACCATGATCCTAAGATCTCAGCCTCCTGAGTAGCTAGGATTACAGGTGTAAGCCACCGGCGCCCGGTCTGTTTAAATAGTTTGAGTTGTCATGTTCATTCCTAGAAAGGTCAGGGCTTCACTAGTTTACATTTCAATGGTCCTGATGACCATGACTCTTATTTATGCTTTAAACATTAAATGGTATCATTCTATTACTTTGGCTATCAAATTCATGAAGCTAGTAACAATTCCATCAGGATAAAGATACAACACATTTTTAATAAAAGAGGCATAAATCTCTCAAAAATATAAGCACCATAAACACTGTACTTTGTTAAGTGAAAGAATAAAAATTATCTAAACAGAGTTGGCAATATGCTTAGTGGTAGAGTGCTTGCCTAGCACGTATGCAGCCATGGGTTTGATTCCTCAGTACCACATAAACAGAAAAAGTCAGAAGTGGCACTGTGGCTCAAGTGGTATGGCGCTACCCTTGAGCACAGAGTGGCTCAGGAATAGAGCCCAGGCCCTGAAGTTCAAGCCCCAGGACTGGCCAAAAAAAGAAAAAGAAAAAAAGAAAGAAAGAAAAGAAAAATTGTCTAAAGCATGCCTAGATTGAGGATTTAAGTTAACTAAAATATAATTTGTCACTTAAATACCAAATTAACTAAGTGTAGGCTTTAGATTTAAAACTCAACTGAACGTTTTTTCACCCATTATTTATGAACTAAAAATCACTAACATAGGCTCAGATGACAGTACTATCGTGTATATCTCTACTGCAAGTCCCCCACCCATTTTCAGTTTTAGAATTTGAATTCGGGACTTGCACTTGCTGGGTCAGGGTTTTACTATAAAACATGCCTCCAGTCCTACTTTTTGCTGGTTATTTGGAAATGAAGTCTAGACAACTTTTCTGCCTGGGCTAACCCTGAACTATGATCCTCCAGATCTCTACCTCCTGAATACTTAGGATTATAGGTGTGAGCCACCAGCACCCAAGCTTTCTCTATTGCTTTTTTTTTTGTTTGTTTTTTTGGCTGTCCTAGGACTTGAACTGGGCCTGGGCACTGTCCTGAGGGTCTTTTGCTATGCAGCTCCCACTTGAGCCACAGTGCCATTCTGGCTTTTTTTCTGCTTGATATGGTACACAGCGCCACTTTAGGCTTTTTTCTGTTTATGTGGTACAGAGGAATCCAACCCGGGGCTTCATGCATGGTAGGCAAGCACTCTTCCACTAAGCTATATTCCCAGCCCTCTATGGCTCTTTAACACAAAAACTTTCCATATATGAAACATTCTGGTATAAATTCTATTAATAAAGCTAGTAGGTCACTACCCTATCTCAGATTAAAATGATACCCACAGGTTTTGTTGATATCCTCTCATAGAGCTTTAGTAAACTTCTCACTATTATGTCAACTCCACTGACTATTTTGAGCACTCTCTAAACACCAATTTCTCAAAATGTTTTAGCTAAAAACTTTTTAGAAGCACTTATACTGTATTCTACTCTAACAGAAATTCACAATTTATATTACTATATTAAGCTATAAATGAATAAGTTTAACTCAGAGTGCCACAGGAAACTCTTTGCTCAATTATACTTGAAAGAAACATCAGTTTAGAATGATTTATTACATATACTGCTATTATACAAAATAACTAAAGAGAGGGCTGAGAATGTGGCTCAGTAGTAGAGTGCTTGCCTAGGATGCATGAAGCCCCGGGTTGGATTCCTCAGTACCACATAAACAGAAAAAAGCCTAAAGTGGCGCTGTGTGAAGTGGTAGAGCACTAGCCTTAAACCAAAGCTCACGTCAGACAGTACCCAGGCCGAGTTCAAGCCCTATGACAGGCCAAAAAACAACAACAACAACAAAAAAACTAAAGAGGAATTCCTGCCTAGTTGAGTCAAAGGACATGAAAAATCAAATCACATAGTAGGCAATTATAAACATGCAAAAGAAATGATCAAAAAAATGGGGATATAGCTCACTGGTAGAATTGGTTGGCCTATGTGAGACCATGAATTTGAACCACAGGATTAAAAAAGGAAGCCAAGAGTCAGACAACTGAACAGATTTTGTTTTCAAATCTATCAGCTTATCTTCCATGTATTACTGAGTTACTCTGAGAAACCAAACCAGATTTATGAAGGTAACAATAGTACAATACCTGTTTCTTTTTTCAACTTCAGCTACAAGCTCATCTGTAGAGAACTGACCTCTCACAACAAGAATTAAGTTCTTAATGACATCTTCAGAGCAGTCAACATCAAGTAATCCTCCAATAACCACTGGAAGTCGACTTGGATTTACCTGTGGTTAAACAAAAAAGAGTGCCATTATGTTAACAAAGTAAAACATTTAAAACTCATTCCTGTCTTTTAATTTTTAAAATTAGTAGTGAACAGTTTAAAAATTATAGCTAGACAATGGAATTTAGCAGAAGTCCAGTTAAAAAAAATTTCATGGTCTAATAAACACTTTTATCATAGTCTCTGTAAACCTGGTTAATTGGTTACCTAAGGATAGCTCCAAATGATAAATACAAAGAAGGTACCTTCAAAGAATGATTAAAGAACACTGTCTAATAAAAAGAAAATCTTGATCACGAAGGTTAGAATAGGTTTGTAACTTTAAGTATCACTATCTCACAATACTGTGAAATTTGTGAAACTTATGTAATCACTTAATCATAGTAAAAAATTATTTAAAAAAATCTTGAACTAGGGCTGGGAAGGTGGCTCAGTGGTAGAGCGCTTGCCTTGCATGCCTGAGGCCCTGGGTTCGATTCCTCAGCACCACATAAGCAAAAAAAGAAAAAAGCCGGAAGTGGCGCTGTGGCTCAAGTGGTAGAGTGCTAGCCTTGAGCTGAAGAGCTGAGGGACAGCGCCCAGGCCCAGAGTTCAGGCTCCACAACCAGACCCTCCCCCCGCCAAAAAAATCTTGAACTACAGAAAAAGTGTCTGTTTCTACAGTTAGAAAACAAACTTTCTAATTCTATATTTTAAATACTTTAAAAACTTAATTTTAGAGAAAGTGAAACCCCAAGGCCTGTGGCCCTAGCCCATTTGACTTGCTCAACTATGGCAGTTCTATTCTTACATTTTATATACTTAGCATATGTAAAATTTAAACATGAAAAGAAATGTTGAAAGGTACTCTAGGAGACTACTCTTATTAAGCACAAGTACCAAAAGGATAAAGATTTTCAGAATTATGAAAATTGAAACCTATTATAAAATATTCCTTTAGATTATATAACCATTACTTACCTTCTGCACATATATTTCTATATACTTTTGAAGATTATTCCTATATAAATATAGCACCAAGTCATGGACAAAGTCAAATCGATCACAGACAATGATAAGTGGCAACTGATCTGTTAGTTTCGCTTCCTGAAAAAAGAACAAAGTTAAGTCTGAATTTTCTTCTGCTATCAGTTATCAACTCTACGTAAAATGAGGGTGTATTCTATACCAATGGGAGACACTCAGGTAAACTTGTCTCTTCTGTTAAATATTCCTAAAACAGAATGAGCCCATCCCAATTTTAGTATATTTTACTAAGTAATATTTAGATTTACCCAACAAAACACTAGGTTCTTCCCACACATACCCTTCACTAAAAAATTAACAAATAACCATTTGAGAGCCACCAGTGACACTTAAGATTATGAAACTATCACATGGGAACTTTTATTTATAGTTAACAATTCAACTGTATTTGACAGTTGATTTAGGAACTACAGCTATATTGTCCAAAACATACTGTATGAATGGGTCATATTTGTTCCAAATGATTTATTTATCCCTCCCCAATCCCAAGCTACTTAGCCAGCCTCTAACACTCTATCATAATAAAGCCTATACAAAGAGCAGCATGATGTTAATGGCCATAAATTAGGTATAACACATGTTTCTATTAATAAAAAAGGCAAAAATTAAAAAGCATTTAAAGAAACATCATCTTTAAATTGCCAATTGCTTTTATCAGAACAAATACCAAACTACGATCCTAATTATAGACTGACACAAAAGATGTTATAGACAGGTAGTTAAGACCTGTACTGGGCATTTACCTGATACATGTCCTGTTACATTCCACAGACATAAGGTACAGCACAAAAAACAACAGTTTCCATCAGGAATTCATTTATACACAGTGAAACATTCTTCAATAAATGATTCCTCAAAGACATTCTACTAAAGTAGAACTAAACAGGATAACTTTCCCCAATGGTAGCCAATAAGAATCCTATATATAAGGTAAATGTAATGGTTCCCAAGTCTAAGTTTTTAGGCTCCAATCACCCTATTATAAATCATATGAAAATTATTCTTATGAAAGGTTCAGAGAACATCAAGAAAATTTTGTGATCTACTCAAAATGAAAAACAATGGCTATAAATCTGAAATGCAAATCCAGTTACAGAATTTCTACATTAAGAAAAAGTGCAAAGCAAGTACATGTTTTTTAAAAACCATGGGAATTGGGGGCTGGGAAGGGGGCTCAGTGGTAGAGTGCTTGCCTTGCATGCATGAGGCTTTGGTTGGATTCCTCAGCACCACATAAGCAGAAAAAGCCAGAAGTGGTGCTGTGGCTCAAGTGGTAGAGTGCTAGCCTTGAGCTGAAGAGCTGAGGGACAGTGCCCAGGCCCACAGTTCAGGCCCCACAACTGACAAAAAAAAAAAAACTAAGAGTTGCCACAATCATTTCTATAAAAATTTTTATAAAGGGCTGGGAAGGTGGCTCAGTGGCAGAGCGCATGCCTTGCATGCCTGAGGCCCTGGGTTCAATTCCTCAGCACCACAGAAGCAAAAAGAAAAAAGCTGGAAGTGGCACTGTGGCTCAAGTGGTAGAGCACCATCCTTGAGCTGAAGAGCTGAGGGACAGCGCCCAGGCCCAGAGTTCAGGCCCCACGATCGGACCCCCCCCAAAAAAAAATAATAGAAAACTTCTATAAAAATTTTATCTAAGGGCTGGGAAGGTGGCTCAGTGGTAGAGCGCTTGCCTTGCATGCCTGAGGCCCTAGGTTCGATTCCTCAGCACCACATAAGAAAAAAAAGCCAGAAGTGGCGCTGTGGCTCAAGTAGTAGAGCGCTAGCCTTGAGCTGAAGAGCTGAGGGACAGCGCCCAGGCCCAGAGTTCAGGGCCCACGACCGGACCCAAAAAAAAAAAATTTTTTTTATCTAAGCCTGGCACCAGTGGCTCATGCCTGTAATCCTAGCTACTCAGGAGGCTGAGATATGAGGATCCCGGTTCAAAGCCAGGCCGGGTAGGAAAAGTGTGAGACTCTTATCTCCAATAAACCACTCAGAAAACCAGAAGTGAACACCCAGGCCCAGAGTTCAAGCTCCACAACCCACCAAAAAAAAAAAAAATCCTCAAAAATTTTATCTACCCATACAAAAATTGAAATCACATTTTTTCCTTCTAAATGAACATAAAAAAAATGCAGTGGGCCAAGCTAGGCATCAGTGGCTCATGCCTGTAATCCAAGCTACTCAGGAGGCTGAAATCTGAGGATCGCAATTCAAAGCCAGCCCAGGAAAATCCATGAAATTTATCTCCAATAAGCCACCAGAACACAGGAAATGGTGCTGTGGCTCAAGTGGTAGAGCACTTGCCTTGAGCTGAAGAGCTGAGGGACAGTGCTCAGGCCCAAAGTTAAAGACCCATGACCAAGGGAAAAAAAAAAGTAGTGGACCAACACACAAGTTGGTAGAAGACACAAGTCTTCTATCATACCCTGTTTAATATTAATATATTATATATATATAATCACTAAGTGGAAAAGTAATCTAAATGACTTTGCTCTTCTATTCCCTTTACATGAGTGTTTAAGACTTCCATGGTGGGCTGGGAAGGTGGCTCAGTGGTAGAGCGCTTGCCTTGCATCCATGAGGACCTGGGTTCTATTCCTCAGCACCACATAAGCAGGAAAAAAAAAAAAAAAGACTTTCATGGCAAAAACAAGTAGAGGTATTCAAAAAGTAGACTGAAAATGTGGATGAGCAATACAGTATTTTCCTGATTCCTAAATCTGCACTAGAGTTTATACATGGAAATAAAGTCATAAATATTTTAAACTATCCAGTAACAATAGTCAACGTTTTCAATATCAAAACTGGAATTATTTAAATATATCCAGAGGTTTTCAAAACATGAATCTGATCAATTAACAAAATATTTGCTAAGTACCTATGTATTCTAAGTTAGCAGATTCTATTCCCACAAGAGAATTACATCCCATTAGGCAGAAACAATGTTTCACAATGGTGGATGTTATAATGACACAACAGGGTAAGAGTTAAGAGTAGAATATGGTTAGGTTCTATTTTAGATAGGCAGCCAGGGAGCAAGACAACAAGGTCTGAGAGAAAAAATAGTTTGGAGCATAAGCACAAGCCTAGGGCAGGAAATGGCTAGAGCTAGAGCTAGGGCAAGTTCCAGGAACAGCAAAGACATTGGTATGGTAAGGCAATTCCAGGAGACAAAGAATGGTAGGAAATACAATCAAGGTAGTAAGAAGCACATCACCAGTCTAAAAAAACAGTTGTACGTTGTTTAAGGAGAGCTACAGATAAATAAATTTAGTGTCTAATAATATTAAGAGCAGTTTCACTCTTCTTTGTGTGTGTGTATATGTATGTTTGGTTTTTTGTCTTGTTTTGTTTTTGACAGTCCTGGGGCTTGAACCCAGGCGTGACCACTGTCCCCGAGCTTCTTTTGCTCAAGGCTAACACTCTGCCATTTGAGCTATAGTGCCACTTCTGGCTTTCTCTGTTTATGTGGAACTGAGGACTTGAACCCAGGACTTCATGCATGCTAGGTAAGCACTCTCCCACTAAGCCATATTCCCAGCCCCCTGTAGTATATTTTAATCCTTGTCTCTCTTTTTTCCTTTCAGGACAGTGCTGGAAAGTGCTGGTGATGAAACCTGGGTCTGCTATGGAAGTACTCTACCACCAAACCAAGTCCCCAGACTTCATAGGATATTTTAAAGGAGAGATTATACAACATTCCTTGTGGCTATTATAAAAATAGCACCCAATATTCATAATTACATTCAGAAGTAATTTTCTTATAATAGTATTTACATATGATATCAGTTAATAATCATAGAAAGTATCTCCTAAATTAAGTTTAAATAATAGTGATGAGAAGCAATATAGATACATATATAGGTCAGTTTTTAAAAAGTTGAGTAAATGATCTAATATGGAAGCCCTGCCTCAAGTTCCAGCTTTTTGTTGTAACTGGAGATGAGAATCTTTGTCTTCCAATGTTGGCTTCAAACCTTGATCCTCAGCCTCCTCAGTTGCTAGTATTACAATCATGAGCCATCAGTGTCTGGCAGACATAAAGTTTTGATCTCTAAATGAAATCCTCATAAAAATCAATTAAACTGTCATGTTCTAACATCATACTGGCCAGGTTCTCCAGAATATTCATGTCAAGTATAACGTTATACTCATTTTCAGAAAGTTTATCTTTAAAAAAAATTTTTTTTGTTTTTGTTGGTTGTGGGGCTTGAACTCAGGGCCTGGGCATTGTCCCTGAGCTCTTCAGCTCAAGGCTAGAACTCTACCACTTGAGCCACAGTGCCACTTCTGGTTTTTAAGTAGTTAATTGTAGATAAGAGTCTCATGGGGACTTTTCTGCCTGGACTGGCTTTGAACCGTGATCCTCAGATCTCAGCCTCTTGAGTGGCTAGGATTACAGGTGACAGGCAGAAAGTTTATCTTTTTAATCTAAAATGTAAGACAATTTCAGCACTTTGTTAAACCATCAAGGGCTTCACCACTTATCATAAAAGCCAGAGAGTAAATTCTTCAAAAGAACATCTGCCAATGCAAATATAGACTATCTACAAATGGTGATAGCTGAAAGGGAGGAAAGCTGGCTTTGTTTTCATTCTAACAATTTTCCAGAAGACAAAACTTTTAAAAACTCTGAAATCATTACACACAGGCACACACAGTAGTGGGCAGGTGATAATCTGGGTGTTCTCTTATTTTTCTAATCTTTTATACACAACTGCAAACTTTACAAAATTTTCCAGCAACTGGCAGGTATGAAAATAAAGCTAAAGCAAAGCTAAATATAGCTCAGTGGTAGATCCCGGGCCAAGCACCTATAGGGTCCTGGGTTTGATCTACAGCAGCACAAGAAAAAAAGCTGTATTAAACAAATTAACTGCCATTAGGCATCCTCTGAATAGTTTAGAATTTTTAAAACAAAAATTTCCCCTTCAGTAAAATATAGATAATTCTTAATTTTTATTTTTTAGAATCAGGCAGATTTCATTCTAGACATCAACCTATATCCATCAGACTACTACTTTTTTTGCATACAATAAAAGCTCCTCAGCTGGGCATCAGTGGCTCATGCTTGTAATCCTAATTACTCAGGAGGCGGAGATCTGAAGATCATGGTTCAAAGCCAGACAAAGCACGAAAGGCTGTGAGACTCTTATCTCCAATTAAACACCAAAAAGGCCGAATGCAGAGCTGTGGCTCAAGTGGTAAGAGTAGTAGCCTTCAGCAAAAAAGATCAGAACAGTGCCCGGGCCCTTTAAGTTTGAGCCTTAGGACCGTGGGTACCTGCATACACATACACACATCCTTCTCATAATGATATCAAGGCTCAGCTGATTTTTTGGAGGGAGAGGGGGGATGTGCCAGTTCTAGGGCCTGAGCACTGTCCCTGAGCTTTTGTGCTCAAGGATAGTGCTCTACCATTTTGAGCTACAGTGCCAACTCTAGCTTTTTGGTAAGTTGATTGGAGATAAGAGTCTCACAGACTTTTCTACCCAGACTGGCTTTGAACTGCGATCTTCAGATCTCAGGCTCCTGAGTAGCTAGGATTCCAGGTGTGAGCCACCAGGACCTGGCCTAAACTGATTTTAATCTTGAAATCAAAATTAGAGCAAAATTGTGCACACCTGTAATCCCAATACTCTGGAGGCTGATACAGAAGGCTGAATTCAACACCAGCCTGGACTCTACTATCTTGTCTCAAATACAAAATTAAACAGAGAGAAAAGAAAACTAAATGATTACTCTAAAAGATATTGAAAATAAAGAACACTTTAAAAATATTTTCTTCCCAAAATTAAAATGGGGAAAAAAAGGGAAATCTTCTTTGAGGCTGTTTTTTTTTTTTCTTTTTAAACAGATGGTCATTCTCAAGTATTACTTAATTTCCTTCCTTATTTCAAAAGAAACCACAGAGTATTAAAAGAACCTAGCACACAACTTGAGAATGCTAAGATTTTCACATTTATGGAGGAAAAAATAGGTTTTTCCAAACACGACCAAACACCCACAGAAATGCTGATCTTCAAGTCAACCTGAAAACACATAATTCAAAAACACTTACCTTGAGGAAATTCTTGACTCGCTCAGGATCATAGCAGTTGCTTTCTCTGCAGATTCTTTCCACTTCTTTGATCTGCCCAGTCTTGCAAGCTGCCTGGATATATTTAAAGTGCACATCTGGGTCCTGACTAAAGTTAACAATGGATCCCAGAAAATAAAAGAGACCTTAAAAAAACATAATGTAAATTAATCACAGGAACACTTGAGGATAACTGAAAACATGTAATTAAAAAAAGTTATACCAAATACTCCCAAATATAAATAGGTTGTCTAAAATGTTTTCTAAGAATACTAACCCAGGAATAACTAGTTCAGTAAAATGGATTTGTACTTTAATCTTACAGAACAAAGTATTCAATCTAACTTTTTTTTATAATTTAGAAATAAGTAGGAATCAATATTGAGACTAAATATACCATATTCCATGAGAAATTTTAAAGAAAGTAGCATAAAGCCAGTATTTTTCCATATTTAATTAACAGAAAACATTGACAAAATTTTTGAAAGAACTTAATGCAGTGATGTCCAACAAAACTTTGTACGGATATAATGTTCTTTACCTAAATGCCATTTTGGACAGTTTTTCACTTAAAGAACAGTGACTACATTTAAATTTTTAATTTTAATAACTTTAAACTTAAATGGCTATATATGGCTAAATAACTACTGTACTAAAAACGGTAAATTAACTGTTACAAACCAATAAAACTAAGAAAACTCACAAAATCACCCGTCTCTTCTGCCTAAGCACTAATATAGAGGAGAAAGGCTAAGTAGAAACCAGGACTCAGTTAATGAACATAATACTAGCCACCCAACAGTTACTTTGTCAGTACTTTACATATTTGTAGTTATTACTTAAAAGGCGTAGTCCCTGGTGACATTTGGCAATGGTGGGACTGGCACTTGGTAAATAGAAGCCAAGATTACTAAATAATATACATAGAAAGGGCAACCAACCTTTTACAACATGTGATTTTCCAGCCCCAAATGTCTACAGTACTATAAGCCTGAAAAGACCAGCTGTTTAGTAAGTAATGAGGCAGTTAATCATGAAATATTATTCTATATAAACATTAGTATTTTCATTTTACATAATTAGAACAAAAACATTACACATTTTTATCTTAAAATTCATCTACAAAATATCCTGTGATGACATTGTATGTCCCAAGGATCTGCTGTGAGAGAGCAATGAAACTAAAATATTAAAATGTTCCATAAAGTGTTTAGAAAGAATGTCCAACAGCCCAATTGTAAGAAAACCTCTCTTAGAAAACTTCTAATTACCTTCAAAACTCTTAAAAGATTCAAAGAGTTCAATCAGAGATTGAGTTGACAGTTGTTCATGATACTTAGAAGCCACTTGAACACAGATCTGTAGATTTTGACGAATATTAGCAGATAGCATGGCTCTGAGACATTCTAAAGAGTCTTCCACTGATAAGGACCCAAAATAATTCACTAACCACTAGAGGAAAAAATAAGAAATTAAAATGATGTTGAAAGTCATGTTGGTATGAAATTATCACCAGTACCACTAACAAATTTTCAGCATACCAACTAATCACAATTAAGGGGTAAGAAACAAAATACCTCAGGATTAAGAAGGTGGGTATGAACAACTGCACGCTTTATATCATATAAATCAGTAAAATGTTCTAATGCACGCTGCAGTAGGCCAGCTTTCTCGCATAGCTGAGCGATATGAGCCCGGTCATAATGTGTGAACATCTGATTTCCTAGAATTGCATCTGCAACCTATACAATGACAAAGAAGATGAGGTCATTTTACTATATGGCTTATACTAATAATTCTATATCCAAACTACATAGATTCAATAGTGAGCTGGTAAGGAAATATGGTACAAAGCTTATTTTCTTGAATAAAGAATAAACACCTCATAGCTTTGAACAATAACTTATGAAACAAGGAATAATCACATTAGGCAAAACATGAAAACACATACTTGAGGTGCATGTATAAGGTTCATCTCAAGCAACCGCGTCTGTAAAGGACCTTCAGATGGGCGATTATTCTTCAGAGCATCAAGCAAGAATGCAGTGCACTGCTGGATTAGATTGTATTCCATAAAGACATCCACAATCTACAAGAATAAAAATTAAAATGCTGTTGATAAAACAAAAATGAGATACCAAATACCAGATGTAAAGACTATTAAGTCCAACAAAAGACCTTTCAGTTTAATACACAGAAGGACTGGGAGGTGTAGTTCAAATAGCAGAACGTTTGCCTAGTAAAGGCAAGGTGCTAAATTCAATTTCAGTAAAAATAAAACAAAGCAAAACAACTACAAAAGATTTTAAGGTATTGTATAGCAGCAGAATATAAACAATGTAAAGTTTTTAATAAACATATGAAAGTATATACACTATAAAAAACTCTGACTCTGTTTTTACATGCCTTTCTCCCTCAGCAGTGGTAGCCTGTCTTCTGTATTATGTAATTCACGTATATTCATTTTTTAACTGTATTATTTTTGTTTTTTCTTTTTTAGTATTGGGGATCAAATGTAATACATTGCACTTGCTAGGCAAGAGCTATATCCCAGACCTCATATATTAATTTTTAAAATACATACGCATCTTCAATATTTGTTTTAAAACTGTAATACAGCTGGGTGATAGTGGTTCATGTCTGTAATCCTAGTTATTCAGGAGGCTGAGATCTGAGGATTATGGTTCAAAGACAGCCCAGGCAGGAAAGTCATGAGGGTCTTATCACCAATTAAGTACCAAAAAGCTCAAAGGGAGAGCTGTGGCTCAAGTGGTAGTGCATTAGCCCTGAGCAAAAGAGCTCAGAGAGAATGTTCAGGCCCTGAGGCCAAGCCTCAGGACCATCACAGAAACCAAAACTAAACAAAACCAAAAACTAATACTGAATCCAGTCCCTGGTGGCTCAGACCTATAAACCTACTCAGGAGGCTGAGAGGATCATGGTTTAGCCTAGGCAGACAAGTTTATTAGACTCTAATTCCAAAATAACAAGCAAAAAGCAGGGCTGTGGGTATGAAAGTCCATAAGACTCTTTTCTCGAATTAACTACCAAAAAGCTAGAAGATTTGTAGCTAAAGTGGTAGTATGTGAACCATGGGGGGGGGGGGGGGGGGGGGAGGAAGGGGGAAGGAGAGAGGGGGAAGAGAGAGAGAGAGACACAGAGGGAGAGAGAGGGAGAAAGGGGAGGAGGGCTCAGGGAAAGCACCCAGGCCCTAAATTTAAGCTCCAGGACACACACACACACACACACACACACACACACACACACACACGCACGCACGCACGCACGCACGCACCCACCCACACATGCACGCTCGCTCTCCTCTCTCTCTCTCTCTCTCTCTCTCTCTCTCTCTCTCTCTCTCTCTCTCTCTCTCTCTCTCTCTCGGATGAAGGTGTGGCTCAAGTGGAAGAGTATCAGCCTAATAAATGCAAAGCCCTAAGTACCAATCCTAGTACCATATTGGTTATTCTGCATAGAAAACTAGATAAGAAGCCAGTGCAGTAGCTCATGCCTATAATCCTAGCTACTCAGGAGGCTGAGATCTGAGAATCATGGTTCAAAGCCAAAATGGGCAAGAAAATCTGTGAAACTCTTATCTCCAATTATCCACCAGAAAATGGGAAGGGCACTGTGGCTTACAGTGGTAGAGTGCTAGCACTGAGCAAAAGAGAGCTCAGGGCTGATTTCAATTCAAGCCAACTATGGGGAAGGGGAAAAGGAAGGGCAGAAAGTAAAGTAGGTAAGAAAAAAACTTGTTTTCCTAAAAAATAAGTATACATTTAATTTCTAAGCTCCAATTTTCTACAATACTGTTTGAAATCAGATTTCCCCTACTCTCCATTTTCATGAATTACAGAATACATTTTAATGTTCTTACCTGTGTAATATCAGCAAGAGGCTCTTCATCCTGAACTAATATTTGAGCAAACTGCTGTCCCTGATCTGGACTGATGCGCATTACATTTCTCAGCAGAAAAATCCAGTCTGGAGTATATCCAACCTAAAAGTGGAAAAAGATTTAAACCTTGTCAAAAAGCTTTGCTTTTATAGCATTTAAAGGCCTTTTCTACATTACTTCAGAAATACTGGGGAAAGCACAGCTTTCTTTACAATTAAGATCCTTAATTAGAGCTTGGAGATGACATTACTTAACAAAGATTTATGACGTTTCTTAACTTAGTCAATGACCACTCCAAAAATGCATATTTTTATGCAGGAACAGTTGTCTCCATTCTTAAAAAATGAAGTATGACTTCTACATTTGACAGCTAAGAGGATTGTTAAGACTTTTTCAAGCTGGGAAGGTAGCTCAGTGGTAGAGCGCTTGCCTTGCATGCATGAGGCCCTGGGTTCCATTCCTCAGCACCACGTAAGCAAAAAAGAAAAAAAGCTGGAAGTGGCGCTGTGGCTCAAGTGGTAGAGCATTAGCCTTAAGCTGAAGAGCTGAGGGACAGTGCCCAGGCCCAGAGTTCAGGCTCCACGACTGGACCCAAAAAACAACAACAACAACAAAAAAACAAAAAACAACAACAAAAAAGACTTTTTCAAGTAAATAAGAAAAAAAAATTTTAATTCACTATTAAAAACTTAGGCTATTTTCTCTCAACAGTTTTAAATAAATTTACGTTAAAAATCAATTTCATTGAACTCACTTTTTTAGCATATAAAACAATCTTCTGGACTTGACCTGTTTCTGCAAAGCACTGAATGACTTTACTTGGGACATTAGCCCTGAGGTACACACTAAGTGCTAATGTTGGGTCCACGGATTTTACAAGATCACCCAGTTCTTCAGAACATTCCAGCTGTGCAAAGGAAGAAGAGATTGGTTAGTGATCCACAAACTGCTTCATAAATGAGCAGTTCTTACTATTTCCCCTAGAATAACAAAGGATATACATAAAATATACACTTTTCCAAAACATACCCTACATATTCAGGAATTGTAGTTACTACTAACCACAATTAATATTGTATTCACAGCAATGTCTTAGTAAAACTCTCTCCTACTAAAACAAAGATGGGAAGTCCAACAAGACTTCATGCTTTTGGATATTAGAAACTACCTTGTCAGGAATACAACTACTTTGTTTACAGTAGAATCTCATACTTTTGTCTTCTAAAAGAATTCATATATATCCAGGTGTTCCCATATTTTCAAAAAAGAAACCAAGTGCTTTTTCCATTATATTGCTAGGCCTTGAACTCAGGGCCTCCTACAATCTAGGTAATTCTATACTACTGAACTACACCTGTAAAAGGCCAGTAATGAAAATTGTAATGCAATGTTGTCAAATGAAAATATCATATTGTTGGCTGTGGTGGCACACTTCTATAAATCCAACACTTGAGAGACTAAGGTAGGAGAATAACAAGTTTTCCAGCACCCAGGATTACAGAAAAACTTTGTTTCAAATAAAAAAGGAGAGAGGGAAGAAGGAATGAGGGAGTTGATGAAGCATACTCTAAGGAATTTACAGAAATTACAGTTAGAAGGCAAGACACTAATTTTACAAAGTTAAACAGATGAAAATGTTACAGTTGTTCTATAGTAAACAAGCACTATTCATTCTATTCAATCTGCCTTAGTCAGCTTCCCAATTTAGAAATCAGCTGTCTAAAATTTTTGCTTTAGATGCTAGTCTGTACATCTTAATTGAACTTATACTAACAAAGAACTGACCAATGTCTCTTTTCTACAAATAAGCCCCATTTTGACTGTCACAAAAAATGCTAAGTGATAACCAAGAAGCTGTCAACTCTTTACATAGGTGAACTCAGTTTTCTTGGTTATTCCCATCCTCCCTTATCTTAAACAATTAGAACAGACCTCAAATACTCGCTAGTGTGGCTTAGTAACTTATTCTTCAGCAAAGACCTTTCAAACATCTCAATTCTGAAATCTACCCTCCAATTCCCTATACAATGCCAGAAGCTGGGTCAAGAAAAACAAGGACTTAGAATACTTGTAAACAGCTTCTATTACTTTTCAGTCACTGTATTACATAAAAAAATACAACCATTCACTGGGGCCAGGGGCTCACACCTATATATCATTGCTACTCAGGAGGCTGATATCTGAGGATCAGAGATGGAAGCCAGCCTGGGCAGTAAAGTCCATGATGAGACTCTTCTCTCCAATTAAGAAGAAGAAGAAAAAAAAAGCCACTAGTGGAACTGTGATTCAAGTGGTAGGTGTTAGCCTTGAGCAAAAAAGCTCAGACACTGCCTAGGCCCTTAGCTCAAGCCCCAGGCCCTGCACAAAACAAACATCCACAAGACTATAAAGAGAAATTACGTTGTTAGTGAACTGAAAAGGCATAAAGAAATTGTACAGTAACAAAAGCTAGGTTTTCATATATTACATCAATAATTATCCTGTGGAAACACTTTCAAAAGGTTGTTTCACTACTAGACTAGTTTGCGGCGGGGGGGGGGGGGGGGGGGGGAGTGGGGGGGGTAAGCATGTTGAACTTAAGGCCTGGGTGCCATCCCTGAGCTGCTTCAGCTCAAGGCTAGGGCTCTACCACTTGAGTCACAACTCCACTTTGGTCTTTTTTGAGCCACAGCTCTATTTCTGGCTTTTCTGGGTAGTTCAGTGGCGATAAGAGTCTACCAGAAATACTTGCCTGGGCTGGCTTCAAATCACTATCCTACCTTGTCTCCTGAGTAGCTAGGATTATAGGCATGAGCTCCTGGAACCCAGAGCCCTGCAGTCTGCTGTCTTTTCAAAGGTATGTTTTCTTTGGTGGTGGTGATACTGAGGGTTGGCTAAACTCAGGACCATTTAAGCTATGCCCCCCAGCTTTTTGTCGTCCTTACTTTTCAAATAGGGTCTTGCATGTATGCATGGGCCAACCTGACTAGTATGGAGCTATTCATGCTTCCAACATAGATAAGATGAAAGATAGGCATCATTGTGTCCAGCTATTAACTGAGACATGGTTTATGACCAGGCTGGCCTCAAGACAGAATCTTCCTAATCTCTGCTTCTTGAGTGGCTAGGATCACAAGTATGAACCACTGGTGACTGGCAACATGACCTAACATTATGTATTTTCATTGAATACACAAATACATTACCTGGCAGCAAATACAAGTTTTATGACACTTTGGAAGTTCTAAATGGAAAGATGTTGTTTGTATGTGGTAATGACAGTGCCTACCAAGTGTGGCATCTAAGAGGTAAGATTATAACTCTACGTCCAGATAAACTTCACATATGCTGACAAATATGACTATATAACGAAGTAAGTATCCTACACAAAGTTTTTCCTAAAGCAAAAGGGTAAGAACTCACTTCTAGGATTAACTATCAAGCAAGAATCTTGGGTCCATTTAAAAATTTAAACAAAAAAAAGTTATTTCAGCTCAACATGTATAAAAATAAGCATTTTACTAAGCAACTAAAAGTCATGCATTTTACAAAATGTATGATCTTGTTTTACTTCTATAAGCAATAAATAACACATGGACACATTTCAGCATAATCTAAACAACTTTAACTTGGTAACATGATATTTAATCAAAGCAAAATCAATCAATTTACAAATTAACACACCTTATCTTCCTTTAACCATTAAAAGCTGTTTCCGTCCTTGTTGAAGTACAGGCCTACATAACTCTAAGGACTCATATTTGTTTAGCTGGCCCTGGTCTAAAAGGATTCCAAAGTACTGAAGTAGAGGAGAAGTTTGACCTGGCTGAGCTGGAACACTCTGGAACCGACGGATAGTGTCTGGAGTACGAAGAATTCCCTTTAAGAAGGAAAAATGTTAGACTCTTTAAAGTAATCAAAACATCAAACTAGGGTTTAATGCAATCTTTTTTTAAAATTTCTTTTTTTTTTTATTTTTTCTTTTTGTCAGTCATGGGGCTTGAACTCTGGGCCTGGGCGCGGCGCTGTCCCTCAGCTCTTCAGCTCAAGGCTAGCGCTCTATCACTTGAGCTACAGCGCCACTTCCTGTTTTCTTTTTTAATATATATTTTTTTATTGTAAAGATACTATACAGTTACATTAACAAGGTAATAACTCCATTTCCTATCAAGCATTTAGGGCAATCTTTATTAAAGGCTTAGTTGATCTACGGACTCCTATATTAAAATCTTTGTTTTAGTGATGTAAAATTATTCAGAATCAGAAACATATAACTTAATTGTACTATTAATATGCAAAAAAATTAGTATAGTTATAGAATAGTTATAGCTAGCTATTAAACCAAATTCTCACCAAATTAAGTACCTACTTCGTAGTCAATTTTGGCCAGGAATGTAAGAACTTAATTCAACACAAATCAATATAAAGGTCAATAGACATAAATTCAGCCCAGTTACTAATAGTTCTATATATCTATCACAAATTGTCAATCAGAACTCAAATAAGTACCTATATTCAAACAATAATAAAACAAATTAAATTTTTTTTTTCGGTCATGGGGCTTCAACTCTGGGCCTGGGTGCTGTCCCTGAGCTCTTCAGCTCAAGGCTAGTGCTCTACCACTTGAGCCACAGCACTTCAAGTTTTCTGGTGGTTTATTGGAGATAAGAGTTTCACAGCTTTACCTGCCTGCGCTGGCTTTGAACCTTGATTCTCAGATCTCAGCCTCCTGAGTAGTTAGGATTACAGGCGTGAGCCACTGGCACCCCGCTCAAAGTAAACATTTCGCCTCAGCTATTGACACAGATATATCTTGCTAGCCTATTGTTTAAACATTCTGAGTTTTGAAATATATAAATTTAGAGGCATAGATAAGTAATTGTCATATATTCAACTATAGGAAAATGTAACCTGAAAGTAACTGGTTTCTCTGTGCAATTTAAAACTGGTTCTTCTACCAGTACTAGAAATAAACTATTAAATCTAATCGTGGCAACTTCAATTTACAACTATTTACCTTTGGTGCATTAGCAGCCACCTTTGCAGCCTCTGAGTAATTTCCTTGGGCAAAAAGAGCATTAAATTTCCTGGCAAAGAGTTCTTCAGCACCAGCTAGGTTGTTACGTACAGCCATTCTCAGAGCCAAATCAGGATTCTGCAGTACATTGGTGATGTAAGGAATTATGTTTTCTTCTTCCACACAAACTGACAGAACCTGAAAGTTAATGATTGAAGAATAGCTGGATTATGTTCTTTTGGATATAAATAACAAATCTGTTTAGAACAGGCTATTACTGAGTGACAACAGGTATTCAAACAGAATTTTTTAAAAACTACTTTCTTGCTAAAATAATTAAATTCTAAAAAGATTTTTTTTTGGGGGGGGGGGGGGGGTTGAGTTGTGGGGCCTGAACTCTGGGCCTGGGCACTGTCCCTCAGCTAGGCTAGTGCTCTTCCACTTGAGCCACAGAGCCACTTCCAGCTTTTTCTGCTTATGTGGTGCTGAGGAATCAAACCCAGGGCCTCATGTATACAAGGCAAGCAACTCTACTACTGAGCCACCTTCCCAGCCCTCTAAAAAGATGTTTAAAATGTCAGAAAGAGACAACTAAGATTTAAAAACAAGTGCCATGGAGTGTGAAATCATTTCTGGTCACATTGTCCAGACTAACTGCTTTATCATCCAAGAAAGACACAACTAAATAAATGAAAGCTACTTAATCTTTCAAACTTTGTATCTAACACTAGTTCTAGAAATACAACTACACAAAGATAAAGCACCTTTGTAATGAAGAATAGTCACTGAGAGAACTAGCAAGTTTAATCTAGTATCACAAGTGCTATGAGAAGGGACACATAAGTCTGAGGGACATAAAGCAGAAAACGCATAACCCGGTCTGGAGTAAGGTAAGGAATGAAGAGCAAGAGAAAGATTCCCTTTACCCAGAGAAACAGTCTCTTCATATAGATTCTATTTTTCTAAAACAAATAAGATTGGGGGGGGGGGGGTGTGTGCAGGGGAATAACCAGTTTTCTTTGCTTACTATCTGAGAAAAACATTAATTTGAAAGAAAACAAGGTAAATGGCAAGACCATTAACAGCGCTAAGCATTAAAAATAAAAATTTTTAGATAGTTTTCAGAAAAAAAAAATACTTCTTGGCAGAATTTTTTAATTCCATTAAAATACTAGAAAAACACACAAAAAGAACCACTTGCCAGGTGATATGAAGATAGTATCAAATGTGACACATTCAGAACAATAATTTTTCCTATCCTACTGGTTATCTTTCCAGGAATACACAATTACAGTAAGTTATTACCTTCTAACATTAAGTATTTAGTAATTTAGGGAAGGATCAGGTATAAATTTTATTTTTGTAGTTTATCTTCACCTTGGAGATAACTCCTATAAGAATGATAGCCTGGGGGCTAGGGGGCTGGGAAGGTGGCTCAGTGGTAGAACGCTTGCCTTGCATGCATGAGGCCCCGAGTTCGATTCCTCAGCACCACATAAGCAGGAAAAAAA
This sequence comes from Dipodomys spectabilis, assembly GCF_019054845.1. Classification (NCBI taxonomy): domain Eukaryota; kingdom Metazoa; phylum Chordata; class Mammalia; order Rodentia; family Heteromyidae; genus Dipodomys; species Dipodomys spectabilis. The sequence goes on from NW_024870681.1 coordinate 10,163,459, forward strand.
AAAAAAAGTGGCACTGTGGCTCAAGTGGTAGAGCGCTAGCCTTGAGGTGAAGAGCTGAGGGACAGCACCCAGGCCCAAAGACCGGACTCAGAAGAAAAAAAAAGAATGATAGTCTGTCAAATAAGACCCTAATAGGTTTCTTTCCACAGAGTTACTTTTTTTTTTTTTTTGGGTCCAATCGTGGGGCCTGAACTCTGGGCCTGGGCGCTGTCCCTCAGCTCTTCAGCTCAAGGCTAGCGCTCTACCACTTGAGCCACAGTGCCACTTCCGGCTTTTTTCTTTTTGCTTATGTGGTGCTGAGGAATCGAACCCAGGGCCTCGAGCATGCAAGGCAAGCGCTCTGCCACTGAGCCACCTTCCCAGCCCCAACTTTTGAAAATAAAGAAATATTCGATGGCTAGATGTCAAAGTTTCTAGAAAACTGCATTATAAGGCTTCTATTCCTTTCACAAACATGATAATGACAATTTGACTTGTGAAGGTTAAAATGTGTTTGTGACTTTAGTAAAGTATCACAGCACCACTTCCTTCTTAAGATAAATTTTGTGTGTGTTTTAGGCATATAAAATGACAGTAAAAGCCGGATGCTAGTGGGTCACAGCTATATTCCTAGTTACTCATGAGGTTAAGATCTAAGGATCGAGGTTTGAAGCCAGCCTGGGCAGAAACATTTTATCCTCTCTACTGACTAGAGAAAAGCCAGAAGAGAATTTTATCCTCTCTCCTGAAAAGCCAGAAGTGGAAGTGGGCTCAAGTGGTAGAGCATCACCTTGAGTGAAAAAGCTGAGCAAGCATGAAGCCCTGACTTCATGATGACTCAATACCCGCACAAAAAAAATATACCAAATAGATGCATATCAACAGAAAAATAGTCATTATAGTTAAGCAAATTAACATCTATCTTCCTATATGTTTAATTATTTGTCAAGAATTGATAACATTTATGTATTTAAAAAATCACAATATCGGGATGGGAAGGTGGCTCAGTGGTAGAGCTCTTGCCTTGCATGCATGAGGTCCTGGGTTTGATTCCTCAGCACCACATAAGCAAAAAGAAAAAAGCCGGAAGTGGCGCTGTGACTCAAGTGGTAGAGCACTAGCCTTGATCTGAAGAGCTGAGGGACAGTGCCCAGGCCCAGAGTTCAGGCCCCACAACCGGACACCCCCCCCCCCCAAAAAAAATCATAATATGGGCTAAGAATATGGCTTAGTGGTAGAGTGCTTGCCTTGCACGCATGAAGCCCTGGGTTTGATTCTCTAGTACCACATACACAAAAAAAAACAGAAGTGGCTATGTGGCTCAAGTGGTAGAGTCCTAGCCTTGAGCAAAAGAAGCTTAGGGAAGGGCTGGGAAGGTGGCTCAGTGGTAGAGTGCTTGCCTTGCATGCCCGAGGCCCTGGGTTCGATTCCTCAGCACCACATAAGAAAAAAGAAAAAAGCCGGAAGTGGCACTGTGGCTCAAGTGGTAGAGCACTAGCCTTGAGCTGAAGAGCTGAGGGACAGCGCCCAGGCCCAGAGTTCAGGCCCCATGACCGGACCCCAAAAAAAAAAGAAGCTTAGGGACAGTGCCCAGGCCCTGAATTCAAGCCCCAGAATTGGCAATAAATAAATAAATAAATATCATAATATATAATATTAACTTTACTCCTCAGGTCTGGATATGAGATCTCTTGATAAATTCTTTATGTATGCTATTTGTATCCTTAGACTTAAATCTCCTTGTTTCTTCTTTACTTAACCCACCATGTATTACTTTCTGGTATCTGAAGCTACTTTTTGAAAAAAGCTAGTGAAATGTTATTTTATTTTATTGCTTTAGTTTCAAGGCTTCCTTTCCTTACCTGTCCCTTTCTGTTTACTCCAATTATTCCAGCAGTGGCTTCATGAGGTGCAGTAACAAAGATCGTTTCTCCACTGATTCTATTCATGTAGATGCAGGTACCAGTCTCAAGATCATACAGGTGGATATAGCCATACTTAGTAATCAAAAATACCACATCATGCTTTTCACTGATCTGTACAAAGAAAATCAACAGTTTTGTAAAATAATGGATCTACAAACAATAAAAGTATTTAAGGCAATTCTATTTTAGAGATGGTAAAATTTTACAACTTTGTCAAGAGACTCATGTGAAAATTAAGGTAATATTTAAAACACATCGACCTCAGTTTTACAATACATTCAAATATGGGATATCCTAGCTCTTAAATAAAACATTAAAAAATGAATAAAACCTGTAAGACAAAGAGGAAAGATAATTCTGATAATCTTGGATAACCCAATTTATAGATTACATGTCAGGGTACTGTTTTCTCAGTTTCTTTAATAAAACTTAAAAAACTACTTATATCAACTGTGAGTACAGCTTGAAATAACTTTTAAAAGAGAAAATTCTGGGGCTGGGGCTGGTGCTTGGTGGGGCTGGTGCTTGGTGGGGCTGGTGCTTGCCAAGCATTCCTGAAGCCCTGGGTTCCATTCTTCAATATCACATAAACAGAAAAGGCTGGAAGTGGCGCTGTGGGTCAAGTGATATCATGCTAGCCTTAAGTAAAAGAAGCTCAGGGACAGTGCCCAGGCCCCAAGTTCAAAAAAAGGAAAACTTAAGTATATTTAGTTTTCTTAAATACCTGCATTGCAACAGGAAAGTCATTTTGTGCTTCTGGAGGAAAGAAAACATCCACTGCCTTCTTTGGAAATGGTTGGTTCCCTGTAGGTGGTGTGCCAACTTCAATGATATGTAACTGTTCAAAATAAAATGTATACAAACCTGAGTATTAAAAAATTATAAGGGAGAAAGCCATTCTCTGAACAGCCTTTTGAAATTTGACAATTAGTAGCAGAAAGATAAAGACTCATCAAAATAATTACTAAAGCTAAAACTTACCTTCCCTCCAGCTTGACCCCGTACTGCAAAACAAAATAACGTTGATTCTTCTGCATTTCCTTCCATCTTAAACTGTGCAAAGCTAGCGGCATGTCCTTCAATGGGCTGAGACACTTTCCTATCTACAGAATATAACTGCATAGCTCCCACTACACGATTTTGCTATGAAGGAACAAACAAAATGAAGTTTAGAGATGCAATGAACCAATAACTCTCAGAGTCATCTACTAAACAATTAGAATATGATAGCATCTTAAGAAGCATTTATAATTCATTGTTAGTCTCTATCAATATAGATTTGATGCATCTTAACTGAAAATCCAGCTCCTAACATCTTACGTAAGCCTCAGGTAAATGTTTAAAATATGCCTCCACTCATGGGTAGAGGGAGGGACTGGGAGAGCATGAAGGAAAAGAAGACACCGCACTAAAGGAAATGTACTCATTACCTGACTCATGTAATTGTAATCCCTCTGTATATCACCTCTACAATAACAATAAATTAGTAATAAAAATAAAATATGCCTCCTGCAATCATCTTTTCTTTATACTATCTTTTTGTTTGTGCATGTGTTTGTGTGCGGTTTGTGGGACTTCAACTCAAGGACTGGGCTCTGTCCTTGAGTTCTTGCTCAGGGGTCCACTTTTGGCTTTGTTGGGCTAGCTTCAGACCTCAGCATCTTGATTAGTTAGGATTATAGCTGTGAGCCTCCAGTGCCCTGCTCTTTTCACTACCTTAGTGAAAAAGATATAGAAGTATTCATTTAGTTTATATCAGATGTTTATACCAGAATAAATTCCAAATCATTCATACTGAAAATCAATTTCTATTCAATGTGCAAGAGCTAAACAATTGATAAGAGTACTCAACATTTTGCCAGTACAAAATTTTTAAGCCAAAAACGTGTATTTTGAAAAGAAAATAATTTTGCAAAGTCAAATTTAACAGAATTGAGTATAAAAGACCTAACTTTAAAATAAACAGAATTTTAGGCAAGATAGTTCTCTTTACAATTTATCAAAAACTAGAAAAATGTTACCTGTGCAGATATGCCAGTTAAAAGTAACCACTTTTGTTTTGCATCTGTGCGATAATTGATAATCTGGCATCCTGCAAGGCTAGAATGACGATCAAACATTTTCACTGGCTGAGACTCTCCTTCCATACTCCAATGATAAACTGCATTATCCGTAACAAGAGCAACCGTATTCAATGAGATCCACTTCCAAAAGGTGACATCATCAGTCATAGTATGAGCCTTCATTTTACTTTTCATTTCAATGTTAAATATCTGAAGAGTTTTCCCAGCTAAACAGAAAATTAAAAGTTATGAATCATTAAAAAGTGTTATGAATATAGTCATACCTAACTAGATTTAGCTTTAAAATGTCTACAGTATTCTATCATAAGACTAATAGCCAACTGCAGAAGTCATACTAACAAAGCAACAGTCATTAAGGAGGTAACAGCTGAGACTAAGCAAACAATCTACATCTATGTATGTCTTAAGCAAAAATTACAGGACCTCTAATCAATACACCAACAGTGAAAATGCATGACTTCTACAGGACTCTATAGTCCACTGAAAAAAGTCTAAAGAGAAGCTTTCTTAATGACAAAAACAAAGTTGTAACCTTCATAATTGTAATGAAGTATGCCTCCTTTATACACAAAATAATTATTTGTACACAGGACAACACATGGAGAAAATGGCTATTTTAAAAAATGTAGTTATCATCATTTAACTATATCTCATGGAAACTGCTTTCTGAAAAAGGATGGATTTCATTTCTGCCACGTTACTGTTAAGTACATGCTACACTTAATTGGCTTAAGATACACAGGGAAGGTAGAGGTGCTAGAGGGAAGGAGAGGAGACAAAGGTAGAGGACAGTTTCAGATGCTGTTAATGTACTGGAGGTAAGAACAAAGTTCAAGCTTCATCCAGTTAAGACAGCAAGCATTTAGTAAAAGAGGATGAAATTTGCCTTGAGGGTTAAAAGTCCACTGAGTCAGATGCAAGGGCTTTTAATTGTAATTCAAAATCTATTACAGTCCAAAAATTGATTAGATTGACTTTTAAGAATGGTCAAAGCCCACAGCTATTACTAGACTGACTATTCAGTCCCTAGAGACTTAGGAAAACTCCATTCCCGAGCCACAGAGAATCTGGCTCCTAAAGGACAAAAATTTAAGAGACTGGAAGTAGGGGTAGGGTAGATGGGAAACAGACAAAGCATAACCACTTTGTACCACAACCCTCTTTACCAAATATGCAAAAACTGCTTCTATAAGACAGAGCATGTTACTCCCATCCCGAATAGTAATATAAACCACAATCAGACTTGGAAAAATTGTGAGAGTTAGAGTCCTGTTTATAAAAAGAAGCCACGGGATTTAAAACTGGCATTGAAGGAACAATATTTTATAATGACTTACTGTCCTTTGCTGCCTTCTCAAACCACCATATTATTACACTTTTTCTACTTTTCACAGGAAAGGGGTTGGAGTATGCTTCAGTGGGAGAGTATGGAGAGGGGGCCAAGGGTTGGTGGCTTAAACTCTAATGAGGACAACATAAAGGCACACAGCTATGACATACTATTTTGCAATGCTCTAAAAAAAAAATCTTTCAATGTATTCTTTTTATGGAACAGGACAATAACTAATACAATCTAATTTAAGATAACTCACCATCTGCACACATAAGAAAGCATTAAGAAATGTGATAAAATAACAATAACATTAAAATAGAAAAGAATTTTGACAAAATTAAAACGATGGCCTTTTAATACAGAGGTGTAAGAATTGGTAAGCACTTTAATTCTTAAGCAGGCTGAAGAGAGTTTAATATATTCAAGTGTAATATGTTATGATTTTTTGTTCTATTTTGTTTTGGTCATACTGAGGATTGCACTCAGGGCAAGTGCTTTAAGCAATTGAACCAGTCATTTAGTCCAGGCCAGCCTCTAACCTTGATCCTTCTACCTCTGCCTCTGAAATAGCTGAGAGTACTGCATACCTAGCCTATTATTTAACAGAAGCACAATGCTCACTACCATGTTACCTGGTAATGCTTACAACCATGTTACCAGGTAAAAGCTGCATCATCTTTTCTTTTTTCTCCTTCTCCTTCTTCTTTTTTTTTTTTTTGGCTGGTCCTGGAGCTTGAACTCAGGGCCTGGGTACTGTCCTTGAGTCTCTCTGTGCTCAAGGCTAGCACTCTACTACTTGAGCTACATAGCTACAGTGCCACTTCCGGCTTCTTCTGTGTATGCAATACTGAGGAATCGATTCCAGGGCTTCATGAATGTCAGGCAAGCACCCTACAACTAAGCAACATTCCAAGCCCTTGACTATCTTTTTTGTTGTTGTTGGTCATGGGGCTTGAACTCTGGGTCTGGATGCTGTCCCTGAGCTTGTCTGCTCAAGGCTACTGTTCTACCACTTGAGCCACAGCACCACTTCCAGTTTTCTGGTGGTCTTTTGGAGATAAGTTTCACAGACTTTCTTGCCCAAGCTGGCTTCAAACCATGATCCTCAGATCTCAGCCTCCTGAATAGCTAGGATTACAGGCATGAGCCACCGGCATCCAGCCTGACTATTTTCTTAAGTACCTACCCACCCATTACTTCTCAACTAGTACTGCAGGTTAAATGTACATCACAAACTGAATATCCAAAACGCTTCACAAAAGAACTCAGAAAATTCTGGATTTCAGAGCACTTCCGAGTTTTTATTTTCAGATTATGGATGCTCAACCACAAAGTCTATGCAAATTTTCCAAAACCACAAAAAAAATATTCTTCAAGCATTTTTAGTAAGGCATACTCAATCTGTATTATTAAAAATCAAGTTTAAGTCGAGTGAGGAAGAGCCTGGTTTAAAAGTTCAACACTTCTAGCCTAGCATCAGTGGCTTATGCTCTGGAATCCTAGTTACTAAACAGACTGAGGTCTGAGGACCATGACTTGAAACCAGCGTGGGCAGAAAGTCCATTAGATTCTTATCTCCAATTTACCACCAAAAAGCCAGAAGTGGAGTTGCAGCTCAAGTGGCAGAGTGCCAGCCTTGATTAAAAAGAGCTCAGGGAGTTTAAGTACCACAAATAGCAGCTCCCCACCCTCCAAACTTCAGCACTTCTAAAAACTCACTCAAAATTTTTCAAGACATTACTGGGAACATCAATTCTTCCTCATATTATTAAGAGAAATAAAAAAGCAAAAGGCTGCTAACTGCCTTCTGAAGAGTCACTGACTTGGCATCTGATTACTCTTAAAATTTTCAAATTTAAGGGATCAGTTTACATTCTCATTCTAAAATATTTTTTTAAAAAAAGGGGAGTAGGGTCCCAAATAACATGAGATTGCTCAACTCTGTTTTGATTGATAGGCTGTACAGTTCCCTGTTGTAACAACTGAAAAGTCTGGCTGGTGTGGTGGTGCACACCTGCAATCCCAGCTACTGAAAAGTTCAAGGCCACCTGCGGCAATTCATATGTCAAAAGAAAAAAAACTCAAAGAAAACAAAATGTTACTCTGAATAAACTCAAGTACTCTTGATTCTAAAGCTTAACATTTACTCTCTCTCTCTCTCTCTCTCTCACACACACACACACACACACACACACACACACACACGCACACACCAGTGTAAAAGATAACTTGATTAAACATGAAGAAGCATGAAGAGAATAAAAGAAAAGTTGATCATAATAATAAATTCTAAAATGTTTGTCTTAATATTAGCAATTTGTTATTATAGAATATGATCACTTATTTCCTCTATCCAGAAATTTAAAATCTATTTTAAAAAGTAGATATGAGACATTTCACAAATTCCACATAAGTCATGAAAGCTCACTCAAGCTCAGTTTTAGTCTTAACTCTGCAAATCTATTTTAATTAAATTTACTCAATATACTAAAAAAGTAGACCCTTTGAATTATATTCACACAAAATATACAGAGTTTTTAAAAAATTCAATTTTTCATACCTTTCAGTGCAATTACTTTGCTAGCAGGATTCATGATGGCACTGTCTGCTGATATTGGTCTTCTAATTGGATTACTTGGGTCATTCATATCGATGATTACCACCTGGGCCTGCTCTCCTACTTTTTCTCTAATGCAGATGAATTTGTCTGACTCCATAGTTAGGGTACTGAAGCCAATGTTTGCTGGGTTAATACCCAGGTTCTGGAGCTGGAAAAAAAAAAAAGCCATGTTACCAAGAAAAACTTGACATTCTTATATTTTTATTATTATAGATCCTCCCTTATGTTAATACAAAGTCAGTAGTAACCACTTCCTTACATGTATTACAGTAAGGCTATTAACAGACAAGTAGATGGGTGCTTCTCGCTCAAACTTAGGAGGCTAAGATCTGAGGACTAAAGCTGGAAGCCAGTGTATGCAGGAAAGACGGTAAAACTCTTTATTTTCAATTAACAGCCAAAAAGTCAGAAGGGGAGCTGTGGTTCAAGTGCTAAAACACTATCCTTAAGCAAAAAAGCTCTGGGACAGAACTTGAACTTAGGCTCTGAGTTCAAGCCCCAGGACAAGCCAAAAAAAAAAAAGACACCATTAAAAAGGAGAGAGAGAGCCAGACAGCTCACGTCTGTAATCCTACCTACTCAGGAGACTGAGACCTACCTGAAGATCACAGATTAAAGCCACCACAGGCAGGAAAGTTTGTGAGACAATTATCTCCAAATTAGCAAAAACAAGATGTACAGGCCTGGTTCAAGTGGTTAAAAAGCCTAGCAAGAACACGAAGCCCCAATTACCAGCACAAAAAGAGAAAGATTTAAAAATATTAGAGTTCTTTTTTTTCTTTTTTGTTTTTTCTAAATTTTTTATTGTAAAGATACTATACAGAGGGTTACAGTTACATGAGCAAGGTAATGAGTACACTTCCTATTGAGCATTGTTACCCCCTCCATTGTTTTCCCCCTACCATCCCTTCCCTCCCTACCTTCCCGGAGGTTCTTTTTTTTTTTTTTTTAATTGTGATTAAGTGATTACATAATTTCCCAAATTTCACAGTATTGTGGAATAATGATGCTCATTTAAAGTCACAAGTTCATTCTAACTTTCCTGGAGCAAATTGTCTATCACAGTCTATAACATATAATGGTGTACACATATACACCATACATGTGATCAGCAGCATGGGGATATTTAGTAGTGGTTCCACCAGATGAGTGGGAGTTCTTTGTTTCTTAAGTCCTGTTAATTTTGTCATATCATCTAACATTTTGGATTTAGCATCCACTTATCAGGGAGACCATGTACCGTTTGTCTCTTTGCTCTTGGCTTATCTTGCTCAACATGATTCCTTCTAGCTCCATCCATTTCCCTGCAAATGCCATTATTTTGTCATTTCTAATGGCTGCATAAATATTAGAGTTCTTGATTGAGCATGAACCAAGGCACAGATTCAATAGTGTGTGAAAAGGAGATACAACTATTTTTGTAAAACAACTCAGAGTGTAGACTAAGAAAGCTTAAAAAGAGCTGGGCAATGGTGGCACACACCTGTAATCTCAACTACTCAAGAGGCTGAGATCTAAAGATCAAAGTCCAAAGCCAGGTCTGAAAGTCCATGAGACTCTTATTTCCAATTAACCACCAGAAAACTGGAAGTGGTGCTGTGACTCAAGCGGTACAGTACTAGCGTAGAGCTGAAGAGCTCAGGGACAGCACCCAGGCCCAGAGCTCAAGCCACATGACCCACCAAAAAAAAAAAAGAAAAGAAAAAAAAGTGCAGACATAGGCATCTTGGCTGAATTCAAGCCCCAGGACCAGCATACACACACAAAAAAAACACAGCTTTCCCTTACCCTAATCCCCTAGCTATATAATTTCCTTCCTTAATGACCACCAGTAGACTGGCTGGCTCAAATCAACGGCATTTTATCTAAATATTTTTGCCAAATTTTGTACTAACTGGTGCTTAAAAATAACCAGGACAATATCCAAGTAAGATACAGCATTAAGACTAAGGGCCAGAGGCTGGGTAGGTGGCTCAGTGGTAGAGCGCTTGCCTTGCATGCATGAGGCCCTGGGTTCGATTCCTCAGCACCACATAACCAGAAAAAGCCAGAAGTGGGGCTGATGGTCAAGTGGTAGAGCGCTAGCCTTGAGCTGAAGAGCTGAGGGACAGCACCCAGGCCCAGAGTTTAGGCCCCATGACAGACCAAAAAAAAAAAAAAAAAAAAAAGACTAAGGGCCAGACTCCAATGGATTATGCCTGTAATTCTAGCTACTCAGGAGGCCTCGATCTGAGAATTTCAGTTTGAAGTCAGCCTGGGCAGGAAAGTCTATGAGATTCTTATCTCCAATTAGTTACCAAAAAGCTGGAAGCTGGATGTGGAACTGTAGTCAAGGTCAAGTTGTAGAGTGCTAGTCTTGAAGAAAAAAGCTCAGGGACAGTGCAGGCCCTGAGTTCAGGTCCCGTGACTCACTCACAATACACACACACACACACACACACACACACTCTCTCTCTCTCTCTCTCTTTCTCTCTTTCTCTCTCTCCACTCACTCTTATACCCAAAAGAAAAGATTAAGAGGCTATACTTTATTTTCACTTTCCTTTAATCATTGATTTCATAGTGTAGTTACAGTAACTTAAACACTGAAGTTTCAGGGGCAAAGAGTCAAATAACTAACCAGTTATAAACACAGTTCTAAAGTAGAATATTAACCAGCTTTACAAGCTCAAGTAGATTCTATAATGCAAGGCAAATGAAATATGTAACTTATAATAAAATGTATAACTTATAATTAATTTGGTTACAATAAATTACTTCTTGACTTTTAACTTATATTTACTTTCTAGAACTGAGAAGATAAATGTGAATCCCCCAAACATACAAAGGGACTATGGGGGGTTTTCAGAGAAGTCTTTTACAGACTTAAGTTATCCGTTTAGTTTCAGGGGAGGTATATACATCTATTTTTTAGAATAGAGAGTATTTTTCATTCAAGACTGCAACTCACTATATAGACTGACTTTAAACAAGTGATTTTCCAGCCTCGTAGGCACTAAGATTATGGCATACATACATGTGTTATACCATGCCCAGCTGAGTAGAGATTCTTTAGACTCTTGAAGGATTAATGGATAGTAGTAACTTTACAAAAATGGGGAGAAATAACCCAATGGCTAATGGAGTCCATACAATTAAATGCCTAAAAGCAATGTTTTGTTTGTTTGTTTGTTTTTTGCCAGTTGTGGGGCCTGAATTCTGGGCCTGGGCACCGTCCCTCAATTCTTCAGCTCAAAGCTAGCACTCTACCACTTGAGCCACAGCAACACTTCTGGCTTTTTCTATTTATGTGGTGCTGAGGAACTGAACCCAGGGCCTCATGCATTTGAGGCAAGCACTCTACTACTGAGCCACATTCCTAGGCCAGCAATGTGTTATGTTACTATTCTGTAAGAACTACATGTCTCTTATCTACCAATTCTTTATCAACAGCACTTTTGAATTTAGCAGTCACTGTTTAAGTCCTTCAGTATTTGGAAAATATAGAGTGAGGACAATATCAGTCAAGAGAAAACAAAAGCAAAGCAAGAATATACACTAGACACACTATAATCTGAATCAAGAATAGATTCTAACAAGTCCTCTTATCCTTCAATTTCAGAAGCAGGCTTAAAACAAATTTAAGAAAAGAAATGGCTGGGCGTCGGTGGCTCACACATGTAATCCTAGCTACTAAGGAGGCTGAGATCTGAGGATCAAGGAATAAAGCCAGCCTGGGCAGAGAAGTCCATGAGACTCTTCTCTTAAATAAACCATCAGAAAAACGGAAGTGGCGCTGTGGCTCAAGTGGTAGAGTACTATCCTTGAGCTGAAGAGCTCTTGGATAGTGCCCAGGCCCAGAGTTCAAGCCCCATGACTGACCAAAAATAAATAAGTAATATATATATTCTCTCTCTCTCTCTCTCTCTCTCTCTCTCTCTCTATGTATATATTCAAAATACTCCAAGCAGAATGGGCATATTTCATTATTTCAAAAACATAAAATTAGGGCTGGGAATGTGGCTTAGTGGTAGAGTGCTTGCCTAGCATGCATGAGGTCCTGGGTTTGATTCCTCAGAAAAAGCTGGAAGCAGTGTTATGGCTCAAAGTGGTAGAGTGCTAGCTTTGAGCAAAAAGAAGCTCATGGACAGTGCCCAGGCCCTGAGTTCAGTCCCCAGGACTGGCAAAAACAAGCCAAAAAAAAAAAAAAAAAAAAAGGAAAATCCACAAAATTAAACAGTAGAGAACTGGTAAACACCTAAGAGTACTATATAACTAACTTGGTATGATAGTACTAGCCTGTAATCCTAGGTACTTGGGATGCTGAGGCAGAAAGAAATACTGTTCACTATACTACAGTATAGTGAAACACTGCCTCAAACAAAACATTTAAATGACCATTTACATAACTAAATAGAGAACTGCTCTATCATATAAAGCCTTTCCTAGTTTTTGGCAATTGACAGAATTCAAGCCATCTGTTCCCATTGTTAACAAGAGTTGCATTTGCTTCTGCCTCTTTAAACTGGTTAAGATTGTATCCCTTATTACTTTAAAAACAAATGCCCAAACCACTTACCAATTTTCCTGCGACATATTCCAAATGAAAATATGGGAAAACAAAGACTAACAAGATGAGCAGTCACTATTAATTGTAACCCTGGCTTAGGAGCACCCTTAAGAATAGAAACATAGGAAGTGGCGCCGTAGCTCAAGTGGTAGAGCGCTTGCCTTGCGCTGAAGAGCAGAGGGACAGTGCTCAGGCCCAGAGTTCAAGCCCCACAACTGACACACACACAAAAAAAAAGTAGAAACATATAAAGCATTACCATGTAGTTAACTAGTCTAGTAATACTTGTAGATTAAAACTACACACCCACACCCACACCCACACACGTGTGCGCGCACACACAGAGCTAATCATGGGGCTTGAACTCAGGGCCTGGAACTCAGCTGTCCCTGAGCTTTTCATGTTCAAGGCTAGCTCTAACACTTGAGCCAGAGCTCCACTTTCAGCTTTTTAGGTGATTAATTGGAGATAAAAGTTGTATAGACTTTCTGCCTGGGCTGTCTTTGAACAGTGATCCTCAGATCTCAGCCTGCTGAAGTAGCTAGAATTACAGGCATAAGCCCCTGGCATCCAGCTTCAAAATTTATTTTAAACATGTTTACTTTTCGAAGCAACTTCGAAAAGTAAACTTTAACTATAAAGTATTCTTTTAACTATAAAGTATTCTTTTTTTTTAAGTGTTTTATTTTATTGGGTCCGGTCATGGGGACTGAACTCTGGGCCTGGGCACTGTCCCTCAGCTCTTCAGCTCAAGGCTAGCGCTCTACCACTTGAGCCACAGCGCTACTTTCGGCTTTTTTCTTTTTGCTTATGTGGTGCTGAGGAATCGAACCCAGGGCCTCAGGCATGCAAGGCAAGCACTCTACCACTGAGTCACCTTCTCAGCCCCTATAAAGTATTCTTAATTATCTCTACCACAGGAATTGAATTGACTGTGAAACAAACCACAGGTAAATTTAAAGGACATACAGTACTCTCCAAATTCACAATATTTTCAGAAATCATACATAATACCTAAACTATAGCCATTTTTTTCTCTCAATTGCCAAAATGTTGCTTCTTTTAAAGCATATTTTAAAATATACTTTGAATTTTCTAGAATAAACTTTTTTCGTAGAATATGGCATCAACAAACTTGAATCCAATAAAAAATGCTCCTTTTCAGTTATCACATGTATATGGTACAGCATTTAAAGTGTATAAGAGTATAGTACCGTGAAAAACCACCCACCCCATTTTTCTATTAATACCTCTCTTCCTCAAGCAATTAAGATATATTTTTACATACTAGAGGTATTCTATAGCACCGGAAGGTATATATTCCCATTCTCCTCTTTTCAAAAAACATGTGGGAAAAATGTATAAAAGCATATTAAAGCCAGGTGCTGGTGGCTCACGCCTGTAATCCTAGCTACTCAGGAAGCTGAGATCTGAGGATCACGGTTCAAAGCCAGCCTGGGCAGGAAAGTCTGTGAAACTCATCTCCAATTAACCATCAAAAAACCGGAAGTGGCGCTGTAGCTCAAGTGGTAGAGCACTTGCCTTGAGCTGAAGAGCTGAGGGACAGCGCTCAGGCCCAGAGTTCAAGGCCCACGACCGACAAAAAAAAAAAAAAAAAAAAAAAAGCATATTAATTATAAACTGTTTCTTTCTCTTTATTGATAACTGAGTTCCCAGACTAAATTTTGGTTAGCCAATACAAAATTTGGGAATACTCTGGAGTTAGTTATAAATTAAATAAAACATTTCCTTTCCCCTCTCCTCTCAATTTGGATTAACATGGGGGAGGGGAGAAGCAATTCTCAGTGTTTTTTGTTTGTTTTTTTTTGGGGGGGGTCCAGTCATGGGGCCTGGGCCTGGGTGCTGTCCCTCAGCTCTTCAGCTCAAGGCTAGCGCTCCACCACTTGAGCCACAGCACCACTTCCAGCTTTTTTTCTTTTTGCTTATGTGGTGCTGAGGAATCAAACCCAGGGCCTCAGGCATGCAAGGCAAGCGCTCTACCACTGAGCCACCTTCCCAGCCCCAAATTCCCAGTTTTTTGTAGTAAGAAATACTTCAAGCTGGGCACCGGTTACTCACGCCTGTAATCCTAGCTACTCAGGAGGCTGTGATCTGAGGATCTCAGTTCAAAGCCAGCCTGGGCATGAAACTTATTTCCAATAAACCACTAGAAAACCGGAAGTGGTGCTGTGGCTTAAGTGGTAGAGTGCCAGCCTTGAGCTGAAGGTTAGCACCCAGGCCGACAGTTCAAGCAGCACAAACGTACAACTGATTATCAAGTACAAGTTTCATCTAGAAATGCTTTTGTGGATTTCTCCAAAGAAACGGAATGTGTGGATATAGTCCCAGTTCTGCCACTAAAATGCCCATAAGGTAAATAAATGTTATTATTAAGAGTATTATTCCTCCTCTGAAATATCTGGTAGGATAGTACCTATTCTCATAGTAGTAAAGATTTAATGTAAAGCACTGACAACAAAGTCTAACACACTGTAAGGATTCCAATAAATACTACTCAGACTATAACACTTCAGTACTTCAGGCTAGCTCCAAGTTAGCTTTCATGCTGCATTATCTGCTTAAGTCAGCTGTCCATAGATTAGTTACACTTCTGGGTGTGAATTTCTTTTAACTACTGATAATTGTGGTTACTGGTCTCTCAGAGCTTCATTTATTCAAGACTGCAAAAATGCCTTGTTTTATTTTTGAAAAAGAAAAATTATACCTTAAGACTTCTAATTCTCTGTAATCCTAGTTACTCAGGAGGCAGATATCTGAGGATCGAGGTTTAAAGCCAAGTAGAAAAGTCTGTGAAACTCTTATCTCCAATTAACCATCAGATACCAGAAGTGGCACTATGACTCCAGTGGTAGAGTGTGAGCCTTGAGCTGAAGAGCTCAGGGACAGCACCAAGGTCCAGAGTTCAAGCCCCATGACCCCCCCCAAAACAAAAACTTCTAATTCTTCTCTAACTAAATTGTAAAGAAAAGAATCTTCAAAACCTTGTCAGATGTAACTTATTCTTTTTAGAGGCATATTTAGCTAAAGCTTTTTAACAAACAGCAAATATGACTATGATACCTCTACTGGAAGAAGAAGCTGGTAAAGCTAATACAAACTGATGGCATTAGGTTAATATCATTTAAAAAAATTAAGATTGGGCGGGCTGGGAATGTGGCTCAGTGGTAGAGTGCTTGCCTGGCATATACAAAGTTCTGGGTTCGATTCCTCAGCACCATATAAAGAGAAAAGGCCAGAAGTGGCGCAGTGGCTCAAGTGGTAGAGTGCTAGCCTTGAGCAAAAGAAGCTCAGGGACAGTGCCCAAGGCACTGTCAAAGCCCTGGGATGGTCCAAAAAAAATTAAGATTGGCTGATGGCTCAAGCCTATAATCCAGCACTCTCCAGAGGTGGAGCCAGAACAATTAAAACTTTGAACCCAGCCTGTGCTATATATAAAAAGATGCCAGTGTCTAAACAAAGCAAACCAGAAAACAGTGGCTCACCCCTGTAATCCTAGCTACTTGAGAGCTAGGATTCCATTTTAACGGAAGAAGCTAAGCATGGTAATGTACAACTGTAGCCACTGTAGGAAGTGTAAAGTAGCAGGAATGAGGTTCAGGAATGGGCCTAAGAATAAAACCCTATTTCAAAAATAATCAGTGGAGGTCTGGGAATGTGGCTTAGTGGTAGAGTGCTGGCCTAGCATGCATGAAGCCCCGGCTCCCTAATACCACATAAACAGAAAAAGCCGGAAGTGGTGCTGTGGATCAAGTGGTAGAGTGCTAGCCTTGAACAAAAGAAGCTCAGGGACAGTGCCCAGGCCCTGAGTTCAAGCCCCAAGCCTGGCAAAAAATAAAAATAAAAGAATCAGTGGAAAAAAGGGATGGAGAGGCAGCTGAGGTAAGTACCTGCTTAGTCAGCATAAGGCCCTGACTCAAATCCCAAGACAGCAAAAAACAAACAAAAAAAGTCAAGCAAAACCTCTCTACACTAAAGAGCTCAAAACTAAGAAATGGACAAAAATGGAAAGACAGCACATTTACCAACAAGCTAGCACACGCACACACACGCACGCACACGCACGCACGCGCGCGCGCGCGCGCGCGCGCACACACACACACACACACACACACACACACACACACTCACCATTCCAAAGCCAGTGTTTCCTTACCTTTTAACTTACAATTTCCAAGTTACACCGGCTAACTAAACATAAAGTTGGTCAAAATAATGAAATCGTCTTCTAGAAGTCACTGATCTTTAATATTCCTTTCTAAAAGGACAGTATAGGATCTTCTTACATAGAAAGACAACATCCTTTTTACTATGTCTACACCATAAATTATTTTTCAAGACAACTGCAGATTAAGAGAAAATCTAAGTGGATACAAATATATATTAATAAAAATAATAAGGTTAAAAAAACAGAAAAGATGTATTACAGTTATGGTTGTATATGCCTGTAATTGCAGTATTCTGGACATAGAGGCAGAAAGATGAAGTGCTGAGGGCTAGCCTATGTTATAATGACCTCTTGTCTCATTAAAAAAAAAAAAGTATAATTTTTTTTTGTCAGTCTTGGAGCTTGAACTCAGGGTCTGGGCACTGTCTCTGAGCTTCTTTTGCTCAAGGCTAGCACTGTATCACTTGAGCCACAGCACCACTTCTGTTTTTTTGTGTTTGTGGTACTAAGGAATAGAACCCAGGGCTTCATGCATGCTAGGCAAACCACTAAGCCACATTCCCAGCCTGGACAATTACTTTCATATAGTTCTGTATAAAAAACATAGAAAGACGTAAGAACCCAAGTCAAACAAATAAATGTTCACAGGCTGAGCATGCTGGCATATTTCTGTAATCTCAGAAAACTAAGTTCCAAGTTAACATAGGAAACAGTGCAACTGTGTTCCCTCTAACACCTAAGAGTTAGTTAACAGTTGATGAATATAAGTAAATCCAAAACTGAAAATCATTTACTTTAAAATAGCTAAAAGTAACATGAAGATCTTTCTTAGATGCTGATTTAGACAAACTAACATTTGATCACAATAAGAAAAATCTGGACTGTTTTCAAATATTCAAGAGTTGTTAAACATTACACATTGACAATAATATCCTAATTATAAAATGTCCTTAGAAATCCTAGCATCCAGAAAGTTGTGGCCGGAGAACCACAAGTTCAAATCAAGCCTGGACTGCATAGCATATTCCAGACCACCCTGCGCAACAGAGACCCCGTTTTAAAATGTCATTTTTTAAGGTGCAACCCTAAGTAAAATGTTGTCATGAAGACTAAGTATCTTTAAGATAGTTAAGCAAAATTTAAAAAGTAAAAATAGAAAAAAAAATTAATCTAGATGTTGTTATGTAACTCACCTCAGAGTTTTTACAAAAGCTTGCAAAAACTTAAAAGTTGTTAAAAATGAAGTAATCATCATCATTAAATAGATGTATGGACTAGAACTTTATTAGACAATTTACCTGTACAACAGGAAGAATACAACTTCATAATGGTCTTAACTTTTAGAAAACAAATCAAGTCATGGACTTATTATACATTTTAAGCATAATACTTAATGTTCTGTAGATGAGGAATAAATAAGTTGGATGCCTGTCCAATAAAAGATGAGTAAGAGGTTTGTTGAGGTTTGTTGCATTCTCCAATGTTAGCCACTAGCCCATGTGGCCAATTTTAAGTTAGTTTAAATTTAAAACTTAGTTCCTTCATCATAAGTCATATTTCAAGTGCTTAACAGCCAACGGCTACTGCACTGTACTGCACAAAGTATGTAATAGTATAGTATTACACAGTTGCACTGGATGACATTATTTTCATAAATATTTCTTGGGAGGCCAAAAAAGAAAATATATGTAGTTTTTTGTTTGTTTGTTTGCCAGTCCTGGGGTTTGAACTCAGGGCCTGGGCACTGTCCCTGAGCTGCTTTTTGCTCAAGACAAGCACTCTATCACTTGAGCCAAAATACCACTTCTGGCTTTTTTTGTTTATGTGGTACTGAGGAATCGAACCCAGGGCTTCATGTATGCTAGGCAAGCACTCTACCACTAAGCCAGCTTCCTAGCCCCAAGAAAAGGTGTTTTAACACTAAACTTTGGAAAAGTATGGAGGACAGTTGGTAGAGATGGAAATGATCATACACAAACTTTCAGACAAAATAAGGAGAAGTGAGTCAGGAACAAATTAGAACTTCCAAGTTTCAAAGTCTGATCTGGAAGAAGTTAAAAACAAATAACTAGCAATCAGGCAACCCAGAGGTGGTAAATCAGTCTCTTATTAAATACATTAGTGATCCAACTATGAAAATATTGTTAAAACAAATGGGATAGCGCTGTAGCTCTATAGACTACTTGCCTAGTATGATAAAGTTAATAGTTAGAATTTCCAAAAACAAGAAAGAAGCAGAAGGGAGGGAGGGAGGAAGGGAGGAAGAGAGGGAGGAATGAGAGGTAAGGAAAGACTACTTAACCCAGTAATATACATTATGAAGGGCAAAAAACATACAGGTGTGGCTCATATCTGTAATCCTAGCTACTTGGGAAGATGGCAGAGTTCAAAGCCAGCCTGAGCAAAGTTTTCAAGACACTCCCCCTCACCCCTATCTCAACCAATAAAAAGCTGGGAATGGTGATACACATCTCTCCAACCTCACCAAAAGCATACAAAGGAAGATTGTGGTCCAGGCATAAGGTGAGACCTTATTCAAAAAAATAGCTAAAGTAAAAAGGGCTGGGAGCATGGCTCAAGTGGTAGACAATCTGCTTAACAAGCTCAACATCATGAGTTCAATCCCCAGTACCACAAAAAAAGGGCAGGAGGGAAATGGTAACCAAATAAAACTATACTAATATTACAATGCTCAATTCTCCATCTAGCAAAAGACAATTCTCCGTTAACACAAAGGCTCCATCCATATCTCAGCAACCAATACAACTGTGTTTGTGCCTACAGAGTAATATGCTTGCTTTAAACCTATTTTATCCGGTAGGAAAAAAAAAAAAAATCAGACAGAAATCCATCAGAAATTGGCTTCTCTACAAGCACACTCAAGGAATTTGCTTCCTAATGACTGATTAGTAAACTTGGAGCACAGCTTTTACTAGCTTTTTATCAGCTGAAAATTAAAATGCATTGAAGCAGGCATTTGTGACAGTATTACTAAGAACTTATGTTTCACAATCGGTGCTTGGCTTTACACTTTCCAGATAGTTCTTGTTTCATTTAATGGTGACACTGTCAGGAAGTATGCATGTTTTACTAGAATTTCATATAAAGCAATTTTGTAAGTGCTCTATGTATGGTCCTATTTTCAGTTATTTTTTCTGTAAGTTATTTTTATATTTTGGTAAGGATTTAATAAGTGTTGAAAATACAGAAAAAAGCCAATAATTTCAGAGACCTGCTGATACTTTGTAAACATATTTTTAAATATGTGGCACCTCAAGATTTGGTTAACTTCCTATTCCAAGTATTTCACTCAGCAGTTTCCTTTGAAAACTCCTAAACATGTTCTAACTTCCTAATACCAATCAGAAAAAAATGCTGAGGAGTTACTACACTGAGCCCTTCCTGGAAACCAGAAGAATATCAAATAAAAACTGCAGTTGCTCTATTCTACAGGAAGTGAAAAAAATGCTGAGAATCAGAATTCTTTCACTTCATCAACAGGATACCAACCATTGTTTTCACTGGCCCCACCAATTGTGAGCAACAAATAAAAACTTGCTTACCTTTTGCTAATCCCTTACATGTAGGTTTTTTTTTTTTTTTTTTGGGTGGGTGGGGGGCTGAACTCTTGGCCTGGGCGCTGTCCCTCAGCTCTTCAGCTCAAGGCTAGCGCTCTACCCTTGAGACACAGCACCACTTCTGGCTTATTTCTTTTTGTTTATGTGGTGCTGAGGAATCGAACCCAGGGCCTCATGCATGCGAGGCAAGTGCTCTACCACTGAGCCACCTTCCTAGCCCCACATGTAGTTATTTTTTTTATTTCTTGTTAAGCCTTTGAAACAATCAGTCTCTTAGAATTTCTGAGATCTTGTCAGTAACTGCATTTTGTAAGCAATATATTCAGGACTGAACCAGACACAAAGACAACTGTGACTGTGAGCTTTGATAAGCTACCAGGAGATCCAAAGACCAAAGGAATTTCTATTTATGACCTACCAGTGACTGGAAATTTTAAGGAACTTAAAACTGTACTCACATTAAAAAAAATTTAATATTAGATAAATTCTGACTATGCTCTATGGAACTACAAGAACATTTACATGGGGCTGGGAAGGTGGCTCAGTGGTAGAGTGCTTGCCTTGCATGCATGAGGCCCTGGGTTCGATTCCTCAGCACCACATAAGCAGGAAAAAAAAGCCGTAAGTGGTGCTGTGGTTCAAGTGGTAGAGCGCTAGCCTTGAGCTGAAGAGCTGAGGGACAGCGCCCAGGCCCAGAGTTCAGGCTCACGACTGGACCCACCCCCAAAAAAGAAAAAAGAACATTTACAAGCCCTAAATCTTGGGGATCTTGGTTCAAAGCCAGACTGGGCAGCTAAGTCTCCGAGACTCTAGTGGCAGTGCACCAGTCTTAAGCAAAAAAGCTAAGTGACAGCATCCAGGCCCTCAGTTCAAGCCCCAATATCAGCACAAAAAAAGAAAAAAAGGAAAAAATAATTTAACTATAAAATACTGTTTTTTGTACTTCACATTTCAAAAGCAACTTTGCTATACTTTACCATTCTTTGCTACAGTTTAAACGTTCTTGTATTGAAAACCTAATCTCCAAATTCATGTTAATGTATTGGAAGTTGGGTCTGTGATATATTTATGAACAGTCTCCCTCAGGCTCATGTGTTGAAAGGCTTCATTCCCACTTAGTGGTACTATTTTCGGAGGTTTTGGAAACTTTAGGAGGTGGAACTAAGTTGGAGGAAAAAGATCACAAGATATGTCTGTGGTTACTATATCTCATCCCCCGTTTCTTCTTGTTCTCTACTTCCCAGTGGACGGCCATAAGGTATATAACCTCTATTGCCATGATGCTCTTGCTCAAGCTCATGAGGCCAAGCAACCGTGGACTAAACCCTCTGAAATGAGCCAAAATAGTCTTTCCTCCTTTAAGCTTTTCTCTCAGATATTCTGATTACATAAAGTAACTAACATATGGAGATAACAAAGATTAAATAAAGTCAGCAAAGGTCCCTACAGTGGCTTTATAAAAGACAGGTGGGCACTAGCGGCTCACGCCTGTAATCTTAGCTACTCAAAGAGGCTGAGGTCTTAGGATCATGGTTTGAAGCCAACCTGAGCAGAAAAATCCCTGAGACTCTATCTCCAATTAACCACTCACAAACAGGAAGTGGCGCTGTGGCTTAAAGTCATAAAGCACTAGCTTTGAGTAAAGGAAAGAACTCAGGGACAGTGCCTAGGCCCTAAATTCAAGAATTCAAGCCCCATGAAGTGAGAGTGAGAGAGAGAGAGAGAGAGAGAGACAGACAGACAGATCCAAGGGATATGCTCTGCCCTTATATGATATAGTAAAAAGGCCCTTGCAGATGCCAAACAATGCTCTTGGCCTTTTTTTGAATCCAGAACCATGAGCCAAATAAACTTCCTTTTTTATAAATTAACCTGGTCTCAAGCACTTTGCTATACCAACAGAAAATAGACAAATACTCTATTCAAAAGTATTTTTTGATATTAATGCCCTCATGAATACTCTAAAGTGCTTTATAAAAGCACTTTATAGGGCTGGGAAGTTGGCTCAGTGGTAGAGTGCTTGCCTTGCATGCCTGAGGCCCTGGGTTCGATTCCTTAGCACCACATAAGCAAAAAGAAAAAAGCCGGAAGTGGCTCTGTGGCTCAAGTGGTAGAGTGCTAGCCTTGAGCTGAAGAGCTGAGGGACAGCGCCCAGGCCCAGAGTTCAGGCTCCACGACTGGACCCAAAAAAAAAAAAAAAAAGCACTTTATAGCCAGGCGCTGGTGGCTCACGCCTATAATCCTAGCTACTCAGGAGGTTGAGATTTGAGGATCGTGGTTCAAAGCCAGCCTGGGCAGGAAAGACTGTGAGACTCCTACCTCCAATAAACCACCAGAAAACCGGAAGTGGTGCTGTAGCTCAAGTGGTAGGCACTTGCCTTGAGATGAAGAGCTGAGGGACAGCGCCCTAGCCCAGAGTTCAAGCCCCATGACCAACAAAAAGTAAATAATTTTTTTTAAAAAAGCACTTTATAAAAATCCATTATGGGGCTGGGAAGATGGCTCAGTGGTAGAGTGTTTGCCTTGCATGCATGAGGCCCTGGGTTCAATTCCTCAGCACCACATAAGCAGAAAAAGCCTGAAGTGGCACTGTGGCTCAAGTGGTAGAGCGCTAGCCTTGAGCTGAAGAGCTGAGGGACAGCGCCCAGCCCAGAGTTCAGGCCCCAAGACCAAAAAAAAAAAAAAAATCCATTATGGTAAAGCCATAGAATTTTTGTAAAATTAAAAATTTCCACCTGTATTTCAACAGTTCCCCCCCCCCCCAACTTTGGATGTAAAACTTGACTTTGGATATTATCCCCATTAACACACTTCTAATGAATTGTTTGTCAGTGGATACTTAAGATGTTTGTGACATCTAGTAGTTTCGATTGTGAAACATGTACACAGGAGAAATTATTAGAGCTATATAACCTTGAAATCCAAGTGCTTTCATATCTACAGTAGCTTCTGCTCCACAATTGGTTAGATGTTCAAAATAGAACTATGAGGAGGACTCAAACTTTTGGAGAGTTAGTAAAGCTTTTCATCAGGAAATTCTTTCCTTAAGAATTTGTGGTAAATGAATTTTTAGTTATTATGTCCATAGTTCAAAATGGTCAAATATAGAATATTGTAGAGTGGGGAAATGAGTTGTAGGCCATGTAGTCATCTTCAAATAATGACATCTATTAAAAGTTACACTAGCTTATCTATTTGTAAGTTATATATTACCTTATATATGGTCTTTATCCCTCAATTTTCAGTAGTTTATCAGATGAGCAAATGATCAGAAATAAATCGAAGTAACCCCTGAATCAACTCCTATTTTCATCTATTATGATCCCTGGTCCCTGGACCTCTGGATTCATCATTATACAGGTTCTTCCTTTCCCTACCCCAGAAATAATCTGAATGAACAAAATAGGGAGGGAAGAGATCAGTCAGTGTAACTTCAAGATCTTGGCTTCAATAACTGGAGACGTAGTTTTTCCTTTAGCATGGCATTTTTATCCACCTCTACTGAAAAAAGGAGACTCCTACATAGTAACAGGGAAGAACTAATATTTAAGTGTCTGTAAAAAATAAGTATCAAGGCTGGGAAGGTGGCTCAGTGGTAGAGCGCTTGCCTTGCATGCATGAGGCCCTGGGTTCAATTCCTCAGCACCACATAAGCAAAAAAAAAGCCGTAAGTGGTGCTGTGGCTCAAGTGGTACAGCACTAGCCTTGAGCTGAAGAGCTGAGGGACAGTGTCCAGCCCCAGAGTTCAGGCCCCAACCGACAAAACAAAACAAAAAAAACTAAGTATGAATTTTTTTACAACGAACTTATATTACATAGCCTAACATCACCATTACCAAAAAGTATGCTTTAATAAATGAGGAAGTTGAGGCAAGCTAAAAACCTGATAAAACCAGGTGAAACATCTGAGAGCATTTTCCAGAATAGCACTGCTGATTAAATTTAAATGAAATGTAGTTTTTCACATGTATAGGGCATTTTGTCTATATATTCAGAAGCAATCTTTGAAAGTTGTTTTCTTTAGAATTTACAAGTCTATGTTTACCTAATGATTCAGAACAGCAAATACTATTACTTGCTGTACTCCATTACGACGACACTGGAACCAAGCAAGAATGATCAGCTACTCATCTACTATTCTCCCTTCCTCCCTCCTCCCCACATATCCTCCTCAAGCACAATTACTCATGAGTTCTATCTTTTAGTGTACACACAAAAACATGAATATACAGTAAAATTGAAAGCAGTTTTCTACCTTCAAAAGTGGCTTCAGAATGGAATACATCACTCTCATCATTAAGGAAGTCTACAGGAAAGTCCCAGTTGTTATAAGTGAGGGATATAATCATAAAATAATTATGGTTACAAGCCAACTTTATCCTAAAAATTTTGCATCATTTATCACTAGGAAATTAGTTGAAAACCTTTTAAAAAGATATCTTGAGGGCTGGGAAGATGGCTCAGTGGTAGAGCGCTCGCCTTGCATCTCGAGGCCCTGGGTTCGATTCCTCAGCACCACATAAGCAAAAAGAAAAAAGCCGGAAGTGGCGCTGTGGCTCAAGTGGTAGAGCGCTAGCCTTGAGCTGAAGAGCTGAGGGACAGCGCCCAGGCCCAGAGTTCAGGCCCCACAACCGGAAAAAAAAAAAAAAAAGATATCTTGATAATAGTTTCAGATGTAAAGTCAAATATTGGCTGTGCTGGTCCTGTTGTTGCATGTCTAAAAATCCCAGTATTTGGGAGGCTGAGACAGGTGTATGAAGAGTTCCAAGGACAGCCTGGGGTACATAGTAAGATCCTAACTCAAAACAAAAGAGAACTATTACCTAAAAACAAACTGATACTAGAAAATGTACATTGAAGAACACCAGAGCATAGATACAACTGTGGTGTATTTTGCAGTTCAAATTATACAAATTACTGACCAAATGAGGCACCTTGTCAAATTGAAAGAATATTAAAGACTGAGAACTTATTAATCGGGAGACTCTGTAAATTAACTACTATAACTTAAACAATCCTCGGGCTGGGAAGGTGGCTCAGTGGTAGAGCACTTGCATTGCATGCATGAGGCCCTGGGTTCGATTCCTCAGCACCACATAAGCAGGAAAAAAAAGGCCGGAAGTGGCACTGTGGCTCAAGTGGTAGAGCACTCGCTTTGAGCTGAAGAGCTGAAGGACAGTGCCCAGGCCCAGAGTTCAGGCCCCTCGACTGGACCCCCCCCCCCCCAAAAAAAAAAAAAACAAAAAACTTCAACAACACTGTCTTATCAATTAAGGTAACCCCAGCAACCCAAAACGGTTCTCTTACTAACTGACATAATGAACATAAAGGAGCAGGTTTTTAGCACATGCTAGGTACTCACATCTCTGTAATACTCAAGGCATTTAGATTTTGTATTCTAGACTTATGGACAATTAAGATTTGGTGGTATTCTCTTGAAAGCAGAACAAATTATGTCTCCCACAATGCAAAGTAAGAAATTCATAAAATCCATATTTGACAGATGTTTGCTTAATACATTCAGATCCAAACTTCCAGCCATCCCTTCAAGTTAAGAGTGTTATTAGCCACACAGGGCAGGAGGTGTGGAATGGAAGATGACAATACAATAATCTTTACTTTGGCACAAAGACAAGCTAACTTCATGAAGCTAGTTTTAACATAGCATATATGAATATTAATTTAGAAAAACAGCTTCATTCTAACACAAAACATTAAATTATAAACAATGAACTTATTTCCACTTACGTATACTGACTTCAATATTATCACCTTAAAAAACATTTATAGGAGGCAGATGTAGAAAGATGACAAATTGAGGGCAGCTGGGTTATACAGCAAAACGTTTTTGTTTTTTTTTTTTTGGTGAGTCCTGAGGCTTGAACTCTGGGCCTGGGCGCTATCCCTCAGCTCTTCAGCTCAAGGCTAGTGCTCTACCACCTGAGCTACAGCACCACTTCGGGGTTTTCTGGTAGTTTATTGTAGATAAGAGTTTCACAGCCCTTCCTGCCTGGGCTGGCTTTGAACCGTGATCCTCAGATCTCAGCCTCCTGAGTAGCTAGAATTACAGGCCATGAGCCACTAGTGCCAGGCTCTAGCAAGACCTTTTATTGAAAGAAAGCATATAAGTATGCTAACAAAAGCCAGACTAGCATGCCAACAGTATTTTATTAAAACGTGCGTCATTAGGTTTCTCAAATATATATGATCAATGAACACTAGTTAATAATGTACCAAAAGTATACAAGGAAAGATCACACACTATAAGATTTATAATTAAACATGGCTATTGTCACTTAGTTTAACTTAATTAAAATTAAATAAATAACTAATTCAGCTACTGGAAAAAGTATGCTCAGAATAATATATGTATGCAAATATGCTTTTCCCAGTAATACTTTTAGGATATAGATCAAGTATTTTTGGACACAAATTAAGTATTTCCAATGAAACTAGGGTCTGAGTTAAAATGCAGAATGTAAAATACACATCAAATTTAAAAGTCTAGTACAAGTAAATGAAAGATAACAGTATTTTTTTTTAATTTTTTTTGGGTACGGTCGTGGGGCCTGAACTCTGGGCCTGGGCGCTGTCCCTCAGCTCTTCAGTGCCACTTCCAGCTTTTTTCTTTTTGCTTATGTGGTGCTGAGGAATCGAACCCAGGGCCTCAGGCATGCAAGGCAAGCGCTCTACCACTGAGCCACCTTCCTACCCCCCAACACAGTAAATTTTATATTGCTTATCTGCTTAAATATTTTGGGAATGAGTTAAAATGCATTAAAATTTACTCCACCTGTATTTTACTTTTAATATGGACACTAAAATTTTTTAATGATTATACACGGATTTTTTTTGGGGGGGGGGTCGGTTGTGGGGCCTGAACTCTGGGCCTGGGTACAGTCCCTCAGCTCTTCAGCTCAAGGCTAGCACTCTACCACTTGAGCCACAGCACCATTTCCGGCTTTTTCTGCTTATGTGGTGCTGAGGAATCGAATCCAGGGCCTCATGCATGTGAGGCAAGCACTCTACCACTAAGCCACCTTCCCAGCCCATCATATTATTTTTCTATTACACAGTACTAGGTTCCACAATCCCCAAACTCAAATTCTGACAATAGCATCGTTTAATTAATTATATTTTAAGCAAGTAGAATTCTTTTTTTTTTTTTTTTTTGCGGGGGGGGGGGGGGAGGAAGGGGTGCTGGTCCTGGGGCTTGAATTCAGGGTCTGGGTGTTATCCTTTAGCTTCTTTTACTCAAGGATAGCACTCTATGAGCCACAGCTCCACTTCCAGTTTTTATGGTAATTTAGTGTAAGTAAGAGTTTCACAGGAAGTGGCGCTGTAGCTCAAGTGGTGGAGCGCTCTCCTTGAGCTGAAGAGCTGAGGGACAGTGCTCAGGCCCAGAGTTCAAGCCCCACAACCAACAAAAAAAAATTTTTAGGGGCTGGGGGTTTAGCCCAGCGGAAGGGCACCTGCCCGGCGCGTCCTCAGCCCTGGAAAAAAAAAAAAAAAAAGTCTCACAGACATTCATGTCCAAGGTAGTTTTGAACCATGCTTCAGATCTCAGCCTCCTGAGTAGCTATAATTACAGGTAAGAGCCACTGGCACCTGGCTTAAGTAGAATTTTCTAGACCAAAGTCCAACAGAAGAAAAAAACAATAGGGCACTATATCATTTCTCTTAAATATGGTCGTCTGTTTATATGATGATATAAGACCAAAAGTCTCAGCACTTAAGATGATGAGGGAGTACCATATAATGGAGGCCAGCCTGGACTATAGAACCAGATCCAAGACAATGTGTGCTAAACAGCAAGACCCTGTTTAAGAAAAGTCATTCTAGGTCAGGCACCGGTGGCTCACGCCTGTAATCCTAGCTACTTAGGAGGCTGAGATCGAGGATCACAGTTCAAAGCCAGCCCGGGCAGGAAAGTCCGTGAGACTCTTATCTCCAAGTAACCACCAGAAAACTGGAAGTGGTACTGTAGCTCAAGTGGTGGAGTGCTAGCATTGAGCTGAAGAGACAGAGCTCAGGGGCAATGACCAGGCTCAGAGTTCAAGACCCATGCCTGGCTCCCCCCCCCCCCCCCAAAAAAAAAGCTCAGGCACAGCACCTAGGATCTGAGATCTGAGTTCAAGCCCCAGGATAAGCGTGTACTTAAGTGTGTGCGTGCACCCCCCCCACACACACACACATAAATAAAGAAAAAGTCATTTCACTTCTTTGAAATATTTTTGTCAGAAATCCCATATAATAGCTAGGCACCAATGGCTTACACTAGCTACTCAGGAGGCTGAGATCTGAGGATCAGGGCTCAAAGCCAGCCTGGGCAGGTACGACAGCGAGACTCTCATCTCCAATTAACAACCAGAAAACTGGAAGTGGCGCTGTGGTTCAAGTGGCAAGTGTTAGCCTTGAGCAAAAGAAGCTCAGGAATAGTGCCCAGGCCCAGAGTTCAAGACACAGGACTGGAAAAAAATAAAAATAAAAATAAATCCCATTCTGATACTGTGGTCCCCAGGAACTACTTTGAGTCTCACTTTCTTCAAATGTTAAGAAAGGTGGTAGTGGGGGACAGAAGAGTAGTATTCAGTGAAGATCTGAAAAGTACTAGCCACATTATAGACCTAACAGATTCTCAAAGTCTGCTGCTGTCCTCTCCAGTCATTAGTCATATGTATCATCACCCCTCCCATAAAGGACAGCATTCAACCAACAGTTCTGGATAACAAATGATTTTAACTTTAGCTAGCAAAATATTTCAAGCACAGTTAGATCAATCTCCAATCTTCCAAAGTACATCAGTGTGGCCTATAATTAACTACGCAGTTCAATGTTGGTAGTCAATAGCCACATGTAGTAGTAGTTGTTGTTATTATTATTTTGCTAGTCCTGGGCTTGAACTTGGGACCTGGATGCTGTCCCTGAGCTTTTGCGCTCAAGACCACCACTTGAACCATAGCTCTACTTCTGACTTTTTGGTAAGCTACTGGTATTAAAAGTCTCATGGACTTTCTTGCCCAGGCTGCCTTCAAGGATTACAGGCATGAGCCACTGATGCCAGGCTTGCTGTATGCACTTAAATTAATTAAATAGAAATAAAATAAACTAGTTGGTTTCTCAGTCACATTAGCCACATTTCAAGTGCTCAATATTCTTGTTAGCTAATAGACATTTCCATCATTGAAGAGAACTTTTCTAGTGAGGAGTAACACAAGGAACCACATCACCAACACTATCAGAAAAAAAAAAAAATCAGTTAAATGTAATTCAACTATCAACCCTATAGAGCTGAATATAAAATTTAAGAATAATTTTGCAAAGAAGCTGAGGACCAAATATAAATGGAACTTATAAAAGCAAAGTACAAGGTTCAAGGTTTCTAAGATCACCAATTTCACTGCACACTAACATCATGTTTGGTGTTTCTATAAACACTTAGATCCATGTTTTGAATTATTTACTTATCTGAGTAAAAATATTTCACTAAATGTCATATTCCTTAAAAAGCTGAGTAAACGACTCATAAGAAAACTATGAAAAGTATGTTTTAAAACTATTCCAAGGGTAGACTGCAGATTAATTCCATAAAGTATATCTCTTTCCAGCAGTCCCCCTGAGTATATATCAAATCTCAGGGAGGAAATAATTGCTTTCTCTTTGCAGCAAATGAAAATAACCTTAGCAAGAATTCCTACTATTTACAACACACTCCATGTCTGTATTTATGTATCAACACTAAAAACAGGTGGGGGGAAGCTGGGCACCAGTGGTTCACCCTTGTCATCCTAGCTACTCAGGAGGCTGAGATCTGAGAATCAGGGCTCAAAGCCAGCCTGAAGCCGGCGCTGGTGGCTCACACCTGCAATCCCAGCTACTCAGGAGGCTGAGATCTGAGGATCACAGTTCAAAGCCAGCCCGGGCAGGAAAGTCCATGAGATTCTTATCTCCAATAAACCACTAAAAACCCAGAAGGGCGCTGTGGCTCAAGTGGTAGAGTACTCACCTTGAACTGAAGAGCACAAGGACAGCCAAGCCCAGAGTTCAAGCCCCAGGACCAACCAAAAACAAACAAACAAACAAAAAAAAAACCAGCCTGGGCAGGAATGATAGTGAGACTCTCATCTCCAATTAACCACCATAAAACTGGAAAGTGGTGCTGTGGTTCAAGTGGTAGTGCTAGACTTGAGCAAAAAAAGCTCAGGGACAGTGCCCAGGCCCAGAGTTCAAGCACGATGACTGACAAAAAGAAAGAGGAGAGGGCTGGGAAGGTGGCTCAGTGGTAGAGTGCTTGCCTTGCATGCATGAGGCCCTGGGTTCGATTCCTCAGCACCACATAAGCAAAAAGAAAAAAGCCGGAAGTGGCGCTGTGGCTCAAGTGGTAGAGCGCTAGCCTTGAGCTGAAGAGCTGAGGGACAGTGCCCAGGCCCAGAGTTCAGGCCTCACGACCGGACCAAAAAAAAAAAAAGAAAGGGGAGGGAGGGAAGAAGGGAAAAATCTTTAATTGGAAATCTAAAGCACCCCAAGATTACAAAAGAATTTGCTAGCTGGCCTAAAGCACTTAATATCCCAAGAATTGAGAAGTGCAGCAATTCTTAGTAGTCCAGAATTTGTTCAGTAACCGCAACTCTGGCAATGTCATGCTGAAACAAGCACTTAGTTATTGGCTGCTATCAGTCTACAAAATGAAAACAGAATCCTTAAAAATGTAATATGTTGGGCTGGGAAGGTGGCTCAGTGGTAGAGTGCTTGCCTTGCATGCCTGAGGCCCTGGGTTCAATTCCTCAGCACCACATAAGAAAAAAGCCGGAAGTGGCGCTGTAGCTCAAGTGGTAGAGCGCTAGCCTTGAGCTGAAGAGCTGAGGGACAGCGCCCAGGCCCAGAGTTCAGACCCCACAACCGGACCCCCCCCAAAAAAAAATGTAATATGTTAACATTCAATGTCGTTCCAAACCTTGATGACAAATTCTTTATGTGGACATTATAGGTGGGGGGGGGGGGGGTGCACAGTTCACTTTTTTGAAGTTTCACAAGCTTACTCACACTCAAGTTCCTCATTTCTTGTTTCTATCTTGTGTATGCACACGTGCACATATGCACACATAGATGCACATGCTGCTCCTGGGGCTCCAACACCAGACCCAGGTGCTGTCCCTGAACTTCTTTGCTCAAGGCTAGTGCTCTACCACTTAAGCCACAGTTCCACTTCTGGCTTTTTGAAGAGTCTCGTAAACTTTTCTGCTTGTACTGGCTGCGAACTGCTCATAGGGATGAGCCACCAGTACCTAGCCTTTTTCTGCTTTTTATCCCCAGTGTTGCAGAACACATTCTGCTACTTAGAAAACTGACAGAGGCTCAGACAGAGGTCAAAGACCTAAGACAATAATCAAAATAATCCTTATTAATTCTTTAAAAGGGAGAAGATAAAATGTGATGTCAAGATCCAGACGCCGGTGGCTCATGCCTATAATCCTAGCTACTCAGGAGGCTGAGATCTGAGGATCACAGTTCAAAGCCAGCGGGGGCAGGAAAGTCCATGAGACTCTTATCTCCAATAAACCACCAGAAAACCAGAAGCGGCGCTGTGGCTCAGTGGTAGAGCACTAGCCTTGAGCTTAAGAGCTGAGGGACAACACCCAGGCCCAGAGTTCAAGCCCCACGACTGACCAAAAAATAAAAAAAAGAAAGAAAAAGTGATGTCAAGAGATGTATTATCCCGGAAGAGGTTGATGATTTGGGCATTTGTGTATAACACTAATCACTAGCTACTAACCTCATACTAGCTAACCTCAAATTTAGGCATGGCTAAGCACTCCAAAAAATGGATGTCTAAAGTTCAGAAACTTCGAACTTACTAATCACACCTGTTTTAAATCTATCTTTACTTAGGATAAGGTTAGTTTCCAATGTTTAATACCATGTTAACAACTCATTTCTATTTTTAGAGATAGAAAATAAAAAAGCTGTACCTCAAACCGTCACTAATCAAGTAAGATTTACCAGTGAGACAAACCTCTTTCATGTGAAATTATTAGTAGTTGTACCTGGTTTACATACATTTTGTTCACAAGTATCTTTCAAATATACTGTAGTGTAATAACAAGCCAATGTTTGCTCTTCACTGTATCTTCCTAACTTTCCACACTCACTGACTACCACATTTTTAACAGAGGCAACCACAAACTTCAATCCTGTTGGAAAAATAACCTTTTCATATTGTCACCTAACATTTTTAAACCTTTTGTAGTGTTTTATTGCAAAGGTCAAATGAATTACTTAAAAACTAGTAACGATTATAAAAGTTGCATTTGTTTTAGAGGAAAAGATTCTTAACATTTCAGTCTTAAAATTTCTTGCTAGTGAAAGCAATTGTGGTAATATCTATAAAGCAATAATAAAATTATTTTACTCACAGCCTGAATATTAAACCTTACTAGGTCTTTCTACAAGTGGAAGTAGATAAAATCTGTCTTCAATGATAAAAGTGTCCAATAGTCTACTAATAGTGTATGTCAAACCACTGCATCCTCATGAAATAAGCCTTCAGAGTTTGAAGTAGGCTCCATTAAAGATATTGAAGTGGAAAACAAATTGATAATAAATTATTCTGTTAAAGTAAAACCTGGGATTGGTGGAACTAGGAAAATTGGAAAGCTCAAGAGAGGCTTAATTCAGTGAACCCTCCAATGGTCACCTGCCTAGGCTGATCACAGGCTCGCAGTCAGATTAGACTACAGTATGTTGCCTCCAGGATAAAGCCCAGTGGGGGGCAGAACTGTAGAACCTATTCAAAAAGAAGCCAGTTACAGATCAACTAACCCTGCAAATCTCCAAGCAGGCTCTGTGTAACTCCAAGCAGTCCACAGGAAGAACAAACGCCCCAATAATCCTACTACCTGCTGGACTCCAGAAGAACTCCCTGGATGATTCCCAAATAATTCTTCCACAATCAAAGGTGTGTGTGTGGGGGGGGGGGGGGGCTAGGACCTTACACGACCCCCTCCACCGGAGAAATCCAGAAAGGAAAAAAAAAAAAAAAAAAACACGCAAGTTTCCCTAGGGACCTTGACCTCACACACTCTGAGGCTGACACCGCCCCAAGAAATACGTCCTCTCATTCAATCCCCTCACAGTTCCTTCGGTGACCTTCTGTTCCTACTGCCTCCGGGAAGGCGAGAGTCGAAGCACCGCCATTCCTCTTCCCCCCCCCCCCCTCCGGGGAAGGTGCCTTTCTCAGTTGTGAGCCGCAGAGGGAGGATGAAAAAGGTTGCTCCTCCCCAACCCACCAGCCACACAACTCCAGGGTGCAGAAACAGAGAAAGATTAGAGCAGAAGAAGGTGACAGCTCTGCGCTGGCCCAGGGGTGACGAGAATTCTGCGACAGGAGAACCCCCCCTTCCCACCCTCCTACCCAAATGAATGAACCGAGTAAAATGAGGAAGGGGGGAAGTTAGTATGCGCAGGTCTTGCCATCCAGGAAGCTGAAGGCCCAGCCGAATTCAGGCCTGGCCTCGCCGCCCTTTGCACCCCGAATCGTCATTTCCAACCACGTCCCGTACCGTTTTAACCCTTTTAAGCTGTCCGAGACCGAGGGCCCCCTTCCTCCATCTACGCCAGAGACTTGACAACCAGACCCCCTCCCTCCGCTCCCCTCCCCTCGGTCCCGCTCGAAACCAGACTTCGGCTCCTTCCTTCCCACCGTCCTCCCCATGGCCCTCCCCAGCCCGGGCCCAGCCGCACCTGGAGATGCTCCTGAAAACGAATTGGCAGAATCTGGGCCATGGCGCGGTCGGGAGGTATGATGTCCTCCTGTCACTGGGGCTGGGGCCAGGGGCTGCCCGGGCTCTCCGAGGGAGAGGAGAAGGGGGAAGGGGGGGGGAAGGTCGGGCTCAGCAAGATACTCTCCGGGGACGCAGGAAACTGGCAGGCAGACGAAAGAGCTCGGGTCGGGGGCGGAGGCTCCTGGGGCCGGGAGAGCCGCAATGGCGGAACCGGGCGCAGCGCAGACTCCGGAAACGGCTGAGCCCTGCGGATGGATCCCGGTGACAGAACTCCGCCTCTCCACTCACTCCCTCTGCCTTTATATGTACCCCTCCGCGAGCGCCGCGCCGCGCCGCGGTCGGGCGCAGGAATTCGGAGCGCAGTGCGCCGAGAGTCTCCCTTCACCGATGCGACGGGAGTGGAATAGAGGAACCCAGGGACTACTTTTTT
This sequence comes from Dipodomys spectabilis, assembly GCF_019054845.1. Lineage (NCBI taxonomy): Eukaryota > Metazoa > Chordata > Mammalia > Rodentia > Heteromyidae > Dipodomys > Dipodomys spectabilis. The sequence goes on from NW_024870681.1 coordinate 10,197,924, forward strand.
TAGACTCATCACTTTCTCCAGCTTCGGGTTTCTCACTCCCTCCTCCCCCCCCTTTTTTTTTCTACATTTTGCCACATCATGCGACTCGAGAAGACCGACGTCATTTCCGTTGGCGCTTTGAAGTCCCACCCACGCACTTCCAGGTGCACGTGACGCTGGTGGGGAAGGGTCGGCTGGTGGCTACCCAGCATGGACGGCGGGGGTCAGGGAGGGAGCTGCTGAGTCTTCTGGGAATGAGGTGGTCTGATGTGGGGCCGTCTTGAGGCCCTGGCAGCCCTTCCGTATTTCGACCGAGTCGCGGACTGAGAAGAGGACGTGGCGCGGGCGGACGGGCCCAGCCTCCCGCCCTCTCCGTGACTCAGGGAAACGGCCTCTCCGCAGAGCGCGGCCCCGGCGGCGGCTGCGCCAGGCCTCCCCCGCCGGCTTTCACGCAGTGGGCGGTTTCTTACCTCTCAGGGAGGGCGATCGAAACGGGGCTGAATTTCATCCCTGCCCTTAGCACACGCCCTTTGGGCGTCCGGGAGAACCTGACGCGCGCATTCTCTTGGAGTGTTCCTTCCTTAGATAATTACCTTAAAGGACAGTGAAGGCCATTCGTCAAATGTCTCCAAGCTGGCTTTGTGGTAGCTTGTCCTCCTAAGCGTTTCTGCGGACATCTTGGTGGACTTGCACCAACCTGGTTTAGCTAGCAGTTGTCTGGATTGAAAAGGATTTGGGTATTTTAGGCGTCATTTGCCTGTAGGACTGGACCGAAATTGTGGCAGGAACTTTTTAGCAGTGCCAAATTACTAGTCTCGAAGATGGGGATAAGGAAAGGGTGATTGGTAAAACCTGAAGAGTGTTTTTGGAGGAAAGGGAATAACTATGAGTCTTCTATTTCAGTGGGAACACTTGGAGGTTACCTCTAATTTAGCCCTTCAAAATCCAAGCATCGTGTCTTCCAGAAGCATGAAGGTATCTCATAGCATTATCAATAAATCCAATACTTTCTTGATAAAATATAGCCTGCAGTATTTCATAATACTAATATAATAAAAGTTAAAACAACTTAATTGGATGTCTTTTCATCTTTTGTGATTTTTCTTCCACTTCCCCAGAAAGCTCTTGAGAAAGAAGTCAAGTCCAATTTTTAGTGTCCTTTTCAATTAAAAAACATAAAGTCCTGTTGGGTATACAATAATTTTGTGTCAGCAGTCTTGCTTAGAGAAGTTTGCTTAATCATTTTAGTTGCTTTTAGTGAATCCGGCAAGAATTGCAAACAGAGGCTGTTCTTCAGAGAAAAGCCTTGCCATCACGTTGTAAGATTTATGCTTGCATATTTTCATTTTGTTTTGTTAAGACAAATACTGGAGTGTGTTCTGCAACATTTGAAATAACTTTCTAATACCAGTCTTAGAATAGCTAGCATTTGCCTACACGTGAAAAAATTCTGTTAAAATTCTAAGGAAGCTAGCTACCACTGTTCTGTGTCAGTAATGCAGTAGTTTAAATTACATTTTCAATCTCTGAATCTGGGATGCAGAACTACTTGTGAGCATACCAGAATCTATTAGTAAATATCTTGCATTTTCATACAGACCCTTAAGTTTTAGGTACATTTAGAATTCCAAAAACAACTGACTTGTAATTAATATTGTGGATATCTAGTCAAAGAGAGCAGAGGTTCTGTTACCATGAATGCTGTGTCATTACACATAGAAATCCAGTGAGTGTGTTGTTTTCATAAATCACTTAGAAAAATATTAAGATCTCATTTTGAGTATGTCATCTTCAAATCAATAAATGCAGCATTTTCAAAAGGAAAAAGAGAGTTGAAATGGTAAACATTAAAAAAAAAAAGCCAAAGCTGGGCACCAGTAGTTCAGGCCACTCCTAGCTATTCCTAGCTACTCAGGAGGCTGAGATATGAGGGTCACTGTTCTAAGCCAGCCGAGGCAGGAATCTCCATGAGACTCATCTCCAATTAACCACCAAAAACCCGGAAGTGGCGCTGTTACTCAAGTGATAGAGTGCTAATCTTGAGCTGAAGAGCACAGGGCAAGGCCCAAGCCCAGAGTTCAAGCTCCACGACCGACAAAAAAAAAAAAAAATCCAAGGCAACCTGTGACACATGCCTAGAGTCTCAGCACTGGGAAGAGGTAGTAAGAGGGGCTCAGGTAGAAAGATCCAGTTTCAGGTCAGCCTAATCCACATATATTACCAAGATCCTTTCTGAAAAACAAGTAAACCAAGAACACAGAGACTTTTTAAAGATCTGCAGTTTGGGGTAGGGTAGTGAGATATGAGTGAGATATGTTTATTATGACAGTTGCTACCCTTTCTAACACTAAAGGCAAGAGAAGTGTCATATGGTTTAGAAATCCCAAACAGTGGCCTGAGAATGTGGCTTAGTGGTAGAGTGCTTGCCTAGCATGCATTAAACCCTGGCATTCCTTACTACCACATAAACAGAAAAGGCCAGAAGTGGCACTGTGGCTCAAGTGGTAGAATGCTAGCCTTGAACAAAAGAAGGCTCAGGGACAGTGCCCAGGCCCTGAGCTCATGCCCCAGGACTGGCAAAAAATAAAAATAAAAAATCCCAAAATTTTAAGGCATTATGATTAGGGACTACCTAAGTTAGAGAACATATAAACTATGAAACCAGAAAACAAATCCTGCTATGCAGAATGGATTTTTTTTTAACCTGCAGCAAACTACTGCAATGTATGAATCAATTCCCTAAAAAGTGTTTTAGTAAGGTAGCCATGTAAATGGTCAAGTTATTTGAATTTGAAGTTGTTTTTTTTCTGAATGTTCAACAGTAGGTCCTTGCAGTGAGGCACTGTGCATTAACAAAAACCACATTGTTTGGTTTAAGTGTGCCAGTTTCATAAAACCTATACAGAAACCTGTATTGTGCTACCAATATTATATTTTACTCCAAGAACTAAGGTATGTGTATATACATGTTACCCCCAATGGAAAGATACCTTAAAAAACAAACAAACTTTTGTGGGGCACTAGTGGCTCACAACTGTAATTCTGGCTACTCAGGAGACTGACATCTGAGGATCACCCAGATAAGACTCATCTCCAGTTAACCACCAAAAAGCCAGAAGTGGAGCTGTATCTCAAGTGGTTCAATAATAGCTTTGAACAAAAATAAAACAGAAAGCCCAGGCTAGAACTTACTCTCTACCTTTTAAATTCTCTTATAGAAAATAACTTGAGCTAGTTGCAGGAAAAAATTCATACCACAAAGGCATTTCTCAGATATTTAAACATTTGGAAGCAAACTTTACTTACAGTTCAGATTGACAACTTGTAGGAGATACACTTTAGCTAAACCCAAGTAAGACAACTATTTGAAATACCTCAAGCTCCCTTGGGTTACTGATAGGAATTCCAGCAGGATTAGACCAGGTCTTTATTTCAAGCAAGTCACATGCCAGTAAGAAAATAAGTATTGCTTGGGTCTTCAGTATTTGCCCATTCAGTATCTAACTGTATACACCCTATGTATAAGGTAGATTGTAGGTAAAGCTCCCCAACAGAAGTGGAAAAAAAAAAGTGGCACTGTCGCTCAAGTGGTACAGCACTTGCCTTGAGCTAAAAAGCGCAGGGACAGCACCCAGGCCCAGAGTTCAAGCCCCACAACCAACAACAACAACAACAACAAAATCCTGATAATAAAAAGTGAAAAAAAAAAAAAGCATTTACAAAGCAAGGGAAAAAAGTCCTCAGTGGCTCTTATAAAATGCACCTGAGCTTATAAGACTACATTCATTGCTTGCCTGTCTGGGGCCTTTATGTAGACAAGTTTTATAATGTATCATGGATGGCAATAAGATGTATAGTGACTCTTTACTCTTTATCACGTAACTGCCAAGATGTCTTGTGGAGGATCAACCTAGAATCTGGTCCTGTTGTACAAGTCCCTCATATATTTCCTAAGGGTTCATTTAATCCCAATAAATGTTAATTAGATCCCAATAAAAATGAAGTGGCTCATGTTACTTTAGAACGTCATCTCAGAAGTTAGTTTAGACATAGAAATTTACAGAGAATTATGGAAATAAAAATTCAAAAGCAATTTAACTGCTGATCAATAGATCCCAAATCACTTTTTTTATACTATATCCCTTTCCCAACCCCAAAACAAGTCACTTGAAGCTTGAAAGAACGCATAGAATGAAAAGGGAACAAGGGATGAGAGTGGGGGGTGGGGTTTCCTCTTTGTAAATAGTTTAGAACTGTCTTTCTTGACCTCTGGAAATTATTAGTCCCTGCAGTTCAAAGTGAAGCCTGAAGCATGACCCATAAAAGTTTTGTCAGGGATGGTTGTAAGAAGGCACATGCCTTGTTAATGAAGATAAAACAATTTCCTCAGAACAGAATTGACAAGGACAAATTTAGTGAAGTGTTAAATCAGTAATGAAGTTTCAATTAATTATAATTTACTCCAAATATTTTACAGTATTTACAGTATAAAATTAAGTAACATTACATTCTTTGGAAAGGCTTAAGAAACAACTGATGTGGGGAAAGCAATTCTGAATCTTAAAGACTTCATTCCATTCCAATGAAGTTTTTTTTTTGTTTTTTTTTGGGGGGGGGGGGTCCAATCGTGGGGCCTGAACTCTGGGCCTGGGCGCTGTCCCTCAGCTCTTCAGTTCAAGGCTAGCGCTCTACCACTTGAGCCACAGTACCACTTCCGGCTTTTTTCTTTTTGCTTATATGGTGCTGAGGAATCGAACCCAGGGCCTCAGGCATGCAAGGCAAGCGCTCTACCACTGAGCCACCTTCCCAGCCCCCCAATGAAGTTTTATATATCACTTTTAACAAACATAATCCAACCTAAGTATGTACCAAACCTAAAGAACAATTTAAAATTGCTTTTTTAAAAAAGTGTTTTTAATGCTGTTAGGGATCAAATCTAGGACCTTTGGTATGTACAAAAGTACTCTACTGCTGGGCTACATTCCTAGTGGTAAAAATTAGTTGGTTTTTCTTTTTGGTTTTGTTTTTTTTTTTGCAGAATTGGGGTTAGCGCTATTAATTGAGGAATATTCCCAAACCCTTTTTTTTTGCTTTATTTTTCAAGTTGTGTTTTGATTTTTGCTCCAGGCTTGATCTCAGTCTATGATCTTCCTACCTTCTAGTTTCAAATGAACTTCAGATCACAGGAACACATCACCATACCCAGATTCTTAAGATACTTATTTTTTGCCCAGCTGGCCGCAGACCCAGATCACCTTGATATGTACTTCTGTATAGCTGGGATTACAGGCCTGAGTCATCATAGATACCCAGCTTAGGAAAAAAAAATTTAAAGAAAACATCAGTTTGCAACCTTAAGAATAAACCTGGAGCCAGGCACCAGTGGCTTACACCTGTAATCCTAGCTACTCAGGAGGCTGAGATCTAAGGATAATGGGTCAAAGCCAGTCTGGGCAAGAAAGTCTGTGAGACTCTTATCTCCAATAAACCAGTCAGAAAACCGGAAGTAGTGCTGTGGCTCAAGTGGTAGAACGCTAGCCTTGAGCTGAAGAGCTCAGGGACAGCACCCAGGCCCAGAGTTCAAGACCCACGACTGACAAAAAGTAAATAAAAATAAACCTGACAGGCAAGAATTATCAACTGATGACAAACCCTCACATTTTATGCAGAATGGGATAATTTACATAATCTAGAAGTACTTTCCCCTGAAATTACTTATGAATTGTAAGAGTAACCAGGTTGAATTTTTTTTAAAATTCTAACCAAGTAAAATGTCACCAATAAGGAACAAATACCATATGCCTTAATATGTGATACCCTAGGAGAGACTATCACTTAAGCAGTATTCTAATTAAAAAAAAATACCTTACTAGCAGAGTGCTAGTGGCTCAGGCCTGTAATCCTAGCTACTCAGGAGGCTGAGATCTGAGGATCTTGGTTCAAAGCCAACCCAAGCAGGAAACTCCATGAGATTCTTATCTCCAATTAACCATCAGAAAACCAGAAATGACACTGTGGCTCAAGTGGTAGAGCACTAGCCTTGAGCTGAAAAGCTAAGAGACAGTGCCCAGGCCCAGAGTTCAAGCCCCACAACTACCACCACCACCACCAACAAAAAAAAACCTTACTATGAGGTGGGGAAAAACCCTTAAATGGAGGATGCTATGAAAATAGCAAGTGCCATTTCTTAAAATTCAATGCAAAAAAACTAAGGGAAACTGAAGACATTTTCCAGACTAAAACAGAGGAGCTGGGAATGTGGCTTAGTGGTAGAGTGCTTGCCTAGCATGTATGAAGCCCTGGGTTTGATTCCTCAGTACCACATACACAGAAAAAAGGCAAAAGTGGTGCTGTGGCTCAAGTGGTAGAGTACTAGCCTTGAGCAAAAGAAGCTCAGGGCACAAGCTATGAGTTCAAGCTCCAGTACTGGCAAAAAAAAAAAAAAAAAAACAGAGCAGGGAATGAGATGGAGAGCAAAATAGACTAAATGTTAACACCTGACTGTGGACTGAATATCCTTAAGAAAAATGCCACAGAAGATGATATTGGGACAAGTGATGGCACTTGACTATATGACTGTAGACTTTAAGTGTGTGTAAATATTTGCTGAAAAGAGCTTTCAAGAGCCCACAAGCCCATCACAAGTTCTGTATCTAAGGAAACACACTAATAACATACACCTTAGCAGAGAAATTGACAAGACTAAATGATCAATGTACTGAAAGTGTCTAGAGCCCTAAGTAAATTAACATTGCTGCAAAGACAGAAACCATAACCACTCACCTACAAGGAAAAGCACATGGATTTGGGTCCTCTTGTGACTTTTCAAAAAAGGCTTCAAGTTTCTAATACTGAACATAAAACTGTGTAGATAGCCGGATGCTGGTGGCTCACACCTGTAATCCTAGCTACTCAGGTGTCTGAGATCTGAGGATCGCAGTTCAAAGCCAGCTTGGGCAGGAAAGTCCGTGAGATTCTTATCTCCAATAAACCACCAGAAAACCAGAAGTGGCGCTGTGGCTCAAAGAAAGCCGCCAGGCCCAGAGTTCAAGCTCCTCGACCAACAAAAAAGCAAAAACAAAAACAAAAAACCTGTGTAGATGCCAAAGGAAAATACTAGAAGTTAGTTCCCTATAAAGTTTAGACTCAGATTTTACTCCACACCAAAATATCTAAAAACACACATTATACTGTCTTTTGAGTTTTAATGACACTAATAGCTTTATTTAACAAACACTGAGTGACTACTATGTGCAAAAGCACTATGCCAGGTGCCATGAAAGATACAAAGACAAAAAAGACACAGCCCCTGCCCACAAGGAGCGTATAATCTAGTGAGAGAGACAGACATATACACAAATAACTAGAATACAAGGCAGTAAACAAGAGTAGGCAAGTGCCGAGTGTGGCCTGAGTGTAATACTAACTAGCCTCAAGGTTCCAATTTGAAACACTGGTGAAGTAGTGTTGGCTGCTTTGAAAATACCATCTTAAGATCAGTGTACCAGATATTTAAATAGTCCTACTCAAGCAGCTGGAGGCAAAAGAGTAGGCCAGGTGGAGGGACTACTTGAAAGCACTGTTATACCTACATACATGATGCTAATGCAAGTATGTAGGAACAGCTAAAAAAGACTTTATATATATATATATATATATTTATATATCATCTTTCCTTTGGTTAATGGCTATAGCTACTGTTTTAAACAATATATTTTTTATATAAAAAGGAATTTGTATAATCCCAGAAAAAATCAATTTTAAGGATTAGTATTAATTCAAGAAAGAATCCTGTCATAGGCAAATTTTATTTACTAACTGACTCTTCTCTATATCTATAAAGCTCTGTAGCAATTAAACAGTTAGACATCTACGTATTGCTGAGTAAAAACCTCTTAATGTAAATTCAGCCTTCCGAAGAAAAAGGTCACGTACCTGAATAACACTAATCTAATAGCAACAAGAAGGCCTTAAAGAGATTTAAGGAAAATAATTTTTAATGCTTCAATGCAAATGGAATACACGCTGATTAAATACAATTCAATGTTCTTGGAAAATATCTCAATGACAGCGTTTAATACCAGTTAAGGCCAGCAAAACTGAAGCAAGGAAAATATTACAAGAATTGTCTTTCATTGGTTCGGGTATCATTGCTTATGACTATGCAACCCAATCCTTTCCTTCAAAATTCCATTTGTTGGTACTGATGAGCTTTGATTTGCTTTCAGCTCACAGGCTAGAAATAGCTGCTGACCACTTCCTCTTAGCAGTAATGTCTGAAATAACTGGCAAAGTAGAAGCACACTTCCTGGCTGCTTTTCCTACTTCCTGAATTGGAGGGTTGACTGCTTAGCCTGTTTCCTTCAATGTGTCACCATGATCTTGTGTCCTCTGCTGCTTTCTCTCAAGGAAACGAGCCCGTGCATCTGATATGGATTTGTCATCGTTTCTTCTTTGCATTTTCTTTAGGACTTCTTTTGATATTCCATCTGAAAAAAAGATAAATTAATTCAATAAAATTTTAATTTTGCATTTCAGAACTAAAGAAAGAAATATCCTAATTTTTTCAATGCTAAGTAAAGAATTAAAAGGAAATTAAGTTTTGCTTTATCAAAAGAAATAATGATTTATGCTTACAAAGTAAGAACTTGTGCTGGGAGATGTAACTCAGTGTAGTGTGTGCTTAGCATGCATAAGACTCTAAATTTGAACCCCTAAATATCGACTACTGACACAACAAAAAAATTACATGGAGGGAAAGTCAAAACAACTGTCCCTAATGCAAGCATGTAGGACTATGTTACATTACTGCAACAAAACACTAAGTGGCTGACATTTCTAAAGACCCTTTTATATTTTCTTGGGTAAAAAACTTCACAATTCTATTAACCAGAGAAGCTAAATAAAGATATAATATGACCCATCCATTTAGCCTCAAACCTTTTTGTGTATGTAAACTGATAATTAAGTTTCCTGCCCTATTTCAGGATCTTTGCTTTTCTTTTTCTTTTTTGTCAGCTGTGGGGCTTAAACTCAGGGCCTAGATGCTGTCCCTGAGCCTCTCTGTGCTCAAGGATAGTGCTCTACCACTTGAGCCACAGTGCCACTTCTAGTTTTTAAGTGGTTAACTGGAGATGAGAGTCTCAAGAGACTTTTCTGTCCAGGCTGGCGTTGAACTGCAATCCTTAGAAATCAGCCTCGTGGGGGCTAGGAAGGTGGCTCATTGGTAGAACACTTGCCTTGCATGCATGAGGTCCTGGGTTCGATTCCTCAGCACCATATAAGCAGAAAAAAAAAGCCGGAAGTGGCGTTGTGGCTCAAGTGGTAGAGCGCTAGCCTTGAGCTGAAGAGCTGAGGGACAGCGTCCAGGCCCAGAGTTCAGGCCCCACGACCAGAACCCCCCCCCCAAAAAAAAAAAAAAAAAAAGAAATCAGCCTCCTGAGTAGCTAGGATTATAGGCATAAGTCACCAGCACCTGGCCTTATGCTGCTTTTCTAAATTTTCTTGGAAAAAAAAAAAAAAGGAATTCTAAAGTAATAATTCAGGAGCTGGGAATGTGGCTTAGTGGTAGAGTGCTTGCCTAGAATGCATGAAGCCCTGGGTTTGAGTCCTCAGTACCACATAAACAGAAAAAAGCCAGAAGAGGCACTATGGCTCTTAGTGGTAGAGTGCTAGCCTTCAGCAAAAAAGAAGCTCAGGGAAGCTGGGCACCAGTGGCTCATACATGTAAACTCTACCTACTCAGGAGGCTGAGATATGAGGATGGTGGCTCAAAGCCAGCCCAATCAGGAAAAGTCTGTGAGACTTACCTCAAGTTAATCAACAGAAAACCAGAAGTGTACTGTGGCTCAAGTGGTAGAGTGCCCGCCTGGAGCTGAATAGCTCAGGGACAGCACCCAGACCCAGAGTTCCAGCCCCCGGACCAACAACAATAAAAAAGCAGCTCAGGAACAGTGCCCAGGCCTTGGGTTCAAGCCCCAGGACTAGCAAAATAAATAAATAAATAAATAAAGTAATAATTCACAAAAATACAGACAAAAATAGTAAAGCACCACTAGGAAATAGTATGACATAACAGTTAAGAGTAGAATGACTCACCCTTTAGCTGCTTTACATTTTCCTTATTGGTCCATCTTCTTCTTGCATCTTCTCTAACTTCTCGTCGAGCCACACTACTCAAATCATGAGCATTCAATTCATGCAGCTTGGGCAACAAGTCTCTCACCCATTCATAACGGATTGGACACACAATTCTTGCGTAGACTTTGGTGGTAACTAATACCTCATGAAAAATGATCCATTCAAGTTTGGTTTCCTGTTCATGAAGCTATACAAAGGAATTCATTATTATTCATTATTCCACATCAGACCAATCAAATAACCCAAATCCTCCTAACAATTAGATCAACCAATACCCTTACGGCTCTATGTACAATATATATGAGGATATATGAGATATATGAGGCTGGCCATTGGTGGCTCACGCCTGTAATCCTAATTACTCAGGAAGCTGAGATAGTGGCTCAAAGCCAGTGCGGCAGGAAAATCCATGAACTCCAACTGATCACCAAAAAGCCAGAAGTAGAGAAATGGCTCAAGTGGTGGAGTACCACTTGAGTGAAAAGCAGCCATGAATGAAAAGCTGAGTTTAAGGCCCTGAGTTCATTCTCCAGTATCAACACAAAAAAGAAGATATAAACTCAACCTCAAAGTGAAAAGTAAAAGTCATTTATATATTATTTACTCCTATACTCTTATGTCTTCCCTTTATTAAAAATAATGTACTTACTGCTGAGGAAGGATGAATATGAACTGGGCTTCCACGTCCATCCATTGTACAAAACGTTCTCCCAACAGATCTATAAACAGAAAAAAACAAATGATAAAAATCAAAACAATAAAGAAATGAAGTAGAACATCAAGTCTAACAATGAATAACTAAAATATGTTCTACTACCAAGAGTACAGTAAGCAGAGGTTTACTTTTTTGGGAGGGGGGAATCATAGTCTGAGTAACTCATAAACAATAACATCATAAAAGCTGGTTTAAGGAGGCCACAGAGCACTTGCCCATTCTCAAATTCTATACCTCCTCAATGAACTTCTACATAATAGCAATACCCTCTCTTTCATTGCAATATTAACTAAGGAAGTTATTAATGATACAGAAGAAATATACCTAATGACTTTAACACTTTATTCTTTTAATTATATATTTATTTTTTTACTTTTTTTTTTGTCGGTCATGGAGCTTGAACTTTGGGCCTGGGCGCTGTCCCTCAGCTCTTCAGCTCAAGGTGAGCGCTCTACCACTTGAGCTACAGCACCACTTCCGGTTTTCTAGTGGTTTATTGGAGATAAGAGTCTCACGGTCTTTCCTGCCCAGGCTGGCTTTGAACCGCAATCCTCAGATCTCAGCCTCCTGAGTAGCTAGGATTACAGGCGTGAGCCAGCGGCGCCTGGCTTTAATTATATTTTTATACTAATGCAACATGGTCCAAAGAACCAATTTTCCTTCAATGTGAATGTCTTGCTTCTACAAATCCATTTGCAAGTCTACACCAATAATTCACTCAAACAAAGTTTAGCATCTCCTAGGTTTGGCGCATACTACAAAAATTGCTTTATTTCATAGAAGCAAGGACCATTATCACTGCTGCTATTGCTGCTTCTGCTATGGCTAAGCCACTAAAGACTGCCGGTTTTGGTGTGGTCAGGCTGTGAGAACTCAGCATTGCTTCTTCTGATGAAGGCCCCAGTGATATGATGGCATGACCCAGAGTGTGCTCCAAAGTAGAGCCTATAGCCAAACCCAGCTGCAGGTGAACCAACAACAGATGTAAAGCTACTGCTGACAACAAGCTGAGAGCACAGGCTCTCATTACCAAAACTATCCTAAGATCAAGCCCCAGGAGTAGTGTGCACGTGCACATGCACGGGCAGGCGCGCACAGACAGACAGACAGACAGACAGACAGACACACACACACACACACACACACACACACACACACACACACACACACACACACACACACGAGACCTTATTAAAAGATCAAAACTAAGACTCAAATAAATCAGATAGTGTTCTCAAGACATGTATAAGGAATATAGTTTTTTCAAGTAATACATAGTAAAAAAAAAAATTGTCTACTTCTGGGTTACATAATGTACAGTTTGGGGCTTTTTTTTTTTTTGTCAATTATGGGGCTTGAACTCTAGGCCTGGGCACTGTCCCTTAGCTCCTCAGCTCAAGGTGAGCACTCTACCACTTGAGCCACAGTGCCACTTCCAGTTCTGTGAGTGGTTTATTGGAGGTAAGAGTCTCATGGCCTTTCCTGTCAGAGTGGCTTTGGACCACAATCCTCAGATCTCAGCCTCCTGAGCAGCTAGGATTACAGGCTTGAGCCACCAGCACCCAGCAAATAAACCTTTTTTTTTTTTTTGGTTAGTCCTGGAACTTAAACTCTGGGCCTGGAAGCTGTCCCTGAGCTCTTCAACTCAAGGCAAGAGCTCTATCACTTGAGCCACAGTGCCACTTCCTGTACAGTTTTTATATTATAATATGCTACAACTCTTTTCAAAGTGATTTTTTACTGTTCTAAAACATGACAATTAGAAAAATCTCATGGATCTTTTTTTCTTTTTTTTTGTCGGTCATGGGGCTTGAACTCTGGGCTTGGGCGTTGTCCTTGTGCTCTTCAGCTCAAGGCGAGCACTCTACATCTTGAGCCACAGCACCACTTCCAGTTTTCTGGTGGTTTATTGGAGATAAGAGTCTCACGGACTTTCCTCCCTTTCCTGCCCGGGCTGGCTTTGAACCTCAATCCTCAGATCTCAGGCTCCTGAGAAGCCTGAGCCACCAGGCGACGGGCTTCTCATGAATGTTTTTATAAAGATTTTTTTTAATCTTCAAATGGTTGTACAAGTGGGTTATAATTTAACATGTCCATTTATGTGTCCAGTGCATCTGGATCAAAGATACCTTTTTTATCATTCTCCCCTATTTCCAAAATCCCTCCCCACTTGAATCATATCAAGTTTGCCACTTTCTTTTTCACAAATGTACACTGGGTACTCTGATGACATTTGTTCCCCATTCCCTTTTTGTCCACAATACTTCCACTAAATCCCCCACTTGACACTATGTTTAACTTCCTGATAGTCATGTCTCTTAATTATTCAGAGTTTTTCTCAGAATATCACTCCTGCATAGACTATACTTTAGTCAACTTAATTATGCATATATCGGGCTGGGAAGGTGGCTCAGTGGTAGAGTGCTTGCCTTGCATGCATGAGGCCCTGGGTTTGATTCCTCAGCACTACATAAGAAAAAAGCCGGAAGTGGTGCTGTGGCTCAAGTGGTAGAGCGCTAGCCTTGAGCTGAAGAGCTGAGGGACAACGCCCAGGCCCAGAGTTCAGGCCCTATGACCGGACCCAAAAAAAAAAAAATTATGCATATATGTATAGTCGCCTATGTGTTTACATGGAAGGCTGAATTCTGGGTCTAAGAGCCACATAGGAGAGAAAGTATGTGCCCTTTGTCCTCTTGACCTATATATATATACACACACAATTACATACACACACACACACACACACACACATTGTTTTGAGGTGTTTTTTTTTTTTGATGCCAGTCCTAGGCCTGAATGCTGTCCTGAGCTTTTGTGCTCAAGGCTAGTGGTCTTCCACTTGAATTACAGCTCCATTTCCACTTTTTTTGTTGCTTTATTAGAGATAAGAGTCTCATGGACTTTCCTGCCTGAGCTGGTTTCAAACTGTGATCCTTAGATCTTATCCTCCTAAGTACCTGAGATTACAGGCATAAGCCATCAGTGCTGGCAACATATCCATTCATTCACTTTAGGTATTCTGGGGCTGTTTCCATAGGCAACGTTTTCCTAATTCACATCTTTAACTCCAAATTTTATACCTTCCTATACTTTGTATACATTTAGTCTTTAATATTAAATATTAACAGTAATATTAAATTTTTAAATGTAATCTTTAATAGTTCATATATTATAGTCAAATGTAGTATTTCTGATCCACCTTTCAAAGTCTTATAGCTTACCTTCGAGCAACATTTTTGAAGTAGCCTGCACAAAGACATCTTCGTAGTACTTCATGTTTAGGGCCTTCAAAAGTCTCTCTTGGAAAGTCACTTTGCTGTAGAATATATGTTTAGTGGTAAATCTAACAGAACAATTTAAATACTCTTTTATTTTATTTTATTTTTATGTGTGTGTATGTATGCCAGTACTGGGGCTTGAACTTAGGGCCTGGGCATTGTTCCTTACCTTTTTCATTCAAGGCTGAGACTCTTAACACTTGAGCCACAGCTCCACTTCTGGCTTTTTGCTGATTAAATGGAAATAAAAGTCTCATGGACTTTCCTGCCTAGGCTGTGGTCCTCAGACCTGTGGTCCTCAAATCTCAGTAGTAGCTGGGATTAATATTCCTGAATAGTTGGGATTATAGGCATGAGCCAATGGTGCTCAAATCTGATCTTTTATTTTTATTTATTTTTTTGTCAGCTGTAGGGCTTGAATTCAGGGCCTGGGTGCTGTACCTGAACATCTTCGTGCTCAAGGATAGTACTCAACTACTTGAGTCACAGCACCCCATTCAGTTTTTGAGTGGTTGATTGGAGATAAGAGTCTCGTGGGGGGCTGGGAAGGTGGCTCAGTGGTAGAGCGCTTGCCTTGGATGCCAAAGGCCCTGGGTTCGATTCCTCAGCACCACATAAGCAAAAAGAAAAAAGCCGGAAGTGGCGCTGTGGCTCAAGTGGTAGAGCGTTAGCCTTGAGCTGAAGAGCTGAGGGACAGCTCCCAGGCCCAGAGTTTAGGCCCCACGACCAGACCCCCCAAAAAAAAAAGGTAAGTACACTCATTCCACTTATATTAAATAGCAGGAAATGAAAACATATATAGTGACAAAAGGCAGACGAGTGGTTACTCAAATAAGGAGGACATGGAGGCATGTGAGGTGAGATACAAGGATTGCAAAAGAGCTTTAGGAAACTTTGGGAGGTGAGTATGCTCATGATCTTGTCTGCAGTGATGTTTTAGAGGTTTATACAGATTTCAAACTTTGTCAAATTATGCATTTTTAATATATACAGATAAATGTTTTTATACCTATTAGTAACTATTCACAGGGTCAGAGAGATGGGTTTATACAGAATTAATCAGAAAAGGAAAGGTAGGTAGATCAGAAAGGATGGCAAGAAGAAAGAATGACCTATATAGGCCAACAGAGAAAAAAAATATTAGAGTAATCACCTGTTTAAGTTTCCTAATTAGTTCTCGAAGTTGAGCTTCCACACGAAATGCAGAAAATAAGCACCTCCAATGAATCCAATGTTTTTGGCACCATGAAGCTGGAGCTCCACTATAAAACAGAAATATTGGTACCTTGAAAACGTGTTTTAAAAATTTTGTTAACAGACTTCTTTTTACATACATATGCACTAAAAAATACATCTAAGCATTTTCTCAACTAACTTATCTACACAGAAAAAAAATTCTGTAAGATCATTTTCAGGAAGAGATTGAGGAAAGAACAAAGAGAACCAATACATACCATAGATAGATAGATAGACAGATAGATAGATACATACATACATATAGCATATATGCTTAACATATATGTGTCTAACACACACACACACACACACACACACACACACACACACATACCCTTAAGTCACCTGACATGATGTTGATGTTTAAATACCTCAGCATCATCCCTACTGAACCTCAGTGCCTAAAGTCACATAGCTATAGATCCAACTAACATTTACCAATACAAGGGATCACCTCACTCACATACCTTGATTTGCACTGTTCAAAGATAACAGCTAAAGTTGCAAAGTCATTAAATCCTCCAGCTTTAGCTGCCAATTCTCGATGTCTCTGTTCTGCTTCCTTCTGGTACTCGGGATCAACTAAAAGAAAATAAGACAATTTAGTTCTATTTTCCACCACTGTGCCTGTTTTTGCCAAATTCATCAAAATCTTGTTTCACCCTATGTAACATAAGGTAGAACTACATAAGCTCTTCTTGAGAGGCTTTAAATTCCTTTTACAACTTTTCTTCTTTACTACTTCTTCTTAATGTTTTCAGTTTGTCACATATTCATTAAAAAAAATCCTCAAGCCAGCACCAGTGGCTCACCCTTGTAATCCTAGCTACTCAGGAGGCTGGGATCTGAGGATGGCTGTTCAAAGCCAGCCTGAGCAGGAAAGTCCGTGAGACTCTTACCTCCAATTAACCACCAGAAAATGGGAAGTGATGCTGTGGTTCAAGTGGTACAGAGCTAACCTTGAGCTGAAGAGATCAGGGACAGTGCCCAAGTCCAGAGTTCAGCCCAACAACCCACCCAAAAAAAAAAAAAATCCTCAAGGCTATCCAATATTAATTGGTCCCCAACTAATAATAATTCAACTTGGGATGTTCTATTTTACAATGATGTGAAAACAATATGTATTCAGCAGTAACCACACTTTAAATTTTCATCTTTTCTCAACATGTACCAACTCCTTCATGATACAGTATCAGGAGCCAGACTTCTATGTTAACCATACATTTATGAGGATAAACAACAGATTATTTCACAGTGCACTCTGTTATAAGCTCTGATCAGTAGGTTACATATTTTAAATGTGTACTTGACCTACAATATTTTCAACTTATGATAGGTTCATCAGCACATGAACAGTCTAAATCAAAGAATACTAGTCTTAAGTGGGTATACTACTAAATATTTTCTATGTATGATGTATCTATACAGTGTTTTATTTTTTGTCAATGGGATGTAAAAATTACTTTATTCATTTCATTACTTGTATTTCAGTACATATAGAATCATTCAATAAAAATTATGATCAGTTATTGCCTAGAGTTGAGGAACACCACAATTTAACTGACCATTACATATCCAATTTCTAATTATAGGAATTAAACATGACTCCATTGCTAAGAAGGGAGGACTGAGTTTGAGGTACAACAGTACCTCAATTCACCTTTCCCGGAGTTCCTGCTCCATATAGTTCCAAGAGGAGGATGAGAACAATTGCTATAAAACATTAGCAATATTTTTTTTTGGGGGGGGGGTCCGGTCATGGGGCCTGAACTCTGGGTTTGGGCGCTGTCCCTTAGCTCTTCAGCTCAAGGCTAGCGCTCTACCACTTGACACAGCTCCACTTGCAGCTTTTTTCTTTTTGCTTATGTGGTGCTGAGGAATCGAACCCAGGGCTTCATGTATGCAAGGCAAGCGCTCTACCACTGAGCCACCTTCCCAGCCCACATTAGCAATATTTTCCCTGCCAACTTAGTATTTGGTAAGGTTACAGGTTAGTGATACCAATAGAGGCACGCCAGACAAAAATTTAACAGAGATATCAGTGCTAAAGCCTAGTATCCTGGAAAACTGTACAAATGCTCAAAGCTAGGTCTTCTGAGGAGCAAACAGGAAACATAAGCCTTCTGATCCTTGGCTGAACAGAGAACAAACTGAGAAACTCCCTCAACTAGGAAAGTAGTCTCCAAAACGTACAACACAGATCCAATTATAAAAGATGAATATATTCTTGGGTGGGCTGGGAAGGTGGCTCAGTGGTAGAGTGCTTGCCTTGCATGCATGAGGCCCTGGGTTCGATTCCTCAGCACCACATAAGCAAAAAAAAAAAAAAAAGCTGGAAGTGGTGCTATGGCTCCAGTGGTAGAGTGCTAGCCTTGAGCTGAAGAGCTGAGGGACAGCACCCAGGCCCAGAGTTCAGGCCCCATGACGGGACCCCCTGCCCCCCCCCAAAAAAAAAAAGGCTGGAAAATATTCTTGGGTTAAGAAGTTCAACTACCTCTGACTAAGCATTGACTGACCACGGGAATTGACAAGTACAATAAACAAAATTAAACCTTTCTAAGAGGGAATGAACAGATTAAATCTGGAAGAAAAATAAATGAATGAATTAGTTTTTAAAAATTTCTGACATAGCCAGGTGCCAGTGACTCATGCCTGTAATCCTAACTACTCAGGAGGCTGAGATCTGAGGATCGAAGTGCAAAGCCAGCCCAGGCAAGAAACTCGTGAAACTCTTATCTCCAATTAACTACCAAAAAATCAGAAGTAGCACTGTGGCTCAAGCGGTAGAGTGCTTGCCTTGAGCTGAAGAGCTCAGGGACAGCACCCAGACCCAGAGTTCAAGCCCCACGACCAAAAAAAAAAAAAAATTCTGACACAGTCAAAATGTTTTAACATAGGCTGGGAAGGTGGCTCAGTGGTAGAGCACTTGCCTTGCATGCATAAAGCCCTGGGTTCGATTCCTCAGCACCACATAAGCAGAAAAAAAAGCCGGAAGTGGCGCTGTGGCTCAAGTGGTAGAGCACTAGCCTTGAGCTGAAGAGCTGAGGGACAGCGCCCAGGCCTAGAGTTCAGGCACACGACAGAACGCCCCCCTCCCCCCATATTTTAACAGATATGTCGCAAAGAAAGACACAAATTGTCAGTAAGCATATGAAAGTGTTCAATAGCAGTCATCAGGAAGATGCAGATCAAAATAAATATATAAAAATATGTATAAAATGAAAATGAGCTAGGTGTCTGAAATCCTAGCTACTCAGGAGTCTAAAATCAGTGTATCTGCTAGAAACCAGCCCAGGCAGACAAATCAAATCTATGAGACCCTTATCTTTTATTAACTAGCAAAAAGCTGGAAGTGGAGATTTAATTCAAGGGGGTACAGTCCCTACAGAAAAAAGCTAAGCAGCCGGGCACTGGTGGCTCACGCCTGTAATCCTAGCTACTCAGGAGGCTGAGATCTGAGGATTGCGGTTCAAATCCAGCCTGGGCGGGAGAGACCGTGAGACTCCTATCTCCAATAAAACTACCAGAAAACCGGAAGTGGCGCTGTAGCTCAAGTGGTAGAGCGCTCGCCTTGAGCTGAAGAGCTGAGGGACAGCACCCAGGCCCAGAGTTCAAGCCCCACGACCGACCAAAAAAAAAAAAAGAAAAAGAAAAAAGCTAAGCAAGAATGGGAAGCTGAGTACAAGCCCCAGTATGTGTATGTGCACAAACACACATACACACATGCACACACACACATACACACATGCACACACACACACAGGATGGCAATACTAAAAACCAAGGAGACCATGTGGTACAACTGTACTCTGCTGATGGAATATTTAAAATGGTACTGTTAATTTTGCCAAAATGTCTGGCAGTTTGCATACCTCTACTCAACAGCATAATTTTATTTCCTACATATACAGAAGATTCACTGTATTTACTCACAAACAAATGTTACTCATAAATGTTACTCATAAATAGCTCAAATATTCATAAAAAGGATAACAGATGAACCAACTGTAGAACCAAGGTAACTTTATGGAATGATAAAAACTGTTAGGGGTATGGATTATATGAATTCACTAAATTATATATCTTAAAAACTATAGGGAAGGGATAGTAGGGGAAAAACAAAGAGGGGGTAACAATGCTCGACAGGAAATATACTCATTACCTTACTCATGTAACTGTAACCTCTTTGTACAGTATCTTTATGATAAAAAATATATATTCAAAAAACCTACAAGCAATTAATTAACTCTAATTGTAAGGGTTATCTTTCACAAAATCAAATCAATGAATTCTAAAACTACTTTTATATGTCTAGGTAAAAGGGACAGTCTGAATACAGACTCTGTATAAGCTAATAGTAGTATTATGTCAATATTCCTATTTGTCCTTGCTCTAGGTAAATATGCATGTAGATATTCTGTGGTAACAGAGCACAATGTCACCAATTTATTCTTAAGTTATTCAGAAAACAACAAGAATATATAGACATACAGATGAGGGAGGGGCAACAGGGACAATTTTTATTTCAATTGATAAAATTAGAAGGTATTCCTGCTTTGCAGTACTTCTGTTTGGGTCTAAAATTATAATAAATTATAATAAAAATTATAATAAACCCCTAGGGAGGGAGAGGAGGGAAGAAAGGAAGGAGAAAAACTGTTCCAGCTACATGGGAGGTTGAAATTGAACCAAGGAGTTCAAGGTTCAAGGCTAGCCTAATAAAACATCTAAGACTCAAAAAGTAAAAGATTATTTCATCTATTTAAATTTACCAACAAGGAAAAAGTGGTTGTTTTGCTTTTACCCTAGCCTTAACTGTTGGCTCCCTAATTTTACAAATGAAAAGTAACAAAAAACCAGAAAAGCTAGACCTATAGTCAGATGACTCAGTAGTGGTACAGTTAGATAGGACCTTAAATTCCTGATTCCCAATACTTTACAATTGTTTTTACAGTAGGTTTACTTTAATTCTTCCTAGTAAAAACTAGTCAACATTACTTACTGCTAATAGAATATTTTTCAGGAAAAAAGCAATTGCAACTATAATTATTATATTACACACACATACACACAAGATAGGGCACTCCATTGTTAATCTTGAATGTAACAAGGTAGAAGCCCTTGGGGAAGAGTAGGGAGGTCACTCCAAAAGATGAAAGCAAAGATGACATATATTGAATTAAGTTATATCCCAAACTGACACACCAAAAAAAGAGGAAAAGGAAAGTTTAAAGACATGGAAACTTCAAATAATCTAAGGATATAAGGGCTGAACTACCTTTTCTTTTGAGATTCTAGGAAAAAAAAACAAGGTTAATATATTACTGATGGTGGCTGGGAAGGTGGCTCAGTGGTAGAGCGCTTGCCTTGCATGCATGAGGCCCTGGGTTCGATTCCTCAGCACCATTTAAATAGAAAAAACTGAAAGTGGCGCTGTGGCTCAAATGGTAGAGCACTAGCCTTGCACTGAAGAGCTGAGGGATAGTGCCCAGGCCCAGAGTTCTGGCCCCACGACCCACAAAAACAACAACAACAACAAAAAACTGTATCAATAAATTTCTTACCAGGTCTAATGAAGACATTTTCCACAGACAACATTGCTGCTATTGGAAGTAGTAAATCTTCACAATCAAGAGAAGCAGCCTTGATTACTGCACATGTCAGATGTGGAGGGAGAGGAAATTCCACCATAGATAAACCCAATCTTGTCACATGGCCACTCCTTAATACAAAGAAAAAGTTCTTACATACAAATGTAATACTGATGAGAATAAATCAGATATAATTTAAATTTCCTGAATTGAACTCCAGAAATTCAATCCCAGGAAACTGTGATTATTGACAAGATGAATATAAGGATTTAAACTGTCTATTATAAAACCATGATACAGCCAAAAATTAAACAACTGAGTTAGGAGACAGTAGTATAATAGATATAAACATATAAAAGCACAAAAGATGCCTTTGAAGAAATAAAAGAGTAATAAAGGATCTCCCCCCATGACACAATCATGAAAACCATGATTCTGGCTCCCTTTTCATTTTTATATGCCCAGCATAATGTGTAACACTAAAATGGCAGTTAGAAAATGCTTGTTTAATAAAACTAGTATTACACAAAAATGGCTTGGGTTTGGAGAATATTTCTGCTTTTGCTTTTAGTTTAGGTTTTTATTTGTTTGAGAAGATCTCACTAAACAGCCCAGGTTTGTCTTAAAATCAAGATATACTCCTGCCTCAGCCATGTGCTTGTATGAGAAGCATATACTACCAAGATAAGCTAAAAAACTGGTTTTACACGACAGGGTTTAAATCAGAACTGTGGTGACAATTAGAATTTCCAATAAAACAATCCATTCAAATTGAGAAAAATAATTTTCTATTGAAAAAGAAAGTTACTTAGAATTCTGCTTAAAAAGAGATCAACAGCCGGGCGCTGGTGGCTCATGCCTGTAATCCTAGCTACTCAGGAGGCTGAGATCTGAGGATCGAAGATCAAAAGCAGCCCGGGCAGGAAAGTCTGTGAGACTCTTATCTCCAATATACCACTAGAAAACCGGAAGTGTGGTGCTGTGGCTCAAGCGGTAGAGCGCTCGCCTTGAGCTGAAGAGCACAGGAACAGCACCCAAGCCAAGAGTTCAAGTCCCACAACCGAGGAGAAAAAAAAAAAAAAAGAGATCAACAATCTATTTTTATGTTTTTTTTTACCTGTCAATAGCATCACACTGATAAAGTTGTTTAAGAGCTTCCAAAATAAGTCTTTCATTAGGTGGATCCAAATAGGGAAACCTGTGCATTTAAATGAGATATGAAATGTAAAGGTTGTTTCTTGAGCATGGTAGAATTTTTACAGATTTGAAAATTGTTTAAAAAATTTACTTCTCCAAGGGTCACTCACACCTATAATCCTAGCTACTCAGGAGGCTGAGATCTGAGTATTCCAGTTCAGAGCCAGCCCGGGGAAGAAAACCCATGAGATTCTTATCTCGAATTAACCATCAGAAAACCAGAAATGGCACTGTGGTTCAGGTGGTAGAGCGCCTTTCATGAGCCGAAGAGCTCAGGGACAGTACCTAGGCCAAGAGTTCAAGGTCCATGACGGACAAAAAAAAATTTACTTCTCCATTTCTTAAATCCTCTTCTAAAAAGCAAATCATTTATGATCACAATCAATTCAGCAAAAATTTTCTTTCAGTTTATTCTTTTTTTTTTTTTTGGGGGGGGGGGGGGGTCTGGTCATGGGGCCCGAACTCTGGGCCTGGGCACTGTCCCTCAGCTCTTCAACTCAAGGCTAGCGCTCTACCTCTTGGGCCACAGCGCCACTTCCGGCTTTTTTCTTTTTGCTTATGTGGTGCTGAGGAATCGAACCCAGGGCCTCAGGCATGCAAGGCAAGCACTCTACCACTGAGCCACTTTCCCAGTCCCTCAGTTTATTCTTTCATTCAAGATGTACTTCTTTTTATCCCCCCTCCATGTGAACTCCTTTTATACTTGTTCTGTCAAACTCTCACAACCAATATAACCTACTTTCTTTAGCACAATTCTTCTTATGTTTTTGTATGTGTGTGTGCATTGGTCCTAGGGCTCAAACACAAGGCCTAGCCACTGTCTTTGACCTTTTTTGCTAGAGGTCTACCATTTAAACCACAGTTCCACTTCTGGTTTTCTGAAGGTTAACGGAACATAAGAGTCTCACTGACTTTCCTGCTCAGACTGGCTTCAAAACACAATCCTCAAATCTCAACCTCCCGAGTAGTTAAGATTGCAGGTGTGAGCTGCTAGCACCTGACTGCAAAAACATTTTAATATTTTATGTTTTTGACAGTCCTAGGGCTTGAACTCTGGGCTTGGGTAATATCTCGAGTTTCTTTGGCTCAAGGCTAGCTCTCTACCCACTTGAGCCACAACGCCACTTCTGGCTTTTTCTGAGTAGTTTATTACAAAGAGTCGTCTCATAGACTTTCCTGCCCAGGTTAGCTTTGAACCATAATCCTCAGATCTCAGCCTTCTGAGTAACTAGGATTACAGGTGTGAGACACCAGCAGCTGAGTTTGCAAAACAATTTTGAAAAATGACCTGACTTCACTCAAACACATTTTTTTTTTCCAACTTGCCTACATACATACCTTATGACATCGTGTATGGCAAGGCACTTTAAGGTCAGAACTACAGATGTCAAACTAGTTCTCTTAATCTCAGGAATCACATGGTCAGGCATACATTGGTTCCAAAAGTCTTTACTATAAATCCGAAAACATTTTCCTGTAGCAGTCCTTCCAGCTCGGCCACTTCGCTGTAAGGCCTCACTTCTAAAAAAGAAAAAAGAGCCCCCAAATTGTTTTGTGAGTTTTCTAAACAATTTTCTTCCTATCCCTAAATAAAGTAGAAATTATATATAATTATATATCAACTGTTCTTTAAACAAAAAGGCCTAACAGAGACACTTACTTTGAAATTGGAACCACTTCGAGGATATCCAACCCTAACCTAGGGTTGTGATTTAACTGTTTCACAAAGCCACCATCTACCACATATCTAAAGAGAGAAGGAAAACAGGTTAAGTTTCTAGAAACTAAAGGAGAGACATTTATTTTTAACCACTTTAGGTTCTCCTTTTGATAAACTACATTACCTTTTAAGTAATAAAACTTAGAAGAAATACATTGCTGATAAGAATACAAAACTGGATGGATGGACGGACGGACACACACATACACACACAAACACACACACACACACACACACACACACACATGCACGCACCCACGCATGCACACACAGCTGGAAGTAGAACTCTGGCTACAGTGGTAGAATGCTAGCCTTAACTGATAAATCTAAGGGATAGCACCTATGCCTTGAATTCAAGCCCCAGTACCAGCTAGCTAGGAAAGTAAGCAAGCAAGCAGAGCAAGCATAAAATCCTGAATCCATTGATTTTTTTTTTTTTTTTTTTTTTGTCAGTTGCGGGGTCTGAACTCTGTCCCTCGGCTCTTCAGCTCAAGGCTAGCGCTCTACCACTTGAGCCATAGCACCCCTTCCAGCTTTTTCTGCTTATGTGGTGCTAAGGAATCAAACCCAGGGCCTCATGCATGAAAGGCAATCACTCTAACATTGAGCCAACTTCCCAGCCCTCTAGTGATTTTTTGGGGGGGAGTCCAGTCATGGGGCCTGAACTCTGGGCCTGGGGCGCTGTCCCTCAGCTCTTCAGCTCAAGGCTAGCACTCTACTACTTGAGCCACAGTACCACTTCCGGCTTTTTTCTTTTTGCTTATGTGGTGCTGAGGAATTGAACCCAGGGCCTCATGCATGCAAGGCAAGCGTTCTACCACTGAGCCACCTTCCCAGCCCCATACATTTGACTCTTTTTTTTTGTCGGTCGTGGGCCTTGAACTCTAGGCCTGAGCGCTGTCCCTCAGCTCTTCAGCTCAAGGCTAGCACTCCAGCTCTTGGGCTATAGCGCAACTTCCGGTTTTCTGGTGGTTTATTGAAGATAAGAGTTTCACGGACTTTCCTGCCCGAGCTGGCTTTGAACTGCAATCCTCAGATCTCAGCCTCCTGAGTAGCTAGGATTACAGACGTGAGCCACCAGCGCCCGGCTTCATAAATAAATCTTAAAATCCAATTTCATTACAAAATATACACTCAAAAAGAACTGAAACAAGTACACAAATATTTGTAGATTAATATTCATAGCCCCAACGTAAATAAAAATCTATCTGAATGTTCACTAAAGACAAGGTATACAATGAAATACTGTTTGATACATGCTACTTTATGATGAACCTTTAAAACATGCTAAGTAGCCGGGTGCCGGTGGCTCATGCCTGTAATCCTAGCTACTCAGGAGGCTGAGATCTGAGGATCACGGTTCAAAGCCAGCCGGAGCAGAATAGTCCGTGAGACTCTTATCTCCAATAAACCACCAGAAAACTGGAAGTGGTGCTGTGGCTCAAGCGGCAGAGCACTTGCCTTAAGCTGAAGAGCGCAGGGACAGTGCCCAAGCCCAGAGTTCAAGCCCCACGACCAACAACAACAACAAAAAAAACATGCTAAGTAAAAAAATGAGACATAAAAAGTCATATATTGGGGGCTGGGAAGGTAGCTCAGCGGTAGAGTGCATGCCTTGCAAGCATGAGGTCCTGGGTTCGATTCCTCAGCACCACATAAACAGAAAAAGCCAGAAGTGGTGCTGTGGCTCCAGTGGTAGAGCACTAGCCTTGAGCTGAAGAGCTGAGGGACAGCACTCAGACTCAGAGTTCAGGCCCTATGACCAGCAAAAAAAAAAAAAAAAAAAAATTAAAAAATCATATATTGTATAATTTCATTTATATGATATATCCAGAATAGAAATGAAAACTACACTAGTGGTTGCTAGGGGCGAAAGTGAAGAAGCCGAATGTGGGGTACTTGCTTAATGGACAAGGTGGTTAAATGTTCTAAAATAGAGATACATACTGCAAATGTACTAAATATCACTTGTTTATATCCCAATAAAAGAAATTAAATAAACTTCAAGGTCAGATCTAGACCATTCTAATAGATTCAAAATCAATCCTTAATAGCCTTTAAACACAACTTTAAGTCAAATAAATAGAAAACAAGTCAGGTATAGAATTAAGTTAGGACCAACAGTAAGTCTCTAATTCACTAAAGCAACATTTTAAAGCAAGTTACTTAATAGTATTTGCCTGTACTGGAAAAAGAAAACTACAAGAGGTTTCTTTGAATTAGGAGAATTTTCAAAAGTTGTACCTGATCCCATCTATCGTCAAAGATGTTGCAGAAATATTGGTGGATATGACACATTTTCTAATTCCAGGTGGAGGTGGTAAAAATATTCTCCTTTGTTGATCTAAAATACATGTAACAAACAAAAATACTGGTTTATAACATGTCCTTGTCACCCTCATACCTTGAAGAGGTCATTTTTTTAATTGAAAGTTATGTTTTCTTCACCTCTTTAATAATCTTAAATATAAAATACAATCTTGCACTGTTAATATTTTTAAGTGGAGTCATAGATGACTATAGTAAAACCACCTCTAGAGCGAACTCCTTTACCTAAGTCCTGGTTCTATTTAAGAATATGTATAAAACTGGATTTCACATATGTGTGTACACACACACACACACACACACACACACACACACACACACACACACACACACACACACACACACACACACACACACACACACACACACACACACACACACACACACACACCAGATAATGTTAATGAATTCAGACTCCCTAAAGCCAATCCATGCACAAATTGAAGACCTTTGGTTCTATTTAAGAATATGTATAAAACTGGATTTCACATATGTGTGTACACACACACACACACACACACACACACACACACACACACACACACACACCACACACACACACACCAGATAATGTTAATGAATTCAGACTCCCTAAAGCCAATCCATGCACAAATTGAAGACCTTAAAGGTTGATGAGCTAGCCGGGCGCTGGTGGCTCAAGCCTGTAATCCTGGCTACTCAGGAGGCTGAGATCTGAGAATCTTGGTTCAAAGCCAGCCCGGGCAGGAAAGTCTGTGAGACCTCTTATCTCCAATAAACCACTAGAAAACCAGAAGTGGTACTGTGGCTCAAGCAGTAGAGCACTGGCCTTGAGCTGAAGAGTGCAGGGACAGAGACCAAGCCCAGAGTTCAAGCCCCACGACCAACCAAAAAAAAACAGAAAAAAGATTGATGAGCTAACACTTTTTGCTTTGGGGGTGAGAGATATGACTGCCTAACTAATAATTACCTCTCAAAAGAAGTAACACCACACTCATTTCCACTAGTGAAGGGTAAGCTCCAGCACCAATGTCTATAATATGGTCTCTTGCACTTCTGTACACTTTATAGCACCAGGAATAAATTAATTCCCCTAAGGAGGGGAGTCTGATTCTCTGGTGAACCCGAAGTAAGGTCCAAGAAGATTTTAAATTTGAAAGCTAGTATACAGGAATAAATAAAAGTAAATTTGTAAACCACAGAGAAGTAACTAAAGGACCCTGAGAGATATTAGCCTAAAAAGAGAAAAGAACAAACTAGTGAGATGTTGAGAGTGTGTCTACATTCTAGGTACTTCTCAGGCCTTAAGAGACATAACTGAAATAAGAAATGGGTTGTCCAAACTCCACTCACCCACCCTCCCCTACCAGATTAAGCAGAAAATATAACAACAGAGTTGGAAGTGTTGGCAAGGAACAAGAGCTAAGTGAAAGTTGGAGAAGGATGAGTATGAATGTGTTCTGCAAAGTGTTAGATTGGTAACAGTAGAGTTGGGAGAAATAGAAAGCATCATAGCATTTTCAAAATGGTAGGACTCAGAAATTATGCCTGTGACAAATTCTAGGATGTTAAATATTTGAAAGGATAGCTGACTTGGGAGTGAGATAAAAGGAAAGATCACAAAACTTCAAAACAAGGGAGTTGGTTAATCCTCTATTTCAGTGATATCCAAAGATTAGAAATATTCCAAGGAGAATACAGGCAAAAGTACTGCAACATAGAAAGAAATTCTTAGTATTTGTGTTTATATTTTTCACAGCATCCTTCTCTCTCTCTCTCTTTCTCTCTCTCTCTCTCTCTCTTTGCCAGTCCTGGGGCTTGAACTCAGGGCCTAGGCTCTAACCCTGAGCTTCTTTTGCTCAAGGCTAGCACTCTACCACTTGAGCCACAGCACCACTTCTGGCTTTTTCTGTATATGTGGTACTAAGGAATTGAACCCAGGACTTCATGCATGCTAGGCAAGCACTCTACCACTAAGCCACATTCCCAGCCCAAACTTTTTATTTTTGTCGGTCATGGGGCTTAAACTCTGGGTCTGGGCGCCGTCCCTCAGCTCTTTAGCTCAAGGCAAGCACTCTACCACTTGAGCCACAGCACCACTTCAGGTTTTCTGGTGGTTAACTGGAGATAAGAGTCTCACTGACTTTCCAGCCTGGGCTGGCTTTGAATCACAATCCTCAGATCTCAGCCTTCTGAGTAGCTAGGATTACAGGCATGAGCCATCGGTGCCCAGCATTCAAAACATTTTGTTTTTTATTATACATTATATATTAGTATAGTAGTATATACATAACTTGGTAAACAAAACTTTTAAAAATGCCTTCCATGTGATTTCCAGAAAATCAGTAGCCAAGAAAATCTTAAAATGGGGCTAGAGGTATTGCTCAAGTAGTACACTGCTTGCTTAGCATGTGCAAAGACCCTAAGTACAATCTCCAGCACAATGAGGGGGAAAAAAAACAACTTAAGGGCTGGGAAGGTGGCTCAGTGGTAGAATGCTTGCTTTGCATGCATGAGGCCCTGGGTTCGATTCCTCAGCACCACATAAGCAAAAAGAAAAAAGCCGGAAGTGGCGCTGTGGCTCAAGTGGTAGAGCTGCTTGCTTAGCATGTGCAAAGACCCTAAGTACAATCTCCAGCACAATGAGGGGAAAAAAAAACAACTTAAGGGCTGGGAAGGTGGCTCAGTGGTAGAACGCTTGCTTTGCATGCATGAGGCCCTGGGTTCGATTCCTCAGCACCACATAAGCAAAAAGAAAAAAGCCGGAAGTGGCGCTGTGGCTCAAGTGGTAGAGCGCTAGCCTTGAGCTGAAGAGCTGAGGGACAGCGCCCAGGCCCAGAGTTCAGGCCCCACGACCGGACCCAAAAAAAAAAACTTAAAAACTTAAGTGAAAAATTGTTTTCAAGTAAACTTACAAATATTCATGTGCAAAGTAATAAAACAAACCAAAGTTGAACTATTTCTAGTAAGAAAGAAAAGAATGGCATAGATAAGCAATTTTAAACTAGGTCAACCACCTGATTTTACAGCCGAGAAAACTCAAACCCAGGGAAAGGAGATGAAGTGCAAGGTCCAAGATTTACATATTAACAGGCAAACAAACTTAACAGAGTTACATGATACTTCTTTACATCATTCTAAAATTAATTTGTCAAATAAAAAAGTGCTAGAAAGGTGACTTGGAAAATCGGTATTGTATCCAGCTACTTGGGAAGTTAAAGCAAGATGATTTCTTGAGCCCAAGTGTCTGGACAACATTAAAAAATAAACCACAATAAAAAAATATAGGAAAAAATGTATTATTCAGGCTTTGGAGAACATGATGAAAAGTTTAACCATGAATTTTTAGGCATTTCTATACATAGATAGTAGCCTACTTCTTCTAGATGGTTCAGATGACTAATATACTACTGTATAGTTTATGTTTATGAATTTATTATCTATTTATTCACTACAGGTAACTTCATGAGGACAAAAGCTATCTTTTAAGGCATATCCTAAGTACCTAGATAAATGTCTGCCTCATTTTAAGTTCTCAATAAATGGTTATTGAATAATTGATTAAAATTTTAGTAGATAAATAAACATTAAGGTTCTACCTTTAAAACTCTACCATAACATTTTGTAAAGTTCGGAATGTCTTTCTTTTTTTTGCTGGTAGTGGGGCCTGAACTTGGGGCCTGGATGCTGTCCCTCAGCTCTTCAGCTCAAGACTAGCACTCTACCACTTGAGCCACAGTGCCACTTTCGGCTTTTTCTGCTTATGTGATGCTAAAGAATCGAATCCAGGGCCTCATGCATGCAAGGCAAGCATTCTACCACTGAGCCACCTTCCTAGCCCCTATGAAAGTCTTTCTAAACTCGTCATGATGATACATAAGTGAGGAGGTAGAGGCACACAAGCATCACAAGTTCAATGCCAGCCTATGCTACATAATTCCAAACCAGCCTGGGATATACAGTGACAATATTATCTCAAGCTACATCTCCACAAAAAAAACAAAGCAATGTCCTTTCTGAACATATTTACACAAAATCAATACGTTTTTTAATCAATCCATTGCTAAAAGATTTGTTTTATATAGCCTTCAGTTTAAGCAAAATTCATGACATCATTTTATTCAACACAAAATTAAGTCTTGAAACTACTGTTTAAAAAAAACAACTGTTTCACATTTTAAATTTCTCCCACATACTTTACACCATATTTCAGTTACAAACACAAGCCAATTTTGTTTTTAAAGGAATTGAAAATGATAAATATCGATATTCTTAAAGTGAGTTTTCACTCTCCAGGCAGAAGAGAGGAAAATAAACGAATGTTTTTCACTAAAAGAAAGCAATTCTCAATACTTCCTTTATGATTATTCTATCTCAGAGCCTGATAAGGAATTACAATGTTATTAGTAAGGAGAGTAAAAAGTTGCCATAGAGACAGAAAGACTATCAAGAAACGAAGGTATTGGGTAATGTTCCTACAGAAGATATATAAATATATATTTGGCAACTGAATTGTCTTCATAAAATATCTCATCCCAAATATTGTTTTCCCCTCGCCCAAATCACAAAAGAGTGCTGATGTATATGTATATGTGAATAGGAGAAATATAACAATGCAATAAACTTCAAAATTGTCAAAGGGAAAAAAGATTTAGAAGCAAACAGGTAAAAAACACTGTCTAGCTCAAACCCTGCCTTGACATGTAGAAGTCATATTAGGGGGAGTAAACAATGACTTAAGGCTGGACACTGGGAGCTCATATTCCCCTGGAGGATGAGATCTAAGGATCACAGTTCAAAAGACAGCCCAGTCTGGCACTGGTGGCTCACTCCTGTAATCCTAGCTACTCAGAAGGCTGAGATCTGAGGATCACAGTTCAAAACCAGCCCAGGCAGGAAAGTCCGTGGGACTCTTATCTCCAATTAACCACCAGAAAACCAGAACTGGAGCTGTGGCTCAAGTGGTAGAGCGCCAAGGGACAGCGCCCAGGCCCAGAGTTCAAGCCCTACAACCGACCAAAAAAAAAAAAGAAACTAAAAATATGGGGAACAGAAACAATCTAACAGCAGAATAACTGGTACCCTGAAACAGAAAAACAACAAACTATATTCAATGACTCTATATAAGAATTTCCTTGACCCAGAGTTCAAGCCCCACGACTGGGGGAAAAAAAAAAAAGAATGTCCTTGAGATGAATTGGAGGCTGCAGATCAAAAAGACCACAGTAGAAATTTTCTTCATGTTTGTGATGGTGACTGTTCAATAGGAATATACATGGTCAAAATTCAATATGTTGTACACTTAAAACAATAATTTTGTATGTATATTATTATTGTATGTAAATTATATCTCAATAACTTGATTTCAAAAATAAGTACATCAAATTTCAAGAGATTTTAATACCAAAAATCCCTAACTGAAACTCCTGAAGTTGTGGAAAAAAACAGAAAATTTCAGGCAATCAGACAGAAAAAACAAATCACTTACAAGGAAGAGAAAAAAAATCAGGCTGGCCTCAGACTTCTCCGCAGCAACATTCAATGCCAGAAGACAACTGGATAACGTCTACCAAGTTCTAAGGAAAAGAAAGTGTGACCCAAGAACATAAAGCCCAGCCAAGAAGTAGTTTAAATATAAAGGCAAAAGCCACACATTCTCAAACATAAAAAGAGAGTACAGAACTCACATTTTGAAAAAAAGGAAGGATTAAAATACAGCTAACCTAAATGACTGAAGAATATGGGAAAACATATTAAAAGGATTAATTGTGAGTACTGAAGATATCTGAACAATAACATGAACTAACAAAAATCAGACCGAGAAGATACAGAGGATGAAAGGTGATTTTTGTCCTCATCTTTTACATTGGAGAATTGACAGTATAAGATCCCCAGTCAAATATATCTTTAAAGACAGAAACAAGACATCTTAACATTTTTCATGTTTTTAATCTTTAATAAAAAGATTATTTTATGTGGTAAACATCAAACAATCTCTCTAAGTAAATTCAAGGAAAAGTAAATACTTAAAAAAAAAACAAATATAATCTCACTTAAAAGTATTTTTTTTTTTTGAGACAAGTCTTGCTATAATAAGCAAAGCTAGACTTAAACTTGCCTTTCTGGCTGGGAAGTTGGCTCAGTAGTAGAGTGTTTGCCTTGCATGCATGAGGCCCTGGGTTCGATTCCTCAGTACCACATAAGCAGAAAAAAACCAGAAGTGGTGCTGTGGCTCAAGTGGTAAAGCACTTGCCTTGAGCTGAAGAGCTGAGGAACAGTGCCTAGGCCCAGAGTTCAGCCCTCACGACCGACAAAAAAACAAACAAAAAAAAACTTGCCTTTCTCCTGTCTCTGCCTTCCAAGTGCTGATATTACAGGCATTGCCACTATGCCTACCTTTAACAAAGTATTTCAATCAAGGTTTGTATCTACTTATGCTTCTATATATGTACACATACACACATAGAAATGTATGAATAATGTTTTTCCTGTTACACATAAAGCTATTTCTAGTGGAATAATTTGAGGTATTATCTTTACTTTTTATCTATGAAATTAAGTGTACAGGGCTGGGAAGTTGGCTCAGTGGTAGAGCGCTTGCCTTGCATGCCTGAGGCCCTGGGTTCGATTCCTCAGCACCACATAAGCAAAAAGAAAAAAGCCGGAAGTGGCGCTGTGGCTCAAGTGGTAGAGCGCTAGCCTTGAGCTGAAGAGCTGAGGGACAGCACCCAGGCCCAGAGTTCAGGTCCCACAACCGGACCCCAAAAAAAAAAAAAGAAATTAAGTGTACATGTTGAATTGTCTTTAATAAAAACAGTATATTTATTTCTCTCAAACAAGTAATTTTTCTTAAAGAAAACTAGAGGAAATACACTAAGACATTGTTAATTTTGTACAGTGCAAGTAAGTCTTTGGTCTTTTTTTACGCTTTAAAATTTTTTGCCAAGATAAAAAAGAAACACAAAATAGCATAAATATATAATCCCATTTTGCTTAAAAAAAACTAAACAATAAAATGAATTTTAATATATAAAGAAAAGGTTCAGGACAATGTCTCCAATGTATGTCAAAAATGTTAACAGTGATTACTACTTGGTAGGATCTTTGTGATTTTAAATATTTTCCTTATTTTATTTACTTGCCATATAATTCATAATTTTTTTATTTAAGAGATTCTACAAGGAAAAAATGATTCAACAGAGTAAAAGTTTTTGCAGGAATATCACTAGCCTTTTTCTCTCCCATCTGGTTCCTTTTCTTTGTATATTCTAGAAATACAGATATTGTTTTATCACCCTCTACTGATTAATCACTTATCAAATGCATTAATGCCATGTGCCTCTTTCTGTAAATAAGAAGCCTGATTATCTGTAAATAAGAAGTCTCATTATAGAACCATATAATGTGCCATATGTTCTTCATTTTTCTAGAGAAAAAAGAAGCTATGGTTTTTATAACCTTTCTAAAGGCACATGAACCTTCCCAACCCTCCCAAAAGGCTAAGAAGCATTAAATTTCAAATGATTACTTTCAGTGCTAAAATTCTCTAATTCCATGTAAATATTTGTGCTTTATAAAACGTACATTTCAGTTTAGTATTTTGTGAGATTTAGTTTGCCTACATCCACATTTATAAAAAAAGCTGCATAAGCCCACAAAAACAAGCAAGTTATAAGGAAAATGTATGAGAGCTATAGTGTTTAAAACATAAAAGAATTTAGAAGAAAATAAAGTTCTGGAATTCAGTTAAATAAAGTGAGTATGATTCAACATACAGTACAGAATACTTGCCCTCAAGAAGTTTACAATTTCATAGAGGGCATAAGACAATTATAACACAGGGTAGAATGTGTTAAGTGTAACAGAGATACAAGAAAGCAAGAGAAGTTCAAATGAGGAAAAGATCAAAGTATTGTGTGAGGAAGAAAAACAGGAAAGGTTTTTATGGAGTTGACTACACTAGTGAAGTGAAACAGCAGGATTTCAGCCAGTGAGAAGGAAGGAGGAAAAATGGATGGCAGTTCAAGATAAGGAAACCGCAAAAGCAGAATCACAAAAAGGATGAGGGAAGAAAAACAAAAACAATTCCTACCCTGATAGAACATTAGTGATAGCTATGTGTAGTCCAGATTAGGGATTCAATCATAAAATCAATATAATCTAATATAATCTCCATATTTGACAGATGAAAATTTTGGTTGTCAATTCGGAAAATATTTTAAAATGTGTCTTTAAAACAGCCACTCTCGGGGCTAGGAAGGTGGCTCAGCGGTAGAGTGTGCTTCCCTCACATGCATGAGGGCCCTGGGTTCGATCCCTCAGCAACACCTAAACAGAAAAGGCCAGAAGTAGTGCTGTGGCTCAAGTGGTAGAGAGCCAGCCTTCAGCTGAAGAGCTGAGGGACAGTGCTCAAGCCTAGAGTTCAAGCCCCACGACTGACAAAAAAAAAAAAAAAAAAAAAAAAAAAGCCACTCTCATAGCTAGCCTAGAAGAAAAAAAAAAAAAAAATATATATATATATATATATATATATATTATATACATATGTATATATACATATAATATCTACTTCAGCCAGGCACCAATGGCTTAAAACTATAACCCTAGAAATTTAGGAGGCTGAGATCTGAGGATCTCTGTTCAAAGCCAGCCAGAAGCAGACAAATCTGTAAGACTCTTATCTTCAATTAACCAGGAAAGCAGGAAGTAGAGGCATGGCTCAAGTAATGTGCCAGCAAGCAGTGGAAAAAGCCAAGCAGGAGGCCCTAATTTCAAGCCCTAGTTGGCACAAAAAAATTAAATAAAAATAGTTAATAAATAGTTAATGGGCCGGGCGTTGGTGGCTCACACCTGTAATCCTAGCTACTCAGGAGGCTGAGATCTGAGGATCGCGGTTCAAAGCCAGCCCGGGTAGGAAAGACTGTGAGACTCTCATCTCCAATAAACCACCAGAAAACCAGAAGGGGCGCTGTAGCTCAAGTGGTAAAGCGCTCACCTTGAGCTGAAGAGCTGAGGGACAGCGCCCAGGCCCAGAGTTCAAGCCCCACGACCGACCAAAAAAATAAATAAATAAAATAAATAAATAAATAGTTAATGGCCAGGTGCTGGTGCCTCATGCCTGAGATCCTTAGCTACTCAGGAAGATGAGATCTGATGATTCAAGTTTGAGGCCAGCCAGGGAGGGAAAAAGTCTGTAAGACTCTCATCTCCAATCAATTAGCAAATGCTGGAAGTAGCGTTGTGGCTCAAATTGGGAGTGTTAGTGTTAAGCAAAAATAAAAAGCTCAGGGACAGCACTCAGGTCTTGAATTCAAGCCCCAGGACCAGCACAAAAATAATAAAATGTTGAACAGTGTTGAACCCCTTTTTTACAGGAAACAGGCAAGAAACCACTGTTCTCCTCCCTCTCAAGTAAACTTTTATGTCCCAAAAGCATAGGAAATCAGTTTACCTTTGTTAGTGCTCTTGGAAATCAAAAGGGAAACTAAAATAAACAACTATTCAGCAATAGCTCTGTTCACACCCAATCACACAGCTCTACCATTCATAACATAAGAAATTACATATACTGGGAAATAAGGCTAAATGCCAGTTATAGTCATGCTGGAAGGAAAATGAAAGAGAATATTAAGTTGGCATTTTAATTCCATTGGAAGTAGGGAACAGCTGTCAATACTAGAAGACTAACAAAACCAGAGTTACGTTCTTGGAAAATTATGCTTACCATTTCAGGGAGGACAGTAAATTAAATGAGGAAAAATAAGTCAGCAGAATATAGAAACAACTCAGGAAAGCTAAATGAGGATCCCAACTCTAGCAATGCATGAATAAAGGAGGAAATGAAGTAGACAAAACAACAGTAAAAGAACATCTAACTGTATAACTTGCCACTTGCACAGATTCAATGATCTGGGGTGATATGATACACAGACCAAAAAGGCCATTTAGGAGACACAGGAGGTTCAAGGTAGGGGAGTGAGACTGAAAAGACAGTGCTCATGAATCATCCATCGAAGTGAAAGATGAATTCTTGAAGACAACCACTCAAAAGCAGAAACTAAGAAAACAAGAAGATAAAGATATCTTAAAGTTATGTTTGGGGAGGACAACCTTGCCAAAGAGGAACTGCTGGCAACTACCTCAGGGAAGGAGTAGTCCAAAGAACCAGATAATTAAATATTATCCCAGAGGAAAGAACTTCAAGCCATTACCACTGTATTACAAAGTGAAAATACAAACATACAGAGGGGTGAGATTTGAGAAACAAGCTGTCACTAGAGCCTTTAATAATATAAAATTCTTATTTGTGAAAGTTAGTACAGAGACAATAGCAGATACCAATTTACTTTCAGTGTGGCAATAAGATGAAAAAACATTTATTTTATATAGAAAAATATATTTAATAACAAAGCAACCATCGTTTTTTGTTGGGTTTTTTTTTTGGTTGTGGGGCTGGAACTCTGGGCCTGGGTGCTGTCCCTCAGCTCTACAGCTCAAGGCAAGCACTCTACCTCTTGAGCCACAGCACACTTCCAGTTTTCTGGTGGTTTATTGGAGATAAAGAGTTGCACGGACTCTTCTACCCGGGC
The DNA here is from genome assembly GCF_019054845.1 of Dipodomys spectabilis. Lineage (NCBI taxonomy): Eukaryota > Metazoa > Chordata > Mammalia > Rodentia > Heteromyidae > Dipodomys > Dipodomys spectabilis. The sequence goes on from NW_024870681.1 coordinate 10,234,676, forward strand.
TGGCTTTGAACCTCAATCTTCAGATCTCAGCCTCCTGAGTAGCTAGGATTACAGGTGTGAGTGAGCCACCAGCGCCCAGCCATCATGAGTTTTGAACTTAGTTACAAAGTTACTCAGGAAAGAGCCAGCAGATCAAATTCCAGACAACAATGAGAACATTAAATATCTAATAGTGATTTAAAATTCCCTTTTATATGCAGAAAATTGGAGCAAGAGCCTAATATCACATAAGAGACTTCCAAACTAGCACGGGGGCTAAGGTTCTTAACTAACACATATATTCCTAAACTTTAAAATATAAGAACTAAAAACTGCCTAACTCAACAAAAATGAAAGTTATAAAAATCATAAAAGATAAAAAAAAAAAAACCATTTAAATGTTAACCTGAGTCAAAATCCAATAGGCTAATTTCTCTCTTTTTTTTGGGGGGGGGTCCCATTGTGGGGCCTGAACTCTGGGCCTGGGCGCTGTCCCTCAGCTCTTCAGCTCAAGGCTAGCACTCTACTACCTGAGCCACAGCGCCACTTCCGGCTTTTTTCTTTTTGCTTATGTGGTGCTGAGGAATCGAATCCAGGGCCTCATGCATGCAAGGCAAGTGCTCTACCACTGAACCACCTTCCCAGCCCCTAGTTTTACACATCAAATTCCATTAATTAAAAAAAAAGAACTTACAAATTCTAACTTCAATGAGCACCAGTGGCTTACACCTGTAAACCCAGCTATTCAGAAGGAATACAGTTTGAAGCCAGCCAACTCTTATTTCCAACTAATCACAGAAAAAAAGGGAAGTGGTGCTGTGGCTCAAGTGGTAGAGTGCTGGCCTGGAGCAAAAGGCGCTCAGGGACTGTGCCCAGGCCCACAGTTCAAGCCCCAGGAGTGGCAAAAAAAAAAAAAAAAAACCCAAAAAACCAAAAACCAAAAACCTAACCTCAACAATATTAGGAGCAAATATGAAAATAAGAGTTAACATACGATTCCTTTTTTTTTTTCTTTAGAATAAAGTTGATTTGAAAGTGAATGAGCCAGGTAATTGTGGCTCAAGCATGTAATCTTTTTTTTTTTGGTCAGTCATAGGCCTGAACTCTGGGCCTAGGCACTGTCCCTCAGCTCTTTAGCTCAAGGCTAGCGCTCTACCATTTGAGCCATAGCGCCACTTCCGGCTTTTTCTGCTTATGTGGTGCCAAGTAATCAAACCCAGGGCCTCATGCATGCAAGGCAAGCATTCTACCACTGAGCCACCTTCTCAGCGCCTGTAATCCTATCTACTCAGGAGGCTGAGATCTGAGGATTGCAATTCAAAGCCAACCTAAACAGGAAAGTCCAGAAGCCTTTCATCTCCAATTAACCAACAGAAAACCAGAAGTGGCATTATGACTAAAAATGGTAAAGAGCTAGTCTTAAGCAAAAGAGTTCAGGGACAGTACTCCAGGCCCTGCCCTTCAACTGACCAAAAAAAAAAAGTGAATGAATAACCATGAAAGTAGCAAAAGCTCTCCATCAGAAGTGTCTGAAAAGGGGGCTGGGAAGGTGGCTCAGTGGTAAAGCGATTGCCTTGCGTGCATGAGGTCCTGGGTTCAATTCCTCAGCACCACATAAGCAGAAAAAAAAAGCCGGAAGTGGCGTTGTGGCTCAAGTGGTAGAGTGCTAGCCTTGAGGTAAAGAGCTGAGGGACAGCGCCCAGGTCCAGAGTTCAAGCCCCACGACCGGATCCCTCCCAAAAAAAAGAAGTGCCTGAAAAGAAGTCTCTACATATGATCTTTGCATTTTGAAAAAAAAGATCATTCTTGAAGTACAGACTAATTGATGGCTAACTAAAACAGGGGAAAAAATCCACTATGTTTAGTCCTAGATATATTTGGATATATATGTGTAAAAATTCTGAAGCAAGGGCAAATTATGTTTGATTTGCGCTACTACTGAGAAATTATCATCCTTAAAAAATCACCACCACTATTTCTGTTCTGCTAAAACATGACATAGCCTAACTTAATAACATAAAAGGGTTATCTAAGGTTCTTCTCTTGAGGAATGATACCTCTCTTAATGTCTTATTTCATGATCTTGGTTATGATCTGTGTCTTAGTAACAAAAGCAAGGTCAGTTGTTGAAATTTGTTACCTAAACACTTAAGATCCATATACTTTCTGTTGGGTGTACGTATGTATTTATATATTTCAATAAAGAGCTTTCAGAACCAGTCATATTTTCTATCCAAGTAAAGATTTACCTGTAGTCATAGATCCATAACACGGCAATATTAACAAGCCATCTAGAGTGGTATCTTGAACATCATAATCATAATCAACAGACTCTGCCATTTGAAAAAGTAACTCACAACTTTTTTCAATTTCAAACTGCCCTGAAATAGGAAGGAAGAATAACTTCAGCAAATGAACAGAAAAATTTATTTAAAGTATTTTTGAAGTCTGCATTAAAATTAGTCTTTCCTAATAGTTTCAATTAATCAGTCATTTGATCTACAGTACATAAACACATTAGATGTATCAAACCTCATCAATAAAACTGAAAGCAGTTGGGAACCTGTGATTCACACCTAGCAACTCAGGAGGCTAAGATCTGAGGATCCTGGTTCAAGGCCACCCTAGATTTGTGAGACTCATGTCCAATTAGGCACCAAAAAAACAGAGGCAGACCTGTGGCCTAAGTGATAGTGCACTAGTTTTGAGCAAAAAGCTGATAGTGCCTAGGTCCTGAGTTCTAGCCCTAGAGCTGGCTCTCTATCTTCTCATTCTCACTCTGTCTCTGTCTCTGTCTCTCACACACACAGACACACAGACACACATACACACCTGAAATCAAAAATACACCAGTTTGAAGGGTAAAATTTCTAAAGAAAAAGTGTTTATCACCTTCAAGCCTTTCTCCTTGGTAAGACCAAATTTACCATTGTATAGATAAGGGAAACATCCAGGAGACACTGAATTTAGGTATTTCAAGTAAGTAGTAACTTCCAAAAGGAAAACAAATTGTTATAATGTCTCACTTCTGACATTAACACAAGGCAGAATAGGAGATGAACTATAATATGACTTAAAAACACGACTCTTTCCTACTAGCAGGACAATACTACTTAAAAAGATACACTAGTTGAGGATGTAACTGTTTTAAGAAACTCAAAAAATACGGCCTAAGTTTCACCATAATACATGGATTCCATACTTAATGTACAGCTATTATCTAGTATCATTCCACTACTCAAAGCAGAAAGAAACTGGTAGGATGTCATTTACCAGTTAATTAGTCTTTACAAAAGTGTCCGTGTAGGGCTGGGAAGGTAGCTCAGTGGTAGAGTGCTTGCCTTGCATGCATGAGGCCCTGGGTTCGATTCCTCAGCACCACATAAGAAAAAAGCAGGAAGTGGCACTGTGGCTCAAGTGGTAGAGCGCTAGCCTTGAGCTGAAGAGCTGAGGGACAGCGCCTAGACCCAGAGTTCAGGCCCCACAACCAGACCCAAAAAAAAAAACCAAAAACAAAAACAAAAGTGTCCGTGTATTTCACATTTTTACTAATAAATTTGGCATTCTGTATACTATCTAATCTATCCAGATGGTAATAAACAGGGCAAAAGTCAAGAAAAGAGTACCCATGGGGCTGGGAAGGTGGCTCAGTGGTAGAGTGCTTGCCTTGCATGCATGAGGCCATATAAGCAGAAAAAGCCAGAAGTGGGGCTGAGGCTCAAGTAGTAGAGTGCTAGCCTTCAGCTGAAGAGCTCAAGGACAGCACCCAGGCCCAGAGTTCAGGCCCCACAACCGACCAAAAAAAAAAGAAAGAAAGAAAAGAGTACCCATCCCAAAAGAGGTAGTACTCTACTTGGGTGTCACATCCACTATTTACAAATAGTAAATATTAGCCAGGCATAACAGTATGCACCTGCTCTACCAGCTCCTTGGAGAATGAGGTGGGAGGACTGCTTGAGCCCAAAAGTTCAAAGTCAGTATAGACAACAGAGCAACACCAAATGTAAAATACATACATACATACACACACACACGCACACACATATGACATTGTACAATCTGATATGGAATGTTTACCTGTCAGAAACACTAAGATATCTCCAGCCATTTCATTCAAATGAATATCCATGGTCACTTTTACAATCTAAAACATTAAAAAACAGAGAACAAATGAATTACCAAACTACTCAATTAACAAAAATTACAGATTCAAATAAAAGACATAAAAAGATGTCAAGTAATACCGCTTGAATATATGCAGTATTTTCTCTGTCTCGTGGGCCAATCAAATTGCAGAATTTCTCTCTGACTGGATAAAGCCTTCCAGGTATGTCAAATATAGGACAATTTCCAAAGAACGCAGAAAGCTTGGCTAACTCCATAGTTGCTGACATTATTACCACTTTTAAATGTTCCTTCCTGTTTGGAGACTTCTCTTGAAATAGCTTCTTTAATAAACCAAATAAAATATCCTGAAAGAAAAGTAAGTCTATTAAGTCACAAATAAACTTAACAGTCAATCTATTTTAAGTACATGGCTATCCTAAATCAAGTAATTTCTATTTCAACAGATTACAATGTAAGTAAGAGGTGCCAATTCTCTGTACAATAAAAGCTACCCAATCAAAGAACTACTTGTTAATAAAAACAGATAAGCAAACATTAATACTCACTGTAGTTAGAGTTCTCTCATGAGCTTCATCCAAAATTATGACACTGAATTTGGTAAGATTTGGATCTCCCAGAATATGTTTCAGTAAACACCCATCTGTCATGTATTTGATTGCTGTTTCCTAATGTTAAAAAAACCGCAGAGCAAATCAATTCTCAACATCACAAATATGTAGCACTACTTCCTCAACTAAATTCTAACCCCACATACAGACAGTCAGTGATCAAATCAATATGACTGAAACAAGCTCCTAAAATAGTATAATAGTTATGGTCAATTATGAAACATGATTTATATAGCTAAGGACCTAACAGCCTTAAAAACAAAAAGGAAAGCTAACTTTATTAAGTTATCATTTTTCCATTGACTTCAAAAATTGATTTGATAAAATACAATGCCTTTGCACAACTGAAGATAATTAAAAAAAGAAAAAATACAAACACTATATGAACTCTTAAACATGCTAAGTGAAATAAGCAACAGAAAATACAAAATATTGTGCGATTTCACTTATGAAATTCCTGGAGTAGACAAATTTCTAGAAAGTAGTCCAAACGGTAGAGAGGCTGGGGAGTAGGAAGTTTTAATTTATTGTTAAACACATACAGTTTCTATTTGGCATGATGAAAAATTCTGAAAATACTGAACAAAATTCGGAAAATACACAACATTGAATTGTGGATGTACCTAATGCCATAGGATTATACACCAACAAATGACTGAAACAGTAAATTTTAGGTTATATACTTTTAACAACATTAAAGAAAATTTTAGGTTCAAGCATAACCCACATATGGGCTTTATGGCTTTAAAATAGTGAAATAAGAGAGTCCTAAGAAAAATAAACATTATTTTTACTTATGAACTGAGAGAAAAAATGGGTTAAATATCAGATACCTCGGAGCTAAAGCATTAACAATGTTTTAATTCTAATCTAGGGCTTTGTTTCTTTAAAATAAATATGGAAAGCCATGCACTAGTAGCTCATGCCTATAATCCTACTCAAGAGGCCGAGATCTAAGGATCACCATTCAAAGCCAGCCTAAGCAAGAAAGTCCGTGAGACTCTTATCTCCAATTAACCACCAGAAAAACCGGAAGTGGGGCTGTGGCTCAAGTGGTACAGCGCTCGCCTTGAGCTGAAGAGCTGAGGGACAGCACCCAGGCCCAGAGTTCAAGCCCCACGGCCGACCAAAAGAAAAAAAAAAAGAAAAAAATGGAATTTTGAAATTTAAAATGTTTCATAAAACATCGTGGTACATGCCTATATCCCAGCTAAGGAGGCAGAAGCAGGAGGATCACTACAAAGTGAGTTCAAAATCAGCCTGAGCTACATTGTAAGATCCTGCCTCACAAAACTAAGGGCTGGGATTTAGCTCAGTGGGAGAGAGCTATATATACTATATATAATGTACATTATATATTAGATAGTCTATATGACATAAAATATATTATATATTTGGCATTTTTCATAACATTAAAAACCCTATCATAACTTTTTCCATTTTAAGTCACAGTACTTAAATATAAACAACTTTTATACCTTAGAGCTGCAATCATCAAAACGAACTTGGTATCCTACTTTGGATCCCAAAGCACATTTCATTTCTTCAGCAACCCTCTGAGCAACTGATATGGCAGCTACTTTTCGTGGCTGAGTCACACCGATCATACCATGCTGTGAAAACCCTACCATAACCAGAAGTTTAAAAAGAAGAAAAAAAGTTAGTTAGTGATATCTTCTTCCTACTAGAACAAAATTATTTCTGATCAATCAATACAAGTGATTCGAATCCTTGCAAAAGAAAATCCTATTGTACTACATTTGCATCACAGATATTTAGGTATTAATTAAAAACAAGAATGCATCAAGAATATATATATTTGAGGGTAAGAGACATAGCTCAATGGTAGAGGTGCTTAGCAAGTACAAGGTCTGTGTTCAAACCCCAGAACCCCCCCCCCACACACATGCACACACATGAGTGTGCACATGCACACATACATATACACTTCCATTCTAAAAGTATATTTATCTTTTGCCAGTCCTAGAGATTGAATTCAGGACGTGGGCACTGTCCCTGACCTTCTTCTTTTACTTAAGGCAAGCAATCTACCACTTGAGCAAGAGTGCCACTTCCAGCTTTTTGCTTATGTGGTACTGAGGAATCAAACTCAGTGCTTCATGCATACTAGGCAAGCACTCTATCACTAAGCCACATTCCAAGCCCTAAAGGTATATATTTTAATTATGTTTGAGTTTTTCTTTTTTTTTCTTTCAACTTTCCTTATAATACTTACTTGACTTTTTTTTTTTTTTTTTTTTTATGAGAACGTAGGAGGAGGTAAGAAGCGTGTTAGAGGAAGAGGCATGGGATGTGTATGGGGTGGGGGTGAGGAGGACACGAGATAAGAACATTCAGAGGCAGGGGGCAATAAGGGTCTCTTAAAAGCTGTTACTGGGCTGGGAAGGTGGCTCAGTGGTACAGCGCTTGCCTCGCATGCATGAGGCCCTGGGTTCAATTCCTCAGCACCACATAAGCAAAAAAAAAAAAGCCAGAAGTGGCACTGTGGCTCAAGTGTTAGAGCGCTAGCCTTGAGCTGAAGAGCTGAGGGACAGCACCCAGGTCCAGAGTTCAGGCCCCATGACCGGACTCCCCAAAAGCTGCTACCTTGGCCCAGACTTTTTGGGCTGACTTTGAACTACAATTGTCAGATCTCAGCCTCCTGAGTAGTTTAAGATTATAGGAATGAGCCACTGGTACTGACTTAAAGTAACTTCTTTTTTTTTTTTTTTTTTTAATTTTTTTTTTTTTTTAATTGTAAAGCTACTATACAGAGGGTTACAGTTACATGAGTGAGGTTATGAGTACACTTCCTCTTGAACATTGTTACCCCCTCCATTGCTTTCCCCCTACCATCCCCTCCCTCCCTCCCTTCCCCGAGGTTCTTTTTTTTTTTTTTTTTGATTGTGATTAAATGATTACATAATTTCAAAGTCACAAGTTCATTCTAACTTCCCTGGCTTACTTGACTTTTTTAGACAAGTTCTCACTATTTCCCCGATAGGCTTCGAGTTCCTAGACAAATCAGTTCTCCTACCTCAGTCTCTTAAGCAGCTGAAACTACAAGTGCACACTACCACAACTGGCAAAGAATTTTGAAACCTAGAAATCCATAAAATACTACACACTTCCTAAAATAAAGGAAAAATTTTGTTCCCCCCCCAAAAAATCCTGGATTTAAATATACTACTTGCAGGCACATTATATTATTCATTTTCTTGTAGGTTTGTTATACTATTCATTTTCTCTGGAAATGGAGATTCATCTTACAATTGATTATACCTTTTTTTTTTTTTTTGGTCGGTCATGGGGCTTGAACTCTGGGCTTGGGTGCTGTCCCTCAGCTCTTCAGCTCAAGCCGAGCATTCTACCACTTGACCCACAGCGCCACTTCTGGTTTTCTGGTGGTTAACTAGAGATATGAATCTCACCGACTTTCCAGCCCTTTTTTAAAAATAGGGGGTAGAACTCAGGGCCTAGCACTTGATAACCAACTGAGCCACACCTTAGTTCTTTTTTTTTTTCTTTTTTTCTTTTTGCTGGTCCTGGGGCTTGACCTTGGCCTGGGCACCGTCCCTGAACTTCATTGTGCTCAAGGCTAGCATTCTACCACTTGAGCCACAGTGTACTTCTGGCTTTTTCTGAGTAGTTTATTAGAGATAAAGAGTCTCATGGATTTTCCTACCCAGGCTTCAAATTATGATCCTCAGATCTCAGCCTTCTGAGTAGCTAGTATTACAGGCATGAGCCACCTGTGCCTGGCTTACACATCCTAGTTCTTGATGTTACTTTTTCTTCCTACTAGTATACAAGTTAGTGGTATGATTTAATGGCTGGCAACTTGAGTTTGATACATCATGCTAAGAAATATTATTGAACTATATCCTATATAATAAAGTTCTTTACCAATATTACAGTAGAAACTTTTTTCATACTGAACAGAAAGCCTAGGATTTTTTGTTTTGTTTTATTTTGTTTCTGTCAGTCATGGGGTCTGAACTCAGGGCCTGGACACTGTACCTGAGCTTTCACTCAAGGCTAGCAGTCTACCACTTTGAGCTCAGCGCCACTTCTGTTTTCTGTGTGGTTAATTGGAGATAAGAGTCTCACAGGGATTTTTTTTTGCATGGGCTGGCTTTGAACTGCGATCCTTACATCTCAGCCTGAGTAGCTGGGATTACAGTCATGAACCACCAGTGCCAGGCTCATTTTGTTTTGTTTTTGGGGCAAATTCTTACTATGTATCCCAGACTGCCCTAGAATTTTCAATCATTCTACCCCAACTCCTGAGTCCCGGGATTATACAAGTTTGCAATACTGTGCCAAGCTCCCTTATGGGTTTTATATGTTAGCTAGCCTAGTCCTGGCAGAATCAAGAAATAAACAGTTATCTGATAATGCTCTAGAGAAAGAACCAATAAAAACTAATGTCAGCAACAGATATCAATACATTCCTTCCTCCTCAATATTACTTCAATACCAAATGGCTAATACCCTAATGCAAGAGAGCCACAGTCTACAGAAGAAAATTAACACATTCCTTTCATTCTCCTATGATTACTGTAATTAAAGCAGAAATATCTGTCATCCCAACTAATTCCTGAATTTGAAATAAGGCCATAAAGAAGCAAAGGATCGGGGCTGGGAAGGTGGCTCACATGCCTTGCATGCATGAGGCCCTGGGTTTGACTCCTCAGTACTACATAAGCAGAAAAAGCCAGAAGTGGTGCTGTGGCTCAAATGGTAGAACAATAGCCTTGAGCTGAAGAGCTGAGGGCCAGCAAGCTCCCAGGCCCAGAGTTCAGGCCCCATGACTGACAAGACAAAAAAAAAAAAAAGAAGAGGCAAAGGATTGTAATCTCAGCTACTCATTAAGTGGAAATTGAGTAGATTATGCTTCAGGGCTAGTCTGGGAGGGGAGGAAGGAACTAGTAAAACCCTATCTCAACAATTAAGCTAGGCATAAGTAGTGTGCACCTTTAAGTCCAGCTAGGCAGCAGAATGTGAATATAAGGATCAAAGTATGAGACTAGACTAGGCAAAAAAGGACGAGATCCTACCTGAAAAATAATCTAAAGGGAAAAAGTCAGCAATCATAAAGTCCTAAATACAAACCCAAGTACTACTCTAAAAAAAGAGCTGCAAAGGAGATAATATTAGAGTTCGAATTATAAAACAACAATGGGCATTTGCACAGTACAGAAGTCTATTATCCTTAAAATGGGTATTTTTTTAAATACTTCCAAAGTCACCCAGAATAAAATTTTACCTGCTTCATATAGATACTTTGGGAGCTGAGTTGTTTTACCACTTCCAGTATTTCCAGTAACAATAAGGAATGAATTGTCCCTTACAGCTTGAATAAGCTTTTTTCTTTGTTTCTGAATAGGAAAAGTTGGAGTAGTTCCTCCCTCTTGTGATGTGCATCCTTTCTCCTCTGTCATAACAGAAAAAAATAATTGCACAATTAAAAGACCTATGAAGATATCTGATAATTTCTTAGAACTGCAAAGGCATCGAATTCTAGGGTTGGAAGGGATCAATCCATGACTTTCCAGTTACATCATCTACGAACAATTCACTGGAAGAGGTTTATAAGCTTGAAATAACTTTTTGGTGAAATCAAACTTCAGGCTTTGTTCATACCTAACTCAAAAGTACTTGACAAAGTGGGTTTGGCACAAGGCAATGCATGTGCAAGCATTACCTACACAGACGCACAAAACCCCAATTTTCTTAAACAATAGACCAAGAGCTAGAACACCGCAGAAAACTCTCAGCTGAATTGGAAGGCACCTGTGTTTGCTTCTGATTCATGGTTCAAGTTAGGTCCCTGTTCAGAGTGACTGATATCCCAGAAGGCCAAGTGGTGGGTAACCATGGAAACTGGCTCCTGGAAACTGGCTCCCTTCATACCGTACCCAAAGGCAGGCTGGCGGCCCGAGGAGGGGGGGGGGGGGTGGATATGAACGGGTAGAGAACAAAGGCTTTAGGAGTCTGTTTAGCAGCAGAACGCATATCGGCGTTTGGGGTTCACTTTTTGTCCCCCCGATAAGGTTTTCTCCCAACTTGGGCTTGGGACCGCCCCCCTCGAAGGCAAAGTGCTCACTAGTCTCAAAGTTCGCCTCAGGCTGGGAGGAACAGGAGGACGCCACGGCTTCGCGCCCCCCCCCCCCCGCGACATTCTTCTCAGCCTACCCCAGGCAGACTTTCAGCCTCCCAACCCTCAGGCCGTAACAAACTCCTGCTGTCTTTCCCCAGCGTTCCCACCCCCCCCCCCCCACTCCGCTCCCCGCCCACGGTTCGCACCTCTATCCGCGATGGAAACCACCGACGGCCGCTCTTCCTGGAGCTCTCTCGACCGCTCACCTTCCTCCTGCCGCCTTGGCGCCCTGCCCGCGACGGCAGGAAACCGGGACATAGACCTGGCCCGGAGCGGAGGTGAGCACGTCCAGTGATGTGAGGAGATTGTGGGGGGGGGTGAGGGTGAGGGGGGGGGGGGGGGAGTGAGCGCAGTCGCGCCCCGATGACGTCAGGCTGTTTACTTCCGCGCGTGCGACTGGAAGCGAAGGGAGGGAGCGCGGCTGGAGGATGACGTGGCGCGCGGTGGCACGCCAGCCGAGGCCCCGCCCCCAGGGCTTTCCCGCCAACCGCCACGTGCCTCCTGCCTCGGGCCGCGAAGCCATACCAAGCACCCTAGGTTTCCGGTTTTCCCTCGTGTTCTGTGCCACGGAGTCTGGGCTTGACACGCTTGAGTCAACAGAACCCTTTGCTGGGGACCCAGTTAAGAGCCATCCTACAGGGAGGCCTTTGCAATTTATGCTCCTCTTTCTCCATCTGAACTGTTCAGGACACACAGTTACTGACTGGTCCTCCAAACTTCTACTTACGGAGGATCCAAAACTTAGGTTCCCCCGTGCTGTTCCTGCACAGAACCCTACATTCTCAGACTTTCTCTTCCCTCTTACTAGACACTAAAGCCCCACTAGAGTCAGAAATTCAGACTACAGCTTCACACCCAGCAAATCGGGGTTCAAGCTGTCAACATTGGTTGAATTTCCTGGGCTTAGATGACTGGATAATTGATCATGGCAACTAAGCCCAATTTGAATAGATGTGCATTCCTCAGAAACCACAATAGCAGAAAAGTTCCAGAGATATACAGCATCTGAGATGGAGTGACTTAAAGGTGCTTTGAGCTGGGTGCCAAGTAGCTCATACATATAATTCAGTCTACTCAGGAGGTTGAGATTTGAGGCTTGCAATTTCTATCACGCCTGGGCAGGAAAGTCTATGAGACTCTTATCTCCAATTAAACACTAAAAAAAGGAGGGGGAGAATAAGAGTAGAAAAGATGAGGAGGAGCTGTGGTAGAGCACCAGCTTAGATTAAAAAAAAAAAGCTAGACTCTGTGTTCAAGCCTTAGTACTAGAAGAAAAAATAAAGTATTTTGAGGCCAGGTCTTCCTGTTATCGAATCGGAAAATTTGTAAAGAGTCAACTGTAACAAAATCAGCACAATGTGAAAAAGATTGTTTCTTAATTTGTTTTTGAGACAGTCTTATTAGTTAGCCCAGACTGACCTTAAATTTGTAATCCTCCTGTAATTCTGGGATTATGAAGTGCATCTTTTCAGCCTTTTAAATGATTTCTACTATTAGAATTAGCCAAATTTTTCTACCAAAAAAGGCAGCTCAAAGCTGACAGTCACTTTAGCCAGGGGCCAGTGGCTTATGCCTATAATCCTAACTTCTCAGGAGGCTGAGATCTGAGGATCGCCGTTCAAAGCCACCTGGCCAGGAAAATATGAGACTTATCTCCAATAAACCACCAGGAAACCGGAAATGGTGCTGTGCCTCAAGTGGTAGAGCACTTGCCTTGAGCTGATGAGCTCAGTGACCGTGCCCAGGTGCAGAGTTCAAGCTCTACGAATGACAACAATTGTCACTTCACCATCAACTCAATGTCCTTACTCTGATCAGGCATCAAAAGACATAAAGTTACTGAAATCCAAAACCTCACTGAAATTTAAAATTTACTTATACCTTTCCCTTTAAAATTGAACAACTCTTGGAAGTTTGTCATAATTTGAATGATACGAACGTGTAACTAATAACTGGGGCACTACACAGAGCTGGAAATAGATATCTCTTTTGCACCAAGGCTCCTAACCCTCTGAATTCTGTTAAGAATTCAAAATACTACAAGCCAGGAACACAAGCCAAAAAAAAAAAGCAGAAATATGCTTTTATTATAGACAAGGAAGGGATTTGTGACCTTAGCAAGTATTTTAGAAGAGACTAGCTACAGTAATCATTTGAAACCAGTGGTAGGTACCATGTAGTAAACAGTAGATAAATGGTTGGTGTAAATCATTTCCTTTGTTCCCTACAAAAACTCAGAGTAATCAGCTATTATTTCTATAGTTTTCAGATATGAGAAAAAAAAATCCCAGGAACTTGCTCATGATAACAAAGAGCTAAAAGGAATTTAAATCACACCGATTACTACTACAAGAGAAGGTTGAATTCTGTAGCTCAAGATGACGATGATTCCAGTCCTGAGGCTTAAACTCAGGGCCTGGACACTATCCCTAAACTTTTTTTTGCTCTAGGCTAGCACTCTACCACTGGAGCCACAGCACCACCTCTAGATTATTCTATTTATGTGACGCTGAGGAATCAAACGCAGGGCTTCATACATGCTAGGCAAGACTCTAACACTAAGCCACATTCCCATCCCTAGCTCTTGCTTTTATTTATTTATTTATTTGCTTGTTTATGTATTCATTTTTGTCGGTTGCAGGGCTTAAACTCTGGGTCTGGGCACTGTCCCTCAGCTCTTCAGCTCCAGGTGAGCGCTCTACCACTTGAGCCACAGCACCACTTCCAGTTTTCTGGTGCTCAATTGGAGATAAGAGTTTCAGGGACATTCTTGCCTGGGCTGGCTTTGAACCATGTTCCTCAGATCTCAGCCCCCTGAGTAGCTAGGATTACAGGTTTGAGCCACCAGTGCCCAATTTAGCTCTTGATTGTTTCTTTCTGTGTGTGTGTGTGTGTGTGTGTGTGTGTGTGTGTGTGTGTGTGTGTGTGTGTGTGTGTGTGTGTGTGTGTCATGGGGCTTGAACTCAGGGCCTGGGTGCTATCCCTCAGCTCTTCAGCTCAAAGCTAGCGCTCTACCATTTGAGCCACAGTGCCACTTCTGGTTTTCTGGTGGTTTATTGGAGATAAGAGTCTCACAGAGTTTCCTGCCCAGGCTAGCTTTGAACCATGATCCTCAGCCTCCTTAGTAGCTAGAATTACAGGCATGAGCCACCAGTACTACAGGCGTGAACCACCGGTACTGAGCTAGCTCTTGATTCTTAAATGTCTTTTCTTTCAGTGTTTGCAACTCATAGAATTGACTCTATTCTTTTATGAGAATTGCTTAATGAGAGCATCCAAAACAAAAACTGCAATCTGAGAATGAAGGAAAATAAAAGTGAAAACTCAACTGATGTTTAATGTCATTCTTTTTTTTTCTTTTTCTTTCTTTTTTTTTTTTACAACCAAGGACATTTAAAACATGTTACTATTAATAACCATGTGCTTCAGGCTATTCCAAATTGAAAGATTAACAATTATTTCCTGCCCAGTGACCTTATAAATTGCAGTGGCAAACCAGACACAAATACAGAGTAAAAATAGAAACTATGTGGGTGGAATCTGGGGGAAAAAAGGTCAGTGTTTTCAACAACATTGTGTTTATGTCTTATTAACATTCAAATCACACAAAAAATCGGAAAGAAGTGATATTCAACTAACCATGATAAGTATAAATTACATCTGGAGCAGACTTTCAACATGTTCTTGAATCCAAGCAACCTGTTTCAGAGAATCCAAAAGAGACAAAAAGGAGGCTCATCATTAAAGATTCATGAACATGTAATCAGCAAACAAGAAAGGAAAGTATATGACCATGGTGGATGGTTGAAACTAATATGTAGAGACTGGGAATGGTAACTCAGGAGGCTGAGATGAGGAGTCTTGAAGTTAGAGACCAGCACAGGCAAAAAGATTATGAGTCCTCATCGTAATAAAAAGTTGGAAGGGGTGGCATACCTGTCTTCCCAGCTACATGAGAAGTATAAATAGGAAGATACTAGTCCAGGCTATCCCGGGCATAAACACGACTGAAAAAAAAATAAGTAAGGAAGTGGCGCTGTAACTCAAGTGGTAGAGCGCTCGCCTTGAGGTGAAGAGCTGAGAGACAGCACTCAGGCCCAGAGTTCAAGCCCTCTATGACTGACAAAAAAAAAAAAGTAAAACAAAAGGGGTGATGGTATGTGGGTCAAGTTGCAGAGTTCCTGCCTAGCTAGCAAGCACAAGGTCCAGACTTCAAACCTCAGTACCATCTAAAAAAACAAAAAAGTAACTGGGTGCCATGGCTTGAGTTTGTAAACTTAGCTTCCTGGGAGGAAGAGTTAAGATTGAAGAAATCTTGTAACCCTAGCTACTCAGGATACTGTGATCTGAGGATCTCGCTTCAAAGCCAGCTCAGGCAGAAAAGTCCATGAGACTCTTATCTCCAATTTACCACCAGAAAATCAGACATGGCATGGTGGCCCAAAGTGGCAGAGCACTAGCCTTGAGTGAAAAAGCTCAGGGACACTGCCTAGGTCCTGAGTTCAAACCCCACAACCAAGAACCACAAAAAGTAATGTGCAGGACACCAGTTGCTCACTCCTGTAATCCTAGCTACTCAGGTGGCTGAGATTTAAGGATCACAGTTCAAAGCCATGCTGGGCAGAAAAGTCCATGAGACTGTTACTCCAGTCTGGAGTGGAAACTGGAAAGTGACACGGGCTCAAGTGGTAGGGTGCTCGCCTTGAGCTGAGGAGCAGCGCCCAGACCCAGAGTTCAAAGCCCCATGATCGACAAAAAGAGTAACATGTATAGTTGAAATAAAATTATCCAAGATATTAAAAATGCAATAATAACCAGAAGGTTGAAAGTTGTAAATAGTTACATAGAGAAATCTAATAATTACAGAAACAATGAGCAATGGTATAAAAGTACATGGATTTTCCAAATTCATTATTTTTACCAAAAAAAGAAGTTTTTTAAAATACAGAGAACTAGGCAGAAGCCAGATTTTAAGTAGATGAAAAGAGAGAACAAACAGATAATATAATTAAAGCATTTGAAGATGTCTAATTAGAGTTAGTGAAGGTAATTTTAACAGAAGAGAATAGCTGAGTTAAGATGTTACTTTTAGGGCTGGGAAGGTGGCTCAGTAGTAGAGTGTTCGCCTTGCATGCATGAGACCCTGGGTTTGACTCCTCAGCACCACATAAACAGAAAAAAGCCAGAAGTGGTGCTGTGGCTCAAGTGGCAGAGCACTAGCCTTGAGCTGAAGAGCTGAGGGACAGCGCTCAGGCCTAGAGTTCAAGCCCCACAACTGACAAAAAAAAAGATGTTACTTTTACAGAATAATATGGTAATTAAGAAACGACTTGGGGAAAAAAAAAAAAAAAGAAACGACTTGGATGGGGCTGGGAAGGTGGCTCAGTGGTAGAGTGCTTGCCTTGCATGCCTGAGGCCCTGGGTTCAATTCCTCAGCACCACATAAGCAAAAAGAAAAAAGCCGGAAGTGGCGCTGTGGCTCAAGCGGTAGAGCGCTAGCCTTGAGCTGAAGAGCTGAGGGACAGCGCCCAGGCCCCAGAGTTCAGGCCCCATGACCGGACCCAAAAAAAAAAAAAAAAAAGAAACGACTTGGTGCCATAGTGCTTTGTGTTGTAATCCTAGCCACTAAGGAGATAGAGGTTAGGAGGAACAAAGTTAGAGGCTAATAGGAAAAAGTTCATGAGACACCCATCTCAACCAATAAAATAGTTTCTTTTTCATTATGTCTTTCCCTTTTTCTGCCTTGTCACAAGACCAAGATTTATCAGTGAGAGAGAAAGATAACAGAACAGTGAGTAATCACCAAATCTGTAATCTGGCCCTTTGCTCAGTATTATCTGTGGATCTTTGTTTCTACTGTAATGTAGGTTAGGGTGGAGGAAAGACTCTTAGTTTACCAATGAGATACAAAAAGAGAAGAAAAATGAAGAGAATCAAGTTAATAGATCAAGATACAAATTTATCATCATAATGTGAACTAAAAGAACCCTTAAAGTAGACCAGAGTTAAAATTTTGTTCAGGAAGTCCTGTGCCAGTGACTCATGCCTATAATCCTAGCTGCTCAGGAGGCTGAGATTTGAGGATCATGCTTCAAACCCCCCCAGGGCAGGAAAATCAGTGAGACTCTCTCTCCAATTAACCACCAGAAAACCAGAAGTGGCGCTGTGGCACAAGTGGTAGAGTGCTAACCTTGAGCTGAAGAGCTGAGGGTCAGCGACCAGGTCCAGAATTCATGCCCCACAACCAACAACAACAACAAAAAAGATGAATATAGTCAAAGTAGATAGTTTGCATATTTGAATATAGAACAATGAAAGCTGTTGTAATGGTTTTAGGAAAAGGGAAAAGAATAGAGAGAATGATACAGAGGGTGAGATTGAATGAAACATCATATATATGAGTAGAATATGACCATGAAATCTCCAGGGTGTAATTAATTATGCTTATTAATCTAAATTTTGTGTATGTTTTTATTGTTGTTTTTTTTTTGGTCCGGTTGTGGGGCCTGAACTCTGGGCCTGGGCGCTGTCCCTCAGCTCTTCAGCTCAAGGCTAGTGCTCTGCCACTTGAGCCACAGCACCACTTCTGGCTTTTTTCTTTTTGCTTATGTGGTGCTGAGGAAACGAACCCAAGGCCTCAAGCATGCAAGGCAAGCGCTCTACCACTGAGCCACCTTCCCAGCCCCTCATCTCTCATTTCTTACACTGCCTATGTATAACACTTTCGTTAGGTTTACTTTCGCATACTGGTTTTGAGATTTTTGCCTTAATTAATTAATTATTTTATTGTCAGTCATGGGGCTTGAACTCTGGGCCTGGGCGCTGTCCCTCAGCTCTTCAGCTCAAGGCTAGCGCTCTACCACTTGAGCCACAGCGCCACTTCCGGCTTTTTTCTTTTTGCTTATGTGGTGCTGAGGAATCGAACCCAGGGCCTCAGGCATGCAAGGAAAGCACTATACCACTGAGCCAACTTCCCAGCCCCGTGTGTGTGTGTGTGTGTGTGTGTGTGTGTGTGTGTGTGTGTGTGTGTGTGTGTGTGTGTGTTTAAAAGCATAATGATCATTGCTTTCACTGAGATTACATGGAATCAAGAGATAAAACCAGCTAGAATTTTTGAGCTTCTTGGAGTTAGTGACATTTGAACTGAGACTCTAGTTAATGCTGGGCAAAGATTTTAGACCTAGCAAACTGCACAATAGCACTAGTAAAGTGATCTAGGTGTTATTAATTATAGATTCTTGAAAATGCTGCAAAATTAATATTCTAACTATGATTTCTGTAAATCTTTCAGTTGCCTGAAGGTGGCAAGCTGGGTTTATTTGAGAAACTTCGGTATCAGCATTATTTGAGAGAAAAATGAAGCAGTACTATTCCTCTGAGGAAAACAAAACAAAACCAACTTTCCTTGATATTTAAATCTCAAGATCAGAAAGTGAAAAAGAGGGCTGGGAAGGTGGCTCAGTGGGTAGAGTGCTTGCCTTGCATGCATGAGGCCCTGGGTTCGATTCCTCAGCACCACATAAGCAGAAAAAAAAAAGAAACTTCTCAACAGAAAGTGAAAAAGATTAAGCATCAGTTATCAGTAAAATATTGTGCACATTTAGTATCTGAAGGCATATAGATTGTGTATTGCAACTGCTTTTCATTTTAATAGTTTAATTACTATTGTCCTTGCTGCTTTCTCAGTTCTGATATAACATTTTAGGAAAAAGTTTATACTCTAATTGTTTGCATTAGAATCTGTGATGAGTGAGTGGGTTGAGTGGTATGGTTGTGCACACCTATTATGTCAGCACTAGGGAGGCTGAGACAGGAGAATCATGAATTAAAGACCATCCTGAACTAACTAGCAAGGCATTGTCCTGAAACACATACAATAAAAGACTGCAATATCACTGTAAAAGTCTTTTTTGTGTGTGTGGGGGTCTGGTTTATTGGGGCATAATTTCCAAGTGGTATCATTGTAATATATAGTTTTATGAAGTTAAAGAATACATAGGGGCTGGGAAGGTGGCTCAGTGGTAGAGTGCTTGCCTTGCATGCATGAGGCCCTGGGTTTGATTCCTCAGCACCATATAAGCAAAAAGAAAAAAGCCGGAAGTGGCACTGTAGCTCAAGTGGTAGAGTGCTAGGCTTGAGCTGAAGAGCTGAGAGACAGCACCAGGCCCAGAGTTCAGGTCCCACGACCGGACCGCCCCCCCCCCCTGAAAAAAGAATACATATAGTAGCTGGGCGCTGGTGGCTCAGGCCTGTAATCCTAGCTACTCAGGAGGCTGAGATCTAAGGATTACAGTTCAAAGCCAGCCTGGCAGGAAGGGCAGGAAAGGCTGTGAGACTCTTATCTCCAATAAACCACTCAGAAAAACAGAGGTGGCACTGTGGCTCAAGTGGCAGAGCATTCTTCTTGAGCTGAAGAGCTGAGGAACAGCGCCCAGGCCCAGAGTTCAAGCCCCACAACCGACCAAAAGAAAAATTACATATAGTTATATAACTATCACCAAAATTAAGATATAAAACTATTTTAGAACTCTAAAAGTTTCTCTCTGTCCTCCTCTTTATGATCAACCTATAGCTTCATATCTGGGCCCTGACATCACAATTTCTGTGTATAGTTTGCTTCTTTAAAACTTCATGTGAATGGAGTCATGTAGCATGTACTGTTTTGTCTGAAGCCTTTCAGTACAATTACTTTGTGACTTATCGATGTGTTAGTGTGTAGCAATCATTTCTTTTTATTGAATAATACTTCAATGGATCTATGGATCCATTAGTTAAGAGACATTTATGTTGTTTCAAACTTAGGGTATTTATAAATAAAGTCACTATAAATAGTTACATAGAGGATCAAAATATAGGAGAGCATGTCTCAAGTAGTAGAGTGGCTGAGTTTAAACCCTGAGTTTAAAACCCAGAACTAAGTTGGATACCGGTGATTCAATCCTGTAATCCTAGTGATTTAAAAGGCTGAATCAAGAATCAATCAAGAAGGAGAATCAAGGATCAGAGCCAGCCAGGAGCATATATATATCTGAGGGATTCTTGTCTCAATTAACCAGGAAAAAAATAAAATGGAACTGAAAGTATGGCCCAAGTGGTAGAGCAGGAAGCCATGAGTAGGAAGAGCTGAGCCAGAGGCCCTGAGTTCAAACCCCAGTATCAGCACAAAAAGGATAAAAATAAAAACTTCCTAAATATTAACTAAATCTCAGTAAGTAAACCTACTCATGCAAATAGGTGATTTGGTATTTATAAATATCTTCTCAAAGACTATAAAGACATTGGAGCCTATCTTTCCCACATCTGTTGTTAACATGGCTATGGGAAAGGCAGTGTACTGCACCACATCTTGAATATTTCTTTTTCTTTTTCTCTTTCTTTCTTTCTCTTTCTTTCTTTCTTTCTTTCCTTCTTTCCTTCTTTCTTTCCTTCTTTCTTTCTTTCTTTATTTCTTTCTTTCTTTCTTTCTTTCTTTCTTTCTTTCTTTCTTTCCCGGTCATGGGGCCTGAACTCTGGACCTGGGTACTGTCCCTCAGTTCTTCAGCTCAAGGCTACCACTCTCCCACTCGAGCTATAGTGCCACTTCCGGCTTTTTCTGCTGATGTGGTGCTGAGGAATCAAACCCATTCCTCATGCATGCAAGGCAAGCACTCTACCACTGAGCCACCTTCCCAGCCCCCGCCCCCCCCCCCCCCCCCACATTTTGGATATTTCAATGATCCTTTAGCTACTACAGAGAAGAGGGAGGTAGAAGGGCCTTGACATCCGAGACTGTATTGCTGTGCATCCAAGATACTCTCCTCACTAATGTTCATTGTTGAACATTAACTGTTCAATTCATTTGTTAAAGAAATGCAAGCATATAAAAGTTACACAATTCCTATAGCAATCTTGGCACTTGTATCTTGTTTTACCGGATCCCCAGGGTTCAAGGCAATATGGGTCTTTTGTCAATGAGATAACTAAATGAATTTTTTTTCCAGAAGCTAAGAAGGCAAAATAGGAAAAAAATAAATAAATGGGGTCAGGCACTGGTGGACCACGCCTGGATCCTAGCTACTCAAGAGTCTGAGATCTGAGGATTGCAGTTTGAGACAGACTGGGCAGACAAGCCCATGAAACTCCCTCCCTCCCTCCCTCCTTCCCACCCTTCTCTCTCTCTCTCTCTCCTCTCTCTCTCTATTTCTCCCCCTCCCTATTTCTCCTCTTCCCCCTCCCCTTCTCTCTCCCTCCCCTCTCTCTCCCTGCTTCAACTCCGGGCCTGGACACTGTCCCTGAGCTTTTGTGCTCAAGGTTGGCACTCTACCACTTTGTGCCACAGCTCCACTTCCAGGTTCTTGGCAGTTAATTGGAGACGAGTCTCACAGACTTTATAGACTTTCCTGCCTGGGCTGGCTTCAAACTTTGTTGTTGGTGGTGGTGGTGATAGGGCTTCAATTCTAGGCTTGGGGGCTGTCCCTCAGCTCTTCAGCTCAAGGCAAGCACTCTACCACTTGAGGCACAGTGCCATTTCCAGCCTTTTCTGTTTATGTGGTGCTGAGGAATAAAACCCAGGACCTCATGCATGAGAGACAAACACTCTACCACTGAGCCACCTTCCCAGGCCTGGCTTCAAACTTTGATACTTAGATCTGAGCCTCCTGAATAGCTAGGATTACAGGCAAGAGCCACCAACATCCAACTAATCTGTGAAACTCATCTCCAATTAGCAAAAAAAGCCAGAAATGCGGGACTGGGAAGGTGGCTCAGTGGTAGAGCGCTTGCCTTGCATGCATGAGGCCCTGGGTTCGATTCCTCAGCACCACATAAGCAAAAAGAAAAAAGCCATAAGTGGTGCTGTGGCTCCAGTGGTAGAGTGCTAGCCTTGAGCTGAAGAGCTGAGGGACAGCGCCCAGGCCCAGAGTTCAGGCCCCACGACCGGACCCCCACCCCCCCCCCAAAAAAAAGCCAGAAATGGAGCTGTGGTTCATGTGGCAGAGCAGTAGCTTTGAGCAAAAAAACTGAGGGACAGTACTCAGGCCCTGAGTTCAAGCCTCAGGACTAAAACCAAAAAGAGAGGAGAGAAGAGACAAAAGAAGAAGAGAGAGGGCTGGGAAGGTGGCTCAGTGGTAGAGTGTTTGCCTCGCATGCCTGAGGCCCTGGGTTCGCTTTCCCAGCACCCACATAAGCAAAAAGAAAAAAGCCAGAAGTGGTGCTGTGGCTCAAGTGGTAGAGCGCTAGCCTTGAGCTGAAGAGCTGAGGGACAGCGCCCAGGCCCAGAGTTCAGGCCCCACAACCAGACCCCCAAAAAAATATTAAAAGAAGAAGAGAGATGGGGAAGGGGGAAAGAAAGAAAAATAGCCAGGTACCAGTGGCTCACACCTGTAAACCTAGCTGCTCAAGAGGCTGAGATCTGAGGATTGCCAGCTCAGGCAGGAAAGTCAGTGGGAATCTTATCTCCAATTAATCAACAGAAAAGTGGAAGTGGCACTGGGGCTCATGTGGTAGAGCACTTGCCTTGAGCTGAAGAAATCAGGGACAGTGCCCAAGTCCAGAGTTCAAGCCCCACAACCAACAACAACAACAACAAAAAGAAGAAAGGAAGAGAGGAAAAAAAGAAGAAAGTGAAGGAAGAAAAAGAAAGAAAGTCTCCAATAGTACATGCCTATAATCCAAGCACTCTAGAGGTGTCAGTAGGAGGATTGTGAGTTCAATGCCAGCCTAGGTTACCTAGTGAGACTTTATGATCTGAAAAATATTAAAGTTCTTCAGATAGGAATTGGAATATATACTTCTTTAATGTAACTGATCTCAATGTTCAAAGTGAGAATTCTTTTTCAAAAATCATTGTGAAATACCGTTTTTCTCTGCTGATGCTCCATAGTTTTTTTTTTACCATCATGGCATGTGTAATTAAGGTTTCACCAAGCTTGTCGAGAGAAATTGGAACATTTATGGAGAATAAACTAGTAGTTTATGAACCCCATTTCATCAAAAGCCATTCCCAAGAGGTTGGGGGCATTACTCAGTTGATAGAGCACTAGGCAATGAACAAAAGCATAAGGTCCGAGTTCAAGTTCTGATCTCAGACCAAAAAAACAAAAACAAAAACAAAACCCACCCAATTCTAACAGACCCTTTCATAGTGCAGAAAAGATGCCCTGTTTGCCATTATGTTTGAATTTACACTGCTGACCTTCTTCCAGTGAAATAGGATTCAGAGAACACTTTACCGAAAGAGAAAAAATGTGAAGGATGGATGACAGTCCTAAAAGGGCAAAAAGAGACCTCTGTGTCTTGAGCACCCTTCTTCAGAGTAACTTTCTAGAGAAGGAAGGTGTGCAGAATCACATGAAGAGAATAATGAATAGATGAATAGAAGAGCTCAGACCTCATTTCCATTTGGCTTGGTCCCATGTTCAATATAGTGATTGTCCAGGTGTAAGACAATGTAAGATAACTGCCTCAATCTCCCACAGCCATTCAGGCTGCAGGGGGTTGGGTGAGGAAAAACAGAAATGGGCTTGAGTCTAGTGGTATCAAGGAAGCAGCAGTGTGAACCACAAATAGCCCAAACCACAGACCGTGCCTCTCAAGATGATGCCAGCACTCTCTCCATTGTCTGAAGGTCAGGGATAACTTGTGATACATCATAAAGGGCCATCGCCCCACAGACATGCCACTAGGTGCAGAGACAAATGTGACCTCATACCAATCAAGTCACAAATCCTAAGCAATCAGAACATTGTGAAGAGGAGCTAGGAAAAGGGGGAAGAAATATGGAAGATTCTGCACTCAAAAAAAAAGACACTGCCAGGTGCCAGAGGCTCACGCCTATAATCCTAGCTACTCAGGAGGCTGAGATCTGAGGATTGCAGTTCAAAGCCAGCCTGAGCAGGAACATCCATGAGACTCTTATCTCCAATAAACCACTAAAAAACTGGAAGTGGCGCTGTGGCTCAAGCAGTAGAGCTCTAGCCTTGAGCTGAAGAGCGCAGGGACAGCGCCCAGGCCTAGAGTTCAAGCCCCACGACCGACAAAAAAAGAAAAAAGAAAAAAAACGAAATGGTACTATTCAAAAGCAGCTATTTATTTAATCTAAAAAAAGGTTGTTACCTGAAATTGACAAGTTTCAAGTTTGGAATGGGTTATTTTTTTTTTCTCTCACTATGGGGCAAAAGTCAAGCTTTCAAGGAAAATGAAAAACAATTTATTTGCATATTGCAATTATCATGTATCGTGTGTGCATGTGTTAGTATAGAGGAACTCAGAGCCTGAGCACTGTCCCTTAGCTTTTTCATTCAAGGATGGTACTCTATCACTTGAGCCATAATTCTACTTCTAGCTTTTTGCTGGCTAATTGTAAATAAGAGTCTCACATACTTTCCTTCCTTGGCTCGCTTTGACTATGAACTTCAGGTCTCCTGAGAAGCTAGAATTACAGGCATGAGCTACTGGTACTCAGCAAATGTGTTTACTTTAAAAAAAATTTTGTTGGTCATGGGGCTTGAATTCAAGGACTGGATGCTATCCCTGAGCTCTTTTGCTCAACCACTTTTAGCCACAATGCCACTTCTAGTTTTCTGGTGATTAATTGGAGATAAGAGTCTCAAGGACTTTCCTGCCCAGGCTGGCTTTGAACTGCAATCCTCAGATCTCAGCTTCCTGAGTAGGTAGGATTACACATGAGCCACCAGTGGTCAGCTGTCTGTAAATTTTTTGACCCCACAATACTCATTTAATAGGATTTTTTATTTCAGATTTTGATGTTTTTCCTGATGCTAATAGTCTCCCTTGATTTTCATGTGTTACCTCTTTTTAGAATTAACTATGCACTCCACTGTAAGGACTAAGAAAGCTGTAAACTCAGTATTAGCTTTGTCTAGGCTGCAAATGGCAGGTATAAAGCGTGAAGCAAGACACAGTAAGATTAAGAGAAGATTCTGTTCTTTGTAATCACAAGGAAATGCCCACCCAGACATTCTGCTGTTCTTTTTCGTTTGTGCCTTTTCTCTAGTCTAAATGCATTTATAATTAGAACCACACAATACCACAAGCATCGTGCCTACCATTCCTCACCACTGTGACCATTCCCCAGAGTAAAAGAACATTTAATAAGCCTGTCCCCCACATCTAATAACAAAGGAAAAACACGTGGCAGATCACGATATAATGATTTTGTGTCTTTCTGTAAGGATGAAAAAAATGCATCACGCATAATAATCGCTTTGTTATTCATGGAACTTCAGTGGCATTTCCTCATGAATTTTAATGTGCCATCCATTTGCTCACTTTCTTTGTGAGCATTTACAGACCTTTGTTCTATCTCTTACCTTCTTTAAGTGAGGTCTTTGCTGGACATAACCAAAAGCCTTTACCGTGTCGCTCTTTTATTGCACCAGTCAGAGAACCTGCCTAGGTTGCCTTCAAATAACCTGGGAAGCTCAAATTGTACACTTAGAATTTCTGTACTCTCCGCTCTCCCCTCAGTGCCAGTACTGAGGTTTGAACTCAGGAGCCAAGGTGCTCTCCCTTAGCTTTTATCTTCTAGGCTGGAGCTCTACCACTTGAGCCATACCTCCACTTCTGCCCTTTCATTGGTTAATTAGAGATAAGAGTCTAGTGGACTTTCCTGCTGAGGCTGGCTTCAAACTTTGAGCCTCAATCTTCAGATCTCAGCCATCTGAGTAGATAAGATTACTGGCTCCAGCCACCAGAGCTGAGCTGATACTTAATTTTAAAAAGTTGGGCTGTGTGCTGGTGGCTCATGCCTATAAACCTAGCTATTCAGGGGGCTGAGATCTGAAGATCATGGTTCAAAGCCAGCCCAGGCAGGAAAGTCTGTGAGACTCTTATCTCCAATAAATGACTAGAAAACTGAAAGTGGTTCTATGGCTCAAGTGGTAGAGTGCTAGCCTGCAGCAGAGGGGATGAGGGACATTGCCCAGGCCCAGAGTTCAATCCCCATGACCACCACCACCAACAACAAAAAGTTTATTTAGTGTGGCTGGGAATGTGGCTTAGTGGTAGAGTGCTTGCCTAGCATGCATGAAGCCCTGGGTTTGATTTATTAGTACCGCATAAACAAAACAAACAAACATACAAAAAGCATATTTAATATGACATTAAATATATGTAATATATATACTATAGATAGATAGATAGATAGATATAATGAGCGAAAGCATACAGATACCAAATTTGAGTTGTAGTCTCAGACAATATGTATATGTGTGTATATATTATATATACTACATATATAATATTATATATCTATAACATTCTGTGATCATAAATTTATATCTTTTTAATGCACAATTAGTGGCATCGATAAAGGCACAGGATTTTGTTAATGTTCTCAAATTTCAGGAAGCATCAAAAGTGTTTTCTTTACTTCTTCTTCAGTAGGCACATTCAGATTGAAATCCAGTTGTGAATTATGTGTACACAGTGTAACCTCAAAATTACATAAATCTAACACTAGATTTCTAGCTACTAGTACAAACTGGGTCTTAACTGCTTAATGTATTCTATGAAGTACCTGGCTCAAGGACTTCCAAAGAGAGTACTTGTAAAGATTTGAATAGGGCTGGGAAGGTGGCTCAGTGGTAGAGTGCTTGCCTTGCATGCATGAAGTCCTCGGTTCAATTCCTTAGCACCACATAAGCAGAAAAAGCTGGAAATGGGGCTGAGGCTCAAGAGGTAGAGCACTAGTCCACAGCTGAAGAGCTGAGGGACAGAGCCCAGGCCCAGAGTTCAGGCCCTACAACCCTACTAAATAGTATCGTTTTTCGCTGGGTTTTTACTTGGTGATTTTTTCTTGTTTTGCAAGGATAGTCTGAGTTGTATGATTAAAGTAAATGAACAATAACTAAAATAATAGTATAGGGGTTGGGAAGGTGGCTCAGTGGTAGAGTGCTTGCCTTGCATGTATGAGGCCCTGGGTTTGATTCCTCAGCACCCCATAAGCAAAATGAAAAAAGCCGGAAGTGGCGCTGTGACTCAAGTGGTAGAGCGCTCGCCGTGAGCTGAAGAGCTGAGGGACAGCGCCCAGGCCCAGAGTTCAGGCCCCACGACCGGACCAAAAAATAAATAAATAAAAATAAAATAAAATAATAGTATATACTGCAAAAAAAAAAAAAAAAATCAGTGATAACCAGGGAACTGAGGGTAGAAGGAGGGAATCGACTTCAAAAAAGTGTAAGGAAACTTTCATGAAAACCTGTCTACTGCTTGTAGTTGACAGCTCTGCCATCCATCCCCATACACCAGTTAAAGAGAGGAGCTCTGAAGGACTGCAGAAAAAGGAAATTTAATCCATGCAACTAGTCAGGAAGGGGGCCAGTGACCCTGAAGTTGTCTTTGAGGTATTGTCTTGAAGTTTTAAGGTTAAATAAATAGTTAGGTAGAGATCACTTAGTCACTGCTGGTCAAAGGTGTGTTCCTGTGGACAAGATGTCTCTCCATGATAAGCAGGCATTGCTGGTGGAAGGGCAGTTTTGGCTCTTGTCATAGAGGTTTATCCATGATCCAATCCTTCCTGCAGACCCAATGTGACTGTGAGGGAGAGAGACTCAGAACAAAGAGTTAAGGCAGAGAAAGACAAAATGGGGTTTGTTCAGCCAGTGTCTAGGAGCCCCTTTTTTTTTGCCAGTCCTGAGGCTTGAACTCAGGGCCTGGGCACTGTCCTTGAGCTTCTTTTGCTCAAGGCTAGCACTCTACCACTTGAGCCACAATGCCACTTCTGGCTTTTTCTGTTTATGTGGTGCTGAGGAATCAAACCCAGGGTTTCATGCATGCTAAGCAAGCACTCTACCGCTAAGCCACATTCCCATCCACCTTCTCTTTTTTTTAATTGTTATTTATAAAAGTGCTGTACAGAGGGGTTATAGTTACATAAGTCAGTTAATGAGTACATTTCCTTTTGGACAATGTTACCCTTTCCCTAGCTCTTTCCCAGTTTTTTCCTTCTGTCCTTACCCACAAGTTGTATAGTTTATTTTCAACATAGTGTCTGGTGAGTACCACTGCTGCATTTGTTCACTCTTTGTCCCTCCATTTCTGTGCTCCCTTCTTACCTCCCAAAGACAGACAAACGAACAAACAAGACAAAAACAAAAGAAAATGAAAACAGCAAGAATAACAAAAAATTCAGGGGCTGGGAAGGTGGCTCAGTGGTAGAGCGCTTGCCTTGCATGCCTGAGGCCCTGGGTTCAATTCCTCAGCACCACATAAGCAAAAAGAAAAAAGCTGGAAGGGGCTCTGTGGGTCAAGTGGTAGGGCGCTAGCCTTGAGCTGAAGAGCTGAGGGACAGCGCCCAGGCCCAGAGTTCAGGCCCCAGGACCGGACCCTCCAAAAAAAATTCACGTATTTCCATTTCCTGGAGTTCATTTCAATAAATATTACTTTATATGATTAGATATTCATAGGCATTGCACCTTTATATTCCTCTCCTAAGAGTATCCTCCTTTGATTAGAACCTTCTTTTAGAACTTCCTTCAATCTTGACAAGCCTGATTATTTTTAGAAACAGTAACCACCAAGAAGAATGTAGGAATTGCCAGGTGCTGGTGGCTCACGCCTGTAAGTTACTCAGGATCACAGTTCAAAGCTAGCTAGGGCAGGAAAGTCTATGAGACTCTTATCTCCAATAAACCACCGTAAAACCGGAAGTGGTGCTATGGCCATTTACCATTTGGTAAAATGATCGCCTTGAGCTGAAAAGTTGAGGGACAGCGCCCAAGCCCAGAGTTCAAAACCCACAACTGACAAAAAAAATAAAATAAAATAAATAATGTAGGAATGGTTCAAAGCTGCATATTTTTGTTCAGGTTTTCCACAAATGTGTTGCAAAAATAGTGTAAACTACTTAACCTAATAAGTTGTGAAAACAAATTTGAAACGATCTAGTTAAGCTTAAACAGGACAGTAGATGCTTGGTGCCTTTGTTACCTTATCCATGTAGAGTGCCCCCATCAGGTTAGTGTGGTGAGTGCTGTATGACAGTGGTTCTTTTAGGGTCATGCAGATCTCTAATGGCTACTTTGAGGTCCAGTTGAAAAGGTAAAATGCCATGACATTTAGCTTTGAGCTTAGAAGCAAGATAGCTACTCTTTGGGTGACAGAGAAAAGGGAATGGAGGAAGCTGCTGGAACAGAAAGTATCTGATGCTGATAAGCATAGTATCCTTTTTCTCAAGTGTGCTCTAAAGTATTCTAAAGTAGGGCAACCTTTGAGCCAGACATGGTAGTCAGTTTCAAATTGAAACTTTCTTTTGATAGTCTACAAAAAAAAAAAATCATATATCTAAACAAAATAGTAAAACCAAATAAAAAGACATTTAAAAGCTAAAGAAATAAAATGCAATAAATGCGGGTTGTTTTTCTTGAGGTATCTACATAAATTTAATCACCTGTCGCAAAGTACTCTTGTTAGGTTAAAATAAAATCCTTCTTACCAAGCTAGTTGTATGGCATTATTATTTCTGAGAAAGTGCAATGCTTATCCTCATGTATGAAAAATGATAGCAGATGATTTAACTCTGTGTGTGTGTGTGTGTGTGTGTGTGTGTGTGTGTGTGTGTGTGTGTGTGTGTGCCCTTCCTGAAGCTGAACAGGACCTGGGTGGGCTATGTTCCTGAGCTTGTTTTTGCTCAAGGCTGATATTCTTATCACTTGAGCCACACAACTCCACTAACAGCTTTTTTCTTTTTTGTGGTGGGGGTGGTTAATTGGAGATAAGAGTCTCCTTGACTTTCTTGCCTGCACTGGCTTTGAACTGTGATCCTCAGATCTCAGCCTTCTGAGTAACTAGTATGACAAGATGTGAGCCACCAGCACCAGACTGATTTTCTTTTCTTTTTTTTCTATTTTTTGTGGGTCTTGGGACTTGAACTCTGGGGCTGGGCACTGTCCCTCAGTTCTTCAGGCTCTACCACTTGAGACACAGCGCTACTTCTGGTTTTCTGGTGGTTAATTGGAGATAAGAGTTTCATGTATGCCGGGCGCTGGTGGCTCACGCCTGTAATCCTAGCTACTCAGGAGGCTGAGATCTGAGGATCGCAGTTCAAAGCCAGCCTGGGTAGGAGAGACCGTGAGACTCCTATCTCCAATAAACCACCAGAAAACCGGAAGTGGCGCTGTAGCTCAAGTGGTAGAGCGCTTGCCTTGAGCTGAAGAGCTGAGGGACAGCGCCCAGGCCCAGAGTTCAAGCCCCACAACCGACAAAAAAAAAAAAAGAAAGAGTTTCATGGACTTCTTGCATGGGCTGGTTTTGAACTGAGATCCTCAGATCTCAGCATCCTGAGTAGCTAGGATTACAGATTTGAGCCACCAGTGCCTGCCCAGACTGATTCTTTATAATATCTAGTATGAGAATCAACTTGATGGACGTTAAAAGTTAAGTAACAGTTAACTATAACCATCAAAAATCTTTTGCCCTAGCCTTGCTCTAATTAAATTCTTTTACTTTTTTTATTGTAAAGATACGGTACAGAGAGGTTACAGTTACATGAGTAAGATAAAGAGTACATTTCCTATTCAGCATTGTTACCCCTTCCTCTAACTAAATTCTTTATTCTCAGTTTAGAGCTAATGTTACAAAAAACCTATGAATATGCAAGGCAGGATGTGATTCCTTAAACTTCCACACAGATGGAAGTCTGCACAGATGCCATGATCTTCTGTCTGCTGTGGTTTCCTTTACAAAGAGGCCTTTCCTGACCATGCCACCTAAAAAGAGTATCTCATCACTATTCATCCCTCTTCTTTATTTTTGTTCATATCATTGATTACCTGGTATTATATTAAATATTTTGTATTTACTTGTCATTTGTCTCCTTTAATTGTATTTAAGTTATTTTAGGGGAGGGGACAGTAGAGTGCATGCCTAACAAGCATAAACCCTGTATTCAGTCCTCAAGACTAAAAGAAAAGAAACGCACCTATGTGAAAGGACTGTCCTTATTATTGGGTATTGTATTATTCAACTTTTCATTATTATAACAAAATACCTGCTGGGTACTGGTGGCTCACACCTGTACTACTACTACTACTCCTCAGGAGGCTGAGATCTGAGGATCCAGGTTCAAAGCTAGCCAGGGAAGGAAAGTCCATGAGACTCATCTCTAATTAACCACCAGAAAACCAAAGTGGTGCTGTGGCTTAAGACCGCTTGCCCTGAGCTGAAATGCTGAGGGACAGTGCCCAGGCCCCAGAGTTCATGACTAACAAAAAACAAAAAACCCAAAAAAACAAAATACCTGAGATAATCTATTTATAAAAAGAAAAATCCTGGGTTCAACCCTAAAACTGAAGTAAATGGTGCATTACTGGGCGTTTATTGTGGCAGAGCACTTGCCTAGCATGCATGAGGTCCTGGTTTCCATTCCCAGAATAACAGCACAACTTAAAAAGGCTGGGTCCACATTTGAAGTACACAGAGCTTGAGAATATATCATGCCAGTAAATCAGGCACATGCCGGGACATATTGGACAAGAATAATTGGTGCCTCCTGGCTCTGGTGGCTCTTGCATATAATCCTAGCTACTTAGGAGGCTAAGATAGGAGGATCACAGTTCAAAGCCAGCCTGGGCAGGAAAGTCCATGGGACTCTTATCTCTAAATAATCACTGAAAAAGCTGGAAGTGGTGCTGTAGTTCCAGAGGTAAGGTGCTAGCCTTGAGCAAAAGGAGTTTAGGGACTGCACCGAAGCCCAGAGTTCAAGGCCAGGGAACAGCACACACACAAATAAACTGGTGTCACTGATATGTATTTGTCTGGTTATGTACCTCTATTTAAGGTTCTATGGATAAAAGATTTAACTTCATTTTCTATCCCATTTCCTGCAAATTAAAAATGCAATTGAGCCATTTATGTATCTCTTAGAATCCAAAGAGTTTATATGTTATACCTCAAGTAATTTGGATGATGCTGTGGGTTGAGGTGGGCATTTTTTCCTTCTTTATAAAATTCTCATCAAGTCATCCTATCACTTCAAGGTGATAATTTTCTCAAGTATGCTCTGCTTGAAACCGTTGGGCTTTATTTAATATCCTATAGTGAAGAACTTTGACTCCTAGAGAAAAATCTGAAAAAAAAAATGGAGCTGGGTGTCAGTGGCTCACGCTTGCAATCCTAGCTACTCAGGAGGCAGAGATCTGAGGGTCATGGCTCAAAGCCAGCTCGGGCAGGAAAGTCCTTGAGACTATTATCTCCCATTAACCACCAGAAAACTGGAAGTGGCGCTGTAGCTCAAGTGGTAGAGCGTTAACCTTGAGCATAACAGCTGAAGGACAGTGCCCAGGCCCAGAGTGCAAGCCCCATGACCAACAAAAAATAAAACAATAAATAAAAAATGGTCATTTGTTATCTGAGGAGGGAAAGTCGTTCTGATCCTTTTGTTTTGGAAGTCATCTTCCACTCTAGGAATTCTTCTACTCCATGGTGGACCTGTCAGAGACAACCTATGTATCTTCCTTCTTCCCACAGATACCAGCCATATGGTCCTGAATAAATCTTCTGCTGGCCAAGCAGAGTGCCCAAGACACACAAGTGGTTTCCATAGAGAATCACTCCAGGATCTGAGTTAATGATTAGGTTATTTGTTCCTTTTGACATTTAATTGTTGAGTTCTTTATATATTTTGGATATTGGTCCCGTCAGATGAACAGCTGGCAAAGATTTTCTCCCATTCTGTAGGCTATCCCTTCATGCTGATAATTACTTCCTTTGCTCTGTAAAAGTTTATGAGGTTTGATGAAATACCATTTATTAAGTCCGGCTATTATTTCCTAAGCTTCTGAAGTCCTATTTTAGAAAACTCTTGCCAAAGGGCTGGGAAGGTGGCTCAGTGGTAGAGCGCTTGCCTTGCATGCCAGAAGCCCTGGGTTCAATTCCTCAGCACCACATAAGCAGAAAATAAAAAAAAAAAAAGCCGGAAGTGGCGCTGTGGCTCAAGTGGTAGAGTGCTAGCCTTGAGCTGAAGAGCTGAGGGACAGCACCCAAGCCCAGAGTTCAGGCCCCACGACCGAACCCAAAAAAAAAAAAAGAAAACTCTTGCCAAGGGGCTGGGAAAGTGTCTCAGTGGTAGAGCGCTTGCCTTGCATGCCTGAGGCCCTGGGTTCGATTCCTCACCACCACATAAGCAAAAAGAAAAAAAAAGCCAGAAGTGGCGCTGTGGCTCAAGTGGTAGAGCGCTAGCCTTGAGCTGAAGAGCTGAGGGACAGTGCCCAGGCCCAGAGTTCAGGCCCCACGACCGGACCCAAAAAACAAAAAGAGAAAACTCTTGCCAACAGAGTATGGGGGCTCCTGCTGGTAATCCCAGATGGTTAGGATGCAGACATTGGGAAGATCGTGGTTTGAAGTTATTAAGATCCATCTCAGTAAATAAACTGGGCATAATGGTACAGGCCTGAGATGTAGCTATACTGGAGGAAGAGGTAGGATGAAAGTCTGACCCAAGACAAAAAAGAAGAACCCCTAACTAAAGGTAACTAAAAGCAAAAGGGGCTAAAGGTGAAACTCAAGTGGCAGATTACTTGTCTAGGGAGCATAATGTCCTCACTTCAAACCCCCGTACTGGAAAAAAAAGAAAAGACAACTTGTTGCAGTTGTTGCCTGTAAAGGCTATAATATTATATTGTTTTCCCAAGGTTTTCTTCTAGTAGGTTCAAAATTTCAAGTCTTGCAGTACGGTCTTTGATCCATTTTGATTTTTTTTTAAGTGGGGAGCTATACTGAAGGTAAAATTCAGGGCCGCAGGCTTCCTAAGTGAAGCTAAGCACTTTACCAGTATTTGTTTTTTTTTGTCAGTCATGGTCTTGAACTCAGAACCTGGGCACTGTCCCTGAGCTCTTTTGCTCAAGGTTAGTAATCTACTACTTTAAGCCATAGAGCCACTTCCAATTTTCTGGTGGTTAATTGGAGATAAGAGTCTCACAGACTTTCCTTCCCAGGCTGTCTTTGAACCGCAACCCTCAGATCTCAGCTTCCTGAATAGCTAGGATTACAGGCTTGAGCCACCAGCACCCAGCTTGAATTTTTATATAAGATGAGAAATAGGTATCTCCTTTCAGTCTTCTATGTGTAGATATTCAATTTCTTCAGTATCATTTGCTACTGAAGCTACCATTTCTTTCCAATGGATATTTTTATATCTTTGTCAAGAATCAAATGTCTGTGAGCTTATTCCTACTAGATCCTTTATTCTGTGCCATTGGTTTACATATCTATTATTATGCTCTTTTTGTTACAATAGCTCAGTAGTATAATTGAACTTGGTGTTATAACACATTTAGCATTACTCTTTTTTTTTGCTCAGGATTCTGTTCTAAATTTTAGAATTTTGTTTTCTAGTTCAGTGAAGCATGTCATTAGAATTTTGATGGCAATTGAATTCAATCTCTACATCTCTTTTTTGTAACATGGCCATTTGAGAATATTACTACTAGCTTGCTTATTTTGTATGTTTATTTATTTTTGCTTCTTGAATTAATTCCATGATGTATATTTCTTGGTCCTATTTATTCACTTGGGTCTTTGTTTTTCATGAGAACTTTCTCACCTATTTCTAGTTAGGTGTTACAAAACTGAGAACATAGCCAAGCGCTGGTGGCTCATGCCTATAATTCTAGCTACTCAGAAGGCTGAGATCTGAGGATCACAATTCAAAACCAGTCCAAGCAAGAAAGTCCATGAGACTCTTACCTCCAATTAACCGCCAGAAAACTAGAAATGCAGTTGTGGTTCAAAGTGGTAGAGCACAAGCCTTGAGCAAAAAGAGCTCAGGGACAGCACCCAGGCCCCGAGTTCAAGCCCCACAAGTGACAAAAGCAAAACCCAAAACAACAGAGAACACGATTGACATCTCTGAGAGTACAAACTTGTCAAATGCTGACCTTTACTTGTAAGGGTATGGGTAAAATCTTAATTTCACTGGAGGATTCTTCCCTCCACATTGTCTTATCTATAGTGTGGATACTAGGGTTTTACATATGATCCACTAGTCTCAAGGTGGATCCACCTGAATGTTAATTATACTCAAGCTTTTCACTGAAGCTGTTACATTTTTATTTTGCATAACAAAATCAAATTAGTCAGCAGCTGTCTGGTATAATTTCTATCATAAAAATGCTCATGTTTAGAGAATTGGAAAAACTAGACTTAATTATACAGTATGTATATACCAACTGTAATGAGTTAGAAAACAGTCTGGATGCCTCACTTTTGGTCAATGATGTGCAGAGAAATGTACAACACATTTTCTAGGAAAACAAAAACAAAAAACATTGACGTGTAGCATTTACAGACTTTACAGGAGTGTGTGTGTGTGTGTGTGTGTGTGTGTGTGTGTGTGTGTGTGTGTGTGTGTGTGTGTGTGTGTGTGTGTGTGCTGGTCCTGGGGCTTGAACTCATGGCCTTGACACTCTCTTTTAGCTTTTTCACTCAAGGTTGTTCAACCACTTGAGCTACAGCTCTACTTCTGGCTCTTTGAGTTCAGAGTCTCAGTCTTCTGCCTGGGCTGAGTTGAAACTGTGATGCTCAGATCTCAGCCTTCTGACTAGACAGGATTACCATGTGTAAGTGACTGACACCCAGCAGCATTTGCTGATTTTGTCTTTCTTTTCTCTTCTCTTCTCTTTTTTCTTTTCTTTCATTCTCTCTTCCTTCCTTCCCTTTCTTCTAATTTTTCCTTCCTTCTTTCCTTTCTTTCTTTTTGCACTCATAGTAAGGCTTTAACGCAGGGCATGAGTACTATCCCCGAGTTTCTTTTGCTCAAGGCTAGCACCCAACACTTGAGCCACAGTGCCACTTCCAGCTTTTTTGGTAGTGTAGAGGAGATAAGAGAGTCTTACAGACTTTCCTGCAGGGTCAGCTTCAAATTGTGATCCTCGGATCTCAGCCTCCTGAGTAGCTAGGATAATAGTACCTAGCTTTTTTCTTCTTCTTTCTGAGATGGAATGTGACTAGGTGGCCCACACTGGCCTTAAACTCTCAATCCTCCTACCTTAGCCTACCCAGTAGCTGGAATTACAGGTGAGCACCACCACACCCAGTTCACATTTGCTGTTGATATAACTACTCCATCCTGGACAAGTTTTTGTCTAGTGAGAACTGACTGAGCTCAGCTGTAGTAAGACATGTAAACAGTTGGCTAGGTAGGAGTAAATCCAGCACATGCTTGTTTACTTAAGTTCTTAGGAGCCAGTGGAAATCTCCTATGCATGTGGCTGCATAGGATAGCTGGGAATAGTCTTGTCAATTTACTAAAAAGTGCTACCCAACTATTCCCATTGTCTTTGCATGACATGGCATAATAAGGCTGGGAAGCTATGTTCTACTTTAGTACTTGATTTTTTTTTGGTTGGTTGTAGGGCTTGAATTCAGGGCCTGGGTGCTATCCCTGAGCTTTGGCTCAAGGCAAGCATTTTACCACTTTGAGTCACAGTTCCACTTCCAGTTTTGAGTGGTTAATTGGAGATAAGAATCTCATGGGAAACCATGCAACCTATGTTTCTTTGGGTCTGGCTTACTTCACTTAGTATAATTTTTTCCAAGTCTTTCCATTTCCTTTTGAATGGTACAATACCATTCTTTCTGATGGATGAATACAATTCCATTGTGTGTGTGTGTGTGTGTGTGTGTGTGTGTGTGTGTGTGTGTATAGTTTCAGTTTTTAATTTTTTTGTACCTTTTGTCGTATATGTAAGTTAATCTGTTTGGGGGAGGGTAAGGGGGAACACAGAAAGGATGGAACAAATGGTGAACTAATTCAGCAGTGGTACTCACTAGACACTATGTTGAAAATGAACTATATATCTTGCAGGGGAGGTGACACTTCAAAAAGAAACATACTCATTACCTGACTTATGTAACTGTAATCACCTTTACCATAGCAATAAAAATAAATTAATGAATAAACTAAAAACTACTCTCAGTTTCAAAAAAGAAAAGAAAAGAAAAAAGAATCTCATGGGGACTTTTCTGCTCAGGCTGGCTTTGAACCTTGATCTGCAGAGATCAGCCTCCTGAGTAGTTAGGATTATGGGCATGAGCTACCAGCACTGGCTGCTTTATTTTTAAAATACAGTGTGTAACTATATCTACCTACACATACATAACTCAGTTCACTAAGATACATTAATCCTTTTCTTACAAGCATGATGCTGTATAAGTTTCTCATTGAATCTCTCTGCTATGATTTGAATATGTCTCCCAATTTTATGTGGTAGAAACTTAATCCCTTAAATCATTTGATCATGACTGAGATCAGTGATCTAGAGGTAAGACCATTGGTTGGTAACTAGATATGAGGACTCTGCCCTCATCCATGGGTTAATTCATTTGTGGATTAGCTGATTATGGTAGTGGCTTTATGACAAGAGCTCTTGATCTGTTTCTGGCTAACTTGTTCTCTGTCTTGCAATGCCTCTGCCAATTTATGATATAGCACAAGACCCCTCACCAGATGCCAGCACAATACCTCCAAGCCTCAAGATCGATGAGCTAAGTAAACTTCCATACCTTTTTATGTTTGCCAGTCCTAGAGATAGAACTGGGCACTGTCCCTAAGCATTTGTGCTCAAGGCTAGTGCTCTACTATTTTGAGCCACAGTACCACTTCCAGTTTTCTGGTGATTAACTAGAGATTAGAGGCTCACAGACTTTTCTGCCTGGGCTTACTTTGAACCATGATCCTTAGATCTCAGCCTCCTGAGTAGCTAGAACTGCAGGCTGACCCACCAGCACCTGACTATCTCAGGTATTTAGTTGTAGCTACAGAAAACTGATTATACTACTTCTCTAGTAAATTTTTTTTGGGGGGTCCGGTTGTGGGGCCTTAACTCGGCATGGGCACTGTCCCTCAGCTCTTCAGCTCAAGGCTAACGCTCCACCACTTGAGCCACCTTCCCAGCCCCTCTAGTAAATTTTTGAAAAACAATTCAATAGAGAATATAATGGCAACCCTGGCATTACAGAAAATACTTGAAACCCTGGAGAAATAAATGAGATCTTATCCTACTCTCAGAGAGCATACTGTCTAGGGAAAAAATAAAAAAAGATTTGGAATAATACAAATTCACTTTATTCTTAATAGGTTTGTTAATATTTGGTAACAAGCAAAGATCGATTCATTAATTTTTTTCATTTTGTCTTTTAATGTTTTGGTCTATTTATTTATTTATTTATTTTGGTCATGAGGTTTGAACTCTGGACCTTGGCACCGTCCCTCAGCTCTTCAGCTCTAGGCTAGTGCTCTACCACTTGAGCCACAGCGCCACTTCCAGTTTTCTGGTGGTTTACTGGTGATAAGAGTCTCACAGACTTTCCTGCCCAGGCTGGCTTTGAACCATGATCCTCAGATCTCAGCCTCCTGAGTAGCTAGGATTATAGACATGAGCCACTAGCACCCGGCTCTATTTCTTTATTCACTGATATACTGTAGAAATTGAATAGGAGGAAATAAATGTCCTTTATCCTCAGTGAATAAAATTATTAGAACTTTAATTTTAATTTTAAAAGCAACTATATCAATGATAACCTAGTTTTGATGTCCTGGTATTTAACAGAAAGCTGCCTTTATTTTATGTGCTTTTGTAATGGAAGCTCTTCTCAGTGAACACTTTGATTGTGAAATAGAAAAGCTAATTTGATGGTTGAATATTCATCTGATGAGTTAGATGGAGCCAAGATAATTTAGGTCAATAGAAAAAGCTCCAATATGTTTCTCACTTAGCAAATTCTCAAAGTTGATGCTGACTCCTAATCATGAGATCTATACAAAAAAGTTCCATAATGAGTTTTTTAAAGCTGTAAATTTTACCCAGAACTCATATTTTAAAACATCACATTCTTTTTTTTTTTCTTTTTTCTGGTCATGGGGCCTGAACTTTGGGCCTGGGCACTGTCCCTGAGTTCTTCAGCTCAAGGGAAGCATTCTACCACTTGAGCCACAGAGCTACTTCCGGTCTTCTGGTGGTTTATTGGAGATAAGAGTATGATAGACTTTCCTGTTCAGCTAGCTTGAACCATGATCCTCAGATCTCAGACTCCTGAGTAGCTAGGATTACAGGCATGAGCCACCAGCACCTGGCTCTACTCATCTATTTATAATATATATATATATATATATACTATATATATAGTATACATATCTATATATATACTATATATATTTATATATATAAATATATATACTATATGTATTTATACTATATATATACATAATATGGAGCTCTGGATTTCATATATATGTGTATATATGTACATATATACATATATACACATATACATAGCATTGTCTTTCAGGTGGTATTAAAATAAGTAGTGAGGAAGTGGCACTGTGGCTCAAGTGGTAGAGCGCTTGCCTTGAGCTGAAGAGCTGAGGGACAGTGGTCAGGCCCAGAGTTCAAGCCCCATGACCGACTTAAAAATAAATAAAATAAAATAAAATAAGTAGTGATATTTTACTAGATAGAATAAATAATAAATGGGAGATCATTGCAGACTCCAAACTACATCTTTTCATAAATTATTGGGAAATGTTCTCTCTATAGAAGATTTTTAAATTAAAGTAACACCTGATTCAAGTATATCACATTTATGTATGGAAGATTACATCTTAAAGTCAAATTAAAACTAGTGCTATAAAAACTGGGCATGGTGGTATACAACTGTAATCCCTGAATTCTGGAAGCTAAGACAAGAGAATTACAAGTTCAGGGCTAGTTTGGGCTACATAATAAGGGCTTAAATGAAAAAAAAATTGTTACCATAGTCCATGTAGAATTAGAATAATCGTTTTTAGTCATAGGTGTGAAGGGCTTCACGTTCACTAGAGCCCTGGTGCTCTACCCTTTGAGCCTCCTGCCAGCCCTTTTTGTATTTTAGTCTCCTGTTTATTCTTCATGCTATTGCTGGGATGACAGGAATGCACCACTGTGCCCAGCTTTTTTCTGTTGAGGGGGAGGGTCTTCTAAGGATTTTGTTGTTGTTGTTGTTTTTGGGGGTCCGGTCGTGGGGCCTGAACTCTGGGCCTGGGCACTGTCCCTCAGCTCTTCAGCTCAATGTTAGTGTTCTACCACTTGAGCCACAGCGCCACTTCCAGCTTTTTTTCTTTTTGCTTATGTGGTACTGGGGAATCGAACCCAGGGACTCATGCAAGCAAAGTAAGCGCTCTACCACTGAGCCACCTTCCCAGCCCTGTTGTTTGTTTTTTTGTGTGTTTTATGTTTTTGCACAGACTGGCATAGACTCTTTTTTTTTGTCCGTCGCGGGGCTTGAACTCTGGGCCTGGGTGCTGTCCCTCAGCTCTTCAGCTCAAGGTGAACACTCTACCACTTGAGCCACAGAGCCACTTCCAGTTTTCTGGTGGTTAACTGTCTTTCCTGCCCAGGCTAGTTTTGAACCTTGATCCTCAGATCTCAGTCTCCTGAGTAGCTAGGATTACAGGCGTGAGCCACCAGCACCCAGCTAGCCTAGACTCTTGATCCTTCCAATCTCAGTCTTATACAAGGTTTAGAGGACAGATGTGTATCATTGCACCCAGCTATGGGTTGAGATGGGGATATTGGGAACTTTTTGTATGAGCTGGCCTTGAACCTCGATCCTCTCAATCTCATCCTCCATACTAGCTGAGATTATAGTGTGAGGCACTATATTCAGTGTCTAATGAGAAAAATGTTAACTGACTAGAAATATAGGCAATGATAATAGTAAGAGATACTGTTTATTCAGTATTTAGAATGCTACTTTTTCAAGCACTTTCCCTATTTCTTTTATTGACATGAAAACCCTCTGAGGTGGATACTATTAATTATCATCCCTATTTAGTAGTTCAGAAATCAGTAGGGGTGAAGCTGAGATCAAACTCAGGAAACTGAATTTTGGAGCCAGCCCTCTGAGTCTGAGTAAGAACCAACCTTGTGTACAACAGCGAGAACTAAAAGAAATAGCAGGTATCTCTTAGGAGTCTTTGATTGCAAGAAATATAAAGTCATTCTAGCAACTCACTGGAATTTACTAGAAGAATATAATAGCTGGGCTAATCTTAGCTACTCAGGAGGCTGAGATCTGAGTTGTAGTTCAAAGCCAGCTGGCAGGAAGGGCAGGAAAGGTCCTGAGACTCTTATCTTCGATAAGCCAGCAGAAAACTGGAAGTGGCACTGTGGCTCAAGTGGTAGAGAGCTAGACGAGCTGAAGAGCTGAGGGACAGTGCCTAGGCCCAGAGTTCAAGCCCCACAACCAACAAATAATAATAATAATAATAAATTTACAAAAACTCATGGGAAGGCTGGACAAGCAGGCTTGGATTTGGGCACAAGGTAAAAACTGCAGAGTAGCAGATCCAGAAGTCGAAGACAAGAATGAAAAAAGCTAAAGGCACAGGCAGTCTGCTTATGACCCCTCTTCTCAGTTGGTAATCAAAGGTTGCAAGCATCTATAATCCTTTATTTGGTTGACCCAACTTGGCCCAGTTTGGATCACAAAAAACATAGGGAGCATGATAACTACTTTAATAATTGGCCATCTTCTTCCAGTGCTGATGGCTCATGCCTATATTCCTAGTTACTCAGGAAACTGAGATCTGAGGGTTATGATTCAAAACCAGCCCAGGCAGAAAAATCCCTGGAAGACTCTTTTTTATTTTTATTTTTTTCCTGGAAGACTCTTTATCTCCAATCAACCACTCAAAAACCAGAAGTGGAGCTGTGGCTCAGAGTGGTAGGGCACTAGCCTTGAAAAAAAAATAGCTCAGGGACAGTGCCCAAGCCCTGAGTTCATAGCTGACAAAATAAAAAATAATTGGACCTCTTTTCAATTAATTTGGGGATTGAATGCAGAACCTGATGAGGGCTACACCTACCACCTACCACCTACCACCTGAGCTACACTGCCAGCCCAACAATCTTTACTTCTTAGAAGGCTAGATGTTCACTCACATAGCTAGAACAAAGGGTACAGATTACTTTTGTGGTTGCTTTGTGTTCTTGCTTTGTGTTCTCTTTTCGGTCCACATTCAGCTATGATAATGTCATGATCTTGTGATGGGCTTATCCCTCCATGGTAACTGAGTGGCCTTGTTTGATTATTGCTGTTCATTGGTGGAAATTATCTTTAGTAAAAGAACACTGTGGACTAGCTACAGGTACCATGGTAGCTGTAGGATTCCAAGGCCATTTTCTTTTCTCACCTTTCTCAGTCAGCTATTCATTTTGGAGATGGACATGTGCTTGAGTCTCTACATAGGACTCATCAAAACACAGCTGACAAAGAGCAATGAAGTGTGGAAAGAGGGTCGCCTTTTGTTTCTGTACAGCTGTCATGAAATTACTTTTTTTTCTTTTCTTTTTTTTGGTCATAGGGCTTGAACTCTGGACCTTGGCACCATCCCTGCGCTCTTTAGCTCAAGGCAAGTGCTCTACCACTTGAGCCACAGAGCCACTTCCAGTTTTCTAGTGGTTTATTGGAAATAAGAGTCTCATGGACTTTCCTGCCTGGGCTGGCTTTGAACCATGATCCTCAGATCTCAGCCTCCTGAGTAGCTAGGATTACAGGCGTGAACCACTGGTGCCCAGCTATGAAATTATTTTTAAGAGTTTACTGCTTCAGATATAGTCTTGGCCTGACAACAACATTCTTTCTGGGCTGGGGTCAGAAATGAGAGGGAGATGCTGCCTATTAGTGGTTCCTCTGGTACTTACATCAGTTGACTGTCCAGCTTATGCAGACTTCTAAGAACTTTCAGAAGGAAAAAAAAAAAGCATATTTGTCTCTATGAGAAGAGCCAGTAAAATTTCAGGGGTTACTATTGGTGAAGATCTTTTAGTATGGTCAGCTTGTTGAAAGCTGTAAAAATATAGTTTACA
Source organism: Dipodomys spectabilis (assembly GCF_019054845.1). Taxonomy (NCBI): domain Eukaryota; kingdom Metazoa; phylum Chordata; class Mammalia; order Rodentia; family Heteromyidae; genus Dipodomys; species Dipodomys spectabilis. The sequence goes on from NW_024870681.1 coordinate 10,277,398, forward strand.
GACATAAGTTTTCATTGATTACATGTTGCCTTTATAATGATAGAAGGTACATGTGGCAGAGAGAAAAATGAGAATTTAAACATTTGTGGCACCAGTGGCTCACACTTTATTCCAAATACTCAGGAAACTGAGATCTGAGGATCGCATTTCAAGGCCAGCCCAGGAAGAAAAGTCCATGAAACTCTTTTTTTTTTTTTTTTTTTTGGGGGGGGGGTCCAGTCGTGGGGCCTGAACTCTGGGTCTGGGCGCTGTCCCTCAGCTCTTCAGCTCAAGGCTAGCACTCTACCACTTGAGCCACAGGGCAACTTCCGGCTTTTTTTTTTCTGCTTATGTGGTGCTGAGGAATTGAACCCAGGGCCTCATGCATGCAAGGCAAGCGCTCTACCACTGAGCCACCTTCCCAGCCCCATGAAACTCTTATCTCCAAATAACAAGCAAAAATCTAGAAGTGGAAGTGTGGCTCAAGTGGTAAGAATGTTGGGACAGCACACAGGCCCCGAGTTCAAGCCCCAGTGCTGTGCATGCGCACGTGTGTATGTGTGCACGCACGCTCATACAATTTAAATATTTTTATGGCACCAGAAAAGGACCGTGCCACCTAGAAATAAAGAAAAAATTAAATATGAGTCAGTTAAATGATTTTTTAATGTCAAATGCTGTGTAGAGTTTAAATTTTTACTTATGTTGAGGAGGATGCTAAGAAATTGAATCATTATACGTTGCTAATGGGAAGGTAAAACAGTGCTGCTACTATGGAAAATAGTATGGTATAACAGTTCTGTAAGACCAGATGGGATGGCTCATGTAATCCTAGGTATTCAGGAGGCAAACACTGGAAGGATTAAGGTCGGAAGCCAGCTCAAACAAAAAGTTTGAGAGACCTCATATTAATACAAGTGGAGCATGTTGGTGAATACCTGTCATCACAGGTACTTGGAAAGGACAAACAGGAGACTCTTGCTCCAAGAAAATCATGGTTCAGGTCAGCAAAGACATAAACTTGAGATCTATTCAAAAAATAAATAAAGCAAAAAGGGCTGGGGCATGGCTCAAGTGGTAAAGTGCCTATCTAGCAACACAAGTCCCTGAGTTCAAACTCCAGTACTGTAATAAAAGGAAGAAAAAGTAATGCAGAATTATCACACGATCCAGTAATTCCACTTACAAGTACATACCCAAAATGACTACAATTGGGTACTGGAATACATTTTGTTCAGAACAGCATTATTCATTTTAACTCCAAAAATAGAAATAACCCAAACATCCACTGGAAGATGAATAGATAAATAAAATGTAGTATCTATATATAATGGAATATTATGCAGGTTTAATGTAAAGGAAGAAAGTTCTGCTAAAACACAAGTTAAGTCTTGAAGATATTGTGCTAATAAGTCAGTGGCAAAGGCTAGCTAATATGTGGTTCTGTTTATATGAGTTAATTATCACAGTCAACTTTACAGAGAAGAAAGCAGAATGGCATTTATTATTTCTGTCTCCCTTATTCTTCTTCCTTTTCCTTTTCCCCTTTCCCTTCCCCTTCCCCTTCTGCTTCTTTTCTTTGTACTGATTCTGGGGCTTGACTCAGGAGCTGTGCCTTTGATTTTTTTCCACTTAAAGCTTAATCTTTACCGCTTGAACCACATCTCCACTTCCGACTTTTTGATGGCTAATTGGAAATAAATCTCAACGGACTTTTCTGCCCAACCTGGCTTGGAACTGTGATCCTCAGAGTTCAGCCTCGTTAATGGCTAGAATTACAGGCCTGAGTCACTGACCTGGCAACTTATGGATTTCAAAAGTACTTAGATCTACTTCCTTGGATAAACTATCCATTGTCTAGTGGATTTAAATTGACTCTCTGTGATATATTTCCCCAATAATTCATTTTACTTCCTTCTCCAAACATGAATTCATTTCACAAAACTTCATTCAACTCTAGCTATCCCAGACTTTTATAGATAAGAGCAGAGACTAACAATAGTTGCCAGAAAGAATGGTATTATACCTACATTAAACTATGTCAATCTTAAGACTGGCATTCTACTATTTGAGCCACACCTATAGTTTTTTGCTAGTTAACAAATGACAAGAGTCTTTTGGATTTATTGCTCAGGCTAATGAAGCCCACCTTTTGGCTTTTTTCAAATCTGACATTCTGTTTTACTCAGCAAAATGGTCAAATAAGGATTTTTGGTTTGAATGATTTTGGATTTTCTGGATCTTGTTTTGTTTTGTTATTGAGACAAAAGCGGCTCTTAATCTAGCCCAGGATAACTTCAAAATCAGGTCCTCCTGTCTCTACTTCCAGATTACTAGACTTGCAGTGTATGCTTGAGAGTTCACTGAACCTGTCTCTTTTTTTTTTTCTTTTTGTCAGTAGTGGGACTTGAACTCTGGGCTTGGGCACTGTACCTGAGCTCTTCAGCTCAAGGCTAGTGCTCTATCACTTGAGTCACAGTGCCACTTCTGGTTTCCTGGTGGTTAATTGGAGAGAAGAATCCCATACTTTTCTGCCTGGGCTGGCTTTGAACCGAGATCCTCAGATCTCAGCCTCCTGAGTAGCTAGGATTACAAGAATGAGCCACCGGTGCCCAGCACTGAGCCCGTCTTGAATATAGGTCAGGCTGGCCTTGAATTCTCAATCCTCCTGCCTCAGTTTCCTGTGTGCTGGGACCAAATAAATTCCTAACCCAGGGCTTTATTACTTTACTTTAAAGTAATAATTGTAAAATAATTGCTTTGTTCTACACAAATTATTTTAGAATAATAGACTTATAAATGTTAAAAGCAATTAGAGGGCAAGGATAGATAGAGGTCAGTTGTTGAGTGCTTACAACTATGAGCTCCTGGGTTTAATACTCAATACCACAAAACAAACAAAGGAATTAGAAAAGTTTTCAATAATGAAAATTCAATGTGACACAACAAAGGGAAAATGTGGTTTATATTTCCATTGACCTAATAGTTTTATAAAAAGAAAAGTGTTGTTTTGAAATATCTCATTGTCTTGAAGTAATGATTACTGGATATTGAGCCAGGATACAAAATCAGGACTCAACCAAATTAAAGATGACATGGAAGTATTTTAAAATGTTTCCTATCTAAACTGAGTAAATTGATACATGTAAAATGAAAAGTATTAGCTTTGTATTTTAAAAGAATTTTTAAATATGTGTTACATATAAGTAGTAGGTTTTGAGTGAAAAATGGTTCTAGCAAAACAAGGAGCTTCAAATTACTGGAAGTCAGTATTAAGAGATTATCCTTTAGCTTTTACAAGTGCTGACTTGAAAATTTTTCTTTAAAACCTATGAAGTGGGGCTGGGGAATGGTCCCTATGGTATGGCTCTTGCTTAGCAAGTACAAAGTCCTGAGTTCAAACCCCAGTACTGATAAAAACAAAAAATTCAAGTATCTGCTAGGTTTTGTTTTGTTTTGTTTTGTTTTTGCCAGTCCTGGGCTTAAACTCAGGGCCTGGGCACTGTCCCTGAGCTGCTTTTGCTCAAGGCTAACACTCTACTACTTGAGCCACAGTGCCACTTCCAGCCTTTTCTGTTTATGTGGTACTGAGAATAAAACCCATGGCTTCATGCATGCTAAGCAAGCATTCTGCCACTAAGCTACATTCCCAGCCTGCCTAGTAGGTTTTAAAGAATAAAAAACCTATGAGGCATTATAAATTTGCAGTGAACAGTGTGGCTTACATAAGCTGCATAACAGCCGGTCACCAGTGGCTCAGGTCCGGAATCCTAGCTCCTCAACTACAGCTGTGAATTTACAGAATCAATTTTGTACTAACAGAAGCATACCTTGGCACTTTTTGAAGTATGTCAGATACGAGATTTTTAAATTGTTGCATTCCAGATTTTTAAATTGTTGAAACCAGTTCAGAGTAGTCAGAAGTCCTTTAAAAAATGTATGATTGCAAAAAATAAACATAGTCTTTTCTTTCTTTCTTTCTTTCTTTCTTTCTTTCTTCCTTCCTTTCTTCCTTTCTTTCTTTCTTTCTTCCTTCCTTCCTTCCTTCCTTCCTTCCTTCCTTCCTTTCTTCCTTTCTTTCTTTCTTTCTTTCTTTCTTTCTTTCTTTCTTTCTTTCTTTCTTTCTTTCTTTCTTTCTTTCTTTCTTTCTTTCCTTCTTTCTTATCCTTCCCTCCCTCCCTCCCTCCCTCCTTCCCTCCCTCCCTCCCTCCCTCCCTCTCTCCTTCCTTCCTTCCTTCCTTCCTTCCTTCCTTCCTTCCTTCCTTCCCCACCCCCTCTCTTTCTTTTCCATTGTAGGGCTTGAACTCAGGGCCTGGGCACTGTCCCTGAGGACTTTTTGCTCAAGGCTAGTGCTCTACCATGTTTGAGCCACAGCACAACTTTCAGTTTTCTGATGGTTAATTGGAGGTAAGTCTCACAGACTTTTCTGCCTGGGCTGGCTTTGAACTGCAATCCTCATATCTCAGTCTCCTGAGTAGCTAGGATTACAGGCATGAGACACCAGCCACCCAAGCTTTCTCTTTTTTTTTTCTTTTTTTAGATCCAAGAGAACTCAAACTCAGTAACCTGATACTTTCACACAGTTGCTAACACTCTACCAATCCCCTTTCTGTTTTCCCTATTAAAAATAATTTCCAACTGGGCATAGTGGCACTTGGGGGCAACAACAAGAGGCTCCCAAGTTCAAGACCAGCCTGGGCTACACAGTGAGACCCTGTCTCAAAAAACAAGAGTAGGGATGCATCTCCTTGTTGAACATGCCCAAGGCCCTGAGTTCAATCCCTAGCACCATATCATAACATATAAACATCTATAACACTTTATAACACACAAATACTATGTAAATATATTTAATAATACAGAAATATGCCATATATAAATTATTATGAAGACATACACATAAATGTTATGAACAAAGAAATTATTAAATTTATTTATTATTACAGTTATAAAAGCCATGACAGTTTCAGAAGCAGCTCCAAAAATCTCAGTTCTTCACATGTCATTGGCAGTGGTCTTCCTAATGGGTCCCAGCTTTGACTTCAGCCTTCTCCCTTCCTCTTCACTGTCTGCATATTGTGTGTCCAAATGTGTCTGATTGCTCTCCGTATCCTAAATAAGTCACTGCTTGCCATTGTTTTCACACTTTGGAACACGAGGGTCCCTACTGGGCACTGATCACTGCTCTACCCATGCCTCCTCCTCACTTGCCACCTCTGAGAAGGAGCCTTAACTCCCCAGGCTAAGTGGACACCAGGCCTCTGGTTGTCAGAGAACTTGGGCTCACAGCTACACATCAATGCTTTCCATTGTCCTGGATATGGGACTTAACTGTGGCTTATGTGGTAGAGTGCTTGTGAGCACTTGGACCCACAGTGCTTCACAACAGTGCTTTCAAAATTGTCCTGGATATAAGACTTAATTGTGGTTTATGTGGTACAGTGTTTGTGAGGTGTTGAGTTCAAACCCTAGCACCCCAGAAAATATAAACAAACAAAACTCAGATTCATATAACCTCAGAATTTCCATGAGAGATGGCTGTAACATACATATTTAACAACCAATCCAACCAGATGCCAGTGGCTCATACCTATCATCCTAGCTCAGGAGGCTGAGATCAGAGGATTGCAGTTTGAAGCCAGCCTCAAGCAGGAAAGTCTGTGGGACTCTCATATTCAATCAACTAGCAAAAAGCAAGAAGTGTTGCTGTGGCTAAATGGTAGAACTCAAACCTTGAATGAAAAAGCTCAGGGACAGAGCCCAGACCCTGAGTTCAAACCTCAAGACTGGTGCGCGCACAACACACACACACACACACACACACACACACACACACACACACACACACACACACACACACACACACACACACCCTGGAAGAGTCTGATTTTCAGAAAACTTGTAGAAATATATTTCTCTCTATCATATTATGTCACAAATGTTTGAATTATCTGTCTCTGAAGAGCCTGCAGTCTGTCTCTGGTCATTATTGTGTTCCTGGCCTCAATAAAGTGCACAACTCATGGAAGGAAACAAAATGGGTAAATAAAAATCCCGATGTGTCTGTGTATTTTTCTTATCATGAGTTCTGGAAACATCAAGAAAGCACTTTTCTGACCTCTGATCTTCTCTTTCCAGGTAAGTCTACCTTACCTTTATGACATTGCCCTACTGTGTTTGTTCCTGTGCCTGTTCCTGTGCTAACACCTCCTCCTGACTTTGAACCCCATCCAGATGTTGCACATCAGCATGAGGCTACCAAAGGTAAGATAGAGCCTCAGCTTCTAGTTCATGGAGTACACGTTTTCTTAGGGTGTGTGTGTGTGTGTGTGTGTGTGTGTGTGTGTGTGTGTGTGTGTGTGTGTGTGTGTGTGTGTGTGTGTGCCAGTACTGTGGATTGAACTCAAGGTCTGGGCTATTTTGCTCAAAGTTAGTGCTCTACTACTTGAGCCACATCTCTACTTCTGGCTTTTTGGGTGGTTATATGGACAGAAGAGTTTCCTGGACTTTTCTGCCTGGGCTAGCTTCTTAGCTCTCAGCCTCAGGAAGCTGAGAATTACAGAATTATAGCTATGACAAACCAGCACCCAGCAGTCAGTATTTAAATATCTCCTACTTTGTAGTTTTGTGTATATGTGTGAAGTAACGGGAATAATATATATAAAACACCTCGCACATTGTCTAACATTAGGAAGTGCCAAGCAAATGTGGTAATAATAATGCCAGAGCGGTCACACATAGTCACCGAGGAAGATGTGATTGCCCTTGTGAAGAAAAAAAATACAAAAAGAAACTTGTCATGGGATGCTCTGAGTCATCTTAAAGGGCACATGGAAGACTTAAACCCTTTCTCCTGCTGTCACACATCAACATCCACTCTGATTCAGCTTTACATCCCTTGTCACTTTAATAACCCTCATTTCATGGCAAAAAAAAAAAAAAGTACTATCTAGGGAGAGAGCAAGAGTCAGCATGCTAATGCAAATGTCCCTATTTGGAAAAGTTTGTCCTTGAAGCACTGTCTCTCAAGTTGTCAGCATCCTGTGCTCTTTTGTGCCTATCCATAAACACTGATTCCAAAAAAAAATCAGATCCTGAATCACTTTCCTGACATCTCTCTGTACTAGCCCATGTGACTAGATCCAAACCCAAGTGAACCAGTTCCGTGTTCTGACATAGAACTTAGCTCTTTAACAGAATCACTGACTGTTTAACAAAGCAGTGCAAAGGGCCACATGGTGGCTTAATTCTGGACAAGAAGGAGGAGAAAGATTAACTCTAAAGACCTCTGGCTGTGTGCCCAAGTTGCTTAAGTGATAATCCAGAATAAAGTCTCAATTCCAACTGGTTATTCCCACCCATTTTCCAACCTCCTCATTCAGCACATTTTTTCTCCCTGCACAGATAGATCCTAAATATATAGATCTAGCCCAGGCTTCTCTCTCAAATGTCTGAGTGTCAAATATTGGCTGTCTAAAAGGTATCTGTTTCACCTTAAATCTTTTTTATTTTTATTTTTAAGTTAATTTATTTTTTGTCCTTAGGCTTGAATTTAGGGCCTGGGGGCTGTCCCTGGCTTTTTTTCTTTTTTTTTTTTCCTTTTTTTTCTGGAGGTTAGTGCTCTACTGCTTGAGCCACAAATCCACTTTTGGCTTTTTAAGTGGTTAATTAGAGTCTCATGAACTTTCCCACCTGGGTTGGCTTTGAACCACAATCCTCAGATCTCAACCTCTTGAGTAGCTAGAATCACAGGCATGAGCCACTGGAATTTGACTTTTCATTTGTTTTTAGATATGATATCTCATCTATCTATCTACCTATCTATCTATCTGTCTGTCTGTCTGTCTGTCTGTCTGTCTGTCTGTCTGTCTGTCTATCTATCTATCTATGTTCATTCTTGGGCTTGATACACACAAAGGGTCACATGTCTCCCTCTCTCAAACCAGTCACTGTGTTGGGGGATACAGTGTTCTGGTGGCCACATAGCTTGTGCTAGAGTGGAGGATGGAGCCAACACTAGCGAATTCTAATGGAGGATGAAAACTATAATGCTGTTAGTTGACCAAAGGCCAATGGATAATAGGTAACTGTATAAACCAAACTTTGTGTCTCACACCTGTAATCCAAGCTATTCAGGAAGCTGAGATCTGAGTATCATGGTTTGAAGCCAGCCTGAGCAGGAAATTCTGAGACTCTTACCTCCAATTAACCACTACAAAGCTGGATTGGAGCTGTGGTTCAAATAGTACAGCACCAACCTTTTGAGCAAAGCAGCTAAGTGAAAAGTGTGAAGTGCTGAGTTCAAGTCTCAATGCTAACACACACTACTCCACCACAACCGATGTTCTGTTCTAGTTAAGTATAATGTACATAAATTACATGTTTGTGTTATCCTAAACAGGTGAAAATTATAGGATGCTGATGAAGGGCAGGGTAGTAGAATCAACACTTTATATTCATTTCAGCCTCCCGACAACCTTTTGAGGAAGGAAATATTATCTGTGTTTGAGGAGGAAAAGCACAGAAAGTTAAAGTAACTCACACAATGTACCACAGATTGTGGTAGAATCAAGCATCCAGTACTTGCATTCTGCAGGAAAGATCTCAGCCAAGACAGCACACAGCTCCTTCTGTAGAACTTCTATCTTATCCACTTTTAAATTTGGGGGTTTTGGTTTGGTTTGGTTTGAGGTGCTTGGGATCAAACCCAGTGCCTTGCATATGTTAGGCAAGCATTCTACAATTAAGCTACATTGCTGGCCCTCACCTGTTGTTGTTTGTTTTCTTTTTTCTTTTCTTTTCTTTTTTGTTGATCGTGGGGCTTGAACTCTGGGCCTGGGCGCTGTCCCTCAGCTCTTCAGCTCAAGGCTAGCACTCTACCACTTGAACCACAGCACCACTTCTGGCTTTTTCTGCTTATGTGGTGCTGAGGAATCGAACCCAGAGCCTCATGCATGCAAGGCAAGCACTCTACCACTGAGCCACCTTCCCAGCCCTTGTTGTTTGTTTTCAAAGCCAGTCCAGGAAAGATGAATTTGAGACTCTTAATTCCAGTTAACCAGCAAAAAGCCAAAAGTAAAAGTGTGGCTCAAGTGGCTAGAGCACCAGCCTTGTGAGAAAAAGCTAAGACTCTGAGTTCAAGCTCCAGTATGGGTACAAGTTGGTGCATGTGTGTGTGCGCACACACACACACACACACACACACACACACACACACACACACACACATGATGACAGCAATAGAAATTTACCTATCTTCTTCCAAGAATGAATTTGAAGCCGGGCGCTGGTGGCTCACGCCTGTAATCCTAGCTACTCAGGAGGCTGAGATCTGAGGATCGAGGTTCAAAGCCAGCCCGGGCAGGAGAGACCATGAGACTCTTATCTCCAATAAACCACCAGAAAACCGGAAGTGGAGCTGTAGCTCAAGTGGTAGAGTGCTCGCCTTGAGCTGAAGAGCTGAGGGACAACGCCCAGGCCCAGAGTTCAAGCCCCACGACCGACAAAAAAAAAAAAAAAAAAAAAGAATGAATTTGAAGTTCAGCCTATCCAGTTCAGCCTATCCAGCACAGCAGGAATGCCAAGATCTGGCCATTTCTACTCCACACAGAACTCTTCTAAAAGGCAGCATTTGTTCTAGAGATCCTGTTAGGTTGGCCAATATATATATATATACTTTTTTTTTTTTTTGGTCGGTCATGGGGCTTGAACTCTGGGCTTGGGCGCTGTCCCTCAGCTCTTCAGCTCAAGGTGAGTGCTCTACCACTTGAGCCACAGTACCACTTCCGGTTTTCTGGTGGTTTATTGGAGATAAGAGTCTCATGAACTTTCCTGCGGGGCTGGCTTTGAACCATGATCCTCAGATCTCAGCCTCCTGAGTAGCTAGGATTACAGGCATGAGTCGCCGGCGCCCGGCTGGGTTGGCCAATATTACATCAGCTCTGTATCATGTTCTAAGGTGGGCATGGAGAGTTTGTGCACATGGTAGCACACTCATTCCTAAGGCTCTCCCTGATTATGCCTGGCAAAATGTGTCAGTGATGTCCCAGCATGCCAGAAAATGTCACTCAGCCTTCTAAAGAGCACTGAGGAGTTGGGGGGCTGAGGGGAACAGGATTGTGACTTAGTTATTATTTATGTGCATGCCCTACAAGGGAGAATAATGAGAAACAAAAACAAGAAAATTAACAACTAATTGAAAGCAGTCTGAAGGCTAGAGGATCTCTTTGGAAGTTTATCGAGACTTTAAATCTTTCAGTGAGAGAAAACAGACAAACAAAAAAAAAAAAACAAACTAAGCCTAAATTTCAGATTTAATTAGAGCACACAACTTCAATTGTGACTGAAGGTCAGGTGAGTCAGATCTGGTATGCTGTGATCATGGCCCTGATATGTAGAAGCTGGGAGTCAGACATATGCTATTCCGAGAGGCTCCAGCATCAGTAAGAAGTGGATAAGGAAGCCGGGCGCTGGTGGCTCACGCCTGTAAGCCTAGCTACTCAGGAGGCTGAGATCTGAGGATCGCGGTTCAAAGCCAGCCCGGGCAGGAGAGACCGTGAGACTCTTATCTCCAATAAACCACCAGAAAACCGGAAGTGGCGCTGTGGCTCAAGTGGTAGAGCGCTCGCCTTGAGCTGAAGAGCTGAGGGACAGCGCCCAGGCCCAGAGTTCAAGCCCCACGACCGACAAAAAAAAAAAAAAAGTGGATAAGGATGGAGGGTGGGACTGGCAGAAGTTGGCTCATTGTTGACAATGGGCATGATGGAGTCCTGAAGCAACAAAGGCCAGGGAGCAGCACTGAACCACCAGAAGCTAGGAAATCATAATTATTATAATGATTGGCGATACGGCATGGCAACGAGAGGGCTTGACCCAGAGAGCGCTGTGGAGATGGATAACGGACTATAGCACCTCCAAAGGCACAATGGCAAGAAAGGCCAGGAGGATGCGGAGATTCATATATTTTGTTTGTTTTTCTTGGTCATGGGGCTTGAACTCTGGGCCTGGGCACTGTCCCTCAGCTCTTCAACTCAGGGCTAGCTCTCTACTACTTACTTCGGGTTTTCTGGTGGCTAATTGGAGATGAGTCTCACAGACTCCATCTATTGGGTGGTACCAGGGTTTGATCTCAGGGCCTTCCTTGCGCTTGTTAGGCAAGTACTACTAAATCATGCTTCCCAGCCCTTAAAAATATCTTTCTTCTGGATATAACTATGGCCATCAAAATTTTAGATTAAAAAATAAATCCTGCTGGGTGCTGCTGGCTCCCGCCTGTAATCCTAGCTATTCAGAAGGCTGACATCTGAGGATTGTGGTTCAAAGCCTGCCCAGGCAGGAAAGTCCATGAGACTCTTATCTCCAATTAACCACCAGAAAACCGGAAGTGGCGCTGTGGCTCCAGTGGCAGAGACCTAGCCTTGAGCTGAAGAGGTGAGGGACAGCACCCAGGCCCAGAGTTCAAGCCCCACAACCCACAATAAAATAGTATAAAGGGCTGGGAAGGTGACTCAGTGGTAGAGCACTTGCCTTGCATGCCTGAGGCCCTGGGTTCGATTCCTCAGTACCACATAAACAAAAAGAAAAAAGCCGGAAGTGGCACTGTGGCTCAAGTGGTAGAGCGCTAGCCTTGAGCTGAAGAGCTGAGGGACAGCACCCAGGCTCCGAGTTCAGGCTCCACAACCAGACCCCCCCCAAAAAATTAAAATAAAATAAAATTTACAAAATCCTGCTTCTGTTATCAACTGTAAAAGTACACAAGAGATCATGAAGAATAGTATGCATTTTCTATATCTAAAAACAAGTATAAGGTAGGGTGGTTTTATCCTTCCGCATGAATTTTGATGTAGTACTCACAAGTCCATTACAAGGATTGTTTAGTTTTTCAATGATATATGTTTTCCTTTTGAAAAAATCAGAACTTTTCTTTTGATTTAGTTCTCATGTATAAACATATATAAATCGATTTGGACCAAAATGTTTTGCCAAGGTATAAATAGGAATACCATTAGAAACTTTATGCAAAGAGTCCAGCTCAGCAAAACATATAAGCAAGTATATTTATTTATTTACCCTTCCAGCAGTTATAAACCACCTATGATCATGTTTGTGGTGACTGTGAGTCCTATCTGAACTAAATTTATCATGTAGGGCATTTATTAAAGTACTTTTTGTTTCCTCTGGTGAGTCTTCTAGCTAGCAGAATTCTAACACGTATAACCTGGAGACTTTACTTCATTCCATTCTGCATTTTATTTTAATGAGGGAACGAATCATTACAGTGCACTAAACCCTAAGATAGAAATAAGCAATCTGTAGGAGAGAAGCTGACATTTATTTATATTTCATTTGGTAATTTTTTTTCTGACACACCTTTTTCTGCATCTGTTGCATTTAAAGTTAATTTTGAAGAAATTTCCTTACTGTAGGTGGATAATTTGAAGATGACAAATTCTCACCCTATGAATTTCTCACCCAGAGTACTTTATTTAACCTTTTCACCAAGCAACCACCACCCCCAACTCAGATTAATGAAGTCACAAGGTTTTTTTTCTAAAAAAAATTCTTTCTAAAATTGTTTTTTAGGGGCTGGGAAGGTGGCTCAGTGGTAGAGCGCTTGCCTTGCATGCTCAAGGCCCTGGGTTCGATTCCTCAGCACCACATAAGCAAAAAGAAAAAAGCCGGAAATGGCGCTGTGGCTCAAGTGGTAGAGCGCTAGCCTTGAGCTGAAGAGCTGAAGGACAGTGCCCAGGCCCAGAGTTCAGGCCCCACAACCGGACCCAAAAAAAATAAAATGAAATAAAATTGTTTTTTAAAATTATCTCTGCTTAGTCTGGTCAATTAGAATGAACTGATTGCCTTTGTCTGTTTTTTAGAATATTACCCTGAATTTCTGTTTCAACTACTGCACACACGCATACACACACACACCTGTAAAATACACCTTATTCAAAATAATAAACAGATGTGTGCCCCTCATACATCTTCTTTAAAGACACATAAAACATTATTAACATTATGAAACTGTATATTTCACAAATATAAAGTCACCAGCACATCATGCAGGGTTGCTTCTTGTTTGGCTGTTCCTCCCTACAACTGTTGAGAAGCCCTTCTTAGACCTATGTTTGCTTCCAACGTCGCACACATTTTCTTCTCGTGCTTAAAAATAAATGTCAAGTTCTTGATCTTTTGTTAAAAATTCATTGCAGCAACGGTTTTGCAGCAGGAAACTTCCTCCAGAGAGAGCTGGCTCCCATTCCTGCTAAGAACGTAACCTAGGAATGATGGAAAAATAATTATAATCAATGTCAGAGAGCATCTGGGTGTCTACCCAGCAGCCTGCCAAGTGGGACCTGCATTAATCCTTTCCATCCACTATCAGCTTGAAGCTAGCAGACACAGGCCTCATGTTTGATTTTTTAAAAAGTGAAAGTCCAAATCTTACACACATTTCTCCCTCATCTGAAAGGTTTCTAGGAGAAACCAGTAAATGCCTTGCATTTTCTTCAGCTTGGTGTGTCTTGCTTTTTCTTATCTCTGAGTGTAGAATTGCCTTATTTCTGTCACATCTTTTATTCGGGGTGACCCATTAAGATCAGTCCCCACCTAGCGAAAGAAATGAGGCCTTTTCAGTATGTACATAAGAAAATACATTTTAAGGCATGGTGCTTAGTGCTGATATATTTCAACTGGATCCACTCCAACCGTATGTGTCATTTCTAAAAGAGGAATAATACTGAGTTAATTAAATGGGAGCAGAAACACCTGGTGCATATCATTATGGAATAAGGTTCTGGGTGATTTAATTAAGATCTCTACTGTTACAAATTCGCTTTCCAAGTATTTTTCCACTGAACTTCTATTTTACTTTACCATCTATTCTGCTTCTTTTGAGATCTATGCCAGGTGGTATATAGTTATTTTAGTAGAGAATTCTCTGTCTGTGGAATCTCTAAATACAGGGGAATCAGAAGCAAATTTGAATTTTCCTGTGCTTCAACCATTTGAAAGCTTAGAGAAATGTGTCTTTTTTTTTTAACATGGAAGGATAAAAAAATAATTTTTTCCTCTATTTTATTATCCAACATTTTATTAATTCCCAGGACTAAAATAAATCAGTAAAAACAATGCAAGAGTAGACAGGAGGTACATTTTTTATTTTAATATTGGTGATTCTTATTTCCGACGTTTGGAACTTTTTTTTCTTCAGTTGGTTGTGGGGCTTGAACTCAGGGCTGGACACTGTCCCTGAGCCTATTTGTGCTGAAGGCTAGCACTCTACCACTTGAGCCAGAGCACCACTTCTAGTTTTTGAATGGAAAATTAGAGATATGAGTCTTACGGGGTCGAAGCCTGGGCTGGCTTTGCAGTGCAATCCTTAGATCTCAGCTTCCTAAGTAGCTAGGATTATAGGTGTGAGCCACCAGCATCTGGCTTGTTTGGAACATTTTAAGCAAGGAGAAAAATGAATTGGAGATGCAACTGATGTGTTCTTCCAGGAAGCTCCAGATCTAGAGCTTAATTAACAGAGACACATTGCTTATGAAGCTGCCTTTTGTCCTAAGGCCCCTCTGCTCCTATCGAAATATTCAATGTTGCTGTCTGATCTTGTTTCAAGGCAAATTCTAAACCAAAACTTTGGGCAAGAAGTTGTATATTGGTAATGTGATTCCTGGAATCCATGTAAGCTGGCCCCAGTTCTCACTGCTAATATTGCAAAGATAAAATGATTACCCACCTTCAATCTGCTTTTTTTTGGGTGGGAGGATCTGGTCATGGGACCTGAACTCTGGGCCTGGGCACTGTCCCTCAGCTCTTCAGCTCAAGGCTAGCACTCTACCACTTGAGCCACAGCACCACTTCCGGCTTTTTTTCTTTTTGCTTATGTGGTGCTGAGGAATTGAACCCAGGGCCTCATGTATGCAAGGCAAGTGCTCTACCACTGAGCCACATTCCCAGCCCCTCAATCTGCTTTATTATCCGCTTTCAGGAAGATTTGCATTTCACTTTTTATTTCCCTACCCCCCAACATATGTCTGTAAAACCTCCAAGATAACCAATATCCCCCAAAATAAACTTGGGTACAATTTGGTATTTGTAGAGTAAAATGAGTCAGCTTTGGACATTCTCACACAGCAACTGTTCAGAGAAAGATGAAAACTGGAACTCAAAAACCAAGTCTTTTTTGACACAGGGGAAAAAAATCTAGCTGTGTTTTCTCTGCAACTGGTTTGACAGAACCTAGAGATGAAATTTGCCAATATATGGTCCCATATATTTTGTGAGGATCATAGGCAGATCATCAGTAGGCTTCAGAGATAAGGTTCAAGGATTTTCTTTCTCTTGAGTGCTTACTAATAACAAGCTAGCTCTTCACCCACTCATTCAGTATAAAGGCAGGCTCTAATGCCCTCATGAATTGTATCGTCAAGTTTATTGCTAAGATAATGGTTTAGAAATAAAAATTGTCGTACCTTGGCACTGGTGACTCATGCCTGTAATCCTAGCTACCCAGAAGGCTGAGAACTGAGAATCATGGTGTAAAGCCAGCCCAGGCAGGAAAGTCCGTGAGACTCTTATCTCTAATAAACCACTAGAAAACCAGAAGTGGCGCTGTGGCTCAAGCGGTAGAGTGCTCGCCTTGAACTGAAGAGTGCAAGGATAGCACCGAGGCCTAGAGTTCAAGCCCCACGACTGACAAAAAATAAAAGAAATAAAAATTGTCTTTCCTTGGACACATGGTAGAAATGATAGTTAAATTCGGAGAACAAACTCCAAATCTTATTGACTAGGATACAGGAGCAAAATCAGCCAAAGTCCCAACTGCTGGGAATAAACACCTGACTGGGTAAAGCCCCATTATCATCTGCTCGGAGGTTTAAAGGTTGGAAAAGGCGGACCTCTTACAATTTGATTTATTTCCCTGGCTTCCTAATATCTAGGATTCAATTGACTTCAGTCATAGAGAGGAATAAACCTGGAATGGCAGAGTAAAAATGGATGGCATAATTCTCTGGCTGTTTCTGATTAGCTGCCACTAATCTCACAATGACTATGTCTCCCAACACAATGTGTCTAGCTGGGCAATATCTTCCACTTACTAGGCTCTTACCATCTTCCACTTTTCTAGGCTCTAGGAGCACTTCTCACTTTTTTTTTTTGTCAGTCATAGGGCTTGAACTCTAGGCCTGGGTGTTGTCTCTGAGCTCTTGAGCTCAAGGCTAGCACTCTACCACTTGAGCCACAGTGCCATTTCTGGTTTTCTGGTGGTTAGTTGGAAATAAGAGTCTCACAGACTTTCCTGCCTGGGCTGGCTTTGAACTGTGATCCTCAGATGTCACACTCCTAAGTAACTAGGATTACAGACATGAGCCATCGGTGCCCAGCCCATCTTTTTACATTTTTGGCACCTCTCTTTATTCTTTGGTGTACAATGGTTTTCTACTTTTGCTAGTCTCTGAACATTTTGGTTTTCTTAATCAAGTCTGCATTCCAGTGAATAATCTCCTCATTAAAAATCCTTCATTGGCACTATCTGAGCAGAATTTTAGCCATTAAGATCTGATTGAGTGAAAAGGAACATAACTTTTTTCTTTCTGGGGGCAGAGGTCATTGTCACTGGTGGAATTCAATTCATGTAAGCTTATTCACATACCTAATAGATATTAATTGTGCCTCATTCCTGTGCCATTCATTATGAATAAAGTAGATCTAATCCTCACCCACAAGAAATTGATTTTCTTAGTTGGAGAGACAAACACCAAGTACAAAAATGAATAGCCATCTTTAATTCTAGCTACTCAGGAGGCTGAGTTCTGAGGATCAAAGACAGCCTGGGCAGAGACTCTTATCTCCAATTAACCACCAAAAGGCCCAGAAGTAGAGCTGTGGCTCAAGTGGTAGCTCACTATCTTTGAATACAGAAGCCTCAGGGCTAGCACCCAGGCTCTAAGTTCAAGCCCTAGGAGTGGCAAAAGAAAAAAAGAAAGAAAGAAGGAAAGAAAGGAAGAAAGAAAGAAAGGAAGAAAGAGAGAGAGAAAGAAAGAGAGGAAGAAAGAAAGAAAGAAAGAAAGAGAAAGGAAGGAAGGAGGGAAGGAAGGAAAGAGAAAGAGAGAAAGGAAGGAAGGAAGGAAGGAGAGAAGGAAGGAAGGAGAGAGAAAGAGATTGAGAGAGAGAGAGAGAGAAAGAGAAATTTGTATAGAGTGTCAGAGAAGGCCTTGATGAGGAGGTGCTATTTAACCGAGACCTCAAGTTTGGGAAGGAAACAGTCACCATGCAATGAGCTGGCAAAGAGTGAGGGAAAGTTCCAGGGAGGAGTGGAAAATATAAAGAATCAGAGGTGGGAAAAGAAATTGGTGGGAAAACCCAGGCAGCTGTTTGGTTAGAGGAAATTAAAATCAGGTGTTTACAAGCCACAAGGGATATGGAGGAATCAAATGTGTCTGGAGTGGGGCTAGGTGGAGAGTAGTGGGAGTTAGGTTTGGGCAGGGAGCTCAAGAATGAGAGCTGGTCCCTTGTAGGCCTGGTAAAGACTCTGGATTTTATTCCAAGAATAACAAGAAGAGTTTGAAAGAGTAGAGTTACATGGTCCAATTTATCTTTTCAAAAATCCTTCTAGCTGCTCTACAAAGAAGGACTTGGGAAGGAAACAAGTAGAATCAGAAAGAACAAGCAGAAGCCATTAAAACAATGCAAGCAATTGTACTGGAGTGGCTCTTGCCTGTAATCCTAGCTACTCAGGAGGCTGAGAGTTGAGGATTTTGGTGGGAAGCCAGGTGGGCTAGGAAAGTCTGTGTGACTCTTATCTCCACTAAACTACCAAAAAAGCTGGAGATAGAGCTGTGGGCTCAACTGGTAGAGTGTCAGCCTTGAGCACAAAAGCTTGGACAACATCCAGGCCTAAAGTTTAAACTCCCAAACTGGCACAAAACAAGACAAACAAACAAAAAACAACAATGCAAACAAGTGGTGGGTGCAACTGGAGAGCGGATGAAACTTCCTCTCCCAGGTTTGTGACTGAGGAAGAGCTAATGAGATTTGGTAAGGATTGGGTATGTGGGCAAGGTCAGGAAATGGGAAGCATCATGGTTGCCCCCTAGATTTCTGACTTGGGCTATGAGCCTGGATGATAGAGTTATTTTTGGAGAAGAAAAAAGACCAGGAGAAGAAGAAAGATGGAAAGAGTCAGATGAAAGTATCTTTGAGATACCCAACAGGGAATGTCAAGCAGGCAGACGGCTGCCTAAACCTGGAGCTCAGATGACAGGCGGGAGCTGGGAAGCTGGGAGAAATCTGCTTTTCCATCTCTCAGTGGTCAAGTAGACTCTGCAAGCCAGCCTGGCTTATGCCTAGAGGGATATACACAGGCCTGGATATACTCAGTAGAACTATATGTGAATCTTCAGGGTTTGTGGGTTTTTTGTTGTTGTTGTTGTTGTTTCAAGCAGGAGCTGGGAATGTGGCCTAGTCATAGAGTGCTTGCCTGACATACATGAAGCCCTGGGTTCGGTTCCTCAGTACCACATACACAGAAAAGGCCAGAAGTAGAGCTGTGGCCCATATGATACAGCCTTAACCTTGAGCAAAAGAAGCTCAGGGGCAGTTCCTAGGCCCTGAGTTCCAGCCCCAAGACTGGCAAATAATAATAATATTTTTATGTTTTAAAAACGCATTCCTATACTTTGCTTTGTCATGTATCTTTGAAGCAAGATTTGAGAATTCCTAGGTCCTTCACTAAGTTGCATCATAATCCTGCCTCTAGAGTGCCAATTTCAACATGACTTAATGGTATATTTAAAGAACAACCCCCAGAGTCCAGTTAGGCTAGCATACAATAATGTCCTTATGGGGAGACATGTGCCCAGAGTAAGAGATAAGGTTCCAAGGCTTTTCATTTTCTGGTTGTCATGGCAACAGCCACTGAATTCTGGAGGTGGGAAAGAGGACGAGGGAGAGAGAGGAGAAAAGCTGTTGTGGTTATTCATCTTTGGAAAATAAAGGCAGATATTTGCAAGCTGTATGAAAAGCAAGCCCTGCACATCAAGGGTAGTTATAGGCACACAGTAGACAAATTATTCATTTTAAGGACCAGAAGTATACACAAAATCTTGACCAGATTGGGAGTTAGGATTGCATCATGCATCTATTATATCTTTTCTGCCCAGAGGACTGCCTGGGGCTCCACGTACTTTAGTGAATGAGTAAATGAGGTCTCAAAAGAGAGTCATGATGGGCGCCCATGGCTCACGCCTGTAATCCTAGCTACTAAGGAGGCTGAGATCTGAGAATCGCAGTTCAAAGCCAGCCTGGGCAGCAAAGTCCATGAGACTCCTATCTCCAATTAACCACCAGAAAACCGGAAGTGGCGCTGTGGCTCAAGTGCTGGAGCACTCACCTTGAGTTGAAGAGCTGAGGGACAGCGCCCAGGCCCAGAGTTCAAGCCCTATGACCAAAAGAGAATCACTCTCCATTAATTTTTTTGCTGGTACTGGGGCTTAAACTCAGGCCCTCACCCATACTCTACCACTTGATCCATGCCTCCACTTTGGGCTTTTTGCAAGTTTAATTGGAGATAAGTCTAAAAGGGGATTTGTCTGTTAGGCCTGGCTCAAAACTGAAATGCTAAGCTCTTTAGTTCCTTTTTTCTTTCCTTTCCTTATTTATTTATTTAGTTAGTTAGTTAGTTGTTGGTGCTAGTCCTGAGGCTTGAACACAGGGCCCTGCGTTCAGTCCTTGAACTTCTTTCACTCAAGGCTAGTTCTCTATCACTTAATCAGAGCTCTGCTTCTGGCTCATTTTCTGGCTCTTTTGGGCATAGTTTATTGGAGAGTCTCACAGACTTTCCTGCCTGGGCTGGCTTAGAACCAAGATCCTCAGATCTCAGCCTCCTGAGTAGCTATGATTACAAGCCTGACCCAACAGTGCTTTTCCTTTTTTTTTTTTTTTTCAACTCACTTCATATGGGCTCTAAAGTACCTAGGTGGCTGGATCCTTTGGGTAAAGATTTTATTTTACAACAAAATCATATGCATATTGTTACTAGTGGCTACAGAGTAGAAAGCCTTAAAGAAAACGAATCCCCAAGCCAATAGACCAAGTCAAGAAATCTCACTCTCTGGGGTTGATGCTGAGAATTGTTTATTCATCAAGGATTAAAAAAAATTGTGGAAGTGGCGCTGTAGCTCAAGTGGTAGAGTCCTAGCCTTGAGCTGAAGAGCTGAAGGACAGCACCCAGGCCCAGAGTTAAAGCCCCACAACTGACAAAAAATAAAAAAATTAAAATTAAAAAATTGTGGGCCAACTCTGGCACTTGGCTAAGATAGGATATTTTACAACTGTATGTATACCTCCCATCAGGACCCATTCTCTAACAGGCTTTGGATTAAATTCCTTTTTTTTTTTTTTGCCAGTCCTGGGCTTGAAATCTGGGCCTGGACACTGTCCCTCAGCTCTTCAGCTCAAGGCTAACACTCTACCACTTGAGCCACAGTGCCACTTCCAGCTTTTTTCTTTTTTGCTTATGTGGTGCTGAGGAATTGAACCCAGGGCCTCATGCATGCCAGGCAAACCCTCTACCACTGAGCCACCTTCCCAGCCCTGGACTAAATTCTTTTTGTTTGTTTTTTGTTTTGTTTTGTTTTTTTGGGTCCAGTCGTGGGGCCTGAACTCTGGACCTGGGCGCTATCCCTCAGCTCTTCAGCTCAAGGCTAGCACTCTACCACTTGAGTCACAGCGCCACTTCCGGCTTTTTTCTTTTTTGCTTATGTGGTGCTGAGGAATCGAACCCAGGGCCTCAGGCATGCAAGGCAAGTGCTCTACCACTGAGCCAACTTCCCAGCCCTGGACTAAATTCTTTACGTAATTAAATATCATCTGTCAATTGAGGATATAATGAAAGTTGTGGAATCAAGGAAAGGAGATGGTATAACAAAGAGTATAAGTGATAGTGGGAGCTGGTGTCTCACACCTATAATCCTAGCCACTCAAGAGGCTGATATCTGAGGATTGTGGTTCAAAGCTAGCCTGGGCAGAAGTCTATGAGGTTCTATTTATGGGACTTGAACTCAGGGCCTGGACACTGTACCACCTTGAATCACAGCTCCACTTCTGGTGCTTAATTGAAAAGTCTCATGGACTTTTCTGCTCTGGCTAGCTTCAAACTATGATCCTCAGATCTCAGGCTCCTGAATAGTTAGGATTGAAGGTGTGATCTATGAGGTTCTTATTCCCAACTAACCAGCAAAAGGCCAGAAGTGAAGCTGTGGTTCAAGTAGTAAAGCACCAGACAAATGAAGGGGAGGAGGGAGAAGGAGAGAAAGAATGGGCAAAAGGGCAGAAAATTCTGTCAACTCTAAAAAGCAAGATTTGAGGAGTTAGAAATTTTTCAGGAGAATTTAGTGTATCTACTACTTACAAATATGGTGACATTGAAAAAGAGAAATGTCCAGTGCTTGGTGACCCTTGCAGAGCCTATGTAAAATATGCCTCAAGAACTTTCCTCTTCATTTATCTTGCCATGTCAGGCTTGCCAAACAGTCAATATTTTAATGACTAATTTGTCTTTCCTTGTATGGTGAAGGGAGTATCCTGAATAAACATATGCATACCTGCAACTTTAAACCTATATTTCGCTCTCCAAATTGCACTAAGATTATCATTCAAACAGCATCCCACAATCCACCAGTCCTCAGACCTGCCACTGAAGGTCTCTTTGACCTCAGATCCAGTCAATCTCTCCCTTTGCACTAGATTCCAATCATACTAGTCTTCTTTGCATTCCTTAAATACTGCAAACTCCACCTCACAATTATTACCCTTCCAAATTACCTGCCAGCCACTTTTCCCCCAGTTCTCCCATGCCTAGTTACTTCTTACCTTCCAATCAGGCCTCTGACTGTCACTTCTTCAAACAGATCTCAGTGCCTCTTGTAATCTTTCCCTTTTGGCCTACCTGCTTTTCCTACCTCCTAACCCCCATTACGATCTGTCCCTTAGTCTCTTTCATTAATATGTTTTACTTGCTGGGCACCGGTGGCTCATGACCGTAAACCTGGCTACTCAGGAGGCTGAGATCTGAGGACCACGGTTCAAAGCCAGCCGGGGCAGGACTCTTATCTCCAATAAACCACCAGAAAACCGGAAGTGGCACTGTGGGCCAAGTGGTAGAGCATTAGCCTTGAGCTGAAGAGCTGAGGGACAGCTCCCAGGCCCAGAGTTCAAGCCCTGTGACCGACAAAAAAAAAATCTTTAAAAGATTTCAGACAGGGATTGAGGCTGTAGCTCAGTAGTAGTAGAACATGTACTTAAGATGTATAAGGCCTGGGTTCAATCCCTAGCACCACATTTCTCTTATTCCAATTATACTGCTACCTTGAGCTCTTCCTATTTAGAAATGCCAGAGCCATCTTTGTACACACAAGCCAGACAGAAACAAATGCCACTTGACAAAGTCCCAGGAAAGAAATTTAGGAAAACAGCACAGCTAAAGTAAGAATGTACAAAGAAGCACCAATAAGGACCAGAATTTGACAAGAAGTTACTGGAAAGCTGCTTAAGGTTCTACACATTGCCAAAAGAGTAACATGAGACTGAACTTGTTATTGTAGCTTAACTATATATAGTTTGTATCCTGGAATTCATTCATACTATATATAGTAGCATTTTGTTCATGCAGTTGAACTGATCATGCACTCTGGACTGAAGTATTCCAGTGTTACCAGAAACATGTTTCTTTGGGTGTGTTCTTTTTTGTTGTTGTTGGTCGTGGGGCTTGAAGTCTGGGCCTGGCCACTGTCTGTCCCTCAGGTATTTAGTTCAAGGTGAACATTCCACCTCTTGAGCCACAGTGCCTCTTCCAGTTTTCTGGTGGTTAATTGGTGATAAGAGTCTCATGGACTTTCCTGCCCAGGCTGGCTTTGAACCTTGATCCTCAGATCTCAGTCTCCTGAGTAGCTACGATTATAGGCATGAGCCACCAGAACCCAGCTTTGGGTGTGTTCTACCACTTTGGGTGTGGTCTACCACTGCTGCCATTTTTACAAACACATGGAAGCAGTAGAAAACTAATTGACACCAGCCATGGGACAAAGATGGCCCCAGGCCAAAGAGAGGGACTATTTTCATCTGAGGACTTCCCCTGGAAAGAATGCCTCCTTCTAACCCCTTCCTTGCACGGTGTTGAAAGATTGGCTATGGTCACCATTCAGAAATAATATATATCAAAAGGTGGTTTAAAAGGCCAGATAATTACCCAGCTTTAATAACAAAAAAAAATAGTTTATTGGGCTGGGAAGGTGGCTCAGTGGTAGGGCGCTTGCCTTGCATGCCTGAGGCCCTGAGTTCGATTCCTCAGCACCACATAAGCAAAAAGAAAAAAGCCAGAAGTGGCACTGTGGCTCAAGTGGTAGAGCGCTAGCCTTGAGCTGAAGAGCTGAAGGACAGCGCCCAGGCCCAGAGTTCAGGCCCCATGACCGGACCCCCCCAAAAAAAAAATAGAATAAAAATAGTTTATTGTTTTGTCGAACTCAACATATCTACTATCTGCACATCATCAACTGGCTCATAAACTTCAATTTGGGGGCTATAGCAATTCTCTCTAAATCTCTGCTCCATCTTGACTAGAATAGCAATCTTTCTAATCTGTCTTTGAAAACTGAAAGGTTCCCTGAATCACTTATTTCAGGCTAAGGAGCTCTTAATTTAAGAGTTTCAAATCTATTAGCTGGGTGCCAGGGGCTCATGCCTAGAATCCTAGATACTCAAGAGGCTGACATCTGAGGACCATGGTTCCAAGCCAGCTCAGGTAGTAAAGTCCATGAGACTTGTATTTCCAATTAACCACCAAAAAGCCAGAAGTAAAGGTGTTGCTCAAGGGGTTGAGTGCCAGTGTTGAGTAGGAAAAAAAAGAAAAGAAAAGAAAAAAAGACAAGGGACAAGCACCAGTTGGTGATTCATTGGAGATAAAAGTCTCACAGACTTTTCTGCCCAGGCTGGCTTGGAACCATCATCCTCATATCTTAGTCTTTTGAATAGCTAAGATTACCAGTGTTTTATTCCCTTTAATATGTAAAAGCAATCCACCATCTGTAAATGGTAATTTATTTAGTTGTTTGCCAGAGTTTCTTAGCTGTATTGGGTAGGGGAAAACTATTTCAAGAAAAGAGAATTATTCTGGCCAATATTTCTTTTTTCATTCAACTATTTAAATGCCCAGTGAAGGTTGATGTTTTCTCTGATTGGTTAGATTCCAAATGAGTTATATAAACACATTTCCATTTCTATGGTTTCATGCAGATCTTTATTAGAAGTAAATGAGCCAGGCATTCTATTCTTTTGTGTTTTCAAAAAGAAATTAGTATTTCATGCTTATTTTCCCTTTGATCTTTAAAATTCAAATAGGGTGAGTTCAAAGAGTCATGAGAAAACATTTTAAGTTTTTAGATAAATATATTTGCCATTTGTAATTTTGCCAAGCTACAACCCCCACCAGAGGGGGTAAATGAAAATTCAAAGCAGACTTTCTCCAAGAAAATAGGCCTTATAAATATGTATCACAGTTTCAGAAAAGTATTACCTTAATAATGAAGATTCATCTTTAGGGGCCTGAAAATGAGATATTTTGTTTGTTAAACAAGTGATATTGGGAACGTACTTCCTCCAAGTGCTAGCATCTTAGGAACCACTTACTGAACATATTTTATTCTAAACATATTTTATTCTGAACATATTTTATTCTGAACATAATTCATTCTAAAATGCATTTAGACTTTAATTAAGGTAGATGCTTCACTCTATTGCCCAAATTTCAATAATTGTATTTAGGGTGAAATAAAGCAATCAAAGAATGTGTATTTTGGAGCTAATGCTAGTATTCTAACAAAAGACATTTTCTAAAGGCTAATTCAGCATTAAACTTATGCCAGTCATAAACCTATAGTATCAAAAGGTGATTTAGCATATGCAGACTTACATTTGTAAAATAAGCAAGGATTTAATTAATTGTCAATAGACTATGCCTAAGCATCAATTCTTTTTTTTGTCGGTTGTGGGGCTTGAACTCTGGGCCTGAGTGCTGTCCCTCAGCTCTTCAGCTCAAGGCGAGCGCTCTACCACTTGAGCTACAGCGCCATTTCTGGTTTCCTGGTGGTTTATTGGAGATAAGAGTCTCACTGTCTTTCCTGCCCGGGCTGGCTTTGAACCGCGATCCTCAGAGCTCAGCCTCCTGAGTAGCTAGGATTACAGACGTGAGCCACCAGCGCCCGCCTAGCATAAATTCATTTTGCCCTGAGACATGAAGCATTTCTGTATTAAATAGCTGAAGAGAAAGTACTTTATTTTAAAGTATTATTTCTTCACTAACACACCATGTGTGGAAAAAAAAAATCCATTCTTGGTACAATATGTTATACAATGAGGTCTGATTACTTACACATGTCTCTGACATTTACAAAACCTGCATTGTCCTCAGAAGGTAGAATGGAGTATAATAAGTTATAGACTGAACATAATAGGAAAAAGAAGTTGGTTTACAATTTGAACAGAGTGAAATATGAAGCCAAGGAACAATGGAGACACTCCTTTCTTGTGGCTTTTTAAGAATGTAGTAAACACTGTCTTTCAAGGATGCCAACCAAAAACTATAACCAAACAAAATGTTAAGAAAGCTTTGCTGAAGAAAAAATGAGTAGATGAACTGGGTAATCCAAAGAGGAAAAAATATGGTAAAGTCGAGAAATCTAACCTTACATATGCTAATAATGAGAAATCTGATTTTATATATACTTACCTAACACTAAAAGGGCTTTGGTTCTGTTACAATGCAGACTTGAAGTCAATGGATTTTAAAACAAGATCAAATGCAATTACAATTTTCTCTGTTTTTCTTCACTCCTCACAGCTAACCACCCCATTAGTGAGTTTCCACTTCGTCATTCTCTGCTCATCAAGGACCTTTGATTCACTTTTAGTCTCTACCAACTTAATTGACAATTATGCTGTTATAAATATCAAATTGTTCTTTGTGAAAGTATCTGCTTTATAATAACTAAATGTCACTATTAAATTCTAAATCCACTTCCTTTATTTAAAAAAAGATGCCTTTATGGAATGAGTCACATTTCTTTCAGGATTTCTTAGAGCATACTATCAGGCATCATTTCAAAAAATATCAGGCCATAATTCTAAGACTCAATTTTATTGGGAATTTAAGTCTAACCTGTGCTTTGGTTGTGTTTGTGTCATAGTTATTTTGTTGGACCTGGGTTTTTTAAAGTAGTTGGTTTTCTGGGTGCCGATGGCTCACACCTATAATCCTAGCTACTCAGGACGCTGAGATCTGAGGATCGTGGTTCAAAGCTAGCCTGGGCAGGAAAGTCCCCGAGACTCTTATCTCCAGAAAACCAAAAGTGGTGCTCAAGTGGCAAAGCGCTGAAGAGAGAGCACCCAGGACCAGAGTTCAAGCCCCATCACGGACAAAAAATAAAAAGTAGTCAATTATGAATTGGAGCTATGACCAAGTGATAGAGCATAACTCTTGAGTAAAAATGTCAGGAACAGCACCCAGGCCCTGAGTTCAAGCCCCAGGGTCAGCACTTAAAAACAACAACAAAGTAGTCAGTAAGATAGTAAATTTAATTTAGACCATGTTTTAAGGCACTGGCTATAATAACAATATACTTTCTATTTATATACCTATATATTCTAGAACATCCTGGGTTTTTGTTTTTTGTTTTTTACTATTCAGTTGTAGAACTGACACCTTCAGTTATCTGTGAGGATATTTTTATTTCTTTAAACAAGATCAAAACACTTAGATTAGCATACATATATGTGTGTATATAATACCCTCTTTGAACAGAGAAGGAATAACTAAACTCAAGGAGATAAAGATTTCCTTGGGCTACACTCATTTACTTAAAACAGAGAATCTTTTGTTATATCTGGTGGCAAAAAAGAAGTCATAACGATCAACATCCCATAGGAATCAATCCAACAAGCCTTCACTGAATTGCCTTTTTTTTTCTTTTTGTCAAGATGGTGTACAGAAGGGTTTCAGTTACATACCTAAGGTCAATCTTGTTACCCCTTGCCTCAATTTTCTCCTACTTTCCTCCGCCCCCCACCCAAGTTGTACACATCGTTTTCAACATACTGTCTTGTGTGAATTGCCTTTTTGAATGTGGTTTGCATACATTAGTTGAGCAAAAAAGAGACTAGAAAGAAATAACAGAGGAGGAAATAAATTCCTGAGATGTAAAGTTCATATACATGCATCCTAATGATGTAAACATTACTCAGCACGTGTGCTGGTTGGCTCAGGTTACTAAATGAATATAGGTCCCAGAAGATTAACAAGTATACTGATCACCACCGGAGAATTCTAACAACAGGTCAGCCATTTCCGCTTCCTGTCCCTACTTCCCAATAAGTGGCTTCTGTTTCACATTAGCCAGAGTGGTCAAAGTCAGCATAAGCAAAACATCACAGTTCTAAATGAGATGAGTTTTAAATATATAATGTGCCTTCTAACTTTCAGTGAATAGCCAGGGAAAAGGGCTTCTGTTCAAAGGACTGTTTTCTTTACAGTTAGCTCTTTCCCTGAGAGTAAAGCATATTTGGTTAAGTATATTATATTGAGACAGGCTCCTTCATCTTAAAAAAAAATTGGAGGCGAAGGGGAAGAAGTTCCTCAATGTTTTTATAATAATTCAAACTGAAAGCAAATGGATGGTTTTTTTTTTTAGACACACAAAAAAAGTGGATGTATGTTCCATTTATTTATTTTTCAAGTTATTGCCAAGAAAAGAGAGTTCTTTATACAAACTCTATTTGGATGGAGTTCTTAGAGGTAAAAAATAATGAAGTGTTTGTCTTCTTTTTTTTTTTCTGAGCTAATATTAGGACTAGAACTCAAGGCTGAGGTTTTGTCCTTTAGCTTTTTTTTTTTTTTTGCTCGAGGCTCATGTTCTATTACTTGAGCCACACCTTTGGCTTTTTGGTGGTTGGAGATACGAGTCTCAGCTGGGAAGGTGGCTCAATGGTAGAGCGCTTGCCTTGCCTGCATAAGGCCCTGAGTTCGGTTCCTCAGTACCACATAAGCAGAAAAAGCCAGAAATGGCACTGTGGCTCAAGTGGTAGAATGCTAGTCTTGAGCTGAAGAACTGAGGGACAGCACTCAGGCCCAGAATTCAGGCTCCACTACTAACAACAACAACAACAACAAGTTTCATTAACTTTCTTGCTCAGCTAGCCTGAAATAGTGATCCTCAGAACTTAATCTGAGCAGCTAGGATTACAGATGTGAGCCACTGGTGCCTAGCTGGCTTCATATTCTAAATCAATTTTTTATGATTACAGCATAAGAAATTACTCCAAAGCTGGATGCCAGTGGCTCATGCCTATAATCCTAGCTTCTCAGGAGGCTGACATCTGAAGATCACAGTTCAAAGCCAGCCTAGTAGGCAGGGCAGGAAAGTCCTTGAGACTCTTATCTCCAATGTCACCAGAAAACCAGAAGTGGCATCGTGGCTCAAGTGGTAGAGTGCTTGTCTTGAGCTGAAGAGCTGAAGGACAGTGGTCAGGCCCAGAGTTCAAGCCCGACAACCTACAAAAAAGAAAAAGAAAAAGAAAAGAAATTACTCCAAAACTTAATGGTGTGAAACAACTGCTTTCTGGCTCCTTCTGACTTTTACTAGTTAATTGAATATAAGAGTCTCTCGCCGAGCGCGGGTGGCTCACGTCTGTAATCCTAGCTAGTCAGGAGGCTGAGATCTGAGGATCATGGTTCAAAGCCAGCTCAGGCAGAAAAGTCCATGAGACTCTTATCTCCAATTAACCACCAGAAAACCAGAAGTGGCACTGTGGCTTCAAGTGGTCAAGTGGTAGAGCACTAGCCTTGAGCTGAAGAGCTCAGAAACAGCGCCCAGGCCCCGAGTTCAAGCCCCACAACTACAAAAAAAAAAACAAAACAGTCAGAAAGAAGTGTGGCTCAAGTGCTAGAGTGGTAGCACAAAGCTCTGAGTTCAAGTCCCAGTACTGGCACCACATACACACACACACACACACACACACACATACATACATGCACACACGCACACACGATAGGTTTATTTTATTTTATTTACTTTTAGTGCTTTCTTTTTTCTTTCTTTTTTTTTTTTTTTTTAGTCTGTTGTGGGGCTTGAACTTTGGGCCTAGGCATTGTCCCTCAGCTCTTCAGCTCCAGGTGAGCGCTCTACTACTTGAGTCACAGTGCCACTTCCTGTTTTCTGGTGGTTAATTGGAGATAAAAATCTCACAGACTTTCCTGCCTGGGCTGGCTTTGAACTGGGATCTTCAGATCTCAGCCTCCTGAGTAGCTAGGATTACAGGCTTGAGCCACTGGTGCCTGGCTTTTTAATGCTTTCTAAATCAGAACCTCCAGCTTTAACTTTATCCTTGGGAGATTATTCTGTCACTGCATTTTGTAATCTCATTTCCTACTTTGTGTGATTTCTTTTTAGCCAGTCCTGGGGCTTGAACTCTGGGCCTGGGCACTGTCTCTGAGCTTCTTTTGCTCAAGGCTAGCACTCTACCATTTAACCCACAGCACCACTTCCGGCTTTTTCTGTGTATGTGGTACTGAGGACTCAAAGCCAGGGCTTCATGCATGCGAGGCAAACACTCTACCACTAAGCCACCTTCCCAGCCCACTTTGTGGGATTCCAAACTAAATCCTCTTCTGGAACTGTCCTATCTATTGTAGCTGTCTCCCTGGACTGCTCCAATCCATTATGGAATAGTGGTTGAGGACCTGAATCCTAGAGTCCAGCAGGCCGGGTTCCATCCCTGCTGAGCCACTGCCCGGACTAGATAATTAGGGGAAGTTACTCTCTAAATGCCTCAGTTTTTTTTTTTTAATCTGCTCTGGGGAATAAGAATACCTCACTCCCAGGTATAAAGATTAATAGAGATAATCTTTGTAAACAGTTAATCTGTTGAAGTAGTAGGTGTGATGATTACGAAAGAACTTGCGGCATACAGGCAGAAACCTCTCTGCTAACTCCTAGCCTAGAGAAATTAAACACAGCTGTGTTCCTGGGCAGGTGAACTGGAAAAGTACATTTCTAGAAGGCCTTGAGGGACTAGCTCCTTCAAGGTAAGCCCTGGAGGTTTGTACAAAAAATAAAACATATTCCCTGCCTTCAACTGACCTAGAGCAAAAAACACACATGTACGTAGTGGGTAAAATACAACCCAAACAGACAGTAGGTTCAACATGACTGACTGAATGCGTATAGTACCATTCCTCCTGAGGCAACAGTTGTTTAAGGAAAGAGCTTCCCCCCCCCCCCCCATACCAGTCCTGGGGCTTGAATTCAGGGCCTGAATGCTGTCACTGAACAGTGTGTGTGTGTGTGTGTGTGTGTGTGTGTGTGTGTGTGTGTGTGTGTGTGTGTGTGTATGTGTGTGTATCTATGTATGCTAGTCCCTGGGGCTTGAACTCTGGGCCTGGGCGCTGTCTCTCAGCCCTTCAGCTCAAGGCTAGCGCTCTACCACTTGAGCCACAGTGCCACTTCCAGTTTTTTCTTTTTTGCTTATGTGGTGCTGAGGAATCGAACCCACGGCCTCATGATGCAAGGCAAGCGCTCTACTACTGAGCCACCTTCCCAGCCCTGTCCTTGAGCTTTTTCACTTAAGGACACACTCTATAACTTTGAGTCTCAGTTGTACTTAGAACTTTTTTGGTAGTTAATTGGAGATAAGAATCTCACAACCAAAAAAAAAAGAATCTCAGAGACTTTCCTGCGGGCTGGGAAGGTGGCTCAGTGGTAGAGCGCTTGCCTTGCATGCATGAGGCCCTGGGTTCGATTCCTCAGTAGCACATAAGCTGAAGAAAAAAAAAAAAGCCGAAAGTGGCACTGTGGCTCAAGTGGTAGAGCATTAGCCTTGAGCTGAAGAGCTGAGGGACAACGCCAAGGCCCAGAGTTCAGGCTCATGACTGGACCCAAAAAAAAAAAAAAAAAAAGAATCTCACAGACTTGCTTGCTCAGGCTGGCTTCGAACTTTGATCTTCAGATTTCAGTCTCCTAAGTAGGTAGGATTGCAGGAGTGCTGGACTAATGAAAAGGCTTTTAAAGAAGCCTGCAGGGACTGGTATGCAGCTCAGTGATAGTCTGGTCTGGCAGTATGAGGCCCTAGTTTGATCCATAGCCTTGCAAAAAAGAAAGAGGTGGTAGACTCTTCATCAGTGCCACAAATAGATTTTTTTGTTGTTTTTGTTGTTGGTTGTGGGGCTTGAACTCTGGGCCTGAACACTGTCCCTCAGCTCTTCAGCTCAAGGCTAGCGCTCTACCTCTTGAGCCAAAGTGCCACTTCTGGTTTTTTAGTGGTTTATTGGAGATAAGAGTCTCCTGGACTTTCCTGCTCAGGCTGGCTTTGAACCAAGATCCTCAGATCTCAGCCTCATGAGTAGCTAGGATTACAGGCGTTAGCCACCCAAGCCTTGCTAGATTGTTTTTTTTTTTTCTTTAAAGCAGCCCTCCCTTCCCAACAATAGGATTAAAGATGGAATGTGCTATCTCAGCCCCAGGGATGTGGCTCCCTAGTGAATCTTCCAGTGTGTAAGATTGCTAAACTCACTATAGCTCAGATCGGGTGTTTCTGGAGTCCCATTCCAGGCTGAAGAGACACAGGGTCCTAATAGCTCCGGGCTGGCTGGGAAAACCAACAACAAGGAATGAAGAGAGAGTCTGATGTCTGATGGATATCAAAAGAGCAAACAAATCATGTAATTAAAAGTTAACTCTACACAAAAGAAAGCCTGGCCTTTGCCCTAGGCAAGGGAGATGTGATCTCTAGGCCTCTAAAAGTTTTACCCAGTAGGAATGTTTTTGTTTACCTAAGGGTTTGGGCCCTGGAAAGTCTAACACGTGATTTATGATGGGGGCTTTGGGTTATAATTGTATCAGTGCTGATCTTTGGAAGGGGCTAGACACTGAAAGTCAGCCATGTGGACATTATGGAATTAAACTTCCATATATACACTGGGGACACTGAAAGCTTGCATGATCTTCCCTGTGTCCGGCAGGACAATGCTGCGTGGCTAGCATGACACTTTGTGGTCAAGACTTTATGGGTCCATGGGGAAAGGATGGTCAGGAGTTCCACATATACACACATTCTGAACTCTGCCTTTGCCCCTCTTCGCTTGGCTAATTTTGATTTACGTTCTTGTTTTAATAAAACTGTAACCATAGGGGCTGGGAATGTGGCTTAGCGGTAGAGAGCTTGCCTAGTATGCATGAAGACCTCGGTTCAATTCCTCAGTACCACATAAATAGAAAAGGCCCTAAATGGTACTGTGGCTCAAGTGATAGAGATATAGAGAGGCTCAAAGATAGTGCCCAGGTCCTGAGTTCAAGCTCCAGGACCCGCAAAAAAAAGAAAAAGTAACTGTAGCTGGGCACCAGTGGCCAACGTCTACAATCCTAGCAACTCAAGAGGCTGAGATCTGATGACTGTGGTGTGAAGCCAACACGGGCAGAAAAGTCTGTGAGATTCTTACCTCCAATTAACCAGCAAAAAGTTGTGACTCAAGTGGCAGTACCAGCCTTAAGTGAAAAGGCTATGGGGCAGTGCCCAGGCACTAGTTCAAGCCCCTTTCCTGACATATACAGAGAGAGGGGAGAGGGAGGAAAGGAAGGAGGAAGGGGGGGGGGGGAGTGGGAAGGGAGAGAGAGAGTACAAGTTTTAGCAATTTTCTGAATTCTGTGAGTCATCTCTGGGGGTGATGGCGGGAAATCTCTGAATTTGTAGCCAAGTAGTCTGAAGTGAATGTGGGCCTGGAAATCCATCAACATGACACTGGTGTCTAAAGTGAAGGCAGTTTTGTGAGTTTAGCTTGGTGAGTGTTTTGGGAGTTAGGACAGCTAGAAATGGCAAGTCCTTATTGGTGGCTGTCAGATCCTGATTAATCCTGTAGGCACTATTGTGGCTCTCTCTCCACACCAAAAATTACCCAGTACCTACCTCAGGCGCAGTACCTCTTCCCTATGCTCCAAGTTCTGAGCTTAGGGATTTATGGAACACTGGTCCTATGCCTTCCATCTGGGCATTATCACTTTGGTAGGGACAGAGCTGGTGGAATAGTCAGAGTCATACTAGAAAAAAAAAATAACTCAAGGAGTACGTATTATAAAAGCATTTCTTATAAAAGTGAGGATTCAGGGAGAAAAGTGAGATTTCACAGCAACCACAGGAATAGGGTTGGAGCAGCCCTAGATTCAACAATGTAAGAGAAGGAAATGGAAGGGGAGGATTCTGTAGAGGAAAGTATTTTGTGGCACAGCCAGCCACAAGAAATCTCTCCTTTCTTTCTTTTTATCTATGGGCTGTCCACTAACAGACCCAGCTGGCAGTGGGGCCAAGGAAGGCTGTTGATGGAGCCCACATGGGTCAGCCTTTATTCGAGAAGAGCAGAATGCCGATAAGGAGGAACAGGTGGAAAATATTTGGCACCCGGGTTGAAGTCCTTGCTCTGTACCTTCAACATGTAGTCATCAACATGTCACATGAGCTCAGTAAACAAGGGCTAAATGAAGAAACGGCACTTGAACTGCTTGATGTAGCACTTATTTAGTAAGAAGGACTCAGTAGGCAGCAGGCAGTAGTACTAAGTCTGATTACTACCCTGGCTCAGGCTGTATGGCCTGATCTAATAACTGTGTGCCTCTGAGACCTAGTTGGCCCTAAAATCCTATTCTGATCCTTGGGTCCAGGTGATTTTCATATAACCAGGGGGCTGTGTCTTGTTTTGTGCTTAATCCTGGGGGCCTCCTAGGAATGAAACCTTGCTGCATGCTTAGAGGTAGGTAACCATGGAAACTGGCTGCCTTTATCAGATAAGTAAAGGCAAGTTGGTAACAGCCTGAATGATGATAGAGAGGAAGGCTGAGAACAAAGGCTTTTTCTTTTTAAAGCCATGTTAAGTAAAAAACCTATCCTTCTGACTTGGGTTTGAATATTTTGATCTTTTAGGAGTTAGCACCCAACTCTCCTTTGGGAACCCTCCGGCTTAAATCTCTCTGCTCATAGAGCTCAAGATGTCCACAATGTAAATAGAGTTAAGGTTTCCACACCACTCTCCTTGCTGACTCTGTGTCCCTGAGAACCCTGCAGGAGCCATTTTTTATTGACAAGCTGTTCACAGCTCCACCTCCTCCGAGGTTCAGGAAAGCAGGATTGAACTGGCCAAGAAGCTGCACAGAGCAGATCTAGCATTTTAGAGAAGAGGAATGTGTTAGATTGCTAGGCTATTGTCACAAAATACCTTCAAGGGGCTGGGAAGGTGGCTCAGTGGTAGAGCGCTTGCCTTGCATGCCTGAGGCCCTGGGTTCGATTCCTCAGCACCACATAAGCAAAAAGAAAAAAAGCTGGAAGTGGCGCTGTGGCTCAAGTGGTAGAGTGCTAGCCTTGAGTGAAGAGCTGAGGGACAGCGCCCAGGCCCAGAGTTCAGGCCCCACGACCGGACCCAAAAAGAAAGAAAGAAAGAAAGGTATTGTCTTATAGATCTGGAGGTGACTGACAAAAGAAAGGAAGGAAGAAAGAAAGAAGGAAGGAAGGGAGGAAGGAAGGAAGGAAGAATGAAGGAAGGAAGGAAAAAGAAAGAAAGAAAGAAAGAAAGGTATTGTCTTATAGATCTGGAGGTGACTGACAAAAGAAAGAAAGGAAGAAAGAAAGAAAGAAGGAAGGAAGGAATAAGAAAGAAAGAAAGGTATTGTCTTATAGATCTGGAGGTGACCGACAGAAGAAAGGAAGGAAGAAAGAAAGAAAGAAAGAAAGAAGGAAGGAAGGAAGGAAGGAAGGAAGGAAGAAGGAAGGAAGGAATAAGAAAGAAAGAAAGAAAGGTATTGTCTTATAGATCTGGAGGTGACCGACAAAAGAAAGGAAGGAAGGAAGGAGGAAGGAAGGAAAAAGAAAGAAAGAAGGAAGGAAGGAAAGAAAAGTATTGTCTTATAGATCTGGAGGTGACCGACAGAAGAAAGGAAGGAAGGAAGAAAGAAGGAAGGAAGGAAGGAAAAAGAAAGAAGGAAGGAAGGAAAGAAAGGTATTGCCTTATAGATCTGGAGGTGACTGACAAAAGAAAGGAAGGAAGGAAGGAAGGAAGCAAGGAAGGAAGGAAAAAGAAAGAAAGAAAGAAAGAAGGAAGGAAGGAAAGAAAGATATTGTCTTATAGATCTGGAGGTGACCGACAAAAGAAAGGAAGGAAGAAAGAAGGAAGGAAGGGAGGAAGGAAGAGAGGAAAGAAGGAAAGGAAGGAGAAAGAAAGAAAGAAAGAAAGGAAAGAAAGAAAGAAAGAAAGGTATTGTCTTATAGATCTGGAGATGAGAAGTCTTGAGACCCAAGTGCCAGCAGAGCTGGATCCTTCAGAGGATTCATGCCAGGGTTAGGAATGTGGCTTAGTGGTAGGGTGCTTGCCTAACATGCAAAAAGCCATGGGTTTGATACCTCAGTAACTCATAAACAGAGAAAACCTGAAGTGGTGCTGTGGCTCAAGTGGTAGAGTGCTAGCTTGAGCAAAAAAAAACTCAGAGACAGTGTCCAGGCCTTGAGTTCAAGCCCCAGGGCTGGCAAAAAAAAAAAAAAATAGATCCATGCCTTTCCATCAGCTTTGGGATGCCTGCTGGGATCTTTGCATGGAAGCATCATCCTGGTGTCTCACTTCATCTTTATATCATATTCTCTGTGTATCTCTTTTTTTTGGGGGGGGGGAGGGAGGGCTGAACTCTGGGCCTGGGCGCTGTCCCTCAGCTCTTCAGCTCAAGGCTAGCGCTCTACCACTTGAGCCACAGAGCCACTTACGGCTTTTTTCTTTTTGCTTATGTGGTGCTGAGGAATCGAACCCAGGGCCTCATGCATGCAAGGCAAGCGCTCTACCACTGAGCCACCTTCCCAGCCCTCTCTGTGTATCTCTATGTTCACACTTTCCTTTTACAGATACCAGTCATATAGGGCCTCACTTTAATGGCATCATCTTTACTAATTATGTCTTCAATAATCCTAGTCGGGTCACATTCTGGGACACTTAAGTTTAAGATGTGTGTGTGTGTGTGTGTGTGTGAGTGTGTGTGTGTGTGTGTGTGTGTGTGTGTGCCATTCAACCCATATAACAGGGGGTATAGACAGAGAAAGGCCACTCTGTGACACCTGTTGTTTTTTTATTATTATTGTTATTATTGTCAGTTGTATTATTATTATTATTATTGTCAGTTGTGGCTTGAACTCTGGGCCTGGGCACTGTCCCTGTGCTCTTCAGCTCAAGGTGAGTGCTCTACCACTTGAGCCACAGCACCACTTCCAGTTTTCTAGTGGTTTATTGGAAATAACAGTCTCATGGAATGGGGGTGGAGGGAGGAGATGGGAAGGGATGGGAAAGGGAAACAAAGGAGGAGGCAACAATGCTTGATAAGAAATGTACTCATTATCTTGCCCATGTAATTGTAACCCCTCTGTATGGTATTTTCACAAAAAAAAAAAAGTCTCATGGACTTTTCTGCCTGGGCTGGCTTTGAACCATAATCCTCAGATCTCAGCCTCCTGAGTAGCTAGGATTACAGGTGTGAGCCACCGGCACTCGGCAGTTGTTTTAATTTTTAAAGCAGGAGAGACTCATACTATATAAACCAGGCTGGCCTTGAGCTATCCAGCCTCGTGCCTCAGCCTGTCTGAGTGCTGGTGTTACAAGTATGTGTCATCAAGCTTAGCCAGGGCTGATGTTTACATGTCTATCTTTCTTGAATTTCTCACTACTGGAGCTCCCTTCCTATCAAGAAGACCTAGCTGAGCACTGGTGGCTCACACCAATAATCCTAACTACTCAGGAAGCTGAGATCTGAGGATTGCAGCTCAAAGCCAGAGTGGGCAGCAAAGTCTGTGAGAACCTTGTCTCCAATAAACTACTCAGAAAAAGCTAGAAGTGAGCCAGGCACCAGTGGCTCACAGCTGTACTCCTAGCTACTCAGGAGGCTGAAATCTGAGAATCCCAAGCCAGATGGGACAGGAAAGTCCTTGAGACTCTTTTTTTTGAGGGGGAAGGGGGGTCCGGTCATGGGGCTTGAACTCTGGGCCTGGGCGCTGTCCCTCAGCTCTTCAGCTCAAGCTAGCGCTCTACCACTTGAGTCACAGCACCACTTCCAGCTTTTTTCTTTTTGCTTATGTGGTGCTGAGGAATGGAACCCAGGGCCTCAGGCATGCAAGGCAAGCGCTCTACCACTGAGCCACCT
Organism: Dipodomys spectabilis; assembly: GCF_019054845.1. Classification (NCBI taxonomy): domain Eukaryota; kingdom Metazoa; phylum Chordata; class Mammalia; order Rodentia; family Heteromyidae; genus Dipodomys; species Dipodomys spectabilis. Next base: position 10,314,636 of record NW_024870681.1, read on the forward strand.
TCCCAGCCCCTCCTTGAGACTCTTATCTCCAATTAACCACCAGAAAACCGTGGCTAAAGTGGCAGAGTGCTAGCCTTGAGCTGAAGAGCTGAGGGTCAGCGCCCAGGCCCAGAGTTCAAGCCCCATGACTGACAAAAAAAAAAAAAAAAAGAAAGAAAGAAAAGAAAAAAGAAAAGCCAAAAGTGGTGCTGTGGCTCAAGTGGTAGAGCACTAGCTTTGAGCACAGAGAGGCTCAGGCACAGTGCCCAGGCCCTGAGTTCAAGCCCCAGGACCAGCAAAAGAAGAAGAAGGAAGAGGAGGAGGAGGAGGGAGAGGGAGGAGAAGGAGGAGGAGGAGGAGGAGGAGGAGGAAGAGGAAGAAGAAGAAGAAGAAGAAGAAGAGAAAAAAAAAAAAAGAAACCCTTGATGTCGAACCTTTTGGCTATCTAGTCCTACCCAGGTAGACCTGTTCTACTTGGGCAATGTGGTTCCATCTCTAGGCGCCCCCACCCCACCCAAACTCCTGATGGACTCACTATCCCTTTTCTGCCTTTTTTGTATCCTTAGTCGGCCTGAATAGACTCCCTCCAAGTTGAACATGTGTTTCGTAGAACCAGCTTGACCTTGAAGAGTACAGCTGGTGCAGGCACCTGTTTGTTTTGCTTTGCCCCAACCTCTGCTGGTAGCAGGGCCAAACCCAGCTGCAGGGTCAGGGAAGTTAGCCATGTTAGAAGCCCATGGAGGTGGAAGCAAGAAAAGGATATTTCCACCTAGGCAGGAAAACACTGCAAAGACACAGGTAAACAGGGTTACAGTGCAACCTGGTGGAGGTCAGAGTATTTACTCATTGTTTTGTTTTATTCTGTGTTTTGACGGTCATGGGGCCGGCACTTTGGGCCTTGGCACTGCCCCTACATTAGCTCTGTACCAGGATGACCACAGTATATATACACTATTTTATTGTTTCCACAAAGTTCCATGATGTTGGCTACCAGATCATTCCTACATACCACAGACTAAAATTGCTGTTCCTTTTTTCTCATATGAATGCACTCACACAAACGAGATTCTTGGGAAAACAATGGCTCCTCTTTGGAATATTTCTACACAGTTGTATGCCAAGGTTTTGATCATCTACTCAAGACAAGAGCTATTGGAGCCAGGTACCAGTGGCTCACCCCTGTAATCCAGGAGGCTGAGATCTGAGGATCTTGGTTTAAAGCCAGTCAGGGCAGGAACATCCATGAGACTTTTTTTTTTGGGGGGGGGGGGCGGGGTCGGTCATGGGGCTTGAACTCTAGAGGTCTTTAGCTCAAGACTAGCACTTTACCACTTGAGCTACAGCACCACTTCCGGTTTTCTGGTGGTTAATTGGAGATAAGAGTCTCATGGACTTTCCTGCCCAGTCTAGCTTTGAACCACTATCCTCAGATCTCAGCCTCCTACGTAGCTGGCATTACAGGTATGAGACTCTTATCTCCAATAAACCACCAGAAAACCAGAAATGGCACTGTGGCTCAAGTGGTAGGGCACTAGTCTTGAGCTGAAGAGCTGAGGGACAGTGCCCAGGCCCAGAACTCAAGCCCCATGACTGACAAAAAAAAAAAAAAAAGAGCTATTGATTTGGCATCTATACATATACTTTTGGGGGGCATGCTGGTACTAGAGCTTGAACTCAGGGCCTGAGTACTGTCTATTGGCTTTATTGTTCAAAGCAAGCTGATAGTGTACCATTTCAGCCACAGTTCCACTTCTGGCTTTTTGGTGATTAGTTGGAGCTAAGATTCTCTTAGACTTTCCTGCCTGGACTGGCCTCAAACTGTGATTTTCAGATCTCAACCTCATGAGTAACTATGATTACAGGCACAAGCCACTGGTACTTAATATTTTAACCACACTAAAAATTTCACCAGCTTGTCTAACATGAGCACATATCTTTTCTTTCCTCCTCAGGAAGAGAGGAAGGAATTTGTGAGTTCCTGTGATTTTAGACACTGGGCTAGAAGTAGGGCCTCGAAGTGCTGACAATTATCCTACACAACTTCCTAAGTTAGCTCAAGAAGAACAGGGTCAGGAGCACCTGATCGTTTTTTTGAAGAGATAATTTCCTCTGATGAGGCAGAACCACATGAGTAGTCATTATGTGTGCTCCCTCCTGCCCCTTACAAGCTAGTGTATGATTTAATGTATTTTAGGAACTAGAGTTCAAAATGTGAATTTTCTGCATAGAGAAAAATCATCTCTCAGAAGGCACTTAGAAAAAGGCACCACAGGCAGATTAAATATATTCAAAGCATTTAATCAGTTCTTGGTCCTCTTTTCTGTTTTCTTTGACAATGTCACTCACATTCCAGCTTTTGAAAGAGGGTCACCCTGCCTGTGGCTGTGGCCTTGTCTGGCCTCTGGACAGACAAGGATTTCTACATATACGACCTGCAAGAGAGCCACCTGCAACGCTGGAAAATCAAAGCATCTCAAAGAGAAGTGATTGTGATATCCTCTTCCAGACAACCTTACCTCCTTCTGTCTTGGTCTGCCCTTTTTTCTTTTTACTTTTTTGTTAAAGATACCACCATCTTGTTAGTCACCTAGAATTGAAACAGGTTGGTGAATGGTTCTTAGCCTTTTTTGAAATCTTGGACACTTTTAGGGTTAGAAAAAGAAGTATCTGGGGTTGGGAAGGTGGCTCAGTGGTAGAGCGCTTGCCTTGCATGCATGAGGCCCTGGGTTCGATTCCTCAGCACCACATAAACAAAAAGAAAAAAGCCAGAAGTGGCGCTGTGGCTCACGTAGTAGAGCGCTAGCCTTGAGCTGAACAGCTGAGGGACAGCGCCCAGGCCCAGAGTTCAGGCCCCATGACTGGACCGCCCCCCCCCCCAAAAAAAAAAAAGAAAAAGAAAAAGAAGTATCTGACTATTCACACAGCTTTTTTGCTCAAAATGTCAGGGGTCGTTCAAGATGGCGACGGGGCAGTAGGGAAACGCCACAGCTCTCTCCAACCAAAAAGAGAGTTCGAGTTCCAACCTTTAATCTCCCCAAGAGACCGACAACAACAAAAAGACGAACACTCAGAGAAAAACCAGAGGTGGAAAATAACAAAAAAAGAAAGAGAGGAAAAGAAGAATTTCAGAACAGAGAAGAGCGAAGACCCCTCCCCCAACCTTTACTGGCCGCGCGGCAGTGCGCCAAGCCGCCGGCCAGCCGGCCCGGCAGGGGCTGCCGGAGCCACAGAGACACAGGGGGCTGCTTGCAGATCACCAGGTACCGGATTGCAGAACAGCGGATCGCCAGGAACAGAGAAACCTACCAGCCGGGAGTCTCCAGGAGGATCCCACCCCACCCATCACTCTCCACCGGAGCGGAGAGGCTCCATCCCGCCAAAGCCGCCCGGCACCAGCAGCGCCACAAAGGGACCTGTCGCGATCGCAACGACCCGGCGGGGGGCCGCCCAACCCAGCCCGCAACCACCCCAACTGAACTCGGACTGCAACAACAACTGACGGACTGCAACAACAACTGACGACCTACAGGGTGAGTACCCATCAGGGGACAGGGAATCCATCAAGGGAGACCAGAGCTGGAGGGAATCCCCAGACCCTGACCTAGACTCCCTACCCCAACACCCGGACCACAGGACCCACTAAAACTGGGAACTGTTCGAGAGCCCCACCAGCCGGTGGAGCACACTCTGCTGGCCAGGCCAGAGCAAGAGCGCCCCGGGAAGGGAGCTTAAATGCTCAAGCCAGGAACAGTGCCCCTGGGTCAAGACTACCAACAGTAGAAGAAATTTGAACTGTGTCCTCCAGGCTGCATAACCAAGGTGGTATACACATTAGCACAGGCCTAACGAGCGCGCTCCAGGCTGGGGCCGGAACCAGGCCAGGGGACCGGCGCCTGAACAAAGCAAAAAGGGTCAGAAGTGGGGCTGTGGCTCAAATGGTAGGGTGCCAGCCCTGAGCTGAAGAGCTGAGGGACAGCACCCAAACCTAGAGTTCAAGCCCACAACCAGCCCAAAACAAACAAAAACACATCAGGAGCCCATAGCAGACTCCAGTATTTGGGAGAGTGCATCCAGAGCATCTGATCTTCCCAAGAGCACCCGCAGGAGCAAACACAAGCAGTCTAGGCTGCTCAACCCTTCCAAAGGCGGGAATTGCTACAGCAGAGAGCTGAGAATCCTAAGTGAATAGCAGCTGGAAATAGGCTCCCAACAGAATCCAGATCAGACACAGACTCTCTCTACCAATAGAGAATCAGCAACCAAGCAAAGACAGACACACCAAAACAAGATTGAAGAGCAGTCTCCTGAACCCCCATGCGAAAATCACAGAGAAAAATCACAAGGTTTACCACTACCCAGGACAGCAAGCTCACCTCAAAAGCCAGCAGCCACGCAGGGGAGAGCCCCAGTGGGAGCAAAGCAGGAATGGAAGACAAAAACTACATCCAAGGGTTGCTGGAGGCAATGACTCAAGAAATAAAGCGAGAAATGGATCAGAAATTGAAAGAGCACAAGGATGAACTATCAAAAGATATACAGGATATCAAACAAAAATTGGATGCAAAAATAGAAGCTGCACAAACCTCAGTAAGAAGTGAGATAAACGCCAAATTAGAGGTAATGCATACTGATATCACCTCATTGAGAGGTGAGATCAGTACTCTGAGAACCAACATTGAATCCATAAAGGGATCCATTTCCATCATGCAAACCACAATAGAAGCCACGGTCAACAGAGTGAATGAAATGGAAGGTAGAGTGTCAGATACAGAAGACAGAATACACCAACTGGACCAAAAAGTGACAGATATGGAAAAATCACTCAAATTAAACCAAAGGGAAATTCAAGAGCAAGCAGATAATGCTAAAAAATTTAACCTTCGCATAATCGGAGTGGACGAAGGTGAGGAATTCCAGAGCAAGGGAATGCAACACCTATTTAACAAGATAGTCAATGAAAATTTTCCCCACCTCAAAAACGACCATCTTAACTACATCACAAAAGCTTATCGAACACCCAACAAGCAAGATCCCAGGAGAAACACTTCTAGGCACATAATAGTAACAATGATGGATCTGAATAATAAGGAAACAATCCTGCATGCAGCAAAAATGAAGAAGGAGCTATACTACAACGGGAAAAAAATTAGAATCACTGCAGATCTCTCCACACAAACAATGAATGCAAGAAAAGCCTGGGAAAGCACCATACGAGCCCTGAGAGCCAATAACTGCCAACCCAGACTGATATACCCGGCAAAGCTAGCATTCACATTCGATGGAGAACTGAAAACTTTTAATAGCAAAGAAAAACTAAATGAATACATAAACATTAAGCCAGCATTACAAAGAATTCTAAGAGGGGGGACACAACCTGAAGAAAGCAACCAGGAACTGGGACCTGCCCCAAACAGGCATTACTCAAAGTCTAACTGAGCAAGCACAGGAGGAAAGGAAAGAAGAAAAACTTAGGAAAACGGAATGGCAGGGACAACAATGCATCTCTCTATACTTTCTCTTAATATAAATGGGCTGAATTCGCCAATTAAAAGAAAACGAACTGAGGACTGGATCAGAAAACAAGACCCATCCATCTGTTGCCTTCAGGAGACCCACCTCTCAGCCAAACATACAAACAAACTCAGAGTGAAGGGGTGGAAAAGGATCTACCAATCAAATTCCCCCAATAAGAAAGCAGGTGTAGCTATCCTGATATCTGACAAAATAAACTTTTCATTAAAATCAGTACAGAAAGACAAGGACGGACATTACATATTAATAAAGGGAACAATCCAAGAGGAGGATATAACCATCATCAACTTATATGCCCCAAATATCGGTGCACCCAGATATGTTAAACAAATGCTCTCAAACTTACAGAATAAAATAGATCCCAATACGATAATACTAGGAGACTTTAACACGCCACTCTCACCAAAGGACAGGTCTACCAACCAGAGGATTGGCAAAGAAGCTACCGAATTAAGTGAGGCCATACTTCAAGCGGAATTAACTGACATCTACCGAGTATTTCACCCTAAAACAACACAGTACACATTCTTCTCAGCAGCTCATGGAACTTTCTCCAAAATAGACCATATCATAGTTCATTCAAGGAACTTAAGCAAATACAAAGGGATCGACATAATCCCCTGTATCCTATCTGACCACAGTGGAATCAAGCTAGCTCTCAATAACAAAGCATACCGCAGAAATTTCTCTAATACATGGAAATTGAACAGCACACTCCTTAACAAGGCCTGGGTAACAGAAGAGATCAGAGAAGAAATAAAGCATTTCCTAGAACTCAATGAAAATGAAAACACCTCACAAAGAAACTTGTGGGACACAGCAAAAGCAGTCCTGAGGGGCAAATTTATTGCCCTCAGTGCCCACATCAAGAGAATGGAGACAGACCAAGTAAATAATCTCACGTTGCAACTAAAACAGCTAGAAAAACAAGAAAAAATGGGACCTAAAGCTACTAGACGAAGCCAGATAACCAAATTGAGAGCAGAGATTAACCAATTAGAAAATCAGAAAACCATAACCAAAATAAACCAAACAAAAAGCTGGTTCTTTGAAAAAATAAACAAAATTGATGGCCCGTTGGCAAGATTAATTAAAAAAAGAAGAGAGGAAACCCATATTAATAGGATTAGGGATGCCACGGGAAACATCACAACACGTACCCAAGATATCCAAACAATTCTAACAGACTACTTTCAAAAGCTATACTCTCTAAAGGAAGAAAATCTGGCGGAAATGGATGCATTTTTAGAGAAATACAAGTTACCCAAACTGAGCAAAGAAGAAGTTAACCAATTAAATAAGCCAATATCCTATAATGAGATACAGGAAGCTATCAAAAGTCTTCCAACAAAAAAAAGCCCAGGACCAGATGGATTCACAGCAGAATTCTATAAGACCTTTAAAGAAGAACTAATACCCATACTCCTCAAGCTCTTCAGAGAAACAGAGAAGGAGGGAGCTATCCCAAACTCATTCTACGAAGCCAATATCACACTCATCCCCAAACCAGGCAAAGACCCAACCAAAAAGGAGAATTACAGGCCAATCTCCTTGATGAACACAGATGCAAAGATCCTTAACAAGATTCTAGCTAACAGAATCCAGAAACACATAAAAAAAATAATACACTATGATCAGGTAGGCTTCATCCCAGAGACACAGGGATGGTTTAACATACGTAAGTCAATAAATGTAATCCAGCATATCAACAGAGCCAAGGTCAAGAATCACATGATTATCGCCACAGATGCAGAAAAGGCCTTTGATAAAATTCAACATTCATTCATGCTAAAAGCTCTGGAGAAAATAGGAATAGAAGGAACATTTCTAAAAACAATAAAAGCCATTTATGACAGACCAATAGCCAATATTATACTTAATGGGGAAAAGCTACAACCAATCCTCCTAAAAACAGGAACAAGGCAAGGATGTCCACTGTCTCCACTCCTCTTCAACATAGTCCTAGAACCCTTAGCCAGGGCAATAAGGCAAGAAAAAGACATTAAAGGGATCCGCATAGGGAAAGAAGAAGTGAAACTATCCCTTTTTGCAGACGACATGATACTATACCTCCACGATCCCAAAAACTCCATCCCCAAACTTTTAGAAATCATAAGTCACTTCGGCAAAATAGCAGGATACAAAATAAACCCACAAAAATCAGTTGCCTTCCTATACACTGATAACGCACAGGAAGAGAGGGAAATAAAGGGAGCAACCCCATTCACAATAACCTCCCAAAAAATAAAATATTTAGGAATTAACCTAACCAAAGATGTAAAAGAACTATTTAATGAGAACTATAAAAAGTTAAAGAAAGAAATTGCAGAAGACACTAGGAAATGGAAAGACCTCCCATGCTCCTGGATAGGCCGACTTAATATAGTAAAGATGGTGATACTTCCAAAATTAATATACAAATTCAATGCAATTCCTATTAAAATCCCAATGACGTACATCACTGAAATACAGAAAACAGTCCAAAAATTTATATGGAACAACAAAAGACCTAGAATAGCCAAAACAATTCTAGGGGATAAAGACAATATGGGAGGGCTATCCATGCCGAACTTCAAACTCTACTACAGAGCTATAATCACAAAGACAGCATGGTACTGGCACAAAAACAGACCCGAAGACCAATGGAACAGAATAGAAGATCCAGATATAAATCCACAGGCCTACAGCCAGCTGATATTCGACAAAGGAGCCAAAGACATACAATGGAAGAAACACAGCCTCTTCAACCGCTGGTGCTGGGAAAACTGGGCAGCCACATGCAGAAAACTAAAAGTGGACCCCAGCCTATCACCATGCACCAACATCAACTCAAAATGGATTAAAGACCTTAACATTAAACCTGAATCTCTGAAACTACTGCAGGACAGAGTAGGAGAGACACTTGAACTAATAGGCACAGGAAGGAACTTCCTGAACAGAGTCCCAGGGTCACAACAAGTTGGAGAGAGACTCGACAAATGGGACTACCTTAAAATAAAAAGCTTCTGCACAGCTAAATCTATCGCAACTAAGCTAGAAAGACAACCAACTAATTGGGAAAAAATATTTACCAGCAATATATCAGACAAGGGGTTAACATCCTGTATATACAGGGAACTCAAGAAACTAATCCCTCCCAAACCTAACAAACCAATTACTAAATGGGCAAGGGAACTAAAGAGGGACTTCTCAAATGAAGAAATAAAAATGGCAAAGAAACACATGAGGAAATGTTCATCATCCCTGGTGGTGAAGGAAATGCAAATAAAGACAACCCTGAGATACCACCTTACCCCAGTCAGAATGTCCCACATCCACAAATCAGCCAACGACAAATGCTGGAGGGGATGTGGAGAAAGAGGAACCCTATTACACTGCTGGTGGGAATGTACACTTATACAACCACTTTGGAAAGCAGTCTGGAGGGTCCTTAGAAAGCTAAAGATTGACCTCCCTTACGACCCAGTCATACCACTTCTAGGCATCTACCCTGAACAACAGGAACCAATATACAAGGACACGTGCACCTCCATGTTTATTGCAGCACTGTTCGCAATAGCTAGGATATGGAAACAACCTAGGTGCCCCACCACAGATGAATGGATCCAAAAATTGTGGTATCTATACACAATGGAATATTATGCAGCCATTAGAAATGACAAAATAATGGCATTTGCAGGGAAATGGATGGAGCTAGAAGGAATCATGTTGAGCGAGGTAAGCCAAGAACGAAGAGACAAACGGTACATGGTCTCCCTCATAAGTGGATGCTAAATCCAAAAGGTTAGTGATACGACAAAACTAACAGGACTTAAGAAACAAAGAACTCCCGCTCATCTGGTTGAACCACTACTAAATATCCTCATGCTGCTGATCACAAATATGGTATATAACATGTGAACACTGTTATATATTACAGACTGTGGTAGACAATTTGCTCCAGGGAAGTTAGAATGAACTTGTGACTTTGAAATTATGTAATCATTTAATCACAATCAAAAAAAAAAAAAAAAAAAAAGAACCTCGGGGAAGGGAGGGAGGGAGGGGATGGTAGGGGGAAAACAATGGAGGGGGTAACAATGTTCAAGAGGAAGTGTACTCATAACCTCACTCATGTAACTGTGACCCTCTGTATAGTAGCTTTACAATAAAAAAAAAAAAAATGTCAGGGGTCTTCAGGAGGTCCTATCCTATACCAACCCCACTCCCACCTGAGAAGCCATCTCAATTTCTCTTTTTTTTATTTCTTAATAATAATTGGCCCAAATAATTGGTCTACCAATTGTCAATTTTAATTAAATACATCTATGTTCCTTCACTTGTTGCTTAAAGTAAACCATGGTCATAGTGTAGCCTATCTTTCTACAATAATCAAGCTAATATCTGAGCAAACTCTTACTCAGTATAACTTTTGATGGTTATGGGAATCTTGGGCATGGATATTGCTGGTCTTCATCTCAGCACATCTATTATCTCATTTGTTCCCTTATTCTCCCTCCCCCCCCCCCCCCCCACCCCGCACCTATTTCAGTATAATTGCTTTAAAAAATGTGGGATTCTTTGTTCTTCAGTTTTTGTAAAGACATGGTAGCCCAGGGCTGGCCTCAAGTTCTCAAACCTTCTGCCTCAGCCTCACTGCTAGGATTACAGGCATGTACACCCATGCCTGACTTTCTAAATTGGTTTCTTATAGGAGATTTCCTTTCAGCTTCACAACTCATTTTATGCAGCGTTTTACAACTGTTGTCAAAATTGTGAGCAAACCTCTATCAACTTTGTAGTGGAAAGGATCTATAATATTTCAGAGCATGTTATTTTTTCTCATGGAAATTATCTTAAGTATTCCTTGATTTGATGATAACCGTTGACTGGTTTGTTGTTGAAGTCCCTTATTTATTTTAGTAGCAAATTCTCAGTGTTATGTTACTTTCATTGATGTCAGTATTTCATATCAACTCAGCCAGAACTCAAAATCTGTTTCTGAGGCTTTCCTGTGTTTCTTTCATTTTCATTGACTTGATTATTAAACAATCTAGGAATTTATTTACTACTTCTCTTCATATTTTGTCACTTCCTCTGAAAACATTAGTGCTTTCTGTAAGATCTGAATTTTGTTATTATATAAATCACATCTCAATGTCAGCATGTTTACTATTGGTATTACCCACTCAGATTTATCAATTTTGTTTCATATTCTATCAATTCTTTTTTAAAACATATATTAATAATAGCACAAGGAGATTTAATTGTGGTAACTACCAATTTTCTTTTTGTATCAGACTGGGGCTTGAATTCAGTAGCTCCCACACTGGCTTAGCTTTTTTGCTGAAAGCTGGTGACACAGGCACCCAGAAATAACTACCGATCTTTTTTTTTTTTTTTTGGCATGGGGCTTGAACTCTGGGCGTGGGCGCTGTCCCTCAGCTCTTCAGATCAAGGCTAGTGCTCTACCATTTGAGACACAGTGCCACTTCTGGTTTTCTGGTGGTTTGTTGGAGATAAAAGTCTCACGGAGTTTCCTGCCGGGGCTGGCTTTAAACCACGATCCTTAGATCTCAGCCTCCTGAGTAGCTAGGATTACAGGCCTGAGCCACTGGCACCCAGCTAACTACCGATTTTTAATATGTTTTTATGTTTCTTAAGTAATTATAAAGATTGGGGAAGTGGGCAATTCTAAGGCTTCTTAAGTAATTATAAAGATTGGGGAAGTGGGCAATTCTAAGGCTTGAACTCAGGGCTTTATGCATGCTAGGCAAATGCTCTATCACTGAACTGCATCACCAGCCCTCTTTTTCTTTTGTGGTCCTGGGCTTAGATTTAGAATCCAGTACTGAGCCATACCCCAGCAAAAGCAAATGTCCTTCATATCCAAATCTGGAGTCTATAACATCTCACTTTTTTTTTTTTTTGTCGGTCATGGGGCCTGAACTCTGGGCCTGGGTGCTGTCCCTCAGCTCTTCAGCTCAAGGCTAGTGCTCTACCACTTGAGCCATAGCGCCACTTCTGGCTTTTTCTGCTGTGTGGTGCTGAGGAATTGAACCCAGGGCTTCATGCATGCAAGGCAAGCATTCTACCACTAAGCCACCTTCCCAGCCCAATGTCTCACTTTTTAAAATTTTTTTAAAATATTCCAAAATGTCAAGCCAGACACTGGTGGCTCATGCATGTAATCCTAGCTACTCAGAAGCTTGATCTGAGCATCATGGTTTGAAGCCAGCCAGGGAAGGAAAGCCTGCAACTCTTGTCTAAATTAACCACCAAAAGGCTGGAAGTGGAGTTGTGGTTCAAGGAGTAGAGCATCAACCTTGAGCAAAAAGCTAAGGGATAGCACCAAGCCCTGAATTCAAGCCACAGTACCATAGAAACTGAGTGTGGGGCGGGGGGGGGGGGGGTGTGCAGAGCTAGAGAAAATGAGGGAGAGGGCAACACTGTTCAAAAAGAAATCTAAGGCTGGGAAGGTGGCTTAGTGGTAGAGTGCTTGCCTCGCATGCATGAAGCCCTGAGTTCGATTCCTCAATACCACATACACAGAAAAAGCCAGAAGTGGTGTTGTGGCTTACATGGTAGAGTGCTAACCTTGAGCAAAAGAAGCTCAGGGACAGTGCCCAGGCCCTGAGTTTAAGCTGAAGAAGAAGGAGGAGGAGGAGGAGGAGGAGGAAGAAGAGGAGGAGGAGGAGGAGGAGGAGGAGGAGGAGGAGGAGGAGAAAAAAGAGAAGGAGCAGGAGAAAGAAATGTACTCATTCCCTTACTTATGTAACTGTACCCTTCTGTAGATCACTTTTACAATAAAAAAAAAAAACTGAGTTGAATTGAAAGATCTCTGTTAGATCCCATTAAATATAGAAGTCAGTGTAATTGTCCACAAACCTACCAAAAAAGAGAGAGTAGACTTTATTCATATGTTAGTTAAGAATTAGGTCTCATCCTAAGTCATCAAGGACTTCTATTTTCTGTAAAAAAATTAAATTAAAAATTTTAAAGCAGGACACAAACTGAGGGTCTTAAGGTGATGTGTTTTTCTTTGACTCCAAGTACAAATGAGTCAGCTGTTGTCGGTGTGTTGGAGACCAGCAAATAGGCACTTTTCTGTCTCCCTCAACAGCTTCTATGGGAACGCTTCCCTGCTCTGAGAGGGGAAAGAGATCCCTGGCTATGTGCTTTGGCTCCCTACTGTATCTGCAGCTGCTAACACAGGGAATGGCACATAAAGAGCCAGCCATGTTGAAGGTCAATGTACTATTCTCAGCATAGTGGAGCTGGAAAGGAAATGTATCTTTGTGGAGCACCCACTGGGTATCAGTACTGTGCTAAGAGCTGGGGGTTTCATGATAGGTTCCAAACAGTTACATAAGACAAAATGATAATGGAGAAGCCCTGGTGCGTTGTTTAAACAGTGTTAAGAATTTCAAGATGGGGGGCTGGGAAGGTGGCTCAGTGGTAGAGCACTTGCCTTGCATGCCTGAGGCCCTGGGTTTGATTCCTCAGCACCACATAAGCAAAAAAAAAGCCAGAAGTGGTGCTGTGGTTCAAGTGGTAGAGCACTAGCCTTGAGCTGAAGAGCTGAGGGACAGCGCCCAGGCCCAGAGTTCAGGCACCACTATCGGACCCAAAAAAAAAAAAAAAGAATTTCAAGATGGGCTTGGAATGTGGTAGAGTGCTTGCCTAGCATGCATGAAGCCCTGAGTTTGATTCCTTAGTACCATGCAAGCAAAAAAAAAAAAAAAAAAAAAAAGCCAGAAGTGGCCCTGTGGCTCAGGGACAGTGCCCAGGCCCTAAAAAGAATTTCAAGATGGAGCCAGGTGCTGGTGGCTCATGTTTGTAATCCTACCTACTCAGGAGGTCATGGCTTGAAGCCAGGCTGGGCACAGGAAAGTCTGTGAGATTCTTATCTCCAATTAACCAGCTAAAAGATGGAAATGGAGGCGTGGCTCCAGTGGTAGAGCACCAACCTTGAGTGAAAAAGCAAGAGGGTGAGCAACTGAGCTTAAGCCCCAGTACCAGCTGCCCCCCTTCCAGGAGGGGGGGAAGAGGGGGCGCAATCTAGGCCAGATCTAGATATGGTGGTTCATACTTATAATCCCAGTACTCAGGAGGCTGAGGCAAGAAGCCCAAAAGTACAGAAAACAATCTAAGCCAGTTTCTCTTGAAAGTTTTTTCTTACAAAGTTTAAATTCACCTGATTATTTATGTTTATAAACATTTCTAGTAAGAATTAAACCAAGGAATGAAGAGGTACATAACATAAACCTATTCATATAAAGAGTCTACCCATTGTCTAACCAATGGACCAATGGTAATGCCAATTTTCATTACCATGTGTCTATAATGTGTCTATAATGAAAACACTTTTCTCTTTGGATTTATTCATTGATCTGTGACTATTTTGTTCCCCAATATCCTTTAGCTCAATGACTTTACCATCCGTAGATGACCACCTGGCCTGAACTAATGAGTAGTTGCAAATTCAACTTATGTCATTTATCTGTATTAATTAGCTGGTATACTTCTGACTTACTGTGAACTTAGTTTTGTTTTGTTTTGTCGGTTGTGGAGCTTGAACTTAGGGCCTGAGCACTGTCCCTTAGCTCTTTCACTCAAGGCTAGCACTCTACCACTTGAGCCATAGCACCACTTCCAGTTTTCTGGTTGTTAGATGGAGATAGAAATCTCACAGCCTTTCCTGCTTGAGCTGGCTTCAAACCATGATCCTCAGATATCAGCCTCCTGAGTAGCTAAGATTACAAGTGTGAGCCGCCAGCACTGGGCTGGTGTAGTATTGTATAGTATTTTTTTATTATTTTTTTTCTTTTTCTTTGTTTTCTGGTGCTACAGATGAAACCCAAGGAATTGTGCATGCTAGGCAAACACTCTACTCTGAGGTACCCAGCCACTTGCAGCCACTTACACTTTTACCTTTTATGTAGTATGTTGAAATCCATTACTATCACATTATTTTATGTTAAACTTAGTCTATATTTGGCAAGTGAGAGCTCTACAATGAAAAGATCTTCATAATAGTCTAATGCATATGTCACGAAACATGAAACTCAGCCTAAAACACTGAATGTATTCATACATTTTTAAATACTTTCTGGGTAACTTGTTAGCATGACATGTTTACTACCTAAAACGAGTCCAGAAACAATCTGCTGACAAGCCCTTTGATTTCCTTAGAAGCTGTAAAATATTTGCTTTGAACTTGATGCTGATGTATTATAATAGCGTTCTTCCTAAGAAAGTCAATGGGTTTTGATCTTTATATGTTATTTGAGTTTGTAACAAGATTGTAAAGTACTTCCACCTTTTAAAGTGGCATGGGAAGAATGTGAGAATTAATACAACTGCACTGGATGTCAGATTTCTGGTCCATTTTCAAACCCTGACTAATGGTGATGAAATGGGTGAATAGCCTGCTCTCCTTCCCCACCATCTCCCCTACATACAATAAAATTGCAAGTAATAAAAATTTAGCTAGCTAGATGTTGGTGACTCACACTTGTAATCCTAGCTACTCAGGAAGGTGAGATCTGAGGACTGTGACACAAAGCCAGCCCAGGTAGGAAAGTCCATGAGACTCTTATCTCCAATTAACTTCCAGAAAACCAAAAGTGGCACTGTGGCTCAAAGTGATAGAATGCTGGCTTTGAGCAAAAATAGCTCAGGGAGGGGCTGGGAAGGTGGCTCAGTGGTAGAATGCTTGCCTTGCATGCATGAGGCCCAGGGTTCGATTCCTCAGCACCACATAAGCAAAAAGAAAAAAGCTGGAAGTGGCGCTGTGTCTCAAGTGAAAGAGCGCTAGCCTTGAGCTGAAGAGCTGAGGGACAGTGCCCAGGCCCAGAGTTCAGGCCCCATGACCGGACCCAAAAAAAAAACACAAAAAAAAATAGCTCAGGGACAGTGCCCAGGCCCTGAGTTCAAGCCCCATGATGGACAACAAAAAATCTAGCTAATAATGGCTTTACACAGAGGTTGTCTTTTTTCATGAGTAAGAAGTAACTCAGGTAGTGGACCTGTGATTCAAGTGGTAGAGTACAAGCCTTAAGTGAAAAAGCTCAGGGCTAGCACTAAGGCCCTGAGTTCAAGCCCAGCACCAGCATGAAAGAAGGTGGAGAAAAAGCAGAAGCCCAAGGGCATTCTGTTGGTAGTGAGTAGAACTGCTCAGTAATAAGATCCAGCCGTCCTTTCCCCCTGCATCCACCATCCTCAAATTGCTTCCTTTGTCCGCAGAGTCACAGATGGGGATTGAACTTCTAAAGTCCTACTTCTGCGGTCTAGGTCAGGAAGGAAGAGGAAGGATGAGAAGCTTCCTTAGAAGCTCCAAGCATACACTTTTGTTTATTGTCCCTTGGCCACAATTGGATCACATGGTTTCATTACCTGAAAAAGGGGCATATAACAGCTGCAAACGAAAGAGGAAAGAACGGTGAATTGAATGGCTTGTTGGTACCCCATAAACAGTACCTAAATGGTATCTCCTATAACCACATAAATAGCAAGGCAGGTTTAGGTGATATTTCATAAAAGTGACATCTCAGAAATCAGTATAGTCTATTTGCTTGCCATTCAAAAGGCAAAATTTTGAACGTGTATGCACTATTACTTCATCAGTACTCTAAAGATGAGCAGGATTTTATAGCTCCATTTTGTTTCTTCAGATCATATTTTTGAACATTTCAAAACAAACAGGTGTACTCACTTTCATGTTGCCTCTGTGTGTGTGTGTGTGTGTGTGTGTGTGTGTGTGTGTGTGTGTGTGTGTGTGTGTGCGCGCGCGCGCGCATGCGCGCCCATTCATGGTGTCTGAACTCAAGGCCTAACATTTGGCAGACAGGTAAGTGTTGTTCTGATGAGCCATGCCTTTGGCCATATTCTTTTGGTGACCTTTTTGTTGCTGTTGTTTTGTTTTTATTTTTATTTTTTTGTGACAAGATCTTGCTTCTTGCTTGGGCACATGCCCGCCTACAGGTGGTAGAACAACTAACTGCCTAGCAAGCACAAGGACCTGAGTTCAATCTCCAGTAACACCAAACAAAAATGAACAATAAAAAAATCATAGTGGTCAGGCTGGGAAGGTGGCTCAGTGGTAGAGTGCTTGCCTTGCATGCATGAGGCCCTGGGTTCGATTCCTCAGCACCACATAAGCAGAAAAAGCGGGAAGTGGCACTGTGGCTCAAGTGGTAGAGACCTAGCCTTGAGCTGAAGAGCTGAGGGACAGCACCCAGGCCCAGAGTTAAGGCTCCACAACCAACAAGAACAACAAAAAAAGCCGGGCGCTGGTGGCTCACGCCTGTAATCCTAGCTACTCAGGAGGCTGAGATCTGAGGATCGCGGTTCAAAAGCCAGCCCGGGCAGGAAAGACCGTGAGACTCCTATCTCCAATAAACCACCAGAAAACCGGAAGTGGCGCTGTGGCTCAAGTGGTAGAGCGCTAGCCTTGAGCTGAAGAGCTGAGGGACAGCGCCCAGGCCCAGAGTTCAAGCCCCACGACCAAGAACAACAAAAAAATCATAGTGGGTAATACCCTAAATCCTTGTCCTGATAAGCAAAATCATAAACATGCAAATTTCCTTAAAGAAAACTGAGATCTGAGGATTTCAGTTCAAAGCCATCCCAGGCAGGAAAGTCCATGAGAGTCTTATCTTTAGTGAGCCACCCAAAAGCCGGAAGTGGAGCTGTGGCTCAAGTGGTAGAGCACTAATCTTGAGCAAAAAAACTCAGGGACAGGACCTAGGCTATGAGTTCAAGCCCCAGGACCAGCCCCAAAAGAATATAGTATTTAAAAAAAAAATGTTTCATTAGCTGAAAGCTCTCTTAAATCTCTTAGATCAGGGATTGAGAAATCATGGATAACCCATAAGCCAAATTTGGATTGTGGCCTGTTGTGAATAAAGTTTTAATGGGATGTAACTATATCCATTGATTCATATATTGTGGAAAGCTGCTTTGGGACTACAAAATCAGAGCTGAACAGTTGTGACAGAGACTAAAAGACTGAAATATTACCAATCATTTACATTAAAAGTTCCATTATCTCTACCTATTACATATTAGGTGCTCAATACATGCTTTTTGAGTTATTGGGTGAATAAATTCAAGGCTTTCCAATTGCATATAAAAATTAATAGGCTAGCTCTTTCTGTAGGACATCTAGTTATGATATTCATTTTTAACAATTCTAAACCCAAGGCATTTCCCACTTCCCTCTTATCTGGTACTTGCTTGTCTGCTTTGTAGTTTGTTATTGTTGACAGAGACCACACGCCTTGACAGGACCATGTTAGTGCCTCAAGATTCCAGAATGCAAATTGCTCTAGATCCAAGTTTTCAGAGTTTAGCTTTTAGGCTAAATATGTCTCTCTGACATGTTTTATTTGGCCCACACAGTACTGTTGTTTGTTTTTAAGCAATATTAGCTGCCAGCATTTGAAACCAAAGAGATTTCATACAATAATCCAGATTTCCAGCTTCTCAACACTGGAAGGAGCTGACAATTGAGGCACACCGTTTTGTAAATCTAGGAGATGAGTGGCTGTTGTTTCTGTAGCTGAGTCTTCACCAGTGTACCATAGCCTCACTCCTGACTGCCCCCATCCAGGTACCTTCTCTATTGGGCCCTTCTATAGACATTAGTACTTGGGATCCTTTAAAGGGGTTTCATTTGCTTTGAAGGCCCCAAACCTGCAGTTCTAGCCAGTGACTATGCCAGGCACTGATGGCTCATGCTTATAATCCTAGCTATTCAGGAGACTGAGAGCCTAAATCATTGTTCAAAACTAGGCCAGACAGGAAAGTCTGTGAGACTCTTATCTCCAATTTACTACCAAAAAGCTGCAAGTGGAGCTATGGCTCAAGTGGTAGAGCACTAGCTTGAGTGAAGGAACTACATCCAGGCTCTGAGTTCAAGCCCCAGTACTGGACACACACACACACACACACACACACACACACACACACACACACACACACACCATTGTGCCTCTAAAGACATAACAGGAAAGAATGACAATGCTATTAAGACCATTACTTTCATTCCAGTTAACTTCATTCCCCTACCCCCTCTTTCCTTTATCAACTCAGCCCCAAAGAAGATTCAGCCTTCTTTCCTGTCATTTACGCAGCTCCTTCCACCCACCTTAAACCCAAGGGTGCTGTCTCCCCACTTCCCTGCTTCCTGGCTGTCTTTGCAAACAAACATCTTGGTCCTTTCTGTCTTGGGGAATTTTACCGTTAATCACTACAGAGAA
This sequence comes from Dipodomys spectabilis, assembly GCF_019054845.1. Classification (NCBI taxonomy): domain Eukaryota; kingdom Metazoa; phylum Chordata; class Mammalia; order Rodentia; family Heteromyidae; genus Dipodomys; species Dipodomys spectabilis. The sequence continues at coordinate 10,333,391 of NW_024870681.1, forward strand.
ACAGGAAATAACAGTAAAGAGGAAATCACAAAGTTTAGAAAAGTTTAGATGTTCTTCTTAGTCATGCCCCGGGTTCCATTAATGAGGAGGGCGCTGGAAGTGCACTATTTTTTATTCTGTTTCATCTCTCATAGGTAGTAGATTGGATAGAAAAGGGTTTGAAGATTCTACAGCTCATAAGCAACGCAGAACTATATTGAGAGCATAACAACCATTAGATGGCAGCACAGGGCATGTCTTTTCAAAGACCTTCCTACAACAGGTAGGCCCAGGTGGAATATTAATTTTCTAGAAAGAGATATAACCTAGTACACAGTTGAGGTAAGCATTTGGACTGAGTCTAATAAAAGGCTAAATAGAGCTGGACAAGAAATTCCTGACCCAAACACAATCGGGCAGTGATGGAGCTGTTGTCTCTTTCTTTCCCCTAGTAGACAATTAGTACCACAGACTTCCATGCTGATTAAAAAAAATAAAAGCCTTCCAGCCCAACACCTTGATTTTCCAGACAAGTATAGAGACTTGCTCTTTCCTCTTATTAGGGCCACACTCAAGAGGATTGTCCCAAGTCTGTGGTTTCACTAAGAGCAGCTAATTCTGCTCTCCCCTCCAGTTCAAAACCATGTATCAAAATCTGTTTAGTATAGCTAAAGACTAATCTTCCCCCTACACTCAAAGGGGAAATGTAGAGTTCTTGCTACTCATGGATCAGGACCCTAGGGGACTCAGGTAAATAAAAGGAAGCTATATTTCTTCCTCCAGTGTGGGAGAAAAGGACTAATGTATCCCAGTCCACAAGTACTCTGCCAGGCAACTGGGTGTGTCTCTTTAGGGGACTAGTTGCTATAATTGTGGCTTTTTATCAAGAGTGGCCTCGCATTATGGGGATGGGCCATGTTCTCCCCAAAATAACTCACCAATCCTCTCAAATTACATTAGAAAACCAAATGTATTCCTAGAATTTAAGCACAGATTCAAACAACGATGCTGTGACAAAATCACATGACCAGACTTCAGTTAACTAGAGGACAGTCTAGTGATGTAACAGAAAATAAAACAAAACATAAAACCTTCCTATAAGGTAGCACTAGCTAAAAGCTTCAGCTCAGCAAGGAAATGTTCTGAGGAACTACTACCAATCTAACGCTTTAGTTTTTTTGCTATTATTTTTAATTGCTTTTTGTTTTTTCCCAGTCATGGGGCCTGAACTCTGGGCCTGGGTGTTGTCCCTCAGCTCTTCAGCTCAAGGCTAGCGCTCTACCACTTGACCCACAGCGCCACTTCCAGCTTTTTCTGCTTATGTGGTACTGAGGAATTGAATCCAGAGCCTCATGCATACGAGGCAAGCGCTCTACCACTGAGCCACCTTCCCCTCGTTTTTTTTTGTTTTTTGGGTTTTTTTTGGTCAGACGTGGGGCCTGAACTCTGAGCTTGAGCACTGTCCCTCAGCTCTTCAGCTCAAGACTAACGCTCTACCACGGGAGCCATAGCGCCACTTCCAGCTTTTTCTGCTTATGTGGTGCTGAGGAATTGAACCCAGGGCCTCATGCATGCAAGGCAAGCACTCTACCACTGAACCACCTTCCCAGCCCCCAGCCCCTCGTTTTTTATTTTTATTTATTTATTTTTTTTGCCAGTCCTGGGGCTTGAACTCTGGGCCTGGGCACTGTCCTTGAACTTCTTTTGTTCAAGGCTAGCACTCTACCGCTTGAGCCACAGCTTGAGCCACAGCACCACTTCTGGCTTTTTCTTTTTATGTGGTGCTGAGGAATTGAACCCAGGACTTCATGCATGCTAGGCAAGCATTCTACCACTAAGCCTCATTCCCAACTTCTCTTTAGTGGTTTATGTTGATATATTTATTACATTGGGCCTTGCTATACTTTGTCTGGTCGTGGGACCTGAACTCTGGGCCTGGGCGCTGTCCCTCAGCTCTTCAGCTCAAGGCTAGCGCTCTACCACTTGAGCCACAGTGCCACTTCTGGCTTTTTTTTTCTTTTTGCTTATGTGGTACTGAGGAATCGAACCCAGGGCCTCATGCATGCAAGGCAAGCGCTCTACCACTGAGCCACCTTCCCAGCCGAACTATACCTTTTTTTAAATTTTTATTTTTTTTTGTTTGGTACTGAGGAATCGAACCCAGAGCCTCATGCATGCAAGACAAGCACTCTACCACTAAGCCATATTCCCAGCCCCTGGGCCTTGCTATTCAAAGTCTAGTTTTCCAACCAGCAGCAACATCTAGGAGTTCATTGGAAATGAAGACTCTAGGCCCAACATGTCTTAGTGAATCAGTGTCCATATATTAGCAAAATCCCCATATCCATGGTAAAGTTCAAGTAAACACTTTTAAGATACCCAAGAGAAAAGACCACCACTACCAAACACCAAATAGGCCTACCTCAAAGAGCTTATAGACTGGTGTACACAAACTAAATGTGATAAATGTCCTAAAAATGATCAGTAAAACAAGACAGTATTGGGCTGAGTGGTTTAAGTAGGAGGATTAAGGTTTGACACAGCCCCTGGCAAAAGCATGAGATCCTATTGAAAAACAAACAAAAGCCAAAAAGACTGGGGTATATGGCATCCGTGGTAGAGCACTTGCTTATCAAGCATGAAGTCCTGAATTCAATCTCTGGAATCACAAAAAAGAAAAAGAAATTTGTCATATACCCCTCCCCTGGGGACTGGGACCTTAGGTGAGTGGTAGAGCACCCTGGAGAAGAGAGGGAGGATGAGACATATTGACAAACACTTTGGCCAGGTTCGGTGGTTCATGCCTGTAATCCTGGCTACTCAGGAGCCTGAGATCTGAGGATCATGGCTCAAAGCCAGCCTGGGCAGGAAAATGAGACTCCTATCTCCAGTTAACCACCAGAAAACCAGAAGTGGAGCTGGGCTCAAGTGGTAGAGTGCTAGCCTTGAGCTGAAGATTTGAGGGACAGCACCCAGGCCCAGACTTCAAGCCCCACAACAGAAAAAATAAATAAATAACACTTTGGGAAGGTCTACAAAAGAAAATTTACAGTTCAAAGGAGTCAAGTCTGGGTTGGCTTCCTGAAGATGATAAGGTATTACTTGGTCCTAGAATAAGGTTTTGTTTTGTTTTGCCAGTCCTAGGGCTTGAACTCAGGGCCTGAGCACTGTCCCTGAGCTTCATTTGCTCAAGGCTAGCACTCTACCCCTTGAGCCACAGCGCCACTTGTGGCTTTTTCTGTGTATGTGATACTGAGGAATCAAACCCAGGGCTTCATGCATGCTAGGCAAGCATTCAACCACTAGGCTACATTCTCAGCCCCTTCTGAGCTCTTTTTGTAGGCTGACTTTTCTAGTTCTTTTATTGCTCATTTCATAACAGAGTAAAAGGAAATTTTTTCCATGTATATTCTTCCCAGTTGCTAGAGCCCTTCCTAACCACAGTGCAAATAGTCTATGTAAAGCTCTTAATCAGATCTCATAAAAGATTAGCCTACACGTCTTTTCAGTTTCTAAAGTTAATCATCCTCGAAGGGTGGGAGCGAGCCTGAGAATGGAGAACTTGTCCTTCTTTCCCATCTGGAGGTCTAGATCTACTTTGCAAAGCCAAAGTGATTTCCACAGAAGGTGAAATGCAGTTTTAGTGTTTGTCTTTCAAATGAACTGGCATGGTTGTAACCTCATCTTTACACACAGCCTGCATTGTCCCAAAGGTGAAAGAGGGAAGATGAAATTGAGTATTACAGCGCCCCCACTGGCTGCCTGTGGAAAAGCATACAAGAGGATGCTTCCCAAAGCAATCTAAGTAAACAAGACTCCAGAAGAGAACTGTCATCATTGAGAGAGACAATGAATTTTTATGATTCTTCGCAGAATAGTTCACCGTTCAGCGCAGATACCCTTCCCTTTGAACCCCTATGTGGGCAAGGTAGAAACCCTAAGTCGGCCACCTGACATCCGCTTTTTGGCTTTCAGGGCTTTTGATGCATCTGTGTAACAGCACTCTGACAAGTCCTGCCTAGGCCTCTCTTGCCCAGGAGCAGTGGACCATTCATCTCTGTCACAGCAGATCAGCAAGCATCTAGCTACCAGCTGCCCACTACTCTGGGAAAAAATGGCTCCTGTATTCACACAGATAATTTGGTTTGATAGGAATAGCATCAGGGGAAAGAGAATGGTGTCACCAAATCGATACTTGAACTTCGAAAATTAATGTCTTGGCTCTGACTCTGAATTTATATTCAGGAGGCCACTGTTCCCAGACAGAGACACTAAATGAAACAGACATTTTACTCCCAACAACAGCAAATTCCCTTTTCTTAATGCGGAGTCAACTAGAGGCTTGATATATTAAAGAAAATCCATGGTGAATTTCCATTAGCTGTGAATTTTATGTTTATTTAGCATGTCTCTAGGAAATCGTGTGAGTAAGCTGAGAAAGGGAGCTGTATGCCTGAAACGAATGCTGGTTATAAGAATGACTCTTGAAGCCAGGCACCAGTGGCTCACACCTGTAATCATAGCTACTCAGGAGGCTAAGATCTGAGGATTGTGGTTCAAAGCCAGCCTGAGCAGGAAAGTCTGTGAGACTCTTATCTCCAGTTAACCACCAAAAAACTGGAAGTGGCTCTGTGGCTCAAATGGTAGAGCTCTAGCCTTGAGCTGAAGAGCTGGGGGACAGAGTCCAGGCACAGAGTTCAAGCCCCATGACCCCCCAAACACATACATACAGAGAGAGAGAGAAAGATAAGGCTAGAGGTATGGGTCAAATGGTAGAGTGCCTGCCTAGCAAGCAGGAAGCCCTGAGTTCAAATTTCAGTACAATTCCTCCCACCCTCCCACGCTCACAAAAGGAAAATGAATGAATCATAAGCTGGGTAAGGGGATACAAGGAATTCTGCTATAACATGAATGAAAGAAAAATGCAGGGCTGGGAAAGTGGCTCAGTGGTAGAGTGCTTGCCTTGCATGCATGAGGCCCTGGGTTCGATTCCTCAGCACCACGTAAGCAGAAAAAAAAAGCCGGAAGTGGTGCTGTGGCTCAAGTGCCAAGCACTAGCCTTGAGCTGAGAGCTGAGGGACAGCGCCCAGGTCCAGAGTTCAGGCCCCACGACCGGATTCCCCCCCCCCAAAAAAAGAAAAAAAAAATGCTCTAACACAGGTGAGCCTTGATAAGTTATAAGAGAGCTAAGCCAATCACAAAAAGACAATGGTTGTATTATTCCACTTATATGAAGAATGTAGCATAATCAAGGTCAGAGACAAAGGTATAATAGTGGCTATAAGGGACTAGCAGAGGTGTTGGTGATAAGAAGTTATTTAATGCATTTTGGAAAGATGCAAATATTCTGGAGATGGATGGTGGCAATGTCTGTACAATGTCAATATACTTAATGTTATATACTTAAAGATGCTTAAGATGGTAAATTTATGTTATGTATATTTTTTCCACAATAGGACAATAAAAAAGCAGCTTTCAGTCATCAGCCAGAGACAAGGTCCTTAACTTAACTGGATAATAACATCTAGGCTCCAAAGATATTTCTTAGAAATATTTAGAACAGTAGAAGTGGTTTAAACCTTGATTGAGTTTACTTTGGGGCATAAATTTGTAATCCTAGAGGTTCACAGATTGTGGATCAAACATTCATGCAAAACACCTCACAGATTGCAACAGTGACGGAAGATTTACTAGCTAGGCAGTTTTCCTATCTTGTAGATCAGAGCTTTTCAAACTTGAATGTTCATGAGAATCACTCAGGCATCATTAAAAATGCACATTCTGATTCAGGAGGTTTGGGGTGGGGCTCTAGATTTCTGTTTGTCTAACCAGTTCCCAGGTGATGCTGATTCTTTTGATCCAGGGAACCCCAGTTTGAATAACAAGAATATAGACTGCTCTTTACAGATAATATCCCTGTTCATGCTTTGGAGTTAGTAAACCCTGCTTAAAAACAGAACACAGAGTCAGGCACTAAAGACTTATGCCTGTAATCCAGTTACTCAGGAGGCTGAGATCTGAGGATTGAGGTTCAAAGGCAGCCCAAACAGAAAAGTCCATGAGACTCTTATCCCCCAAAATACCAGAAGCGGAGGTGTGGCTAGAGTGGTAGAGTACCAGACCCGAGTGACAAATCTAAGCAAAAAGCACAGGGCCATGAATTCAAGCCCCTGTACTGGTCCCCAAAATAACCAGAACACAGACACCTCTCAATATTGATGGAAGGAGAGGCCCCAGGGCATACAAATGACTTCTAGGATCTTCTCCCCAGCTTCTTTTTTTTTTTTTTTGCGGGGGGGGGGGGGGGGTCCGGGGTCCAGTCGTGGGGCCTGAACTCTGGGCCTGCGCACTGTCCCTCAGCTCAAGGCTAGCGCTCTACCACTTGAGCCACAGCACCACTTCCGGCTTTTTTCTTTTTGCTTATGTGGTGCTGAGGAATCGAACCCAGGGCCTCAGGCATGCAAGGCAAGCGCTCTATCACTGAGCCACCTTCCCAGCCCCTCCCCCAGCTTCTTATTACCATCAAAAGCCAGCTTTCAAAATACTGGAGAGATGTGGACAGGAGGGAACTTTACTGCATTGTTGGTGGGAGTATAAACTTGTTCAACCACTTTGGAAAGTAGTATGGAGGTTCCTCAAAAGACTCCACGAAGAGCTCCCCCATGACCCAGCAATCCCACTTTTGGGCATTTACCCAAATGATCACAAACAAGACCATACTAAAGCTACCAGCACAACTATATTTATTGTAGCATTATTCACCATAGCTAAGATATGGAACCAACCCAGATGCCCCTCGTAGATGAATGGATCAAGAAAATGTGGTATATATACACAATGGAATTCTATGCCTCTATCAGAAAGAATGACATTGCCCCATTTGTTAGGAAATGGAAGGACTTGGAAAAAATTATATTAAGTGAAGTAAGCCAGGTCCAAAGAAACATAAGTTCCATGGTTTCCCTTATTTGCAATAACTAGTATATGTCTGAGACAAGCAGAAACGGTCAAATAAGTTGATGTTAGGCGAAATGAACCCCAATATAAGGATTCAAATGTTTTTTTCTTTCTTGTGATTGTTTCTAACACATTTATAAGATGATTTCTTTGTTGCTTTGTATGCCCCTCCCCCACGATATAACCCTTGTTTTCACTGTATTTGATGTTGGTATACTTTGTGGAGGGGAAGGGAAAAAACAAATTATTTAAATAGGGATACAGGTGGATCCATTGCAATAATGAGATGTACAAGATGTTATGTCGAAAAACGAACTTTAAAACTTTGGCGGGGAGTCAGGGGGTGGGGGGAAAGGTTTGGAGTAGGGGTAGGGTGGGGAAGGGGGAAGTGGCGGGGGGAGGATGGGAAGGGATGGGAAGGGGAAACAAAGGAGGAGGCAACAATGCTTAATAAGAAATGTACTCATTATCTTGCCCATGTAATTGTAACCCCTCTGTATGGTATTTTCACAATAAAAAATAAAATAAATAAATACATACATACATACATAATAAAGCCAGCTTTCAGGGATTTACAGCTATAAGCTTTATCCTCATCCCAAAACATGGGACAGACATAAGTAAATCCTTTGCCCTTCTCCTCTTTAGGTATAGGGCATGTCAGCTACAATTTCCAAAAGCGAACAGAAAAGGAAGAGAGGAGGAAAAAAGGAAAGGAAGAAAAGAAAGAAGAAAGGAAGGAAGGAAGGAGGAAAGAGGGAAGGAAGGAAGAAAGAAGGAAGGAGGGAGGGAAGGAAGAGAGAAAGAAGATGAATAGAAGGAAAGGAGAAAGGGAAGGAGAGAGAGAAGAAAGGGAGGAAGGGAGAGAGTGAGAGAGGGAGGGAAGATTGGGGAAATATATATAATACATCAGAAGCAAAAGACTTCCTTTGAAGTGCTCTTCAGCCAGGTGCTGGTGGCTCGTACCTATAATCCTAACTACTCAGGAAGCTGAGATCTAAGGATTGAAGTTCAAAGCCAGTCTGGGCAGACAAATCGGTGAGACTCTTATCTCTAATTAAACAGCAAAAAGTTGGGAGGCGAAATGTGGCTTAAAGGGTAGGGTGCCAGCCATGACTAGAAAAAGTTAAAGTGCTGGCAGAACAAAATCAAGGAAGGCAGAGAGAGGAGGGACTGATGAAGTTCAGACCTTTTCGGTGGCCCCAGGGTACCTGATGCGGGGCCCCAGTGCCCAGCACATGAACTTCTTCCCCTCTTGCTTCACTTGTAGGCCCTACCCATTGTGGAAAGCCTTCTGTAATCACACTACTCTGCTTTCCATCTTGGGATCTAGGTGCTGTGTCTTCAGGTGCACACAGGCTTACCTCAGTAACAGCATCTTTCCATTCCCAAAGGACGGTGAGTGCTTTGAGAGTGGCTTTTGTCCTGAGCATAGTATAGACCATTTGAGATATTTAAGCAATGTCAAAAGAATGAGAAATGCAAAAGAACTGTTATACTGAGTGACATTTGACGACACTTCTTAGTTCCTAAAACATTGTGAAACTGCCCTCAGAAAGACTTTTCTAAATGGCAAACACACTAACACCAATTTAACTCCTCTATTCAGATAAACTACATTCCTACAGCATCCTCATTTTACAGCACTAACCATGTGTTTGCTCCTGGAGACTAAATTCAAAGAAATATACAAGGTGGCAAAAGCTGTTTTTTAATGGAATTTGGACAAGGAGGGTTAGACTCTTCTTGTTACTAAAATCACAGTATTGGGGGAGAGGTGTGAAATTGGTCCAAGAACATTATACACATGTGTGAAAATATCACAATGAAACCCTTCTGCACAATTAGTTTAAAAAAGGAGAGAAGATGTATATTAATAGACATACAGTATTAATAATATATAATGTTCCCTAATAGTTCTTTGTAAATTAAATAGGTCGAATAAAATATACATGGGAGACAATAAAATCATAAAACATGTTTATATTCCTAGAGCCAGGAAGGAAAAGAGCAAAATAAAGAGATAAATAAATAAGTAAAGAAATAAAGAAAATTGCACTGTGTCCAAAGTTAAGGTGTGTGGGCAATTACTAGTTACTAATGGTCTCCAAATTGCTATTCTGTATATGCATATGTACTGCCTGTAGACGGCTGGATAGATGATGCTTGCTTTCTACAAAATACTGTGCCAGGGGCTCCTCCTATCAGAGCCTTTATTCTTTCATAGGGAAATGCCACAAATGCTAACCCAGAGTTCTCAGCAGCTCTGACCTACAAACAGGGCTACTACCATCTCTTTTTTTTTTTTTTTTTTGGGTCCAGTCGTGGGGCCTGAACTCTGGGCCTGGGAGCTGTCCCTCAGCTCTTCAGCTCAAGGCTGGCGTTCTACCAATTGAGCCACAGTGCCACTTCGGCTTTTTTCTTTTTGCTTATGTGTTGCTGAGGAATGGAACCCAGGGCCTCATGCATGCAAGGCAAGCCCTCTACCACTGAGCCACCTTCCAACCCCTTTACTACCATCTCTTAACCCCTATATGCCCCCTTTCTCTCCTGGTTCTCCTCGGGAAGAACTCTGCTAATTTCTTTGCCCTGGCCAGTTTACTACATTCAGGTTCTGTAAGATCTGTCCTGGTACTTCCTCTTCCTACTCTTCAGCTCTACCTGATCTGTGCCATTTAAATCCATGATCCTGGAACAAATCTATCCCTATCTCCTTCAACTCTAAACCAATCTTTCTTTTTCTTTCCTTCTTTCTTTCTTTCTTCCATTCCCCCCCTCCTTCGGTCATGGGGGCTGAACTCTGGACCTGGGTGCTGTCCTTCAGCTCTTCAGCTCAAGGTTAGTGCTCTACCACTTGAGCCACAGCACCACTTCCAGCTTTTTCTGCTTATGTGGTGCTGTGAAATCAACCCCAGGGCCTCATGCATACAAGGCAAGGGCTCTACCACTGAGCCACCTTCCCAGCCCAGTTCATTTGGCCAGTCCTGGGCCTTCAACTCAGGACCTGGTTGCTGTCCCTGAGTCTCTTTTTTTTTTTAATTTTATTTTATTTGAGAACATACTGTACAGAGGGGTTACAATTACATGGGCAGGATAATGCATACATTTCTTACCAAGCATTGCAGCCTCCTCCTTTGTTTACCCTTCACCTCCCTTCCCACCCTCGCCCCTCCCCCCTCCCTGAGTCTCTTAATGCTCAAGCCTAGCACTCTACCACTTGAGCCACAGGCACCGCTTCCAGCCTTTTCTGAGTAGTTTATTGGAGATAAGAGTCTCACAGACTTTTCTTGCTGGGCTGGCTTTGAACCATGATCCTCATATCTCAGCCTCCTCAGTAGCTAGGATTTCAGGCATGAGCCACTGTTACCAGCGAAGCCAGTATTTCTTTTCTTTTCTTTTCTTTTCTTTTTGGGGGGGTCCGGTCGTGGGGCCTGAACTCTGGGCCTGGGTGCTGTCCCTCAGCTCTTTAGCTCAAGGCTAGTGCTCTACCATTTGAGCCACAGCGCCACTTCCGGCTTTTTTTTTTTTTTTCTGCTTATGTGGTGCTGAGGAATCCAACCCAAGGCCTCAGGCATGCAAGGCAAGCGCTCTACCACTGAGCCACCTTCCCAGTCCCCTAAGCCAGTATTTCTAACTGCCAATGGGATCTATCCATTGAATGTCATTCAGATTTCTTTTTTTTTTTTTTTTTTCCTATACTGGGATTTGTACTCAGAGCTTTAAGCTTACTAGGCAGAAGCTCTACCACCTGAGCCATGCCCCCAGCCACATGCAGGCATTTTTTTGTTGGTTGTGGAGTTTGAACTCTGGGCTTGGGCACTGTCCCTGTGCTCTTCAGCTCAAGGTGAGTGCTCTACCACTTGAGCCACTGTGCCAATTCTGGTTTTCTAGTGGTTTATTGGAAATAAGATTCTCACGGACTTTCCTGCCTGGGATGACTTTGAACTGGGATCCTCAGACCTCAGCCTCCTGGGTAGCTAGGATTACAGGCATGAACCACGGGCACCTGGCTACATGCCCAGCATTTTAAACACAGCAGTCATTATCTTTCTCTTCCTCTATTACCCCCAGTGAGGGGTATTTCCTCAGCTGCACAGGTTAGTAATTTTTAAATCATTCTTAACTCCTTTCCCAAATTCTCTCCCATTCAATCAATTACCAAGTCTCATTGATTCAGTCTCTCAATTCTTTCTGAAACTCATTCTGGTCCCTCTTTTTCAATCATCAAGACCTTGTCATTTCTCATCCAGGTTAGCGAAATGGCCTCCTTATTGATTCCTTTTCTTCCAATCCCTTTTCTAAGGTTCAAACCTAATATTGTCCCTTTTTTTTTTTTTTACTTAAAATTGTTCAACAAATCCCTTTGTCTGTAAAGTCCAAAGTCCACAGCAAGGTTGCTTAAGCTCCACGTGACTTCTCTTTTCCTCCATTTACCTTTTCCTCCCCTTCTCTAACACACTCCCTGAACACCCTAAGAGCTCTGCATACCAAACAACTCCTCACAGCCTCAGTCCACCCATTAGCTCTGCTTTCAGGGGATTTCCACTAGCCCTGGAAACTCATTCTAGAAAATTCCTGTCATCATCTAAAACCATTCAACTGGCGCCTCCTGTTTTTGTCATTGTTGTTTGTGAAGACTTCATTCCCAAGCTCTCAGATCATGCATCTACTAAATTATCATATATGCTTCCCTCCTACTTGGACTGAGCTCCTAAAATATAGGAACCCCTTCTCCCTTTATGTGGTAGCTAGCCATTGGCCCTATAGTTGGCCTGTATCAAACATTCTATCAGTGTTCTATATGAATGACCAAATAATTAAATGAATAAATAACCGTCTGTGATAATGAATCTGAACAAGAACAGTACGATAAGCTGCTGCTGTGGGGTGTACAGGAGTCTGAGTCATATTTAGTTGTAAAACCAGAAAAGACTGTATAATTGATTACAGTCTCTCATTTCAGCTCTGTATATTTGTTTATGACTTAATGCAAGGTCAGGTCACTTAGTTCCAAGCATGACCCATTCCTCTGACTTTCTTCCACAACATGAAACGTTTTCTCTTTCTGGAATGAGAGTAGTTGTTCATTTTAGCTTTGCATATGGCTTTTTTTTTTTTTTTTTTGGACAAGGTCTTTCTAGTAGTCCAGGCTGACCTCAAATTTGTGATCCTTCTGCCTCAGCTTCTGGAGTTCTGAAATTATAGGCATGCATCAACATGCTAAATTTTCCTGTGGTTTCTTGTAATAAGTTACCTTTTTGTAAAGGAAGAGCCCTTTCCCATTTTAAGAAGGATTTTCAGGCGAGGGGCTGAGGCTCAAGTAGAAGAGCACTTGTCTAGACAATGTGAATCTCTGGGTTTAATCCCTAGTACTACAAAACAAAGAAGAAAAAAGATTTAAGTGTTCAAAGTCAGGGGTTTGTGCTTACTGCTCAGTAGGTAAGTGTTCTACCACTAAGCTACATTCTGGGCCCCCTTCTTTAGATTTTTATATAGAAGTTACCTAAAAATGTTGCATAAAGAAAATAAGATTGCGTGTATTTCACTGGCATTTTCGGGTTGCTTAGCAGGAACTCATGGAGAACTGGCTGTGGTGATTAACAAGAACTTTCTCCCTGCCCTGTGCATTTGACTGTATTTCTATTTTCGATTCATTTGGATTATATCTTGTTTCCTAGATCTTTAGAACTTACTTAGAAAACTGAAGGCCAGCATATTTTCATGGCTCATAGCTCATACAGAACTGATCTTTCTTGGTGTGGTTAATGTTTAGCCCCTAAGCCGCTAGCTGAATGTCCTTCAATTTAAATAACCAGCAAACCCTCCCCAATTGAACAGCTTAAGTTAGTTATACCTTTTGCTTTGTGGCTCTTGGGCACATAATCAGCTTTCTTTCTAAAAGACAAAAGGGCTGGGCACAGATGGCTCATGCCTATTATCCTAGCTACTCAGAAGGCTGAGATCAGGCTCACATTTTGAAGCCCAGATAGGAAAGTCCACAAGACTCTCATCTCCAATAAACCACTCAGAAAAGGCCAGAAGTGGTGTTGTGGTTCAAGGAATAGAGCACTAGGCTTGAGCACAAAGAAGCTTAGGAACAGCACCCAGGCTCTGAGTTCAAGATTCAGAACCAGCATGACAGAAGAAAGAAAAAGAGAAAGAGAGAGAGAGAGAGAGAGAGAGAGAGAGAGAGGATCACACTCTAGGAGAATCCAGTCCAAGGACCATGACCAAAGGATCAGATCAAGAAGCAAAGTGTCTTAACCTTTTGGATGTCTGAAGAAGACTATTTTGTTTAGGAACTGCACAGAATTTGGAATGCAAATATATGCAAATATCTGGGTTTCCCAGACCCATGCTTGATTCACCAGGTAGTAACTAGATGTCTCTATTTTTTGTAAGCTCAATCATTCTCTCAAAGCAGAATGATAATTATTACCTTTTTTTTTTTCTATCAGAAGCAGTTATTGCTTGTGTCTCCCTCTTCCTTCCTCATAGCTGCCCTCATTTCTTTTTTTTTTTTTTTGGGGGGGGGGGGGTCCGGTCATGGGGCCTGAACTCTGGGCCTGGGCGCTGTCCCTCAGCTCTTCAGCTCAAGGCTAGCGCTCTACCACTTGAGCTACAGCGCCACTTCCGGCTCTTTTCTTTTTGCTTATGTGGTGTTGAGGAATCGAACTCAGGGCCTCAGGCATGCAAGGCAAGCGCTCTACCACTGAGCCACCTTCCCAGCCCAGCTGCCCTCATTACTGAGCCAGATTAAAAAGGGCTCCATTTCTCCTAACCAGGGGCCAGGTTTGGGTGTGTGCCAATCTATACAGCGCTTCCCATCTGACCTACCATGCAGGCCTGAAGAGTTTGAAGGGATTCCAGAGGCTTAGACTCTTGTCGGCCTAGTAAATGGTATGTCTTAGATCTTCTGCAGCTTGGAGCTGCCAGGAGAGAGGAGGAGTTGTGGCTTAAGAATGGATCCAACTGCGAGGAAGCAGAGCCAAGAAATGGATCCATGTTGTTTGAGTTCTGGATCAAGTTGGGTCTGGCTCTCAAATGAGCCAATAATTCCACTCCTGTTTAAGGATTATGTTTGAAACAAGTTTATTTCACTTGAAACAGTAAACATTCTAATTGATACACCCCAGCTAGAAGATAAACTGTAATAAACAGGGAGGGACCTTCTCTCTCTCCAGCACTATATCTTCGGGACTAGTAAGTAATTTTTCTTCTGTTTTTTGTTTTGTTGTGTTTTGGTTTTGGTGCCATTCCTGGAGCTTGGACTTGGGGCCTGGATACTATTCCTGAGGTTTTTTTTTTTTTTTCCCCTCAATACTAGCAATCTACTAACTTGAGCCACAGCTCCACTTCCAATTTTCTTTTGGTGATTAACTCAGATCTAAGCCTCTTGAGTAGCTAGGATTACAGGATTGAGCCACTAGTACCCAACTTTTTTTCCATTTTTTAATTTTTTATACATTTTTTATTGTAAAAAAAATGGGGTCACAGTTACATGAGTAAGGTAATGAGTACATTTCCTATTTAGCATTGATGCCTCCTCCTTTGTTTTTCCCGTACCATCCCTTGCTTCCCCACCCCAACTTTTTTTTTTTAACAGAGTCTACTATGTAGCCCAGCCTGGCCTAGAATTTTCTGTGTAGCCCAGGTTGGCCTTGAACTCATGATCCTCTTGCCTTGGCCTCCTAGGTACTTCATGACCATGCTTGGCTCAATAAGTAACTTGAATGGATACATTTCAACTAAAAGGAAAACCTACAAACTCTCCTCTCCCCCCTGCATGTTTGACAGCTTAGAAACCAGGCATTCTATTGGAAAACAACAATGTGGTTCTTGAAGCCAAATCTCACCCAACCCAACACTGTTTCTAAACACCAGGAAATCCCCTCAAAAAATATGTTTGTGTTTTGTGTCTTTGCCCTTCTCTATAAGTCTTAAATGGAACCAGAAAATAGCAGTACCGAATGAGAATCAAAACTAGCCCTTAGGAAGTGGTGCTGTGGCTCAAGTGGTAGAGCACTCACCTTGAGCTGAAGAGCTGAGGGACATTGCCCAGGCTGAGTTCAAGCCCCACGACCGACAAAAACAAAAAACAAATAAAACTAGCCCTTAGCAGAGCATCAGCGGCTCATGCCTGTAATCCTAGCTACTCAGGAGGATGAGATTGGAGGATCAGGGTTCGAAGCCAGTCTGGGCAGAAAAGTCCATGTGATTCTTATCTCCAATAAACTACTCAGAAAAAGCCAGAAGTGAAGTTGTGGTAGAATGATCACCTCGAGCAAAAGAAGCTCAAGGTTAGCACCCATGTCTAGTTCAAGCTCCAAGACTGGCCCCCCAAAACAAACAAACGAGCCTAGTCTTTATAAATCAAAGTGGATATTAGAAAATATGGCTCATAGTGTGAAGGAAATGAATCTGCCAATACTCAATACAGGATCAGTAACAAGCCAGAATAAGCCTCTGCTTCTCAACCCACAAGGGCAAGCTTGTGCCCAAGAAGAAAGGAAGAAAGGATGCTATGAGCCAAATTACTCTCTTTCTTTTCCAACTTCATCAGTCAGGTTAAACCCTTCCTAGTTCTCGGGAAGGAATGAGGAGGTGAAAAACAGCCAGGAATGCAGTACTAACTGGGCTCATTTAAGGGGGAAGAAGGAAAAAAAAAATCAGGAATGGGAAGGCAGGTGTGATTCTGTCCAGTCAGATGATTCTGCTTGGTTTTCAATCCAAATGAGCTCTTTTTCATCATGTTGGAATTTTAAAATCTAAAATACCCATTTCCATAGAATACTTCACATACTCGGGCAATCTCAAGCTCCCACAGGAATTAAGAGCTCTTCTTCATTTAAAACCATGCAAAAATGCAAAGGAAGAAACAAGAATTCATGACAAAATTATACAACCAGGAGCACTAGGTGGCAATCATCCTTGTACTTGCTCCTGGAGCCCATCAAAGGCATTTCAAGAGCACTGAATTCTCGCACCCTCCCACGCCGACTGTCAGTTTCTTTCCTGATGATCTCAGAGCCACACAGTGTAGATTAGTCACCGGGAGAACAGAACCAGTTTAACTCCTGATGGCACAAGGGGAAATAGCACTTCACTTTAGATTCCAGGAAATCCAGGGAAATACCAGACATAGAAAGTCAGCTTCCCAATTTCCCCCAATGTCAAGGCTGGAGCTGTGAACATTGTTCAAAACAAACAGTTCAGTAATGTGTCTGCTTTCTTCAAGCTTTTCGTTTCACTCATCTGGGTACTTTTTCCTGCTTCTGTTTTCTGGGGGAAATTTGTTTGGTTTATAAGGTAAACATTTACCAGTCAGGCTTCAAGAGACTTCCTCAGGAAAAAAAAAAAAATCATTGTTTGTAGCTTAGAAATTTGGTGGATGAACTAATTACCAGTTCAGCTGGACAATACTAATATACACCCTTCCTATCTGAGGATTAACCAAAAGGACCATTAAAATGCAACAGATTTTACTAACAACTACAATTTGAGTTGCTTAATGTGACAGTTCAGGGGAAACCTAGATGATCTGAATCAGGAACGGATCTGGGCTCCTCTGTTCAAGCTGCTAAAGCCAACCTTTGTTTTAGTTCTATACAGCTCCCCAGTAGACTTGTTGCTAAAAGTGACTCTGTAGACTTTGTTGGACAGTCTGAGAGGAAAAACCCAAGATTACAATGGAAATCTAAAGACACAACCGATTGAGACATTATGTTCTCATCTTCTCAGATGTAAAGCTATTACCTGCCCCTATTTTTACCATCAGAAGCTTTTCCAATGCCATTTAAGCTATCAATAATTGGCAGTGAGCTTTGCAATTCACAGCTGCACAGAATCAATTCCAAGGATGATACACTGAAACCACTTTCTAAAAAAGCTGATTGGGGCTCATTTAACCACCTACCTATCCTCTTTTTATCTCCCACAAAGACATCTGCTAGAAAAACCTGAAACTTGAACCCTGTACCCAAATGCCCAATTCTGAGTGTGTGGCAGATATTTGAGAAATGCTTGGAATGATCGATTGATATGTACCTACACTTGATTTTTGTCAAATGACCAAGATGTGATTGATGTGTACTTAGAGGAAAGGTATAGGCAGTTCTGGGAGAAGTTGCTGTGTAATTTATAATGAAGTATGTCATTCCTGCTGACTCATAACTCCTTATTTCAAGCCAAACACCCCAGAGACAGAGTTTGGGTAATAAACCTGGCTTCAGGGAAAAGCAACAGAAACTTGATCATTCCTAACAAGAACTGCAATAGAAACTTGCTAACTGAAATGCACACATACCATCTTTGCTGGCTTATCTCATTCATGAAGAGCACTAGCAAAGGGGCCCTTCTAGGAGGAACTTCCCATTCATGGACTCTGATGACAGACATAAACCAAGCTTCTCATGCTTATGATCACCCGGGACATGGAAGGAGCCAGTCTTCTCTCCATGACCTCTACATGACTTTCCAATGTTGAAAACTATGGACTGCCACTCACTAGAGATCCAGAAGTCTTTTATTTTATTATTTTTTTTTGAGCAAGCATAAATTCTAAGTAAAGTCTGCTTTTTCTTCAGCTTCTGATCTGATGGATTTGGAGTAAAAACAAATCCTTCCAGTGTAGCCCAACCTTGAAAAGAAGTACTTGGTAATTCAGGAGGGGGGTGAGGGTGACAGGCAGCTGGAGCTGATGCACAGGCAGGGATTTATAGACCTGCCTTGTCCCTCGTGATTCTTTGTGTGCTTTCCCTACATCAGCCTCAGCCTAGCAGCTATCATGGGGCCTAGTGTTTACAGCAGAGGCCTGAGATAACAGCACTATGGAGATGGTCTCCTGTTTGTCTACTGACCCAATGGTCCAGGACTCACCCTCACCTGGACTGCCAGAAAGCTCTGCTCAGCTTCCTCTTTGCAAAATGCCAGAACGCATTTGCCACAGAGTTTGACTCTGTTGTCAGCTGCAGGGAAAACACACACACACACACACACACACACCACCAGCCAGAGTTGCTATTTACACCATGAACTGCAAGCTGGGTAAAAATAGTGCAAAGCAGCTTGGTCCAGCTTCAAACCCTACTGCAGATTATTTTTGGAAGAGAAGATTTTCCTCCCACCCACAGATTTGAGAATGGTCACCTCTCCGGAAAAGAAAAGGAAGACAAGCCCACTCAAAGGTAACACATATCCCCTTTGCACCACATCCCCGGACAGCACACCAAGAGCCAGTCTAGAAGGATATTCCCCGTGGGCCAGGTCAAGGCCAACCCAGCCCAGTCCTGCAGATGACCTAGTTTAAGGTACAGTGAGAATTAATGAACTTTAACCACAGTGACAGGAGACAGCTGTCTAAACCCAGATGCTACCATTGTCCAGTTGATTGGCATTGATTGATATTATGCTACTTTTCTTTTAAGACAAGCAAAAACAAAATTTTTTGGACCAAAAGACTACATAAAATCCCAAAATAGTAGCTTAGACACTGAGAGCTTTGTAATTGCTTTCCATCTCTCAGGATCACTTTATAGCCCTGTGTCTATAAACTGAACAACAATTCCCAGAAGCCCCATCTTGTCCTCCCTGGGAATCTAAGTACCCTGAGAACTGGGAGGTGAGGTTGGGGGGGGTGGTG
The DNA here is from genome assembly GCF_019054845.1 of Dipodomys spectabilis. NCBI lineage: Eukaryota > Metazoa > Chordata > Mammalia > Rodentia > Heteromyidae > Dipodomys > Dipodomys spectabilis. The sequence goes on from NW_024870681.1 coordinate 10,351,968, forward strand.
TAGAAACCCCTTCATGTATTGCCACAGCTTGGGGCAGGTGTCAGGGCTATGGGACCTCATTCAGCATAAGTAACCCATGTGACAATCAATGGGAGGAAAGCCACTCCGTGATATTATTATAGTCTTTACTCTGGAACAATTTGTTTTTGAGTGCTAGGAATTGAGCCCAGGTGAAAAGATATGCTCTAAACTCATCTAAGCATGCAGTTCTGACACCAACATAACTAAAGAGATGATTCTTAGCATATGGATATGGAGAAAGCTACGGAGAAAAATACCAGGTCAATGGTGTCATCATTAAATTGCTCTATATCTGAAAGATCCCAGGTCATTCACAGCTGAGCCTGATGGGTGCCTAATAAATATTTTTAGGGAGGAAGAAAAAAAAATACCTCCCACCTCCTAATCTCCATCTGAAACTCCTCTAGAGATCTAAGAATCAAAATGGAGCAGAGCACAGGTGACTCACACCTGTAATCCTAGCTACTCAGGAGGCTGAGATCTGAGGATCGCAGTTCAAAGCCAGCCCAAGCAGGAAAGTTCGTGAGACTCATCGCCAATAAGCCACCAGAAAACCAGAAGTGGCATTGTGGCTTAAGTGGTAGAGCGCTAGCCTTGATCTGAAGAGCTCAGGGACAGGCCCAGAGTTCAAGCCCTACCACAACTGACAATAATAATAATAATCAAAATCAAAATGGATCTCCCAGTTTGAAGGAACACAGCCAGGTATACATAATCAACAAAGAGAAAGGCGAGAAGATAGGCTTTCTCATGCTCCTGGCTTCTTAGAGCTACCTACCCAACCAATCCACACACATGTACCTGGAGTAGCAATGATGGAAGGGATCACAGCTATCAGTATAAGCATAAAAGATGGGGAGGTGCCTCCAGCATCTAGGCCGCTCATCTGAGTCTGGCTTTTCCCCTGGAGTCAGACAGACTTAGGTTTTAGGCTGATCTTTGTCACCTGCTAACTGGCTGACCAAGTCACTACGCCTATTTACATTCTCCATTTTCTCTCTTAGGAGAGGAATGTTAATACTACCTGTTGGGGCTGGTGAGAAGGATAGAAAGCAGCAAAATAGAAAGCAAGTAGTCAGGGCCAAAACAGAAGAAGGGAGATATCCTGAATCTAAGCCCCAAGGAGCTGTTCTGTCTCCTGTTGCATGCCTTGGATTTCATTTGGGCATCTGTCCTACGTCCAGATGCCAGATGCTAATAGTCTACCACAGGGCCAGCCTGAGAAGGGAATCGCCTCCATGCTAATTGCTAAATACGTCTTGTTCCCACAGTGGGAATCCCTTCATTCCCATGACCCCTCACCTCTCCACTTCCACCTTTCTGTAACATCCCACTCCGCAAGTCTGGTCCTCAAGCCAACAATGGAATCTCCCTGCTCAGATGTCTCTTCCCATGGGGAGCTGTGGCCAGCTAAGGCCTGGGTCAGCATTGGTTTCTCAACAGTGGGAAGGAGGCCCCTGTGCCCCGTTCCAAGTTGCATGGACCGTTGACAAGGAGGGAAGAGTTGCCGCTCTGCTGAGTCATAACTACTGAAGCTATTTGTGCTCAGGGCTCAGAAAACTCCCCAAGGACCGGGGAAAGACAGCTAAAATGGCTCTTTGATCAGAGCTCTTTCAGGTTTCTATTTCCAAAGTTGAGAAATTCAGATAATGCTGACTCCTGCCCAGGATGGAAATGAGCTCAGGTCTCTCTTGGGTACTGACCTCTTATGAAGGATTGTAGGCCAAGGTGGCTGGCCAGGCTCTCCCTGCTAGCCTAAGTCAGCTTTCTTCTGAGTCAGCTTTCTTCACTTCCCTATTAATAGCCACTGCTTTGGCTGATTCCACTCACAGTATGATTACAGTTTAATAATACACCTCAAGCAAGGAAGCAGTGCCCTTCCTGGGGGTAGGTTGCCAGGAGCGCATGCTCCCACTGCCTCCCACAGCAGAGGCTGGGGCTTGGGTCTCCTCAGAAGAGGGAATTTGTGAAGAGGTAGGGAGACTTAAGTAATTGGACTCAAAGACAAGCCACAGCTCTCTTTACAGTTTCTGTCCTGCTGCTCTTCTGCTCTTCCCCTCCCCACTTTCCTCCTGTTTGAGGGTAGAAGATAAGTATGTAAGTTCACTTACTTGATGAGAGCCTTTATTCCTTAAAACAAAAAAATCCTGGGCTGGACTGAAAAGAAATCTGGCTGTATCCTTTACCCAGTAATGCAGGTCTCTCAGCTACTGTGGATGGCCAGTTCTGGACCCAGCTGAGATGAATTCCTAGCAAGGTCACCTTTTCTCAGCCTCTACCTTAACAAAGTGACCTACTTTTGGAACTCTGATTGTCTGGATGGGATGAGGTGCAATAAAAATTGGACTACAGCTAAAAGAAAAGAAAAAAACAAACAACTTTTATACTAGGAGCTAGTGGCTCATGCCTATAATCCTAGCAACTCAGGAAGCTGAGGTCTGAGGATTGCAATTTGGAGCCAGCTGGGGCAGGAAAATTTGTAAGATTCTTATCCCCAATGAACCACAAACAAAACCCCCAGAAGTGCAGCTGTGACTCAGGCGGTAGAGTGCCAGCCTTGAGTGATGAAGCCAAGGGACATCACCCAGGTCAAATTCAAACCCCAGTACTGATCCAACGACAAAAAAGGAAGTTAGGGCTGGGAAGGTGGCTCAGTGGTAGAGCGCTTGCCTTGCATGCATGAGGCCCTGGGTTTGATTCCTCAGCAACACATAAGCAGAAAAAGCCAGAAGTGGTGCTTTGGCTCAAGTGGTAGAGCGCTAACCTTAAGCTGAAGAGCTGAAGGACAGCGCCCAGGCCCAGAGTTCGGGCCACATGACTGGCAAAAAAAAAGGAAGTCATTTTTCCCTAGTAAAAGCAGACAAACTAAATTTTTTTTTTTTTTTTTGCCAGTCCTGGGGTGGGCTTGAACTCTGGGTTTAGGCGCTGTCCCTGAGCCTCTCTATGCTCAAGGCTAGCATTCTACCACTTGAGACACAGCACCACTTCTAGCTTTTTCTGTTTATGTAGTACTGAGAAATTCAAACCAGAGCTTCATGTATGCAAGGCAAGCACTCTACCAATAAGCCACATTCCCAACCCCTAAATACACTTCAGAATTAGTTTCATACTGAGAAGCAATATCTTAGATGCCCCTGTAATTTGTTCCATTTTCTACTATGCCTGGTGGGTCCGTGAATGTGAAAAGCATGCAGCTTTACAGCTGTGGATTCAAATTCTGACTCAGGCTTTTTTTTTTTTCTTTTGCTGGTCCTGGGGTTCGAACTCTGGGCTTAGATACTATCCCTGAGCAACATTTTGCTCAAAGCTAGAGCCCTACCACTTGAACCACAGTGCCATTTCCGGCTATGATTAATTGCAGATAAGAATCTCATTGATTTTCCTGCCTGGGCTGTCTTCAAGCCATAATCCTCAGATCTCAGTGCCACCAGCACCAGGCTCAGGCTCTTTTTTTTTTTTTTTTGAGCAGTCTTAGGAAACTTAATCCACTTTTAGGACCTTCATCTTCTCATGTATATAAAAGAATAACATCCTGAAGTGGTTTTCACTAATTTCTTTTAATGCAAATGAAATTAGATAACTTTAGGGCATAGGCTTAGAATATAGTATACAAGCAATAGACTGTTTTACTTAAAAAAAAAATTTTTTTTTTGCTCCAGAAAATTAAAATGTGACAGCAAAACAAAGCCACCCAAGTCACTCACACTAGTCTTTCTCTTGAGTCCTACCACTTAGAAATCCCAAAGGAAACCAGGTGCTGGTGGCTCACGCCTGTAATCCCAGCTACTCAGGAGGCTGAGATCTGAGGATTCAGTTCAAAGCCAGCCCAGTCTAGCCCAGTCCCTGAGACTCTTGTCTCCAATTAACTACCAGAAAATAGGAAGTGATGCTGTGGTTCACGTGGTAGAGTGCTAGCCTTGAGCTGAAGAGCTGAGGGACAGCGCCCAAGTCCAGAGTTCCAGCCCCACAGCCGACAAAGAAAGGAAGGAAGGAAGGAAGGAAGAAAGAAAGAAAACCCAAAGGAAGGCCCAGTCTGGACTCTAGGTGTCCTGCTGAGGCCAAGGGAGGAGGGTCCTGTTGACATTTATCTGAAGCCTCACTGGTGGGTAAGCAAAGGGCAGTGGAGGACTTTCCTTGGTTCTACCATTATGAGTTTATCTCCCTTTTAAGGTGTCCCTCAATGAACCAGGTCAACCAGGCCTCAAGGCAGCCCTGCTATTAGGAAAGCCAAAGGGAAAAACAATATATAACGCATGCCCTGTTTTTCACCTGACTGAGAAATAATTGGCCCCTAAAGACTTGATTATTAGGTACCAAATAATGGTCTCTTTAATCCAGTACCAGTTGGCCTTCCTCAGGAAAGTACTTTGTATCTGAGAGGGTTGGAGGTAGGAGGCAGACTTTGTTCTTACTACAACTCAGATAGCTCCTTCTTGCTGATCGTCAGTGGGTGCCAACCACAGCTCTCGGCAACACAAAGAAGGGCCAGCCCCAGCATGACCTACCCCCTGTGTTTTGTCCCTAACTGGGAACATTGACTATGAGAATGTATGAGGGAGAAGAGCACTGGGCTCATATGATAGAGGCTCATTTCCATAAAGGAAAGCAGCTGGAGTTTTCCTCACCCTAGTAGACAAATGAGCAGGACCTGATACTTCTTGGATAGTTCTAGAGCCATGTTAACCCTAACCTGACTTTATCTACGTGCAAATATCAAAAGGGAACTGTACTGTATTTTATTTACATGCCACAAAGACCACCTAAAGGGAGAATTGGCCACCCTATCAGGATTCACTCCAGTCCTTATAAATTCATTCATTAATTTTAAAATTTTTGTGCTGGTTCTGGGGCTTGAACTCAGGGCCTGGATACTGTCCCTGATCTATTTTGCTCAAGGCTGATACTCTATGAACTTGAGCCACAGGTCCATTTCTGGTTTGTTTTTTTTGGTATCATAGACTTTTCTGCCTTGGCTTTTGAACCTTGATCCTCAGATCTCAGTGACCTGGGGTAGCTAGGATTACAGGTATAAGCCACTGGCACCTGGCTTAATTTTTATTATCTTTAAGTAGTTGTTCAAAGGGGTTTCAGTTCAACATGTCAGTTATGAATCACTTCTATTTACCTATTCTAGGTTCTTTTTTTTTTTTTTAAGTGGTCGTGGGGCTTGAACTCTGGGCCTGGGCACTGTCCTTCAGTTCTTCAGTTCAAGGTGAGTGCTCTACCATTTGAGCTACAGCGCCACTTCTGGTTTTCTGGTGGTTTATTGGAGATAAGAGTTTCATGGACTTTCCTGCCAGGGCTGGCTTTGAACTGCAGTCCTCAGATCTTAGCCTCCTGAGTAGCTAGGATTACACGCGTGAGCCACCAGCGCCCGGCTTTATTCTAGTTTCTTGATATCCTTTGAGGAAGAAAATAAAGATGGCCCCTGCCCTAGGGGCAGATCCAGACAGTGTGTGTATATAAAACATATATATATATATACATATGTATATACATATTTGTTCGTATACATATATGTTCATATATGTATGTGTATATAATTTGCTATATATGTAGCAAATACTAATGAGTAGTAAGAGTGTAATTAGAGTAATAGAGAGTAATGGTGATGATGAAATCAGGATATGGATGAGAAGGGAAGGGAAAGCTTCTCTGAGAACTTGCAGAATTTCAGTGGCATTTGCATATGAGGGTCTTTTCTTATTTATCATTTAAATATCCACTTCAGGGCTGGGAAAGTGGCTCAGTGGTAGAGAGCTTGCCTCGCATGCATGAGGCCCTGGGTTCAATTCCTCAGCACCACATAAGCAAAAAGAAAAAAAAAAGCCAGAAGCGGCGCTGTGGGTCAAAGTGGTAGGGTGCTAGCCTTGAGCAAAAAAAGCTGAGGGAGGCTGGGTACTGGTGGCTCAAGCCTTTATCCTAGCTACTCAGAAAGCTGAGATCTGAGCAGTGTCCTTTAAAGCCAGCCCAGGCAGGAAAGTCCTCGAGAATCTTTTTTTTTTTTTTTGGTCCGGTCGTGGGGCCTGAACTCTGGGCCTGGGCGCTGTCCCTCAGCTCTTCAGCTCAAGGCTAGCACTCTACCACTTGAGCCACAGCACCACTTCCGGCTTTTTTTTTCTTTTTGCTTATGTGGTGCTGAGGAATCGAACCCAGGGCCTCAGGCATGCAAGGCAAGCACTCTACCACTGAGCCACCTTCCCAGCCCAGTCCTCGAGAATCTTATCTCCAATTAACCACCAGAAAATTGGAAGTGGCACTGTGGGTCAAAGTGGTAGAGTGCTAGCCTTAAGCAAAAGAGCACAGTGCCTAGGTCCTGAGTTCAAGCCCCACAACCCAGAACACCCCCCCCCCCCAAAAAAAAAAAAAACCTAAACAAAGGCCAGGCATGGTAGCACACACCTGTAAGTCTAGCACTGACTCCTAGAGGCAGAAGGACCTGAAGTACAAGACCAATCTGGAATACATAATGAGACCCTGTCTCATTAATCAATCAACCAATCAATCAATGAGATTTCTTTTGGCTCACAGTTTCAAGATTTCAATCTCTGATCATTTGGCTCTGTTGTTTGTCTCAGACCCTGTAGTGAGGCAGCGTGATAGGGAAGAAGGCATGGTGGAGCTGACCCATCTCAATCCTAGTAACTGGAAAGAAGAGAGAGCAAGACTTAAGTTTGCTCACTTAAGTGTGGTGCTTAAGGGCTGGGAAGGTGGCTCAGTGGTAGAGTGCTTGCCTTGCATGCATGAGGCCCTGGGTTCGATTCCTCAGCACCACCTAAGCAGAAAGAAAAAAAGCCAGAAGTGGCGTTGTGGCTCAAGTGGTAGAGCACTAGCCCTGAGCTGAAGAGCTGAGGGACAACGCCCAGGCCCAGAGTTCAAGCCCCACGACTCACAAAAAAAACCAAAACTATACAGAGTTCAGGTCCCATGACTGGATCCAAAAAAAAAAAAAGTGTAGTGCTTAAGTGTGAACAACCAGGCCACAGCAGCCACTCTGCTATCTACCAGTGAAATTACCCTCAAACTCTGTAGATTCTGCTTGGTAATCATACTTGATGTTCATTTCTTCCTCTGTCCCCTTGCATACTGACCAAAGTTCATAGATATTTGTTAAATTGATAAACAAATAGCTTAAAAACAAATGAATAGCTTGTAAAAAGAATAAATTGATTTCATCGTAGATTCTGAAGTCTGGACAATATCCCAGCTGCTATGTCTTCCCATTTGTCAGACTTAACTTATCTGGGGATGTTTGCTGCAGTAGGGCTCTTTGATTGTAGTAAAATATACAGTGATTAAGAATGAAGATTCCGGCCCGGCGCCTGTGGCTCACACCTGTAACCCTAGCTACTCAGGAGGCTATAATCTGAGGATCACAGTTCAAAGCCAGCCCGGGCAGGAAAGTCTGTGAGACTCCTATCTCCAATAAACCACTAGGAAACCAGAAGTGGGGCAGTGGCTCAAGCGGTAGAGCACTCGCCTTGAGCTGAAGAGCTGAGGGACAGCGCCCAGGCCCAGAGTTCAAGCCCCATGACTGACCAAAAAAAAAAAAAGAATGAAAACTCTAGGCTGGGAATGTGGTAGAGTGTTTGCCTAGCATGCATGAAGCCCTGGGTTCGCTTCCTCATGTACCAGATAAACAGAAAAAGCCCGAAGTGGCTCTGTGGTTCAAGTGGTAGAAGTGGTAGCATGCTAGTCTTGAGCAAAAGAAGCTCAGGGACAGTGCCCAAGCCATGAGTTCAGTCCCCAGGATTGGCAAAAAAAAAAAAAAAAAAAAATAGACTCTAGAGTCTTACTTCTTTTTTGCCAGCCCTGGGGCTTGAACTCAGGGCCTGGGTGCTGTCCCTGAGCTTTATTGTGCTCAAGGCTAGCGCTCTACCTCTTGAGTCATAGCACCATTTCTAGCTTTTTTGAATAGTTCATTGTCCATAAGAGTCTCACAGAGTTTTCTGCCCAAACTGGCTTCTAATCATGATCCTCGGATCTCAGCCTCCTAGTAGCTAGGATTATAGGCATAAGCCACTGGCACCAGGCTTTCTAGAATCTTATTATGTGGGTTTGAAACTTGGCTCTAGCCGGGTACCGGTGGCTCAGGCCTGTAATCCTAGCTACTCCGGAGGCTGAGATCTGAAGATTGCGGTTCAAAGCCAGCCTGGGCAGGAAAGTCCATGAGACTCTTATCTCCAATAAACCACTCAGAAAACCTGAAGTGGCGCTGTGGCTCAAGTGGTAGAGGGCTCGCCTTGAGCTGAAGAGCTGTGGGATAGTGCCCAGGCCCAGAGTTCAAGCCCCCCCTCCCCCCCACTGGCAAAAAACAAAAAAAACAACTTGGCTCTAGCTGCCTGTAGTGAGTGGTGCATAACTGCAATCTCAGCTCTTGGGAAACTGAGGTAGGAGGATTAGAAATTTAAGGCCAGTCTGGGCTACATAATAAAACTTTGTTTCATAAAAATATAAATCCTCAGGGCTGGGAAGGTGGCTCAGTAGTAGAGCGCTTGCCTTGCATGCCTGAGGCCCTGGGTTCAATTCCTCAGCACCTCATAAGCAAAAAGAAAAAAGCCGGAAGTGGCGCTGTGGCTCAAATGGTAGAGTGCTAGCCTTGAGCTGAAGAGCTGAGGGACAGTGCCCAGGCCCAGAGTTCAGGCCCAATGACCGGACCCAAAAAAATATTTATATATATATATAAATCCTCTTTTAGCTCCATGGCTTTCAAACTTACTGTTGGGAGCCAAAAGTTAAGTCTCTCAAACTTGATAGGCTTAACTATCGCACTGGAACAACCTGAGGCTGAGTTTACAGAATCCCACCTTTTCACCACGCCCTAAACACCCTGCAGCTACTAACGACCACCTTTTCACCCCGCCCTAAATCTACTAACGACCACCTTTTGCACCATGCCCTAAGTCCAAGCATATAAATACCCTTGTGTGAAAAATAAAAATTGGCAGCTTGATCAGAATCCTTGTCTTGCTGTTCTTCTTCGTGTCTCTTGTCCCTTCATTCCTTCTCGCTTAGGTTCATTGCCCTGGTTGAAGTCCTGCGGGTCGGGACACTTACTATGTTTGGGGCTAGAGAACTGGTTCAAGTGGTAGTACCTTTGCCTAACAAAGCCCTGAGTTCAAACCCCAATACTTACCCCAAAAAAGATACCATTGCAGGCATGGTGGTATGCACTTGTAGTCTTCACACTCAGGAGGCTGAAGAGGAAAGATCACTTGAGCCTGGTAGTTTGAGACCAGCCTGGCAATATAGAACTCATCTCAAAAACAAAAAACAAAACCAGGGGCTGGGAAGGTGGCTCAGTGGTAGAGTGCTTGCCTTGCATGCATGAGGCCCTGGGTTCGATTCCTCAGCACCACATAAGCAAAAAGAAAAAAGCCAGAAGTGGCACTGTGGCTCAAGTGGTAGAGCGCTAGCCTTGAGCTGAAGAGCTGAGGGAAAGCGCCCAAGTCCAGAGCTCAGGCCCCACAACCGGACTCCCCGCCCCCCCCCCCCCCCCCCGCCCCCAGAAATAACAACAACAACAACAAATCAAGGGGCTGGGAATGTGGCTTAGTGGTAGAGTGCTTGCCTAGCATGCATGAAGCCCTGGGTTCAATTCCTCAGCACCATAGAAGTGGCACTGTGGCGCAAGCAGTAGGGTGTTAGCATTGAGCAAAAGACAGTGCCTAGGCCCTGAGTTCAAGCCCCAAGAATGGCAAAAAAAAAAAAAAAAAAAGAAATCAAAGGAAGAACCATTAAAGAAGTTACTATCTCACTAGGTTCTGCTTTCTCTATTGTAAATCTTCGGACCTACCTTCTAGAGTTAATAATAATGTTATTAAGGGAAAGTTAATAATAAAATGCATGTGAAGCATTTGGGGCTGGCTCCAAGCTAGTGCTCAATATATAGGAGCTATTTTTAGGAGCTATTTTCCTGACAGCTTCATTTTGACCCCATTGTGTCACTATCAGTTTCTTGAACCAAATGTCTAGAGTCTAGCTCTCAAATGGGGGTGCTTAATATCAGTAGGCTTTACATTTGGCATGGTACTGGATCACTCTGGATAAAGGGCTTTGGGGGAAACATGGATCCAGATGGTATCAGAAACTTGGAGTCACCTTTTGCTTGTAAAGTCTTGATTTATTGCCTAGAAACCAAAAGTAATCATTACCAGCCAGTCAGCTGATTACCTGAATTCTTCAGAATTCCCCACCTTTTGAGCCAATGCTGACTCTTACCATCCATTGGACTTAGTAAACAGGAGATGATTAAAGTAACAATTCCAGATGTGAGCAGACATTTTTTCTTGGAGGAAAGGAAATGGGACTTTCAAGGTAGGCTGTGAGATGTTTTATATCTTCTTCTTCTTCTTCTTCTTCCTCCTCTTCCTCCTCCTCCTCCTCCTCCTCTGTTCTTCTTCTCCAAACCTTGGTGATGCTAGGCAAGTAGCATACCACTAAGCAATATCTTCAGCACTGTTTTGTTTCTTTTGTTGGCTGTACAAAAGTACATAGAAACCTGGGTATACACACAGGTTTGCAAATGTCCTTCAACAGAGTTGGAAGACATGTTGTTCTTTAGATTCTTCTTCTTTTCTCTGAGAATCTTAAAGAGCATAATTTTCTTGCCAGGGCCTTGAACTAGATGGCCCAGGTTATACATTGCAGGAATATGCTGCAAAATTTATGCCAAAGAAGTGAATGAGGAATGACTAGAAAAAGAATAGATGACTCTTTAAAAAGAATTTAAAAAAAAAAAATGCGGGGTTGGGAAGGTGGCTCAGTAGTAGAGTGCTTGCCTCACATGCATGAGGCCTGGCTTTGATTCCTCAGCACCACATAAGCAGAAAAAGTCAGAAGTGGCACTGTGGCTCAAGTGGTAGAGTGCTAGCCTTGAGCTGAAGAGCTGAGGGACAGCGCCCAGGTCCAGAGTTCAGGTCCCATGACCAACAACAACAAAAAAAAAGAATTAAAAAAAAACAACCCTTTCTAGCCAGCGCTGGTGGCTCACATCTATAATCCTGGCTACTCAGGAGGCTAAGATCTGAGGATCGCAGTTCAAAGCCAGCCCAGGCAGGAAAATCTGTGAAACTCTTATGTCCAGTTATCTACCAGAAAACTGGAAGTGGCGCTCTAGCTTAAGTGATAGCGCACTTTCCTTGAGCTGAAGAGATGAGGGACAGTGCCCAGGCTCAGAGTTCAAACCCCACAATTGTCAAAAAAAAAACAAAACTCTTCCTGTCAAATGACTTTTAGAGCAACTAGGAAATAACAGAATTTTAGGTCAAAGAGGAAGTCTTCCTTTAGACATGCAATCCACATGGCTATCTTAGCAATGCTGGCCTCCCAGCCATCTTGAGGCTAGAGCTGGTCTTTCTGGTTTATAGACAAACTGGAGTGAGTAACAGGGTTAGCCAAAATGAGGTTGATCTTATCATCTATACTGAGAGCAGCAGAAGTTGAGTTTTTCAAATCTACAAAAACTTCTATGTACTTCCTGTAGAGATGGGGGAGAAGGTACAATCATATTGGAAGAGTTGTAATGGCCCACATGTGCATGACCTCTGCCCAGTACCTACCTCTCTCATTTCATTGTTCATTCTCATCTTTATTGTTTTTTTAATTTATTTTTTATCAGTCCTCGGGCTTGAACTCTGGGCTTGGGCTCTATTCCTGCGCACTTCAGCTCACTGCTAGTGCTCTACCACTTCAGCCACAGTGCCACTTTCAGTTTTCTGGTGCTTTATTGGAGATGACAGTCTCACTGACTTTCCTGCCCAGGCTGGCTTTGAACCGCGATCCTCAGATCTCAGCCCCCTGAGTAGCTAGGATTACAGGCATGAGCCACCAGTGCCTGGCCCAGCTTTATCTTTATATTTTTATATGAAGCAAAAATGTTTAAAAAGTTTAAAAATCACCCTTGAATTTCCACTTAGGGTCAGGCACTGGTAGCTCACACCTGTAATCCTAGCTAGTCAGAAGACTGAGATCTGAGGATCACAGTTCAAAGCCAGCTCTGGCAATAAAGTCCGTGAGACTCTTATCTCCAATTAACCACCAGAAAACTGGAAGTGGCGCTGTGGCTCAAAGTGGTAGAGTGCTAGCCTTGAGCAACAGAGTTCAGGGATAGTATCTAGGCCATGAGTTCAAGCCCCACTACCAACCCCCAAAAAAATTCCACTTAGATCTTTACCTCCTTTAGTCAAACAGGATTTCCTGTACACTGTTCCCAAATGAGGGAAGTGGCAGTAGAAATGAGCTGGGAACAGACATGTATACTGGAATGAGTAAACTGATGAATAATTCTAAGCACTGACAAGGAGGTAAGATAACTGGAACTCTCCCGTACTGCTGGTAGGAATGTAAAATGGCACATATTTGGAAAACAAGTTGTTAGTTACTTCTAAATTTAAACTTCCCCTCAACATAAATCAGACCAAGAAAAGTCATTCCTAGAAATTTACCAAAGAGAACTGAAAATACTGGCTAGGCACCAGCAGCTCATATACCTATAATCCTAACTACTCAAAAGGCTGAGATCTGGAAGATCAATGTTTGAAGCCAGCATGGACAGAAAAAGTTGTAACCAGCAAAATATCAGACTGGAGGTATGGCTCAAGTGGTAGAATAGTAGAATGCCAAAGCTGGGCAAGAAAGCCAATTAAGAGCCAGGCACTGATGGCTCACACCTATAATCCTAACTACTCTGGAGGCTGAGATCTGAGGATCGCGATTCAAAGCCAGCCCAGGCAGGAAAGTCTGTGAGACTTATCTCCAATAAACCACCAGAAAATCAGAAGTGGTGCTGTGACTTAAGTGGTAGATCGCTCATCTTGAGCTGAATAGCTGAGGTACAGCACCCAGGCCCAGAATTCAAACCCCATGACTGACCTTCCCCCCCCCCCAAAAAAAAAAAAAGCCAATTAATATCACAAGAACCTGAGTTCAAGCTGTGCACTCACACCTATAATCCTGGCTACTCAGGAAGCTGAGATCTGAGGACCATGGTTCAAAGCCAGCCTGGGCAAGAAAGTCAGTGAGACTCTTATCTCCAATAAACCACCAGAAAATCAGAAGTGACACTGTGGCTCAATTAGTCGATTGCTCATCTTGAGGTTAAAAGCAGAGGGGCAATCCCCAGTCCCAGAGTTCAAGCACTACAACTGTTAAAAAAACAAAAAAAAAACCCACCTGATTTCAACCTCTGGTACTAGCTTACAGTGTATTTTTCATGACAGCCTCTAACAGGAAAACTCCACAAATGCCCACCAACTGGTGGTACATCAAAAAAGTATAGGAAAATGAAAAGGAACAGGCTACTCAGCATGCAGCAACATGGATTAATCTCTTAAGCAAGCATATGTTAAGTGAAAGAAAGAAGACTTGACAGACTACCTACTGGGCCAAATACTTGCGAAGATGCCCAAGGCCCTTGGTTTGACAAGCCCAGTACTCTCCACCCCCACCTCCAAAAAAGACTACCAATCTAATGGAACTTGGAAAAAAAGTAAAATTATCTATAGGAACAGAAAATAAGGAAAGTGGTACTATGGCTCAAGTGGTAGAGCACTAGCCTTGAGCAAAAGAGCTCAGGGACAAGTGCCCAGTCCTTCCTTGAGTTCAACCCCAAGACCAAATATATATATATATATATATATGAGAAAGTACCATAGAAAAAAGAAATGTCACTGGGCACCAGTGGCTCATGCCTGTAATCCTAGCTACTCAGGAGGCTGAGATCTGAGGATCGCAGTTCAAAGCTAGCCAGGGCAGGAAAGTCCATGAGACTCTTATCTCCAATAAACCACTAGAAAATCAGAAGTGGTGCTGTGGCTCAAGTGGTAGAGCACTCTCCTTGAGCTGAAGAGCGCAGGGACAGTGCCCAGGCCGAGTTCAAGCCCCACAACCGACAAAAAAAAAAAAAAAAGTCTTTCATCCTCTGAATTTTATTTTATTTTGTCAGTTGTGGGGCTTAAACTCTGGGCCTGTGCACTGTCCCTCAGCTTTTCCGCTCGAAGCTAGTGCTCTACCACTTAGCCACAGCGCAGCATCTGTTTTTCTGGTGGTTAATTGAAGATTCTCATGGACTTTTCTGCCTGGGCTGGCTTTGAACTGCTGGTAGCTAGGATTACAGGTATGAGCCACCAGTGTCTGGCCCACCCCTGAAATTTAAATGAGATTCATTAAACCAAAAAGATTAGGGGAGAAGGAAGAAAAGGAAATGATGAGAAATTAGTGGGCATGAAGATGGAGAAGTTGAATCTAATGGAATGCCACAGAGAGGGCTAGAATCTATATTAACTGACCTCTTAGTCAATGGCTGACGGTGCCCAGACAATGTCTATATCCAAGCCAAACTGCTCAGTATTTTTTTTTTTTTTTTGCCAGTGCTGGGGCTTGAACTCAGGGCCAGAGCACTGTCCCTGAGCTTCTTTTTGCTCAAGGGTAGCACTCTACCACTTGAGCCACAACATCACTTTCAGCTTTTTCTGTTTATGTGGTGCTGAGAAATCAAACCCAGGGCTTCATGCCTGCTAGGCAAGCACTCTACCACTAAGCCACATTCCCAGCCCCTGCTGAGGATTTTTGCTGGGCAACAGATAACACCCTTCTGCCATCCAGCTGAGTGACTCATAAAAACAAGACTATTGGATGGGCATCAATATTTCACACCTATAAACCCAGCTACTTGGGAATCTGAGATTGAAGCCTGGGCAGACAAATCTGTGAGACTCTTTATCTCAAGTTAATCTGCAAAACCCCCCACAACAAACTGGGATGGGAGGCATGGCTCAAGTGGTAAAGTACCAGCTGTAAATGGAAAGCTGAGCATAAGGCCCAGAGTTCTGAATTCAAGCTTTATTGAGAGAGACAGAGACAGAGACAGAGAGAGATTGCTGTGTCACTGAGCTGCAATATCAAACTGACAAATCTTTTGCCTAAGGAGTCAACAGAGTAGAGCCTGGGAGGACCCTGAAGATTCCCAAGCCATCAAGCTCACAAGTCGTAAGAAAAACCTGGCATGTCCCTGGCCCAGGAAGCATCTTTGCAGGCAGTCTGCCTGCCTTGACATTGTGCTTTTTCAGGCAAACCCCGCTCCTGCTATGGGAGGAAATATCTGATGCTCTGGACAAAACAGGTTTACACCAGTTACCTTTTCTTTCCAAGGTGACTGCTCATTTCCCCCTTGCTAAACAGTCCCTCAGGCTTCCCCCTACAGCAAAGGCGCTAGAAGGTCAGCTGCTCTTTTCTTCCCTCCAGCCTCCTCTCTCTGACGGCTGGCATTGTCCCTGGTAAACCATTTCTTTTATAATATCACTGAGATCTAAAATGAAATGAAATCTGAACCATGGTGTCTCATCACCATGGAAACAACGTCAAGCCTGAATGCTTCTGGGAGATGTGGGTGCCATCTCCCAACTACCAGGGAAATAAGGGACTGGAAACTGGACAAAGCTAAAACTAGGCTTTCTGTTACATTCGTGGTAATTCTGGTGATGAACATATCATGTTTGACTTAGGATGATGTCACCAGCACAAGCATAATTTGACCTTATATGCTTTTTTTTTTTCTTTTTTGCCAGTCCTGGGGCTTGAACTCAGGGCCTGAGCACTGTCTCTGAGCTTCTTTTGCTCGAGGCTAGCACTCTATCACTTGAGCCACAGCACCACTTCTGGCTTTTTCTGTGTATGTGGTACTGGGAAATCAAACCCAGGGCTTCATGCATGCCTAGGCAAGCACTCTACCACTGAGCCACCTTCCCAGCCCCCAGTGAAGGTGTATTTTAAACCTTATCTTAGGTGGCTCAAAGAATGTGGTCTGCAATGACATAGCCAGCAATAATTGCAAAAGCATTCTGGAGAGAAGCATTGTTGTTTCTGGGTCTAGGACACCAACATTTTCCCAAGGGGTTATATGATTAAAAGCAATAAATAACTAAAGAAAACATGTCTGAGTCAGTGACACTGCTGCTTTGTTTGTGTGGCCTCACTCTGGAGACATGGCCCAAAATGTGAGGTAGGCAGATGCAGGCAGCCTGGCAAAGTGAGTCTGACGACATTCTAACATGCCTCCTTTCTAACATGGTATCAGCATACCACCACAGTTCAAGACAAATGAGTAACTCACTGGGAGAGAGCAAGGCAAGAGGCAACATTGCCCAAAAAAGAAATGTGCTCTTTGCTTGACTTATGTAACTATAACCTCTCTGTATATCACCTTTATAATAACAATAAATTTTTTAAAAAGTAATGAGTAAGTTTTGCTTTGTTGAAGGAAACCAAAGATGGTTACCATAAAATTCAAAGGTGAATTTTCTAGCAACTGCCTTCCCTTCTTCTTCTTCTTTTCTTTTTTTTTTTTTTAAATTTGTCAAGCATAGGACTTCTATCAGTGCTTGGGCAGTGTCCCTGAGCTTTTGTGCTGAATGTTAACAGGTTACCATTTGAGCCACAGCTCCATTTCCCATTTTCTTGTGGTTAATTGGAGATAAGAGTCTAATAGACTACAGCCTGGGCTGGCGTTGCCAAACTGCAATCCCAGATCTCAGCCTCCCGAGTAGATAGGATTACAGGCATGAGCCACCAGCTCCTGGCTTTTCTAAACTTCTAAAAGCAGATAGTGTGAGACCAGTAGTCTGATTGCGTTGGTAAATTCCAGTTCCAGTGCTGGTGCTTACCAGGCCTAAGATCTAAGGTTACTTAACATCTGGGTGTCAGTGTTCTTGCAGGGTTAGCTGCAGTAGATGAATCCTGGATCCTCTGCACTAAGCACTGGCCATCATAAAGAGTCCTAGTCTCACAAAGATACATAACACAGCAGCTGGGAAGGTGGCTCAATGGTAGAGTGCTTGCCTTGCATGCATGAGGCTCTGGGTTCGATCCCTCAGCACCACATAAGCAGAAAAGAGTGTTAGCTTTGAGCTGAAGAGCTGAGGGATGGACAAAGCTCAGATCAAGTTCAAGCCCCACGACTAAAAAAAAAGCAAGCAAGCAGCCCTACACAGGCCTCAGATAAAAGGCTAGCAATGGACACATAAGAACATCCTGGGGCCTGGGAAGGTGGCCCAGTGGTAGAGTGTTTGCCTTGCATGCATGAGGTCCTGGGTTCAATTCCTCAGCACCACATAAACAGAAAAATCCAGAAGTGGCACTGTGATTCAAATGGTAGAGCACTAGCCTTGAGCTGAAGAGCTCAGGGACAGTGCCCAGGCTCAGAATTCAAGCTCCATGACCAACCACACACACACACACACACACACACACACACACACACACACACACACACACACACACACACACACACACACACACAAGAACATCCTGGTACATGAGCAAAGAGTACACACGCCTTGAGATGACAAGCTCAGAGACAGCCCCTAGGCCCAGAGTTCAAACCCCATGACTAATGGCCAACAAACAAGGAAGTGAAACATAACACGAAGCCTTATTTATGCTGGGTACTATTTTCTTGGACTTCACAATAACTTAGGTTCTTTTTTTTTTTTTTTTTTGGGGGGGGGGTCCAGTTGTGGGGCCTGAACTCTGGGCCTAGGCGCTGTCCCTCAGCTCTTCAGCTCAAGGCTAGCGCTCTACCACTTGAGCCACAGCACCACTTCCAGCTTTTTTCTTTTTGCTTATGTGGTGCTGAGGAATCAGGCATGCAAGGCAAGCGCTCTACCACTGAGCCACCTTCCCAGCCCCCACAATAACTTAGGTTCTTGCTGGAATCTCTGATTCACAGGTGAAAGAAACTGGTTCTGATCACTGCAGTGACTTTTGCAAAGAAATGGATGTATACACAGGCAGTCAGCCTTCAAATTGCCATCTGTCCAACTCCAAAGCCAATGTTCTTTCCATTTGATTGCTAATTTCTGGGCTCATGAACTTGGGATAAATCATGATTTTCATTTCAAGTAAATGTAACTCCAAATTTCTCATACTGTTCAAATGATTTACCTTCAAAACTTCGCCTCTAGTTACCCTGTCTCATTAAAATGATACCATATCACTGGAAATTTAAAGTTCTTTTTTCATACGACATAAACTATTTTTTTTTTTTTACTGGTCCTGGAGCTTGAACTCAGGGCTCAGGCACTGTCCCTTAGCCTTTTTGTTCTCAAGGATAGCACTCTACCACTTGAGCCACAGCCACAGCCATTTCCTATTTTCTGGTGGTTTATTGGAGATAAAAGTCTCATGACTTTCCTGCCCAGGCCGGCTTTGAACCATGATCCTCAGATCTCAGCCTCCTTAGTAGCTAGGATTACAGGTGTGAGCCACCGGCACCAGGCTTTTTAAAAATTATTTTTATTTTTATTTTTTTTGACAGAGTCTCACTAAGTATTGTAGGCTGGCCTGGCTTCAAAGTCTCTATCTTCCTTTCTCAGTCTCCCAGATATTGGGATTACAAAAATATGCATCCATGTCCGGCAACATGATTTGTGTGTGTGTACATGTGTGTACTGGTAAGGGCCTGGGTACCGGTACTGGGCCTTGAACTCATGGCCTGGAAACTGTTACTTAGCTTTTTTTGCTCAAACCTGGCACTCTACTACTTGAACTACAGCTCCACTTCCAGCTTTTTGGTGGATAACTGGAGATAGGAGTCTCTTAGATTTAGCCCAGCACAGGTGGCTAACATCTGTAATCCTAGCTACTCAGGAGGCTGAGATCTAGGTATTTCCGTTCAAAGCCAGCCTGGGCAGGAAAATCCATGAGACTCTTGTCTCCAATTAACCACCAGAAAATGGAAGTGGCATTGTGGTTCAAGTAGTAGAGCGCCTGCCTTGAGTTGAAGAGCTCAAGGACAGTGCCAGGCCCAGAGTTCAAACCCCACAACCAACAATAACAACAACAAAAAGTCTCTTAGATTTGATTTTGGGGCTGGCTTTGAGCCATGATTTCTAGATCTCAGCTTCCTAAATAGCTAGGATTAGAGACCTGAGTCACTGGCACCTGGTCATTAACTTGAATTTTAATCCTTGGCTTGTTCCAAGCTAGCCTGGAAACCTACTCTTGAATGGCCCCAAGGAAGTGTTATCACTTTAGGAAACTTTAATCAAGGAGAAGTTTGAGATATTTATCTTTATAACAATTTTAAACATTTGAAAATAACATTTTAATCCCTCCCCAACAAATAAACTACTTGGAGCTGAGAATGTGGCTTATTGCCTAGCATGCATGAAGCCCTGGGTTTGATTCCTCAGTACCACATAAACAGAAAAAACCAGAAGTAGTGCTGTGGCTCAAGTGGTAGAGTACTAGTTTGAACAAAAGAAGCTTGGGGACAGAGAATTCAAGTCTCAGAACTGGCAAATAACAAAAAACAAAAACTAGCCATACTTGTTACAGCTATAACCCCGGCCTCCAGTAGCTAAGATAGGACTGAGTTTGATACCAGTCTCAGCTGTCTCAAAAGGCCAAACAAACAAACAAAATCAAAATCTTGCATCAACAAGGCCTAAAACACTTCAAAATAAAGGTATACAGGGCTAAGCGTGTGCTTCAAGTGATAAAACACTCTCCTAGCAAACCTGAGGCCCTGAGTTCAAACCTAGTACAAAAATCACCATTGAGGGCTGGGAATGGGGCTTAGTGGTAGAGTGCCTAGCATGTATGAAGCCCTGAGTTTGATTCCTCAATCCCACAAAAACAGAAAAAGCTGAAAGTGGCGCTGTGGCTCAAGCAGTAGAGCACTTGCCTTGAGCACAAAGAGGCTCAGAGACAGTGCCCAGGCTCTGAGTTCAAGCCCCATAACTGACAAAACAAGAAACAAAAAATAACAAAAAACCCACAATTGGGGCTGGAGGTTTAGCTCAGTGGAGGAATGCCTGCCTGGCCAGCACAAGACCCTGAGTTTGGTCCTCCTCAGCTCTGGGAAAACAAAACAAAACAAAACAAAACTCCAATCTACAAAAAACATAGCTGGAGGCATGATTTGGTGGTAAAAGCACCTACAGCACTAAAGCCCTGCATCTTATTAAAAAGGCATTGGTATCCTAATATTTTTTTAAACACAGGTATAATACAACTCACACCATCCTCAGTTCTAAGCTCTGCTTGAAAGGAAAGGATTTCCAATTGATTAAAATATATACAGAATATATAGTATACTTATATATTTAATATATATTATATATATACTTATATAAGAGATGCCAGACGCCAGTGGCTCCAACCGTAATCCTAGTTACTAAGGAGTCTGAGATCTGAGGATCGAGGTTCAAAGCCAGCCTGGGCAGGAAAGTCTGTGAGACTCTTATTGCCAATAAACCACCAGAAAACAAGAAGTGGCACTGTCACTCAAGTGGTAAACTGAAGAGCTGAGGGACAGCACCCAGGCTCAGAGTTGAAGCCCCATGACCGACCAAACAAAAAAAGAAGAAAAAAGAAAAGAAAGAAGAGATGAAAGAACAAAATATCCACGACATGTTGGATTGTGTGCTTAGATTTATCAAAAAGATTCATATATGGTAGATATATTTCATCACAGGCTAGGGCATAGATAGGCATGGCCTTTAGAATCAGAACCAGGGGCTGGGAAGGTGGCTCAGTGGTAGAGCGCTTGCCTTGCATGCATGAGGCCCTGGGTTCGATTCCTCAGCACCACATAAGCAAAAAGAAAAAAGCCGGAAGTGGCGCTGTGGCTCAAGTGGTAGAGTGCTAGCCTTGAGCTGAAGAGCTGAGGGACAGCGCCCAGGCCCAGAGTTCAGGCCCCACTACCAGACCCCCCCCCCAAAAAAAAAAAAAAAAATAGAATCAGAACCAAAGCAGTCCTCAAATTGTACAATGCCTGCCTAACAAAATCAAGAAGCTGGTTCAAAATGCCAAAATCACATGCATGCGCGCACACACACACACACACACACACTCACACACACACACAAAGTCATCCTACTGTCCACTTCAAATACTTGATCAATCTACAATAATAATTTTATTGATTCTTTTCTATATGTCAGGTGGTATGTTTTTTTTTTGGGGGGGGGGGTCCGGTTGTGGGGCCTGAACTCTGGGCCTGGGTGCTGTCCCTTAGCTCTTCAGCTCAAGGCTAGCACTCTACCACTTGAGCCACAGCGCCACTTCCGGCTTTTTTCTTTTTGCTTATGTGGTGCTGAGGAATTGAACCCAGGGCCTCAGACATGCAAGACAAGCACTCTACCACTGAGCCACCTTCCCAGCCCCTATGTTATCTTCTTAAAGGATAATTGGTGCTTGAATGACCCCAGTTGTTGTAGCTCTAGCCTGCCCTGTGCCCTGCTGCAGGACAAAGTGTTTATTGGGTAAAGATCAAAAGATCAAAATTGCTTACAAGCAATTGCTTCTGCAGAAAGCAGTGGCCTGTGGAGTTCAGTATGAGGATCTTGGCTAATGGAACTAGAGTTTGTTCCACTGATGGTGAGCCACCCACCCATCCATAGCCCTTCCTCCTTCTCTTCTCCATAATTTTCTGCTCTCTGGTGTTAGTTTCCCCACTAGACTACACACAGAATAAATAAAAGAGTTGTTGAATAAGTGAATACAAATAATACTAATCACAAATACTGTAAGCATTAAATCTTATATATGAAACATTCTAACTTTTTCATTTTTAAGCATACTGCAAAACACGTTTTTCTAAAGTTTGTCAATTCTTTGAATTCAATGTTATCAAGCATTTATTCAACACCTATTAGTGGACAGTGTGCCAAGGACTTCATATGTAATCCTTTAGTATTAAAAGAACAACAAAGGGCTGGGAAGGTGGCTCAGTGGTAGAGCGCTTGCCTTACATGCCTGAGGCCCTGAGTTCGATTCCTCAGCACCACATAAGCAGAAAAAAAAAAAAAAAGAGCCAGAAGTGGTGCTATGGCTCAAGTGGTAGCATGCTAGCCTAGGGACAGCACCCAGGCCCAGAGTTCAGGCCCCATGACCAGACACCCCCCCCCCCCAAAAAAAAGAAAGTAAAAGAACAACAAAACGGGGCACAGTGGGCCACACTTATACTCCTAGCACTCAGGAGATGGAGGTAGGACAATCATGAGTTTCATGCCAACCTGGGCAACTTCAAGACCCTGTCTTAGTTTTCATTCATTCATTCATTTATTTAGGTGTTGGTCCTGGGGCTTGAACTAAGGATCTGAGCCCTGTTATTGATACTTTTTGCTCAAGGCTAGTGCTCTACCACTTGAGTCACAGCTCCACCTGGCCTTATTGGTAGTTAATTGGAGAAAAAGAGTGTTTTGAACTTTCCATCCGGGCTCGCTTCCAACTGTGATCCTCAGATTCTAGCCTCCTGAGTAGCCAGGATTACAGGCAAAAGCCACCAGTGCCCTGGCATCAGTTAAAACTTGAAAAGCAGGGAACTCAGTGAACATTGGTAGTATTCTCTCTTCCCCCTATCCCTCATCTCCTAGAAGCCACAGCTTCTAGGAGTGAGAATCCAAGGATCACTGGCTTGAGAATGGTTGTCTCTAGCATAGGTTGAATTTTCTCCCTTCCTTGTCTGCAAAAAGCAAACAAGAATGCAGTAACAGGTATACCCACTGAAGCCTAGGCACTGTCCCTACTTTCTGTTGTTGATATAAAAATGATATACAGAGAGGTTACAGTTACATAAATCAGGTAATGAGTATATGCCTTTTTGGACAATGTTGCTCTCTTCTAGTTTTTTTTCCCTCCCATTCCTACCCACAAATTTTCAACATAATGTCTAGTGAGTACCGCTACTACATTTGTTCCTGAGCTTTTTTTGCTCAAGGCCAGCGCTCTACCACTTGAGCCACAGTTCTACTTCCAGCTTTTTGGTAGTTTATTAGGTAAGAGTCTCACAAGCGTTCCTGCCTGGGCTGGCTTTGAACCACTGACCTCAGATCTCAGCCTCCTGAGTACCTAGGATAATAGGCATGAACCACTGAAGCCTAGTGGCATATCCTTGTTTATAGAATAGACTTTCAAAATATTGTCACATTTCCTTAGTTTCTTTTTTTCTCCCTCAGTCCTGGGGCTTGAACTCTGGGCCTGGATACTGTCCTTCAGCTCTTCAGCTCAAGGCTAGTGCTCTACTGCTTGAGCCACACTGCCACTTCCACTTTTCTAGTGGTTTATTGGAGGTAAGAGTCTCACGGACTTCCCTGACTGGGTTGGCTTTGAACCATGATCCTCAGATCTCAGCTTCCTGAGTAGCTAGATCACAGGCGTGAGCCCCGCTATTTCCTTATTTTATTTTATTTATTTTTTTGGTCAGTTGTGGGACCTTAGCTCTGGGCCTGGATGCTGTCCCTCAGCTCTTCATCTCAAGGCTAGCGCTCTACCACTTGACCCACAGCACCACTTCTGGCTTTTTCTGCTTATGTGGTGCTGAGGAATCGAACTCAGGACCTCATGCATGCAAGGCAAACACTCTACCACTAAGACACCTTCCCAGCCTCTTTCCTCTTAATATCTTTCTTTGCCATCAGGGCTGCCTGTCCAACATGCTACTCTGTAAGATATGGAAGGAAAGTATTGTAAGAGAATCTGTTCGTGAGATACAGGGAAGATACTTTTGTTGTTGTTGTTGATTATAGGGTTTGAACTCTGGGCCTGGGTGCTGTCCCTCAGCTCTTCAGCTCAAGGCAAGACAAGAGCTCTACCACTTGAGCCACTGCACCACTTCCGGGTTTTTGGGTGGTTTATTGGAGATAAGAATCTCTCGGACTTTCCTGCCTGGGCTGGCTTTGAACCGTGATCTTCAGCTACTCAGCCTTCTGGGTAGCTAGGATTACAGGCGTGAGCCACAAGCATGTGGCAGAAGACACATTTTGAGAGGCCGATTCAGGAGTCCTTATTAGAGAGCCAGCAACTGCAAGCAGACATATGTCCCCAAAGAACTTGTAGCCTTCAGTATGCTTAACACTTAGAAAACTGAGCCATGAAGGTTGTAAAGCAAAGAAAGAACAGAAAAACAATCCCAACAAACCCAATCAATTCCAATGAAGAGTTGAAGAGGGACACCTTGGTGACCTGAGGTATCAGGGGACATGGTACAAAATGGCAGCTGAGCTGGCTGGGGGGGGGGGGGGAGGGGGGGAAGGGAGCTCCAGAGTCTGGTGTGTTCAAGGCACAGGACTGGCAGGTCCAGTAACCTATTGCCTAAGTCTCCACCCCTGCCTCTAGGAATTCAGGCACGCCTATCACTTGGGGGTGGGACTTCACCTTGATTCACCAAGAAGACATGATTATGCCAGCTAATCACAGTATCCTTATTTCAGAAACCTGGCAACTAATTTTAAATATAGTGTGAGGACTGAGGTGTGTGTCTCCGTAGAGCACTTGCCTAGCATGTAAGAATACTTGAGTTCAATCCTCAACACTGAGATGGGGGGAAGCCATTAAATAAAATACTGTGCAAAATGAATTTTAAAAATGCTTAGCCTTGTTAAGGACCCAGAACATAAAGTGATACCTTCAAAGATTGGTTACTTAAAATCATTTATGGATAAGACTGAAACATGGGTATAAAAATAGCTGATTTAGGGGCTGGGAAGGTGGCTCAGTGGTAGAGTGCTTGCCTTACATGCATGAGGCCCTGGGTTTGATTCCTCAGCACCACATAAGCAGAAGAAGCCCAAAGTGGTGGTGTGGCTCAAGTAGTAGAGCACTAGCCTTGAGGTAAGAGCTGAGGGACAGCACCCAGGCCCAGAGTTCAGTCCCCATGACCAACAACAACAACAAAAAAGCTAGAAGTGGATGTGTGGCTCAAGTTGTAGCCAGATGTTTTAAAATGAGTCGCTCAGCCCTTCCTACCCATACTGGCTTCAAACTATAGCCCTCAGATCTCAGACTGGCTTGTTCTCCATTTCTTTATGGCTTTTTTGGGGGGGAGGGCCTGGTAATGGGGCTTGAACTCAAGGCCTCGGTATTGTCCCTGAGCTTCTTTTGCTGAAGGTTAGCACTCTACCACTTGAGCCACAGCACCACTCTTGCTTTTCCTAAGTAGTTTTATTGGAGGTAAGAGTCTCCCAGACTTTTCTGCCTGGGCTGGCTTTGAACCACAATCCTCAGGTATCAGTCCCCTGAGTAGCTAGGATTACAGGTTGTAAGCCTTCAGAACCGGGCCTCCATTTCTTAATATACTCATATGTCTGCTAAAGGAAACGGTGTCCCCAGAAAAGCTTAAAGAGTGCAAGGCGAAGCTTGGTATATATAACTGGAGAAAGGTTACTTATGTATTTTGGATATTTAAAGCCAGCAGAAACATCTACAAATGAGCAGAAGACCAGTCTTTTCTTCCTTAATCGGTTGATCATCTTCAGGAAAAATAGTCCCCTATGGTTTCAGTTGACAGATCCATGCCTGGGCCTTTCAGTACTTTTAAATGTTAAAAGTCCAAATAAAACACACTGGCCCAATGAAGACAGATGATCCAAAAAAATTAATACTTGAAAACTTTATTTTCTCAAATGAGCACCAACACAGATTGGAAATATGACAGAAACAATGTACTTTTCTCTAATACTGAATCACTATGTACAAATAGAGGAAAGGGTGAAGACAATTTATCTGAAAACAATTACTTTCATTGTTGAAGCAAAAGTGACTTGAAAAAAATGCCACCAAAGAAAATTGAAAAACAAAAGCCCAAACCCAACAAGTACAGTTTTGTAAACACAAGCATAAATAGACAGATTCTGTATCGTAGGATAGTCTTTGCAGGTTGGGAAAAGGAAGCCGACTCCTGCTTTTTTTCTTCTTCTTCTTCTTTTAAAATACAAGACAGATGGGCAGAAATAACTGGGTAATGAGAGGCTAGCTTGTTTCTTTCTTGGCTTTATCTGATACTGCTAGATTTCATGACTGTTTCAATTTTTTAAATTAATCATCTCTACCTATATAGGTCTAGCATGTTTTCTCATTTGAGGCAGATCTCTTAAAATATGAAAGTCGATTGTATTCAAAAATTGATTTACTATAGTCTTCCTGAACCTGAGACAATCTAACGTCAAGGGAAAAAAAATCAGTTCATCTATAAAGTATGTGTGTTGTTAATGTTCTTTTAACCCAAACCAGCAAGCCAGTTAATGTTTCACACGATGTAGCTTCTAAAGTGACTGGAGTCCTAGGATCTGCAATTAATACACTCACATCTCAATTAGAAGCACACGTTTAACTCTGCTTGATTTTTACCAACAGATTTCCCTTACAGTCTATAAAAGTTGAACACACAAAGAATGAAAAAGGGAACAAACTCGCAACAGCTCCATGCTCAAGAAAACAAAATCCTCATGCTTTGTGCTGTTGGTCCACTCAGAAACAAAAAAGCAGAGAGAAAGCTGGGCGCTGGTGGCTCACGCCTGTAATCCTAGCTACTCAGGAGGCTGAGATCTGAGGATCATGATTGGAAACTAGCCTGAGCAGGAAAGTCTGGAAAACTCTTCTCTTCAATTAACCACCAATAAGGCCAAGTGGAGCTGTGACTCAAGTGGTAGAGGACCAGACTTGAGCAAAAGAGCTCATGGATAGTGCCTAGGCCCTGAGTTTAAGCCCCACAACTGACCAAAAAAAAAAAAAAAAGCAGAGAGGAAAAGCAAAACCTTGTGCACCAGGAGGTGTAAACTGTGGTTAATAGTGTCCCAATTAAAAAACAGGAGGCACAAATAAGTGTGTGCATGCATGTACACATGCTCACATACTTCCAATTTGTAAGAACTTCTTCCAAAAAGAGTAATTACTCTAAGTGGCTACTACTAAATTTACTTGGTTTTAGTTATTTTCTTAATATACTCAATACCGGTGCAAGAAAATATTTTAGCTCAAAACCTGGTAATTTATTAGAGGTCTGTGCCATTGGGAAAAACACAAACAGGCATTGTTTTAAAGCTTCAAACCAGATTAAAGTGATAGAGATCTTGGGAAAAAAAAAAAAGTATACTGGTGATTACTGTTTCCCTTAAAACATAGTTCAAGAAATGCAGAGGAAACCACAGTATTTAAAATGAAAATAAAAAGTGCTCCCAGCGGATCTGAGAAAACAGCACCAAATATATTATTTAAAAAAATTAAATATTATTTACAAAAGTATATTTCACAAGCAACTGTTTTTACATATCAACTTGAAAATCTTATTACAAAGGGGCCACCTGTTTTGTACATACTGATCACCAGTAAGATTTCTTTTCTCCTACCTCTGTGATTTTGCTATCACAGGAGCTGGGCAGAACCCAGGCAAGCCTAGCTGAGAACTTGTGGCATGAAGTTTGGCTGTATTTGATTCATGTCAATCAACCTATCAGCAGCCTGAGACTAATAACCTGGGGGCCTGGGTGCACTCCCGGATGGCCATGACCATGACCAGAGTGACACAGGGGAGATGGAACTTGAGAGTCGGCCAGCTGGACTTGAGTTCAAAACCAAGGCAGTTGCTGGCTGAGGTATAGAACTTCATGCCTTTCCCTTTCTCCTTTCTCTCCCTCTTCCTTATTCCCCCACAAGCTGCCCAAGTTTAACCAACAAAATCCAGTTCCCTGACCCTATGAGGGATGAATGGATGAAGTCTTTGGTTATGCTCTGAGTCAATAATTTGGTGAGGAAATTAAAGAATAAACTGAGATCATGAGTTGATGTGTCTCATTGCTCCAATACTGCTAAATGTTAGCTAGACAAGTGATGAATGGACTAAGGTTATAAGAAGCACTTTTGGTTTCAATGAACAAAAGGGAAGCCTAATGAGTTTGTTTTTCTTTTCCCCTTGTATTTATAGAAAAACCAATACTGTGTCCTCAGATCTCTCCCACCAAGTATAGTACCAGGCACCCATTAGACATTCGGTGAATTGTAACCAAAACACACACACACACACACACACACACACACACACACACACACACACACACACACACACACACACACACACACACACACACACACACACACACACACACACACACACACACACACACACACACACACACACACACACACACACACACACACACACACACACCCCAGAACCAGGGTCTGACTGGAGCCTGCTCTGATCCATGCAAAGTCAAAGGCTCAATTCTCAAGGAAGAACAGTGGCACATTGGTCTCTTCTGCCCCTTTATAACTCTAGGGCTCTCTATACGCCATGTCACCACATCTAACGCCTTCCTAGGTTCACCCTTTGTTTTGTTTTTAAGAAAAGGACTCTTAATAGCTGGACATTCCCTGAGCAAAGGGTCTAATCAAATCCATAAGTGAAGGCCATTTCCTTTGGGAAGACAGGGAAATCTATGATTACTGGCAAGCCAGTGTAGGAATGTGAAAGTTGAAAGAAAAAAAAAAAAAAAAAAAGGCCTGGGGGTAAAACTAAAAACTTCTGAACCTCAATTGGCCAGGCAATGAAGTTTGAAGAACCACTGTCTCCAGGGCCACTAAAGCACAGCAAAGGGCCTGGACAAGAAGTCTTGGGGAACAAAATTCAATTTTTAGGAATCTTTCTGTGTTATAGAAGAGGCAGTCTCTGCTAAACTTGGAGCTATGCTGTTATCTCTATCTCTGCCATAGTCAGGGCAAGCCCACTTGGGTCTCAAATCCCCTACTCTGCGATCTACACATGATGATACAAAGAGGATTTCTACCCTGCAGCTCACTCCCTGTGGGGATTTGTTTCTGCTGCAGGAAAGATGCTGAAAAGCATCCTGGGTGGGCTGCTTTAATCATGGCTAATCAACTTTACAGATTCTTAATTCTATGAATTAGATGCTTTGTGAGATTTTAAAGGTGGATTTTCCTGTAGGACCAAGCCTACTTTGGAAAATGAGAATTACTTCATGCACATATTTTCAGCTTAAGAAATGAAATTAACTCTTCAATGAGTTTCAGTCATGCACCTTGTATGGGCTGAATTGCTGTAGAACAGATTCACAGTGTTGGTTAAATGTAACAAATTCCTCTTTCTCTCATGAGCCTAAAGGGAATTTGTTCCCTATTTCTCTAACACCCTATACCTTTGGGAAGGGTGAAGGTGAGTGAGGGAGGGAGAATATTAGAATCTATAGATCTCTCATCATCACTAGACCACATTGACACATAGGACAAGAACTAGGAATCTACCAGATTGTCCCTAGGCTCAAAGTCTTCGGTCTTTGTTTTCTGGTCTATCAAGGTGGGACTGAAGAGAAAAACTACCCAAAACACCATGAACAAAGCCTTGCGTGTCCAAAGTGGAAAGAAGGATTAACCTCACCTGTACTGGCTCAAACCTGAACTTACCCTATTCCTACCCAACCCCTTTTCCCTCCCAGATTACTCAGAGAGAATAGCTAATTGATTCTACTTTTAATTTTTTTTTTTCTGACTCAATATCTGAACTGTTTCTTCGGGAGTTCATAAGCTGCAGCCCCTCTTTGTTCCCTGCTTTCAAGTCTTGATTTTGCTTGGTTGCTGGCCAAAGCCTTTTGGGACAGTTGTTATGTGTTCTTTGCAGATGGTAGTTCCCTCTCCCTTCTGTCCAAGGGCTAAGGAGGTAAAGAAGGTAATTGCTCAGGGGCTGTGTGAGGCACTCCTAAAAACCAATCCAGACTCCATTCACCCCAGTCATTGCTACCAGAATATTCCCCACTTCAACCTGGTCCTTGACCAGCGAGAACTAGGGTTACTTCTTGGGCTCATCCGCTATCCTGGCACATTTGGGGTTAGGAACAGAAGCTTCTCGTCAGAGAGACTGCGGTCATGAGGTATTTTTTTTTTTCCTCTTTGTCCTTTTTAGACAAGTCGATTATTTCAAGCCTAAGTTATCAGGTCTCCAGAAGCAACCCAAGTTTGTTCCTACCTCTACCCTCCCACCCTGCCCACCCCAGGACCCTCTTCCTTACTCCACATGCCACTGCTCTTCTGACGAGAGGCCATCAGGCAGCTCTTGCATGGGCCATGGGGCCCTTTCTAAGGTGGGCTGCCGCCATGTGGTCTAAGATCTGTTCCTTTTGTGGTTTTTGTTTGCAGCCAACACTAGAACAGAGAGAGAGAAGCCAGGATCAACTCACAAACAGAGACAAAGCAAAGAGACAGAGAGACAGCGATTTAGAGGCCGGTCACCAGAAAGATGGCGTCAGGGTGGTTGGATGCCCCAGATGGCAAGGCCCCTAAATGGATGGAACCAAGTGTTCAGTCACTCTCTCACGCTTGGGTAGAATGTTCAGTTGGATGGCATTCACGTGGACACTGGGTTGGGTAGATGCTGTCCAATCAGTCCCAGCCATTGTCCTTGATCATGTGTGCTAGTTCAATGATGTATTTGCCTTCTTTATATTTCTGGCTGCTTTCAAAGGCGTGTTCCTATGAAACAGAGGAAGAGGAAGACTGAATGAATGACCAAAGACAAATGGGTGATGTCTGTGTGTCACAAAAGCAGAAGTGTTACACACGATAGGCATCACGACCATGGCAGCTTCATCCAGGCTTGCCCCAAACTCCCACTATCTCTCCTTTTCTTTTCCCACCCTCACACTTTCTTCTGGTCCACAGTATTTCTCAACGACCAACACGCATCACAAATGTATAGTTCTACTTTTTATGATGTTGCTCTTGATTATGATAAAAACTTCATCGAAGGCAGAAGTTGTTCATTGCCTTCCCCTAAGACTGCAAGCAAGGTACATAATCTAAGACGAATGAGCACACAGAGCTATCTTAGGAGATTTTCTGATGCTAACTGGAAATCTGCATATGGATATATCCATAAAGTCATTCCTGCTAGTTTCTAGGAACTCAGAAGAGCCTCATTATACATTTTGTTTTTGGGGGGGAGGGTGCTGGTTCTGGGGCTTGAGCATTGGCCCTGAGCTTCTTTTGCTCATGGCTAGCACTCTATCACTTGAGCCACAGCTCCACTTCCAGCTTTTTCTGTGAGATGAGTCTCACAGACTTTCTTGCCCAGACTGGCTTCGAGGCGTGATCCTTAGATCTCAGCCTCCTGAGTAGCTAGGTATGAGCTACTGGCACCTGGCACCTCATTTCACTTGAAGCTATACTTGTGAGGCTTAGAGAAAAAAGACAACATAGAAACCAAGTATTATGAGGTCCAAAAGCTTCCGTTTTTTACCTTGCTGTTTTCATGTCAGAAGAGTATATTTTCTTCTTTCACTATCTCTCCTCAGGGAGAAAGGAGCTACGTAAACCTCAAGGTAGAAGACCTGGCATCCCTCAAGCCCCACCCAGCTGCCAGACCTTCAGAGAAAAAACTCAATAGGCAAATACTTACCTGGCAGGTTCTACACTTAAGGAAGGATCTTCCAATTAGATAAATAAACCCCATAGAAAGCAGCCCTAGCCAGGCGCCAGTGGCTCATGCTACTCAACAGGCTGAGGTCTGAGAATCGCAGTTCAAAGCCAGCCCAGGCAGGAACATCTATAAGACTCTTATCTCCAATTAACCACCAGAAAACCAGAAGTGGCGCTGTGGCTCGAGTGGTAGAGTGCTAGACTTGAGCTGAAGAGCTCAGGCCCAGAGTTCAAGAACCATGACCGAAGAAAGAAAGAAAGAAAAAAAGAGGAAGGAAGGAAGGAAGGAAGAAAGAAAGGAAAGCAGACCTACATAGACCTGAGATAAAGGGCTAGCAATGGGCACATAAGAACATTCTGGCACATTAGTAGAGAGTACAGATCCATGCAGGCACTATGCAGCTAAGACTGATGTGTGTATATATAGACAGAGCTCCTCCCCCCCCTCAATCCCCAAACTACTAACTACAGTTGGTAAGTTCTGGCATCAGCTGTTTGAACTGTACCTTCTGGCCCAGAGCCCTGGAGCTTTTGGGTTTTCAGAACAAGGATTCAGACATGGGTCTCTTGTTGGGGGAGAAATCACTTTAAAAAATGGGGAAAGGAAGCTGGGCGCCAGTGGCTCACACCTGTAATCCTAGCTACTCAGGAGGCTGAGATCTGAGGATCAAGGTTCAAAGCCAGCCCAGGCAGGAAAGTCTATGAAACTCTTATCTCCAATAAATCACTAGAAAACCAGAAGTGGTGCTGTGGATCAAGCAGTAGAGTGCTCACCTTGAGCTGAAGAGCTGAGGGACAGCGCCCAAGCCCAAAGTTCAAGCCCCACAACCGACAAAAAAAAAAGGGGGGGGGGGGGGAGAGAAAGGAATGAGGAGAACAAGCAAAGAATAGAAAATGTACAAACACACACACACACACACACAACCACACACACACACACACACACACACACACACATGTTGTGGGATCAGCAGCAATTTCCCTGACATTTCATAATTCCCTGGCTCCAAGCAAGAGAGACAGAGACAGAAAGAAACACAGTCGGAGTGTTTGTGCCTGTGTATAAGCGCACACCCAACAGAATAATATGGTTTGAGAATAAGACATATTGCTCATAATAATGTATTTAGGGTAATGGGGGGGGGTGGGGAATGAAGAGTGGAAGTTTTTCTATTAAGCTGAAAAGAAAACCTAACTGCCAAGTGCCACACAGGCAAAAGACATCAGCATGACACTCCAGCAGAAACAGCAATAGATCCTGAGTTACAGAAACACCCCACTGATCCAATTCTACTTCTTGCCAATATCTGAACACTTTCCAATCTAGCACAAAATTGAGATGCTTACATAATTTTGAGGGTCAGAAAAAATAATGAGACAAAAGAATGGAGCACCTGGTCTAGCATGGAAGGTTATCAATAAACTTTTGAGCTGGGGTTCATACCTTGCAAGCCCAGTACTCAGGAGGTTGGAATATTCAGGATGGCCAATGAGATGCTAGCTTGGGGGGGGGGGGGGGCGGCTGGGAAGGTGGCTCAGTGGTAGAGTGCTTGCCTTGCATGCATGAGGTCCTGGGTTCCATTCCTCAGAGCCACATAAGCAGAAAAAGCTGCAAGTGGTATTGTGGCTTAAGTGGTAGAGTGCTAGCCTTGAGCTGAAGAGCTGAGGGACAGTGCCCAGGCCCAGAGTTCAGGCCCCACAACTGGACCCACCCCCCCCAAAAAAAGAAGAGTCAAGCCCCACGCCTTCTTGTCAAAGGTGTACTATAATGTTTTGTCAAAGGAGTGCTTCATTGTACAATGAACAAAAAAGTAATCAAACCACGTTTATCTTTTGTGTCTAATCCAACATGTGTTCAATAGAAGACAGCCCAGAGGTTGAAGCAGAGGAAGGGAAACAGTTTCCAGACAATCAAAACCAGAATTCCCCGCCCCCCACTGACCACCAGGCACCCAGAGGAGTATGAGTGTCCAGAGGGAATGGAGTGGCAAAGTTCCTCTCCCACGAAACAACCAAGCCAACCATTGCAGGGGGAGGACAGCTAAGCCATCTTAGAACCATAAAACATATAGTCAAGATTTTTT
The DNA here is from genome assembly GCF_019054845.1 of Dipodomys spectabilis. Lineage (NCBI taxonomy): Eukaryota > Metazoa > Chordata > Mammalia > Rodentia > Heteromyidae > Dipodomys > Dipodomys spectabilis. The sequence goes on from NW_024870681.1 coordinate 10,385,279, forward strand.
GGTTTGACTAGACTCCTGCTTGAGCCTCCCAAAGGGCTGGGATTACAGGTATACACTACCACACGAGGTTTAGATAGTCTTGTCCTTCAACATTTTTATATTTCCCACCCCCTCTGAACATTTCTACCATTAGGAAAGTCCTGAAGATTGAGCTGCTAGATTGGCTGAGGACTCCACCCAGGATAGATTTTGCGTTTTTTTGTTTTTTTTTTAATTAAATGGAATACCATTTATGTGTGTTGCTCACACTATTTGATATTCCCCCCCATACACTTAATTTTTAAGTTCTTACTGCTTTCCCAACAAAATTAAATGAAACAGATTTTCTGACAGGACCCCCTCCTTGCTTCTCAGACTCCTAACACCAGCCAATCCTTTTGTTTCCAGTGATGAAGCTACACTCACACACCATTATCACCCTGAAGCCATTTTGGCTATTCCTACTGGCTCCTTCCCCATCTACTAGCGGGTCATGAGCCATATGACAGGATGGGGAATTTGAGACATTTTTAAAGAGAATATATTTCCCACCTAGAGGCAGAAAGACCAAATTTTTCACAGTAACAAAGAAGAAAAACATTCCACCACACATGTATGCACATATATATGCTGAAAAAGACCTTTCACTAAGTACAACAATGTAAGTTTATTTACACTAAATTTATACTATATGGTAAGTGATGACCAAAGGTGTTTTTTGTTTTTTTAAAAAAAACTCCAGGCCAGGTGTCTGTGGCTCAAACCTTTATCTGAAGGACTGTGGCTCAAAAATCAGACTGAGAAGAAAGGTTCACTCATTTCCATCTCCAAAATAACCACCAAAAGCAGGGATGGAGGCATGACTCAAACAGTAGAGCTTGATTAAAGGCATGACACAAGGCCAGCAGACACAAGGCGCTGAATTGAAGCCCTTGTTTACGGCCCCCTCAAAAATAAAATACAATGAAACTCCTAAAGATATAAGGAATGTAACTACTACCACTAGTCAGAGAGATTGAGCAGGCTTTGTCTGCAATGGTGTGGTAACCCCAATGCTTGTTAGAAAACCAAAGTACTTTGAAAGCAGCAGACCTCCAACTCCCTCCTCTCACCCTGACAAAGCACTGCTCATTCTTCTTAGGACTTTAAAATGTATGGAATTGAACAATGAAAGAATAATTGTTCATCTGGGAAAATCTAGCCATGGCAGCCTCTACCAGTGGAAGTAAAGGCAGTCAGTGTCTGTGATCTTAGGATGTAGCCTGGCTCGGAGGTGATGTTCTAGGGCCATCAAAGCATAGTTGGTTAAGAGCATTGTTTCTAGAGTCACACTGTTACATGGACTCCTCTCTTGGTTTGGCCACTAATGATGAGGTAGTCCACGGTGCAGGCTAACACACAGTAAGCTATCAGGAATGATATTCTAGTATCATTTTTTTAATTTTATTTTATTTTGTCAGTCATGGGGCCCGAACTCTGAGGCTGGGCACTGTCCCTCAGCTCTTCAGCTCAAGGCTAGTGCTCTCCCACTTGAGCCACAGTGCCTCTTCTGGCTTTTTCTGCTTATATGGTGCTGAGGAATCGAACCCAGGGCCTCATGCATGGCAAGGCAAGCACTCTACCACTGAACCACCTTCCCATATGTGTATGAAGGAGATACAGGTGTGTGTAAATATGCATATCGGTCTCCAAGACAATAGGTATGAAGGAGTAAGTGTGAAGAGTAATGGAAAAAGGGAAGAATAAGGGTAAGTGTAGACATGGTGACTGCTCAGTTTCCTGCCCTGGTCAAAGGTAAACCCCGCAGGATGCATGCAGAAAGAGCACGATGAAACCCTATGCACCCCTCTCTCTCCTAGCCTTCTCCCAACCAGGCTTCTCTATACTTACATATTTCCAGCCCAAAGTGGTTTTGCAGTTTTCACAGTAAATGTCTGCAACTGCATGCAGTCCTGTTAGCAACACCCGCTCTTCTGCAGGCCCACAGCCCACATTAACTCTATACCAAAAGACAGAGAAAGTGGGTGGTTAGTCACATGTACATACATTCCAGCAACAACTAACTGCCCCAGGGGAAGTCACTTCTGAGAGCCTGCTCTAAGACTAGCTGATCACATCCTCCAAAAGGTAACCACATGGAAATCCGTGAGGTGGAATGAATTCCAGATCTGAAAGATTTTACATTCAATGGGTCTACCTGTGACTGAAGGGGACAAAATGACAACATTGTGAGGTCACCGCCATGAGGACAGGTCCTCAAGCTTACTGAGGACTTGCAAAGATGGTCAAACATGGGGACAGGGCTGGGAAGGTGGCTCAGTGGTAGAGTGCTTGCCTAGCACGCATGAAGCCCTGGGTTCGATTTCTCAGCACCACATAAGCAGAAAAAGCCAGAAGCGGTGCTGTGACTCAAGTGGTAGAGTGCCAGCTTTGAGCAAAATCCTCAGGGACAAGGTCCAGGCAGTGTTCAAGCCTCAAGACTGCCCCCCCCAAAAAAAAGGATAGAGAGAGGGTAGTGTTGTCCTTATCACATGGAGACTGAGCACTGAGCCTTAAATATCTAATGTCCTCCCCTCCTTCACTGAGCACCTGTCCCCAAGTTGAATGTGCTAGATTTCCAGTTTTATACTTCGCCAGGCTTATGTGAGTTTTATCTTCTTTTCCCCATGCCCAGGAATGGCTGCTGGCTATATAAGGGCTTTCTGCAGGAAAGGCTCTACCTTGAGTCTTCCCTCCAGTCTTAGTTCAGTTATCTCAGTGGAACTCTTTTTTTTTTTTTCCATCCTCACAAATCTCAGCTCTAGTTATGAGTTCCAGGATGAAGCTTTCAGAAGCTCCTCAACTCCTTTCCCAATGTGCCTAATAAAGGCACCATAGTGGATTTTCAGAGATGTTTCTCTTCCCCCCTCCCCAGAAAAAAAAAAAATGTTCTCCAAGATAACTGAGGACCAGTTGTGGAGAAAACTGCTCCACAGTTGTTTATTAGGCAGAAAAGGCAGGCTCCATTGCCATAACCAAGGTTGCTCTCCTCCATCCCTCAAAACGTATACCAAATAATAGATACACTGTAGAGACACTCACACTGAGTTAAAGAGGTATGCACGTCCTTGACTTCCTTGGAATGACTGAAATGTAAGAAAACAAATGGATAGTTAGAGATCCCTTCCCCCTACCCATTTTAGAAATCAACCCCAAACTGGAACAAGCATGACCTTCAAGTACACAGAGTACACAACAGCAGTATGCTAGCAGCAGTCTAGCCGGCCGGTGGCATGGGGAGAGAAGGAAGAATAAGAAGAGCAACAGCCCAAACTTGGAACTATGTTCATCAGCTCAGGTGAGAACATGGGGAGGGTATGGGGGGGGGGGGGGCGGTAAACAAGAAACTAGCCAGGTGTGCTCACTCGTAATTCCATTACTGAGATGGTGAGTTCAAGGTAAACTGTGACTTGTCTTAAAAAGCAAATAAATAGGGCTGGGAAGGTGGCTCAGCGGCTCAGCTTGCCTCACATGCATGAAGCCCTGGGTTCAATTCCTCAGTACCACATAAGCAGAAAAAGCCGGAAGTGGTGCTGTGGCTCAAGTGATAGAGTGCTAGCCTTGAGCTGAAGAGCTGAGGGACAGCACTCAGGCCCAGAGTTCAGGCCCCACAACCAACAACAAAAGGCAAATAAATAGAGGTGGGAATGTGGCTTAGTTTGCCTAGCATATATGAAGCCCTTGGTTCAATTCCTCAGTACTACATAAACAGAAAAACTAGAAGTAATGTCTGTAGCTCAAATGGTAGAGTGCTAGCCTTGAGCAAAAAGGACAATGCCCAGGAACTCAGTTCAAGCCCCAGGACTGGCAAAAAAATAAAATGATAAAAAGGCAAATAAATAATAGGACTAGGTTTCAGTGGCTCACACCTGTAATCCTTGCTACTCAGGAGGCTGGGATGTTAAGATCATAGTTCAAAGCCAACCCACGCAGAAGCATCTGTGAGATTCTTATCACCAATTAAGTGGAGGCATGGCTAAAACAATAGGGTGCCAGCCATGAGCACCTGAGTTCAAATACATAAAACTCCATTACGCCATTAAGAACGTCTCCCTTTCTGACATTACCTGAGATCATTTTTCCCATTAGCTTTTCCTGGTCCCACTTGATCTGAACTATCTGTACTGGCCAGGACTTGCCGACATTGCTGCTACTCATTTTCCATATTCCAGCCACTCTTGCTTAGCCTCTTGGTCCATCCCTATCAAAGGCAGGAAAGAGTGCCAGGCAAAAGAAATCACCCTTATCTAGACTCCTCATAGATCCTAAATGCCACAGGGGCAGTTAAAATCCTCCTCAATGGGGTCATGAGAGTTCAACTTGTTAGGCATAATAAGCAACTTGATCTCCACATCACAGAGCAACAAGCTCATTTAAACCACTAACTTACTAGCTTCCCCCTGGCTGCAGGGAACAGGCCAACCAGAGCCAACCCTTGCCAGACAATCTGGTATCTACTTCCATTAACACAGGCTCTCTTCATGTCGCCCTCCTCGGGTTACACCAGCCATGTTGCACACTGCTGTCTGCATTTTTAAAATGGTATGACAATGCGTTCTGAACTTAACATCTTAATCTGCTTGGAAAAGTATGCTATGAACCAAGAGAAGACTTCTGGTGGCTGGTTAACAGACGGCTATGCACAGGACAGTCAATTTGAGATGGATGCTACAAGCTACAAAGGAAGGCAAAATTCTGCTGGGTTTTGCCTCCAATGGTATATAGTGCCTGACTAGTAAGTACTAGGCCAAAATCCCAGTACTGACAATACATACATACATACATACATACGAACACTAGAAGAGCACTTTTTTTTTTGGTAGAAAACTTCCCTAGGAGCTGCTGCCTTTTGGCTGCCTCCAAATGCACCCCAGTGCCTTTGTACCCAAGTGCAGCTGCAAGAAAGAAGGAAGCAGACATTCCCTAGCTGCTGCCCAGAACTAAACAAACTCTCCTTTTCTGGGCCCTGAAGCATCCCAAAGAAAATGCCCTCGAAATCTTCCAGGCACCACAGAACAGCTCTGAGCATGTCTCAAAACTTGCCAACTGCTTAGATGAGGAAGTGCCCCAGTGACACAGGCCCAGATTTGACAGTTGCTCAACACTGGGCCATAAAGATACCTCAGGGCTTTTAGACAGCAAAAATTACACCATGTGGCCATTCCCATTTTCTGCCAGCCTGCTCTCTTGCTGCTTCCCCATTGGGCCCTTTGCTCTAGTCAAAACAGACCCAGTGCAATACTGCTTTTCACCAACTCTGCCCATCCCATGCCTACTGCCAGGGAGGTGTTTCCAGGGGACGAATTCAGAACCTCAGATAATTTCCCCTTTGTAAGCCTTTCTCTAGCTTCCTTAGGAAGAAGTACCACTGACACCCATGTGGAGACTCCTCCTGTTCTTTGTTTTCCTTTTTTCTTAGCATCCTAGACTGAAATCATCTGTTTATCTATTTCCCTTACTGTGAGCCCTCTGAAGCTCACAGGCCATGGGTCATGCCTTCGATCTTTCTCCGAACCCCCACAATCTGGCACACGATTGGCATTTATTAAATGCTTATTTCCATGCATGAACTATCTTTCCTTTCTTTTTTCTTTATTGAGACATAAGTGACATAGCTATCTATCTGACTGATCTAGCACACTCAAGTGTTTGCTCATGCGCTCCTGAAACAACCTTCCTCCTACCCCATTCTCACCCTGCTTTCTATCCCTCATCTTAGTTCTAGGACTTTTTGCAAATGCAATCATATAATATGTGAGGTTTTCATCTAGCTTCTTCTATTCAATGTATTTCTTTTGGTACTCATCCATATTGGCCTGTAATTCAATGGCTCGTTTTCTTTTATTGTGAAGTAGGATTCCATTCTACGGACAAACCACATTTCAGTTATTTTCAGTGTGATCTGAACCCTTCCCGATAATCAGCTGTGTCACTCTCTAAGAAACATTTGCCAAGACCTTCAAGTTCAGAACTCAGAAACAGGTGAACATGGGAAAATCAATCCTAGAGCAATAAGCCAAACAGCTGTATGATTTACCACAGGAAAAAGCCTGGAAGGGTGCATTCACGTATTTCACACAATGATTGGGAATTCAAGGAGAGACAATGTTGTAAGACTTTCCAGTCTCTCTGAAAGGTTTGCTAAACCCCTCCAGGGTAGAGAAAATACTAGAAATTGTATCCATTTGTATCTAAAAAGTTAAGTTTCATCAAGGCAAAGTAGTTCATACATATAAATCCTAGCTATTCAGGAGCTGGGGCAAAAAAAAAAGTTGAGGCTCCAGCTCAATAGAAGAAATAGGTACTGTGGCATGTATCTATTAACTCAGATACATTTGGAAGTTTAAAATGGGTTGGTTGTAAGATATGTATTCAAATGTTTTTTTTTCTTTCATAGGATTGTTTCTAACACTTTTTTTTTTTTTTTTGTCGGTCGTGGGGCTTGAACTCTGGGCCTGGGCGCTGTCCCTCAGCTCTTCAGCTCAAGGCGAGCGCTCTACCACTTGAGCTACAGCGCCACTTCCGGTTTTCTGGTGGTTTATTGGAGATAGGAGTCTCACGGTCTCTCCTGCCCGGGCTGGCTTTGAACCGCGATCCTCAGATCTCAGCCTCCTGAGTAGCTAGGATTACAGGCGTGAGCCACCAGCGCCCGGCCTAACACATTTATAAGCTTATTTGTTTGTTGCTTTGTATGTCCCTCCCACAGTATATAACCCCTGCTTTCACTGTATTTGATGTCGGTATAATTTGTGGAGGGGAAGGGGAAAAACAAATCATTTAAATAGGGATACAGGTGAACCCATTGCAACAATGAGATGTACAAGTCGTTATGTCCAAAACGAACTTTACAACTTTGGGGGGGGGGGGGGAGGATTCGGTGGGGGGTGGCGGGGGGAGGGAAGGGGAAACAAAGGAGGAGCTACAATGCTTGATAAGAAATGTACTCATTATCTTGTCCATGTAATTGTAACCCCTCTGTACGGTATTTTCACAATAAAAAAAAAATGGATTGGTTGTAGTCTAGGTAGATGCCCAGGCAAAAAGTGAGACCTAATTTCAAAATAACCAGTAACATAGTGTGGCTTAACATCATCAGAGCACCTCCCTGGAGAAAAGTACCAAAGGTGAGTAGTCTATAGCTCATACTGCATGGGGTAACAATGGGAATCTGTCCTCTGTGCTAAAAGCACATCGAAAATAAAAGTGCTATATGATGCCAATAATAGAGCTGATATGATGTTAAAAAAAAAAAAAAAAGCCAAGATCTTTTTGTTGTTTGTTTTGTGGCAGGATCTCAATAAGTAGCTCAAGTTTGCCATCTTCCTGCCTTAATTGCCCTGAATTACTGAGTATTACAGAATATGCCATCATGCCCAGCTAAAAATAAGCCCCCCTCAACAGCAGGGCCATTCCCAACTTTTAAGAATGAACTAAGTGCCGTAAAGAGCTTTAACTAAACCTGAAGCTCATTCTATGAAGCAAACTGGCATCTGGCAATATTTTATTATTTATGCTTTAATATGATTATGTCAAATAATTACTTACACAACAAAGATCATCTATCCTCTTTTAGTAAATTAAGATTAAAGCCAGGTGTCTGTGGCTCGTAGCTATAAACCTGAGATCTGAGGATCTCTGTTCAAAGCCAGTCCAGGTAAGAAAGTCTGTGGGACTCATCTCCAATTAACCACCAAAAAGCCAGAAATGGAGCTGTGTGGTTCAAATGGTACTAGCCTTGAGCCAAAAAGCTCAGGGACAGCACCCAGGCCCTGAGTTCAAGCACCAGGCTCAGCACCAAAAAATAAATAAATAAAATAAAAATTATTTTTTCTAATATCCTTCCTATGTCTAACATGTACACATTACATAGCAGTGCATGTATGTACTCTATTAGGAAATAACTGCTATTGGAGCCTACTGTTTGGGCTGGGAATGTGGCTTAGTGGTAGAATGCTTGCCTAGCGTGCATGAAGTCCTGGGTTCAATTCCTCAGTACCACATACACAGAAAAGGCCAGAAGTGGCACTGTGGTTTAAGTGCTAGCCTTGAGCAAAAAAGAAGCTCAGGGTCAGTGCCCAGGCCCTGAGTTCAAGCCCCAGGACTGGCGGAAAAAAGCCAATTGGCTTAGGGCTTACGGTTAAATATTTATTGATAGGCCTTTGCTCTGGATGTTCCAATTTGCTTTTTTTATCTAGCCTGACATAGGTTAGAAGTCTTAGAGAGAGCCCAGAGTGAAGGAGAGGAAGGCATATGGCAGAGAAGAGAATCTGGCCAGGCCCAGAGGTGGTTCACAGCCAGGCCAGTACAGTTCTTTCTTTCTCTGGGTCTGGTCTGTGAGAATATCCTGGCAAAGGCCCACATTCTGCAATGGAGACTGGGCCCAAGCAGGGCTGTCTGGTGGCAGCACCTCCCCAGATAGCCTGAGCGGCAGCCTCCAACCTCTGATTCTTTAGCCTGGGACTCACACCAACTGAAGCAGAACTTTCTGAGGCAGAACTCTGGAAGCTTTTCTACCAGGCTTCTACTCTTGGACCTCTGCCAAGTCTCACCATCCATGATGGAGAAAACAGCCACTGAGAACAACAGGCATCTTGCAAATAGACACAGACAAGAATAGCCCGGCTGGATGGCTGTATCCTGTGGGGCCTAGCCCAGCCTAGCACAACCTGGCACAGCCTGGTACTCCCTTGAGGGAGGGTGGTACCGAAGGTAGGGAGACTGAAAGGAAGTGAAGGAAGCAATTAAAATGAAGCAAACAGAATTGGAGGCCAGGAGATGCCAAACAGACTGTCAGACACATTTGTTTGCTGTCATTACTGCCAGGCAACAAGGCCGTTCTTTTCCATGTTGTGTATCAACCAAGGCTGGTGTGCAGGCCTCCAGAAAAGGTTTTTTGTTTTGTTGGTATTTTTTTTAAACCACATAAAAACTTTTCTTTAAAGTAAAGTAATAGTTCTAGGCCCAGCCCTTCCAGCCAGCTCAAGGAAGCGGAAAGGGCTTTGAGTTTCCTGTTTAGTGGCCAAAACCACTGGTTTTCTGGCTCCTTTGAAAGTCTGAAAGGCAATAACTTTTTTTTTAAATGGGAGAATCACAGAGAACTGAATATTTCTGGTGAGCGGAAGCAACAGAGCCAAACACATGGGTTCCTTCCACCATGGTGATAGATGTAAGGCTCCACCGTGAGTCCTAATCACTTGAATGACTCCACCCAACATGAAGGGCCCAGGAGGCAAGTGGAGTCTCTCAAATGCAGGCCCCCTGCTTTCCCAGGGAAGGTTGATCCTGATCAGCTAGGCATGCGTGTTTGGAAGTATACGGAGGTGAGAAGATGTCTATCTGCCTAAGCAGCTATAACATCTGGGAGCTAAATGATCCCTGTTCATGTATGTAGGTATGAGGATCTAATCTTGGCATCCTAAGATTTCAGGTTCAAATCCTGCCTTTTCCCCTTCAACTTACTTGATCTTGGAAGAGAGTATTCATCCTCTCTTAGCTCCCACATCTTTTTCATCTATAAATGGCAATTGTGACTGTTCAGTTAGGAACAGGAAGTTAAAGCAAGGTAAACGAAGTACAAGTCAAGATGTTCTTATCTTTCCCTTAGGCATTTCCAGGGGTCTAGGAACAGAGATCAAAAGGCTGTCTCTCATTCTGCTCTTCAAACTTTTGTTACTTCAGTGATCTGCTTTCTCTCCTGTTAGGACAAAAGGTAAAGCCTCTAGGATTTGACTGCCTGGGCTGGCAGATCTCAGCCTCCTGAGTAGTAGAATTATATTACAGGTATGGTCTGTTGGCTCCTGGCAAACTTCTCTTTACAATTTGGTATCTTTGTAAAAATGAAGGAAAGAGGACCAAAGCCTGCCAGGATTCTTTCCAGCTTCCCAGGAAAAGCACTTGGCGCTTACTCCTCCACTCTACCATTCCAAGGTACGGGATTGACGGCAAGGGCTTCAACATGCCTCACTGCCAGGGATCTGACTCCTGGCTTTGCCATATATTAGCAGATAATTGCTCATACTTGTGAGCTGAGCAAGCCCATTAAGCTTTTCTGGGCCTCAATTTCCAATCTTTAAATAGGCACACTGAAATAGTGCTCCCACACCAGTATTTTTGTTAAAAAAAATTACATAACTGTGAATGGAAGTGCTTCATATACTTCATGACTATACGTTTTGTTGTTAGAACTTTTATGGGGCTAAGTGCACTTGGGAGACTGAGGTGGGATGGTGAATTAGCCTGCTTAGATTATCGAGTGAGATTTTATATTAAAACAAAACACCTTGGATTACCACACATGTAAGAAGTTTCTGGGCCTAGCAGCTCAAATCTATGACCCCAGCTATTTGGAAGGTGTATAGATTGAAGCATCATAGTTTGAGATCAACTCAGCTGAAAAGTACAAGACCCCATTTCAACCAATGGCTGGATACAGTAGCATATTCCTGCCACTCCCAACCACACAGGGAAACACAGATAGGAGTATCACAGGTCAGGCTAGCCTAGTGTCTGGAGTGTGGTACAAGTGTCTGCCTAGAAAGTGTGAGGCCCTGAGTTCAATCCCCTGTACCAACAAAAACTGTGGTAGTGGGGGTGGTACCGAACAGTTCAGCTCAGTGGAAAGTAGAAGTGTTCTCTGACTACGGTTAACCTCTGAGGTTTTCTAGGGGCAAAGTAAGTCATAGAATTCATTCCAAAAGGTGAAAACCCGAGCAAAACCACAGGGATCCTGGTTGGGTTTCAGCCTGGAGGAAGCATATGGAGAAAGTGAGAAAGTGATCATAAGAACAGTGTTGACTTCCAGAATTAGAACAGGAATGTAATTTAAAGAAACTCAATGTGTAGCTAAGAGGAAAGAAAATTAAAGGGGATTTCTTCAATTTTCTCTAAAATAAGAACAAGAGGAAATGGACTTAGCTGGAAATCAGAGACTTGGGTTAATTATACAAAGGAAGAATTTCTTGGCTGTGACTTCCACACTGGGACATAGGTCACCAGAAAAACTGGGATAACACAAGGTCACTGCATGTGCTCGTGACTTAGCAAATGCTTCCACTTCTCTAGACCCTCAGAGGTGGGAGGAGGGGAAGGATGGTTTGTTCAAGGACCCTCCTTCCATATCTTTAGGAGATGGCAGATCACGGGTGATCTGAGGGGCAAGGAAGGGCCTGGCTTTGAAAGGAAGAGATATCTGCTGTGGGGAGTCATAAAATTACAAGGGCATGGTAGCATTCATGACCCCTGAAACTGCAAAAACAAAAGATAGTGAGAAGGCCTGGGAGCCATGTTTTATTGCTCTGAGATCTAAGCCACTTAAGAAACAGGCTTTTCTTTCCAGTTCCCTTTTCTGTCAGCCTTCATGACCTGCATGGTCTCAGGAATGGGTCCAGGGACAAAGGATGCTCCTTCCTGCAAAGCCTGCTTCCTTCTGATACCACGTCTGATGTGTCAGTGCAAAGGATGCAAGCTGTGGAGACTTAGGCTTTGGACCTGGTCCTTACTAACTGTGTTACCCTGGGCTTCAGGGTCCCACACACCCAAGGGGAAAACACTGTTTATTACATAATGCCTTACTCTCTAGAGATGCTGTGGTTATGTGTGCACATCAGGCACAATGCCTCACTCATCACAAGTGTTTCATAAATGTTTCCCTTCCCATCCACTGTTTTCAAGATTTCAAATGGGAGCTGAATGGCTAATGTAAAATGACTGTCCCACTAGGGCTCCAGACTTCCAAGTCCCCCTCAAGTTCCAGACCCCACAGGCTCCTCTCCTAGCTCTCTTGAGGGCCACAGATGGAGAGACTGTGGTTGTTCTCTGTTGAGCCAAAAGCAGGATCAGCCTCTCTAGTGTGTGGCAGAGAGTTAGGATGGTAGATGCCAATGTAAACATGCAGCCAGTGGGAAAACAGATGCTGCCAGTTCAGCATCCTGCATTATCTCCTCCATCTTTAGAGCAAGGCTTGGAACACACACACACTCTTCAGATGGATAAAGAGTAGAGGATGCCTACAGCCAGATATCTCCTTATCCCTTACAGAAGGAAGGCTGTCATGTCACGCTCACTAGGTCGGTTGAGGGAGGCTTGGCTTCTGAGTTAGAAATTGGGCGCTGTGGAATCGGGATGTAATTGCAGCCAGCCATTACTATCTGTAGTTCAGATATGCAACTAACACGTTAAGAGGCATTAATATTGGGCTCAAAACCACCAGTCCCTTGCAAACAATTCAGAGTTGTCATTGTTTTAAAGAGATCATGCAAACGACTATGTCCAGGAAGTACAAATACCAACTTTCTAATGATTTATAGTTGGGTCTGTAGTGTTCTCCTGTTCCAGAAGCCAATGGGACATTTTGTAATACATACATTGGCTCTATTTCCAAACAATAGAGAAGTGAAGCACAGAGCTGTAAGAGTAACTTCCTCAAATTTGTACAACTTCTAAGTTCAAGAACCCAAACCTAAGGCTTTGACTGCAGATACTTCTTTTTTTTTTTTTTTTTGTCGGTCGTGGGGCTTGAACTCTGGGCCTGGGCACTGTCCCTCAGCTCTTCAGCTCAAGGCGAGTGCTCTACCACTTGAGCTACAGCGCCACTTCCGGTTTTCTGGTGGTTTATTGGAGATAGGAGTCTCATGGTCTCTCCTGCCCGGGCTGGCTTTGAACCGCGATCCTCAGATCTCAGCCTCCTGAGTAGCTAGGATTACAGGCGTGAGCCACCAGCGCCCGGCATACTCCTTTTTTTTTTTTTTTGGCCAGTCCTGAGGCTTGAATTCAGGGCATGGGCACTATCCCTGAGCTTCTTTTCCTCAAGGCTAGCACTCTACCACTTTAGCAACAGTGCCATTTGCAACTTTTTCTGTGTATGTGGTACTGAGGAATTGAACCCAGGGCTTCATGCATGCTAGGCAAGCACTCTACCACTAAGCCATATTCCCAGCTCAGGCTTTGACTTAAAACATCAAGATTTTTCTAGAAGGTATTTCTTTGGAAGACCTGCCTTTCTAATTAAGAAGAATGGATCAATCTGTCAGAACTGATGCAAATATTGTAGGTTACTCAAATTCCCTATTTACTTAGCAACTGTCTAAATTTCATTCTCTTGCTCAAGTAGGTTTACTTTCAAAGACAATATTACACAGTTGTAGATTTTATGATGATATGCTTCACTGTAAATTAATGAATATAAATTCTGGTTTAACAAGTAAGTAGCTAACTATGTGTTCATCAGAGCTGGGTCACTACCAAATGAAAGAATGATTATTTCACAACCCTTGAAAAAATAATTCAAGGCTAAGACCTTTCAGCTAAAAAGCTCCTTAAATTGCTTCTTTTTTTTTTTTTGGCATCTGGCAAAGAATGATTAGAAGTCTGCTTGGAGAGCTGTAGAGAGAAATGTAATCACAGTCTGCTGAAATCTCATTCAGTGAGTTGAGGTCTGGATGGCAATGATGACCTCAAAACATAACATGACCTCATCTTGTTTGAATTTCATAGACTCATGACCACTGAAGTGTGAAGGACCCTTGCATAGCCAACCATTTACCTGAAGCATGGCTTTTGCCAGGTTACTACATAACCTCTCTTTAGCATTTTCTAAGAGGGAAAACCTACTTCCTGGGGAAGCCCATTCTACTGTCAAACTCCTTATATAGCTGAGCTCTGTTACCTGAGAGCATCTACGTTTAGATCCTTTGATGCTAGAAATCTTTGGGTTACAGACTAACATCCTTGCCCACAACAAATTTCCTTTATAAAGGCCTGCCAGTTAAGAAGCTTGGTACAATGCAAGAATCACGTACAGGATGAGCCCATAAAATTCTATCATCTAGTAATATCACTCCATGATGTTTGCACAATGAAGAAATCTCCTGGTGATGCATTACTGTGACTACATCACCATCATTAAGCAATAAACTGCAATTCCGTGAACTGGATTCAACTGGTCCTAGAAAGGACCTGTCCTGTGCTTAGTGATGTCACACCTCTGATCGGCTTCCTCAGCAATGAAAAAGGGTGGCAAAATTCCTTTGAATAGCCTCTTCCAATCTTCCACAGGAGGTACGTATGGCTTATATCTCCTCCATCATGATCTTGACCTCAATTTTCATCGCAACATGCACTCAGCCTTCCATTCTCCTGGAGATGCTCAAAGTGTATGACCTTACTTAGGATGACTAACTGGCTTCAGGTTAGTTGTACAAACTAAAGGAGTTTGGTTAACATGTTCTCTTCCATTGTGGCAATTGTCAAAGCTTGAGGCATATTAGCATATACCAACTAGCAACCTGTGTGTTCACATACCCTTGGGAACTGGATTTATAGAATATGCAGTAATAAAGTGTAAAGGAAGAAATATTACTTAAGAGGATGATAGAGAAATCACAAAGAGTCTTAGAGGAAAGAGAGGGGAGCATGTCACAAAGACTGGGCACATTGGCAATACCTGGTACTTCCTCTAGAAATGGAACACTACTGGGTCAGAATAACCAACCTGACTACTTCCACCCCTGCCAGGTAAGGCTGGAGTAACTTGCCTCTAACTAGGAGGATGTCCTTGGACAGAACCCTGCTGCCCTGAGCTGTAATTGCATCATCTGTGAAATGAAGGGGTTGAGCAAGGTCTCTTCCGAAGGAAAGGGAACATTCTGGGAGCCCATGTTCCCAAGAGAACAGCCGCCTCATGCACTAAATGAGCATTTGACTCAAGAGTTAGACTTCCTGTTTATGTATGGTTAAAAAAATGGGTCTTCTCTGTTCATCAGCAGATCTATCTTATCTGATGATTCAAGATTCTCATGGTAAAGATGTAGAAGCTTCAAGCCCTTCCACGTGTTCTGCTTGTTCAACCTTCTTCCTCAGCTAACACAAAACCATTGGCCTCATTGTGAAATTCTGAGAACTAGAAAACTTAATTCCTGGGCCAAAAAAATGAAGTGTTTTGTCAACCTAACACAATCTATGACAGTAAAGAATGAGGCAGAGGGGCTGGGAAGGTGGCTCAGTGGTAGAGCGCTTGCCTTGCATGCAAGAGGCCCAGGGTTCAAAACCTCAGCACCACATAAGCAGAAAAGGCCAGAAATGGTGCTATGACTCAAATGGTAGACCGCTAGCCTTGAGCTGAAGAGCTGAGGGACCAACTGGACAAGGCCCAGAATTCAGGCCCCATGACCTCTCCACCCCTCCCCCCCCCACACACACAAAGAATGAGGCAGAAACTCTAAATGGCCAATGATATGAGAATGTCTCAGAATCTTATGGTATGGTTCGATGAACAAGTACTGTCCCTCCATAATTAGAAAACAACAAGTATTCAATGTACAGCTATGAAACTTGGTGGGCACCATTGAGGATATCGCTTGTTATCTCTGCCCAGAAGCAATGTCCATGAAAACCAGAAGACAGGACTAAAAATATGCCAAGAACAGGACAATATGATCACAATAAGAAAATTAGAGTTTAAAGAAGATGGGTGGGGCTGGAAAGGCTAAGAGCACTGGGTATAGGCTGATTCTAGTACAGTGCCTTCCTTGGAAAGGAAATTAAGATGGAAGACCAGCCCAGGGAACCTATCCCAGGGATGGAGCAACTACAAGTGTCTATGTATCGTCAATATGAACTCCTGTGTTATCTCTAGTCCCACCTCATACTTATGTGAAAATCGTATTAATAAATCCAAATGGTCCCAAATGGATGTTTAAGACATTAATAATTATTCTTTTAAGACTTGCCCAATATGTAGCCTAGATTGACCTCCATCTTCTTCCTGTCTTCAGCCCCCAAGAGAAGGGATTACAGAATCTATATTTTCTATAGCTTGACCACCTGGGATATTTATTTACGAACCATCTTTCCTCTTAATTTTATCAATAAGCCCGCGGAATAAGCAGGTAGTATTCTCTGCATTTTATAGGTGAGGAAGGGCAGGCGGCAGATGGGACTATATAGTCTCTCCTATAATCCAGATCTCACATCTCCCCGGCTCTGCCAGCCATCTGCATACTCTGTTCCCTGAGCACTGTCTACTGTGTGCACATCTGAACACGGGACAGTAGCCACTAATCTTGCCTTATATTGATGGGAGTGAGAGAGTCAGTGTGGCAGTAATTCTGAAAGTAGAACTTGTTAGTTTTTAAACAAGGACCAGCCAGTTGGACCAAGGAGTGGGTGTTTCCATGAAAATTCCAGCACTTTCATGTTGCTCCATGAGCTGAGCCCAGCCAGGATTGCAAGCCGTGGTATTTTGCAGCCAGCTAAAGAGTCTTTGATTAGGTCTAGAGAGGGACTCAATTAGCATCATGGAAATACAGAGCAGATTTCAGAAAGGAAAGGTCAGCCACAAGCCCCAGCATTTGCTATCAGCCATCTGCCAAGCAGGAAGCACTACTCAGATCTATTTTTAATCATCTTCCCTAGGCTAGGGCTCCTGGGAGAATGTAGAGGCCAGGGTTATTCCAACACAAACATTTAATTGCTACCTTTCGGTACACATTTTTAAACAGTCTCTGGATACTCAAGATCAACTTACATATATAGAGAGGTTCTGTCACGCTGGCAGAGACAAGGTCATCATTGAAAGAAAGCCATGGGTGGGGATCACTCCTCGGGGAAATGACCTGCGGCTGTCTGGGATATCAACTAACTCTACATACCTCGATAATCCCCAGAACTAAATTCTAGGTATTTACTTTGGTTGCAACTGCCAGGGAAGAGATAAGAGTCTGAGTCCAGGAGTATAAAGCCACTCCCCAAAGAAGCGAGACCAGCAAAGGGATCAGTACAAGCTTCCTGGTTGCTCCCGTCTTCATTTTATAAGTCTATCACTTTGGAGAAAGGCAAATTAAAACCAGTTCAGCTGGGCAGTAACCTCATTTATTACTCAGCTTATGGAATGGATAGAGAGAATGGGGAGAGGTTTCATCTCAATTCACAAGGGCCCAGGCCTGTATGTACTGGGGCTGGCCCATCCAAACACAGGAACATTTTGTCCACTTGGCTTCTTCCCTCTCCTGTTTCAGCAGCAGTCATGTCTCAGCTCAATCTAGCCCAAGGAATGAAACATCTCAGAAAGGTTTGGACCAGGCATCTGGCACTGCCACGATAGCTTATTCAGAAACAGAGGCTGGCTCAAGCAGCCCCTACATTCTCTTGGCCCACACAAGGAACAGAGTTTCCTTGTCCCTTGACACTCACAAACTTTCAACCTTCAATTTCCACCTAGAGGTAAAAAGCCTAAGCATATGTATAACTGGATCCCGGCCAAGCCAAGTTCCTTTTGCCAGTAAAGGCCTGGGGCTACCACCCAGGCCTGCCCAGCCCCACAAAACCCAGGGGATCTGCAGGGCCCACAATGCACAGGTTTACAAAAAGGGTTTACTGAAGAGGTGGCCACTTCTCCACAACCCCTTGCCTTGCCTCTCTTCTCTTAGAGGCTTACGTGCCAATGAGCAAGCAGCCAGTGGGAAAGCTAAGCTGAAAGGGCACCTTGGTTGTGGGATCACTGCCTGAGGATGTGAAATAAGAGACTGGGTATTTCAGGCAACTTAACACTAGCTCCAGAGGAGCCAGAGGACAAGGGTAGGAAAGAACTGAATAGATAGTCTTGGGCTTCACTGGAGCACAACCACCCTGCCCCCTCTTTTGGCTAGGGGCTAGAATCCTCCTTCTTCACTCTTCCTCAGTGATGGAAACTCTGCTCCCTAAGCCCCTGGCAAGGTAGGAGGGGCAGCAGCGAGGGGTGGGGGGGAGGCCACTGCACAGGGTCACTCCCTCTGACCCAGTTGGAACACAAATAAGGGCTTCTCAGCCCTGCTGACTCCCAAGTTCCTCTTCTTGTCTGGTTTCGAGAGAAGGGAGTTAATCAACAAACAGTTGAAGAAAGTTTAACTCTGCCCTTGGTGAGGTTCACCCTGCTCTACTCCCCATGCCAGTCATGGCTCTAGGTGCCAGAATACCACCCGCCCTCGACCCAACAACCAAACAAGAAGAAAGAGCAGAAGCTACCTTGGGTGTCATGTTTGGTCCAAATCCCAAGAATAGGGGGTTCCCAGATTTCAACGCCAGGATGATGGACTGGGAGGGACCAAGAGAAAGCACTATGCTGAGTTTCTTGGCTAATTCAGAGCCAAGATTTAGGCTGTGTAAGAAGAGGTGGGTATTGGGGTCACATCTGCAATTCCTAGCTTTGATATTTTGTATCTAATGTCTTGGCTAACCCAGTCTGTCTGAGCCTTACTTTCCACATCTGAAAATGGGACAGTGGTAGTATGTTGCTTTCTGGGTTGTCATGAGCAAAAATATGTGATTCAGGAATGGAGGTGTGGCTCAAATGCCACAGCACCTGCCTACCAGGCTCAAGGCATTTGTTGAAACCTTAGTACCACCACCAGAAAAAAAAGTGGCCCATTATAGTGCCTGCCATTTAATAAACAGTGACAGGTTGACTCTTTTCATGATTATAGGAATAAGCATGCTTCTGGGCCTCCAGCAAGTTACCATGGATGGGGCTAGCTAGTGAGAATGGACAGTGATACCAATAGTGCCTAAAGGTATCTGCCAAGTACTGAAAACACAATTCTACCCCAGTGACTCCCAACTATCAGTATTAGTTCATCAAAACAGGATAGGTAGTTCTAGTTAAAAAGATCTGTAGCCAGGCATGGCAATACACACCTATAATCCCAGCACTCAGGAGGTAGAGACAGGAAAATTGGTCCAGTTTCAGGATAGCCCAAGCAACAGAGAGAGACAGACTTTCTTTAAAAATAATAATAATAATAAAGCCAGGCACTGGAGGCTCACACCTGTAATCCTAGCTACTCAAGAAGCTGAGATCTGAGGATCATGGTTCAAAGCCAGCCCAGGCAGGAAAGTCTGTGAGACTCTTTTCTCCAATAAACCACCAGGAAACCAGAAGTGGGGCTGTGGCTCAAGTAGTAGAGCAGTGATCTTGAGCTGAAGAGCTGAGGGACAGCGCCCAGGCCCAGAGTTCAAGCCCCACAACCGACCACCTCCCCCCCCAAAAAAGAAAAGAAAACAAAACAAACAAAAAACACAAAAAGCCCTACCAGAGTTGAACTACAGTGAAACAAGCCTGAATTGCTGGCTTTGTACTTATAAGATCCTGGAGAGCAAACACTCCTTAAACCTTGTGTCTTCAGTGACTTGCTAGGGTCCCTTGACCTATCACAAATCAAATCTGCCAGATAAGAGTCTCTGAGGGGGCTGGGAAGGTGGCTCAGTGGTAGAGCACTTGCCTTGCATGCTTGAGGCCCTGGGTTCGATTCCTCAGCACCACATAAGCAAAAAAGAAAAAAGCCGGAATGGTGCTGTGGCTTAAGTGGTAGAGCGCTAGCCTTGAGCTGAAGAGCTGAGGGACAGCGCCCAGGCCCAGAGTTTAGGCCCCACGACTGGACGTGGCCCCCACCCACCCAAAAAAAAAGAGTCTCTGAGGGAGCTGCCTTGTTATTTCAGGTAACTGATAAGACTTGGGAGCCATAGTCCAGGAGTCTGTTTTCAGATCCAATTTTGACTATTTTTCAGGCCCTAAACAACATGAAGACTATTTCACACTTGTTTCCCTATTATGTTTCCCCACATTCCCTGTTCCAAACCTCATGACTACATCTGAACTCTTTTGTTCCCCCCATCTAAATTCTTTTTTTTATGGTCAGTGGTGGGGCTTGAACTCTGGGCCTGAGCACTGTCCCTCAGCTCTTCAGCTCAAGGCTAGCGCTCTGCCACTTTAGCCACAGCGCCACTTCTGGTTTTCTGAGTGGTTTATTAAAGGCAAGAGTGTCACAGACTTTCCTGCCTGGGCTGGCTTTGAACCACGATCCTCAGATCTCAGCCTCCTGAGTAGCTAGGATTACAGGCGTGAGCCACCAGCGCCCAGCTTCTCCCTCCATCTAAATTCTTTAATTCAGTTCATCCTTCAAAATAGTAGTAGAGCTGAAATTGCCAGCTTTCAACAATTCAGAAAGCCTCACTGAATTAAGCCAGGGGAGTCAGGCAAGACAGCGCCCAGGCTTCAGGGAGCTTTCACAGGCCTCCTCTCAGAGTTCTGGCTACTCATCATTTACATCAATGATTTACCTGCTTGCTGCTGAGCTGGAGGCATCACCAGGGACAGATCGACCCTGATTACTAATTATAAACAACCATGGGCACCTTATCAATGCTTATTCACTGCATTATGATACAGTATCAACACTGCTATTCACATGAAGCTCTAGGATATACAGTTTATAGAAGCCAGACAGCTGGTTTTCCAAAATAGGCCATGCTTCAATATTCTCATCCAATCTCAATCAAATCCTACCTCTCTCTGGCTTAAATCCCTCTAGTTCCCACAGAATGAGTCTAGTTTGACTTCTATGTCCTGTGTGACCGCTTGCCACATTTTATAATGACCCACCATTCATGTTAAATCATATGCTACCTATGGATAGCTCAGTAGTCCCAATATCTCTATACCTGTCAAATGACCAGAGGGGTTAAGTGTCTTGTCCAACAATACACTGAAAACTCAGTGTAAAGCTGGGCCTGAAGCAAAAGCAACCTGTCATTCCCGGCTTTAAGGATGGCATCCCTGAGTCTACCCTCCCAAGCCCCCAGTTCTCCCATTGGAAGTGAGGACATTGTAGAAAACTGTGGACTCTAACATATGGTAGGAACCTGCAGACACTAAGTGACTGAGGTTGAAGTGGCATGAATTCTCTATGCAACTAATTTGACACCAGAGGGCCAATTACAACCTGTCAATTAGTACAGTGCTTCAGCCACTATACACTACCCACACCAAATGCAGCCACCAGGCCCATTGAGATTCCTCTAGAAATGATGTAAACCCATTTCTCCAGTGTACACTTCATAACAGTCAATTCAATCAGCCAACCTAGGAATAAACAAACAACCCCAGGGCCAAAACTGGGCCTCTCACCTAGTTTGTAAAGAAAATGTTACTGGCATACAGCCACAATCATTTGTTTATATATTCTCTGCAGAAGTTTTATCTGGAGACTATATAACCAGAAAAGTCTAAAATATTTACTATCTGGCCTTTACAGAAAAAAAAAAAAAAAAATTGGATCTAGCCCAAAGAACCAGGAATTAAGACTCCAAGCAGCCTTTTTCTCCTACCATGGTTGGGGCTGCTCTTACCCTGCAAGTTTAGCAAACCAACTGGCTTCTGAATGAAGTCATTTCTTTTTTTAGCCCTGGTTAACAGGCCTGGGAACCAGAGATGTTGCTTGTCAGAGACAGGCAGGAGCCTGAAACACCTAGCAAGTGATGGTGCCTAATTGTGCTCAATATATGTTTATTGAGTAAATAAAGGAATGGGAAGTTATCCAGTCTGGGCCCTGAACAAAAGTCCATCCTCCCTCCCTCCCTCTGTAGTTTCAAGGTGACCAGTCACACAGGTGGCTGGCAGCAGCCTGGTGACCTAGATGTGTCAGACCTTATCTTATCGGCTTTCCTCCTTCCTTATGTACTTAGCCAGTGCCTACCCGCACAGTGCCCAGGGCCCACTGGCCTGTTGTTTTTATAGCAAAGCAGACAGGCAGGGAGGAGCTTTCCTCCCCCACAGATATATTTTGCTCTCTTTTTTTTTCCTCTGATGAGCAGAGGATGAGAGGAAAATATGGGGACGTCAAGCATGCAGAAGCTCCATCAAGCCTGGTTTCACTTGTTTGTAGGGTCGTTGTTGTTTTCTCTCTCCCCAGGTTTCCTGGGTGAATTGGTCTGAGAAAACTGTTTTTGTAAAGGCCTTCTCACAACCTGACAATTGGAATATTCTGCGTGGAAAGAGGCTGCTGGGGGTACAGTTGAGGAGCTTCTTTAGAAGGCCTAGAGTAGGGGCTGGGAAGGTGGCTCAGTTGTAGAGCGCTTGCCTTGCATGCCTGAGGCCCT
This sequence comes from Dipodomys spectabilis, assembly GCF_019054845.1. Lineage (NCBI taxonomy): Eukaryota > Metazoa > Chordata > Mammalia > Rodentia > Heteromyidae > Dipodomys > Dipodomys spectabilis. The sequence continues at coordinate 10,407,203 of NW_024870681.1, forward strand.
GGGTTCCATTCCCCAGCACCACATAAGCAAAAAGAAAAAAAAAAAGCCGGAAGTGGCGCCATGGCTCAAGTGGTAGAGTGCTAGCATTGAGGGACAGCACCCAGGCCCAGAGTTCAGGCCCCACGACCGGACCCAAAAAAAAAAATAGAAGACCTAGAGTAGTAACAAAGCAGCCATTGCCCTGTGGTGAGAGGCTCTGGCCCTGATTATACACACAATTCCCCCCCAAGGACATAGAGTAACCATGGTTAGGGCTGGGAAGGTGGCTCAGTGGTAGAGGGCTTGCCTTGCATGCATGAGGCCCTGGGTTCAGTTCCTCAGCACCACATAAATAGAAAAGGCCAGAAGTGGCCTTGTGGCTTAAGTTGTAGAGCATTAGCCTTGAGCTGAAAAGCTGAGGGACAGTGCCCAGGCCCAGAGTTCAGGCCCCACGACCGACAGAAAAAGAAAAAAAGAAAAAGAAAAAAATGGTCAGGTTTACCCGCTAGCTGGGATTGAAGTGACAGGAGTGGCAGGAAAATAAAAAAAAAAAAAAAAAAAAAAGGCCGAGTGCATTGAACATGTCACGAAAAGTTATCCAATCTGAATGACAAACAATGATGGAATGATGGAAATGAGGTCTCAGCTTGGCCACAGAAAGCTACAGACCTGGCTGTAAATAAGGATCCCCATCTGTGCTGCGCCCTACCCTCTTCTTCAGATGCTGGTGCCCAATGGTGCTTAATGGGTACAAGCTCAGTGAGCGCAGGGCTTCCTGAAGCCTGCCATCATGTACTCACTGTCTGACAGCTACAAGTTCGCTATATTGAGAACCAATGATAAAGCTCAGTGCTGGAGCTTTCCCTCTGAGTTCTGGGTTTTTCCCTTTGGTTCACTGAAAGTGCTGGCTACCCCTTGAGCCATGCCTCCCGTGGTGTTGTCTTGCTTTGTCAAGGGCTTGCTTTTCTGTCCTCTTATCCAGCTGTGTGGTAAACCGGCTACTGTGAAAGCTCTTGGTAGGGCCCACTCCACGAGGGAGAGGAAAAGAAGCTCTGTGGTTCCCCCCCCCCCCAAGATAATTTTCCTTTGGGCATCATAAATTGTCCCTTTAAAGACCCACAAGAGAGAGGGGGTGGGGGGAAGCGCTGTACCACCTGCTCCTTCCCTGACATCACTGTGGTCTGGAAGGGAGGGAGTTTAGGGACTGATTAGATGTTGCTGTTGTTTTTAGCAGCAGCTGGTGGAGCCATCTCCTCCTCTCTTCCTCTCCTCCTCCCCCCTCCTCCTCTGAGTCACTGTCCTGCCAACAGCCACGGACTGGGAGGAGAGGGAAGCCAAGAGCTCCACAGCCCTGACCTCAAGGATAACACTCTGGGTTACCAGGGCAAGCCCTCCCTTAGTTCTGCTAAGCTTTGGGAACAAAGGTATCTGAGATTCTTTTTTTGTTTTGTTTTGTTTTAAGATAAAGAAAACAGCTCTCTCCAAAGAATCCCGCCCCTGTGCAGGAGCTGCACCAACAGAAAGAGGCAAACTGAGAAGCAATGCTCAGCTACAGCTCCAACACCCGGCCTTGAAACTCTCTTCCCTCTGCCTGAGCGGCTGTAGTCTCGGTAGATGGCTATTGACTCATGGGTCAGAGGCACTAACCACCTGATGGTTTATAGGGGAAGAGGTAGGGGGAGATTTTTTCCATTTAAATTATTCTAGGGAAGCCTCACTGCTGCTTGCAGATAATGCCCCAGAGAGCAACAGTAGAAGCTGCTGCTCCTATTTATCTCTGGAGACCTGCTGGTCCCCTTAGAATTATAAGGGGCAAGAAAGAGGCATAATGATTAGAGGCCTCAGGAGACCACTACAGCCACTATATGGCTACTATAAGCAGTATGCCCACCTTTGGTCCTCAGTTCCACCCATACCTGAGCTCCTCCCATTCCTGGAGTTCCAGCCATACAGCTGGCCCCTCCCTCTCTCCCCCCAGACCCACCTAAACTCCCATCTACCTTACTTCCAATCCCTCAGACCCAGCTGCTACCTAGATAGTGGAGGCTGCCATGTGCTCTCTCTGGGGCAAATTGGCTGCTCTAATAAACGTTATAATAATCTTTCTCCTGTACCTGCCTGCCTCCGCATGGTCCCCTGGCATGGATGTGATGGATCCTTTCAGCTACAGTGCAACAGCTAGGATTCAAAAGGAAGGAAACAAGCAAATAAGGCAGGGGGCCAAGTTATGTCTGAGGGCCAATTTCCATTTGATTTTGCTTAGTCAATATTCACAGAATAATAAGTTACTAACATTGAGCATTTACTGAGATCAAACACTAACTACTTTATATTGAATTCCCACAAAAGTCCTACCAGATATCTAACTTAATATCAGTCCTGTTTTACTACTAAGAAATATTTCACTGGTTTTTGGGTTTGTTTGTTTGTTTATTTGTTTATCAGTCATGGGGCTTGAACTCTGGGCCAGAGCACTGTCCCTCAACTCTTCAGCTCAAGGCGAGGGCTCTACCACTTGAGCCACAGTGCCACTTCCAGTTTTCTGAGTGGTTAATTGGAGATAAAAGTCTCACAGACTTGACTGCCTGGGCTAGCTTTGAACTGCTATACTCAGATCTCAGCCTCCTGAGTAGCTAGGATTACAGGCATGAGCCACAGGCACCTGGCTTCACTGCTTTACTCTAAGCCAGGGTTTAAACACAGGTATCTGGAAGCCACAGAGGCATGTGGCCATGGATCATCAGATGCTGTTCTGTCAGAATAAGGGAGGGGGGGCAGAAACAGTAGACAAAGGCAGTCTATTCTACTGTACTCTTTTAGTTGATAAAGGAGAGGTGGACAGTCTTGCAAGATCACAAGGATTTTGGCTTTCACTCCCTCACCTTCAGGGCTTCCTCCAGAATGTACAAGTGCCTGTTTCATGCAAGACAGTAGGTGGTGGTGGAGAGTACAAAATTAACTGCTCTCCATTTCTTTTTGAGGGCTTTGACTTCCTAGTCTATAAAATAAGGTGTAGAAAATCAAAGTCCAAAGGCCTCTATGTTTCTAAAGTTCAAGAGTCTATGACCCCAGAATACTCAGAACGAGACATAAAGAATGCCATTGACCATTATTGTACTTATAACCTGATTTTGGGAATTGTAATTCTTTTGCACAACTACTTAACAATTAAAAAAAAAAAAAAGAGGGCTGGGAAGGTGGCTCATTGGTAGAGCACTTGCCTTGCATGCATGAGGCCCTGGGTTCAACTCCTCAGTACCATATAAGCAGAAGAAAAAAAAAAGCCAGAAGTGGCACTGTGGCTCAAGTGGTAGAGTGCTAGCCTTGAGCTGAAGAGCTGAGGGACAGCGCCCAGGCCCAGAGTTCAAGTCCCACCACTGGCCATTAAAAAAAAAAAAAAGAATGCATCTATCAGGCATGGCAGCACATATCCAACCCAAGCACTCAGCAGGCTGAGGCAAGCTGAGCCAGCCTGGACTACAAATAGTCTAAGTCAGAAAAGAAAGGGGAGGGGAAGGTAGGGAAAAGAAGGGGAAGGGAGGGGAGGAGAAGGAGAAGAGAAAGGGGAAGGGAGAAAGGAAGAAGGGGGAAAGGGGGAAGAAGGAGGGGGAAAAGGGAGAAAGAGGGAAGGAAAGGAAAGGAGAAAGGTAAGGAAAAAGGGAAAAGGGAAGGGAAGGGCAAGGGAAGGGGAAAGGAGGGAAGGAGGAAAAAAGTTGAGTCCAACCACAACAGCATATTCCACAGTACATGCCAGTCATCAGTAACTTTCAAAACAAACAACAAAAACAACAAGAAGTAGGCAAATGAGTTCTACATGAAGGTCCTGAGTTCAATCCCCAGGAAAGAAGTAATTAGAAAAGAAAGCAATGAGGACTCTCCAGTTAAGAAAAATAACAGTAAGGAATAAGTATAGGATTTACTGTGCATATTATTGAGAGACTAACCATAGAGAGCCAGTGGCTAAAGGGTTACCCAGGCTATACTGTACAGCTGTGATGAGGAGGGAATGGGTAGAAGCAGATGTGGACTGTCTGGCTTCTAGGAACCTTAGCCTTAGGCAAGTCAGTTAATCCCTACACTGAAGAGATGTTGTAAAATAAGGGATGGAGTAAGTCTGGAAGAATTCCTGGCACACAGTAGAGGTTCAATAAATAGCAGCAATGTAGGGTTATTTTTTTTTCCCAAACTAGAGTTCTTTAGGACGGCAAACCTAATCTCATCTACAACATTCCTGCAGCCCCTCAAGAATCCTAGCTCTCAAAGTGCAGAAATTGTGTTGGTTTCCATCTCTTTGTCCTTAGCACCTAGCCCAAAAGCCTGCCTTAGCATATTATTCAACAAAACTGTACTAATGTAGAGGAAGAGTCCTCCCACATGGGTTGGAGTTCAGCAGCCACTTCTTTGTCTCCCCTCCCATCCCCCATCATCACTACCACCAAATTACCCAGTTGAGAAAGTTTCTTGCTGGCCAAGGTGGTACACACCCAGATTAACTGAGGCAGAACTCTGGAGTAAGGACCAGCCTGAGCTACATAGTAAGACTCAAGTCTCCCCACCCCCTCCCAACACCTCTTCTCCATAAAAGAAAAAGTTCTCTTTGAATTTTGAGTAGGAACACAACTTTGTGATCACCTGTGCCTCCTAAGTGCCCAGACACTAATACACAAAGGGATGTATGATTAAAACCTTATTCTAGGCATTTGTGAACCACAGAGTTAATTTTTGGGGCACGCCTCATTGCTCAAGTCAACATTTCCTCTTGGTATTTAAAGTAACCACATAGAAAGGATCACGTTGGAGCAGATTTGTGATCCAGCTGCTGGCAGTCTGCAGGAAAAACAAAACAAAGAAACAAAACAAAACAAAAAACAAAGATGATTCACCAGACTTGATCTCCATAAGCTCCCTGGATACAAATTAGTTAGCAATGCTACCTACATTTTTTTTGTTGTTTTGCTTATTTTTTGTTGTTGTTATTACCAGTCCTGAGGCTTGAATTCAGGGCCTGGGCACTGTTCTGAGCTTCTTTTGCTCAAGGTTAGCACTCTACTACTTGAACCACAGAACCACTTCCAGCCTTTTCTGTTTATGTGGTACTGAGGAATTGAACCCAGGGCTTCATGCATGCTAGGCAAGCACTCTATCACAAAAGCACATCTCCAGCCTGTTTTACTTAATTTTGGTTGTTGTTGTTTAAGTTCAAATATCATGATGTACCCCAGGCTAGCCTAGAATTTGCTATATATCCCACGGTGTCCTCAAATTCACAATCCTCATGCTTTCATCTATGGAGTGGTGACATTTCATACATGCACCATGCACCACCAGGTCAGGCAGGAGCTGTGGAACACTACTTTTCACAATGAAGAAGCGCAATTCAGGACACAGAATATTTCTATTTCTCTGCTAAGCAGGACGAGTAATTACTGAATGCCCCCAGGTGCATGAACATATCCAGGCAACATCAATGGGTACTCTCAAATTCCCATTTGTAGTCTCTTCCTCAGCAGCTCCTCTACATCCTAATAACAGCCAGGATTGGCTAGCTAGTCATGTTACTATGTGCTCAAGTCTTAAGCAGCAACAAATTGCCAAGGCTGAACTTCTAGTGTCCTACTCTTTCAATGTATTTTTTTTTTGGGGGGGGGGGGGGGTCCGGTCGTAGGGCCTGAACTCTGGGCCTGGGTGCTGTCCCTCAGCTCTTCAGCTCAAGGCTAGCACTCTACCACTTGAGCCACAGCACCACTTCCGGCTTTTTTTTTTTCTCTTTTGCTTATGTGGTGCGGAGGAATCGAACCCAGGGCCTCAGGCATGCAAGGCAAGTGCTCTACCACTGAGCCACCTTCCCAGCCCTCATGTATTTTCACACAGTCCCTCTATATCTAATCCAAAAGAATGGCTTCATTCTTCACGCTGCTCTTTTTACAGGCCTCTCTCATCCTATTCCACACATCCAGGTTGCTTCCAACCACAGCTCCATGCCACTTCTTCCTTGCAAGAACTCCCACCAAAAAGAAAAAAAAAAAGAACTCCCACAACTTCATTTTCCGGACAGATCTTAAAAGATTTGATTGGTTTATCATTTTCCCAACAAACAGTGAAAACTAACTTGGGGGAGGAAAAGCCGCATATACATAGAATCACACTTCCAATTAGCTTCAAGGGGTCCTAGAAGCTACTCCAGCCTCAACTCCCTGATGAAAAGCTCTTATATAGTACTAACAGTCATTCACTCAAATATTGTAAGAATCCAGGAACTATGCTAGTGCTCCAGGCTGAAAGATAACCTCCTGACCATCTCCTCAAGCAGTGCACAGGTTAACAGCACCCCAGTGTTGTTATACTTGTGACAACTGTTAAGAATAGGAAGTAAAGCCTTCAAGATGACTAATGAACTCATTTTATCTGGGACCTGAACTCAGAGCCTATATACTTAGGGTCTATCTACTCTACCACTTGAACCACACTCTAGTTGTTTTTTTTTTCTGGTTTTTATTTTTATTTTTTTGTCAATTATGGAGTCTGAACTCAGTGCCTGAGCGCTGTCCTGAACCTTTTCACTCAGGGCTAGTGCTATACCACTTTGAGCCACAGCTCTATTTCTGGTTTTCTGGTAGTTAATTACAAATAAGAGTCATAGACTTTCCTGCCCAGGCTGGCTTTGAACTGCAATCCTCTTACCTTAGCCTTCTAAGAAGCTAAGATTACCGGAGTCAGCCACCGGCACCTGGTGCGCACCCTAGTTTGTCTACGTTGTTTCAGGTAAGGTCTCCTGTTTGTCTGGGCTGGTTTTGGAACAGCCTCTGCCTCCCAAGTAACTGGGTTTACAGGCATGTGCCAGCACACCCTGTGAACCAACTAAGGATGAAATTTCTGAAGGCATTACTCTAATAACAATTGTAGAGCTCTACACAGAGGTGGTGCAGTACATACTTAGACTCCGTGCAATGATGGAATGTACAGTCTAAAAAGCAAATACTGACCACAGCCTTCACTGTTATTATCCACATATACTAGAAATTCAAGGTCCAATGAACATGTCCTATTTAGACTAGCTATGCCACACAAACTGTCCAGCCTAATTTATGCCTCATCCTAGCCTGAATTAGTTCAATCTGTCTTGATGGAAGATACAATAAGACAGAACATTTTACTAGCTGCAAATAATTTCTCTTCACCAAGAAACAGAGTAATCTATAAACATATCTCTTGGTTGAGAGATTTTGTGTTCAGACTTGGTCCACCTGTCACCCCTTCCTGGGTAGCCAACAGATCACTCTATAAAAGAGCTGACATTTCCTTAGAAGGAGACAAGACTTTCAGAGGTAAATTACTTGAGGAAAAGATGTAACTGAGGTCAAAGAAGTAACTTCTCCTTACAAAGCCAAATCTGTTAAATGTGTTTTGAAATAGGCTGACTAGGCTGAATTGGAACTCTTCTACAATTTATCATTTTCTGCATTCGCCATACACAAGTGCTTCTTAAGAAACACTGCCATTTTTAACAAGAAAAGGAGGTATGGTATCCTAAAGCTATCATATAGGTCTTATAAACATTTATAAATTTCCATGCAATCTTTTTTTTTTTTTTTTTTTTGTCAGTCCTGGGGCTTGAATTCAGGGCCTGGGCACTGTCCCTGAGATTCTTTTGCTCAAGGTTAGCACTCTACCACTTGAGTGACAGCACCACTTCTGGCTTTTTCTGTGTATGGGGTACTGAGGAATTGAATCCAGGATTCATGCATGCTTGGCAAGCACTCTACCACTCAGCCATGTTCCCAGTCTGATTTCCATGCAATCTTATTGTTTCCTCTATTTAGTTTTTCCTTTGTTGTTGTTGTTTTTTGTCAGTCATGGTGCTTGAACTCTGGGCCTGGGCGCTGTCCCTCAGCATTTCAGCTCAAGGCAAGCGCTCTACCACTTGAGACATAGCACCACTTCCAGTTTTCTGGTGGTTTATTGGAGATAAGAGTCTCACGGACTTTTCTCCCCTGGGCTGGCTTTGAACTGTGATCCTCAGGATCTCAGCCTCCTGAGTAGCTAGGGTTACAGTCATGAGCCACTGGCAGCCCTGCTTCCTCTCTATTGTAAAAATACTAACTGTATTCCAATGGTTTGTTAATTTGGTATATCACATCTATGAGTTACTGAAAATCTATGAGTTACTGAAAATCTCAAAAATTAGATTCTAACACATTTTGTAACCTAGAGAAATTTAGAGGATAGTTATCTGCAGGATTTTCCTCTTAGAGTACACATAATCTTTATGAATTATGCTGTTTGATGTGACAGTAAAACTAACACTATCACTACAACCCAATGCTTGCCATGACACTTTTCAGTGAACCAAGGGAAAAGAAATGAGGACAGTTTTAGAAATAATAGTACTGAATTTATTCTTCACATCACATTTTTAGGACATTAATTTGTTTTTCTTCTGTGCCACTCCTAGAGCTTGAACTCAGGGCCTCAGTGCTGTCCTTGAGCTTTTCTGCTCAAGGCTATTTAGTGCTCTACCACTTGAGCCACAATTCCACTTCTGGCTTCTTTCATGGTTAAATGGAGCTAAGAGTCTCGTGGACTGGCTGGTTTTAGCAATCCTCAGACTTCAGCCTCCTGAGTAGCTGGGATTATAGGCATGGGCTACCAGCACTTGTCTTCAGGACATTAATATTTTATTGGTGGGTGGCAGGAATTAAAAAGAAATGATGCTCTGCCCTGACAGGAGAGTCAGCAGGGCTGAGACAGAGCTCTGTACTTCCATACCATTATCCCTATGTCTATAACCTCTATGCCACGGCTTTTGGGGTACCTGTCTTACTGGGAATCACTGGTTTAAAACACTACAGGCTCAGAGGCAGAAGTGGGAAAAGGGAGTATAGGGCTAGCCTTTTGGCAGACACCAGATCAATAGAGACTTCAGAACATCTTGCCCTCTACATCTCTTCTCAAAGTAATGCTGCAAATAACCTCTAAGTAGGAAGAGAAAAACCCAAATGCCACCAGTCAGCCCAATGGAACCTGGTAGAGAACAAAAACAACTTGCCTCCTCCTATGTTCCTGAAAGCAAGGCAGGCCAGGGCTGCTCACAGCAAGCAAAGCCAAAGTTACGATGTAGAGATCCCTGGCTCAGATGCTTTGTGACCTCAGGCTGATCACTTGACTTGCACGTGGCCTGTTTCCTCATGAACAGAGGTCGGGCTAAATTATCTGCAATTCTAGGAACCCACAAGACAATTGGTTAAAAAAAAAAAAGTAAAAAAAGCATGAGCGGGTGAGCAAAAATTCCTCCTCCCACCTGCTCTGGACACCTATTCTATGGCCTCCTGCAATGCCTTTCCTCCAAGAGCACTAAAGCAGCCTCTGTGTCTAAGAATGAAGTCACAAGTGTCTAAAATGGGCTTGTGATCAACTAATTTCCTACTCCCCAAAGGCCTATTGCACAATTTAAGCAGTGGGAAGGAATAGAGGTAACATTTCACACAAAGCTTTGTCAAGACCCAGGTTTCCATTAATAGATTGGTGACCACTGATTTAGACTATTCTCACTCGAGGCAACAAATTAGTCTGAAGCTATTATTTCATAACCAAAGTATATTTTTGTACAAAAGATGGCATGATTAAGAAAGAAACAACAGTGTGAGCAATTCCTGGTGCCAACTGAAAATACCTCTGCATGCAAACACTCCAGCATTTAGAGCACAGCACCCCCTAAGAAAGAAATTGTAGGATGCATCAGCACATTCCCTAGATAGTTCTATTATCAATTCAAAGTTTGGATATATAAACACACACACACATATACACACACACCACACCAGGAAAGCCTGTGTTGCTTTCTATACACACCGGCTTTCCTACTGCCCACTGCCCTTTCTTCATTTCCAATACTTAGGCTTCACGTTCCAATGCAAAACTATCATATCATGGCTAATTTAAACCTATTTAGTACCAGCAGGAATAATACCCTTAGACCTATTCCTCCCTTTGCATTTTTGGACAATAAGGACAAGAGAAGCAATTGAACTACTTTAGATTTGCACAGAGCTTTGTAATTTGCAAACCACCCACATATCCATGATCTCATCTGAGCCTATAATAACACAATATAGAAAACCAGCTCCTTCCCCAGTGAGAAATATCTTTCTCCTAAGATGTCTTTCTCATGGTAGCTCACATTGTCCTTATAAAGAGGCCAGAATAAACCACATGCAATGGCACACACCAACTACCATCCTTAATGGACTTAGAAGAAGACCATCAAGAGAACAGCTGGGTGCTGGTGGATCACGACTATAATCCTAGCTACTCAGAAGGCTGAGATCTGAGGAGCATGGTTCAAAGCCAGCCCAGTCAGGAAAGACTGTGAGACTCTTATCTCCAACAAACCACTCAGAAAACTGGAAGTGGCACTGTGGCTCAAGTGGTAGAGCACTTGCCTTAAGCTGAAGAGCTGAGGGACAGCAACCAGGCCCAGAGTTCAAGCTCTATGACCGTCCAAAAAACAACAACAGAGAGAACATTATCTTTCCCCATTTAATGAATGACAGATTCAGGGGTTGAGTAGCCCACTAGAGGTAACTAAGCCTCTGTACATGCAAATTGAGCACAGGATTCTTTCTAAAACCATATCAATATAGACCCTAGTTGTTTAAACAAACAAACAAAATTGCCAACAAAATGCTGAGCTTTCCAGACTAAAGGCCCCGTTGCAAGTACAAAGTATCGTTTAATTGCACTGCTGTATGGGCTCCAATGATCTTTAGAGGCTGCCCAGATCTTGACTCCCACTGTGCAGATTCTGAAACTGCACAGGAGATTAAGTCAAGAGGGGAGAACAGGAGGGACATTCTCTCCTTGAACTTTCTTCAGGAGAAGGGGAGGGGAGATGCAAAGAAAGGCCCATTTTCTAAGAAGGGAACTAGGGTGATGATCTTTCCATTAAGTTGACCTGCATAAGAATGTATAGATTATTTAATGCCGGGGGTGGCTGTGGAGTGAAATAAAGGAATCTTTGTACAATGCCAACCACAGTTCCCTCACTCTTTCCCCATAGTCAGGCATTTCACCCAACTCCTTAAATCATCTAGCTCTAATGCACCCCATCTGTGCACCGGCTGTAGCCAATGAAATCACAGTTGTGCTGACTTTGGCCTAGACTTGTGAATGAGCCTTTCTGCCCCCAAATGGGGCAGAAAGGAGGACATGAGGCCAACGAAGTCTTTTTTGCTCATTACTTGTCTTCGAGTCTCACGCCCCATCTATCCATTTAATCATGTACTGAGCTCTTACCATGAACAACAACACACAAACTCAAGGATATGAAAAGAGCTCATGAAGAAGCCAGATCAGAGGCCCAGTACACCCAGTCAAATGGGTCAGATATAAGAAAGGCCATTACCATCTACACATATTCCACTTCTGCCAGTCTTACAAAGCCCAGCTCAAATCATTTCATTTTCTGAAATAATCTTTCTTCTCTGAGCCTCCTATTTGAGATCCTTGGGCAACTTTTACGAGTCTCAGCTCCTCCAATGGTATAAAACATGGCTAGCTGCATTCCTAAAGATTTCTTGTGGGGGCCGAGTGGAATAGCCTTTAAGCAGTTTTTAGGACATGAATGTTAATTCTCAGGTTACTAGTAACTCAATTTGGGGTGGGGGTGGGGAGTGGTAATTGGTTCTGGGGCTCGAACTCAAGATGTCTTACTCTGACTTGGCTTTTGGGCTCATGGCTAGTGCTCTACCATTTTATCCATTTTCTAATTTGGCATTTTGATGGCTAATTAGAGATGGCATCTTGAGGACTTTTCTGCCAGGACTTGTGGCTTGGAACCACAAAACCCAGATCTCAGCCTCCTAAATTGCTAGGATTACAGGCATGAGCTACTGGCATTATCTCCATTTCTTATGCTACCTGGTTTTCCCACTAGATACAAACACTGTCTTTGGAGGTTTCAAAAAAACATCCAGGGTCCAGAGAATTGGATGCTCTCTTCTCAGTACCACAGCCTCTCACATACATGCAAACTTCCAGACGAGGAGCTGCCCCAGAAATCCAAGAGACACGAGATTAGACAAATTAGCTGATATAGAAAGGGCTGGGAGTGTGACCCAAAGGGTGCAGCACCTGTGTAGCAAGGACAAAGCCCTGAGTTCAAAACCAAGCACTGTCAAAAAAAAGAAAAAGGGAAAAAAGAAAGGTATCTAAAGGATAGTTGAAGTATAAATAGCATAAAGGAGAACCATTTTCAGAAATGCAGAGAAGAGAAAGTGGGACAGCATAAAAGTACAGCCAGGATTTAAGGGATCCAGGCATTGGGCTAACAATTACTATATACCCCAGAATAGACTGAGAACAAGGAATTCCATCCTCCGGCCCGATCTAGAGAATTTCAACTACCATAGACATGGGTTGTCCAGCCAGCTAGCTAGCCAGTAGTGTTCTGTAACTATTGAGCCCTCATCCTTCTCTGGCTGAAGCTCCCAAACCACAGGCAATGAAAGCAAGGTTGTCTTTTCCAGTAGTGCTTGTGCTTGTAAATAGATCAGGAACATTTGTTTGGATCTGCGAAAGGGCTTTTTTTTTTTTAAACCATAATGGCACTTTTAAATCCAAGTCCTGGTGAAAGATGTTTAAGGGGGGGAAAAAAGGTCGCCCTTGTTTCTTTGTCACTCAGCCTAGTAAAACCTGTTTGTCCTCCTCTAAGATCTAGGGCTAGGGGAGAGGTAGCTCCCCTAGGAATGCAACTGGAAGTATTCAGTTCCTGGATTACACAATTGGGACAATCCCCCCCAAGCCCCAACTTTAGAAGCAGTTGTCAAGGCTCTGCAGAGAAGACTGTTCCATTCTTTCTCCTGACTATGATCAAATGTCATTCCTTATTAAATCACGCATAGCCCTAAAGCCATTGGGTCGGCTTTTCAACAGGCCATTTTCTCCCCCAAAGGTCACTCTTTTGGTAATGGCACAGCTTCTCAGCTTGCCCAAGGGCTTGCCAGGAACTCTCATCTTAACTAATCAATTCTCTGGGAGTATGGGGGGGGGGGGGGGGGGTATAACTCAGTGGGAGAGCACTTGCCTAGCATGTGAAAAGCCCCAGGTTTGATTCCCAGCACTGAAAAACAAAACAACTCTCCTCTCCCTTTTCAACAAAAAAGACTCTTCATCTAGCAACCTAAGCCACAGCAGTGTGTTCTAATTATTCCTTAGCCCCTCTTTTCTCTAGCCTGCAACTTGCCAGTCCCTCCAAGCTTCCAAAGATGACATCTAATTTCCTAAATAAATTAAACTATGATCTGTCCCTGCAACACTTGGGAGATATTTCTCAGTTGAGTGGGTCAGCCATCTTTGTGCAAAAGATGGAGTTCCAAAGATGATGGCTCTGTAAGGGCTTCTAAACCTCTGTAATACTAGGAACCGTTAGTGCCCTCCCCAGGGGTAGGGAAGAAAGGCCTGCAGGAGACATGTACCTTAGAGATTAGTTCATCGTGATTGGCCAAGTGAGCTCTGCAATGGATGCAGCTGTAGGTCCGGTGGCAGGAGGGCAGATATGCCTGGAAAGTCTTAGATCTTGTCATCTTCACCATTGGCGCCGCTGAGCGTGGAGTGAACTCCGGGGCAGCCCACGAAGCACTCCCACAGGATGGGTCGCACGGGAAACACCGAAAAACACAGGTAAAGGCCGTGGTTTGGCAGTGGGTGGGTGTGGGGCAGGCTCCACACACTGGTGATGTCTTCAGAGGAAGGACCCTCAAGCAGAGGTCTAGGGCTGGTTCTCAGCAGCCTGAAGGGCCAAGATAAGGGAAACCTCATTAGCAAGGATTCTGGGAAAGTAAGAGAGCCGCATATGCAGAGTGATACAGCCCCTTTCTCTGTTCCCCACACCTGTGACCAAATTGCCCAATGAATGAGAAAGAAGCCATTCCCGACTTGCTGTTTTGGAGACTTGGCCTCAACACAGCACTGTCATGTCCCTAAGGGCTAACCAGCTCATTTGGGATAAGTGACTCCTTTTGCAATCCCTTGCTCAGAAGTGCCCAGAAAAAAGTCAATGAATGAGAGAGGAGATGGGTGGGGTTGGGAGAGATGGAGAATTACAAGAGGGGTGACGTTGATCAAGATGTACTAACAAGATGTAAGTACTGACACTGAATTGAGACCTTTTGTATACTTAAGTAATAAATATTGATGAATGAAATTAAGAGCATATTAGAACTCCTGCCTTTGAAAATTGTAGTGGCATGAATTATACCAGAATATCTTCGAACAGCAGGCTTCCCATTACTCCTCCCAGAATACTAGCAGCGCCCCCCCAGCACACACATACACAAACACACACACACACACACACACACACACACACACGCAGCCTCAGCTTTTTATTCTTGTTTCTTGCTTGTTTGTTATTGTTGGTTTTTTTTTTCTTTTTTTTTTTTTGTTTGTTTTTGCCAGTCCTATGGCTTGAACTCAAGGCCTGAGAGCTGTCTCAGAGCCTCTTTGCAATCAAGGCTAGAGCTCTACCTTTTCAGCCACAGTTCTACTTCTGCTTTTTTTTCTGAATAGTTTATTGGAGATGATAAGCTCAGGGACTTTTCTGCCCTACCTGGCTTCACACTGTGAGCATCAGATCTCAGCTTCCTAAGTAGCTAGGATTATAGGCATGAGCCACAAGTGTTGGGCTAGTTCTTTTATTCCACTGAGAACCAAAGACACAGAGAAAGTGGAAGTGACTCCTAGGGTATGCAAATGTGCAGGTGAGCCCCAAATATGCAGGTGAGCCACAAAGTCTGAGCCTACCTGCCCTTCCAGAGTTCAACCTGCGAGACTCTGGCATCTTTCTATTCCCTAGACATCAGTAATGGTGGTGGCGCCCCATTTGCCTCCCTCTCAGGAGATACTGAGTGTTAATTAACACCTGTATCCTGCTTTTGAAGATGAAATTATATAGAGAGATTGAGGGGAGACAAACAAAATGAGATCTTACTTGGTGGATTATGTCTGGGATTCATCTGGACATTTAAGGGAAAGCCCATAAATCACAGTCTTCTTTCTTTCTCCAAACCTCACTGGCACCTTTCCCACCACAGCATTCAGCCATTCTACTCCTGTACAGTCTGAATGGCAAATGCTACTGCCTAGTACAAGTCTGTTGATAGTGGGCATTAGCCTTTATCCAACAGTGAGAACATGTCCTTCTGTAGCTCTGAGCCAAGTTGGCTTCCCATCCATTGAGTCTCATATATATGTGAGATGTTTAACTACCGAAGGGATTCACACCTACCTATAGGGAACTGGGGATGATCTTTTCCCTCCAATGATACTCTTTTTCTCTTTCTTTCTCTCCCTCCCCCCACCCCCCTCTCTTTCACACACACACACACACACACACACACACACACACACACTCATATATTCATTATGAACCCAGGGCCTTGTCATATATTCATTATGAACCCAGGGCCTTGCTTCTGCTTATGTAAGTTCTCTACCACTTGAGCTACACCTCCACAGCCTTTTTGCTTGTATTTTGCTTTTTCAAATTTTTTATTGTGATTAAGTGGTTACATAATTTCCCAAATTTCTCAGTATTGTGGGATAGTGATGCTCAGTTAAAGTCACAAACACATTCTAATTTCCTGGAGCAAATTATCTATCACGGTCTATAACATTTATGAGTTCTATGAGCTTTGGGATACAGTTATTTCTTCCACACTGGGTGATACGTCCATTTCTTTTGTTTTGCATAGCATCAGCTGTTCCCTCTTTCCCACTTGTTCCCTCCCTCCCATCACTGCCATTGAGTTGCTTAGTTCATTTTGGTTAATGTCCAGTGCAGCTGATGGGTCCCGCTGTTACATGTTTTTCCCAGATTCCCTCTAGTTTGTGTCGTCTTCCTGGTTCCCCTCTGGTGTACACATATACCATACATGTGATCAGCAGCATGGGGATATTTAGTAGTGGTTCAACCAGATGAGTGGAAGTCCTTTGTTTCTTAAGTCCTGTTAATTTTGTCGTATCACCTAACATTTTGGATTTAACATCCACTTATCAGGGAGACTATGTACCGTTTGTCTCTTTGCTCTTGGCTTACCTCACTCAACATGATTTCTTCTAGTTCCAACCATTTCCCTGTGAATAGCATTATTTTGTCCTTTCTAATGGCTGCATAATATTCCATTGTGTATAGATACTACAATTTTTGGATCCATTCATCTGTGGTGGGGCATCTGGGTTGTTTTCCATATCCTGGCTATTGTGAACAGTGCTGCAGTAAACATGGAGGTGCATGTGTCCTTGTGTATTTTGCTTTTTTGAGACAGCAGTCTTGCTATGTTTCCCCAGGCTGGCCAAAAATGGCAATCCTCCTTCCTCCACCTCCTGAGTAGCTGGGATTATAGTATTACCACCATACAAGCTGCACCACTGCTCTTCAAATATGAGTACTGTGGAAATAAAAAGGATATGGAGGTGGGAATAATTACATCAGCTTTGCCGGACCACAGGAAAGGAAGACCCATAAACCCTTATATCCAGAGGCCTTGTTATCACACCCTGAGCATACTTTGAGTAGTAGATGAAGTGAATGAACAAAACAGCTTATGGTAGACCAATGTTGATGGGTGCTAACTGGCTACGGGTAGGATCCAAGTACACTCCCACCCCCTTGGCGTTTCCCAAGAGACTTCCAACTTTTCTAATGTTGTTTGTTTGTTTTGTTCGTGGGGCTCAAACTCTGGGCCTGGACGCTGTCCCTCAGCTCTTCAGCTCAAGGTGAGTGCTCTACCACTTGAGCCACAGTGCCACTTTCAGTTTTCTGGTGGTTAATTGGAGGTAAGAGTCTCACAGACTTTCCTGCCTGGGCTGGCTTTGAACTGTGATTCTCAGGGTCTCAGCTTCCTGAGTAGCTAGGATTACAGGCATGAGCCACCAACATGCAGCCCTTTCCTATTCCATTGCTGAGGACAGGATTCCCAAGAAGCATGCTGGGCTAGGTTAAGAAATCAAGGAAGATAGGGGAAATAATCAGTGCTCAGGAAGCTGGCAGCTATGACTGCCCAGTGGGGATAGCATCTGCACTGGCCCTATCAGGTCTTACACAAACAGTGAGGGAGAAGAGAAACAATGAGCTCAGCTGCCTCTCTGCATGTACAGAGCAGCTCCAGAGTCTGTTTTCTTATGCACGCAGACAAGCTTCTAAATTACACATTTCCCTGGGGTAGAATTATTTCTTTTCTCACTTCTTTCTGTAGGAAGCCTAAAACTTTTCAAGGAGATTTCTAGTTATGCCTATTTTCAAAACCGAATTCCGGTAAGTTTTCAGGACTGCCTTCTACAAAATAAACATTTGCAATTTGTATAAATGTATGTCACAAACATACAACTATGCACACACTTTCATTCCTCTCGACGATGGCTCTTCACTTCATTAAAAAAAAAAAAAAGTCTCCCCCATGAGCCAATAGTATAGGCTGCCTAGAGCTGGACTACAAGCAATATTAGCCTTGGCTGCAACAGACTCATCAGGCCACTCTAGCTCTTTAAAATGAATTCACAGGCATCTTAAAGAGTTGCCTCCTTGTATCTTGTATAACTGGTCCAATTCAAGCTACAAGGAAGAAGGAGTAAGGGAAAGAAAAGTGAAGTGCAAGAACCAAGACATGGCCCATATGACCCTGAAAGAAAGAAGAAAAAAAAAGATGAGAGCCAGAGACTGAAAAAGAAGCAACTAGTATGGGCTGCTTCCTTTTAAGGGAAAATGTTTAAAAGTGCTTTTTGTTTGGTGGGGGAGGGGGAGTCAAATGTGGGGCTTGAATCTGGGGCCTAGGTGCTGTTCCTGAACTCTTTTGTTCAATGACAGTGCTCTACCACTTGGAGCCACACACTACTTCCAGTTTTCTGGAAGCTAACTGGAGGTAAAAGTATCACAGACTTTCCTGCCCAGGCTGACTTTGAAAAGTACTGGGATCTAAAAAAAAAAAAAAAAAAAAAAAGTACTGGGATCTTAGGCTCCCAAGTACTAAGGATTACAGGCATGAGCTATCAACAGCCAGTTTGGTGGATGTTTGGTGGATTTTTTTTTTTTTATTTTTATTTATTTATTTTTTTTGGTTGTGGGGCTTGAACTCTGGGCCTGGGTGCTATCCCTGAGTACTTCAACTCAAGGTGATTACTCTACTTTTCGTTTTCTGGTGGCTAATTGGCAACAAGAGTCTCATGGATGGACTTTCCTGCCCAGGCTCTTTGAACCACGATCCTCAGATCTTAGCCTCCTCAGTAGCTAAAACTACAGGCATGAGCCACTGGCACCCAGGCAATTGGTGGATTTTTTTTAAAAGGAAGAAATTGGACTGGGAAGGTGGCTCAGTGGGAGAGGGCTTGCATTGCATGGATGAAGCCCTGGGTTCAATTCCTCAGCACTACATAAGCGGAAAAGGCCAGAAGTGGTGCTGTGGCTCAGTGATAGAGCGCTAGCCTTGAGCTGAAGAGCTGAGGAACAGCTAGCGCCCAGGCCCAGAATTCAGGCCCCACAACCAACTCAAAAAAAAAAGGAAAAAGGAAAAGGTTTATGAATGCTATAGAACTTATTAGATTTAACATTTGGATTTTGGTCCTTGGTAATAGAACCACGGGGTCCATGAGCTTTTGAAGTCCAACTCATTGAGCATTTTGTGGAGTTCAAATTGATTTCCAACAATAATCAAAGAAGCTCAATACTTAAAAGCCTAGGGGTGTATGTACAAATTAAAAAGCATTTAAAGTGAACTAATAATCCATCACAGTGGAAATTAAAGAGTTGCTACCACCCCTGGCTGGCTCCTGCTGATTAAAATAGAAAGAAAAACTGTGAAATATTATGATTGAAAACAAAGAGCTTGGAACCACTACCTTGAGAGGCAAATGCATACAAGGAGCACACGCCATCCTGGCTGGCCTACCTAACAGACAAGCCTTTTCCACCAGGAGTTATAGTTACAACAAAAACCTTCTGCGTGTTCACTAGGAGAGAAACGTGGCAGGTACACATTCTTTAGTTGAGCTATGAAGAAAGAACTTAGGCATGATCCAGAAGCCAGGCTGCACCACCATACACAGAACCACAGAAACTGACCAGCAGGTAGAACTGGCTACAGAGAGCAACTCCTCCAGACTCAGGACTGTCCAAGATATGCCTCTATGGTATTGTTTTCCTAGGGTGTTTTGGTTAGAGTGGACAAAGACTAGACTAGAATGGGGTTCTGGAATCTCAGAAACCAGTTCTGCTCCTTCCTGGCTGGATGGCTTTTGGTAAGTTCAACCACTGTGACCCTGAGTTATCACCATCTCTGATAATAACAAATAACACCAACCTACATAGGGTGCTGAGTAGTAATGAGATGAGCTAAGTGCTTACACAGGGCTGGCACATCTACTAAACCAAGATTGTTATTTTTAGGTCAGCAAAAACATGCTACTAAAAAAAAAGGAGAAGAAAAGAAAAAAGGCCGGGTGCTGGTGGCTCACGCCTGTAATCCTAGCTACTCAGGAGGCTGAGATCTAAGGATCACAGTTCAAAGCCAGCCTGGGCAGGAAAGTCTATGAGATTTGTATCTCCAATAAACTACTCAGAAAACCGGACATGGCTCTGTGGCTCAAGAGGTAGAGCGCTAGACTGGAGATAGACTTGAGCTGAAGAGCTCTGGGACAGTGCCCACGCCCAGAGTTCAAGCCTCACAACCGACCAAAAAAAAAAAAAAAGAGAGAGAGAGAGAGAGATTTGGAAGTACAAATAGACAAAGAATTTAGAGTCCTTTTTTTTAAATATAGTATTATGCCAGCCACTGCTGGCTCACACCTGTAATCCTAGCTACTCAGGAGGCTGAGATCTGAGGATTGTGGTTCAAAGCCAGCCAGGCAAGGTGTAATAACACTGGATGATCCATGCATATCTGCTAGTATTCAGTCCTTGTTAAAAATTTACTGCCATTCTGGTGATTACAACTAGGGCCTCATGCATGTGAGGCAAGTAGTCTCATTGAGCTACACCCTCAGCCCTACAGCCCCAATTAGTCTTTTTAAGCAAGAGTACTTCTTAGAAAGGGTTGGCTTTCTTAATGGCATGGCCACTAAGCCCAGTACCTCTGATTTACACAACCCAGCAGGCTCCTGAGTCTTTTTCTTCCTCAACCCCCCCCACCCTCCCACCCCCGCCCCCGCCCCCTGGACATTTCAGCCACTGTTTTTGTTGTTGTTGTTTTTTAAATGACCATGCCATCACCCTCATAGCCTTAAAAAGGAATATAAGCTGGCTTCTAAGAAATCAGAGCCTGGAAGCAGTTTCAAATCCCAACTCTATCACTTACTAGTTAGGTGACTTTGTACAAATTAATCTCTCTGAAGGACTGCATTGAATCTGGTAAAGATGAAATAAGATAATAATGGATATAAAGCCCTCACATATGTGGCTGGCATGGAATATCTATACCAGTAAGATTTCCAGAGTGCATTACCACATCAATTCATGAAGGAAAGCTTCCTATTCTATCTTATAACTTATACTGCAATTACAGAACAAGCATTTGAATATGAATGCTTGTGTTCCCAATCATCACTTCAGCATTGGGCTGTGTGGCTTCACTTTTATTTACTTCTATTTGAACCCTACTAATATAGAGATTATCTTTAGAGTCTCTGCATCTTCTGCTAGAGATAAGCCCCAGGAGTGGGGAGCACATGTAGTCTTTTTTTGTACGGCCACAGTACATAGGATACAGCAGAGGCTGAATACCATCCCTAAAGTACAATCCCTCTGCTTCTCATATGAATGAACCCATCTTACAACCTGTACCAGGAGTCCACAAGATAGATACCTCTCCAAGTAATGAGAAAGGAGGTAGGTCCACAGGCCCCACCCATCTAACCTAATTCTTTCCTCCTGCTTCCTTTCAAATCTTGTGCTTAGACATTCAAGAGAACCTCGACTGTCCTCGACTCTAAGATGATCTTTCAAATCGTGGATGCTCAGAGGCTTATCCCTGGCATTCATCCCTATTCTTTGCACTAAAAAATAAAATAAAAGCTTGCCAGGTGCTAGTGGCTCATGCCTGTAATCCTACTCAGGAATCTGAGACCAGAGGATTGTAGTTCAAATCCATCCCAGTCAGGAAAGTCCATGAGACTCTTATCTCCAATTAACTACCACAAAGTGGTAGATTGCTAAATTAAGCAAAATTGCTCAGGGACAGCACTTAGGCACTGAATTCAAGTCTCCCTGACCAACAAAAAACAAAAAACAAGCAAACACCTCACAGAGTGCAGGTAGACCCTATCTGTAATCCTAGCTAGTCAGGTGGCTGAGAGCTGAGGATCACAGTTCAGTTCAAAGCTAGCTAAGGCAGAAAAGTCAATGAGACTCTTACCTCCAATGAACTACCAAAAAAACCAGAAGTGAGAATATGGCTTAAGTGGTAAGAGTGCTAGACTTGAGCAAAAAAAGCTTAAGGATGGGCTGGGAAGGTGGCTCAGTGGTAAAGTGCTTGCCTTGCATGCATGAGGCCCTCAGCACCATATAAGCAAATAATACCAGAAGTGGTGTTGTGGCTCCAATGGTAGAGCGCTACCCTTGAGCTGAAGAGCTGAGGGACAGTGCCTGGGCCCTGAGTTCAGGCCCCATGACTGACAACAAAACAAAACAAAAAAGCTTAAGGACAGTGCCCAGGCCCTGAGTTCAAGTCCCAGGATTTGTGCACACATACACATGCATGAGTGCATGCACAAGCACACACACACACCACCACCAACAACAACCTCGTAGCCTAAAAAGGACTTCACCTTTAAAGGAATGAGGACAGGGCCATAACTGAGTATCATGTCTTGATTTTTTTTTTTTTTTTTGGCCGGTCATGGGGCTTGAACTCTGGGCTTGGGCGCTATTTATCTGGTACTTGAGGAAGCGAATCCAGGGCTTCATGCATGCTAGACAAACACTCTACCACATTCCCAGCCTAAAGTCTTCATTCTTCCCCCTCCCCCCCCCCCCCCACCACCCGGGTTGGTCATGGGGCTTGAACTCTGGGCTGGGTGCTGTCCCTGAGCTCTTCAGCTCAAGGCTAGTACTCTACCACTTAAGCCACAGCAGAGAACCCTTCCAGTTCTCTGGTGGTTAATTGGAGATAAGAGTCTCACGGACTTTCCTGCCTGGGCTGGCTTTGAACTGTGATCCTCAGATCGCAGCCTCTTGAGTAGCTAGGATTACAGGTGTGAGCCACCAGTGCGTAGCTCTTGTCTGACTCTTCTTGAGGAATGAGTAAAACCCTGCTAATGGTGGTAGCAGTGGAAAAGGCATAGGCACGCCACTTCTGGGACAGGCAGAGATAGGCTGACTGTGGAAGGCCTTTACCCCAGGAGAGTTGTCCTTGCCCAACCTAACTAACCAGAATTCTGACCCCAGACCAGGCAGTACTAAGAGGCCCAGGTTCTGTGGCCTGCCAAATCAGAGAAGCAAATGGCAGTGTCTTCGATGGCCAAGAGTTCATGATCTGAGGCAGGTGTACTAAAATTCAGTCTGGGTCCTTCTCACTAGGTGCATTACCACTGGGCAAACTACAGAAGAGGTAACAATAAATAATGCCTATCTCCTGGAGGAGAAAAAGATCAAATGAGATAGTGAAGCATTCAAACAAAGCCCCTCACACACAGTTAATACTCAATAACAGTGATTAGCTTCAATCACCCTTACCAGCATGGGAGAAAAATGCAGGATCTGCTCCTGAGAGGACCAACGAGAAACAGTGTTCCTGTGCCCCAGATTGATTCTTGGTGGTTAGGAGGTTAGGGCCTAAAACAATCCACTTAAATGTTCATTGTTATTTAAGTAGGCTTTTGTGGCTTAGCTGAGGCCCCAATATTATTGCTGTCATTCCAAACAACAAATCGCTCTAACACTTAGGACATAGGAAAAGTCACCTTTACGGTCTGTACTTACTTTATTAATCTCAGAATGGGGCTACTGTTGGAAACTTCTCAGAAAATCCTGTTATGAGCTGATATGCAAGACACACAGGAAAAATCAATATCATCATTTTACAGATACCTCTTTTATAGCCTTGGAACCAGCTGGTACTTCAAATCCATCTAGCTCATAATAAAAACCAGTTTGGATAGCAAGAAGACCCTCTTCAAATACAAACCCAACCATTCATTTATCTCAAGTCTGAATACAAGAGTCTAGTCTTGCTATCAGGGAGATTATCAGTCATATGATAATCCTACATGATCTCTAGGATTCTTTTGGTTCTTTAAAGTCCTTACTTCTTGTTATAAGTGCCTGCCAGTAGTAGAATCCTGTCCCAGAGCTAAGTATCCTCCCATCAACCTTCATTTTGTTAAGACTTTGCTTTCAGGGAGGTCAAAGAATGTACCAGCCTTATACAGTCCAGAGGTAGCTGCTGAAAGGGGCCTGTGCAACATCTGTTAACAGAGATGTATTTCCCACATGGCTAGCCCTTTACAAAACACTTTACCTGGGGAGGCTTCCAAATGAACCTTGCATCTGTTAGAACAGATGTATTATGTAGGAGAGACAGCTCCCCTGAACACCCTGAAACTTACAGGCCATTTACTACATATCAGACAGATGTAGCCATTGATGGCTGACTGTCAAATACATCAGATATTATATAACAGGTTATGTCTACAATTCCAATAAAGGATAAGGCCCCAAAAATAAATACACTTGGCTAACTAAAACTCATCAGTGACAAGCATGCAAGAAGCCCTGGGTTTGATTCCTCAGTACCACATAAGCAGAAAAAGCTGGAAGTGGTGCTGTGGCTCAAGTGGTAGAGTGCTAGCCTTGAGCAAAAAGAAGCTAAGGAGGGGCTGGGAAGTTGGCTCAGTGGTAGAGCGCTTGCCTTGCATGCCTGAGGCCCTGGGTTCCATTCCTCAGCACCACATAAGCAAAAAGAAAAAAGCCGGAAGTGGTGCTGTGGCTCAAGTGGTAGAGTGCTAGCCTTGAGCTGAAGAGCTGAGGGACAGTGCCCAGGCCCAGAGTTCAGGTCCCACGACCGGACCCCCCCCCAAAAAAAAAAAAAAGCTCAGGGACAGTGCTCAGGCCCTGAGTTGCAGCCCCAGGACTGGCAAAGAGGATTTAAGATAGCTTACAAAAACAGTAGCACAATAAACAGATTAAGAACAAAAAGAGAATTTGGACACAGGCATGTATGTGCTTAATTGATAAATAATTACTTACACTGCAAGTTTGGCTTTGAGTTCCTAGTAATCAGAGCAAAAATGGACATAATAGCCTTTCAATGTTTACATTTCCTATAAAAAGGAAAATAATTTCCTATTAAAAGGAAAAATAAATTTTTGGATATTCAGGTTACAGATTTTCTGAAAATGTCCTGGGGCAGGGGGACTCAGGAGACAGTGAGCATTCTAGAAGACAAAAAAAATTCTCGCCAGGTGCCGGTGCCTCACACCTGTAAGCCTAGCTACTCGGGAGGCTGAGATCTGAGGATCCGGATTTGAACCCAGCCCAGGCAGGAAGAGCCTCTCCAATTAACCACCAGAAAAAAGTGTTGCTGTAGCTCAAAATGGTAGATGGCTTGACTTGAGCAAAAAAGAGAGTGCTTAGGGACAGTGCATAGGCCCTAGTTCAAGCCCCATGACTGACTGAAAAAAGAAAGAAAAAAAAAACTCCTTAGAATGTCCCTCTATGAAAACAGCATTAAAAAACAACTTAGTGTCACTTAACGGATTTTTTAAAATGTGTGCGCCTTTCCTGGGACTCGAACTCTGTCCACTGAGCTTCTTTTGTTCAAGGCTAGCACTCTACCACTTGAGCCACATCGCTAATTCTAGCCTTTTCTGTATATGTGGTACTGAGGAATTGAACTCAGGGCTTCATGCATACCAGGCAAGCATTTTACCATTAAGCCATATTCCCACATTCCCTGGATTTTTGATAAAATACAGAAGTTCTACAGGAATCAAGAGCTACATTGCTTTCTGGCAATGCTTCATGAGTATCATTAATCACAACCCCAATTCATTTTATTTTTTTGGTCAGTCATGGGGCTTGAACGCTGGGCCTGGGTGCTGTCCCTCAGCTCTTCAGCTCAAGGCTAGCCCTCTACCACTTGAGCCACAGCACCACTTCCAGTTTTCCGGTGGTTTATTGGAGATAAGAGTTTCACAGCGAAGCAGCTGCTTGGACTTGCTCTGTTCTGAGTAAAGCTAGGGGAGAGGACAACAGAAAGCTGAGCTCACAGCATGGGAGCCTGGTGGACCTGGCCTGAAAACTTCGATGCTCCATTGGTTTTTTACCTGACAGAAGAACAGGAGAAAGACATATTCGGCCCAGGGGACGCATTCCTCCCCTGCATTGAGAAACACAGCCACACCCTCATTCAGCTGGAGCCCTGGTTCACAGCCACAGGCCACACTCAAGTCACTGTGGTGGGTCCACCAAAGGCCAGGCAGTGGCTCAGGAACATGGTTCAGTATTTGGAGCACCAGGATGCTCGTTGTCAAGCCCAAGGTTTGGAAATGCTGCAGCATGTCCGGAGCCAGCCCCTCACCAAGGAGGACTTGGCCTTTTCTTTCATTGCTTGTCCTGACACTGTGCTCCTGCTGTCTTAGCAACCATGATGAGTGATCCCTTCTCTCAGGCTTCCTTAAGAATAGGGCTTGATGCTCCTAGGGTTCCCTAGAGTTAATTTTGTCATAATAACTAACTTCCCTGGGAAGCCAAGAAAGACAAGGAAGGTATGGTGCAGGTTGGAATTTGTGGCCAGCCCCTCAGGGCTTCTAGGCATATGTCTGAGGGATGTCTCTTAAATATAAGGATGTGTTCTCATCTAAAAACTTATTATTGAATAATGATATGTAATAAATAAGCTCTGTCATGTAAAAAAAACAAAAAAGAGTTTCACAGCTTTTCCTGCCCAGGCTGGCTTTGAACTGTGATCTTCAGATCTCAGCTTCCTGAATAGATAGGAATAGAATAGCTAGGTGTGAGCCACCAGCACTCAGCACAACCCCAATTCTGAGTAACAAAAATATAAGCAACCTCCAACATGCTAGGTCTAAATATGAATGAATACTGTTAAATGCTAGCTAACACAACTTGGCCTTGATATGACACTCAGCCACTTGTTCCTGGCTCAACATGCATCTCCTGATTCTTCTTCACCTCTCTGACACAGTCTCAGAGCATTGTTGGCTGTTCATCCTTCTCCCTGGAGGATCTTCTACCTCATGGTGATTGCCTTCCTGAACATTTTCCTCTTCCCATGATGGAGCCTTGAGCTTTTTGCTCCTAAACTCTTGACAGCTTTCTAAAGGACTCCTCCCTCTATTAAGATCCTAGCTAGGCATCTCAAACATAAACATGTCCAAAGCCCACATCATGGGGTAGGGATGTAGCTCTGTGGTAGAGCACATGAACAGAACATGGATTCAGTCTCCAGCAACACAAAAGGATTGTTAAGGGATAGATACGTAAAATATAATCTTCCCCTTGCTCTCCTCATCTTCACCCTAATTCTTTCCCCTTTTTAGATCCCTTTGCCCAACCAGGAAATATCCATTTCTCCACATTCCTCTCTTCTACATTTGTGACATGAGCTTGCCATATAGCCCAGACTGGCCTTACTTAAACTCTCAATCCTGCAGATCTCTCAAGTGCTGGGGTTGGAATGATGCACACTAAGACACCCAGCACGCTTCTATAATGTATTTCCTTTGTCACCTAAATGGTTGGTTTTGCTCCCTTGAGCATATATTCTGTGGAGCGAAGGATCTAGGCAAGTGCTCTAACACTGAGCTATCTATCCTCGCCAACCCTAGTTCTGCTTCTCAACCCCCTCGTGGCCACCTTCATTGTCACCAGCAGCAAGTGCAAATGCCATCCTCTCACCACGAACAGATAATGTGCTCCGTTTCTTCACTGGACTCCCTGACTCAGCTCTTACCTCTCCAGCCCATTCTAGAATTCTATTTATACAACACAATCTGATCACATCTGTCTCATGTTTCGCAAGCACCCGTGGTTTTCTGTCCTAAAGGACAAGGACCTACCCTCCTTAAATGCTCATTACCTCCCTAGTCCTTTGCAAATCTGTTTCCCTAACCGACAGCCAAGTCAGTCACTATCCAGTGCTTTCTCTACCTAGTGATATTCTAACTACCTGCAGTGTCTTAACCTATTTTCCTGTGCCTAGTAAATGCCTGCTCATCCATTTAGCATTCAACCCAAGTAAGACCATAAGTAGAGCCGGTGGCCCTTTCTTCAGGCACGCACGCGTGCGTATGCGCACGCGTACACACACAAAACCCTTCATTTTCTCTGGAATGTCATTTTATTACACTATTCATAAGTCTGTCACCCCACTAGACTAGGAACAGCCTGAAGTCACAAGTAGGGCCCACCCCTCACAGTGGTTTCTCCAGGACTCAGTGTACAACACATTATAGATTCTTGAAGAAATGTTAACTGAGTGACCATCAGTTTAAAAAAAAAAAAAAACACTTCTATATAAAGCTTTTTAAAAAAAAAATCTCCTTACTTACTTTGTCCCTATATCTTTTTTTTTTTTTTGGGGGTCCGGTCATGGGGCCCGAACTCTGGGCCTGGCCGCTGTCCCTCAGCTCTTCAGCTCAAGGCTAGCGCTCTACCTCTTGAGCCACAGTGCCACTTCCAGCTTTTTTCTTTTTGCTTATATGGTGCTGAGGAATCGAACCCAGGGCCTCTGGCATGCAAGGCAAGCGTTCTACCACTGAGCCACCTTCCCAGCCCCCTGTCCCTATATCTAATACATTGAAAATATCTAATTCTTCACATTAGCCCATTCATCCCTAATGGACTTCAACTTTAACACACTACAAAGTGAAAAAGCCAATAAATTTTTGACATCAACTCATTGGGACTGGAGGAGGGGATAAGATAGAACCCTGGGATCATAGCTCGGGCCAGTCACAGCACACGGACCTCTGATTCTGTTACCAGGCTGATGTCTGGAACATCTGAAGCCCAAGAGAAACAAACTAGATTCCTAACCTAGGAGCCTTCACCCCCAAAATGCCTAGGGCAGTTTGAGCTGCTGTTCTAGCACATACTGAGAGATAAAAATGTTAGATTCTGTTGAGGCCAAGAAAGAAAGGGATTCCTTCAACACTGTCTCTCCTCAATGTGAGAGTCCAACCCTCCATTGCCCATTGTACTCTTCAATACCAGCTTTCTTTTATATTTGATCATGCTCAGAGATGATCATCCTGGTTAAAACAAGGGCATTCTTTCCCAGAGTCTATGACCCAAAGAAAGATCTCATCTATCCTCTGCCCTTACACTTGAACCATATAATGAAAAATACTTATTTAGAAGATTTTTAAAATATATCTATATAGCTGGATGCTGGTGGCTCATGCCTGTAATCCTAGTTACTCAGGAGGCTGAGATCCGAGGATTACAGCTTGAAGCCAGCCGGGGAAGAAAAGTCCATGAGACTCTTTATCTCTAATAAACTACTCAGAAAAAAGCCCAAAGTGGTGTTTTGTGTCACAAGTGGTAGACTGCTAGCCTTGAGCACAGAGAGGCTCAAGGAAAGAGCTCAGGCCCTGAATTCAAGCCCCCAGGACTAGTAATAATAGTGATGATGATGATGATGATGATGATGATAGTAATAAGTCTACTCAGGTGCTAGTGGCTCATGCCTGTAATCCTAGTTACTCAGGAGGATACTCAGGAGTGTCACAATTTGAAACCAGGGCTGGCAGTAAAGTAGGTGAGACCCATCTCCAATAAACTATTCCAAAAAAGCTGGAAGCGGTACTGTGGCTCAAGTGGTAGAGCACTGGACTTGAGCAAAAGAAACTCAGGGACAGCACCCAGGCCATGAGTTCAAGCCTCAGGACTAGCACAACATCATCATCATCATTGTAAGTCTAAGCATGGTGTGATGACAAATACCTATAATCCCAATACTTGGACTTTGAGGCAGGAGTTTTTTTGTGTTTTTTTTTGTCAGTCGTGGGGCTTGAACTCTGGGCCTGGGCGCTGTCCCTCAGCTCTTCAGCTCAAGGCGAGCGCTCTACCACTTGAGCTACAGCGCCACTTCCGGTTTTCTGGTGGTTTATTGGAGATAGGAGTCTCACAGTCTTTCTTGCCGGGGCTGGCTTTGAACCGCGATCCTCAGATCTCAGCCTCCTGAGTAGCTAGGATTACAGGCGTGAGCCACCAGCGCCCGGCTGAGGCAGGAGTTTTAAGGCCAGTCTAAACTATGTGTTTTTATTATCCTGTCTCAAAAAGAAAGAAAGATCGAGGGAGAGGGAAAAGGAGAAAGGGCAAGGGAGGAAGGAAAGAGAAGAAAGTCTTAGAAAATAAAATCTGGCTTATCTTCAGAAGTAATTTCACCAGGGAACCTAACCCAAGTAAGCTGGTTTAGTCTCCTATTCCAAGAGCTCAACACTAGGGACAGTTACATTTTTAACTTTTTACTGAGGTGATAATTTCATTGTATCTGTGCTACCCAAACTCAAGTATCTGCTGAGTAAATGAACGGCTTTTGGACTCTGGGCACTGTGTGACCTTCATTTCTCTCTAAATGCCAGTCTCCCAGGTCACAGCTGGGGCCCCAATTAACTACAGACCATCCATCCCAAATCTGCCAATATAATTCTGCTGTTCAGCTGTCAGCATGCCTTTGGCTTTTTTCTCACTTTCATCTCCCAATTCAAATAAATCCAAAACTAGACTCACAACTGTGCCTAACTCCCTGCCTTTCCACAGTTGGAATTTGGAAAATGAACACTCAAGAGTAACATTATATAAAAACTCAACTGCATAGTATCACTTACGTGTAATCTCACCACTTGTATGGCAGAGACAAGTAGTTATATAGGTTGGGCTATATAGGGGTCTTGTCTCAGAAAGATTCAGTCATAGCCGGGCGCTGTGACTCACGCCTGTAATCCTAGTTACTCAGGAGGCTGAGATCTGAGGATCTCGGTTCAAAGCCAGCCCAGGCACGAAAGTCGTGAGACACCAGAAAACCGGAAGTGGTGCTGTGGCTCAAGTGGCAGAACACTAGCCTTGAGCTGAAGAGCTGAGGGACAGCACCCAGACCCAGAGTTCAAGCCCCATGACCAACAACAACAACAAAAAAAGATTTAGTCAGCCAGCCAGAAACCTGTGGCTCACACCTATAATCCTAACTCAAGAGGCTCAGATCTGAGGATGGCAGTTCCAAGCCAACCAGAGGGCTGGGAAGGTGGCTCAGTGGTAGAGCACTTGCCTTGCATGCCTGAGGCCCTGGGATCGATTCCTCAGCACCACATAAACCAAAAGAAAAAAGCCGGAAGTGGCACTGTGGCTCAAGGGGTAGAGCGCTAGCCTTGAGCTGAAGAGCTGAGGGACAGCGCCCAGGCCCAAAGTTCAGGCCCCATGACTGGACTCAAAAAAAAAAAAAAAAAAAAAGGTAAGAATGCCAGCCTTCAGGAAGACAAAAAAAAAAAAATCTAAGCAAGATCATTTGGCCCTGAATTCAAGAGACAGAGAAACAAGTGTAATAGGTGACAAGGCACAGAACAGTGATACAAACTTTTATAGAGCATTTGGAAGAAGCAAAAGTAGAAAATAACGGAAAAGAGGACAAAGGACAAGAATTTACTGCTTTCTGCCAGAGCAATCAACCACTATCAGTGGTTTCCAGAAGTCAGACATATGTGGGATTGGCTCCACTGGAAAGAAAATGCAGGCAGGAACAAAAAAATGAAAAAACCACAGGAAAGAGTGGGGAAGTGGGTGTTGCTATGTGTATTTATTACAGATTTCCCATCTTAAAAATTATGATTTTACAGGCCCCTTTGGAGGGACCAAGGTATTTCTTTCTTTCTTCTTTTTTTGCCAGTCCTGGGGCTTGAACTCTGGGCCTGGACACTGTCCCTAAGCTTCTTTTGCTCAAGGCTAGCACTCTACCTCTTGAGCCACAGCGCCACTTGCGATTTTTTCTGTTTATGTGGTACATGAGGAATCGAACCCAGGATTTCATGCATGCTAGGCAAGCGCTCTACCACTAAGCCACATTCCCAGCCCAAGCAACCTATTTCTTACAAGCAACTAGGTTTGAGAATCCTAGCGATGGTCCCCTTTTGAGGACACTTGAATTCTATCCATAGTCATTCATCCTTACCAGCGTTACCAAGAACGGAAGTCTCAGTCCCCATCAGAGGGTTGCTCTTACTACAGCAATGGCAGTCCCAGTTATATCTCAGGACTCTCCCCCATCTCAGTGTCTACCTGCCCTCTCTCCCATTTGCGATACCTATAGGGCAGGGTCCAGGTCCTAACTCACCTTTATCTCTCTCCCAAAAGCCTGCTTATTGGTTGAATGATTATTGCCCAACAGAACCAAGGTTAAGTTTCAGCCCTATCCTAGACCTTTGTCTTCTCAAGTTCAAATGATTCCTGACCAGCAGGTTGTGTTGCAGTCTCTGCTCTCTGGCCCCTCATTCACAGTCCTCCCAAACAGAATTCCTACAGAAAACAATACAATCTAAGTCATTAGGAAGTTCGATTTCTCTCGGAGTTAAATTTCTTATTGGCTAAGACAAAATTAAGCCAGTTTCTTCTCTACAAAGTTCAGCTCTGTCCACAGCCAGAAAGAGCCTGTCTTGAGAGCCGACTGCAAAAATGGAAGACAGAATGAAGTGCTGGTGGGCTGGGAAGGTGGCTCAGTGGTAGAGCGCTTGCCTTGCATGCATGAGGCCCTGGGTTCGATTCCTCAGCACCACATAAGCAGAAAAAAAAAAGCCGGAAGAACGCTAGCCTTGAGCTGAAGAGCTGAGGGACAGCGCAAAGGCCCAGAGTTCAGGCCCCACGACCGGACCCAAAAAAAAGAATGAAGTGCTGGTGACCTAGCCATATAACAGAAATCAAGTGTCCAAAAGTGAACCTCACCACAGAGTGGCATCTCCATGGACGCCTTTACCCTATTACAGAAAGAATGCTATGCCAAAATTGAGACACGCAAGGTCTAGATTGGGAATTGGTTTTCTTCTAAAAGAACTCTAGGGCTTACCAGAAAAAAATTTTTTAAAGGTTTGGCTTGCATTTTGAACTTTGCCCTTCCAAATTAGTGTTGTATATTAACCAAGTCCTTTTTGCCTGTTTGAGCCTCAATGTTTATATCTCAAAATGAAAACACCTTGGGCTGGGAATGTAGCTTAGTGGTAGTAGAGTGCTTGCCTAGCATGCATGAAGCCCTGGGTTCAATTCCTCAGTATCATATAAACAGAAAAAGCCAGAAGTGGTGCTGTGGCTCAGGCAAAAGAACTTAGGGACAATGCCAGGCCCTGAACTCAAGCCCCAGGGACTGGCAAAAAAAAAGAAAAAGAAAAGAAACACCCAAATAAGTTTAAATAACCAAACCAGCACATATCCAGGATCTAAAATTATAAGTCATTCACTTGCAATTACAGAAAATAAAAATTACAAGGTTAACAGTGGAAGCTAGGTATCGGGTCTCATGCTTGCAATCCTAGCTACTCAGCAGGCTGAGATCTAAAGACTGGTTCAAAGCCAGTCGAGGCAAGAAAGTCCATGAAATTTATATCTCTAATAAACTATCTAAAAGAAGCCAGAAGTAGAGCTCTGGTTCAAGTGGTAGAACAATTAGCTTTGAGCAAAAGAAGCTCAGGGGTAGTACCCAGGCCCAGTCTAAGCCCCATAATCTCCCTCCCACCACATGCACACACAATGATTAATAGTAAAAAAAATAGATAGGATGCAGGTCCTTAGACAGTTATTAAACTCAAGCCACAGATTTTGCTGTGTATTTCCTAGCAACAAAACCAAAAAGAGAAATGAGCAGTTACAAATTCCCAATTGTATGTAAAGAAAAGCTTACTAGTTCTGAATTTTTCCCCTCCATAAACTTTTTTTTTTTTGGCTAGTACTGGGTTTGAACTCAGAGCCTGGGCACTATCCCTTAACTTCTTTTGCTCAAGACTAGCACTCTATACTACCTGAGCCACAGCACCACTTCTGGCTTTTTTTTCCCCTGTTTATGTGGTGCTGAGGAATTGAACCCAGGGCTTCATGCAATGCTAGCCAAGCACACTACCACTAAGCCACCTTCCCAGCCACCTCATGAACTTTTTTTTTTTTGGTCAGTCATGGGGCTTGAACTCTGGGCCTGGGCGCTGTCCCTAGCTCTTCAGCCCAAGGCAAGCACTCTACCAGTTGAGCCACTTCCAGTTTTCTGTGTGGTTTATTGGAGATAAGAGTCTTTTAAACTGCAATCCTCAGATCTCAGCCTCCTGAGTACTTAGGATTACAGGTGTGAGCCACCAACACCAGGCCCATGAACTTCTTAAAGTGGATATTAAGTGAGGTTGTGGCTAAAGTCTTCAATAGAAAGCTTTAGAGGAAGTGTAGGAACAAGTAATATATGCAATTTCAGACACTGTCTTGTGGATTTGCCAGTCTCCCTGTGTAGACTATGCTGGCCTCAGATTCCTGCCTCACAGATTAAAGAAACCCCACACCCCCCTGCTATGATCATCTTTCCATGAAAGCAAATGAAAAATACTAAAAATCATTTCAGTATAAAGAATTCTAGAGGGGCTGGGAATGTGGCTTCATGGTAGAGTGCTTGCCTAGGATGTATGAAGCCCTGGGTTCAACTCCTCGGTACAATATAAACAGAAAATGCCAGGAGTGGCGCTGTGGCCAAAGGTGGTAGAGTGCTAGCCTTAAGCAAAAGAAACTCAGGTACCCAGGCCCTGAGTTCAAGCCCTAGGAGCACACACAAAAAAGGAAATCTAAAGGTGCTGAATATGCTTTCAGTTAGACCAGGCTAATTAAAGGTAAAACAAAACCTGGCCAGAAGGGCTGGGAAGGTGGCTCAGTGGTAGAGCGCTTGCCTTGCATGCATAAGGCCCTGGGTTCGATTCTTCAGCACCACATAAGCAAAAAGAAAAAGCCGGAAGTGGCGCTGTGGCTCAAGTGGTAGAGCGCTAGCCTTGAGCTGAAGAGCTAAGGGCCAACGCCCAGGCCCAGAGTTCAGGCCCCACGACCGCCACCCCCCCCCCAAAAAAAAAACCTAGCCAGAAGATCAGGTAGATTAACACAAACTTCTAAAAAATGACAAAAATATTCCTTCTTGGGAAGGTGGCTCAGAAGTAGAGTGCTTGCCTCGCATGCATGAGGCCCTGGGTTCCATTCCTCAGCACCACATAAACAGAAAAGGCCCGGAGTGGCACTATGGATCAAGTGGTAGAGCACAAGCCTTGAGCTGAAGAGCTCAAAGACCGCACCCAGGCTTAGTGTTCAGGCCCCACAACCGATATATATACATAAATACACATATATACATATAGGTATGTATATATATGTATGTATATATTCCTCCAAGTGGATATTTAAGAGTTGGAAAGTAGTCAGTCTGCAATCTGATGCACTGTAAATGCCTCGGGTTCTGATAGATTTAATTGGTATTTCTAGCCTTCATTTGCATAAGATTTGCTGCTGAGCACTGGTTCACGCCTACAATCCTAGCTTCTCCAGAGGCTGAGATCTGAAGATCAAATTCTGAAGCCAGCCCAGGCAGGAAAGTACAGAAGAATCTTATCTCTAATTTATCACACACACATACAAAAAAAACTGGAGGTGGAGCTTTTGCTCAAAGGTAGAGTGCTAGCCTTGAGCAAAAAGCTCAGGTACAGTACCCCAGGACTTGAGTTCAAGTCCCATGACCAACAGCAACAACAACAAAAAGTTGCTACTTCCTTCTCCCTCCCAAATCTATGTGCTGGGAAATAGATTCCTGCCATTCATAGAAAAAGAGAATCCAACTATTCTTATTAGTGCTGTTATAAATAGCTAGCACCAAGTACTTATGTGCCAGGTTCTGTGCTGGGTTCGGACTTCTCACTTAATCCTCCCATAAATCCTATGTGAGAGGAACTATTATTAGTCCCATTTTACAAATAAAGAACAGGGTTTAGAGAATTTTAGTGTCCAAGGTCACAAAACTAATTATCTAGTTCTTCCTGACCCAAAGCCCAGGATCTTACTCCCACTATAGTGCCTCCTATTATTAATAAAATGTGATTACTGACAGACAGGATAATATTGGTCAGGAAAAAAAAAAGTGAGACCTTTAATAAGGTCAGTAGAGGATATTCAAAATAACAACTGAGCTTTGGGAACGTTTTCCAACCTATCAATGGAATAATGGGATAAAA
The DNA here is from genome assembly GCF_019054845.1 of Dipodomys spectabilis. Lineage (NCBI taxonomy): Eukaryota > Metazoa > Chordata > Mammalia > Rodentia > Heteromyidae > Dipodomys > Dipodomys spectabilis. The sequence goes on from NW_024870681.1 coordinate 10,442,411, forward strand.
AATACTATGACAAGTGGTAGTTACAAAACAAAATAATCGGGCTGGGAAGATGGCTCAGTGGTAGAGCGTTTGCCTTGCATGCATGAGGCCCTGGGTTCGATTCCTCAGCACCACATAAGCAGAAAATGCCAGAAGTGGTGCTATGGCTTAAGTGGTAGAGCGCTAGCCTTGAGCTGAATAGCTGAGGGACAGTGCCCAGGCCCAGAGTTCAGGCCCCACAACTGACCAAAAAAAAAAAAAAATCTGAGAGGAAAAGAGAAATAACTATTTTAAATGTTTGCTCTCTAAATTTCTCTCTGATTCATTCATTCATTCAACCAAGAGGCATTTATCTAGAATACCCTCAATGCCAATCAATGGTTGTCAGTGGTGAACTAGTCAGAAGAGAAGGGAAGGCCTCTGTATTCCATTCCAGTAAGTATACAGGTAGACAGTGTTCCAGACAGTATGAAACTGCTTTAGGCTGGGTGCAGGTGGCTCGTGCCTGTAATCCTAGCTACTCAGAAGGCTGAGATTTGAGGATCAAAGCCAGTCTAGGCTGGAAAGTCCATGAGACTCTTATCTCCAAAAACCACCAGAAAACTGGAAGTGGCGCTGTGGTTCAAGTGGTAGAGTGCTAGCCTTGAGCTGAAGAGCTGAGGGACAGCACCCAGGCCCAGAGTTCAAGCCCCATGACCAACAACAACAACAAAAGAAGCCTGGCATGTTCCAGAAACCTCAGAGAGGCTAGTGCAGCTCCTGGAGAAATGAAGCAGCAAAGACCAGGTTGGGTCTGGTAGGCGATGTTTCTAGCTTCTGCTGGGGAAGGAGTTAAGACAGGCATGCAATGAAGCAGAACAGAACTGCATTTGAAGTGCCAGTGAAGCCACTGGTTAGCTGTAAACAGGGGGAGTGAGTAGCATATTCTGACTTACTATGAAGCCTTCCACAACCCTATCCTCAGCTGCCAGGGAAGGTACACTCCTTTAAAAGACTCAAGCAGCTATCTATCTCCTTTTGTTAAGAATACTATCACTGAGGGCTGGCAATGTGGCTTAGTGGTAGAGTGCTTGCCTAGCATGCATGAAACCCTGGGTTCAATTCCTCAGTACTATATAAAAGAAAAAGCCAGAAGTGGCACTGTGGCTCTAGTGGTAAAGTGCTAGCCTTGAGCAAGAGAAGCTCAAAGACAGTGTCCAGGCCCTGAGTTCAAGTCCCAGGACTGGCAAAAAAATATATACTATCACTGAAATGTGTCAACTCTAACAAAATATCTTTAGTCTTCAGCCTCTGGCTGGCTTTCCATCATTATAGGTTCAAATTCACAATGAGGCCTCTTCCTTTCCCTTTATACTCATCAGAGCACCCAGTGGTTGGCTTGACAGATTCCTAGGGGAATGTTGAGGGAACTGATCCAGTCCTCCATTAGAATCTCAATTGAATCTTTTCCCTTTGCTTTCCCTATCCGAAGAGATCCTATTCCTTGCCATGCTATTTTGCTTTCTTTTTTCCATTTGCTGAAGACTAAACATTCTCAATGTGAGCCGCTTGGCCAAAGGGAACATCATTCACGTTAGTTTAAACAAGTCCACAGTTCGTCTTCCCATACAAAGGCACACCTTTGCAAAGAAGGCCCATAGTCAAATTTGAATTTGGATAATTTATAGTCTTTCTGAAGCTACACTGGAGCTTTGATTAATTCAAAAGAACTTTCTTCTACCATCAAGTTGGGACACAATGGCTATAGAGGTTTAGATCAGTGCTCAGGGGTAAGAGGTGACAGCATCAGAAACTGGATGACTAACAAGATCCACCTACAAACAGGAGCTGGGCCCTCACAATGGTAAAGAAACAATGCTGAATAGGCAAAGAGGTGTGGGAACTTGCATCTCTTATTACATCTGATGACAGGCATGTCCTCCCCCTCCCCATTTCCCCTACTCCACAAATAAAGTCACGGGCTGTCTTTTCCCCCCAAGCTACACAGTCTGGAATACCATTGCGATATTAAACAAAATCAATCCTTTCTTCTGCCGGCCAATTGTTAATCCCCCAGGCACAATGACTGAGTTGCTGCCTCAAAACCACGAACATTATGACAATGAAAACTCACATCTGTGAACAGTACAACAGCTCATCAGCACTACTCACAACCCCCACCCCCACACACCCAGAAACATCCAATGGTACGGAACAGCAAACAGCAGCCCTCAAATGAGCTGGAGTGAAGTAGAGCAGGGAAGGCCACTGGTGTCTTACACTAACTGCTTCCTAACACTTGAGAAAAAAACTACATAGTGCTGTCTAACTTTTCAAAGCTGAAGCTAGTGATCTCCGCTTGCATGGGGTGTGGGTTAGATACGAGAATTATTGCATGTCATATTCAAGTTAATGTTTCTCATTGCTCATGGACCACTTATTAAAAATGTAGGTTCCTATGCCCCACTGTAAATAAACACCTCTGTATTTTTAAACACTACCCTGGCCATGTTTATGCACATTCAAGTTTCAGGACCTCCGCCCTAAAGCAATGTTTCTCCATGGGTCATGACCTATTTGGTTAGGAAATCAAATTAATGAGTCATGACTACCAGTTGGTATTTTTTTTTTAATGAAGTAGAAAAAAAATGGAATAAAGTACACTGCAGGCAGCAAAGGTAATAATTATTGTTTCCTGGAACTTATTTTAGTTGTAGATAGACCAGTACCCAGGTACTGTAAAATGTAAACTTGTTAAGGTGCCTCCCATTCTAATTTAGAAAATTTATGTTCCTGAAAACAGTATTCTCATGCAAGTTGTTTATTTTCCACCTAACCTCAAGCTTGATTCTAGTTCAAGTACAGAGATACTGAGAGGTGGTGTCACTGAAGCCTAAATTGATAAGGCAAAGCCCAATTGAGGAAGAGGATGAGTTCAAGTCCCCCACTCCATTTCCTGCTCAAGAGCCTACCAAGGAGCTGGGGACAAAGTATATATCAAAGGCTCTTTACACAGCTCTCCTGAGGTTGGGCCTGGTTTTGTTTTGCTTTGTTTGGGGGAAGGGTGGGGGGGATTGCAGGCACTTATGTCACAGCTCAGAAGAGTGAAAACGGTCCTGGGAGGCAAACATCAAGTGATCAGGAAGTGAGGGACGGATGCACCCAACTCAGGTTACACCCATCTCCGAAGTCCAATGACAAAGACTAGGTTAAAAAAAAAAAAGGAAAGGCAGAGAATGGTCAAGCCAATCTCACAGGTCCAAAGTCCTGTGACCCCGGGATCAGAAGATCCCTGGACAACATCAAGCATATGAAACCAAGCTAATGAGAGTTACTTATCACCTCCTCCCCTAGCGTGGGCTAGTGAGTGGGTGCAGGAAAGTGGGCCACTGGCCTTCTTCTTGCCCAATGCTCTGGATAGGGAGCCTCATCTCGCAGGACTAGAAGGAAAAGGGAGGAAAGGAAGGGAGAGAAAAGAGCAGTCCGTCGTCTTGTTAGACTCTCGTCAAAGACTCCCACGTTGCAAGGTGGCAAATCAACACGGAGGCCAAATCGCAAAGAACCCAAGAGCAAGTCCTGGTGCCTTTTACAGCCGGGGTCCCCACCCCGGCACTGTGAGAGAGATGAAGGACATTCACACACCTGGCCAAGAGTGAAGAGGTGGCTACGTCCCCTGGATCAGAAGGCCACAAGCACAAGCACAAGCACAAGCCTGCCTGCTTTCTTTCCTTCCTTCCTTCCTTCCCACCCCTCAGCCCCATGCCCACCATCTGGAGGAAAAACACCTGAGGCCTGTCAGACAGCAGGGTCAACTTCAGGCGGTGGGAGACCCGGCTCCCCTCCACGGCAGCTCCCGGGAGCTGATCACTGCAGCGGCCCCCACACTCGGCGGGGCAGGAGAGCTGGCGCCCACCCCGTCTGGCAAGGATGCTGGGGAGGTGCCGGGAGCCGCCGCGAGGCAGGAACTCGCTGCGGTTACCTCGGCCGGGGGTTGGCAAAGCGCTCCTAGAAGTTTCGAGGGTGGCTAGCCTCCCCCACCCCCACCCCCACATACTCACCCCCCCCCAACATCCCCAAAGGCAGAGCCCCCCCCCCCCGAGGCAGCGTCCCGGGACCGTCTCCAGGGGACCACAGAGTCACACGGGACCATCAGACACATCAAGTCCTCCCCTGCCAGCCGCGGGGGTGACGGGAAGGATCCAGCAAGAGGACGGACGTAGCTCCCCGTCCCCAACCCCGCCTGGCTTCTTGGCACGGGTCTCCGAACCCCGAACCCGCGGCCCTGGGCCACCATCGGCCCGCTCCGCTGGGCCGCCGCAGGGCCCCGCCAGTGTTTGTAAACAAACCGGTCACGTGGGCCTGGCGGCCCGCTCCCCGCCCCCCCGGTCCGCCCGGGACCCCCAAGGAGACCCCAGGTAAGGACCTGGCCACCGTGATCCGGGACGGAAGGGCTGCGCTCTCCGCCGCAGCTCAGCCGGAGGGATCGCAGGGCGGGTGTCCAGTGCGGGGTACCCAGAGCCCGCGCTGACAGCGCGCCCCACGCCCCCGCGCTCCGGACTCCCCGGACTCCCCGGACTCCGCTCTCCCGGCTCCGGACTCCAGACTCCGGGCCCCGCGCGCCACGCTCCGTGCGCCGCGCTCCGCGCTCCCGTCTCACTTACCTGGCAGCCGCCTGGCGCGTCCGGCCAGCGCCAGGCTCGGCTCCGCGGGGGTGCGCAGCTGCGAAGGACGCTCCGGCTGGGTCCGCAGCTCCCGACGCGCTCTTAAAGCCACAGTCTCTGCCACTGCCTCGGCGGCCGCCACTCCGCATCCCTCCCGGGCCGGGCCGGGGGCTGCCTTGCCCTGTGATGGGCGCTCCCCCGCGCCTATCCCCTCACTTCAGCACATAGCAACACGCCGCGGGTTGGCCTGGAACGGCCGCAGCCCATCCGCGTGGAGCCAATCAGCAGAGGACGGAACTCCGCCCCCTGCTTCCCCTACCTCCCGCCCCCCACCCCTGGGCTCTGGCGGGGCTCGGGTGCCGGGAGTGCTCGCTGGGCTGCGTGGGGGCCGAGTCTGGACGGTCGGGGCCACTTGGCGGGTGGGGCTGGGAGATTGGATGGGGAAGGATGGGTGTGCTCCCCGCGCCTGGGAGGAGGCTGTTTGTTTGGGTTTAGGGTTTTTCCCCCCGGGTCAAGGCTGGGGAAGAGGAGGGGGAAATGTTTACAGAGTTTCTACTGGGAAGGAGGGGCGGAGCGTGGATAGTCATTCCTACCCCCACAACTTAAAACGCTTCCCATCTCAGAGCCGAAGTTACCAGAAGCAATACCCTCCGGACCCGAGCCAATAGAATTTAATAAAGTAGGACCAGTCCCACCTGGCCTTCTGCGGAGCGAGGCTTCCTTCCCCCCACCGCCCCCCCCTTCTTGTCCCTGCCCTGCGGATAATTTGGGCTAAAGTGGGGAAGAGGTGTTAGGGGCATTGGAAAAGATAAGTTTGGGTTCCCCCAAACCCAGGAGAGAAAGTAGGATGGACAGTGTGATCAAAGGGGAGGAACCTACGTTCTGGGTTAAAGTGGAGCGATGCTTTTCAAGGAAGAGAGGATTCAAAAAATATATAAACTCCTGGCAATCGGGAAATACCGAGAGGTTGCAGGTGGGTGGAGTGGGGCAGAGTCTCCCCGCAGGAAAACAGGTCAATTTGATAAAGAGTGCTTGACCCAGCAAGAGCAGAGAGCAGTTCCAGCCTTTCCGCTAAGCCACTGGAGTTCCGCAGTCCATCCAGGGAAGCTATTTCCACTGACATTTTAGGAAGAAGAAAATGAGAGAAAGAAAAGCTCATCTTTTATTGAGCAGTTTTCAGAATATGACATGCTTCAAAGCCCAACTGACTCCAACCTGCTGCCATAATTTGAACATAAACTCAGAATGGTTCTGGAGTAGATCCCCAGGTGCCTTAAAACTTCACCCTTAAGTCCACTCAGCGGTCTTTAAAATTGATTTTTGTGTAATCAGCTCGTATTCAGTTTATGTACACTATATGGTTGGTTGTGAATAAGATCCCAATGTTAGTTAAAAAAAAAAAAAAACTAAAGTACCTTACCACTTGTCATTAAGTATCAGCCTTTGATTTGTAGTTTCAAGGTAAGTAAAAGCATTGTCTCTGCTTACAACTGACAGTTTGCAAAGTTTAAATTAGCAAATGCTTTCAGGTAAGAAAGAATCATAAAGAAGAAAGTTTAGCATTTAATCTTTTAAGATGTGATAAAATTCTTTAGATTATCAAGAACTTGATTTCTAACAATTCACCTGCCTCTTGGGCAGTTTCTTTGTTCTCAGGTTTAAGGAAAGTTTAGCTCTATAGTAGAACAAGCAAATCTGAGGCTCTGGGTTTGAGGTGCAGAGCATGCACACACACACACACACACAAAACACACACACACACAGCATTGCAAAAATAAGGAAGAATGAAAAAAGATGTGTCAAGTCCCTTACAGCTCTAAGGTTCTGAGGAGCCAGAAAGTCAAATTTGTTACACCATTTCTACAATATTGTGTTAGTGAACATTACTGTTGCCAGATTTGCACTCTCAGTAAATTATGACTTGTTTTAACACTCCAGGACATTGTTATGTTATGTAACAAGATTGGTGGCTACTGTTACTTCTTCAATAAAAGATGGTGTTAGCTAAAGACTTGCCTGAGTCAGTGGTTAGCAGGAAGCGCTGAGGACACCTATAGTCAAGCTGTGTGATTGCAGGAAACTAGAAAAGAACAGGACCACAAAGCTGGAAGACAATAGAATGAGCCAGCCAGCCAGCAAAAAAAAAACTTTTGAAACCAGATCATGTTTTCTCCTAGTAAAAAGAACCAAACATTGTGAGTTGACTAGGAAGAAGGGAGAGGTGAAACAAATAAGTAGGTAAAACAAAATACTAGAAGCTATTTCTCTTTCTTGCTGAATCTAAACACCTTTATTTGCCCTCAGTACCCAACATGTACAGTACTTCCTGTTTGAATTGGACATGTGTGGGAACCTACAGAGAAGAAAAAAACTGAGGACAGTGAAGAGTGTGAGAATAAACATATATTTATCCTGGGAGTTGGGAGATGAAGCAATGTAGAGAGACATCAACAAACCCATTCAGAGTCATATAGAACTCTCAAAAAAGGAAAAATAATCAAAACACTGCTTAGTGGGTGGCTCATACCTATAATCCTAGCTACTCAGGAGGCTGAGATCTGAGGATCAAGGCTCAAATCTAGCTTGGGCATGGGGCAGGGAATGTGGCTTAGTGGTAGAGTGTTTGCCTAGAATAGATGAAGCCCTAGGTTTGATTCCTCAGCACCATACAAACAGAAAAAGCCAGAAGTGGCCCTATGGCTCAAGTGGTAGAACACTAGCCTTGAGCTTTTAAAAAGAACTCAGGGACATGGCCCAGGCTGAGTTCAAGCCCCAGGACTGGCCAAAAAGAAGTCTATCCAGGGCAGGTAAGTCCATGAGACCCTTATCTCCAATAAACTTCCAAAGAAGCCAGAAGTAGAAGACTGCTAGTCCTGAGCAAAAGAGGCTCAGGGACAGTGTCCATGCCCTGAGTTCAAGCCCAAGGACTGGCACACATTAAAGAAAGATAGGAAGATGGGGCTGGGAAGGTGGCTCAGTGGTAGAGCGCTTGCCTTGCATGCATGAGGCCCTGAGTTGGATTCCTCAGCACCACATAAACAGAAAAAGCTGGAAGTGGTGCTGTGGCTCAAGTGGTAGAACGCTAGCCTTGAGCTGAAGAGCTGAGAGATAGTGCCCAGGCCCAGAGTTCAGGCCCACAACTGACAAAAAAAATTTTTTTTGAGAGAAGCCAGGTGCCAGTGGCTCACACCTAGCTATTCATGGGGCTGAGAACTGAAGCTTTTGGTTGGAAGCCAGTCCTGGTAGAAAAGTTCCTCTGAGAGTGAGATTCTTATGTCCAATTAACCTCTTAAAAACCAGAAGTGGAGGGCTGGGAAGGTGGCTCAGTGGTAGAGTGTTTGCCTTGTATGCATGAGGCCCTGGGTTCAATTCCTCAGCACCACATAAGCAGAAAAAGCTGGAAGTGGCGCTGTGGTTCAAGTGGTAGAGCACTTGCCTTGAGCTGAAGAGCTGAGGGACAGCGTCCAGGCCCAGAGTTCATTCAGGCCCCACAACCAGCAAAAAAAAAAAAAAAAAACAGAAGTAGAGCTGTGGCTCAAAGTAGTAACGTGCTAGCCTTGAGCAAAAATAGCTCAGGGACAGCACCTAGGCCCTGAGTTCAAACCCCAGGAGCCAATCTTTCCCAGTATCTTCTCTCACTAATCCTGTGTTCCCAGTGTGGTCACACAAGTAGTGCTACCATAACAGGTCACTGTGTGTGTGTGTGTGTGTGTGTGTGTGTGTGTGTGTGTGTGTGTGTGTGTCAGTCCTGGTGTTTGAACTCAGGGGCTAAGCACTATCCCTTACGTTTTTGCTGAGGCTATCACTTTAACACTTGAGCCACAGCTCCACTTGGCTTTTTGGTGGTTAATTGGAGATAAGAGTCTCACAGACTTTCTTGCCTGGGCTGGCTTCAAACTGCAATCCTCAGATCTCATCTTCCTAAGTAGTAGGATTATAGGTATGAGCCACCAACATCTAGCCAGGGCCCCCCTTTTTTGCCAGTCCTGAGGCTTGAACTCAGGGTCTGGGCACTGTCCCTAAGCCTCTCTATGCTCAAGGCTAGTGCTCTACCACTTGAGCCACAATATCACTTCCAGCTTTTTCCGTTTATGTGATACTGTGGAATCGAACCCAGGGCCTCATGCAAGACAAGCAAGCATTCTACCACTAAGCTACATTCCCGGCCCCCACCCCTTTTTTAAGTATCTTGGAATTCATTCATTTTTAAAATCAGAATAAACCAAAAGAAGTGATGTTTTTCCAGGACAAATGAAAAGAAGGATAAATATAAATGTGGAATCCAAGTCTTCTAATATCAGTGCTTTTCCCTTCACTTTCTCATTCATATTTTATTTAAGGCCTCATAAAAGAGACAATTCCAATAAACAAAATCCAAGAAAAACTAATTTGGAACAAAATACAAAAGTAGTATCTGGTCATTCAGTTGTTAAATTCAGGTAATATAAGTCTAAGATTGCAAATTCACTCTAAATACAATGAGAAAAAATAAAAATCCATTACATAGATAGAACTGTGTTAACAGATGTGTGCTATCTAGACTTAAAGATAACCACACAATCAGGTTGGCCAACACATTACAACTCAAACCTGTCTTCATGATATTGTTAGATACTATTTTTGAGATGTAAAACAGAATTATAGGTGAACCTTCTCTAATAATTCCATATAGTCATCCAGAAACAATGGTGGCATTAATCTTAACTGATTCGATCAATGAAAACCATGACCTTATACTTGACTTGAAAGTTGTTTAGTAGAGCCAGATGCGGTGATTCGTACTTTTAATGGCAACACTGGGAGGGAGATTGGGAAGATAGTCAAAAGGTCAACTTCATAGCAGAACCTTGAACTGATTCACTTTTATGTGCTCATCTGAACCTCCTATAGCACTTGAAAAGATGAACCATGTCTTCCTTTTGCTTACCCCCATCCCAGTATACTAGCAGGTCCTGCCAGCTTCATTGTATAATACACATTTGCTCTAAAAATTTCTGCTGCTGGGCTGGGAAGGTGGCTCAGTGGTAGAGTGCTTGCTTCGCGTGCATGAAGCCCTGGGGTCAGTTCCTTAGAATGACATATACAGAGAAAGCTGGAAGTAGTGCTGTGGCTCAAGTGATAGAACGCTAGCCTCGAGCAAAAAAAAAGCTCAGGGACAGTGCCCAGACCCTGAGTTCAAGCCCCAGGATTGGCCAAAAAAAAAGTCTGCTGCTACCACCCTGAACTGAGCCACCATGCTCTCATGCCTGGAGTTAGCAACGACCTCCTGAGGTATCTCCTTCCTTCAAATCCACTCTCAGCAGCCAGATGGTTATGTCTTCAAAATGAACTCTTTCTGGTGGTCCACAAGCTCACTGACTTGGCCTGCCAGCCTCTCTCCTTGGCTCACCCTGTTCCAGTCAAACCAGCCTTTCTGTTCCTCAGATGTGGTAGGCCTGGTCTTATTATAGTGTTGCTGCAGTCATCCCAGAATCCACTGAGAATAGGCACCAGCCCCAACCTTCCTGTAGTAAAGTAATAGTTTCTACACTATTTTTTAGGGGAGAGTGACAAGAAAAGATCTGTACATGTTCAGTACAGGCACATTTCTTTTTTTTTCTTTTATTTTCTTGTCGGTTGTGGGGCCTGAACTCTGGGCCTGAGTGCTGTCCCTTGGCTCTTCAGCTGTAGACTAGCACTCTACCACTTGAGCCTCAGCCCCACTTCCGGCTTTTTCTGCTTATGTGGTGCTGAGGAATCAAACCCAGGTCCTCATGCTTGCAAGGCAAGCACTCTACCACTGAGCCACCTTCCCAGCCCCTCTTCTTGTGTATTTTTAATCCCATCAATGCAGAAAAATGCATTGATAGGAGGGGCTGACTGACTGGATTTGCTCTTCCATCTACCATTTTGCCTCAGAACACTGTCTCTTCCCATCAGTTCTTGGGTCAAATGCTTCCTTCAGACTACTCTCCCAGACTTGTCAATCTTACTTGTGCCTTCAGAGAATTCTATACCTTCTCCCAACTGGTTTTCTTTTCTTTTCTTTTCTTTTCTTTTTTGGTCCAGTTGTGGAGCCTGAACTCTGGGTCTGGGCGCTGTCCCTAAGCTCTTCAGCTCAAGGCTAGCGCTCTACCACTTGAGCCACAGCGCCACTTCTGGCTTTTTTCTTTTTTGCTTATGTGGTGCTGAGGAATTGAACCCAGGGCCTCAGGCATGCAAGGCAAGTGCTCTACCACTGAGCCACCTTCCCAGCCCCATATAATCTTCCTTTTTTTTTTTTTTTTTTTGCCTGTCATGGGACCTAAACTCTGGGCCTGGGCACTGTTCCTCAGCTCTTCAGCTCAAGGCTAGTCCTCTACCACTTGAGCCATAGCACCACTTCCGGATTTTTCTGCTTATGTGGTGCTGAGGAATCGAACCCAGGGCCTCATGCATGCAAGGCAAGAATTCTACCTCTGAGCTACCTTCCCAGCCCAACTGGTTTTCTTTTTACAGGTTTTTGTTTTGTTTTGTTTTTTCTATTTTTCAGGTTCTGGTAGATTTTTATTAAAGTTAGAAACCTATTTTAAGAACAATTTTACTCCTTCAATGTTTATAGCCCAAATAATTTTCTTTATAGCACATACCATTCTCTGAGATTATATTGTTCATTTATTTCACTTATTTGTGTGTGTGTGTGTCTATCAGTAGTGGGACTTGAACTCAGGTCCATGAGCTCTTACTAGGCTTCCTCCCCACCCACCCCCAGCCCCAGATCCAGGTTGGCCCTCTACCACTTGAGCCACACTTCTGGCTTTTTTGTTAGTCTCTCTGTCTCTCTCTTTCCTTTTTTTTTTTTTTTTTGGTCAGTTATGGGGCTTGAACTCGGCCTGGGTGCCATCCCTGAGCTCTTCAGCTCAAAGCTAGCTAGGGCTGTACCACTTGAGCCACAGCGCCACTTCTGCTTTTCTGGTGGTTAATTGGAGATAACAGTCTCACAGTCTTTCCTGCCTGGGCTGGCTTTGAACCATGATCTTCAGATCTCAGCCTCCTGAGTAGCTAGGATTACAGGCATGAGCCACCAGCGCCCAGCTTCAGTTTCTTTCATTTGGAATGTTGTTCTCTCTCTCTCTCTCTCTTTTAATCCTTTTCCCCTCCCCCTCTTGTTCTTTCCTTTCCTCATTTATCTCAAAGCCATTTGCCTGCTGACTCAGTCTAAAGACAAGATCAAATGTCTCTTCTTGAGGAAGAGTTTCCCTTCCCCTCCCTAGCAAAATTAATGTTTCTCTTCTCAGTGCCCTGAATAGCACTTTATTCATAGCTCCATTACATCACCCAACTTCCACACTCCCAATTAGGCGTTATCAGTCCTCTCTGGCAGGCTCTCCTGGGCTGGAAACTTATCAGATCATCCTTGTATTTTCCGAACCTGGCACACCATAGGCCCTCCCTACAGATTTCTAGCTAACCAGGACCCGGTGGGAATACTAGCTGGATTGGATAGCTAGTACCTTCTCTCAGACTCTACTGATCAATGGATAGCAGCCTTGCTTTCAAGTAAGATCACGTTAAACCTGACACTTCAGACTAACCTGTAAGAAAAAAGGCACACTACATTAAAAAAAAATTACAGTACAATGGAAACTTCCTGGAGGCAAAAGGCTACAGGCTCTCACCTGGTAAAACATCCAGTTCTGCCTACGTGGGGAAGAGTGGCTCTTCCCAGACTTACTGTACCTCTTGTTCCCTGCCACCACCATCAGTAAGGTCTGGTGACATTACATCACAGAGTACAGCCTGGTGCTGTCTTCTCCCAGACAGATCATGTGACTGCTTTGTTTCTGTATGCACAATAAATGCTTTCTCTGATCCCTGTCCAAGTTACTGTTTTCAGTCATGAAAGTGTTTGGCTTTATGCTTTGTAGACTATAGCTGGGGAGGGTCTTATTGGCCTTCCTGATCCTCAACCTGTCTCAACCAAACAGCTGTTGCTATTTATCTAGAATACTTTCTGCATTCAGGGCAGTTTCTAGTCTATCTAGTTATATGTAATTCTCAAAGCAATCTAAAACAGATTTTTTTTTTCCTGCACTTTTATTTTCATTTATTTATTTTATTTTACTTTTTTTAAATCAGCATAATTAGTAGTATTAGAGAGTTGCATTGTGATAATTTAAACAGAATTTTCTTAAACAGGTAAGATTTACAGCACGAGTAATCTAGGCCTGTGTCCTGCAAATTTAGTTCCTCATTCATTGTCCACAGGACCCTGAGAAGCTGTAGGAATATGCAAGTGTATACTCAACACCCAGATTCTTCTCCAATATTCAATCATTCTCCTGCAGTTTTAAAAGGAGCAAGGAAAAAAAAATAAGCCAGGTGCCTTGGCTCCCGTCTTTAATACTAACTACTCAGGAGGCTGAGATCTGAGGGTCACAGTTCAAAGCCGGCTTGGGCAAGAAAGTCCACGAGACTCTTACTCCAATTAACCACCAGAAAACCAGAAGTGGCACTGTTGATAAGTGGTAGAGTGCTTACCTTGAGCTGAAGAGTTCAGGGACAGCACCCAGACCCAGAATTCAAGCCCCACAACTGATATAAACAAACAAACAAATAAAATGCTATGGAATTGAACAAGAATCCCATTCATTCTTTTTTCTCAAACACCATCAAAGAAAAAAAGGTGTTCCACTTCCCTTATTGTCAAATTAGAACTCCATTTACACAAAGTCTCCCCTCCCCCAACATCAAACTACCCAACAAAGCAAAAACCTATGCCAAGCTAAAAGCCCAGGAGCAAAGATACAGAGAGATTAGCATCTTTCTAAAAGTAATAGCAGAGGTATCTAGGTATGCAGCATGGTGAGGAAATACTTGCCTACTACCACGCCTTAGGTCCTGGATTCCAACTTTATATCATCATCATCATCATCATCATCATCATCATCATCATCATTGTTATTGTCCTGGGGGGTGGGGGGGCTTGAACTCAGGGCCTGGGCTCTGTCCCTGAGATCTTTTTTTTTTTTTTTGGTTGGTCATAGGGCTTGAACTCTGGGCTTGGGCACTGTCCCAGTGCTCTTCAGCTCAAGGCCAGAACTCTACCACTTGAACTACAGTGCCACTTCCAGTTTTCTAGTGGTTTATTGGAAATAAGAGTCTCATGGACTTTCCTGCCCGGGCTGGCTTTGAACCGCAATCCTCAGATCTCAGCCCCCTGAGTAGCTAGGATTACAGGTATGAGCCACCAGAGCCCAGCAAAGTCCCTGAGATCTTTTGCTCAAGGCTAGAGCTCTACCACTTTGAGTCACAGTGCCACTTCCAATTTTTGAGTTCATTGGAGATAAGAGTCTCAGGGACTTTTCTGCCTGCACTGGTCTCAACCCATGATCTTCAGATCTCATTGTCCTGAGTAGCTAGGATTATAGTCGTGAGCCACTGGCACCCAGCCTAGGGTCCATGTTTAGCACTGACAAAAAAAAAAAAAAAAAAAAGACAGTAAGTGGCTGGTGGCTATGTTTACATTCCCATGTGGGACTCTCCATTTAATTTATTTTTATTTTATTTTACTTATTTATTTTTTTTTGGTCCAGTCGTGGGGCCTGAACTGTGGGCCTGGGCACTGTCCCTCAGCTCTTCAGCTCAAGGCTAGCGCTCTACCACTTGAGCCACAGCGCCACTTCCAGCTTTTTTCTTTTTGCTTATGTGGTGCTGAGGAATTGAACCCAGGGCCTCAAGCATGCAAGGCAAGCACTCTACCACTGAGCCACCTTCCCAGCCCAGGACTCTCCATTTAAGCACACACACATACACACACAAAGAACTGTGGCACAAGTAGAACGTTAGCCTGGAGGGGGGTAAATTAAAATAAAAACCACAGTGCCATTGCCCAGGCCTTGAGTTCAAGCCCCAGGCTTCACATATACACAGAAAGATCCTTCAAGCCCGATGCCAGTGGCTCATGCCTATAATCCTAGCTATGCATGAGGCTGAGGTCTGAGGATCGCAGTCCAAAACCAGCCTGGGCAGGAAGATCCATGAGAATTTTATCTCCAATAAACCTTGAGAAAACCAGAAGTGGCACTGTGACTCAAGTGGTAGAGCGTTAGCCTTTAACTGAAGAGCTCTGGGACAGCAACCAGGCCTAGAATTTAAGCCCCATAACCAGCAACAACAATAACAAAAAGATCCTTCAGGACTGGGAATATGGCTTAGTGGTAGAGTGCTTGCCTTGCATGCATGAAGCCCTGGGTTCGATTCCTTAGTACTGCATAAACAGAAAAAGCCTGAAGTAGTGCTGTGGCTCAAATGGTAGAATGCTAGCCTTGAGCAAAAGAAGCTCAGGGACAGTGCCCAGGCCCTGAGTTCAAGCCCCTTCAGACTGCTTGATCTTGACTGGGTAGAACAAGGTGGTAGTGGAAAGATGGTGGGATGTTTCAATAGTCAAAATTATCTTAGACTATCTTTAGGCATTTTTGATAGACATTTTCTATCAACCTGTTTATCTGATCTTACTTTCTCTAGAATTTTAAAGGAAAGTCTTGAATTGTATCACTAATCTCGACACACCCAGCCTCTGCAGAAAGCTTATACTGTGACAAAGACCCAGTATCTAAATCTCCTGTAATCCATTTCCCCTGTCTTTCAGAGAAGCAGCAAGTGGAAGATCCCTCCTATGCATTTTGTAAACACATTGTCTGGCTTTCTGGATTTCTCTCTGGGGAGTCCAGGTGACTGGACTTAGAATTGTTTCCTGTTTCCTTAAAGCAAGGATTGGTATCTTCATGTCAGCAATCATGTTGGAAAAAATGTAAGAAAAAAAAATTACTCCTCCATACATCACCTTGAAAATAAAATTTTTTTTGTGTTTTTTTTATTTTGGGGTCCGGTCGTGGAGCCTGAACTCTGGGCCTGGGCAACTGTCCCTCAGCTCTTCAGCTCAAGGCTAGCGCTCTACCACTTGAGCCTCAGCACCACTTCTGGCTTTTTTTCTTTGTGCTTATGTGGTGCTGAGGAATCGAACCCAGGGCCTCAGGCATGCAAGACAAGTGCTCTACCACTGAGCCACCTTCCTAGCCCAATAAAATTTTTTTTAAAAACCCACATTACTCCATTACTCATATTTTGTTAGCAGAAAGGTTAAATTGGTATCATTTCTACAAAGACAATTTGCTTATCTACTTGAAATTTATCTTTAAGATAGACTTGCCCGGGCTGAGAATGTAGTGTTGTGCAGTAAAAATTATACATTAAGTCAGACATAAAACCAGCCAAGAGAAACTAGAGAAGCCACATTTGGGAGGTCAAATTTTGGAGTCTTTATTGTAGAGCCAGTGGACTGCAAAAGGCCAATTACAAAGATCTGCAGCCTCGAACAGGCTGCAAGCTTTTAACGCAAAGGTCATATGTTGGGTGAAAACCAAACCTCAACAAAATACTATACATAAACTCAGCACTAAGAGCAGAACCCCATACAGCTAAACAACACCATGTATCTGCATTTCCCCAAGGGGGGGCCCTCCTGGCCCTACCCATAGAGCCATTCATCTAAAATCCAAAGGATGGCTAATCTCACCTTGGAGCTATATGGACACCCCCCACCTCCCGCTAGTCTGTGTAACCTACAGGATGTCTGTGTAACCTACAGCTCTAGCACCTGGCCAGGCACAGAAATAGCTATGGCTCTGTTTCCCTACTACAGTGGCTTAGTGGTACATTGCTTGCCCAGCATGCATAATGCCCTGCATTTGATTCCTCAGTACCATATAAACAATGGCAAAACAAAACAAAGATAGATAGACCTACCCCCAGCACAAAGATCTATACAGGATGTAGTCCTAGTTGTTGAGAAATGGAGAATAGAAAAGGAAAAGGCAAGACTTAACTGTCAACAGGCAAGGACTATTTATTGCCATCAAAGGGCACAGATTTTCATGCAGGTTTGGAGGTTGGGGGATCAGGCTTATATGGAGCCTGAGAAAGGAGGCAGAGGTTTATGAAAAAGCCATTAGGTGTAGGGAATTGGGGCTTTTCAATGGGCTCACAATGGAATGTTAGCACCTGGACTTAGGTAGATTGCCCAGACAAGCAAGTTCAAACATACCTGGAATGATTTTGCCTGGTGTTTGTTTGTTTTTTTGGGGGGCCCGGTCATGGGGCCTGAACTCTGGGCTTGGGCGCTGTCCCTCAGCTCTTCAGCTCAAGGCGAACGTTCTACCACTTGAGCCACAGCGCCACTTCCAGCTTTTTTCTTTTTGCTTATGTGGTGCTGAGGAATTGAACCCAGGGCCTCAGGCATGCAAGGCAAGCGCTCTACCACTGAGCCACCTTCCCAGCCCTTGCCTGGTGTTTGTAGATGCCTGGGACAATAGGGTGTGTGTATGTGTGTGTGTGTGTGGGGGGGGTCAATCCTTCACTAGCTACACAGTAGCAGAAGCAAGAGGGTCACTTGAGTCCTGGAGCCAGCTCAGGCAACACAGCAAAACCCTCTATTCTTTTGATTGTATTAGAATTTAAACTCAAGACCTTTTGCTCTCAAGTCAGGTGTTCATCTAGATGAATGGTGCCTCCACCTCTGAAAACTGTATCTAAAAAAAAAATGTAATCATTTAGTATAGATTTTTTTTTCTTGTCTCTGTGGGACTTGAACTCTGTGCCGGGGCGCTGTCGCTCAGCTCTTCAGCTTAAGTCTAGTGCTCTACCACTTGAGCCACAGCACCACTTCCAGTTTTTCTGGTGGTTTATTGGAGATAAGAGTCTCATGGACTTTCCTGCCTGGCCTGGCTTTGAATCCCAACCTCAGATCTCAGCCTCCTGAGTAGCTAGAATTACAGAGATGAACAGCTCAAAAGTTTGTTGTTTTTTTTTTTTAAGCCGTATAGAACATTATCCAATTTTATATCAAAATTACCAGTTTTACCAAGCATAGTAAATGGTAGTACATACCTACAATCACAGCACTTGGGAGGCTGAGACAGAGGATCCAGAGTTCCAGGACAGGGCTGGGAATGTGGCTTAGTGGTAGAGTGCTTGCCTAGCATCATGAAGTCCTAGGCTCCATTCTTCAGTCCCACAAAAACAGAAAAAGCCAGAAATGGTGTTGTGGGTCAAGTGGTAGAGTGCTAGCCTTGAGCAAAAGAAGCTCAGGGACAGTGCCCAAGCCCTGACTTCAACTTCCACAACCAACAACAACAAACATTTCAGGCTAACTTGGGCTATATAGCAAGATCCTGAGGGAAAAAAATATTTTTTACTCATTGGCTTCACAAATATCCGTTTTCATTTTCTTTTTTTGGGGGGGGTCCAGTTGTGGGGCCTGAGCTCTGGGCCTGGGCACTGTCCCTCAGCTCTTCAGCTCAAGGCTAGCATTCTACCACTTGAGCCACAGCGCCACTTCCGGCTTTTTTCTTTTTGTTTATGTGGTGCTGAGGAATGGAACCCAGGGCCTCATGCATGCAAGGCAAGTGCTCTACCACTGAGCCACCTTCCCAGCCCTCTGTTTTCATTTTCTATTTTGACTGGATCTTGTCATCCCAGTGGTTTTCTCAGTAATTCAGTAATTAGTTGGGTAAAATATAATACATGCTTTCTATGACATACATTACAAACATGAGTTTCACTTTTTTTGGGAGGGAGGGGTGGTCAGTCATGGGGCTTGAACTCTGGGCCTGGGCACTGTCCTGCTCTTCAGCTCAAGGCTAGTGCTCTACTACTTGAGCCACAGCACGACTTCTGGCTTTCTCAATGGTTTATTGGAGACAAGAGTCTCATGGACTTTCCTGCTCGGCTGGCTTTGAAACAATCCTCAGATCTCAGCCTCCTGAGTAGCTAGAATTACAGGTGTGAGCCACTGGTGCCCAGCTTGAGTTTTACATTTTGAGAAGAGTGTTTTGGAATAATTTAAGACCCTCAGACTGGCTGAATCAATAACAATGCCTCTATATCAAGGAAACATGCAGCCATTAAAAAAAAAAAAAGTGGGCTGGGAAGGTGGCTCAGTGGTAGAGCGCTTGCCTTGCATGCCTGAGGCCCTGGGTTCGATTCCCCAGTACCACATAAGCAAAAAGAAAAAAGCCGGAAGTGGCACTGTGGCTCAAGTGGTAGAGCGCTAGCCTTGAGCTGAGGGACAGCGCCCAGGCCCAGAGTTCAGGCCCCATGACCGGACCCAAAAAATAAAAAAATAAAAAATAAAGTAGCTCCTAAAATAAACAAACAAAAAACCAAACAGGCCTGGAAAATGTGGCTCAGCAATGCAGTACCTGCCTACCAAGGCCAAACTCTTGAGTTCAAACCACAGTACAGCCTGGCTCTGGGGCTCATGCCTGTAATCCTTGCTGTTCAGAAGTCTGAGATCTGAGGATCATTTTTCAAAGCCAGCCCAGGCAGACAAACCCAAGAGACTCTTCCTTCCAATTAACCAGGAAAAAAGCCAGAAGTAGAACTATGGCTCAAGCAGTAAGGCTCCAGCATTAAGCAGAAAAAAAGCTATGGGAGAACAGGAGTTCAAGCTTCTATACCTGCCCAATAAACCAAGAAAAACAAGGAATATAAACCAAAAAATTAAGGAGGCAACTCTAGACATAGATAGAAGTGAAGATCTTTAGTTCCCTAATGAACTCAAGCACCTTGAGGTGTCAAAGCACATTGCAACTTTTAGTTTATTTCTGGCTGTGATCACTCAAAATACCTCTGGTTTACGTGTCCTCATCCAAAAACCTATTTCTCCCTCATGGATATTTGGGACAGCTCTGATGGCTCTGCTGGATACAAGATGAAAGTCACAGATCGGGTTTCAGTTGACTTCCAGTATCTTTTTTCTTTTCTTTTGTTAGTCCCTGGGCTTACCTCCAATACATTGCTCAGAAAAAGCCAGAAGTGGCCCTGTGGCTTAAGTGGTAGAGCACTAACCTTGGGCTCAGGGACAGCGCCCAGGCCTAAAGTTCAAGCCTCTGAACCAGCAAAAAAAATAAAATAATAATAATAATTACTTAATTTTAAAAAACTAGGCGGATAATAATCTCTTCTCTGCTTACCTCACTGGGTTATGTTGAAAGATTCCATGAGAAAATGTCTGGCAAGCTGTGAAGCATGGCTTTGTCTCCTATATACATGTTTACTTTTGGAGCTTTGTGAAAACACGTCTGTGAGTTAATGGCAGAATGGAATGTGAGGAAATGTTTGAGGGATGCTTCAAAGGAGAAAGCTTAAAAGAGAATCTCCTCACTCCCACCCCCGCTAGCCCTGAAACTCAAATTCTGGGCTTTAGCTCTGTTCTCCAGCTCTTTGTTGCTCAAGGCTAGCACTCTACCCGCTGAGCTACGGTGCCACTTCCAGCTTGGTCAAAGATAAATTGGAGATAAGACTCTCCTGGGTGGGGTGCTGGAGGCTCACCCTTGTAATCCTAGCTACTCCAGAGACTGAGGTGGTTTGAAGCCAGCCCAGGGAGAAAAGTCTCTGTGAAACTCTTATCTACAATTAACCACTCAAAAACCAGAAGTGGTCCTGTGGCTCAAAGTGGTAGAGCTCCAGTCTTGAGCAAAATAACTCAGGAGCAGTACCCAGGCCCCGAGTTCAACCCCCTTCCTAACCACCGGCCCCTCCCTCCCAACCCTCACACACACACACACACACACCAAAAAAAGAAAAAAGAAAAAAAGTTTCATGGATGTTCTTGCCCAGGCTGGCTTAGAACTACAATCTTAATATCTGTCTCCTGAGTAGCTAGGATTACAGGACTGAAACCTAGAAGATATTTTTTTTTTCTGGTCCTGAGGCTTGAACTCAGGGCCTGGGCACTGGCCCTGAGCTTCTTTTGTTCAAGGCTAGTGCTCTACCACTTGAGCCACAGTGCTACTTCCAGCTTTTTCTATTATGTGGTACTGAGGAATGGAACACAAGGCTTCATGCATGCTAGGCAAGCATTGTATCACTAAGCCACATTCCCAGCCCCAAAGAAATTTCTTTCTTTTTTTTTTGGTCGGTTGTGGTACTTGAACTCTGGGCCTGGGCGCTGTCCCTCAGCTCTTCAGCCCAAGGCGAGTGATCTACCACTTGAGCCACAGTGCCACTTCCAATTTTCTGGTGGTTAATTGGAGATAAGAGTCTCACTGAGACGTTCCTGCCTCGGCTGGTTTTGAACTGTGATCCTCACCTCTCAGCCTCCTGAGTAGCTAAGATTACAGGCATGACCCACCAGGGCCCAGCACAGGATGTCACATTCTTGCTTAGCTTTTGTCACTCAAGGCTAGCATTCTACCACTTGAGCCATATCTCAACTTCTGGGTTTTTGGGGGTTTTTTTTGGTGGTTAATGGGCGTCTCACACTTTCCTACCTGGACTGGCTTGAAAGGGCAATCCTCAGATCTCAGCCTCCTAAGCAGCTAGGATTACCAATGGCACTTGGCTGCATAGCCCATTGTTAAAGAATGAGGAGTTCTGTTTCTCTCCTTAGAAGAGAGTATCCACATAATTTATTTGAAATTCTCATCC
The DNA here is from genome assembly GCF_019054845.1 of Dipodomys spectabilis. NCBI lineage: Eukaryota > Metazoa > Chordata > Mammalia > Rodentia > Heteromyidae > Dipodomys > Dipodomys spectabilis. Next base: position 10,463,479 of record NW_024870681.1, read on the forward strand.
AGAGACTGATCTATGCCTTAAACCTTTGTTTTTCCACTCACCAAGTCACGACAATTCAATATGTGGAAATTCTTTTAACTGTAGTTTTCAGATTCAAACCATAATTGGGTCTAGGGAGACCTCTTGTGGTTAAAAAGGACTATAACTGGCCAGCCACAAGCTCGTAATTTAAGTGGCTGACATTACTAATTAGTAGTGTGGCTCTCAGTCAGGAGCATTTTACATCCCTATCACCTCCACCCACCCAGCCTCAGGAGATGTGGCAATACCTGTAGACATTCTTGGTTGTCTTAATAATGGAGAGATGATGCTACTTCATCTAGTAAAGAGAGGCCAAGCTGGGGGCCCATGCCTGTAATACTAGCTATTCAGGAGGCTGAGATCTGATCAAAGCCAGCCTCGGCAGGAAAGTCAGTGAGACTCTTATCTCCAATTAACCACCAGAAAACCGGAAGTGGCACTGTGGCTCAAATGGTAGAGCACTAGCCTTGAGCTGAAGAGCTGAGGGACAGCTCCTAAGCCCAGAGTTCAAACTCCATGATCGACATTAAAAAAAAAAAAAAAGAGTGGGCTGGGAAGGTGGCTCAGTGGTAAAGCGCTCGCCTTGCATGCATGAGGCCCTGGGTTCGATTCCTCAGCACCACATAAGCAAAAAGAAAAAAGCTGGAAGTGGCGCTGTGGCTCAAGTGGTAGAGCGCTAGCCTTGAGCTGAAGAGCTGAGGGACAGCGCCCAGGCCCAGAGTTCAGGCCCCACAACCAGACCCCCCCAAAAAAAAGAAAAAGAAAGAAAGAAAGAAAGAAAGAAAGAAAGAAAGAAAGAAAGAAAGAAAGAAAGAAAGAAAGAAAGAAAGAAAGAAAGAAAGAGCAAAACCGAAGTGACAATGTCCAGACTCTGAGTTATAACCCAAGTACTGGTACAAAGAAAAAGCAGGAGAGGGCTGGGAAGGTGGCTCAATGGTACAATGTTTGCCTAGCATGCATGAAGCCCTGGGTTTGATTCCTCAGTACCACATAAGCAGAAAAAGCTGGAAGGGTGCTGTGGCTCAGGTGGTAGAGCGCTAGCCTTGAGCTGAAGAGCAGAGGAACAGTGCCCAGGCCCAGAGTTCAGGCCCCATGACTGGCAAAAAAGAAAAAAAGAAAAGCAGGAGAGTTGATATGAATAAAGATTCATTGTACTAAAAAAATGACATGCTAATTTGAAACCCTTTCGTACAACTACTTAAAGATCATTTTAAAACTTAAAAAAAAAAGTGAGCACTGGTAGCTCACGTCTGCAATCCTACTTACTCAGGAGGCTGAAATCTGAGGATCCAAGCCAGTCAGGGCAAGAAAGTACGTGAATGAGACTCGTATCTCCAGTTAACCAGCAGAAAACCAGAAGTGGTGCTGACGCTTAAAGTGTAGAGTACTAGCCTTGAGCTGAAGAGCTCAGGGACAGCACCCAGGCCCTAAGTTCAAGCCCCCTGACTGATAAATAGATAGGTAGATAGATAGATAGATAGATAATAGATGTTGTTGAAATAGTGTGCTTGCCCACCAACTGTGAGGCCCAGAGTTCAAACCCTAGTATCACCAAAAGATTAAAAAAAATTGTTGTAAGTTGCAGAGATCAAACCAAGAAGGCTTTCACAGCATGCAAGATCCAGAGGAAGATGGGCGCTGGTGGCTCACCTCTGTGATCCTATTCTACTCAGGAGGCTGAGATCTGAGGAGCCCGATTTGAAGTCACCCCAGGCAAGAACATTCACGACACTCTTATCTTCAATTAACCAGTAAAAAGCTGAAAGTGGAGGCATTATGGCCCAAGTAGTAGAGTGCTAGCCTTGAATAAAAAGCCTAAGGGACAGCTCCTAGGGCCTGGGTACAAGCTCTAGTACCAGCGCGCCCCCTCCCCCCAATTTAAATACATACATACATATATACAAACAAACATAAAAACAGATATATGCACATACATATATTTTATCTTCATGTGAGTGGGGCTTGCCAGTCCTGGGGCTTGAACTCAGGGCCTGGGCACTGACCCTTAGCTTCTTTTGCTCAAGGCTAGTGCTCTACTACTAGAGCCGCAGAGCTACTTCAGCTTTTTTGGTGGTTTGTGGTGATATGACTCTCAGGGACTTTCCTGCTTGAAAGATTGACTCCTGCCTTCTTCCTCCAGGTCACACAAGACACCACACAAACAGGCTTGACCACCTGCCTGTCCGCAGGCAGTTTATTCCAACGCTTGGGTGAAAGTTCCCATCATCCCAGGTAGGACATTCTACTCTGGACCTAGCTCCTGTGCAGTAATTACAGCCCGATTTTACTCTGTTAAGCCTCATATAAACCCAGCCCCCAAATCCAGTCTCTTGTACAGTCTTCAAACCCACAGGATGGTCTGTGCCCATTGCTGGCAAAAAAACAGTCCTAACCTGTTGACGATTGAGTCTGACCTATTTCTTCTCCGTTCTCCCCAATTTTCCTAACACTGCTCAAGCTAGCTTTAAACCATGATCTTCAGATCTTAGCTTCCGAAGTAGCTAGATTATAGACGTAGTGTCTGGCTCATATAATTCATCTTTTTTTTTTTCCTTGTTGGTCATGGGGCAAGATGATTATGAGTCTGAAACCAGGCTACATAGAAAGACCCACAAAAAAAGAAGAGGAGGAGGAAGAGGAGGAGGAGGAGGGAGGGTGGAGAGGGAGGGGGATGGGGAGGAGGGAGGAAAAAGAAGGGGAGAAGGAAGAGGAAGAGGAGGAAGAGGGGGAGGATGAGAAGGAGGAAAATGAGGAGGAGGGGAGGAGGGAGGGAGGAGGAGAAGGAAGGAGAAGAGAAGGAGGAGGGAAGGTGGAGAAGGAGGAGGACGGAGGGAGGAGGAGGGAGGAGGAAGAAGAGGAGAAGGAAGAAGAGGAGGAGGGAAGAGGAGGAGGAGGAGGGAAGAGGAGGAAGAGAAGGAGGAGGAGAAAGAGGAATAGAAAGAGGAGGAGGGAAGAGGAAGAAGAGTAGGGAAAAGGAAGAAGAGGAGGAGGAGGTAGAGGAAGAGGAGGAGAAGGAGAAGAGGAGGAGGAGGAAGGGGAGGAGGAAGAAAGGAAGGAAGAATGAAGAAAGGAAGGAAATGAATGAAGAAAGGAAGGAAGGGATGGTATGGAGAAACTAAGGAGGAGGCAACAATGCTTGATAAGAAAGGTGGCTCATGACTGTAATCCTAGCTACTCAGGAGGCTGAGATCTGAAGGTTGCAGTTCAAAGCCAGCCTGGGCAGGAAAGACCCTGAGACTCCTATCTCCAATAAACCACCAGAAAACCGGAAGTGGCGCTGTAGCTCAAGGGGTAGAGCGCTCGCCTTGAGCTGAAGAGCTGAGGGACAGCGCCCAGGCCCAGAGTTCAAGACCCAAGACCGACAAAAGTAAGAAAGAAAGAAATGTACTCACTATTTTGCCCATGTAATTGTAACCCCTCTGTATGATATTTTCACAATAATAAAAAAGAAAAAGAAAAAAAAGAAAAAAATCACTTTATGACAAATTTCTTTTTGCTGTGTATTTCTTACCCTTTCTTGGTGTTTGACTTTTCAAACAAGGGCATTCTAGATCTAGAGTGACAACTTCCTCTATCTTGTCTATATCACATTTCATAAGATTTGCTTTTTCAATTCCACTTCACCACAAGGTCAACGCTTTAACCACAGCGCAAGCAATTTAGCCTCTGAAAACAATGCTTTATTCAATTTCAGACTGTTCAACACAGTCATCACAGTGAAAAACATCAACAAGCATTTCCTACTACCTTCTTAGCTTTAGGCTCTAAGGTGAACCTACTGTCATTTTTGTTTGATAAAATCTCAATACCTGCAACTCAACCCAAGGATTGACATCATTGTTCCAAACCTATTTTGCAATCTGAAAATCAGCTTTTAAATTAGTCATGAAGTTCATTATCAAGAAAGAAGAGTAGCTCATGTTCCAGGCAGAAATTGATTTGAAAGTGGGTCTTCAGCTAAAGCTTGCAATATGTAAATTCACCTAGTTACCACATATTTTCCTGGGACTTTCTATGTTCAAGCGCTTTTTACGTTCTAAGCTCTAAGATCTAGACATGAACAAAACAAAGTCCTTATTCTTATGTAGTTTATATCCTGGTGGTAGAAGACATGATAAATAAGCAAATATATGCAAATATACTATCATGGGTTGAGGATGAAAATAAAACAGATAAGAGAAGAAACAATGGAAGAGGAAGGAGGAGGGAGAGGAAGAAGAAGGAGAAAAAGAGAGGACTTCTGTTATTTTGTTGGCACAAGGTTTCAATATGTTGCCCAGGCTGGTCAGGACTTTAGATAATGTTTCTGCCTCTGTCTCCCAAGTGCTAGGATTACAGGGTACACCACAACACTGGCCTTTTGTTTAACATTGTTTGTTTTTTTAAACTATTTTTGCCATACACTGATAGTACACTGTGATAACTCCATACATGTGCACAGTATTCTTTGAACAAGTTCACCTCTCTATTGTATTCCCTTAGCCCTTTCTCTCTTTTCTGTCTCTTTTCTTTTTTGGGGGGGAGAGAGGAGAGAATACTAGGATTTGAACTCAGAGCTTACTGCTTGCTAGGTAGACTTTCAACTACTTAAGCCACACACTCCGACTAATATTCCTAAGTAGACTACTTTGGCTGTTAGATTGAGAACAAATTTAAGAAGGAAAGAAGCAGGGAGGGCTTTTGCTGTAGTGAGGGAGATGATAGCTTCTATTAAGTTTGTAGCATGGGAGGAAGTAAGAACAGATCTGATTTGGGATATGTTTTGAAGAAAGAGCTGGCAGAGTCTTTTGATGGAACTGGGCTATAAGAAAAGAGAATCCAGCTGGGTGCTGGTGGCTCATGCCTGCAATCCTAGCTACTCAGGAGGCTGAGATCTGAGGATTGCAGGTCAAAGCCAGCCCCGGCAGGAAAGTCCATGAGAATTTTATCTCCAATAAACCACCAGAAAACCGGAAGTGGTGCTTTGGCTCATGTGGTAGAGTGTTCGCCTTGAGCTGAAGAGGGCAGGGATAGTATCCAGACTCAGAGTTCAAGCCCCACGACCAACAGGAAAAAGGAAGGAAGGAAGGAAGGAAGGAAGGAAGGAAGGAAGGAAGGAAGGAAGGAAGGAAGGAAGGAAGGAAAGAACGAACAAACGAACGAAAGAAAAGAGAAGAGAATCCATTGTGATTCTAAGTTTTCAGATTTTTTTTCTTTGGCAGCACTGAGATTTGAACTCATGACCTTGCATTTGCTAAACAGGCATTCTATCCTTTAAGCCAGGATGACTTCAGCCCCTAAGTTTTCAGGCCTGAGCAGAAATTGAACTCAGGTCTTCTGCACAAACTTGTTAACATAATAGATCATTCAGAAAATTCAGCAGGAGGGGCTGGGAAGGTGGCTCAGTGGTAGAGCACTTGCCTTGCATGCCTGAGGCCCTGGGTTCGATTCCTCAGCACCACATAAGCAAAAAGAAAAAAGCCGGAAGTAGCGCTGTGGGTCTAGTGGTAGAGCACTAGCCTTGAGCTGAAGAGCTGAAGGACAGCACCCAGGCCCAGACTTCAGGCCCCACGACTGGACCAAAAAAAAAAAAAAAGAAAAAAAGAAAATTCAGCAGGAGTTACTTCTTCAAACCTCAAGTCAATAACTTCAAGTTTAGGAGCTACTACATATGATAACGCTTTTATTTATTTATTTATGTATTTATTATTGAGTCAGTCTTTCTACCTAACAATGGCAAGGAAACGTAGATTTACTGCTTTGATATTGGGTGATGAAAGCATGCTGCAACTTCTGTCATCCTAGTATGAAAAAAACAATTCAAAAACTTTCCAAGGGCTGGGAAGGTGGCTCAGTGGTGTTTGCCTTGTATGCAAGAGGCCCTGGGTTCAATTCCTCAGCACTACATAAGCAGAAAAAGTCGGAAGTGGAGCTGTGGCTCAAGTGGTAGAGAGCTAGCCTTGAACTGAAGAGCTCAGGGACAGCACCCAGGCCCAGAGTTCAAGCCCCACAACCGAACAAAAAAGAAACTTGCCAAGCCAGGCGTGTGTGGCTCATGACTATAATCCTAGCTAAGCAGGTGGGTGAGATCTGAGGATTGCAGTTCAAAGCCAGCCCAGGCAAGAAAGTCTCTGAGACTCTTATCTCCAATTAACCACTAGAAAACTGGAAGTGGCACTGTGGCTCAAATGGTAGAGCGCTTGCCTTGAGCTGAAGAGCTGAGGGACAGCGCCCAGGCCCAGAGTTCAAGACCCATGACCAAACAACAACAACAACAACAAAAACTTTCCAAAGGAGTGTGAATAATCATCAGTAAATGATGCTAAAAACTTAAAGATGGGGGCTAGGAAGGTGGCTGGGCGGTAGAGTGCTTGCCTTGCATGCATGTGGCCCTGGGCCTGATTCTTCAGCACCACATAAGCAAAAAAAGCCAGAAGTGGTGCTGAGGCTCAAGTGATAGAGCACTAGCCTTGAGCTGAAGAGCTGAGGGACAGAGCCCAGGCCCAGAGTTCAGGCTCCATGACCAACAAAACAAAACAAAACAAAAAACTTAAAGATGAGACAGGAGCATCCTTTCTTTCTTTCTTTCTTTCTTTCTTTCTTTTGCCATTCCTAGGACTTGAACTCAGGGCCTTGGCACTGTCCCTGAGCTTCTTTTGCTCAAAGTTAGTGCTTTACCATTTGAGCCATAGCACCACTTCCAGCTTTTTCTGTTTATGTGGTGCTGAGGAATCAAACCCAAGGCTTCATGCATGCTAGGCAAGCACTCTACCACTGAGCCACCTTCCCAGCCTCCCTCCTCTTTATCTCTTTTTTCTTCCCCTCTGTCTCTTCAAGCCTCCTTGTCATGTGGGCCAACACTTTGCTCTCCTGCCCCAATAAACTCTTTTTTGCCTGAACCATGTAGCAGTTTCGTTTCATCCAATCTTACATCTGCCTGGGCTGGCAGTTTTCAGCCTCCTGAGTAACTAGGATTACAGACATAAGCCAACAGCACCTGGCTTTGGATAAATGTTACTTTATATGATTAGATGCACATAGCTATTGCATGTTTGTGATCCTCCACTAAGAATATTTTCCTTTGGTCTCACTCTGTGTGAATGCCTAGAGATCTGTATAATTTATCATGTCCTAGTGCATTTTTTTAAACTATCCAGTGTGTTTACTTATAAATTTATAGTCACATTCTACTTACCATGCAAACTGTATCTTTGAGTCCAACTTACTTCACTTAACATAACTCTCTGTCTATAAAAGAAATGCAAATCAAAACAACCCTCAGATTCTACCTCACTCCAGTTGGAATGACCATTATCAAGAAAACTTACATAACAAATGCTGGTAGGGATGTGGCCAAAAGGGAATGCTATTAGACTGTTGGTAGGAATATAAATTTGTTCAACCACTGTGGAAAGCAGTATGGAGGTTCCTTAAAAGACTACACATAGAGGGCTGGGAAGGTGGCTCAGTGGTAGAGCGCTTGCCTTGCATGCATGAGGCCCTGGGTTCGATTCCTCAGCACCACATAAGCAAAAAAAAAAAAAAGCTGGAAGTGGCACTGTGGCTCAAGTGGTAGAGTGCTAGCCTTGAGCTGAAGAGCTGAGGGACAGCGCCAAGGCCCAGAGTTCAGGCTCTACGACCGGAACCCCCCTACCAAAAAAAAGACTAGACATAGAGCTACTCTATGACCTAGCAATTCCACTCTTGGACATTTATCCAATAGAACATTAACAAGTCCACACTAAAGCTACCAGTACAACCATGTTCATAGCAGCATTGTTTATCATAGCCAAGATATGGAATCAATCCAGATGACTTCCAGTAGATAAGCAAAAGATAGTTGGAAGAAATTATATTTTCAGGGGCTGGGAAGGTGGCTCAGTGGTAGAGCGCTTGCCTTGCATGCATGAGGGCCTGGGTTCGATTCCTCAGCACCACATAAGCAAAAAGAAAAAAACCAGAAGTGGCACTGTGACTCAAGTGGAAGAGCGCTAGCCTTGAGCCGAAGAGCTGAGGGACAGCGCCCAGGCCCAGAGTTCAGGTCCCACAACCGGACCCAAAAAAAAAAAAAAGAAAGAAAAGAAATTATGTTTGCAAAATGTAATGAAGAACACATCCTAGAAATAGAAACAACACAGATTCAAAATTGTTCATGTTGCCTGTATATAGCTTTTACCTATAGTATTTAACATTTGTTCTTGTAAGGCAAGAGAGAAAATATTCACTTTTCCAAAATGGAAAGAATGGCAGTTTATTTAGTTAGCTAAAGTTAGATAATATTCACGTTTTATGATCTTTCTTTCCCATGGAGAATTGGCAAAGGAGAGGAGAGGCATAAATAAACAAATAAATAAATAGTTGGGCTGTAGCTCTGTGGTAGAGCACTTGCCTAATATATGTAAGGTCCTGGGTTCAAGTCCAGTACTTCAGAGAAGAAGAGAGAGAGAGATGAGGGAAGAAGGGAAAGAGAGGGAATGGAAAGAAAAAAAGGAGGGTTAAAGGGAGAAGGGAGGGAGTAGAGTCAGATGCAATAATGTTCAGCAGTGAATAATCAGACTGTGAACAGCTAAAAGGAAAAACAGTAATATCCAGTAGTGGCTCACATAGTTGGGCTAAAACCTTCAGTGGGACTTTCAGAACAAGGACCTTGCCCATATTTTTCACTACTGTGATCCTAGAACCTGGAACATTATTTACATGCAAATACTTAATGGATAAATGATTACAGGCTCTTTGTGGGTTCTGAAGAAAAATTCTATCTCACATTCTTTTCCATCTGTGGCAAAATAAAGAGAAAGAAAAGAAAAAAGAGAAGAGGAGGGGGAAAAGCCAAGTGCTTGATGGGAATCTGCTTTGTTCTTATAACTCAATGTTGCTCCCATGGTTTTGCCCCACCAACTACCCTCCCCTCTCCAGCCCCAACTCCAGCCAGAAAAAGACTACTACCCCATCCCACCCCTCAGGTAATGGGCACCTGAATTACTCAAAGCAAGCCACACCCAGCTGAACTGTTAACCTGCATAATAGGATCTCAGAACCAGGTCATTAGGCCATTACCACAAACTTGTCTCAAAAGTCCTTGCAACTCTCCAGCTGCCTTCTCTCTCTCTCTCTCTCTCTCTCTCTCTCTCTCTCTCTCTCTCTCTCTCTCTATTTTTTTTGGAGGGGGGTCCGGTTGTGGGGCCTGAACTCTGGGCCTGGGCACTGTCCTTCAGCTCTTCAGCTCAAGGCTAGCATTCTACCACTTGAGCCACAGCGCCACCTCCAGCTTTTTTCTTTTTTCTTATGTGTTGCTGAGGAATCGAACTCAGGGCCTCATGAATGCAAGGCAAGCGCTCTACCATTGAGCCACCTTCCCAGTCCACTGCTTTCTATATTGCCCTACCTAGGACTCTACTGAAGTCCCTCCACCCCTGCTCCCATAACACCTTGTGTCTCCTGACTCTCCTCAGGTCACCATGGTGTCCCTCTTCAACTTTCATTAAAGTTCATCTGATCTGTTGAGGTCAGTATTTTTGTCTGCCTTTGTTCTTCTCACCTTTCTTTTTTTTTTTTGGATCCAGTCGTGGGGCCTGAACTCTGGGCCTGGGCGCTGTCCCTTAGCTCTTCAGCTCAAGGCTAGCGCTTTACCACTTGAGCCACAGCGCCACTTCCAGCTTTTTTCTGCTTATGTGGTGCTGAGGAATCGAACCCAGGGCCTCATGCATGCGAGGCAAGCACTCTACCACTGAGCCATCTTCCCAGCCCTCTTCTCACCTTTCAAATCTGTCCTTTTTCCTAACAGTACTTGTGGCTCACACTTGTAAACCTACCCTACTCAGGAAGCTATAATCTGAGGATCACAGTTTGAAGCCAGCCAAGGCAAGAAAGTTATATAAGACTTTTATCTCCAGTTAACCACCAAAAAGCCCAAGTGCAGCTGTGGCTCAAGTGGTAGAGTGCTAGCCTTGAGCAAAAGATGTGTAGGAAAAGTGCCAAGTTCCAGGCCCTGAGTTCAAGCCCCAGGAACCGCACACACACACACAAAAAAAAAAAAAAAAAAAAGGAAAAGAGAGGCAAGAAGCTGGGAATGTGGCTTAGTGGTAGAGTATTTTAGTATGCATGAAGCCCTGGGTTCAATTCCTCAGTACTACATCAACAGAAAAAGCCAGAAGTGGCATTGTGGATCAAGTGGTAGAGTACTAGCCTTGAGCAAAAGAAGCTCAGGGGCAGTGCCCAGGCCCTGAGTTCAAGCCCCAGTAATGGCAAAATATAAATAATAAATAAAGGGAAAAGTCAACAAACTAGTAAAAGTAGGGACTTTCCAATGAGATAGACCTAAAGTCAACAATAGTTTTATTATCTTGTCTATGTAATAAAATACAGATGCTGAACCTAAGTAATGTCATCTTGGCATCTTAATAGAAGATGAGGACTTTCTGAGAACTCTAGAGGTAACACAGGGCATTTTTTGGATTGAAGATGTGTCATGATTTGTTAAGCCCAGGAAAGTCTTGCTTCCCCTAGATAACTGATTCCCCTGGGTAGTATGCTCTGCCTCTAAGGTCTCAGAGTCCGCTTGTGGAAGATTAAGTCCCCACCCAGTGTCCCCACGTCTTGACAAAAATCTGTTGCTATTTCCCCCCCCACACTCCCAATTGGAACAATCTTGTTATATACACTTTGGAATGTGACTCTCCTACTGTAGTCCATGTAACACCTTTATAACATCTCTTCTTGGAACTGACCCTACCTCCCAAATTCCCATAGTTTACATAATGTGACTCATGTGACTGCCCCCTAAAATTGTGTTTAAATTCAGCCTGTACCTGTCCATGGCTGCTTGCCTCCATTCCTGCTTGGAGCAGCCTGGCTGGTCTGTCTCCCAATAAAGCCTTGAGCTTGTATTGATTGCTCTTGCTCACCTCTTTTTTTTTTGGGGGGGGGGTCCGGTCATGGGGCCTGAACTCTGGGCAATATCCCTCAGCTCTTCAGCTCAAGGCTAGTGCTCTGCCACTTGAGCCACAGTGCCACTTCTGGCTTTTTTCTTTTTGCTTATGTGGTGCTGAGGAATCGAACCCAGGGCCTCAAGCATGCAAGGCAAGCGCTCTACCACTGAGCCACCTTCCCAGCCCCTCATCTCTCATTTCTTACACTGCCTATGTATAACACTTTCATTAGGTTTACTTTCGCATACTGGTTTTGAGGTTTTTGCCTTAATTAATTAATGTTGCCTTAATTAATTATTTTATTGTCAATCATGGGGCTTGAACTCTGGGCCTGGAGCTGTCCCTCAGCTTTTGAGCTCAAGGCTAGCACTCTACCACTTGAGTCACAGGTGCCACAGTGGCTTATGGGAGGTAAGAGTCTCACGGCCTTTCCTGTCTGGGCTGGTTTTGAACCAGGATCCTCAAATCTCAGCGTCCTGAGTAGCTAGAATTACAGGCATGAGCCACTGTCACCCAGCTGGTTTTTGCCTTTAAAACCTTGGTGCAGACTTCATTTTGGGCTTCAGGTCTTTGAGACAGGAGTTGTTCACCTGCAATCACCAGCTCTCCAATAGACTCTCAAATTTGGCTGGGAAGGTGGCTTAGTGGTAGAGTGCCTGTCTAGCATTCATAAAGCCCTGGGTTCGATTCCTCAGTATTACATACACAGAAAAAGCCAGAAGTTGTACTGTGGTGTAGCTCAAGTGGTAGAGTACTAGCCTTAAGCAAAAGCTCAAGGACAGTGTCCAGGCCCTGAGTTAAAGCCCCAGGACTGGCAAAAAGAAAAAAGGGGGGAAAAAAAAGTGGTTTCTCTTTCTCGCTATTCAAGTTTCCATATGATGGTCCTATAAAAGCCTCCCATGTTTGTTTTTTTGGTGGAGCAACTAGAGCACTCTGAGTCATAGTCATTTGCACAAGCTAGGAACTGTGTCTTGTAACTACTCTACATCTAAAACCTTGCCCAGGGACTGGCAAAACGAATCATTCAAATATTTTTTTGGTCTGTTGTGAGGCCTGACCTCTGGGCCTGGGCGCTGTCCCTCAGCTCTTCAGCTCAAGGCTAGCGCTCTATCACTTGAGCCACAGCACCATTTCTGGCTTTTTCTGCTTATGTGGTGCTGAAGAATCGAACCAAAGGCCTCATGCATGCAAGGCAAGCACTCTACCACTGAGCCACTTTCTCAGCCTTTCATTCAAATACTTTTTAATCAATACATAACTGAGTGAATTAATGAAAAGAGGTTAAAAAAAAGTTGCTAGATTTTGCATTTTGGCTAGTTTCCCAGCTTCTTGGTCAAAGAACAAGCAGGAAATAAATACAGGCTAAATTAGAACAGCTGAATAATTGTTCAGTTCAAGATCAGTAACAAGGTGTGAGGGAGGAAATAAAACACCCAAAGACTAGTAATGATAGAAATCTTCCCGTCCATAGTCCACAAAGGAGACTTAAGAGTTCACTCCGAATGTTCTCTCTCTCTCTCTGGTGTTAAGGATGGAACCCAAGTCCCCATATGTTCAGGCAAGTACTTGACTCTAACACAGCTACAGGGTTTCCAGCCATATTTAACATCTATTCCATTCTTTTTTTTGTTATTGTTTTTAATGTATTATGCAATTTTCTTTTTTAGTAAGTTTTTTTTATTGTGAAAATACCATACAGAGGGGTTACAATTACATGAGCAAGGTAGTAAGTACATTTCTTATCAAGTATTGTTGCCTCCTCCTTTCTTTTTCCCCTACCATCCCTGCCCTCCCATCTGCACGACTACACCTCCCCCCCCACCCTTATTCTATTCTTTTTTTTGGGGGGGGGGGGGTCCCGTCGTGGGGCCTGAACTCTGGGCCTGGGTGCTGTCCCTCAGCTCTTCAGTTCAAGGCTAGCGCTCTACCACTTGAGCCACAGTGCCACTTCCGGCTTTTTTCTTTTTGCTTATGTGGTGCTGAGGAATCAAACCCAGGGCCTCATGCATGCAAGGCAAGCGCTCTACCACTGAGCCACCTTCCCAGTTCCCTCCCCCCACATTCCATTCTTACACTTCAAATTTTTAAAAATTTTCCCATTCTATTCTGGTGTGTGTGTGTGTGTGTGTGTGTGTGTGTGTGTGTGTGTGTGTGTGTGTGTGTGTGTGTGTGTGTGTGTGTGTGTGTGTGTGTGTGTGTGTGTGGCTTCTTGGACTGGGAATGTAGTTCAGTAGTAGAATGTGTGTTTCACAGGCAAAGTCCTTAAGAGTGTGTGTGTGTGTGTGTGTGTGTGTGTGTGTGTGTGTGTGTGTGTGTGACTTCTTGGACTGGGAATGTAGTTCAGTAGTAGAATGTGTGTTTCACAGGCAAAGTCCTTAAGTCTAATACCCCCTGAAATACAGATACAAATCTAAGTAATGTCATCTTGGCACCTTAATAGAAGCTGGGACTTTCCGAGAACTCTAGAGGTAACAGAGGACATTCTTTGGACTGCAGATGTGTGGTGAATGGTTAAGCTCCAGGAAAGTCTAGCTTCCCCTGGTAATTGAGTTCTGATTTCCCCTGGGTAGTATGCTCTGCCTATGTTTTACACTTTTGTTAAAGCTTGTACCCTACCTCAGGCATGTAGTTGTTGTCTTTAAAAGTGTTGTGCATGCTCTGTAGTGGGATGCAGAGGTTTTTTTGTTTTTTTTTTTGCCGGTCGTGGGGCCTGAACTCTGGGCCCGGGCACTGTCCCTCAGCTCTTCAGCTCAAGGCTAGTGCTCTACCACTTGAGCCACAGTGCCACTTCCAGCTTTTTCTGCTTATGTGGTGCTGAGGAATCGAACCCAGAGCCTCATGCATGCAAGGCAAGCATTCTACCACTGAGCCACCTTCCCAGCCTGGATGCAGAGTTTTTAGACAGGAGTTCACCTGCAGTTACTGGCTCTCCAATAAAGACTCCCAATTCGACCTCTCAAATGTGGGTCCTCTGTTTCTCAACGACTGAATTCTCATATAACCCAACACCATAAAAATAAATCAAACAATACTTCATTCTCTCTCTGTCTCTAGATCATAAGTACCCAGGGCAGGAATAGGTCAGTGTAGTTTATAGGGTTGGTGAGACAGATATTCCAAATATCTATTACAACCCATTGAGTCTTTAAAGATCTTGCTTGTGTTCTCTTTGCAGTATCTCCAATCTCTCTTCATAGGCTTCTTGTTTTCACACATTTATCAACCTTCCTATTTAGGATACAACTCACTTGATACTGCTGCCTTTTTAAATGTCCTAATTCTTTTGAATAAGTGGCTGAGTTGTCTGGCTGGGTACCATTCAGTTCTCTACCTCCCTTTCCAGTTTGCTATCAGTTCCATCAACCACAGAGACAAATTAACCAGTTACAGAGGCCTCTTTTTAAACCAAACACTGCTATCCTTTCCCAGCATTCCTTGATTTCAATGTCCCATTTTGAGAACTACTGGTAATTAATGACTTTTCTTAAGTTTTTTTTTTTTTTTTGTCAGTTATGGGGCTTGAACTCTGGGCCTGGGCGCTGTTCCTCAGCTCTTCAGCTCAAGGTTAGCATTCTACCACTTGAGCCACAGTGTCACTTCCAGTTTTTCTGGTGATTTATTGCAAAGACTTTCCTTCCCAGGCTTTGAACTGCAATCCTCAGATCTCAGCATCCTGAGTAGCTAGGATTACAGGCGTGAGCCACTGGTGCCTGGCATTGAGAATTTTTTTTGTCGGTCATGGAGCTTGAACTCTGGGCCTGGGTGCTGTCCCTCAGCTCTTCAGCTCAAGGCAAGCACCCTACCACTTGAGCCACAGCACCACTTCCAGTTTTCTGGTGGTTTATTGGAGATAAAGTCTCTTGGTTTTTCCTGCCAAGGATGACTTTGAACAGGATCTTCAGAACTCAGACTCCTGAATAGCTAGATTATAGGCATGAGCCAACATGACCAAGCTGACAATATGATTTTTGTATGTGTGTGTGTGTGTGTGTGTGCCAGCACTAGGGGTTGAGCACCAGAGTTTGAACTCAGGGTCTTGCCCTCGTTTGTTGTTGTTGTTGTTGTTTTGCCAGTCCTGGGCTTAAATTCAGGGCCTGAGCACTGTCCCTGAGCTTCTTTTGTTCAAAGCTACCACACTAGCACTTGAGCCACAGCACCACTTCCAACTTTCTCTGTTTTGGGTTATTTTTTTTGGGTCCAGTCGTGGGCCTGAAATCTGGGCCTGGGCACTGTCCCTCAGCTCTTCAGCTCAAGGCTAGCGCTCTACCACTTGAGCCACATTGCCACTTCTGGCTTTTTTCTTTTTGCTTATGTGGTGCTGAGGAATCGAACTCAGGGCCTCAGGCATGCAAGGCAAGCACTCTACCACTGAGCCACCTTCCCAGCCTCAACTTTTTCTGTTTATGTGGTACTAAGGAATCAAACTCAGGGCTTCATGCATGCTAGGCAAGCACTCTACCACTACACCACATTCCATTCCCAGCCTCACTTGGCTTTTTTTCTGCTCAAGGCAGATAGGTATCCTTTTTTTTTTTTTGGTCAGTCGTGGGGCCTGAACTCTGGGCCTGGGTGCTGCCCCTCAGCTCTTCAGCTCAAGGCTAGCACTCTACCACTTGAGCTACAGCACCACTTCTGCTTATGTGGTGCTAAGGAATTGAACCCTGGGCCTCATGCATGCAAGGCAAGAACTCTACCAGCCTTGGCAGGTAGGTATTCTATCACTTGAACAACACTTGTGCTTTTTGCTGGCTACTGAGGAGTCTCTTGGATTTATTTTCCCAGGCTGTCTTCAAACTGAAATACTCAGATCTCAGCCTCTTGAGTAGCTACGATTATAGGCATGAGCCATTGACACACAGCCACTAATTTTTTTATTTGCTTGTTTTCAAGCCCCAATACTGGGGCTTGAACTCAAGACCTGGGTGCTGTCCTTCATTTTTTTATTCAAAGCTGGCACTCTACCATTTGAGTCATAGTTCCATTTCTGGCTTTTTGGTGGTTAATTAGAGATAGGAGTCTCAAGGACTTTCTTGTCCAGACTGACTTTGAACTGCAATCCTCAGATCTCAGCCTCTTGAGTAGTTAGGAGTTTAGGCATAGCCTCTGATGTCCAAATTTTTGTTCAAATACTAAGAAATAACTTCAGCCAGGCACCAGTGGCTCACATCTGTAATCCTAACTACTCAGGAGAATGAGATCTGAGGATCAAGGTTCAAAGTCAGGGAGGGCAGGAAAGTCTGTGAGACTCTTTTTTTTTGGGGGTGGGGGTGGGGTCCGGTCATGGGGCCTGAACTCTGGGCCTGGATGCTGTCCCTCAGCACTTCAGCTCAAGGCTAGCGCTCTACCGCTTGAGCCACAGCACCACTTCCGGCTTTTTCTGTTTATGTGGAGGACTCGAACCCAGGGCTTCATGCATGCAAGGCAAGCACTCTACCACTGAGCCACACTCCTCGCCCTACAAAAAAAAAAGTTTTTTCTTTTCTTTTTTTTTTTTTGGTCAGTCATGGGGCTTGAACTCTGGGCTTGGGTGCTATCCCTGCATTCTTCAGCTCAAGGCAAGCGCTCTACCGCTTGAGCCACAGTGCCACTTCCAGTTTTCTACTGGTTTTATTGGAGATAAGAGTCTCACATACTTTCCTCCCTGGGCTGGCTTTGAACCGCAATCCTCAGATCTCAGCCTCCTGAGTAGCTAGGATTACAGGCATGAGCCACCGGTGTCCGGCTTATAAAAAGTCTTTAAGATATATTTCAAGTTGCAACTGTAAAAAGAATCAAGGACCCTTATTTTGTTCTTGGAAAACTTTATTTCAGTTTAAACAACAGAACAAATGATATCTATGCTATCCAGGAACAGATGAAAATATGGTCATCCTTCATAGCTGTACAGCTGGCAAATTCCAAATAAGAGATATAATCTAGGCAAAAGACATTTATTATTCCAGATTATATTTATCTCTCCATCTGAGACCATGAAAACCAGTCAAAAAGACTGGAAACAAATTTATATGAAGTCATACCAGAAAAGCTGAGAAAATGATGTGTAATGTTCTGGGAAATTCTGTTTCTACTTAATATTCAGATGAATATGTTCTTAAAGGTCAGAAACAGGTGGTTCATACCCTAAGTGCTAGAAACAATGACAGACACTTTTAGCAGTTTAATGTGATTATTAAGATTTGAAACATTATTTAAAAATCTAGATGTAGGCTCAGTCAAGTCAAGGCCAAAAAATGAAAATCTTACATTTCTTTAGTGGAAACATAGAAACATGACTTAGATTTTTATCTTAATTTACAGTTAAAAGGTCTATTTTTAATGCATAAAAAATAGACACAGTCACATTGTTTCACAACTGAAAAAGACTCCACATAGAATACCCCCATTAACAACACTGAATGAGAAATCTAATTCAGTCTACAGGTTTTATTTCTGATCAAGTAATAAGCTTTCAGGTATTTTTCATTTTTCTGTTCTTTCTTTTTGCAACAGTCTCAAACTGGCCTCACACTCATGATCTTCCTGCTTCAACCTTCTGAAAGCTGGGATCACCATC
Source organism: Dipodomys spectabilis (assembly GCF_019054845.1). Lineage (NCBI taxonomy): Eukaryota > Metazoa > Chordata > Mammalia > Rodentia > Heteromyidae > Dipodomys > Dipodomys spectabilis. The sequence goes on from NW_024870681.1 coordinate 10,480,960, forward strand.
CCTAGCTCTGGTCTCAGTGACTTCTTTGCTTACCTTCTATTAACAACATATTAACTTGCCGTATAACTACAACATTGATTTTCAAGTTCTTCTTTAGTCATATTTTCCCCTTTAACTAAGAAATACCTAGACATTTTAAAGAAATGTAAAACAGTTGTAATGGCCTTCAATAATTTTATTTTACTAAAATAGCTGATCTTATTCCAGTGAGAACGATTGCCAAATTTATCCAAGTCTTTGATTTCAGAAACACTTATCACAGTAGAATACTGCATCATATAGAGACATCTTGATCAATAATCTTTTACTAACATAACTGTTATCTTTCTAACTGATTTATAAAGTGTGCCATACTGTTTAAAATAAATAGACAACGTACAATTTCTACGTTCTTCAGACTTAAAAATGAGGTAATAAAAACTTAACTGATTAAACCTTTTACCATTCTGGAAGTATCTTTAAGAAGTGATGGTGACATATTTTTCTTAGGTCTTTTCAAGATACTTCTGAGTATCTGTTCCTAGGCTGAAAAGTTATTTAAAAAATCTTTAAGCTTTGTTGGATAGTCTGTCATCACTCCAGTAGCTCCCAAATCAAAAGCTCGTTTGTACTCTTGTTCATCATTTAATACCCAAACATACACCTGAAAATTGGGGTCATGAGAAATATGAAAAGATATGTTAAATAGAAATAAATTTTATAGCATTTATCCACTATAATCTCATCATACTTAGAACTAACGATCAAAGTTTCCATTTTAAGAAATCACTAAACTTTTTTATTTTTTTTTTATCCAACTCTTTGAAAAAAATCTATTTTTTATTAGATACACATTGTTCTATTCTTCTGCCTATGGCACTGGACCCAGTAGTAAGAGGAAGTGTAGAATGCTAATGATGCACTGCTATGAGTAAGACAGAGCTTAAGGTCCTCATTTGTGTCAGTAATGCAGCAGTATCAGTTAAAAGCTTCTGCACTTTGACTTGTGTTAACTGGTAAGCTATGCTGTTTCTAAAACTCAGCATTCCAGACACTTACTTGAATGCCTCTCGCAGTGAGGTGGTCAAATAAAGCTTTCCTCATTAATAAGCTAGAAAAAAAAGCAGAACAGATTCAAGTATTTATTTGTCCCAATTAAGGATTAAAATTAGTCTTCAACTATATTAGAGTTTAGTGATTCCTAGTTATATTCACTCCCAGTACTTCAGTAATATAAGCAAAGACCACAAATAGGGGCTGGGAAGATGGCTCAGTGGTAAAGTGCTTTCTTTGCATGAATGAGCTCCTGGGTTTGATTCCTCAGCACCACATAAGCAGAAAAAGCTGGAAGTTGCACTGTGGCTCAAGTGGTAGAGTGCTAGCCTTGAGCTGCACAGTGCCGAGGCCTATAGAGTTCAGGCCCTATGACCAACCAAAAAAAAAAAGACCACAAATAATGACTGCTGTGGATGATTTTGTACCTTTGTTTGTATTACTTGGGTTTGACCTCATGCTGGCTAGGTAAGCACTCCACAATCTGGACCCCTACCCTTTTTGCTTCAGTTGTTTTTCAAATAGGGTCTTGTACTTTTTTGCCCAGGCTGGCTTGGACCAAGATCTTTTTTTTGAAGGTCATGGGGCTTGAACCCTGGGCTTGGGTGCTGTTCCTTATCTCTTCAGCTACAGGCTAGCACTCTACTACTTGAGCCACAGCGCCACTTCTGGTTTTCTGGTGGTTTATTAGAGGTAAGAGTCTCTCAGACTTTCCTGCCTGGTCTGGCTTTGAACCACAATCCTCAGATCTCAGCCTCCTGAGTAGCTAGGATTACAGGCCTGAGCCACTGGCTCCAGGCTTGGACTAAGACCTTTTATCTGTACCTCTTTGTGGCTGAAATTATAGGTATGTACCACTATGCCCAGTTGTTTGTTGAGACATGGTCTTCCTAACATTTTTTCCTAGCCTGGCCTCAATGTCAGTCTTCCTATCTCCACCTTCCCAAGAACCTGGAATTACTGGTGTGAACCACTATGTAGCTGGAATTTACATCCTACCTCTTCAATCTACTTTAATGACTGGCTGTTGGACAACCAGAACCTCCTCTCCTCATATTGCTCCAAGAGCCTCAGGAGACCTATTCTCAAAACAATTAGATGAAGAAGTGGCTTCTCACTTTCCCTGCTGGAGCCATAATATGAGAGGAATAGCCAGAAAGTATGAGCTACTACCTTTCCACATTCAGTAAGACAGGAAATTCAGATCAAGTTCAAGAACATCATAGTGGGGCTGGGAATGTGGCTTTGTGGTAGAGTGATTGCCTCACATGCATGAAGCCCTGGGTTCGATTCCTTAGTACCACATAAACAGAAAAAGCCAGGAAGTGGCACCATGGCTTAAGTGGTAGAGTGCTAGCCTTGAGCAAAAGTAGCTCAGGGACAGTACCCAAGCCTTGAGTTCAAGCCTCAGGACCAGCCAAAAAAAAAAAGAACATTGCGTACTGGATTAGTCTTAGCTATCTTAGGAACTATATTCTCAATTATTTCAATAGTCCATATCAATATCTTTTTCAATTTCAAATAACTATCTTCTAAGTGTGCTTTTAACGACAAATCACAAGTAAAATGGGAGCAAATTATATTGGAAAGTTATATACATTATTTGAATTCAGTTATGTCTATTAGAACATTACTAGAAATTATACATTTTCACTACCAATTAAAAATGCTAGGTCCTAGCTGGGTGCTGGTGGCTCACACCTATAATCTTAGCTATTCAGGAGGCTGAGATCTAAGGATCGCAATTCAAAGCCAGCCCAGGCAAGAAAGTTTCTGCAACTGTTATCTCCAATTAACTACCAAAAAGCCAGAAGTGGAGCTGTGGCTCAAGAGGCAGAACTCCAGCGTTGAGGAAAAAGCTAAGAAATAGAGCCTAAGCCCTGCGTTCAAGCCTCAGTACTGGCACGTGTGCACTGGCACGTGCGCGCACACATGCACACACATGCATACACACACATACACAGAAATGTGTTAGTGGAGAACATATGTTGTACTTCCATACATACTTCTCTTCCATACATACTTCTCATCGCGATTTTGACCTTGGGCTTAGTGGAAGCAGCAAATAGGTAAGAGGGAATGGTTATTTATTGCAATTTTGATACTAAGTAGCTACATAATCCCAAGTAAGCCATTTAAGTGGGTGAATGGGTGCTCAGTTTTCTCATGAAGCTGGATAAGGTTATATATTGAAATTCCTCTATGGTTTAGTGACTAGTAATTATGCTCATCTAAAATGAGTCACACATATTTGCTTACATAGTAGGTGCCCAACAAGTCCTTCTTACAAGTGACATGTGGAAAGCTTGCACTAAAGTAAAATATAGCACTTAAAATAGCTACAGCAGAAACTTGTATTTTAAGAAATTTAAAATGCTTACACATCGGAAAGCCAGATGACAAACTTTTGACTTCTGGACATGGTATGTGGTTCTTTTAGCCTAAGGTAAGATAAAAGTTTGAATTACAAATTAGAAACACAGGAATGTATCAATATGGTAAGACAAGTTCAAAATGCAAACAGTACCTGATTATAGGATGTTCTCTAAAGCCTCTTGCAAAGGGATGAAAATCATATAAATTTAGTTATTTCTACCCACCTGAAGCTAACTCTTTGCTAACACTAATCAAGGGTTAAAAAAAAAAATAAAGAATTAATGTTCCTGAGACCAGGTTCCTTGCTCTCTGTCATCTCTCTGTCTCTGTTTCTGTCTCTCCACTTCCCCCCCCCCTTTTTTCTTTTAGTGAGGCAGGGTTTGAACAGAGAATCTCTAGATTGCTACCATTTGAATCACTTCTTCAGCCATGTCTTATCTCTTTCTTTTGGAAAATACTTCTTTCTTCTGTTTTGTCTGATATAATTAATTATGTGATATATTTAAAGAACCAATCAAACTGTACTATGGAGTAAAAACACTGATACTGTCCGTACTGATAGTGCATGTACAGATACTGCTTGTACTTAGGACTTTGGGCTCTAACTCAGTTTTTTTGTTTTTGTTGTCAAGGAGCTTGAACTCAGGGCCTGGGGCAGTATCTCTGAACATTTTTGCTCAAGGCTAGCACTCAACCACGTGGAGCCACAGTGCCACTTCTGGTTTTCTGATGGTTAATTGGAGATAAGAGTCTCAAGGACTTGCCTGGCTGGACTGGCTTTCAACCTCGATCCTCAAAATTTAGCCTCCTAAGTAGTTAGGATTACAGGTGTGAACCACCAGCACGCAGCAGCATTTTTGTTTGTTTGCTCACAGCTAGCACACTACCACTTGAGCAACATCTCTAGTCTAACTTTTGTATGTATGGGTGTGTACGTGTATATGCTGGTCCTGGGGCTTACACACAGGGACACTGTCCCTTAGTTTATTGCACAAGGCTGGCACTCTACCACTTGAGCCATAGCTCTACTTCTGGATTTTTGCTGGTTAATTAGATATAAGAGTCGCACAATTTTCCTGCATGGGCTGCCTTCAAACAGTGGTCCTCAAATCTCAGCCTCCGGAACAGCTATGATTACAAACATGAGCTACCAGCTTAGTCCAGCATTTTTGCTATTTAATTGGAGATGGAGTCTCAAGGACTTTTCTGCCCAAGCTGGCTTCAAACTGTGATCCTTAGATGTCAGCCTACTGAGTAGTTAGGATTACAGGCGTTAGCCACTAGTGTCCAGTTTAATTCATGTTGTTCTTTTTTTTTTTGGGTCCGGTCATGGGGCCTGAACTCTGGGCCTGGGCGCTGTCCCTCAGCTCTTCAGCTCAAGGCTAGCGCTCTACCACTTGAGCCACAGCGCCACTTCCAGCTTTTTTCTTTTTGCTTATGTGGTACTGAGGAATCGAACCCAGGGCCTCAGGCATGCAAGGCAAGCGCTCTGCCACTGAGCCACCTTCTTAGCCCTAATTCATGTTTTTAATGTTGGTTTTATAATTTTAATTTTCTTTTTTTTTAAAATTAGCTTACATTAGTTATGCATATTTTCCTTTTTGTTTTTTGGGTTTTTTTGTTGGTCGTGGGGCTTGAACTCTGGGCTTGGGCACTGTCCCTGTGCTCTTCAGCTCAAGGCGAGCGCTCTACCGCTTGAGCCACACCACTTCCAGTTTTCTAGCAAGACCCCCCCTCCCCCTCCCCATCCCCCATCCCTCCCCCCCCTGCAGTTAATTGGAAATAAGAGTCTCACAAACTTTACTGCCCCGGCTGATCCTCGATCCTCAGATCTCAGCCTCCTGAGTAGCTAGGATTACAGGCGTGAGTCACCATTGCCCGGCTCTTATGCATAATTCTTTTTGAAACAGGGTCTTGCTATATAGGCCACGCTGACTTTGAACTCATTATCCCCTGCCTCAGTTTATTGGGTGTTGGGATTGCAGGTATGGGCCATAAAACCTGCCACTTGTTTTTCTTTCCCGTTTAACATTTGAAGAACTAGCCCTATACCTTATTTTGTTTTGTTTTTGCCAACCATGGGGCTTGAACTCTGGGACTGGGTACTGTCTCTGAGTTGTTCTTCAGCTCAAGACTAGGGCTCTACCATTTGAGCCACGGTGCCACTTCCAGCTTTTTCTGTTTATGTGGTACTAAAGAATTGAACACGGGGCTTCATGCATGTTAAGCAAGCACTCTACCACTGACCCACATTCCCAGACCAGCCCTATACTTTTTTGTGTGTGCCAGTCCTGGGGCTTGAACTCAAGTGGAGGCTCTGTCCTTGAACTTTTATGCTCAAGACTACTCTACCATTTGAGCCACAGCTCTCCTTCTGGCTGTTTGGTGGTTAATTGGAGATACAAGTCATTTAAGACATTCCTACCCTGGCTGGTTTTGAACCTTGATCCTCAGATCTCAGCCTGAGTAGCTAGGATTACAGGCCTGTGCCACCAGCACCCAACTAAGCCTATGCTTTTAAAGTTGATTGGCTCTTACTCCTAGCTACTCAGAGGCTCAGACCTGAGGGTCACCAAAGTCAGCCTGGGCAGGAAAGTCTGTGAGACTCTTCAGCCCATCAGAAGCAGAGCTGTGGCTCAAGTGGTAGAGCTTCAGCCTCGAGTGAGGAGCTGGTTTGAGACAGGGTTTTTCTATGAAGCCTAGGTTGTCTATAGTATGTAGGCCAGCCTCAAACCAGTAAACCTTCCTGTCTAAGCTTCCAGAGTGCTCAGATTATAAGGGTACATGTCATGATGCCTGGCTTGGCTAGGTGATTTACAAAGAAAAGAGTTTTATAGCCAAGGGTAGTGGCATATACCTGTAATCCAAGCTACTTCAAAGGTGGAGGCAGGAGGATCTTGAGTGTGAAGCCAACATGAGCAAAGTAAGATCCTGTCTCAAAAACAAACAAGCAAAATTAAACAAAACAAACAAAATGAGTGGGAGCATGGATGAAGTGGTAGAGGGCTCGACTAGTATCTCAAGACAGTGGGTTCAATACTCCATACTACAAAAAAGAGGTGTGTGTGAGGAACCAGGCACTGGTGGCTCATGCCTGTAATCCTGGCTACTCAGGAGAGCGCTGAGAGATATAAGAATCACAGTTCAAAGCCAGCCAGAGCAGGAAAGTCCTTGAGAGTCTTATCTCCAATAATCTACTCAGAAAAAGCCAGAAATGGTGCTGTGGCTCAAGAGGTAGAGCGCTAGCCTTGAGCACAAAGAGGCTAAGGGACAGCACCCAGGCCTTGAGTTCAAACCCTAGGACTGGAAAAAAAATAAAAATAAAATAGATAAAAAGAGGGGGAGAGTAGTTCATTTGTCTCACAGTTCTAGAAGTCCAAGAGTATAGCATTGATAGGTGGTTTGCTTCTTGTAAGGGCTTCCTTGGGGCAGTGGGCATATGCAGAAGAAGAAAGGTATACATAATCTAGAAAATCAAGGGAATACTAAGAACTCCCTCCCTCCTGAAAGGCTTAATCTGATCTCTCTTAAGGAACTTGTGGCCTATTAAAAGGTTGCACTACCAGTCAACACTGTTATCCCTGAGTACTAAGCCCAAACATGATTTTCAGATGAGATAAACCATATCCAAACCTTAGCAAAGACTTAGGGCACAGTATTATAGGGTGCACGCTTAGCATGTAAAAGGTCCTGGGTCCAATCCCCAGCACAAAACAGACAAACTTTACCAATATTGATATTAACTATTAACAAGTCTTTATCTTTGTTCTTCTGCAATTGGTAATTGGTAAAAACTGGATAATCACTTACTTCAATAGAATAGAGGGCATTGGGATTTCAAAAAACTGTTCTCGAATGGGCACAAATGGCAAGAGGCCAGTGAAGAAAAGGCCAAGGATGAGCAGAACACGTTGCAGACTGAAGAGTATAGGAATATCTGAATTCTAGAAGACAAACAATACCACATGTTAATTTACAACAACTACTCAAAGAGGATTCTTTTAATAAGCCTCAAGATTTCCCAAGACTGTATTTTGTTATCTATTGTAAGCACTCTCTGAATTATGATTATCCCTTTAGAATAAATGACTTAGAAATGGCTAATCCGTAATATGTAAGAATGGTTCTACCTGGGAGCTTTGTTATATAATTAATGCTACTAAAGTTTCTCTACTCCATTCCCTCTGCTTTCACAATAGACTCTGCATGTTGACCACAGAATTACTAACTATAGACTAAACATACAGAACAAAATTAAGAGACTAATATATAAAATACTCAATAATCTGTTTATTGAATATTCAATGATTGTTTAAAATATATGTAGCTGGGTCTAGAGGTGTGCCTGGCAAATGCAAGTCCCTGAGTTCTAACCTGTACTAAAAAAGATAAATAAGATAGACAGATAAAAAGATATAGATGTGAGTCCACAGATATATACACATCAATACTGTTGTAAACAGTCATCTTTCAGCTATGTAATGGATGGATCAAATATAAAATATAAGCAGAAACTTTGTGTGCACTTCTAAAATCTGAGCCCTCAGAGGCTGTACTGTTTTACATTCCCTAATAGTAAACTTACAAGAAATCCAGGTATCCAGGTGTTTTTTAAAATCCTTTCTGACACATATATTACCCTTATTCATTATTTATTTATTTATATTAGTGTGTGTGTGTGTGCATGCATGTGCCAGTCCTAGGGCCTGAAATAAGGGTCTGAGTATTATCTTTGAGCTTTTGTTCTCAAGGTCAGCACTATACCACTTGAGCCATAGCTCTACTTCTGGCTTTTTTTTTTTTTTGGTAGGTCATAACGCTTGAACTCTGGGCCTGGGCGCTGTCCCCTGAGCTCTTCAGCTCAAGACAACCACTCAATCACTTCAGCCACAGCGCCACTTCTGGTTTTCTGGTGGTTTTATTAAAGATGAGTATCTTGGAAAAAAAAAAAAAAGAGTATCTTGGACTTTTCTTCCTGGGTTGACTTTGGAATAGCTAGAATTATATTTATGAGACACTGGTGTCTGTTTCCTGCCCAAGCTGGCTTTGAACTGAGATCCTCAGACTTAGCTACTCTTGAGATCCTCCTGAGTAACTAGGATTATAGACATGAGCCACTAGCAATTTTTTTTTTTTTATGTTAGTCTTGGGGCTTTAATTCTGGTTCTGGGCACTGCCCCTGAGCTTCTTTTGCTCAATACTAGCACTCTACCACTTGACAAGACAGCTGTTTTTTTTTTTTGGGGGGGGGGTCCGGTCATGGGCCTGAACACTGTCCCTCAGCTCTTCAGCTCAAGGCTAGTGCTCTACCACTTGAATCAAAGGCACTGGCTTTTTTTTTTCTGCTTATGTGGTGCTGAGGAATTGAATGCATGCAAAGCAAGTGCTCTACCACTGAGCCACCTTCTCAGCCCGCACTCTACCACTTGAACCACAGTGCTACTTCCTTTTTCTGACTAGTTTATTATAGATAGGAGTTTCCTGACTGAGAAAATGAACAGGATTACAGTCATGAGCCATGAGCATCTGGTACCCAGCAATTTTTGGCAGTATGGGCCACTGAACTCAGGGCTTTGTGCTTACTAGAAAAATGTTTATTTTATTTTACTTTTTTGGGGTCCGGTCGTGGGGCCTGAACTCTGGGCCTGGGCGCTGTCCCTCAGCTCTTCAGCTCAAGACTAGTGCTCTGCCACTTGAGCCACAGCACCACTTCCGGCTTTTTTTTTGTTTTGCTTATGTGGTGCTGAGGAATGGAACCCAGGGCCTCATGCATGCAAGATAAGCGCTCTACCACTGAGCCACCTTCCCAGCCCTAGAAAAATGTTTTAAAACCCCAGCCCTTTTCACATGAAAATCTTTGTGATGATAATGTGACATGATGAGACCTCCAACAGATTATCTTGCTTGTGATAAAATAGAAAGTACCATTGGACAAGTATTAGTTATGGAAAAGTCGGGGCTTTGGGCATGAGATCTACAAGGGATCTACAACTAAGCTGTATCCCTTGTTTACTCCTTTTTGTACAAATTACCTGAGATCTCACAGAACCTTCTGCACATAAATGAAACTTAACTGTTTTTATGAGGGCCTCTGTTGCACTGTGAATTGTAATGGTGCTGACTAAGATAATTTTTCTTCTACTGGGAAGGAAGGATTGTCCTAAAATAATTAGAGAATTATTGCATGTGTTGTGATATTTCTTCTACACCATGGTATCACCCTTGTTCTAAAAAAAAAAATAACAAAGCCTCCAATGCTTAAGATTTTTTTTTTTTTGGGGTCTGGTCATGGGGCCTGAACTCTGGGCCTGGGCACTGTCCCTCAGCTCTTCAGTTCAAGGCTAGCGCCCTACCACTTGAGCCACAGCGCCACTTCCGGCTTTTTTCTTTTTGCTTATGTGGTGCTGAGGAATCGAACCCAGGGCCTCTGGCATGCAAGGCAAGCGCTCTACCACTGAGCCACCTTCCCAGCTGCTTAAGATTTTTTTTAACTATTTGAATTTCAAATTCTGTTGACTAAATTTGCTTATGGAACTTTTTCAAAATATCTTGTTATTTTTTATAAACCTACTTCCTCCAACCAGAAGATTTTCAGTGAGTGAATGGTCTTGCTTTATGAACTACCAGCTGATCATACTCTTGGCTTAATTTGATTAACTCTGTTTGGTGGACAGGGAAAGAAGTTGAGAAACTACTTTAATTCAGCCAGGGGCTGGTGGTGGATCATGCATGTAATCTTAGCTACTCGGGAGGCTGAGATCTGACGATCATTGTTCAAAGCCAGGTCTGGCAGAGACTCTTATCATGAGACTCTTATCTCTAATTAACCACTCAAAAAACCAGAAGTGGGGGGCTAGGAATGTGGCTTAGTGGTAGAGTGCTTGCCTAGCATGTATGAAGCCCTGAGTTCGATTCCTCAGTACCACATAAACAGAAAAAGCCAGAAGTGGTACTGTGGCTCAAGTGGTACAGTGCTGACTTTGAGAGAAGGAAGCTCAGGGACAGTGCTCAGGCCCTAAGTTCAAGCTCCAGGACTGGCCAAAAAAAACCCCAACAAAACAAAACAAAACAAAAAATAAACAGAAGTGGAGCTGGTACAATTGGTAGAGCACTAGTTTTGAACATAAAGAGGCTCAAGGACAGTGCTCAGGGGCTGAGTTCAAGCCCCACAATCAATGACAATGACAACCACAACAAAACCAACTTTAATTCAAAATTACACAAAAAATTCAATTATCTATTAAAAATAGATATTATAAGATAGTATCTTATTTTGTCTTTTTTTTGGGGGGGGGGTCTGGTCGTGGGGTCTGAACTCTGGGCCTGGGCGCTGTCCCTCAGTTCTTCAGCTCAAGGCTAGCGCTCTACCACTTGAGCCACAGCGCCACTTCCGGCTTTTTTCTTTTTGCTTATGTGGTGCTGAGGAATCGAACCCAGGACCACAGGCATGCAAGGCAAGTGCTCTACCACTGAGCCACCTTCCCAGCCCTCTTATTTTGTCTTCTAATGCTCATAAAATGTTGACAAACAATATTAGAATGTGAAAAACATTCTGTGAACTAGTCTGATTATACTGAATTTAAATTACAAGGTCTAAATCCATTATCTTAGAAGTATACATCTGGCTAGTTGGTTTCCATTTATATGCAAGCTTATAAAGACAGATTTTTTTAAAAAAAATACCATTTTGACTGATTTCTAGCTATATAACATCAAAGATATTGTTCTGGAAGCTTACCTCCTCGTAGCACTTGTCTACAATTTCATAACTGGCATTACCCCACACTGTCATTTGTTCTCGCTTATACTGCTTCACCAGTTCTGAAACCTATATGTGAAAATTCAAAGTTTTATGCATATGCCCATTTGTAAGTCTATGTGTAACATTTTATTTCATTTCATTTCATTTCAGTTACTGTTGTCTGAAACTAGTACTCAAACTCAATATTTGACATTTTTGCTAATGATCAAATTGGCTGGCACTGTGTCACCAGAGCGATGACTCCAACCCCATTATTTTAAAAACAGATTACAATCTATTATATGTCAATAGACAGTATAAAACTTTGGAAAAACTGCTAAATAAATTGAGATTATTTTAGTTAATGCAAAATTATTTACATTTACCATCACAAAAGTTATTTGAATGCCGGGTGCTTGTGGCTCATGCCTATAAGTCTAGCTACTCAGGAGGCTGAGATCTGAGGATCACGGTTCTAAGTCAGCTCAGGCAGGAAAGTCTATGAGACTCTTCAATTAACTACCAGAAAACCAGAAGTGGTGCTGTGGCTCAAGTGGTAGAGCACTAGCCTTGAGCTGAAGAGCTGAGGGACAGCAACCAGGCCCAGAGTTCAAAAAAAAAAAGGGCTGGGAAGGTGGCTCCATGGTGGAGTGCTTGCCTTGCATGCATGAGGCCCTGGCTCCATTCTTCAGCACCACATAAGCAGAAAAAGCCAGAAGTGATGTAGTGGCTCAAGTGGCAGAGTGTTCGCCTTGAGAAAAAGAGCTCAGGGACGGTGCCCAGGCCTGAGTTCAAGCCCTATATCCAACAGACCAAAAAAAAAAAAGAGCATATTTCCAGGACTGAAACTGTGAACTCACTTAAGAAATACTAAGAAATACTCTACTTAGAGGAAAATGACCTCTATTAGGGCAGTATTTTAAACAATGCTGATCCCGAGGATCCTATTTCATTGAACAGAATCTATCTGTACAGCACTTTGTGAACTAAGATGCCAAAGCCCAAGAAGAGGCAATGATTTGAGTACCTTCTTAATCAGCGTATTGTTGTTGACTTTGATATCGATGTTAATGGGGGTGTTAGGAAAGGCTTCAAAAACTTCCTCCAGTAATGGAATTCGGGTATCCTTTCCTTCACATTGGCATGCTGAGAAGGCAAGATTTTTAAAAGAACTTTCATTTTAAAAAGAACTTTTTTAATAATTAGAAAAATTAAAGTATGCATTCATTAATATATAACATCCACAAAATGAGACATAATTTATTTCTGATATAGTGTGCCTATAGATTTTAACCTGGTCTTTTATCTATTTATTTGGGTGCTGGTGGACTTGAACCTGCTTCAAATTGTGATCCTAAGAGGCTGGGAATGTGGCTTAGTGGCAGAGTGCTTGCCTCTGGGTTCGATTCCTCAGTACCACATAAACAGAAAAAGCCAGAAATGCCTCTGTGGCTCAAGTGGTAGAGTACTAGCCTTGATCACAGAAGCTCAGGGACTGTGCCCAGGCCCTGAGTTCAAGCCCCAGGACTAGCAAACAAAACAAGCTGTGCTTCTCAGATCTCAGCCTCCTCAGTAGCTAGGGTTATAAACATGAGTCATTAGTGCCCCAATCCAGCTCTGCTTTTTGCTGATTATTTTGATTATCTTTTTTTTTTTTTTTTTTGGTCGGTCGTGGGGCTTGAACTCTGGGTCTGGGCGGGAGCACTGTCTCTCAGCTCTTCAGCTCAAGGTGAGCGCTCTACCACTTGAGCTACATCGCCACTTCCGGTTTTCTGGTGGTTTATTGGAGATAGGAGTCTCAAGGTCTCTCCTGCCTGGGCTGGCTTTGAACTGTGATCCTCAGATCTCAGCCTCCTGAGTAGCTAGGATTACAGGCGTGAGCCACCAGCGCCTGGCTGGAGACTGAATCTTATGAACTTTTTTTTTCTTTGGCCTGGGGCTTGAACTCTGGACCAAGGTGCTTTCCTGAGCTCTTCAGCTCAAGGCTAGTGCTCTACCACTTGAACCACAGCGCTCTTCTGGCTTTTTCTGTTTATGTGTTGCTGAGGAATCAAACCTAGGGCCTCACACATGAGAGGCAAGCACTCTACCACTGAGCCACTTTCCTAGCCCTCCTCTGAACTTTAAAAATCAGGATGGTCTCAAACTGTGATCCTCTGGATCTCATCCTCCTGAGTGGATAAGATTTCAGGCGTGATTGTACCTGGCCCTATTTTGATGATTTTTTTTTTTTTTTTGGTCAATTGTGGGGTTTGAACCCTGGGCCTGGGCACTGTCCCTCAGTTCTCCAGCTCAAGGCAAGAGCCCTACCACTTGACCCACAGTGCCACTTCCTGTTTTCTAGCGGTTTATATGAGATAAGAGATTCATGGACTTTCCTGTCCAGGCTGGCTTTGAGCCATGATCCTCAGATCTCAGCCTCCTGAACTGCTAGGATTACAGGAATGAGCCGCCGGCGCCTGGCTTATTTTGATGATTGGCTGGGTTTACAGGTGTAGCCAACAGCTCCCGGCTGTAGTTTGTCTTGATAGGGTATTTTCCTAGGTTGGTCTCAAACTCATGATCCTCTTGCCTCCACTTCCCAAGTAGTTGAGATTGCAGATGTGCACCACCCCACCAGGTTTTCATAGTCTTCTCTTTGCCTTTAATCAGGCACATAATATACAATATATATTATAGAAACATTGCAGGCCAGGCACTGGTGGCTCTAGACTGATGCTTAGCTTTGAGGCTTTCACCAGGAGTATTACTCTTTCAGGAAGGGTCACCCAAGGGTGAGGTTTCTAGGTGAGGCCAGAAAAGTCAAGAAAGGACAAGTCCAGGTGCTGGTGGCTCATGCCTATAATCCTAGCTACTCCACAGGCAGAGATCTGAGGATCGAAGTTTGAAGCCAGCCTGTGCAGAAAAGTTTTCATGAGACTCTTATCTCTAATTAACCCCTCAAAAACTGGAAGTGGCTCAAAGTGATAGAGTGCTAGCCTTGAGCAAAAGAGCTCAGGGAGGCGCTGGGAAGGTGGCTCAGTGGTAGAGCGCTTGCCTTGCATGCCTGAGGCCCTGGGTTCGATTCCTCAGCACCACATAAGCAAAAAAGAAAAAAGCCAGAAGTGGCGCTGTGGCTCAAGTGGTAGAGCGCTCGCCTTGAACTGAAGAGCTGAGGGACGGCGCCCAGGCCCAGAGTTCCGGCCCCACGACCAGACCCCAAAAAAAAAAAAAAAGAGCTCAGGGACAACACCCAGGTCTTGAGTTAAAAAAATATATATTATTAAATTTTCCCCTTCAATCCAAAACTTTAGTTCCATTAATTTGTGAATAAATAAATTTTGTGTGTGTGATTGAACTCAGGTTCTGGGTGCTGTCCCTGATCTTTTGTGCTCAAGGCTAATGTTCTACCACTTGAGCCACAGCTCTCTTTTCTTTTCCTTCCTTCTTTCCTCCCTGCTTCCCTTCCTCCTTCTCTCCCTCCCTCCCTTGGCAGTACTCAGGTTTGAACTCAGGACCTTGTACTTGCTAAGCAGGACCCTGCCAACCCAGTAGCCACATTTCAAATACTCAAAAGACATGTAGCAATTGGCTACAACATACCACTAAGAACAAAAATAGAACTTTCCCATCACTGCAGCAAGTTCCATTTGGTCAAAGCAATTTTAGCTAAATGAAATTTTATTGTGTTCTAACTATAGAAGAACTAATATAGTCAAAGTAATTACAATTGGGAAATAGCAAGTTATATGAAAAGATCAACTTAGAAAAATGTCACATGCAAAGCTGGGAGTGGATGGCTCTCACAGTTTGAAACTAGCCAGCCCAGGCAGTAAAGCCCTTAAGACTTTTTTTTTTTTTTTTTGGTCCTGGGGCTTGAATTCTGGACCTGGGTGCTGTCCCTGAGCTCTTCAGCTCAAGGCAAGTGTTCTACCATTTGAGCCACAGTGCTACTTCCAGTTTCAGGTGGTTAATTGGAGATAAGAGTCTCAAGGAGGGCTGGGAAGGTGGCTAGTGGTAGAGCGCTTTCCTTGCATGCCTGAGGCCCTGGGTTCCATTCCTCAGCAACACATAAGCAAAAAAAAAAAGCTGAAAGTGGTGCTTAGAACAAGAATCCTCAGATCTCAGCCTCCTGTGTAGCTAGGATTACAGGCATGATCTGAGAGCATGAGCCACGGGCACTTGGCTCCCTAGAGATGCTTATCTCCAATTAATCACCAAAAGGCTGGAAGTGGAGTATAGTTCCAGTGATAAATGTGCTAATCTTGAACAAAAAAGCTCTATATAGTGCCCAGGCCAAACCCCAAGAGAGGTTCCAGAAAAAGAAAGCCAAGCCACAGTGAGCAAGCGAGCCAAAGCGAGCAAGTGATCAAGAGACAGAGACAGAATGAGAGAGAAAGGTCAAACAAACTTTGGACCAGCTAAGTGACACACACATAGCCACACACGACTGTAATATAGGTCATTGGGGGTGTGGCACAAGTGATAGAGTGTTGCCTAGCAAGTACAATGTTCTGAGTTTTATCTCTGATACAGAAAATAAAAAGGAAGAAAGGAAAGGAAAGAAAAAAAGAGAGAAAACATTTAATTCATTTAATTACTTCTCCAATAAAGTGTCAACCACAAAGAGAGCAAAAGCCTTGACATTCATATTCTCCTAAGAGAGGTTAGTTTAAAGAAAACTAAACAAGAATTCTGAGCAGGGGAATAGGAGAAAGAGAAAAAAAAACCAGAATAAACATTCTGACTCATCTGAGTTGTGTTTATGGTACTCCATATTTACCAGTTTCAAGTACAGTAACCTTCTCCTTTGAGATTTATCTAAAATCAATTAAAGACCAAAGGCAACCTAAATAAAAGCTTATATTCTTCATAGTTACCTAAAACCAGAGCACAAAGGGTATATTATAAATAGCAATGAAGGATGGATGGTCCAGAGGGAAGGACTGTACTGAAGAAGTTGGACACTGGCCTATAAGGGGAACCTAGTTTCAAATTCTAGCTCTGTCATTTACATGTTGTATGACCTTGACCAAGTTGATTTCCATCTTTTTTTTTTGTTGTTGCCAATCCTGGAGCTTGAACTCAGGGCCTGACTCTGTCCCTGAGCTTCTCTTGCTCAAGATTAGCATTCTACCACTTGACCACAAGCGGCACTTCTGGTTTTTCTGTTTATGTGGTACTGGGAATCGAACATAGGGCTTCGTGCATGCTAGGCAAGCACTCTACCACTAAGCCATGTTCCTAGCCTAATTTCCATCTTTAGACTTCCATTTCCTTATTTATAACAGAAGAGAAGATTAGATTAAACTCAAAGGTCTCTTCACATTCAAAAGTTTTATGACTTTATGAGGGCTATATAAAAGAGTTTTCTTCCCTTGAAACCTTGGCAGGTATAAATATAAACTACTAAAATAAAAAATATGTTTTCTTTCTTATTTTTTTTTATCGGTCGTGGGGCTTGAACTTTGGGCTTGGGCACTTTCCCTGAGCTCTTCAGCTCAGGCAAGCACTCTACCGCTTGAGCCCCAGCACCACTTCCGGTTTTCTAGTGGTTTATTGGAGATAAAGAGTCTCATGGGGGCTGGGAAGGTGGCTCAGTGGTAGAGCGCTTGCCTTGCATGCCTGAGGCCCTGGGTTCCATTCCTCAGCACCACATAAGCAAAAAGAAAAAAGCTGGAAGTGGCACTGTGGCTCAAGTGGTAGAGTGCTAGCCTTGAGCTGAAGAGCTAAGGGACAGCGCCCAGGCCCAGAGTTCAGGCCCCATGACTGGACCCCCCCTCAAAAAAAAAAAAAAAAAAAAAAAGAGTCTCATGGACTTTTCTCCCCAGGCTGGCTTTGAACTGTGATCCTCAGATCTCAGCCTCCTGAGTAACTAGGATTACAGGCGTGAGCCACCGGCACCGGCAAAATGTGTTTTCTTAAACCAACATAACTTAATGATACTTACACTTGGAGGGCAAAACCAAATAAACATCAGAATTAAATAACTCTTAGTTCAGGCTTTGTAAAATTACATTGAACAACTTTATTTTACTTATTTGTGGTACTAGGAAGCAAACCTAGGGCCTTGTGCAAGTACTCTACCAGTATGCGGCATCACTAGGCCTATGCTGGTCAACATTCCAGTGTCTTTTGAAATATAGGATCAACAGAACCTTTACTACAAAAGAAAACATGCAATAAAGCGATAACCTATAAAATAGGACAAATATTACAAATAATACAAAGCCTATAGTTGCATTAAAAAAGTATTCAATATTGCTGGGCGTGGTGGCACATGCTTTTAATTGCAGCACTTGGGAGGCAAGAGGAGTGAATATTCAAAGTTGAGTGAATATTCAAAGTCAGCCTGGGCTAGATAGCAAGACCTTGTCTCAAAAAAATTGGGAAGTGGGACAAGAAGAAGGGAAGAGAGGGAAGAGGAAAGGAAGGCAAGGAAGGAGAGAGGGAGGGAAGGGAAGAGGAAGTGAAGTACCATTATTCATCAAGAGCAATAAAGACCAAAATCAGGGCTGGGAATGTGGCTTAGTGGTAGGATGCTTGCCTAGCATTCAAGAAGACCTGGGTTCGATTCAGTATCACATAAACAGAAAAACCCGGAAGTGGCCTTGTAGCTCAAGTGGTAGGGTACTAGCCTTGAGTAAAAGAAGCTCAGGGCACTGATGGCTCAGGCCTGTAATCCTAGCTACTCAGGAGGCTGAGATCTGAGGATCATGGTTTAAAGCCAGCCCAGCAGGAAAGTCTGTGAGACTCATCTCCAATAAACCACCAGAAAACTGGAAGTGGCACTGTGGCTATAGTGGTAGAGTGCTAGCCATGAGCTGAAGAGCTGAGAGACAGCACCTAGACCCACGACCAAAAAAATAAATAAATAAAAATAAATAAGAACACACATTCTACCTATGGTTTATCCCCCTATTGTCACTGTATTTGATTTTGGTACCCTGTTGTTGTATAAATGTTTATCTGAATTAGGGAAGGGAAGGGAAACAACAGAATGGTGAGACAAAGGACAAGTGGGAGCCAATGCATCAGTGATATTCACAAGACAATTTGTTGGAAATGATCTGTACAACTTAGGGGGGCATGGGGCAGAGGAGAAGGAAATTAGGAAAAATGAGGCGGGGGTAACAAGTTTGACAAGAAATGTATTTATTACCTTACTTATGTAACTGTGACTCATCTGTACATCACCTTGACAATACATACACACAAATACACACACATGCGTGCGCGCACACACGCGTGCTTCTTAACATAAATGAATATACTTTACTATCAGTGTTTAAGCTATAAATAAGAAATGTTACCTCTTTGAAATGGGACATCCAGTTTACCAAGGTAAGGTGGGAGCTCCTTTAAAAGATAAGATATAAAATAGTTAGCTCTCAAAAAAAAAATATATATATATATATATTTGTTGGTCATGGGGCTTGAACTCTGGGCATGGGTGCTATCTGTCAGCCCTTCAGCTCAAGAATAGTGCTCTACCACTTGAGCCACAGTGCCACTTCTGGTTTTCTAGTGGTTTATTGGAGATAAGAGTTTTATGGACTTTCCTGCCTGGGCTGGCTTTGAAATCAGATCTCAGCCTCCTGAGGAGGTAGGATTAAAGGCATCAGCCACCAGCCCAAGGCTCTAAAAAATTCTTTTTAAATAAAATATTTTAACATCTTGCTTCTTAAAAACAACAACAAAAAAAAAAAACTGCCAGGTGGCCATGGTTCATTCCTATAATTCTAGTTATTCAGGAAGCTGAGATCTGAGGATCCAGGCCATACTATGAGACTCTAATCTCCAATTAAACACCAGAAAGCAGGAGTGGCAGAGTGTTAGCCTTGAGCCAAAGAAGCTCAGGATAGGGCCCAGGCTTAAGTTCAAGGCACAAGACCAGCCCCCTAAATTAATTAGTTAATTAATACAGGCCATTTCTCAATAATATGAGAAACTTGAATAAGAAATATGCCTGTAGGGGCTGGGAAGGCGGCTCAGTGGTAGAGCACTTGCCTTGCATGCCTGAGGCCCTGGGTTCGATTCCTCAGCACCACATAAGCAAAAAGAAAAAAAGCCGGAAGTGCCGCTGTGGCTCAAGTGGTAGAGCGCTAGCCTTGAGCTGAAGAGCTGAAGGACAGCGCCCAGGCCCAGAGTTCAGGCCCCAGGACCAGACCCAAAAATTGTAATAGACAATTCAAATTAAAAAAAAGTAATAGCCATACAGAAATAAAACCACACTTTTTTTATTGGGAGGGGGAGCAATGCTGGGGCTTGAACTCAAGTATTTGCACTTGCTTTGAACTGTGATTCTCTACCTTCCTAAGTAGCTAGGATTACAGTCATGAATCACCAGTACTGGCTAAGTCCTTGCACTCTTTTTTTTTTTTTTTTTTGGTCCTGTCGTGGGGCCTGAACTCTGAGCCTGGGTGCTATCTCTCAGCTCTTCAGCTCCAGGCTAGCGCCCTACCACTTGAGCCACAGCGCCACTTCTGGCTTTTTTTTTTCTTTTTGCTTATGTGGTGCTGAGGAACCGAACCCAGGGCCTCATGCATACAAGGCAAGCGCTCTACCACTGAGCCACCTTCCCAGCCCTCCTTGCACTCTTACTTGGCTCTTCCATACAAGGTTGGTGCTATACTATTTGAATCATACCTCCAAATTCCAGAAATATCTTCAAATATATTTTTATATATTTATAACCAAATAAATGCTAATTAAAATTGGACCTATAAGTTAGCAAGACTTGGTCTATTGACTAATAACATTCACAGTAAAACAAGATGTAATTCTTTCTTTTGTCCAATATCTAATAGTGGAAGATTAGTTAAAAATAACTAATGCCTATGCCTATAATCTTACTCACAATGCTGAGATCTGAAGACCATGGTTTGAAGCTAGCTCTGGAAACAAATCCCGAGACTTTAAATTTTTTGGTTGGTGGGTCCTGGGGCTTAAACTCAGGGCCTAGGTGCTATCCTTGACCTGAGTTCTTTTGCTTAAGGCTAGCCCTCTCCCACTCTGAGCCACAGCTCTACTCCTGTTTTTCTGGTGGTTTAATGGAGATAAGAGTCTCCCAGACCCATGTAATTGTAACCCCTCTGTACAGTATTTTCACAATAAAAAAAAAAAAAAAGTTTCCCAGAACTGGACTTTCCTGCCCAGTCTGGCTTTGAATGATGATCCTCAGATCTCACCTTCTTGAGTAGCTAGGATTATAGGCATGAACTACTGGTTGCTGGCTCCTAGAGACTTTTTTTTTGTCAGTTGTGGGGCTTGAACTCTGGGCCTGGGCGCTGTCGCTGTCTTCAGCTCAAGACTAGCGCTTTACCACTTAAGTCACAGAGCCACTTCCAGTTTTCTGGTGGTTTACTGGAGTAAGAGTCTCATGGACTTTCTTGCCCAGGCTGGCTTTGAATCATGATCCTCAGATAGTGACTGAATCACTCAGCCTCCTGAGTAGTTAGAATTACAGGCATGAACTACCTGAACCTGGCTTCCTAGAGACTGTTATCTCTAATTTTCAAGCAAAAAGCTGGAAGTAGATGTGTGGCCCAAGTAGTAGAATACTGGATTTGAGCCAAAAAGCTAAGGGACAATGCCCATGTAATAAGTGAAGACATTTAAAATATGAAGAATAAGTATGGAATCTGTATCACTCCAAGCTCATGACATTCTGGAAAAGGCAAAAAGTATGGAAACCAAAAAAGAAAAAAGCCGGAAGTGGCGCTGTGGCTCAAGTGGTAGAGCCCTAGCCTTGATCTGAAGAGATGAGGGACAACATCCAGGCCCAGAGTTCAGGCCCCACGACCGGACCCAAAAAAAAAAAAAAGCAAC
The DNA here is from genome assembly GCF_019054845.1 of Dipodomys spectabilis. NCBI lineage: Eukaryota > Metazoa > Chordata > Mammalia > Rodentia > Heteromyidae > Dipodomys > Dipodomys spectabilis. The sequence continues at coordinate 10,501,919 of NW_024870681.1, forward strand.
AACAAAAAAAACTATGGAAACCAAGAGGCTTCGAGAGGAGGATCACAGTCCATGCCAGCCCAGGAAAAAAATGTAAGAGCCTATCTGAAAAGTAAATAACAAAACACAAAGGGCTTGCGGCATTGTTCAAGTGGTTCAGCACTTGCCTAGCAAGTGTGAGGTCTTGGGTCCAAACTCCATTACCACACACACACACACACACACACACACACACACACACACACACACACACACACACACACACACACACACACACACACACACACACACACACACACACACACACACACACACACACACACACACGATAATAGCCAGGCACTGGTGGCTCACACCTATAATCCTTGCTACTCAGGAGGCTGAGATCTGAGGATCATGGTTGGAAGCCAGCCCAGGCAAGAAGGCTCTCGAGACTCTCATCTCCAATTAACTACCAAAAAGCTGGAAGTAGAGCTCTGGCTGAAGTGGTAGAACACTAGCGTTGAGCACAAAAGCTCAGGGATAATGCTCAGGGCAAGTGCAAACTCCATGAGCAGCAAAACAAAACAAAACAAAATGATACTAGCTTATCATATATTTTTACTTACACAATACTTGAGATCAGAGATGTTTACATTGACCCCAGTCGATCTCTTTAGATTCTCATCATGTGACACTACAACTTGTTCATCTTTTGTGATATGGCAGTCCAGTTCTAGCATATCAGTTCCAATTGTAACTGCACTAAGAAACAGAGAATGACATTCTGAAACATAAGTATATTATTACATCTGATACATGTAATAATTCAGTTATAAATCCAAAATATTCCATAATACTGAAATAGCTCCTCAAAACACCATTTGTCATGACTTCTTTCTTTTTTTTTTTGGCCGGTAGTGGGGCCTGAACTCTGGGCCTGGGCACTGTCCCTGAGCTCTTCAACTCAAGGCTAGCACTCTACCAATTGAGCCACAGCACTACTTCCGGCTTTTTCTGCTTATGTGGTGCTAAGTATTCGAACCCAGGGTCTTATGCATACTAGGCAAACACTCTACCACTGAGCTACCTTCCCAGCCTGTCATGACTTCTTGATGGAAAAAAAATGTCCTAAGTAATCTTATGATAAGTGAATCATATTGCCTCCTTTCTTTTTTTTTTTTCCTCTTGCTGGTCCTGGGGCTTGAACTCCAGGCCTGGGCACTGTCCCTGAGCCTCTTTTGCTCAAGGCTAGCACTCTACCACCTGAGTCATAGTGCCACTTCCAGCTTTTTCTGTGTATGTGGTACTGAGGAATCAGACCCAGGGCTTCATGCATGCTAGACCAGCATTATCCTATTAAGCCACATTCCCAGCTCAATACTGATTCTTTTTTTTGTTTTTTTTTTGGGGGGGCCCAGTTGTGGGGCCTGAACTCTGGGCCTGGGTGCTGTCCCTCAGCTCTTCAGCTCAAGGCTAGCGCTCTACCACTTGAGCCACAGCGCCACTCCTGGCTTTTTTCTTTTTGCTTATGTGGTGCTGAGGAATCGAACCCAGGTCCTCAGGCATGCAAGGCAAGCGCTCTACCACTGAGCCACCTTCCCAGCCCCTCAATACTGATTCTTTTCCAACAACCAGCTATCTTTAATTCTAGCAACCCAATATAAACAGTAAGAATACTAATACAGAAATTTTTTGGATGCCAGTTACTGATATGCTATGTTATATACCTCTTAGCATGATAAAACAAAACTTTTTTTTTTGGTCGGTCATGGGGCTTGAAGTTGGCCTGGGCGCTGTCCCTCAGCTCTTCAGCTCAAGGCTAGCGCTCTACTACTTGAGCCACTGTGCCATTTCCAGTTTTCTGAGTGGTTTATCAGAGATAAGAGTCCCACAGATGTCCTTGCTTGGACTGGTTTTGAACCGGATCCTCAGATCTCAGCCTCCTGAGTAGCTAGGATTACAGGCGTGAGTCACTGGCACCCAGCTATAAAACTTCAAAATAGAAAATAAATGACACCATTAGACCAGATACTCTGTAAAGTTCCTTTTACTTACAAGATCTGATAAAGACTGGGCACCAATGGCTCACCCTGTAATCCTAGCTACTCACTAGGCTGAGGCTGAGATCTGAGGCTCACAGCTTGAAGCCAGCCTGGAAAAGAAAGTCTTATCACTAATTAACTACCAAAAAGCCAGAAGTGGAACTGTGGCTCAAGTGATAGAGTGCCAGCTTTCAGCAAAAAAGCTAAGGAACAGTACTTAGGCCTTGAGTTCAAGCCCAAGTATTGACCACAAAAAACAAAATCATGACTACTAAGAGGGTGTACTTGAGAGCACAGAGAGTGGAGCCTCTGCCATTTCCTCGGGTGAGTGATTTAGCTTATGACTCTACCTTATCCACAAGCTGTGATAATACTAGCTCTGCACATCTCTCACTCATACTGCATACTCCAAGAAGTGGCATGCTTCATTGCTATATCTCCTTCTTTCTCAAATGTCCTCCAAATAAATATACAACAAAATTATAAAAAATAAATAAACTGAACAGGACAGGCAACTCACAAGTAAAGATTTCCAAGGCTGGGAAGGTGGCTCAGTGGTAGAGCCCTTGCCTTGCATGCGTGAGGCCCTGGGTTCGATTCCTCAGTACCACACATAAGCAGAAAAAAAAAAGCTGGAAGTGGTGCTGTGGCTCAAGTGGTAGAGTGCTAGCCTTGAGCTGAAGGGCTGAGGGACAGCGCCCAGGCCGAGTTCACGCCCATGACCGGACCCAGAAAAAAAAAAAAAAGATTTCCAAGTGGCTATAAAATGTATAAATAGAAGTTCAGCATCAGAGCTCACGAGGGAAATATAAACCATAACACTGAGTGTCAGCAACTAGACCTTACAAACTGCTAGAGCAAGTATAAACTGGTAAAATATCTTTTTAAGCTGTGCACCAGTGGCTCACTCCTATAATCCTAGCTACTCAGGAGGCTGAGATATGAGGATCGTAGTTCAAAGCCAGCCCAGGCAGGAAAGTCCAGGCGACTCTTTTTTTTGGGGGGGGGGGAGGGAGAGGGGAAGCCGGTCGTGGGGCCTGAACTCTGGGCCTGGGTGCTGTCCCTCAGCTCTTCAGCTCAAGGCTAGCGCTCTACTACTTGAGCCACAGCGCCACTTCCAGCTTTTTTCTTTTTGCTTATGTGGTGCTGAGGAATCCAACCCACAGCCTCATGCATGCAAGGCAAGCAAGCAAGCTACCACTGAGCCACCTTCCCAGCTGCTCCAGGAGACTCTTATCTCCAATTAACCACCAAAACACCAGAAGTAGGCTGTGGCTCAAGTATTAGAGCAAGTTGAAGAGCTCAGGGAAGCACCCAGGCCCAGAGTTCAAGACCTACCTTTCTCTCTGTCCTTTCTCTCTCTGTCACACACACACACACACACACACACACAACATATATACATCTTTTAAAATTACTTAATTAATTTACTTAGTAGTGCCAAGTTCAGAAAGCACTGTACGTTCCCAGTCTTTGGTACAATCATTTTAAAAGGAATAACACATGCTTACCCTGTAACTCAGCAATCCCACCTTTCCTTAAGTGTATGTCAGGAGAAATGAGTATGTTTCAGAAAATATGTATGAAACTATTTCATGTATTTCATACATAAACTATTTCATGTATTTCATACATAAACTTTACAGATATAAATTGAAAGAGAGGCCAGAAATGTGTATAAATACTGTGTAATTACATTTATGCTACCAGACACGGGCTTTTAAATTTTTTCACAAATAATACTATGTGCTTTTTTTGACTGGAAGACCAGATATGGTTTTTTTTGTTATTGTTGTTTTTTTGATGGGTTGTGGGGCTTGAACTCTAGGCCTGGGCGCTGTCCCTGAGCTCTTCAGTTCAAGCTAGAGCTCTACCACTTGAACCACAGCACTACTTCTGGTTTTCTGGTAGTTTACTGGAGATAAGAGTCTCATGGAATTGCCAGCATCCGGTGGCTCATGTCTATAATCCCAGCTACCCAGGAGGCTGAGATCATGGTTTAAAGCCAGCTCAGGCAGGAAGGAAAGTCCATGAGACTCTTATCTCCAATAAACCGCTAGAAAACCAAAGTGGCACTGTGGCTCAAGTGGTAGAGCATTAGCCTTGAGCTGAAGAACATGGGGACAGTGCCCAGGCCCAGAGTTCAAGCCCCATGATCAACCAAAAAAAAAAAAAAAAAAAGTCTCACAGATTTTCCTGTCCTGGTTGGCTTTGAACAGTGATCCTCAGAACCCAGCCTCCTGAGTAATTAGGATTACAGGAGTGAGCCACCACACCAGGCACTTCCAGTTTTCTGGTGGTTAACTGGAGATGAGACTCAGACTTTCCTGCCTGGGCTGGCTCTGAACCACAATCTTCAGATCTCAGCCTCCTGAGTAGCTAGGATTATAGACATGAGCCACCAAAGCCCAGTTGTTGATTACATTGTTTTTATTTCACAGATGAGAAACTTAGTATCAAAGTAATTACTCTAGTTTGTGGGAATATAAGTTTAAACTTGTTCAACCACTCTGGAAAGCAGTATGGAGAATCCTCAAAAAAACTAAAAAATAGGGCTGGGATGTAGCTTACTGCAAAGCACTTGCCTAACAAGTGCAATATCCTGGGTTCAATCCCCAGTAACCACTCCCCCCAAAAAAAATACAGTTAAAAAAGAAGTAAACATAGAACTACCTTATGATCCAGCAATCCCACTCCTGGGCATATACCCATAGAACACAAACAAGGTTACAGTAAAGCCACCAGCACAATTGTGTTTGTTGCAGTACTACTCTTTTTTTGTTTGTTTGTTTGTTTGCAATACTATTTCAAGTGCTGCAATGGAATCAGCCCAGATGGCCCTCAATGGATGAATGATCAAGAAGATGTGGTAAATATACACAACAGATTTTACTCATCTGTTAGGAAGAATGATATTGTACCACTATAAGGAAAAAGATCTTATTAAGTGAAGTAAGACAGACCAAGAGAAACAAAGGTTGCATGCTTTCCCTCATTTGTGGTGGATAGAATGTATCTATAATTCTTTTTTTTTTTTTTTTCTGGTTGGCGTGGGGCTGAATTCTGGGCCTGGGCCAGCTCTTCAGCTCAAGGCTAGCGCCCTACCACTTGAGCTACAATGACACTTTCAGTTTTTTTCTGCTTATGTAGTGCTGAGGAATCGAACCCAGGGCCTCATGCATGCGAGGCAAGCACTCTACCACTGAGCCACCTTCCCAGCCCTGTACCTATACTTCTATAAGCAAACAAGTTGGGTGGTATGCAAATGCTTACAAATGAATTAACTGAAATACAATAGACTCTACAGAGAGCTTAAATAGTATCCTTTTTTTTTTTGGTTTGTTGTGGGGCTTGAACTCTAGGCCTAAGTGCTGTCCCTCAGCTCTTCAGCTCAAGGCTAGCGCTCTATCAGTGAGCCACAGCATCACTTCGGGTTTTCTGAGTGGTTTATTGGAGTTAAGAGTCTCACAAAGTTTCCTGCCTGGACTGGCTTTGAACCGTGATCCTCAGATCTCAGCCTCCTGAGTAGCGAGGATTACAGGCTATTGTTGATTATGAGCCACCAGTGACAGGCCAAATAGTATAGTCTTTGAGAAAGACTAAATCAAAGTCCAAGAAAATCAACATGAGGAAATGGGTATGTCAAAGAGAAGAGTTGGGCCAAGCGGAGAGGGGTAGAGGAATGAAGGGAGGACATGGGGGAGAATGTAATCAAGAATCCATTGTATATATCACAAAATTAAGAAAAGGGAGAGGAAAAAAAAAACTCCTGTCATATTCATAACATGAAGGAAGAAAACAAAATTCCTTGATTTATGGAGTTGCCATTACCTACATAACGCTGGCTTCAAAGTGCTCAGGAATCTCAGTCCAATCTCAGTAACATAATAAGATCCTCTCTCTCTTTTTTTAATTTGTTATATTGGGGATTGAACCCAGGCCCTGATAGGCAAAGTGTTCTATCATGTGAACCAAGCTCCCAATCCTTTTGTATTTTGTTTGTTTTCAAGGTATAGGTAGTCTAGTTAACTTTGCCCAACTGGATGGCTTCAAACTCATGATCCTCTTGCCTTCACTTCCTGAACTGGGATTATAGGTATAAACCACCATCCTGGGCAAGACTTCCATCTCTAAAAAATAAAAGGCTCAAAATTATGAGAAAATGTTTTTGTTTACTAAGTATGAACAGGCAATGTTTTCCACTTGGTTTTTTTCATATTCTCTGTTTTGTTTTTCAGACTAATGATAATCATTGACTCTAAGACAAAGAGCAATGATATGAATCAGCTTTCACTCCTGTTTCTCCTGTGGCTTTTCAGCACAGTGCTCTAAAAGACATTTATACAAAACATTAATCAATTATAAATAGAAAAAATAGCTTAGCTTATTAAAAATCAGAATGACACTCATGAAGATTGCAAGAAGAAAATAGGAGTGTAGGTTCAGATCTGTACAAAAATTACCGAGTACAAAGACACACAATCCTATTCATAAATAGCAGCCAGTGTAGCAGTTGTTTCATTTTCTCTTTCTCTCCAAGACTAATTAGCATTATGCACAGTATGTCCCTTGTTACTGATGTCTTCTTTCAGCTTTGGAAATCAAAACTCTGATCTAGTTTCTCCATAACAGGAGCTCTATGTACACTCTATGTAACACTTCAAACTAACTAAATTAAAAAAGCAATTTTTTTGTGTGTGTTTGTGTTTGTGTGTGTGTGTGTGTATACTGGTCCTGGAACTTGGGGCCTGGGAACTGTCCCTAAGCTTCTTAGCTCAATGCTAGTGCTCTACCACTTGTGCCACAGCTCTGTTTATGGTTTTTGATGATCAAATGGAGATAAGTGTTTCATGGACTTTCCTGCCCAGACTGGCTTCAATCCACAATCCTCATATCTCAGCCTCCTGAGATCTCACACCTCCAAGTGTGAGCCATTGGCTCCTGCAGGAAATTCTACTACTGTAATACAAAAAACTAAGTTAGAAAACTTTCTAACCTCTTCTTTCTTAAAGATTTGTCAAATGTTCTGGTTTTAATACACCAAACAGATTCATGCAATCTCAAGTCATATTAAATAGCTCTATTAGGTGAGTATTCACCTGTCTGGGCTGGCTTTGAACTGTGATCCTAAGATTTCAGCCTCCTGAGCAGCAAGGATTACAGGCAGAAGCCACCAGCTCCCAGATAAAATATTAATTTTATAGACATAACTATTATTGGTATGTGAATATTATCTCTACTCTATGAACCATCATTTGAATGAATAATTTTAAGAGAAAGTTAATTTCTTATAGACTTACTGCTCAAAGGCTTCCATTGTATTTTCCAAATTCTCCCCAGCACCTATGAAAACATAAAATTTGAAACATTTATTTAGCCATTTTGAAATTGATCTTAATAAGATAATGAATCCTGATACTTATTATGTAGATATATACTCACAAATATATACATACATATTCACACCTCGGGATACACAATATACACATAGACACACACTCATATGTATGTATACCTAGAGAAAAAAACTGTCTCAAGAAGAGCAAGGTAATACTTGCCTGTTATCCCAGAACTCAGTAGCTAAGGCAAGAAGATCATGAGTTCAATGGCAGCCTGGGCTATAATGAGATTGTATTCTACCCTACTCCCCAAATTGGCTAAAGTCACACAGCTAGTAAGGGGAGACAGAATTCAAGCACAAGAAATATGATTTCAGAGTCCATCCTTTTTACTACTATTGTGCTTTAACTTTTATGCTAAAATTTAGACAGCCTTTTTATTTCAACTTTATTTCAACATATGATTCATAGTGGTCTCTATTTCCATTTTCTATTTACTTACTTGCAAATTACTCAGACATATGGTAAAAACCTGAAGAGTAACTAAGGGACTAATTAAGAAGTGTAACATTCCTCTCCAAGGAATTATTTAATGGTAGGTCCCTCATGAAATGGTTTATTAAGTCCCTTTCTTTCTATTAATGATTGCATAATTCATAAAAACAGGCTTGATCATTAATGTTTTCATTTCAATAAGCAACTTACACAATTTCTGGCTCTGCAAATAATAATTTCACATACATTTTAATTAGCATGAAATATGGAAGACAACTAGTACCTAACAGAATTGCATGCATTTTCCTTTTTTTTTTTTAAAGCTAATCCTGGGGCTTGAACTCAGGACTTAGGTACTGTCCCTGAGCCTCTCTGTGCTCAAGGTTAGCACTCTACACTTGAGCCACAGCGCCACTTTTGGCTTTTTCTGAGTATGTAGTACTGAGGAATCGAACCCAGGGCTTCATACATACACAAGTGTGTGTGTGTGTGTGTGTGTGTGTGTGTGTATGATCTTGTTAACTTTTTTCTGGGCTACTCTTAAAACACAGTCCTCTCAGACAGTGGCTCACATATGTAATACTAGCTACTCAGGAGGCTGAGATCTGAGGATCATGGTTCAAAGCCAGCCTGGGAAGGAAAATCCATGAATTTTTTTTTTTTTTTGGTCAGTCGTGGGGCCTGAACTCTGGGCCTGGGAACTATCCCTCAGCTCTTCCTCTTCAGCTCAAGGCTAGTGCTCTACCACTTGAGCCACATCACCCACTTCCAGCTTTTTCTGCTTATGTGGTGTTGAGGAATCGAACCCAGGGCCTCATGCATGCAAGGCGAGCACTCTACCACTGAGCCACCTTCCCAGCCCCATGAAATTCTTCTCTAATAAACTACTCAGAAAAAGCCAAAAGTAGTACTGTGGCTCAAGTGATAAGAGTGCTAGCTTTGAGTACAAAGAGGCTCAGAGGCTGCACCCAGGCCCTAAGTTCAAGCCCCAGGACTGGGGGGGAGGGGGAAGAATATTTAGTATGTTTTCCCTGCAATTTCCTGCTGCAATTATGTGTGTTTGTGTGTGTGTGTGTGTGTGTGTGAGTATGGGGAGACGTGAGTTTTTATATACAGATATAAAGATTAACCTTATCAATTTAGTTACTTTGCAATAAATCAACTTTCTGTGAAAAATGGCCGTGAAGCAGGGTACTAGTGGCACTCAAAAAAGCCAGAAGTGGAGTTGTGGTTCAAATGGAAGAGTGTTAGCCTTGAGGACAAAAGCTCACAGACAACACTCAGACCTGAGCAAACCCCAGGAGGGCCACACACACACACACACACACACACACACACACACAATGTCAGTGAATCACAGGGAGATCATATGAAACTCAAGAATCATAGAAAGCTAGACAGCTAAAAGTTGGGTGCCAGTGGCTCACATCTGTAGTCCTAGCTACTCAGGAGGCTGAGATCTGAGGATCATGGTTCAAAGCCAGCCCAGGCTGGTTGTGAGACCTGAACTCTGGGCCTGGGCACTGTCCCTCAGCTCTTCAGCTCAAGGCTAGTGCTCTACCACTTGAGCCACAGCCCACTTCCGGCTTTTTTTCTGCGTATGTGGTGCTGAGGAATCGAACTCAGGGCCTCATGCATGCGAGGCAAGCACTCTATCACTGAGCTACCTTCCCAGCCCTGTGAGACTCTTATCTCCAATAAACCAGAAAACAGGATGTGAAGCTGTGGCTCAAGTAGAGCTCTAGCCTTGAGCTGAAGGGCTGAGGGACAGTGTCCAGGCCCAGAGTTCAAGCTGTATGACTCACAAAAAAAAAGGGATTTTTTTGTGTGTGTGCATGTAGGCTTAAACTCACAACATCAAAAAAAGCACAGGGAAAGTACCCAGCCCCTGAGTCCAACCCCCAGTACTGGCATGTGTGTGTGTGTGTGTGTGTGTGTGTGAGAGAGAGAGAGAGAGAGAGAGAGAGAGAGAGAGAGAGAGAGAGAGAGAGAGACAGCGCACACATACACACACACAAAAGCGCACTTTAGTTTACTAAAGTTTGCTTTATTAAGTAAAATAGTATTATTAAATGAAAGCTAACTCACTCTGTTGCAACCAAGCCATCAGAAGGAATGAACAAGCCTGGTGGGAAAAAGTCCTCACTGAAAAGTGAAGAAGAGTTCCCTGATAGAGGAATGAAGGAACAAAGCTGAAATGAAAACAAAACTCAAGGTACAACTGCAGAATGCTACTTCCTTTGGGACTTTGGAAACTCAACTTGATGCCTAAGATTGTTTTCTTCCACAGACAATTAAATTTTGGGGCCAATGTGAAAGAGCAACCCTTACATGCCAAGGGAATCTACAGCAAGATAACCAGATTGTTACAGCCTCCTACCTTGAGGACAAGGATAAAAGTTACAAGGGAGAGAATGGATTTGATCAGTTACCATCTTTTATTGTTTGGCCAATCAGCCCCAATGAACAGAATACTTTCTTTTTAAAAATAATTTTTAGGGGCTGGGAAGGTGGCTCAGTGGTAGAGCGCTTGCCTTGCATGCCTGAGGACCTGGGTTCGATTCCTCAGCACCACATAAGCAAAAAGAAAAAAGCCGGAAGTGGTGCTGTGGCTCAAGTGGTAGAGCGCTAGCCTTGAGCTGAAGAGCTGAGGGACAGCGCCCAGGCCCAGAGTTCAGGCCCCATGACCGGACCCCCCCCATAATAACAATAATTTTTATTATCTTTAAGTGACAACATTATCACCCATTGATCCTAACCCATCCCTTCTCTCATTTTTTTTTTTTATTGAGTTAGGTGATTACATAAATTTCACATATTTCACAGTATTGTGGAATAGTGATACTTAGTAAAAGTCACACATTTTAACCTTCACAAGGCAAATTGTCATTCTCATGATCTATAAAGTTTGTGAACGAACAGAATATACTTTCTTAAAAGCCCATTATTTAATTCAATTGGCTCAAAGACACAGAAAGGTGCGGTTACATTCTTTCACTTGCTATCTTTATCCTTATCCTGACTCTGTGGGTATCTGGAATAAATGTATCTATCACAAATGATTCTAAATGTAGGAAAATGTGTCATTAAAGGTTACATTTCAAAATATTAGCAGAGACAATATAGATAATTGGTAATTAGCTATTATTTTGTTGTTAGTGATGGTGGTCATGGGCTTGAACTCTTGGCCTGGGCACTAATACTGCTACCAAGAATCCTTTCAGCAGACATTTCCAAAAGAAACCGATCTTTGTTTTCTTTAAATAAAACTGTTCTATTATACACACACACACACACACACACACACACACACACACACACACACACACATATACACATACACGGGTGGGGGGGGAGAGAGAGAACGAGTGTTTGGGGGCTGGGTATGTGGCTTAGAGGTAGAGTGCTTGCCTAGCATGCATGAAGTCCTAGGTTTGATTCCTCAGTACCACATCAACAGAAAATGCCAGAAATGGCACTGTGGCTCAAGTTGGTAGAGCGCTAGTCTTGAGCTAAAAGAAGCTCAGGAACAGTGCCTAGGCAGAGGCCCTAACTTTCAAGCCCCAGGACTGGGAGATATAGATATATAGATACAGTCTTTTGGAAATCCACTGTGATTGCTGGAATAAATAAAAAAAAAAAAAAACCAAGCCAAACAAACAAACAAAAGCAACAACAACGGGGGGGGGGGAGGGGAGAAACAGGTGCAAGGTTTGGAGCCCCTAGAACAGGGCCTTCCAGTTCCACCCAAGCGCTAATTGTGGCTTTGGGTAAGCCTATGTCCAGCTTGGAGGATTCCATTTCCTCTCTCTTCTTAATTATTGGGGGTGAAGGACTGTCACCCTGCAGGCATCATCATGCTCTAGGTACCCTCAGATCCTCCTTGGGAGTTCACCGGGCCTGCTAGGGGCACCGGCTGGTTTCCGAGCCGTCGGTTCCCACCTTCCCTCTACCCCCCACCCCACCCCCGACCCGGGGTATCCGGGGCTCGACCCTGGCTGCCAGAAAAGGGTCCTTAGCCATCATCCTTCCAGATGCCAGAAACACCCCCCCACCACCAACACCTACCGTTTCATGTCCGTCCTGACTTCCTCCCTCACCCCCCCACCCCACCCCAGTCAGGACCCCTGGACTCCCGCGGCTCTCACCCCTCCCGTGTCCTCCCCTCCCCTCAAAATCCCCCCTTCCGACGGCGACCCCCACAGCACACCATCCCTTTCGTCCTCAAAACTCTCCCCGTATTTCCACGCCGCCGCCGCCTCAGGTGGAACGGCCCGAGGGACCCCTCACACCCCCGGCCCGGCCCGGCCCGGCCCGCCGCAGGGCCCCCCCAGCCCGCTCCGCCCCGCGGCCCGCTCACCTCCGCGGTGGGAGATGTGTTTACTGAGGAATCGCTGCTTCTTCCTCTGGTGCAGCAAGGTCGGGTATTTCAGTAACAGGAACGAGGTCAGCAGGTACCCTCCCAGGGTCGACAGAAGATAAAAGGCCGCGGAGGACGACATTCTTGGTCTCGGAGCCCGGGGTGAAGTCTCCTGTCTCTGAGTGGGAGGAGGGAGATCGCTGAACGCCGCTGCGGCGCAACGGCTGCGGCGGGCGACGGCGGCAGCGGCGGCGGCGGCGGCGGCGGCGGCGGCGGCGGCGGCGGCGGCTGCTCGAGGTCTGTTCGCCCCCCGCCGGTGTCCGGCGTGCAGCGCACTTGTTCGTGCCGGTTTACCACGCAGGCGCAGTCTGACTTTTGGGCCCCCGAGTAACAAAGGGGCTCCGAAGCGCAAGCGCACTCGGGTTTTCTGTCAAGGTGCTGCGTTGAGTCACCTGGTGGTGTGTGTGTGTGTGTGTCTGGAAAGGCTATTATTCAAAGGGAACGCCTCAGGAAAGGCTGCCGTAATTGGAAGAAGGAAAGAAGATTCCACAGCAGGTTTTAGAGGCTTCTCTAGGAAATGCAAACAATTAACTGAGGTCTGGCATGCAATAGATACTCTTCTCATTTTTGTTGTGGCATCGAATCCCAAAAGGCTCCACTAGTCTTTTTTTCATGCCTACATCCAGCCATCGCACATATTCCAAGCAACCAAGCCACATTTCCAATTTTTTTTTTTTTTGGGGGGGGGGCGTTGGTCGTGGGGCTTGAACTCTGGGCGTGGGCGCAGTCCCTCAGCTCTTCAGCTCAAGGCTAGCGCTCTACCACTTGAGCCACAGCGCCACTTCCAGCTTTCTGATGGTTTTATTGGAGATAACAGTCTCATGGACTTGCCTGCCCGGGCTGGTTTTGAACCATGATGCTTAGATCTCAGCCTCCTGAGTAGCTACAGGCGTGAGCCACCAGCACCAGGCTCACATTTCAATTTAAAGGAATTAATCTAGGATTTGTGGTAGAGTCCTTGCCTAGCATGGTTTGATCTTCAGTAGAGGGGGCGGGGGAGGTGGGGACCCTGGATGCCAGTGGCTGATGCTAGCCACTCAAGAGGCTGAGACATGGAGGAAAATGGTTCAAACTCATCCTTGGGAAGATGTTTCTTTTTTGTTGCTGTTGTTGTTGCCAGTCCTAAGGCTTGAACTCAGGGCCTGGGCACTGTCCCTGAGCTTCTTTTGCTCAAGGCTACCACTTGAGCCACAGTGCCACTTCTGGCTTCTTCTGTTTATGTGGTACTGAGGACTCAAACTCAGGGCTTCATGCATGCTAGGCAAGCACTCTACCACTAAACCACATTCTCAGCCTGTGAAATTCTTTATTTCCAGTTAGCCAGCAAAATGCCAGGCTGGAGGCATGGCTCAACTAGTAGAATGAGCAAAAAAGCCCGTTATGGCTCATACAAACACATGATCCTGAACCCAGGGAAGAGATGGATGGATAAAAAGGTATCTATAAAGCAGGATGAAAGTTTGGCATCCCTGCCTTCATTTTCTAACCGTCTTTTTTGCTCTGAGTGACTGTCCTGGGCTTCAAGGATAGGACTAATAATAACATCTTTATGACAAAAGGAATGAAACTACCCCCAAGAACAGCCTCAGGATAAATCATCACCTAATGAGGGTGACTACCTATAATGATGAGACTATACCTTGCTATATGCTGCTGTTATACCCTACAGGAAGAAATGCAAACAATTACTGAGGCTTGGCATGTAATAGGCACAAAAACAGAAATTTTAGTTGTAAAGTATCACTTCCCCAAAGCTTGAATTGCTCCCCTCAAGTGATTATAGCAATAAAAATGGCTCCAGAATTCTTTGTAGAACTAGAACTCAAATAATGCTCAACCAGCTATGTTATCCAGGACTACTTGCTTATACATCCGTCCCTCCCCCTGCCCCAGTTCTTCCTCTATTTAAATGTAAAGTTCATGTCAGTACCCCAACGATGAGCTGAAATGCTTACTTTGTGTGCACTACACTTCACTAGTACTTGTCTCTATTTGCTGTACTGAGATGAATGACCAGACTTGGTATGTTGGAACTCCTAAAACTGAGTTTCTGGCCTAAGTCTCATTTACATATGTGCATGTTTAAGGAGTTCTCACTACGTGGCTATAATCCCAGCACTTGGGAGGTAGAGGCAGGAAGATTCAGAGTTCAAGATCAGCTTGGACTACCTAGTCAGAACTTGTCTCAAAAAAAAAAAAAGAAGAAGAAGAAGAAAAGAAATTGGCCAGGCAAGCTACTCAGGAGGCGAAGAGCCAAAGAATCTTTGGTTTGAGGCCAGCAGAGGAAAAACATTTGTGACAACTATCTCAACCAACTTTAGTTACAGCAAGAAGCTTCAATTTGGAAGACTGAAGTCCAAGACAGCTAGGAAAAAAGAAAACCAAGACTCTTATCTCAAAACTAATCAGAAGAAGGGTTGGGGATTTAGCTTAGTGAATGAAAGAATGTTTGAACTCAGGATGAGGGCACTGTTCCTGAGCTTCCAAGGCTAGTGCTCTACCACTTGAGCCACAGCTCCACTTTCAGCTTTTTTGGTAGTTAACTGGAGATAAGATATCATGGGATTTCCTGCTCTGGTTGGCTTTGAACCATGATCCTCAGTTCTCAGTTTCCTGAGTAGGTAAGATTATAGGCTTGAGCCACTGGCACCCAGCCAGAAGCAGTATCTTTAAATGAAAAATCAGAGTAGCAAAAACAATTCTAGCAAACAATGTTTTGACCCAACATGGTTATGAAACATTCAATAAGAAGCAGTGAAAATGAAACACGAGAAAAGAGAGCTATCAACTTTATATATTTTATGATCTTTTGTTCTACAACTAAGCCAGTCTTTATTAGGAAGCTGTCTACAACTAAGCCAGTCTTTATTAGGAAGCTGTAACCCCATTGGCAATAAATATCAACAATGTAATGAAATAGTGAAAGAATTATTATACAAATACTGAAACCTGTAACCAAAACACATTTGGGTTTGGGAAAAACACAGTATACATATACCACAACAACACAAAAACCTCACACCAAAACCAAAAACCAGCTTTGGTTAAGGCTTGAACTGGTTGAAAAACTCTTATTGTGTCACAGCTTTAAGAACTCCACGGAGCACCTTATAACTCATTAACTGTACATTTTCCTTAGGAGGGAAACAAGGTCCTCTCTCGGTCACATATGCATAAGGAAATCTCAAGACCCAAAGGCCATCAGGAGGAAGAGTGATTTCTTGTTTTTCTGGATAAAATACTGGACATGGTGGTGGACCTGGCTGAACCTGGAAAAAAAACAAAGAAAGAAAAGAACACAGGAAATACAATTGGTTTTACATTTCTCAACACCTGAAAGAACTGGAGGCATGGCTCCAGTGTTAGAACAAGTGAGAGTTTGAGACTCTCAGTAATGAACAAGACAATGCCTTAAGCATCACTAGTTTCAAAGGCAAGCTACTTCTTTTTAAGAAGTAGCTGTTTCTTTTTAAGAAACAATATCAGGCATATGTGTATATATATATATATATATATATATACATATATATTTTTTTTTTTTGGGGGGGGTGGTCAGTCCTGGGGCCTGAACTCTGGGCCTCAGCTCAAGGCTAGCGTTCTACCACTTGAGCCACAGCGACACTTCTGGCTTTTTCTGCTTATGTGGTGCTGAGGAATCAAACCCAGGGCCTCATGCATGCAGGGCAAGCACTCTACCACTGAGCCACCTTCCCAGCCCCCATAAAAGATATTTTAAACCCAAGAACTACTTACTAAAAGAACTATTTAACCTGTACTTTAGGGAAAAAAATCTAATAAAATAATTAACTTGTATTTTTAAAAACAATCAAAACAAGCATCAGCATTTTTTGTTTGGAGCAAAAGCTGTATTTCTTACCTGAGGCATGAGTACTATCTGCAAAGGAGCATCTGGAACCACAACAAAAAGTCTCATAAGTTGAGCATAATGTGGCTTTAGACCTCTGCCCTGAGATGATGACAGAATATATAAGGGCATATCACTATTTAGAGCTTTTAAAGCTGATTCCTTTGGTCCACTGCCCATCACTTTCATTATTTTTTCAGGCCCCGAGCACATAAATCTCCGACCTCGAGAATCTTCATATTCAAAGCCCACAAAAGCTCGAGCTATGTCATCTCGTCGTCTTCCTCTTCCCATTACGATGGCACTTCTTTTTCCAGGAATAGCTTTATTTGGAGCAGGCCATGAATTTGTGTCTAAGTCTCCTTCATCGTCAGCTCTAGTCCTAATGACAATGTCCCAAGGCATTAGATAGTTTGTTCCTGGAATGAAGCCCTGTTGGTCCAAACCTGTATGAAAGTTATAAGACTTAGCAGGACCTAGTTTAACCAAAGACCAACTTGAGAATTTGGGTAGGAGACCTTTTGGGCAATTTGAATGTAGCATTCCTGGAAGATATTCAACTGTGGATGCCTGTCGATCAACCAAGTTTGGTCTCTTCTCAGGTTTTACTTCCCCTTGACCATGAACTTCTGGGTTGTCTCCTCCTGCTTGTGGATCAGCTGGGTAAGTACCTAAGCTATCTGTGGACTGGCCCAAACTTAAAGCTAAACTCAGGCTTGTACTCTCTCCTTGAGTTTGAGGTTCTTTTTCTTTAAGCTTATCAGCATCTGAATCTGGAGGGGCAGGAGAGGACTCATTTTTAGCAGGAGCAGGATCTGGAGTACTTGGTTCAAATACTGGAAAATTGATATGATCCAACTTCCCACAACATTTTTCTTCCAGAAGCTATAAAGGGGAGAAAAAAACATATAAAATTTTCATTTAAAATAAACTTCTTAGCTCTGTGCTGGTGGCTCAGGCCTGTAATCCTAGCTGAAATTTGAGGATTGCAGTTCCAAGCCAGACCAGGCAGAAAAGTCTGTGAGACTCTCCAATTAAACACCAGAAAAAGAGAAGCGGCACTATGGTTCAAAGTGGTAGAGCACTAGCCTTGAGCAGAAAAGCTCAGGACAGTGCCCAGGCCCTGAGTTCAAGTGTCACAACTGACCAAAAACAAAACCAAAAAAACCACACTTGAGATAGGAGGAAAGGGAGATTTAAAAAAAGAACAATATAGATGATGTGTATTTGATCAAAGTACATTACCTGCATGTTTGTAAATATTACAATGACTCCTTTCTACAATTTATGCTAGTATTTTTCTTCTTTTTTTTTGGGGGGGGGTCCAGTTGTGGGGCCTGAACTCTGGGCCTGGGCACTGTCTCTCAGCTCTTCAGCTCAAGGCTAGCACTCTACCATTTGAACCACAGCGCCACTTCTGGCTTCTTTTTGCTTATGTGGTGCTGAGGAATCAAACCCAGGGCCTCATACATGCAAGCCAAGCGCTCTACCACTGAGCCACCTTCCCAACCCTATGCTAGTATTTTTCTAAGCAACACATTGTTATGTGTGGAAAAGTAGCAATGAAATTCTCCGCACATAATTAATGTAAACCACTAAAAACAAACAATATACTAAAAAATTAATATATTCTTGAGTCCAGTATGATAGGTCACACCTATAATGTCAGCACCTGGGAGGCTGAGGCAGGAGGACAGAGTTCAAGACAAGCATGGTCTTGAGGACCTTTTTCCTAAATGAATAAAATAAAATAGCACATCCTTTATTCTAAGATCAGCAATGAATATGTGAGCAAATAAGTACACGCATATGCAAAGAACTTGCATATGCAGTTCAACTTGCACTGCAGTTGAATTAACTTTCCTAGGTATTTGCTTCTGCTGTTTCTGGTGTGACAAGGTTTCCCTATGCAGCCAAGGCTGGCCTCAATTGCTTGTAGTCAACATTGGCTTTGAATTCACCGTCCTCCTGTCTCAGCCTCCTGAGTATGAGATATAGGCTTGCACTATCACATGAGGCTCTGAAAAGAATCTGTAGTTTTACTCAGATGATATTCATTAAAAAAAATAATAATAAATAAGGCCGGGCGCCGGTGGCTCACGCTTGTAATCCTAGCTACTCGGGAGGCTGAGATCTGAGTATCATGGTTCAAAGTCAGCCCGGGCAGGAAAGGCCATGAGACTCTTATCTCCAATAAACCACTCAAAAAACTGGAAGTGACGCTGTGGTTCAAGTGGTAGAGTGCTTGCCTTGAGCTGAAGAGCACAAGGACAGCGCCAAGGCCCAGAGTTCAAGCCCATGACCCACACACACACAAAAAAAAGAGGGCTGGGAAGGTGGCTCAGTGGTAGAGTACTTGCCTTGCATGCATGAGGCCCTGGGTTCGATTCCTCAGCACCATATAAACAGAAAGAAAAAAGCCAGAAGTGGTGCTGTGGCTCAAGTGGTAGAGCACTAGCCTTGAGTACAAAGAGATTCAGAGACAACACCCACACCCTAAGTTCAAGCCCCACAACCAACAACAATAACAAAAAAAGAGTTTATTGGCTGGGAATGTGACTTAATGGTAGAGTGCTTGCCTAGCATGCATGAAGCCCTGGGTTCAATTCCTCAGTGTCACATAAACAGAAAAAAGCCAGAAGTGGCACTGTGGCTCAAGTGGTAGAGTGCTAGCTTTGAGCAAAAGCAGCTCAGGGACAGTGTGCAGGCCCTGAGTTCAAGCCCCAAGTCTGGCAAAAATAGATGAATAAATAAATAGGCTGGGTGCTGGTGGCTCATGCCTGTAATCCTAGCTACTCTTAAGAGGCTGAGATCTGAGGATCACAATTCAAAACCAGCCTGGGAAAAGTCCATAACCACTAGAAAACTTGAAGTGCTGCTCAAAGTGGTAGAATGTTGACCTTATGCAAAAGAGCTCAAGGACAGTGCTCAGACCCCAGTTTAAGCCCCATGCTGACAGAAAAGAAAATAAAAAAGAAGACAAGGAGGAAGAAAAAAAACAGAGTCTACCTGATAGAAGTCATAGTTAGCTGCCTTAATATCAAAGGGATCATCTCGAGGTGCTTGTTTCCTTCCACAGTTACAGGCACCAGTGGATCGAGCTCGGCTATTGTGATACAGCACAGGGGGATTTCTATCAGCCTCAGGTTTTTCTCCTGGAAAAAAAAAAATCACTATTAATTTTACAAACACAATGTAGAGTCACCTTATATTCTAAAAATAGAAAACCTTAAAAATTCTCTGAATAGTTCTTTGGAAATACACATACATACACACAAACACACACACAAAGCTGACTAAATACATCGAGGAAGCAAGTAAAAGTACATAAAGTGATTAATACTTTTTAGTCTAAAACTTCTTTTTTCTTTTTGCCAGCCCTGGGCTTGAAAATCAGAACCTGGGCACTGTTTCTCTGAGCTTCTTTTACTCAAGCCTAGCACTCTACCACTTGAGCACAGCACCACTTCCAGCTTTTTCTGTTTTATGTGGTACTGAGGAATCAAACCCAGGGCTTCATGCATGCTAGGCAAGCACTCTACCACTAAGCCACATTCCCAGCTCTCTAAAACTTTTTAGTTTTGAGTTTTTGGTACTGGGGATGGATTTTAGGGCTTAATGTGTTATGCAAGCACTCTACCACTGCATTCCATCTCTAGTCCTAATCTAACATTTTGAATTCCTAAGTGGATTTTTCCCCTCCTGTTGCCACCATCATGGTGACCATACACTTATATTTAATTCAACAAGTACTCTAAAGTAAAAGTGTTAATGCAAAATATCTGAAACTTTGTAAGACTTATCACTTACCAATTCATTAGAGTTCCTTCTTTAAATACAAGAATATGAGAAATTAGTTATAACTAAAATTTCCTTTTTTTTTTTGTCGGTGGTGGGAGCTGAACGCTGGATCTCAGCACTGTCCCTCAGCTCTTCAGCTCAAGTATAGAGCCCTACCATTTGAGCCACAGCACCACTTCTGGCTTTTTCTTTGCTTATGTGATGCTGAGGAATTGGACCCAGGGCCTCATGCATGCAAGGCAAGTACTCTACCACTGAGACAACTTCCCAGACCCTAAAATTTCCTTTTTACATCAGCAGATAAAACATACTGCTATGGTACCTAAATTTCTACTGGGCTCTTTCTGTTTTTTTTTTTTTTTTTTTTTTGTAGGTCGTGGGGCTTGAACTCTGGGCCTGGGCGCTGTCCCTGAGCATTTTAGTTCAAGGTGAGCGCTCTACCACTTGAGCCACAGTGCCACTTCCAGTTTTCTGGTGGTTAATTTAAGAGTCCACTGGACTCTTTTTAAAACATCAAAACAGGGCTGGGAAGGTGGCTCAGTGGTAGAGCGCTTGCCTTGCATGCCTGAAGCCCTGGGTTCGATTCTTCAGCACCACATAAGAAAAAAGCCGGAAATGGCACTGTGTCTCAAGTGGTAGAGCGCTAGTCTTGAGTTGAAGAGCTGAAGGACAGCGCCCAGGCCCAGAGTTCAGGCCCAACGACTGGACCAAAAAAAAAAAAACAAAAAAACATCAAAACACTGTGAGCAACAACAAAAACATAGCTAAAAAATTTGGATTCAGTAGAATGGCTCACGCCTGTATTCCTAACTACTCAGGTGGCTGAGATCTGAGGATAATGGTTCAAAGCCAGCCAGGATAGGAAAGTCCCTGAGACTCTTATCTCCAATTGACCACCAGAAAAGGGGACGTGGGGTTGTGGCTCAAGTGTTAGAGCACTTGCCTTAAGCTGAAGAGCTCAGGGACAGTACCCAAGCCCAGAGTTTAAGCCCATGACCGACACATACACACAAAAAACAAAATTGCATTCAGAAAAAGATATTGCAAAAAAGAAATCTGGGGGGGAAAAACACATACACACACAAAAACACCTTACCTGACTTAGGTAATGAGTGAAATTTATGTACACAGTGTTGATCAGTTAAACTTCTCTCTTCACAGAGCTGGTGGCCATTGCTCCAAAACTTGTAGCAGTCCTCGTGTAACTGCATGGCATATTTATGAAAGGCTGGACCTCTAGCATGTTGACTGTACACTCGAAGAGCCTGGGCAAGCTGATTCTTATGGACTGTCATTGTGTAATTATGAGGCAAATTTGACTGGTAGGCACTATGAGCCATGGGTAAAGCTTTCTGACACCGGTTTTCTGAGAATTTTGTGTCGATATCCAAAAACCCTTCCAAGACTTTAATACTGCTTAAAATCTTAGACGTTATCTCCCCAGTGGGTGACCCCAAGTCCTCTTCTTTCCCATCAATAGCCACTTCGTACAGCTTTGCAGCTGCTGAGATCCACTTCTGGTAAGTGGGAAGTTCAAAATGGGATGGCTGAGGGTTCCTGCCTACACTGTCATCAAAACCTTTCTTGCTTAGGACCAGCTCCACATGCTGCCATAGGAATTCCCGAAGAGTAAAATCCACTAGCTGGCCCGAAGAACTGGAGCTGGTGCTATCAATGTGGAAGGAAAGTTGTTGTCTGCTATGCTGCCTCATCACCTGGTATCGCCTAGGCCCAGAAAGGGGTGTAGGCACCAGCAAGGAGTCAGGGTCCTTCACTGTACAATGACTCCTAAGTTGGTCCAGTAACATGCCTACTGGGTCCTCCTCTTGGCATCCAGGGACTATGTACACAAATGCTTGGTTGGCAGGTACAGTAAAGAGGCAGTTGATACTCTGATTAGTCAAGACTCGACTCTTGCGGAAGATTCTATAGATCTGGTCCTCCAGTGCATGCTGCAGTCTTCTCTTGGGTGAATGCTTCTTGGGTTTGTCTGGATGAGCTGTATCTTGACTCCGCGGGGGTTCCACCTTGAGGGCTCCATTCAATTGAAAGAGGAAAAGAAGTCTAGGTGGGCAAGGCCGGCAGTTTAGCTTCCAGTCTTTTCCGACTGGGCAATCCTTAATGGCTGTTTTGAGGAGGGGCAGTACTTTTTGTCTCAGCCCATCCAAGGCTCTGAAAACTCGATCATAAGTGATGTCAAAGGAACAAGTAGGATGGACCAACAGCAAGATATGACAGACGGAGAAAAGGTAAAGGAGACTGAGGCACTGTAACTTCTCCTGATGCTTCCAGAACTCGTGAGCTTCGGCATGAGGCAAAGACAGGCCTCCTCCAGCTTCACCGCTCTGAAGGGCCCTACATGCCCGCAGAAGTTGTGAATTGTCGCAGATGGAAGTGAGAAGAAGATAGAGAACTTTGCTTTCCTGATTGTAATAGGCCTGCAAAAGGCTGAAGTCCTGGGAACCCGGCTCAGTCCGATTACCTTCCGTAGCAGCTGAAGTTCCCCGAACCGGATCCCCGGACGCAGCACCTGGGTCCCCAGCTCCACCGGCCTCCTCGACGGCGCCAGCTTCCGGCTTGATTCCGGGCGCTGGATCCCCTGGATCCTGATGGCGAAAGAGGGGGAAAACCTGCCGGTCGCACACGGTGTTCACAAGAGAAAACTTCTCGGAATTGAGGCGCAGAGCCGTCTTGCCGAAGATTCCCACCACGCAGATCTCATCCTCTCGCCACGGAGGCTCCGATGCGCCAGCTACGGTGCCTCCGCCTTCTGTGGGAGACGCTCCCGGGCTTTCCGAGCCCATCCAGGCCGAGGCTCCCATGAGCAGCTCTCGCAAGCTGACAGGACCCGCCATCGTGAAGCGCTTGCTCGAAAGCACTTCCGGTCCACCCGCTAAATCCAACCGGCTCCGGTCCAAACGTAAAAATCCTCCTCCGTTTCTTCAGTTCCTACTTTTCCCTCACTTGGGTTCCGTCTCCCGCCCCACCCTTTCCCGGTTTTATGTCCTCTTCCCTAAGCCTTAAATTTCTTCCACTTGAGAATGGAAGACAACTGGTAGAGGTTTGTATTGTAAAGAATCCTAAAACACTGCCAAAGAAGAACCTTGAGTGAACCTTGTAGCAGTAGAAAACGAGTGCAGAAGCTTTTGCTTGTAGTCCCAGCTACTTGTCTGGAGGGGTTCCAGGCCAGTCTAGCAATATAATGACATCCCATCTCAGGAAGGAAAGAAGAGAAGAAGGGAGGGAGGCAGGGAGGAAGCAGGAAGAAAAGACAGATTTTTATTTATTTATTTGCCAGTTGGAGCTTGAACTCTGGGCCTGGGCACTGCTTTTGCTCAAGTGCTAACACTCTACCTCTTGAGTGACAGCGCCACTTCCAGACCTTTCTATGTATGTGGTACTGAGGAATCAAACGCTGGGTTTCATGAATGCTAGGCAAGCACTCTACCACTAAGCCACATTCCCAGCCAGAAGGAAAATTTTAAGCTGTGTAACCTTGCTACACAAGATGCAGATTGATGGGGCTGGGAAGGTGGCTCAGTGGTAGAGCGCTTGCCTTGCATGCTCGAGGCCCTGGGTGCGATTCCTCAGCACCACATAAGCAAAAAGAAAAAAGCCGGAAGTGGCGCTGTGGCTCAAGTGGTAGAGCGCTAGCCTTGAGCTGAAGAGCTGAGGGACAGCGCCAGGCCCAGAGTTCAGGCCATACGACCGGACGGACCCCCCCAAAAAAAGATGCAGATTGAAGATGAGTAAAAGGCAGCTTGTGAAAAATGCAGAATTTGGTACTAGAGAGCAGGAGGCAAGGCACAATGCCTGCAGCATGAGGCCCTAAGTTCAAACCTCAGTACCACCAATCAGAAAGGAAAGACAAAAATGCATAATTCTAAGTCCAACTCAGACCTTCTGAATCAAATTATGCATAACAGCTTAATTCTGATTGTGCACACTTTAAAGTGTAAGAAACATCACTCTTAAAAACACTTTGCAAAGCAAGATGAACTTCTTTCTCCTGTTCCATTCATAAATATAATTAGTACACAGCAGAAGTGGGGGAAAGTCAGTGATTTGGGGGGAGGGTCGGTGGTGGAGGCTGAACTTGGCCTGGGGGCTGAACTCAGCCTGGGCGCTGAACTCAGCCTGGGCGCTGTCCCTCAGCTCTTCAGTTCAAGGCTAGTGCCCTACCACCTGAGCCACAGTGCCACTTCCAGCTTTTTTTCTGCTTATGTGGTGCTGAGGAATCGAACCCATGGCTCACTCAAGTGAGGCAAGCACTCTACCACTGAGCCAACTTCTCAGCCCCAAATCAGTGATTTTGAAGGTCTAGGAAGTACAGGTTAAAAATAATTCCTCCATGGGGCTGGAAAGGTGACTCAGTGGTAGAGTGCTTGCCTCACAAGCATGAGGCCCTGGGTTTGATTCCTCACTACCACATAAGCAGAAAAAGCTGGAAGTGGCACTGTGGCTCAAGTGGTACAGTGCTAGCCTGTAGCTTAGGGACAGCTCCCAGGCCCAGAGTTCAGGCCCCACGACCAACCAAAAAAATAACTTCTCCAGCTAGGATTTTTTTTTTTCATTAGTGGAGATTGAACCCAGAGCCTCCACTATACTAGTTGAGCTAATCCTCTTGCCCTTGCTGCCTTGTGTAGGGTTTTGGGGAGTGCACCAACACAAGTCACTTTTAAGCTAATGTGTGTGTGTGTGTGTGTGTGTGTGTGTGTGTGTGTGTGTGTGTGAAGCCCCAGTATTGGGACTTGAACTCAATGCACTGTGCTCTTGCATCGGTTTTGTTGTTGTTGTTGTTGGTGGTGGTGGTGGTGGTAGTGGGGTGTGTGTGTGTGTGTGTGTGTGTGTGTGTGTGTGTGTGTGTGTGTGTGTCTTGTGGGGCTTGAATTCAGGGCCTGGGCACTGCTTCTGGGCTTTTTTGCTCAAGGCTAGCACTCTAGCACTTTGAGCCACATCTGGGTATCTGGTGGCTATTTGGAGATGAGTCTCACAGACTTTCCTGCCTGGGCTGGTTTTGAACCACAAGAGCCATATCTTAGCCTCCTGAGTAGCTAGGATTACAGGCATGAGTCACCAGCTCCGAACTTCTGCATAGGTTTTATTGCTCAGGAATATATAATTTGAGCTTTATAACTTGAATCACAAATCACTTCTACTTTGGGCTTTTTGCTGGTTCATCGAAGATAAAGAGTCTCCCAGATTTGACTGCCTGGACTTGATTAGAACTGTGATCCTTAGATCTTAGCCTCCTTACAGGCATGAACCATAATCATTCTGGGAGCATGCTGGGAAATGGGCATCCTGCTGGTAGTAAACTTCTATTTTTCTTGAACATTTTGTTTGGAATTGTTTTATTCACATGTATTAAATTGTACAGGTAAAAGAGGTTTATCATATTTCCATTCATGTATATAATAATGTACTTTGATCATATCCACCCCCCATATACATATATATTGCTGGTCCTAGGGCTTGAACTCAAGAATTGGATGCTGACACTGAGCCTCTTTGTGCTCAGTGGTAGACTCTACCACTTGAACCACAGCATCACTTCTGGCTTTTTCTGAGTAGTTTATTGGGTGTAAGAGTCTCATAGACTTTTCTGCCTGGGTTGTCCTCAGATCTCAGCCTCTTGAGTAGCTAGGATTACAGACATGAATCACCAGCACCTGGCTATTATTATTCTCTTAGTGACACTAAACATAATGTCTCTAGTTCCATTTATTTTTCCAGCGAACACAATTTCATTCATTTTTAATTGTTGTAAAGGTGATGTACAGAGGGGTGATAGTAATTTCATTCTTCTTAATGACTGATTTAAACTCCAGTGTGTCTGTGTGTGTGTGTGTGTGTGTGTGAGAGAGAGAGAGAGAGAGAGAGAGAGAGAGAAAGAGAGAGAGAGAGAGAGAGAAAGAGACATTTTTGTCTCCCTTCTCTTCTTTACCTTCTTTGTATGTGATATAGCATTGGGGCTTGATTTCCTAAATCTGACATTTTTGCTCATGGTTGGCACCCTACCTTCTGAGCCACACTTTCAATGCTGGCTATTTGCTGGCTAATTGGAGTTGAGGTTCATGAATTTGCCTGGCTGAGCTGGTTTGAACTGCACTCTTCAGAACTCAGCTGTCTGAGTAGTTAGGATTACAGGCATGAGCCACTGGCACCTGAACCCTGGCTCTTTTTTTTTTTTTGTCGGCTTGCTGTCTCTGAGGCTCTTTGTGCTCAAGGCCAGTGCTCTACCACTTGAGCCACAGCACCACTTCCCTTGTTTGAGTAGTTTATTGGAGATAAGAGTCTCATGGGGACTTTTTGCCTGGGCTCATTTTAAACAGAGATCGTCAGAACCCCGCCTCCTGAGTATCTAGGATTACAGGTGTGAGCCACTGGCACCTGGCTCCACATTTTTTCTTTACCAACTCATGCACACTTGACCACAAGACATTGAGCTCTTGCTCTGCTAAGGACAACCACTCTATCAGTTGAGCCAGACCTTCAGTCCAACATTTTGCTAGTTAATTAAAGATGAAGTGTCACTGACTTTTCTGCCTGGGGTGGCTTCAAACCTTGATCCTCCTCTAAGTGCCAATCTGTTCAGCAGTTAGGATTATAAGTGTGAGCTATCAGTACCTGGCTATCTATTGATGAGCACCTAGCTATCTATTGATGAGCACCTAGGCTGATTTCCTGATGCCTAAGGATGTTGAACATTTTTCATGTATTTACTGGTCATCTGTAGCAGTAGATTTGTTGTTGTTGTTGGTCATGTGGCTTGAACTCTGGGCCTGGGCACTGTCCCTTAGTTCTTCAGCTCAAGGTAAGGGCTCTACCACTTAAGCCACAGTGCCACTTCTGCTTTTCTGAGTGGTTTACTGGAGATAAGAGTCTCACTGATTTTCCTGCCCAGGGTGGTTTAGAACCATGATCCTCAGATCTCAGCCTCCTGAGTAGCTAGGATCATAGGCGCGAGCCACCAGTGCCCAGCTTGTGTGTGTGTGTGTGTGTGTGTGTATGTTTTAAAGTCCAGTTTCAATGGAGTGCTGAGGCAGGATGATTTTAAGTTGCAGCCTGGATAACATTTTGAGACTTCACCTCAGAAATAAAATAAGGGAGCTGGGAATGTGGCTTGTGGTAGAGTGCTTGCCTAGCATGCATGAAGCCCTGAGCCCAATTTCTCAGTACCTCAAAAACAGAAAAAGCTGGAAGTAGTGCTATGGCTCAAGTGATAGAGTGCTAGTCTTGAACAAAAGAAGCTCAGGGACAGTGCCTGTGGAGAAGCACAAATAGGATCACAGGTCAAACTAGCCAGTGCTAGTTATTGAGGCAAGATCCTGCCTCAATAATAACTGAAATAAAAAAGGGCTGGAGGCATGGCTTAAGTGGCAGAGTTCCTGCCTAACAAGTGCAAGATCCTGAATTCAGTTCTCAGTTCAAACAAAAAAAATAGGTTTATAACCTAGTAATTTATAACCTAATAATTCTACAACCCCCCCTTTTCCTCTCCCTCTTCTCTATCTCTTTATCCATCTGTCCACCTCTGTTTGTCTCTCTCCTCTCCTCTAGTAGAATAACTCATATATATGTATGTTTAAGAATATTAATAATGGCATACATAATTCCTAATAGCCAAAAGCCATAAGCTAGTCTAACAATAAGTGAATTAACTTTTCACACCACAAAAGTAAAATCTTAATAACCATAAAATAACAGGGCTGAATCTTAATAATACTGATTGAAACAAAAAAATATTTACCATCTGATTCTATTTATATGGAATTCAAAAATATGCAAAACTAGGCACCAATAGTTCACACCTGAAATTCTAGCTACTGAGGAAGCTGAGATCTGAGGACTGAGGCTGAGTTTTGAAGCCAGTCCACGTAGACAAATCCAAGACCAGTTAGCCATCAAAAAGTCAGAATGAGAGCTGTGGCTCAAGTGGTAGAGTACTAGCCTTGAGCAAAAAATAGCTCAGGGAGCCGGGCACCGGTGGCTCACACCTGTAATCCTAGCTACTCAAGTGGCTGAGATCTGAGGATAGCAGTTTAAAGCCAGCCCAGGCAGGAAAGTCTGTGAGACTCTTATCTCCAATAAACCACTAGAAAACTGGAAGTGGTGCTGTGGCTCAACAGGTAGAGCGCTTGCCTTGAGCTGAAGAGCGCAGGGATAGCGCGCAAGCCCAGAGTTCAAGCCCCACAACCAACCAAAAAAAAAAAAAAAGCTCACGGACAGCTTCTAGGTCCTGAGTTCAATTCCAGTATGGGTATGAGTGTGTGTGCCTGCACACACACACACACACACAATAAATAAGCAAACAAATAAAGTAAAATGCACCATACCACTTAGAGATACATACTTACAGAGCAAAAGCTAGGAAGTGTTTATTATAAAAAGTTGCGTAGCTAGGCACCAGTGGCTCATGTCTGTAATCCTAGCTACTCAGGAGGCTGAGATCTGAGGATCATGGTTCAAAGCCAGCTTGGGCAGGAAAGTCTGTGAGACTCTTATTCCAGTTTACCACCAGAAAACAGGAAACAGTGCTGTGGCTCAAGTGGTACAGTGCTTGTCTTGAGCTGAAGAGCTCAGGGACAGCGTCCAAGCCTAGAGTTCAAGCCCCACAACTGACAAAACAAAAAACAAAAAAGTTGCTCAGTGGTTACTTAGTGAGAAAAGGGATTATGGAAGAATGAGGCAGGAATATCTCCTAAGGATATGTATGTCCATTTCTTGATGGATCTTTGCTTTGTAATACTTTATGTTTATGTTTCATACACTTTTATGTGTGTTGTATTTCTGATAAAGAAAAAACCAAAAGGTTATTAATTTTTATTTAAAAATATAACAAGGTGCATTTTGTTTGCATTTTGTTTGCTGTTCAGTCTCAAGAGAAACATTAGGCCAGGTACCAGTGGTTTATGCCTGTAATCCTAACTACTAAGGAGGCTGAGATCTGAGGATTGCAGTTCAAAGCCAGCGAAGGCAGGAATATCTGTGAGACTCTTACCTCCAATTAACCACTAGAACACAAGAAGTGGCTCAAGTGGCAGAGCGCTAGCCTTGAGCGAAAAAGGTCAGGGACAGGGCTCTGGCCCTGAGTTCAAGTCCTATAATTGACCCCACCCCCCCCCCCCAAAAAAAGAAAGAAAATAAACATTAGAAGTAAACAATAGTTTAATAAGTCATAGTACTTATAAATAGTTTAATAAAGCCATACCATTTATAGGTTAGTCAAATAGTTGCAATATAAAATGTCATGAAATTAGTTAAAGATGCATTTGATTTTGTTTTTTTTTAAAGATGCATTTTAATACTGATACAATGAGAGCAATAGCAGCTTTGTGAATGACTTCTATAGTATTGCTTTATTTGAGACAAGGTTTCACTAACTTTCTTGGATTGATCTATAACTCATAATCCTCCTGATTCTGTCTTCCAAGTAGCTGGGACTACAGACTAATGCCTCTGGCCTGACCAGAACCTTTATTACACAAGAATTATCAAAACATTTAGACCACAACAATACAGTATACAATGATTAATATTACAAACACTGTAAGTGCCAATAATCTTCTATTATACTTTTTTTTTTTTTTTGCCAGTCCTGCAGCTTGAACTCAAGGCCTGGGCACTGTCCCTGAGCTTCTTTTGCTCAAGGCTAGCACTGTGCCACTTGAACCACAGCACCACTTCTGGCTTTTTCTGTGTATGTGGTGCTGAGGAATCGAACCCAGGGCTTTATGAATGCTAGGCAAGTACTCTACAACTAAGCCACATTCCCAGCCGACACAACTTTTTTGTTAGTGGTCATTCCCTTTATTTTTAGATAATACAAAAATAGGTTGTAGTATAAAAAAAAACTTTTATGAGATACAGGTATGTCCGTTTCATTTTCATCCAGAAATGTGTTGTAAACATAAACTGACTTCCACTTAGATGCTAAACGTTGTCTCCATGTCTGCTACTTGCCAGTCTGATAACTTTCCAACAATCCTATTTGCATACCAAAGCAATATTTTTCTATGAAAATGCAGGCTTCTCTAGGAAAGTGCTAAGTTATCTTTCTATCTTAAGCTAACTGAATGATATATCAAGGATATCATTTATGTAGCTACTTCCTGTCAAACTAGAAAGTTCAATGATGTTCTAAAAATCCTCCTGGCTCATCATGGATAAGGAGCTGCTATTTTTATTCTCAGAACTGCAGAGGACATTAACTTCAAAGCTAATCTAATGATTGATGGTGCTCAGTGTTAGAGCATTTGCCTAGCATGTTCAAGGTCTTAGGTGATAGCCCCATCAGCAAAGCTAGTTCTGTATCTTCAATTATTCACTATAATTGGAATTTTTCTTCTTCTCTGAAGCTACAGTAGTAGTCAGTGCTAAACAGATACCTCTAGCAAACTGAGGGCTTCCAGAAATACTTAGCAATTTCCAGGGGATTGTGTATAAGGTTGCTAAGTAAAATAAAAGCTACTTAGTTAAATATGAATTTCAGCTAATATTTATTTTTTTTGTCGGTTATGGGGTTTGAACTCAGAGCCTGGGCACTGTCCTTGAGCCTGTCTGTGCTCAAGGCTGGCACTCTACCACTTGAACTGCAGTGCCACTTCTGGTTTTTGAGTGATTAATTGGAGGTAAGAGTCTCACAGGAACTTTTCTGCCCAGGCTGGCTTCAAACCTCAATCCTCAGATGTCAGCCTCCTGAGTAGTTAGGATTACAGGCATCAGCCACTGGTGCCCAGAAACTAATACATTTAAATTTTTACCTTTTGTTTTGGGGGGACTAAACCTTCGGGGATCTGTACATGATAGGCAAATGCTTTATCACTGAGCTATAGCATTAGTTCCAGTCAATATTATGGGGTTTAGAATAGTAGCTAAGTAGGTAAGTGTGTGCTTACTATGTATGAGGCTTGAGTTAAAAAAAATGTTGTTTAATCAGACATATTTACACTTAGAAGTTATTTGTTGTTTATCTGAAATTTCAGTTTAGTTGGGTCTCTTGCTTTCTTTATTTGCTAATCCGACATCTCTAGACTGGCACGAAAAAACAAAATTGGGTGAAATGAACATTATTACTGCTATTGAATCTACTGACAGGTGAGGACAGGGCACTGAGTCTCATCATTCTGCCACAGACCTCAGGGAATTCTCGGCAGGCCACTGTGGAAAACAGAAGGTTTGTGTGGAAGTCTTCGTGCAAGTTTTATTTAGCTGTGTGCAGGTGGACAGATGATATGAGAGTAAGGAATACAAGAGCTGGGAAATGTAGCTCAGTAGGAGAGTACGTATGAAGTGGGAGAGGTATGAAGTCCTGAGTTCAATCCTCAGCAACAAACAAACAAACAAAATGGAATAAGCATCTCAGATTTCAGTAACCAAGACAGAATTACCTGTCTAAGGTGCCAGAAGTGATACTTCTAACTAATAAGGTCACACTGGTCCTTTGTTTCCAATCGTTTTGGAAAATAGTTGCATTTAAATGGTGGATGGTGATCAGGTGCTAGTGGCCCATACCTGTAATCCCAATTACTCAGGAGACTGAGATCTGAAAAATGATAAGGCATCCAAAGCAGAAAAGTATATGAGCTCAGTCTCCAATTAACCAGAAAAAATGTTCAGCTAGAGTTGTAGCTCTAGGGGCTGGGAAGGTGGCTCAGTGGTAGAGCGCTTGCCTTGCATGCCTGTGGTCCTGGGTTCGATTCCTCAGCACCACATAAGCAAAAAGAAAAAAGCCGGAAGTGGCGTTGTGGCTCAAGTGGTAGAGCGCTAGCCTTGAGCTGAAGAGCTGAGGGACAGCGCCCAGGCCCAGAGTTCAGTCCCATGACTGGACCCCCCCCCCCC
Organism: Dipodomys spectabilis; assembly: GCF_019054845.1. Lineage (NCBI taxonomy): Eukaryota > Metazoa > Chordata > Mammalia > Rodentia > Heteromyidae > Dipodomys > Dipodomys spectabilis. The sequence continues at coordinate 10,533,686 of NW_024870681.1, forward strand.
CCAAAAAAAAAAAAAGGTACTAGAGTTGTAGCTGTAGTGGTGGATTGCCAAACATGAGCAGGAAAGCCCAGCTAGGCAGAGCTAGGCTGAGAGTTGAAGATTTTGGTTCAAAGCCAGCCAAGGTAGATAAATCCCAGCTATTCTTATCTCTTACTAACAAGTAAAAAGAGGTATGATTCATCTGGTAGAGCACCATCCTTGAGCAAAAAAGCCAAGCAAGAGCTCAAGGCACCAAGTTCAAGTCCCAGTATGGGCACACACGCACAAAAACAACCCCTCTAGCTGGACACTGGTGGCTCACGTCTGTAATCCTAGCTACTCAGGAGGCTGAGATCTGAGGACTGAGGTTCAAAGCAAGCCCGGACAGGAAAGTCTGTGAGACTCTTATCTCCAATAAAACACTCAGAAAATTGGAAGTGGCACTGTGGCTCAAGAGGTAGAGTGCTAGCCTTGAGCTGAAGAGCTGAGGGACAGTGCCCAGGCCCAGAGTTCAAGCCCCACAACCGACAAAAAAAACAAACAAACAGAAACAACCCTCTGTACATCACCTTTGTGATGATAATAAAAATAAAATAAAAAATAAAGGAAAGAGAGAAAAAGGGGGGGGGGGAGAGGGAAGGAGAAAGAGCAAAAGCTAGCTAGGGCATGAGGCCCTGAGTTCAGACTAGTGCTGAGGCTAAGGCTAGAGTAGTAGATGTGGTATCGGCAAGGGTTTTGTTCAAATCCCAGTAATTTTTTTTTTTTTTTTTTAAACCAGACAGACATTTATTTTGCATTTGATTTCACTGGCTCAAATGTCTAAATGCCAGAACAATCCACTTCCTCTCTTCAAGGCTCTTCCTCTGAAGCGTATCAACCTGACCACGCATGGCACACGCTGGGCCTGGCGCCTGGCCCTCCATGGCTGGGGGGTGGGGAGGGGCTTGCCCCCAGGGCCTGGCACCCAGCCAACTCGGGATGGCCACAGCCCAGTCCCGTGGCATCAGACACGGGGTGGTCTCCCAAGGCGCCTCCTGTCTCTTGCAGGGCAGGGCTCTGATGGGCAGCCACAGGCCCACGCTTCATGCCCACCGCAGGACCCCCAACCCCGGCTGGCCTGAGCCCAAGCCCTGCCTTTTATTTTTATCATCCAGATCTAGCTTCCAAGGGCTCCAAAACATCCTCGCCACATCTGGACACGAGAGCAGCAGCTGTTTAGGGGCTGCCTTCTGCGCTCGGAGAGAATGACTAATGTGTCTTTCAGTTTCTTTGTATTTCTCTTCAAGAGTTGCTTGACCCGACATCTTTGTGTCTGCTATTAAATAAAATACGCATTTCAGTAAGATCTACAGTGAATGGCAATGCATTCTGGGAAGCTTCACATCTAGGCAGGGCCAACCTTCGTGGAGGAAGCTAAGAGAATGTGCATCCAATCTCAGTTTGCAGAGGGTTTCTTATTGCCAATCTGCGAGTTACACTGAACACATCATTACATCACTTGTGCAGGGGGACCGGTTCGGTTGGGGAGGGGAAGCAAGCGCTAGCCTCAGGGTTGAGCTCAGGACAACTTCTGAGAAGTCTCGCGGCAGCCTAGACAGCACAGCTTCAGGAGTAAACATGGTAAGGGAAGCAGACAACTCTCTAGAGGCCCAAAGGCTTTCTTGCCGTATTTGTGTTCATCCGCCATCTACAGCTGGCGTCAGGAGGACGGTCTTCTTCGGGACAACATGGTCACAGGCCTGGGGCGATCCCGTGGGCAGAGGGAGCGTGAGGACGGGAGCAGGGCTACCTCGTGCTGTTCCACATTAGACACGAGCTGTGACACAGTCCACGGGCCTGCAATCCTCTCCTCCTATCATCTGGCGTAACGCTTGATGTAGTCGTCCACTTTACTCCGGAAGTCCTCCTTGTCTCGCAGGTGGTGCTCTGCAGCTTCGATGGTCAGTGGGTCATCAAAGTTCAGAAGATCAGTAAATAAAGAGTTTAATCCCCAAACAACATCCTTGAGCGTTCTGGTGGGAGCCCAGCCGGTGCCATCGATAGAATGCTCTCTCAGCAAACTCAGACATATCTCCCCTGTCTCTGTGATGTTAGGGTGCCAGATCTTGGTCAGACATTTCACTTTGGGAGGCACCATGTTGTATGCATCAGGAACTTCAGTTTCAAACTGAAATTTTCCACCCTGGTAGTAACCCTCATCTGGGGTGACGGTGAGCTGAAAGCAGTGGAGCTTGTTTGGATCAGGAAAGTGCACTCTGCAGGTACAAGGTAAATTAGCTTCAAGTTCTGCAACTTCTTTAACAAGCAACTTGTCTCTCACGGAAACTCTCCGCGTGGAGTCAGACGCAGCAGCAGCTGTCCGGGGCCCTTTGAGACCGTCATCTCGCTTCAGTTTGCTTGCCAGCGTTAGCATTACTACCACCTTTACTCTCAGCACCCCGAGACAGGCGAGGCGGGCCGGCGCCCAACACCATGCCCGGCCGGCGGCGGCGGCGAGACGCGGGCCTAACAGCCGCACCGGCTCCCCAAATCCCAGTAATTTTTAAAACTGTGCTTATTTTTTGTGAGATAAGGTCCAGATGTAACCTCAATTGACCTTGGACATATCATCCTCTTACCTTCCTATGTGGGATTATAGGTGTGGGTCACCATGCCCAGAGTGTCTTTCTAAAGCATCGAGTTTATAGCAATGACTACATAAGTTTTACAAACAAAGAAATTTTTCATCTACCTGAGAAAATCAGCATGAATAGGAACCAAACTACTACTTTCTTAATGCCTATAGTAGCACAAACTAGAATATTCTAATTAAATTCGAATAGCCAGTTATCTTACTTGGGTAATTCCAGAGCAAACATCATTTCATAGATTGTATTTTTCCCATCTGGGTCTACTACATCATGAAAACTAGAAAACATCCAAATGCTTACTTTATACCACAGTATGCATAGGCTCCATATATCCTGAGTTTCCAAACAGAATCATATTAGTATAGTTATACATATGGATTTGGAGCCAGATGGCTCACATTTGTAATCCTAGCTACTCAGTAGGCTGAGATTTGAAGATCGCGATTCAAAGCAGGCCTAGTAAAGAAAGTCCATGCGATTCTTCTTCTTTGTTGTGGGGCCTGAATCTGGGCATGGGCATTGTCCCTCAGCTCTTCAGCTCAAAGCTAGCACTCTACCACTTGTGCCACAGCGCCACTTCTGTTTTTTTCTGCTTATGTGGTGCTGAAGAATCAAACCCAGGACCTCATGCATGCAAGGCAAGCACTCTACCACTGAGCTACCTTCCCAGCTCCTCCATGTGATTCTTATCCCCAATGAACCACCAAAAAGTCAAAAGTACAGTTAAGGCACAAGTGGTAGAACACTACCTTGAACAAAAAAAATGGTTAGGGACAGCTGTCAGGCCTTGAGTTCAAGCCCCAGGACTAGCACACACAAAAACTAAGGAAGCTGGGCACCGGTGGCTTGTGCTTATAATCCTAGCTTCTCAGAAGGCTAAGATCTGAGAATCATGGTTCAAAGCCAGCCCAGGCAGGAAAGTCTGTGAGACTCTTATCTCCAATTAACCACCAGAAAACTGGAAGTGATGCTGTGGCTCAAGGTAGAGTACTCTCCTTGAGCTGAAGCACTTAGGGACAGTGCCCAGGCCCAGAGTTCAATTCCCATGGCCAACCGGAAAAAAAAAAAAAAAAAGAAGGATCTGGGTGATTTTAATTGTGTATTTTGTGGATTACTACATTGAACCAGACAGGCCCGCCTCAGTTTTGCTCATCAAAGCTGCTTGTCGGAAGTGGTTGAGTCTGTGTTGGACTTCTAGGGTGAGCCAGCTATTAAAAAAAAGTCACAATTAATTCACAATAATATTAATTAGCCAATACATATTAGCCAATAATATGTGAAACTAACATGATTCTTCCTTATTAAGAGACCCCTCACCAGTGGCTCATGCTTGTAATCCTATCTACTCAGAAGACTAAGATGTAAGGGTTGAGGTTCAAAGACATCCTGGGCAAGAAAGCCCATAAGACCCTTATCTCCAATGAACTACCAAAAAAAGTGGAGCTTTGGCTCAAGTGGTAGAGTGCTAGCTGTGAGCAAAAGAAGCTCATGGGCAGCACCTAGGCTCAGAGTTCAAGCTTCAAGACTAACACACACACACACACACACACACACACACACACACACACACACACACACACAAACACACACACACACACACACACACACAAACATACACACACACACACACACACACACAGAGGAAATTTTGCTATTTTTGTTTCTTTTGTCTTGTTTTGTTTTTGGTGCCAGTACACTTGAGCCATACCTCCACTTCTGGCTTTGTGCTGGTTAAGTGGAGAAAAGTGTTAGTTTACTCTAATTTGTCTGCCTGGGCTGGTTTCAAACTGGGATCCTCAGATCTCACCCTCTGAAGTAGCTACAATTACAGACATGAGCCATTGGAGCCTGGCTGTATCATTTAGATTCTAAAACCATCTTTCTCATTTTTCCTGATAGAACCACAAGTTTCTAGATGAGACCTTTTTTTTTTTTTTTTTGGGGGGGGGGGGGGTGTGTCCAGTCGTGGGGCCTGAACTCTGAGCCCGGGAGCTGTCCCTCAGCTCTTCAGCTCAAGGCTAGCGCTCTACCACTTGAGCCACAGCGCCACTTCTGCCTTTTTTTCTTTTTGCTCATGTGGTACTGGGGAATTGAACTCAGGGCCTCATACATGCAAGGCAAGCGCTCTACCACTGAGCCACCTTCACAGCCCTACATGAGACCTCTTTAAACAGGAAGCATATCAGAGGTAGCTTAATTAATTTAATTAGCTTAGTTGTTTTTGCCCTTGGTCATTCTTGTTCTTTTTTCCTAGGATGTGGACATATGGCTTCAGGAGGTACAGCCATTCTAGACCATGAGGCTAAAACTCACACTAAGGATGGAAGCACAAGAATGATATAATGACATTGCTGTACAACTTGTGGACTTCTCCTTTCCAAAAGAATATTCAGGTAAGAAAAACAAATTAGTACCAGCCAGGTACTAGTAGCTCACACCAGTTACCTTTGCAACTTAGGGGGCTGATATCTGAGGATCAAGGTTCAAAGCTAGTCTGGGCAGACAAATCCAAGAGACTCTTACCTCCAATTAAGCACCATCAAAAAGCAGAAAGTAGAGCTGTGGCTGAAGTGGTAGAGCACCAGCCTTGAGCAAAAAAGCTTAGGGACAGCCCCAAGACTGGCATTAAAAACGTGAAAAGAAGCCTGGCACCAATGACTTACACCTGTAATCCTAGCTACTTAGAAGGCTGAGATCTAAGGATCATGGTTCAAAGCCAGCCCAGGCAGGAAAGTCCACAAGACTCTTATCTTCAATAAACCAACTCAGAAAACCAGAAGTGGTATTGTGGGTCAAGTGGTAGAAGGCTTGCCTTAAGCTGAAGAGCTGAGGGACAGCCCCCAGGCCCAGAGTTCAAGCCCCACGACCAACCAAAAACAAAAAAAGTGAAAAGAAAACTAAATCTCTATTTGATTAAGTCATTGTGGTTAAGTCCAGAAACAAAGCCTAACTGGTGCAGGTGCTTCAGAGTTAAAGTCTAAGGCTTAATAAAAACATTTATTTATATATCCTCCTCTCAAGTGGGTTTTTGGTAGAGAATGTATGGCAGAGGTCTTATTTGTGATTTTTGTTGTTACTGTTCAATATATGGATTTAGCATAATTTTGGTTGTTTCCATCATTCCCAGCACTTTGTATTAATTATGAAGTAGGGCCCTAATTATGAAGGAAAGGGCCAAATTCTTTCAGAGAAGCCTCTTTCCTTTGCCTTTTACAGTTTTTTTGAAAACCTTTCACTAAGAGATGTGATAGTAGGGATAGTTTGACTGTTATTGATATTCCAAGAGGAGGAAGGAACCTTTAAAGAAGGCCATAGACTTTCCAGAAGGACCAAGGTGATTGATTGGTAAGAGAGAAATTGAAGGCATTCTTTTCTTTCTTTCTTTTTTTTTTAATCTTTCCTTTCTTTCTTTCTTCTCTCTCTCTCTTTCTTTCTTTCTTGTGTGTGTGTATGTGTGTGTGTGTGCGCGCGCCAGTCCTGGGACTTGATTCAGGGTCTGGGCACTGTCCCTGAGCTTTCTTTTGATCAAGGCTAGCACTCTACCACTTGAGCCACAGTGCCACTTCTGGCTTTTCTGTTTATGTGGTACTGAGGAATTGAACCCAGGGCTTCACACATGCTAGGCAAGCACTCTACCACTAAGCCACATTCCCAGCCTAAAGGCATTGTTTTTTTAAGCATGGAATAAAGGGAAGACCCTGTTGTGGTAGGAAACTTGGCAATGTTATTTGTGGAGTTGCTGTGTTTCTGTTCTAAGAAGAGAAGGAGCTATCATATTCAAAGCCACAGAAGCCAGAACCCTAGTTCCCAGTACTCCAGCAGGAAAGACAGAAGATGCCTGCCTGCCTGCCTCCCTCTCTCCCTTCCTTCCTTCCTTCTCTCCCTCTCTCCCTTCTTCTTTCATCCTTTTCCTCCCTCCTACCCTCCCTCCCTCCCTTCGTTCATTCGTTCGTTCGTTCCTTCCTTCTTTTTGCACCATGCTGACCTCAAACATTTAAGGTGTGTACTACCATACCTGCCCCAACTAAAGTCTTACCTGAAACTTTTTCCTTAAGGCCCGGGTCATTACTGGGGTCAGTCCAGTTCCAGTTTCCATATTTTCTTTATTAGTAAGAGGGGTTCCTCCTGGGCTCCTGATAAGGTATTGAAAAGAATAGAAGCTGTGTTTCATGCTCACTTTTCAAATAGATTTAAAATGCATAAAGGTAAGAAACTGTATTACCTTTCTACGTCAACTTTTCTAAGCAGTTTGCGCAGATCCATCTGGCTTTTACCAGGAGTACTAATAAAATAAAAGATATAAAAATTAGAAATTTCAGCTGGGCACCAGTGGCTTATGTCTGTAATCCTAGCTACTCAGGAGGCTGAGATTTGAGGATTGCAGTTCAAAGCCGCCCCGGGCAGGAAACACCAAGAGACTCTTATCTTCAATTAACCACCAGAAAACCAGAAGTGGCGCTGTGGCTCAAGTGGTAGAGCACTTGCCTTGAGCTGAAGAGCTCAGGAACACAGCGCCTAGGCCAAGAGTTCAAGCCCCTGACCAACCAAAAAAAAAAAAAAAAATTAAAATTCTAGATTTGATCACTTTTCCTAAAGGAAAATAGTTATTTTTACAGGCAACCTTCTAGTTACATAAAAATGTAAAATGTAAAAATTAGTTACATTAAAAATGACTGTACAGGCCTGGGAAGGTAGCTCAGTGGTAGAGCGCTTGCCTTGCATGCCTGAGGCCCTGGGTTCGATTCCCCAGCACCACATAAGCAAAAAGACAAAAGCTGGAAGTGGGCTATGGCTCAAGTGGTAGAGCGCTAGCCTTGAGCTGAAGAGCTGAGGGGCAGCGCCCAGGCCCAGAGTTCAGGCCCCATGAATGGAACCCCCCCCAAAAAAATGACTGTACACAAGTTTAGGGAGACAAAGAATGATGTTTTCTTTCATATGCAGAAGGTAGATCTAAAATAGTGAGATCACAGTGAGACCAGAGGAGGAGACTCTTAGGAGAGGAACAGAAAGCACAATGCCTATGAGTGTCTGATCATAAAAAGTAATATTTATTGGGGGCGGGGCTGGGAAGGTGGCTCAGTGGTAGAGCGCTTGCCCTGCATGCCTGAGCCCTGGGTTCGACTCCTAAGCACCACATAAGCAAAAAGAAAAAAAGCCGGAAGTGGCGCTTTAACTCAAGTGGTAGAGTGCTAGCCTTGAGCTGAAGAGCTGAGGGACGGCGCCCAGGCCCAGAGTTCAGGCCCCACAACCTCCCAAAAAAGAAAAAAAGTAATATTTATCAAAATGAACTCCAGTAAATGAAAACAAGAGGTCTTTTCTTTAAAAACAAACAAACAACAAAAAGGAAAGATGGTTATTCTACTGTACATGTATAAAACAAGCCAGATAGGTTATAGCTGGAAGGCCAGAAAATGAAAGAACTAGGGGACTTGTTAAACTGTTAAGCCACTAACAAAAAATGAATACTGTACCTAAGTTATCTTTGTACTCACTGGAGGAGATAATTCTTTTTTTTTTTTTTTTTTGCCGATCATGGGGCCTGAACTCTGGGTCTGGGCGCCGTCCCTCAGCTCTTCAGCTCAAGGCTAGCACTCTACCACTGGAGCCACAGCGCCACTTCTGGCTTTTTCTGTTTATGTGGTGCTAAGGAATCGAACCCAGGGCCTCATGCTTGCAAGGCATGCACTCTACCGCTGAGCTACCTTCCCAGCCCCAGGAGATAATTCTTTAAGTTCAAGTCCTAGAATACAATACCCCCTCCCTAACACAAAACATCTGTAGAGCAATGGAGGGAGGAGTGGGGGTCAAGTAGTACAGCCCTTGCCTAGAAAGTCAAGGCCAGTGCTATAGGCAGGTGGGGTGGAGGGGATGAGAGGTGGAAAACAGTATAGCTTGACCTAGTGGAGCACAGCTGTAATCTTGTAATCTCTGCATTATGTATAGGAAGCAGAAGAGGAACATAGACTGAGAGTTGTGGTCAGTCTGGGCTACATAGTAGTTCAAAGGTCAGGTTGGGCTGGGGCTGGGAAGGTGGCTCAGCGGTAGAGCGCTTGCCTTGCATGCCTGAGGCCCTGGGTTTGATTCCTCAGCACCACATAAGCAAAAAGAGAAAAGCCGGAAGTGGTGCTGTGGCTCAAGTGGTAGAGCGCTAGCCTTGAGCTGAAGAGCTGAGGGACAGCGCCCAGGCCCAGAGTTCAGGCCCCACGACCGGACCCAAAAATAAAAACAAGAAAAAAAAAAAAAAGGTCAGGTTGGGTCACACAGCAAAAACCTATCTACCTTTTCTTTTTTAGTTGGTTGTGGGGCTTGAACTCAGGGCCTGGGTCCTGTCCCTGAGCCTCTTTGTACTCAAGGCTAGTTTTCTACCACTTGAGCCACAGGGCCACTTCCAGTTTTTGAGTGGAGACTTTTTTTTTGCCTGCACTGGTTTTGAACCATGATCCTCAGATCTCAGCCTCCTGAGTACCTAGAATTACAGGTGTGAGCCACCAGTGCTTAGCAAGAACCTATCTAAACAAACCAAGGTTGGGTTTATAGCTTAGTGGCAGACTGCTTGTCTAGCATGTACAAGGCCCTGAATTTGATCCCTAGCATTATAAGAATAGGAAAGAATGGAACAAAAGGAAAGAGAGGGAAAGATATATGGGAGGGAGAGAAAGAGAGAGAAAGGGGAGAGGGGACCAGGTAGAGAGTGGGAAAGGGAAAAGAAGGAAGGAATAAATGAAGGAAGGAAGGAAGGAAAGAAGGAAGGAAGTAGCATGAGAGTATAATAAATATTGTACAGTTCCTTACATAAAGACATTTGTGACTCGTGTTGATAACACTTTGGGGTTAGGCTTCAGTGTAACACGTTGTAGGTCGGTGACAGTAACTAGTGGATTCCATTCCTTTGGTGATGGCATAAGCTTCAATTATAAAACAAGACATTATTAAAAACATTTTAAAATATCCAAAAGAAAACATACTAAACATGCTAAATCAGTGAACTTGAGTGCTGAGTCAATGTAAGATATACCCATTACTCCACTCAATTTCTGCTTCCAAGTATTGGGCTGGGAAAGCGGCTCAATGGTAGAGTGCTTGCCTCGCATGCATGAGGCCCTGGGTTCAATTCCTCAGCATCACACAAGCAGAAAAAGCTGGAAGTGGCACTGAGGCTCAAATGGTAGAGCGCTAGCCTTGAGCTGAAGAATTGAGGGACAGCGCCCAGGCCCAGAGTTCAGGCCCCACAACCGACAAAAAAACCCCACAAACAAACAAAAAAATAAACTTCCAACTATTAGTTCTACCTCTGGAGACTAATTAATGGTTGGTAAATAAAACTGCCTTATTGAATAATTTTGGGATCTATTCATCTTTTTTTTTCTTTCTTTTTTTTTTTTTTTTTGGGGGGGTCCGGTTGTGGGCCTAAACTCTGGGCCTGGGTGCTGTCCCTCAGCTCTTCAGCTCAAGGCTAGCGCTCCACCACTTGAGCCACAGCGCCACTTCTGGCCTTTTCTTTTTGCTTATGTGGTGCTGAGGAATCGAACCCAGGGCCTCATGCATGCAAGGCAAGTGCTCTACCACTGAGCCACCTTCCCAGCCCAAGGGATCTATACATCTTGTTGAAGAGATATAAAGCCACTATAATGAAACATCAAATATTTATGTTTCCATAAAGGAACGACCAGGTTAAACCAGAATGACCGTGTCCATGGTCAGTGATATCTTACCTTCCTCCTTTCATCAATATTCTGAGTCTTCTTTAATTTCACAGTCAGTAGATCTTTAACTGTTATATGCATGGGTCCTTCTTTTTTTAATGGTCCAGTCTTAAAATAGATAGAGAGGTTAGAATTCAAATTGGGATCAGGACATCTAGGGAAATGCAAATCTAGTTTTTAAAGATTCTGAATCTTATCTCTAATTATCCAGCAAAAAGCCAGAAGTGGAGGTGTATATAGTTCAACTGGCATAATTAAAAAACATTATATAAGTACACACACATTTTTTGTACTGGGATTGAATTTAGGACCTTGCCATTGCTAGGAAACTGCTCTACAGCTTGAGCTATACCCACAGTCCTTTTGCTTTTTTGGTCATGGGGCTTGAACTTAGGAGCTGAGCCCTGTCTCTGAGCTGTTTTTTGCTCAAGGCTAGCACTCTACCAGTTTGAGCCACATCTCCACTTCTGGTTTTTTAGCGGTTAATTGGAGATAAGAGCCTCAGGGACATTAGTTGGTTTTGAATAGCAATCCTCAGACTGTCAGCCTCCTGAGTAGCTAGGATTACATGTGTGAGCCACCAGTACGTAGCATAACATTGATTTCTAAATCCAGTGTTTATAAATTCTCTGGAGACAGTGTTTGTGTTTTTAAATATAAGAATTGGACTTTGTACTTGCTTTATGATATGTAGTAGTGACCACGCTTTATCAAGAGTTATTTGAACAAATGGTGCCAAGTACCAAAAAAAAAAAGACTTGGCCAGGTATAATGGCATGCACCTGTAGTCCTAGTTACTCAGTAGGCAACACTGACTAAGACCTCTATCTACAAAAGAAAAAAAAATTTAAAAATGAAATCACTAGGAATAAAATTAAGATGTAGAATCAACACAAAATAAATATAGCTCTCCTAGCTAAGACTTTAGCCCAGCCTTAAAAGGTCATTCCTCAATTATTTCCTACCTGAAGTGTTTTAGTAGCAGCAGATTTTCTGAGCAGCAAAGGTGCCAGTGGTGGTGGGGGAGGAGGAAGAGGAGGAGGTGGAGGGGGTGGTGGTGGAGGAGGAGGAGGAGGGGGAGGGGGAGGGGGAGGAGGATGGCTGGCTGGCTCTGGCACTGTGGGAGGGAGTTCGACCTGGGATTCTCCAGGGGTAACTGGAGCACAGGCAGGATCTTTTGTGAGTGTACCACTCATGTGACATGTTTGACAGCGGTGTAGACAAGAATTTTCTGACACAGTCTGGAAGACATAACATGTGGCACACAAGCAACAGGTTAACTTTATTCTTATGGGTGGAATTTGTCAAAACAATACTAGCATACATAGAATATCACAACTTCCTTTATTTCATTCATTCATTTATCCATTCTTTTGTTCCTTGTATATGCTGCATAATAGACATTGAGTACATGAGTACTATCTGCCTTAAACAAACAAGCATACATAAACACACTCAAAACAACCCAAACAAATACCTGAGTAAGAACAAACAAGTGAATTCTTTTTTTTTCAATTCCTGGGGCTTGAACTCAGGGCCTGGGCATTGTCCTTGAACAACTTCTTTTGCTCAAAGGTAGCACTCTACCACTTGAGCCACAGCACCACTTCCCAGCTTTTTCTGTGTATATGGTACTGAGGAATTGAACCCAGGGCTTCATGCATGCTAGGCAAGCACTCTACCACTCAGCCACATTCACAGCCCTAGATTTGGTTTTATTCTGATTAATACCAGCCTTCAGTGTTTCTTGAAGCTTGCATAACTCCTCTTCCAATATGCATAATTGTTGTTTCAGACTGCGAAGTTCTCGGTGGTAAATTCGAGATGGGAAGATGGTATCTTTCAGTACTTCTAAACTCTGAAAGTCACAAATAAAAAGGTCTGACCTTTATCAGCAGTATGGTAAAGAAGTCAAGAAAGCAATAAGAAAGTAGTTTGATGGTTCTGTATTTTTAAAAAAATTTCCCATTGAGATGGTGTCTCAATAAGTAGCCCAAGCTGGTCCCTAACTAGCTGCATAGCTCAGGTTGCTCTTGAACTCCCTATCCCAGTCCCCCCTCCAAGAGCCGGGATCATAGACAAGCCCTCCCACACCTGGTTTGATGAATGTCTATGAAACACAATTCCAAGCTGGATGTGGCGCCAGTGGCTCACTCCTGATTGTGGTTCAAAGCCAGCCTAGGAAAGAAAAATCCTTGAGACTTTTAGCTCCAATTAACCACCAGAAAACTGGAAGTGGCGCTGTGCTCAGGTAGTAGAGTTTTAGCCTTTAGCTGAAGAGCTGAAGGACAGTGCCCAGGCCCAGAGTTCAAGCCCCTCAACTGATGTAAGCTCATTGACATATGAGTAGAAATACCAAGTGTGTTAAAATTAAAATTACACTGCTAAAAGCAGGTATGTCAAAACCATACCTGGGCTATGAAGCTCTGGCACCAATTGTATAGATACCATGTTTTATTTGTCCAAAGGTTGACTGCATCTTTGATGTTGGGAAACTTGAAGTTGCAGGATGGTTTTAGCCAGTTTCTACTTTGGGGTATGTCTGTTGAAGAAGTAACTACTCTGTAGGAAAAACAAAAACAAATGGAACAAATAATGATAACAATAACCATAAACCCTAAGTCAGAATAGTAGCCTCTAACTGATTACAAGCTGTTTTTATTTATTTTTACTTACGTTTTAGTGCTGGGGATTGAATACAGGGTTGCCTGCTAAGCACACATTCTACCATTAAACTGCACTTCAGCCCCAAGAATATGGCTTTATAGTGTGATTTGAGACTTATAATACCAAACACTTTGCAAAATTCTAGAATGCAGATATTCAAACTAATTTTTTGTTGTTGTTGTTGGTCTTGTGGCTTGAACTCTGGGCCTGGGCACTATCCCTCAGCTCTTCAGCTCAAGGTGAGTGCTCTACTACTTAAGCCACAATGACACTTCTGGTTTTCTAGTGGTTAATTGGAAATAAGAGTCTCATAGAGGGCTGGGAAGGTGGCTCAGTGGTAGAGTGCTTATGTTGCATGCATGAGATCCTTGGTTCGATTCCTCAGCACCACATAAGTAGAAAAAAAAAGCCGGAAGTGGTGCTATGGCTCAAGTGGTAGTGCACTAGTCTTGAGCTGAAGAGCTGAGGGACAGCGCCCAGGCTCAGAGTTCAGGCCCCACGACTGGACCCCCCCCCCACAAAAAAAAAAAAAAGTCTCATAGACTTTCCTGCCCAGGCTGGCTTTGAACTTCGATCCTCAGATATCAGTATCTTGAGTAGTGAGGATTACAGGTGTGAGCCACCAGCTAGCTCCTAGGGCTCAACAAATATATATATATATATATCTTTTTTTGGTCGGTCGTGGGGCTTGAACTCTGGGCTTGGGCGCTGTCCCTGCACTCTTCAGCTCAAGGCAAGCACTCTACCGCTTGAGCCACAGCACCACTTCCGGTTTTTCAGTGGTTTTTGGAGATAAGAGTCTCACGGACTTTCCTGCCCAGGCTGGCTTTGAACCGTGATCCTCAGATCTCAGCCTTCTGAGTGGCTAGGATTACAGGCGTGAACCACTGGGGCCCGGCTTTCAACAAATATTTTTTAAAAGCATTTTCTGCAGTCAATGACAGAAATTAGCAGTAACTAAACACCTTGCCTTCATGAAGTTTATATCTTACGAGGAAAGAAAGAGGAAAATAAATAAATAATAAATAAATAAATCTAATATTTTCTCTGTTCCACATGGTTCTTTGCTTACTTTTCTGATGAAGGCAGTGGAGAGGGAAATGTAAGTAGCTTGGAATGGAAGTGAGAGGCTTCTTTCTTCTTGAATAATCTTTTGGCTTTGGCTTTTAGCTTTCTTCTTCGTTGTTTGTACTTGGGCATGATTTCTGTGGAGAATTTTTAAAGTATTATTTAAATTGATGCACAATACATACACATATAAACATATAAAATGCAAGCTTGGTGCCAGTGACTCATGCCTGTAATCCTACCTCTACTCAGGGCTGAGATCTGAGGATCGAGGTTCAAAGCCATCCCAGGCAAGAAAGACCATGAGAATCTTATCTCCAATAAACCACCAGAAAACCAAAAGTGGCGCTATGGCTCAAGTGGTACAACACTAGCCTTGAGCTGAAGAGCTCAGGGACAGCACCCAGGCCCAGAGTTCAAGCCCTACGACTGATAAAAAACCCAAAACAAAACATATAAAGTGCATAAACCTTAAGTGTATAGTTGAATGAATTACCACACAGTAACATTCACACACACACTTGTAACCATTACCTTGGATTATTTAAAAACAAAAATTATGCTTTTTTTTCTTCCTTCCTTTCATTTCTTCTATCACTTAGGTTAAGAAATAAATGTAAAAGCCGGGCGCTGGTGGCTCACGCCTGTAATCCTAGCTACTCAGGAGGCTGAGATCTGAGGATCGTGGTTCAAAGCCAGCCCAGGCAGGAGAGACTGTGAGACTCCTATCTCCAATAAACCACCAGAAAACCGGAAGTGGTGCTGTAGCTCAAGTGGTAGAGTGCTCGCCTTGAGCTGAAGAGCTGAGGGACAGCGCCCAGGCCCAGAGTTCAAGCCCCACGGCCAACCAAAAAAAAAAAAAAAAAAAAGAAATAAATTTAAGCTGGACACTGGTGGCTCATACCTATAATCCTGCTACTCAGGAGACTGAGATCTGAGGATCACGGTTCTAAGCCAGCCTGGGCAGGAAAGTCCGTGAGACTTTTATGTTCAATTAACCACCAGAAAACTGGAAATGGTGCTGTGGCTCAAGTGGTAGAGCACTTGCCTTGAGCTGAAGAGCTGAGGGACAGTGCCCAGGCCCAGAGTTCAAGCCCCACCACTGACCAAAAAAAAAAAAAGTTTACCTGATTATAGGGATATGTAATCCTACTACTTGGTAGGCAGAGAAAATAGGATTATAGGTTTGCAGGTTAGTGACCAGCCTGGGCCATAAGGCAAGATCCTATCTCAAATGAACAAACAACCCCAAAGAAATAAAGTGAGTATCAACAGCTTAGAAATTCCTAACATATGGAAGTGGCACTGTGGCTCAAGTGATAGAGTGCTTGCCTTGAGCTGAAGAGATGAGGGACAGTGTTCAGGCCCAGAGTTCAAGCCCCACAATCTACAAAAAAAAAAAAAAATACTAAAGTAGAAGAAGATGTAGACCCTGATTAAAATGATATTGATTTACTATACGACTTTGTGACTTTGTTTTATTTTCTTTAAGTGAAATTAATTTCCTTTTGTGTGTGTGTGTGTGTGTGTGTGTGTATACACCAGGGCTTGAACTCAAGGCCCTGATCTCTTCCTTAGCTCAAGTTTAAGGCTCTATCATTTGAACCATACCTCTATTTCTGGCTTTTTTTCTTTGGTGCTGCTTGGTCTATCTTTTTTTAATATCTAACAAAACATAACTACAACCATTTTCTCTGCTATAAAGAAAGGAACTACAGTAACTTAAATAATAATAAAAATAACAATAAAATAACAATTTGCCAGGCATCAGTGGCTCATGCCTGTAATCCTACCTACTCAGGAGGCTGAGATCTGAGGATCGTGGTTCAAAACCAGCCAGAACAGGAAACTCTGTGAGACTCTTATCTCCAATAAACCACCAGAAAACTGGAAGTGGCACTGTGGCTCAAGTGGTACAGCACTCACCTTGAGCTGAAATGCTGAGGGGCAGCACCCAGGCCCAGAGTTCAAGCCCCACAACTGACAAAAAAACCCCAAAAAACAATTTACTCTCAAATCTAAGATGTTAGTGTTTAAAGATATGTATTTTGAAACATCTTAAAATACTACCTAGTAAATACTAACCTTAAAATATTATCTAAGGCTGGGAAGGTGGCTCAGTGGTAGAGCGCTTGCCTTGCATGCATGAGGCCCTGGGTTCGATTCCTCAGCACCACATAGCAAAAAGAAAAAAGCCGGAAGTGGCGCTGTGGCTCAAGTGGTAGAGCGCTAGCCTTGAGCTGAAGAGCTAAGGGATAGCGCTCAGGCCCAGAGTTCAGGCCCCACGACCAGACTCAAAAAAAAAAAAATTATCTAGGGCTGGGAAGGTGGCTCAGTGGTAGAGCGCTTGCCTTGCATGCATGAGGCCCTGGGTTCAATTCCTCAGCACCACATAAGCAAAAAGAAAAAACCCGGAAGTGGCGCTGTGGCTCAAATGGTAGAGTGCTAGCCTTGAGCTGAAGGACAGCACCCAGGCCCAGAGTTCAGGCCCCACGACCGGACCAAAAAAAAAAAAGAAAAAAGAAAAAAAATTATCTAGTATATACTTAAAATACATCTTAAAATGTTATCTAGTATGTGCTCTTCTATGGAGCATCAAGTCTGAGCTAGTTTGATCTGAAGCACAAGGAGGGCTTTGGAAGTTTTAGTAGTTACCTGTGGAACAAAGATGTTGCTATTCACTTAGAAGAAACTAAAATGGTTTCAAGGCCATGGCCTCCTTCCATTCAAACTTAAGATTTGAATAGAAACAATTGTGCTTCAAAATAGGCATTCTTTCCACTTGCCTTCACTCAGTAACCTTGCAACACTTGTTATGCAGCTCTATGCTTGCTCAGCTCTCAGATTCCACTGACCCTGCTGTGAGTGAAAAGTGTCTTGGAGAGGCTTTTGGGTAAGGACACAGTGGCTCTTGACAGAATCTTACTGGATGAAAAATCATAATGCTCTTTCCTACCTTTCCCTTTTCATTCCTTTCTTCTTTCCACCTATCTTTTCCCCTTCCTTTTCTTCCTCTCCTTTTCTTCATTATTTGATATTTGTTTATTTGGTGACAAGTCCTGGAGCTGGAACTCAAGGCCTGGACATTGTCCCTGAGCTTTTTTGCTCAAGGCTAGCACTGTACCACTTGAGCCACAGCTCTACTTTTTGGTGCTTAATTGCAGATAAGAATCTCACAGACTTTGCTGGCTTCAAATCTCAATCCTCAGATCTCAGCCTCCTGAGTTGTTAGAATTATAGATTATAGGCATGAGCCACTAGTGCCCAGTTTTTCGTTTTGTTTTTTTGCTGGTCATGGGCTTGAATTTGGGGCCTGGGACCTGGGGCTTTGTCCCTGAGCTTCTTTGTGCTCAAGGCTAGTGTTCTACTATTTGAGCCACAGTGACACTTATGGATTTTTCTGAGTATTTTATTGGAGATAAGAGTCTCTCAAACTTTTCTGCCCAGGCTGGCTTTGAACTGTGATCCTCAGATTTTAGCCTCCTGAGTAGCTAGGATTACAGGTATGACCTGACTCAGCATTTTTTTTTTTTTTAAACAGAGAATTGCAATGTAACTCAGGCTGGCCTCTTGCAATCTTCCTGCGTCAGCCTCCAGTAGAGAGCTGTGATTATACTGTGATGCCTATCTATAGAATGTCTAGAATGCTTCTCTCTCTCTCTCTCTCTCTCTCTCTGCCAGTCTTGAGGCTAGAACTCAGGGCCTGAGCACTGTCCCTGAGCTTCTTTTGCTCAAGGCTAGCACTCTACCACTTGAGCCACAGTGCCACTTCTGGCATTTTCTGTTTATGTGGGACTGAGGAATCAAACTCAGGGCTTCATGCATGCTAGGCAAGCACTCTACCTCTAAGCCACATTCCCAGCCCTTCTCTCTTTCTTTTCTTTCTTTCTTTCTTCCTTCCTTTCTTTCTTTCTTTCTTTCTCTTTCTTTTTGTTCAGTTGTGGGGCTTGAACTCTGGGCCTGGGCACTGTCCCTCAGCTCTTCAGCTCAAGGCAAGTACTCTACAACCTGAGCCACAGCATCACTTCTGGTTTTCTGGTGGTTTACAGGAGATAAGAGTCTCACGGACTTTCCTGCCCAGGCTGGCTTTGCACCATGATCCTCAAATCTCAGCCTCCTGAGTTAGCTAGGATTATAGGCTCAGCCCTTTTCTTTTTTGAGTACTGACCCTTGAAATCAGGGCTGAGCTAAAATAATTATTCTCCTGCCTTCCTTTTTCTCTTTCTTCTTTCCTTCTTTCTTTCCTTTCTTTCTTTCTTTCTCTCTCTTTTTTTCTGTGCTGGCACTGGGGCTTATGGGTCTAAGCACTATCTCTAAGCCTTTTTTTCTTTTTTTTCCCTCAAGGCTGGCACTCTATTACTTGAGTCTCAGCTCCATTTCCAACTTTTTGCTGGTGAAAATAAGAATCTCATGGCCTTTCCTGCTCTGGCTGGCTTTGAATTGTGATTCTCAGATCTCAGCCTTCTGAGTAGCATTACAGGCGTGAACTATTACGGCTAGGTTAACATTTTTTTTTTTAACACTCTGCTGTGGCTCAAGAGTGGTAATGGCTCTATCACTAAGTTACATTCCAGCCCTACAAAATACTCTAAATGAGATATTTACAAAAGTCTAAATATGAGAGCCTTTCAGCAAGTGGTAAACTTTGATAAAGAGGTTAAATCTCATCAAATCCATGCCAATACTTTATCTGAGGAAATGTCACTGGAGTTTTTTTTTTTTTTTTGGGTGGGGGAGGCATAAACTCAGGGTCTGGACACTGTCCCTGAGCTGTTTTGCTCAAGGATGGTGCTCTACCATTTTGAGCCACAGTGTACCACTTCTGGTTGTCTGGTAGTCAAGTGGAGATAAGAGTCTCATGAACTTTCCTGCTGGAGCTGGCTTCAAACCACTATCCTTAGATCTCAGTCTCCTGAGTAGCTAGGATTATAGGCATGAGCTACCAGCACCCAGCTTGGAAATCTTTATTCAAAGCGTAGAGTATACTATTAGACAAAGAGTAAGACTTCCACAGAGACCTCCACTTCCTTAACTTCTCTATGCTCTGCTCTTTCATAAGCCTTTCCTTCTTCCCTTGATGTCTTTTGTTAAGGTCAAACTGATGCACAGTACCAACCTCCTGTCTTTCCCCCCATATTATTACCTCTTAAATTATTGAAATAGATTTTTTTTTTGTCGTTTGTGGGGCCTGAACTCTGGACCTGGGTGCTATGCTAGCACTCTACCACTTGAGCCATACCTCCATTTCTGGCTTTTTCTTCTTATATGGTGCTGAGGAATCGAACCCAGGGCCTCATGCATGCAAAGCAAGCACTCTACCACTGAGCCACCTTCCCAGATCCTTAAAATAGATTTTGAAAAGAAACTGGATTAGGAGCATTGCTCAAGTGGTAGGTCTTGCCTAGCAAGACAAGGGCCAGAGTTTAAGCTCCAGTGCTTCTCCAAAGAGAAGCTGAACTTTCTTTAAACTTTTTTTGGATTAATTTTGAAAAATATTCTGTATTGACTATACTTGAGACAGGCTTCAGAAAGTTCTTCTAAGTTCATCTGACCAATTCTTTGCAAAACTTAGTGTTAGGCAAAGGACCTTGCTAAATTAGTTCTACAAGAACCAAACCAATGTCTTTTCAGTTTCCTCATCCTGCTGATAAGGATATTTTTTTTTTTTTTGGTAGGCTTAGCAGGCAGTGCCTACAGCTCAGGAACAGATGATGCCTGCTAGGGCTGCAACTCAATAGACAATGCCTGCCAGTGTATCGGCTTCACTGCCAGTGCCTGTTGCCTTTCTGGATTGTCTCCCCAATTCAGTGAATGAAGTCCAAGACAATGGAGGGTGTGAAGAAATTTATCCAGAAGGGAAGTATCTTGCTGAAAAGGTGTTACAGCACTGTCTTCCATCCTGTCTAGGTAGTTCTAAGTCTAGGGGTTGTACAATGCAAAGCCTTTTCCCAGTAAGGTTACAGAAATGGAACTAGGGAAGGGCTGAGAATGTGGCTTAGTGGTAGGGTGCTTGGCCTAGTATGCATAAAGCACTGGGTTCGATTCCTCAGTACCATATAAACAGAATAAGCCAGAAGTAGCCCTGTGGCTCAAGTGGTTGAGTGCTATCCTTGAGCAAAAGCAGCTCAGGGATAGTGCCCAGGCCCTGAGTTCAAGCTCCAGACTGGCAAAAAAAAAAAAAAAAAAAAAAAAAAAAATTGAGCTAGGGAGAGGCAAAAATGATATGTTGGAACAATGTCTCTTTTGCATTGGTTTAGACTTGCTAGACCAAGATGCTGGTTAAGGTCTTGGATCCTAACTATCACCTAAGTAATATGTCATCAGTCTGGCCTGGCCTGTCTCCAGTGAGAATGCTAGTTATTCAGTTCAAGCAGAATCCCCTTTGCTCTAATGTTACCTCAGTAATTTTCAATTTAATAACCTTGCTCATTATGTATAAATTTCTATTTGCCAAAGAAAGCTGTATTTGGGGATAACCCAATCTCTTCCCTACTGCAAAATCCCATTGCAGTGATCCTGAATAAAATCTTTCTTACTTGGTTTTCACAAGTATAACTGAGAAGCGTGATATATATATAACCAGATAGACCTGTATTTGCCATTTTGTATTAGACCGGTATTTGCCATTTTGTACTTCCTTTAACTTGCCTTTCTGCTTCTGTACACATGCTTGCTAAACCTTGAAGAATGCAGCTGCTATTCTACCAGCCCTTGAGCCCCGGACACTCCTGGATCTGGAGCTGAAATTAACGACCCTCTGGCAGGGAGTACCTGACAAAGTACCTGACACATTCCAGACCACTTTCCCGGGCCTAGGATCGGAGATAGTTGCTGCCTGGCAACCACTTCCCCTGGGTCAGGGTCAGAGATAGTGACCATTTGGCAACCACTTCTCTTAAATTACCCTAGAAGTACTGTCTAATTAGTTTAGAGCACAATAGCTCGCTAGGCTGACCAATTATTAGCCCCAGCCCTTTTCCCGCTTTGTACTGTGCCAATCATCCGCTAGAATTATGATTTAAATTTCCCGCGTGGTGTATTGATTCCTTGCCAATACATACTGAGGCCTTACCCCTACCAAAGAACATATAAAAAGTGCTGTAACCCTGTGCTGGGGGCCTCTCTCTGCACTCGGACATCAGTGCACAGAGGGGTCCGTGCTCGAGCTCGTCAATAAACAGCTCATTGCCGCTTGCATTGATCTTTGGTCTCTGGTGGTCTTTTTAGGCGCTTCAAGTCTCTGGGCATTACATAACTTTTTTTTTTTTTCTTTAACAACGGAGGCTAGGTAGTATAAGTCAATAGTAAAGCATTTGTCTGCTGGGTGCCAGTGGCTCATGCCTGTAATGCTAGCTACTCAGGAAGCTGAGATTGAGGATCACGGTTCAAAGCCAGCCCGGGGGCTGGGAAGTTGGCTCAGTGGTAGAGTGCTTGCCTCACATGCATGAGGCTCTGAGTTCGATTCCTCAGCACTACATAAGCAGAAAAAAGCCAGAAGTGGCACTGTGGCTCAAGTGGTAGAGTGCTAGCCTTGAGTTGAAGAGCTGAGGGACAGCACCCAGACCCAGAGTTCAGCCCCCATGACTGACAAAAAACCACCACCAACAAAAACAAACAAAGCCAGCCTAGGTAGGAAAGTTCATGAGACTCATTGCTAATTAACCGCCAGAAAGTGGAACTGTGGGTCAAAGTGGTAGAGCTCTAGCCTTGAGTGAGAAACTCAGGGACAGTGTCAAGGCCCTGAGTTCAAGCTGTACAACAGAGGGGGAAAAATTGTCTAGCATGTACAAGACCCTAGGTTTGATCCTAGCACTGGAAAAAAAATTCCTCAGCCTATTTTTCAAAGCTATTCAACACTAAGGCTCCTATGGATCCATACAGTGTTATTTCTTCTGCTTTAACTAGTAATTTGTACTTCAGGTATACCAAATGTCAGATACTTTTTTTTTTTGGGGTCTGGTTGTGGGGCCTGAACTCTGGGCCTGGGCGCTGTCCCTCAGCTCTTCAGCTCAAGGCTAGCGCTCTACCACTTGAGCCACAGCGCCACTTCTGGCTTTTTTCTTTTTGCTTATGTTGTGCTGGGGAATCGAACCCAGGGCCTCATGCATGCAAGGCAAATGCTCTACCACTGAGCTACCTTCCCAGCCCCATGTGAGATACTTTCTACAGTGTTATCAGCCTTTCTTTCCTCCTCTAGGCGGTACTCTCCTTAAGGTTATCTTACACCTAGCTTTTTTTTTGAGCCAAGCTTGAACTCAGGGCCTGGGCGCTGTCTCTGAGCTTTTTTTTTTCTTTTTTTGCTGTCAGTTGTGGGGCTTGAACTCTGGGCCTGGGTGCTGTCCTTTAACTTATAAGATCAAGGTGAGCGATCTACCACTTGACCCACAGCACCAGTTCTGGTTTTGTGGTGGTGTATTGGAGATAAGAGTCTCTCAGAGAAAGGTGCTGGTGGCTCAGGCCTGTAATCCTAGCTATTCAGAAGGTTGGGATTTGAGGATCACAGTTCAAAGCCACCCAGTGCAGGAAAGTCCATGAAACTCATCTCCAATAATCCACCAGAAAACCGGAAGTGGTGCTGTGGCTCAAGTGGTAGAGCACTTGCCTTGAGCTGAAAAGTGGCGGGACAGCACCCAGGCCCAGGCCCAGAGTTCAAGCCCCACAACTGACCAAAGAAAAAAAAAGTCTCTCAGACTTTCCTGCCCAGGCTGGCTTTGAACTGCGATCCTCAGATCTCAGCCTCCTGAGTAGCTAGGATTACAGGCATGAACCACTGGCACCTGGCTAACATCCAGCTTATTTTATGCTTAATTGGAGATAAGAGTCTCATGAACTTTCTTACCCAAGCTGGTTTTAACCCACAATCCTCAGATCTCAGCTGGTGGTGTGAGACATCAGCACCTAGCTTAAACCTATCTTTGTTACTTTTACTTTACAGATATTAATTGAATGGGTAAAACTCACCAGATACTGTTAGGTTATGAAGTACGATTCTGAACAAGACCAACATAATGTCGTCCCTATGGAATTTACAGTATTTATGTCCCTAACACTTTATGCATGCCTTTATTATAAAACTTACTACATTACAATTTTGTTTACATGTTTACAACCTCCTGGACCATGAACTTTGCAAAGGATAGTATAAATTTTATTCACCTTCATTTCCCCAGTGGCTAGAATACAGAAGGCATTAAATAATATTTCATCCAATAAACAAATGCGAAAAATCATTCCTGGGCTGAGAAGGTGGCTCAGTGGTAGAGCGCTTGCCTTGCATGCTCAAGGCCTCGGTTAGATTCCTCAGCACCACATAAGCAAAAAGAAAAAAGCCGGAAGTGGCACTGTGGCTCAAGTGGTAGAGCGCTAGCCTTGAGCTGAAGAGCTGAGGGACAGCACCCAGGCCCAGAGTTCAGGCCCCACGACCGGAACCCCCCCCCAAAAAAAAATAAATAAAAAATCATTCCTTTTTTTTTTTTTTTTGTCCATCATGGGGATTGAACTCTGGGCTTGGGCACTGTCCCTCAGCTCTTCAGCTCAAGGCAAGCACTCTACCACTTGAGCTACAGCACCACTTCCAGTTTTCCAGTGGTTAATTGGAGATAAGAGTCTCACGGGGAATTCCTGCCTAGGCTGGTTTTGAACCACAATCCTTAGATCTCAGCCTCCTGTGTAGCTATGATTACAGGCATGAGCTACCAAGCGCCTGGCTAAAACCATTCCTTTTAGATGTTCACTAGCAAGTGTATTCTCTTTTATTAAGGAAGATGCTGTAATACAATAAAATGCTAGAAAGCTCTTGGTTGGGAAGGTTTTTGGTTCTTCAAATTATATCACATCTTCATATGATCAAAGGACCAGGTCCAAATTTTTGAAGTAGGAAGATGCAGTAATAACAGAGTGAGAATTACAATCTTCTGCAGGCACAGCTGCTTCTATAAAAACTCTATCTGGTTTTATATGAAAAGTTCTTTGGGCCAAGCATTTGTGGCTCTTGCTTGTAATTCTAGCTATTCAGGAGGCTTATATTTGAGGGTTGGAGTTCAAACCTAGCTTGGGCAAGATGGTCTGTGAGATTCCTATCTCTGATTAATCAGCAAAAGGCTGGAAGTGGAGCTGTAGCTCAAGTGGTAGAGCACCAGCCTTGACTAAAATAACTAAGGAACAACACCCTGGTGCTGAGTTCAAACTTAAGTACTCTTGTCAAGGGAGCTTTCAAAGTTGTAGGAGAAATGAAAATAACAGTTGTATTTCACTATCACCTTCCTAAATTTTTTTAATTTTTATTTATTTTATTTTATTTTTGTCGGTCGTGGGCTTGAACTCTGGGCCTGGGTGCTGTCCCTCAGCTCTTCAGCTCAAGGCGAGCGCTCTACCACTTGAGCTACAGCGCCACTTCCGGTTTTCTGGTGGTTTATTGGAGATAGGAGTCTCACAGTCTCTCCTGCCCTGGCGGGCTTTGAACTGCGATCCTCAGATCTCAGTCTCCTGAGTAGCTAGGATTACAGGCGTGAGCCACCAGCGCCCGGCTTTATTTTTAGGTCCGGTTGTGGGGCCTGAACTCTGGGCCTGGGTGCTGTCCCTCAGTTCTTCAACTCAAGGCTAGCACTCTACGGCTTGAGCCACAGCACCACTTCCGGCTTTTTTCTTTTTGCTTATGTGGTGCTGAGGAATCAAACCCAGGGCCTCAGGCATGCAAGGCAAACACTCTACCACTGAGTCACCTTCCCAGCCCACCTTCCTAAAATTTTTTTAAGGCGGTCTCTTAAACACCCTTAAATCTCCTCCAGTCAATTCAGTTTCCATTAGCCAGTTTAACTGGCTTATCTTGACCATCACAGCACAATGACAAGCAGGATTTGCACTTATATTTAATTTTACATTTTCTGTTGCTCAGAATGCTTTCCTTTGTTTCTCAAAAGACAAACACAAGTATACAATAAGAAGGACACCCTTTAAAAACTAATATTTAACTGTGTGCTAGTAGTTCTTGCCTTTAATCCTAGCTACTCAAGAGGCTGAGGTTTAAGGATTTTAAGTCCAAGCTAGCTGGAGGAGGGAAAGCCCAAGAGCTGGGAGTGGGGCTGTGGCTCAAGTGGTACAGCGCTAGCTTTGAGCAAAAAAAAAAAAAAAGCTCAGGGACATCACCCAAGCCCTGAGTTCAAGTCTCAGGATCGGCAACACACACACACACACACACACACACACACACACACACACACACACACACACACACACACACACACACACACACACACACACACACACACACACACACACACACACACACACACACACACACACACACAGTCCCCAAATCCAAAACCCCAAAACCTGTCACAGAACACAAAACGTCAAAACAGTATTAGGCTGCACCAAGGAACATTGAAATACTCCTGTTCAAGAAATGTACCGTCTCGGGCTGGGAAGGTGGCTCAGTGGTAGAGTGCTTGCCTTTCATGCATGAGGCCCTGGGTTCGATTCCTCAGCACCACATATGCAGAAAAAGCTGGAAGTGGCGCTGTGGCTCAAATGGTAGAGCTCTAGCCTTGAGCTGAGGGGCAGCGCCCAGGCCCAGAGTTCAGGCCCTATGACTGACAAAAAAGAAAGAAAGAAAGAAACCATCTTAAACTTTAATGTACGTAAGAATTACAGAGGAGGTGATCTTATTAAGATGCATTTAGTAAGTTTGATTAGAGCAAGCCACTAAGTGATGGCAATGTCCCTGGACTGTGGACCTATTTTCATAGCAAGGAAAGAGTGATCTAACGGAAAGGCAGATGCTTCGTTACAAAACGTATTTTGGGGAGTGTTAATTAAATAAAACTCTCGTTTGGACGGAGCCAGGCGGAACACTTCTGTAGTTTCAAACATCTCACTTTCTGCCCCACCTACCTTCCAAGCCCAAACTAGATTCCCCATCTTAAACTATAAGACTCGGAGCAGCAACATGTCCAGCTACGGACCACAGGAACCCAGGTAATGAAGAAAGAAACATCTCTGCACTTACTAGTCTAAAGGCCGGGGGATTAGATGGAGTCCGAGTCGTGGCCTCTTCCACGCCATAAAGAAAAATTCAAAATTAAGTCCTTGTCATGAGAGACCAATCATAGCCCCGGTCCCCACATGATTCGCTCTCCAGATAGCGCAGGAGCACAACTTAGCTTATGATTGGCTGAGATCGCATCACGTAAAGCCAATCATGGCTGAGGCGCTTCTGTTACGAATATGAAGAAGGCGGGAGAAAAAGAGTAGGAAAAGCCGACAAGGAAAGAAGGTGTGTCAAGTCCCTCCACTAGTCGGTGGAAGCTTTTGTGTCATTGGTTGGTTATTCTTCGGATTGCACCAATCATGAGCTCCTCTCTGCCGAGCCCGAACTATGAAATGGAAAGTAGAGAGGAGAGCAACCAATAGAAAAAAGGTATTTGCCCAGCAGCCAATCCTCCTACGGCGTTTTGTGTCTTTGCCCAACAGAAAAATGTGTTTCATAAAGAGGGGCGTTACCCAATCGCCAATGGGCGGGCGCAGATGGAACGGAGGAACCAATGAGTGCGAGACGTTGAGTGACAGCTGTCCAATAGAGACCCTCAGTGCTAGTACGGCTTGCAGCTTAAGCGGGTCCGCGGTCTGAGGAATGTGAAGTATTCAACATGGAGGCGGAGGTCGATAAGCTGGAACTCATGGTGAGTTCAGAGTGAAGGCGGCCTATTGGGTTGTTAATTTTTCCCCAGTTGCCTCAGAAATGGGGAGCAATTTGGAGTCGCCAGAAACTCTGGGTGGTAGAGACTGGGTCAGAATCACGTTCCCTACTGCGTCGAAGGGAGCCGCCACCGCCGGGTCTCTTAACCGCTGCGGGGAAAGCAGGGGTTACATCCGGGAAACTCGGGAGGGAAATGGCGGGAGATGTTGAGGCTGCCGACCCTTTGTAGTTCCTTGCCTTCACTTTTCCTTTCCTCTGGGAGCTTCGCCTGGTGCAAATTGCGTTTTATTTGCACACACAGAAAATGTGACTGCGGGAAAGGGAGCAGTCGTTCATTATAGGAAAGTGGGGGTGGGGAGAGGAATGGAGGATGGGGTGTGGGACTAAGCCGGGGGGGGGGGGACGGAGTTGGGGGTGCAGGGAGAAAACCTTTCGGGTTGAGCGATTCTGCTTTTCGGAGGAGGTCGCGTGCAACTTGCTAGGGGTTCAGGTTGCACCTAGCTCTGTTTTGAGTGCGGAGGAGGCCAGCCTTGGGTGAGGAGTGAGCCCTGGGGATCGGGAGCACGAGCGGGATGGGGGCCGGCCAGGAACCCCGCCCCCACTTCTAAGGAAGTGAAGCGGGGAGGACGGGACAGCCTCACCCGCCCCGGGCAGGGGGGGGGGGGGGAAGAAAACGCGGTTCCCCCTCCCTGGTCCTCGGTATTCGTCTCTCCCTCCCATCTGTTGCCGCAGTTCGATCGCCCGCGCTTTTTCTTAGCTCCCTTGTTCAGTCTACAGCCTTTTGCTTTTCACACTATCAAGTCTGTTTTTCAGATTGCGTTGGCTTCCTTACAAATCCTGAATTTGTAGGAAGACCTCTTTGACCCTCTCTGCCATTTGTTTTCCTTGGTGAGGGAAAAGGAACCGTATTAAATTGAGAATTCGGAAAACTTGTTGCTTTTCCATCTGCCACCCGTCCTCCTCCCACCCCCTGCCGTTCTCTGGTGTGAAGTGTTTAGATATTCTGGTGCCTTGGCTGCTCTCTTCCTGATGAAGCTGGGGGGGGGGGGGGGTGTAACTTATGCTTTTTAGGGACACATGGTGAACCTGGAAGATGTTGAGCACCATCCCAATTCCCCACTCACACTAAAAATGTGTAAGACCTTCGTCTTTTATTTTCTTCTGATGTGTTTCTTCTGGATTGAAGTACCTCTCTAGATAAATTTATTTGATTGGTGGGGTTTCAACTGCTTCTAATGCTTTCTGTTAAAATTTTGTGTGGGAGTGTGCAGATTGCGTTGGTGGAGAGATACGGATGGGAAGGAAGAGTAATTTTCTGCAACTTTTCAAAGCTGCAATAATGAATATTAAAAGATTGAGCGCAAGCCCGGCGCCGGTGGCTCACGCCTGTAATTCTAGCTACTCAAGAGGCTGAGATCTGAGGATCGCGGTTCAAAGCCAGCTTGGGCAGGAACATCTGTGGCTCAAGCGGTAGAGCGTTCGCCTTGAGCTGAAGAGCAAAGGGACAGTGTCCAAGCCCAGAGTTCAAGCCCTACGACCGACCAAAACAAAGACTGAGCGCTTTTTTTGGTATTGTGTTTTAGAGATACACAAGGAGTTTTTGTAGTTTGATTCTGTCAAGAGGCATAAATGTAAAGCCTTTATCTTGTCCATCTCTCGATTTCTTCCTTGAGATACACGTATTTCCATCTGTTAGGTATTTTGTTCTTGTTTTGTCAGTGGTGGAGCTTGAATTCAGGGCCTGGGCTCTGTCCCTGAGCTCTTTTGCTCAAGGCTAGTGCTCTGCCACTTTGAGCCACAGCTTTTCTTCCCATCTATCTATTAGATGTTAACTAATGTTGATTTTTCCTTTAACAGATTTTTTTCCTCCTAGTCAGCTGTTTAATTTTTAAGCTTTCCTATGCATTCCAATAGGGTTTATATCTTGCCAGATTTCTTTAGATCCTATTTTTACAATAGAAACAATTATGTACACATCTAAAAAAAAGTTTGTTTTAGAAAGTTATGAGTTAGCTAGACTTAAATGTTTATGTGTAGTAAGAACTCGGTAGTTTGCACAAGGCTCTGGGTTCAATCACTCTTACAGCATACTACAACAACTAATACTACTACTAATAAAATTATGGTGGTAGTTTTAAATTTTCCTTCTGAAGAGAGGAAGAAAAGAAAGATTTTTTTTTCCCCTCCTGGTCCTGGGGCGCTGTTCTTTTGCTCAAGGCTAGGACTTGAGCCACAGCACCACTAGTGGCTTTTTTTTTTTTTTTTTTAAATTAATTGGAGAGAAGAGTGTCATGGATTTTACTGCCTGGGTTGGTTTTAAACCTAGATCCGCAGATCTCAGCCTCCTGGAGTAGCTAGGATCACAGGTATGAGCCATTGGTGCCTAGCTGGTTAATATATATAATTGATATACATATCATATATAGAAGTAGCAATATGACCAAGGGGCATTACTGGCCTAATGGAATAGTTGTGGTTTTATTCAAGACAAACCATATTGCTAAATATGATGTGAATACTGGGGTTTTGTTTGTTTTTCTCCCCTGTGAGTAACCCCTACAGATAAAGGGAATGAGCCTGTAAGGTTGAGGAAAATGTTGGACTAGATGAAATTTGCATGTGACAGTCTTCTGGTTTTGGTAAAATAAAATTCCCTATCCATACTGCATTTCACAGATGCAGTCTCAGGGTGACTAGAAATAAACATACTAGTGTTTTGTCTTTTCATTACATCAAATGATTTACTGAAAGGAAAAAAAAAACCTCCCTCTCTCCCGTCCTTTCTTTCCTTCCTTCCTTCCTTCCTTTCCTTCTTTTCCTTCCTTTCTTCCTATGGCTTGAGTACTGGGGTTTAAACTCAGGGCTTCATGCTCTTATCTGGCTTCCTTGCTTTTGGCTTTCACTCTACTATTTTAGCCACACTTCCAGTGAATTAGTATATTAATGGTAGCTGTCTCCTCCCTTTACTGGATTAAAAAAAATCTATTAGAAATTTTTATTGTGTTTTTTTAGCACTACTGCTTTATGTTGACTATATAGTAAAACTGCTCTTCAGATTCTCCTTTTTGTTTTTTGTTTTTGCCAGTTCTGGGGCTTGAACTCTGGTCCTGGGCACTGTCTCTGAGAAATTTATTACTTTTCACTTATTTTTGACACTTTTTTCCAAAGGACTTGTTTTACATGGCAGGTAATCCATTAATTGTTTTGGAAAAGAATAATTAACAATTTATCTCAGCAAAGAACAGAAATATTTTTCATAGCCTTACCTTAGTGGTAATTATAATTGGTTTTGTTAATACCAATCCTAAGGTATTATTAATATCCATGTTAATTACTACTAAGATATAGAGCATATTTCCAAATTTTCTTTACATTTATGCATGTTTCTGTAAAGGAACAATCGTTTGATATTTTTAAGTCTTATGCTTAAAAAATAAACATTGATATAAATGGTTTTAGGTTTTGGATGTTCTCTGACTAAAATGGCAACCCAGTTGTTTTCACTTCAGATGACCAGGATGCTTTTCTGTTGCTTTCGTCCTTATTGCTGCTAACGAATGCTCTGACTTTATTGCACTACTGTACTTTACAGCTAGCAGTGCAATAGTATTGTCAAAGCATCTGAAAGCAGGGTGCACACCAGATTTGTGATTCTTGCCTTACATCTTTGTTCAGTACGTCAATAAATTGTTGAAAATGGTATAATTTTATTACAGATATTATATGTTTTAGAAAGTTATAACTTAAGCCGGGAACTGGAGGCTCATGTTTGTAATCCTAGTTACTCAGGAGGCTAAGATTGATGTTTGAAACCAGCTTTTTTTTTTTTTTTTTTGCCCGTCATGGGGCCTGAACTCTGGGCCTGGGCGCTGTCCCTCAGCTCTTCAGCTCAAGGCTAGCGCTCTACCACTTGAGCCACAGCGCCACTTCCGGCTTTTTCTGCTTATGTGGTGCTAAGAAATCGAACCCAGGGCCTCATGCATGCACTTTACCACTTTACCACTGAGCCACCTTCCAGCCCTGAAGCCAGCTTTTATGCAAGAAAGTTTGTTAGACTCTTGTCTCTAATTAACCACCAAAGCCAGAAATAGAGCTGTGGCTCAACTGTTACAACACTAGCCTTGAGCAAAAAAAGTTCAGAGTCAGTGGCTAGGCCCTGAGTTCAAGCCCCAGAACTGGCACACAAAACAAACAGCAGCAACAAAAAACTCTGCTACTGTACTATGTTGTGAAACAATCTTAGGAAATACATATAATATCTAAAGTTTGGTTTGTCTAAATGAGTAATACTTTGTAATTTGCTTCTTTCTACAATGCATTTGGAAAATTTCTGGTAACTCAGGTTTTATTTACTAAAGTTTTTTGAATTAGTAAGTGACACAAATAATTGCTGCCATATATTTAAGATGGCAACTTGACAGGTATTTTTGTAGCCGGGCACTGGTGGCTCATGCCTGTAATCCTAGTACTCAGGAGACTGAGATCTGAGGATCATGGTTCAAAGCCAGCCCAGGCAGGAAAGTCCATGAGACTCTTATCTCCAGTAAACCACTAAAAAAACGTAAATGGCTTTGTAGCTCAAGCAGTAGAGCGCGCCCAAGCCCAGAGTTCAAGCCCCACGACCGACCAAAAAAAAAAAATTTTTTTTTTTTTTGTAGCCAGGTGCTCGTGGCTCATGCCTGTAATCCTAGCTACTCAGGAGACTGAGATCTGAGGAGACTGAGATCTGAGGATCGTAAGCCAGGTCAGGAAAAGGCTGTGAAACACACTCTTACCTCCAATAAACCATCAGAAAACGGAAGTGGCGCTGTGGCTCCAAGTGTAGCACACTAGCCTTGAGCTGAAGAGCTGAGGGACACTGCTCAGACCCAGAGTTCAAGCCCCATGACCAACCCCCCCCCCCCAAAAAAAATATATATAATTTTTTTTGGAAATAAATAAAGCTTATGTTGTAATAATGAGATTTAAAGTATGAATTAAGTATGAATTTTTTTTTTGGTAATGAGTTTTATTTACATAAAATAAAACCTATTCAATGTAAGTATAGAGTTTGATGAGATTTGGCAAATATGTACTTTGGTCATGTGGCCATGTCCACAGCCAGCATACAGAACATCTCCATCAAATTAAAATGTTCATTTTTGCTCTGTTGTCAATTGCTTCTCTCCCAGTCTTCTGGCAACCTCTGTTCTTTCTAGTTTTCTAAATTTTCATAGAAATAGAATCCTACAGTATTGTAAGTAGGATTAAGCCACCAGTGTCTGACTTTTCTTTTCCCTCTGGTCCCAGGGCTTGAACTCTGGACCTGGGCCCCATCTTTGAGCTTCTTTTGCTCAAGGCCAGTGCTCTACCATTTGAGCCTCAGCACCACTTCTGGCTTTTTTGAGTACTTGATTAGAGATAAAAGAGTCTCAGGGAGCTTTCTGCTTGGGCTGGCTTGGAACCATGACCCTGAGATCTCAGCTTCCTGAGTAGCGAGGATTACAGGTGTGAGCCACTGTTGCCCTGCCGAATTTTATTTTTTAATAGTGCTGGAGGGGCTGGGAAGGTAGCTCAGTGGTAGAGCGCTTGCCTCGCATGCTCGAGGCCCTGGGTTCGATTCCTCAGCACCACATAAGCAAAAAGAAAAAAGCCGGAAGTGGCACTGTGGCTCAAGTGGTAGAGCGCTAGCCTTGAGCTGAAGAGCTGAGGGATAGCGCCCAGGCCCAGAGTTCAGGCCCCAAGACCGGACCCCCCCCCCAAAAAAAAAAATAGTGCTGGAATTTGAACTCAGGGCTTTGTGCTTGCTAGGTGGACTCTCTAGTCTCCAGACCTTTTTGCTTTGGTTATTTATTTGTTTGTTTATTTATTTATTTTTGTTGGCCATGGGGCCTGAACTCTGGGCGTGGGCCCTGTCCCTCAGCTCTTCAACTCAAGGCTAGCTCTCTACCACTTGAGCCACAGGGCCACTTCTGGCTTTTTCTGCTTATGTGGTGCTGAGGAATTGAACCCAGAGCCTCATGCATGCAAGGCAAGCACTCTACCACTGAACCACCTTTCCCAGCCTTGCTTTGGTTATTTTTGAGTTAGGGTCTCAGTTTTTGTCCAGGTCAGCCTGGACCACAATCTTCCTATTTATGCTTCCTATGGTGGCTGGGATAACAAGTGCTTATCACCATGCTCAGCCTTTTCTGTTGCTACTTAGGGGTCTAGCAAACTTGTTTCCCAGGTTATCCTGGAACTATGAAACTCTTGATCTCAGTTTCCTGAGTAGGTAGGATTAGAGGTATGGGCCACTATCAAGTGAAATAGTTTGAAAATACTTAATAGAGCCAATGCTCTGGTATCAATGATTCACATGCTTTTTCATTTTCACATTTTCAAAATGAATTTTTATCATGACATGTAAATATTAGAAAATGTGCAAAGACTTGGTGGGCATGGGTTAGGTCATGCCAGGAGTCCTAGCACTCAGGAAGCTGAAGCAGGAGTGTCATGAGTTTGAAGCTACCCTTGGTTTACACAGAATTCTAGGTTAGTGTGAACTACATAGTGAGACTTTGTCTCAACAAATAAAAGTGAGGAGAAAGAAAAGAATATGTTTACTAATATACCATTTGGTTTACAACATAATTACTTGTGCTGACTTTTAGTTCCAGAAAGCTGATTCTGACCTGGATTACATTCAGTACAGGCTGGAATATGAAATCAAGGCTAATCACCCTGATTCAGCAGGCAAGGTAACATGCAAAATAAAAAAGCTTTTTAACTGGAAAATTTCTAAAAATAAATTCTGGTAATATATATATATATATATATATATATATATATACATACATACATACATACATATACACATACACATATGTATACATATATACACTGCATATACATATGTACACATATACACACTATATACACATATATACACATATATATACATACTATAAATATTGGTTCCCGTGGTAGGGCCTGAACTCTGGGCCTGAGCGCTATCCCTCAGTTCTTCACCTCAAGGCTAGCGCTCTACCATTTGAGCCACAGCACCACTTCCGGCTTTTTTTTTCCTGCTTATGTGGTGCTGAGGAATTGAACCCAGGGCCTTATGCATGCAAGGCAAGTACTCTACCACTGAGCCAACTTCCCAGCCCAAATTCTGGTAATATTTTTAATGTAATAGAGGATAACTATGATTAACTATTAACTTTCTAGAGTTTTTTCCCTTAATTATATATGTGCAGGCACTGAGGTTTGAATCCAGGGCTTCATACTCTCACTTGGCTTTTTCCTCTACCACTCAAGCTACACTTTTATTTAGAAATATTGTGTAATTAATGACTGGGCTGTATCCATTTTTCTTGAGGGGGCGGTCAGTTATAGGACTTGAACTTAGGGACTAGTTGCTGTCCCTGAGCTCTTTTGCTCAAGGCTAGTGCTCTACCACTTTGAGCCACAGTGCCACTTCTGGTTTTCTGGTGGTTAAGTCATGGAGCTTGTACTCTGGGCCTGGGCGCTGTCCCTCAGCTCTTCAGCTTGAGGCAAGCGCTCTAGCGCCACTTCTGTTTTCTGAGTAGTTTATTGGTGATAAGAGTCTCATGGACTTTTCCTGCCTGGGCTGGCTTTGAGGCTTTGAACCGTGATCCTCAGATCTCAGCCTCCTGAGTAGCTAGGATTACAGGCATGAGTCATTGGCGCTCAGCTTTTTTTTTTTTTATTAGTGTACATCAGTTGTACTATGGGTTTTTTACTGTGACATTTCCATACATGTATGTAATAATACTTTGATCTTATTTACTCTATTACTCTTCATTATCTCTCTTCTACCCCTTCAAATGTTATAGATCCAAACCATTGTTTAATACTTGTCTCTACGTGTATATAACGTATGTTTGTGTGTGTGTGTGTGTGTGTGTGTTTGTATTATTCCTGTACCTAGGCTATAAAATCCTGAAGATTAGGAACGATGTCTTACACTTTTTCCCCAGTTCTCAAATTCTGTCATATAGTCACATCAATTAAATGGAATATAGGATGTGTTGTAAAATTTAATTTGTAAAAAGATGTTTAAATTTTCCATTTCATTGTTTAACCTGTACTTTTTTTTCCTTATATAGAAAAATCCAGTTACACTTTTAAAGGAATTGACAGCCTTAAAGTCTCGATACCAAACCTTGTATGCACGTTTTAAGCCAGTCGTTGTTGAGCAGAAAGAGACTAAGAGCCGAATTTGTACTACTTTGAATAAGACCATGACCATGATACAAGAACTACAAAAGCATACAGACCTGGAGGTAATGATTTTAAGTGACAAGTTGGATCTGTATAGTTCTTGTTCTGAATGTTGTTTTTAAAAGATAAACGCACTAGGTGGTGGTGGCTCACGCCTGTAATCCTAGCTGCTAAGGAGGCTGAGATCCAAGGATCATGGTTCAATGCCGGCTTTGGGCAGGAAAGTCCAAGAGCCTTTTTTTTTTTGGTCCTGGGGCCTGAACTCTGGGCCTGGGCGCTGCCCTTCAGCTCTTAAGCTCAAGGCTAGGGCTCTACCACTTGAGCCACAGCACCACTCTGGCTTTATCTGCTTATGAGGTGTTGAGTAATCAAACCCAGGGCCTCATGCAAGGGAAGTACTCTACCACTGAGCCATCTTCCTAGCGCCCAAGAGACTCTTATCTCCAATAAACCACCAGAAAACCGGAAGTCGCATTGTGGCTCAAGTAGTAGAGTGAGCTGAAGAGCTGAGGGATGTGCCCAGGCCCGGAGTTCAAGCCCCAAGACCGACACCTCCTCTTGCCCCCCGCAAAAAATGCAGTGTACATTGAGTTAAAACCATACTTACAATGTCCAATTTTCGCCTTTTCCTGGGCTAAAAATATGTGGTATTAAGCCAAGCACCAGTGCCTCACACCTGTAATCCTAGCTACTCAGGAGGCTGAGGTCTGAGGATCACAGTTTGAAGCCAGCCCAGGCAGGAAAGTCCATGAAACTCGTATCTCCAATAAACTACTCAAAAAAGCTGGAAGTGATGCTGTGGCTTAAATGGTAGAGTGCTAGCCTTGAGCTGAAGAATTGAGGGACAATGCCCAGGCACAGATTTCAAGCCCCATGACCCACACACACACACAAAAAAAAGATAAACCCCCATTAGCAGTCTGAACTGTTAAACAAAATTTTCTTTGTCTTTTTGGTTTGTTTTTTTGGGTCCGGTCATGGGGCCTGAACTCTGGGCCTGGGCGCTGTCCCTCAGCTTTTCAGCTCAAGACTAGTGCTCTACCACTCGAGCCACAGCTTTTTTCTTTTTGCTTATGTGGTGCTGAGGAATTGAACCCAGGGCCTCTGGCATGCAAGGCAAGCGCTCTACCACTGAGCCACCTTCCCAGCCCCCTTTGTCTTTTTGGTTTCAAAGAGGTTCTGACTTTGTAGATCAGGCTGGCCTTGACCTTGGAATCTTCCTGCCTAAGTGTCCTAAGTGCTGGGATTCCAGGAGTATGCCCACTAAATCCAGTTAGAAATGAATTTTTTTTCACGTCCTTGAACATAACTATTCTTATTTCCATTTATTCTAAAATAAGTATGTGGCCTTGACATAACTGATAAAAAAACTATTCTGTCTTGGAGCCATGGCAGAAGAGAACTTCAGTGTATCAACTCTGCTGGCTTTTATACCTAGTGAGCCGGACAAATCTGGAACGCATTATCTGATTTTGTTGTTGTTGTTATTACTCTAGTGCAGAGGTATTAAACCCATAGTTTTACCCACGCTGTGTTAGTATGTTCACCACTTAGTAACCTCTCCCTCCCTCCCTAATTCCCTTCTGTTGATCAGTAGTTGGGTGAGTGGGCCTGATGTTTCACATTCTCTTCATCTAGTTCCTATCCTCAGATTATTAGTGTGTAAGAATTCTTGTAATTATGTACTTCAATCACTTGTGTAAAACTTCAGATATCTTGGAGTAGAAGAAAATGATGGATGCTGCTGATCTGCGCACTAAGATTTTGAACCAACAAGTAAAGGATTTGGCAACAATTTCATTTACTATTAATAGAACCCAGGGCTTCATGTATGCTAGGCAAGCACTCTATCACTAAGCCACATTCCCAGCTCCTTGAGGACTCTTCTGCCTTGATCTGTGATACTTCAGATCTTGGCTTCCTGAGTAGCTAGGATTACAGACAACTGTTCAGAAGGAAACAAACCTTTTTAGAGAGTTTAAGTATAGTTCACATGTACATGTACGTACAGTATTTATATAAAAATGTGGGTGAGTGAACAAAGAGAAAATAATATTTTTAAATATTTGTTTTAAGTATTTGTGATTGAAACTACAAACTGATACAAAAAAGATATGGTAGTGATGTATTACATTGCTGGAAATCAAACCTAGGGTCTCTTACATTAGGTAAATGCTCTAGTGATAAAATTGTAATCATCTGAATCCCTGTAAAAGGGCTCAGTTATGAGTAGAAATATCTGAAATAGTAATAATTATGTGTAAGGCAGAAAGCTAAGGGAGTTTTCACTTTGGAACAGCTTATGGCCAATAAATGACTAAAAAGTAGGTTACAAACTTTGAGAAAGGAGGCCATATTCTAGACTCAGTAGAATCAATGGTAGCCAAATTGGGAAGTGTGGATATAGATCAAGGGACTAGAAAATTCAGAGAATATACAGAGGTGGCATTCATTCGTTAAGATGAAAAGGGAGATGTAAAAATTAACTATTTTATTTAAACTGCGTGTGTATGCCTGTGTGTGTGCACTCACACATGGGCCAGTCCTAGGGCTTGATCTCAGGGACTAAGCACTGTCTCTGACCTTTTTTTTTTGTTTTTTGTCGGTCGTGGGGCTTGAACTCGGCCTGGGTGCTGTCCCTCAGCTCTTCAGCTCAAAGCGAGCGCTCTACCATTTGAGCTACAGCGCCACTTCCGGTTTTCTGGTGGTTTATTGGAGCTAGGAGTCTCACGGTCTCTCCGGCCCGGGCTGGCTTTGAACCGTGATCCTCAGATCTCAGCCTCCTGAGTAGCTAGGATTACAGGCGTGAGCCACCAGCGCCCGGCGTCTCTGACCTTTTTTGCTCAAGGCTAAAGCCAAACCTCCAATTCAGACCTTTTTAGGGGGTAATTTATTGTCAATAAATCATCTCATGGACTTTCTGCCTGACATGGCTTCAAATAGGAATCTGAGTAACTAGGATTACAGATGGTGAGCCATTGGTGCCTGGCTTTATTATTGGGTATTTTTTGGCCCTGAGGCTTGAACTCTGGGCCTGGGTGCTGTCTCTGAGCTTCTTGTGCTTAAGGCAAGCACTCTACTATTTGAGCCACCGTGCCACTTCCAGCTTTTTCTGAGTAGTTTATTGGAGTTTCCTTCCCGGGGCTAACTTCCCACAATCCTCAGATCTCAGCCTCCTGAGTAGCTAGGATTACCTGAGTAACTGGTATCTGGCTCTATTATTGAACTATTTAATAACCAAAATATGATTGAAAATGGGATAATATGTATATAGAGAATTATATATCCAAAGAATAGCTCTTAAATTTGAGTTTAAAGGACATACTGTGTAGTTGAGTATATAGCTCATGGACAGTGTTCAGGCCCTGAGTTGAAGCCCCAGGACTGACAAAGAAAAGAAAAGCGAAGCCCAGGGATAGAGTCCAGCCCCTGAGTTCAAGCCCAAGGCCAGCACCCAAAAATAAAAAGGTAGCAGAAGAGGGGGATAGCTCAGGCCTAGCTACTTAGGAGGTGGAGATTAGGAAAGAGGTTTGAGATCAGTCTGTGCAAAATGTCTGTGAGATCCTGAATCAGCCAATAAAAATAATGCAGTAGTTTGTGTTTTTTTTTTTTAATCACAATTACAGGGGAGTCATGAATAGGAGGCTGGAGATCTAGGTAAGCCCATGCTTAACACGAGAGACCCTATTTGAAAAATAAACTGAAAAAGGCTGGAGGCTTAAGTTGTAGAGGAACTGCCTAGCATGTACGGCCCTGAGTGCAAACTCTTTTCTTTTTCTTTTTTTTTTGCTAGTCTTGGGGCTT
Organism: Dipodomys spectabilis; assembly: GCF_019054845.1. Classification (NCBI taxonomy): domain Eukaryota; kingdom Metazoa; phylum Chordata; class Mammalia; order Rodentia; family Heteromyidae; genus Dipodomys; species Dipodomys spectabilis. The sequence continues at coordinate 10,572,442 of NW_024870681.1, forward strand.
GAACTCAGGAGCTTCTTTTGCTCAAGGCTAGCACTCTAACCACGTAAGCCACAGCACCACCCCTGGCTTCTTCTGTTTATGTAGTACTGAGGAATCAAACCCAGGGCTTCATGTATGCTAGGCAAGCACTCTACCACTCAGCCCTGAGTTCAAACTCTCCTACCACCAAAAATAATTAAAAAAAATAAGCAACCCCCAACACACTAGAAAGTGTAGGGGGATATTGTGATGTGCATCTGTAAGTTTACTTGGGATTTATAATATTTTTTTCATTTTGGCCATACTGAGGATTGAACTCTAGGCCTTAGGCTTGCCAGGTAAGTGTTCTAATAGTTGATCTAGGCACCTTTCTACTTTATTTTTCAGAGATGATCACAGGATTTTTCCCAAAGTAGCTTTAGGTTGTGTTCCTCTTATCTCTGCCTCCTGAATGTCTGGGAGTATAGGCATGGACTACCATACCCTGCCCAAATTGATAATCCAAATAATAAATAGGGAGCTGAGAATAGAAAGTTGGAGAAAGGCAAATACATGCTAATTTCCTTTTTTTTTTTTTTTGGTCAGTTGTGGGGCTTGAACTCAGCCCTTAGCCCTTTAGCTTAAGACTAGCCCTCTACTACTTGAGCCACAGCTGCACGTCCAGTTTTCTGGTGGTTTATTGGAGATAAGAGTCTCTTGGACTTTCCTGCCCAGGCTGGCTTTGAACCATGATCCTCAGATCTCAGCTTCCTTAGTAGCTAGGATTATAGGCATGAGCCACCAGCACCCAGCTAATTTCTCCAACTTAACTGATTGAAGATTGAATATACTTAATTTTCAAGGTGAGTTTCCAAAGGAAAAAAAGGAGTAAATTTATATCAACAAAAAAAAGCAAAACCAACTTTCAAAAATATAGTAAGTAGGCAACACAAAAGCATTAAAAATAGGATGTGTGTTATTCCATTGATGAATGTTTCAGTTACTTGTGTTAAAAAAAACTACTACAAACTTTAGTTGGCTTAACTTGACCTTAATTATTGGAAAAGTTCTTTAAGGATTAATCAGATGGTTTGAAAACTCCTCATAACAATCACAGGTACAACACTGAGAACTATTCAGTGTTCTAGTATGATAACATTTCTTTTTTTTTTTTTTTGGGTCCAGTCGTGGGGCCTGAACTCTGGGCCTGGGCACTGTCCTTCAGCTCTTCAGCTCAAGGCTAGAGCTCTACCACTTGAGCCACCACACCACTTCCGGCTTTTTTCTTTTTGCTTAAGTGGTGCTGAGGAATCGAACCCAGGGCCTCATGCATGCAAGGCAAGCGCTCTATCAACTGAGCACCTTCCCAGCCCTGATAACATTTCTTTATAGGGATATTCTTTAGTTGATTGCAGCAAGTCTTGTGGACATGCTAGGCAAACATTGATCAGTTGCCAAACCATCTGTGGCTAAGACTCATAGATTCTGGGGTGTTACAAGAATTAAACTGCCCAAGTGCCATATGTGGCAACTATGTAAATAACAAAATTAAAATTTCATTCCTTTCATTACCTGATTGGACAGTTACAGATATAGATTTCTGGCATCATGGAAAGTTTTATTGCACTTGGCTGCCCTAGAGATTCTGATTCTGTAGGTCTAGGGTGTTCCAGATTTGGCAGTCTCTCTAGAGGTGACCTACATAATTGGACAAATTAACTACTTGAGTAGTTATAACTTTTGTTATTTCTCCATATAATCCTGTTTTTTCTTTTAGCCATCCTGTTTACTGGTGCTCTATGAAAATCCTTTACAACCTCTCTTGCTTCCCTTCTCTTGCATTTGTAGGGTAGAATTGGTGGATACTGTGCTATTTTCTCATCCTCTTTTCTCCTTAGACCTGTCAGAGTGCTTCTTGAGGTGTATGTCTTCTTTCCTAGCCACATCCTTGACATGAAGCTGATGGCATCCTGAGATCCAGGGGTGTACTTGACTGGCAAGGGAAACTGGTTTTCCCTTAACATTAGTTTAGGAATGGACTTCCCGATGACATAGGGAGAGAGAATTGTTTTGTTTTTGCTTTTTTGCCAGTCCTAGGGCTTGAACTCAGGGTCTGGGCACTGTCCCTGAGCTCCTTTTGCTCAAGGCTAACACTCTACGACTTGAACCACAGTGCCACTTCTGGCTTTTTCTTTCTTTCTTTTTTTTGCTAGTCATGGGGCCTGAACTCAGGGCCTAGGCACTGTCCGTCAGCTCTTCAGCTCAAGGCTAGCACTCTACCACTTGAGTGACAGCACCCCTTCCAGCTTTTTCTGCTTATGTGGTGCTGAGGAATTGAACCCAGGGCCGCATGCATGCAAGGCAAGCACTCTATCACTGAGCTACTTTCCCAGCCCCACTTCTGGCTTTTTCTGTGTATGTGGTACTGAGGAATTGAAACCAGGGCTTCATGCATACTAGGCAAGCAAGTTTTGGCTTCTGATTTTTTTTTTTTCCTGGTCCTAGGGTTTGAACTCAGCCTGTGTGCTGTCCTGTCCCCAAGCTTCTTTTTGCTTAAGGCTAGTGCTCTACTACTTGAGGCACAGCTTCACTTCTAGCTTTTTTGGTAGTTTATTGAGATAAGAGTCTTACAGACTTTCCTGCCAGGCTGGCCTTGAAACGTGATCTTCAAATCTCAGTCTCCTGAGTAACTAGGGTTATAGTTACTGGCGACTGACTTTCCTTCGGAATTTATTGTGCAATGATAACACTTTAATTTTTTTTTTTAATTCTGGCAGTACTAAGTCCTCATTCTTGTTATGCAAGTGCTCTACCACTAACCCACAACCCCAGTACTTTTTGTAATTTTTTCAAGACCAGCTGCAGGCTGGTCCTCCTGCATATCTGCTATTTTAGGCATGAGCTGCTGTGCTTGGCTTGTTTGTTCACTGGAGATGTTGGTATCTTTTTGACTAGGCTGACTTTGAACCACAATCCTCCCAATGTCAGCCTCACAAGTAGCTACATGTACCATCTCACCCAGTTCTAATAAAACGTTTTCTTAGAACTCATCTATTTTTGACATGTTTCCATTATTTATATATAAGACCATTTTAATTATTCTTCACATTGTAGCCCAATTGTCAGTTTCACTGAGCAAATTTCCAAACAGTATTTGTGTTCATTTTTAGAGTTGGTTCTTTTATAGATCCTGAATTGTATGATTTTTTTTCCCCATCCTACTTGTTCAGCTAAATTACAACTTCTTTGGGAATTCAAACATCAGAATATCTTGTATATAAACAGTCATATCAACTTTTTCCTTTGCCTTCCTAAATTTTTATTACATACAAAATATAGGCTTATGGAAACATTTATTTAAAATTTTTTAATTGTTATAAAGATGTACAGAAGGGTTACAATCACACAAGTCAGGTAAGGAATACCTTTCTTTTTGGTTAATGTCACCCCCTTCCCTTGTTCTCCCAGTTTTTTCTTTTAGTCCCACCCACAAGTTCTATAGTTTATTTTCAACATTGTATCTAGTGAGTACCACTGCTGCATTTGTTCACCATTTGTCTTTCCATTTCTGTGCTCTTCCCACCTTTCCTAAAACATATTAAACAAGAGGAAAGAAGAAAGCAGGCTGGGCACCCATGGCTCACACCTGTAATCCTAGCTACTCTGGAGGCTGAGATCTGAGCATTGCAGTTCAAAGCCAGCCCTGGCAGGAAAGTTTGTAAGACTCTTATCTCCAATAAACCACCCAGAAAACCAGAAGTGGGTGGGCTGGGAAGGTGGCTCAGTGGTAGAGCACTTGCCTTGTATGCCTGAGGCCCTGGGTTCGATTCCTTAGCACCACATGAACAAAAAGAGAAAAAAGCCGGAAGTGGCGCTGTGGCTCAAGTGGTAGAGCACTAGCCTTGAGCTGAAGAGCTGAGGGACAGTGCCCAGACCCAGAGTTCAGGCCCCACGACTGGACCCCCCCCCCAAAAAAAAAAAAAAAAAAAAAAGAAAGAAAACCAGAAGTGGCTTAAGTGGTAGAGCACTAGCCTTGAGCTGAAGAGCTGAGGGACAGCATTCAGGCCTAGAGTTCAAGCCGCATGACCAACCAAAAAAAAAAGCAAAAATGGCAACAAAGACAATTTTTTTTTTGGGGGGTCAGTCACTAAGCCACCTTCCCAGCTCTCAAGAAAAAACTTTGTAGAAACATTATTGTTGTGACAAGGCAAAACTTAAAATTAACAGTCTTTGAACATTTTCACATGTACATTTTTGTTATTTGTTTTCTAGTTGTCACCATTGACTGAAGAAGAGAAAACTGTGACAGAGCAATTAAAACCTCACATGCCAGATTTATGATGAACTGAAATTTTAAAAGAGAACTCTAATGAAGAAGATAAAATTCCACAGCAAAATGACAACTGGAGGTGGGGTATTAGTAAAGGAGTGGAAGTTTGGCTTGAGTGACAGGAAGGTTTCATAATAAGAGGGGAGGATAAAAAAAGCAAAATAATATATTAATGTATTTCAGCCAAAAGTATTGAATGGGGAAAAATATAAATGTAAACACAAACCCATATGCACAATTTTGTAATTTCAGGTAAGGAAGTTCTGTAATACTATTTTCCATCTATTTATTTTTTAATCTTCACCACTGGTCGTGGGCTTTGAACTCAGGACCTGGGCTCTGTTTCTGGGTTCTTTTGCTGAAGGCTAGCACTCTACCACTTTGAGCCACAGTGTCACTTCTAGTTTTCTGGTGTTAATTGGAGATAAGAATCTCACACTTTCTTGTCTGGGCTGGCTTTGAATTTCAATTCTCAAATCTCAGCCTCCTGAGGATTATAGATGAAGCCACCAGTGCCCAGCTTGTTGTTGTTGTTGTTTTTTTTTTAAATTGGTCATGGGGTCTGAACTCAGTCTAGATGCTATCCCTCAGCTCTTCAGCTCAAGGTATTAAAGGGTAGGCAAAATATTTGTATTACACTTTGTACATGTATACATACAATTTTATCTATGGAAGTGCTGATTGCAGATGGGGCCACATTATTTTGACCACTCAAAATCCAGTTAATATAAAAAATTGGCTTTTGTGTGATAGAATCACTTTTTAAAAAATTTGTTAGTACTGAAAGCTGTGCTCTAGCTCATTTGCTTAAGTCTGATCCTTTAGCACTTGGGCCGTACCTCTATTTCTAGCTTTTTGGTAGTTTATTGGAGGTAAAAGTCTTGTGCACTTTCCAGCCCAGGCTGACTTTGAACAGCAATCCCCAGATCTGAGTTTCCTGAATAGCTAGGATTATCAGCATGAGCCACCAACACCTGGCCTAGGATCACTTTTAGACTTTCCTCTGTTCCTATTCCTGGACAATGTTAAGCAGCATGAACTTACTTTCAAATGCTGCTTTAGACTGTCTTTGTGGTATTTCATAAGTAAATCTGTTTTCTTGCAGCCTGTATTTGTAATTGTTCACTGAAAATGAGAGCTAAGAAACTGAAATCATAGAAGTACTTATCTGCTATTTGCCACTTATTTCTATGTGGAAGTCAATGTCCTCATCCTGTCTGTCTGATCTGTCTAGTGGTACTGGGATAGAGCTCAAGGCCTTTGTCATTGCTAGGGAAATTCTGTACTGGGTTATATCCCCAGTCCTTCAGTTTATTTTAAAATAATTATTGGCAATATGATAATTGTCCAAAGTAGTGACAGATAAGAAAGGATAGCAGTGTAGCTCAATGGTAGAGTCTGTACATAGGCAAAAAAAGGTTAATTCTTCCAAAAAACTCAAAGTGGATTTGTGACTCAAGTGGTAGAGTGCTAATTAGCCTTGAGCTAGTGCCCAAGGCCCAGTTCAAGCCTTTAAGCTCAGGACTGGCATGCACACACTCATGCAAAGTTAATTGTAGGGTTATTTATAATTGTACACATATGGCTAATACGTGAATAGGAAAGTAAATTAAGTCATGTGTCTATAATAAGAGATCAAATAGCCAATAAATTATTAATGCTAATTTTTTGGGAAATACTGAAGCTATGCTGTGTTGGGGAGAAGGGAAGCAGGCAGGTCTTGCTATTTTACTGTTAAAATTGAGCTTTGGAGACATAGTTAAGTATATTTGTCTCCCCTTATCCACAGTGTTGTTTTCCATACTTCATTTACCCAGTTTAATGTAGTCCTAATGTAGTTCACATTGTAGAAATAAGCAATTCCTAAGTTAGGAATCTTAAAATGGTTCTAAGTCTCACGCTATCCTGTGCATGTACACTATCACTCAGCCATCTACATTATTAAACTGACTATTGTAGTACCAAAGTGTTTTTAGTCGAAGTTTTTCAGAAGATAAAATGTACATGAGATTTTACTTTCGTTTTTTGGCAGTACTGAAGATTTAACTCAGGGCCTCATGCTTACTACGCAAGTACTCTTATCTGAGCCACACTAGCCCTTTTAGTGTTTAATTTTGTTTAATTTTATTTCTTATTTATTGTAAAAGTGATGAACAGAGGGGTTACCCTTACATAAAATAAGGAGATGAATACATTTCTTTTTGGACTCTTACCCCCTTCCTCATTATCTGTCATTTTCCTCTCCCCATTCTCTTTTCCCCGCAAGTTATAAAGTTCATTTCCAACTTAGTGTCTAGTGAGTATCATTGTTACATTAGTTCATCCTTTGTCCTGCTGTTTCTGTGATTCCCCTTCCCTTCCTCGGATCAGATAAACAATATACAAGATAAAAGGTACCGCAAACAAAACAAAAACACACACACACAAAAGAGCTATTTTTGAGGTAGGGTCTTGATATATTCCTAGGCTAACCTGGACTGTGGTTCTCTTATTTGTGCTTTTCATGTTACTAGGATAACAGGTACATGCCACCACATCTAGCCATTGGTGGAGATGTCATCTTGTAAACTTTTTTTTTTTTTTTGCCTTGGTTGGCTTTTGAACCAAGATCCCTTTATCTCCACCATCAAGTAGCTAGAATTACAGGCTTGAGCCTTGGCACCTCGAGTTCAAATTTCTTATTAAGATAACTGGCAGTGCCTGAAATGTCTCACAATGGGCTGTCTGTAAGCTGGAGACATAGGTACAACTTTATTCTAATACCAAATATCTAGGAACTCAGACACTGACACTTGCTTGTGCAATTCCTGGAGTCCAAAAGCAGAAAAGCTTGAAGTGAGTGATCAAGCAACAAAACAGTTTATCCCAGTTCTCACAGAGAGATTTGTCTTGTGTATTTGTCTTATCTGGGTCCCCCTGCCAATTAGATAATGCTTACCCCACAATGAGGACTGGTCTTCCCAACTTAGTCCATTTAAACTCAAATTCTAATACCCTCTAGAAATCACCTCAGTCTAGGCATTCTTTAACCTTATGAAGTTTCTACCTAAAATGGACCCTCAAAGCATTGATGCAGTGCTGTAGGGCATACAGGAAAAAAATCTAGTATATTGAATATGGTAGTATATGTCAGAGGCTAAAGCCAGGAATCAAGTATACTGTTTAAGGTCAGCCTGAGCTATGAGACACTGAAAGAAACTAAGAAAAGAGCTGAGGGCTTGTGGCCTATAATCCTGAGGAGGTTTGGACTTGGACAACCTTGCTTTGAAGTCAGACTGGGTAAAAACATCCAAGAGACTCAGCTCCAGTTAACCTGCAGAATGCTAGACTAGAGGTGTGGCTCCAATGGAATAGTGGTAGCCAAGATCAAAAAAGCTAGGCAAGAGTACAAGGTTGCCTCGTGCCAGCATCCTACTGTAATTCTAGCTACTAAAGAGGCAGAGGTCTGAGTGCTACTGCTCAAAGCCAGCCCGGGCAGGAAAGGCTATTAGACTCTTATTTCAAATCACCTACTCAGAAAAAGCCAGAAGTGGCACTGTAACTTAAGTGGTAGAACGTTAGCCTTGAGCACAAACTGGCTCAGGGACAGCACCTAGGACCTGAGTTCAAGCCCCAGGACTGGCAAAAAAAAAAAAAAAAAAGGTACAAGGCTTCAAGTTCAAGCCACCAGTATTTCTTGGGATTAAAAAGCCAATACTGGGCTGGGAAGGGGGCTCAGTGGTAAAGCGCTTGCCTTGCATGCATGAGGCCCTGGGTTCGATTTCTTAGCACCACATAAGCAAAAAGGAAAAAAAGCTGGAAGTGGCGCTGTGGCTCAAGTGGTAGAGCACTAGCCTTGGGATGAAGAGCTGAGGGACAGTGCCCAGGCCCAGAGTTCAGGCCCCACGACCGGACTCCAAAAAAAAAAAAGACATATACTTCCAGAACAGAATATCTCTAAACCCTATTAGAGTAATACATACCTTAAAATTTGAGATACTTTCTTTAGTACTCAGGCAATATTTAAGAAGGTCCTAGTAATGCAATGGCTCTGGGCATTTTTTTGTTGATTGGTAGAAATAAAAAGTAGTATAAAGTGGTCAGGGAAAAAACTAGATTACATTCTTTTTCTCTGATTTTTTTCAGTTTTCTTCTAAATGTTGGCTCTTCCCATGGACTCCCACCCTCCTGCCTCTGTCTTCTGAGTGATAGAACTTCAGCCTCTGTATTTAGTTGTCAATGTGAATTAATTTCATCATTTGGCCTTTGTATAGTTCACATTGATGAAGAGAGACCTATGTTAGGAAAAATTGAATTGGAGTGGGATTGTGATGTCTCTGATAATGTGGGGAACTACATTTTCCAGAATCCATTTCTCTTACAGTTATGTTACAATTTGTCACTAGTCGAACTTGCGTGAGAGTTGGAAGTCAAAGTTGAAGAAGTCCTTAGTTTTTTGTATGCCAGACCTGGGGCTGGAACTCAGGAAATGGGAGAGGTCCCTGAGCTAGCTGGCTCAATGCTGGCACTCTACTACTTGAACCACATCTCTGCTTCCAGCTTTTTGTTGTTTTGTTTTTGAGTTTTAAGAGTCTCAAGACATTACTGCCTAGGCTGGTTTGGAATTGGACCCTCAGATCTCAGCCTCCTGGAGTAGTTAGGATTATAGGCAGGAGCCACTAGCTCCTGGCTGTCAAATCACCCAAACCACATACGTCACTTTAATGTTTTACAGGTCTTGTATTCTACAGATTTCTCTACCAGTTCCCCATGAAATATCTCTCCTTATATGGTATTTTCCTACAAATTTTAATGTATGTTAGGCAGCTGATAAGGTGTTAAATCTGTCATATGCTTGTAATACTCTGATGCCTTAATTCTCCTCTATTGATTGAATTTACACAGGCCAGATTGTTACGGTGAATACCTGGTTCTCAATGCAATCACTGCCCAGTGCAATGATGCTGTCAAAAGCAGAACGTCTTAAGCCTGGCAATCCTAGCTATTCTGGAGGCTGAGATATGAGGATCAGAGTTTGAAGCCAGCCTGGGGAAGGAAAGTCTGTGAGACTCTTACCTGCAGTTAATCACTGGTTCAAGTGGTAGAATGCTAGTCTTGAGCAAAAGGATCTCAGGGACAGTGGATAGGCCCAGAGTTCAAGCCTCAGGACTGGTAGAGCATCTTGAACTCCTGCTTCCTGCATGGGGAGCAGGAAGTGTTTCTTTCTCCTTACCCTAACTGTGCTAAACTAAAATAAATAAATCCTTGGTAAAAACAAAAACCAAAATGTCCCAAAACAATTAGAAGAGAGCATCTGCTGCATTATGCAATGATTGCTCTCACTGTCTTTACATTTGGGAAGATGCACATTCCTTGTGTCTGGAATATTGGTTTCTAATCATTACAGTAATCAGTTCTTTTCAATCACTATTCTCTGGGATTGGTTTCTCCTCAATGTCCATGTTTCTTAGAAATATTTTAATATTTTAAAATAAAGTGTATTCTAAACAAAAAGTGTGGATTCTTCCTTGTCTAATTAAAATTGTTTCTCATATTTTATTTCCCGTCTCTTTGTGGTTGACTCCTAATATAACTTCTGCTAGCTCTAAAACAGTATTTCTAACAAAACCCAAGTACCTGAATACTGAAGTGAAACATGTCCAGAAGATTCCATTTAAAAAAAAAAAACTGATTCTGGGCCTTGAACTCAGGGCCTTATATACTGGTGTTCTACTACTTGAGCCACACCTCCACTTTTGTTTTTTTTGCTGGTTAGAGATAAGAGTCTCAGGATTGAAAGTGTGAGCCACCAGCAACTGTTGATTCTGGTTTTTTGTTTGTTTGTTTTTTGGTTTAGTGCTTGTCCTGAGTCTTGAACTCAGGGTGCAGTCCCTGAGCCTCTTTGCTCAAGGCTCTACCATTTGAGCCATAGCTCCTTTTCGGCTGATTAAAGATAAGAGTCTCATACTATCCTGCCAGGGTTGGTTTTAAATCACAATCCTCAGATCTCTGCCTCCTGGCACGAGAATTCTACTGCTGGCAATAGCCATCAGCTCCTGGCTTGATTCTATACCCTCGATATCCACTCTTGTTAGTTGGAATTGAAACTGATACAACTAATTTCCATCCCTTTATGTTTGTTCAATAAAACTTAAAATTCTCTGAATTAGTCATTAACCTCTAGCTTTCTTAATTAAATTTTTTTTTTGCCTAAATTAAAATCTGAGTGGGCTTACAATAATAAAGCCCCTAGTTGTATAGGTCTTCTAGCCATGAGCTAGTGCAATATTTTCTACATTTTTTTTGGATTCTTGGGCAAATATATAAGAATATTTTGATCTAAATAGTATTTGTGCTATATTGTTGAGTGTAAGGAACTTGTACTTGTGAACTCTTAACAAGGTGAGGTAAAATTCTCGATTTTAATTTTAATTTTTTGACATTCCCTACAGGTACAATCTAGGTTAGGACACGTAAATAGCTGTCAGAAAGGAAAAATAGGATTTCAAGTTAAGAACTTTGTGTTTTTTTTTTCCTTACAACCCTAGATGCTTTCCGTTCTTTCTCTCGCCAGGGCCTGGGCCCTGTCCCTGAGCTTCTGGCTAGTGCCCTTAGAGCCACAGCTTCATTTCCTGTTTTGATAGTTCATTGGAGCTAATAGTTCATTGGGACTAACGGTCTCAGAATTTCTTGCCCTGGCTGGCTTTGAACCGTGATGCCCAGATCTCAGCCTCCTGAGTTAACTAGGATTACTGGGGCCTGGCTTAGCCTAGAGCTTTGGAACTTCATTTATTTCGGTAGACAGAGCGGAACCTTAAAATCTGGGCGTCCCCCTAAAAGAACCAACCAGCCCGGAGTCTCCGATTCCAGGTTTTTATCTCCACGAGGGCAGAGGGCGAGAGGAGCACAGGCTTCGTCCCACTATCTCGGAGTCCGAGTCGGACGGCCGAGGGGTGTGGCTTCCGGGCCCACCTTTCCCCACCGCACGCTAGGTGGCTCCAGACCGTGGCGCGCTAAAATTTGAGGGCTGAGGGGGCCCCGCCCCTCCGCGCTGAGAGTGGGCGAAGCGCCAGGCTCTCGCTGCGGACGCCAGCCGCCCGCCCCGGGCACGCCATCCTGCGGCAACGACTCACCAAGTCTCGTGTGCGCCCCCATCCTGCGGCAACGACTTCAAGTCTCGTGTGCGAGGACCTCTCACCCTCCCCACGGCACCGCGGGATCTAGGCGCCCGCCTCTCTCGTCGCAGCCCCGCCCGCAGCGCCTGGCGCGCATGCGCACCGCGCCTTCCCGGTCGGCTGCCCTGGTTACGGTTGGTGTTTGCGAGTCCTTCGCGGCGCCTTTTGCCGCGACCTGCGCCTCAGGACTCCCGCGGCGGTTCGACCGGCGCGCGTCCGCGTCACGTGGGTCGAAGCTCCCCAGTCGACTCCCGCCGGTGGCTGAGGCGGGAGGAAGGGGCACTGGTACACTGCTCGCCTGGTCCGTGCGCCCCAAGACCGGCGCGCGATTAAAAATGGCGAAATGGGGGTAGCCGGCCTCGAACTTGAAGCGATGGGGCGCGCAGGTGGGGCCGTTGTTGGAGCCCCCTGAGGTGGGCTCCGGGCTGTTCCCGGGCGAGTGGACCTGGCGACCTCGGGCCGTCACTTAATAGGGCCGACCACGGACTCCGCGGGTCGTTACGGGCCCCGCCGAGAGCCGGAGGCAATGGACGAACAGAGTGTGGAGGTGAGAGGCGTTGGGTGGGATGGGGGTGGGGTGCTGCCTTCCCGCCCGCTGGTGAGCGTTGTGTTATTCGGGTCGCCTGGCCCTGGCGCTCCCTCTGGGAAGGAAGCTATAACAGCCTGGGCCCGGTGCTCATTCTGCTGCTTTCCCAGGTCCCTTATTATGCTCAAGACAGTGCTGCATTCAGGTGCTGCGTATTCTGGCGTGTTCAGGGATGTCTTGGCACCTGTACACCTACCATTCTGTATTTGCAACTAGCCTTTGTAGACTAAAACTGCAGATTCATCAGATGGACGGAGCCCTGCTATTTCCACCTCCTACAAGTGCCTGTGAGGATCCCAATCTCTATGGGACTGGATAATAATCTTAACTCTCAGCGCTGCGTTTTGCAGGCGTCTTCAGTCCATTCCAGATTGAATGAGGGCACACAAGCTCGAACTGCCTTATTCGGCTGTAGTTTCCAAGATAAAACTGCGCTTTCTCCCTTTCTCCCTCTCTTTCTACCTCTCCCTCTCCCTCACCCTCTCCTTCCCTCCTTCTTTCCCTCTCTCCCTCTCCCCCTCTCTCCTCCCCACCCCCCACTGTCCCTCTCTCCCCCTCCCTCTCCCTCTCCCTCTCCCTTTCTCTTCTCTCTCCCCTCCTCTTTGTCTCTGTCTCATTTTGGTCATGGGGCTTGAACTCTGTGGGTGGGCCTGGGCACCCTCCCTCAGCTCTTCAGCTCAAGATTAGTCCTGTACCACTTGAGACACAGAGAAGACTTTTCTGCACCAGCTTGGCTTTGAACCACAATCCTCTGATTTCAGCTAGGATTACAGGCGTAAGCCACCAGCACCCGGCTTTTTTTCTTTTTCCTCTTTCCTTCCCCCCCCCATTTTTTTTTTGAGACAAGGTTTCAGCTATGTCCAGGCTGGTATGGAACTCTTCTGTCTCTGGTTTTTCTTTTTTTGTTTGTTTGTTTTTTGCTGGTCGTGGGGCCTGAACTCTGGGCCTAGGTGCTGTTCCTCAGCTCTTCAGCTCAAGGCTAACACTTTACCCCTTGAGCCTCAGTGCCAAAAACTTCCAGCTTTTTCTGCTTATGTGGTGCTGAGGAATCGAACCCAAGGCCTCATGTATACAAGGTGAGTACCACTGAGCCACCTTCCCAGCCCGTCTCAGTTTTTTGTTTTTGTTTTTTGGCGGTCCTGGGGCTTGAACTCAAAGCCTGAGCTCTGTACCTGAGCTTCTCTGTGCTCAAGGCTAGTGCTCTACCACTTGAGCCACAACACTACTTCCACCTTTTTCTGTTTATGTGATACTGAGGAATTGAACCCAGGGCTTCGTATATGCTAGGCAAGCACTCTACCATTAGGCCACATTCCCAGCTCCATCTTTATCTTTTAAGTGCTGAATTATAGGAATATACCACAAACACCTGGCATGTCTGACTATTACAAAGTGATTTCACGTAGTTTATTTCCCTAAAGGCTAGGAACATCAAGAAAGATTGATTATCGGATATAATTATGTGATGATTGTTCAATTTTGTGTTCCCAATACTAAAATCTTGCTTTTTTATTTATTTATTGTTATTAATTTTTTTTGGTCAGTTGTGGGGCCTGAAATTTGGGCCTGGGTACTGTCCCTCAGCTCTTCAGCTCAAGGCTAACACTCTACCACTTGAGCCACAGCGCCACTTTGGGCTTTTTCTGCTTATGTGGTACTGAGGAATTGAATCCAGGGCCTCATGCATGCAAGGCAAGCACTCTACCATTGAACCACCTTCCCAGCCTAAAATCTTGCTTTTTAACTAAGAATTTAGTCTAAAAGAGCATTGTACTTGAAACTAGCTAATTCAAAGGTCTTATTGTGGGCTGGGAATGTGGCTTAGTGGTAAAGTGCATGCCTAGCATGCATGATCCCTCAGTTCGATTCCCAAGTACCACAAAAAGCCGGAAGTGCTGCTGTGGCTCAAGTGATAGAGTGCTAGCCTTGAGCAAAAGAAGCTCAGGGACAGTGCCGAGGCCCTGAGTTCAAGCCCCAGAACTGCTCCTTCCCCCTCCAAGAAAAAAAAAGTCTTAATGTCCATCCTCCATCTCACAGATTCTGGCCCTCCCGATAGTCATGAGTAAATTTCTCACTTCCTCCTGTGGAAGTATTACAAAGGTTTTGTAAGGTTTCCCCGGTTTTAGGAGGGTTTCCTTCTGGAATGAAGTACAGTATAATAGTACATTTTTAGGTATTGTCCAGTTTTTTTTTTTTTTCTTTTTTCTTTTTTTGGCAGTGGTGAGGCTTGCACTCTGGGCCTGGGCACTGTCCTTCAGCTCTTCAGCTCAAGGCAACTGCTCTACCACTTAAGCCACAGCACCACTTTCGGTTTTCTGGTGGCTTATTGGAGATAAGAGTCTCATGAACTTTCTTGCCTGGGCTGGCTTTGAACTGTGATCCTCAGACCTCAGCCTCCTGAGTAGCTAGGATTACAGGCATGAGAAACCGGCTTCCTTAAAAAGAATCTCAAGGATTTTTCTGCCTGGGTTGGTTCCCCTAGATCTCAGCTTCCTGAGTAGCTACGATTAGGCGTGAACCTCTGGCACCGAGCTTTAGCATGCTTTTTATTCTTGCTTGGTGGTCTAATCTGAGATCCATTTATTATTTTCAGAGCATTGCTGAGGTTTTCCGATGTTTTATTTGCATGGAGAAATTGCGGGATGCTCGCTTGTGTCCTCATTGTTCCAAGCTTTGTTGCTTCAGCTGTATTAGGGTAAGTTGTATTTCTTTTTGCACGCGTTTAAGTTTATATATGGCATATTACAAGTATTAACCATTTCCTTTTTCTTACTGTTTTTTCTTAATTTCTTTGTTTTGTGTCCTTTAAAAAAAAAGTCTCTTAAATGAAGGTGTCTTAATAGACCATCAATTTGTATTGCTTAGTACTGTGAGAATGAATAAATAGGAAGTGATAACTGAAGTGATATGTCTGAAGATAGGTAAGTGCCTCTGGAAACAGGTCATTGTAATTTTAGTATTTACATGGTTAGATTCATTATACATTGAGCAAACACTTATCAAATAAGGTAAAAAACAAATGAACTTTACTGTTTATATTGAAAAATATGTGTATCATAAGGAGGCAAGAAAAATACAGGGCTCAGAAGGGAGAGTTCAGATATGTTTGATAGGAAAGATGGAGAATAATCAGGTAATGGATTTAGAGGTAAATAAAATCCGATGATGGCACAGTTACAAGTGACAGTAGAGATGATTTTGTCTAGTGACTTTAAAATTGAATGTAAATGAATATCTGGAAGAAAATTATAAAGAAGTACAAGATTTAAAACAGAAGAGTGTATTTTGATTATGTGGTCTATGTAAGACCATAATTGAAAACTTCCCTGCTCCCATTAATATATATAATACAATGAGGGAACCAAAGCCTTCCAACATGCACTTCACCTCAAAGTTTGTTACCTTATTCTGGCTAAAAAAGGTATATATCCCTTTGTCAAGAGTACTATCTGGTTGGGCACTGGTGGCTTATGCCTGTTATCCTAGCTACTTAAAAGGCTGAGATTTGAGGATTGGGGTTCAAAGCTAGCTGGTGCAAGACAGTCTGTGAGCCTCTTATTTCCAATTAACTACCAAAAAGCTGGTATGGTTGTAGCTCAAAGTGGTAGAGTACTAGCCTTGAGTACAAAAACTCAGAGACAGTGCTCAAGCTCTGAGTTCAAGGCCCAAAAATGGCACACAAACACAAAGGAGTGTTTTGGGTTTTTTTGTTGGTCCTGGGGCTCGAACTCTGGGCCTGGGCACTGTCCCTGAGCTCTTCAGCTCAAGGCTAGCGCTCTACCACTTGAGCTGTAGCTCCACTTCCAGCTTTTTCTGCTTATATAGTGCTGAGGAGTCTAACCCAGGGCCTCATGCATGCAAGGCAAGCACTCTACTTCTGAGCTACCTTCCCAGCCAAAAGAGTGATATTTGTAATAGTTTTCTTCAAGTTTCAGAGCTAGTGAATAGTGGAGCTGGGATTAAAAATCTAGTAAATCTCCTTGAGCCCACATTCTTTGCCACTATAACATATTAGTTAGTTCTCACACTAAAAGAAGACATTCTTTCCTAGCTTTGTTTCCTTAGCTATTGAATTCAGATAATGCACTCTGCAACACAGATAGTTAGATATTAAGTGAACCTCAAAGAAATTCAGAAATTGTAAAGTATTATAAAATTATGTTATTCTTGTTTGTTTTTGTTTTTGATAGGGCTTGAACTCTGGGCCTGGGTACTGTCCCTGAGCTCTTAGCTCAAGGAGAGCACTCTACCACTTGAGCCACAGTGACATTTCCAGTTTTCTGATGGTCAACTGGAGATAAAGAGGCTCAAGGACTTTACTGCCTAGGCTGGCTTTGAACTGTGATCCTCAGATCTCAGCCTCCTGAGTAGGATTACGGTGTGAGCCACCAGCACCTGGCTTATAATGTTACTTTTAATTGTTAAAATATCAACAATACACATAGTATATATCTACATATTATAGACGATGGAACTGAAGCTACAGGGATTAGGTAATTGGCCTCCATTGTTATAGTTGGTTAATTAGTCGAGTCTGGTTGTTTGGTTGAAAGTCTTATATGCTGGATGAAGGTCTCCCTCAGTTTATTTTTTTTTTGGTCAGTCATGGGGTTTGAACTCAGGGCCTTGGAATTGTCCCTGAACTTTTTTTTTCCCCCATAAAGCCAAAACACCTTATCTTTTATTGCAATCAAGTCTGGTCATAGTAAAAAATGGGACTTTCAGTTGTAATACTCTCAGAGATTTGGACAATTTCTGCCAATGCAATGGTATGTTTCTGTACATTCAGGCCTTTGCTCTCTGTGCTTGTCCTTCTCTCTGCCAGTCCTGTTCAACTTACCCTATCCTTCCTGGTACGTGGGCAGGAGCCCAGCCCTGACAAATCATGTAAGAGACCGGAGCCTCTCCCTGAACCTGACATTCCCTCTGTTAGGCATTGAGAACTCTGTTCCTCCTCCCTATGTTAAACCTTTTGGGCCTTCTCCTTCCACTGTGTCTCCTTACTCACCTCTAGAGGCTCACACCTGATCCCATACTGAGCTTTTTTCGCTCAAGGCTAGTGCTCCACCACTTTGAGCCACAGTACCACTTCTGGTTTTCTAGTGGTTAACTGGAGATAAGAGTCTCACAAACTTTCCTACCTGGGCTGGGGCTAGCTTTTAACTGTGCTTTTCAGATTTCAACCTCCTGAGAAGCTAGACTTACAGGCTTAAGCCACTGGTGCCTGGCTTTCTCCAGTCTTTCTCCTTTTTTTTTTTTAATCAATTTTTTTTTTTTTTTTGGGTCCAGTTGTGGGCCTGAACTCTGGGCCTGGGCGCTGTCCCTCAGCTCTTCAGCTCAAGGCTAGCGCTCTACCACTTGAGCCACAGCGCCACTTCCGGCTTTTTTCTTTTTGCTATGTGGTGCTGAGGAATCGAACCCAGGGCCTCATGCATGCAAGGCAAGTGCTCTACCACTGAGCCACCTTCCCAGCCCTCTCCTTTTTTTTTCTTGACCTTATTACTATTATTTTTTGTCGGTCTTGGGGCTTGAACTCTGGGCCTGAGTGTTGTCCCTCAGCTATTCAGCTCAAGGCTAGCACTCTACCACTTGAGCTACAACGCCACTTCCTTTTTTTTGTCGTGGTTTATTGGAGATAAGATTTTCACGGACTTAACTGCCTGGACTGGCTTTGAACTGAGATCCTCATATCTCAGCCTCCTGAGTAACAGGATTATACGCGTGAGGCACCAGTGCCAGGCTTTGACCTTGTTGTTGTTGTTGTTTTTTAACATTGGTTCACACTTAATACACTAACCTATAATTGTTGAGTTTACTTTGTATTTTGCCAACCATTAAAAAATTTTTTTTAGTTGTAAAGATACTGTGCCAAGGGGTTACAGTTTCATGAGCAAGTTACATTTCATATCGAGCATTGTTACTTCCTCCTTTGTTTTTCCCCTACTATCCCTTCCCTCCCCATGCTAGCCATTTTTTTTATTAGGTATAATTGAGAGACTGTAAACTAGGTATATTTAAAGTGTATTGCTTGCTTTTTCCCCCAGTTGTGTAAGTTTGACATAGTATATCCTACTGTCAAGATAAGGAACATACAAAGTTTGCTTAGGCCCTCTTCCTTGCTTGCCTTGTTCCTAGGAAACTAGTGATACACTTTCGGTGCTGTTGCTTAAGTATGAATTGTCTGGAATTTACACAAATGGAATCATGCAGTATGTATTGTTATGTGTTTGGCTTTTTTCACTCAGCAAAACTATTTTGAGATTTATCTATGTTGTGTATATTGGTAGTATTCCTTCATATTGCAAAGTAGATTTTTCTGAATGCTTTAGTAGTAGTGTTTGTCTTTCCATTCATATATTAATAATGGGTATATGGCCAGGTGCTGGTGCCTCATGCCTGTAATCCTAGCTACTTATGAGGCTAAGATCTGAGGATCACGGTTCATAGCATCAAAGCCAGCCCAGGCAGGAAAGTCCCTGAGACTCTTATCTCTAATCTACTTCCAGAAAACTAGAAGTAGCACTGTGGCTCAATTGGTAGAGTGCTGTCCTTGAGCTGAAGAGCTGAGGGACAGTGCTCAGGTTCAGAGTTCGAGCCCCACAACCAACACACAAAAGTAATGGTTATATGGCCTGGCCATGCCTGTAAGTAATCCTAGCTACTCAGGAGGCTGAATTGGGAGGATTGCAGTTTGAAGCTGGCCAAGACAAAAGACCACGAGACTCAATTCCATTGCTTTCTTTTTTTTTTTTTTTTTGGTCGTGAGGCCTGAACCCTGGGTCTGGGCACTGTCCCTCAGCTCTTCAGCTCACAGTTAGTACTCTACCACTTGAGCCACAGCGCCACTTCCAGCTTTTTCTATTTATGTAGTGCTGAGGAATTGAACCCAGGGACTCATGCATGTGAGGCAAGCTACCACTGAGCCACCTTCCCAGCCCTTCCATTGCTTTTAACCAGCCAAAAGTCTGTGTTTGAGGTGTGGCCTAAGTGATAGAGTACTAGCTCTATCATTTGCTTAGCAAACTGAGCAAATGAAAGGTTCAGAGTTCAGTATCAGCCTAAATAACCAAATAAAAAGACATGGGCATCAGAAACTGTTAGAAACATTTATATGTAAGTCTTTGAAAGCACTGAAGCTTTCTGTATGTATGTGTGGTACTGGGGTTTGAACTCAGAGCCTCTTGCTTTTTAGACAGCTGCTCTACCACTAACTTCTGCCTCCAGCCCTGAAGCTTTTTTTCTTGGGTAATTAGGAAGGGATTGGCTAGGTCACATGGTAAACGTGTTTTAACTTGTTAAAAATTGCCAATTTTTTTGACAATAGTCGTACCATTTTACATTCTTTTCTTTTCTTCTTTTTTTTAACCAGTCCTTGAGCTTGAACTCAGGGCTTGGGCACTGTCCCTGAGCTGCTTTTGCTCAAGGAAGGCTAGCACTCTACCACTTGAGCCACAGTGCCACTTCCAGCTTTTTCTGTTTATGTGGTCCTGAGGAACTGAACCCAGGGCTTCATGCATGCTAGGCAAGCACTCTACCACTAAGCCACATTCCCAGCCGATTTTACATTCTTATCAGCAGTGTGTGAGTGTTCCATTTCTTCTCTTTCTTTGGGTGTTTGGTTGTTTTTTTTTGGTCAGTCTTGGGGCTTGAACTCTGGTCTGTCCTGGGTGCTATCCCTTAGTGCTTCAGCTTAAGACAAGCACTCTACCATTTGAGCCACAGTGTTACTTTAGTTTTCTGAGTGATTTATTGGAGATAAGAGTCTCACAGGCTTTCTTGCCAGGGCTGGCTTTGAACTGCAATCTTCAGATCTCAGGCTCCTGAGTAGCTAGGATTATAAGTGTGAGCTACCAATACCCAGCTGTTTGTTTTTTTGAATTTATATTCTCATAGCTATATAGTGACATCTGATTATAGTGTTAGTACTTCTTTGATGAGATATTATCCTTTCCAGGGTTTGCTGTCCATGTATTGTCTTTGATAAGGGGACTGTGCAAATACTCTATTACCCTCCCCCCATGTGGCAAAGGCAAAATAAATTATTACAAGGTTTGTCATTTTCATTGCTTTGTACACCGGAGTGTTTACATTCATGATGTACCCCATACCACTATTTTCAAAGCTTTTTTGTTGCCTCAAAGAGGATGTCTGTACCCACGAAATAGTAATTCCATTTCTCCCTTTTCCCCCAGTCATTGGTCACCTCAAATCTACTTTTTGTCCCTATGAATTTACTTACTCTAGATATTTCATGGGAGTGAAATCATACAATATTTCTCTTCTGTGTTGGTCTTAGTTAACTTAGCGAAACATTTTCAAAAATATAGTATATGTAGCATATATCAGGACTTCTTTGTTTTTGTGCTAAATGTTTCTCTGAAAGTATATATTTCTTCTTTTTTTTTGTCTCTTGAAGCACATTTAATTGTTTTTTTCTTTAGTCTTTGTGAGTGGTACTGCTGTTCACAAGTGTACAGATACATGTTTTAAGTGCTTACATTCACTTTTTGTTTTTTGGAGACAAGGTCTCACAATAAAGCCCAAGCTGGGCTCAAACTCTGTTCCTGCATCTCCTTTTCATGCTTATATTACAGGCATGTGCCACAATACCTGGTTCACTTTGACTTTTTTTTTTTTTTGCAGAAGGGCGAGGGGAGAAGGTGGTTAGGAAGGGTTACTACTTGCTAAACAATTGGTCTAGCATTTGGTCCACATCTCTAGTCTTTCCTTCTTTTTTTTTCCCTGATACTGGGGCTTGCACTTAGGGCCTCAGAGCTTTTTCCACTCAAAGCTGATATTATCACTTGAGACACTTCCATTTCTGGCTTTTATTGGAGATCATTTTCATTTGAACTTTTCTCCAGAGCTGGTTTAAAACCACAATCTTCAGATCTCAGCCTCCCAAGTAGCTAGGATTACAGATATGAACCACCATTACTGTCTCCAATCTAGTAGTTATTTAAAGAATTAACTTAAGCCAGGCACCGATGGCTCACACCTGTAATACTAGCTATTTGGGAGGCTGAGATCTGAAAGATTGCATTTTTTGGGGGGGGACGGGGGCCTGGGGTCCGGTTGTGGGGCCTGAACTCTGGGCCTGGGCACTGTCCCTCAACTCTTCAGCTCAAGGCTAGCACTCTACCACTTGAGCCACAGTGCCACTTCCGGCTTTTTTCTTTCTGCTTATGTGGTGCTGAGGAATTGAACCCAGGGCCTTAGGCATGCAAGGCAAGCACTCTACCACTGAGCCACCCCTGAGGCTCACATCTTAAAGCCAGCATGGGCTGTGAGACTCTTAGCTCCAGTAAACCACCAGAAAAAACAGAGGTGGCACTGTGGCTCCAGTGGTAGAGCGCTAGCCTTGAGCACAGAGAGGCTTAAGGACGATGCCTAGGCCCTCAGTTCAAGCCCCACAACTGACAAAAACAAAAACAAAACCATACAGAGGAGTTCCCATTATAAAATTCTTTTTTCTTTTTGTTGTTGTTTGTTTGGTCCTGGGGCTTGAAAGCTGAGCCTGGGCGCTGTCCCTTAGCATTTCAGCTCAAGACTATAGCGCTCTACTGCTCTACTACTTGAGCCACAGTGCCACTTTTGGTTTTTTGGTTTATGCCAGTGGCTGGCATAAAATTGTTTTAAGAATTAGAAAAAGGGAGCCGGGCCCAGGTGGCTCATGCCTGTAATCCTAGCTACTCAGGAGGCTGAGATGTGAGGATTGTGGTTCAAAGCCAGCTCGGCAGGAAAGTCTGTGAGACTCTTATCTCCAATAAACCACTAGAAAACCGGAAGTGGCGCTGTGACTCAAGTAGTAGAGCGCTTGCCTTGAGCTGAAGAGAGCAGGGACAGCGTCCAAGCCCAGAGTTCAAGCCCCACAGGCGACAAAAAAAAAAAAAAAAAGAATTAGAAAAAGGGCCCTGGGGCTGGGAAGGTGGCTCAGTGGTAGAGCACTTGCCTTGCATGTATGAGGCCCTGGGTTCGATTCCTCAGCACCACATAAGCAAAAAGAAAAAAAAAGCCGGAAGTGGCGCTGTGGCTCAAGTGGTAGAGCGCTAGCCTTGAGCTGAAGAGCTGAGGGACAGCGCCCAGGCCCAGAGTTCTGGCCCCACAACCGGACCCAAAAAAAAAAAAAAGGGCCTGGAATGTGGCTCAGTGGTAGAGTGCTTGCATAGCATGCATGAAGCCATGGGTTTGATTCCTCAGTCCCACATACACAGAAAAAGTCCGAAGTGGTGCTGTGGCTCAAGTGGTAGAGTGTTAACCTTGAGTGAAAGTAGCTAAGGTACAGTGTTCAGGTCCTGAGTTCAAGCCCTAGGACTGTCAAGAAAAAAAATTAGAAAAAGTTGTTGTTTTTCTTCTTCTTCCTTTTTGTTTTGTTGGGCATGGGCTTGAACTCAGCTGGGGTGGTATTGGAGATAAGAGTCTCAGACTTTCCTTCCCTGGGCTGGCTTTGAACTATGATCCTCAGATCTCAGCCTCCTGAGTAGCTAAGATTATAAGGGTAAGCCACCAGCGCCTGGCTCTTTATCTTATTTCTTTCTTTTTTTTTTTTTTGCGGGGGGTGGGGGGGTGGGGGGGGTGGGGTGGGGGGCTGGGGTGGGGGGCGGGGGAGGTCGTGGAGCCTGAACTCTGGGCCTGGGCGCTGTCCCTCAGCTCTTTAGCTCAAGGCTAGCACTCTGCCACTTGAGCCACAGTACCACTTCTGGCTTTTTTCTTTTTGCTTATGTGGTGCTGAGGAATCGAACCCAGGGCCTCATGCATGCAAGGCAAGCACTCTACCACTGAGCCACTTTCCCAGCCCCTTGTTTTTATCTTTATTAGAGAGTTTTATATGCCTGTAATAGACCAAAAGTAAATAAGCAGAGTCATCAGGTTCATTTGTATGATTTCTTTGATTTCTCAATTTTTTTTTTTTTTTTTTTGTCGGTCTTGGGGCTTGAACTCTGGGCCTGAGCGCTGTCCCTCAGCTCTTCAGCTCAAGGCAAGCGCTCTACCACTGAGCCACCTTCCCAGCCCCCTTTTTCTTATTCTTAAGTCTGATTTGTATATATATTAGAACTAGTTGCTTATCAAAAAAAAATTAAGTAGAATCTTAAGTTTAGAAATTTTGTAGATTAGATAGAAATATATCATTGCTATGGCTTATTTTTGAGGGGATAGTAACAGTATAATTTTTGTGAATGTTACATCTTCCTTGTGAAACCCAGTTTGAGAATTACTCTTTTCCTGTGGGAGAGTACCTTCTTGACAATTTTGGGATAACTTGAATCTTTTAAAAGTTTGTTCTTGTGATGATACAAGATGATAGATTACTTGTTACTAATGTATTTGTAAAATTAAATTAAAAAATTTTTTGTACTAGAGTTAAACTCATTAAGTTTGGTTTATTAATAAATAGAAATTAAAGTAATTGTGTTTTTACAGTAAAAATATAGTTCTTTTACCTTCTTAGCGCTGGCTGACAGAACAGAGAGCTCAATGTCCTCATTGCCGGTAAGTGTTTTGCTACAATTACTTGTGTATTTGGAAAATAATAAGTCCATAGAGTCAGAGTATGCCCTAGAATTCATAAAGGCAAGTTTGTTTCCTGCAAGTTGTCACATTTCTTTCTTTTTTTTTTTTTGTTTCATTTTTGTTTTGTTTTGGACTTAACAGCAATTGGCAAAAATCAGTTATCTTGGAGGCAAAACTACCTCTTCT
Source organism: Dipodomys spectabilis (assembly GCF_019054845.1). Lineage (NCBI taxonomy): Eukaryota > Metazoa > Chordata > Mammalia > Rodentia > Heteromyidae > Dipodomys > Dipodomys spectabilis. Next base: position 10,596,167 of record NW_024870681.1, read on the forward strand.
AATTATGGCAGACTGGAGAAAGGGCCTCCCCTGGGAAGTACAGAATTCACATTGTGGGCACTGTCTGCTAAAATGAACACCACACATTTTACTATGACTATGGTTGAATAGAATGTGATTTATTTTATTATTTTTTTTTTTATGTGGATTGTGGGGCTTGAACTCTTGACCTGGGCACTGTCTCTCAGTTTTTCAGCTCTAGGCAGGTGCTCTACCAGTTGAGCCACAGCGCCACTTCCAGCTTTTTTTTTTCTGCTTATGTGGTGCTGAGGAATCGAACCCAGGGCCTCAGGCATGCAAGGCAAGCGCTCTACCACTGAGCCACCTTTCCAGTCCAAGATAAGAGTCTTATAGAATTTCTTGCCCCGGGTGGCTTTGAACTGTGATCCTCAGATCTCAGCCTCCTGAGTAGCTAGGATTACAGGCTTGAGCCAGAGATACGTTTCTATAAAAAGAAATGGGAAGAGTTAGGTTTATATGTAGATGGATTCCATTGTTTGCCCTTTCTCTTACTTAGAGCTTCTTAGCTTTTTGTTGTTGTTGGTGGTGGTGGTGGCGGTGGTTATGATGTTTGAACTCTGGGCCTGGGCATTGTTCCTTAGCTCTTCAGCTCAAGGCTCTTGAGCCACAGAGACACTTCTGGTTTTCTGGTGGTTTATTGGAGATAAGAGTCCACAGACTTTTCTGCCTGGGCTGGCTTTGAAATGCAATCCTCAGATTTCAGACTTCTGAGTAGCTAGTATTATAGGCATGAGCCACCGTTGCCTGGCTTGTTTCTTAGCTTTTATAATGTAAACAAAAATAAATGTAAGACCTTCTGGCTTAAAAATCCCATTGGGGATAAAGTAAAAAGGCTTTTATCTCTAATTTTTCCTATCTTATGAAAAAATAACATTCAAAAGAAATTGTTAGGGCTGGGAAGGTGGCTCAGTGTAGAGTGCCTCCTTGCATGCATGAGGCCGTGGGTTCAATTCCTCAGCACCACTTAATCAGAAAAAAAAAGCTGGAAGTGGCACTGTGGCTCAAGTGGTAGAGTGCTAGCCTTGAGCTGAAGAGCTGAGGGACAGTCCCCAGGCCCAGAGTTCAGGCCCACAACTGACCAAAAAAAGAAAAAAAGAAATTGTTAGGCATGGTATTTATTCTACTCACTTTTGAACTCTGGGCCTGGGTGCTGTCTCTCAGCTCTTCAGCTCAAGGCTAGCATTCTACCACTGGAGCATCAGCACCAATTTTAGCTTTTTCTGTTTATTTGGTTCTAAGGAATCGAACCCAGGGCCTCATGCATGCAAGGCAAGCACTCTACCACTGAGCCACTCTCCCAGCCCTACATAGTGCTTTTTAAAAATAATTAACAATCCTCTGTATAACTATACTTTATGCCTACATTGAAAGACATTTAGTTTCATGTTAATGCCAGAGTGCTATCTTCTTCCCACTTTTTTTCATGTATTGTTTACTTTCCTCACATTGGCCTGTGAGATCAGAACAGTTAAATAGAATTTTCTATAATGAAGAGAATAGTTTGTGTCAACACAGCCCATGATGGTATCCACTAACTACATGTGATATTGAACACTTGAAATGTGACTATAATTAAACTTTATTTTATTTAACTTAAGTGAGATATGATCTTTTTATGTAGCCCAGTCTGGTCTTGAACTTGTAATCCTTCTGTCTCACAGCTTCCTAGGTGCTGAGATTATCAGCATGCACTGTCCTGCTTACCTTAAACTTTAAAAACAAGTTTGTTCGTTTTTTTTTAATTAAAATAGTCATATGTGGCTAGCGGTACTGGGGATTAAGTCCAGGTGTGTTTTTCATTTTTTTTTTTTTCTCTAAGCCTGGGACTTGAAACGGGCCTTGTGCTCTGTACCTGAATTCTTTTTGTGTGCTGGTCCAGGGGCTTGAACTCAGGGCTTGGCACTGTCTCTGAACCTGAATTACTTTTGCTTAAGGCTAGCACTCTACCACTTGAACTACAGCTTACTTCTGACATTTTGGTGCTTAATTGAATATGAAAGTCTCATTGATTTTCCTGCCCAGTCTGGGTTGGAACCGAGATCTTTGAATCTCAGCCTCCTGAGTAGCTATGTAGTATAAGACACCAGTGCCTGGCCCAGGTGTGCATTTGATTATGAGCAGTATTTCCACCCCTGTGGCTAGCTTTTTTTTTTTTTAATTGTGAAAATACCGTACAGAGGGGTTACAATTACATGGGCAAGGTAATGAGTGCATTTCTTATCAAGCATTGCTACCTCCTCCTTTCCTCCTTTATTTCCCTTTTTTTTTTTTTGTTTGCTGGTCATGGGGCCTGAACTGTGGGCCTGGGCACTGTCCCTCAGCTCTTCATCTCAAGGCTGGCAGTCTACCACTTGAGCCATAGCTCAACTTCCAGCTTTTTCTGCTTATGTGGTGCTGAGGAATGGAACCCAGGGCCTCATGCATGCAAGGCAAGCACTTTATCACTGAGACACCTTCCCAGCCCGTGGCTAGCTTTTTGAACATTATAATTTTAGTCTAAGGAGTTGAGAATTTGGTCTATAATCTCAATTATTAGTATTTTTTGGGGGGTAAATGTAAAAATATGTTGTAAAGTATACTTTTATTGTTTTTATTTTCTTCTTTTCTTAAATCTGTCCTGGGCTTTAACTCAGGGCCTTTGTACTGTCCCTGAGCTTCTTTTGCTGTGGGCTAGCACTCTACCACTTGAGTCACAGTGCCACTTCTGGCCTTTTCTGTCTATGTAGTACTGAGGAATCGAACCCAGAGCTTCATGAATGCTAGGCAAGCACTCTACAGCTAAGCCACATTCCCAGCCCTTATTTTCTTCTTTTGAGGCAAGAACTCAGGCTAGCCTAAAACTTGAGATAGATAGATAGATAGATACACAGACACACATTTCAAGCTAGCTTTGAATTTACTATTCTCCTGCCTTAGCCTTTTTAGTGGGATTCCTGGTATGTGCTTCTGTGCCTAGCTTTTCTTGATGTTATTTTATTTTTTAGGGCTGGCTCTGGGGCTTGAACTCAGGGCTTGGCCCGTCTCTGAGTTTTTTGGTCAAACCTAGTGCTCTACCACTTGAGCCACAGCTTCACTTCTGGCTTTTTGGTGGTTAATTGGAGATAAGATTCTCGTGGATATTCCTGCCTGGACTGGTTTCAAACCAAGATCCTCCTGAATAGCTAGGACTATAGGTGTGAAACATTGATACCCAACTCTTGTTATTTAAATAATATTGTTAAGTGAGTGTGATGTGAGCTTTATATTGAAGAATGTGTGTTTTCACAAAATCTCAAATAGCCGGGCGCCAGTGGCTCACATTTGTAATCTTAGCTACTCAGGCGGCTGAGATCTGAGGATAGCGGTTCAAAGCCAGCCCGGGCAGGAGAGACCGTGAGACTCCTATCTCCAATAAACCACTAGAAAACTGGAAGTGGTGCTGTGGCTCAAGTGGTAGAGCGCTCGCCTTGAGCTGAAGAGCTGAGGGACAGCGCCCAAGCCCAGAGTTCAAGTTCCATGACCAACCAAAAAAAAAACAAAAAAACCCTCAAATTTCTGAGTGAGAATATGTATATATATTTTTCCCAGTGCTCCACTTCAGCTCCGAGAACTAGTAAACTGTCGTTGGGCAGAAGAAGTAACACAACAGCTTGATACTCTACAACTCTGCAGCCTCACCAAACATGAAGAAAATGAAAAGGACAAGTATGTTATCAATATTCTTTATTCAGCATTTAATAGTTTGTGCCATTTGCTGTTTTGGTTTCATATACACGCACAAATATAATCACTCTGTGTGTGTGTGTGTGTGTGTGTATGGCATGTGCGTGTGTGTGCACAGGACATTGAACTACTAAGCCCTAATTTTACTATGTTGGTAGATCTCTTTTAGTTATTTATATTTGTCTGATGCTTCTGTTAATATTTAAAATGATTGATTATTGCCATGTTTATTAAATGTTTTAATAAAATAAATATATTTAATATAAATATTTAAATTAAATCAAACAATTGATATTCAGTATAAACATTAAACAAATAGTTGATATTAAATTAGATTAATATTAAGTGTTTAATGAAATACTGTTATGAAATACTTATTTCATGCTGTGTATATGCACATGCATAAAGAAAGTATTAATGCTAAATTATGGGGATACAATGACAAGATCTTTTGTCTGTTTACCTATTTAAGGGAATTCAATAACAATACAGTGTTAACTTAATGTTTGAGATTGCCATGGGAGCAGGATCTCTTCAGGATAGGAATGAATGAATGTCTTAGGTTACATGATTTATTAACATGTTTTAATAGTGCAAAGGAATTTCTTTGTGATTTTCCATAAATGCATACAGTGTACCCCAGGCTAGCCTCAAATTCTCCACCCTTCTGTCTCATCTTCCTGAGTTTGTGATTATAGGTGTATACCACTACACTTGCCTCAGTCTTTATAATCTCACTTAAACTCAATTACCTCATTAGGCCCCTGTTCAAATATAGTCATATTTGTTAGGCAAGCACTCTACCACTAAGCCACCTTCCCAGCCCCAAATATAATCATATTTGTAAGTTAAGGCTTTAACATATTAATTTTATAGTAGGTATGATTTACTCCATAATAGTTAAACTTCAGGGGCTGGGAAGGTGGCTCAGTGATAGAGCGCTTGCCTTGCATGCATGAGGCCCTGGGTTCAATTCCTCAGCACCACATAAGCAAAAAGAAAAAAGCTGGAAGTGGCGCTGTGGCTCAAGTTGTAGAGTGCTAGCCTTGAGCTGAAGAGCTGAGGGAAAGTGCCAAACCCAGAGTCCAGGCCCCACGATCGGACCCCCCCCCCCCCCAAAAAAAAAAAAAGTAAAAGAGTTAAACTTGATTGTTTTGTCTGTGGCTATCCGATTTAAGAGAAAACTTAAAATTCAGTGTTTGTGCCAGCTGCTAGTGGCTCAGGCCTGTAATCCTTGCTTCTCAGGAGGCTGAGATCTGAAGATTGCCCGTTGAAAGCCAGGCTGAGTAGGAATATCTTTGAGACTTGTATCTCCAGTTAACCATCAGAAAACCAGAAGAGGTGCTGTTCCTCAAGTGGTAGAGCACTTGCCTTGAACTGAAGGAGCTCAGGGACAGCACCCAGGCCCAGAGTTCAAGCCCTATAACTAATAAAAGTTTTTTAAAAATTCAGGGTTTATTTTCCATAGGGATTTGGTATTACAGTTCATTGTACGGTTCATATGGGTTGATTATTTTTTGTAAGAAATGCGTTTTTTTTTTTTTTTAAAGAAAGAAATGTGTTTGTAAATGAACTCATGATGATGTATTTTCTGACACATCAGTCTGATTACTATTACCCCAGAATGTAATAATGGGATAAGATTTTTCATCTATAGTGCTGTAGAAAGTATTGTTTTATTTAAAGCAAACCTTCAGTTCAACATGCCTATAAAACTTTGATTACATAAAATAGTACATCAAAAATATTGTCCCTGTATAATTCTCTAGCTTAATTTATAGAAGCCATGGGATATGCTTTATAGTGTGTTCCCTGAGACATAGTCATTTAAAATTCAGTGGCTTGTTTGCCCTAGCTTATGAATTTAAGTGAGTTTACTTATGAATTTACTTCCGTTTATATCTGTATTTTCTCTTCATGATGTTTAGATGTGAAAATCACCATGAAAAACTTAGTGTATTTTGCTGGACTTGTAAGAAGTGTATCTGCCATCAGTGTGCACTTTGGGGAGGAATGGTGAGTAGAACAAATTCAGTGTGTTCTCTTTTGTTAGATACCAGAGGGTATTAAAGTACTTGTTTCATTTGCATTTAAAATAGTATCATTTTACCTTCTAGAGTGAAAATTAAAAAAATCTTCTTTGTGTATGCCTTATTAAAGGTATTATACCTTCTGTTATTCTAGAACAATGTCCTTGAGTGGTAATTTGAGTACTGTTTGATGTTTTCTCACACAGATATTTTAAGCTAATACCTGTAAAACATAAATACCTGTGTGTGTGTATATGTGTGTGTGCGCGCGCGCATGTGCTTTTACTAGTGAGCTACCTATATTCCTTATTCTATATTCATTTTTAAATCTTTGTTACAGTGTCAAGATCTTTTTCTTTGAGTAAAAGTCAGCTGATATACTGGCCTAATTTGGATTGCTTTAAAATCAAGAACTTAATCACTTTTTTTTGTTGTTGTTGTTGTTTGTTTGTTTGTTTTGTTGGTTATGGGGCTGGAACTCTGGGCGTGGGTGCTGTCCCTGCACTCTTCAGCTCAAGGCCAGAGCTCTACCGCTTGAGCCACAGCACCACTTCCGGTTTTCTGGTGGTTTATTGGAGATAAGAGTTTCATGGACTTTTCTGCCCTGGCTGGCTTTGAACCATGATTTTCAGATCTCAGCCTCCTGAGTAGTTAGGATTACAGGCGTCAGCCACCAGCGCCTGGCAGGATCTTAATCACTTGTAAAATAGTAAAATGTTTTTAGAGTATATAAAAAAACTTATTTTTTTCTCTCCTTTTAGTTTCTTTTCTTTAATCTCTTTCCAGTGTAGATTTTTGTTTTCATTTGTTGAGACATTTTTTTCACTATGTTGCCCATACTTTGTTTAGACTTCCTGGGCTTTGGCAGTCCTCCTACCTCTTGTCTCCCCAATAAGTGAGACTATAGGCAGGTCTGACCACACCTGGCTTTAAAAGCAGATTTTCAGTTTGAGGTTTTTTTTTTCCCCCATTGGTCACAGGGTTTGAACTCTGGGCCTAGGCACTGATCTTGAGCTCTTCAGCTCAAGGCTAGTGCTCTACCACTTGAGCCACAGTGCCACTTCCAGTTTTCTGGTGGTTAATTGGAGATAAGAGTCCCATGGGGACTTTCCTGCCCAGGCTGGCTTTGAACTGTGATCCTCAGATCTCAGCCTCCTGAGAGGCTAGGATTACAGGCCTGAGCCACTGATGCTCAGCTTTGGTTTGAGTTTTTATTTTGTTTTTTTGAGAGATGGTTTTACTATATAACCTAGGCTTTCCTGGAGTTCTCTGTCCTCTTGTTTTAGCCTCCTTGTTGCTGGAATCATAAGTGTGTACCACCATGCCAAGCTAAAAGCTGATTTTTAAGATAGCCTGCCTTTATCGACTGTAAAGCATTTATTTAGAAGCAGCTTTTAATTTTATATACATATTCTGTTGTTTAAGCTGGGCGCTGCTGGCTCATGCCTGTAATCCTAGCTACTCAGGAGGCTGACATCTGAGGATCATCGTTCAAAGCCAGGCTGGGCAGGAAAGTCTGTGAGACTCTTTTTTTTTTTTTGGGTCCGGTCGTGGGGCCTGAACTCTGGGCTTGGGCACTGTCCCTCAGCTCTTCAGCTCAAGGCTAGCATTCTACCACTTGAGCCACAGTGCCACTTCTGGCTTTTTTTTTTCTGCTTTTTATGGTGCTGAGTAATCGAACCCAGGGCCTCAAGCATGCAAGGCAAGCGCTCTACCACTGAGCCACCTTCCCAGCACCTGTGAGACTCTTTATCTCTAATAAACCACCAGAAAAACTGGAAGTAGGGCTGTGGCTCAAGAGTTAGAGCTCTAGCCTTGAGCTGAGGAACTGAGGGATAGCACCCGGGCCCAGACAGAGTTCAAGCCCCATGACCGACAAAAAAAAAAAAAAAAAGAAACTCTTATTTACTATACAAGAGAGTTATAAATTGGACTTCTAAAATGCAAAAAGTTTTTTTAGTGCCAGAACTTTCAGCTGAATGCAGCTGGATTTGTAATACTAGTTTGTTAAGTCTTCAATTTCTGCACTTTTTATGTTTTTGATGACAGTCTTGGGGCTTGAACTCAGGGCCTAGGTGTTGTCCCTGAGCTTTTTTGCTCATAGTTAAGGCTCTACCACTTGATTTACAGCTCTATTTCTGTTTTTTTGGTGGGTAATTTGAACTAAGAGTTTTGTGGGCTTTGATCCCTTTGAACCATGATCCTTGAATCTCCTAGCTTTGAAGTAGCTAGTTATTACAGGTGAGCTACTGGTACTGGGGCTATCATACATTTTTGTAGCTTGAGAAATCAATTCATTGTTTGTGCTAATTGTGTATACTAACGTTTTTCTTTAGTGTGCTCTAACTTACTCAACTATATTTAAGACTGGGGATTTGGTAGTGACTGAGACAGATAAACAATTGAATATTATTAATTGGTGTGATAGATTTTAGGAATGTAGAAATTTGGTAATAGGGCATAAATTGTGGAAGGTGATTTAGAGCTAAGCTCTAAAAGATGAGTATAAATTAAGAGTTTCTGAGATAATAGATGAACAATTACTTTGAGTAAGAAGGAGTAATTTTTGCAAAGCCCTAGAAGAAATTTGAAGACATTAAAGCAGGCTAGTGTTACCTAGAAGTAGAGTGGCTAGTAAGTTTGTGACAGATGGTTTGAATTGTAGCTAAAAGATATTTTGTTCGTGATTTTTGGAAGATAGTGGTGCTGAGGACACATGCTATATCCCCACGCAGGATTTTGGTTCTTTATGAAGAGTTACGATTTCTAGAAAAATCAATAGTTTACTAATATCCAGCATTTATAGTCTCAGCAGAAGTCACACTGGGTCAAGTAATTTTTTTTGCAAGAACTTGCCTGCTTTAATAATATAAAGACAAGGTTTATTTGAAAATACTTACCAGTTTATAATTTTCCATAGAGTGTTAAAAAGTAAATGTAAGTGAATAAATCCGTAAATGTAAAAATGTTCTAAAATTACTTTTATTAATTTAAATAGCACGGTGGACATACCTTTAAACCTTTGGCCGAGATTTATGAACAACATGTCACTAAAGTGAATGAGGAAGTAGCCAAACTTCGTCGACGTCTTATGGAACTCATCAGCTTGGTTCAAGAAGTGGTAAGATAATTACTACAAGATCACCAACCTTTTTATATTCTATAATTGTATGTGTATAATTATATAAACCAACGTGTTGAAATCAGGATTTTAAGGTTTGAATGTTTGACAAGAAGTTTGTATGAAAGTGTGTGTAGATAGATAGATAGATAGATAGATAGATAGATAGATAGATAATCTTTGCAACTTCAGAGTAGCTGAAGAATTTACATATAAAGTTCTGGTGTATACAGAACCTGTTGAAGCCAGAGAATTACTGTTTATGCAGAATTAAAAGGTCAATTAGCCTGTAAGTCTGCTTATTACTGTGAATAATTGACTCCTTTTTATCCCTAGCAATTGACTTTTAAGCAGTCAGTATTGGTCTTGTATCCTCATTAAGTTATTCATTTGAATCCCCTGCATTTGGGAGGGTTTTTGCTAAATTGAAAGAACACTATTTTTTTGGGGGGGGGGGAATCTGGTGATGGGGCCTGAATTCTGGATCTGGTAGCTGTCCCTCAGCTCTTCAGTTCAAGGCTCTACCACTTGAGCCACAACGCCACTTTCGGCTTTTTCTGTTTGCTTATGTGGTGCTGAGGAATCGAACCCAGAGCCTCATGCATGCAAGGCAAGCACTCTACCACTGAGCCACTTTCCCAGCCCCGGAAGACCACTATTCTTAAGGTACTCTATAGGCCAGTTTTGGTGAGTTATATACAATTTAGAATGTTATTTCTGTGAGGAAATGTGATAGGCTTCAAGCAAGTACTATACTCTTTATAATATATTCTGTTTGTAGTTCCCAGGATGACAGCTATAAATAAGATTTGTATATTATTCTTTTTTTTGGCTTTGTTTTGTTTTTTGTCTGTCGTGGGGCTTGAACTCTGGGCCTGGGTGCTGTCCCTCAGCTCTTCAGCTCAAGGCTAGCGCTCTGCCACTTGAGCCACAGCACCACTTCCGGTTTTCTGGTGGTTTATTGGAGTCTCACAGACTTTTCTACCCAGGCTGGCTTTGAACCGTGATCCTCAGATCCCTGCCTCCTGAGTAGCTAGGATTACAGGCATGAGCCACTGATGCCTGACAAGATTTGTATATTATTCTTAAGGACAGATATTTTCTTTGTTTTAATTTTGCATCATCATTCCCAACATTCTTTACAGTTGAGGGATGGGGAACTTTTTTTTTTGAAGGGCCATTTGACCATTTTAAGCTATAGGCAGGCAGTTGATGAAAAGCATTTGAGAAGCATGTGTATCTCTCCCATCATATTATCAAAATGATGTTCCCACCCCTGCACACAGAAAATAATACTGTTGAATTACATGTATGATAATAGTTGTTTTGAAAAATGAACCAAAAGGCTGGGATGTAGCTCAGTGGCCAAGCGCTTGCCTAGAAAGTGCAACGTCCTGGGTTTGATCCCCAGTACCAAAAAAGAAAAGACAAAAAAAAAATACAGTTAAAGAAAAGAAAAATGAACCAAGCTGTATGGTTTCTATTTTGGCCTTCATCTACTTATATACTATTATTTTCTCTTACTCTTGGTTGAGATTCTTAACAGGAACGATTGTTTTATTTTCAGTGGTATGCCATTTTAAAATATATTGCATACACTATGCAATTTTTTTTTTTTTTTTGTCAGTTGTGGGGCTTGAATCCTGGGCCTGGGCATTGTCCCTGAGCTAGCTCAAACCTAGCGCTGTACCACTTGAGCCACAGCACCACTTCCGGTTTTCTGATAGTTTATTGGAGATAAGAGTCTCAAGGACTTTCCTGGTCCAGCTGGCTTTGAACTGTGATCCTCAGATCTCAGACTCCTGAGTAGCTAGGATTATAAGGCGTGAGCCACCAGTGCATGGCTAGTATGCAATCTTTTGTTTTTTTGTTTTTATTTGGTTGGTCATGGGTCTTGAACTTTGGGCCTGGATGCGGTCCTTGGGTTCTTCCTACCACTTTAGCCATGATGTCACTTCTGATTTTCTGGTGGTTAATTGGAAATAAGAGTCTTATGGATTTTCCTGCCCAGGCTGGCTTAGAACTGTGATCCTCAGATCTCAGGCTCCTAAGTAGCTAGGATTACAGGCGTGAGCCACCACCAGTGCCCAGCTTACTATGCAATCTTTTTTTTTTTTCTTTTGGTCCGGTCATGGGGCCTGAACTCTGGGCCTGGGCGCTGTCCCTCAGCTCTTTAGCTCAAGGCTAGCGCTCTACCACTTGAGCCACAGCGCCACTTCCGGCTTTTTTTTCTTTTTGCTTAGGTGGTGCTGAGGAATCGAACCCAGGGCCTCAGGCATGCAAGGCAAGCACTCTACCACTGAGCCACCTTCCCAGCCCCTACTATGCAATCTTGAGGGGAAAAAAATATCTTTGTATATAGTTCTAAAAAAAAAAAAAAGAAGAAAATGAATGAAAAAAAATTACTAGCATAAGTAAATATTGGCTTTTTTTTGGTGCCAGTCCTGAAGCTTGAACATAGGGACTGAACAATGTCTCAGCTTTTTTGCTAAGACTAGCACTCTATCACTTGAGCCATCTGTCTTTTTCCAGGTTTTTGATATTTAATTGGAGATAAGAGTCTTATAGGCTCTCATGCTCAGACTGTTTGGGATGTAAGTAGAACTTTATATATAGCCTATGTATGCATTACCTAAACCAGTTTTGTAATTATAGTACTTTTTGTTCAAATGTCTATTAAATTATCATACACTTAGATTTTATTTTTTGGCAGTACTATTGTTTGATTTCAGTGCTTCATATGGTAGGCAGGTATTCTTCCACTTGAACCATACCTCTAGACCTTTATGCTTTGGTTACTTTTGAGATAAGGTCTTGATTTTTGGCCAGGCTAGTCTGGGTCAGTAATCCTTCCATTTATAGTTGCCACCATAGCTGAGGTTGGTTGAGATGGGGTCCTGTGAACTTTTTACTAGAGCTGGCCTCAAACCTTGATTCTTGCAATCTTTTTTTTTTTTTGTCAGTCGTGGGGCTTGAACTCTGGGCTTGGGCACTGCCCCTGCGCTCTTCAGCTCAAGGCGAGCTCTACCACTTGAGCCACAGCACCACTTCCAGTTTTCTAGTGGTTTATTGGAGATAAGAGTCTCATGGACTTTCCTGCCCGGCCTAGCTTTGAACCAAACCGCAATCCTCAGATCTCAGCCTCCTGAGTAGTTAGGATTATAGGCGTGAGGCCCCGCAATTCTCCAGCCTCCTGAGTAGTTAGGATTACAGGCGTGAGGCCCGCAATTCTCCCAATCTTTACTCATCTGTTTTGGGTGTAATGGTCCCAGCCTGTAATCCTATCTACTTGTAAGGTGGAGATTTGGAAGGATCTAGGGTCAAGAAAAAGTTTGGTAGACTTCATCTCAATCAGTGGCTGAAAAGAGCCTGTGATCCGAAGCTACAGGGGAAACATAGTGGTTGGGTACAGTCTTTGTGCCTGTCAGCAACAAAGGAAAACACATATAGGATCCAAATCCAACCCAGCCTGGACATGAAGTTTAGCCCTATCTTGGAAATAACCAATGCAAAAAAATTCCAAGAGGTATGGTTCAAGTGGTAGAGCACTTGCATGAGGCCCTGAGTTCAAATTCTATTATCACTTAAAAAAATAATTGCATTGATTGTTTCAGTGCCACTTCCTTTTGTTCTTAAAGTTCTCTACTTAAATTTCTCTTGACCTGTTTATCTGCTAGGAAAGAAATGTAGAAGCTGTAAGAAATGCAAAAGATGAACGTGTTCGGGAAATTAGAAATGCAGTAGAGATGATGATTGCACGACTAGATACACAGCTGAAAAACAAGCTTATTACACTGATGGGTGAGTGCTTTTGAATACTTCTCCTACATTGTACCTTGATCTTGATTGAAGTTTAGTCTTTGAGTTGTGAGGTTGGTGAGTTGTTACAGGCTAGAAAGAAATCTTGAGATTTTAGGTATCTCCATATTGTTATCTGGACTATTGTACCATTTATATTTAGAAATCATTAGAGAAAAGCTTATACAGCCATTTGGGAAGGAATTCCAATGGTTAATGCCTTTCATTGTGTGTGCCATGTATTTTCCCACAAATCCAAAACAGTGTCCTTTTTTTCTTTTTCTGGTCTTTAGTGGAGATTAAGAACATTGGCCAACTCTTTAGCTTTTTTAAAGACATTTAAATTCTTGTTTGTTTTTTATTTCTAGTAGATTTCTTTTTCAGTCTAAATATTCAAATGTTTATTGCTCCCCCATTTGGTTCTTCATGCTGTATTTGATTGCCTCATACTGCTTTGATTATGGAGCCTATTTTTAATTTTAATTTTATTTTATAGTGTACTAGCTTTTGTACTCAGAGTATTCTGCTTGCTTAGCAGGTCCTCTATTACTGAGTTATTCTTCCAGCAAGGAGCCTGCTATTAAACAAAATTTAAATAATAGTATAGTCTAATGTTAATTTATTCATTTATTTTGGTGGTGCCAGGGATTGAACCCAGTTCAGCCATTGTTCTTCTCTTAGATGAATTTGTTAGGCCTAAGTTGAGTTTTCTCTCTCTCTCTCTCTCTCTCTCTCTCTCTTTTTTTTTTTTTTGGTGCCCGTCTAGCTTGAACTCAGGGCCTAGGCACTGTTCCTGAGCTTTTGTGCTCAAGGCTAGTACTCTACCACTTGAGCCATAGCCCCACTTTTTGGTGGTTAATTGTAGAGAGTCTCATGTCCATTCTTGCCTGGGATGGCTCTTAATCATGTTCCTCAGCTCTCAGCCTCATGAAAAGACATGAGCCATTGATGTTTGGGTCTAAGTTGGATCTTGTCATCGTCTTTTTTTTTTTTTTTGGAACCCCAGGGTTTGGGTGCTGTCCCTGAGCTCTTTTAGTCAAGGCTAATGTTCTACCACTTTGAGGAGCCACTTCAGTTTTCTAGTGGGTAATTGCAGAAGAAGGGTCTCATGGACTTTCCTGCCTGGGCTGGCTTTGAACTGCGATCCTCAGATCTCAGCCTTCTTAGTGGTAGAGTGCTTGCCTAGCATGCATGAGGCCCTGGGTTCAATTCCTCAGTACCACACTAATAGATCTCAGCCTCCTGAGTAGCTAGGATTACAGACAGGAGCCACTAGCACCCGGTGTGAATTTTGTCTTTGAAAAGGATTTATTCTTTTTTTCTTTTTTCTTTTTGTTTCAGTTCTGGAGCATGAACTCAGGGCCTGGCACTGTCCCTGAGCTTCTTTTGCTCAAGGCTAGCACGCTACCACTTCCGGCTTTTTCTGTTTATGTGATACTGAGGAATTGAACCCAGGATTTCATGCATGCTAAGCAAGCACTCTACCACTAAGCCACATTCCCAGCCCCACATTCCCAATCCCAAAAAGGATTGATTCTAAAGTTCTCTTTTTTTATTTATTTTTTATTTTTTGTCGGTCATGGAGCTTGAACTCTGGGCCCGGGCGCTGTCCTTGAACTCTTCAGCTCAAGGCTAGGGCTCTACCTCTTTAGCCACAGCACCACTTCTGGTTTTCTGAATGGTTTATTGGAGCTAAGAGTCTCATGGATTTTCCTGCCCAGGCTGGCTTTGAACTGCTATCCCAGTTCTCAGCCTCCTGAGTAGTTAGTATTACAGGCATGAGCCACCAGTGCCTGGCTTTAAAGTTCTCTTTCCTAAGAAATACTTTGACTAATTAGTATTCAACATTTGAATTCTATTCAAAAGTAGATTAGTATTAGATTTCTTTCTTTTTTTGGGGGGGGGGGGTCACTTGTGGAGCCTGAACTGTGGGCCTGGGCACTGTCCCTTCACTCTTCAGGTCAAGGCTAGTGCTCTACGACTTGAGCCACAGCCCCACTTCTGGCTTTTTCTGCTTATATGGTGCTGAAGAATCGAACCCAGGGCCTCATGCATGCAAGACAAGCACTCTACTACTGAGCTACCTAACCAGCTCCTAGATTCTATTTCTTAAAGCACTAGAAGGTTTAAACTAATGAAGAACTTTCGCTTATTTGATATAGATTTTTAAACATGTTTATTAGAAGCTAATTTTATTCTGAAATCAGTAGTGAAGTTATGCTGTACATTTGAACAGGTCAAAAGACATCTCTAACCCAAGAAACAGAGCTATTGGAATCCTTACTTCAGGAGGTGGAACACCAGGTGATGAACAAAATAATTTTCTTTTTCATTTCTGAGATTTTGCAAATCTCTTAAAAGTGGTTCTTTGTGAAGTAGGAGGTAGGTGGGGACAGATTATCTTTTTGAGATCAGAGGATCTATTTGTTACAATAGATATTTTCTTATGAAATAAGAATCAGCTGATAAAAGATTTCTCTTCAATTTGAGAAGTATAATTATAATGTTGTGTAAGAATAGAATCCTTTTTCTTTTTGTCAGTCTTGGGGCTAGAACTCTGGTCCTGGGCGCTGTCCCTCAGCTCTTCAGCTCAAGATAAGCACTTTACCTCTTGAGCCACTGCGCCACTTCTGGTTTTCTGGTGCTTTATTGGAGATAGGAGTCTCATGGGACTTCCCTGCCTGGGCTGGCTTTGAACCTGGATCTTCAGATCTTAGCCTCCTGAATAGCTAGGATTACAGGCTTGAGCCACCGGTGCCCAGCTCTTTTTCTTTTCTATTTTGTAAACTAGTAATAAACCCACAGAAATTGTAAATCTATTAAAAATATAGAGTTCTAGAACTTTAAATTTTTGAAGTCTTTATCAATTTGAGGTTTGGTGTGATATTTAGGAAATCTATCTAACCCAAGGTCACAAAATTTTTCTCTTATTTTTTAGAACTTTTTTTTTTTTTTTTTGGTTGGACATGGGGCTTGAACTTGGGGCCTGGGAGCTGTCCCTGACCTCTTTTGCTCAAGGCTAGAATTCTGTCACTTTGAGCTATAGTGCTGCTTCTACTTTCCTGGTTGCTAATTGGGGATAAGAGTCTCACAAACTTTCCTACTGGGGCTGGCTTAGAACTTCAGCCCTCAGATCTCAGCCTCCTGAGTAGCTAGGATTACAGGTGTGAATCACTGGTGCCTGGCTAGACATTTTGTTACTTTAAGACAGTTGTAGTGTACTCTTTAATCTCAGCACTTGGAAAAGGTGAAGCAGATAGATCTTGATTTAGAGGCAAGTCTGGGCTTACATATCAAGACCTAATCTCAGTCAAAAAAACTGTTTTGAGTATTTTTATTGGTGAGGTATAGATACAGGATAAGATTTTGGTTATTTTGTTTTTGTTTTATTGGCTGTCTAATACCATCTGTTCTAATACCATCTGTTGAAAAGGTTATCTTAATTGTTGCATTTTTTCCCAAGAAATAGTTGTCCTTATGTTCATGGACTCTTATTTGTTTTGGTGCCAGTTTTGTTTGTTTTTTGTTTTTGTACTACTTTTGAATCTTGAACTCTGGGCCTGGGTGCTGTCCCTGAGCGCCCTTTGCTCAAGGCTGGTACTCTACCACTTGAACCTCAGCTCCACTTCTGGCTTTTTCTGTGAGTAATTGGAGATAATTCTCATGGACTTTCTTGCCCAGGCTGACTTTGAACCATGATCCTCAGATTTCAGCCTCCTGAGTAGCTAGGATTAGAGATGTGAGCCACTAGCGCCCAGCTATAATAATAATAATAATAATTCTTGTTTTTTGTTTTGTTTTTTTTTGGTCCGGTCGTGGGGCCTGAATTCTGGGCCTGGGCGCTGTCCCTCAGCTCTTCAGCTCAAGGCTAGCGCTCTACCACTTGAGCCACAGCGCCACTTCCGGCTTTTTTCTTTTTGCTTATGTGGTGCTGAGGAATCGAACTCAGGGCCTCATGCATGCAAGGCAAGCGCTCTACCACTGAGCCACCTTTCCAGCCCCAAATATAGTACAACTTTTTTTTGGGGGGGTCAGGTCGTGGGGCCTGGGCGCTGTCCCTCAGCTCTTCAGCTCATGGCTAGCGCTCTACCATTTGAGCCACAGCACCACTTCCGGCTTTTTTCTTTTTGCTTATGTGGTGCTGAGGAATCGAACCCAGGCCCTTATGCATGCAAGGCAAGCGCTCTACCGCTGATCCACCTTCCCAGCCCTATAATAATTCTTATTATTTTAATTTTATTTGTTTAATGGCTGGGTCTTGTTGTGTGGTTCATGACCGGCCAAAAGAAAAAGAAAAGGCTCTGAAATTGCAGGAGCTATTTGTTAGTACACATAACCACTTCACTGTATTGGTGGGTTCTTTTATCTGTTTTTCAGCAGGTAGCTAATTTGTTATTTTTTTCTTAAAACTTTGAGTTGCTACTGAATAGCATTTCTGTTGATTCAGCTAATTTTTTTTCCTTACACAGTTGCGGTCTTGTAGTAAAAGTGAACTGATATCTAAGAGCTCAGAGATCCTAATGATGTTTCAGCAAGTTCATCGAAAACCCATGGCATCTTTTGTTACCACTCCTGTTCCTCCGGACTTTACCAGGTATGACAATTTTTAAATCTCATTTTCACTTGAAGTTTGTGTACAAAAGGTATATACTTGTTTCAAAAGAATCAGTTGTGCTTTTTAGCTCTTAATCTCTTTTAAGGTACTATTTCTAGTAATATGATCTGGGGAACTCTGCACATGTAAATCTTGTCTCAAAAAAAAAATGTGATGCTGGGCGCTGGTGGCTCATGCCTGTAATCCTAGCTACTCAGGAGGCTGAGATCTGAGGATCACGGTTCAAAGCCAGCCTGGGCAGGAAAGTCTGTGAGACTCTTATCTCTAATAAACCACTAGAAAACCGGAAGTGACACTGTGGCTCAAATGGTAGAGTGCTGGCCTTGAGCTGAAGAGCACAGGGATAGCGCCCAAGCCCTAGAGTTCAAGTCCCACGACCAACAACAACAACAAAAAAATGTGATGGACTCATATTATGGGTCTTGTTGTGTAGCCCAGGCTGACTTTGAACTCAAAATCCTCCTGCCTTAGCCTTTCAAGTGTTGCAATTATAGGGTGTACATCACGATATCCAGTTTTTTGTGTTTTTTGTTTTTGTTTTTGTTGGTGTTGGTCCTGGGGCTTGCACTCTGGGCCTGGGCACTGTTCAGCTCTTCAGCTCAAGGCTAGCAGCGCTCTACCACTTGAGTCACAGCGCCACTTCCAGTTTTCTGGTTATTTTTGGAGATAAAGAGTCTCTTGAACTTTCCTACTTGGGCTGGCTTTGAACTGTGATCCTCAGATCTCAGCCTCTTGAGTAGCTAGGATTACAGGCGTGAGCCACCGATGCCCAACTAATGCCCAGTTTTTGACTTAGTGTTAAACAATAAAGAGGAAATGATAGTGCACTAAAAATTGTTTGTCTTTTTCTTGGAGCAACATTTTCTATAGAAAATAATCAAATAAATTACTTTTATCAGTTCTATTTTTATGTTCTGAATTAACATCCTATTAAACAAAACTCTAAAAGAGATATCATACTAAAATAATTTAAAGGTGACAGATACTGGGAGAAAGCAGTTGAAGAGTTGATACTGGTCCACGCTTGTCAGTTTTATCTTGCTCTGAATCTTTAAATTTTGTGTGTGTGTGTGTGTCTCGCATGCATGCATGTGTGTGCATGTACCAGTTCTTGGGCTTGGACTCAGTGCTTGGGCACTTTCCCTGAGTTTCTTTTTGCCCAAGGCTAGCACTCTTACCTTTTTTTTTTTTTTGGTTGTTCATGGGGCTTGAACTCTAGGCCTGGGCACTGTCTCTGAGCTCTTAAGCTCAAGGCTAGCGCTCTACTATTTGAGCCACAGTGCCACTTCTGGTTTTCTGGTGGTTAATTGGATATAAGAGTCTCATGGGGGCTGGGAAGGTGGCTCAGTGGTATAGTGCTTGCCTTGCATGCCTGAGGCCCCAGGTTCGATTCCTCTGCACCACATAGGCAAAAAGAAAAAAAGCCAGAAGTGGCGCTGTGGCTCAAGTGGTAGAGTGCTAGCCTTGAGCTGAAGAGCTGAGGGACAGCGCCCAGGCTCAGAGTTCAGACCCCACGACAGGACCAAAAAAAAAAAAAAGTCTCATGGACTTTCCTGTCTGGACTGGCTTTGAACCATGATCCTCAGATCTCCTCCTCCTGAGTAGCTAGGATTATAGGTAGGAGCCACCGGTGCCCGGATTAGCACTCTACCACTTTGAGCCACAGCGATACTTCTGGATTTTTCTGTTTATGTGGTACAAAGGAATCGAACCAGGGCTTCATGCATGCTAGGCAAGCACTCTACCACTAAGCTACATTGAGTCCCTTTAAATTCTTTTGAATAGCATATTCTTCCATGCATATTTATAATTACACTATGATGTTAGACTGGTAGTTCTCAAACCCTAATATAAGAATTACTTGAGATTCTGTTTAAAATTATCAAACTGTTAATGAGAGCTTGTTTTCTTTTAAAGTAAATGAAAATTTCAATTTATGTAAGGTAAATAATTTGTTTTTATTTCTTCTCAGTGAATTAGTACCATCTTATGATTCAGCAACTTTTGTTTTAGAGAATTTCAGGTAAGAGTTTTTGAGCACTGTTTATTTTTTCATGTATTTATAAGGAAGAGCTGTAAAGGTCTCATTCCTTGATAGGAAACATACCTACCAAGTGAATGATCACTCAGTTAAGTAGTCTTAAAACAAGCTTCCTATTAGAAACAGAGATGGTCTAGCTTATGCAGGTTCAGTATCCCCTATCTAAAATGCTTAAGTATAGAAGTATTTTTTTATTTTATTTTATTTTTTGGGGGGGGGTCCAGTCGTGGGGCCTGAACTCTGTTGCCTGGGCACCACTGAGCCACCTTCCCAGCCCTATAGAAGCATTTTAAATTTCAGATTTTTTTCAGATTTTTGGAATAGTTTGTTTGGAAAATGACATTTGATTATGTGACACAGGTCTAAACATTTGTTTCTTTTTTTTGGTCTGTCATGGGGCTTGAACTCTGGGCTTGGGCGCTGTCCCTCAGTTCTTCAGCTCAAGGCGAGCACTCTACCACTTGAGCCACAGCGCCACTTCCGGTTTTCTAGTGGTTTATTGGAGATAAGAGTCTCACATAGTTTTCTGCCTGGGCTGGCTTTGAACTGTGATCCTCAGATCTCAGCCTCCTGAGTAGCTAGGATTACAGGCATGAGCCACCGGTGCCCACCTCTAAACATTTGTTTCTTATAAGTACTTTATACGTATGGCAAGTATGTAATTTTATATAGTTTTTTTTTTTAGTGCTTTTACAGGTATCATGTTACATGTGGCTGAGTGTAGGATTTTCCTCTAGTGATCTCTTGTTGGAGCTCAGAAGTTTCAGATTTTGTAGCGTTTTGAATTAGGTATGCTCATCTTACATCTTCAGGGTTGTTGCTTCTCCATTCTAAGAAAAGGAAATACTTATTAAATTTAAGAGTTTGCTTAGTTTTTGCTTAGTTTGCTAAAGTGGAGAGGTGAGAATATGGAAGTATATGAGCCCCCAATCTACCTGCCTTAAGTAAAAGTTGTGCTAAGTCCACTGAGATCTGTTACTGACAGTAAGAAGCCATTTCAGATGTAGTGCTCTTGCAGAAGTATGCAATATGGTTTTAGAGAAAGGCAAGAGGAAAATGGAGACAAGTATACTGAAGTATATTTAATTTCAATAAATTTTGCTTAAAAGTTATATTTTAGTTCTTTCAGTATGCATTTGAAATGCTGAATTGACTTTCACAAGCACAAATCTCCCACCCCTCCCCCCTTTTTTTTTTTGCTTTTGCTATGCTGGGAATTTTAACAGAAGGCATTGTATTTGCTAGGAAGCAGTACTCTTATCACTGAGTTCTGTCTCCAGCCCAAGAGGCCGGTATTGTAAGAAAATGTGTAGGCTTTGTAAGTTGCATGTTAGCCTTTGATACTTTTATTTTTCTTTTTATTAATTTTTTACTTTTCTGCTTGGTATTGGGCTTTCAGCTTGGCTTTCTGCTTACTAGGCAGGTGCTTAACCAGTTGAACCATGTCTTCAGTCTTGTTTTTAAATGAAAGACTGTTATTGAAAAAAGTCAAATCAGGATGCTTAATGATCCTTTTTCTTTTGAAGGTCACAATTTTTAGGGTTTTGTTTCTTTTGCTTTGTTTTTAAAGGATTTGCTGAATGTTTTTGTATCATTACATTTTCTTTAATTTTAGGACATTAGTGTATCAGGGCTTATTTAGTGGCACCTTGACAAGATCAGGATTACAAGTACTAACTGAAAGAGTATGATTTGCTGTTGGTTTTACAAGTTGTATTTTATAGTAGTTTTGATCTTCGGTTTGGTTGGTATTCTTTTTCTTTAGCACTTTGCGCCAGAGAGCAGATCCTGTGTACAGCCCACCTCTACAAGTTTCAGGCCTTTGCTGGAGATTAAAAGTTTACCCAGTAAGTTTCTCATATTTCTAATAAATTTTCAACCAAGTTTTTTGGTGAAGTAAGGAAATCAATAAATTAATGACAATATTGTATTTTTTTGTTTGCATATTAGTACTGGAATTTGACCTCAGGGTTGTGCACCTAGGAATCTGTTCTATCCCTTCAGCTACAACTCCAGTCCTGTATTTTACCTCCAGACTTGTGTTCGTTCCTTCCTTCCTTCCTTCCTTCCTTCCTTCCTTCCTTCCTTCCTTCCTTCCTTCCTTCCTTTCTTCCTTCCTTCTTTCTTTGGTTGTGGGACTTGAGTTCAGGGCCTAGGTAATTTCTCAGATCTTTTTGCTAAAGGCTAGCCTCTACCACTTTGAGCCACCACACAACTTCCACTTTTGAATGATTGATATAAGTACTTTCTCTGAGCATTTGAAAAGATAGACATTTCTTTAGAAGAAATGTTTAAAGTTTTTTTTGAATATATTTTTTAATATATATATTTTCTTATTGTGAAAATTACAATTACATGGGCAAGATAATGAGTACATTTCTTTTTTTTTTGGTCCGGTCATGGGGCCTGAACTCTGGGCCTGGGTGCTGTTCCTCAGCTCTTCAGCTCAAGGCTAGCGCTCTACCACTTGAGCCACAACGCCACTCCCGGCTTTTTTCTTTTTGCTTATGTGGTGCTGAGGAATCAAACCCAGGGCCTCATGCATGCAAGGCAGGCGCTCTACCACTGAGCCACCTTCCCAGCCCCATGAATACATTTCTTATCAAGCATTGTTGCCTCCTCCTTTGTTTCACTTCCCATCCCTTCCCATCTCCCCCCTCCCCCTGCCCCCCTCAGTCCTCCCCCCCCAAAGTTCTTTAAAAGTCATGTAAATGATGGCTGAAGTGCACCTGAGTAGATAAAAGTGTTTTATCTTCCATACATATAGCCCCCTGGGCTTGATGTCTAGTACCACCAAAAAAATCATTTAAAAAATAAAATATAAATATAGAAACCTCCCCCCCCCCCAAAAAAAAACATATGTGTATCATTTTGTATTTTATCTTTTGGAGTTGTGAGCTGAGTTTGATCTTAGGGCCTGAAGCTTGCTAGGTAGTTACTCTATTACTTGTCCTTTTATCGCCAGCCCTTTTTTTTGCTTTAGCTTTTTTTTTTTTTTTTGGTAGTGTCTTACTTCCTTTTTGATTTTTGCATGGATCAGCCTGGACCACAATCCTCCTTACAGCCTCTAGCAGGGAATCACAAGCATGTGCCATTAAACCTGGCTTATTGTTTGAGGGTAGCCTCTTGGTACTTCTTTGCTTGGACTGGCCTTAAATCTTAATATTCCTGATCTCTGTCTACTGAGTAGTTGCCACTGTACTTGCTAACTTAAATGTCTTATTTTGTTTTATTCTTTTTGGGGATCCTGAGGCTTGAACTCAGGTTCTGGGCCCTGTTCCTGAGTGTTTTGCTCAAGGCTAATGCTCTTCCACTGGGCCACTGTTCCATTTCCAGTTTTTTACTGGTTCATTGGAGTCTCACAGACTTGTGCTCAGACTGGCTTCAAACAGCAGTCCTCAGCCTCCTGAGTAGCTAGAATTACAGCAATGAGCCAGGAGCAACTAACTGGCTAGTGGTTATTTTGTCAATTTTTTTTCATTCCTTTTTTTTTTTTTTTTTTTTTAAATATGGAACGCTTCATGAATTTGTGTGTCATCCTTGCGCAAGGGCCATGCTAATCTCTGTACCGTTCCAATTTTAGTATAAGTGCTGCCGAAGCGAGCACTTCATTCATTTCTTGTTACCTATTATCATTTTACTTTAGGATGGAAATGGAGTTGTTCGTGGTTACTACTTATCTGTGTTCCTGGAACTTTCGGCTGGCTTGCCTGAAACTTCCAAGTAAGATATGTACTTAATAATGTAATCGAGGTGCATTTACATACATACATCTCCTTAGCAATTTATATTAAGTACTTGCTGTATGTATTGTTAATTTCTTTTTTTGTTTTTTTTTTTTTGTTTTTGAGATATAATCTCACTATGTAGACCTGCCTACTCAGAATTATTTTCTGTCTACTTGCTAGGTAGTAGGACTATAGACCACCACTCTTGATTTCAATAGTGTTTTAGTTTATATATTTAGCCAGACATGGTAGCTTATTCCTATAATCCTGGATCCTTGGAAAGCTGAGATTGGAGGATCATATTTGAGGTGAACCTAAGCAAAAATTTCATGAGATCCTTCTTTATAACTAACAAAAGCCAGATTTTCGTACTTGTCATCCC
Source organism: Dipodomys spectabilis (assembly GCF_019054845.1). Classification (NCBI taxonomy): domain Eukaryota; kingdom Metazoa; phylum Chordata; class Mammalia; order Rodentia; family Heteromyidae; genus Dipodomys; species Dipodomys spectabilis. The sequence goes on from NW_024870681.1 coordinate 10,619,605, forward strand.
AGCTACACAAGAAGTATAAATAGGAAGATCAAGGTCCAGACTGACTCAGCAAAAAATGAGACCTTATTTAAAAAATAAAAGCACAAATAGCCGGGTGCCAGTGGCTCATGCATAATAATCCTAGCTACTTAGGAGGCTGAGATCTGAGGATTGAAGTTCAAAGCCAGCCCAGGCAGGAAAGGCTGTGAGACTCTTATCTCCAATAAAATAGAAAACCGGAAGTGGTGCTGTGGCTTAAGTGGTAGAGCGCTAGCCTTGAGCTGAAGAGCTGAGGGACAGCGGTCAGGCCCAGAGTTGAAGCCCCATGACCAACAAAAAAACAAAGCAAAAATAGCTATGAGTGTGGCCCAACGGTAATACGTAGCCTGTTAAGCTCAGTTGCCTCTCTAAGTTCAAACTCCAACACTGCCAATAAAATTTAAAAGGAATACATAAATTTGCCTCACAAATTTTGAATATATATATATTTTTTTGTCAGTCATGGGGCTTGAACTCGGCCTGGGCACTGTCCCTAAGCTTCTTTTACTCAAGGCTAGCACTCTACCACTTGAGCCATAGCACCACTTTTGGCCTTTTCTGTTTATGTGGTACTGAGGAATCGAACCCGGGGCTTCATGCATGCTAGGTAAGCACTACCACTAAGCCACATATCCTGCTCAGATTTTGAATATATTAGGAACCCTTTTAAAAAAATATAAGGTAGAACTTAGGTGTACTATAAATTCACCTAAGAATACAGAATTTAGTGTTTTTTAGTAGGTTCACAGAGTTCTACAGTTACTAATACCCAGTTTCAGAATCTTTTATTTATTTTTTTTATTTACTTTTTTTTTTTTTTTGAGTCCGGTTGTGGGGCCTGAACTCTGGGCCTGGGCACTGTCCCTCAGCTCTTCAGCTCAAGGCTAGCACTCTACCACTTGAGCCACAGCACCACTTCTGGCTTTTTTCTTTTTGCTTATGTGGTGCTGAGGAATCGAACCCAGGGCCTCATGCATGCAAGGCAAGCGCTCTACCACTGGGCCACCTTCCCAGCCCCTCAGAATCTTTTCATTACAAAGAAACCTCAGCTCTTCAGCTCAAGGCCAGAGCTCTACCACTTGAGCCACAGCGCCTCTTCAGTTTTCTGGTGGTTTATTGAAGCTAGGAGTTTCATGGACTTTCCTGCCTGGGCTGGCTTTGAATGGTGATCTTTGTATCTCAGCCTTCTGATTAGCTAGGATTACAGGTGTTAGCCACCCGCACCCTGCTCCAGCCTACTTTTCATTGAGAGATGACTTAAAATATGGTTTTATATAATTTGCTATTTTTTTTGCTATTATACCAACAGAAAAATAAGCAGTTCATTAAATGTTATTTACAATGTGCAATCTAGATTCACATTTAGTGAGTTATTTTTGCACTATTACATGAAAATCTTTTTTTTTTTTTGTCAGTCATAGGTCTTGAACTTAGGGTCTAGGTACTGTCTCTGAGCTCTTTTGTTCAAGGCTAGTGCTCTTCCCACTTTGAGCTACAGCTCCACTTCTGGTTTTCTGGTGGTTAATTGGAGATAGGAGTCTCATGGATTATCCTGCCAGGCTGGCTTTAAACTATGATTCTCAGACATCAGTTTCCTAAGTGTCTAAGATTACAGGTGTGAGCCACCAGTACCTTATATAAGAATCTTTTGTTTTGGTATGGAATATTTGTTTATAGCTAACATGAAAGGGATGAGATTTGCCATTTTTCATGTAGGAGCCAAACCTAACTAATGAAACTAATTGGACCAAAACAATTATTTTTCTGTGTGAAGAAACAAGGAAAAGAAATTTTTGAGTTGTAAGAAACAGCTCTGTGAGTGCTATGCCTTAAACCCATAGAGTTCAGGTTGACAAAAGGGATGGAACTGAGGTAGAATCTTATAGACTTAGTTGAAGTAGTGCTGAGAGTCCAGGAACACCAACCCTGCTAGCAGGCTTTTGGCAGAACACCAAAGCTCACAGTTTGGCAGAATACCAGAGCTGCACACAGAGAAATTCATAGATTCCAGGTGGGGTCATCTTACATATTCAGCAGAGTCTATTTTATTATAATTATTTTTTTGGGGTCTGGTCGTGGGGCCTGAACTCTGGGCCTGGGCACTGTCCCTCAGCTCTTCAGCTCAAGGCTAGCACTCTACCACTTGAGCCACAGCGCCACTTCCAGCTTTTTTCTTTTTGCTTATGTGGTGCTGAGGAATTGAACCAAGGGCCTCAGGTATGCAAGGCAAGCTCTCTACCACTGAGCCACCTTCCCAGCCCCTCAGCAGAGTCTATATGTGCAGCAATAAAAGGTCAAGATGAAAGCAAGACCAAAGTCAGTCTCACAATACCAAGAAATCTGCAGACTTAGGTTGTTTTTTGTTTTGGGGGGGGGGGGGGGTCCAGTCGTGGGGCCTGAACTCTGGACCTGGGCGCTGTCCCTCAGCTCTTCAGCTCAAGGCTAGTGCTTTACCACTTGAGCCACAGTGCCACTTCCGGCTTTTTTCTTTTTGCTTATGTGGTGCTGAGGAATCGAACCCAGGGCCTCAGGCATGCAAGGCAAGCACTCTACCACTGAGCCACCTTCCCAGCCCCCCAATTTCTACTCTTGAACCACACTTTGAGCACTTTTTTTTTTTCTTTTGGTGCTGGTCCTAGGTCTTGAAGTCAGAGCTTAGGTGTTGTCCCTGAGATTCTTTTTCTCAAGGCTAGCACTGCCACTTGAGCCATAGTGTCATTTACAGCTTTTTCTAAGTTGTTCATTAAATATAAGAGTCTCATGGACTTTTCTTACTTGGCCTCAATCTATGATCCTCAGATCTCAGCCTCCTGGGTAGCTAGGATTACATGAGCCACCAGTGCCTGGCTTTGAGCATTTTTGCTTTAAATTGTTTTTTAGGTAGGGTCTTGCTTTTTGCCAAGGCTGGCCTCAAACTACAGGCTTCTTAACTGCCTCCCTCACAGCTGGGATTACAGGCATACCACTCATTCCTAACTTGTTTATTAAGATTTTTGTTCTGTTTTGTTTTTGATTTTGCTTACGCTGATCTTGAATTCACAATTCCTGTATCTCTACCCCAGTATCTAGGATTACAGGTATGCATCACTATATCTGGCTCCTCCATTCCCTTAATGGCTAGTGAAATTAAGCATCTTTTCATGCATTTCTATGTCTTCTTTTTTTTTTTTAAACTATATTTTTTGTCTTTTCTTTTTTGGTACTGGGAATTGATCCCAGGACATTGTACTTGCTAGGCAAGCGCTTTGCCACTGAGCTACATCCCAGCCCTATATGTGTTCTTTGAACTTATATCTATATAAATCCATTATCTTTTTATATATTGGGTTGTCCTGCTGAATTGTAAGAATTTTTAATGTATATTGAATATCAAACTTTAGTTATATGTATGATTTTTGGATAGTTTTTCCCAGTTAGTAGGTTCCCTTTAGTACATAAAAGTTTTTACACATTATCATTCTGGAGACTTGGAAATTTTATATAATAGATTATGGAAACAGCGTTTTAGCTTCTCCAGTATATACTTATTTTCTACTAGTAAATTTTATAGCATTGCCTAGAAAAAAAATTTTATAGCCATGAATTTCTGAATGCACAGTGAGTTACTTTATTATAGCTTGTATTAGAAAAATGATAACGCATTTTAAAATTCATATTTTAAAAAATAAAATTCATATTTTAAAATTGTGTTACTAAACTTCAAAGATGAATTCAAATAGATTGTTCAACTACTCAGCATCGATGAAACAAAAACCTCTCTGAAGAATTTCCTCATAGAAGACTTACTTATTATTTGAGGTTCTGCTTTTTTCCTGATACATTGGTAAACATTTGAAGAAGGAAACAGTATCTAGTATCAATCATGTTCTGGTGGCAGTATTCAAAATACTATTTTTGTGATAGATACCTTTTCTGAAAGGAACTTGTGACAAGTTTCTTCCTAAGTAATTACTTAATGAGCTTAATGTTTACATGAGTCTATTTTTTTATTCTTTGGGTTTCTCTTTGGCAGTAGAGGGGTTGAAGTCAGGACCTTGCACTTGCTAAGCAGGTGTCTTAACACCGAAGTCACACCTCAAAGCCCATGTCTTTTATTCTTTACTGTGTTATTGGTCTCTCTTTCAATTTTAGATATGAATATCGTGTAGAGATGGTTCATCAATCCTGCAATGATCCTACCAAAAATATCATTAGAGAATTTGCATCGGACTTTGAAGTTGGAGAGTGTTGGGGCTATAATAGATTTTTCCGTTTGGATTTATTGGCAAATGAAGGATACTTGAATCGACAAAATGATACAGTGATTTTGAGGTAACAGGGACTATTTGTCACGGAAGAATGAAGTCATCAAATCTTTGTTTCAAAATCTACCTCTCTAACAATGCATATTGAAATTCATGCTAGTTATAATCATGCAAATTTATTAACTGTTTTATTTCTTGTATGTAGTTCTGTATAGTCAAATGGATAATAAAATGTGTTGGACATCTAGTTATTAATTCCATTATATGGAATCTGTTAAAAGGTAAGTATTGTCTAGGCCCTGAGTTCAAGTTCCATGACTTTCCCCCCACCAAAAAAAAAAAGTGTCCCTAATTTCAAAACAGAAACATTCCAAACTCTTAGTGTGTGAAAACAATGCTAGAGTGGCAAATTGCAAGTCTGTCTTCATTGGAGCAGGTGGTCACAGTGCAGCCACACTAAGAATATTGCATGAAATTACCTTCAGCTTGTATGTATCAAATGTGCCAGATTCACATGTAGAAATCTAAGAATAGTGGGTAAACAAATGTTATTTGTTTTACTTGACAGCATTTTGGTGACTTATTTTGTGAACATAATTTTATAGAATGACTTAGTTTTTAGATAACAGATCAAGTGTAGAGAAACAGATGAAAACAATATGAAATACTTAGGTTATTTACAAGAAGGAATAGAGTGTAAACACCTAAACATAGGATTATTGTAGAGCTAGCCTCTACAGGTTAGATGCTTTGGAGTATCATTACATGATATGAGAGTTTGGATTTTTTTTTTTTCTCCTTGGCTTGAACTCTGGACCTCAGTGCCTGTCCCTGAGCAAAAGAATGCTCAAGGCTAACACTACCCTTTGAACCACAGTTCCACTTCTGGCTTTTTTTTTTTTTGTAATTTATTGGAGGAAGGTGTCTCACAGACTTTCCTGCCTGAACTGTTTTTGAACCACAGTCCTCAGATCTTATCCTCCAGAGTACTAGAATCACAGGTGTGAGCTACTGGTGCCCAGCTGAGAGAGAGTTTTTTTTTTTTGGTGGGGAAGAGGGGGTCCGGTCATGGGGACTAAACTCTGGGCCTGGGCGCTGTCCCTCAGCTCTTCAGCTCAAGGCTAGCACTCTACCACTTGAGCCACAGTGCTACTTCCGGCTTTTTTCTTTTTGCTTATGTGGTGCTGAGGAATTGAATCCAGGGCCTCAGGCATGCAAGGCAAGCTCTCTACCACTGAGCCACCTTCCCACCCCTGAGAGCTCAGAGTTTTATAAAGAGATTCAGACATGTTCTGAATTGAGGATTCTTAATGCTTAATACTTCATAAATACTGCATCAAAGTTTTTTTTGTTTGTTTGGTTGTTGTTGTTTTTGTCGGCCATAGGGCCTGAACTCTGGGTCTGGGCACTGTTCCTCAGCTCTTTAGCTCAAGGCCAGCACTCTATCACTTGAGCCACAGTACAACTTCCAGCTTTTTCTGCTTATGTGGTGATGAAGAATTGAACCCAGGGGGGCTGGGAAGGTGGCTCAGTGGTAGAGCACTTGCCTTGCATGCTCGAGGCCCTGGGTTCGATTCCTCAGCACCACATAAGCAAAAAGAAAAAAGCCGGAAGTGGCGCTGTGGCTCAAGTTGTAGAGTGGTAGCCTTGAGCTGAAGAGCTGAGGGACAGCACCCAGGCCCAGAGTTCAGGCCCCACGACCGGACCCAAAAAAAAATAATTGAACCCAGGGCCTCATGCATGTACAGCAGGCACTTTATCACTGAGCCACCTTCCCAGCCCAAGTAATTTTTTTAATTAAAATTTATTTTCTGTTGGTTGTGCGGCTTGAACTCAGAGTCTTTTTATAAAGATTTATTTGCTTTGATAAATACTAAGGTTTTTAACAATAAGTATAGCTTATAACTTATTATGATTTAATATAAATAACTTGTTTTTTTCCTAACCTTAGCTGAAGTTTGCTACATTCTTTTTGCTCTTGTTACTTTTGAGATAGGATCTCACTTTTTATTTCGGCTGGCCTGGACTTGTATCATCCTTTTTTTCTTTTTTTTTTTTTTTGCTCAGGTTGGCTTGGAACCTCAATCCTCCAATATCTCTCTCTCTCAAGTAGCTGGAATTACAGTGTTTCAGGAGTACCCTGGGCTGGTGTACTGATAGATAAGCAGTTTTAATTGTAAACCATTGGAGGTGTTTCCCAATTCATGATCATCATTATGTTTGAACTATATTATTATAATATACATTAGGTTAATATGTGAGTTTAATCTTGACAATAGAGTTATTTCTAGAAAACTGTAGTTTGAGTTTAGAACTTTATGCGATTATGATTTATGGACTACGTGTATAAACTAAATACTCTGAGATCATTTGAATTTTAAATTTTGTCCTTATCATAGTAACACTTGTAATTCCAGATTACTTTTTCAAGTGGAACTGTTTTTTTAAGGTTTCAGGTACGTTCACCAACTTTTTTTCAAAAATGCCGGGACCAGCATTGGTATATTACTCAGTTGGAAGCTGCACAGGCTAGTTACATCCAACAAATAAACAACCTTAAGGAGGTAAGAAAAGAGGTTTATTTCATTTATTTATTTATTTTTGGGTCCGGTTGTGCAGCCTGAACTCTGTCCCTCAGCTCTTCAGCTCAAGGCTAGCACTCTACCACTTGAGCCACATCACCACTTCCGGCTTTTTTTCTTTTTGCTTATGTGGTGCTAAGGAATTGAACCCAGGGCCTCATGCATGCAAGGTAAGTACTCTACCACTGAGCCACCTTGCGAGCCCCAAAAAGAGGTTTATTTCTGGTTTAGTGCTTTCTTTTTGCCTGTTAAATTTGGAATTAGATTTTTTTTCTCCTCTATGCTGACTTTGAGTCGAGGGCGGGGAGAGTGGAGTTTAGAGTACTGGAAGTGGCTAATGAAGGACAAAGATATGTGTACTTTTGGAGGCTTTCATATTAAGTGTACTGTTCAACTGCTTGGTCTGGGGATGTAGCTCAATTATACAGTGCTTACTATGCCCTAAGTTTCTTCCTCAGAACCACCAGAAAGAAAAAAAAAGTTGGGCTGGGAAGGTGGCTCAGTGGTAGAGTGCTTGCCTTGCATGCCAGAGGCCCTGGGTTCGATTCCTCTGCACCACATAAGCAAAAAGGAAAAAAAAAAGCCGGAAGTGGCCCTGCGGCTCAAGTGGTAGAGCGGTAGCCTTGAGCTGAAGAGCTGAGGGATAGCGCCCAGGCCCAGAGTTCAGGCCCCACGACCAGACCCCCCTCCCCCCCCCCCAAAAAAAAAAAAAAAAGTCAACCAAATACAAAATCTGCCTGTGTTCTCTGTAGAGAACTGGTTATGAAAGAAGGAGGATAAAAATAAATGGGGCAGTTAACTTTTATTTTTTTTATAAGCGCAGGAGAGGAGGAAATGGATCCATTTAAACTCTATCCTTTGACAGTGCTGGGATTTTAACTAAGGGTCATATGCTCTTTGGTAGTCACTCTACCTCTTGAGCTATATCTAGCCCTTTTTTAAAACTTTATATGTATTTTTTATGGAGCTAATGAGTACTGCTTAAAATTTTAACTTGTATTGTTCTTCTTTTAAAAGAGACTTACCATTGAGCTGTCTAGATCTCAGAAATCAAGAGATCTGTCACCACCAGATAATCATCTTAGTCCCCAAAATGATGATACTCCGGAGATAAGAGCTAAGAAGTCTGGATCATGTTCTGACATGCTTCTTGAAGATGGTCCTACTACAGCTTCTGTAAGGGAAGCCAAAGAGGATGAAGATGAGGAGAAGATTCAGAATGAAGATTATCATGTAATAATCAGAATGATAATACAAATAATAGAATCATGATTTCTAACATACAATGTAGGGAAAGAAGTATGCTAAAACTGATGTCCATTGATTTTCATTATTTACATATGGACATTCTTTTTTTTTTTTTTCCAATTGTGAGGCCTGAACTCTGGGCCTGGGTGCTGTCCCTCAGCTCTTCAGCTCAAGGCTAGCACTCTACCACTTGAGCCACAGTGCCACTTCTGGCTTTTTTTGATTATGTGGTGCTGAGGAATCGAACCCAGGGCCTCATGCGTGCAAGGCAAGCACTCTACCACTGAGCTAACTTCCCAGCCCTGGACATTTTTTTATAAATAGTAATGTTTATGAATTACAAGTAGGCAAGTCAAACTTTTTGTTGTTGTTGTTCTGGTCCTGGGGTTTGAACTTAAGACCTGGGCACTATCCCTGAGTATTTGTGCACAAGCCTAAAACTCTACCACTTGAGCTCTACTTCCAACTTTTTGGTGGATAAGTGGAGCTAAAAGTGTCACAGACTTTTTTTACTCAGGAGGCTGAGATCTGAGGATCATGGTTCAAAGCCAGCCCGGGCAGGAAAGTCTATAAGACTTTTTTTTTTTTTTGGATCCGGTCTGAACTCTGGGCCTGGGCACTGTCCCTCAGCTCTTCAGCTCAAGGCTAGCACTCTACCACTTGAGCCACAGCACCACTTCCGGCTTTTTTTTTTCTGCTTATGTGGTGCTGAGGAATCAAACCCAGGGCCTTAAGCATGCAAGGCTAGCGCTCTACCACTGAGCCACCTTCCCAGCCCTCTATAAGACTCTTATCTCCAAAAAACCACTCAGAAAACTGGTAGTGGTGCTGTGGCTCAAGTGGTAGCATGCTCTGCTTGAGCTGAAGAGCTTAGGGACAGCGCCCAGGCCCAGAGTTCAAGCCCCAAGACTGATAAAAAATAAATAAATAAAAGTCTCACAGACTTTCTTGTCTGGGTTGGGTTGAAGCCAGGATCCTTTAGTTTTGGCCTCTTGAGTAGCTAGGATTACAGGAGTGAGCTACCAGCATCTGGCTTAAAAGCATTTTAGTTTTAAATTTTAGTTTATTTTAGAAAACTATATTCTGTGAAACTGATGTATAGTCTAGAAACTAAATTATGAACTTTAAAAAGGGTATTTTGTTCACTAAAACTAGTATTTACTTAATTGTTAGATATACTGGTAGAATGATTTATGATTTGGGAAACTGCCAAGTTTTTGCTCTAGCAAAGCCACCAGAATAAGAATTGAGAAAGTCTTTGGAGTTTTCTTTTTTGTTGTTGTTGTTAAGGTCAGTATACACAAGCAAGGTTTTCTGTTGTTCTTCTAAGATGAAGATACTTCAGTTTTATGTTAAAAAGGAGCCAGCAAGGGAGGAAAATACAGATGATAGGATTAAGCTCTTGATATTAAGGTGACAATAGGGATTAGAATGTAGGTTTGATAGGCTGAATAAAAGAAGTAATAGTGTTTGTAGGTCAGGTAACTGAAAGTAGGACATTTATGTTTAATAGAGTTCTTTTTTTCCTGTGCAGTAGGTGATGGGTTTATTTAATGAACGGGAAGATTTTTTGGGGGGGGGGGGATCCAGTCTTGGGGCCTGAACTCTGGGCCTGTGCACTATCCCTCTGCTCTTCAGCTCAAGGCTAGCGATCTACCACCTGAGCCACAGCGCCACTTCCGGCTTTTTTCTTTTGCTTATGTGGTGCTGAGGAATCGAACCTGGGCTTCAGGCATGCAAGGCAAGCGCTCTACCACTGAGCCACCTTCCCAGCCCATGAACGGGAAGATTAAGGCTAGGTAGTCGTGGTTTGAGATGTTATTCTGTGAGGAACCTTACTGAACTCAATGATGGACTATATGACATTTTTTTCTTTGTATTAAGGGCCCAGATGGACTGATAACCCCAAATTAGTGGCTCTCAATCAGGGTAGTTGTATGATTTTTTTTTTAAATGGGGTGATGCAGTATAGGGATAGTGCCAGAGAATTGAATTCTGATAATTACTTCATTCTTAGATGTTTGGTTCGGAGAGTGGAAACATTTGGAATAGCAATGTTTTCTTTGCTTTGGTCTAGCATGAGCTTTCAGATGGAGATCTGGATCTGGATCTTGTTGGTGAAGATGAAGTAAATCATCTTGATGGAAGCAGTTCCTCTGCTAGTTCTACAGCAACAAGTAACACAGAGGAAAATGACATTGATGAAGAAACAATGTGAGTGTCCCATGCTAGCTTATAAGGGAGGATTTTCAGTTTGCTCTAGCTATGGTACATTTTATAAACAAACTTAAAGACTACATAAAGAACCAGTTTCTTTTCTCAAATCTCTGATTTCAACATTTAAGTTTAATATTGAAGTTACTCTTCTTTTGGCTAGTCCTGGGACTTGAACTGTGGGCCTGGGTCCTGTCCCTGTGCTTTTTGCTCAAGGCTAGCACTCTTATCTCTTTAGTCTTGGTACCACTTCCAGCTTTTTCGGTGATTACTTGGAGATACAAGTCCGCACCACTTCCAGCTTTTTCTGTGATTATTTGGAGATAAAAGTTTCTCTGAGCTGAGCACTTGTGGCTCACATCTGTAATCTTAGCTACTCAGGAGGCTGAGATAAGAGGATAGAGGTTCGTAGCCAGCACAGGCAGGAAAGTCCGGGAGACTCTTATCTCCAATAAATCACTAGAAAACTGGAAGTGGTGCTGTGGCTCAAGTGATAGAGTGCTTGCCTTGAGCTGAAGGGCTGAGGGACAGCACCCAGGTCCAGAGTTAAAGCCCCAGACTGACAAAAATAAAATGTCTCACAGACTTTCCTGTCTGGGCTGACTTCAAGAAACCTTGATCCTTAGATCTCAGGCTCTTGAGTAGCTAGGATTACAGGAATGAACCACTGGCACCTGCCTTATACATTTTATATGTAAAAAATATCAAAAATATTATATCTATAGTCACTTAACATGGGTTTATTTCTCAAATCTTTTGACAGTATTGGGGAATGAATTCTGAGTCTTGAGCTTGCTAGGCAGGTGTGCTGTCTACTGCTTGAGCCACACTTCTTGCTCCTTCTTGCCTTCATTATTTATTCGTTTTGTTTATGTATTTATTGTGCCAGTCCTGGAGCTTGAACTCAGGGCATAATCTCTGAGCTTTTATTTATTTTCCTGCAAATAACATAGTTTTTCTTGATCCATTAATCTGTTTTAGACCATGTGGGTTGTTTCCATGACTTGGCTATATGAATAGTAAAATGGATGCACAAGTGTCTTTATAGTATCCTGACTTTTAATTTTCTGGATAGATGCCCAAAAGTAGTATTGCTGGATCATAGAGTAGTTTTTTGTTTGTTTATTTGTTGTTGTTGTTTTTGCCAGTCATGGGGCCTGAACTCTGGGCCTGGGCGCTGTCCCTCAGCTCTTCAGCTCAAGGCTAGCTAGCGCTCTACCACTTGAGCCACAGCACCATTTCCGGCTTTTTTCTTTTTGCTTATGTGGTGCTGAGGAATCGAACCCAGGGCCTCATATGCATGCAAAGCAAGCACTCTACCACTGAGCCACCTTCCTAGTCCGGGTGTTTTATTGTTGTTGTTGTTGTTTTGTTTTTGTTTTTTGGCAGTTGTGGGGCTTGAACTCTGGGCCTGGGTGCTGTCCTCAGCTCTTCAGCTCAAGGTGAGCGCTCTACCACTTGAGCCACAGCTCCACTTTTGGTTTTCTGGTTGTTTATTGGAGATAAGAGTCTCACAGACTTTACTGCCCAGGCTGGCTTTAAACTGTGATCCTCAGCTCTCAGCCTCCTTAATAGCTAGGGTTACAGGCATGAGCCACCAGTGTCCTGCTATAGAGTTTTTTTGAGGAATCTTTAAACTTCCTTCCACAGTGGTTATACAGTTTACATTCCCACAAACATGATAATTGGATTCCTTTTCCCCACATCTCCATCACCAGGATTTGATATTGGTTGTATTAGTTTTTGGGGGTTGATCCTCAGGTCTTGGCTTCCTGAGTAGCTAGGATTACAGGCGTGAGTCACCGGCGTTCGGCTTTTAAAAGTAGCTTTATTCATAATATTCCAACACTTCAGAGATCTCAAATGTCCTTCAATGGGTGAAGTTAATCTGCAATATACCCAAACATAGATTCTTACCCAGCAATTAAAAAGAAGTATCTACTAATACACATTATAACCTAGCTGTTATATCCAGAGAATTACTCAGGGCTGGGAAGGTGGCTCAGTGGTAGAGCGCTTGCCTTGCATGCTTGAGGCCCTGGGTTCGATTCCTCAGCACCACATAAGCAAAAAAGAAAAAAGCCGGAAGTGGCGTTGTGACTCAAGTGGTAGAGTGGTAGCCTTGAGCTGAAGAGCTGAGGGACAGCGCCCAGGCCCAGAGTTCAGGCCCCACGACCGGACCCCAAAAAAACAAAACAAAACAGAGAACTACTCAGAGCGAAAGAACCCAAGCCTTTAAAGTCGCTGCCTTTGTTTACATAACATTCTTTAAATGGGGACTCATAATAAATGGGCAAAAGAGCGAAATAGAAGCCGGGCGTTGGTGGCTCACGCCTATAATCATAGGTACTCAGGAGGCTGAGATCTGACCATCGCGGTTCACAGCCAGCCCGTGCAGGAAAGTCTGTGAGACTCTTATCTCCAATAAACCACCAAAAAACTGGAAGTGGCACTGTGGCTTAAGTGGTAGAGTGCTTGCCTTGAGCTGAAGAGCTGAGGGATAGCACCCAGGCCCAGTGTTCAAGCCCCATGACTGACCAAAAAAGTACAAATGTCAATGTAAATTTACATTTCTTGGAGATAAAGTTAGCTGCTAGATTGTGTTACAATTGTGTGTTCAGTTTTTTAAGGGAATGACAAAGGGTTTTCTGGAATGACTGTACTATTTTACATTTCTTCCAGCTTTGTATTAGGGATCCCATTTCTCTGGCTCCTTATCAGCATTTGCTATTGTCATTAAATTTTATTTTATGTATTTGATTAATATATAGTGATACTTCATGGTTTACTATCCATTATTATAAAATGCATTGAGGTACAACACATTCACATGTTTGTTTTATTTTTGTTCATTCTTAGGTCTGGAGAAAATGATGTAGAATACAGCAACATGGAATTGGAAGAGGGAGAACTCATGGAGGATGCGGCTGCTCCAGAACCTCCAGGTACAGAAGCAAGGCCCAGGAAGCCATTCTGTCTTCTCTCTTTGATTTCTTCTAACTGTATATTTACTATTGGTACATATTTACTGTTGTACATGGTTCATGGTATTACAAGTACTGAATCTTAGTCCCAGTAATGATGTTTAATAATAAAGGGGATGGGATATAGCTCAGTGGTAAAGCACTTGCCTACAAGTGCAACATCCTGGGTTTGATTCCCAGCACCAAAAAACTACAATTAAATAATAAAGGTACCACTTATGAATTGTTCATATGTATCAGACACTCTGTGAAGTACTTTATCTCATTTACTTATAAAATTCTATGAGATAGGTTAGTTTATTTTGAGGCAGGGTCTTGCTGTTTAAATAGCCCAACTATCTTGGTGCTGGGATTACATGAATGTACCACCAAGCCTGGCCCAAGTCTACCTTTTATAATTATAGAAACTGATAACTTAGGAGTATGACTCAAATGGTAGAGCATTTGCATAGTAAGTGCAAGGGCCCTAGTTTAGATTCAGTACTGAAAAAAAGAAACTGATGTTTAGTAATAAGCAATATTTATTTATTAAGTAGAAGAAGGTACTTCTGTGTCTGGATCAGCAAAGGATATTTAGAGAGCTTATTTTGAGGTCGGAAAAACTCAAGAGATTTAGTAGCCTGTCATATAGTTGTAAAGTACAACATAAGCCAAACCTGGGCCCATTTAGTAACTGCTGAGAAAACTGAACACTGTATCAGGGTATTGGAATTTGAAGTCACCTTGGGCATCAAGGCCTTGGAAAGTACCCATTTTCTAAAACTATTCTGTTCCTTAGGTCTCTCTGACTATATTGGGAGGACCTATATACCACTCCTGATTAGTTCCTGGCTACGTTTTTCTTTTTGTTTTGTTTTGTTTTTTTTGGTTGGTCATGGGGCTTGCACTCTGGGCCTGGGCACTGTCCCTCAGCTCTTCAGCTCAAGGCAAGTGCTCTACCACTTGAGCCACAGCACCACTTCCGGAGATAAGAGTTTCATGGGACTTTCCTGCCTGGGCTGGCTTTGAGGCTTTAAATTGCAATCCTCAGATCTCAGCCTCCTGGGTACCTAGGATTACAGGTGTGAGCACAGGTGATGGGCTCTGGCTACTTTTTACCTAACTTATCTGTAACAAGTGTAGCAATGTCTTATTGTATCCTTAATACCCTTTAGTAGGGTAGATTGGATTTTCCAAATCTTTACACTTTAAGTCCCAGTTAAATTCTAGTTTTAAATCATACCTTTGCTTCTTCTTCTTCTTCTTCTTTTTTTTTTTTTTTTTGGTCGGTTGTGGAGCTTGAACTCTGGGCCTGGGTGCTGTCCCTCAGCTCTTCAGCTTAAGGCTAGCCGGCTACCACTTGAGCCATAGCGCCACTTCCAGCTTTTTCTGCTTATGTGGTGCTGAGGAATCGAACCCAGGACCTCATGCATGCGAGGCAAGCACTCTATCACTGAGCCACCCATACCGTTGCTTCTGAATCTTGCTCTGAGGAGTTAAAAATACCCATGTACCTCCTTTATAATATTTAGCAATTTCGGGGGCTGGGAAGGTGGCTCAGTGGTAGAGCGCTTGCCTTGAATGCCTGAGGCCCTGGGTTCGATTCCTCAGCACCACATAAAGAAGCCGGAAGTGGCACTGTGGCTCAAATGGTAGAGCGTTAGCCTTGAGCTGAAGAGCTGAGGGACAGCACCCAGGCCCAGAGTTCAGGCCCCACGACCCGACCCAAAAAAAAAAAATATTCTTTTTTCCTTTTTTTGTGATGTTACTGGGGCTTGACCTCATGGCCTAGGCACTGTCTCTTAGCTTTTTTGCTCAGGGTTAGTGCTCTACCACTTGAGCCACAGCTCCACTTCTAGCTTTTTGATGGTTAATTGGAGATACGAGTCTCACAGATTTTCCTGCCTAGACTGTACTCAGGGTCTTCAGCCACCTGAGTAGCTAGAAATATAGGCACCTGGCTGCTTAGCTATTTATTTAGATATACTAAGTTATCATCACTCTTAAGTTTTTTCTTTGATAAAGCCCAGGGCATAGATTTAGTTGAGGGAAGTCTTTTACTACTTAATACTTAACTAACTGTGAGAAATGACTCATCCTAATGAAACATGCTAATAGTGGAGAAGGTGGGTTTGAAACATCTAGACCTCTAGTATCTTTTCAGCTTCTCTCTAAATTTTGAAATGAGTTAAAAAAAATACTGCAGGGAACAAAAACTAACTTGAGGATGAGATAGGGCAGAGTATAGAAATTGATTTTATTGTGAAAGTCTAATCCTGTCTAAACAATTATGATGTTAGATTATCCATTAAAATATAAGAGGTCAGTCTTAAGAAATAAAACAAACAATTCTCTTACTCCAGTTTCAGTTGCCATAGCAGGATTTAGTTATTTGTAAAAGAAAAAAAAAGATAATTGTGGTTAGTGGTTTTGGAGGCTCAGAATTCCAACAAAATGGCAGACATCTGCTTATTTTCTGGTGAGGATCTAATACTCCAGCTCACAGCAGAAATCAGAAGAAGGGCAAGCGTGTTCAAATAAGACATAAGAGATAACCTTACTACAACTCATTTTTTGAAGACATAGTTCAGATCTTAAATGTCCCCTTCAAAGCCCATATATCTAAAGTTTAAGTGTCATTCTAATCTTGTGTATTAGCTCATTGACTCAGTATCAGGGAAAAAAATCTAGTGTGTATTTGCTGACCATGCATTATTTATGAAACCTTGCAACAATATATCTTACTTGAGGACTAAAAGGTTATGGCAATACAACACTTTTTTAAAAAAAACAAAAAACAAAACCAAAATGACATTGTGTGAGGTTTTACTCAAAATACATGATATTTATTTCAAAGTAAAGGGTTTTTATATCTCTCTAGGTACCAGGTACTGAGCGAGCTGTTCATTGGGATTATAAGAATGAATGTCATGCCAGGTGCCGGTGGCTCACACCTGTAATCCTAGCTAATCAGGAGGCTGAGATCTGAGGATCTCAGTTCAAAGCCAGCCTGGGCAGGAAAGTCCGTGAGTCTCTTAACTCCAATAAAGCACTAGAAAACCGGAAGTGGCACTGGGGCTCAAGTGGTAGAGCACTTGCCTTGAGCTGAAGAGCGAGAGACAGCACCCAAGCACAGAGTTCAAAAAAAAAAAAATGAATGTCACCTTTCCTAAGGGAGAATTCAGCATTAATAATTTCAAGATTTTGTATTTGTGAGTATTGATAAAGGGTGACATCAAAAGTAGATAGATTGGCTAATTGGTAATAGATGAAGAAAGGCCTTAGAAAGGTTATGATGCCTGATAATCAGTTGAAAATGAACCAAGAAGCTGGGCACCAGTGGCTCATGCCTGTAATCCTAGCTACTCAGGAGGCTGAGATCTGAGGATCGAGGTTCAAAGCCAGCCCAGCCCAAGCCCAGAGTTCAAGCCCCACGACTGACCAAAAAAAAAAAAAATGAACCAAGAAGTCAGGTGCTTGTGATTCACACCTGTAATCTTGTTTACTCTGGAGTCTGAGATATGAAGATTGCAGTTGCTAGGCAGCAAGGGCAGAAAAATCTGTGATACTCTGATCTCCAATAAACCACAAGAAAACCCGAAGTGGCACTGTGGCTCAAGTGGTAGAGCACTTGCCTTGAGCTGAAGAGCTGAGGGACAGTGCCCAGGCCCAGAGTTCAAGCCCCATGACCAACCCAAAAAAAAAAAAAATATATGAACCAAGAATTTATTAGAGAAACTTAGGAATTAGGAATGATAGATAACTTAGAAATTTAGGAATGATAGATAAGAAAGCAAAGGAATTCTAGTCAACAGACAGCATTGTATTTTTTCAGGACTTCAAATAATTGAGACTTTAATTTTTTTGGGGAGCGGGGGAGTCTGGTCGTGGGGCCTGAACTCTGGGCCTTGGCACTGTCCTTCAGCTCTTCAGCTCAAGCCTAGCGCTCTACCACTTGAGCCACAGCGCCACTTCCGGCTTTTTTCTTTTTGCTTATATGGTGCTGAGGAATCAAACCCAGGGCCTCAGGCATGCAAGGCAAGCACTGTACCACTGAGCACCTTCCCAGCCCTGAGACTTTAATTTTTATGACTATCCTCAACAGGTAATCAAGAAAGCCTCATCTGCCAAATAATCTGGGCTGTATTCTGTCAACCACCAAGTCTTTAAAAAAGAATCTGATTAGATTTCTGATGTAATGGACAATGTAGTAATGGTATATAAGTCGAGGAGATTATTTAGAAAACTGTCACTATCCTTGGAGGAGGGAAAATGAATGAGGTTCAAAATAAGGCAAACTAATAGGGAAGGATAAGTCTTTTGAGGGAAGTTCACAAGTTAGAATCCGTAATACTTGGAGTTGGTGGGGATTTGTTCTCTTGGTCTGGAACTTAGTTATATCCTTACATAAGATAAGATCAGGGAAGTGGCACTGTGTGGCTCCAGTGGTAGAGTGTTAACATTAAGCACAAGAGCTGAGGGACAGCCCACAACCGATTTTATATATATATATATATTTATTTATTTATTTTTGGGTCCGGTCCTAGGGCCTGAACTCTGGACCTGGGCACTGTCCCTCAGCTCTTCAGCTCAAGGATAGTGCCCTACCACTTGAGTCACAGTGCCACTTCTGGCTTTTGTTTTTTTTCTGCATATATGGTGCTGAGGAATTGAACCCAGGGCCTCATGCATGCAAGGCAAGCTCTCTACCACTGAGCCATCTTCCCAGCCCAATAATGTATTTATTTAGATGCATGTTGAGTTTAAGAGACTTGAAAACATTTGTTCACATGTTTATTTCTAGACCCATGTATCTAATTACATAGAATCCTCAGATGTGCATTCTAGCCTGGATATATTAATCTTTTTATACTGGCTTCACTATTTCTATTCAGAATACATGAATTAACTTAAAAATGCTCAGCTTCTTTCATCAGGGAAATGCAAATTGTTTCCTACTGTGGATCTCAAGGGTTTATATTTTGTGAAATTCTTTTTTTTTTTTTTTTTTTTTGGGTCCAGTTGTGGGGCCTGAACTCTGGGCCTGGGCACTATCCCTCAGCTCTTCAACTCAAGGCTAGTGATCTACCACTTGAGCCACAGCGCCACTTCTGGCTTTTTTCTTTTTGCTTATGTGGTGCTGAGGAAGTGAACCCAGGGCCTCAGGCATGCAAGGCAAGCGCTCCACCACTGAGCCACCTTCCCAGCCCCATATTTTGTGAAATTCTTAAGCATCTTGAGTGACTAGATTAATAACTTTAATCATACTTGGGGATTTTTCAGCCATTTTGAGTGTGTTTGTCTGTGTGCTATGTGTTGGGGCTTGAACTCAGGGCTTGTATACTGCCCTTGAGCTTTTTTTTTTTGTTCAAGGCTATCACTCAAGCCACAGCTTCACATCTGGCTCTTTTGGAGAGCTAATTGGAGATAAGAGTCACGGGTTTCTCTGCCTTGGCTGGCTTTGAACCACAATTCTTAGGTATCAGACTCCTGTGTAGCTAGGATTATAGGTGTGAATGTCTCTTTTTTTTCTTCTCCTGTGCCTCCCCTTAAGTCTTGATATACTGGGCTGGGAAGGTGCTCAGTGGTAGAGTGCTTGCCTTGCATGCATGAGGCCCTGGGTTCGATTCCTCAGTACCACATAAGCAGAAAAAGCCAGAAATGGAGGTATGGCTTAAATGGTAGAGTGCTAGCCTTGAGCTGAAGAGCTGAGGGACAGCATCCAGGCCCAGAGTTCAAGCCCCATGACTGGACCCAAAAAAAAGACTTGATATACTTACTAGGATTCTAAGTTTTTTTTCAGTTTTCTGTTTTGTAGGAAATGGCCATAAAAACCATAGCAACATGCCACTGCACACTGGCCATAATAATTTTTTAAATTCTAATCGTTAATATTTTTGAGATTAAGTGATTATATAAATAGTTAATTTTTTTTTTTTTTGGTTGGTCGTGGGGCTTGAACTCTGGGCCTGAGCGCTGTACCTCAGCTCTTCAGCTCAAGGCGAGCACTCTACCACTTGAGCCACAGAGCTATTTCCGGTTTTCTGAGTGTTTATTGGAGATAAGAGTTTCACGGACTTTGCTGCCTGGGCTGACTTTGAACCGTGATCCTCAGATCTCAGCCTCCTGAGTAGCTAGGATTACAGGTGATAAATAGTTAATATTTTTATAAAACTGCTAATACTATTTAAAGCATAGAGAGAAGTAGAAACTCTCAACCCTGCTTCAGAGAATGAAAATTGATATTGCTACTTGGGAAAACTGTTGGGCAATATGGAATAAATTTGAATGTTCACTTCACCATGATGGTACCATTCCCAACAGAACCTTAAACTAGTCTTTGCCAGCAGATTTTTGTAAGAACATTTAGGAATAAGGGAAGAACGATGGATAGGGTGACACATAAAGATGCATTATACTCATAAATTGACCTGTTGACCTCAAACTCCTTTGTCATCTATATAAGGATATAAAAGTATTCAAGAAATGTAATTAAAAAATCAAGAAACATTTTTAGATTGGCATTCTTATTTTTAAAGGAATTTGTAACAAAGTTAAGGACATGAAAATATAGCCTGAGAAGACTACAGAGCCATGAACATCGTACTACTACACGCATGCACTTACTGAACTCAAGTTGATCAGTGTGATGTTTTGGCAGTATTCAACTAGTTTGGTACATGAGAACAAGACTCTTGACACTGATTTTTTTGTTGTTGTTGTGGGCATGGGACTTGAACTTGGGGCCTAGTCACTGTCCCTGAGCTCTTTTGCTCAAGGATAGTGTTCTACCAATTTGAGCCACAGAGCCACTTATGGTTTTGTAGTGATTAATTAGAGATATGTCTTATGTACTTTCCTGCTCTGGCTAGCTTCAAACCATGATTCTTAGATCTCAACCTCCTGAATAGCTACAATTATAGATATGAACTACCAGCATCTAGCTTTGATTTTTTTTTTAACTAGATATTTTATTTATTTTTCCAGGTGAGCTGTAAAAGTAGTATGTAATTTTAGTGGGTTTGTTTTTTCTTTTTTTTTTTTTCAGCAGCACTGGAGTTTGACTCAGTTTCTTTCCATGCAAGCATTCTTCCATTTGAGCCAAGCCCCCAACCCTTTTTCCTTTTATTATTTTTCATCTTTAATCTTGCATTTATGCCTGTTTTGGCCTTAATCATGGTCCTTCTACATATAATTCTTGCACTGCTGGGGTAACAAGCATACCACTGTACTCACCTTTTTGTTGGTTAATATGAGGGTCCTATAATTTTTTTTGCCTGAGCTCACTTGGAACAGCTATCTTGATCTATGCCTCCTAAGAGTGAGCCACTATACCTGGTGAGAAGAAAAGCATATTTTTTCTCAGTAGAGTAAATAAATAAATTGGATATGTTGTTATGATGATATTTTATTATTTACTATAACAATGAAGATGAACCAGCGGTTGTTATATAAAGCAATATAGATGAGTCTCATAAGTATAATATTGAACAAGAAGCAGAGTATAATATTAACTACATTTTTATAAATTCTAGACAAGCAAAACCAATCTGTTTTTAACGTTAGAAAGTTCTGGGGATTAACCTTACTGAGCAATTTTATGATCCATGAGATAAGACTTTATTTTTTAAAACTATTTAAGTAGTTGTACAAAGGAGGTACCATACAACAAAGCAGTTTATGAATATAATGCATCTTGATCAGTGTCACCTTTTCAACATTCTCAGCCCCCTTCAATATTCTCACCCCTCTTCAACCTATCCCTTCCATTACTTAATTTTGGGGTATGCACAATGAATTCTTGACTGCATTCCTCCCCCTTCTCTCCCTTCAGTTACCTGCTCCTCTCCTCTTGTTCACCTTCCTTGGGTGTACCCTTTCCTTGTGTTGATTTTCTTAACTGAAGTATGATAGACTCTATAGAGAGCTCAAATAGTATAATCTTTTAGAAAGACTAGTTTAAAGCCAAATAGAATTTTGTTTTTGAGTTAACATACATTTGTAATACGAGAAGGGTTTTATTGTGATATTTCCATACATGTACACAGTACACTGTGAACAAATATATTTGTTCTACCATATTCTATCATATTCCCATTCCACCTATATTCCCTCATATCTTCATCTACATAGATTTGCTTTGTGAATACTCATTAGGCAGTATGTTTCTGTATATGACATACTTACATATACATATATAGATACACAAAATGGTAGTGATACTAGCTCTGAAAGAGAGAACCTGAAATAGATGGTAAAGCCATTGATGTCTTATTCAGGAATAGGATAGTTAGCATAAAGGACAAGGTTTAGCTAAAGTATATATAATCCATAATGGAAGGCTAATTTTAGCTCAGTAAAAATAGTGGTCTAGAAGAATAGTAAGAAGCAGCAAATAGCTAACTGCTTTCTGTAATATATTTCTGTAATATGTATTCTGTATATATTCTAGATAGATTTGATCATGCTCTTGGGTTCTGTATACTAATGAAGTTACAGCTCAATCACTGTGCTGGTGTCTGGCAGCCTTTTTCCTTTGTGTGTCTCATCATGAACATGAATTCCTGTGTAAACTACCACTAGTCAAGTGTTAACCCTTTTTCATTTATGTATGCTTAAATTTGTGCAAGCATATACAATATACTTTCTACATCTTTATTTCTTTTGCAGGTAGTACCCATGGCTATGTGGGTGCCAGTAGCAGAATGTCAAGAAGAGCACATTTATGCTCTGCTGCTACCGGTAGTTTATTAGACATTGATCCTTTAATCTTAATACATTTATTGGACCTTAAGGACCGGAGCAGTATGGAAAACTTGTGGGGCTTACAGCCTCGCCCACCTGCTTCACTTTTGCAGCCCACAGGTAAAATAATAACAATAACATTTTCTCTCTCTTTTTTTCCCCTGTGGTTCTCTAAGAGAACTGTTTGAATTTTCATCTAAGCATTTCATCTATGTATTGATCATAGTACATTTCTGTAGGAAATTGATCTTTCATTGTATAAGAATGACAGATTAGTTGTTTTTTTTCTTGCGGTGCTGAGTATTGAATTTAGGGCCTGGTGCATGCTAGACAAGCCCTCTGCCACTGAGCAATACCCCTAGTGCTCATGTTATATTAATTATGTCATATTAATATTTTGTTGTTGTTACTACTCAAAAGTATTCAGTACATAAATAAATTTACTTTAAGAAGGTTTTAGGAGACCGCTCAATTAGAATGCTTGTCTAGCATGCACAAGGCCCTAGGTTTAGCCCCCAGTACTACCAAAAAAAAATGAGAGAGAGAGAGAGAGAGAGAGAGATCAGGCTAAGAATAGGATTTGCCTTTCATGCATACTGCTCTGGTTTCCTCATACCACCAAAAATATGAAAAACAAAAACCTGCTTGGCACCAGTGGCTCATGCCTGTAATCCTAGTTACTCACAAGGCTGAGATCTGAGGATTGCAGTTTAAAGCCAGCCCAGGCAGGAAGTCACTGAGATTCTTCAGCTAACCACCAAAAAGCCAAAAGTGGAGCTGTGGCACAAGTGATAGAGCATCAGCTTTGAGTGAAAAAGTTAAGGGACAGCTCCCAAGTCTAGTTCAAGCTCTGGAACTAGTACCAAAAACCAAAACCAAGCCTCAAAACCTAATGAAGTTGTTCAATGATTTGCCACTTACATTGTACCTAATTGACAATTTGGTTCATATGAAGTACATTTATCTTCATGAATGGATCTGACTTGTAAAATGGACCTCTGTCTGAATTGAACATTTAAAAAGATTGTTTAGTCATGCTTTGGTATTCATTACATTTAAAATGTATACCAACTCTCATCATTGTTTATATGCAAAGGTTATTTGTTATGACAAATTAAGTAATTTGTAATATAGAGATTTGTAAAGTCCAATTTTTGCTTTTTAACACTGTCAGGGATAGTTATTTTAGACAGCCAAGGATTTATCACAAGATTTATTTTTAAATCCATTTTTTAGGGAATAGAGATATAGCTTAGTGGTAAGATTGCTTGCCTGGCATATGTGAGTCCTTGATTTGATCCTCAATATACTATTTGGGGGGTGGGGATGATTATAAAGCAACCATTATTTGTATTGAAATGCTTTCTAAAATACTTTTTGTTGAAGAATATATTTCTTGCCTGCTGCTTGT
Organism: Dipodomys spectabilis; assembly: GCF_019054845.1. NCBI lineage: Eukaryota > Metazoa > Chordata > Mammalia > Rodentia > Heteromyidae > Dipodomys > Dipodomys spectabilis. The sequence continues at coordinate 10,643,030 of NW_024870681.1, forward strand.
TGATAGGCATTTTTAATCTAATGAACACCAAAGCATGAATAAGCAATCTTTTTCCATGTTTACTTTAGACAGAGCTCTACTTAAAAGTCAGACCTGAGAAACTCTTTAAGTCTAATCACAGAAAAGTACAACTATACTTGAAATAGATCAGACTATCAAGTAAACACACCATAAATATAAAACTATCCTTTATTAAACAGCTTGGTAAAATATCAATATATTGATATTGAACATATTGAACCACTGTGTTTGTGTGTGTGTGTGTGTGTGTGTATGTGTGCACGCGCACGCACTATGCATACAAACTTGATATTACTCAAGACCTTGTGCATGTTAGGTAAGCCCTCTACCTCTCTACCTCTGAAATCACACTACCATCTCCCCCTACCTTCTTAAGTAGTAATGCTGTATATTGTATAAGTCAGGTAGTATGGAGAGTCTTTTTAATGCTGTTTTCAACCAGCAGAACTAATTTCTCAGACAATATCTCAGGCTGAACATATTTATAGAAAGTAGAAAGATAGAACTGCTGGGGTGGATTAGAGCAGAATTATTTTGGCCCCCCCCCCCTTTTTTTTTTCCAGTCCTGGGGGTTGAACACAGGGCCCTGAGCAATACTCTTCCTCTTGAGCTACAGTGCCACTTTCGGCTTTTTCTGAGCAGTTTATTGGATGTAAAAGCCAGCCTGGGCTGGCTTCGAACCACAATCCTCAGATTTCAGCCTCCTTAGTAGCTAAGATTATAGGCATGAGCCACTGGTGCCAGGCTTGGCCACTTACTCTTTTTTTTTTTTTCCTTGATTTTTTTTCTTTTTTTCTGGTCTTGGGGCTTGAGCTCAGGGCCTGGGCACTGTCCCTGAGCCTCTGTGCTTGAGCCACAGTGCTATTTCTGGCTTTTTTGAATAGTTTATTGGAGATTAGAGTCTAAACAGGGACTTGTCTGCCCAAGCTGGCTTTGAACCGTGATCCTCAGATCTCAGGCTCCTCAGTAGCTAGGATTACAGGCGTGAGCCACCATTGCCCAGCAACCACTTATTTTTTTAAAGTATACTTCCTGTTATCTGGGTCCATATGCTTAGAACTTTGTCTTTAGCCAGGTTATGGATTAGTTGTTTTTTATTCATGGTTCATGTACACTTTTATATAAATTTTTGTTTAAATTACAATTGGTGTTTTTTGCAAAGGTTTAGTGAAGTGGGTAAGTTTTGGTGATGCAGTAGACATATGAATCTAATGAGGAACAATTTTAATGGTAAGTTTAGTAAATAGGTAACATTTATTTTATTTTATTTTTTTATTTTTTTTGGGGGGGGGGTCCGTTCATGGGGCCTGACTCTGGGCCTGGGTGCTGTCCCTCAGCTCTTCAGCTCAAGGCTAGTGCTATACCACTTGAGCCACAGCACCACTTCTGGCTTTTTTCTTTTTGCTTATGTGGTGCTGAGGAATCGAACCCAGGGCCTCATGCATGCAAGGCAAGCGCTCTACCACTGAGCCACCTTCCCAGCCCCAGTAACATTTTTTTAAAATAACGTCCTTAGTAAGGAATGCAGAATATATAAATAATAAGACTTATTTTCTAAATAGTTTTCTGCATAAAATGAATGTTGAGATGAGATTAGTTGAGTTTCAAATGTAGGTAACCAGAATGCTGAGGAAGGTGGGAAGAAAAGTAGAAAGGAAAAGCAAGTCTTGGATTTAAGCATCTTCAGTTAGACAAACCAATGGGCTATCAAAGAGGCCTAGTAAATAGTTTAAAAATTAAGAACTGGAACTCAGGCAGTTATTTTCCTGAAGGTGATGCTGAATAATTAAAACTAAAGGAATAAGATTATAAAAAAAAATTTAAGAAAGTCAAGTATCTGGTCCTGATAAACATCTGTTTTTACTGAGTATGAGGAAGAAGGGAGAAAAACAACAGAAAAAGTCTTAGAAGCTAAATGAATATAACCTATCTATGAGAAGATATTAAAAACTAGTGTTGCCAAGCATTGGTGGCTCATGCCTGTAATCCTAACCACTGAGGAGGCGGAGATCTAAAGATCAAAGTTCAAAGACAGCCTGGGCAAGACAGTCACTGAAACTTAACTTCCAGTTCACCACCAAAAAGCTAGAAGTGGCACTGTGGCTCAAGTGGTAAATCCTTAGCCTTGAGCAGAAAAACACAAGGATAAGGCCCAAGCCCTAAGTTTAAGCTACTATAGAACTGGCAGAAAGAGAGATCTCACTTCTATTTTAACTTTGGTTGTTTGTGTATTCATTATTTCAGCATAGGTAATATACATCTGTATTGTGTCAGGCTTTTAGTCCATGTTTTTAACCCCTAGGCTCTAAAAATATCATAAGATGTTTCAGGTAATCTAGTTGAGCTAGATACTTGTAGGGCTAAGTAGAACTAGGAAGTTGAGTCTTTATCTGTGGAAATCCTCATATGCTAGTCTGAGGAATTTAGTCATGGTTGTCAGGTAATAGGGAGTTAGTGCTGCATCCTAGGCATAGTTTGACTACTGTATTTTAGAAAGTTGACATTGCCAAAAAAAAGCTATATAAGAAATAAGAGTTTAATCAGAGTACTGTTTTAGGGCTCTATTTTAAATAGTTCTTGGGGGAGGGCAAATGTATATTTTTTCTCAGTCATGTGCTTAAAAATACGTGGAGCTAGGGTAAAGTCTTCAGAATGTTTGTTGTTGGTGGTGGTGGTGCTCTTAGGGCTTGAACTCTGGGCCTGGGTGCTGTCCTTGAACTAGAGCTCTACCACTTTGAGCCACAGCTCCACTTCTGTTTTTCTGGTGGTTAATTGGAAGTAAGAGTTTCATGGACTTTCCTGCCTGGCTGGCTTTGAACTAATTCTCATATCTCAGCCTCCTGAGTAGGTAGGATTACAGGTATGAGCCTCTAGCACCCAGTAGAATTTTGTTACATTAAAATCTTACTGGGATTGGAGGTGTCGACTCAAGTGATAGAACACCAGCTGTGAGCTCAAAAAGCTTATTGAGAACATGAAGCCCTGAGTTGAAGTCCTGGTACCAGCAAAAATAAAAGGTTCTTAGCCTATGGGTAAAACTCCTGTTAGAATGTGTACTTAGCATGTGCAAAGTTTGAGTTCTAGTGTAACCTCAGAAAAGAGTAGGTTGTCCTTAACTTTTAAGGAACACACTATTAAAGGTAACCTGTAATCAAGATATTTTTGGTTTTGTGCCTGTCGTAGAGCTTTTTGGTGGTGAATTGGAGATAAGAGTCTCACTGGGCATTGGTTACTCATGCTTGTAATCCTATCTACTCAGAAGACTGAGATCCCAGGATTATGACTCAAAGCCAGCTCAGGCAGGAAAGTTGTGAGATTCTTATCTCCAGTTAACAACACAAAAGACAGAAGTGGTGCTACAGCTCAAAAGTGGTACAGTGCTAGCCTTGAGCCAAAAACTAGCTCTGGGACAGTACCAAAACCTTGAGTTCAAGCCCCCACAACCAACCAAAAATGTCTCACACTGTACTTCCTGGGCTGGCTTCAAACAATGATCCTCAAATCTCAGCCTCTTGTGTATCTATGATCACAGGTGTGAGCCACCAGTACCTGGCTTGACGTGTTTGTCTTTTTTTTTTATCATGTACTGCCCAGTATAGTGCTTTGCATTTAAAACAGGCTTGGTGGACTGGAGCCATGGCTCAGTAGTAGAGCACTTTCCTAGCAAACATGAGGCCTGAATTCATACCCCATTACAGCTTAATTAAATACTTAAGTATGTATGTGAGTAGGAAGGTAGGGAGTCAGGGAAATGTATGGACAAACAGATAAATAGATACAACTCTGTAAGTGTTTATTGACTAATTAGCTCATGGAGTTTAAAGAAAATCTTTCTGTTTTCCAATTTGAGATTTTTTTTTTGACAGTTGTGGGGCTTAAACTCTGGACCTGGGTGCTGTTCTTCAGCTCAAGGTTACCACTCTCTACCACTTGAGTCACTGTGCCACTTCTGGTTTTCTGGTGGTTAATTGGAGATAAGAGTCTCACAAACTTTTCTGCCCTGGCTGGCTTTGAACCCTGATCTTCGGATCTCAGCCTCCTGAGTAGCTAGGATTACAGGCATGAGCTACCAGCGCCTGACTGAGATTTTCATATTTATACAACCACTGTCACTCCCATTCTTGTCAGCTTCTAGTTAAAAATACTCTACATTGTGTACATTAAGATGATTTTGATATTTTTCCATGTAGAGGTAGACTTGGAAAAGGGAGCCATAAAGATTTTATTTAGCAAATATTTTGCTATTTTTGTAAGATCTAACCTATACTCTTACGTTGTTTGTAAACTCTTCTTCCTACTGTAGCATAAATTCAGAGGCATAAGTATACTCTGTACACTATACAAATTTAAATAAGAATACTTGAGGTAAGCAGTTGAGTTCAACATCAGATTCAACATTGATAGAACATTTCAGGTTATATCTGATGAGTCTGACTTGATAGAACAAAATCAGTAGGATATAGAAAAGAAAGGAAGTGTGATGTAGAACATGGCCCGTGAATTAGAAACAGTTGCAAGTACACATTGAACATTCTGAATCTCAAATTCTGGGAATGCTCCAAAATCTGAAACTTTTTGAGCCACTTACCTGTTCATATTATTTTGGATTTTGGAGTAGTTCAGACTTCAGCATTTTTTTTTTTTTTTTTTTGCCGGTCATGGGGCCTGAACTCTGGGTCTGGGCACTGTCCCTCAGCTCTTCAGCTCAAGGCTAGTGCTCTACCACTGGAGCCACAGCGCCACTTCCGGCTTTTTCTGTTTATGTGGTGCTGAGGAATCGAACCCAGGGCCTCATGCTTGCAAGGCATGCACTCTACCGCTGAGCTACCTTCCCAGCCCCAGACTTCAGCATTTTGGGTGAGTGATTTCAACTGGTAAAGTTTGTTCATGCTTATAATTACAAAATCTGAAAATTACAAAATCTGGAACACTTCTAATCCCAAGTATTTTGGATAAGGGAAACACTATAACTCCAAAAGATGGAGTTATATTTGAAATAGAAGTAGAAGATAAAATCACTGATAGACAAGGTGGAATGAGATAACGTAGGACCCTGTGCACCATGCCAGTACTTTTCTAAGTGCTTTAGAATGGGATGTGAGGATGCTAGGTAGATAATCATAGCTAATTGGACTGTAGAAAACCCTTCTGCATCTTGGTGGACAGTGCGTTGGGTAGGCACTGTGCTGCTGTTACTGTTTATTATTTTTCATTGCACCATAAAACAGTTGCTACTTAGAAGTCAATAACATAGAAAAGTACTAATCTACTGGAAGATCTTAGATTAATTCTTCCTTTCTAAAATTTCTGATAGTTTTCTGTTGTAAAAACTTTTAACTTCAGTAGCAAAATGCTAAGTGATTAAACTTAGTTATCATCTATGTTAGTTTTGAAGGAAGACAATTCCACGTTTATCAGATAAGGCACTGAATGGCCTTCCTGTGATACTTTTGACTCTTTCATGCTAACAAGATAGCTGCTACAGTTCCAGATATTATGTATTAGTAGGCAAGAGAAAGGGACTGGGCATCAAAGAGACCTTTTTAAAATCTTTTTTTTTTTTTTTTTTTTTTTTTGTCAGTCGTGGGGCTTGAGCTCTGGGCCTGAGCGCTGTCCTCCAGCTCTTCAGCTCAAGACTAGTGCTCTACCACTTGAGCTACAGCATCACATCCAGTTTTTCTGGTGGTTTATTGGAGATAATAGTCTCATGGACTTTCCTGCCCAGGCTGTCTTTGAACTGTGATCCTCAGATCTCAGCCTCCTGAGTAGCTAGGATTATAGGCATGAGCCATCAGCGCCCGGCTTCTTAATTATAATCTTGTCAAGCAAAAATTTTATATCAAGATCACTCACTCTGGAGGTAGAAGCCTAGGTGTGAGTTCAAGTTTCTCTACTTACTAGCTGTGTTACCTCTAATGTGTATTGTAACCTTTCTGTGGCTTTTTGTAAAGGAAATTAATATAGTAGTACTTACAGGATTGATATGGTAAGACTGAATGACTATATATATATATATATATTTTTTTTTTTTTTTTTTTTTAATTGGTCATGGGGCTTGAACTCTGGGCCTGGGTGCAGTCCCTCAGCTCTTCAGCTCAAGGCGAGCGCTCTACCACTTGAGCTACAGTGCCACTTCCAGTTTTCTAATGGTTTATTGGAGATAGGAGTCTCATGGTCTTTCCTGCCTGGGCTGGCTTTAAACTGCGATCCTCAGATCTCAGCCTCCTGAGTAGCTAGGATTACAGGTGTGAGCCACCGGCGCCTGGCTGACAATATTTTTTTAATGGCAGATTATTGTTAAATAAATGAACATAGTAAAGTCTCTTCATCAGGATAGAAAATCTTGTTCCAGAGGCACCCCAAAAGACTAGAACTGTGTCATGTGCCTAAACACTGTCATAGAAGAATGAGATTAGACTAGCTATAGATTCATATACCCTGTAAAGAAAAGAGGTCTTGACTTCCCTGAGCACATTGATACCCACCTGATAACGTGAACACAACCTAAATCTCCTTGGAGGGGAGTGTGTGGTGGGGGAGGGGGGGAGGGGCACGTCGGAAATGGCTATTAAACACAGTACAATGTCTTTGAGGGCTTCCTCTAATTGCCTACCTAAGCAGGATCACCTGTTATTTCCACTAGTAAAGGTTGATGACTTCCTGTAATCCTAGCTACTTAGGAGGTTGAGATCCAGAGCATCACAGTTCAAGGCCTGGAGTCAAGGCTCAAGTGGTAGAACACAAGCTGAATGAATGTGAAGCCCTGACTTCAAACACCAATATTGCCACACACACAAAAATTGATTGCTATCTAGTAGGTATCTCTTGTACCTCTTGTTTCATTCTTATTCCTAACTTTGGCTTGATTCAGAGAGAGAAAGAGAGAGAGAGAGTGAGTGTGTGTGTGTTTTACTGCTTTGAGGCAGGATTTTACCACATAGCCCAGACTAGACTTGAACTTGTGATACAACCTCCTGCGTACTTGGTATTCATGTGATGTGCATGTCTAGCCAGCTTGGTTCTGTTTGTTTTGAGTCACTTAGAATGGGTTTTTTAAATTTTTATTTACTTATTTATTTGCCAGTCCTGGGACTTTAACTCAGGACCCAGACACTGTCTCTGAGCTGCTTTTGCTCAAGGCTAGCACTCTACCACTTGAGCCACAGCACCACTTTGGGCTGGCTTTTTCTGTTTATGCTGTACTAAGGAATTGAACTCAGGGTTTCATGCATGTCCAGCCCTGAGGGGATACACACACACACACACACATACACACACACAGTGGGAGGGAGGAAAGAGGGGGGATACTGTCACTTATTTGAGTAGCTGTAAAGATTCAGTGAATTGAACTCAGGGTTTCATGCATGTCCAGCCCTGAGGGGGACGGATGGACGGACGCATGGACACACACACACACACACACACACACACACGTACACACACACACATACACACACACGTGCGCACTGGGAGGGAGGGAAGAGGGGGGATACTGTTACTTATTTGAGTAGCTGTAAAGATTCAGTGAATAGCCAGGTGCCAGTGGTTCACACCTGTAGTCCTAGCTACTGAGGAGGTCTGAGGATCACAGCTGTAGCTACTGAGGAGATCTGAGGATCATAGTTTGAAGCCAGCCTGGGCAGGAAAACCTGTGAGACTATTATTTCCAGTTAATCACAGGAAAACAGCCAGAAGTGGCTTCGTGGCTCAAGTGTTAGAGTGCTATCTTTGAGCAAAAGTTGTTCAGGGATAGCACCCAAGCCCCAAGTTCAAGCCCCAGGATCAGCCAAAAAAAAAAAAAAAGATTGAGTGAGTAGAAACACTTCCTTTATAATGTTCTGTGGTACTTAATAGATGCATCTTAGAGACTTATAAAGCAACTTTTAAAATTTAAGGTATATGTATTTGTGAATTTGTATATGCACATGTAAATACTAATATATTTGGCAAAGTATTACATTATTTTTCCTCTTTTAAAATTGTGTACAGGAAGTGGTGCTGTGGCTCAAGTTGTAGAGAGCTAGCCTTGAGCACGAAGAGCACAAAAACAGTGCCAGGCCCTCAGTTCAAGCCCCACAACTGATAAAAGAAAAAAAATTCTGAACAGCTGGACACTGGTGGCTCATGCCTATAATCCTAGCTGCTCAGGAGGCTGAGATCTAAGGATTGCGGTTTGAAGCCGGGTTGGGGCGGTGGGGGTGGTGTGTGTTTGTGTGTGTGTGTGTGTGTGTGTGTGTGTGCAAGCCCCACAACTGATAAAAGAAAAAAAATTCTGAACAGCTGGACACTGGTGGCTCATGCCTATAATCCTAGCTGCTCAGGAGGCTGAGATCTAAGGATTGCGGTTTGAAGCCGGGTTGGGGCGGTGGGGGGTGGTGTGTGTGTGTGTGTGTGTGTGTGTGTGTGTGTGTGTGTGTGTGTGTGTGTGTGTGTGTGTGTGTGTGTGTGTGTGTGTGTGTGTGTGTGTGTGTGTGTGTGTGTGTGTGTGTGTGTGTGTGTGTGTGTGTGTGTGTGTGTGTGTGTCTGATCTCCCAACTAATCTGAAAAAGCCAGAAGTGACGCTGTGGCTCAAGAGGTAGAGTGCTAGCCATGAGCAAAAAGATCAGGGATAGATAGTGCCCAAGCCCAGAGTTCAAGCCCTAGAACTGGCAAAAAAAAACAACGCATACATACATAAAATTATGAACATAAAAACTATAGAAAACCTGCAAAAAGTGGAGAAGTATAAAGAAAGCATTCAGCCTTTATCTTAGTTGTTATTTATTTTGGTGTCCATACTGGGTGTTTGACTCAGGGTCATATGCTTTCAACTTGACTTTTTTGCTCAGAGTTGGCACTCTTCCACGTCTGGTTTTTTAGTGGTTAATTGGAAATAAGAGTCTTAATTCTCCCAGGTGTCTTCATACCTCAGTCCTCAGATGTCAGCTTCCTAAGTAGCTAGGATTACAGGTGTGATCTACCAGTGCCTAGTTAGATCAGCCTTTAAACTTAGAATGAAGAGTACAACTCAAAATGATTTTTTTGGGGGGAGGGGGTCCAGTCATGGGGCCTGAACTCTGGGCCTGGGCGCTGTCCCTCAGCTCTTCAGCTCAAGGCTAGCACTCTACCACTTGAGCCACAGCGCCACTTCCGGCTTTTTTCTTTTGCTTATGTGGTGCTGAGAAATCGAACCCAGGGCTTCATGCATGCAAGGCAAGCGCTCTACCACTGAGCCATCTTCCCAGCCCCTCAAAGTGATTATTTATGTGACTTAGATTCTAAGTTGAAAGCATGAATAAAGTTAGGATACTTGTGTCTCTTCATTTTCATTAATGAAATGTAATGCATTTTTGTTTTTGTTAGTACTATCTAAAGCACCTTAGCTTATTAAGATGATTTGTCCCTTTCTCTCCAAAGCATCATTTTCTCGGAAAGACAAAGACCAAAGGAAGCAGCAGGCAATGTGGCGAGTACCCTCTGATTTAAAGATGCTAAAAAGACTCAAAACTCAAATGGCTGAAGTTAGATGTATGAAAACAGATGTAAAGAATACACTTTCAGAAATAAAAAGCAGCAGCATTGCTTCTGGAGATATGCAGATGAATCTTTTTTCTGCTGACCAGACAGCTCTTGCTGCATGTGGAGCTGAAAGCTCTGGCAGACTACAGGATTTGGGAATGGAGCTGTTGGCAAAGTCATCAGTTGCCAGTTGTTACATGCGAAACCGTAAGTGAAATATTCCTATTGTGGTATTTCCTCATCTGCTATTTAAAATTACATGACTGATTATTTTCAATATAAAAGTCTGTAGCTGGGTGCCGGTGGCTCACGCCTGTAATCCTAGCTACTCAGGAGGCTAAGATCTGAGTATCACAGTTCAGAGCCAGCCCTGGCAGGAAAATCTGTGAGACTTTTTTTTTTTTTGTCGGTCATGGGGCTTGAACTCTGGCCTGGGCACTGTCCCTCAGCTCTTCAGTTCAAGGCGAGCGTCCTACCACTTGAGCTACAGCGCCACTTTGGTTTTCTAGTGTGTTATTGGAGATAGGAGTCTCCCAGTCTTTCTTGCCTGGGCTGGCTTTGAACCACGATCCTCAGATCTCAGCCTCCTGAGTAGCTAGGATTACAGGTGTGAGCCACCACACCAGCGCCCTGTGAGACTCTTGATCTCTGTCTGGTTAACCACTTGGAAAGGAAGTGGTGCTGTGGCTCAAAGTGTTAAGAGTGCTAACCTTAAGCAAAAGAACTCTCAGGGACCCCGAGTTCAAGCCCCAAGACTGACCCTCCCCCCCAAATCAAACTAAAGTAGTTCTTTGTGGGTGGACATTTGCAAAAAACCTTTGTTATTATATATTTTTCACATATCTCCTCCATTGCTATTCTTTTCCCATGCTAATCATAAAGTCTTTAAATTTTTTAGACATATTACTAATAATCATCTTTGGACTCATATTTTTTATTTGGAAGACCTTTTTCACTCCAGTTTCTAAAAATAACTTATATTTTTGGAGACAGAGTCTTAGCTATGCAGCCATTGGCTGGCCTCCAATTTTCTTTTGTCCTGCTCCTGCTTTCTGAGGATTAGGCCTGAACCACCACACTTGGCCAAACATATACAGGGTCTTTTTTTATGTTTGTACCTTCTTCCACTTACCACAGCTTTTTAAGGTCTAGTCCATGTTGTAGCATGTATTGAGAAGGTCATTCTTTTTTTATAAAAAGCTGAATAACAGGGGCTGGAAAGGTGGCTCAGTGGTAGAGCCGTTGCCTTGCATGCTTGAGGCCCTGGGTTCGATTCCTCAGCACCACATAAGCAAAAAGAAAAAAGCTGGAAGTGGCACTGTGACTCAAGTGGTAGAGTGCTAGCGTTGAGCTGAAGAGCTGAGGGACAGCACCCAGGCCCAGAGTTCAGGCCCCACAACCAGATCCCCCCCCCCCCAAAAAAAAAAAACAAAACTGAATAACAGGACATATATGGATATACTTTCTTTTTTTTCTGACAGTTGATGGACATTTGTAATTTTTCTACTTTTTGGCTATTACAATTGCTGTTATGAACATTCAGATTTAAGCTGTAGTGTGGGTATATGTTTCGTTTATATTGGGTATATTTATGAGTGGAATTGCTGGTTTATTCTGGAACTGTTTAACTTTTTAAGGAACTCTTCTAGTCCCAGGTTATTTTCCAGTTGCAACATTGTGTTTTCCTCTAGCAATATATGAAGGTTGTAATTCTCCATATCTTGACAGCACTTACTATTGTCCCTCACTTGAATTGTCCTAGCATCCTTTCAAGTCAATTGGCCATACATGTAAAGATTTATTTCTGGGTTCTTAATTTTGCTAAACATGTCTATTCTTATGCTGTTACTACCTGTTCTTGATTCCAGTATCTTAAGTTTTTAAATCAGGAGTATGAGTCTAATTGGTGATATGGTTCAGTGACTAAAGTGCTTGCCTAACATGCATGAGACCCTGGGCTCCAACCCTAATACCAAAAAGGAAAACAAGTCTAAGTCTTACATTGGAGATTGTTTTGGCTATTCTAAGTCTCTTGGATTTTTATAGGAATTTCAGAATCAGTTTAACTTTTTTTTTTTTTTGGTCGGTTGTGGGGCTTGAACTCTGGGCTTGGGCCCTGTCCCTCAGCTCTTCAGCTCAAGGTGAGCGCTCTACTCTCTACCGCTTGAGCCACAGTGCCACTTCTGGTTTCTAGTGGTTTATTGCAGATAAGAGTCTTATGGACTGGCTTTGAAACAAGATCCTCAGATCTCAGCCTCCTGAGTAGCTAGGATTATAGGCGTGAGCCATGGGCGCCTGACTCAGTTTAACTTTTTTTAAAGGGATTATTTTAAATCTGTAGATTCTTTAAATCTGTAGATTCATTTTAAGCATATTAACCTTGTTAACAATGCTAGGAAATTTAGTGTTGCATTTTTTAAATTAAATTTATTTTGTTAAATTTTCTAGTATATTTCTAAGCTTTTAATATTATTACAGTTACTCTCAATTTTGTTATCAAATTACCTTTTCATAGAGTATAGAAATAAAAGCATCAGTCCATTATCCTTTAATCTTGTTATGTCTGTGTTTGACTTTCTTTTTTTCTGCAGTATAATGACTTGAACTTAGGGCTGGTACTTTTGCTCTAACATTTGACCCACACCCACATTTCTGCTTTTTTTTTTTTGGGTCCGGTCGTGGGGCCTGAACTCTGGGCCTGGGCGCTGAGCTCTTCAGCTCAAGGCTAGCCCTCTACCACTTGAGCCACAACGCCACTTCCAGCTTTTTTTTTTTTCTTTTTTGCTTATGTGGTGCTGGGGAATGGAACCCAGGGCCTCATGTATGCAAGGCAAGCACTCTACCACTGAGCCACCTTCCCAGCCCCTCTTGCTTTTTTTTTTTTTTTAATCTAGTTTCTTGACTATGCGTATTCAGGCCTTTGGTATCCTTTTATTTTTTTTTCCTAATTAATTCATTTTTAAGGCTACACCTTTTCTTGTCATTCCTGCTTTAGCCACAAGTATTTTGATCCAGAGTATTATAATTGATTTATTTTGAATTCAGCAACCTTTTTTTTTTCAATTAGTAAGATACAATTTCTAATTATTTAGGAGGTTATATTAGTTGCATTGAGATTAGTGTGATTTCTGGGCACTGCTGGCACATACCTGTAATCTTAGCTATTCAGGAGGCTAAGAACTGAGGATTGCGGTTCAAAGCCAGCCCAGGCTGGAAAGTCCATGACACTCCAATTAACCACTTAAAAACTGGAAGTGGCACTGTGGCTCAAAGAATGGTAGAGTGCTAGCTTTGAGCACAAAAGCTCAGGGACAGGCCCTACAGGACCAACAAAAAAAAGAGATTGATATGATTTTTTTTTTCTTTTGAGGTCATAATTGTTCTTTTAAGTCAGGCTTCGTCAAGTTAGGCTTCTTCTCAAGAACAGAAAAAAATGTATTTTTTTGTCATAAAAACCTTAAATAAGCCAATTGGGACTACAGTGTGCCATGCTTTTATTGGACAGTGTAGACAGAAAAGCTTTGCTCTATTCATAGTAGATCATACCTTAACAATAAAACTTCCTTGCTGACTAGGAAGTGAAATTTATGCTCACTGATTATATTCAGAAGCATTCTTACATGTCTTTGCAGCCACACATAAGAAGAATAATTCACCCAAGCCAGCTCGGTGCAGCATAGCAGGTAATCTATCACTTCGAAGAGCAGTGGACTCTGGAGAAAATAGTTGTTCAAAAGGAGACCGTCAGACCTTGTCTGAAGGTAAGTTTTGGGGTTCAGAACATGATTTCAGTAGAGAGATGTGTATAAATTAATATTATGATATAGCTTTCATTCTTTAAAGGCACCAAAAATGCTTAAGTTATATTGAAGTCATTCTTCCTGCCTCAGCCTCCCAAGTGTTTTAATTATAAGGTGTCTATCACCACATTGGGCCACTTGAAATTTCTTAATCCTACACTAAAACAGACCCTTAGAAAACTGCAAACATCGGCCTGGGAAGGTGACTCAGTGGTAGAATGCTTGTCTTGTATGCATGAGGCCCTGAGCTTGATTCCTCAGTACCACATAAGCAGAAAAAGCTGGAAGTGGCACTGTGGCTCAAGTGGTAGAGCACTAGCTTTGAGTTGAAGAGCTGAGGGACAGTGTCTAGGCCCAGAGTTCAGGCCCCACAACTGACAAAAAAAAAAACAAAACTGCAAACATGCCAGGTGCTGGTGGCTCACGCCTTTAATCCTTGTGACTCAGGAGCCTGAGATCTGAGGATCATGGTTCAAAGCCAGCCTGGGTGGGAAAGTCCATGAAACTCTTCTCTCCAGTAAACCAATATAAAACTAAAGTGGTCCTGTGGCTCAAGCGGTAGAGTGCTTGCCTTGAGCTGAAGAGTACAGGGACAGTGCCCAAGTCCAGAGTTCAAGCCCCAAGCCTGACAAAAAAAAAAAAAAATACCCTGCAAACATTTGACTGTCTATTCCAGACTCTGACTTTTAAATACTTGGTATCAAAAGGACTGATATACATTTTAAATTATGTTCTGAGTAGTTTTAAAATGCATATATACTAAGATTTTCTACACCAGCAGAACTCTCATGATTATTTAATGCTTATTTATTTCTGAATGTCCCTCTTTTCTGAAGGCTCCACAGGCAGTTCTCAGTCTGGGAGCAGGCACAATTCTCCCCGAGCCTTGACACATGGCATTATTGGGGACATTCTGCCCAAAACTGAAGACCGTCAGTGTAAAGCTTTGGATTCAGATGCTGTTGTGGTTGCAGTTTTCAATGGCTTGCCAACTGTTGAGAAAAGAAGGAAAATGGTCACCTTGGGGTAAATTAAGTTCTTTGCTGTTCTTTTGACTGTGCCATAATGAAAAAAATTAATTTTCTACTTAGTTTATTTTTTAGATAGGCACACATTTTATTGGCTTAAAAAGTAGCTTTCCAGGGCTGGGAAGGTGGCTCAGTGGTAGAGCGCTTGCCTTGCAAGCATGAGGCCCTGGGTTCGATTCCCCAGCACCACGTAAGCAAAAAGAAAAAAAGCCAGAAGTGGCGCTGTGGCTCAAATGGTAGAGCGCTGTCCTTGAGCTGAAGAGCTGAGGGACAGCGCCCAGGCCCAGAGTTCAGGCCCCACGACCGGACCCAAAAAAAAAAAAAAAAGTAGCTTTCCAGCTGGGCGCCTGTGGCTCATGCCTGTAATCCTAGCTACTGAGGAGGCTGAGATCTAAGGATCATGGTTCAAAGCCAGCGTAGGTAGAAAAGTCCCTGAGACTCTTATCTCCAATTAACCACTAGAAAACTGGAAGTGGGGCTGTGGCTCAAATGGTAGAGTACTCAATTTGAGCTGAAGAGTGCAGGGATAGTGCCCAAACCCAGAGTTCAAGCCCCACAACTGACCCCCCCCCCCCCCCAAAAAAAAAAAAAAAAGTAGCTTTCCTTTCTGTTTTTCTTTGTTTTGTTGTCTCTCTTCCGTAATATGAAAGAAAATGTCCTTAATTCAGAATTTTCTGAAAGGATATATAATAGTTGACACTTAATCTCTATCCCAAGGAATATAATCATTTTGACCAAATCGTATCCTTTTTTTTTTTTTTTTTTGGTCGGTTGTGGGGTTTGAACTCTGGGCTTGAGCGGTTGTGGGGTTTGAACTCTGGGCTTGGGCGCTGTCCTTGTGCTCTTCAGCTCAAGGCGAGCACTCTACCGCTTGAGCCACAGCACCACTTCCGGTTTTCTAGCAGTTTATTGGAGATAAGAGTCTCACGAACTTTCCTGCCCAGGCTGGCTTTGAACCGTGATCCTCAGATCTCAGCCTTCTGAGTAGCAAGGATTACAGATGTGAGTCACGTGCCGGTGCAAATCATATCTTTTTGACAAGGTTTACGTTAACATCTTATGGGACATAAATGGCTCAAGAATACCTTGAAGGGGGCTGGGAAGGTGGCTCAGTGGTAGAGTGCTTATTTTGCATGCATGAGGCCCTGGGTTAGATTCCTTAGCACCACATAATCAGAAAAAACTGGAAGTGATGCTGTGGCTCAAGTGGTAGAGCGCTAGCCTTGAGGGGAAGAACTGAGGGACAGTGTCCAGACCAGAGTTCAGGCCCTATGACTGGCGGGGAAAAAAAAGGGAATAGCTTGAAGTTTTTATTTTTAGTTTACATTTCAGTATTAGAAAGGTATTAAAATCACAGGAGAACATGTGGTGCATATCTATAATCCTAGCACCCAGCAGGTGAGACAAGATGAGCACAAGTTCTAGGCCAGCCTTGGAGCAACTTAGCAAGATTCTATCCCAAAGTAAAATTTTAGGAAAGGACTGGAGATAGAGCCCAGTGGTGGAGGCTTACTTAGCATGTGTGAGGCCTTGTGTTCAATCCACTGCATTGAAAAGAAAAAAAAAATCACTACAATTATCTTGTTTTCTCCAATACTTAGCCTGATGTTATTAAACATTCTTTTTAAGTTAAAGCTAGTCCTCCCTTCCCTCCCCCCCCTCCCCTCCCTTACCCTTTCCTTCCCTTCCCTTCCTTCTGTCATTTCTGGGGCTTGAACTCAGAGCCTGGGGACAGGCTTAGCACTCTTACCACTTGAGCCACAATACCACTTCCAGCCTTTTCTATGTACGTGGTACTGAGGAATTCAACCCAGGACTTCATGCATGCTAGGCAAGCAGTATACCACATAGGCACATTCCCAGTCCCAAACTAGATTTCCTTATTTTTCTTTCTGGTCCTAGGCTTGAACTCTGGACCTGGGCTCTGTGCCTAAGCCTCTTTATGCTCAAGGCTAGAGCTCTACCATTTGAGCCATAGTACCACTTCTGGCTTTTTCTGAGTGGTTTATTGGAGATGAATCTCATGGACTTTCCTGCTTGGGCTGGCTTCAAACTGTGATTTTCAAATCTCAGCCTCGGTGTGAGCCACCAGTGCCCAGCTTTAGATTTTCACACCTCTCTCTCTCTCTCTGTCTCTCTCTCTGTCTCTCTCTCTCTCTCTTCCTCTCTCTCCCTTCCTTCCTTCCTTCCTTCCTTCCTTTCCCTTCCCCTTCCCTTTTCCCTTTCCTTTCCTTTCCCTTTCCCTTTCCCTTTCCTTTCCTTTCCTTCTTTTATAGGAACATTTATATATATATGTAAATATATATGTCTTTAATTATGAAGACTAAATCTATATGAATGTAGCTTTTTAAAAATTAGAATGGGGGCTGGGCGCTGGTGGCTCACGCCTGTAATCCTAGCTACTCAGGAGGCTGAGATCTGAGGATCGCGGTTCAAAGCCAGCCCGGGCAAGAGAGACCGTGAGACTCCTATCTCCAATAAACCACCAGAAAACCACAAGTTGGCGCTGTAGCTCAAGTGATAGAGCACTCGCCTTGAGCTGAAGAGCTGAGGGACAGCACCCAGGCCCAGAGTTCAAGCCCCACGACCGACCAAAAAAAAAAAATTAGAATGGGGCTGCAAAGGTGGCTCAGTGGTAGAGTGCTTGCCTTGCATGCATGAGGCCCTGGGTTCAATTCCTCGGCACCACATCAGCAGAAAAAGCCAGAAGTGGCGCTGTGGCTCAAGTGATAGAGTGCTAGCCTTGAGCTCAAGAGCTGAGGGACAGCGCCCAGGCCCAGAATTCAGGTTTCATGACCCACAAAAACAAAAATAAGAAAATAAATTAGAATGTAAAATCCTATACAAAAGTCTGTAAGCCTGTTTTATGGTGTGCTGTCCAGATTGATTTCTATTTTTTTCTGATTTAATGTAGGCAAAATGTATAAGTACTAATATTAAGTGGTTTGCAATGAAAGGGAAAAATACGAAGTGAATATATCCATATCGTTTTCTTTCTTACCTCTGCTTGGTCTCCTACCTCCCTGCTCACACACACTTGGACTTGTACATCTCATTATTGCAATGGGTCTACCTGTATCCCTATTTAAACCATTTGTTTTTCCCTTCCCCTCCACAAATTATACCGACATCAAATACAGTGAAAGCAGGGGTTATACTGTGAGGGAGGGACATACAAAGCAACAAAGAAATAATCTTATAAATGTGTTAGAAACAATCGCATGAAAGAAACAAAAACATCTGAATACATATCTTAGAGTTCACTTCCGTAACATCAACTTAACTGACCTTTTCTGCTTGACTCAGACATATACTAGTTATTGCAAATAAGGGAAAACATGGGACCTATTAGTGGTGGTTTTAGTCGTGGGGCTTGAATTCTGGACCTGGACACTGTCTCTCAGCTCTTCAGCTCAAGGTAAATGTTCTACCACTTGAGCCACAGCACCACTTCCCATTTTCTGGTGGTTGGAGATAGAGTCTCATGGACTTTTCTGCCGGGGTTGGCTTTGAACCACAATCCTCGTATCTCAGCTTCCTGTATAGCTAGGATTACAGGCGTGAGCCACTGGCACCCAGCTTTAATTGAAATTTTTATTAAAATATTTTTAGAGCCACATAAAATCCCACATCTTATACTATTCTCCCTAGTGCTAACATTTTGCAAGACTATAGCATAGAAAATAAACTACATAACTTGTAGATAGGAATGGGAGGGGAAAATAGGGGAGAAAGAAGGGAAGGGATAACATTGTCAAGAAGCATTGTACTCATAACCTGACATAGGGAATTATAACCCTTTATATAACTAATTGATAATAACTTAAAACTACAGCACAGTACCACCTCCAGGAATTGCTACTGATACAGTCTGCCAACTCAAAATCTTCCAAAGTGAATTTTCAGTGAAATTTGAAAAGTCAAATTGGAGCTGATGGAGTGGCTCAAATGTATACCCTACTTGGATTTGGCCTCAGTTTTGAGATAGGAAAAATACTGGTGATTGTGTTTCTTTCTGGACATAGGAAATATCAAGTTGTTTTTTCCTATCAGGGCTAATACTAAAGGTGGTCGTCTAGAAGGAATGCAGAGAACTGACTTGGAAAATAATTCTGAAACTGGCGAGTTACAACCTATACCTGAAGGAGCTTCAGCAGCCCCTGAGGAAGGTAAGAAAAAAATAAAAAGTTGTTATTGGCAGATAGCAGAAATACTAACTCTTGGTGACTATGGAAGGTATTGGTAGGTAGTGGTTGATTTTAGCAAAAATGTCACTGAGATCTATTCAGCATACTTGATTTTGATTATATTACTGGTTATAATTTATTAAGCTATTAAGCACAACAAGGCAAAATGAATAACTTACTACATAGAATGACAGGTCTTGCCAGGTATTGTGGAGCATGTCAGTAATCTCAGCTATTTGGAAGGTGGAGATACAGGAGAATCAAGGTCCTAGGTAATCACAGATAAAAGCACAAGACTATCTGAAAAACAAACTAAAATTCATAAAGGATTAGCTGTGTATCTCAAGTGGTAGAGTACTTACTGAAGTATGAGGCTTTGAGTTTAATCTTTTTTTTTCTTTTTTTCTTTTTTTTTTTTTTTTGTCCATTGTGGGGCTTGAACTCAATCAGCACTCTACCACTTGAGCCACAGCACCACTTCCAGCTTTTTCTGTTTATGTGGTGCTGAGGAATCAAACTAGGGCCTCATGCATGAAAGGCAAGCACTCTACCACTGAGCCACCTTCCCAGCCCCTTGAGTTTAATCTTCAGTATGCTACCCCCGCTTTCAAAAAAAAAAGTCCTATATATTCCATTCCCCAAAAAGACATTTAAGCTAGATGCTGATGCATTGTGCCTGTAAACCTTGCTAGTCTGGTGGCTGAGGTCAGAGGATCATGTTTCAAAGCCAGCCTAGTCAGAAAAGTATGTGAGATTTTTTTTTCACAGTTTAAGTTTTTTATTGTGAAAATACTGTACAGAGGGTTTACAGTTACATGAGCAAGGTAATGAGTACATTTCTTATCCAGCATTATTACCTCCTTCTTTGTTTTTCCCCTACCATCCCTTCCCTCCCACCTCCTCAGTTACAGTAGTATGAGATTCTTATCTCCAAGTAAACAGCAACAATCTGGAAGTGGAGGTATAGGTCAAGTGAAGAGCACCAGCCTTTAGTGGAAAAAAAACAAGCAAGAAGAAGCTTGAGGCCCTCAGTTCAAGATCCTGAATTCAAGCCCCAAAACTGGCTCAAAAGGGGGAGGAAGGTGGCATTTACAGGGAGAAAAAGGCTGCTGATTATTCATCTGATCAGTCAGTACATATAATAAGCCATGTACATTGAATTTTTACTAGATATGCAAAGATGAACTAAATATGTTCAGAGTCTTACAGAAAAACTATGTCTCTCTATTCTCTCCCTCCCCTTAAAGCTAATAAGAGTCTTTGTTGTTTGAAGTCAGTCTTGATTAATGTCTAGAGATTGCTTTGCTCTTCATATAGACACATTCCAAGCTTTAACCATTTAGAAAATTCCTTACACTGACCAACTTCAACTGCCAAATTTTTCTGTTAGACTTTACCATACTTCTCTATATATTTTTCCAAGTTCACTATTCTTCTGAAAGCATAGAAGACATTTTTTTGTTTGGGGTGACAGAGGTGCTTGAAACAAGCCATTGCTATGTCCTTTGAATATTAGCATTAAATAATGCCAACTTTCTTAAAGATATTTGGCATTGAAAATGTTTTTCATTTCTCAGTGGAACTGTGCTGCCTTCTACCTCGGTACTTATCTGAATTTCAGTGATGGATGAATTGTAGCTGATGTATATATTCAGGTGCCATCATCTGCCTCTGGATAGCCTATGAGAGGGTACGTAGGTAGTGGCCATTTTAGGGTCCTCAAGTAAAGAACACTAAACGTGTTTGTCTTCTCACTTACAAGTAGGCATTAGTTCAGTGGGGTAGATTAAGTGAAAAGTATTTTCAATATTTTGATTATTTTCTACTTTGTTGATGACTAATGATCTTTATAGAAAAAATGTGGATATTAGCTATTTCATGTGTTTATACATTTAATAAATTATAATTACTTCTTTTTTTGGGGGGGGGGGTGGTTGTGGGGCCTGAACTCTGGGCCTGGGTGCTGTCCCTCAGCTCTTCAGCTCAAGGATAGTGCTCTACCACTTGAACCACAGCGCCACTTCCAGCTTTTTTCTTTTTGCTTATGTGGTGCCGAGGAATCAAACCCAGGGCCTCAGGCATGCAAGGCAAGCCCTCTACCACTGAGCCACCTTCCCAGCCCTATAATTACTTCTTACAGCATGTATTGAAATTATAAGCTCATCTTTTTCATGAATCACTTAGGAAATTTTTTAATTTGCCTATTGGATTTGGTGCTTGTGATGAAGTAATTCCAGAATATCCTACTGTCTTAAGATTTCTCTACTGTGGCACAATCTCTATTTTGAACTTTATAATACCGTAAGGAGGCTATTCTCTACTTTGTAAAATGCTTAGCAGCATCTTTTTAGCTTTTAACCACCAAGTAAGTTCTAGTAGTACTTACCTGCCAGTTACAACAACCTAGAGTATCTCCTGAGATGACCCAATGTTCTCTGGCAGGCAAAATCACTTCCAGTTTAGGACTGGTGGTTGAACTGAATAACCTAACACGAGGGGTGATACTCTTAGAAAATCATTTACCATACTGGGCTGCCTTACTAAAAAGAAAAGCTGAAGCTGTCAAGTATGTTTAGATATGTGTAGTGGAAGTGAGGAGGGCAGAGAGAACAATTGAGAACCACTAGTTACTGTTCAGAAAAACTTAATAGCCATTTATAATAAAGGATGATGTGTGTTCTGATAGTGTGTATAAGAAGCATGAAGAAGTATATAATAAGTAATAAATATTTTCTAAATTGTCACCATTTTTCTGAGACTACTAAAGACTTTACCAGTAGTATCTTAAATTGTTCTCAGAACTGCTCTACATGGCTTCTTGAGCAGTTAGGATTACAGGCATCAGCCACTGGCACCTGGGCCTGACTCATTTTTTTTATTAATATATGCTATTGCACAAGAGGATTTCATTGTATTATGTCCTTATATGTATGCGATGTACCCTGATCAAATTCATCCCCCTCCCATCACTCCTCATCCTCATTCCCCAGTTAAGATTATTTCAAGAGATTACTTGCATACATACATACGTATACATACACAAAGTACTTCAACCATATTTGTCCTCTCCATTGACTCTCCCCTCACTGACACCTTATGACTCCACAGAAACTGTTACATATATTTGTCATTGATTTCCCCTCCCTCCCTCCCTCCCTCCTCCCCTCCCTCTCACTCCCTCCCTTCCTCCCTTCCTTCCTTCCTTCTTTCTTTCCTTTTTTTTGGGGGGGGGACTTAAGCTCAGGGCCTCAAACTCTCCCTAGGCCTTTTCACTCTAGACTGGCACTCTACCATTTGAGCTACACCTTCACTTCCAGCTTTTTTGCTGGGTTAGTGGAAATAGAAGTTTTTGAATTTGACTGCCCAGAATGGCTTCAAACTGCAGTTCTCAGATTTCAGCCTTCTGAGAGGCTAGGATTATAAGAATGAGCCACTAGTGCTCAGCTTGATTTTGTTTTTTTAAGTATACATTAATTGTAAAAATGGGTTTCACTGTGATACTTCACTCATGTATTTCAGTACTCACTGAGTGGTATTTTCTTTTTTTTTTTTTTTTTTTTTTGTCGGTCGTGGGGCTTGAACTCTGGGCCTGGGCGCTGTCCCTCAGCTCTTCAGCTCAAGGCGAGCGCTCTACCACTTGAGCTACAGTGCCACTTCCGGTTTTCTGGTGGTTTATTGGAGATAAGAGTCTCATGGTCTCTCCTGCCCGGGCTGGCTTTGAACCGCGATCCTCAGATCTCAGCCTCCTGAGTAGCTAGGATTACAGGCGTGAGCCACCAGCGCCCAGCTACTGAGTGGTATTTTCATGCAGGAATTCTTGTTAACATTTCTAGGAAATGTATATTTTCTTTCTTTCTTTCCTTCCTGCCTGCCTGCCTGCCTTCCTTCCTTCCTTCCTTCCTTCCTTCCTTCCTTCCTTCCTTCCTTCCTTCCTTCCTTCCTTCCTTCCTTTCTTTTCTTTCTTCCTTCCTTCCTTCTTTCTTTCTTTCCTTCCTTCCTTCCTTTGTTTTTTGTGGGGCCTGAACTCTGGGCCTGGGAGCTATCCCTCAGCTCTTCAGCTCAAGGCTAGCACTGTACCACTTGAGCCACAGCGCCACTTCCAGACCCAGGGTCTCATGCATGCAAGGCAAGCATTCTACCACTAAGCCATCTTCCCAACCCAATGTATAATTTCTTGAATCCTGAGAAATGTTTATCAAAAAAAGTTTTTAATGGAAAATTACTCTTAGAATTAATTTTAACAACAAAACAATACTGGTTTGAAGGAATCCAATTAGAGCAAATCAAAAGTTAAAGCTGGGGGCTGGGAATGTGGCTCTTTGGTAAAGTGCTTGCCTAGCATGCATAAAGCTCTAGATTCAATTCCGCAATACCAGATAAACAGGAAAGGCCAGAAATGGTGCTGTGGCTCAAGTGGTAGAGCACTAGCCTTGAAGACAGCCTCAGGGACAGTGCCCAGGCCCTGAGTTCAAGCTCTAGGACCAGCAAAAAAGAAAAAAAAAGTTAAAGCTGGTACCTGGGGTCAAAGGTGCAGGAGCCACTGTGAAGAGAAGTGGTAACACGGCAGTTCTGGTTATGTCAGGGCTATTTTGCTTCCTGCTGAGTATATGCTAGTGAGTTTATGCTTATTAACATACTAGATAGACATCTTCTGTTTGGTGTTGGGATAAATAAGTTTTCAAAGCAAAATAAGTCCCAACATTGGTATTTTTTAGGTGATTCTGTGCAGTACTCTAAACCTTATTTTTTTTTTTGGTCGATTGTGGGGCCTGAACTCTGGGCCTTGGCTCTGTCCCTCAGCTCTTCAGCTGCAGACTAGTGCTCTACCTCTTGAGCCTCAGCCCCACTTCTGGCTTTTTCTGCTTATGTGGTGTTGAGGAATCAAACTGAGGGCCTCATGCATGCAAGGCCAGCACTCTACCACTGAGCCACCCTCCCAGCCCCTCTAAACCTTATCTTGAGAGTTCTACATGTTGCATTATTCATACATTACTGGCTAACATAACCATTGATGTTGTCTACCATTTGAATATTTGCTAATAATGTTACTAATATTAGTTAATCTGGCTTTAAAAAGATTTATGTAATGAATTAAGAATTGAGAAACATTTAATAAGTAATAACTACTTTTTGATAATTTAGAAAATTCTAATAGATTCTTTTTTTTTTTTATCCTAAAGGTTGATATCTAAGTAGCTGAGAGCTTACAATATGTACAGTAAGCTGGGTAGGGCGCTACATGTGCCATTTGCTGTTTTTCTTTTTAGCACCAGTTCCACAAAGGGCCACAAGGTGGAGGTAATGCTGCACAGAAGTAGCTGAGGCTTTTTTTTTTTTTTTAATAACTGACAAGTGTCACTCTTCTTTTCTTTTTTTTTGATCAGTTGTAGGGTTTGAACTCTGGGTGGGCATGGACTCTGTCAAGGTGAGTACTCCACCACTTGAGTCACAGCACCACTGGTTTTCTGGTAGTTTATTGGGAGATAAGAGTCTCATGGACTTTCCTGCCTAGGCTGGCTTTGAACCACAATTCTCAGATCTAGCCACTAGCGCCTACAGAAATATCTATATATGGGGCTGGGAAGGTGGCTCAGTGGTAGAGCACTTGCCCTGCAGGCATGAGGCCCTAGGTTCAATTCCTCAGCACCACATAAGAAAAAAGCTGGAAGTGGCGCTGTGGCTCAAGTGGTAGAGCGCTAGCCTTGAGCTGAAGAGCTAAGGGACAGCGCCCAGGCCCAGAGTTCAGGCCCCAAGACCAGACCCCTCCCCCCCCCCCCCAAAGAAAAGAAATATCCATATATCAAGTTTTTGTCTTCTGTGTTTAAGGAAGAAATACTACTTAAATTTGTCTTCAAAACAAGAATTTACAATGAAGAATTTGCCAGTGAAGCCATATGAAACTATAGTTTTTGTTGGTGGTGGTGTACTTTTGCTGGTACTAGGGCTTGGACTCTGGGTCTGGGTGCTCCCTGAGCTTCTTTTGCTCAAGGCTAGCATTCTACCACTTGAGAATACAGTTCCACTTCCAGCTTTTTTGAGTAGTTTATTGGAGATAAGAGTGTCATAGACTTTCCTGCCCATGCTGCCTTCGAACTTTGATCCTCAGGTCTCAGCTTCCAGGGTAGCTAGGATTACAGGTGTGAGTCACCGGTGCCCAGCTGAAACTACAATTTTT
This sequence comes from Dipodomys spectabilis, assembly GCF_019054845.1. NCBI lineage: Eukaryota > Metazoa > Chordata > Mammalia > Rodentia > Heteromyidae > Dipodomys > Dipodomys spectabilis. Next base: position 10,667,739 of record NW_024870681.1, read on the forward strand.
CGTTACATATTATTTTTTTTTTTGTCAGGAATTGGGAGGTTGAATACCCCTCCACCAACATTTTTCTTTGGTTATTTTTTAAATAGATCCTTGCTTTCTATCCAGACAATCCTCTATATTTGTACCATATCTGGGACAAGTGCATGCCACATAATTCCTCATATAACCATTTACTGCCATAAATTTCCTTTAATATACTATGGGCACATTTTTCAGGTTTGTTGTTTTTGTTATTGTTTGTGGGGCTTGGACACTGTCCCTGAGCTCCAACTTAAGGCTAGTACTCTACTACTTGAGCCACAGTGACTTCTGGTTTTCTGGTGTTTAATTGGAGATAAGAATCTCATGGATTTTCCTGCCCGGGGTGGCTTTGAACCATGATCTTCAGATCTCAGCCTCCCGAGTAGCTAGGATTACAAGTATGAGCCACCGGCACCTGGATGCATTCCTTAATTTTTGATGTTAGTTTTCAGTGAATTCAGAGTTTTTATCACCAATTTTGTAAGTTTCTCAGACATTTTCTTAGTACCTTGTCTCCTTTGTTAATTTTTCTGTCCCTTGGCATTTTGAGATGAGTAGTAGCATTTCCTTTGATCTTCTATTTCTTTAAAATCTTTTTAAAAAATAATTTTGAGGTCTGGGAAGGTGGCTCAGTGGTAGAGTGTTTGCCTTGCATGCATGAAGCCCTGGGTTCAATTCCTCAGCACCACATAAGCAAATAAAGCCACAAGTGGTGCTGTGGCTCAAGTTGTAGAGCACTGGCTTTGAGCTGAAGAGCTGGCCCATAGTCCAGGCTCCACAACCGACAAAAATAATAATTATTATTATTTTGATAACCTTCGTTTTTTATTCACATCTACAAGTTCATTTTAAACTTTGCCTAAACTATCTTAATACCTTAATTTTAATGTCTGTATTTCTACAAAATCTATTTTTCTGCAATCTGTCCTTTTTAAAATGAAATAGTCATATGTCTTATAGGTTCTTCAGTTTAATGAAAACTCCCTTGTTGTTCTTTGTGTTTTCTGTTTCTTTTATCTGTGGTTACTTTTCTTGTTTACAGTGAGTACTCCTTTTTTGAGGCTTACCCCATTAGAACTCTTGTGATCCATACTGTGTAAGCTTCTATAACTAAAAGTTTTTACTTGTGTCAATCATGTGAGCTTTTAATATTGGCTTGAAAGTTGTTAGATTATTCCAGAATCTCAACATGTGATTTTTTGAGATTGTGGGTTTGTTTGAATTTGCCAATTTGATAGCACTTCAAGATTTGACATTACCAGTACACTATTCCTGTTTGTTTTTCATAAGCAGTCTATGTCAGGCATTTAGCATTTAGTGGTATTCTACTTTCAGAGAGATTTTCTATCTGTGTTTTTCCCAACACAAAGCAAGTGCCTCATTTCTAAAATGGTAGGGATACCAACAAAACTGACAGACAAACACAAACTAGAGGCCCAAATAGGTCAGAAACCAACTTGTCTCTGGAATTTTCTCTGAACCTATACTATATCTTTTTACATAATTTATTTATGTCTTGGGCTAGAAACTAGTATTTTGGCTGGAAAAATATTCTTAGTTTAATGAAATTAAAAGTAGTTTTGGAACTATAGTACTCAATTTTAAGAACAAAAAGTAAAAGCACTGTTCAAAAAAAAAACTGAAAAGAATTCAGATGTGTGTTGTTATTTTCCTTCTGTTTAGTCTGTTAACTGTTGGCTCTCAGAGTAGAATTGTGTTAAGAATCTAAGGTCAGTAGAAGCAGAGCTGCTGCTTCTTTCAAGGTAGTGTCTCATGAGAAAATGTTTCCTCCTTCCAGGAATCAGTAGCGACAGTGATATTGAATGTGACACTGAGAATGAGGAGCAAGAGGAACACCCCAACATGGCTGGGTTTAATGACCCTTTCATGGCACAGCCCCCGGATGAAGGTGCAGCACGTGGTGTCCTTTTAGAGCTTAACAAAACCATCGCTGCCATCACCTTTTCCTCTTCTTCTGCTGCTTCTGCTTGCCTGCTCTGCTGCTTTTCCTTCTTCTTTTGTTTTAAATTACTGTCATTTGTGACACATCATTCTTTGGTTAACCATATGGTGAGTATTGAGGAAAATGAGTAGCTACTACTTGGCTTGCATGGTGAGATACTTTATGATTCCTGCTTCCTGGGTACAGTGAAGTGCCCCAACCTGCTTTTTTTTTTTTTTTTTAATAGCCTGTGGCCTGACAACAGCTTTAAATTGTAATGAACTAGTAAAACCAAAGGATCAGAGAACTTTGATTGGAGACCGTTTCTGGCTTCAACAGTACTGTTTAACCTGTTACCAAAACCAGCTCCTGGCTATGGGGAAATTTGACTTTTTCCTCTTCTATAACGTCCTAGGCTTGAACTCAGGGACTGAGCGCTATCCCTATGCCTCTTCATGCTCAATGCTAGTGCTTCACTACTTGAGCTACAGCTCCCATTCCAGCTTTTTCTGAGTAATTTGTTGGAGATAACAGTCTGGCAGACTTTTCTGCTAGGGCTGGCTTCAAACTGATCCTCAGATCTCAGCCTCTTGAGTAGCTAGGATTATAAGTGTGAACTACTGTTTCTTGACTCTGTAATTTTTTTAAACTAGTTTTTTCTGTCTTATTAGAAATGTATACATATTATGAAATCATTTTTATTTTCCTTTCCCTAAAATAAATCATAAAAAATTCACCATAGAAACCTGTTAATACTTTATTTTGTTTTTATTAACATTCCTTTTACCTAAATGAAGTTGCTGGGTTTTGTGGGTTTTTTTTTTTTTTGCCAGTCCTGGGGCTTGAACTCAAGGTCTGGGTACTATCCTTGAGCTTTTGCTCAAGGCTAGCACTCTACCACTTGAGCCACAGTGTCACTTCCATCTTTTTCTGTTTATGTGATACTGTGGACTTCATGAATGCTAGGCAAGCACTTTACCACTGAGCCACATTCCCAGCCCCTGTTTTTTTGCTTTTGATTTTATTTATTTATTTGTTTATTTATTTATTTATTTTGGGTTAGTCCTGGGGCTTGAACTTGGCCTGGGCACTGTCCCTGAGCTCTTCAGTTCAAGGCTAGTGCTCTACCACTTGAGCCACAGTGCCACTTTTGGGTTTCTGGTGGTTAATTGGAGATGAGAGTCTCATGAACGTTCCTGCCCAGGCTGGTTTTGAACTGTGATCCTCAGATCTCAGCCTCCTGAATAGCTAGGATTACAGGCGTGAGCCACTGGCGTCCCGTTTATAAAAATTTTTATGGCAAGCTAGTGGTCTGTCATATGAACATATCATAACTATATCACTGAGATGTGGATTTCTTTGTTTTTTTGTGACAGCCCTTGGGATTGAACTCTGGGCCTGGGTGCTGTCCCTAAGCTTTTTTTTTTTTTTTGGGTCCGGTCGTGGGGCCTGAACTCTGGGCCTGGGCACTGTCCCTGAGCTCTTCAGCTCAAGGCTAGCACTCTACCACCTGAGCCACAGCGTCACTTCCGGCTTTTTCCTTTTTGCTTATGTGGTGCTGAGGAATCGAACCCAGAGCTTCATGCATGCAAGGCAAGCGCTCTACCACTGAGCCACCTTCCCAGCCCCCCTAAGCTTTTTTGTTCAAGCCAAGCACAGAGTCACAGCTCTACTCCCGGCTTTTTGATGACTAATCGTAAATAAGGGTCTCATGGACCTTCCTCTCAGGCTGGCTTCAAGCTGTGATCCTCATATCTTAGCTTCCTGAGATATGATTCTTTTTTTTCTTTCTTTCTTTCTTATTTATTTATTGTCGGTTGTGGGGCTCGGGTGTTGTCCCTTAACTCTTCAGCTCAAGGCTCTACCACTTGAGCTACAGCACCATTTCTGGCTTTTTCTGCTTATGTGGTGCTGAGGAATTGAATCTAGGCCTCATGCATGCAATGCAAGCACTCTACCACTGAACCTCCTTCCCAGCCCCTGAGATGTGAATATCTAAAGTACCTTTCATGAAACAATGAAAAGGTGTAATATAATTTTAGTGAAATACTTGAAGTATACAGGGTCCTTAATAATATATCTGAATATTTCTGCAAAATTTCCTGGAATGACCGCATTGGCAGGTTTATGCTAGTTGTTAACTTTGTCTTTTACATATTTCCAGTACTCTAGTTTGTTTTTCCATTCAGAGGCAAGTATTTGGTGATTTGTAAGTATGAAGGCATCATTAGTATTCTCTCTGCTTCTACAAGGGCCAGTTACTCTGTATACTGGTAGGCATTGTGATGTTGGCTTTGAGACCTGTGGTATGCTTGCAGAATCTGAGTCTTGAGACTTTATCATAGTTGTTATGTCTTCCTTCTGCTGCCTCACCATGGCCGCCAGAGGACAGAGTATGACAGTACCTCCCATCTTCCCACTGCAGGGCCTGCTGTACATTTTGTGTTCTCTCCTGTCCTGTTTCTCTGTGTTCACATCTGATGCAGATCACACATTTCTGAAGATAGATTTGTTCAAAGACTTGGGAAAGAAAATTCACCTTTTAATATTTTGAAATTTTTTATCTTTAATTTTTTTCCCTTAGACACGCATTCCAGTTTTCCTGAGGGTGAACAAATAGACCCTGAAACTCTCCACTTCAGCACTGATGAAAACAGTGGAAGGTAATTGCAGATCAAGAGAACCGAGTTACAAGCTTCTTTGATTGTGAACTTTGTGTAGTTGGTGCTCAGTGTCATCATCAGACAGATATCAAATATAATATCAGTTTTACATCTCTACCTAAAATAGTCAGAAACTTAGAAACAAGCACAGTTATATATGACAGCAGAAAATTGGGGAAAATTAATCGGATGAGAAGAATTTTATTATTATCAAATAGCACTATTATCCTTAATTAATTTAGTACAGTAATAAAAGGCAGTCTTTGTCCTGTAACAGGTCAAATAAGTGCCAGCAAATGTAGAAACATGCATGCTCCCTGTCACTTGTCATTGGTGCTCTTCGCTCTTTGGCTAGATACTAAGGTATAAGTGATCAATTTTCTGTTTTGGTTTTTAATCAGTGTATAGCTAGTGAACAGAAAGATTACTTAAGAGTAGATTCTGTCCTTTAGACACTTGATATGAATAATTGAGGCACTATAGACTTAATCTCCAATTACATTTGGATTAATTTAATGGGAGTTGTTTTATTCCTGGTCATGTGGACATATTTCAGAACATTTTAAAGGGTTTTCATTTTTTCTTTATCTTACCATCCAACTATAATGCAACAAATACTTTTAACATTCTTAATTTCAGTGTCAGTACATTTAAAGATTCATGCATATTACACAAATATGCAAGTATAACTATGTATAAGGGTTTTACGAATATGCAAGTGTACTATATACAAGAGTTTCTTTCATACTCATAATGAATCCCAAACTTAAAATAGTTGCCAAACTTTGCTGTTGTGCTCCTGCATTTGTGTTTGAGCTGCTATGTATTTGTGAAAATTATACTAAACATTGGCCAAGAGACTATTGAAAAAGCATGAATAAACTGTACATGGGAGAGACATCTCACTGGCTTATATTTTGCCTAATATTGTTCACTTTTCCATGTCTAATATCATCTTGAATGCTGTGACTTATAGTTTACTTTTTTCAAATTAGTTTGCACTTTTTGTTAATAAAATTAACTTGAGAAAATGTGCCTCTGCGGTTTATTAAAAAGTGGGAGCAGAAACCCATTTTTGTTTTCTCTTATAGCTGGTCTGCAGTATAGACAAGATCATATTGTGAAGAAGAGTGATGACAATTTCTATTCTAGTTGTTCTATAATTATAACCTTAAAGGACCTAAAAGATTTCTTCATACATAATAGTGTTTAGTAACAGTGTCTTTGAAAAATGATTCTTTACCCCAGTTCCTTGTTATCTTACATACCATGTCTGTGTGTGTTTTTGGTTTTTTTTTTTAAGATGACTGGGTGTTGTGAACTCAGGGCCTTGCATATGTCAGGCAGGTGTTGTCTTTGAGCCATTGCCCCAGCAGTACCCAGCATCTCAGTCATGCCAGGGACACTAGTGCTTTCTTATCCTTGATGTATCTGCCTTCATGGGCATACTAGGGTTTAAAAAGCAGTGAGGGAGGGCCAGGCCATAGGATAAAAATCTCTTGACCTCCTTTGTGGCCCATCTTCTTGAGTGTACTCATAGGCCTTCTCCCCCCATCCCCTTTTTTTAAACTTTTCCTTTTGCTGAAGAGCAAGATTTCCACTAGTCATTTTGTTACCTCACCTCACTATGTTTCTTGGTTTTGTTTTTGTTTTAATCTCAAATTTCTGAGAACACCTCCTGCATAATGGATTTCTCTTAGGTCTAAAGTTGTAGTAATGCTTATATTGTGCATAAGCATATTGTTTCTGGACATCAGTAATCACTTGGTTTATTAAATCCTTATAGGATGGATGATGGAATATTTTCCCCATTTGATAGAAGAATCCAAAGTTTGGGAAGGAGGATTGGGTGATAAAGATTTGAAATAGTACCTTTACCAGTTCATCACACTTGAATCACAACCGGTGTTCTAATATCTAGTAATCTAAAACTTAAAAGATTGCCTTTTTTTTTTTTCTTCTCTTTTTTGTATGTGGGGGCACAGTACCAGTGTTGGAATTCAGGGCCTCATGCTCTCATTGGATGTCTTGCTCATGGCTACCACTTGAGCTATGCCTCCAGTCCAGCATTTTGCTGGTTACTTGGAGGTAGAGTTCACTGGAAATTACTACCCAGGCTGATTTTGGACCTCAGTCATCCAGATTTCAACCTCCTAAGTAGCTAAAATTATAGGCACCAACTAAATTGTTGTTTCTTACTATTTTGAGATAAGTAGATATTTATTAGAGTTGGAAAATTTTTGAGTCCCTGTACATTTTTTGTCTTCTCTTTAATACTTTACATATAGAGGTTAGTCTTGGCTATAGTATTGTTAGTAACTATAGCATGTCTTTAGATTTTATTGATTATTACACTAATGTCCTTATTCTGCTCTAAATTACACGATCTCGATAGTCCAGTTCATTATCATGTTTCTCTTAGTGTCCGCTAGGCTATGAGAGTTCCTAAGTTTTCCTTTTCTTTAATAACCTTGTTCTCCCCCACCACCACCACCCCAATCTCAAATCTCAATCTTCCACAAAGTTAGGCTTACAGGCATGTGCCCTCCAATGCTTTTTTCTTTTTTAATTGCTATGCTTTGTCTGGAAAGATACTACAGAGGTAGTGTGCCCTCTTTACTGCATCATGACATGGGGTATATGAATGATGTTGAAACCTACTGTTGGTGAAGTATTAATCAGATTGCTTGATTGAGGAGTGGTCTGCCAGAGTTCCCAAATATAAATTTATTGATTTTCCCTTTATAACTATGAAAGATTTGAGACAGATTCTTTGAGACTACATGTACTCTGTTTCTTCTGAGGTCTAATTTTAGCACTTGTTATTGGATCTTGCCATTATTTTCTTTTTATAAGCAGGATCATTGTAACATTTCCACGTGTATAAACAGTGTGTCTTGATCAGTTTCATTTGTCATTCTCCTCATACCCTTCTCACCCTTTTAAAACAAGTTTATGAAGTTTCATTGTTCTGTTTTCATTTGGACAAATAAACTTACATCAGTGCTATTCTTCCTCTGTGTTCCCCTTCTTCCCTTCTGGTAGTGTGCCCACCTCCAGGCCTATTTTAATTCCATGTCATTCATTTTTTTCTTTTTCTTTTTAGTGTGTATTATGGTACCAAAAGGTTTTATGTAGTATTGCAGGTGTGCATGTTATGATGTTTTGCTCAGAAACCCATTATTGCTATGGTATTCTGAGGGAAGTTTTCTAGTTTCCTATTTCCTTCTCTCTCTTTTTCCTTTTACTCTGTGTGTGTGTGTGTTTGAACTCTCTTGCCTTGCTCAAGGGAAGTACTGTACCTTTTGAACCACAGTGCCACTTCCAGTTTTCTGGTGGTTTATTGGAGATAAGAGTTTCACAGACTTTCCTACCCAGGTTGGCTTTGAATCATGATCCTCAGATCTCAGCCTCCTGAGTAGCTAGCATTACAAGCATGAGCCACCAATGCCGGACTCCTCTCTTACTCTTATTAGGAAATGGACAAAAATTGGAGGGGCTGGGATTGTGGCTTAGTGATAGAGTGCTTGCCCAGCATGCATGAAGCCCTGGATTTGATTCCTTAGTACCACATAAATAGAAAAAGCTGGAAGTGGCGCTGTGGCTCAAGTGGTAGAGCATTTGCCATGAGCACAGAGAAGCTCAAGGACAGTGCCCAGGCCCTGAGTTCAAGCCCCAGGACCAGAAAAAAAAAATTTTAGAGTGTTAGTATGCTTGTTACTAGAATGTGCTGCTTCCAAGCCTGCTCAGTAGCTAGAACAGGAAATACATGCATGCTTACTATAATACACTTGTAGGTGTTTCCGCATATGTGTAAAATTTTTCATTTTATTATTATTATTTTTTTTGGTTCCGGTCGTGGGGCCTGAACTCTGGGCCTGAGTGCTGTCCTTCAGCTCTTCAGCTCAAGGCTAGCGTGCTACCACTTGAGCCACAGCACTACTTCCGGCTTTTTTCTTTGTGCTTATGTGGTGCTGAGGAATCGAACCCAGGGCCTCAGGCATGCAAGGCAAGCACTCTACCACTGAGCCACCTTCCCAGCCCCCTTATGTGTAAAATTTTTTTAAAAATCTGAATTTGTGTTGATAATTATAATACCCATCCAGACCCACAGGGCTCATTCTAGCCTTCCTTCTATTTACAGGTGCACATTGTGGCTCTCATTAGCTACAGTGTGTTTATTTGCTCTTTCAACCATAATACACAAATCAAGAAGCTTCAGAACCCTCACTGTGCCTCCCCCACCCCCCCAAAAAAAGTTTATTATTTATAATATACTGCTTTTGCCTTTTTTTTTCTTGCTAGTCCTGAGGCTTGAACTCAGGGCCTAGGCACAGTCCCTAAGCTTCTTTTGCTCAAGGCTAGTACCACTTGAGCCACAGCGCCACTTCCAGCTTTTTCTGTTTATGTGGTACTGAGGAATTGAGCCCCAACTTTATGCAAGTACTCTACCACTAAGCTACATTCTCAACCCTACCTCCTTCCATCCTTCCTTCCTTTTCTTTCTTTCTTTTCTTTCCTTCCTTCCTTCCTTCCTTCCTTCCTTCCTTCCTTCCTTCCTTCCTTCCTTCCTTCCTTCCTTCCTTTCTTTTCTTTCTTTCTTTCTTTCTCGAGGTTTCCATATATTTCCCAGAATGGAAATACCTCAAAATACCTGGTATCAAGCAATTCTGCCTGGGCCTTCCAGATAGCTCATACTACAGGTGCTTACCACTGTGACCAGCACAGGTATTTCTTTGAAGGGGGAGCTTGTTTCTTGGGGGAAGGTAGTACTAGGATTTGGTCTCAGGGTCTCATGCTTATCACTGACTTATTGATCCATACCTCCAACCCAGCTCTTTGCCCATTATTTTTGGAGATGGAGTCTCACAGCCTTTCAGGAGGCTAGTGTCAAACAGTAGTCCTCTAAATCTTAGCCTCCTGAATAGCTACAATTACGGCTTTGAGCCATTAGCTCCTGATTAGTGTACAGATCTTGTCATCTGTCGTTTCAGTATGTCAAAGTGCCTTTTCAAAAGTTATTTTACTTCTTTAGATTCAAAAGTGCATTACTTTCTTATCCTCATTGTGATTATATGATTCATTTGTAATACAGTTAGATTCATCATTATCGTCTGCATTCTGTCCTCCTACACACATCCTGATTGATTTTTTTAATTTACATGCATTAAAATTCAGTCCTCGGGCATACAGTTCTGTGGATTTTAACAAATGTCATGTATCTACCAACATAATACTACACAGAGCATTTCACCCTAAAAATTCCCTTGTGATGGTCCTCTGCACATAAACTCTCCCAAAGTCCTGGCTACCATTGCTTTGTTCTTTGTCCTTTTAGTTTTCACTTTTTTATATAGTAGGAGAGTTATGTTTTTGCATGCTAGCTTATTTTTGGTTTTGTTTTTGGTCAGTCGTGGGGCTTGAACTCTGGGCTTGGGTGCTGTCCCTGTGCTCTTCAGCTTAAATTGTTTTTGCAATACTATGGATTGAATTTAGCCTTGCATTTGGTAGGCGAGCCCTCTACCACTTGGGCCTCACTGCCAGTCAGTTTTGACTTTTCTAGAGAAACATACTTAGAAATACATGATATACAGTCTTCCACTTAGATGTAATTAACTCTTACCATCTTGTGTGAATCAGTATTTTATCTCTTTTTAATTGCTAAGTCAGTATTTTCATGTGAAGGATATTGGGGTTATTTCTGATTTAGGATGATTATAAACTTTACAAACCTGTGTGTGTGTGTGTGTGTGTGTGTGTGTGTGCGCGCGCGCGCGTGCGCGTGCACTTGTAGTTTGGGCTAGTCTGGAATTCCACTGTCTAATCTTAGGTTGGCCTTAAACTCCCATTCCTCCTGCTTCTGCCTCTCATGCTGAGATTTTTTTTTTTTTTTTTGTGGGCTGTAAGTCTTGAACTCTGGGCTTGGGCACTATCCCTTAGCTCTTCAGCTCAAGGTAAGGGCTCTACCACTTGAGCTACAGCACCACTTCCACTTTTCTAGTGGTTTATTGGAGATAAGAGTCTCACGGACTTTTCTGCCCGGGCTGGCTTTGAACCGTGATCCTCAGATCTCAGCCTCCTGAGTAGCTAGGATTACAGGCGTGAGCCACCGGCTCCTGTCTTCATGCTGAGATTTCATGTTCGCAGCTATACACAGCTGTATGTAGATTTTTTTTTTTTTTTTTTTTTTGTCGGTCGTGGGGCTTGAACTCTGGGCCTGGTCGCTGTCCTTCAGCTCTTCAGCTCAAGGCGAGCACTCTACCACTTGAGTTACAGCGCCACTTCCGGTTTTCTGGTGGTTTATTGGAGATAAGAGTCTCACAGTCTTTCCTGCCCGGGCTGGCTTTGAACCGTGATCCTCAGATCTCAGCCTCCTGAGTAGCTAGGATTACAGGCGTGAGCCACCAGCGCCCGGCTGTATGTAGATTTTTAAGTGAGCCTAAGTTTTCATTCTCTAGGGTACTGTATGTCTGTGTATTGGATTGTGAAGAATGCTACATAAAATTTGCTGGTCTCTCTTCCCAGGAAGTAAGTAGTCTCTAAATTTTGGATATTGCTGAGTTGACAAGAATTACTTATGCTGAGCACTGCAATAAGATGGCTCAGGATAGGGACTGCCATACCAGAAAGGTCTAAAGATGACTTGAGGGTGAGGCTCAAGGCCATGTGATGACCACCACTTGATGAAATTATAATGAAAAAGTAGACACTGAAGCCTGAGGAGGCTTCTTGACTGGGAGCAACTTGACTAAGGAAAAGGAACTTTCACATTTGTAACCCTGTGTGGGTTCTCCCTTTGGCCTTTTTTCATCCAATAAAACTGTAATTATAACTAAAATGTTTTTCTAAGTTCTTTGCCTTGCACTATGAATTATCAAATCAAACCAGCCTACTAGCCCCAAGGAAGAGTTACTTGGGGCCCCTGTATACAACAGCTGTTGTATACAACTGTCTCTCAGAGGTTGTGAATGGCAGCTCATGCCTATAATCCTAAATACTCAAGAGGTAGAGCTGGAAAGATGGCAATTCAATTCTTGCCTGGGCAAAAAGTTCTTGAGACTCCAAAGGTGTGTGTCATCCCTACAGTGGGGGAAGTGCCAATTGTGATTCAGGCCAGCCCAGGCATAAGGGTAAGATCCTGAAAGACAGAAAAAGGGACAGGATGTGGTCCAAGAGTAGAGGGCCTGCCTAGTAAGTTCAAAATCTAGTACTGCACCCCTCACCCCCCAAAAAAAAACCTCAGGCTGAGGGTTTGTGTTGGAGGTAGACTTTCGGGGAGGGGGGGCCGGGGTACTGGGCTTCAACTCAGGGCCTCAGCTTTTTTGCTCATAGCTGATACTTTGCCCCTTGAGCCACACCTCCTCCTCTGGCTTTTTGGTGGTTTATTGGAAAGAAGAGTTCAAACCTTAATTCTCAGATCTCAGCCTCTTGAGTAGCTAGGATTATAGACACAAGCCGCTAGAACCTGGCTAATTAGCGGTAGTTCTTGCCTAGTCCTAACGAACTAGTTGACCATCCTTAACAACAACAGAGAAATAAAAGCATCTCAATTCCAAAATCTTTGTTATATCTGAACCTAATTCTGATAATTCATCTCTTTAGTGTTCTTTTTCTTGCCTTTGTAGGTCTGTCTATATTTTGTTTTGAAAAAAAAAATGTCAAATAGAACAGTGGAGAGGTGAATAGATACTTAAGCCTGAAAGTGAGCAGACCTTTTTTGTTAATGCCAGTGATGAATTTATTGCTTTTCTCACTAATAAATGCCACATTTTAAGAGGAAAAAATAGTTTATCACTTCCATTATAGACACATATAATAATGCTGATGACTATGACAATTTTCAGAGATTGAGGTAAAATTGCAGTGAAATCATACTTTGGAAGGGTATTTCCCATTTGCTGATTAAGAAAAGATGAGATTCCTACTCTTTTGTTTATGTCCTAGGAAAATGAGTCTTGAATGGCTATGACTCATTCCCATTTGGAAAACTCAAAGCTGTTCTGGGGGAAAAAATCCTACTAAATCAATCATAGCCAAAAATAACAATATACCTACATGATTTAGAAGATTGGAAAATGATAAATTAGAGTTCTAGAGTTTGTTCATTACATACATTCTTCCCTACCATCATTCACCAATCAAAATCCAAAGCAAACATTCATATACAGATTTATCACTTTTAATGTTTTGAGAATATTTTTCAAATCAGAAATGTGTGATTAGAGGTAATTTATTGGTACATTCATTGAATGATGTATCTGAAAAATATGACATCTTAGAAACTGCTGATTACACACATGTGATAAACAAATCCTAGCTTACTGTTTAAAAAAGGCATAAACTTAGTTTCTTTGCATGATATTAGAAATTGTTTGAATACAAATTCACAAGCTACATCAGTTTTTTGGCATTAATTTATCAAGTACTCCTGAGGTCAGGTTCTTTTTTTTTTTGTCAGTAATGGAGCTCAAACTCAGGGCTGGGCACTGTCCCTGAGCTTTTTTTGCTCAAGCCTAATGCTCTACCACTTTGAGCCACAGTACCACTTGGGGTTTTCTGGTGGTTAATTGGAGATGAATCTCATGGACTTTGTTACCTGGGCTGGCTTTGAACTTTGATTCTCAGATCTCAGCCTCCTGGGTAGGTAGGATTACAGATGTGAGCTACCAATGCATGGCACAAACACAGATTTTTTTTTCCAATTTATTATTATTTCAAATACTTAAGGTGTTTTGATTTAACATACCCATTTTGTATACAATGAATCTTAATCAGTGTTAACCTCTCCTATCATTTTTTTCCTCCACTCTCATCCAATCCCATTCCCACCCATCTCTTCAAGTTTCCTAGTTCCATTTTCATGTATGTACATTGAATTTTATGCCTGTAAATATGCCCACCATTCCACTCGGCATTCATCAGCCTTTCCCTCTCCTTTGATCATACTTTGTCACTTTAATTGGTTACATGTAGATGGTCTTGGAGGTGTTTCATGTATGTTTATATTTTAGTGCTAACTTTGGTTACATGTAGATGGTCTTGGATGTGTTTCATGTATGTTTATATTTTAGTGCTAACTTCTACAAATGAGAGAAAATTATATGCTCTTTCAAAATATGTGCTGACTGATTTCACTCAGTATACTTTGTCCAGGTCCATCCATTTCCCTGCATATGATGTATTATTCTTTTGGATGGAAGAATAAGTTTCATCTATCTACACACATCCACATTGTTTTAATTGATTCATCAGCTGTAGGGCATCTTGGCTATTTTCATAACTTGACTATTGTGAATAGTGCTGCCATAGACATGGTTATGCAGGTACCTTTATTGTATCTTTATTCATAATCTTTTCGATTAATGCCTGATGGTATCACTGTAGATCTATAGTTAGTGTTTTAATCAGTCTCCATACTGACTTGCATAATGGCCACACTATTTTGTATTCCTACCAATAGTGTAATAAGGTTCCTTTTCCCCACGTCCTCAACAGCATTTGTTCATGTTCTTTTTTTTTTTCCAGCCAGTCCTGGGACTTGAGCTCTGGGCCTGGGCGCTGTCCCTGAGCAATTTTTGCTCACAGCTAGCGCTCTACCACTTGAGTCACACTGCCACTTCTGGCTTTTTCTGTTTATGGGGTATTGAGGAATCGACCCTAGGGCTTCATGCATGCTAGGCAAGCGCTCTACCACTAAGGCACATTCCTAACCCCTGTTCATGTTTTTAATGGCGGCCATTCTGACTGGAGCTGGAATCTCAGTGTTTTTGACTTGCATTTCCTTTATGGCTAGGGATCTTGAATGTTCCTTCATATATTTTTTGGCCATTTGTATTTCTTCTGAGAAATGTTCATTTGGATCCTTTACCTATTAATGAGTCATGTGATACTTTGGAGGTATTGGGGTTGGGGGGCGGGTTGAGCTTCTTGCATATTTTGGTAATCAGATGGTTGCTAGATAATAGCTAGCAAAAATCTCCTATTCTGTAGGCTTTTTAGCTTAGGGATTAAATTTTACCATGCTTTTTTTTTTCTGTGATTAATTGGAGATGAGTCTAACAGACTTTACTGTCCAGGCTGGCTTTGAACTGCAGTCCTCAGATCTCAGCCTCCTGAGTAGCTAGGATTACAGGTGTGAGCCACCAGCACCTGACTCACATTGTTGTTTTTGTTCTTTCTTTTTTGGTACTGGGGATTGTGAACCCAGAATGTTGCATTTGTGAGGCAAGCACTTTGCCACTGAACTGCATCTCAGCTCCTGCAGAAGGTTTTTTTTTTTTTTTTTAATCAGTCGAGCTTGAACTCTGGGCCTGAGAGCTATTCCTGAGCTTTTCAGCTCAAGGAAGCACTCTACCACTTGAGCCACAGTGCTACTTCCCTTCCAGTTTTCTGGTGGTTAATTGGAGATAAGAGTCTCAAGGCCTTCCCTGCCTGGGCTGACTTTGAATGGCGATCTTCAGATCTCAGCCTCCTGAGTAGCTAAGATTACAGGCATGAGCCACCGGTGCCTGGCTGCAGAAGCTTTTTAACTTGATGTAATCCTATACATCAATTCTCCTATTTACTGAGCTTCTGGAATTCCATTCAGGAAGTTCTGCCTATACCAATAAGTGACAGTTTCCCATACTCTCTCATATAGTAGTTTCAAGGTTTTGGTTGCGGTTTTTGATCCACTTTGAATTGATATTAGTACAAAGTAAAAGATAAGTTCTGTTCCATTTTCTGCATGTGGATATCCAGTTTTCCTAGCACCATTGGTCAAAGAGACGTCCTAACATGTATTTTTAGCTCCAATATAAAAAAATCACATGACTATAGATCTAGGCCTTCTAGTCTGTTACATTGGTCTTTAGGTGTGTTTTTATACCCATACCAAGATAATTTTTAAAAACTGTTTCTCTGAAGTCTGCTATCTGTCTTTGTCTGTCCCTGTCTCCCCTTTCCCCTCCCCCCAAGCTAGTACTGGGGCTTGAACTCAGAGTTTTGGGCTCTGATTTTTTTCTCAAGGCTAGTGCTCTTTTCACTTGCATCGCAACCCTACTGCCAGCCTGTAGGTTGTTAATTGGAAATAAGACTTTATTGCCTAGGCTAATTTTGAACCATCCTTAGATCTCAGTCTCCTGAGTAACTGGGATTATAGGTGTGAGGCACCAGGAAAGTCTGTGAGACTCTTATCTCCAGTTAATCACCAAAAAAGCTGTGGCTCAAGTAGTAGCCAGTCTTGAGTGAAAAAAAAAATGTAGGGGACAGAGTACCCAGGCTCTGATTAAAGCCCTAGTACTGAAAAAACACACACACATACCCATACACAAAGAGCCCACACACAATTATTTTGGCTGTTTTCAGGGCCTTTCATGCTTGATATGAAATTTTGAATCCCTGGGAAGAATGACTAGAACTTTGATGATACTGCATTAAATTTATAGATCATCTTTGGCATTATGGTCATTCTTATGGTATTCTGCCAACCCATAAATATGAGGTCTTCAGTTTTTTCAGGTTTTATAGTTTTCACTAAAGAAGTCATTTGCATCCCTGATTAGGTTTATTCCTAGGTTTTATTTTGTTCTTAAGTTATTTTGAATGGAGTTGTCCTAATTTTTCTCTCTACCTGCTCGCTGGCATACAGAAAAGCCACTGAGTTTTGTGTGTTAATATCCTGTACTTTGCTGAAGGTGCTTTTTAGCTCTAGGTGTTTGGGGAAGAATCTTTAGGGTTCTTTAGATATAGGATCATATAGGATCATTGGTAGTTTGACTTTTTCTTCCCCCTTTTGAAGCCTTTACTTACCTTATTGCTCTGAGTAGGAGTTCCAGTATTATCATAAATAAGTGGAGAGAGCAAACATTCTTATTTGCTTCCTGATTTAAAAAGGATGGTTACAGTCTTGAAATGTGGCTTGGTGGTAAAGTGCTTGCCTAGCATGCATGAAGCCCTGGGTTCGATTCCTCAGTACCACATAAATAGAAAAGGCTGGAAGTGGCACTGTGGCACAAGTAGTAGAGATCTAGCTTTGAGCAAAAGAATCTCAGAGATGGGGCTAGGAAGGTACCTCAGTGGTAGAGCGCTTGCCTTGCATGCCTGAGGCCCTGGGTTCGATTCCTCAGCACCACATAAGCAAAAAGAAAAAAGCCGGAAGTGGCGCTGTGGCTCAAGTGGTAGAGCGCTAGCCTTGAGCTGAAGAGCTGAGGGACAGCGCCCAGGCCCAGAGTTCAGTCCCCATGACCGGACCCAAAAAAAAAAGAAAAAAAAAAAAAAAAAAAAAGAATCTCAGAGATAAGGTCCTGAGTTTAAGCTCCAGGACTGATGCAATAAATTAAAAAGGATGGTTTCAGCTTTTCTCTATTTAGTATGAGTTGGTTATAGGTTTGTCATATATAGCCATTATTAAGTTGAGGAATGATCCTTCTGTTCTTAGCTTCTTAGAGTTTTTATCATTTTAAAAGGAAGTTGGATTTTGTCAAAAGCTCTATTTTTTTGGTGGGGGGGGTGGGGTGTGGGGCTTCAGCTCTGGGCCTGGGCGCTGTCCCTGAGCTCTTCAGCTCAAGGCTAGTGCTCTACCAGTTGAGCCACAGCTCCATTTCCAGTTTTCTGGTGTTTTAGTGGAGATAGGAGTCTCACGGTCTTTCTTGCCAGAGCTGGCTTTGAACTGTGATCCTCAGATCTCAGCCTCCTGAGTAGCTAGGATTACAGGCGTGAGCCTCTGGCGCCTACCTTGTCAAAAGCTTTTTCTGCATCTGTTGTGATTCTTGTCCTTGATTCTGTTTATGTGTTGTATTGTTTGTTGATTTACGAATACTGAACAGCCATACATACCTATGATGAAACCAACTTGATCTCATGGTGTATGATTTTTTAAATTCATGGTTGAATTGGGTTATCAAGTATTTTATTGCATTTTGTGTATGCTTCCATACACAAAAATTCTGGTCTGTAGTTTACTTTGTTGTGACTCTGGTTCAGGGATGAGTATAATTCCGGCTTCATAAAATTGGAGTAGTGATCCTTGCTTCTATATATCATGGAAAAGTTTGAGGAATATTGTTCTTTTTTTGTTTTGTTTGTTTACTCTGGGCCTGGGCGCTGTCCCTCAGTTCTTCAGCTCAAGGCTAGCGCTCTACCACTTGAGCCACAGCGCCACTTCTGGCTTTTTTCTTTTTGCTTATGTGGTGCTGAGGAATCGAACCCAGGACCTCATGCATGCAAGGCAAGTGCTCTACCACTGAGCCACCTTCCCAGCCCCTATTGTTGATTTTTATAGACTTTCTAGAATTTGTGAATCCATTGGGTCCTGGGCTTTTTTGTTGCTGTTGTTAGGAGATTCTTTTTTTTTTCTTTTTGTGCCAGTGTTAGGGCATGGACTCAGGTCCTGTGTGCTGTCCATTAGCTTTTTTCCTCAAGACTAGGGCTCTGCCACATAAGCCACAACTCCATTTCTGACTTTTTGATAGTTAGAGATAAGAGTTTCATGGATTTCCCTGCCCAGGCTGGCTTTGAATCGCAATCCTTGTATCTCAGCCTCCTAGTAAGCTAGGATTACAGAAGTGAGCCACTGGTGCCTGGCTCTTGGGAGATTCTTTATTGCTGCTTCAGTTTCATTGCTTGTTTCACATCTATTTAAATGCTTTATAATCTCTTGGCGCAAATTTGATAGGTTGAATAATTTGATGGCCCAGCGCCAGGTAACCACACCTGCAATTCTAGCTACTCAAGAGGCTGAGATCTGAGGATCATGGTTCAAAGTCAGCTGGGTGAGGAAAGTCCTGAGACCCTTACCTCCAATAAACCACTCAAAAAACCAGAAGTGGTGCTGTGGCTCAAGTGGTAGAGTGCTAGCCTTGAGCTGAGGGACATTGCCTAGGCCCAGATTTCAAGCCTCACGACTAACAAAAAAAAAAAAATTTGATGTGATGGCACCTTTTAATCCCTAATTTTATTTGAATTATCTTGTTTTAGTCAGATTGTCTAGAGGTTTATCAATGTTATCTTTTTGAAGAACTTTGTGTTTCATTGTTGTTGGGTTTTTTTTCTTTTTTTTAAATTTTTTTTGGGTCCAGTTGTGGGGCCTGAACTCTGGGCCTGGGCGCTGTCCCTCAGCTCTTCAGCTGAAGGCTAGCGCTCTACCACTTGAGCCACAGCGCCACTTCTGGCTTTTTTCTTTTTGCTTATGTGGTGCTGGGGAATCGAACCCAGGGCCTCATGCATTGCAAGGCAAGCACTCTGCCACTGAGCCACCTTCCCAGCCCTTTTTTCTTTTTTTTTTTTTTTTTTTGGTATGGTTTTTCTGAGTTTCCATTTCTGTCCTAATATTTCTTTCCTTCTACTTGCTTTGTGTTTGGTTTTTTCTTGTTTTTCTAAGAGCTTGAGGTGCATTATTTTAGGTTATTTGGTATCTGTTTTGTTCATGTAGGAGCACACTATGAATTTTCCTCTTAGAATTGCCTTTGCTGGGGGCTGGGAAGGTGGCTCAGTGATAGAGTGCTTGCTTTGCATGCATGAGGCCCAGAGTTTGATTCCTCAGTGCCACATAAGCAGAAAAAGCCAGAAGTGATGCTGTGGCTCAAGTGGTTAGAGCACTAGCCTTGAGCTGAAGAGCTGAGGGACAGTGTCCAGGTCCCATGACTGACCAAAAAAAAAAAAAAAGAATTGCCTTTGCTGTATCCAATGGGTGGTGGTAGAAGGTTGTGTTTTCATTTTCATTGGGTTCTAGGAACTGTTGGAATTCCTTTTTTGTTGGTGGTGGTGGTGGTCGTGGGGCTTGAACTCTGGGCTATTCCTGTGCTCTTCAGCCCAAGTGAGCACTCTACCACTTGAGCCACAGTGCCACTTCCAGTTTTCTAGTGGTTAGTTGGAGATAAGAGTCTCATGGACTTTCCTGCTCGGGCTGGCTTTGAACTGCCATCCTCAGATCTCAGCCTGCTGAGTAGCTAGGATTACAGGTGTGAGCCACCGGTGCCCAGCAATTCCTCATTTTTTAATGATTTTTCTCTCTCTCTCTTTTTTTTTTTTTTTTTGTCAGTTGTAGGGCTTGAACTCTGGGCTTGGGCGCTGTCCCTGCGCTCTTCAGCTCAAGGCGAGCGCTCTACCGCTTGAGCCACTACCACTTCTGGTTTTCTAGTGGTTTATTGGAGATAACAGTCTAACCTGCCTGGGCTGGCTTTGAACTGTGATCCTCAGATCTCAGCCTCCTGAGTAGCTAGGATTACAGGCGTGAGCCACCGGTGCCGGCTAATGGTTTTTTCTTCACTGCTAATTTTATTTCACTATGATATGACATGATGCAGGGGATTATTTGTTTTCTTGTATTTGCTGATACTTGCCTTATAATCTAGAATACAGTCTGTTTTGGGTAATGTTCCATGTGTTTCCGAGAAGAATGTACGTTATGCAACTGCTAGATGAAATATTCTGTAGATGTTTGTTAGGTCCAGTTGGTGTATGAGGACATTTAAATCTGAAGTTTGTGAAGTTGGTTGTTTTTGCCTGGATGAACTAACTATCTACTGTTGACAGTAGGGTATTGGAGTCTCCAGCTTATCACTACATTGAGGTCTACATGTACTTTTTTTTTTTTTTTTTGCTAGTCCTGAGTCTTGAACTTAGGGCATGGGCTCTGACCCTGAGTTTCTTTTGCTCCAGGCTAGCATTCTACCACTTGAGCCACAGCACCACTTCAGGCTTTTTCTGTTTATGTGATACTGAGGAATTGAACCCAGGGCTTCATGCATGCTAGGCAAACACTCTACCAATAAGCCACATTACCAGCCCTACATGTACTTTTTTGTTCGTTTGTTTTGTTTTTTTGTCGGTCGTGGGGCTTGAACTCTGGGTCTGGGCGCTGTCCCCCTGCTCTTCCACTCAAGGTGAGCACTCTACCACTTGAGCCACAGCGCCACTTCTGGTTTTCTGGTGGTTAATTGAAGATAAGAGTCTCAAGGACTTTCCTGCCTGGGCTGGCTTTAAACTGTGACCTTCAAATCTCAGCCTCCTGAGTAGCAAGTATTATAGGCGTGAGCCATCGGTAACCAGCTTCTACCTAGATGCCCCAGTATTTTGGTGTATGTTAATTACTGTTATATCTTCTTCAGGGAAAGTTCCCTTTATTAATATGAAGTAACTTTACTCTTCTAATTTAGATTTAAAATTTACTTTGTTGGATATAGCTATACTACTTCTGCTGAGCAGATATTTTACTGCTTAGTCCTTTATTGCAGAAATTGAGTTAAAGGAGTTGTACTTGGTTCAAGGCTTTATTAGTCCTAGTGATTTTAAATTCCTATGACATTGTATATTAATTGTATTACTAATTACCAGAGCAGTATCTCTTCTGACCCTAAGCTTATAATTTCTCTTTGTACTGCATTTCAAATGGGTGTCTGTTTTCTTTTTCCCAATGTTGGAGATCAAACCCAAGATCTCACATCTGTTAGGCAAGCTCTCTGCCACTAAGCTATTTGTCCCTCTCCCAGTAATATTCTTCCATTATTTAAATATTTATTGGTATTGGTATAGGTTGGGGATGCTCATTTCACAGCTAGTTTTAAAGGAACATTCTTGCCAGATGCTGGCGGCTCATGCCTATAATCCTAGCTACTCAGGAGACTGACATCTGAGGATTACCGTCCAAAGACAGTCAGGCAGGAAAGTCCTTGAGACTCCTTGTTTGTTTTTTTTTGGGTCCGGTCATGGGGCCTGAACTCTGGGCCCGGGCGCTGTCCCTCAGCTCTTCAGCTCAAGGCTAGCACTCTACCACTTGAGCCACAGTGCCACTTCCGGCTTTTTTCTTTTTGCCTATGTGGTGCTGAGGAATCAAACCCAGGGCCTCTGGCATGCAAGGCAAGCGCTCTACCACTGAGCCACCTTCCCATCCCCGTCCTTGAGACTCTTTATCTCCAATAAACCACCAGAAAACTTGAAGTGGCGCTGTGGCTCAAGTGGTAAAGCACTTGCTTTGAGCTGAAGAGTTGACTGACAGTGCCCAGGCATAGAGGTCAAGCCGCAGGGTTAGAATTCTTTCCTAATGAATTTCCTCAGCTGCACTATCAACTGTGCAGTTAGAGCAGCGTATTTGTGGCCTTTTCCCATATCCTCTCCATATCCAGGTCTTCCATATAACACCGGTTCTATAGAGATGGGAGATAAACCAATAAGATCTTTTTGTTTTTGTTTTTTTTGGCTGGTCATAGGGCCTCAACTCTGGGCCTGGGCGCTGTCCCTCAGCTCTTCAGCTCAAGGCTATTGCTCTACAGTTGAGCCACAGAACCATTTCCAGCTTTTTCTGCTTATGTGGTGCTGAGGAATCGAACCCAGGGTCTCATGCATGCAAGGCAAGCACTCTACCACTGAGTCACCTTCCCAGTCCTAAGATTTTTTTCAAAATAGTTGTATTTCTTTTTTTGTGTGTCAGTACTTGGTCTTGAACTCAGGACCTCACACTCTGGATTCACTTTTTCACTCAAGTCGGGTGGTCTGTCACTTGAGCCACACTCTACTTCTGGCTTTTTGCTGATTAATTTTAGAGATAAAAGACTCACAGACTTTCTTCCTGGGCTGGCTTCAAACTATATCCTCAGATCTCAGCCTCCTTAATAGCTAGAATTACAGTCATGGGCCTGTAGTACCCAACTGTTGATAAGTTTGTGAGGTATTTCACAGGTTGCTGTACCAGTTGACATTTAATAGGGCTTTTTCCAATCCTTCACCATTCATCACTTTGGTCATTCTTTCCAGTGTCTGCTCACAGCTAGTCAGCCTAGGAAAATAGGAATGGTGTCTCCTATCCCCCTGTAGGAGCTTGCTCTCTCCCATCTTGGATTAGTCTTCAATGTCAGTTTCCTGTCTTTTTTTAAAAGTAATTTGTGGTTGTCTTACTTTGTTGATAAGAGGGAGGCAGAATTCTAGGTCTTCATCTCAGTAGAAAGTGAAATTACTGTTACTTTTTAGTATGTAAAGTGTAGATTTGTTGAATCAAAAACTAATTTCATGGAGTTTTTTGTTGCTTTGATTCAGGGCCTTACTAGGTAGACTAGGCTAGTCTCAAACTTAGGGTTTTCTTGCCTTCACCTACCAATGCTGCATTTATAATAAAACTCATGTTCTCATACCCAGCTTGACAATGAAATTTAAAAATCATAATGCAGAAAGTAATGAACCATGTAAAAAATTTGCCCAAGTTGTTACTTTGAACTTATAAAGGTAATTTACAGAAAGAGCTGGGCAAGGGGCTGGGAAGGTGGCTTAGTGGGAAGGTGGCTCAGTGGTAGAGTGCTTGCCTTGCATGCATGAGGCCCTGGGTTCGATTCCGCAGCACCACATAAGCAGAAAAAGCTGGAAGTGGCGCGGTGGCTCGAGTGGGTAGAGTGCTAGCCTTGTGCTGAAGAGCTGAGGGACAACGCCCAGGCCCAGAGTTCAGGCTGGGGGGGAGGGGGGAAGGAGGTAGATAAAAGATAAAAAGAGCTGGGCATGTAGGCACACAACTAATCCCAGCCACTTGGATCACAAGTTCATAGTGAGACCTGTGTCTCATAAAAAAGTTTGGAAGCCGAGCTGTAATCCTAGCTACTAAGAAGGCTAAGATCTGAGGATCATGGTTCAAAGCCAGCCCGGGGGGAAAAAAGTCTGTGAGACTCTTATCTCCAATTAACCACTAGAAAACAGGAAGTGGCACTGTGGCTCAAGTGGTAGAGCGCTCGCCTTGAGCTGAAGAGTGCAGGGGCAGCGCCCAGGCCCAGAGTTCAAGCCCCACAACCAACCAAAAAAAAAAGTTTGGAAGAAAACTTTGAGTAATTATTCCTCTTTGTATATTCATTTTAATCTTCACATAATAGTTTTAGATTTCCCCATTTCAGTTTCTAAATTCTGCCTAGGGAAGGTTAAGAATAAAAGTACCCACTCTATGGGCTTTTCTTTTTCTAAAAGCTCTCTTTTGTTTGTTTTTTTTTGGTTTTTGTTTTTTTTGCTTGTTTGTTTTTTGCCAGTCCTGGGGCTTGAACTCAGGTCTGAATATTCATGAGCTTCTTGCTCAAGTATAACGCTCTACCAGTTGAGCCACAGTACCACTTCTGTCTTTTTCTGTGTATGTGGTACTGAAGAATCAAACCTAGGACTTCATGCATGCTAGGCAAGCACTCTACTGCTAAACCACACTCCCATCCTGGCTGATACATTTATGGGGAGCATCCATTACTGCTCTGTGGAGCTCTGCAAAGTCAGAATCCTGGCTTCAGGGGCTGCTGCAGGGCAGTTAGTATGAACGGGAAAGATGCCCTCCATGGGCTTGCCTCTCCTTTGGTTCCATGTGACCTGGTGAGTCCATAGCACTGCTTCTGGGCTTAACAGCCCTCCCCTTCCATTCTGTCATAGTTCCCTGTGTGTAACACGTTACTAGTATATTTTCATCTTTGGTTAAACTTAATACTTATTTGGAAAACAATGTCTTTGGATATGGCTCATTCCTGATGGTTTTTCACATTTATTTTCCTTGTTCTAAAGCAGGATGAGAAAAATCAGAACCTGTCTGTACAGGAGGCCCTGTTTTTGTGCCAGGAGGGCAGGGCAATCTTATCAGGAGCTTCCATAACAAGGGATATGTTTACAGTTCAGCATAAGAAGAATGTTAAAATCAACTGTCTGGTATTGTTAATACATAATAGTTTTCTTTTCTTCAGAAAAGAACTTGACTTGAAAAATAATAGTTTTCCTAAAGCTTATTCCTAAGCCAAACAAAATGAGGTTTCCTACAACAGTCGAAGTGCTCTTAGTAATTGCTGTTGCTACTATGTTGGGGCCGGGGGGAGGGTTGGTAGGAACCTGTAGCTCAGTGGTAGAGCAGTTGCTAGCATGCATAAAATCCTATATTCCATCTGTGCACCCCTAACCTAAAAAAGGCAGGTGGCAATCTGGAAATCATTCCAATCTTTTCTCCTTGTAGTACTGGGAATCAAGTCCAGGGTAATGCTAAAAGCCTCTAAGCTATACCTCAGCCCCAAACACCCATTTCTGATTATTTGATCATTTTGATGACTTTCAAAGGACTTTATTGCACTGTGGCTGCATATGGCAGCTCCGGAAAGAGATGTGCCTCTTGAATTAACACCAAACTTGACGGATTTTTTTTCCACATGTAAATAAATACTCTTTAATCAAAATGTTCTATTGTAACATTCCTTGCTTTAGTAAGCCCCTTCAAATATCCATTCAAGATTTCTTTCTGTATATAAAGTCATGATAAGGACTAGTTTGATTTTAGTGAATAAAAGTTTTATTGTAAGTAAGCCAGGAGCTGGTGGTTCATGCCTGTAATCTTAGCTACTCAAGAGGCTGAGATTGGGGGGGGGTCACAGTTCGAAGCCAACCTGGGCAGAAAAAAAATTGTGAAACATCTTCAATTAACCAGCAAAAAGCTGGAAGTGCCAGCCTTGAGTGAAAAAGCTAAGGGACAGTGCCCAGGCTCTGAGCTCCAGCCCCAATGCCAGCACCTGTGTGCGCGCGCACACACACACACACGCACACACACACACATTGTAACTATAAAATTAAAAAGTTAATTGTGAAGGTAATTTCAGTGTAAACTAGATTTGTTTTCCAGGTTAATTCTATTCCCTTAGAATCAAGGGTGGGGAACATCAGGCTTTTGGGCCCGTCATTTGATACTTGACACACAGCGGGCCAGACGTATGTTTGCTGCCACAGCCCTCTGCCTATCTTGGTATTTTTGTATGGCCCTTGAATGAGGTTATAAATATCCACATGGCCCTTGGCAGAAGAAAAGCTTCCGTCTCTGCAAGATGCAGGTGTCTTGCTTAATTGGCTTTACTTCTCTCACATTTTCCTTTCTGTCTCCTCCAGAAACACTTTCAGTGACAACTCATTTTTATTTCTTTCCTTCTGAGACTAAAAGAGGAAAGGTGTGAAAGGGAAAAACTTGATGGTTGGGTAGAGAGTTCTAAGAATGAAGTCTTTGGAAGATTGTATAGTCACCACTCAGTGCTTGGAAGGTCTTGATTCTCTCCTACTTTAGGCTTCTAACCCCTCTACTGTTTCCCTTTTCCCCATTTAAACTGATGGGAGGAAAAGAAAGTGTTTTTACTAGTACTTAGCAAGTTTTTTTCTTTAAATGCTTCTACTTAAAAAGTAACTTCTTGAGACTTTTCACTTCTAAGGGAATCTGCCTAAATTTAATAACTCAAATTTTCTTTAAGAAAAAGACAAATGACCTGTGGTTTTCAATTGCTGGGTTTTATTAAGATATTGGCAAAATTTCAACATACTCCTTACCTGCATAATCAGTTTTAATAAATAAAATATGAAGGATCACTTATGATTACAACTCAACTCAAAAGTGATCTGTAGAGCAGGTTCATAAATTGATAAATTTACTTGGTAAGAAATGATTTCACTTCATTCACTTCACTCCATAGAGAATTCTTTGCAGAGAATTGTCAGGAACAAGAGAAAACGTATCTCACCAAAGAGCACCTAGAGAGGTTTACAATGATGTATTTGGATTAGCTAATACATCAAAGATAAAGTATTTCTTTTTCAAAAAACAACTGCTATGTCAGTCTGGAATTTCCCATCCGATTTCTTATTTTAATTAGTACAGTAGTCTTTGAAATAAAATGCTGCAGGAGGAAGTAACAATTATTTTTCTCAATACAGTACCATTTGTCTGGAAGATAGTTGTGTTATAATACTGGCAGTATCATTTTGTTTTGAAAAATACATCTTTTCACAGGTCAGTACAGAAGAGAAGTTATTTCTTTAAGCATCACATGGTTTTCCAAAATTGAAAAGATGTTTTACTAGTTTTATGTTCCAAAGAAAAATTGTCCCAAACTAAAGTGTGAACAAAACTGTAGTATTCCCTTTTATAGCCTTGCTTTAGATTAAAATGCTTATTGAACAAACAAGTTTAAAAAGCAAAATCAAAATTTAGATCATTTCCTCACAAAACCTCAGCAAGCCTTAGATGGGGAAGGAAGTTCTTGAACCACAGTAGTTTTATCTGTAAACACTGATTTATACTTCATGCATCAGTTTCTTCTGCCATTGGATGTCACACTTCTTACTGGCACAGTGTTCTAACAATGGAATGTGTTTGTCATGAAAATGCAGTGTTGAAAGTATACCACTATAAATGTGGTCAGGATTAGACTCATTGTTGACATTGACATTGTTGACCTTGTCCTTGGAAAAGATATTACTTTCAAGGAGCCTCCTAAATTAAATGCAACAGGAACTTTAATCATATTACTTCAAGGACAATGGATGGCACTTTTAGGTAAAGAAAAGGTATATACATACATGTTTCTATTTGATCTCTAGTACAGACCTCAGTGGCATTAGTAGCCCCAGTATTTGGGGCTGTATCATTGCCTGAGCTCAGATATCCCTCAAAAGTACACATCTAGAAAGTGAAAAACAAAACCTTTAGTGATTGACTCCCTTTGAAACTCACAGTGAATGTACAAAGAGTATTAACTTCAGTTGGTGACTTGAAGTCTGTGTCCCTATCCAAGACTACACTTTCTTGTTTATATTTGTTTTACTATTTCCTAGTCTAACAAAACTTGTTTAGCAGGCAAACAAATTGATGCAGATCATGTTAAATTGAAAAAGGGATTCTGTCACTCTTTAAAGATTGAGTATAGAACTTTCACCACCACTAAATTACACAATGAATAGAGATACAAAACACTTAATTCAGACTATAGCTCAGCATTTACAGTTAATATATATTATATACTTTTATATCTGTCTAATATTTTTACAATCACCACATACACCATCATTAAATAGAAGTTACAGAAATGAGGAGATACCATTAATTAGAGGGTTACTTATTGCTTACGTTAGCAAGCAGCAGATAAGGGCATAGGATTTGAACTTGAGGGAACTACTTTTCTATCACCAGTGGCATTAAGGTATAACACTGCATTTCACAAAGCACTGCTTTTTAAAAAATCTAGTTTATAGAACCAAGAGCAGCATGTATCAGACCAATAACCACTACTTTAATGTGTATCATAGAATTTTAAAGGACTTACCTTACAAATGGTTCCTAACTACCCTACAAATATGCATGTTGTGAACAAATGAATATTTGCTATTTTTTACAATATTGTTTTATTAACTTGACCACACTAGAGCTACTTTTCTCTATTTTCTAGAGAGCTAATGGTATGGAAATAACACTGTTATATAGTCAGACCTACAACCTCCAGACCTTCAGAAATGGATCTGTGTTTTTCCCAGTTTCATCCACTCCTTTTTTTCCCCACTGTAAAAGCCTATTTCGTGAACTTTCACCTTTGTTCTGATCAAAAATAGTACCATCAACCACAGAAAATTAAAATTTACTAAATGTTTGGCTATAAATGTATACCAATATTTTGCTGCCTCTGTTTTCTTGTTCCTTAGATAATTCATTTGAAACTGACACTTGCATCTGATGGGTTGTCAACAAGATCTAGGCTTCAGAAAATGACAGATAAGAGGTTCATATATGGGGTAAAGCCTCAGAATGATGAAAAGTTCTAACACTATATAGTTGGAGCCATGTTTATTCACTTCTTTTCACCCATGTGTCACAAGACTTGAGGGAAAAAGTGACTTCAAGAGAAAAATACTGAAAATCTACTTACATCCAAATTTAAAAAAAAATAAAATTTGTAGATTAACAAATGAATCATTGCTAAAGTGAGGGTTTTTTTTTTAAGTATTTGATGTAACTATACTGGCACCCATAGTGTGTACAGTTATCTGTCTTTAAGATGTGGGGATTTTAGTCTTTATTTGGGTCCAGGGAAGATAAATTGTATTAGCAAGAGCATCTAGCGCCTCCAACTGCATGAGTGATCACTCCAGTAGCTACTCTTGTCTGTTAACATGGCCTGTCCACTGGTGACTCAGGAGAGGGAGTAGGCACAGTGTAACAGGGAGACACTCTTGATTCTCAGATTCAGAGCTGCTTTACTGAATGAATCTGATCATTGGTTTATTTACTCTGCTTAGTTGAAGATATGCCTCTGGCTTTAAACTGCAGAAGTAGAATAAAGTAGAATAAGGACATAATTTTAATGTATCAGCTATAAATAGTGAGAAGTGAGAGGCACAAAACTTATCTCTGCAGTTGCACACAGCAGGACAGTGGCTGCTCCTCCAGTATAACAGACTTTGCTCTTCTTCATATCTGCATTTTCCTTATGTTGTACTATATGCTGCTTGATCTTTAAAAAGTATAAAATATAGAAATGTTACTTAACTTTCTTTTTAAATGGCATTTTGACTCATATTTTGTACCCAACATCATCTCTATTAAACCACTTTTATTCCTGAGATGAAGGTAGGGTAAAAAACACATCATAGATTAAAAACCAGCATACAGTGGTCTCCTAAAATGACAAATAACAAAAAATTCCACCCAAAGCACCATAACAGGCTATAAAACTCAAGTAACTACAGCCCTAGGAAATATATTTTAATTTTAAAATATTTATAAATGAAATAAAGATGTTCATAATTGTCATTTGTTACAGGGAAGAAAAGCAAATTTCTTTGATAATATAATGCCTTACAAGTCTGAGAATGTGACACTTCTATACTTGCTTTCTAGTTTCATCATTGTCATTTAAAATCCATATGGCTTTTAGTCTTTTCCCTTCCAAAACAAAGGGTTAGGGGAGACCCTTCAAACTCCCCTGGAGTTCTCAGCTTTAATTCTGCATTAGGTTTCCCATAGATAGATTAGGCACATCAGAGCAGATTTCAACCCTATATATCCTGACTGAAGTAACTTCCACTAGTGATGTGAAGGGGTAGTGGACAAGAGGATTCTATGTAGGTGTAGAGACACATCACAGGAACCAGTTGTATAATTTTGCTAGTGAAACTGCCAATACTTTTTTTCAAGTCGAAAACACTATTTGAGTTTCCTAGAGATCTATTTACATTTAAGAATCGAGCCTCCATGGATTCATAATGAAGCACATGTGCTTTAGAAAAATGTCTACCTTGTTTCTACTTTGATAGTGGTATTTTTAATTGAGAGCTAGCTAGCCTACTTGGAAGAAAAGGTACTATATTTTATAGTTCCAGGAAAGATCTGGGTATGGAATATTATTATTCTTTCTGACCTTCTTTATTATATTCTCACTGTACCCTTGCCAACTATTTTCCTTCTGTGGCACAGAACTTAACATTCTGTTTCTCTTCCCACTTCGAATAAGTGAGGACAGGCTAATGCCTATTTTGTGAGAAGGCTCTTGAGCAGAGAGAAATGAATAAAACTTTGGATTAAACCTGAACCCATGCTGCCTCCTAGAGTGGTGGTGTAAATGATATTTTGAAACTCTTTTCCCCAGGGATTTGAACTGTTCTCTTTCCAACCCAGAACAGACAGGAGATGAGCTCTCCATTCTGTATATATGTTGCTCTGTTGAACCCAAATTAAAAGAAGCCAGAAACTCTCCTGTACCACTCTGTTCCGGCAATGATGATTGAACTGATTTTTCCTCCATTATTAGCTCATTTGTAAGATTTGCTTTCTTTGGTATACCAGGCCCAAACATTTCAACTGGTGGCAAAAACTGGGCACTGTGAGGTTTGCTTCCTTCTATTTGTGTAAGATCTAGGTAGCCCGGGTCTTCCAGCACGTTGATTTGGGACCCTGGGCTCAGGCTAGTTCTATCAGTGAATGAATCCACACGCCCATCATAGCCTAGATCGGCTGGTGCTGAGCACTGGTGCTGGGGCCAAGGGCGTTTGCACTCTCCATGATTCTCCTTATCATCCCCACCATCTTCTTGCCCTCCTTGAAAAGAGTTCTCTGTCCAATCTGATTCCTCACTAACATTTACAGCTTTGTTCATGTCCCTCAGGAATACCACAATGACAGTGATGTTATCACTTGACCCAGCATCACGAGCTGATGCCACTAATTTGTGGGCAACCATGCTGCTGTCTCCATTATTCTCTTTCAAGTGGTCAGACACAACTTTCACTGCCTCATCGGGGTTAACAGTATCATAGAAGCCATCACAAGCTAGAATGAGGTAGTCTTCAGTCCCATCCAAAACAGTAGAGGCAGAATCTGCATCCCCACAAATATATGGCTTATGTTCAGCATCTCCTGTGGGAATTAGAAAGTGTGACATCAAAAGACACTTTGATTAGAATATTTATGGCATGTCTGATAATTTAATGGATGTCTGATAATTTAATGGAAAGGATTACAAAATAATTTAGATAAAATACTTGAGTTCTCTAAGAGAACACCTTACTCCCAGTTAAATAATTGCTAGTCATGGAGCTTCAGTCTTTATCTAATTTATATACTCTGAACCTTGTGTGTCTATGATTTTAGGCTCTACTGACTATGGAAACAAGCAAGTCAAGACAATTTGTTGGCTGTATTGAAAAGTTCAACCATACACAGGAAAACTTTTTTGATTCAGTAGATCTATTCTTTTACTGGTGCTTACATTTTGTTTGGTTTTGGTTGGTTGGTACTGCTACTGGGGCTTGAACCTGGGATGCCTTTGAACCATAATCTTCAGATCTCAGCTTCCTCCTGAGTAGGTAGGATTTTTTTTTTTGAGGGGTGGGGTGGGGGTGGGGTGCCAGTCCTGGGGCTTAAACTTAGAGCCTAGATGTTTCCCCTGCATTTTTTTTTTTCTCATACCTAGCGCACTCCACCACTTGAGCCACAGCTCCACTTAGGGCTTTTTGAATAGTTTATTGGAGATAGCCTCATGGAATCGTGATCCTCAGATCTCAGCCTTTGAGCAACTAAGATTACAGGCATAAACCGTAGGTACTTTAGGTTTTAATTGCAACTTAAGAACAAGTCCATATTGAAAACACAAACCACAGTTCTAGCCGTTGTCGTTAAACAATTTTGGCTCTACCTTTATTTAGAAATCAATGACTAGCTCCATGTTGTTCTTGTAAGGTTACAAGAATTTAAAAAATCAATTCCCTCTATTCCAAAGCTTCATACAAGATAACTAGAATGCAATGTGCTTGGTTTCTAGCTCAACAAGCTTTCAATTGTATGCTGTTTTATAACTTTTAGAAAACAAAGAGGAAATCCATAGACATTTTTCTTTGTCTTCAGAGGATACCTTATTTTTGCTTTCTTAATGTGTCTGGTTACCCACTTCTCTGTCTTTATTTGTATTGTTCATACATACAACTTATTAACAATCGTGAAAACCTCCAAGGCAACATTTTTTTCCTTATCTCACTGAATGATATCTGACCTGAGTCTTGAAAAGAGTCAGTTACCACAAAGCAGAAGTTTCACCAGGCACCCTGGCTCACACCTGTAATCCTAGCTACTCAGGAGGCTGAGATCTGAGGATTGAGGTTCGAAGCCAGCCCAGGCAGGAAAGTCCATGAGACTCTTATCTCCAATTAACCACAAGAAAATTGGAAGTGGTGTTGTGTCTTAAGTGGTAGACTGCTCACCTTGAGCTGAAGAGCTCAGAGACAGTGCCCAGGCCCAGAGTTCAAGCCCCACGACCAAAAAAAAAAAAGCAAAAGTGTCTTGCTTGAGCAAGCATACACAAAGACAGGCAACCTGTTAGAAGCAGTGTATAATCAAGACTGGAGATATGAGTCCCACATAAAAAGCTAGGTCTCTATATAGACTACTGAGATAATTGATCATTTGCAATGCCTTTGGAACTTTTCAGCTCTAGAACACTACCAGATCTACTCATTGTTTACATTCATTGTTTTCCTTTACTTATTTGGAGAGAACCTAGTAAGTATCTTTAACCACTTAAGCTATATGAAAAGTAGTGGTGTGTAATTTAGTGGCTGAGCTCCAAATTCTAGCACTTGCAGTTATTACCTACATAATTCATTATTATTGTTCTTTCTATTGCACTAAGATGAAGATAAGTAAACCATGATTTTGATATCAGTTTTAGATTCTTTCTTGCTCAAAAAAGATTCCATTCCAACATGTCACTTCACTGTATAATCTTCACATAGGTCAAAAGGTCAAGAGAAACCTTGTGGCTAAATATATTATTGCCAATGTGGGCAACATGCACTAACCAGTAAGTTGCTTGACTGGATACCAGAACAGATAATTACTTAATTTACCTTAGTAAACCTATAAATATTCAACTTCATTCCTGTTATCAAATTTATAACTCCATTACCTTATTCATCTCTAAAGACTCCATTATTTTGTTTGTTTTATTTTTTTGTTTTAGTACCAGTCCTGGGGCTTGTACTCAGGGACTGGGTGTTGTCCCTGAACTTTTTTGCTCAAGGCTGGTGCTCTACCACTTGACCACAGAATCACTTCTGACTTTTTTTTCTGAAGTTAATTAGAGATAAGCATATCATACTCACTATCTTGCCCATGTAATTGTAACCCCTCTGTATGGTATATTCACAGTGATAATTTAAAAATGTGAAAAAGAAAAAAAAAGAGTCTCATTCTTATCTCTCTGAGATAAGAATCTCTGCCTGGGCTGGCTTGAAACCACACTCCTCAGATTGTGAGTAGCTAGGATTACTGGTGTAGGCACCTAGCCATTCATTATTTTCTAATAGTCAAAACCATCTTGTTCAAGTATGGTTTTGATTTCATACCAACTTCACTTTATTATGATGCCTCCCAATAGACTGTTGGAGCTAATTAAAACTTCCAATCATGAGATTCTGTTTTCTCCACAAGTTTACTTAATTTCTTCTATTCTATTCTACCTGACTGAATTATTATTTTCTGAATGCCACCTCTAAAAATAAATAGGATCTGAGTCATACTGTTCCCCAAAGTCTTGTTTTAGTGCTACAATTAAAAGACTACTGCAACTGTTAGTTTGGAACAGAACATACAAAGATTTGCACAGAGAAAATGCTGCCAAAATTCTGGCTTTTCACCTGCTGTACTGTTGGGTGTCAAATTCATGACATTTCGCCCCCAAATTTGGTAGGAGGGCATGAATATCCATTTCATGGTAGAAATGCCAACATCCTTTTATCTTCAACCTCCTCCCTCCATATGCTAGAAAGCCTACTATGCCTCTGTCAGCTTTGGATCATATATCTGAAGGACTCATGAGGAGAAATCAGCTGAGATGTTGTTAAAAGCTGTTATTTTGTATTTTTTATGTAAAGATGGACCACACTCTATGTAGTCCCTCTCTCTTATTTAGTCCTGTGTTTCATGAGCTTCCCATATATTCTGCATCTCCTTAACTGAGTTAAACAATTAGGCTTTGGAAGATGCACTAATGTTCTGCTTCAGTAAATTAAGCTTGTCACAACTGCATTTCCACAATTCCTATATCCAACTTTTTTACTTTGTAGAGACTCACCTATATCTATATCTGCTACCATTTTCTCAAAGCCAGATTTATCCCTTTTCCTTCTCAAAGCTAAACTTGAAGCCGGGTGCCAGTGGCTCACGTCTGTAATCCTAGCTACTTAGGAGGCTGAGATCTGAGGATCACGGTTCAAAGCAGCCTGGGCAGGAAAGTCCATGAGACTTTTTTTTTTTTGGGTCCGGTCATGGGTCCTGAACTCTGGGCCTGGGCGCTGTCCCTCAGCTCTTCAGCTCA
Organism: Dipodomys spectabilis; assembly: GCF_019054845.1. NCBI lineage: Eukaryota > Metazoa > Chordata > Mammalia > Rodentia > Heteromyidae > Dipodomys > Dipodomys spectabilis. The sequence continues at coordinate 10,701,950 of NW_024870681.1, forward strand.
AGGCTAGCGCTCTACCACTTGAGCTATAGCGCCACTTCCGGCTTTTTTCTTTTTGCTTATGTGGTGCTGACAAATCGAACCTCAGGCATGCAAGGCAAACGCTCTACCACTGAGCCACCTTCCCAGCCCTAAGTCCATGAGACTTTATCTCCAATAAACCACTAGAAAACCAGAAGTGGCTCTGTGGCTCAAGCGTAGAGCACTCACCTTGAGCTGAAGAACGCAAGGACAGCGCCCAAGCCCAGAGTTCAGGCCCCACGACCAACAACAACAACAACAACAAAAGCTAAACTTGAAGTTTCCCTAGGTCACTATCTAATCTCTCATTTCCAGTTTCTCTTCTACTTGCTCTTTTTCCCCATACACGTGCTTAAATCTAAAATCTCATTCTAAAAATGAAAACTATGCAATCCTTTAACAAACTGGTTTTTCCCTTGAGCTACCACACTATTTTTTTCTCACTCTTGCCATCAACCTGCCCAATAAATAAACTACCATGTATTCTTAGTTATTGCCTGGTTTTCCTTACCTATTTTTAATTAGTATGTTTTTCCACCTACCAATTTCCATGTCTTTAAAAATATTTTTATTAAGTGTTATACAGAGAGGTTACCTTTTTGTAAGTCAGGTAATAATTTTCCTGTCTTAAAACCCATTTCTGGCTCAGTGGTCAAGTGCTTCCCTTGCATGCATGAGGCCCTGGGTTCAATTCCTTAGCACCACATAAACAGAAAAAGCCAGAAGTGGTGATGTGACTTACGTGGTAGAACCCTAGCCTTGAGCCGAAGAGCTGAGGGACAGTGCCCAGGCCCAGAGTTCAAGCCCTACAACCCACAAAACAAACAAACCCAAAAAACATTTCTTACATGACCTCTAAGCATTTAACTCTTCCCTACTTACTCCTAGGAGACTTCTCTAAGCATCTGCAGTCTCCCACAAGTCCATGTCTTTGATCCTTTCTTGATTTTCTCCAGTCCTTTCAACGTAATAGCACCAACAATCATTGTATGCTAACACTGTGCCAGCATTGTGCTGCTTCAAAAGATGATACATATACTATACCACTGAATACAAAATTTCTATGAGCTTGGTACTGTTACTGTCCTGTCTTTGCAAAGAGACACTGAGGAGTGAAATTTCCATGGTCTGGAAAGTAGTAGAACCAAGATAAAGACCCAGACACCTGACCATGTTATTCAATCTTAATTAGTGAACTTTATTTTCATAATTCAACGTAACATTCCTGGGCAATGTCACCTATGCCTATAGTTTCAGATACTTTTTGCTAATATTTCCAAGATGGAAAGAAGTTACCAAGTCTATCTCCAACCTATGATTTTCAAACTCCAGATCTGAATTTCCAACTGTGTACAAGACATCCCATCAACACCTAGAATATAAAATACAGTATTTTATGTTTATACTCATTATCTGTTCTCCCTTCCCCAGAGCTGCTCCTGCTTTATTATGTTTTTGTCTGTCATGGGGCCTGAACTTAGAACCTAGGTGCTGTCCCAGAGCAATTTTTGCTCAAGGCTATAGCTCTACCACTTTGAGCCACAGTACCACTTCCAGCTTTCTGGAGATAAGTCTCCATGGGCTTTTCCTGCCTTGACTGGCTTTGAATGATCTCAGCCTCCTGTGTAGCTAGGATTACAGGTGTGAGCCACCAGCACCCAGCTGCTGCTTTATTTTAAATGCTATATCATCTTTTTTTTTGGGGGGGGGGGGTCCGGTCGTGGGGCCTGAACTCTGGGCCTGGGCGCTGTCCCTCAGCTCTTCAGCTCAAGGCTAGCACTCTACCACTTGAGCCACAGCCCCACTTCCAGCTTTTTTCTTTTTGCTTATGTGGTACTGAGGAATCGAACCCAGGGCCTCAGGCATGCTAGGCAAGTGCTCTACCACTGAGCCACTTTCCCAGCTATATCATCTTTCTTGTCACAAGTCAGAAACCTGGAAGTTAGCTTTCCTCTTCCCCACAACTTGTCATTCTGTCTCATCTGTTTACACTATTCCATATCCTGTCCTCATCTGTTTTTTTTTTACCTGTTCTCAATTCTGTCTACAGCCTTGTCTCCCATATAGACCTTTCTGCATTCTTTTTATACTGTAACTACCTTTAAATATACTTTTACAAATACAAATATACCTCTGCTTAATCATCTGGTGAAGTCTAGACTAGAATATAGTCTCACGCCAACACTCTTACCACTCCTATCTTCTGTTCTAGCCTCCTGTCCTTGCTATTTTTTGCCTTTTCAAAACTCACAAATATTTATATTCCTCTATACCTGGGATTTCCTTTTCTAACCACTATTCTCCACATTAAATTCAAAAGTCACCTCCTCTTTGATGCCCTCCTTTCTGGCCTTCAGATTGTCACGTTCTTACTCAAGGACACTTCTCCCTGCTTTTAATTTCACCTTGTGTTCTATTTTTAGAATAAAAAAAAAAAGTAGATCACTTCTAAGTTGGTTCTGTAGCAACCATTAAAGATAACCTCCTCAGTCTTCTTATGAAGAGAAGTTCTAGTTAGAGTGTCAAACGTAATTCTAATACAGGACTGTTTTAGGAATGTGAAATTTCCTTTTTTGTCTTATTCCTAATAACTACCTCATTGTAAAGTAAAACAACTCTTTGTCAAAAGGTATTCCTAGACTCTTTTACCTCTCTTTCTTGCTCAGTTTTTCATATTTGGGCCACTTCACAGCTTGCCAGCACTTTTCCAAAGAAAGGGAAGAACTAAAAAATGTAATGAAACTAACCCGGTCCTTTCAAATTTTCTTACTGTCCTAGAAGTTTTTGGTAATAAATAAGCTAAATTTAGTTATTATATGTGAAATATGTCCATGCTAACCTGATACCCATTTCTTTATGGAAGCAGAGATTAAGAGCTAAAGAATATATATGTATCACCCCTGTTGACACATATTAATTTATATTCTCTTTAAAAACCGGAACGGAGGGACTGGGAAGGTGACTCAGTGGTAGAATGCTTGCCTCATATGCAAAAAGCCCTGGATTCAATTTCTCAGTAGCACTTAAACAGAAAAAGCCAGAAGTGGTGTTGTGGCTCAAGTGGTAGAGTGTTAGCCTTGAGCTAAAGAGCTCAGGGACAGCACCCAGGCCCAGAGTTCAAGACCCATGACTGACAAAAAAAAAAAAAAAAAAAGGAGCCTGGATGCTGGTGGCTCATGTCTGTAATCCTAGCTATGCAGGAGGCTGAGATCTGAGGATTACAGTTCAAAATCATTCCAGGTAGGAAAGTCTGTGAGACTGTGGTAGAATGTAAGCCTTGAACAAAATGAGCTCAGGGACAGCACACAGGCCCTGAGTTCAAGCCCTATAACAAACAATAACAACAACAACAACAACAAAAACTGGCCAGGCGCTGGTGGCTCACACCTATAATCCTAGCTACTCAGGAGGCTGAGATCTGAGCATCATGGTTCAAAGCCAGCCCGGGCAGGAAAGCTCCTGAGACTCTTATCTCAAACCACCAGAAAACCAGAAGTGGCGCTGTGGCTCAAGTGGGAGAATGCTTGCCTCGAGCTGAAGAGCTGAGGGACAGCGCCCAGATGCAGAGTTAAAGCCCCACGACCGACAAAAAAATAAATAAATAAAATAAAAACAAACCTGGAAACCGTGAAACTTAAAATAACAAATCCAGAGTCTAAAGTAAGACAGAAACAGCTCAATTCTTTGAATTTACACCCTTTCAGTTAGTCAAATCACCTGTTTGTTCTCTGTTTTAGACAGGTTTTCTGACTTTCACCTTCAGGGCCTTACCCATCCTAGGAAAGCACCCAAACACATGAGCTATAGTTCCCAGCCCTATCTGGCTTTTTGTTTTTGTTTTTTTCTTCAATTTTTTACTTTTCAGTGAACAGTGAAACTGCTGAAATTGTTTTAAGAATGAGTAGATGTGGATGGGAATGTGGCTTAATTGTAGAGTGCATGAAGCCCTCAGGTTTGATTCCTCAGCACCACATAAACAGAAAAAGCCGGAAGTGGTGCCATGGCTCAAGTGGTAGAGCACTCACCTTGAGCTGAAGAGCTCAGGGACAGCGCCCAGCCCCAGAATTCAAGCCCCACAACCGACAAAAAAATAAAAATAAAATAAATGAGTAGAGGAAGGGGAAGTAAAAGTGATAGATAACTTGAGATACTTGAGATGCAGTTTGGAAATTATACAGTGAAAATCCCCTTAAAGCTGGGTGCTGGTGGCTCACACCTGTAATCCCAACTACTTAGAAAGCTGAGAATTGAGAACTGGTTCAAAGCCAGCCCAGGCAGGAAAGTCTGAGACTCTTATCAAATTAACCACCAAAAAGCTGGAAGTAAAGATGCAGATCAAGTGGCAGAGAGCTAGCCTTAAGGAAAAAAGCTCAGGAACAACATCCAGGCCCAGAGTTCAAGCACCAGGCTAGTCCCAGTTCTGCCAAAAAATGAAAAGGGGAAAGGGGGCAAGTGTGGTATCCCAATCCTGTAATTCCAGCACTTGGGAAGCAGAAATGGAGGTTGGGGGGGGGGTCAGGGTTTGAGGCTAAAAAAGAAGTTTGTAAGACTAGCTTAAGCTGGATGGGCACAGTGGTAAAACATCTATTATCCCCAACAACATGAGGAAAGCACAAGTAGGATTACAGCCCTGGCATAAGTTAAACTTGCGGGGGAAAAAACCTACTTGAAAAATAACCAATGCAAAAGGGGCTGAAAGTTGGCTCAAGGAGTAGGGAACACCTGCCTTGCAACCATGAGGCCCTGAAATTCAATCCCTAGCAATGGATAAACTGGGAAAAGCTTTCCATTTTCCAAAAAAATACTTACGTAAGCTGAATATGACCAAAAGTAGAATGAAATGAGGATCACTGTTTTTAAGCAGATTTGTACATTAAACGATTAAAGGCTTTCATTAAATCAAGGGATAGAAGTCAGTGAATTCTGCATTTCTTGATGTGGTCCCCCTTTTTTAGTGGAATTTAAGTATGAAAGTAGGTGTAATTAAATCAAATAATTAAAAAGAGGCATCCATTGTTATTTTAAACCACAGTAAAAGCATTTTGGCCATATAAATTACCAGAACAATGTTAATACAAGACAGTGAACTAAATAGAAGACGGTTTGAAGAAACAAAATTAATGTCTTCCTACCTATAGCTCTGGAGACTGACAGACTTCCATTCACCCTCCAGGCACCAAACCAGACTACACAGCCACCAAGGGCCTCAATTCGCTGCTTTTCATCCTACACAGAAGCAAATAACTGGATTCAGGACTTATTTACCTACTTGCCATTAAACAACAGTTATAATACCCTTCAGCTTCTAGAAGTTTCTATTTCTCCTTTGGGAAGTGGGCATACTTGCTGAAATTAATGATGATAATAATAATTGAATCCTAATTAATAAAAAGTTGTCATGTGCTCTAATAGAACAAACCATACATACCTCTCTGTCTGGTTTATGTGGTTTCATTAGTTCAACAGCTTGGCCCTTTCTCACAAGCATAACCTGGGAATCGCCCACCCAGGCCACATGTAGCATGTTGCCTCTGATAAAAGTCACCACTCCTGTGGTCCCACATCTTAAGCTCTGAAAACAGTTTAAGACTAGAGTCAATTAAGATAAATAGACACCAAATTCTCAATGAGAAGCACTTTATAATTATTACAAACTTTTCATCTGGGAGATAGACTTTTAATCATTCAATTTTACAAACACAGAAATTGATGTTTCTCAAAGCATTTTTACATGCATGTATGTACTAACAGTTGCACACACTAATCTACCTGATGCCATATGCATATGCAGCACAGGGATAATTATTAGTTTTAGCTATGAGATTTTTTTTTTTTTTTGGCCAGTCCTGAGGCTTGAACTCAGGGCTAGGGCACTGTCCCTGAGCTTCTTTTGCACAAGACTAGCACTCCAAAACTTGAGCCACAGCACCACTTCCAGCTTTTTCTGTTTATGTGGTACTGAGGAATTGAACCCAGAACTTCATGAATGCTAGGCAAGTACTCTACCACTGAGCCACATCCACAGTCCCTTAACTGAGATTTTAAAAACTTGTCCAAGGGCACATAATTAATTAGTACACAAGTCAATTAAATTTTATTTTGTCTCCAAGTCCAGTGCTAAATCTACTATAGGAATTATTTTTTAGCCTCTTTTTTTTTTTTTTGCCAGTACTGGAGCTTGAACTTAGGGATCTTGGGCTTGTTCAGCCTTCTTGCTCAGGACAGGCATTCAATCATTTGGTCTAGGCCTCCAGACTGGCCTTCTGCTGGATAATTAGTGATAGAGTCTCACAGACTTTTCTGTCTAGGCTAGCCTCCTTCCTTATCTCAGTCTCCTTAGTAGCTAGGATTACAGGTATGAGAACAAAGATTACATACTCATCTGTTTCATTACTGACTTTCTATATGGTTCAGTAAAGGATCCTAGCTGTACAAAATAATGTACAAAGCATTTGGTACTCAATAAATACTCCCAGTCTCTAGGTTTAAGATAAGGATCCATGTGATGGAATGTATTACTTCAAGTATTAATATGCCTATACTTTTAAAAGAAAAAAAAATACCTCTCTACAATATTTTTAGGGACTCTTGCTTTTAAAACATTGGCATAAAGAACTATCAGCTTGGAATTTCACTGCAGTAGCTACCATTGTACTTAAAAGCTCTTGATCCTACTGTACTAAAAAATGACATCTCCATTTGACATGAGTCACCACCAAATAAGCATGACTTTCTGTTACTAAGGACCTGACCTAAATTAGAACCAATGCGTCAGTGTTGGTAAAGGGCTTCTTGTATCCAATAAGAAAACAACTTCTCCTTTTTTCCTATATAGGGAAAGTTTGTTATAAATCCTCACCCACCAATAAAATGTCTTCCCACACAGAATGTTCAAAAACTCAGCCCTCTGGAACACATGATAAAGACACTTCTGTGCATATGCCCTGGAGAGAACAGGAGGCAGGGCTGCTTCACAACAGGAATAGCTACTCTTCCCAGCAGTTAGCACATGGACGCACAAGAAGGAGAAAAATGACTGCTGAAACAAACCTAAATTATTAAGGAGAACTATTAGCATAACTGACACTATAAGCTTTGATGAAACAGACAAATGTGATCAGAAAAAAAGACACAATTTTGAGGAGATGTGGAAAAGGAACAGACTATAGGAAGAGTGAAAAAGTGATTCTCTTTGTTTTACATGAGTGATTTCAGATCACCTATCAGGGGCCAGTTATAGCCATCAGTAGAGAGCCCTCAGCTTCAAGAGGTCCAGAGTTAATCAGAATACTGGCCCTCTTTAGTCAAAGTTGTTGTTTTTTTATTTTCCAACATCACCCCAATATGTAGAACTCGGTAGTTACTCTTACTTGATCTACGTATTACTCCAAATTTAGGATAAATACTTCCCTTGCTTAATACCAGCTAGTTCTGAATTAGTTTCATTTTCCCCCTATTGCTTTGTAGCCTGCGACATCAAAGAAATAGATAAAACAATTACCCCATTTCCAAGTCCATTTTAAAAAGTTAATGTTTAAGCTGTGTGGCTGGGGTGTTATTTTCTGTGAATCTAATTCTTTAGTTACTTCTTGCTACTTCTTTTTTTCCCTCAGTTAAAAATCCAACAGAGTACTGTAGTTAATTATGTACCAATGCCCAGAATGATAATTATATTAATTTTTTTACTTTTAGATCTTAATATAGTCCCTAGATTTCATTCTGAGTAAAAACCTTAGGTTTAATTAACCTCAGCAATATAGAGTTTGTGTTCTAGCTTTTCTTTTTAAGAGAAAATCCACTCAAGGATCATCTAAGGATTCACTCTCTCCAGTGAAATTTTCTCTCAAGATACACAGCAAATTGCTGCCTACCCATTTAGAACCAAATGTATGGAAGTAATCCCAGATCCTGTTTCTTTTTTAAAACCATTGTTTTATATTCACCATATCCAGATTTTTGTCAGCATCAGTGCTTTAGAAACAGTCCTGGTGTAAACCTGATAGGCAATGGCAAATAAAGATAAAACTTACCTGCTAAGTCCAGCAATGATTTACAGAAACTGAGTGTCCCACTAAAACTATTCCTGGAGAGGTAATTAGAGTTGGAAGGACAATAGAATCAAATACTGTGGGTCAAGGAGACAGTTTAGGTCAGGCATGATGGCTTACATCTAATCCCAGCTACTCTGGAGGCATTCAAAGTCAGACCAAACAAAAAATTAGCAAACTAACTCAAAACAAAAATAACCATGCCAGACATAGTGATGGTACATGCCTGTAATCCCACCTGCTGGGGAGGTAAAAGAACTAAAAGGACCATGGTCCATGACCAGTCTGGGAAAAAAGAAAATCCTATCTGAAAACCTAAAGCAAAAAAGAAAGAAAATTGTTTTCTCAGGAAGAAAAATCCAAAACAGCTCTTTCTTTATCCACAAAAACCCAAGTTGAGCTCAGACAGTGTACTCATCACTGCAATTTATGAGAAAGTGTAGCATACCTCCCTGGCTGCCTTCTGTATAAACCGCTCATCAGTGACCCGGAAGGCTCGGCACAGAGCCTCAGCAGGATCATGGGGGAACATCTCCTGGCGTACTAAGTTAACGTGTAGGTGAATGGAGGCATAAATGGCAGCATCCACTCCCCCATGGCCGTCAAATACTGCAAAGTAAGCTTGTTCTTCCTGGTCCTGCCAATAGAAACAAAGAACGGTTAAGGACTTGGGGTAAAGGAGGACTAAAATGAACCAGTCCTTTGTCATTAATATGACTAAATGTTTCCCTTTCCTAACATGTCTGATCAACTGCTAAAATACCTGCAATATTAGGGCATCTGTGTTTACACACTGGAGCTATGGAACACATCATGCCCAATTAGCTTAGGCTGAAGTGCCCTCTCTATTGGAAGTTGTTGTCTTGTACCATGGAAACCACCCACATACATTTGCTTCGAAATTGCTGTTACACAGAACTGGGAGAGAAAGGAAAGAAAGTATGAGGAGAAATTGAGCAAAGCTGTTAGGTATTGAATACATTTTTCAAAATGCCAGACAATAATAAGAAATAATTGGCCTTCCAGCACAAGGCCAATTATTTTCAGGCTGTTTAAAATATATGGAGATACAGAAGTATACACATAGTTCTGAACTATAATCCTTCTCATAATCACATTGTATTCTCCCCATACATACCATTCTCTAAACTAGTTAACTAATCTCGAACATCGAACACCCAAATGCCTGTGTGGCAGACAACTTCGCCGTGTCTTATAATCTAATAGTAAGCTTTACATTTTCCCTCATGTAGGCCAATTACCAGGGAAGTTCTTCTAACCCTTTTCTTTGTCTTGACAAAGCCTGATTATAAGTTTACTTTTCCACCACCAAGTAGTACCTTGATTCTTCATTTCCAATTCAGGTGTTTAAAGGATCTACAACTGCACTGAAATCTCATGGAGTTCTCATCCACCTTTAGGCAACAGTAACTAATGATTTTCATTTGTGGGGTTTTTTACTTTTTTTTTTTAGGTTCCAGGAGCCAATGACAGGAGGCCAGGCTTTGTCATTGATTCTTGAGCAAATCATATTTTCCACACTTGTTCTCTCATCTGTGTCAGGAAGAGATGAGCTGCTATCTCATGGAATTTGGAAGGAATACTAAACATCTGTACCTTGAAAACAGTTCTTATAAACAAAAGTATCTTATATAAATATCCACACAGTAATGATACGCAAATATTATATCAGTATCTACTACAATACATGTTCATCTGTGCCACTGAAGACTGACTAAACAGAACTATCTAGAAATTATTCTGATATAAAGAGTTTCTATATGTACTCAATTTTAAACAATATAGTATCAGAAGAAAACAGTGACAATGGAAGCAAGAGAATCTTTTTAAAAAGTATAACACTGGGCACCAGTGGCTCACACCTATAATCCTAGCTTCAGATCTCAGTTCAAAGCCAGCCAGGGCAAGAAGGTCCATGAGAATCTTATCTCCAGTTAATCAGCAAAAAGCTGGAAGTGAAGAGCCCAGATTCTCTACAATCAAAAAAAAACAAAACATGGGCTGAGAAGGTGGCTCGGTGGTAGAGTGCTTGCCTTGCATGCATGAGGCCCTGGGTTCAATTCCTCAGCACCATATAAGCAAAAAGAAAAAAGCCGGAAGTGGGGCTGTGGCTCAAGTGGTAGAGCGCTAGCCTTGAGCTGAAGAGCTGAGGGACAGTTGCCCAGGCCCAGAGTTCAGGCCCCACAACTGGACCCCAAAAACAAAACAAAACCAAACTATGGGGGCTGGAAATGTGGCTTAGTGGTAGAGTGTTTGCCTGGCATGCATAAAGTCCTGGTTTTGATTCCTCTACCACATACACAGAAAAAGCTGAAAGTGGTGCTGTGACTCAAGTGGTTGAGTGCTAGCCTTGAGAAAAGAAGTTCAGTGACAGTGCCCAGGCACTGAGTTCAAGCCCCAAGACTGGCAAAAAACAAAACAAACAAAAAAACCCATGTTACCTATACTCAATGGAATTTTACACAGCTATTAGAAAGAATAATATGTTATTTTCAGGAAAACAGATGGACCTAGAACAAATCATGTTACGTGAGGTAAGCCAACTGAAAGAGACATGGCATTTTTTCTCTCATATGCAGAGGCTAGACCTAATATACACAGGTCCTGATAAATTATATGGGACTCTAGGCATTCATACACATGAAACCAAAGGAGGATACTCTTAGGAAAGGAACACAAAGTCATAATGCCTATGTGCATCTGATCATATAAAATATATTTTTGAAAATATATTTATTGAAATCAACTCCAGGAAATGGAAACAAGGTTTTTTCTTTGTTTTCTTTGCATTGTTCATTTTGTTTTTGGGAGGGGGGCACAGAAATGGACGCACCAGGGGTGAGCACAAATGCAGCAGTGGTACTCACTAGACGCTATATTGAAAATGAATTATAACTTGTGGGTGGAGATGGGAGATAAAAACTGGGAGAGAGCCAGGTGTCGGTGGCTCACACCAGTAATCCTAGCTACTCCGGAGGCTGAGATCTGTGGAAAGTCCATGAGACTCTTATCTCCAATAAACCACCAGAAAACCAGAAGTGGTGCTGTGGCTCAAGGTAGAGCGCTCACCTTGAGCTGAAGAGCACAGGAGCAGTGCCCAAGCCCACAGTTCAAGCTACACAATCGACAAAAAAAAAAAAAAACCTCGGAGAGAGCAGGCAAAGGGGTAACATTGTCCAAAAAGAATTGTACTCTTGGGACTAGAAAGGTGGCTCAGTGGTAGAGCGCTTGCCTTGCATGCATAAGGCCCTGGGTTTGATTCCTCAGCACCACATAAGCAAAAAGAAAAAAGCCGGAAGTGGCGCTGTGGCTCAAGTAGTAGAGCGCTAGCCTTGAGCTGAAGAGCTGAGGGACAGAGCCCAGGCCCAGAGTTCGGACCCACGACTGGACCCTCCCCCCGCAAAAAAAAGAAATGTACTCTTTACCTGACTTACATAACTGTAACCCCTTTGTACATCACCTTTATAATAACAATTAAAAAATAAGATGAAGTGTTCCATATTTTTAACATATTAGTACAGACTTATAAATACATATAAAAAAAATACTACAAGTGGAACTGTAGCTCAAATAGCATGCCAGCCTTGCATGAAAAAACTGAGGGAGGGCTAGGAATGTGGCTTAGTGGTAGACTCCTTACCTAGCATGCACGAAGCTCCAGATTCAATTCCTCAATACTGTGCACACACACACACACACACACACACACACACACACACACAGTCAGAAGTGGGCCTGTGTCTCAAGTGGTAGAGCACTAGTCTTGAGCACAAAGAGTTTCAGGGACAGTGTCAAGACCCCGACCTGAGTTCAAGCCCCAGGACTGGCAAAAAAAAAAAAAAAAAAATCCCTAAGGGACAGCACCCAGGTCCTGAATTCAAGACCTAGTAACAGTGCTGGGAAGGTGTCTCAGTGGTAGAGTGCTTGCCTCGCATGCATGAGGCCCTGGGTTCGATTCCTCAGCACCACATAAACAGAAAAAGCCAGAAGAGATGCTGTAACTCAAGTGGTAGAGCACTAGCCTTGAGCTGAAGAGCTGAGCGACAGCGCCCAGGCCCACAACTGACAAAAAAATAAAATAAAACTGCAAACAATACACTAACAAAGATAAAAAAGAAAAAAAGAAAAAAATGACCTAGTAAGAGCACATGCACATATACATACACACACACAAATTATTGATGTTTTCCTATTGTAATAATGTACAATTTATGAAAATAAAGGAAACAAATTATCACAATCCTGCCATCCATAGATACCTTATATATGTATTATATATACACTATATATTATATTATTACGTATACTATTATATGTAATATATATCCCCATTCTCATATATAGAGAGAGATCTTTTTTCAATGATGGGGATCAAAGTTAGAATCTCTGATATGCTAGGCAAGCATTCTACCATTGAATTATATACAAACATATTTTTTATTGTGAAAATACTGTACAGAGGGATTACAATTACATGGACAAGGTAATGAATACATTTCTTTTTTTTTTTTTTTTTTAGTTGGTCATGGGGCCAGGCTCTGGGCCTGGGCTGTCCCTAAGCTCTTCAGCTCAAGACTAGCACTGAACCACTAGAGCCACAGTGCCACTTGCAGCTTTTTCTGCTTATGTGGTACTGAGGAATCAAACCCAGGGCCTCATGCATGCGAGGCAAGCACTCTACCACTGAGCCACCTTCCCAGCCCCCAATGAGTACATTTCTTATCAAGCATTGTTGCCTCCTCCTTTGTTTCCCCTTATATATTTATTACATATCATAGTATACATAAAATTTTATATCATACTACTGTCATATCATTGCCGTGTCATTAAATATTTGAAGGCATTTTAAATGGCTTATTCATCTTGTTAGCATATCTTCATTTCTTTCAATTACTTGGGACATTTCCTTTTTTATTTTTTTTTTGTGCTAGTATTGTGCTTGAACTCAGGGTCTGCGTGCTGTCCCTGAGCTGCTTTTACTCAAGCCTAGCACTCGCCTACTTGTGCCACAGCTTCACTATTGGCTGTTTTTTGTTTTGTTTTGGCAGTTTATTGGAGATAAAGAGGCTCATGGATTTGCCTATCTGGATTGGCTTTGAACCATGATCCTCAAATCTTAGCCTCCGGCATAGGTAGAATTACAGGCTTGGGCCACTGATACCTAGCTTTTTCCAATTTCTTTTATTAACAATGTTGCATAAAACATTTAGATGAGGCAAGTCTGCATTTGTTTCTTTGTAATAAAAATTAAAATCAGAGTACCAAAATAAAAGATGTGATATTTATAAAGTTCTAAGAATTTCTGGCCAAACTTCCCTCAAAGCCTAACACAATGCTCCCTTCTGAGTTACTTTGGATTTTTTTCTTCCTGGTATACTATGGTGTGAACTCAGGGCTTCATATTTGCTAGGCAAGAGCTTAAGCCTACTTCCCCACTGGAGCCACTTCTCCATCCCTGGGCTAATTTTTAAATTTGGGAGACAAAATAGAAATCAACTAGGCTAATAACCAACAATAAGACTCTCAAATCTGAGTATTAACCTTCAAGTAGATATAATGGTATAAGTATTACTTTATCACGTGACCTTTGGATTACATTTACATGGACATGATATTGGAAATAAAGGTACCAGCTAATATCTTTAAATGTACTAATTATTAACCTATCATCACTGTTGATTAGATCTTGACAGTCAGCTGAAATTTAAATTCAGCTGTTAAATGAAGGAGATAATGTGTTTTATGTAAGTTACTACATTGTAATTTTTAAGTGATGGACTTAGGTGAAGAAATGAGGCAAGTGACAAGCAAAGGAAGCAAACCTACCTCTGTTTGCATTAATAAAATACATTTAATAGAAAAAAGGAAGATAGCAAGAAAATGGTTATTAAGATGACAAGGCTTGTGCAGATCCAATTTGTCAGTCACAGAGATTCATGAAATGTAATTACAACTACTTTCCTATCTCAGAGACCAAGATATAAGAAAGAAAATCACAGAGCTGGGCGCAGGTTGCTCACACCTGTAATCCTAGCTACTCAGGAGGCTGAGATATGAGGATCATGGTTCAAATTCAGCTAGGGCAGGAAAGTCCATGAGACTCTTATCTCCAATAAGCCACTAGAAAACTGGAAGTGCTACTGTGGCTCAAATGGAGAGCACTAGCCTTGAGCTGAAGAGCTGGGGGACAGCGTTCAGGCCCAGAGTTCAAGCCCCATGACTGACAAAAAAGAAAAAAGAAAAAAAATCACTTGAAATCAGAAACTGTCTTAACCTTAAATCCATTCTTTTGAGTTTTGTGTTGCTTAAGCAATAGTTTTGTGGGAACTTAAACACCATTTGATTATACTATAGAAATATTTTTCTTTTAAAAAAATAGCTACCAAGATTTAAAGTTTTCTATTGTCAGTTGTGGAGCCTGAACTCTGGGCCTGGGCACTGTCCTTCAGCTCTTCAGCTCAAGGTTAGTGCTCTACCACTTGAGCTGCAGTGCAGCTTCCGGCTTTTTCTGCTTATGTAGTGCTGAAGAATCGAACCCAGGGCCTCATGCATTCTAGGCAAGCACTCTACCACTGAGCCACCTTGCCAGCCCAAGATTTAAGGTATTTTTTTTAAGGCTTCTATATTTATAGATTAGCTTTAGAAGCATATACAAGCTATAGAGGGGAACTGAGTATTTTTTATTCTCCCAACTGAGAATGGTCCCAATTTGGAATGATTTGAACTTATTCAAAATACCAAAATAAATAGGTCCTTTCTGTTTTCTAACACAAGCAACTCTGTGCCACCTTACTGTTAATCTTATTCTAACCTACCAAAGATACTACTAGAAATACCAGCTCTCCTTATCTAACAGGACCTTGAAGGTGTTAGTTTTATGTTTTAAGTTTTACTGACTCTCCGTAAGTGCCCTTTACCTCTAGGTTGAAGAGCATATTAAAGTCAGGAATGCAGACATGTTTGTCCTCCATTTTCCTGCGCATGTTTTTGATGGCATGGATTGATGTCTCATAATAAAGCTGGGGTCTCCTGCGGAGAGGGAAGTCTTTCACCCAGCTGCAACAAATCTCATGTAGCTTGCTGAAGACAGAACGCGCCAATTTCACTGTCTCAATCTCTGTGAAGGAAACAGAAACCTCCAATGAAAAGCTTTGTAACATTGCTTGGTAAGGACAGAAGTAGGGCACCTTAGTCAAATTCCTTAACAGAAGAAACTCATCGTCTTCAAGAAAAAGGAAATGCTGTTTCTGAAGAGAAAATGACAGCCTATCTACACTAGAAAATCATCAGCCAGAAGCTGTCACTAAGATATCCTTTTATCACAAGGAGAAAACCTCTAGCTAGGTCTGGACCTGTTTCTAGGCTTGATTTTTTCCAGCCCACGAAGCATTCTGGTTCTGTGCTTAAATTCAGAGCATTTTTCTGCTGGCTGGCTGCAATGGTTATCGCCTGGAGACCCAAGCCTTCTAGACTCAGAATGACTGAAATATGAACATTAGTTATCTAGTTAATTGGAATAAGAAAATAAGAAAGCCTTAAGACAACTTTATAAATATAGAAAGAAAAATGTTAACTGTGATTGCAATTTCTTTGTCCCTTTCTTTCTGTTATCTTTACTTACAGTTCCTTTTCTCTCCACTAAATGATCATCATTTGGAATAGAATTACATATTTTTTCTATTTGTTTATTTCAGTTTTTCTTTAAGGTTTTAGACAGCAAGGAGAATCATGAAAAGGTATCAAGATGTATTCATAAACTGTATTCATAAACTGACATGTTAAATTGAAACCCTCTTTTATATCTAAAGATAATTTTTTAAGTTAAAAACTAAATGTTTTAGCAGTATTTTAAATGGTTTAGCCAATAAAGGTAATTAACAAGGGTTGGGGTTTTCTTGGGGGGAAAGTACTTAAATCCTGTCTATGTGTATATACCTAGATGGAAAAAGGGTGATAGTAATCAGAGAAGCAATACTAATAGTATTCTTCACCCCAAGTATATACTTCACCTTAACTTTATTATACAACCAAATTAGGTAACAAAGACTAATCACCTTCTCTGAGGCATATTTTGTATCTTTCAGTAGGTTGGACTGATGGGTAGGTCTTTTCAACAACACTTAATGGTATACTAAAGAGATATCTTAACCAATTCCACTCAAGCTTTTCTCTACTCAAGCCACATCTATTGAAATAACCAATGGAAGACCAGGTTTTCTCAAGCTAATATTACAGGCTCCTTCTAAATCTCAGAGAAAAAAGAAACAACATTAGAACTTAAGAAATGATTTTATTAGCCAGGCACCGGGGGCTCTCAACTGTAATCCTAGCTACTCAGGAGGCTGAGATCTGAGGATCACGGTTCAAAGCCAGCCTAGGCAGGAAAGTCCATGAGACTCTTATCACTGATAAACCACTAGAAAACTGGATGTGGAGCTGTAGCTCAAGCAGAAAAGCGCTCTCCTTGAGCAGAAGAGCTGAAGGACAGTGCTCAGGCCCAGAGTTCAAGCCCCACAACCAACAACAAAAAAAGAAAAAAATATTTTATTGACCTGTGGCCAGTAGCTCATTCCTGTAATCCTAGCTACGTGGGAGGTTGAGATCTGAGGATCAAGGTTCAAAGCCAGCCTGGGTAGGAGACTGGAGACTCTTATCTCCAATTAACCACCAAAAAGCTGGAAGTGGAGCTATGGCTCAAGTGGGAGTGTGAGCCTTGAGGAGAAAAAAGCTAAGGGATATAATGCCTAGGTCCCAGTACTGGCACACATACACACAAAAATTGTTTTACTAAATCAACTATGGCTTGCCAAGCCTGAGGAAACATGTGCCAGATGGGCAGTGGCTGCAGATGCCTCTTCTAATCTAGAAACACAAATCTCAAAGAATAGACTGTATGTTCCTGAGCAGCTTGGGAACTTGGACTCCCAGCTTTTACTTCCAGGCTTGCCTTAACTTTAATCTATAACTACATTTACCTATTTTCTTTTTTTTTTTTGGGTCCGGTCGTGGGGCCTGAACTCTGGGCCTGGGCACTATCCCTCAGCTCTTCAGCTCAAGGCTAGCGCTCTACCACCTGAGCCACAGCACCACTTCCAGCTTTTTTCTTTTTGCTTATGTGGTGCTGAGGAATCGAACCCAGGGCCTCAGGCATGCAAGGCAAGCGCTCTACCACTGAGCCACCTTCCCAGCCCCATTTTTACCTATTTTCTTATGTCAAATTATTTTTTATTTTGATTAATTGATCAAGACAGGGTCTTGCTATGTAGCCTAGGCTGACCCAGAACTCCAGATCCTGCTGGCTCAGTCTAAGTACTGGGATTTCAGGTATGTGGTGCCACACTCAGCAGGAAATTCTTTGTTAAAATGACTATATTTAGAAAACTGATCAAGTTGTTTATTTTCTTTAGTAATAGTACAGAGTGGTAAGCCCTGTTTTGTGGCTTTGTGCCACCCTTAAACATATTTTTTGAGACAAGAATTCCCTATGGACCCTAGTAAGGTATGCTATGTTACACCTACACAACTATGTTTAGCCTCCCCTTAACTTTATGTAACTGAAAACAAAGGATGCATTTGAAAAATAAATGAAGCTCATGGAATAAAGGAGCTGGCCAAGGCTTTATGCATTATAAGCAAGTGCTCGATCCCCAGTCCTAGAACCTATTTCATCCATCCATACCTCCTTTCATCATTACAAAAAACATCTGGTCTCTGCAGCAGGATAGACTCCCAGTTGCAGACCCAGTTGAGATACGTTGTTTGACTCAATCATAAGAGTTACAAACAATGAATTCAGAAATTTTGAGAGAGAATGGGGTGTGGTATTGATATTAACTATTAGGATAGTTCCCAGATAATAATATAAACATTTATATCATTCTTTATTTCTCTTACGTAGATCTGCACTGACTAATAAGGTAGCTACTCAGTACATGTGGTTAAACTTTAATAAAATTTAAAATTCAGGCTTTTGGTCACTTCACTTTGTCTGAAGAACTCAATAACCACATGTGGCTAATGGCTACCACACTGGGCAAGGGGATATTTACATCATTGCACTATGTTGGACAGAGCTTACAGATTTACTTGGTTAGGGAAAGCAGTACTAGCTTCCTTTAGTTTTAGTAACTATTAGACCTGTCCTTACGCCTTCTCAGTTGCTTCTCCTATTACACTATGTTCACACCATCTATTGTAACTTTTGAACCACATTTTATAACTACAGGTAACACTTCCTGAGTATCTGCTGCATTCTGTCTCTAGTTCTGGAAATGGAATCAAGAGCCCCAAGCTTACTTAGTCAAGTGATCTCCCACTAAGCATCAATACCAGCCCAGGAAAAATTCTAATCTCAGATTCATTTGATTTCTAAAACCTTATTCTCTTCATTTTCCATTTAGACTGCATAGAGACTATCTTCATTGCCTTTATTACTCATATCTAACACACAGCAGCAGCTCCCATTCAATGTCTGCTGAATTAATGAATATGCAAGCTTTATAATTAAATAGCTATTAAAATATTTATGCTTCTAGATTGTCTATTCTGCTTCACTTATCTCTTCATCGACCTTTTCAACAGTAAATTACTTTAAAGTATCTTTCAGTATCAGCTAGTTTTCCTATCTGTTACTAACTTTAAAAGATTTAACTTGGGTATTTTGACAAGTTTATTTTTCCAGATGAACTATCTAATAATTTTGCCAAGTTTGGGAAGAAAAACCTGCTGGTATTGTGTTTGAGATTGCATAATTTATAGATTACTTTGATAAAACTGAAACATTTTTCATATTGAGTCCTATCTAATAAATCTAAATCTAAATCTTTTTTTTTTTTTTTTTTGGGTCCGGTTGTGGGGCCTGAACTCTGGGCCTGGGCACTGTCCCTCAGCTCTTCAGCTCAAGGCTAGCGCTCTACCACTTGAGCCACAGCGCCACTTTCGGCTTTTTTCCTTTTGCTTATGTGGTGCTGAGGAATCGAACCCAGGGCCTCAGGCATGCAAGGCACGCGCTCTACCACTGAGCCATCTTCCCAGCCCTAAATCTAAATCTTTATGTTGACCAGCAGACTACTGACATAGGTTCTTTTTTCTTTTTCCTTTTATTTTTCTGGTGTTAAGAATCAAACGCAGGGCCTTACGCATGGTAGGCTGGGAGACAAGTACTTTACTACTCTGCCATACTCCCAGCTCAATTGTTTTGAGGTTGTTTTAAACAAGGAGGCTTTTGGAAGATGATGTCTCTCTACATAGCCCATACTGATCTTAAACTTATGATCCTCCTGCCTCTCCTGAGCATACGAGATTACAGGTACATGAGGCTTACCTTATTTCTCACCTTATTCCTGATTATTTTATCTACTCGTTATTTTGATTCAGAATTTTGCTTTCCAGTATTATTTTTTTCCTTTTTTTCTCCATATGCATATGCATACTGGGGTAAAATGTGATTCCCTTCTTACCAGCTAGAAAATTATATTCTTCCAGTCACAGTGATTAGTTCAGGAATGGAAAACTATCCAAGTTCAGCCAATCAGAGTGAACCTGTGACATAGGTAAGAAAAACTAATTCTCCTACCCAACTTGAACATGGGCAAATGAAGATCAGGTACTCTGAGCAATCACCTTATCACCACTTGGAACCTGGAAGTAACATAAAATAAAAGGCAGTACTGCTGGGAATTGGAGAAATACCAGGTTGTGTTAACATTGTTTGAAGGTAGCTGTATAATCCTTACTCTGGAGTCATCAATAAATTCTGTTTTGTGGAAGCCAATCTGAGTTGTGTTTGTACTGAATTACAACCCAAAAATTCCTGAGTTTCAATTAAACATAAATGCTGGATTTTGGTTTGAACCAAATTTTGTCCTACTATCATAGGACATACAACAGACCTCCAATAAAATACTTGTTGAATGAATTGTTGTACAATGTACAAATATTTTGAGGTTTTTGTTTTGTTCTGTTTTTTGCCGATCATGGGGCCTGAACTCTGGGCCTGGGCGCTGTCCCTCAGCTCTTCAGCTCAAGGCTAGCACTCTACCACTGGAGCCACAGCATCACTTCCGGCTTTTTCTGCTTATGTGGTACTAAGGAATCAAACCCAGGACCTCATGCATGCAAGGCAAGCACTCTACCACTGAGCCACCTTCCCAGCCCCAGAGGGTTTTATTATTTTTTATTTATTTTTTGTAGGTCTTACTACATAGCCAAGGCTAGCCTAGAACTTTCATGCTCTTACCTCAGCCTCCTGAGTGATGAATGTATGACCTCACTTAGTTTACTTACAATTTTTCATATTTATTGCTAAGACTGGTGTCTCATTTTTTCATAAGCAGGATTTTGGGTATCCAATTTATACAGAAAATTTTCCTTCTTTGTGCAATTAGAACATTCATTTTTTAAATGGAATTATCTCTTAGATCGTTTGAAAATGTTCACTTGGCCACGTGTAGTAGCACCTGCTTGTTATCTCAAAACTAATCAGGGTGAAGGAGGGTTGCAAGTTTGATCCCAACCTAGGACCCAGACTCAAAAAAGGAAAGAAAAAAATAAGAAAAAGAAAGTTCACTTATAGGGGCTGGGAAGGTGGCTCAATAGTAAAGTGCTTGCCTCATATGCATGAGGCCCTGGGTTCGATTCCTCAGCACCACATAAACAGAAAAAGCCAGAAGTGGTGCTGTGGCTCAAGTGGTAGAGCACTAGCCTTGAACTGAAGAGTTGAGGGACAGCGCCCAGACCCAGAGTTCAAGCCCAATGACAAAAAAAAAAAAAAGTTCACTTGTAGAATCATATTCCATGTGCTTTTGCCTTCGATAGTTTTCTTTTTGTTTGTTGGTTGGTTGGTTGGTTGGTTGTGGGGCTTGAACTCTGGGCTTGAATGCTGTCCCTCAGCTCTAGGTGAGCCCTCTACAGCTTGAGCCACAGGGCCACTTCTGGTTTTCTAATGGTTTATTGGAGATAAGAGCCTCATGGACTTTCATGCCGGGGCTGGCTTTGTACCATGACCCTCAGATCTCAGCCTCCTAAGTAGCTAGGATTACAGGCATGAGCCACTGGTGCCTGGCTTGTCTTCAATAGTTTTCTTAGTCTCTTTCTTCTTAGGTAAACTTTGTCAATTTATGTTTTTCTAGAAAAATATGACATTCTCTCACTTGCCTCTGTATTAGTGATAATTTTACTTTCCTGCTTTTTTGTTTGTTTGGCTTAATTGTTTTTTCCCCTGGTATTAAGGGCCTTCAACTTCAATTTGGTAGGCAGACACACTTCACTTGAGCCACGTCCCTAGCCTTTTTATGTTTTTAATTTTCATTGGGCTATTTCAAATTGGTTGTTTGTACAGCAGTCACAGCTACCAAATTCTATCCATATCAAGTAGATATGGAAGATCATGTAGCAACATGCTGTTGGGAATGACATAAATATGAAAATAATTCACAGCTGATTTTTTTTTTGGTCAGTTGTGGGGCTTGAACTCTGGGTCTGGGTGCTGTCCCTGTACTCTTCAGCTCAAAGTAAATACTCTACTAAATGAGCCACAGGGCCACTTCTGGTTTTCTGGTGGTTAATTAGAGATGAGAATCTCAAGGACTTTCCTGCCTGAGCTGGCTTTGAACGTCTATCCTAAGAGCTCAGCCTCCTGAGTAGCTAGGATTACAGGCATGAAGCACTGGTGCTCAGTGACAACTGATTTTTTAAAAAATATTGTGTTTGGAAACAACTAAGAATGGCAATAGATTTAGTGGGAACCTTATGCAGTATGCTATTTCCTACTCAGATGTATGGACAAAGACAATGCTCCCAGCAGAGATTTTTCTTAGTGTAGTTCACACTGAGTGATTTGGATTAAATAGATGAAGGATTTGCAAGTATATAAGAATTATAGTCTAGCATAGACACATTACTGGTTTGTTGGAAAAATTAAAAATCAGGATGATTAATAACATCCAGCAAAAGAAAAACCCTTCTTTTCACTTTACTGTCTTCGGGAGCTCAGAATATTCTTCCAAAGTAGACACTTGGGGCAGCATTTCAGTCTTGCTACATTAAGTATTCCCCTGCAGGGAGTGGAGTAGGGCATCAGTATATAAATAATAGCCTCTTGAAATGGAAAAATAAAATAAAAAGGGGGTGTGAAAAGTGAAAATCATCCAAAGTAGCAGTCCACCCCCTCACAGCTGTAAATTACTCATCAGTTCTTAATGTCATTGTACTGAGCTGGAGCTGAGTCAGCCATCACCCTGGCTGCAGTGAAACAGAATTTAATCTCTCATCTTTTCATTGTAAGGGTTTTACTATGCATCAGTTTTGTAGGAAAGATCAATGCTTTGTAGAAGGAATTCTACCCTACTTGACTCGGCAACAGTTTGATTCCAGACAAATCAATTATTCTCAGTACAAAACAGAGTAATCCCTTGACAAATTGCCATCACAAACAATCTAGAAAGATAAAAGAGCAGTATGTCTGTCACATACTCACTGGAACCTAAGCACTTTCACTCATTAATATAGGCTTTGTTCCTTATGAACCATGTTTATAGTCAGATACTTAAGTAGGCTGGATATGGTAGTACACAAGTATACTATCTCAGTACTCAGGACCTGAGGGACAAGGATATGAGTTTGAGGCCAGTCTGAGGAATTGAGTTTAGCAAGGCCCTATCTCAAAACAAAATTGAAAACACAGGCACTAGAGATATATCTCAGTGGTAGAGTACTTGCCTAACATGTGTGAGGCTTTGGGGTCAACCCCAGTGAGTGGGCCTCAGGCCAGGAGCCATTAGTTTCCTGTAAAAAAAGATGTACAATACTCCATGTAATCAAATCACACACATATCTATCATAAAGTGCTCTACTTATTGGCAGCTATACATTTTAATAATTTATCAGTTTTGTTAGAACTGATTTTTTTTTAATTTTTATATCTGACTTTTTATTTGGATTTTTAAAGCCAAGCTAAAAAAAAATAGGTTTTACTCAAAGTCACGCTGCCCTCTCTCACTGGTCTTCTTCGGTATGTACTGAGGATTACTGTGTATTTCTTTGAACTGAGGATTGAATTCAGGTCTCTGAGCATGCTTGGCAAGTGTTCTACAACTTAAGTCACATCCCCAGCCCTTCTGTTTGTGCTTTTCTATTTGAGATTGGGCCTTAATTAACTTTTTCTTGTCTTGCTTCTACCTCTGAATAGCTGGGATTACAGATATGGGCCACTCTTCCCCAATGTCAGCTTCTAATTTACAGTGCTGGAGTTAGAACTTAGGTCTTGTTTGTGCTTGCTAGGTGGGTGTTCTACCTTTCTCATTTTAAGTACTTTTGCCCAGGGCAGGCCTCAGGTTACAATCCTATTTATGCCTCCTCTCATATAGCTGGTATTACAGGCATAAGCCATGTCCAGCTTGTTGGTTGAGATGAGTCTTAATAACTTTTTTCCTAGGCTGACCTGGAACAGCATTCTTCTCATCTTCCCCGGTCTTATGCCCCCACCACATCTTGCCTTTCTTTAAAAAACAAACAAACAAACAAACTGAAATGGTGTCTTACAATGTTAGCTAATCTTACCTGGAACTTCTGGGCTCAAATAATCTTACCACCTCAGCTTCTCTAGAAGCTGGGACTGCAGGCATGTACCATGGTATATTCATATTCCTCAATCTACTTCTCCTGCTTCCCAGACACTATGTTGTTCCAATTACCTTCCATATACTGCTTTACGTTTTTACAGAAATACTTGCTGGTTTTTTCCCTCTTTTTTTTTTTTTTTCCAGTCCTGGGTCATGAACTCAGGGCCTGGGCACTGTCCCTAAGCTCCTTTTGTTCAAGGCTAGCACTCTATCACTTGAGCCACAGTACCACTACTGGCTTTTTCTGCTTATGTGGTACTGAGGATTTGAACCCAGGGCTTCAATGCATGCTAGGCAAGCACTCTATCACTAAGCTACATTCCAAGCCTTCTTCCTTTTATATTTTTTATTTTTTTTCCACTACTACCACTATATGATTAACTAGTAAATAAATGTAATTTTGGGCTGGGAAGGTGGCTCAGTGGTAGAGCGCATGCCTTGCATGCCAGAGGCCCTGGGTTCAATTCCTCAGCACCACATAAGCAAAAAGAAAAAAGCCGGAAGTGGCGCTGTGGCTCAAGTGGTAGAGCGTTAGCCTTGAGCTGAAGAGCTGAGGGACAGCACCCAGGCCCAGAGTTCAGGCCCCACAACCGGACCCAAAAAATAAATAAATAAATAAATGTAATTTAATTTAGTATACTGCAGATAATTTCTGAGGAGCACTATAAGATTTTAGTATTTTTTTTGGGGGGGGGGAGAGGACCTGGTCATGGGGCCTGAATTCTGGGCCTGGGCGCTGTCCCTCAGCTCTTAGCTCAAGGCTAGCATGCTACCACTTGAGCCACAGCGCCACTTCCAGCTTTTTTCTTTTTGCTTATGTGGTGCTGAGGAATCGAACCCAGGGCCTCATGCATGCAAGGCAAATGCTCTACCACTGAGCCACCTTCCCAGCCCAGATTTTAGTATCTTTAAACAATGTAGAAAGATACTCACCCACAGTACCTTCTGAGCCATCTGTTTCCTTTGGGATATAATGTGCAGAAAGATCACTCTGAAGGACTTCATCTGATGTGGCTCTGGCTAACGCAGCAGCCAGAAAGGAGGGGCAGTTACTGAAAGAGAAACACAAGGCCATTCTCAGTAAGAATTAGGGAGTAGTTCACTTAACATTATAATTTGTATTGACTATAACATATTACCTCAAAATAAAATTGTGCCTTTAAACAATATTCAACAAGTATTTATTGAGATCTTGCTATGTTTTAGGCCCTTTCAGATACTAGATATATGTTGCTGAACAGCACAGCTATTAGTGGAGCTTACAGTCTGTGAGGGAGCTAGAGGATAAACAAATAGGATAAGTTTTATAAAAAGAATACGGTGATAAAGAGTAACAGAGTAGTACCTACTTAGATTGGTCAGGAGTGTCATACCTTGAAAAATGAAAAAGGTTCAATTATATGGATACGGTAACTCAGCATAAAACATTTCAGGCAGAGGAAACAGATCTTTTATGAGAACTTGGTATATTCAAAATGAGAGATGCTCAGAGGATATAATGCATAGTAGGTGAAAGGCAAAGTAGCAAGGAAGAGGTATAGGCAAAGTTCAGTTATTTGGACCCTTTACACTATGGTAAAGGATTTGGATTTTAATCAGAGAGTAATGAGAATTCACAGAAGATTTTTGAGCAAGAAAATGTCATAATAAGGACTTTGTCCTTATATAAGTAAGAAGAAAAAATGAGTACATTTGGGAGAAAGATAATATAGAAAACCTGCTGGTTATTGCATGTAGAGGAGAGAGAATGAAAGAAAACAGTTAACAGTATCCTGGATTTTGAGCAACTTAATAAATGAAAGGATCCTCTGAAGAGTGGGGGAAACTAGGAAAAGAACAAGTATGCCTAGGTGGGGTAAGATATTTTATGAAGGAAGCAAATAAAAACAGATCATTACTCTGGGTCAGGGATTTCAGTGTGTCCCCTGGTTTACTCCTTTGGTATGCAATCATCCTATGCATCATCATTATACAGATGGTGAAGTAATGGGAAATGGGATATTTTCTTTTGTAGTTCAGAGGTTTTCAGATCAAGTAGAATTATAGTTAAGAAGCTGTACTCAAGCAACCATACCCAAGGAATCCCACCTGTACTGCACCAAGATCTTGAATCTTAAGCCTAAGCCTGGTGCCATCATGGGATAAGACTTTGTAAGACTTTAGGGAAGAGGATAAGTGAAGTTAGCATATGGGAAAGATGTGAGCTGTGGCAAAAAAAAGACTGGCACATTGTAAAAGATCACTCCCATTATTTCTGATCCCATATTACTGTTGCTGTTTTGCAGTGCTGGGCATCTAATCCAAGGCCTCAGGCAAGCTAGGCAAGTGCTCTACTACTGAGTTGTATCCCTACCCTCTATATTTTAGAACCTTATATTTCCCATTTAAAAAAATAGAGTCTGGCATGGCGCTGGTAGCCCATGCCTATAATCCTAGCTACTCAGAAAGCAGATCTGAGAATTGCAGTTCAAAGCCAGCTTAGGCAGGGAACATTTGTGAGATATTTATATCCAATTAGCTTATGAAAAACCAAAAGTGGAGCTATGGCTCAAAATGATAGAGTACTAAGCCTTAAGCAAAAAGATTCACGGACAGTGCCCAGACCCTGAGTTCAAGTTCTAAACTGACAAAAAAAAAAAAAAAAAGAAAGTATATTTTCCTTTCTTTCTTTCTTTTTTTTTTTTTTTTTTGGGGGGGGGGGTCGTGAGGCCTGAACTCTAGGCCTGGGCATTGTCGCTCAGCTCTTCAGCTCAAGGCTAGCACTCTACCACTTGAGCCACAGCACCACTTCTGGCTTTTTTCTTTTTGCTTATGTGGTGCTGAGGAATCGAACCCAGGGCCTTATGCATGCAAGGCAAGCGCTCTACCACTGAGCCACCTTCCCAGCCCTATTTTCCTTTCTTTAAACTAACTCAAAATGTACTGTATGGGGTTGGGAATGTAGTCTAGTGACAGAGCTCTTGCTTAGCATGCACAGGTCCTGGGTTTGATCCTCTGCAGTGGGGGAAAAAGAGGAAGAGGAATCATTGGCTGGGAAGTTATTGCTAATAATAGAAGGTTCTTTTTTGGAAAGAGGATATTTTTCTAAAATTGAAGTTACGATGATGGTTGAATGACTGAATTTTATTTTAAATGGGTCACTTATATGATATTTAAATTGTATTTCTATAAAAATGCTTTAAGAGGGCTGGGAAGGTGGCTCAAAGTGGTAGAGCACTAGCCTTGAGTTGAAGAGCTGAGGGACAGCGCCCAGGCCCAGAGTTCAGGCCCCATGACCGGACCCAAAAAAAAAAAAAAATGCTTTAAGAAAAAAGCACTGGGGCTGGCTCAGTGGTAGAGCGCTTGCCTTGCATGCTCAAGGTCCTGGGTTCGATTCCTCAGCAGCACATAAGCAAAAAGAAAAAAGCTGGAAGTGGCGCTGTAGCTCAAGTGGTAGAGCGCTAGCCTTGAGCTGAAGAGCTGAGGGACAGCGCCCAGGCCCAGAGTTCAGGCCCCACGACCGGACCCCCCCAAAAAAACAAAAAAAAAAGAAAAAAGCACTGTCTTTTTCAAGAACTACTGAAGAGTAAAGGTAAAATCAGAGTAGAATGAATTCATTAGTTAATAGGAGGCAAGGATATTTGGTAGAGCACAGAAAGAGAGATATGGATAGTTACCCATAAAGACCATGGAGACAAGGAAAGTTGTTTTAGAATGGTGCAGAGTCTGACTAAATACAAAATGAAATAATCTAGTAGAAAAAGACTAATGGATAATATAGAAGAAAAGGGATAACCAATTGAACCAAGTTCTTGGGAAAGCAAGAAGGAGCCAGGGTGTTGCTGGCTCACACCTGTAATCCTACCTACTCAGGAGGCTGAGATCTGAGGATCACAGTTCAAAGCCAGCCCAGGCATGAAAGTCCTTGAGACTCTTATCTCCAATAAACCACTCAGAAAACCAGAAGTGGCACTGTGGCTCAAGTGGTAGAGTGTTAGCCTTGAGCTGAAGAGCTGAGAGACAGCACACAGGTCCAGAGATCAAGCCCCATGACTGACCAAAAAAAAAAAAGGAAGGCTATCTAGTCTCCCCCCCGGCCACCCCCCACACACACATACAGAGAAATACTAGTCTTTGACAAGATGAGGTAGATTGTCTTTTATTTTTATTTTTGGGTCCGGTCGTGGGCCTGAACTCTGGGCCTGGGAACTGTCCCTCAGCTCTTCAGCTCAAGGCTAGCGCTCTACCACTTGAGCCACAGCACCACTTCTGGCGTATTTCTTTTTCTTTTCTTTTTTTTTGTTTATGTGGTGCTGAGGAATCGAACCCAGGGCTTCATGCATATGAGGCAAGCGCTCTACCACTGAGCCACCTTCCCAGCCCCGAGGTAGATTTTCTTGAAAAAAGAAAGTACAGGGCTGGGAAGTTGGCTCAGTGGCAGAGTGCTTGCCTCACATGCATGAGGCCCTGGGTTCAATTCCTCAGTACCACATAAGCAAAAAAAAAAAGCCAGAAGTGGTGCTGTGGCTGAAGTGGTAGAGTGCTAGCCTTGAGCTGAAGAGCTGAGGGACAGCGCCCAGGCCCAGAGTTCAGCCCCCACAACTGACAAAAAAAAAAAGTAAATACAGGTGCCAATTTGTTAGAAGGAAAAGGGCATTTCTATCTAATAGTTTGATCCAAAAATATTGCGACTGAATACCAAGGCTCACACTTATCAGGAGGCTGAGAATCATGGTTCCAAGCCAGCCCCAGCAGCTAAGTCCATGAGACTCTTATCTCCAATAAACTACTCCAAAAGAAAATTATATCATTTGTGAAATTAAACTATCTCTGGATATAGGTTCACCACAGGTAAGAATTTAAAAACTTGAGAGAATAAGGCAAGTACTATTAGTGTCATTAATGTGTCATCTGCAGTACATTTTTAGTCACAGTTAACGTAATTTTTTTACTTTTTGTCAGACAGAATGAAAATATTTTCAGTGAAGTAGGGAGGAGGATTAGCTGACTAATAGCTAGATATAAAACATCAAGCTAGACGTTTCACCCACATCAGCTCTTCCTACATGTCAAAAAGCTGTAACACTAGCATGAATAAATTCTTATGGGTTTGACTTGGAATTGAAAGTGATTGTTTCTGTAAAATCAGAATTACAAATATGTTTTAAAGCATGGGCACACCAGAATATGTTTGATACACCTCAAATAAAAGCTCATCATTAGTGCTTGTCATTTTAAGAGAATTAGCAGGTATGACTAACATGATAATAACACAGTAAACTGCTTTCATGATTTCTTTTTAAATGTTTGGAAGAACCTGACACTGAAGGGTTTAAAATTTGGCAAATATAATAAGCACAGGAAATATAAGAAAAGAGATAATACTACATGACAGTTTGGAGACCAGGCTTACAAGTATTATGGCATTGTGCATACTGATGACACACAGTATCACTTGATTGGTTTTTGTTGTTTTATTTTGCCAGTCCTAAGGTTTGAACTCAGGACCTGGGAACTGTCTCTGAGCTTCTTTTCTCAAAGCTAGCACTCTACCACTTGAGCCACAGAGCCACTTCCAGCTTTTTCTGTTTATGTGGTACTGAGGAATTGAACGCAGGATTTCATGTATGCTAGGAAGCACACTAGGCCACATTCCCAGCCACCTGAATTTTATTTTATTTTTTGTCAGTTGTGGGGTTTGAACTCTGGGCTTGGGCGCTGTCCCTCAGCTCTTCAGCTCAAGGCAAGCTCTACCTCTTGAGCCACAGCGCCACTTCCGGTTTTCTAGTGGTTTATTGGAGATCAGAGTATGACAGACTTTTCTGCCTGGGCTGGCATTGAACGTGGCCTGGCATTGAACCGAGATCCTCAAATCTCAGCCTCCTGAGTAGCTAGGATTACAGATGTGAGCCACCGGCGCCCAGCTCCTATTTGTTTTTGTCGGTGGTAGGGCTTGAACTCTGGGCCTAGGTGCTATCCCTCAGCTCTTCAGCTCAAGGCGAGTGCTCTACCACTTGAGCCACAGTGCCAATTCCGGTTTTCTGAGTGAGTCTCATGGACTTTCCTGCCCGGGCTGGCTTTGAACCGTGATCCTCAGATCTCAGCCTCCTGGGTAGCTAGCTAGGAGAATGTTCTTTAACTTTAACATCATGTAACGTTTAGTTGAACTATTTCTTTTTTTTTTAATTTTATTTTATTTTATTTGAGAACATACTGTACAGAGGAGTTACAATTACATGGGCAGGATAATGCATACATTTCTTACCAAGCATTGCAGCCTCCTCCTTTGTTTACCCTTCACCTCCCTTCCCAGCCTCCCCCCCCCCCCCGACAGAACTATTTCTTTTAAAGTCTAATTGTTAGGACCCTTAAATATAGTAAAAAAAAAAATATTTTGTTTATATGTATATATGTATAAAATGATACTGAATTTTTTTGTGCTGGGAGTGGGGTTTGAACATGGGAACTGGGAGCTATCCCTTAGATTTCTCAATCAAGACTGGTAATTTACCATTTGACCCACATCTCCATTTCTGACTTTATGGTAGTTAATTGGAGATTAGCCCCGGCTGACTTTGAACCATAATCCTCAGATCTCAGCCTTCAAGTAGCTGGGATTACAGGCATGGTACCTGCCTCCGTATTCTATTCAAGCTTCATATTCTGATCCCAATAATCAAAGCACAGATACTTGAAGCTAACTATAAATATGCCACATACACACACGCCAAACTAAAATTCATGAATGTTCTGATTGTTCTTTCCTGTGCTTGTCTTGGCTAGCATCATCTTTGTCCTGAAAAATTTGCCTGAGTAGATCAATCTTACTTCTTCAGTTCTATTTTGGAAATAGGGACTAGCAGTGTTACTCAGATGCAGAACATGTACTTAGCATGCACTAGACCCTGGATCCTTACCATAAGACAAAGGGAAAGAGGAGGGAAGAAGATAAAAGGGGAGGGAAAAGGAGAAATACAAGCGCATACTAATGACATTCAATAATTCAGTACTTATCAATGTTTCGACAAGTCAGTTGTTGAAGTATCTGGAACAGCATTTTAGGAGACAGATGTAAAATCATCATGGACACTACCTGAATAATTAGTGTCGGGACTAAGAGTGTAGGTCAGTGGTAGAATGCACACTTAGCACATATGAGAGGAGGGATGAGGCCAAGAAGGAAGAAAGGAATGAGCATGTTCATTTCCTGATATCTATAGATATGAAAGATAATTCCTTATATAGATATCTCAAGACACTCAGAAATTAGTTTAACTTGTATAAATAGTGATTAATCCATGTTATTACAAAGATTACAAACAACAACAGGGCAGGTACCAGTGGCTTATGCCTGTAATCCTAGTTACTCAAATCAAGAGACTGAGATGTGAGGATCACATTTCAAAGCCAGCCCAGGCAGAAAGTGCATAAGACTCTTATCTATAATTAACCACATAAAGCCATTAGAGCTGTGGTTCAAGTGGTAGAGTGCTAGTCTTGAGCAGAAAAGCTCTGGGACAGTGAGTCCCCAAGCCCTGAGAGTTCAAGCCCTACTACCAGCACAAAATAATCAATCATAAATCACTGTTGACTTTAGATCCTGAATATATGTAGTTATACTCTGAGAGAGACCTAAAATATCTGCCTACTCATTATTTAATTGCTATCCAGCTAACTTCTAAAAAAAACAAATCCTTTTCTTTGCTTCTCTTTCCCTTTTTCTTGCCCCTTTCCTTCCCTTTCTCCTATGACATAGAAGGAATGAGAAAGGTAGGTTCTAATCTGGCACACGGCTCACTTGTAATCCTTGTTACTTGGGAGGCTGAGTTCAAGGCCAGACCAGGGAGGGAAGTTAACCAGATCCCTTTCTCAACTGATAGCTGGTAAGATGGCCCAAGCCTGTCATCCTAAACTATGTGGAAGGTTTAGGCCAGCCTGGACAGAAAAGCCATTGAAATTCCACCTGAAGAGAAAGAAGCTAGATATGGTGGAGCACAGCTGTCATAATGATGCAGAGAAACACAGATAAGAGGCTCATAGTGCAGGTTGGCCCAGGCATAAAATGAGACCACATCTTGAAAATGCAAAATAGACTGACAGAGTAGCTCAAATGGTAGAGCACCTGCTTAGCAAGCACGAGACCCTGAGTTCAAACCCTAGTACTGAGGGAAAAAAGGTAGGTAGGTTCTAATTCTGAGGAACCTTAGAAAAAATATTCAAACTCTCTGGGTTTCAGTTCCCTCAACTGGAAAATACAGAAATTAAAATAACTCTAAAGTCTCTTCCAGATCTAAAATTCAACTTCTATAATTCTAAGTAAGGTTTTTATTTCAAAGATGGCACAAAAATATTTAAAACTCGCTGGGCGCTAGTGGCTCATGCCTAGCTACTCAGGAGGCTGAGCTCTGAGGATTGTGGTTCAAAGCCAGCCTCAGCAGAAAAATCTGTGAGACTTTTTTGTTGTTGTTGTTGGTCATGGGGCTTGAACTCTGGGCCTGGGCACTGTCCCTGAACTCTTCAGCTAAAGGTGAGCGCTCTACCACTTGAGCCACAGTACCACTTCTGGTTTTCTTAGTGGTTTATTGGAGATAAAGAGTCTCATGGATTTTCCTGCCCAGATGGCTTTGAATCTCAGTCCTCAGATTCAGCCTCCTGAGTAACTAGGATTACAGGTGTGAGCCAACAGCACCCAGCCATATAGCTGATTTTTTAAGAGATATGCTTATATCATAAATTTAATAAAATTAATATAATACTAAAATGTTGTGAAGCTTAATATTTTAAACAGTACTATTTCCTACATCTTATAGTTACAAGAGCTTATTATTTATCTCCACTCTACCATCTGACATCAGTCCAATTAATATTTCCTATTAGAAGGAGAAAGCAGCCAGGCACCAGTGACTCATGCCTGCAATCCTTGCTACTCAGGAGGGTGAGATCTGAGGATAAAGGTTTGAAGCCAGCCCAGGCAGGAAAGTCTGTAAGACTCTTATCTCCAATAAATTACAGGGAAAAAAAGCTGTCAGTAGAGCTATGGCTCAAGTGGTAGAGTTTTAACCTTGAACAAAAGAATCTCCTGGACAGTAGACAGGCCCTGAGTTCAAGCCCCAGAACCAGCAAAAAAAAAAAAAAGGATAAAGCAGACTAGAATTATGAAAGCTATGCTCTTTCAGCTCAGTATATTAGCTAAACCCACAAAAGATAACTGAATTATTATAGACAAAAACATTTAATTCTTATTCATTTTTAAATATCAGGGGTGGCTATATTCTGTTGTATGGACAGCATAGTATTTTAGTCAGATCTTTTTCTAAGATGACTTATTAGTATATTCTACATGCATATTAAGATGGCAACATGAATTCTTGTTATAAACCAAGCCAAGAAGCATTTTCATCACAATGCCAAACCTACACAAATCACTAAAGACATTATTAGATAAATTAGAGGTTTAAAAGTACATCCTTCCTGACACTGGCAATGTGGGCGTATGCACAGCACCCACAGCTGTGTTTCAAAAGTCTTGGCATAACACTGCTAAGGTAATAAAAATTCTTCAAAGTGGAATGTTTCCATCAATTATCTTTGAGAAGGATTCCTCTTGGATTTCTATATTATATATAATATTATATATCCCTCATGTAGTATGATGATCCTGTTTGCTCAGTATGCCCTTCCTAATAGTCATAAATGTTTAATTTCTGACCATCCCCACTCCCAGTTAATCATATGTATTCTAAATCTAAAATAACACATTAAACTAAAAATAAAGAATGCAAATTCTCCACCTGTTTTAGTTTCTTTCTCTTACTGAACTAAATGGAGTTAATGAAGGCTGATTTTTTTCCTCTTTAAATTGTTTTTCTATAGCAACCTCTAGGAATGCCACCTGGAGTCAAATTATTATAATGCCCACACATCACAGGCTCTTTTCATTGGCTTTTCTAAATCTAAACAATGCCTACCAAATGACTAGTGCCTACAGTTCTGGGTTTGGGGTTCTTACAACAGAAATCTCATTCTTTACTGCTGCTATCAGTATAATCTTAGCAACCATTTTTGCTCACACCAACCAGGATAACATTCAAGCAGAAAGAGAACAAGTTATCAATATGAAGCAACAGAACAAGATATCAATATGGCCTTGAATTTTGAACCTCCTGCCTCAGTCTCACAAGTGCTGGTATTACAAATTAATAAGCATATACATCTATGAGACCAACAGGATATAATTAGCAATTTAGGTGTTGCAAATTTATCAAAGATCAAACTAATACCAACACAAGATCATAAAAAGAAGAGTTTAGCCATAACTACCTTCTGTGACAGAAGTAATTAAGTACCAAACTGCAGTAATTAAATACCACTGTAGGCTAAATCCTACAGTGTGGTCTATTTATTTCACTCCGGAGCATCTGACTATGATTCCCCTATCTTTTTTTTGTTGTTGTTGGTCTTGGGGCTTGAACTCTGGGCCTGGGCACTGTCCCTCAGCTCTTCATCTCAAGGTTAGCGCTCTACCACTTGAGCCACAGTGCCCACTTGTAGCTTTTTCTGTTTATGCGGTTCTGAGGAATTGAACCCAGGGCCTCATGCATGCGAAGCAAGCACTACCACTGAGCCACCTTCCCAGCCATCTTGATTCTCCCATCTTGATTCTCTAGGCTTGTCTAACTTCTCTCCTACACTTTTCATAAGGTTCTATTGTCTCAGTCTTTTTTGATGTTTCTTTCTCTCTTCCCTATACATTTGTATCCTCTTTTACTCTATTGTATGTCATTTCCTTTTGCCAAGGAAAATATGCTACAGGCATCTCATTTATGTTTAGTTTTGTTTTCTCTGCTTTCTACTTAAAACTACAGATAGTTAGTCTATTATGGTCATTGGCGCTTAGTCCTCAATATCAGTGTCTTCTACATACTGCTCGATAAATACATGAAGAGGGCTGGGAAGGTGGCTCAGTGGTAGAGTGCTTGTCTTGCATGCATGAGGCCCTGGGTTCGATTCCTCAGCACCACATAAGCAAAAAGGAAAAAGCCGGAAGTGGCGCTGTGGCTCAAGTAGTAGAGTGCTAGCCTTGAGCTGAAGAGCTGAGAGACAGCGCTCAGGCCCAGAGTTCAGGCCCCACAACTGGACCCAAAAAAAATAAAATTAAATAAAAATAAATAAATAAATACATGCAGAATGAATGAACTAGTTTTCCTGATTTCGACTATGTTCAAGCCTTTCCCTGACTACTTGGAATGAACGTTTCTTACTAGCAGAAAATCAGACAAGGGGTGTGGAGTGCTTGCCTAGAATGTACAAAACCATGGGTTTAATCTCCCATCACTGCAAAAAGAATGTATAAAATCAATATATTTACAAAAGAGCACCTAGATAGATTGAGTTGCACATGTAGAAGAGAATCTTTGGCTTGAGCTGGGTGCCAGTGGCTCACACCTGTAATCCTAGCTACTCAGGAGGCTGAGATCTGAGGATCACAGTTCAAAGCCAGCCTGGGCAGGAAAGTCCGAGAAACTCTTATCTCCAATAAACCTTCAGAAAACAGGAAGTGGCACTGTAGCTCAAGTGGTAGAGCACTAACCTTGAGCTGAAGAGCTGAGGGACAGTGCTCAGGCCCAGAGTTCAAGCCCCACAACCGACAACAACAACAACAAAAAAGAATCTTTGGCTAATAACAACAAACAGATGATAACCATTAGAAAATAAGAACTTTGACGAGGCACCAGTTGCTCATGCCTGTAATCCTAGCTACTCAGGAGGCTGAGACCTGAGGATCAAAGTTCAAAGCTAGCCCAGGCAGAAACTCTTATTTCCAATAAATCACCAGAAAACTGGAAGTGGTGCTATGGCTCAAGTGGTAGATTGCTTGCCTTGAGCTGAAGAGCTGAGGGACAGCGCCCAGGCCCAGAGTTCAAGCCCTACGACTGGAAAACAAACAAACAACTTTGGTCATGTGTTCTCTCATAGTCAACTTTAATAAATAACTGTTTTATGCCAAGGCTGCTTTTATATTAGTTATACTCTACTAGGGTTTATTTTTCAAGGGAAATTATTCTCATTTATCCATATTCTCTCTCTCTCTCTCTCTCTCTCTCTCTCTCTCTATATATATATATATATATATACCCATATTCTATATATAATATTGACTTCATTTTAAACTTGGTAATTTTCATTTTGTTCATTTTTCCCAGATTTGCCCTGTCCATAATTTTGACTTCATATATGTGCATTCTCCTTTTGCATTTCCAATATGCCCTTTATTTCATTGGCAACTTGCTACTAATATTTATTTATGTACATTTTTTTATTAACCTCAATTAGTACTACTAAAGGGTTACAACGGCAATGTGACAATTCCATATATGTATACAATATATCTTGATCAGACTCACCCATTTATCACTCTACCTTCCTCTCCACTCCCCTAACATCTTATTTTCTACAGGGCATCTTCTTTACCTATCTGCTTTGTGTTCTGTGGTTCTCTGTTTTTGGCTTCCATAGACAGTGTCTCCCTGTGTACTCAAAGTCACAATCCTACTGCCTCAGCCTCCAGAAGCCTGGAAGTACAGATATATACCACAGTGCTTATCTGTGTTCTAGTTTTATCAAAACATTTAGAAACTTTTTAAAATTATTCAAGGCAGTATATTTTACTACAACTTTCATTGGCTGACTTACAAGTTCAGCAGTGTTTTTCAATTGACACATTTTTATTATTTTTTTCCAACTAGTTTTATTATAATGTATTTACATCAATTCCTTGCTTGTATTCCTTTATAATAATTAGTTCTTCCTGGACCTGCTATTTCTAAGAGGCTCATGTGAGAAAGGAATGTCAGGTTATTAGCAACTTCCTAGTTTATAACTTGGTTCCTTAGAACACAAGGTTGTATGTGAGATTTATTTTGTTCTTAGTTTCTCCCAGCCAACAGATACTGGCATAGTCTTAAAGTAGGGTATATTTCTAATTCCACGTTAGCTCCTTCTCTTCTTGGTGCCAAACTAGCTAATAAGCAACTATTGCTGGTAGGCTCTGAATGAAATAATTGATTTTTATGCTCAGGTCACACAATCTAGTTTGGAAAGTATCCTCCACTGGCTTTTACTGAGGTCTTCAGATGTAGCATTATGCCTCATTTCTTCATACCTATTTTGTCCTCAGTTGCCTTTGGAAAGCCTTTCTCAGTTTTGTGGTTTCTAGGTATTTCTTACTGTTCTTTTAGATCATATTACTTTTTTTCTTCCTCCAATATGTTCCTCTGGTGATTCTGAAAGAAGTAGACAGGGTCATTGTTATTCTACTATTTAAAACCTTATAATGAAGCCAGGCTTTGTGGCTCACACTTGTAATCATAGCTACTCAAGGGGCTGAGATTTGAGATCGGGATTCAAAGCCAAACCCAGGCAGGAAAAGTCCGTGAGACTCATCTCTAATTAACCACCAGAAAACCAGAAGTGTTGTGGTGGCTCAAGTGGTAGAGGGCTTGCCTTGACCTGAAGAGCTGAGGGATAATGCCCAGGCCCAGAGTTCAAACCCCATGACAAAGAAAAAAACAAAACAAGACATAATGAGCCCCTGTAGGGGGGTTTTGTTTGTTTTTAACAGGAATTCAGCTGCTTTTCAGAAAGAAAATAATATGAAAGTATGTGCATTAAGCATCTTGATTCTTGAATAGACCGAATCAATTAACATTGTTTTTTTTTCTTTTTGTTATGTGTCTGGAACTCAGGGCCTAGGCTGTCCCTGAGCTCTTTAGCTCAAGGCTAATCCTCTCTCACTTAGAGCCACAGTTTTACTTCTGGTTTTCTGGTGGTTAATTGGAGATAAGAGTCTCAGGGACTTACTGTCTGAGCTGGCTTTGAACTTCAATCCTCAGATCTCAGCCTCCGGAGCAGCTAGGATTATAGGTGGGAGTCACCAGGGCCTGGCTAAATAATATTTTCTTGAAGCAGTGTGTATTTAGTGAGCTGTATTTAATACATTCAATCATGAAGCATAAGAAAAAAGTTATAAGCTAGGTGGGAGTGGTTCATGCCTGTAATCCTAGCTACTCACCAGGCTGAGATCTGGGGATCACCATTTGAAGCCAAACCAGGCAAAGTCCCTATGAGATTCTTATCTCCAATCAACCATTCAAAAACTGGAAGTGAAGCTTCGGCTCAAAGCATGAGGTTAAGAACTCTAATATAAGAATCACTAATTACTGATTCCTGGGCTGGGAAGGTGGCTTAGTGGTAGAGTGCTTGCCTAGCATGCATGAAGCCCTGGGTTCTATTCCTCAGTACTACAAAAACAGAAAAAGCCAGAAGTGTCATGCACTGTGGCTCAAGTTGTAGAATGCTAGCCTTCAGCAAAAAGAGCTCAGGGACAGTGCCTAGGCCTTGAGTTCAAGTCCTACAACCTCAATTCCTCAGCACCACATAAGCAGGAAAAGTTAGAAGTGGCAATGTGGCCCAATGGTTGTAGGAGGGAGGGAGGGATGAAGGAAAGAAGGAAGGAAAGAAGGAAGGAAGGAATTATACCAGAAGGAAAAGTGAAAAGTGATATGTGAGGAATCAGAATCTCTCTCTCTTTTTTTTTTTTTTTGCTAGCTTGAACTCAGGGCCTGGGCACAGCCCCTAAGCTTCTTTTGCTCAAGGCTAGCACTCTACCACTTGAGCCACTGCTCCACTTCTGGTTTTCTGGTGGTTAATTGGAGTTAAGAGTCTCACTGACTTACCTACCCGGGCTGGCTTTGAACCATGATCCTCAGATCTCAGCGTTCTGAGTAGCTATGATTACAGGTGTGAGCCACCTGCGCCCAGCCCATTGTCCTTTTTATGTACCATAAATTAATTGTGTAAGTCTTCCTAAACTTTATATAAATAGATTTACATAAAATGTATTCTATAGGGGCTGGGAAGGTAGCTCAGTGGTAGAGTGCTTGCCTCACATGCATGAGAGCTGGGGTTTGATTCCTCAGCACCACATAAATAGAAAAAGCTGGAAGTGGCACTGTGACTCTAGTGGTAGAGCACTAGCCTTGAGCTGAAGAGCTGAGGGACAGCACTCAGGCCCAGAGTTCAGGCCACACCACTGACAAAAAAAAAAAAAAAAAAGTAATTGTATTCTATGTAGGACTCCTTTCAGCAAAGTCTTTTGGAGAGTGACCCATGTTATTGTATATAAATAGTCCATTTCTTTTTATCGTGTTTAACATTCCATTTTATTAATAAGCGATGGACATGAGGTATGTTATCTGGGTTTTTCTCTGATAAATAAAGCTATTTAAACATTCCTACATGAGTCAATTTTTTGGACCTACATTTTCACTTCTCTTGAATAAACACCTAAATTCAGAACTGATTGGTCGCAGAGTAGGTATATTGTTTAGTTTTATAAAAAACTGTCGGTCTGGGAAGGTGGCTCAGTGGTAAAGTGCTTGCTTTGCATGCATGAGGCCCTGGGTTCAATTCCTCAGCACCACATAAGCAGAAAAAAGCCAGAAGTGGCGCTGTGGCTCAATGGTAGAGTGCTAGCCTTGAGCTGAAGAGATGAGGGACAGGGCCCAGGCCCAGAGTTCAGGCCCCACAACTGACAAATAAAATAAAATAAATATAAGAAATTGTCAGACTTCTTCACAAAGTGTACCATTTGTACATGCCAATTAACAATACATAGAATACAGGTCATTTCATATCTTTGCCAATATCTCCTCTTGTCAGATTGTTTTTAATCTTCTTTTTCTTTTTGCCTTTCCTGGGGCTTGAACTCAGAGCCTGGGCACTGTCCCTGAGCTTCTTTTTTGCTTAAGGCTAGCACTCTATCACTTGAGCCACAGTGCCACTTCCAGCTTTTTCTGTTTCTGTAGTACTGAGGAATTGTACCCAGGGCTTCATGAGTGCTAGGCAAGCACTCTACCACTAAGCCACATTCCCAGCCCTTTAAATTTCTTTTTTACATAGGAGTACCATTACATTATCCAAGCTGCCCTTGAACTCATGGGCTCAAATCATCTCTATAGCTAAGACAAGGATTGCAAGCATTTGCCACCATGCAAAGCTCACAGTCTTCTTAATTTAAGCTATCTTGATATGCTAATACTAACATTTCACTGTGACTCATCACCAATTAACCACCAAAAAGCCAAAGTAGAGTTGTAGCTCAAGTAGTAGAGCCCCAACATTGAGCAGAAAAGGCTAAGGGACATCACCCAGGCCCTAAGTTCAAGCCATAGTACAGGCACAAAGGAAAACAAACAACATGCCCTGGCCTCTGTCACCTGTTGGGAACTAAATGATGTGTGTGTTTATATAGGTATGTATATACATGTATAAATATACATCTTGTATATATGAGACATTCTTGTACATTTGGAAATAGGATGTCTATTTGGAGTCACTGGCAATATCCCCTAACTTGTAAGAGAGCTAAAGTTTTGGTTTGTGTCAATAGTACACTATTATCTTACCTAACCAAAGATTTAAACTTTAACTTCAAAGACAAAAACTAAATTAGTGTGTATATGTGACATCTCTGTAGCGATGAAGCTAATTGTTGCTTGTCCCTTTGTACATTGGGTGTATTTGTATTTCAGAGTACATAGGCCTTCTTCAGTGCAAAGATTGGAAGGAAAACATTACCAAGCAGGTGCCCTCTAACATAAAAGTGTCACGGGTGCCAGCCTTTTATAGCACTATGTGCATACATTCCTAATTGTAACAAGGAAAGCTTAATGAGGTTGATGTGATGCTATCAATCATAATTATTATCTTAGATTGCTGTACTCAATAAAAATAACTAAGCTGTTCTGTCACAACTGTTACATTGCTTCAAAATTTTAACAGTAGCTGTTCTGTCTTTGTCACTATAGATGTGATCCTCTGGAGCATTTGTAGTCAGGCCTATAGGCCTCCTCTTAGAAGTACTTATTTGTCAAACTGAGTTTGCTTTTAAAACTTAATGAAGCTAGGTACCAGTGGATCACACCTATAATCTTAGTTATTTGGGAGGTTAAGATCTAAGTATAGAGATTTAAAGCCAGACAGGGCAGACAAAACCATGAGAGAGTGAGAGGGAGCAAGAGGGAGCGAGAGGGAGAGAGAGCAAGAAACAGGGAAGGGGGGGTCAGGGAGTTGGTACTGGGGTTTAAACTCAGGATCTGTGCACTGACCTTTAGCTTTTTCACTCAATACTCATGCTCTACCGCTTGAGCCACTGCTCTACATCTGACTTTTTTAGTTGCTCACTGGAGATAAAAGTCATATAGATCTGGTACCAGTGGCTCATACCTATAATCCTAGCTACTCAGGAAGCTGAGATCATGGTTCAAAGCCAGCCCAGGTAGAAAAGCCTGCGATCTCCAACTAACCAACAAAAGCCAGAAGTGGAGCTGTGGTTCAAGTATTAGAGTGCTTGAGCAAAAAAAGCTTAGGGACAGTGCCTAGGTCTTGAGTTCAAGCCCCAAGAAATGACACCAAACTTTTTTTAAAAAAAGCTTATCCCAGCAAAGAGGGATCATAAAGAGATAATTTTATCTTGGTTTTAATTTTAAAGAAAAATTGCTCAGAGCTAGGTGCTGGTGGCTCACGCCTGTAATCCTAGCTACTCAGGAGGCTGAGAGCTGAGGATTGTGGTTCAAAGCCAGCCCAGGCAGGAAAAGCTGTGAAACTCTTATCTCCAATAAACCACCAGAAAACCAGAAGTGGCGCTGTGGTTCAAGTGGTAGAGTGCTAGCCTTGAGCTGGAGAGCAGAGGGACAGCGCTCAGGCCCAGAGTTCAAGCCCCATGATCAATAAAAGTAAAAAAAATTAAAAATTTTAAAAAATTGCTCAGACAAGAGAGGATGTTGTCTGTTTTCAAACAGTCACTTACACCAACATTCCAAAAGTAACTCATGATGAGAGGTTAAGAGAAAATAGTTCATAAGCTTGGGTACCTGATATCCATGCCTGTTTACCTTAAAACTGGACAGGAGCTTGCATAGATCTAGGAGACATACAGATGTTCCAGGACCTTACATTATTAATGTTTTTACCAAGTTTGTTTTCTTTCATCTCTAGGGTAAAAAATACAAGTGATATAGCCAAAGAGCTAGCTCTACTAAAACTCTGAAATAAAGACTACAAAATAGGTAATACCTCAAAGCAGAATTGACCTGGATACCCTAACTACAGCACAAGTATGGCTCCTCCTGTATATTCACAACTACAGATGGTGGTGATCTCCAAATGATGTGACCACTCCTACAGGGCCCTTGGATCATCCAGGATTAAAATAAAACATTGTCCATAAGGGTAGCTGTGACCTAACCATTACATCTAAAATAGAGGACAAATGGATCTAGATTGCCATATTTATTATAATTATCAAACTACTATACTGTTTCTGTGAACAGCAGGTGTAGATGAATTAATCTATAAATTTTACATTCCCTAATGTTTTATAACTATTTTTAAATCTTATAAACTATCCAAAGGAGGAACAATTTCTACTTTAAAATGCATTAACTGAAATATTCAGAGATCTCAAATACCCTAATTGCTCAGAAAAGCAAAATCAAAGTTCAACAAAAATAAAACACCAAGAAGCAGATACTTGAAAGGGTTGGGATGGGGTCAAGGGGTGAAGGGTAGATGAATGAAGAGCAAGGGAACAATGCAGTCAAGAACTCAATGTATATCTTACAAAATTAAGAAGAATGAAGGAAGAGGTGCATTGAGTAGGAGAGGAAAGATGGAAGAGAAGGTTGAAAAGGGGTGACATTGATCAAGATATACTGTATTTATAGGCTGCTTTGTTAAATGACAACTCCTTTGTACAACTACTTAATAAAAATGAAAAATATTAGTTTTCAAGCTGGGTGCTGGTAATTCACACTTGTAATCCTAGCTGAGGCTGAGATCTGAGGATCAAGCTTCAGTCAGCCCAGGCAGGAA
Organism: Dipodomys spectabilis; assembly: GCF_019054845.1. NCBI lineage: Eukaryota > Metazoa > Chordata > Mammalia > Rodentia > Heteromyidae > Dipodomys > Dipodomys spectabilis. The sequence continues at coordinate 10,744,569 of NW_024870681.1, forward strand.
AGAATCTTATCTCCCATTAGCCACCAAAATAAAAAAGCCAGAAGTGGAGCTGTGGCTCAAGTGGCAAAGCACTAGCCTTGAACAAAAAAGCTCAAGTACAACCTTCAGGTCCTGAATTTAGGACCCAGGGCTGACATTTGAAGAAAAAGAAAGGTTTTCATTTAATTGTCTTTGAATTCTCTTTGTGTAAAAAATATCTTGATGTCTTTTGATCTTGATGTGGCAGCCTGTCAGCCAAATTTTCTATCAACTTAATTTCATGTACCACCTTCTTCTAAATCATCTAGAGAAACCATTTTTTGGTCCCTTTGAAGTTAGAGCCAACAGTCCACTTTCAGCTGTGAACCAGCTACTAAAGATGAACCATTGCTGGGTAATAGTGGCTCATGTCTATAATCCTAGCTACTCAGGAAGCTGAGATCTGAGGATCACAGTTCAAAGTAGAGTGCTTGCCTCACATGCATGAGGCCCTGGGTTCAATTCCTCAGCACCACATAAGCAGAAAAAGCCGGAAGTGGCGTTGTGGCTCCAGTAGTAGAGCACTGGCCTTGAGCTGAAGAGCTGAGGGGCAGCGCCCAGGCCCAGAGTTCAGGCCCCATGACTGGGAAAAAAAAAAAAAAAAGTACAAAGCCAGCCCAGGCAGTAAAGTCTGTGAGACTCTTATTGCCAATTAACCACCAGAAAACCAGAAGTGGCTCTGTGGCTCAAGTGGTAGCCTTGAGCTGAAAAGCTCAGGAACAGTGCCCAGGCCTAGAGTTCAAGCCCTACAACCAGGGGAGGGGAGGGGGGGGGAATGGAGGAATAAACCACTAACACTCTACATCCTTTATGTTTATTTACTTTTGTTTCCATTTCCTGGAGTTCATTTCAGTAAATATTATTTCATAGGATCAGATGTACATAGGCTTTGCACATTTGTGTCTACACTTTAAAATTGAAAGGATCCAACCAAGCACCAGTGGTTCACATCTATAATCCTAGGCACTGAGAAGCCTGAGCTCTAAGGACTGAAGTCCAGGTTGAAACCAGTTCAGCAAACAAATCCTTGACACTCTCATCTCCAAATGGCCACAAAAAGCCAGAAATGGAGGTGTGGCTCAAGTGCTACATTTCCAGTATTGAACAAGCTTGTGAGAGGTCCCTGAGTTCAGACCCCAGTACAGCATTAAAAAAATCAGAATGAGATTGTATAGCATTAGATTGAGACTTATATGAAACATTTTTTCTACTTGACAAAATTCCAATGATCTAAATAATCTCTAATTGATAAGAGAATATTCCCTTAAGATTTCTACTGGCTTAATAGTTCAGTTCTTGAAAGAGCTATTTTTAAATTATCCTTAAATATATACCAAACCTCCAATACAGTTGGCAGCTTCAGAAAAGCTTAATTACCCTCTTTTTCTCTTAACTATCCAAAGAAACCAATCCAGTAACTACCATAGTACTTATTACCTGCTGTGAGCACAGTCAAATGGGTTTCCCACTGTTAAATTCAGAAAATAAACACACACACAAAAAAAAAAGAGAAAAAAGAAAAGAACTAAGAATTCAGATATAGAAAGCAACAAAATATAGCAACCGGGGATAAAATGAGAATTTCAGCCTTGTTTTTGAAACTGAGAAAGATGAGAAACTATTTTCAGGAACTTTTTGGAAAATATCTAGGAAAACTCTGTTTATCCACTGTGATAAAATAAAAATCAAATTAAGGATAGAGTGATTCACTGCAATTTTCTGTAAATGCTACTTTATAGAAAAGCAGTGAATAAAATCATATATTGACTTTGAAAAAACTAATAGGGTCAGTAAATTTTTTTTAAGAAGGGGAAAGCCTTTAATAAATAAAGCCAGAGATAAAGCTGAAGTGGTAGAATACCTTTTTTTTCAAAGCAAGCACAAGGCATTGAGTTCAATTCCCAGTATTCAGTACTGGAGTAGGGGTGGGAGTTCATGAAACTTTTTTATGCAAAACCATACCAACATAAAATATGCATCATTCTCCCAATGGGAATAAGAAATCGCTGGCAGGAGACCATATAGCAAGGTTCACATCCTTTTACTTTCTAGCTAAAGCTTTCTTTTTGAATTCACTATAAAATTAGTTCTATGCTAATTAAGTTAAATCAAGAGTAGTGTCATCAAGCTGAGTGAATTTGATTGCAGAATACTATTGTCTATCTTAAAATGGGTTTTGGAAAGATACCTCTTTAATGAAAATGAAACCTTAATGACAGAAACATATGTGGACATTTCTTAAGAAAAATTGTTAGTAAACAGAGAAGAAGTACGTGTAAAAAGTACTATTAATTCTCTAGCTAGAAAAACAAACATAATAAACAAAAGCAACAATACAACAGTAATAAACCCTAGATCTCACCAGAAAAAATAAGATAAATGTATCAGGAGGTACACTAATTCTTAAAGTTACTGAGGAAATCTCTGTAAATGAACTTACTAGTGATATATAATATTTCATTATTTGTATGGTAATTGATGTGTATGAGGTCTTCACATATGTAATTGCAGTTTGTCTTTATCAAATCCTGTGAGGTAGATAAAATAGATATTAAAACAAAATAAGTACTGAATAAATCACCAAATGTATCCAGTCAACTTTCAACTTGTAAGTAGAAATTATATCCAAAATATCTTTAACATCAGTTATAATTTTTTAGTGATAATTATAAGCAAAAGCTTATGAAGAATAAAGATGAGGCTTAAGTGGGGCACTGGTAGCTCTGCTTATAATACTAGCTACTCAGGAGGCAGAGATATGAGGATTGTGTTTCAAAGCCAGCCCAGGCAGGAAAGTCTGTGGGACTCTTAGCTCCAATAAACTACTCAGAAAAAGCCAGAAGTGGTGCTGTGGCTCAAGTGGTAGAGTGCCAGCCTTAAAGAAAAGAAAAAAAGAAAAGAGAAGCTCAAAGACAGCACCCTGAGTTCAAGCCCCAGGACCAGCAATAATAACAAGAAGAAAGACTTAAGATAAAACTTAAGTGGTGCACTGGTGGCTCATGCTGGACATACACAAAAAAATGAGGCTTAATTCAGTTATTAGCTCAGAAGGATGGGGGAAATGGTAATAGAAAATATTACTTGTAGGCATGTGTGGTAGGAAATCCCTGTAAACTACTTAGGAGGTAGAGATATTGAGAATCATGCTTCAAGGCATGATTCAAGGCCTCTGCAAAAAATTTATGAGACTCCCACCTCAACCAACAAGCTGGGTAGGATAAAATGGTGATACATACTTGCTATCCCAGCAATTCCGGAGGCACAGTAGGAGGATCATGGTGTATACAGGATAGTCAAAGAAGACCTACACCAGGCAAAAATACAAGACTTCCCAAAATAACTAAAAACAAAGCAAAAAAAAAAAAAAAAAAAATGAAGCCAGGCATTGGTGGCACACACCTGTAATCCTAGCTACTCAGGAGGCAGAGATCTGAGGATCATGGTTCAAAGCCAGCCAGGGCACGAAAGTCCTTGAGACTCTTATCTCCAGTTAACTGCCAGAAAACTGGAAGTGGCACTGTAGCTCAAATGGTAGAGCACCCTCCCTGAGCTGAAGAGCTCAGGGACAGCACCCAGGCCCAGAGTTCAAGCCCCAAGACTGGCAAAAAAAAAAGCAAAAAAACCCCCAAAAAACCCTTATATGCACATTGTGAATCCTTAGTCAGAATACTGTGAATATTTGAACCCAAATATGTGAATTAATCAAGAGAAAAGGCAATCTCATTAAGTGTTCTCTAGAAAAGGCCAGAGACTGATGACTCCTTTAGGAAATGCTTTACAATCCACTTACTTGACTAAATGAATACTTAATAGCTCTACTTTAAAAATAGCACATAATGCTCTAGGAGCTAGGCCAATGGCTCATGCTTGTAATCCTAGCCTCCTACTCACGAGGTAAGATATGAGGATCACAGTTCGAAGCCAGCCCAGGAAAAAAGTCCCCATGAGATTCTAATCTCCAATTAACCACTAGAAAATGGGAAGTGGAGCTGTGGTTCAAAATGATACAGTGCTAGTCTTGAGCAAAAGAGCTCAGAGTCAGTGCCCAAGCCCTGAGTTTAAACCCTATGACCAAAAAAAAAAAAAAAATTGCTCTAGGATCCCTTGTAGCCTAAGTCCATTACAGTAATGTAGCACAGCTTTTTTAACTAAAAATTTGACAAGGAAAATTTTTCAAACATTTATCTTCCTTCATTTTATTTCTCCCATAAAGATCTACAGTAAATGCCAAATTAATTTGACTGCTACCCTATCTTAACAATGAGAAGGAAAAATATTTTAGAACTAAATTGTATAAAAATGAACTTACATATATAAAATATCAATTCATTTATATATAAATTATATATACACATATATGTATGAAGGTTATGCTGAAAGAACGAATAGCAGTGAAAGGCCTTGCTCTGATACCCGAAACAACAACAACAACAAAATCCTATGTGGAATCGTGGCTTGAGCAGTAGAGCTCAAGCTGAACAAACAGAGAAAGGTCCTCTCTGCTTCCCAATTTCTAGCAAATCATGGTCCTCAAAACCCACAACACAAAGAATTTTAAGGGGCTTCTATAAGAATTCAGAATCCCACAAAGTGGAAGTTTAGCATGGATTTACTTAGCAAAACAGCATAAAACAGGGGAAAAAAGAAAAGAGAAGGAAAAGCACTACCTACTTGATATTCAGGGAATGGGAGCAGAGAAGCTCAAATGTTGGTCTTGCCATGAGTGTATTTATACATTTATTGGAGTGCAGAAATTCAACAATCCAATTTTGAATGCCCATCTATTAGTGGTAACATCACTTAGTAACTCCTAATCATTCTGCCAGATTTCTAAACATGGGGACAAGGAGTTCAGGGTGAGACTATTATGTAAACAGGAATAAGATAGGTTTTATTATTACTTAAAACAAGGAGACAACAAAGAGTGAACAAATGCTGCAGTGGTACTCACTAGACACTACGGTGAAAATGAACTATACAACCTGGGGGTGGGAGGGGAGGAAAAAACTGGGAGAGAGCAAGGGAAGGGGTAACATTGTCTAGAAGGAAATGTACTCATTACCTGACTTACTGTAAACACGCTGTATTATCACCTTTAATTTAAAAAAAAATTTTTTTTGTCGGTCATGGGACTTGGACCCTGGGCCTGGGCGCTGTCCCTCACCTCTTCAGCTCAAGGCTACTACTGCTCTACCACTTGAGCCATAGTGCCACTTCTGGCTTTTTCTGCTTATGTGGTGCTGAGGAATCAAACCCAGGGCCTCATGCATATAAGGCAAGCACTCTACCACTGAGCCAATTTCCCAGCCCTGTATTACCACCTTTATAACAATAAAAAATAATTTTTTTTAAAAAAGAGGAGGCTGGGAAGGTGGCTCAGTGGTAGAGTGCTTGCCTCACATACATGAGGCCCTGGGTTTGATTCCTCAGCACCACATAAACAGAAGAAGCCGGAAGTGGCGCTGTAGTAGTAGCCTTGAGCTGAAGAGCTGAGGGAGAGCGACCAGGCCCAGAGTTCAGGCCCCACAACTGACAAAAAAAAATTAAAATTAAAAGGAGACAAGAGGCACAACCAAAATACTGGGACAACAGGTCTAATATTTACGGTTTTTCCAGTCAATTCACACACTTTAGTTCCCTGTCTCCCAACCCATTCAAGGAGTCTGCAGCTTGCTTAACATCTAAAAGAAAGGAGAGCAATGAGTGGAAAATCTACTGATCTAGTCATTTTTCAGTTTTCTTCATTCTATTTCAATTCCTGAATTTGGCCTTTTAAAACTTTTTTTTTTTTTTTTTTTTTTGGTAGGTCATGGGGCCTGAACTCTGGGCCTGGGCGCTGTCCCTCAGCTCTTCAGCTCAAGGCTAGCACTGTACCACTTGAGCCACAGTACCACTTCTGGCTTTTTTCTGTTTATATGGTGCTGAGGAATTGAACCCAGGGCCTCATGCATGCAAGGCAAGCACTCTACCATTGAGCCACGTTCCTAGCCCCTTAAAACATTTTTTGTTGCCTCATCTTATCTATCCCTGCCTCAGTATAAGTCTCTAACAATTCTTCCACTCTTGTCTGGAAGGACTGTATGCCATTGAGAAAAATCCTCGTCATAGTGAAAAATGACCTTGTCTGTAGCACCACACCTGTAAACCTAGATATTCACAAGGCTGAGATCTGAGGATCAAGGTTTGGAGCTGGCTTGGAACAGACAAATCTTAAGAGACTTATCTCCAGCAAAAAGCCAGAAATGGAAGTGTGGCTCCAGTGGTAGAAGACAACCCTTAAGGGGGAAAAACTAAGCAAAGACACAAGACCCAGAATTGAAGCTTCAGTATCAGCACCAAAAAAGGGAAAGGGAGAGAGGAAGGAATGGGAAGAAAGGGAAGAAGAAAAAGAAAAGGAAATTAAAGAAAAAAGGCAATACAACTAAGACATTTTTAAGTAAAAAAAAAAGACCTTTCTTATCTGGGAATTTGACCATAAGAAATGATTTCCCTGGGCTGGGAAGGTGGCTCAGTGGTAGAGTGCTTGCCTTGCATGTATGAGGCCCTGTGTTCGATTCCTCAGCACCACATAAGCAGGAAAAAAAAAGCCGGAAGTGGTACTATGGCTCAGGTGGTAGCGTCCTAGCCTTGAGGTGAAGAGCTGAGGGATAGCGCCCAGACCCAAGTTCAGGCCCCATGCCCGGACCCCCCCCCAAAAAAAAAGAATGTTTAAAAAAAAGGGGGGGCTAGGAAGTTGGCTTAGTGGTAGAGCTCTTGCCTTGCAAGCCTGAGGCCCTGGGTTCGATACCTCAGCACCACATAAGCAAAAAGAAAAAAGCCGGAAATGGCGCTGTGGCTCAAGTGGTAGAGCACTAGCCTTGAGCTAAAGAGCTGAGGGACAGTGCTCAGGCCCAGAGTTCAGGCCCCACAACTGGACTGAAAAAAAAAAAGAAAGGATTTCCCCTTTCCATATTTTAATTTAGCATTTTACTTTTAAATAACAGCTTCACTGAGATATAATAAATTAAAGCTTATTTATAGTCCTGTTACCACAATTTGTCTTTTAACTTTTACCTAACAAGGACACAACTCTCCCTAAGGGTATTCTGACTGGTATTTAAGCATTCATCTATAAGGTTCACTTGAGAAGAATGTTAATTTCTGCTCTCTTTACTGTACACATTTTTAAATGATTTTGTTTACTTCTTTAAAAAAAAAAAAAAAAGAGCCAGGTGGCTCACACCTGTAATCCTAGCTACTCAGGAGGCTGAGATCTGAGAATCACAGTTCAAAGCCAGCCTGCACAGGAACTCCATGAGACTCTTACCACCAATAAACCACTCACAAAATTGGAAGTGGTGCTGTGGCTCCAGTGATAGAGCACTTGCCTTGAGCTGAAGAGCTGAGGGACAGGGCCCAGACCTAGAGTTCAAGCCCCATGACTGACAAAACAAAAAACAAGAAATAAAAACAACAAAAAAACACTTTCTGGAGCAATCCTGGCTCAGCTGCTTTATTGGCAGCTGTCAGAGTCTCCGCCCAGTCTTAGCCCTAGGGACAGCTGCCCATGAGCCCAACCAGCCAAACCAATATGTGGAGATGGAAGCTGGACTGGGGCCACTACTGTACTTGTCTTAGTCCCCAAGTCCACTGGTGATGGGACTCTGAACAATATTGCTACAGCTCCTGAAGGTCAGGCAGCAGCTACAACTTGAATGCTGCATATTCCCAGGAAGTGTGGCAGCTCTTCTAGCGGCCATCCTTGATACCTACAGCTGTTTTAAATATTTTCAACTATTCCAGAAAACTTCACCTCTGCTACCGAAGTCTAGACAAAGCTTTGATCTGTAAATGCCCAGAGAAAACTCCAGTTAAACAACAGGAAACACCACAGCTGTCGTGGCTGTGGACCTTTGCCAAAAGACCATGTTTCAGTCCTGGCTGCACCCAATTGCTACAAGTGTTGTCACTTTGGTAGTAATCACTCTATGGCCTGTAGACAATCCTACCCATTGCTGCATGGGAACTATGACATCTGTCCCCACACTTAGGATAGATACTATACACACACACTGGCTCTCTTCCTTCCTTAAAGCAGTCAGGGGAAATTTGCTGGCTTGTGTACTATCCCTGTATTGCAACATTAGTATCTAAAAACCATTCCCAAATGGTCTTTTACTTCCTAGTTGTCTTTATTATGGGCAAATAAGATTGAGGAAGTTGCAGGAAAAACAGACAAAACAGCCAGGCGCTGGTGGCTCATGGCTGTAATCCTTACTGCTCAGAAGGCTGAGATATGAGTATCATGGTTCAAAACCAGCCCAGGCAGGAAAGTCTGTGAGACCCTAGTCTCCAGTTAACCACTAGAAAACTCGAAGTGGCCCTGTGGCTCAAGTGGTCGAATGCTCACCTTGAGCTGAAGAACTCAGGGACAGTGCCTAGAGTTCAAGCCCATGACCAACAAAATAAAAAGAACAGACGAAACACTGGAACTTTCAGCCCTAGATATCCTAGCATTAACAGCAGCAGCTAAAAGGCAACTGAAGAGTTCTGAGATTGCTGAAAGGATGGACTGTAGACACTCAGTAGGTATCAAAGAAGGTGAGATACAGTGGAAAGCTAAGCAAAGACTATGATTAAGCTAAGCAAGAGACTGAGAAGAGCAAAAAAGCAGACTACAGAAAGTGACACGAAGGTTGAGAATGTGGTTTAGTGGTAAAGTGCTTGCCTCACATGCATGAAGCCCTGGGTTCAATTCCTCAGTACCACATAAACAGAAAAAGCCAGAAGTGGCACAGTAGCTCAAGCTGTAGAGTGCTAGCCTTGAGCAAAAGAAGCTCAGGGACAGTGCCCAGGCCTTGAGTTCAAGCTCCAGGGCTGGCAGAAAAGGAAAGAAAGAAAGGAAGGAAGGAAGGAAGGAAGGAAGGAAGGAAGGAAGGAAGGAAGGAAGGAAGGAAGGAAGGAAGGAAGGAAGGAAGGAAGGAAGAACGGAAGGAAGGACGGAAGGAAGGACGGAAGGAAGAAAGGAAGGAAGGAAGGAAGGAAAAGTGAGACACTACAAAAGAACAGAAGAGCTCCTGGAGAGCTGAGGACCCTGAATACCTTGAATGTGGGGGAGTTGTAGCACTAGTTTCCGGATATGGGGACACTGGCTGTGAAAAGTTTGAGAACTGAAAACCAATAATTCTTGAGCTTTGAAGACTTAAGCGCTATTAGCTCTAGGTAATAGCTAGAGCTATTAAGAGTCTGGCCTCTGTTTAGATCATAGGCTACAGGGCACTCAAAAGCTCAAAGCAGCTAACATCTTCAGCCCCAGAAGCAAGACCGTACAGCACTGTCTGTTTTGTCTTTCTCTATTATTATTACTATTATTATTATTATTTTGGTAATGGAGATCGAGCCCAGAACATTGCACTTTCTAGGAAAACACTTTGCCACTGAGCTATATCCCAGCCTAAGCCACTGTTTTAAGGGGATTTTTTTTGTTGTTGCTGTTTTCTTTTTTTGCCAGTCCTGGGGCTTGAACTTGGCCTAGGCCCCGTCCCTGAGCTTCTCTGTGCTCAAGACTAGCACTGTACCACTTGAGCCACAGCACCTCTTCCAGCTTTTTCTGAGTAGTTTATTGGAGATAAGAGTCTTGAGCTGGGGCTGGAAAGGTGGCTGGGCTCTGGTGGCTCATGCCTGTAATTCTAGCTATTCAATAGGCTGAGATCTAAGGATTAAGGTTGAGTGCCAGCTCAGGCAGGAAAGTTCAATTAACCAACAGAAAACCACAAGTGGCGCTGTGGCTCAGGAGGTAGAACGCTTACCTTAAGCTGAAGAACTCAGGGACAGCACCCATGCCCAGAGTTCAAGCTCCATGATGAGAGAGAGGAACAGAGAGAGAGAGAGAGAGGAAGGGAGAGAGAGAGAGAGAGAGAGAGAGAGAGAGAGAGAGAGAGAGAGAGCTGGCTGTTTTGAGTTACTTTTAAATTTTCCTTCGTGATATACATTGCCATAAACTAATAAACTTGTTTTTTTTCTTATGAAACTATCATTTGTTACAAGAATATGAAGCAACTATAAGCATACAAGAATGGAAAAATTATTTAAAACTCTCTTCACTTATACTATCTAGTAGTGACTGAAACTAAAACAGACTTAATTAACAGTACCTTTCAAATATGATACTAAAATAGTACTTTGTTCACTCAACTGTGATTGTCATGAATCAAAGGAGTGTTTAAAACAGGATGCACAGGATCCTATTAAATTATGTATTGGGTCCTAAGTTTTTTATGTAAAGATTTATAAAACTGAAAAACTTGTATTTGGAAAACTAACATACTTTTAGTAAGACATACTTTGTTCTATACATGTAGGTATCAAACTAGTAATACCTGAAACAGTAATTTCCAAGTATAGTAAATGTTCTGTCCATATATTAAGACAAAGCAGGGGCTGGGAAAGTGGCTCAGTGGTAGAGCGCTTGCCTTGCATGCATGAGGCCCTGGGTTCGATTCCTTAGTACCACATAAGCAAAAAGAAAAAAGCCAGAAGTGGTGCTGTGGCTCAAGTCGTAGAGCGCTAGCCTTGAGCTGAAGAGCTGAGGGACCGGACCCAAAAAAAAAAAAGACAAAGCATTATTTCTGTAAAAGACAAACCAAAAAATATCAAAGTAAATTCAGACCACGCTATGCTTTCAGCCAAGATCTAGAGGATCTTTTTTTTTTTTTTTTTTTTTTGCTAGTCCTGGGGCTTGAACTCAGGTCTTGGGCACTGTCCTTGGACTGCTTTTTCTCAAGGCTAGAGTACTAGAGTACTAGTACTCTACCACAGCACCACTTCTGGCTTTTTCTGTTTATGTGGTACTGAGGAATTGAACCCAGGGCTTCATGCATGCGAGGCAAACACTCTACCACTGAGCCATGTTTCCAGGGCCTCCTGACTTTTTGTGTGTGGGGGGGGGGGGGCGGTGGTCCAGTCGTGGGGCCTGAACTCTGGGCCCGGGCGCTGTCCCTCAGCTCTTCAGCTCAAGGCTAGCTAGCGTTCTACCACTTGAGCCACAGTGCCACTTCTGGCTTTTTTTCTTTTTGCTTATGTGGTGCTGAGGAATTGAACCCAGGGCCTCATGCATGCAAGACAAGCACTCTACCACTGAGCCACCTTCCCAGCCCATGACTTTTTTTCCTTACACTTTCTTCAGGCGTCAATCTCACTGTCTTATCAGTTTCTTCCTCAGACTGTCCAGGGTGTGTGTGTGTGTGTGTGTGTGTGTGTGTGTGTGTGTGTGTGTGTGTGTGTGTGTGTGTGTGTGTGTGTGTGTGTGTGTGTGTGTGTGTGTGTGTGTGTGTGTGTGTGTGTGTGTGTGTGTGTGTGTGTGTGTGTGTGTGTGTGTGTGTCAGGGTGTGTGTGTGCCAGGGTGTGTGTGGGTGTGCCAGGGTGTGGGTGTGCCAGGGTGTTTGTGTGTGCCAGGGTGTGTGTGTGTGTGCCAGGGTGTGTGTGCGCCAGGGTGTGTGTGTGTGTGTGTGTGTGCCAGGGTGTGTGTGTGTGTGCCAGGGTGTGTGTGTGTGTCTCCTCACTCATCCAAACTAGGACTTGAAACTCAGGGCCTGTTAATTTCACTTGGTACTCCTCAGCCCCCCCCACCCCAAAAAAAGCTGGCATTCTACCACTTGAGCCACACCCTACTTTCTGTTTTTGTTTTTAAAGTAAAGACTTTATTTGGGCCTATCTCAATATGTATAGAGATCACGAGAGTTTTTTGTGTTTTTTGTGCCAGTCATGGGACTTAAACTCAGGGCCTGAATGCTATCCCTGAGCTTTTGTACTCAAGGATAATACTCTACCACTTTGAGTCACTTTGAGCTCCATCTACAGTTTTCTGATGGTTAATGGGAGATATGAGTCTCACAGACTTTCTTGCCCAGGCTAAGTAGCTAGGATTATAGTCCTGAGCTACCAATACCCAGCTTCAGGAGATTTTTTTAAAGTTTTTTTTTTTTATTAGTACATATTGGTTGTACAAAGGGGGTTTCATTCCTCATTTTCATACAGTTACACAATATATTCCAACAACCTCACTCCTTCTCTATGTTAGAGTTGCAAGGCTGCTAGTTCTAGCTAACCAGTTAGAAAATCCTACTACCTTAACTCTTCCACATTTAGCCTATACAATTCTTATCAGCTCATGCCACATGGCAGAAATATATCCTTAAGGTCCCTGTAGCAGCCTGTCAAGTACTAAAGCTACAAAAATTTCTTCTACCCATATAGTCCCCTCAACACTTTTCCATAACCATAAAAGCTCCAAATCTGTAAGCAGCAGAGAACTCTAGCTTCTTTTTATTGTTGTTGTTGTTGGTCATGGAGCTCAAACACTGGGCCTAGACTCTGTCTCTTAGCTCTTCAGCTCAAGGCACGTGCTCTACACCTTGAGCCACAGTGCCATTTCCAGTTTTCTTGTGGTTAATTGGAAATAAGAGTCTCACAGACTTTCCTGCCTGGGCTGACTTTGATCCTCAGATCTCAGCCTACTGAGTAGCTAGGATTACAGGTGTGAGCCACTGACATCCAGAGTGAGCTCTAGCTTCTGCTACAGCCACCCTTGTCAGCAGATTTTCTTTCTGAAATAAAGCCACTGTGATAGTGAACTTTCTCCTTGTCTCTGTCTCCTTTAAAAGAAGGGGATGCCCCCTTCTTTTAAGAGTTTCAACACATTTTGTTGTTCTCTCTTTTTCCGTTGTACTGGGGTTTGGACTAAAGGTGTCATACTTGCTAGGCTGGTGTTCTATCACTTAAGCCATACCTCAAATTCTGCTTTTTGCTATTTTTGGAGATAAAATGAAGAAAAAATTTCTGCCTACGCTGGCCTCAAACCTCAATCCTCCAAATCTCAGCCTCCCAGTACTATGACTACAAGTGTGAATCTTAGTCACTAGCCACTCTAGCATCTGGCTTTTACTCTATTTTCACATATGCACATAAACCATATTCATCCTCATCTACTCTCTTAATTACTCTTCTTACTTCTGATAGCTATACCCCAATAGAGCCTTGCTCTATGCCCCTGTTTGATGGTGAGGTTTGCAGTACTAAGGGATTCATGCTTACTAGGCATTCCATATTTGAACTATACACCTCCCCCTTTCCCTTTTTCCAGGCAATGCTGAACTTGTCATCATCCAGCCTCTGCTTTTCTAGTAGCTGCAATTTCATATGTGCACAATCATGCTAGATCTTTTTCTTTACTCAGGAAATCAAGATCATGCTGCTAATCACACAAATTTACACTGATACAGAGATCATACCCTACTGAACAAAGAATAACATAGCTACTTGGTTGAGTTAACTTGATGAATAAAGTTCTGCTTCTCAAGCTCATTAAAATATTAGTTTACTAATATAAAATGTAAAATAGTTTCAAGCCTATTTGTGTTTACTGTTATTAGCCAAACTGAAATAATTTCAGCCAGGCACCTATGGCTTACATCTGAAATTCTAGCTACTCAGGAGACAGACGCTGAGGATTTCGATTCAAAACAAGCATGAGCAGGAAAGACAATGAACCTATCTCCAATTAACCATCAAAAAGGTAGAAGTTTTAGTTTATAAACTTAGGTTTATAAAATACATTGGGTTGCATGCAAGTATATATTAACTGAAATGTGATAGATTGAAGGGAGAACAAACAATGTAATTCTTTAGAAAGGCAAAATCAACGTTCAGAAAAACACCAAGAAATAGGTAATCAAAAGGGGTGGAGAGCTGGGAATGTGTTTCAGTGGTAGAGTGCTTGCCTAGCATGCATGAAGCCCTGGGTTCGATTTCTCAGTATCACATAAACAGAAAAAGCTGGAAGTGGAGTGCACTGTGGCTCAACTTGTAGAACGCTAGCCTTGAGCATAGAGAAGCTCAAGGACAGTGTCCAGGCCCTGAGTTCAAGCCCCAGGACTGGCAAAAAAGTGGGGGAGAGGGGAATGGAGAAGAGTTAATAGGAAAGGGGTAGAAGAATGAAGAGAAGGAGGAGAGAATGCAATCAAGAATCCAATGTAGGACTGGGAAGGTGGCTCAGTGGTAGAATACTTGCCTCCCATGCATGAGGCCCTGGGTTCAATTCCTCAGCACCACATAAGTAGAAAAAGCCAGAAGTGGCTCAAGTGGTAGGGTGCTAGCCTTGAGCTGAAGAGCTGAGGGACAGCGCCCAGGTCCAGAGTTCAGGTCCCACAACCGACAAAAAAAAAAAAAAAAAAGAATCCAATGTATATCCTACAAAATTAAAAAGAGTTGAGGGAAGGGTTGCATAGGGGAGGGGTAGGTAAGAATGCTGAAAGGGGTGACATTGATCAAGATATATAGTATACATAAATCGTTTTGTTTAATGGCAACTCTTCTGTACAAGCTAAAAAGCTCAGGAAGTGTTCAAGCCCTAGGACCGTCATATGACAAAAAGAGAGAGAGAAAGGTGAGAAGAGGAGAGAAATGAGAGGAAAGGGGGAAAGGGGAGAAGGGGGAGGAAGAGAGAGAGGGATGTAGTAGGTCAATTGTTTTATTCTTTTTCAAAGAACACTATAATTCAGGTCTATAGATATATAGGGAGAACTACTAGAAGTTTTACTTTGTGTGCGTGTGTGTGTATGTGTGTGTGTGTGGGCACTTGCACGCGCACGCGTACATGTACCAATACTAAGACTTGAACTCTGGGCCTGACATTATCCCTTAGCTTTTTTGCTCAAGGCTGACACTGTAACATTTCCACATCTTCCAGGTTTTTGGTAGTTAATTGGCGATGAGTCTCATGGAATTTTGTGCCCAAGCTATCTTTGAACCATGGTCCTCAGATCTCAGCCTCCTGAGAAGCAAGTATTACAGGCATAAGCCACTGGTGCCAGGCTGGAAGTTTTTTTATTTCAACCAGATAAAATTGAGCTAAAGAACAAACCAGATATCTTGGGTTTGTATTTGTTTTTGTCTCATTACAAATATAACCAAAAATATCACAGAGATTATTATTTTATCTCCTATTGTAATATTGTTAATTAAATACTTTCAACAGAATTAAGAACAAACATATAGCCAGGTGCCGATGGCTCACACCTATAATCCTAGATACTCAGGAGGCTGAGATCTGAGGATTGCAGTTCAAAGCCAGCCCAGGCAGAAAAGTCTGTGAGACACTTCTCTCCAATTAACCACCAGAAAGAAGTGGCGATGTGGCGATGTAGATCACTAGCCTTGACCTGAAGAGCTCAGGGAGGGACAGTGCCCAGTCCCAGAGTGCAAGCTCCACGACCAAGCAAAAAAAAAAAAAAAGAACAACAACAACAAACATATTTCAAAAGAAACTGATAAAAACTTGTTCTAGTCTGTGCTGGCTAGAAGCACGTTGGACTACTACTTTCAATTCTGGCATCACTCTTTGGGAACAGTTAGTTCTTAGGTTAATGACTAGATGGTGAGGACACCTAAAACAACATCCTCTGAGGAGCAAAGCAGAAGTAGTATGCCTAGAAAAGAAAAAAAGTTCTAATCACCGTCTCTAAATCTACAAATGATACGTAGAAGATAACAGATATATATAGAATGGTGTAGAATTAGGATCGATTGTTCTAACAGAGACAAAGACTTTCCCAGATAAGCAGACCCTAAAAAAATAGTCCAAAGAAGACGTGGACTGTCCAAAGAGGAAATAGACTGCTTTCTCAACCAGCAAGTTGCCTATCACTTGGAGAATTAAAGCACTGGGGATAATGTGGACTTTTTAGGACTTGTGGTTGTAAATAGCAGATGCACAAATCCATTTATCTCAGCAATCTTCTGAAATATAAAATAACAGAAAAACATTTAGAAGAGATGATATTGGACAATATTTTTTTTCGAGAAAAGAAATAAAGGATAGTCACCTTTGCTTAGCAGAACAGAGAAAGTTGAATCCAGACTCTGAGGGGACATGACAGCAAGAATCTAGTTGGTTCGCATCAAAGAACTTAGAAATCTAAGAATTAGAGACAGTAGTTATTTAAAAAAACAAGCATAAAGATAAGCATCAGAATATAGCAATTCATTAAAATTATACACAATAAGGAAATACCTGAGATACCTTATTTCAACTCTCAACTGCAGCCAAAAACAGAAACAACTGCTTCTCTCTCTAGAGAGAAAAAAGGATTGTTTTCTGATTAAATTGGACTCGGACAGCTCTATATTCAGTAAAGAGTGGAGGTAAATCATTACTGAAAATATAATGTAAAAAAATTACATAAAAACATTGTCTTCTCAGTTCTCAAAATGTTGCCTAAAAGGAGTCTATAAAGTTTTTAAAGGAGAAATCATGTAATAGACCAACAGATTGTCAATCAAGGTGCTATCATCCTTAGTAATAAATAATTAACTATGGAAATAATGCCTTCAATTTTCTGTGGGAAAGTGATATCCAACTTACAATTCCCAATTAAACTACCAGTCAAATAGGGGATAGAATTAAAAAATTGGGTTAATGTCTCAGAAACACTAAATCCATGAACCCTTCCCAACTCTATAGTACTAGGCCTCAAGCTTGCTAGACAAGCACTCTACAACTTGAGCCACGCTCTCACTCCCCATAAACTTTTTATATGAAAATTACTGGTTGAGAGTGGTCAGTAGACAAAGACTGGGAAGGCAGTTTAAAACCAGCATGGGTTAAAAAATTAATGAGACTCCATCTCAACAAACAAGCCAGGTGTGGTGGTACACAGTTGTAATTCCTGTTATTCAGAAGACACAGGGACAATGATTACAGCACATGACTATCCCTGGCAAAAGAGACTCTGTATGAAAAATGATAAATTAAAAAAAAAAGATGAGCTGGCAGCCAATGGCTCACACCTTTAATCCTAGTGACTCAGGAGGCTGAAATCTGAGGATCATAGTTTGAAGCCAGGCCACGCAGGAAAGTCTGTGAAATTTCTATCTCTAATTAACCACCAGAAATCCAGAAGTGGAGCTGTGGTTCCAAGTGGTAGAGAACTAGACTTGAACAAAAGTGCTCAGGGAAAGAACCCAGGCCCTGAGTTCAAGCCCCACAACCTACAAAAAACAAAACAAAACATCCAGTGCTTGGGGCTTATGCCTGTAATCCTAGCTACTCAGGAGGCTGAGATCTGAGGATCGTAGTTTAAAACTAGTCCAGGCAGAAAAGTCCATGAGACTCTTATCTCCAATAAACCACTCAGAAAAAGCCAGAAGTGGCTCTGTGGCTCAAGTGGTAGAGCACTAGCCTTGAGCACAAAGAGGCTCAGGGTCAGCACCCAGGCCCTGAGTTCAAGCTCCAGGACCTGCAAAAAAAAAAAAGATGATTATTAGAGGACATGCACCAGCAAATGTACCAGAGAGACATGAGTACCAAGAAGGTTAGGCTTTAATAAAGCAAAGAAACAAAGAGAACTCCAAGTCTGAGGATACATCTCCAGTCTAGGGAACATTTATTCCAGATTAGTATAAAAGGATACTAGAGTCCAGAATAGAAGTCTTAAGAACATTAATGTTTTAACTGAGCCATTTTATGGTTCGTTTTTTAAGTGTGGAAGAGAAATGCTGATAGCAAAAGAAAAGTGCGTAATTATTATTAACTCCAGAAAAAAAAAATAAAAGGTTATACAAGAAGCCAGATACCAATGGCTCATACCTACTCAGGAGGCTGAGATCTGAGGATCATGATTCAAAAGCCAACCTGGGCAGGAAAGTCCATGAGACTCTATCTCCAATTAGCCACCAAATAGATGAAAGTGGGATTATGGCTCAATTGGTAAACTGCTAGCCTTGAGCAAAAAAACTTGGGCAGTGCCCAGGCCCTCAGGATAGTGCCAAAAAAGAAAAAAAAAGTACTCTCAATTCTGTCCAATAGATTTTAAGTAAGCAAAAAAAACTCATAATAAAGAAGGCCAAAAAGAGAATGTAGGATTGGGGGTATAACTAAGTGATAGGACACTTACCTAGCATGCATTAGGGGAGAAAAAGAATTTAAATGGGTCAGTACAATCTGTCACTGTTAAAAGAAAAACCTTAGAAATACATAAAAACCAACAACTTAGTGAATGAATCTTTTGACAAGTTAAAACTAAATTTTCTCTCTTAAAATCTAAAGAAATTGTGAACAATAATTTTATTGTATAATTGAGTTAAATATACATTCAATGTACTCTCTTCTTTCAATATAGCTTATCTTTGAGGTTCTGCTGATTTTTTTAGTTGCCATAACAACCTAAGTAAATCCTTTATTACTGTAGATATCTGTAGCTATTTATAAATGCAACAGCTGGATCAGTCCAGCTAAATGTCTTTTATAAGGCACCAAAGCAGCTCTGAATAAACCTGAGAAAAATTGCAGGGACCATTAAAAAACTAAAACTATAGCCAGGAGCCAGTGGCACAATTCTATAATTGTAGCTATTCAGGAGGCTGAGGTCTGAGTATAACAGTTCAAAGCCAGCCTGAGTAGGGAAGTCTATGAGGCTCTTTATCTCCAATTAACCACCAGAAGTGGAGTTGGCTTAAGTGGAAGAGCCTTAGACTTAAGCAAAAAAGTTCAGGGGCAGTGCCCAGGCCCTGAGTTCAAACTCCAGGACTGGCATAAAAAAATAATAAAAGTACAATTTTAATATTCACATCTTAAATATAACTATATAGAACAAAGCAGAGAATGGGAAACATTGTATTATTTGTTTCCTGAAAAAACAGTAAAGGGGCTGGGAAGGTGGCTCAGTGGTAGAGCGCTTGCCTTGCATGCCTGAGGCCCTGGGTTCGATTCCTCAGCACCACATAAGCAAAAAGAAAAAAGCCGGAAGTGGCGCTGTGGCTCAAGTGGTAGAGCACTAGCCTTGAGCTGAAGAGCTGAGGGACAGTGCCCAGGCCCAGAGTTCAGGCCCCACGACCAGACCAAAAAAAAAACCAAAAACACAGTAAAGATAACAAAGAATTCTGAACTCTTAACCTTTTTCTGAGTGGAAATATGCTGCTGATATAGTGGCATATGCCTATAATCTTAGATATATGGTTAGTAAAAATCAGATTATGATTCAAGGTCGGCCTAGACAAAAAGTAAGACTTCCATCTCAACAAACAAGCTGAGTGTAGTGATTTATGCCTATAATCAATCCCAGCTAAATGGGAAGTACAGATAGGAAGATCACAGTCCAAGATGGCTCCAGGTAAACGACTTGAGATCCTATATGAAAAATAACTGAAGTAAAAATGGACTGTGGGCAGAGCATCAGTAGCTCATATCTGTAGTGTTAGCTTAGGAATGGTACTTAGGAATCTAAGATTCAGAGAATCATGATTTGAAGCCAAAATGGGCAGAAAAGTCTGTGCAACTTCATCAGCAAAATAACCAGCAAAAAGGAGGACTAGAGGCATTACTCATGGTAATTTGAGCAAGCAAGCTGAGCAAGTGTTAAGCACTGAGTTCAAACCCCTAATATTGCCAAGAATAGTAATAATAATAATAGATTTTTAATGAATCTATTCTTTCCATGTTACACAATGCAAAACGATATTCAAAGAAACAAACACTGGAATTTATTTAAAACACATTTATTAGTAGCTTAAGTTCATTTTTAGAAGTAGGATAAGCCAGGTGTGGTAGTATATGCCTAAAATCCCAGCTCTTAGAGGCTAAGTTTGTACCCATCCTGAGCTAGTCAAAATGATTGCTTGAGTTCTATTAAAATAATTTATGGGCTGGGAATGTGGCTTAGTGGTAGAGTGTTTGCCTAGCATGCATGAAACCCTGGGCTCAATTCCTCAGTACCACATAAAAGCCAGAAGTGGTGCTGTGGCTCTAGTGGTAGAGTGCTAACCTTGAGCAAAAGAAGCTCAGGGACAGTGCCCAGGTCCTCAGTTCAAGCCCCAGGACTGGCAAAAAAAATAATTTATAATAATTAGATTGGGGAAATGTCTATCTTCACTGATTTGAGCTTTTGAGTACATGAACTTATAAAAATAACAGGCTTATTCTACAGCATGTAGCCGATAATGATTAACAACTTCTCAGATGTTATATACAGTCAGATGTTGTAGAGTCTCAAAAACTGCTGGTCCAGCCTAGGGTTGGTGGCTCATGCCTGTAATCCCTGCTACTTAGGAGGTTGAGATCATAGGATAACGGTTCAAAGCCAGCCCAGGCAGGAAATTCCACGAGACTCTTATCTCCAATAAAACACTCAGAAAACTGGAAGTGACACTGTGGCTCAAGTGGTAGAAAACTCTCCTTGAACTGAAGAGCTGAGGGACAGCACCCAGGCCCAGAGTTCAAGCCCTGTGACCACCACCACCAACAAAAAAAAAATTGCTGGTGTAAGAAGTCATTCAGATAATGACTATTATAGTGCCAGGCACTGGTGACCTAATTATAATCCAAGCCACTCAGGAGACTAAGATTTGAGCCTCAAAGTCACCCTGGGCAAAAAAAGCCATGAGACTCTTTGATTAAGCAGCAAAAAAGCTAGAAGTGGAACTGTGGCTCAAGTAGTACACCACCATTGGGCTGGGAAGATGGCTCAGTGGTAGAGCGCTTACCTTGCATGCATGAGGCCCTGGGTTCAATTCCTCAGCACCACATAAGCAAAAAGAAAAAAGCCAGAAGTGGCACTGTGGCTCAAGTGGTAGAGCGCTAATCTTGAGCTGAAGAGCTGAGGGACAATGCCCAGGCCCAGAGTTCAAGCCCCATGACCGGACCCAAAAAAAAAAAAAAAAAAAAAAAAATAGTACAACACCAGCCTTGACAAGAAAAAGCAAAGGAAGATTGTGAGACCTTGAGCTCAAGCACCAGTACTGGCATAATATATATATATATATGTAAATGTATGTGTGTAAATATATACATATGTATATTTAGATGTATATCTATAAGTTTTTCCCCCATAAGAAAAAGGTTTTAAATTATGTATAAAGTGGGCTGGGAAGGTGGCTCAAGGGTACAGCGCTTGCCTTGCACGCCTGAGGCCCTGGGTTCAATTCCTCAGCACCACATAAGCAAAAAGAAAAAAGCCGGAAGTGGCCCTGTGGCTCAAGTGGTAGAGTGCTAGCCTTGAGCTGAAGAGCTGAGGGACAGCACCCAGGTCCAGAGTTCAGGCCCCACAACGAAAAAAAAAAGTATAAAGTAACTTATTGTTTGGTAATTGTTACATACATTTTCTACTTTGAACTGGGTATTGCCATCTTTGTGCTCATCTTTCAAACTCCTTCCCAAACTCATATTTTAAAAGCAGATATATTTAAATATATATATATATTAGTGCATATGGCTTACACCTGCAATCAGGAGGCTGAGATCTGAGAATCAAGCTTTGAAGTTAGCCCAGGCAGGGAAAGTCTATGAGATGTTTATCTCCAGTTACCCACCTAAATAAAAAAGGCAAAAGTGGAGCTGTGGCCCAAGTGGTAGAGCATCAGCCTTGAGCAGAAGAAAAAAGCTCAGGAACAGCACCCATGGCCTTAGTTCAAGCTCTAGGACCAGTACATGCGCATGCGTGCACACATACACACACACACACACACACACACACACACACACACACACGTACATACACATATGCACACACATACACAGCTTCTATATTAGCCTATTCTAATTTAATGAAAATTAAACCTTACACTGCACCCAAGTTTAATACAATGCTTAATTTTGCAGATACTTTACAGTAATTAGTGTACAAGATTAATTTCCTAAACTTTTTTTAAAAACTCAAAAACTCAACTACAGATGACCCAGATAGGAGACAGCACCTCACTTTCAAATTTCAAACAATAACTCCAAATGCATAAGAGTCATTCTCATATAGTCATTGTACTTTGACCTAAAACATAACCAATCCTTAAATAAAGTCTTTGCCTTTTCATCAAAATCTTTCAGAAAACAGCAGAATCATAATCCTGAGAAACCATTTCTACATAAAGAACTTCAGGTAACTATCTTTTATACATAACCTATGCAATTATTTTCCCATTACTTCTATACCTCTTTCCTACAAATTCCAGTTTTTGCCCATTTCAGCTTCTTTGTTGTTGTTGTTGTTGTTGTTGATCGTGAGGCCTGCATTCTGGGCCTGGGTGTTGTCCCTCAGCTCTTCAGCCCAAGGTTAGCACTGTATCACTTGAGCCACAGCACCACTTCAGGCTTTTTCTGCTTATGTGGTGCTGAGGAATTGAACCCAGGGCCTCATGCATGCAAGGCAAGCACTCTACCACTGAGCCAACTTCCCAGACCCTCAGCTTCTTTTAAACACATATTTTAAGGTAACAAGAATAAGGATAAAACTTTACTTTTATATTCTGCCTGTATAGTTTTAAAAAGTGCTCCTATAAAAACGTATTACCTTCTAAAAATATTTTTAAAATGTATTATCTAATCCCTACAACAATGCATCCAGGTGAGTAAAATATATTTTTTATCTCACTTTAAAATCAGAAAAAAATTAGGCCTGGGAAGGGTTTGCTGCAGGTCAGACAAGAATAGCAATAACAATCATCAAGTCTGCTCTCCTGACATAGCTTTACTCACTTTGCTGCTTCACTGTGTTATAAGTGACAGAGAGGAGACAATGGGGCCACTGGTTTTGGCAGCCTTCAGTATCACAGACCTGAACAACAGAATCAATTACAATCTATTCTTTCCAACAGCAAACCAACAGTATGCTAGAGCTGATGGATAGTCCGACTTTTAATTATCAACCACAGCATTAAGTTTATGCTTGTTATAATTAGAGTTTCCCTACAGAAAAATAAGCATAGTGTTCTCCCAAAGAATGACCTAATGATTCAGATTTCAACATTTTCTCTTCAGGGTCAACCAGTATTCAAAAGATGAACTAACTTGATTGAAGAATAAATTTACAACAGTCACTGAGCTATATCTTTAGGGATCTGTAAACATTCTATTTTTAGGAAACATTTAATCCTAGTTTAAGGGCACACCAGAAGGGCAATAGAAATTGGCTTCAACTAACATTCTTCCTTTTGGTTAACAATATAGCAAAATAGTTGTCCTAATTATACTTATCAGTTAACACTGACTATATAAAGCCTGGCCTTCATCGATTTATCTTTAAAATTATCTTTTTTCTTGATTCCCTGTTGGTATCTCATTAACTTGATATATTTCAGCTAGTTATTAGAAAGGCTAGTTGATTCAACTAGTTCAGACTAAAGGATACATAATATTTTGAGGAATTGGGGCATCATTTTAAACATGATGAGGGAAAAGTTGGGCAAAAGCAGTTTTCACATAGTTCAGCCTCATCCTCTCCTTGTCTTTATATAATGGAGTTAGTAAACTCAGGAAAACCTTTTCTCAATTGCATAGACTTCCCAAGATAAATTCTATTCACTGTTGAAGATGACTTCAGATTTTATTTATTTATTTTACTGGGACTCTGGTTTTAACTCAGGGTGCTCTACCCTTTAAGTTATTCCCCAACCCTTTTTGCTTCGGTTATTTTTTAAATAGCCAGCTAAACCTTGATCCTGCTTATGCTTCCCACGTAACATAGGCACAGGCCATCACTTCCAGATTTTATTAACAGGGTCTTGTGGCTGGGCACTGGTTGTTCATATTTGTAATTCTAGCTACTCAAGAGGCTGAGATCTGAGGAGCACAGTCCAAAGCAAGCCCAGGCAAGAAAGACTTGAAACTCATTACTAAACTACAAAAAAAATCCAGAAATGGAGCTGTGGCTCAAGTGGTAGAGTACTAGCTGTCTCAGAGACAGCTCCCAAGCCCTGAGTCCAAATCCCAAGACTGGCGCATACATGTGTGCATACACACCTTAATGCACGTGTGTGCACGTGCACATGCACACACACACACACACACACACACACACGGACACACACACACACAGAGATAGGGACTTATGGATTTTTACCCAGGCTGATCCTTCCAACCTCTGCCCCCTAATAGCTAAGATTATAGGCATGACTACTGTGCCCAGCCTTATTTTATTTCTATCTCTTCTACTAGCTTCTTAAGGGAGTTGTGGCCAGGTACCAGTGGTTCATGCCTGCAATCCTACTTACTCAGGAGGCTGAGATCTAAGGACCCAGGTTTAAAACCATCTCAGGAAGGAAAAATCTGTGAGATGCTTATCTCCAATTAACCACCAAAAAGCCAGAAGTAGAGCTGTGGCTCAAGTGATAGAGCTCCAGCTTTGACTGAAAAAGCTAAGTGGCAGCATTCAAGGCCTGAGTTCAAGCCCCAGTACCAGCACCAAAAAGGAAATAAAATGAAAAGAGAAAGGAGTTGCTTCTCTTGCATTAAGAAAGTGCTGTCCTTGGGACTGGGAAGGTGGCTCAGTGGTAGAGTTCTTGCCTTGCATGCATGAGGCCCTGGGTTCAATTCCTCCGCACCACATAAGCAGAAAAAGCCAGAAGTGGTGCTGTGTTTCAAGTGGTAGAGCGCTAGCCTTGAGCTGAAGAGCTGAGGGATAGCGCTCAAGCCCAGAGTTCAGGCCCCACAACCAACAACAACAAAAGAATGTGCTGTCCTTTATTCATGTTCTGCTAGTACCACCATAGCCAAGTTATGGAAACAGCTTTGATGCTCTTCAATGGATGAATGGATCAAGAAAACGTGACATATATGTATGAATTTTACTCATCCATGAGGAAGAATATTATGTCATTTGCAGGGAAATAGATGCTCCTGGAAAAATTGAAAATTGGACTGAGATGCATGTTTTCTCTCATATATGAAAGTTAGATCTAAATTATAAATAGGGGCTGGGAAGGTGGCTCAGTGGTAGAGCATTTGCCTTGCATGCATGAGGCCCTGGGTTCAATTCCTCAGCACCACATAAGCAGGAAAAAAAAAAAGCTGGAAGTGGTGCTGTGGCTCAGTTGGTAGAGAGCTAGCCTTGAGCTGAAGAGCTGAGGGACAGCACCCAGGCCCAGAGTTCAGGCCTACAACCAGACCCCCCCCCCAAAAAAAAACACCAAAAACAAATAAATTATAAATACATAGCCATATGTAGAGAAACAAATTTGACTAATATATGCAGGGAGAGGATTCCAATGGTGTAACTCTTTTGAACAACTAACTTACAGTTTAACAAAATGAATATCAGGAAATTGGAACATGTACTGGAGAAAGAGGCAGACAAATGTAGAGGAAGGTAGGTGAAAACTGTCATAATGTTAATGTACACATGTGAAAATGGAACCAGGTAACTTGAAGGGATCAGTGGGGTTAGGAGAGTAGGGGAGAATGGTAGAAGGGATCATATTGATCAAGATGCCCTGAACTCATAAACTGACATGTTGGAATAAATTGTATAATTTATACAACTACCTAAAGATATTTTCAAGTGCCTGTCATAAGCTAAGTTAAATCAAGCTGGGCGCTGGTGGCTCACGCCTGTAATCCTAGCTACTCAGGAGGCTGAGATCTGAGGATCGCGGTTCAAAGCCAGCCCGGGCAGGAAAGACCATGAGACTCCTATCTCCAATAAACCACCAAAAAACCGGAAGTGGCGCTGTAGCTCAAAAGGTAGAGCGCTCGCCTTGAGCTGAAGAGCTGAGGGACAGCGCCCAGGCCCAGAGTTCAAGCCCCACGACCGACAAAAAAAAAAAAAAAGCTAAGTTAAATCAAGTAGGCTGTGTCTATCAAAGGATGTGTGATTAATTTGATCTCTACGTGTCATCCCCTAGAAAAGGGTCTTGAATGCAGAAATCATATTGAAATAAGTTGTTTTCTTCTGTTTCTAACTCCTTCCTGATCTCCAGGTGGTTAAAAAATTCAAAGTTAAGTCAGGTGCTGGTGGCTCATGCCTGTAATCCTAGCTACCCAGAGGGCAGAGATCTGAGGATTGTGGTTGAGAGCCAGCCTAGGGCAGGGAAGTCCATGAGAGCTGTGGCTCAAGTGGTAGAGCGCTCGCCTTGAACTGAAGAGCTCAGGGACAGCGCCCAGTACCAGAGTTCAAGCCCCATGACAAAAAAAAAAAAAAAAGCAAGGTTTAGCTGAAGTTTTGTAATTTATAACCATTACATAAACTTCCTACCATTTACATTCAGGCATCTTATAATTAGAATTTAGCACATCATTGAATGTTTCAAATTAAATAATGATTTATTTGATAATGCTGTTCAATCTCCATGACAAAAAAGCAAAGTTTAGCTGAACTTTTGTAATATTAATTACATATATTATAACCACTTATATAAACTTCCTACCATTTACATCCAGGCATCTTAGAATTAAGCACATCATTGAATGTTTCAAATTAAATAATGCTTTATTTGATAATGCTGTTCATACAGCATGGTCATCTAAATTTAGCAGGATCACTGCTACTAACCTTTAATTGTGACACAGTCCCATAAATAATTTTCTCTATTCATGATATACTTACTGCAAATACATTTATTTTTAAATATTTGTATACCTATGTGAGATAACACATAGACACAGTAATTATGTTGATTATCTAGCATAATTTGGACACAACCATGAGCTAAGAAACTTTTATTCTATTTTATTTTAACTTATTCATATGATCTTTCATGTTTTAAGCACTTATTCACATATTACATAGTTGTATAAAAAGTTCAGTCCTTTGGGAATTTCATATTACCTTTTACAAAGATAATTTGAAATAGAAAAAAAAAAAACTATGGGCTAGGAAGGTGGCTCAGTGGTAGAGTGCTTGCCTTGCATGCATAAGGCCCTGGTGTTCAATTCCTTAGCACCACATAAGCAAAAAGAAAAAAGCCGGAAGTGACACTGTGGCTCAAGTGGTAGAGCGCTAGCCTTAAGCTGAAGAGCTGAGGGACAGTGCCCAGGCCCAGAGTTCAGGCTCTACGACCAGACCCCTCCCCCCCCCCCAAAAAAAAAACAAACTACTGAACATGAATGAGCCCTGAACTTAATTTAATCATCAAGTGTATTATCTTGGGTAATCTTTCAGCAATGCAATGAAGTAGTATGATAGGTATGCTCAGTAATCATGGGAGTTTGTTTGTTTGTTTTTTTGTCAGTCATGGGGCCTAAACTCTGAGCCTGTGTGCTTCAGCTGTGGACTAGTGCTTTACCACTTGAGCCTCGGCCCCACTTCCAGCTTTTTTCTGCTTATGTGGTGCTGAGGAATTGAACCGAGGGCCTCATGCATGCAAGGCAAGCATTCTACTATTGAGCCACCTTCCCAGCCCTAGGAGTTATGTTCTAAGAAACCAGTTTTTTTTCCTGAAACTGCAGTTAATATCAAACCTTATATATACTACATATTTTTCTATGCAATAAAAGCTTTATTTATAAATTAGACACATAATACAAACAATAAAAATAGAAGTTATACTGTAATAAACAGAGAAATGCTGCCTCTCACATCATCTTGTATTGTAGATCTTAGCAACCTCAGTATATGATTATTTTCTTTCATTATTAAGTCCAGAATTTTCACTTTTTCACTTAAAGAAAGCAGTTTATTGATTCTCTTTGGATTCCCCGGAACTCCTCTAGAGACAAAGTCTAAGCCAAAGGTTAACCTTCAACTTGAGACTGATTTAACTGTGCATACTTTCCTTATGCCCTGCCCCCAATTCTTATTTAACCTGAAGCCTATGTCTGTACGTCTGAAGACCGTGAAGATGTATTGAAGTACTGTCTTCCCATGGTTGCCATGTAATAAATCTCCTTTCTCTGTCCTTCATCATGTCTCTTTATTTGGCTTATATGAATGAGGGCTGGACCTAACTTGGGACCCTTGTACTTTGGGTTTAGGTCTAAAAACCTGGCTTCACCAACACCATTCCCCTTGAACTTTGGGGTAATTATTAAGTAAAATAAGAGTTACTTGAACACAAGCATTGTATCACCATTACCACAGCTGATCTAATAACCAAAGTGGCTATTAAATGACTAATATGTTGGATAACATATGCAGAATGGGTATCAGGACAAAGGGATAAGTCATCATCCCAGGCAGAATAAAATGAGATTTGATGAAATCAAATTCAGAAGAGCACATAACTTAAAACTTAGATATTATTTCTAGAAACTTCTGTTTATTATTTTTGAATAACATTTTACTACAGATAACAAAATGTGGAGAGGAAAACCACAGATAAGGGAGGACTATTATATTACCAAATTATATTTTCTTGACCAAAAACCTTCAGGTTCAAGATGATAGTACCTTGCATAAGTAAATACAGTTAATGGGGCTAGGATTAATTCCAGGTCTCTTTAATACCAAACTTTCCTACTTTTCCTGTTTAATAATATTTATATATGCTGTCTTTCTCTCTTTTTCTTTTTTGTTTTGCCAGTCATGGGGCTTGAACTCAGAGCCTGGACACTGTCTGTTAGCTGCTTTTGCTCAAGGCTAGCAATCAACCACTTGAGCAAGAGCACCACTTTGAGCTTTTTCTTTTTAGATGGTACTGAAGAATCAAACTCACAGCTTCGTGCATGCTAGGCAAGCACTCTACCACTGAATCACACTCTAGCCATTTCTCTCTTTCCTTACAGGGTCTTACTATGGCATTCAGGCCAGCCTAAAAGCAGAAAACTTATGCTGTTGCCTCCCAAATACTGAAATTACAGATGTGTAATATCCTATATAAATATTTTAACTTTTAAACTATGGTATTGATAGTAGATTTAAGACAACACAGTTCAGATGTAACCTTGAAATAAGACTAGAGTTTATTTTTGAGAAATATAAGCATTTTCTTTTCTTTTTTGGGGAGGGGGTCGTGGGGCCTGAACTCTGGGCCTGGGCACTGTCCCTCAGCTCTTCAGCTCAAGGCTAACACTCTACCACTTGAGCCACAGTGCCACTTACGGCTTTTTTTCTGCTTATGTGGTGCTGAGGAATCGAACCCAGGACCTCATGCATGCATTGCAAGCACTCTACCACTGAGCTACCTTTCCAGCCCATGCCACCTTCCCAGCCCAAGCATTTTTGTAAAAGACAAGCAAAATTTACTATCATGCATGTTTTAGAATGCCTGGGAATCCTACACGTTAACTAGTTTGAAAAATGGTGTGAAGCCAGATGCTAGTGGTTCACGCCTGTAATCCTAGTTATTCATAGTCAGCCCAGGCAGGAAATCCTGCCCATGAGACTCTTATTGCCAATTAACCATCAAAACCAGAAGTGGAGCTGTGGCTCAAAGGGTCACAGTGCTAGCCTTGAGCAGAAAAGCTCAGAGACAGTATCCAGGCCCTGAGTTTAAGCCCCACAACAGACATTAAAAAAAAAAGAAGAAGAAGAAGAAAAAGAAAAATGGTGTGATTAATTTATACCATGTTTTACTTGCTGGAATGCAAAAATATGTTTCAGTGAATGTATATCAAAGAAATAAGTATTACCATTTCAAATTTAAAGATATTAAAAAGTAAAATCTAAAAAGGCAAAACTGAAAATGTTATGGTCCCTAAATGATAAATAGATTCAAAGCTAGCCCAGAAGTCCATGAAATGCTCATCTCCAATTAACCACCAAAAAGCTAGAAATGGAGCTGTGGCTTAAGTGGTAGAGTGCTAGCCTATAGCAAAAAAAAAAAAAGCTCATAGATAGGCTTCAGGACCTGAATTCAAGCCCTAGTACTAGTGCGCGCGCACACACACACACACGCGCACACACATGCACGAACGCATGCACGCACGCACGCACGCATACACACAGAAATCCTATTCAACTTTTTGTTGTTGTTGTTGTTGTTTTGTTGGTCATGGGGCTGGGCACTGTCCCTCAGCTCTTCAGCTCAAAATGAGCACTCTACCATTTAAGCCACAGTGCCACTTTGGGTTTTCTGAGTGGTTTACTGGAGATAAGAGACTCACGGCCTTTCCTGCCCAGGCTGGCTTTGAACCATCTCAGATCTGTCTCCTGAGTAGCTAGGATTACAGGTATGAGCCACCAGTGCCCAGCTATTCAACTGTTAAATGATGAATAGAAAAGATTTCTTTATATCATTGAGAGATGAGAATTATATATAACTCAACATCATAATATGCAATTTTATATGATTAGCTCTAATATCCTAAAAATAAGCAATTAATTTATTACCAAACTAAGTCTCAAAAGAAATGCCAAAATTCGCCTAAGTACATAATAAACATGATTTATACAATCTGATAACCAAACTGTTCAAAGAACTGAGGGAAAAATAAATACCATGAAGTAAGACCATAAAAAGTCCATATCCTCCCCATTTTTCTGACATTTATAGTTGACTATTTTTATTATTAACTATATTTCAAGATGATGTACTGGAAGTCTGTCAAATGCTATGTGATTTTGGATAAACTATGATGGCATTATTACCATATACTAATTCTGAAGAGATCCAAATTAGACTCCCCAAAGAAAAAATTCTAGAGCAAATCACAAGACATTGAATAATGCCATCAATGTAGACTTCAGCCTCCTCATTATATTATATTTATTTTGGGGGGGAGGGTCTGGTCATGGGGCCTGAACTCTGGGCCTGGGCACTGTCCTTTTGCTCTTCAGCTCAAGGCTAGTGCTCTACCACTTGAGCCACAGCGCCACTTCCGGCTTTTTTCTGTTTGCTTATGTGGTGCTGAGGAATCGAACCTAGGGCCTCATGCTTGCAAGGCAAGCGCTCTATCACTGAGCCACCTTCCTAGCCCATCATTATATTATATTTAATGTTTCTATTACAGTAGGCACTGGTGGCTCATGCCTATAGTTATACTAGCTACGGAAGAAGCTAAGACTGAAGGACCATGGTTCTAAAGCAGCCAGGCAGAAAAGTCAAAGACTCCATCTCCAAAATAACAAGCAAAAAGGAAGGACTAGGCTAAACACGGGTGGCTCATGCCTGTAATCCTAGCTACTCAGGAGGCTGAGATCTGAGGATCACGGTTCAAAGCCAGCCTGGGCAGGAAAGTCTGTGAGTGTCTTAACTCCAATTAGCCACCAAAAAACTGGAAGTGGCATTGTGGCTCGAGTGGTAGAGCACTATCCTTGAGCTGAAGAGCTCAGGGACAGCATCCAGGCCCAGAGTTCAAGCCTCATGACCGACAAAAAAAAAGGGGGGGGAAGGACTAGTGTGGTTTAAGTGTTAGGGCACCAGTTGAGCAAGCAATCAAGCAATCAAAGCCGAGTAAGCATCAGGCAAAATAGAAGATTGCTATTACAGTAGCACTTAGTTACATCAGCCATAATTTCCAAGTAACTGACTATACAATCCTAACTACTCACTCAGAAAACTGAGATTTGAAGTCAGTTGGGGCAGAAAAGTCCATGAGACTCTACCTTAAATTGACCAGCAAAAACCTGGGCTTGAGGCATATCACAGAGGTAGAACATCAGCCATGAGCAAGCAAACTAAGCAAGAATGAATATTTCTTACAGCTCATTTAATTCCCTAACACTCTCTTTCCTTCCTTCCTTTCCTTCCCTTCCTTCCTTCCTTCCTTCTTCCTTTCTCCCTCTCCCTCTCCCTCCCTCCCCCCCCACCTCTCTTTTGGAGGTTATAGGGCTTGAGTTCTGGGCCTGGGCGCTGTTCCTGAGCTCTTCAGCTCAAGGCTAGCACTCTACCACTTGAGCCACAACACCACTTCTGGCTTTTTCTGTTTATGTGGTGCTGAGGAATCAAACCCAGGGCCTCATGCATGCAAAGCAAGCACTCTACCACTGAGCAACCTTCCCAGTCCCTCATTTAATCTTAAAACCAAATTGTTCATACTCCATCCTCTCAAAAATAAACACAATGTTCCAACTCATTGTTGGCGGCAGAATGTATTCACAAATAACCCCCACCATCTTGGCAAAGGTTATAGAATTAGCTAATTACAGTACAGTCTCATATCTGTTTTCATTAGGATAAGAGAGAATCTGGATACAGCAAAACGCAAACGATCTAGAAAGACATCTTAGTGTCTTGCTGCAAAGAAATTCCACTAAGTCAACTTAAATTGGAAATGTCTACAGTATGTGCATATTTTTCCATGACAGTAAGAAAATTTCATTAGTGTGAAGTTTTCATGAGAAAGGGTATGAAATGATATCACTGTACAAGATAGTCAAGAAAAAAATATGGGCTGGGAATGTGGCTTATTGGTGCTTACCTAGTATGCCCAAAACCCTGGGTTCGATTTCTTAGTACCACATAAACAGAAAAAGCCGGAAGTGGTGCTGTTGATCAAGTGGTAGAGTGCTAGCCTTGAGCAAAAGAAGCTCAGAGACAGTGCCCAGGCCCTGAATTCAAGCCCCACACAACTGACAAAAACCAAAACCAAAACCAAAAACAACACTACTCTGGGGCAACTGTGGGACAATGTTAGTTACTCAGGAGGCTGAGATCTGAAGGTTATAGTTCAAAGCCAACCTGGCTAGGAAAGTCCTTGAGACTCATTTTCAATTAACCACCAAAAAAAAAAAAAAAAACAGAAATGTAGCTACTGTAGCTCAAGTAGTAGAATGACAGCCTTGAGCAGAAAAGCTTAGGGACAAGCTTTAGGCCCTGAGTTCAAATCCAAGTACAGGTACAACAAAAACCACAAGCATCACATAATCTTTCATTTGAAAGATTATTTTCAGAAGAGAACCCCCAAGGCATCCTGCATACCTAAGGCCATCTAGGAAAATGTTTCAATAGTGGCGCTGTAGCTCAAGTGGTAGAGCACTCACCTTGAGCTGAAGAACTAAGGGGCAGCGCCCAGGCCCAGAGTTCAAGCCCCACGACTGACAAAAAAAAAAAAAAAAGTTTCAATGGGTTCAGGTACCCAGGTACTCAAAGGCTGTTTTAACTCTGGTCTGACCTCACTCCCACCCCACTGCCCAAGCTGGTGGCAGATCTTAGTGTACTCCAAGGAATGCTGATTTTTTTTCCCATATAGAGTTTTGAACTCAGGGCCTCTGGCTCTCTACCACTTGAGTCATTGTGCCAGCCTGAGCTTGGTCTTACAAAGAATATTGGAACTGTTAAATTTTGGGAACTCTTGGAGATAGATGGAATGCATTTTGCATTATGAATTGGGGGCTAAGGGCTGAATGTTACAATTTGACTATGAAATGTTACTCTCAGGCTACTGCTGGTGACACTATTTTGGGAGAGTCTAGAAATATAGAAACTTTAGGAGGTGGGGGCTAATTGGAGGAAGTAAAGCACCAAGGGCATGTCTTTTAAGGTTCCTACTTGGTCCTAGTCACTTCCTTACCCTCTGCTTTCAATGTTCCATGAAGCTAACTGCCTCATGGTAGTATCAACACAATCAAGGACTATGGACTGAAATTTCTGAAACTATCAGCTAAATAAATCTTTCATACCCTTTAAAGAAAAAAAGTATCATTGAAGAGGATCAACATGCAATAATACAAGC
This sequence comes from Dipodomys spectabilis, assembly GCF_019054845.1. NCBI lineage: Eukaryota > Metazoa > Chordata > Mammalia > Rodentia > Heteromyidae > Dipodomys > Dipodomys spectabilis. The sequence continues at coordinate 10,777,876 of NW_024870681.1, forward strand.
TTCAATTAATCAGAAACATCTTAATTCTAAACTTTGATTACCTAATGGTAGAGCTTCATATTATTTTTAAAAACAAAACAACAGAACTGCATGAATCAATGCATATGAGAGAAATTAATTCATCTAATATAAAATATGAATCTAGGTATCATTAATAGCTGCTAAAATAATTTGGTGAAAGGCTAGAGGAAGAATAAATTCTCAGGTTGATGAAATACAAACTTACTTTTTTTTGCTTGAACTCAGGGCCTAAGCCTCTGAACTTATTGTCCCTTGAGCCTCTTTGTGCTCAAGGCTAGTGCTCTACCACTTAAGCCACAGTACCACTTCCATCTTTTTTCTGAGTAGTTTAATGGAGATAAGAGTCTCATGGACTTTCCTGTTCCTTTTTTTTTTTTTTAATTTTGGAGTTAAAATTTTACTCTGTAACCCTTGTAATCTTCCTGCCTTATCCCTTGAGTGCAGGGATTATAGGTGTGTACCACATACACACCTAGCACATTAAAGCCTTCTAAGCTTACTATTACAAAATAGAAACAAATACATGTCACTTACTTCCTGTTATAATATTAGGAATGTTAGAATATATACAGACAGGAGCTGGTGGCTCACACATAATCCTAGCTACTCAGGAGGCTGAGATATTAGGATCACAGTTTAAAGCCAGACCAGGCAGGAAAGTCCTTGAAACTCTTATCTCCAATTAACCAAAAGAAAATCCGAAGTTGAGCTGGGAATGGCTTAGTGGTAGAGTGTTTGCCTGGCACATATGTGGCCCTGGGTTTACCATATAAACTGAAAAGGCCAGAAGTGGCCCTGTGGCTCAAGTGGTAGAGTGCCCACCCAGGCCCTGAGTTCAAGCCCCAGGATTGGCAAAGAGAGAGGAGAGAGAGAGAGAGAGTGAGAGAGAGAGAGAGAGGAAGGAAGGAAGGAAGGAAGGATGGAAGGAAGGAAGAATGGAAGGAAGTAAGGAAGGGAGAGAAAGAGAGAGAGAGAGGGAGAAAGACAGAAAGACAGACAGACCAGAGTGAAGCTGTAGCACAAAGTGGTAGAGTACTAGCTTTGAGCTAAAGAGCTCAGAGAAAATGCTCAAGTCCTGAGTTCAAGCCCCATGACTGACAAAATAATTTACTAAAAAATATTTTCCTTAAAGAAAAAAATTATTGGGGCTGCATGCATGAGGCCCTGGGTTCGATTCCTCAGCACCACATAAGCAAAAAGAAAAAAGCCGGAAGTGATGCTGTGGCTCAAGTGGTAGAGCGCTAGCCTTGAGCTGCAGAGCTGAGGGACAGCACCCAGGCCCAGAGTTCAGGCCCCACGACCGGACCCAAAAAAAAAGAAAAAAATTATTATGGAAAATACTAACCACACTAAAGTGTAAGGAACATAATATCTAAGTTCAACAATTAATCATGTAAATAATTTTCTATCATTACTGCAATCAGACTATATCAGGATTCACCATAAGACTTGAAGACTACTACTAATTTTTTTTTTTCCTATTTGGTGGTACTGAGGATTCAAACTCAAGGGTTTTGTGCTTCCTTGGCAGGTACTCTGGTGCTTGAGCCATGCCTCCAGCTAAATGGTTTTTAATGCAAAACAACTGAATATAAAGTAGAAAACATAGAATAAGCTGACTATATTACCTTACAGAAGCCACTTTCATATTCCTTCTTCATCCCTGTCTCTCAGTTCTGTATTACAAATCCCCAAAGACCTACACTGACAAATGCTGGGCCCTCCCTTGAGAAAGGGGAATGGGAAGAAACTGAATTAGCAAAGGCGGAACTATTATTAGAAGATAGAGAAAGCAGAAGGCTGGAAACTACACATAAAATGTTTTCCCAATCACACTATTTTTAACACTAATTAGAAAAGAAATATTAAGTATGCTTTCAACACAATTCCAACTAAAATGTTCATATAAGCTCTTTTTCTTCTTGTACTTATGATCCTTCCTTTTCCTCAGCTTCTAGCCTGCTATCTCCTTAAGACAGGACACTATAACTCCAATTAAGTTGCAGAGGCTTTTTGGTTATTTTGTTTCTGCCTTTTGGGTTTGTTGTAGTTGCTGTTGTTTATTTTGTTATTTTGAAACAGTCTCACCATATAGCCCTGTATGGCCTCTAACTAATTCTGTAATCCATTCTGGCCTTGAACTCATGATCCTCCTACCTAAGCTTCTCTTGTGCTAGAATTGTAATTGTACAGTTCTGATGGAGAAACATTTAAAATTTAAAGTGGAAACTGGCAAATAAAACATGTGACTAAGTCAAGAGTTGGTGGCTCACTCTAGGTAATCTTAGCTACTCAAGAGGCTGAGATCTGGGCTGGGAAGGTGGCTCAGGGGTAGAGCGCTTGCCTTGCATGCATGAGGCCCTAGGTTCGATTTCCCAGCACCACATAAGCAAAAAGAAAAAGAGCCGGAAGTGGTGCTGTGGCTCAAGTGGTAGAGCGCTAGCTTTGAGCTGAAGAGCTGAGGGACAGTGCCCAGGCCCAGAGTTCAGGCCCCACAACCAGACACCCCCCCCCCCCCCAAAAAAAGAGGCTGAGATCTGAGGGTTATCTCCAGGCCAGAAAGCCCATGAGATTCTTTTTTTTTTTTTTTTGGTCATGGGGCCTGAATTCTGAGCCTGGGCACTGTCCCTCAGCTCTTCAGCTCAAGGCTAGTGCTCCACCGCTTGAGCCACAGCACCACTTCCGGCTTTTTTCTGCTTATGTGGTGCTGAGGAATTGAACCCAGGGCCTCATGCATGCAAGGCAAGCACTCTGCCACTGGGCCACCTTCCCAGCCTCCCATGAGATTCTTATTTCCAATTAACTACTAAAAGGCTAGAAATGGCACTGTGGTTCAAAGTAGTTGAGCACTAACCTTGAGCACAAAAGCTCAGGGACAATGCCTAACCCTGAGTTCAAGCCAGAAGACAAGCAAAAAAAAAAAAAAAAAAAGGGGGGGGGGGGGAATGAATAATGAAAATATTGATGACTCAATTCCTCAACCACATCAGAATGCAGGAATACACCAACCACAAGATTGAACCTCCTCCTCCTGAGAATAAGAAGAATAAGAAAAAGCACAAGGTGGGAAGTATATCGCAAGTAGTAGAGCATTTGTCTACTCAAGTAGTAGAGCATTTGCACAAGGCTCTGAGTTCAATTCCTATACTACTAAAAAAGTTAAGGCAAGCAAACAGACAACCTCCCTATTTGGGACCAAGAATTCCCAAATTGACTAACATTGTAACACTACATACAATTCTCTTTTTTTTTTTTTGGGTCCGGTCATGGGGCCTGAACTCTGTGCCTGGGCGCTGTCCCTCAGCTCTTCAGCTCAAGGCTAACACTCTACCTACCACTTGAGCCAAAGTGCCACTTACGGCTTTTTTTTTCTTTTTGCTTATGTGGTGTTGAGGAATCAAACCCAGGGCCTCATGCATGCAAGGCAAGCACTCTACCACTGAGCCACCAGCCCCACAATTCTCATTTCTATCAACTACTTAGATTAAGATTTCAGGGCCCCACAATTCTCATTTCTATCAACAACTTAGATTGAGATTTCAGGGCTGGGAAGGTGGCTTAGTGGTAGAGTGCTTGCCTTGCATGCATAAGGCCCTGGGTTCGATTCCTCAGTAACACATAAGCAGAAAAAGCTGAAAGTGGGGCTGACGCTCAAGTGGTAGAGTGCTAGCCTTCAGCTGCAGAACTGAGACAGTGCTCAGGCCCAGAGTTCAGGCCCCACGACCGACCAAAAAAAAAAGATTTGATGTTACATGCAAGACTATGAACAATATGGTCATTTTATTATTATTACTCTTATTATATAATTTTTCTTCTGGTAGATATGGAAATACAAAGAAAATTCAAAATGATTTGATTTTTTTTTAATTTTGTTATTATAAAAGTGATGTACAGGGTCTGGGAAGGTAGCTCAGTGGTAGAGCGCTTGCCTTGCATGCATGAGGCCCTGGGTTCGATTCCCCAGCACCACATAAGCAAAAAGAAAAAAAGCCAGAAGTGGTGCTGTGGCTCAAGTGGTAGAGCACTAGCCTTGAGCTGAAGAGCTGAGGGACAGCACCCAGGCCCAGAGTTCAGGCCCCATGACCGGACCCAAAAAAAAAAAAAAAAGTGATGTATAGGGACTGGGAAGGTGGCTCAGTGGTAGAGTGCTTGCCTTGCATGTATGAGGCCCTGGGTTTGATTCCTCAGCACCACATAAGAAAAAAAGCTGGAAGTGGCGCTGTGGCTCAAGTGGTAGAGCTCTAACCTTGAGCTGAAGAGCTGAGGGACAGCGCCCAGGCCCAGAGTTCAGGCCACTCGACCAGATCCACCCCCCCAAAAATAAGTGATGTACAGGGGGGTTACAGTTACATAAGTAAAGGTAAAGAGAACATTTTTTTTTTGGACAATGTCATCCCCCTCTCAAACTCTCCCAGTTTTTCCCTCCCATTCCTACCTACCAGTTAGGTAGTTCATTTTCACCATAGTGTCTAGTGAGTACCATTTGAATAAAAAAGTTTTTTGTTTTTTTTTTTGTTGGTCGTGGGGCTTGAACTATGGACCTGGGCGCTGTCCCTCAGCTCTTCAGCTCAAGGCGAGCGCTCTACCACTTGAGCTACAGCGCCACTTCCGGTTTTCTGGTGGTTTATTGGAGATAAGAGTCTCACGGTCTCTCCTGCCCGGGCTGGCTTTGAACCGCGATCCTCAGATCTCAGCCTCCTGAGTAGCTAGGATTACAGGCGTGAGCTACCAGCGCCCGGCTCTTGAATAAAAAAGTTTTAAAACTAAACACATATACCTAAGCATGATGGCATAGTATTATAGTCCCAGTTACTCAAGATGCTGAGACAGGAGAATTGTTTGAGTTCAAGACAATACTTAAGACAAAGCTGGATGCCAGTGGCTCATGTCTGTAATCCTAGCTACTCAGGAGGCTGAAATCTGAAGATTGTGGTTCAAAGCTAGCCCACACAGGAAAGTCTGTGAGACTCTTATCTCCAATTAACCAGCAAAAAGCCAGAAATAGAGATATGACTGAAGTGATAGAGTATCACCTTTTGAGCACAAAAAGCTAAGGGACAGAACTCATGCCCTGAGTCCAAGTTCCAGTATTGGCACAAAAAAAAGAAAAGGACTTGTCAACACAATGAAACCACAACTTTAAAAAAAGGGGGGGGGGGCTGGGAAGGTGGCTCAGTGGTAGAGTGCTTGCCTTGCATGCATGAGGCCCTGGGTTCGATTCCTCAGCACCACATAAGCAAAAAGAAAAAAGCCGGAAGTGGTGCTGTGGCTCAAGTGGTAGAGTGCTAGCCTTGAGCTGAAGAGCTGAGGGACAGCGCCCAGGCCCAGAGTTCAGGCTCCACAACCGGACCCCAAAAAAAAAAAAAAAAGCAAGCCAGTGCTGGTGGCTCACACCTGTAATCATAGCTACTGAGGAGGCAGAGATCTGAGGACCATGATTCAAATTCAGCCGGGGCAGAAAAGTCTGTGAGACTATAAATCTCCAATAAGCTATTCAGAAAAAGCTGGAAGTGGCACTGTGGCTCAAGTGGTAGAGCACTAGCCTTGAGCACAAAGAGGTTTAAGGACAGTGCCCAGGCCCTGAGTTCAAGCCTCAGGATGCACAAAAAGAAAGAAACTATACATACATATATCTAACATCAACTATATACAAACATAATTTCTTTTAGAAAAAAAAAATAAGGCAAACCAAGGAATTTCTCTAGTACTATACAATCAGTAGTATATGAGAATACCTAAACTTAGCAGTGTGATTGTAATGAAGAATTTGAAAAGTTAGCCCATTTTCCTGGAAACAATATAGATGGTTTTCTCAATACTGTAGAAAGGAAGACAAACTAGACTTTCCTACTTTTTCTTTTTAAAAACATACTAGAACTCTAGGAATTTGAGTCCTATTTATTAAACATAGATTTAAAGAGTTTCATGTCATTAGCATCATAGCATATCATTAAACTGAATCCACCTTTCTAATCTGATGACATTATTCATGATTAGGGATCATATTTCTGAGCTCACAAACCTAATGTATGATCTGCTACTATAAAAAATTATGCTTAGCAATTATGGATTTTTTTCGCCAGTCCTAAGGCTTGAACTCAGAGCCTGGGCACTGTCCCTGAGCTCTTTAGCTCAGAGCCATCACACTACAATTTAAGCCATAGCACCGCTTCCAGCTTTTGGTGGCTAACTGGAGATATAAGTCTCCTGGACTTTAATGCCGGGCTGTTTTTGAACCACAATCCTCAGATCTCAACCTCCTGAATACAGGCATGAGCCAGCAGGGCCCAGCATTAAATATCATATTTTTATAATAACATTTTTTATTTCAAGTCTATTTTTTCTTTACATAAATGAGGAAAGACTAACATTCCAAGAAGGGGAGAATAATTTTACATTCTTATAAAGATTTTCCTTAATAAACCTTCCAAAAAAGGTGTGACAACACCAGTACTGAGCAGTTTTTTGCTCATATTCTGCACATTGACCTAGCATTTTTCTTCTTGAAACCATGATTTTGGATTCTGTTATCCTCTCCATACTTGGGAAGAAATGTCAATATGAAGTAACAAAGATTAAAGAAGAAAACAGAGTGTGGTGGCACAAACCTGCAAATTCCAGCTACTTGGGAGGTACAGGCAACAGGATTGTGGTTTGAGGACAGACCTGGATTAATTGAATCAATTAATTTGAATCAATTCAACTATCTGGCTGGTTAGATTAGCTCTATGTCACTGACCAAAAGGAAATTACCAAAAAATCATTAGCTCTATGTCACTGACCAAAAGGAAATTACCAAAAAATCACTTTTTTTTTTTTTGTCAGTCCTGGGGCTTGAACTCTTGGGGCCTGGGCACTGTTCCTGAGCTCTTCAGCTCTAGGCTAGCCCTTTACCACTTGAGCCACAGGACTACTTCCAGTTTTCTAGTGGTTCATTGGAGATAAGAGCCTCACACAGGGCTGGGAAGGTGGCTCAGTGGTAGAGCGCTTGCCTTGCATGCATGAGGCCCTGGGTTTGATTCCTCAGCACCACATAAGCAAAAAGAAAAAAGCCGGAATTGGTGCTATGGCTCAAGTGGTAGAGTGCTAGCCTTGAGCTGAAGAGCTGAGGGACAGTGCCCAGGCCCAGAGTTCAGGCCCCACGACCGGACCCAAAAAAAAAAAAAAAGAGTCTCACATGGGGCTGGGAAGGTAGCTCAGTGGTAGAGCGCTTGCTTTGCATGCATGAGACCCTGGGTTCGATTCCTCAGCACCACATAAGCAAAAAGAATAAAAAGCCAGAAGTGGCGCTATAGCTCAAGTGGTAGAGAGATAGCCTTGAGCTGAAGAGCTGAGGGACAGGGCCCAGCCCAGAGTTCAGGCCCCACACCCGGACCCCCCCCCCCAAAAAAAAAGAGTCTCACAGACTTTCCTGACAGGGCTGGCTTTGAACTGTGATCCTCAGATCTCAGCCTCCTGAGTAGCTAGGATTACAGGTGAGCCACCAGTGCTGGACCCAAAAAATCACTTTAACTAAAAGTCAAGTCATTGAATTTAACTCTTAAATGATCAGTTTTAATATTCATAATCGCATTTAAAGATATGTTCATATTGCCTTCCCTAATTCACTTGTATTGTTGCCAGCAAATGAAAAGCACAAAAGGAAGAGAACAAGGCTAAAGTCTTCTTATTCTCCACTGAAAAAAATAATACATCATGATCCAGGCTTGGTGGTTCATTACTGTACTCCTAGCACTTAGAGGACAGTAGGTCCAAGGCTAGTCTAGCTAATAATACAGCAAGACTATCACAAGAAAAACAAACATATCATTTGATTATACTTTAAAATATGAAAAATTCTTTTTTGTCTATTTTCCTCAATAGTGGCAGAGATTTAGAGCAAAACAAACTGAAGATGCTTTTAAATGTTAGTAAGAAGACTGGCCAGGTGTGGTAACATGTGACTATATTCCCAGCTACCACTCAGAAAGCAGAGGGTAAAGGATCAAAATTTAAGGCCAGCCTGGGAAATGAGTGCAAGACTATTTTGAAGAACAATCTAAATTTAAAAAGTGCTGGGTCATAGTGTTTGCAAATGGTAGGCCCCAAGTCCAAACTCATGTACTGACAGAGAGAGGGAGGGGGAGATGGGAGAGAAAGAGAGTGGAAAATTAGCTAAAAATAAGTAAATTTGGGGTATTTGAATTTAGTGAAACATGTTCACTTTAATAAATGGAACCCTTTTTCACAATTACAGGTTAAGCTATACACATGATAAAAGATGGTATTACACCAGGCTGAAGAGACTAATTCTCTTGCATAGCACACACACACACACATACACACATACACATACACATACACACACACACACACACACATGCACAAACACCAGTTAATCTTGAGGAAATGTTCTCTAACTCTCTGGATGATAATTAGGGAAAGAAAGAATATATGGACTAAATAATGGACTAAAAGACTATAAATCTGAGGATATTCCAAAATGATTAGCTTATGGACTCTGAGAATAATGAAATATTAAATATACAAAGAAAAAATTAACTCTTTACACCTTTTTAAAATAAAATGTGAGTAAAGTGCTTGAACTCAGGGCCTTGTACACTCATTCAGTTTTTCTGCTCATGGGCTGGTGCTCTACCACTTGAGCAATACTTCCAATCTAGCTTTCTTGTCAGTCATGGGGCTTGAACTCTGGGCCTGGGCACTGTCCCTCAGCTCTTCAGCTCAAGGCTAGTGCTCTACCACTTGAGCCACAGTGCTACTTCTGGTTTTCTGAGTGGTTTTTATTGGAGATAAGTAAGAATCTCACGGACTTTCCTGCCCAGACTGGCTTTGAACCTCAATCCTCAGATCCTCAGAGCCTCCTGAGTAGCTAGGATTACAGATGTGAGCCACTGGCAACTGACTGGCTCAGTCTAGCTTTTTGCTGGTAACTGGATATACATCTTTTGGACCTTTCTGCCTGGACTTTGAAGTATGATCCTCAGATCTCAGCAGCCTGAGGAGGGAGGATATGGAGCATGAGCCACAAGTGCCCAGTTAATCTCCCAATTTTTATTTGTACTGGTCCTAAGGCTTAAATTCTGGTCCGGGTGCTTGAACTCAGAGCCTGAGCACTCTTCCTGTGTTTCTATGCTCAAGGCTAGCCCTTTATCACTTGAAACCAGCTCTACTTCAGGCTTTTTTGATAGTTAATTGGAGGTAAGAGTCTCACAGACTCCCTTGTCTGGGCTGGCTCTCAGCCTCTTGAGTAGCTAGGATTAGGCATGAACCACTGGTGCTCAGCTAGTCTCTCCCCCTACTCCCCCCCTCTTTTTTTGCCAGTCCTAGAGCTTGAACTCAGGGCATGGGCACTGCCCGGGAGCTTCTTTTTGCTTAAGGCTAGTACTCTTATCACTTGAGCCACAGCACTACTTCCAGCCTTTTCTGTTTATGTGGTACTGAGGAACTGAACCTAGGGCTTCATGCATGCTAGGCAAGCACTCTACCAATAAGCCATATTCCTAGCCTCCCAACCCCCCCACCCCTTTTTTTTGTCAGTTGTAGGGCTTGAAGTTAGGGTTTGGGCACTGACTCTAAGCTCTTTTGCTCCAGGCTGGCATTCTACCACAGTGCCACTTACGATTTTCTGGTGGTTAACTGGAGATAAGAGTTGTGGACTTTCCTGCTCAGTGTGGCTTTGAACTGTGATCCTCAGCTCTCAGCCTCCTGAGTAGCTAGGATTACAGACGTAAACCACCAGTGCCCAGCTTTTTTGTTTTTAAACAGTACTGGACTGACAGTTCGCTTGCTAGGCAGGTGCTATACCACTGAGCCACACCCTCCAGCCTTAGAATCTCATTTTTAAGAAACAAACTTTAGGCCAATAAAGTACAAGTCATGTGTGTTTAAGTAATGTGTATTCAGCCAATTTCCACACAAAATACCTAATATAAAATAACCTATTACTGCCAGGCACTAGTGGCTCATGCCTGTGATCCTAGCTACTGAGGAGGCTGAGATCTGAGGATCATTGTTCAAAGCCAACCCAGGCAGGAAAGCCCATAAGACTCTTATCATCAATTAAGCACCAAAAAACTAGAAGTAGAATGGTGGCTCAAGTGGTAGAGCTCTAGCTTTGAACAAAAGTAACTCAGAGACAGTGACCAGGCCCTGAGTTCAAGCCCCATAACTAAAAAAAAATAAAAGGAAAGAAAAGAAAAATTCTCTCACTGTGACTTTCTCCAAAGTTTTACATTTTGATTTATTTTTGTTTGTTTGTCGATAGTGGGGCCTGAACTCAGAACCTGGGCGCTGTCCCTCAGCTCTTCAGCACAAGGCTAGCACTCTACCACTTGAGTCATAGCACTACTTCCGGCTTTTTCTGCTTATGTGGTGCTGAGGAATAGAACCCAGGAACTCATGCATGCAAGGCAAGCACTCTACCACTAAGCCACATTTTCAGCCTCACATTTTGATTTATAATCTGAGTCATGGTCCTTTACTGTCCTTTACACCAATCCAGCATTTTGGTGTGCTTTTAACATTGCTTCTCATGTCCTTCAAAGGATCTGTTCTTTGTCATCAGAAAGATGATTTATCACCTGAAAGATAAGATTACACATAGCTACTAATACAAAAAGAATTTGGGGTTGGAGGCATGGTTCAGTTGGTAGGGTGCTAGCCAATGAGTGAAAGTGTCAGGTACTGAGTTCAAGTCCGATCTTGGACCATCAGACCAAAAACAGAAAAAATAAACATAGTCATCAGGTGGGCATAATAGCCCACACCTATAACCTAAGCACTCAGAAGGGAAGCCAAGGAAAGAAGATTAAGAATTTGAGGCTAATACTTGACAAGAAAGGTACTCATTACCTTACTCATGTAACTAACCCTTCTAGTCCAGCATCTTTACAATAATTTTTTTTTTAATTTGAGACTAGAAAGTGACCTTGTGGCTCAAGTGGTAGAGTACCTTGAGCAAAAGAAGCTCAGGGATAGGGCCCAGGCCCTGAGTTCAAGGCCCAGGCCCTGAGTTCAAGCCCCAGGACCAGCAAATAATAATCAATAATAATAATAACAGGTGGCTGGGAATGTGACTTAGTGGTAGATTGCTTGCCTAGCATGCAGGAAGACCTGAGTTTGATTCCTCAGTATCACATAAAGAGAAAAAGCCAGAAGTGGCCCTGTGGCTCAATTGGTAGAGTGCTAGCCTTGAGAAAAGAAGCTCAGGGACAGTGTCCAGGCCCTGAGTTCAAGCGTTGAACTGGCAAAAAGAAATAAAGCGAGAAAGCGAGAAAGCAAGAAAGAGAGAAAGAAAGAGAGGAAGGAAGGAAGGAAGGAAAGAAAGAAAGAAGGAAGGAAGAAAGGAACTTTGTAATATCTTCCCGGCAAATACAAGAGTCTACAGTGCTCCATATTAACTAAATAAATAACTTTTGGATCATTTCTTCATTCTTCATTTCTTCATTCATCCTTTTAAGAATATTAAAAGAGGCAGAGGAGTATGGGAAGGAAGGGGAAGGGGAAACAAAGGGGAGGCAACAATGCTTAATAAGAAATGTACTCGCTTGGGCTGGGAAGGTGGCTCAGTGGTAGAGCGCTTGCCTTGAATGACTGAGGCCCTGGGTTCGATTCCTCAGCACCACATAAGCAAAAAGAAAAAAGCCGGAAGTGGCGCTGTGGCTCAGGTGGTAGAGCGCTAGCCTTGAGCTGAAGAGCTGAGGGACAGCGACCAGGCCCAGAGTTCAGGCCCCACAACCGGACCAAAAAAAAAAAAAAAAGAAATGTACTCGCTATCTTGCCCATGTAATTGTAACTCCTCTATACTGTATTTTCACAATAAAGAAAGAAAGAAAAGAAATAAAACCAAAATGGGCTGTGCTTTCTCGTGTGTGTGTGTGTGTGTGTGTGTGTGTGTGTGTGTGTGTGTGTGTGTGTGTGTGTGTGTGTGTGTGTGTGTGTGTGTGTGTGTGTGTGTGTGTGTGTGTGTGTGTGTGTGTGTGTGTGTGTGTGTGTGTGTGTGTGTGTGTGTCGGTTGTGGGGCCTGAACTCTGAGCCTGGTTGCTCTCCTTCAGCTCTTCAGCTCAAAGCTACTACTGCTCTACCACTTGAGCCACAGCACCACTTCCGGCTTTTTCTGCTTATGTGTTGCTGAGGAATCGAACCCAGGGCCTCATGCATGCAAGGCAAGCACTCTACTTCCCAGACCATGCTTTCTCATTTCTATACCTTGGCACATGGTAATATCTCTGAGTAGTTTTCAGCTAAACTCAAACTCTCCTTCCAAGACCCAGTGGCCTATACTGGCACACCTACCTTGCTGTGCCCAACACTGTCTTAATTCTTTTCAGTACACAGAAACAACAAGGTAAACAAGCTTTTGAATCAGGCATATTTGAGCTGAAATCCTGATTCTATCAGATTTGTGACCTTATACAAATTATCTAAAGTCTAATATCAGGAAAAGAGATATAACATGCTTATTATATCATTCCACACTTAACAGAATTAATAATAACTTACTATACTCACATTGTACAATACTTGCTGGTTAATTTAGCTGACTTTCCCTATTTCTTTTTTTTTGGGGGGGGGGTCCGATCGTGGGGCCTGAACTCTGGGCCTGGATGCTGTCCCTCAGCTCTTCAGCTCAAGGCTAGCACTCTACCACTTGAGCCACAGCACCATTTCCGGCTTTTTTCTTTTTGCTTATGTGGTGCTGAGGAATCGAACCCAGGGCCTCATGCATGCAAGGCAAGCGCTCTACCACTGAGCCACCTTCCCAGCCCAAAAAAACAAAAACAAAAACAGACTTTCCCTATTTCTTGAGGCAAGGGGCATGTTTCTTTCTATACAAGCAGCATTTAATAGACTGACATATGGTAGATAATTAATGATTTTTTATGAATAAATATTATTACTATTACAGTAAAATTAGTTGGCCATTTGAAATACTTTTTGAAATAAGAATACAAGAAAATAAACTTTGATGTCCATTTTTTAAAAAGATCTTGTACTCATAGTATTTTAAGACTTTAAGGTTAATTATGCATATTTTGAAATTCTAAAAAACTTAGTATCTTGCTTGAACCTAGCTGATTATATATACCTAAGGAACTGAATACTGATAATAACTTTTTCATGGTCTATATTAACCACAAAAATTACAAAGCTACACATAGGCTATCTTTGACAACCACTTAGAAAAGTTATAGTACAATAAAAAGCTTTTTTAAACAAAGGGAATTCTCAATATGGAAAGCTTAATTAAAATCCTTTATAGTCCTTCAGGAAATAAGAGGTTTCAAGGTTTGGTAATTTTGACCCAAGAACATTAAAATACACCAATTATTCAATGTAATATTTAATGGCCTTTTCCACTGTTGTATTTAATTAGTTGACCTGAATAAGAGTGCAACTTTAAGTTCCTTTTACTATTCAAAGTGTATTTACTACTCACTTGGAGAGAATGCTTTTATTTTTATATTTGATCATATGTGTATGCATTTTTAAATTTATTTTTTTGCCAGTCGTAGGGCACTCAGGGAATAGGTATTTTTCCTGATCTTTTTTTGCTCAAAGCTAGCACTCTACCAATTGAGCCACAGCTCCACTTTCAGCTTGAGATAAGAGTATCAGGGCCCAGGCTGGCTTCAAACCATGATCCTCAGAGCTCAGCATTCTGAGAAGCTAGGATTACAAGTGTGAGCCACTGGGGACCAGTATGATCTTAAATATGTTTTTAGAGACCTCCTTATGGCAGTACTGGGGACTGAAACCAAGGCCTTGAGCATGTTAGACAAGCACTCTTGCCACTGAGCTATATACCTTCACCCAAAAGTGATAAGAATCATTTTCGCCATTTATTTCGTCTTTTCTTTTTATAGCCAAAGGCAGTTTTATTTAGTTTCTACATGAACTGGATTTTTTTTTTTTTTTGAAAGGGGAGGCTGGTGGTATTGGTTTGAACTCAGAGCTTCCTGCTTGTAGGCTAGTGCTCTACCATTTGAGCATACCGGTTTGTTTGGGGTTTTTTTTTTGGTCAGTCATGGAGCTTGAACTCTGGACCTGGGCGCTGTCCCTCAGCTCTTCAGCTCAAGGCGAGCGCTCTACTACTTCAGCTACAGCACCACTTCCGGTTTTCTGGTGGTTTATTGGAGATAGGAGTCTCACGGACTTTCCTGCCCGGGCTGGCTTTGAACCTCGATCCTCAGATCTCAGCCTCCTGAGTAGCTAGGATTACAGGTGTGAGCCACCGGCACCAGGCTCAGTTATTTTATTTTTTGTGCCAGTATCAAGACTTGAATTCAGAGTCTTGTTCTCCCAGTTGACTTTTATGCTCAAGGCTGGTGCACAATCACTTGAGCCACACCTCCACTTCCAGCTTTTTGCTGGTCAACTGGAGATAAGAGTCTCACACACTTTTCTGCCTTGAACCTCAATCCTCAGATCTCAGCCTCCTTAGTAGCAAGTGTTACAGGTGTGAGCCACCAGCATCCAGCTCAACTGGATATTTTAATATATAAAATGTAATTTTAGTTCTGAAGGATGAACTTTACTTTGGAGTTAGTTTTAAATGCATTGCATAAAGGAATGATTTTATAGTAATATTTCCAAAATTATGCTATAGCACATGGAACCAATGATACAGGTTACAATCCAGGTTTACAATACATGTGATAAATGTTAACTTATAATTCACTGCTTATTAATGACCAATATGTGTTTGACTAGCTTCTAAGAGATCATATACTATATGTATATATATATATATATATATATATATACATATATATGATATATTAACCAAACTCTGCCAACCAATTAAGTAAAAATATTTCTTCTCATTTTACTTAATTAAAAATAAAAATAGCTGGGTGCTGGTGGCTTATGCCTGCAATCCTAGCTATTCAGAAGAATGAGATCTGAGGATCGGGGTTCAAGGCAGCCTGGACGGAAAAGTTCCATGAGACTCTTATTTACAATTAACCACTCAAAAATTGGAAGTGGCACTGTGACTCAAGTGGTAGAGCACTAGCTTTGAACACGAAGAAGCTCAAGGACACCCAGGCCCTGAATTCAAGCCCCACAACCAAGAATAAATAAATAAATAAATAAATAAGTAGTTTATCTCTACGATAGAGTGCATGCATAGCATTAGTGGGGTTTTGGGTTCATGCCTCAGTACAAAAAGAAGGATAAATCAAAAAAGAAAAATTTAATTTTTAAAAGGATTCTTTCCAATACAGACACAGGAACTGGGCACAGGTGGCTCACACCGTAATCCTAGCTATTCAAGAGGCTGAGATCTGATGATAATAGTTTGAAATAGCCTAGGCAGGAATGTCCCTGAGACTCTTATCTCCAATTAACCACCAAAAAGCCAGAAGTGGATCTGTGGCCCCAACAGTACAGTGTCAGCCTTGGGCAAAAAAGCTAAAGGATAGTACCCAGTCCCTGAGTTCAAACCTCAGGACTGACATGTACTGGCACACACGCGCACACACACACACACACACACACACACACACACAAAGTGTGAACTATACTGGGTGCCAGGCACTGGTGGCTCATGTCTGTAATCCTAGCTACTCAGAATGCATGATGGGTCATGATGCTAGGCCAGTTCAGGCAAGAAATTCACAAGATCCCATCTCAACAAATAGCTGAACAACAGTAATGCTCACTACATGGGAACTAAAATGAAGAAGATCAAGGCTCCAGCTGAGCTCAGGCAAAAAGTTCACAAGACCCTATCTCAATAGAAAAGACTAGATACGACCATGTGCACTTGCTATCCCAAATAAAGTACAGAAGCATAAATAAATAAGATTTTCAGTCCAGGCTGACCCAGGCAAAAAGACCCTATCTCAAAAATAACCAGAGCAAAAATGGCTGGATGAATAATCAACAGAGTACACCTCCCTAGCAAGTACAAAGTAATTTTTTTTAATTTTTAAAAAAGAGGGAGGGAGTGGGAGGAGGAAGGGAGATCTGAACTAAGCAAATGGCAGTACTAGAAACAAGAACTGATTTTTTTGGCAGCTGGCAAATTTCTACATTTTGATCTTCTCTAGAATTATATTTACAATGGAGCATAAGAATCAATGGATGTCATCAATTATAACACTTCATGTCAGACTGCTTAGGTTAATGAAATAGTAACACAATTCATAGTGAAATTTGTTCTTAGCCAGGTACCAGTAGCTCACCTGTAATCCTAGCTACTCAAGGAGGCTGAGATCTAAGGATTGTAGTTCAAAGCTAGCCCAGGAAGGAAAGGCCCTGAGACTCTTACCTCCAATAAATGAAGAGCCAGAACCTGTGGACTTGTGAGTGCTAACATATTCCTATGGTTCTGTGATTAAGTTGTACTGGGAGTGGGGGGTTTGTCATTGTTGTTTGTGTTTTACAGTTCTAGGGCTCAAACCTGGGGCATTTAAAAATATGCTAGGCAAGTGCTCTACCACTGTACTTCACTTGACCCTTAAAAGCAGAACTTTCTGCTAGGCGAGGTTGGCTCATGCCTGTAATCCCAGCTACTCAGGAGGCTGGGATCTGAGGATTGAGGTTCAAAGCCAGCCCTGGCAAGTAAAGTCTGTGAGACTCTTATCTCCAATTAACTACCAGAAAACCAGAAGTGGCGCTATGGCTCAAGTGGTAGAGTGCTTGCCTTGAGCTGAAGAGCTGAGGGACAGTGCCCAAGCCCAGAGTTCAAGCCCCACGACCAACGAAAGAAAAAAAAAAAAAAAAACAGAACCAAAGGGAGCCTAAGAGATATGAAGCATAAAAAGAATTCCATGCACACCACGCACACTGCTGTTTGAAGATAGAGAGACATATGAGAAGAAAAGTGAATTGGTTTCTAGGAGTGATAATTAACCCTTGACTAACAGCCAGCTGATATCAAACCTACAAGGAATTAGATCTTGCTAATAGAACACTACATTCACCTGCTGCCCTGTAAATATGAGAGAAACAAACAATTCAGATAATTAAATCTAAATGAAATTACAGATGCCCCCCCCCTACTGATCATAGTGCAATTTATAATTTTTCTACTTTATAATGGTGTGAAACCAGTAAACATTCAGCAGAAACTGTACTTCAAATTATAAATGTTGATCTTTTTACAAGCTAGTGATGTGTGGTATGACACTCTTGGGATGTTGAGCAGTGCCAGCAAACTACATTCTCCCAGTCAGCCACTAGATTTACAATGGCAAATAACTGATACAGAATAAAGTACTGTGTTGCTAAGCTATAATGTTCAATAGATTAGGTGCATTAAACTTAATTTACAACTTAACATTTTCAGTTTACAACAACTTTACCAAAACATAAACTTATTGAAATTTGAGAAGCATCTGTATTCTCTACCTATAGAAAGAAATTTGGGGGCTGGGAATGTGGCTTAGTGATAGAGTGCTTCCTGAGCATGCATGAAGCCCTGGGTTTGATTCCTCAGTACTACATAAACAGAAAAGGCCGGGACTGGCGCTGTGGCCAAGTGGTAGAGCACTAGCCTTGAGCACAGAGAGGCTCAAAGACAGTGCCTAGGCCCTGAGTTCAAGCTCCAGGAGCAGGGGTGGGGAAAAAGAAGAAATTTGGGAACAATAAATTCAGCTTGTTAATTTGTCCTTTTCAAAGGCTAAAGATGTATCTGGTGATTAGAGTCTAAGCCATTTTAAATATTATTTTGAAATGAAGTTTATCTGTTATACAGTTAGAGTTTTGGGTTTTATTTGTGCTGAGGAGGAAGGGGGGTTATGAATAGGGCCCCATGGGTGTTTTGTCATTGGCATGCACTCTTAACTACCAAGTCAGACCCCCAAACCCCATTTAAAAGAAACATTGTCTAAACCTGAATTTTTAGATAGAGTAATACTAACCCTATGTAGATATTAAGTATTTGAAATTGGGAATCCAACTTTAAAACTGGAACTAAAAATGTTAAAAATCTATCAATATTTTAATATAGACTAGATGTTGAAATAGTAATATTTCAGATATGTCAAATTAAACAAGTTATTAGAACTAAACTTACCTAGGTGGGAGTTGGGAGCTCATGCCTGTAATCCTAGCTACACAGAAGGCTAAGATCTGAGGACTAAAGTTGAAAGCCAGCCTGGGCAGACTCGTATCTCCAAATAAGCTGCAAAAAGCCAGAATGGAAATGTGGCTCAAGTGGTAGAGATCTAAACTTGAGTGAAAAAGGTAAAGCAAGAAAGTGAGGCCCTGAGTTCAAACCTCAGTACCAAAACAAAAATAAATAAACTCACCTATTTCTCTTAATTTTAAATGTGTGATTAATAGAATTTTTAAAATGATATATGTGGCTCACATTATATTCTTGTTGGTCACAGCTGGCCTAGATTTTTAGGCTGTGTCCCCTTCCAAAAATGCTCTAAATTGGCAAGGAATGGTGGCTCATGCCTGTAATCCCAGCTACTTGAGAGGCAGAGATCTAGATGACTGTGGCACAAGAGCCAAAGAAAATAAAAAGTTAGCAAGACTCTCATCTCAACAAATAAACCAAGTATGGTGGCACACACTTGGAATCCTAGCAATGAGGGAGCATTGCAGTCTGAGGTCTGCCCACTACAAAATCATGGGACCCTATCCAAAAAATAAAACAAAAAGTGCTAGCAACATGGGTCTACTGGTAGAGCACTTGCCTAACTAGTGACTGATCCTGAGTTAATACCACAGTTAGTACCACAAAAAAAGCCATAAATCAAGATCATAGCTCAAAGTATGCTGTACCCCCCCCCCCCCGCCCACACACAATTCAGTAACAAAAATGGCACATAGCAATTCAAAATACTGGCAGTCCAAATAGTATCATGAATATAAAGAAATCAAATTTCTTACATAGTGCAAGTGGTATTGGACAAAGCAATTTGTCACTATCTCATCAACATCCACAAAAAATCAGTATCACAATTTTACTTCCAGATATATACATATATATGTGTATGTATATATATATATATATATACACACACATACATATATAAACTTATGAACTAGGAGCCAGTGGTTCATGTCTGTAATCCTAGCTACTCAGGAAGCTGAGATCTGAGGATTGTAGGTCAAAGCCAGGCCAGGATGGAAAGGCTGTGAGACGCATATCTCTACTTAACCACCAGAAAACCAGAAGTGGTACAGTAGCTAAAAGTGGTGGAGCACTAGCCTCAAGCAAAAAGAGCTCAGGGACAGTGCCCAGGCCCGAGTTCAAGCCTCATGACTGACAAAAAAAGAAAGGAAGGAAGGAAGGAAGGGAGGGAAGGAAGGAGGGAGAAAGAAAGAAGCCAATGAACATATGTATACCAAAAGGAAAAAAATGCCCTTAGCATAGCACTATTTATAAGTCAGAGGATAACATCTATTCACAAAGTTTGACATTCTTTTACCATAGTAGAGAGTTTTCTGGAATTAACTACCATTAACTACACTTCCCAGCCCACTTTGGTGCGAAATATAAGCCCTAAGTTGTATCATATGAATTCAAATCTAGCCAATGAAACATGAACAGAAGTGATACATAACACTTCTAAGAACTCCCTAAAACTCTCTAACATCATTCTCTACTCTTTTTTTTTTTTTTATGATTTCTGGATGGACACTGATCAATAGATTGAAGCCAGGCATTGGTGGCTCATACCTGTAATCCTATCTACTCAGGAGGCTGAGATCTGAGGATCGAGGTTCAAAGGCATCTGGGGCCGGAAAAGTCCATGAGACTTTTATCTCCAATAAACCACTCAGAAAACCAGAAGTGGCATTGTGGCTCAAGTGGTAGAACTCTAGCCTTGAGCTGAAGAGCTGAGGGACAACACGGAGGGAATACAAAGAAAAAAAAAATGACAGACTTTATAAGCCAGGTTCTCTCAATGATGGAACATAACTCCTTTTTCACCCTGAATGGACTCTATGAACAAGAAATAAACTAACATTTTAAACCTTTGAAATTTTTTCATTAGAGCAGTTAGTATTAGAGCTCTAAAAATTGAGTAATATCCAAAACTTAGAAACAATTCACATGTCTATTACCAGGAGAATGGATAATCATAGCACAACTACAAAATGGAATAGAATATAGTTAGAATGAAAAAAACTAGACCTATTGGGGGGGGTTCGGTCGTGGGGCCTGAACTCTGGGCCTGGGCACTGTCTCTCAGCTCTTCAGCTCAAGGCTAGCACTCTACCACTTGAGCCACAGCACCACTTCAGGCTTTTTTCTTTTTGCTTACGTGGTGCTGAGGAATCAAACCCAGGGCCTCATGCATGCAAGGCGAGCGCTCTACCACTGAGCCACCTTCCCAGCCCCCAGAGGGTAGTTTTCAGAAAACACTAAATCTGCAGTTGTGTCAGAGGTTAAGAGTGGTCTTACATGTATTCTTCCTTCTAACTTTATCGTTGGATCCTCATTCCTTATACTTGGGTCAGAAGTCTTGTGGAGACTATGCCCTTAATCTTGCAGTTTAGCTAATTCCAAGTAAAGAATAAAATTTTTTAAACAATGTGACATACTACCTACATAATCTAGATAACAGAATAACTTTGGCTACACTGGGGAAAAGATCTTGCAGAATACAATGGAAGGAGACAAGGTTTATGACATACAAGGCAGAATTAACAAGACTTGACTGAATGAATGTGAGTGGGTGGATGAAAAATCAAGGATGGATCCATTAGAAAGAGTAAAAGGAAGAAGAAATAAATAAGTAATCCTTGCTATTCAGGAGGCTGAGATCTGAGAATCATGGTTTGAAGCCAGCCTGGCAGGAAAGTCTGTGAGACTCTTATCTCTAATTAAATCAGAAAAAAGCCAGAAGTGGGGCTGGGGCTCAAGTGGCAGAGCGCTAGTCTTGAGCAAAAAGAGCTCAGGGACAGTGCTCAGGCCCTGAGATCTAAGCCTCAGGAGCGGCAAAAGATAAATATTTTTTTTAATCCAGGAAATGGGAATGTGGGATTTTTTAATTGTTTATTGTTGTTGCAGGGGGGGGGGGGCTAAGGAGGGCACAGAAATGGAGGAGGGAGGAAGGGTGAACAAATGCAGTTATGGTATTCAATATATACTCTATAAAAAATGAACTATGCAACTTGTGGGCAGAACAAGAGGGGACAGCTGGGGAAAAAATGGAAATGGGTGACACTGTCCACGAAAAACTATACTCATTACCTGATTTATGGGATTATAATCCCTCTGTAAAACTCCTTAAAGTTATATTTTTTTTTTAAAAGGGAGTTTTAGACATGGCTCAAGTGGCAGAGTACCTGCCTAGCAAGCTCAAGACCCTGACTTTAAACCCGGTTGTGCAAACATACACATATAAATAAAAACTAGTATAGAAAACAAAATACTGTTTACATTATCTAATTGGCATGTTCTTACCTACTGTACTGTTTTACATCAGTCATTACCTGAGTTGGATTTTGGTGATATGTGCAAAGCAGACTTCTAAATAACTAGTCCTAGATTAATCAGCTTCAAATGGTTTTTAAGCTTATAGAATCTTGTTAGAGTACTTTGAGATTTATAGAAAAGAAATTGAGGGGCTGGGAAGGTGGCTTAGTGGTAGAGTGCTTGCCTTGCATGCCTGAGGCCCTGGGTTTGATTCCTCAGCACCACATAAGCAAAAAGGAAAAAGCCAGAAGTGGCGCTGTGGCTCAACTGGTAGAGCGCTAGCCTTGAGCTGAAGAGCTAAGGGACAGCGCCCAGGCCCAGAGCTCAGGCCCCATGACCGGAACCAAAAAAATTAAAAAAAAAAAAAAAAGAAAGAAATGTACTCATTATCTTGCCCATGTAATTGTAACCCCTCTGTACAGTATTTTCACAATAAAAAATAAATTAAAAAAAAAAAAAAAAAGAAAAGAAATTGAAAAGTACAGCTTATAACCCCTTCCTTCACCCCTCCTTGGCTTGACTTAATTTAAACATTTTTCATCAAATGTGATATCTGTTACTTTTAAATTAAAAACATAAAATAACACTTGAAATTTAAAAAAAATTTAAAAAGAAGACCTGGTGCCAGTGGCTCATACCTATAATCCTACCTACTCAGAAGGCTGAGATCTGAAGGTGGTGGTTCAAAGCTACCCCTTGCAGGAAAGCTCATGACACTCTTGTCTCTAATAAACTACCAAAAAACTAGAGTGTAGCTGTGTCTCAAGTGGTAGAATGCTAGCCTTGAACAAAAAAAGCTCAGGGACAATGCCTACACCCTGAGTTCAAGCCCCAGAACTGGCAACCCCATCCTCCCCCAAAAAAGGATGAGCAAGGGCTGGGAAGATGGCTCAGTGGTAGAGTGCTTGCTTGCATGCCTAAGGCCCTGGGTTCGATTCCTCAGCCCCACATAAAGCAAAATGAAAAAAGCCGGAAGTGGCTCTGTGGCGCAAGTGGTGGAGCGCTAGCCTTGAGCTGAAGAGCTGAGGGACAGGGCCCAGGCCCAGAGTTCAGGCCCCATGACCGGACCCAAAGAAAAGAAAAAAAAAAAAAAAAGGATGAGCAAATTAAAAGCTCACAGAGAGCTTTCACTATATTTGATGTCAGTATAACATGTGGAGGAGATGGGGACAAACAAGTCGTTTAAGGATTCAGGTGGACCTGTTGCAACAATGAGAAGTACAAAATGTCATGTCAAAACCAGCTTTACAATGTCGGTGTGGGGGGAGGGGAGGGGGGTATGATTGGGTGGGGGGAGGGGGGAGGCTGGGAAGGGAGGTGAAGGGTAAACAAAGGAGGAGGCTGCAATGCTTGGTAAGAATTGTATGCATTATCCTGCCCATATAATTGTAACCCCTCTGTACAATATGTTCTCAAATAAAATAAAATTAAATTAAAAAAAAAAAGCTCACAGAACAGTGGAACTTATCAGATTATAAGAAAAAACTGTGAAATAAGATTAACACTAAATGGTATTCATATATATTTTTTTGCTCATGTAAGTTTTTAATCTATTTATTTTTTATTTTATTTTTTTATCAGTCATGGGGCCTGAACTCTGGGTCTGGGTGCTGTCCCTCAGCTCTTTAGCTCAAGGCTAGTACCCTATCACTTGAGCCACAGCACCACTTCTGGCTTTATCTGCTTATGTGCTAAGGAATCGAACCCAGGGCCTCTGGCTTGCAAGGCAAGCGCTCTACCACTGAGCCCCTTCCCAGCCCCATTCTGTTTATATGTTACTGAGGAATTGAACACAGGGCTTCATGCATGCAAACACTCTACCCAGCACATTCCCAGCCCTATTTTTTTTTTTTTTTTTTTTGTCAGCCGTGGGGATTGACTCTTGGCCAGGGCACTGTCCCTCAGCAATTCAGCTCAAGGCAAGTGCTCTACCACTTGAGCCACAACACCATTGGAAATAATAGTCCCACAGACTTTTCCTGCCTGGGCTGGCTTTGAACTGTGATCCTCAGATCTCAGCCTCCTGAGTAGTTGGGATTACAGCCATGAGCCACCGGTGCCCGGCTATGTTTAACTTTTTGTGGAACCTCCAAAAATTTCCACCAACAGTGCAATAGTCTTTTTGTTTCCCCATGTCCCTGCCTTTGTTACAGCATTTGGTACTGTTTGATATCTTGATTTTATTTTTTAATTAAAATTTTAAAAATATTTTTATTAGCATATGTTACCTTACAAGTGGGGTTTATTATAACATTACCATATACTACAATGTACCTAATCAAACTCATATATCATTCTCCCTTATTTTCCTCAATTTTGGACCATCTGCCTTCCTCTAGTTACTTGCTTGGCTGGTGTTCTACTATTTGAGCCATACCTCCAGTCTAGCATTTTGTTTGTTATTTTAGAGATGGAGTCTTGAGGACTGTCCTGCCTGGGTTGGCTTTGAACTACCACCTTCCTGGAATAGGAGTTGGCCGTCAGTGCCTTGCCTGTTTATCCTTTTAGTATTAATGATGTTATCTCATGTCTAATTGACTTACTCATTCTTTTTTTTTTTTTTTTTTTTTGGGTCCAGTCATGGGGCCTGAACTCTGGGCCTGGGCGCAGCGCTGTCCCTCAGCTCTTCACTCAAGGCTAGCGCTCTACCACTTGAGCCACAGTGCCACTTCTGGATTTTTTTTTCTTTTTGCTTATGTGGTGCTGAGGAATCGAACCCAGGGCCTCAGGCATGCAAGGCAAGCGCTCTACCACTGAGCCACCTTCCCAGCCCCTGACTTACTCATTCTTAATCAGTGTAAGTCACTCACATTCTAGTTATTTCACTCATGCTTAGGACTCCAGTTCTTTTTCTTGCTTTGGCTGCTAATGGGGCAAGTCTTCCTGCATGTCTACAAGACTCCTCAAATATAACTATACAAAATCGAATCAATATTTTAACCTCCTCTTCTTTACCCAAAGGAACCCAAAACCTATTTATTTCTTCTTCCTTTTACTCTTTCTAATGGATCCATCCTTGATTTTTCATCCACCCACTCACATTCATTCAGTCAAGTCTTGTTAATTCTGCCTTGTATGTCATAAACCTTGTCTCCTTCCATTGTATTCTGCAAGATCTTTTCCCCAGTGTAGCCAAAGTTATTCTGTTATCTAGATTATGTAGGTAGTATGTCACATTGTTTAAAAAATTTTATTCTTTACTTGGAATTAGCTAAACTGCAAGATTAAGGGCATAGTCTCCACAAGACTTCTGACCCAAGTATAAGGAATGAGGATCCAACGATAAAGTTAGAAGGAAGAATACATGTAAGACCACTCTTAACCTCTGACACAACTGCAGATTTAGTGTTTTCTGAAAACTACCCTCTGGGGGCTGGGAAGGTGGCTCAGTGGTAGAGCGCTCGCCTTGCATGCATGAGGCCCTGGGTTTGATTCCTCAGCACCACGTAAGCAAAAAGAAAAAAGCCTGAAGTGGTGCTGTGGCTCAAGTGGTAGAGTGCTAGCCTTGAGCTGAAGAGCTGAGAGACAGTGCCCAGGCCCAGAGTTCAGGCCCCACGACTGGACCAAAAAAACAAACAAACAAATATATAAACAGAAAAGGCCAGAAGTGGTGCTATGGCTCAAGTAGTAGAGTGCTAGAATATGTCATTTGTAGGAAAATGGATGAACCAAAATTATGTTAAGTGAGGGAAGCCAAGCTCAGAAAGACAAACAAGCCAGGTGCTGGTGGCTCACACCTGTAATCCTAGCCACTCAGGAGGCTGAGATATGAGGATCACCATTTAAAGCCAACCTAGGCAATAAAGTCTGTTAGACTCTCATCTCCAATTAACCACCAGAAAACTGGAGTGGCCCTGTGGTTCAAAGCAAAAAAGTTCAGGGACAGTGTGCAGGCCCTGAGTCAAAGCCCATGACTAAAAATTAATAGTTCTTTTTTTGTTGTTGTTGAAATAAGTGACATTGATCAAGATATACTGTATTCATAAACTGCTTTTTTCAATGAGAACTCTTTTGTAAAAATTAAATAATACAAAATTAAAAATAAGCCAAGTGCTAAGGAATAGAACCCAGGGCCTCTTGCATGCAATGCAAGCACCTTCCTAGCCCCAAAACATTTAATTTTTAAAATAAGTGGCATTATTATATAACTTTCATCCATGTATACGTGTAAAAATGAGACAAAAGTGACTGATTTTCTGACCTATACCAAAGTCATTCATGGTTCAATACAACTCAGTTATTAGTGTCTACAACCCATAATTTTCTATTCCAAATCATTTTTAAAGTACCATTCTCAATAGTACTGCAAACCATCTGGAACTACTTAACTTTGCCAGCCTGCTGAGATATGTGTCTCCCCCTTGGGAAGCCCATCCCAGATTAAATAAATGAAAACATGATGACACATAGCTCTAAAAAAGAATTCAGTTTTTTCCCCTTGCTGGATTAAAACAGATTTATCCCTAATATTGAATAATTTTTAAAAAGAATAGTATTGTTCTATTTAACCTCACAGTAGTAACATTTGCTACAAGATCACTTATGGATTTATTAGAAATTATTTCAGGAGGTGGAGATGTGGCTTAGTAGTAGAGTGCATGCCTATCATGCACCAGGCTCTAGAATCAGTCCCCATAGCAAAAAGGAAAAAAAAGGGTGGGAAATAGGAGAAAATAAGGCAAGAAGGGAAGGAAAGATATGGGAGAAGGTAAGGGAGAGAAAAGGAAATTTTTTTTTTTCATCAGTAATGATAGTACATTGTTTAATTGTCTTCAGTTAACCAAAGCCTCAGATTTCCTGGTATAGAATAGGAAATAGAGAAGGAAATTTTAATAGTGCATCATTAGAAAATATGTAATTGCTTCAGGAATATCTTAATTTTTTTTGGCGGTTGTGGGACTTCTCTGGGCCTGGGTGTTGTCCCATAGCTCTTCAGTTCAAGGTGAGCACTCTACTGCTTGAGCTACAGCGCCACTTCCGGTTTTCTGGTGGCTTATGTCGATAAGAGTCTCAAGGACTTTCCTGCCTTGGCTGGCTTTAAACCTCCATCCTCAGATCTCAGCCTCCTAAGTAGATAGGATTACAGGCATAAGCCACCAGTGCCTGCAACAGAGGTCTTTCTAATCCATTAACTTTTTTTTTTTTGGTTGGTCGTGGGGCCTGAACTCTGCCTGGGCGCTGTCCCTCAGCTCTTCAGCTCAAGGCTAACGCTCTACCACTTGAGCCATAGCACCACTTCCGGCTTTTTTCTGCTTATGTGGTGCTGAGGAATCGAACCCTGGGCCTCATGCATGCATGGCAAACACTCTACCACTCAGCCACCTTCCCAGCCCTCCATTAACATTTTAAAGTAATTTTTCTTTTAATTTTTAAGATACAGTCTCACTATGTATTTTAATGGCTGACCTCAAACTTTGATCCTACTGCCTCTGTATCATGGGTACTGAGATTACAGGCTTGCACCACCAAGTCTGGCAATTTTTAAATTATTTTTCTTTCAGAATGTTACATTTTATCTATCTGAGGAATATGTAAAAATATAAATTTTCCATTTTGAAGATGAAAGGCAAAAAATTCCACCTTAATTTTTGGAAATCTGCTTTGAAATTGCCAACTTATATTTTGTTAATTTAAGCCTAGATGCCTTATCTAGAGTTTTTTTTTTTTTTGCCAATCCTGGGGCTTGAACTCAGGACCTGAGTAAACATGGTCCTTGAGCTTCTTTTTGCTCACGGTTAATGCTCTACCACTTAAGCCACAGTGCCACTTCTGTATATGGTACTGAGGAATCAAACCCAGGGCCCCACTAAGCCACATTCTCAGCCCTAAATAATTGATTTTTTAAAAAAATTTAGTCAATGGAAGTGGCGCTGTGGCTCAAGGGGTAGAGTGCTCGCCTTGAGCTGAAGAGCACAGGGACAGCGCCCAAGCCCAGAGTTCAAGCCCCATGACCGACCAAAAAAAAAATTTTAGTCCTGAACTTTCAGTTTGCCAAAATGAAGAATGTCATGTGTCTGAAGTTCCTACTCCAAAATGTGAAAGAACCAAAATAGTGAGGAAAACATGTCACTGTCTGGGCGAAGGTGGCTCATGCCTATAATACTAGCTACTTGGAAGGCTGAGATCTGAGGATCATAGTTTAAAACCAGCCTCGGGGCTGGGAAGGTGGCTCAGTGGTAGAGTGCTTGCCTTGCATGCATGAGGCCCTGGGTTTGATTCCTCAGCACCACATAAGCAAAAAGAAAAAAGCCAGAAGTGGCGCTGTGGCTCAAGTGGTAGAGTGCTAGCCTTGAGCTGAATAGCTGAGGGACAGCACCCAGGCCCAGAGTTCAGGCCCCACTACCGGACCCAAAAACAAAATTAAAAAATAAAATAAAGCCAGCCTAGTCAGGAAAGTCTCTGAGACTCCAATTAGCCAACAAAAAGCCAGAAGTAGAGCTGTGGCTCAAGTGGTAAAACACTACCTTTGAGTGAAAAACCTAAAGAACAGTGCCCAGGCCTGAGTTCCAATTAGTTCCAGCACACACACACACACACGCACACACGCACGCGCGCACGCCACTTTCTTTTCTTTAACTTTTCCTAAAAGTAATTAAAGAAAAAAATCAAACCCAGGGCCTTCACAAGTAATTTCAACTAGTGTAAACGTTTTTTGTCAGTCGTGGGACCTGAACTCTGGGCCTGGGTGCTGTCCCTCAGCTCTTCAGCTCAAGGCTAGCATCTCTACCACTTGAGCCACAGTACCACTTCTGGCTTTTTCTGCTTATGTGGTGCTGAGGAATTGAACCCAGGGCCTCATGCATGCAAGGCAAGCACTCTACCACTGAGCCACCTTCCCAGCCCAACAAGAGCACACTTTAAAACAATATCAAGAAACACTTGTATTTCTCTTCAGAGATTCTCAATCTGTTTAATAGTCATACATATTTCTAAATACTGACAGAAAAATGCATTATGAAGCTAGTATTAAATGTGGTGTTATATTCTTTAGTCCCAATTATCAAATTGATAAATATATAGTTCATGTAAGTTCATTCAGGAATTTTAGTATCACTTGACTGGCATGACAGTTTTCAAAGATTTAAGAATTCTCAAATTAACTGGGCACTGGTGGCTCATGCCTGAATCCTAGCTACTGAGGAGGCTGAGATCTGAGGACCATGATTCTAAGCCAGTTAGGACAGGAAAAATCCATTAGACTCATATCTCCAATTAATCACTTGGAACAAAAGAAAGAAGAGAGTAGAGAGAAGAAGGAAGAAGAAGGAGGAAGAGGAGGAAGAAGAGGAGGAGGAGGAGGAAGAAGAAGAAGACAAAGAAGAAGAGGAGGAAGAAGACGAAGATGAAGATGAAGAAGAGGAAAAAAAAAGAAGAAGAAGAAGAGGACAGAAAGAAGAAAAGAAAGCTTTTTTTTTTTTTTTAACTTGAGCAAGGGTTAGCACCCTGGTGCTGAGTTCTAGTCCTAGAACCAGCATTTCTCAAACATAATGAGTAAAAGAAACAGCTTTCTTGGGGGCGGGGGTGGGGGGGGGGGGTGGGGGGAGTGGAAGTGGCAAGGGAACTGGGCCTGGATGCTGTACCTTAGCTTTTTTATTCAAGACTGATGCTTCTCCACCTCTGGCTTTTGGGGGTTAATTGGAGGTATGAGTCTCACGGACTGTCTTGCCCAGGCTGACTTTGAACTGCAATCCTCAGATCTCAATCTTTTCAGTAGCTAGAATTATAGACATGAGCCACCAGCACCCAGGCAAGAAAATCATTTAAAAAATATTTCTATTTCCGCCAAATAAGTAATTCCCAACATACTAGTAATCACAATTATTTCTAAGCACTTCCTCAAAAACTGGAAAAACAGCATATCAACTCTATCAAGGAGAGTTCTGAAGTTCAGAGACTATATTAAAAAATACTAGAATCAGGCTGGGAAGTTGGCTCTGTGGTAGAGTGCTTGTCTTGCACACATGAGGCCCTGGGTTCGATTCCTCAGCACCACATAAGCAGAAAAAAAGCTGGAAGTGGTACTGTGGCTCAAGTGGTGGGGTGCTAGCCTTGTGCTGAAGAGCTGAGGGACAGCTCCCAGGCCCAGAGTTCAGCCCATGACCGACAAATATATATATACTATAATCATTTCTGCATAATTTGTCTTTATTGCATCTGAACAGATGTATAGTTTTCTCATCTGTAAAATTAAGTGCTTGAACAGAAAAATGTTTTATCTCTAACAAGTTTTACTGTGTTGATTCTTGTGACTAAGTCATATGCTCTTTTTTTATAAATAAGATAAAAACTAAAGGTGTCATTATGGGTTTTTAAAACTTTTTTAACCCATACATACCTTAAAGATACTTTACATAAACAAGCCAGCCATTTTAAAAACACCCAGCCTGATTAAAAACAGGCTAACAACATCTGAACAGAGCACATTATAAAATCTGATTTTATATGAAATCTCTTAAGGTTGACATATTTTCACTTTTAATTTTGCTAACTTTATTTCAAACCAAAAGTTCTGTTCTCAAAATTAATCATTTCCCCCCTCATATTAAAAACACATACCATACCATCATCTTATATAGGTTTCATTTTTTAAAATTATTTATTTAAAGATGTTCATGGTTATACTAAATTAGCGATCTTTTAAAATTCTTTTAACATTCTCTAATGTTTGAACTATGTTCCTTCAATTCTGTAACTGCATTTGCAGAGGTAAAAATTGTCAAAACAATGCTAGTCTAATGATAAGACAAATTCCCTCACTTTGATAAATATTTCCATTTTAAGTAAAATCTTTAAGTATCTTTAAATATTACCCAAGAAATGACATTTCATATTCCTTTTCTCTGATAGTTTATAAAGACAAGAAATACTCTAAACCGTTAATGCTGTTTATCCCTGGGTGGTGGTTATTACACGCCATGTTTTTTATTGGTTTCCTCCCCCCCCCCAAAAAAAAATCATTATTCCCTTGGTAACCAAATATTATTTTAAAATTAAATTTTAGATAACTTATAGAGTTTGAGACATCAGCAGAGTTCACTTACAGTAGATTTGTTAAATGGTTTTTCCTTTTGATAAATGGCTGCTTTAACAAGAGAATGATTTGATCAGGTGTCTACTGGGCTGGATGATGAGTTAAAAAAAAAGAGCTTTATTTTCAAGGCCCTTCTTTCACTTAAGCTTTTGAGAAAATCCAAGTAAATTTGAACTTAACTGCAGTGAACCATGCAGTATTAAACTTCTTGAATGGTCAGAATAACACCTTTCATTTCAATTATTAGCTGGATGGCAAAAGATTCAGGTTTACCAACGTTTTCAGAGACTTCTTAGTATTCCCCTTTTGTCATTATTTCAGGACAATTCCAATTAGAAAGAAACGCAATTGTAAACAGTTTCTATTTCAAGCCCACAAAAACCAGTATTGGGATGAAAGGCAAAGCCTTGACCTTTCTATTTTAGACTTACATCTGGGTAGCAAGCCATCTGCTTTCCCTCCACTTCCTACCCCATCTGCTTAATGGACTGAAAATACTGCACCTAATTGCAATTTTATCAAGCCAGCCAGACTTTTCCACTTTAACCAATTATGATCCTGCTTTTCACCTGAAGGCTCACTTGGCCAAAATGTGACTTCTCCTTCCCACCTCCCTCCATTAGGAGCAGCCAAATGCCTCTGAAGACACTAAGGCTACCCGTGGTGTCTTAAACCATCTATCTACAGAGCTCTCCACTTTCAACCCTAGCGCCTTGATGGAAAACATCTATACTCCAGTCTCTCTGCTCATCCGGATCTGCGGGTCCGGTATTGGCATTGCTGCGGTTACGCAGGAGGCACCTCACAGCTCAGTCTAGAAAGAAGTCGCGGCGGTCTGTGCCGCTAAACAACCGGGGAGCCAGCCCGGGAAAGCCAGACAGGGGGTGGGAGGAAAAACCTCCGGAAAGAAAGGTGTTGCAAAGGAGGAGGGGGGCGGGGGGGGGGGGGGGAGAAGCTCAAGACTGGGAGGAAAGACCTTCCTTTCCGAGGCAGGGTGTGTGTGAAGTGAAGCAAGAAGCCGGCGGCCGATGTGCAAGAAGGGGGAAAGGGAAGGAGGGGTCGGAGGCGGGCGGGAGGGCCGGGTGGGAGGCCGGCGCAGGGACGCAGGGCGGCCGTGGGCAGCGCACAAGCCCCCCGCCCGAGTCCGAGCAGCGGGGGCGCTTTCCGCAGCACTAGGTGCGGGAGTGAGAAGCGTGAAAAAGATCACAGTCGGGGGGATTTTGTCTTTGAAGGGCGGCGGTGGGGGGGGAGGGGGCGGGTGGCGGGGAGCTTCGTCCGAGGCCGGCGCCACCAGGACCGCGGGCCCACCCCTGGCCGGGCCCCGCTACTTAACTATTTGTAGAGCTGCTGCAGGCACAGGTCCAGGCTCTCGCCCTCCACCTCCTCGCGGGTGATGCGCTCCGACAGCGGCCGCGGGAGCGGGGGAAGCGGCGGCAGCTGGGGCTGCGGCGGCGGCGGCCCGGCCGAGTGCCCGGGAACGGCGGCCGCCGCCTCTGCCGCCGCCGCCTCCTCTTCCTCCTCCTCCTCCTCCTCCTCGCCCTCAGCCGCCGCTGCCGCCGCCGCCGCCTCCTCCTCCTCCACCGCCTCCTCTTCGGGCTCCGGGTCTGGGTCTTGCTCTCCCTCTTCCGTCGCCGCTATCGTCGCCCCCTCCTCCCCCGGTTCCTCGACCGAAGCGTCGGCCGCCTCAGCGGCTCCCAGTTCGGGTTCGGGTTCGGACTCGGGTTCGGGTTCTGGCTCCGGCTCGCCGCCGCCGCACGGTCCACGAAACTCGCCCAAGAATAGCTCTAGGAAGCGCCGGTAAGTTTTCTCCTCAGGGATGCAGCCGGCCATCACTGCTCATGCCCAGGGGTCGACCGGGGTGGGAGGAGGAAAGGAGGTGGGAGAAAGCCCAGCCAGGGGAGGGGGCTGCGTGTGAGCCTCGAGCTCCCGCTCGGATGGCTAACCGCCGCACCGGCACGAGCGATCAGCACTAGGTTGCCTGGAGAGGGCTCCCGCAGGCGTGCGCGCCACCGAGGGAGGACGTGCGCGGCCCCGGGGGTGGGGCGGAGCGCGCCGCCCCTCACGGGTCTGGAGGGAAAGTTGGTGGCGGGCACGCGCGCGGGGTCCAGCGGCGGCCCACCCTCAATCCCTACCGAGAGCTCAGCCCACGCTGCTTAGAGACTGTCCCCATGGCAACCGGTTCTAAGAATTTCAGGGTCCTTCCCGTCAAGTCCTCGGAGTCTGAAGGACATAAGGACTCCAGATGTCCTTAGTGGATGGGGACCCTAGTCTCCAAGAGTGACCTAGGACAGCTAGCTCCGAGTCTACCTCTTGGCTACCTCTTGGATTGCCTTTACTTCAGTTTTCCTTAAGACTGCCGCACACACTGTACACCTTTTGTTGATGACACTCATTGGGTAATGGAGGCTGAGGGACAATCATCTCACCGGTAGATTCTCTCATTTGATTCTGTGAAGTGATGTGATCCCCATTGCTCAAAAAGACAAGATTGAAAATTAAGTTAGTAATTTACTTACTTTGGTGTCTCAAAACTTGTAGCCATGGCACTGGAATTACAACCCAAATCTTAGGCTCCAAAACCTGTTAAATGCTTTTTTTCCTTAACTTGCCCCTGAAAAATTCATCAGTACATGTATCCAAAGGGCCTTGTTTGTATAGGGCTTTGTAGCTGACAAATTGTTTTCAATCCTTTAATCCTTACCTCAGTCTCTTGAGGTAGAAGCTATTACCATTATGATTTTTTAACAGATGAGGAAACCAAGCTTTAAACACAATGACTTTGCTCAAGGTCATAGGCAAGTGATACAGCACGAATTGGACCTGGTCCATGAGGAGCACAAATTGGACTTGGTCCATGAAGAGATTCCATGCATTTCACCCATTAGTAGTTTTCCACCATACTAAGACATTATTTTTAATTTATATGTATGATGCATGTCTGACTTTATTACATAGTAGAGTCTGTATTTTTTTCCTGTATTTTCTTTGCTCTTCTTTTCATAACCTCCTGTGTCCCTTCTTTCCTATGTTGGAAATGAAAGGACTTTGATTCTAATTTTTTTACCAATTGATATACACATCTATTATTAACTCTTGCTTAGAGTGGAAAGGAAGAAGTTGTAGTGTTATACAGCCATTTGGATGATAGCATCATTACTGAATACTGCCATGTCCATAGCAATATGTAATTCCGAAAACAGTGATTCTTTGTCTGCTTTGAAAAATATGTTCCCACAAAGTATCACCCCATTCCATTTATTGTTTCTGGGTTTCAGTTGGATTTAGGATCTGAAAATGCACTTGCAGGTAGTTATTCATGGCAAAGGAGTCTCCACGCCAACTGTTTTCATATTGTAGTTTTCTAAATCCCTGACCTGATACTGTTATTTTAAGATTAAGTGGGTTGAATTTACTAATGTACATTATGGCATCATGTAAATTAGAGTTCCATGCTCTCTCCTAGCTTGAGATTAAATAATACATGATAGAAAATATATAGTGAGTAATGCACTTGAGTTTTCTAAAACTATTTTTCCCACAAGGTAAAATGGAAAGACCCAATAAGTCTGTTTCCAGACATACTAAATGTATTTATGTATTTTAAAATGCTACTCAGTATAAAGCAATTTCTCTATGCCAAGCATCTTTAAACTCACTTCTCTGTTTTCAATCCACCTGTTCATTTCCATTTTAGAAAATGTAGAAGACTGACAACGTTTTTAGGCTACAAACCTAAATGTCCACAGTTTTAAATTCCAGCAACTGTTAATATCTCAGAATTTGACATGATGACATTTAGTTCAAGAGTACATAGCTGTCAGCTTTAACAATTCATATCAAGCTACACCTTCCTACTTCATAATGTGGTTGCGTTCCTCATTTACATGACATTTATTTGTGACATTAATTTATGACTCAACCCACATATCAAAGGAAAGTGATGTATGTTGGTGAAACATTACTTCTAAGAGTAAAAGAAAAAGCCCACACCTGTATATTACTATAAATGAGAGGCGTGTTTGCTTATATTCATAAAGATATTCCTTCACAAAGACCAATGCGGATCCTACTGCATCCATTTAACAAAGTAGCTTTGCCAGGTTGCTGACAGTAGTGCTGTGATCTCAGAGTAGCTGTGTAGGATGATTTTGCCATTGTCAAGAAGTCTCTAGTAGGGCACTGGTGGCTCATGCCTGTACTCCTAGCTACTTAGGAAGCTGAGATCTGAGGATTGCGGTTCAAAGCCAGCCAGGCAGGAAAGTCTATGAGTGGAGCTGTGGCTCAAAATGGTAGAATGCTAGCCTTGAGGGAAAGAGCTCAGGGACAGTGCCCAGGCCTGAGTTCAAGCCCCAGGACAGAACAAAAAACAAAACAAAACAAAACACCAAAAAGTCTCTCATTATTTTACACAATTGGTTTTCTTTTCCCTCTTACAAACTCTCTAGACATTCCTATTATTAAAAAAAAAAAGTACTGAGCAACAAAATGCATAATGTATCTCAAGGAGATTTAATGTTTTTCAGATTTTTTTTTTGGAGATTAAAACCTCCCCTTCTAACTCTTAGCCCTCTGAAGAAATACACAATTCCCTTTCACAGACATTCATGATAATATTTATAAGCTTACCAAGAACTTTTTTTTTTGTCAGTCCTGGGGCTTGAACTCAGGGCCTGAGCACTATCCCTGACTTTTTTTTCCTCAAGGCTAGCAGTCTACCCCTTGAGCCACAGCACCATGTCCGGCTTTTTCTGTGTATGTGGTACTGTGGAATCAAACCTAGGGCTTCATGAATGCTAGGCAAGCACTGTACCACTGAGCCACATTCCCAGCCCAACAAGAACTTTTGAGTTTGTTTATATGATTCACTAATTCAGATACTTACTGTTTCAGATACTTACCAATGAGTAATAAAACAATATTCAATACACACAAAAATTATATATAAATGCTCACAAAAGTTTTATTCCTATCTGGAAATAACAGAGATGCCCAGGAAATAAATGGATACATTTTACTATATTCATACAATGGATTCTGTAGCACTAAAAATAAATGAACTATGTGATATAAAACACATTGATGAATCTCAAAAACCTGCTGTTCAAAAAGGAAATAAGACAAAAGGATCTATATCTAAAAATTAGGCAGCGAGCTGGGGATAGTGGTAAATATCTGTAATAACAGCATTCAGGAGGTGAAAGAAGGATCACAAATTCACGATCTGCCTGGACTGCATACTAGTTTAATGCCAGTATAGCAAGACCTTTGAAACATCAAAACCAACAAAAGACAAGGAAAAACTAACCAACAGTGAGAGAGGGGTGAACTTACTTGTTCAAAATACACCATAGGCATCTATGAAATTATCACAATGAAATTCCTTTGTATTATCAATGTATGTTTTTTAAAAATATATATTTACAGTACAGATTTAAAGTAAGTATACTGTAAAATGTGCACCAGTAGCTCACACCTATAATCCTAGTTACTCAGGATAATGAGATCAAGGTTCAAAGTGAGCCAGGCAGACAAATTTGAAAAACACTTATTTCCAATTAACCAGCAAAAAAAAAGCCAAAAGTGGAATTGTGACTCAACTAATAGAGTACCAGTCTAAGTGAAAAATATCATTGAGAGCTGAAGGCCTGAGTATAAGCCCCAGTACCAACACACACACACATAAACACACACAAAGCATACTGTATATAAATTATAAATTATGCACCAATAAAGTTGATTTTAAGAATGAAAAAGTTTATTTCTGTGTCAGTTTTTGTCTTTACTCTTGTATTTATTCCTTCCTCTGTTCTGCTCTATAATACAGGAGGGCTGACTCTTTCAAACTGTACTCACTAGGGTCCTATGACAACTCAATTGTCGGTAAGATTTACTCATTGAGAGGCACTGACAAGAAATTGGAAGGTGGGACCTCTATCTCATTCACAAGACCTGTTGCATCATCTTTGTAGCTTTGTTCCCCCGAAAGTACCTACTAGAATTCCAGTATGGACCAGTGACCCCAGTCCCTGAGCTCCAGAAACAATCTTCCTTCAGATTTGTCCTTTAGCTTCAAGATGGTAGCAATTTCTGGCTTCCTACTCCAGAAATTAGGGGAATTAACCAGGCACTGGTGGCTCATGCCTGTAATCCTAGCTACTCAGGAGACTAAGATCTAAGGATCACGGCTCAAAGCCAGCTGGGGCAGGAAAGTCCATGAGACTCTTATCTACAATAAACCACTCAGAAAACTTGAATTGGCACTGTGGCTCAAGTGGTAGAGCACTAGCCTTGGGCTGAAGATCTGAGGGACAATGCCCAGGCCCAGAGTTCAAGCCCCACGACTGTGGAAAAAAAGAGAAAGGAAGGAAGGGAAGGAAGGGAAGGAAGGGAAGGAAGGGAAGGAAGGAAGGAAGGAAGGAAGGAAGGAAGGAAGGAAGGAAGGAAGGAAGGAAGGAAGGAAGGAAGGAAGGAAGGAAAGAAAGAGAAAAGAAATTAGGGGAATTAATCTTTTCTTTTGGATTTTTAAAAACTCTTCCATTAGCTGGGTGCCAGGGCTCATGACTATAATCATAGCTACGCAGGAGGCTGAGATGTGATGATAATGGTTCATAAAGCCAGATCTGACAGGAAAGTCCATGAGAATCTTTAATTAATCATCAAAAGCTGGCAGTTTACAAGAAATGTACTCATTACCTTACTGGTGTAATTGTAACCTCTCTGTATAGCATCTTTACAAGAAAATAATAAAAATAAAAATAAAAGCTGGCAGTGGAGCTGTGACTCAAGTGGTAGAGCACTAGCCTTTTTTTTTTTTTTTTTTTGCAAGTCATGGTGCTTGAACTTAGAGCCTGAGTGCTGTACCGAGCTTTTCTGCTCAAGGCTACTGTCTCTACCACCTTGTGTCACAGCTCCACTTCTGGTTTTCTGGTGGTTAATTGAAGATAAGAGTCTCACAGACTTTTCCTGCCAAGACAGACTTTGAACCCTGATCCTCAGATCTCAGCAGAAGTTGGTGTTTTATATATTTTAGAAAGCATAACAACATGGGCTTGGAAGGTGGCTCAGTGGTAAAGTGCTTGCCTTGCATGCATGAGGCCCTAGGTTCGATTCCTCAGCACCACATAAGCAAAAAAGAATAAAAGCCGGAAGTGGCACTGTGGCTCAAGTGGTAGAGCACTAGCCTTGAGCTGAAGAGCTGAGGGACAGCACCCAGGCCCAGAGTTCAGGCCCCACGACCAGACCCAAAAAGAAAAAAAAAGAAAGAAAGCATAACAACATATCCCTAGCACTGGACAACTTAAAAATGTATCTATTGTCTGCAGATAACATGATTTTTGTTTGTCAGTTGTGGGGCCTGAAGTCTAGACCTGGGTACTGTCGCTCAGCTCTTCAGCTCAAGGCTAGCACTCTACCTACCACTTGAGCACAGCTCTACTTCCAGCTTTTTCTGTGTGTGTGGTGCTGAGGAATCAAACCCAAGGCCTCATGCATGCAAGGCAAGCACTCTACCACTAAGCCACCTTTCCAGCCCTGATAACATGATCTTAGATGGAGGAAATGCTAAAAACTATACATACAGGGGCTGGGAAGGTAGCTCAGCGGTAGAGTGCATGCCTTGCAAGCATGAGGCCCTGGGTTGGATTCCTCAGCACCACATAAACAGAAAAAGCCGGAAGTGGCGCTGTGGCTCCAGTGGTAGAGCACTAGCCTTGAGCTGAAGAGCTGAGGGACAGCGCCCAGACCCAGAGTTCAGGCCCCATGACTGGCAAAAAACAAAACAAGCCGGGCGCTGGTGGCTCACGCCTGTAATCCTAGCTACTCAGGAGGCTGAGATCTGAGGATCGCGGTTCAAAGCCAGCCCGGGCAGGAGAGACCGTGAGACTCCTATCTCCAATAAACCACCACAAAACCGGAAGTGGCGCTGTAGCTCAAGTGGTAGAGCGCTCGCCTTGAGCTGAAGAGCTGAGGGACAGCGCCCAGGCCCAGAGTTCAAGCCCCACGACCAACAAAAAAAAAAAAAACAAAAAACAAAAAACAAAAACTATACATACACACAAAACTATTAAAGATGAATTTTTAATTTATATTTTAAAAGCTGAAAGATAGGCACGTAGTGCCTAAAATATTGCTCAGTGATACAGAACAAAAATACCTGACAATTGAATAAACTGAGCACAAAAATGTTAATAAGGAACCCCTCTTACAAGTCTCAGATCAATAAATATAACTTTTAAGTCATCTCTACTTACTGTCAAAAATATTACTGTTAATTTTCTTATTCCTTTTCTATTGCTGTCTAATATAGTCATATTGTGGCAATAGTCCAAAGCTGTCAAAATTCAGGCTCATACACACTAATTCTCACCAGTTTTAAAAGCAAAGTAGTCATACAAATAGTTTCTAACCATTAGTAACAATCTTTTTATCTAGCATAGTTGTTTAGACAACTAAAATTATTTTTGGACTTGCGACATCCTTATCAAGGAGCTCGACAGCAGGGGTTGATGGTAATTTGATGATGGTATTATAAATGACTAACATGTGGCATGTTCCTTTTATAAGGAATGTTTCTTCTAAAGTGAACTATTTTTTAATCTACATCAATGTTTTCTGAGTTTTCATAAAAAATATTACCAGAAAGTACTTCACAGTGATAAAATTTTATTTTTATTAGTCTAATCTTTAATTATCCTTATTTACTTAGAGTTTAGATTCTAAGAATACAAATAATTTAGAATGATACTGGTTATTCTGAACGTCAATTTCTCACTCTGAGCCTTCACTAAACAAGACAAGACAGCTGGTGGATTTTTTCTTAATAAAAATGAAACAGGCAACATGAAAATTCTTCACAAAGGTGTTTTCTATGATTAGATAGTACCGAATACTTTATTCTTAGTTGAGCTGATGGAATTGAGCCACAGTGACATTTGTGACTAGAAGGGAAGATGGAAATGATTCCATTAACCTAGAGTGCTGTAACATATGGTAATCATAGGTGGTAGAATAGCTGTGTCGGACAAGGGTAGAAGTAAGCCATGTGGCACAGACACTATCAATTACCACACATGGTAACCATGCTGACACAATGTATCTTTTCCAGAAAGGAAATGATTTGGACATATGAAGTAGTTTGCTGCCTTATGAAAGAGTGATCTGTAAATGACATATCTGGCACCAGCACAGCACACATAGTTTCCAGTAATTCTGCAAGCCAAGGATTAAGATTTGATAAAACTCCTTATACCTAAACAATAATGTAACGTTGCAGTTATTTACACAAAGGCAGAAAATCAAAATATATATGCAATATAAACTTAGGGCCTTCATACAAACTTACTTTTCAAATGTCCTTTTATATTTACTTACTTATTTTTGGTCAGTAATGGGATTTGAACTCAGGGACTGAGCTCTGTCCTTAAGCTCTTTTGCTCAAGGTTAATGCTCTACCACTTTGAACCACAGAACCAATTCTAGTTTTCTGGTTTTCAGTTGGAGGTAAAAGGCTCAGGACTTTCTTGCCTGCGATGGCTTTGAACCTCAATCCTCAGATCTTGAGTAGCTAGGATTACAGGCATGAGCCACTGGTGCCAGGCTTCAAATATCCTTTTAAACTTTCATATAAAATTCTGAAATTGTGTATGTCTGGAAAATACATACCAATAATTTAGTGACTCTTTGTAAAACCTATTGGTAAATAGTCAAAATTAGATCTAGGGAGACAGAAGAGGGGGAGGAAAGAGATAGGAGGAGGAAGAGTAGGAAGACAAGAAAGAAGAAGGTAATAGATAAACTTTTATATTGAGCTGGGAGTAGTAGTGCATGCCTATAAACTCAAACGGGGCAGAAAGATCACAGATTCAAGGCTAGCCTGGGGTTTATAGTGAGACTGAACTACTTAGTTAGACCCTGTCTCAAAAAGGATAAATAAATAGATAAATAAAATTTAAAACCTCATAACTTACTATACTTAATGAAAATCAAATGGATAGCTGAAACATAGAAAGGCATCATCAATGGTAAACTAAACTGAAAAAACAGGCAAAGGAATATACTGTGGTCAAAAATACATGAAATCTTGTCAACATATTTTATGCCAAAATCAGTTTTGAGGGAGCAAAATGTTCTGTAAATTTTAACAGTAACTGTAAATTTAGGCACTGATGTTAACTAAAAATACATATTATGAACAGCCAGCCTCACTTCTGCAACTCAAATGTTTTTTTAAAGCAATATAACTTTTCAATTTTGTCTCAAAACTGAAATGCAATGTATTATAATAAAACAGTATCATTGATCTTGAAAATAAAAAGTATACATGTCTGTTTTCAACAATTCTAGTATCAATCACTCTAAGTCAATATTTAGTACTTCTATAAAAGCAGTAACATGGGGCTAGGAATGTGGCTTAGTGGTACAGTGCTTGCCTCGCATGCATGAGATCCTGGGATTGATTCCTCATTAGCACATAAACGAAAAAAGCCAGAAGTGGCACTGTGCCTCAAGTGGTAGAGTGCTAGCCTTGAGTTGAACAATGCCCAGACTGAGTTCAAACCCCACGACTGACAAAAAAAAAAAAAAAAGTAGTTATGTTTCTACAAAAATTTAATCAATGATTTTTTTTTTCTTGGTCCTGGGACTTGAACTTAGGGGCTGGGCACCATCCCTGAGCTTTGGTGCTCAAAGCTTGTGCTCTACCACTTGAACCACAGTGCTACTTCCTGCTTCTTCTGATTAGTTTATTGGAGATGAGTCTCATGGACTTTCCTGGATGGGCTCATTCTCAGCCTCTGGAGTAGCTAATATTACAGGCATGAACCACCAGTGCCCCGCTAACCAATGAATTTAAATAATAATTTAGTTATATCTTGTTTTACAAGGTGACAAAACAAGAAAATAAATGTTGGGGCTGGGAAAGTGGCTTAGTTGTAGAGTGCTTGCCTAGCATGCATGAAACCCTGGTTTCAATTACTCAGTACCACACACACACAGAAAAAGCCGGAAGTGGTACTGTGGCTCAAGTGGTAGAGAGCTAGCCTTAAACAAAAGAAGCACAGGGAATGGAGCCGGGGCGCTGGTGGCTCACGCCTGTAATCCTAGCTACTCAGGAGGCTGAGATCTGAGGATCGAGGTTCAAAGCCAGCCCAGGCAGGAAAGGCCATGAGACTCATCTCCAATAAACCACTCAGAAAATGGGAAGTGGTGCTGTGGCTCAAGCTGTGGCTTCAGCCTTGAGCTGAAGAGCTGAGGTACAGCACCCAGGCGGAGAGTTCAAGCCCCATGACTGACAAAAAAAAAAAAAAAAGCTGAGTACATTGGCATGCACCTATCATCCCAACTATGTAGGAAGTGTAAATAAGAGAACATAGCTCAGGACAGCCTGGGCATAAATGTGAGAACCTCATAAAAAAAATTAAAGCAAAAAGGCTGGGAATGTGGCTTAGTGGTAGAGTGCTTATCTAGCATACATGAAGCCCTAGGTTTGATTCCTCAGTACCACATACACAGAAAAAGCCAGAAGTGGTGCTGTAGTTCAAAGAACACAATGACCTGAGTTCAAATCCCAGAACTTGCCCTCACCAAAGAAAAAAAAGTTACAAGTAAAAACACATGGTTTTGTCTAATAATAGTTCTTTTAAGTGCTTCTAAGTGGTAAGAGTGCTTACCTTCCATGTGTAAGGCTCTAGGTTCAATCCCCAACACCCACCAAAATATTATATAATTATAATACTTAATAAAATGGAAGTTGGAGGAGTTAAGGAGGTAGAGGAAAATATTATACTGATTAAAATATAAAATATAAATTTTAGGTATATAATACTAAATAAATGAGGAAAAACAGTTCAGTGTAACTTGTGTTAATAACAAAACTAAAAAACCTCTTTTTGTCTTAATTTATCACTGACTGCCTCAGTCTGTGTATCCTTGGTTTTAATTCTGCATCTGTCAGTCCTTGTGGCTCTGTTTAGTTCTTCTATTGTAATGAATTAGCATCTGCTTGTTGGTATATGTGCCTGTTAAATGCATATAATTTTGTAAGTCACAAAGTGGGTAATAAGATAGCATTTTACAATTAGGTTTGTTACTGGAGAGAAATGAAAGTTAGGAGGAGTTTCTCATATTGGTCCAGCCTGTTAGATAATATATTACTCTTGTACTATTGCAGCTACTAATGAGAGAAATGATTCCAAGGAAAACCGTGGCCATGGGATTGAGGAGGATGCTAGAAGTTATACATGTAGAAGGTTGTAGTGCAGCCCTACTAATGTCCCCTACAAGTTACACAAACTATTAGAGACAGCCTAATGTACATATTATGATGCTATGTAATTTTTGTGTTTATGTTCCTGAGGACTTTTTTTTGGGTCAGTTGTAGGGCTTAGACTCTGGACCTGAGCTCTGTCCCTGAGCTCTTTAGCTCAAGGCTGGCACTCTACCACTTGAGCCACAGCACCACTTCTGGCTTTTTCTGTGAGGAATCAAACCCGGGCTTCATGCATGCTAGGCTAGCACTCTACCACTAGGCCACATTCCCAGCCCGAGCATTTTTTTTAAAAAACATACTTTACAAGACTGTGGAATGTAGCATCAAATATTAGCAAGCCTTCTTTGCACAACTGGATTTCACTCAACAAAGCTTGGATAAAAGATGGCCTCTCATCTACCAAATGCCTGGCATTTGGAGGATACTCAAGAAGGAACAAACATTATAAAAAAATAAATCTTAAAAGCTTGGAAATTACCTGGTGCTCAATAATAGTGATGTATTTGCCACTTAGAACATCCTAATAATCTTGATTTTTGTAATTTAATGTTTTTGTGTGTGTCTATGTGAACCCAGGGCTTTGTACGCTCAATTGGCTTTTTGGTCACAGCTGTCACTCTACCATTTCAGTTATTCTAGTCCCTTATTTTTATGATTTGATCTGAATAGACAGAATATAAAATGGTTGGCAACTTTTAAATGACTATATCAATTACAAAAATATATGCTTTTAAGGCCTCAAAAGGAAGGCTGTCCTACTCAGGAGGCTGAGATCTGAGGATCGCGGTTCAAAGCCAGCCCGGGCAGGAGAGACCGTGAGACTCCTATCTCCAATAAACCACCAGAAAACCGGAAGTGGCGCTGTAGCTCAAGTGGTAGAGCGCTCGCCTTGAGCTGAAGAGCTGAGGGACAGCGCCCAGGCCCAGAGTTCAAGCCCTACGACCGACAAAAAAAAAAAAAAAAAAAAAGGAAGGCTGTCAGAGTCATCTTATGTTAGTCATCTGAAATTAGTCATATCATTAGGATGACCATATGCTTTATTTGCCTTAGGCAGCCCTGGTTCATGTCTACTGTCCTGGTATAATTGTTAGCAGTGCCTGTTTTCACTCTCAAACAGTACTAATGAGTTACAGCTGCTATTCTATATATAATCAGCTATAGAATAAGTACACTGAAGAAATTTAAAGTATTCATAAAATAGACATATGGATAAATTATTGAAAAAATTGTTATCAGAGTATATAATATGCAAATATTTTAAGGATTTTCCTGGTATTAGGAATATAGCTCAGTGGCAGGATCCTTGCCTACTATGCACAAGACCCAGGGTTTGATATCTACCATTAAAGAGAAAAAAAAAGAAAAAAAAAAAAAGATCCTCCCCCCCTCACACAGAGAACCAAAATAAATTACATGAATGAATGAACTGAGAAATACTAAGGAG
Source organism: Dipodomys spectabilis (assembly GCF_019054845.1). Lineage (NCBI taxonomy): Eukaryota > Metazoa > Chordata > Mammalia > Rodentia > Heteromyidae > Dipodomys > Dipodomys spectabilis. The sequence continues at coordinate 10,822,031 of NW_024870681.1, forward strand.
ACCTATGTGTCAGAGCAATTTTAAATATTCTGAAATAACATCATTCAAAGAAAAATATCAATCAGTGTAAAAATCTACAATGTCATATCATACTTCAAAGATGTAGAAATACTAAACTAGAAATACTAAACCTATAATCCTAGCTACTTAATAGGTTGAGATACAGAGGATCAAAGTTCCTAACCAGCCCAGGCAAAAAAGTCTGCTAGACTCCATCTCTAAAAAATATCCACCGAAAAGCTAGCCTGGAGGCATTGCTCAAGTGGAAGAATATAAAGCCAGGTAGCAAAGCTTGAGGCCCTGAGTTCAAGTCCCAGTACTAACTCCTCCCAGCAGCCCCCTACCCTCCTCCCCAAAATAAATCAAAATACTAGCTACTCAGGAGGAACCTGATTCAAGACCAGCCTGGGGAAAAAGTCTCCAATCTGAAAAAAAAAAAAAAAGCTGGGTGTGGTAGTATGTACTTTTCATCCCAGCTAGAATGAATGAGAATCCTAAATAGGAAGATCATAGTCCAGGCAAAAAATAAAATTACCTTATCTCAAAAATAATCAAGCAAAAAAGGCTGGAAGTATGGCTCAATAACAAAGTGCTTAACAAAAAGTAAGAGGTCTCAGTAAACAGAAGGAAAAAATGTGTGTGTGTGTGTGTGTGTGTAGCAACAAATTCTGGAGACTGTTTCAAACAATCTCTAGATAACAGCTACAAAATCTTCCCTTTAACATTATAAAACATAAAAAATCAGTTTAGTCATCTAAGATTTGTATCCTACCCATAGAACAGAACATAATAATACACTGGCTCATAATTTCTTTCTCTGGGGACTAAACTCAAGGTCTTACAGTTGCTGCACAGGTGCAATGGACACTTGAGCGCCCCCCACCCCCCCAACCTGCCTCCAACTCAATGGTTTCTCTTTACAGTACTAAGACAGGTCATTTTAAACAATTCTTTTTTTTTTTTTTTTTTGAGTCTGCTCGTGGGGCCTGAACTCTGGGCCTGGGCACTGTCCCTCAGCTCTTCAGCTCAAGGCTACTGCTCTACCACTAAAGCCACAGCGCCACTTCCGGCTTTTTTCTGTTTGCTTATGTGGTGCTGAGGAATCAAACCCAGGGCCTAGAGCATGCAAGGCAAGCGCTCTACCACTGAGCCACCTTCCCAGCCCCTTAAAGAATTCTTAAAGCTACATTTAAAGAGAACAATAGGACTATGAAAAAAGTATTTTATTCCTAGGATTTCTAGGTAATTGGCAAAGAAATGTTCTAGTCTGAATAGTAAATTCAGTAAGCCAGTGAGCTCAGCTATCACATTTGGAAAAGATATCCACATCACCTCCACTGAAAATGTCATTGTACAATTCTGCTTTAGAACACCATTTTCAGAGAAGCATAATCCTTAAGCATAATCCATTCACTTTACATAATCCTTATTCATTCATTCCAGTGTTTGTATTTTAATAAGTATTAAAAATACAAACTTATCCACACTGAATATTATGTCCTCTGTAAATATGACTACTTTGAGATTAGTTTTGGGGTTAGGGTTCTTCCTCTGGGTCTCGTGACCGTTTCCGGGAATTCAACGAAAGTTCTGTTTGAGATGAACATTCAATGGTAACAGCATCTCTAAATCCTTGAGGCTGCAAGATGAAGAAAAATACAAAATACTTTAAGAATTTTTAAAGATTGATTTTCCACATATTTTTTAAGTAATTTGTTCCTTAGATAGAATTTTCCAACTGTTGTAAATAAAGAGGATAAACCTCATAGATAGTACAAGCCAGGAACTATTTATATATACTTATTGATTGGGAGAACGGCAGTTTGAGGCCAGCAACTCAAAAGTGAATCCCCAACTCAACAAAATAAGCAGGTACATGCTTATTCTAGTTATAAAGGAGGCTGTAAGTAGTATGAATACAGTTTGAGGCAGGCCCTATGCAAAAAGCAAGACTATCTAAAAAAAAATTTATTTTATTTTATTTTTTTTGCCAGTCCTGGGGCTTGAACTTGGGGCCTGGGCACTGTCCCTGAGTTTCTTTTGCTCAAAGGTAGCACTCTACCACTTGAGCCACAGCGCCACTTTTGGCCTTTTTGGTTTATGTGATACTAAGAAGGAATCGAACCCAGGGCTTCATGCAAGCACTCTACCACTAAGCCATATTCCCTTCTCTGAAAAATAATCTTTTTTTTTGTCAGCCCTTAGGCTTGAACTCTGGGCCTGAGCACTGTCCTTTAGCTTGTCAGCTCAAGGCTAGTGTTCTACCACTTGAGCCATAGCATCACCTCCAGTTTTCTGGTGGTTTATTGGAGATAAGAGTGTCATGGACATTCCTGCCCAGGCTGGCTTTGAACCACAATCCTCAGATCTCAGCCTCCTGAGTCGTTAGGATTATAGACGTGAGCCACCAGCACCCAGCTAAAAAATAATCTTTAAAAAAAAAAAAAAAAGCTGGGCACAGTAGCTCACATCTGTAATCCCACCTACTTGGCAAATAGAGATTGAAAGGATTTCAGTTTGAGGCCATTTAATGCAGTTTGAGATCCAACCTCAACAAAAAAAGCTGGATCTAGAGATGCATGTCTATCATCTTAGCTAGATGGGAAACATAAAAAGGAGGGTAAAAATTCAACCTGGCTCAGGTAAAACATGTTTTGGTTTTTTTTTTTGTCAGTCGTGGGGCCTGAACTCTAGGTCTGGACCTTGTCCCTCAGCTCTTCAGCTCAAGGTAGTGCTTTACTACTTGATCTGCAGTGCCACTTCCAGCCTTTTTTGTTTATGTGGTGCTGAGGAATCAAACCCAGTGCCTCATGCATGTGAGGCAAGCACTCTACCACTGAACCACCTTTCCAGCCCCAACATGAGACCTTTTTAAAAAATAACAAAAGGGAGTATTTGGAGGTGGAGATTGGGGAGTCAATAATAATAATAATAATAATAATAATAGGCAAAAGAGCTGGGATTCAAATAGTAAAATGCTTGTCTTTCAAGCTCAAGGCCCTAAAAAAAGGTTCTTATGACTAAAAAAGTCTAGCTCAGTGGTGAGGTGCAGAACTCCCCAAAAGAAAACAAAAAGATAACTGGATCTGTGGCTCAAAGTGGTAGAGCACTAGCCTTGAGCAGAAGAGCTCAGGGATAGCACCCAGGCCCTTAATTTGAGCCTCAAGACCACCAAAAAAAGAAAACAAATTTAAATTTTTGCCAAGCACAAGAGGCTCATGCCTATAATCTTAACTACTCAGGAGGCTGAGATCTGAGGATCACAGTTCAATTACTTTTTTTTTCTCCCGTCAGTTGTGGGGCTTGAACTTTGGGCCTGAGCTCTGTCCCTGAGTTCTTCAGCTCAAGGCTAGCACTCTATCACTTGAGCCACAGCGCCACTTCTGGTTTTCTGAGTGGTTTATTGGCGATAAGAGTCTCATGGATATTCCCGCTTGGGCTGGCTTTGAACTATGATCCTCAGATCTCAGCTTCCTGTGTAGCTAGGATTACAGGAGTGAGCCACCGGTGCCTGGCTTCAATTACTTTTTTATAGTTGACAGATATTTGTCATATGAGACAGTTCCACTCTGATATTCCATATATACACACAGTGTACTTTGAATGAATCCAACCTTTCCCACAATACAATACTTTTAAGATTAAATATTCCACTGAGTATGGTGGCACACACTCAAAATCACAACATAGGAGGCTGAATGAGAAAGAACTCATATTCAAGGCCAGCTTGGACTATATATCAAGACTGTCTCAAAAAAATTAAACAAAAACAAGGTCTCTAGAAAGAAGAAAAGGGGCTACTCAGGAGGCTATCATCTGGGGATCACAGTTCAAAACCAGTCTGGGTAAGAAACTCTTGTGAGAGTTTTTTTTTTTTTTGGTCGGTCGTGAGGCTTGAACTCTGGGCCTGGGGCTGTCCCTGAGCTCTTCAGCTCAAGGGGGGGCGCTCTACCACTTGAGCCACAGCACTACTTCTGGTTTTCTAGTGGTTTATTGGAGAGAAGAGTCTCACGGAGTTTCCTGCCTGGGCTGGCTTTGAATTGTGATCTTCAGATCTCATCCTTCTGAGTAGGTAGGATTATAGGCGTGAGGCACCAGCACCCAGCTTCTGTGAGACTCTTATCTCTAATAAAACACCCAAAAGCCAGAAGTGGAGTTGTGGATCAAGTGGCAAAACATTAGCCTTGAGTTCAAAACCTCAATGATAGCACTCAGGCCACAGGACTAGCACAAAAACAAACAAATAAATAAATAAAATAGGGACTGGGAATGTAGGTTAGTGGTAGAGTGCTTGCCTAGCATGCACACAGCCCTAGGTTCAATTCCTTAGTACCACATAAGCTGAAAAGGCCAGAAGTGGCGATGTGGCTCAAGTGGTAGAGTGCTAGCCTTGAGTAAAGAAAGTGCCCAGGACAGTACCTAGGCCCTAAGTTCAAGGCTATGAAATGGCAAAAAAATAATAATTAACTAAACTTCAGTTCAATTGTAATATTTTGTATATACACTTAGGGGATATTTTAAGCACGAAAAGTTTCTCAAATATGCTTGTTGCATACAGAAGTTAACAGAAGCAATTTGGAAATTATTTTTTCAGATAATTACTTCCCATCAACACCAAAATCCCATTCTAATCAAATTATACTGACTGTAATTTGAAACAGTACTGTAGATTCCTTCTGGCATGGGGATTTGTACAACGTTGCCAACCTGCTTAAGAGAAAGAGAAAAAAATAAACATATACAAACATCTAACTTTAATTATCTCAGATGGCTGCTGATTTTATCATTAAAACTGATAATTTTTACTATAATTCTATTGTATATAGAAATCAAGTAATATAAAAAGTACATATAAATCACAAAATATAAAAAGTATTTCCCTTGTAGTATATGATATTCGATGCCTATAGTTGTAGCTGCTTGGGTAGATGAGGCTAGATTGCCTGACCCCAAGAGTTCAAAACCAGCCAGGGCAACACAGCAAAACCTTGTCTCTTTAAAAAGAAAACAAAAACAAAACAAAAAACAAGCTCCAGTGGCTTAAATTAGCAATCCTAGTTGATCTGAGAATCAAGATTCAAAACCAGCTGGGGTAGAACATATCCAAGAGGATTTATCTGTCTTATAAAAAGAATCTTATTGGGCTGAGAATGTGGCTTAGTAGCAGAGTGCTTGACTACTATGCATGAGGCTCTGGGTTCAATTCCTCAGTACAAACAAAAAATAATAAAAATTAAAAGAAAAAAGGAAAGTGTATGTTTAAAAAACTTTTTAAAAACCAGGCACAAAAAGAAAGAAAGAAAGAAGGTAGGAAGGAAGGGAGGGAGGGAGGGAGGGAGGGAAGGAGGGAGGGAGGGAGGGAGGGAAGAAGGGAGGGAGGGAGGGAGAAAGAAAAGAAAGAAAGAAGCCAAGCACCAGTGGCTCATGCCTGTAACCCTAGCTACTTAGGAGGCTGAGATCTGAGGACCACAGTTCAAAGCCAGCCTGGACAGGAAAGTCCATGAGTCTCTTATCTCCAATTAACCACCAGAAAACCAGAAGTGGTGCTGTGCCTCAAGTGGTAGAGTGCTCTCGCCTTGAGCTAAAGAGCTCAGGAACAGCACCCAGGCCCAGAGTTCAAGCCCCATGACCAACCAAAAAAAGAAGAAGAAAAAAAAAATAATCTTATCTTTAGTTAACCAACACAAAGCTAAAAGTGGAGATAATGGCTCAAGGAGTACGGTGCCAGCATTGAGTAGAAAAGCTAAGGGAAGTTGTAAAGCCCTGAGTTCAAATCCCAGTACCAGCACAAAAAATTTCTCTGCAGGGCTGGGAAGGTGGCTCAGTGGTAGAGTGCTTGCCTTGCATGTATAAGGCCCTGGGTTCAATCCCTCAGCACCACATAAGCAGAAAAAGCCGGAAGTGGTACTGTGGCTCAAGTGGTAGAGCACTAGCCTTGAACTGAAGAGCTGAGGGACAGTTCCCAGGCCCAGAGTTCAGGCCCCACGACCAGCAAAAATAAATAAATAAATAAATAAATGTCTCTGCAAACAATACATATAGACTGATAATATATAGACATAATTATTACATAAAACAGGGCTGTATACTTACATGAAATTTTAAATCAAAATCCAATAACTGATTCAGTAAATTTTTTATGGATGGTATTACGAGGCTTAGAGGCATGGCTCAAGTGGTAGAACACCCATCTAACACTCAAGAGGCCCTAAATTCAATCCCCAAAATAATAAAAAATCCCTCCAAAATAATAAAAATAAAAAGATACTACTTATTCTAAACACCAAAGGTAGAAGAAAGTATTCTATTAAATAGTAAATTAATACCTGAAACAAAGGTTGCACCATATGATCCTGTATGTCTATGTATTCATACATATATTTTATATTTTTATTATTATACTTATTTACTATATTTTATTATTTATATAACTATTTTGTTTATATTTATTTATATATAAACTGCTAGAAGAGTAAAATCAGTAAGTTAAAGCAAAGTGTGGTGGCATATACCTGTAATCCCACATCACTTGGGAGACTAAGGAAGAAATGTTGTGAGTTCAAGGTTCAAGGTTAGTCCAAGCTACACAGTGAGTTTGAGGCCAGATTGGTATATATAGCAAGACCTTATCTTCAAAAGAAAGCTACCAGTTGTGGAGCAGGCTTGGTGGTCTACATAACAAGTTAGAGAAAAGTAGAAAATAAGTAGGTTTCATTATATTGTTATGTAAGAGTTATGTAGCCTTGCTTGGCCTTGAACTTGTAGTCTTCTTGCCCCAGTTTTCCAAGTACTTGGATAACAGGCATCTACCACTATGCCTGCTCCACAACTGTTAGCTTTCCTTTGGAGATAGGACCTTGCTTGTCTCAAACTCACTGTGTAGCCTAGCCTGAATTGAACTCACAATCTTCCTTCCTTAGCCTCCCAAGTGATGGGATTACAGGTGTGTTCCACCAAACTTCGCTTCTGAACTTCTTGATTTTACTTGTATAGCAGTTTCTCTATATATGTATATGTGTATATATGTCTCCATATCACTAACAGAGGTTCTACTTGATGTATTTCCTATGTCTCCTTCAGTGTTTCTGAACAAAAGTTAATGTAAATTGGTTCATGTCAACAACAATGATTTTTGTTTTTTGTTTTTGGGTCCCGTCGCAGGGCCTGAACTTTGGGCCTGAGTGCCGTCTCTCAGCTCTTCAGCTCAAAGCTAGCGCTCTACCACTTGAGCCACAGTGCCACTTCCGGCTTTTTTCTTTTTGCTTATGTGGTGTTGAGGAATCGAACCCAGGGCCTCAGGCATGCAAGGCAAGCGCTCTACCACTGAGCCAACTTCCCAGCCCAACAACAATGTTAACTGAAGATTTAGGGATATGGTTCAAATAGCAGTGTATCTTCCTAGCAAGTACAAAGGCCTGAGTTCAAATCCCAATTATGCCTACATAAATAAAAACAAAAGTACAGTGAGAGTTTTTTGTTTGTTGGTTGGTTGATGGTCATGGGTGGAGCTTGAACTCTGGGCCTGAGCACTATCCTTCAGCTCTTCAGCTCATGGCTAGTGCTCTACCACTTAAGCCATACTTCCGGTTTTCTGGTGGTTTATTGGAGATAACAGTCTCATGGACATTCCTGCCTGGGATGGCTTTGAACTATGATCCTCAGATCTCAGCCTCCTGAGTAGCTAAGATTAAAGGCATGAGCCACTAGTGCTTGGCTACAATGAGGGTTTTTGTTTTTTGGGCTTTTTTTTGGTCGGGTTTTTTTTTTTTTTTTTTTTGGTCAGTCATGGGGCCAGAACTCTGGGCCTTGGCACTGTCCCTCAGCTCTGCAGCTCAAAGCTAGCGCTCTACCACTTAAGCCACAGCACCACTTCTAGCTTTTTCTGCTTATGTGGTACTGAGGAATCGAACCCAGGGCCTCATGCATGCAAGGCAAGCGCTCTACCACCAAGCCACCTTCCCAGCCCCAATGAGTTATTTTTAAAAAATGAATCCTAAAGACAAAATTGGAAGGCTGGGCACTGGTACCTCATACTTGTAATCCTAGGTACTCAGAAAGTTGAAATCTGAGGATTTCAGAAGTGAAGCTCAAGTGGCAGAGTACCTGCCTTGAGCAAAAATTCTCAGGGATAGTGCTCAGGGATAGTGCCAAGGCCCTGAGTTCAAGCTTCAGGACACACACACACACACACACACACACACACACACACACACACACACACACGGTTTTGAAATTTCCAGCACACACACACACACACACACACACACACACACGGTTTTGAAATTTCCAGGACACACACACACACACACACACACACACACACACACACACACACACACACACACACGGTTTTGAAATTTCCAGCACACACACACACACACACACACACGCACACACAAGGTTTTGAAATTTCCAGGACACACACACACGTTTTTGAAATTTCCAACACACACACACACACACACACACACACACACACGTTTTTGAAATTTCCAGGACACACACACACACACACACACACGCACACGCACACACACACACACGGTTTTGAAATTTCCAGGCTGAACAATCTCAAATCTTTTATGTCATGTCTACATATCAGGAGACATAAATGAGTAATTAAACCAAAGAACCACTTGGCTCACGGCCCCTGCTGAGATGAAGCTTAACATATGGCTGAACTACATAGTTTGGGTCAGGAAGAAACAAGACAGAAGCACAATTTGTGCTCTAAAGCTGAGCACACATACGAAACACTGTGAGGGGGTGTGATGTATTACTCCACTCTACCACACCAGATCTTCTTGGCAAAGAATAGTATAGTTCTGAACAATCTTGGCCTCACATTATCATGAATATGCAAATTAGAGGAAAACCCACATGATAAGGACACAGATACAGCATTTCTTTTAAGAACTTTTAGAAGGTTATTTCATTATTAGTCAAAAGTTAAATCAGATGTTGTTGGTAAAGGATGGGATCTGGTGCAGGATAATGGATCTAAGTTCAATTCTCAATATAAATCTGGCTAAATTAAACTTTTTCAGGGGGCTGGGAAGGTGGCTCAGTGGTAGAGTGCTTGCCTTGCATGCCTGTGGCCCTGGGTTCGATTCCTCAGCACCACATAAGCAAAAAAAAAATGTTTTTCAGTTCTTTGGCTTCTTCAATATAAATATAAATTCCCATTTCTTTTTTTTTTTTTTGCGGGGGAGGAGGGGGTGTGGTCATGGGGCCTGAACTCTGGGCCTGGGCGCTGTCCCTCAGCTCTGCAGCTCAAGGCTAGTACTCTACCACTTGAGCCACAGCACCACTCCTGGCTTTTTCTCTGCTTATGTGGTATTGTGGAATCGAACCCAGGACCTCATGCATGTAAGGCAAGCACTCTACCACTGAGCCACCTTCCCAGCTCCATAAATTCCCATTTCTATCCTTTCAAGATAAACTGGATTTTAAAAAGCATGTATTATAATGGCATTTGCAGGGAAATGGATGGAGCTAGAAGGAATCATGTTGAGCGAGGTAAGCCAAGAACGAAGAGACAAACGGTACATGGTCTCCCTCATAAGTGGATGCTAAATCCAAAAGGTTAGGTGATACGACAAAACTAACAGGACTTAAGAAACAAAGAACTCCCGCTCATCTGGTTGAACCACTACTAAATATCCTCATGCTGCTGATCACAAATATGGTATATAACATGTGAACACTGTTATATATTACAGACTGTGGTAGACAATTTGCTCCAGGGAAGTTAGAATGAACTTGTGACTTTGAAATTATGTAATCATTTAATCACAATCAAAAAAAAAAAAAAGAACCTCGGGGAAGGGAGGGAGGGAGGGGATGGTAGGGGGAAAACAATGGAGGGGGTAACAATGTTCAAGAGGAGGTGTACTCATAACCTCACTCATGTAACTGTAACCCTCTGTATAGTAGCTTTACAATAAAAAAAAAAAAAAAAAGAAAAAAAAAAAATAAAAGCATCACCATTGCAAAAAAAAAAAAAAAGCATGTATTATTTTATTTAACTTTGGAGCTGGGAGGTACCTCAGTAGTTGAGCATGTACTTAACATGCTTTACAAAGCCTTAGGTTCAATCATCAACATTAACAAACATAAATCATGTATAAACCAAGAAAAAAAAAACTCACAACACAGAGTGCTGGTGTAATCCTGTTACTCAAAAGGCCAAGATGACAGGATTGTCTATCAAAACCAGCCAGGGCAGGAAAGTTTGAGAGACTCTTATCTCCAATTAACCACAAAAAGCTAGAAGTGGAGCTGTGGTTCAAGTGGTAGAGCACTAGCCTTGAGCACAAAAACGCTCAGGGACAGCACAAAGATCCTGAGTTCAAGTCCCAGAAGTGGCAAAAAAAAAAAAACCACCACACAACCCCCACAAAACAATTTCATATAACTTTAATGATTTAAGGATACCTAGTTTTGGGGCTGGGAATGTGGCTTAGTGGTAGAGTGCTTGCCTACCATGCATGAAGCCCTGGGTTTGATTCCTCAGTACTACATAAACAGAAAAAGCTAGAAGTGGCAAGTGGCAGAGTGCTAGCCTTGAGCAAAAGAGCTCAGGGACAGTGCTCAGGCTCTGAGTTCAAGCCCCAGTCTGGCAAAAAAAAAAAAGATACCTGGTTTAAAACAATAAAGAACAAAACTATATTAATTCTTAATTACTAAATGATATCAAATTGTTATAAAGTATGCACATTACTTATATATCCACAGGAAGAAAAGGATTTTACTTAAAAAAGAGAATAATACGTCTTTATATTTTCTTTTTGTTGGTCATGGGGCTTGAACTCTGGCCTGGGCACTGTCCCTGAACTCTTCAGCTCAAGGCAAATCCTCTACCACTTGAGCCACAGCACCACTTCTGGTGTTCTGGTGATTAATTGGAGATAAAGAGTCTCAGGGACTTTCCTGCCTGGGCTGGCTTTGAACTGCAATTCTGAGATCACAGCCACTGGCACCCGGCTTATTACCAACTTTTTACAGCAGTTCTCTGCTGAAGAAAGAATCCAGCACTGGTTGAATATCCGTAACCTGGGAAAGTCCAAAATACAAAATTATGAAACTTTGAGAGCTGCCATGATGCCATGAGTGGAAATTTTTGTACTAAAAAAGTTTGTGTCATGTATAAGATTATTAAAAATTTGTACAAAATTACTTTCTTGTTATCTATATACAAATATTCCAAAATCTGGAAAAAAAATCTGAAACATTTCTAGTCTCAAGCATTTTGAATAAGGGTTATTTTATATATAGTGAGTTACTTCAGAATTAGGGAAAGAGTAAATTGTTTTGCTGTCCATATTATGAAGAAAATAAAAAGGTAGTAGAGAGCTTCAGAAATGCTATTTTTAAAGAAGAGACAACTAGGTGCGGGTGGCTCACGCCTGTAATCCTAGCTACTCAGGAGGCTGAGATCTGAGGATTATGGTTCAAAGCCAGCCCAGACGGCAAAGTCCATGAGACTGTTATCTTCAATAAACAATTCATAGAAAGCCAGAAAAGGTGCTGTGGCTCAAGTGGTAGAGTGCTACCCTTGAGCAAAAGAAAATCAGGGATAGCTTCCAAGCTCTGACTTCAAAGCCCCAGCACTGGCACAAAAAAAAAAAAAAAAGAAAAGAAGAAGAAGAAGAAGAGGAGGAGGAGACAAAGAAAGAAGAGAGAGAGAAGAGACAAACTATATGAACCATTTTGAAAGTCATATAGAGAAGTATAGTGAGTTTTGCTATTAGCTTGAAGTTAATAAAATCTATCTTGTCCAGGCATGATTTTCTTCAATTTTTAAAGCAAATCAATGCAACCAAAAAAAAAAGTCACTGAGCAGACCCAATATGTATTTAGGTGACCCTTTTTGTTGTCTTTGTCTACATATGCTTCAGTTTCCTCCTTTATTAGAGCATTTCCATACCAAGTTCTCTAGGTTATGTCAATTAATAACAAAGCAGAAAGGCTGGCATAAATGTGACATTTCTTAAAATGCCGAATAAAAGACTTCATAGTTTTCAATGGCCTATTTTAAAGCAAAGGGAAAACTGGTTCATTCACTTGCTCAGCAGCTTTAAAAACAAACACAAAGGTTTCATGCTGCCATGGCTTTATTTTAAAGAACAATACTTGTGAAAGGCAGGTAAAGTACATGGGTAATAAAAGCAGGACAAGAAAATGGAAAAATTTTAAAAAGACACAATTTCATACAAGAATTATATCAAGCAACTAAAAACACCATCCTATTTCCACATAAATTGGTCCTAAAGCTAACCTCAAAAGTTCCCTTTTGTCCTGATTTTATTCTTTCAGTCTCTTTTAGGAACACAGAGTACCACCTCCTTCTGCATGGTTAATAAATGACTTCAAAGAGTGTTAGAAGGTGGCAATTCCTTAGCCACCTACTTGTTTCAGGTGCATGCACCCCATCATTTAAATATTCCAAAGAATTCCCTATGTCTCTAAATGGGCGATATAACAGCGTGTTTCTATGTTTGCTCTAACTGATTTCAAAGAACACCACAAAAGTATTAGTTCATGGGTCACTGTAATCTCATCCTGGAGACTACCTCAAGAAACTACTAAGAGTTTGTAATAATACTAACACTCAGAATTATTAACTTGTTTCTATACTAACCTTTGCTTTTGATCCCAATGAAAAATTAGCCTTATTGTAGCAGCATGTCCCCAGCTTTCCCCTGAAAGAAAAGAACATAACTGTTGTAATGTCTTACCAAGTTATAAATTCCATAGAATGTCTCTAACAAATAAAAGTCCTACTTTACTAAATTTAATATAATGAGAATATACTTGGCTTCAAAATCCCTAGGACATGAGTAATATTCTAAGATATCTATATCTATATAGTTTTATTTGAATAGGGAAATACTGCAAATGATTCTTCTCAGTTGCTTTTTTTTGCCAGTCCTTGGGCTTCAACTTGGGGCCTGGGTACTGTCCCTGAGCTTCTTTTGCTCAAGGCTAGCACTCTACCACTTGAGCCACAGCACCATTTCCAGCTTTTTCTGTTTATGTGGTACTGAGGAACTGAACCCAGGGCTTCATGCATGCTAGGCAAGCATTCTACCACTAAGCCACATTCCCAGCCCCTCTCATTTGCTTTTTGAAAAGTTTATAGTTTTGTTTTTTAGTTTTGGAAATACCTGAGTTTGAACTAAGGGCCTTAAAATTACTCAGCTGGCCTGATCAGTCAGTGCTACAACACTTGAACAATGCCTCCAGCCCAGCTTTTTACTAGTTAAAAGGAAATGGAAACTGTATTACAGACTTCTCTGTGGTGGCAGGTTTCAAACTGATCTCAGGCTTCTGAGTAGCTAAGATTATAGGTGTGAGCCACCAGTGCCTAGATAACTTTATAGTTTTAGTGAGTATATTTGTTGATAGTCTATATCATCAGGATTAGTAATGTATTTCTGATATCCAGAAGAATAATTAAAAAACATAAGAAAATATTCTTTAAAAAAAAAAAAAAGAAAAAGGTAAGAGTCTCACTATGCTGGCCTTCAACTGTTTGGGTTCGAGTAATCCTGTACCTCAGTCTTTGAGTAGCTGAGATTCAGAGGCCTATCAACATGGCTGTCAAAAACAAAAATATTCATACAGATCTTAGTGGAAATAAATCCAGAAGCATTGTATTCTCACAAAAATCATACCTAAGATTAGGGATACATTCTTGTTTATTTGTTGTACTATAGTTTGTATTTAAATAGATTCACTCTTCCTTTTAACTAAGATTGTGAGGATCTGATTGTGAGGATCTAATGGGAAGAATTATTATTATTATTATTATGGTTGGTCATGGTGCTTGAACTCAGCATGGGCACTGTCCCTCAGCTCTTCAGCTTAAGGCTGGTGAGCTCTACCACTGTGAGATACAGCATCACTTTTCTGGTAGATAACTGGAGATAAGAGTCTCATAGCCTTTCCTGCCCAGCTGGCTTTCAACTGAGATCCTCTAATCTCAGCCTCCTGAGTAGCTAGGATTACAGGTGTAAGCCACCAGCATTTTGCAAAAATTATCTTTGAAAGCTTATATAACAGCTGCCAGATATTAGACATTCAATGGATGTGAAATAAGTGAAAAGATCAGTCAGTATCTCAAGGCACTGTGCTTGGAACTAAGATGTATCACTAAACAAAACAAATACTCTCTGCTTTCATAAAGCTTATAGCACTCAAGCATCAAATAAAAACAGAAAAACTGTGATAAACTAAAACTATTTATTTCATATTTTACCTACCTAATGCAGGAACCAGCAAGGCCTGGTTTTTATCAATCTTTGTTGTCATTTGATTAGTTAAAATTACCTACAAAAGCAAATGTGAGCAAGTTAGGTGCAAAAAATTATCATATAAGTCCTGTGATTCTAGTACTCTGAATATATTAACTGTTGAAAACATATTAGCTGGGCACTGGTGGCTCACACATAATCCTAGCTACTCAGGAGGTTGAGATCTGAGGATCGCTAGTCCTTGGGACTCATCTTCAATAAACTACTCAGAAAAATTTGGAAGTGGTGCTAACCTTGAGCAAAAGAAGCTCAGGGGCAATGCTCAGGCCTTGAGTTCAAGCCCCAGGACCAGCAAGGGTAAAAAAAACCAACCAACCAAACAAACAAACAAAAAACAGTGGGGCATGGTGGCTTGTGCCTATAATCCTAGCTATTTAGGAGGCTGAGATCTGAGGATGGCAGGTCAAGCCAGCCTGGGCAGGAAAGTCGGTGAGACTCTTATCTCCAATTAACCACCAGAAAACTGAAAGTGGTACTGTGGCTCAAAGTGGGAGAGTGCTTGCCTTGAGCTGAAGAGTTCAGGGACAGCACCCAGGCCCAGAGTTCAAGCCCCACAATCAACAACAACAACAACAAAAAATAGACCAAATAATAATTTTGTGTGTGCCAAAAGATAAACAACAACAACAAAAATCCCACAACAGCAGCAGCAACATCAGTTGGAGTGAACATTTACTGAAGGCTAAATACATGCCAGAAATTATGTTAGGGGCTGGGAAGGTGGCTCAGTGGTAGAGCGCTTGCCTTGCATGCTCAAGGCCCTGGGTTTGATTCCTCAGCACCACATAAGAAAAAAGCTGGAAGTGGCGCTGTGGCTCAAGTGGTAGAGCACTAGCCTTGAGCTGAAGAGCTGAGGGACAGTGCCCAGGCCCAGAGTTCAGGTCCCACGACCCGACCCAAACAAAAAAAAAAAAAAAGAGAGAAATTATGTTAAATATATTTTACATTCACTATTTTATCTAATCCTCACAACTACTCTATGCATTAGGTAGTTATTATTATCTTTTTTTTTTTTTTCTTGGGGCTTGAATTCTGGGCCTGGGCACTGTCTCTGAGCTCTTCAGCTCAAGATAAGCACTCTATACTACTTGAGCCACAGTGCCACTTCTGGTTTTCTGGTGGTTAATTGGAGGTAACAGTCTCATGGACTTTCCTGCTAGGTCTGGCTTTGAACCGCAATCCTCAGATCTCAGCCTCCTGAGTAGCTAGGATTACAGGCGTGAGCCACCAGCATCCTGTTTGGGTACTGTTATTATTAAAGTTTTCCTCATAAAATATAGAAGTTAGAAATACTGAGTTGGAGTTATTACTACTGCTTCTCTAGAAATCTTTACTCAAGAAATATAAATTTTTGCTATGTGCTGGTAGCTCATGCCTGAAATCTTAGCTATTCAGGAGTTTGAGAGCTGAGGAATGCAGTTTGAAGCAAGCTGGAGCAGAGAAGTCCATGAGACATTTATCTCCAATTACTGTGCAAACAGCCAGAAGTAGAGCTGTGCTTCCAGTAGTAGAGTGCCAGCCTTGAGCAAAAAAGCTAAGGGACAGGACCCAGACCCTCAGTTCAAGACCCAGTACCAGCACAAGAAAGAAAGAAAGAAAGAGGGGGGAAGGAAGGAGGGAGGGAGGGAGGGAGGGAAGGAGGGAGGGAGGGAGGAGGGAGGAGGGAGGGAGGAAAGAAAAAGAAAGGAAGAAAGAAAGAAAGATAGAAGAGAGAAGAGAAGAAAGGAAAAAAGGAAAAAAGACGGTTTGCCTGGTCCCATTGCAATACCCTACAATGATTTTTTTTTTCTACAAGGGAGAGAACTGTGGTCCATCTAGATTCTAGATGTGTGTATGTGTGTATGTGTCCTGGCACTTGAAATCAAGATTCATGACATATTCCTGAGCTTTTTTTTTTCCTCAAGGCCAACTCATGAGCCACAGCTCCAATCCTGGTATGCATGTGTGCATGCATGTGCATGTTTGTGTAACTGGAGGTAAGGGTCTCACAGACTTTCTCTCCCAGCTGGCTTCAAACTGAATCCTCAGATCTCAGCCTCCTGAGTAGTTAGGATTATAAGCACGAGCTACTGATACCCAGCCTCCATCTAGATTTTAGTCAGATATCAAAAGGATTATATGATTTTTTTTAGGTTCTTCACCCCTTACATGCCACAGTGCTTTCCTCATTTGTTATCTTACACCAGGCATCTCAGAATAAGCTGAGCAGGAATTTTAATTGTTAATTAACTGTAATGTATGACTAACTAGCATCTTCCAACATGCTGAGTAACACCTCTTACTGTACATAGTACCAAGTGTTTAAACTCTAGCAACTGGAATAGCTGTAGTCAGTTGTGCCTACACTTTTAATTTAGAGGTATACTGTTAAATTCACAGCCATTAGCCAAATACAGACATTTGAACATGAACTAAAATTAAAGAGAGTTTGGGAATATAGCTCAGTAGTAGAGTGGTAGCCTACTATGCAATAAGGCCTGGCTTTTATACCCATGATCAGAAAGACAACTAGAAATTCAGTTCCTTATTTTCACAATAAAAAACTTATTAAAAAAAAAAAAAGAAATTCAGTTCCTTAGTAGCATCAGCTATACTTCAAGTGCTCAAAAAAGCCATATAAGTACAATGCTATATTATTCATTTCTTTCTTTCCAGGAGTTTTATTGCAAACGACAGCTGAGATACAATATTTAGCGCATCTATTATATATCTTCAAGAAAATGTACGCTGGACACCAGTGACTCATGCCTGTAGTCCTAGCTATTTAGGAGGCTCAGATCTGAAGATCACAGTTCGAAGCCAGCCTGGGCCTGGGACTGACTCTTATCTATAATTAACCACTTAAAAACTGGCAGTGGGGGATGGGAAGGTGGCTCAGTGGTAGAGCGCTTGCCTTGCATGCCTGAGGCCCTGGGTTCGATTTCTCAGCACCACATAAGCAAAAAGAAAAAAGCTGGAAGTGACGCTGTGGCTCAAGTGGTAGAGCGCTAGCCTTGAGCTGAAGAGCTGAGGGACAGCGCCCAGGCCCAGAGTTCAGACCACATGACCGGACCAAAAACAAACAAACAAACAAAAAAAAAACTGGCAGTGGTGCTGTGGCTTAAGTGGTAGAGCACTAATCTTGAGCACAAAGAGGCTCAGGGACAGCACCAGGCCCTGAGTTCAAGCCCCATAAGTGACAAAAAAAAAAAAGAAAAGAAAAGTGCTAGTTACCTAGCTGTTCAACACCTTAAAATTATATTATATATTAGCAAGTATTTATTTTATTTATTTTTTATTTCTATTTTTATTTTTTGTTGGTTGTAGGGCTCGAACTCTGTGCCTGGTTACTGTCCCTCAGCTCTTCAGCTCAAGGCTAGCACATTACCACTTGAGCCACAGTGCTATTTCCGGCTTTCTGGTGGTTTATTGGAGATAAGAGTCTCAAAGACTTTCCTGCCCAGGCTGGCTTTGAACCACAATCCTCAAATCTCAGCCTCCTGAGTAGCTAGGATTACAGGTGAGAGCCACTCGCACCTGGCTTATTTTATTTTTTTACTGGTCTTGGTGTTTGAACTTTGGGCTGGGGCACTGTCTCTGAGCCCTTTTGCTCAAGGTTAGCACTCTATCACTTGAGCCACAGTGCCATCTCCAGCATTTTCTGTGATAAATTGGAGGTAAGAGTCTTACATACTTTCCTACTCCAGCAGGCTTTGGACTGCAATCCTCAGATCTCAGCCTTCTGAGTAGCTAAGGTTACAGGCATAAACCACTGATACCTAGCTCATTATTAGCAAATATTTAAGTAGTAAATGATACTATTTCAGCAAAAATGTGATTAACATCAAACAAATAAAAATGATTGTGTGATTAACACAAGCTTCTAAAGAATATATTTTAATTTTAATTTTTTGCTGTCCTTAAGCTTGAACTCAGGGCCTAGGCTTTATCCCTGAGCCTCTCTGTGCTCAAGGCTAATGCTCTACTACTTGAACCACAGCCAAACAAACATTCCAGCTTTTTCTGTTTATATGGTACTGAGGAATAGAACCCAGGACTTCATGCATGCTATGTAAGCACTCTACTAATAAGCTACATTCCTAGCCCCTAAATTTTTAAATACTAAACTAGCAATCACTTTGAAACTATGATCTTTAGTGCTTTGAAAAAATACATCCAGGGCTGGGAAGGTGACTCAGTGGTAGAGCGCTTGCCTTGCATGCCTGAGGCCCTGGGTTCAACTCCTCAGCACCACATAAGCACAAAGAAAAAAGCTGGAAGTGGCGCTGTGGCTCAAGTGGTAGAGTGGTAGCCTTGAGCTGAAGAGCTGAGGGACAGCGCCCAGGCCCAGAGTTCAGGCCCCACGACCAGACCCAAAAGTAAAAAAAAAAAAAAGAAAAGAAAAAATACATCCAGCTAGCCAGGCGCCGGTGGCTCACTCCTGTAATCCTACCTACTCAGGAGGCTGAGATCTGAGGATGGAGGTTCAAAGCTAGCCCAGGCAGGAAAGTTCATGACATTCTTATCTCCAATTAACCACCAGAAAACCAGAACTAGTGCTGTGGCTCAAGTGGTAAAGCGCTACTAGCCTTGGGCTGAGGAGCTCAGAGAGCACCCAGGTCCAGAGTTCAAACCACACCTGAAAAAACAAAACAAACAAACAAACAAAAAAACACCCAACTGGGTGCCAGTGGCTCCTGAGGTTGAGAGCTTATCTCCAATCTCAACAAAAGAAAAAAAAAAAAGCTGAAAGTTGTGCTGTGAAAAGAAAAAAAAAAGCTGAAAGTTGTGCTGTGACTCAAGTGGTGGAGCACTAGCCTTGAGCAAAAGAAGCTCACTGACAGTGCCCAGGCTCAGAGTTAAAGCCCCAGAACTGCAAACAAACAAAAAAATCCACCATTCGGGCTGGGAAGGTGGCTCAGTGGTAGAGCGCTTGCCTTGCATGCCTGAGGCCCTGAGTTCAATTCCTCAGCACCACATAAGCAAAAAGAAAAAAGCCGGAAGTGGTGCTGTGGCTCAAGTGGTAGAGCACTAGCCTTGAGCTGAAGAGCTGAGGGACAGTGCCCAAGCCCAGAGTTCAGGCCCTATGACCGGACTCAAAAAAAAAAAAAAAAAAAAAATCCACCATTCATCTGGATGCCAGTGCCTTAAGTCTGTAACTCTAGCTACTCAGGAAGGTGAGATCTGAAGATCACAGTTTGGAGCCAGCCTGGACAGTAAAGTCCAAGAGACTTATCTCTAATTGACCACCAAAAAGCTAGAAGTGGAGCTGTGGCTTACCTAATAGATTTACCAACCCTGAGCAAAAAAGCTAAGGTACACTGCTCAGGCCTTGAGTTCAAACCCCAGTACTGGCACCAAAAATAAATAAATAAGATAGATAAGTAAACAAAAATTTAAAATATATAAAAAAATAAAGGGAAAAAAGGCATGCTGACACAAGCCTATTATGCCAACTCTTGGGAGGCTGAAAAGTATGGATAGTCTTGAGGCCAGCTTGGCCTAGATAGTAAAACGATCTCAAAACAAAAGGAAAACAAAAGTGGAAGGAAGTAGTTCAGTGGTAGAACTTAGCTAGCATAAGTGACTGGCAGCATACTGATTATGGTACTACATGCCTGTAATGTTTTGATTCTTTCAGATATTTGTCTTCATATTATAAACATCAATGTTTATATACTTAATAATGTATCAATGTCTGTATTTTTATTTTTCTCAAAAGTGAGGTTATTAAGGCAACTTCAATTTTTTTTGTTGTTGTTCATGGGACTTGAACTCTGGGCCTGGGAACTATCCTTGAGCTCTTCAGCTCAAGGCTAGTGCTCTACCACTTGAGCCATAGCACCACTTTGTTTTCTGGTGGTTTATTGGAGGTAAGAGTCTCATGGATTTTCCTGACTGTCTTAGCTTCAAACCATGATCCTCAGAACTCAGCCTCCTGGGCAGCTAGGATTACAGGCATGAGCCACCAGTGCTTGGCTCAATTTCTAAATTACTATTATTATTATTACTTTGGCAGTACTAAGCTTCAAATTCAGGGTCCAGTTGCTTGTTGGTAAGGGCCCTACCATTTAAACTATGCCCAACTCCCAACTTCAATTCTTTAATCATTTAATCATTTATCTGGATAGATTTTGTTCCACATTACATCAAACATTCATAAACACTGCAGCAAACATTCACAAGCACTGCAGCACTTGATATTACTGTTTGCGCTACTTATTTAATCAGAAAAAATGAAGCTCTTGGATCCAAAAACTTGGACCCTGGGGGCATGTAGCTCAGTTGTCTGCTTAGCATGCATGAAGATGAAATTTTTTTTGTATGTTTGTTTTTATTTTTGCTGGTCCTGAGGCTTGAACTCAGGGTCCGGGTACTGTCCCTGAGATTCTTTTTCTCAAGGTTAGCACTCTACTACTTGAGCCACAGCACCACTTCCAGCTTTTTCTGAGTAGCTTATTGGAGGTAAGAGTCTCATGGATTTTCCTGCCCAGATTGGCTTTGGACAGTGATCCTCAGATCTCAGCTCCTGAGTAGCTAGGATTACAACCATGAGCTACTGGTACCTGGCTTTGAAGATCTAGTTTTAATGCCCCAACACCACATCAACAAAATAAGAGCACAGGGTTAGGAATATGGCTTAGTGGTAGAGTGTTTGCCTTATATGCAAGAAGCCCTCAGTACCATATAAAGAGAAAAAAGCTGCTGGAAATAGTGCTGTGGCTCAAGTGGTAGAGTGCTAACCTTGAGCAAAAGAAGCTCAAGGATAGGCTGGGAAGGTGGCTCAGTGGTAGAGCGCTTGCCTTGCATGCATGAGGCCCTGGGTTTGATTCCCCAGCACCACATAAGCAAAAGAAAAAAAGCCGGAAGTAGTGCTGTGGCTCAAGTGGTAGAGCGCTAGCCTTGAGCTGAAGAGCTGAGGGACAGCGCCCAAGGCCAGAGCAGGCCCCACGACCAGACCCAAAAAACAAACAAACAAGAAAATAGTACATTTATATTTGGGCTGGGAAGGTAGCTCAGTGGTAGAGTGCTTGCCTTGCATGCCTGAGGCCCTGGGTTCGATTCCTCAGCACCACATAAGCAAAAAGAAAAAAGCCAGAAGTGGTGCTGTGGCTCAAGTGTTAGAGCGCTAGCCTTGAGCTGAAGAGCTGAGGGACAGCGCTCAGGCCCAGAGTTCAGGCCACATGACCGGACCAAAAAAAAAGAAAAAAAGAAGCTCAAGGATAGTATCCAGGCCCTGAGTTCAAGCCCAGGATTGGCACACATACACACATAAAAGAGCACAATACACCAAACACAAAAGGCAACTGTGCAACTCATTAGTCTTGAGTGCCCTCTACTGGAAGATCTAAACTGAAACTAACACATTAATGATGCTAAATTCCAATATCAAGAAATAATTCAAATACACATCACTATATTTTGGCTTTGGTAAAAAGAATATAGTTTACGGAGGGGCCCATCAGCTGCATTGGACATAGATGAAAATGCACTAAGCAACCCAAAGACAGTGATGGGAAGGGAGGAATGAGAGGGAAAGAAGGTACAGCTGACACTAAGCAAAAGGAAAGAATTGTAAATATCACCTGATTTAGAAGAAATAATTGTATTGTCAAAGCTCATAGAATTCACAAATTTTATAGACCATGATATTGAAAATTTGCCTTGTGAAAGTTGAAATGTGTTTGTGACATTAAGTATCAATATTCCACAATACTGTGAAATATGTGAAATTTATGTAATCACCTAATCTCAATAAAAAAAGAAAAGTGAGAGAAGGGGTGGGTTAGGAGTGACGGGGTGACAATGTTATCAGATATTTTGTATTCATATACTGTCTTGTAGAATAGGAACTTCTTTGTATAACCACTTAAAGATAATAAAAAAAATTTTTAAGAATATGGTTTAAGGAGCTGGGAAGGTGGCTCAGTGGTAGAGTGCTTGCCTTGCATGCCTGAGGCCCTGGGTTCGATTCCTCAGCACCACATAAGCAAAAAAGAAAAAAGCCGGAAGTGGCACTGTAGAGTGCTAGCCTTGAGCTGAAGAACTGAGGGACAGCGCTCAGGCCCAGAGTTCAGGCCCCACAACCGGACCCAAAAAAAAAAGAATATGGTTTTAAAAAAATCTGAGAAATCAGGCCAGGCATCGTATGGCTCACTCTTGTAATCCTAGCTACTCAGGAGGCTGAGAGCTGAGGATCACAGTTCAAAGCCAGCCTGGGCAGGAAAGTCCATGACACTTACCTTCAATAAACGATTCAGAAAAACCAGAAGTGGCCCTGTGGCTCAAGTGGTAGAGTGCTAGCCTTGAGCTGAAGAGCTGAGGGACAGCGCTCAGGCCCAGAGTTCAAGCCCGACAAAAAAACAAAACAAAACAAAATTGAGAAATCAAAGAAATCATACAAATGAATCTGATGACTCTGCTTATTTACTTTTAGTCTATTACAGGCATATAAAACTCTCTAATAAAGATAAAAACAAAAAATCAAAATAGTTCATCTTCTGTCACCTCTAAACAAGAAAGAATACTTGTGGTGGGATGTGGGTGCAGAGTGGGGAGTGATGGCAAACGGGTAGTTTAAAATTTGGAATAAAACTTCATTCCCTTTGATCATATAATATTTATCGAAATGAAAAAAATAAATAAACTTTTTTTTGGTCAGTTGTGGGCTTGAACTCTGAGCCTGGGTACTGTCCCTGCACTCTTCAACTTAAGGCTAGTGCTCTACCACTTGAGCCACAGTGCCACTTCCAGTCTTCTGATAGTTAATTGGAGATAAGAGTCTCATGGATTTTCCTGCCCCAGCAGACTTCGAACCGCAAGCCTCAAATCTCAGCTTCCTGAGTAGTTAGGACTACAGGCATGAGCCACTGGCACCAGTCTGGAAAAAAACAAAACAAAACAGGACTGGCCTGGGGTTTGAACTCAGTGCCTGGGCACTGTCCCTGAGCTTCTTTTGCTCAAGGCTAGCACTCTACCACTTGAGCCACAGACACTTCCAGCTTTTTCTGTGTATATGGGTACTGAGGAATGGAACTCAGGGCTTCATGCATGCTAGGCAAGCACTCTACCACTAAGCCACATTCTCAGCCCCAAATAAACTTTTAAGAGAATGGAAAAAACAAAAATATTTTGGAAGACAAAAGAGTTTACTTCTATTTTTGTGCTGGTCCTGGGGTCAGGACCTAGGCACCATCCCTCAGCATTTTTGCTCAAGGCTAACGCTTTACATTTGAGCCAGTACTTGTGGCTCCTGCACTTGTGGCTCTCTTTGTGTATATATGTGTATGTACCAATATAGGACTTGAACTGAGGGCCTACTGCTTTAATTTAGCCTTTTGTTGTTGTTGTTCAGGTCCCAGAGCTTAGACTCAGGGCCTGGGTACTCTCCCTTTGTGGTTTTGCTCCAGGTCAGTGCTCTACTATTTAAGCCACAGTTCCATACTTGGTTTTTCGGTAGTTTATTAGAGATAAACTTTCCCACCCAGGCTGGCTTCAAACTGCATTCCTCAGATTTCAGCATCCTAAGTAGTGAGGATTACTGGCTTTTCTTTTTTTTGTTTTTTGTTGGTTGTGGGGCTTGAGCTCTGGGTTTTCTGAGTAGTTTATTGGAGATAAGGGTCTCATGGACTTTCCAGCCTGGGCTGCCTTTTTTCTTTTTTTGTCAGTTACAGGGCTTGAACTCTGGGTCCAGGCACTGTCCCTTAGCAATTCAGCTCAAGACTAGCACTCTACCACTTGAGCCACAGCACCACTTCCCGTTTTCTGGTGGTTTTTTGGAGATAAAGAGTTTCACAGACTTTCCTGCCTGTGCTAGTTTCAAACTATGATCTTCAGAACTCAGCCTCCTGAGGAGCTAGGATTACAGGCATGAGCCACCACACCTGGCTTGGTTTTTCTTTTTTTTTTTTTTTTTTGTCGGTCGTGGGGCTTGAACTCTGGGCCTGGGCGCTGTCCCTCAGCTCTTCAGCTCAAGGCGAGCGCTCTACCACTTGAGCTACAGCGCCACTTCCGGTTTTCTGGTGGTTTATTGGAGATAGGAGTCTCACGGTCTCTCCTGCCCGGGCTGGCTTTGAACCGCGATCCTCAAATCTCAGCCTCCTGAGTAGCTAGGATTACAGGCGTGAGCCACCAGCGCCCGGCTTGGTTTTTCTTTTTTAAGCAATCTTGCTAGCTCAGATTGCCTCTAACTTACTGTATAGCTAAGCTAGACTCCTTACTTCAACCTCCTCAGTGCTAGGATTTATAGTGGTATATGCATCTCAGTGCTAGATTTATAGGCAAGTCCCACAATAGCCAACTTGGATTTTTTTACAGAAACCAAACCAAACCAAAATTACCTTCAAAACCCCATGTGTGGGCTGGGAAGGTGGCTCAGTTGGTAGAGTGCTTGCCTTGCATGCATGAGGCCCTAAATTCGATTCCTCAGCATGACATAAGTAGAAAAGCTGGAAGTGGTGCTATGGCTCAAGTGGTACAGTGCTAACCTTTTGCTGAAGAGCTGAGGGACAGCACCCAGGCCCAGAGTTCAGGCCCCATGACCAGCACACACACAAAAAAACAAAAACAAAACAAAAAAAAAAAAACCTCTCTTACCCAGGTGGCTTGTGTCTACAAACCTACTTGGGAATTTCATGCCTACAAACCTAAATTATTGGGGATTGAGGCCTGGGGCTAGCATGGGCAAAAAGTTGATGAGATCTTTCTAAACACATCGTTGGGTCCAGTGGCACACACCTGTCATTCCATACTACCTCAAAGGCTAAAACTGGGAAAATAGCATTGTCAGGCCCGCCCAGGAAGAGAAATACTTGAAACTTAGTCTGCATAAAGGGAAGCTAGAAGTGGTATATGCATCTCATCCTATCCATCATAGGAAGCCTAGAACTTGGTGGACTACCATTCAAGACACTTACTTGAGTAGGAAAGAAGATCCTACCCTAAAAATAACCAGTGAAAAACACGGCTAGAAGCATGGCTAAGTAGTATAATAGCAGCTTAGCAAGCTTAAGGAATTGAGTTTAAACCACAATACCACCAAAACTCAGCCAGGTGCCAATGACTTAAGTCTGTAATCCTAGCTACTCAGGAGGCTGTGACCTAACAGATCATAGTTCAAGGACACCCTGGGCAGAAAAGTCCCCATCCCCCAAACAACCAGCAAATAGCAAGTATGAGTCAAATCCCAGTACTGTATAATCAGTCAAACAAATAAATCAAAAAATTCTCTTGACTAGTAATACTTACAGCTAATCTGTGATTATTTGCAAGGCTGATCATTTGCTGTGCCAGGCCATTTAGTAATCGAGTTCGAAGGGATAGATCATCAAGATCATGACGAAAAGGAAAAGCAATACCATCTACTATCACTAAACGAACCTAATCATAGAAGAAACAATGATGATTAGTTTTGGTATTAAATATAATGGCATCCAAAAAGCATATTCCATTACAGAAAAAAATCCTTTATTTCCAAAGGCTTTCTTTTGTAAATTTATAAATCTATTCATGTAATAATTTCTACAAGAATCACCAAAATTTAAAATATAGTAAACTCTGGTTTGACAATTTACTAACTTGAAAAAAGGTAACTCAAAAAGAAAAGTAAATAATTTTAGTTTTCTTATAACTTGGCAGTGTAGACGGTTTTTTTTTTTTTTTTGGGGGGGGGGGGTCCGGTCGTGGGGCCTGAACTCTGGGCCTAGGGCGCTGTCCCTCAGCTCTTCAGCTAGTGCTCTACCACTTGAGCCACAGCACCACTTCCGGCTTTTTTTTTTTTTTGCTTATGTGCTGAGGAATCGAACCCAGGGCCTCAGGCATGCAAGGCAAGTGCTCTACCACTGAGCCACCTTCCCAGCCCTAGACAGTTTTTTTTTATTTTTGGTCAGTCATAGGGCTTGAACTCTGGACCTGGGCACTGTCCCTGAGCTCTTCAGCTCAAGGCTAGCGCTTTACTATTGAGCCACAGTGTCATTTCCAGTTTTCTGGTGGTTAACTGGAGATAGAGTCTCACAGACTTTTCAGCCAGGCTGGCTTTGAACCATGATCCTCAGATCTCAGCCTCCCGAATATCTAGGATTACAGGTGTGAGCCACTGATGCTTCACTTTTCTTTTTTTTTAAAGAGTCTTTTTATGTGGCCTAGGCTAGATTCAAACTAATCCAGAGTGCTGAATTTACAAGCATGATCCAATATAACTAATTCACACACAGTTTTAAGAAAATATTTTATACTGATAATGAGGACATTTAAATTTTCGGTGAAGGCTTGGGATGTAGCTTAGTGGCAGAGTGCTTGCCTAGCATATATAATTCTCAGCACTAAAAAAAAAATGTTCCTAATAATTATTAGAACAATAAAGAAATAAAACCAAACACAAGTCACTCACACCTATAGACATACCAACTTAGGAGGCTGAGATCCGAAGATCATAGTTTGAAACTAGCCCAATCAGACAAATGTGAGTTTTTTATTTTTTTATTTTTTGTCAGTCCTAGGCCTTAAACTCAGGGCCCGGGCACTCTCCCTAGGCTTCTTTTGCTCAAGGCTAGCACTCTACCACTTGAGCCACAGTGCTGCTTTTGACTTTTTCTGCTTATGTGGCACTGAGGAATCAAACCTAGGGCTCCACGCATGCTAGGTAAGCACCCTACCACTAAGCCACATTCGTAGACCCTCTGAGAGAGGGGCATCCAAAAAACACATTCCATTACAAAAATAAAATCCAGGACTTTATTTTCAAAGGCTTTCTTTTGTAAAGTTATAAATCTATTCATGTAATAATTTCTATCATAATCACCAATATTTAAAACATAGTAAATTCTGGTTTACTGAAAAGTCAGAAGTGGTGGTGTGGTAGATTGCCACCATGAGTGAAAAAGCTCAAGGCCCTGAATTCAGGCCCAAGAACAAAAATAGGTAAATAAATAAAAATAAGTAGAGCAGGGTGCCCGTGGCTCAGGACTAATCATAGCTACTCAGGAGGCTGAGATCTGCGGATTACCATTCAAAGCCAGCCCCGGCAAGAAAGTCAAGATTAAGGCCATGAGATTCTCTTTTTTTTTTTTTGGTCCGGTCGTGGGGCCTGAACTCTGGGCCTGGGAGCTGTCCCTCAGCTCTTCAGCTCAAGGCTAGCACTCTAACACTTGAGCCACAGCACCACTTCTGGCTTTTTTCTTTTTGCTTATGTGGTGCTGAGGAATCGAACCCAGGGCCTCAGGCATGCAAGGCAAGCGCTCTACCTCTGAGCCACCTTTCCAGCCACAAGGCCATGAGATTCTTATCTCCAATTAACTACCAGAATACTGGAAGTAAATTAATAATTAATTAATTAACTAACTAAAGTAAGAAAATTCAGTGGAATTATGGTTGGAGTGTTAAGAGTACCACCAAAAAATAGGGTCAAGGGACCAAGGGCTGAAACATTTGTAAGTCAAAATAGATCTTTAGCTAGGGCTAGTGGCTCACACCTGTAATCCTTGCTACTCAGGAGGCTGACATCTGAGGATCACAGTTCAAAGCCAGCCCAGGCAGGAAACTCCTTGAGACCCTTCTCTCCAATAAACCACTAAAATATTGGAAATGGCGCTGTGGCTCAAGTGGTAGAGCCCTCCCCTTGAGCTGAAGAGCACAGGGAAAGTGCCCAAGCCCAGAGTTCAAACCCCATGACCAACAAAAATAAATAAATAAATAAATGAATAAATAAATAAAATCCTTATCTCTTTTTTCTTCCTTTGTAACAGGTTTTTACTATATAGCTCAAGCTGCCTTGAGCTCACTCTGGAGCCCAAACTGACTTCAAACTTTCAATTCTCCTACCTCAACTTCCTAAGTGCTAGGATAACAAGAATGTATTACTAGGAGCTGCCCTTTTTCCTCCTTTAAGTTGATTTCTTTCAAGTATTTTGTCACAGAGAGCTAACACAGATCTTATGTATTTGCAAGTTATGGACTGTGAATTTTAATTCCAGAACCAGAAAAAAACAAAAACAAAAACAAAAAACACCCGAGCTCACACACACTCTTTCTGTTTACAAACCATGTAAGAACCCAGTGAAAAGCTGAAACATATAAACCAAAAAGAGCTATTGCCAGAAACCAAATTAACTTGAATCTTGATGTTGAATTTCTAGTAATTATAAAAAATTAATTTTCCTGTTTTTAGGATGTACAGTATGAATAAACATGGTGGTTCATGCCTTTAATCCCAGCTATGACAAAACGTATAAATAGGAGGACCATGATTCAAGGCTAGCTCTGGGAAAAAAAAACACAAGAATTTATCTAAAATGGGCTGGGAAGGTAGCTCAGTGGTAGAGTGCCTGCCTTGCATGCTTGAGGCACTAGGTTCGATTCCTCAGCACCACATAAGAAAAAAAAGCCAGAAGTGGCGCTGTGGCTCAAGTAGTAGAGCGCTAGCCTTGAGCTGAAGAGCTGAGGGACAGTGCCCAGACCCAGAGTTCAGGCCCCACGACCGGACCCAAAAAAAAAAAAAAAAAAAACACTGGGCACCAGTGGCTCACACCTATAATCCTAGCTTCAGATCTCAGTTCAAAGCCAGCCAGGGCAAGAAGGTCCATGAGAATCTTATCTCCAGTTAATCAGCAAAAAGCTGGAAGTGAAGAGCCCAGATTCTCTACAATCAAAAAAAAACAAAACATGGGCTGAGAAGGTGGCTCGGTGGTAGAGTGCTTGCCTTGCATGCATGAGGCCCTGGGTTCAATTCCTCAGCACCATATAAGCAAAAAGAAAAAAGCCGGAAGTGGGGCTGTGGCTCAAGTGGTAGAGCTCTAGCCTTGAGCTGAAGAGCTGAGGGACAGCACCCAGGCACAGAGTTCAAGCCCCATGACAAAAAAAAAAACAACAAACAAACAAAAAAGAATTTATCTAAAATATAACTAGAGTAAGGCTGGAGGAATGGCTGAATTGGTAGAGCATCTGTCTTGCAAGTAGGAGACCTTGAGTTCAAATACTAGTTCTGCCAAAAAAACTTTAAACTTTTATTACTTAAAATTTCAAAACATACAGATACACATATATCCATGTATATTGGTCAAATCTGAATAGTATGTATATAGTGTAGGTGAAATAAATACAAATAAATTGCAGGGCAGGGAAGGAAAAATTTTTCTCTACTGGCTTTTAATTTTATGTTACTATACTATTTAATCCTTTTTCTTTTTTTGTCAGCCTGGGGCACTGTCCCTGAGGCTCTTTTGCTCAAGCATGGCACTCTACTACTTGAGCCCCAGCACCACTTCTGGCTTTTTCTCTTTATATGATACTGAGGAATAGAACCCAGGGTTCTATGTGTGCTAGGCAAGCACTTTACCACTAAGCCATATTCTCAGTCCTTAATTATCTTTTTTTTTTTTTTTTGGTTGGTCATGGGGCTTGAACTCTGGGCCTGGGCACTGTCCCTCAGCTCTTCAGCTCAAGGCTAGCACTCTACCTCTTGCGTCACACTGCCACTTCCAGTTTTCTGAGTGGTTTATTGGAGATAAGAGTCTCATGGACTTTGCTGCCTGGGCTGTCTTTGAACCGGGATCCTCAAATCTCTGCCTCCTGAATAGGTAGGATTATGGTGTGAGCAACCAGCACCTGGCCTTAATTATCTTTTTAATGCTTATCCAAAAATCTCCAAAGATACTTGTTTTTTTTCAGTAGCTTAACCCATACCTTTGAGTGATCTGAAAGGAAATCTGGAAGGAGATAAACTTGTGCCAGTAGCTCTGTATAATCATGACACCGGAAATAATAAATATGAGAAAGAATATTTTCAAGAGTAAAATCCTCCAAAGCTTTTTGATGCTCTGAAACAAACAACAAAAAATCTTAAGTTTACTTGTTTTGATATGTTGGTAACTGTAGAAAATGTTATTGTTTCTTAATAATAATACTTAATAATTATATTCTGTATAACAACCTGTTTACTTTGAAAGGGGTAAAAAAATATAGCTAAGGGCTGGGAAGGTGGCTCAGTGGTAGAGCGCTTGCCTTGCATGCTCAAGGCCCTGGGTTCGATTCCTCAGCACCACATAAGCAAAAAGAAAACAGCCGGAAGTGGCGCTGTGGCTCAAGTGGTAGAGCACTAGCCTTGAGCTGAAGAGCTGAGGGACAGCGCCCAGGCCCAGAGTTCAGGCCCCACGACCGGACCAAAAAACAAACAAAAAAAAAAACATAGCTAAATTAGCCAGGCACCAGTGCCTCATGCCTGTAATCCTAGCTACTCAGGAGTGAGCCATCAGTGCCCACTTGCTTTCTTATTTTTAATTTTTCCACTCTTGTCTTACATACTACACTATCTAGAAATTGCTTACTCATGAATAAAAATAGAATTTTTATGCCTGTCTTTTCATTTTGTATTATTGAGTTTGAACAGGAATAATAATGGAAGCTTCTACAAAGGTCTACAAACTAATAAGGAAAAATGTTAAAATGAAGCATTTTTCCTTGAGTGCGCTATTACACAAGAAAGAATCTGGGATGTAGATCAATGGTAGACTACTTGCCTGACATGGGCTACTTAATCTTCTTCTTCTTTTTTTGCCAGTCCTAGGGCTTGAATTCAGGGCCTGGATACTGTCCCTGAGCTTTGCTCAAGGTTAGCACTCTATCATTTGAATCACAGCACCACTTCCGGCCTTTTCTGGCTATGTGGTACTGAGGAATCAAATTCAGGCTTCATGCAGGCTAGGCAAGTACACTACCATTAAGCTACATTCCCGGCCCATTTAATCTTCTGAACCACAAAAAATAAGTAAGTAAAATCAAGAAACTACAGCCAGACACTACTAACTCATGCCTGTAATCTTAGCCACTCAGGAGGTTGATATCTAAGGACTGAGGTGGCTTTTTTTTTGCCAGTCCTGGGGCTGGAAATCAGATCCTGGAAACTGTCCTTGACAGTTTTGCTCAAGGGTAGCATTCTACCAATTGAGCCACAGTGCCACTTCCAGCTTTTTTCTGTTTATGTGATACTGAGGAATTGAACCCGGGGCTTCATGCATGCTAGGCAAGCACGCTACCACTGAGCCACACTCTCAGTCCCAAGGACTGAGTTTTGAAGCCAACCTGAGCATAAAAGTCTAAAGATTCTTATCTCCAATTAACCAGAAAAAGAACGAAGTGGAGGTATGTCTCAAGTGGTAGAGTGCCAGCCTTGTGCAAAAAAGACAAGTGAGTACTATAGACCCTGCGTTCAAACCCTAGTACTGACCCTAGTACACACAAAATAAATAAACAAACAAAAAATTACATTTCAGAAATTCAAAATAGAAACACTGTCTATTGCAAATACATATTAAAAAACTAAAATAATTGACAGGTGCCAGTATTCACAACTGTAATCCCAGCTACGTGAGAAACTAAGATCAGAAACATTTGTTTTTAGGTCAGCTCAGGCAGAAAAGTCTGCAAGACTCCATTCAATGAAAGAAGCTGGGCATGGTAGCTCTCATCTGTTATCCAGGCTACTATGGGAAGTCTAAAATAGGCAGATGACTATCTAGGTGTACCTACAAAATAACTACTGCACCCTCCCAAAGCTAATAAACCAATTACTAAATGGGCAAAGGAGCTAAGAAGAGATTTCTCAGAAGAGATAAGAAAAATAAAATGGTGAGACAAAGGACAAAGGGTGAACCACTGTAATAGCATACTCCTGAGACACTGCATTGGAAACGAACTTTACAAACTGGGAGGAGGGGTAGGTGGGGGAGGAAGGAAAGTGGAAAAAAACGAGGGAGAGGATATGTTCAACATGAAATGTACTCATTACCTTACTTATGAAAATTGTAATCCTCTGTACATCACCATTACAATAAAATTCAATTCAATTTTTTAAAAAAAGAATGGCAAAGAAACACATGAGAACATGCTCATCATTTCTGGCCATAAAGGAAATGTAAATCAAAACAACTCTAAGATTCCATCTCACCCCAGTTTGATTGGTCAACATTTTGAATTCAAACAACAATACTGGCAGGGTTTTAGGGAAAAAGGAACCCTATTGCACTATTGGTGGGAATGTAAACTAGTATTCTACTCTGGACAACAGTCTGGAAGCTCCTCAAAAAACTAAACAGAGGGATTAGGACGGTGGCTCAATGGTAGAGTGCTTGCCTTGCATTCATGAGGCCCCTCAGCACCACATAGGCAGAAAAAGCTGGAAGTGGTGCTGTGATTAAGTGGTAGAGTGCTAGCCTTGAGTTGAAGAGCTGAGGGATAGTGCCCAGGCCCAGAGTTCAGGCCCCATGATCAGAAAAAACAAAAAACAAAAGTTGTGGTACCAGCCGGGTACTAGTGGCTCACGACTTTAATCTTAGCTATGCAGGAGGCTGAGATCTGAGAATCATGGTTCAAAGACCCCCTGGGCAAGAAAATCCATGAGACTCTTATCTCCAATTAACCACTAGAAAACCAAAAGTGGGGCTGTGGCTCAAACTGGTAGAGTGCTAGGCTGGGAATGTAGCTTAGTGATAGAGTGCTTGCCTAGCATGCATGAAGCCCTGGGTTCCGTTCCTCAGTGCCATATATACAGAAAAAGCTGGAAGTGGTGCCGTGGCTCAAGTGGTAGAGAACTAAGTTCTGGCTTTTTCTGAGTAGTTTATTAGAGATAAGAGTCTCATGGAGGGCTGGGAAGGTGGCTCAGTGGTAGAGTGCTTGCCTTGCAAGCATGAGGCCCTGGATTTGATTCCTCAGCACCACATAAAAAGTAGGAAGTGGCGCTATGGTTTGAGTGGGTAGAGTGCTAGCCTTGAGCTGAAGAGCTGAGGGACAGCACCCAGGCCCAGAGTTCAGGCCCCATTACTGGCAAAAATAAAAAAATGGAATTTCCTTCCCAGGTTGGCTTAGAACCATGATCCTCAGATCCCAGCCTCCCAAGCAGCTAGGATTACAAGTATGAGCCACTGGCACCTGGCTGCTTTTTGAAAACTCATTGTGAATTCACTTATATCCAAGTGTGCATCAACTTTTTTTTTTTTTTGTCTGTCATGGGGCTTGAACTCTGGGCTTGGGCGCGGTCCTTGCACTCTTCAACTCAAGGCGAGTGCTCTACCGCTTTAGCCACAGCGCCACTTCCGGTTTTCTAGTGGTTTATTGGAGGTAAGAGTCTCATGGCCTTTCCTGCCTGGGCTGGCTTTGAACCTAGATCCTCACATCTCAGCCTCCTGAGTAGCTAGGATTACAGGCATGAGTCACTGGCACCTGGCTTGTGTGTGCATCAACTTATACCTGGCAAGTTGGAAGATAGTTTGAAATCATGTACTAATACCTGTGCAGGTTTTGCCCCAAAGTTACTACAGTAAGAGAATTCTCTAAATGAGGAAGAAAGGGCCAATCAGACTGTGACATTTCTTTTTTTTTTGGTCAGTCATCGGACTGGCTTTGAACCGAGATCCTCAGATCACAGCCTCCTGAGTAGTAGGATTACAGGTGTGTGCCACCAGCACCTGGCTTGACATTTCTGTTTTTAACTCAGGTATGAGTGTTTTACACTAATGTACTATTAAGTCATGAAATTTCAAGTTTGGAATAGTCACTTGCTGAGGTCTGAGAGTTGCAAACTATGTTATACAGAAAAGAAAAAAAGAGGACCATTAATTAACCTACCTTCTCCCATGTGTGCTCCTGCTGTAAGCTGAAGGTGCTGAATGCAGGCAGTGGCAATATCTATCACTCTATCAACCATAAAGCTTCCTTCTGTATCAATAAATACTGCTTCACCTGCTACTCCTCCAAAACATTCTGGTATCTGCACATCTACTGCCAACTGCATACTGCAGAGAAATAAGTCCAGTGACTAAATAAATCATTATCATGATCTTCTAAGACAGTGTTTTCAAACGCCAGATAATGACCAAAGTACTGAAAGTTTATGAATATATACATAGATACACTTGTGGGTGCACACACAAACAAATGTGCACACATGCGCGTACGCACACATAAAAATAACAAAGATGGCTGATTCTCCATGAATCCTGATAAGTAAAAGCACATGATGGCTCATGTCTGTAATCTTAGCTCCTCAGTAGGCTGTGATCTTGTTATCACAATTCCAAGCCAGCCTGGACAGGAAAGTCTATGAGATGCTTATCTCCAATTAACCACCCAAAAAGCCAGCACTAGCTTTGAGCAAAAAAGCTCAAGGAGTGGGCGCTGGTGGCTCACGCCGGTAATCCTAGCTACTCAGGAGGCTGAGATCTGAGGATCGCAGTTCAAAGCCAGCCCGGGCAGGAAAGTCCCGGAGGCTCCTATCTCCAATAAAAACCACTAGAAAGCCAGAAGTGGCGCTGTGCCTCAAGTGGTAGAGCACTTGCTTTGAGCTGAAGAGTGCAGGGACAGCACCCAAGCCCAGAGTTCGAGCCCCACGACCTACCAAAAAAAAAAAAAAAGCTCAAGGACGGCCCAGGACTGAGTTCAAGCCCCAGGACCAACACAGAGACACAAAAAAAAGTCTGGCTGCTGGATGCTCACATTTGTAATCCCAGCTATTCTAGAAGCTGAGATCCAGAGGATTGTGGTTCAAAGATAGCTGGGGCAGACAAGTCCAGGAGATTCCATCACCAAAAATGAAAAGCTAGGCTGAAAGGATGGCTCAAGTGGTAGAATACCAGGCAAAGAAGAAAGTCTAGCAAATATGAGGTCCTAAGTTCAACCCCTAATACTACTAGAAAAAGGGAGCGGGAGACACACACACAGGGGCTGGGAAGGTGGCTCAGTGGTAGAATGCTTGCCTTGCATGCATGAGGCCCTGGGTTCGATTCCTCAGCACCACATAAGCAAAAAGAAAAAATCTGGAAGTGGCACTGTGGCTCAAGTGGTAGAGTGCTAGCCTTGAGCTGAAGAGCTGAGGGACAGAGTTCAGGCCCCACAACCAGACCCAAAAAAAAAAAAAAAAAAACCAGAAACATTTTATATAAAAATAATTTTATCAGCTGGGTGCTGGTGGCGCATGCCTATAATCCTAGCTACTCAGGAGGCTAAGATCTGAGGATTGCAGTTCAAAGCCAGCCCAGGAAGGAAAGTTATTTTACCATAACTGTGTCTTTCCAACACCTGGAACGCCACAAATTTCTGTTGTTTTCATTAAGGGCACTCCACCCCCAAGAACATTATCTAGTGCTGAACAGAAGGTAATTATAAAGCCCTGAGTATGCTCTTGCTCAAGAAGTTCCAGTGCTGTGCACTTCTTGCCAGACTCTGATGTACCAGCACATCTTGATTTATTTGTGAGACATTCTCTTCTTATAATTTGCAGGGTTTCTAAGGCTTCCTCTTTTGATATCCCAATTTCTGTAAGTAAAACGAGAAAAAAAAAGATTTTCAAGATGTACTATACTTACAAACTGATCTGTTAAATACTTTTGTACAACTATTTAAAGATAATGAAAAGGTAAAAGAAAAAATGATTATAGAGATTTCAAAGTCTAACATGGTAATAGGTTTTCTTCATTAATTTTAACTTTCAGATAACAAGAGTGATGCTATCGGATGGGAATATAGCTCCATGGCAGAGTATTTGCTTAGCATGCATATGGTCCTGGGTTCAATGCCCAATATTGGAAAAAAAATAAAATGTTCTAAAATTCCATGCTATCTTCCTCATCAAATGGCACAGGTCTAAGCATATCATCAGAGAGTAACCAGTTTCATTTCTGTAGTTCAGAACATAATGGTTCCCATTCATATAAAACCGGTAAGAGCTCTGGAAAATGAGGTTTTGGGTTTTTTCAGTGAATTTCAAATAAGAAGGGAGAGGGTGTTTTCTTTCTACTGCTTTCTCCAGGTCTATAGGAATAATTTATTCCCTTTCTCACTTAAGAATCTCTAGTGTTGGGGCTGGGAAGGTGGCTCAGTGGTAGAGCGCTTGCCTTGCATGCCTGAGGCCCTGGGTTCGATTCCTCAGCACCACATAAGCAGAAAGAAAAAAGCCAGAAGTGGCGCTGTGGCTCAAGTGGTAGAACGCTAGCCTTGAGCTGAAGAGCTGAGGGACAGCGCCCAGCCCAGAGTTCAGGCCCCATGACTGGACCCAAAAAAAAAAAAAAAAAAAGAATCTCTAGTGTTACTTGAAACCTTCAATTCTGAAATTGAACCCCCATCTGTTTGAAGTCTTTAAACAGCGAAAACTGGATAGCCTATGCGGTTTCCAATGCTAGTTCCACTATTTCTTTATCAAGGTATTGGGAAGTTAATTAATCTCAAGATTGGAGAAAGAAATGGGAGTTGTGGCTCAAGACATGGAGTGCCAATCTTGGCATGGGTGGCTCACACCTGTAATCCTAGCTACTCAGGAGGCTGAGATCTGAGGATTGTGGTTCAAAGCAGCAGGAAATTCCGTGAGACTCTTATCTCCAATAAACCATTCAGAAAACCAGAAGTGGCGCTGTGGCTCAAGTGGTAGAGTGCTTGCCTTGAGCTGAAGAGCTGAAGGACACTGTCCAGGTCCATTACGACAAGCCCCACGATCGACCAAAAAAAAAAAGAAAAAGAAAAAAGACATGGAATGCCAAGCATAAGGGGGGAAAAAGAAGTCAATTAGAAGGCCAAGCCCCAGGGGCTGGGAAGGTGGCTCAGTGGTAGAGCACTTGCCTTGCATGCTCAAGGCCCTGGGTTCGATTCCTCAGCACCACATAAGAAAAAAGAAAAAAGCCGGAAGTGGCACTGTGGCTCAAGTGGTAGAGCGCTAGCCTTGAGCTGAAGAGCTGAGGGGCAGTGCCTAGGCCCAGAGTTCAGGCCCCACGACCGACCCAAAAAAAAAAAAAGAAGGCCAAGCCCCAGTAACCCGCCCCCCCCCATGAAAGATGAGATGAAGGAGTGGCTCAAGCTCCTATACCACAAAAGGAGGAAGGGGGGGGGGGAAAGGGAGGGGGAGAAGGAGGAGGAGGAGGAGGAGAAGGAGGAGGAGGAGGAGGAGAAGGAGGAGGAGGAGGAGATGATGGTGGTGATGTTCTAGCACTTGTAGCTCATGCTTGTAATCCTAGCTACTCAAGAGGCTGAGATCTGAGGATCACCGTTGGAAGCCAACCTGGGCAGAAAAGTCCGTTTCTTATCAAAAGGACCAGAAGTGGTACTGTGGCTCCAAGTGGGAGAGAGCTAGCCTTGAGCAAGAGTTTAGAGTCAGTGCCCAGGCCCGGAGTCCAAATCCCACAACCAACAACAAACAAAAGATTATTTCTCTAATGCTTGATACAATAACCCAAGAAACCGGACTAAGGGAAAAATAGGGAGAGCGAAGGGGTGATACTGTGTAAAAAGAAATGTATTCCGGGCTGGAAATGTAGCTTAGTGGTAGAGTGCTTGCTTAGCAAACATGAAGCCCTGGGTTTGATTCCTCAGTACCACATACACAGAAAAAGCCAGAAGTGGTGCTATGGCTTAAATGGTAGAGTGCTAGCCTTGAGCAAAAGCAGCTCAGGGACAGTGCCCAGGGCCTGAGTTCAAGTCCCAGGACTGGCAAAAAAAAAAAAAAATGTATTCCTTACCTAACTTATCAAACTGATCCTTCTGTGCATCACCTTTATAATAACAAAATAAATTGTTAAAAGAAAGAAACAGGTCTTTTTTGAGCATAAACGAGATAATCCCTCTAAGCAGGCACTGACACAGAGAAAGCAACTAGTCAAATATTCACAACTGCCATTCTCCAAACTGTCCAACCAACTTTTAAGTGGAGTCAAGTAGCTGTTTTGCATTGCAAATACGGTGGTGGGGAGCAGCCTTTCAGGCCCGCGGCGGCACCAAGGGCGGCCACAGTGCCTCAGCTGGCCAGCCCGAGTCAGTTACCTTTGCTCAGTTCGGAGGGCTTCACCTCTAGGACTTCCTCGGCAGTCTGGAAACCTGCAGAAACCAGCTTCACCCGCACCGTTGGCGACAGCGGGAAACTCACTAAATCCCGCTGCATTTTAAATCCTGGCGCCTTGGCTCAGCGCGGACGCACAGCACTGGAGCGGCAAAACCACGCACGCCGGGCGCCGGGTTACGCCGTGTGACGTCAGACGTAAAGGCGAGGGGGCGGGGCACGCCGCCTGGTGGCACGAGGCTTTCGGATTGCGCTGCACGTGCGCGAGCCCTGTAGTTTTTCACGCCTAGCCGCCTTTGGGATTCGTACAAATCGCTTTAAAGATTGATTCATCCAAGTGGAGCTGTGGGCTCAAAATGGTTAAGCACTAGCCTTGAGCAAAAGAGCTAAGCAACAGCGCCCAGGCCCTGAGTTCAAGCCCCACAGCTGACCCCCCCACCCCCCGCGCGCAAAAAAAAAAACACCTCACTGAATCGTATTTTAAATGGGTGCACCTTCTTGTATGTCAATTGTGTTTTAATAACGTTAAAACGAATTGGAAGGTGGCTCAGTGGTAGAGTGCTTTTGCATGCATGAAGCCCTGGGTTCGATTCCTCAGCACCACATAAGCAGAAAAAGCCAGAAGTGGCGCTGTGGCTCAAGTGGTAGAGTGCTAGCCTTGAGCTGAAGAGCTGAGGGACAGCGCCCAGGCCCAGAGTTCAGACCCCGTGTCTGGCCAAAAAAAAGAAGAAAAAAAAAAGACTTCTCCATCCAAGGATGGAAGATAAAGGATGGGTGGAGATAAAGATGGGTGGAGACTCTAAGATGGAAAGCTGGGCCCAGTGGGCCTAAGAGGCCACATTGCCTCAATTCTGCCTTAGCCTGTGGGGTGGAAAAGTCTTGAGTGCTTCATAGAAATCTCCACTGAGTGTGGATAGCGCGATCAACAGAGATCCTATTGCGCTTGTGGCTCACGCCTGCCATCTCTGGAGGCTGAGACCTAAGGATCACAGTTCTAAGCCAGGCAGGTCAGCAAAGACTCTTTAATCTCCGAAGAACCACCAGAAAGCCAAAAGTAGATCCGTGGCACAAGTGCTAGAGCAACCAGTCTTGGGGGGACAAGGGGGGAAAGAAACATAAGGACAGCACACAGGGAGCCTTGAGTTCAAGCCTCAGGACCGACACCAAAACACAACGAACAACCCAGTAACAAATCTGTGGTTTCCAGATTTCCCTGGGGATCCCAGCAGGCTCGCGGTTCCCCGGGGACTTGCACGCAAGCCCCCTCACCTTTCCCGCGCTTTCCCGCCCTCGCGAGGAATTGTGGGTCCGGCTCACCCCGCCCCTCCTCCCCCCGCCCCCACGCCGCCCCTCAGTAGGCGCCCGGCGGCGCACAGTCTCCCGCACCCGGACTCCCACGCCTTCCCCGCGAGTCCCACCTTCCCGCGAGTCCCACCTGGAGCGTGGAGGCTGCTGAGACCGTTAGTTCTCCTCGACCCTGTCTGGCTGGAGAAGTGGCCGCAAAAGTACGCAAGTAATTGACTCCTGAGTGGGCCAGCCTGGCTCCTGAGGAGGGGTTTGGACGGGTGTTCTAGAATTCTCTCTAGAATTCAACTCTCCTCAGTTGGCCAGGGATGTGCAAGCCGTACGAGTGACCGCTCCCACAGTAGAGAATTGGATGGAGACCAGGAGGATATTTGAAAGGTAATTTGGGAGGGAATTCCCTAGTTAAGGAGTACGTGATTTATTTACCGGAGTCACTCGTGCCCTGCTTTATGGGTTGCGTGTGTATGTGTATGCGCATGCGCCAACCCTGGGACTTGAACTCAAGTCCTTGGTGCTGCCCCTGAACTTTTTTTTTCCCCCTGCTCAAGACTGGTGCGCTACCCACTTGCGCCACAGCTCCACTTCTGGCTCTGTGTGTGGGGTGTGTGTGTGTGGGGTGTGTGTGTGTGGGTGGGTGTGTGGTGTGGGTGGGTGTGGGTGTGGGTGTGGGTGGGTGGGTGGGTGGAGATGAGTCTCACAGATCTTCCTGCCCAGGTTTTGAACCCCGCTCCTCAGACCTCAGCCTCCTTAGTATCTAGGATTACAGGCAGGAGCCACTGGTGCGCAGTTTGTGGTAATTTTGAGACTGGGTCTCTGCTTATATAGTCTCAAGCTCACAATCCTTCAGTCTTCTGACTCCTAAATTTTGCAATTACCGTTGCGTGCCAACATGCCCCACTGTATTGTATTGATGAGTCTTTTTAATTTTTCCTTCTGCGATTCTTCGCTTTGGCTTTTCTTTAAATATTGCAAACCACAGCCCCTTTTACATACTAAGAAAGGAAACAATATGTTGAGGACGGTGGCAAACATACATTTCAAATGCTTGTAGACATGAAGATAAAGACATTTTATTTTTATTTTTTAATTTTTGGTCCAGTGGTGGGCCTGAACTCTGGGCCTGGGCACTGTCCCTCAGCTCTTCAGCTCAAGGCTAGTGCTCTACCACTTGAGCCACAGCGCCACTTCTGGTTTTTTTCTTTTTGCTTATGTGGTGCTGAGGACTCGAACCCAGGGCCTCATGCATGCAAGGCAAGTGCTCTATCACTGAGCCACCTTCCCAGCCCCAAGATAAAGACATTTAAAAAAAAAAAAAAAACTTAGAGCACAGTTTTCTTGAAGCCTAAATTCAAACCTAGAGCTTGTGTGTATGAGTGTGTGTGTGTGCTTGCATATGAGCACATGCCAGCACTGATGCTTGAACTTAAGGCTTGGGCAGTGTCCCTCAGCATTTTCTCTCAAGGCTGCCCCTTGAACACTTCCGGCTTTTTGGTGGTTAATTGGAGATGAGTCCAATGGCCCTTTCTCTTTGGGCTGGCTTTCAACCCTGGTGCTCAGATCTCAGCCTTCTGAGTATGTAGAATTACAGATATGAGTAGAACTCTTTCACTGTCTAAAGTCACCTTTCAGGGGTGGGTGACTGAAAAGAGAATGCCAGAAGTGTTTGTATTCCTATTTGCTGTCAGAATTTTTTTTTTGTCTGATTTGGTCAGAATGTGGTTTATGTTAAGTGCATTGCTTAATATGATTTATGTCTGAGACCTCAATGGGCATTACATAAATATCATCCTTAGAATTCATGGTTATGTTTGTAAAGCAGATAGGTTCTTGAGTGAAACGCAATAGCTAGCTCTTCAGTGTGGACAAATGAAATAGAAGTGATCATGTTTAGAATTCTGTTTCATTGGCAGCACAGAGTTAAAAGACTAGTTGACTATGTAGTTCTGCAATAAGGTGCAAGATAAACAAGATGACTTGTTTATGATATATAATCATTCTCTTGAATGATTATATATCAACAGAGAGTTCCTCTCTGTTCCTTTCAACCACTCTTCTGTGCATTTCTGTGTTTGATTGCCTTTGGTAGAAAATTCATATAAGTGTGAATAATATAGTATTTGTTCATTCTATGACTGGCTTATTTCACTTAGCATGTCCTCAAGAGTAATCCATGCAACAGGCACGAGTGGCTCATGTTGTAATTCTAGCTACTCAAGAGGCTGAGACCAAAACAAAAAAGTCACCCATATTGTAGCATATATCACAATTTCCCTTATTTTTGTTTTTTTCTTTTTTTTTTTTGGTCGGTTGTGGGGCCTGAACTCTGGGCCTGGGCACTGTCCCTCAGCTCTTCAGCTCAAGACTAAAGCTCTACCACTAGAGCCATAGCGCCACTTCCTGCTTTTTCTTATGTGGTGCTGAGGAATCGAACCCAGGCCCTTATGCATGCAAGGCAAGCACTCTACCACTGAGCTACCTTCTCAGCCCCCTTATTTCTGTTTTAATAGTACTTAGAGTCGGGCTGGGAAGGTGGCTCAGTGGTGGAGCGCTTGCCTTGCGTGCTTGAGGCCCTGAGTTTGATTCCTCAGCACCACATAAAACAAAAAAAAGAAAAAAAAAAAGGAAGTGGTGCTGTGGCTCAAGTTGATAGAGCGCCAGCCTTGAACTGAAGAGCTGAGGGACAGCGCCCAAGCCCAGAGTTCAGGTCCCACAACCGGACCCCCCCAAAAAAATAATAGTACTTAGATTGGAACTCAGGGCATAGAGCTTGTTAAGAAGGCACTTTACCACTTGAACCACATATGACTGGCTTATTACTATTATTATTATTTTGGGTCCGGTCGTGGGGCCTGAACTCTCGGCCTGGGCTCTGTCCCTCAGCTCTTCAGCTCAAGGCTAGCACTCTACCACTTGAGCCACAGTGTCACTTCCGGCTTTTTTCTTTTTGCTTATGTGGTGCTGAGGTATTGAACCCAGGGCCTCATGCATGCAAGGCAAGCGCTCCGCCACTGAGCCACCTTCCCAGCCCATGGCTTATTATTTTTATTTATCTTTTTCTGTTGGTACTGGAGCTTGAACTTAGGGCCTTGCATTCTCCCTTCCTTAGCTTTTTTGCTCAAGGCTGGTGCTCTACTACTTGAACTATACCCCCACTTCCTGCATTTTGCCAGTCAATTGGAGCTAAGTCTCCCAAATTTTCCTGCCTCAGCTGGCTTCTAATCAAGATTCTCTGGTCTCTGCCTCTCAATCTCCTGAGTAGCTAGGCTCAACCCATTTCCTCATTTTGGGAGGTACTGGGGATCAAACTTAGGACCTCACTAATGTTAAGATTACCATTGTGCCATGTCTCCCTGCCCTAATTTCCACTTTCTTTTTGTGCCAGTCCAGGGGCATGAAGTCAGGGCCTAGGTTATGTCCCAGAGCTTTTGTGCTGAAGGCTAGTGCTCTAGCCCTTGAGCCACAGCTCCACTTCTGACTTTCTGGTGGTTAATTGGAGATAAGAATCTCATGGGGGCTGGGAAGGTGGCTCAGTGGTAGAGTGTTTGCCTTGCATGCATGAGGCTCTGGGTTTGATTCCTCAGCACCACATAAGCAGAAAAAAAAAAAAAAAAGCCAGAAGTAGCGCTGTGGCTCAAGTGGTAGAGTGCTAGCCTTGAGCTGAACTGCTTAGGGACAACGCCCAGGCCCAGAGTTCAGGCCCCACGAACGGACCCAAAAAAAAAAAAAAGAATCTCATGGTCTTTCCTGCCTAGGGTGGCTGTGAACCACCATCCTCAGATATTAGCCTCTGGAGTAGCTAGGATTACAGGTGTAAACCACCAGCTCCCTGCTAATTTCCACATCTTCTTTATCCATCCATTTATTTGTGTATGGACTCCTGGGTTTTTTCTACCTCTTGACTGTTGTGAATACTGCTACTGAATGTTGGTGTATATCCTTTGCTTTTCACTTGTGTTTTTTTTTTTTTTTTTTCCCTCAGTCCTGGGGCTTGAACTCTGGACCTGGGCACTGTCCTTGAGCTCCTTTGTTCAAGGCTAGCACTCTTCCACTTTAGCCGCAGTGCCACTTCTGGCATTTTCTGTGATTAA
Source organism: Dipodomys spectabilis (assembly GCF_019054845.1). NCBI lineage: Eukaryota > Metazoa > Chordata > Mammalia > Rodentia > Heteromyidae > Dipodomys > Dipodomys spectabilis. Next base: position 10,865,527 of record NW_024870681.1, read on the forward strand.
TTGGAGATAAGAGTCTCCAACCAATGCTCGACTTTATAAATACATATTTTAAATTAAAAGCACAAGGAGCCAGGCGTGAGCCACCTGTGTCCAGTTTTATAAATACATATTTAAATTAAAAGCACAGTGATTGGGGCTGGGAAGGTGGCTCAATGGTAGAGCGCTTGCCTTGCATGCATGAGGCCCTGGGTTCAATTCCTCAGCATTACATAAGAAAAAAGAAAAAAGCCAGAAGTGGCGCTGTGACTCAAGTGGTAGAGCGCTAGCCTTGAGCTGAAGAGCTGAGGGACAGCGCCCAGGCCCAGAGTTCAGGCCCCACAACAGGACCCAAAATAAATAAATAAATACATACATACATAAATAAAAATAAAAAATAAAAGCACAGAGAACTGGCACTGGTGGCTCATGCCTGTAATCCTAGCTACTCAGGAGGCTGAGATCTGAGGATTGTGGTTTCAAGCCAGGTGGGAAAGGAACATCTTTGAGATTTATCTCCAGTTAATCACCGAAAGAGCCTGAAGTGGCTCTGTGGCTCAAGTGGTAGAGTGCTAGTTTTGAGGAAAAGGAGCTCAGGGACATTACCTACGGCCAGAGTTCAAGTCCCAGGACTGGCAAAAAAAACATAAACAAAATTTATTTAGAGCCTTCAATTCCAGAACTTAGGAGTGGATGTATGAGGACCACAAGTTTGAGGTCAATCTGTGTTACATAGTAAAATCATATTCAATTCAGGCCAGGCGCCAGTGACTCACACCTGTACTCCTAGCTACTCAGGAGGCTGAGCCTGAGGATCGAGGTTCAAAGCCAGGCCATGCAGGAAAGATTGTGAGACTTTTATCTTCAATAAACCACCAGAAAACTAGAAGTGGCACTGTGGCTTAAGTTGTAGAGCGCTCACCTTGAGCTCAAGAGCTCAGGGACAGTGCCCAAGCCCCAGAGTTCAAGCTCCACGACTGACAGAAAAAAAAAAAAAAATCAGGGAAGAGTAAGGTGAATGGATGAATAGAGGGGGTGAAAAAAGGTGACTATAGTCAACATATTTTATATGTATATATGAAAATAGAATAATGGCTGGGCACCGTTTGCTCATTCCTATAATCCTAGCTACTCAGGAGGCTAAGATCACAGTTCAAAGCCAGCCCCAGCAGGAAAAGTTCATGAGGGCTGGGAAGGTTGCTCAGTGGTAGAGTGCTTGCCTTGCATGCATGAGGCCCTGGGTTCGATTCCTCAGCACCACATAAGCAAAAAAAGGTGGAAGTGGTGCTGTGGCTCAAGTGGTAGAGTGCTAGCCTTGAGCTGAAGAGCTGAGGGACAGCGCCCAGCCCAGAGTTCAGGCCCCATGACAAGAATAAATGAATGAATGAATGAAAATAGAATAATGAAACTTGTTGAAATTATTTTACAAAGGGGGGAGAGTGATAAGATAGAAGGGTGAGATAGATGTACATTGTATGTGTGTATAGAAATATCACAGTGAGGAGCTGGGAATGTAGCTCAGTGGTAGATTGCTTGCCTAGCATGCATGAAGCCCTGGGTTTAATTCCTCAGTACATTGTTAGTGAAATAAGCTCCCTTCCCATAGCTTGCTTAGTCAACTCCTTCCCTTCTCCACAGCTTAGCATGCTCCCTTCCTAGGCAACACTAGGCGCACTTAGTAAAGGCAGTAAATAATTAACTTCCAACCCCCTTTACCTTGGGATGGCACTTCTCTGGGGCAGCTACCAACCATATAAGGCAACAAAAGCCCCTTAAAGAGTGACCTTCAGGTCTGGGCAACTGCTGAACCCTTATCTACTACTTGGATAGCAGCCATAAATCCTAGTCCGCCATGATGAAGCCCCTGGCCTATACCGGGGTCTGTGCCTCCTAGCCCCTTCTAGCCCCTCCTAAGCCTCCTAGGTTATATAGATCACCTCAGACAATAGCCGGTGCTGCTTCTCCCCTTCTCCCTTCTCTGTTGTGAAAAGGAGTCTTGCTGGCCCCCTTTCCTGGCAATAAACCTCTCTTTGTTCTCTGTACCTGGATGGCTGCGTGATCTCTGGCAAAGTCTAATAATCTTTCACACATAAACAGAAAAATCTGTGGCTCAAGTGATAGAGTGCTATCCTTGAGCAAAAGAAGCTCAGAGACAGTGCCCAGGCCCTGAGTTCAAGCCCCAGGACTGGCAAAACAAAAAATAAAATAAAAAAATAAAATCACAACCTAAAAAAAAAGAACATCCTCTGGGCTGGAATGTAGCTTAGTGGTAGAGTACTTCCCTAGCATGCATGAGGTCCTGGGTTCGATTCCATAGTATCACATAAACAAAAAATAAAATAGAACTTAAAAAAAAGAAATTGCGCCGGGCGCCGGTGGCTCACGCCTGTAATCCTAGCTACTCAGGAGGCTGAGATCTGAGAATCGCGGTTCAAAGCCAGCCCGGGCAGGAAAGACTGTGAGACTCCTATCTCCAATAAACCACTAGAAAACCGGAAGTGGCGCTGTAGCTCAAGTGGTAGAGCACTCGCCTTGAGCTGAAGAGCTGAGGGACAGCGCCCAGGCCCAGAGTTCAAGCCCCATGACCGACAAAAAAAAAAAAGAAATTGCATAAATACAATGGACTTTTACACAGTCATTAGAAAGGATAAAATAATGACATTTGCAGGGAAATGGATGGATCTAGAACAAATCATGTTGAGCAAGGTAAGCCAAGATCAGAGAGACAAACAGCACATGTTCTCCTTGATAGGCATATGTTAAAATTAAAATACAGGTAGATACTGGGGCTGGGAAGGTGGCTCAGTGGTAGAATGCCTGCCTTTCATACATGAGGCCCTGGGTTCGATTCCTCAACACTACATCAGCACAAAAAGCCAGAAGTGGCGCTGTGGCTCAATGATAGAATGCTAGCCTTGAGCTGAAGAGCTCAGAGACAGCGCCCGGGCCCAGAGTTCAGGCCTCACCACTGGCAAAAAAAAAAAAAAAAAAATACAATGAGATATGACAAAGTAAACATGACTCAAGTTACCCATACACAGTGAGACCAAAAGAGAATAGTCTCAGGAGAAAAGCACTAAATTGCAATACCCAAGCACCTCTTCATTTGTATATAAAATAATAGGCATGCTGAAAAGGACCCCGAAGATAAGGAAACAAATGACCTCTTTTTTTTTTTTTTTTGTCGGTCATGGGGCTTGAACTCTGGGCCTGGGCGCTGTCCCTCAGCTCTTCAGCTCAAGGCAAGCGCTCTACCACTTGAGCTACAGCACCACTTCCGGTTTTCTGGTGGTTTATTGGAGATAGGAGTCTCACGGTCTCTCCTGCCCCGGCTGGCTTTGAACCCCAATCCTCAGATCTCAGCCTCCTGAGTAGCTAGGATTACAGGTGTGAGCCACCAGCACCCGGCTTTTTTTTTTTTTTTTTTAACAAATGACCACTTTTAATTTGTCCTTTCATTTTTAAATGACACTGTATTTTGTACTCTTTACCTCATATATGGTGCATACACGTGCATATCTGAGGGAAGGTGGAAGCAAAACACAGAATCAGTGGAAAGAGGGTGAAAAAATACAACAGACAGGCTCATCAGCTGCACTAGACATTGATGAGAGTGAGCTAAGCAACTCAAGGGAAGTGATGGGAGGCAGGGAATAAGAAAGGGAATGACTGATAGTACGTAAAAGAAAAGAACTATACATGTCACCTGATTTGTAAAAAAAAATAGTTTTATTATTAAAGGTTATAGACTTCATAAAATAATGATGAATATCATTCTGAAGATTAAAAGGTGTGACTTTTAAAAAAGGAAATGTCACAATAAAACTACCTTTGTACCATTAGTTATGCTAAAATTTTTTACTCTTTTTTAATATTATACTCTCGTGAGTCCTAGGGCTAAGGATAGGGTTCGACTTAGGGATATAGTAAGGATTAGAGGTAATGTTAGGGTTAAGGATAGGCATATGTTTAGGGTAGTGTTTGGGTTAAGGCTAAGGGTAGTGTTAGGAGAAGGGGTGGAGTTTAATTATTTTAATTTTAGAAAGTAGGGCTGGGATATATCTCAATGGTAAAGCGCTTACCTACCAAATGCAATGTCCTGGGTTCAATCTGCAATACAAAAAAAAAAAAAGACAAAAACAATAATAATGCAGTTAAAAAGAAATAAGCTGAGTGCTGGTGGCTCATGCCTGTAATCCTAGCTACTCAGGAGGCTGAGATATGGGGATGATCGTTCAAAGCCAGCCCTAGCAGAAAAGTCCTCTGAATTCAAGACTCAAAACTGGCAAATAGGGCTGGGAAGGTAGAGTGCTTGCCTTTCATGCATGAGGCCCTGGGTTCAATTCCTCAAGACCATATAAGCAGAAAAAGCCAGAAGTGGTGCTATGGCTCAAGTGGTAGAGTACTAGCTCAAAGCCTTGAGCTGAAGAGCTGAGGGACAGTGCCCAGGCCCAGAGTTCAGGCCCCACGACCGGCAAAACAAAAACAAAAAACTGGCACATAAATTAAATGAAGGAGTAGAGAAATTTTTAAAATTTGCCAGTGCTGGGGATGAGACCCAGGGTCTTAAACTTGGCACTGTACCACTGACCTGCATCCCTGGCTTCCTTTCTTTTTTTTTCTTCTTCAGTGTCACAAATTGAACTTGGCCTTGCATTACTAGCTATGCACTCTACTAACAGCCCCTTTTATGTCTGAGCCCAGCTTATGCCACCATTCTCCTACTTGTGCTTCCCCAGTAGCTGAGATAATAGACATAACCACTGTGCCTAGCCATTGGTTGAGATGGAGACTCACAAACTTATTGTTGCTGGGCTGGCCTAGAATCTTGATTCTCTCACTCTTTGCCTCCCAAGTAGGATTATAGGCTTCAACCACCATGCCCAGCCTATTATTCCCCTTGAGATAGTGTCTTGCTATAATTGGCTTACAATGGCATCAGAATCATGATATACCTGCCTCAGCCTCCTGAGTGTTGAGATTAGAGGCATGTGCCACCACATCTGCACATTTTTCTTAACCTGCTTGACCTGACAGTAAAATATAGAATGTAGTCAACCTTGTGTCCTAAGACAGATTATCTGCCCTACATTGTCTACAGATACATTAATAGGCCAGTAACTGAAATTCTTAAGAAATATTGATATTGAGCCTTATGAAATTTATAGATCTATTATTAAAGACTCTGCTATTAGTTTAATGACTGTTGTGTACAAAATATGCCAAAATTTTTTGTACATATGTGAAAATGGAACTGGGTAACTTGAGGGGATGAGTGAGATTGAGATAAATGTGTGTGGGGGAAAGTGATGGATGGGGTGATCAAGATGCAGTGTACTCATAAATTGACAGGTTGAATTGAAATTCCTTTGTACAACTATTTAAAGGTAAAAAAATAAACTAAAAACTTAAGATATGGCTAGTCAAAAATCATAAGCCAAGTGCTGATGGCACCCATCTGTAATCCTAGCTACTCAAGAGGTTGATATCTGGAATATATTGGTTTTTTTTCTTCTGCTAGTGTGGGCAGAAGAGTTCACTAGACACCATCTCCAAAATAACCAGCAAAATTTAGGGGTGTAGGCATGATCCAAGTGGTAAAGCAGCAGCCTAGGAAGTGAGAGGTCCTAACTTCAAACTCTTGTACCACTAAAAAAAGAGAACTAAAAATCTGAATCTGAAGTTGGAGATTTGAGAATTATTTGGTGGTAGTACTATAGTTCATACATACCGCCTTTGTTTCTTACATAAGTAGTTCTTACCACAATTCAAAATGTCTTAGCATGGCTTTCATCATAGCTCTAATTGTAGAGTCCTTGCCTTAGCAAGCTTGAGGTCCTGTTTTTAATCCCTATTACTGAAGGGGGTTGGGGGGAACGTGAATAATATCAATATTCACACACAAAAGTCAATATTTTGTTGGGCATTGGTGGCTCATGCTTGTAATCCTAGCTACTAAGGGGGCTGAGATCTGAGGATCAGGGTTCAAAGCCAGCCTGGGAAGGAAAGTCTGTGAGACTTTTTTGTCAGTCGTGGGGCTTGAACTCTGTCCTAGGTGCTGTCCCTCAGCTCTTCAGCTCAAGGCAAGCGCTCTACCACTTGAGCTACAGCGCCACTTCCGGTTTTCTGGTGGTTTATTGGAGATAGGAGTCTCACAGTCTCTCCTGCCCCGGCTGGCTTTGAACCGAGATCCTCAGATCTCAGCCTCCTGAGTAGCTAGGATTACAGGAGTGAGCCACCAGCACTCGGCTATATGAGACTCTTATCTTCAATAAATTGCTAGAAAACTGGAAGTGGTGCTGTGGCTCAAGTGGTAGAGTGTTTAGACTTGAGCTGAAGAGCTGAGGGACAGTGCCTAGGCCCAGAGTTCAAGCCCCACAACTGACCAAAAAAAAAAAAAAAACCCTCAATATTTTACTTATAGATTATGTGCATGTGTATGGGAGTATACGTACGTATATGTTTGTGTACATTTGTGCATACACGCTGGAGATATAGCTCAGAGGTAGAACACTTGCCTAGCATATATGAAGCCCAAGGTTGAATCCATAGCACAAGGGGAAAAAAAAGGGAAAAAATGGAACAATCAGACTTGAGGGATATTTCTTTTTGGGGGGGGGGGGTACTGGTTGTGGGGCCTGAACTCTGGGCCTGGGCGTTGTCCCTCAGCTCTTCATCTCAAGGCTAGCACTCTACCACTTGAGCCACAGCGCCACTTGTGGCTTTTTTTCTTTTTGCTTATGTGGTGCTGGGGAATCAAACTCAGGGCCTCATGCATGCAAGGCAAGTGCTCGACCACTGAGCCACCTTCCCAGCCTGAGGAATATTTCTTTAGAACACAGAATCTCCTCTTCATCTCATTTCATTCCCTGTCTCAAATACCTCTGTGTTCTCAGATGTTTGTCCATCTTTAGCAAGATTTTTCTTAAAAACAACATAATGTCTTCCTACTTAAAAGATGTAATATTCTGGCACACTGAATTTGCAGAGGAGAAAATACCAGAAAAGTTGTTCCATAAAATAAAATGACTGGGGAAGTAGGGTGGTTCTAATATGATCTTGGAGAGATAATGGAAGACTATTGTTGAATATGGAAACTAAATTACAGGGAGGACAGAAAGAGAGTTGAGCCGGGCGCCGGTGGCTCACGCCTGTAATCCTAGCTACTCAGGAGGCTGAGATCTGAGAATCGAGGTTCAAAGCCAGCCCGGGCAGAAAAGACCGTGAGACTCCTATCTCCAATAAACCACTAGAAAACCGGAAGTGGCGCTGTAGCTCAAGTGGTAGAGCGCTTGCCTTGAGCTGAAGAGCTGAGGGACAGCGCCCAGGCCCAGAGTTCAAGCCCCATGACCGACAAAAAGAAAAAACAAAAAAAGAAAGAGAGTTGAAAGGAATGATATTATCTATTGTATGAATATAGAGCAGGTAAATTATTAACTGACATCTGGGACACAAAGAGGCTCAGAGACAGCATCCAGGCCAAGTACAAGCCCCACAACTGACAGAAAAAATTATACTATATATATAATTTATACATGGATAGATAGATAGGTGCTGTTAACTAATGTCTGTAATCGTAGCTACTCAGTAGACTGAGATCTGAGGAATGTGGTTCAAAGCCAGTTGGAGCAGGAAAGCCTATGAGACTCTCCAATTAACCACAAAAAAACAAAAACAAAAAAAAACTAGAGTTGCACTAGGGCACAGGTGGCTCACACCCGGCCTAGCTTGAGTCACAATTCCACTTCTGGCTGTTTACTTATTTTTGTGCTTAATTGGTGATAAAAGTCCAACTTTGGACGGCTATCCTCAGATGTCAGCCTCCACAATAGATAGGATTAGAGGCGAGAGCTACCATGCCCAGCTTGTTTAGCGCGTATGTGCGCCCGGTGTGTGTGTGTGTGTGTGTGTGTGTGTGTGTGTGTGTGTGTGTGTGTGTGTGTGTGTGTGTACCATGCCCAGCTTGTTTAGCGCGTGTGTGTGTGTGTGTGTGTGTGTGTGTCTGTGTGTGTGTGTACCATGCCCAGCTTGTTTAGCGCGTATGTGCGCCCGGGTGTGTGTGTGTGTGTGTGTGTGTGTGTGTGTGTGTGTGTGTGTGTGTGTGTGTGTGTGTGTGTGTGTGTGTGTGTGTGTGTGTGTGTGTGTGTGTGTGTGTGTGTGTGTGTGTGTGTGTGTCTCCCGGTCCTGGGGCTTCAACAGCTGTAACTGACTTCTTTTGCTGAAGCCAAGCATTCTACCACTTTGAGCCACAGAGCCACTTCCGGTTTTCTGGTAGTTAATTGGAGATCGTCACCCGGACTTTCCTGCCCCTGGTGGCTTCCAAACTGTGATCTCAGCCTCCAGCGTAGCTAGGATTACAGGCATGAACGCACTTCTTTGTTTAGCTTTTAATCTGTAGCGATCTTTATCACCTTTCAGTTTTATTTCAAGGCGTCACCATGCCTGCTAGGAAAAGGTTGCTGCTTGAGACCAGTAGAGGGGGCGTGGAATATGTAAATAAGCGCAGTGACTGATGGTCATTTGTATAATAAGACTATATTTCCTTGGTTTTAGCATATTCCGATATAAAGTGTGTTGGCATATAGTTGATTATAGGGTGACCCTCTTCTTAGTTCTAGAACTGTAGAAGTAAATACACCGCTGGAAAAAGTAACCCCATCTTTAAAGTCGTTTGAATCTGATGGTGAGGTACCAGGCTAAGCATTCCAACTCATACTTACCTGGCAGGGGAGATACCATGATCACGAAGGTGGTTTTCCCAGGGCGAGGCTTATCCATTGCACTCCGGATGTGCTGACCCCTGCGATTTCCCCAAATGTGGGAAACTCGACTGCATAATTTGTGGTAGTGGGGGACTGCGTTCGCGCTCTCCCCTGGTTTTCTTCGTTAAACAAAAGAAATAAGGGTTTTTGATTATGCCTTTTTGGCCTGTCAGTCTATAAGAGCTAGCTTGTCGGTTATTAATGCTAAGGTATTTTTAAGCTTTTTTTGCGTTTTTTCAGTAACTTTAGCCGTGAAAATGTTGTGCAGATCTCTTAGGATTACATGAGCCTTTTAGTACTTTTTTTTTTTTTTTTTTTTTTTTTTTTTTGACAGTCTTGGGGCTTGTAGTCAGAGATTGGGCACTGTCCTTGAGCTTTTTTGCTCAAGCCTAGAGCTCTACCACTTGAGCCACCACACCACTTCTGGCCTTTTCTGTTTATGTGGTGCTGAGGAATTGAACCCAGGGCTTCATGCATGCAGGTAAGCACTCTACCACCAAGCCATATTCCCAGCCCTAGTACATTTCTTATGAAGCACTGTTGTCTTGGCCTTTGTTTCCCCTTGCTATCCCTTCCCACCCCTCCTTCCCATTCTACACAATAAATTAGTTAGCATATTTGCTTGGGTTTCTTGGCTATTTTATTCTTCAAGAACCTTCCTCTTTACTTTAAACTACATTCTTGGTCTTCTGATTTTATTTTGTTTTGTTTTGTTTTTTTTTGTCAGTCCTGGGGCCTGAACTCTGGGCCTGAGCACTGTCCCTCAGCTCTTCAGCTCAAGGCTAGCGCACTACCACGAGCCAAAGCGCCACTTCCAGCTTCTTCTGCTTACGTGGTGCTGAGGAATCGAACCCAGGGCCTCATGCGTGCAAGGCAAGCACTCTATTGGTCTTCTGATTTTAAAGTGCTTTTCAGACTTTATGGAGTATGTGAGTTATTTCAGGATTTAGGTAATCCAGGATAATGCACCGCCCTGTAAAAAATATCACTGGGATCAGGATGTAGCTATTTTGGGTGGGTTATTGCACCTTCGAAAGCAACAAAAACCCCGGCCGGGTGCCGGTGGCTCACGCCTATAATCCTAGCTACTCAGGAGGCTGAGATCTGAGGATCTCGGTTCAAAGCTAGCCTGGGCAGGAGAGACCATGAGACTCCTATCTCCAATAAACCACTAGAAAACCGGAAGTGGCGCTGTAGCTCAAGTGGTAGAGCGCTTGCCTTGAGCTGAAGAGCTGAGGGACAGCACACAGGCCCAGAGTTCAAGCCCCACAACCAAGCCCCACAACCGCCAAAAAAGAAAAGAAAAGAAAGCAACAAAAACCTTACTTGTCAACAGATTTTGACTTTAACAAGAGTGGCATGATGTACATAGATGAGCTCAGGGTCTTCTGGTCTTATTTACACTATATGCATTTCTGTGCCCAGGCCCAGAGTTCAAGCCTCACAATCGACAAAAAAAAAAACCTTGGGCTGGGAAGGTGGCTCAGTGGTAGAGCACTTGCCTTGCATGCATGAGGCCCTGGATTCGATTCCTCAGCACCACATAAGCAAAAAGAAAAAAAGTCAGAAGTGGACTGTGGCTCCAGTGGTAGAGCACTAGCCTTGAGCTGAAGAGCTGTGGGACAGTGCCCAGGCCCAGAGTTCAGGCCCCACGACCGGAACCAAAAAAAAATTTAAGAAGCTGGGTATCAGTGGCTAATGCCAATAATCCTAGTTACTCAGGAGGCTAAGAGCTGAGGATCGTGGTTCAAAGCCATTTTGGGCAGGAAAGTCAGTGAGACTTATCTCCAATTAACCACCAGAAAATCAGAAGTGGCACTGTGGCTTAAGTGGTAGAGTGGTTGCCTTGGACTGAAGAGCTCAAGGACAGTACCCAGGCTGAGAATTCAAGTCCCACAACCAACCAAAAAAGAAAAAGGAAAGAGAGAAGAAAAATATTACTAGATAGATTGCACAAAAAATAGCCCTATAATAGATTGAGGTGCCTAGAATCTGAGGGTGAGATTCCAAGCAACAATTTCAAGCAGTAAGTAACGTCTTACGTGCTGTGCTTTTTTTTCTTTTCTTTTTTTTGTCGGTTGTGGGGCCTGAACTCTGGGCCTGGGTGCTGTCCCTCAGTTCTTCAGCTCAAAGCTAGCGCTCTACCACTTGAGCCACAGCACCACTTCCGGCTTTTTCTGCTTCTGTGGTGCTGAGGAATCGAACCCAGGGCTTCATGCAAGCAAGGCAGACACTCTACCACTGAGCCACCTTCCTAGCCCCTGTGGTGTGCTTTTTATATTAGAAATTTTCTCTGAGCCAGGCACCAGTGGCTCATGCCTGTAATCCTAGCTACTCAGGAGGCTGAGATATGAGGATCACGGTTCAAAGCCAGCTAGGGCAGGAAAGTCTGTGAGACTGAAAATGGCAAGTGGCTTTGTGGCCCAAGCAGTAGAGCACTCGCCTTGAGCTGAAGAGTACTGAGACAGCGCCCAAGCCCAGAGTTCAAGCCCCATGACTAAGCAAGCAAGCAAGAAATTTTCTCTGTGACTGATAGTTCCCACACACACACACCCATACCCCTAGTCTGATACTAGAACACAAACTTGGTACCTGATGCTTTTGCTCACTGGCTAGCACTCTACCAACCGAGCCACACCTCCAACCCTTAAAGACCCATTTGTTTTGTTTTGTTTGTTGTCGGTCTGGGCCTGGGCACTGTCCCTCAGCTCTTCAGCTCAAGGCTAGTGCTCTACCACTTGAGTCACAGCATCACTTCTGGCTTTTTTCTGCTATGTGGTGCTGAGGAATCGAACCCAGGGCCTCAGGCATGCAATGCATGCGCTCTACCACTGAGCCACATTCCCAGCTCCAAGGGCCATTGTTGTATGTTGTGGTTTAAGAGAAAGTTCCTAGTGCTCTGTGTGTGTGTGTGTGTGTTTACCCATACTTACCTATGTACCAACACGGTGGCTTAAATTCAGGGCCTCATGCTCACACTTGGCTTTTTTTTTTTTTTTACCCAAAGGCTGCCCCTCGATTATTTGAGTTACTCCTAACTTTCTGACTTTTGCTGGTTAATTGGAGACATATCTCATGATTTTTTTCTACCCAGGGTAGCTTCAAACTATGATCCTCAGATCCCACCCTTATGAGTAGTTAGGAGGCATGATATTTGTGATGTTTTGGGTCCATGGTTTTTTGCCTCTCTTTTCCTCCATTTCTGCCTCATGATCTCTTTCTCTCCTCTCTCTCTCTCTCTCTCTCTGACCTCTGTCCTCTCTCCCCTGTCTCCTCTCCCCTGTCTCAGCAGTGCCACTATGTAGCTCAGGATGACCTTGATTGCCATCCTTCTGCTCCCTGTTAGTGGGATTTACATGTTGGGCTGCTGTGTTAATAAACCTGAAGGAGCACAGATGAAGGAGAATGGGAGGCTACTGTAATCTTCTAGACATGTGAGAGATTTGTACAGAGAGGTAACATTGTGAGGTAGTTAAGAAGGGACCAGGAGGTGGCGCTGTGGCTCAAATGGTAGAGTGCTTGCCTTGATCTGCAAGTGCTCAGGGACAATGCCCCAGCCAAGTTCAAGCTCCATGACCGACCCAAAAAAAAGAAAAAATTTAAAAAAAATTGGAAGTGACGCTGTAGCTCAAGTGGTAGAGTGCTAGCCTTGAGCTGAAGAGCGCAGGGACAGCGCCCAGGCCCAGAGTTCAGGCCCCACGACCGACAAAAAAAAAAAAAAAAGGGACCAAATTTTATTTGGGATGGATAGATAGATAGATAGATCGATCGATCAGTCCTGAGACTTGAACTCAGGGCCTGAGCACTGTCCCTAGCCTCATCTTGCTTGAGGCTAGCACTCTACCACTGGAACCACCGGCTTCACTTCTACCTCTTTGGTGTGTATGTGCTCATCCTGAAGCTAGGTCAGGTGCCCCAGTGCACCTCCAGTTTTTTGTAGTTAATTGGAGAGTCTCATGAACTTTCCTGCCCCAGCTGGCTTTGAACCACAATCCTCATATCTCAGTCTCCTGAGTAGCTACGAGTATAGACATTAGCTACCAGCACCCAGCTTTGGAATACACACACACACACACACACACACACACAATTTTTTTTGTCAGTTGTGGGGCTTGAAATTGACCTAGGTGCTGTCCCTTGTGCTCTACTACTTGAGTAATGACATGACTTCTGGTTTTTGAGTGGTTAATTGGGGATAAGAGTCTCATGGGGACTTTTCTGCTTGGGTTGGCTTTGAACCACGATCCTCAGATCTTAGCCTCCTGAGTAGCTAGGATTACAGGCATGAGCCACCAGCACCGGCAGGAAAAAGAAAAATGTGTGTGTGTGGGGGGGGGGGTGTCGTGGGGCTTGAACTCTGGGCCTGGGTGCTGTCCCTTAGTTCTTCAGCTCAAGGCAAGTGCTCTACCAGCTGGCTTTGCATGCATGAGGCCCTGGGTTCGATTTCTCAGCACTACATAAGCAGAAAAAAAGCCAGAAGTTATGCTGAGGCTCAATTGGTAGAGAGCTAGCCTTGATCTGAAGAGCAGAGGGACAGTGCCTAGGCCCAGAGTTCAAGCCCCATGACTGACCAAAAAAGAAAAGTCTCATGGACTTTCCTGTTCCAGCTGGCTTTGAACCACAGTCCTCAGATTTCAGCTTCTTGAGTAGCTAGGATTACAAGCGTGAGCCACTGGTGCCCAGCAAGAATATATTTTTAGGAAAAAATTCTTGCCGAGGGTTGTGTGTGGGATATGAGAAGAAAGAAAGTAGAAAAGAGTTATTAACTTCCTAGTCTGCAGGCTGAGATCTGGGGATCATAGTTTAAAGCAGCCTGGGGAGACAAATACCTGAGGCTCAGATTCAATTAGTTAACAAAAACAAGGAAGTGGACCTGTGGCTCAAGTGGTAGAGCCTCAACATTGAGTGAAAAAGTCATGCAAGAGCTAGAGGCCTGAGTTCAAGTCCCTGTGCTGGGGCACGAGCACACACACACACACACACACACACACACACACACACACACACACACACACATCTTTTCTTGGAGATGAGGGTATAGCTCAGTAGCAGAGTGGCAGTCATGATGTGCAGGCCCTGTTTGCTTTCATTCTCACTGAAGAATTAAACTTGCTTATTTAGAATAGTTAGTATTGAGAATGAGCCACTTGGGCAGTAGCATCCTTCCTCAAGAATAATTACAAGTAAGGTATGGTAATTAGGAAATCTGAGCTGAGATGAGAGTTAAGGAAAACAAAGTTCCAGTAAGGATTTTTCACTTTAATTTGGCTTCCTTCCCATAGACTCTGAGTTTCTTTGGAACCAGAAATAGACCCTTATACCTTTTTATCCCTAGCATTAAGACTGCAGCAAATACTTGTTGAATTAATAAGTGAATAAATGAATGAATTGGCGAAATGGGCTAATCTGAGCACTTTGGGGTTTTATTTAACTAGTAGGGTCAGTCTCAATTCCATAACACTTGAAAGGTAACCTTTCTGTGCCTGTTTTTCAAGGTCTGTAAAGTTGGCATCAGTAGCTCATGAATGTAATCCTAGCTACTGAGGAGGCTGAGATCTGAGGATTTGGGCCTAATGCCAGCCCAGGCAGGAAAAGTCCTTGAGATGATTATTTCCAATTACCCAAAAAGGTGAAAAATGGAACTGTAGCTCAAATTAGAGCACTGAGCTAGTTTTGAACTGCAATCCTCAGATTTCAGCTTCCTGACTAGCTAGGATTACAGGCTCAAGTCATTGGCTCCTAGGTTAAACTGGTCTTTTATGTAAAAGACTTAGGAAAACCTCATTGCTACTCCTTACTCTTTTTTTTTTTTTTTTTTTGATGCTTGTGGGCTAGAAACTTGAGACCTGGGAGTTGTCCTTGAGCTCTTTTGCTCAAAGCAAGCAAGCACTCTTACCATTTTGACCCATAGCAGCCACGTCCAGTTTTCTGGTGGATTATTGGAGGTAAGAGTCTCACAGAATTCTCTGCCTGTGCTGGTTTTGAACCGTAATCTCAGATCTCAGCCTCCTGAGTAGCTGGCATTATAGGCATTATAAGCTAGGATTATAGTCATCAGCTCTCAGCTCATTTTTACTTGTTTGTTGTTATTCTTACATGATTCACACTTGAAAACTACACTTTTATTTTTATGCCTATTAAAGAAAATGTAATCCATTTCTGTTGTTCAGCAAGCTGCAAAACAAAAAGAAACTACAATTTACCGAAAGCATGCTGATAGCCTGTGAGTGATTGGCAGCAGTTCTGCTTCCTGGAATTCCGAGTATGGGAAGTCCCCTTCCTGACGTCATCGTAGGAGGAGGGTGCATGTAGATGAAAAACTCCGGTGCAACCTGGGAAAGCTGTTTCGTCCAAATTAATGCTTTCCTTTGGAGTGTAATTTATTTGTCTTTCGAGTAGTGCCAATGATAAGCTTATTTCGTGACATTGAAGGTCATTTTGTGACAATATACAGCTTTTAGGCAACCATTTTATGTTCAGACCATACGTAAAGAGTGCTATGCACTCGGGGCTGAGACAACTGGGAAGCTAGGGAACTCATACTTACCTGGCAGGGGAGATACCATGATCACGAAGGTGGTTTTCCCAGGGCGAGGCTTATCCATTGCACTCCGGATGTGCTGACCCCTGCGATTTCCCCAAATGCGGGAAACTCGACTGCATAATTTGTGGTAGTGGGGGACTGCGTTCGCGCTCTCCCCTGGCATTTGTCTTAAAGAAAGTATTAATGATTCTTAGCTGTATTGCGCTTTGGATTCTTAATGTCTAGCCATTTGCACAGCCTCACATGTTAGCTTTCTTAAAGCGTAGGCTTGAGTGTTTGGTGAGGTGATCTAGTTTTGTTTTTTTTTTGGTTTATGTTTGATTAAAACCAGTCCTTCATTTTGATCTTCCAAGTAAGTAGGTATTTAAACAGGTGCTTACCACCTCACCTCACTCAGCTGTAGACTTTAGTAAAAGTTAAAGGACTAGGAGAATTTATAGAAGCTTAGGGAGAAAACTGAAAGAGAGGACTTATAAACAAGGAAATGACTCTAGGTCCACTAGGGAAGAAACTTCCATAGTTTCAACTTTGTGTTAGAAAACTTCAGAGCAAGATCGTGCCTGTAAAATGTGTGTGTGTGTGTGTAATGCTGTTGACTACACTTTAATAAATCCACAAACTAAGTGGGCTTACTATATTTGGCTTAGTGCTCCTAATATATCTTACGAATAGAAGGGCATGTGCAAAGGCTAGAAGCTTATGGTAAAGTGTAAACAGTGGGAAGCAGTTCAGATTTTTGGATTCAAAAACTCATGCTGGGCTGGGTCGGGTAGTATTCATTTGGTCTGCTTGAGATCCAGGGTTCACCAGTTCCTAGCACCGCAAAAACATGCAAGGTGCCCCCCCCCACCCCCCACCCCCCCCCCACCCCCGCCAACCCTCCCCCCCACAAATTCCTGCTCTTTACAATACACTTCACTAACATCTTGCTCTTCCTGGGGAAATGATGCTGGTAGGCTGCAGTGGAATGGTGGTATTGCAGGGAAGTGTAAAAAAAAAAATCTCATATTTATTTATTGCCGCTCCTGGGACTTGAACTCAGGGCTTGTGTGCTTTGCTCAAGGCTAGCACTCTACCTCTTGAGTTAACACACCACTTCTGGCTTTTTCTGGTGGTTAGTTTGAGATAAAAAACTCATTCATGGAAGCGGAGCACCAGTGGTTCACACCTATAATCCTAGCTAATCAGGAGGCTGAGATCTGAGGATCACGGATCAAAGTCAGACTGGGCAGGAAAATCCGAGAGACTTTTTTTTTTTTGTCGGTAGTGGGGCTTGAACACTGGGGCTTGGGCACGATCCCTCAGCTCTTCAGCTCAAGGCGAGCATGCTACCGCTTGAGCTACAGTGCTACTTCCGGTTTTCTAGTGGTTTATTTGAGATAAGAGTCTCACGGACTTTCCTGCCCGGGCTGGCTTTAAACCATGATCCTCATATCTCAGCCTCCTGAGTAACTAGGATTACAGGCGTGAGCCACTGGTGCTCGGCTCCAATTAACCACCAGAAAACCAGAAGTGGTGCTGTGGCTCAAGTGGTAGAGCACTTGCCTTGAGCTGAAGACAGAGCCCAGTCTCAGTTTTCAAGCCCCATGACTGACCCCCCCCCCAAAAAAAAAAAAATCTCATGGACTTTCCTCATGGGCTGGCTTTGAGTCTCAATACTCAGATCTTAGCCTCCTGAGTAGCTAGGATTATGTGTTTAGCCACCAGCACCTGGCTTCATTCAAATCTATTTAATAAAAAAGGCTTTCCTTATAAGGAGAGCTTTTCTGCTATGCTGAGTGATGCAAGATTTTTGTCTGGAAAGTATTCTACCAGAAGTCATTCTGGAGGAAGTGGTTTGTGGTTGGTAGTCCCCAGCAGTGGGCTGGACCCTTTGCATGACATAATGCTGAGGGTGGAGTATGCAGATGAATGACTCAAGACACTTGGGAAACTGGGTCCCTGGAAATCATCTCTATGTTGTTACATTAAACATGTCCATTGCCAGTACTAAGATACTACATGGAAATGTTTTTATTTTGGTCGCAGTATGTAGACAAATTCCAGTTAGAGAAGATTCATTAATAACCCGAATCAAACAGTGGTATATCCAGCAGCAGACAGTGCCTTTTCAACGTTCAGCTCATACTTACCTGGCAGGGGAGATACCATGATCACGAAGGTGGTTTTCCCAGGGCGAGGCTTATCTATTGCACTCTGGATGTGCTGACCCCTGCGATTTCCCCAAATGTGGGAAACTCGACTGCATAATTTGTGGTAGTGGGGGACTGCGTTCGCGCTCTCCCCTGTTTCTTGTAGTTATAAATACAGGCTTTTGTAAGTTTGTTTGTGCTTGTTTGTGTCAGTACTGTGATTCTTTGATGTTTTCTTTCTCTTTTATTTTATTTTTTTTGGGTCCAGTTGTGAAGCCTCAAATTTGGGCTTTGTGCACTGTTCTTCAGCTGCTCGACTCAAGGCTAGCGCTCTACCACTTGAGCCACAGCACTTTTTTTTTTCTTTTTGCTTATGTGGTGCTGAGGAATCGAACCCAGGGCCAAATGCATGCAAGGCAAGTTCTACCACTGAGCCACCTTCCCAGCTCCTTCCTCTCAGCTTCTTTGCATGTGTGTTTTCCTGTTCGGCATGTAATGTGTTCCAGTTCCTCCCGATGTTTAAATAATGTTCCCTAAGGGAGGCTGGGTCTGGGTCAGTGTGTGTCAGAAGCAAAATAGGTCTGGCCACCAGAAATTCCTAATATATCACGGGATTGTACCAGTTTTGCTCATGTTTTCTTGGCAATGGGCATTAACATTCTGTGTTAGGGATTTCCTAACAAGTTTCATCTACTTTACTGAATTTTAACAAGACACAGCTGGCAAAATGACGGGACTGGTGGCTGGCTCATTCCTGTATCTCTAACTGAGCAGGTGCCCTCAGCCTCCAGTGCTTGGCTGTTCAATTATGTATACAAGAAAACTTGGGGCTGGGAAGGTGGCTCAGTGGTAGAGTGCTTGCCTTGCCTGAGGCCCTGGGTTCGATTCTTCAGCACCACATAAGCAAAAAGAAAAAAGCCGGAAGTGGTGCTGTGGCTCAAGTGGTTGAGCACTAGCCTTGAGCTGAAGAGCTGAGGGACAGCGCCCAGGCTCAGAGTTCAGGCCCCACGTCTGGACCCAAAAAAAAAAAAAAAGAAAGAAAGAAAACTTGAGGGCTGGGAATGTGGCTTAGTGGTATAGTCCTTGCCTAGCATGCATGAAGTCCTGGGTTTGATTCCTCAGTATCACATAAACAGAAAAAGCCAGAAGTGCTGTGGCTCAAGTGGTAGAGTGCTAACCTTGAGCTGAAGAGCTGAGCGAGGGACAGTGCCCAGGCCCAGAGTTCAGGCCCCAGGACCAACAGAAAAAAAAAAAAAAGTTTCAAAAATAATAGTTGATGAGACATGAAGCTAGTTCTAAGTATATTCATGAGCTACGAAGATAGTTCTAAATATATTTGTGCTCAGACTATCCTTTTTAGAGTTTATGGTGTTTCAACAGCTATAAACGAACATTTCCCTGGTGATCCTGTGTGGTAATGTGTTTGTAATGTGGGAACTAAATCTACCCTGATACCTGCATCTGGTTTCCATTTGGGAAGACCAGACAGTTAAATTATACTTCAGTCCATCCAGCTAAAAGTTTTTGGCATAGTATCACAACAAGAAGTTGTGAATTTTTCTTGCAAACAGGTTTAGGGGGAGATTACTAACTCAGGTTGTTTGTAGACTCATGACTTGAGGAGGACTTGTTTCTGCATTTTCATGTTCAGCCAGCCTCAGAAGAAAACTTCAGGGGCTGGGAAGGTGGCTCAGCGGTAGAGCGCTTGCCTTGCATGCTTGAGGCGCTGGGTTTGATTCCTCAGCACAACATAAGCAAAAAGAAAAAAGCCGGAAGTGGCGCTGTGGCTCAAGTGGTAGAGCGCCAGCCTTGAGCTGAAGAGCTAAGGGACAGTGCTCAGGCTCAGAGTTCAGGCCCCACGACCGGACCCAAAAAAAATTAAAAAAAAAAAAGAAAACTTCATCATGGAGGTGTGGCTCAAGCAGTTCCTGCTTGTCTAGCAAGTGAGAAACTTGATTTCAGCAGCAGCAGCAGCAACAACAAAAAACTTGGACATCATTTGTCAAAACATAAAACATTTTTTTAAGTGAGGAATAACAAAAACCATTTAGAACTTATACTTGCTCCTACAAGCAAGACATCATTCATTTGACAAGATGTAAACTAGGCAAGACCATAATAGCATTCTACTGTCACTTAAAACTTGTCTTTCATCCTAGCTACTCAGGAGGCTGAAATCTGAGGATTTTTCTGCCAGCCCAGGCAGGAAGGAAAAGACCCTTATTTCCAATTAATCACCAAAAAGCTGGAAATGGAGATGTGGCTCAAGTGTTAGATCACTAACCTTGAGCAAAACAGCTGAGAGATAGCACCCAGGCCCTGAATTCAAGCCCCAGAACCAGCAAAGAAAGAAAAAAAGATTTGAATGAGATTTTTTTCACACTCTCCTGGAATACCACCGTTGTGTAGGATACTTTTTTTTTTTTTTGGTAGGTCATGGTGCTTGAACTCTGGGCCTGGGTGCTGTCCCTCAGCTTTTTGGCTCAAGGTTAGTACTCTATCACTTGAGCCACAGCCTACTTCCAGTTTTCTAGTAATTTATTGGAGATAAGAGTCTCATGGACTTTCCTGCCCAAGCTGGCTTTGAACTGTGATCCTCAGATCTCAGCCTCCTGAGTAACTAGGATTACAGGCGTGAGCCACCAGGACCTGGCTGTGGGAAACATTTTTGTGGAGTCCAGTGTGCTCAGCCAGACTATAAAGGCAGAACTGAAAATAGTGTATCACATATTATGTCAAGAGGAGTACCACCTCCTTTTGGCTGCCACATACAGGCTGGATGTTAGTTCCACTCGGGTGGGTAATTGCAAATGTAAATCTTAGTGAAACTTGCTTTTTGAGGCTCAAATCCACATGAACCCATCCTGGAACAGATGGCCTCAGCGAGGAGTGTAGGCTCCTAGCTGCCTTTTTCACTCTCAGGCTTCACAGAAACCTTGTGAGGTAGGCAGACTGTGGTTTGACTGTCTTCGGATGCAGACCTGTCAATACATACTTCTTCCTAAGCAACCCCCACACCACCTTCCACCACGCTGCAGTGCATCGCACGCTTTAGGCTGGTCATTTACTAATCCACTCAAGAAGCTTTGCGTGTACTCCAAAGGCAAGGCGTTTTTAAATCTCTTTAGTTAAATTCGTCGGTCTTATTACCGAGGGAACTGTGGTGAAGAAAGCTAGAAACCAGCGGTGACGTCACTAAAGAGGCGGGGATATGTAGATAAGAGCGCGGGGCCTGCCGGTTGTAGACATATTTGCATGGGAAAAATTGTAACGAGTGTCCAAAAGGATGTGGCCTGAGCTAGATCATATGAACAAGTGTGAAGTTTTGAAGTGAAGGCCTAAAGAGCTTGGGAATGTAATTGACCATAACTGTATAGTGTGTTGAGGATGAGGGTGAGGTAGCATGGGTTCCTGTGCAACTCATACTTACCTGGCAGGGGAGATACCATGATCACGAAGGTGGTTTTCCCAGGGCGAGGCTTATCCATTGCACTCCGGATGTGCTGACCCCTGCGATTTCCCCAAATGTGGGAAACTCGACTGCATAATTTGTGGTAGTGGGGGACTGCGTTCGCGCTCTCCCCTGGCATTATTGTAGCAAAAGTTAGAACTTAGTTTGTGGGGTGGGTGTTGTTTTAATTTCTTTTTTTTACTCAAACGTGTTTTGTCTTCTTTTGTATGGGTGTTTTTTAGCTGGAGTTTTTGCTTAGCGTCAGGTCAATACATTAGCAAAGATATCTTGCTGAAGCTTGGCTGTTTTTTTTGGGTGTGCGTGGTTTTTTTTTTTTTGTTTTTCTTTTTTTTAACTTTTCTACTTGTAAGGTGGCATTTGGGGTTAGAGGTGTTGAAACTAGGGATTCCTTTGAAGGCTCATACCTATTGGATTTTTCTTATATTTTTGGGGGATTTGTTATTATTATACTGTAGAATAGATAATATGTTGACTCTTGGTTGCCCGCTTTAGATTGTTAGCATTTTAATTTCAACAGTGAGACAGGTTCTCACATATGTTCTGTAGTTTTTATATTACTCTACTTTTTTACAAGTTGGGTCTCTAGAGTTCAACTCATAGTATTACAAAACAGGCAAATAAGCAACTGTCATATTCAACCAATTTCATAGGCAAGAAAATTCCTTCAGTAAGGCTTCTGTCTGTCTAGCATGTGTGAAACTTGAATTCAGTAGAAAGATTTCCTTTCCAACTGCAGTTTTTACCAATTGCTATTGGGACTGATTCTGTTTTTATTCTTTGTTTTGTTTTGTTTTTTTGGTCCGGTCGTGGGGCCTGAACTCTGGGCCTGGGCACTGTCCTCCAGCTCTTCAGCTGTAGACCAGCGCTCTACCACTTGAGCCACAGCGCCACTTCCGGCTTTCTCTGCTTATGTGGTGCTGAGGAATCGAACCCAGGGCCTCGAGCGTGCCAGGCAAGCGCTCTACCGCTGAGCCACCTTCCCAGCCCGTTTTTATTCTTTGAATAATATAATATAGGAACTATTTGCATGACCTTTACACTGTATGAAGTATTGTACATAATCTACAGGTGATTTAGTATGTATACTGGGAAAGTGAGGTTATATAAAAATTATATGCTGTTGTATAAAAGGGGTTGAATCATCTGTAGATTTGGTATATGAGTGGCTGTTTTGGTGCTGGTCTTCCTTGATACTTAAGAAATAGTCCAGGGGCTGGGAAGTTGGCTCAGTGGTAGAGCGCTTGCCTTGCATGCCAGAGGCCCTGGGTTCGATTCCTCAGCACCACATAAGCAAAAAGAAAAAAAAAAAAAAAGAAATAGTCCATACAAGAAAGCAGTGAGTCTCTTTAATCACAGAAAAAGCCAGAAGTGAACTGTAGTTTAAGCACTAGCTAGGCTTGAGCAAACAGGGACTCAGGTACAGTGCCCAGTCCGAGTTCCAGTCCCAAAAGGGACCAAAAAAAAAAAAAAAGTCCTGATGGCCCACATCTGTAATCCTTACTGTTCAGGAGGCTGAGATCTTGAGGATTGCCGTTCAGAGCCAGCCCTGGAAAGAAAGTCCATGAGACTTTTTGTTGTTGTTGGTGGTGGTGGTGGTGATGGTGTCAGCTCTTCAGCTCAAGGCTAGCGTTCTACCACTTGAGCCACAGCACCGGTTTTCTGGTGGTTTATCGGAGATAAGAGTCACACAGATTTTCCTGCCTGGGCTGGCTTTGAACCAAGATCCTCAGATCTCAGCCTCCTGAGTAGCTAGGATTACAGGCGTGAGCAACTGGCGCCTGGCTAAAAACAGCCATGCACTTTTTTTTTTTTGCCATTCCTAGTCCCTGAACTCAGGGGGCCTGGGCACTATCCCAAGCCTCTCTGTGCCCAAGGATAGTGCTCTATCACTTGAGCTGCAGCACCACTTCCAACTTTTTTGCTTATGTGGTACTC
Organism: Dipodomys spectabilis; assembly: GCF_019054845.1. Taxonomy (NCBI): domain Eukaryota; kingdom Metazoa; phylum Chordata; class Mammalia; order Rodentia; family Heteromyidae; genus Dipodomys; species Dipodomys spectabilis. Next base: position 10,888,348 of record NW_024870681.1, read on the forward strand.
AGGAATCAAACCTGGGGCTTCATGCATGCGAAGCAAGCACTCTATCAGTAAGCTACATGCCGGGCCCCTCATGAGACTCTTTATCTCCAATTAACCTCCAGAAGACTGGAAGTGGAGTACAGAGTTGTGGCTTAAGTGGTAGAGTGCTCACCTTGAGCTGAAGAGCTCAGGCACAGCATCCAGGCCCTGAGTCCTGAGTTCAAGCCCTAGGACTGACACACAAAAAAGAGGGACAGAAAGAATAATAATTGCTGTGGATTGTTTGTTTGCTTATCTGGTTCTGTAAGAATAAGCATGTTGCTTTCATTTCAAACAGGATGTCTCGGACTGTTCATCTTCAAGTCCCTTGTCCTGTTCAGCTTGGTACCTTAAGAAATGACTCCTTGGAAGCTCAGCTTCATGAATATGTCAAACAAGGAAATTATGTGAAAGTGAAGAAAATTCTCAAGAAAGGTAAATATTGAGTTGAAATGGCAGATACAACTTGGCTCACATTTTTGAATTAGCATTCAGAGAAAAACTAGAGCCATTTGAAAACTAAGTTCTTGGAGAAATCCAAAAGTTAAAGTTACAGGGGCTGGGAAGGTGGCTCAGTGGTAGAGTGCTTGCCTTGCAATGCATGAGGCCCTGGGTTCCATTCCTTAGCACCACGTAAGCAAAAAAAAAGCTGGAAGTGGTGCTGTGGCTCAAGTGGTAGAGCAGTAGCCTTGAGCTGAAGAGCTGAGGGACAGCGCCCAGGCCCAGAGTTCAGGCCCCACAACCGACCCCCCCGCCCCCCCAAAAAAAGTTAAAGTTACAAGTGAATTATCCCTACCAGTTCAGTTATATTGTTCAATAGAGGTGTTAAGTCATTCTTTAGAGGAAGTTTGTTTTATGTTGGAGCTCCAGAAGATCTTCTACTTGGCTGGACTTGAAGGTTTTGCCTTTGACTCTACTTGATTTCTGCCTTATCTCCTTCGAATCAATTCTTTTTTTTTTTTGGTCGGTCGTGGGGCTTGAACTCTGGGCCTGGGCGCTGTCCCTCAGCTCTTCAGCTCAAGGCGAGCGCTCTACCACTTGAGCTACAGCGCCACTTCCGGTTTTCTGGTGGTTTATTGGAGATAGGAGTCTCACGGTCTTTCCTGCCCGGGCTGGCTTTGAACCTGCGATCCTCAGATCTCAGCCTCCTGAGTAGCTAGGATTACAGGCATGAGCCACCAGCGCCCGGCTCCTTCGAATCAATTCTATCCATTGAGTCTTTTCAGGCCTGTGGTGGACTGAGGAGAGGAACTTTGACAATTCTCCCTGACCTCTTTGTGTCCACTAGGTAGAGGTTGCTGGCAGATTTAGCATGCTAGCAGACAGAAATGTGTACAGTTCAGGCACTCTTCAAAAGAATGACAAAACAGCCAGGCACCAGTGGCTCATGCCTGAAATCCTAGCTACTCAGAAGGCTGAGATCTGAGGATCATGGTTTGAAGGCAGCTTGGGCAGGAAAGTCTGTGAGACTCTTATCTCCAGTTAACCAACAGGAAACCAGAAGTGGCTTGTCTTCAAGCCCCACAACCGACAAAAAAATAAAAATCCACAAAAATCCACAAATAAAATCTCCCTAGTATATACAAGATGAACCTAGGGTGGTACTTGGAAGGAGGCTTAGAGATCCAGGCCTGCTATGTTCAGAGTTACTAGAAGTTCTCCTGAATACTCCTCCCCTCTTTTTATTATGGAAAGAATGAGGCATATTAAGCTTCTACTATCTTGTTTGTAGGGTTAAGGTCACCTTGTTTCTCTCCAATGTTTTCCTTAACAGCATTTGTCAAGACTTTCAGGAATAGATAGGAGGGAAATGCCAGGTTTTCTGGATTCAACTATCCCACAGAATGCCTTCAGAAAGTTCTTTAAAGCCAAGCTCAGGTGGCTCACAGCTGTAATTGTAGCTACTCAGGAGGCTGAGATCTTAGGATTGCAGTTTGAAGCCAGTCAAGTCAGACAAACCCATGAGATCTATCTCCAGTTAAGCAGCAAAAAGCCATCCTTGAATAAAAAAGTCAAATCCCCAGTATTTTCACAACAAAACAAAGCCACTCAAACTTTTCTACAAACCATGCTTAAGATGTGTAAGTGGAATAGTGAACTCAACAGTTTATTGGAAAGATGGTTTCTGCTCCTCAAAAATTTACATTATACTCTATAGGATGGATGTCTTTGTGTACATTCACATAAAAGCTAATGCTCCAGGGGCTGGGAAGGTGGCTCAGTGGTAGAGTGCTTGCCTTGTATGCATGAGGCCCTCGGTTCGATTCCTCAGCACCACATAAGCAGAAAAAGCCAGAAGTGGGGCTGAGGCCCAAGTGGTAGAGTGCTAGTCTACAGTTGAAGAACTGAGGGACGGCGCCTAGGCCCAGAGTTCAGGCCCCACGCCGACAAAAAAACAAAACAAAACAAAAAAGCTAATGCTCCAGATTGCTGTGTTATTTCTTGTGTTTGTCTAGCCACATTTCCAGTGTGAGAAAAAGTATTATGACATTTATTATATCTAAATACAAGGTATCTTGTGAACATTCAGTATCTTTAAATTCTTTCTTTTTCTTTTTTGGTGAGACCAGGGATTGAACTCAGGGCCTCATACTTGCTAGGGATAAGAGTCCCCATTTGAGCCACATCTCCAGCTACATCCGTGCATTTGCTTAGACTTTGGTTGTGCTACTTTGAGCCAGCCCTGGGCATGTGTGGAGAGTCAGCCCAAGTGTTGGGTAGAGTTTACATACAGTACTGGGACCTCTCCTTCTGACTCTGTTCCATAGTTGCAGTGACTGCTAGCCCTGAACTGTAACCTATAGTTCTTCAAGGCAGTAAAACTGTTTTTACTCTAGTTTAGCCACATTCTTAGGCTCAAAGTCATAAAACATTTCCAAAATTCCTTTCTTCAAAGTCTCTCATATGAACCTTTTGTTGTGTTGTTGTTATTCAGTGACTTCACATAGTTTTTACATTTTTTTCTAGAGTTTAAATTTGTTATCTGTGGGAGAATTGGTCTGATACATATTAATTGACCATCACTGGAATCAGAACTCTTAAAAGTTTGAAGAGCTTAAATAGATTTGTGTTTCTAAATAAGTGGTTGCTCTGGCTCCAAGGGTTTTTCTCTCTCTGACTCCATTCAACACCAGTTATTTGATTCTCCAACTGTGAGTACCATACAGTTCGATGAGATTCTGATACTAATTCCTAGAATTAGCATCAGATCACATCAGTTAAAGTCAGAGACTGACCTTTAAGTGGCTGTGATTGGTGAAGTAATTATAGCTTTCTGGAGTGGGGGAGAGAAAAGCAGCACAGAGGGTAGTATATGATCGGAGCTGTATGTTAGTGAGTTCAATCTGAAAAGTTTACAAGTGAATATAGTGTTCTGAATATTGTCTTTTTTTCAATTATGAAATATATAACAGAAGCCAGTTTCAACATGGGAGAACAAACAATCAACAGCAACAACAAAAAATAACCAGGCACTAGTGGCTTATATCTGTAATTCTAGCTACGACAGAGGCTGAGATGTGAGGATTACTGTTCAAAGTCAGCCTGAGCAGCAAAGCCCATGAGACTCTTATCTCCAATTAATCACCAAAAACCTGTGGTTTAAATGGTAGAGTGCTAGCTCAGAACAAAAAGAGCTCAGAAACATGGGCTGGGAATGTGGCTTAGTGGTATAGTTCTTGCCTAACATGAAGCCCTGGGTTCCATTCCTCAGTACCACATAAACAGAAAAGGCTGGAAGTAGTGCTGTGGCTTAAGTGGTAGAGCGCTAGCCTTGAGCAAAAGATCAGGGATAGTACCCAGGCCCTGAGTTCAAGCACTAGGACTGGAAAAAAAAAATCCTAAAACTCACTACTGTAAACATTCACTACAGAGCTGGGCGCTGGTGGCTCACGCCTGTAATCCTAGCTACTCAGGAGGCTGAGATCTGAGGATCGCAGTTCAAAGCCAGCCCGGGCAGGAGAGACCGTGAGACTCCTATCTCTAATAAACCACCAGAAAACCGGAAGTGGCGCTATAGCTCAAGTGGTAGAGCGCTCACCTTGAGCTGAAGAGCTGAGGGACAGCGCCCAGGCCCAGAGTTCAAGCCCCACGACCGACAAAAAAAAAAAAACAAACATTCACTACAGTTTTCATAGTGGTTGAATGCACAAACTTTCATAGACATCACATTGTTCTTTCCTGAATGAAAAGCCAGTATCATTTATCTGAGTGGTTTCTGCAAAATCTAGTATCTAAGAGGAATACTACTGTTAGGTTCTTGAAGTTTAGTTGTTTTTTTTCCCCACTCCCCTTCCCCCCTTGAAGTTTAGATTTTAAAGCCAAAGGTATGTCCCTAGTGTTAGGTTTTTAAAAAGAGGTTACCACGCACGTGGTATTCAGGTAAGGGGTAGGTTTATTCATCATTCTGGCTGGCACCAGGCCATGTTGGCCCTCCACGTGGCTGGGAAAGAGCTGGGAAAGAGAAGAGAGAGCTGGGAAAGGGCATCTGGGCCTGGGCTAGGCCTTATCTAGGGTATGGGCCGAGAAAGGTGTGGCCACATCAAATTCAGATGTGACCTCAGCGGATGCAGATGTGACCTCTTCCAGGTGTGCCAGTTGCCTAGGTAATGCAGGTACTGGGTGGAGACTTTGCTGCGAAGAGGGTGGAGTCTGCTCACCATCCAGGAGCAGACCTTACACCTAGAAGTCCCCTGGAGCACCCATGGCTCACACCTGTAATCCTAGCTACTCAGGAGGCTGAGATCTGAGGATCGTGGTTGAGAGCCAGCCAGCGGAGGAAAGTCTGTGAGATTCTTATCTCCAATAAACCACTAGAAAACTGGAAGTGGCGCTGTGGCTCAAGCAGTAGAGCACTCGCCTTGAGCTAAAGAACTCAGGGACAGCACCCAGGCCCAGAGTTCAAGCCCCACAACTGACCCCCCCCCCCCCCAAAAAAAATTATAACCTGAAACCTGAGATCTCAGATATGAAATCTAGTCTCACAGTTAAGATGCAAGCTAGGGCAGAAATCTGTGACTCTTACCTCCAGTCAACCAGCAAAAGACTGGAAGTGGAGCTATGGGTCAAGTAGAACAATGCCTGGGCCTGGAGTTGAAGCCTCAGTACAGTCACTTACCTATGAGCATGCATCTCCCTGAAAACAACCAACCTGTTAAGTCAAATCTTCGGGAAAGCTATCCATACAGACAGGAACTGAGGTAGTGTGGCACAAAATAAGACTCATGAAGTGAATGTGAGTTAGATCCTGCAGGGCTTCATAATATAGAAAAGCTTTGTCAGACTGGAGATATGAAGTCACTAAAATTTAAAGCAGATGAGTAAATACAAGCCATGTTATTATAGAGTAATAATTCCTTGACTTGGTAATAAAACATTAAAAGGAATAATTTCACAGGATAAAGTCCAAATAGAGGTGTGGCTGTGATTTTTTTTAACTTAAATTCGGTGTTAGAGACATAACCATGTGCTCCACCTTTTAGCTCTATCCCCAGGCGGCTGGCGCACTTTGTAGACGTCAGTGTTACTTAGGTTAGCCCAGAGTGCCACAGAGGAGGGCGGGTTGGAAATGGCTACATATGATTGGCTGTTGAGCAACAGTATGTTAATTAGCCTAACAGTTTGTCTTAAAAACTCAGATTTAAATGCTTTGTAAACCCGAATAAAGAAAGGTTCTGTTTGGAATATTTATATGCCAATATATATTGAACAGAAATGATACCATAAACAAATCACCATTAGCATAATATGTGTGAATTTCAATCAGTCAGGAAATAGCAGCAGTTTCTGGCTAAGACTATACTTTCAGGGATCATTTCTATAGTTTGTTACTAGAGAAATCTCACTGATCGTGTAGAGTACCAGAAACCACGAGGAGGAGGTGCAGTGTTCTCTCCTGAGCGTGAAGCCGGTAACTGGTATTGCTTTTGTGCAACTGCCTCTTGCCATTGATGATCGTTCTTCTCTCCTTAAAGGAGAGTGAGAGGGGGAGAATGCATTCTGAGTGGTTTCTGGCTTAATTTTTATTATGCTTAAAAAAATAGCCATTTATCTATCAAATAGAGATTTTCTGACTAGTATTGAGCCATAGTGGTTTTTTTTCTAGTTTCTGTTGTACAAATAACTGGAACCTAGTCTCTGTAGTTTGGCATACTCAGCGAGTATTGTAAGTGTTGGTTTGCTTTTTAGTGTTTTTTTTTTTTTTTGGTGGTCATGGACCTTGAACTCGGCTTGGGCGCTGTCTCTGTGCTCTTCAGCTCAAGGCAAGTGCTCTACCACTTGAGCCACAGTGCCACTTCTGGTTTTCTGGTGGTTAATTTGGTCTGACCTTGAGTGTGTGATCAATCCTTGCTAAACTCCATTGATGTCCATTTATCCTTTCAGGATAGGATTTGCTGCACTTGGGTCTGTGCTTCCTTAGATGGCAATTTAAGATTCCTGATATTTTCATTGATTCTATGTTTGTTTTTCAGGAACTTATGTTGATGCAGTTAATTCCCTGGGCCAGACAGCACTTTTTGTTGCAGCATTATTAGGCCTTAAGAAATTAGTTGATACACTAATGGATTTTGGATCAGATCCAAACCAGTAAGTACAATAACACCATTGTCGGGGTTGGGAAGGTGGCTCAGTGGTAGAGCACTAGCCTTGAGCAGAAGAGCTGAGGGACAGCGCCCAGGCCCAGAGTTCAGGCCCACAACCAGACCCCCCCCCCACCCCCCTCAAAAAATAACACCATTGTCTAAAAAACAAGGATGAATATAGAATCTCAGAACCTAGATCCTGAGATCTCAGCCTCATGAGTAACTAGGATCATAGGCAAGAGTAACTGGCATCTGGCTCAAAAAAATTTTAAAGATATGGTATAAAACTAATTAAATCCACACTTGTGGATTACCCCAATCAGTATAAGGGGTTGTTGTTCAATTTCTGGCAGAAATGAATAAACAGTATGTATTTTGTGTGTGTTGGGAGGATACTGGGACTTGAACTCAAGGCCTCCTCACACTTGCTTGGCAAATGCTCTATGGCTTGAGTCAGACCTCTAGTCCAACAGTATGTATTTTGATCCCACTTGGATCTGAGTTCACTTGTAAGGTTTAGTTGAGTATCAACCATTATTTCTTTTTTTCCTTAGTATTCATGAGAAATGAAAAATAATATCCTTTTTCCTAAACTTGGCTTTCTGTTTGTGAGAAAGACGACTAGACCAGGAATACATTTGATGAGGAATAATGAAAACATTACATGTAGTTGTTTTACAACAAGGAAGAAATTTTGGTTCACAAGGTGGTATGCTGGACAGCCTGTCTGCTCCAGCAATAGTTCTCAAGATGTTCAGGTACAGGCCAGCCTCATTAAGATCATCTGGTGAACTTACTTACAAATTCTGTGTCAGTCAGTCCAAGGTGAAATATGAGAATTTGTGTGTGTGTGTGTGTGTGTGTGTGTGTGTATGCCAGCACTAGGGCTTGAACTCTAGGCCTGGTCACTGTCTCTCAAGACAAGTTCTCTTACCACTTGAGCCACAGCTTTACTTATAGCTTTTTGGGTTAATTGGAGATAGGCTCAGGGACTTTCTTCCAGGGCTGGCTTTGAGCATCAATCCTCAAGATCTTAGTCTCCTTGAGTAGTTAAAGGTTACAGGGGTAGCCTTGCACCAGTGGCTCACACCTATAATCCTAGCTGCTCAGGAGGCTGAGATCTGAGCATTGCTGTTCAAAGCCAGCTCGGGCAGGAAAGTCTATGAGACACTTTTCTCCAATAAACCACTCAGAAAACCAGAAGTGGTGCAGTGGCTCAAGTGGTAGAGTGCTAGCCTTGAGCTGAAGACAGCTCTCAGGTCCAGAGTTCAAGTCCCACAACCGACCAAAAAAAAAAGATTACAGTTGTGAGCCACTATTGCCTGGTGAGATTTTTTTTGTTTTTTGGTTTTTTTTTGTTCTTGTTTTTTCTTTTGTCAGTGCTAGGGATCAAATTAGAGGCCTCTTCTTGCATGCTAAGCAAGTACCCTACCTGAGCTACACCTCTAGTCCTGAGACTACATATTTTCTTAATGTTTTTGGTGTGTGTGTGTTACTGAGGATTGACGCTAGAGCCTTGCTAGGCAAGCCCTCTACCATTGGAACTAACACAGCCTCTGTGTGTGTGTGTGTGTGTGTGTGTGTGTGTGTACGTACGTGCGTGCGTGCATGTGAATGTGTGCACACTTTTTTTTTCCCCTGTCAGACATGGAGCTTGAACTCAGGACCTGGGTGCTGTCCCTGGGTTCTTTTGCTCAAGGCTACTGCTCTATCACTTTGAGCCACAGCACCACTTCCAGTTTTTTGGTGGTTAATTGGAGATAAGTATCTTACAGACTTTCCTGCTCTGGCTGGATTTGAACTGCAATTCTCAGATCTCAGCCTCCTGAGTAGCTAGGATTACAGGTATGAGCCATCAGCATCTACCTCAGCCTATTTGTTTTGAGATAAAACCTTGCTATATTGCTTACGCTAGCTGCAAACTTCAGGTGTTAGGATTATGGATGGATTTCACCATGCCTGGCTCCTAAGATTATACTTTTGAGAGATACCCCAGTGTCTCATTAACCTAATTATGGCCAGACCTTATTTTGGAATACTATGTAGCTACTGAAAAAAATTGAAGGGCCGGGAGTTGGTGGCTCATGCCTGTAATCTTAGCTATTCAGGAGGCTGAGATCTGAGGATCACGGTTCAAAGATAGCCCAGGCAGGAAAGTCCGTGAAACTCTTTATCTCCAGTTAACCACCAGAAAACTGGGAGTGGCACTGTGGCTCAGGTGGTAGAGTGCTCACCTTGAGCTGAAGAGCTGAGGGATAGTGCCCAGGCTCAGAGTATCCCCCGCCCCCACCAAAAAAAAAAAAAAAGAACTAAAAGGGCCTCCCAAATGATATTGTAATCCTCATCGCTAAAAAAGATTGCTGTTAGCTCGGAGCCCTGTGTTATACCCTGAATCTTCTCTGTCTGGAAGGAAGGAGTCTTGTCCCAGACATTCACTGTATCCATTCTCCCCTCTCACCCAGCCGCTGCTTTGATGGGAGCACCCCTGTTCATGCAGCAGCATTTTCAGGCAATCAATGGATACTCAGCAAACTGTTGGATGCAGGAGGTGACCTGAGACTTCATGACGAGAAGGGTCGAAATCCACAGACCTGGGCCTTGTCAGCAGGAAAGGATCGCAGCACCCCGGTAAGGATGGGGTTGATGCTCAGCTAGGCTGTCAGGATCTCTGAGAGCTGCAGTTTGTGGCAGTCTTCACTTTGGCATTGAATTCCCAGGGCCTGGGTAAAAGCAAATTAAACAGCAATAAAACCTTGGGCAAGTCTAGCCTTTCCACCCGTGTATTAAAAGGAGATTTTTTTTATCGTCTTTATGTAAGAGAAATCAACATTGTACATTTAACCCAGCTTAGTGGCCAGCTCTTTAGCCTTTACCTTTTCCAGCTTGGCAATTCAAGCCACAGATTTTGGACCCAGGACATTACCTCCTCAGTGAAAATGGATTTCATTCTATCTGTCATTGTAGTTGGTCCTGATAGCTCCACCACCTTAGGATCCTTTGTTCTCGTTGTCTCCTCCTCCTCCCCCCTCTTCTTCCTCTTTTTTTTTTTTTTTTTGTTGGTCTTGGGGCCTGAACTCGGGCCCTGGGTGCTGTCCTCAGCTCTTCAGCTCAAGGCTAGTGTTCAACCACTTGAGCCACAGTGCCACTTCTACTTTTCTGAGTGGTTTATTGGAGATAAGATTCTCATGGACTTTTCCTGCCTGGTCTCACCTTGAACCGAGATCCTCAGATCTCAGACTCCTGAGTAGATAGGATTACAGATATGAGCCATCAGCCCCAGCATTGTGTGTGTGTGTGTGTGTGTGTGTGTGTGTGTGTGTGTGTGTGTGTGTGTGTGTGTGTGTGTGTGTGTGTGTGTGTGTGTGTGTGTGTGTGTGTGTGTGTGATGTATATGTGTTCTGGTACCAGGGCTTGAACTCCAGGCCTCAAGTTCTTCCTTGCTTTCTTGCTCACACTGGCACTCTATACCACTTGAGCCATGCCTCTAGTCTGGCATTTTGCTGGATAATTGGAGATGGAGTCTCACAGACTTCTCTGCCCAGGCTGTCTTTGAACCCCAGTCCTCCAGGTCTCATCCTCCTTAGAAGGTATGATGACAGATGTGAACCACCAATGTCATTTCCATATGATGTGTTAATGAGGATTAAATAACATGACAAATATGAAACAAAAGAACATGTATTGTCCAATGTCTTTACATACTTAATGTACTTTCCTGCCTTTGATTCTGTTGCTCATTAGCTGTTGGGCCTTGGACAAAAAGTTTCACTTCCCCCTCCCTTAGCTTCTTCATGTATTGAAGGGAAGGAGTTAGAGGAAAGTATGGACAAATCCTATTCTTGAAAATAACATGTTATTAAAAAAATAATCTAAGATCTTCCTTTTCTAGACATTTCCCTGTTGGTAGCTCTTAGCTCCTTGGACTATTCACTTTTATCCTCAAGCCTCCATTCCTGTGGAAGGCTGTTGTGGCCAGCACTGACTTCTCTGCCGTGTATTGCAGATGGTAGAGTTCATGCAGCGCTGCACCTCACACATGCAGGCCATCATCCAGGGTTTCTCTTATGACTTCCTGAAAAAAATAGACTCCTCTCAGCGGCTCATCTGTAGCCCACCCTGGTTTGGAGGCCTCATGCAAGGGTGAGTACAGCTTTGGGTAGAGTGGGATGTTGTAGATTACCCTATTCCTCTTCACAGGAGCCCCATAACAAGGGCTCCCTTGGTCTCTTCCATACTGATACCCTCTAGCACTGGCCCATCCCAAAGAGTAGGCCTAGAAAGAGAAAACATGGCCTTAATAATGGATACCAGGTGCCCTCTCTCCTCCTCTGCCCAGAAAGTCTTGAGGAAATAATTTTGGGCTCCAGTGGGAGCTTCCCCCCAATGGTCAGCAGAAGAGGAGTTCTAAGAAGCCCAGCAGAAAACTTTTACCCAGAGCAACTGGATGGCTTCTTCTTTTCTTCTGAACTTGGAAAGAATGTTCTATTTTATATATTTATTTATTTTGGTCAGTTGTGGGGCCTGAACTCTGGGCCTGGGCGCTGTCCCCTCAGCTCTTGAGCTCAAGGCTAGTGCTCTACCACTTGAGCCACAGTGACACTTCTGGCTTTTTCTGCTTATGTGGTACTGAGGAATTGAACCCAGGGCCTCATGCTTGCAAGACAAGCACTCTACCACTGAGCCACCAAGAGTGTTCTATTTTTTTTGGTGGAGGTGGGGGGAGTTATAAAGCTTGCACTCAGGGCCTGGGCACTGTCCCTAAGCTTCTTTTGCTTAAGGTTAGCACTCTACCACTTGAGCCACAGCGCCACTTCCACCTTTTCTTGCTTTTGTAGAATCTCATGGAGGGGCTGGGAAGGTGGCTCAGTGGTAGAGCGCTTGCCTTGCATGCATGAGGCCCTGGGTTCGATTCCTCAGCACCACATAAGCAAAAAGGAAAAAAGCCGGAAGTGGCGCTGTGGCTCAAGTGGTAGAGCGCTAGCCTAGAGCTGAGGGACAGCGCCCAGGCCCAGAGTTCAGGACCACGACCGGGCCCCCCCCCCAAAAAAAAAATCTCATGGACTTTGTTTGCCTAAGCTGGGTTTGAATTGTGATCCTCAGATCTCACCCTTTTAAGAAGCTAGGATTATAGTTACGAGTCACTGGCACCCAGCTATAGCATATATTTTAAAATTATACTAGTCATTTTTACTTTTGGGTAAATGGAAGACTTAATGGATGCTGGAATACTTTTTTCTTTTTCTGTATCTAGTTCTATGATAGAGTCAAATTAGAAGGCTCATTTGGCTGCACATGTACTAACTGGAATACAGAGATTTCACGGTACCTGTACAAGGATGACATACAAAATGTGTGAAGCATTCTGTACTTTATAAATGTAGCTGCTAGTGAAAAGAAAGCAGAGACCATACCCTCAATGCTGATGATGTACTGCTTTGTGCAGGGACTGTCTCCTTGTTTCCACCATCTAGGGGTGCTATGGAGGTCCAGTGTCTTCAGTGTACCATCCCATAATAAAAGATACTGGACTTAAGAAAAAAAAAGCCAAATGGACATGGTTGTACATACCTGTAATCTCAGCACTGGGTAGGCTAAGGCAGGAGGAGCATGAGTGTAAGACCCTTGGCTACTGGCAAATTCCAAGCCAGCTTGGGCTACATCTCAAGAACAAAAACTAAAGACAAACTAAGTCAAATAGTACAGACCAAACCAGTTGTGTATTTTGAAAACATGGTTTAAAATTGTTCCTCTAAATACAAATGGTTTACTTTCATTTTTTTAAAACACTTCTAGAAGTCCTAATGGCTCCCCTAATCGACTGCTTAAAGCTGGAGCCGTTTCTGCTCAAAATATCTACAGTTTTGGCTTTGGGAAGGTAAGAGGTTGCTATCAACAGTTTTGCAGGACTCACTGGGTAGTCACCTGATCCCTTTGCGTAACTATGCTTCTATCCTTAGCAAAGCAGTGAAACCTTGGAGAGAAAGAGAGGAAGGGAAGAAGGGAAGAAAGAGGGAGGAATAATATCTAGTGCGTATAGTAGCTCCCTTATTTTTAGTGCTGGCAAGATTCTGGAGGTAGGGCTGGGATGTAGCTCAGTGGCAAAGCGCTTGCCTAGCAAGTGCAACGTCGTGGGTTCGATCCCCAGTACCAAAAAAGAAAAGACAAAAAAAATACAGTTAAAAAAGATTCTGGAGGTATTTTGCTTTTCCTCTTTTCTCCTCACAATTTGAGGCTGTGTTTTCGTTTTAGTTTTATCACACAGGGGGGACACAGCTGACTTACCTAGGATCTCTTCCGGTAATTGGAGAAAAGGAAGTGATTCAAGCTGACGATGAGCCCACCTTCTCTTTCTTCAGTGGCCCCTACATGGTGATGACCAAGTAAGCAAGAGCTGCCCAATGGAGGTAGCATATTTCCATGGAAAGAATGGGCTGCATGTGACTTCTTTAGGTGTGGATGGTTTCTCAAACACAAGGGAGTACTCAAGACCTTGTCTTCATCAGTGTTTCTCACTGTAGACATTTTTGGCCAGATGCCTTTGTGTTGAGGGCAGTCCTGTGCATTGTAGGATGTTTAGGCATGTCTGCCCACCATAGCCCTCAGTCGTGACTGTCTATACACACTGACAAATACCCTCTGGGGAGAAAATTGCCGCCCTAATAGACTATTCATTGAAGACTGAGAAGGTGGCTTAGTGGTACAGTTCTTGCCTTGCATGCATGAAGCCCTAGGTTCGGTTCCTTAGTACCACAGAAAAAGAGGGAAATGGTGCTGTGGCTGAAGCAGTGCTGTGGCTGAAGTGCTAGTCTTATAAGTAAAAGAAGCTCCGGGACAATACCTAGGCCCTGAGTTCAAGCCCCAGGAATGGAAAAAAAAGTGTCAGAGGAAGCTTAAGTTGTGATTGTCTTGCCTCTGCTACAGGAGAAAGGGTATTAAGGTCCCTGTAGAAAGTGACCCTGGAATTAGCTGGAGCTCCCATCAGCTAAATCCAGGAGAGATGACAGTAACAGGAAGTCAATATGACATTGCAAGTCACAAGGGTTGTGGCCAAAGTTTTTTGGTCCCTAGGATCTTGGTACTTCTTTCCTGTTTTGAAAAAACACTGTTCTGGTCTGGGAAGGTGGCTCAGTGGTAGAGTGCTTGCCTTGCATACATAAGGCCCCTGGGTTTGATTCCTGAGCACCACATAAGCAGAAAAAGCCAGAAATGGCTCTGTGGCTCAAGTGGTAGAGCGCTAGCCTTAAGCTGAAGAGCTGAGGGACAGCGCCCAGACCCAGAGTTCAGGCCCCATGACCGGACCCCCCCCCCCCCAAAAAAAAAGAAAAGAAAAGAAAAAGAAGAAACACTGTTCTAAAAGAGCTTCTGCCAGATTATAAGGTGTGGCTCCCTTTTTTTTCTGCCTATGCCATGAATTTATTATTTATTTATTGTTATTATTTTGATGCTGGTCCTGGGGCTTGAACTCAGGGCCTGGGCACTGTTCCTGAGCTTTGTGCGCAAGTCTAGTGCTCTACCACTTTGAACCACAACTCCATTTCTTCTCTTTTCTTTTCTTTTTTTTTTTTTCATTTTGTTGGTCATGGGGCTTGAACTTTGGGCCTGGGCGCTGTCTCTCAGTTATTCAGCTCAAGGCTACCACTCTACCACTTGAGCCATAGTGCCTCTTCTGGCCTTTTCTGTTTATGTGGTGCTGAGGAATTGAACCCAGGGCCTCATGCATGTGAGGCAAGCACTCTACCACTGAGCCACCTTCCCAGCCCTCCATTTCTGGTTTTTGAGTGGTTAATTGGAGATAAGAGTCTCACAGACTTTGCTGCCCAGGCTAGCTCTGAACTACAATCCTCAGATCTCATGTCTTGAGTAGCTAGAATTAGAGGTGTGTAAACCACTGATGCCCAGCTCTATGCCATGAGTTGTTGTGAGGTCCCTTCCATTCTGTCCTGTTGCTGCTACCTCTGTTCATGTCATCAGTGTTGTTGTTTTTTTGTTTTGTTTTGTTTTGTTTTGGTCCAGTCGTGGGCCTGAACTCTGGGCCTGGGCACTGTCCCTCAGCTCTTCAGCTCAAGGCTAGTGCTCTACCACTTGAGCCACAGTGCCACTTCCGGCTTTTTTTCCCTGCATATGTGGTGCTAGGGAATCGAACCCAGGGCCTCATGCATGCAAGGCAAGCACTCTACCACTGAGCCACCTTCCCAGACCAGAACAGTGTTTTTTACCCAGACTGCATCCTCACTGGTGTCTCATTCTCTAGACCATTGCTGCTTTACCTGTTCTATTTTTTTGTTTTGTTTGTTGGTTGTGGGGCTTGAACTCTGGACCTGGGCACTGTCCCTGAGCTCTTCAGCTCAAGGCAAGTGCTCTACCACTAGAGCCATAGAGCCACTTCTGGTTTTCTGATGTTTATTGGAGCTAAGAGTCTCACGGACTTTTCCCACCTGGCTGACTTTAAACTGCAATCCTCAAATCTCAGTCTCCTGAGTAGCTAGGATTACAGTTGTGAGCTATTCGCACAGGCTGCCTTCTCTATTCTTATACTACCCGTAGCATTGTCTTTCTACAACACAGTCCTGATCAAATCACTCCCTCCTTAAGTCCTCTTGTAACTTCTTGCCACCTCACCTAATTTCCCAAAGTGTTTTAGAATCTAGGGCTGGTGTGGGAAAGAGGATTCACACATCCCAAACATTGTTAGAGATTATGTGTTAACCCTACTGCTTTGGTCTGGATGGGAAGACTGGCTCCACCAAGCTGTGGCTATTTACCCCCTTGCCTTGCATTCTCTCCTGTTTTTGTAGCCTGATATGGAATGGGAGCAGAGTCACAGTAAAGGAGTTAAATCTCACTCACTCTCACTGCAGCAGGCTGAGGCTGGCAGACTTGTTGATTGCTGAGCAACAACATAGCAGGTAAGGAGGCCTAGTGACCAGGCCTATCACAGACCCAGATTCCTAGCTACACAGTGCTGTCTCTGGAACATGGAATACTACCTTCCCTGCCACCTGCGTCCCCCCCTCTCCTAGCCTTTCCTGGTTGTTAGAATTGGTTGGCTTGAATTCCAAAGGCTAAAAAAAAAGTTGAAGAGTATGATGTTAAGAGGCTCAATTTTTTTTAAAATCAATTATCTATATCTTATTTCTCTGGATGGTACAGACTTCAGGCCTGGATTTCCTGCCTGTAGCCCCTGAGGCCTGCCACATGTGGGGCTCTATGCTTATCTGGAGAGCATGTGAATTTTTGTTTTCATATAGATGAGCATTGTATGAAATTTAGATATCTAACAGCCAGGTTGCTACCCTTGTGAACATACCTATGGGCCTCAGTTCCTTAGTGTTTTGTGGTTACAGGGTTAGATCCTCCAACTTATTTTATTTTATTTTTATTTATTTATTTATTTTTTTGTCGGTCGTGGGGCTTGAACTCTGGGCCTGGGCGCTGTCCCTCAGCTCTTCAGCTCAAGGTTAGTGCTCTACCACTTGAGCTACAGTGCCACTTCCGGTTTTCTGGTGGTTTATTGGAGATAGGAGTCTCACGGTCTCTCCTGCCCGGGCTGGCTTTGAACCGTGATCCTCATATCTCAGCCTCCTGAGTAGCTAGGATTACAGGCGTGAGCCACCAGCGCCCGGCTTTTATTTTATTTTTTATTATTATGAAAATACCATACAGAGGAGTTACAAGATCCTTCAATTCCTTCTATCTCAGGCTCTTTATTTATGGTTGCACATTAGAGCAACCAAAGCCCTAAGGATGGACCCAGGCTCATTGAACTGAATAGATCAGTCAGCAAGAGGTATCTGCAGAGGCCAAATCCTTCCTTCCTGACTTCTAAGAAGTCAGATGAATAACTCATTGTTGCTAGAAGGATGTTGCCTTATTTCTAGGCAAGCTCTGCCACTGAGCTACATCTCAGGCCCCTGGCTGGTTACATTCTAAAAGAGTAAGAAGATGCTTTTTTTTTTGGGTGGTCATGGGGCTTGAACTCTAGGCCCAAACTCTTCAGCTCAAGGCTAGCACTCTACCACTTGAGCCACAGTGCCACTTCTGTCCTTTTCTGTTTATATGGTGCTGAGGAATTGAACCCAGGACCTCATGCATGTGAGGCAAGCACTCTACCACTGAGCCACCTTCCCAGTCCCAATGCATCTCTCTCTCCCTCTCTCTCTCTCTCCCTCCATCCCTCTCTCCCTTTCTCCTTCCTTCCTTCCTTCCTTCCCTCCCTCCTTACATCTCTCCCTTCCTCCCTCCCTCTCTTTCTTTCTCTCTCTTTCCCTTTCTCTTTTTATCTCTTTCTTTTTTTTTTTTGGTGCCAGTCCTAGGGCTTGTACTCAGGGCCTGGGCACTATCCCTGAGCTTTTGTGATAAAGGCTAGTGCTCTATCACTTGATCCACAGCTCTACTTTGAGTTTTTTTTAAGTGATTAATTGGAGATAAGAGTCTCAAGGATTTTTTTGTCTGGGCTGGCTTTGAACTGCAATATTCAGATCTCAACCTCCTGAGTAACTAGGATCATAAACATGAGCCACCAGTGCTCAGCTCTTTTTTTTTTTTTTTTTTTTTTTGGGTCCAGTTGTGGGGCCTGAACTCTGGGCCTGGGTGCTGTCCCTCAGCTCTTCAGCTCAAGGCTAGCACTCTACCACTTGAGCCACAGTGCCACTTCCGGCTTTTTTCTTATGTGGTGCTGAGGAATCGAACCCCAGGGCCTCAAGCATGCAAGGCAAGTGCTCTACCACTGAGCCACCTTCCCAGCCCCCAGTGCTCAACTCTTAAAAAATTGTTATTATTAAGGAGTTGTACAAAGAGGTTACAATTCTATAAAATGCATTTCTTCAAGCAGTAGTTGGGATCACAGTATAGCCGAGTGTCTTGTTCAGTGTTCTCAGCACAATTGCCATTGTTTCACTGATGACTAATTCCTCAGGGTCTGATCAGTGAGAGGCCAGTCTTCTATCCACAGAGAACTCCGTCTTTAATTCCATTCTGTTTTCTTAGAAAAATGTTGTGTGCAAGTGGTATTTGTTTAGAATGTGTTCAAAGGTTGTAGAAGAACACCTATGGTTTTATTATGTTTCCCTATCCATTCTGAAGCTTCTTTTCTTTTGCAGCAAGCTGCGACACCCTCATTTACTACAGCTGATGGCTGTATGCTTGTCCCAAGACCTGGAGAAGATCCGCCTTGTATATGAGCGTGTCACTGTTGGCACACTGTTCAGTGTCCTCCATGAACGAGTAAATGGATTTCCCTCTAGCTGCCACCCCTCCTTATCCCCATCCCCACCCCCGCCCATGGCCTCCTATGTCCATTCATACTTCCTATTTGTGCATTCATGGAAGATAAATATCTAAACCTTTGGACTTTATGGCCTAATTTAAGTGGCAATGTAATGTCTTCTCTAAAGGCTGATACACACATGCTCAGAACTTATGTGATTCTATTATTGTTTCTTCTTCCTTCTCTTCCTTTCTCCTTCCCTCCCTCTTTTTTTTTTTATTTTACTTTTTTTTTTTTTTTTTGGGTCCAGTCGTGGGGCCTGAACTCTGGACCTGGGCGCTGTCCCTCAGCTCTTCAGCTCAAGGCTAGCGCTCTACCACTTGAGCCACAGCACCACTTCCGGCTTTTTTCTTTTTTTTTTTTTTTTGGGTCCGGTCATGGGGCCTGAACTCTGGGCCTGGGTGCTGTCCCTTAGCTCTTCAGCTCAAGGCTAGCACTCTACCACTTGAGCCACAGCACCACTTCCGGTTTTTTTCTTTTTGCTTATGTGGTGCTGAGGAATCGAACCCAGGGCCTCATGCATGCAAGGCAAGCACTCTACCACTGAGCCACCTTCCCAGCCCCCCTCCCTCTTTTTTTAAGGCAGGATCTCAGAAAGGATGGATTTGTTCTCTTTATTTTTAATTAGTTTATTTTTGTCGGTCGTGGGGCTTAAACTCTGGGCCTGGGCACTGTCCCTCAGCTCTTCAGCTCAAGGCAAGTGCTCTACCACTTGAGCCACAGCGCCTCTTCTGGTTTTCTGGTGGTTTATTGGAGATAAGAGTCTCACAGACTTTCCTGCCCAGGCTGGTTTTGAAGTGTAATCCTCATATCTCAGCCCCCTGAGTAGGTAGGATTACAGATGTGAGCCATCAGCACCCAGCTGTTCTCTTATTCATTGGTGTCCTTTGAGCTTCCAAGTTCTCCCACAAACATGGATTTTAGATAGGAAGAAGCCAAGGAAAGTTTATTTGTGGAAGGAGGGGTGCATCTTTTGGCATTTTATGTTACACTCAGCCTGATGCACATACCAGCCTTTGAACATATTCTCCCCAGGTTTGGATCCATGGGTCCTGGATAGGTGGGACTTACAGGCCAGTTACTGAACCTCACTGAGTTTTAGGTTCCCGGTTGGTAAAATGGAATTCCTGCGCAATCAGGAAATTTTGCTCTTTGTCTCTGGCACTTTCTTTCTCACTTGCAGAGGTCCCAGTTCCCACTGCTGCACATGGAAGTGATTGTGCACTTACTGCTCCAGATTGCAGAGGCCCTGAGATACCTACATTCCTGGGGCTTTGTCCACCGCTCTCTCAGCTCCTATGCTGTCCATATAGTCTCCACAGGGGAAGCAAGGCTAACCAACTTGGAGTACATGATGGAAAGGTGGGTGCAGTCTTTAATGTGGCTTCCCCCTGAAGAGAATCTCACTTGAGGACCTTTGCTGTAAAGAGAATCTAATGTGGCAGGCCTCCTCATTGGTGAGTAGGAATTTGCATCACTAGTGGAAGAGATTTACTGAATGCTTTGTCTATGTGCCTAATCTTTGGGAAGTTATTTCTGCTCAGGACAATTTCACACTATAACAAACAAACATATATCATGTAAAGTCCCATATTGGACAGTGTGTATAAAGGCTCTAACTATGCACTCAAAAGTTCCAGTGGCCTAGCATAGCTGAGGTATGTGTATATACATACATACATACATATATATACATATATATGTGTGTATATATATATATATATATATAATATAGTGTGTATGTGTGTGTCTTTTTTTTTTTTTTTTTGTTGGTCGTGGGGCTTGAATTCTGGGCTTGGGCGCTGTCCCTGCACTATTCAGCTCAAGGCGAGCGCTCTACCGCTTGAGCCACAGAGCCACTTCTGGTTTTCTAGTGGTTTATTGGAGATAAGAGACTCACGGACTTTTCTTCCCAGGCTAGCTTTGAACTGTGATCCTCAGATGTCAGTCTCCTGAGTAGCTAGGATTACAGGCATGAGCTTTTGCTGAGGTGCCCGGCTTTTGCTGAGGTATATTTCTTACCTTGCAGTCTGTTTTGTGTATCCCACTGATAGCTTTATTACTCCCAAAGCCTCAATTCTTCACTGAATTCTTTGCATTGCTAGCCTGGGAATAAGGGAGTATGTACAATGGAATTTGGGATCAGTTTGAAGTGGGCATGTTACCATTGCCACTTTTCAGTGGCCAGAGCCCAATCACCATCCTATAGGAAGGCCAGGAAATATGGTGATTTATAGGTTACCAAGATCCCCTTTGCTCCTGCATGTGCAGGAGGGAGAGAGGGGGGTAAGAGGAACAGAGATATGGGAGTTGAGAGGGCATTCCTGGAGCTATTGCAGTTTTCTGTATGAGAGTGGGCAGAGGCCAGGTCACTCTCACCACTCAAGCTACTAAACTTCAGATCTGTCCCTTCTTAGTGCTAGTTAAATAAAACTTTTCTGGAAAGGGTTGAGAGTATATATAGTTCAGTGGTAGAGCACTTGCCCACAGGAGGGTTCAATCCCCAGCACCATGCATGATTGCATAAATCTGTATGAAGGAAAAACTGAAAAATTTCCCAGAGCAGGGGTAACTACCTTGGCTGTGTGTTCTAGAACAGTGGAAACTATGGGCTTTGAATATTGCTATTGATAAATACTGAAGACTTTTCAGGAAGTTTCGATAGAATAAATGATTGGTCAGTGATAGAGTACCATCTATTCTTCAGAAAGAGGCCTATCAGTTTCTTATGCTATTGCTTTCATAAAAATGTGAATCTTTGCATGAGGTGGAATTTTGGAGATAATCTGGTCTAATCCTATACTTTTTTGTTTTTTGTTTTTGTTTTAGTAATTGCTATGCTAGTGATCTAGCCAGGTTCTCATGAATGCTAGTCAAACACTCTTCCATGAGCTACATCCTAAGGCCAACCCTATCCTTTTATGAATGAGGAAATTGAAGCATAGAGAGGTGAAGGGATGGTGATAAGTGACCCATTTGGTTGGTTAGGGGCACACTGAGGCTAGAACTAGGCCACAGGGGTTGTATGGACTAGAGGTTGAATATAGGAAGATCAGCTTAGGAGCCACCAGGTGGAGCAAGGAAACCAAATGGAAAGGAAAGAAGTGAAATGCACTGAAAAGCTAGGGTCAACAGCTAGCCAAAACAGGGGAAAGGAGGTAACTATGGTCATTGAGGTCCACACTGGGCATCGCAGAAAAGCACGGATTCTTATTTGGGCTTGTTGACCTCAGAATGGAATTTTAGAAAGAGGTGTCAATCAGCAAGTCAGTGTAGTTCTAACAGTCCTTCCTCTTTCCCCTTTCCTGCTTTTCTGACAATGTTTCACTAGGTAGTCCAGGTTGGAGTTGAACTCCACGATCCTCCTGACTCAACTTCCCAACCACTGGAATTATAGGCATACACCATCATAGCCAGATAGTGTACCTTTCTTTGTAAGCTCATTACAAGAATTGATGATCTTCCCAGTGCTAGTGGCTCATGCCTTCAATTCTAGCTACTCAGGAGGCTGAGATCAGAGAATACTGGCTCAAGGTTGACCTGAGAAGGAATGTTGGTGAGAAGTGGCTCTTAAGTGCCAGATTGGAACAAAATAAAGCTAAGGGACAGTGCCCTGCTCTGAGTTCAGGCCCCAGTACCAGCATGGAAAAAAAAGAATTGATGATCTAAGAATCCAAAATAGTTTCAAGTATTTTTTTTTTTTGGGTCCGGTTGTGGGGCCTGAACTCTGGGCCTGGGCGCTGTCCCTCAGCTCTTCAGCTCAAGGCTAGCGCTCTACCACTTGAGCCACAGCGCCACTTCCGGCTTTTTTCTTTTTGCTTATGTGGTGCTGAGGAATCAAACCCAGGGCCTCAGGCATGCAAAGGCAAGCGCTCTACCACTGAGCCACCTTCCCAGCCCTCAAGTATTTTTGGTATCGCTGGTACATAATAGTTTGTTTAATGTTATTATCAAGGGTAGCACTCTGTTTCTTGGGTTAAAATTGATACAACAGTTTTTCTTATTCTAACTTCTTGTTAATGGAGTCCTTAGAGCTAGAATTGACCTTGCAAGTGGTGTCATATAACTGCAGCTAAATGTAATTTTAATGGTGTCAAAGATGAAGGCCTGAAAATAACTCTTCTACAGTGACAGCCAGAAGGGTCTCCCTTATCCCACATGACTTTTATTTGTTATTTTTATTTTTTGCTGGTCATGGGTCCTGAACTCTGGGCCTGGGCACTGTCTCTCAGCTCTTCAGCTTAAGGCTAGCATTCTACCACGTGAGCCACAGCATCTCTTCCGGCTTTTTCTGCTTATGTGGTGCTGAGGGATCCAACCCAGTGCCTCATGCATGCAAAGCAAACACTCTACCACTGAGCCACCTTCCCAGCCCTGTTTTTATTTCTTTTAAACTCAGCTAGACAGGCATTCTTCTGCTTGTTCCACGTCCCTAGATTTTTGTTTGTTTGTTTTGGTGGTCCTGGACACTAGATTCAGTTCTTTACCACTCCTACCCTTTCCCAACTGTCTTTATTTATTTATTTTATTTATTTTTTTCTGTGACTGGGATTTGAACTTGGTATTACATGCTTTCGCTCACTGACAGGCACCCTAATACCTGAGTCATGCCTTCAACCTCACCAGCTATCTTTAATTTTTTTGTTTGTTTGTTTTGGGTCTGGTCGTGGGGCCTGAACTCTGGGCCTGGACGCTGTCCCTCAGCTCTTCAGCTCAAGGCTAGCACTCTACCACTTGAGCCACAGCGCCACTTCTGGCTTTTTTCTTTTTGCTTATGTGGTGCTGAGGAATCAAACCGAGGGCCTCATGCTTGCAAGGCAAGCACTCTACCACTGAACCACCTTCCCAGCCCACCAGCTATCTTTAATAGAAAAAGAAAAAGAAGGTGAGAAGAAATAGAAGTGACTTGTTGCTGGGCATTGATGGCTTGTGACTGTAACTTAGCTACTCAAGAGGCTGAGACCTTGGAGCCAGCCTGGGCAGAAAAGTCTATGAGATTCTATCTTCAAAATAATCAGAAAAAAGTCAACTGGTCAAATGGTAGAGTGCAAGCCAGGCAAGTGTAAGGCCCTGAGTTCAAGTCCTTATTCCTTGCTAGAGGTTTGAACAAGCATGGGAGGCCTGAAATGGAATGTTTCATTGTTGAATTGTCTTCCAAATTGAAGAGCCAAGCATGTTAGTGTCTCAGAATATAAACTATTTGTATTTATAACTCTGACGATAAAGTATTCCATTGCCTATTCTGGGATCTGAGGATATATATAGCTCAGTGCAATAGCACTGGCACTGGGTTTGATCCCCAGAACTGCCAAAAAGAAATCAACTGTCTTTTATGTGACACTAATTAATTTAATATATAAATATATAATGAACATACCAAATTTATACATTAAGCATATAAATGTATATTAAGTATGCATGCATATCCATACTATATCAGGCACACATGGTTATCTAGTAGTAGATATTCTAATTTTTTTTTTTTTTTGGTCGGTCGTGAGGCTTGAACTCTGGGCCTGGGCGCTGTCCCTCAGCTCTTCAGCTCAAGGCGAGCGCTCTACCACTTGAGCTACAGCGCCACTTCCGGTTTTCTGGTGGTTTATTGGAGATAGGAGTCTCACGGTCTTTCCTGCCCAGGCTGGCTTTGAACTGCGATCCTCAGATCTCAGCCTCCTGAGTAGCTAGGATTACAGGCGTGAGCCACCAGCGCCCGGCTTCTAATTTTTTTTTGTTGTTGGTCGTGAGGCCTGAACTCTGGGCCTGGGTGCTGTCCCTCAGCATTTCAGCTCAAGGCTAACACTATACCACTTGAGCCACAGCACCACTTCCAGTTTTTTCAGCTTATGTGGTGCTAAGGAATCGAACCCAGGGCCTCATGCATGCAAGGCAAGCACTCTACCACTGAGCTACCTTCCCAGCCCAGATTTTACAAATTTATGATATCTTGAACTCACTGATAATTATCAAAAGTTCAGCTAAAAGAAACATTCGAGAAGTTTTCTCTGAGATACCCATCGCCCTCTAAAATCTATCCTTATGCTAGACTAGTAAAGAACTTATTGTTTCTTATTTTTCCAATTTTTTTTCTTCTGGTACTAGGGCTGGAAACTGAGGGCCTAGGTGCTGTCTCTTAGCTTTTTTGACCAAGGCCAGTGCTCTACCCTTGAATCACACAGCTCCACTTCCAGCTTTTTGGGAATTTATTGGAGATAATAATTGTCCTGCCCAGGATGGTTTCAAAATGACACTCCCAGATCTCAATTTCCTGAGTAGCTAGGATTACAGGTGTAAGCCACCAGCACCCAGCCAAAAACAATTCTTCATGATCAGCCAGCCAATCACCAAGTCTTTATTGAATGCCTACATAATGTCTGTATGAACTCCTTACTTGGTAGAGTACTTTCTTTTGTTGTTATTGGTGGTGGTTGTGGGGCCTGAACTCTGAGTCTGAGCGCAGTCCCTCAGCTTTTCAGCTCAAGGCTAGTGCTCTACCACTTGAGCCACAGCACCACTTTCAGCTTTTTCTGCTTATGTGGTGCTGAGGAATTGAACCCAGGGCCTCATGCATGCAAGGCAAGCGCTCTACCACTGAGCCACCTTCCCAGCCCCTTGGTGGAGTACTTTGTGGCTCGCTAAGCATTTCCATATCCATGATCTCATTTGATTATCATGACAGTTGTGGGTAGAAGTTGGTACTGGCCTCACTCTGAGGACTCATTGGCCAAGGATGCTCTGATTTAGCTCATCTGGTTGGAAAGATGAATTATTCATACAAATCAGTGAACCTTTGTATTGAACTGAGAGGACTTGTTCCCAAGAGGGCAGGCATTCAGAAAAGAAGCAATCAAAGATATTAGAGAAGAACAAAGTGGCTTTGATATAGCAAGTGGGACTTGGAGGAAGTCCTGAACCAGTATTCATAAACAAGCCTCACACCCATAGTGTAAACTTGGGATGTAGTGATTTTTTTTTCTAGTCCTGTTGCTTGAACTCAGGACCTGGGCACTGTTCTTGAGCCTTTCTGTGCTCAAGGCTAGCACTCTACCACCTGAACCACAGCGCCACTTCTGGCTTTTTCTGTTTATATGGTATTTAGGAATCCAAACTAGGGCTTCATGCATGCTAGGAGGCAAGCACTCTACCACTAAGGCACATTCCCAGCCCATACAGGGCTGCTTTTGAGTAGGTGATCAGGGAAGGGTTCTTTGAGGAAGTGGCTTTCAAACTAATACCTCATCAGTGGAAGCAGCCAGTCAGGCTAGCATCTGTGGGCAGAGCATGCCAGGCAGAAGAAACTGTCAAGGCAAAATACAGGTAATGGTAATATGCTTAACATAGTAGGATAAACAAAGGAAGGCCTTGTAACTTTAGTGGGCTTGTTAGGAGAAAGTGAAGAGTAGAGAGGGCCAGTAAACAGGAATGGTAAGGTATTGGAACAGCTCTGAGGCAGCATGAGTTAGCTCATTGTCTAGCTATGTTTCCAGAAGTTCAAAGAGATTGCCAGTCTTCTCAGGCAAGTATCTAAATGTAGTGTATGATGATTGCAGATATGATTCTGTCTTATGTATTTCCTTCTATAGACAGGACAATGGTGTGTATAGGGACCTGACTCGAATACCCCTTCCAACCCAACTCTACAACTGGGCTGCACCGGAAGTGATCTTACAAAAGGCAGCCACCATAAAGTCCGACATCTACAGCTATTCCATGATCATACAAGAAATTTTAACAGGTGACAACAGTCTCTTACTCTCTCTCTCTCTCTCTCTTTGTGCTAGTCTTGGGGCTTGAATTCAGGAGGCTGAGATCTGAAGATCATGGTTCAGAGCCAGTTGGAGCAGGAAAATTTGTGAAACATTTTTTTATTGGGGGTGGGAGGACCTTGAACTCTGGGCCCAGGCACTGTCCCTCAGTGCTTCAGCTCAACGGGAGCACTCTACCCCCTGAGCCACAGTGCCACTTCTGGTTTTCTGATGGTTAATTGGAGATAAGAGTCTCCTGGACTTTCCTGCCCAGGCTGGCTTTGAACCATGATCCTCAAATCTCAACCTCCTGAGTAGCTAGAATTACAGGTGTGAGCCATCAGCGCCCAGCTAAACTATTTTTTTGTGTGTGGGTTGTAGGACTTGAACTCTGGGCCTGGACACTGTCTCTGAGCTCTTTAGCTCAAGGTAAGCTCTCTACAACTTGAGCTACAGTGCCACTTCCCCGTAAAACTCTTATCTCCAATTAACCACCATAAAACAAAGTGGTGCTGTGGCTCAAAGTAGTGGAGAACTAGTCTTGAGCAAAAAGAGCTCAAGGACACTGGCCAGCCCATGAGTTCAAACCCTATGACCAGCAAAAAGAAAAAAAAAGTACATGACTTTGAAAATAGTTTCTTCAAGGAAACTTTTAAAGGTTTCTGAAAAGATGTTAAATATATCTTATATAAAATGGTGCCCTGGGCTGGGGAGGTAGCTTAGTGGTAGAGTGCTTGCCTTGCATGAATGAAGCCCTGCGTTTAATTCCTCAGCACCACATAAGCAAAAAAAGCGGGAAGTGGCGCTGTGGCTGAAGTGGTAGAGTGCTAGGGACACTACCCAGGCCCAGAGTTCAGGCCCCACAACTGGTAAAAAAAAAAAAAAAAAAAAAGATGGAGCCTGGACACTAGTGGTGCATGCCTGTAATCCTAGCTACTTAGGAGTCTCAGAGCTGAGGATTACAATTTGAAGGTAGCATTGGCAGGAACGTCTGTAACACTCTTCTTCTTCTTTTTTTTGGTTGGTCATGGGGCTTGAACTCTGGGCTTGGGCGCTATCCCTCAGCTCTTCAGCTCAAGGTGAGCACTCTACCACTTGAGCCACAGTGCCACTTCCGGTTTTCTAGTGGTTTATTGGAGATAAGAGACTCACGGACTTTCCTGCCTGGGCTGGCTTTGAACCATGATCCTCAGATGTCAGCCTCCTGAGTAGCTAGGATTACAGGTGTGAGCCACCGGCACCCGGCTCTGTGACACTCTTACCTCAACTAACCACCAAAAAGTCAGAAATGGAGCTGTGGCTCAAGTGGCAGAGTGCTAGCCTTGAGCAAAATGAAGATCAGGGACAATACCCAGCCCTGAGTTTAAGCCCCAGTTCTGGAAAAAATTCTATTACCAAGCCATACCCCTAGCATCCCAAGCAAAGTGGGTGTTTTGTTTGTTTGTTTTTGTTTTTTTAGGCAGTCCTGGAGTTTGAACTTAGGGCCTGCGTGCTGTCCCTGAACTGCTTTTGCTCAAGGCTGCTACTCTACCACTTGAGCCACTGTGCTACTTCTGACTTTTCCTGTGTATGTATTACTGAGGAATTGAACCCAGGGCTTCATACATGCTAAGCAAGCATTCTACCACTAAAGCCACATTCCCAGCCCCCAAGCAAAGTTTTTAAACTACATATTGGAGTCAGTATTTAAGAATCCCCCTGAAATGCCCTTTAAAGAGATGATTTGTCTCAGAGAAACAAATAGGAATTTAATATAGGAGCTAGTAGGTATGTAAGCCGTGTGACCTGAAAGAAATAAAAGTCTTTTCAAATTTATAGGATGTGATGGGAATAACTGTCTTCACATAATTGAAGACAGAAGAATTCTTTCAGAGAGAAACACAAGTTGGGCCTGGTATCTCACATTTTAATCCTAGCTACTTGGGAGGTGAAGATATGGAAGATCATGGTTTGAGACCATTCCAATAAAAAAGATGGGACCTTTTTTCAACCAGTAAAAAAAGTGGGTTCAGTCATTCAAATTGATCCAGAAACATAAATAGGATTGCAATTCAGAATGGCCTTAACATAAACATGAGATCCTATTAAAAAAAATAACAAGGGGCTGGGAAAGTGGCGCAGTGGTAGAGCGCTTGCCTTGCATGCATGAGGCCCTGTGTTCGATTCCTCAGCACCACATAAACAGAAAAAGCTGGAAGTGGCACTGTGGCTCAAGTGGTAGAGTGCTAGCCTTGAGCTGAAGAGCTGAGGGACAGTGCCCAGGCCCAGAGTTCAGGCCCCACAAACAACAACAACAACAAAAAATAACAAAAGCTAAAAGGCTGGTGGCATGGCTAAAGTGGTATCATGCCTGGCCTACTAAATCTAAGACCCTTAGTTTAAACTTCAGTACCACATGTATAAGCACACACACACACACACACACACTCCAAATAAAAGTATATTCAATTAGGGAGTAAGCAACAGTCAACTACCTTTAGTGGTGTTTGCAGTTTCAGAGGAGAAACCATTCCTCCCATAAGATGAATCAGTACAGTGGCTACCCCTCCTAATGTCATAGCCCAGGTTTGTCACGTCTGCCAATGGAGGGCCCACTGTGATTCATACACTACTATTTTCTGACTCTAGCAGGTTACTTGCTTGTGAATGAACTTTCAGGTAGTCCCTTCCTTCCTTCCTTCCTTCCTTCCTTCCTTCCTTCCTTCCTTCCTTCCTTCCTTCCTTCATTCTTTCCTTCCTTCCTTCCTTCCTTTCGTTCTTTCATCAGTCATGGGGCTTGAACTCTGGGCCTGGGTGCTGTCCCTGAACTCTTCAGCTCAAGGCAAGCCTCTGCCACTTGAGCCACAGTACAGTACCACTTCTGGTTTTCTGGTGGCTAATTGGAGATAAGAGTCTCACGGAGGGCTGGGAAGGTGGCTCAGTGGTAGAGCGCTTGCCTTGCATGCCTGAGGCCCTGGGTTGGATTCCTCAGCACTACATAAGCAAAAAGAAAAAAGCTGGAAATGGCTCTGTGGCTCAAGTGGTAGAGCACTAGCCTTGAGCTGAAGAGCTGAGGTACAGCGCCCAGGCCCAGAGTTCAGGCCGCACGACCGGACCCAAAAAAAAAAAAATTAAAAAAAAAAAAAAAAAAAAGAGTCTCACGGACTTTCCTGCCTGGGCTGGCTTTTTTTTTTTTTTTTTTAATTTTATTTTATGTTATTTGATTTTTTTAATTTTTTAAATTGTGAAAATACCATACAGAGGAGTTACAATTACATGAGCAAGGTAATGAGTACATTTCTTATCAAGCATTGTTGCCTCCTTTGTTTCCCCTTCCCATCCCTTCCCATCTCCCTCCCCACCCCCCCCAGGCTGTCTTTGAACGGTGATCCTCGAATCTCAGCCTCCTGAGTAACTAGGATCACAGGCATGAGCCACTGGTGCCCAGCTTCAGGTAGTTTTCTACAGAAAAAAAAGAAATTGAATGACTTGACTACATTTATACAACTTCAGCAAATGTTTATCATATTCTTTCCTCTGACCTTTTCCTTACAGACAACATACCCTGGGATGGCTTAGATGGCTTGGCTATTAAAGAAGCCATAGTCTTGGGAAATTATTTAAAAGCTGATGTCAGGCTTCCAAAACCTTACTATGATATCGTTCAGTCAGGCATCCAAGTCAAGCAGAAAGACCGAACTCTGAACCTTCAAGACATCCGGTATATTCTAAAGAATGACTTAAAGGCAAGCCCTGAAGTTGTTGGGACTTTATTTCTTCTTATTCTTGTCAGGGAAGTGGGTACCGAGAGATCTAGAAGCCAGAGACCAAGTTTTAGAAGGTTTGGAAATCTTCACTTTATTATACTCTTTCACTGTTGCTGAGAAAAGGTTGCTTGGTGAAACAGTGGGTTGTTGAGAAGAGCTGAGAGGTTCACAGTAGACACAGTGAAGATTCCATGAATGGCAGCTAGTATTGCTGGAATAACAAGAAATAAACTGCTTAGGACTATAGTCAGTCTGTGCAATAAAATAAACATAGGAGGAGTTTATTTGCCATATAGATAAGCTTTGGAACACTAGTGACATTCAGATGACTATAAATATGCCCTTGACAATATTTCCAATGTTATAGGAGTTCATTGGAACCCAGAGGACTCCACCAACTAAGAGTCCCAGGATACAGAGATATGAACCCCAGCCTAATGTCAATGAGTATCTAGGACTAATTTCAGAACATCGAAAAGAGACCCCAGTCTTTGAAATCAAAGAGCTAAAGGAGACAGGTATGCTGTTAACTCACAAATGAAATACACCACTTTGATACCAAAGTGTTTTGAGCTGCAGCTAGTCATTTCCTCCAA
This sequence comes from Dipodomys spectabilis, assembly GCF_019054845.1. Taxonomy (NCBI): domain Eukaryota; kingdom Metazoa; phylum Chordata; class Mammalia; order Rodentia; family Heteromyidae; genus Dipodomys; species Dipodomys spectabilis. The sequence continues at coordinate 10,918,297 of NW_024870681.1, forward strand.
GTTAAATGAGTTCTATAAACACTTGGACTAAAAACAGAACTAAGTAATAACAGTGAGTTTGTTTCTAGCATAATTGTCTGTGCGTGCGTGCGCGCGCATGTGAGTGGGCATGTGTTTGCATGTTGTATATACCAGGGTCTTGAACTCAAGGCTAGCACTCTCACTCATGCTGTTTTGCTTGATACTCTGCCACCTGAGGTACACCTCTAATCCAGCATTTTGCTTGCTAATTGGAGATGGAGTATCACAGACTTTTTGCCGTAGGCTGGCTTCAAACTTTGATCTTCTGGGTTTCAGCCTTCTGGGTAATTGCAAGTATGAACCATCTGTGCCTGACATAACACAGTCATTCTTAAGAATTTGAAGCCAGGCACCAGTGGCTCACTCCTGTAATCCTAGCTACTCAGGAGGCAGAGATCTGAGAATTGTGGTTCAAAGCCAGATTAGGCAGGAAAATACATGAGACTTTTTTTTTTTTTTTGCAAGTCCTACGGCTTGAACTCAAGGCCTAAGCACTGTATCTGAGCTTCTTTTGCTCAAGGATAGCACTCTACCACTTAGATCATAGTGCCACTTCTGGCTTTTTCTGTTTATGTGGTACTTAGGAACTGAACTCAGGGCGTCATGCATGCTAGGCAAACACTCTACCACTAAGCCACATTCCCAGCCCCCCATGAGACTCTTACCTCCAATAAACTACCCAAAAGCCAAAATGCATCGAGGCCCTGAATTCAAGCCCCACGACTAGCCAAAAAACAAAACAAAACAATGAATTGCTTCACTAACGAATTATTTTTTATTTTAATTTTTTGTCAGTACTGGGGTTTATTCTTGCTAGGTAGTCACTCCACCACTTGAGCCACTCCTTCAGCCCTGATTAAAAAAAATTAAGACTATTATCTACTAATGAGTGTAGTGTGGTGTTACGCACTTGTAATCTTCGCTACTCCAGAGGCTAAGACAGGAGCAGCTTTAGAGCTCAGGAATTTAAGGCCAGCTTGGCAAAGTAACAAAGCAACATGTCAAAAAACCAAAAAACCTTCCTCTTTCTATCATTTGCTCCTTATAGAAAATTTGGAATAGTATAAAAAAGAAAGTTTCTGTTTTGATTCAGCTGCCTAAGAAGAATTAATTGGTTAACATTTTGATATTTCTTACTGATTTTTATTTTTAATTTAATTTATTTATTTTTGTCTGTCATGGGGCCTGAACTCTGGGCCTGGGCACTGTCCCTCATCTCTTCAGCATAAGGCTAGCACTCCACCACTTGAAACACAGCACCACTTCCAGCTTTTTCTGCTTATGTGGTGCTGAGGAATTGAACCCAGGGCCTCATGCATGCAAGACAAACACTCTACCACTGAGCCACCTTCCCAGCTCTCTTACTGATTTTTAGAACATTAGAGTTTTTGAGCTGGAAAAGGCCTTGCAATCATGAAACTTAATACCTCCCCATTATAGATGAGATCACTAAGGTTTAAGGAGGTTATGACTACAAGTGGAACTCAGGTGTTATAATCCCAGTGTAATCACCATTCACTCAAAACTCTTTTGGCAGGGATGGAGCCTTCCAGAGTAGTCCACCCTCCAAGTGCTCATTATTTGTCTCCATCCCATTTCCTGCAAGCTATACACCAGTCAAACAGAAGAGGTGTGTGGATTAGCTTTGGCATTGTTTTTGAGTTATTCTTCACATAATACGGTGTCTTTTGGAGCTGTGTCTTGACAACTTATATCAGATGCTGACCAAAAACTTGACTGTAACTGACATAGCCACACTCTTGTCCAAAAAAAGATAGTCTAGTCCTTGAGATCCAGGGACTTGTTTTTGACTGTTAGATGTGTTTTGAACACACTATAAATACAGACTATATTAATTTCTGTCTTACATCAAAATTGGGGTTGGAAGAGTGACTCAGTTAGTAGAACACTAGCCTGTGCATGAAAGTGTCAGGTACCAAGTTTGAGTTCTGGTCTTGGACCTAAAAATAAAGAAAAGAAAATTGGAACTTTCATCTAGGTTAGAAATAGTCTTTTCCTATGTAGTGTATCCATTGGTCTTTCACTAGGATTTCACTTCCTGAGAAAGTTGGGAGTGAAAAGCTTCCTCCTCCCTCCCATATTCTTGGGCTTCTTGAGCAATAAGCAGGCTGCTTGCTTATCTGCTGACCGTGTCTTCACTTTAACCAGTGTTGTGTTGCTACTGTTTTCAACAGGCAGACAAAGCCATTCACCAAGGGAGTACTCTTGTTCCATTGACAAAACACTAGCTCCTCAGTCTACAGATCCAAGTTCGACGGCCCAGGAGCCTCCTCCTCCTCCTCCACTTGTGCCACAAGAGGCAAGGAGCCTCAGTGCAAGTCAGGCAAGTCTCTGCAGCTTCGAAATCAATGAAATCTACTCAGGCTGTGTGAACTTGGGGGTTTACAAGGAGAACAAACACCCAGAAATGGCTTTCTCTCTTGAGGAGGATAGACCAAACCAGCCAGATGAGTTACAATCTCTGGAAGAAGAGTTGGATAAGATGGAGAAAGAAGTGAATACTTCTTGTGATGAAGATGAGAGCTTTTCAGACATTGACACGGGGCTCTCCTTTGGGGACTGGGACTGGCAAAATGATTCATTCAGTTCACTCAATCAGTCTCAGCCAACCAGAGAAGGCAAGGGCAAAGTGAATGGCAGGTCTATGACTGAGGATTACATCAGTAAATGTGTGCTGAATCTCAAGATTTCACAGACATTGATTCACCAGAATGCTGATATGCTGAGGAATATTGAGCAGAAACTGGATAAGTTTGAGTTGATAGTGAAGGAGCAGGAGTGCAGGTCTCTGTGGGAAACCTCAAGAGGGTTTTCAGGTGCCTACAATTTCCCTTCAGCCATGGGACCTCCATCTTTTAGTTATATTCCTCCTGTCATGCAGCTGTCAGGGGAGCAGCAGTCAGATGCCAGTGGCAATTGCCCAACCCTAGCAGGTTCTCTAAGAACAGTGAAAGACTTTCAAGGGGGCCATCTTGGCAAAAGGCCAAAGACACAAAGTGGCTATCACTGGAAACCTTTTGCCCAAGTCACTGAAGAAAACACTGGAGACCAGGCAGAGGCAAACCATCAGGTAAATCAAAATGGGAGGAAAGAACAACCTAAGTGGGACCCTGGTAACGACATTGCCTGTGAAGTGAATGGCATCAATGCAAGATCCTCTTTGTTTTGGGATATAAGACCTCTAAGGTAGAATTTCAAGGTAGTTATTTTATTTTATCTTGTCAATTGTGGAGCTTGAACTCAGGGCTTGGGCACTGTTCCTGAGCTCTTTTGCTCAAGGCTAGCTCTACCACTTTGAGCCACAGTGCCACTTCCAGTTTTTGAGTAGTTAATTGGAGGTAAGAGTCTCATGGTGACTTTTCTGCCCAGGCTGGCTTTGAACCCTGATCCTCAGATCTTAGCCTCCTAAATAGCTAGGATAACAGGCATGAGGCACTAGCTCCTGTTCAAGGTAGTTACTTTTAACTCCTCTGTAAATTTGTTTATATTAGGCTGAACCATATGATTCACATAGTTTAACTTATTAAATACGTATGTGTGTGTGTGTGTGTGTGTGTGTGTGTGTGTGTGTGTCTGGGTCTGGGTCTGGGTCTGGATACTGGGGCTTGAACTCAGGGCTTCATGCTTTCAATTAGCTCTTTACTCAAGGCTGACATTCCATCACTTAAGCCACAACTCCACTTCCAGCTTTTTACCAATTAATAGGAGATAAAAGTCTCTCAGATTTGTCTACTGGGGCTGGCTTCAACCATGATCTTCAAGTCTCAGCCTCCTGAGTACAGACGTGAGCCATGAGCCACCAGTGCATGGTTTTGTTAGATTTTTTGGATGGGTGTTAATCCCATTTGAAATTGCTCATTCCCTCACTCAGAAAACATTTCCACAGGGCTGGGAATGGGGCTTTGTGGTAGAGTGCTTGCCTAACATACATGAAGCCCTGGGTTCGATTCCTTAGAACCAGATAAACAGAAAAAGCTAGAAGCAGTATGTGACTTAAGTGGTAGAATGCTGTACTTGAACAAAAGAAGTTCAGAGAGGGGCTGGGAAGGTGGCTCAGTGGTAGAGCGCTTGCCTTGCATGCATGAGGCCCTGGGTTCGATTCCTTAGCACCACAGAAGAAAAAAGAAAAAAGCCAGAAGTGGCGCTGTGGCTCAAGTGGTAGAGTGCTGGCCTTGAGCTGAAGAGCTGAGGGACAGCGCCCAAGCCCAGAGTTCAGGCCCCACGACTGGACCAAAAAAAAAAAAAAAAAAGACATGGATCAATTCTCATTTTACACAGTGTCAACCTTAAGCTCAAGATCATAAACTTCCAGACGTTTTTTTAATTTATTTTTTTATTTTATTTTATTTGTGAACATACTGTGCAGAGGGGTTACAATTACATGGGCAAGATAATGCATACATTTCTTACCAAGCATTGCAGACTCCTCCTTTGTTTACCCTTTACATCCCTTCCCAGCCTCCCCCCCCAATCCTTCCCCCCCCCTCCCTGCACCGACGTTGTAAAGCTCGTTTTTGACATGACAACTTGTACTTCTTATTGTTGCAACAGGTCCACCTGAATCCTTAAACGACTTGTTTTTCCCCATCTCCTCCACAAGTTACACTGACATCAAATATAGTGAAAGCGGGGGTTATACTGTGGGGGAGGGACATACAAAGCAACAAAGAAATAATCTTATAAATGCATTAGAAACACATGCATGAAAGAAAAAAAAACATTAAAATACATATCTAAGGGTTCATTTTCCTAGCATCACATTATCTGACCTTTTCCGCTTGACTCATACATATACTAGATATTGCAAATAAGGGAAACCATGGGACCTGTGTTTCTTTGGGCCTGGCTTACTTCACTTAATATAATTTTTTCCAAGTTTTTCCATTTCCTAACAAATGGGGCAATGTCATTCTTTCTGATGGAGGCATAGAATTCCTTCCAGAGGTTTTTGTTTGCCTTTTTATGTTTCATTTGTCTCACCCACCCAGGCACTGTGGCTCATCTGTAATTGGGAAGCTATTATCAGGAAGATTATGATACAAGAGTTTTTTTTGTGTAAGTCCTAAGGCCTGAAATCAGGGCCTGGGCACTATTTCCAAGTTTTTGTGCACAAGGCTAGTACTCTAGTAGTTGAGCCACAGATCCACTTTCTGACTTTCATGCCTGGGTTAGCTTTGAACTACAATTCTCAGATCTCAGCCTCCTGAATAGCTAGGATTACAGATGTGAGTAACCAGTGATCAGCGAAGAGTCTCTCCCTCCCTCCCTCTCTGTCCCTCTCTCTCTCCCCCTCTTTTTCTCCCTTCCCCCTCCCTCAACAGTCCTGAGGCTTGAACTCTGGGCCTGGGTACTATCCCTGAGCTTCTTTTTCTCAAGGCTAGTGCTCTATCATTTGGTTCACAGTACTACTTCCACCTTTTTTGAATAGTTTATTGGAGATAAGTCTCATGGACTTTCTTGCTTGGGTTGGTTTCGAACCACTATCCTCAGATCTCAGCCTCCTGAGTAGCTAGGATAACAGACTTGAACCACTAGCACCCAGCTAAAAGTCTTGTTTTTTAGCAGGGTGGTCTAGATCACAATCCTATTCACAATTTTCATATAGATGGGATGACAGGCACATGCCACCACACCCAGTTTTTTTATTGGTTGAGTATGGGGGTCTCATGAACTATTTGAGGATGGCCACAAATTTCAGTCCTCCTCCTCATTTCATCCTCACAAGTAGTAGGATTGGAAGTATGAGCTGCTGCATTCAGTTATTGTGTTTTTTTCACAGCATCCCTACTGAGAGGTATTATTGTCCCTGTTTTATAGGTGAGGAAGTGACAGTAAGAGACGCTTGAATTAGTCTGAGTAAGGTTTGAGCTAGAATCCAAGGCCTAGGGCTTCTGCCACAAAGATCTGTTGCTTTCATATTAGTATGGGAGAAAAGGTTCAGGGAAGATCTTTGATTTTTTTTTTTTTTTTTTTGTCCGTCAAGGGGCCTGAACTTGGCCTGGGCGCTGTCCCTCAGCTCTTCAGCTCAAGGCTAGCGCTCTACCACTTGAGCCACAGTGCCATTTCCAGCTTTTTTCTGCTTATGTGGTGCTGAGGAATCGAACCCAGGGCCTCATGCATGCAAGGCAAGCACTCTACCACTGGGCCAACTTCCTAACCCCTTGGTTTCTATTTTGTCTGCTCACTGCAGTCTGTTTGGACTGGGCTCTTGGGGGCCAGCGTTCCTGGGTAAAGAAGCCTCTGGGTTAGACATGACTTGAAACAGAGTGTGAGAGTGAATAGAATTCCCTTCTCAAAACACTGAAATATGCTTATTTTTTTTCTTTTTTAAGATGCCAACTCTGTGTAGTCCTGGAAAACAGAACACAGATGAACAACTTCAACATACTCGAGGAAGTAAGGACACTTTGGAAAGAAGCAGGAACCAAAAGAGTAGGTAGGTCAACATTTTGTATTTCTTCCTGTCACTCTGTCTTACACCTCATGTTGGCTGTCCCTAAGGACACTTAGTGATCTTCATTCTCAATCTGATGAGTGTTGGGATTATAATCCTAGATGTGTGCCACCATACCTATGTAAGCAATTTTTTTTTTTTTTTGGTCCAGTCGTGGGGCCTGAACTCTGGGCCTGGGCACTGTCCCTCAGCTCTTCAGCTCAAGGCTAGTGCTCTACCACTTGAGCCACAGCACCACTTCTGGCTTTTTTCTTTTTGCTTATGTGGTGCTGAGGAATCGAACCCAGGGCCTTGAGCATGCAAGGCAAGCGCTCTACCACTGAGCCACCTTCCCAGCCCCTTTTTTTTTTGTTTGTTTGTTTTTTGTTTTTTTGTCGGTCGTGGGGCTTGAACTCTGGGCCTGGGCGTTGTCCCTCAGCTCTTCAACTCAAGGTGAGCGCTCTACCACTTGAGCTACAGCGCCACTCCTATGTAAGCAATTTTATATCCTAATTTATCACTTTACATTAAATAAATAAGCATTTTTTATGTTAATTAAAAAACTCTGTAAACTTACTTTGAAATTGTTGGATTTCTTCCCATGTTAAATTTTTAGTCTGTTGCATTCTTTATTCTGTTAGGAACAAGGAAGGTCACAGTGATTTATAAACTAACATTAAAAAAATTTTTAGATTATGTCCTCAGAATAGATTTCCAGAAGCAGAATTACTAGGTCAAAGGCTTTGAGCATTTTAAAGATTCTTGATAGTTGTTGCCAAAAAGCTCTTGAAAGAAGCTGATTTTAGCTGTCTTCCCTGCTTTCAGTCTAGCCGGGGAGTAGTGCATTCTGGACAATGAGGATTTTTATTTTTTGGTCGGTTGTGGGGCTTGAACTCTGGGCCTGGGTGCTGTCCCTCAGCTCTTCAGCTCAAGGTGAGTGCTCTACCACTTGAGCTACAGCACCACTTCTGGTTTTCTGTGGTTTTATTGGAGATAAGAGTTTCACGGACTTTCCTGCCTGGGCTGGCTTTGAACCGTGATCTTTAGATCTCAGCCTCCTGAGTAGCTAGGATTACAGGCGTGAGCCACCGGTGCCCGGCACAATGAGGATTTTATATCTGTGCCATAGATATACAATGTGTGTCTGTGTGTGTGTGTGTGTGTGCGCGCGTGTGTGTGCGCATGCGCACGCATGTGGGCCCATGCCAATACTGGAGCTTAAACTCAGTCTGGGCACTATCTCTTGGCCTTTTCACTCAAGGCTGGAGCTCTACCATCTGAGTCATACTTCTACTTTTGGGTTTTGGCTGGTTAATTGGAGATAAGCGTCTTATGGACTTTCTTGCCCAGGCTGTCTTCAAACCATGATCTTTAGATCTTAGAATCCTAAGTAGCTAGCAGTACAGGTGTGAGCCACTTTTTTTTTTTTTTTTTTTTTTTGCCTGTCGTTGGGCTTGAATTCAGGGCCTGGACACTGTCCCAGAGCTTCTTTTGCTCAAGGCTGGAACTCTACCACTTGAGCCATAGTATCACTTCTGGCTTTTTTTCTGTTTATGTGGTACTACAGAATCGAACCCAGGTCTTGATGCATGCTAGGCAAGCACTCTACCACTAAGCCAGTTTCTTAGCCCATGAGCCACATTTTTGAAGAGTTACTTTAATATAAAGCAAAATGTATATAATTGTAGGATATTTAGAGGGGGGGGGGGAGACTATTTTACAGATAAGAAATCCTAGTCCAGAGGCTGGGAAGGTGGCTCAGTGGTAGAGTGCTTGCCTTGCATGCATGAGGCCCTGGGTTCAATTCCTCAGTACCACCTACACAAGAAAAAAAAAAAAAAGAAATTCTAGTCTAGAGAAATTGACATTTGCTGAAAATCAGACAACTGATCTAACAAGTTAGGGTCCTGAACTCAGAGATACTAAACTGAAGGTCTCAGAATGCATTTTCAGGATTCTGTTATCTTATGATTGTCTTGACAAAAGTTAGTTATTATGTTATTATGGATATACCAGTGGGCCTGATAACAATTCTGATAGAAGGACAGGAACTGAGCCTTAAGTGAACCCTTGATTTATGACACTGCTGGTAGGGTGAATTTCCCTGGAACAGGCTTCTGGCTGACGAAACTGTATTTCAATTATGGCTTTGATCTACTTCTGAAAATTTCCCAAGTGCATTTTTAGAATCATGAAATCTGAATTTGGAAATGAAAAAACTTGAGATCCTCTAAGCCTAATCTTTTCATTTTTCAGCCAAGAAAGTTCTATGGAGTCTAATGCCCGAGCCAAAGTCACACAGCCAAATAGTGTACTTTTCCCAGTGTCAAGTCATAAATTCAGACCTCCTGGGTCATGTAGCCCCTGCCAGAGCTCGACCAGGTAAGGAATCTTGCAGTCTCAACAGGGAGGGGCTTGGTGCCCTCTAGTGGTGGCATGATCAGTGCAGCTCCAGAAATAGCTCTAGAATTTGGGGATGATACTGGGTTTAAGAGTTCTCTTTGGGGGCTGGGAAGTTGGCTCAGTGGTAGAGCGCTTGCCTTGCATGCCTGAGGCCCCGGGTTCGATTCCTCAGCACCACATAAGCAAAAAGAAAAAGGCCGGAAGTGGTGCTGTGGCTCAAATGGTAGAGTGCTAGCCTTGAGCAGAAGACCTGAGGGACCGTGCCCAGGCCCAGAGTTCAGGCCCCATGAGCAGACCAAAAACAAAGAAAAAAAGAGTTCTGTCTGGCACTGAAACAAATTAATATTTGTGTCATTGTTTCCACCTCATCCTCCCAAATAACCCTGTAATTTAGGATTAATGTGGAATATGGATCTTCTGAAATCTGTAATGCAAAGTCAAGAAATAATGAAGATGATGAAGTACACTTAAAATGGAAAAGTGAGTATGAAGAAAAACAAAGTTAAAAGTAACTTAGTTAGTTGACATCTGTTTTGTTTTGCAGTACTGGACATATATATGCTAGTTAAGTGCTGTACCACTGAGCAGTCTTCTAAGACGCTGCTTGATATCTCAAGTACAGAGCATGTATCTTACTTTAGGGCCATAACAAAGTCCTCCTATATTTTTCTTCTCTAAGGTTGTTTGTGTTTTTGTTTGTTTGTTTGTTTTTGTTTTTTTGTGCTGGTCCTAGGGCTTGAACTCAGGGCATGGGCACTGTCCCTGAACTTCTGTGCTCAAGGCTAGTGCTCTACCACTTGAGCCACAGCTCTATTTCCAGCTTTTTTGGTGCTCAATTGGAGATAAGTATCTTACAGACTTTCCTGTCTTGGCTGGCTTTAAACTGCAATCCTCAGAATCTCAGCTAGGAGTAGCTAAGATTATAGGTATGAGCTACCAGTGCCTGGTTGAGATCATTCTAACTTAAAAACCATGCCCTTCTAACTAGAAACTGCAGAAGGAAATGTTTGTATTTTTAGACTTGACAAGAAATATTTCTATTGTCTTTATAAATGCATATTATATAACATGTGTAATAGAATACATAATAGATATCTAATCAATAAGCATTCTTCAAGTGGGAGAACATGCAGGGTCACTCTCACATAGTTTGTGAGCATTATCTTTTTGTATCAGTATTATCTTATAAACTTAAAAGGATAAATCAGGGGCCGTTGTACATACCTGTAATCCTAGCTACTTGGGAGGCTGAGGTCTGAGGATTGCTGTTTAAAGCTAGCTTAGACAGGAAACACCCATGAGAGTCTTATCTCCAATTAAATATCAAAGGAAAAAAAAAAAAAACCAGAAGTAGAGGTGTGTAGAATGCCAGCCTTGAGTGAAAAAGCTAAGAGTCTGAGGTTCTGAGTTTAAGTCCCTCCCCCTCTCCCCCGAAAAGATACACACACACACACACACACACACACACACACACACACACACATATTTAGTATTAGTGACACTAGTAGTAGTATAGAACATTTGGGGGAAAGGCATATATGTACATACCCTTTCTGCTACAGACTGAAAGTTCCAGATGGTGTTTATCTCATTAAATAAAAAAAGAGGGTCCTTCAACACATTTGTTGCTGCCTTCAATTCAGCATCAAAGGCCTCTGTTTGGAATAACTAAATGAAATTATTTCCCCTGCTCATCAGTTTTCCCTTCTCCTCTTTACTAAGACAAACAGGCCAAGTTAGGATGATGTAATTATACAAAGGCAACTATTGGTATTATATGAGCTATAATAGTATTACACATCTCTTCATGATGAAAGCCTTTGTTTCTAAAGTTAACAGTGATGCTTTAAATGATTTTTCCTGTGTCCAGTGGAGGTGAAAGAAATGGCAGAAAAAGCAGCTATGGGGCAGCTTCCATTACTTCCTTGGCATCCTCAGAGTAGTTTGACTTTCAAGAGTAAGCCTGAAAATGAGCATGATTACCTACTACAGCCCCCTGTTTCGGGCGTTGAAAATGAGGACTGGCAGCAAGTTGTAGAGTATCACGGCAAAAATGATGAACCAGGAAGAAATGTCAAGTTTAGCAAGATGGACAACAGCGACTATGACAGAGACAAGCCTGTCAGACAGCGTGGGACCCAAAGTTTCACCAGTAAGTTCATTTTGGGGGAATTGAGGTAGCTGAACACTATCATGTTCTATTTCAGTGTATCAGCTCTCAAAAATATGTAAACAAGCCGGGCGCCGGTGGCTCACGACTATAATCCTAGCTACTCAGGAGACTGAGATCTGAGGATCTTGGTTCAAAGCCAGCCCAGGCAGGAAAGACCGTGAGACTCTTATCTCCAGTAAACCACTAGAAAACCAGAAGTGGCGGGGTAGCTCAAGTGGTAGAGTGCTGCCTTGAGCTGAAGAGCTGAGGGACAGTGCCCAAGCCCAGAGTTCAAGCCCCATGACTGACAAAAAAAAAACAAACAACTGTTTAAGACTGAGCCAGGTGGCCACGTGCTGGTGACTCATGCCTAATCCTTACTACTCAGGAGGCTGAAATCCGAGGATTGAGGTTCAAAGCTAGTCTGTGCAGGAAAGTCTATAAAACTCTTCATAGACTTGAGTGGAGCTGTGACTTAAGTGTCAAAACACTAGCCTTGAGCAAAAGCAGCTCAGGGACAGAGCTGAAGCCCTGAGATAAAGCCCTCTTGGACCAGCACACACACAAAAAAGACTGAGCTAGGTACCAGTGGAACACAGCTGTAATTTTAACTACTTAGGATGCTGAGACTAGGAGATTTCAGTTTTAGGGCAGCTTGGGTAGAAAAGTTCATGAGACCCTTATTAGTCATAGCTGAGCACACTGACATGTGCCTGTCACCCTAGCTACTGTGAGAAGCCTAAAATAGGTGGATCTAGGTCCACATATGCATCCAGCAAAAAGTTAGACTGTATTTCAAAAATACTAGCACAAGCCAGGTGCTGGCAGCTCATGCCTAGCTACTCAGGAGGCTGAGATCACAGTTCAAAGCCAGCCCAAGCAAGAAAGTTCATGAGACTCTTATCTCCAGTTAACCACCAGAAAACTGGAAGTAGAGCTATGGCTCAAAATGATAGCGCACTAGCCTTGAGTGGAAAAACTCAGATCCTGAGTTCAAGTCCCATGACTGGTAAAAAAACAAAAAGTACTGGAGTTATGGCTCAGTGCTAAAGTACCTACCTGTTTCGCAGCCATGACACTGAATTCAAACTTTTAATATTGCCCTCCCAAACCCCCCTGCAAAAAAAAACTTTGAAGATTGCATTTTTGTTGTTGTTGTTGTTGGTCATGGGGTTTGAACTCTGGACCTTGGTACTGTCCCTCAGCTCTTCAGCTCAAGACTAGTGCTCTACCACTTGACCCACAGTGCCACTTCTGGCCTTTTCTGTTTATGTGGTGCTGAGGAATCAAACCCAGGGCCTCATGCATGCAAGGCAAGCACTCTACCACTGAGCCACCTTCCCAGCCCCTGAAGACTGCATTTCTACCTAGTAATTTGCTTACAACTTAGTTGGGATATTGTTTTATCATTTGTGAGTCAATGAAAGGGATATCTAAAATTATCATTTATCTTAGACAAAAAGTCTGTTATCTTGGGTTTTATTTTTATTTTTTATTTTATTTTTAGGTTGTTTGTGGGGCTTGAACTCTGGGCCTGGGCACTGTCCCTGAGCTCTTCAGCTCAAGGCAAGCGCTCTATCACTTGGGCCATAGTGCCACTTCCGTTTTCTGGTGGTTAGTTAGAGATAAGAGTCTCACTGCCCAGCCTAGTGCCAGAGGCTCACGCCTATAATCCTAGCAACTCAGGAGGCTGAGATCCGGATCGAGGTCCAAAGCCAGGCAGGAAAGTTCATGAGACTCATCTCCAATAAACCACTAGAAAATGGTAAGTGGTGCTATGGCTCAAGTGGTAGAATGCTAGCCTTGAGCTGAAGAGCTGAGGGACAGTGCCCAGACCTAGAGTGCAAGCCTCCAATTGACAAAAAAAAAGTCTCAGAGATTTCCTGCTGGCTTTGAACTGTGACCCCCAGATCTCAGCCTCCTGAGTACGTAGGATTACAGGCATGAGCCACTGGTGCCCTACTTTTTTTTTTTTTTTTTTTTTTTGGGTCCGGTTGTGGGCCTGAACTCTGGGCCTGGGCACTGTCCCTCAGCTCTTCAGTTCAAGGCTAGCACTCTACCACTTGAGCCACAGCGCCACTTCTGGCTTTTTTTTTCCTGCTTATGTGGTGCTGAGGAATCGAACCCAGGCCCTCATGCATGCAAGGCAAGCGCTGTACCACTGAGCCACCTTCCCAGCCCATGCCCAACTTTTTTAAATAAAAAAATTTTTTTTTTTTTTACTTAAAATCTGTTCTTCACCAAGTATCTTTTTTTTTGAATGGGATAGGGGCAAAATGAGACAGGACTATGTTTTGGGACCAGGTTTAACTAACAGTCTCCACTGTCTCTAGTGAACTTAATATAAGGGGTATGTCCATCTTTTATAGACCATGCATACATAATTTCTCTCATTGCCTTTTTCTCTTTTCATTCTATTGATCTCATTGAATGACCATGTCTGTGATTGTTTTATAATCACTAGATATCAGGCACCCATCTTCCAGAACACATGAGCAGCCAAAGCATAGTGGAGCTTTTCAAGCAAGTTTCAGCACATCTGTGGTCATTGAGAAATCTTCCAGCGTAAGTAATATTGGACCTGGAGATAGAGCCAAGTTGAGCCCAAGGATCTAATAAAGTAGAATTGAGTTGTCTTTATGTATCATAACATCAAAATAGTATCTATAGGCATGAGATATACTAACTGTATACAATCATTAAAAAATATAAACTAGCTGGCATCAGTGGCTCATGCCTGCTACTCAGGAGGCTGAGCTCTAAGGATCATGGTTCAAAGTCAGTCTAGGCAGGAAAGTCTATGAGATATATTTCCAATTAACCATAAAAAAAAAACCAGAAGTGGTGCTGTGGGTGAAAATGGTAGAGTGCTAGCCTTGAGTTAGAAAGCTCAGGGACACTGCCGGGTGCTGGTGACTCACGCCTGTAATCCTAGCTACTCAGGAGGCTGAGATCTGAGGATCGCCGTTCAAAGCCAGCCCGGGCAGGAGAGACCGTGAGACTCCTATCTCCAATAAACCACCAGAAAACAGGAAGTGGCACTGTAGCTCAAGTGGTAGAGCGCTCGCCTTGAGCTGAAGAGCTGAGGGACAGCGCCCAGACCCAGAGTTCAAGCCCCACGACTGACCAAAAAAAAAAAAAACAGAAAGCTCAGGGACAGCATCCAGGTCCTGAGTTCAAGCCCCAAGATCGGCACAAAAATATATAGCATATGTAACATATATAAATATATAATTTGTGTGTGTTACTTATATATAAACTGGGCACTGGTCCCTCACATCTGTAAGCTTAGCTACTCAGAAGGCTGAGATCTGAAGATTGAGATTTGAAACCAACCTGGGCGGGAAAGTCCATTTCCAGTTAGTCAACAGAAAGCCACAAGTGGAGCTGTGGCTCAAGTGATAGATCACCAGACTTGTGAGAAAGCACACATACCTGTATTCATGTGTATATATGTGTATGTACAAATATATGTGCACAGTAGATCTACATATATGTAGATATATACACGCATGTGTGTTTACATGCCAGTTAGAATGACAATATAAAAATACAATAGTAAAATAAGGTCTTTTGAAGACACAATACAGTATTAAGTGAGAAAGGTCTCAGGAAGCCATGTTGTCTGAGCAATTTTAATGATATAAGAAACAAAGGACTGAGCACTCTAAAATGCACAGAGAGATGAATGGAAAAAGCTGTGTCTAATGAAATAAGCCACAAAATATCTGTAGGCATACCTGGAGGTAAGGCTATGTGTACTTAGGGCCTGAATGGAGTAAAATAATCAGAAAAATAAGATATGGAAAGGAAATACTGTTACTTAATATTTTAATTATGTTCTTCTAAAGTTAAAACTCAGATGAAATTTTGTTAATAAGCATCATTTTTCTAAGAGGTCCACTGATTTTCGTAAGTAATAAACATTGTCAGAATAGTTGTATATAGTTGGCTGGTGTGCCTAGAACCACAAAAGGGATGGAGAAAGGTAGGTTGGGAAGTGGCAAGAATAAAGTACCCTCAAAATTGTACTCATTTGGGCTGGGACTGTGGCTTAGTGGTAGAGTACTTGCCTGGCATTCATGAAGCCCTGGGTTTGATTCTTCAGTACCATATACACAGAAAAAGCCAGAAGTGGTGCTATGGCTCAAGTAGTAGAGTGCTAGCCTTGAGCAAAAAAGAAGCTCAGGGACAGTGCTCAGGCCCTTAGTTCAAGCCCCACGACTGGCAAAAAAATGTATTCGTTTATTATAGTTATGATTATGATTATTGACCTCAGGGCATGGGCACTGTCCCAGAGATTCTTTTTCTAAAGGTTGGTGCTCTACTACTTAAGCAACAGTGCCACTTCCAGTTTTTTCTTTTTTTTTTTTTTTTTTGTTAGTCGTGGGCCTAGGCCTTGTGCCTTAGCTCTTCAGCTCAAGGCTAGCGCTCTACCACTTGAGCCACAGCATCTCCGGCTTTTTCTGTTTATGTGGTTCTGAGGAATCCAACCCAGGGCCTCATGCATGCGAGACAAGCACTTTACCACTGAGCCACCTTCCCAGCCCCTCCAGTTTTTTCTGAGTAGTTTATTGGAATAAAAGTCTTAGACTTTCCTGCCCTGGCTGACTTCGAATCGCAGTCCACAGATCTCAATCTCAGTCTCTTGAGTAGCTAGGATTATAGACATGAGCTACTAGCACCTGGCCAAAAATTTTATTTTTATTATTGAAGTTGCATTGCTATTTTTTTTTTGCCAGTCCTGGGGCTAGAACTCAGAACTCAGGGTTTGGGTGCTGTCCTGAGCTTCTTTTGTTCAAGGATAGCATTTTATCACTTGAGCCACAGAACCACTTCTGGCTTTTTCAGTTTATGTGCTACTGAGGAATCGAACCCAGGGCTTCATGCATGCTAGGCAAGCACTCTACCACTAAGCCACCTTCCCAGCCCCCTGCTTTGCTATTTTAAAGATTCTGTTGCTCCACTTTGCTTCCAATGATAATATGAGATGGACTTGCAAGTTCTGAGCAACCTCATCCTTCTTGTACACAGTGACACTAGCATGCAGCTATGTCTTCTCTTGAGAGGTCAAGATATTTAAATTTGGTCGTCAGCTTTAGTTGTCTAGGGCCTCTCTTCTCTCCTAGAATTTTAGAGCAGAAAGATTGCTTAAATTCCACCCATTCTTCAAGGAGATGCAATAGTTCACAACTGCATTGTAAAAAGGCAAGCAGTGGCCCACAGACAGACGAGGTGAGCCAGCTGAGCTGTCCATGGGCTCTGGGTAGTCTCAGACAAGCCCATTGTTACCACTACATTAAGCTGTAAAGGGATTTGTTTACAACAGCAAATTAAAAGTGATTTTCTTACATTATTAATAGAATCTATCTGTGCAGTCAACTTATTCAGCAGAATCTTCTGAGGACATAACAGATGAGTTTTTAACTCCAGACCATGAATATTTTTATTCTGCTGCTCAAGAAAACTTATCTGTACAGGTAAACATCATATATTTTCCTTTTAAATCTCTCTCTCTCTCTCCCTCTCTCTCTCTCTCTCTCTCTCTCTCTCTCTCTCTCTCTCTCTCTCTCTCTCTCGTGTGCGCGTGCGCACAGTGACTCTGTGCACGGTGGCTCTGTGTGTGTGTGTGTGTGTGTGTGTGTATACATCAGTACTGGGGTTTGAACTAAGAGTCTTGATACTATCTCTGGTCCTCTATCACAGCTCTACTTCTGACTTTTTGTTGGTTAACTGGATTTTTCCTGTCCAGGCTGACTTCAAACCATTAAGTCCTAAGTATTTCAGATTACAGGTGTGAGTTACTGTACGTGGCTTAAATCATTTTTATTGAGAAAAATACCTTGCATTAAAAAGTTTCCATGGTTTTCAATTTTTTTGTCTGTCCTGGGGCTTGAACTCTGGGCCTGGGTGCTGTCTGTGAGCTCTTCAGCTCAAGGCGAGCACTCTACCACTTGAGCCACAGTGCTACTTTGTTTTCTGGCGGTTAATTGGAGATATGAGTCTCACAGACTTTCCTTGCTGGGGCTGGCTTTGAACCATGATCCTCAGATCTTAGCCTCCTCAATAGCTAGGATTACAGGCATGAGCCACTGGTGCCTGGCTTGGTTTTCATATTTTCATACTTCTTTTTTCTTTTTTCAGTACTAGGGTTTGAACTCATGATTGCTAGGCTCATACTCTATCACTTGAGTTACACTTCCAGCCCTGGCTATTTTGGAAATGGAATCTAGCAAAATAACTGATCAGCTAGGATTATAGGCATGAACTCCTAATGCCTGGCTCTGTGTGTGTGTGTGTGTGTGTGTGTGTGTGTGTGTGTGTGTGTGTGTGTGTGTGTGTGTGTGTGTGTGTGTGTGTGTGTGTGTGTGCGCGCGCGCGCGCGCGTGTGCCATCTGGGACTTGAACACAAGGCCTGGTTACTGTCCCTTAACTTCTTTCCTCAAGGCTACTACTTGGGCCACAGCTCTACTTTTTTTGGTGCTTAATTGGAGAAAAGTGTCTCACAAACTTTCCTGCCCAGACTGGCTTTGAACTGTGATTCTCAGATCTCAGCCTCCTGAGTAGCTAGGATTACAGGCATGAGCCACCAGTGCTTGGCTAAAGTATTTATTTATTTATTTATTTATTTATATTGTGAAAAATACCTTACAGAGAAGTTATAATTACATGAGCAAAGTAATGAGTGCATTTCTCATCAAGCATTGTTGCCTCCTCCTTTGTTACCCCTTACCATCCCTTCCCATCTCCCCTCCTACCCCAGCCAGAACATATTTTCATTAGCATATATTAGTTGTGCAACCCTTTTTGGTTGCCTTGCCTCTCTCCTTTTGGTTTTCATCCCCAACAATAGTCTTTTACTTTCCTATGATTTCTTTTTGTTTTGTTTTTGTGTGTTCTGGTCCTGGGGCTTGAACTCAGGGCTTACATATTATCTCTGAGCTGCTTTTGCTCAGGGCTACACTCTTACCAATTGACCATAGCACTAATTCCAGCTTTATCTGAGTAGTTTACTGGCCATAAGAGTTTTCCTGCACTTTCCTGCCCTGGCTGGCTTCAAACTGTGATCCTCAGATCTCAGCCTCTTGAGTAGTTAGGATTATAGGCATGAGCCACCAGCACCCAGCTTGATTTCTGTTAAAATTTTTTGCATGTACTAATTGTAAACAGGGTATAATTACCATAGCAATTTACACATGCATATATTATGATTTAGTTAGATTAATCTCAGTAGCTTTCAATGACTTTCCTTATGTTATCTTCAAACAGACACTGTGTATTTCAATATTATTCATCCTCCAGCCTTTTTTGGGGGAAGGGAGGGGTGTTGGTCATGATGCTTGAACTCAGGGCCTAATCTCTGTCCTCTGCTGAGCTTTTTGCTCAAGGTTAGTGCTCTACCACTTTGAGCCACAGCACTACTTCCAATTTTCTGGTAGATAAGAGTCTCACGGACTTTCTTGCCCCAGCTGGCTTCAAACTGCAATCCTCAGATCTCAGCCTCCTGAGATGGATTACAGGTGTGAGCCACTGGACCCCACTTGTCCAACATTCTTTTTCCCTCTTCCCCCTCCCTTACATCCTCCAAAATAGTCCCATATATGTATATGTATATCTTTTAGGTCTAGATTCCACAAATAAACAAAAACATTCAGTATTTGACATTTTGAGTTTACGTTATTTAATTTAACCTGATGATCTCCAGTTTCTTCCACTTTTCTGAAAATGGCAGAATTTCATTTTCTTTCTTTCCTTCCTTTCTTTCTTCCTTCCTTCCTTCCTTCCTTCCTTCCTTCCTTTCTTTCTTTCTTTCTTTCTTTCTTTCTTTCTTTTTTTTTTTTTTTTTGCTAGTTCTGGGGCTTGAACTCAGGGCATGGGCACTGTCCCTGAGCTGCTTTTTTGCTCAAGGCTAGCAATCTGCCACTTGAGCCACAGTGCCACTTCCAGCTTTTTCTGTGTATGTAGTACTGAGCTTTATGCATGCTAGGCAAGCACTCTGCCGCTAAGCCACATTCCCAGCCCCCATTTTCTTTCTTTCTGATTTCTTTCTTTCTAATATTCCATGGTTTATCTGTACCATGTCATCAGTTGATGGGTAGGTACCTCAGCCAATTCCATAGTTAAGCCATTGTGAACAGAGATGCAATAAACATGGTTATGAAGGTATACATTCCTTTGACTATATGTCCAATTATCACCTTAGGATCATAAGATCTGTTTTTTTTTTAGTTGTGTTTTGTGTGTGTGTGTGTGTGTGTGTGTGTGCGCGCGCACGCGCACACGTGCATGTGTGCTTGTCCTGGGGCTTGAACTCGGGGCCTAGAACCTATCCCTAAGCTTTTTTTGTTCGAAGCTAGTTCTTTACCACTTGAGCTGCAGCTCTGTGTTCAGCTTTTTGATAGTTTATTGGAGATATGAATCTTGTGGAGCAGGATGACTGTAACTCACACCTGTAATCCTAGCTACTCAGGAGGCTGAGATCTGATCTGATTCAAAGCCAGCCTGGGCAGGAACATCCAGGAGACTCTTATCTCCAGTTAACCACCAGAAAACCAGAAGTGGTGCTGTGGCTCAAATGGTAGAGTGGTTACCTTGAGAAGAGATAAGGGACAGCACCCAGATCCACAAAAAAAAAAAAAAAAAAAAGAATCTCATGGACTTTCCTGACAAGGCTTGCTTCAAACTATGATCTTCAGATTTCAACTTCCTGAGTAGCTAGCTAGGATTACAAATGTGAGCCACTGGAGCCTGTTTTTTGTTTTGTATTTTTTTTTTGGTTGTGCTGGAGATTAAACTCAGAGACTGATACTTACTGGGCAGGCACTCTACCACTTGAGCTATGCCTCCACCTTCTTCTTGCTTGGTTATTTTACAGATAGGGCTTCTTTTTCTGATGTTAGGACAGGCTTGGGCTTTGATCCACTTATGTTTCCTTATGTTACAGGGGAACAGCCATGAGCCACTGCATCCAGCCATTGTGTGTCTCCTATGGTTAGGATAAAAGATGAGCACAATTGTGCCTCACCATTGGTTGAAATGGAGTATCAAGAATTTTCGCTAGGTACCGGTGATTTATGCCTATAATCCTAGCTACTCATGAGGCTGAGATCTGAGGATAATAATTCAAAGCCAGCCCTGGCAGAAAAGTCTGTGAGACTCTTAACTCCAATTAATCTCCAGAAAACTGGAAGTGGAGCTGTGGCTCAAAGTGGTAGAGAGCTTGCCTTGAACTGAAGAGCTGAGGGACAGTGCCCAGGCTCAGAGTTCAAGCCCCATGACTGACCAAAAAAAAGAATATTCATGCTTGAGCTGGCTTTGAACCTAATCTCTATCTTCCAAGTAGCTATGATCACAGGCTTGAGCCAACATATCTAGCCACCAAAATTGTTTTATTCATATTGCTTGATTCACTTCTTTCCTTCCTTCTTTCCTTCCTTCCTTCCTTCCTTCCTTCCTTCCTTCCTTCCTTCCTTCCTTCCTTCCTCCCTCCCTCCCTCCCTCCCTCCCTTCCTCCCTTCCTTCCTTCCATTTTCTTTTTTTTTTTTCTTTCTTTTTGTTGGTTGTGGGCCTTGAACTCTGGGCCTGAGCACTGTCCCTGAGCACTTAAGGTCAAGGCAAACACCCTACCACTTGAGCCACACAGAGCCACTACTGGTTTTCTGGTGGTTAATTGGAGATAAGACTCTCACAGACTTTACATGCCTGGGCTGGCTTTGAATTGTGATCCTCAAATCTCAGCCTCCTGAGTAGCTAGGATTACAGACATGAGCCACTGGCACCCAGCTTACATGCTCTCTCTTTATTTGTGAAAATGGATGACCTGTAGATGTAGGGAATTAAGTCCACTCTGCCAAGTGTTAGTGATAGGAAGGCCAGTACTAGAGGAAAGGGTTCAACAACAAATGAGTACACTAGCTTTTGCAAGATGAAATGTGTAAGATGAAATTTATTACCTATATAATTTCTATTCCACCTCTCTCTTAATCTGCTCCTTTTTAAAGACTTATTGACAGGGACGGTAGAGTAGAGGAAAGGAAGGATTGAATAATCACAGCATTGGACTGACAGGAAAAATTCCAGGATACATCAAAAGAATACTCTTTATCTCCAATTAACTACTCAGAAACTGGAATTGGAGCCATGGCTCAAAGTTGTAGAGCACTAGCCTTGAGCAAAAGAGCTCAGGAATATTACTCAGGCCCCGCAACCAACAAAAAGAAAAGAAAAGCTGGGCACTGGTGGCTCATGCCTGTAATCCTAACTACTCAGGAAGCTGAGATCTGAGGATCAAGGTTCAAAGTGAGCCCAGGCAGGAAAGTCCATGAGACTCTGATCTCAGACAACTGGAAGTGGTGCTATGGCTCAGGTGGTAGAGCGCTCACCTGGAGCTGAAGAGCTGAGGACAGTGCCCAGGCCCAGAGTTCAAGCCCCATGATCGAGAAAAAGAAAAAAAAAAGTAATATAAAGACTTAAAAAGCATTGAGCTAGTCATGGTTGAACCATGTAGTTAGGTGTGATGGAACAGGCCAGTAATCCTGGGGAGGCTGAGGCAGGATCATGAGTTCCAGGCCAGTCTGGAACTGCCATTTTTGGCAATTCTTTCAACATTTTTAGACTCTTCTGATAAAGCTCCCAATAGCTAAAACATCTTCGTTACAATATTTGAATCAGCAGAGGATAGTGATGCAAAGAAAAGTCATGTAATTAATCCTTACTATAGGAGGTAGAGGCAAAGCTTGTTGAGAACATATAGCACAAATAGATGTCTGATGTCTGTGGAGTAATTTGTTCTTTTTTTTTTTTTGGGTCCGGTCATAGGGCTTGAACTCTGGGCCTGGGCGCTGTCCCTCAGCTCTTCAGCTCAAGGCTTACGCTCTACCACTTGAGCCACAGTGCCACTTCCAGCTTTTTTCTTTTTTTTGCTTATGTGGTGCTGAGGAATCGAACCCAGGGCCTCAGGCATGCAAGGCAAGCGCTCTACCACTGAGCCACCTTCCCAGCCCCAATTTGTTCTTTTTCTATAAGAAGACTTGGGGCAGAAGACATGGTTTAAATGGTAAAACAATTGCATAGTATATTTGAGACCTGAGTTTAGTCCACACTCCTCAGTACTGGAAAACAAGATATGATCTTATTAAGATCACCTCAGAAGAGATCTTATGATGGATTCTAAGTTTAAGACATCAAGAGGACTGAGGTACAGCTTATAGCAGGAAAAGGTCAATTTTTATCCCCAACAATGCAAAAAAAATGGAGCTGGAGGTATGGCTCAGTGGTAGAGTACCTATCTAACAATATAAAGGTCTTGAGTTCAAACCCCAGTACTACAAAAAATTTTCAACAGAATCCTCTCAATTTCTCTGTGCAGTACTAGGCCTTGAACTCTTGGCCTTTAGCAGCTCACTCTGCTTGCTTGCTCAGCTGGCATTCTACTACTTGAACCATGCCTCCAGCCCTGCTTCTTGTTGGTTCTGTTGGAGATGGAGTCTCAGACTTTATTTTGGCTTTGGCTGGCTTTGAACCACAATCCTCAGTATCTTAACATCCTGAATAGTGTTACAGATATGAGCCACCTGCATCTGACTTCCTTTGGCTTTTTGATGATCTTTCAGCCTCCATTGAACCTCCTTTCTTTGCTCTTCTTTTGTAGACTTCAAGCCCCATAGAAGATGACTTTGAAGGAATACAAGGTGCATTTTCTCAACCTCAAGGCTATGGTAAGCCCTACAGCAGATTCCTTTGAGAATCTGTTACCTTCGTTTACTATAGGATCACAGATATTTACAACTGGAAGGGTTCTTGGAGATAATTTCATCTAGGCCTTTCATTTTGTGGATGAGAACACAGAGCTCAGTGATGTCCTTTCATTAATAGGAACCCCTGCTTCTCAGGAGCCTTAGTTACCTTGTTGCATTGTTTATATCTCCACTTTTATTATAGCATACACTGTAATAATTGTTTATTTACCCCACCCTCTACCTAGAATTAGGCTCCTTGTTGGCACACAGCAGATACATGATGTCTTTGTTGAGTAATCTAAGAGATTTACCCAAGCCATTGAACTAGTTATTGATACAATAAAAGCTAGAGCTCAGTTTCACCTCAGCAGCCCAAGCTTCACTATCTTCTTTTTCTTGCTTAGCATCTTAACATAGAGATAATAATTACCCACCCCTTAGAAATTTTTGGTTTCTATGTAATAAGAGGAGCTTTCTAGTATATGAAGTTAACATTGGACTAGGAGCCATGGGTATGCCACATGCAAACTATTGGTTCTATTACAGATTTTTTTAAAAAAAGTATACAGATATAGACTTTTGCCATTTATGCAGCCCTGTATTTTTAAATCAGAGTGTAAGCTGGGTGTGGTAGTGCATGCCAATAATCCCAGCTACTTAAGAGGCTAAGTCAAGAGGATTATAAATTTGAGAGCCAGCCTGGATAAATTAATGAGATCCTGTCCCAAAATAAAATTAATGAAGGTCTTGGGATATAGTTCAGAGTAAGAGTGTTTGCCTAGCCACGAATAAGGTTCTAGGTTCAACCCAGCAGACAAACCAAACTTTTAGATGAATAGTTATGTTCTCAGGATATGTATTAAAAGTCCCCAGAGTTTTGGGCCACCTACCTTTTCCTGCAGAAGCTCTATCCTTGATCACTTTCTGTGGGTCTGGTCTGAACTTGGCCCCTGTATGTGTTTTAGAGGAAGTTGCCTAGGATGGAAAAGTGGTAGGACAGGCAGGTCAGAAAGCCAGGGCCAGTTCCATAGGAACATGCAAAAGCCTTGAATTTCTACTTTATCCCCTTCTTTTGGTCTTCTCTGCCCAATTTTCCACCCAAAGCTGTGATATATACCCTCTCCATACCAGGAGATATCACAGTGTTTAGTAGGATGTATGCTATGTTCTAAAGCCTGTTTTGCCACTGTTTTGCATAATGTTGGACAAGCCAGTTCATCTCAACTCCTTACTCTCCTTTCTCAGACTCTAAAATCTCTTATTTTTGGTTTATGTCTTCTATAAATTTATTACTGAAAAAAAAAAAAGGGATTGCAGGTCGGGCACTGGTAGCTCACACCTGTAATCCTAGCTACTCAGGAGGCTAAGGTCTGGGGATCACGGTTCAAAGACAGCCCCTGCAGGAAAGTCCATGAGACTTTTAGCTTCAGTTAACCACCAGAAAACTGGAAGTGGTGCTGTGGCTTAAGTGGTAGAGGACTAGCCTTGAGCTGAAAAGCTCAGGGACAGTGCCTAGGCCCAGAGTTCAAGACCCACCTCTGACAAAGAAAAAAAGATTGCAGGAAGAAGAATCTCTATATCTATCTACTGGTGAGTTTTCAGGGTTTCTTGATATCTGCTATAGGCAACAGTGTTCTGGTAAGCCCCTAGTGACCACTTGGATCTGAGGACCCGGGGAATCCAGAGCATTTGGAATCTGGGCTGGCTGCTTTATCTGTTCTCATCTCTATAAACTAGGGCAGTTCAGTGATGAGAAAGAAAATGCTGGCCCTATTTTAAGTATCTGAAAAGCATTTTCCTGAGAATTGGGGAGGAATAATAACTTTAGATGCTTGATGCCAAGGAGAACTGAAGACAATTGAACTAGGTTTTCAGTACTGAAGACCCCATTTTCTGTTTCTTCTCTTTAGATTGTTTTGAGAGCCAAGCATATAGTTAGTACTCTGGGAATGTCTTTTCTCTTTGGAGTCTTTAGTGAACAAGCAGTTCTTGGTTTCATCGCCCCCTGGTGTCTGTTGACAGGAACTGGGTCAGTTTGCTTTGAAAATACAAAAACATTTGTCTCCAGAAACAGCTATGTCATTCTAACTGAAAGGCCAGTAAATGACTTGATTGTATTCTGAGTGTCAGAATATAATTCTCCCCTCTGAGCAAGGAAAATAAACTTTTAGAATAGAGCCATCCTCTATAGCACTCAATCCAAACTCAAGGAAACACTTTATAGTCAGATATTTCTCATTCTAGACCAGACCAAGAATGATTCTAGAGAATTAAAATAATAATCTGGATTAGTAAAATTCATTAAAATATTTTTATCTATTTTTTTTCAGGTGAGGAAAAGATGCAAATAAAAAAAATCCTTGAAAAAAACTCAGAGATTTTTACTGGGGGTCAATTCCAACCTTCACAAAGGTATGAACTTTTTGTCTTTCTGATTCAGATGAAATGTTAAATGGTGAAAAATCTCTATATTTATATATTGCTTGACTTCATATGCATTAGTCATGCATTAAGCTAATAAAAATTAGCTTAAGCCAGGCACTGATGGCTCATATCTGTAATCTTAGCTACTTAGGAGGTTGAGATCTGAGGATCTCAGTATGGCCAGGAAGGTAAAGTGGACTCTGATCTCCAATTAGCCACCAAAAAGCCAAAAGTAGAGATGTGGTTCAAGTGGTAAAACCCTAGCCCTGAGCACAAAAGCTCAGGGGCAGTACCCAAGCACTAAATTGAGGCCCCAGGATTAGTACTCCCCCCAACTCCCCATCCCCGCCTCAAAAAAAAAAATAGACGAATAGATTAGCTTTGTGCAGCTGAAACTTTTTAGGAATTGTTCAGCAAAAATTAATAAGAGTAGTCTTTAACTAAGAGTAGTCTTTTTTTTTTTTTTCCAATTGTGGGGCTTGACCTCAGCACCTGGGCAATGTCCTTGAGCTTCTTTGTGCCCAAGGCTAACATTCTACCACTTGAGCTACAGCACTAGTTCTGACTTTTGAGTGGTTAATTGAAGATAAGAGTCTCACGGGAACTTTTCTGCCTGGGCTGGCTTCAAACCTGGATCCTCAGGGGCTGGGAAGGTGGCTCAGTGGTAGAGTGCTTGCCTTGCATGCCTGAGGCCCTGGGTTCGATTCCTCAGCACCACATAAGCAAAAAAAAGAAAAAAGCTGGAAGTGGCGCTGTGGCTCAAGTGGTAGAGTGCTAGCCTTGAGCTGAAGAGCTGAGGGACAGCGCCCAGGCCCAGAGTTCAGGCCCCATGACCAGACCCAAAAAAACAAACAAACAAACCTGGATCCTCAGATCTTAGCCTCCTTGAATAGCTAGGATTAGAGGCATAAGCCACTGGTGCCCAACTAAGAGTAGTCATTTTTTGCATTCAGGTCTAGACTCTGACATTCTATCCTAATGGTCTTGGTTATAGGTCCTGCCCCTCTATTCTATTTTTCCTTCCTGTAAAATAGGGATAATAATCCTCACCAAGCTGGGTACTAGTGACTCACACCTATAACCCTAGCTACTCAGAAGGCTGAGATGTGAGGATCATGATTCAAAGGCAGCCTGGGCAGGAAAGTTTGTGAGACTTTTTTCTCTAATTAACCACTAGAAAACCAGAAGTGGAGCTGTGGCTCAAAGTGATAGAGGGCTAGCCTTGAGCAAAAAAAAAAAAAAAGAATACCAAGAATATTGACACTGAATTTTTTTTTTTTTTTTTTGCTGGTCATGGGGCCTGAACTCTGGGTCTGGGTTCTGTCCCTCAGCACTTCAGCTCAAGGCTAGCGCTCTACCACTGAAGCCACAGCGCCACTTCTGGCTTTTTCTGTTTATGTGGTGCTGAGGAATCGAACCCAGGGCCTCATGCTTGCAAGGCATGCACTCTACCGCTGAGCTACCTTCCCAGCCCCTTGACACTGACACTGAATTTTAAAGTAAGCTAACTTCTGGGCATTTATCCCAGAGAAATAAAAGCTTTTGTTAACATACCACAAGTTTATTTGTGAGTGAATTTATTTTTATTTTTATTTTTTTGTCGGTTGTGGGGCTTGAACTCTGGGTTTGGGTGCTGTCCCTGTGCTTTTCAGCTCAAGGCAAGTGCCCTACCGTTTGAGCCACAGCACCACTTCCGGTTTTCTAGTGGTTTATTGGAGATAAGAGTCTCACAGAGTTTCCTGCCCAGGCTGGCTTTGAACCGTGATCCTCAGATCTCAGCCTCCTGAGTAGCTAGTATTACAGGCATGAGCCACCGATGCCCAGCATGAGTGAATATTTTATAGCAAATGTATAATAGTCCCAAACTGAAAACCACACATCCTCAACCATGTAAATGATTAGATACATTTTGGTACATCCATACACTAAATATTACTTACTTGTAAAAATGAAATGAACTGGGCTGGAAAGGTGGCTCCATGGCGGAGTGCTTGCCTTGCATGCATGAGGCCCTGGGTTTGATTCCTTAGCACCATATAAGCAGAAAAAGCGGAAGTGGTAGAGAGCTAGCCTTGAGCTGAAGAGCTGAGGGACAGCGCCCATGCTCAGAGTTCAGGCCCCACAACCAACACAACAAAAAAAAAGTCAAAGGTGCAATTAAGAAAAAAAACAAAACCAGAGCCGGGCGCCAGTGGCTCACACCTGTAATCCTGGCTACTCAGGAGGCTGAGATCTGAGCATCGCGGTTCAAAGCCAGCCGGAGCAGGAAAGTCCGTGAGACTCTTACCTCTAGAAAACCAGATGGCGCTGTGGCTAAAGTGGTAGAGCACTCACTTTGAGCTGAAGAGCCCAGGGACAGTGCCCAAGCCCAGAGTTCAAGCCCCACGACTGACGGAAAAAAAATTGGAATGAACTATTGGTACATAAAGCAACCTAGATAAATCTCCAGAGAATTATGCTTCATGAAAAAAGCAATCCTATGGAGTTATTAGCTGAAAACTCTGCTTATATAACATTCTTTAAAATGACAGACCTATAGGGAACGGGTAGGAGGTATAGGTATGACTATAAACAAGCAACATAAGCCATCAGTGGTAGTGGACATGTCTGCATGTTGTCTGCATCATGCTTATATCTTGGTTGTGATATTATTCTCTAGACTTGTAAGATTACTATTAGAGGAAATTTGGTAAAATGTATCTCTTTTTTTTAAAAAATATAACTACAGGTGACTCCATTGACCTCAAAAGCTAAATTATAAAACAATAACAGATATAAAATGTTTGGTACAAAAACATTCAATGTACTTACCCCTCTTTGGGCCTTGATTTTCTTAATTATAATAACTATAGCTAGTATTCCTAAGTAGCTAGTATATGCCAGTCATTGTATCATCTATTCCACGTAGCAACCCTCTAAGATATATGTACAGTTATCTCCATTTTGCCAGTAAGAAAAGCAGAGATAAAAAGTTTAAAGAGGGACATAAAGCTGTAGCTCATGTAGTTGAATACCAGCCTGAGCAAAAATGGGTAACACCCAAGCTGAGTTTAAGAACATCCAGCACTGGAAATTGCCAACACCCCTAACCCCTCTCCCGGCAAAAAAAAAAAAAAAAGTTGAGTGTTTTTTATTTGCCAGTCATGGGTCCTGAACTCTGGGTCTGGGCGCTGTCCCTCAGCTCTTCAGCTCAAGGCTAGCGCTCTACCACTGGAGCCACAGCGCCACTTCTGGCTTTTTCTGTTTATGTGGTGCTGAGGAATCAAACCCAGGGCCTCATGCATGCAAGGCGTACACTCTACTGCTGAGCTACCTTCCCAGCCCCAAGTTGAGTGTTTTAAGTGCGTGCATGCGTACATGTTTTGGTCAGTCATGGGGCTTGAACTCAGCCTGAGCATTGTCCCTCAGCTCTTCAGCTCAAGGCTAGCGCTCTACCACTTGAGCTACAGCACCACTTCTGTTTTTCTGGTGGTTTACTGGAGATAAGGGTTTCATAGCCTTTCTTATCCAGGCTGGCTCTGAACTGCAATCCTCAGCTCTCAGCCTCCTGAGAAGCTAGGATTACAGGTGTGGGCCACTGGCATATGGCTTATGTGTGTGTATTTTAAGCTACTGTAGAGTTTGAACTTAGAGGGCTTAGGATCACTTGGCTGGTGATCTGCACCTGATCCGTGTCTCTAGCCTGGCTGGCCGGCCTGCCTGCCTGCCTGCCTGCCTGCCTGCCTGCCTGCCTGCCTGCCTGCCTGCCTGCCTGCCTGCCTTCCTGCCTTCCTTCCTTCCTTCCTTTTTCTTTTCCTTTTTTTTTACTAGTTAATTGAAGATGGAGTCTTGTGGCCTTTTCTAGACCAGCTGGCTTTGAATCTGAAAGATTAGAGCCTCCTGAGTAGTTAGGAGTTCAGACAGGAGCCACTGGTGCCCAGCTTAAATGTTTTCTCCCCCGTAACGTTACATACCTAGTCATTCAGGGATAGCCTAGATAATATTACAAAACAAACAAAAAGCCCCATAGATTTCCCAAATTTTAGTAGTTTAAAACAGGAAAGGTTTGTTTCTTCATATCCAGACTCATGGGTTGGTCTGTACTATATTACCTTCTAACAGATGCAGGTTGAGCAGACTGCATCTTTGTGCTTCCTTGATTGCTAAGGTAGGAAAATAGAATCTGGCTTTAAAGGTTTGCTCAAAAGAGATTCATTACTTGCACTAATTTCATTAGTTAAAACAAGTCACGTGGCTATTTATGTCAATTAAAAGGCCCAGAGAATGTAATTCGATTATGTGTTATTAGGACAATCATATTAATAAAGACAAAGGTCAGCCAGGCACCAGTGGCTCATGCCTATAATCCTAGCTACTCAGGGGGCTAAGGTCAGTAGTTTGAAGTCAGCCTGGGCAGAAAAGTCCCTGTTGAGACTTTTTTTGTTGTTCTTGGTTGTAGAGCTTGAACCCAGGTCCTGGATGCTGTCCCTGAGCTCTTTTTGCTCAAGGCTAGTTCTCTACTACTTTGAGCCATAGAGCCACTTCTGGTTTTCTGGTGGTTAATTGGAAATAAGAATCTCACAGGGACTGGGAAGGTGGCTCAGTGGTAGAGTGCTTGCCTTGCATGCATGAGGCCCTGGGTTCAATTCCTCAGCACCACATAAGCAGAAAAGGCCAGAGTGGTGCTGTGGCTCTGGTAGAGCGCTAGCCTTGAGCTGAAGAGCTGAGGGATAGCGCCCAGGCCCAGAGTTCAGGCCCATGACTGACAAAAAAAAAAAAAAGAATCTCACAGACTTTTCTGCCCTGGTTAGCTTTGAACCATGATCCTCAGGTCTCACTCTCTTGAGTAGTTAGGATTATGAGTATCAGCCACTAGTACTGGGTTGCTGTAAGACTCTTATCTCCAATTAACTACTCAAAAACCAGAAGTAGAGCTGTGGGTCAAAGTGTTAAAGTACTAGCCTTGAGCAAAAAGAGCTCAGGGACAGTGCTCTGGCCCCACCAAAAAAACCTACAAGTCAACATCGAATCCATCTTCTTTGCCTTATACAGTTTGATCTCACAGGAATGTTACAAGGATTAAGAATGTGAAGATAGGGCTGGAAAGGTGGCTTGGTGGTAGAGTACATGCCTTGCATGCATGAGGCCCTGGGTTCAATTCCTCAGCATCACATAAGCAGAAAAAGCCAGAAGTGGCACTGTAGCTCAAGTGGTAGAGCACTAGCCTTGAGCTGAATTGCTGAGGGACAGTGCCCAGACCCAGAGTTCAGGTCCCACGACCGGCAAAAAAAAAAAAAAAAGCAAGCAAGCAAGCAGGAAAGAAAGAAAGGAAGGAAGGAAGAAGGAAAGAAAGAAAGAAAAAGATATGAAGATATGTGGAAGGATTTAGCATAGGACCTAGCTTTTAGTTAGTAGTGTCTCTTGAGTATTGAAATTGAATGTTAACTGTTAGTTAAAGTAGAAGTGGCTGGTTTGTCTTCAGTATTCTCTTCTGGCCATTTGTGGTGCAAGCTTCTTTTAGCCTTTTTTGTTTCTCTGTACAGGAAGCTGTTTCACAGCTGTTAGAAACTCATGGCTATATCCCTTGATCAAATATCTACCTCCCAGAAAGGTTCTTGTTCTCCATTGATTTTTCTTAGGAAACTTACTGTCATATAAAGTCAGTCATGGCATATTTCAGAGCTGACCTGACCTTTAAAGAGTGTTTATTCAGTCTGTAAAAAGGACTTGAAACTAATATATCCCAGAGAACTTGTGGATAGTTTGCATCAGAATCAAAACAAGAACCCACACTTGTACTCCAAGCTTAACTCTTTCTGATGCTTCTCACATTGGGCTGATAAATTACTCCTTTGTATCAAGCTGATGCATTTCATTGACAGGAGATCTCATTTTCTTTCTTTTCTCTTACAGTACTGAAGGTGAACAACAAGAGATCTTAGAGGACATACCAAAGGAACTGAAAGAGAAAGACAGGTATGTTTACCAAAGGATGTTTGGTAGCCCAAGATGTTTGTGTAAAGTCTTGGTTTTATGGAATAGTATTTCCTTGTTTGTAAGACTGCATTCTTTTCATTTTTATGTATAAACTTTTTTTTGGCCAGTCTTGGGGCTCCACTTGAGCCGTAGTGTCACTTCTGGTTTTTTCTGTTTATGTGGTACTGAAGAATCGAACCCCTGGCTTCATATATACTAAGTCAAACACTCTACCACTAAGCTACATTCCCAGCCCTTTTATATATAAACTTAATGCTAGTAGTTTCTTCAAAGAGCTGTAATTCAATTGATAATGTGGTTTATAATGAATAGAATCTTATAATCAAGGAAATGCAAAAATAATAATACACTTGTAATCCTAGCTACTCAGAAGGCTGAGATCTAAGGATTGTGGTTCAAAACCGGTCCAGGGCTGGGAAGGTGGCTCAGTGGTACAGTGCTTGCTTTGCATGCCTGAGGCCCTGGGTTCAATTCCTCAGCACCACATAAGCAAAAGGAAAAAAGCCGGAAGTGGCGCTGTGGCTCAAGTGGTAGAGCGCTAGCCTTGAGCTGAAGAGCTGAGGGACAGAGCCCAGGCCCAGAGTTCAGGCCCCACGACTGGACCCAAAAACAAAAAAACAAAACAAAACTGGTCCAGGCAGAAAGTCTCTGAGACTATCTCCAATTAACTACCAGAAAACTGGAAGTGGGGAAGTGGTGCTGTGGCTCAAAGTGGTAGAGGTGCTAGCCTTGAGCAAAAGAGCTCAAGCACAATGCCCAGGCCCTAAATTCAAGCCCCACAACTGACAAAAGAAAAAAAAAAAGAATGAGTTTGTACTTGAGGTAGATTAAATCTGTGTAAATTTTTTTTGTTTTTTTGTTTTTTGTTTTTTTTTGTATGTGTGTGGGCTGGTACTGAGGCATTAACTCAGGGCCTGGGCACTGTCCCTTAGCTTTTTTATTCAAGGCTGTCAGTCTACCACTTGAGCCACTGCTTTACTTCTTTAGAGATGAACAACTCTTGGATTTGTCTGTCTGGGGGGCTTTTGAACCACTATCCCCAGATCTCAGCTTCCTGACCAGGTAGAATTACTGGCATGAGCAATCAGCACCTGGCCCTAAGATATTATTTAATTCTTATGTAGTGCCAGTAAAGATTTGTAGATGAGTATACTTTAAATGTTTCTGTCAGACCAGAACTTGGTTGGCACACACCTGTGATTCCAGTACCCAGAAGGCTATAATGAAAGGACTGTGAATTTGAGGCCACTCCTGTTTCAAAACATGCTAGGTGCTTATGTAATCCTAGCTCCTCAGGAGGCTGAGATCTGAGGACTAAGGTTTAAAGCCAATCCCAGTAGGAAAAGTCCTATTAACCACTGAAAAGCTGGAAGTAAAGCTGTGGCTTTGGCTTTAGAGGCAGAGCACTATCCTTGAGTGACAAAGCTAAAGAACAATGCCCAAGCTCTGAGTTCAAGCCCCAGTACTGGCATGTGCGCGCGCGCGCGCACACACACACACACACACACACACACACACACACACCACCACCACCACCACCACCACCACCACCACCACCAAAAAGAAAAGTTCCTATCAGGAATATATTGTTTTATTTTTCTAAACATGTTCTTACAATTACTGTGTGTTCTTAATTATTTAGATCACTGATAGACATTCAAGACCTGTCCAGCATCTCCTATGAACCAGATGGCTCTTTTAAGGAAGCCTCATGTAAAACACCCAAATTAAACCATGCACCTACTTGTGTCAGCACTCCAGTCAGCCCAGGTAATCACATACAGGAAGATTTTTATAGAGGAGCTCTCAGCCTTATTCACCAACTTTGAGAAGCCAGACTGGAAAACAGACCTGATAGCTATTTTCTTCAAGAGTAAAAGTGTTGTCTACAGCCATACCACCCTGAATGCACCCGATCTCGTCTGATCTCGGAAGCTAAGCAGGGTCGGGCCTGGTTAGTACTTGGATGGGA
Organism: Dipodomys spectabilis; assembly: GCF_019054845.1. Taxonomy (NCBI): domain Eukaryota; kingdom Metazoa; phylum Chordata; class Mammalia; order Rodentia; family Heteromyidae; genus Dipodomys; species Dipodomys spectabilis. The sequence goes on from NW_024870681.1 coordinate 10,951,437, forward strand.
GACCACATGGGAATACCGGGTGCTGTAGGCTTTAAAAAAAAAAAAGAGTATAAGTGTTTTCTTAGGGGTTCTGGGAAGGTGGCTCAGTGGTAGAGTGTTTGCCTTGTATGCATGAGGCCCTGGGTTTGATTCCTCAGCACTACATAACAGAAAAAGCCAGAAGTAGTGCTGTGGCTCAAGTGGTAGAGCGCTAGCCTTGAGCTGAAGAACTGAGGGATAGTGCCCAGGCCCAGAGTTCAGGCCCACAACCTACAAAACAAAAGTGTTTTCTTAGGGCCAAAGCTGAAGAATATCTTATGGGAAGCCAAGTAGGAGTGGAGTGGTAGTGAGTTAGTAGCTGTTTGGTTTGGGTTAGTGTGGTAGTGGTAGAAACATGAAAATATGGCAGTCTCTTCAGTTTACTATATACTGTAAACACTACTGAATTTATTGCAGAAACGTTGGATCCTCTAGACTTTGCAACTTAAAACAGTACTTTTTGTAGTACTGGGATTTTAACTCAGGCCATACACTTTCTAGATACCATTTGAGTCTGGCCCTCATACATAGTTCTTTTTCTTTTCTCTCTCTCTCTCTCTCTCTTCTCTTTCTTTCTCTCTTTCTTGCTCTCTTTCTTTCTCCTTCTTTCTTTCTGTACTCAGTACTGGGTATTGGGGCTTGAATTCAGGCCTGAACACAGGTGCTGCCTCTTAGCTTTTTTTTGCTCTAGGCTAGCACTCATCACTTGAGCCACACTTCTTTTTTTTTTTTTTTGCTAGTTAATCAGACATAAAAGTCTCATGGGGGCTGGGAAGGTGGCTTAGTGGTAGAGTGCTTGCCTTGCATGCATGAGGCCCTGGGTTCGATTCCTTAGCACCATATAAGCAGAAAAAAAAAGCCGGAAGTGGCGCCGTGGCTCAAGTGGTAGAGTGCTAGCCTTGAGCTGAAGAGCTGAGGGACAGCACCCAGGCCCAGAGTTCAGGTCCCATGACTGGACCAAAAAAAAAAAAAAGTCTCATGGACTTTTGTAACCAGGTTGGCTTTGAACCATGATTCTCAATTTTCAGCTTCCTGAATAGTTAGGATTATAGGCATGAGCCACCAGCCTGACTCATGTATTGTTCTTGAATTCTACTATTATATACAAACAGCATCAAAAATCTTCTCTTTAGTGCCCATATTTCCAACATAGTTGTAGTTTAATCTCCCTTTATTTTATCTTGATGGGTGAATTTAGAGTGCTTTATACCTTGAGTTTTGTCTCAGATTAGTGATTACTTCAGTGATTAACAATTTGGAAAATCCCTAGCATAATGACAAAGTTTTGTGGTATTTTGTTTGTGATGTGAAGAATTCAAACACTACTGTCTTCTTCTCTCCAACAGAGTCAGTGTCTTCAGCTGCCAGTCGGTATAAAGACTGCCTTGAAAGTATCCCATTTCAGGTTCAAACAGAGTCTACATCTTTCTGTGATAGTCAGGAATCTGTTAGGACTTTTGCTGATAAATTTATAACTGTTCGAGAGAAAGCAAAGTGTTTGGATTCTCTTTTTACTTCTTCTGAAACTCATCCTGCAAGACTGACTGATCTGGTAAGTTTACCAATTCTATGTTGCATACATACTCATGAGGTCAGCCTCAGGAGCTCAGTGAGTGGTCCAAAAGGCTAAGAATTTTTTCAAATCTATTAAGAAACAAGCGGACTGGGAGCATGGCTTGGGGCAGAGCTCCTGCCTAGCAAGTTTGTAGCTCTGAGTTCAAACACCAAAAGAAACAGGAAATGAGCTGGATTCTTTCTCTATGCCTCCCAGAGGTTCATCTCCTGAATTTGTATTGTAGAGATTTAAATTTTGACTTTATCCTCAGAGCTTTCCCTGATTACTTCCCCTATGAGTTAAACTTAAAAAAATGGTTATTATAAAGGTGATGTACAGAGGAGTTACAGTTATATATATCAGGTAACAAGTACTTTAGTTGTTGTTATTGTTCACGGGGCTTGAACTCTGGGCCTGGGCGTTGTCCCTCAGCTCTTCAGCTCAAGGCGAATGCTTTTCCACTTGAGCCACAGCGCCACTTCTGGTTTTCTGGTGGTTAATTGGAGATAAGAGTCTCACGGACTTTCCTGCCCAGGCTAGCTTTGAACCATGATCCTCAGATCTCAGCCTCCTGAGTAGCTAGATTGTGAGCCACTGGTGCCCAGTACATTTCTTCTTGGACAATGTTATCCCTACTCTTGCTCTCTTCCATTTTTCCCTCCCATCCCGCCCACAAGTTCATTTTCAACATAGTATCCAGTGAGGACCTTTGCTGCATTTGTTAATCCTTTGTCCCTCCATTTCTGTGCCTCCACTTATACTTTTAAAGATGTATGAAGAAGGGCTGGGAAGGTGGCTCAGTGTTAGAGTGCATGCCTTGCAAGCATGAGGCCCTGGGTTCGATTCCTCAGCACCACATAAACAGAAGAAGCCGGAAGTGGTGCTGTGGCTCCAGTGGTAGAGCGCTAGCCTTAAGCTGAAGAGCTGAGGGACAGCGCCCAGACCCAGCATTCAGGCCCCACGACCGGAAAAAAAAAAAAAAGATTTATGAAGAAATATACAGAAAAAAAAGGAAAGAAATAAAAAACATCAAAAAAAGAAAAAACTTGTTTTTGTTTCCTGGAGTTCATTTTGCTAACTATTAAATATTTTGAATGATAGATGCCCATAGGCATCGTGTCCTTTTTTTTGTTGTTGTTTATTTGCTGGTCATGGGGACTGAACTCTGAGCCTGGACACTGACCCTCAGCTCTTCAGCTCAACCACTTGGGCCATAGCTCTACTTGCAGCTTTTTCTGTTTATGTGATGCTGAGGAATTGAACCCAGGGCCTCATGCATGTAAGGCAAGCACTCTACCACTGAGCCACCTTCCCAACCCTTCTATGAGTTTTGCTTGGTCTCTTCCTTCTCTGAACTGATACCCTGCAGGAGACACAATTATATACTACCTTCTTCTTTTCCTCTTGTTCAACTTCCTCTTTTTATTCTTTCTCCTCCTCATATTGTGCATATATAGTCTCTTTAAGAAAACCACAGATAGGGCTGGGAAGGTGGCTCAGTGGTAGAGCGCTTGCCTTGCATGCATGAGGCCCTGGGTTCGATTCCTCAGCACCACATAAGCAAAAAGAAAAAAACCGGAAGTGGTGCTGTGGCTCAAGTGGTAGAGCGCTAGCCTTGAGCTGAAGAGCTGAGGGACAGCACCCAGGCCCAGAGTTCAAGCCCCACAACTGGACCTCCCCCCCTCAAAAAAAAAAACAAAAAAGAAAAGAAAACCACAAATTTAGCTGGGCGCCGGTGGCTCACGCCTGTAGTTACTCAGGAGACTGAGATCTGAGGATCACGGTTCAAAGCCAGCCCGGGCAGGAAAGTCCATGAAACTCTTATCTCCAGTAAACCACCAGAAAACCAGAAGTGGCATTGTAGCTCAAGTGGTCGAGCGCTAGCCTTGAGCTGAAGAGCTGAGGGACAGCCCTCAGGCCCAGAGTTCAAGCCCCACTACTGACAAAAAAAAAAAAAAAAATGAAAACCACAGATTTTTTATATTATTTAAAAAAAAACCAGTCTTGGGCTGGGAAGGTGGCTCAGTGGTAGAGTGCTTACCTTGCATGCATGAGGCCCTAGGTTCGATTCCTCAGCACCACATGAGCAAAAATAGCCAGAAGTGGTGCTATGGCTCAAGTGGTAGAGCACTAGCCTTGAGCTGAAGAGCTGAGGGACAGTCCCTAGCCCCAGACTGACAAAAACAAAAAACAGTCTTTTGGCTTGCTGGGCATCAATAGTTCATGCCTATAATACTAACTACTCAGGAGATTGAGACCTGAGGACTGTGGTTTGAAGCCAGCCAAGGCAGGAAAGTCCATGAGACTCTCATCTTTAACCACCAAAAAGCTAGTAGTGGAGATACGGCTCCTGAAAAAAGCCAGCACCCAGGCCCTGAGTTCAAGCCCCCACCACACACACACACACACACACACCACGCCCTGAGTTCAAGCCCCTACTACACACACACACACACACCCCTTTAGTCAGTCCTTGCTACAGAGAAAGTACATGGTGGATTGTGGTCCCTGAAAGATATCACCTAAAAAAAATTAAAAGCAGCCAGGTACAGTGGCTCATACCTGTAGTCTTAGCTACTTAAAAGGCTAAGAAATGCCAGGCACTGGTGGCTCACTCCTGTAATCCTAGCTACTGAGGAGGCTGAGATCTGAGGATCACGGTTCAAAGCTAGCCCAGGCAGAAAAGTCCATGAGACTCCAATTAACCACTAGAAAACTGGAAATGGTGCTGTAGCTCAAGTGGTAGAGCGCGGGCCTTGAGCTGAATAGTGCCCAAGCCCAGAGTTCAAGGCCTATGACTGACAAAAAAAAAAAAAGGCTAAGAACTGAGAATCTAGGTTTGAAACTAGGCCAGGCAGACAAAACCTTTATACTCTTTTTATTTTTGTTTTTTATCAGTCGTGGGCCTTGGACTCGGCTTGGGAACTGTCCCTGCACACTTCAGCTCAAGGCAGTGCCCTACCACTTGAGCCACAGCGCCACTTCCTGTTTTCTAGTGGCTTATTGGAGATAAGAGTGTCCTGGACTTTCCTGCCCCGACTGGCTTTGAACTGAGATCCTCAGATCTCAGCTTCCTGATTAGCTAGGATTATAGGGGTGAGCCACCAGCACCAGACTTATCCTCTTATCTCTAATTAGCTAGCAAAAGTTAGAACTTGGGGTTGTGGCTCAACTGGAGAGTACCAGCTATGAGCAAAATAGCCAAGTGAGAACTTGAGGTTCTGAGTTCAAACCCCAGTATTGAAAAAAAAAAACAACTTTTTTCTTTTTTCTTTTTTGGCCGATCGTGGGGCTTGACTCTGGGCCTGGGCGCTGTCCCTCAGCTCTTCAGCTCAAGGCAAGTGCTCTACTGCTTGAGCCACAGAGCTACTTCTGGTTTTAGAGTGGTTTATTGGAGATAAGAGTCTCACAGACTTTCCTTGCCTGGGCTGGCTTTGAACCTTGATCCTCATCTCAGCCTCCTCAGTAGCTAGGATTACTGGCATGAGCCACCGGTGCCTGGTTCCTCACAACTTTTTTGACTGACTTAACGTTCTATGATTGATTTTTTTTTTCTTCAGTACTCAACGAAAATTAATTGCTCATAGGTCTTACTCAGAAAGAAAAGAAATGACACAATTTTATGCTTTCTAAACTCATCAATGAGTACATTCTAAGTGCAAGTCATCATGTTAGGCCCTTTGCCAGGCATTCAAATTATGCCCTGCCTCAAAGTTGAGTCCTAAGGAGGTGGAGGAGTGAGGAGGCTTCCCAGAGGAAGAAACATGTTATGTGATTTTGACTTACTGAATAAAAATAAAAGGAAATGTGCCTTTTTCTTCAACATATGTGTCAGTTATCATGTTTATGTCTTACAGAAAAGATCATCTGCATGTGCTACAGCTAAATCTTCTAGCATGATCACAGTATCTGGCACATCAACCCATGCTACCCAGAGAAGGAGCCTCCCAAAAGGTACTCTGTTTAAAATGAAAGAAATGCATACTAGTAAGCCAACTTAAAGAAGCTTAAATTGATGCCCATCAGTCTTTGAACCAACCCAGTTAGTTCAAATAAAAATGCTTCTTTCCCCTGATTAGAAAAGTAAAATTACTCATTCTAGAAAACTTGGAGAATAAAGAAAAACCTTCAAAAGAAAACAATAATTTAACCTACTATAATTTTTAATGTCATGTACTATTTTGTGTATATCTTTCCCATAGTTTTGAAAATATGTAATTTTTTAGCATTGTTGAGCTCATGTTGCATTTCAGTTCTAGACTGTTTTGTTCTCTGTTTAGTTTTCTTTCTTTTTTTGTTGGTCGTGGGGATTGAATTCTGGGCTTGGGCGCTGGCCCTCAGCTCTTCAGCTCAAGTCAAGCGCTCTACTGCTTGAGCCACAGCACCACTTCCGGTTTTCTAGTGATTAATTGAAGATAAGAGTTTCTCGGAGTTTTCTGTCCGGGCTGGCTTTGAACTGTGATCCTCAGATCTCAGGCACTGGTGCCAGGCTCTGTTTAGTTTTCTTACCAGTGAGTTCCATATCAATGAATTCAACTAACAGATTAAAACTATTTGGAAAAAAAGATTGCATTGGTACTGAACATATACAGGCTTTTCTTCTCGTCCTATTCCTTAAATAGTATAATAGCTACTTAACTAGCGTTTACATTTTATTAGATATTATAAGCAATCTAGCGATGATTTAAAGTATATGGGAGTATATATACAGGTTATATACAAAAACTATGCTATTTTATATAAGTAATTTGAACACCTTCAGATTTTGTTATTCATGAGGATAAGAGATCCAAGAAGCAGTCCTCTGCAGATACCAAAGGATAACTATATTTCAAAGATTTTTCTTTTGTTATTAAACATATATATCAGTACATATATAATAGCTACATAATAGTCCATTCTGTATATGTTGCTTAACTATCCCTTATGTTGAAGATTTATCCCTTATATTGAAGATTTATATTGTTTTCCAATTGTTACTTTTTAAACATAAATCATATCTATACTTCTGATCCTTTCGTTAGGACAGATTCTTAGAAAACAATTTTGAAGTCAAAGGTTCTGAGAGTGTTAACAGCTCTTGAGGCTTACTGCTTTTGTTGCATTAATTTTAATGTCTGTGCCTTTAGTAGAACTCTTAGAATTTCCCACAAGGGAATAAGGATTTTGTGAGTTAGGTTAAGAGTTTGTTGTTTGTTGTTTGTTTTGTGTTTTTTTGGTTGGTCATGGGGCCTGAACTCTGGACCTAGGCACTGTCCCTCAGCTCCTTAGCTCAAGGCTAGCACTCTACCACTTGAGCCATAGCACAACTTCTGGCTTTTTCTGCTTATGTGGTGCCAAGGAATTAAACCCAGGGCCTCATGCATGCAAGGCAAGCGCTCTACCACTGAGCCACCTTCCCAGCCTGGTATTAGAGGTTTTATTATATAATAATTGACCATTTGGGGCAGGACCCGAAGTATGGTTGCTTCTGTATCTCCTGGCTCAAAGTGGGAAAAGTCTCCCACTTTGTGCTTTCATTTTGGCTGTGCCAGAATCCTATATCCCTCCAACAACCATGATTCAGATTGTGCTCCACACTTAGGAATTTGTACCTTAATTAAAAGATCCTTAGGAAGATTGGGGAGGGCTGGGAAGGTGGGTCAGTGGTAGAGTGCTTGTAATGTTTGCATGAGGTCCTGGGTTCAATTCCTCAGCATTGCATAGTGGCACTGTGGCTCAAGTGGTAGAGCACTACCCTTGAGCTGAAGAGTTGAAGGACAGCACCCAGGCCCAGACTTCAGGCTCCACAACCAACAAAAAAAAAGAAAAAGGAAGAAAGGGGAACAAATAAACAGTGCTAGAATAAGGAGGATGAAAAAGGGTAGTAAAGCCCATTCACATGTTAGGAGATGTCTACTAAGGCTGTTATGTAAAAGACTTCCTTCTTAAATTTGTCCTTCATAGTCAAGTCTATGGGGAGCTGAGAAAAATGCAACTTAAGACCAAGAAGATATTATTTTCTCCTTTATTTTTTTTTAAAGAACTAGTGGAAGCCATCTCACAGCATCACATTGATGAGCTACCACCACCATCTCAGGAGCTACTTGATGAAATTGGTAAGGAACATTCAATGTAAAATCTACTCCTTGTTCCTGTAAGTAGGTTATGGTCACTGATCATGATAGTTTCTTTTTCTCAGATCAGAGCACTAATACAAAATGTTCTATGAAAGTCTAGTTGAATATATAAAATTTTGAAAGAGGCTGGCTGCAATAACTGGCTCATATCTGCTCTTGTTGTGTTTACTTAAAAGGTTTTATGGTATGCCAGGTGCTGGTGCCTCATGCCTGTAATCCTAGCTACTCAGGAGGCTGAGATCTGAGGATCATGGTTCAAAGTTACCCCGGGCAGAAAAGTCTGTAAGACACATCTCCAATTAACCACCAGAAAATCAGAAGTAGCGCTGTGGTTCAAGTGGTAGAGCACTTGCCTTGAGTCAAGTAGCTCAGGGATAGCGCCCAGGACAGACCAAAAAAAAAAGAAGAAGAAAAAGAAGTTATGGTAATGATTCTAAAGGGGAAAAAATTCAAATGGTTTGTGATGGTGAACTTGTTTGATTAAAGGAGTTCTCTTTATCTCCTTTTCAAATCTACACACCATTTCTTAGATGCCTGCTCAGGCCAAGAGTTATATTTTTATTTTTACAGGTAAAAGGTATTGGAACTGTGGATAGATCTCTTTTCTAAGAGCAGGAGAGTAGTGGGACAGAACATGAGACTAGAATTTTTATTGAATAGTATCAGTCTATTTGCAGCTGGACTGATGTGTAATTTAAATGGTTATAGGGGCAGGTGGTCTGCAGCCTCTGAGCCTGATGTACCAATCCCATGCCTTTAGAGGATACCTCTCATTGGACTTATGATGGTCCAGTTCAGTTCTTGCTATAGACCCTATGGAGAATTTTCTGAGTCAGATACTAGTCAGTTTTCAAGATCTGAGGTTGTGTCTGATAAGAAATAAGAATTTACTGGTTTAACTCAAGGGAAAGCTACCCTGTAGGCTCTCATAACCCTCAGACCCTATCCCATACCCAAAGGAACTTGGTTAGAGTCAGTCAGGGCTGAGTTTTTGTTTTTGTTTTTTTTAAAATTACAAGCCCTTTCTGCTTTCTTTTGTGTCTAGGGACAGAACCTAGGCCCAGTACCTTAGGCAAGTGCTCTACTGCTGGACTATACCCCAAGTCCTATAGGCCCTTTTTTGCCTCACTGAAGCCTTCCCCCAGTGCCACAGGGTTGTTGGGTCTGGGTTCTTAGGGACAACACTTTGTGCCATGATTTCTACCTCTGAGACTTTCTAGGTACTTCTTGCAAATTCTGCCTCCTTAAATGCTTTTCTTAAAATAACGATACAATTTTAGCAATGGAGGTTACCACCATATATCCTGTTGAGATAAGTTCTTATCATTAGTTCTTCAGCCAGGACTTCAGGCTTCTTTGCAGTTTGACCATAACTGATATTTTGCCTCTGGATCCTGCTGTCTTCTCTCTGTAGTTACAGTTGAACTCTCCCTATACCTTCCCAATTTCAGCAGCTGTAGTCCCATGCTTCTTCCTAGGCTCTGGCCTCACGGCACTGTTGTACTTCATCACAGTCTACAAAAACCTTCCCACATTTTACGGTTTTGTTTTTGGTTTTTTTTGGTCATGGAGCTTGAACTCTGGGCCTGGGCGCTGTCCCTCAGCTCTTCAGCTCAAGGCAAATGCTCTACCACTTGAGCCACAGTGCCATCTCTGGTTTTCTGGTGGTTTATTGGAGATAAGAATCTCACAGACTTTCCTGCCCAGGCTGGCTCTGAACCACGATCCTTAGATCTCAGCCTCCTGAGTAGTTTTTCTTGGTAATAGGCCTACTTATCCAATTATTATATATCAGTATTTTTCTGTTTCCCTGGACATGTTACTTGCTCTTTTGGAGGCTCCACATGGAAAACTCTAGGTTCCTGGCAGGAGAAGGGTCCTTTCAACTTTAGGATATAGGTAATTATTTAAGAACAGCAAGGGGTTATTGTTATTAAGGATGAAAAGGATTTTTTCTATTTCACATAATTAAATGATCTTTTTAGGTCCTCTTGCTGGCCAAGAGTTGTCAAGTGTGGCTATTATCCTATATTGCAGGAAGGATACCCACCTACCTGCCCCTTCTCAGAATATATCCATGCCTGTGAGCTTAGGGTGGCCTGCCTGTGCTCCCCACAGCTAGCTCTCTTGCTTTGATATGCTGTGTTCCAAGGAGTGCCTAACAAATGCAAAATAGCTACTGAGTTTAGCAGGTGCTTATCTTGGTCTAGTGCATTTCTTTAGTAGCTGGAAATGGTGATATCCATTGCCTTCTGTCTTTATAATTAAACAGTATGACATATAGACCAGTATAGATAATGATGGAACACTTGTATACCTCTGCAGTTGAGAGTATAACATGGAGATTAGGAGCATAAAAATTAGAACTGGACTCTCTAGATTCAAATCTCAATTCTCCCACTTATTCCTGTGATCTTGGTTAACCTTAATTTCCTCTTCTTTTAAACAGGACTAATAATACTGCAGTCAATCTCATAAGGTTGTTGTAAGATTGTGAACATTAATGATGTATTTATGTACATGAGCTTAGAAACTGTACCTGCCATATAGAGCTCCTCAGGTGTTATCTGTCTTCTTCATTATCAGCATCATTATCACCATCATCATCATCATCATCAATATTTTTTATCTTGAGTATTATTCAGGATTTTGTTTTACTTGAAGAATTCCTTTCAAACACAGAATGCTCTAGAGCAGTGGTTCTCAAACTTAGGCCTAGAATTACCTAAAAGCCTTAAAATACAAATTACTGAAGCACACTGCAGAGTTTCAGACTCCACAGATCTGGAATGAGACTGGAAGATGTGCATTTCTAACAAGTTCCTGGGTTATGCCAGTGCTGCTGGTCTAAAGACTGCCCTTTGAGAACCACTACTCTGGAGGAATGGTGTGATGTGGAATGAGTTACCTTCTGCTTTTGTACTGTGACAGAGCAACTGAAGCAGCAGCAGGCCTCAGCCACAGTGTCTCATGCAAACACAGCATGTGATCCAAGGGTCATTGAAAATGGTGAGCTAATTGCCCAGATCTTTTTCATTAGATTCTTTTGAAACATTTTTCTCTTTTTAATTAGCATATATTAATTATACAAATGAACTTCATTCTGGTATTTCCATACATGCATATAATATTCTTTGATCAAATCCACTCTTTTCTTATCTACCCTCCCCACCTTAAAATAATTTTGTTCTATTTTAATTTGTGTGTATGAAGCACTTTCGTTTTTTTGTTTTTTGATCCTGGAGCTTGGACTCTGGGCCTGGGCACTAGCTCAAGGCTAGTACTCTACCAGTACTAGAGTACTAGCCACAGTGCCACTTCTGGCTTTTACCATGTATGTGGTGCTGAGGAATCGAACCCAGGGGCTCATGCATGCGAGGCAAACACTCTACCACTGAGCCACCTTCCCAGCCCTGTATGAAGCACTTTTATCATATTTATTACCCCTTTCCTTTTACCTATCCTGCTCCTGCTGATTCCCTCTTGCAAACATTTGTTCTTTACACTCCTTTACACTCATTCTTTTTCCCCTTGTGTTTTTGTTTTGTTTCTTTTTGAGAGAGAACATGTGATGTATCTCAATCTGTATTATTTCATGTAACATGATGATTTCCAGTTCTCTCCTTTTCCCCGCAAACAACACAATTTCATTCCTCTCTATAATTGAATAATCAAGTTCTTCCTGTAATTCTGTCCTTGACAGTATAGTTGTCCACTGGGTAAGGTGGAGATGTGACTGTGAGGTCGGGCACAGTTCCTTCTCATTCTAACAGTTACTTTTGTATGGCAAACTGTTTAAAGTCTCTGAAGCTCATTTCTCCTTACCTTTAAATGGGAATAATAATTCCTATTTCATGATGTACATAATAGCCTGAGTTCAGTACCTGGTATGTTGTAAAACACTTCTCAGATGTTAGTTCTCTTCCCTTATAGGACTATTGTTGAGATGAAATGAGAAAATTCTTGGTATGTATTGAGGGCATCCCTTTTCCACTCAAATTTCTTCCCTAGTTTTCACTGAAAACAGTGAATCCTCAAAGTAAATTTATTCCATCTATTTTCAAATTACTTCTTTTTTAAAAAAGTTTTTAAAAATTATTTTGCAGTACTGGGGAGTTGAACTCAGGACCTCACATTTGGTAGGCCTGAGTTGTACTATTTGAACTCTGCTGTAGTCCTCATTTCCTCTTGTGTGTCCTGTCTTTCCTCTGCTTCCCACACCTCCCCTTTCTGAACCTTGGCACAGACTAGATTGCCTGTAGCTTTATCTGGCACCAAAAAGGTCCTAAGACCCCAGAAACAGCTGCTATGAATACAGGTATCCTGTGGTTTGCCACCTGGCATCATGGGAAGAGATGAGCTTATGCATTGCATGCTTTAGAGAGGCTTTGTAATTTTCTTTGTAAAAATAAAAGTATCTCTCCCCTTTCTCCTCTCCCTTCACTCTCTCCCTTGTCTTTCCCTTCTCTCTCCTTTCTTTCTTACCTGTCCCCTACCCCACCTCTATATTTTTTGGCATTATTGGGATACTTGAACTCAAAGTCTCACATTTACTAGACAGGCACATTACCACTGAGTTATGCCACCAGCCCCTACAATTAATTCTTTAAACTGTTTTTAGATCAAAAGCGTTCAGAAGAACAAGAAGCTGACAGTAATAAAGAAGATAGTTTGCTTTGGACCAAAGAAAATCAGGACCTAGGAGAGGACACAGAGAGGTAATACTAAAAGCTAGACTTTCAAAAAGATTTAAAGAATTGTGTTTTTTGTTGTTGTTGTTGGTGGTGGTTGTGGGGCTTGAGCTCAAGGCCTGGGCTCTGTCTCTTAGCTTTTTCGGTTAACACTAGTGCTCTGCCACTTTAGCCACAGCTCCACTTCCAATTTTCTGGTGGCTAATTATAAATAAATGTCTCATGGATTTTCCTGCCTGGGCTGATATCAAACTGAGATCCTCAGGTCTCAGCCTACTAAGTAGGATTTTAGGCATGAGCCACTAGTACCTAGCTCTAGATTGGTTTTTATTAGTTGTTTCTATTCCTATTGATAAATAATAGAAGTGTAAGCCATCTTTCCCCAATAATATCCTACTAGTCTCTATTTTTTTTTTTTTTTTTTTGGGTCCGGTCATGGGGCCTGAACTCTGGGCTTGGGCGCTGTCCCTCAGCTCTTCAGTTCAAGGCTAGCGCTCTACCACTTGAGCCACAGCGCCACTTCCGGCTTTTTTCTTTTTGCTTATGTGGTGCTGAGGAATCGAACCCAGGGCCTCAGGCATGCAAGGCAAGCGCTCTACCACTGAGCCACCTTCCCAGCCCTAGTCTCTATTTTTTTAAAGAGCTTTTTGTTTAAAAAAAAACATTTTAGAGCTGGGACGGTGGTTCAGTGGTAGAGTGTTTACCTCACACGCATGAGGCCCTGGGTTTGATTCCTTAGCACCACATAAACAGAAAAGGCTGGAAGTGGGACTGTGGCTCAAGTGGTAGAGCGCTAGCCTTGAGCTGAAGAGCTCAGGGACAGTGCCCAGGCCTAGAGTTCAAGCCCCACGACTGACCAAAAAAATAAAATACATATATTTAAATTGTGCACAGAATGAGGAAGAACTGAGCACAGGAAATGTTCTAGTATGAGTGAAATTCAAACATGATCCAGGAAAGAGTCAACCAGACAGCCAACTGGCAAAATCAAAAGTTAGCCCATAAAAGCCTGACCCCAACCTTGTATGGCGCAGCAACATAAACATTTTCTCCTTGTACTTGCCTGACCAACTGTTTTCTCTTAAACTATGTCCTAGTAAGTTTTTACTTTCTCTTAAAAAGATAGCTTTGTGTGATAAAATGCAAGTTAGCATTTTAAGAGTATATTACAATAGTATTAAGCATTTAGATAGTTCCTGGCTTAGAATGGTCCAACTTTATTTTTTTTTTACTTTTTTATGATCAAGGTGATGTACAGAGGGGTTACAGTTACATAAGTAAGGTAGTAAGTACATTTTTTGACTTTATGATGACACAAAAATGCAGTGGGCATTGAGTTAAAACCATAGTTACAATGTCTAATTTTCGCCTTTTCCTGGGCTAAAAATATGTGGTGTGAAGCCAAGCACCAGTGCCTCACTCCTGTAATCCTAGCTACTCAGGAGGCTGAGATCTGAGGATCACAGTTCGAAGCCAGCCCAGGCAGGAATGTCTATGAGACTCTTATCTCCAATAAACTACTCAACTAGCGGGAAGTGATAGTGTGGCTCAAGTGTTAAGAGCCTTGAACACAAAGAGGCTCAGGGACACTGCCCAGGCCCTGAGTTAAAGTCCCAGGCCTGCTCCCCCCCACAAAAAAATGTGGTGTGATATTTTAAATGCTGGACAGTGGCAATGAGCCATAGTCCTAATTGGCCATACAGTGATGTTGATGAATGACTGATATCCTAACAGCATACTGTGTTCCTAAGCTATGCTGTAAGGTAAGTAGTAGGCATACTGAAAAATGAATTTTCAATTGATTACTACTTACACTGAATTTATCAGGTTATAACCTCATCAAAAATTGAGGAACATCTAACAGTTGTGACACTGAACTTTAAGAACTTTTCATTTTGCAAGTTTGAAACTTTTTCTTTTTAAGACAATATCTCAGGCTGGGCTCAGCCTTCAAAGTGCTAAGATTACAGGTGTGTGGTATCATACCTAGCTATAAAACTTGATACTCTACCCACGAGAGTCCCTCATTTTCCTTTCTCCCCAGCTATTGGCAGCCATTATGCTTTCTGTTCCTATGAATTTGGCTATCTGATACTTCAGATACAAGTGGAATTATACAGTAATTGTCTTTTTTGTTCCTGGCTAATGTTTAATTTATCCTTACCTCCTAAGTGGTCATCTATATTGTAGCCGGTACCAGGGACTAAGTCCTGGGGACTGATTCCAAGGTCTCATACATACTAGGCAAGAGGTCTACTACTGAGCTCCTTCCCAACTCTCCTTTTTAATACTGAAAAAAATATATTATCCAGACATATACTAGTGGAAAGTTAGGTTGCACCTTTGTGTATGTCCATGGGTAATGGAGGCAGTTACTAGGGTTTGAACTTGGCTTAACTACACACCTCTTAGCTTGCTTGGTTAGCTGACACTCTTACCATCTGAGGCACAGCCCCAGTCCAGCTTTTACTACTGACTTTGAACCGTAAAATAGGTAGGATCCTAGCCATTCCAGGCACCCTGTTACTTCCAACTTTAGACAGTTGTACATTTAGTGCTGCTATGAACATAGGTATGCATATATATCTTTGAAGCTCTGTTTACAATTCTTTGGATATATACCCAGAAAACGGTATTTAGGGATGATAAGCTATTTCTATTTTTGTTGTTTTGTTTTGTTTTGTTTTGGGTCCGGTCGTGGGGCCTGAACTCTGGGCCTGGGCGCTGTCCCTCAGCTCTTCAGCTCAAGGCTAGCACTCTACCACTTGAGTCACAACGCCACTTCCGGCTTTTTTCTTTTTTGCTTATGTGGTGCTGAGGAATCGAACCCAGGGCCTCAAGCATGCAAGGCAAGCACTCTACCAATGAGCCACCTTCCCAGCCTAGCTATTTCTATTTTTAATTTCTTTCTTTCTTTTTTTTTTGCCAGTCCTGGGACTTGAACTTAGGGCCTGTGCTCCATCCCTAAGCCTCTCTGTGCTCAAAGCTAGTGCTCTACCATTTGAGCCACGCTATCACTTCTGGCTTTTTCTGTTTATGTCGTACTGAGGAATTGAACCCAGGGCTTCATGCATGCTAGGCAAGCACTCCACTACATTCCCAGTCCTCTATTTTTAACTTCTTGAGTACCACAATACTGTTTTCTACATAGCAGCTATATCATTCTACTCAAGGGTTCCAGTTTTCTCCACATTGTTGCCAACACTTTTTTTTTTTTTTCCCTCTCCATTAACATCTGTGAAGCCTGGCACTGGTGGCTCATACCTGTAATTCTAACCACTTGGGAAGCTGAGATCTGAGGATCGTGATTCAAAGCCAGCCCAGGCAGGAAAGCCTATGAGACTCTTATCTCCAATTAACTATCAAAAAAGTCAGAAGTGGGGCTGAGTGTTATTAAAGTGGTAGAGTACTAGCCTTGAGAAACAAAGTTCAAGGACAGTGCCAGGTTCAAGCCTGAGTTCAAGTCCCAAGATTGACATGCATGCGTACACACAAACACACACACACACACACACACACAATAGCTGTGAGACAATAACCTCATTGTGGTTTTGATTTAAAATACTGGGGATTGAACTTGGGGCCTTGCACATGGTATGGTAAGTAAGTAGTCTGACACTGAGTTACATCCCAAGTTCCTGTTTTTTTGTTTTTTGTTTTTTTCAGTCATGGGCTTGAACTCAGGGCCTGGGTACTGTCCCTGGACTTTTGCTCAAGGCTGTAGCACTTTGAGCCACAGTGCCAACTCTGGTTTTTTAGCAGTTACTTGTAGATAAGAGTCTTTTTTTTTTTTGCCCGTCATGGGGCGCTGTCCCTCAGCTCTTCAGCTCAAGGCTAGCGCTCTACCACTGGAGCCACAGCGCCACTTCCGGCTTTTTCTGTTTTTGTGGTGCTGAGGAATTGAACCCAGGGCCTCATGCTTGCAAGGCAAGCACTCTACCGCTGAGCTACCTTCCCAGCCCGTAGATAAGAGTCTTACAGGGGACTTTTTAGCCCAGGCTGGCCTTGAACCATAATCTCAGGAGGCTGAGGGTTACAAGCATAAGCCACCGGTGCTCAGCTCCCAGTTCCTGTTTTCTTTTTGAGACAAAGAATCTCAGCATTGATTTTTTTTTTTTATATGGTTGTGGTCATTTGTATATCTACTTTGGAGAAATGTCTCTTTGCGTTCTTTGTCAATTTTTTTTTTGTTGTTGTCAGTTATGGGGCTTGAACTCAGGATCTGGTTGCTGTCTTTGAGCTCTTTTGCTCAAGGCTAGTGCTCTATCACTGAGCCACAGTGTCATTTCCAGTTTTCTGGTTGTTAATTGGAGTGTCTCACAGAGTTTCCTGCCTGGGCTGGCTTTGAACCATAATCCTCAGATATCAGCCTCCTGAGTAGCTAGGATTACAGGTGTGAGCCACCAGCACCTGGCTTTTTTGGTCAGGTTTTTTTTTTTTTTTGTCAATTGTAGGGCTTGATCTGAGTCTGGGCACTGTCCCTCAGCTCTTCAGCTCAAGGCTAGAGCTCTACCTCTTGAGCCACAGCACTACTTCCAGCTTTTTCTGTATATGTGGTACTGAGGAATTGAACCAGGGGCTTTGCATGGTAGGTAAGCACTCTACTACTAGGCTACATTCATACAGCCCTTTTTTTTGGTCAGTTTTTTGATAGGTCTATCTTCTGTTGTTACTGGGTTTTGTTTTGTTCTAACCACTTTAGGAGGCAAGCAAGTTTCAGCTTGTTTAGAATATTTTAATTAAAGTTTTAACTCTTTTAGCCAGTAAGAGAAAAAAGGACAGTCTTCCAAACAATTCAGTCTTGTTGCCTTATGAAATCTGGTTTTGGAAGTAGCGCTGTAGCTCAAGTGGTAGAGTGCTAACCTTGAGCTGAAGAGCTGAGGGACAGCACTCAGGCCCAGAGTTCAAGCTCCACGACCGACAAAAAAAAAAAAAAAAAGAAAAGAAAAAGAAATCTGGTTTTGGTCATGCCTCAGAAGTTCTCCTTTTACTGTGTTGTAAAGTAAACGATTTCAGCTCATTTTCTTTGCCTAACTTCTTTTGTCTTCTTTTAGCTGTCAGTCAAGGCTAGGAATAGAGTGAAATACACACTCAGACACAAACTGTGTAGTTGAGATAAGCAATATTTTGATGTAGCTTTGTTTCAAATCAAGTTTAGTGCAAAAAGAAAAAAAGTTATCTAAGTTTACACTTGAACCATTCCTAATCCTGACCTTACAGAATCTTAGGGGAAGCACATAGAATGCTATTAGTTGCAAATGATCACACTTAACATGAATTTGTCTTACTAAGTAAGAGATCCATTGGTGGCAGGGCTCCTGTTAGTGCCACTAGGGATTTAAGCTCTTTTTTGTCCTTCAGATCTACCGTCTGTGACATAGTGCCATTTGTTTTTGGCTTGTCATCTCTGATTGCAAAAATGCTGATGTCCACACATTAGAGAGAGATAACAGGATGGGACAAAGGAATATGTTAGCTGAATCTTCCCCCTCTTGATCCACTTTTGTGCAAGTACTGGGGCTTGAACTGAGGGTCTGGATGCTGTCTCTGAGCTTTTTTTAAATCCAAGATTGGTGCTCTGCCACTTGAGCCAGCTCCACTTCTGGCTTTTTGGCAGTTAATTGGAGAGTCTCATGGACTTATCTGCCTGGGCTAGTTCTGAACTGCAATCCTCAGACCTCAGCCTGTTGAGTCACTATGTTTTTAGGTGTGAGCCAGCAGGGCCCTGCCAGATCTGTTTCTTTTTATCTGGAAAGCAAAATCTTTTCCAGAGACTTTGGTGGTGGTGGTGGTGGTGGTGGTTGTAAGGCTTGAACTCAGTGCCTGTGCACTGTCTCTGACCTCTTTTGCTCAAGGCTAGCACTTTACCAATTTGTGTTACAGCTCTACTTCCAGTTTTTGAGTAGGTAATTGGAGATAAGAATCTCATGGGGGGGCTGGGAAGATGGCTCAGTGGTAAAGCGCTTGCCTTGCATGCATGAGGCCCTGGGTTCCATTCCCTAGCACCACATAAGCAAAAAGAAAAAAGCTGGAAGTGGTGCTGTGGCTCAAGTGGTAGAGCGCTAGACTTAAGCTGAAGAGCTTAGGGATAGTGCCCAGGCCCAGAGTTCAGGCCCCATGACCAGACCCCGACCCCCCCCCCCCAAAAAAAAAAAAAAAAAAAAAAAAAGAGTCTCATGGAGACTTTCTGCCTGGGCTGGCTTCAAACCTCAGTCCTTAGCTCTCGGCCTCCTGAGTTGCTAGGGATACATGCATGAACCACTGGTGCCCAGTTCTCAGGTTTTTGTTTGTTTTTTCCAGTGGTGGGACTTGAACACTGGACCTGGGCACTGTCCCTGAGCTCTTCAGTTCAAGGCAAGTACTCTACCACTTGAGCCATAGTGCCACTTCCAGTTTTCTGGACTTTTCTGCCCAGGCTGACTTTGAACTATGATTCTCAGATCTCAGCCTCCTGAGTAGATAGGATTACAGGTGTGAGCTACCAGTTCCCAACTCAGGCCTTTTTTTTTTTTTTTTTTTTTTATTGTAAAGATACTATACAGAGGGTTACAGTTACATGAGTGAGGTAATGAGTACACTTCCTCTTGAACATTGTTACCCCCTCCATTGTTTTCCCCCTACCATCCCCTCCCTCCCTCCCTTCCCCGAGGTTCTTTTTTTTTTTTTTTATTGTGATTAAGTGATTACATAATTTCCGGAAATTCACAGTATTGTGGAATAATGATGCTCATTTAAAGTCACAAGTTCATTCTAACTTTCCTGGAGCAAATTGTCTGTAATATATAACGGTGTTCACATGTTATATACCATATATGTGATCAGCAGCATGGGGATATTTAGTAGTGGTTCAACCAGATGCCAACTCAGGCCTTCTTAAAACACCTTAATAGCATCTTCTAGACAGAGAAGTTTGTAATACAAAACAACAACAAAAAACTTAATCTAGCTTCAAGTAGAAACTAATTTAATGACCTGGCACTTTGGAGGTGGCGTGATCTCATGGATGCTGACTTTTGTCAAAGGGCTAACAACTATTTTAGTCCACATGTGAATTGTACATAAGTGATCTCTATGATCTTTCCAAGCTCTCATTTTCCCAGTGAAAATACCAATTGTTTGGGGGTTTTTTTGTGTCTTTTTTTTTGTTTGTTTTTTTCCGCAGTCCCAGGGCTTGAACTCAGGACCTGGGCACTGTTCCTGAGCTGCTTTTGCTCAAGGCTAGCACTCTACCACTTGAGCCACAGTGTTAATTCTGGCCTTTTCTATTTATGTGGTCCTGAGGAATTAAACCCAGGGCTTCATGCATACTGGGCAAGCACTCTACCACTAAGCCACATTCCCAGCTGAAAATACCAGTTTTAAGTCCCTTCAACTCTGAAGTAGTTTCCTTCCTTGTCCAAGGAAGAAATTTACTGTTGTCTTGTTCTCTTCACTTGCCTTTGGACAGAGCTCATTCTACTCTTGACGAGGAACTGGAAAGATGGCTGCAGCCTCCTGAGGAGAGAATGGTGATACAGGACCAAAAGAGCTCTACAAGGTTATTGTTCCCTGCTAGGGAATCATTTTCTTCTTGTTGCTTTACATGGGGAAAAAAAATCCACAAAGTTTATTATATGCTTAAGACATAGAAACATTTGACTCATTTTCTTCCTTTCAGAAAACGGAGCTAGGTTTTAGAGTTTTTAGAAATGATTATCTGATGATGACATTACAGTACTGTAGATAAGCCAGTCCTGACTCCATCTATGTGTACTTTTACATTTGCCTTCTCCCACCAACCCTCCAAGATACTGATGAGCAGATTGATAAAGAGTATACAGAGGCCAGGCACTAGTGGCTCACGCCTGTAATCTATAGCTACTCAGGAGGCTGAGATCTGAGGATTGAAGCTCAAAGCCAGCCTGGGCAGGAAAGACCTTGAGACTCTTATCTCCAATAAGCCACCAGAAAAACAGAAGTGGCACTGTGGCTTAAGTGGTAGAGCGCTTGTCTTGAGGAGCTGAAGGACAGGCTCAGGAGTTCAAGCCCCATGACTAACAAAAAAAAAAAAAAAAGTATAGAGAGAACCCTGTAAAACTGATATTGGCCCTGCCACCCTCAACCTTTTCAGCAGTCATTTGAATTAAATCAGGAAAAGCATGTTTCTCAAATTTTATATAACTAAATCTGGGAATGCTCATTAAGGTAATGATAGAATGAGTATCCAAAATGTTTTTGAAGCCGGGCGCTGGTGGCTCACGCCTGTAATCCTAGCTACTCAGGAGGCTGAGATCTGAGGATCGCGGTTCAAAGCCAGCCCGGGCAGGAAAGACCGTGAGACTCCTATCTCCAATAAACCACCAGAAAACAGGAAGTGGCGCTGTAGCTCAAGTGGTAGAGCGCTCGCCTTGAGCTGAAGAGCTGAGGGACAGCGCCAAGGCCCAGAGTTCAAGCCCCACGACCGACAAAAAAAAAAAAAAAAATGTTTTTGACAAGTAGAAATGTTAGAGGCTTTATTTATTTATTCATTTATTTATTTATTTATTTTTGGGTCCGGTCGTGGGGCCTGAACACTGGGCCTGGGCGCTGTCCCTCAGCTCTTCAGCTCAAGGCCAGCGCTCTACCACTTGAGCCACAGCACCACTTCAGCTTTTTCTGCTTATGTGGTGCTGAGGAATTGAACCCAGGGCCTCATGCATGCAAGACAAGCACTCTACCACTGAGCCACCTTCCCAGCCCCAATGTTAGAGGCTTTAAAAGATAAAGGTAAAGATGGGTACAGTAGTGCATAGCTGTAAGTCTCGTCTACTTAGAAGGCTGAGAAGGGAGAATTGCTTGAGCCTAGGAGTTTGAGGCCTGCCTAGGCAAAATAGGTAAATCTCATCTTGAATTAAATGATGGCGAGGGGTAAGAGATTTGAAATGTTTTAGATCCAAAAATTGAATGTGGAGCACCTGGCTGCACAGGAAAATTCTTTATTAGACGGCTCTACTCACTATAATTACGTTTAGAGCAAGAAGTCTTAGCATGTATCTTGAGACATACTGCATTTGTGTGTGTGTGTGTGTGTGTGTGTGTGTGTGTGTGTGTGTGTGTGTGTGTGTGTGTGTGTGTGTGTGTGTGTGTGTACTGGGGCTTGAACTCAGTACCTCATGCTCTCCCTTGGCTTTGCAACCCAAGGCTGGCACTCTACCACTTGAGCCACACCTCTGCTTCTGGCTTTTTGCTGGTTAATTGGAGATTAGAGACTCGCAGACTTTTCTGCCATGCTAGCTTCAGACCTTTAGTGTCAGATCTCAAGCTTCCTGACTAACTAGGATTACAGGTATGGGTACCAGCACTTGTCAGAGACATAAGAATTTTTGAAGGAATGGACAGGACTTGAGTCCTCAGGTCAGCATAAGCATAATTACTGAATAAAGAGCAGTGTATCTAGTTCTAGATTGACAGCAGTGTACTGTCTAGATCAAGGGAACTATAACACAGATAATGTGATGTTCAGATAATTCTCCTTTTTTGGGGGGGGGTGGTCAGGTCGTGGGGCCTGAACTCTGGGCCTTGTCACTCAGCTCTTCAGCTCAAGGCTAGTACCCTACCACTTGAGCCACAGCGCCACTTCCAGCTTTTTTCTTTTTGCTTATATGGTGCTGAGGAATCGAACCCAGGACCTCATGCATGCAAGGCAAGTGCTCTACCACTGAGCCACCTTCCCAGCCCCCAGATGATTCTTAAGACACAATGTGGAGCTCCTTCCAGCTGTCACATTTTAAAACAGATATTAACAAATGGAAGAGCGTAGCTACAGAATGGCCATAGGGCTAGAAACTAGGTCATGAAAACAGCTGAAGGAGTTGGGGCAGCTTAGTCTGAGAAGAGCAGATGGATGGAGAATTTGATAGCTGCCTTAAATACCTGAAATTCTGTAAAGTGAAGAGAATCAGCTTACTTTCTTCTTCTAGAGGACAGAACTGCTGACTCAAATTTACATAACAAATTTATGTGTAAAGTACAAACTTTCTTATGGTACAGCCATCAGATAGGGGAAACAGCTGTCTTTTCACTTACTTCAGTAATGGCTGCTGCTGCTCAGGCAGAGGCTAGATGACTCTCTGGTCTAGGGTATTTGAGCAGAAGTAGAAGATAACCCAATGGCCTCATCGTGTTCTTCTGCCCATCCGTCCTCTCTTTTGTCTCTCCTACCTCCAGCCCCAGACCATCTCTCCTCTCTTAGCCCTAGGCTTGCAGCCTGGCCTCTGCTCATGATGAGAAAGAGCTTTGCCACTGAGGTATACAGCATTACCCTCTATAGTGTTTTTTTGGTTTAGCCAGCATCTCTTGAGCACACAAAGAGTACTGTTAGGCTGGAGGTACACAGTGGACTATGTCTCAGCTCTTAAGGAGCTCATAGCTAAGTAGAAGAGATGGCTCCTGCTTCATAATTTAACAAATGTGGTCTTGACCTCTCAGATACTTAAATTACTCAGACATTTCATATCTACGGGAGTTTAACAAAGTAGAATTAAGGTAAAATGGTGATTTTGACAGAGATACTAATTGCAACATAAATACAAGCTGGAATGTGTTTATTTTTTCTATAAGGCTAGTAGCTAAAAATAGAGTCTAATTAAGCTATCTAGGTCAGACTCTAGCTCTAGGACTTAGTAGCTTGCTAATCCTCTATGCCTCAGTTTCCTCATTAAAACTAGGGATAGTAGTAGGAACTGCATCATGTAGTTGTTATGAGAATTTTAACATACATTATAGCACTTAAACCAACACCTGGCCCATAGAAGAACACCACTATACTGATGATTATTATAGATTTTCTTCTTCTTCTTTTTTTTTTTTTTTGAATCTGCCCATGGGACCTGAACTCTGTGCCTGGGCACTGTCCCTCAGCTCTTCAGCTCAAGGCTAGCGCTCTACCACTTGAGCCACAGCCCCACTTTCGGCTTTTTTTTTTGTTTTTGTTTATGTGGTGCTGAAGAATCGAACCCAGGGCCTCATACATGCAAGGCAAGCACTCTACCACTGAACCACTTTCCCAGCCCCTATTATAGATTTTCTTTAGAGTTAAATCCTGGTCTCTTGGATGTTACACATAAAGTGTTAATACCTCAAATCATTGTTATTAAAGGGAGACAAAAAACAAGGATCAAGAAGTTGGTGAAAGCAAGAGAAGATGGAAAGAGAACATCAATCCTGAAAGAAGGAAATCAGAGAGCTTTTTAGGGACTTCTGAAGAAGGTATGAATGAGCATTTCTTCTTCTTTTTCCTTGCCCAGGTTTTCTAGCCAGTCATAGCTTTATCACAGAACAGTAATAATGTCCAATTTTATTTTTAAAACAAGCCATCAAGCTGGGTGCTAGGGGCTTATACCTGTAATCCTAGCTACTCAGGTGGCTGAGATCTGAGGATTGCAGTTTAAAGATAGCCAGGGCAGGAAAGTCCATGAGACTCTTATCTCCAGTAAACCACCAGAAAACCAGAAGTGGTGCTGTGCTCAAGTGGTAGCGCACTAGCCTTGAGCTGAAGAGCTGAGGGACAGCACCGAGGCTCAGAGTTTCAAGCTCCATGACTGACAAAAAACAAAACAAGCCAAGCCAGGTGCTGGTGGCTCACACCTGTAATCCTAGCTACTCAGGAGGCTGAGATCTGAGAACCACGGTTCAAAGACACCTGGGCAGGAAAAGCTGTGAATTTCTTTATCTCTAGTAAATCACCAGAAAACCAGAAATGGTGCTGCACCTCAAGTGGTAGAGCACTAGCCTTGAGCTGAAGAGCTGAGGAACAGCGCTTAGGCCCAGAGTTCAAGCCCCATGACCGACCAAAAAAACCCCCCAAAAACCCAAGCCATCAGCCAGTTTTATCATCATTAGGTTGTACGTTTCTGGAGTGATGTTTTGCTTCTAATTGTCTAACATCTTAGCCTCACTCAGATGCTGCAAATCCAATAAGAAATTATGTATTACTGAATTTAAAGGAAGTTTACCAATAATGAGAAAATTACAAATTAACCTCAATTTCAAAACTATTTTGATAGAACTATTTAGATATACTGTTTACATATAATACCATCCTATATATAACTTCCTTCTACTTAGAAAGTTAAGAGACACTAGTGCTTTTAGGTCTAATATCCCTTTCATCCTTTCCCCATTACTACTCATCTCCTCCTTCCTCTGGCACAGGATGCTGACCCTAATGGGGTTCATTTTCCCTGACAGTCTGTTGCCCAATGAGAGGCTCTGGCAGGAGACCAGAGAGCAGGGGAATAGTTAGGGTATTACTTTCCCTCTATTCCTGTTTAAGTAATATCCCTCCACAGTGCAACATTTTGGAGGCTATCCTTTCTAGTTCCTGCTGTCTCTTCTCTCTCTGAGAGTTCTCTGCCTTCAGTCCCTTCAGACTTAGGCTCCCCACTGCTACTAGTCCCTGGAGGCTTTGCCATTTCCTGTTTTCTCCCTTGATTGTAACTGAACCTTCATACTAGCCACAATTACATTTTGTTTCTTCTAGGACTAACTGGCATAGGGCCCCAAGTGTATGGACATTTAGCTAGGAATGAATTCACTGAGAAGATAGTTCAGGGTCTTGGTGAATTAATGTTACTAATGTCCTTGCTATGGCAAAGAGTTACAGAATGGTAGGAGAGGTAGCCATCAACTGATTTTAGAAAAATTCTCTCTCTTTAGAACACTAATGTGAATTCTGAATTCTGATAATTGTTGACCTAGAAAATAATCAGTTTTTTTTCTCTCTCTCATACATCCATCAAGATGAACTAAAACCCTGTTTTTGGAAGCGACTAGGTTGGTCTGAACCATCCAGGTAATAAGATACCATGTTAATAGATCAGAGTTTATTGTTTCTAGATAACATTAAAACATTTACTAGTCTGTAATTAAACATTAATGATAAAGACTTGAATTCAGACCATGTTGCTCAATGTATATAGTTTTATATATGTAATATTTTTATTAGCTTTAAGTAGCTGTACAGTGGAGTTGCAATTCACTAAAGCAGTTTATAAATACAATGCATCTTGATCAATGTCGCCGCTTTCAACATTCTCACCCAACCCTCCCTACCCTTGCTTATCTTTTTTTTTTTTTTTTGTCGGTCATGGGGCTTGAACTCAGGGCCTGGGCACTGTCTCTCAGCTCTTCAGCTCAAGGCTAGAGCTCTTTCACTTGAGCTACGGCACCACTCCCGGCTTTTCTGCTTGTGTGGTGCTGAGGAATCAAACCCAGGGCCTCATACATACAAGGCAAGCACTCTACCACTGAGCCACCTTCCCAGTCCCTTGCTTATCTTAATTTTAGATTATGTATTGATTTTTTTTTGCAATTTAGCAAAACAGTTTATGTATACAATGTATCTTTTTTTTTTTTGTCAGTCGTGGGGCTTGAACTCTGGGCTTGGGTGCTGTCCTTGGGCTCTTCAGCTCAACACGAGCGCTCTACCGCTTGAGCCACAGCACCACTTCCTGTACAATATATCTTGATCTGTGTCACCACTTCAACATCTTCACCTCCCCTTTGACTCACCCCTTCCTTTATATTTCTCAGTTCTGTGATATATACAGTGAATTCTTGCCTGTATTCTCCTCCTCTCCCCGCCTTCATTCTTCTACAACTCTACCTTTGACCCCATCCTCCCCTCTTCCACGTACCCATTTCCTGTTACTTATCTTGTTGGGCTTTGACTTAGTTTTTTAAAAGAATTATACTGGTGGCACTGTGGCTCAAATAGTAGAGTACTTGCCTTGAGCTGAGTTCAGGCCCAGAGTTCAAGCCCCATGACCAACAAAAAAGAAAAGGATTATAAGTATTTGCACTCTCCATAGAGTCTATTACACTTCAGTTAAATTTTAATAGTTAATAAGAGAAGTGAAATTAATGCCAACTTTGAGAAGTGGTAGAGTCAGCACAAGAATAGTTTCCATATGGAAGATGCTGCTGTGAGTGGCTTTACGGCCATCTTCATTTCCATGATAACACAGTTGTTCATAATCTCCCTGGATTATAAAGACCAAAATCCCTTTCCCTTCAATTTGGTTGAAATATAGAGGATGTTTGTGTCTTTTCAAAAATACTCTTGGGTGTAGAAATGTAGATGATCAGTGGTAAGAGTGGCCTAGCATGTATCAGGTCCTGGGTTCAATCCTTAGTACTACTTTAATAAAAAGTTTTAAGAGTACCTTTCAACTCAAAATTCTTTTTTTTGTCCTTTAAAACACACGCATATAGGATAATCGTGTTGGATCAGAGTGACTTGTCCGACTGAATGGAACAGGACCATATTTGGATCCAATCCGACTTTGAGCATCCTGGTTGTGATATCCTTTCTTCTTTCATCTGCTTCAGTTACCATCAGGGCAGCAGTTCCAGGTTCTACAACTCACATTTTGTTTAGCTGCACTGAAGACAGAATGATTGGATTCTGTAAGCAGCACATTTAACCATTTGTTCTCAGAGTTCTGAAAACTACAATGTATTGTGTTCAGAATGTCTTTTGGTTTTGATGATGTAAAAAATTGAA
Source organism: Dipodomys spectabilis (assembly GCF_019054845.1). Lineage (NCBI taxonomy): Eukaryota > Metazoa > Chordata > Mammalia > Rodentia > Heteromyidae > Dipodomys > Dipodomys spectabilis. The sequence continues at coordinate 10,978,344 of NW_024870681.1, forward strand.
AACTTTTAACTCTTGTTATATAATAAAATGTTAACTTTTTAGAGTGCTTGCCTAGCATGCATGAAGCCCTGGGTTCGATTCCTCAGTACCACATAAACAGAAAAGCCAAAAGTGGTGCTGTGGCTTAAGTGCTAGCCTTGAGCAAAAGGAGCTCAGGGACAGTGTCCAGGCCCTGAGGTCAAGCCTCAAGACTGGAACTGTGTAAGATATATTTCTGTGTTTGAGTTTAGGAACTAGGGAAAGGAAGTACCACTCAAAGATACTTCAGTGTCTAAGGTTCCATACATGGGTAGCTTCTGCTACCTTACTTCAACATCATCCTTGCTAATAACAGAAATACTACCTAGTGCCCTAGCTACCATTGCTCCATTCCAGCTAGAAGCAGCCTAGTAAAAGATAAGAATAAAATCCTGGGTCTGGGAAGGTGGCTTAGTGGTAGAATGCTTGCTTTGCATGCATGAGGCCCTGGGTTCGATTCCTCAGCACCACATAAGCAGAAAAAGCCAGAAATGGTAGTGTGGCTCAAGTGGTAGAGCGCTAGCCTTGTGCTGAAGAGCTGAGGGACAGTCCAGAGTTCAGGCTCCAAGACCAACAACAAAAGAATAAAATTCTAAGCTATTTCAACTCTTTAAGGGAACAACATTATCCCTTAGATTTTGGATTGCGACACAGAATGAAATTGTGGTAAGTCTAAGATCACAGTATTTTCTCTAATTTAGCTTCCTGTGACTACTGGCCAGCTGTATATTTGCAGTTGAGTTTTTAAAGGACATATGACCTTCATTACCTCCAGCTTGCAATCTATACATATGAATAGAAACCTTTTCCTGAAATATATGTTGCTATGCAATATTTTTTTTTTTTTGGGGGGGTGGTCCGGTCATGAGGCCTGAACTCAGGGCCTAGGCACTGTCCCTCAGCTCTTCAGCTCAAGGCTAGCGCTCTATCACTTGAGCCACAGTGCTACTTCCGACTTTTTTCTTTTTTTGCTTATATGGTGCTGAGGAATCGAACCCAGGGCCTCATGCATGCAAGGCAAGCGCTCTACCACTGAGCCACCTTCCCAGCCCTTGCTATGCAATATTAGCTCTTTAGTCAGACTTTTCTTCTGTCTTGGTGAGTTAGTGGGTCTTGTGTCTGTGAAAGCTGAATAGTTCCTGTTGTGAATGGCTATATTTGTAAAAATTTAACTACCAGGAATTACCCTGCACAGATAAAAGAGAAGGTACAGATATGTTTGGCTATCTTAAAGGAAACAGTTGCTTGCTACTGTAACTAGAGGAAAACAATCTGAAAACAGGTTATAAACAATACTATGTGTAAGCAGCCTTGTATACTAATGTTTATGATACACGGTCTTCCTCTCAAAAAACCTTACTCTAATTTTATATACATGTGGTAGTATCAGGGCTTGAATTTAGGGCCTCATATTCTCAGCTTTTTCACTGATGGCTGATGTTCTACTACTTGAGCTATGCCTCCAGTTCTGACTTTTTGATGATTAATTGGAAATAAGAATCTCACAGAGGGCTAAGAATGTGGCTTAGTGGTAGAGTGCTTGCCTTGCATGCATGAAGCCCTGAGTTTGATTCCTCAGTTCCACCTAAACAGAAACAGCAGAAGTGGCCCTGTGGCTCAAGTGGCAGAGTGCTAGCTTTGAGCAAAAGATCAGGGACAGTGCTCAGGCCCTGAGTTCAAGCCCCAGGACTGGCAAAAGAAAAAAGAATCTCATGGATTTGTCTACCCAGGTTAGATTCAAACCAAGATCCTTATAGTTATATGTGGTGATTTATGTTAGTATGAACTGTCCATTACTTTTCCTCTAATTACAATGGCAAACCAATGTTTCCTGTAGGATACAGGTTTTACAGTAACTCCTGTTGATAAGGACTGTAATCTATACACTGTCAGGGGTGGAGGAACATTTTTCTGTCTATGGTCATTTGACCTCTGTTGTTAGCAAATATTGATGTTAATATTACTATGAAAAAAGCTCCTACCCTATAATCCTAGGTATTCAGGGGGCTATAATATGAGGATCCCCATTTGAAACCAGCATGGGCAGAAAGTCCCTGAGACTCTTATCTCCAATTAACCATCCTCCACTCCCAAAAAAGCAGGAAATGGAGCTATGACTCAAATGTTAAGAAACCTAGCCTTCGGGCTGGGAAGGTGGCTCAGTGGTAGAGTGCTTGCCTTGCATGCATGAGGCCCTGCGTTTGATTCCTCAGCACCACATAAGCAAAAAGAAAAAAGCTGGAAGTGGCACTGTGGCTCTAGTGGTAGAGCGCTAGCCTTGAGCTGAAGAGCTGAGGGATAGCACCCAGGCCCAGAGTTCAGGCCCCACGACCGGACCCAAAAACAAAATTAAAAAAAAAAAAAGAAAAAAAGAAATCTAGCCTTCAACACAAAAGCTTGTGGATGGTGCCTAAGCCCCAAATTCAAGCCCCAGTACTGGCACTGATTTATTGACTTTCCAGTGTCACCAGCCATTGAATTGTCAGGGTTAGACTATATAATTTTGTGGACCTTATAAGTCCATACGCCTGACATCACCCCACTCTTCATCACAGAAAAGACACTAGTGTATAGCCAGTGACTATGAATTATTAGTTAGGGTTTCACATTTGTTAGATCGTCTACTGCTTGAGCCACATCTCTGTCATTTTTTGCTCTTTTTTTCACTTTTTTTCCCATGAGCTGGCTGTACCAAGATCCTCCCATTTTACATGCTTCTCATTATAGCTAAGATGGCAGACATGTGCCACTATGACATACTTTTTTTTGTTGAGCTGGGTTCTTGTGAACTTTTGTCCCCATGCAGGCCTGGAACCATGATTATCCTGATTGAAGCTTCCCATGTAGCTGAGATGGAGAAATGTGTCACCACTGGTTGAAATAGGATTTTGTAAACTTTTTTCTCAAGCTGATCTTGCACCTTAATCTAACTAATCTCCATGCCCATGAGTAGCTAGAATTAAAGATGTGAGTCACTTGGACATGGCCATGAAATATTAGATATTTTAAATGTTGATAGATACTGCATACTGGCTTCAGAGCAACAGTTATGTGCCATGTATTTTATACACATTAATCCTTTTCTTGGACGTGGCAGTTCTCACAGCTTTAGGGTGCTGCTTCTACCCTCATCAGATATTCATACTTGTATCCCTCACTTCCTATTAGCACTTCATCTCCAACTTTACAGAGAAAATAGATGCCATAAGATAGAAATTAAGTCAGATACCCACCAACAAAACGAAGGAGACCTTATCTGTATAAAATAGAAGATATAGATAAAGCAATCTCTGACCTAGAGATGAACCTATTCTGCCTCTGTTCTTTCCACTTAACCTCCTATTATCCTGAAGGAGGTATCTTCTTTTCCTGTCCTAGGCCAATCTCATCTTCTGTCTGCTCAAGGTCTTCCTTCTTAGGTTAGTATCTCTCTTTTCAGTAGCTTCAACTCCATCCACCTCTTCTCCTCCTCCTCCTCCTCCTCCTACTCCTCTTCTTCTTCTTTTTTTTTTTTTTTTCCTGTTGATCGTGGGGCCTGAACTCGGTGTGGGTGCTGCCCCGCAGCTCTTCAGCTCAAGGCTAGAGCTCTACCACTTGAGCTGCAGCACCACTTCCGGTTTTCTGGTGGTTTATTAGAGATAAGAGTCTCACGGACTTTTCTGCCCTGGCTGGCTTTGAACCATAATTCTCAGATCTCAGCTTCCTGAGTAGCTAGGATTACAGGTGTGAGCCACCAGTGCCTGGCTCAACTCTTCTTTAATAGCTTCTTTTCATAAGCATTAATACACTGGATTTTTCAAAAAATAAAGTATTCCCTGCTGGGCCTGGTTGCTCCTGCTTGTAATCTCAGCTATTTGGGAGCCTGAGAGATCAGGAAGATCTAGTTGAGACCAGCTCAGGCTTAGGGAGACCCCCATCGGGACACTGTGGCTTGTATCTGTTATCTCAGTTATGTGGGAAGCATAAATAGCTCTCATTGAGACTCTTTTCAAAAAATAAAGCACAAAGGGCTGGCGGGGGGTGGGCAGTGGTTCTGGTGGTACTGTGCTGGCTTAGAAGTACAAGGTCATATGTAAACTCGAGTGCTGAAAAAAAAGAAAAGAAATCCCTCCATTATCTGGGTATGGTGGGTCATATCTGTAATCCTATTACTTTGGAGTAAGGCAGGATTGTGAGTTGGAAGCCAGCCAGCCTGGGCTACAGAGCAAGACCTTGTCTCAAACAAACAAAAAGTATTGCCTAGATCCTGGCTCCCACCTACCTTTCCAGCTACCCTGTCTCCTGTTAACAGTTCTTGAAACAGTGTCTAAACAGTCTATCTTTAGAACATTGTCTCTTACTCTCTCCCCAACCTAGTAGGATCTGAGTTCTGTTCTTCCCATTCTCTAACTCTTCCTTAGATCACAAGTCACTGAGGTCACTCAGTGCTTGGGGTCCTTTGAGCCCATTGCTAATTGTTCTCTGAGCCTATTTCCTTGGCTGCATTGTTGTTATTCTCTGGGTTTTCTTCTATATATCACTGCTTTTTCATGATCTTCCTTTAGCAGCTGCATCTCTGTCTTGTTCCCTCCTAGGTAGCAGTTCATTCCCATAGCTGTAGTTATTATCTATACTAACAATCCCAGAACTGTATTCTGAATCTGGGACCCCGCCTCTCCTCTGAGCCTACACATACATTAGATCTCTCAGATATCTAATGTCTAATACATGTCTAATACAGAACTCATAGTCGTAATCTCATTCTCCCAACATTCCCTTTCCACTCAGTGCTATTACAGTCCAGTTATTCATACAAATCAGAAACCTAGGAACCATTCCTGACACTCCCATTTTTTTACTCTTTATATTAAAAACTCAATCATTAGCCAGGTGTCTGTGGCTCATGCCTGTAATCCTAGCTACTCAAGAGCTGATATCTGAGGATCATGGTTTAAAGCCAGCCCAAGCAGAAAAGTCTCTGTGAGACTCAAAAACAGGAAGTGGCACTGTGGCTCAAGTAGTAGAGTTCTAGCCTTGAGCACAAAGATACTTAAGGACAGTGCCCAGGCCCTGGGTTCAAGCCCCACAACCAACCTCCCAAAACCCAGAAAACCTCAGTCATTAAGACATATTTTTTATTGGGCACCAGTGGCTCATGCCTATAATCCCAGCTACTCATATGGCTGAGATCTGAAAATCATAGCTGAAAGTCAACCTGGGAAGGAAAATCTGTGAGATTCTTTTTTTTTTTTTTTTGGTTGGTTGTGGAGCCTGAACTCTGGGCCTGGGTTTTATCCCTCAGCTCCAGCTCAAGGCTAGCGCTCTACCACTTGAGCCACAGCGCCACTTCCGGCCTTTTCTGCTTATGTAGTACTGAGGATCGAACGCAGGGCCTCACGCATGCAAGGCAAGCACTCTACTACTGAGCCACCTTCCCAGCCTGTGAGCTTCTTGTATTTAGTTAACCAACAAAAAGCTGGAAATTGCCAGGTGCTGATAGCTCATGCTGTAACCCTTACTACTCAGGAAGCTAAGATCTGAGGACCTCAGAGTTGAAAGCCAGCCCAAGCAAGAACATCCATGAGACTCTTATCTCTAATTAACTACCAGAAAACCAGAGGTGAAGTTGTACTCAAAGTGGTACAACACTAGCCTTGAGCAAAAGAGCTCAGACCCTGAGTTCAAGTCCCATACCGACAACAAAAAAAAAAGCTGAAAATGAAGCTGTGGTTCAAGTTACAGAGCATCAGCCTTTGGTAAAAAAGCTAAGGGACAGTGCCCACGCCCTGAGTTCAAGCCTTAAGAACTCCCCCACACTCTTATTTCAATCTCCAAATTATGTGTTCCTTATTCCTATTCTCTTCATTTCTGTTGTCACTGCTTTCATATAAGCCACTAGTAACTCTCAACCTGAACCACTGCAACAATTTCCTCATCTCACATGACCTCTTCCAGCGCATCCCATACTTCCCAAACGATTTTGAATGACTCATATATGCAAGGAACTGCTCTGTATGATAGAACAAAGCAGAGGCCCTACTGTACTGAAGTTTCACTAGTCACTCAATGAACAAGTGGTAGCAGTGATGAATGCTGCGAAGACAAAGTGATGGTAAGTGCATGAGGGGGAAGCAGCTTAACAGTTTTCAGAGGAAGCTACTCTAAAGAAATGACCTTTGAGCAGCTTTGCTTGAAATCATGGGAAGGGTTCAGTCTTGTGACTTTGGGATGAGTATCCCAGCTAGCCAGTACGGAGTCCCCATGGGAAACCCTGACCTGGAGCTGCAAAAGGTCACAGAGTAAGTTGTGGGGAAGTAAAAAGATAATGGAGACTGAACAAGGGGATTATAGACCATGGCAAAACAAGGGAATGCAGAGTGGAAGGTGGGTTCAGATCAGGGTGAAGAGAGTAGGGTGAGGCTAATTTACATTTTTTAAATATTTATTTGGTACTCTTAATTTTTTTCCCACAACGATCTTTTTTTTTCTTTTTCCATTACTGGTGGTGTGTGTGTGTGTGTGTGTGTGTGTGTGTGTGTGTGTGTGTGTGTGTGTGTGTGTGTGTGTGTGTGTGTGTGTGTGTGTGTGTGTGTGTGTGTGTGTGTGTGTGTGTGTGTGTGTGTGTGTGTGTGTGTGTGTGTGTGTCCTGATATCCCTAAGCTTTTTTGCTCCAGGCTAGTGCTCTACTACTTGAGTCAGTTTCACTTCTGGCTTTTTGGTGGTTAGTTGGAGATAAGAGTCATAGACTTTCCTGACCAGGCTGTCTTTGAACAGTGATCCTCAGATTTTAGTCTCCTGACTAGGATTGCAGGTGTGAACCACCAGCATAAGCTTAAAAATACTGGGAATTGAGGAAGTGGGGCTGTGGCTCAAGTGGTAGAGCACTAAACTTGAGCTGAAGAGCTCAGAGACAGCGCCCAGGCCCAGAGTTCAAGCCCCACAATTGACACACACACACACAATTTGTCAAAAATACTGGGAATTGAATTCAGTCTTGTACTTGCTTGGCAGATATTTTACCACTTAAGTCATGCCCAGCTCCACAAAGGTATTTTTAACATGCAAAAAAACTCATTTCATTTCCTTGTTCAGAGCTTTGCCCATTGCTCTTAGACATACTAGATTTTTCTCAGTTCTTGTAATACATCTTGTCACATACTGTTCTTGCACAGAATACTTCTCTTTTTCCACTAGCTACCTCACTATTTTGTCCTTAATTCCTCAGGGAGTTTTCCTAAAATCCCTGAGGACTCTGTAAGATTGTCTCATAGAATCCTGTCTGCCCTCCAAGGATCATGTCTGGGTTGTTCACTGAAGTAGTCCAGATTCCTCGACCAGAACACATTGGACACTCAGTAAGCATTTGCTAAGTAAAGTCTCAACCCCCTCCTTGTACTGGGCGGGGGGGGGGGGTGGGTTTGAACTCAGAGCCTTGTGCTTGCTAGCCAGGCACCACTTGAGCCACACTGTCAGACCTGAGCAATATGTGTGTGTGTGTGTGTGTGTGTGTGTGTGTGTGTGTGTCAATGTCAGTACTCAAACTTGTACTCAGGACCTCACACTCTCAGCTTTCTTGTTCATGGCTGGGGCTCTACCACTTGAGCCATGCCTCCAGTCTGGCATTTTGTTAAAGATGGAGTCTCTTAAACTTCTGCCAAAACTGGCTTGCTTTAAACAGCCTCCTGAGTAGCTAGGATAATAGGTGTGAATTACCAGCACCTGCCTTTTGTGCAATTTTCAATGTTGACATCAGTAAAAATTAGCTTTTATTATCCCTTGCTAGCTTTGTGGTCCTCCCAGGTCAAAGTGGAAAAACATACTTCAGAAGACCCTGAAGCCTCCCTAATAGCCAAAGTTTGAGTGTTCTTAGTAAAGTTTAAAGATTGTGGAAAGGGAATGAGCTAACTTCCGGTTAAAACCCCATCCCTATCTCCTCATCTACTCTCTGGGTTTAGTACCAAGTTTTTTGAACACACTTGTATGTCTGAAAGAGAATAGGAAGGTCATATAAAAGATAGAGAATCTCTTTCTTATCCAGAGCAGTCATCCAAATGGGAAAGTCACTCATCAAATCAAGAAGAAAAACCCCTATAAGGCTAAGTGTAATGGTTCATGCCTGTAATCCCAGGATTTGGGAGTCTAAGGTAGAATAATAGTGAGTTTAAGACAGCCTGGGCTACTTTATGGAGACAGTCTCAAAACACATGGAATGACTAGAACCAATTGCTGATAGGATTATGAGAAGGACATATGCTATATCATATCCATGTACTAGGCACTGGTTTCTAGATTAAAATGAAGACACAAATCAACTTGTCAAAGAAGAACAGCTAGTCATTTATGATCAAAACCAATACAACAAATCCCTTTTATGATATACCATGCTTCTAGACCGAGAATATGAGAGTATTATTTGAGTTAGCTAGAGTTTACATCAAAACCAATGAAATAACCGGGAGCTGGTAACTCATGCCTGTAATCCTAGCTACTCAGGAGGCTGAGATTTGAGGATCACGATTCAAAGCCAGCCGGGGCAGGAAAGTCTGTGAGACTCTTATCTCTAATAAACTACTAGAAAGCCAGAAGTGGTGCTGTGACTCAAGCAGTAGAATGCTCATCTCAAGCTGAAGAACGCAGGGACAGCGTCCAAGCCCAGAGTTCAAGCCCCATGACTGACAAAAAACAAACAAACAAACCTAAATTGCTCAGGCTTCCTGGAAAAGGTTATAGCTGTCTCTTGTTCACAGCACAGTTTCAAACAAGATTGGGGCAACTTTGTACAATACAGGTACCTTATTAAATCTGAGGCTACACTGTGATTGGCTTGAGCAACTTTGCCTTCATAGGTTCTTCTGGATGAGTTCATGAAAATTTCTAGGTCTTAGGAAGAGTAAGGAAGACTCTGTAAACAGGTTGTATACAAGGAAATCCCAAATTTTTCCTTAGGAATTTGGCCAAAGGCTTGTGTCGAGTCCAGATAGTCCAGTTTCCTTTGGTGCACTGCTTGAATTTCTTTGAAGAACTGAGGCTGTACAACAGGATGTTTAATAGAAAGCTCTTTCCTTTATGACATCACCAGACAGAGGTAGCTCAATGAACTGTTTGAGACAGAATAACAGCCACTTTTGTGGGAGCCCAAGAACAGCAGCTTTAAAAGAAAATGAGGATAAATAGTCTGGTTTTATTAGGATCCTGACGACAATTCAGTCAACAAAATATGGCATCTACCCAGAAGGGTTCAGTCTATCAGGTAGCCAAGTCAAGTAGAACTGGGTCCAAGATAGCAGTTCCAGCACATAGAGGGACTGAGACTATTAGCGCCACTCAACGGGGACATGGGTACATTAATTCCTCAAGCCAGCAAAATGCTGCTGTCTCTCTGAGCCCCAATCCCCAACGAAGATCAGAAGCTATGTATAACACCACTGCCCACTCAGCATCTGACTATCTTCGATCTCTGTCAATGCAGTCAGGGCCTCCCTTATATACATCATACCAGAGGGGGATGGAGACCCGACAAAGAACAGATGCACCCCGCCATTCCTCTCCTCATCGAAAGATATCAGCTTTCCCAACCATGAATGCACAACGGAATGTTAGTCCAATCAGAGAGGAAGCAATGCGAAGTGTCGACAACAAGCCAGGTCGTGATATTGGCCACCGTATCTCATCTCCTGATGCCAAACCCCCCCGTCGCTTGAGTTTTATAGATGAAAAGGAAAGCTTACAATTACAAAACTTAGAAGAAGAGGACCCACCCTCCAAGGTCCAGAACCCCCAAGGGGTCAGAGTTCCTCGTAGGATTTCATCTCATCCAAAGGATGAAGCAGTACAAACAGATCCCGTCCGAAAGATTTCCAATATCAGTGAGGTCAAATCTCCAAGGAGTGTCTATACTGGTGGCAGCAGGGTTCCTGCAGACCACCGGGCAGTCCTTAGGCGGACCACTGCCCTAGAGCCAGAAATGGGTCCTACCAACCCAGTTCTTCCTGAACCAAAAGCCTCCATCAAAAATACAAAATTGGCACCAACCCTCAAACTCTCTGTTCTTAGAGACTTACCTAGTGGATATCGAGTTCCTGTACGTTCAGAGGGGGAGCCTCTCCAAAAGCATTATGTATGCACTGAGGCTAAGCCCCCCACAAAGGTTATAATACCATCGGAGGTGGAGGCCAATGAGAAGTCCCTGAAACGAGACAGTGAGATTGGCCGCAGGGTCACCATCTCCCCAGTGGAATACTCAGTGCAGGCAGCTCACCGTTTGTCAACTCGAGGAGGAGTGTCTGAAGCTCCTCACAAATCTCCTATATACCCAGAACCCTGCTCGAAGCCTTCCATCCAGGCAGAACTGGAACTGACCCCTCGGCCCTTACCCCCTCGGTCCTTACCTAGGTATGGGCCTGACTGCTCATGGTGGGCCTTACTGAATCGTGAAACTGAAATGCCCCAAAGCCGGCCATGCACACCTGATTTTGAGCCTAAGTCCCCTCCTCCCCTAGACCCCATAATATCCTTTTATGAAATGGACTCAAACCTTTTCTGTGAAGACTTAATGTTCCAGAGAGAAAAACCATGCACACCACCACCACTACCACTGCCTCCTCCACCACCACCACCACCACCACCACCACCACCACCACCACCACCACCATCACCATCGAAGCAGTGTCCAAGCCGGCTATCATGGAAGGAAGTCCCTCATGTCCTCAAGCATGCCAGCAAACAACTCATTCAAGGGTTTAATGCTTTCTTCCTGGGTATGTGTAGAAGCAGCCTGTTCAGGTATAGCCCCAAACTAGTGAGGTAGCATGTTGGGGTAGCAAAAAAGACCCTTCTTTATTCTGGGACTCGGGTATTCTGTTTCCAGTGTCAAGCTAATGATATCAACGACAGTGCTTATACCAGCAGCAGGCACTGAGTCTTCCAAGAGATGCTGCTACATGGTACTTCAGTGTGAGGTAGTAGAGTGGTTTGCAGGGTTAGAACTTGCTTTCTGAGAGTGGAGATGAAGACTTGGGCCAGGTTGAAAGGTAATCAGTGCTGTTGAAAAGAATAAGGTCCTCAAGCACATATTCTAGCATCAAAGCAGAAGAGATGGTACACCAATGATCTGGGGCCTCGGCTTCCAGGAGGGAGATGGCCTTAACAGTGGCACGGAGAGGGAGTTGGGAATAAAAGCATGTGATTTGGGGTCCTACGTGGGAGAAGCTTCTGGGATCAAGAATGGAGGGCACCTCTCAGAGGAGACATTATAGAGCTAGAAAGCAAGATATAAGTAGTATGGGGGGGGGTGATAAACAAGAAAAAATCAATCTTGCTGTTACTTTCAGATGTCTCTGAGGAAATGCAAAATCGAATTCTCTGGTGGCTAAAAGGTTTGTGCCTTTCCTTCTTGTGGGTCCATTGTGGAGGGAGGGTTAAAAGATAGGAGGCCAAGTAAGGGGGGGGGTCTTTTTGGAGAATACAAGCAGGGTTTTGAAACTGAAAGAGCAGAGGTACTTCTCTTGCCTAAAATGTCACCATTAAAGTCATCCCTCTGAGAACTGGAACCTTTAAATTCAAGAAATGAAATCCTGAGGTTGAAACACTCCAAAGCCATTTGACAACACTTGATGGTGAGCCTAAGTCCTGTCCTAGACTCTTTTATGAATTGCACTTAAGCCCTTTGTAAGGACCTGAAGTTCCAGGGAGAGAAGGCAAGTACACCATCATCTCAAAAGAGTCACCAAGCTGAGAGCCACTGAAGGAAATGTCTCAGGCATTTTCACTTTGGGGTGTGTGTGTGTGTGTGTGTGTGTGTGTGCACTTTGGGGTGTGTGTGTGTGTGTGTGTGTCTCACCAAAACAAAACAGGCTACCTGCTTCACAGATTGGCCCAAGGTTAACTCCACATTAATTCAGGTTGGGGAATCTTCCCAGGTGTCTCTCTGGCTTCTCAGAACCCTTTGACCTTGGGACACTTTTCTATTTTTTTTTTTTTTGTGGGTCATGGATCTTGAACTCTGGGCCTGAGCGCTGCCCCTTAGCTCTTCAGCTCAAGGCTAGTGCTCTACCACTTGAGCTACAGCGCCACTTCCGGTTTTCTGGTGGTTTATTGGAGATAAGAGTCTCACGGAGTTTCCTGCCCCGGCTGGCTTTCAACTGTGATCCTCAGATCTCAGCCTCCTGAGTAGCTAGGATTACAGGCGTGAGCCACCGGCACCCGGCTTTGGGACACTTTTAAGAGCTGCTGCTCAGGTAAGATCTCCAGGGATGTCTAGTCTTCCTCTTTGAGGCCACCAGTGTGTCTTAATGTCAACTCCTGAATATTTAAAAATGTTTCCTTAGGACCTTATCCTCTGCTTCATTTGTACTCTTGGCAGTGGAAGGGAGGGGATTATACCTCACAGAGTGAATCTTGATAGTAGGGAGTTCTTGCTGTTAGTAATGAAGCTCCAGATAAGCTCCAGTCCAATGAATATGGCAGTGGCCAAGGCTTTGGCTGAAGTTCCTAGTGAGGAGAGAGCCCTGAGAACACAGTCCAGTCCCCAATCTTCCCATTTGAAGGGGCCAACCAGCACAAGCCCTCCAAATGATGGACAGCAAAGACAGGGGAGGGTGCCCCTCCCCTCCAAGAAAACAAAGTTCTATAAAGTAGGAGTATATTAAAATATGGATTCCCGGGGCTGGGAAGGTGGCTCAGTGGTAGAGCGCTTGCCTTGCATGCTCAAGGCCCTGGGTTCGATTCCTCAGCACCACATAAGCAAAAAGAAAAAAGCCGGAAGTGGCGCTGTGGCTCAAGTGGTAGAACACTAGCCTTGAGCTGAAGAGCTGAGGGACAGTGCCCAGGCCCAGAGTTCAGGCCCCACGATCGGACCCCCCAAAAAAAAAACAATAAAATATGAATTCTGGAATTGTCTTATAGCTGGTCCACTATTTGCCAACTATGGCCTTAGGTAGATTACCTCTCCAAGTCTCAGTTTTCTTATCTATTATGTGGGAATAATGACTTCCTCTTTATAGATTATTGTGAGGGGGCGCTGGGAAGGTGGCTCAGTGGTAGAGCACTTGCCTTGCATGCATGAGGCCCTGGGTTCGATTCCTCAGCACCACATAAGCAGGGGGAAAAAAGCCGGAAGTGGTGCTATGGCTCAAGTGGTAGTGTGCTAGCCTTGAGCTGAAGAGCTGAGGGACAGTGCCCAGGCCCAGAGTTCAGGCCCCACAACCGGACCCCCCCCAAAAAAAAATTATTGTGAGGTTTATCCAAACTATTGCTTGTAGCATAGTGAGCATCCAATAATTGCTGTTGTTATTTAGGCTACTTGTACAAGGAAGGGATTTGGGCTAGTTTATGCCCATATCTGCTGGGCATCTTTAAGTAATATTTTATTTTTTCCCTCCTTTTGGCACTCACTGAATTCCATCTGCTGCTCCCTGGGAATGCCTGGCTTCCACTTTTCTGCTATGACAGATGAGGAGGTAAGAATGCCCCTGAGAAATTACTTTCAGCCTTCTGGTGCTCCACTACCTAATCTGAGTCTTACCCCTAACCTCTGGTGGAAGAGGGTATGGAGGGAAATAGATCTGGCCCCTGTGGGTGGACAGGTTGTTCATTGAACCAGGATGCCTCTGTTCCATTTGCCAAGCTGGGTGCCTGTGGCAGTGCATCTCCTCAAAAGGAGATTTGCACACAAGTGCTATAAGAGCTAGTTGCAACCCTGGAGAAAAAGAATAGGAACTTTGGCAGGTGATGGACAGAACAGCCATTTTGGATCAGGCCCTGACTCTCCTCCTCCCTGAGGCACTCTAGAAAGGGGTTGCATTTCTGGGTTACACACTATTTGGATCCTCAACTTGAAAAAGCATAAGGTGGCCTCTGCTCTTGGCAGCTCTGTGTCCTAAATTTGGCAGTGTCCTGATTCCACAGTGCATTTATTGTTCCCATAAGTATTTTGGCTCTTCTTGGCCCATGTTTGATAAAATGAAAGTTCTTACTGCTTCCATTCTTTCTCTTAACATCTTCTCTTACTCAAGGCCTAACAGTAGCCTCTAATGGATTCCCTCCATGGCTAACCAGCCCATGATGAATAGTTGACTATAGATGGAAAACAAATAAGTGGGGGTGGGGGGAACAGACTGAGCTCAGATAACAGAACAGCTGAAGGGGAGGTGTCCACCCCCTCTGCCCTGAGTTCTTACCCAGCTCCAGGCTCTGAGCTTGGCTGTAGGAGGGAGTAGCCACTTTTAGAGATTATCTCCATGCAAAACAGTAAGTCCCTCCTTCCTTCCTTCCTTTCTTCCTTCCTTCCTCCCTCCCTCCCTCCCTCCCTTCCCTTCCTTTTCTCCTCTCCTTTCCTCCCCCTTCCCTCCCTCCCTCTGTTTTTCCCTTCCCTTCTTCCTTCCTTCCTTCCTTCGTTCCTTCCCTGGCTTTCCATTGATAATTTTTATTCAAATGTCTAGTACTCTGCTAGGCACTATTGGAGGAAGCTTCACCTCTCTCTCTCTCTCTCTCTCTCTTTGACCTTGCAAAACTGGCCATCTAGATGGGGAGATAAGACAAGGGCAGGAAACATTTAAACAATATGCAATAGTCTGTGGTCAAATGTCAAAATAGTAGAGATTGAATGAATGTTCTTGGAGGGTCTTAGTGTCAGCAGGAGGTAAATAGGGGTTGTGGGTTATACCCTCTTTCCCAAAGCTATGGGGAGATGACTTAACAGCTGACCTCTTGTTCACCCCTTAATACAAACCTATACCTTTGGGAAGGAGTGTTATAACCCTTTGTGCAAGATTTGATGTGTGCAACTGAGTAGGCTCCTCCCTGTCCTCCCCCAACATCACCCCCTTTTTCTGTGCATCTTGTTTTAGTTTAGGAAGTCAAAAGCCTTGGCAGCAGAATGACTTCTTCCCAAAATAGCTCTTATCCTGTCTGGATAATTACAGCTCTCCAGCCCTGTTCAGCAGCAGAGCTGCTCCACAGAAGCTGGAAGACAAGGCTCTCATGCAGCTGGGCTTCTGGGCTTCTCTGGATCTCTGGAGCCAGGGTGACATGGAGATGGTTCAGGTAGTCTCCCTGAAAAGCATGACTGAGATAAACTTTCCCACCTGTCCTCCAGGCTGCACCACCTGCAGGCAGTTCCAAGGCAGAGAATGTGATATTGGACTCCAGGGCCTCTGGTTCCTCTGTGCTGGGCATGGGTTGACCATAGCATCCTGTCCCTGATTTCATTCCTGGCAGGAATTCTCTGGTGGCCCAGACCCAGTGCCTGGCTTCTGGAAAGCAGCATATCTGTTGTTGAGCTTCACAAAGCTCCTCTGGGTCCATTGCTGAGAATGGTGCCTGACTTAATCCAGGTCTTTCTCAGTCTCCTCCCAAATAGCCGCTGGAGGTCCTTTTGTCCTAAGGAGGAGTGGGGGCAGACAGATACTTCTCAACCTTGGATTGGGTAATTAGGAAGTAGAATCTCCCCAGATGAGGTTGAACTGAACTGAGGAACCATTTCTAAAGGGTGTGTGTGTGTGTGTGTGTGTGTGTGCAGAAACTCAAAAGGAAGGGCTTTAAAGGTGCTCTGGTAGGGAAAGACCTACCTTTTCAATCAGCCCTGGGCAGTTTTTGAAACGAAGTGGGTGGGACCACAACTTGTCTGATAGACCGAGCTGCCCAGGGCCCAAGATCCTGTGTTGTGTTTTCAAGGCATCTGACCTACTCACCCTTGCATGTGACTTAGACTGTCAGGAGATGAAGTGGTTTCCTCCTTGCTTGCATCCATCAATTATGTAAAAAAAAAACAACTGGAAAATAGGTCAGGAACCAGAGGAGGCCATTTCAATGGTACCTGAAGCAGACTTCAATGCCCTTAAAGAGAACTTTGTCATTTGACCCACAAGGGACAAGTACAGTCTGCCTCCAGTTGGCTCCTGAACCCTAGGGAAATTTTTTTCTCAGGAGCACCTTGATTACAAAGAAAAACCTGGAGTGTCTGAGGAAACTGTGCATTCATGGGGATGGTAACAGAATCCTAGGAAGGATGTGGGCCATCTGAAAGGAACCCTAGAAACTGTCTTTGCCTCTCTTCCCATGGAGAACTTTTGAAAGAATAGAGCAAAGTGACTAAACTAGGGTGGAGGGCAACTCAGGAGGTTTAATAGCAGCTTAGACCCCCCCCCCCTTTCCTGGTCAGATGGCACTTGTTTATCTCAAGCCACCATGTGCAGTCAATTCCAGTGCAGGATGGAAGGCTGGTGACCTGAGGCCACGTCTTGCTAATTTGGACACAGGCTAGCTTGACCAACTCATCTAGTTTAGCCCTGAAAGTCCTGATTTTCAAGAACTCTTTAGTCTTGGATAAACAAGGACAATTAGTCACCTAGGACAAGTTGTGGTGTGGTGTGGTCTGCATCAGCAAGAACCTCTAGAAGCACAGTGTAGGGGGGTGAGTGTCTGTGTTTACTGTGAGACCTGGGCAGGTTCTTCCTTCTGCCTAGGAAATGAAGGTAGAGAAATGTAACTCCTTTGTCTGGGGCTTGGTGGCAGAACTGAGGCCAGCATCTCAGGGTTCTGCCCAAAATGATCTCACATAGGGAAGAACTTGCCATATCAGTTTTGGACTTTTTGGTGTATTTTCAGAAGGCACCTGGTTGCTTGACTGAAACTCATCTCTAACAGTAGTTTTCTGCCAATGTACTTTTAGTTGTGGGGTTTTGTTTGCTTTTTTTGTTGACAGGGTTTGCTATGTAATCCAAGCTGACTCTCAAATTCACCCTCCTTATTCCTCAACTTTGGAGTGCTGTGATTATAGATGTATGCCATTATATCTAGCTCTGTCAGAATACTCTGTTGGTGTGGGAAATGGGTTTTCTTTTTCAAGTAAGAACAACAGTAGGCCTGTGAATTAGGGAGGTTGGCTTCAAAGGGCAGAGTTAAGGAAGAAAATCTGTAACCTAGAAGTCACCCTGACAGCTGTTCAACTAGAAGAAGGCTATCCTGAACAGCAGCAAAGGCCATGTCCCTTCACCCTCCTCTGCTCAGCTGCTTTTGGATCAGCTGCTGTGAGGGGAGCAGCAAGACAGCTGCGCCTTGGGGACCGAATGAAGGTCTGGAGGAGGGGAACAGAATGTGAATAATGTCTCTTGGTTCCTGAGAGAAGTCCAGGGTAGGCTCTGAGACTGAGGAGAACTGGGCCAACCAAAGTCTCTTCTTTGGTACAACGCCACAGGCAAGTGATCTAGCTCTAAGGGGTCTACATGGTGGCTGTTTTCAGGACTTTCTGTTAGTAGATCAGAGATCAAGACCTCTTTTCTAGAGGTGGAGTGATATCTAGCTGGAAAAATTAACTCTATTGGTAGCAGCAGTATGGTCATTTCCATGTCAGTGTAGTCTAAACCATTACTCTGGTATTTTCTCTGCTCCCATCTGTCACACCCAATACACATATACACACTCCCAATCCTTCAAAGGGAAGGCATTTGAAATAGTCACAGTTGACAGTAGCAGGCTTGACACTGATTGTTTTCCCATTTGTAGCGGTAACAGCTATCATTCATTTTAGTTATTTCATGTTAACTATGTTACTGAGTCTTTTTTTTTTTTTTGGCCAGTAGTGGGGCCTGAACTCTGGGCCTGGGTGCTACCCTTCAGCTCTTCAGCTCAAGGCTAGCATTCTACCACCTGAGCTACAGCGCCACTTCCAGCTTTTTTTTTTTTCTGCTTATGTGGAGCTGAGGAATCGAACCCAGGGCCTCAGGCATGCAAGGCATGAGCCACCTTCCCAGCCCTTACTGAGTCTTTATAGCAACCTATGGGATGGACTTTTTCCTCCCAGTTCACAGATGATGAAACTGAAGCTCCAAACTGGGAAAACTTTTGTTTTGTTTTTTGGGTCCGGTCGTGGGGCCTGAACTCTGGGCCTGGGCGCTGTCCCTCAGCTCTTCAGCTCAAGACTAGTGCTCTACCACTTGAGTCACAGCGCCACTTCCGGCTTTTTTCTTTTTGCTTATGTGGTGCTGAGGAATCGAACCCAGAGCCTCAGGCATGCAAGGCAAGTGCTCTACCACTGAGCTACCTTCCCAGCCCCAAACTGGGAAAACTTTAAGGAGCATTGTGCCTTGGGGATTCCATTAGGTGATACAGAAATCCTTCTTCTCTTGCCACATGCTCCTGTAACTTCTCAATATTTTATTAATATCAAGAATTGCAAAAGGAAAGCTTTTAGTGGGAGTAAAATGCCTATCTTCCCTATGAATAATGAGGCTGGAAGGTGGATGTGAATGTGAAAGCAACCAGAATGAAGGGTATTCATGGGTCAATGAAGACCAGAGCCTCAAGGCCTGTCTGTGCTCTCAAATCAGAATGGAAAACTGATCAATGCATCCTTTCAGTCGATGTCCATTGATCAGCCAGCTCCTGGGGGCAGAGACCTGTCATCCATTATATCACTTGTTTACATGTTCTCTAGAGGTTAAAATAGAAGACATATTCCTGCCCTTGAGGGGCCTATGGTTAATTTGTGAGAGATAGAAGTATGCAGATGGATCACTTTAAAGAGTTTGGACATCCAACAGCCAACTAAACTAAGAGGGTAAGAGCTAGGGCACACAGATTTTGACCCAGAATGATGATGACCTTAGTAACTCCATCTCCCAAAGAGTAGTTGTTAAGAATAGTTGTTAAGAGTCAGTTTTTGTTTTGTTTTGTTTTGCTTTTTTTTTTTGTTTTTGCCCTGGGAGGCATTAGAACAAGAGTCTGGCAAGGCAGGGGCCTTTTGAGGAGAGTCAGACATCAAATAGGTAGTCACACGGTACAGACAGGCAAGCAATTATAGCGCTGTTCTGCTCATAGAGGGGCTTTGAAAGACCTTCCCTATCAGAATGGCTGGCTTCTGCCAACTCTTTTTTCTCCCCCATTGATGGATTGTTTGATTGATTGTGCCAGTCCTGGGGTTTGAACTCAAGGCCTGGACACTGTCCCTAAGCTTCCCTAAAGTGCTCAAGGCTAGCACTTTATTATTTGAGCCGCACCCTCACTTTTGGCTATTTTTGGTGTTAATTGGAGATGAGTCTCAATGGACTTTCCTGCTAGGTATGGCTTTGAATCGCAGTCATCAGATCTCAGCCTCCTAAGTAGCTAAGATTGCAGGCATGAGCTACTGATGCCCGGCGGCCCTTGCCAACTCAAACTGACCCTCTCTGAAGCCATTCAGTAGGTGCCAGGAAACAGATGTTCTCCAGTGTTGCCACCCACATCTCATGTCTTCCCCCAGACACATGGAACATGAGTGGGTTTAAGGTATTTGGGTTTCTGGCCCCTGCACAGACCCTGTTGGACAGACTTGACTTCAATTCCTTGAAAGGCCCATCTTAGCGATGGCCCTCTGACTATCCTCTGACTCATCCACCTCTGGGGGAAGAAGGGCACAATGACTTCTTGCTTCACTTAAGAGAAACAGATACTTAGAGGCAAAAGTGGCCTTTGCTATTCATGAAGATCTGAAATCCTGATTTCCTGTTGTAATCATTCTTTATTCTTAGCTTGGAACCCAAGCCCATGCTTGGTACAAGTGCAGTTTCTTTACTAAGCTTCTGTGCCATACAACCTTCACCTGTGGATGGGCAAGAACAATCCAGGGAGGAAGACTAGATGATTTTGCATTCAGACCCTGACTTGACCTAAGTGGAGGAATCAAGAGCCAGGCATGAAGCTGTGGTTGCTGATCTAAGGTTCCCAGAGGAGTAATCCTCTGTGCCAAGATAATAAGCATTCACCCTCCAGACACTTGGCTTCCCACTCTAGCAGTGCCAAGGAAATTGTTTTCTAGTCAAAGACAATGTGTGGTAGGATGTTGAATTTCAAGGGTGAGCCAGAGCTCCAGATGGTGAGTGCCAAGGCAAAGTTGGCTAGGTCACCTGTCAGCTGATGAAGAGTATGCAGTCATCAGTGATTTATTCAAGGATTGCTGTTTCTCCACTCTACCAATCAGGTATGGGATCCTACCTCTGTTAATACAGAACAAGAGAGCTGGAGTTGTAGGGAGTCCAGCCTCCTTCAGTACGGGAAAGAGAGTCCCAAGAAGAGCAAGGGACTGGCTGGGAATATGGTTTCATGGTAGAGTGCTTGCCTAGCATGCACGAAGAACAAGGAACTTTCAGGCTTCTTTTTTGTTTGTTTGTTTTGGTTCGGTCGTGGGGCCTGAACTCTGGGCCTGGGTGCTGTCCCTCAGCTCTTCAGATCAAGGCTAGCACTCTATCACTTGAGCCACAGCACCACTTCCGCCTTTTTTCTTTTTTCTTACGTGGTGCTGAGAATCAAACCCAGGGCCTCAGGCATGCAAGGCAAGCGCTCTACCACTGAGCCACCTTCTCAGCCCCAGCTTTCAGGCTTCTAATAGTCAAAGTTGGCATGGGGCTTATGTTAAGGCCAAGTTCTCTTAGAGTCCTTTAAATGCTACAGAGTTAGCATATAGGACTTATGCAGGTGGAATGACACAGTTTGTCTTTAGCTTTTATTTTACCCATCATGCTTCATATTAGGTCTATAGCACAGTAGTTAGAAAGGGACTAGAAGCCGGGCACCGGTGGCACATGCCTGTAATCCTAGCTACTCAGGAGGCTGAGATCTGAGGATCATGGTTCAAAGCCAGCCTGGGCAGGGAACTGTGAGGTTCTTCTCTCCAATAAATCACTAGAAAACCAGGAGTGGCGCTGTGGCTCAAGTGGTAGAGCTCTCACCTTGAGCTGAAGAGCACAGGGAAAGCACCCAAGCTCAGAGTTCAAGCCCCACGAAAAAAAAAGAAAAGAAAAGAAAGGGACTAGAATCCATCAAAACCCTGAGACGCTTGACTTGGAGCTGAGTTCTATGAGCTAAGGAACTTCTCTCAAGGCAAGATGGCACCAACTCACATCAGGATACACAGGACTTTCTGGAGCCTGAAAAGCAGGTGCCAGAGAAGAGCTTGAGATTCCAGCCACAGCTGAGGATGAGCTAGCCAAGCTGCCTTCTGAGATGTTTCTGTGTCCACACTTGGAACACAGCTGGGGCTTAGGGGAGGAAGGATGTTATGGTAGAGGAAAATAAGGTTTTGTTGTGGAGCCTGCCTTTTCTCCCCACCCCAGGCCACATGACTGCTGACTAGAAGCACCCAAGAGGCATTCTTATGAGTGTGCATAAGTACTAGCTGCTTGGGGCTATGGACAGTGGACCTTGTATAGCCTCACTGTCTGATGGCAGTAGCAGCTGCTGTTTCTGCAGACTTCCAACAACATTGGTTGTTTCTCTCTCTCTCTCTCTCATATGTGTCTAGTTTTCTGACTATAGCTTCAGATCTCCTGGTCTAAAACAAGCCTTTCCCTGGGACCTTTCCACATCAGGAACCCTCTATACTTCTGAGGTCCCTTCTCATTAGAGCCAAGCTGCAGTCCCCAATCCTATGCCTACAAGGCTTCTTCTGTCTCTTCATCGACTATCTTTTCCTTGGTACCTCCTGTTGCTGTTGCCTTGTTCTACCTTCCTCCAAGGCCTGTAGAAGCATACAACATTTTCTCCTTCCCTACTCCATCTATTTTTTTGAATGCTCAAAGGAAACTTAGAAAGCATCTATTTACAGCTGGTAAGGTGGCTCAGTGGTAGAGTGCTTGCCTTGCATGCATGAGGCCCTGGGTTCAATTCCTCAGTACCACAATAAGCAGAAAAAGCTGGAAGTGGTGCTGTGGCTCAAGTGGTAGAGCACTAACTAGCCTTGAGCTGAAAAGCTGAGAGACAGTGCCCAAGCCCAGAATTCAGGCCCCACAACCAAAACAAACAAACAAACAAAAATCTATTTAATCCCCCTCCTTTTGGGGGGTGGAAAGTGAGATTCTGAGAGTTGTCCAAAGTCACCCAACTAGAAAAGTCTCTCCTCAACTTGCTGGTACTTCTACTCATATAGAAGGCCAGGCCTGTGAGATTCAGTTTTACCAAGGATACATTCAGAGAGAGGTCAGTGAGCCTGACCTTGAAAGAGGGTTTTGGAGGTTAGAGAGAGACATGCTTCTGGAAACATCCATAGGAGCCTAACTAGTTCAGACTCTACTTAGGAAATCCCTTACCAATTCCTCACCTCCAAGCATCTACCTTCCCCTCACTACTGCCCTGACCTTTCTGAGCTCTGAATGCTTTTAAAACTGTTGGGAGGCACCTGTTCCACAACATGTCACCTGCTTGACAGGAAAAAATGTCCCAGCTGGTCTGGGTCATGCCTGGGCTGGCCTTTCCAGAGGCCCTCCCCCACTGTCCTCAGCCCAGACCGGCCTCCCCCACCCTATTAAAACCACTCAGCCCCTCCTGCCACCCTTCCAGCAGATGATCCTTGGATAAATTGTGCAGCAAATCCTCTTTAATCTTTAATCTAGGGTCCTGCACAAAGGGAACCTGCAACTAACCTGTGTCTTTTCCACAGCTTGGATGGAAGTGGGTAAGGTCTAACATTCCCCTTTGGGAGGTAGAGTGGAAGGTATGGTCAATCAGTAACTTGGACATCAGTCAGCTCACTTCCCTAAAACCTTGCTGAATTTCCGGGGGTAACTAATGGTTTCTTTCCAACTCATGCAGCAAATCCCCCTGTCATCCCCGCCCCCAAAGGCATTTCCTGGGGATAACAAGTAGCCGTTCTCCCCCCTCTCCCTCCCCCGTGGTGCTGCACTTCCTGAAGAAAATCATTCTTCAGGCGCTGAGTAAGGAGGAACCAGGTGTCTCATGCAGCCCAGGGTCGGGGAGGTAAGCTCCCCTCCCCAACCTCCCTTCCCCATCTAGTTCCCGCCCACACCCACCCGAGCAAAGGTGCAGGCCCCTCCTAGGGGCCGGCTAGCCCCGCCCAGGGCTCCGCCCCTCGCGGTCCGCACTCTGGGAGGCGGGTGGGGGCCGGCGGTGCGTGCAGCGAGGTCGGCGCACAGCTCCCGCAGCTCGTCGCTCGGGCGCTGTCCAGGCGGAGCCGGCCCGACACGGGCTGCAGCCATGGTAAGGCGGGCGGGCTCAAGGCAGGGCCGGGCAGGGCCGGCAAGGCCAGGCAAGGTCGAGTAGGGCTGAGGCGCCCAGGGCCCACCACTCCCAGGAGGCTCCGATGCCGCAGCCCTTGGCTGTGCGGGGCGGGAGGCGTTGAAGTCAGCCGCCCGGGGCTTGGCTCTCGCAGGCACTGCTGGCGCTGCTGCATCGTCTCTCCCCAAGTTCTACCTCTGAACTCAACAGCTCCAAGCGGGCCTGGACCCCCGGGGTTCTGCCCGCGGTCCTAGAAGGAGGGCTGGGTCAGTGCTGTGGGAGGTCCCTGCCGACGGAGATGAGCTTGTTGTGCTGGTGCTCAGTGATGGGGGGGGGGGGGAGTCCTCCGCCCTTCCTGAGTCAGCTCTTACCTGGATGACCCTTCCTCACCCGCTTACCCAGGGCCGGAGGTCGGCACCAACTTCTGTTAGAAAACACAAACACTGTCCTACCCCTTCTCCCCCAAAAGGGATGGTGAGCCGCTTGATCCCTCTTTTCTACAAACTGACAAGGGACATCCCTTGGACCTTTCTCAGATGGACCCCTGAGAAAGGAAAACTTAGTCCGCCATCCTGCTGGATGGGATCAGCTGTGTCCCTTTGCCTCCCAGACAGGAACGTGGGGAAAGCTTCCCCTTGCTGCATCTACCCCTCCTCCCCTCAGCCAGGTCCCTCTGCAGTGTGTGGGGGTTGGGGGGGGGGGAGGAGGGACTCATTCCTGTCACTGCCTGTAGTGGGAAGAGAAGCAAAAAGGTAAAAATTTTGATGCTAGGTAAAAGTTTTGATGCTTGGTGGTGAGGCCAGCTCTTCTGCCATTGTTGTCAGAGCCTGCCACAGATAAAATGTATACATGTCCAGGCCTCCAGGCCTTGCCATCTTCTTCTCCCAGTCTGGCAGCTTCCCCCCACCCCACAGCCCTTAGCCTCTGTACTGGGAGGCACAAGCTGTTTACAGCAGAAGGGGACCGGTGACCCGCCTGTAGGGCAGGATATTGGCTGTGGGCCACCACCAGAAGGGAACTCCCTGGCCTCTGTAGAACCAGAAGCTTTCAGATCTAGAAAGGCTAATTTTTGGTGCTCTTGTCCCTCAAGCTGTGTCCAGGCAGAGGCCCAAGTCTTGGCCAGGAAGTCTTGGTGACCCTGTGACCTTCCCCAAAGGGGGTTCCTGAGAGAGTCCAAGTGGTGCCTCTCCTCCCTGTCCCCCACCTTCTCCCCAAATGGGTGATGGGCAGACTGATTATTTTAGGGAATGGAAGCCTGGGGAATCAATGCCAAGCCCAGCAGGGACCAGAGGGGCATTTTCTGCCCACACACCAAGTTGACTTCAGCTGAGGTCTTGGTGCATTCAGCTTGACTGAAGCCACCCTAATTAAAAATACCCCACCACCACTATCTGCCACCATCCAAGCCTCCAGCCTCAGGCCTCTGCCCTTAAGTCATTTAAGCCTTGGGCTCACTGGTTCAAGTCAGGCCAGATTCATCTATGAAGAGTCTCCTTGTCAAAGGAGACCAGAGCCCTTCCTACTTTGAAAATCTTTAGGGAGACCTCTTCATCCCAGGAGCACCAGGAGATTTAAATTTGCATGTGAAGAGAATGACAAGCCAATATTAGTGACCACCCTGGGACTTGAGATGCTCCTTTCTCCTCAAGTTCAAAGCAGGTTGAGCTATCCGTCATCTGGGAGTATTTTCTCTTCCAGCCTCCTGGAAGCAAGGGAGAGATGGCCATTTTGGGTTGATATTAAGGACCTGAAATTAAGACACTACCCAGGCCCACCCAGAAACACTGGCTTCAAGACTCCTACTGGAGTGCCCCTTCTGTACACTTAAAACTAGATCCCTCAATTTACCTCCTACTTAGCTCTGGAGCCTCTAGGATGCTAGCCTCCTGTTGGCTTGAACCCACGCTCCTCACATACTTAAGTGCTACCAGCTACCCTATTGACTTTGGAAATGATGGTTGATAGAATTGATACAGGAACTCAGTTAGAGGGCAGGCACCCTAAAATGTCAGGAGTCCCTGGAGCAAAGTCCTCCTCTAGGAGCAGATTTCTGAAGATACTGGGAGGGTAGGGTTTTTTTTTTGTTTGTTTGTTTGTTTGTTTTGTTTTTGTTTTTTCTCTCTAGAAGGGACATTTGGGAAGAAATGTAGGACTATTCCTTGGAACTTATACCAAAGGTATTATTGGACATTCCTACTCTTCT
Organism: Dipodomys spectabilis; assembly: GCF_019054845.1. Taxonomy (NCBI): domain Eukaryota; kingdom Metazoa; phylum Chordata; class Mammalia; order Rodentia; family Heteromyidae; genus Dipodomys; species Dipodomys spectabilis. The sequence continues at coordinate 11,003,527 of NW_024870681.1, forward strand.
TCAGGACTGCTTAAACTTCAGGTGACAGTAAGATTGTGGAGGAGGGCTGAAATCTTTTGTGAGCAGTTCTCCTGGGTGGTTATCCCCATGGACTGATGGGTCAGTCACCTTGGATAGCTCCTAGTCCTCAGAGAGTCCTGTATGTCCTTGAGGGGTTAGCAAGAGAGGTTAAGCAGATCAAGAGCCTGTCCTTCAGATTGACAGGAGATTGGTGCTGTGCCCACCAGGGTAGGAAGCAGGCAGGCATCATAGGGCAGCCAATCAGAGGAGGAGGGGACTGCAGAGGAACTAAGTGATCCTGCTGCAGCTCAACTGCCCTTGGAGGGTGGGAGCCAAGGGAGGAGGAGGAGGAGGAGAGGGGGTGGGGAAGGACATTCCACAGGCTTTTTTGGTCCCTGCTGGAAGTAGTAGAGGGAGGTTAAAGAAAAAGGGAAAGGAGCAAACCAGGACGGCAGATGATAAGAGCATCAAGACAAGGCTGTTGCTGTGTGTGAGGAACTTTGTCTGGGAGATAAAATTAGACATAGAGCTTGTTGACGGGGGTCCCAAGCGTGGGTCATGGACCATTCTGTCCCCGAGGATGGGACTGAAGCTGGGGTAAGGTGCTGCTCTGGAATTTGGGGGCTGGGTGGGGAGGGGACCCACCATGTCTTTTCTTAGTCTTCATTGGGATTGAGACACAAAATTAGAAAATGATTTGGTTACTGGCAGTGCTAGGTGAGGCGATGGAAAGACGGGTGAGGACTTTGGTATCTTAACTCCTTGTCTAAGTACTTTGGCTTCCTCCATGCTGATGCAGTTAGGGCTAGCAGAGAGGACTATGGTGCTGGGGTTCCTGGTGGCTCTGCTGGAATATTGTTGGGGGCTAGCAGTATCCATCAGTGCCTTCCTTCTTCCCCTTTCTTGTTGCCTCTCTGTTCAGTGGTACCAAGCAAGTCCTTTTGCCCCCACCCTTAATAAAATTGCCCAGGTCAACTGCTGGGTCACTTTAGGCTTGTGAAGAGAGGTAGGATTTCCTGGAGGTCCTGACTAATTAGCTGTCAGATAGCAAGACCTGTTGTCCCCTCAGCTCCATCCTTATCTGTTGCTGTATAAGTACTCTGCCAAGCTGGGACACTTTTGAGAGTGAAGGGAGTCCCAGTCATCATGCTAGACCAAGAAGCACACACTGACTTGTGTGACATTGACATTCCATGAGACCCAAATAGTATGAATGTGAAAAGCTTGTTAGGTAAGCTTTGCCTTAGGAGAGCTTCTTCTGATCACTAAACCCCTAAATGACTCAAGACTCAGGATAAAGGGCCTTTTTCTCCCCTCCATCTAGATAAGCCTTGGAGACTGACTTATCAGAAGGTATGGGAGGTAACAGCCTAAAGATAGCCCTTTCCCCTCAAGCTTTCCTTTCTCAATTTCTTTCCTCTGGCATAAACCTGGCAGTGTGCACATCCACTTTTTGCGTTTCTTCCCATTGTAAAACAGGTTTATGAAGAAAGATTGTGGGGGACTTATGTCCCCTGCCACTATAGCTGGGACTCCACAATGGTTCAGAATAGCCCCCACTTGGTTGGCCAACCCTTAGAGGGTGAGTCAGCCTCTATAGCTGGCCTTTGTTCATTGTCTGGGGGTAGCACTTGGATGTTGTGAGATAGCTGAGCCCAGCACTGCCAGGCACCCCACAAAGGGCACTGACCCCCAGAGAAGAGGAGAAGCTAGAGGGTCTAGAGCTAAGGGGAAGAGCAGAGAAAATAGCCTATCTTCTAAACTGGAAATATGTAGAATAGGTGTCTAGAGGGAGCCAGTCCCCATGTTGGGACATACTCTTGGGCTGTCTGTAGCAATAGAGGTCCGGCCCCGCTTTTCAGTGTTCTCCTATCCTCTTACCTGATTCCTACTCGTTGCTCTGCATCCATATTCAGCATGTACCAGGTTTACTCTTCTCTCCTGGGGTCTAGAGCCAGATTCTGTTATGGTTCAGGGTCTAGATTAAAAGTAGGATTAGCAAGACTGAGTCCTGGGCGGCAAATCTGAGTGAATACCCACAGTAGCATCTGCCCTTGGGTCCTCAGCTCACACTGGTCAGCAGTAACAGGCACAGAACCCCTTGCTGGCTCTTGGTTTTCCTGTAGGGGAAGCTCCCTTCTCCCCACCCTGCTCCCTGTGCCTGTGCTGTATTCTGATTCTCTGCATTCCCTCTGGGATCTGGAGCCATAGTCTCAGGTCTCTCCTCTCCCTCTTACAGACTGATGGTGCTGACCTTTGGGACAGTCCCTAGTCCCTGGCCTAGCCAGATAGCTAGCAAGGCAGCCTCAATAAATACCCTGGTGAGAGAGCAGGACTTTGGGCACTGGCCAGGGTTCCTCCTGGATCCTGGGGTCTCTACCCCATCTCTTGGCTTGGGGAGGCTAATGAAGCAAGTAATGACAACCCTCTCCTCTGACCTAGTTGCTGTTTCTTTCCCTCTAACCGTAAGTACTTGCCCTCTCTCCTCACCTTCTCCTGTCTTCTGCCTTCTTCCTTGTTCTTACCTCCTGGCTCCCTCCCTGCCACCTCCCACCTACTCCCCACCATCCACCCCACTCACCCCTACCATCCTCCAGATCAAGCGTTTCCTGGAGGACACCACCGATGATGCAGAATTGAGCAAGTTCGTGAAGGATTTCCCAGGAAGTGAGCAGTGCCACCCACCGGAGGTCAAGACTAGGGTGTGCAGGCCCCAAATCTCAGAGCCAAGACCCCAGGCTCCAGACCTCTATGATGATGACCAGGAGTTCAGAGCCCCCTCGTGGCCCCAGTCCTCTGACAGCCAGCAGTACATCTGTGCCCCAGCTCCTCTCAGCCCTTGCAGCAGGCCCCGCAGCCCATGGGGCAAGCTGGATCCTTATGATTCCTCTGAGGTAGAGACTCCAGCCCTGCCTTTGTTTTTCAGTGGGCGGGTGCAGAAGACCCAGGGAAGGAACTGAAAAAATATGTGAAAGAGTACATGCATGTCCATGTGCGTTTTTGTGTGTGTGTGTGTGTGTGTGTATGTGCGCACATGTGCACGCGCGAAAGATTAGGTCCTCTCTCTCCTGTTTCAGAGCCCCAGCTCTGAGGATTTTTACACCGAGGGTATTGGAAACTGGTCACATTTGCAGGGGCAAGAGGCCTCATAGGTAGGAACTTGGGAACTCAAATGTGGCACTACTCCTTTAAGGTTGAAGCAGAAACTTAGAAGACAGAAGACTGGTGCTGGTCCCCTCCTAATGCATTTTGCCTTCTTGTCCTTAGGATGACAAAGAATATGTGGGCTTTGCAACCCTCCCCAACCAAGTTCACCGAAAGTCTGTGAAGAAAGGCTTCGACTTTACCCTCATGGTGGCAGGTAGAAAGGGGCAGGGTGGGATTGGGCAAGGGGTGTTTCATGTGGTGTTAGGGTGTGTGTGTGTGTGTGTGTGTGTGAGAGAGAGAGAGAGATAGAGGGAGAGAGGGAGAAAGGGAGGTGGGGGGGGGAATAGGGAGAAAGCACATAGCAAATGACTACAGCTTTTTGGAAAATAGCCAGGAACCCCAAAACATGTTGGTGTAGAGGAATGAGGTGGTACACTTGGCGAACAGTTTTCTAGTATTTTCCCTTTTCTTGTGACCTTGAAAAATCTCTTGCTCTCTCACCTTCATTCAAATGAGAAAGCTAGGCAAATGAACCTCTGCTTCCTTCAAGCTGTAAAATGCTGTGGTTTGGTTAGTTTAGCCCCAACTAAAAAGAAAAGTAGTTCACCCCAGGTGATCAGGTGGGACTGCCTCTGGGCTACATGCAGATCTTATCTTCTGACTTGGCACCTCTGTCCTATCAGGAGAATCTGGCCTGGGTAAATCCACTCTTGTCAATAGCCTCTTCCTCACTGATCTATACCGAGATCGGAAACTCCTTGGTGCTGAAGGTAAGAAAAGGAGAAGAGAATGAAAACAGGCAGGCAGGCCTAACTTGGAAAGTTAAAAACTCATTCCAGAGTCATGGGGTGTGAGTTAGGGACCTTCCCCAGCATGCTTGAAGCTATGGCTTCCTAGAGAGACTGATTATATCCCTCTATAGGCCTTTCTGGCCTGGAAGCACACCAGCCATTTCCCTAAAGATTTGGGTGCTGAAGCAGGGCAGGGACCCGAATCCTGTTCTTTGAATGAGTGTCTGAACCCCACCCCCCCACCCCAAAGGATTTCAGGAATCTAAGAAAAAAAGCCGGGAGCAGAGAAGAGGCTGGGGCCAGAGCCAACAGCCACCGGCATTTCCTGTGTTGGGAAACATGTTCCTTGCTGGTTCCCAGAGAACAGGCCCTCCTGCAGCATGGGGGTGGGAAGGAGGGCAGTGTGGATGAAGCAGTCTGGGCAGCAAAGTTGTCTGGGGTGAATGGTTTGTCCTCATTGGGCAGGTCTCTGCCCTTGCCCTTGCCTCAGTTTCCCCCTTCTCCAGAGCGGATCATGCAAACTGTGGAAATTACTAAGCATGCGGTGGATATAGAAGAGAAGGGTGTGAGACTGCGGCTCACCATTGTGGACACACCAGGTTTTGGGGATGCAGTCAACAACACAGAGTGGTATGTCTGACCAAGCACAACCCCAGCTGTCTTTGCCCCACTTATCTGTTCCATGCACATACATAGGTCAGGTCACACACAGGAACAGACACAGTCATAATTGTCAGGAGGAAGAGATTTGTGACCTTAGGCATGCTTTTACTGGATAGTTGTTTTGTATAAGAAGAAAAGAACTGGAATAGTTTCTAATATTCCTTTCAACTCTGATCTATGATGGGTACACAAGAAAGAAGAGCCTCAGAAAAGCAAACACATCTGAAAACTGGTAGCACAGGGCATGACATATAATAGGTGTTTTATTAGGTGTAAACACCACCCTCCCTTCCTCCTCTTCCTCCTCCTCCTCCTCCTCTTCCTCCTCCTCCTCCTCTTTTCCCAATAGCATTTTCAGATGCTATAAACAAGTCCTGTTGACTGGACACTGAAGGAGCATGGAGGAAAGATTGAAGGGAAGAAAAGACAAAAGAAAAAAGATGGTGAAACTTGTATAAATTGCAGGCACCCTCCAGGTTATCTGCCATCATATGTGCATATAGCAATCCCTAGCTTTTAATTTTTTAATGGGTTGGAGGGATGCTTATGTAATTGTCAGATCTAAGTAAGTAGATGAGCATAACAGAGGTAGTGCCTTTGATGGAAAAGTTAGGCAGGAGGTTCTCAGATCCCTAGCCTGACAGTTCAAATCTTTTTTTTTTTTTGGCAGAACTATGTTTGAACTCAGGGTCATTCTCTTCTCCCCCTAGTTTGCTAGGCAAGCACTTGAGCTGTGTCCTGAGAGTTTAAATCTTGGTATTTAGTAACTTGGTGACCTTGAGCAAATGGCTGCATTTTTATTTCTTCAACTGAAAAATATCAGCCCTTTCCATTTCACCTAATCGATCTGAAAAATCACCCAGAATGACATCTGTATGTTATACTCATGAATTTTTTTTTTGCCAGTCCTGGGGCTTGAACTCAGGCCCTGGGCACTTCCCTGAGCTTTTTTTGCTCAAGGCTACCACTCTACCACTTGAGCCATAGCACCACTTCCAGCTTTTTCTGCTTATGTGGTACTGAGGAGCCAAATCCAGGGCTTCATGTATGCAAGGCAAGCACTCTACCACTAAGCAACATTCCCAGCCAAATATACTCATGAATTTTAACAATGGTAACTGCAGGACAGCCATCATAACATGGAGCTCCTTGTTCAAAAATGATTAAGAATTTTATGATGGTGACTGAAAAGCTTCATAGACTGCACACTCATGATGTTGACCCTAGATAATTGCTTTACGAACTAATCAGACCCTTCCTTACCTACTTTCTGGACCCTCATGACATGCTTTATCATTGGAATAACTTCCTCTCAGTGGAGCTGACTTGTTCATCAGCTTTACAGTCTGATCTTTGAGAGAGGATGGTCATTTCTTACATTCTGGGCTAGTTCATGGTACATGGGACATGATCTCCATCAATGTTCCTGATGGGTTGGGGTAACCTCCACATCATCATCACCCTTCCTGCACTAGTAGTATGCTTCAGCAAGCAACTTGTTTGAAATTCTAGCCCCATCCAATACCTGGTTCTTGCTGTAGTATGATTTTTTTTTCAATTTACTTACCTCCTTTTATCTCCAATAATAATAATAATAATCACTTTCATAATAATAGTTTCATAATAACAATTCTACTTCCCACTTAATAGTCAATGAGCAGGAATTTATGAAACATACACACTAGGTATCCAGTCTGTATTGGACATTTAAGAAGTATAGACAAATAGAGGCATCAATGGCTCATACTTGTAATCCTAGCCACTCAGGAGGCTGAGATCTGAGGATCCTGGTTCAAAGCCAGCCCAGGTAGAAAAGTCTGTGAGACAGACAGACAGACAGAAGTGGCGCTGTGGCTTAAGTGGTAGAGCATTAGCCTTGAGCACAAAGAGGCTCAGGGACAGCACCCAGGCCCTTAGTTCAAACCACAGGACTGGGGAAAAAAAGTGCAGACTAGTGTGAGTGATTTTTATTGCAGAGGGGAAGAGGGTCTAACATGTGTATCCATCAGGTAACAAATTAGCAAACAAGACAGGCCATTGAATGGCAAACACTTGAGTTATGAGTCAAAAAACCAGAAACTGAGACTGAGAATTTACTAGCAAAATATTCTGGTAACATCTCTTAGAGTCTCTAGATATAATTGTGTGTGTGTGTGTGTGTGTGTGTGTGTGTGTGATAGTATTGGGGGTTGAACTAAGGGCCAAGGCACTGTCCCTTTGATTTTTTGCTCAAGATTGGTGCTTTACCACTTGAGCTCCACTTTGGGCCTTTTGGTTATCATTAGAGGCTCATAGAGGGGAGTAGAATTCTGCCTGGGGCTGGCTTTGAACCTTGAGTCTCAGATGTCAGCATCCTGAGTAGCTAGGATTACAAGTGTGAGCCACTGGTGCCCAGCTCAGATTTAATTTATGTCTAAAATAAGAATGATCATGCTCAAAATATACAGTGTCCACCTAATCGGAAGATAAAGATTAAACAGAAAAGCTAAAGACCTGGAACTAAAACTTCATAAGTAAATAAATTTATATATGGCTATATATATGCATTACTTAATCACAAGGATACATTCTAAAATTAGGCATGTCATTGTACAAACATCATAGAAGGTACTTACACAAACTTAGATGGCTTATGTTAATTACCTGATATGGCCTCTTGGTGCAGCCAAGAAATGAGATTGCTGAAGCTGCTGCTAGCATAACACAAATACTCTTTTACAATTAACTTTGTTTTTATTTGTAGAAGGCATACATTAATTAATATGACATAGCAAATACATAAAGTAATAGTCATGTATCATCACTACCACATATTATATATGTTAATTGTATGTGTCATACTTTTATTAATTTTTTATTTTTAATTCTTAGTAGTACTAGGATTTTAGGTCAAGGCCTTATGCTTGGTAGGCAGGGACTCTACTACTTGAGCCGCAGCTCAGCCTTGTTTTGCCATTTTAGGCATGGTCTTGTGGTTTTGCCTGGGGCTGGCCTCCGGCTGTCATCCTTCTGCCTGCTGGCTCCCTCACAGCTAGATGCATACCACTATGCCCATTTTATTGATTGAGTCTTTATAGATTTTTGTCCTGGGCTCACTCACCTCAGACAATAGTTATCCTGATCTCTGCCTCCTATGTGGCAGTACATTAGGTTTGTTTACATGAGTATCACCACAAACACATAAATTATGCATCGGTGCTATGATATACTGCTGATTTTTTAGCCCCATTATAATCCGATGGCACCACTGAAGTATATGAGATCCATAGTTGGTCTGAACATTATTATGCAGTGGATGACTATATGTGTGAATGTGTAAGGAAGGGAAGAGCAGTGTTCACTGATGTAGTCAAAAGAGTCTTCATGGAAGAGCTGGTTCTTGAATTGGGCCTTGAAATGGGCTTGGAAAGGTGGGAAAAGAGTGGGAACCACATGAGCAAAGGCTCTGGAGGATGGACTTTAAACCTGACTTAGGGTTTCTCTGGCTTCTAGTTGGTTGGTGTTCACCTGTAGCCACCTTGCTATTATTATTATTGCTATTATTATTAGTTTGCTGTGGAGCTTGAACTCAGGGCCTGGGCACCTGTCACTGAGCTCTTTTGTTCAAGTTTAGTGTGCTACCACTTTGAGCCACAGCCCCACTTCTGGTTTTCTGTGGTTAATTGAAGATAATAATCTCACAAACTTTTCTGCCTGGGCTGGCTTTGAACCACGATCCTCAGATCTCAGCTTCCTGAGTAGCTAGGATTACAGGCCTGAGCCACTAGCACCTGGGCACCTTGCAATTCTTACTGCTTTGTTTGATCACCTGAGCACTTTTTCTTGTTAAACTAGAATTTTTTGAATTTTGCCTCTGTACTCACTCTAACTTCCTATCAGGACATATGAAATACATCTCTGTCCCACTGAGGTATATTGCTGAAGATGTGGTAAAGCAAGCCAGGGAATAACAGTATCTAGAAAATGCTGTTCATCATGGGCTACTTCTTTACAATCCCAGAGCCCACTAGACAGCCCCTACTCCCACAGTTTCTCTGCTTGTCTGTCCCTGCCCAGCTGGAAACCTGTGGCAGAATACATCGACCAGCAGTTCGAGCAGTACTTCCGGGATGAAAGTGGCCTGAACCGAAAGAACATCCAAGACAACAGGGTGCACTGCTGCCTGTACTTCATCTCACCCTTCGGCCACGGGTATGGTCTGAGCCTGAGTCTCCTGGCACCACCGGGTGCTACTAAGGGAACAGGCCAAGAGCACCGGGGCAGGGCTGCCACTAGCAGGTGGTCACAGATTCCTGTTCCCCAGGCTCCGGCCATTGGATGTTGAGTTCATGAAGGCCCTGCATCAGCGGGTCAACATCGTGCCTATCTTGGCTAAGGCGGACACACTGACACCTCCAGAAGTGGACCGCAAGAAACGCAAAGTGAGGGAAGCTGGTGGGGGAAAGGGAGCAGGTGGGCTTCTAAAAAGGATGGGGTGCCCAGAACTGTGGGCCCCTCATCTATTTGTCAGATCCGGGAGGAGATTGAGTACTTTGGAATCAAGATCTATCAGTTTCCTGATTGTGACTCTGATGAGGATGAGGACTTCAAATTACAGGACCAAGCCCTAAAGGTGGGGCCACCCCAGGGCACCCCTTTCACATCTTGTTTCTCCTGGGAAGAAGAAGGGGGTAGAAGTCTCTGTAATGACAGTCTTTGGGGTGGGAGAGGACCCTAAGCTTCCTAGAAAAAACAGAAGTCACAGATGAAAAGAAACAGGTGAGGATGTGGGGTGCTGACAGGCACCCCTAACTTCTTTTAGGAAAGCATCCCATTTGCGGTAATTGGCAGCAATACTGTGGTAGAAGCCAGGGGGCGGCGAGTTCGGGGCCGACTTTACCCTTGGGGCATCGTGGAAGGTAAAGGACTGAGCTTATGATCAAAGTATCTCCTTGACCTTAGTGGCTCCCGTCTACCCATACCCCTGGCTGACCTCAGCCTTGCTATGCAGTGGAAAACCCAGGGCACTGCGACTTTGTGAAGCTGAGGACAATGCTGGTGCGTACCCACATGCAGGATCTGAAGGATGTGACTCGAGAGACACATTATGAGAACTACAGGGCACAGTGCATCCAGAGTATGACCCGCCTAGTGGTGAAGGAACGAAATCGCAAGTATGACCAGGAGCTAGGACAAGCCCTTCCCTTATTCTTCTACAGGCCCTGGGCTCAACCCAAGATGGTGATGGGGTCCCCCTAACCTTACCACCCTCCTTTCCCCTTCCCCCCTAGCAAACTGACTCGAGAGAGTGGTACTGACTTCCCCATCCCTGCTGTCCCACTAGGGACAGATCCAGAAACTGAGAAGCTAATCCGAGAGAAAGATGAGGAGGTGAGAACAGTATATGGTAGTAGGGGTAGACAGCATGGGAGGTCCCCTGTTTGATCATAGATGTATCTCCTGGTTTGGAGACAGAAAAATCCTGGTTCTGGTGCATATTTGGTATGTTCCCAGCCTCCATCATATCTCAGGGCTACCAAGGCCCTGACTCAAGGGATTGAAAGTTGGGGACAATTTCCAAATACTACAGGACTCCAAAAAGCCTCATTTTGATGCATATGACTATTCCAGCTGCGGCGGATGCAGGAGATGCTACACAAAATCCAAAGACAGATGAAGGAGACCCATTAACTGGCTTTTGGACCTGGATATTTAAATCTCTTCTTTCTGCTCACGCCAGCCCCTCCCAGCACCAGCTCTGCTCAGGCCCCTGCAGCTACTGCCACTTCGCCTTATATCCCTGCTGACTCCTCAGAGACTCAGAGGAAATAAAGTTTAATAAATCTATAGGTGGCTTCTTGTGTCCCTGTCTGTATTTTTATTTTATTTTGGCAGTTACACTAGGGTTTGAACTCAGGGTCTTGTACTTGCTAGGCAGGGATTCTACTCATTTGGGCCAATCCGGTAGGATTTCACTTTTCTTACCTCAGGTGACCTGGATTGTGATCTTCCTATTTTACATTTTCTTGGGTGTAATAGGGCTGTCACCATGCTCAGCTTTTTCTTGAGATGGAGTCTCATTAACTTTTTGCCTGGGCTGGCATCTATTGAGTTTGAAAACACTTCCTGAGCAGTTAGAATTGCAAGTGTGAACCACTGTGCCCAGCCCTATTTATTGCTAACACCTTATGAGACAAAGATCCCAGGACCCAGTTTAAGAGTCTGATAGTGTGGGTTATTGGTTTCTGGCCTTTATTAAGAGGGTGGGGGGAGGGTTCCCCTTCCAACAACAATGCTTGGTGTGCTTATCCTCTTTATCTTATTGGCTATAATAACCTACCTCTATTATCTGCCTCTCTACACCTTTCCTTCATATGGTACCTTTTAATTTAGTAACAGTATTGGGTGTGACACCAGGCTTCTGGGGAAAAATTATGTACAGCCTCCTGACTTCCTATTTCTCCTGATCTTGGTAAAGGGGTATGCAGAACTAAGCTCTAAAACTCTAGGACACTTACGATAGAGCATTGGACAATCTATCTGCTAACGTTGCTCACTATTCTAAACTCTGGAATTAAAGTAGTGAACACTGGCATGGTTCCTGTTTTCCTGGAACTTGCTAATTGCACCATAAAGACGTGAAGACGCCAGCAGTGGGGCCCTGGTGTAGCGTTCAGACCTTATTTCAGCTAACTGTTGAGAGAATTCGAATCCAGCGTTCTGGTTCCTGGTGTCGCGGGGCCACGGCGACCTCCAGCGGCCACCCTCCGTCCTTCTGTGGCCCGCTCTGGATTCTGGAGGTGTCTTTTACACAGACCCAGGAGGCCGCAGCCAGCTAGTGGCTGTCTCAGATGGTATCCGCCCCACCCTGCGCCTATGAAAGAGCTTTATATGGGACTGGAGACAATGCAGGTCTTGAAGGACAGCAGGATCATTTGTCGATTAAAAAAAAAAAAAAAAAAAAAAAAGAATTGGAGGAAAGAGGAAACCCCTGCGCCGCCTATTGGAGGTTCGGAAGGAGTTTCAGGCCCAGCCTTTCCCCTCTTTCCTAGTTTGTGGGGGTTTTCTACAATTCTTTGTTTTGGAATCTCATGATGACCGCAGCGAAACAGAACTCCACTGAGTTAGACTGAAGCGCCACCGGGATCTACTAGAGAACTACCCCACGGGTTTGGCCGTCACCGAAAGTGGCCTCAAGACCTCTGCCCCTAACGATGCCCCGCCTTCAATTGCGCTACCAGTAGGCGACAGGCCGCTCCCACTTCCGGCCCCCGGAATCATAGTCAGCAGCCCCCTTGTGCTGCTTTCCCATTGGTTGCCGCAGGGACGCGCTGTGATTTCCCATTGGCTGTGTCTGCTCTCTTGCGCCGGCACCTCCTCCCTCCAGGTACTGTCTTGTCTTCGGGCACCCGATAGGCTAAAATCTCAGAGGGCGTCTGCTCACTCGACCAATGAGCGGTGTGGAGAGTGAAGGCGGCAGCTGCGTGATGAGGTAGGGCGGGACTTGGTGTGGCCATTGGCCAGGGCGGGTACAGGCCCTCGATACGATTGGTTGAGGAGAGGGGACCGTGGTGGGGTTCGAGCTGCGCGGCCTCAGCAGCTGCGGGAGACGGAAGTGGTGAGAGCGCTGTTTTGGAGGGTCGGGCGGACACTGCCTGGGTGAGTCACTGTGCCCCGTGCACGGCCAGCCTGGAAACCGCAAAGACCTCGCCTGGCTCGGCCCGCCCCGGCCCCCCACTGGCTTTCTTGAGTCCCGCCTTCTGTCATTCGGGGCTCCACCTCCGAGTCTTTAGGCTCCGCCTCTGGAACCTGGGCACCTGGGATCCCCTGCCAGCTTGGCCCGTGCCCCAGGACCAGATTCCCTAGGTCAGGGAGCCCTGGGTTTCCCAGGTCTGGTCCCTGTTCCTCCTCCCTCTGTTTTCCTGAGGCTGCGTGCCAGTGGGCGGTGAGGCAGCACCTCTGGCTGGCCGCTTGCGGGCTCCCCAGTGAGGGAAGGTGGGCAGAGGCAGAGGGTAGTGTGATCGGGAGGAGATGGGTGGGACCACACGTAGAGGCTTTTAGCTCCGCAGAAGCTATGCCACACTGCTTCAGAGACATAGCAGGTTTGAAGGAAAATATCAATTGACTTAGGCCTGGCTCACTAAGTGGGCCTAGAAGGCCTCATCCTGAAATTCTTGTTACTTGAACTCATTTGACAGATACTGACTCCCAGGCCTACCTGGTCTGATTCTTTTCCTGTTGTGTTGTCTCATCCCCATAACCTCCACCCTACTTGGTGTCAAGTATGCTCAGCAGGCCCTGTCCAGCCTTGTTGCTCTCTTATCATAGGTTGTGGTCCTTTCTCTCTTGCCCCATGCTTTGGACTCTGTCCCCAGTAATAGGTCAGGTGGATGCTACTCCCATGCCCAAGAGAATAGCCAAACAGTCCTGTGGATTCATGCTTCCACAAGGGCAAAAATTGGGGAGCCTTTGTATCTTCAAAGTTGGAATTTCTTCTGCTCTCCTGAAAAGGACAGAGTTTGGAGTATTCTACTTCGCCTTCTTGATCTGTGAGTCAGTACTCAGTTCTACTGAGAAAGTGTGGATGATACTCATTTCTGCTTCAGAGTTTTATGGCTAACTTATGCCCTGCAAGACACTTGTTGCTTTCTCCCCATGTGGCCCCCATTGTCCCTATCTGGTGTGGTGGCTTGTTGAGAGCTTGGATCTTGTGTGAGGGAGGAAAATAAGAACTGTAGAGAAGTAGTTCAGGGGTAGGTGTGGGGTGTTTATTGATTCTATGGTAATGTTAATGGTGCTTTTTACTCTATGTTTGTGTTTCTTTATAGTGACTAACAGACAGTCAGGACCCTCACCCCGGTAGAATGGTGAGTAATTTTTCCTCATACCATTGTGTTTTCTATAATCCTGAATTCATCTCTGTGAAGCTGCCCCACCCCTCTTGGACCTTGAGCTCCAGGCTATTCTGTTCAACTTCTGGACAGGTTCCTCTGCCCTGGAGATATATGAGAATTTCTTTTTTCTTTTTGTGCTGTAGGACCTTGCAACATACTGTGCAAGTGTTCTACCACTGAGCTTCACTCCCAGCCCAGGATTTCTTTGGAATGAAAAAAATAAGGCAGTTTACAGCCCTGGATCCAAAACCTATAGTTGTTTTTTCTGCATGTGCTTCATTAACAGTCCTCCTCTTCCTTTTCTTGTGTTCCTGGGAAAATCTCCACATTCTAGCCTAAAGAGCCAGGTCTTCATTACTTAAGGTCCTTGGACTTCTGATGGGTCCCAGGAATGTTGTAGTTGCTGTATCAGGAGTGATTCCACCAAATCTGTTGGCCTTCTCCAGCTCCTAGGTACTGCGGTCTGTCACTGTATGTGACAGCTGACTTTATATCTTACAGTATAGCATCCTGAATATCACTAGATGTAGTTTATCACAATCCTATGGATTAACTGTAACTGCCCTTTCACCCCAAATTCAGGGAATTCCTTAATTCCTGAGAACTGGGGGAAGGAAGCAGTGAGATGAGAAAGGAGAGCTGCAAAGCCTCCCTAGACCTGGCTCTTAACCTTCTTTTCTATTTCAAGTGCCTGGGCTTAGGGACAGGTCAATGAATTCAGTTGGTGAGAGGACTCCTTCCTTCCCAATTTTTCTTCTATAGAAATGTGCATCTGTGGTGTGTGTAATATTGGTCTGGTTTCTTCTCAGAAAGCCCCTGTACTCTTTCTTTTCTCTCTCCTTCTCTCTCTCCTTTTCTCTCTCTTTCTTTCTGTCGCCAGTCCTGGTCTGGGCACTGTCCCTGAGCTTCTTTTGCTCAAGGCTAGCACTCTATCACTTGAGCTACAGTCACTTCTGGTTTTTTCTGTTTATGTGGTATTGAGGACTTAAACCAGGACTTCATGCATACTAGGCAAGCACTCTACCAATAAGCCACATTCCCAGCCTTCCCCTCGAGGCTGAGATCTGAGGATTGTGAGTCAAAGCCAGCCTGGGCAGAACAGTCCTTGAGATCTTACCTCTAATTAACCATCAAAAGGCTGGAAGAGCACAGCCTTGAGCACAAATGCCAAGCAATAGCATGAGGTCCTGAGTTCAACCCCCTATACCAACACACACACACACACAAAAAAAAAAAAAAAAAAAAAAAAGGGAAAGAATCCCAGAGGCCCTGGCCTTACAATCTTTTTTTTACCTCTGTGATACCCTGAAAAATAGCATACTCTTCATATTCGCCTCAGCTAATTGTAAATCTAGCACCACCACTTAAATACATTAGGCAAATCGCATACTAGCTAATCATACTTTCTAAATCTAAAGTCTCATCATAAAAACAGGATAAGACTTCCTGGAGAGTTCAAGTATGTTTGAAATGGCTTGACTCATAGATGTTTAATAAAATGTCGTTTTTTTTTCTTTCCATTAGTTCCCTTCCCCAAAAACAAAACCCCTGCTTTTCTGAGTACATGAAATTTCAGAGGTCTAGCTAGCTCCTTTTGTTATTCTTAGTGACAGTGTACAACTTGTACTCATTATTTCTTGGTCCTCAACCCAACTTTTTACCCTCTTTCTACCCCTGAGTTTGATTTCTTTTTCTTTTTTCTTTCTTTCTTTTTTTTTCTTGCCAGTCCTGGAGCTTGAACTCAGGGCCTAGGCACTGTTCTTGAGCTTCTTTTGCTCAAGGATAGCACTCTACCACTTGGGCCACAGGTGCCACTTCTGGCTTTTTCTGTTCGTATGGTACTCGGAATCGAACCCAGCACTTCACGCATGCTAGGCAAGCACTCTACCACTAAGCTACATTCCCAGCCCTGATTTCTGGTGGTTTTTTTTTTTTTTTTTTAACAGCTTCTCTAGTCTTTTCCAGACTAAGAAATTCTCTAATAAGTATTTTCTATTCCAGTGATCAGAGGATGTGAAACAAGGGGGGAGAAGGGTTGGGCAAAGCCATGAAATAAAAAATGCAAAGGATTTCCCTTTCAGGAGTGTGGAATGACTAACCTGGCACCAGACCAGTATTCATTCTAAGGGGGACAAAAAGAGTTCAGTGAGGTCAGCTGAGCGGAGGACGCTTATAGTGGTAATTTTGGTTGGAAAGGAGAAAGTATTGGAACTGGAAGGGTCTATGGGGTGGAGATACTGCTGGAACTTGTTTCTTGGCATCAAGAGCTGGCGGGGAGGGAACTGTAGAGAATAGGAATGCTATGTGAGACAAGGGGCGTGGGGCGGCTCACCTGGCAAGATAAGAAACGAAAAGGCGGGGGCGGCCCTGCCTTCCCTGTGCAGTGATCCTCGGGCGGTCCCCTAGGCCACACACCAGAACGCCCCTAGATGTCTCTGGGGTTGTCCTCCCACGCAGCGCGGGGACTGCGCGGAGGGCGGGGCCTGGGTGGTGGGCGGGGCCGCGTGAGCCTCTCGGCCTCCGCCTACCCGGCGCTGTCCTGGGCTCCCCCTCGCCGGGTCCCCTCCCTTTCGCGCTCGTGCCGGAGGGCGGAGCCGGGCCCGCTCCATTGTGGAGAGGAGGGGAGAGGCGCGCTGGAGCCGAGCTGGGGTTCCGACGCCCGCGCGCTCGCTTCTGGCCGCGGCTGCACCTGGCGGGTCCCGCAGCCGGGATGCGGCGGGTGCCCGGGGCCGGCGGGCAGCGCAGCAGCTCCGGGGACATGTGCGCTGGCCCAGACTGCCCGCGACCATGAGCCTGACCGGCCGTGTCTCCTGCTCCATGCTTAGCTGCTTCGTAAGTGCCAGGCCTGCCTGAGGGGGGTCCGGGGGATACATCCGCTTGCTGCACTGGCAGCCCCGCCCAAGGCCAGCCCTTGAGATACTGTCAGCCCATCCCCCTTCCCAGGGCCCCTGGCCCGACCCACGTTTGGTAGCCGGGGTGGAGGGTCAGCCCTTTTCATTCTTGGTCTTGCTTCAATCTTCGGGTGCTGGGGATTGAGGCCGTGGTGGGAATTCTGTGACCCATCCTGGCCCTGCAGCCACTGCCCTTGACTGCAGATCTCCAGGCCCCGCCCTGCAGGGGTGCATCCCTCTACCTCCGCCTCTCCATCTTGGTCCCACCCGCTGCATCCTTGCTTGGGATGTTAGGGGGCTGGTCGGGGAGTTTAGGATGACTGTACGCTGTCTCCCCATCTCCAGTCCCCTCCCCCTTCCACACTCCATTTCTCACCTGACATGCTAGTCTTTTCTCCTTGACTGTCCCCCAGACAGCTCTTTTTTCTTCACCTTCCCTGCCTCTGCAGGGCTCTGTGCCTCTGCATCATTCCCTGGTTTCCCCTCCTCCCCTCTGGCTAATGCTCCTTCCCAGCTCTCCCCATCTGTCCTCTCAGATGTTCCCACACCTACAACCCCTTCCTCCCTCCCTCCCCACCCCCGTGGGTGTCTGCCACCCTCTCCCCCTTTCTACTCTGCCTTGGCTGTTTTTGGGTCTGTTGGCCTCTCCCTGGTGCGTGGATTCTCGTTTCCCCTCCTCGGTGGTTGGGAGCAGAGTGACTTCTGCTCGCTGTTGGTATTCCTCTGGAATTCCCCTAAGATCAGCAGGCGGGGTAGGTTGCTTGGCAGGTAGTGGAGGCTTGTCAGCCTAGTGGGCCTAATAGGAAGATAAGCTCAGCTCCAAAACACATCCTCCTTTTGAAAGTATCCACGAAGGCCCTCTAGAGGCATGGGACTGAATCCCCCCAACCTACTCTTCTTTGTCTCCTTTCACCCACCAGATTGAAGCTTCTGTTGCTGAGGGTGCCTGATTGCCCTGCTCTATGTAACCAATTGCCACACCTGGCTCCTTTTCTTGCAGCCAACATTCTCCTATTCCCATTCCTTGCTCCTGTTTTGTCCTCACTCTAGTCTTTTTCTTAGTTTTCTCCCCTCCTCCTAGTTTTGAAATTTACGTTCTAAGGAGAGTTCCTCTTTAAAAAGTGCAGGTTTCCAGTTCCTCCTTGGCTTAGGTTCTTTTAGGTTTATTAGGCTCCAGGGCACCTTCATTTCACTCTTCCCTACCTCAACCAAGCCAGCTCTCCTTTAACTTCTCCAGTAGCCAGAACCTTTAGAAGTGTGTGGGGAGTGTTTTTCGATTGATGGGGAAGGAAAGCAAGTGATTCTCAGGGGCCAAGTCGAGCCTGGTGACTCAGGGATGTGGCCTTCCTACAGGGTGAGGAGGGCCCCCCCAGCCTGGAGTACATCCAAGCCAAGGATCTGTTTCCCCCCAAGGAACTAGTGAAGGAGGAGGAAAACCTTCAGGTAAGGTGGAACTGGAGGCCTAGGGTTGGAGGTACAGTTAAAAAAAACACCCTCTTGGGGCTGGGAAGGTGGCTTAGTGGTAGAGTGCTTGCCTTGCATTCATGAGGCCCTGGGTTCAGTTCCTCAGTACCACATAAACAAAAAAGGCTGGAAGTGGCACTGTGGCTCAAGTGGTAGAGCACTAGCCTTGAACTGAAGAGCTCAGGGACAGTGCCTAGTCATAGAGTTCAAGTCCCATGACCGACAAAAACCAAACCAAAACAAAAAACACCCTCTCTAATCTGGGCACCAGTGGCTTATGCCTGTAATCCTAGCTACTCAGGAGGCTGAGATCTGAGGATAACAGTTCAAAGCCAGCCCAGGCAGGAAAGTCCATGAGACTCTTATCTCCAGTAAACCACCAGAAAACTGGAAGTGGCACTATGGCTCAAGTGGTAGAGCACTCTCCTTGAGTTGAAGAGCTCAGGGACAGTGCCTAAGCCCAGAGTTCAAGCTCCACTACCAACCAAAAAACAACAATAACAAAAACAAAACCCTCTCTCAAAAAAAAAAATTCTAAGAGGATCTAGTTTCCAAGCTCTGGCTTCCTGCTCATGGATATCTGGAGGGCTGGGGGCTTGGTTGTTATATATATTTTTGGAATCTTTGGCCCCAGGGAAGGAAAGGCAGTTTTCCTGTGCAGCTGGGGCCTAGTGCTGTGACTCCTTTCCTGCCTTGGTTCAGCTTTTCCAGATGAGATCCCACAGAACAGGGTCTGCAGAAGAGAATGAGGAGGACACTCAATTCTGGACTGAGTTTCCCTTGACCCTTGGCAGGTACCCTTCACAGTGCTGCAGGGTGAGGGAGTGGAGTTCCTGGGTCGGGCTGCTGATGCTCTCATTGCCATTTCCAACTACCGACTGCATATCAAGTTCAAGGACTCTGTCATCAACGTGAGTTTCTTTCTCATTTTCCTATAGAATCGGAGGTTTAAGATGGTGTTATTCCATTGTTCTATCTGATTAGATCTCTAAAAACAGTTGGAGTGTCCTTATTTTTCTCACTGGCCAGAGAAGTAAATTCTCTGCTCTCATTCTTCTAGGCCATAGGTCTGTCTCTGTCTTTGGCTCATTCTTCCTTCTCCTTTTTCCTTTACTTTGTGGGCCTTTCTTAGGGGCACAGTGGTTTTGTTAGAAGATCATGGGCTTTGGAACCAGGCAAACCTAGGCTCTTTTCCTGCACTGCTGCTTATTAGCTGTATCACCTTGGATACGTCTGGCTTTCTCCTTAAAATATAAAGTGAAAACACCTAGTAGGGCTATTGTTATTAATTGATCACATATGTAAAGGAACCAGCACAGTTACCAGGCACATAACAGGCCTTCAGACAATGCCAGTTTCCTTGCTTCCATTAGTGTATCAGCACCTGGGCTGGGGTGGGGGATGAGTGGTGCCAAGAGTGGGAGATCTGAGTCTGTTTGCCCTTCTCTGAAGGTCCCCCTCCGGATGATTGACAGTGTGGAGAGCCGTGATATGTTCCAGTTACACATTGCTTGCAAGGACTCCAAAGTGGTCAGGTGAGAACATTGAGGCCTCGTTCATGCCCTCTTACCTTCAATCTTGAGTAGGTCTGTTTCAGGGTTTCTTTGGAACACAAAAAGGAACAATAGGGCTGGAAAGGTGGCTCAGTGGTAGAGCGCTTGCCTTGCATGCATGAGGCCCTGGGTTCAATGCCTTAGCACCACATAAGCAAAAAGAAAAAAGCCGGAAGTGGCACTGTGGCTCAAGTGGTAGAGCGCTAGCCTTGAGCTGAAGAGCTGAGGGACAGCGCCCAGGCCCAGAGTTCAGGCCCCATGACCGGACCCAAAAAAAAAAAAAAAAAGGAAAGATATCCTTTCACCTTACCTATTGGAGGAAAAAATGAAAATTCTATTCTCTGTTTTAGATTGGGAGGTCAGTTTATCTAGCCATACTCTTTTGACCTGAGCTCATGGAGGTATCATAAAGATTAAGTGAGATAATGTATATGGAAGCAATTAAGGACAATATCTGACAGAGCACACTCACATTATTGTTGGTTTATTTATTCATTTACTGTGTCCTTACTGAGCAGTCTATACCAGACTGTTTTAGGTCTGAAGATATAGCAGAGAATAAATAAACAAATCTCTTTGCTCTTAAGGGGCTTATATTTCAATGGGGGAGATACTAACCATAAAAAGTAAATGAAATATGTTACATGAGGTAAGTATAAAGGAAAAACTAAAATAGGAAGAAGGGGCTGGGCATAGTATTACCTACCTGAAATCTTAAAATTACATGGAAAGAAGACATATGAGGATTGTGGTTTAAGTCCATCCTGGGCCAAAAATTTGCAAGACTGTCTCAAACAAGATAGACATTGTAGCTGAGCACCAGTGGCTCACGCCTGTAATCCTAGCTACTCAGGAGGCTGAGATCTGAGGATCACAGTTCAAAGCCAAGCTAGGCAGGAAAATTCATGAGACTCTTTTCTCCATCAGAAAACCAGAAGTGGCATTGTGGCTCAAGTGGTAGAGTGCTCGCCTTGAGGAAGAGCCAGAGTTCAAAACCCATGACCCCTCCCTCGCCCCCCACCCCCCAAGAAAAAGATATTATAGTAAATTTCTTTATTTGAAGCTGTGCCTATAATCTCAGCTATTTGAGAGGTAGAGGTAGGCAGATAATAATCTAGGGATTGCCCCAGGCAAAAGCATGAGCCTCTACCTGAAAAAATAAGAACTAAAGCAAAAAAGGCAGTATGGCTCAAATGGAGGCTTTGATCTCAAACCCCATTACTGGGAGAGAAAAGAAAAAGGTAAAGAGGATGTGTTATAGGGAGGAAGATTGATTGATCATTTGATCAGTGAATGTTTATGCAGGAGAGGTGACAGTTGAGTCAGGATCTGAAAAATGACCATGAGGGGATTTGACAGAAGAGTGTGCTAGAGGCAACAGTGAGTACTATTCCACCTGTGGTGGCTTCCTGCCTCTGCCTGGATATTTGAAGAATGATTGGAGGCTAGTGTGACTGGAAGGATGCACATGGGGGAGAGTATCGGGGGATAAGGCCTGAGAGGACAGTTGGGGAGGAGGGTGGCATGTCATGATGATTAGCTTTTACTTTGAGGGAATTGAGAAATCTCTGGAGGGTTTTAAGCAAAGAAGTGACGTGAACTGATTAATGTTTTATAGAATCACTCTGGCTGCTATATTGAGACGAGATGGAAGAAAACAGGAAAGAGCCAAGGCAGAAGCTGGGGGACTAGTTAGGAAGCTATTTCAGTTTCCCTGGTGAGGCATGTTGGGGGCCTAGCTAGAGTCATTGTGGTCAAAATTGTAGTCATTGTAGTAAAAATCAGAGTCTGGGTCTATTTTGGAAGTAATGGTAAAGATAATTGAACATGATACCAAGAGAGGGCTGGAATGACTTCAAGAAGCATTATGAGGATGCCTAGTTTAGATCCTGCATGTGTTCAAAGTCATGGCTAAAGGCTAGTTGCTGAAAGAAAACTTAACATGTGGCAATATGGTGGGCAGAACTTACTCCAGAATTGTCACAAGAGATGATTGGAGGCTGGCCAGTACCCTTGGTCCCCATAGGAGAGTCCCATTGCCTAACCTTGCTTTGCAGCCTCCTCTCATAGACTTTCTGTGGTTTTTTTTCTCTTATGGCCCCATGGCATATCTGTCTCTTGCCTCATCCAAACCTGTGACTTCTTTCCTGGCAGGTGCCACTTCTCTACTTTCAAGCAGTGCCAAGAGTGGCTCTCTAGGCTAAGCAGGGCCACAGCAAGACCTGCCAAGCCTGAGGATCTGTTTGCCTTTGCCTATCATGCCTGGTGCCTAGGGCTGACTGAGGAGGACCAGCACACCCATCTGTGTCAGCCTGGTGAGGTTGGGCTGTTTTCTTGGGGAGGCTGCTTCTTAACCCTCAGTTCTCATCCCTTCTCTACGTCTGGACATTGGTGCTCTGGGGAGTTGACAGGTGGGGGCTGTGTTGCAGGAGAGCACATACGATGTCGGCAGGAGGCAGAGCTGGCGAGGATGGGCTTTGACCTACAGAATGTCTGGAGAGTCTCACATATCAACAGCAACTACAAGTGAGAGGGCGTGGCTGGGAGACAAAAACCCCAATTCAGACCCAAACTTTCTCCATATGTGGATAAAGTATAAAGGGCACAGCTCCTGGGTCTGAGAGGGAGGAGGGCTCTAATTCTCGTCCCACAAAGCCATGGGTCTTGTTATCATATATTTTAAACCTAGTTTGGTGACACCCCCCTCCTCCCCCCCCACCCCCCCCCCCCCCACCCCGTATATTCTCAGGTTGTGTCCCAGTTACCCCCAGAAGCTGCTGGTTCCTGTGTGGATCACAGATAAAGAACTGGAGAATGTAGCTTCCTTTCGCTCTTGGAAGCGTATCCCTGTGGTTGTGTATAGGTGAGTCAATATGGAATGGGAAGTTGTTTTTGCTTGCTTATTTGTTTGTTTTTTCAATAAGGAAAGAATCCAAATCTGAAGTTTGAACAGCCAAACCTTAAAGTGGGAATTGACAGTCCTAGGGGAATTAACTATGAAATTATTTTAAAACAAAAACCACCTCAGGTTTTTTTTTGTTTTTTGTTTTCCTCTGAAGGAAAAGGCCTTTGCTTTTTTTTTTGTCGGTGTGGCGCCTGAAATCTGGGTCTGGGTGCTGTCCCTCAGCTCTTCAACTCAAGGCTTGTGTTCTACCACTGGAGCTACAATGCCACTTTTGGCTTTTTCTGCTTATGTGGTGCTGGGGAATCGAACTCAGGGCCTCATGCATGCAAGGCAAGCACTATATCACTGAGCCACCTTCCCAGCTCCTTGCCTTTGTTTTAAGGGCATAATGCTGCATTAGTACAAAGGATGGCAAGGTGACCTACGGACCAGAGAGTATAGTCTGGGAGCTCAGAACAGTATTACATTTTAAAAGTTTTTAATGTTTTGTTTATTTTGAGACAGGTTTCACTATGTAGTTTGAGCCTGATCTACTCGCGGTATAGCTCAGGCTGTTCTTGATGCTTCTGCCCCAGCCTTTCAAGTACATGAGATTATAATCTTGACCCACCATGCCTTGCTTAAAGGATTGTTTTTTGTTTTTTAAAAAAGGGCCAGAGATGCAGTTTAAGGACAAGGTTTGAATTCAAACTCTAGTACACTACCACTACAGGAAAAAAAAAAAAAAAAGGTAGCTGAAAGAGTGAGAAAGATAGCAACTGTGAGGTTTGGAATTGTTCATGTTCTTGGCTCAAGCCTTGTTCTCCTGCTGCAAGTCTGAACCAGGAGCAGGTGCTGTGCAGATTTGATGAGTCAAGGTCACCTTGGGAATACAGAGCCCATTTGAGAAAATGAGTGTGATAGTGCTTTGTAAACTGTCCAGCTCTCTAGAGATGTTAAGGTATTTGGTTGCTATTATCGTGACCTGGATATGTTGGTATCCTCTGCTGGCTCTGGAGACCTTGGTCTGGCCCCCTGAGGTCTTCACCAGGCTTCTGGAGGCTTGGAATACCAAGGGCATTTTGATTTCTTCTATCTTGTCAGACACCTGCGCAATGGGGCTGCCATTGCCCGCTGCAGCCAGCCTGAGATCAGCTGGTGGGGTTGGCGCAATGCTGATGATGAATATCTCGTTACATCCATTGCCAAGGCTTGTGCCCTGGATCCGGGGACAAGGGCCAGTGGGGGCTCCCTCAGCACCGGGAATAATGATGCCAGTGAGGCATGTGACACTGACTTCGGTAAGACATAGGTGATACTGGTTCCCCAAGCAGCAGGCCTTCTCCATGGCCCCTCTGATTTCCAAGGGGTCTCTAATAATATAATAGGAAGAAGACAACAATATAGACGGCCTGGATCTCTTGTTTGGGGGAGGTGGTGGGGTATGAAATGTGTACTTGCACATTCCTCTCTTCTGAGAGAGAACACATAGGATTGGAGTGATGCTGGATGGATGGCTAACCTTGAGTCTTCTTCCTGCTGTGTATTTAGATTCTTCCCTGACTGCATGCTCAGGGGTGGAGAGCACAGCAGCACCCCAAAAACTGCTGATCCTGGATGCGCGCTCCTACACAGCAGCAGTAGCTAACCGGGCCAAGGGTGGAGGCTGTGAATGTGAAGGTACTGTTGTTACCCAGTATATGAAGGTATCCTGTGTCCCTAGGTAGCTTTGGTGAGGCGGAAGTTGGGAGCTGCTTGGAACCAGGACTTTGCCACTTACTAGATATGATTATAAAGCTTAAGTTACTTCATCTCAGTTTTCTCATCTGTAATTCACAAGGTTGTTGGGATGACTAGGGGTTGTATATATAAAAGTATTGGTATAGGCTGGGTGCCAATGGCTCATACCTGTGATCCTAGCTGTTCAGGAAGCTGAGATGTGAGGATCCCAGTTCAAAGCCAGCCCAGGCAGGAAAGTCTGTGAGACTCCTATCTCCAGTTAACCACCAAAAAACTAAAACTGGAGCTGTGAATCAAGTGGTAGAGCACTAGCCTTGAGTACAAAAGCTCAGGGGCAGCGCCCAGGCCTTAGGACTGACATATACACATACACTTATACACATACAAACACAAAGTACTGGTATAGAGCAGCTATTGATAATTGATTATGAATTGTCATTTTTTTGTACTACTGCTATTTATCATTATTACTACTACTAGTATTACTACTCTGAGTATCCAAAGATAAAAGTGCAATTTGGATGTTAAGAGTGTATATAGTTTCTGTCCAGAATGTTTGGCCCTACCAGGAAAGCTTTGTCCATTGAGACTGCTCTTGTCCTGGCTGCCTGTTTCCAGAACATTCTTTTATGCTCCACTTTCTTCTTATGTCTACAGAGTACTATCCCAACTGTGAGGTTGTGTTTATGGGAATGGCCAACATCCATGCCATCCGGAATAGCTTCCAATACCTCCGGGCTGTGTGTAGCCAGATGCCAGATCCCAGCAAGTATGTATTCCCTTGCTATAATTCCATCATTCCTGTAGTCTAATCTCTTAATACTACCTCTTCTTGGAGGACTTGTTGGGAAATGGAAAGTTAGAGGTACAAGAAACCTCAGATTCGGATAGAGTTGGGTATAGTGGGACCATATCCAAAAACACTAAATACTTCTCAGGCACTACTTTGGCATGGTCACAGAACTTTGGTTTTTTTTTTTTGTTGTTTTTTTTTTGTAGATCAGTTGTCCTATTCAAAGAACTTAGGGAACTGTGGAGATAAAATGGCTAAATATACATGTGATTTTTCCCAGTTCCTCTCTTGGTTCTTAGAAGCTCTTATCTGTCTCCATCTTATCTTCCCTGCCTTCCTTCTTTGTTGATGGAACTGGCTGGGAGGGGGTAGAAAGATTTTGGTAGCTCAGTACTCTCAGTGATATGCTTCATTTCTCTTCTTGTATAGCTGGTTATCTGCCCTGGAGAGTACCAAGTGGCTGCAGCACTTGTCGGTGATGCTAAAAGCAGCTGTACTTGTGGCTAATACAGTGGACCGGGAAGGCCGGCCTGTGTTGGTGCATTGCTCTGATGGCTGGGACCGCACGCCGCAGATTGTAGCCCTGGCCAAAATATTACTGGACCCATATTACAGGACATTGGAGGTATTAAGAGGGGGTTGGGTAAGAAAGAATGGAGGGAATGGAGTCCGGAAGGATAGTGATGGGCTTTTGGGAATGATCTTGGGAATCTTTCTATAGAGGACATTGGTGGCTTTGAGTCCTCTTCCAAGTTCAGACTTGTTCTTTGCAGTTGTCATCTGCCTGCTTTGGGTATTCTAGACAGCCCCAGCCTGGCCCTTCCAGAGAGAACTTAGGCTTCAACTGTTTGCTTTTTGCAGGGCTTCCAAGTGTTAGTAGAATCTGACTGGCTAGATTTTGGGCACAAGTTTGGGGATCGCTGTGGCCACCAGGAGAATGCAGAGGACCAAAATGAACAATGCCCTGTGTTCCTCCAGTGGCTTGATTCTGTTCATCAGTTACTTAAGCAGTTCCCCTGCCTGTTTGAATTTAATGAAGCATTCCTGGTAAGTCCTAAAGCCTGTGACCAAGGTGGAAGGAATGGTGCTCTGGGACCCCTAGGCGCAACCTGTCTGTGCCTTCTAGGTAAAACTGGTGCAGCACACGTACTCCTGCCTCTATGGCACATTCCTGGCCAACAATCCCTGTGAACGAGAAAAGCGCAACATCTATAAGCGGACATGCTCTGTGTGGGCACTCCTGCGAGCTGGCAATAAGAACTTCCATAACTTCCTCTACACACCCAGCTCAGACATGGTAAGGCTGAACTCTTCTCCTACATGGAAACCTGTAAGAAGGGACTGAGTCAGTGGGGAGAATGTAGTAGAGTCAAAGGCTTAGGGAAGGAAAAGAGACCAGGAACATCTCACAAAACACCAATATTGGGCCATATCCCTAGGTTCTGCATCCTGTTTGTCATGTCCGGGCCCTGCACCTCTGGACAGCTGTTTATCTGCCAGCATCATCCCCGTGCACACTTGGAGAGGAAACTGTGGATCTTTACCTTTCCCCAGTGGCTCAGAGCCAGGAGTTCTCTGGTCGATCTCTGGACAGGTGAGGAAAAAATCCCTTCTTATTCTCTCCTCTGTCCTCTAAACAGTGCTTCCTATCTCACCTAAATGGTGTTTTTTTTTTCTTTCTTTCTTTTTTTTTTTTTTAATGAGCTGTTTAAAAGCAACTTTTTGAGTCAGTTAGGGAGAAACTTGGCCCAAGACTCCTGGCTAGCCTGTGGTACATCCTGTGTGTTTTCAAGGTCCTCTCTTAAGATAAGATTGGTTGTCTTCTTTCTTGGAGCTGCTATCACCCCATGTGACATAACTAAGCAGGGAGAGGAGAATGAAAAAGAAAAGACTATTTCAAGAATGCTTGTGGGAATGGTGTATTGATTTTTAGTCACTGATAACAAGGTATGAGGATTTTGCTGTCTTAGTAACAACCTTTGCTATAACTTCCAGGAGCGTCTCAGGGAAATGAGTTTTTAGTGGAGGGATGGACTTTACTCCCTCAGAAAAAGGCTAGAATTTAAAGCAAGACATTAAATTAATGCTGAATATTGGCTAGAAAGAGAAATGTGAGCTGAGAGTAATTTGTATCCCTTTTTATTTTTTTAAAGCCTTTATATATTCAACCAATAAGTTATATTTCAATTTTGAAATCCTCCAGCCAACAAATACCAAAATTTATAATATACAAGGCCAGGTGGGATGGTGTATACCTATAATCCCAGCATTCAACAGGCTGAGGCCAAGGGATCATTCCTTCTTGATTTTTACCTAGATATCTACCATTAACACTTCGTTGGGTAGCCTTCTGTTGTTTATCTCTATAGAAATATCTCATGCTGAGACCTGAGGCCCTGGGGTGCAAGCTGTCTAGTCCATGTAGCTAAGATTGATATGTTGCATATACTCTTGTTTCTACAGCATTTTTTTGTTTTTCGTTGGTCATGGGGCTTGAACTCTGGCCCTGGGGGCTATCCCTGCACTTCAGCAAGCACCACTCTACCACTTGAGCCACTTCCAGTTTTCTGAGTGGTTTATTGGAGATAAGAGTCTCATGGACTTTTCCTGCCCTGGCTGACTTTGAACCATGATCCTCAGATATCAGCCTCCAGAGTAGCTAGGTTTACAGGCATGAGCCACCAGTGCCCCACTCATATTTTGTTTTTAAAATCCCAATTTTTTGTAAAGTATTTTTCCCAGTTTGTATCAGGCTGTTATCCCATGCCAACACATATGAAGCTACTTCCATATATTTATTTTTTAATTTTATTGTTTGTAGAACTGGAGATCAGACTCTGGGCCTTGTGCATGTAAGACAAATACTCTACTACAGAACTATATCTTTATTGTAGCACTGTTTTTTTGTGTTTGTTTGTGTGTATGTGTGTGAATACTGGGGCTTGCATTTAAGCCCTGAAGCTTTCACTTGGCTTTTTTTACTCCTGGCTGATGTTTTACCTCGTGAGCCATACTTCCTTTTTTTTTTTTTTTTTTTTTGCTTTTAGCTGATTAGTTGAGATAGTCTTCTGGACTTTTCTGCTCTGGCTGTCTTCAGACTTTGATCCCCAGATAACAGCATTCAGAGTAGATAGGATTATAGGTGTGAGTCATCAGCTTTCTTCAACTTTATTGTTTAAGTGGCTGTATAGTGGTCCAGAATTAGAGTGTGCCTGATTTAAGTCATTTGGATAACCCTCCCACATACCCTTTTTTTAGTTATTATAGATGTTTTAGTGAGCATGCGCATGAGCATGTGCACGCGGGCATGTGTTCACGCCCATGTGGGGTGTGTGTGTTTAAATAATGGCAAAACACATGTCGTGCTTACCCTATTTATTTGTTTGTTTGTTGCCAATCCTGGAGCTTGAATTTAGGGCCTGGGCTCTGTCCTTGAGCCTCTCTGTGCTCAAGGCTAGCACTCTACCACTTGAGCCACAACAAGACTTCCGGCTTTTTCTGTTTATGTGGTACTGAGGAATCGAACCCAGGGCCTCAGGCATGCTAGGCAAGCACTCTACCACTGAGCCACATTCTCAGCCCATAGTTACCCAATTTTAAATGTACTATTTCACTAAGAGAATGTAGCTCAATGGTAGAATATGTGTTTAGACTACTTAAAGCCAGCTCCCCCATGTACAGTAAATATATATGTATCAGCCAGGCACCGGTGGCTCATGCCTGTAATCCTAGCTACTCAAGAGGCTAAAATCTGAGGATCACGGTTCAAAGCCAGCCCAGGCAGGAAAGTCCATGAGACTCTTATCTCCAAGCGCTGTGACTCAAGCAGTAGAGTGCTTGCATTGAGCTGAAGAGTGTAGGGACAGTGCCCAAGCACAGAATTCAAGCCCCAGGACCGCCAAAAAATAAATTAAAAAAAAATATATACATATGTATTATCCATGTTATATATATGTGTGTGTGTGTGTGTGTGTGCGTGTACACACACATTTGTGCTATATTTCTGCCAGAAATTTAATTCCTAAAAACAAAAATAATGTGTTTAAAGGATATGTATATTTATATTTCTCTCGCTAATTTTTTTTTTAGCTTTTTTTCCGTATTTCATATATGCTTGGCTTTTATTGTTGGCTTTTTCTAAAAGCCTGAGTATTACAAATTTTGATATTTGCTTATTGCTGTTTTTAAAGTTAAAACTAGCTTACTGGCTAAATAGTGTAAAGGACAACAAAAACTCCAAATCCTTAATTTTTTGGTTTTAGGGATTTTTGTTTTTGTTTTGTTTGTTTGGTTGGTTGTGGGGCTTGAACTCTGGGCCTGGGTGCTATCCCTCAGCTCTTCAGTTCAAGGTATACTCTACCACTTGTGCCACAGTGCCACTTCCTGTTTTCTGGTGGCCAATTGGAGGTAAGAGTCTCATGACTTTGCTGCCCGGGCTGGCTTTGAACTGGGATTCTCTGACCTCAGCCTCCTGAGAAGCTAGGATTACAGACATGAGCCACTGGTACCTGGCTAGGATCTTGTTTTTTTTTTTTTATTTAGCCAACTGTTGAATCAAGAGGTAAATACTTGAAGCCGGTTGCTAGTGGCTCATGTCTGTCATCCTAACTACTACTGAGGAGGTTGAGATCTAAAGATTGTGGTTTGAAGCTAGCCCAGGCAGGAAAGTCAGAGACTCTTATCTCAAATAAACTACTCAGAAAAAGGCAGAAGTTAGGTTGGGAACGTGGCTTAGTAGTAAAGTGCTTGCCAAGTATGTATGAAGCCCTGGGTTTGATTCCTCAGTACCGCATAAACAGAAAAAGCCAGAAGTAGCGCTGTGGCTCTAGTGGTAGAGTGGTAGCCTTGAGTAAAAGAAACTCAGAGACAGTGCCCAGGCCCTGAGTTTGAGCCCCAAGTCTGCCAAAAAAAGAAAACGAAAAAAATCAAAACTGGTCTGTGGCTCAAGTGGTAGAAATCAGCCTTGAACAAAAAAAACTCAGAGATAGATCAACTCCAATGGATCAAAGACCTCAAAGTAAAAGCAGGCACCCTGAAAACATTATAGGAAGGAATAGGAGAAACTTTAGGACTCCTTGACACAGGCCAAAATTTTCTTAATAAAGACCCAGAAATATAACAAATCAAAGAAAGGTTGGACAAATGGATTGCATGAAACTGCAGAGTTTCTGCATGGTAAAGGACATAGCTAGCAAAATCAATAGAAAGCCTACAGATTGGGAGAAGATCTTCACTAGCCATACAACAGACAAGAGTCTCATATCTAAAATATACTTAGAACTCAAAAAATTAAATCCACCACCAACAAATCCTCAAAGGAAAAAACTGCCCCATTAATAAGGGACTTAGGACTTAAAGAGAGACTTCTCTGAAGAGAAAACAAGAATGGCCAATAGACACATGAAGAAATGCTCAACTTCTCTAGCCATAAAAGAAATGCAAATCAAAAAAATATTGAGATTTCACCTCACCCTAGTTAGTCTAGCTATAATCAAGAAATAACAACAGATGCTGGAGGGGATGTGGCTAAAAGGGAACCCTACTGTATTGTTGGTGGGAGTGTGAACTTGTTCAACCACTTTGGAAAGCAGTATGGAGGTTCCTCAAAAGACTCCACATAGAGCTTCCCTATGACCCAGAAATCCCACTTTTGGACATTTACCCAAACAATCACAAACAAGGTTAAACTAAAGCTACTAGCACAACTGTTTATGGCAGCATCATTCACCATAACTAAGATAGGGAACCACCCAGATGCCCCTCAGTAGATGAATGCGTCAAGAAAATCTAGTATGTATATATATAAATTCTATGCCTCTCTCTCTCTATATATATATGAATTCTATGCCTCTCTCTCTCTCTATCTATATATATATATGAATTCTATGCCTCCATCAGAAAGAATGACATTGCCCTGTTTGTTAGGAAATGGAAAGACTTGGAAAAAATTATATTAAGTGAAGTAAGCCAGTCCCAAAGAAACATAGGTCCCATGGTTTCCCTTATTTGCAATAATTAGTATACATCTAGGATAATCTTACCAGACAAGCAGAAAAGGTCAAAAGCTATGTACATATGACCATATAAGATGATGCTAAGTGAAATGAACCCCAAGATAGGAACATAAGGTTTTTGCTTTGCCCTGTTTTTAATGTACTATGTGATTTTTTTGTTTCTTTTTGTTTGTTTGTTTTTTGTTTTTTTTTGTTTTTTGTTTTGGTCCGTTTGTTCGTGAGGCCTGAACTCTGGGCCTGGGCACTGTCCCTCGGCTCTTCAGTTCAAGGCTAGCGCTTTACCATTTGAGCCACAGCACCATTTCTGGTTTTTTTCTTTTTTGCTTATGTGGTGCTGAGGAATCGAACCCAGGGCCTCATGCATACAAGGCAAGTGCTCTACCACTAAGCCACCTTCCCAGCCCTTTTTTGTTTCTTTTGTATGTTCTTCCCCCATGGTATAACCCCTGTTGTCACTGTATTTGATTCCGGTGCCCTGCATCTTATAGATACATTATTTGGAGAGGAGATGAGAAATAACAAAATGCTGAAACAAGGATACAGGTTGACCCATTGTAAAAATGTAACAAGGAGATGTACAAGACACTATGTTGAAAATGAACTTTACAACATGGCGGGGAGGGGAGTTGGGGAGGTGGAGAGGGAAGGGATAGTAGGGGAAAAACAAAAGAGGGGGTAACAATGCTCAATAGGAAATGTATTTGTTACCTTACTCATGTAACTGTAATCTCTCTGTACAGTATCTTAACAATTAAAAAATTTAAAAAAAAGGTAGATATATAAAAAATGTTTTCTATAAATGAGGGATCTGAAGTATGAAGAAGTTAAAGTCAGCAGCTGAAAAGTTCCCAAGCTGGGATTTGAACCCTGGCTATGAGATGCAGGGACTATAATCATAACTGTTTCAATGACCTTCTTGCCACTTCAAAGAAAACCAAAATTGGTCTCAAAAGTAAAGTCAAACATAAAAATATACTTAAAACATTTATTATAATAAAGGTTCAAAACCCAAGCACTTAAACTGTATTTTAAGTTGGTCTTTGGGGGACTTTTCTGTTTGAGTCATCTAAAAGGAGGATGCCAGTGAACTCTCTCCTGTTTCTAGGTGAATTTTCCTAAGCTTTTGTTGATCTATGATTTAACTGTTAAAAATCAGGATGGCCATTTAACAAAACCGGCTACTCACCTGGTGTGTAGGAATGCCTCTAGGACTCTGACTGCTGCTGGAAAGCAAATACTTGAGAAATTAAATAATTTACTTGTAGGTATATAGCTAATTGGTGTCAGAGCCAGTGTTATCCAGATGCAAAACTCATGTTCTTTCTTACTGTGATAGAGACGGTGGGACATTGCCTTGAGGCTCAGGTATAGTCCTGGCTAGAATAGTAGATTTAGCAGTTATCAGTAGGGGCCAGATGCCAATGTCCGCAGCAATTATCCTAGCTACTCTGAAGGCTGAGAGAAGAAAGATCGCATTTTTAGGTCAGACCTGGCAGAAAAGTTTCAAGCTTTGTCTTGAAATAACTAGCAAAAGAACCAGAACTGGAGATATGGCTCAAGTGATAGAGCACCAGCCTAGCAAACATGAAATCCTGAGTTCAAACCCCAGCACTGCCAAAACAACAGTAACAAAAAGTTAATAGCAGGATTGAGGATTTAGCTAATTAAGCAGAGTGTGTGTTTTGCATATTTAAGTCCTGACTTTAAGCTCCAGCATCCCCTCCCCTGAAAAATTAAAAAAGAAACAGAAAAACAAGCAGTTGAAACTGGAATGGTTGCGATAGTCCAGGGAAACTGTAAGTTAAAGACTAACAAATGATGAGGGCTATTGAGAACAGTTTCTTGTCTTCGTTATTTCTCTGAATAGGCTTTTGATGCATATCAGTTATTTATACTCTTAAATATCATGTATTGTGAACTCTGGCTTGATGCTGCTCTGATGACCTGATTCTCTATATTGGAAGTGCCTCTTATTTTCTGACCTGCAAATGTTGTTTTTCCTTCCAGGTTACCTAAAACCAGATCCATGGATGACCTCCTTTCTGCCTGTGACACAAGCAGCCCCCTCACTCGAACATCCAGTGATCCTAACCTTAATAACCACTGCCAGGAGGTCAGAGTCAGCCTGGAGTCCTGGCACAACAACCCTGAGGGC
Source organism: Dipodomys spectabilis (assembly GCF_019054845.1). Taxonomy (NCBI): domain Eukaryota; kingdom Metazoa; phylum Chordata; class Mammalia; order Rodentia; family Heteromyidae; genus Dipodomys; species Dipodomys spectabilis. The sequence goes on from NW_024870681.1 coordinate 11,036,495, forward strand.
TCAGAGACAGCCTTTGTGGAACCTGGGGTAGGAGGTCCTCAGCAGAGCATAGGAGAAATGGGCCTTCCTGCTCTTCCCAGTAACCAGAAAGATTATTTGAGCAATAAACATTTCAAGGGTCACAAAAGCTGTCCTCTAAATTATAAACTGCTTAACACTGCTGTGTCCCGGGAAATGAAGAACAACACCTCTGACACTGGCATCAAAGTTCTGGAAGAAACTACAGTACCAGCTCTAGAACCTCCTGCCCAGGATGAGCTGTGTAGGACTTTCAGTGGCTTAGGGGGGTCACCTGAACATTGTCTGGAAACAGAAACTGTCAGTGCACTCTCTACAGTTGTTCCTAGCAAGTGTGATGGAACCTGTAATTTTCCTGAGTCTTCTCAGGACTCCCTTACAGGTGTCCCCCAGAAGGCACAGCTAAACTCCATGATAGATGTGCCCACCAGAGGTGTTCTGGATTACAGTCTGGGCAGCCTTTGTAGTCTACCAAATGCTCCCTGCCAAACTGCTCCAGAGCCAAGTACTGACTTCCTCAACCTAGATCCCTCAGGGTCTACAGCAAGTATCTCCCACCAAGAACAGCCCAGTTCTGTGCCAGACGTGATTGATAGGGAGGAGGACACTGGCAAGAAAGGAAATACTAAGAATGGACAGTTTTTGGAAAATCATCGCTTTGGGAAAATACCATTAGAATTGGCCCGAAAGCCAATTTCTCAGAGCCAGATCAGTGAGTTCTCTTTTCTAGGGTCCAACTGGGACAGCTTCCAAGGGATGGTGACTTCATTCCCAAGTGGGGAGACAACCCCTAGGAGGCTGCTTTCCTATGGCTGTTGCAGCAAAAGATCGAGCAGTAAGCAGGTGCGGGCCGCAGGGTCCTGCTTTGGGGGCCAGTGGGCTCAAAGAGAAGGTGTAAAGTCACCTGTCTGTTCTAGTCATTCCAATGGACACTGTACTGGACCAGGAGGAAAAAACAACCGGATGTGGTTGTCTGGTCACCCAAAGCAAGTCTCTAGCACAAAGCCTGTCCTTCTGAGCTGCCCTTCTCCAGTGCCTCCTTTCTACTTGGATGATGATGGACTCCCCTTTCCCACGGATGTGATCCAGCATAGATTACGGCAAATTGAAGCAGGGTACAAACAAGAAGTGGAGCAGCTACGGCGACAAGTGCGGGAGCTCCAGATGAGGCTGGATATCCGTCACTGCTGTGCCCCTCCAGCAGAGCCTCCTATGGATTATGAGGATGATTTTGTAAGTTGTCACCAACTACCATCCATCCATTCATTTAGTCTTCCACCCATTCAAGGGTAGCGGTTTACTGAGTACCTGTGTACCACTGGGTTAATTGCTCATGTTGCAAGGTGAAAAACAAACAACTGGAGTGATGTTCTAAGTGTTACGTCGGGGGGGAGGCATCAGTAGTTTAGGGGGCTGAAGTAGAGTAAAAGGTCAGGACAGGCCTGAAGGAAGTGCTGAAAAAAATGTGTGTTATAGCTCGGTAGACAGTGAAAGAAAACAGAAGCGTGGAGTCGATGTATGGCTTAAAGAAGGTTCGTGTATATGTACATGTGTGTATACACACTTATGCTGGGATTGTGAGGGAGAATTGGGTAGTGTGGTATGGGAGGTAATGCTGGAGAATTAGATGCTGTAAGGATCAAATGGAATACCTTTCTTGTTTCCCCTTCAGGCAATGAAATGGCCAATGAATAATATGACCCAATTTGTATTTTAAAGAAACTCTTGTAGAAACAGTGTAAAATTTTGATGAAACAATTAAGAGACCTAGTCTGGGAAGCTGGTTAGGATACTGTAGAATAATCCAGATGAGACTACCGAGGACCATTGGGGCTCTGCTGCCCTGGTCTATCAAGTTCTGGCACTGTGGTGCTGGGGAAGCCTCTAAGAGCCATCTTCTACCCCATAACTTCTTCATCCCCCATAAGAACACTTCCTTTTTTTTCTGTTAAGGCATTCCCAATTGCCTGTTACCCACTTCTTAGCTGATGAAATGGGAAGAGTTGACAACTTTTCCATACAGGGTGATGTTTTAAATAGGAGTCAGCCAACCTTTTTTAGGTTGTGTGGGCCATATGGTCTATATTATAGCAATTCAACATGACCTATACCACAAAAGCAGCCATAGGGGCTGGGAATGTGGCTTAGTGGTAGAGTCAATTCCTCAGTACCACATAAACAGAAAAAGCCAGAAGTGGCCCTGTGGCTCAAGTGGTAGAGTGCTAGCCTTGAGCAAAACAAAGAAACAAACAAACAAAAACTCAGGGACAGTGCCCAGGCACTGAATTCAAACTCCAGGACCCGCAAAAAAAAAAAAAAGGAGCAGCCATAGATGATATGTAAGGGGATGAATGTGCCTGTGTTTTATACAGCTTGATTTAGCTGTGGGCCATAGTTTGCCAACACTTGGCTTAATCTTTCCACATTATAGTATAACATTTTGGTAAGGCCATGGCTCTGAAGCCAGAATATTGTATAAATCCCAGCTTTACAGGTTGCACCTCTTAATTCTCTGTGGCTTAATTTCCTTATTTATAAAACAAGTCTATAATATACATCATAAAGCCAGGTGCTGGTAGCTCACACCTGTAATCCTAGCTACTCAGGAGGCTGAGATCTGAGGATCACGGTTCCGTGAGACTCTTATCTCCAATAAACCACTCAAAAACCAGAAGTAGCACTGTGGCTCAAGCGGTAGAGCACTCGCCTTGAGCTGAAGAGCGCAGGGACAGCGCCCAAGCCAAGTTCAAGCCCCACGACCAGCCAAAAAAATAAATTAAAAAAAAATATATATGTATGTATGTATGTATACACATCACAAGACTGTTGTAAGGAATTAAGTTCATGGATGTGATACACTTAGAACTGTTCTTGGTACTTCATAAACACTAAGTGGTGATGTTGCTGTCTTCGTCCATTCCTCAGACGTGTTTGAAGGAGTCAGATGGCAGTGATACGGAGGATTTTGGCTCTGATCACAGCGAAGACTGCCTTTCAGAAGCAAGTTGGGAACCTGTTGATAAGAAGGAAACTGAGGTATTTCTAGGCAAATATGTGTTTGAAACTTAAACAAGCCAGTGGGTTGTATTTCTGAGAGGCGTGCTGTGGCCTGAGCTCTCCCTGAGATAGGTGTCATCTTTGTAGGCACCTAGTGGCCAGTCATAAAGACCAGCCTTGTCATTTTCTCCTTATTGCAATATTACTTTTCTACTCCATTAAGGATCTGGAATTTTTCCTTGTGCCTTCTGTTAGGTGACTCGTTGGGTTCCAGACCATATGGCATCACATTGCTATAACTGTGACTGTGAATTCTGGTTGGCCAAACGAAGACATCATTGCAGGTAAGATGTGTTGTGTGATTCAGTGTGACTCAAAGTAGTACATTATATATAGAGAGGACTAAACTGCATTAATCTGAAATGGGAACATCTTTACAGGAGCTATTTTTGTTTGTACCCAGCCTTTTAAAAAATTTATTCACAGAAAGCCTTTTAAACTATCATTCACTCTCAGTACATTGGCATTTCTGATGAACTCTTTCCTCTGTGCTTTGGCAGAAATTGTGGGAATGTATTTTGTGCTGGATGCTGCCACCTGAAGCTGCCCATTCCTGATCAACAACTCTATGACCCAGTTCTTGTCTGTAACTCATGTTACGAACACATCCAAGTATCTCGTGCCAGGGAACTCATGAGCCAGCATCTGAAGAAACCCATCGCTACAGCTTCCAGTTGAATGCCAGAGGAGATGACCTGTCCAATTTTAACAGGTTTGAAGGGAGGATCTGCTTCAGGTGTAGTTTGGAAGATTCCTAGGTGTGAGGCTCATGAAATCACAGAGCTCAAAGATACCGTCTTGAGAGATCCTCCTTGGTACCATGAGGCTGGAGCAGAGGAATTTCAATTTGGCAGGAGGTCTTCTACTGGAGATACCCTCACCTTGGGGTAATGGTCCCAATCTAGACCCAGATCCTGGGTCTTAATGTTGAGTTGGTGACTCCAGCGTCTTTCTCCTGTGGGGGAGTCACAAGATGATTTCATAGATAACTGCCTGGTGCAAAGAGCCCAAACAGCAATAGAAAGGCATACGTATAACCAAACTTCAAGTGATAAGAGACCCATTTCTCCTCCACCTTGAAAAAGCAGATTATAGTATACAAGATAGGACTTCCTATCCTATTTGAGACGAACTCTATTCCGTACCTCTGTGCTCTGTGTCTGTGCATGAAGGCTCAGTCTTTAGAGGCACTCCCTCTAGTTGCATTAGTACTGTTTTTTCTGTGGGGTTTGGTTTAAAGATTGGTTTGGAGATTTCAATGTATTTTTCACTTGGCTCATTGGCCAGCATCAGTGAATATTCATTTTAGAAGGACAGTTCTAGGGAATGAGACATTTCTGGGAGCAGAGGAAAACTGTTGATGCTTACTCTTGGCAAAAATCAGTTATTTTGAGCTTCATAGGCAGTCGTCACTCTATTACATGGTGACAGCTCTTGAGGTATGCACTGTGAAGAAGGAAAAGAGAAGGGAAAAACAAAAGTTATGCTTGTGAAATATCTGCTGATTGTGCCCTACCCTTAGCGCCTGACTTTTCCTAGTTGTCCTGGTGCTAACACAGGAGCTACACCTTGATCCTCTCCTGGCATGAAAATAAAACAAAGATTTTTATTGTTCCATTGCCCACTTCCCCCATGTTGTCTTTCCCTTGGCTGCTGCCTCCTCTGGGTCACACTGCTTCTTATCCTGAACACTTGACACCTTGAGGGTAGAATCTAGCGTTTGTTTTTACCTCCTCAAATAATGCTGTTTGGTATGTGAGGGTTTCCGTAAAAATGCTGCTGTCTATTTCTGTGCACTTAACAATGGAACCCAAACAGAAGAGAATAGAGCCTTGATACCAAAATTGGGAGAGAAAATGTGTCCATTTGGACCAAACAATTTTTTTTAATTTTTTTGTTTTGACTTTTTTTTTTCATCTTAATATGTACCAGTGGCACTTAACCAAAAGATACAGTGATATAGCCATGTACTATGGTTGGGACAGATGAAGTCTCCTTGGCCTATAATGAAACTACTAGGATTTCTTATATTCATTTTTCTTTCATTCATTGATGTATAAAAAGTAAATTACGTTTAGGCCTATACTGTTTTAAAATTATGGTAGCTGTCATCCTCACTGCTACTTTTACGTTGCTCTCTAGAAAAGTCATTCCAAAATAACTAGCATCTACATTTACAACAAGAATTATTTGTCCTGACCTTTTCCTTAGTCCTACAGAGAAGCGTCTGTGCTTCTTCATACATGTCATGGATGTAACATAAAAAGTTTTGGCATATTTAGGTCAGCCTAGCAGAACTTTTTTTTTTTTTTTTTTTTTCATATAAATGAAGCTGGATAATGGAGATTTTGTGTCTGGGAAATTCCTGAGATCATGAAAAAGTAACAAATTATTTCCTGTGTCTTACCTAAAATTATTTTAAGCATTTTTCTCAATCATTTCAATTTGTTGACAGTCATGAGTGGCTTTTTAAGTTAATTGATTTTCATTGCACTTCACTCTGCCTGTTTTCAGGGAGATTGGTAACACTGAGGAGACTATATCTGCCTACTTTGGCTGTTTTGAGGGACTGTCCCAAATGAACAAACTGCATGGCCTTGGAGAGAAACTCTGGGCTCTTGGTTCAGATGTGTTCATCAAATACTCCTTTCAGAGCTGTTGTGGGTGTCAGTGACATGATGTGGCCAAAAATCCAAACTGTGCAGTTGCGTTGTGACATGCAATGTGCTGTAAAAAAAAAAAAAACTCAATACAGTTTAAATAAAATCTCTATATTAGTGCTGCTTTGTTGGCTCTTTTTATTCATTTTAATTTCTTAAGGAAACGTAGTGCTTGTTTTTTTTGGTTTCTGTTTCTTGGTCCTTCTGTTGTTTTTACCAGGAGGGAAAAGACTTTTAAGCATAGCTCTTCCCAAGAATTTCCATTCTTAAAATGAGCTCCCGGGGTATATCTGTGGTTAGTGATTGGATAGGGATTGAGTCTTACGGGTTCTAAAGAATACTGTCTTATGTGAGGTTCACTTGTCTTTAGTGTCTGAAATGTCACCAGCTGGTTGAGGGGGCACCGCAGAGTTGTACTTACCACGTTCTCTGGCTCCCTTTCTGCCAGGAGCCTCAGTTTCATCTAACCTCGTATAAGTTGGGTTGAGCAAAAACACCAGCTTGGAAGAGCAGATATCTTTAAAGATATAAAATGCTCCTACCGGAAAAGGTGGATATTTTTATTTGGAGAGACAGGTGTACGGGAAAAGACAGCTGTTCTCCGGGACGGGCTCTGTACGGCTGGATGCACACTCTGCATTCGGCTGCAGCCCATGATCCTTCCGCCCTTAGTATTCCGGGCGTGGAGAACCGAGAACCGGGGCTTCTCTCTTTGCAGGACTTAGAATTCCCCGGCGGGCGGCGCTCCTCCGTCCACGTGGGGGCGGTTTGGGGGCCGGAGCCCACCGTGCCCGGGCGGACCGACCCACCGCGGGGGGCGCAGGTCCGCGCATCCCTGCATGGGGTCCTGCTCGCGCCCCACAGGCCGCGCGGTGCAACTCGAGGCCTCATTGGCTGCGCCGAGGGCAGGCCCGAGACTCGTGCGCCAACGGTCTTCGGGTCCTGGGAGGCCGGGCACTGGCAGGAGGGGGCAGGGCGAAGCGAAGCGAAGGCCCCGGGGGATCGAGAACGGTGGGAGAGAGCCAGGCTCGGCGGGGCGAGGCCCAGGCCCGGGCGGGGCGATGGAGGAGGCGCTGCTCTCTACTCCCATCAACCCCAACAACTTCCCCGCCAAGCTGTGGCGGCTGGTGAACAGCCCCCGCTACCGCTCGATCCGCTGGGACGGCCGCGGCGAGGGGCTGCTCATCGACCAGCCGCTCTTTGAGGCCGAACTGCTCAGCCCGCCGGGGCCGGGAGCCGGAGGCGGCGGTGGTGCCGCTGCCGGAGGGGCCAGCGTCGGGGGTGCTGGCGGTGCTGGCGGTGGTGGTCTGGGGGCCACTGCGGCCGAACCCGAGCTCTTCAAAACCACCAACTTCACCAGCTTCATCCGCCAACTCAACCTATACGGCTTCCGCAAGGTGGTGCTGGGCGGGCCGGGCGCGGCGGGGCCCGGGGCCGGCGGCCCCGCGGGCGACGGGCCGCTGCACCATTTCCACAGCCCGCACTTCCGCCGCGACCAGCCGCAGCTGCTCGTGCACCTCAAGCGGCTCACCAGTGCCAACAAGGCCAAGCTGGCGGCCGGCCTGGAGGTGCCCTGCCGCCCGCCCAACCGCTTCCAGCGGCTCCTCATCACGTCCGCCTCCGCCTCGGCCTCTGCCTCGGCCTCCACCTCCCCACTGCAGCACCAGGACCCACCGCTGCCACCCGCAGGGTCCCGGCCCGAGCCGCACGGTGAGTCCCTAGTTCGAGCCCTGGCCCCTCCACCTGGGCGTATGCCTCCATTCCCCCCCCCCCCCCCCCAACATGGAGCAACCGCCGTTGCACAGCGCATTGCCCCCTCATGCTCACCTTGGAGGCTCCCTGGGACTGTAGGTTCCATTACCTCCTTTCAATCTCACCAGCACCCCAGGGCCCGCCAAGGTTGAAACCCCAAGTCGTTTACCTACTTCCAAACCTCTGGAACCATTTTCATTCCCAACAGCCAGCTCCTCCACTGTGAACATCTAGAATAGGAGCTGCTGGGTTGGAGCACTGGGTTGCAAAGAGACCCCGAAGGTCCGCCATTGCTCTAGGAGGAAATCAGAAGTAGTCACTGCACTGGTTAAGGCAGGAAGCAGCATAGACACAGTCAAAATTTAAAACATTAAACCAACCAGGGGAAAGTGCAAAAGGTACTTGGAATGGAAGTTAGTCTTTGAAGAGACATTCCACTCTCCACCTGTTGATACATGTAAGAAATCTTGGAAAGAAGTGTCAGGACAACAATGTAAGGTTCCAAGTCACGTGCATAAAGGTAGATGTTAGGGTGCACCCATAATTACAGATGGTTTGCAAGATCCTGTTCCTAAGTAGAATAGATTGGTTGAACATTGCCTTTGTTCACCATCATTGGATGGTGACTTGAGGTGTTACAGACAACTATAAGGCCAACTGGTTTTCTTTATAGCAAGTTTTTTGTGAAAAAGAATTTCTGAAAGCAAACACAGTCTTTCTGTCTTCAACTTTTCAGCATTGAAAGAAAAGCTATCTGCATTTTCTGAAGTTCAGAAACCCTTGATGATGGTGATCTATTTTATAGTCTTGATTTTTTTTTAATGCTTTTTTTCCTTCTGGGAAAGTGACTAGGGCAATATAACACTACTCTGTTTAAAGAGTTTGTGATATGAAGCAGTATACCAAGGGAAGCAGCAGAATATAATAAAATTCAAATTCATGTTCCACCTTCAACTAGGAGAGTAATAAAAATATTTTCAGCATGTTAACATGAATTTAGCATAAAAAAGTCTGAGCTATTTTTGCGTTATGAAAATAATTACACATAAACAACACAATGCTCCATTTAACCTAGGTGGGGTACTCAGGCAGTACTTTGCCCATTGGAATTTAGACAATTCTATGTCTCTGGAGTTTAGAAGATAAGGAACTAGGTTAGAGTTCTAGAAACAAGTTGGGAAATAGCAGTGGTATAGGAATGTTCTAAAGGAATTCTAAAGGAATATTAAGCTACTTGCATGTGATGACCATTGATTTTGATGGGAAATTACTTGAGGAAAAGCAGTAGAGACAATTCCATGATACATATTTGACAAAAGCTCTACACAGATATGTCTTAAAATTTTTTTTAATCACAGGCTGTTTTTTTTTTTCAGGTTGTTTATCTAGTGGGCAGAGGGAGAAAAAATGGGTTAATACTTCAAAGGAACATAGGTAGAAACCAACTCTTGCTCACTTTTCTCTTTGATCTTCTTCTTTCTTTCTTTCTTTTTTTTTTTTTTTTTTTTTTTGCCAGTTGTGGGGCCTGAACGCTGTCCCTCAGCTCTTCAGCTCAAGGATAGCACTCTACCACTTGAGCTACAGTGCCACTTTTGGCTTTTTCTGCTTATGTGGTGCTGGGGAATCGAACTTAGGGCCTCATGCATGCAAGGCAAGCACTCTACCACTGAGCCACCTTCCCAGCCCATGATCATTTTCTTTTACCTATCTTAAACACAGTTGTAGTCTAGTTCAGTTGAGGCTGAGGTTGTGGTCCCAGTGGCAGAGTGCCTGCCCAGAGTACAAGGCCCCAAGTTTAAACCTCACTGCTACCATTAAAAAAAAAAAATCACTACAAGTTCAGTAGAATTAAAACAGAAGCTATCTAGAATCTGATTTTATTTATTTATAGTTGAGTTGCTCAGCATTTTAAAGATTATTTGTTGAAAAATTGTAAATTCATTCTTGTAAGTACATACGTTAGTCCATATGTGTATGTATACTTACCTAGGTTATTGTCATTTTCATGCATTTCCTATTTCTACCTGTTGATATGTACAAAAGGATGTTAGGTGTGGATTATCTATACCATAGGCTTGCTTCCCTGCGCAATTGGGTTTCTGTCTTAGGAGGAATGTAATTCTGTTGTAGATTCAAAATACTGGTACAGCTTTGTTTTGCTCCTAATGTATCTTCGAAGTCCTTAGCTCTTTTTTGTTCTTTTCCTTTTTTTGTTGTTTGTTTGTCTGTCATGGGGCTTTAACTCTGGACCTGGGCTCTGTCCCTGAGCTCTTCAGCTCAAGGCTAGCACTTTACCACTTAAGCCACAGTGCCACTTCTGGTTTTCTGGTGGTTAATTGGAGATAAGAGTATCACGGACTTTCCTGCCTGGGCTGGCTTTGAACCATTATCCTCAGATCCCAGCCTCCTGAGTAGCTAGGATTCCAGGCCACTGGCACTGGGCTAGGATCTTGTTTTTTTATTTAGCTGTCACTTGAAAAGAAATGTGAAAAATCCCTTTTCCCCCTTTTTGTTTCTTTTTATTCTTTTGCTTTTAGGGCAATTTAGTTTACAGTATTTGTTAAAATATTCTAAACTAAGTAGCAAATTTGGGAAGTGGTTAATATCTCTTTGCTTGGACACAAGTTTCAACAGGCAATTTTGAGATTCTTTCCTGGCAATTCATTAGTGTCCATAGAAAGAATACAATGTTTAAAAAGCACAAATCCATCTTGCCCAACATTTTCAGAATTCATTCTTTCTTTTTTTTTCTGTTCAGTTATAGGACTATGAACTCTGGGCCTGGGCGTTGTTTGTTCCTCAGCTCTTCAGCTCAAGGCGAGTGCTCTACCACTTGAGCCACAGTGCCACTTCCTGTTTTCCGCTGGTTAATTCAGATGAGTCTCATGGACTTTCCTGCCAGATCTGGCTTTGAACTGTGATCCTCAGATCTCAGCCTCCTAAGTAACTAGGATTATAGGCCTGAGCCACTGGCACCTGGCTTTTCCAGAATTTTTGAATCATTCTTTGCCAAATATTTTAATGATGTTCTGAAGATTTTAAGGTGAAGCTCTGTAAAATTGCTCAGAATAGAGCCTTACAAGCTAATCCTTAACAGAAGAGCTTTATTTACTCAGAAATTTAGGTAACTCAGAAACAGTGAAAAGTAACAATTCAGTTTCCTTTTTCTTTTTCCTTTTTGGCAGGTTGTAGGTTGAACTTGGAGACTGTGAAAATTAACCATTTCTTCTTTTCCTTTAACCTTTCCTTTCCTTCCTGTCCTTTTGCAAGTCCTGGGGCTTGAACTCAGGGCCTGGGCACTATCCCTAAGCTTTTTTTACTCAAGGATAACAATCTACCACTTGAGCCACAGTTCCATTTCTGGCTTTTTAGTGGTTAATTGGAGATAAGAATCTCATGGAGGGCTGGAAAGGTGGCTCAGTGGTAGAGCACTTGCCTTACATGCATGAGGCCCTGGGTTCGATTCCTCAGTACCACATAAGCAAAAAGAAAAAAAACCGGAAGTGGTTCTGTGGCTCAAGTGGTAGAGCACTAGCCTTGAACTCAAGGCTAGTGCTCTACCACTTGAGCTAAAGAGAAGAGCTGAGGGACAGCGCCCAGGCCCAGAGTTCAGTCCCCATGACCGGACCCAAAAAAAAAAAAGAATCTCATAGACTTTCCTGCCTGGCTATCTTTGAACCCTGGTTCTCAAATCTGAGCCTCTTGAGTAGTCAGCTAAGGTTACAGATAAGAGCTATCAGTGGCACCTGGCTATGAAAAGCAACACTTTCTTTAGGAAAACAAAGCATGTCAGTAGTAAGTTAATAGTGTATGTACATATAAAATTGCTAGTCAAATAGTGTGGTGTAATCTGTTTTTTTGTACTTTAATGGAAAAGTTATTTTAAGAGGTTTGTCATTTACATACATTCAGTCTTTTGAACTAGGCATTGTTGTTCCACATTCAAATAGAGTCCTTGATTTCTACTGCTTCAGAATTTGTGTTGTGTGCATGTGTTTGTTTATTCTTGGCATCAATACTTTATTCCTTAAGGAAACTAAACACTGTAGAAATAGTGAGATGTGTAATAGGTTAAATGGTTTATAATCTAAATATTTGGGAATACAGGGACATGAGGGATTTTTTTTTTTTTTTTTGCCAGTCGTGGGGCCTGAACTCTGGGCCTGGGCACTGTCCCTCAGTTCTTCAGTTCAAGGCTAGTGCTCTACCACTTGAGCCACAGCCCACTTCTGGCTTTTTCTGCTTAGGTGGTGCTGAGGAATTGATCCCAGGGCCTCATGCATGCAAGGCCCTACCACTGAGCCACCTTCCCAGCCCCAAACATAAAAGATCTTTTAACATTTTGTTTAGCACTTGGATAACGTGATTGGTTTTCCGTGTTTTCAGGTTAATAAAGGAGTTCATGAATCACATTTAATATACAAACCTCTTCTTAGGAATAACTTCCTCTATGTTTAAAAATCATAATCTGTAAAGTAAATCATTTTGAGGCATATATGTTCTTCCTTTTCTCAGTCAACACTAATGCTTTTTGTCTCTTGTTTTTTCTTTTTACCTTGATATATTAGGGAAAACAAATACTTGTATTGGAATCTTTGATGAGCCTGGATCTTTGGGTTTAAACCAGTTGTCCTATGATTCAGATCAAACCAGCTCATTTATAATGGGAAAGGATACTACTAGCAGTGCTCTAAAGAGGAGGGGGGAAAAGGCCAGGATTTCATTCTTGTTCAACTTGCTTGCTCACCTGGTACCCTGCCATTTGAGTTATACTACTAGCCTGGGTTTTTGCTGGTAATTTTGGAGATTGAATCTGACGCTTTTCTGCCTGGGCTGGCTTTAAAGCTCGATCCTCTAGATCCTGAGTAGCTAGGATTATAGGCATGAGCCACTAAATTCCTAGCTTTAAAAATAAGTAAGTACGGGGGCTGGGAATGTGGCTTAGTGGTAGATTGCTTACCTAGCATGCATGAAGACGTGGGTTCAATTCCTTAGTACCACATAAACAAAAAAGCCAGAAGTGGCCCTATGGCTCAAGTCATAGAGTGCTAGCCTTGAGCAAAAGAAGTTCAGGGATAGTACCCAGGCTCTGAGTTCAAGCCACAGGACTGGCACAAAAGCCATTACATTCCTTTTTGTTTCATGTTCTAATTATTTGTTCTACACATTTCTTTTTTGTGATTGGTAGAATACCATTTTCCTATTTGCTTGCTTGTTTTGGGGTCTTCTTGTGTGTTAATATTGGAGCTTGAACTCAGGGCCTGGGTGATGATATCCTTTACATTTTTTTTCTACTCAAGGCTTGTACTCTACCACTTGAGCCACACACTTCCATTTCTAGCTTTTTCTGATGGTTAATTAGAGATAAGAGTCTCAGGGACTTTTCTGCCCAGGCTGACTTCAAACCTGAATCCTCAGATCTCAACCTTTTGAGTAGCTATTATTACAGGCATGAGCACTTAGCTTCCTACTTGTTATTAAAATTCTTAAATGGTTTGGAAAAAAATCAGTAGAAAACCTGTAGAAAATAGCTCATATATTGGAAAAATCTGTTAGTCAATCGAGATAAAAGGTAAGATGGATTGGACGCTGGTGGCTCATGCTTGTAATCCTAACTACTCAGGAGGCTGAGATCTGAGGATCCATAGTTCCAAGCCAACTGGGGCAGTAAAGTCTACTCCAAAACCAAAATAGAGCTGTGGCTCAAAGTGAGAGTACTAGCCTTGAGCAAAAAAGCTCTGGGTCAGTGCCCAGGCCCTGAGTTCAAACCCCAGCACCAAAAAAGAAAAAAAAAAATTAAAATGGCTGACTCACATATAACAGTTTTTTACACTAAATATTTGATTCAATCTCTGATTTAATTTTAGAGTTTGGGCATCTTATCTCTTATAATATACTGAAAACCAAACAAAAATTTGACTTTTTTCAGCAAAGTATGTGTGTTCTTATATTCTGTATTCTGAACTTGTTTGTGCCACAGCTACATTTCTGTTGTGTTCAAAATAGCTGAGGGCTGGGAAGGTGGCTCAGTGGTAGAGCGCTTGCCTTGCATGCCTGAGGCCCTGGGTTCAATTCCCCACCACCACATAAGCAAAAAATAAAAAGCCGGAAGGGGCACTATGGCTCAAGTGGTAGAGCACTAGCCTTGAGCTGAAGAGCTGAGGGATAGCACCCAGGCCCAGAGTTCAGGCCCCACGATGGACCCCCCCCCCCCCAAAAAAAATAGCTGATAGCTTAACAGTAGGATATTTTTTGACCTTTGGTTTACTGTGGTTTTGTGTGTCTGATAGTATAATGTAAAGGTAGTAAATGTGCTCTTTCTCTTTTATGCAGGACCAGTGGCCGTAGGACAATTTCACCGGTCATTCCGGCGAGATAGTTTGTCTCCTTATTCCTACGTATCAACTTCATCCCACAACCACAGCACTTTCCCTCTGAAAGGTTTAGACCGGACCCCAATTCCTCCTAGAACATGGCAGAACTCCCTTGGAATGCACCCTGGACAAGTGGAGACGTCTCCTAGTTTTTCAGATAAAGGGGTTCCATTTCCTGTACTGCAGAGATTTCCAACTGAGGTTACCTATACATTGCAACCTAATGCCACATCTGTGCATGTTCAACAAGGTACTCAAACAATGGTCAGCTCCTCCCAAAAGTATGGTAACTACACACCATCAGCACAGTACTCCCAAGCCTACTATCCAACAGGTATGAGAAATTCAAGTTCAGTGGCTTCTGTTAAGATAGTTTATAATGTCACTTTTATTTTTAATTGCATTTTGATCTCTGTGTACTGAAAAGACAAACAGTAGGAATATGTACCTAAGAAATATAGGACATATTTAAGCAATCCATAAAATTTTCTTGTGTCCTCCGAGATTTGAAAATCCTCTTGGTACATGAAGGTATATATATTTTTAGTGAAATGAAACTTTTGTATCCTCAAAATGTATTCTAGTTTTGAAATTAAGATTTTAGTACCTTGGAACCTTGCTTTAACTGCCTTTGTGTAGTTCTTATTTCAATTTATTTATTTATTTTTGTCAGCGTGGGGCTTGCTCAAGGCAAGCATTCTACTGCTTGAGCCACGGCACCACTTCGGGTTTTCTAGTGGTTTATTGGAGATAAGAGTCTCACGGACTTTCCTGCTGGCTTTGAACTGCGATCCTCAGATCTCAGCCTCCTGAGTAGCTAAAATTATAGGCATGAGCCACTGGTGCCCGGCTCCATTTATTTTTTAAAATATTATTTTTAGGGGTTGAGGACATAGCTTACTAGTAAAGTACTTGTCTATCATTGTAAGACCTATCACTGAAAAAAATATATATAATGCACATTTTTTATATAATACTATAATTTATTTATTTTTTTTTTTGTCGGTTGTGGGGCTTGAACTCTGGGCCTGGGCGCTGTCCCTCATCTCTTCAGCTCAAGGCCAGCGCTCTACCATTTGAGTTACAGCACCACTTCCGGTTTTTTGGTGGTTTATTGGAGATAGGAGTCTCACGGTCTTTCCTGCCCGGGCTGGCTTTGAACCGCGATCCTCAGATCTCAGCCTCCTGAGTAGCTAGGATTACAGGCGTGAGTCACTAGCACCCGGCTAATACTATAATTTTATTACCTCATAATGAAATCATTTTGGTATCTCAGAAATGAAGATAAATAGCAAAGCATACTCTCTGAACATTTTTTGTTGTTGTTGGTTGTGAGGCTTGAACCCTGGACCTGGACACTATCCTTGAGCTCTTCATCTCAAAGCAAGCACTCTACCATTTGAGGCACAGTGCCACTTCCAGTTTTCTGGTAGTTAATTGGAGATAGAGTCTCATGGAGGGGCTGGGAAGGTGGCTTAGTGGTAGAGTGCATGCCTGATGCCCTGGGTTCGATTCCTCAGCACCACATAAGCAGAAAAGGCCAGAAGTAGTGCTGTGGCTCAAGTGGTAGAGCACTCACCTTGAGCTGAAGAGCTCAGGGACAGCACCCAGGCCCAGAGTTCAGGCCCCATGACTGACCAAAAGAAAGAGAGAGAGAGAGAGAGTGTCTCATGGATTTTCCTTGCCCAGACTGGCTTTGAACCACTATACTCAGATCTTGGCCTACGGAGTGACTGGGATTATAGTTGTGAGCCACTGGCGTCTGGCTCTCTTTGACCTTTTTTTCTAAAACGTCGTGAATAGTGGAGCTCTACATTGTTCATTTCAGCCAACTAAGAATCAGGGAATAACAGACAGGAGAAACTGACAATGGTGACTGAGACCTGGAGCTCAACCAAGAGTATTGAGGCCATGCTGGTGGATGCCAGCCATTGATTGGGATCTTTCTGCTAGTGATCATCTGTTTTACTTGTTGGGGAAGAAATTGTGTTTTTTAAAATAGCCTTTTGGGGGCTGGGAAGGTGGCTCAGTGGTAGAGCGCTTGCCTTGCATGCTCAAGGCCCTGGGTTCGATTCCTCAGCACCACATAAGCAAAAAGAAAAAAGCTGGAAGTGGCGCTGTGGCTCAAGTGGTAGAGCACTAGCCTTGAGCTGAAGAGCTGAGGGACAGTGCCCAGGCCCAGAGTTCAGGCCCCACGACCGGACCAAAAAGAAAAAAAATAAAAATAAAATAGCCTTTTGCAAGATAATAGTCTTGCATTCAAATTATTTTCTATTTTTCTGAAACAGTGTAGTAGTATGCTTTTCCCAGAATGAGGAAATAGGATGATAGAAACAAGGGATAAAACTTTCAGAAAAGAGCTGGGGCGCCGGTGGCTCACGCCTGTAATCCTAGCTACTCAGGAGGCTGAGATCTGAGGATTGTGGTTCAAAGCCAGCCCGGGCAGGGAAGACCGTGAGACTCTCCTATCTCCAATAAACCACTAGAAAACCGGAAGTGGCGCTGTAGCTCAAGTGGTAGAGCGCTTGCCTTAAGTTGAAGAGCTGAGGGACAGCGCCCAGGCCCAGAATTCAAGCCCCATGACTGACAAAAAAAATAAATAAATAACTTTCAGAAAAGACTAGAGAGAACAAAGCCCTGTGAATTAAGAATCTGGGAGAATTCATTTTCTCAGTTATATAGGTTTAGAAGCAATCTTTAAGAGGTATTTTTCGGGGCTGGGAAGGTGGCTCAGTGGTAGAGTGCTTGCCTTGCATGCCTGAGGCCCTGGGTTCGATTCCTCAGCACCACATAAGAAAAAAGAAAAAAGCCAGAAGTGGTGCTGTGGCTCAAGTGGTAGAGTGCTAGCCTTGAGCTGAAGAGCTGAGGGACAGCGCCCAGACCCAGAGTTCAGGCCCCATGACTGGACCTAAAAAAAAAAAAAAAAAGAGGTATTTTTGTTAGATCATCTCTTCCAGGGCTGATTAAACAAAATAAGTGAAAGGAATACACGTTAGAAATTAGCTGGGTGCCATGACTGTAGTCCTAGCTGCTCAAGAGGCTGAGAGCTGAGGATCATGGTTCAAAGCCAGCCAGGGCAGAAAAGTCTGTGAGACTCTTATCTCCAATAAACAACCAGAAAAACCAGAAGTGCTGCTGTGGCTCAAGTGGTAGAGCGCTTGCCTTGAGCTGAAGAGCTGAGGGACAGTGCCCAGGCCCAGAGTTCAAGCTCCACGACCGACAGACAGACGGACGCACACACACACATACACACACACACACACACACATACACACACACACACACACACACATACATACACACACACATACACACGCACGTGCCAGCCTAGCAGAAAAGTCTGTGAGATTCTGATCTCCAGTTAACCATCAAAAAACTAGGAAGTAGAGATACAGCGCAAGTGGTAGAGTGCCAGCCTTGAGTGAAAAAAAGCTGAGGACAGGGCCTGAGTTCAAGCATTAGTACCAGCATTAAAAAAAAAAAAAAGAGGCTAGGGCTATAGTTTGTAAAGCACTTGCCAGTGTGTACTACTTTTGGTACTCGTTTCCAGTCCTAGCACTAAAGAGAAAAAAGAGTACACAAGTAATACTGTTGATTTTGTAGTACATAGCACATATAAAATAGAATCTTGTAGTATTTGAGTCTTATTTTTGTAAGGTCCACTCCTGGATAGCGAATTAGACTCCACCCTCCTCGTAGCAAAGTCTCCACCCAGTACCTGCGTTACCTAGGCAACTGGCACACCTGGAAGAGGTCACATCTGAATTTGATGTGGCCACATTTTCTCTGCCCATACCCTAGATAAGGCCTAGCCCAGGCCCAGAAGCCCTCTTTTCTAACTCTTTCCCAGCTCTTTCCCAGCTCTCTCTTCTCTTTCCCAGCTCTCTCTCTTTCCCAGCTCTTTCCCACCTCTCTTTCCCACCTCTCTTTCCCAGCTCTTTCCCAGCTCTCTCTTCTCCTTTCTAGCTCTTTCTCAGCTCTTTCCCAGGTCGTTCCCAGCTGCGTGGAGGGCCAACGTGGCCTGGTGCCAGCCACAACGATGAATAAACCTACCCCTTACCTGAATACCACGTGCGTGGTGTTCTTACTCTGCTATCTCTTTTTAAAAACCTAACAATTTTGTCAGTTATTGAAAAGGATAATTGGATTGACTTTTTTTTTTTTTCGTTCGTGGGGCTTGAACTCTGGTCTTGGGCACTGTCCCTGGGCTCTTCAGCTCAAGGTGAGTGCTCTACCGCTTGAGCCACAGCGCCACTTCCTGACTAGTTTGTTTTTATGGTAGGCAGACAGTACTGAGGTTTGTACTCAGGCCCTCATGCTTGCTAGGCAAGTAATCTGCTGAGTCACACCTTTAGCCCTTTATTACATTGGTATGTATATATGTATTATTTTTGTAATACTGGGGTTTGAGCTTAGAACCTCACAACATATTTGGCTGGTGTTCTACCACTTGAGCTATGCCTCCAACCCTGGGTTTTTGCTGGTTATTTTGGAGACAAAGTCTCATGGACTTTCTGCCCTGGCTAGCTTCAAACTTTGATCCTCCAGATCTTAGCCTCATGAGTAACTAGGATTACAGACATGAGCCACAGATAGCCAGCTTGAACTGGTTTATCTGCTCTGGAAAAGAAATTGCCATATATATCATAGACATGCTTTATTCTTTCAGATTAAAGTGAAGAAAATACACTGTTGAGCAATTTAACCAATATTTAATGAGTACCTGTTTATGAACAGCATTACAAAGGACTTTCTTGAATATAAATAGGATATTGCTGTAAGAGGCAAGATAACCATCATTCTCAAACTCATCTAAATAAATCATAACAAAAGACTAATTTTGGAGTAGTTATCTTTCAGTCCATTCAGAATGAACTATGTTACCTGAGGTCTGGTTGAAATGTTAATAGAAAATGATACTCAACTACATAAAATTGTGTTAAAAATAAATGAAACCCCAAATATATTATCCACAATCTTTAAATTTTTTCCATTATTTCATGAATTACTGATTTTTTTTTGTCTTATTCCAGTCAGGGAGTTTAAACTCAGGAGAGCTGGGCGCTGTTTCTAAGCTTTTTTGCTTAAGGTTGACACTCTGCTGCTGGGTTACAGCTCCACTTTTGACTTTTTACTGGCTAATTGGGAGATAAGTCTCATGGGCTTTTCTGTCGGGGCTGGCTTTGAACTGCAGCCCTCATGTCTCAGCCTTCTAAGTAGCTAGGATTACAGGTATAAGCTACAAGCACTTGGCTGCTTCCTCTCTTTCTTCTTTCTTCTTCTTTTTTGTTTAGCCAGGATTTATTTTATTATAACAAGGCTAACTTAGGGAGAAAATAGAAAAGAAAGAAGTAGAGGTATGGCTCAAGTGGTAGAGCAAAAAGCCAAGATCATAAGTCCCTGAGTTCAAGCTCCACTACCAAAGGGAAAGGATGGGGGAGGAGGAGAGGAGAGGGAAAGAGAGGGTGAGGAAGAAAGAAAGAGATCTTTCCTGCTCCTCACACAGAAAATATGAGTTAAAGACTCAAGATGGTGGCTCTTGTCTGTATCTTTTGTCCTTTCCCAGCTGGGCAAATACTGTCTAGCCATCTCCTAAGCTCTAATAATGGTTCTGGGTAGTGTAATATGAGTGAAGACCCACCAAAACATGGGTAACCTTCCAAGACTTGTGGCCTGAGTTCTTTCCTTCTGTCTCTCTACCCATCAAGAAAGAGTTCCCAGATTTTTACCATTTCAAAGTTAAGGGCCGATTAAGACAGTGCTCCTAAATCTCCTAATCTTGTAATTTTATACTGAAAGGAAGTTTGGTAGGAGGGGAGCTTATCTGATTTTTCAGTTTACTTCCTAGTTTGAACTGAGTCTGGCCCTTTTTGATATGTAATAAAATAATATAATTTTGATACCTCCTCATCTATCCTGCCTCATTTTACCTAAATGATTTTGATCCCTTTTAAATTTAAACAGAGGGCTGGGAAGGTAGCTCAGTGGTAGAGCGCTTGCCTTGCATGCATGAGGCCTTGGATTCGATTCCCCAGCACCACATAAGCAAAAAAAGAAAAAAAGCCGGAAGTGGCACTGTGACTCAAGTGGTAGAGTGCTAGCCTTGAGCTGAAGAGTTGAGGGACACAGCCCAGGCCCAGAGTTCAGGCCCCACGACCGGACCCAAAAATGATTAAATGAATAAATAAATAAATTTAAACAGAGTGCAAAGAAGTGATGGTCTGTCTTCTGTAGCTGCTTTCTGCTGTGAGTGGACTGTTGGCTCTACCTGGAAAAATAAAATTTTAATTTGTGTGTGTGTGTGCGTGTGTGTGTGTGTCTGTGTCTGTGTGTGTGTGTCTGTGTCTGTGTACGTGTGTGTGTGTGTGTTGGTCCTGGGGCTTGAACTCAGGACTGTCTCTGAGCTTTTTAGCTTAAGGCTAGCACTCTACCACTGGAGCCAGAGCTCCATTTTTGCCTTTTTTTTTGGTAGTTTATTGGAGACAAGAATGTCAAGGACTTTTCTTGCCTTGGCTGGCTTCAACTGTGATCCTCAAATCTCAGCTTCCTGAGTGTCCAGGATTACAGGTGTGAGCCACTGGCTAAGAAAGGTAACATTTTAAGGAAAACAAAGTGAGTAGCATCCCTTATTCTCATATTTAAAAATAATATTACATAGCAACCACTATGACTAGGCACTTAGAATAGGACTTTTCAAATATTTATTCCTTTAATCCTTACAATAAACTTATCAGATAGGTAGTATAGTTATTCTCATTTTATAGATTTTTTTTTTTTGGCCAGTCCTGGGGACTTGAACTCAGGGCCTGGGCACTGTCCAAGAGCTCAAGGCTAACACTTGAGCCACAGCGTCACTTCCAGCCATTTTTGTGTATGTGGTACTGAGGAATCAAACCCAGGGCTTCATGCATGCTAGGCAAGCACTGTACCACTAAGCCACATTCCCAGCCCCTTACAGACCATTTTTATGGATGAGGGAGACCAAGGCACAGCTAGTAAGTGGTAAGTGGCTGGCTGGGATGCCTAGGCAATCTGATTAAAGAGTGCATCCTTTGGCCACTGTTCTCTGCTATCTTATTTGCCTCTCATAAAGGCATCTTTGGGCTTTTTCACCGCGCGCACGCGTGCCTGCGTGCGTGCGTGCGTGCGTGTGTGTGTGTGTGCGTGTGTGTGTGTGTGTGTGTGTGTGTGTGTGTGTGTGTGTAGGGCTTGAACTCAGGTACTAGATGTTATCCTTTAGCTTTTTCAGCTCAAGGCTAGTGTTCTACCACTTGAGCCACACCTCCCTTTTGAGCTTCTTTGGTGGTTAATTGAAGATAGGAGTTTTATAAACTGCTGGTTTGGAATCACTATCCTCATTCCTTCACCTCCTGAGTAGCTAGGCATGAGCAACTAAGGTTACCCCCCTCCATACATGCACTGCTTTCATTGCTTTGCTTCTCCTCCTCTCCTCCCCCCCCTCCTCTCCTCCCCCCCCTCCCCCCCCCCCCCCTCCTCTCCTCTCCTTTCCTTCCTTCCACCCTTCCTTCCTTTGGCTGGTCCTTGAACTTAAATTCAGGGCCCAAGCTCTGTCTTTGAGCTTCTTTTGCTCAAGACTAGTGCTCTACCACTTGAGCTACAGCTTCACTCTGGCTTTTTTTTTGGGAAGTGGTTAATTGGAGATAAGAGTCTCAGGGACTTTCCTTCCCTGGGCTGGCTTCAAACCATGATCATCAGATCTCACCCTCCTGAGTAGCTAGGATTACAGGTGTGTGCCACTGGCACCTGCTCCCTCCCTCCCCCCCTCTTTCTTTCTTTCTTTTCTTTCCTTCCTTCCTTTCTTTCTCTCTCTCTCTCTCTCTTTCTTTCTTTCTTTTCTTTCTTGCTGTTGTGGGGCTTAAACTCTGAGTTTAGGCGCTGTCCCTGAGCTCTTCAGCTCAAGGCAAGTGTTCTACCACTTGAGCCACAGTGCCACTTCTGGTTTTCTGGTGGTTAATTGGAGATAAGAGTCTCACGGACTTTCCTGCCCAGGCTGGCTTTGAATGGCAGTCCTCAGCTCTCAGTCTCCTGAGTAGCTAGGATTACAGACATGAACCACAGGTTTATTTTTTCTTTTACGGGAATCTTCTGGTACATGTCTATCCCACAGTTAATTGTCTCTAGTTAGGGTATATAGATACTGATGGAAAAATCTACACTTGTATGCTACTTGTGGCATAGGGACTGTTCTAGGTTATTGTCTCATTCTATACAAACATAAAAAAATATACTTCAACTGCTATAGCTGGAGACTTGGTTTGGAGATCTGGGGGTTGGGGGGGGAGGGGGAGGGCAGGGGATGCTGCCTCTGATTAATTTCTGCATTCCCCACACTCAGCATAGTGCTTAGTTATAATAGGACCGTAATAAATAATATATTGACTGGAATGAACTAGTTCTAGTCCCATCTTGGTGGTTAATCATCACTTGTGACCTTCAGTGGATCTATGAAGTGACCATAATAGTCTGAGTCAGGAATGAAATGACTTAATGCATATGAATAGATTTTATAAAATTTGAAAGTTGAGTGCTGGTGGCTCACACCTGCAACTAGCTACTCAGGAGGCTGAGATCTGAGGATTGCAATTCAGAGCCAGCCTGGGCAGGAAAGACTATGAGACTCTTATCTCTAACCACCAGAAAATTAGAAGTGGTGCTGTGGCTCAAGGTAATACAGTAAAAAAGCTCAGGAACACACACACACACACACACACACACACACTCAAGGTAATACAGTAAAAAAGCTCAGGAACACACACACACACACACACACACACACTCAAGGTAATACAGTAAAAAAGCTCAGGAACACACACACACACACACACACTCAAGGTAATACAGTAAAAAAGCTCAGGAACACACACACACACACACACACACACACACACACTCAAGGTAATACAGTAAAAAAGCTCAGGAACACACACACACACACACACACACACACACACACACACACACACACACACACACACACACACACACACACACACACACACACACACACACACACACACACACACACACCTAAAACAATAAAAAATCCAAACCAGGTGCCAGTGGCTCACACCTGTAACTCTGGCTACTCAGGAGGCTGAGATCTGAGGATTGCGGTTCAAAGCCAGCCTGGGCAGGAAAGTCCATGAGACTTATCTCCAATAAGCCACTCAAAACATAAAACAAACAAAAAATGGAAGTGGCAGTGTGGCTTAAGTGGTAGAGCGCTAGCCTTGAGCTGAAGAGCTGAGGGACAGTGCCTAGGCCTAGACTTCAGGTCGACCAAAAAAAAAAAAATCCAACACAACCAACTATGATAATAGCTGAATAACACAGTATATTGTATGGATTGTTTACCCTCATGATCCAGTGGTTAACAGAAGCTGTAGTTCATAGCCAGTATTTCAAGAGAAGGTATCATATGTTAGTAGCTTAGGAAAAGATTAAAATTTGAAGTCTGTTTTTTTGTTTTGTTTTTGTCATTTGTGGGGCTTGAACTCTGGGCCTGGGTGCTGTCCCTCAGCTCTTCAGCTCAGGGCTAGCGCTCTAACGCTTAAGCCACAGCGCTTCTGACTTTTTCCGTTTATGTGGTGTTGAGGAATTGAACCCAGGGGGCTGGGAAGGTGGCTCAGTGGTAGAGCGCTTGCCTTGCATGCATGAGACCCTGAGTTCGATTCCTCAGCACCACATAAGCAGGGAAAAAAAAGCCGGAAGTGGTGCTGTGGCTCAAGTGGTAGAGCGTTAGCCTTGAGCTGAAGAGCTGAGGGACAGCACCCAGGCCCAGAGTTCAGGCCCACGACCGGACCCCAAAAAAAAAAAAAAAAATTGAACCCAGGGCCTTATGCATGGGAGACAAGCACCCTACCACCGAGCCACCTTCCCAGCCCTGAAGTCTGATTTTTTAATGACTACATAGCACTTTTGCACCATTGTAAAGTCAAAAAAATCTTAAGTTGAACCACCACAATAATAAACTGTAATACCTAGAAGACCTTTTCTTATCTTACCATATTTAAGATGCTGAAATTCTAGTTGCTATAGTAACTTACTCTGAAATTAAATTTACTATTTACTATTTCTTACGAGCATTTATATATATAAATTGGATATTTTCTTACTACTGATGCTATAGTAACCTAGAATAGATTCATATCAGAAACATTTTAGTTGTATATTTGAATTATTTCTGTGGAATAAAGTCTACGAAGTTATTCGCCTCACTTATAGTGAAAGAAATAATTTTCAGTAATTTTGGATTTTTTTATTAGAAAAGCTTTAAATGCAGTCCATTTTTGTATCTGAAATGGATTCTTGTTCATTATTTATACTTTTTTGTTCTATATGCAGTTTAATACCTTAGTGAATATAGCCTTCAAGAGGATACTAAAAGATCTTTATACAATGAGGGTGTCTTAGGACATAATGATAGACTCTGTTTTATAAATATTAGTGTTTTCATAATTAATAGTTTTATTTTAATAAGCACATGGTTGTATTTCTACCTCTAGGTTTTCCTATTCAGTACAACTACTAGTATCTTACATTGTTCTATTTTATTGACTCTATGAAGTATAACTACAATGGTAAGGAAATAACTACTGGGGAATCTTTGGAATTGTACGCTATTTGGGATTGGACTCTATTCAAATCCTTCTTATCTTCATCTAGTTTTGTTCCCAGACACTTGTGAGCACATTTGCTGTTTTTTTTTGTTTGTTTGTTTTGTTTTTGCCATTCTCTTACAGCTAGCAACTATTAATATATTCTCTGTTATATATTGTATTTTACTTCTCCAAGAAATTATTTTTTAATATTTAGTTTTTGTGCCAGTACTGGGGCTTGAACTCAGCATCTCTCACTCTTGCTTAGCTTTTTCTGCCCAAGGTTAGCATTCTGCCACTTGAGCTACAGCTCCACTTCCAACTTTTTACTGATTAATTGGAGATTAAGAGTCTCCTGGTCTTTTCTGCCCAGGCTGGCTTCAAACAATGATCCATATCTCAGCCTCCTGAGTATCTGGGGTTACAAGTGTGAGCCCCAGCGCCCAGCATCAAGGAATTCTTTTGGAAAAAAAAATTTTTTTGGGTGGGTCTGGTCGTGGGGCCTAAACTCTGGGCCTGGGCGCTGTCCCTCAGCTCTTCAGCTCAAGACTAGTGCTCTACCACTTGAGCCACAGCACCACTTCCGGCTTTTTTCTTTTTGCTTATGTGATGCTGAGGAATCAAACCCAGGGCCTCATGCATTCAAGGCAAGCGCTCTACCACTGAGCCACCTTCCCAGCCCCTGGAAAATATTTTAACTACTCAAAATGTGTCAAGTCATTGAAATATCAAAGAATAAATGTAACTCTCTGATTTATTTGTAATTAGTGGAGTGAAAATCTGTAGTTCCTCTCCCTTGCCCACCCCCGCCCCAGTACTAGGGCTTCAACCCAGAGCCTGGACATGCCGGGCAAGTACTTTGCCACTTGAGTCATGTTCCAAGTCTAAACTTGTGGCTGTTGACTTAAGTCTTTCCCTGCCACTAGAGGGCTAGGTTTACCTTAAACTCTGAGGGACAGGGGTTTAGTTTTTTCCAAGTTTTGGCACATGTAGCAGACATTGCTCATTGTTTAGCTTTTTGGATTCAATTTATTTCCCAGAATATTTATGCTTCCAACTATCTTAGTAAATCTAAGGTATTTGATTTAAATCCAAAACATTTTAGTTATATATTTGAATAACTTCCAAAAGATAGAGTATAGAAAAATACTTCCTTAATCTATATTGGAAATGACAATACCTTGACTTTTAGGTAGCAATATTAGTATCATATGGCTTTTGTTTTGTTTTGTTTTTGTTGGTCGTGGGGCTTGAACTCTGGGCCTGGGTGCTGTCTCTCAGCTCTTCAGCTCAAGGCTAGTGCCCTACCACTTGAGCCACAGTACCACTTCGGCTTTTTCTGTTTATGTGGTGCTGAGGAATCAAACCCAGGGCCTCATGCATGGGAGGCAAGCACTCTACCACTGAGCCACCTTCCGAGCCTCTCATACAGTTTATTAAGCATTATAATTATATCTAAAAACCCAAATCATTCAGAGACTATCACCCTTACATTTATTTCCAAATTGCCCATTGTTTCAAATCTTCCTTTGTGTAAACTTTCATGACTTAAAGTGTACTATATGATGCAAAAATGTCTACTTCTAATACACATTTATGAATATCTGACATTTAAAAAATCAGTAGTTCTAGCTACTCAGGAGGCTGAGATCTGAGGGAAACATAATAGGGAAACAACTGTGAAATAGTCTTCATATTGTTTAGGGCCTGAAAAATAGTCAAAATTGGATCAGAAAACAGATTCCTGGGCCATGGCTCCCAAGTCTTTTTTTTTTAATTTAATTTAATTTTATTTTTTGTGAACATACTGTACAGAGGGGAAGCAAGCTTCAACTGTTGGGTTTTTTTTTTTGTTTTGGGGGGTTTGTCAGTTGTGGGGCTTGAACTCTGGGCCTGGGCGCTGCCCCTCAGCATTTCAGCTCAAGGCTAGCGCTCTACCACTTGAGCCACAGCGCCACTTCCGCCAAGTCTTATCAGAATATTAAGAGTTACCTGAAATAACAAGGCAGCATTGATAAGGTGGCTCTGGTGCCCAACCCGGGCATGAAAGTCCATGAAACTCTTCTCTCTAATAAAACCACCAGAAAACTGGAAGTGATGTCATAGCTCAACTGGTAGAGCACTAGGATTGAGCTGAAGAGCTAAGGGAGAGCACTCAGGCCCAGAGTTCAAGCCCTGTGACCAACAAAAAATTAAAATTAAAAAAAATCAGTAGGTGGGCTGGGAATGTGGCTTAGTAGTAGAGTTCATGAAACCCTAGATGTAATTCCTCAGTACCACATAAACAGAAAAAGCCAGAAGTAGTGCTGTGGCTCAAAGTGGTAGAATTCTGGGCTTGAGCAAAAGAAGCTCAGGAACAGTGCCCAAGCTGAGTTTAAGCCCCAGGACTGGCAAAAAATAAAATAAGGTAAAAATAAAAAATCAATAATAATGGCAAAAAAGCATTTCAATTAATTTTTACAATTCTTAGGTTAGTTTATTTTCAAATATTAAAGTATGAGATTATTTACCAATTTTATGAGCATACTGAGGACATTAATAAACTCTGGACATAGAGTTAGCTGGGCGCCAGTGGCTTACACTTGTAATCCTAGCTACTCCGGGGGCTGAGATTTGAGGATCATGGTTCAAAACCAGCCCAGGCAGGAAAAGCTGTGAAACACTTACCTTCAATAAACCACCAGAAAACTGGAAGTGGTACTGTGGCTCAAGTGGTAGAGCATTAGCCTTGAGCTGAAGAGCTGAGGGATAGCACTCAGGCCCAGAGTTCAAGCCCCATGACTGACAAAAAAAAAAGTTACCACAGTCTAATAAAGATTCCTTTGAAGATATTCAGCAAGTAGAGTTTCAGTAAAATTAGATTTTATATTTCAGGCAGAGGTAATGATAAAGAGCATTACTGACTCTGTCCCTACCACCTTTGTAACTCTTGGCCAATTACTTAATACCTCTGAGTTTGAGTTGTTACTTTATAAAGTAGTGTTAATGTCTCATCTGGTTGTTCTTTGAAGCAATATATGTAAAGCATCTGCCACTGTGTGTCGGCACTGTGCGTAGGCACTCAATACTGCCATCCTCTGTTTAATTCAAAGGTGTGATGTTATAACTGATTCTCATTCATACTGGAGAGTCTCTCTCTGGAAAAGAGGAGACTCAGCCTATTAAGACTTCATCTGTAAGTATAACTATTCCAGTACAAAGAGTTCAATCTTTTCATGGTGTCCTACCCATAAAGAAAAAGTTTGGAAAACATAATTAGACTTGATCTCCAGCATGCTAAAAAAAAATTATTTCTTTAGTTAAAATAATAGTTAACATTTGTTGATTGTTTACTAGTTCTCATTACTATTGTATGTGCTTTATGAGTATTAGATCATTCCTCGCCTCAGCCATATTAAGTAGGTCCTGTTATTATCCTTATTTTATTAAAATGCTGAAACAAGACCAAAAGAAATTAACCATGATTAGATTGTGAAGCTGGGGTTCAAAGCTAGGAAATCTGGCTCAAGGATCCGCATTCTTAACCACTTGTCTAAATGGCTGAAAGTTTTTACATGTATTTCTACAAGATGCATTGTTTAGTGGTAGAAACATTTGCAGAATATTTGCTCCTTGTTTTAATCTTTAAAGCAGTCCCCCTCCTCCAAGTTTTCGTTATTGCTAAAAGTGCTTGAAACAATTGTGTAAAAATTCTAAGTAATCAATAAAATTAAATTACTTCAATAAGGAAATGTTTAGGTAGAAAGGTAACAAAATATTTAGGTGCCAAAGAAATCACTTATAAAAGTTGATACGACTGCTTTAAAATTCTATATTACCAGGTACTGATGGCTCATGCTTGTAATCCTAGCTACTCAGGAGTCTGAGACCTGAAGATTGCATTTCAGAGCCAGCCTGGGCAGGAAAGTCTATGAGAATCTTATCTTCAATTAACATCAGAAAACCAGAAGTAGTGCTGTGGCTCAAAGTGGTAGAGCACTAGATTTGAGCAAAAGAGCTCAGGGACAGTGCCCAGTCCCAGAGTTCAAGCCCCATAAGTGACTAAAAACAGAAATTATTATAAAGTACATAATATGAGCATATTATTTTTTAACAAATAATAGAACCTAACTGAGCTAAGTAATTTTTTTTAGACTTATGAAAGAAATGGTTTGGAGTTCCAGATTGGAAATGGCAATGCCTTGACTGCTGTAGAGGTTTCTTTTAGTTGACAGCTTATCTGTTTGACTTTGTTCCAGCTGTGCTACAGTGCTGCTCTCCTTCTACCCACATGGATGCTTTAAGTAGTTGTGTTACTCCCACTGCCTCTTCCTATGCACACTGCAACTACTTCCAGGTAAGATTCTTGAACACACTGTCCTTTTTGAACAATACTGTTTATCTTGTAAAATTTCAAAATGTAATTAAATTTTTTGTGCCAGTGCTGGGGCTTGAACTCATGGCTTGAGCTCACTGTCCCTGAGCTAAAATTTAGCTCAAGGGTAGTGCTCTACCACTTAAGCCATGGCTCCATTTCTGGCTTTCTAATTGGAGATGAGTCTCACAGACTTTCCTGCCTGGGCTGTCTTCAAACTACAATCCTCAGATCCCACTCTTCTACATAGCTAGGATTATAGGCATGTACCTCTGTTGCCCATTTCAAAGTTTTTATGAGTGGCCAAAGGTTAGCTGTGGATTATAGGTTTAGTTTTCTCCATTCTAAATCAAATAGAGAAGATATGAATGATATATGAACATTGTTCTTGACCAGCACTTTTAAGATTTTAACCATTAACCATATGTGGACTTTTTAAATTAATTAGCTAAGAGGTGTTTTTGTTGTTGTTGTTGTTGTGGGGGGGGGGTGTATGTGTGCATGTGTGTGTGCACATGCACATATGCTGGTATCAAGGCTTGAATCCAGGACTTTGAGTTTTCATTTGCCTTGCTTGCTCACAGTTGGTGTTCTTCCATTTTTAGCCATACCTCCAGTCTGGCATTTTGCTGATTAATTGGGGATGGAGTCTCATAGACTTTACTGCCTAGGCTGACTTCAGATCTCTGTCTGCAGATCTCAGCTTCCTGAGTATCTAGAATTATAACCAGCACTTGGCTAGTTCTTTTATTATTGTTGGTGGTGGTCACGGGGTTGAACTCAGGGCCTGGTCACTGTTCTTAAGCCCTTTTTGCTCAAGGCTAATGCTCTACCATTTTGAACCACAGCACTACTTCTGGTTTTTTGGTGGTTAATTGGAGATAAGAGTCTCACAGACTTTCCTGCCAGCATTGGCTTTGAACCCTAGTCCTCAGATCTCAGTTTCCTGAGTAGCTAGGATTACAGGTGTGAGCCACCCAGCTACCTACCTAGTTCTAAAAGAATCTTGTGTGTTATATGGTGCCAGGATTTGAAACCTACTATCTTTAGGCACGCGCTTTAACATTGAGCTAGATTCCCTGCCTAAGATAATAAAAAGTTTTGCTTTTTTAAAGAAAATTTATGTAGGAAGTAGATAATTGGTTGTGTGAATTGTATCTGAGTATGAAATCAGACCATGGAATTAGCTGGACATTTTTCATGGTCAATGTCATCAAGCATAATAACCCAATATGCTCATCTTCACTGAAGGAACATCCCTATCCCACAAATTAGATGTTGTGTGTAGATCCAGACACTCTCTCCCATGGATTATGCTAAAGGTATTCTGATGATATTTATATATTTAATCTTCAAATTTTAAATAAATTACTTGAAACTTTTTTTTTTTGTCAGTCCTGGGGCTTGAACTCTGGACCTAGGCACTGACCCTCAGCTCTTCAGCTCAAGGCTAGTTCTTTACCCCTTGAGCCACAGTACCACTCATAGTTATCTGGTGGTTTATTGGAGATAAGAGTCTCATGGACTTTCCTGCCTGGGCTGGCTTTGAACCACATTCCTCAGATCTCAACCTCCTTAGTAGCTAGGATTACAGGTCTAAGTCACTGGCGCCTGGCTATTTGAAACTTTTTTTTAAATAAGATTTATTTCTTAAAAACACTGCACATGGCTGGGCAAGTGCCTCATGCCTATAATTTCAACTACTTGAGAGGCAGCGATTGGGGAGGATTATACATTGAAGTCATCTGGGCAAAAATTAGGGAGAACCCCATTTAACAAGTTGGATAGGGTGGTTCATGCCTGTTATTTCAGCTATCAGGGAAGCATAGAAAGATCATGGTCCAGGGTAAAAATCACAAAGACACTATCTGAAAAACAATCTAAAGCAAAAAGCTGGAAATGTGGCTTAAGTGATAGGATGCTTGCCTAGTGAACACAAAGACCTGAGTTCAAACCCCAGTACCACCAAAAGAAGGGAAAAATAAAAAAAAGTACATGTTCATTTTGCAGAAATAAATGCAAGCAGACATAAAATTTAAAAAGAGAAAATATTTCAGATTCTATCCTTATGTACATGAATCATATATTGTCAAGGTTAAGAACAGCTAGAGAGTCCGGCTAGCTTAAGCTTGAAACCTGGCTCTGCCAGTTATTTCATATACTTTGGATAAATGATTGTTTCTCTACATCTTAGTTTTAGCTGGACTTGTGACATGTAACCCTAATCCTTGTAATTGGGAAGTAGAGGAAGGATTGTGAGTTTTAAGGCCAGCATGGTTAGTAAGACCCTGTCTCAAAAAAACAAAAGGCTTGTGCAAATGGCTCTTGCCTATAATCCTAACTACTCATGAAGTTGAGATCTGAGGATCAAGGTTTGAAGCCAGCTTCGAAAGAAAGGTCTGCAAGATTCTTATTTCCAGTTAGCCAGCAAAAAGCTTAACTGGAGATATGTCTCAAGTGCTAGAGTGCCAGTCATTGGCAAAAAGCCAATGTTGAAGAGTTCAAGGCCAGAGTTCGACTGGCATTGGCAAAAAATGTACATCTCAAAGGACTCTTATGAGGATTAAGCTAGGCATATAGAAAAACTAAATAAATGATACTATTGTCTATATATAATAGCTTACTGCTTATACTATTTGAATTTACACTACTTACCTTCTAAGAGTCATTGAAAGGATGTGTAGTATTTTGGACAACATCAATTTATTGTATATTTTATCTAATCATAGTTCTTTGGGATTTTCATCATCTGAGATGATCAAGCATACTGAATGTCTGTTCTGTGCAAAGCACTATACATAAAAAATATATCTTAGGTGATAATGGCTCCTGCCTGTAATCCTAGCCACTTAGGAGGCTGAGATCTGAGTTCAAAGCCAACCCAGGCAGGAAAGTCTGGAGACTCTTTTTTTGTGTGTGTGTGTAAGATTTTTTTTATTGTTTTGATGATCTTCAACTTAAAAAAATTAGTCAATCAGATTCCTCTATAATATGATTATAATCATGTTGTATCATCTGATTACAATCAGATTATAATCTGATTAGTCAGATTCCTCTATAATATGATTTCCCCCTTTTATTTTAGGTTTTTTTAATAAGTTTTTTATTGTGAAAATACTGTACAGAGGGGTTACAATCACATGAGCAAGGTAATGAGTACATTTCTTATCAAGCATTGTTGCCTCCTTTGTTTTTCCCTTACCATCCCTTCCCTCCCACCTCCACAACTACATTCTCCCCGCTTTCTCCTCCAAGTCTGGAGACTCTTATTGCCAGTTAACCACCAAAAAGCTGTACATAGAGGTCTGTTTCAAGTGGTAGAGCACTAACCTTGAGCAAAGAATTTCAAGGACAGTGCCCAGGCCCCAGTTGAAGCCGCAGGACTGGTACACTCGCGCGTGTGCGCGCGCGCGCGCACACACACACACACACACACACACACACACAAAATCCCAGGAATACATTTTTTTCTCAGATCATTTGGAACAGACAATCATTTGGAACAGATTGTCTGTTCCTTCTATAGAAGGATTGGTGGACTTGTGAGCACCTTTTGTCATTTCTTTAACAATATATGATAACTAAAAAAGTGATATATCTGCCTTTATGGATGATTTGATATATAGACATTTTGTCAGCAAATTGTAGCCTTTTAATTATGCATACTTAACCATGAGAAATAGTGGTCCACTCTAGTATTAAACTTAACATAATGGCTGGCATATAGAAGATACTAAATGTTGAGAGTTGCCAGACACTGATGGCTTATAATCCCAGCTACTCAGGAAGCTAAAATCTAAGGATCTTAAGGTTTGAAGCCAGCTCAGACAGAAAAGTCTGTTAAGACTCTTGTTTTTGTTTTTTTGGGTCCAGTCATGGGGCCTGAACTCTGGGCTTGGGCGCTGTCCCTCAGCTCTTCAGCCCAAGGCTAGCACTCTACCACTTGAGCCACAGTGCCACTTCCGGCTTTTTTCTTATGTGGTGCTGAGGAATCGAACCCAGGGCCTCGAGCATGCAAGGCAAGTGCTCTACCACTGAGCCACCTTCCCAGCCCCTGTTAAAACTCTTTTCTCCCATTAACCACCAAAAACCTGAAAGTGGAGTTATGGCTCAAGTAGTAGAGTGAAAAATCTAAGTGACAGCACCCAAGTCCTGAGTTCAAGCTCCAGAACCAGCACAAAAAGAAATTACTTGACAGTACATTCAAAGCAACCACTGCTGACATGTAGATTCGTATTCAGGCTTCTTAGTGAGAGTTTTAAATGTGATATGTTTATATTTAGCATTCATGACCTAAATGTTATCACTGTTCTCCTTATTCTTATATTTGATTTCTATCCAAACAGTCCTGTTTTCTCTTTTTCCAGAATCCTCCAATGCAGTCTTCCTATCCAGTTGAATTTCTGCCTTCTAACTGGCCTTGCAGTGCTACTGATGAAAATAAAAAGACAGAAGTAAACCTAGAGGCTGTCTTTCAGATAGTAGATGAGTTGCATTCCTCCCCTAAATTAGAGATGGTAAAGGTGGAGCCTGTTGAGAATCAGTGCTCAACGTCTCAGTCTAACAGAAGCCAACATATCCTAGCTAATTCAAACAATACCAATTCATCTTCCACAAGTCAGGCTAGCCAACTGGAGCCACTTACTCCCGTAGGCTCAGATATTACATCTTTTGTGGTCGGAACAGAACAAGCCATTACCTGCTCTTTACCACAGTCACCTGAGTACATCTATACCATCCACACACCTCAGCCTGTGGAAAATAGCACTATGCAGGATTCTGCAGCTGTGCAACAAGCTCATGTGAAACTGAAGGAGCAGCTAAGCCATAATCCATCTTCATCTTCTGTAGTATTTGTGCAGGAAGGACTTCCATTCAGCACACATCAGGTAAGAGGGAAAACAAAAGGATCATAAAGCTCAAAGTACATTGTACTCCTTGTTAAAAACTTGTCTTTAACAAGTGGAGAGCTTGCCTGGATTTTATTTGGGTTTAATAGGTGTGCACTGTTTCCAATATGTATTCACAGCTTTCCAAAAGGATCATGTCCCAGTGTTCCTCACAAAGGATTCAGAAAGAAGTTGCCTTGGTCCTACCCTTTCTCCCACTAATGTTACAGCCTAAAATGAACCTCTAGAGAAGCAATGTGATACAAAGTTTATGTTCATGTTTAAGAGCATCCCTTGAATGTTGGTCTTGGGAAAGATTTAATGATCCAAGCCTCCTACATTTCAATAAAAATTAATGCCAGAGTAAAAATCACTACTTTAGAGACAACCTGCTTTCAGTCTATTGGAAAGAGTATTCCTTTTGTAATAAACTTTCCTACCACTTTCACTTAAAAAGAAAAAGAGTAATTGTTGGGACTATATTATCTTAATTTGGATACATAAGGTAAGCTCAGCGATAGCATTCCACTTCCCAGAAGAATGGCTTAACAGATAACATGAGGACTTTCTGAGCCATTTTTAGATGGAATTTAAGGATAAGGTTGGGGGTCTTTTCTTTCTTGTAGCATACTGTGTTCAAATTTCTTATTACTACTTGCATTCCTAAGGACTCTTATTTAAGGGGCATATGCTAAAGGTAAAAGTTTATTCCTTTACTGCTGTTAGTTTTATGAACAGAATATTATAAATTTTGATTCTAAATAATAACTATCAAAAGTACACTCAATCTAAAATAACTTTATGAATTAGTTATTTTGGGCTGGGAAAGTGGCTCAGTGGTAGAGTGCTTGCCTTATATGCATGAGGCCCTGGATTCGATACCTCAGCACCACATAAGCAGAAAAGCTGGAAGTGGCACTGTGGCTCAAGTGGTAGAGTGCTCACCTGGAGCAGAAGAGCTGAGGGACAGCACCCAGGCTCAGAGTTTAGGCCCCATGACTGACAAAAAACAAAACAAAACAAAAACTGTTGAAAATATTGTCTCTGATTCATTTGTAACCTGAGTTAACATAAGAAAATAGTAAGATTAAATTAGTTATTTTTCACTGATTTAACTTCTGTTAGGATTTTAAACTGTTGTACATTTTTTTTCACTTCGGATTATTTTCTTGACTAGGACATGAAAATTTCTTTACTGTTGGAGATTCCCAAGATAACTCTGGGAGATGTTTGTTTTTATTTATTTTTTTTATTTGGGTCTGGTCGTGGGGTCTGAACTCTGGGCCTGGCCGCTGTCCCTCAGCTCTTCAGCTCAAGGCTAGCACTGTACCACTTGAGCCACAGCCCCACTTCCGGCTTTTTTCTTTTTGCTTATATGGTGCTGAGGAATCGAACCCAGGGCCTCAGACATGCAAGACAAGCGCTCTACCACTGAGCCACCTTCCCAGCCCTGTTTTTATTTTTTTAATCTAACTTCAGATCTAAATGTCTTGAGGGTTTTTTGTTTGTTTGTTTGTTTGGGTCTCGGGGCTTGAACTCTGGGCTTGGGCACTGTCCCTGCGCTCTTCAACTCAAGGAGAGCGCTCTACCGCTTGAGCCACAGCACCACTTCTGGTTTTCTAGTGGTTTATTGGAGGTAAGAGCCTCACGGACTTTCCTGCCCAGGTTGGCTTTGAACCTTGATCCTCAGATCTCCTCAGTAGGGAGGATTATAGGCGTGAGCCACCGGCGCCCAGCTTGAGGGTTTTTTTTGTTTGTTTTATATGTTTGTTCCATGGTGGTGCTGGGGTTTGAATGTAGGGCCTTGAACATGCCAAATGAGCATTTTACTTCAAGTTACACACACACACACACACACACACACACACATATGTTGGCTACTTTGACAAAGATGTTGTAACGTCTCAAAGAATGCTTAGTAACCAAGGAAAGATACTTACTTTATAAACAAGGTAGATATTGACTTTATGGGGACTGAAGCTTATACAATATTGACATATTGACACCTTCTTTAAGACAAAGAATAGGAAATTGGTAGAATCAAGTATCCATGCTTATTTATACAATCCAAGTATTATGTTTATGTTCATCCAATTATCACCAACTAGAGGGCAAGCCTGATAGAACAGATAATGGTCTTAACCAATTATGTTTAAATATCTTACTTTTGTAAATTAAAACCATTATACTTTATGGTGAAATTTTCTTTTGATCTTAAGCTACTGTTTTAGTTATACATTCATTTCTGTGGTTTGAGAATGAGGAAATGTACTGTTTTTAAACAAAAAAATAACAAAATCAAAGGATGTTACCATTCATGAGGATTTTTTAAAAACCACATTTGCTGGATCATGTTCCTATGATAGAATTCTTCTGACTAACTGTGGTAGATGTATGAGGGAAATCTCAGAATAATAAATAGGTTTAATATTTTAGGTGGATGCCAGTGTAAAATGCCAGACCAATCCATCTGAGAATATCTTGCCTTCAGAACAGATGGGATTCCTCATTTCAGAAATGGGGCCTACTAGCAAGCCTAGTAAAGACACAGGTTTATCTACTCCAGCCAGATACAGAGAGCGAAGAAGCAACTCACAACAAGGAAAGTCTCCTGGTAAGAATGATCAAGCTCTAGAATTTATAGCTATAGAATACTAGAAATAGAATAGTTTAGAATTAATATATGAATGACAATTTATCTGGACACTGAAGATAAATATAGGATTATATTCTGCGGAATTCTATCACATTGTTCTTTTAGTAACACTGTAACTTTAGCCCTATTTTTCATGATCTTCCTCAAATGAGCATCACACCTGGCTAAAACAGATTTTGCATGTGTATGCATACCGAAGCTTGAACTATGGGCCTTGTGCTCTCTTTTAGCTTTTTGCTGAAGACTGGTGCCTTTGCCCCTTGAGCCACTGCTCTAGTTCCTAAAACATGTTTCCTATATGTTCTAAAAATCAAGTCATTGAAGTCTGCAGTGGACAGTTTTAATATTCTCAAATTTTATGAATACAGATGCCTACAAGATATTTGTCAGCCTACAAGATATTTATTTTTTGGGGGGGGGGTTGTCACTTGTGGGCCTGAACTCTGGGCCTGGGCACTGTACCTCAGCTCTTCAGCTCAAGGTTAGCCCTCTACCACTTGAGCCACAGCGTCACTTCCGACTTTTTCTGCTTATGTGGTGCTGAGAATCGAACCCAGGGCCTCATGCATGCAAGGCAAGCACTCTACTACTGGGCCACCTTCCCAGCCCTAATGATCATTTTAATGTATAAAAAAAATTAGGCCAAGGCCGGGCGCCAGTGGCTCACGCCTGTAATCCTAGCTACTCAGGAGGCTGAGGTCTGAGGATTATGGTTCAAAGCCAGTCTGAGCAGGAAAGTCCGTGAGACTCTTATCTTCAATAAACCATCAGAAAAGCAGAAGTGGCGCTGTGGCTCAAACGGTAGAGTGCTTGCCTTGAGCTGAAGAGTGCAGGGACAATGCCCAGGCCCAGAGTTCAAGCTCTATGACTGACCAAAAATCAAACAAACAAAAAATTAGGCCAGATGCCAGTGGCTGTAATCTTAGCTACTCAAGGGACTGAGATCTGAGGATTCAATTCCAAGCCATCCTGGGCAGGAAAGTCTAGGCACAGAGCTGGAAGTGGTGCTGTGTCTCAAGTGGTAGAGCACCAGTCTTGAGCAAAAAGAAGTTCAAGGACAGTGCTTAGGCCCAGAGTTCAAGCCCCTGGACTGGCAACAACAAACAAACACAAATAAATAAATTTTAGGCTAGGTACTAGTAGTTCATGGTTACAATCTTCGTTACTTAGAAGGCAGAAATTTGGGAGACGGTTCAAGGCCAAAAAGGCAAAAAAGGTCTCAAGCATCCATTTCAACAAATAGCTTGGCAGAGTGGTGTATACTAGTCAGCTACTGAGGAGGCTGAGATTGAGGAGATTACTGTTTTAAGCTGGTCCAGGCAAAAAAGTTCATGAGAAATCCCAATAGCAAAAGCTGGGCATGGTGGCATATGTCTGTCATCCCAGATATAGAAGGGAGTGTAAATAGGAGAGTCATGGTGCCGGCCAGCCCAGGACATTGAAGGAAATAAGCACTACAAATTAGCACCAGTTGATAGAGGCTAAGATATTTCCCAAGTTTCAGTTGAAAACATATAGCTTTTAAAGTTGAGACCTGAGAATGCAAAGCTAGGCTTAGACATTTAGGACCTTCCTTGTCGAAGAATAGGCCTTGGGCCTGGAACTTTCCTTTACCTAAAGATAAATTGCTGCATACAGCACACCTAGACCTGTCACCTTGGGTGGGAATATCTTTCCCTGTGACAAACTAAATGCAAGCTCCTGTGTTTTAAATGTGCATCACAAGCCACCCAGACAGCTCACATAATTAATTACAGTAAGCTAGTTGGGGGGGGGGGGAGGGACAACCACCAGCCATGAGGGGGTGGAGCAGTGCACACTGAAGGCTGTTTTGTAACTTCTTTATAGTAGTAAGTATTGCTCCATCCAGTGCTTGACTGTTGGAGTTTCTAGAGACTCTCGCTGAGATGCAGGGGACTCACATTCCTACTGGCTGGCATAGTGATGATCTTGGTAATGTGCATTCTCCCCTGGAACTGGTTATTAGTACTCAGTGTTCTGAGCCCTGAGACTGATAACTAGTGCATGGTATTCTGCTTCATCTTCAAGTGAGATAATCAAAGCGTTGTGTGGACTCAAATGTAGTGGCCACTTGAATCTCTGCAGTACATGTCCTAGCTCTGCCTTCTATAGCCAAGCAATGTCTCTTCTGGAATGCTTGCTTACTGCATGTGCTACCTGTTAGATTTTTGTATGATAAACTAAAATATTCCTATATAATCAATATATAAAAATTTGATGTAAGTCTAGTGCTATTTAGAATGTTGACACTGAATATTAAAAAAAGAAGTGATTACTGGAACCCAGGGATATGACTGTAATCTTAGCACTAGGGAAACAAGGGCTGCAGAATCTGGTCAATTTGCGCTACATAGTAACAAGGCTATCTCAAAAAAAAAGGTTTATAATGATCTTAATGACTTCCAAAATTATATCATTATATCGGATTCTTGTTCCTCTTTTGTTATGCTTCCTTTTTTTAAAACAGAATCCTTGATTTCTCTCTAATCTGTGATGTTAAATTCAGATGAGAATGATAGATAATGGGGCATTTATTTAAACCTTTGCAAAGAGTTTCCATAAGGGACTTGCTGACTGATGTTTTCTTGGGATACAGTACCTCCTTTTCCCTTTTCTTTCAATTCTTCTGGTTGCTTTTCCTCTTCCATTTGTTTTGTCCTCCTCTTCTTTCTCATTCTGCTCTCCATTTTCTTCACCTTAATGACAGTTGTGTTTGATTTTCTCTGGATTTGTATATCAAGGCATAGAAGGCTGGTTGTTTTTGTATAAGGGAAGGTGTCACCAGCTTCCATCCCTTGCATATAGATGTTTTGCTTTGGATTTCTTTCTTACAAGCTTTCATATTTAGAGAAGAAAATCTTTAGGAACAAACAGTTATTATACAAGTTCAGATATTCTTAAAAGAGGTACTTGATACTTATCACCAAAAAAAAAAAAAAAGAATACTTTGGAAAAGTTTGATTCCTCCTTAATGGCAAGTCTGTACCTCAAGTTTTAGTTCATCTCTTCTTTCAGGGCTTTGCTGACTGTATCAAGAAATATTGAACATAGTGTGATTTTTTTATGGTACTGAGCATTAATCCCTTTATCCAGTCTCTTTATTAAGTAGAGAAATTAAAAATCAACTATTTTTTTGCCAATCTAAATGCCAAAACTAAGGAACCTCTTACACACTGTAACTGCAATATCAATTTCCATAGTCCTTTAAAGGACAACTTGACATAATCAATGAATGAAATGTTCATGTCCTTTGAATCAAGAACACTAATCCTAAGCCTGGTGTTGGTGTCTAATGCCTGTAATCCTAGCAGGAGACTGAGGTCTGAAGGTAGTGGTTTGAAGCCTGCCTAGGCAGCAAAGTCTGTGAATCTCTCCACTATACTACCAAAAAAAAAAAAAGCCAGAAGTAGAGCTGTGGCTCAAATGGTAGAGCACTAGCATGGAGCAAAAGAGCTTAGGGACAGCACCAGGCCCTGAATTTAAGTCCTGGTATGGCACAGATGAATGACTGAATGAATAAGTGAACACAACTAAAAATCTCTCTTTACAAAAGTAAACATATTCCTAGAGTTATTCAAAAGTTCATCATAACCTATCATAGCAAGAAAACTAAAAAAGGCATAAATACTTGACAACTAGAAACAAAATAATGACAAAATCACACAATGAAAAACTGCAACCACTGGGCGCTGCTGGCTCACACCTGTAATCCTAGCTGCTACTCAGGAGGCTGAGATTAGAGGATCCAAGGTTCAAAGCCAGCCTGGGCAGGAGAGTCCACAAGACCCTTATCTCCAACTAACCATCAGAAAACTGAAGTGGTGCAGTGGCTCAAAATGATAGTGCACTCACCTTGAGCTGAAGAGCTCAGGGACAGGGCTCAGGCCCAGAGTTCAAGCCCCACAACCAACCAAAACAAACCAAAACTACAATCATAAAAATAAAATAGCTTGATATGTTGTGATATTGGTACAATAAGTGAACATTTAAGTGTGTGAAGTGACTAAGCAAGTTGCAGTACCTTATATCTGGCATAGTCCCCCCACTAAGGAAAAATAAGGAAAAAAGTCAAGATGTATAGGAGGAAACTAATACATGGAATGCTGCTTACCTGAGAAGACAGAATTGAAGGGTTGGGATATTTTTAACTTCTCAATTTGTAAATATATGTATAATAGATTTAGATAGAGTTGACTTAACTAATCTTATCCTACACCAAAAATGCCTTTTTAAGATGTGTGAGCATTTCCAGGACTCACAGTAGCTTTTATTTTTAGCCTTTTATTCCTGTATAATTCAAACGTGTCCCTATTTCACCCCCCTAGAGCTGATCTGTCTGTTATGTGCTATCTCACTTGCAGACCTTTGTCCCTGTCTTTCATGCTTTCCCTCCCCTAAGCATTTGTGCTTAGACATTTGTAGATGTAGCATATTTTCTGAAGACTTGTGTAGGTAGGAAGGGTTTAAATTAAAATACTCCAAGTAAGTGTGTGTGTGTGTGTGTGTGTGTGTGTGTGTGTGTGTGTGTGTGGACACTGGGGCTTGAACTCAGAGTCTTTCACACTTGGCTTTTTTGCTCTACTACTTGAGCCAGTCTCCATTTCCAGCTTGTTTGCTGGTTAATTGGAGATTAGCTTCAGGAACTTTTCTGCCCTGGCTGGCTTTAGTCTTAAGATCTCAGCCTCCTCATTAGCTAGGATTACAGACACAACTTTTAAGTAGCTATCCCTTTTTAAAATGTCACTTTACCCACTACCAGCCTTCCTCATCTCTAGACATTATGGCCTGCTTGCTGCATTCTTTTGTTGTATTAGGCACAGGAGTCAGATTTCACTTGTACATTTTGATATCCTGAGGCCTCACCTTCTCCAATGAAAACAATGTCACAAAGATAGTCAGCTCCCTAAGAACTCTGGTGCCTGTTGTTATACTGATTTCTTCCCTCTCAGTAGATAATAATTGCCACATTAGTTATCTTCATTAATTTTTCCTGTGGATTATTTCTAAGTGAAAATAATAGCCTTTGCCCATAGTGTTGATGGATGAATCTCAGTTGACCTTGACTTCCTGCCTAGGAATGTGAAATACTGACATTATTATGACACTTAATCATACTTTTATCAGGAGCAGGGAGTAAATGACTTTTAATTAAGCTACAACTTGTCTGCTGTAATGTTAGTTTTATCATTAAAGTGTAAGCAAAATATAATTCATGGAATTGCAAACTTTTCTTCTTTGACAGTACTGTTGTCCATGAAAACATGGTCATATGTAAGGTCCTATGTCATGAAGAACTTCTTCCAAAGAGTTGGGCCCCAGTGGCTTATGCTACTCAGGATCAAAAGTGATCTAAGGATCAAAATTCAAAGCCAGCACTGGCAGAAAAATATGAGAGGCCCTGAGTTCAAGCCCCAGTACTGACAAATACACACACAAAAAGAGTTTATCCAAAGTCAGTATAAAGATATAGTCTGCCTGTTAGAAGCAATAAAACACAATGAATAGGAAGAAGGCTTTTGGTATTAGAAAAATCAAAATCTGAATTCCCCTCTTTTCTGTGTGGCCATGGACATACTTACTTAACTTTATGGAGCCCCAGTTTCCTCATTTGTAAAAATGAAAATAACAAAAGTATAAGTATAAGCCATGTAACTGGAAACTGGTAAATGGCTAATAGCAATAGTCAGTAGTAATAATTATAATTTATATCATAATTATTTTTGTCTATGTTTACTACTAATTACTTTTGGTGGGGGGGGGGGTCCAGTCGTGGGGCCTGAACTCTGGGCCTGGGCACTGTCCCTCAGCTCTTCAGCTCAAGGCTAGCGCTCTACCACTTGAGCCACAGCACCACCTCCAGCTTTTTTCTTTTTGCTTATGTGGTGCTGAGGAATCGAACTCAGGGCCTCATGCATGCAAGGCAAGCGCTCTACCACTGAGCCACCTTCCCAGCCCCTACTAATTACTTTTCAAATAACTATTTTCACCTCAAATTCACATGGGCTTTTATAATTGCAACAGTTCTATATTTTTTTCCTACTCAATGCATTCTTCATTCTCTACAGTCACCCTTTGCTATAACTTCCTATGGCCTTCTTCACCATTCATTCTACCTTATTTCTTATTTATTGAGTAAGTAGAAGTAAGAAGAGATACAATTTGTCTATATATCTACCTATCTACCAATATGAAACAGGGTCTTGATGGTTGCCCAGGTTGGCTTTGAACTCTTGGGCTCAAGTGATCTTCCTGTCTCTGCAGCTGGGACTACAGGTATGCCACTGTGTCTAACATCTTCCCCTCCAACCCATCTATCAGGCTCCCTTCAGTTAAATACCTATGTTCTGCCTTAACTCCTATAATTAGAAACACCAGTTCTCACGTGTACATAGAATCCTATAACCTTTTGTGTACTCACAGACATAGCACTAGTACTATCCTCTTCACTTTTCAGTTATCACATTTTATCTTTTATATTAGATAATTCCCATCATGCAGAAATGCCATCATGAGTGCCATATCAGAAAAACTCCATTCAGCCAAGTGTTGTGGTACACACCTCTAATTCCAGCTACACTATACTATAGAGGCAGGCAGGAGAATCCCAAGACACCAGAAATTTGAGACCTGTCTGGGAAACCTAGACATATCCTGTCTCTTTGAAACAATAACAACAACAAAAATTAACCAGGTATCTTGGTGCATGCCTGTAATCCCAGTAACTCAAGGGGCAAAGGCAGGAGGATCATGTGGTCTGAGGTCTTCAAGGAGCAAGAAGAGCAGCATAAAACCTAATCTAAAAAATAAAAATAAATAAAATAAAATTGGATTGGGAGGTTGGCTCAGTGGTAGAGTGCTTGTCTTGCATGCATGACATGGCCATGAGTTCAATTCCTCAGCACCACATAAGCAGAAAAAAGCTGGAAGTGCCTCAAGTGGTAGGGCGCTAGCCTTGAGCTGAAGAGCTGAAGGACAGTGCCCAGGCCCAGAGTTCAAGCCCCAGGACCAACAACAACAGCAACAAAAAAAGCAACCAGGTGCTGATGGCTCACACCTATAATCCTAGTTACTCAAGAGGCTGAGATCTGAGGATCATGGTTCAGAACCACCCGGGGCAGGGAAGTCAGTGAGGCACTCATCTCCAGTTAACCATCAGAAGACCAGAAGTGGCACTATGGCTCAAAGTGGTAGAGAGCTAACCTTGAGTAAAAAGGCTCAAGGCACAGTGTCCTGAGTTCAAGCCACATAACCAACCCCTCCTCCTCCCCCCAAAAAATTAAAGCAAAAACAGTTGGGTCCATGTCTCAAAGTCCCTGCCTGGGTTCAAACTCTAGTACTGCCAAAAGAAAAAAAAAAAAAGAACAGAAAATGTCATCCAATTGTTATTCATCTTGCCATCCAAGTGTTGTTTCCATTTTTTCTGTTCTTCTTTGAAGCACCTAGAAGTATATCTCTGTCTCAGCTACTCCAGTCATGTTTTTTTTTTTTTGGGGGGGGGGGGGTCCAGTTGTGGGGCCTGAACTCTGGGCCTGGGCGCTGTCCCTCAGCTCTTCAGCTCAAGGCTAGTGCTCTACCACTTGAGCCACAGCACCACTTCCGGCTTTTTTCTTTTTGCTTATGTGGTGCTGAGGAATTGAACCCAGGGCCTCAGGCATGCAAGGCAAGCACTCTACCACTGAGCCACCTTCCCAGCCCCTCCAGTCATGTTTTATGTTCCTTCTGCTTGGCTGAGACTGCTCTTGTGAAAGTTCTAATGACTGCTATATTACCAATCCAAGAGTGATTCTTGGTCCCGGACCATTGTACTTTACCTCAACATTTGGACAAATTACTTCAGCCTTCCTGAAATACTCTCTCTTCTGGCTCAAGAGTATCATCCTTTCCTATTTTCCCTTCTATTAAAAATATAGACTTAGAATTGAAAATTATCTCTTAGAGATCAGGGAATTGATTAGGAAAGAGACATTTTATTTATTTATTTATTTTTGGTCCGGTCGTGGGGCCTGAACTCTGGGCCTGGGCGCTGTCCCTCAGCTCTTCAGCTCAAGGCTAGCACTCTACCACTTGAGCCACAGCGCCACGGCTTTTTTCTTTTTGCTTATGTGGTGCTGGGGAATCAAACCCATGGCCTCAGGCATACAAAGCAAGCACTCTACCACTGAGCCACCTTCCCAGCCTAGGAAAGAGACATTTTTAAAAGAATAAGTAGCCAGATGCCAGTAGCTGGCTACACAGGAGGATCAGATCTGAGGATTAAAGTTTGAAGCCAGCCCTGATAGGAAAGTGTGTGAGCCTTTCATCACCAATTAATCACCAAAAACCTGAAAGTGGAACTGTACCTTAAATGGTAGAGCACTAGCCTTAAGCAAAAAAGCTCAAGGCTAGTGCCCAGGCCCTGAGTTCAAGTCTCAGGAGAAATAACCACCACCAGCCCCCCTCAAAAAAAAAGCCAGGTGTCAGTGGCTCATGTCTGTAATCCTAGCTATTTGGGAGGCTGAGCTCTTTAGATAAAAGTTTTGAAGCCATTTCAGGCAGGACTTGCTCAGAGAGGAAAG
Source organism: Dipodomys spectabilis (assembly GCF_019054845.1). Lineage (NCBI taxonomy): Eukaryota > Metazoa > Chordata > Mammalia > Rodentia > Heteromyidae > Dipodomys > Dipodomys spectabilis. The sequence continues at coordinate 11,081,450 of NW_024870681.1, forward strand.
TCCATAAAATTCTTCTCTTTTTTTTTGGTCTGGTCGTGGGTCCTGAACTCTGGGCCTGGGGGCTGTCCCTCAGCTCTTTAGCTCAAGGCTAGCGCTCTACCACTTGAGCCACAGAGCCACTTCCGGCTTTTTTCTTTTTGCTTATGTGGTACTGAGGAATCGAACCCAGGGCCTCAGACATGCAAGGCAAGCGCTCTGCCACTGAGCCACCTTCCCAGCCCAAGTCCATGAAATTCTTATCTCCAATTAACCACCAAAAAGCCAGAAATGGAATTGTATCTCAAGTGAAAGCAAAAGCTAAAGGACAGTGCTTAAGCCTTCAGTTCAACTTCCAATACCAGCAAAAGAAAATTCTTTACTTACAAAGTAGGGTGACAAATGGGTCTAGTCGTATTTCAAATTTTTATTTTAATATTTTTGGGCTTTTTATGGACTGGGTTTGAATTCTGGGCTTCATACTTGCTAAGCAAGCATTCTACCACAACTTAACCTTAATTTTAATATTTTTTCTATAACTATGAGGCCTGTACTCAAGGTGAGATGTTTAGAAAATGATGATAATTAGGTATTAACTCCCACATCTTTTTTATACTTCAAAAATACTGATGTCTAGGTTGTACTCCATACCAATTAAATAAAAATGTCTGGAGGAGGGAGCCTGCCCCAGGCATTAATATTTTATTAAGATTGCCACGTGACTTCAGGGTGTAGGAAGGTATAGAAGCCACTGGCTTTACTTATTAGCCATATAATAGCTTAGAGGTTCTACCTCCTAGTTAGCCACTTACTCCTTAGCATTAATTAGATAACTGATAATGCATGTTAGCTATTTGAAAAATGCTGTATAAGAGAGAAGATTTTCTCATTGATCTTAAACTGTAGCTCAGCTATTTTGTATTGCAGAACTCACATTTTTATGTTTTCCCATTTTTTTTTTTTATAGTGCTGGAATTTGAACACAGGGCATTATGCTTGCTAGGCAGGCACTCTACTTGAGATGCACCCCAACCCTTTCTTGGCACTCTTGGTGAACTACTCTGTCTTCCAATCTCCAAGGGTATGCCTTCCTTCTTACAGTTTGTCTAGGTGTTTTCACAAGGTTCAGTTGTATTAGTTAATAAATGGGATTTTTTTTTTTTGGTCCGGTCGTGGTGCCTGAACTCTGGGCGCTCTGCCACTGAGCCACCTTCCCAGCCCGGGATTTTTTTTTGGTCAGTTGTGGGGCTTGAACTCTGGGCCTGGGCACTATCCCTCAGCTCTTCAGCTCTAGGCAAGTGCTCTACCACGTGAGCCACAGCAGCACTTCAGTTTTCTGAGTGGTTTATTGGAGATAAGAGTCTCACAGAGTTTCCTGACTGGGCTGGCTTTGAACCTCGATTCTCAGATCTCAGCCTCCTGAGTAGCTAGGATTACAAGCATGAGCCACTGACGCCTGACTAGTAAGTGGGATTTTTATGAAAGTAATCAACCTTGGAAAAGTAACTACTTATTTTAACATTGTAGGTATTGCTGTTTCATATTTCTTCATCTCAGCTGCTCTTATAGTATAGAAGAAATTAATTTTATGTGTGTGTTTCACTTTGATTCCTTTCATACTCCCCCCCCCCTCCTTTTTTTTTTTTTTTTGTTCTAATACTGGGGCTTGAACGACGGCCCTGGGTGCTGTCCCTGAGCTTTTGTGCTCAAGGCTAAATACTCTACCACTTGAGTTACAGCTCCACTTCTGGCTTTTTTGAAGATAAGATGTCTTACTTTAATTGGAACTAAGAGTCTCACAGACTTTCCTGCCTGGAGTGACTTTGAACCTCAGTTCTTAGATCTCAGCCTCCGGAATAGCTAGGATTACAGGCATGGGCCCCTGATATCTGGCTTTACTTTCCCTTTTTAATTTATAATAAAAAGCAATTAAAGTGAAGAAAAGACTTGGCCGTACCACTGAAAAGCAAACTTCAAATTTTCTTGATCTTTTCTTGTGTTTATATCTGTGCTACATCATTGTGCTTGAGAGTTCTAGAAGTATCTGAAAATTGAGATTCAGGTAAGCCAATGTAATTTTACAGCCAGTTTTATAAGAGAGACATCGACAATTTGTTGTTCTTGTTTGAGACTTGTCTATTGAGCTCCGTAGTCTGAGAAGCTAAAAGTGAGTAAACAACTCTTTCTTTCTAGATCTTCATCTGCTGGTGGACGTGGCCTGCAAACAGGAGCACTTTCCAAAGGAGGAAGAATTAAAAGAGTGAGGAATGGATGACAAAAGTGACATTGTGCATTAGCTATAGCTGGAGGCAGACTAGCCTTGCACATGACACACTGTTGGGATTTTTCCAGTTCTGTTAAGGAAAAAAAGAAATATTTTTTGTTTTGTTGGAATTTCGTTCATTGAAAATTGGAAGTTTGGTATTTTCTACAGCTGTTCGGTTCAGATTATTTACCTTGACAAACTACTAAACATCTAGCAGCCATGGTTTTTTTTTTTTTTTTTTTTTTTGGTTTTATTTTTTGTTTTGCTTTGCTGCCCAGATCCCTTTCAAATGAAAAGTCCTAGCCTTCTGTTACAGTCAAGAAGCATCTAAAAACTGCTGCATTGATGGTACTGGAGCAAAATGTGTGTGTGCTGAGTCGTTGTGCCACTCCCAAACTGTAGTCAGCACAACTTCTGTCTATCTGTTTCAAGTCACAGTGTGATCCTTTCAAGAAGATGATGTGAAAAACAAAGACATATGAGGTCTCGGAGATCACAGGTCTAAATGGGTCAGGAATTCCAGGGAAGAAACTCTGGGAAAGAGCTAATTTTCTCCATGATTAACAGGGAAATTATCTTACTTCCTAACCCAGCATTCTGTTTCAAGAGCAAGGCATCCGGACTTGGACCATCCATCATACTGAACAGCCCCTGAATCTTTTATATCAACAGGAGTGTTCTCTATTCGCATATCTTTCTTTAATTTAATGACACATTATCATAAATAGCAAAAAAAGTTTTGTTAATATCTCTTAAATGTCTTCTAAAGAAAAAAATTTAATTTGTTTAATATAATTGTGTTTATAAATGCTGGTAGATTTAAAGGTTTTAAAGCTTTATATTTTTATTAATATTGCAGGCTAGAAGGATAAAGGATGCATATGTAATATTTTTTATTTTGAAGGGAATAGGTACAATGTGTGAACAGAAACATTAAGGGATTTAATGTAGGGTTTATTTTAGACTTATATTCAACAAACACAAAATCTCATCTGTGTTGAGGAAAACTGTCCTTTAGCAGAAGCTATGCTCTGATACTTTTAATAGTTTATATTTGCCTTAAGCTTCTGGGAGAACTTTAGTAGTGGGATAGAAGAGAACATATTTTTCTTATCTCCATTATAAGGTTCTAAATTTGAATAATAGGAATGTGGGATTCAAATGAGAAAAGGACATTTTGGATGTCCATTTACTGTAAGTGATCATTTGTACATCCAATGACAGCAAGGACATTTCTGATTTAAAGTCTTTTAAACTAACTAGAATTTTTTAGCATTCTGCCTCAAGTTTTCCTAATAAGCATTATGAAAACAAAAGGAAAGTCTAAGAATATGAATCTAATGAAAAAACTGTATTAAGTATAGGCTAGCCATTGTGGATGTAACAGATCGAACATTCCTTATATTACATTGTGCCTTCTCAGTGATTTAAAACCCTACAAGTGTTACAGAAATCCGGGGTTTTTGGAAAAAAGCTCTGTATTGGTCTGCAGTGTCTTAGTTTAGATATAAAGTAGGAACTGAAAAGTGACTTGTCTGGTCCATCTGAGTAGACTGAGCCTGCATGCTCGGCATTTATTAATCTTCATTAGCAAGGCTTAAAGGTGGACGAACTATCAAGGCATGTACATCTTTTGGCCAGGCTGCATATTTTGGCAGAGTGTGTGAAAAGAAGATTGAATTTCCTAATGAAGGAACTTTGCCTTTCTCTGTCATGTTGAATTGCTGGTGAACTGTGTAGATGATATTCCTTCCCTTCAATATGCCTTTCTTAGCTTTTATATGTTGAAAGTGACAATATCTTTTGAGGAACATGTATCAAGCAGGAACTTTGGCACAGATTTGGTTTCAGTGGTTTTAAGGCTTAATTAATGAGATGCCTTGATGAGCTTTTCAAACTTTTTTATATATGAATACACCAGACCAAGGAGCTGGATCTCCTGCTGTACTCACATGCCTGGTACCCATCAACAAAGCTATCTATCTTCAATGACTTGGGCAAAATGGCGAGAGGTAAAATAAAATCTTCTTGTAAATTAGCCAGTCAGGTCTGACACATACTAACAAGGTTCCTAATTAGCACCTCAGTATTTCAGCACCTTAAGCACCAATAAATTTCAATCAATCAATAATAAAGTGAGTGTTCCAACTAGACTTGTCGTCTTGCTTGTTTTTACTATTTTACTAGTGATTAATAGAAAACACAGTCATTATGGACATTAATAATACTAGTAAAGTTCAAAGGAGAATATACTGTATGTTTTTCAAAAAAATTGCCATGATTTTTTTTTTATTCCGTTTTGAGTTCAGGCCCTTGTGCTTACTAGGCTTGCTTGCTTGGCTAGCACTGTACTACTTGAGACAAATATCAAGCCCTGCTTTTTTTTTTTTAATCGGTCATGAGGCTTGAACTCTGGGCCTGAGCACTGTCCCTCAGCTCTTCAGCTCAAAGCTAGCACTCTACCACCTGAGCTACAGTGCCACTTCTGGTTTTCTGGTGATTTATTGGAGATAAGAGTTTCACGGACTTTCCTGCCTGGGCTGGCTTTGAACTGCGATCCTCAGATCTCAGCCTCCTGAGTAGCTAGGATTAGAGGCTCCCAGCTCAAACCATGATTTTTTTGTTGGTTATTTTAGAGATGGAATCTCATACTTTATCAGGCTGGCCTTGAACCATGATCCACCAGATCTCTGCCTCCCAAGTAGCTTTAGCTAAGCTCGAGCCACCAATGCCTGGCTTTTTTCCTCCACCCTTTAATTTGTACTTGAGAAAAGATTTAATTCTTAAAATACCATCAAAGTAAAGAACAATTCTTAGACATGTTTTAAAGAGTACTGGGTTAGCCAGGAGCTGGTTGCTTGTACCTGTAATCCTAGCTACTCAGGAGGCTGAGACCTAAGGATCATGATTCAAAGCCAGCTTGAGCAGGACAGTCCTTGAGACTCTTCTCTCCAGTTATCTACCAGAAAATCAGAAATAATGCTGTGGCTCCAAATGGTAGAGTGAAAAAAAAAGAGAGCGCTTAGGGATAGTGCCCAGGTCCAGAGTTCAAGCTCCACACTAGTTTATTCGGGGAAAGGAGGGGTTGGATAGATGATCTTTTCTAGATAGGGAAGTCAATTCTGCAGGATGTCTGTCTTGGAAGATTAGGTTGAGGCTCAGGATGTAGCTCAGTTGGTAGAGCCCTGGCCTAGCATATGCTAGACCAAAAAATAGAAACTAAAATGAAAAAGGTATCAATGAGAAGGAATTGCCCCTCCCATAGTACTGGGACTGAGCGTGGGCCTTGTGCATACTAGGCATAGTACTCTACCACTTGAGCTATACCCTCCAGAACAGCAAGAGCTTTTCATTACCATAGTGATGACATCTCTGGGGAAGTATTATGGCATCCTTTGAGGAATGGCTCTAAAACTTTGAAGCCAGAAAATCATTTCTTTTGATTGTTTATTGTGATGATATAAAATATAGGATATTAGTGGACTAAAGAGCTATTTGGCTTGATCTTACGTCCCCAGGCCCAGGATACATGTTATTCTCAACATCTCTGCCAGAGAGAGAAAACCACAAAACTTTCTTCCTTTTTTAACCAATTGTATACATTAACTATTAGGTTAGTTCCTATGCAAATTTCAAGCAAAAAAAAAAAAAGATGATAGGAAAGTCTACTTATTTTTTTAGTTTAGCCTTAAAGATATTTTTGCATATATCAATGATATATAATAATGTATACTTTTTATTTGTTGTATAGTCTTAGGACATACAAAAACTAAAAACACTGGGCTGTGTATGATGACTCATACCTGTCATCTTGGCTACATTTTTTTTTTTTAATCAGTCACAGAGCCTGAACTCTGGGCTTGGGCGCTGTCCCTCTGCTCTTCAGTTCGAGGCAAGTGCTCAACCAGTTGAGCCACAGTGCCACTTCTGGCATTTTCTGCTTATGTGGTGCTAAGGAATTGAACCTAGGAACTCATTCATGCAAAGCAAGCACTCTACCACTGAGCCACCTTTCCAGCCCCTGGCTACATTGTTTTTGTTTTATCTTTAAGTAGTTGTACAAAGGGGTTTTGATTCAACATGTCACTTATGAGTACAATTCATCTTGATCACTGTTACCCTTTCTATCTCCTAACCCAGCTACTTTGGAGGCAGAGATTGTGAGAATTTCAGTTCAAAGCCTGCCTAAGCTTGTGAGATCCATCTCAATCAAACTGATTGGAATGGAAGTTCATGTCTGTGACCCCAGCTATGTGAGACACTTTATGAGATCCATCCTGAGGAAGAAATCAAGTTCCTCCCTGATAGATAAAGCAAAAGAAAAAAAGGCTGGCAGTATGGTTCAAGTGGTAGAGCTCCTGCCTAGCAAGTGCAAGTCCCCAGTTCAGATCCCAGTTCCACAAAAAAAAAAGAACGTAAACAGTAACAAATTTAAAAAAGTTGCCAGGCCCCAGTGGCTCACATCTGTAACTCTAGCTACTCAGGAGGATGAGATCTGAGGTTGCAGTTCATAGCCAGCCTGGGCAGAAAAGTCTATGAGACTCATCTCCAATTCACCACCGAAAAGCTGGAAATGGAGCTGTGGCTCAAGTGGTAGAGCACTAGTATTCAGCAGAAAAGCTTAGGGACAATGCCAGACTATGAGTTCAAGCCCCAGGCCCAGCGTACACACACACAAAATCTCCAGCAGAATTAGAACTCTTCCCTATCATTTGGGATCGTTGTTGTAAACAGACTATTATATCTGTGTTCTTAAGCTACAAATGAGAAGTATTAGCCAGGTGACCATGGTTAATGCCTGTAATCTTAGCTACTCAGGAGGCTGAGATCTGAGGATCACAGTTTGAAGGCAGCCCACACAGAAAAGTCCCCAAGAGACTCTTATCTCCAACTAATCACTCAAAAACTGGAAGAGGTGCTGTGGCTCAAGTTGGTAGAGCACTAGCCATGAGCACAAAGAGTCTCAGGGAAACCAACACCCAGACCCTGTGTTCAAGCTCCACAACCAACAACAACAAAAAAGTAATAAATTAAGATTTCACTTTAGAATTTACTCTTCTCCAGGTTTACCTCTTTTAATGTCTAATATTCAGAAACTCTTTACAGAATCTTCAATAGGAGAAAAAGTTTCAAGATCAAAAGGCTATTTAATGCTTTCAGAAGTATTATGTCATTTAATCTTTACAACAAACCAGTGCAATAATTATCTGCATTTTATTTTATTTTTTATTTTTTTGGGTCCGGTCATGGGGCCTGAACTCTGGGCCTGGGCGCTGTCCCTCAGCTCTTCAGCTCGAGGCTAGCGCTCTACCACTTGAGCCACAGTGCCACTTCTGGCTTTTTTCTTTTTGCTTATGTGGTGCTGAGGAATCGAACCCAGGGCTTCATGCATGCAAGGCAAGCGCTCTACCACTGAGCCACCTTCCCAGCCCAATTACCTTCATTTTAAAAATTACTAAACAGGTTCAATTTGTATGAGGTTGAAAAGCATGCAGTTTTATCATAAGCATTTTTCTTTATAATAACTTTTTAAGTGAATACAGATCAATAGAGTTAGTTGTATTCACATTGTTGTTCATTGGTATAATTTTGAAATACTTTGGTATCAGTTCAAAAGCAAAATGCCTGACTACAGTACTGGGGTTTGAACCAAGCACGAGGCTCTATCGCTTGAGCCATGCTTCCTGCCCTTTCCGTGCCTAATGGCAAGGTTAGTATAACAGTTCTAGTTCATGGATGTGATAATTAGCAGAAAATCAGCTTTATTTCTGACTACACTTCTTTGACGAATTTTACCATTTGCTTGTGTTAATGACACAGACTTGTAGTCTTACCTTGAGGGTAAGATACATAGAGTTATAACTCCAAAAGATGTGAGGCTATAATAACCTGATCTAAAGTTACATATAGATAAGAGCTCTAACTTCAATTAGAAGAAAAACTATGCACAAAATAAGAGTCGGTCAGGCGCTGGTAGCTCATGCCTATAATCCTGGCTACTCAGAAGGCTGGGTTCTGAGGATCGTGGTTCAAAGTGAGCCCAAGCAAGAAAGACTGTAGGATTCTTATCTCCAGTTAACCACCTGAAAACCAGAAATGGAGCTCTGGCTCAAAGTGGTAGAGTGCTAGACTTGAGCAAAAAAAAAAAGCTCAGGGACAGTGCGCAGGCCCATGACTGACGAAAAAAAGGACGGAGTCCTTCCCAAGGTAAGAGACAGAAGCGGCAGTAAATCGGTAAGTACGACAGTTCAGGATTACTTTATTTTGGCTTTGTGCCACTTATAGACACACTAAAACCCGGAAAGTACAGAAATCCCTTTGAACTCTTATTTGCAAAACCTTGTGTCCATTCTTTTATCTTGTGGATTCTTTCATTTTATTTCCTCATACCACCATCTATGCTCTGTTGCATGCAGAATCTGCTTAGATATGTTTGAGTGGCTCTGATTTACACGTAGTAGCTTGCTTACCCAGAGAAAGGTATTAAGGACTGATCTGGATGTAGTTGGGTTGTGCCTCACTAGAGGGAGTCAGGGAACTGAGAAAGGAGAGGCAAAGACTGCTTCTGGTAAAGTGTGTGCTTGCACCGAGAGGAGGAGGGGCCGGCTTGAGGGTGGCTGCCTCTAGCTGCTCCACCCTCGTTTGTCAGCAGGTAGAGGGAGCGTGATTGCAGTCCCTGGGGAGGGAGTCAGAACTAGAACACCAATTACAAACCACAGGCTTCCTGCTCTGAGGAGTTGATCCAGAGCTGTCTTTCTGGCAGGGAAGCGCTCGAATCCTTCTGAACTTTCCAAGTCCATCCGTGATTCAGAGATACTGCCTTCTCTCTCTGGGATTTTCTGTGGTTCTGGTAGTGAATTGTTGCTGATATATTTGCTACTTTGCTTTTTCGAGATTGATCCTTTTAAATATGCTGTTCCGCAGAGAAAAGGAACTGTTGTTAGCAAAGGAGATTTCAGAAATGCTTTTGGATCTTCTATAAATATTTTTAGAATTCTTGGGGACAGTAACTCATCCTGGAGTAAGTTTCTGCCTTTGACCTGCATGGATTATATTTTCAGGCTTCGGAATTTCTCGACACTTACCTGTAGTGTGGGGGCACTTGGTTTGGTTGGAGAGTAAGAAGGTGGAAGAATGATCTGTACTTGGTTAAGCAGTTCAAACCTTTGAACAGGATCTATAAATGCATAATTGATTTGTTTCACCCCTGTGGATTCCAGTGGGCCCAACAGCACAACAGGTTTGCAGATTTCTTTTGAAATTCTTTTTTTTTCTTCTGCCTCTGCCTCAGCAAAAGAAACAATCTCTATAATAGGTTCATGTTCAGTTGCTTGACTTTTCAGCACTTATTCTGAAGACTCTCTGATTTTTAAACTTGACCTCGAAACACAGGAGGCTGTGTGAGATACACTTATCCTTACTTAAGAGTACACATTTAAAAATCTTATTCTATGTTTATATGAAGATTCACATTCTCATATGTGCCTAGAAATAGAGAAATACTCTACTTGGGCTTAATTGTATTTTTTCAGGGTGTTTTACTTAGAACCTGTGATTAATCATCCTTATTCCCCCTATCTTTTATTCTCCACTCGCTCAAGGAATTCAAAAACATGTTAGGAATAGTCTTTTGTTTTTTCTTAAGAACCTTGAAGATTACAGATTATAAGATCTGTATATTACAGTAGTTTCATGGGAAATCAACATGCTTGGCATTCTCAAGGTGGTGAATAAGATCTGTAATCCTAAAATAGGAAAATGGAGATAGAAATATGAATTTTGACTCAAAAAATAATTGGAAAGATAACTTTTTCAACTATTACAATAGTTGGAAAAGGTTGTGGTACTTGGGTTTATCCTTAGTATATGAAGGAATACAAATTTGTACCTAATTTACAAGCAACTTTAGGTAAAACACTGAAAAATTAGAGTATGTCAAAGTTCATGAAAAAAATATAAATTTAATAGGCTTATATGTACTTTGGCCTATGCTGAAATACAATTTAATGTGGAAACTTTTCTGAATATGTGCTAAAGCATCTTTGGACATCCCTCAAGGTTAGTCCTAAACTTTTTTTACATTATCATTCCGTCTCGTGGTTTTTAATCACAATTGACAACTTTTGAGCCTTAGAAAGGGCCATCTCTTCCATTTTCTAAACTGGAGTTCTTCACTCACCTTTGATGCATTATGTAGCTGTTTACTTTGCTTTGTTTTTTTTTTTTTTGTTCATCAACATTGGGTTTAGTTCCTCCACAGCTTGATGCATATGGACGACCAACAGCAAGTAATCTGACGTACTAAAAATTCACATTCAGTCTCAAGCAAAGTTGGAAATTTCAAGAAGTGTGATACCTTTGCTAGTCAGAGAGAAGATGGGAGGAAAGGCCATCCCTGCATCCGAGGTGGGCCGAAAAACCCTCTTCGCTGCCCAATCAGGAATGCCACCTCTTCTTGGGAATATACTTTAGAAAAAGGAAGGACCAAAACTCTGACTTGGCTTTGTGAAATTGAAGAATAAGTTCTCTTGTCTTCCATTTGTCTGGATGTGAGAACCTGCATTTGGCATTAGCTAGTGGAAGCAGTATGTATGGCCGAAGTGCATTGCTGCAGCTGGTAGCATGAGTGGTGGCCACCAGCTGCAGCTGGCTGCCCTCTGGCCCTGGCTGCTGATGGCTACCCTGCAGGCAGGCTTTGGACACACAGGACTAGTATTGGCAGCAGCTGTGGAGTCTGAACGATCAGCAGAGCAGAAGGCTATTATCAGGGTGATCCCCTTGAAAATGGACCCCACAGGAAAACTGAATCTCACGCTGGAAGGTGTGTTTGCTGGTGTTGCAGAAGTAACTCCAGCAGAAGGAAAATTAATGCAGGCAAGTACACCTTCATTACATTTCACTTCCCATCTGTTTGAATTATGCTTTTCTTCTTTTGTTTCCCAAACCAATTGCCATACGAGGGCTTCTGCTGCTACTTGTTAGTCTTTTAAGGATATCGCCTTGTTGACATTCCAAAGAAAGTTCTTATTTTATACTCAAGAAATGTATAAATCCTCAATTTTAAAAGATCATATGCTTATTTGGGGGGGGTATATGCAATAAAACATTTCTTTACAGGTGATATATTTTGGGCACTATTTTGTGATAGATGAAAAGTACAGTTGATATTTAATTGACTTGAGGATTATAGTTTATATCCCCCTAATTTTTTTAATGAACACTAAGTAGGTTATTTTTAATGGTTAACAATACCCCAAAATTCTGAAATGTTCTTGGAGCATATTTGATTATGGTGTCACTTCTAAAATTTAGTCCAACTGAAATACTATGGCTGGCTTTATACCACGTGTGGCACTTTATTGCTAAGTCCAAAATGGAGAGGACTAGATTACAAAATGGACACAAGGTGAAAACCTACCTACCTCCTGGTCACTTTGGTGACCCCTTTTAAATTTTTTGACAGTTTTACTATTTCCAAAAAGTTAATTTCACATCTGCTATTTTGTTGACCTATAAGGTTTTTCAGATATAGTATTTTAGGCTTTCCAGCTTGGATTTTTGCTTATATCTCATTCACAGTCTAGTCTTTGTATTGAATTGAAGAATTAACTGGGGCCACAAATCTTTCTTAGACCAATTTCTTATTCCCTATGGTATGGTATGGTAAGACAAGACCTTAAAGGTTGTATTTTTCTGCTGTGTCAATCTGTAAAGTGATGTTGCTTATTGATTAAAGTTCATTTTATAAAACTATACTTCTTGTATATAGCTCTTGGGCACAGGTTAAAATGTTCTTAAACGAGATAGAGGTCAGCACCAAACTCAAATTTTTGTATGCTATAATAGAACCAAAATGTTGTATAAATTTAATATGTCTACTTAAAGGTACGAAAATGAAACACATTATACAATTCTTTTTCTAACACGAGCTTTTTAGTATATGGGTTATACTTCTTTGGTAGTATTTTAAAGCTGGGATAATTGGTATAATGGGTAAAGTTGAAGGATCTTCTATTTAGACTAAAAATGGGAGTATATATTTTTTAATGGTATTTTTTTTGGATTAAAAAAATCTATCATTCAATTTGGACTTTAAGATGGAATTACGAATCCTGAAAAGTTGAAGTCATATATCATTTTGAACATAGCAATTGGAAAGAAAAGGTGTTTCCTGACCTCACTTCCTTAATGCCTTGAAGCATGAGGTGTGTGCTCCATTAATTTGCAGCTTAAGTAACTTTATCAAAAGTCTTATTTTGGTATTTCTGAAGTCTTTGAGAGGCACACCAAACTTTGTGCTTTATATCCTGTGATAGCATGTTCAATGAGTTAATTAGATGCTCCATAAAATAGTTTCCCCTTTTACATTTGTTGTCTTCTGTTATCATAAAGCTGTACATAAAGTTTATTTTCATAAAGGAAAAGGTAAATGAGGACCATTTACTCTTGAAGAATGATGTTTTTGCAATCTATTATTTTATCATTTCTTTATTATATCTTCTCTTATTCTACCTTTTTTCATTCTGACAAACCTTGCTAGTCTTTTTTTAACTATTAACTTTGAACCTATCAGTATGTTTTCAAGTTTTTGTTTTTTGTTTTTTACTTTGCAAAGAGAATTTCACTGTATCTTAGCAAGGACTTTCAGATTTTATAGTGGACAGTTTACATCACAGACAACTTTATCTTCTGTCCACACATGCTTCTTATGGGTCATTAATAAATTTTTATACTAGCCTAGTATCAGTCTCTGGATATGTCAGTAACAGTTCTGGCTTATGGTCTATTAATCAGTTTTTAAGCCACGACAGTTACTCAATTTTCTGGATTGAGAAACTTTATTTTAAAAAAATAAAAACTCCCTTAAGTGATGTGTATTTTTTTAATCCATTTGATTAACTCTTTCAAAGAACTTCGGTGCATTAAGGACATGTGGGTTACACATCTAGAATCTATGCTGTTTGTTCCTTATCAGATTACCCTACAACTGGGTTTGTCCAACTGTGGTTCACTAAGCCTTCTAGGTAACTGAAATTCTGTTTATAGCTCCTATGTTTGTGCTTTGCAGCACTTTATCGTTCTTGGTAGATAGTATACCCTGATGTCACAAATTTAAAAGTAACCTTCTATTTTCGCCCAGGAATGTTGGATAGTTTTATGTATCCTTCTATTGATGAACTATTCTAGCTGCCTGTAAAGATATGGGACTGGGAAGGTGGCTCAGTGGTGTACTGCTTGCCTTGCATGTATGAGGCCCTGAGTTCAATTCCTCGGCACCACATAAATAGATAAAGCCAGAAGTGGCACTGTGGCTCAAGTAGTAGAGCACTAACCTTGAGCTGAAGAGCTCAGGGACAGTGCACAGGCCCAGAGTTCGAGCTCCACAATGAACAAAAAAAAAAAAAATTAGAGATATGAAAACAATGATTTAAAAATAATAACAGCCTGTTGTATTTTTTTCTTAACTTCTCATAGAAGTTCCCATGTATACCTTTACATTTTGTTCAGTTAATTCAGGGAACGTGCAATTTTATAAGGACCCTATTAACTGCATTTTTGTTTGTTTTAGACTTTTAACTTTCCTTAGACAAATGGAAATATCCCTTTAACAGTGTGCTTCCAATTTGTTTAATAATAAAATAGATCATAGTATTACTTATAAGATAATTTATTTTGTTTATCTCACCTTTGTCTGATGGTTGTATACCTAAGAGCATTGAAAACCAAGCAGTGATGAATTTTTGTCTTCCTTCTTGTTCCTCATTGTGCTTAGGAGTTCTTTTTCCCAGTAGTAATTGCTAATTCTCCCCATTCTTTCTGTATTCTCTCTTCCTTCCTCTTTCCCTCCCTATAATTTTAAGCTTATGTTCTAGAAGAAAGTTTCTCTGTACTAGAAGAAAGTTGAATCAAAAGAGGGAATTTCTTCACTATATATTTTCTATTTCTCCAAGTCCTCTCTTTCATATTGCAAAATTTCCCATCTTAGAATCAACTAAATTATGTTAGTTTCTATTCTGCCTGAGATTGTCTCTCTGTATTACCATCTCATTTCAAACCCAGGTACAGGTTTGTAATACCTTTAATGTGTCTAATTCTTATATTTCTCCTATATTTGCAAAAACCTTTCTTTTTCTCTAATCTTCTTCTACCTCTTGTTTTATTTTTTTCCACTCAATTTGTATTTTTAGGATAAACTCTTACTGATATTCTGATCTGCCCACCTTCTCTCCCTCCCTCCCTCCTACCTCCCTCCCTCCCCCCTTCTCTTTCTTTCTTTCCCTAAGCTGTTTGTTCAAGGCTGGCACTCTTATCACTTGAGCCACAACTTCACTCCTGACTTTTTTTGGGTGGTTAATTGGAGATATGAGTCTCACAGACTTTTTTGCTCAGGCTGGTTTTGAACTGTGATCCTTGGATCTCAGCTTCCTGAGGAGCTAGAATTATAGGCATGAGCTACTGGCAGCTGGCAGTATTTCTTTTATTAGCTATTAGCAAAACCGACAAGGAAACTTTCTAGATCTCCTAATTACTTGGTGTGGTGACTTACAAAGAAGACTACATGATAGAGATTCCAACTTCTTAGTATTTTTATTTTCATTTGACTATATTCTTTGCTTCCAATTTTATACTATTGCAGGCAAAGAAATGTGCTGTTTATTATCGACTTTCCAGTTTCCTGATTTGTTTTTCTCTTTTATTTATTCATTTTCAGTTGTCTGGTTTATTATCTCTTTGGTTCCTATTACTATTTATTATCTAGTAATATTGCTGCCATTTCTAAATGATTACATTTATATTTTTCTTATTCATAAATATTATTTAGAAAGGAAAACCCAAAGTTAATCATCTTCTCAGCTCAGAACAGTAAGAGGACCTTACTGCAACACAAGAGAGGTCACCAATTCCTTAACTATCATATTTTTCCTGCTCAGCTGATAGTCCTGGATTTTCTTAGACTTTAGAATAAAGTTATGATCAGGATTAGAGTGTACTGCCCTGAGGCTTCATACAATGGGAGGGTAGTTTCAAATTTGGCCACTAACAGTGTACACCTCTGGACAAATTTTCCTTTGCACAATGTCTCTGCTTGCCTCCTAATTTTACCTATTAGTCAACACATAGTTATCCTGTCTTTGAATTTTTACAGTATTTGTAGGCATGACCTGTAACTTTACAACTAAAGTTTTTGGCTAGCATCAGAGAGACAACTATTTATACTTGAAAAAAAAATCTATATTAGAATCCCAGGAACTTCACTTTTAATTCTGATCCTGCCATTAGATGATTGTGTGATTTGGGACAAAATAGCTTTTAGCTTTTTAGCTATAGATTCTTGGTCTGTGAATTCAGAGATCTAAATATAATAATTATCAAAGCGGTGTTATGCCCTTTATATGGTATTAGCTTATTTAATTCTTCAAATAATTTTATGAGAAAAAGTTCAGTACTTTGAATTTTCACATTTAACATATAAGGAAAGTGAAGACTTAAATGTTAAATATCTGCCATGGTTATAAGTAGTAGTAACAAGTAAGTGGCAAGGGAATGGTTTTCTGGTTCTAAATTTTATACAGCTAAGATTGCTACAGATGACTAGAACACCAGAGCAGGCTTTGTGTAATTCATTTTTTTCCAAAGTAGAAATGAATAAAAGTGGTAAGTACCCTTGCCTGAGGTTTATCTGACCGAATATATAATATTCTATTTTTTCTCATTTGTGTTTGATTTGCAAAGACATGAATAAATCAGAATGTTTTATTTATTCAATATCTCCATGTCAGTACCTTTCTCCTCATTTAAAAACAGTCTATGATAACTTCTAATTCAGGAACTTGAAATAATATACTTAGAAATCACATGCACTTAATTGCCATTGCTCAAATTAGAGATCTTTGGATGAAGATTGAAAATAATAGATTTTGTGATTTTGCTTTGAAACCACCTCTAAAAATAAGTACAGAATAAATATTCATGATCAAGTCAGCCCTTTACTATTTATATTAGTAAAGGTGCAAAAAATCCAGTTAATTAATAATTGACTTTAGAAAGTTGTCAGGCATCAGAAATATACCATCAAACACAATGTGTGCCCAGACGTTTTTAGGTGTTTGCTTCCTCTCATCCCTGTTCAGAGCCTTCTAGATTTGACTTTGTTCTTAGAAGATGGGCATCTGAGGGTTGGGAAGGTGGCTCAGTGGTAGAGTGCTTGCCTTGCATGCATGAGGCCCTGGGTTCGATTCCTCAAGCACCACATAAGCAGAAAAAGCCAGAAGTGGCGCTGAGGCTCAAGTGGTAGGGTGCTAGCCTTGAGCTGAACAGATGAGGGATAGTGCCCAGGCCCAGAGTTCAGCCTCATGACCGACCAGAAAAAGAAGACTGGCATCTGGAAAAGAAGGAAGCATGCCTTTTTCGAGGGACCTATTAAATAAATTTGTTCATATAATGGTTCTATACTTCATGTAGACATCCAACAAATTTGAAGTTCATATTTGTAAATACCTTTGGTTTAATAGGAAATAATGAATGAGGTGTTCCTCATTAGACTATTGCCCTCATTATTGAGTGTTCATTTATCATACTCTGGGGGTAGTTATTTCTTGGTTTGGTAGTCAAATGTGTGCACACATGCATGCCCCTGTATATAATAATTTTATCTAAAACTTAGTTATAATTATTTGAACACTATTAAAGATATCCTTAGAGCTCATGGCTAATGAAAACAACTTTGTACTCTGAAAATACTTTATTGGAACTCCTTTGTGCATTTGTTTTCATCCCTTCAACGGTAAGTACAGAGGGAAGAAAAATGTTGTAAATGAGCAATGTATTATTATTATAAATGTTGGGATCCAGAACTGGTAGCAAGGTACAGTTAGAGTGGAATGTGAGGATGATACTCCATTAAGTTTATGTAACAATTTTCTGCCAAGGAGCTTAAAATGAATCACAAACATCTGCCAATCAGATACGAACAGGTAATATTTATTCAATGTTATAGAAAATGTACTTGGGAGTGAGAAGATAAGACCACAAGTTCAGACCCACTCTCCTTTTCAGTTTTGAGGAGGGTGTTTTGTTTTGTTGCCAGTCTCAGGGTTTGAACTCAGGGAGTGGGCTCTGTCCTTGAGCCTCTTCGTGCTCAAGACTAGTGCTCTACCACTTGACCACAATACCACTTCTGGCTCTTTCTAAGTAGTTTATTGGAGATAAGAGTCTCTCTGATTTTTCTTCTCATGTTGGCTTCAAATGCTAATCTTCAGATCTCAGCTTCCTGAATAGCTAGGATTATAGGTATGAGCCACCAATGCCCAGCCCACTCTGCTTTTCAAGAGATAAAAGAGTAATTAATTTTTAAAAGGTATCCATGAGGGGCTGGGAATGTGGCTTAGTGGTAGAGTGCTTGCCTAGCATGCATGAAGCCCTGGGTTCGATTCCTCAGTACCACATAAACAGAAAAAGCCAGAAGTGGTGCTGTGACTCAAGTGGTAGAGTGCTAGCCTTGAGCAAAAGAAGCTCAGGGACAGTGCCCAGGCCATGAGTTCAAGCCCTAGGACTGACAAAAAAAAAGGGGAGAGGGGGTAATCTAAGAATGTAGATTTCTCAGGAATTAATTATAATATGTAATAATCCTAAAAATTTGACATATTGTCCATGGTTGAGATATCTTCTATTTTGACTTACTTTGCTTAATGTGATAATTCAGACAAAAAAAAACTATTAATGAAGCAGTTTGCCAACTTTATGTTCTATGAGTTAATACTGTGATCTGTATTCATTGTTCTTTTGAGAATTGTTAGAGTAAAATCTAGTCTTTACCAGGTTATCTGTAAAGACTTGATCAGACCCTGCATCTCCACCTATTTCCTCCTCTCCCCATCGCTTGACTTCCGCTACAAAGGCTTCCTGGCTGTCTTTTAGTTAGACCAGCCACACTCCCACCTCAGGGCTGCTCTACTTGCTAGTCTCACAGCCTTAATCACTCAGAGCTGAGATATTTTCTCCTCTTGGTCAACCCTTGGTGTTAAATATACCTTGTTCTTTTAAAGAGGCCTTGATCTTAAAGTGGCTATCCTGTTTTGAAGACCCCTTCCTATTCCCTGAGGGATTATGTTACCCTTCCCTGCTTTATTTTTCTTTGCAAAATTATAGGCATGTGGTATGCTATAATGTTTTATTTTTTTAGTTGTCTGTCTTCTGTCAGACTACTGATAGGAGCTGTGTGAAAACAAGGTTGTTGGTGGTGGTTGTTTGTTTTTTGTGGGTTTTTTTTGCCATTTTCATTCAAACCTATATCCCAGAAAATAGTGTCCTAGTATATTGACACAGCAGGTAGCCAGTAAATATTTGTTGAGTGAATATAAGATTATTATGGAGCTGGACACCAGTGGCTCATGCCTGTAATCCTAGTTACTCAGGAGGCTGAGATCTGAAGATTGAGGTTCAAAGCCAGCGGGGGCAGGAAAGTCTGTGAAACTCTTATCTCCAATTAACCACCAGAAAACTGGAAGTGGCATGTGCCTCAAGTGGTAGAGTGCTCACCTTGAGCTGAAGAGCTGAGGGACAGTGCCCAAGTCCAGAGTTCAAGCCCCAAAACTGACCCCCCACCCCCAAAAAAGAAGATTATTATAGAATTGAGTAGCTCTGATAGCTGGGAACTAATTTAGAATGAAACATTCATTTATCTCATGACATTTTTAAGTTTAAGGCCCATTATTTTGAGTGTTTGGAGATATTATATTTACCATGTAATAGTCCTTTACCCCCGCCCCCGACTTACTAATCATAAACATGACTGTGTAGAATATGTGTGAGCTTTGTCTTTTTTTTTTTTTTTGGGTCCGGTTGTGGGGCCTGAACTCTAGGCCTGGGCACTGTCCCTCAGCTCTTCAGCTCAAGGCTAGCACTCTACCACTTGAGCCACAGCGCCACTTTCCGGCTTTTTTCTTTTTTGCTTATGTGGTGCTGAGGAATCGAACCCAGGGCCTCAGGCTTGCAAGGCAAGCGCTCTACCACTGAGCCACCTTCCCAGCCCAGCTTTGTCTTTTTTTAAAAAAATTGTATTTTTATTTTCTGTAAGTAGTTGCATAAAGGAGTTACCATTTGATTAACCAGTTACTCAGTTAATTAATCTTGATCTATATCAAAATCTTGATACTCTTTCAGTATTCTCCCCATCCCTCCCAACCCAACCTCTCCCCTCAATTTTCTTAATTTCGTAGGCTATGCAATGAACATTATGACTGTATCCCCTCCTCCTACTTCTCTTTTTATTCATCTGGAGATTGAACTCAGTGCCTCAGGCTTACTTGGCCAGTGCTCTATTTCCTAAGCCATACCCCACTGAATATCTTTGAGTTATTACTTTACACAACATTCATTTCTTTGTTTATATTTATTTTGAAGATGGAGCCCAGGTCCTTGAGCATGTTAGGTAAGCACCTCCCTAGGCTCTTCACCATATTTATTGAGTAGCTCAACCCTTGATTTATAAGAATAAATTCTGTTTTTCCAAGAAAGATTATTGGGGTGCTAACTTTAAACCTGTGATCATAAAACATTATCAAATATACCTTCTTAAACCTGTGGTTTTTAAGTTCTAGTTTTGAGACTCTAAAGCAGTATTTTTTCATCTTTTTTGTGTATGCATCTAGGTCTCTTTGAGAATATTATAAAAGTTATTGACCATATATACAAAATACCCATATATACTTGACATGAACAAATTTGCACAAAGTCTCAGTGAATTGAGAAAGCCTGAACATCTAGAGGTCTAAGGCCTCCAGATTAAGAGCTACTATCCTAAAATAATTCTACTTGTTTGAGGAAATGAACTTAGTTCTCAAAACTAATTTACCCTCTAGTTGCTAATTACGTTTACTTAATTTTAGAGGTATTTTAATGTGTTATTTTAAGTCAAGTAGACAAAAAATTTCGTGCAATTATGAGAAAATGGCTTGACCTTACATGTAAAATTTCATGTCTGACCAAGATTTGTTTATGTGTAGTAAAGGGATTTTCTCTTTAAATATTACATGAAACTGTGCTTAAATTTTAGAAATGCTTACAATTTAGAATGTTCACAATTCTTCAGTGTGAGGGTATTTTTTGTGTTTGTTTTTTGTCGGTCATGAGACTTAAACTCTGGGCCTGAGCTCTTCAGCTCAAAGTGAGTGCTCTACTACTTGAGCCACAGCTCCACTTCCGGTTTTCTAGTAGTATATTGGATATAAGAGTCTCATGGACTTTCCTATCCCGGCTGGCTTTGAACCACCATCCTCATATCTCAGCCTCCTGAGTAGCTAGGACTACAGGCATGAGCCACAGGCACCCGGCTACTCATAGGTTTTGATATAAGTAGAACAATTGTAGCTCTATTTGGCTACCAGATTCTTTTTTTTTTTTTTTTTTTTTTTTTGCCAGTTGTGGGCCTGAACTCTGGGCCTGGGTGCTGTCCCTCAGCTCTTCAGCTCAAAGCTAGTGCTCTACCACTTGAGCCACAGCACCATTTCCAGCTTTTTCTGCTTATGAGGTGCTGAGGAATCGAACCCAGGGCCTTATGCATGCGAGGCGAGCACTCTACCACTGAGCCACCTTCCCAGCCCTTGGCTACCAGATTCTGAAAGCACAGGCTAGAAACTCTAGTTACTTCCCATTCTGTATCTTGTACACTCTCAGGTCCATTGCTTTCCCTAGGGTAGGATTCCTTGGGTCTTTACATTTCTCTTTCTTCAAGATGAATTGTAGTCATAAACTGACATGTTGAAGTCCCTTTGTGCAACTACTTGAAGATAATCTTACATCTTAAAGAAATTAAATAAAAATAAATTTCTATTTGCTCTAGGGGAAAGTGCTTGCATTTGCTTATTGTTGTTTGTTTTTAAATAACAGGTATACTACATACCCCTACTTTTAGTTTGTGTTATACTTTTCATAGAATGTGTTTAATTTGCAATTTGTGAACACCAAAAAGATCAAAATGCTTTAAAAGTTAATGTTTTGTTTAGATTGCAGCCACGTTATTTTTCTAGCTAGGAATTAGATAATTTAGAAATTCTGATTCCATAATCTATTTCTTCTATGATGGTAATTAACCATAATTTTTAATAGTACATTGAATTATCATGTACTGTTGTTACTTCTGTAGAATAATTTGGCTCAGACTGAAAGTGTTATTTTTGTTTGTTTGTTTTTTGTTGCTTGTGGGACCTGAACTCTGGGCCTGGGTGCTGTCCCTCAGCTCTTCAACTCAAGGCTAGCACTCTAGCACTTGAGCCACAGCTCCACTTCTGGCTTTTTCTGCTTATGTGGTGCTGAGGAATCGAAACCCAGGGCCTCATGCATACAAGGCAAGCACTCTACCACTGAGCAACCTACCTAGCCCAAAAGTGGTATGTTGTATGTCTACTAGTCTTACTTCCTTAAAAAAATGATTACAGATTCCCATCCTTTTTTCTTCCCAAACTATTTTTATTGTCTTGTGAATTATCCAACTCAAAAAAATCTCCTATATGATCCAGGTTTTATGTTCTTCTGCTTTTATGCCTTATATATATTCATATTGATTATCTGGTTTTAATATATGTTATCTAGTTTATATATAAGTTTCTCTAACTTTGTGAAGGACTCTATCAGCTCTACAATTGAATTAAATCCTAATCAGTTTGTGTGTGTGTGTGTGTGTGTGTGTGTGTGTGTGTGTGTGACACAGAAAAATAGAGTTTGAGCCGGAGGAAGAATGGGTATCCCATTTGTGAATGATAGTCATCAAAGTTTAAGGTAGGAAGTAGCTCTGTGGCCCAAGTGATAGAGCACTAGCCTTGAGCACAAAGAGGCCCAGGGACAGTGCACATGCCCTGAGTTCAAGCCCCACAACCAACCAAAAAAACAAAACAAAGCAAAGCAAAACAACAACAAAAAAAACCCCAAAGTTTAAGGTAGAAAAAAATACCTACTACAGTGTTTTCATTTTACTGTTACAGAAATAACCCAGGCATTAGTGTTTGCTAGTCACAGAACTTCCAGTCTGCTGCTGTATTTTACTGGCCACCATTTTTAGCACACTTTCTTTACCTTAAACATTTTGGGATCATTGAAGGGAAATCAAAAAGCAGATATTAGCAAAGACTTCCTGGAAGATTCTACTAAGAAGTTGTTATGGCTGGGTGTGGTGGTACATACCTGTAATCCCAGGATCATGAGCTGAGTTTGAGATCAGCCTGAGCTACACACTGATACTTTATCTCTACATACATACATATATACCTAAAGATATTTTAGACTGCTGTAAGATTTCTTTCCTCTTTGATCCCTAGTCAACTAGAAGGCATACTTTAAATTACAGGAGTGGGGAGACTTCTGCCAAGGGCCATTTGGATATTAACAACCTCATCCAGGGGCCATACAAAATTATTGATACAGGCAGATGGCCATGGGCAGCCAAGGAGAGCAGCACAGGAGAAACATAACGTGCATGTCTGTCCTGTCGTATAGCAAATGATTTCTCTCATGGGCTCTGTATCACACACAGGCCAGAAGTTCCTCACCTCTGAACAAGTGAACTAACCAAAAATACCTTGACACAACTTAGTATTGCTTTATATGGTTCATATGTAATTTATTCTGCCATAAAAAAAAAAAAATCACTGCACACCAGGTGGCCTGTTAGCCCTGGAGCATTGCCTAAAAGCAGCAGAGGCTCTTGAAGTCTAAGCTAAGAACCTCACAGTGATCTGTACCCCTTGGGTACTTTACACTGTGGCTCCCTAGTATGTACCCTATGCCGTGGCAAGGTACCGGAGGAATTTGAAGAGCACTATCTTAGCCTAGTCCAGATAAGAAGATACAACTTAAATAGCAGAAAGCAGTATGTTGAGAGGCGCAAACATAAAAGCATAACACTCCAATTTTCATTTTCCCTGAAGTCATTAGTCATTCAGAATGACTGTAGTAATTCAGTGGGGTGCCAGTGACTCACATCCGTAATCATAGCAGCTCAGGAGACTGAGGCATGAAGGATGGTGGTTCAGAGCCACCCTAGGCAGAAAAGCTCTCAAAGTTCCAATT
The DNA here is from genome assembly GCF_019054845.1 of Dipodomys spectabilis. Classification (NCBI taxonomy): domain Eukaryota; kingdom Metazoa; phylum Chordata; class Mammalia; order Rodentia; family Heteromyidae; genus Dipodomys; species Dipodomys spectabilis. The sequence continues at coordinate 11,104,755 of NW_024870681.1, forward strand.
AAATTTAAGCCCTAGTATCTGCACACACACAAGAGAACAAACTAACTAAACTAAAAATAAACCTATTGTAATTCTGACTGAAGAAAAAAATAGCCATTAAATTATAACCCAAGTAGCTTTTAGTTAGAGTATAGCTATGACCTCAAGCATTCATAACCTCTAACTTGTCACTGTTACCAGTTAAATGCGTTATAATATTCCCCATGCAATATTTTTATTTTTATTTTATTTTATTTTTATTTTATTTATCTGTAGCATTTTCTTTAGAAATCCCAATTATGAGGAAGTGGCGCTGTGGCTCAAGTGGTAGAGCGCTAGCCTTGAGCTGAAGAGCTGAGGGACAGTGCCCAGGCCCAGAGTTCAAGCACCACGACCGACAAAAGAAAAAAAAAGAAAGAAAGAAATCCCAATCATGGACACAAACAGCTTTCTTCTTCTTCTTCTTTTTTCTTTTTGGGGGGGGGGGGGTCCGGTCGTGGGGCCTGAACTCTGGGCCTGGGCACTGTCCCTCAGCTCTTCAGCTCAAGGCTAGCGCTCCACCACTTGAGCCACAGCGCCACTTCCAGCTTTTTTCTTTTTGCTTATGTGGTGCTGAGGAATCGAATCCAAGGCCTCAGGCATGCAAGGCAAGTGCTCTACCACTGAGCCACCTTCCCAGCCCAAAAAGCTTTCTTTTAAAATACAAACTGGGATGGGAAGGAATGGGAAGGGGAAACAAAGGAAAAGGCTACAATGCTTGATAAGAAATGTACTCATTATCTTGCCCATGTAATTGTAACCCCTCTGTACATTATTTTCACAATAAAATAAATTAATTAAAAAAATAAAATAAAATACAAACTGACTTTCTAAAATATGCAAGAAGTTCCTGTTAAGTTATAGTAAAGTTAAAATTAGTAAATTTAGGGCTGAGAATGTGGCTTAGTGTTAGAATGCTTGCCTGACATTCATGAAGCCCTAGGTTCAATTCCTCAGTTCCACATAAACAGAAAAAGCCGGAAGTGGCACCATGGCTCAAGTGGTAGAGTGCTAGCCTTGAGCAAAAGAAGTTCAGGGACAGCACATGGGCCCCAAATTCAGGCCCAGGACTGGCATGCATACACACAAATTTATTTTTAAGCAGAATTCTGTAATACCAAAAGGTTTGTTTTAATAATCTCAGCAGGCTTTGATTTGATTTTTTACAAACTGAATTTTATCAGCGAATAAGTAAATAATAAGACTCAGTATATAGGAGGTAAAAGTATTTGCATCTTATCTGTATTTAGCAAAATTTGTTTCTCTTACCAAGGGTTTTAAAAAATTGTTAGTTTTAGTCAAAAATAAGCTATTCTCATTCTTTTTAAATGTGCTGGCTTTAGTATGAGTGAGACCAACATTAGGTTCTTGGCTAGTCCAGAACCCATAAACTGTAGTATATGTTGATGTATACATCATTAGATGTTATCATTAGATTATTGAGAATTATTTTGTTGCCCCCTATGGGAATATGAAAATTCATAGGTAGCTTATAATCTTTAAAAAGTAAGAACAAATCATTTAATCTTTCATGTGTTCCAGTGTGGTTTGTGAGGTAACTAATCTCTAAAATAGTTGCTAGCCAGGCATAGTGGTACATATATATAATACCAGCACTCAGGAGTCTGAGGCAGAAGGACAAATAGCCTTGGCTACATAGCAAAACCAATCTTAAACACAAAATGGAAACAAACAAACAGAAAGACTCTTTTGGTCTCAACTTGCAGAATTTATATTCTATATACTTAATATACTAGAGGAATATGCATAACTTACCTATTTTACCTGAGATATATATATATATATATATATATATATATATATATATTTATTTACTTACTTACTTATTTATTTTTGCCGGTTGTGGGGCCTGAACTATGGGCCTGGGCGCTGTCCCTCAGCTCTTCAGATTAAGGCTAACCCTCTACCACTGAGCCACAGCATCACTTCCAGCTTTTTCTCCTTATGTGGTGCTGAGGAATCAAACCCAGGGCCTCATGCATACGAGGCAACCACTCTACCACTGAGCCTCCTTCCCAGCCTTTGAGATAAAATGTTTGATAGATGATAGAAAAAGAAATCTGACTGAATACTTAAGGTTCCACAACAATTTGATAGCAGAATGAAAGCGTCAGACTCTGTTGTGCCCCATTTTCTGGTCCTATTCTGTCTTTATATTCCAGTTAACACACATTAAAAAAAAAAAAAAGAATCTTTTCTCTACAGTTTTATATTTTAAATTCTGTTAAGTTGATTGAGAACCTTTATTCTAAATCCTTTATCAAAGCTATCCCTGTGATAAAACCATATTGACTTCTTCAGCACCTAAGGGAATCTAACCTTTGGAAAAACCTGGAAGAGTCAAAGATAACCTAGAACCAGACTGAGCCACGTAGTAAAAGGAGTAGAATGAATCTGACCCCCCAAAATACTTTGTGAAGTTGAATTATTAGAGATAAGCTGAATAATTAAACACGAAGTAAGATTGCAGAGCAGCTGGCGAATAGGTGTTCATGCGTGGAGCTAAGGGGCAGAGCACTCTGTGTAAGCATCTGGGAGGGGTGGAAATGGGGCCATCTGATTAGTAACTATGCCTTGTTATTAAACCGTGACTTTCTGTATTGTGTATCCCTAGAGTTGGAAAACTTCCGCCTGCAAAAAAAAAAAGAGAAGGGCCGCCTTGCAGTTGCTGAGGGCCCAGCAGTAGACACAAAAGCGCCTTCTTCCAGGCCTTCAGCAGGGCAGCTTGTACAGGCAGGCCTGCTCCTCTCAAAGACGAAGAATCAGATTCTTTCCCCAGGGGGTTTCCAACTAGTTTGCACTTCAGAAAAACCTTTTCTTTCTCCTGCTGTTCACGCCCTGCAAAGAATTTTCTTCCAACTAAAGAAATTGTTTTATAATCAAAGATCCTTGTCCTTGGTTGTTGGACATCAAAGAAAGCTTGGAGGCAACTTGGGGCTTATGTGAGGAGCCCCTAGAATTTATTTTGAATGCAGACTTGCAATAGTAGCAAAAGTTCCCCCAAAGAAAGTAACTCATCTCAGAGTTGGGATAGAGCCTAATATAACTACATTTTTATTCTTTCTTGGTTGGATGTGCTACAGTAAAAAAAAAAAGAAAGAAATGAATTGAGCTACTTTCTCTGGACTTAACTCATGAATGCTTGGCTGCAGTACAGACTTACAGGAAGAGGCACCCCCTATATTATCCGCCCTTTAAAGCCTGATAGGTGGGAATATCAGAGGCATTGGATAAACATGAAATGATAACCTAGGAACTTTCTAACCTTCAACCATCCACTCTTGGGAACTTGTTCCTCCCAGGGCAGTTGATGATATCACTCACTAAAGGTTGGGAGCCACATTCTCTGCATTCTCTACTGTAGCTGAGGTGTTGGTGATCTCATTTTCTCCCACTGAGGAAAACCTCAGTACCCTGAGGGCCCGGACTCAGGTCTTGGCAGGTAACTGAAGGAGGAACTTACCTTTTGGATTTTAGCTGATTGAGTCAGGCAAAAAGAAGTGCTACCAAGTTCAATATTGACATCATGGCCTTCCCTTTGGAGCCTGAATGGACCACTCACTTATCACCTAAGGAGAATTAATATTGTAATTTCAAGAAGTATTTTCCAGCTGAGCTCCAGTGGCTGACTCTTGTAATCCTAGCTACTCAGGAGGCTGAGCTCTGAGGATTCCGGTTCAAAGCCTTTTATCTCCAGTTAATAACCAAAAAAACAGAAATGGAGCTGTGGCTGTTAACAGGCTCAGAGTGGTACAGCATTAGCCTTTAGCACAAAAGCTCAGGGACAGTGACCAGGCCTTGAGTTCAAGCCCCAGGACCAGCCACAAAAAAAAGGAGGGGAGAATTATTTCTCAAGTAATAACAAAGACCTATTTAATATTTTGATTATTACAATTCTGGACATTTTTCTTAAAGATTTCAGCTTCTTTCTAAATGTCTTTCTCTGAATCCATGAATTTTCCAACTTTTTTCAGAGCACATTTGTAGATATCCAGCTTTCATTGCTAGAGCATATTAACAACAGCAACAAAGAAAAAAAAATGGATGGGGCAGGTTTAGGCAGAATTATGCCCAGAGCAAAGTACATTTGTGTTATTTTAATCTTGGCTCTGTGGTTGTGAACTGAAGGGAATATTTGCTCTAGAAGATTTCCAATCTCTTCCTATCCCTTCATTGCAACCACAGAGTAGTGGTTGGAAATAGAATTCCAGGAACACCAAAAATGCTCAACATTTCCAATGCTGGTAGCTACAGTGCCCCCACAAGGACTTTGTGAGCATTCTTCCTCGGGGCCTTCTTGTGTCCCTGTGGTCAGGAGCCTATATCCTCCGTCAGAGGCTGACCCTGAAGATAAACTTGGTAAAAACATCTTTGTCATTGAAACAATCTTTTATATTTTTCTTATATTGAACTAACATGCTACAATTTCTTTTTTTTTAATTTTAGAAAAAGTCTCTCATGAAATCAACTAACCATTCTCAAAAGCTTTGAATGCTTTAGTTTGTTCTAGAATAGTAAGGCAGAGTCTGTGAAGTAGGCAGAATTTACTAGTTTTATTCCACTCAGCAGTGAAAACTTACCTGTGTTACTCCCACACAAATAGATTATTGTTGTTTTACACTAGGAATATATGAATAAAATCCACTGAAATAAGAGGTTCCCTTTAGTTTATCTAGGTAAACAATAGAGTTATAAAGTAAGAAGTTAACCTGCAACTTCATCTTCATTGTCTTATTTCTCTTGAGTTGTATGCTTCAACCAAGTCAACATCGTTATATAAAATGCTTGAGTTTTTCAAGTAATGTCAGTCTTCAGGATCTGGAGCAGGATTTGGCGTTTTGTTTCCATTTTTATTGTTTTGTTTTCTAAAGGGAAGTTTGAGTTGAAGACTTTCTGGCAGGATTCCATGTTTCTACCCTACCACCTGCCCTGGCAGAGACAATGGAATCAAAAGTCAAGTTCTTTATGACTGCACCTGCCTTGTAAATGCTGCCAGAAGATCTGATTTTCTCCTATAGCTAAACTCGACTCAGAAACTGTAATAGCACTTGGCACCCAAACAGTAGGTGTATGCCTAAAACCTTGGATGTCCCAATTTCAGGAGGTCTAGCACAGAACTAGTTCTCTCATTGACTTCTTGGGTAGTTTGGCATGGTATTCAATGATTATTGTTTATCAAATGGAACAGATGTAAATTTGTGGTTCACCAGGTTTTCAAAACTTTTGTAAGGCTCTTCTAATGATGATGAATCATTTGTAATTTAATATTTGAAAATAGTCTTGTGCAATTCTGCATCTAATGAGCATGAGAGTATGATCTACCCCAAATAGATCAAACTACCATTTTCCCCCACTTCCTTTTTCTAGAAATGAAGATTATCTTGCTGGTCCCAAGTTGAAGGCTCTTTGACTAGGTAGCTGTTTTGGGGGCAACAAAACAACTTGAGAATGTTTTTTTCCTCTAGAATAATCAAAACATTTTTTGGGTTCCCTGAGGGCAGAATTACTTCATTATCTTCATCTTCTGACTTTATGTATAACCGAAAGCCTTCTGGCCTAAGAACATAATTTCTATCACCAATCAAATAATTGAAGATAATATCACCCCCCAAATGGTGCTCTGTGCATAGTATCCACATATAATGATATAATATGATAATGATAATGAGGTATAAAGGGTGCTCATGACAGTGAAAAGAGCTCTCAGTAGACGTGTTTTGGTCCTTAGGTTTATAACCTTCAGAAAAATTGCATAACCTCCTAAAGCTGATGTCCTCATGGATAAAGTATAATAAATGGCATGGCTATCTAAAATGAAATAGTGTATGAGAATTGTCTTTGAAAATTGCATATGTAAAGCATTATTATTACTAGTAATTGAACTGGAGCCCCTCCCTGTTCACCTAATTACTGTCAGGAAAATTACTAAGTGAGGGTTATTGGTTTTTGTTCAGTTAACTTATTTGGTAGTAGCCTAAAATAACCATCTAAACTATTAGTATTGTGAGTCAAAAGGCTGATTAGATGTTACCATAAGATAGGACAGCTAGTGGCTTAGAGAATGACTAATAGTATGTGAGCTCTGGGGTGGGAACTTGGTTCTGGTTCTGGCTTGCTCGTGCTGTGTGAATCACTTGTCCACCGTGAACCTTTGCACATGTGGCCATTCTGCACTGCTAAGCCCATTCATTTTCCTCCATGATCAGTGAGGTGATCACTGACACAAAGTAGCCACTTTTCAAGTCTTATCAGTCTGAGGGATCCTAGAACCACAGGAACTAGCACTCATATCTGCTATCCTGAAGCAACTGCTCAGAACACTGAATCTTCAGCTTCCTACATATCTTGCAGCCATGTTTCTAAGGGCTAGAGAAGAAGGAGTTCAGGACTGTGAAGGTGACTAATTTATCTAGTTCGTTATGCTACTCCCAACATGATCTTTGAAGCTCAGCCGATAAGATTTTATAGGCTGCTTGAAAGTTATCCCGAAAGGATCCAGTTCCTAATCTGAGATAGCTGTGACGCGGACATGAGCCATCCCCAAAACTAATATTCTGCAGGATTTAAAAAAAAAAAGGGGCTGGGAAGTTGGCTCGGTGGTAGAGTGCTTGCCTTGTATTCATGAGGCCCTGGGTTCAATTCCTCAGCACCACATAATCAGAAAAAGCTGGAAGTGGCGCTGTGGCTCAGCACTAGCCTTGAGCTGAAGAGCTGAAGAATAGCACCCAGCCCCTGAGTTCAACACCCAGGACTGGCAAAAAAAATAAAAAAAAGTCTGATGTGGCTCATGCCTGTAAATCCTAGCTACTCAGGAGGCTGAGATTTGAGGGTTGAAGGTCAAAACCAGCTGGGGCAAAAAAATCTGTGAGATTGTTATTTCCAGGTAACCAACAGAAAACCAAAAGAGGTGCTGTGGCTCAAAGTGGAGAGTGTTAGTCTTGAACAAAAAAGCTCAGGGACAAGGCCCAGGCCCTGAGCTCAAGCTCCATGACCGACACAAAAACTAAAAATAAAACATCTGAGTTCAAAATTTTCTAACTTTACCAATTTGAAACCTTTCCCCAAATAGCTAAGTAATGGGATAAAGGTAATTACGGGTTTTCTCATCTTCTTTACTTACCTGTTCCCTTCCATGATTAAACACACACAGCTTATAACTATTTCAGAAACAAACAGTTCCCATTATTATCTTTTCAACACTTGCATGATATTATAACTCATTTCAATCACCAGGACAGCACAGTAGGAGTTAGGAGACAAGTTGAGATTGAGAATAGAGAGAGGCAAATAATCTCCCTTTTGATGGTTTTGGGTAGCTTCCTTCTGGAGTGATACTTCTTGAGGGCGGGGAAGGGGGGACAACAGCTTTTTTCCAAGTTCTAATAAAGATTAGTGAGAGATGTCTGCAAAGCCTTTGGAGCTGTTTGAAAAACAGGCAGGGATAAACGTTTAGTATCACTATTATTATCATTAAAAAGGAAAGCCCAGCATGTGATGCTTGGGTCTCTTCCAGCGGTCTTGTTTGATGTTGTGGTTCCCTTCCCGACCTTTACCTCTTGATATCTTTATACATTTATTGAGGCTGTTGGACAAAGTCTTGAGATCCTAAGCAAAATAGAGTGTTAAGAATGAATGGCTACTAGTCTCCGATTTCTTTTTTTTTTTTTTTTTTTGGGTCCAGTCGTGGGGCCTGAACTCTGGGCCTGGACGCTGTCCCTCAGCTCTTCAGCTCAAGGCTAGCACTCTACCACTTGAGCCACAGCGCCACTTCCGGCTTTTTTCTTTTTGCTTATGTGGTGCTGAGGAATCGAACCCAGGGCCTCATGCATGCAAGGCAAGCGCTCTATCACTGAGCCACCTCTAGCCTCTAATTTCTATGAGTGAAATTTCTGAAAACATTTTTTTCTGTCTTTAGATATCTTGTTCTTCCAGTTTGGTAATTCTGGTGGCAAGGCTAATTTAGTATCTGTTCATTTGACTTTTTTTATTTATCGTCTTTCTTTTCTGAACACTAGCATTTTATTTTTATTAAGTAAAATAAGTACTAAATAGACCAGACATATTCAGTACTATCCCTATGAACCGTAGATAAACTAAAAGAAGCAGATATAAAGGACCTGAAAAAAATCATAAGAGGGATGGGAATGTGGCTTAGTGGTAGAGTTCTTGCCTACCATGCCTGAAGCCCTGGGTTCAATTCCTCAGTGCCACATAAACAGAAAAATCCAGAACTGGTGCTGTGGCTTAAGTGGTAGAGTGCTAGACTTGAGCAAAAGAAGCTTGGAAATAGTGCCCAGCCCCTGAGTTCAAGCCCCAGGACTGGCAAACACACACACACACACACACACACACTTCCTAAGGACTTTAGGAATACAGCCTGTCTCTTCAGAATGTACATTTTCTCATGCTAAAAATGACCATAATAATTTCCTTATAAGGCATCAAATAACGGTTAAATTGATTAAATTACGTTCAATATGATGTATTTAGGAAACAGTTTTAGAAAGGATTTCAGCCATACAGAATGAAATTTAAAAGGCCTCTTGACTCTCAGAAATATAAATAAAACAACCATAGTTTATAATTATTATTTTATTATTTTGTTAACTATTACTATGTAAACCTTTGCTAATCAGAATATCCTATTTCCTGGTTGGCAATTCCCATCGACTGATGTGCTCGCTTCTTCCCTCCTTCCTTCCATCCTTCCTTCCTTCTTTTTTATTCTCTTTGACTACTAGAGATTGAACCCAAGACAAACACTATCACTGAGCTATATATATCCAGGACTCCTTTTCCAAATGGTGTTGGCCATTCCTTTTGAGGTTTTGAAGTTGCTGTGTTTTATATGAAAGGGTACCATTCTTCATAATGTTAACTAATGAAATATTAGTTTTAAATTTTAAATGATTATCCTAAAATAAAGTTTGCTTATTTACAAACACACACACACACACATTTTCTACTTAAATGTTTCAGTTGAGTTTTTTAAGCCCCATCTCATTTTCTGTACCCTTACACACAGGTTTGGTTTTGTTTTTTCATTTTGTATTGCTTTTCTTTGTGTGGTGCTAAGAATTGAACTCAGTGTCTGACCCATGCAAAGCATGTGTTCTACCACTGAACTCCCTTCAGTCCACACAAACTTTTTTTATTCCAAACTTACCTTTCACCATGAATGTAAGCTAGGGTGAAAGAAAGAAACAAACAAACCAAAAACAGCCTTGAATTTTTTCATCAGAGCTAAGGGAAATCAGTAAGTTCTACAGAAAATATAAGCTGAGGATGGGGGTATGTTGATCCCAAACTAATAGAAGTTATGATATTACTGCTATATTTTAGTAATGTTTCACTACTAAAATATATTTTACTTTATTCAAAAGCAACTACTATGAATTCACCATGGAAATAGTGTTGAAATTAATGTTTAACTTAGAGTAAATATATGCATGTGTATATATACTATAGTCTATATATTATGTACAGAGAATATGTTCTTTTTTTTTTCTGGCCTGTCTTGGGGCTTGAACTCTTGGCCTAGGAGCTGTCCCAGAGCTCCATTTTGCTCTTTGCTCCACCATTTGAGCCATAGCACCACTTCTGGCTGTTTCTGTGATTAATTGGAGGGAAGAGTCTCACTTTTGTCAAATAACTTGTTGAGTTGTTATTGTTCATCTTCACCTGGGGCTGGTGTTCTCCAGGCTGCAGTAACAGGCCAATGGACTGCATGCCAGGCTACATACCAGAAGCTGGATTTTCCCATCCAAGAAAAGTCTTTTCTTCCCTCCATATCAAATAGAAAATTACAAAATACAGAAAATGAAGGAGAAGAACTGAAATCACAACATCTGTGGTTTTCTGTATCCTGATGGTAAGGCAGATTTCTAGAAGATTTTATTGTAATATGTTGGTAAAATGTTTATAGTCATCCCTCTGCAGTTTGCTTAGAGAGGAGTTTCTAAACAGCAGTTCTTGCATCATCTAGAAACTTTTAGCTAGAGAAATCACATTGGTTTTTCTCTCTCTCCAGCTGTAGAACTAGTATTATTTTATCTAATTTTAACATTTGATCTTTACAACAAGGATCTAAGTTACATGATCTTTCTTCCAAAAGATCATTTCTCAGATTTCTGTTTTATAGTTTTCTGATTTCATGGCCACAATAGATTTACTTACAGGAAACTGTGACTATCTAGTAGTTTAAGTGCACATAATATAAACATACTTCATAAAGAAGGAATAACTTGCTGGATGCTGGATGTATTCTAGCTCTCATGAGGCTGAGATCTGAGAATCATGGTTTGAAGCCAAATCCAGACAGGAAAGTATATGAGACTTACCTCTCCAATAAACTACTCAAAAAAAATAGCCATAAGTGGTGCTGTGGCTCAAGTGATAGAGCACTCACCTTAAACAAAAGAAGCTCAGGGACAGTGCCCAGGTCCAGAGTTCAAGCCCCAAGACTGGAATATTAAAAAAAAAAAGGAATAACTTCATAGCTATTGCTATAGTAAATGTTAGATGCATCTCAGTTTGAAACTACATCTCTAATCAGAAATAATCAATTTGTATATTAAAGCTAGAGAACTAAAGGTCACATCAAATTGACAATATTCTTCTCATGATCTTTGGATAGAAGGATGTGCCATGACAGACCTGTTGGCCATCCCAAAGCCATTGCCTTATGTTTTTTCTGTTGCTTTATATTTCTTCTCCAAGAGAATCACAGATCCTACCTATTTGATGTTTTCTAGTTTTGCTACATACTGAAAGCAGAAAGAGGTTCTAGCGGTAATCTTAAGAGGAAAGAAATCAGTGTTTCTTATCTATTTTCCATATGTTGTCAATCTGTCCAAGCAAGCCTCTTATATGGAAAACTGATAAGGAACTTTGTTTTTCTCTTGATATACTTGTTTTTCTCTTGATATACACCACCATGCTGCACTTCCATAGAACTCTTCTGAGCTAGAGTTTCAACTCACTTAGATAAGGTAGAATGTCTATATAATAGCTGAGCCGTTGTGCCTCCAAAGATTTTCACAACCTAAAGGAAAAAAGAATTGGGAAGATGAAAGAGGGGGGCTCTTTCATTCCTCCCAAGAGTTCTAAGTTCAAAGACACAACTGATGTGTCAGTGGTGTCAATGTATCTGGAGCAGGCCAGTTATTGGAGAGAGAACTATTGCACTATACTTTTCCAGTTGTTATTTATAAATTATCCCTGCTGGGTGCCAGGGACTCATGCTTGTAATCCTAGCTACTCAGGAGGCTGAGATCTGAGGATCACGATTCAAAGCCAGCCAGGCAGGAAAGTCTGTGAGACTCTTATCTCCAATTAACCACCAGAAAGCCTGAAGTAGCACTATGGCTCAAGTGGTAAAGTACTAGCCTTGAGCTGAAGAGCTCAGGGACAGTACCCAGGCCCAGAGTTCAAGCCCCATGACTGACCAAATAATAATAATAATATAGTATCCCTCTAGTCCTGCTCAAGTCCTATCCTTTCCTTGGGCTGTTTTGGACTTCTTGCTCATTCATCTCATTTACTAAGTAAGGGCTCTAAGCAAAGGATAGTAAGTACTGCAGGTGTAGCCTCCGTGCTGTTTGAGGAAAATTCTGTGTATTTCAAAACTACAATAACACCATACCACTCTCACTTCACCTCTTCTGTTTACCTTAAATTCTATCTTTCTTCTGGCCTTTATTTAAAATTAAAAAAGTAAAAAACCTGAGTGAGGATGTGAACATTTATGATCCCAGCAATTGAGGAGGCAGAGATTGGGAAATTCATGATTTGAGGCCAGTCAAAGCAAAAAGTTTGAAAGACCCTTATCTTAATACATGCCTGTAACCCCGTCTATGAGGGAGGCCCAGGTAGAAGAATTGAGACCTAGGTAAGAAGATCAAGGAAAACATCTTAATATTCCTCTTTCCAAATTCTATCTTCATTAGTACAAAATCCAATGCATTACTTTTTTTCCCATTCTGTCCGACATCAAGTAATAAATAAGACTTGAGATATGTTTTCTTTCTTTTTTGAGGCTGTTTTCTAGAAGAGTTCAGTGCCAGAGTATTTTTTTAGTTCAGGGCTAAGGTGGTTTTTGGAATGTCTTCTAAAATTCACCATCAACTGATAAGGGCTTCCTTTTGTAGGATTATCTTTCAAGCTATTGATTCATACTCTTCTCACAATTTCTAACTTTTCTGGGTTTTTTTTTTTAATCAAATGAACCCAATTAACCCAAGAAAGAATAGGATCCCCGTATCAGAGTCTAGGAGATGTTGGAAGTGCTTCACTTCTCTGAATCAACCCACTGATACCTATTTGTGTTTCTGCTTAGATCATTGCTCATTGTTTCTATTCAGTGTAAATACACTGAGAGGCTGGGATATAGCTCAATAGTAGAGCGTGGGCTTCGCATGCATGAAGCCCTGTGTTCAGTCCCCAGCACAAAGAAAGTAATTTCACATGGTTGATTGTCCATTATAGAACACATAAAGCATTATTACAATGAATCAAAAATAAGATCAGCAGATGTTCCTGACTTAACCTAATCAAAATAGTAAGGTCAAGTTCATCTCCTCCTCAAGGTAGATAACCTGAAGAACAGTTTTAATATGAGAACCTGTATCCCATTGTGTAGGGTGGATCACTAGCTATTCTATTAATAGATACGTTTTCCAGCAAGTTAGGACAGGAGACTAAAACAGCCATATCCAATTGAAGCTACAAAGAAACACAGTGTAATCATGATGATTATATTCACATATAGATAAAAGAGCATGAATTCTGTCTGCCATCACCATCTTTTTCCCGCTCTTTGGTGTTAGAGGCCAAACCCTGGACCTTACATATGCCAAGTGTATTCTCTACCACTGAGCTACACCCCCAAACCCCAGATTTTCTTGAGAAGGCATGTTGTGATGAGGCTGTGTGTGGAAAGAAGTCATATAACTAATCTCTCCTTGGATTTTTTTTTTTTTTTTGTCGATCGTGGGGCTTGAACTCTGGGCTTGGGCACTGTCCCTCAGCTCTTCAGCTCAAGGCAAGCGCTCTACCACTTGAGCTACAGCGCCACTTCCAGTTTTCTGGTGGTTTATTGGAGATAGGAGTCTCACGGTCTCTCCTGCCCCGGCTGGCTTTGAACCACAATCCTCAGATCTCAGCCTCCTGAGTAGCTAGGATTACAGGTGTGAGCCACCAATGCCTGGCTGGTTGCGTTTTCAAAATCAAATGAAAATCGAATTGTAAAGTTTACTTCTCAGAGTTGGTCAGGCATTGAATCTTGTTCGGGGCAGGGGTAGAGGCATTCTGTGTGGTTCAAGAATCATGAAGAGGGCTGGGAAGGTGGCTCAGTGGTAGAATGCTTGCCTTGCATGCCTGAGCTCTGGGTTCGATTCCTCAGCACCACATAAGCAAAAAGAAAAAAAGCTGGAAGTGGCGCTGTGGTTCAAGTGGTAGAGTGCTAGCCTTGAGCTGAAGAGCTGAGGGACAGCACCCAGGCCCAGAGTTCAGGCCCCATGACTAGACCAAAAAAAAAAAAAAAAGAATCATGAAGAATCATGTGCCTAGAAACCCATCATTCTCAGTCACGAGACCTGTTGTCTGGTGGTGTTTATGTCCAAGACTGCATTTCCACCTCTGCCAAACATGAAGCTCCTAATGCTGGTTGGTTTAACAAGGGCCCCATTTCTGAATTACAGTGCTCATTTCTGAATTACTTCAGAGACTGCTGCCTCAAAGATGCCCTGGAAGCTAGTCTTCGCAAGCAAGGGCACAGTGTCAGTACCTCACCCTCAATCAGTGTGCTTCTTTCTGGGGCAAGTCATCATAGTCTTCCTCAGTGATTCAGAAACCCAAAAGCTCTTTACAGATCTTCTTTCCTATCCCTTGGAAGACCATGGCACTTTTGAAATCAGTGGCAAATTGGTTGAGCTAAATCTTCACCCAAAAAATGAGATTACAGGAGAGGCTATATATATATATATATATACATATATATATGTATGTATGTATATTATATATAGCAATGGACTTTGGATGCATCTCTTTTCCAAAGCTGGCACTGTCTGGACAGAAATTTCTAGAGAGAATAAATTGGACAGTTAGATATTTCTCAGTATGACCAGAACTAAAAAAAAATTTAAGTCATAAATTCTCCTTTGAGAGTGTTCTTGGGGTACAATAGTTTTACAATGCACCTGTCTTACATATTGAGTTTAGATTTATATGTCTTATTTGTTAACACTTTCAACTCTTACTCAGAGGCCAGTGGGTACATAATGAAATCACAAAATTCTATCTTTGAATCCACAAATTAGCAAAAAATAGCACTCAGTATTCCCTAGCTTAAGTACTCTGTGGTAATTTCCATGTGTTACTGATAAGAACTTTTTTCCTATCTAAACTAGCTTTTTCCCCCAATTATATCCCATGATTAATATTCAGTATATATACATACATATGAATACATACATTCCTGTGAAAGGTATTTTGATCATTCTCAAACCATCAGTCTCTTGACTGACTTCCTCTTAGCAACTCCTAACTTTTGTTGTTGTTGTTGTTGAGGTCTTCTATTCCGTCATGACAATCTTTTACACTGCCCTTGGGAGATACATATATACATATATATATATATATATATGTATATATATATATATATATACATACATACACTTTAGTCTCCCTTCTGTCTTTTGCCCCATAATAATAAGCCATTCTTCCAGATCTTCTGTCTTAGGGACTGCTTGCTGTGTTGTGTGGTGTCTATTTCAAGGATCTTGTTTCCTTACACCCATCATCCTCTAGCTGCCAGCTTCAAAGATTCTTACCTACGCCTTCTAAACTTTGCAGAAAGGAATCTAGTTCTCCTAGCCCTAGAACTGACCTTGACCCTTCCCCTAGGACTGACCTTGACTCTTACCCAAGTCCTGCACAGTCCTGGAATCCCTAGGTTCTCAGTACCTAATTCACATTCCTGCCTTATAGTCTGACTATGTAGCTCTGGTTTCAGGAGAGATGGAGAGAGGAAAGAGGAAAGAAGGAGCATGAGATGAGAGCAAGAGAGAGAGAGAAAGAGAGCGAGCTCGTATTCTGAACACTCCTTTTGTGTCGGCATCTCTGTGAGGTGCTTTGGAAGGACTCCAGCCAGGCATGGAAGGGCTCTTTGATAATATCTGATGGGTGGGTAAGAATTTCAGGCACCTGGCCAAGATACACATTGCCTGTAATCGTTAACTCAGTCTGTAAACAGTTCAAACGGCACTGAGAGGCCGTCCTTTATTACATTAGATGAAGCCTTTCATCTGTCTTGCTCAGGAGCCAGGCGTCCAGCATTGGCCCCCACGGTAGCCTTAGTGTTCTGTGCACAGCCACCCAAGAGCCAAGACATGCAGGGACATACAATGGAACCTGCTTCAAATGACTGACTTCCAAACTTGAGGCACTAGAACAATCACTAAGGCATTAATTTCCTTTTGTTTTGTACTTGGTTGATACTGGAAGGAAAAAAGAGAGTGAACACACACACACACACACACACACACACACACACACACACAGGAATAAACAGTGGGGGCAGGAATTAGAAATTCCATTTTTCGGCTCAATTTCCCACCCACATTTATGTCTGAAAGCTTTGCAGCCTCACCTTTACTGGCTCATCCTGCCCCTTTGCTCCACATTGATTTCTTCAGAGTCTGGTCCTCAGAATACTTTCAAGGTCCAGTTAGCCTTGTAATTTCCCACTCTTCTTAAATCCTAGTACAAGGCACAATGCTGCACCCTGGAGGGGGTCCAGAGGACTGTAAGATAAAACATTCCTGCCCTCAAAGTGCTTACTAAAACCCTGTAGTGCTAGTTATTATACTATTGCCAGCTTGGTCAGAGGGTTCATAATAAGTGTCAAGTAAGATCCAAATGTTTTCCTGTAAGAAATCATAACACTGAAAGCAAGAAGCAGGATTAACTAGTGAATGAAGGAATGGAAAAACAACTCTTTCAGTACTTTTAAAATTGGCTGTTTGTGTGTATGTGTCCTGATTCTGGGGCTTGAACTCAGGAACTGGGTGCTGTCCCTGAGTTATTGTTTTTGCTCAAGGCTACTGTTCTACCATTTGAACCACAGCTCCACTTCTGGCTCTTTGATAGTTAATTGGTGATAAGAGTCTCACAGACTTTCTTGCCTGGGCTAGCTTTGAACCCAAATCCTCAAATCTCAGCTTCCTGAGTTGCTAGGATTACAGGAGTGAGCCACCAGGCTAAAAGTAGTTTCTTTTTGTTCATGCTTCCTAGCCATTTGCTTCTTTTTTTTCTAATGAAAATTAGTAATTTTGCCAAGCATATCTGCAGTGTTCTAAGCACTTACTAAATGAAATCATTATATTCATTTTCAAATTTAGCAGATGAGCTTAAATTTTGCAGAGGTGGAGTTCTGAGACCTGTCTTCCTATTGAATATTCTGGACAAAAATATGGTGCAGGAAAACCAAACATTATTGTGAGCATCTTAGTTACAAGATCATTTTTTGATTGATATTGTTAAAGATGGTCAGATAAAAGCTATTGTAGGCAGAAACAGTTTATTACAGGTGGTCAAGGAAGCTAGTTTAAATTAGGCCACAAGTTTTAAATAAACCTATGAAATACAATCCTACCTCATATATACCAAAATGAGCTTCAAAGATACAGCTTTTGACCTTTTCACAGAATTCCAAGTGTAAGCAGGGACACTGGTAATCTTAGCGACTTCTGGAGGCTGGAGATATGAGGATCCTAGTTTGAAGCCAGCTCATTCAGAAAAATTCATGAGACTTCTATTGCCAACTAACCACCAAGAAGCCAGAAGTGGAACTGTGGCTCAAGTGGTAGAGCACCAGCCTTGAGTAAAAGTTAAAAAAGGGGGAGGAGGAAGGGAAAGAAAAAAGGAGGAGGAAGGGGAGGGAGAAAGGAAGAACAGGAGAAGGTGGAAGAAGCGGAGGAAGAATCCTAAGTGTAAAGCAGCTAGACATTTGCTTTGCTTTCTTCAGAGTAAGAAAAACGACAGAGCCATAAGACATTCTTGGAAGAAAAAGGAAACAGCTACTTTCTGTAAAGTTGGCTAGACTCATAATTTACTAGTTAGAAAGTTCTGCTGTAATGCCTTCTATTTCCTTTGTTTTCCATTTTATTTAAATTTTGGAGTTGCCATTTTACTCCTTTTATATATTTTGGATCGGAGGTGGTTTCTTTCCCAGCATCCAAGTTATCTATGCTGATTCTGAATGTAGCTTTGGAGAATTCATGACAGGGCAAATCCTGAGAATGTACAGCCTTGCAGTCCATTGTGTATTCTGTCTCCAAGTTTCCTGACTTATCGAAGATGAGCCCGGAGTCTCCTCTCTTCCACCTAGCACAACTAGTACTTTCCCTGCTTCATGGGAAAAACTGTAGCTTAATCTTTAAAGAAATGCAAACGGGGCTGGGAAGGTGGCTCAGTGGTAGAGCGCTTGCCTTGCATGCATGAGGCCCTGGGTTCCATTCCGCAGAACCACATAAGAAAAAAGAAAAAAGCCGGAAGTGGCGCTGTGGCTCAAGTGGTAGAGTGCTAGCCTTGAGCTGAAGAGCTGAGGGACAGCGCCCAGGCCCAGAGTTCAGGCTCCACGACCGGATCAAAAAAAAAAAAAAAGAAAGAAATGCAGGCACTGAGCTGGGAATGTGGCTTAGTGGTAGAGTGCTTGCCTTGCATGCATGAAGCCCTGGGTTCAATTCCTCAGTACCACATACACAGAAAAAGCCAGAAGTAGCACTGTGGCTCAAGTGGTAGAGTGCTAGCCTTGAGCAAAAGAAACTCAGGGAAGTGCCCGGGCCCTGAATTCAAGCCACAGGACAGAGAGAGAGAGAGAGAGAGAGAGAATGCAGTCAGGAAAGCAAATGAAATCATTTCTTTACTCTATTCCCAACATTGTTATTCATTCATGGTGTAATTATTGGAAAGTATGTGTTAGATGGTATTTATGTAGTACAATTGTAGAAATATTGAATGTATATGGTTCTTAGGAAGTATGGAAGCATGCTATGTGGCCCACTCAGTTCAGTGCTCTGGTTAGTTCTGAGGTGCATACAGGTTTAATATGATTGAGAGTTAATGGAAGAAGCCCATTGAATATAGAGTCCGTCTTTGACAAATGATCCCTCCTGAAGTTTAGCTTCACACCCTAGTTGTTTTCCTCCTACATGTAGTAGAGAAAATGCCTAGAATTCTTTTGGTTCCTTTAGACCATGGTTTCATAAGTTTATCATGTATCAAAATCAGTTTTAGAAGGTTTCCTAAGACACATATATGCTGGACTGTATTCCTGGAATTTCCGATCCATGTATCTGATGTAGGGCCTGAGTATTTATCATTCTAAAGAGGTCCTGGATGTTGATGCTGCTGATCTGGGGGGATCACACTTTGAGAATGACCTTTCCAAGTTCACTACCTGCATTATAATCATGGTAACTTTTTCAGTTATTAACTATTTTTGCATAGCCAAGACCCATCCAACCTGAGTTGAGGTGATTGTGACTTTAATGTCCATAAGCCACCATTGGGTTATGCGTTATGAGTTCAAGCCCTATGACCAACAACCAGACAAAGGTCAGATGGTTTGAGTTTTAGTTTAGCATAACAGGTGACAGCATCATTGCTTCTGAATTTGTTGTGGTATGACCAGCTCAAGCAAACCAAGAGCTACAAATACCATTTTTAATAAATTTCATTTATTTAGCCATTTCAACTTTATCTAAGCATGTTTGTGTATTTAACTTAATATTTAAAATGCTACAAAAAGCTGAGTGTGGTGGCCATGCTTGTAACCTCGGCATGGTTGAGGTCAGCCGAGGCTATATAGTAAGTTTTAGGTTATCCAGGCAAGCATAGCAATCCCTGTCTATGTCAGTAGTACTGTCTGAAGCAATGAGGGATATATGACAAAGTTGTATCTCCATCACTGTATTTTTTCCCCTTAAACTCCCAATTCTTGGAGGTTTGGAGTCAGTACCCAGAATTGAACTCAGGGTCTCATGCTTGTGAAGGACCGGCATTTTACTACTTGAACCATGCCCCCAGCTCCTTTTTTTGCATTGACTATTTTTCAAGGTAGAGTCTCATTTTATACCCAGACCTTCTTGGGCTAAGAGCCTCCTAATTGCCACTGTGCCCAGCCATTATGTTTCCCCAGTAGTTGGGATAAAAGGAATGTGCCACCATGACCAGTCATTAGTTGAAATGGAGTCTCTTGAACTTTTCTGCCCAAGCTGGCCTCAAACAGCCTGACCCATCCCTGAATCTCCAACCTCCCAAGTAGCTAGAATTACAGGCTCGAGCCACTTAGACTGGCTTGAACTCCAATTCTTACTTCAAACTGTCTTACCCTGCTTAAATATCCATCTCTTACTCAGTAGTCCCAAGAACGACTGATTGCAACTTCTGCTCAAAACGAACCTCTTTTGTTAATGTGACATCTTAGACTTTCAACTCCTCCCTTTCCCTCACCCCTCTATCCAATCTGTCAGCAGATGTTTTCAGCACTTCCTACAATGGCATCCATGATTCACCCCTTGTCTTCATAACTGTCACTACCCGAGTTCAAGCCTTCTCTGTACCAGCCTAGACTCCTGGCACAGCTCTTTTTCCTACCACCAATTGTTTTTCTTCATTATACTGCACTTTTATTTTATAAAATTAAAAATTGCTTTGCTTCACAGACGATTTTGCTAATGCACTCTCTTTGCTAGGAGCTGTGCACAAGTCTTTTCACACAAGAGCACAAGCTCTGACTCATCACAGCGTTCAGTGCCTTTTTACTGTGACGCTCTCTGAGGTCTCCAGGCTCTCTTTCAGATTTGTTTTTCAGTCAGACCAGTCTTCTGTTCCGTGAAGACTTAAGAGAAAGAGTTAAGCACCTACTTTCCCTTCACTTGGCCCCTGGCTCTTCTTCAAGCTAAAGCTTAGAAGCTCAGAAAATTCATTTGACACATGCCAGTGCATCAGATCCTGCCTTTTTTAAGTGTCATCTTTAAGGGCTAATTATAAATCCCATGGGACACCTGGTAACATTCCATTTTGTATCATCATTTATTTTGTGTATATTGTATATGTTATCTCTCCACTAAGACTGTAACTCCTAGGCAGGACCCAACATAATTTTTGGGAAGAAAATAAGTGCTAATTAAAGTAATCCAACCACAAGGCCACATATCAGGCCCATTCAGATGTACCCATGAGAAAATTTCTATGGGTACTCATTCATCATCTTGCTCAATGGTCACGTCAAATGACTTCCTGTACTTTGACAAAGCAGCACTGGGAAGCCATTGATCTTTCCCGTTACAGGGGGCTTGGAAGAAACCTTGGCAGCTGTGATTTTGGGGAGAAAGGTGGCTTCAGAAGCAGGACTGATGATGCTTAGGCTAAGAATCAATGCGGTGACAGACAACAACTTGGTATTTAGCTAGGAATGGGGTTCCACCTTTGAAGTATTTCAGGTAGGTGTTGGTTTAGCAATTAGATACGCTCCTGCTTTCTGAGGTCAGCCTGCCTAAAGACAAAAGCATGGTTCAATGACTGGGTGTTCCTCTCGCTCTATAAGAATTCATTTATAGGCATCTACACAGAAGTTCCCACCCGAACAAACACTAAGAAGAAGCAAAGGAAAGTGCCCTAAGCACAGTCATTGTGTCAACAGAAATATCAGATAAGGTGGCTTTTATGAAGGGGGTTGTGTAGTTGAGGGGGGGAGAGTGGAGGTACCCGAGGGCTGGTGATTCAGAAACTTGGTGCCACTTTATATGGCACCATGGGGCCATCTTATGTTCCAGCCACCCCATGGTGGCTGATGTCATGTAATTACCCATTTGTTAACTGAGCCAAGAGGAAATGTATTGGATGAAAGCCAAAGGAAGGTAGACTTACATCTGAGTCGAGCCACCTTCAGAACTTATGAAATCAAATGGTTTTTTGGGATCTCCTTTCTATACTGGTGAAGCCATTGCAGTGTCAACCTCCTAGAGGTTGATTTCTATAGATACCATAGAATTTCTCTGGCTCATGCCTATGACAAATGTGTTCTCATTTAAATGTATTTGAATGGGTCTCTGGGGCTTACACGATTGCCAAGTTGTGATCTTACAAATACAGGGTCTAGAAAATCACTATTGGCTAGACTTGGTCTTCATTTAATCTTAGAAGTATTCAGCTCCTCTGGTAGTTGGTTGACACGTTACATCCCTTCAGACAAGCAGGATGTCAAACGGTGCTTCTAAACGGTGCTCAGTGTGAACTAACAAACAAATAGACTCTTAAGAAGAGCAAAAGCTCAAGATTTTCTGTTCATTCAGCACACAGTTATTATTAGGACCACGTGTTATGTGAGCTAGAAAGATGCCTTAGCCTTCAACTTAATAGATAAGAATAAATATCAGAAGTAAAGAAGTGCTATGCAATAAATTGGAACAAGATGATGTTGGGGACATTTCAGATGAAGAAAAGAGTTTCTGAAAAGGAGGTAGCATACATATTTGCCCTTGAAGGCTTACGTAAGATTTTTTTTTGAAACAGGGTCTCACTGTGTAGCCCAGGCTGTCCTAGAAGAACTCACCATGGATCCACAGTGGACCTCAAACTTATATCCTCTTTCCTCAGCTTCCTGAGTGTTAAGATTTCAGATGTGTGCCACCATACCTGGAATAAGTAGGATATGTGTGTGTGTGTGTGTGTGTGTGTGTGTGTGCACACGCACACATGCATACACACACAATCTCATGCTAGTACTGGGACTTGACCTCAAGGCCTTATTCTTTCATTTGTCTGGATTTCTTGCTCATTACTGGTGTTCTACCACTTGAACTATATTCCTAATCTGGTATTTTGCTGGGTTAATTGGAGACAGACTCTCACATAGTTTTCTGCCCAGGCTGGATTTGAACCAAAAACTTCTAGGTCTCAGCCAGTTGAGTATGTAGGATTATGGGAATGAGCCACAGATGATTTTAATGAGTCATAGGACAGGAGGAATAGCCATTGTGAGAGAATGGTGAACAACAACATCTTAAACAAGCAGCGTGGACATCCAGGAGATTAGCGGGGATGACACTGAGGAGGTAAAAGGGAAAGGAAGGGAATGAGGGCTTTTTGAATACCTACTGTTCTGTAGTGATCTTTTTAGGTAGGTAGTGGTGCTCAGATAGGCCAGTTCACTCATAGTTTGAGGCAGTAAGAGTTGAAATGTGAAACAAAGCCCATTGGTCCTAAAGCTAGTGCAGAGCATTGAAGCCTTGATTTGATAGCCCAAGAAATGTGACTTTAACCAAGAAATATGAAGACTTCATATTTGAACAGGATGCTGATAGGTTTAGTGCTTTGTTGAAGAAGATAATTCTTGCAGAGAAACATAGAGAGCTTTAGAATATTGAGAGTAGAGACTAGCTAGTTAGAAGTCTGTTATAATGGTTCAGACTTCAAAACAGGTGAGACTTAGCCAAGAGGAGGGAGGAGTCTGCCCCGCCTTTCCAGGACAGACCTTACAATAGGTTTGCAAAGACTAGTGATTAGATTGAGAGAGAAGAATACAGTGACTGAAATGCTCAGCCTACAGTCTCTAGGAAAATGGTGGTAAAATAATAAGAGTTTCTGGCTTAGGTGGCATGAAAGGAGAAAGTATTTAGGTTTTGGATAGTTGAGTTTAGGGTACCAATAAGACAACAAAGAGCCAGGCACTGGTGGCTCATACCTGTAATCCTAGCGACTCAAAAGGCTGAGATCTGAGGATTACAGTTTGAAGTCAGCCCAGGCAGGAAAGTCCACGTGAATCTTACCTCCAATTAACTACCAAAAAGCCAGAAATGGAGCTGTGGCTCAAGTGGTAGAATGCTAACCTTGAGAAAAAAAAAAAAAAAAAAGCTAAGCATCCAGGCCCTGAGCACAAGTACCTGGACAAAGACAAGGAAAAAATAATGTCTAGTGGATCTATTGAAGTACAGGAGACTGACTTTGAAGACCAGTTTGGGAATCATCACTGAAGAAACTAGAGTGCATAAGAATTCCAGAAAAGTGAAAAGAAAGCTCAGAGGACAATTCTATCCATCTCTCTCTCCCTCTCCCTCTGTGTGTGTGTGTGTGTACATTTTTTTTTACATTTTTATTTTATGTTGTGCTGGTCCTGGGACTCGAACTTGGGGCCTGGGCACTGTCTCTAAAGTATTTTTGCTCAAGGGTAGTGCTACACCACTTGAGCCAGAACTCCACTTCCAGCTTTTTCTGTGATTAACTGGAAATAAGACTCTCATGGACTTTCCTGCCCTGGCTGGCTTTGAACTGCAATCCTCAGATCTCAGCCTTTTGAGTAGCCAGGATTATAGGCATGAGCTGCCAGCACCTAGCACATGTTTATATTTAACTGAAAGGAATAGGAAGAGAAGAAAGAAGAGGCAACAGACAGAGAAATGGAAATTTTAGTATAATACCATGTTACAAACAGCAGAGAGACTCAAGAAAGAGTATTCAGTGTGTCAAAGTTATTAAAGGGATATTTGTCTTGCATTAGTATCAATCCCCTAAGAAATAACAGGCATCATTAAGTTCAGACACATTTATAAAGGAAACAGGCAGTCAAGATACTCAGTTTTTTGTTACAGATATGTAGTCACATTGTTTGACATTTAAGATGAGCATCTGACTATTTAGCCTGGAACGTGGTAGGTAGTACAGGCTGGCCTCAAACTTTTAGACCTAGAATTTATAAAATGGGTGGTGCTGATGAAGGGAAAATAAAATAGCTAATGAAGGATTATAAAGTACTTTGATAATATAAAAAGCAACATTAAAGCTGAATAATGATCTTAATTTAAGGTAAAAGGTTCCATTAGAAGAATAAAAAGAAAAAGGACAAAGGTAGTGTTGCTTTGTACCTTGATAACAGTGTACACATCAAAAGTGCTACTATTGATCCTCACTGCCCTGTGACCTCTCTCAACTCAGGAATCTGGCCCTCCACCCTAGCGCTTTAAGTACTTCCCTTACCCGCTCAGTAAAATGATGGCACCTCCCCAGTCGCCCAACAAATGCCAGCAGGAACTTCTGTTCCTTGCAGCCAACTTGGTAACTGAGAAGATTCTTCCTTCAGTTATCAGCACATTGATTATCTTTTCAGGATCTCTTGCTATCTGTACTGAGCAAGAAAAATAAAGAGGTCTAGGCACTTAGGAAATAACAGAGTTCATAGTTCACAGAGAGCAAGTCTAGGGATGTTTGGAATAATTGAACATGCAACCACATTTGCAGTGAGGTGGTCTAAAATCAGTATCGGGGGCCTGGTGAGACTGTCAAGCCAAACAAGGAAGGGGAGTGGTATTATGTTGGCTTCAGACGTGATACCATGGGATGGAGAAAAGAAATATAATTCAACTCTTTTTTTTTTTTTTTTCAGTCTTGGGGCTTGAACTCAGGGCCTGGGCACTGTCCCTTGAGCTTCTTTTGCTCAAGGCTAGAACTCTACCACTTGAACCACAGTGCCACTTCCGGCTTTTTCTGTGTTTGTAGAACTGAGGAATTGAACCCAGGACTTCATGCATGCTAGGCAAGCACTCTACCATTAAATCACATTGCCAGCCTATAATTCAACTCTTCTTCCACTAATGATAGGGGGAAAGATAGATAGATAGATAATACTCTTAGGAATGAATAGACTCTGAATGTTCCCAGGACTTTTCCATGCAGATCACTGTGTTGTGTATTGAGTTTTCATAAAAGTCTTGGTAGGAATTGAAATTCCTTGGAGATACTCAGCTAGTATGGCTGAAAGCCAGTGAGGAACAAGAGTTTCTTTTTAGAAATAAATGAATAAATCTTTTGGAAATAAAAGAACGTTAAATTGGCTTGAATAGTCTCTAAATGGTATCTCCTTAGATCAAGCATTTCTCATCAAATCTGGAAGTACATTGAAGGGCCTCCAATGGAAAGCGAGAACTTCCAAAGCTATACAGTGAGAGCAAGAAAATCCATCCATTCTTTTCACATTCTCCCAGTATTTCTGTTCTGTGTTCTGAGTTTGCATTCTCTGAGTGTAGACAAATGAAAGGCCTTTAAGACCCTTGCTTATATGCACTTGTATGTGTACAACTATAGATTTACAATGTGATTTTTGTCCCCAGAGAACAGGAACCATTCCTTGTGGGTGGGAGGGTGGAGCACTGTTTTCTTCTGCCTTCAGGATTATGCTGACTCTACACATTGATTCTGAGGGATACTGTGACCGGAGATGGCTTCTTAGGCAGGAAGGTTTTTTCTGAAAGAAGAAAATTTTTTGTTCAAGTGCTAGAAGAGAAAGTAGGCATGATGGTAAGAATTTTAGGAAAGGGAAGACCTCTTCCTTGTCATAAAGTCAAAATTCTATAAATATGATTTTAAAATTTAGGCTTTGGCTGGAAGTGTGGCTTAGTGGTAGAGTGCTTGCCTAGCATGCATGAGGCCCTGGGTTTGATTGCTCAGTTCCACGTACACAGAAAAGGCTGGGAGTGGTGCTGTGGCTCAAGTGGTAGAGTGCTAACCTTGAGCAAAAGAAGCTCAGGGACAGCTTCCAAGCCCAAAGTACAAGCCCCAGGACTGGTCAAAAAACAAAAACAAAAAACAAAAATAAAATTCAGGCTTATAAAAAGTATGTAGTAAACCAGGCACAAGTGGCTCATGCCTATAATCCTAGCTACTCAGGAAGTGCAGGTTTGGGGATGGAGGTTCAAAGTCATCTTAGGCAGGAAAGTCTGTGAGATATTTATCTCCAATAAACTAATAAAAAAGCTAAAAATGGAGCTGTGGCTCAAGTGGTAGAGCACATGCCTTGAGTAAAAAAAAGCTCAGGGACAGCCCCCAGGCTCCAAGTTCAAGCCCCATGACTGACAAAAAGAAAAAAGAAAATAAAGAAGGCTGGGCACCGGTGGCTCATGCCTGTAATCCTAGCTACTGAGATCTGAGGATCATGGTTCGAAGCCAGCCCAGGCAGGAAAGTTCGTGAGACTCTTATCTCCAACAAACCATCAGAAAACTGGAAGTGTCGCAGTTGCTCAAGTGGTAGAGTGCTTGCCTTGAACTAAAGAGCTGAGGGATAGTGCCCAGACCCAGAGTTCAAGCCGATTAAAAAAAAAAAAAAAAGAATTTTGCATAGATGGTGTTAAGGGAAAATATCAGGGCACTGGTCAGAGGATCAGAGAAGGCCCTCATTTAAGGAGCTGAGGGTAAAAAGATATGGACTATAGGATTATGATTTTGGAGTATAGCTTGAAAAGAAGTGCTGTGTGTATGTGTGTGCCAGTACTGGGGCTGGAGCTCAAGGTCTCACATTCTTACTTGGCTTTTTCACTTATAGCTGTCACTCTACATTTGAGTCACACCTCCATATCTGGCTTTTTCCTGGTTAATTCGAGAGATGAATCTCTTAGATTTGTCTACCTGAGCTAGCCTTGAACTGGGATCCTCAAATCTCATCCTCTGGAGAAGCTAGGATTATAGGTATGAGACATTAGCACTCTACTGTTTTGTGTGTGTGTGTGTTTTGTTTTTCTTTTGCCAGTCCTGGAGTTTGAACTCAGGGCCTGGCCTCTGTCCTTGAGCCTCTTTGTGCTCAAGGCTAGTGCTCTACTGCTTGAGCTATAGTGCCCGTTCCCAGCTTTTTCTGTATATGTGGTACTGAGGAGTCAAACCCAGGGCTTCATGCATGCTAGGCAAGCACTCTACCACTAAGCCACATTGCTAGCTCCTCATTCTTTTCTTTAAATCACTGTATAAAAGTTTTCATTTAGCGTGCCCATTTATATGTACAATACCTCTTGATCGAAGTTACCCCATCCATCATTCACTTCCCGTCACCTGTCTCACCCCCACTCTCTCCTCGAGTTCCATTTTCACATATGTACATTGAGTATTACAACTACATTCTCTTGCCATTCATCTATCTTCTTAACTCTATCCCCTCCTGTTACAGCTTCCTGGTATTCATTGGTGAAACTGACTTAACAATTTTTTTTGTTTGTTTTGATGACAGTCCGGGGGCTTGACCTCAGGGTTTGGGCTCTGTCCCTGAGCCTCTCTGTGCTCAAGGCTAGTGCTCTACCACTTGAGCCACAGCACCATGTCCAGCTTTTTCTGTGTATGTGGTACTGAGGAATCGAACCCATGGCTTCATGCATGCTAGGCAAGCACTCTACCACTAAGCCACATTCCCAGCCCTGTTATAATTTTTTCAACACTCTCTGTAGTGTCAATGGGAAAGGTTAATAAGAGAGAAAAAAGAATTTCACACTGAGCAAAGCTACTGTCTCATCTTGACTAAAGAGTCAAGATGGTGGTGTTTCCATTCCTATTCATGTCTAGAATTCTACCATACAAATGACTTACGTCTATTCCTTTAGAGTCCCTTGCAGTTCTAGAGATGCTATTAATAATTACTAAAATATTCAGAGAATGGAAATCCACCAGTGCCAAGATAGCCAGGCACCATCCATTCCAATCCAGTGAAACACTGAACTCCAAATGACCAACCCTCCAAGGCTTTCCCAATACTATCTCTCATTTTTTCTTTTATCCCCCGCCTGGAAAGCGCTACTGTGGGTGGGAATAAAAATCTACTCTCCTGTTGCATCCAGACATCTGCCAGCAGTCTGTTTGCCTTGTTCTTGGCTGGCAAATCATTAAACAGTCCCCTCAAAGCAGGCCTCTTCCCCAGGGCCACCCCATGGACAAGGACTCAAAGCTGTGGTCAAAGGGCTGTCAGCAGTCATGGTGGAGCCTTGGGCTTTCTCCAGCACAGGCCTTTCCTGGCTGTTGCCCCTTCTGCACAGAAGCCTCTTTTGGCTTGCTGTCAACCCCACAATGGCCTCTGAGAGGAGACTGGGCATGTGAGTTGGCTAGTGACTTGAATAATTTGATCTGTTTCCTCCTGATGTAATTTCTAAATGTAACCGCTCCTGTCCCCTCTATTGTTTCTTTCATGAAGCACGGTACCATCCTCCTCATTTTTCACACTTTGCAATGTAAATTCAATATGGTGTCATATTGCTTGGGAAGAGCTGGAGAGAAAGAAAGCTGGAAGAGCTGTGTAGCTTCGCCCCCATGCCCCCCCCCCCCCCATAATATGCCAGTTTCAATCAGTTGGGACAGTTAAAATTGTATGGAAACATTGGCTTGGCTCATTTGGAGACAATATTTGCCTCTGAGCATTCAGACAAGTCACTTGAAGAAGCCAGCAAGATGAGAAAGAGTCTTCGGGACAGCTTGGAATTCCCTAGTGTCCTAGCAGAGACTGAGCTGAAAGACATGGAGTGTGGGGAAATGACCAGGTTAATTAAACCTTTTTCTCACTTATGCATTGAAATCTCTCAGCTTAGCAATGCTAAGTAGCTCTGTGGGTAGTCCAGCTGGGACTCTGGCGTATTTAAATAAATACTCTGGTTTTCTCAAGTTTCATTTCTTTGCTGTCTTTTCATAAGGACTGTCTGGATTTAGTCTTGGGCCTTTTCAACATCAAAATCTTAACCTAAATAATGACTTAAATACAAACATTAGAAACCTGTTTCTAGCAAGTTTCTAAATTCCTACTGTGTTGATCATGGCTGGAACAAGAACTGAAAAGCATAAAGCAAACTGTACCAAGGCCATTTGTAAATAATACATCAGGCTAAGTGTGAAAGGTCAGTTAGTTACCTTATTGTAGAAAGGGTTCATTAAGTCCAGGCCTTTGAATGCCGGCATCAAAGCATCATCCTGGTCTGAGATCCCTATCCTGGAAAACCCTCATTCTGAAAATGAGAGTAGGTATAACCCGTAGAAATAATCATCTGTGTCTTTACCTTGGCGTTTCAGAGAAGCTTTTGGAATAAGCGCTGGATGAGGGGCCTCAGTGAGACCTCTTCTAGGATGGAAGCCCAGGATATGATTAGAACTCAAGTGACCCTTCATGACTTCTTTTTGTTGTTGTTCATTGTAGGCTTGAACTCAGGCCTGGCTGCTGACCCTGAGTCTCTTTGTGCTCAAGGTTAGCACTCTACCACTTGAGCCACAGCGCTACTTCCAGTTTTCTAGTGATTAATTGGAGACAAGAGTTTCATGGACTTCCCTGCCCAGGCTGGCTTCAAACCACGATCCTCAGATCCCAGCCTCCTGAGTAGCTAGGATTACAGGCTTGAGCCACCAGTGTTGTGCTTTTCAGGACTTTTTTTCTTTTCCTTTCTTCCTTTCTTTCTTTTTCCTTCCTTCCTTCCTTCCTTCCTTCCTTCCTTCCTTCCTTCCTTCCTTCCTTCCTTCCTTCCTTCCTTCCTTCCTTCTTTCTTCATTCTTTTCTTTTGTCAGTCATGGGGCCTGAACTCTGGGTCTGGGCGCTGTTCTTCAGCTCTAGGCCAGCACTCTACCACTTGAGCCACAGCGCCACTTCTGGCCTTTTCTGCTTATGTGGTGCTGAGGAATCAAACACAGAGCCTCATGCATGCAAGGCAAGCATTCTACCATTGAGCCACCTTCCCAGCCCCTTCAGGACTTCTTAATAGGATTCTTGGATGGTTGAACCCTGAATTCCCTTCATGAGGGAAATAGTTCAAATTACACACTGGACTGTTTTCTAAGATCTCTGTGTGTCTGTGTGTCTGTGTCTGTGTCTGTGCTGTTTGATAAAGGGTATTGTTCTGTATTGTTCTGTAGCCAGGCTGGCCTCAAACTCAGTTCTCCTGCCTAAGCTTTCCAAGTGTTAGAATTGTAGCCATGCACTACCAAGCCCTGTGTCCTCTCCGGGACCCCCCCCCCCCCCCGCCCCAGTCCTGGGGTTTGAACTCAGGGCCTAACCACTGTCCCTGAGCTTCTTTTTGCTCAAGGCTAGCACTCTACCACTTGAGCTACAACACCACTTCCAGCTTTTTCTGTGGTACTGAGGAATTGAACCCAGGGCTTCATGCATGCTAGGCAAGCACTCTACCACTAAGCCACATCTCCCCTACCCCCACCTCGCTGTGTCCTCTTAAGATGTTTAATTTCATGGACCATCTTGTGGTCTTTCTTCCAAAGATCCTTGACATTTGATGGACTCTCTCTTGGCTCATGAGTAGCTTCCTAGTGCCCCTATAACTAGAAGGCTTTCTGGGCTGAGTCAGGACAAAACTTGGCTTCTCTGAATAACTGAGATACATTCTGAGAAAGGTGTTAGGCATTTCTGTCAGTGTGTGAACATCAGAGAAATCGTTCATAAACCTACATGGTGTAAGTCAATCCTCCAACATGGCCCCTTGATACATTTAAGAGACATGGTAAGCTGGGCACCAGTGGCTCATGTCACTAATCCTAGCTATTCAGGAGGCTGAGAGGATCGTGGTTCAAAGCCAGCCTGGGCACGAAAGCCCATGAGACTCTTTTATAGGTAGAAAGCATTAAAATAATGATAAAAAGTCTAGTATGATAATAAATCAGTAACAGTCATTTAAATTACTCTCAAACACTATATGCTGTATCTATTTGTAATGCTATACTTTTCTACAACTAACAGCACAGTAAGCTTGTTTACACCAGCTTCTCCATAAACATGAGTGACGCACTGTGCTCCGGAGTTAGACCAGTTATAAGTACACGGTAGGAACTTTTCAGTTCCATTATAATATTATTGGATGTCACATAGCGTTCTGTAATTACGTGACATCATCATGTGGTGTGTAACTGTAATGGTATAAAAGTTCAACTTTATAGCTGGCCATGGTGGTATGCCTGTCATGCTAGCTACATAAGAGGCTGATAATGAAAGGATCACAGTTCCAATCCAGACTGAGCAGAAAATTCTATGAGTCTTCAGCTCAGTAGAAGAAGCAGAATGTTGGGCTAGGAATGTGGCTTAGTGGTAGAGTGTTTGCCTATATGCATGAAGCCATGGGTTTGATTCCTCAGTACCACATAAACAGAAAAGGCTAGAAGTGATGCTGTGGCTCAAGTGGTAGAGTACTAGCCTTGAGCAAAAGCAGCTCAGGGATAGTGCCTAAGCCCTGAGTTCAAGCCCCAGGACTGACCAAAAAAGCAAACAAACAAATAAGCAGAATGTGGACAGTGTGTATCAATCATGATAGTGATGCAAAAAAGTGTAAAGTAGCTGGATTGTGGCCTAGGTATGGGTCTGGGCAAAACAGAAAGACCCTTTACAAGAAAAAGGGTTTGCTGGGCGCTGGTGGGTCATGCTGAGATCTGAGGATCACGGTTCAAAGCCAGCCCTGGCAGGAAAGTCCATGAGACTCTTATTTCCTATAAACCACTAGAAAACCGGAAGTGACGCTGGGGCTCAAGTGGTAGCGCGCTCGCCTTGAGCTGAAGAGCTGAGGGACAGCGCCCAGGTCCAGAGTTCAAGCCCCATGACCGACCAAAGGAAAAAGAGAAAAAGAAAAAGAAAAGGGGTTAGAAGTGTGAATCAGTGATGGAGTACTGCCTAGCTCGCGTGAGGCCCTGAGTTCAAACTCTAGTACTGAAGAAAAAAAAAATAAGCTACTCTACCTTTGGACTAAAGACTATGATTTTCCATCTTCTCTCTGTTGGGTTACTGCCAAACTTCCCTTTGATATTGACTTATTTCTAAAGCTACGATAACGTAGCTGTTCTGTTTCTCCTTGCCTCCTTCTACCAGTTTATGCCTGTGCTTATGACTCCTGCAAAGGAGCTCAGAAGGGAGCTAGGGTCAAGAAAATACCACAACCGAAGCTATTTTCATGTAAAGGATGAAGTTATATTCTGCAGCTTTGACATAGTCTGAGCTGGGTACATTTTTAAAATGGAAGAATGAATCCTTAAGTTGGGCACTGTGGCTCATGCTTATAATCCTAGCTACGCAGGAGGCTGAGATCCGAGGATCCCAGTTCAAAGCCAATCCAGGAAGACTCTTATTTCCAATTAAACAGCACAAAGCTAGAAGTGGAGCTGTAGCGCAAGTGGTAGAGTACTAGGCCAAGAGAAACTTCAAGGTTCGAAGTCCTGAGTTCAAGCCCCAGTATTAGCACCAAACAACAACAACAAAAATGAAGCTTTTATCATTTTTTCCCCTTTTTTTCTTTTTAAAATTGTACTGGGGTTTGAACTCAGAGCCTCAATAGAGAGCAAAGGAAATGAGTCTGACTGAATGACTATTCATTGGGCCTGAGCTGCTGTGGCCTCTATTGTCAGGACACACCTTTCCCATTCTAGACAAACATTGACTGTTCACTGGGAAAGCGTCTCTTCCCAGCATCTGGGTTTGGCAATCTTTGTTGTAGGCTAGAAGAGATGAGATAAATCCTAACAAGAGAAAGAAGCTGAGGCTGGGAGGCAGAGAGAGCACAGGAGGAGGCAAACTCGGTTTCTGGCTTGTTGAGATGATTAAAATGGATAATCCTAATCTTGGGGGTCCTGAAGCCTTCTGTCACATTTCCATGCACGTCAGCATTCAGCTGGTGCTTGCTGCAGCAAGGAGATGCCCTCCCGTCAAATATCCCTGGAGGCAGCCTGGTGACACAGGCAGACAGTGAGTTTGAATCTACATGACCTCATTTTCTCTTTTTTTGTGGTTGGTCGTGGAGTTGGCTCAATCTAGTATCCTACCACTTTGAGACACAACTCGACTTCCTGTTTTCTGGTGGTTAATTAGTGATAAGAATCTCATGGAATTCCTTGCCCAGGCTAGCTTGGAACCATGCTGCTCAGGTCTCAGCCTCCTGAGTAGCTAGGATTACAGGTGTGAGCCATCAGTGCCTGACTTTTAACTAGGTGTAAAGCCATACACGAAGCTGGGCACTAATGGCTCACTTCTGTAATCCTAGCTACTCAGGAGCCTGAGATCTGAAGATTGAGGTGTGAAGCCAGCCCAGGTAAGAAAGTCCATTAGACTCTTATCTCCAGTTAACCACCGAAAAGCTGGAAGTGGTGCTGTGGCTCAAGTGGTAGAGTGCCAGCCTTGAGTGGAAAAAAGCTAAGGGCAGCACCCATGCCCTGAGAATAAGCCCTAGTACTGACACAAAATAACCCAAAAAAACCATAGACATTCTATAACTTGCAGCTCACTTCCCTCATCTTATTTGTTTTTTGGTGCCAATACTAGAGCTTGCACTCAGCCTTGAGCTCTTGCTTGGCTTTTTTGCTCAAGTCTGATCTGATGCTCTGTCACTTGAGCTATACCTCCAGTTTCAATTTTCCTCATCTTAAAAGGCAAATTTGGGGTTTTACTTTTGAGCTGGGGGTCTCACCATGTTAGCTGGCTTAGTCAGAATTCATGAGCTCAAGCAGTTCTTCTGCTATAGGGACCATAGGCATGTACCACCAAACTTAGCTAAAAGGAAGTTTAGAAGGTTCTTACAGGTATGAACCAGACTCAGCTGTCAAGACTTTTGTGTTTTTTTCTATAAACTAGATTGAAATGAATCTCTGTTCATTCCTTTATCAAATACTAAGAGCCTATGCTATGCAGAGCTTCAAATTGGACTTTCTATAAACTCAGTTTATTCCCCCAGCAGATTTTGCCCCCTTGCTTGCTATTAGATTCAGACAAGTTGGGCTGGGAAGGTGGCTCAGTGGTAGAGTGCTTGCCTTGCATGCCTGAGGCCCTGGGTTCGATTCCTCAGCACCACATAAGCAAAAAGAAAAAAGCCGGAAGTGGTGCTGTGGCTCAAGTGGTAGAGCGTTAGCCTTGAGCTGAAGAGCTGAGGGACAGCGCCCAGGCCCAGAGTTCAGGCCCCATGACCGGACACAAAAAAAAAAAAGATTCAGACAAGTTACTTTTCTTGCCACTCCTCTTACCCATTAACCATCTTCTGTTGGACAACTCCCATCATAGCCTGTGATTATGCTTTTCTCTCAACACTAACATCATCTTCTTTTGTAGCTTAAAAAAAATTATACAATGTGCCAGGTGCCAGTGGCTCACACCTATAATCCTAGTTATTCAGGAGGCTGAGAGCTGAAGATTGCAGTTCAAAGCCAGCCTGAGAAGGGAAGTCTGTGTTAGCTCTTATCTCCAATTAATCACCAAAAGACTGGAAGTGAAGATGTGGCTCAAGTGGTAGGGTGCCAGCCTTGAGCAACTAGGGCTAAGGAATCATCATGCCCAGTCCTTGAGTTCAAACCTCAGTACACACACACACACACACACACACACACACACACACACACACACACACACACACACACACACACACACACCCTTAATATACTTTCCCTGTAAAATGGTTATTAAGAAAATAGATAAAGACAAACTCCTCCTGAAAATTCTCCAGTGTCCCAATTTCATTCATTAGGAAACTCAGCCCTCCCAAAGAGACAGACACAGGAAAATGTGAGGATGGGAAATAGGTCTCAAGGTTTCCAGATCCACACCAGACAGTCACAACCAGGATAGAATCTGTAGCTGTGGGCACCGGCCTGGCCTCTGTGTAAGCTATTCTAGTGTGCGAGATAGAAGCAGACCATCAGGCCAGTCTGTTTCTTCCCAACCCCCTGGCAACAGGAGCTTTATGATGGTGCCAGAGATAAAAGCCAGGTAGTTCTAAGTTCAGGTAATGGAGGTTGCACAGGGGAGGATGATTATAAAATCTGAAAAGAGGAAATGGCAAGAAGGATGCCTTTGATGCCTAGCCAACGTTCCTGATTACAAAGGTAAAATTGTAGCAGGCAGTAAAGTTACCTGGCCAAGGCCTAGGTGAAGGTCTGTGCCTGGAATCAGAGAACTAAGAGGTTATTGCGGCAGAGGTGGGGGAGGAGGGTGCTGGGAAACAGGAGACAGTAAAGAATGGCTTGCAAAAAAGCACACACCGCAAGAGGAGGAGATGCTGTGGATAAGTAAGGCCAGCATTAAGTTGGGGCTCACTTGAGCCCTGGAATGCCCTTTGTGAGGAGGTAATGAGATCACATGGCTTCCTTCACGGGAAGGAGTCGGGCTGAGAACTGGAAGAGCTTGTTTAGTAAGGTTTGGGGGGCAGAGCACAGGAGGGAAGTGACTGTGGATAATGAGCTCTCCCAGACTGCGCCTTGTGGAATGCTGGCATTTAAAGGCACTGTTGACCGCCGAGGAAAGAGTCAGAAAGGACTCTGTCTCTTCCAGGAATAAGAAGAGATTTATTATTATAGGTGCAGTAATAAAACCAGCTCTCATTTAATGAGCACTTACTAAGTGTTGGGCTCTGTGCTAGGCCCTTACTAGCCATTATCTTTAGTCTTCCCCACAATCAGGAAGCACTTTTGTTTCCATTCTGAAAGTGAAGAATGTGAAACTCAGAAAGGTTAAGTAACTCACTCAGGGTCACACAGGTAAATAATGTTGTTAGAATTTGAACCTTAGGTCTGTCTTGGGAAAGACAGGAATTAATCGGAATAAGTAAGTAAAAGAAGGAAGACAGAAAACAGTCAAATACACCTGTACTCCCAATACTCAAAAAAATCATGAGTTCAAAGTCAGCCTGGGATATATAGCATGACCTTGTCTCAAAAATAAAATGTGGGGGGGGCTGGGAAGGTGGCTCAGTGGTAGAGTGCTTGCCTTGCATGCATGAGGCCCTGGGTTCGATTCCTCAGCACCACATAAGCAGAAAAAGCCAGAAGTAGTGCTGTGGTTCAAGTGGTAGAGCACTAGCCTTGAGCTTTCTGAAGAGCTGAGGGACAGCGCCCAGGCTAGAGTTGAAGCCCCACAACCAACCAAAAAAAAAATACTGGGCACTGATAATCCTAGCTCATCAGGAGGCTAAGGTCTGAGGATCTCAGTTCCAAGCTAATCCAGGTAGATAAATGTAAAAGGCTCATATCCAATTAACACCGAAAAAAAAGCTAGAACTG
Source organism: Dipodomys spectabilis (assembly GCF_019054845.1). Classification (NCBI taxonomy): domain Eukaryota; kingdom Metazoa; phylum Chordata; class Mammalia; order Rodentia; family Heteromyidae; genus Dipodomys; species Dipodomys spectabilis. The sequence goes on from NW_024870681.1 coordinate 11,140,611, forward strand.
TAGGCATGGCTCAAGTGGTAGAGTGCCAGCTGTGAGCAGAAAACACCTAGCAAGATTTTGAGGCCCTGAGGTCAAGCACCAGTCCTAAACACTAAATAAATAGATGGATAGATATATAGATGGTAGATACCTGGATAAATGGACTGACAAACAGGCTGGACATGATGACAGACACTATAGTTCTAGCTAGTCAGAAGGCTAAGACAGAAGGATCAGTTGAGTCCAGGAGAGTGACAGGGAGGGAAGGAGAGTTTGCACATCTTTATATAGGGGTGTAAATGGTATGCAAAGCCAGTTTGGTTCTGAATGACTTGCACAGTGAAAGCAGGCTTTGCTTGATTTGTCCTCCATCTGCAGGGAACTCTCCCAACCACGCCCTCCCAAGATTCTGCAAGCCATTGCTTTTGGCTCCTCTCCCTGTGTCAGTGAGAGGACAGGTAGCCACAGGTGGAAATCACATTTGCATCTTTGTTATTAGGAATCCTAAAGAGACCAATGTGTCTGGTCTGTTTCTCCTCTGGAGCCTTCTCCTGGCTGAAGTGCCAGGAAGAGGAGGGCAAAGATGATGTTGGTTACACGCAACCACCCAGACTGGCACTGCTTTGCTAAGTGGTAAACAGTCTTGGTGGGAATGGTTGGTTGTCTCCATTCTGATAATACCAGAAGAAAGCTGTTACTCTAACAGAGTCAAACCATACAAGGTGCAGAAAGTGTGAGACTGTATAAGAAATGTCACGTAATATACTTTCTAATTAAATCTGACTCCAAGGCTTGACTCCCTTAGATGGACTTTCATCTTCAATAAATTACCAAAAAGCCAGAAGTGGAGCTGTGGCTCAAGTAGTAGAACACTAGCCTTGAGCAAAAGAAGCTCAAGGACAGTACCCAGGCCTTGAATTCAAGCCCCAGGACTGACATGTGTGCATGCAGGCATGCGTGCATGAGTTCAAGCACGTACACACACACTGAGAACTAGAACTATTTTGTTCTGTATCTTTTCCTTTCCTCCATTCCAAGAAGGTAGCCTCACCTTCTATTCCTTTGTGTTTCAAGGGATCTTCCCTTCAGAGTATCTCGAAATTCCAGGGTTTTAGGAAAATGAGAATGTCCAAGGAATCCCTCTGATATTTGTTCTTGCCAGTTGCCACAGATAGGTCCCTTGTTTAAACAAAGTTGTTTCCTTGACACTTCTGCAGGTGCATTGTCTCTGCCAGTGTTCACAGCTGAGTTATTCTCCAGGAGGCCCATCCCTTCCAGGGCACAGCTGCAGGTCCCCATTACTTGGTGCATCTCAGGCTCCTTAGAGACTTTGACCACCCCTTTCCCCAGGCCTATCCCCCCCCCCCCCCCCACACACACACAACACTCCTTTCTGCCTTTAGGATACTTACATTTTTCTCAATGAGTTCATTTCCCCCCTCTCTTCTGCTGGAAGAGAGGTCTTTTGGCAAATAGACTTGAGGCAAGGGAATAGAAGGTGAGGCTACCTTTTTGGAATGGAGTAAAAGGGAAAGACAGAACAAAATATTCATAGCTCTCGGTGGTGGTGGTGGTGGTAGTGGTGGTGATGATGGTGGTGTGTGTGTGCGTGCACGTGCTTGAACTCAAGGCCTAGGTGCTGTCCTTGAGCTTCTTTTGCTCAAGTCTAGCACTCTACCACTTGAGCCATAGTTTCATTTCTGGCTTTTCGGTAGTATATTGGAGATAGGAGTCTCAAAGGACTTCCCTGCCCAGACTAGCTTCAAACCATGAGCTTCCTGAGTAAGAAGGATTATAGGCCTGAGCCACTGGCTCTCAGATTTTTGTTCTTTCAGTGCATTGGGGGGGGGGGGGGGGGAGAAACCTCAATTATCTCTGTTATCCTATGATATTATTGAAAACAAAAGCACCAAAGTCCCTCTGGACCATCCCCTCTCCAAAACCTCTCCCAGAGTAACCATGATCAAGACTGGTGTGTACATGTTGTCTTTACAGTTAACTATCAGCTCTCCAGTTGTTAAACCTCCCATAGTTAGTCAAGAAATATGAAGTGCCCGGTGTGCAGCAGGCACTGGGGCCAGATTTCCTCCAGGAGAGAGGAAAGGCAACGGATAATTCTAATATAGTGGGGTAAGTCTATGATTAGGGAAATGCAGGACCCAGCCACAAGTGCCAAATGTGTTTAGGGAAATGAAGCAAGTTATTTCTGGACATGGATTGCCAGGAGGGAAGAGATATGCGAAGGGAAAGTAAACTGTGTGGCAAGGCCGGAGAACAAAACTCAATCCAGCCTTTTATGTGTAAGAGTGCATACTTGGAACTGGGGTGTGTGGCTTAAGTAGTAGAACACCAGCCATGAGTAAAAAAGCCAAGCAAGAGCATGGAACCCAGGCGGGGAGGGTGGCTCAGTGGTTGAGTGCTTGCCTTGCAAGCATGAGGCCCTGGGTTCAATTCCTCAGCACCACATAAGCAGAAAAAACCGCAAGTGGCACTGTGGCTCAAGTGGTAGTGCACTAGCCTTGAGCTGAAGAGCTGAGGGACAGCGCCCAGGCCTAGAGTTCAAGCCCAATGACCGACAAAAAGAAAAGAAAAGAAAGAAGACGAGCATGAGGCCCTAAGTTCAAAATCCAGTATCAGTACAAAAAAACATACTTCATATCAAAAACTTGAAGACTTGAACTTAGAGCTCTTATTCCTTGTCCCTGAGCTTTTTTTCCCTTTTTTTTTTAACTCAAGGCTAATGCTCTACCACTTGAGCATTTTAGTGGTTAATTGGAGATAAGAATCTCACAGACTTTCCTGCCCAGACAGGCTTTAATGTGATCCTCAGATCTCAGCCTCCTGAGTAGCTAGAGTTACAGGCGTGAGCCATCCCAAGCCCAGCTTTGTGGGATCTTAAAGTAGAGAGTAACATGCTGAAGTTAGCATTTCAGACCATCTTGGCTGCAGTATAGAGAAATGAATGGGGCAGGGTGACCCTAGTTAGGTTACTCCAGTAGATCAGGATAGCAGTGATAGTAGGATGTATTAAAGTAGCCATAATGAGAATGGAAGAAGGCAGATAATAAGAAAAATGATTATGGCTAGGAATGTAGCTTGGTGGTAGAGTGCTTGCCTAGCATGCATGAAGCCCTGGATTTGATTTCTCAGTACCACACAAACAGAAAAAAACAGAAGTAGTGCTGTGGCTCAAATGGTAAAGTTCTAGCCTCCAGCAAAAGCAGCTCAGGGACAGTGTCTAGGCCCTGAGTTCAAGCCATAGGACTGGCAAAAGAAAAAAAAAAAAAAAAAAAACCAAAAAAATCACTGGTCCACAATATTTGCTCAATAAACAGTTATATCTTATGCTCCTCTTCCTCATTATTGTTAGCATGGACGATGGAGGGTTCACGCCATTCATAAGAAGTTCCAAACTCCAGAAAATGGAGTCAGACTGAATGAAATTCTAATCTTGTGTGACCTGGATGATCTCGAGCCTCAAAGCTCCATTTTTTATCGGTAAATGTTAACACCTATCTCATAGTGAGAGGCAGAAAGCCCTGGCATGCAAGAGACATTTACTAATAGCTAATCTCCTCACATTCCTTCTTCCATATTTGTTGGTTCAGAACTAGGCAAATCAGGTGACTCTTGACATCTTGTTTTCCCCTTTCCCCTTGTCAGAGGCAACCCATAATACAGCACTGCTCTGTGAATGCTGAGGCCTGGGGAGTGGGGCAGGGGGGCATGGTGGGCAAATATTTGCTCATCCTTCTGTACAGATTACTCTTTTTCAAAGTAAACTTTGCCTTTCCCATTTGGCCCTCTAGTCAGTAGAAGGAATCTTGGGGTCATCACGGAAAACCTGACCTGTAAAGGGAGGGGAGGAGCAAGCCAAGCAGTAGACTTTGGGGCTCTAACTTGTCCTTCCTGAAGGACTCCTGTGGGCCTGTTGGAGCAGCTTCTGAATCTCTATCACAACATCTCTCTACAGTCACCAGATTAATCCTTCCCTGCTTCGTGCTGTGTGGCTGGCTTACTGGTCTCTCAGCCTCACCTCCTCCCTTCTCATGGCAGCCTATATCTTCCTATAGTCTCTTTCTACCTGGTACATCGGCATAGGCAGCTTCCTATGCCAGGAATGTACCATTCCATCTCCACTCCCTTTCGTTGATCCAGTCTAGCTGAAAAATGCCATTTATTCCACCTCCAGGGAAATTCTCACATCACCTCTCACAAGAAATTCTCTGTCCTCCCCTATGACATAGATTATTAATTTAACTCTGGTGTCCTGCAATGGGCCCTTGAACAAACTGGCAGCAAAACACACAGCACAGGGTGTTTACCAGCTTGTCTTCTGAGCTTCTTCCAGACAAGGAACCTGACTTACTCGTCATTGACACCTCAATGTGTTGGACAGTGTCTGGCACCATAGAGCCTTCAGGGTGGATAGAATTAAGAAATGAGTGGCTACATGGTTGGGTGGATGGGCAGGTGGACAGACTTATAGAGCTTGTTAAGCCAGTAGCTACAGCGTCACTAAAGTGAGAACCTCAATTTCATGCCAGCCATTTTTTTTTGTTGTTTGAGAACGGAAGTGCATAACCTTTCTCCCCGAATAAACATTTATCACCACCAGACTAATAATCCTGAAATTCTGGAAGAATGTAGTGCTTTCCTATCAGAAATATACATATACAGAGGAAAGGAGGGAGAGAAAAAGAAAGAGAGAGAGAGAGTAAAAGTGGTGAGCCGGGTACTGGTGGCTCATGCCTGTAATCCTACTTACTCAGGATCATGGTTCAAAGCCAGCCCTGGCAGGAAAGTCCATGAGACTTAACTCCAGTTAACCACCAGAAAACTGGAAGTGGTGCTGTGGCTCAAGGGGTAGAGCACTAACCTTGAGCTGAAGAGCTGAGGGACAGTGCCCAGGACCAGAGTTCAAGCCCCACGACTGACCACCCCCCCACCAAAAAAAAAAAAAAAGTGGCAGTGCCTGTACCTTAACATTATCATCTTTATAAATCTTAAAATTCTCCATGGTTCCTCTGATAGTTCTTTCTTGAAGTGCTTCAGACATCAGCATCCATCGGGAGGGAAGTGTCAGCAGCTCCTTTAAATAGGAAATCTCTTCTATGATATGGGAGTCACTGGCCCATACGCATATCTAGGACCAAATAAATCTTTCTTTGTTCTCTAAGTACTTTAGCATGTTATTCTGGGAAAATTAGACTCAAATGGGTATTATAATCATCTTGCATGAGAGGAGTTATATAACAAGACCATTTCATCCTTCTGAGGGCATCTTCAGATTTCTGATAGCACATGGCCCACTTCCCCTTTTTTTTTTTTTTTTTGTCGGTCGTGGGGCTTGAACTCTGGGCCTGAGCGCTGTCCCTCAGCTCTTCAGCTCAAGGCTAGCGCTCTACCACTTGAGCCACAGTGCCACTTCCGGTTTTTCTGGTGGTTTATTGGAGATAAGAGTTTCACGGACTTTCCTGCCCTGGCTGGCTTTGAACCGAGATCCTCAGATCTCAGCCTCCTGAGTAGCTAGGATTACAGGCGTGACTCACCGGCGCCCGGCCCACTTCCCCTTTATTGGTTGCTCAACACCAGCTGGATTTAGAGGTACACAATCTGTGTGTGGACCCGCCATATTCCTAGGGTCAGGAATGGTGCTAGGTCCAGGCTTCGGCCTTAGCCAAACTTTATCCAACATAGTTTCTTCTCTCTGTCAACTAGTGGTTCCTAGATTATTTTGAAGCACTAAGACCTACTCTCTCATAGGACTAAGACATCTAGCTGGAACTGGCCTAGAATAGCATAGAAATGCCTACTCCCTAACCTGGGGCTTTGTCTTTCTCTGCAGTCCCATCCCTTGTACCTGTGCAATGCCAGTGATGACGACAACCTGGAGCCTGGATTCATCAGCATCGTCAAGCTGGAGAGTCCTCGACGGGCCCCTCGGCCCTGCCTGTCACTGGCCAGCAAGGTAGAGTCATACTTGATCCCTGTACACATGCCTTGATCTGCCCAGCTCTGGGCTGGAAGAAGCCTCTATTCTCTGTTGTCCCCTTGTCTTCCAAGAGTGATCTATGCCATTTCTTCAGGTTTTCCTAACATGACCAGTTAGGGAGAGGTAGAAATGCCTTTCTCCACCAATCAGCATTAGAAGAACTTTGTGGCTTTTATCCCAGCATAGGCTTGGTCTTCCCCTCCATCACTGAGAAGGGCCAAGCCCCTTTCCCTTCCCAGCACCACAGCAAAGACAAGTTTTTTCTGCTGGTATTAGTGGCTCACATCTGTAATCCTAGCTACTCAGGAGGCGGAGATCTGAGGTTCAAAGCCAGCCCCAGCAGGAAAGTCTTTGAGATTCTTACCTCTAATTAACCACCAGAAAACCAGAAGAGTTGTGGCTTAGCGGGGTAGAGTACTAGACTTGAGCAAAAAAGCTCAGGGTCAGCACCCAGGCCCTGAATTCAAATCCCACAACTGACCCAGAGAGAGAGAGAGAGATTTTTTCCATCCTCAGAAACATTGACAGAGCACTTCCGCGCTGTTATAATAACCCTTAAAATGATCACATGTTGCTTCTGAGGTTGCAAAATGCTGGCCTGCAAGCTAGCTTTGGTTTGCACCAGGGTTGTATTTAGCTCATGCTAAATGTAAGTAACCTTTTCAAATAAATTAATTGCCACATTAAAAAAAATAAAAATGCTAGCAAGAGCCAGGATCACACCTAAAATTTTAGCTACTTGGGAGGCTGAGATCTGAGGATCATGCAGGAAAGTCTGTGAACGTATTATTTCTAATTAACCAGTGAAGACAGAATTGGAGCTTTGGCTCAAGTGGTAGAATGAAAAAAGCTGTAGGACAGCACCTAGGCCTTGAGTTCAAGCCCCAGTATACACACACACACACACACACACACACACACATTTTTTTTTAATACTAGCAAGTGCTAGGCCCTTAGTTCAAACCCCAGTACTGAAAGAAAAAAAAAAAAACTTGAAAAAGTTCTATTAAAATTCAGTTTTTCACTGGGCATTAGTGACTCATGCTTGTCATCCTAACTACTCAGGAGGCTGAGATCTGCGGATCATAGTTTGAAGTCAGCCCCGGGCAGGAAAGTCTGTGAAACCCATCTCCAATTAACCATCAAAATGCCTGAAGTAGAACTGTGGCTTAAGTGGCAGTATGCTAGCCTTGAGCAAAAATGCTCAGGGACCATGCTCAGGCCCTGAGTTCAAGCCTCAGGACTGGCACACACACATACACACACAATCTAAAATTCTGCCACCCAGAGTTCCCACTATTCTTCAGCCACAGTATGTTGATTTCACAGCATGGGGACACCTGGCAAGCACCCAGGGTGCAGCCAAAGATTTTCCCCTCATCCTCTGGAGGGCAGCTCTCCTGAAGGATAGTTGAGACGTGGACACGTGAAGAGAGGAACACATGGTCAGTGCCCTTTCCAGTGCTTTTGGGCCTCTGTTTCTATTGCTATAAAACGGGATTTGAATTGCTTATCCCCAAGATTTTTGAAAGGATGAAAATAATGTATCTTGGGGCTGGGAAGATGGCTCAGTGGTAGAGTGCTTGCCTTGCATGCATGAGGCCCTGGGTTCGATTCCTCAGCACCACATAAGCAGAAAAAGCCAGAAGTGGTGCTGTGGCTCAAGTGGTAGAGTGCTAGCCTTGAGCTGAAGAACTGAGGGACAGCGCCCAGGCCCAGAGTTCAGGCCCCACAACTGGAAAAAAAAAACAATAATGTATCTTAAGTGCCAAATAGTGCCTAAGCCAAAACAAACACAAAACCAAAAACTGTTAGGGGGTTAGAAGGTGTGCCTTGGCAACCGCCTTATAACCACAGCCCTTGTTTCCTCTCCGCACTCGTACCTTCCCTTACCTGGTTTGTGACTCAGACTTTTTGTCTCTGTGACAAAATACCTAAAAAGAAAACAAAACAAAACTTAAGGGGCTTGAACTCAGGGCCTGGGTATTGCTCCTGGAGCTTCTTTCTTTACTTTCTTTCTTTCTTCTCCTCTTCTTCTTCTTGTTTTTTTTTTTTTTTTTTTTTTTGGGGTCCGGTCGTGGGGCCTGAACTCTGGGCCTGGGCGCTGTCCCTCAGCTCTTCAGCTCAAGGCTAGCGCTCTACCACTTGAGCCACAGCACCACTTCCGGCTTTTTTCTTTTTGTTTATGTGGTGCTGAGGAATCGAACCCAGGGCCTCAGGCATGCAAGGCAAGCGCTCTACCACTGAGCCACCTTCCCAGCCCCTTCTTCTTCTTCTTGCTAGTGCTTTACCATTTGAGCTACAGCTCTGCTTCCAGCATTTTGGGTAGTTTATTGGAGATAAGAGTCTCACGGACTTTCTTGTGTGGGCTGGCTTCCAACTGCGATTCTCAAATCTCAGCCTCTGAGTAGATAGGATTACAGGTGTGAGCCGCCAGCACCTGGCTAAGACTTTTATTTTGACTGGACAGTTTCAGAGGTTTCAGTCTATTGTAGACTGATTTCCTGTTTCTGGGTCCGTGATCAAGCCAAACATCATGATGGAAAGGGCAGGGCAGAGCAGGGCAGCTCATATGATGATGACCAGGAAGTCTTTGCTAGCAGACTTTCTCTTTTATCACCTTCTGCTCCATCTAGGCCCCCATCCTATGAGATGATCGGATGACACTGCCCACTTTCCCCTCATCGTTAATCCTTTCTCTGGAAGCGCTCCTCACAGACGCACCCAAAGAGTATGCTTTTACTAATCTTCTAGATGCTCAATCCAGTCAAATTGGCATCTAAGATTACCCATCACCCCTGACTTCCCTTCATCCCTCTGGGAATTGCTCAAGTCTTAAGCTCACCAACTTCTGTCTGGTCAGGGTCAGGGATTCCCTTAGGTCTCACCCTATGATCTGCCTCGGTAGCTCCTTTCTGGGTCACCCTGGTTGAGCCAGGTCTCAGAGGTCTGAGATGTGGGTCTTTAATCTACTTCCAGTATTTTGGAAGCCCCATAGGCTTGACTGAAATACTAATTTTTTGCTTTTGGTTTCTGGGATTCTCCCAGTTCAAATTTTTAATGCAAGTTATAGGAAATGAATTATACATAAAAATGTGGTAGAAAACCGGGAACAGTGGCTTATGCCTGTAATCCTAGCTACTTAGGGGGCGGAGATGTAAGGATTATGGTTCAAAACCTGCCTGGGCAGGAAAGTCCATGAGACTCTTATCTCCAATAAACCACCAGAAAACCGGAAGTGGCAATGTGGCTCAAGTGGTAGAGCACTAGCCTTGAGCTGAAGAGCTGAGGGACAATGCCTAGCCCCAGAGTTGTTTTTTTTTTTTTTTTTTTTTTAAGTGGCCTATACAGGTGTGTGTCTGTACCAATTGGATTTTTTTGCTCATAGCAAGTTCTCTACTACTTGAGCTATGCGTCCATTTCCAACTTTTTGTTTTGCTTTTTTTTTTTTAATTGGAGAATGAGTCTCCTGGGCTAGCCTTAGGTGGCTCAGACCTATAATCCTAGTTACTTAGGAGACTGAAGTCTGAGGATTGAGGTTTGAATCCAAGGACCATGATACTCTCATTTCCAATTAACCACCAAAAACCTGGAAGTAGAGCTGTGGCTCAAAGGATAGAACACTAGACTTGAACAACAACAACAAAAAAGCTCCAAGATAGTGTCCAAGCCCTGAGTTCAAACCCCAGCATCACCCCCTACCCCCCTAATCCCCCCCACACACAAAGAGGAGGGATAATAATAGGACTTATACGTACTCATGAGTATTTAATGCGATAGTACAGATGGAAGTTCTTACTCTATTCTAAGTACATAGTGATTGATTATTCAATAAGTTATTATAATCAATATTCTGTCATAATAGACATCATCACATTTTATTTTATTTTATTTTATTGTCAGTCGTAGGGCTTGAACTCTGGGCTTGGGCGCTATCCCTGTGCTCTTCAGCTCAAGGTGAGTGCTCTACCACCTGAGCCACAGCGCCACTTCTGGTTTTCTAGTGGTTTATTGGAGATAAGAGTCTCATGGGCTTTTCCTGCCCGGGCTGGCTTTGAACCACGATTCTCAGATGTCAGCCTCCTGAGTAGCTAGGATTACAGGCGTGAGCCCGGCTATCATCACATGTTATGTATGTATATGAGGTTTGGTGGGGTAGAGGAGGCACTGGGGAGTGAACCCAGAGCCTTGTATATGCTAAGTAGCCACTCCACCCCTGAATTCGGTTCTCATCCTTCATCCTATGTGTTTAGTTTGAATTTTCCCCCCTATGGGTTATCTCTCTTGTTTGTTTCAGAAAGCTTCATCATAATTCTGGATTTACCCTCTTTTGGACTTACCCACTTCTGCCCAGTTGCCCTAATTGGTTTTTGTTTCCTTATTAACAACTCCTCATCCTGTCCTACTGATAAGGCAGGCCCTTATCACCTCATGCTTGAAATAGGGCAGTGGCAAGAGTTATATCTGGAAAGACTCAGATGGGTGCAAGTCCTGCAGCTCTTACCAGGGTGGCCACTATCCTGTGGTTTTAAAAGCCAGCATTCTGGAGGTAGAAGTCCCGAATGGAGACCTATTGACAATATTTACCAGTTGGTGACTCTGGGGAAGTTATTCTGTGTCTCTGGGTCTTGTTTTCCTCAACTCTAAATGGGACTGTTAACTGTCCTGTAGAGTATTAATAATGAACTCATGTATGCAAAGCATGTGGTAATAGTTGATATAATCATAGCTAACATGTCCTATGTGCCAGGCACAATTATGTGTTTTATATAGATTAATTTATATAGTCCTTACAACAGTCTTATGAAGTAGGTCTTATATATTATCCCAGCTTAAGGAAGGAGTAGTTGAGCATCTTACCCTCAATCTAACAGGTATTATGGTAGTAGTGCCAGACTCAAGCCGAGGGAGCCTGAGCTAGGTGGATATCAATAGCAGCTCTGTCCCTTTTCCTTCCTCCTACCCTCACTCCGAGCCTGGAGGACTCCCACCTCTCCTATTGAATCTTTCCTGCTTGGCACTGTCTAGCCAACTCATAAGGGCAGAAATCCTTCCCTTTAGCATACCGCCAGCAGCTAGGATCTGTGTCCATGCTTTCAGCACCGTGGGCTGCTATGGCTAGATTTCATTGAGGTGCTAGAGGAGGGATAGGGGACAAGGGTCCCTCTTGCCTCTTCCCACACCTCTATGTGAGCAGCCTCACATTTGTTTTGTGTACTGAATATTTGTGTCAGTCTGGAAGGGAAGAAATGGATAATAGAGAGAAAAGCTTTCTGAAGTGGGAGAAAATAAAAGGTTGGATTACTGGCTAATTCCTTTCATTTGCAGTCTAGGTTATTACCTAGCATTATAACATTGTGTTATAATATTATGTGCATAGAGGCTTTATCTCTCTGACTAGATTCTGAGCTGTTCTGAAGGGTCTGGCCTTCCCTGGCTTGGTGAATGGTAGGTGCTTTCTCACTCATTTAAGTTGAGCTGGGTATGTACAGAGACTGCCACTGTAGTCTGGAAAAGATAATCTAAGGACCAAGGAATTACAAAAGCTGACCAATGGAGCAAGAGGCTGCATTTTAGCTCACTTTCCTGATGGTTGTAATAGCTCTGAGTGTCAGAGGTTGTGGCAGCCTTGCTTGCTGCCCCAGGGGCAAGAGAAGTCTGAAACATCCCAAGTCATGAGGCTTGAACTCTGGGTGCTGTCCCTGGGGTCTTTTACTCAAGGCTAGTGCTCTACCATTTTGAGCCACAGCGCCACTTCTGGTTTTCTGGTGGTTTATTGGAGAGAAGAGTCTCATGGACTTTCCTGCCTGGGCTGGTTTTGAACCTCAATTCTTAGATCTCAACCTCCTGAGTAGCTAGGATTATAGGTGTGAGCCACCAGGGCCTAGTTTGACTTGCCTTTTGACAGTCCAGTCTTGCAGTTCTCAGGGCCTGGCCTTCCTCTCGCTGTCTTCCAGGTTTCACTCCCCAAAGAAGCTGCCCCCCCTTTTTTTTCTATCTGTCTCCTGTTCTCTTAGGTGCGAATGGACAGGAGTCCCCAAGGGCCCCAGATTAAGTTGCCTTCTATTCTCAAATCTTGTTTTTTTATTCCTAGAACTCTGGACACAGAGACTCACTGCTTGAAAGTCCTGATTGTTTTCTCCTGTTGGCCAAGTCTCTGGGCTCTTTGATCACTTTTATAACTTTGTAATTATGGACCGCAATGGGCTAGGGTGTTTGAACGTCACAGTAATTGCTTTCTACTGTTCCCAACTCAATTCTTCAAAGACAGAAGGGTGGAGAAGTTGAGAAAAGCTCCAAAGAAGTGAGTCTTTTGCCCTCCCTCATGTTGCGTTCTTCCAAGGCCATGCTGGGTCTAAGGATGGAAAAACAGAGGCCCCAAGAATCTCCCTACTTCCTGTCAAGCCCCTAGGATGTGAGATCACAAGTAGGGTTCTCCTATTAGGGGTTCCTTTCCCTGTTCCCATCCCCTTACTTAGAGGGCTCTAGAAACTTCTTCCTGCTTGGAAGAGCCTAGATAGAGTAGACTTTCTAGGAGACGATAGGCAGGAGGAAGATAGAAGATGTGACTTCACAGTGTCTCCAGCGATGCATTCTGGAGTCTATGAATTCCCCCCAAGACTTCAGGGTGGGAGATCATTAGCAGAGACTGGCCTACATGCCTGTAGATGGCCAACCCAGCTTCTAGGAAAAGGAAGAGGGAAGTTTTCCTCCTTGACACAATTGGACTCCATGTATGTGTTTCATTGCCCCTCCCCACTGCTGCAGGCAGCCGGTCCTGAGGGGCCTCTTGGCCCCTGCCACAGCCTGAGAAGGGGGGGGGGCGGTGAACAAGGAGCTGCTCCAGAGCCTGGCATGGCAGGAGACCTGCCCTGACAGGCTCTCCTGGAGAAGGTAGGCAGAGATCAAAGAGCTGAGAGTATGAGTAAGTCCCAGCTCTGGCTCCTCAGCTGCCACCAGGACTTTGCAGACAGGTTAACTCCTTCACTGCCTTTGGGAAAAAACGCTGCTAGCATGGGCCCGCGGAGGAAAGTCACCGCCTGATGCCGTTACACCTGACCCTTTGCTGTGCTCCTGCGCAGCTGTTACTCGCAGCGCCTGTGCCTGTCCGTTGGTTGCCGTTGAGTCTCCACCCCACCCTTAACTCTTATCTCCCTTCCCCTGGCCCCACACAGGGTCTCTGAGATTCCAGAGCTTCTCAGCTTCTTCTTAATTCCTCCACTGCTATCTGACTCACTGCATTCTGCCACCCCAAGCCTGTTCTCAGAGTCATTGGTGAATATGACCATGTCCATGCGCACCCTGTGTCCTTGTGGGAACACAACTTGAGTCCCTCCCTTCTTGATTCACCATAAAGGAGAGGATGGGGACTAAGATACTGGACTCCTCTTTGAATTGGAGCCAAAGAATACTGGGAGCATGATGGGAATGTAGCTTAGTGGTAGAGTGATTGCCTAGTATGCATGAAGCCCTGGGTTCGATTCCTCACTACCACAAAAACAGAAAAAGACAGAAGTGGCGCTGTGGCTCAAGTGGTAGAGTGCTAGCCTTGAGCAAAAGAAGCTCAGGGACAGTGCCCAGGCCCTGAGTTCAAGCCCCAGGACTGGAAAGAAAGGAAGGAAGGAAGGAAGGAAAGAGGGAAGGTAGGAAGAAAGGAAGGAAGGAAGGAAGGAAGGAAGGAAGGAAGGAAGGAAGGAAGGAAACACTGGGACCTAGAGTGACAGGGAGACTGCCTGCAGCTTTGCCATGGAGGGTGACCCACAGGGGGACCTCCAGTGAGCCCTTCTTGTCAGGTAAGGATGGGCTCTGTTCAGGAGTTCTTCCCTCTGCTCTCCTCTCTTCCTGTGTTCTCCACCCATTGGGTACTGATCGCACGCTGCTCTCGGGCTCAGGCCACTTGACCTGTGTCCTATTTATGTTTAGCCCTAAAAAGCCAGAAACGCCACCTGCCTGGATCAAAGTAAAGCCTGGATGAGGGATGGTTCAGTCACAGAAGGAAAGACTGCACATTGTCCTTTGAAGGCAGTGTTCTAGATGAGCTCTGGGACAGGGCAGGCAAGGGTGTCTGACTCCTTGCACATCTATTTGTGGGTGTGGGGAGCTGCAATGTGTGCAAAATCTCGGAAGGGATGTGCCAATGAGGGGTTAAGCGCCGGCCATAGACAGACCTTATCCTGATGTGACTCCAGCCAGGTCTGTTGCTTGTCTCTGCAGGCCCGGATGGCGGGTGAGCGAGGAGCCAGTGCTGTCCTCTTTGACATCACTGAGGATCGAGCTGCTGCTGAGCAGGTACCCAGGGACATCCAGGATGGGGGTTGGATGGTAGAAGGCAAAGTCCCCAGGGGACAGAGCAATCACAAAGGCACGTGGTGGCACTTTCTCCTCTGCAGCTACAGCAACCCCTGGGGCTGGCCTGGCCAGTGGTGCTGATCTGGGGTAATGATGCTGAGAAGCTGATGGAGTTCGTGTACAAGAACCGCAAGGCCCACGTGAGGATTGAACTGAAGGAGCCTCCAGCCTGGGTAAACATTCCCCCCCCCCCCGCCCCCCATTCCCCGTCTTGCACCAGCCTCTACTTTGTTTTGTAGCAACTTCCACTGAAAGTCCTCAGCCTCCAGAGACCAACAGAAACCCCCTAAATCAGGTGCTAGTGGCTCATACCTGTAATCACTCAGGAGGCTGAGATCTGAAGATCACAGCTCAAAGCCAACCCCACAAGCACTAACAAGCTAGACATGGAGCTATGGCTCAGTGGGTAGAGTACCAGCCTTGAATGAAAATGCTAAAGAGACAGTGCCCTCGTCCTGACTTCAAGCCCCAGTACTAGCACCAAAAGAAGAAAAAGAAACAGAAACACGTTTGGGTGTCAGTAGTTCATGCCTGTAATCCTAGCTACTCAGGAGACTAAAATTTAAGGATCACTGTTTGAAGCCAGCCCAGACAGAAAAGTCCGTGTAATTTTTATCTCCAATAAACTACTAAAAAGCCTGAAGTGCAGCTGTGGCTCAAGTGGTAGAGCATTAGCCTTCAACAAAAGAAGCCCAGGGACAGCTCCCAGGCCCTAAGTTCAAGCCCTAGGACAACCTCAGGACCCTTTTCCCTAAATGAATGGGTTTCTAGATAGTATTTCTCACAGCCTCATCTGGAGAATGCTCTCCAGTGAGGGCCACTAGGCAAGGAGAAAGCGCCTTGTTCCACTTCTGCGATCAGCCTCACCTCATCATTTCCCACACGGAAGACTCAAAGGAACTCTCCACCTTCTATCTCTTTGCTCTTGTATTTCCTCCCAAATTGGCCTAATTCCTTCCAGAAGTATGACCCTGTCCCTCTCATCTGCACCCTTCCAGCCAGATTATGATGTGTGGATACTCCTGACAGTGGTGGGCACCATCTTTGTGATCATCCTGGCTTCAGTGCTGCGGATCAGGTGCCGCCCTCGCCATAGCAGGCCGGTAAGGAGTGGGCGCTCCCTGGCAGAGGTGTGGATGGGGTGGGGGGGGGAGAAGGAGAAAGCGAGGAAGGCAAGGTGAAACCATCTACATTGAAACACTCCAGCTGCAATATGTGTTGATCTCTGGCATCCCCTTTTCCCACATTGCTCATTCATTCATTCAACATACATGCTGAGCATGTCAGGTTCTGTGTGTGGGTGCTGGGAATAGCATAATAAGCAGAAGTCAAAAAGAAAAAAAAAAGTCCTCTACCATCAAGAGTTTCCATTTTAGTGTTCTCTTGTGTAACAAATGGACAATAAACAAAATAAAAAGTAAATATGTAATTTTTGTTGGTGGTAGTATGTGCTTGCTACAGAATAAAATAGCAAAGAAGAGAGGAAATGTAAGGGAGATAAGGTTAATTTTTAAAAGCAAATCCAGCCAGGTGCCAGTAGTTCACACCTGTAATCCTAGCTACTCAGGAGGCTGAGATCTGAGGATCACGGTTCAAAGCCAGCCTGGGCAGGAAAGTCCATGAGACTCTTATCTCCAATTAGCCATCAGAAAACCGGAAGTGGCGCTGTGGGTCAAGTGACAGAGCACTGGCTTTGAGCTGAAGAGCGCAGGGGACAGCACCCAGGCCTAGTGTTCAAACCCCACGACCAACAACAACCCCCAAAAAAATACAAACCCTTGAGGTGAAGGGTATCTGGCATGTCCTATAAATAGTATGAGACTGTGTGGCTGGGCTAGAGTGACAGGGCAGAACAGGAGGTTCATGTGAGGATTCATGGAGCCCCATTGTACTGTATTGTGCAGGCTGTTGTCAGGACTTGGTTTTTATGCGGGGTGAAATGGGAGCCAGTGGAGGATTTTGAGTAGAAGGGGTGTCATGATCTCACTTAAGCTTCAAATGATCACTATCACCACTGCGATGAGAAAGAAACCACAGGAAGGCAAGGCTGCAACACGAGGAACCAGCTCAGAGCTATTCTAGGAATCCAGGAGCTTGGTAATGGTCATTTGGGTTAGGCAGCAGGGAACGTGATCAGTAGTTACTTGGTATATTTTGAAGGCAAAGACAATAAGTTTACTAATACATTGATTGAGGGATATAACAGAGAAGATGCACCAAGATTTTTGGCCTGAGCAATTAGAAGAATAAAATTGTCATTTAGGAGCCAAGGAAGTAGTTACTGGGGTCAGAAGTTCAGTTTCGGGGCAGAGGGGGTAGTAGGGCGGGGGGCAGTGTTCACAGCTACACATGTCCATGTGATCTAACTTGGTGACTGGGAATTGAGTCCTAGCTTGGGCCCAGAAGTGAGAGATGAAGGATGAGGAGTCCTTGCACCATTCTGAATTGCACTCTTCTTCCCAGGACCCTCTTCAGCAGCGCACGGCCTGGGCCATCAGCCAGCTGGCCACCAGGAGGTACCGGACCAGCTGCAGGAGGGCTCGGGCTGAGCAGACTGATTCAGTCAGTAGCTGTAGCTCTGCCCCCATGTGTGCCATCTGCCTGGAGGAATTCTCTGAGGGGCAGGTAAGGCAGGCTTTGTGGCTTAATTCCATAAACAGGCTAGGGAGAGAGATGGGAGCCGGTGTGAGGGTGGGTATCTAGGGCTGGCTATATCTGTCCTTTGTGTCCTGTGTGGGGCAGAGGCAAAGCATCTCCCTGAGGATTGGTCACTTTTCTGGGCCTTCCAGGTAAAAGAGTAGATTTGTTGAGATGGAACTATGTGCCAGGCCACAGTATTTCAGATTCATTAGCTCATTTTAGTCTCAGGACAATCGCGATAAGGGTAGATTAGTTTACAACAGAAAACTGACCATTAAGAAATTTTCCAACCAGGTGCTAGTGGTTCATGTCTACAATCCTAGCTATTCAGGAGGCTGAGATCTGAGGATCACAGTTCAAAGCCAGCCTGGGCAGGAAAGACCGTGAGACTCCTATCTCCAATAAACCACTAGAAAACCAGTGGTGCTGTAGCTCAAGTGGTAGAGTGCTTGCCTTGAGCTGAAGAGCTGAGGGACAGTGTTCAGGCCCAGAGTTCAAGCCCCACCACTGACAAAAAAAAAAAATCCCATTTCAAAAGTAATCAGAGCCTGGCAATAGTGGCTCACACCTGTAATCCTAGCTACTTAGGAGGCTGAGATCTGAGGATTGCCAGCCCGGCAGGAAAAGTCTGTGAGATTCTCATCTCCAATGACTCAAGTGGTAGAGCACTAGCCTTGAGCTGAAGAGTTCAGGGACAGTGCCCAGGCCCAGAGTTCAGGCCCCACGACCAACAACAACAATAATAATAATAATAATAATAATAATAATCAGAGCAGCCAGGTGCCAGTGGCTCATGCCTATAATCCTAGCTACTCAGAAGGCTAAGATCTGAGGCTCATGGTTCAAAGCCAACCTGGACAGGAAAGTCTGTGAGACTCTTATCTTCAATTAACATAAAACTCCTTAATACTACCAATAAAAAATAAAAAAGAATCAGAGCAAAAAGAGCTGGAAACATGGTTCAAGTAGTAGCTTGCGTGCCTAGCAAGCTCAAGGCTTTGAGTTCAAATCCCAGTACCACATACAAAAAAAAAAGTCCAGGTCCAAAGTTATGCAGCTAAATGGCAAAATTCAAATCTACTTCATTCCAAAGTCCAGACTTCAGCTATTCTCATGTGAGGTCTTTTACAAGTAGATGGATGCAAAAAGAAAAGACCAAAGGGAGCCTAAGGGATGATCCTGCTCCTGAAATCATTGTTTTGGACCCTTTGTTTTCTCCAGGAACTACGGGTCATTTCCTGCCTCCATGAGTTCCATCGTACCTGTGTGGACCCCTGGCTACATCAGCATCGGACCTGTCCCCTCTGCATGTTCAACATCATAGGTAGGAAATGAGCTGAGGCCTCCCCTGTGTGCAGGCAGACGGGTCTAAAACATGGCCGTCTTCCTGTGGGGAAGCTGAGAAGGAGCTACCACCATAGTGATTTCGTCTGCACTACTCAAGAACACTTTATCTGCAGGGAAAGAATATTCACACCGTAAGAGATCTGTGTTGCCTTTATTGAGCAGTGGCTCAGACTTGTGATCCTAGCTACCTGGGAAATAGAGATAGGCAAGAAGACGGCTCACAAGCAGAAAAAGGTTTAGAGACTCCATCTCAACCAATGGCTGGAGCGTTATGGTGTACCCCTGCCCTCCCAAATGACAGGGGAAGCCCAAAGGCTGGGCAAGGTGGCATATGCCTGTCATCCTAGTGACAGAAGGAAGACAAATGGAAAAATCCCTTTTTAGGCTTGCCAGAGCATAAAAAAGCAAGACTCCCTCTAGAAAATAACCAACCCTAAAAGGGGGCTCAAGTGGCAGAGCACCTGCCTTTCAAGTATGAGGCCTTGAGATCAAACCACAGTACATCAAAAACAAAACAAAACGAAATCCTTATTTGTATTTTTAGTGGCACTTCCCAGGTAGACAGATTGCCTGGAGGTAGCAAGGCTGTCCTAAGCATGGACAAGTTAGGGTTGGCCTTGGTACCCACCTACCCCACCCTACCCCCAAACTCTGAGCTCAGGCTATATGCAGATTCAGCTACAGCCACAACTTTTCTGAAGGCATTCTCTCTATGTAATGGAATCAAATGCTTGTGCTCTTCATTCTTTTTGTGCAGAGGGAGATTCATTCTCCCAGGCCTTGGGACCATCTCAATCTTATCAGGAACCAGGCAGGAGACTCCATCTCATTCGCCAGCATCCAGGCCATGCTTACTACCACCTCCCTCCTGCCTACCTGTTGGGCCCTCCCCGGAATTCAGCGGCCCGGCCCCCACGACCTAGACCCTTCTTACCATCCCAGGAGCCAAGCATGGGCCCTCGACATCAACGCCTCTCCAGGGCTCCGCATGCCCAGGCTCCCTGCGAGCAGCCGCATCTGGCAGTGACCCAGCACCCCTATGCACAGGGCTGGGGCCTGAGCCGACTGCAGTGCCCTTCTCAGCATCCCACAGCCTGCCCCGTGCCCCTGCGCAGGGCCAGGCCTCACGACAGCAGTGGGTCTGGAGAAAGCTACTGCACAGAACGCAGTGGCTACCTGGCCGATGGGCCAGCCAGTGACTCCAGCTCCGGGCCCTGCCATGGTTCCTCCAGTGACTCAGTGGTCAACTGCACGGACATCAGCCTACAGGGCATCCATGGCAGCAGCTCCACCTTCCGCAGCTCCCTGAGCAGCGACTTTGACCCCTTGGTATACTGTGGCCATGAAGGGGATCTGCCAGGCAAGGGGAGGCACCCAACTGTGGCCTCTAGACCCCGTTCTCTGGACTCAGTGGTGCCCACAGGAGAAACTCAGGTTTCCAGCCATATCCACTACCACCGGCACCGGCATCACCACTACAAAAAGAGGTTCCAGTGGCATGGCAGGAAGCCTGGACCAGAAACTGGGGTCCCCCAGTCTAGGCCTGTTTCTCGGACACAGACACAGCCTGAGCCACCTTTGTCTGGTCAACAAATCAGCAGACCCGACCTAGCAACCCCATCAAGCCAGCTCCCCAACCCGCCACGGCTCAGAGCCCTTACAGAGCCAGCCCCTGGAGCCGCCGGAGCCACCGAAGCCACCGAACCTGGCAGACCTGGCAACTTGCAACCCAGCAGCCTTTGCAACTTGCAGAAATCTAGCCTCCCCGCACGACATCCACAGAGGAAACGGCAAGGGGGTCCCTCAGAGCCCAGGCCAGCCTCTCGGCCCCAGGATTTGACTATGCACCCAGTTTGTCAGATCTCCCCACCTTACAGCCCCAGCTTGGCATACCCTTGGCCCCCAGAAGCCCACCCACTAATCTTCAGACCTCCAGGCATGGATAGGAAGCTGCTATCAGAAGCCCCAGACTCCGGCTACCCAAGCTCACAGCCAGTGTGGTTATGTCTGACTTCACGCCGGCCCCTAGGACCAGAAAGGCCAGGGGAAGGGCCTTCTGAATGGAGTTTTGGTACTCCAGAGGGCAGGCCGTGCCCTTACCCACACTGCCAGGTGCTACCAGCCCAACCTGGTGAGTTTTCAGAGGGAGTGGATGTGGTGGGGAAAAGATACTTGAGTTGGATATTTCAAGGCAGGTGAAGTCAACCAACAAGGTTTGATGATGGCTGAGAAGTATACAACAGAGGTGGCATTTGAAATGCTGAATAACTGTCAGGCATTGGTGGTTTGTGCCTGTAATCCTAGCTACTCAGGAGGCTGAGATCTGAGGATCACTGTGTGAAGCCAACCAGGGCAGGAAAAGAATTTGCTTAGACTTTTTTTTTTTTTTTTTTTGGTCATGGGGCTTGAACTCTGGGCCTGGGCACTGTCCCTGAGCTCTTCAGCTCAAGGGGAGCGCTCTACCACTTGAGCCACTGCGCCACATCTGAGTGGTTTATAGGAGATAAGAGTCTCATGGACTTTCCTGCCTGGGCTGGCTTTGAACTGCGATCCTCAGATCTCCACAGGTGTGAGTCACTAGCACCCAGCTCTGTGAGACTCTTATCGCCAATAAACTACTCAGAAATAGCCAGAAGTGGCATTGTGGTTCAAGTGGTAGAGTGCTAGCTTTGAGCAAAAGAAGCTCAGTAACAGTGCGCAGGCCCCAAGTTCAAGCCCTAGATGGGCACCAAAAAAGAAAAAGAAAATACTGAATAACTAACATAGCAAACAGTGTGAGCTGGTGTGCCCAGACTCTGCCAGGTGCTACCCCTTTAGTTGCCAGATCATAGAGAGGTTCCAGGAGAGGTCCTGCTTGTGTCTAAAGTATCAGAAAGAACTTGGATGGGCTGGGAAGGTGGCTCAGTGGTAGAGTGCTTGCCTTGCATGCATGAGGCCCTGGGTTCGATTCCTCAGCACCACATAAGCAGAAAGAAAAAAGCTGGAAGTGGCACTGTGGCTCAAGTGGTAGAGCGCTAGCCTTGAGCCGAAGAGCTGAGGGACAGTGCCCAGGCCCAGAATTCAGGCCCCACCACCGGACCCCCCCAAAAAAAAAAGAACTTGGAGTCATTTGGGACAACATCTAAAACCTAATGCTTCAATACTGGTCACTGCAACAGTTTTCCCAGTTCAACATTACCCCTAAAAAAAAAGAAGGCTAAGAGGTGCTTCTTGGGGAGAGCATTATCTTATTGGAGAAATGAAGATATTAAATAAAAACCTATTGTTGGAGGCATGACTTAGCAGTATTGCTCCAGCCTAGCAAGTATGAAGCCCAGGGTTCAAATTCCCATACCTCAAAAAAAATTAAATAGAGACAACTACCAGACTAGGCCTAGATTACAAATAACAGGTCATTCTGAGCGTCCCTATGGGTCCTTAAATTTTGGTAAAAGAAAAAGCAGGATGACCCTTCGAAGGACCCTTTATATAACAACCAAAAGCTAGTTACTGGTGGCTCACACTACATCCTAGCTACTCAGGAGACTGAGATCTAAGGATTGTGGTTCAAAGCCAGCCTGGGCAGGAAAGTCTGTGAGACTTTTATGTCTGCTAAAACTACCAAAACAAAAACAAAAACACAGAAGTGGAGCTGTGGCTCAAGTGATAGGGCACTAGCCTTGAGCAAAAGAAGTTCAGAGACAGCATCCAGGCACCAGAGTTCAAGCCTAGGACTGGTGCATACACACAAAACAAATCAACAAAATTTCCTAGGGCTCAGTGTATCTCTGTATTATAACCAATGGTGACAATGTAACTTCTCAGCTTTAATCCAAAGTTTTGGTTATTTGCCCAAATACTTGTCTTCCTCCAGTGCCCTCTTTCTCACTATTCTTTGCCTTTTCCCAGTATGTGAACATGTGCAGGATTCAGCTCTTGGTCTGCAACCATCACTAGAAACACTATTTCAACCTCAAAAGAGAACACAAAGGTCTTGAAATATAAAGCTAGGAATCATACAAGTAGGACCTGAGACTTGTCATTCATTTTCTTTTTAATTTACTTTACATTTTTATTCATTCATTTCTTCCCTGGTTTTTCCCCCTGTGATTGTGTGCTTCCTATATACTAGGTTCTAAACTTTGAGGACAATGAGTTTGCCAGCCTAGAGATCCAGGGTTCATGCAAATAGTATATAATGATTTCCACAGATCACTGTAATGGAAGCTTGACATGTGTCTGATGATTTCCCCTTGGACCATCATGTGTATTTTCAGGGTAGCCGGTCCCAGACGACCAGCTTTCTTTGCTCCCAAACTCAGAACTAGCTTCAATACCCTTTTCCTGGCCACTTACATCTATCCATCTCTCAGATGCCAGTCTCTGTTAGCTTTATCATATTCTCAATCCACTACCAATGGCCTCTGCCTGTGTCTCAGATGCAGCCTGCAAATCAGTGCAGGAGCCTCCTAGCCCTTCCCTGTCCTCTTCCAGGGCCATGAAGGGGGTGGGAGTGGGAATTGCATATCTACTGTTTTGTCCTGTTGAGCTAGGCACTCCCCTGCCCTCCATGCTACCAGGTACAGGTACCTTACAATGAACTGTGTAGACATCATCAAATGTTCTGCTTGTAATAAGGAAAACTCCAGCACCAGCTATAGCATCCTCCTCAACATAACTTTTTACTTTTCTTTTCTCTCCCTCTGCCCTCTGTTTGTTGTTGTTGTTTGGGGTTTTTTGCCAAACTAGGTAAACATCTTTTTTTTTTTTGTCAGTTGTGGGGCTTGATCCCCAGGTACTCACTACCCCTGAGCTTTTCTGCTCAAGACTAGTGCTCTTCCACTTTGAGCCACAGCACCACTTCCAGTTTTCTAGTGGTTTATTGGAGATAAGAGTCTCACTCATGGAGTTTCCTGCCTGGCTGGCTTTGAACCGAGATCCTCAGATCTCAGCCTTCTGAGTAGCTAGGAGTACAAGGATGAGTCACCAGTGCCCAGCTTGGCTGATAGCTCTTATAGTTCCTGCAGCCCAGAATATCACAGTGCCTTTTCTTTTCCTATAAATCCAATTTTTATCTAGTCCTGTAATGCCAATTCCTGTGTCTTCATTTCTAGGAAGTCTTTCCTGATTCCTGAACTTGGACATGGTCTCTCCCCTTCCTGGATATTTCTCTTATGACCCTAGTCCCATCCCATTCTCATAATAGCCATTTGCATTCATGCCTTCTCTCCCACAAAGTTGTTAGGTTCCTGCTTACTCTTCTGGGTCGCTTAGTTGGCATATGGGAGCAGGCCACATTCACAATGAATCGCTAATAAATATTTATTGGGTGAATGAGTGAATAGTAAGTACTGGGAACACACTTAAAGCTGCATATATTTGTCTCGATTTTTTTTCTCTCCCCTGTTTCCTAGTGGAGCCCTTCTCTCAGTTTTCAATCTGATCATCTTTCCAGACACATTCCCTGCGCCTCCCTCTTCATAGTCCCCTCCTCACCACCCTCTTCACAGGTGGGAGAATCAGGAACTTCCCTTGACCTTCACTGATCTCTTTCCTCCTATTTCTCCCTGTGCAGGCTCGGAGGAGGAGCTCGAGGAGCTGTGTGAACAGGCTGTGTGAGATGTTCCAGCCAACTCAGAGTGTGCTTCAGATGACTCAGGGCCCTACCTGGCACAGAGTCTTGTTCCTGGGAGAAGAAAGGACCTCAGCAAACACCCTCTTTTTGCCATACTTCCTGGAATCATTGGAAGGGGAATGGCAATGGTGGGTGGTGGGAAGTGCTGTTTCCTGCTCACTGCTCCAGACCTTGTCTGCAGAACACACCTGCTGTGCAGCAAGTCTGTGCCTATCCACACAACCAGCTTTTGCCTGTGTGTATTTGTGAGCTGGATTCCTGAAGGCTGAGTTTTTTTCCCAAGGGTAGGAAGTTAGGTGGATAGCTAGGTTTTACAGAGGTGCTGCTCCTACCCCCAACCTCTAGGCAGGACTTCCTGGTTTGCCTCATACTCATTCCAGCCAATGGGTTCATGACCCGTCTCACTATCTTCCTTGGGTGAGCTGCACATACTAGCCTCAGCTTTGCCCTGCGAAGGCTGCTGTTATCAGGAGTAACTCCATTCAGGCTCTATTTTCCTTTTTTGTACAAGGACTAGCCTGTTGCAAAGGTTGACCCCTTTAAGAGATGAAGTGGAGATCCTCTGCACCTTCTCCAGGTAATGCCTGCCTGTCCTGGTGCATGAAGGAGAATGGTTTCCCCTTCTTGTTCTTGGCAGCTTTGTGAAAGTAAGTTAGAAAGGAAACTCTGGAAAGCCAAGATGGGAAGTTCTGTCCCTGAAGTGGGGACCGGAATCTTGACAAATCTAGGATGAAGCCTCTGATCTTCAGGATGCTTGTCACTCCATCAGCCCCAGTTCCTCTAAGATAGAGAAAAAGGAGGGTGGGAATAACTCTTCCTTGATGAACTGCTGTCCTAAAATCCCAAAGGAAGCATAAAGATCATTTCTGCTGGATTTCATTAGGGGGAAAAAAGGATGGAATGAAAATGGCAAAGGTAAAATTATAGCTGAGCAAGGACAACAAAGGTTTATTCTCCCTCAGAGCAGGGATGAGAGACAGCAAAGTGTGGCTCATTAGATTTGCAGGACCCACAGGCCCAGCTTCTTAGTATAAGCCATACAAACCAGGAACCCAGTAGAAGATGTGTACACACAGGGGATTTGGAACAGGAAGTTGGCCTGGGCAGCTTGTACCAAGTGTGTACCATATGAGGGGCCTCTTTAAGCCCTTCACTCCAGGGCATCCTGACCACTGCTAGCCCCTCAGGCAT
Organism: Dipodomys spectabilis; assembly: GCF_019054845.1. Taxonomy (NCBI): domain Eukaryota; kingdom Metazoa; phylum Chordata; class Mammalia; order Rodentia; family Heteromyidae; genus Dipodomys; species Dipodomys spectabilis. The sequence goes on from NW_024870681.1 coordinate 11,165,726, forward strand.
TATCTTTGCCTGGAATGTGAATGTGGGGGGGCAAGGTGGGCATGGGCCTCTACTTGAGAACCTTCTTCCCTCAAAGTTAGTGGGGAGACTAGCACCTAGGCACCCACATGGGTATTTATATCTGAACCAGACAGAAAGATGCTTGAATCAGGCACTATGTTGAGAAATGTATTTATTTGCTAATATATTTATCCATAAATATGGTCTTATCTTGTGGTTTGTTTTGTCATAACTCACTCAGGACACTGGCGCCCTGTAGAAATAATTTTTTTATATTAGGGGTCTTTGATTTACAAATAGGATGGAGTATAGGTTTGGTGATAAAACTGGGTTTTAGCCTGGTGCCAGTAGCTCAAGCCTATAATCCTAGCTATTCAGGAAACAGAGAGCTGAGGATCACTGTTCAAAGCCAGCCCAGGCAGAAAAGTCCATGAGACTGTTATCTCCAATTAACCAACAGAAAACCAAAGCAGCACTGTGACTCAAGTGGTAGAGTGTCTAGTCTTGAGCAAGAGCTCAGAGATAGTGCCCAGGCCCAGAGTTCAAGCCCCATGACCAACAAAAATAAAAATAAAAAACACTGGGTTTTAGCTGGGTGTGGTGGCTCACACCTGTAATCCTAGCTACTCAGGAGGCTGAGATTTGAGGATCACAGTTCCAAGCCAGTCTGGGCAAGAAAAGCTGTAAAACTCGTATCTCCAATAAACCACCAGGAAACCGGAAGTGGCGCTGTGGCTTAAGTGGTAGAGTGCTACCCTTGAGCTGAAGAGCTGAGGAATAGCGCTCAGGCCCAGAGTTCAGGAGCCACAAAACACTGGGTTTTAAGCCCTTAAAAGCATGACTTAGTGAGATCAGAAGACAAGAGTTTGCCTAGATTCTCCTATTGTTCTCACTTTAATTTAGAATGTGGGTCATGAGACTCTTATCTCCAGTAAACCACCATAAAACTGGAAGTGGGGCTGGGGATGTGGCTTAGTGATAGAGTGCTTGCTTTACATGCATGAAGCCATGGGTTCGATTCCTCAGTATCACATAAACAAAAAAAAAAGCTGGAAGTAACATACTCAAGTGATTAAGCAAAAGCAGCTTAGGAACAGTGCACATGCTTTGTGCTCAAGCCCCACAGCCAACAAAAAAAGATACCACCAATGTGCTCCAAAGTGGAAAGTTGAGTGATCAAAAAATCCAAATCACCTGTTGCCGGTGGCTCAAGCCTGTAATCCTAGCTACTCAGGAGGCTGAGATCTGAGGATCGCAGTTCAAAGCCAGCCTGGGCAGGAAAGCCCATGAGACTCTTGTCTCCAATTAACCACCAGAAAACCGGAAGTGGTGCTGTGGCTCAGATGGTAGAGCGCTCGCCTTGAGCTGAAGAGCTGAGGGACAGCGCCCAGGCCCAGAGTTCAGGCCCCACCACCGACCTAAAAAAAAAATGACGGACTAAAAGAGAAAAAAAACTCCAAATCCCAGTCACGGATGTCATCTGGACATAGCAAGAGATAGCCAACCCGAAGCAGGCCTGCCTTGAAGAAAGCATTTCCATCAAGAGGAGACAGACTAGACAGACAGAACAGGGACTGAAGCTTCCTATCCCAGAGCTCCAGTTCAGATCAACACCCATGTTCTGCCCACGAGCCCAGAGAGCTGGTGCTGGGCCCGCACGCATTGCCCCGGATCAGCGGGGGACTGTGCTACCTCCGCACTGCACGGCCTCTCTTGCTTCTCTGGGAAGACTTATTTGGTAAGGGTGCTGGTGGTCGGGTGCCCAGTTTTGAAAGAGAGCTTTCTATAGGGTGTCATGGAGGAAGAAAGACAACACACACACACAAAGGCACAGATTCACCCAAATCGAAAGAAAAATCTAGCCTCGCAGGGGGAAAGGCTAAGCGGAGAGCGATCCGTGCGCAACGGTCTACATCAAATGGCGCGGAGCAGAACTGCGGCTCCCGCCACCGGCCAGGGCTGCCGGCCTCCCGCGCAGGCGCAGAGCGCGCCGCGCCGCGCCGACCCGCCCTCAAGGACCCAAAGGCTGTCTCTGCCTCGCCCGCGCGGGCCCAGGTGGCGCCCGCTCGCCGGCCCGCCAGCCAGGTGGCTGCAGGCCGGCCCCGCCCACACGGCCGGCGGGAGAAACCATTTCCTCAGGCAGGGGGGGTGAGGGGGGGTGGAGGAGTGGAGGGGGGTGGAGGGGGACAGGCGCAGCTCTGAACCGGAAGCGGAAGTGCGAGACACCCAGCCGCGTCAGGCATTCTGGGTAATTGGCTGTTTACTTCCGGCGGTGTGACTGGCTCTCCAGCTGTTTCTCTCCCTTTCCCCGAAGATGGCGTTGGAGACGGTGCCGAAGGATCTGCGGCATCTGCGGGCGTGTCTGCTGTGTTCGCTGGTCAAGGTGCCCGGGGATCTGGCCGGAGGGGCGATGGGGAGAGGAACGGTGGAGGAGACCGGGTAGAGCTGGGCTGGGGCCAGGGGAGAGATCCTAGAGGACCGTAGCCTGGCGCCGGCGGCTCAGGCCTGAAATCCAAGCTAGTTAGTAGTCTTGGATCTGACGATCGCGTTCCGAAGCCACCCCGGGCCTCAGAGTCCGTAAGACTCTGACCTCCAATTAATCAGAAAAAAAAAAAAGAAAAGCCAGAAATGAAACTGTGGCTCGAGTGGTAGAGCCCCAGCCTTGAGCCAAAGAAGCTCTAGGACAGCGCCCAGGCCCTGAGTTCAAGCCCCAAGATCAGCAGGAAAAAAAAATAGCAGTAAAGGACTAGGACCCTGGGAACTGGCAGGGAAGTGGGCAGCTAGCAAGCCTTTGTTTAATGCGCAGCAACGCGAGTAGATCTGCCGAGCGTCCTTCTCTGCCTGTAGAGCCTCAGCAGTGAGCACGGGTCTGGCTCTGGCACCGAAAGGCTAGAGTCAAAGGCAATGGCAATCTGCCTGACCCTGAGGACACTAGAGAAAAGAAGAGGTCAGGGGTTGGAGGCGCGGCTTAGCTCGTAGAGCGCTAGCCAGTGAGCAAAAACAAGCCTCGGATACCAAGTTCGAGTCCCGAAAGAAAAGTAGGAATAAGAGAGGGCAGAGTTCAGGTGAGGCCTTGATGAAATTATCACCTAGATAACCAAGAAGCTGATTGGACCCAGGTGTTAAGAAGCTTTCTCATCTCTCCTTATCCTTTTTCTTCTTTAATTTTCTTCCCAGACTATAGACCAGTTTGAATACGATGGATGTGATAATTGTGATGCATATCTACAAATGAAGGGTAACAGAGAAATGGTATATGACTGCACCAGCTCTTCCTTTGATGGGTAAGCCCTTTTCATTGATTCATTTATCAGTGTCAGTTTGCCCCACCCTCACCCCATCCCCAGGAACTAAACGTGTACCAGGCATTTAATTTAAGGCCATAATCCCCGTTGTTTCAGAAGTTATTTTGTGATGGTCTATTCCTGTCCATTCAGTTCAGTAGGCAACAGCTTCAAGCTGTTGAAACTTGAAAAGTGCTTTAAATTGATAATGTTCTTTAACTTCAAAGATTTAACATGATAAAAAAGAAAGCTAAAAAAAAATTTTTTTTATGTCTGTGCTGGGGCTAAAGCTCAAGGCTGGTTTGCTACCACTTGTGCCACAGCTCCACTTCCTGGTTAATTGGAGAAAAGTCCCATGGATTTTCATACCCAGGGTGGCTTCAAATGGTGAGCTGGTGAGCCTCAGATCTCAGCCTCGTGAGTAGCTAGGATTACAGGCGTAAATTGTTGGTACCTGACTTAAAAAAAAATGGTTTAAAATATTTTTGTCATGCTGGGATTGAACCCATGGTTTTACTGAGTTGTGCCCCAAGCCCAATGTCACATATCTTTGCTTTTTTGGGGGGGAGGGGGGGGGATTGGTTGTGGGGCTAGAACTCTGGGCCTGGGCACTGTCCCTCAGCTCTTCAGCTCAAGGCTAGTGCTCTACTACTTGAGCCACAGTGCCACTTCCGGTTTTCTGAGTGGTTTTTTGGAGATAAAGACAGACTTTTGTGCCTGGGCTGGCTTTGAACCATAATCCTCAGATCTCAGCCTCCTGAGTAGCTAGGATTACAGTCGGGAGCCACCTGCGCCCAGCTGTTTGCATTTTTTTGCAGTGCTGGGGTTTAAACTAGGGAGTGCTCTTAACCACTTGAGCCTAAGCGCTGATGTTAGTTATTTTGTGAGCTCAGTGTATATTCATTTTTGCCCTAATTTTTTTTGTTATTGTTGAGTTTAAGGAATTACATGTACTAGAGCATATTAGGTTTTTAAATAGTAGGCAGATTAAGTGCTCGCAGATCAGATTTGGGATAGATGATCTGGGCCAGAAGTAGAGGAGGTAGCATCCTTTCCTCTTTTTATTTTTGTACTGGTCCTTGGGGATTGAACTCAGGGCCAGTGCCATCCCTAAGCTTTTTTCTCAAGGGTGTCACTCTAACTCTTGAGCCACAGCTCCACTTTTGGCTTTTTGTTGGTTAATTAGAGATCAGAGTCTCTTGGACTTTCCTGCTGGGCTGGCTTTGAAATGTGATCAAATCTCAGCTTCTCAAGTAGCTAAGATTACAGGCATGAGCCACCTGCACCCAGCATATTCTTTCTTCTTAAAGCACCAGGATCTCTTAAGAAAGTTGAGATGACATAGAACTTACATTCCAGAAATAGAGCATTCCAGCTGGGCATAAGTAGCTCACACCTGTAATCTAGCTACTCAGGAGGCTGAGATCTGAGGATCACACTTTAAGTCAGTCTCAGGCAGGAAAGTCCATAAGAGTCCTCAACTACCAAAAAGCCAGAAGTTGAGCTGTGGCTCAAATTGGTATTGGGCTAGTCTTGAGCACAAAAGCTCAGGGACAGCATCCAGGCCCAGAGTTCAAGCCCCATGACCGAAATAAAAGAACAATCCAAATAAAGAGAGTGACTGTAACAAAGGCATGGAATGGAGTGAATTATTTATGTTCTGGAAAAATCTGTTGGGATTAAATCCTTTGGGAAACAAACTGTGAGGCTAAAAGAATAGATTGTGAGTGGCTGGGAAGGTGGCTCAGTGGTAAGAGTGCTTGCCTTGCACGCATGAGGCCCTGGGTTCGATTCCTCAGCACCACTAAGCAGAAAAAGCCAGAAGTGGCTCTGTGGCTCAAGTAGAGCGCTAGCCTTGAGCTGAAGAGCTGAGGGACAGCGCCCAGGCCCAGAGTTTTGGCTCCACGACCAACCAAAAAATATATATAATATGTGTATATATCTAGACAGATTGATTGTGAACCAACTGTGAGGCTAAAAGAATAGATTGTCACTCCAGGAGGGGAGCTCAGTTCCACTTAAAGCACATGGTAAAAACCTAGGATTTGGTTGGGAAGAGAGATCTGAGAATCTCCAGAATAGCTGCCCAGAGAACAAGGTATGGATGTGGGAAATACCAGCAAATGTCAGCTCCTAAAACAGACCTGATATAGAAAGCAGTAAGCATTTAATTAATGTAATTTTTAATTTAATTATTGTAATTTTAATTAATGTAATTTTTGCTAGCATCTGATTCATCTTACTCAAGTAGCAAGCTTTTAGGCCTTGAATAGCCTTTCTATTCCCCTAGCTGTGGAATAAAACCTACCTGGGAGGGTCTTTTAGGATAATGAGAAGAGTAAATGCCTATTCTGTGTTATTCTCTGTACTAAACACTATGATTTCAGCTTTTTCTTTTTTGGGGGGTGGGGAGGAGAGTCAGTCATGTGGCTTGAACTTTGAACTCAGGGCTGGCCTGGGCACTGTCCTTAAGCTCTTTTGCTCAAGGCTAATGCTTTACCACTTGAGCCGCAACTCCACTTCTAGTTTTCTGGTGATTAATTGAGGATAAGGAGTCTGACAGAGCCAAGCGCTGGGGGCTCATACCTGTGATCCTAGCTACTCAGGAGGCTGAGATCTGAGGATCGTGGTTCAAAGCCAGCCCGGGTAGGAAAGTCCCCTACATCTCTAATTAAGCACTAGAAAACCAGAAGTGGGGCTGGGAAGGTGGCTCAGTGGTAGAGTACTTGCCTTGCATGCATGAGGCCCTGGGTTCAATTCCTCAGCACCACATAAGTAGAAAAACCTGGAAGTGGCACTGTAGCCCGAATGGTAGAGTGCTGGCCTTGAGCTGAAGAGCTGAAGGACAGTACCTAGGCCCAGAGTTCAAGCCCCATGACTGACAAAAAAAAAAAAAAGGAGTCTCACAGACTTTCCTACCTGGACTGGCTTGGAACCACAATCCTTAGATCTCAGCCTGCTGAGTAGCTAGAACTAAAACTACAGGCATAAGCCATTGGCCGTCCACTTTTAAGCTGTTTCATCTGGGAAGTCTGTAGACTAAGAGTGATTTTGATCCTAGTGAAATAGTCTTTTAGGGATGGTATCTGGCTTTTTACTAGCAGGAATAATGACATACAATGAAGACTCTTTATTCACTACTTCTGAGTCAGCCCCTTCCCAGCATTAGGCCTATTTTCCAGTGGAGACTCAAGGCCTGGCTTTCTCTTAGGATTCCTCTCCCAGAATGCTTTGGCTTGATGAGCAGCTTCCTTCCTTTCCAGCAGAGGAGTCTCATGCCCACCCTCTGTTTATTTTCCCTCCCTAGAATCATTGCAATGATGAGTCCAGAGGACAGCTGGGTCTCCAAGTGGCAGCGAGTTAGTAAGTGTTTCCCTTTTTCCTTTTCCTGGCTTACAGCAGAATATGTGGCTTTAGTGTGGGAAAGATGAGACCGAAGGACAGATAAGGAAGCATCGTCCTGTCACCAAAAGAAGTGATGGCTTTTCACTCAGGGTTAACAGCCTCCATTTGGTCTTTAGCCTTAACTCACTCCTGCTGCAATCTCCCTTCTTGTTTTTCTTAGGTAACTTTAAGCCTGGTGTATATGCTGTGTCAGTCACTGGTCGCCTGCCCCAAGGTAATAAAATCATAACTTCTACTTATTGTATCAAGCTCTAGTGAGCTACTGTTTTATGTGAGTTAACATCATTCCTCATAACTCTCATGAGGTTCTATATTTTACAGCTGAGGGAACTGAGCTACACAGAGATTATAAATAACTTGGCCCTGGAATTCTGGCTCTACAACCTCACTGGGGGTGGAGTACTGAGGTTTGAACTCAGAGATAGGGTGGTACTCTACCACTTGAACCAAACAGCTACTTCCAGCTTTTTTTTTTTTTTTTTTTTATGCTAGTCCTGGGGCTTGAACTCTGGGCCTCAGTTTCTATGGCTCAAGTGGTAGAGTGCTAGCCTTGAGCCAAAGAAACTCAGCTTCCAGCTTTTCAGTAGTTAATTGGAGATAAGACTCTCACAGACTTGCCTAAGTCCTTCAAGGTGCAGATGAGGGCTTTGCTTATCCTTCAGAAACTTATCTCATGGAACTGTTTCTTTTCCTGTTACAGGAATTGTACGGGAGCTAAAAAGTCGAGGAGTGGCCTACAAATCCAGAGACACTGCTATAAAGACCTAGCAAGATGCAGGACTGCTGACATCTTTGCTGTCCACCTTCTGCTTCTGCTTTGTTTTTGTTACGGAATCTGAACAGACAGAGCTTCAAAATCCCTGCTCCTCAACTCTGCGAATCATCAGACTGTTCAAAGAATAGCGGATCCTGTCCTTGGGCCGTGGACTACTGGTAGAGTGGGAGGGCTTGGAATGGTGGATTCTCATGGCCTCAACTGAAGGAAGATACTGTTTTTTCTACTTGTTGAAGGGCTTGCTGTATGCTTGCCCATGGGTCAAATCCAATAAACATAAACTCTTGGAAAATTCTTAAAGCCATAACACATGCCTTGCCTCACTCTCCATTTTGCCCAGGCCAATGAGGGTTCCTTTGCCCTATAATCATACCAGCATGATAGAGGCCTTTCTACGCCCTGTGGCCTGACTGTGGATCCAGAGTTATACGCCAAGGAAGGATGGTATATTGTGGCAAGGTAGCCCCTCATTGTGATGGTCTGGTGTGCCTAATGGTCATAGCCTTTTGTGCCCTTTGTCTCTTGGCCCTGTTTAGTACTTTCTTTTCTCCTGCTCTTTCTTTTTTTTTTTTTTGTTGGTCATGGGTCTTGAATTCAGAGCCTGGGTGCTGATCCCTCAGCTCTTCAGCTCAAGGCAAGTGCTCTGCCACTTGAGCCACAGTGCCACTTCCAGTTTTCTAGTGGTTTATTAGAGATAGGAGTCTCATGGTCTTTTCCTGCCCAGGCTGGCTTTGAACAGAGATCCTCAGATCTCAGACTCCTGAGTAGCTAGGATTACAGGTGTGAGCCACCGGCTCCCAGCTACCCTGCTCTTTATAAGTAGAAATAAACTTATGTGAAAAATCCTGTTAAAAAAGTCAAAGGATGAGACATGGCACACCCCTGTAACCCTGGCACTTTTGTGGCTGAGACCAGAAACAAAAAACTTACAAAAGGGATTGGGAGAGCTGGGCTAAGATCTGAGGATCATGGTTCAAAGCCAGCCCGGGCAGGAAAGTCTGTGAGACTCTTTATATCCAATTAACCACCAGAAAACTGGAAGTGGCACTGTAGCTCAAATGATAGAGTGCTTGCCTTGAGCTGAAGAACTGAGGGACAGCACCCAGGCCCAGAGTTCAAGCCTTATGACCAACAAAAAAGGGATTGGCAATGTAGCTCAAGTGGTAGCTTGTTTGCCTAACACATGTGAGGTCCTGGATTCAATCTCCAGTATCTCACACACATACACACAAACTTACAAAAAAATTGGTGTATTCATTCTTTAATAATGGCCGTGCCCCTGTGGCTCATGCCTATATTCCTAGCTACTCAGGAGGCTGAGATCTGAGGATGGCAACATAATTGCAACAAAGGGGGTGGGAGGGTTGGGGGGGGCATAACCAGGACTAGCGTGAGCTCATGCGCTGCAGAGGCTCCTGCACAGGGCTGTGTGTCTCACTGCCACCTGGTGTTGCTAGTGAGTCAGTTGGCTATGCCTGGAGGATGGAAAGAGGTGCTGTCTCCCCTGCATTGGTCTCCCCTCCTACCTTGTCCTCCCCTAGGCCCATAGGATGAAAACGGGACTGGCCAGCTGTCCGTTCAAACAAGAACCATTTTTGCTGGGACTGTCAAGCTCTGAGGAAGGAGTATCAGTCTGAAAGCCTTGGTCAGTGGCCCCCAACACCTCCCTTAGTTTTCTGGAGGGAAGGCCTCTCTAGGATTGCCTAGAGTGGACAAGCCAACACCCAAACTTTCACTGGCTTTGTGAAAAAAAGTCCCTTGGAAAGTCCCAGCTGCTGTCCTGTGTGTCTGACCCGGACGTGGTTGCTTGGTGAGAATGGAAACAGTTGTGGGGAGGGGAGGCAAGGGGAGCTGCACAAATAACCACAGCCCCACACTTAGCTGGGTCCTAACTGTCAACTTCTCCGGAAGCAAAAGACAAAGCTGCTGCTGATGGTGGGGGGAGGGGGCTTGTTGCAGCCCCTTGGCCTGGGGAGGTGCTTGGGAATCCATTTCTTATCCTGTCTCGTTCTTGAATCTTCTCTGGTGCCACTCTGCAGCCCAGTTAGGCAATAAAGCGCTACAATCCCACCCCCTGCTGGTTCCAGGTTCTCTGAGGGTGAGTGGGGCCTGGGAGGAAGAAGGTCCCAAGCCCTGCATTCCAGCCATAAGGGCTCTCTGCTGCCTAGTGTGTCTGTCTTATTCTAGCTGGTGAGGGGTTGAATCTGCCCAGGGTCTTAAGAGCTCCTCTTGGCCTCTTACTGAGTAGTTTGATCTCCTTCAGATGCATAAGTCGCCTCCCTCTCTTCAACAGGACAGACTCAATTTAGGCAAGACGAGAAATGAGTGGTAGTATTACCTACTCTCTCTACCAAAAACTGTAGGGGCAGAGTCTCCCAAAAATGAAGGGGCTAAGTAGCAGTGCATTGATGGCTGCAGCCTCCAGCCCAAGCAAGGACTGATGGCTGATTAAGCTAAGGTCCGGGTATTCTGGTCTCAGAAAAGCAGTTTCCCCAAGAATAGTGATTATGGGCCGGGCGCTGGTGGCTCACGCCTGTAATCCTAGCTACTCAGGAGGCTGAGATCTGAGGATCGCGGTTCAAAGCCAGCCCCGGCAGGAGAGACCATGAGACTCCTATCTCCAATAAACCACTAGAAAACCGGGAGTGGCACTGTAGTTCAAGTGGTAGAGCGCTCGCCTTGAGCTGAAGAGCTGAGGGACAGCGCCCAGGCCCAGAGTTCAAGCCCCACGACCGACAAAAAAAAAAAAAAGAATAGTGATTATGGGCCGGTAAGGACCGAAGCTCAAGCTGGGCCCACTACGATTGGGGACTGATACCTCATTGTTTGTGTGGCCCCTAGTTTGTCCTTCCCAGCCAATCTTGCTATTCAGTTTTCATTCAGGCCCTCATCCAGAATCTAATCTCTGTGTGTGTATAAAAGAGAAGCAAGACAGGGTACTGGTGGCTCACATCTATAATCCTAGCTACTCAGGAGTCTAAGATCTAAGGATCCTGGTTCAAAGCCAACCCAGGCAGAAAAGTCTATGAGGTTTTGTTTTGTTTTGTTGTCAGTCGTGGGGCCTGAACTCTGGGCCTAGGCGCTGTCCCTAAGCTCTTCAGCTCAAGGCAAGAGCTCTAGTACTTGAGCCACAGCACCACTTCTGACTTTTTCTGCTTATGTGGTGCTGAGGAATCGAACCCAGGGCCTCATGCATGCAAGGCAAGCACTCTACCACTGAGCCACCTTCCCAGCCCTGTGAGATTCTTTTTTTTTTGGTCAGTCTCGGAGCTTGAACTCTGGCCTTGGGCACTGTCCCTGTGCTCTTCAGCTCAAGGTGAGTGCTCTACCACTTGAGCCACAGCTCTACTTCCCAGTTTCTAGTGGTTTATTGGAGATAAGAGTCTCACGGACTTTCCTGCCCAGGCTGGCTTTGAACCATGATCCTCAGATCTCAGCCTCCTCAGTAGCTAGGATTACAGGCGTGAGCCACCGGTGCCTGGCTCCCTGTGAGATTCTTAATACCAATTAGCCACCAAGTGGCTCAAGTCAGAGTGCCAGCTTTGGGTGATTAAACTGAAGGACAACTCCAGGCCCTGAGTTCAAGGTCCCAGTACCAGCATGCATGCATGTATGTAGGCACATGCCCATGTGTGTATGTGTACGCACACGTGCACGCATGCACACACACGCAGGTAGATAATGGTTAAGATGGACTAAAATGTCTTACTTTGGTAATTTGTTTCATGTTTAGTATTAGTAAAGACTTTTGCAGTTAACAAAGGGCTTTGACATTTCATTTAATCCTCATAAAAACCCCTGGGACAAATGAACAACCTTATTTAGCAATGAGGAGCCATGATTAAGTAGTAGAGCCCCAGACCAAGAACTATGTGCCCATTCCCAGTTTAGGGCTGCTGTAACCCCCAAACACAGCAGCTTTGCTCTCTTTATGACTGCTGCACAGAGCCACTGTGAAGAGGGATTGGCCTTCTACTCTTTTCTGTTCCTCAAAGTCAACATAGTGTCCCCTACACACTGAACCACGCCAACCACTCTGCTCTTAACACCTCTAGTCCCCAACTTTAAATTTAGCCAAAAGAAGTGAGGCAGTGAGGTTAATAGCCCAGGGAGAGGTCCTTCGGGCTTACTCAAGGAGCTCCTGCAGAGCAAATGGAATGAAGCCATCCCTTCCTTAGTTGCCCCAGGTTGCATCTTCTATTCCAACAGCTCTGAGGCACCTGCTGACCTGTGCCTCATATGTCCCAACTTTGGTGTTTTCCTGCTCCCCACTTTCCTCCATAGCAGCCTGATTATAGCACCCTAGTGGAACACAGATGGAAGCAGATATCCAGTTAAGAACAGTGCCTGCTTCCCAGTCCTGCTGTCTACACATCACCAGCCCTGTGACTTTTTTTTTTGATCTTGGAGCTTGAACTATGGGCTTGGGTGCTGTCCCTCAGCTCTTCAGCTCAAGGCTAATGCTCTACCACTTGAGCCACAGTGCCACTGCTGGTATTTCTGGTGGTTTATTGGAGATAAGAGTCTCATAGAGGGGCTGGGAAGGTGGCTCAGTGGTAGAGCGCTTGCCTTGCATGCCTGAGGCCCTGGATTCGATTCCTCAGCACCACATAAGCAAAAAGAAAAAAGCCAGAAGTGGCACTGTGGCTCAAGTGGTAGGGCACTAGCCTTGAGCTGAAGAGCTGAGGGACAGTGCCCAGGCCCAGAGTTCAGGCCCCACAACCGGGCCTGAGTCTCATAGATTCATAGAGTCTATAGACTTTCTTGCCCGGGCTGGCTTTGAACCATGATCTTCAGATCTCAACCCCCTGAGTAGCTAGAATTACAGGTATAAACCATCGGTGCCCATCCTCTGTGACTTTTTTTTTTTTTTTTTTTTGCCAGTTGTGGAGCCTGAACTCTGGGCCTGGACACTGTCCCTCAGCTCTTCAGCTCAAGGCTAGTGCTCTAGCACTTGAGCCACAGTGCCACTTCTGGCTTTTTCTGCTTATGTGGTGCTGAGGAATCGAACCTAGGGCCTTAGGCATACAAGGCAAGCGCTCTACCACTGAGCCACCTTCCCAGCCCCCTCTGTGACTTTTATAAGTAATTCTCTCAACAATAGCTATAATACTAGATGGCAAGGTAATAGTACCTACATTAGGATGGAACAAGTTGTAAGGGGGACCTGTAGGGCTGGCTTACATTCTGAGAGAGAGAGAGAGAGAAAGAGAAGGGGGGGGAGAGAGAGAAGAGAGAGAGAGAGAGAGAGTGAGTGTGTGTATGCCAGTCCTGGGCTTTGAATTCAGGATCTAGACACTGTCCCTAACTTGTGCTCAAGCCTTGTTCTGTACAGCTCCACCTCTGGCTTTTTGGTGATTATATTGGAGATAAGAGTCTTATGGACTTTCCTGCCCCAACTGGCTTCCAACCACGACCTTCAGATCTCAGCTCCTGGTAGCTAGGATTACAGGTGTAAGTAAGCTACTGGTGCCTGACTTACATTCTGTTTCCTGATCAGGATGTTGGTTATGTGGATCAGTTCACTTTCTGAACATTTGTTACATATGACTTCTTTCACTTTTCTGTGTGTTGGCTTCAAATAAAATTTGCTTAAAGGTATAATTGGTAGTCCCTGCCTTTTTTTTTTTTCTTTTTTGTGGGTCAGTTGTGGGGAGGTAGTTCCTGTCTTAAAGTAGTTGTGAGAATCAAATACTTGCATGTTAATAAAAAGCATTTTGAGTCCAGCACTGGTAATCCTACCTACTGAAAAGACTGAGAATCATGGTTTGAAGCCAGCCTGGACAGGAAAATCTGTGAGAATTATCTCCAATAAACTAAGAAAAATCCAGAAGTAGAGCTGTGGCTCAAGTGGCAAAGCTTTAGCCTTTAGCAAAAAGAAGCTCAAGGACAGCATCTAGGCCCAGATTCAAACCCTATGACAAAAAAAGAAAAAGCATTTTGAGAGCTAAACACTACTGTTTGTAAGGGATTATCATTATCTACAGTTGACCACCTCTAGATAAGTTCTAGGTTGGTGTAGCAAGAATTTTACCCCCTTGCATTAATGCAAAATTAGTGTTGCAATGCATCTGTCATACATAAATATATCAAAACAAATATTTTCCTTCAGGCACCATGACTTTGTATTTTATTTTATTTTATTTTTTGGGTCCGGTCATGGGGCCTGAACTCTGGGCCTGGGCACTGTGCCTCAGCTCTTCAGCTCAAGGCTAGCGCTCTACCACTTGAGCCACAGAACCACTTCCAGCTTTTTTCTTTTTGCTTATGTGGTGCTGAGGAATCGAACCCAGGGCCTCATGTATGCAAGGCAAGCACTCTACCACTGAGCCACCTTCCCAGCCCCATGACTTTGTATTTTAATCTTTCTGTTCTCATTTTTTGTAAGATTATGTTGTGTGTGTGTGTGTGTGTGTGTGTGTGTGTGTGTGTTGCTGGGAGGTTGAATACAGGACCTCATGCATGTTAAGTAAATGCTCTACCACTGAGGTATAGTCCCAGCCTTGTTACTTTTCTTTTTCTTTTCTTTTTTTCTTTTTGCCAGTCCTGGGGCTTGAACTCAGGGCCTAGGCAATATCCCTGAGCTGCTTTTGCTCCAGGCTAGCACTCTACCACTTGAGCCACAGCACCATGTCTGGCTTTGTCTCTCTGTGTAGTACTAAGGAATCGAATCCAGGGCTTTATGCATGCTAGACGAGTACTCTACCACTAAGCCACATTCTCAGCCTCTTGTTACTTTTTTTCTTTTTCTTTTCCTTTTTTTTTGTCTGTCATGGGGCTTGAACTCTTGGCCTGGGCACTGTCCCTGAGCTCTTCAGCTCAAGGCAAGCGGTCTACCACTTGAGCCACAGAGCCACTTCCAGTTTTCTGGTGGTTAACTGGAGAGGAGTCTCACGGACTTTCCTGCCCAGGCTGGCTTTGAACTACAATCCTCAGATCTCAGCCTCCTGAGTGGTATAACTACTCCTTTACTATTTGGGTATAAAGTTCTAACTGTGACTTAGGCTCTACATGGTTCAACATTTGCTATAAACCTTTTTTTTTTTTTTTTTTGGTGTTGAGGCTTGAACTGCCCCTGAATTTTTTCACTCAAGGCTAGCACTCTACCACTTTGAACCAGAGCACAGATTTTCTGGTGATTCATTGCAGATATGAGTTTCACAGACTTTCCTCCCCAGGCTGGTTTCAAACTATGATCCTCAGATCTCAGCTTCCTGAGTTGCTAGGATTACAGGCATGAGCCATTGGCACCTGGCTTAAACCTCCATTTTTGTATCGTGGTAAAATGTTTCCAGGACTGATTATTTTTCTTCTTCTTGGATTCAGAGCCTATCTGCCATCACTTCTTTTCCTCATCTGTGACTATCTCTCTTTTAGTCTCCTTTGAGCCAAAAGATATAGACTGCTTTATTTGAGGTCAGATGATCATAAGGCTTAGACTGGAGAAAAAACATATGGCTGCCTGCTGGGTTTAGAGAGGGTCCTTCAGCCATGTGAGGGTCAGGTCTGGAGCACTGAGGCTATAGCATGAGAGCAGATCACAGAATATCAGGGCTGGGGAAGTCATGGCTTACCCCAACTCTCTCACTAGTTTATGAAGATGTCTCTGAAACAGCATCAGCCAGACCTTAAGAGATTGATCACTCACACTTTCTATATTCTACACTACCTGAGTTAGTGCTTTTTCCTATAGATACTACCATTCTCTGCATGAAGATCCTTGGAAACAAGAGCTGAATACAGATAAAACTTCCCTATGCAGCCGGGCGCTGGTGGCTCACGCCTGTAATCCTAGCTACTCAGGAGGCTGAGATCTGAGGATCGCGGTTCAAAGCCAGCCCCGGCAGGAGAGACCATGAGACTCCTATCTCCAATAAACCACTAGAAAACCGGGAGTGGCACTGTAGTTCAAGTGGTAGAGCGCTCGCCTTGAGCTGAAGAGCTGAGGGACAGCGCCCAGGCCCAGAGTTCAAGCCCCACGACCGACAAAAAAAAAAAAAAAAAAAACTTCCCAAGACGACAGATCCTCTGGGATCTTTTTTTTTTTTTTTTGTCAGTTGTGGGGCCTGAACTCTGGGCCTGGGCGCTGTCCCCCAGCTCTTCAGCTGTAGACCAGTGCTCTACCACTTGAGCCTCAGCCCCACTTCCGGCTTTTTCTGCTTATGTGGTGCTGAGGAATCAAACCCAGGGCCTTATGCTTGCAAGGCAAGCACTCTACCACTGAGCCACCTTCCCAGCGCTCCTCTGGGATCTTTTTTTTTTTTTTTTCAGTCATGGGGCTTGAACTCAGGACTTGGATGCTGTCCCTGAGCTTTTTTGCTCAAGGCTAGCACTCTACCACTTTGAACCACAGCTCTACTTCCAGTTTTCTGGTGGTTAATTGGACATGAGTCTCTGAGACTTTCCTGCTTGAGCTATCTTTGAACCTTGATCCTCAGATCTCAGCCTTCTGAGTAGCTAGATTATAGGCATGAGCTACCAGTGTCCAGCCTTCTCTGGAATCTTAAGATGGAAATTATCTTCCCTTGGTTTTAATATTCTTCCTTTTCAACAGTAGCTTTCCTCCGAGGTCCATGCAGGGCAAATGGAGGCCTCCACTTGGAAAAGGTCAGGAAGCCAGGCAGCAGATGCCTCAAGCCTGTAATCCTAGCTACTCAGGAGGCTGAGATCTGAGGATCACAGTTCAAAGGTAGCCAGGGCAGGAAAGTCTGTGTGACTTACCTCCAATTAATCACCACAAGGCCAGATGTGGAGCTGTGGCTCAAAGGACAGAGCACTAGCCTTGAGCAAAAAAGGTCAGAGATAGTGCCTCAGTCTTGAGTTTAAGCCTGAGGCCTGGTGTGTACGTGCACGTGCGCGCACACACACACACACACACACACACACACACTCACACACACACACACACACACACACACACACGGCTAGGAAGTTGACAGGCCCATTTCTAGACTTTTCTTTGTGTTTCCCTCTTATATACCTCCTTTCTGAAAGCTGGATCTTTGTACTACACAGGGAGCTTGAGGAAAAGTAAGGAGCAGCTTCAGATAGCAGAGTCGGAGCTCCCAGCTCTTCTCCAAAAGCCACTCCTCCTTCCCCAAACCCCACACCTGCCACCTTCCCATCCTGGAAAAGTACCTGGAAGAAAGTGCACACTCTAATGAACCCCAAAGTGGGGGTTTAACTGTCATCTCTTTTCTGGGGACCTGAATAGCAGAAGGCAGTGTGTGTGTGGAGGGTGCAAATCCATACTTGGGAGAAAGAGTCCTCTGAGAGGAAGGAGAGCCAGTCACTGAGCAGCTTCCTCCTGGCCCAGTGGTCCTAGCAGGGACTGAGGACCCCTGCAGCAAGGGGAGTGATCAAAAGCCTTGGAACAAGCCAGCTGACACCCACTCGGTCCAGCAGCAGCACTTTCTCTACGCAGCTGGGTAGACTCACTTCCTCAACCCTACACCCCAGAGAAGCAGGGAGATGGAGGGCGGTGTCACTAGTTGAGAGGTGGGGCATCGTCCACAAAGCCAGGCCTCTGCTGGAAAAGAGAGGCCATGGAGCTGGGCAATATCACCCTATTCTGTTTCTGTTTCTGTTAAGCTTAGATTCCAAGGATCCTCTGGCCGCCGCAGCCTCTCTCTACCCTGTTGTAGATCCCGGGGGCCAGCAGTGGATCACATGGTGTCCTGGCAAAGAGAACTTTCAAGGACTCGACTGGAGTCAAGAAGATGAATAGGAAGCATCTCGTGAGCTTGTGCTTATACAGTAATAAAAAAAAAAACCAGCATGGCAATTTCCAAAGTTAAAATGGGCTACTTCCATGGTTGCATTTGATCCTGTGACATCCTGTTGGCCATTATTATTCCCCTTTCACAGATGAGAAGACTGAGTGCTGGGGCAGGTGTGGCTGCAGTGGTGTTACAGACCATCTCCTCTCCCCTCTTGTACTACAGGGCTTGAGTTCTTCCATGGCAGACATGGATGGAGTGTCCATACAGGGGCAGGGGTAGGTGTGGTGGTGGTGGTGGGGGGAATCTTTAGTTTCTTTGAGCCCTGGCCCGTGGGTGGGACACCTGGAGGTGCAGGTAAACTGATCTCAGCACTAAGTTCTCTTTGAAGGTGAAGGCCTAGAAATCACCCTAGCTAGGTTCACCACCTTTAGGTCCCCTGGGCCCCCTGGCTTGCATTTCCCACCATCATTTGTTCCCAGGCCTCTCACCTCCCCCTCCAGGAGCCACAAACCCCATGACGTTGCCACTTGGACCTTATTGGTCCACTGGAGAGCATTTGCCCTTATTTGGCCAGGCAGGCTCCTGGGCTGGGCCTCCACCCCCTGCCCAGCCCCCACAGGCCTGTGTCTCTCTCTCACTTCGTCTTTTTGAGGTTTGGCTTTGGGGCCCAGCGGGCGTCGCTTCAAACGCACTTTCTGGTTGAGTCACTTTTAACGGCTCCAGTGCTGTGAGCTGCCTCTGCTCCTGCCTGGGCCTCCCAGCTTCGGTTGGCAGCCCTCCCCCATTTCACTGCTTCTAGAAGCTCTGAAGGATGGGGCTGGGTGGCCACTGGCCATGGGAGAGATTCTGTGGAACATTTAGTTATCCATTGAGACCCCCTCTGCTGCCCTCACTCACAAGCCTGGGGCAGGGAAGTTGGCCTTCATCCCTCTCAGTGCTATTTCCATCTCCCCTTTCCCACCCCCAATTCTCTCACTAGGTTTGTGAAGGGAGACAGAACCCCACAAAAGAAGTTCCTTTGCGGGGGGGTTGGGGAGCAAGGGTACTTTGAATTGAGCTTCCTTGTGGGGGGGGCAGACAGTTGGCTGATTTTTCAGGAAGGTGAAACAATCTCGCTGAGCTTCCGGTTCCTCATTTCTGAAATAGGGATATTACCATTTACCTCACTGGCTCAGACAGAATTAGGTTTTCACACCACCGGGTGCTGCCTGTGGACCCTCCTAGGGAAACTCCAAGACCACACTGGCTTCGGCACAGATCAGTCCCTTCCCACCACTCACTTGCTTTTCCAGCTAAGCCTGAGGAACCCTCTACGTTCGTTGAAAGCAATAGATAACCTTTTGCCTCTTTTCCTAGATAAGAGAATTCGGCTAAAGAGCCCCCTCCCTAACTACCCCGCCTTGTCTGTTCTTCAGGCCAGCTAGGAAGATCCACAGCTGCCAAATGGCTGAGAAGGTTACAGAACACCAATAGGGCTACTTCCTCTTCTCTTTGAGGTCTCTGAACCCCACTGCCCTTGGGGACATTCTAGAGCATACGCAGGTCCTTGTGTGGCTGGAGAGATAGGTGGAGAAACGGGGAAGTTATACAATTTTTAGCAAATATGAAATAGGCCAGACTCAGAATTTGGAACCAGGAAGCAACTAATACGTAGGCTTCCCTACATTTAAATGCCAAGTTGCCAGGCATTGGAGACTTACCTAAGTTGGGGCTGGCTCATTATCTAAAACTGCTCTCTCCTTTGAAATGGCAAAAACATGGCACTGAATAGGTAGAGATCTCAGGACGAGAAGCTGATATGAGGAAAGGGATCCCTAAAGCTCACCTTTTGACCTTATGTTTTGGGGGTAGGACCAAAGACACCTCCATATTTTAAAATATTAAGCAACACCTATTTTGACTACCCGGAACCATTGCTCAAAAGTTACAGGTTGCCAGATGTGTCCAGGAGGTCTGAAGGAATAAAGGCTGCGGGTAACAGCTGCCATTTTGGATCTTTAACTCCCATTTCCTGCATAGGGAGCAGGAAAATGTTTTTCTTTTTCGCTTTCTCTTTTAACCTATCATACTAAAATAAATTCTTATTTGGCGCTGGTGGCTCACACCTGTAATTTTAGCTACTCAGGAAGCTGAGATCTGAGGATCACGGTTCAAAGTCAGCCCAGGCAGGAAAGTCTGTGAGACTCTTCTCTCCAATTAACCACCAGAATACCTGAAGTGGCGCTATGGCTCAAGTGGTTGAGTGCTAGCCTTGAGCTGATGAGCTCAGAGACAGTGCCCAGGCTGAAAGTTCAGGCCCCACGACAGACAAAAATAAAAAAATAAAATAAATCCTGTTAAAACCTTTACCTTCCAAGACTCTCCTTTTTGTGAGATACCTTGGGATGCTTTTCACGTGTGGATCTGAAGGACCTGTGATTTTGTGTGGAAACTGGGAAGTGGAGAGAGTCCCTCATCCATCCATAAAACTTTGGTTGGAAGGGGACTGCAGGACAGATTTTTAGTGACTGGCTCAAAGATATCATTGTACATAATAAGATACAGATTAGACCTCAAGTGTTTCATTTCTCAGTTTTGTCCTGATGGTCCTGATGTTTGGGGTAAGGACTTGGGCTGGGGAGAGATCACAGTAGGTTCTGGACAAACAAGCATTTATATTCCCCTTTACCCCTGAGTTAAGATTGGAGCAAGTGCAGCTAGGCAGGTTAAACCAGCACCCTTGCATATAGGGAGCTTTCATTCCCTTCACGTGTACCTAGAAGATCTCATAGGATAATGCTTCTGGTGTTACAGTCACTCCCAAGGCAGTAGTGTGTCCTTCTTCCCACCCACACTCCCTTTCTACCCAGTCCATCCATCTACTATGGAAAGAACCCTGAAGTTGACCTTAACTTACCTCTGCTTCTCTCTAGGCTTGTAGCTCAGTTTTCTCCCTAAGAACAAGAGCCAGTTGCTGCCTGACTTTCCTGCTAAAATGTTTTTCATTCTTATGACCCTAAGAGAGGCCTGCCAGAACCCTGCCCCACAGCAAAGTGGTCTCCCAGCGTGAGCCTTTGTGCACTGTAGCTGCCTCTTGTCAGAGTAGAGTCTCAGAGCATGAAATTAAGCCTGGAGGGCTTCTGGGCAGAGCAGGCAGGGGCTGAGGGAAATAACCTGCTGCCCACAGGCCTCTGTGAGGCCTCTCAACACTCCCTGTGCTTGCTGGGGGTGAGATGCGCTCTTCCTCCATGTTGAGATGACCTCTGCCTGGGCTATGGCTATCTTAGGGCCTTCAGGCATCTTCTTCCCTTGATCCAGGCTGACCCACATCATTTGCAACTATAAACTTGAATTCGTTCTAGCCCTATTTGAACATTTTAGGGGCTTAGTGTCCTTCCTTTGTGGCAGGCCTGCCCCAACCCTAACTCCCTGAAGGGTGGGCCTCTCAGACTTCTCAGCTTCCTGTTTGAGTGGTTAGATTCGTTCTGTGGCTTCTCTCCTGTTGTCTGTTCTTAAGGCAGGTTATCTGGGCTGCCATCTCTGCTTGCAGCTGGAGGGGAAGTCGGTTTTCTTCTATTTCTTTTGCCCTCCAGGCTAGCTCTCCTTATAGGCTTCAGCCTTCAGAAGACCATTTTCTCTCTCTTTTTCCCTCCTTGCCCAGTTAGTTTCTCCTTCTACACTCTCTTCTACCTGTACTCACTTCCTCCAGGAAGCCGTCTCTGATGAGTCCCTTGTGATTCTGGGGTTGCCACTGGCAGCCACCTGCCAGCCCCCTGGGACCTGTCAGCTACCAGAATAGTACAACGACCTTGCATTTGTTGCTATAATGTTGTGAGAAGGTGAGTGGAGGTATGTGTCTGTTCTACTGTTGTAGCACGCGCACACACACACACACACACACACACGCATACATAAATGTCCACGCATATATGTGTACACACACTCACACTCAGTGTTTACTAGAAGTAGAAGCCAAATATCCCTATTGGACCTGACACTATGCTCCTGCTTTGAGCACAAACTGCTCATGCACTCACACGCAAAATGCCCCCATATTGCCTCTTACACTGGGACCACCATAGGCTCACTTTTACCTGTCTCTAACCTCAGGTTGGCACACACATAGACAAGCTGGGCATTGGTGGTTCATACCTATAATCCTAACCACTCAGGATGCTGAGTTTGAGGATCATGGTTCAAAGTCAGCCGGAGCAGGAAAGTCCATGAGATTCTTACCTCCCATGTACCAGCCAAGAGCTGGAAATGGAGCTGTAGTTCAACTGGGAGAGTGCCAGCCTTGAAAAAGCTAAGGGATAGCACTCAAACTCTAAGTTCAAGCCCCAGTGGTGACACTAAATAAATAAATTAATATAATAATAAATAAAAATAAGCCCAATAAACAAAGACAGCCCTCTATAAGGTCAGTATGATGGAAATGGGAATACAGAAGTAAGAGCCTGGAACCCTCCAGGCTCCCAAGTTTAAACCTGCTCTCACCCCTTTCAACTGGAAAAGGACTCTTTCTGTCCTGTTTCTTCTAACCCTCCTTCCAGTAGGAATCTGATCCCTGAAAAAAACAATTTCAGAAACCAGAAAAGACCTTGGAAGACATTTTACAGCCACCTGAGTGGAAATTGCCTAATAAATGCTTGTCTGCACCTGGACATACTGCTGAGAGGGTGGAGTTTGAAGTATCAACCTGATCTCCTCTCTCCTCTACCAAGGGAGGACATCCAGACCCCTTCTTTCAGCCCCTGGCTGCTGTCATGGGGTGGGTGTCTCATACTGTGGGACTCAGGCAACTGACAGCTTTGGGCATAGGAATGAGAGTTAGGCCTTTCTCACAGAGCCATGAGTGTTTCAGAAGGACTCATTCTAGTCACCTTCCTAAACCAAGAGTCTCAAGAGAGGGTGCTTGTGTGTTTTAGGATTAGGTAGGTGTGTCCAGGAGTATGCAGAGAGTTTTCTCAAGGTGCAGCTGTTGGCCTGAGTTGCTGCCTTGACTGTGGTCCTGTGGGCTTTTTAGACTGTGTGTGTGTGTGTGTGTGTGTGTGTGTGTGACATAGACACTCTCCGCTCTTTCCTCACACCTGCTGGTCACTCACACAGGCTGCACATTAGGTTCTCAACAGCCAAAGACAGGACTTCCTATGCAGCATTTTAAGCACCCACAAGCTTACATCCCGTTCTACACATCACACATGACTTCCCCCCCACAACCCCCCCCAACACCTATTATCTTCGTGTTCTTGTCAAAGAGTGCCCTGCCCTTCCTTTGTCTTTGATTATGTCTCTGGTTCTGTTCTGTTTCTTGGTTTGGGTGGGGTAATGAAACCAGGTTTTTAGACCCCAGATCCCAAATTGGGGGATTTTTAGTTCACAGGACTCAGCAATATCATCTTTTCGGTTGTCTCTTATAGTAGAGCTGGAGAAGTCCAGGCTGCTAAGACCCTGTACTCCTTGTCAGTTCCACCCTTTAGCTCCAGCCTCCAAATGGGTATTAAGGAAAGCACCCAGAGTCTGGGGAGACTCTTCTCACAACAAAGAAGTCAGTTATGTCTTTGAGCATCGAACCCAAACACTTGTCAAGTGCGAGCAGGCATTAGGAACCAGAGCCCGCCGTCCCTTACCCCACTTTAGGACAGGATTGGAGAATGATCCTTGGAACACCCAGGGCTGACTTGTCATATGCTGAGGGGGCACAGAAGGGTCCAAAAGCCAGGCCCCCTGGCTCCCATTCTCTGGTTGACCTTTCCTAGGGCACGTTGCATTTGAAGTGATAGCTATGGGTGGCCTAAGAAGGATAGGAGATCCAGGAACCCAGGTTACTGCTCAACTTTGATATTGTTATCCTCTTATCTCTCCAGGCAGCCACTTCCCCTCCACCCAGGCTCTAGGCAGGATGGTGGTCTCTTAAAGGAGCAATGGTCCCATTTCCAGCCAGCTGAAAAGCTGCCCAACTGTATCTGCAGATCCTAAGGGTGAAGGGGCTGTTCCTCCACTTTCTCTGTCCCATTTTAGGAGACTAAGTATGATTTTCAGGATTGACCAATCTTCTGCCCTGCAGGGGAAGATGGGGGCGGGGTCAGGTTCCCTTTCCCTGCCTCCCTGTCCATCCTATTTTGGGCCTGAAGTCCTTATGGGTTTATGCTTGGATGGAGGACCCATGAAGAATGTGATGGCCTTCAAGAAAGGTGGGTCCCACACATTCCTCCCTCTGCAATTGCCCCCTCAAGCCCATTCCTTTCGATATTCAAACCAAGCAGGCTGTTTAAGAGAGTCCAGGAGGAAAACGTGTGGCCCAGAGCATACTCTAGTTCCATACTCTGCTCCCCTCCCCCAGCCAGGCGTCCTGGGCTGGGCAGCTTCCTGCCTTCCCCAAGGGGAAAGGGGGGGGCAGGGGTGACATGCAGGTGGGAGGACCCTGTACCCACATCCGGTGGCTGAGTCTCTTTCTCTTCCCTCCACTATACCCTTTCTTTCCTGCCCACATGGCATCTATGTCCTCCCTGAGGACCCTGCTCCTTACCACTTCTCTGTCCTACCCTCCTGTCCCTCTGCAGCTCTAAGGGAAAAAGCATGACCACCTAGTCTAGTACCAAGGGGCCCAACTAGCTTGAGTGGGACTCCATACCCCGTTGAGGGGCCATCACAGCAGACTGCAGTTCAGGAAGGGGTGCCTCTAAGGGTGTGGAAGACAACTGAGTGGAAGGAGAGAGTTGTAGTGTTCAGTCTGGGACCTTTACCACCTCCAGAAAGGTGGACAGAGAGATTCCTGGGCTGAGATCAATGAGGGTGGAGCTCAGGCTATCTTTTCTATTATGCTGGAATTCAAGACTTTTTGTGTAGGGTATTTACCAAAGTCTCCACCTCCCAAGCCCTAGTTTCTTAGGGTCACTCCCAAGATCCAGAGTCCTGGAGTCTTGAACCTTCCCACTGAGCTGAGCTGATAGTACACAAGAAGAGCCAGCTTGTGGTCGGAAGCCACCTGCCCCAGGCACATGAGCTGGTCTATTCAGCCCCCTCCTGCCAATACCTAGACCAAGGGCTGGTTTCCTGTCAGTCTGTCTTCCCCGCCCTCGCCCACCCCCCCCCTCCAGGGAAAGGAGGGGTGGCTAATCTCCCCGTTGTGGGGGCGGGCTCCAAGACCGTTGGGCGCCCTGAGATCTGGCCCACGTGACCTCAGGGTTATAAGCCCTGCCCGTCCAGAAGGGAACCCCACTTTGGATCCTGGAACACAGGGTTTGCTCCCTGCAGCTCTACAGCATCAGGTAAGGGCCTGAACCTTCACTATGGGCCTTTGGGTTCTAGGTGTTGGGTGGAGAGGTTTAAGGCAGAAGATTAGGAGCTTGGGAACCAGGATTTCCTAACAAAGCTTGAGGCTGAAGTAAAATGACCCAATGACCTACCGGATTAAATGTGTGTGTGTGGTAGGGGGAGTGCCTCAAAATTCTACTCTAGTAAACTGGGCGCTGGTGGCTCACACCTGTAATCCTAGCTACTTAGAAGGCTAAGATCTGAGAATTGTGGTTCAAAACCAGTACTGGCGGGGAAGTCTGTGAGATACTTATCTCCAAGTAACTACCCAAAAGCTAGAAATGGAGCTGTGTCTCAAGTTACAGAGCAGTAGCCTTGAGCAAAAAGAAAAGAAAAGAGAAAAAGCTCAAGGATAGTGCCCAAGGCCCTGAGTTCAAGCCTCAGAACTGGAACAACAACAAAATTCTACCTTACTAGAGGGAAAGAGAGGAATAAAAGGCCACAAGGTTTCTGATCTCCAGATAAGAAAAGACCTATTTAAAGCCCTGAATGAGGAGGGCTGGAGTGTAGGGTAGATGGTAGAGTGTGGGCACAGGATGACACCTCTAACATGGCCACCATTTCTGTTTGAGATTCCCTGGGGCTCTTGCCTACAGTATAGCCAGCACAGAGGGAGCAGGACCTTGAGCTGGCGGGAGTCTTGGGGCTCAGGGGTTGGGGAGTCAGGGCCTTGGATGGGTGGGAAAGGCTGGTGATTCAGGCCTGGGGCGTGAGGAGGCTGCCCCATGCCTCCAGTCGATAGTGTGTCCTGGAGGGGCTAGCCTGGGGGATTCAAGTGAGGATGGGGTGAGGCTTCTGGAGTAGCTATGGTCCCTACCTGAGTGCTCCCCCTCCCTGAGAGTGGGGGTTGGGTGGCCCTCTAAAGGGAAGGGAAGGGGGACTCAAAGAGGAAGTGGGGGGAGGGAGGTATAGAGGAGGCCTGTCTGGCGCCATGCTGAGTCACGGCCCAGCCCGCCAGGCCTAGGGCTAGGCCTAGGGCGGGCCCTCTGGGAGTCATGGGCTAGATGGAAAAGGGGGTCTTTGGATGCCTAGGGGAGGGATGGGGTAGCAGGGCTCTTAAAAGCAGGTGTCAGAAGGAGGAGCCGGTTGCCTGAAGATGACGCATGGACAGACAGACAGTGCAGTCACCCATAAAGTAGAAAGCACTACTAACAGCACTGGAGGGTGTAGTGTTTCCTACTTTATGGATGAGTGTACTGTGGGCTTCGGAGACAACGCCACGCCGCTGCTACTCGCCACCATCTTGCGCCTCGGGACCTGTGAGACAGGTGAGCGTATCTCCCATCCTGCAAGGTCTCCACAGCTCCCCCACAGCGCTGCCCCTCTGGGGTCCTTGACACGTGGGGGAAACTGGCCTTCCTTCCCCGAAGCCCAGTAGGTTGTGGGGAGAGTCGGGCAGTGGCTGGGGGATGGGACAGGCAGAGGGGGAGGGAGGGTAGATGGGAGTGGGTGGAGGTACTTGGGGTCCTCACGCTAATAAAGAATGGCTTCCAATACTCTTGTCTGAGACTCTGTTGCTGGGGTTGAGGGTTGAGTGGGAGCAGCAGGCACATGGATGGGTGTTGTGGACACATGAGGTGAGAGGAAATGTTCCTCATTCACCCAAGGAAGAAAAAGGAGTGGCCTTATAGGAGGGTGGTTTCAGGATTCAGGGGGTCTGGGCTGCTAGGCAAGGACTTCTTGGCCTTCAGAAGGAAGGGGGAGGAGTGTGAGGGGCTTCAAACCTATCCACCACCCACTCTCTCTACGCCAAACTGAAGATTTTAATCTAAGAAAATGGTAGGCGGAGCTATGAAGGTGGCTCAGTGGTAGAGTGCTTGCCTTGTATGCACGAGGCCCTGGGTTCGATTTCTCAGCACCATATGAGCAGAAAAAGCTGGAAGTGGTGCTATGGCTTAAGTAGTAGAGCGCTAGCCTTGAGCTGAAGAGCTGAGGGACAGCGCCCAGGCCCCACAACCAACAAAAAGAAAATGGTAGGGGTCCTTGGTAATACTGTCTCAGCACTGGGTAGAACCACAAAGCATTGAGTGTGCACAGTATCTTGTACATAGATAGACAAGGGCACAGGTACAAAGCACATGTGCATTTCTACAGGCCCCCGTGTGTTCCAGCAACATGCATGAAGTAACATTGGCATATGGCTGGCAAACCACACAATGGCACATGGATATATGCTCACACAATTCAGTCGTACATAACATGTACAGTGATGCATACTGACACCAACACACTGACACTTTCCAACATAATATACACATTATGAACCAGGAGTTGGCACTCCCTCTAGATGCTGCATCTGTGGATACAGCTGATCTTGGGTCCAAAATATTTTTTAAAATTTAAACTTGAAGGTGTGAGTGGGCCGGGCGCTGGTGGCTCACGCCTGTAATCCTAGCTACTCAGGAGGCTGAGATCTGAGGATCTCGGTTCAAAGCCAGCCCGGGCAGGAGAGACCGTGAGACTCCTATCTCCAATAAACCACCAGAAAACCGGAAGTGGTGCTGTAGCTCAAGTGGTAGAGCGCTCGCCTTGAGCTGAAGAGCTGAGGGACAGAGCCCAGGCCCAGAGTTCAAGCCCCACGACCGACCAAAAAAAAAAATAAGGTGGGAGTGGGAGGGGGGAAATAGGGGAATATAAAGGAAGGGGTGACATTGACCAAGAAGCATTATATTCATAACCTGACTTATGGAGCACCTTAGTATAAACACATACTTAGAGCTGGGTGCTTGCAGGTGGCTCGTGCCTGTAATCCTAACTATTCAGGAGTCTGAGATATAAGGTTTGCAGTTGCCAGCCCAGGTAGGAGAGTCCCAGAGACCAATTAACCAGAAAACTGGAAGTAGCACTGAGCAGAAGTGCTCAGGGCAGTCACCAGGCACCATGACTGACAAAAAACAACCAGGCCTGGGGCTTGAACTCAGGGCCCCAGAGCTGTGCCTGAGCTCTTTTTGCTCAAGGCTGGTGCTCTACCATTTGACCCACAATACCACTTCCATCTTTTTCTGTGATTAATTGGAGGTAAGAGTCTCTCAAACTTTACTACCTGGATTCAACCTCAGTTCTCTCTGGCTGGGAAGGTGGCTCCGTGGTAGAGTGCTTGCCTTGCATGCATGAGGCCCTGGGTTCGATTCCTTAACACCACATAAGCAGAAAAAGCCAGAAGTGGAAGTGTAGCTCAAGTGCTAAAAGAGCTAGCCTTAAGTTGAAGAGCTGAGGGACAGTTCCCAGAGTTCAGGCTCCATGATCACATCTCAGCTCCTGAGTAGCTGTTGGTATAGTTTATAAACTTAATAGCTTCACATACACATGCTGTATATTCCCAATTGATAGACACAACAGTATACACGTACAGTGCCCAACATGTATGCACAGAAATAGATGCCTTCCATATATGCATGCTACAAATGCAAACTACACATAGACATGCACACAATGGCACGCATATGTACCTGGCTTAAATTGGCACATGTCGGCGTTGTAATTTAGGGAAGTATAGATGTCATCTGCTCAGGTCCTCCTCCCCCTAGTTCCGTCAGCTCTAGCCAGGGTGGAGTCCAGTCAGGCGTGCTGTGGTTTAATGCTATTACTGCTATTCCACAGGGGTACCACACGAGGGCCCCTGACCTTTGCAGACACTGGCCTGTCAGCTGAATCCAGGCCCAAAAGGAAGAGGGGCTCCATCTAGGTTCACATACAATCTGAGACTTGAGTGAGTGGGTTCTATCCTTATTCCAAGAAGCAGGTGTTCCAGTCTGGCTAGACAGAAAATGAACTTACTGACAATCAGGGCCAAATCCAGCCCACAGGTCACGTGGTCATCACTGACCACGAGACAACCAGAATACCCCTAAAATACAGTCTGCCAGCAGGAAGCTGAAGCAATTTTCTCAACTTCTACTTTTGTCTTCTTACTTCTATATTTCTATTTTCATCCTCTTTATTTCTCTTTGTTTCATTTCAAATCCCAGCTTTACTAGTCTTTCCTCCTCTTTCCCTAGCCATACCCTCCCCAGCTTCTCCCTCCCCTAGGAAGGGAAGGCTGTCTCCAGCCCCGCTTGCCTCTGTACCCTGAGAGGTGTGAGGGCGTGTAGGGACAGGGGTGAGGAGGCTTTCTGGGGTGCACTAAGCTGGCATCCCCCAAGGAACCTGCTTTCCCTCTGTCCCGACCCTACCAGCCGGTCCAACCCACCAGTCCAGCGCCATCACCATGGAAACCGGCAGCAGACTTCCTATTGGTGGGCGGGAGGGGAGGGGGAAGGGAGGGCTGGCTCTCCTCTGTTCCCCCGGCCCCCCCCTCTTCTAAGGCTCAGCCTTCCTCCGTGCCCACCGTGTCATCTCGGGGCTCCGGGACTGTAAGGGACCCCTGCAGTCCCCCCACTAAGACCAGCAAAGGCAGGGACTATGAGGCAAGCCGCCCATCGACCCAGACCTCCTTAGGACCAGCCGGCCTCCCAGCAAGCGACTGAGCTACGGCAGCTAGAGAAGCAGAAGATAAAGGATCGTAGCGGACGATTGGGGAATCACCCCCAGCAGCTCCTGAGGACCCTGGGCAGACGAAAGGTTATGATGGATGGCCAGACTCCCAGGTGCTAACAAACACACACCAACACGAATACATGCAGCTGCACAACACTGACACAGATACAGCCGGCAACAGCATCATACACTGCCACAGCCCTGAGATACAGACACCCCCCCACACAGGAACAACTGGTAACTCCAAAACGGGCACAGACACTGACACACATCACCACCCTCCCCTACACACACAAGTGGGGGCACCTGTCCTCCAAATACACACAAGACAACATTACCAGCTGGACCAGACCCGATCCGGAGACTCACGCACATCCCCTCGCCCAGACACTGCTGCTGGTAGCCTCTGAACAATCTTTCCACCCCCACAGGGACACCTCATCTACACACACACACACACACACACACACACACAGCCACGAGCAAACAGCTCACATACCCCCAGTTCCAGCTCCAGCAGCCCGAATCCTTCTGCAGCAGCCGCCTTCTTTGTGGGTGGGGAAGATTTCAGCCAACCTCGGATGGAGCGTTAGTGAAGCCAAGAGCTCAGAGAAAAGGATCCGGCCTGGCATGACCCTCGCCAGTCCCCCTACTTGCCCAGGTGATGTTCCCTGGCCTGGGTCCTGGGCCCCCTTGGCAGTTCCATGGAGCAACTGACAAGCATCCTGCGGCCTGGGGACCCTGCGGCCATGGAGCTATGGGCACTGCCCGCCTGGCAGAGCTGGACTCTGGGTCAGGGGGGTGAACCTGGAGACGTAGCGCCAAGCATTGCTGATACTCCGACAGCTCTACCAGTTAAAGACCTGAGGTCTGAGGAGAGTTCTGAGCCTGAGGGAGCCCAGAGCCCCAGGCTTCTGGGGGGCTCTGACCCTGAAGGAACAGAGTCTGGGCAGCAAGAGGTGAGTTCTGGACACCACGGTCAGAGGCTGGAGGATGAGGAGGTGGGGGCTTTGCCTAAGGTAATGAAGCTGAGGAGGTCTGGGGTTCTGCCAGATAAGATCTCAAACCCCATTGCCACTTCTCTTGGCTTGTCACTGTCTGTCTCTATGACTGTCTGTCCTTTCCCCAATGCACAGGAAAGTATCTCCATTTTCCCTCCATTTGTCTGTCCTCTGTCTGTCATCCATGGATCTCTGTCTGTCTTTGGAGTCTGGAGGATGTTGGAGGTGTGGAGGTGTGTGGTAGAATCAGAAATCCAGAGGGAGTAGGCTCCAGGACGGGGCTCAGTGCCGGGCTGAGACAGGGTGGGCGTGATCAGCCTTTGGTGAAGATGGAGGAAGCAGGACTTTGGGGAAGAGCTGGGGACTCTCAAGCCACAGGGCGTCTGGAAAGGAATGGAAGCTCTCACTAGCATTGCCCAGGGGGAGAAAAACGGACAGAACAGGTGGAGGAAAAGTGGGGGGCTATCAGGAAGGCTCCAGGCTGTGGGGTGTGTGTGTGTGTGTGTGTGTGTGTGTGTGCAGACTGTCACTGAGGATAGGAAGGATGGGACTGCCACTTCTTCTTGGCTCCTGTGACCCTTCTGAAGGCCTGGGACATGGAGAAAGCCTTCTCGTCACTATGTCTCCTTAGGCTGTGGAGGGGGAGATGTTCCTACATGGGTTGGGTGGGTCTCTGAGGCACTTGATTCTTTCCCATGCCAGGCCAAGCTGAACATGGGCTTCAGGGACAGGCCCAATCTGGAGCTGCTGAGGGCCCTGGGGGAGCTACAGCAGCGCTGTGCCATCCTTAAGGAGGAAAACCAGATGCTGGTGAGGCTTGGAGAATGGGGTCCCAGTCCCAACTAGAGCCTCTGTCTCAGTGCCCTCTCCATCCCATGAACATCTCTCCATATGGAGGTAGCAGCATTCCCAAGACCCTTGCCTAAGAGTTGCCAAGGACCCCACTGTGAGCCCTGGCTCTAGCCCAAGGCCTGGACAGTAGGACTGGGTCTGTGGGGGTGCTCCTTATACGCTCCAATTTTGGCTGACCCCTTGTCAGAGAAAAAGCAGTTTCCCCGAGACGGAGGAGAAGGTGCGGAGGCTGAAGCGGAAGAATGCCGAGCTGGCAGTCATTGCCAAGCGTCTGGAGGAGAGGGCCCGGAAGCTGCAGGAAACCAACCTGAGGGTGGTGAGGACCAGGAGGCTGCTGGGTGGAGGCTTGGGGGGTGGGGGGTCAGGGAAGAAGACAACTAAGGCTGGGACTTAGGGCTAGGTTTGGCAGTCATAGGTCAGGAAAGGAGAAACCCAGAAGCCCGGGGTAGGAGGCAGGTGTCTGGAGCTACAGGACAGCTCCAGTGCAGAGGTTCTCCGGTCAGAAGGGCTGGATGGGGAGGCTCCCGAGGAGGGCAGGATGGGCAGAATTCTGGATTACCACATGCTCCTGCTGGCTGCAGTCTCCTGCTGAGCTCATCTCAGGGTGTCGAGCAGGAGTGGGGGCAGGGAAAAGACCCATCACAGTGACAGCCATGAATTAGCAGCATCTTTGGGGTCTAAACGAAGAGGAGTGGAGTTAACCCTTGGAGTTCTGCTTGGGGATGGGGTTGAGTGAGGTAGCTGGTCCTCTGAGATCCCAGATTAGGTGTCCAAGAGTGGGAAGTGTGCTCCAACCCTCAGGTGACCACTGACCTTACCCTTCCTCTGGCTAGGTGAATGCCCCTTTGCCCCGACCTGGGGCCAGCCTGCAGTTGTGCCAGAAAGCCCTAGCCCGCCAGCGCGCCCAGGACCTCAGTGAGACAGCCAGTGCCCTGCTGGCCAAGGACAAGCAGATTGCCGCCTTGCAGAGGGAGTGCAGGGAGCTGCAGGCCAGGCTCACTTTAGTGGGCAAGGTGCGAGAAGGCTCTGGTCTCTCCTTCCAGCGCAGCCCTACCTAGGGCTGTCTGGCTGTGGCGTGGGCTGTGGACCAGATGTTAATGAGATGCAAATGAAAGGGTAAGGTGGAGGATGCTGGGGAGTAGGTTCCCCTGGCAACCGCCCAGGGGGGAGGGAGAAGGGAAAAGGAGACTAAACCGAATGGGGGCGGAGCCATGAGTCTCAGACCTGGACATTTCTGTGCTCCAGGTTTGAGACTGTGAGCCAGTTGGGGCCGGCGGGATCAGTCTGCACATACCTCACCATTGGTGTGAAGGAATGTTGACAGGCATTTAGTACAATGTGCGCCACCGTGCCGCACCAGCAGGCAGGTGCCTACTAAATGGGTAGCCGGGAATGTCTGCACTGAGACATGTGGCTGTGTACACAAGTACCCAGGGCCGGGCATGTGATGCATGAAAGTAATGCCCACCCCTCTCCGCCTCCCGTAAAGTGGAGAGTGGGCATGGCTGGGGAAGGGGCAGGCAAAAGTGAGGTCTAAGTCCTCTCCTGGTTGCTCCACCCCAGGAGGGTCCCCAGTGGCTTCACGTGCGGGACTTCGACCGGCTGCTGCGTGAGTCCCAGCGGGAGGTGCTGCGGCTGCAGAGACAAATCGCCCTGCGCAACCAGCAGGAGCCGCCCCCACCGGCCCGGCCCCCAGGCTCCACGGCCAGAGCAGGGGCTCCGGCCCCGGGAGCCCCGGGAGAGGTGAGCGCAGGGCCAGGTGTGTGTGCGTCTACGCGCAAGAGGGGTGAGGGTCGACCCGGAGCGGGATCTCCCCCCGGCCCTGCGCTCACAGCCAGACCTTGTGGTGACGCGTGCACTCCCAGGGATCCGGGAGCCCTTAGAACCGGGATCCGGGGGCCTCCGGTGCTCCTACCTGCACCGCGCGCGCTGCCCGCCCTGGGGATTCTGGGGTTCCACCCTCCGCGAGCCCGAGCCCTAGCCCGGCCGCCCCTGCCGCGCCGCCAGTGGTACCGCCCGGCCGCAAATCCCTGGTTGCCCTGGCAGCCGCCCGGGGCCCAGCCCGCGCCGCCTCCTCCCGCCGCCGCCTCCCGCCGCCTCCCGCCGCCGCCGCCGCCGCCGTAGAGCGGGGACGCCCCCTTCAGCACCCGCCTGGCCCGCCAGGCCTGGCCTGGCTACCCGGGGGGGTGGCGGTGAGAGTCCCACCGGGCTCCAGGTACGGGCGATCTTCATTGAGCGCAGGGCTTAAACCATCCCTGAAGGCCAGGGACCCACTCAGGAACCCCTATAATGTAGGGATCTCCACCATCCTAGGTGGGCAGCGGTTAGACCCACCTCCTTCTGGGAAGACAGGTGAGAGGGCGGCCCTGGTAGTGAGGAAAACCTCCAGATGGGACACGGCTTGCTCAGATTGTGCCCCTCTGGCTGGGCCCCTGGAGGAGGATGCTTCTCCCATCAAGATCTTTCCTTCCCCAAAGTTTGCAGAGATGAATTGGGAGTTGCAATAGGGTGGGCTTTGGGGGTGGGGTGGGATGGGATAGATACTGGGAGGTTTGGCAAGATTGCACTACTCTAGGCCAAGCTCAGGTTTGAATGATCTAGACCCCCCCCCCCCCCCCCCCAGCTCTGGGAACATCACATTCCCAAGGGCCCAAACAGCCTCCTAAATCTCTGCCAATGGCTGAAGGACACTGGGGACAGTTATTGAGTGCAGAGCAGGGCAGCTGCTGGAAAGCTAAAAAGGGAATGCTTTGGCCTGGTTAAAAGGACCCATCTCCCAGGGCACACGTGGCAGGCTAGATTTCAAAGCACTTATGGCTGGGGGGGGGGGGGGGCAGGGATGTGATCTCTGTATTTACACATCAGCTGGAGATGTTGGGAGGGTGTGCCTACACAACACCCCTCTTCTTCCTAGGCCCCCTCCCCCCAAAAATCTTACTGTTGACCACCCATGAGGTGGGAACATCCCAGGGGACAAGGCTAAGGGCAAGCTGCCCGGGGCCCCTGCGCTCAGGTACCAGCCACTTGCCTCTGGACATTTCCAGGCCACGCTCCAGGAGGATGTGGACAGTCCACCTGGGATCCTAGAGGAGCCAGAGAAACAGCAGAAGGTGCAGCAGCTTGTAAGTCCCAGGTGCAGGGCTGGAGGTGACCTGCCATGGGCACCTCTGCTTTCCTTCCCCCATGAGAAGTACTTGTTCTGACCCCACAGGAGTCTGAGCTGAGCAAGAAGCGGAAGAAATGTGAGAGCCTGGAGCAGGAAGCCCGGAAAAAGCAGAGGCGATGTGAAGAGTTGGTGAGCTCTTGAGGATGCCCAGGGATCAGCTCCCCCTTCCCTGAGGCCTTCCAAGTGGTGGGCTCCTGGTGGCCTCTGGAACCCCTTTTCCTTGCGGTTCCATGGTGCTTTCCTTTCCTGGGTGAGGCAGGTTTCCAACAGGGAGGAAGGCCATGTCTTGACTGGCTCTCCATGTAAGCAGAAGAGGAATATATGGGTGCTGGGCCCCTCCCCAGAGCTTCTGTGCCCCCCAGGAACTGCAGCTAAGAGAAGCCCAGAATGAGAATGCACGCCTCGTGGAGGAGAACTCCCGGCTCAGTGGGAGAGCCACACAGAAGGAGCAGGTATGGCTCTGTCCTGCTGCTGGAGGAGAACCTGCTCCTGGGCAAGGGCCTACTTTTTGGGGTGGAATTTGAAGGGTGCTGTTGCCCCTCCAAGAAGGACAATCTGGCACCCTGCCCATGGCCCTTTACCAGGTGGAGTGGGAGAATGCAGAGCTGAGAGGCCGGCTTCTAGGGTTGACGCAGGAGAGGGACTCAGCCCTTCGGAAGAGCCAGGGCCTGCAGAGCAAGCTGGAGAGCCTGGAGCAGGTGCTGAAGGTAAGGAGACTGTGAAGGTGGCGGGGAAAGTATTGAGCTCTGGCACCAAGGGAAAGTGGGACAGTAGGCTATGCCCTAATGTAGGGCACTGGAGTCTGAGGTTCAGTCTTGGCCCTGCCAACCTTCGGTGTTCAGCTTCAATGTTCTTTTTAATAGAGGACATCTGGAACAGATGACAGTTGAAACTCTTTCATCTTAACTCTTCTATGGAGATGGTGAAGTGGGATGGAGGGGTGGGGTATCTGGCTTTGACCCAGATCCGGTCTTCTATTTCAGCATATGCGGGAAGTGGCCCAGCGGCGGCAGCAGCTGGAGGTGGAGCATGAGCAGGCCCGGCTCAGCCTGCGGGAGAAGCAGGAGGAG
This sequence comes from Dipodomys spectabilis, assembly GCF_019054845.1. Taxonomy (NCBI): domain Eukaryota; kingdom Metazoa; phylum Chordata; class Mammalia; order Rodentia; family Heteromyidae; genus Dipodomys; species Dipodomys spectabilis. Next base: position 11,200,773 of record NW_024870681.1, read on the forward strand.
GTCAGGAGGCTGCAGCAGGTGGGTGCAGGTGTGAGGGAAGGTAGTAGGCTGCTGGACCCCAGATTTGCTATGCACCTATCTAGCAAACATGTCAGGAAAAGAGAATAGCTGTGTAGATGCTCTATGGCAAGGAAAACCAGTGCGGTTAGAACAGAGAACGAGATGGTCAGGGTGGCAGGGTCAGGTCATGAAGGCCATGAGAAAATTGGGTGTTCTGCCTCATGAGCAGTTATACAAGTGACAATGTCGATGGAAACAAGTGGAGAGCTTTGAACTATAGTTTAGAGGCAGAATTGCAGACTTGACAAGACTCACTATGGGATTGCAGTTCAATCCCTACTTGGTAGCCCCTCTGCGATGAGGTGGAGGAGGGAGGGAGGGGATTTTCACCCCCTAGGTGAAGGAGGAATCTTGAGTTCTGAGTTTAGTCTTGGCACATGTGGGTTGTATGCTAAACACCTGAGAGGAGATGTCCACAGGCTGTTGGGTACCAGAGCTTGCAGCTATGGGGAAATTGGCCTTGGAGATGCTTGGAATCATCCAGGTGTTCAGCTGGGTGCCTAGGATAGAGCAGAGTATGAACTGATCCAGCACTATATTCAAGGATACCCTGACATTCCAATGGGTAGAAGATGAGGCAGAGGGAAAGAGGCTGAGAAGGAGCATGGGTAGATAGGAGGGCAGCCAGGAGAGTGGATGACTTCTTCTTCTTCTTCTTCTTCCTCTTCCTCTTCCTCTTCCTCTTCCTCTTCCTCTTCTTCTTCTTCTTCTTCTTCTTCTTCTTCTTCTTCTTCTTCTTCTTCTTCTTCTTCTTCTTCTTCTTCTTCTTCTTCTTCTTCTTCTTCCTCCTCCTCCTCCTCCTCCTCCTCCTCCTCCTCCTCCTCCTCCTCTCCTTTTCCTCCTCCTCCTCCTCTCCCTCCTCCTCCTCCTTCTCCTCCTTCTTCTAATTCTAATTCTTCTTCTTTCTCCTCCTCTCCCCCTCCTCCCCCCCGTCCTCCCCCTGTCCTCCCCCCTCTCCTCCCCCTCCTCCCCCTCTTCTTCCTCCTCCTCCTCCTCCTCTTCCTCCTCCTCCTCCTCCTCCTCCTTCTTCTTCTTCTGTTGTGGGGCTTAAACTCTGGGCCTGGGCATTCTCCCTCAGCTCTTCAGCTCAAAGTTAGCACTCTACCACTTGAGCCACAGCACCATTTCCAGTTTTCTGGTAGTTTATTGGAGATAAGAGTCTCAACGACTTTCCTACCGGGGCTGGCTTTGAACCGTGATCCTCAGATCTCAGCTTCCTGAGTAGCTAGGATTACAGGCATGAGCCACCGGTGCCCAGTCCCCATCTCTTCTTAACTTCTCTGCCTCTAGTCTAAGGGATGGTTCAGGGTGAGAATTCAGGAGGGAGAATTCCCCTAGTCCCCCTCCCCCCCCAGACTCCCTTCTCCATTTTTTCCCCTACCCTTCTCTCTCTCTCTCTCTTTTTTTGGGGGGGGAGTCCGGTCGTGGGGCCTGAACTCTAGGCCTGGGCGCTGTCCCTCAGCTCTTCAGCTCAAGGCTAGCGCTCTACCCCTTGAGCCACAGCGCCACTTCTGGCTTTCTTTCTTTTTGCTTATGTGGTGCTGAGGAATCGAACCCAGGGCCTCAGGCGTGCAAGGCAAGCGCTCTACCACTGAGCCACCTTCCCAGCCCCTACCCTTTTCTTTTTTTCCCCTCTTCCCTCCCTTTGTTCTTCCTACTATCCCTTCCTTCCTTCCGCTTCCCTCTCCTCACTCCATTCCCCACCCTTCCCTTCCAGCATCTTGTTTCTTTCTATCCATAGGCACAGGCAGAAGCCAAGAGGGAACATGAAGGGGCAGTGCAACTGCTGGAGGTAGGTCCCTGGAGGTGGCCACCAGTTTCAATACTCGGCAGGAAGGCGAGGGACTTCAGACAGAACCATAATGGACTGGGGCTGTGTAGAAGTGCATGTGGAGGGGGCAGTATAGTAGAGTTGTTGGCCCCAGGGTCCGGGGTGAGGGGAATCTCCTCATCATTGGCCTGCTTTTCAGGAAAGGGGTAGGGGCTTCTGAGGGTGCTCTCATAGTCTCCCATTGCCACCCACCCAGAGGCTGCCTTCACCCTAACACATTCTTTCATGTAGGAGCTGCTCAGCCAGCCCAGGGTGTCCACTTAGAGTCTCCCTCTTTTTCCCTCTCCCCACCTCTGGGGCATTGACCTACAGGACTAAAGGTCTAACTTCTCCTCTGTGCTTTCCTTCCTGCCGCAGTCTACCTTGGATTCGATGCAGGTATAATCACCTTACCCTGCCTCCCTCCCCTCACCCCTGTCCCCTCCACTCTGAGAGGTCCCTTTGGTTCAGGGCCCAAGGCCATCCCAATTCCTATGTCCCACAGAAGGGTGTCAATGATCACAGCCCTGAAACTCCCATAGATGGGTAGGTTCCCACAGGATGCATGCTCTCACAGCTGCTTGCTGACCCTGGAAAACATGGGGCCTTTCCCTCTATAGTCTCTGGGACTACCTAAAAAGTGTCCCAAAGCAGGAGTGCTACTGGCCCAAGGCTGGCTGGCAGACTGGATGAATGCAATCTGAAGTTCAATATGGGGTTGTGTGGAGATGGCTTGCTACTGGGCAGCTTTGCCAGTGGTTCATGGTAGGTCTTGTCCCAGGCCAGGGTTCGAGAGCTTGAGGGACAGTGCCGTAGCCAAACTGAGCGATTCAGCCTCCTGGCACAAGAGCTCCAGGCCTTCCGTCTTCATCCAGGCCCCCTGGATCTACTCACTTCTGCCCTGGGCTGCAGTGCCCTTGGGGACCACCCACCACCCTCCTGCTGCTGCTCTACCCCCCAGCCTTGCCGGGGGTCCGGCCCCAAAGGTAATGTGGACCCTAATAACAGTGGACTGAAATTCCAGGCCTGGGGTTTTGAAAATAGGGATCCAATCCAACAAGGCCCCAGAAACTCATGCTAAGACACATAGGGAGTTAAAGCCATACCTAGCTAGAACCAGATGGATGGGAAAGACAAATCTCGTGGGAGTGGCAGTCCCAGAATCTGGCCACAGCCACTCAGGCCACCGTCCTTCTCCCTCTAACTCGTAATCATAGCTAGGAGTTGGACACCGGGAATCAGTAGCAGCCCATAAGGCTTTAGGACGAGTTAGGACTTGGGGTCTGGCAGGTTTGCTGGTCCCAGCTCTACCCATCTAAGAGCCAATGTGAATTTGATCATGTTGCTTCACCAATGTGGACCTTAGTTTCCTAAGCCACAACCAAGAATAATTCAGTGCATTTCATCAAGCTGTTCTGAGAACCATGTTAAAGACATATAAATTGTAAGGAATCCCACTAACGAGGGTCTGATGCCCATATCCAGGAGGCTCTGTCCTTATCTTCCTGGTCCCTCTTCAGGCCACAGATCCCAAGCCCATGTGCCATCTTCTCTTTAGACCTTGACCTTCCGCCGGGCTCCCTGGGGCGCTGCACTCCAAAGTCTTCCGAGCCTGCCCCTGCCACCCTTACTGGAGTCCCTCGAAGGACAGCTAAGAAGGCTGAGTCTCTCTCTAACTCCTCTCACTCTGAATCCATCCATAACAGTCCCAAGTCATGCCCTACACCAGAGGTCAGTGCTGGGGGACTGGTGTTGGCTTGGGAAAAAGGGAGAGGTTAGCCTGACCTCTCCTGGGGTCCCCAAGAGTTGGGGTTATCACTGATCCCAAGCTGGGAGGAAGAAGGCCTATGGACTCCTCTCGTGCTTCCAGGATTCTCCTAATGAGACTTTATAAGAGCATCTGTAGTAGAAGCCGTTGGTTGTATAAAAAAAAGATCACAATGGGGCTGGGAAGGTGGCTCAGTGGTAGAGCGCTTGCCTTGCATGCAAGAGGCCCTGGGTTCGATTCCTCAGCACCACATAAGAAAAAAGCTGGAAGTGGCGCTGTGGCTCAAGTGGTAGAGCGCTAGCCTTGAGCTGAAGAGCTGAGGGACAGCGCCCAAGCCCAGAGTTCAGGCCCCACGACCCGACCAAAAAAAAAAAAAAAAAAAAAAAATCACAGATTCTCTGGGTTTCAAATCCTAGCCTTTTCTTAAGTCACACACCTATCATTTCTGGGCTTCAGTTTTCTTTCTTTCTTTCTTCCATCCTTCCTTCCTTCCCCCCTCTCGTTCTTTCTTTTTTATTTATTTTATTTTACTGTGAAAATACTGTACAGAGGGGTTGCAATTACATGGGCAAGATAATGAGTACATTTCTTTTTTTTTTTTTTTTTGGGTGCTGAGGAATCAAACCTAGGGCCTCATGCATGCAAGGCAAGCACTCTACCCCACCTTCCCAGCCCCTAATGAGTACATTTCTTATCAAGCATTGTAGCCTCCTCCTTCCTTCCTGTCTTTCTTTTGTCTTTCTTTCTTTCAACTTCCTTCCTTCTTTCCCCCCTCTCTCTCTGACTCACTCCTTCCTTCCTTCCTTCCTTCCTTCCTTCCTTCCTTCCTTCCTTCCTTCCTTCCTTCCTTCCTTCCTTCCTTCCTTCCTTCCTTCCTTCCTTCTTTCTTTCTCTTTCTTTCTGCTGGTCCTGGAGCTTGAACTCAGGGCCTGGGCACTGTCCTTGAGCCTCTCTGTGCTCAACACTAGCGCTCTACCACTTGAGCCACAGTACCACTTCTAGCTTTTTCTGTTTATGTGGTGCTGAGGAACCAAACCCAGGGCTTCATGCATGCTAGGCAAGCACTCTACCACTAAGCCACCTTCCCAGCCCCTGGGCTTCAGTTTTCTTACCTGGCTATTGGGAATAATAAAACCTGCCTATTAAGGTTGTGAGGATAGCATTAAAATGTACATGCCTGTCTCAGTAGATGCTCTTACACATAGCAGCTGTTGTTATCCCTAAGTTCTTGAGCATCTCTCACAACATGTAATTTCGTTCCTCTTTCTAGCTAGGAATCACAGGGTTTCAAAAAGTAGTGGAACCCAGACTTAGCCTCTGCTGCCCCCTTGTGGGATAGACAGATGGTGCCACTTTATTTTAATTTTGTCCATCCCGGGGCTTGAACTCAGGGCCTGGGCACTGTTTCTGAGCTTTTTTTTTTTTTTTTTGCTAAAAGCTAGTGCTGTACTACTTTGAGCCACAACTCTATTTCCAGTCTTCTGGTGGTTAATTAGAGATAAGAATTTCATGGACTTTCTTGCCTGGGCTGGCTTCCAACTACAATGCTCAGATCTCCAGCCTCCTGAGTAGTTAGGATTACAGGTGTGAGCCCCAGCACCTGGCTGCTGGTGGTACCATGTTGAATGTCATCCTGGAGGGACTATCCACCGGGAGATCCTTTTTCCCAGGGGATAGGAAGTTCTTACTTCCAGGACTGAACCACAGAGTCACTGTGGCCATGCGGGAGGCAGACTCTTCTCCAGCCCTTTCTGTTTCTTCGCTTCCATCTCTTTATAACCAGATGTTTTGTGGAGTTTTTAGCCTAAGAGACAAACTGACATTAATATTGGCTCCCTGTACCAGCAGGACCTGGTCTTTCAGGTGGGGGCAATGACTTTTATTTACTGAGCTGGAGAGGAGGACAAGACTACCCAGAACCCCTGGCCAGGGTATGTGGGTGGTAGTAGCATCTGCTGGGATCAGATGCTGGCTTAGAAAACCAGGGCCTCATGGGCTGGGAAGGTGGCTCAGTGGTAGAGCGCTTGCCTTGCATGCCAGAGGCCCTGGGTTCGATTCCTCAGTACCACATAAGCAAAAAGAAAAAAGCCAGAAGTGGCGCTGTGACTCAAGTGGTAGAGCGCTAGCCTTGAGCTGAAGAGCTGAGGGACAGCGCCCAGGCCCAGAGTTCAGGCCCCACAACCGGACCCCCCCCCCCAAAAAAAAAAAAAAAAAAGAAAGAGTGTGCTCATTTTCCTTTCTCAAAGCCATGGGTCCTCTTCTGGCTTATCCAAGGCCCTGGAGAGGAACTTTCTGTCTGTTCTAGGTGGATACAGCCAGTGAGGTGGAGGAGCTGGAGGTAGATAGTGTCTCCCTGGTTCCAGCAGCACCCGAGGGCAACCCGGGAGGATCCAGGATCCAGGTGTTCTTAGCACGCTATAGGTGGGTCCCTCACCTTTTCTCCCTCTCCCAGCATTGGGGATGTATGGGAGGAGGGGAGACCTCTGGAGGTATCAGGGGTTGCTACCAGAATTCTAGGCGGACATATTCTCATAACCTAGTTGAGCCAAGGTGAATGCACTACTTGGCCAACTTGGAAACCAAGTCTTCATAAAGGCTTGGTGAAGGGAGAGGAAAGAAGGGGAAAGAAATACAATATAGGTTGCTGTCCTTCTCCTCTGTACTCCCCCAACAGCTATAACCCCTTTGAGGGCCCCAATGAGAATCCCGAGGCAGAGCTTCCATTGACAGCTGGCGAATACATCTACGTCTATGGCAACATGGACGAAGATGGCTTTTTTGAAGGTAAGACGCAGTTAGGGATCATTCTGTCTAACCCTCTGACTTTGTACATAATTTTTTTTTTTTTTTTTGGGTCCAGTCGTGGGGCCTGAACTCTGGGCCTTGGCACTGTCCCTCAGTTCTTCAGCTCAAGGCTAGAGCTTGAGCCACAGCGCCACTTCCGGTTTTTTTCTTTTTGCTTATGTGGTGCTGAGGAATCGAACCCAGGGCCTCATGCATGCAAGGCAAGCGCTCTACCACTGAGCCACCTTCCCAGCCCCTGTACTTAATTTTTTTGTTTTAAATCCATTTACTCCTACTCAGCAGCATCCTCAGCCCACTGTAACTTTTTTTGTTTTGTTTTTGTTTTTGGTATTGCTTCTGGGGCTTGAACTCAGGGCTCTTGGCTTTTTCGCTCAAGGCTGGCACTTGACCACTTGAACTTGAGTCATAGCTCCACTTCTGTGGGTTTTTGTTGTTGTTGTTTGTTTGTTTTGGTGGTGGTTAATTGAAGATAAAGAATTCCATAGGCTTTCCTGCCCAAGTTGGCTTCAAACTGTGATCTTCAGCTCTCAACCTCCTAAGTAGCTAGGATTATAAGCATGAGCCACTGGCGCCTGACAGTTTTTTTTAATTTTTATTTTTGTGTCTGTACTGGGGCTTGAACTCAGGGTCAGCGTGTTCTTACTTTCTACCACAAAAATTCTGGACTCAGCTAAGAGGCATACTAAATCATGGAAGCCAGTGTGGAATAAGAAAGAAAGAGGCCTAGCACTAGCAGGCCAGGCTAGGGCATACCATAGTTTAGGTGGTGGATGGAGAATCACAGGGGATTTTGGCTAGATCCATTTTTTAGAGCGAGCAAGGCAGCACTGGTGACACTTGAGGTCAAGCATGTGACCTACTTTTGATGCTGTACTTCAGTCAGATCTGGAGAGGGAGGATCGGGTCTCAGAAGAAGACATAAGCAGGCATTGTGGCCCAGGTTTAGTCTGAGCTTCAGCGGGGTTCCTCGTCCAGCTTTTGTTTAGGTCCGGTCGTGGGGCCTGAACTCTGGGCCTGGGCTCTGTCCCTCAGCAATTCAGCTCAAAGCTAGGGCTCTACCACTTGAGCCACAGCCCCACTTCCGGCTTTTTTCTTTTTGCTTTTGTGGTGCTGAGGAATTGAACTCAGGGCCTCAGGCATGCAAGGCAAGTGCTCTACCACTGAGCCACCTTTCCAGCCCAAGTAACAGCTTCATTTATATCTGGTCCTTGCTGCAGTGTTCTCAGTGGCATGAGCTTTGAGGGCCTGGCTGTGGTTCAGGCTCCAGCTCTGGCTTTGTAGGCTACAGATTCATGTCTGGTGAGGCCTCCTACCTTTCATCCCATGCCCACAGTGCTATTGTTTCTATTAACTGCCTGGGATTACCCTACAAATGACCACCAACTGGGTGGCTTAAAATAGCAAGCATTTTATTCACTCACTGACCTCTTCTGGATGCCAGAAGTCAGAAACCAAGGTGTTGGCAGGGTTGCATTCCTTGTGGGGGAAGCTTGAGGAGAGATTGCATTTACTCCTTGTTTATTTCAGCTTTGGATGCCTCCAGGTGTTCCTTGGCTTGTGGCCACATCACTCTAATCTCTACATCTGTGGCCATATTGCTTCCTCTTCTCTGAATGTTTCTCTTTTCTGTTCTGTGTGTGTGTGTGTGTGTGTGTGTGTGTGTGTGTGTGTGTGTGTGTTGTTGTTGTTGTTGTTTGTGGTGGTGGTGGTCTTGGGCTTGAACTCAGGGCCTGGATACTGTCCCTGAACTTTTTTGCTCAAGACTAGTGTTCTACCACTTTGAGTCATAGCTCCACTTCCAGTTTTCTGGTGGTTAATTGGAGGTAAGAGTCCATAGACTTTCCTGCCTTGGCTGGCTTTAAATTGCTATCCTTAGATCTCAGCCTCCTGAGTAGCTGGGATTGCAGGCGTGAGCCACCAGTGCAGTGCCTGGTTCTGTATGTTTTTTTTTTGGCCAGTCCTGGAGCTTTGACTTTGAGCCTGGGCACTGTCCCTGAGCTTCTTTTGTTCAAGGTTAGCATTCTACCACTTGAGCTTTTTCTGTATATATGGTACTGAGGAATCAAACCCAGGGCTTCATGCATGCAAGGCAAGCATTCTACCACTAAACCACATTCCCAGACTGTATTGTTTTTTTATAAGGACTCTGGCCATTAGATTTAGTACCTACTCAGTTAATCTAGAATGATCTTGTCTCAAGATCCTTAGCTTACCTACATTTGTAAAGATGCTTTTTCCAAGGGATTAGGATACAGATGCACTTTGGGATAGTCACTATTCAATCCACAATGGTGCTTATTATCTAACTTACTGTTTCTTCAAGTTTTCTTATGTTATTTTTCCCCTAGTGTCAAGCTCAGAGTCAGGGTTAAGGCCATGAATTATTGTTGGGGCAATTCCCAGGTACCCTGAAGCTGAGCCCTGTGCTATTCTTCCTGCCAAGGCCCCACAGTCACCAACTTTCTGCTACCTGAAAAATTTTTCCTTCTAATGATTGGCTGTGATATGGCGTGTATCTGGCTTTCTTCTCTCTTGATATTCCTTAAACAAACAATTACAAAACAATCTCTTTGTCATGTCTTTAGGAGACCTGACACAGGTAATAAACATCATTGGTCACCTGGATTGACTCCCAGCTGTGTTCCTGGACACAAACCTGCTGTGGGGCCTGATTCTTTCTAGAACCCAGAAGTCACTCTTTTTTTTCTGATGCTTACTTCTCCCCTTACCCTGATAAAGTGGGTGGTTGCTCCTTCTCCCTTTTTTTCTTTTGCCAGTCCTGGGGTTTGAACTCAGGGCCTGAGCACTGTCCCTGAGCTTCTTTTGCTCAAGGCTAGCACTCTTATCACTTGAGCCACAGCGCTACTTCAGGCTTTTTCTGTATATATGGTACTGAGGAATGGAACCCAGGGCTTCATGCATGCTAGGCAAGCACTGTACCACTGAGCCACATTCCCTTTTTTTGAGTACCTACATTTTTTACAAAGCAAAAGGGAAGGGCCAGCCCTTACCCCTCAGTCGGCTCCATTTCCCTCTCCTTCCCTCCCTCCTTTTTATTTCCTTTTACAGTCTTCATACATACCCCCAAGTGTCTCTAGGCTGGCCTTGTATTTACAGTCCTCCTGCCTCAGCTTCTTGAGCGCTGGGATTACAGGTGTGTGCCATCATGCCCAGCTACTTGGGCATTTATTTATTTATTTGCCTTTATTTTGGTACTTGTTCGTCAGCGCTGAGAGGAAAATATCAATTTGAATCAAACGCTTATTAATCTCATGACTAGCCATGGCTAAAATGCATTGATTGGATTGTTGTTTTCTCTCTCTCTTCTTTGTCTTCCCCTTCCCTGCCCTTCCCTGTCTTCCCTCTGGTAGGGGAGCTTATGGATGGCCGAAGGGGCCTGGTCCCTTCCAATTTTGTAGAGCGTGTGTCAGATGACGACCTCCTGACCTCCCTCCCTTCGGAGCTGGCCGATTTGTCCCACAGCTCAGGCCCTGAACTCAGTTTCCTGAGCGGTGGTGGTGGTGGTGGTGGCAGCCATAGTGGGGGCCAGAGCAGTGGGGGCCATAGCCAGCCCAGACTGGAGGAGGAGGACGCAGGGGATGCGCTCAGTCTGAGCCCCCCACCCGAGGGCCTGGGTGAGCCTCCTGCTGTGCCTTACCCCCGCCGTCTGGTGGTCCTCAAGCAGCTGGCCCACAGTGTGGTACTGGCCTGGGAGCTGCCCCCTGAGCGAGTAGACCTGCAGGGCTTCCATATCTGTGTGAACGGAGAGCCACGTCAGGTCCTGGGGCCTGGGGCGCCCCCCAAGGCTGTGCTTGAAAACTTGGACCTGCGGGCTGGACCCTTCCGTGTATCTGTGCAGGCCCTGACCAGCAAGGGCAGCTCCGACCCACTGCGCTGTTGTTTGACTGTGGGTGCTCGGGCCGGGGTGGCACCTAGCCAGCTGCAGATCCATCGATTGACAGCCACATCTGCTGAGATCACCTGGGTGCCCAGCAATAGCAACTTGGCCCATGCCATCTACCTCAATGGGGAAGAGTGTCCATCTGCCCGCCCCAACACCTACTGGGCTACCTTCTGCCACCTGCGGCCTGGAACACTCTATCAGGCCCGAGTGGAGGCTCAGCTCCCACCCCGAGGATCCTGGGACCCAGGCTTGGAGAAGCCAGAGCAGCGGGCTGCCACCTTGCAGTTTACCACACTCCCAGCAGGTCTGTGTTGTGGGAGCAATGTCCATATATCAACCAGGAGGAGAGCCTGTGGGAGACAGTGTCAGGAGGGGGCTGGCCCTGTGTATGTTGCCAGGAAAATGACAGATTAGGCCACTGTCTCTGACAGGGAGCATCCTACATTACTGGGGTTTGTGTTCCACCTCCCCCAGGCCCACCTGATGCCCCCCTGGATGTGCAGATTGAACCTGGGCCCTCCCCTGGAATCTTGATCATCAGTTGGCTTCCTGTCACCATTGATGCTGCTGGCACGTCCAATGGTGTCCGGGTCACAGGTTATGCCATCTATGCTGATGGGCAGAAGGTATGGCCTGGGCAGGGTACAGGGATTGGAGTGGTCAGGATATGCTCAGAGGCCTGGCCTCCTTGGCCTGACAGAGATGTCTAACCTCTAACTTTTGGGTCCTATGTGGCAGAGTGTTTAGGAGCATAGACTTCGTTTTTGTTGTTGTTGGTTATGGGGCTTGAATTCAGGGCTTGGGTACTGTCCCTGAGCTTTTCTACTCAGGGCTAGCAGTTTACCACTTTGAGCCACAGCTCCACTTCTGGTTTTCTGGGGGTTAATTGGAGACAAGAGTCTCATGGACTTTCCTGCCTGGGCTGGCTTGGAACTGTGATCTTCAGATCTCAGCCTCCTGAGTAGCTAGGATTATAGGCGTGAGCCACCCGCACCTGGCTGAGCAACGGGCTTTGACAGCATGCACGGGATTGAAAAGCTGCTCTTCTTTGAAATCACACGGCTAAGAGAAAGGAAAGAGATAAGGCAGGGACAGGCCTTTTCAGGATGCCTGGAAAGAGGCTAGCTAATGTTGTCACTGTGTCCTCCCGTGCTGTGGTCCTCCCTGCAGATCATGGAGGTGGCCTCGCCCACAGCTGGCAGTGTGTTGGTGGAGTTGTCCCAGCTGCAGCTGCTCCAGGTGTGCCAAGAGGTGACTGTGCGCACCATGTCGCCCCATGGAGAGTCGGCCGACTCCATTCCGGCTCCTGTTGCTCCGGCCTGCCTGCCAGCAAGGCTCTCCTGCCCCTCATCACCACGGCCAAGCCCCGAGGTCAGAACACCCCTTGCTCCAGCCTCCCCAGAGCCTGGCGACCTCAGTTCTCCCCTCCAGCACCCCGCCCCCCATGGAACTCAAGAGCCTCCAGGAGGTCCCCCAGCAAGCCCTTCCAGGCATGAGCCCAGAGGACCCCAGGAGGAACCTCCAGCTTGTTCCCAGGTACCTTGTCTGGATGGGAGGAAGCAGGTGGCTGGGAGAAGGGCCAGGATTTGGGATCTTTTCCTCAGTGCCATCCATTTCAGGAAGCCTCTGTGACAGCTCTGCTGGGTTCCTCAGAGGAGAAGAGGGCCAATGAGCCGACCCTGGCCGAGGGAGGCCCTAGCACTGTGGTTCCCGACTTCCCCAGCCAGGCCGAACGGGCTTCACGAGAGACAGTCCCCACACCCTGCTCTACCCAGGGAGCCCTGGCCCAGAGGGTGCCAAGCACGGAGGTCTGCCATGGAGGAGATCCAGAGTCAGGGCTGAGACCCGGGGCTGAGGTAGGAGCTGGAGGCGTACTGTGCTATCTCACGAATTGAGGCTTCCTTTCCTAACCTTGGTCAGTCTAAGCTAGTTGCCCTTTCCACTTGTCCTCTGCTCTGGTCTGACTCACATCTTTGTCTGCTGTGTGTCTGTTTGTTACAATTTTTTTTTTCCTCCAGATTTCTCTCTCCCATTCGGCACCCTCATCTAATATACTCCCAATTCTGACCATGGATCTTTCTTCTTTGGGCTCTTTCTCCTTCTTTCTGTTGGTTATGGGGCTTGAACTCAGGGCCTGGACACTGTCTCTGAGCTCTTTTGCTCAAAACTAGCACTCTGTCCCTTTGAGCCACAACATCACTTCTGTTTTTTTTGGTGGTTAATTGGAGATAAGAGTCTCAAAGACTTTTCTGCCTAGGCTGACTTTGAACTGTGATCCTCAGATCTCAGCCTCCTGAGAAGCTAGGATTGCAGGCATAAGCTACAGGCACCAGGCTCTCCTTTTTTTTTTTTAACTTGGGCTGGGCCTGACCCTTGCTCGAGCATCCTGCCATATCTCCGCCGGTGTCACTTAGGCCTTTCTATCTTTCTTCCTTTGTCTCTCCTCTTGCAGAGTGAGGACGCGTCTGTGGAAGGACCTGGGCCTCATCTGGTGAACTCCATGGTGGATCATGGCCGCAACTCAGACCTATCAGACATCCAGGAGGAGGAGGAAGAGGAAGAAGAGGAGGAAGAGGAGCTGGGTTCTAGGACTTGTTCCTTCCAGAAGCAGATTGCTGGCAACAGTATCAGGGAGAATGGTGCCAAGGTAACGGGGTGGGGATGGGGGGCTGGCAGGTGCCAGACCTCAGGCTCCAGGGCCTTGATCCCATATCAGGAGCGGCTCCAGCCACCCACTAAGTGTGGCAACATTCTAGGTGTGTGGCTTGAGTCCTATCCAAAGCAGCAGGCATGAAGAGGCCCAGGGTGGGGCCTCTGTCCTGCTGGGAAGAAAAGTGGAGAAGAGCTCGCTTCCATACCTTTCCAGCCTGCTGGACACAGTACCCTGGCCAGGGGACACTGGTGCCATCTGAGAGCTTGTGCTGGGAGCCTCTGGGGACGGGGACAGTGGGGGAGGGGGCGGAGGCGGGAGGAGGGGAAGCTCTCCTCATATGAGAGGCATGGCTCGCTTCCCTACGCCCCTGCCCCATACAGGCTGGTGCCTGATTCTTGGTTCTGCCTGGACATGGTTATGATTTGGGGTCAGTCATTGTCCCTCTAATTCTGTCCCCTCAGAGGAAGCTGAGGGAGGGCTGTAAGGTGGCCCTGACCTTCACTTGAGGGCAAGATCACAGTCCTCTCCTCTTCCCCATGGGCTTCTCTTCCCAGCTGCTCTCTCTCCACCCCCAGCCCCAGCCTGACCCCTTTTGTGAGACCGACAGTGATGAGGAGATCTTGGAGCAGATCCTGGAGCTGCCTCTCCAGCAGTTCTGCAGTAAGAAGCTCTTTAGCATCCCCGAGGAAGAGGAAGAGGAGGAGGATGAAGAGAAGCCGGGGGCTGGGTATTCTTCCCAAGCCCCGGAACCTGTGCTGCTGGGTCTGGACCGTGACAGTGATCAACTCCAAGGACCTGGCCCGTGTCCCCTGTCTCCTGAACCCTCCAGGGCCAGGGAGCACCTGGAGGATATGTCTGGACTCGTTGGTGGAAACAGCCGGAGGAGAAGAAGTGGCTCCCCTGAGAAACCGCCAAGCCGCAAGCGACCTCCAGATCCTCGTGAACAGTGCAGCCGGCTTCTCAGCAATGGCGGGCCCCAGGCTTCTGCACGACCAGGAGCAGGCCCCGGCCCCCCACGGGAGAGGGGCAACCTCCCTGTGGTCGAGGGCACCAGGGGTGGACTAGAAGCTGGTGGGAGAGGGAGGCCCGGCCTTTCCCGGAGGTGCCCTCGTGGCCCGGCCCTAGAATCTGGCCTAGCTAGTTGCCTCTCTCCCAAGTGCTTGGAGATCAGCATCGAATATGATTCTGAGGATGAGCAGGACTTGGGCATTGGGGGTATCAGCATAACCAGCTCCTGCTACCCCACAGATGGGGAGATCTGGGGCACAGCCATTGTAGGGAGGCCCAGGGGACCTCTGAAGGTCAACTCAGGCCCCAACCCCTACCCACGCCTCCCAGCCTGGGAGAAAGGGGAACAGGAACGGAGAGGCCGCAGTACGACTGGCAGAGCCAAGGAGTCACCCTCCCGGGTCTGTGCCCATTCCCCACCCTGGGCAGCCTTGCTGCCTGCTGCCACCTGGCGGCCCTGCTTGCTGCCCACGAGCCACTCCCATTCCACGCTGCCGCCTCCATCCACAGAGCTGGGGCCGGGCCTCTGAGCTTCCTCACCTGCCTCCTCTCACCCACATTCCACTGCTTTGCTGCTTCTGCTGGATGGAACCGGATGCACAATATTCTGTTATCACTGGTTGCCACTTGCTACCTTGGGCAGGGGTGGCCCTTTCCTCTTGAGTGGTTAGTTATGTCTTCAGGACACTGACGGATGCCATGTCCAGAGTCACCATCCCTGATGCTGACCGGGAAACTATGGTCTCTCGTGCTGGGGCTGGGGCCTCCCCCTCCCGCCCTTCTTCCCTCCTTCCGTGGGACCGTCTGGCATCTCGGCGAGGGCCGCCCAGGCCCCTGGAGAAGAATGCTGTGCTCCTGTTCTGCTGTGTCGCTTAAGCTGCTGACTGGGCAGAGCCAGGGAGCGGGGGGGCCACCCCCAGGGATAGTGTGTCACTTCTGCCATCTGTTGCCCTTTCTTTGCAGGCAACAGAGACTGGGGAGCCCAGAGGACAGGACAGCTCTGGGCGGAGAGGTCCCCAGAGGAAAGGGGCCCGGATGGCCAGGCCAGTGATCACGGAGCTGGGTGAGCACGTAATGGGGGGTGGAGGTGGGGGGGGGGGGCGGGAGAAGGGGGTGGGGGGGGACAGGCCCAAGGGATCATTTCTTCCTAACCTCATGGTGGTTTGCGCTCACTAAGCCCCTGCTCTGTCCCCAACCCCCTCTATAGCCCCTCCAAGGAGCCCCCCAGAAGCGCTGGCTCACCAGGACCTACCTGTGAGGGTCTTTGTGGCTCTGTTTGACTATGACCCCGTGTCAATGTCACCCAACCCCGATGCTGGAGAAGAGGAACTCCCTTTCCGGGAGGGTCAGATCCTGAAGGTGACAGACTCACCCCCCCTGGGCTCAGAGCCCCAGACTCTGGCCAGCATCCTGCCTTCTCCCTCCTGCCTCCAGTAGAGGCATCATAGAATCGGAGCGAGTGGGTAGAGAATACAGATTCAAGAGCCAGATGATGGGGTGAGGACCCTGTCTCTGCCAGGTCTAGCTGTGTGGTTCTGCGCAGATTACTGCATCCCTCTGGGGATATGAGGGAGCGTCTGCCTCACAGGCTTGCTTGAGGAGTAAATGATTCAACAAACACACAGCACCTAACCTGCCTGGCACATCTAGTGGGCACATTGTAGTGCTGTGATTATTACCATTTGTATTGTTTCTCTGAGTACTGATGGAAAGCTTTTGCCTCCATCTCTGAGATTAGGGACCCAGTTGGGGCTGAACTGAGGAAGAGTCCACCTAGGTAGTGATGATGGTGATTTACAAAGGGTTGTTTTCTCATGTACCCCTGATCTAAGTCTTTGTTGTGTCTCCCTTTTCTGGCCTGTGGCCTGCAGATTAAGCATCCTTGGTCCTTCAAGTGGGGTGCTACAGGCTTCAGGGCTCAGGGGGGTGCAGTGAGTGAACGGGCCTCCTGAGATAACTGGTCTTTGCCTCCAGGTATTTGGGGACAAAGATGCTGATGGCTTCTACCGGGGGGAAGGTGGAGGCCGGACAGGCTACATTCCCTGCAACATGGTGGCTGAGGTGGCTGTGGACAGTCTGGTGGAAAGACAACAGCTGCTCCAGCAGGGCTATTTGTCCCCGGATGTTCTCATCAAAGGCTCAGGTACGACCTGATGCTCTCCGTCTCCTACCGCCTGCCACCCCAGTTCCAACCCAGTGCCCTCATGAGTGATCTGTATGGTGGGGGTGGCTGAGCTCTCCGGTGGGGCCTGGCAAAGAGGAAAGCCAGCATGGCCACCCCCTGGGGCTCAGCACATGGAGTGGGAATTGGTCCCTCAGGAGGTTGGTGTGTTTAGAATACAGTAATACTGGCCATACACTTTTGGGTTCTGGAGGTCATCAGAACTCTTAGGGATATGAGATTTAGGCCTTTAAAAAAATGAGCCCAAGGAGCTGGGACAGTGGCTTTGTGGTAGAGTGCTTGCCTAGCATGCAACCCTGGGTTCGATTCCTCAGTACCACATAAACAGAAAAAGCTGGAAGTGGCACCGTGGCTCAAGTGGTAGAGTGCTAGCTTTGAGCAAAAGAAGCTCAGGGACAGTGCCTTGGCCCTGAGTTCAAACCTCAGGACTGGCCAAAAAAAAAAAAAAAAAAAAGAGCCCAAGAACCGTATACTGTTCTGTGAGAGCCTCCAGTCTGTCCCCTTTCCCTTACCTCCCCTGCCTCAGTTTCTCTTCCATCTACTTGCCTTCTTGGATCAGGGAACGGTCCTTTTGTATACTCCACAGCCCGCACAACCGGGCCTCCTCCCAAGCCCCGCCGTTCCAAGAAAGGTGAGTAAAGACCCTGTGTTTCTGCCTTGTCTGTGATCAATGTGTGTGCTTGGTGGCGGGATGGCATTGCGTGGCTCTTTGAGGATAATACACATGTGGAGTATTGAGATGGGGGGATTTGGAGCAATCCTTCACTCATCCTCAACCACTCCATTGAGGGGAGTGAAAGGGGAACAGTTTCCCAGGATCTCTGTTCCCCAGAGCACCTGACTATGGCCTCTGTGCAGCCTAGAGCAGTTCACTCACCCTTTCAGAGCCTTAGTTTGCTACCAAGCCAGCGAGTTGAGCTGATACTTTCTGAGCATTCCCTCCCCCCCCACCCCCCCCTGGACTCCTGCATCCTTCCTGTGAGGGCAAGCATCCTGCTTGCCCTGTGCCATCCCAGTATCCCAGCCTGGGATGAAGAGGGAAGTACAGGAGAGGGCTCAGAGGCACATTCTCTCCACAGCAGAGTCGGAAGGCCCTGCCCAGCCCTGTCAAGGTGAGAGGCCCGTCCCATGGGCTGGGGTGTCCGGGAAGCTATGTGGGAGGAGCAAACGCTTGGGTCTTTCCCCCAGGGCTCTGGGGGTGGTGGTGAATAGAGGGTCATAGGCCTCCAGTGTAGAGAACAGCATGGAGCGAGGAGTCTTGAGACCATTCTGACCCTTCTCCCCTCCCTCTGCAGCAGCCCCCAAGCTGATTCCATCTGCCTGCCTAAAAGCTCCTCGGCCTATGGTGGCAGCATTTGACTACAACCCCCGGGAGAGCTCCCCCAACATGGACGTGGAGGTGAGGACTCTCAGATAGCGCCTAGTGACGGAATGACTGACAGTGGCAGGGCCTGATGCCTGCCTCTCGCCCTCTTTCAGGCAGAACTGCCCTTCAGGGCAGGGGATGTCATTACTGTGTTCGGGAACATGGATGATGATGGCTTCTTCTATGTGAGGGCATGGCACGAGGTTTGGGGGTACAGTAAGGGGAGACTGAGGCGGGGGATGGGCAAGGGTTCTGACGGCAGGTTGGAAGAATGGACTTGCTACTTCCCTCCATGGTGATACTGGCCCTGGGCTGTGTTCCTCAGGGGTGTCAGGGTCAAGGGGACAGGCTGGGGCCTCTATCTTGTTCTCAGGCTCATCAGCATCTCCTCTCTAGGGAGAACTGAATGGACAAAGAGGCCTGGTTCCATCTAACTTCCTGGAAGGTCCTGGGCCTGAGGCAGGAAGACCAGACCGGGACCCTGGGACATCACAGGCTGAGAGTCAGGTCAGTGAAGAGCTTGACTCCCAAGTCTGTGGTAGTCTCTATCCTGCTGGTGGGGGTGGGGGGTGGGGGGTGGGTGGGAAGGACAGTATGGGGGGAGGGATGAGGCTGAATGTAGACTACAGTTCAGCACTCTGGGCTGAACTGATGAGTTTATAGCAGATGTGACCCCTCTGGGGCATCCCCCACCCAGTATATGGCCTTTTCTGTGGAGGAATGATACCTGTGACCTCCAGGTCATCTGTTAACACCCCAAGGGCTCATAGGAGAGGGGGCCTTATAGCAAAGAGCTCCCACTTCTTACCTCCAAGTTTGACATAGCCTTGGTTTCAGGGTTTCCCACCCTGCTAGGATGAACCTGTTGGGCTTCCCTGCCTCCCAGGGATTTTTTCCCCCCTCTTAAAGATGATGTTTGGGCTGGGAATGTAGGTTAGTGGTACAGTGCTTGCCTAGCATGCATGAAGCCCTGGGTTCCATTCCTCAGTACCACATAAACGGAAAAAGCTGGAAGTGGCTCTGTGGCTTCTAGAGGTAGACCACTAGCCTTGAGCAAAAGAAGCTCAGGGACAGTGCCCAGGCCCTGAGTTCAAGCCCCAGGACTAGCACAAAAAAAAAAAAAAGAAAAGAAAGAAAAAAGAAAATAAGATGATGTCTTGCTTGAACTCTTCTCCCATGAAAGCCTGCCAATTATTAAGATTACAGGCATGTGCCACACACCCAGCTTCCCAGCAAGGCCCGGCTTCCTAAATGCTCATTCTTAGACTCACCTTGGGGTAGATGGGGTACAATTAGGTCTTTTGCCTCAGAGGGCGGGGAAAGGTAAGGAAGCTGAGCCCAACCAGAAAACCCAGGGCATCCATGTGGAGTAGCTCCAAGTTCAAAGGCTAGGCCAAATGGGAACCATTCCTGGGCTATCTGGTGACTGGATGGAAAGCCTGTGGGATCTGTCCATAACCCATTGCCTCTCTTTGTTCCCGGTTCTCAGAGAACGAGGAGGAGAAGAGTCCAGTGTTAGATGGAGATAGATATATGTAGAGAGAGAAACATGTAAGTGGGGGACTTGACCCCCTCTGTCCCATGTGACCCACCCCCTACTCCCTGTTAAACTGTAATCACGCTGCAGCTTTTTGTCTTAAATGGAGCTGACCTGGCTTTTCCATTTGCCATTTTCTTCCAGGGAGTGGGTGAGGGAGATTTCACCATGAGTGGGGTTTGAGTGGGATTTCTCCCCCTCCCTTCCTGTTCCCCATCTCGTCTTTCCCCTGGGCAATGCCAGCTGTCCTAGTAGTACATGCCATCTTGGCACATGATGCCTCACGTTAGCTAACCCTTCATGTGCTATCACATATGCAGTTTATAGAACATTCCATGACACCCATGTATGGACTCTTCAGAGGTATTATGATACCATATGACTATATGGTACTATAATATTGCAATTATTACCAGTGACAAAGGCGGCAATGCAATGTCACTGATAATAATAGCTTTCCCATCTTCAGCCTGCGTCTGGTGACCTGTTGTTTGACCACACACGTGTGTTTACTTCCATCTCTTAAATTGCTTTGCTTAAAGGGAAAGGAAGAACTTGTATAGTTAAAAAAAATGCAGAGATAAGATCTCTCCATGTTTTATTTCTCTAGCAATGTCCCTACTTCCCTTTCCTGGGAAAGGCCTGGGACTTCCTAGTAGCCATTAGTAAGTAGAGGCTTTGACATACAAGTCTGAGGGAACTCTGTCCAGGCTCAGTCCCCTCCTTCAGGGCTAGGGCGGGTGGTGTGCATCTAGTTCCTTTGCCTCTAGCCGATACTTCTGTTGTTGCTGGTTGAGAACTTGCTAGGCTGAGGAGCAATGGCACCTTGAGAGAAAGAGGAAGGAGGGAAGGGCATGCAGCCTGGCAGGAGCTGACAGAGTTATGCCAGGTCCAGCAGGGTCAGGTAGGGATGTGGGAATACAGGGGTTTGGGGATGGCTTTCTGGTGGATCTCCTGTTTGCCCAACTCTGTAACCTTAGGCCACCAAAAAGCACAATCAGAGATGGTATCCCATGGCGGAGCTGCTAATGGAGCCAGGAGGAGATTCAGTTAGAGGGAAAACACTAAAGGCAGGGGCAGCATCTAGATAGAATCTGTGGTGGGGGCCAAATAATACCCCTGTTCCATAGTCCTCTCTGGGCCTGGCCTCCTTCTAGTCTTCTCTGGCCATTTAAGGGAGCGTTCCAGTCTCTCTTCTCTCCTCATGGAGTGGACTCTAGCTTCACACCAGGAAGACCCCTGGGACACGGCACCAGCTGCCCCTAAGAGCCCTGGTTCTTACCTCCCTTGGGTGGGATCTGACACAGGAAGTTGCGGACATGCACAGAAGGGTCAGGTTCTGAGAGCTTGAGCTCTGTCAGCTCAGCACCCTGTGGTAAGATTAACAAAGCAGAACTGAGACTCTGGGTCCCATGGTCCTCTTCATACAGTGTCCCTTCAGCATCATTCCACATTCACCTCTGTGCCCTGTGTGTCTGGGGCAGCTACAGGGTGATGAGATCCTGGCTCTCAGCTGTATGTCTGTGACATGAGAGGCTCAGACTCCTGAGTCTGCATGGAAGGAGTCAGGCAGGGAGAGAGTCAGCCCTGACCTTACCCTTCTCTTACCTTCCAGGACTGGGACAGCACAACACAAGGGCCCCCAGTGCCCTCCGGATGGCACTGTAGCCCCAGCCCTGGGAGTCTCCCCAAGACTGACCTGGGGGAACCACAGGGAACAGCTGAGAAGCTGCGGGGTCTCCTCTCTAAGGGGAAGCAGCTCCTGAGGAAATTGAGCTCTGGGAAGGAGTGAAGCCGTGGCCCATCCTGCAGGCGGACGTGGCTTCCAGCTCATCATCTGGGCTGGTCAGGGAGGCCCAACAGGCCCAGAGTCTTGTTTTCTGAGTGAACTCTGTGGGGCCTGGTGAAGGTGGGAACTACATGGGTTCTTAAGGATGAATCTGAGCTGGGTGCTGGTGGCTCTCACCTGTAATCTTCCTTAGGAATATGAGATCTGAGGATCAAGATTCAAAGCCAGCCCAGACAGGAAGGTCCATGAGACTTGTACCTCCACTTAACCACTCAAAAAACAACAAGTGGAGATATGGCTCAAATTGTAGGGTACTAGCTTTGAGCAAAAAAGTTAAGGGACAGTGCCCAGATTCTGTTCAAGCCCCAGTACTGGTATGTGGGCGCGCGCGCGCGCGCGCGCACACACACACACACACACACACACACACACACACACACACACGATGAATTCTTTAGAAAGGCCCCTTCTCTTCCAAGAGGGAAAACTACCCCACCGTGAGTAAATAACTTGGCCAAGGGCATAGAGCACCATCAGACAGGGACTGGACCCAAGACTCTTGGCTTCCAGTCTATCCACCTAGCTTAGCTCTACTTTCCTACCATGCTATACCGGTCCCTTCTTTGGCTCTCCTTACTCCCAGGACAGGACCCTAGGCGGAGACAGGGGCTCTGGCTCCCTCTGATGGCTCTGGCTGTCCTGACCATGTCTTCCCTCTCCTGAAGGAAAGTTTGCACTGGAGTCTCCCGACAGGCAGCGGGCGGAGCCGTGTGTATATATGTACATACTCAGTGCCTCAGTCTAGCTCCTCCATCTCGCTTTCACTGCACAGGCCTGGGGAAGGAGAAGGGCCATGCCAAAGTGGGCCTGACCCCGCCCCACAGCACTCCACCCCTCCCTGCTTGGACCTCCTGGCCCCGTGTCATTCTATCTTACAAAACCCAAGGGGGCAAGGAGGCAGAACGCAGGAGTTGAGTTTGCCTTATTTTGCTCATTGGATTCAACTTCTTTTGCATCATTTTCTTCTGGCCCTTGTCTGGAGTCGAAGGATCTAGGAAAAGGACAGATAAATACAGCTATTTTCATACATTACCTGTTCAGAGTGGGTGGGGGGGTTCCCTCCCCTTTACCCTAACCACCCCATCCCTCACCCTCTGTCTGGGTGAATGTCTTTGCATGTTTTCCTTTGCTGTGGTGGGAGATGTTTGACCGAACCCTACCCCCTGACCCTGATCTCCAGGGATGTGGGATGGTGAGGGCATTTGTTTAAAAAAAAAAAAAAGACATTTTATTATAATAAAGTCTATTTTCACAAAACCTATGCTGGACTCTACCTGGGCAAGGGAGGGGTAAGTCATGCTGGTCTTTGAATTCAGACTTTAGTACCAGAATTTACTCAAAAGGGTGACAGAAGCAAAATCGAATCTACATCAAGCAGCTCTTTCCTAAGAAGATGGTTGGTCGTTGTCCTGAGCTTCTGGGACAGGTGTTTAGAGATGGAGCAGCCTGGTGGAGGAGAGAAAGCTGGGGAAGGAGGTAGAGGAACTATGAGGAGAGAAGGCATCTGTCAAAATGCTGGATTGATTAGCTACACAATCTTTCTTCCCTCTTACCAAATCTGTGGAAATAAGAGAGAGGAGAAAAGTAACATGTGAGCCAACATACCAAAGTTCCATATGAAACCAAGAAAGGACCTCCGAGCTGGGAATGTGGCTTAGTGGTAGAGTGCTTGCCTAGCATGCATGAAACCTTGGGTTCAATTTTTCAGTACCACATAAACAGAAAAGGCCAGAAGTGGTACAATGGCTCAAGTGGTAGAGCACTAGCTTTGAGCAAAAGAAGCTCAGGGACAAGTGTGTAGAACCTGAGTTCAAGCCCTAGGACTGGGGGGTGGGGGAGGGAAGGGTCCTCTGAGCAGACTACACAGCAGAATTCTGGGAGAGAGAAAACAGGATCATGTTGAGAAACCCAAGAATAGGGTGGGTGAGTTGGGGCTAGGGGCCAGGAGGGGGGCTAGAAGGGAGGGAAGCGGTGGAGAGGAAGAGCTCTGTAAGCAACTCCATTCCTAGAGATGATACAAACAGGGCAGAAGAGACCCAGGAACTATGGCAATGTGGTTAGTTGGAATTCTTAATGGGGAGCCATTAAGGAGAGTTATCATGGCGGTTCTCTTCTCCCCATGGGTAAAGAGGCACAAGTGAAATAGGGGTGTTATTTTGGACTAGAGGTCAAGTGGTACTTCAGTCACCTGGAAACACCTAGATGAGACCAAGTATCACTGTCCTGAGGAAGAGCAACCAAACTGTGGCGTATTGTGTCCTCCTCCTTGTCTCAACCAAACCCTCCCAACCAAGATGGCACTTCCCACCCAGCTGTCTGGCAGGGGACTCAACAAACTCTGGGGAACATTGACTACTGAGAAAGGAAACAAATGGGGATGGAGACACATAGCATTATGGGAAAGGTTTAGCAGACTACATTTATTATTGTAGGAGAGGGAAAGGGATAAATGCATATGAAATAAGAATAGTTATGAAAGGATCTTAATAGAGACTTGGAAAAATTTAAATGTTTATATATGCACACATACATGTATATACACACATGTATATACCTTCACATTTATACATGCACACATATATATTTATACTCATGTGCATATGTGTGTGTGTGTGTGTGTGTGTGTTCAGTACTTTTCGAATCCCTAAGTTTACCATCTGAAGCAAAGTAAAAGAAAGGAAGAGTATTGCTTTTTTTTTTTTTTTTTGGGGTCCGGTCATGGGGCCTGAACTCTGGGCCTGGGCGCTGTCCCTCAGCTCTTCAGCTCAAGGCTAGCGCTCTACCACTTGAGCCACAGTGTCACTTCTGGCTTTTTTTCTTATGTGGTGCTGAGGAATCGAACCCAGGGCCTCAGGCATGCAAGGCAAGCGCTCTACCACTGAGCCAACTTCCCAGCCCGTGTACATCACCTTTATAATAACAATTTTAAAAAAGAGTGGAAAAAAGGGTTTGGAATTGGGGACTATACAATAGTTTAATATAGGAGAGTTTTAACCCCATCTGTGTACAAATGTTGTAACATTAAAAATTAATTTCTGAAAGATTTTGAAGAAAGACCAGATTGGATCTAAGGACTGGGTGCAATTGATGTGTTTGCATGGTCCTTGTTCCAACCTGATCCTCAGCTTTCATAGCCTTTTGGAGGTGCCTCCTTCTTCCCAAACATGCACATGCACATGCACATGCATGTGCATGGCGCGCTCACACACACACACACACTCACACACACACACGCAGGATATCATGCTGTAATCCCAACTGAATAGTTTCCTGAACAGTATTAAGAAAGAACAAGCTATTTTGTAAGCAGTAGCTGAGGGGCCCGGGGTCAGTTACGGCCGTTGAACTAAACCTGAGGGCAAAGAGGTTTGGGAAAGCTGAGCAAGGGGCTATGAGGGCAGAGATCTTGTGCATTGGGTGGGTGGATGAGTGGCGGTTCCTTCCACTGTGGTCTTGAGATGTGGCAGTTCCAGTGTGGCCTTCCAGAGGTCACTCCCAGAGTGGGGAAGCTGGAATGTAACTAGTGGAACAAACTTTGTTTGGGAACTTCTTCCAGAAAGAGACATCATCTAGTTACTCTGCTTTCTCAGAAAGCTTTGAGCTCAAACATACCCCAGCTGGGACTCAAAGGGCCTAGAATAAAGGTTCAATACAGATGCTGCTGGGAGAGACTGCTGATCAGCGGCTCTGGTTGAGTGATTTTTTTTTTTTTTTTAATGTCAGTTGTGGGGCCTGAACTCTGGGCCTGGGAGCTGTCCCTCGGACCTGCAGCTCAAGGCTAACACTCTACCACTTGAGCCAGAGTGCCACTTCTAGCTTTTTCTGCTTATATGATGCTGAGGAATCGAACCCAGGGCCTCATGCATGCAATGCAAGCATTCTACCACTGAGCCACCTTCCCAGCCCTGAGTCATTGTTAAATGGTTGGAAACATTGAAAAGCCTCATAGCATCTCTGCCTCTGCACAGACACAAACAAGCCCAGAACCCAGCCCTGAGCCAAAGAAGGTCTAGAGATGCTCCATCCTGAGTATTCTCTTCTTAGCTGGCTAGGCAACTAAGGGCATTTGAATGTCATCCTTTGGAAAGGCTTTTTATGCCTGGCACCAGTGGCTCACGCCTGTAATCCTAGCTTCTCAGGAGGCTGAGATCTGCGGATTGCAGTTCAAAGCCAACCTGGACAGGAAAGTCCATGAAATTCTTATTTCCAATAAACCCCCAGAAAACTGGAAGTGGCACTGTAGCTCAAGTGGTAGAGCGCTAGCCTTGAGCTGAAGAGTTGAAGGACAGGGCTCAGGCCCAGAGTTCAAACCCCATGATCGACAAAAAAAAAAAAAAAGTTAGAAAAGTTTTAAAAAGAAATTTCTTTGGTGTCAGGAGCCGGTGACTCATGTCTGTAATACTAGCTACTCAGGGGGCAGAGCTCTGAGGATTGCAGTTCAAACCAGCCTGGGAAATAAAGTCCTTATGACTCTTATCTCTAATTAACCACCAAAAAAAAAAAAAAAAGCTGGAAGTGGAGCTGTGACTCAAGGGGTAGCGTGTTAGCCTTGAGTGAAAGAGCTCAAGGATAGTGCTCAGGCCCTGAGTTCAAGCCCCAGGACTGGCACAAAAAACAAAAAAAAATTATTTTCTTTGACAATACTGAGGATTGAACTCAGGGTATTGCACTTCTTGGGCAAGCTACACGTTCAACCTCTTTTTTGACCTTTTTTTTTTTTTGCCAGTCCTGAGATTTGAACTCAGAGCCTGGGCAATGTCCTTAAGCTCCTTCTGCTTAAGTCTAGCACTCTACCACTTGAGCCACATCTCTACTTCTGGCTCTTTGCTGGTTCATTAAATCTCTGCATTTTTCTTCCCAGACTGACTTTCAACTACAATCCTCAGATCTCAGCCTCTTGAGTAGCTAGGCTTATAGGCATGAGCCACGGTGCCTGGTTGAGTTTGTACATTTTCTTTCTTTTTGTTCCTTATTGTTATTATAATGATGATGTGCAGAGGGGTTATAGTTGTGTAAGTCAGGTAAAGAGTACATTCTTTTTAGACAATGTCACCTCTTTTCTCACTCGGAGCGTGTTCATTTTTAGAGCTTCTTAATATTTCTTATCAAATGGCCTTGTAGAGATTATACCACATCTTTCTGCCTTCCTGAGGGACTGATGCTTGAGATTGTCTTGAAGGATGTTTTGAGGTGGACAAGTAGACAGAGGTGAGGAAGGGCATCTGGGCCCAGAGAATCTATCTCAAAGGCCTGGCACAAAGGGGCTTCATTCAGATCGTTCCAGTGCAGGGGTAAGGCGGGGACAGGATGCGACTGGGAAGGAGGCAGAGGCCCAGGGAAGTTCTTTTTTTTTTTTGTCGGTTGTGAGGCCTGAACTCTGGGCCTGGGCGCTGTCCCTCAGCTCTGCATCTCAAGGCTAGCACTCTACCACTTGAGCCAGAGAGCCATTTCGGGCTTTTTCTGTTTATGGGGTGCTGAGGAATCGAAACCAGGGCCTCATGCATGCGAGGCAAGCACTCTACCACTGAGCTACTTTCCTAGCCTATCTTATCCTGGATTCCTCCAGGAATCTACAAAGTCTGTGAAGCAGAATGCACAGCTGTCACTCAGACAGTGCATGGAGGATGCACTGGCTGGAGAGGCCAAGAGCCAAGAGTATCAGTTCATTTCACACCAGTGTGGAGGCCTGTGTCCTGCATGTGCATAGGGAGCAATGAGGAAACAGAGGCTAGGAAAGCTTTTCAAGCTGGGTGCTCTGGCTCAAGTCTATAATCCTAGCTTTATTTTTAGTTTTCAAGTTTTAGTCTGTATTGTTTTGTCAGTCATGGGGCTTGAACTCAGGGCCTGGACACTGTTCCCTGAGCTCTTTTTGCTCCAAGCTAGCACTCTACCACTTTGAGCCACAGTGCCACTTCGAGTTTCTAGTGGTTAACTGGAGATAAGAGTCTCACAGACTTCCCTGCTCAGGCTGGTTTTGAACTATGATCTGCAGATCTCAGCCTCCCTCCTGAGTAGCTAGGATTACAGGGCCTGGCTGCCTTGGTTATTTTTAAGGCAGGGTCACACAGCCCAGACCTGGCTGTGAGCCTTCTGTTTATGCCTCACCATGCCACTGGTATATGCCGCCTAGCCTAGCCATTGGTTGAGATCAAATCTTGGAAACTATGTTGGGCTGGGTGCAAATTGTGATCTCCCATTGTCTGCCTTCAATACAGCTAGCATCTTTAGAAATGTAGGTAAGAGCTGGGCACTGGTGGCTCATGCCTGTAATCCTAGCTACTCAAGAGGCTGAGATCTGAGGATTGTAGTGTAAAGCCAGTCTGGGAAGAAAAATGCAGAGGTTTAATTAACTTGCAAAGAACCAGAAGTGGAGATGTGGCTCAAGTTGTGGAGTGCTAGCCTTGAGTGAAAAACCTAAATAAGGAAGCAAGACCTTGAGCTTAAGTCCCAGTATGGGTGTGTGTGCATGCATATATATACACACACACATACAAGCATACACACATATGCAAGCCCAAACATGCAGCAACTTTATTTTTACTTTTGTCAGTTGTAGGGTTTGAACTCAGGGTATGGGAGCTGTCCTTGAATTTTTCATATGCTACTGCTCTACCACTTTGAATCATAGCACCACTTATGGTTTTCTGGTGGTTAATTGGAGATGACTCTCATGGATTCTCCTGCCCAAGCTAGCTTGGAACCTCAGTCCTCAGATCTCTACCTCCTGAGTAGCTAGGATTACGGAACCACCAGCATCCAGGTTTCTTAAAATATGGACACAAGGTGTTACCATGTTGCACAGACTGGTCTCAAATCCAGATTCTACCTGCTCCAAGTGACTAGAATTATAGGCATATACCACTGCAGTTAGCTTATGACTTCTTGCTTAAGGAAATAGGATATGGCTAGAGATTTAACTCTGGATACACAGCCTAATCCTAATCACAATAAATGAAAACTGGAAGCCAGGTTCTGTTAGTTCATGCCTCTAATCTGAGCTACTCAGGAGACTGAGATCTGAGGATCACAGTTTGAAGCCAATCCTGGCAGGAAAGTCTATGAGACTCCCTTCCCACCCAACCCAGTTCTGGGCTTGAACTCAGGGCCTGGGCATTGTCCCTGGGCTTCTTTTTTCCAAGGCTAGTACTCTACCACTTGAGCCACAGCGCCATCTCACATTTTTTCTGTACTAAGGAATTGAACCCAGGGCTTCATGCATGCTAGGCAAGCCCTCTACAATGAAGTCACATTCCCAGCCCTAAAACTATATTTCTTGAGAGATATTTTTCAGGCTAAAATTGTCAAATACTTAATTGATAAGTTACAAAATAATATTTAGAATTTTTCTTATAACTTTAAAAGTACATATTATTTCTTTACATAGGAGGTCAAACTATTAAATAAGGTATTGGTGAGATTATGAGAAATTATTTGCCTTGTTATTTATAAGAAAAACAATGACAACCTGAGAAAATACTACCCACAATCTCACTTGATTATAAATAATTCAAACTTAGTTTTAGTTTTTGCTTGTGTTCTCTAACTTATCTCCAATGGACTTAAAAAAGTATCGCCAGATGTAAAGGAAATGCAAATAAAAACAACACTGAGATACCACCTAACCCCAGTCAGAATGGCCCACATCCTAAATTTAGCCAATGACAAATGCTGGAGGGGATGCAGAGAAAGAGGAACCCTACTGCATTGCTGGTGGAAATGTATACTAGTACAACCACTTTGGACAGCAGTCTGGAGGTACCTCAGAAAGCTAAATATTGACCTCCTCTGTGACCCAGCCATATCATTCCTAGGCATCTATCCTGAACAACAGGAACCAGGATACAAGGACACATGCACCTCCATGTTCATTGCAGCACTGTTTACAATAGCCAGGATATGGAATCAACCCAGATGCCCCAACTACAGATGAATGGATCCAAAAATTGTGGTATCTATATACAATGGAATGTTATGCAGCCATTAGAAAGGACAAAATAATAGCATTTGCAAGGAAATGGATGGAACTAGAACAAATCATTTTGAGCAAGGTAAGCCAAGAGCAAAGAGACAAACGGCACATGGTCTCCCTAATATGTGGATGCTAAAGCCAAAATGCAAGGAGATATGACAAAGTAAACAGGACTTGAGAAACAGAGGACCTCCACTCATTTTGTCGTATCATTGATAAATGACTCCATGTTCTTGACCACATACATGGTATATGTATGAGCGCATCTGAAGGAAGCTAGGAGGAGGACACAGAATCAGAGGGAAACAGGAAAACATAAAACAGAGGGGCCCATCAGCTGCACTGGACATAGATGAAAATGAACTAAGTAACTCAAAGACAGCGATGGAAAGGAAAGAATAAGAAGGAAAGAGGGAACAGCTGACGCTAAGCAAAAGGAAAGAAATGTAAATATCACCTGATGTGGAAGAAATAGCTGTATTGTCAAAGCTCATAGAATTCACAAACTTCATAGACCATGATAACAACAATTTGTCTGTGAAGGTTAGAATTCTACATAATCAGGAGGCAGAGATATGGGAAATCTCAATTTGAGGCTAGCCTGGGCGTGAAAGTTCTCAAGACTCCATCTCAAACAATGAACGTCTGGATCCAGTAGCACCGGCCTGTCATCCTGAGCTCGGAGCGAAGTAGAACAGCTGGGAGCAAAGGTGTGTGCCTGCCATCTCTGAGAAAATGGGAAGCACAGATAGGAGGCTCACAGTCCAGGCTGGCCTGGACATAAAACAAAACCCTATCCCTGAAAATAACCAACACAAAAAGGAACTGGTAGAGTTGTTCAAGTGGTAGAGGGCCTGCTTAGTAAATTCCAGGTCTTTAAACCCTAGTATTGAAAAGAAAGAGAAAGGAAGAAAGAAAGGAAGAAAGAAAGAAAGGAAGAAAGAAAGAAAGAAAGAGAGAGAAAGAGAAGGAAGGAAAAGTATTTCCAAAAGCCTATACATTTCTAGAAACTTTGATTCAAAGAGCTACTTGACGAGTTACAAATAACAAGACTGTAAAAGTAGCCTTTTTCCTCCTGGGCTCATTTTCCCAGCAGATGACAGGTTCTCTGGGCTCAGAAGATGTTCTGAATGTTATTTCTTGTTCCTTGGCCAAGATATGGTCTGTTCATACGAGGCAAGAGTGAGTGGCAAGCAGAAGACTGAAAGCACGAGGTATAGCCAAACCAAACCAGCCAAGGAGCTATCGGTAGCATGTGCTTGGCCTGAGGATTGGCAGCTAGTCTTTCTCAAGGGAGATGCTCACCGCCGCCTCCTCTTTTATTCTACAATGATCTTGTATCATTAACCCAAATCTTCCTAACTGACTGATCTTGTCTCAGAGAGATCTTGAGTTGGGTCAACTCACCACTAACCACAACTAGCTTTGCTCTCTCCTGGTTCCTGAAATCCAGGAGCAGATGGTGGGGTGAGGGAGATAGTGCCATCCTCCCCCCAACACCCCCTCCAGAAGCCAAGAAGGAAGCAGAGGGAGGGGAGGGACAGAGGAAGTTGACCTTGTTCTGAGCCTATGGCCCCTAGGATTCTTCTTCCTGTGAAGCCTAACCGTCTCTAGTCAGGTTTCCTGTCCCTTGGCAGCCCTAGAGGCTGCCCACTGGGACTGGCCACAGGGGTGACTGTTGGGGTGGGGTTGGTTCTGAGGCCCCTTGGGTCTGCATTATTTCATGTTTCCCTTTCACCTGCCCTCCTCCTTTCTTCCCTAGGTCACATGGTTCCTGAGTCACACTTTCAAAGGAATCTTGGATGCTTAGTTTAACCAGAATTTTGAGAAGTTTGTTGGCTTTGGTTGGAGCTTGCAATGGGGAGATGGGAATCCTGGGATGAAAGTGTTATGCTCAAAAGCTGAGGAATACTCAGGTCCCTTCTTTGCCCCTCCTCATGTCCTTTCTCTATACACCCTTCAATTCTAGCGGGGGAGGAAAGCGTTCAGTCTCTGGAGAGCCCTCCCTCTGTCCTGCCCCGCCTCCAACATGGAGGACATAAAAGCTCTGATCCAGTGAGAGGAGGTGCCACTATCAGGTGAGCGGTGGAGTTGAGTCCTTGGGGGCTGGTGTCTGCAGCTGGAAGAGGGGAGCACTGTGGATCTCCTTCCTCATGGAGGCTTGCCGTTGCCTATAGACATTGAGATGGGGCTGGGTGTGAAGATGGGAGTAGAGAGGGATGGGGTGCCTAGCTTTTCCCACACACTCAGGGTACTTTCTCCGCTGGGGTGTCATTACAGAGATGAAGCTGTGGCTGATGATCGCAGAACTCCTGGTCCTTCTGGCCATGCCTCACAGGGCCACTCCAGGTAATAGCTCAGAAAGGAGGAATACAGGTCTGCACTGCAGGGCTGGCTTCTTCTCAGTGCATGTCTCCCTGGTTCTGGGGCCTGGTGAGGGGCTCTGGACCCACCCCTGATCGTGTAATGTGCTTTGGGCAGCTGTCCCCGGGGAAGTGGAGACCTCAGTGGTGCTGACCTGCATGGAGGAGGCCAAGCGGCTAGTGGACAAGGCTTACAAGGAGCGACGGGAAAGGTGGGAGTGCATAGCACTGGCCAGCCCTGGACAAAGCTATCTTAGGCCTTTCTGAAAGGGAGCAGGTAGTGGGTGGGTGGAGGTTGGTAGTGATGAGAGCGAGGACCTATGGGGGAGTTGGATCCCATGTCTCTCTGTCCTTATGTCTCTGGGTTCAAAGCATCTTCAGAGCCATCTCTCTCATGGTCTTGCTTCTGCCTGGACACTTGGGTCCACATCCTTGTGTGTGTGTGTGTTTGTGTGTGTTGGAACTGGAGCTTAAACTCAGGGCCTAGATACTCTCCCTTAGCTTTTTCACTCAAGGCTGGTGCTCTACCACTTGAGCCATGCCTCCACTTCTGGCTTTTTGTTGGCAATGGAGATAAGACTCTCATGAACTTTCCTGCCTGGTCGGTCTTCAAATCACCATCCTCACTTCTCAGCCTCTTGAGTAGATAGGATTATAGACAGGCATGAGTCTTCTGCATTTTTTCCCCTTCCTTTCAAACCCCAAATCTTTTCATAAAAAGAATCCTTCCCATCTGTGGGTCTTTCTATAGGGTGCCCCTTCCCCCACCCAGCCTTGTGCTGCTTCTCTCCTGAGAGTCTCTGCACCCCTTCTCTGGTCCTCTTTTCCCAAGCAGCATCAAGCAGCGACTGCGCAGCGGCCTGGCTAGCCCCATGGAACTCCTATCCTACTTCAAGCAGCCGGTGGCGGCCACCAGGACAGCTGTGAGGGCCGCTGACTACCTGCACGTGGCCCTTGACCTGCTCAAGAGGAAGCTGCAGCCCTTGTGGCAAAGGCCTTTCAATGTCACCGGTATTGCAGTTCTTGCTACCCCCCCAGGCCCTGTTCCTAGTGACCAGGGAACATAACCCTCCAACTCCTCCAACTCAAGCATCTCCTCTATTTCCTCATCTGTGCTCCCTGTCTCTGCCCCCCCCCCCTCCCCACACACACCAGGGCTTTTCTTTAGGAAATTTAAGGGAGACAGGGTGCGGCTTCCATATCCTTTCTCCACCTTGCAGATGTTCTGACACCGGCTCAGCTGAATCTGCTGTCCAAGTCAAGTGGCTGCGCCTACCAGGACTTGGGGGTGACGTGCCCCAAGCAGGACGAGTATCGCACGATCACTGGGCATTGTAACAACAGGTGCAGGGCGGCGGGTCCGCTGGCAGGTTGCTTATTAGGGAGGCGTGGCAGGGATGGGGCCTTGGGGCCTGACCCCGGTCGGGGGCGGTGGGGTGGTTCACGATCGCCCCCTAGCGTCAGCATCCTGTACTCCCGGCACAGGCGCAGCCCCACGCTGGGGGCCTCCAACCGCGCCTTCCTGCGCTGGCTGCCCGCCGAGTACGAAGACGGCATCTCTCTTCCCTACGGCTGGACGCCGGGTGTCAAGCGCGGCGGCTTTCCCGTTCCCCTGGTGAGCGCCCGCCCGCAGGCAGAGATGTGGAGGCCGCGCGCGCCCCTGGCGGCCTGGGGAACCTTGGCACCGACCTCCCCACCCCACCGCCGCCGCGCACCCCATGACGCCCGGTGTTCCCGCAGGCCCGGGCCGTCTCCAACGCCATCGTGCGCTTCCCCACGGAGCAGCTGACCCCGGACCAGGAGCGCGCGCTCATGTTCATGCAGTGGGGTCAGTTCATCGACCACGACCTCGACTTCACCCCCGAGCCAGCCGCCCGGGCCTCCTTCCTCACCGGCCTCAACTGCGAGACCAGCTGCCTGCAGCAGCCGCCCTGCTTCCCGCTCAAGGTGCGGCCTTCTTCCCATCCTCCACGGGCCTGGGACGCCCACAAGGAAGCTGGCTTGGGAAATGGACATTGCCCCTCCTGTGCCCACGTTTGTCCTTCCTTCCTTCCTTCCTTCCTTCCTTCCTTCCTTCCTTCCTTCCTTCCTTCCTTCCTTCCTTCCTTCCTTCCTTCCTTCCTTCCTTCCTTCCTTCTTTCTTCTTTGCCTGGGCACTGTCTCTGAGCTTCTTTTGCTCAAAGCTAGCACTCAACCATTTGAGCCACATCACCACTTCTGGCTTCTTCTGTGTCTGTGCTACTGAGGAACTGAACCCAGGGCTTCATGCATGTTAGGCAAGCACTCTACCACTAAGCCACATTCCCAGCCCTGTGCCCACGTTTTCTTCCCAGGCCCTGGGTGAGGCTGGCTCTGACTCCTGTGTCCAGAGCCCAGACAGGAACTTGAGAGGCTTCCCTGCATGCTGAAGGGGCCCGAGGTCACGGGGTCAAAATAGAGCCATTCCTGCTTACTTCCCGCCCTTCAATGGCAGCTGGTTCATCCTCTCACTGTACTGCAGATCCCGCCGAATGACCCCCGTATCAAGAACCAGCGCGACTGCATCCCCTTCTTCCGCTCCTGTCCAGCTTGCACCGGGAGCAACATCACCATCCGCAACCAGATCAACGCGCTCACCTCCTTTGTGGATGCCAGTGGGGTATACGGCAGCGAGGAGCCAGTGGCCATGAAGCTGCGCAATCTGACCAACCAGCTGGGGCTGCTGGCTGTCAACACCCGCTTCCAAGACAATGGCAGGGCCCTGCTGCCCTTTGACAGTCTGCACGATGACCCTTGCCTCCTCACTAATCGCTCTGCACAAATCCCTTGCTTCCTGGCAGGTCAGCTCTGGGGCCTGAATCTGGGGTGATCCTAGGAGGTGTTCTCTGTGGGGAGCCACTAGGAGCCTGTGCGGGTACAGCTTGTGGGTTTATAATGAGAGACACTGTCCTCACCAATTTCATTAGTCAAGTTGCCTTGGTGACAGTTGAATGGAGACAGAAAGGCAAAGACAGACAGGCAAAACAAAACAACAACAAAAACCGCAATCCACCTCCAATCTAAGATGGAGTCACGGGGCTTGCTTCCCCTCTGGATTCTGAAGGCCAAGAGCACTGACTCCCTCTGGACCAGAGAGAAATGCGTAGTACTCACCCTCCCGAACGAATACTGTCCAATCTACAGCCAATAGCCACATATGGCTATTATAACTAGTAGTAGTAGTAGTAGTAGTAGTAATTTCTCAGTGCCAGTACTGGAGCTTGAACTGGGGGAGTCTTGCATCCGTGCTTGGCTATTTTGCTCAAGGCTAGTACTCAACTACTTGAACCATACCTCCAGTTCCTGGGTTGTGTGTGTATGTGTGTGTGTGTGTGATTAATTGAAGATAAGAATCTTAAGGACTTTTCTGCTCTGGCTGGCTGCAACCCACAATCCTCAAATCTCAGTATCCTGAGTAGGATTACAGGCATGAGCCACCAGTGGTGAACTAATTTTAATTGTTTTAAATAAAACAAAAGCTCAGCTTTTCAGTTACACAGTTCAAGTCTCATGAGCTAGAGACTCTTCTATGGGCAGTGCAAAAGTGGACATTTTAATTTTCCCAGGAAGTTCTAGGGGACAGTGCAGCCACAGGATACCACCTCCTGTCCATCTCAATTCCCTATAAAGAGAAAAGATGGTTGCAAATGGGGACACTTGGCAGCTAGGGCTTGGAGATAGGGACAAGGATTGGGCTGGCCTGGGGCAGTGATGATAGCCATACTCATAAAATTTCCAGTGTATTTTTTTTTTCTTTTTTGCTGGTCCTGGAGCTTGAACTCAAGGCCTGGGCACTGTCCTTGAGCCTCTCTGTGCTCAAGGCTAGTGCTCTACCATTTGAGCCACAGCACCACTTCCGGCTTTTTCTCCCGAGTAGCTAGGATTTTAGGTGTGAGCCACCAGCACCTTACTTCCGGCTTTTTCTGTGTATGTGGTACTGAGGAATTGAACCCAGGACTTCATGCATGCTAGGCAAGCACTCTACCACGAAGCCACATTCCCAGCCCCCTCCAGTGTATTTTAACATAAACTCCGTGGTAAACTGAGGACCTACCTTCCATCCTTTTCTTCTCTCTTCCTCTGCCCTCCTCCTTTTTTTTTTTTTTTCCTGATGGCTCCTACTAGTGTCTGCTTGGGTCTACAGGAGGAGAATCAAGGACAGTTCCCTCTCTGGGTTTCCTAGCAAAAAGCTCAGCCCTCTACTGGACTAGTGAGGCTAAGAGCACTTCTCAGCCAGACACTGCTGCCTGGCAATGATTAGCCTCACATCCAATCCCCGGACTGTCAGAAGCTTGAGCCACTCATGGCCTGGAGAAGCTACTCTCAGAGAATGTCCTTCCCTTTTAGAATTGCTTTCCTAGAATTATCAAGAGCTAATGAATGCAATTCTACTACCGTGGCACTGACCCTTGCCCCCTGGCTCTTTTGGAAAAAGGTTTGGGAGGCCCATCAGGGGTCTTGCGTAATTATCTTGAATGGAGTCTCAGGTGTGGACTTCACACATTGCCTGTCCCCCACCCACCACAGACTGCATGATGGACATATAATAAGGGCAGGATGGACATCTCTGTTGAAATGGTGGTGGCTCTCTGGGATCCTGTGTTGAGAAGTATTCTGAGTTTTTTTAACCTGATTTGGGCAGAAACAAATGCTGTGATCATTATCCGTGCCAATATGTGCATGGAAATAGCTTGTGCCAACAGGCATGCTACTTTCTGGCTTTCTCTGAATCAAGACAAACAGCTGACTAGGTAGCATTGGTGGATTTCACACTTTGTACCAGGCACGGTGCTCAGCCCCATGTGACAGTGTGTGTGGTGGGAGGGAGGGAAGGGAAGATGACGAGTCCTGGGATGGGCCTAGTGCCCCTGGATGGGACAGCATGAGTGCTGCAGTGTCTCTGAGCAGGGAATGAAGGCATAAGTCAGACTTGGACATCAAGGGTGTAAGTGAGCCTGGTATGAAAAGATGATTGCATAGGAGACATTGTAGGCCTTGGCGCTGGATGGGGGAAGCTTCAAGCAAGCAAATCTTCTTGGGATGGAGGCAACAGGAATGACCATGGCTTTGCTTCTCTCCCTAAGGGGATACCCGCTCCAGTGAGATGCCTGAGCTCACCTCCATGCACACCCTCTTTGTTCGAGAGCATAACCGGCTGGCCACACAGCTCAAGGGCCTGAACCCCAGGTGGAGTGGGGAGAAGCTCTACCAGGAGGCCCGGAAGATTGTGGGGGCCATGGTCCAGGTAGGCGGTCCTGAGCATTGTACAGACTTGGAATCCAGGTGGGCTTCTGCAGTGTCTTATCTGTGTGACCTTGAGTAAGTGATCCTCCTGAGCCTCAGCCTCTTCAGCCATCATGCTGTATGAATAGAGCCCCCAAACATAGTAAGAGCTTGACAAAGGCTACTTTCCTTCCCTTTTCTTCTTCCCAGGCTTTCGGCTTTCCTGATGGTCTAAGAATGGTGTTTGGGAGGGTCTCAAGTGTTTTGTGCATAGCAGCTCTCCAGAGAATGTTTCTCACTCCCCTCATCTCATTTCTTTTAATTTTTTTCTTGAACTCAGAGCCTGGGCACTGTCCCTGAGCTTCTTTTGCTCAAGGCTAGCACTCTACCACTTGAGCCATAGCGCCACTTCTGGCTTTTTCTGTTTATGTGGGACTGAGGAATCAAATCTAGGGCTTCCTGCATGCTAGGCAAGCGCTCTACCATTAAGCTACATTCTTAGCCTGTAACTCTGTTGTAGTTGCCAGTCCTGAGGTTTGAACTCAGGGCCTCTATTGTTTGACCCACAGCTCCACTTCTGGCTTTTTTGGTAGTTTATTGGAAATAAGAGTCTCATGGACTTTACTGCATGGGCTGGCTTTGAACATGATCCTCAGATCTCAGCCTCCTAATTAGCTAGGATTATAGGTGTGAGTTACCAATGCCTGGCTTCCCCTATTTTTTTTTTTTTTTGTCATGGGGCTTGAACTCACATTGCTGTTCTGAGCTCTTTTGCTCAAGACTAGAGCTCTACTACTTTGAGCCACAAAACTACTTCTGGTTTTCTGGTGGTTAATTGGGGATAAGAGTCTCACAGACTTTCCAGCATGGGCTGACTTTGAATTGAGATCCCAGCCTCCTGAGTAGCTAGGATTGCAAGCATGAGCCACTGACCCCCAACTACTCCCAACTGTTGATGCTCCAATTTCCCTCTTCTCCTGGGTTCCGGGGGAGTACCGGGGGACCACACAGCAGTTGAAGGTGTTGAGGTTTAAGTGTTTGATCAACATTAGAAATACAGTGGGGTTCCTTTCAGCCTCAGATGAAATTCTAGAGTCTACAATAGTGAGACTGTTCTCCATCTTCCCTCCGCATTAGGGGAAGTCATGCTAGAGGAACCCCTTTAGACCTTCTTGCCCACCTTCCTCCCACAAAACATCATTAAGGGGGCTGGGAAGATGGCTCAGTGGTAGAATGCTTGCCTTTTCTTTAGATCATCACTTACCGAGACTACCTACCTCTGGTGCTGGGGCCAGTGGCCATGAGGAAGTACCTACCCACGTACACCGGCTACAATGACTCAGTGGACCCGAGAATCTCTAACGTCTTCACCAATGCCTTCCGCTATGGCCACACCCTCATCCAACCCTTCATGTTCCGCCTGGACAATCAGTACCAGCCCATGGGGCCCAACCCCCGAGTCCCACTCAGCCGGGTGTTTTTTGCCAGCTGGAGAGTAGTGTTGGAAGGTGAGTGGGGCCTAGGCCAGCACTAGGCTGACGGCTGAGGCAGGATGGTGTAGGCTTGGGGCAGGCAGGTTGCTGGGATGAGATCTTTCTTGATTTCTTTGGGGATCTAGTCTGGCTTTCCCGCTCATTGTGCCTACTCTGCTTCTGGATCCGAGTGGGGTGCAGATGGCAATCAGAGGACATCTCTTTCCCATGAGGCTCTGTGATCCAGCGGTGTTGTGCATTCCCATGCTGGCAAGACTGAATGGCACAGTTCCCTGAGACCTAAGTGCTTCTTGGGCCTAACGCCTGAGGGCTGGGGACTTTCACATCAATATTGCACAGCCTTCTTCAATCCTCCTGATTCTATCTGACTGAGTCTAGGGTTGAGCTCCGTTACCTATTGGTCCTAGCCTGGCTCTTCTTTCTCCTAGGTGGCATTGACCCTATCCTTCGGGGCCTCATGGCTACCCCTGCCAAACTGAATCGGCAGAACCAAATTGTGGTGGATGAGCTCCGGGAGCGATTGTTTGAGCAGGTCATGAGGATCGGACTGGACCTGCCAGCTCTGAACATGCAGCGTAGCAGGGACCACGGCCTCCCAGGTGAGGGCTTCAGACATCTCCCTGCCCACCTCAGCCTCCAAGCCCCAGGTAGCTCCTCTTCCCGCCCAGAACCCCTCCCTTCCCAGGGGCTCCAGCCGCTCAACGCTTCCCCAACCCACCCCAGCATTTAGATTTCTGGAAACCTTGAGATCAGACCCTGTCTCTTCCTGGGCCCCTCTTCTCTCAGTGCCTCAGGCTGCTGGAATCTTCCATCTACATCAGCGTTGTACTGATAATAATCCACAGTCTGAAAACCTCATCTCCGTTATCATTTCATGCTGACTCTTTGTTCAGGAACTCTGAGGGGAAGAGATGATCACCTCCTCTTTTTTGTTTGTTTGTTTGCCAGTCCTGGGGCTTGAACTTAGGGCCTGGGCACTGCCCCTGAGCTTCTTTTGCTCAAGGCTAGCACTCTACCACTCGGGCCACAGTGCCACCCTTGGCTTTTTCTATTTATGTGATACTGAGGAATTGAACCCAGGGCTTCATGCATGCAAGGCAAGCACGCTACCACTAAGCCACATTCCTAGCCCTCACCTCCTCTTTATTGACCAGGACACTGAGGCTTGCTCTAGCCAAGTCAGCGACAGATCTGGAACTTGGACCAGGATCAGTCTAATCCTAAAGCTCATGCCTGTGTTACAGGGTGGTCTCTGAGACACACTTCACCCTTCATCACTCAAGAGGCAGGCACATTGGTTTGCTTCAGGGGACAATGAGGTGCCTCTCTTTTGTGTGTGTGTGTGTGTGTGTGTGTGTGTGTGTGTGTGTGTGTGTATGGTAGGGCTTGAACTCAGGGTCTGGGTACTGTCCCTGAGCTCTTTTGCTCAAGGCTAGTGTTCCATCACTTTGAGCCACAACTTCTGATTTTCTGGTTGTTAATTGGGAATAAGCATCTCATGGACTTTCCCACCTGCTCTGGCTTTGGTATGAGCCACCCACACCTGGCCAGGTGCCTCCATTCTTGAACCTGGAAGGAATTATGACCATCTAGGGTTTGTCTTAGAGTGAGAAGGTAAGAGAAAGATAGTGAAGTGCCAGGGAGACCCAACCATCTTTCTCAGCCTCAGGCAAGGGCTGGAGTTCCCTCATATCTATAGCCCAGTGTGTGAGACAGTGGGTCTTCCGGGTTGATGACCTACATGTCCCTGCTATCCCCAGAGATCTCCCCACCTTGCAGTGAGGGGATTTACTTACAACCACCTCTCGCTTCCTCCATGCAGGGTATAATGCTTGGAGGCGCTTTTGTGGGCTCCCCCAGCCCAGCACAGTTGGTGAGTTAGGTACGGTGCTCAAGAACATGGACCTGGCACGGAAGCTGATGGAACAGTATGGCACACCCAACAACATTGACATCTGGATGGGTGGTGTGGCTGAGCCCCTGGAACGCAACGGCCGGGTGGGCAAGCTCTTGGCCTGCCTCATTGGCACCCAGTTCAGGAAGCTCCGGGATGGAGATCGGTGAGTTGCTGGCATGGGCCAGCTATCCCCAAATCGCCTCCCATGGCCCTTTTCCCCCAGTAAATATAAGGATGGGAAGAGTGACTTTTCAGTGTGTTCCAGGGAGGCCCCAGGTTATCCCTGTTGAAGTGCAGTGAGGGGAAATTGGAACTCTGGTGGTGACAGGAAAACCCTTCCTACTCTTCCTCTGTCTTTCTCTATGCCAGTATGAACAGTCTCGGCTTTCTGACATCATTTCTCATCATTTCACGGTGTCTAGAGCTGTTACCCACCTGCCCTGTACCTTTGGGGATATTAACAACAACAAAAAAATGACTCAAGCCAGACAATTCCCCATGCATGCGTGAGTGTGTGTGCGCGCACATGTGTGCGCACACCGCGCGTATGCATTTGCCTGTACAAGGGTTTGAATCTCAGGGCCTCTTCTTCAGCTTTTTCTGCTCGCAACACAACCAAACACTCTACCACTTGAGCCTCCAATTCCAACTTTTTGTTGGATAGAGATAATAAAAGTCTCTTAGGTTTGTCTGCTTGGGCTGACTTCGTACCCAGATTCTCTCATCTCTGCCTTCTGAGCAGCTAGGATTATAGGTGTGAGCCACCAGTGCCTAAGTTCCTGTTTTATTATCATTGTTGTTGTTGCTATAATCAGTTGTACAGGTTTTTTTTTCCCTTTTCTTTCTGGCCAGTCATGAGGCTTGAACTCTAGGCCTAGGTGCTTTGGGCCAACGCTAGTGCTCTACTACTTTGAGCCACAGCACCACATTTTATCTGTCTATCTATCTATCTGTCTGTCTGTCTGTCTGTCTGTCTGTCTGTCTGTCTGTCGTGGGGCTTGAAATCAAGGTCTGGATGCTGTCCTTGAACTCTGTTGCTCAAAGCTAGCACTCTACCACTTTGAGCCATAGTGCCAATTCCAGTTTTCTGGTAGTTAATTGGAGAAAAGAGTCTTATGGACTTTCTAGCCTGGATTGGCTTTGAACTGCGACCCTCAGATCTCAGCTTCTTGAGTAGTTAAGATTACAGGTGTGAGCCACCAGTACCTGGCTGTACAGGGGTT
This sequence comes from Dipodomys spectabilis, assembly GCF_019054845.1. NCBI lineage: Eukaryota > Metazoa > Chordata > Mammalia > Rodentia > Heteromyidae > Dipodomys > Dipodomys spectabilis. The sequence goes on from NW_024870681.1 coordinate 11,241,901, forward strand.
TTTATTTTTGACATGTTCATATATCATACAACATACCTTGATCAGATTTATCCTTTCTGTCACTCCCCCTCATCTCCCATTTCTCCTTTCTCAAATTAATTTCAATAAGCTTCACTGTTATCTCCCCCCCGCCCTTTTTTTTTGTCAGTCTTGGGGCTTGGACTCATGGCCTGGGCATTGTCCCTGAGCTTCTTTTTGCTCAAGGCTAGCACTCTACCACTTGAGCCATAGCGCCATTTCCGGCTTTTTCTGTTTATGTGGTACTGAGGAATCAAACCCAGGGCTTCATGCATGCTAGGGAAGTACTCTACCACTAAGCCACATTCCCAGACACCACTGTTCCCTTTGTTACACAAGTACATAAAGTATTTTGAGCATATTGACTCTCTCCTTCTCTGTTTGCCCTCCAACACCTACACCTATCATATCCACGCCCCCACAAGACCAGTTGTTTTACGTTCATTACATTACTTAGCATGTGTTAATTGTGCAAAGGGAATTCAGTGGTGGCATTCACACATCACACATATACAGAACTTTAATCAGATCTGTCTCTCACTTTTCCCATCCCCACTAAACCCTTGTAGTGACTTTGTGTTGCTGTCTTCATTCATTGAGGAAGCAGTTTGGGTATTGATCCCCCTTCCAACATTCTGTTTTCCTCTTCTTGAGAGACAAAAAGGAAACTCAGTCCTGTGAGCCAAGCTCCAGGCACATGGCTTCAGGATTATGGGAGGGCCTGGCTCCCTTTATAGCATGAAAGGTACCTGAAAGGATTTCCAGGTGGGAGGAGAGGTAACAGGCAGCTGTGCCCTTTTGTACTCAACACTGAGTGGAAAACCCCCTCTCCCCCGAGGGTCTGAGGTCTGTCTTGTGCTGCAAGGCAGAGTCTTCTGTGGTCCTCCTGCATCTAGGAGCAGCTCAAGTCAGGTGATACCTTCTCAGCTCAGGGTATCCCAGTCCAGGACTCCCTCGGGCACAGTGTCTTTGGTGCTCTTTATGCAGGTTTTGGTGGCAGAACGCAGATGTATTCAGCATGCAGCAACGCCAGGCCCTGGCCAGAATCTCCTTGCCCCGCATCATCTGTGACAACACAGGCATCACCACTGTGTCCAAGAACAACATCTTCATGTCCAACTCATACCCCCAGGATTTTGTGCAGTGCAACTCTCTCCCGAAGCTGGACCTGAGTTCCTGGAGAGAGTCTTAGAGGCTAGGTAAGGGCACGCTGCACTGTGGGGGTATTCCTGGGTTGGCCATGGCAATCACAGGAAACTCCCTTCCCTGGCCTGAGTTTGGGTTCCAGCCGAGAAGATGTGTTTGTGTGTTGATATGTGTGAAGAGAATGTATGTCAGCATTTCACGTGCATGCGTTGTCTGTGAACATGGGCAGTATTAGATGTACCATGGCATGTATGTCATTTGTGTGAGTGTGTGCTTGCTGCTTCTGAGAGCATTAGGGACATGGGCAGTAGCCAAGGAAATTAGTGAGGGGCCCAGCTTAGGACAGACTTCCTAAGGTCACATCCTGGCTCGATAGCTTACTCCTGAGTGATCTGGAGCACTGTCCAATTCCTTTAAGCCTGAGTTTTCTTCCTTGTAAATAACTGTGGTCATGTCTCCTTAAAGGGCCCATTTGCATCCTGTAGCTCTTTGTTTGTTGAGCAACTACATGTCAAGCACTGTACTGGGCAATGGAGACAGAGAGAGGCATGAAAGATTCCTCAAGGGTCTTACGCCTTGACTCTGTCCTGGTTAGCAGAGATAACCAGTAGCTCCTGGAAATCTAACCCGTTAGCAGCTGGGGTTATGGGAATTGCAGTCAAATTATGGGTCAAAGCCAGCCAGGCTGAATCCATGGCTCCCTTTTACTCTTGTTCTCTTGCTTATTCACAGGAACCTGATGGATAGAAACTGGGGCTCGCTGGCATTTCTGTATCATACGTTTGTACTTGACATTTATAGTAATAAAGCACTGCCAATGGGGATTTCACTCTGCTCTGCTTGTGTTGGGAAAGGGGCTGGAGCCTTCGTGGGAGGCTCCCTCTGAGTCCTGAACTTGAGCAAGGGTGTTCAGGGCCCTCAGTTTCTGATGGGGGATGAAGGCATCAGCAATTCCATACACAGAGGAAGAAGACCCTCATCCCTTGCTTCCCACCTGGCCCTCTGTGGAACAGGAAGGAAGTCCCCAAGCCCTGATGATTGTACATGGCTCCAGAGCACGATTACTTCATGCTCACCTTGTGTCAGGACCTGGGACACAGAGGGGATAAAATACTGTCCCGTGGGGGAGAAAGAGCTGAGTTCTGGTTGGAAGGACTTCCCAGATGATGGGGGCTTCTGCACCCTACAGCCCCATGGTTGGGCCAGGAAAAAGGTTCAGGGGACCTTCAGGGTGGTGGCCTCCTCTCCTTAGGGTCTCAGTGACCACACCAGAAAGCAGGGACTGAGGGGCCGGAGGAATGCATGTTCCTACTGATCTTGCCTGGAGTCAGACCCCTAGATTTAACTGGTGGGTGTCCTCCCTCTCCCTTCCTAGCTTCCCATTGGTGGGGAGGGGCCACCCACAGCTGGAACTGAAGGTGTATGGATCATGGGTATGATACACTCTTGGGGTCCCCAAGGAAAGCTAGGCTATCCCTGTGGTGAGCAGTAGAACAAAGACAGGCAAAGAGAGAGGTGCCCAGAAAGGGGAGGGGCCTCTTAAGAGGCTGAGAAGAAGTGGGGGTGCTAGGCCCTCTGCCCTGGGCATTTCCCCACAATGGCAATGTGCCTTCTACTCTCACCCTGCCAGACAAGGGATCTGGAGGCCCTAGCTTCACTGGTCTTACTTGCCAGGGAGTTTTGTGTATGTGTATATGTGCTGGTCCTGGGGCCAGGAACTGAGAGACTGAGTTCACTGTCCTTGAGCTTTTTGGCTCAAGGTTGCTGCTTTACCACTTGAGACACAACTCCACTTCTGGCTTTTTGGTGGTTATTAGAGATAAGAGTCTCATGGACTCTCCTGCTTGGGCTGGCTTTGAACTTTGATCCTTAGATCTCAGCCTCCTGAGTAGCAAGGATTATAGGTGTGACCCACTGGTATCCAGCTCCTACAGGGTAATCTTAATGATTATGTATTTTTGTGTGTTGTCCTGGGGTTTGCATAGGAGGGTCACTTTAAAAGAAGAATGTAAACTAGGTATGGTAGTACATTGAGGCATCCGTCCCCAATCAGGAGGATTGCGAGTTCAAGACCAGCCTGGGCTACATAGTGAGACCCTGACTCAAAAATTAAAAGAGGAATTATGAATAGACATTGTGCAGCAGCTCAAGGAATGTTCTGGAGCTGTCCTTTCAGAGACTTGTGGGCTCTAAGGACTGCTCAACAAGAACAGAGTATTACCTGGCACCAGTGGCTTATACCTGTAATCCTAGCTACTCGGGAGGCTTAGATATGAGGATCGCTGTTCAAAGCCAGCCTGGGCAGACAAGTCTGTAAGACTCTTATCTCCACTAAACCACCAAAAAAAAAAAAAAAAAAAAAGCCAGAAGTGGAACTATGGCTCAAGTAGTAGAGAGCTAGCCTTCAGCAAAAGAAGCAAAAGAAGGGACAGTGCCCAGATGCTGAGTTCAAGTCCCAGGACCAGCATACACATACACACATATGCACACATGAACAAACACATATTCACACACACACACATAACAAGAAGATGAAGGAGGAAAAGGAGGAAGAGGAGGAGGAGAGGGAGGGGGAGGGGGAGGAAGAGATATTTCCAAGGAGATGGAAGAGTGATTAATTTTGACTGCAAGGAGATCCTTCTGTTTGATCCCATGGCACTCAGCTTCAGTGCCTCCCAGGCCCCCTGTCCTGCTACTTGATGCCATTGTTCCTTTGCCATGCTTCCTCCCTTCTTTGAGGCCTCTTGCACCTCCCACCTAGTCACCCCTCTTCCCCAGCAGACCCAGACACAGGACACCCCAACAGGAAGACACATAGGGACTGTAAACATGGCGTGTCTTCTTTGGGAAGGAACCAAGTCACTGCCAGCATCTTTAGTCAACTACCAGGTGTTTATTGAGCACCAAGCTACACGAATACCATGTCTAGCACCCCAGACTGCACTCAGACACAGGCAGAAGTCCAGGGCTCAGAAAACTTACAAAATAGTCTGGAAGGGATTGGGGAAAAGCAAAGGTCAAAGGCTATAGCTTCATCTCAGGGAGAGGAAGCATTAAAATCTCAGGCCTTCTCTGATGGCCTGCATCTTGGCAGAAAGGAAGATTTCCATAGAGGTTGGAAGTGGTGGCAGCCAGGCAGAAGAGCTGGAAGACTGAGGTGGCTGCCGTTGGCCTTGGGCAAATGCAAGAGAGGGCTAGCTGGAAAGGAAGACTGGAGGACTGAGGTCTGAAGCATTAAGGGACTGGGTCATCACACTTGTTTGAAATGGCAGCATGGACCAAAGGGGGAGAGTCACGATGCCACGTGGAAGGCCATGCCTCTAATTCTCCACTGAGGCCCAGGGTGAGAGGTCCAGCTTATCAATGGCTGAGCAGTCCACAAAGCCTTGGGGGTAGCTGTGGGCCCGGAATGGGTTCCTCGGGACCTTGGTGATATGGGTGTTGTCACAGACAAGGCGTGAGAAGGACACTTTCTGCAGAGAGGCTCGCTGCTTCTCTGTGAAGACCCCTGGGTTTTCCCACCAGAACCTGCAGAGACAGAAGTGGCATCAGTGCTGACAGTCCAGTGGCTGGTTCTACCCCCCATTGCCAAAGAGGTCACGTGGAAAAGCCCCATTGGTGCTGAGGTCTGGTGTCAGTCTTCTTGTAGGATGTTGGGGACCTCCCTCTCACTTTAGTGAAGGGTTCCCTTGCTCTCCTAGGCAGAGATTTCACTTACCTGTCTCCGTCTCGAATTCGCTGGAACTGTTGGCCCAGGATGCAGGCCAGGAGATGCCCTACCCGACCTCGTTCTATCAGGGGCTCAGCAATGGCCCCGATCCAGATGTCGATGTTGTCAGGGGTCCCATAGAGACTCAGGAGCTTCTCGGCCAGCATCTCATTCCCCAGCACTGCACTCAGTTCCTCCAGTGTCCGTGGCTGAGAGAGGTCACAGAACTTTCTCCAGGAATTGTACCCTAGGGTGGGAGTCCGAAGCTATCTCATCCCAAGAGCTTGTGGCCTCCCTTAGGGACACACCCACTCCAGCTCCATCAGCCCCGGAAAGTCTGGGCTCAGAGACATGGGGGAGGTGTTGACCCATTGTGTAGGTGTGTGGCACTTCAGTCTTAGGGGAGATGGAGAGAAGTTAGCAGCTTACCTGGTATTTACTCTCAGCCCAGGAACTATTCTAAGCACTGTTACAATGTCAAAACTGAAGATCAGAGATGTTAAGTCACTTGCCCAAAGTTCTATAACTAGTAAATGGCACAGCTGGCATTTGAATTCAGGCAGTCTGGTTCCTAATTACACTACATTCTTTTCTAGTATGTGTGTCAATATTGGGGCTTGAACTCAGGGCCTGAGCACTGTCCTTTAGTTTTTTGCTCAAATGCTAGTGCTCTGTATTAACTTGAGCTATAGCTCCTTGTCTAGCTTTCTGGTGATTAATTGGAGAAAGGGTCTCATGGACTTTCCTGCCTGAGCTGGATTTGAACCACAATCCCTAGAATCTCAACCTCCTGAATAACTAGGATTATAAGCATAAGCCACTGATTCCTGGTCTATATTGCTTTTTCTTTTCTTTCTTACTTTTATTTCTGCCCATTTGGGGCTTGAAGTCAGGGCCTGGGCTCTGTCCTTGAGCCTTTCTGTGCTCAAGGCTAGAGCACTGTACCACTTGAGCCACAGTGCCACCTCCAGCCTTTTCTGTTTATGTGGTACTGAGGAAATGAATATGCTAGGCAAGCATTCTTATCACTAAGCCACATTCCCAGCCCCCAGTATTGCTTTTTATAGGTATAAAAGCTAAAGTGCCTACAGGGTTCCAGGCTTTTAAAATTGACTTTCCAAGTTAGTTATGGATCTTTTTTTGATTTTTTTCCCCCTGCTGGTACTGAGGCTTGAACTCAGGCCCTCATGCAGTTGTTTGGCTTTTTCTGCTCAAGGACATCACTCTATCACTTGAGCCACAGCTCTACTTCCAGCTTTATGCTGTTTAATTGGAGATAAGAGTCTCATAGCTGGCTTCAACTAGTGATCCTCAGATTTCAGCTTCCTGAGGAGCTAGGATTACAGGCACAGACTGCTGGTACCCAGCTTAGCTGCTGATCTTTTTCATCTGAGGAACCTCAGAATATTACCAGAAACATGTCTGTATCTCTGCATTTGGGAGAATGGAGGACTCCCTTTCATGGACAAGCAAAGTGGGTTTTAAAACTTGCTTTCCGGTTCAGAATGGATCAGATCCTCAGGGCTACAGAGGAGAGTCTCTAGGAGTCCCAGAAGGTAGCCACAAACCCTCCAGGCCTGGCCAGACCCCAGAGATACACTCACCAGGCTGTCCATGGTCCCGGCAACGTTGTATATTGATGGAAGCCAGGTCGAAGCCATGGATGGTATGAGTTGGCTGGAAGAGCTTGTTGCGCAATTCTCCTGTCATTATTTTATCCTGTTTCACCAACTTGGCCTTTCTGGCTAGTAGACCTCGAACCAGCGGGTCAATGCCACCTGCAAAGGGAGACCAACGGGTACCTTCTACAGCTGGCCTTGTCTTCCACCAGAATCTCTCAGTGAAAAGTAGCTGGCAGCAGGGAGAAAAGAACACAAAGTGTGCTCAGAAGAGAGGAGTCCAGGCTGCCTGTTTTGTTTCTAAGGTGGTGGAAAGGGGTATCTGTGGGATGACAGCCTTGAATATCAATGTCAAGAGCATTTTTGAGTTCTAATTCATGGATCCAGAAGCGTCTTCTCCTTCCATGTGTTCCCTGGAAGCACACTGCAGTGTGGGAAATGTCCCATAAATAATTAGGAAATGGTTCTGACTTGTTAGGCCTTGAGGTAAGTTGGTTTCAACACAGTCCCAGCCTACGAGTAAAGAATTGATGCAGTCAAACTCTAGCTCCTTGGGCTGGGATGTAGCTCAGTGGCAAGGGGCTTGCCTAGCAAGTGCAACGTCCTGGGTTCAACCCCCAGTACCAAAAAAGAAAAGACAAAAAAAAAAAAGTTTGCTGGGCACTGGTGGCTCACGCCCGTAATCCTACTCAGGAGGCTGAGATCTGAGGATTGTGGTTCAAAGCCAGCCGGGGCAGGAAAGTCGGTGACACTCTTATCTCCAATTAACCACCAGAAAACCGGAAGTAGCGCTGTTGCTCAAGTGGTAGAGTGCTTGCCCTGAGCTGAAGTGCTCAGGGACAGTGCTCATGCCCAGAGTTCAAGCCCCATGACAGACAAAAGAAAAAAAAGTTAAGCTCTGGTACCTCATGGAAGTGGAAGGCCCTAGAAAAGCACAGGATAAAGCCTATGAATTCTCTTCAGAGGTCGGAGAAACCAAGATCAGGGGAGAAGGAAGAGGAATCCTAGGCACCTTAGAAGCTCTTGTGACTCATGATAAGGTACTCTAAGTATCTTATATTTAATTTTTTGGATACCCTCATGAGACGTCTTTCTCCCTTTTTTGTGTCACTGGTACTGGGGCTTGAACTCAGGGCTTTGGGCACTGTCTATCGCTTAGCTTTTGTGCTCAAGGCTGGTGTTCTACATTTGAGCCATAGATCAATGTTTTTTTTTTTTTTTTGTCTGTTGTGGGGCTTGAACTTGGCACAGCACCACTTTTGGTTTTTCTAGTGGTTTATTGGAGATAAGAGTCTCATGGATGGTGCCAAAAGAGGTGGCTCAGTGGTAGAGCGTTTCCCTTGCATGCATGAGGCCCTGGGTTCGATTCCTTAGCACCACATAAGCAAAAAAGAAAAAAGCCGGAAGTGGCGCTGTGGCTCAAGTGGTAGAGCACTAGCCTTAAGCTGAAGAGCTGAGGGACAGCACCCAGGCCCAGAGTTCAGGCCCCATGACTGGACCCCAAAAAAAAAAGAGTCTCATGGACTTTCCTGCCTGGGCTGACTTTGAACTATGATCCTCAGATCTCAGCCTCCTGAGTATGAGTAGCTAGGATTACAGGCATGAGCCATGGTGCCCCATTTTGGGGGGCGGGGGGAGTCGCTAGCTAATTGGAGATAAGTCTCTTGGATTTGTCTGCCTGGTCTGGCTACAAACTGTGAACCTCAGATCTCAGTCTCCAGAGTAGCTAGGTTTATAGGCATGAGCCATTAGTACCCAGTTGAGGTATCCCCATTTGACAGCCAGAAAATTGAGGTACAGTGAGATAAATTCACTTACTCAGGGTCTTACAGGAAGTTTGTGGATCGTGACTTCCAAATTTGATTTCCCTACAAGCAGGTTGCAGAGTAGGAGAGACAGGTGAGAACTCCTTTAGGAAAAAACATACCGTCTTTGACCATCCTCCAGGTGTTGAAGAAGAGGGTATGCAGGGGAAGTTCTGGTTCTGGCCCCCATGGCTGATAATTCTCATCCAGGCGGGACACTGTGGAGGGGACCTCCAAGTGCCCAAAGCGGAAAGCAAAGGTAAAGACATTGGAAATTCGGGGGTCTACAGAGTCATTGTAGCCTTGGTATGGAGGGATCCACTTCTGCATCTCATCACCCAGCACAATGGGAAGGTAGTCTCTAAAAGTGATAATCTAAAGAGAGAAATAGGCCACAAGGACAGGGTGTGAGGAGGCTTGAACTTCTGCAGAAGGAGGTTGAAGCGAACTGTTGTCACTGGGATTAGCAGTCTAAATCCAAGGACATTAAACAGATAGCATTTGTACCCAGTGTTCATTCCTACGTTCATAGCAGACATTGGTAATTGATGATGATGTTCTTTCTGCCGATCTCTTGTGATTTGTTACCACAGAGCCTCTACTAATTGGCCATTTAAATTTGGGATGTATTCTCTGCTCTAAGTAGCACAATTTGGGGGTCTAATTTTTTTTTTTTGGGTCCAGTCCTGGGGCCTGAACTCTGGGCCTGAGCGCTGTCCCTCAGCTCTTCAGCTCAAGGCTAACACTCTACCACTGGAGCCACAGTGCCCACTTCCAGCTTTTTTCTTTTTGCTTATGTGGTCCTGAGGAATTGAACCCAGGGCCTCATGCATGCAAGGCAAGCACTCTACCACTGAGCCACCTTCCCAGCCCCTGGGGGTCTAATTTTTTATATGGAAATAAATCACTTGGGACTCTTTTCAGTCCCAAGAGTGCTCTAACTCTTGAGCTACATCCCCAGTCATGAAAATAGATCATTTTAATAATTAAAAAATATGTGCTTTAGACCTGGGCACTGGTGTCTCATGCCTCATTTAATCCTAACTACAAAGGAGGCTGAGATCTGAGGACTGTAATTCGAAGCCAACCCTGACAACAAAGACCATGAGACTCTTATCTCCAGTAAACTAACTCAGAAAGAGCCAGAAGTGGTGCTGTGGCTTAAGTGGTCAGAGCACAAAGAGGCTCAGGCAGCATCTAGGCCCTGACACCCCCCCCCCCCCAAAAAAAAAAAAATTCCAGAACTGGCAAAAAAGAAAAAAAAAGTGTTTAGGACTTCTGATTTTAGAACAAGGAGGAGATGGTTCATTTTACCTTTTTCTTCTTCATTCCCTATAACTAAACACTCTGGAAATTATTGAACAAGTGAATAGATCAGGCATGGCAGTGTATACGTATAATCCCAGCACTTGAGAGGCTCAGGCAAGAGGGTTGCTATATAGCCTAGGCTATATAGCAAGACTCTGTTTTGAAAAAGCAACATCCTCCCCCCCCCTGACCTCTGGGGGAAAAAAAAGACCATGGACTGGCCAGGGACCTTAGAACTCAAGAAGTGACCATGTGGGCTGAGAATGTGGCTCAGTGGTAGAGTGCTTGCCTTGTATGCATGAAGCCCTGGGTTTGATTCCTCAGTACCACATACACAGAAAAAGCCAGAAGGGGTGCAGTGGCTTGTGTGGTAGAGTGTGCTAGCCTTGAGCAAAAAGAAGCTCAAGGACAGTGCCCAGCCCAGAGTTCAAGCCCCAAGACTGGCAAACAAAACCCTATTCCCCCCCCCCCCCACAAAAAAAACCCCAAACAAGTGACAATGTGGTGAGCTCCTCCATCCCTCAGACTGAATGCAGGAGTGACTGGCAGCCTGAAATCTCCAACAGACAGGAAAAAGAAGAAGCCAAGGAAAGCATAAACTCACCTTCTAAAAGACCAGGACAAGGGAAGTCCAGCACAGATCTAGCTGAGACCCCCACGCCCATGGGATACCCTGACCACCTCAGCCTTTGCTCCACAACCCAGGCCATAGGCCAGTCTAATTAGCCTAGCATGGGGGCCACAGTGGAGCCCAGACTCTCCTTGGACTTTATCCTTAGCTCTGCACCAAGGATACCCAGGCTCAGTGGCGTCTACTTGTCTAGTAGGTTGCTTAGCAACTGCAGGCAGCCAGAGAGAACCTGCTTGCCCTGCAGATGGCAGTGGGCAGGGGCAGGAGCTGAGTGGGAAGCTCAGAAGCTCCAGGAGGATGAAGTGGACCCGAACAGCAGCAGAAGAACTCAGAGAACTAAGCCATCATCAGAACCAGAGCAGAACCTACTTGCTAACCAGCAGGCTAAGGCAGGAGATTTAAATAGGATCCTCAATAAGCCAAATGTTCAAGGTACAATTAGAAATGACTCATAATACCATGAATCAGGAAAGCCACATTTTGAGAGAGAAAAGAGATAAAGGGAGGTCAATTACAATATGAATCAGATGTTGGAATTATCAAATAGAGATTTTAAAGCAGTCACCTTGAAAATGCCTGAAGCACATCTGTAATCCTAGCTACTCAGGAGGCTGACATCTGAAGATCACAGTTCAAAGCTAGCCAAGGCAGGGGCTGGGAAGGTGGCTCAGTGGTAGAACGCTTGCCTTGCATGCCTGAGGCCCTGGGTTCGATTCCTCAGCACCACATAAGCAAAAAGAAAAAAGCTGGAAGTGGCGCTGTGGCTCAAGTGGTAAAGCGGTAGCCTTGAGCTGAAGAGCTGAGGGACAGCGCCCAGGCCCAGAGTTCAGGCCCCACGACTGGACCCCCCTGCCCCCCCTCCCCAAAAAAAAGCTAGCCAAGGCAGACAAACTTACTTGAGAGACTGTGTGGGGAGGGGGAGGGGGGGTTATAGGGCTTAAACTCTGGGCCTGGGCGCTGTCCCTCAGTTCCTCAGCTCAAGGCTAGCACTCCACCACTTGAGCCACAGCGCCACTTCTGGTTTTCTGACTGGTTTATTGGAAATAGAATCTTATGGATTTTCCTGCCTGGACTGGCTTTGAAACATGATGCTCAGATCTCAGCCTTCTGAGTAGCTAGGATTACAGGCATGAGCCATGGATTCCCAGTTTGAGAGATTCTTACTGCCAATGAGCCAGCAAAAAGCTGGAAGTAAAGCTGTGGCTAAAGTGGTAAAAGGCCAGCCTTGAGAAAAAAAAAACAAACAAGCTGAATGCTCAAGGCCCTGAGTTCAAGCCCCACACTCTGAACAACAACAACAAAAAAAAGCCTTAGTAATCAATTACAGAATATTCTCTTGCAACACCACCAAAAAACTCCCAGCAAAAAGGTAAAAGTCATAAAAAGTAATTAAGTGAAATTATGGAACTGAAAACACTTGAAATAAATGAAAAGGGATGTGGGCAGACTTAGTAGTAGAGGGGACAGATTTGAAGACAGATGAATAGAATGTACTCAATCTGCACCACAGAGAGATCTAAGACCGAGACCCTCTGGAAAACCAGAGCCTCAGGGCTCTCTGCACCAGTGGAGTCCCAGAAGTGGAGGAAGGAGAGAGAGAGAGAGAGAGAGAGAGAGAGAGAGAGAGAGAGAGAGAGAGAGAGAGAGAGAGAGAGCACGAAAAAGGAGTTAAATAATGCTTGAAAATTTCCCAACATTGGAAATATTGGGAGACATGTATTTACAGATCCAAAATGAGTTAGCCCCAAACAAGGAAAACCTAAAAAAGTTTATTCTAAGACACATCATAATTAAATTTCTGAATGCTAAACACAAAGAAAGAGTTTAATATTTTTCTTTTTCTTTTTTTTTTTTTAGTTGTTTGAAGACATGCAATTCAATGGAGGAAGATGGCTTTTTCAATAAGTGATAGAGCCATTGGACATCAGTAGGCAAAACTAAGCAAAAACATAACCAAAACCTCATATTTCATTCAAAAATGAACCCCAAATGGATTGTGGCCTTATGCGTAAAATATGAAACAATGAAACTCCTAGAAAATACAAAAATAGGAAGAAATCTTTATTAGGTCTAAGGAAAGAACTTCAAGCACAATCTCCATGAGAGTGAAAATTGATAAAATGGACCACAGTAAAATCAGAATTAGGAGCTTTTGCAGAGCAAAAGAGAATGAAAAAAATTAAATGATAGGTCCGGGCACAGTGGCATACACCTGTATTCCAGTTATATTGGAGGCAGACGTTGGAACATCTTGGTTGGAGATGAGTTCTAGGTAAAAGCATGAGACCTTATTTGAAAAATAATGAAAGCAAAAAGGACCGTGAGTATGATTCAGGTGGTAGAGTGCTTACCTAGCAAGAATGAGGCCCTGAGTTTCAAACCCCAGTACGGCCAAAACAACAAACAAACAGAATAAAACAAAACAAAAAATATCAAATTGCAGTGTAGAAAAGATCTGTAAATCATTTATGTGATTTACATAAATCATTTATGTGATTTTGTGTCTGGAATGTAGGAAAAATTTTCAAAATTCAATAATAAAAGACAAAGAGTCTAAAGTTATAAAGTGAGCAGTATACACGAACAGGATATTGAATAGAATGTACAGATGGTAAATATACAAGGAAGCACTGAACCTCACTTGCCATTGGAGAAATGCAAATCTAAACTACAAGAAGATATTTCTGCCATCAGACAGGGTGAAATAAAAGAAAGCGATGACATGAAATGCAAACCAGAGCTGAGAAACAGGAGCATGTGTACAATGCCGGAGGAAATGTAAAATGATGTAGCATTCTAGAAAAGAGTCTGGCAAGTTATTTTAAGACTAAAAATGGATTTATCATAGAACTCATTGTATTCTTAGATATATATATATATATATATATATATCCCCCAAATAAAAACTTATTTTCATGTAGAAATTTATACACCAATAATATTCAAAGATTTATTCATAATAATACTCAAATGAGAAGTTATCCGAATAACCTTCAATAGCTGAAGAGTCAAATGAACTGTGGTTCATAGTATACCATAGTATACCATGGACTGCAGCCATGAAAAGGAAGAAATATTGATGCCACCTGAATGGACCTTAATGATAAAAACCCACCTCAAAAGAATACTTACTGCATAATTCCACTTCTAAAGCACTTGTGACCTAACATAACTATGCCAATGGAAAAGAGAATAGTGTTTTCCACGGAGGTGGGAGAGTGAGAGTAGAGGGTTTATGAAAAGTGGCATGAGGAGACCTGCGCAGTTGTCTCTTTGTTTTGATGGTAGCTGCGTAAAAGTTATACCCAAGATAAAATTGCACAGTGCTGCACAGATGCATGGATGAAGCATTTATGACTGGTGAAATCTGAATAAGCTCCTATGATTTAGATCAATGTTAACTTCCTGCTTTTCCTGCTTTTGGCACTGTACAGTTTTCTTTTCTTTCTTTCTTTCTTTCTTTCTTTCTTTCTTTCTTTCTTTCTTTCTTTCTTTCTTTCTTTCTTTCTTTCTTTCTTTCTTTCTTTCTTTCTTTCTTTCTTTTCTTTCTCTTTCCTTCCTTCCTTCCTTTCTTTTTTTTGGGGGGGAGTCCGGTCGTGGGGCCTGAACTCTGGGCTTGGGCGCTGTCCCTCAGGTCTTCAGCTCAAGGCTAGCGCTCTACCACTTGAGCCACAGCGCCACTGCTGGCTTTTTTCTTTTTGCTTATGTCGTGCTTGTATGCCTCAGGCATGCAAGGCTAGCACTCTACCACTTGAGCCACAGTGCCACTGCCGGCTTTTTTCTTTTTGCTTATGTGGTGCTGAGGAATCGAACCCAGGGCCTCAGGCATGCAAGGCAAGCGCTCTACCACTGAGCCACCTTCCCAGCCCTTTCTTTCTTTTTTTCTAAATTATCTTATTGTAAAGATGCTGTATAGAGGGGTTACAGTTACATGAGTAACACAATGAATACATTTCTTGTCAATCATTGTTACCCTCTCCCTTGTTTTTCTCCCACTACCCCCTCCCCTTTTTTTTGTCAGTCATGAGGCTTGAACTCTGGGCCTAGGTGCTGTCCCTCAGCTCTTCAGCTCGAGGCGAGCACTCTACCACTTAAGCCACAGCGCCACTTCCAGTTTCCTGGAAATAAGAGTCTCATAGACTTTCCTGCTGGGCTGGCTTTGAACCATGATCCTCAGATCTCAGCCTCCTGAGTAGCTAGGATTATAGGCCTTAGCCACCTGTGCCTGGCAGTTTTATTTTTTAGCCATATAGTTATGGTTAAAAAAAACTTCCTGCTTTTACCATATAGTTATGAAAGATGTTAAGTATTTCTCTTGCACATATAGTGAGAGAAGGCACAGGGAGAGGCTTTCCTGGAGGAGGCTGGGAAAGGGGCACACAGATTTTCCTAGAAATTTTTGATAACTTTTTTTTTCTTGATTGGGAGCGGGGCTGTTCTGAAGCTTGAATTTAGGGTCTGGATGCTGTCCTGAGCTTTTTTTTTTTTTTTCTCAAGGCTAACACTCTATCACTTGAGCCACAGCTCCACTTCTGCCTTTTTCTGTGATGAATTAGAGATAAGAGTCTCATAGACTTTCCTACCCAGGGTGGCTTTGAACCATGATCTTCAGATCACAGCCCCCTGAGTAGCTAGAATTGCAGGTGTGAGCCACTGGCTCCTGTTAAGGGATTGGTTTTTTTGACAGAGAAGTTGAGGAAACCAAAGGAGGGAGTGTTTGTAAGAATGAGACTCTGGGGGGGAGACAGCACAGGAGAGGAAGGTATGGGGGAGGCGGCCGGAGGTGAGTAGGGCTGTGAGCCAGGTGGCCTGGCTGGGGGTGAGGGGAAGGCACCCTGCACCTCCATACCTGCATGAAGGCTCCCAGGATTTTCCGAGCTTCTTGGTAGAGCTTGTCTCCCTCCCAGTGAGGGTTGAGTCTCTTCAGTTCTCTGGCCAGCCGGTTGTGCTCACGGAGAAAGAGTGTGTGGGCAGTAGCCAGTAGGATCTGCTCCGAGGCACGAGAATCTCCTGAAAGCCCACAAGGCAGGAAAGTGGGTTTTTCCTGAGCAGCCTCAGGCCCACCGAGAGACAGAGGTGCCCCCACAGATGGAGGGCGGGAGCTACAGTTTTGCTTCTCTGTTCTATATTCATGCTTTTAGCTATGTGATCTTAACATTTACTCTCCTCATTTGGCAATGTGGGGCTCTAGGGCCTACAAGGATTTGGTAAAGGGCAGGCCCTGAGTTCAAGCCCCAGCACTGGTACAAACAAATGAAAGAAAACCCAAACCAAACAAGAAGAAGGCTTCAGGATTGCAGCTTTGAGGGGAGAGCCTGGATGGGAGTGAATTCTTCTGGGCAGTGGCGAGAGAAGGATCTGGAGGTGAGGCCTACTAGGGAAGGAGAGAGGAACAGGAATGGAGGAGATGAGATGTCCGGGGTGGGGGCTGGGTGGGGGGAGTTCACGTCTCCTGGCATCCTCTAAGCTTCAAGAAAGCTTATACAATTCACAAATGCTTGGTGCTCCTAGCTGCTTTTAGGAAAACCTGGAAGGGGCTTAATTTGAGGTCTAGATTGGCATAGGGTATGTGTGGGGACACAAAATTCAAGAGATCTCACAAGGGAGCTTGGCTCAGGGCTGGTCTCTTGCCTTGTGACCAGAAGTTTGTCCTTGGAAAGTCTTTTTTGTTTGTTTGAGGAGAAAAGGCTTTCAGAAGCCAAAGACAGAGAGAACCAGAGGGCATGTGCCCCTGGAATAAATAGAATCAGGAGGCTTTGGTTGTGCATAGGTTTCTTAGAAATGGTGGCTTTTGCCCAGGTTACTTAAAAGCCTTAACACACACACACACACACACACACACACACACACACACACACACACAAACTTGTTCACACATGTATATAACAAACTCTTTATCTAGAACCTCTTCTAGTAAATTACCTTAATAAATGACAACATCCCTGGTACTGCAATAACAACAATTAAAAAAGATGAAAATAAAGATTCATCACAAGGATGTTGATTATCCAAGCAACAAGAAAACAGAAAAACACAACAACTCTAGAAGATAGCTGAATAACTCTGAAAAGGGTTGAAAAAAAATGATGGTAATATATGCGACACAATACCTTGCCTCTATTAGAGTACCCTTTCCCTCTTAGCATGTAGTATGTGGAGTGAAGACACCAGGTTATAAAGCATTATTTATAGTGTGTAGTTAACTGTGTAAAATAATAGGGAATATACCTGTGCTAGGAAAAGTATGGGAAAGATTGCCAATAAATATTAATGCTAGGGGCTGGGAAGGTGGCTCAGTGGTAGAGCGCTTGCCTTGCATGCCTGAGGCCCTGGGTTCAATTCCTCAGCACCACATAAGCAAAAAGAAAAAAGCCAGAAGTGGTGCTGTGGCTCAAGTGGTAGAGTGTTAGCCTTGAGCTGAAGAGCTGAGGGACAGCATCCAGGCCCAGAGTTCAGGCCCCATGACCGGACCCTCTAAAAAATAAAAAAAAAATAAAAAAATATTAATGGTGATTATTGGGGAATAATAGGATTGTGAATTTTCTTGGTGTGTTTCTGGACTTCCTTATTATTATTATGATTATTTTTTGCTAGTCCTGGGGATTGAACTCAGGGCCTGGGCACTGTCCCTGAGCTTCTTTTGCTTAAGGCTAGCACTTTATCACTTGAGTCATAGTACCACTTCTGGCTTTTCCTGTGTATGTGGTACTGAGGAATTGAACCCAGGGCTTCATGCATGCTAGGCAAGCACTCTACCACTAAGCCACATTCCCAGCCCTTCCTCATCTCATATTACTGTAAATATGTCTTCTCTTGTTATTGGGCCTTTTTTCCTTTGTGATGGTTCTGTGGCTTGAACTCAGGCCCTGGTCTCTACCTCTTGAGCCACAGCTGTTCTTCCATCTTTTTGGGGGTGAATGGGAGATAACAGTCTCACGGATTTTCCTGCCCAGGCTGGCTCTGAACCACAATCCTCAGATCTCAGCCTCCTGAATAGCTAAGATTACAGGCATCAGCCACTGGTGCTAGGCTTATTGGGTCTTTCTTTTATTTTTTTCCAATGCACCACAGACAGTGGTGGCTCAGTGGAGAAGCCTCCCTGATGATCCCTTTGTCTCTTCCCAGCCTAGGCTCACCTGCCAGAAAGCACGGCACCTGGGCCATGGTGTTGATGATCTCGCAGGGACTGGGCCTCTGGGTGACAAAAGGCAGGTAGGGCAGCTCCCCATCTGAGAACTCTTGATTGACAGCCATGAGGCCCAGAGGGCTGCTATGGTTGCGCAGGCGGTTGGCCAGGCTTGGTTCGGGACCATAAACAAAGCTGGCATCCAAGAAGGAGGTTACAGCGTTGATTTGTTCTCGAGCCAGGGACCGATAGGGTGGAGTGGGACAGACAAATCCAGCTCGGAAGAAAGGCATGCACTTCCCTTGAGTCTTCACCTTGGGGTCACTGGAGGGGAACTGCAGAGAGATTAGGAGGGGGGTGTTTGGTGATTGCAGGGGCAGACGTCTGGGCTCAGATAACCTTTCCCAAGAGACAGAGTGGATGCAAAGATATTGAAGATGGCCGGGCACTGGTGGTTCACCCCTGTAATCCTAGCTACTCAGGAGGCTGTGTCCTGAGGATCACCATTCAAAGACAAGCCCAGGCAGGAAAGTCCGTGAGATTCTTATCTCCAATAAACTACTCAGGAAAAGCTAGAAGTGGAGCTGTGGCTCAAGTGGTAGAGCACTAGCCTTGAACACAAAGAGGCTCAAGGACAGTGCCAGGTGCTGAGTTCAATCCCTAGAAATATATATATATATATTCAATAAAGTAATAGTTAAAAACTTCCAAAATCTTTCACAGTGAGGCTCTCTGAATTTTGGTTGGGGAGTGTGCTCTGGCATTCCTGGACAGGAAAGTATCACATAAGATGAGAAAAAGTTAACAATTGCTACTAAAAAAAAGGGGGCAGGGCACTCTAAGCCAGGTGCTGGTGGCTCACACCTATAATCCTAGCTACTCAGGAGGCTGAGATCTAAGGGTCTCAGCCAGCTCAGACAGGAAAATTTTAATAGGAGACTCCTACTAGCTACAAAAAAAAAAAAAAAAAGGCCAGAAGTGGAGCTGTGGCTCAAATGGTTGAGCATCAGCCTTAAATGAAAGCCTTAAGTGAGTTCAAATCCCAGTACTGATAAAATGGAAAAAATAAATTAAAAAAATTGACACCTCATTTAATTTGGACCTACTACATGCAGGCAATATGAATACTTCATCTTACTTCCATCCTTCTAAGACCTATCAGGTTGACAATTTGATTCCATTTTACATATAGTAAAACAGACTCAGTAGGGTGTCAGTTTCCCAGGCACTAACAAACTAGAAGGGAAAGATGTGAGATTCAGATCCAGACTGAAAATTCCCTAGCTCATGCTCTTTATCCTCAGCACATAGGCTTGACTTCCTCCTCCTCCTCCTCCTCCTTCCTCCTCTTCCTCCTCCTTCCTCCTCTTCCTCCTCCTTCCTCCTCCTCCTCCTCCTTCTTCCTCCTCCTCCTCCTTCCTCCTCCTCCTCCTCCTTCTTCCTCCTCCTCCTCCTTCCTCCTCCTCCTCCTCCTTCCTCCTCCTCCTCCTCCTTCCTCCTCCTCCTCCTCCTTCTTCCTCCTCCTCCTCCTTCCTTCTCCTCCTCCTCCTCCTCCTCTCTTCTTCTTCATCTTTGTCTTCTTCTTCATCTTTGTCTTTGGTCAGGTGTGGAGCTTGGACTCTGGGCCTGGGTGCTGTCCCTCAGCTCTTCAGCTCAAGGCAAGTGCTCTCTCACTTGAGCCACAGCACCACTTCCAATTTTCTGGTGGTTTATTGGAGATGAGTTTCACAGACTATCCTTCCCAGGCTGGCTTTGAACTGTGATCCTCAGATCTCAGCCTCTTGAGTAACTATGGATTATAGGCGTGAGCCTCCCTCATCGAGTTCTAGGCTTGACTTCTTTTTTTGTTGTTGTTGGTCATGGGTCTTGAACTCTGGGCCTGGGCTGTCCCTCAGCTCTTCAGCTCAAGGCTAGCACTCTACCTCTTACGTCACAGTGCCACTTCTAGTTTTCTGAGTGGTTTATTGGAGATAAGAGTCTCATGGACTTTCCTTCCCCGGGCTGGCTTAGAACCACGATCTTCAGACCTCAGCCTCTTGAGTAGCTAGGATTACAGGCGTGAGCCACCAGAGCCTGGCTAGGCCTGACTTCTTATTTGTATAAATAAATGACAGTCTTAACCCATGAAAAGAAAAAGGGTATCTGTCACTGCAAATTCTTCTCCCTGCTGGCTCTTCCCCCAAATCCCTGATGTTCACTGATTCACCCATCCATCATCAACTTTCATCTCCTGGAAAATGAAGTCATCATTCAAGACGACTTTAGGGCCAAAGTTCCGCAAATTTTAAATGTAGAATGAATCTCCTGGTAAAATGTAGAATCTATTTCCCAGTGTGTTGGGGAAGGCTTGAGATTTTTGCACTGCTGATAAACTTCTACATGATAGATGATTCTGGTGGAAGATGTAAATTCCCCTCCTCAAAGCTTCCCAATTATTATTATTATTCCTTGTGCCAGTAGAGAGGCTTGAACTCAAGAACCTAGGTGCTGTCTCTTGTTTGTTTTTTCAAGGCTGGCACTTGAGTTATAGCTCCATTTCTGGTCTTCTGACTTTTTTTTTTTTTTTTTGAGGTGGCTAATTGAAAATAAGAGTCTCCTGGACTTTCTTGCTGGGTCTGGATTCGAATCAAGATCCTCAGATCTCAGCCTCCTGAATAGCTAGGATTACAGGCATGAGCCACTGGCTCACTTGTTCACTTACCACACTGTCTTTGACAGCAGGAACAATGTCTTCCTCATCTTTGAAAACCCAATGTATTATGCATTGCCTGGCAATTGGATATAATGTGTAATCACTGATTGGTAGGTGAGTGAATGGATGAATGCCCATATGAGATTTGGCAAGCTATTAAGTCAGCACCCACATCTCTCACAAGACCCAAGATTGCTCCCCTGGGGTAGTTAGGGGTTGCTACAGGGGCCTACCATGATGGGGAAACAGTTGTCTCCCTGGATACAGTACTCATCACACTGTGCCTTAGAGAAGTTGCTACTGCTCATCTCAGTGTCAGGGGCAAAATCCAAGTCATGATCCACAATTTGGCCCCACTGCATGAAGAGCAGGGACCAGTTTGGGTCCAGAACATCCTTCTCATTCAGATAGGCAGCGATCTCGTTGGATACATCTCGGGCCTGCAGGTGGAGAGAGAAGAGGAGGGCAGATGGGGAAGAAAATGTACTTTGAGGGGCAGATTCAACTACGCTTTACTAGTACATCAGCTGTAACAGCTACAAGGCATTTAGTCCCCGAACAAGGAGTCTGTGAGGTAGAAGGCATTAACTCTTGTAGCAGGTAGGAGACAGATGGATTTGAACCTGGGTCTGTATGATTTCATGTGCAATGTCAGTGCCCTGTCCACTACCAAGCAGGGTGAGAAGACAAAGCCAGACTACTGCTCCTGAGAGGCCTGGCCATGGCGATGCCAGGTGTCTGTGGACAGGGGAGGGGGCTTTGGGGAGGGACTGCCAACTCAGATGAGGCAAACGACAGCTGAAGCACTCCAGGGGCTGACCCAGAGTGAAGGGGAGCAGGATGGGGCAGGGAGGCCATCTGCTTGGGAGACCCCAGGGTATCTGGCCTGTAGAGGGGAGGGAGGGAAGGGGGAGAGAAGAAGGGGGAGGGGGGAGGAAGAAGGAGAGGGGGAGAGAGACAGAGAGACAGAGAGACAGAGAACGCGCCAGCCAGCGAGCACCGCGTGGCTCGGCCCCGGGCTCTGCTGCCCTCTGGTGGCGTTTTGGAGGAACAACACAAGTCCGAATCGCCCTTCTCCCGCAGGGCTGCGTCCCCGCCTCCCCCTAGCCCTTGTGGGGAGCGGGTATTGGGGGTTCGCGGATCTCCTCCCCTCCACCTCCCCTCCTTCACCCCGTCCGCCCTCACCAGCGGGAGCGGGAAGCCGTTCCGCATCTTGCCCGGCGTCCACCCGAAGGGGAGGGAGAGCCCGTCCTCGTACTCGGCCGGCAGCCAGCGAGCCAGCGCCCGGTTGGCGGCTCCCCGCGTGGGGTCCCTCCTGAAAGCCGGGGAGACCCCCCTCAGCCCCCGCCGCTGGTCTCCGGGTTTCGGGGGGGGGGGGCCAGGGCCCTGACCCAGAGTAAGGAGGCCGGCGGCAGCGGCCTCTCAAATATGGAGATCTGAGCCCCTTGTTCCCCCACCCCACCCAGGCCCTGGTGAAGAGGGGGGGGCTCCATTAGGTACAGGAGTCTCCTTTAAAGGGTCCAGGAGGGTGAAGCGGTGGGTGGCAGGTCTTCCTGGAATGGCTGGGTGGGGCTGGGTAGGTGTCACCCCACCCTGCCCAAATCACCTGTTATTACATTCTCCAGTAATGGTGCGGTAAGGGCTGCTGGTGTCACAGGTCACTACTGGAGCCGGGACATCACAGCCCACCTCCCAGGACAGCGATGTCAGGTCCAGGCTGGGCTCTAAAACAGAAGAGACACCCCCAACCCCAAAGAGGCTCAGAGTTCTCAGCCTTTTCTTTTTTTTTTTCTTTTTTATTGTGAACATACTGTACAGAGGGGTTACAATTACATGGGCAAGATAATGAGTACATTTCTTAGCAAGCATTGTAGCCTCCTCCTTTGTTTCCCCTTCCCATCCTTCCCTCCCCCACCCCCCACCCCCTTTTCAGCCCTTTCTAAGGCCCTGGCAGGAGGCAGAAAAAACTTAAGATGAGGTCAGATGGGTCTTAAGCCAGAACAAAACAGGAATCCCAATCGCTGGTGAAATAATCCCAGTAAATCCACCTGACACGGGTGGCTTCCCTGTTGCAGTCACTCAGAGAAGGGATGACTCTGTGGTGTGGGACAGCCAGTCCATGTTTACTGACTTTGGTACTTCCTCCAGTACCTTACCCAAGTTATTTATGCAAAGAACACCCTTGTCCCCACTGTGACCTTCCTTAGGGCTGAGTTCCTTCATTTGCTAAAAGGGCACTGGCCTAACTGTCCCCTAAGGTGCTCCTGGTTCTGCTGGTTTGGCCTACGAGCCTAGGATGGGAGAGATAGGAGGGCCTTTCCGAGCTGACAGCCCGGGACAGTGATCACAGCTTTGGATGGCCTCTGACCTCCCCTCCCCTCCCTTCCCCTCCCCTCCCTTTCTTTTCCCTGTCCTTCCCTTTTCCTCCTCCTCCTCTTCTCCCCCCCTCCCCTCATATTTTGTGTCGGTACTGTGTAGGGCCTCATGCTCTCACTTGCCTTTTTGGTTTTTGTTTTGGTGCCAATCCTGGGGCTTGAACTCAGGACCTGGGCACTGTCCTTGAACTTCTTTTGCTCAAGGCTAAAGCTATACCACTTGAGCCACTTCTCCACTTCCAGCTTTTTTTTTTTTTTTTGTAGTTTAGTGGAGATAAGAGTCTCACAGACTTTCCTACCTGGGTTGGCTTCAAACTACAATTCTCGGATCTCAGCCTCCTGAGTAGCTAGGATTATAGGTATAAGTCATCAATGCCCAATTTCACTTGGCTCTTTTTTTTTTTTTTTTCTCAAGTCTGGCACTAAACCACCTGAGCCACTTCCAACTTTTTGCTGGTTAACTGGAGATATGTGTCTCCTGAACTTTTCTGCCTTGTTTGGCTTTGAACCTCAATCCTCAGACCTTATCCTCTTGCATAGCTAAGACTACAGGCATGAACCACCAGTACCTGGCTTGCCTCCGATCTTTTCTGCAGGGAGATGAACCCTTCCTGTGAGTTGAATGTACCTGTGACATTGGCCGAGAAAATCTTCTGCTGCAGCTTCTTGAAGGATTCCTCCCACATCTGCCCATTACGTATGGCTGTGCGTGTCCGGCCTTTGGCATGCTTGAGATACTCTGAGAGCTGTCGGGTGGTGAGAGCCTGGGAGTTCATGGCGGTCTTCAGCCTACATTGGAGAGCATTGAAGATCATGAGCTGGCCTGATAGCAGGGAGTTAGTGGTCCTCTGCAGGGATGTGAAGTGATCGGTGTCCAGGGAAGAGCCCTGGGGGTGGAGGGGGGTGGGGGGGGGGTGGCTCAGAGGAGACAAACTTTGTGTTCATTTCTTTTCTAACACTGCTGGAAAAATCTCTTCTGAAAAGAGGAAGCCACAGTGGCTTGTTAAGCTTCAATAGTTTTGGTCCTAAGGGGAAGAACTGATTCCAAGGGAAGCTGGATCAAGTGGTTCCTGAATTCCAACCAGAGGGCTATACCTAAGCTGAGTGGGTCAGAACTGGAGCTCAAAAACCACAAGGCCCTAACAACAGATTGATTCACATGTGAGGAGCCTTTGGTATATAACTGGCTTGTCACCAAGCTTATGGACTGAGAATTCTAGAAAGAAGATGCTTATGGACCTCTAGTTCTGCCCATAAAAACAGCCCAAATTGTGTCTGGCCCTAGAGCTCCTGTGGTGTTTGCCGCCCAAAGCATCCAATCTTTTGCTGAATACCATGTGCAAGACACTCAGGCCTTATTATTTCTTAATTTCCATGTGTAAAATGAGAAACGATAAAGCCTTCCCCTGCGGAGCTTGTGACAACACAGATGGTGGAGGGCAAGATGGTCTCAGAGATGTTCCTCCTTGAAGTTCTTCACTGTGCCTCAGTTTCACTGGGGTGATCCCTATCTCTCCAAGACGCTGAGATGTTAGAAAGGGCCCAGAGTCTCACAAAAGAAAGCTCTCATTTATTGGACTTATTATTTGTTTGTTTGCTTACTTGTTTGTGTGCTCATCCTAGGGCTTGAACTCAGGGCCTGGGTACTGTTTCTGAGCTTTTGTACTCAAAGCTAGTGCTCTGCGAGCTCTACTTCTGGTTTTCTGGTGGTTCATTGGAGATAAGAATCTCACCAACCTTCCTTCCCTGGGTTGATGTCAAACCCTGATCCTCAGATCTCAGATTCCTGAGTAGCTAGGATCACAGGCATGAGCCACTGGTGCCTGGTGGCTGGCAGAAAGACCTCTTTTTGAGTATATTCATTAACTGTAGAGACAGGTCTGTCTCTGGGTGACAGGCCACTAGTTCTGTCTGAAGAGCGGGGGGTGCTGGGTCTCAGCTTGAGACACCACTTGGGTAAGTAAGGAGACAACAGGAAGGACCCTGCTTATTAACTTTTATCTCTAGGGCTGCCCCAACTTCTCTAAAAAGAGCTCAAGAGAAAAGCCATATTGCCATTTTGCTTCTGTTGCAAAAGAGACAGCATGGCCCAGTTCGCCCAGAGAGGGGCCGAAGGGGTAGAAAAAAAAAAAGCTGGGTGCTTCAGGTGTTGGAGTTGTCAGCACTGGGTAAGAATTTTCCAGATCTTGGATCTGGCAGCAGAATGGTGAGAAGACCAGAAAAGTATCCAAGTAGAGAAGGAATTTCGGGCTCTCCCTTGAGACACCGACTTGTCCAGAAATGTTGGTCATGCCGTAGTCCATCCCTCAGCCCCCAGGGGGAAGTGAGGGAGGGGGACAGGTCAGGAGTGAGGGAGAAGCCCCCTGGACTCCCCACTCTCACCACAGACCCCCAAGGTCACTCTGAGTCAAGGGAAAAAAGCAGTCTGGGGCTGTCTGTGTCTTCTTATGCTGACCTTTTAGTTCCTGAAATGGAATTCTAGTCTTGGGGACTAGAAATGACCAGAGCACATTTTATCATTTAAAAGTTACCAAAAGAGTCTGGTGCCAGTGGCTCGTGCCTGTAATCCCAGATACTCAGGAGGCTGAGATCTGAGGATCAGGGTTCAAAGCCAGCATGGGCAAGAAAAAGTATGTGAGACTGTTATGTCCAATTAACCACATACAAACACAAACAAACGCATAAATAAAATGCTGGAAGTGGAGCGGTGGCTCCAGTGATAGAGCACTAGCCTAGAGCAAAAGAGCTCTGGAAGAGCACCCAGGCCTGGAGGTTCAGGCTCAGTACCAGCACTAAATAAATAAACAGTTGCCAAAAGAATCAGCTAAGTGTCTGAGGATTCATTCAGAGGCAAGGAGGAAGGATGCTACAACTCTAGTGTCAGGGACAGAACAAGAGCAATGAATAAGCTCACTGCTAGGGTTCCTCTTATTTCTCATTAGTCCTTTTGGTATAGCACATGCACTTCCTGATGGCAGCAATCCGGTCTGGATTGCTTTGCTCACCAGTCCCAGCCCCTGGGTGGCGGGTGGCTGACTTTGCTGGTGGGCCTCCCTTGAATATTTTTTTTTTTTCGTGATCAGTCCTGGGGCTTGAACTCAAGTCCTGGGCACTTCAGCTCAAGGCGAGCGCTCTACCACTTGAGCCACAGCACCACTTCCAGTTTTCTGGTGATTTAATTGGAGATAAGAGTCTCACAGACTTTCCTGCTGGGGCTGGCTTTAAACCGTGATTCTCAGATCTCAGCCTCCTGAGTAGCTAGGATTACAGGCGTGAGCCACTGGCAACTGGCTTCCCTTGGATTCCTTTTGAGGGTTTGTGTGCTCCTCCCCTAGCTGTGATGGGAGCAGCTGCTAAAGGCTCACAGCTGTAACTGTTGGCCACTGGCTTCTGGGCCAGCCAATAGAGCTGCCTGACTAGAGGTATTCAAGAGCAGGTCTCCCAGAGGGTAAAGCTAGGGCTGGACCATAAACCATATCCTCACTTAATTCCTTCCTTTTATTTCTGTTTTTTTTCCTGCATTCCACAGCATTGTCCCTTGACAGCACAACCCTGATAAATCACCTGTCCTGAGCAAACCTAGGATTCTGCTTCTAGAGAGCCAGAGTGGAGTAAGTGAAAATATGAGTTGGGTGAATAAAGAATTTGTACCCTTCTGAGGGGGGGGACACTCAGGATCCAAGGAAACACTGGGTCACAAGCAGCAAAGGCCTTTTGGGATTCGATGTCCCTTCAGGGCATCTTGGAGGCTGAGAATGTGGGGAGTTGGCAGCTATTGATGCTGCTTGTCACATCCTTAGAGGTATGAACCAGGTAGAAGGGCAGGTTTTATAATTGCTTGGGCTCACTGGTTTGGCAGGGCTGGCCTAGATGGGCTAGTTAACAGGAAATGTGTGACAGGAAGTGTATACATATATGTGTATGTATCTTTCTTACCTGGTTCGGGATTCCAGGTAGGCCTTGTTGACTTGGACCTTGACCTGACTCACAGTAGCCGAGATGGTTGAAATTCTAGTGATCTGTGCTTGGGGATGGGGAGAAGCAGGAAGCAGAAAATCAGACACCACTCCTTGGAGGTATCCTTTCTTTCTGTCTCCATTTTTTTTCATCTGTGTCAGTCCTGGGGCTTGAACTCAGGCCCTGAGCTTCTTTTGCTCAAGTCTAGTGCTCTACCTCTTGAGCCATCCCTCTGCTCCCAGTATTTTTGGGGGGTAGTTTATGGGAGATAAGAGTCTCACAGACTTTCCTGCTAGGGCTGGCTTTGAACTGTGATCCTCTGATCTCAGCCTTCTGAGTAGCTAGGATTACAGGCACCAGCCACCGGTGCCTAGCTTTTGTCTCCCTCTTTCTCAGCCATTATCCCACAGCTTTCAAATCTGAGCAGGCTTGCAGGGCACCGGTGGCTCATGCTTGTAATCCTAGCTACTCAAGAGGCTGAGATCTGAAGATCATGGTTCAAAGCCAGCCCCAGCAGTAACGTCCATGAGACTCTTATCTCCAATTAACCACCAGAAAACCAGATGTGGTGCTGTGGCTCAAGTGGGAGAGTGCTAGCCTTGAGCTGAAGAGCTGAGGGACAGTGCCCAGGCCCAGAGTTCAAGTCCCACAACAGACAGAAGAAATCTGAGCAGGTAGGAAATTAAGATTACAAAATTTTCCCTTAAGGGAAAAAGAATGGGAAGACTATTTTTTTAATCTTCAACAAAAGATCAAGACCTCCTTCAGGAATGTATTGGAACACCCAGGGGTAGGACTACTGAACCAATCAGGTTGGTTGGCATTTCTTTGGATCCTGGTGGGACAAATTCTGTGGAAAGTTAAGCAAGTCCATCAATTTACTGATTGCCAGGACATGAACTAGGGAAGCGAAGATATAAAGCCAGTGGCGGGTTTCCTTGTTTTCACTCACAAAGAAAATTGTCTAGTGAAAATTCATTTGCTCTTGGATCCTCAGAATATAATCTTATTTATAAATAGTCTTTGCAGATATTATTGATTCAGAGGAGATCATACTGGATGAGGACCCTTAGTCCAATGATTAGTGGGTTTTTGTTTTCATGAGTTGAACTCAGGGCTGAGTTTTTTGGCTGAAGGCTAGCACTCTATCACTTTGAGCCACAGCTCTATTTCTGTTTTTTAGGTGGTTTATTGGCCATAAGAGCCCCATGGACTATTGTGCCTGGGATGGCTTTGAACCTCAATTCTCAGATGATCTCAGCCTCCTGATTAGGACTACAGGCATGAGCCATCGCGTCTGACTCGTGCGTGCGTGCATGCGTGCGTGTGTGTGCGTGCACACGCATGCACCCCATGCTCCTGGGGCTTGAACTCATGGCCTGGGCACTATATGTGAGCTTTTGTGCTCACGGCTATTGCTTTCCCACTTGAGCCACAGTTTCACTTACAGCTTTTTGGTAGTTAATTGGAGATGAGTCTCACAGCCTTTCCTTTCCTATCTCGGCTGGTTTTGAACTATGATCCTCAGATCTCAGTCTCCTGAGTTGCTAGAATTACTGGTATGAGCTGTGATACCCAGTGGATTTTAAAGAGAGGGAGAGGACACACTAGGAGGCATGTGAGGACTGGAACAGAAATTAGCATGCTGTAGCTATGAACCAAGAACTCCATGAATGCTTTGGAGCCACCAGAAGCTGGACTAGGCAAGGTAGGCTCCTCCTCTTCAGCCTTTAGAGGATATAGGGTCTTGCTATCACCTTGATTTTGGACTTCAAGTCTCCTAGACTGTGAGAGAATAAATTTCCATTGTCTTCATGCACCCAGTTCAAGGTGCTTTGTGGTGAAAGCTATGGGAAACCAATTCAGTGTGACACTTACCATTTTTAGCAGGCCTTTTAGCCTGGAGCGAGAACAGAAAAGCCAGGAGGGCTGGGAGATGGAGAAGGATCCTCATCCCTGTGAGAGAGACCCAGAATTATGTCATAAGCCTCAATGGAGCGCCTGTGGGATGGACTGACTCTCAGAAAGTAGGGACCACCAAATGCCCTACCACAGGAACAGGGAAGCCTACTACATGCACAGGGAGAGATGGAAAGAGGCAAAGTGGAAGGGAAGGAACACTAGCTTCAGGGTCTGAGGCCCTGAGTTGTCACTCTACCCAGCTCTGCACTCTTGGACAGGTTACTTAGCGAGGGGGTAGGGTCAAGTGAGGCAGGATCTTCCAGTCTGCCCTGACACCCTGTGATCCTGAAATCATGTGTTGGTTTTGTCATAGGGTTGAAAAGTGCTGTTACCCACCCATTGGTGTTACCCTCCTTTTTTCCTAGGAAATTATCTTTCCTGTCTGTCTCCTCTGTCCGCAGAGGAGGCAGAGGCCCCATCTTTCCTGTAAAACCCCACAGGGGGTTTCCCTATCAACACATACAAGAAAGTTGTGACAAGTTCAAAAACTCCTCTAATACCATAGTGGTGTCTCAGGACACCCAAAGAGGTTCCGGCTCCTAGGTTAATCTACCTCTTCATCATGAACTTTAACTCGGAACCAATTTGAGCAGCTTTATCTTTTGGCAAGGGGCCTCCTTGGGCTTGGTGAGGTAGATGCCAAATAGCTTTTGAAGAGATTATGGCTCTTGTCTAGAAAGGTGCTCATATATATAGTTGGAATAATTGCTTCTTTAGACCAGACTCTAATTTCTTTTTCCACCAGTCCTGGGGTTTGAACTCAGGGTTTGGGCACTGTCCCTGAACTTCTTTTGCTCAAGGTTAGCACTCTATCACTTGAGCCACAGTGCCACTTCCAGCTTTTTCTGTTGATGTGGCACTGAGGAATCAAACCCAGGGCTTCATGCATGCTAGGCAAGCACTCTACCACTAAGCCACATTTCCAGCCTTCTTAATTTTGTGTATGTACTGGTACTGGGATTTGAACTCAGGGCCTAAACACTGTCCTTGAGCTTCTTTTGCTCAAGGCTAGTGCTCTACCACTTGAGCCATAGTTCCATTTCCAATTTTTTGGTAGTTAGTTGGAGCTAGGATTCTCATGGACTTTCTTGCCCAGACTAGCTTTGGACTGAGACCCTCATATTTCAACATCGTGAGTAGCTAGGATTGTAAATGTACGACACCAGTGCCTAGCTTAGACCAGGCTCTTGACTGGCTCCCAAGACTTCATGATGTTATGTTTTTCCCTTCAGCATAGTATTCCTGAGTGGACTCCAGGCACTCCCAGGATGAACAACCTCAAATTAGCTGACCCTTCATACCTGCCCAAAGCTCCCTGAGAGAAAACACACCCTAGCTTTGCCTGAGAGATGGCACAGCCCACCTCCCAGACACTCTCCAAATAACCTCATTTGTGTACCACGGTTCAAGGAATTCAGCTTTTGACTCCATTCCCCATCTTCCCTTTTATATTTCCCCCTAATTTTTTTCTCTAATAGGGCTCAAACCCAGGCCAAGGCTTTGCACAAACCAGGCAAGCATCTACCACTGAGTTACAATGGAAACACATTTCTGGTCAAGACTTTTTCCCCCAACATAACTGATCAAATAGCTCAACTCTTCAGCGGGCTTTTGTATTTAGATCTATATGGCCCCAGTAGGAAAAAATTCTGGGACTTTCCATCCCACTATTATTCTTTTTTTCCCTCCCTCCCTCCCTCCCTCCCTCCCTTCCTTCCTTCCTTCCTTCCATCTCCTTCTTTCTGTCAATTTTAGGCACATCCCCATACCCAGACACTGTTACCCTTTCTTTGTGAATACCAGAGGACCATGATAAGATTCACTGAATCAGCAGAAATCTGCTTTTTCAGGCAGAGATTTGTGAGTAAAAGATCATTAAAGATTTTTTTTTCCTTTTCACATGTGATAAAACAAAACAAAACATACAGGTCACTCACTGGTGGCTCACACTTATAATCCTAGCTACTCAGGAAGTTGAGATCTGAGGATCATGTTTTGAAGCCAGCCTGGGCAGGAAAGTTCATGAGACTCATCCTCAATAAACTACTCAGAAAAGTGGAAGTGGTGCTGTGGCTCAAGTGGTAAAGTGCTAGCCTTGAGCAAAAGAAGCTTAGGGACAGTGGCCAGGCCCAGACTTCAAGCCCCAGGACTGGCCAAAACAAACAAACAAAAGACATACAGTGTAAAATTTATCATCTTAATCATTATTTTCTACAGTATAGCAAATGTATTCACATTTTTGAGTAAAAGGTCTCTAGGCTTGTTTCACTTTGCAAAACAGAAACCTTCTATTCACTGAACAGCAATTCTATATTTTCTACTCCCTTTGGGCCTTGTCCAGGGGTTTAGGGTATCACTGGGTGGCCCAAGCTTGCCTTGAACTTTTGATCTTCCTGCCTCAGCCTTCCATGTTCTGTGATTACAAGTGCTGTGAACCACCAAGATAGGGTGGTGACAGGAAACAAAGCTTAGCTACTTATTTTTCCACTCCTTTCCTTCAGATATTCTCTCCTCACTTGGAAGGGAGGAGAAGGAATTCAAATTCAAAGCTAAATTAGTTTGCATTTCATGGTAAGATTCTTGATTGGTGTGAAGGGAAAGGTGTGGAATAGAAAGCAGAGGCAAGCAAATGTAGAGTCAAGGCACTGAAAAATGGGTGTGCAGAAGATCCTGGAAACATATTGCCTCTGGCAATAGGGAAAATAGGGCTTGGGGGGGGGGGAAGAGAGAGGTCAGCCACAAGCTTCTGTGGTATTTGGATGTCTACCATATTCTTAGTCTCATGGTTGATGCCAAAGCATTCCTGAGCCCTTTGGTTTTTAGCAAAGTGTGGAGCTCCCTTAAGACATAGAATGCTAGAGCACATGCTAAGTGAATGACAGAGCAGAGAACTGTAGCATTTGGAGATTGTACAAGAGGGAGTACTTGTAGCCTCGTAGGTGACTTTTCACACTATAGCATATCTAAGAATCACTTGGGGATCTTGATAAATTCAGAGTAGAAGGTTAAGGGCCTGAGAACCTGTAACAAGTGATGTGTCTAGTCTGAAGACCACTCTCTGTCTACCACACCTTCTACCAATGTGGCTTTTAGACATGCTGAGCAGTCATCAAAGAGACCGGGAGAAAGACTGAGAAGGGAAGGAACAGCGGAATTCTTTTCCATGAATGGTGAGAGCTGTTAAGAATGGTGGCATGAGTCAATAGGAAAGACAAAAAATACTTGCATATAGAAATATGTGTATATGGAAAATATATGTATATAAAATTATATACATATAGCACACACACACACACACACACACATATATAGCCAGTCCTGGGGCTTGAACTCAGAGCCTGGGCACTGTCCCTAAGCTTGTTTTTACTCAAGGCTAGTATTGTACCACTTGAACTACAGCGCCACTTCTGGCCTTTTGCATGTTAGGCAAGCCTTCTACCACTAAGCCCCATTCCCACTCCATATATGTGGTTTTCATCCATGATTCCATGATTCTTGGCTCAAAAGTTCCTCCCTAGGTTAAGCCATAAAAACAGAAGTTATCTTTCCAAAAGAAAGTCATAGAAAGTCTTATCATTCCCTATCTTTCTGTGCTGGAGCTGGGCATAATGAAACTCCCAAAATGACCTTGTTTGATGGTAGATCACAATGTTCCCATTCAGAAGGAATCCTGCTCCATATCCAGGAGAGAGCAAGAAATGGTTCATAGAAAGGCCAGGAAGAATCTGAACACATGCCTTTTTTTTTTTTTTTTTTACTTTTTTTTTTTTATTGTAAAGATACTATACAGAGGGTTACAGTTACATGAGTGAGGTAATGAGTACACTTCCTCTTGAACATTGTTACCCTCTCCATTGTTTTCCCCCTACCATCCCCTCCCTCCCTCCCTTCCCCGAGGTTCTTTTTTTTTTTTTTGATTGTGATTAAGTGATTACATAATTTCAAAGTCACAAGTTCATTTTAACTTCCCTGGAGCAAATTGTCTACCACAGTCTGTAATATATAACAGTGTTCACATGTTATATACCATATTTGTGATCAGCAGCATGGGGATATTTAGTAGTGGTTCAACCAGATGAGCGGGAGTTCTTTGTTTCTTAAGTCCTGTTAGTTTTGTCGTATCACCTAACATTTTGGATTTAGCATCCACTTATCAGGGAGACCATGTACTGTTTGTCTCTTCGTTCTTGGCTTACCTCGCTCAACATGATTCCTTCTAGCTCCATCCATTTCCCTGCAAATGCCATTATTTTGTCATTTCTAATGGCTGCATAATATTCCATTGTGTATAGATACCACAATTTTTAGATCCATTCATCTGTGGTGGGGCATCTAGGTTGTTTCCATATCCTAGCTATTGCGAACAGTGCTGCAATAAACATGGAGGTGCACGTGTCCTTGTATATTGTGAACACATGCCTTTTTGGGTGTCCCCACCCAGTCTGCTAGCATTAGAATTTCATGGTTGTCTAGGCTGCAATCATACTTAATAAAATCTCTATAAAAGCACAAAGGATAATATTAGAGAACTTCTAAGTGGCTGAACACAGGAAGCTTCTGGAGGATGGTGTGTCCAGAGAGGCAGAGGAACTCCATTGTTCCTTCCCTCATACTTGCCCTCTGCACCTCTGTTCTGTATCCTTTATACTATCCTTCATAATAAACTCATAAATACCAATGTTTCTTTGAGCAACTCTAGTAAATGAATCAGACTTGAGGAAGGAGGGTGTGGGTACTCTAATTGATAGCCGGTTGATCAGAAGCACAGGATAAAGCAACTTAGAGCTTGTGATTGGCAGCCGCAATGTAGAAGGTTCAGTCTTAGGGACTGAACTTTCAACCCGTGGGATCTGAAGCTGTCTCCACAGAGTGTCAGCACCCAATTAAAGGGCACACAGGGGGCATCTACCTGTAGCTGTGCTTGTTGGGTGAGTGGGGAACCCATAAACCTGGTATTGGAAGCATTTTGTGAGCAGGTAGTAGGGAAAATGGAATTTGGGTTTGTGTTTGTTTCCCTTTTATATCCTTAATGGCTCTTATCAAGCCTTTCACAGCAGAAACAATCTTCTACGAAGGTGAAGTGTTCTATACTTATTGAATGCACCTGAGAGTAAAACGAAACAAAACCAAAAAAACCCAACATGATTCAGGCCAGGCACTGGTAGCTCATATCTGTAATCATAGCTACTCAGAAGGCTGAGATCTGAGGATCACAATTCAAAGCCAGCCTGTGCAGGAAAGTCCATGAGACTCTTATCTCCAATTAACTACCCCCAAAAACAGTAGTGGAGCCTGTGGCTCTGAGTATTAGAGTGCTTGCCTTGAACAAAATAATGCTCAGGGACAATGCTCAGGCCCTGAGTTCAAGCCCACCACTGACACCTTCCACCCCCCCCCCCCCAAATATGATTCAACTACCTCATTCTCTCAAAAGAAAGAAAGACCATCCAGTTCATACACTTGGATGAGAGTCAGGTAGCCAGAGGACACTTAAGACAACAGGGACAGATATTCAGGGCTAAACTAGATGTTCAGATATGCTTCAGATAGCTGGCATGAGATTCCGGAAATGAGATGGAGATCTGAGAGTTCTGGCTTAGGGAGCTCTAGAAAAACACCACAGAAGCTCTACTATAGAGGAGAGGTTGTATTACATGACACCAGTCTTAAGAACTATTTACCTACAATTTTTTTTTTTTTTGGCCAGTCCTGGGGCTTGAACTCAGGGCTTGGGCACTGTCCCTGAGCTTCTTTTGCTTAAGGCTAGTACTCTACCACTTGAGCCACAGCCCACTTCTGGCTTTTTCTGTTTATGTAGTAGTACTGAGGACTCAAATCCAGGGCTTCATGCATGCTAGGTAAGGATTTTACCACTAAGCCCTATTCCCAGCTCCCTCCAACTTTTTAAGTGACCCTAGACACCTATCTTAAGAACTCAGTTCCTGAACAGAATGTGTAAGAGACATTTCTGGCCCCAAGTTTATGATTCTATGTCTTTGTTTTCAGAAGCAGAAAAGCCTTCTTGCCCTACAGTGGGTGTAGACCCATTCTGTCTTCCTCCACACAGGGATGATCTGACTTGCGTTGGCCAAATCTGGCATCAGATAATGTACCAAGAAGACATGCTTAAACCCAGAACTAAGTGCTCAGAGAAGGCTTTAGGGAAATCACATCATTAACTTTGTAAAAGCCAGGAATGAGTAACACTACTGAACCTTACCTGCCATGGGTCTCAGCCTCCTGTGGTAGCCAGGGCCATTGCTCTGCGCACAGCAGCTGATCTTTTATACCTTCTGGCAAGAATTTACTTCTGGGAAAGGCCCAGCATTTTGAGGGGCTGAGGTGACTTAGAGGAGACACAGGTTGAGCAGGAAACACCCTGTGGCTCCAGGCAAATGCACGAGGAAAGTTCAGGATGGTAAGATTTGGTTGATGTAATATCACTGACTTGGGTGGAGCAACCCCCCTTCTTCCCATTTTCCAGCTGAGATATGCCATCTTGATCTAGCCATGGGAGGCAGAAACTCCCACACCCTGAACATGTTTATTTCTTTTTTTTTTTTTTTAATTTAATTTAATTTTATTTGTGAACATACTTACAGAGGAGTTACAGTTACATGGGCAGGATAATGTGTACATTTCTTACCAAGCATTGCAGCCTCCTCCTTTGTTTACCCTTCACATCCCTTCCCAGCCTCCCCCCTCCCCCCCTAATCCCAATCCTTCTCCTTCCTCCCCCCCCCCAGCGGGCCCCCCCCCCCCCCCCCCCGCACCAACGTTGTAAAGTTCGTTTTGGACATGACAACTTGTACTTCTCATTGTTGCAACAGGTCCACCTGTATCCTTAAACAACTGGTTTTTCCCCATCTCCTCCACAAGTTATACTGACATCAAATATAGTGAAAGCAAGGGTTATACTGTGGGGGAGGGACATACAAAGCAACAAAGAGATAATCTTATAAATGTGTTAGAAACACATGCATGAAAGAAAAAAACATTAAAATACACATCTAAGGGTTCATTTTCCTGACATCACATTATCTGACCTTTTCCGCTTGACTCATACATATACTAGATATTACAAATAAGGGAAACCATGGGACCTACGTTTCTTTGGGCCTGGCTTACTTCACTTAATATAATTTTTTCCAAGTTTTTCCATAAAAATATGGAACGCTTCACGAATTTGCGTGTCATCCTTGCGCAGGGGCCATGCTAATCTTCTCTGTATCGTTCCAATTTTAGTATATGTGTTGCCGAAGCGAACACGAACATGTTTATTTCTTAAGCCCCCTAGTAGGTAATAAATAGCTCTTAAAATTAGGGACTACTAAATGGTTCTCTTTCCCATTCATTTATTCACCCTCCTTGCTTTTCATCCAATCTTTTGACTCTAAAGTGGTTTTTTTAAAAATATTGAAATGTTTTTGGCCATCATTTCACAATATTTATTTTTTGAGGTATCCAGAAGGGAGGTGAGAAGAGCCTAGAATGTTGAATGGACAGGTCTCAAATGAAGTTCAAATAACCAGTAAATACATGAAATAATGCCCAACATCATTAGCCATAAAGAAAATGCTAATGAAAATGACATTGAGATTTCATCTCAGTCAGAACAACTATCATCACGAAAACAAACAACATATGCTGGTAAGCACATAGGGAGAAAGGAATGGTTGGTGGGAATGTAAACTAGTATAGCCACTCTAGAAATCAGCTTGGAGGATTTCAGTAAACTAAAAATAAGACTACTATATATATACATATGTGCATTCCTCTACATATGTCTGAAGGAATGTAAGTATATAAAGTATAGCTATCTGAACAGCCATATTTATTGCAGCACTCTTCACAATAGCTGAGTTACAGAATCAGTCTTGGGACATCAATGGGCAAGCAGATTAAAGAATAGGTAGTGGGCTAGGTATGTGGCTTAGTGGTAGAGTGCTTGCCTAGCATGCATGAAGCCCTGGGTTTGACTCCTCAGTACCACATAAACAGAAAAAGTTAGAAGTGGTGCTATGGCTTAAGTGGTAGAGTGCTAGCCTTGAGCAAAAGAAGGTCAGGAACAGTGCCTGGGCCCTGACTTCAAGCCCCAAGTGAAAAAAAAAAAATGTGGTTATACATACACAATGGAATTTTATTCAGCCATAAAGAATAAAACTGTCATTTGCAGGAAAATGGATGGAAAACCACTAGTAAGTAAAATGAGTTAGACTTAGAAAGACAAATATTGTAAATTTCTTTACACATACAAAGTCTAGATTTAAAATGACATGAAATTTGAAGGGTGGCTATTTGGGAATAAGAATGTGTTTAGTAGGAGGGGGGGATAGGAACAAAAGAGAGAAATGGGGTGAATATGATCAAAGCATGTTATGAGCATGTATAAAAATGACATAAAATACTATTTTATATAATACATTAAAAAGAGTAATATTATGCCAGGCATAGATGGTTTATGCCTCTAATCCTAGCTACTCTGGAGGCTGAGATCTGAGGACTGAGGTTCAAAGCCAGCCTGAGCAGGAAAGTCTGTGAGACTTTTCTTATGGCCAATTAGCTACCAAAAAAAAAAAGTAGAAAAGGAACTGTAGACTTGAGCAAAAAAGCTCAGAGACAGTGCCCAGGCTCTGAATTCAAGCCTCAGGACCAGCACCAAGGGAAAAAAAGAGTAATATTACTTATTGACTTTGAGTTTATTAGAAAACAAAAATGAAACAACCAAAACAATGGGATCCTGGAAAAAATTTTAAAATAAAAAAACAGATATTAAAACTAGATACCTTGGGCTGGGAAGGTGGCTCAGTGGTAGAGTGCTTGCCTTGCATGCATGAGGCCCTGAGTTCAATTCCTCAGCACCACATAAGCAGAAAAAGCCAGAAGTGGTGCTGTGGCTCAAGTGGTCGAGTGTTAGCCTTTAGCTGAAGAGCTGAGGGACAGCTCCCAGGCCCAGAGTTCAGGCTCCATGACCAATCAAAACATAAATAAATAAATTAATTAATTAAAAAAACTAGATGCCTTCTATTTCAATGACTTCAAACTAAACACACACACACACACACACACAAAACCAAAAAAACAAAAACAAAAAACTTCAAGTTTCTTAGATCCATCTGTATAAGAAGGAAATAGGAAGTTGCAGAAAAAACAAAATCTCATGAAAATGCCTTTTACAAAATAGGCCATTGAAGACATAAACCATTTTATAAAATAGATATGCTTTGAGAGAACGTTCAGAAACACATTAATCAAAACCCATTTCCCCTCTTTCCCCCAGTTTACCTTCCAAAGAGTGATGTCCTCCTCTCCTGGTTGGAATGTAACAATGTTTCTCTTATGATGAATCAAGTTAAAATGAGCTGGGCATCTCAGAAGAAGGCTGAATTCAGGAAAGAGGAGCAAGATTTCAGGCTCTTCTTGTTTTCTTTGAAACACATTTCAGCATCTTGGCCAAGTATTTTTTTTTTTTTTTGCATCTAACCACTCCCAGTTGAATCCTGCTCTGGGTTTCATATCTATACCTTTAGGAAGTGATGTCTTCAGATGGATTGTGTGTGTGTGTGTGTGTGTGTGTGTGTGTGTGTGTGTGTGTGTGTGTGTGTGTGTGTTGCTGAGGTTCAAACCTCATGGTGCATGCTAGGCAAGTGCTCTACCACTGACATACAACCCTATTCTCTAGATGGATATTGATCTATTTGGTTCCAAATGATTTCAAGATAAACCTTCCTTCTAAAAAATGTCCCTGCCATAACACTGCTTCCTATGTGCAACATAACTGAGCTACTATATTCAGAATAGCAACAAAATTTAGGTCTGATTGACACTGGTTATTTGTCCTGTTATGTCATGCTGAGGTATGTTCTAGGTTTGACCTTCCTGTAATGGTCAGGATTGGGGCAGTGCTAGTGTCAGCACATTATGGCCCATCTTTTGGTCCTCGTATGAAACATTCCTTGACATGAAGCATAGGAATGAATGTGTTGCCATCAGCTAATCTGAATGCCTGACATTTGGTGACATGACAGTGATGACTTGTTTTCATGGGCTTATTTCAGTCTAGTCAAATCTTTTCACTCCAAGTTATATGGTTCCCCATCAGGGAGTGGCCAATCAGCCTGAGAAATGGAGGTTGGAGACAGAAAATCCAGGAGAAAATGAAAAAGGCCAGCAGCTTTCATAAGTCTGCACAGAGAATCCAAGATGTTTGAACAATAGTGGAAGCAAAAACAACAGAAAGTGCCCAGTGACACTACGCTTCATAAACCCAGTGCATCATAGACACAGACACCGACACAGACACAAACACAGACACACACACACAGATTTTGTAGGAGTTTGTAGTTTATAGATGAGGCTGACCTCAGACATGGTTGACTTACCCTTATTTCCTTCCAGTGTTAGACTGCAGTATGCTGCAGCTACACACACACACACACACACACACCTTTGGCTGGTCAAAGGGGGCATGCATGTCAATGACAGACTTACCCATCTACTTGAAGCGATCGTGCTCATGGCTCATGCTGAGCCATGGCCTCCCAGCCATCCCCACCACTCAGATATCATCTCCATTCCAAGCCCACTCTCCTTTCTAGCTGTCTGTTTTTACCCTTTACCCCGCTGACTTGGCAGTCACGCATTGTTAGGCAGGTTTTATTTCCTTTTCTAGCTAAAGTGCATTTCCTCTTGTTGGCTTCCTAGAACATTAAACAAATGGACTTCTTGTCCTTAGGAGGGCTCCAGAGGCCAGTGTCGTCGTGTCTTTGGGACTCACCTTTCTGTCTTACCTAAGAGATGGGCTTCCAGGTTTATGCCATCCCTGGCTCTGGAGGGGTAGGAAAATGATCAAAACTTCCCTGAATGGTGTCTCGGAGCCATGTGGGCTCTGAGGACAGATGGGGATATTGTAAGACAGCTTCCTTTCGAGGAAGGATTTTGGAAAAGACAAGACAATGTCTGTGTTGGGTTCTGTGTTTCCCTTGAGAGAGACAGGAAGAAGCTCTGCTGTCTTCTCAGAATTTAGTGAGTGGGTCATCCCGGTGTTTGTTGACTTCTGAGATTGACATAATATAAGGGCTTTAAGTGGCAAACCCAGTATCAATGAATTTTTCCAATTACCTTCAGCATGTTGAAACCAAAGGACCAGTTTTGTCCAGTTTTGCCTCCCAGGGAACTGGTCTAGTGAAGTGGACAGAGGAAAGTCCCAAGAACCCCTGGGGCGGGTGGTCAGAATGCTGTCCCTCCCTGCTCTCCATGAGTGGAAAATCCCTCTTCTTGCACCAAGGCACATTTCCTGTCAGGTTCTGTCTCTCCCTCCTTCCTCTTTTTCTCTTCCTCTTAAATATTTACCGAGCTCTTAGTATTTCTGTGCATCATATTTTTTCTTCCCTTGTTCTGTCCCCTTAATTAGCTTACAATTTGTGAATTTTCGTAAGTTTGCTTCAGATGAAAAAGATGCCATGCCGGGTGCTGGTGGCTCACGCCTGTAATCCTAGCTACTCAGGAGGCTGAGATCTGAGGATCGCGGTTCAAAGCCAGCCAGGGCAGGAGAGACCGTGAGACTCCTATCTCCAATAAACCACCAGAAAACCGGAAGTGGCGCTGTAGCTCAAGTGGTGGAGCGCTCGCCTTGAGCTGAAGAGCTGAGGGACAGTGCCCAGGCCCAGAGTTCAAGTCCCATGACCGACAAAAAAAAAAAAAAAAAAGAAAGAAAAAGATGCCAGGTCAAGGGCTGGGAAGGTAGCTCAGTGGTAGAGTACTTGCCTAGAATGCATGAGGCCCTGGGTTCGATTCCTCAGCACTACATAAGCAGAAAAAGCTGGAAGTGGCACTGTGGCTCAATTGGTAGAGTGCTAGCCTTGAGTTGAAGAGCTGAGGGGCAGCGCCCAGGCCCAGAGTTCAAGCCCCACAACCAACAAAAAGAAAAAAGAAAAAGAAAAAAAGATGCCAGATCAATTTTTCTGTCATGCCAGGATAATGCAGAGAGATGGCTGGGAAAAGTATCACATCTCAAAGCTCAACCAAGACAATTTAACTTGACCCAAGATAAATCCTCAGATGGTCAGGATAGAAATGGGGTGGTAAGCCAAATATCATATGTCACAAATACCTATCGAGTTTTAAACAAAAACTTTGAATCATTATTGCTATTCTCTGAGGAATAAAATAAAATAAGCTTTATCGTAAATCCATAGAGAAGAAATCATTTCAATAAAATGCCTCATTTCTCAAGCAAGCACATGTGTACCCATCTCTTTCTAGCAGGTGTGATGCTAAGCAATCAGCAAAGAGCACTGGGCTATTAAGACTTAGAAAATGAAGCTCTGGCCCTAGCTTGCTGTTCTCTGGTCATGTGATCTTGGAGAAATTACCTTTATTCTGAGGCCTCTCTTTCCTTATCTGTAAAGAGAAGTGGATATACTAAACAACAACAATAATATTGGCTCTGGCT
Organism: Dipodomys spectabilis; assembly: GCF_019054845.1. NCBI lineage: Eukaryota > Metazoa > Chordata > Mammalia > Rodentia > Heteromyidae > Dipodomys > Dipodomys spectabilis. The sequence continues at coordinate 11,282,703 of NW_024870681.1, forward strand.
CTGATAGCTAAAATTTGGTTGTGAACCATCAAATCTAAGAGGTCCTAGATCCAGGCATCCTCTGTTTCATTGTACAGTTCCATACACATCAAATATCCTCCAGTTCTCTTTACACAATACCATGATCAGAACCCTGTTTTCATCCTTACAAGCAGCTGGGATGTGGTAGGACAGTTTTCCCCAAAGCTGTTCTCCTAAGTTCCAAGGTCAGCCAGAAACAAGAGAATGGGAGGAATCTTATTGAGAAAGGGGAAGATAAACTCTTCAGGAAATGTGTTCATTCTCTTTGTCACTCATGTTGGAAAACAGGGAGACTTCCAGGGCTCTTGGTTTCTTCCTCTTTTCTCCTTTTCTCTTCCTATCTTCCTCCCATCTCACCAGTCACCACATGCTCTCCATTTTCCCTTCATAACTCTCTCATCTCTGTTTCTTCCTTTCCTTCCCCACTTTCTGTTTCTGCCCTAAGTTGTCTCTGTCTTGCTCTAAGCCCATCTCCTTCTCCTGCCACCCTCTTTCTCAATTCATACTTCCTCCTCTACACTAAAGTTTTTGGCCCACAAACTTCTATCCACAGGATAACTGTCAAGTTTTAGATAAGGTTCTATACTGCTTAAGCATCTGTTTATCAAATAGCACACACTAGTCCTTTACTGAAGCTCTTCTTTCCAGAAAACCTGGTCATTCTTCCCCAATGTGGCACACAATCCATACTCTCTCTTACTCTGTCTCTGTCTCTCACTGTCTGCCTCTGTCTCTGTCTCTGTCTCCCTCTCCCTCATTCTAGTGTCTAAGCTCAAGGTTTATCTTCATGAAGACTTCTCTGTCTTATAAGCTCTGTAAGTGCATTGGTTCTTTCCTCCTCTTTGTGTTTATAATTTCTTTTTTTCCTTTCCTTTCCTCTCCCCTCCCTTCCTACTTTTCTTCTTTCCTTCCTTCCTTCCTTCCTTCCTTCCTTCCTTCCTTCCTTCCTTCCTTCCTTCCTTCCTTCCTTCCTCCCTCCCTCCCTCTCTCTCCCCCCTCTTCCTTCCTTTCCTTTCTTCCCACTGTTGCATTTGGACCATACCTCCATCTCCAGCCTGCTTTTTTCTGGTTATTTGTGGAGACTAAGTCTCATGAACGTTTCTGCCCAAGTTGGCAGAAATGGAGATCCTCCAGATCTCATTCTCATCAGTAGGTAGGATTACAGGTGTGAACCACCTTCTCTTGGCGTCCAATTTTGATATGTATCTTCCCTATTGCCTCAATTATATCAGAAACTCCCTGGGAGTTCTAAATTGTGTTAGGCAATCAATACTTCATAATCAAGATGATGACACTGGTATAGAAATCAACTTTTGCTTAACCCAGTCATTTAAGTCTTGACTAATGGTTCTAAAATGGTTTGTGGAGACCATTTTCTAATCTGAATAAAATGGTATGGCTATATAAAGTATATAGAAGGTGTCATCAATGCAATTTTCTATTCTTCCTTTCCCCTAGGAGGTTCCCCATACCCCTTCCCCACCACAGTTCATCACAGAATCAGTGAGAACCATGAGGATAATGAGGAACATTTGAATCTTGGTTCCCTTGCATTTGGAAGAAAAACAGCAGCTGGAGCCCATTTATCAACCTAAGAAGGAACTTCAAAGAATCAGAAGCAACAGGACCCATGAGCCCTTACTCTTGTCGAGATACTTTCCCAGCCTCTGAGCCAGATGGAGACTGGAGTTCTTAACAGCTATCCGCAGAATGCTTCCTACTTGCTGCTCATTAGTCCACCATGTGGAAGGCTGCTGGATACTGGGATGTGTGCTCAACCAGGACATACTGTAAATGATGTGTGCTCACCAGGACATACTGTAAATGACTGTGGTCTCTCTCCTTCCCTGCTGGGACTCCACCCTACCAAGTACTTGCTGCTCTGGAAGATTGTGGTGGAGGCTGGAATGGGGTGAGATGCTAGAACAGACTGCAGTGGAATTCCTTCTATTCTGGTAGTAACTCTACTCCTGCCATGTACCAGATACGTAAGTTCTGAGGATGTCAGACAGATGGAACTTAGAGTTGACAGTAATAAAAGCAATTATAAACCACATATCCATTACATAAGTAGCTTAGAGTCGATAGTAGTTAAAAACAATAATAGCTGGGTGCCGGTGGCTCAGCCTGTAATTCTAGCTACTCAGGAAGCTGAGATCTGAGGATCAAAGCCTCAGCCTAGGCAGGAAAGTCCATAAGGCCCTTATCTCCAATTAACCACCACAGAACCGGAAATGATACTCTGGCTCAAGTGGCAGAGCACTGGTCTTGAGCTGAAGAGCTGAGGGATACCACCCAGGCCCAGAGTTCAAGCTCCCTGACCAACATGCACACACACACACACACACACACACACACACACACACACACCACAAAAACATAATAAATATATGTCCATTATATAACTAGCTTAGAGTTGATAGTAATTAAAAAATAACAAACCACATATCTCATATCTATTATATAACTAGCCTAGAGTTGATGGTAATTAAAAAATAAACTACATGTCCATTATATAACTAGAAACTGGGAAATAGGAGTACCAATAGTTTGAGGGCATGTAACATGCAGTCTCACCAGTTGAGAATGAGACTGTGCTGATTAACAGACAGCAGAAGTATGAAGGGAAGGTGGAATTAAGTAGGGAAGTAGAGGAAGGGAAGATTATCAGGTGAAACACACATGATGAGTTTATGGTAGGTTAGGAATATCCTTGGGCCAGGCACTGGTGGCTTAACACTATAATCCTAGCTACTCAGGAACCGAGATCTGAGGATTAGGATTCAGAAGCCAGCCCAGGCAGAAAAGTCTATATGAGACTCTTATCTCCAATTAACTACTCCAAAACCAGAAGTGGAGCTGTGGCTCAAAGTGGCTCCTGGGTGGAACAAGATCTTCGATGGGGATACACATGGATATCTAGGACTCAACCCTAGGGACTGTAGTCTCTGGGGAATCAAGTTGGTCATGGGGAAGAGGGACATGAGGAGCAGAGAGACACCTGCCCAACTTCTGAGGTGGGGCTATGGACCTTCCTAATCCAACCAGGATGGACTGAAGGCCCCTGTTTATAGCATAGGTTCTTTACATTGAGTTCAAGGAGTGAGAAGGGTCACAATAATGACTCACATGGAACATTTCGCTGGCTTTACTGAGAGAGAGCTTGGAATCAGATTTAATCTAATCACATGCATATATTCATGTATACATAATTATAATGCAGTTGATGGTAAATATATTTATTTAGTTAGTTTAGTTTAGTTTTTGATCGGTCATGGGGCTTGGACTCTGGGCCTGGGCACTGTCCCTCAGCTTTTCAAATCAAGGCGAGCGCTCTACCGCTTGAGCCACAGCACCACTTCCAGTTGATGGTAAATATAATGCATACTCATACCTTACCACCTGGTGTTGCATTTGTTGTCTTCCTGCCTGGAATGTGAAGACTCCAGACCACTATGTGACATCCTCACTATCTTCAGGAATTTGCTTACATAACAGTTTCAGTGTGAATTTCCTGATTCTCTTTTAAAATTTTCTAGCTCTTCTCCTCCCACAATTCTTATTACCTGTCCTTGCTTTACTTTTCCTAACCACCACATATTATACAATATTTTACTTTTTACTTTCTCTACTCCATCTGTAATGTAAATTCTATGAGGTTGGAAACTTTTATTTTGTTGGTCATGGGGTCTAAACTCTGGGCCCGGGCGCTGTCCCTCAGCTCTTCAGCTCAAGGCTAGCGCTCTACCACTTGAGCCACAGCACCACTTCTGGCTTTTTCTGTTTATGTGGTGCTGAGGAATCTACCAATGAGCCACCTTCCCAGCCCCGAGGTTGGAAACCTTTGTATACTGTATACCTCAAGACAATCAATAAATATTTGTTGAATGAAACAATGACTTGTGGAGCAAACTATTAATTACCACATCTCATAGTTTCAGACAGAACTGAGGAGAGTTTGCACTCAAAAGAATTTGAATCACCACCAAACTTAAACTCCAATAGCTAGATTCTTTTAGAGCAATAGCCAAAACTTTGACTCAAACTCATAGTATGGATATAAATGTTGACTTTGAAAAGATTGCTAATGATTTAGAAAGTCCAGGTAGGAATGTAACAAAATCAAACTTGAAAGTATCCTATAACTGGCAGAAACTTACAGAAAAAGAAAATGAGAATACTGACATTAGCATTTTATTGAATATTTTTGTAATTTCCTGGAAAATATTAAGAAAGAGAGAAGCACAGAAAGAAAATACTTATTTATTTTTAATTTTTTAATTTTAGTCGGTCATGGGGCTTGAACTGGGCCTGGGCACTGTCCCTTTGAGCCACAGCGCCACTTCTAGTTTTCTGGTGGTTAATTGGAGATAAGAGTCTCACAGAGACTTTTCTGCCCAGGCTGGCTTTGAACCATGATCCTCAGACTTCAGCTGCCTGAGTAGCTAGGATTACAGGTGTGAGCCACTGGTGACTGGCTTATTTATTTTTGTGCCAGTCCTGAGGCTTTAATGCAGGGACTCAAGCTCTCCTTAACTTTTTAGCTCAAGGGTGGTGCTACCATTTGAGCCACCCTTGCACTTCTAGCATTTTTTTGTTGTTGTTAATTGGAGGTAAGAGTCTCTCGGATTTGTTTGCCAGGGCAGGCCTCAAACCTTAGATAGATCTGTCTCTTGAAGAGCTGGGATTGCTGATATAAGTATACCAGTGCCCAGCTTAGCAGGCCTTTTAACTTCTGGCATTCTCTAACTTTATCTGTTAAATGTGTGAATAAAAATGCCTACTTGGAGGTTTCAATGAGGACTGAAGTTAATTCAAATAAAGTGCTCAGGCCCTATTAGGTCCTAAATAAAGGATACTGTTTATGTTAAGTTTGTGGTGTTATGCAACTTGAGGCTAAGATAACCAGTGCTTCTAATGACATACCATCAAGGTAACGTTTGATTCCTGAATTGAGAGGACAATAGCTTCCTCTGTTGGGGGAGTAGCAGAATTGAGGCTGTGTCCTTTTGATAGTCCAGTGAACCATTACTTTTGAATGTCACTTGGTTTGCTTTTCGAAGAGGCATGACTTTTTAGTGCATGACTTAGCTATCCAGCAAAAACACACCCAAGGGAAGAACTAGTTCATAAAAACATCTTTCCTTCTTTACTACTGGCTTCCTTGTGTCTCCTGTTGACTTTCCTGTCTTTCTCTAGCTCAGTAAATACCAACATGACCCTTGGAAAAAAATTCCAAAAACGTGTTTTTATGTTTGCTTCATATCTTTCCTAACTGCTTTAAGAATAGTGTGTGTGTGTGTGTGTGTGTGTGTGTGTTCAGGGTCTGGGCGCTGTTCGTGAGCTTTTGTGCTCAAAGCTAGAGCTCTACCACTTTGAGCCACAGCACAAAGTTACTTGGAGATCAGAGTCACAGACTTTCCTGCCGGGCTAGCCTCAAACCCTCATCCTTAGGTCTCAGCCTGAGTAGTGAGGATTACAGGCATGTGCCACCAGCGCTAGGAAATGTGTGTTCTTTCAAGTCACATCCACCAATTTCCTGGCCAAAGTTTCCATGTGTTCAACCCAAGAAAAGTGTGTCTTTGTGGGAAGAGGACTTAGGTCACCCGGGTCTGGTCCCATCATCGGGACCCTTCTTCACGCACACTGTGTAAGCTGTGACCGGAAGGACTCCGGCCTATCACAGTGCCCGCCTCAAAGCTCGACTGGAGGACTGCGCTTGCCCAAGCAAAGGGCTGCGGCGGGTTGCGCACGCGCAGTCTTTCCAGCCCAGCATTTCCGTTGCTAGGGGAACCGGGGCTTCTCCAGGGTAGCATCTCCGTTGCTAGGGGAACCGGACGGCTCGCTTTCCGGCGCAGTCGCGCGTCGTCTCGCCTCGGGAGTGTCATGGCGGAGACCATCTGGAACACTGACACCGGAGAGGCCGTGTATCGCTCCCGGGATCCTGTGTGCAACCTGCGCCTCCGGTAGTCGCACCACCCTAGCCGAGGGACCCCCCACGATTTGTATACTGTTAAGATTATCCGAGCCAGAACTTTTAGTTGCTCCCGCTGCTCCCACTTCCGCTTACGATTCCGACTGTTTCCGGCCGGATCACCGCACTTCTTCCCGTTCTGCCTGAGACCTTTCTTCAGCCTCAGCTCCTTAGCACTCCTTCCTGAGACCTTTCAAGAACGTGTTGCTCCCAAGTCCCGCAGAGCCCCGTCCCCAACACACCCTTTCTAATTTCCCAGTGGGGCCCCCCGAGTCCCGCCCGCCACCTCGGGGGGGGGGGGGGCTGTGCCACCCGCCAGGCAACTCCACCTCCTCTGCTTTGATCCCCCCCTTCTTGCTCTGTCGCCTGGTGGTTTGCCTTGTAACGTTCATTTGGAGCTTCTCTTTTCTTGACAGAGTTCATCTGCAAAGAATCACATCAAGCAGCTTTCTTCACTATCAACCTGCTGTCCAGCCTGGGAAGGACCTCATAGACTTGGCCACTTTTAGGCCTCACCCAACTGCCAGTGGGTGTTATGGTGGTGATGAGACTCATTGGAGTTTGAGAAAGGGGTCTGGGACACTAGAATTACCTTTTAAAAGAGTAGATGTGTGTGTGTGTGTGTGTGTGTGTGTGTGTGTGTGTGTGTGTGTGTGTGTTTTAAGGAGGAATGGAAGGTATAAAGAGGTACAGTTCTTTGCCTAACATCACATAGATAGTAAGTGGTGGAACTACGACTCAAACCTAGAGAATTGTAATTACTGCATCATATTATGTATGAAAATTAAGACATTTCTGCTATCAGGATACTGATCCAAATTGTGGTCAAATGTAGGGAAATAAATGCCATACATTTGATATGTTATAAACTTGCCCGACAACCTCAATAGCAGCTGTGACATTTTTTATATAATAGAAAAATATTCTCCAAACTCTTAAGTATACTTATAAACATTTTAGTTACTAGTCTTTCTTCCTCCCTCCCTCCCTTACTTCCTCCCTCCCTCCCTGTTTCCCTCCCTCCCTCTCCCTTCCAGTCTCCCTCCTTCCCTGTCTGCCTCCCTCCCTCCCTCCTTGTCTGCCTCCCTCCCTCCCTCCTTCTTTCCTCCTTTCTTCTTTCCTCTTTACTTTCTTTCTCTTTTGTGCCTGAACTGGGGCATAAACTCACTGCTTCAAGCTCTTGTTTAGCTTTTTTCCTCAAGGCTGGTCTTCTATCACATGAATTACATCTCTGCTGCTGGTTAGTTGGAGATAAGAGTTTGTCTGCTGGGGCTGGATTCAAACTGTGATCTCAGCCTTCTGTAGCAAGGATTACATGCATTAGCTACTGGCACCTAGGTTGTTTTATCTTTCTATTCAGAAGTATTTCTGGAAAAGAGGGTGGGCCAGTGGGAAGCATGTATCTCTAAAAATGGCACACTCAGGGGTTTATTAGATTTAGTTCTTTAAAATTAATTTATTAGACTTTCTTACTGGATGCTGAATCTCCTTAGTTTTTAGGATTCTATATGTGGCCTCAGGAATAGGAAAGAAAAAATGTGCAGTTTTTTTCTTTCTTTTTTGTTGGTCCTGGGGCTTAAACTCAGGGCCTACTCACCACTCCTGATTTATTTATTTATTTATTTTTTGTTGGTTGTGGGTCCTGAACTCTGGGCCTGGCCACTGTCCCTCAGCTCTTCAGTCAAGGCTAGCGCTCTACCACTTGAGCCATAGTGCCACTTCTGGCTTTTTCTGCTTATGTAGTGCTGAAGGAATGGAACCCAGGGCCTCATGTATGCAAGACAAGCGCTGTACCACTGAGCCACCTTCCCAACCCCAGTACTTTTTATTTAGAGTAATGATTAAGACTTTCAGATTCTAATCTTGTATTCTGCTCTTAGAAACTGGATTATATTCATAGCTTTGCTAGCCTGAAACGTTGCCTAGGTTGAATGTTTAATAAATCACTGAAAAATCCAGTAGGTTTTGTAGCAAATATAAAAGCCATGACTTTGAAGCCAGACAAGTGATTCACACCTGTAATCCCATCACTCAAAGGGCTAAGGTAGAATTAAGAGTTCAGGGCCAGCCTGGGCTATACAGCAAGATCCTATCCCTTCAAAATAAATACAAAGAATAGAGACTTGGGCTATAGACATCCACAGAGCAAGAAGTAGTGCTGATTTGATTCAGGTGTTTGACTCACTGTTGTGTTTGGAGGTGGACACCGCCCAGAGGAGGAGGAAGAGGAAGAGCTTGTGATTGGATGGCAAGAGAAGCTCTTTAGCCAGGTAAGCCAGCATCAATTATCTGTTTAGTTTACTTCCACCTCCCTACCTGTACCTGGCTAGTGATAGATACTGTCAAACTGATTTCTAGAAAAGTATGACAATTTATTTTTCTCCTGTTTGTTTACAAGGGGGAAAATAATACTATGGCTGCCATTGTCCTGTCTCTTTACCTTTTGACATTCTTGGATCTCCTGCCTTCCATTATTTAAACAAAGGAGAATTGGTTATGAAAACATGTCAAGTAGCATCAACTACTTGACCAGCATCAAAACAGTTACAGGAACTAAAGTCTGATATAGCTATTTTCTTATGGTGATCTCAGTTTGAAGTAGATCTGTACCAGAATGAAGCAGCATGTCAGAGTCCCTTGGATTATCAGTACCGCCAAGAGATCCTCAAACTGGAGAGTTCTGGTGGCAGGAAGAATCGACGAATCTTTACCTACACTGACTCCGATAGATACACCAACTTGGAAGAGGTATAATTCTTTGTGTGGCACCATAGTTTCCTTGTTTGCCTTACTTTTCTGGCCTCCCTAGTTCTATGTGTTAAATCAGAAGCCTGGTATAGTGGGAGAGAGGTAGCTTGTCTCAAAGCTTCAGTGAGCTGCTGGCAGCCAGGCTGGAGTAGACCAGGCATAGTTTGCAGATGGTATGACTACTGCACTCTGCCTGCTGGAATCTAGGGAAGCTGGCAGTATGCACAGTGATAAATAGGTGGGTGCACCTAGAAAAATCTAGATCCACTGTAGTCATGGGAAATGGTTATGTCCTCCATATGCTTATGTCACCTTCTCATATAGACTTGTTTTACATTTTTCTTCAGTCATTGTATCTGTCCTGTTTTCTCAGGGATATTTAAAATGACTTGGGGGCTGGGGGCTGGTAGCTCACACTTATAACCCTACTACATAGGAGGGTGATATCTGAGGATCATGGTTTGAAGCCAGCCCATGCATATAAATCTGATAGAATCTTTTTTTTTTTTGTCTTGTCATTTTTGGTACTGGGGACCAAACCCAAGATATTGCACTTGCTAGGCAAGTGCTTTGCCACTGAGCTACATCCCAGCCCAACTGATAGACTATCTTCAATTAACCAGCAAAAAGCTGAAAGTGGAGGTATGACTCAAATGTAGAGTGCCAGCCTTAAGCAGAATAGCTAAGGGACAGTGCCCAGGCCCTGAATTCAAGCCCTACTATGGGAAAAACAGTAACAAAAGCAGCAAGAACCCACCTTGAGGATAGAGCCTATATTTTCTGATTGTCTTTTTCCTGTGGCCCTTTAGATGTCTGCAAGGAGCAGATGTTGAATGAGTAGTCTTGAGAGATTGGCATGCTATCTTCAGGAGTTGGTAGCATATAAAGAGTTATCTGTTTCGGAAAAGCAAATCGAAATGTCCTTTGTTATCCAAGTGAAGTCTTTCCTAGTTTATTTCAGTATCTCCTAAGCAAACTAACCCAGGTTTTTTGTCAGTATTCACTCAGACTATAGATCAATTTTACTTTTTGTTGTTTTTTTGGTTGGTCGTGGGGCTTGAACTCAGAGGTTGGGTGCTGTTCCTCAGCTTTTCAGCTCAAGGCTAGCACTCTACCACTTGAGCCACTTCTGGCTTTTTCTGTTTATGTGGTGCTGAGGAATCGAACTCAGGGCCTCATGCATGCTAGGAAAGCACTCTGCCACTAAGCCACCTTCCCAGCCCATAGATCAATTTTAAGATGAACATAAATAACATTTCTAAATTCTAGGGCAAAGACCTTGACACCTTCTTTGGGTTGTTGTGTTGCTGCTCCCCTTGATTTGCATGTGTAACTGTGAGGCTGTCCCTGAGTTTCAGGTCTGGGAGGAGGTCCTAAGAGGATGGCTTCCCTTCAGGTGTTTGGCCCTATATGGCCTGGATCAAATGGCCTTCACAGCATTTCTCTTTTTCCAGCACTGTCAGAAAATGACCACTTCAGCCAGTGAGATGCCATCGTTTTTGGTCGAGCGAATGGCCAATGTCAGACGGCGGCGGCAGGACAGGCGAGGGACGTGAGTGCGAGTTTGTGGGGGTGCGGAAGGCCTTTGTGGTCCCCTCATGACAGGGTTGTCGGCATTTCCACCAGCTCAAGCTTCTTATTCTGCTATGGGCCTCCACTGGGTTATGTTCCCCTACGTTCCCCTTCAGCATCTTCAGGAGTTATATCCAGGGGAATGACAGTTCCTCTGGTCCCTTCCAGGGAGGGTGGCATCCTCAAGTCACGCATCATCACCTGGGAACCCTCCGAGGAGTTCATCAGGAACAACCATGTCATTAATACCCCTCTGCAGACAATGTACATCATGGCAGACCTAGGGCCCTATGGAAAGTAAGTGAAGCTTCTCACTGTCAGCTCAGAACCTACCCTTTTCTGTCATTCACTATCACCTTTCTCTTGTAGTCATCTGGAGCATACAGGAGAGAAGGAGGGAGGAAAGTAAAGAGGGAAGAAAGGAGGGAGGGAGGGAGGACCTTCTTCACTGTACTTAGAAGATACCATTTGACCATGATAACTGTCCCTGTATCCACCATCCTCCCCCAACCCGAAGTCTCTTCCTTGTTCCCTGGAGGGAATCTTGATGGTGATATTATGTGTGTGTGTGTGTGTGTGTGTGTGTGTGTGTGTGTGTGTGTGTGTGTGTGAGAGAGAGAGAGAGAGAGAGAGAAAGTGATGGGGCTTGTACTCAGGGCCTTGGCACTGTCCCTGAGCTCTTTTGATAAGACTAGCTCTCTACCACTTTGAGCCACAGTGCCATTTCCAGTTTCCTGGTGGTTCATTGGAGATAAGAGTCCCACAGACTTTTCTGCCTGGACTGGCTCTGAATGGCAATCCTCAGATCTCAACCTCCTGAGTAGCTAGGGTTACAGGCATGAGCTACCAGCGCCCCGCTTGATGATGATTTCTTGATTCCTAGGCTTGGCTATAAGACATATGAACATGTCCTCTGTACTCTGAAGGTGGACAGCAACGGCGTGATCACAGTAAAACCTGACTTCACTGGTCTCAAAGGACCCTACAGGTGAGGAGAGGAAAGAAGGGGTGGCAGAAACTAGCATTCCTTCCTTGGCTTTTATTCTTCATCATAGTTGAACAGATTCCCAGAAAGCCCTTCATCGGTTCCCAAATTCCCAGGCAGTAGTTCATATTCAATTCTGGATCATACGCCTTTAAGAATCTAACAGAAAATATGCAAGCAATTTGAAAGGAATCATATTAGCCATGTAGATAAGTAGAAAGGAGTCTCTGTACTGCTGAGATGAGACTGACCAGTGTGGGAGGTGAACTCAGCCAGGCTGGGCTTCATCTCTTCTTCATCTCTGTTTGAGAGAACAGAACTGTAAGTTAGAAAGCACCTACCCATTGTCTCTTTTTAGGTGTAAGAACTAGGTGCCAAGGATGTTGTGCAGCCAGGGTTTCCATTGGACTTGTTCTCTGGTGCCCTTTCTGCTTTGCCACTTTATTTCCTTCTGGTCGACATTTTGACTGTCTTCATTACATTGTACTGCCAAGTGAGCTGTGTGGCCAGTGATGCTGAATCCCTGGGTTGGGTCTGGAGGGCCTGGTCTCTCATCATCAAAAGTGGTGCTTTTGTGGCTTTGATCTTACAGAATCGAGACTGAGGGGGAGAAGCAGGAGCTGTGGAAGTACACCATCGACAACGTGTCCTCCCTCGCCCAGCCTGAGGAGGAGGAACGGGAGCAGCGTGTGTTTAAGGATGTGAGAGCTAGTTCATTCTGTGTCCCAGGGGGAGGAGTCCTGGCACCTGGAGAAGAGGCCTTGTCTGAGGCAGATTCTATGGTTGCTGGGGAGGACCTTTGCTCTTCACAGCTCATCCAACCCTGATGCATAGTGGACATAGCAGAAAAAAGGCTTTGCTCTCACTGCAACATCATAACAGCATATATATTCATATATTTGTACATTGACTATGCTCAATGCACAGCACATATTTCATTTAGATCTGCCCACTGAGGTGAGCAGTTTTATTGTTACCATTTTATAAATGAAACAAAGATTGAGTTGCCAGATTCAGTCCCAGCCCAGCTCACTCCAGAGCCTCTGTGCTTCATTTCAAAATGGCTGCTTCATTTCAGTGGCTGGTGGCTGGGATTATAGGGCCTCCCACTCCCACTGGCCTTCCCAGTTATTGCTTCTTTTCTCCTTCCCATTCAGCACTGACCCCTGGCCTGGCTTGAGTCACATCTTGAGGTTTGTTTTGTTTTGTTTCCTCAGCTTTATGGCCGACACAAGGATTATCTGAGCAGCCTCGTGGGCACGGACTTTGAGATGGTGGGTAGCTTGGCTTCCTGCAGCACTGTGAGCTGTGTTAACCAGAATATTCTTTGGATAAGTAATATTGCCTCTCTTAAAGGCCTCCAAAACATACTCTGAAGTTTAAAAAGAAAATCAAAGAACTATTTTAAAATATCGCATACGAAAAGAAAACTGTTAATGCATAGGGAGAGGTGTGAAAGGGTCCACACAGAGAGGAGGGATAAGAGGTTGTAGGTCATGTTGGGTAGTGAGAAGAACCTACGAGGGCTTTTTACTTATTTCCCAAATTTAGGTGGGTTTGAATTTTTATCAGTAGTGCATTTATGTGTTACTTTATAGTTAATCAAAAAATATATGTGAGGATGAAAAATACCTTTCTCACCCTTCATGTAAATGTCTTTTTAGAATGCTGCATTTGAATTGAATGTCATTTCTGCTGGTCATATATTTTGGCTCTTTAAAAACAAACCTGGTTGGGGCTGAGAATGTAGCTTAATGGTAGAGTGCTTGCCTAGCATGCATGAAACCCTGGGTTTGATTCCTTAGTACCACATAAACAGAAAAAGCTGGAAGTGGCGCTCTGATACAAGTGGTAGAGTGCTATCCTTGAGCAAAAGAAGCTCAGGGACAGTGCCCAGGCACTGAGTTCAAGCCCCAGGACTCGCAAAAACAAAACAAAAGAAACAGGGTTTAAGTCAGTTATTGTGTCCTGTTCTATGTCTTCATTCCAGTTTCACTTCTGGATCTACCAACAAGGATGAACTGCCAACTGATTTCTCCATACCTGGCTCAGTCTCTGAAAAATTAACTTTTATTATTTTTATATTGCCTGAGCAATAGACATTCATGTTAAAGAATTAGACAAGATCCACGTGTCAGTGTCTCACACCTGTAATCCTAGCTACTCAGGAAGCTGGAGATCTGAGGATTGTGGTTCAAAGCCAGCCAGGCAAGAAAGTTCTTGAGACTCCAGTTAACTGACAAAAAAGCTGGAAGTAGAGCTGTGGTTCAAGTGCCAGCCCAGACTGAAAAATACCCAAGTGACAGCACAAGGCCTTGAGTTCAAGTCCTAGTACCGGCACACACCCTCACCCATACACATACAAACAAACACACACAAATCAGATGAGACAGATACACAAATAGTTTTAAAAGAAAGCTTAAGCTGCTTGACCTCAGCCATCTAAAGGGTTTCAGCTTCCCTTTTCACATCAGAGGTACTCTTTTTTTTTTCTTACCTGGATAATTTCCCATACTACATTCTCCTCCCTGCCATTTAAATTGCGTGCTTTTCTCCTGTGCATCTTTATTTTTTTAAATTTTTTTTTGTGTCTGGTTGTGGGGCCTGAACTCTGGGCCTGGGTGCTGTCCCTCAGCTCTTCAGCTCAAGGCTAGCACTCTACCACTTGAGCCACAGTGCCACTTCCGGCTTTTTTTTTTTCTGCTTATGTGGTGCTGAGGAATCGAACCCATGCATGCAAGGCAAGCGCTCTACCACTGAGCCACCTTACCAGCCTCTCCTGTGCATCTTAGAAAGGGAGATGGTCGCCGGGCGCTGGTGGCTCACGCCTGTAATCCTAGCTACTCAGGAGGCTGAGATCTGAGGATCGCGGTTCAAAGCCAGCCCGGGCAGGAGAGACCGTGAGACTCCTATCTCCAATAAACCACCAGAAAACCAGAAGTGGCGCTGTAGCTCAAGTGGTAGAGCGCTTGCCTTAAGCTGAAGAGCTGAGGGACAGCACCCAGGCCCAGAGTTCAAGCCCCACAACCGACCAAACAAACAAAAAAAAAAAAAAAAAAAGAAAGGGAGATGGTCTGTGGAGAAGTGTCAGGGTGGGGAGAAAGGTAGTGGGGTCCAGAGTTTTGTGTTATTTCCTCTTCAGATTTGTGGGTGGGGCTGGGAAGTTGCTGGTAACTTCCAAGCCTCCTGATTGTCCATTTCTCTCTACCTTAGACAGCCCCGGGTGCCCTCCGGCTCTTTGTAAATGGAGAGGTAGGTAAGTGTCTTGTCTGACAGAGACCTCTTAATACTTAGGTAAGAATCTGGTAGAGCTGTGAGTAGTCTATCCCATCTTGGGTTACCCCATATCTTGGTTTGTGATAGGAAACAATGATGATACTTTCCTGGAACCATACAGGATTCTAGGTCCTCAAAAGGCTTGTTCCAGAACATGTGGGCTCCTTAGGAGTGGATTGTATGGCAAAGTCATAAGCTAAAATAATTTTCCTGTTTTCTCTTTTAGTTTCAGCCCAAGGCTATGAATATGACAATCTCTATATCCACTTCTTTGTAGAATTACCAACTACTAGTAAGTAATATCCTTAAGTCTGTTCTTATACCTGTTTTGACAGTTCCGCAGGCATTCAGCCAGACTTCCTTTCCCACTCCCACTGGTACCAGTCTTTTCAAGGTTATAGGTCACTAGGTCATTGCCAGTTTCAATGGGGATTTCTCTGCCTTTACACTACTCACCTTTCTCTTTACTGCAGCATCTGTCACACTTCCGTTCTTTGTGTCACACTGTGCCACATTCCTGTCATCTCACTAGGGGCTTGTGAGGCTCCTTGGTAGATTCTTCCTTCCTCTCTGTTGATTTTAAATTATGAGAATATCTAATTCTGAACTTAGACCTTTGCTGCTCTCTACCTGTTGTTGTCTTAAGTGATCACATCTATCCTGTGGCTTAAATTCTATCTGTATGTCATAGACTTCCAGACCCCTACACTAACCTTAACCTCTTCCACATCAGACTCATATCCACTTACCTCTTTGTTATTTCTGTATAACATGACTAAGAAGTAGTGTTTTGTTTTGTTTTTTCCTTTTTTTCTTTTTGGTGGTACAGGGGTTTGAATTCAAGGCCTCATGTTTGCTAAACAACAGCTCTCACTTGACATATATCCCTAGACTTTTTTCTTTTCTTTTTTTAAAATGTAGTTATTTTCCAAGTAGCATTTTTTTTTTGCCCAGGCTGACCTGACTATAATCTTCCTATCTATGGCCTCCCAAGTAGCTGAACTCACAGGTATGTGCCGCCACTCCTGGCTTATTGGTTGCAATAGGGCCTCATTATTAATTTTAATTTTTAACTTTTTTTTTTTTGCTAAAGCTGAATTATAGTTCTGTCAGTCTCTGTCTCCTACGTAGCTGGAATTACAGTCATGAGCCTCAAGGAATAGTCCTGGCCTCAAGGAATAGTCTTAATTCTTCCTTCCTCCCTCAAACTTCCCTTCTCTGATCTCCCCCCTCTTAGCAAAATGATGTCAGTCACTTAGCTGACTCCAAAAACCTAGGAGATGTCCTCAATTACTCATTTTCTTTCACTCCTTAAAGTCAGTCCATCCATTCTGTCAGCCCTTTCAAAAATTGTTCCGAGCCACTGCTCATCAGCAGTGGCCTGTAATCCTAGCCACTCAGGAGGCTGAGAGAAGGCCAGTTCCAGCAGAAACTTCCAAAAGACTCCACCTCTAAAATAACCAGCAAAAAGCTGGGCTTGAGATGTAGTTAAGAACAAGCATGAGGCCCTGAGTTCAAACCCCGGTGCTGGCAAAAACAACAACAAAAACCGCTTCACTGGATTTGCCTTTTTCCCCATCACTCTATACTAAGCTACCACCATCTCTTGCCTGAGCCAATGCATTATTTCTGACTTACCCTCCTGCTTCTTCTCTCTTAATGTTCATCTTCTGCAGATACCATACCTACATGAAGCTCTTAAAAACGCAAACAGGCTGGGCACCGGTGGCTCATGACTGTAATCCTAGCTACTCAAGAGGCTGAGATTTGAGAATCGTGATTCAAAGCCATCCCCAGAGCAGGAAAGTTTGTGAGACTCTTATCTCCAATAAACTACCAAAAAAGCCTGAAGTGGAGCTGTGACTCAAGTAGTAGAATGCTAGCTAGCCTTAAGTAAAAGAAGCTCAGGGACAATGCCAAGGCTCTGAGTTCAAATGCCCAAACTGGCAACACTACCCCCCGCAAAAAAAAGGCAAACTGGTTGTGTCTCGTTTGAGCCGAAAACTCCCAACAGCTTCCCCTCCCACTTAGAAGAAACAAAAAATTCATCTCTAAATGAACTGTTTATTTCTCCCATACAGCATTCTAGATATTCTTCCTATTCTTGAACACTGCCAGCTTCATTCCCATTTTTAGGACCATTTCCTTTATCTGGAACCTTTTTTTTTTGTCGGTTACGGGGCTTGAACTCTAGGCCTCGTGTTGTCTCTCAGCTCTTCAGCTCAAGGCAAGCACTCTATCACTTGAGCCACAATACCACTTCTGGTTTTCTGAGTAGTTTATTGGAGATAAGAGTCTCTCAGATGTTCCTGCCCAGGCTGGCTTTGAACTGGGATGCTCAGATCTCAGCCTCTTGAGTAGCCAGGATTACAGGTGTGAGCCATTGGCACCAGCTATGCCTGTGTTTCTTTTTTTTTTGTTGTCGGTTGTGGGGCTGAACTCTGGGCCTGGGTGCTATCCCTCAGCTCTTCAGCTCAAGGCTAATGCCTTACTACTTGAGCCACAGAGTCACTTCTGGCTTTTTTCTGCTTATGTGGTACTGAGGAATTGAACCTAGGCCCTCATGCATGCAAGGCAAGCACTCAACCACTGAGCCAACTTCCCAGCCCGCCTGTATTCCTTTTAAGAAGCATTCTCCCACCCCCACTATGAATGAGTATACATGTCTCTGTGTTGTTACTCAGCTCTGTTTTCAGTGCAGCATTTCCCCCCTTGAGAGCCTCTCATAGGTCTGCCTATTTGCATACCAGTATATTAGCTCCATGACAGATAGGGATCTTTTCTCTTTGATTACCAAGATATCCCCAAGATGGTCCAGTACATAACAAACACTTAGTAAATGAATGACACATTGTAGGAGTGAATATATGAATTATTCACCCATAGTGTGAATAAATGAATCTGCCTTTTTCTCAGTGTCTTACTCTCTTCCCAGAGGCGTTTATTGTATCTGGTCTTTGATTTTCAGACTGGTCAAGTCCAGCTGTACAGCAGCTGTCAGGAGTAACACAGACCTGTGCCACCAAGTCCCTGGGAATGGTAAGGATTCAGAGTGAGGATTTCTGAAAGGGAATGGGAATCTGTTCCCACCATGAATTTGAGGCTTCTCAGGCTAGTAGGCGTGCCCTTGGGCCAAACTTCTCTGTGGGCTCTGCAGAGCTGCCTGGGTTAGGGTCCTCTTTTGTTGTATTTGGCTGTCCTTTTGTGTCTCATGAGAAGGTGATCTTGTCATTTGGCCTGAAGGAGAACAAATTCCTCAAGCAGAGGCCTGGTCTACCCTGTGACACCAAATATAAAATGTGACATTTCTGTTTTTAGGACAAGGTGGCTTACTTCTCCTATCCATTCACATTCGAAGCCTTTTTCCTCCACGAGGATGAATCCGCTGGTGAGTAGCTCAGCAGTTGATCGTGGCCTCAGTTCTCCTCAGCCAGTTCCCTCTCTTGGCAAAAAGTCTTCAGTGCCCCGACAGTTCCCTCTCTGTTCCCAGATGCTCTCCTGGAGTGGCCTGTGCTCTACTGTGAGGTGCTCTCCCTGGACTTCTGGCAGCGGTACCGGGTGGAAGGCTATGGGGCTGTGGTGCTGCCTGCCACCCCAGGTAACCTCTTGTCCCTGCCCTTCAAGGGAGTCCACATGTCCTAGGTCTCAGGAACAAGTCCAGTGCTCCCAAGGATTCAAATGCTTCTGGTGAGAAGTAGGGCTAATTAGGAATTAGGAGCATTCACTTGACTCATTCCTGTTCCTTTGAGGACATTTGAGACAACTGAGTGGAATTGGACGACTTTTGTGGTCAAGCAGCTTGACAGCCTGTTATTTGCTCTGTGTTCTCCTGACTGGACTGGTGGCTGAGGGGGAGAAGCCGTATGGTAAACAGGCTTGTGGTGTTCATTTTGAAATGAAAGTGACAGTCTGTGACTAGGTACTAGGCACTCTACTAAATTATTCTCATCTTTCTACTAATCATTCTGTGAGGTGTAGGTGTTGCCGTTATTTCCATTTTACTAGATAAAGGAACCAGGAGGCTCACAAAGGTTGATACACTGTCCTGGACACATAAGTGATAGTTGACAGAGCTGACATTTGAATTCCTGTCTGATTGACTTCTGGTTGATTTAAGGAACTCTTAACCTTACTCACATTCATCTGAGGTCACATCTTCACTAGATTAGGTGCTTTGCTGGCATGGAGGCCTGTGTCATTGCTGGGGAATGAATCGATATGGGGCCACATGCCCTTTGTGGACCTGGCCTCTTCCTCTCTTCTCTTGCACAGGTTCACACACCCTGACAGTCTCCACATGGAGGCCCGTGGAACTTAACCCAGTGGCTGAGCTGAGGAGGTTCTTCATTGGCGGTTCTCTGGAGTTGGAGGACCTCTCTTACGTGCGGGTGCCGGGGACCTTCAAGGTGATTCGTCTCTGGGGAGACTTCATGCTGGGAAGTTAGGTTTCTATTTCTATTTTGAATTAAGGGTCCTCCCTTAGGTGTTCCTTGTTTCAGCATTATTTAGTCCTTTCCTTCCTGAGGCTGGGAGTCTGGTACAACCTAGCCTTTCAGTGGTTGGGATGTAGGTAATGGAATGAGATTTTCTTAGAGTTGCTTTCTGTAACCATGGAAATAAGAATGGTAGCAAAGCCAGTATGGTTCCCAAGGTGTAGACTGCTGAAACAGATCCCGTCTCCACTGTGTGTCCAAGGGGGAGCGCCTGAGCCGCTTTGGACTCCGCACTGAGACCACAGGAAGCGTCACCTTCCACCTGCACTGTCTGCAGCAGTCCAGGTGAGTCACCCTGGCCCTCTGCTGTGAGCTTCTTGTCCCTGAAGGCTGGAGAATAGCTCTGACTGTGTGATGGGCTTCCCTGCAGAGCCTTCATGGAATCCAGCTCTCTCCAGAAAAGGATGCGGAGTGTATTGGACCGTCTGGAAGGATTCAGCCAGCAGAGTTCCATTCACAGTGTGCTGGGTAGGTTCCTCTTGCCCCCACTTGGCCACCTGGGCCATGTTCCTCCGTGCACTACAGCAGCTGATAACATGGCTCTGTCTCCCCTACTTAACAGAGGCATTTCATCGAGCCCGACGCCGCATGCAGGAGGCCCGAGAAAGTCTCCCCCAGGATCTAGTGAGCCCCTCGGGAACCTTGGTCTCTTGACTCATTGCACCCCTGGCCTCCAGCAAAAGGACAAGATAAGGGATGTCTGAGGGCAGTGCTCTCCCATCTCTTGGTCTTTCATATTAGAGACTACATTGGCCTGCCAGGAACCCGAAGAGCTGGGACATTCCCACACTGGCCCTCTGTCTAGTCTTCAGCAGGGTATTCTTCCTGCCATGTGGAGGTAAAATTAGGGACCCTAGAGACCTCTCCAGAGTTCAGCACCTATAAATGGACATCAAAACAAAGCAGACTTTTGGGTTGAAAGTAGTTTGGAGTGAGCACTAAACTAGTCTGATCTTGACACAACTTCTCTTCTGGTCTCAGTAGCAGAGAACTACAGAGATCTCCTGTTACACAGTCTAAAAAAGGAAGGCTGCTTCCTTCCAAGAAAGGAGGAGGTGAGAACGATCTCAAGACCCTGGACTGTGAGTCTCAGCCTTCTTTTCCAAGCCTGCATTGTTCTACTGCTTAGGGCTTGCTAAGTTTAGGATATGATTTATTTCTAGAGTAAAAGAAGGCTGGAAGAAGTTCTAGTCTTTATTGCTAGCTGGATAGTATCTTTTATTGTTCTTTGTACATAAAAACTATTTATACTATCTGATATTCTGTGGGCTCTTACTCCTCTTAATGTCAGGGCCCTTCTAACTCAGACCAGACCTCTTCTTACCTACAGAAGCCTGACAAATTTGTCTTGAGAATATTGCTGCATCTCACAAAGCCCTGGGGTAGATGTTGGCCCTAAAGAAGCCCCTTGAAATGATGCTGATACCAGTATCACAATTCAAGACAAGGAAATTCAGCTTAGAGTCCTGTGTTGTCTCTTGGTAAAAACACCCATTTGTGCCACCAGAACCTACCAGTAAGTCAAGAGATGTTGGAGAAAGTTTGAAGGGAATTATCTTACAATGAGCACCTGCCAGCTGCCAGATACTGTACATATAATGTTTCATTCAGTGTTCACAAGCTGCAAGCTTTATAAATGAATAAACACTTTATAATTAAGAAATAGGTCCAACTGGAAGCGTGGCTCAAACGGTAGAGCATCAACCTTGAGCAAAAAAAGACAATTGAGAACATGAGGTCCTAAGTTCAAGCTCCATTACCTTCACAAGAAACAGGTAAGGTTTTAAATGAGCAATTAAGGCAGAGAGTACTACCTAGGGATAGAGTACTTGCCTAGCACCTATGAGACCCTGGATTCAATTGTGGGGATAAAAAAAAGAAGTTGCCAAAATGAACAAGTAAAAGTTTAAAAAGGAGGAGCTTAAATCTTAAAAATATGATTAGAATTCAGTAAACTATTTTATATGTGAAATAAATTTGAGGAAGTGGCGCTGTGGCTCAAGTGGTAGAGCACTAACCTTGAATTGAAGGGCTGAGGGACATCATCCAGGCCCAGAGTTCAAGCCCCATGACCGACCAAAAAAAAAAAAATTACAAGAGTGAAGTAAATTTGACACTTAAAGATACTTCACAGTTTGCCCTTATTCACTGTTTTACTTTTTTGTTGTTGTTGGTTGTGAGGCCTGAACTCTGGGCCTGGGTGCTGTCCCTCAGCTCTTCAGCTCAAGGCTAGTACCCTACCACTTGAGTCACAGCACCAGTTTTGGCTTTTTTTCTGCTTATGTAGTGCTGAGGAATCAAACCCAGGGCCTCATGCATGCGAGGCAAGCACTCTACTACTGAGCCAACTTCCCAGCCCCGTTTTACATTTTAAACGTAAGTTAAAACTCTGTTGGCCATATAAAGCAACAGAATTGAAGATGCTCAACTTGTATTTTTGTCTTTATAATTACTGTGCTAGCATCATTTGTACCCAACCAACTGTTTAAACACAGGAGGTGCAGTGCTATGGGGCAAGAGGCTGCTACCTGTGGCCAAAGCCTGCTCAGATCTTAACATTGTTATATACATTATCTACTTATGTCCCTTTGGTTGGATTTGATGAAGCTCCAGCCCCCTGCAGGTCTATAAGTGCCATACAAAAATGAGACATACCTATTTTGTATTACTCACATAGCCTCCATGCATAACAGGGCATATTGGGCCTGAATATGATTTATGAACTGAATGTATTTGTTTTGGTCCAGCCTGTCATAGCTCTTGGATCAGGAAATGGATTTGTGCCTTTACATTTGTCAGAATCTGGTGCTTTTGGCCAGGCTGGTGCTGAGTCAATGGAGGTTGTTGCAAGCCTGACCCTGACATTCTGATATCTAGATGTTGGTCCATGAAGGAAGCTTCCAGCTTCTTTCAACTATAATACCCAAGAACCTCCCTCTTACCCTCCTCTGGTCAGCCTGAAACTAGACGTGGTAGAGCTGCTGACCACATCCTAATTAGATTTCTTTATCTACTCTGTTCCAATTGCCCCCATCAAGACAGTGGTGACATAACAGGGTCTTTCTGTGTCCCCAGGGATTCTGGAAATGGAATCCTTGGCCCTATTCTCATGATCAGAACGTTGAGGTTGACAATAAACCACTCAAAAACTGAAAGTGGCACTGTGGCTCAAGTGGTAGAGCACTAGCCTTGACAAAGAGCCTTAGGGACAGCACCAAGGTCCTGAAGTCAAGGCCCACAACTGAAAAACAAAAGCAGAGACAGCTAAATCTTGAGTGAAAAAGCCAAGCAAAAGTGTAAGGCCCTGAATTCAAGCCCCAGTACCAACAGAAGAGGAAAAAGAAAAAGAATGCAAGAGAAGCAAGAAAATGTTTATGTAGTTTATAGATGTCTCAGAGCTGTGAAATAAAAAGCTACATTGCACTGGCCACCAGTGGCTCAGGCCTGTAATCCTAGGTACTCAGTAGGCTGAGATCTGAGGATTGTGGTTGGAAGCCAGCCTGGGCAGAAAAATCCCTGTGAGGCTCTTATCTCCAATAAGCTACTCAAAAAGTCTGAAGTGGCGCCATGACACAAGTGGTAAAGCACTAGCCTTGAGCACAAAGAGACTCAGGAGCAGTACCCAGGCCCTGAATTCAAACCCCAGGACCACCACCACTACCACCAGCAACAAAAAGTTTCATTGCTATACTCCAGCCATATTGGTCTATTCCTGGACTTGACCAAGAGTGGATATGAGAGGCTGAAATCCAGCCTGTATTGTACTTCTAAGTGGTATGTTCTGGTGTCAAGTTATATCAAACTGGTGAAGTAGATGTCTTTTTCTAATTTCTATAAAGGCATTGCCATTGTTAGTCTCACCACCATATTGAACATCAGAATCAAGTTAATAAAAAAGAACTCTGGACAAGTACACATACAACTCTCAACTAGACAAGTGGAACACAGGCTGAAAGTTGAGATGCAGAAGTTTGTGATTTGAAGCCAGCCCAGACAGAAAAGTCCATGAAACTCTTCACCAGAATAACCAGCAAAAACCTAGGCTAGAGAGATGGCTTAAGTGGTAAAGTACCAACCAGGCATGAAGCTGAACAAATGTGAGGTCCGGAGATCAAACCCTGGTATTGGCTAAAAAATTCCCAAATGAAGGTATAAATGTCAAGATAATAATGATTTTTCACATAGGTTCTATGATTTCCAAAATGTTTTTTCACCAATTTTATTTGTATCTTATAAAAAAAAAAATCTGTGACACTATTGGGACTGCATTGTTTTATACCAGTTTGATAAGGAAGCTACCATGAGACCAACAGTTGAGGTAGATCATCTGAGCATGTCACTTTGGTAGCTGAGGATGAGAGCTTCCAACTAAGGACTAAAAATCATTAGCTACAGCCACTATTCTCAACTCAAGCCAAAAGGAGATGCTGAGAAGAGATACAATAGAAAGTAACAATGCACTTCAGGAGGAAATGCTGTCATCATAAAAGAAAACTCTGTATTGATCAGGAAGAGACAAGTGAGAATGTGATTCTCCAGGAACAAGTAAATGTTTCTCATATTTGCAAGAATGTTAGAATGCTTTATCATAAGCCTTTACCACAAAGATAACACTTTCCCTTGACTAAAAATCAGAGTACATTCCCAAGTTTCAAAACCCATTCTCTGCATATACAAGGCAGCAAATACAGACACATGAATAAGCAGATATAATAGGCTTGTTCAAGTTACAAAAAGAACAAGCAAGCCAAGCACCCATGACTCACATCTATAACCTAAGCTACTCAGGAGGCTGAGATCTGAGCATTACAGTTTGAAGACAGCCCAGACAGGAAAGACAAGACTCTTATCAGCAATTAACCACCCAAAAGCCAGAAGTGCAGTTGTGGCTCAAGTGATGGAGGATTAGCCTTGAGCAAAAAAGCTCAGGGATGGCTTCTAGGCTCTGAGCTTAAGCTCCAGGACCAGCACAAACAACAAAAACAAGCAAAAGAAAAGAGGCTTACCCAGGGTCATTTGTTTTTACAAAGCAACCCATGCATCCCTTATCTCTTCAATGCTGCCTGCATCTCCTGGTTCCTCAGGGTGTAGATCATGGGGTTGAGCATGGGGGTCATGACTGTGTGGCTGATGGCACAGCCTTGTCCATAGGAAAGGCAGTGAAGGGACGGGCATAGAGGTAAATGCTTGGAGTGAAGATCATAGACATCATGATGATGTGTGTGGTACAGGTGGAAGCTGCCTTCCTCCTCGCTTCCCCTGGGTGGGACCTGAGCATCACTAGGATGATCAAGTAGGAGATGAGGAGGAGGAAGAACCAAATGACATCTAGCATGCCACTGTTGGAGATCATGAGCAACTCTAAGAGGGAGGTGTCCATGCAGGCGAGCCTCAGGACTTGAGGAACATCACAGTAGAAGTTATCTAGAACATTAGAGCCACATAATGGCAAGGGGAGCATCAGAGAAAGCTGGATGATGGAGTGGACAACGTCTACTGACCAAGCCATCACCACCAGTCCCACACAGAGCTGAGTGTTCATGATGGTGACAGTGGAGTGGCCTGGAGATGGCAATTAGGTGATCATAGGCCATCACAGAGGAAGAAGACCATGGCACCTCCCAGGAAGTGGAAGAAGAGCTGGGCCATGCGGCTCTGGTAGATGGTTGTCTTCTCAGACAGGAAGTCCACCAGCATCTTGGGGGCTGTGACTGAGGAGAAACAGAGGTCTAACACAGCCAGATTGCGAAGCAGAAAGTACATGGGGGTGTGGAGCCAAGCATCTGCAGTGGCTGTGACAATGATGAGGAGGTTTCCCACAACAGTGGTGGTATAGACAAACAAGAAGACCAGAAACAGGAAAAGCTGGAGGTCCCAAGTCTGTGACAGTCCCAGCAAGACAAATCTGACACCCACATGAAGTTCTCTGGTTCCATGCTGTCTTCTCCATCAACCTAGAGGAAGGAACCCTAGATATAGATGCATAAGGTGAGCAGCTGCCCTTCTGATGTGCAGAGGCTCAGAGCCAAGTTGTTCACATCTGTATGAGAATGAGCCTCATGGGCAGACTCTGAGATCTATGGCTGCCTTTGTCTCTGAAGAGCTGGTAAGTGGGTGCTGGAGGACACGTTCATGAGATACCTGAAAACCGTCCAGGAGAACATGCAACCTGCCATTCAGTTTGACACAGAGGTGGGAAGGCACTTGAATTAAGGCAGATGAGGAGTGGAGTTCAGGTCTTCCATTTTCTTCAGACTTCACTCACTGGTTTTATCAAGAGGTTCATTTCCACACCTGTAAGTTAGCCACCGAGAGGCTCAGCTGAATTTTCTGTAGGTTTAAACAGAAAGACTTACATGAATTCTAGAAAGACTGCAAGAATATATGGCAATCACTACTTACTTTGTGAAGACTCCTATTCTAAAGATGTCTCTCTGTGTCTAAGCTTTAAGTTTTTAGCAGCATTCACATATTTAACACATCAAAATGTCAACAGACTTTCCACGTACCTGTGGTTTTAGTGCACAATTCAGTCAAAAGATCCTAGGGTCCTAGGATCCTAAATTTCCCAACTTGTTTTGTACCCAGCAGTGTCCATCCTTGTCATAGTCAGTATTTGCTGTGGAACTGCTGTGGCTGCAGGGTGGATGTATAGTTATAAGCTATGAAAATTCTTGCAGGGTCCCTCAGCACAACTGGATGCATAATTTATGCAATTCCTTTCTGTTCTCAGTGAACAGGCTCCTCTGGGTCTGTAGACAAGATGGACATGAAGTGGAGAGATTCATGAAATTTAAAAATCTGTGATGAGCATCACCTGAAGAGTACTCAGAGAACTCTTCTGAAAGGACAATTTTTTAAAGCATATGTTACAAAATCTAAGGGCAAAGGACAAACAAAGGTGTTATTCAACTCCAATAAATTGGAATAGATGAAGTAATGGAAGGCTGAAAAGGAAGAGGTAAATGGGGCAATAGGAGAGATGAAAGAGGGGGACAGAGAATGTTGGGGTCCCGGAGGGAATAAACCCTATTGGAGCAGGACATGAGAGAGATAGTGGCCAGGTGAAATGAAAGAAGTCTCTCCATACCCCTGTTCAATTTCCCCTGTCCTACTGCAATCTATTATCTGCTGCCTACCATCCTTTCCCTTGCTTCTACTCTCATCTACCTTTCACACAGCAGCCCAGGAAACCTTTCTAAATCCTGAAGTGATCGTGTGTCTTTCTTGTTATAATATTTACTACCTGTCTAGTGCCCAAAGCTTAAGTTCAACTAATAAAAGCTCCCTAAAATGCTCTCTATAGATAGAATCAGGATTGAACAACATATTTACACATATTAAATACAATACATCCATATTAAAAGAGAACATTTTACCTATGTAACAGAAGCATATAGAACACCTAACAAGCAGGATCGCAGGAGAAACACTTCCAGGCACATTATAGTAGAAATGATAGATCTGAATAATAAAGAAACAATCTTGCATGCAGCAAAAACAAAGAAGGAGCTATAGTATAATGGGGAAAAAATCAGAATCCTTTCAGATCTCTCTACACAGACACTGAATGCAAAAAAGGCCTGGGAAAGTACGATCTGAGCCTTGAGAACCAGTAACTGCTAGCCCAGACTGATATACCCAGCAAAGCTAGCATTCATATTTGATGGAGAAACTAAAATTTTTAATAGTAAAGAAAAACTACATGAATTCATAAACAATAAGCCAGCATTGGAGAACACAACCCGTAGAAAGCAATCAAGAACAGGAATCCTCATCAGACAGGTATCACTAGAAGTCCAACTTAGTAAGCACAGGAGGAAAGGAAAGACGAAAAACTTAGGAAAATAGGAAATTGATGGGAAACACAATGCATCTCTCTATAATAACCATAAATATTAACGGCTCAATTAACCAATCAAAAGAAAAAGAACTGCAGATTGGATTAAAAAACAAGACTCAACCATCTGTTGCCTTCAGGAGACCTACCTCTCAGCCAAACATACAAACAAACTCAGTGAAGGGTTGGAGAAAGAGCTAACAGGGGGAGAAGGGAGGCTGGGAAGGGATGTGAAGGGTAAACCAAAGGAGGAGGCTGCAATGCTTGGTGAGGAGTGTACGCATTGTCCTGCCCATGTAATTGTAACCCCTCTGTGCAGTATGTTCACAAATAAAAAAAAAAAAGAAAGAGCTAACAGGCAAATGCCTCCAGCAAGAAAGCAGGAGTAGCTATCCTGATATCTGACAAAATAAACTTTTCATTAAAATCAATACAAAAAGACATATTAATACAGGGAACAATCCAAGAAGATATTACCATTATCAACTTATACTCCCCAAATATTGGAGCACCCAAATATGGTAAGCAAACACTCTCAAACTTACAGAATAAAATAGATCCAAATACTATAATACAAGGAGACTTTAATACCCCACTCTCACCAAAGGACAGGACTATCAACCAGAAGATTGGCAAAGAAGCTACCAAATTAAGTAAGGACATATTTCAAGTGGAACTAACTGACATTTACTGAACTTTCCACCCTAAAATGACATAGTACACATTCTTCTCAGCAGCTCATGGAACTTTTTCCAAAATAGACCATATCATAGTTTATACAAGGAACTTAAGCAAATACAAGGGGATTGACATAATCCCCCGTATCCTATCTGACCACAGTGGAATCAAGCTAGTTCTCAATAACAAAGCATACCGTAGAAATTACTCACATACATGGAAATTGAACAGCACACTTCTGAACAACACCTGAGTAACAGCAGAAATTAAAGAAGAAATTAAAAAGTTCCTACAATTCAATGAAAATGAGGACACATCACAAGCAAAAAGCAGTCCCAAGGGGCAAATTTGTTACCTTCAGTGCCCACATCAAGAAAATAAAACAGACCAAGTAAACAATCTCATGTTGCAATTAAAGCTGCTAGAAAAACATGAAAAAGTTGAATCTAAAGTTACTAGATGGAGTGAGATAATCAAATTAAGAGTTGAAATCAATGAGATAGAGACTAAGAAAAGTATAAATAAAAATAATAAAACAAGGGCTGAGAAGGTGGCTCAGTGGTAGAGTGCTTGCCTTGCATGCATGAGGCCCTGGGTTCAATTCCTCAGCACCACATAAGCAAAAAGAAAAAAAGCCAGAAGTGGTGCTGTGGCTCAAGTGGTAGAGCGCTAGCCTTGAGCTGAAGAGCTGAGGGACAGTGCCCAGGCCCAGAGTTCAGGCCCCACGACCGGACCCACCCAATAAAATAATAAATAAAACAAGCCAGGCGTCGGTGGCTCACACCTGTAATCCTAGCTACTCAAGAGGCTGAGATCTGAGGATGGCAGTTCAAAGCCAGCCCAGGCAGGAAAGTCCGTGAGACTCTTATCTCCATTAAACCACTAGAAAACTGGAAGTGGCACTGTAGCTCAAGCAGTAGCGTACTTGCCTTGAGCTGAAGAGCTGAGGGACAGCGCCCAGGCCCAGAATTCAAGCCCCACGACCCACAAAAATAAATAAATAAATAAACAGAATAATAATAAAACAAAAAGCTGTTTTTTTTGGAAAAAAATAATAAAATTGATGGACCTTTGGCAAGATTAAAAAAAGAAGAGAGGAAACTCAAATCAGTAAGATCAGGGATGCCATGGGAAAAATTAGAACAAATACTAAGACATCCAAACAATTATAAAGATCTATTTCCTAAAGCTATACTCAGTAAAGAAAGAAGACCTAGCAGAAATGGATGCATTTTTAGAGAAATACAAGTTGCTCAAACTGAGCAAAGAAGAAATCAATTAAATAAGCCAATATCTTACAATGAGATCAAGGAAGCAATCAGAAGTCTTTCCACAAGGAAAAGCCCAGGATTCACTACGGGATTCTATAATACCTTTAAAGAGGGACTAATACCCTACTCCCCAAGCTCTTCAGAGAAATAGAAACAGAAGGAGCAATCCCAAACTCATTCTATGAAACCAATATTACACTCATCCCCAAACCAGGCAAAGATCCAACAAAAAAGAGACCTACAGACCATTCTCCTTGATGAACATAGATACAAAGATCTTTAACAAAATTCTAGCCAACAGAATCCAGAAACACATCAAAGAAATCATACATCATGACCAAGTAGGCTTCATCCCAGAGATGCAGGGATGGTTTAACATATGTAAATCAATAAATGTAATCACATCAACAGATCCAAGGTCAAGGACCACATGATTATCTCCATTGATGCAGAAAAGGTTTTTGATAAGATACAACATTCATTCATGTTAAAAGCTCTGGAGAATATAGGACTAGAAGGAACATTCCTTAAAACAATAAAAGCCATATCTGACATACCAATAGCCAATATTATACTTAATGGGGAAAATACAACCAATTCTCCTAAAATCAAGAACAAGGCAAAGATGCCCACTTTCTCCACTCCTCTTCAATATAGTTGTGGAATCCTTAGCCAGAGGAATAAGGCAAGAAAAAGACATTAAAGGGATCTGCATAGGGAAGGAAGAAGTTAAACTATCCCTTTTTGCAGATGACATGATACTATACCTCCATGATCCCCAAGACTCCACCCCCAAACTCTTAGAACTTATAAGCCACTTTGGCAAAGTACCAGGATACAAAATCACCCCACAAAAATCAGTTGCCTTTCTGTACACCAACAATGTACAAGCAGAAAGGAAAATCAAGGACACAACCCCATTCACAATAACCTCAGAAAAATTAAATATTTAGGAATTAACCTAACAAAAGATGTAAAAGGACTATTTAATGAGAAGAATAAAAACATAGAGAAAGAAATTACAGAAGACACCAGGAAATGGAAAGACTTTCCATGTTCTTGGATAGGCAGACTTAATATAGTGAAAATGGCCATACTGCCAAAATTAATATACAAATTCAATGCAATTCGTATTAAAATCCCAGTGATGTTCATTACTAAAATACAGAAAATGGTCCAAAAATTCATATGCAAAAACAAAAGACCTAGAATAGCCAAAATAGTTCTAGGCAAAAAAGAAACATGGGAGGGATCTCGATGCCAGACTTCAAACTTCTATAGAGCCATAATAACAAAGACAGCTTGGTACTGCCACAAAAACAGACCAGAAGACCAATGGAATAGAATAGAAGATCCAGAAATAAAACCACATGCCTACAGTCAGCTGATATTTGACAAAGGAGCCAAAGACATACAGTGGAAGAAGCACAGACTCTTCAACTACTTGTGCTGGGAAAACTGGGCAGCCACATACAGAAAACTAAAAGTGGACCCCAGCCTGCATTAACATCAACTCAAAATGGATTAAAGTCCTTAACATCAAACCTGAATCTCTGAAACTGCTGCAGGACAGAGTAGGAGAGACATTTGAACTTATAGGCACAGGCAAGAACTTCTGAACAGAGTTCCAGGGTCACAACAAATTGGAGAGAGACTTAAATGGGACTACCTTAAAATAGAAAGTTTCTGCACAGCTAAAGATGTAGCAACCAAACTAGAAAGACAGCCAACTAACTGGGGAAAATATTTACCAGCAATATATCAGACAAAGGGTTATTATCCAGTATATACAGGGAACTCAAGAAATTAATCTTTCCGGGCTGGGAAGGTGGCTCAGTGGTAGAGCGCTTGCCTTGCATGCCTGAGGCCCTGGGTTCGATTCCTCAGCACCACATAAGCAAAAAGAAAAAAGCCGGGAGTGGTGCTGTGGCTCAAGTGGTAGAGTGGTAGCCTTGAGCTGAAGAGCTGAGGGACAGCATCCAGGCCCAGAGTTCAGGTCCCATGACCGGACCCCCCCCCCCCCAAAAAAAAAGAAATTAATCCTTTCCAAACCCAACAAACCAATTACTAAATGGGCAAAGGAATTAAAGAGAGACGTCTCAGAAGAAGAGATAAAAATGGCAAAGAAACACATGAGGAAATGTTCACCATCCCTGATTGTAAGAGAAATACAAATAAAGATAACCCTGAGATACCACTTTACCCCAGTCAAAATGGCCCTCATCCTAAAGTCAGCCAACAACAAATGCTGGAGGGGATGTGGAGAAAAAGGAACCCTATTATACTGCTGGTGGGAATGTACATTTGTACATTCTGAAGGGTCCTCAGAAAGCTAAATATTGACCTCTGCTATGACCCATTTGTACATTCTGAAGGGTCTCAGAAAGCTAAATATTGACCTCCACTATGACCCAGCCATACCACTCCTAGGCATCTATTCTGAACAACAGGAACCAGGATACAAGGACACATGCACCTCCATGTTTATTGCAGCACTGTTTACAATAGCTAGGATATGGAAACAACCCAGATGCCCCACTACAGATGAATGGATCCAAAAATCATGGTATCTACATACAATGGAATATTATGCAGCCATTAGAAAGGACAAAATAATGCTATTCACAGGGAAATGGTTGGAACTAGAAGAAATCATGTTGAGTGAGGTAAGCCAAGAGCACATGGTCTCTCTGGTAAGTGGATGTTAAATCCAAAAAGTAAGGTGAAATGTCAAAGTAAACAAGACTCGAGAAACAAAGGACCTCCACTCATCTGGTCAAATCATTACTAAATGACCCCATGCTGCTGACCACATATATGGTATATATGTGCACATCGGAGGGAAACTAGGAGGATGACACAGAAACAGAGGGAAACAGGGGAAAACATACAACAGTGGGACCCATCAGCTGCACTGGACATTGATCAAAACAAACTAAGTAACTCAATGGCAGCGATGGGAGGGAGGGAAAGAGGGAACAGCTGACACTAAGCAAAAGAAATGTACAGATCACCAACGTGGAAGAAATAACTATTGTCAAAGCTCATAGAACTCATAAACTCTATAAAGACCACGATAAAGACAATTTGCCCCATGAAGGTTACAATATGTTTGTGACTTTAACTAAATATCACTATCCCACAATACTGTGAAATTTACATAATCATTTAATCACAATAAAAAATTGCAAAAATAAATAAGTAAAGGCCAAATGCTCTTAAGGGAAATATTTAGACAATGTTGAAAGTCAGACCACTTTCTCAATACTATGGAGGGGAATAAGGTGGAAGACAGGGACCAGAAAAGAATTCTAATGTGCTGGAGTTAATATGAAGCCGATAACCACTGAACATAGATATAATCAACAGATGAGGAATTCTGCAGGCTTTCAAGGAGGTTGTGGGACATTCTAAGTTTCAAGCATCTCCATATTTGGCATCTTCAAATTAGTGGAAGCAAGTTTTACCATTCATGTACTATTATCATTGAGCAAGTCACTGGGTCTTCATACTAAAACCATTTGAGATGATGATGAATGACGATGATGATGATGATGATATTTTCTGCTAGTTTTATCTATGTTTTGTGATACTGAAGTTAGAACTCAGTGCCATATACTTACTAGTCAGGCACTCTGCCTCTTAAGCCACACCTCAAGCACATTTTTCTTTTGGTTACTTTTAAAATAAGGTTTTTACCAGCACAACTATGTTTATTGCAGCATATTTACCATAGCTAAGATATGGAACCAACCTAGATGCCCCTCAGTAGATGAATGGATCGAGAAAATGTGGTATATATACACAATGGAATTCTGTGCCTCCATCAGAAAGAATGACATTGCCCCATTTGTTAGGAAATGGAAAGACTTGGAAAAAATTGTATTAAGTAAGCCAGGCCCAAAGAAACA
The DNA here is from genome assembly GCF_019054845.1 of Dipodomys spectabilis. Lineage (NCBI taxonomy): Eukaryota > Metazoa > Chordata > Mammalia > Rodentia > Heteromyidae > Dipodomys > Dipodomys spectabilis. The sequence continues at coordinate 11,315,472 of NW_024870681.1, forward strand.
TCAGTCCCATGGGTTCCCTTATTTGCAATAACTAGTAAATGTATGAGACAAACAGAAAAAGGTGAGATAAGATGATGTTAAGCGAAATGAACCCCAAGATAAGGACACAAGTGGTTTTTTTCTTGCTTGCTATTGTTTCTAATGTATTTATAAGGTACCACATGATTTTTTTTGTTGTTGCTTTGTGTGTCCCTCCACACAGAATAACCCATGTTTTCACTGTATTGATGTTGGTATAATTTGGGGAGGGGAAGGGAAAAAACAAATAGTTTAAATAGGGATACAGGTGGACTCATTGCAACAATGAGATGTACAAGTCGTTATGACAAAAAATGAACTTTACAATTTAGGTGGGGGGTGGGGGCAGTGTAGTTGTGAAGATGGGAGGGAAGGGATGGTAGGGGAAAAACAAAGGAGGAGATAACAATGCTTGATAAGAAATGTACTCATTACCTTGCTCATGTAACTGTAACCCCTCTGTACAGTATTTTCACAATAAAAAACTTAAAAATAAAATAAGGTTTTGCTTTTATGTCCATGACTGGCCTTTAGGACCTTCCGCCTCTTATCCGCTTCTTACTGTAAGAAATGAGAGGCGAGGGGCTGGGAAAGTGGCTCAGTGGTAGAGCACTTGCCTTGCATGCATGAGGCCCTGAGTTCGATTCCTCAGCACCACATAAGCAAAAAGAAAAAAAGCCAAAGTGGTTCTGTGGCTCAAGTGGTAGAGCACTAGCCTTGAGCTGAAGAGCTGAGGGATAGCGCCCAGGCACAGAGTTCAGGCCCCACGACCAGATCCCCCCCCCCAAAAAAGAAAAGAAATAAGAGGAGAGCAAGAGTGACCAATAGGAGCTCAAGGCTTTACTGGGGGACAGACCTGCCGGGATGCTCCAAGCAGGAATGGAGGCAGCAGCCATGGACAGATGTAGGCTGAATTTAAACAGAATTTTAGGGGCAGTCACATTACATAGACTATGGGAATTCGAGGGTAGGGTCAGTTCCAAGAAGAGGTGTTAGGAAGATGTTACATACAGGAACTGGGGGGGAGAGTCCCATTCAAAGAAGGAGTGTAATGACATTGTTGCAACTGGGGTGGGAATTGTATGTCACACTGGAAAACAATACAGCTTCAGGGAAATAGAAACATAACAGGTAGGGACACAAGGCAGGGCCTTAATCGGCAAGCTGACTCTGAGACCTTAGACTTGTGTAACTGGGATTACACACCTTCATCACCAGGCCTGGTTATTTGTTCAGAGTCTCACTTACACTTTGTCTCAAGTGGAATTGAACTCCTACCCTCCCAATATCTGTCTTCCATTACCTGCGATGGCAGGCGTCATCCATCATCTCTAGCCCGTCCACTAATAGTCTTATGAGATTGTGTCAAAGTGTAAAAGTACCTGAAACAGGAATAGGTCCTCAAGATTCATTGTATTTTATAGAGACTTTGCCACACTTTCCAATGAGATACCACATTCTTACAGGGATTTGTCATTTAAGGGCAATCCATTTGAAGTTCATTTCTTGTACCAACTGAATAGGCGCCTGGTTAATCGATTCATGGCTGCCTTCATCTCCTGGTTCCTCAGGGTGTAGATCATGGGGTTGAGCATGGGGGTCATGACCGTGTGGCTGATGGACACAGCCTTGTCCATGGGGAAGGCAGTGAAGGGACGGGCATAGAGGTAAATGCTTGGAATGAAGATCATAGACACCACGATGATGTGTGTGGTACAGGTGGAAGCTGCCTTCCTCCTCGCCTCCCCTGGGTGGGACCTGAGCATCACTAGGATGATCAAGTAGGAGATGAGGAGGAGGAAGAACCAAATGACATCTAGCATGCCACTGTTGGAGATCATGAGCAACTCTAAGAGGGAGGTGTCCATGCAGGCGAGCCTCAGTACTTGAGGAACATCACAGTAGAAGTTATCTAGGACATTGGGGCCACAGAATGGCAAGGGGAGCATCAGCGAGAGTTGCACAATGGAATGAACAAAGCCTCCTACCCATGCTGTCACCACCAGTCCCACACAGAGCTGAGTGTTCATGATGGTGACATAGTGGAGTGGCCTGGAGATGGCAATGAGGCGATCATAGGCCATCACAGAGAGGAAGAAGACCATGGCACCTCCCAGGAAGTGGAAGAAGAAGAGCTGGGCCATGCAGCCCTGGTAGGAGATGGTTTTCTTCTCAGACAGGAAGTCCACCAGCATCTTGGGGGCTGTGACTGAGGAGAAACAGAGGTCTAACACAGCCAGATTGCGAAGCAGAAAGTACATGGGGGTGTGGAGCCGAGCATCTGCAGTGGCTGTGACAATGATGAGGAGGTTTCCCACAACAGTGGTGGTATAGACAAACAGGAAGACCAGAAACAGGAAAAGCTGGAGCTCCCAGGTCTGTGACAGTCCCAGCAAGACAAATTCTGACACCCATGTGAAGTTCTCTGGTTCCATGCTGTCTTCTCCATCAACCTAGAGGAAGGAACCCTAGATATAGATGCATAGGGTCTGCAGTGCCCTTCTGGTGTGCAGAGGCTCAGAGCCAAGTTGTTCACATCTGTATGAGAATGAGTCTCATGGGCAGACCCTGAGATCTATGGCTGCCTTTGTCTCTGAAGAGCTGGTAAGTGGGTGCTGGAGGACATGTTCATGAGATACTTGAAAACCGTCCAGGAGAACATGCAACCTGCCATTCACAGTTTGACACAGAGGTGGGAAGGCACTTGAATTAAGGCAGATGAGGAGTGGAGTTCAGGTCTTCCATTTTCTTCAGACTTCACTCACTGGTTTTATCAAGAGGTCCATTTCCACATCTGTAAGTTAGCCACCACGAGGCTCAGTTGAATTTTCTATGGGCTTAAACAGAAAGACTCACATGAATTCTAGGACATAGTCTATTCTAAAGACTTCTCTCACTGGGCGCCGATGGGTCACGCTTGTAATCCTAGCTACTCAGGAGGCTGAGATCTGAGGATCGTGGTTTAGAGCCAGCCTGGGCAGGAAAGTCCGTAAAACTCTTATCTCCAATAAACCACCAGAAAACCTGAAGTGGTGCGGTAGCTCAGTTGGTAGAGCGCTAGCCTTGAGCTGAAGAGCTGAGGGACAATGCCCAGGCCGAGAGTTCAAGCCCCACGACCAACAACAACAACAAAAATAGACATCTCTCTGCTTCTGAGCTCTTAGTTTGTTGAAGTATTTGTACACTTAACATGTCCAAATGTCAACAGACTTTCCATGTACTATATGGATTTACTGCACAATTCAATCAAAAGTTTTTAGGGCCATGGATGTGTATTTTCTTGTCCTAGTCAGTATTTGCTGAGGAGCTGCCATTGGCTGCAGGGTGGGTGAATGGTGATAGGCTATGAAAATTCTTACAGGGAACCTGTAAGCACAGCTAGATCCCTGGACTGTGCAGCTTTTTCTCACACTTCTGTGCAGGATCACCTTATTCAGCGAGGCAGAAAGAACATCGGGCAGATAGATTCATAAGATTGAAAAATTCATGATGAGAGGACTCATTTTTATAATCCTAGCTGGGATTGAGAGGATCTTTTGAGGTCCAGGAGGAGAGGTCCATAGGACTCCATGTGGTGGAGCGTGCCTGAGAAAAATAGAAGACTAGAAGTCCAGGTATACCAGTAGGCATGAAATGAAGCCCTGTCTCAAGAATAAGCAATGCTGGGTGGGAATGTGGCTTAGTGGTAGAGTGCTTGGCTAAAATGCATGAAGCTCTGGGTTCAATTACTCATTACCACATAAACAGAAGGAAGTAGAAGTGGTATTGTGGCTCGAGTGGTAGAGTGCTAGCCTTGAGTACAGAGAGGATCAGGGACAGGGCTAAGGCTCTGAATTCAAGCCCCAGTACTGGCAAATAATAATAATAATAATAATAATAATAAGCAGCAATGCAAAGGTGAGAAGAGGAAGGAGACATGGCTACATGGTAGATTGCTTGGCTAGAAAATCTTAATCCTATGTTCAAAGACCAGTACTACCACTAAGAAAATCCATAATGATTGTTTGAGGAAACTCTGATGTTCTGTCAGAACATAAATTTTTGTACATGTTGAAAAAAACTAAGGGGGGCTGGGAAGGTGGCTCAGTGGTAGAGTGCTAGCCTTGAGCTGAAATGCTGAGGGACAGTGCCCAGGCTCAGAGTTCAGGCCCCACAACTGGACCCAAAACAACAACAACAACAAAACTAAGGGTAGAGGAAAGAAGAATTTGGATACAAATAAGTGGGAATAGATGAAGTAAAGGAAGATTACAAAGAACAGAAATGAGGTGACAGAACATATGGAGGACGATGACAATGGAAATCTTGGAGTGGAAGAAAGAATGGATCCAATTGCAGAAGCCAATAAATGGAGGAAGAGAGTTTCAGGGCAGTCCCTCCTCTCCAGGTGGTCTCTTTCCTTTAGCCTGCTACAATCTCGTTTACTGGTGACCATCTTCTTGTCATTCTTCTTCTCCTTGTTTGCACTCTTACATTTCTTTCACACATTTGCCCATGAGAGTTTTTTGAATACTAATCTGCTCATGCCTCTTTCTTGTTTGTAGCACTGGGGTTTGAACTCCAGGCCTCTTGTGGGTTAATCCTGTATTGTACCACTTGAACCACATACCTAGCACTTTTGTTTTAATTATTTTTCAAATAAAGTCTTGCATTTTGCCCAGGATGGGCCTTGGAATATGATTCTCCTATCTATATCTCCTGGGTAGTTGGCATTACATGTGTGTGTGTTACTATATACAGCTTGTTCTGTTGGGAGACAGTCTAACTTTTTACCTGGGCTGGCCTCAAATCACAATCTTCCCAATTTCTGCTTACTAAGTGGCTAAAATGTAAGCCACAATGCTCAGCCTTCTTTTTATGTATGTGTGCCGGTCCTGGGGCTTGAACTCAGGGCTGGGCACTGTCCCTGAGCTTTTTGTTGTTGTTGTTCAAGGATAACAACCTACCAGTTGAACACAGCTCTCCTCCTGGCTTTTTGGTAGTGAATTGGAGAGAGGCGTCTCACACACTTTCCTGTCGAGGCTGGCCTGGCCTGGAACTGCAATCCTCAGATCTCAGCTTTCTGAATAACTAGAATTGCAGGCATGAGTCTCCAGTGCCCAGCTCAAGATCTCTTTTAATAATTTTTATTGGCTGTTTAGTGGCCACAGCTTAAACTTCAACCCTTAGAATCCACCTAAAATGCTCTGTAGAGAGAATTAAGATTGAACATACCTAGATATGTATATGCAACTTCCTCTCATACAAGGTTGTAAAGTGTAGCCCCATATACCTTTTAATCAGTATTCTTAAATCCCAGGAGGCAATGGCTATCTAGGGAACTTGTAGTCCCTCCATATGCCATCTGATTGGGTGCGTCTGTATCTTTACTAACAATTTGGTTTCCTACATATCCTTCACTGGTTTTTTTTTTTTTCTTTCAAAAGCACAGAAATATGTGCTTACATTTGGCTCTTTCCCCATTTCTCCCCTGAGGGATTAATGCTTTATTTCTATAGGTTCCAATAACACTTCATTTAGCACTACTCAGTTTTCCTTTGTCTTTTAACTAGATTGCAAATTGAGTAACAACATAAGCGCAGCATCTGTGACAGAAACAATGATTTAGTAATCATTCAAACACTATTTGCAGGGTTAATGTATTAGCATTGCAACTTTGTTGTGTAGGAAGATGTGGAGAATTTCATGGTAATTTTCCTCATTCTTCTCAACCTTTACCCTCAGTATCCTCTCTCTAGACCACAGGGTCCAGTCTGTGCTTGCTTGTTTTCATGGGTGAACTGGGACACCTGTTTTCCACATCACATCCCTCCTACAGGACTTCCCAAATGTTTCTTCAACTCCAGACTTATGCCCATCAGCTCCCTGAACTGTCACTCCAGCCTTCCCACAGCTGCTGCAAGATCCTTCATACAGCTGACTTCATGCAGGCTGCTGACCCCATCTCTCACCTTCCTTCAGGCCAGCCTCCAGCCTGGGTCTTCAGTCAGGTCTGCATCTTCTGGGAGAACCTTTGCTGCAGCTGCAGCTTCCTTGTCCCTGGCTGTCCCTCCTGTGTTTACCCAGTGGGGAGGGGGACAGTGAGAGGAAGAGGGAGCATTCTTGAGGAACAGCTGTTGGACAGGAGTCAGGAAGCAGAGCTGGGCTGATTACCACTGGGGCCAATGCAGCAAGGGGAGTTGTTAAAAAGTTTCCATATGTCTCAAAACACGTACTGCTTGAGAGGTCTTCCTTGGGGACCTAAAGTAGCAAGAACACTAAAAAATTTAGGCATTTTCAGGCCAAGAACCAAAATACAAGAAGACTTCAAATGAAATGGAATCTGAGAAGTTCCAAAGAAACTCTTGTTAGAATAGCAAGTGTGCTACTAGAATGACCCTCAAGAGAATCTCCTGAAGGGCTTGTAAAAGGCAGATTGGTGCCTTGTCATTCAACAGGTAAAATCTGAACAAGAATCTGCATTTGTAACACATGCTCAGATTCTGAGAAAATGTATTTCACCGATTTAAGGACCAGACCTTGAGAGCCTCTGACTCGCTCTTCAGCACAATGGACAGTTATCTCCCATGGATCCATTAAATTGTTTAGATTTTCTTCCCTTCTGTCTTCTAGTCTTTAAACCCAATCGAAATTTACCAAGACAGAGTCACAGTTGGAAAATAGCTTGTATACAACAGAAACTTTGTAACTCACAAATCTTGTCCTTCAGTTTGCTGACCAGACCACCAGAGTGTATTCACTACTCACACTGTGTATAAAGAGCCAGTAGTTTTGTTTTCTGTTTTGATATGTTCTGTTTTGTAGGTCATGAGGCTTGAACTCTGGGCCTGGGTACTGTCCCTGAGCTCTTCAGTTCAAGGCAAGTGCCTTACCACTTGAGCCACGGTGCACTTCCAGTTTTCTGGTAGTTAATTGGAGGAAAAAGTCTCATGAACTTTCCTGCCAGGGCTGGCTTCAAACCATGATTCTCAGATCTCAGCCTCCTGAGTAGCCAGGATTACAGACATAAGCCACCGGTGCCTGGCTAAGAGCCAGTATTCTTTCAACATAAATCATGGCTGTCTTCAAAGCAAGACAGTCATTCTCTGATTGTACCATCCTAAAAGGGCATAACAATCTTGTTTCATGCAATTTTGGATATTATATGATTATAAACTTTTCCTGTTCTGTGCCATGAATGTATCAGTGTTAATACTCTCATTATGATATCATCATTTTTTTGTGTGGCAGTCCTGGGCCTGAGGTCTGTTACTGAGATTTTTGTGCTTTAGGCTAGTGTGCAACCAGTTGAACCACAGATCCATTTGCAACTTTTTGCTGTTAATTGGAGATAAGAGTTCCATAGACCTTCCTGACTGAATGGAACTGTGATCCTCAGATCTCAGCCTCCTGGGTAGCTAGGATGATAGGTGTGAGCCACTGGTGTCCAGCTATGTAATCATTTTAAAAGATATTTCTATCTTAGTCCACTTGATTGGCTACAATGGCACATCATAGACTTAGTGGCTTTGATCACAAGCAACAGACATGTATTATAGTTCTGGAGGTTGGTCAGTGTGATATCAAGGTGCTTGCAGGTTAGATGGCTCATTAAGGCCAGTTTCCTTCTATAGATGTTTTCTTTTCTATATGTTCTCAACTTGTCAGAAGGAAGAGAAACCTCTCTGCAGGGTCTGTTTAATAAGGGCAAAATCTTCTTCAGATTATTGGACTTAATGACTCTCAAAAGTCATCAAATTAGTTTTCTTTTTTCTTTCCTTCTTCCTTCCTTCCTTTTTTCTCTTTCTTCATTCCTTCCTTCCTCTTTCTGTCTGTCTGTCTCTCTCTTTCTTTCTTCATTTCTTCCTTTCTTCCTTTTTTTCTTCCTTCCTTCTTTCCTTCCTTCCTTTCTTCCTTCCTTCCTTCCTTCCTTCCTTCCTTCCTTCCTTCCTTTCTCTCTTCTTTCTTGCCAGTCCTATGACTTGAACTCAGGGCCTGGTTGCTAACCCTGGACTGTTTGCTCAGGCTAGCAATCTACTATTGAACCACAGCTCCATCTTCAGCTTTTTTTGATAATTAATTGGAGATAAGAATCTCATGTACTTTCTTTCCCTGGCTGGTTTCAAACTGTGATCCTCAGATCTCAGCCTGCTGAGTAGTTAGGATTACAGGTGTGAGCCATCAGCACTTGACTTCAAATTAGTTTTATAACATGAATTTTGGGGAAAACAAACATTTCTTGTAGCTGTGACCAAGGGGAGAAACTGAGCAAATGGTGCATGAAAACTTTCCTTACGACTTCAGGTCAGTGTATATTACTTTGAATTAAATTACTTCAAATTGAAAAGTTCAACTAAAATAAAACATTTTTGGGGGTCGGAGGTCCGGTTGTGGGGCCTGAACTCTGGGCTTGGGCGCTGTCCCTCAGCTCTTCAGCTCAAGGCTAGCGCTCTACCACTTGAGCCACAGCGCCACTTCTGGCTTTTTTTCTTTTTGCTTATGTGGTGCTGAGGAATCCAACCCACGGCCTCCTGCTTGCAAGGCAAGCGCTCTACCACTGAGCCACCTCCCCAGCCCAAAATACAACATTTTTAAAGTTGAGTTTTTCCCCTTGAATTTTGTCTGTTTTCTTGGAATTCCTTTTTTTTCATTTTGGGGATTGTTTCAGTGTCTGTCTCTTAAGTTGGAATTTCCCTTCACCTGCCCAGTGGTCTGTAGCTAAGCATTACTATTGAGAATTAAACCAAGATGATGTTAGGAAAATGAACCCTAAGATATGTATTCAAACTTTTTTTCTTTTAAGCGATTGTTTCTAACACATTTATAAGATTATTTCTTCGTTGCTTTGTATGTCCCTCCCCCACAGTATAACCCCTGCTTTCACTGTATTTGATGTCGGTATAATTTGTGGAGGGGAAGGGGAAAAAGAAATCGTTTAAATAGGGATACAGGTGGACCCATTGCAACAATGAGATGTACAAGTCTTTATGTCGAAAACGAACTTTACAACTTTCATGAGGGGGGTGGGGAGAGTTGGGGGGGACGAGGGGGGAGGATGGGAAAGGATGGGAAGGGGAAACAAAGGCGGAGGCCACAATGCTTGATAAGAAATGTACTCATTATCTTGCAAATGTAACTGTAATTCTTCTGTATAGTACTTTTCACAAAAATAAATAAATGAAAGAAAAGAAAAAACAAAACAAAATGAAAAAAGAAACAATATAAACAACAACAACAACCACAAAAAGAAAATGAAACCACTCAAAAGCTTGTTGGACCCACCGTACATTAGCAGGGCCTGGGAACTCATAGCCTCTCCAGGATCATCAGCTCAGTTGTTTTGTAAGAAGTTCCTCAAATGCTAACTTGGAGCAATGACCAGGGCCTGTCTATTAAGGGTCTTAATATCTCTAAAAATCTTTCTGACTTCTCTGTCAGCACTTAGCTGGCGGAAGTCTTCACTGAGGTAAGGAAGAAGGCTAGGGGCAAGATTTCCCTTTCACTTGGACCAGTACTCTCCAGCTCCACTGGGCTGTCCTTGTCAGCTTGCTTAGATGTTTGGTTTTATGGCCTCCACCCATGGCAGAGTTTTCTCATTGTTATGACTTTTTATTCAAGTCCACTATGTCTCTTCATGCTACCAGAGGCTTATTCTCACGTGGAAGACATTGTTTGCCATTCACTATCCTCTATTTTTTGTTTGAAAAGTCTAGACATTCACTTTTCCATTTCCCCAGACTGGGTTGACGGTATGACCCAGTGCTAGCCAGTCAGGTCATATGAAAAGTCTCCTAAGATGCTTCTAAGGAATTTCTGCATTTCTCCTCCACAAAGGAAAACACTTCCCCTCTTCTCACTATATTATATTACCAGAGTATAATGTTATGAAACTTAGGGCTTTGACTGCCAAATTTCTCATGAGGGAAAAGTTTAAGGCATTGTATAGCAGCCAGTATAGAACCATAAAACTTTGAGTTACTGAATCCACTAACTTGGTCTTCAACTTGAATAATATAGTTGGCTAAGATAATTCCCCCAAGCTGGCACCAGTGGCTCAGCTATAATCTTAGCTACTCAAGAAGCTAAGATCTGAGTATCATGGTTCTAAGCCAGCTAGTAGAAAAAGTCCGTGAAACTCTTACCAAAAAGATAGAAATGGAGATGTGGCTCAAGTAGTAGAGCACTAGCTTTGAGCAAAAAGGTGAAGGGATAGTGCCCAGCCCTGAGTTCAAGCTCCAGTACCAGAAAAAAAAAACGAAATAAAAGAGATACTTTCTCTTTTCTCCAGTTGTTAAACTAGTATCATTTGATTATTCTGACCAGGATTGCTTCCATGAAAACCAATAACCCTTGCCTTTGTTTCTCTTTTCAAATAACATCAAGATGCTCTAAGCACTTTGAAGACAGATTTCTGTTCTTCCCAGAGTTGCCATACTGAGAATAAAGCACCTTTTCTGATTTTACCAGCATTCATTTCTGACTCTTTTTCCAGGATGGGCATCTGAACCTATTCCACTGGGACACAAGTAACCACAGACCAAGTAATGACTTCTGCTTCCAATATGGTACCTTGGAAGCATTACTATGTCCTTACAAGGCAGAAAGCCAAAGGACAAGCAATCCATTCACAAAGGAGGAGCCTGTCCAGTCTAGTAAGCTCTAAAGTCTCTGCCTCTTAATACTATTATATTGGCCATTGTCTTAATCTTTTTTTCTATTTTCACTACTGAATACCATAGACTAAGTACATTAGAAAGGCAAGAAATTTAATTCTCACAATTCTGGAGACTGGGAAGAACATTATAGAAGGACATTAACTTTGAGTGAGAAATGTCTTGCCCTATCATAACATGGAAGAGGGCATCATAGGAAGAAATAAGGAGCTTGTAGGCTCAAGTCTCCTTTCTTGTTCTTATAAATCTTTATGTTTTCATCTGACCCTAAGTATCCTCCAAAAGCTTCTCCTCTAAACACCAATCACAAGTGAATTTGGGGATTAAATTTCCTCAAACATCTAATCTTCTGGGGGACACATAGCAGGTTAGGAGCATGGTTTAAAGATATTGAAGAGGTATCTGACAGAGAAAGAGGAAAAATGTGAAGGGGAATTGCTACTGTGGGAAATGTTTATACAATGTTGAAAATCAGGCCACTCTGTAAATACTAAGGTGTAGAATGATGTGGGGAGACAAGGAAGTGAAAAGAATATGAGTGTCCTTGCATTAAAATGGAACATAACCATTGAACATAAAGATAATCAACAGATGAGGAAATCTGAAAGGTTTCTAGGAGGTTAGAGAGTCTGAGTTTCAAATACCTCCATATCTGGCAACTGAACTTAAAGTCAGTGGAACCAAGTTTGGTCACTTTTGTAGCAAATTTTGCTATGCTCGGAATATTCTCATTTTCAAAATTAACCTGTAGTAGTAATAGTAGTAGTAATAGTGGTAATAAAAAGAGTGATTTTTTGTGCCAGTCCTGGGGCTTGAACTCAGGACCTGGGTGCTGTCCCTGAGCTCCTATTGCTCAGCTAGAATTGAGACATAGCTCCACTTCCTTTTTTTTTGGTGCTTAATTGGAGATAAGAGCCACATGGGATTTCCTAGCTGGTCTGGCTTTGAACCTTGATCCTCATAGACTCCTGGGTAACTAGGATTACAGGCATGAGCCAGTAGTACCTGGCTACAATGATGGTTTGCAAGAATGAATTAAAGATGTGAAAATACAGCTGGGTGACGGTGGCTCATGCCTGTAATCCTAGCTACTCAAGAGCCTAAAATCTGAGGATCGCATTTTATGAAGCCAGTCCAGGCAAGAAACTTCATGAGCTTCTTATCTCCAATAAACTACTCAAAGAAAACCCCAGAAGTGGCACTTTGGCTTAAGTGGTAGAGCCCTCACCTTGAGCAAAAGCAGCTCAGAGACAGTGCCCAGGCCCAGAGTTCAAGTCCCACAACCAGCAAAACAAACAAACAAAAAACAGGTGTGAAAATGCTTGACATGGGAGTAGGACTTGAAGAAATCTTAGTATAGTCTGTTTTATTGTACTTATAATTTGCCCCACTTTTCACCTGGACTATCTCCAAGTCATTTAAAGTCATTTAAAGTCTGTTTGAAGTTCAGTATTCCCTACGGCCTTTTGTGAGGTGTTGGGCTAATCTCTTCATGGCAGCCTGCATCTCCTGGTTCCTCAGAGTGTAGATCATGGGGTTGAGCATGGGAGTCATCACTGTGTAGCTGATGGATACAGCCTTGTCTAAGGGAAAGGGTGTGAAGGGTCTGGAGTAGATATAGATACAGGGAATGAAGATCATGGACACCACAATGATGTGCGTGGTACAGGTGGAAGCTGCCTTCCTCCTCGCCTGCCCTGAGTGGGACCTGAGCATTACCAGGATGACAGTATAAGAGATGAGGAGGAGGAAGAACCAGATGAGAACCAGCATCCCACTGTTGGAGATCATGAGCAACTCTAAGAGGGAGGTGTCCGTGCAGGCGAGCCTCAGCACTTGGGGAACATCACAGTAGAAGTTATCTAGGACATTGGGGCCACAATAGGGCAATGGGAGCATCAGTGCTAGCTGGACAATGGAATGGATAAAGCCCCCTATCCAGGCAGCCATGATCAGCCCCACGCACAGTCGCGTGTTCATGATGGTGATGTAGTGGAGGGGCCTAGAGATGGCTACGTAGCGGTCATAGGCCATCACTGAGAGAAAGAAGACAGTCCCTCCTCCCAAGAGGTGGAAGAAGAAGATCTGGAGCATGCATCCCTGGTAGGAGATCGTCTTGGTCTCATGAAGGAAGTCTACCAGCATCTTTGGGCAGGTGACTGTGGAATAAGAGAGGTCTATGACTGCCAGGTTTCGGAGCAGGAAGTACATAGGCATATGGAGGCGGGGATCCAGAGTCACTGTCACCATGATGAGGAGGTTTCCCACCACCGTGATGATGTAGACAAACAGGAACACTAAGAACAGAAATTTCTGGAGCCCTCGGGTCTGTGAGAACCCTAGAAGGACAAACTCTGACACCCATGTGGTGTTCTGTGGTTCCATGGGCTTTTCCCCATGCGCCTGCGGGGAGAGAAAGAGAGCAAACAAAAAGAAAGCCATACAACTGTAATCATTTTTCTTTGGAGAATTGGATTGAATTGACCGAAGTCATTCTAATTCAGCTTAGGAAAGCCTTTTGTGAGGCATAGAGCTCCACAGATTCATGCCCCTAACCACATCCAACACAAGCCATAATCCATGCATTTATAGGTTAGATTTTTCCTGACTTTGGACCATGCTATGCTATGCTCAGATTCACCTCTGATTCCTTTTCATAGCTGCTATGCCTATCATACTGCCATGTGAACCACGGACCCCCTTCCCCCAATCTACTTGAGTCCATTAATGCCAACATGTACCCAAGACCACAAACCTTATGAACCTATGTGAAGAAATGGTGAGATGATGCAAATTAGAGACTAACAACATAAATGAACAAATGCTTCATGGCAGGAGTTTGAAGGTCCATGTAGGCTTTGTTGCTGAAGGAAGAGAAGTATGTGTTAGAAGAAATTATTATGTACAAATTTGTATATAAAGATGTAGAGGGGGTTGGAGGTACAGCTCAGTTGATAGAGTGCTAGTCACTGAGCAAAAACATAAGGTACTAAGTTTGAGTTCCAGTCTTCGACCAAGAAAAAGAAAAGAAAGATGGGGTAAGGAAGCTGGGATGATTAGTGCTTCCCACATTTTCCACATAAATATTTCTCTAATGACATTTGTTGCCATTGGATATTTACTGGAGAACCCTAAGAAGCTCAAAACAAATTTTCTGCAAATTTCCTATAAAACACATATCGTTGGACAGTCTTTGGGAACATTTTAAGAATTGTGGCTTGTAAAACTCTCATTGGTAAGACCAATGTTACAGTAAAAAAGTACAAAGAGGAAAACAATCCTTCAGTTCACTAAGTGAAAATTGTAGAATAAACACTTGAAAAAAAAGAAACTTGTGTTTTTAGCATTAAAACCCATTTCCTTAGATTGCAATTTTTTTTTCAGGAAAATGTGTCCTGAGGCCCTTCCTTAGGGAGACAATAGAACATGAAAAGCTCTCTTGTCCTTGATTCTCATTGGATACATTGGAGGACCACAGCAAATGCACTGATGTTCTTCCAAGAAAAGTGAACACAAATTTTGTAAAAGTCAACCTCTCTAGAGAACTATAAACAGAATGTTGGTTTAAATGATCTATGAGGGATTACAAATACCACAAACATCGTCATGCTTATTTTCATATTTGTCCTCCAGTATTTATGTAGAGATGATGCTCCAGGAAGAGGCTCTTGGTTTATTCTGTGTTTTTTCCCAACTCTCCACATATGATGATTTGAAAAGCATCCCTATGACTCACTGGGAGCCCCTGGAAGTTCTTCCCTGGAAAGCAGGTGCTGAAACAGGGTTCGAATGGACCTATTCAGGCACATCAAGGAAGGGAGTGTGGAGACAGGCAGAAGTCGGCAGGTACTTCCTGAGGCAGTAATTGTGAAACAACAGAGGTCATGTACTCTGTCTCTGGTCTTGCGGCCCTGCTCTACCACATCACCAAGGCTAAACTGGATGGGCAACAGCTTCAATGGCATGGGTTCTCTTTGAAAAACCTCTGATTGGGCTGGGAAGGTGGCTCAGTGGTAGAGCGCTTGCCTTGCATGCTCAAGGCATTGGGTTCGATTCCTCAGCACCACATAAGCAAAAAGAAAAAAGCCGGAAGTGGCGCTGTGGCTCAAGTGATAGTGTGCTAGCCTTGAACTGAAGAGCTGAGGGACAGCGCCCAGGCCCAGAGTTCAGGCCCCACGACCGGACCTCCCCCCAAAAAAGAAAAACCTCTGATCTTACACACCAACCCTAACCCACCCACTTGATTGCTGACTGCTGAAATGGTAACAGCATGTTCATTCTTTTTTTTTTTCCGGTTGGTCTTGGGGCTTGAACTCAGGGCCTGGGCACTGTCCCTGATCTCTTTTGCTCCAGGCAAACACTACCACTTTGAGCCACGGTTCACCTTCTGGTTTTCTGATGGTTAATTGGAGATAAGAATCTCAGGGATTTTTCTACCTGGGTTGGCTCTGAACTGTGAACCTCAGATCTCAGCCTCCTGAGTAGCTAGGATTTCAGCCATGAGCCATTGGCACCTAGCTCATGATCTTACCTTATTGCCTTTGTCCTTATTAAGATTATGGCCCCTGTTAAGTTACAACATAGTACATATGGCTGCTTCCTAAAACACACCTTCCCCTTTGGCTCAAAATATTTTTTTAAAAATGTTTTTTTTTAGGGATCTTTATCATCCACATATGTAGAGCATATGTAGATGTATTTTTCAAGTGCTTCTTCACAAACTGGCTCCTACTATTCGTTGTAGGCTCCTTTGCCACTTATTGGTGGCAACAATAATCATCTATTGTTATTGGAGTCATTCTCATCATAGTAGTAAAGGTTTATGGAGTGTTTGTTATGTCCTGGGCACTACACTAAACATTTTATAAACACCATCCTATTTAATGCTTCTAAAGACATTCTACATACTATGAATGATCTCCACCTCACACCTAAGTAAACTGAAACAGAAAAAGATCACCTAGAATCAGTAGCCAAATGCAGATTCTGAACAAGGTCTGATGGACACAGAACCTTCTCTCCTAACTACATTCCTTTTATTCCTTGCTCTGCTCTACACTGATCCTGGCTCTCAGGTTTTAGTATCTTTCATCTGCTTGGTACTGCACCCGGATTCTTTTGGTCCTGTTCACCTATCTGAATTTTACCCCTCTTTGAAGGTTCAAGAGTAATCAGCCCTTCTGTAACATTTTCATGCACTGGAATTTCTTCACAGGGGTGGATAAATGTCTCACATGTGTTGTGATTTCAGTATAAGTCCAGTACGATGCATACTACGTAGTGTTCTGGTGCACATAGAGCCCTTCACATAAATGGTCCTCATGGGGCTGGGAAGGTGGCTCAGTGGTAGAGTGCTCACCTTGCATGCATGAGGCCCTGGGTTCGATTTCTCAGCACCACATAAGCAAAAAGAAAAAAGCCAGAAGTGGCTCTGTGGCTCAAGTGGTAGAGCGCTAGCCTTGAGCTGAAATGCTGAGGGACAGTGCCCAGGCCCAGAGTTCAGGCCCCACAACTGGGCCCAAAACAACAACAACAACAAAACTAAGGGTAGAGGAAAGAAGAATTTGGATACAAATAAGTGGGAATAGATGAAGTAAAGGAAGATTACAAAGAACAGAAATGGGGTGACAGAACATATGGAGGAGGATGACAATGGAAATCTTTGAGTGGAAGAAAGAATGGATCCAATTGCAGAAGCCAATAAATGGAGGAAGAGAGTTTCAGGGCAGTCCCTCCTCTCCAGATGGTCTCTTTCCTTTAGCCTGCTACAATCTCGTTTCCTGGTGACCATCTTCTTGTCATTCTTCATCTCCTTGTTTGCACTCTTACATTTCTTTCACACATTTGCCCATGAGAGTTTTTTGAATACTAATCTGCTCATGCCTCTTTCTTGTTTGTAGCACTGGGGTTTGAACTCCAGGCCTCTTGTGGCTTAATCCTGTATTGTACCACTTGAACCACATACCTAGCACTTTTGTTTTAATTATTTTTCAAATAAAGTCTTGCATTTTGCCCAGGGTGGGCCTTGGAATATGATTCTCCTATCTATATCTCCTGGGTAGTTGGCATTACATGTGTGTGTGTTACTATATACAGCTTGTTCTGTTGGGAGACAGTCTAACTTTTTACCTGGGCTGGCCTCAAATCACAATCTTCCCAATTTCTGCTTACTAAGTGGCTAAAATGTAAGCCACAATGCTCAGCCCTCTTTTTATGTATGTGTGCCGGTCCTGGGGCTTGAACTCAGGGCTGGGCACTGTTCCTGAGCTTTTTGTTGTTGTTGTTCAAGGATAACAACCTACCAGTTGAACACAGCTCTCCTTCTAGCTTTTTGGAAGTGAATTGGAGAGAGGCGTCTCACACACTTTCCTGTCGAGGCTGGCCTGGCCTGGAAGTGCAATCCTCAGATCTCACCTTTCTGAATAACTAGAATTGCAGGCATGAGTCACAAGTGCCCAGCTCTAGATCTCTTTTAATAATCTTTATTGGCTGTTTAGTGCCCACAGCTTAAACTTCAGCCCTTAGAATCCACCTAAAATGCTCTGTAGAGAGAATTAAGATTGAACATACCTAGATATGTATATGCAACTTCCTCTCATACAAGGTTGTAAAGTGTAGCCCCATATACCTTTTAATCAGTATTCTTAAATCCCAGGAGCCAATGGCTATCTAGGGAACTTGTAGTCCCTCCATATGCCATCTGATTGGGTGCGTCTGTATCTTTACTAACAATTTGGTTTCGTACATATCCTTCACTGGTTTTTTTTTTTTCTTTCAAAAGCACAGAAATGTGTGCTTACATTTGGCTCTTTCCCCATTTCTCCCCTCAAGGATTAATGCTTTATTTCTATAGGTTCCAATAACACTTCATTTAGCACTACTCAGTTTTCCTTTGTCTTTTAACTAGATTGCAAATTGAGTAACAACATAAGCGCAGCATCTGTGACAGAAACAATGATTTAGTAATCATTCAAACACTATTTGCAGGGTTAATGTATTAGCATTGCAACTTTGTTGTGTAGGATGATGTGGAGAATTTCATGGTAATTTTCCTCATTCTTCTCAACCTTTACCCTCAGTATCCTCTCTCTAGACCATAGGGTCCAGTCTATGCTTGCTTGTTTTCATGGGTGAACTGGGACACCTGTTTTCCACATCACGTCCCTCCTACAGGACTTCCCAAATGTTTCTTCAACTCCAGACTTATGCCCATCAGCTCCCTGAACTGTCACTCCAGCCTTCCCACAGCTGCTGCAAGATCCTTCATACAGCTGACTTCATGCAGGCTGCTGACCCCATCTCTCACCTTCCTTCAGGCCAGCCTCCAGCCTGGGTCTTCAGTCAGGTCTGCATCTTCTGGGAGAACCTTTGCTGCAGCTGCAGCTTCCTTGTCCCTGGCTGTCCCTCCTGTGTTTACCCAGTGGGGAGGGGGCCAGTGAGAGGAAGAGGGAGCATTCTTGAGGAACAGTTGTTGGACAGGAGTCAGGAAGCAGAGCTGGGCTGATTACCACTGGGGCCAATGCAGCAAGGGGAGTTGTTAAAAAGTTTCCATATGTCTCAAAACACATACTGCTTGAGAGGTCTTCCTTGGGGACCTAAAGTAGCAAGAACACTAAAAAATTTAGGCATTTTCAGGCCAAGAACCAAAATACAAGAGGACTTCCAATGAAATAGAATCTGAGAAGTTCCAAAGAAACTCTTGTTAGAATAGCAAGTGTGCTATTAGAATGACCCTCAAGAGAATCTCCTGAAGGGTTTGTAAAAGCAGATTGGTGCCTTGTCATTCAACAGGTAAAATCTGAACAAGAATCTGCATTTGTAACACATTCTCAGATTCTGAGAAAATGTATTTCACCGATTTGAGGACCAGACCTTGAGAGCCTCTGACTCGCTCTTCAGCACAATGGACAGTTATCTCCCATGGATCCATTAAACTGTTTAGCTTTTCTTCCCTTCTGTCTTCTAGTCTTTAAACCCAATCGAATTTTACCAAGACAGAGTCACAGTTGGAAAATAGCTTGTATACAACAGAAACTTTGTAACTCACAAATCTTGTCCTTCAGTTTGCTGACCAGACCACCAGAGTGTATTCACTACTCACACTGTCTATAAAGAGCCAGTAGTTTTGTTTTCTGTTTTGCTTTGTTCTGTTTTGTAGGTCATGAGGCTTGAACTCTGGGCCTGGGTACTGTCCCTGAGCTCTTCAGTTCAAGGCAAGTGCCTTACCACTTGAGCCACGGTGCACTTCCAGTTTTCTGGTAGTTAATTGGAGGAAAAAGTCTCATGAACTTTCCTGCCAGGGCTGGCTTCAAACCATGATTCTCAGATCTCAGCCTCCTGAGTAGCCAGGATTACAGACATGAGCCACCGGTGCCTGGCTAAGAGCCAGTATTCTTTCAACATAAATCATGGCTGTCTTCAAAGCAAGACAGTCATTCTCTGATTGTACCATCCTAAAAGGGCATAACAATCTTGTTTCATGCAATTTTGGATATTACATGATTATAAACTTTTCCTGTTCTGTGCCATGAATGTATCAGTGTTAATACTCTCATTATGATATCATCATTTTTTTGTGTGGCAGTCCTGGGCCTGAGGTCTGTTACTGAGATTTTTGTGCTTTAGGCTAGTGTGCAACCAGTTGAACCACAGATCCATTTGCAACTTTTTGCTGTTAATTGGAGATAAGAGTTCCATAGACCTTCCTGACTGAATGGAACTGTGATCCTCAGATCTCAGCCTCCTGAGTAGCTAGGATGATAGGTGTGAGCCACTAGTGTCCAGCTATGTAATCATTTTAAAAGATATTTCTATCTTAGTCCACTTGATTGGCTACAATGGCACATCATAGACTTAGTGGCTTTGATCATAAGCAAGAGACATGTATTATAGTTCTGGAGGTTGGTCAGTGTGATATCAAGGTGCTTGCAGGTTAGATGGCTCATTAAGGCCAGTTTCCTTCTATAGATGTTTTCTTTTCTATATGTTCTCAACTTGTCAGAAGGAAGAGAAACCTCTCTGCAGGGTCTGTTTAATAAGGGCATAAATCTTCTTCAGATTATTGGACTTAATCACTCTCAAAAGTCATCAAATTAGTTTTCTTTTTTCTTTCCTTCTTCCTTCCTTCCTTTTTTCTCTTTCTTCATTCCTTCCTTCCTTTTTCTGTCTCTCTCTCTCTCTCTTTCTTTCTTCATTTCTTCCTTTCTTCCTTTTTTCTTCCTTCCTTCTTTCCTTCCTTCCTTTCTTTCTTCCTTCCTTTCTTCTTTCTTTTCTTTCTTTCTCTCTTCTTTCTTGCCAGTCCTGTGACTTGAACTCAGAGCCTGGTTGCTGGCCCTGAGCTCTTTTGCTCAGGCTAGCACTCTACTATTGAACCACAGCTCCATCTTCAGCTTTTTTTGGTAATTAATTGGAGATAAGAGTCTCATGTACTTTCTTTCCCTGGCTGGTTTCAAACTGTGATCCTCAGATCTCAGCCTGCTGAGTAGTTAGGATTACAGTTGTGAGCCATCAGCGCCTGACTTCAAATTAGTTTTATAACATGAATTTTGGGGAAAACAAACATTTCCTGTAGCTGTCACCAAGGGGAGAAACTGAGCAAATGGTGCATGAAAACTTTCTTTACAACTTCAGGTCAGTGTATATACTTTGAATTAAATTACTTCAAATTGAAAAGTTCAACTAAAATAAAACATTTTTTTGGGGGGGAGGTCCGGTTGTGGGGCCTGAACTCTGGTCCTGGGCGCTGTCCCTCAGCTCTTCAGCTCAAGGCTAGCGCTCTACCACTTGAGCCACAGCGCCACTTCTGGCTTTTTTTCTTTTTGCTTATGTGGTGCTGAGGAATCCAACCCAGGGCCTCATGCATGCAATGCAAGCGCTCTACCACTGAGCCAGCTCCCCAGCCCAAAATAAAACATTTTTAAAGTTGATTTTTTTCCCTTGAATTTTGTCTGTTTTCTTGGAATTCCTTTTTTTTCATTTTGGGGATTGTTTCAGTGTCTGTCTCTTAAGTTGGAATTTCCCTTCACCTGCCCAGTGGTCTGTAGCTAAGCATTACTATTGAGAATTAAACCAAGATGATGTTAGGAAAATGAACCCTAAGATATGTATTCTAATGTTTTTTTCTTTTAAGCGATTGTTTCTAACACATTTATAAGATGATTTCGTTGTTACTTTGTATGTCCCTCCCCCACAGTATAACCCCTGCTTTCACTGTATTTGATGTCCTTATAATTTGTGGAGGGGAAGGGGAAAAACAAATTGTTTAAATAGGGATACAGGTGGACCCATTGCAACAATGAGATGTACAAGTCTTTATGTTGAATACGAACTTTACAAGTTTCATGAGGGGGGTGGGGTGGGTTGGGGGGATGGGGGGGAGGATGGGAAGGGATGGGAAGGGGAAACAAAGGAGGAGGCTACAATGCTTGATAAGAAATGTACTCATTATCTTGCCCATGTAATTGTAATTCTTCTGTACAGTACTTTTCACAAAAATAAATAAATAAAAGAAAGAAACGAAAAAACAAAACAAATGAAAAAAGAAACAATAAGAACAACAACAACAACCACAAAAAGAAAATGAAACCACTCAAAAGCTTGTTGGACCCACCGTACATTAGCAGGGCCTGGGAACTCATAGCCTCTCCAGGATCATCAGCTCAGTTGTTTTGTAAGAAGTTCCTCAAATGCTAACTTGGAGCAATGACCAGGGCCTGTCTATTAAGGGTCTTAATATCTCTAAAAATCTTTCTGACTTCTCTGTCAGCACTTAGCTGGCGGAAGTCTTCCCTGAGGTAAGGAAGAGGGCTAGGGGCAAGATTTCCCTTTCACTTGGACCAGTACTCTGCAGCTTCCCTAGGCTCCACTGGGCTGTCCTTGTCAGCTTGCTTAGATGTTTGGTTTTATGGCCTCCATCCATGACAGAGTTTTCTCATTGTTGTGACTTTTTATTCAAGTCCACTATGTCTCTTCATGCTACCAGAGGCTTATTCTCACGTGGAAGACATTGTTTGCCATTCACAATCCTCTATTTTTTGGTTGAAAAGTCTAGACATTCACTTTTCCATTTCCCCAGACTGGGTTGACCGTATGACCCAGTGCTAGCCAGTCAGGTCATATGAAAAGTCTCCTAAGATGCTTCTAAGGAATTTCTGCATTTCTCCGCCACAAAGGAAAACACTTCCCCTCTTCTCACTATATTATATTACCAGAGTATAATGTTATGAAACTTAGAGCTTTGACAGCCAAATTTCTCATGAGGGAAAAGTTTAAGGCATTGTATAGCAGCCAGTATAGAACCATAAAACTTTGTGTTACTGAATCCACTAACTTGGTCTTCAACTTGAATAATATAGTTGGCTAAGATAATTCCCCCAAGCTGGCACCAGTGGCTCAGCTATAATCTTAGCTACTCAAGAAGCTAAGATCTGAGTATCATGGTTCTAAGCCAGCTAGTAGAAAAAGTCCGTGAAACTCTTACCAAAAAGGTAGAAATGGAGATGTGGATCAAGTAGTAGAGCACTAGCTTTGAGCAAAAAGGTGAAGGGATAGTGCCCAGCCCTGAGTTCAAGCTCCAGTACCAGAAAAAAAAAAACGAAATAAAAGAGATACTTTCTCTTTTCCCCAGTTGTTAAACTAGTATCATTTGATTATTCTGACCAGGATTGCTTCCATGAAAACCAATAACCCTTGCCTTTGTTTCTCTTTTCAAATAACATCAAGATGCTCTAAGCACTTTGAAGACAGATTTCTGTTCTTCCCAGAGTTGCCATACTGAGAATAAAGCACCTTTTCTGATTTCACCAGCATTCATTTCTGACTCTTTTTCCAGGATGGGCATCTGAACCTATTCCACTGGGACACAAGTAACCACAGACCAAGTAATGACTTCTGCTTCCAATATGGTACCTTGGAAGCATTACTATGTCCTTACAAGGCAGAAAGCCAAAGGACAAGCAATCCATTCACAAAGGAGGAGCCTGTCCAGTCTAGTAAGCTCTAAAGTCTCTGCCTCTTAATACTATTATATTGGCCATTGTCTTAATCTTTTTTTCTATTTTCACTACTGAATACCATAGACTAAGTACATTAGAAAGGCAAGAAATTTAATTCTCACAATTCTGGAGACTGGGAAGAACATTATAGAAGGACATTAACTTTGAGTGAGAAATGTCTTGCCCTATCATAACATGGAAGAGGGCATCATAGGAAGAAATAAGGAGCTTGTAGGCTCAAGTCTCCTTTCTTGTTCTTATAAATCTTTATGTTTTCATCTGACCCTAAGTATCCTCCAAAAGCTTCTCCTCTAAACACCAATCACAGGTGAATTTGGGGATTAAATTTCCTCAAACATCTAATCTTCTGGGGGACACATAGCAGGTTAGGAGCATGGTTTAAAGATATTGAAGGGGTATCTGACAGAGAAAGAGGAAAAATGTGAAGGGGAATTGCTACTGTGGGAAATGTTTATACAATGTTGAAAATCAGACCACTCTGTAAATACTAAGGTGTAGAATGATGTGGGGAGACAAGGAAGTGAAAAGAATATGAGTGTCCTTGCATTAAAATGGAACATAACCATTGAACATAAAGATAATCAACAGATGAGGAAATCTGAAAGGTTTCTAGGAGGTTAGAGAGTCTGAGTTTCAAATACCTCCATATCTGGCAACTGAACTTAAAGTCAGTGGAACCAAGTTTGGTCACTCTTTTGTAGCAAATTTTGCTATGCTCGGAATATTCTCATTTTCAAAATTAACACGTAGTAGTAATAGTGGTAATAAAAAGAGTGATTTTTTGTGCCAGTCCTGGGGCTTGAACTCAGGACCTGGGTGCTGTCCCTGAGCTCCTATTGCTCAGCTAGAATTGAGACATAGCTCCACTTCCTTTTTTTTTGGTGCTTAATTGGAGATAAGAGTCACATGGGATTTCCTGGCTGGTCTGGCTTTGAACCTTGATCCTAATAGACTCCTGGGTTACTAGGATTACAGGCATGAGCCAGTAGTACCTGGCTACAATGATGGTTTGCAAGAATGAATTAAAGATGTGAAAATACAGCTGGGTGACGGTGGCTCATGCCTGTAATCCTAGCTAATCAAGAGGCTGAAATCTGAGGATCGCATTTTATGAAGCCAGTCCAGGCAAGAAACTTCATGAGCTTCTTATCTCCAATAAACTACTCAAAGAAAACCCCAGAAGTGGCACTTTGGCTTAAGTGGTAGAGCCCTCACCTTGAGCAAAAGCAGCTCAGAGACAGTGCCCAGGCCCAGAGTTCAAGTCCCACAACCAGCAAAACAAACAAACAAA
The DNA here is from genome assembly GCF_019054845.1 of Dipodomys spectabilis. Lineage (NCBI taxonomy): Eukaryota > Metazoa > Chordata > Mammalia > Rodentia > Heteromyidae > Dipodomys > Dipodomys spectabilis. Next base: position 11,339,447 of record NW_024870681.1, read on the forward strand.
AAACAGGTGTGAAAATGCTTGACATGGGAGTAGGACTTGAAGAAATCTTAGTGTAGTCTGATTTATTTTACTTATAATTTGCCCCACTTTTCACCTGGACTATCTCCAAGTCATTTAAAGTCAATCTGTTTGAAGTTCAGTATTCCCTACGGCCTTTTGTGAGGTGTTGGGCTAATCTCTTCATGGCAGTCTGCATCTCCTGGTTCCTCAGAGTGTAGATCATGGGGTTGAGCATGGGAGTCATCACTGTGTAGCTGATGGATACAGCCTTGTCTAAGGGAAAGGGTGTGAAGGGTCTGGAGTAGATATAGATACAGGGAATGAAGATCATGGACACCACAATGATGTGCGTGGTACAGGTGGAAGCTGCCTTCCTCCTCGCCTGCCCTGAGTGGGACCTGAGCATTACCAGGATGACAGTATAAGAGATGAGGAGGAGGAAGAACCAGATGAGAACCAGCATCCCACTGTTGGAGATCATGAGCAACTCTAAGAGGGAGGTGTCCGTGCAGGCGAGCCTCAGCACTTGGGGAACATCACAGTAGAAGTTATCTAGGACATTGGGGCCACAATAGGGCAATGGGAGCATCAGTGCTAGCTGGACAATGGAATGGATAAAGCCCCCTATCCAGGCAGCCATGACCAGCCTCACGCACAGTCGCGTGTTCATGATGGTGATGTAGTGGAGGGGCCTAGAGATGGCTACGTAGCGGTCATAGGCCATCACTGAGAGAAAGAAGACAGTCCCTCCTCCCAAGAGGTGGAAGAAGAAGATCTGGACCATGCATCCCTGGTAGGAGATAGTCTTGGTCTCATGAAGGAAGTCTACCAGCATCTTTGGGCAGGTGACTGTGGAATAAGAGAGGTCTATGACTGCCAGGTTTCGGAGCAGGAAGTACATAGGCATATGGAGGCGGGGATCCAGAGTCACTGTCACCATGATGAGGAGGTTTCCCACCACCGTGATGATGTAGACAAACAGGAACACTAAGAACAGAAATTTCTGGAGCCCTCGGGTCTGTGAGAACCCTAGAAGGACAAACTCTGACACCCATGTGGTGTTCTGTGGTTCCATGGGCTTTTCCCCATGCGCCTGCGGGGAGAGAAAGAGAGCAAACAAAAAGAAAGCCATACAACTGTAATCATTTTTCTTTGGAGAATTGGATTGAATTGACCGAAGTCATTCTAATTCAGCTTAGGAAAGCCTTTTGTGAGGCATAGAGCTCCACAGATTCATGCCCCTAACCACATCCAACACAAGCCATAATCCATGCATTTATAGGTTAGATTTTTCCTGACTTTGGACCATGCTATGCTATGCTCAGATTCACCTCTGATTCCTTTTCATAGCTGCTATGCCTATCATACTGCCATGTGAACCACGGACCCCCTTCCCCCAATCTACTTGAGTCCATTAATGCCAACATGTACCCAAGACCACAAACCTTATGAACCTATGTGAAGAAATGGTGAGATGATGCAAATTAGAGACTAACAACATAAATGAACAAATGCTTCATGGCAGGAGTTTGAAGGTCCATGTAGGCTTTGTTGCTGAAGGAAGAGAAGTATGTGTTAGAAGAAATTATTATGTACAAATTTGTATATAAAGATGTAGAGGGGGTTGGAGGTACAGCTCAGTTGATAGAGTGCTAGTCACTGAGCAAAAACATAAGGTACTAAGTTTGAGTTCCAGTCTTCGACCAAGAAAAAGAAAAGAAAGATGGGGTAAGGAAGCTGGGATGATTAGTGCTTCCCACATTTTCCACATAAATATTTCTCTAATGACATTTGTTGCCATTGGATATTTACTGGAGAACCCTAAGAAGCTCAAAACAAATTTTCTGCAAATTTCCTATAAAACACATATCGTTGGACAGTCTTTGGGAACATTTTAAGAATTGTGGCTTGTAAAACTCTCATTGGTAAGACCAATGTTACAGTAAAAAGTACAAAGAGGAAAACAATCCTTCAGTTCACTAAGTGAAAATTCTAGAATAAACACTTGAAAAAAAAGAAACTTGTGTTTTTAGCATTAAAACCCATTTCCTTAGATTGCAATTTTTTTCAGGAAAATGTGTCCTGAGGCCCTTCCCTAGGGAGACAGTAGAACATGAAAAGCTCTCTTGTCCTTGATTCTCATTGGACACATTGGAGGACCACAGCAAATGCACTGATGTTCTTCCAAGAAAAGTGAACACAAATTTTGTAAAACCTACCTCTCTAGAGAACTATAAACAGAATGGTGGCTTAAATGATCTATGAGGGATTACAAATACCACAAACATCATCATGCTTATTTTCATATTTGTCCTCCAGTATTTATGTAGAGATGATGCTCCAAGAAGAGGCTCTTGGTTTATTCTGTGTTTTTTCCCAACTCTCCACATATGATGATTTGAAAAGCATCCCTATGACTCACTGGGAGCCCCTGGAAGTTCTTCCCTGGAAAGGAGGTGCTGAAACAGGGTTCGAATGGACCTATTCAGGCACATCAAGGAAGGGAGTGTGGAGACAGGCAAAAGTCGGCAGGTACTTCCTGAGGCAGTAATTGTGAAACAACAGAGGTCATGTACTCTGTCTCTGGTCTTGCGGCCCTGCTCTACCACATCACCAAGGCTAAACTGGATGGGCAACAGCTTCAATGGCATGGGTTCTCTTTGAAAAACCTCTGATTGGGCTGGGAAGGTGGCTCAGTGGTAGAGCGCTTGCCTTGCATGCTCAAGGCCCTGGGTTCGATTCCTCAGCACCACATAAGCAAAAAGAAAAAAGCCGAAAGTGGCGCTGTGGCTCAAGTGATAGTGTGCTAGCCTTGAACTGAAGAGCTGAGGGACAGCGCCCAGGCCCAGAGTTCAGGCCCCACGACCGGACCTCCCCCCAAAAAAGAAAAACCTCTGATCTTACACACCAACCCTAACCCACCCACTTGATTGCTGACTGCTGAAATGGTAACAGCATGTTCATTCTTTTTTTTTTTCCGGTTGGTCTTGGGGCTTGAACTCAGGGCCTGGGCACTGTCCCTGATCTCTTTTGCTCCAGGCAAACATACCACTTTGAGCCACGGTTCACCTTCTGGTTTTCTGATGGTTAATTGGAGATAAGAATCTCAGGGAGTTTTCTACCTGGGTTGGCTTTGAATTGTGATCCTCAGATCTCAGCCTCCTGAGTAGCTAGGATTTCAGGCATGAGCCATTGGCACCTAGCTCATGATCTTACCTTATTGCCTTTGTCTTTATTAAGATTATGGCCCCTGTTAAGTTACAACATAGTACATATGGCTGCTTCCTAAAACACACCTTCCCCTTTGGTTCAAAATTTTTTTTAAAAATGTTTTTTTTTAGGGATCTTTATCATCCACATATGTAGAGCATATGTAGATGTATTTTTCAAATGCTTCCTCACAAACTCCCTCCTACTATTCCTTGTAGGCTCCTTTGCCACTTATTGGTGGCAACAATAATCATCTATTGTTATTGGAGTCATTCTCATCATAGTAGTAAAGGTTTATGGAGTGTTTGTTATGTCCTGGGCACTACACTAAACATTTTATAAACACCATCCTATTTAATGCTTCTAAAGACATTCTACATACTATGAATGATCTCCACCTCACACCTAAGTAAACTGAAACAGAAAAAGATCACCTAGAATCAGTAGCCAAATGCAGATTCTGAACAAGGTCTGATGGACACAGAACCTTCTCTCCTAACTACATTCCTTTTATTCCTTGCTCTGCTCTACACTGATCCTGGCTCTCAGGTTTTAGTATCTTTCATCTGCTTGGTACTGCCCCGGGATTCTTTTGGTCCTATTCACCTATCTGAATTCTACCCCTCTTTGAAGGTTCAAGAGTAATCAGCCCTTCTGTAACATTTTCATGTACAGGAATTTCTTCACAGGGGTGGATAAATGTCTCACATGTGTTGTGATTTCAGTATAAGTCCAGTACGATGCATACTACGTAGTGTTCTGGTGCACATAGAGCCCTTCACATAAATGGTCCTCATGGGGCTGGGAAGGTGGCTCAGTGGTAGAGTGCTCACCTTGCATGCATGAGGCCCTGGGTTTGATTCCTCAGCACCACATAAGCAAAAAGAAAAAAGCCAGAAGTGGCTCTGTGGCTCAAGTGGTAGAGCGCTAGCCTTGAGCTGAAATGCTGAGGGACAGTGCCCAGGCCCAGAGTTCAGGCCCCACAACTGGACCCAAAACAACAACAACAACAAAACTAAGGGTAGAGGAAAGAAGAATTTGGATACAAATAAGTGGGAATACATGAAGTAAAGGAAGATTACAAAGAACAGAAATGAGGTGACAGAACATATGGAGGAGGATGACAATGGAAATCTTGGAGTGGAAGAAAGAATGGATCCAATTGCAGAAGCCAATAAATGGAGGAAGAGAGTTTCAGGGCAGTCCCTCCTCTCCAGGTGATCTCTTTCCTTTAGCCTGCTACAATCTCGTTTACTGGTGACCATCTTCTTGTCATTCTTCTTCTCCTTGTTTGCACTCTTACATTTCTTTCACACATTTGCCCATGAGAGTTTTTTGAATACTAATCTGCTCATGCCTCTTTCTTGTTTGTAGCACTGGGGTTTGAACTCCAGGCCTCTTGTGGCTTAATCCTGTATTGTACCACTTGAACCACATACCTAGCACTTTTGTTTTAATTATTTTTCAAATAAAGTCTTGCATTTTGCCCAGGGTGGGCCTTGGAATATGATTCTCCTATCTATATCTCCTGGGTAGTTGGCATTACATGTGTGTGTGTTACTATATACAGCTTGTTCTGTTGGGAGACAGTCAACGTTTTACCTGGGCTGGCCTCAAATCACAATCTTCCCAATTTCTGCTTACTAAGTGGCTAGAATATAAGCCACAATGCTCAGCCCTCTTTTTACGGATATGTGCCGGTCCTGGGGCTTGAACTCAGGGCTGGGCACTGTCCCTGAGCTTTTTGTTGTTGTTGTTCAAGGATAACAACCTACCAGTTGAACACAGCTCTCCTTCTAGCTTTTTGGTAGTGAATTGGAGAGAGGCGTCTCACACACTTTCCTGTCGAGGCTGGCCTGGCCTGGAACTGCAATCCTCAGATCTCAGCTTTCTGAATAACTAGAATTGCAGGCATGAGTCACCAGTGCCCAGCTCTAGATCTCTTTTAATAATCTTTATTGGCTGTTTAGTGGCCACAGCTTAAACTTCAACCCTTAGAATCCACCTAAAATGCTCTGTAGAGAGAATTAAGATTGAACATACCTAGATATGTATATGCAACTTCCTCTCATACAAGGTTGCAAAGTGTAGCCCCATATACCTTTTAATCAGTATTCTTAAATCCCAGGAGCCAATGGCTATCTAGGGAACTTGTAGTCCCTCCATATGCCATCTGATTGGGTGCGTCTGTATCTTTACTAACAATTTGGTTTCGTACATATCCTTCACTGGTTTTTTTTTTTTCTTTCAAAAGCACAGAAATATGTGCTTACATTTGGCTCTTTCCCCATTTCTCCTCTGAAGGATTAATGCTTTATTTCTATAGGTTCCAATAACACTTCATTTAGCACTACTCAGTTTTCCTTTGTCTTTTAACTAGATTGCAAATTGAGTAACAACATAAGCGCAGCATCTGTGACAGAAACAATGATTTAGTAATCATTCAAACATTATTTGCAGGGTTAATGTATTAGCATTGCAACTTTGTTGTGTAGGATGATGTGGAGAATTTCATGGTAATTTTCCTCATTCTTCTCAACCTTTACCCTCAGTATCCTCTCTCTAGACCATAGGGTCCAATCTATGCTTCCTTGTTTTCATGGGTGAACTGGGACACCTGTTTTCCACATCACATCCCTCCTACAGGACTTCCCAAATGTTTCTTCAACTCCAGACTTATGCCCATCAGCTCCCTGAACTGTCACTCCAGCCTTCCCACAGCTGCTGCAAGATCCTTCATACAGCTGACTTCATGCAGGCTGCTGACCCCATCTCTCACCTTCCTTCAGGCCAGCCTCCAGCCTGGGTCTTCAGTCAGGTCTACATCTTCTGGGAGAACCTTGGCTGCAGTTGCAGCTTCCTTGTCCCTGACTGTCCCTCCTGTGTTTACCCAGTGGGGAGGGGGCCAGTGAGAGGAAGAGGGAGCATTCTTGAGGAACAGTTGTTGGACAGGAGTCAGGAAGCAGAGCTGGGCTGATTACCACTGGGGCCAATGCAGCAAAGGGAGTTGTTAAAAAGTTTCCATATGTCTCAAAACACATACTGCTTGAGAGGTCTTCCTTGGGGACCTAAAGTAGCAAGAACACTAAAAAATTTAGGCATTTTCAGGCCAAGAACCAAAATACAAGAGGACTTCCAATGAAATAGAATCTGAGAAGTTCCAAAGAAACTCTTGTTAGAATAGCAAGTGTGCTATTAGAATGACCCTCAAGAGAATCTCCTGAAGGGTTTGTAAAAGGCAGATTGGTGCCTTGTCATTCAACAGGTAAAATCTGAACAAGAATCTGCATTGTAACACATTCTCAGATTCTGAGAAAATGTATTTCACCGATTTAAGGACCAGACCTTGAGAGCCTCTGACTCGCTCTTCAGCACAATGGACAGTTATCTCCCATGGATCCATTAAACTGTTTAGATTTTCTTCCCTTCTGTCTTCTAGTCTTTAAACCCAATCGAATTTTACCAAGACAGAGTCACAGTTGGAAAATAGCTTGTATACAACAGAAACTTTGTAACTCACAAATCTTGTCCTTCAGTTTGCTGACCAGACCACCAGAGTGTATTCACTACTCACACTGTGTATAAAGAGCCAGTAGTTTTGTTTTCTGTTTTGCTTTGTTCTGTTTTGTAGGTCATGAGGCTTGAACTCTGGGCCTGGGTACTGTCCCTGAGCTCTTCAGTTCAAGGCAAGTGCCTTACCACTTGAGCCACGGTGCACTTCCAGTTTTCTGGTAGTTAATTGGAGGAAAAAGTCTCATGAACTTTCCTGCCAGGGCTGGCTTCAAACCATGATTCTCAGATCTCAGCCTCCTGAGTAGCCAGGATTACAGACATGAGCCACCGATGCCTGGCTAAGAGCCAGTATTCTTTCAACATAAATCATGGCTGTCTTCAAAGCAAGACAGTCATTCTCTGATTGTACCATCCTAAAAGGGCATAACAATCTTGTTTCATGCAATTTTGGATATTACATGATTATAAACTTTTCCTGTTCTGTGCCATGAATGTATCAGTGTTAATACTCTCATTATGATATCATCATTTTTTTGTGTGGCAGTCCTGGGCCTGAGGTCTGTTACTGAGATTTTTGTGCTTTAGGCTAGTGTGCAACCAGTTGAACCACAGATCCATTTGCAGCTTTTTGCTGTTAATTGGAGATAAGAGTTCCATAGACCTTCCTGACTGAATGGAACTGTGATCCTCAGATCTCAGCCTCCTGAGTAGCTAGGATGATAGGTGTGAGCCACTGGTGTCCAGCTATGTAATCATTTTAAAAGATATTTCTATCTTAGTCCACTTGATTGGCTACAATGGCACATCATAGACTTAGTGGCTTTGATCATAAGCAACAGACATGTATTATAGTTCTGGAGGTTGGTCAGTGTGATATCAAGGTGCTTGCAGGTTAGATGGCTCATTAAGGCCAGTTTCCTTCTATAGATGTTTTCTTTTCTATATGTTCTCAACTTGTCAGAAGGAAGAGAAACCTCTCTGCAGGGTCTGTTTAATAAGGGCATAAATCTTCAGATTATTGGACTTAATGACTCTCAAAAGTCATCAAATTAGTTTTCTTTTTTCTTTCCTTCTTCCTTCCTTCCTTTTTTCTCTTTCTTCATTCCTTCCTTCCTTTTTCTGTCTCTCTCTCTCTCTTTCTTTCTTCATTTCTTCCTTTCTTCCTTTTTTTCTTCCTTCCTTCTTTCCTTCCTTCCTTTCTTTCTTCCTTCCTTTCTTCTTTCTTTTCTTTCTTTCTCTCTTCTTTCTTGCCAGTCCTGTGACTTGAACTCAGGGCCTGGTTGCTGCCCCTGAGCTCTTTTGCTCAGGCTAGCACTCTACTATTGAACCACAGCTCCATCTTCAGCTTTTTTTGGTAATTAATTGGAGATAAGAGTCTCATGTACTTTCTTTCCCTGGCTGGTTTCAAACTGTGATCCTCAGATCTCAGCCTGCTGAGTAGTTAGGATTACAGGTGTGAGCCATCAGCGCCTAACTTCAAATTAGTTTTATAACATGAATTTTGGGGAAAACAAACATTTCCTGTAGCTGTCACCAAGGGGAGAAACTGAGCAAATGGTGCATGAAAACTTTCTTTACAACTTCAGGTCAGTGTATATACTTTGAATTAAATTACTTCAAATTGAAAAGTTCAACTAAAATAAAACATTTTTTTGGGGGGGAGGTCCGGTTGTGGGGCCTGAACTCTGGTCCTGGGCGCTGTCCCTCAGCTCTTCAGCTCAAGGCTAGCGCTCTACCACTTGAGCCACAGCGCCACTTCTGGCTTTTTTTCTTTTTGCTTATGTGGTGCTGAGGAATCCAACCCAGGGCCTCATGCATGCAATGCAAGCGCTCTACCACTGAGCCAGCTCCCCAGCCCAAAATAAAACATTTTTAAAGTTGATTTTTTTCCCTTGAATTTTGTCTGTTTTCTTGGAATTCCTTTTTTTTCATTTTGGGGATTGTTTCAGTGTCTGTCTCTTAAGTTGGAATTTCCCTTCACCTGCCCAGTGGTCTGTAGCTAAGCATTACTATTGAGAATTAAACCAAGATGATGTTAGGAAAATGAACCCTAAGATATGTATTCTAATGTTTTTTTCTTTTAAGCGATTGTTTCTAACACATTTATAAGATGATTTCGTTGTTACTTTGTATGTCCCTCCCCCACAGTATAACCCCTGCTTTCACTGTATTTGATGTCGGTATAATTTGTGGAGGGGAAGGGGAAAAACAAATTGTTTAAATAGGGATACAGGTGGACCCATTGCAACAATGAGATGTACAAGTCTTTATGTTGAATACGAACTTTACAAGTTTCATGAGGGGGGTGGGGTGGGTTGGGGGGATGGGGGGGAGGATGGGAAGGGATAGGAAGGGGAAACAAAGGAGGAGGCTACAATGCTTGATAAGAAATGTACTCATTATCTTGCCCATGTAATTGTAATTCTTCTGTGCAGTACTTTTCACAAAAATAAATAAATAAAAGAAAGAAACGAAAAAACAAAACAAAATGAAAAAAGAAACAATAAGAACAACAACAACAACCACAAAAAGAAAATGAAACCACTCAAAAGCTTGTTGGACCCACCGTACATTAGCAGGGCCTGGGAACTCATAGCCTCTCCAGGATCATCAGTTCAGTTGTTTTGTAAGAAGTTCCTCAAATACTAACTTGGAGCAATGACCAGGGCCTGTCTATTAAGGGTCTTAATATCTCTAAAAATCTTTCTGACTTCTCTGTCAGCACTTAGCTGGCGGAAGTCTTCACTGAGGTAAGGAAGAGGGCTAGGGGCAAGATTTCCCTTTCACTTGGACCAGTACTCTGCAGCTTCCCTAGGCTCCACTGGGCTGTCCTTGTCAGCTTGCTTAGATGTTTGGTTTTATGGCCTCCATCCATGACAGAGTTTTCTCATTGTTGTGACTTTTTATTCAAGTCCACTATGTCTCTTCATGCTACCAGAGGCTTATTCTCACATGGAAGACATTGTTTGCCATTCACAATCTTCTATTTTTTGTTTGAAAAGTCTAGACATTCACTTTACCATTTCCCCAGACTGGGTTGACCGTATGACCCAGTGCTAGCCAGTCAGGTCATATGAAAAGTCTCCTAAGATGCTTCTAAGGAATTTCTGCATTTCTCCTCCACAAAGGAAAACACTTCCCCTCTTCTCACTATATTATATTACCAGAGTATAATGTTATGAAACTTAGAGCTTTGACTGCCAAATTTCTCATGAGGGAAAAGTTTAAGGCATTGTATAGCAGCCAGTATAGAACCATAAAACTTTGAGTTACTGAATCAACTAACTTGGTCTTCAACTTGAATAATATAGTTGGCTAAGATAATTCCCCCAAGCTGGCACCAGTGGCTCATGCCTATAATCTTAGCTACTCAAGAAGCTAAGATCTGAGTATCATGGTTCTAAGCCAGCTAGTAGAAAAAGTCCGTGAAACTCTTACCAAAAAGATAGAAATGGAGATGTGGCTCAAGTAGTAGAGCACTAGCTTTGAGCAAAAAGTGAAGGGATAGTGCCCAGCCCTGAGTTCAAGCTCCAGTACCAGAAAAAAAAAAACGAAATAAAAGAGATATTTTCTTTTTTCTCCAGTTGTTAAACTAGTATCATTTGATTATTCTGACCAGGATTGCTTCCATGAAAACCAATAACCCTTGCCTTTGTTTCTCTTTCCAAATAACATCAAGATGCTCTAAGCACTTTGAAGACAGATCTCTGTTCTTCCCAGAGTTGCCATACTGAGAATAAAGCACCTTTTCTGATTTCACCAGCATTCATTTCTGACTCTCTTTCCAGGATGGGCATCTGAACCTATTCCACTGGGACACTAGTAACAGCAGACCAAGTAATGACTTCTGCTTCCAATATGGTACCTTGGAAGCATTACTATGTCCTTACAAGGCAGAAAACCAAAGGACAAGCAATCAATTCACAAAGTAGGAGCCTTTGCAATCTAGGAAGCTTTTAAAGGCTCTGCCTCTTAATACTATTATATTGGCCATTGTCTTAATCTTTTTTTCTATTTTCACTACTGAATAACATAGACTAAGTACATTAGAAAGGCAAGAAATTTAATTCTCACAATTCTGGAGACTGGGAAAAACATTATAGAAAGACATTAACTTTGAGTGAGAAATGTCTTGCCCTATCATAACATGGAAGAGGGCATCATAGGAAGAAATAAGGAGCTTGTAGGCTCAAGTTTCCTTTCTTGTTCTTATAAATCTTTGTTTTCATCTGACCCTAAGTATTCTCCAAAAGCTTCTCCTCTAAACACCAATCACAGGTGAATTTGGGGATTAAATTTCCTCAAACATCTAATCTTCTGGGGGACACATAGCAGGTTAGGAGCATGGTTTAAAGATATTGAAGTGGTATCTGACAGAGAAAGAAAAAAAAATGAAGGGGAATCGCTTCTGTGGGAAATGTTTATATGTTGAAAATCAGACCACTCTGTAAATACTAGGGTGTAGAGTGATGTGGGGAGACAAGGAACTGAAAAGAATATGAGTGTCCGGGCGTTAAAATGAAACATAACCATTGAACATAAAGATAATCAACAGATGAGGAAATCTGAAAGGTTTCTAGGAGGTTAGAGAGTCTGAGTTTCAATTACCTCCATATCTGGCAACTGAACTTAAAGTCAGTGGAACCAAGTTTGGTCACTCTTTTGTAGCAAATTTTGCTATGCTCGGAATATTCTCATTTTCAAAATTAACACGTAGTAGTAGTAGTAAAAATAGTGATTTTTTTTTTGTGGTAGTCCTGGGGCTTGAACTCAGGACCTGGGTGCTGTCCCTGAGCTCCTATTGCTCAGCTAGCACTCTACTGATTGAGTCACAGCTCCACTTCCTTCTTTTTTGGTGCTTAATTGGAGATAAGAGTCACATGGGATTTCCTGGCTGGTCTGGATTTGAACCTTGATCCTCATAGCCTCCTGAGTAACTAGGATTACAGGCATGATCCAGTAGTACCTGGCAACAGTGGTAGTTTACAAGAATGAATTAAAGATGTGAAAATACAGCTGGGTGACAGTTGCTCCTGCCTGTAATCCTAGCTACTCAAAAAGCTGAGATCTGAGGATCACATTTTTTGAAGCCAGTCCAGGCAGGAAACTTCATGAGCCTCTTATCTCCAATAAACTATTTAAAAAAAACCCAGAAGTGGCACTTTGGCTTAAGTGGTAGAGCCCTCACCTTGAGCAAAAGCAACTCAGGGACAGCGCTTAGACTCAGAGTTCAACTCCCACAACCAACAAAACAAACAAAATAAAAAACAGATGTGAAAATGTTTGCCATGGGAGTAGGACTTGAAGAAATCTTAGTGTAGTCTCATTTATTGTACTTATAATTTGCCCCACTTTTCACCTGGACTATCTCCAAGTTCTCACAGGAAAGAGATAGTCATTTAAAGTCAATCTGTTTGAAGTTCTTTATTCCCTACAGCCTTTTGTGAGGTGTTGAGCTAATCTCTTCATGGCAGCCTGCATCTCCTGGTTCCTCAGAGTGTAGATCATGGGGTTGAGCATGGGAGTCATCACTGTGTAGCTGATGGATACAGCCTTGTCTAAGGGAAAGGGTGTGAAGGGTCTGGAGTAGATATAGATACAGGGAATGAAGATCATGGACACCACAATGATGTGCGTGGTACAGGTGGAAGCTGCCTTCCTCCTCGCCTGCCCTGAGTGGGACCTGAGCATTACCAGGATGACAGTATAAGAGATGAGGAGGAGGAAGAACCAGATGAGAACCAGCATCCCACTGTTGGAGATCATGAGCAACTCTAAGAGGGAGGTGTCCGTGCAGGCGAGTCTCAGCACTTGGGGAACATCACAGTAGAAGTTATCTAGGACATTGGGGCCACAATAGGGCAATGGGAGGATGAGTGCTAGCTGGACAATGGAGTGGACAAAGCCCCCTATCCAGGCATCCATGACCAGCCCCACGCACAGTCGCGTGTTCATGATGGTGATGTAGTGGAGGGGCCTAGAGATGGCTACGTAGCGGTCATAGGCCATCACTGAGAGAAAGAAGACAGTCCCCCCTCCCACGAAGTGGAAGAAGAAGATCTGGAGCATGCAGCCCTGGTAGGAGATCGTCTTGGTCTCATGAAGGAAGTCTACCAGCATCTTTGGGCAGGTGACACTGGAACAAGAGAGGTCTATGACTGCCAGGTTTCGGAGCAGGAAGTACATAGGCATATGGAGGCGGGGATCCAGAGTCACTGTCACCATGATGAGGAGGTTTCCCACCACCGTGATGATGTAGACAAGCAGGAACACTAAGAACAGAAATTTCTGGAGCCCTCGGGTCTGTGAGAACCCTAGAAGGACAAACTCTGACACCCATGTGGTGTTCTGTGGTTCCATGGGCTTTTCCCCATGCGCCTGCGGGGAGAGAACGAGAGCAAACAAAAAGAAAGCCATACAACTGTAATCATTTTTCTTTGGAGAATTGGATTGAATTGACCGAAGTCATTCTAATTCAGCTTAGGAAAGCCTTTTGTGAGGCATAGAGCTCCACAGATTCATGCCCCTAACCACATCCAACACAAGCCATAATCCATGCATTTATAGGTTAGATTTTTCCTGACTTTGGACCATGCTATGCTATGCTCAGATACACCTCTGATTCCTTTTCATAGCTGCTATGCCTATCATACTGCCATGTGAACCACGGACCCCCTTCCCCCAATCTACTTGAGTCCATTAATGCCAACATGTACCCAAGACCACGAACCTTATGAACCTATGTGAAGAAATGGTGAGATGATGCAAATTAGAGACTAACAACATAAATGAACAAATGCTTCATGGCAGGAGTTTGAAGGTCCATGTAGGCTTTGTTGCTGAAGGAAGAGAAGTATGTGTTAGAAGAAATTATTATGTACAAATTTGTATATAAAGATGTAGAGGGGGTTGGAGGTACAGCTCAGTTGATAGAGTGCTAGTCACTGAGCAAAAACATAAGGTACTAAGTTTGAGTTCCAGTCTTGGACCAAGAAAAAGAAAAGAAAGATGGGGTAAGGAAGCTGGGATGATTAGTGCTTCCCACATTTTCCACATAAATATTTCTCTAATGACATTTGTTGCCATTGGATATTTACTGGAGAACCCTAAGAAGCTCAAAACAAATTTTCTGCAAATTTCCTATAAAACACATATCGTTGGACAGTCTTTGGGAACATTTTAAGAATTGTGGCTTGTAAAACTCTCATTGGTAAGACCAATGTTACAGTAAAAAGTACAAAGAGGAAAACAATCCTTCAGTTCACTAAGTGAAAATTCTAGAATAAACACTTGAAAAAAAAGAAACTTGTGTTTTTAGCATTAAAACCCATTTCCTTAGATTGCAATTTTTTTCAGGAAAATGTGTCCTGAGGCCCTTCCCTAGGGAGACAGTAGAACATGAAAAGCTCTCTTGTCCTTGATTCTCATTGGATACATTGGAGGACCACAGCAAATGCACTGATGTTCTTCCAAGAAAAGTGAACACAAATTTTGTAAAACCTACCTCTCTAGAGAACTATAAACAGAATGGTGGCTTAAATGATCTATGAGGGATTACAAATACCACAAACATCGTCATGCTTATTTTCATATTTGTCCTCCAGTATTTATGTAGAGATGATGCTCCAAGAAGAGGCTCTTGGTTTATTCTGTGTTTTTTCCCAACTCTCCACATATGATGATTTGAAAAGCATCCCTATGACTCACTGGGAGCCCCTGGAAGTTCTTCCCTGGAAAGCAGGTGCTGAAACAGGGTTCGAATGGACCTATTCAGGCACATCAAGGAAGGGAGTGTGGAGACAGGCAAAAGTCGGCAGGTACTTCCTGAGGCAGTAATTGTGAAACAACAGAGGTCATGTACTCTGTCTCTGGTCTTGCGGCCCTGCTCTACCACATCACCAAGGCTAAACTGGATGGGCAACAGCTTCAATGGCATGGGTTCTCTTTGAAAAACCTCTGATTGGGCTGGGAAGGTGGCTCAGTGGTAGAGCGCTTGCCTTGCATGCTCAAGGCATTGGGTTCGATTCCTCAGCACCACATAAGCAAAAAGAAAAAAGCCGGAAGTGGCGCTGTGGCTCAAGTGATAGTGTGCTAGCCTTGAACTGAAGAGCTGAGGGACAGCGCCCAGGCCCAGAGTTCAGGCCCCACGACCGGACCTCCCCCCAAAAAAGAAAAACCTCTGATCTTACACACCAACCCTAACCCACCCACTTGATTGCTGACTGCTGAAATAGTAACAGCATGTTCATTCTTTTTTTTTTTTTTTCCGGTTGGTCTTGGGGCTTGAACTCAGGGCCTGGGCACTGTCCCTGATCTCTTTTGCTCCAGGCAAACACTACCACTTTGAGCCACGGTTCACCTTCTGGTTTTCTGATGGTTAATTGGAGATAAGAATCTCAGGGATTTTTCTACCTGGGTTGGCTCTGAACTGTGAACCTCAGATCTCAGCCTCCTGAGTAGCTAGGATTTCAGGCATGAGCCATTGGCACCTAGCTCATGATCTTACCTTATTGCCTTTGTCTTTATTAAGATTATAGCCCCTGTTAAGTTACAACATAGTACATATGGCTGCTTCCTAAAACACACCTTCCCCTTTGGTTCAAAATATTTTTTTTAAAATGTTTTTTTTTAGGGATCTTTATCATCCACATATGTAGAGCATATGTAGATGTATTTTTCAAATGCTTCCTCACAAACTGGCTCCTACTATTCCTTGTAGGCTCCTTTGCCACTTATTGGTGGCAACAATAATCATCTATTGTTATTGGAGTCATTCTCATCATAGTAGTAAAGGTTTATGGAGTGTTTGTTATGTCCTGGGCACTACACTAAACATTTTATAAACACCATCCTATTTAATGCTTCTAAAGACATTCTACATACTATGAATGATCTCCACCTCACACCTAAGTAAACTGAAACAGAAAAAGATCACCTAGAATCAGTAGCCAAATGCAGATTCTGAACAAGGTCTGATGGACACAGAACCTTCTCTCCTAACTACATTCCTTTTATTCCTTGCTCTGCTCTACACTGATCCTGGCTCTCAGGTTTTAGTATCTTTCATCTGCTTGGTACTGCCCCGGGATTCTTTTGGTCCTATTCACCTATCTGAATTCTACCCCTCTTTGAAGGTTCAAGAGTAATCAGCCCTTCTGTAACATTTTCATGTACTGGAATTTCTTCACAGGGGTGGATAAATGTCTCACATGTGTTGTGATTTCAGTATAAGTCCAGTACGATGCATACTACGTAGTGTTCTGGTGCACATAGAGCCCTTCACATAAATGGTCCTCATGGGGCTGGGAAGGTGGCTCAGTGGTAGAGTGCTCACCTTGCATGCATGAGGCCCTGGGTTCGATTCCTCAGCACCACATAAGCAAAAAGAAAAAAGCCAGAAGTGGCTCTGTGGCTCAAGTGGTAGAGCGCTAGCCTTGAGCTGAAATGCTGAGGGACAGTGCCCAGGCCCAGAGTTCAGGCCCCACAACTGGACCCAAAACAACAACAACAACAAAACTAAGGGTAGAGGAAAGAAGAATTTGGATACAAATAAGTGGGAATAGATGAAGTAAAGGAAGATTACAAAGAACAGAAATGAGGTGACAGAACATATGGAGGAGGATGACAATGGAAATCTTGGAGTGGAAGAAAGAATGGATCCAATTGCAGAAGCCAATAAATGGAGGAAGAGAGTTTCAGGGCAGTCCCTCCTCTCCAGGTGATCTCTTTCCTTTAGCCTGCTACAATCTCGTTTACTGGTGACCATCTTCTTGTCATTCTTCTTCTCCTTGTTTGCACTCTTACATTTCTTTCACACATTTGCCCATGAGAGTTTTTTGAATACTAATCTGCTCATGCCTCTTTCTTGTTTGTAGCACTGGGGTTTGAACTCCAGGCCTCTTGTGGCTTAATCCTGTATTGTACCACTTGAACCACATACCTAGCACTTTTGTTTTAATTATTTTTCAAATAAAGTCTTGCATTTTGCCCAGGGTGGGCCTTGGAATATGATTCTCCTATCTATATCTCCTGGGTAGTTGGCATTACATGTGTGTGTGTTACTATATACAGCTTGTTCTGTTGGGAGACAGTCAACGTTTTACCTGGGCTGGCCTCAAATCACAATCTTCCCAATTTCTGCTTACTAAGTGGCTAGAATATAAGCCACAATGCTCAGCCCTCTTTTTATGTATGTGTGCCGGTCCTGGGGCTTGAACTCAGGGCTGGGCACTGTCCCTGAGCTTTTTGTTGTTGTTGTTCAAGGATAACAACCTACCAGTTGAACACAGCTCTCCTTCTAGCTTTTTGGTAGTGAATTGGAGAGAGGCGTCTCACACACTTTCCTGTCGAGGCTGGCCTGGCCTGGAACTGCAATCCTCAGATCTCAGCTTTCTGAATAACTAGAATTGCAGGCATGAGTCACCAGTGCCCAGCTCTAGATCTCTTTTAATAATCTTTATTGGCTGTTTAGTGGCCACAGCTTAAACTTCAACCCTTAGAATCCACCTAAAATGCTCTGTAGAGAGAATTAAGATTGAACATACCTAGATATGTATATGCAACTTCCTCTCATACAAGGTTGTAAAGTGTAGCCCCATATACCTTTTAATCAGTATTCTTAAATCCCAGGAGCCAATGGCTATCTAGGGAACTTGTAGTCCCTCCATATGCCATCTGATTGGGTGCGTCTGTATCTTTACTAACAATTTGGTTTCGTACATATCCTTCACTGGTTTTTTTTTTTTCTTTCAAAAGCACAGAAATATGTGCTTACATTTGGCTCTTTCCCCATTTCTCCCCTGAAGGATTAATGCTTTATTTCTATAGGTTCCAATAACACTTCATTTAGCACTACTCAGTTTTCCTTTGTCTTTTAACTAGATTGCAAATTGAGTAACAACATAAGCGCAGCATCTGTGACAGAAACAATGATTAAGTAATCATTCAAACATTATTTGCAGGGTTAATGTATTAGCATTGCAACTTTGTTGTGTAGGATGATGTGGAGAATTTCATGGTAATTTTCCTCATTCTTCTCAACCTTTACCCTCAGTATCCTCTCTCTAGACCATAGGGTCCAATCTATGCTTGCTTGTTTTCATGGGTGAACTGGGACACCTGTTTTCCACATCACATCCCTCCTACAGGACTTCCCAAATGTTTCTTCAACTCCAGACTTATGCCCATCAGCTCCCTGAACTGTCACTCCAGCCTTCCCACAGCTGCTGCAAGATCCTTCATACAGCTGACTTCATGCAGGCTGCTGACCCCATCTCTCACCTTCCTTCAGGCCAGCCTCCAGCCTGGGTCTTCAGTCAGGTCTACATCTTCTGGGAGAACCTTGGCTGCAGTTGCAGCTTCCTTGTCCCTGACTGTCCCTCCTATGTTTACCCAGTGGGGAGGGGGCCAGTGAGAGGAAGAGGGAGCATTCTTGAGGAACAGTTGTTGGACAAGAGTCAGGAAGCAGAGCTGGGCTGATTACCACTGGGGCCAATGCAGCAAAGGGAGTTGTTAAAAAGTTTCCATATGTCTCAAAACACATACTGCTTGAGAGGTCTTCCTTGGGGACCTAAAGTAGCAAGAACACTAAAAAATTTAGGCATTTTCAGGCCAAGAACCAAAATACAAGAGGACTTCCAATGAAATAGAATCTGAGAAGTTCCAAAGAAACTCTTGTTAGAATAGCAAGTGTGCTATTAGAATGACCCTCAAGAGAATCTCCTGAAGGGTTTGTAAAAGGCAGATTGGTGCCTTGTCATTCAACAGGTAAAATCTGAACAAGAATCTGCATTGTAACACATTCTCAGATTCTGAGAAAATGTATTTCACCGATTTAAGGACCAGACCTTGAGAGCCTCTGACTCGCTCTTCAGCACAATGGACAGTTATCTCCCATGGATCCATTAAACTGTTTAGATTTTCTTCCCTTCTGTCTTCTAGTCTTTAAACCCAATCGAATTTTACCAAGACAGAGTCACAGTTGGAAAATAGCTTGTATACAACAGAAACTTTGTAACTCACAAATCTTGTCCTTCAGTTTGCTGACCAGACCACCAGAGTGTATTCACTACTCACACTGTCTATAAAGAGCCAGTAGTTTTGTTTTCTGTTTTGCTTTGTTCTGTTTTGTAGGTCATGAGGCTTGAACTCTGGGCCTGGGTACTGTCCCTGAGCTCTTCAGTTCAAGGCAAGTGCCTTACCACTTGAGCCACGGTGCACTTCCAGTTTTCTGGTAGTTAATTGGAGGAAAAAGTCTCATGAACTTTCCTGCCAGGGCTGGCTTCAAACCATGATTCTCAGATCTCAGCCTCCTGAGTAGCCAGGATTACAGACATGAGCCACCGGTGCCTGGCTAAGAGCCAGTATTCTTTCAACATAAATCATGGCTGTCTTCAAAGCAAGACAGTCATTCTCTGATTGTACCATCCTAAAAGGGCATAACAATCTTGTTTCATGCAATTTTGGATATTACATGATTATAAACTTTTCCTGTTCTGTGCCATGAATGTATCAGTGTTAATACTCTCATTATGATATCATCATTTTTTTGTGTGGCAGTCCTGGGCCTGAGGTCTGTTACTGAGATTTTTGTGCTTTAGGCTAGTGTGCAACCAGTTGAACCACAGATCCATTTGCAGCTTTTTGCTGTTAATTGGAGATAAGAGTTCCATAGACCTTCCTGACTGAATGGAACTGTGATCCTCAGATCTCAGCCTCCTGAGTAGCTAGGATGATAGGTGTGAGCCACTAGTGTCCAGCTATGTAATCATTTTAAAAGATATTTCTATCTTAGTCCACTTGATTGGCTACAATGGCACATCATAGACTTAGTGGCTTTGATCATAAGCAAGAGACATGTATTATAGTTCTGGAGGTTGGTCAGTGTGATATCAAGGTGCTTGCAGGTTAGATGGCTCATTAAGGCCAGTTTCCTTCTATAGATGTTTTCTTTTCTATATGTTCTCAACTTGTCAGAAGGAAGAGAAACCTCTCTGCAGGGTCTGTTTAATAAGGGCATAAATCTTCTTCAGATTATTGGACTTAATGACTCTCAAAAGTCATCAAATTAGTTTTCTTTTTTCTTTCCTTCTTCCTTCCTTCCTTTTTTCTCTTTCTTCATTCCTTCCTTCCTTTTTCTGTCTCTCTCTCTCTCTCTTTCTTTCTTCATTTCTTCCTTTCTTCCTTTTTTCTTCCTTCCTTCTTTCCTTCCTTCCTTTCTTTCTTCCTTCCTTTCTTCTTTCTTTTCTTTCTTTCTCTCTTCTTTCTTGCCAGTCCTGTGACTTGAACTCAGAGCCTGGTTGCTGGCCCTGAGCTCTTTTGCTCAGGCTAGCACTCTACTATTGAACCACAGCTCCATCTTCAGCTTTTTTTGGTAATTAATTGGAGATAAGAGTCTCATGTACTTTCTTTCCCTGGCTGGTTTCAAACTGTGATCCTCAGATCTCAGCCTGCTGAGTAGTTAGGATTACAGTTGTGAGCCATCAGCGCCTGACTTCAAATTAGTTTTATAACATGAATTTTGGGGAAAACAAACATTTCCTGTAGCTGTCACCAAGGGGAGAAACTGAGCAAATGGTGCATGAAAACTTTCCTTACAACTTCAGGTCAGTGTATATACTTTGAATTAAATTACTTCAAATTGAAAAGTTCAACTAAAATAAAACATTTTTTTGGGGGGGAGGTCCGGTTGTGGGGCCTGAACTCTGGTCCTGGGCGCTGTCCCTCAGCTCTTCAGCTCAAGGCTAGCGCTCTACCACTTGAGCCACAGCGCCACTTCTGGCTTTTTTTCTTTTTGCTTATGTGGTGCTGAGGAATCCAACCCAGGGCCTCATGCATGCAATGCAAGCGCTCTACCACTGAGCCAGCTCCCCAGCCCAAAATAAAACATTTTTAAAGTTGATTTTTTTCCCTTGAATTTTGTCTGTTTTCTTGGAATTCCTTTTTTTTCATTTTGGGGATTGTTTCAGTGTCTGTCTCTTAAGTTGGAATTTCCCTTCACCTGCCCAGTGGTCTGTAGCTAAGCATTACTATTGAGAATTAAACCAAGATGATGTTAGGAAAATGAACCCTAAGATATGTATTCTAATGTTTTTTTCTTTTAAGCGATTGTTTCTAACACATTTATAAGATGATTTCGTTGTTACTTTGTATGTCCCTCCCCCACAGTATAACCCCTGCTTTCACTGTATTTGATGTCCTTATAATTTGTGGAGGGGAAGGGGAAAAACAAATTGTTTAAATAGGGATACAGGTGGACCCATTGCAACAATGAGATGTACAAGTCTTTATGTTGAATACGAACTTTACAAGTTTCATGAGGGGGGTGGGGTGGGTTGGGGGGATGGGGGGGAGGATGGGAAGGGATGGGAAGGGGAAACAAAGGAGGAGGCTACAATGCTTGATAAGAAATGTACTCATTATCTTGCCCATGTAATTGTAATTCTTCTGTACAGTACTTTTCACAAAAATAAATAAATAAAAGAAAGAAACGAAAAAACAAAACAAATGAAAAAAGAAACAATAAGAACAACAACAACAACCACAAAAAGAAAATGAAACCACTCAAAAGCTTGTTGGACCCACCGTACATTAGCAGGGCCTGGGAACTCATAGCCTCTCCAGGATCATCAGCTCAGTTGTTTTGTAAGAAGTTCCTCAAATGCTAACTTGGAGCAATGACCAGGGCCTGTCTATTAAGGGTCTTAATATCTCTAAAAATCTTTCTGATTCTCTGTCAGCACTTAGCTGGCGGAAGTCTTCACTGAGGTAAGGAAGAGGGCTAGGGGCAAGATTTCCCTTTCACTTGGACCAGTACTCTGCAGCTTCCCTAGGCTCCACTGGGCTGTCCTTGTCAGCTTGCTTAGATGTTTGGTTTTATGGCCTCCATCCATGACAGAGTTTTCTCATTGTTGTGACTTTTTATTCAAGTCCACTATGTCTCTTCATGCTACCAGAGGCTTATTCTCACGTGGAAGACATTGTTTGCCATTCACAATCCTCTATTTTTTGGTTGAAAAGTCTAGACATTCACTTTTCCATTTCCCCAGACTGGGTTGACCGTATGACCCAGTGCTAGCCAGTCAGGTCATATGAAAAGTCTCCTAAGATGCTTCTAAGGAATTTCTGCATTTCTCCTCCACAAAGGAAAACACTTCCCCTCTTCTCACTATATTATATTACCAGAGTATAATGTTATGAAACTTAGAGCTTTGACTGCCAAATTTCTCATGAGGGAAAAGTTTAAGGCATTGTATAGCAGCCAGTATAGAACCATAAAACTTTGAGTTACTGAATCCACTAACTTGGTCTTCAACTTGAATAATATAGTTGGCTAAGATAATTCCCCCAAGCTGGCACCAGTGGCTCATGCCTATAATCTTAGCTACTCAAGAAGCTAAGATCTGAGTATCATGGTTCTAAGCCAGCTAGTAGAAAAAGTCCGTGAAACTCTTACCAAAAAGATAGAAATGGAGATGTGGCTCAAGTAGTAGAGCACTAGCTTTGAGCAAAAAGGTGAAGGGATAGTGCCCAGCCCTGAGTTCAAGCTCCAGTACCAGAAAAAAAAAAACGAAATAAAAGAGATATTTTCTTTTTTCTCCAGTTGTTAAACTAGTATCATTTGATTATTCTGACCAGGATTGCTTCCATGAAAACCAATAACCCTTGCCTTTGTTTCTCTTTCCAAATAACATCAAGATGCTCTAAGCACTTTGAAGACAGATCTCTGTTCTTCCCAGAGTTGCCATACTGAGAATAAAGCACCTTTTCTGATTTCACCAGCATTCATTTCTGACTCTCTTTCCAGGATGGGCATCTGAACCTATTCCACTGGGACACTAGTAACAGCAGACCAAGTAATGACTTCTGCTTCCAATATGGTACCTTGGAAGCATTACTATGTCCTTACAAGGCAGAAAACCAAAGGACAAGCAATCAATTCACAAAGTAGGAGCCTTTGCAATCTAGGAAGCTTTTAAAGTCTCTGCCTCTTAATACTATTATATTGGCCATTGTCTTAATCTTTTTTTCTATTTTCACTACTGAATAACATAGACTAAGTACATTAGAAAGGCAAGAAATTTAATTCTCACAATTCTGGAGACTGGGAAAAACATTATAGAAAGACATTAACTTTGAGTGAGAAATGTCTTGCCCTATCATAACATGGAAGAGGGCATCATAGGAAGAAATAAGGAGCTTGTAGGCTCAAGTCTCCTTTCTTGTTCTTATAAATCTTTGTTTTCATCTGACCCTAAGTATTCTCCAAAAGCTTCTCCTCTAAACACCAATCACAGGTGAATTTGGGGATTAAATTTCCTCAAACATCTAATCTTCTGGGGGACACATAGCAGGTTAGGAGCATGGTTTAAAGATATTGAAGTGGTATCTGACAGAGAAAGAAAAAAAATGAAGGGGAATTGCTACTGTGGGAAATGTTTATATGTTGAAAATCAGACCACTCTGTAAATACTAGGGTGTAGAATGATGTGGGGAGACAAGGAACTGAAAAGAATATGAGTGTCCGGGCGTTAAAATGAAACATAACCATTGAACATAAAGATAATCAACAGATGAGGATATCTGAAAGGTTTCTAGGAGGTTAGAGAGTCTGAGTTTCAATTACCTCCATATCTGGCAACTGAACTTAAAGTCAGTGGAACCAAGTTCGGTCACTCTTTTGTAGCAAATTTTGCTATGCTCGGAATATTCTCATTTTCAAAATTAACACGTAGTAGTAGTAGTAAAAATAGTGATTTTTTTTTTGTGGTAGTCCTGGGGCTTGAACTCAGGACCTGGGTGCTGTCCCTGAGCTCCTATTGCTCAGCTAGCACTCTACTGATTGAGTCACAGCTCCACTTCCTTCTTTTTTGGTGCTTAATTGGAGATAAGAGTCACATGGGATTTCCTGGCTGGTCTGGATTTGAACCTTGATCCTCATAGACTCCTGAGTAACTAGGATTACAGGCATGATCCAGTAGTACCTGGCAACAGTGGTAGTTTACAAGAATGAATTAAAGATGTGAAAATACAGCTGGGTGACAGTTGCTCCTGCCTGTAATCCTAGCTACTCAAAAAGCTGAGATCTGAGGATCACATTTTTTGAAGCCAGTCCAGGCAGGAAACTTCATGAGCCTCTTATCTCCAATAAACTATTTAAAAAAAAACCAGAAGTGGCACTTTGGCTTAAGTGGTAGAGCCCTCACCTTGAGCAAAAGCAACTCAGGGACAGCGCTTAGACTCAGAGTTCAACTCCCACAACCAACAAAACAAACAAAATAAAAAACAGATGTGAAAATGTTTGCCATGGGAGTAGGACTTGAAGAAATCTTAGTGTAGTCTCATTTATTGTACTTATAATTTGCCCCACTTTTCACCTGGACTATCTCCAAGTTCTCACAGGAAAGAGATAGTCATTTAAAGTCAATCTGTTTGAAGTTCTTTATTCCCTACAGCCTTTTGTGAGGTGTTGAGCTAATCTCTTCATGGCAGCCTGCATCTCCTGGTTCCTCAGAGTGTAGATCATGGGGTTGAGCATGGGAGTCATCACTGTGTAGCTGATGGATACAGCCTTGTCTAAGGGAAAGGGTGTGAAGGGTCTGGAGTAGATATAGATACAGGGAATGAAGATCATGGACACCACAATGATGTGCGTGGTACAGGTGGAAGCTGCCTTCCTCCTCGCCTGCCCTGAGTGGGACCTGAGCATTACCAGGATGACAGTATAAGAGATGAGGAGGAGGAAGAACCAGATGAGAACCAGCATCCCACTGTTGGAGATCATGAGCAACTCTAAGAGGGAGGTGTCCGTGCAGGCGAGTCTCAGCACTTGGGGAACATCACAGTAGAAGTTATCTAGGACATTGGGGCCACAATAGGGCAATGGGAGGATGAGTGCTAGCTGGACAATGGAGTGGACAAAGCCCCCTATCCAGGCATCCATGACCAGCCCCACGCACAGTCGCGTGTTCATGATGGTGATGTAGTGGAGGGGCCTAGAGATGGCTACGTAGCGGTCATAGGCCATCACTGAGAGAAAGAAGACAGTCCCCCCTCCCACGAAGTGGAAGAAGAAGATCTGGAGCATGCAGCCCTGGTAGGAGATCGTCTTGGTCTCATGAAGGAAGTCTACCAGCATCTTTGGGCAGGTGACACTGGAACAAGAGAGGTCTATGACTGCCAGGTTTCGGAGCAGGAAGTACATAGGCATATGGAGGCGGGGATCCAGAGTCACTGTCACCATGATGAGGAGGTTTCCCACCACCGTGATGATGTAGACAAGCAGGAACACTAAGAACAGAAATTTCTGGAGCCCTCGGGTCTGTGAGAACCCTAGAAGGACAAACTCTGACACCCATGTGGTGTTCTGTGGTTCCATGGGCTTTTCCCCATGCGCCTGCGGGGAGAGAACGAGAGCAAACAAAAAGAAAGCCATACAACTGTAATCATTTTTCTTTGGAGAATTGGATTGAATTGACCGAAGTCATTCTAATTCAGCTTAGGAAAGCCTTTTGTGAGGCATAGAGCTCCACAGATTCATACCCCTAACCACATCCAACACAAGCCATAATCCATGCATTTATAGGTTAGATTTTTCCTGACTTTGGACCATGCTATGCTATGCTCAGATACACCTCTGATTCCTTTTCATAGCTGCTATGCCTATCATACTGCCATGTGAACCACGGACCCCCTTCCCCCAATCTACTTGAGTCCATTAATGCCAACATGTACCCAAGACCACGAACCTTACGAACCTGTGTGAGGAAATGTTGAGATGATGCAAAATAGAGACTAACGTTTCATGCGTGTGTTTCTAACACATTTATAAGATTATCTCTTTGTTGCTTTGTATGACTCTCCCCCACAGTATAACCCCTGCTTTCACTATATTTGATGTCAGTATAACTTGTGGAGGAGATGGGGAAAAACCAGTTGTTTAAGGATACAGGTGGACCTGTTGTAACGATGAGATGTACAAGTTGTCATGTCCAAAACGAGCTCTACAACGTTGGTGGGGGGGGGGGGGGGGAGGGGAAGGAGAAGGATTGGGATTGGGGGGGAGGGGGGAGGCTGGGAAGGGATGTGAAGGGTAAACAAAGGAGGAGGCTGCAATGCTTGTTAAGAAATGTACGCATTATCCTGCCCATGTAACTGTAACTCCTCTGTACAGTATGTTCACAAATAAAATTAAATTAAATTAAAAAAAAAATAGAGACTAACGATTTAAATGAATAAATGCTTCATGGCAGGAGTTTGAAGGTCCATCTAGATTTCGTTTCTGAAGGAAGAGAAGTATGTATTAGAAGAAATTATTATGTACAAATTCGTATATAAAGATGTAGAGGGGGTTGGACGTATAGCTTAGTTGATAGAGTGCCAGTCAGTGAGCAAAAACATAAGGTACTAAGTTTGAGTTCCAGTCTTGGACCAAGAAAAAGAAAAGAAAGATGGGGTAAGGAAGCTGGGATGATTAGTGCTTCCCACATTTTCCACATAAATATTTCTCTAATGATATTTGTTGCCATTGGATATTTACTGGAGAACCCTAAGAAGCTCAAAACAAATTTTCTGCAAATTTCCTATAAAACACATATCGTTGGACAGTCTTTGGGAACATTTTAAGAATTGTGGCTTGTAAAACTCTCATTGGTAAGACCAATGTTACAGTAAAAAATACAAAGAGGAAAACAATCCTTCAGTTCACTAAGTGAAAATTCTAGAATAAACACTTGAAAAAAAAGGAACTTGTGTTTTTAGCATTAAAACCCATTTCCTTAGATTGCAATTTTTTTTTCAGGAAAATGTGTCCTGAGGCCCTTCCCTAGGGAGACAGTAGAACATGAAAAGCTCTCTTGTCCTTGATTCTCATTGGATACATTGGAGGACCACAGCAAATGCACTGATGTTCTTCCAAGAAAAGTGAACACAAATTTTGTAAAAGTCAACCTCTCTAGAGAACTATAAACAGAATGTTGGTTTAAATGATCTATGAGGGATTACAAATACCACAAACATCGTCATGCTTATTTTCATATTTGTCCTCCAGTATTTATGTAGAGATGATGCTCCAGGAAGAGGCTCTTGGTTTATTCTGTGTTTTTTCCCAACTCTCCACATATGATGATTTGAAAAGCATCCCTATGACTCACTGGGAGCCCCTGGAAGTTCTTCCCTGGAAAGCAGGTGCTGAAACAGGGTTCGAATGGACCTATTCAGGCACATCAAGGAAGGGAGTGTGGAGACAGGCAGAAGTCGGCAGGTACTTCCTGAGGCAGTAATTGTGAAACAACAGAGGTCATGTACTCTGTCTCTGGTCTTGCGGCCCTGCTCTACCACATCACCAAGGCTAAACTGGATGGGCAACAGCTTCAATGGCATGGGTTCTCTTTGAAAAACCTCTGATTGGGCTGGGAAGGTGGCTCAGTGGTAGAGCGCTTGCCTTGCATGCTCAAGGCCCTGGGTTCGATTCCTCAGCACCACATAAGCAAAAAGAAAAAAGCCGGAAGTGGCGCTGTGGCTCAAGTGGTAGAGCGCTAGCCTTGAACTGAAGAGCTGAGGGACAGCGCCCAGGCCCAGAGTTCAGGCCCCATGACGAGACCCCCCCAAAAAAAAAAGAAAAGAGAAGAAAAAGAAAAACCTCTGATCTTACACACCAACCCTAACCCACCCACTTGATTGCTGACTGCTGAAATGGTAACAGCATGTTCATTCTTTTTTTTTTTTTCCGGTTGGTCTTGGGGCTTGAACTCAGGGCCTGGGCACTGTCCCTGATCTCTTTTGCTCCAGGCAAACACTACCACTTTGAGCCACGGTTCACCTTCTGGTTTTCTGATGGTTAATTGGAGATAAGAATCTCAGGGAGTTTTCTACCTGGGTTGGCTCTGAACTGTGATCCTCAGATCTCAGCCTCCTGAGTAGCTAGGATTTCAGGCATGAGCCATTGGCACCTAGCTCATGATCTTACCTTATTGCCTTTGTCCTTATTAAGATTATGGCCCCTGTTAAGTTACAACATAGTACATATGGCTGCTTCCTAAAACACACCTTCCCCTTTGGTTCAAATTTTTTTTTATAAAAGGTTTTTTTAGGGATCTTTATCATCCACATATGTAGAGCATATGTAGATGTATTTTTCAAGTGCTTCCTCACAAGCTGGCTCCTACTATTCCTTGTAGGCCCCTTTGCCACTTATTGGGCAACAATAATCATCTATTGTTATTGGAGTCATTCTCATCATAGTAGTAAAGGTTTATGGAGTGTTTGTTATGTCCTGGGCACTACACTAAACATTTTATAAACACCATCCTATTTAATGCTTCTAAAGACATTCTACATACTATGAATGATCTCCACCTCACACCTAAGTAAACTGAAACAGAAAAAGATCACCTAGAATCAGTAGCCAAATGCAGATTCTGAGCAAGGTCTGATGGACACAGAACCTTCTCTCCTAACTACATTCCTTTTATTCCTTGCTCTGCTCTACACTGATCCTGGCTCTCAGGTTTCACTATCTTTCATCTGCTTGGTACTGCCCCGGGATTCTTTTGGTCCTATTCACCTATCTGAATTCTATCCCTCTTTGAAGGTTCAAGAGTAATCAGCCCTTCTGTAACATTTTCATGTACTGGAATTTCTTCACAGGGGTGGATAAATGTCTTTTTTTTGGGGGGGGGGGTTCTGGTCGTGGGGCCTGAACTCTGGGCCTAGGCGCTGTCCCTCAGCTCTTCAGTTCAAGGCTAGCACTCTACCACTTGAGCCACAGTGCCACTTCTGGCTTTTTCTTATATGGTGCTGAGGAATCGAACCCAGGGCCTCGAGCATGCAAGGCAAGTGCTCTACCACTGAACCACCTTCCCAGCCCGAGGGGTGGATAAATGTCTTACATGTGCTGTGATTTCAGTATAAGTCCAGTACGATGCATACTACCTAGTGTCTTGGTGCACCTGGAGCCCTTCACATAAATTGTCCCCAAACGAATACTAGCTTGAGGGTGGATAGAATCTGAGAATAGGTCAGACCATCGACAGTTGAGAAAAGTAGCTACTTGTTGAAGGAGTGAAGTTTAAGGGACAATGAAGGGAATCCAAGAATACTAGTTCCTAACATGACAATATTTGTGGATTTAGGAACATCATCTTTACAAGGTCAGCATTCTTTCCACGAATTCATAAGAATAAAATTGAGAAATACTTCCTCTACCTACATGCACAGAGAGTAGGTTGAAGAGTGGTTCTAAACAGAAAAGAAAAGAAAGAGACATGAAGGAGGGATCTGTGTCTGCCTGGTGGAGGGGAGGATTCTAGATTCCTTGTTGTTGCTACTCATCCATCAGTCTTTGTTTTGAAGAAATGGGTCCATATATGACCAAGAGAGAGGAGGTAAGAAGGGAATAAGTCAGCTCCAAAGTTAGAAGTGAATCAAGCATGTGGTCATCTTGGGAGCAATCGTAACTTTTATTAGACACCAGATATAACAGGAAGTGGAGATAGGGTGGAGGGGTGGCCACACAGGAGAAATGAAAATCTGGAGTGTGTGGGAGAATGGTAGGCAGGAGAAGGAGGGAGGTAGAAGAAAAGAAGAAGATTAAAAGGGAAACATCAGGGGGTGGAAAGTGTGAGGGTAAAACGGAGTTGTGTTTTCTGCTAGGTGTGGGAAGAAGCTGAGGTATGGATGTGGGAGGCTGGGGAGAGAACAGTATGTCTATATTCTGCTCTCCCTGCAGCCCTTGGTCCCAAATTCTGCCCAATACACAAGCCACTATGGACAAAAACCAACTGTCCCTGACTCTCATCTCTCTAGTACTCCTTTTATTTAGCTTGTGCTTGCTGGCAGGGGTTTTACCCCTGGAGCCACACTTAGAGCTGTGTTTTTATTTTAACTTTAGTTATTTCTTCAGTTATGGTCTTGCACTTTTTACCCACAGCCAACCTCATACTGCAATCTTCCTACCTATACCTCCCACATAGCTACCCTTCTGGGTATGAATCACTTTGCCTAGCTTGTTTGTTGAAATGGGTCATGCTGGCACCTTTAACTATGATCCTCCTGATCTTTACCTCCTCAGTAGCTGGGATTACAGACATGAGCTGCTGTGCCTGACCCCTTCCAGCATTCTTGCCCAGTGGTTAACCCATACCTTCCTTCCACCCTATGTTTGTCTTACAATGGTTTTGTTTCAGGGTTGACTGGGGTGTGGGAAGGACACCAGAGCCATTACCCACCTCCAGCCCCAAGGGGCCACGTTGACTTTAGAGCCTTCAATCTTCCAGGCTCCTCTTCAGCAGCAACATTCTTTTCCTGTCCTCTTTCAGGCCAAGGACACTTAGAGGATTGGCTTTAAGGAAAGGGCCATTCCTCTGAGGACAAAACTTGAGCTTAATTCTTGAGAGGAAGCTGAGCTTAGGCTGATGAGGCAGAGGAGCAATGGGAGTTGTTAAAAAGTGTGTGCATTGTTGCGTCAGAGGCACAGAAGCATTGAGAGACTGTCTTGGGGTTATTATTTGAGTGCTTGATGCTAGGACCAAGATAAAAAACAGGAGCCTTGAGGAAAATCAATTCCCACTGGGGATTATAAGAACCAATACCCTAGAGGTTAGCACCCCAGACATGCCAGGATTCTCATTCTCCCATCACCACAGTAGGAAAACTGATCTATGTCCTAGGTCCACAGTCCAGACCATCCCTCTATGGAATAAACCCTGAAGCGTAGCTCACATGTTTCTCTCATGCCAGCTCCTGATCTGCTTTTCTCACAGCCAGAATGGTCATCTTAACATAAATGGATTAAGTTCACACTCAAGATAGAATTTACACATTATAAAAATTACCATTTTAGGGGTTGGGAAGGTGGCCCTGGGTTCAATTCCTCAGCACCACATAAGCAAAAAGAAAAAAGCCGGAAGTGGCGCTGTGGCTAAGTGGTAGAGCGCTAGCCTTGAGCTGAAGAACTGAGGGACAGCGCCCAGCCCAGAGTTCAAGCCCCAGGACCAGACCAAAAAAAAAAAAATAATAATAACCATTTTAGGCTAGGCACTGGTAGCTTGTGTCTGTCTGTAATCCTAGCTTCTCAGGAGGCTGAGATCTGAGGATCATGGTTCAAGCCAGATTAACCACCAGAAAACTGAAAGTGGAGCTGTGGCTCAACGTGGTAGAGCACTAGCCTTGGGCAAAAAAGCTCGGGGACAGTGTCCAGGCCCTGAGTTCAAGTCCCACAGCTGACAAAAACCCATACCATTTTAAAGTATTCAATTTAATGAGGGTTAGTATAGTGATAAGCTTGAGTACTCATCATCAATATCTAACTCCACAACATTTCATCACTCCAAAAAGAATCCTATCTCGTTTCTTTCATTTGTTTTCAAGTTTCATACATGTAGCATACTTCACTCCTCTCTCTCTCTCTTTCTTTCTTTTCCTTCCTTCTTTCTTTCTTTCTTTTCTCTTCTTTTCTTTCTCTCTGTCTCTGTTTCTCTCTCTGTGTCTCTCTGTCTCTGTCTCTGTTTCTCTCTCTGTCTCTGTCTCTCTCTCTTTTGTTGTGGGGCTTGAACTCTGGGCCCGGGCACTGTCCCTGAGCTCTTTAGCTCAAGGTGAGCGCTCTACCACTTGAACCACTTCAGGTTTTCTAGTGGTTAATTGGAGATAAGAATCTCACAGGGACTTTGCTGCCCGGGCTGGCTTTGAACCGTGATCCTCAGATCTCAGCATCCTGAGTAGCTAGGATTACAGGCGTGAGCCACTATTGTTCATGTTCCAGTTCTCTTTGGTTACACATTTCACATGATATACATTTTTCTTCCTGTAATTTTGAGTCTTATTTCATCTAAGATTTATTAAGTTGAGTGTTCTTACTCTTTTCTTTGATTAGTTTGGCTAAAAAATTGTCACATCTTGGGGCCGGGGAATGCGGCTTAGTGGTAGAGTGCTTGCTTGGCACACACGAAGCCCTGGGTTTGATTCTTCAGTACCACATAAACAGAAAAAGCCAGAAGTGGTACTGTGGTTCAAATGGTAGAGTGCTAGCCTTGAGCAAAAGAAGCTCAGGGACAGTGCCCAGTCCCTGAGTTCAAGCCTCAGGACTCGCAAAAAAAAAAAAAAAGTTGTCAATAGTCTCCATATCATTAATTTCTACCCTCATTTTTCTGATTTTGGATTCGGCCTTCTCTTGCTTTTCTATGAGCTTGAGAGCCATTGTTGTTGCTTATTTGAGCTTTCTGATTATTTTTAAATTCAGGCATTCATAGCTACAACCTTTCCTCTTAGTACTGCTTTGGCTATATCCCAACAGTTCTGGTAAGTTCTGTTCTCCTTTCATTTTATCCTAGGAATTTTCTGTTTTGCTTCCTTAGTTATTCAAAGACCTTCTATGTCTCTTCTATCTAATTTTGCTTTGAAGTTTGTTTTGTCAGATATGAGAATAGTACTTCTACCTACTTTCAGGCTTTCCATCCTTTGTGTCTAAGCCTATGTTTGTCTTTGCCATTGAGACAACAAATGGTTGGGCTTTGTTTAATTCAATCTGCCAGTATATTTTGACTGGAGAATTAAGCCATTAACATGCCTATCAATATTAACTCTTTAATACTGAAAGTTATAAAGTAATTCCTGCCATTCTTTATTGGCTTTGTAGTGCTTTATTTTTCCCTGCTCCTAATTTGCCCATCTTCTCATCCAGTGATTTTCATTACTTCTCAAATGTTCAGGTGTTTATTGTCCTCGAATTTGTGTGTAAGATTCCTTTAGGTACCTTCTGAAGTGCTTGTTTAATGGTCATGAATTGGTTTAACTTTTGTTTATCGGGGAAAGTCTTTATTTCTCTTTCAATTATGAAGGAAAGCTTTGCTAGGGTAGTATCTAGGTTGGCAGAAATTGTTTCAGAAATTGAGAGTACTTGTTTTATGTTCTATGTGCTTTTAAAGTTTTTGATATGAAATCTGCTGTTATCATGAAGGGTTTGGCTTTATAGATGACTTAGCAATTTTCTTTCAATAGTCTTTCCTTGTACATGCCTAATGTTTTAACTATAATATGACATGGAGAGAGAGTCTTTTCTGGCTTTGTGTATGTAGAGTCTTAAAAGCCTCCTGTAGCTGAACAACCATCTCTTTTTCAAGATCTTGAAATTTTCAGCTATTATTAAAATTTTTTCCTCCCCCTCCTCCTCCTCCTCCTCCTCTTTTGCTGGTCCTAGGGCTTGAACTCAGAGCCTGAGTACTGTTCCTGAGCCTCTACCACTTGAGCAACTTTCAGTTTTTCTGAGCAGTTTATTAGAGATAAGAGTCTCACAGACTTTCCTTCCTAGGCTGGCTTTGAACCACAATCCTCAGACCTCAGCCTCCTGACTGGCTAGGATTATAGATGTGAGCCACCAGCTTTGAATGTACTTTCTATCTTTATCTTGGGTCTCATCGCCTTTTATGCCCATGATTCACAGGTTTGGTCTTTAAATAGCATCCCAGCTGTTTCATAGTCTATTCACGCTTTTTAAGCATTTTTTCAGATTTTCTTTAGCATCTGTTCCATTTCATCCACTTTGTCTTCAAGCCCTGGTATTTTGTCTTCAGCTTGCTCCAATGTGCTGGAATGACTTCAACTGAGTTTTTTGACTTGAGCTTTTCATTTTCAGAATCTCAATTTATTTTTCTCTACAATTTCTTATATACTATATTGTCTTCCTTATTTCATTCAGCTCTTTATTTGAGTTTTCTTGGAATTTGTTCAGGCATTTATTCATATCCTCTTTGATGATTCTTTTTTTTTTGTTTTGTTTTGTTTTTGGGTCCGGTCGTGGGGCCTGAACTCTGGGCCTGGGCGCTGTCCCTCAGCTCTTCAGCTCAAGGCTAGCGCTCTACCACTTGAGCCACAGCACCACTTCCGGCTTTTTTCTTTTTGCTTATGTGGTGCTGAGGAATCGAACCCAGGGCCTTGAGCATGCAAGGCAAGCGCTCTACCACTGAGCCACCTTCCCAGCCCCTCTTTGATGATTCTTATAACTATTTGAAAATTATTTGTGATTTCAACCACTTTATTGTCATTAGTTTTTGTAACTGTAGAGTTATTGAGGTTTTTTTTTTATTTTGAAGAATTGTATTGTCTGTTCTTTTCCATACTTCTTGTGTTTCTGCATTGTGCTGTGCACATCAAAGCTAGGTCATGGGTTGGAAGTTCTGATTACAGTCTTTCAGTTGAAATAGTTTTACTGTTAAGGCAGAACAGTGTAGTGGTGGGTGAAGGGGGAAGGTACTATTTCTTACTACTGGACTGGGGCTTTATGGCTCAGTAGCGAAGCGTTCACCCACATGCTCAAGGCACCAGACCTGATTCCCCAGAATTGCTGGTAAACTAGCTAGAGTCTCCTGGTAGAAGGGTGGGTCATATGCTCCTGAGTTTCTTTTCTAGAGAATTTTTCCTTCTTTGTATATGTGGAGCTGCTCTGACTTCAGGGACGTTTACCAGCAAAGTCACCACTTTTTCCACAAGCCCTTCTCCCCCACAGCTTGTCTCCCCAGGCTGTGGTAGTGATTTCTTGAATGAGTCAGAAAGTGGAAGGAACAGACAAAGTATTGTGTTCTGCACTTGCTGGGGATAACTGGGGGACCTAGTCACTCTGCCTGCTGTTTTCTCCCGGAGAGGACATCCTGTGGAGGTTTCATGATTCAGAAGGCTCAGGCAATTACTACCCATGCTCTCTCCCTTGTCGTATGCCAAGCCTCCACTTCCTCATCTGCACAATGAACACAAAAAAATTACAGATAGGCCCCACACAGACATCTTCAGTTCCAGGTAGCTCCTATTTACTCACAGTGCTGCAATCGGAAGATTACCACTTGAAGCTAGAACCTAGCCAGGGCAGAAAAATCCAAGAGACTCATCTCCAATTAACCAGCAAAAAAGAGCCAGAACTGGAGCCATGAATCAAGTGGTAGAGTCCCAACCATAAGTGAAATTTTCAAACAATAGTACAAGACATTGAGTTCATGCCCCAGCACCTAAACACACACACACACACACACACACACACACACACACACTACCCTAAAGACAGAGTAATTGAGATAGTATGAGACAGAATATACATATAGCCTCCTGAGAAGCTAGGATTATAGGCATGCACCAGTGCTTGGCACTTGCTTTTTGCCAGTCCTGGGGCACTGTCCCTGAGCTTCTTTTACTCAAGGCTAGCACTCTACCACATGAGCCACAGCACCACTTCTGGCTTTTTCTGTGTATGTGGTACTGAGGAATTGAGCCCAGGGCTTCATGCATGCAAGGCAAGCACTCTACCACTAAGCCACATTCTCAGCCCCCTATCTCACTTTTTAAAGAGCTGTGTGGGACCACATTTTATTCTGTCCTTTCCAAAAATGCTAAAAATAAAAAATAATAATTTGACCCCTTTCCTCTCAATATTTCTGCCACTTATATTCCAAATTCAAACACAAACCATTTTCATTACATTTCTTTGTTGCTATTCATCCACACAGCCCCCAATATATTCTTTCTGTCCCATCAAATCTTTCTAAGGGCAAGAAGAGAGGGGAAGAAACCACAGCATTCTGGAGCAAAGAATTGTCATGGGTTATTAAATAATCTATGGTATAATCTTTTATGGTATAATAGGATAAGCACTGGACCAGGCAGGGGAAAGAAAAGAGAGGGAGGGTGGGAGAGAAAAAAAAGAACAAATCATTGGATTCCTGCCAAGATTCTATCCCAGATGATCTATGTATCTTTGAGTAAGATGTAAGATCATAGAATTCGGGAGCTCTGTGGAGCCTTAAGAGGCCAATTTTCAGCTTTTAATGCAGAAACCGAGGTTTGGGACATGGTACAATTTGTTCCAAGTCATAGATAGTAATGGCATTGCTGAGTTTCGCACACAATATGACCCTATACCAAGCCTCCATTTTCTTATCTGTACAGTGACCACAGTAAGGATTATACATAGGCTCTACCATGTTAATGATGATAAAGGAGTTTTAAAAATGGAACATAATCATTCAAAGAAGAGGTTATTGACTTGACTGGCAATTCCCAACTGGAAACTGATGTACTTCTGTGCCCCAGTGGAAGGTCAGAGCCCAAAGGACATCTAAGCTGGCTTATCCACTTCTCCTGGGGTCTTCAAACTTTTAATAGTATCACTAAATAGAGAGCCAAGGCTTTCTCTGCTAATAAGGCCCATTGGAACCACTTTAAAAGTTGTGCTCAACAATATTGGCAGCAAATACTAGATGTCAACAATAGATGTGTTAAGGGATGTGGGGCAATAAATCATTATCTTGAGGGGAAGGAGGGTAACCCTGGGAGAAATTGATAGAGGGGTGACACTATTCAAGAAGAAATGTACTCAATACCTGACTTATGTAACTGTAATCCTTCTGTACATCACTGTTACAATAAAATTTAAAATAAAAAATAGTTTATCTTCTTACTTTCTGTTTTACAAATTGATTACGATATCATTTATTGTTTTGTATGTTGTACTGGGAACATTCTGCCAGGTTCCATATAGAAGCAAATTTTTGTTGAAAATGCAATCAATATTTTTTCTTTTTTGATGTTCGTGTTTACTTTTCTTTTGCTATTTGTTCATGTATATCTTTGGAAGGCACAGAAATAAAAGGATAAAGGGTGAACAAATGAGCAGTGGTACTCATTGGACATTGTTGAAAATGAACTAGACAACTTGTGGGTGGAGATGGGAGGGGAAAACTGGGAAAGTGGTGACACTGTCCAAAAAGAAATGTACTCTTTACCTGACTTGTGTAACTGTAACTCCTCTGTACATCACCTTTGTAATAACAATAATTTTTTTAAGGAATCAGGAATTTAAAATAAAATTTCTTAAAGAGTAAGAGAAGTGAGAGACATGTCTGGAAAGACTTCTGGGTTCAATGTGAGCGATTATTTTTTGTGCTGGTACTGGGATTTGAACTCAGAGCCTTTTGTGCTTGCTCAAGTATTTTTGCTCATGGCTGAGGCTTGAACATTTGAACCATACCTCCTTTCCGGCTTTATTCCTGTAATTCAATTTAGAGTCTCACAGACCTTTCTACCTAGACTGGGTTTGAACTGCAGTCTTCAGATTTTAGCCTCCTGTAGCCTCCTGAGTAAGAAGGATACAGGTATGAGCTATGGTATGTGGCTTTAATGTGGGTAATTTTGGGGGAAAAATGCTTCTTGTCTCAAGGGACTCACAAGTTAATTAGGGAGAGAGACTCAGATACATATAAAAGTACTGAGGAGTCTGGCATTGTGGCACATTCCTAAAATCATAGTACTTGGAAGACTGAGGCAAAAGAAATAGCCTGGATACATGGCAAGATCCTCTCTCAAGAAACCATATGCATACATACATACATACACACACACATACATACCACCAAAAAGAGAACACAATTCTACAGGAGAACTAGGCAAAAGTTACAGGCTGAGTACTTAGCCATGCTTGGGAGGGAAGGGAGGAGTGTGTTAGGAAAAGGAAGAAGTGTGTTTCTGGCAGGCTGAACGGAATGCAGAGGTGAAATAGCACAGCATACATTGCAGAAACCCACGAACTTCATCAAGCCCGGAACACAGCCCATTGCTGGGAAATCAAGGTGGAGAGGAGTCAGAGAAAAGACTAAAAGCTTTGAGGGACCAGCTTGAGGAACTTAGATTTTGTCCTGTAGATGGAACCAGCAAGAAGATGTCATGCAGGAGAATGACACACAGAAGAAAGTCACCTTGGCCAAAGGAGGAGATGGGAGACTTAGAACAACATGAAGGGAGCAGTTGCTTTGTTTATTTATTGCCTACCTTGCTTGAAAGAAGATTTAATGAGGCCAGTGATGGCCTGAAACTTTGCCTGTGTCTCTGACTAATTTTACCTCAACTTCAGAGACCCTCTGTAAAGTTTGTGTGAATCAGACTTTTCATTGCTTCAACGAAATACCTCACATAAACAACTTAAGGGAGGAATGAGACTTTTCAGTCCATGGTTGGCTAGCTACATTACTTCAAGCCTGAAGTGAAGGGAAAGTTCCTGGTGGTGGGAGCCTATGGAAGCTGTTCATTTTGCAGCAGACATAGATTTATAACAACCGGAAATTTAAGGAAGAAAAAAACCAGCACTCTAAACAGAAAAAAAATCCAATCTGGCACTCTTCAAATGAGTGAGTAAATAAACCTACTGGAGCATATCTATATAATACAATCCTGTTCTATATAAAGCAATTGAGGGGCTGGGTATGTGGCTTAGTTGTAGAGTGCTTGCCTAGCATCCATGAAGCTCTGGGTTCAATTCCTTAGTACCACATAAACAGAAAAAGCTGCATGTGGCACTGTGACTCAAGTGCTGGAGTGCTAGCCTTGAGCAAAAAAGAAGCTCAGGGACAGTGCCCAGGCCCTGAGTTCAAGCCCCAGGACTGGCAATAAATAAATAAATAAAGCAATTGAATATTGATACATGACATTACTTGGATGATTCTCAAAGGCTGAGTGAAAGAAGCAAAGGAAAAAAGAAAGCTTCAGGCTCTCGCAGAGATGGAGAAGACAGTCTGGTCACTAAAAAGTACAAGGAAGGACTTTTTTTTCCTTTGAGGAGATGAAACTGTTCCGTATCCTATGGAGACTACATGAAGCAGCACTCATTAAAATTCGCAAAACCATACACCAAAAAGTCAGCTTTACTGTAAATTAATTTAAAATTACAATTTTTTTAAAGCTGTGAAAACATAGATAGATGTGCCTATGTTTTAAAAGTTTACCTCCCACACGCCGTTTCTTCAAAAGCAACTGAAAAATATGTTCCCAATGTCATGATAAAAAGAATAAATAGTTGTGTATCAGTGGCTCACGCCTATAATCTTAGCTGCTCAGGAGGCAGGAAAGTCTGTGAAACTTTTATCTCTGATTAGCTACCCAAAAAAGTCAGAAATGGAGCTGTGTGGCTTACTGTGGCCCAAGTGAGAGCCCCACCCTTGAGTAAAAAAGCTCAGGGACAGAGTGGGTAAATGAATGAAAAAAAAATAAAGCTTCAGGACAGCTGGTGCCCTGAGTTCAAGCCACAGGACTAGCACAGGAAAAAAAAAAAAAGAATAAACAACAAATGAAGGAGGCACGAGTCACTGGTGACTGGCCTGGCGCCATTTTGGCCCTCTCTGGCTCTGTCTTGCCTCTTTGTCTCAAACTCTTTCTTGTGTTTTTCACTCTCTTCCCAGTTATCTTGGGTCCCGGGAATAGCAATGCTGATACATCAGCATCTTTATAACCAGGGACTGAAATCACCCCCCAGGTAACAATGAACCTCATAGGACCATCATCCTGTGATGAGATGACACACTAAATAAATGCGATTACCCATGATGCTAGGTTTGCACCTAGAGCTGGAGTAATCTCATGAGAACCAGATCACTCCCTCAAGTGAAGACAGCAGCAAGTACTTCTCCAGAATCCCTGCCCAACCAGTACTGACCAGAATTACCTATGTCATCAGTGAGGCAGACCTCAACCTTCTTTTGTTTCTCTATTCTATAAAGTTAAGGTGTCCGTTAGCCGCTAGAAGGAAGAGTTGGGGGAAGGGGGTCGTTGAACGCAGTGATCAGTTCTTTCCCAAGTGGACAAGGTGATTAAATCTCCTTGATCTTCCTTTCATCCTTTTAGTTAGTATATTAGCCAAAGCCTAGTTCTTTGGGCTCCTCAAGAGTTGGGAAGCTTTAGCCTCACATTACTAACAGAAAGAGGGAAATTGAGACCCAGTCATGAAAAGCAAACCAGGAGAAAGAGAGGATCATACCACACATGGATGGGATGCTAAGGCCGTCGCTCAGTAGCAGAGGGCTTGTCCAGTATGCATAAAACCTTGGGTTGGGTCCCAGCCTCAGAAAAACAAATCAAATACTGAGAATAGTCTGCCCCAATAACAGATAATAAGGACTGTATCACTCTAGATGGTTAAAAATGATAATAAAACTCACTAAAAGTCAGTCTGTTTTTCATTCTCACTGTACTAGCAATTCTAAATAATGTCAAAGATGAAAAACTTCCTCACTCAATTCCAGTGTTTGTCTAATTCATAAATACTTTCAAAAGTTATTGTTCAATGGGAACTTAAACTCATAATCTTAGCTACTTGGGGGGTAGAGCTGGGGAGAATCATGAAGCAGCCTAGGCAAAAGGTAGCAAGACTTCATCTCAATCAATAAGCAGGAGGTGGTAGAATGCACCTGGTTCCAGCTATACGGGAGATCATAGGTAGGTGGATACAGTCTGAGGATGTTCTCAGGCAAAAATATGAGACCCTACTTGAAAATAACTAAAGCAAAACAAAGAGCTAGAGGTATAGCATCTACCTAGCAAGCTCAAGGCTTTGAATTCAATTCCCAATACTTCTAAAAAATAGTAATGATAAAATAAACAATGACAGCACAGTGATTGTAAAGCGAATGAAACAGAACTTAAGCTTCTGTTCTGTTCTTCTAGACAACCACTTGGAGTTTTGTGTTTAAAATATAGGAACACGGGCTGGGATGTAGCTCAGTGGCAAAGCTCTTGTCTAGCAAGTGCAACGTCCTGGGTTCGATCCCCAGTACCAAAAAAGAAAAAAAGACAAGAAAATACAGTTAAAAAAAACAAACCCAAACAAAATATAGGAACACAAGCTGCACACTGGTCACCCAAGCCTGTAATCCTTACTACTCAGGAGGTTGAGATCTGAGGCTTGATGTTTGAAGTCAGTTCAGGCAAAAAAGTCTATCAGACTCATATCTCCAATTAACCACAAAAAGCTGGAAGTGGAGCTATGGAAGTAGAGCACTAGCCTTAAACAAAAAAGCTCAGGAACAGTGCCCAGCTCCATGAATTACTACCACCACCACCACCATATATATCTATATGTAGATATAGATATACATATACATATAGATATACATATAGACATATGTGTATATATACTTGAACACAGCACAAATTAAAAAGTGTAATTGTTTTGATTAATAAATACAGTTATCAGCTCATTCATTACATTCTTTACTTAATTTAGATAATTTGAAATTGATTTAAACTCCAAAAATGAATCCAGATAATTAAACGTGGACTGTAATACAGCTATTAATTTCTAAAATTGTACTTCTTGGAGACATTTCAGTTCCATTTTTTAAAAAAAGAAAACTTACTAGTTATTAGAAATTTATTTACCTAAAAATATAGTCATATCAGATTGTAATCAAAGAATAACATTTTTGGTAGATAGAAGAATTCTTAGGTAATTACATTGCTGGTGGGAATGTACACTTATACAACCACTATGGAAAGCAGTCTGGAGGGTCCTCAGAAAGCTAAATATTGACCTCCCTTACAACCCAGTCATACCACTTCTAGGCAACTATCCTGAACAACAGGAACCAGTATACAAGGACACATGCACCTCCATGTTTATTACACCATTGTTCACAATAGCCAGGATATGGAAACAACCGAGACGTCCCACCACAGATGAATGGATCCAAAAATTGTGGTATCTGTACACAATGGAATATTATGCAGCCATTAGAAAGGACAAAATAATGGCATTTGCAGGGAAATGGATGGAGCTAAAAGAAATCATGTAGAGCGAGGTAAGCCAAGAGCAAAGAGATAAATGGCACATGGTCTCCTTGATAAGTGGATGTTAAATCCAAAATGTAAGGTGATATGACAAAATTAACAAGACTTAAGAAACTAAGGACTTCCACTCATCTGATCGAATCACTACTAAATAACCCCATGCTGCTGATCACATATATGGTATATATGTGCACACTGGAGAAAAACCAGGAGGTTGACACAGAACTAGAGAGAAAAACATACAACAGTGGGACGCATCAGCTGCACTGGACATTAATCAAAAAGAACTAAGCAACTCAATGGCAGCGATGGGAGGGAGGGAACAAGTGGGAAAGAGGGAACAGCTGATGCTATGTAAAACAAAAGAAATATACATATCACCCAATGTGGAAGAAATAACTGCATTGCAAAGCTCATAGAACTCATAAATGTTATAGATCACGATAGACAATTTGCCCCATGAAAGTTAGAATGTGTTTGTGACTTTAACTAAGCTTCACTATCCCACAATACTGTGAAATTTGGGAAATTATGTAACCACTTAATCACAATAAAGAATTTGAAAAGAAAAAGAATCCTTAGGTAAATAGATGTGCTTTTTTGTCAGTTGGAATAGAATTTTTGCTAAACTAAGGAAAAAGAAAAGACTCTAAAATTAGAAGTGGAAGAGGAGACCTTATCTTGATCTCACAGAAATACAAAGGATCATGAGATTTTTTAAATTTTATTTTATTTTGTCAATCATAAGGCTGGAACTCAGGACCTGACACTGTGTCTGAGCTTTTTCACTCAAAGCTAGCACTCTACCATTTTAAGCCACAGTGTCACTTCCAGTTTTTTGGTGGTTTACTGGAAATTAGGGGTCTCATGACTTCCCTGCATGCCTTGGCATCGAACTGCAATTCTCAGATCTCAGCCTCCTGAGTAGGTAGGATTACAGGCGTGAGCCACCAGTGCTTAGCTATATCTATATTTTTCTCATTTGTACATACAAACATAGATTATATATTGAAAATGATGTTTACCATGGGCTGGGCATGTGGCTTAGTGGTAGAGTGCTTGCCTAGTACCACATAAATGAAAAAGGTCGGAAGTGGTGTTGTGGCTCAAGTGGTAGAGTGCTAGCCTTGAGCAAAAGAAGCTCAGACATGCCCAGGCCTTGAATTCAAACCCCAGGATTGGCAGAAAAAAATGATGACAACTATTTTAATTGAATCTAAAACATGGAAATATTTTTCACGTCAGAAAAACTGAAATTTGGTTGTGGGGCTTGCACTCCAGACCTGGGTGCTGTCCTTGAGCTCTTTTGCCCAAGGCTAGCACTCTAGCAGTTTGAGCCACAGAACCATTTCCAGTTTTCTGGTGGTTTATTGGAGATAAGAGTCTCGTGGACTTTCCTGCTCAGGCTAGCTTTGAAGTGTGATCCTCAGATCTCAGCCTCCTGAGTAGCTAGGATTACAGACATGTGCCACCTGCACCCAACTAAACTGAAATATTACAACACACACTAACTGCCTGAAGAAGTTGTCACTGCTGACATCTTCTGGAAAGATATAGCTGCTGCAGTCACCAAAGCTCATCTGGGTCTCCAGCTTGGGAGTCCATAGACTGAGCTAAATATACTTTCAAGAAGCACAGTATGGAGGTTGGTGGTATGGCTTAAGTGGTAGAGCACCTGCCTAGCAAGTGTGAGACCATGAGTTAAACTACAATACTTCAAAAGAAAAGATGAGGAAAAAATGTATCATCAGTGTTCTTAATGTACAAAGATTGTATTCATATAGTTTTAGGTGACTGAGTCAAACATGAGTCAGAAGAGTCAAAGCTCATGCTGGGTGACTCCTGCCTGTAATCCTAGCTACTTGGGAGGCTGAGCTCCGAGGATCATAGTTCAAAGCTAGCTTGGGCAGGAAAGTCTGTGAGACTTTTATCTCTAATAAACTACTTAGAAAAAGTCAGAGTTCAAGCCCCACGACCAAAAAAAAAAAAAAAAAAGAATCTCACAAAGCTGGACACTGGTAACCCACACTGGTAACCCTAGCTACTCAGAAGGCTGAGATCTGAGGATTACAATTTGAAGCCAACCAGGCAGGAAAGTCCGGGAGACTCTTTTGTCCAATTAACTACCAGAAAACCAGAAGTGACAATGTGGCTTAAAGTGGCAGAGTGCTAGGCTTGAGCAAAAGAGTTCAAGGCCAGGGACTGGGAAGGTGGCTCAGTGGTAGAGCTCCTGCCTTGCATGCCTGAGGCCCTGGGTAAAAAAGCTGGAAGTGGAGTTGTGGCTCAAGTGGTAGAGCGCTAGCCTTGAGCTGAAGAGCTGAGGGACAGTGCCCAGGCCTAGAGTTCAGGCCCCACTACCAGACCCAAAAAAAAAAAAAGAATCTTGCAGATTTATCTGCCAGAGTTGGTTTTGAACCAAGATTCTCAGATTCTCAAACTCCTAAGTAGATAGGATTCTGGGCATGAGCCACCAGCAACTGGCTATGAATCATTCTAATAGAAATACTTCACTAAAAGTTCTAGGCGATATAAACATTATACAATGGTTCCATTGTACGTGTTTTTTAATGATGCAAAAATAATTTGGTTCTGGGAATGTAGTTCAGTGATAGAACACTTGTCTAGCATGTATAAGGCTTTTGGTTTAATCTCCGTAACTACTGCCCCCTCACCCAAATTGAATTATAATCCAAACTTAGAATTTATTGAATAGAATGTGTGTGTGTGTGTGTGTGTGTGTGTGTGTGTGTGTGTGTGTGTTGGTCCTGAGGCTTGAACTCAGGGCCTATGCAGTGTCCCGGAGCTTTTTTGCTCAAGGCTAGCACTATACCATTTGAGCTACAGCTCCACTTCCAGCTTTTTTGGTGGTTAATTGAAGATAAGAGTTTCACATATTTTTCTGCCCAGGTAGGTTTTGAACTGTGATCCTCAGATCTCCGGCTCCTGAGTAGCTAGGATTACTGGTATGAGCCATCATCACTCAGCTTGTCTGTTTTCATTAGTGTATACTAATTGTACAGTGTTGTTTCATTATGATATTTCCATATATGTAAATAATGTACTTTGGTCACATTCACTGCCTCAGTCTTTTCCTCCTTCCCCCACTTTTTTTTTTTCTGCCAGTCCTGGGTCCTCGAACTCAGGGCCTGTCACTGTCCCTGAGCTTCTTTGGCACAAGGCTAGTGGAACCATAGCTCCACTTCTGGCTTTTTTGGTAGTCTC
The DNA here is from genome assembly GCF_019054845.1 of Dipodomys spectabilis. NCBI lineage: Eukaryota > Metazoa > Chordata > Mammalia > Rodentia > Heteromyidae > Dipodomys > Dipodomys spectabilis. Next base: position 11,383,979 of record NW_024870681.1, read on the forward strand.
ATGGACTTTCCCTGCCTGAGCCAGCTTTGAACTGTGATTTTCAGATCTCAGTCTCCTGAATTGCAAGGGTTACAGGTGTGTACCCCTGATGCCCAGCTCTCTCCTCCCCTTTTTAACCAGTCTTAATTAGTTTCATTATCCTGTTTTCATGCGTGCATATAATGTACTTATATCACATCATCACTACCTTTTCCTCTTCCCTCTCCCCTCTGGCTGGTTTCTTCCAAACAGTTCCCCTTTCACATATCTATCATAATTTTTGAACGGCTAAATTTCACATATGAGAAAAAAAACACATTCAGTTTTTGTCTTTCTGCATCTGATTTATTTTACTTATCATTATGACTTTTAGTTTCACTCATTTGCCTGCAAAAGCAGCATTTCATTCTTCTTTATGGCTGAATAAAACTCTATTGTGTATGTATACCACATTTTCTTTACCCATGGGTTGATGGGAACCCAGGCTAATGCTATAATTTGTGAAAAATGCGGCTCTAAAAATGGGTATGCAGCTATCTCAATTGTATGCTGACATGCATGCTATGGATATGTATACCCAGGAGTGATATAGTACTATCACAGTGTAGCTCTATTTTTAGTTTGTGAAGAAACTCCATACTGATCTCCATAGTGACTGGACTAAATTACATGCCCACCAACAGTGTATAAGGATTCCTTCTGCCACCAACCCACCATCATTCTTCAACAACATATGCTGCATTCTGACCAGCCTGTGTTGTTGCTGTTTGTTTTCTTGATAATAGCTATTCTGACTTGTTGATATAGAATGTCTTTGTCTTTTCTATTTGCTTCTCCTTTTTGGCTAAGGATGTTGAATATTTCTTTTTTTATGTTCTTTTTTTTTTTTAAATACTGTATAGAGGGGTTACAATTACATGGGCAAGACAATGAGTACATTTCTTACCAAGCATTGTAGCCTCCTCCTTTGTTTTCCCTTCCCATCCCTTCCCATCCTCCCCCCCGCCCTGTTGAATATTTCTTTGTGTATTTAGTGAACATTTTTTGCTTTTCCTTCGGAGAACTGTCTGTTTAAATTCATTTGCCCTCTGATTAATTTGATTATTTGTTCTTTTTATTGTTTAATTTTTGGAGCTCTTTATATATACTGGATTTTAAGCTGTCAAATAAATAGATTTTCTCTTCTTTTGTAAGCTGTCTCTCCATTGTGGTAAGTATTGCCTTGGCTATGTAGAAACTTTTTAATACAATCCCATTTGTCAGGTTTTGCGATTATTTCCTAAACAATTGGAGTCCTAGTCAGAAAATCATTGTCTATACCTATATCTTGAAGTGTTTTCCCTATGTTTGAAGTCTGTTTTGACAGGTATGAGTATAGATACTCCGGTTAGATTTTTGGCTCTAGTTTCTCAGTTGGAATGTCTTTTCCTGTTCTTTCCCCTTAAGCTTGGGTTTGTCTCTTTGCCAGGGAGGAAATTTTCTTGTCAGCAACAAATTTTCAGGTCTTTATTATTTTTTTTCAGTTGGTTGTGGAGCTTGAACTCAGAGCCTAGGTACTGTCCCTGAGCTTTTGTGCTCAAGGCGAGTACTCTACCACTTTGAGCCACAGCCCCACTTCTGGTTTTTAAGTGATTAATTAGAGATAAGAATCTCACTGCTGGAAGCTAGGGAGTTCATACCTGTAATCTTAGCTACTCAGGAGGCTGAGATCTGAGGATCGTGGTTTAAAGTCAGCCTGGCTAAAAAAGTTTGTGAGACTCATCTCCAGTTAGCCACTAGGGAAAAAACCCAGAAGTGGCACTCTGACTCAAAGTGATAGAGCACTAGCTTTGCTCAAAAAGAGTTCAGGAACAGCCCCTAGGCCCTGAGTTCAAGCCCTGTGACTGACCAAAAAAATCTCATGGACTTTCCTTACTGGTTTGGCTTTGAACCACAGTCCTACTCAGCCTCCTGAGTAGCTAGGATTATAGGCATGAGCCACCCGTACCCAGCTAGGTCCTGTGTTTTGAATTCAATCCACCAGTTTGTGTATTTTTATTGGAGAATTGGTACCATTGATATTCAGAGTTATTATTGAATTGTGTATAATAATTCCTGCCATTTTGTTGTATTTGTTATGTTTGCTTAGCCACTCTTTTAGTGAGGTTTTTCCTATGCTTTCCAATTGGGTTTATCTTTTTCCTGTGTGGGTTGGATTTCTTCAAATATTTTCTGCAGTGCTCATTTAGTAGACATGAATTGCTTTGGATTTTATCATGAAAGAGTCTTACTTCCTTTAATTATGAAGGATAGATCTGCTGGCTATGGTAATCGACTTTGGCAGCTGTTTTTCTTTCAAGGCTTGAACTATATCATTCAATACACTCTTTGCTTGCAGGGCTTATGCTGGGGATCTGTTACTCTGATGGATATGCCTTTATTTGCAGTATTCAATGCTTCTTCCTTGTTCTGTATATTTAATATTTTAAGTAGAATATGATATATAGATGTTTTTGGTCTTGTGTGTTTGGGGTTCTAAAAGTCTTCTTTATCCAGATGGTCATCTCATTTCAAGTTTGAGTCATTTTCTGCTATTATATATTCTCTATGCCTTTAGCTTGCATTTCTTCTCCTTCTTTGCCCAGGCTTCATAGGTTTGATCTTTTTTTTTTTTTTTTTTTTGGGGTCCGGTTGTGGGGCCTGAACTCTGGGCCTAGGCACTGTCCCTCAGCCCTTCAGCTCAAGGCTAGCGCTCTACCACTTGAGCCACAGTGCCACTTCCGGCTTTTTTCTTTTTGCTTATGTGGTGCTGAGGAATCGAACCCAGGGCCTCAGGCATGCAAGGCAAGCGCTCTACCACTGACCCACCTTCCCAGCCCAGGTTTGATCTTTTAATGGCAGTCCAAACGTCTATTTGTACTTTCTTTTTTCTTATCATTGTCTGAAAAGTTCTAATTCATCTACCTTGACTTTGAGCTATGGTATTCTGTCTTCAATTTGATCTAGTCTATTGTCAAGGATTATAATCGAGTTTTATTTGATTTATTGAGCTTTTCATTTTCAGAACTGCTTGTTTATTCTTTTCAGGATTTCTGTATCTTTCTTGAATTCCTCTTTTATATCCTGCATTGGTTTTCTTATTTCATTACCTTTCAATTTGAATTCTTATGGGATTCATTCCAGTATTTATTTGTGTCCTCTTCAAATTAATTGGCCATCCTTATATTCATTCTTTTAAGTTCTCTGAAATTTTATCCATTTTGCTGTCTTTAGAATCCATTATTGTGGAATTGTTCACTTTTGGAAGGGTCATGTTGCCTTGGATTTTCATATTTCCAGTGTTTCTAAAGTGGGATTTGTACACCTGCAGCCAAGTCATTGCTTGGGGGTTTCCATCACCTGTGTTATTTCAGTTGAAGTATTCTCAGTGTTCAAACAGGACTGAATTGTGGTGGCAGAGATGATATGTAGTTTATCACCACTGGACTTGGGTTATAGCTCAGTAGCCAGACATCTATGCTTAGGGCACCAAGTCTGATCTTTAGCACCACTCAGAAAGAAGAAAATTCATTGGAATTTCTCTTGCGATTCTCTTGTAGTTCCTCGTGTGCAGGTTGGTGCTATATATGGGCAGGTGAAATGTCCACTTCAGGGTGCTTCTCATTTTAGCAGCTTGTCTTCTTTGTGTACTGGGATTTTATACTGACCATAACTAGTTTTGCAGACTAGGCTGGGCAGGCTTACTTTCTCACTAATACCCTCTCTGTTTGTGTATTCAGGGTCAGGAAGTATCCAAGCCTAAGTGTGTCCCCTAAATTTGTTGGAGAGTAGGAAAGCAAACAGAGCACAAAAATCTGGACTGGGCCAGGCGCTGGTGGCTCTCTCCTGTAATCATAGCTATGCAGGAGGCTGAGATCTGAGGATCATGATTCCAAGCCAGCCTGAGCAGAAAAGTTTCCATGAGACTCTTCTATCCAATTAACCACTCAAAAACCAGAAGTGGTACTGTGGCTTAAGTGGTAGAGCACTAGCACTAGCACAAAGAGGCCCAGGGACAATGCCAAGACACGGAGTTCAAGCTCCACAACCAACAACAACAAAAAGAATCTGGAGTGGAAGAACAAAACTAAAATAATCAGGATCTTTGGTTACTGATCTGTGGCTCAGACCTCTCAACCCATCTGGTAACATTCTACACATACCCTGAGACATTCCACCAGCCATGGGCCCAAAGTTCTACTTTGTTTCTTTAGTTATGCTCAGGAAATGCAGCACACTCACTCCAGAGAGGGTGAAGCAGCCAACCACAGCACCTGTCACCACCCTAGCTCCTCACTATGTAAATATCTCAGTGGGTCAACATCAGATCCTCCCCATCTGCACAGCCCCTCTTGTGGATATCTCCCATACAGATCCTATGGCAGAGTATGTCTCCAGGCTCCCTAGGGTACAGTTGTTCCCTGATTTCAGATATCCTGAGTAACTCATTCTCAATCAATAGAGCCCCCACCCTGGTCAAAAACAGCACAACAAATCCCTGAACTGGACTGAAGACTTATGGGAAGGGTGAGCTTATCTACAGTCAGGGCAGCTTTCCTTGTATTTAACTTCAAATTCCTTTCTTCATGGGAGAGCTTGGGTTGGAGCTGCAGACTGTTTCCTATTTTAGAGCACTCAGAATTTGGGGGCCTTCAAACATTTGTTTTAAGGCTCTACTCATTAACACAAGGACAGACATCCCAACAAAGATAAATAGACAGCTTCTGTCACAAGCAGCTCCTGTGTTCATCCTATCACCTAGGATTGTCCTCTCCCCTCTCCCTGTCCATAGCCAAATAAGTGATTTTCCCTCCCAACTTATTAGAAAACTGAGGAGTGTATGGGAACTCAGGATGCAAATGACAAAGTAGATGATTCAGAATTTGGGGACTTGTTTTAAGGCCCCCAAATTCTGAGTGCTCTACTCATTAACATAAGGACAGCCAGGGAGAGGTGACTTGTATATATCAGGATATGGGAGGTGAATGAATCTCAGTGGACAAAACACTAGAAAGCCCACAGTACTCTTCAGAAGCCTTACTAGACTCAGCTGGTCTAGGTAGACTTAGGGACGGTCCTGCCTGGCCTTCCAGAGAGGAGAATCCTGTTCCTGCATTGTATCCAGGAGGCCCTCCAGAACTATTAAATCACTGGTTCTTAAAAGGAATCTGGAAGGACTCCTCAACTGGTAGCTGAGCCTGCTCATATTTCAGAACCCAACCAAGGGTTGGGTAGCCAACAAAGGGCAAAAGCTCAGGAGAGCAACTGTATCCTAAGAACCACCTGAGCACAAGAGCAATCAACAGTGTTGGCAGGGATTCTCTGCCTGGTGCTGGACAGAACTCATACCTAGCAGCTATACCGGGTTCACTCAGGTCTCAGCAGAGCTGGATTCAAATTATGTCAACTTCAGGCTAAGACTGGCTTCGCATGCATAGTCACAGTGCACAATCCAGCTTTGGGATTAAGAAATTTCATGACAGCCAGCCGGGATCAGAAAAATCTGGAAGACTCTTGTCTCCTATCACTCATAAGAACAACAACAACAACAAAACAAAAACAGAACTAGAGGTGTGGCTCAAGTGGTGGAGCACTAGCCTTGAGCAGATGAAAGCCTGTGGCTTAGAGGTCAAGCCACGTTTCAGTCACAAGGAAGAAAAAACAAATCCCCAGGGTTTATCAGATTATTATGAGTAACACCAAGACCACTCTAACTTTCCCACAAGGCTTGAGCTCTTCTACCTTGCTGTTTGGTCTTCCCAAATGATCTGCTCATTTTGGGATGGTTCAGTGTTATCTTGAGAGCTTGTTTGGAGGTTCTAGCAGGAGAGCACAGATACTTGTATACCCTTGACTGAAGACTGGTCCTCCTCTATGGGGATTGCCGTCCTCCAAGCATGCAGCTTCAGGAGGAACACACATGGAGCGGTGAGGAAGGAAGGAAACGCCCACCTAGCCAGCCAGATCAGCTGAATCAACCCTGGCAATCAATGAGGTGACAGATGTCGAAGCTAGATCGCCCTCACATCCAAGATTCTGTTATCTTTGGTACTGTTTGTCAAGATTTCCTCAAGGCATTCAGGACTCTGTACATGTTGAGCAGAGCAAGGGCTGGCAGGTTGAAGAAGCATTATTATAACCACTTGTTGACAGGGAAGTCCTTTGCCCTTATCATCTTACCATAGAGCTCGCACATGTTATCTCTTGCAGCTGCTTTAGGAAGTTCTCACCTCCACGAACTGTAGCAAAGCTACTTTAGCATCATTCCTTCCAATTCTATTTGATCTAATTATTACTGGTGGTCATAGTATGTCTAGCATTTTCTTCGACACGCAAATGATCTGGCCCATCATCCTACTGCAGAAACAGAGAACCTGACTACTACAAATTTGGCCTTTATGCCTGGCATTGATCTCTATATGCATTTTGGGATTATAAATACATGGATAAAGACATTTAGGAAGATGCTTATATGCTTGGTCACATTTCAAAAGATAGTGCTCTGGAACACTGGATAGTACTCCCTTTCTTTTGTACAGCTATACTTTCAGTGTCATGTGGCTGCCTTTGATAGAGAAAAGGTTATAGCCTCATCAAGACTCTACCTGTAACCTGCTTCTAAATTGTAATCCATTGAGTTCACTCTCCTTCCTACTAGCTTTTTATTGACACATACCACAACTTTTTAAAGTTACATCAATGGAAGGCTTGAAAATTGTCCTTGGACAGAAATTTGGGTGGTGCATGTAAATGTATTGAGGACTCATGAAACAAAGAGGATAAAATCTGCCCATAATGCTATGAGATCATAGCAGAGAAAGCCTTACTCTGAAAGCAGTTCATGTCTAATGGTGAAATAGCAGTTTTTCTGTGAGTTTCCATGTGTATGCCAGGGTACACTGGAGAATCTGGGATGGAAGAACTAATCTTGCCTCAGAGCAGATGTTTCTTTGAGAGAGGGCTTAAGTCTAGCCTGGAACTCATAATGCTCTCAAGTGCTGCTATTACAGGGATGAGCCAGCCACTGTGCTCAGCTGAAGATTATTTTAAAGAGGTAACAATTTACTATTAGAAAAGAGTTTGAAAATTTCCAAAACAAATGATAAAGGTTTGAGGAGATGGAGAGGCCAGTTACCTTGATTTGATCAATAAACATTTTAAACTTGCATTGAATTTTTACCTGGTACCTATTGTGTATGTACAATGATCATATATCAAGGAAAAAAAATATTTAGACTGGGAGTGTGACTCAAGTGGCAGAGTGGTTCCCTTGCATGAGCAAGACCCTGGGTTCAACCCACAAATGTGTCACACCCCCATTTTTTTAGAAGCAAGAGATGCTGTTTATTGATCCACCAATCCTATGATATGTGGAGAGTGGGAAAGTGAGTCTTCTCTTCTGTAGAGAGATAGAGAGGAGATGGTACTTCTTGGCCCCCACCCAGGGGGTGCAGCCTGTTTTCCAAAATAAATTGGGTGGAAGAAGTGTGTCAGCACAAGACTCTCTGGCTCCCTCCTTTCCTTCCAGCATAACAAAAGCTGTATTTGAGCTGGTAACTGTGTCATCAGTTGGCCTCTGAGTTACTATAAGGACCTCCAAGTCATCCACAATGAATAGGTCATACAGGTGAACATCAAGGTGAGTGTTCTTGGAAGACAGCCCAGACAGACAATGACCCTGTAGTAGTTTATGCATTTCATGAACTAGGCAAATGGTGGGGGTAAACCTGGGAGATCTTACTCTGATCTCACTTTGGGGATAGAGTGGGAGAGGATCACACATATCATCACCCTTCTCCTATATTTTTATATGTTAGATTCCCTGCTAATCTGCAGTGTACAGTTAGCATAAATGAGCCTTAAGAATTCACATTCTTGTGAGAGATGTATGCATATATATATATATATATATCTTTGAGATGAGAGGTATCTGCTAATACTATATATATATAAGTAAACACATACACACAAACTTACACACCCCAGCCTAGCTTTGAACAATAGAAAATTATTAAAATAAAACTATGTTTACAAAGCATTTCATGTATTCTTACAGAAACCTTATGAAGTTGATGTAGTGAATATTTCCTAGGTTTTGGCCTTCTGTCCATGTGTCACTTCTTGATCTTTGGCAAACAGCTCCCCTTTGAGGAACTAGATGAGGTCTATATTCCAATTGCAGTGTTTCTCCTCATCATCAAATTTGGATTTAAGGAAGCTCACCTTACTCACTGGTAGTATAAGTAGAGTGAGCGGGATGGATTCCTCCCTCCCTCAGGCCCAGCCAATGTGAGAACCCCATTTTGGAAGAAGTAAGTGGTAGTTATTGCTAAGGCTAAACAATGCTGAGAAACAGCTTTGTGATTTTGTGGGAGCTATTTGGAAAGAAGTCTTCTCCTTGGCACCATGAATATATGTGTCACCAAAGCAGACATAAACAGAAGAAAAGAGAGTAGAGATGGTGTTAACAGTCATAAACATAAACAGAAGAAAAGAGAGTAGAGATGGTGTTAACAGTCCTTGATTTAGCAATGGTTGAATCTCTAGGTTCATCCTTTATATTCTCCAGGTATGTGAACTATTCTAATAGGACAACGATTCTGCCCACAACAAGCTTATAGGCAACTGGGAGAGATGAGAAGGAAATGTGATATATATATACACACATAACATACTATATATGTATATATGAATATATAATCTACACATATAATATATACATATTTATGATATATACATATATTCAGAATATCTAAGGGTGATTTATAGATAAAATCAGTTAAAAATGTTACATTGTAAAAAAAATAAGAAACACAATTCAGTGAAAATGCCTTTTTGTTGAGCATTTTAATTGGAATGCATAATGCATTATGAGTGCTGCCACAAGGATTTAGCTTTCTATGTTTCCAATAAAATACAGTGAAGGACAATTCATGTGATGCTGAGCCTAGTTATGGGAATCAAGGAAGAATGAGGTAAGGAAGGAAAGGGAGAAAGTAGGGACATAGAGCTTCAAACGTGTAGGCTGATTAGGAGGGTCATTTTGAGGCCAGTCCAGGGTACCTAATGAGACTCAGTGTTTCAAGAAAAAAACAAGTAACATGGAAACAAAGTGAAAATATATTTAAGAAAATAAAAATCATAAATGACATTTAATGGATACCTGAAATAAAATTTCCAGTGATTTTGATTATTTAGCCTTCTTTTGCAATTTTTTTTGTGATTAATTGGAGATAACAGTTGCATGGATTTTCCTGCCCAGGCTGACTTTGAACGTTGATCCTCAGATCTCAGCCTCCTGAGTTACCCACTGATACCCAGATACAATCATTTTTATACTTTTGGGTGACATTACATTGTTTTCTTCCAAATCCAATATGAAATAATTTTAACCATTTTAACTATGCTTTTTTTTGGGGGGGTCATGGGGCTTGAACTCTGGGCCTGGGTGCTGTACCTCAGCTTCTTTTGCTCAAGGTGAGCACTGTACCACAGCACCACTTCCGGTTTTTGAGTGGTTTATTGGAGATAAGAGTCTCATGGCCTTTCCTGCCCAGACTGGCTTTGAACCACGATCCTCAGATCTCAGCCTCCTGAGTAGCATAAGTCACCTGGGCCTGGCTCTGTTTTTTTTTTTTTTTTTTTTTTTTTTTTGCCAGTCCTGGGGCTTAAACTTAAGGCCTGGGCACTGTCCCTGAACTTCTTTTCCTCAAGGCTAGCACTTTATCACTTGAGCCACAGTGCTACTTTCAGCTTTTTCTGCTTATGTGGCACTGAGGAATCAAACCAGGGCTTTATACATGCTAGGCAAGCACTCTACCACTAAGCCACATTCCCAATCCATTTAACTGTGCTTTTTATATGAACTTCTTACCTCTCTCATCACTTTTAAGTGAATAGTGCTATAACATGTCCTAAGGATTCAGTGCTACATGATAGATCTTTCATATATATATATACATACATACATACAGTCTTACTTCATTTGTATTGTTGATGGTGGGGGCTTGAACTCTGGGCCTGGGTGCTGTCCCTGAGCTCTTCAGCTCAAGGCTAGTGCTCTACCACTGGAGCCACAGCGCCACTTCTGGCTTTTTCTGTTTATGTGGTGCTAAGGAATCGAACCCAGGGCCTCATGCATGCGAGGCAAGCACTCTACCACTGAGCCACCTTCCCAGTCCCAAATCTATCTTTCTTTACTCCTTTTCTCATAGCTATATTGAATTCACCATCCCATCTTTCCAGAAGTTATGCCGTGTTTAAAAAGAAATGTACTCATTAACTTTCTTTTAAATTTTAACCCCCATTCATCACCTTTACAATAAAAAAGTATAAATAAAATGTTATTGGTTTCCTGAATGATAAATAATTTATGCCTGATTTTCTTCACAACTTAAAATAAGTTCAAATTGGAAGTTAGATACAGGTAACAAAAGTTTTTGATAATACATATACAAAGAACATCTTTATTGATAGATGACTATAAGAGCAATCTTTTTTTAGTTTATAAATACCATAAACATTTAAAAGGCAGAGCATTAACACTTGCAACATTCACATTGGGATACAAACAAGAAATCAGGCTGAACATCAGGCATAAAAAAGATAAATACTGAAGTGCAAAGGACTAGAGTTCCCAGTTTTATTTCCAGAGCTTAGAGAATAAGTCCATCCCCTGCTATTTAAACTACAATGAGATTGCAAACTTGAGATGCTAGAACCACCAGATAGTTCCCTCCGTGATATGTGGACAGAAAACAAACAAAAACAAAATCAAATGGGTCCTATGGAAACGCTGAAGAACAGCTCCTGGTAGAAACAGAAGCATGGGACACCAGAGAATAGAATAGTCACAGCTCTATATCAGTGCTGGAGCTTACACTCTACCACTTGAGCCACAGTTCCACTTTCAGCTTTTTTTTAGTAGTTTATTGGACATAAGAGTCTCATGGACTTCCTTGTCCAGGCTGGCTTCAAACCACAACACTCAAATTTTGGCCTCCTGAGTAGCTCTATCTATAGGCCTGAGCCACCAGGGACCAGCTTGATACACTCATTTTCAAGTGTCTCCTACTGACTGATACTTCTCCACCTTGTTAAATAATGTATTTGAAATGGGTATTACAGATTTGTGCATACATAGAGAGAATAAATGCTTGTGAGCACAAGGGAGCTCTCAAGCTAGGTCTATTAGGTGGGAATAATAAGTAACAGGGATAAGATACAGGGTATAAGAGTATAAGAGGGAAGGTAGGATTCAGAGAACAGGAAAGAAGACATCTGTGATATTTCTATAATTTTCTATAGTATACTTTCCATATGACAAGTAATAGTATGAAATAGTTTTAAAATTGACATTTGAATTCCTGCTTCTGTGTTTTGAATCCCACCCACAGTCCTTAGCCACCCATATAATTTACACTAGTAGGTCCATTATAATTTCATGCTTTCTTAATAAGTCTGGAATAATGACCAACCAACATACAAGTGAGCAAGAACAACAAAGTGCAGGTAAACAGGAAGGCCAGAGAAATGGCAAATTCTTTATGAAAGGAAGCTGCTTATCCTCAAGTAAGTCACTTGAGTTTTGTCCTGTGAGCTTTTACAAACATGAAAAGTAGGGTCTCACAGTTACTTTGGTACTTTTCTTGACTGGGATCCTAACTTTTAGGTGCTCCCTATGGTTCTTTTTCTACATGGCAAAAGCAGTTTACAAGAAGCTGAATAATGTAGAAAAACAAGGTTTTCCTAATCATTTAAATGTATAAAACCAAGGATTCAAGCAATGCCAAGGAGAATAAAGAGTGTCTTGATTAATAATTACAGTTAAGGTTTTGAGCCAATTTGTACTTCAGGGTAAATCGAAGAGAATTAAAAAAATGAATCTCAACAGGATAACAATCTATGACCCAAAGTCCCTGTAAACACAATTTAGAGCCTTATGCAACATTTTAGTTATGTTCATCATATTAGACAGCACCCTTTGGGAGTGATGGGAATCAAATCCACTTTCTCTTTTTTTAGTCTTAAAGTTTCTATGACTAGTAAAAGAAATGACATTCTAGGGAAATGATACTATCTGTATACTTAGGTCTCTAGTTTGGATTCAGCGTAATAAGTTGCATTTTTCTTATGATAAAGTCATTAGCTTAAGAATTTTCTTAAAAATGAGAGGCTACAACACAGTTTGCAGGACCAAGAAAGGGGATTTCACAATGTCTACAGCTATCCTCCTACAGAATTTCCTAAACTTCTATAAATGGATATTTGGAAGTTTGAAGATAAAATCTTCAAGATCTCTGGATAGAAGTTTCATAATTATCAATGGGCATAAGGAATATTTTTTCTATAGCTCAAAATTATATACTAGGCAAATGAAATTAGATGCCTATGGAATTTAGGCAGGTGAAATTAGATGAAATAAAATTGGTCCTCAAAGACATATGGATATTCCACCAAACATTTAACACAGTGATAAAGCCAACTTACATTTATTCACGTTTATTAATTTCTCAGGGTTGCTCTCCAGTATGAATTCTTTGATGTCTGATGAGGGATGAACTGCATTTAAAGCTTTTTCCACATTCATTACACCTAAAGGGTTTCTCTCCAGTATGAGTTCTCTGGTGTTGAATAAGAGCTGATGAATGAATAAAGGCTTTCCCACATTCACTACATTTATAAGGTTTCTTTCCAATATGAATTCTCTGATGTTTAGCAAAGTTTGAGCTCCTGCTAAAAGTTTTCCCACATTCATTACATTCATAGGGCTTTTCTCCAGTATGGATTCTCTGATGCTGAACAAGGTGTGTGCTCTGACTAAAAGTTTTTCCACATTCACTACACTCATATGGCTTTTCTCCAGTATGAACTCGCTGATGCTTAGTAAGAGATGAGCAATGGCTAAAGGCTTTCCCACACTCTTGACATTTATAGGGTTTCTCTCCGGTATGAGTTCTTTGATGTTTAATGAGTGCTGATGAATGGATGAAAGCTTTATCACACTCATTACATTCATAAGGTTTTACTCCCGTATGAATCAACTGATGCTGTGCAAGATGTGTGCTTCTATTGAAACCTTTCCCACACTCACTGCATTCATAAGGTCTTTCTCCAATGTGAATTCTCTGATGTATTGCAAGGGATGAGCTTTCCGTGAAGGTTTTCTTGCATTCATTACACTCAAAGAGAATTCTAGTATGAGTTCTCTGGTGTTTAGTTAAATTAGCTCTGTGGCTAAAAGATTTCCCACAATCATTGCAGGTATAGGGTTTCTCGCCAGTATGGACTCTCTGGTGTCGAATAAGAACTGAATGGTAAGTGAAGAGTTCACCACAATCATTACATTTATGAGGTTTTTTCTCTTTATGTGTTCTCTCCTTGTTCATTAGGTTTGATTTCTGTTTTAGTTGTTTTCCAACTGTATGGAAAGCATAAGATCCTTTGGGAACTCGGTTTTGAGTTATAAGGAGAGATTTCTGATTGCAACTTTTCCAATATACATCCTGTTCATGACCTCTTTCATCGGGGAGGGCATTCAGATGCGTGAACATTTCTCTCAAGTGTCTCTCTTGATTTCCTTGCTGATTCTCTAGCCAATTTTTACATTCAAGCGCTGTTTCCAAGGTAGAGTCATGGACACTTGTCAGTCTGTCTTTCACTGTAACATGATGTGATTCGTTTTTAAATAAATCTTGTATTGAAGTTGAATCCTTGCTCTCCGGTCTACTCTCCAAGTCTGAAAGACAGTGGAAATGCAATTTTTCTTTTCTAAGCTCAACACAAAGGCAGTTAGATAATTGGTAGGAGTAATTGAAGGTGAAAAGTATGCCTTCAAGGCATAAGTAGATTTGATCTTTACTAAATGACTTGCAAAAGGGAAGCAAATGGAGGGACATAAAAGCATACGCACAGAAAAGGGATATACTCTAATGAAGAAGAGTTAGAAAAAAGGAAAGGTGACTAGGTATGAAGGGATGCAGCAGTGACCAGTGGATGAGCAGGCAATGAGTACATAGATCCGGATATAAGAAAACATGTTATATAATATGTTGTAACAAATATGCATACATTTTCCATCTTAGTGTAGAGTACAATTATAAATACTGAGATTCTAATCTTATTTATTTACTTACTTACTTATTTATTTTGCTAGGCCTGGGGCTTGAACTCTGGGCCTGGGTGCTGTCCCTGAGCTTCTTTTGCTCAAGGTGAGCATTCTACCACTTGAGCCAAAGCGCCTACTCTGGCTCTTTTGAGTATTGGAGATAAGAGTCTCATGGAGTTTCCTGGCTTCAAATGGTGAGCCTCAGATCGTAGCCTCCAGAGTAGCTAGGATGACAAGTGTGAGTCACTAGCCTGTCTTCTATTTACATGCACATATGCATTCTACTCCTACCTTAGTCTTCCTAACAATTTTTTAAATAATATGTTCCTTTAAAAAAAGAAACCTATTATTTCACACAAACATAAAGGCAAATATATGAACTAATATATACAGAAAGCTATTCTCTAAAGCTATTCACCGAGATAGCAAAAGACTGGTAGCATATCTAATAACTTTAAATAGTAAAAAGCCTGAATAAACTAGTATATATATACAATGGTACACTATGTACCTTCTTTAAGTGAGAAAGATATATTGTAATAAAATGACATCCAGCCTGGTGCCGGTGGCTAAGACCTGTAATCCTACCTGAGATCTGAGGATTGAGGTTCAAAGCCAGCCCAGGCAGGAAAGTCCATGAGTCTCTTATCTCCAATAAAACACTAGAAACCCAGAAGTGGGGCTGTGGCTCAAGTGGTAGAGCACTCACCTTGAGCTGAAGAGTGCAAGGACAGTGCCCAAGCCCAGAGTTCAAGCCCCATGATGGACAAAAAAAAAAAAAATGATACCCAGGTTCACTGAGCACCAATGGCTCATACCTGTAATCCTAGCTACTTAGGAGACTGAGATCTGAGGATTGTGATTTAAAGCTAGCCTGGGCAAGAAAAGTCTGTAAGACTCTTTTCCCCAATTAATGACACTCATTAAAAAAAAAAAAAAAAAACAAGAGGACAGTGCCCAGGTCCTGAGTTCAAGTCCCTATTATCAGCACACACAAAACCATAATATTATGCTTCTATTAAGTATATGTGAAAAAGCAAGGTATAACTGAGTATGCATAGTTTACTAGTTTTGAGATGGGAAAAAAGCAAGGGGAGACACAAACATATACATACAAAAGTAAAAGTTATGTTTTTGAAAATACAAACAAAGTATCAACATTTGGAATATTAGTATAACTTAGTGAACCAGTATTTTCTAAAGGAACAATTCAGATTTTAGAATTACAGATATGGTTTCAGAATTTTGCATTGTCCCAGTTCTTTAGGGAAGTATCCTTACCCAATATGGGAGTCATACCAAAGAATGGCCATAATTATGTGAAAAGGGTGCAATATTTCTTTTTCTAATTATGTATTTCCATAATGATGGATTTTCTTCATATACTTCAACTGAAACGATCATTATAAACTACATTCAGAAGTAGATGTGAAAATATGGGTATTTTCTATTATACTATGTTATATATTAAAGAGAATTACAAAAGTATAAAACACTGCTATTCTCAATTACATTTTTTGCTTTACAAAAGATTTTCTTAAAAATTCTATTGTGTTAACCCATAGTATATATATTTTTTATTTTTTATTTATGTTTTTGTCAGTCATGGGGCTTGAACTCTGGGCTTGGGTGCTGTCCCTGCATACTTCAGCTCAAGGCAAGTAATCTAGCATTTGAGCCACAGTACCACTTCCAGTTTTCTAGTGGTTTATTCGAGATAAGAGTCTCACAGACTTTCCTGCCCAGGCTGGCTTTGAACCGTGATCCACAGATCTCTGCCTCCAGAGTAGCTAAGATTACAGGCACGTGCCACCAGCGCCCAGCCATAATTGTTATTTTTAAGTAATTTACTACTAGCTTAAAAGTCTCCCAGCTTTAATTTCTAACACACTAAGCATTATTAGATAGAACCTACATAAACAAAAGCTCTTTAGGATATTTAGTCATTTTTAAAGCTAGGTCCTCTGACACCAAAAATATTCAGCAGAACTGTTGCAATATAAGATAGGGACAAAATGACACCAGGAATGAAGTACTGTAAGAATTTGTAGGCCTCCAGAATTCTGGCTATTATTCTAAGGGCAGTGAAAACCCACTTTAATATTTTAAGCAAAGAGCTCACATGTTCCAATTTAATTTTGAAACATCACTATCATCAGGTATATAGAAAAGAACATTTAGGGATGAAAGTGAAATCAGGAAGACTGTCAGTAGTCCAGGCAAATAAAAGGGGCAGGAAGGAATATTAACAGTGAAATAATATTTAGAATATCATTAGGCAAGTGAATGAGTTGGATAAAGATTAAAGAGGGGAAATGTAAAGACTGTTTATAGGATTCTGGTATGTATCACTTTGATAAGATAGCAGTTTTAAAACAATTGCTAGTTTGAAATACTTTTTCTTTTTTTTTTTTTTTTTTGGGTCCGGTTGTGGGGCCTGAACTCTGGGCCTGGGCGCTGTCCTTCAGTTCTTCAGCTCAAGGCTAGTGCTCTACCACTTGAGCCACAGTGCCACTTCCGGCTTTTTTCTTTTTGTTTATGTGGTGCTGAGGAATCGAACCCAGGGCCTCAGGCATGCAAGGCAAGCACTCTACCACTGAGCCACCTTCCCAGCCCTTGAAATACTTTTTTAAAGAGGTGTCTTTGACATAAGCAAATAGAGACAGAACAGGAGCTCTGGTGAGGTCTAGCATGGAAATGAAACTATGAGATTCTTCTAGATAGGTGACAGATATTTGGTCGGAGAATGATCAAATGCCCCAAGAAGAAAGCAGAGCTACAAACAGTAAAATGTGGACTCAGACTATGTTTGTTTGGCCTTCATTAATTATATATTTTTTAAAAATTAGTTGCCATCAACTGAAAATAGGGAGATTTCACACATTGCCACTTTTGGGTTTTGGGAAAAAACAAAACATACTGAACAACAACTATTAGTTACAATGTTGGTTAGCAGTCACAATCTGCTCACAATTTTTCTAAAAAAGGTTTATTGAAACATAGTTATATCCATTCATTTACATATTGTATATAGCTGCATTCATACTACCATGTCAAACTGAGTGAATGCAGAGAGAGCATGTGGGCCATAAAGTTAATTATTTAATGTCTAGTATTTTACATGAGACCCTGGCCAGCCCTTGAGCTAGAGCTATTAGAGTGTGATCTGCTGTCCTTATTTTGTGAGACCTAGCCTCTCCAAAAGCAAATTGTGCCTAAAAAGCAAGGTAAAAATTAGGATGTGGGCTGGGAAGGTGGCTCAGTGGTAGAGCACTTGCCTTGAGCACAAAAATTCAAAGACAGCACCCACCCCCTGAATTCAAGCCCCTCAACCAACCAAAAAAAAAAAAAAGAAACTGGAATGCTGAAATAATGAAAGACTATACAATGAGAATGAATGAACTATAACAACATTTCACAACCTGGATATATCTCACAGCTAAAGTTTAGTGAAGAAAGCCAAATATAAGAGTATATACAATATAGTTCTATTTAGACAAAGTTTAAGAACAAAAAAAAACTAACCTGTGGTGTTACCAGTTAGGATAAGTTTACCCTTGGGAGGAGAAAGGCAACTGAAAGAAGGTCCAAGGTGATTCTAAGGGGACTGATAAAGTTATTTTTTATATTTGGAACTATTTACATAAACGTGAAAATTCACAGGAAGTTGTGATGCTTCTCTGTATTTTACAATGCAAAAAATACCAAAAAAGGACATCAAGAACAAAAGAGGCAAATGAAGTAAAACATTAGTATGTGTTTAATCTTGGTGATAGATATACATTACTTTTTCTTCCCTTAATTATTTATAGTACTTTAAAATTACCCTCAAAATAAAGACACACACACACACACACACACTTCTGAAGACTCCAATCTATCTGACTTACCTGAATAGCTACATTTGGAAACTTTTTTTTCAAGCTTCAATGGTTCTTTAGAATTGTCCAAATTGTAGTTCTCAGGTTTGGAAATAGGAAGCCCTGCTCATTAAAAACAAAAGGAGAGAAAGGAAGAAAGGAAGAAAGCAAAAAGCATGACATTTATTTTATTATTTTTTAGATTAAAAATATTACAAGTCGATTCATTTTTTCCTATATTAAAAAAAAACATGACTGGAAACATTTAAAGAATGGGAACTGCTAAAATGATTCTCAAGTCCATCATCAAATTCAGTATCACTAAAGGAAGAGAAAGTTTGAACTTAAAATTAGGGAGCCTATCCACCATTTATACACTGTTAAGAACATAAAATTCCTACTGCTTAATGTATTTCTCCATGAATTTTTTAATGAAATTCATTACTGACTCATCTCAGATTCAGGCCAACTTCAAGGTTAAAAGAAGGTGGGATGATCAGCTGCTTAAAATTAGGGAGCCTATCCACCATTTATACACTGTTAAGAACATAAAATTCCTACTGCTTAATGTATTTCTCCATGAATTTTTTAATGAAATTCATTACTGGCTCATCTCAGATTCAGGCCAACTTCAAGGTTAAAAGAAGGTGGGATGATCAGCTGCACTGAACATTGATGAAAATGAACTAAGCAACTCAAGTACAGCAATGGGAAGGAGGGAATGAGAGGGAAAGAGGGAACAGCTTACACTAAACAAAAGGAAAGAAATGTACATATCACCCAATGTGGACGAAGTAGTTGAGCTGTCAAAGCTCACAGGATTCACAACCTTCATAGACCATGATAGTGGCAATTTGCCTCGTGAAGGTTAAAATGTGTTTGTGACTTTAAGTATCACAATCTCACAATACTGTGAAGTTAATCTCAATAAAAAAATTAGAAAAAAAAGTGGGATGATGATGTTGTTTTCTGTGCAAAAGTATAGATGATCAAAAGAAAGACAAATGGTTTGTAAATTATTTTATTATTTAAAAAATGTTTTAGCAAGGACTTTAGTATAGTAGGGTTAAATGAAAAGGGAAATGGAGAAGAGAAACATTTTCTGCTCCCTATGCAGAAAATGGGAGTTAAAGACACAAGTTAAAGTTAAGTGTTACAGTACCACGTGAGTATGTACAAGGTACTGAGTTCAAACCTCATAACTAGAAAAAAAATCTGGAATGAGGATGACCAACTATAAATGGAGCCTAAAATAGCTCCAGCAAGAACCTGAGCTTGCTGAAGAGTTAAGCTGGGTTTATAAAAACAAAACAATTTTGTTTGCCAAAAAGGAAGAACATGTCTCTTGAATTGATTAATTTAAATTTCAGGAAAAAGATGGGGAAAAAATGGGACCTCAGTGACACCATAAAATTATAACTGCTGTGATTTATTTTGTCCAATATTTTGCCGTACCTCCTGTTCCTATGACTAGAAGTCACTTTCTTCAGGGATTGGGTACATGAGGAGCTACCTTCCACCCTCATACAAATATGAGCACATGATTGTGCACATATCCCCAGGGTGGTATGCACAAGATCCAGAACAGACTAGTCTTCTGACTCTGATGTTTCTCCAATGGCCATGTGACCTTATTTATTCAATTCCCAGGATGGAAGCATTTTTTCCCCTTTTTTAGCTCTCTAACTAGAAGAATAATTCAACTATAGGGCTGCTGATGGCCATCTCTGCTACACATAGAGAACCTCAGCATCGAGCTAATATAGGGAAAAGCCAAACCAACCAACTAAAAATAAACATACAGGTGAAATTCCTGATGCTATCTTGGTTTTCTGAGTCAAGCTATTTTTCCCCATTGAACTACTGTGAATTAGGTTGTCACTTACACCATGATACGTAATAAGCAAGACAATAGGAGGGGGAAAAAGATTTTTCTCAGCTGTGGGTGTAGTTCAGCAGTAGAGTGCATTTGTGGCATGTTCAGTCCCTAGCATTAAACAAAATAGGCCCAAACCCAAAAGAATTTTTCTCAATGAGCAAATGATATCCCTGAGTCACAACAAGAATAAAATGCATCCTTACAAAGAGAGACCAGGTTCCTGTAGTTCTCCAGCATCACATCCCTTTGTGTAGGATCCAACTTCCCCCATTCCTCTGGTGTAAAGTCCATGGCTACATCCTTGAATGTTACTCTCTCCTAAAATACAAAGCACACCTTTATTCACTATCTTTTCCTTGATAGCCTTCCAATAGAAAATTCCCCATTTCTGCTGGCACTCGTACAAAGGAAAGCTGTGATAATACACTCAACAAGGGCAGAGGGAAGGATTTGACTAATATTTAGATGGTAAATATTCTACGTAAAGTCATGGAGTATCAATGGTGTGTCAGGCATACTGTGTTAGACTCAACATAGGAACCAAGTGAAATATAACTGTAATTGTTGCACTGAAACCAGTCTTTGACTGTATTGTTCTGGGGAATAAAGCATTAAAATATGAACCATGGGAACGTGGCTCCATGGTACAGCGCTTGCCTAGCATGCATGAAGCCCACACGAAAAAGCACTGAAGTGGGGCTGTGGATTAAGTGGTAGAGCACTAGCTTTGAGCCAAAAAAGCTCAAGGGGCTGAAAAGGTGGCTCAGTAGTAGAGTGCTTGCCTTGCATGCATGAGGCCCTGGGTTTGATTCTTCAGCACCAATTAAGCAGAAAAAAAAAGCTCAGAGACAGTGCCCAGGCCCTGACAGGCCCCATGACAGGCAAAAAAAAAAAAAAAAGAGACTCAGCAATAAGTCAACAATGTAGTTTGGGAAAGCAAACAAAATAAGAAGCTTGCAGGAACAATCAGCATTCAAAAGATAAAACTGCAATATAGAACTTGTGAATAGATGTCATGTAAAGTAAAGAATGGCAGTAGCCAGAAGCCGGTGGCTCACGCCTGTAATCCTAACTACTCAAGAGGCTGAGATCTGAGGATCACCGTTCAAAGCCAGCCCATGAAACTCTTATCTCCAATTAACCATCAGAAAACTGGAAGTGTCTCTGTAGTTTAAGTAGTAGAGCACTAGCCTTGAGTTGAAGAGCTGAGGGACAGTGTCCAGGCCCAGAGTTCAAACCCCACGACCAACAACAACAACAAAAAAAAGCAGTGACCTACCTCCAAACTCAGTTAAATATGGAATTAATTCAAGATTTAAGGTATTGAATTAGACAATTTCAGTTCCATAAACTGCTTAGGGTCACACATTAACTAACAAATGTTGGTGTGTAGGGCTGGGAAGGTGGCTCAGTGGTAGAGTGCTTGCCTTGCATGCATGAGGCCCTGAGTTCGATTCCTCAGCACCACATAAGCAGAAAAAGCCAGAAGTAGTGCTGTGGCTCAAGTGGTAGAGCACTAGTCTTGAGCTGAAGAGCTGAGAAACAGCACCCAGACCCCGAGTTCAGGTCCCACGACCAATACACACACACACACACACACACACACACACACACACACACACACACACACACACACACACACACACACACAGAGAAAAATGTTGGTGTGTAAAAAGTAAGAGACAAACCTCCCTACAAAAACTATAAGGAGATGGATACACATTAATATTGAACATGCCCCTTTACACAATGTCATGGGGAATGTAATAATATTCTAAAATTGTTGAAATACACACCAAATGCTGTAACTGGCTAGGAAACATCTATTTACATACTCATGAGGCATTTGCAACAGTAACAAAGTAAATTGAAAAACATGCATACTTGAAAAATAAAATTTTAATTTTAATTTAATTTTAATTTTAAATTTAATTTTAAGTTAATTTTAAAATCAGAATATAAAAATAATAATGAAATAAAATGAAATGAAAAACCCAATGCCAAATGGCTAAAAATTTCAGGAAGTTAAAAGATTTACATTTTATTTTATTTTATTTTTTGTCAGTTGTGGGGCTTGAACTCTGGGCCTGGGCGCTATCCCTCAGCTCAAGGCAAGGGCTCTACCTCTTGAGCCACAGCACCACTTCCGGTTTTCTGAGTAGTTTATTGGAGGTAAGGGTCTCACAGACTTTCCTGCTCGGGCTGGCTTTGAACCTTGATCTTCAGATCTCAGCCTCCTGAATAGCTAGGATTACAGGCGTGAGCACCCCCGGCGCTGGCTTGCATTTTATTTTTAAAAAATCATGTAAGTAAATGAGTGGAACACTCAAATCAAGAACAACAACTAAGGAAGCCAGAAGTATAAGATATAAGCAAAAATTCCAAAAACAAAGATAAAACAGCTGGAAAATCTGAATAGGATCAGCAGGTTGCAGTATTATACCAATGTTACTATCCTGATTTTGAAGTAACAGAATCATAATGCAAAATAAAATGTTAACTTTTAGAGAATCTGATGAAGACAGTATACAAAATACCTATGTACCATTTGCAACTTTTCCTAGGACTAAAATTCTTTTGTCAATACTAGATTTTGAACCCAGTGCCCTGTACTTGCTGGGTTAGTATTTTGCCTCTTGAGTCACATGTCCAATCCTTTTCACTTTATTTATTTATTTATTTATGCCAATCCTGGGGCTTGAACTCAGGGCACTGTCCATGAGCTTCTTTATTTGCTCAAGGCTAGCACTCTACCACTTAAGCCACAGCACCACTTTGGGCTTTTTCTATTTATGTGGTATTGAGGAATCAAACCCAGGGCTTCATGCATGCTAGGCAAGCACTCTACCACATCCCCAGTCCAAGGTCTCATACTTTTTCTTATTTATATGTACTGAAGAATTGAACTCAAGACTTCATGCATGCTAGACAAACACTATACCACTAAGCTACATTCCCAGCCTGTCTCAGACTTTTGTCTGGTCATCTTGGAACTACATTCTTTTTACCTATACCTCCAAAGTAGCTGTGATTACAGATATGCATCACCATGCCCAGTTTGCTCTTAAGCCTTATCTAGCCAGAGTAGACATGTTCAGCTATGTTGGTAAATAATTTTTTTTCTGCATAAGCCAGTTTAAGATGTGTTTTATCTGAAGTAACTTAAAGTTTCTTGATTAGTTAAGTCTTCGAGACTCCTGTAAAGCAATTGAGAAGCTAATAGATAGCCAGGTATAAAAAGGGCCCCATGAAGTTAATATTTACAAATGCTATCAATGTGTACAATCTACTAATATTTATACCGAGATTATAGTAGTAAAGAGAAAGGTTAATTGAGGAATCTTTGAGTTGTGGAATGCCACACTCACCATGGAGAGCTCCTTTCTAATTCTTTTTTTTTTTTTTCTGGTTGGTAGTGGTGCTTGAACTCAGAAACTGAATACGGTCCCTGAGCTTTTTTGCTCAAGGCTAGTACTCTACTACTTTGACCCATAGCTCCACTTTCTTTTAAAAGAAAATCAAACTTTTTACATAAACATTTCCATACATACAAAAGTTGCAACACAAAAATAGGTTAAAAAATAGTTACCAGTAATATAACCTCCATCTAAATTCATTTTTATTTTTTTTGGTCAGTCATGGGGCTTGAATTCAGGGCTTGAGCACTGTCCCTGAGCTTTTTGCTCAAGGCTAGTGCTCTGCCAATTTGAGCCACAGCTCAAATAAACTTTTTCTGGTGGTTAATTGGAAGTAAAGGTCTTATGGGTTGGCTTTGAATCACATCCTCAGATCTTAGCCTCCCAAGTAGTTAGATTTACAGGTGTGCACCACCAGCACCCAGAAAAATTCAATAATTCTCACTGGCCATATTTGTGTTATTAGGGTGAGGAACACAAAACAAAAGCAAGTATACATACACTTCAGCATTTGTCTCCTGGGAGGGCTGGATCTTCTTTTGTGGT
Organism: Dipodomys spectabilis; assembly: GCF_019054845.1. NCBI lineage: Eukaryota > Metazoa > Chordata > Mammalia > Rodentia > Heteromyidae > Dipodomys > Dipodomys spectabilis. Next base: position 11,407,784 of record NW_024870681.1, read on the forward strand.
ACTGGGGTTAAAACTTAGGGCCTTGAGATTGTTAGTCAGGTGCCCTATCATTTGGACCATTCTGTCAGACGAAGGCCTGGATCTTAACTGAAAAATTTAAGGCTTCATAAGCTTTCCTTTCCAAACATTCATTTGAACTATGTATTTATTATTATTCTGACCATATCAGCATTTAAGATGCTTTTTCTAGTTAACTTTGTCCTGTTTCTACTGGAGAAAGGTACATTTTTAAAAACATGCACCTTATTATCTTTAAAATAGTTTTTTTTTTTTCCCAAACTGGGTGACAGTGGTTCACTCCTGTAATCCTACTCAGGAGGCTGAGATCTGGGGATCAAGGTTCAAAGTAGCTTGAAAGTCTATGAGACTCTTATTTCCAATTAACCACCAAAACCCCAGAAGTGGAACTGTAGCTCAAATGGTACAGTGCTATCCTTGTGCACAGGAACTCAGGGATAATGCCTAGACCCAGAGTTCAAGCCCCAGGACTGGCACCACCGCCCTCCCCTCAAAAAACAGTTTTTCTCAAATTACCAAGCACAAAAATTAGCTTAGTTGCCTGTAGAAAGATAATAAATACTAGCTGGAGAAGAGAGATACAAAGGGGTAAGCAGAAAGTATTTCCTAATGTGTCTTCCATCAGTCTCTCAAAATTAGAACTTAGGTCTCCCAATGGGCTTTGTGGACAAAGAAACACCTTTAAAAAGAAAGGAGTGCACCTGTACTCTGAGAAAAACGGTGTGTCTCAGTAGAGACACACTTACCTGGGATCTGGCTGTGAGATGCAGAGCTGTTACTTCTCCCTCTTCTGGACTCTTCTCTTGGGAAAGGGGAGAATCTTGGGAAGACAAAGCTAAGGGCAAGAAAGTAGTAATGATGAGACCAAGCCTTATGTTCCCATTCAGACCTTACAAGGCTAAAACTCCCTTCACCATGCTACATGTGCTCATTAGCAACGTTGAGATTGAAGTACTCTGACTTCTATGTCTGTTTTTATTTTATTAACGAACCACAGGGTAACTGTGTTGATAAAGACAATGCATGTGGAAGAAATATTTTTGCAAACACAAAGCTAAATTCTCAGACCCCACTGATAGAGACTAGGATGGGATAATAAATTAGAAGAAAAAAAAGTGACAAAAGTAGTCACAACTATGCTCCCAACTTAGAAATTTAACACCTGCTTATATTTGGGGGGCGGCTTTGAAAGGTCCACTGTGCATCCACTCCGGGGTGGAAAGGAGGTTCAGCTCCACCAAATCTTCCACAAACAGCCCGTCCATACCCAAGACAATGGATGCAGACAGTCCTCTCTGCCAAGCAGCCACTTGGGCAATGCCCTTCCCCTCTACCGCCCTCCCAGAAGGAATTCTGCCCTTCCATGACCCAAGTTCAACCCCGGAAAAATTTCTACCTCTTGTCTTCGAGACTTCGACCAAATCTGTCTTCATGATTACCACCTCCTCCATGTCCTGCGGATTCTGCTCTTCAGTTTCCACCTCAATGGATGCAAGTCCCTGGAGCCTCGGAGTGCTCCCTCCAGCCTCCCCTCTAGCGTCTCTGCGGGAAGATCTCGGTCAGGTCAGCTTGGTTTTCCTGCTCATTGTGGAGCCTGCCTCTATCCTACGGAGCGCAAGCCTGGAAACCTGGATGCAGCATCCATGAGGCTGGGTCCTCAGACACCGGTGTCTGCCGCTTGGGGCGGTCCGGGGATAGGGGGTGGAGGACGGATGGAGCACCGAGGGTTGGCACTAAGGCTGCCGTAGATGCACAAAAAATCACGAACAAACTCCGTGGCGTTCCGCACACCCACCCAGGACCTTCGACTGCCCGGCACTCCCAGCTCCATTCCGCCCCCTACCCTGCCACCCACTGGCACCCCCTTTGCAACCCAATCCCAAAGGGCAGGGATTAGGGATCGTGCATGTGGGGATGGAGTTCAAGGTCTGTGCCCTCCAGCCTCGACTCCGCTGGGAACGATCTCTGATCACTGTGGAGGTCGAGCCCAGAAGTGCAGTATGGTAGCATCCAACTTACCTTCTATCCCTGGCCTGACAAAGGCTACGAACTTCTAGGGCCAGCTCGTAGTCGCGCATGCGTGAGAACCCGCGGGGCAAGGCGTCCCACTAGGAACTACGATTCCCAGAAGGCACTGCGCGTTTATCTCCTTTTTCCCTCCCCGGCCCCCCCCCGCCGCCCGTTTTTCAACAGGTGGGAGGGAACAAGCGTGTCTAGGCTGTAAGGACTACTTCCCTCTCGCGAGAGTTTACCACAACATTTTATCTAGGGAGGACTAAAGCACGTGGGAACTGTGAGTAGTCAGTGGCCTTTACTACACTTCGCACATTTGCCTAAAGCACAGAGCTTGTATGTGCTGAGCCTTCAGCCCAGATTATTGTAAGATGGGGGGGGGGGGGGGGGGGGCTGTTAGGATATATGGCTTTTATCCTTCCCAAACTTATCTTTTGCTTTTAAACCCTCCAAAAGTGAAAGAATCAGAATTAAAATTGGATTCCTAATCTCAAAAACTGCACCTGGCATTTTGTGGTCTCTAACTGAAGCCTGGTAGACTAGGGAAAAACAAGGTATGGTCAGCTAACAGCAAATACATTTGATATTCCTTCATATACTTCCCTTAAGATTAAAGGAACAAAGTCACTTAGGGGAAAATGAAACAGGATAACTCAAGGAAACTGAGGCCTGGTGACGGCAACTCAGAAAAATGGTATTTAGGAACTTAGAAATGCTATCTTTTGCTTTAGGGAGAGACAACAGGATGCGTTTCTTCCTGAAGGATGCATTTCTCATCAAAGGATTAACAACTGATAGGATGCCCAAAATGCAGATAGTAGGACACCTCCTTGTCTCAAGGGTAAGCATCTGTTTTATGACAAGATGCGTTCTTACCTGGAAACTCAGAATAACACCTGGTGGGGTTAGAGCAAAGATAAAGCACCTAGCTTTGCATAAATTGAAGCCAGACCCTCTGCCTTTATAAATACCCCCAACAGGCCCAAGGAGCTGGGTGTCTCCGTGTGTGTGTGTGTGTGTGTGTGTGTGTGTGTGTGTGTGTATGTCTCCCTTATAAGATCACCCACACTCTGCTAGATTGTGCTCCTACCCTTCTGTGTGTCTCCTTTTTGGGTGTTTGTCTGCTTGCCTGCTTGTTTACTAATAAAGCTCTGCCAAGTTTTCTTACCATTGTGACTTGTCCAGAAATTCTTATTCTACGATCAAAGTCAAGGACCCTAAGTGAAGAGTTCCTATATTTAAAGAGAAGCCGCCTGTAATCCTAGCTACTCAGGAGGCTGAGATCTGAGGATCAGAGTTCAAAGCCAGCCCGGGCAAGAAAGTCTGTGAGACTCTTATCTCCAATAAACTACTCGAAAACTGGAAGTGGTGCTGTGGATCAAGTGGTAGAGCACTCACCTTGAGCTGAAGAGCTCAGGGACAGCACCCAGGCCCAGAGTGCAAGCCCTACCACTGACAAAAAAAAAAAAAGGGAAGCTTCACTAAAGCTCACTCTGTCTGGTGACATAAATAGGTGAATATATCTGATTTGCCAATAGTATCACTGACTGCAGAAAGCATGCATTTAAAGTTGTAAAGTATAAAATTTTGAATGTAGAATTTTGTATTTTATTAATTTCATATAAATGAGGCAAAATAAAGATTGAATATGTGAAAAACATTGGAAGTATTTTTGCGGAAAAACTCTATACCTCAACATATAAAAGAAAGCTAAGATTATTTATTACTTTATTATTATTATATTATTATTTTGTCAGTTGTGGTACCTGGGCAATGTCCCTGAGCAACTTTTTGCCTAAGCACTCTACCACAGTGCCATTTATGGCTTTTTCTACTTCTGTGGTACTGCGGAATCGAACCCAGGGCTTCATGCATGCTAGGCAAGCATTCTACCACTAAGCCACATTCCCAGTCCTTATTATCTTATTAATAAAAAGAAAATGCTTGACATTTTACTGGTTAATGGGAGTCCCACAGTGTTTTCTGTGTGGGCTTCCTTCAAACCTTGATCATACAGCTCTTAGCCTTGAGGAACCAAAAGCACTTGGTTCCTTTGGCTATTCTTTAAAATTAAATATGGCGATAAATCATTTTAATTTTCATTCATTTCAGAAGATCTGGATTTCCTTTCCATTCTTTTTTCTTTGTTCTTGTCCTGAGACTTGAACTCAGGTTCTGGGTGCTGTCCTTGAGCCTTTTTGCTCAAGGCTAGTGCTCTACACTTGAGTCACAGTTCACTTCTGACTTTTGCTGGTTAATTGGATAAAAGAGTCTTACAGACTTTCCTGCCCTGACTGGGATTCTGAGAGCTCAGCTTCCTGAGTACCTATGATTACAGGTGTGAGCCACCGATGCCTAGCTTCTCTCCATTCTTGAAGACTAGTTTCACTGAATATACAATTCATGGTTGGCAAGTTTTTTTTGGGTTTGTTTTGTTTTTGTTGGTCATGGGGCACTGTTCTTCGGCTGTTCGGCTCAAGACTAGCACTCTACCACTTGAGCTACAGCACCCCTTCCAGTTTTCTGGTGGTTAACTGGAGATAAGAGTCCCACAGACTTTCCTGCCCAGGCTGGCTTTGAACCACAATCCTCAGATCTCAGGCTCCTGAGGAGCTAGGATAACAGGTGTGAGCCATTGGTGCCTGGCATGATTTTTTTTAATGCCAGCTCTGGGGCTTGAACTCAGGGTCTGGGTGCTCTATTTGAGCTTTTCTGTTCAAGGCTAGTACTCTACCACTTGTGGCATAGCTTTACTTTTGGTGTGTGTGTGTGTGTGTGTGTGTGTGTGTGTGTGTGTGTGTTTAATTGGAGATGAAGCTCATGGAGTTTTCTGTCTGGGATGGCTTCAAACTGTGATTTCCAGATCTAGCCTCCTGACTAGCTAGGACTATAGGCTCACTGGCACCTAGCTAATGATTTGTTCCTTAGTTTTAGCAATTATATTTTCTGGTTTTAAATTTTCTATTTCTGTTTTTTTGGTGGTACTAGGAGTTGAACTCAGGTCCTCTACTCCTCATGTCACTCACCAGCCCTTTTTGTTTTATATTTTTTATTTTTTGGTCCAGTCGTGGACCTGAACTCTGGGCCTGGGCGCTGTCCCTCAGCTCTTCAGCTCAAGGCTAGCATTCTACCACTTGAGCCACAGCGCCACTTCTGGCTTTTTTTTTTTTTTTTTTTTTGGTCCAGTCATGGGCCCTGAACTCTGAGCCTGGGCACTGTCCCTCAGCTCTTCAGCTCAAGGCTAGTGCCCTACCACTTGAGCCACAGCGCCACTTCCGGGTTTTTTCTTTTTGCGTATGTGGTGCTGAGGAATCGAACCCAGGGCCTCAGGCATGCAAGGCAAGCGCTCTACCACTGAGCCACCTTCCCAGCCCCGACTTCTGGCTTTTTTTTTTTTTTTCCTGCTTATGTGGTGCTGAGGAATTGAACCCAGGGCCTCATGCATGCAGGGCAAGCGGCTCTACCACTGAGCCACCTTCCCAGCCCTCACCAGCCCTTTTTGTAGTATGTATGTAGTTCCAATATTCAGGCGTGAACTTAGGATATAACAATGGCATTTTTCTGGGAAGATATGTACCTTTTGAAACTAAGGTGATGTAGGAAGGGTTACAAGTTTGCATGAGTCCGAACCCAGTACTTTAGTAATAACGACCCGAAGTACACCAAAGGAAGTTTTGTTTTGGGTCAAAGATAGGGAGATGTGGAAACCACTGCAGAACTGCCCAGCCAAGATGTGCCACGGCGGCCAGAATGTGAGAGTCAGGTGTATCTGCCAGTGTTTCTGGGAAGAAGTGTGGAATTGTCATTTTGGGCTCTCCAAAGGGATTGTACAACTAAACAGGGAAAAACAAAAAAACGCCACTGAACCCCATCTTGCTCCCAAATATCCCTTCCTTTCCCTTTAAGACTCTTCACAAGTCTTCACGATTCAACACTACCAATGGCTCCGTCCATCTTCTTAGGAACAGCCGACGTTAACCTGTCCTTCCAACGCTAGCCGAAGAACTAGGTGCAAGTCTCTGAGGTCGTCGATTCAGGGTCTCAGTCTGACGGCCGCTCAATCCGAAGGAGCCACTTGGCTGAGCGGGACTACATTTCCCAGGAGCCTCGGCGCCTGCCTCCGTATCCGGTCTTCCTCCGGAAGAGCTCTGTACGCCCGGAGTGTGCGTGCGGGCGGGGTGGGGGCGTGCCTCCGAGCGAAGCAAACGCCCGGGAGGGGGCGTGTGCCCAGCGAGGCTTTGCCAGAGTTGGGGGTGTGGCGGGTCCCTAGGTCCGCTGGTGGGATCGTAATCCCGTCTGGGGGACGCAGGTTCGTGTTCTGCGTTCCGCCCAGAACCTCGGCCCGCCCCTTTTGATTCAGGAGTGGTGACTGATCGGGAGTCGGGGTGCGTGGGGAGGGGATGAGAGGGGGTGAGAAAAGAGAATGTTCAACAGCTGCCATACCTCGGGGTCCCTGTGTTTGGTAGCGGGCGGCTGCGGGGCTCGCGGCTACCGTTAACCGTCGGTGGGGGGGGGGGGGAGGAGGGGAGGGGAGGGCGGAGGGTGCCGAGGTGATAATCACAGCTCCAGCCCTCAGTGTGACTACTTGCCTGTTACAAGTAAACGGAATTTTCGTGTGAACCAGTCGACGCAGTGCCGACCAGTAGTAGCTATTATTAAAGGTAGATAACTTCCCCCAACCAGTAATAGCTGCTATTAAGAGTGGCTAACTTCCCCCACTGAATTGAAATTCAGGAAGAAAAAGCACCCTCCGTGTTCTCAGTCACCCAAACATGGGCACGTAATGGAAATTTCCAACCTTGTGCTAATGTCCCCCACTTCCTCCCCGTGTATCTTCAGCAGTGTAACTGCCTTACCTCCCTGGCTAGTATAATGACCTGTGAAGAGCGAGATAGTCCTTCAAGGCACGGTTAGAATAACGAGTTTTATGAACAGTAAAAAGGGCAAGAGCATCCTCGACCTCCAAAGCTCCAAGGCTCCAGAGGGCAAGACTTTTCTTTCCCCTTCTGTTCTCTATTAATTAGTTTTCTTCCAGTAGCTTGTTGTTTCCCTTTTAAATTAGTTTCCTTCCAGTAGGCAACCTCTCTCCCCTAGTCTCTCCACTTGCCAACTTGTTCTTTTTTTTTATTGTGAAAATACTGTACAGAGGGATTACAATTACATGGGCAAGATAATGAGTACATTTATTATCAAGCATTGTAGCCTCCTCCTTTGTTTCCCCTTCTCATCCCTTCCCATCCGCCCCCCCCACCAATCCTCCTCCCCCCCCACCAAAGTTGTAAAGTTCGTTTTTGACATAACGACTTGTACATCTCATTGTTGGAATGGGTCCACCTGTATCCCTATTTAAACGATTTGTTTTTCCCCTTCCCCTCCACAAATTATACCGACATCAAATACAGTGAAAGCAGGGGTTATACTGTGGAGGAGGGACATACAAAGCAACAAAGAAATAATCTTATAAATGTGTTAGAAACAATTGCATGAAAGAAAAAAATAATTTGAAAACATATCTTAGGGTTCATTTCCCTAACATCAATTTATCTGACTTTTTCTGTTTGACTCAGACATAAACTAGTTATTGCAAATAAGGGAAACCATGGGACCTATGTTTCTTTGGGCCTGGCTTACTTCACTTAATATAATTTTTTCCAAGTCTTTCCATTTCCTAAAAAATGGGGCAATGTCATTCTTTCTGATGGAGGCATAGAATTCCATTGTATATATATATATATAATTTTCTTGATCCATTCATCTACTGAGGGGCATCTGGGTTGGTGCCAATTTGTTCTTTATCTCTCCTTTCCCTCTCCACCTGTTCTCTCTTCAACTTCCAAGCTTGCTCCACTAACTTCCCACATCTTCCTCTGCTGCTCTTTCCTTTCTCCAAGTTTGCTCAAGTAAATTTGCTCTGAACCTGCGGCATATATATAGGCTGCACCCTTCCTCCACTCCAACGGTCTTCCCCCCAACACACACCAGTAACAGTTCTCAACTGCCAATCATGCCCCTTCCCTAGCTGCCCACTGCCTCTTGATATGTGGAGCTTGACTCCACCCTCCAGCAGCATGCCCTTTGGGGCAGTTATGTCAGCCTCCCGATGCTGTGCGCCCTCCAGTCAGACTATCAGGGCCCACAGGTTATTACAGTGTATATATATATATATATATATACCGTGTACATATAAGTATATATACTGTATATGTAGTATGTATATATATACACAGTATACTATATATATACACACACAGTATATATATATACTGTATATATATTATATATACAGTATATATATATATATCATATTTGGAGCGCGCTAGGGTGAAGGTATTGAGGCTTGCTGTTTTGTTAAGGGCTCCCAGGAGACTGAGTGGCTCCTGAATAAACTTTAATCCATGGCTCAAAAGATCATATTTCATACTCCCTATTTGCTTTGTGACTAGGGTCACAGAGAATGAAAAGGGAATTATAATGAAAAAGAAAAATTCCAGAATCTTACCAGTTTCTTCTGCTGCTCTAACAGTATCTCAGACTAATTTATAATGAACGGACATTTATTTGGGTCATGGTTCTGGAGCCTGGGAAACCCAAGGATTATCTGCACTTTGTGAGGACCTTTTGTTGCATCATCCCATAGCAGAAAGGAGGACAAGTTATTATAGGAGGTAAAGAGGAAATGGTGACTTAGCTTTTTACCAAGAACTCATGACCTGAGAGCAGGACAATCCATGGAGGCACTGTTAAAAGTGACAAAGGAGTTTTATTTATACTATTTACATCAGAAAAGGGGTCCTGGGGGGCTGGGAAGGTGGCTCAGTGGTAGAGCGCTTGCCTTGCATGCCTGATTCCTCAGCACCCCATAAGCAAAAATTAAAAAGCCGGAAGTGGTGCTGTGGCTCAAGTGCTAGCCTTGAGCTGAAGAGCTGGGGGACAGCACCCAGGCCCAGAGTTCAGGCCCCACCACCGGACCCCCCCCCCCCCAAAAAAAGGGTCCTGTAACTACCTTGTTCTGGGTTAGCTGCCCAGAACCAAAAGCAGCCTCGACCTCCAAACCTCCAAGCCTCCAAAGGGCAGTTGGTCTGCAAACCTCCAAACCTCAGACTTCCAGAGTCCAAACCTCCATAAGGGGAAGGTTTTTCCTTTTCCTTCCTTCCTCCTCTGCAGGCCTCTCCACCGCACTGCTCTGCTCCAGTTGGCACCTTCGTCTCTTCCCCCCTCCCCCAACACAGCCTATAAATAGGCGCCGCCCCTCCCCCACTCCAACGGTTTCAACTGCCACTCATGCCCCTCCCCCAAGCCGACGACTGTCCAATCACTTCTTGACACCCGCCCTATCGGGCAGTGACATCAGCCTCCTTGCTCTGTCCCCTTCAGCAGGCCCTGCAGTGGGGTGATGATCATCAGCGTGGGGTGAGCTTTGGCCCTGCTGGTTATTATACTCGTGTGATAACTGATTTCTGTAATAACCTAATCACCTCTTGAAGGTGATTACCTCAGTACAGACATGATGCCAATTAAATTTCAGCATGAGTATTGGAAGGGAACATTCAAACCATGGCACACGTCCACAGGCTTACTTTGGTCCTGGAGTCCTTAGCATGTGGTAACTGAAGGCCTCTAACCTTAACTGCTGGAAATGGACACTACCTTCTTGTGCCTCTACAGCTGCTTTTTCTTACTTTATAATACTAGGTAATATATTCATTTTGAAAAAGGAGTTGGTGTAGCTAGTCTTAAGAAAAAAATAAGTTGACAGTATGTTATTTCAACATGTGTATGGCATGTAATGATCATATCAGGGTAATTGACATATTTATCCTGTAATAACCCGTGGGGCCCCGATAATCAGCAGGGCCCAAGAGTCTGCGGGGCCCCGTGGCCTGGCCTGCTGGAGGGGGCGGGGCATCATGAGGCGAGCCTTGCCACTCCACAGACCGGGCCACAGGACAGAGCCGGGCTTTGAGAGGCTGACGTCACAGCCCCCACAGGGCGCAGCTGGAGGGGTGCCGAAAGGGGGCGGGGCATGTTACTGGAGGGGGCGGGGCGTTGAGCCCCACATGGTGAGCTGTCAGGAAGTGATTGGACAGGGGGCAGCTTGGGGGAGGAGCATGAATGGTGGCTTGAAACCGTTAGTGGAGGAGAGACGCCCCCTATGTGGGTATATATAGGCTGCTTGCTCCGAGGGAGGGGGGAAGGGGAAAAGGAAGAGAAGTAGGGGCAAAACCATGAGGCTGGAAGAATGGTTAGGGGGAGTCCGGGTCCTGAGGAGGGAAGCGGTTAGGGGGAGGTTAGGGCAAAACAGTCCCGAGGGAGGAGAGAGAAGTCCGGAGGACACATGGACTCCTGAGGAGAGGCCGGGAGACTCCTGAGGAGAGAGGAGTCCGCAAGAGACCAGGAGTCCTGAGGAGAGGAAGAGAAAGACGGAGAGTCCTGAGGAGAACAGTGCGGAGGAAGGGGAGGAGGAGGAGTGGAGGGGCGACGGCCGGAGGGGAAAGCCTGACGGAGCAGGGCGGGCCTGTGGAGAGGCCTGCAGGGAAGGAGGAAGGCAGGAAAGGGAAGAGCCTTCCCCTTTGGAGGCTCGGACCTTTGGAGCTTTGGAGGTCTGAGCTTGGAGGTTTGCAGACCAGCTAATGAGGGTCGGGGCTGCCTGTTGGAGGCTTGGAGGTTTGGGGGTTGAGGCTGCTCTTGGTTCTGGGTATCTAGCCCAGGACAAGGTAGTCTCAGGACCCCCTTTTTGGTGCAAATAGAGTAAATACACTTCTTTTGTCCACCTTTCACTGACACAGAGTGTCTCGTTGGGTTGTCTCGCTCTCCGGAGGTCATAAATTAGACTAGGGCTTCTCTCCAGCCATAACTTTAGGGATGTTTTGGTTTTTTGTTTTCAATCAGAAATAGCTCATTTTCAGATCCCAAATCCAGTTAATGGTCATTCTGTTCCAGCCTTTGAGATTATCTTTGAAGTTTCATGGCTTATTTTTCTGTCATTATGACCTCTACAGAGCGAGACAACCCATCGAGGCATGGTTAACGACAACGAACAAATTTATTTACATTACACCTCTTCATTCCTTCCTCCTCCTCTGCAGGCGTCTCCACTCTCCACAGACCTGCACTGCTCGGCTCTGGGAGGCTCCTCTCCACAGGCCTCTCTAGAGGAAAGGCCCTCCACAGGCCTTCCATGCTCTGCTCTGGTAGGCCTTCCTCTTCTGCTGTCTCTCTCCACTTCTCTGGGCCTCAAACACGCAGCCTATACAGGCTGCGCCCTTCCCTCACTCCATCTGCCATTCATGCTCCTCCCCCAAGCTGCCCACTGTCTAATCACTTCCAATAGGCAGCTTTCCATGTGCCATATGTGGGGCTCCATTCCCTACCCCCTCCAGCAGCACACCCCGCCCCCTTTCGGGTGGCATGCCCTGCTCCTCCGGAGGCACGTCCCGTGTGGTGGTGATGTCAGCCTCTCCATGCCCTGTCCCCTTCGGTGGCCCTGTCTGTGGAGCAGTGAGGCTTGCCTCTTGGTGCCCACCCCCTCCAGCGGACTGGGCTATGGGGCCACGCTGATTATTAGGCCTTGCTGATTATCCGGGCCCCTCTGATTATTACACTATGAAGTCTTTTTGTTTGTTTGTTTTTTTGGTCTGGTCGTGGGGCCTGAACTCTGGGCCTGGGCGCTGTCCCTCAGCTCTTCAGCTCAAGGCTAGCACTCTACCACTTGAGCCACAGTGCCACTTCCAGCTTTTTTTTTTTTTTTCTGCTTATGTGGTGCTGAGGAATCGAACCCAGGGCCTCATGCATGCAAGGCAAGCGCTCTACCACTGAGCCACCTTCCCAGCCCTACACTATGAAGTCTTGATGGCTAAGGCAAATGTCTGCAATTCAATGTGTCTGCGATGTATAAAGATTAACTGGGTTTCTTTATAACTTTTTTATTGTAGCTCTGCTATCTTGGGATTCTTATGACCTGAGAGCAAGATAGTCCACTGAGGCATGGTTAAAGATAACAAAAGAATTTTATTTACACTATTTATACCAGAAAAAGGGCCTGCGACTACCTTGTCCTGGGCTAGCTACCCGGAACCAAGAGCAGCCTCGACCTCCAAGCCTCCAATGGGCAGCCCTAACCGTTATTAGTTGGTCTGCAAACCTCTAACCCCAGACCTCCAAAGCTCCCAAGCTCCAAACCTCCAAAGGAGAGAGTTATTCCTTTTCCTTTCTTCCTTCTTCTCTGCAGGCCTCTCAGCTTTCCACAGGCCTGCCCTCTCTGTACTGGTAGGCACCTCTCCACAGGCCTCAGACCTCTCCAAGGGCCTGCCCTGCTCTGCCCAGGAGTTGTCTCTTCCGGTCTTTCTCCTCCTGCTGTCTCTCTTCACCCCACACGGCTCAGGATACACAGCCTATATATAGACTTTGCCCCTCCCCCACCCCAGTGGGATGATTTCAACTACCATTCATACCCCTCACCCAAGTTGCCCACTGTTCAACCGCTTCTTGACAGCTTAACAGCTCTTGACAGCTGGTCCCATGGGATGGTGACCTCAGACTCTCACTGCCCCACCCCCTCCAGTGGCCTCAGCCTTGATTAACCCCCCTCCCTTCCAGCTGGCTGGCCTGGGGGCGGGATTCAGCCCCGCTGGTTTTTACAGGATCCTGCCCTATCCCTTAAAAGGTATCTTGAGAAAACTATGACTGCTCTTCCCCAGACATCACAGTCTCAGGTAAGATAGAAATTTTCGTTTTCCCTGAAATCTCATGTTAATTCCTGAAGCAAATTTCGGTCTCTTAGTGTAAAGCTTGTCAGCCCATTAACAACCATAGTTTGAAAAAGTAGGATCAAGTGGGTGAAACAGACTGTTAGCAAAATTGTATATAACCGTTCCTTAGTGTAGAAGCCTCAATGACGGTCAGAAGACTTGGCAGCCTCTCTCATCAATTACCAGTGTAGAGAGAGTATGGGAAAGATGAGGTCTTTTTAGTAAAAATTCAAAGATTGTGGAGGGTGACTCACAGAATGTAGTCGGGTAAGAATCAAGCTTCTTTTTGTTCATTGAAGATATGTTGTGTGGATAGTTAAAGATGCATGAGACACTTCTTGCTTTTTCTACCTAGAACCCCTCGGGAAGAAAAGACAATAAGTGTCCATGGTATAGGTTAGCAGATATTCTTAAGAGCCTACTTAACAAGAAAGTACTATATGAAAGTGGCAAGAATATCTGGCTGAGATTTGGAGAGGCCTTATTTATTCAACCAGCTTTTATACGTCCTTTTTAGTAGCTCCTAGGCTTGTGACAGCAGTGAACTTTGCTGTGAGTCCTGAAGGATGAATAGATTCTTGAAAAGCAAGATTTGTAGAAAGTGAATGACATGGGAGAATGTGGTCATAAAATTTAATGCATACAAATTAAGAACTTTGAAGAAAGGGGTAGAGTTGGAAGGGATTGGGAAGAATGATGAAAGGGGTGGTCAAGATTCATTGTATTCATAAACTGCTCTGTTGAATGGCAACTCATTGAATGGCAACTACTTTAAGATTTTTTAAAAAGTAAGTGGTACAAATGACTGTGAATTAAGGAAAGATGATGCCTTCTTTGATACCAGGAAAAGGAAAGTATGTTAAGATAATGAATATATCATTCCACATAAACTCAAGGTAGTCTCTTTTAGGTAGTAATTATCATTCTGTCTTTCCTAGATAGATAAAGTTTTAAAGCTTGGTTTATTTCTTAATTTCTTCCTATATTACCATATATCTTAGTTTAATGAAGATAATACTAATATCAAGTGAACTGCAGCTTTAGTTGTGAAAAAAGCGTCCTTAATCTAATGTGTGTGTGTGTGTGTGTGTGTGTGTGTGTGTGTGTGTGTGTGTGTGTGTGGTTAGAAATAGCTTAAGATGTTGGGGTATCATGTAGGAATAAGGACACCAACTCAAAAGCAACTTGACAAAGCAAAGATTACATCTGCAGAAGGTTGTACCATAAGCCAAAAATCTGGCAAGCAAGCACACAGAGCAGGCAGGCTGCTCCCTTTTTATCCCTTACCCAGCAAGCTCTGCCCCTCTACTCACACTGAGCTCAGGTTCATAATCTACAAAAGCATGTGGTTTAATTAATAGTAAGTAATTAAAAGTCAAGGAGCTTCTAACAGCACCTTTGAAAGTGCTCAGGAAAAGGATTTAAGTAACTGAAATGTAATTAACAGTGGCCAAAATGGGAAATTTTCAGAAAAACAATTCTCTCAAGATTAACAGAAAGGAAGCAAACTACTTTAATAGAAAAGACACTGTTCTCACTCTGTGTATGTTTTTTGTGTTTGTTTTTGTTTGGTTTTTTTTTGGGTCCGGTTGTGGGGCCTGAACTCTGGGCCTGGGCACTGTCCCTCAGCTCTTCAGCTCAAGGCTAGCGCTCTACCACTTGGGCCACAGTGCCACTTCTGGCTTTTTTTCTTTTTGCTTATGTGTTGCTGAGGAATCGAACCTAGGGCCTCAGGCATGCAAGGTAAGTGCTCTACCACTGAGCCACCTTCCCAGCCCTCACTGTGTGTGTGTGTGTGTGTATGTGCATGTGTATGTATGTGTATACATGTGCATGTGTGCTTGAGCATGCAGTTCCTCAGACTTGAAGTTGGCCTGGGCATTGCACCTGAGTTCTTTGCTCAAAGGCTAGAGCTCTACCACTTGAGATATGCTGGCACTTCTGACTTTTTGATGGTAAATTGGAGATAAGAGTTTCACAGATTTTCCTGCTCTGTCTGGCTTCAATCTCAGCCTCTTGAGTAGCTAGGATCATAGATGTGAGCCACTGGTGCCTGACTTACCTCTTTCTTTCTTTCTTTTCATCAAATTAGGTCTAGAAGTAGTGTCCTACACAAATTAGCATTGTTGTTTTTTCTATCCTACTCCCTAGAGTCATAGGCCCAGTGAGCAATTGATATAAAGTACCTTTCAAATTACTCAATAAAATTATGTCAAAAGTATGTATATATTTTAAGATTGTCTGTAAAGTCTCACCTTTGAAACTATGAGCATGGTTGGATCTATTTCATGTTCATTACATAATGTTATTTTAATTATTCCTTTTTTCAGTCTTTTCTTCAGAATTCCATGCAGATGTTTCAGGCCTTTGTATCATTCAAGGATATAGTTGTGAACTTCACTGAGGAAGAATGGAGGTGAGAACTGGACTCTGCTCAGATTCTTGTACAGGAATGTCAAGGTAAAGAACTGCAGGAACCTGGTCTCAAGTAAGTTTGATTCCTTTCACCTCAGATGGCTTTATGGATACTTTTTTTTCCCTTAAGGTTTTTTTGCTCCTATTAGGGTAAAATAACAAATGAAGTCTTGGTTATTTTTTTTTCCCAGAATTCAGATAACATTCTTAAAATTTCTTTTTTTTTTTAAATAGTGTGACCTTTATGTATTTTTTTCTTTATGTATTTTTTTAAGTAATGATGTTTTTATTTTTTGCTTGTACTGGGGTTTGAACCCACGGCCTGTCAGTTGTGGGGCTTGAACTCTGGGCCTGGGCGCTGTCCCTCAGCTCTTCAGCTCAAGGCGAGCACTCTACCACTTGAGCCACAGTGCCACTTCCAATCTTTTTGGCTCATGTGGTACTGAAGAATCGAGCCCAGGGCCTTTTGCATGTAAGGCAAACACTCTTACCACTGAGCCACCTTTCCAGCCCTTAAAATTTCTTATCTAAGGATTCAGTTGCTTTTGACAATCAGTTATCTTGTCTTCTGTAACAGAGTTAGGGCTGAGAATAGTGTGATCCTTTGTCTCTTGAATTTAGGGTTACATTCTACTTCTTTCTCTTAAAGAGAATTTCCAGTTTTTAAAGTTGCTGTTATGTCCCAGTTGGAACAAATTGTAGACCAATGGAGGCAAATATGTGAGGGAGAAGTACCAAGAATCATGTGTTCATGACAGGGCTGATTGAATATTTTCAAATAGAAGTAAGGGGTTCTTCCCCAAATCCTTCGCATGGAGAAAATATTCAAGTTCCTGTAGGCTCAACTTTCCTAAAAGCTAGGTTTATAGATCATATAATATCTGAAGACAGTAAAAGAATTTGAAGTTTTTATTTTCTGCCAGTCCTGGGGCTTGAACTCAGGGCCTGGGTGCTGTCTCTGATCTTCTCTGTGCTCAAGGACAGAACTCTACCACTTGAGCCACTTTTAGCACCACTTCCAACTTTTTCTGAGTTGTTTATTGGAGATAAGAGTCTCCTGGACTTTTCTGCCCTTTGGCTGGCCTCAAACCGCAAATCTTCAGATCTCACCCCCTGAGTTGCAAGGATTACAGGCATGAGCCACTGGTGCCCGCCTCTGAATGTTTTTAAGGATGTAAAGTTAACAGAATTTTACTGAGTAGCTGTGGGAAATGGAGTAAAAAAGAAATTCCTAGGTTTCTAGTTAGTTGTCATTTGTACTAATCAGCTTTGTATTGATACAATGAAATACCTGAGGGGCCTTAACTTAAAAGAGAAAAGATTTATTTTACTCATAGTTTGGAGGTTCAAAGTCCCAAATCCATTGGCTATACTGGGTTGACCTTTGGTGAATGCCATACATTTTATGAATGCTGTACTTACCAAGAGTAAGCCATTGAACTGGATACCTCTGGCTCATACACATTCAAGAAGCTGAGTTTTGAGGATTGTGGTTCCAAGCCAGCCTGAGTAAGAAAGGTTGTGAGACTCTTAAGTCCAATTAACCACCAAAAATCTAGACGTGGAGCTGTAGCTCAAGTGGTAGAGAACCAGCCTTGAGCCAGAATGCTAAAGGACATGCTCCTAGGCCCTGAGTTCAGGCTCCAATATTTAGGCATAAAAAAAGATTAAGCAGTAACATTTTGAATCAGAGTGGGTGTCTCTCACAGTCTCCTTCAAAGGCATGCTTTCAGTGATCTAAGGATCTTCTACTAGACTCTTCCTCTCTATATACACAGCACCTCCTCAGTCACCTCCTCAGTGTCACCAAAGGGACAAAGCCTATTCACATTCCTTAGGGACACTTTGGAGAACACAGAATATCCAAATTTTAGTAGATATGTAGGTGAATGAAGGGGTTTTCCATAAGATAAAGAAAATGGAAGTAGCAGCAAGTTTGGAGTTGTTTAATTTCAATTGTTGGAAGTGTCTACCGCAGGTCTAAACCACTGGTTTGCAAATAGGGGGCAGTTTTTGCCCTTATAGAGCCACTTGACAGTGGGATGCTGTGGGAATCTAGGAAGGATAGGACAGGGATTTTGTTAAATATCCACAGCCAAAATGTCAGTAGTGTTCTCATTAATAACTTGTGGTCTAGGTGGATATGGCTGGAGAGTAAATGATTGTAAAGGATATGAAAAGTTAGTAAATGAAAGTATGATTGGTAGTACTGATTTAGTGTTTTTCTGTGAATGATTGTTGATTGAAAATGGATAAGATCGCTTTAAAAGAACATCAAAAGATTTACAAGAGACATTCAGTATCTCCCCATATATATATATATATATATACATATATATATATACATACATATATATATATTCACTTTAGTAATATTTCAGGAGGAAATAGAGCAAAACCTGGTGCCACAAATAATTGAAATAGTGATTGTAATATAATTTTATTGCCACTGCCAATTTTGTATTTAAAGTGGTTTAATATATGTAAAGGGAAGAAGAGTTCAAGAACATATTAAGAATAGCCAGAATGAGGAGGTAAACCAGTTTAGGCTGATTGTAATGGCCTAGTAAAACAGCATTTAAAGGAAAAAAGGTTATATGCTAGAGCAGTTAAGTATAAGCACACACAAAAAAGTTAGACTTAGTAGGTTGTTCCTTCATTTTGGCTAACCTAATAGATTATCCCCCCTTCTAACATTTCTATGTTCTGTCTGATATCCATTGCTTGCCAAGTCCACAAAAAAAAGTAGTTCTTGCTGGGTGCTGGTGGCTCACGCTTGTAATCCTAGTTACTGAGGAGGCTGAGATCTGAGGATCACAGTTCAAAGCCAGCCTAGGCAGAAAAGTCTGTGAGACTCTTATCTCCAATTAACCACTAGAAAACCGGAAGTGGTGCTGTGGCTCAAGCAGCACAGCGCTCGCCTTGAGCTGAAGAGCCCAGGGATAGTGCCCAAGCTCAGAGTTTAAGCCCCACGACTGACCAAAAAAAAAAAAAGTAGCTCTTGGTCTGAAGGTATAGATAAAATGGTAGAGCACCAGCCAAGCAAGCTGAGTGACAGTAAGACCCCAAGTTCAAACTCTAATACTGCCAAAAAGTAATTCTCAACACAAGGCTTTTATGTTGCCCATAATAGGATTGAGTTGCATGATCCCTAATGCTAGTACCATGTTCTTGGACTTTCAGAAACATGAACCAAAACAAACTTTTTTCTGTTATAAAGTACTGAGCCTTGTGTATTCTGCTTCAACAGAAAACTAAAACAACAGAGGAAATAATTATGCCACATGAAGCAGGAGGAACCTAGTATATTATTTAGTGGTAGTGCCTAACTGTAGCCATATATTAAGAACTCAAGACAAGATGGCTGCAAAATTTTGCCTGGACCTGAAAGTGGAGTGGGAACATATGTGCCAGGATCTATATCCTTCTGGTTTCTGCGTGAGGTATTTGGGTATTTGCTGCATAATAATATGATTTTCTGCTGGGTGCCAGTGGCACTAATCCTAGCTACTCAGGAGGCTAAAATCTGAGGATTGAAGTTTGAAGCCAGCCAATTAACTACTGAAAGTCAGAAGTGGTGGAGTGCTTGTCTTGAACAAAAAAGCTCAGGGACAGCCCGTAGGCCCTGACTGGCACACATATACACACACACAAAGATTTTTCTTATTGCTTTGCTTGATGGATTGATTGATGAATTTTTTTATTAAATATATTTTTATTGTAAAGATACTGTACAGAGAGGTTACAGTTACATGAGTAAGGTAATGAGTACATTTCCTATCGAGCATTGTTATCCCCTCCTTTGTTTTTTCCCTACCGTCCCTTCCCTACCCACCTCCCTTGCTCCCTCCCCCTTGATTGATGAATTTAAACCTCACAATATCCCAAAATTATGAAAAGAATTCTGTATAAGAGTACTCAGAGGCTAGTATTAGATAATTCTCTCAAAGAGTTTGTCTAGTGTGATGTTCTTGAGGGTAAAGGAATATATTAGCTTACATATTTGCACTCATAACTGTCAGTTTCTTCATCCTCAACCAAGAGCATCTAAACCCCATTCACACCCTCAGAGACACATCCAGAGGTATGTTTTTACTAATCTAGGGTTTCATGTATGTGTGTATGTACAAGTACTGTGTCTTGAACTTGGGTCTCTCACTTGTCTTTTTCTCTCAGGGATGGCACTCTTATCATTTGAGCCATACCTCTACTTGTTTTTGCTGGTTAATTAGAGATAAAGAGTCTCAAGGATTTTTCTAGGCCTGCCATCTTCAGGTCTTAGTCTCCTGAGTAGGTGTGAGCCACTGGTGATCAACTATCTAGATGTTTTTTTTTTGTTTGTTTGTTTTTTGTTTTTTTGGGTCCGGTCGTGGGGCCTGAAGTCTGGGCCTGCGCGCTGTCCCTCAGCTCTTCAGCTCAAGGCTAGCGCTCTACCACTTGAGCCACAGTGCCACTTCTGGTTTTTTTCTTTTTGCTTATGTGGTGCTGAGGAATCCAACCCAGGGCCTCATGCATGCAAGGCAAACGCTCTACCACTGAGCCACCTTCCCAGCCCTATCTAGATGTTTTTAAATTTAATTGTGCAGACAAAATTACTTTCCCATTTCATATTTATCTGGGCTCTCATCTCCAACTCTCATTTACTATCTTTATTTGTACTTTATTAATTCTCTAACCTGTTGTACTGAAACTTGATGTTGAATCTACTTAATCAGCTTAATCCAAGCCTAGCTTTTTAGATAAATTAAATTGGCAGCCAAGGAAAGAAAGAGCAGCACCCTGGTATTCAGGCAAGGGAAAGGTTTATTTTCTAGCTGCAGGCTGCCACTGGTCAAATTGGAAGCCCACACAACAAGGATAAAAAGGATTGAGGGGCTGGGAAAGTGGCTCAGTGGTAGAATGCTTGCCTTGCATTCATGAGGCTCTGGGTTCAATTCCTCAGCACCACATAAGCAGAAAAGGCTGGCAGTGGCACTGTGGCTCAAGTGGCAGAGTGCTAGCCTTGAGCTGAAGAGCTGAAGGACAGCATCCAGGCCCACCCAGAGTTCAGGCTCCATTACCAGCAAAAAAAAAAAGGGGAGGGGTCAAACCATAGCCCAGCCATGACTTAATCAAGGCCAGGGGCAAGAAAAAGGTATAGCCACACTGGATGGGGATGTGAGGGGGGATGGGGATGGGGTGTTACTGCCTCCAAGTGTGCCAGTTACCTAGGTGATGCAGGTACTGGGCAGAAACTTAACCAAGAGGACGGAGGAGTCTTCCCGGCCTTCCCAGAGCAGACCTTACACTGGGCACTATTCCTTTTTGGACTTCACTTGTCCCTACTTGTTTGCCTCAGTTGAGAGAAGATGATATCATCTGTGCTGTCTACTTTTACCTACTTAAAAAAAAATAGCAGTGTATGGAGTCCATTTGTGCTACTTCTGAATTATAGCTCCCACCATATATAGCTCCTGGGGCTCATCTTATATATAGATCCTCTTAGAATCAGGAGTTCAACTTTATTCTTAAGCCCCATTTGATGGATATATTGCTTTGGGTGGCCTTAATTCACCATATGGATACCTGCTAGGAAAGATTTTGCCAAACATGGTGCCCTTCTTTGTAGCTACAAGGGAAACTCATAACCCAGTTCTGCATTTGGACTGATCACAGCACAACATTTAAATAGTCCCAGGGGTGCACAAGCAGAGTAACTGATAAACTAGAGTCCCTTTCTGAAATTCATTGTATGGAAACTGGTAGGGACAATGTCTTTTCTTGTTGGAATTCCAATGTGTAAGGCTATAGTTTAGGTCTATACTCGGCATCATTCCTGGCACCTAGACAGAATGTATTATAATTTTGGTTGCTTTCAGCTGTAATAACATTTCTTTTATGACTTCAAGCTTTTAAACTAGCAGTTTTAGAGTTAAACAGCTCAACAATGTTATTGAAGCTCATTCTCCTTTTCTATTTCTTACTCTTAGCTGACTGGCTTAATCATTGCACTGCTCCTCATGATTGCAAGAGTGCTGAAGCTTGAAAAGCAGAGATGTCCATCAACTTGGAAGAGAAGGTGGAGTTCCAGAGATGTTATACATGTAAGACTGGCAGTTGTGTTAGCCTTGTTGTCATATCTTAATGTATTTATGACTTCTGCAGTATTTAGCATTCAGAACAAATGGATACAGAATAAATAATAAATGTATGAAACCATCTTGGTAGAGAGAGGACAGACACATAAAAATGTGGGCCAGATCTGGCTGTGGGACAGATGGACAGTTTGAGGGCACTTGGTTATTAGAAAAGAGTTAATGTGTGAAAAAATGTTTTACGATTGAGAGGAAGTGCTAGTTCAGAGTATTGTGTACATTGCTTCTTCTCTTGAGGAGGAAAAGGCTCCTGAGAAGACAGAACTGAAGAGCATGTAACAACTGAGGTGTAGAGAATGCTTCTTCCTTTCTAGCCAAGTTGAAAGATACTTATGCTTTTTCACATCTGCTAGTGGATGACATCCAGGAGTCACCATGCCCAATTCCAGGATCAGCAAAAAGGTACCTATACTATTTACCTGCTTTTTTTGTTTTTGGCTTTGGAGTAATAAGTATATGTTTTAAATTCTGACAACTGTATGGCAGCATATTGATTTGGGCCAATTTCCCAATTAAACTACTGTTTTCTGTAATGTAAAATGATGTCATGTAGATAACCACTGTTTATCAGTTCCTACCAAGCAGGGCTATATCCCTGTGACAATGATGCTGTTGGTAACGGTGGTAATCATGGCCAGGGTAGGTTTCCAAGACAGATCTTCTCTCAAGTTCAAGAAGATACAAGAAAGAAAAACAGCTTTATGGTATAATCCTTTGTCAATGTTAGGTTGAAAAGACCCAGTAGCCCAGCTACAAAAGGTAAAATTTAAGAACCATGGGCTCAAAGATCCAAATTAAGATGCATGTGATACATGCAAACAGTAATCAGATAGGTGAATGTGAACAAAAAGTTGAGAAACCCCAAAGATCAAGTGAAGGAATCTGGGATTCTTATGAAAACTGGAGGTATTTAGTCTAGATGCTGTGTTATATGTATTGAACTGAGGATTGAACCTATCAAGCACTCTACCGCTTGAGTCACACATCCAGACCTTCTGTAGTTTTTGAGGTAGGGTCTCATTGACTTCTTGGGGTTGGCCTTGAACTCTTTTTTGCTTGCTTCTTTTGTTTTGTACTGGTCCTGGGTTTAACTCAGGACCTGGGAATTGTTCCTGAGCTTTTTTGCTAAAGTCTAGCACTCTACTACTTGGGCCACTGTTCCACTTTTGGCTTTTGGGGTGATTAATGGACTTTCTTTCCTGGTCTGCCTTCAGTGATGATCTTCAGATCTCAGGACTTCTGAGTTGCTAGGCAAGAGTTATCAGTGTTGAGGCTGGGAAGTTGGCTCAGTGGTAGAGTACTTGCTTTGCATACATGAGGCCCTGGGTTCGAGTCCTCAGCACCACATAAGCAGAACAAAAGCCAGAAGTAGTCCTGTGGCTCAAGTGGTAGGGCACTAGTCTTGAGCTGAAGAGCTGAGGGACAGTGCCCAGGCCCAGAGTTAAGCTCCCACAACTGGCAAAAAAAAAAAAAAGAGCTATCAGTGCCCATCTGGCCTTGAACTTTGAGCCTCCTGTTTTCACCTCCTGAGTAGCGGGGATTGCATGTCTAACTTTAGACTTGGTTTTGATGTAGCTATATGTGAGCTCACATTTGACTTTTTGCCTGGCTCTTACAACCAAGTTCTTAATTGGATTCATTTCAGTTATTTGGCATTTTCTTTATGTTTTATGTAGCTCATCAAATATCTTATTGGAATAAATGAGAAATTGTATGAACAGTAATGAAAGGGGAAATCTGTAATTACAAAGGTATTGGAGAAGAGGAGTGGAATTTAAGCTAGCAAGTGAAGAATGTATATTTGGAAGGAAGAGTGTGGGAAATTGAGGCAGAAATGGTCCTTTAGCACTTATCTTTAAGTCTAGCATAATAGTGTCTCTTTAAGTCTGTTAAGGAAGAAGCAGAAGGAGAAAGGGTTAAGGATATAGTATAAAGATAAGATCTGAGCTTGACAGCAGTGGCTCATGCCTGTAATCCTCCCTACTCAGGATGGAAAGTCCAGAGACTCTTATCTCCAGTTAACCATCAAAAATAGGAAATGGAGTTTTGGCTCAAGTGGTAGAACACCAGGCTATTCAGGAGACTGAGATCTGAGTATCACAGTTTGAAGCTAGCCCAGGCAGGAAAGTCTATGAGACTCTCATCTCCAATAAACTACGCAGAAAAGGCTGAAAGTGGCACTATGGCTCAAGTGGTAGAGTACTCACCTTGAACCGGAAGCAGCTCAGGGACAACACCCAGGCCCTGAGTTCAAGCCCTAGTACTGGCATTTGTGTTCACACACACACACACAATGAGATCTGGAGGAAGGAAATCTGGTCTCTAAGCAACTGAACAATTGGAGGAATGCCTGTGATAGACTTCTTAGCCCCTGTTTGCATTCTGCTGAAGCATGTGCCTCTTGAAACCAGCTAACTTGTTGCAAATGAAGACTATATATAACTTTGTATAAGTTAATTCTATGAGCACTCCTGTGAAATAACTACCAGTGTTATTTCCATTTGAGAAAACAGAGAAGAAACCAGGCCAAGAATTCCCCCTGGAATTTTAAACTCGGATGACTTGATTCCAAGAGCTTCAGAAATTTCCAGTTTATTGAGAAGAGGGTTGACTTGGAAAGTCCAGAAGAGAATTGGCTGACAAAGGTAGAAGTGCCTGGATAGAAGAAAGAAGCAGATCAATCCAGAATTGCTTGTTGGAGGTGTGGTTCAAGTAGAAAAGGAGGCAACTAGAATGTACATGGACTTTTCTTTAGAAAGGCTACCAATATGTCCAATATTGGTTGGTTGCCAGAAGTAAATGCTCAGCCAACTGACTATCTTTGCTTATCTTAAAGCCATGAGAATATATGGCAGTATCATATTGTGGGCAAGGTATTATTTATAACCAAGATGGCTATAGATGTAAAATAGGTTACATTTCCAGTACTAGAACCACCTTACATGGTCACATTAGAAGCAGGTAGCCTGAACTAACAGCTTTTCCAAAAGGAGAAATAAGAGTTAACGATGGTGAGGAAGGCAGAAAACTTTGAAGCCAAGGAGATAACAGGTGAGTCAGTTTAAGAAGTACCAGTGAGGCTGGGAAGGTGGCTCAGTCGTAGAGTGCTTGCCTTGCATGCATGAGGCCCTGGGTTCAACTCCTCAGTGCCACATAAGCAAAAAAACCAAAACAAAAAAACGGAAGTGGCTCTGTGGCTCAAGTGGTAGAGCACTCGCCTTGAGTTAAAGAGCTGAGGGACAGCGCCCAGGCCCAGAGTTCAGGCTCAATGACTAACCAAAAAAAAAACAAAACAAAACAAAGAAGTACCAGTGAATGTGACTAATAGAAATTTTGTCTGTGAAAAGGGATTCTGAGTACTGAGGAAACATTTAATATAATCTCAATGGTGTTTATAATGAGATTTGTGGCTTGAAATGTAGCTCAATGGCAAAACGCCTGCCAAGCAAATATAGTGTCCTAGGTTTGATTCCCAGTACCAAGAAAGAAAGAAAGAAAGACAACCAACACCACCCCTAAAAAAACCCAAAAAACTCTAAGCCGGGCGCTGGTGGCTCATGCCTGTAATCCTAGCTGCTCAGGAAGCTGAGATCTGAGAATCACAGTTCAAAGCCAGCACGGGCAGGAAAGTCTGTGAGACCCTTATCTCCAATAAACCACTAGGAAACCAGAAGTGGTGCTGTGGCTCAAGCAGTAAGAGCCCTTGCCTTGAACTGAAGAGCTGAGGGACAGCACCCAGGCCCAGAGTTCAAGCCCCACGACCCACAGAAAAAAAAACCTAAACAGTTAAAATGAGTTTTGTGATCAGGCATTATTAGGATGTCTTAGGGACAAGCATGGGAACCAAGAGCCAGGAACTAAGAATAAACATTTTATTAGTAGGTAGCTTGACCCAAAGCAAGCATACATTTTCTTTAGTTGCAGTAGAGCCAACAAATGTCAGAACTCTAAATTACTAGGTAACTTGAAGTTTTCTTCTTCCCTTATTAGGCTGTAGCAACTAATAGTATTATTCACTTTGCAGTAATAATTTGCCTAGAATTCTAGGTAAGAACATTCTGGATAAATACCTCAAGAAAAAAACTGATGTTTAGGGGATGTAGCTCAAGCAGCAGAACACTTTGACTGTAGCTCAAGCCCCAGAGCACGGGATTACATGTTCATACCAAAAAAACATGGGCAAACAAAATCTGGTGAAACTCATACTTTGATTTAAAAGGAACCTTGTCAAGGAAGTCATAAAGAACCAGATTTAGTATACCAACTGGAATTCTTAAAATCAGTTAATTAATTTATTTTGCCAGTCCTGGGGCTTGAATTCAGGATCTGGGTGTTGTCCCTGAGCTTTTTTGTGCAAGTCT
Source organism: Dipodomys spectabilis (assembly GCF_019054845.1). Taxonomy (NCBI): domain Eukaryota; kingdom Metazoa; phylum Chordata; class Mammalia; order Rodentia; family Heteromyidae; genus Dipodomys; species Dipodomys spectabilis. The sequence goes on from NW_024870681.1 coordinate 11,433,473, forward strand.
AGCAAGCATTCTACCATTTGAGCTACAGCTTCACTTTCAGCTTTTTGGAGATAAGAATCTCACAGACTTTACTGCCTTGGTTGGCTTTGAACTGCAATCCTCAGATCTTAGTTTCCTGAATAGCTAGGATTACAGTATGTGTCACTGACGCCTAGCGTAGTTTATTTTGTGTTAGCATATATTAATTGTACAAACAGATTTCATTGTGATATTTCCATACATGCACATTATGTACTTAAATCAAATTTCAGTGTTACTCTTATCCCTCTACTTTGTAAAAGGTTGATTTTGTTGTTGTTGTTTTTTATCTGTTGTGGGGCTTGAACTCCGGGCCTGGGCACTCTCCCTGAGCTTTTTTACTCAAGGCTAGTGTTCTACCACTTTGAGCTACAGCTCCACTTCTGGTTTTCTGGTGGTTAATTGGAGATAAGAATCTCGTGGCCTATCTTGCCTGGGCTGGCTTCAAACTGTGATCCTCAGATCTCAGCCTCCTGAATAGCTAGGCACTTTGTAAAACTTTTTTTTTCTTTTCTTTTTTTTTTATTTTATTTTATTTGTGAACATACTGTACAGAGGGGTTACAATTACATGGGCAGGATAATGCGTACATTTCTTACCAAGCATTGCAGCCTCCTCCTTTGTTTACCCTTCACATCCCTTCCCAGCTTCCCCCCTCCCCCCCCTTTGTAAAACTTTTAATGGAGTTCATTATTCTATTTTGATATGAAGTACTTCACTTACAATTGTCACTTCTTTACCTTCTACTTTCACCCTCTCCCTTCCTGCTAGTTTCCACCTCCAAATGGTCCGAGTTTTGCATTCTTGTCATTTTTTTTTAAGTCTAAAATCTTGCAGATAAGAGAGACATGAAATACTTTTGTCTTAGTCTGGCTTATTTTGCTTAATAGGATTTCCAGTTTCACTCATTTTCCTGCACACAGCATAATGTCTTTCTTTATGGCTGAATAATACACCATTGTATAAATATGCCACTTTTTAAAATTCAGTCATTGATTGATGGACACCTGGGCTGATCCCATAGTTTGACCATTGTGAATATTGTTGCTATACATGGATGTGCAGGTATTTATATGCTGATTTACATGCCTTCATACATATGCCCAAGAATAGTATAGCAAGATCATATGGTATTCTATGGATATGCCATAAAACAACATAATGAATAATAAATTAATATTTTCTACATTTAAGTACCATAAGGATAAGCAACATACTTTTCCAAAAAGCTCAGGAGAACCATGAAGAAGTTTATATTAAAGCTAAGGACAGAGTTAGACATAGATTAATCTGTGTGTGAAGTTCTTGAAAGGCCTAAGGAAACATCCAATTTATCTGAGATATATGCACAACATTATCCTGTATAAAGTTTAAGTCCATTTAGTTTTAGAGAATACTTTGCCTCTTTTTTTTTTTTGTCAGTCATGGGGCTTGAACTCTGGGCTTGGGTGTTGACCCTGCACTCTTCAGCTCAAGCACTTAAGCTACAGCATCACTTCCTGTTTTCTAGTGGTTTATTGGAGATAAGAGTCTCACAGACTTTCCTGCTTGGGCTGGCTTTGAACTGTGACCCTCAGATCTCAGCCTCCTAAGTAGCTAGGATTACAAGCATGAGCTACTGGCACTCGGCTTAGTCTGCCTCATTTTTACCTGTGAGTTTAGTAATGAAATTCCTTGAGTGGCATCCAAAGTTTACTGGATATACTTGCTGAAATATTGCATGTGTCTGCCATATAGTATCCTCCAGACCAACGATGGCATAAGAACAGAGGCCAGGTGGTTATTGTTGTGGATTTAAGGGTTATGGGTTGGTGGAAAGATATGCAGTGGGAAGAGTGTGAAAATGCAAAGACTTATTAAGATGCTGTTAAAAGGTAGAGACCGGACTGAGAATGTGGCTTAGCAGTAGAGTCCTTGCTTCACATGCATGAAGCCCTGGGTTTGATTCCTCAGTACCACATAAACAGAAAAGGCCAGAAGTGGTGCTGTGTGACTCAAGTGGTAGGGTGCTAGACTTAAGCAAAAGAAGCTCAGGGACAGTGCCCAGGCCTGAGTTCAAGCCCCAGGACTGGCAAAAAAAAAAAAAAAGTAGAGACAGCAGGCAGCTAGACAGAAATATAGTGCTACTGCCACTTCTGTATTGATAAAGCGTTAGGGGCAGGCTTTAAGGAGTTTACTTGGTGTTTCACTGGTTGACTCTTCATGGGCCTTGTTTCTTCCTTGTACTGTGGTTTGAAGTATCTGATTAGCTCTGGCTTCACCTGATTGGTTCACAGGCTTGTGCCTAATTACATTTGTCCTATTTTGTGTCCTTAACTCACTTCTAAAAGGGGGACCCCAGGCTGGGAAGTTGGCTCAGTGGTAGAGTGCTTGCCTCACATGCATGAGGCTCTAGGTTCGATTCCTCAGCACCATATAAGCAGAAAAAAGCTGGAAGTAGTGCTGTGGCTCAGGTGGTAGGGCGCTAGCCTTGAGCAGAAGAGCTGAGGGACAGTGCCTAGGCCCAGAGTTCAGCTCCCACGACTGACAAAAAAAGCTGGGGGACCCACCTCTATAGTCATGCTTTTCATTCTTCCCAGCAAAGGGTATCTTTACTCAGTTGTCCAATAGTAGGAATTAGTCAGGAGTAATCACCTCATATCTGATAGTAACCTTAAAAGTGTTAATGAATTATTACCCCTAAGAATAGGTATCCAGTGATCAAGAGGATCTGTATCCCATACTTGTACATCAGTTGCAGTGAGAGCATTAAATCATTTAAAAACTTGCATTGGATTACCACTTGGGTTTCCTTACAGAGTAGTAACTAGTATAAGAGTATCTTTGACAATTTTGTATTTAACATCCACTGACGTTTCTTCCTTCCATCTTTGAACTGTACAAATTCCATTCTCATTACAACAATCTGTTAAATGCACTTTAGACTTAATTTGGTTTTAACCTGCTTTTATGTGACTTTGAAAAGAAACTAATCACTACACCAGATGAAATCCCCTTCCTTATAAACCAGGATATAAACTGGTATATGACTACTTTTAAAGAAAATGTTCCTCGAACTTTATAGGATGGAAAAATGAGAACAGAAGAACTGGATTTAAACATTCCCTAAGAACTCTCCAAGGGTAATGCATGTATTCAGTCCTTTCTACAGGAGATAAAAAAGCTAAATAGCTGAGCTGGAACTCACAACTATAATCCTGACTATGTGGGAAGCTGAGAATGGGGAGAGGGGAGAATAGAAGTCAGGCTAAAAAACAACATGAGATACCTTCTCAACTCATAGCCAGGTGTGACAGTTCACATCTGAATCCCAGCTCCACGGCAGGCTGAGATTAGGAGGATCTTGGTTCTAGGGAAACTTGGACAGAAAAATTTGTTAGTTACCTCCTCAATGTAAGAAGCTGGAAGTGGTGGCACATGTTTGATATCCATGTTGTAATGGTAAATATAAAATAAGGAGTCTGAAGTCTAAATGTTCAATAGAATAGGAAGCAAACCCTATCTCAAGAAAAACCAGTGCAAAACAAGGTTAGTGGCCTGGCTCAATGATAGAGTGCTTGCCTAGCAAGTGGAGGCTCTGAATTCAAATTTAGAACCACCAAAACAGGAAATAGGGTGGAGAAAAGGTTTTGAAGACAAAGTTATTCTTTCTGAGTATTTTTCTTCCTATTTAAGAGATGGAACAAGAGATTGGCTCAATTCCTAAATCATCTCTTTTAGGGGCATCCAAAGGACATTTGCCTCCTGGGAGTCAAGGATACCCTCTCATCAAGACTTGCCAGTATCCTTACAGGCCAGCATTATCTATTCTGGATAGGCCAGTGTCTATCCAGATGCTCTTACTTAGGAAAATGTCCTACCTACCTTTTTTTCTTTCTTTTTCTTACAGGTAAGCATTGTAACCTGATGGTAATATGGGAAATACCATTACTATTTCTGATAACTTGGTATATATTCTGAAGAATGTGTAGAGACAAGACCTGAAAATGGTACTGTAAATTTTAATACTATTTCCCAACTATACATATTCCATAATAAAAAAGGTAATGATTGGAAATTTCTTATGTCCAGCTTATTATGGGTTTATACTAAGACCCTAGACTTCGGGGGAGATGTTTATTTTATGCTGTATTGCCTGCATTCTATAAAGGACACTCTGAAGAGCCTTCAGCATAGCCCATCAGGTAGTTGCAGGGTAGAAAAAGGCCACTTCCATTGGTCACATCTTCTGCCTCAGAAGTCATCTTGCTCTGTTCCAAATTCACCCCAGTCTTTCCACTTGCATACCAGTCTCAGTACCTGCCTGTAGAATAGGAGCTGGGCCCTGCAAATTCATGGAAGCTTCTTAGTAGATTGGCTCCAACAGTGAATAATATGTGCTGTTCTCAAGTGGGCTGCTGCAGAGCAAGAAACAAGTCCATGTGTCCTTCTCCATGATAGACTTGGCTCAATGTAAATCTAAACTCAAAATTCTCAAAGAACCATGAGAAACTGACAAGTGGATTTCAGTTTCTTGCGTATTATCTTTGACTTAACCTGGAAAGACTTATAGGTCATAATGTCAACCTTTTGTACCCTAGTGGAAAAACATCTTTGGGAATGAAATTTTTGAAAGAGAATGGCAAAAGAAGAAGAAAAAAAAGTAATTGCAGTACCAAATGCTGGACCTAGATGGCACTGTCAACCTAATCATGCTGGCCTGGAAATAAGAAATCTTGTGTCATGGAAGGGATAACATGTCAATTATGGTAAGATCAGGGAAATTACCCAAGGGAAGGATGAGAACTCAGCATTATTCTTAAGCTTGTTGGCTGAGACTCTTGAGAAAATAAAGTAATATTGGTCCTAAGACTTGGGAGAACAGATTTTCCCAAGAAACTGTTAGGCAGCTTCAGATATCCATTGTAAGCTTCAAAAACAAAAAAAGGGCCATAAACCCCATTAAACCAATTACTAATTTTTATCTTTGAGATTTTTTTTTCAACAACCAAGGTAGAAGAACAGCAAAAAAGTAAGGAAAGACTATTGCAGGCAAAAACCAAGTTCAACTATTTTCATAAGATATGGAAAAAGCTTTATTTCTTAGAACATCCAGAAACACCTGTGGGTTTCACAACAAGCAGGTTGATTTTGGTATCCCAAATGGGAATGCTACAGTTGTAAAGAACTTCAACCTGGATACCAGGTTTGTAACATCACAGAAATGCATTCTAGGGCTGCGAATGTGGCTTAGTGGTAGAGTGCTCAGCTAGCATGCATGAAGCCCTGGGTTCATTTCTTCAGTGCCATGTAAACAAAAAAGCCAGAAGTGGTGCTGTGGCTCAAGTGGTAGAGTGCTAGCCTTGAGGAAAAAAGAAGCTCAGGGATAGTACCCAGGCCCTGAGTTCAATCCCCAGGACTGGCTAGATAGATAGATAGATAGTTTTTTTTTTTTCCTGTAGCAGACATTTCAGGGCATGGGTGAAGTTTAAGTTTCAAGTATTCTAACATTAGGGATTTATGATAAAGGATTAATCAGGGAAAATGAGGCATAGGAAACTGCAGTCAGGAATTTAGATAAGCATTGTACTAATGAATACCACACAGGCATACTTTCTTTAAGCTTCACAATCCTTTACAAAAGTAAATGTTTGTTGCAAGGATGGACAACCCACCTTGAACTCATTTGGCAGAAACTGTCCTTTGAAGGGATGCTCAAACATTTATGTCATAATGACTAAGACATGTATTGAGGTTTGAACTTAGAAGGTACTGTTTCTTAAGTTTTTCACTCAAGGCTGGGGCTCTCCAAATTGAGCTCCATTTCCAGCTTTTTGCTGCTTAAATGGAGATAAGAGACTCATGGACTTTCCTGCCTGGGCTGGCTTCAACCCATGATCCCTAGTTCTCAGCTTCCTAAGTAGGTAGGACTACAGGCATGAGCTACTGCCACGCAGTATTACCCAAACTTAATAAGTGGATAAGAAATCTCTAGGCCAAACTGATAAAAAGCATTCAATATAACCAGGTGTTCAGAATAAAAAGGAGCATTTGTCCTAAGGCAAATTAGGAGCTAAACTCCTGCCCCACTTTTTACCATTTATACACTTACTATGAAGATAGCTCAGCATGTCTCCCTCAGAACATCCTCTTAGAGCATGTCTTTACTTTCTGAATGCTTGCTCAATAAAGCTCTGCCAAATTTTCTTACCATTTTGACTTGTCCAGAAATTCTTATTCTTTGATCAGAGTTAGGGACCTGTCTTAACTCTGATTGTAGGAAAAGACCTGGAAAAGACATTGTACTTTAAAAGAGGATCTTCACAAACTCTCAGTAATGAGAGCTGTAGCTTTGTGACTCAGTCAGGATCCTCTACCAGGAAGTAGAAATCTTTCATGCTGTTTGAGAAAAATAATTCACATAAAGCTTGGGTTTTCCCCCCTCTATGCTTGTGTTAGCATTTTCCTTTGTTCCTTCTGTTTGTTCCTGTCTGCCTTTCATGTTAATATTAAATACTAAATCTACTTTTTCTTAAAAAAAGAAGCCCCAAGAAGGAAGTCCAAGATAAAGATTTCTCAATTAGGCTTCACATACTCTATCCCTGGTTAGAAAGAGGGGACATGGGGAAGGCCAGATGGGAATCGTAAATTTTGTTGAGCGATTCCTGTAATTGCCAGTCCTCCCACCTGAACTGGGAGAATTGCTCCTTGACAACTAGTGAAGTCACTGGATTTAGAAATTAGATAGCTATAGTCATGTTAAGCTTGATCCCTACAGTTTCTTGAGTACTCTTGGTGTTGTATATACTTCCCAAGTCTACAAACAATGCATTGGAGGAGGGCTGCCCCTCATACTAAGACTTCTATGTACAGTTCAGCCACCCAGAGAACCAAGAGAACAATAAATACAGAGCATTCTTTAGCCATCTGGTTTTTAGTAGTGAAGCAGAAATTGAAACCATTTGAGTGCCCCAAACCATTTGGGTGTTCCAAGAGACATAGAGTTGACTTGGGCTTTGATTGCTCCTGAGATGTGAGCTATCCCTGGCAGACTTGGGTGAGGCAAGAAAATGTTGTTTGGAAAGAAGGTGATGCATTGTGTTCTGATTCCAACCACAAATAGTCCCTGGAGTGAAATTGTGTTTTCCTTCAGGGTTCTGAATCTAGTCTATATTTATTTAAAAAAGAAAGTCTGGGGAAGGAATGGGGTTAGAAAAAAGATTGATGGTGAATAATTTCAGAAATACATTGTAACTATGTTTGAAGACAGAATAAGGAATTTCAATATAAGGCAGAAGGGCAGGGAAAGAGAAAGCAAATATATGCATGTCTGAAATAACATGGTGAAGCCCGTTGGTGCAGTTAATACACACTAAAAAAGCCAAATGACAGGAAAGTAAACAGGCTTTGTTGAACAGGTAGGTACCAGCAGTAGTGGAGAAGGCTAACAGGATGAGTGAGGATCAAGATGGGTGAAGTAGTTTGTTTGCAAGTATGGAAATAGAAAAATGAAACTTACTGAAATTAATAATTGAGTGAGATATAGAAGAGTGACAGAGTGGGTAAGTCTACATTGTATACATATATGGGAATGTCCCAGTACAACCCCTTTGTACAACTAATGTATGCTAATAAAAAAATAAAAGTTGTGGGCTGGGAAGGTGGCTCAGTGGTAGAGCACTTGCCTTGCATGCATGAGGCCTTGGGTTCCATTCCTCAGCACCACATAAGCAAGAAAAAAAAGCCGGAAGTGGTGCTGTGGCTCAAGTGGTAGAGTGCTAGCCTTGAGCTGAAGAGCTGAGGGACAGCGCCCAGGCCCAGAGTTCAGGCCCCACAACCGGAAAATAAATAAATAAATAAATAATAAATAAAAGTTGTGTAAAAAGTTATTCTTAAAATATAAATCTCGGATGGTAAGGGGAAACAAAGGAGGAGACAACAATGCTTGATAAGAAATGTACTCATTACCTTGCTCATATAATTGTAACCCCTCTGTACAGTATTATCACAATAAAAAATAAAAAAGATTAAAAAATTTGGATATAAAAATATATAAATCTCATTTTCATTAAGTATAAATATTAGGATTATCGGAACTGCCTTTTTATTCTGTAAGTCTACACTTTGCTAGTAAAAGCAAGAAGTCCCTCACCCTGACCCAATAAGGGTCTGCATAAAGCCACCTACCCTTGGCCCACCTGTATACCAGCAAGGCTGAGGCCTGAGAAAATTCTGCCCTTTAATGAAGGTGAACACAGCTGCCTGGAATGTGTGGTGTTCTAGCAAACAGACTAACGGTGCCGATTTTGACTTGGGGACTGGACAGCTGCCCAAGTTCCAGGTAAACCAGTAGTATCAAAACAATAATTGGTTTAGCTGACCTTGAAAACCATTTGTGTCCTAGTGCAAAGAGAACTTTTATCATACATTTCAAAATTCATTTGTGTGTATGTATTTTAATCATAATCACTAAAGATAATTATAGCTTAATTTTGGTGATTACTTCAGGATTTATTATACCATAGTTGAGAGTTTTACAAGGACTGATACAAAGAGTCAACAAAACTCAGTTCAATTGTTCTATGGTAGTATTGACTGCTATATAAAATGTCATGGTTTCATGTCTGGAATTTATAAAGAGCAATTGGAGAATGTGGTTAAATTCCTAAGCTCTGTTTCCAGAGCATTTCAGATTCCCCAAGTAGGTTCCTAGGTAGTGCTGCTGCTTATTTTGGCCCCATAAGCCTGGGTGGTTTGAGAAAAGGTTATCATAACTGTACCTGGGCCTCACTACCAGATCTTACTAGCAAACAAAAGAGAACCTGAGAACCCCCTAGGACTAGACCTCTGGATAAGGAAAGAAATGACCCAGTTTATTTCCTTAGATGGTAAATGTCCATGCTGAAGGCATAGTTGAAGATTATAGCTAGTTTTTGCCATCTAATAGCAGGCATTCTTCAGAATCTGTGATGTACTAGACAAGATAGGACAGTTAACCTGAAAGTTTTGTGTTCTGTGCCTACATGTGTGTTCTGTGTTTGTGAAGGGAAAGGTGCATGGGAAGGTGGCACCTCCTTTCTGATGAGGTCAGCTACTACTTGCAGAAAAAGATGTGGAAGGCTTGGGGACAGGGGATGATTACAATAATCATGATTTTTAGGGGGCAATGATCTCTTAGGTCTTCAATGATCTGATCTTCTCTTCATTTGTTCTTTTATTTTTCCAGCAATAATTGATTGCCAAAGAAATTCAAGAAGCTGCCCCCCCCCCCCATCTCTTTTTGCCAAGTACTACAGGGTTTGAATTTAGGGCTTCATGCTTGCTCAGTTTGCTTGCCCTGCTGTCATTCTTATTACTTAAACCACACTGCCAAGCTGGTTTTTTTTGCTGGTTATCTTTGGAAATGGAGCCTCAGGACTTATTTCCAACCTTGATCCCTCAGATCTCAGCTTCTTGAGGATTATAGGTATAAGCCACTGGTAGCCAGCTAATAAGTTCCCTCTTATTTTAGGAGGAAAGCAGGACTTGGGAGCAGTTTGCAGATAGTAACTCTAGGGCAGGGATCTATTGTCTCCTCATGCGAGCCAGGAAAATTCTAGGCAGTTTTCCAGAAAAATTATGTAATAACTTCAAGTTCAGGGATATAAAACTTATATTTCACTGAAAAAATTGCAAGTAAATTTAGAAGACTTAGATGTAACTCTTCCAGACAACCTCACTCCTACTATTACCATTATTTCATAAAATTAAAAAAGAAAGGATACAGTCTCAGTAAAATATAACAATCAGATTCAGTGTTACGGCTAGCTTATTATTTTTATTTTTCTAAGATGAACTGATTGTTTGCAGCCTGATGGATATTACCAGTCTTCTATGAATCACAGCTCTGCAGGAGACAACAGAGTCACATATTTTTAAAAATCCAGCCAGGAGTCAGTGGCTTACACTTATATTCCTAGCTATTCCAGGAGGCTGAGATCTGAGGACTGTGGTTCAAAGCCAGCCCAGGCAGAAAAGTCTCTGAGACCCTTATCTTCAATAAAGTACTCAGAAAAAGCCAGAAGTGGTTTAGTGGTAACGGACAAAGTTCAGGGACAGTGCTTAGGCCCTGAGTTTAAACCCCGTGCCTTACAAAAAAATAAAAAAGAAAGAAGCTACAAATGAGTAATAGTCACTGCCTTATTTATTGCAAAACAAATGTCTCGTGGCTTTTTAAAAATGTGTACCCATAATTTAATTGATCTCTAACATCAGAATTCAGATCATTAATAGCTGACAGAATATTTTTTGACAAAGTACTTATTTTTGTTGAACAGTCCTGATTTAAGTAAAACTGGCTGTGGTTAAGTAAATGTGATCTTTACAAAAATACTATCATTGTTTTCCCTTTCTGTGATATGATTGGACTTAGTAATGTTCAATTTTTCAAAAAGATGGGGAATAATATCGTCTCCAAATCTATTGAAGATTGGTTTTATATTCAGATTATTTATTTATTTTTGGGTCCAGTCGTGGGGCCTGAACTCTGGGCCTGGGTGCTCTCCCTCAGCTCTTCAGCTCAAGGCGAGCGCTCTACCGCTTGAGCCACAGTGCCACTTCTAGCTTTTTTCTTTTTGCTTATGTGGTACTGAGGAATCGAACTCAGGGCCTCATGCATGCAAGGCAAGCGCTCTACCACTGAGCCACCTTTCCAGCCCTATATTCAGATTTATATAACTAGTTGTGAGAACATCTTTAAATACTGGGGAAATTTCTTCAATTGTCTCAGAACCAAGCAAGATTCACCTATGTTTCAATTTATGATCATTAGTGTATTAAAGGCACTGGTTGGTCTTGGCTATGCCAATTTAATTAGAATTCCCTGTCTCGGAAATCTATCTTTTCCTTTTTGAAAGACATTTTAGTGTGGCTTATGTATAACACACTGTCAAAGAATATTTTTCACATTTTATAATTGATCTATAAGTTCAGATGCTTTTGAATTCTTTACTAAGACTAATCTATAATTCAAGTTTATCTTTAAATACCTATCAGAAACAAAGTTGTGGAACTACTGTATATGTGTGATTGATAATGGTGCTTTGTCAACTTCTTAAAAGGGTTCAAGTAGAGGAGGTGATAATTTAAGTTATGTAGAGGAGGTGATAATTTAAGTTACGTGGCCATAAAACTTAAGGTAATAAAAGATAAAAATTACATTAAAAGATAAGAAAGCTCTTCTTACCCTGAGTTGTTTTAGATTTCTCAGAGTAAAAAGAAAGGGGAGGATCTGTTGACATATACTGTTCTTGTAGCACTTTAAGAATTTGCTAGTTAATGAGATTATTTCTCAGGAACTCAACTGGAGGAAAGTTTAATATTTCCTGTCTACCTACAGATTACACCAGTTACTGTATGTCTTGGTAGACTGAATCATCAGTGTTCCAGGTAGGGAAACCTTCCTTGATTCTAGAGAGGAATGGCAAACCATGCTTGGCCTGAACATTTCCTGGTGGCAGGTTGGTTCAGGAGCGTCTATCTATCTAAATGAAAATTATGCTGTGGTCTTGTTTTTGAAGACGAGAGACACTTTATGCAAGGCTGAAACGCTTGGGGCTAGATGAAGCCAACTTGATGAACCTGAGACATCCTTTTCTCTCTCATTAGAGCAAGTGAGCTTTACGTATGGGTAGAAGTGGGATTATCAGCTCATAATTTTGTAGGGAGAGATTTCTGTTGAATACAAAATCTAGAATATTTAGTCACATGCCACAACTTTGATGAACTTTGAGGACATTATCCCAAGGAAAGTTAGTTATAAAAAAGACAAACACTATATGGTTCCACTTGTACATATATATCGGACAGTAGCCCTTCAATGTGTAATGGAAATACTTAGAAGCTTTGAGAAATGTTGGTTTGGAATAGGTTGCTGCCCCCAGAAAAAGACTGTGGTTAGTTCATACAAAAGTGAGTTATATAGCAAGACTAAGTCATATAGTTGGCTTTTGCATACAGGTATTTCCCATTCCACTTCTCTGCCATGTTTTTGTTTTATTGTTGTTTTGCACTGGTCTTGGGGCTTGAACTTAGGGCCTAGGTGTTGTCCCTGAGCTTTTTTTGCTCAAGGCTGATGCTTTACCACTTGAGCTACAGCTTCACTGCTGGCGCTGTGTGTGTGTGTGTGTGTGTGTGTGTGTGTGTGTGTGTGTGTGTGGTTAATTGGAGATGAGTCTCACAGACTTTATTGCCTAGGCTGGCTTTGAACCATGATCTTCTGAGCCTCCTTAGTAGATAGGATTACAGGCATGAGCCATGGGTGCCCAGCTCCGTCATGTTTTTGTTGCAGCAAAGGAGGATCCCACCAGAGGCCAACAGATTGCCTAATCTTGGTCTTAGCACCTCCCAAACTGGGAGCCAAATCCCTTTTTTTTTTTTTTTGGGTCCGGTTGTGGGGCCTGAACTCTGGGCCTGAGCGCTGTCCCTCAGCTCTTCAGCTCAAGGCTAGTGCTCTACCACTTGAGCCACAGCGCCACTTCCAGCTTTTTTTCTTTTTGCTTATGTGGTGCTGAGGAATCCAACCCAGGGCCTCAGGCATGCAAGGCAAGCGCTCTACCACTGAGCCAACTTCCCAGCCCCCCCAAATCCCTTTTATTCAGTACCTGGCCTCAGATATTTGTATTAGCAACAGAAAACAGACTAGTACAAGCATCATGAATATTGGGGCACTAAATTTTGCAAGAGGGCAGAGAAAAGGTAGTTTGGACTCAGTGAGCCAGTTCCTTTGCCTGTTGGATAGAACCCGTGAAATTCAATACAAGGAAGCCTTTTCAAGAGGGTCTTCAGCTGTGGAAGGGGTAGTCACAACAGGATGCTAAGAACTTTACATTGCTTAAAAGAGTCTTAAATGTGTTATTGAAAAAAAAAAAGGCTGCATCTTGGATGAATTTTTATTGTTCATGCTTTCTGATTCTAAGAAACCCCTGGATTTCTTAGATTTTTGACATGTCCTACTCAGCAACAAAAGATATTCTTGGGTTTATGTAATGTAATCCCAGTCCTGCAGAATTCATCCCAGGCAGGGCTGCAGAGCCTCAGAGAGTATAACAGATTAGAATCATTCCAACTCCCAATCTATGATGCTAGCTAGACCCAGTTGTTCCCTCTCTATCCTCTCTATCCTGTCTCTCTTTATCTCATTAGTCCAAATGTGGACCTGAACAAATCCTGGGGGAAATCTTAGCACCTCCCCAAATTATAGAAGTTGGAAGCCTGGTGCCTTGCACTAACCCTGGGTTTCTTTCTACCGGTGAGACAAATGTTGAGTATACCATAAGCATGCCTAGGATAGCTCTTTTTCTTCTAAGAAACTTGAGATTCCCGTCTTATTCTCTGGCCATGTGTTATGGGTAAATTATGTCCATATATTTAGGTACAAATGTCTCCAAATATACTACTGGTACCCCTTGTTCCTCAGAATGTGACTGGTTTGGGAGATAGGGTCTTTAAGCAAGTCAAAGGTAAAATGAGGTTATTAGGGTAGATCCTAATCTAGTCTCACTGAAGTTATGTATGAAGAGGCACTTGGGACACCTGAATAGGGAGACCATTGACAAACGAAGATACTGATCTCATACTTTCAATCTCAACTGTGAGGAAATCCATTTCTGTTGTCAGAACTGAAGTATCTCACCTTCCTGGGGCCAATGGGACTTGGATCTACCATCAGCGAAAGGAGTCACTAACAGTCAATCAGGCAAAGGATCTTTATTAGCTCTGGTGACTGTTCCCCACTACATCAGGACAGTGAAGAACAACAGCCAAGCTCTCTTGAAGCTGGGTTTTAAAGTTACACACAGGGGGCTGGGAAGGTAGAGTGCAGTAGAGTGCATGCCTTGCAAGCATGAGGCCCTGGGTTCGATTCCTCAGCACCACATAAACAGAAAAAGCCGGAAGTGGTGCTGTGGCTCCAGTGGTAGAGTGCTTGCCTTGAGCTGAAGAGCTGAGGGACAGCGCCCAGACCCAGAGTTCAGGCCCCATGACCGGCAAAAAAAAAAAAGCTACACACAGGTGAGCAGGTGGCAGTGTACATGATAGCAAGCAAGTTTTCAGAGCAGAACTAGGAGTCAATAAAATGGCAATTACAGTCTCAAAAAAAGCAAAGCAATAAGTCATTGAAGCAAAAACCACATTCCAGGTTCCCCCTTCATTTCATTCCCAATAAGGTTTTAGCTGACATTTACCAAAACACATTCCAAGCTTCTTACTTACCACACCTAAAATCAAACCACCTTCCAGGTTTCCCAGCTCTTAGTTTCATTGTCATTTACCTCACTTAGCTTGTCTGACTCTCTAATTTTCTTTGAGTCTCTACTTCTGAGAATTTCCTTTAATAATTAACCTGAAGTTTCTCTCTACAAAGAGGTCCTGCCTTTAATGCTTGCCCTATTTCTGCTAGCTACATTGAATGCTACCCTTTTCTTCTTTTTCTTTATTCTAACAAGAACCAAATAGTGTGTTGTACTTCATTATAGTAGCCGAACAAATGAGCATACCCTATATAGGATTATTGTTTTGTTGGTGGTGGTGGTGGTTTGTTGGTTTGTCTGTTTGCCAGTCCTGTGGCTTGAACTCAGCTTGCATGCTGTCCCTGAGCTCCTTTTTGTTCAAGGCTAGCTCTACCACTTGAGCTACAACTCCACTTCTGGCTTTTTCTGTGATTAATTGGAGATAAGAATCTCAAACACTTTCCTGCCTAGGCTAGCTTCAAAGTGATCCTCAGATCTCAGCCTCCTGAGTAGGTAGGATTGTAGTGTGAGCCACCAGTGCCCATCTTACTATGTGGGCAACAGGGCAGTCCTCATCAGTCCTCCCTCTTTGGGAGTCTTAGGTAGTATATGTGGCCTGGAAAGGCTGAACAGAAATGCCTGTGGAAAAGACAGGGTCTTCCAGACCCACCTGATCCCTCCTGTACATATGTGGCTTCTGGAATGTGCAAAGTGACATGGAAAGGTCAGGATCAGAAAAACACATTCTTCAAGCTGCTGAACCAGGCCTGTTTTGCTTACTCACAATATAGCACGCATTGAATACATTTTGTGAAAGGCAACTTAATACAAGGCAGCTGAGCACAAAGGTGGTGGGAGAGCTAAGTCTCAAATCCACCTTCCCAAGGATAGGATGTAGAGGTAATTGTATGTGATAAAGAAGCAAGGTGGAGGTGGTACAGGGGGCTAACACCTGTAATCTTAGCTCCTTAGGATCCTGGTTTGAAACCAGCCTGGGAAGGAAAGTCTGTAAGATATCTCCAATTGGGGCTGGGAAGGTGGCTCAGTGGTAGAGCGTTTGCCTTGCATGCCTGAGGCCCTGGGTTCGATTCCCCAGCACCACATAAGCAAAAAGAAAAAAGCCAGAAGTGGCGCTGTGGCTCAAGTGGTAGAGTGCTAGCCTTGAGCTGAAGAGCTGAGGGATAGCGCCCAGGCCCAGAGTTCAGGCCCCACGACCAGACCCACCCCCCCCAAAAAAAAGACATCTCCAATTAATGAGCAAAAGGGTGGAAATGATGTGGCTTAAGTGGTAGAACACTATCCTTGGGCAAAAAAGCTAAGGAACGGGGCCTAGGTCCTGGGTTCAACACACACACACACACACACACACACACACACACACACACACGCACGCACACATCCTCCAGAGAGAGAGAGAGAGAGAGAGAGAGAGAGAGAGAGAGAGAGAAGCAAAGTGCTATGAAACATGTGAAAAGATGATTGAAGGTAGTCAGGGGCCTCAGCATGAGGAATCAGCATTTGTGGTTCTTCATTGTATGTGTGTTTAGAACATAAGGATTGCCGAGTGCCAGTGGCTCACACCTGTAACCCTAGCTACTCAGGAGGCTGAGATCTGAGGGTTGTGGTTCAAAGCCAGCCCGAGCAGGAAAGTGAAACTCTTACCTCCAATAAACCACCAGAAAACCACAAGTGGCACTGTAGCTCAAGTGGTAGAGAGCTTGCTTTGAGCTGAAGAGCTGAGGACAGTGCTCAGGCCCAGGGTTCAAGCCCCATGACTGACAAATAAATAAACAAACATGGAAGCATTAGCATGATCTGAGGCTAGAGTTTTGGCCTCTGGCATCCAGAGGTCACCTGACAGTCAGTTTCCATAAAAATGGCCTTCAGATCTGAGAAGTTACATATATATCCATTATCATGCTGATCTATAAGAGGTGTTTTCTATATCAGCGCTTAGTTACTTGTTTGAAGACCCTATTTCCAAAAATAGTTACATACTTGGGGGAGGAGGTAACCAGTAACTGCTATAACTACTATGTGACCTCCAAAATCAGTGGTTTTGTTGTGGTGTGGATGAATGGATGGAACCCAAGGTCTCACTATGCTATAAAAATGTCCTTACTGCCTGGCACTGGTGGCTCATACTTGTAATCCTAGCTACTCAGGAGGCTGAGATCTAAGGATTTTGGTTCAAATTCAACCCATTTAAGAAAGTCCTTGAGACTGCAATTAACCACCAGAAAACCAGAGTGGAGCTGTGGCTCAAAGTGGTAGAGTATTAGCTATCCTTGAGCAAAAGAGCTCAGGGATAGGACCCAGGCCCTGAGTTTAAGCCCCACAACTAACAACAACCAAAGAAAATCCCTACCTTTGAGCTAAACTAGCACAGCACAAACTGGGGGTCTTATTCCGGCTTTATTTTAGTTTCACTAGCTGCCTCATTTTCATTTCTATGAGACAGAAGGGTGGATCTGCTGCCCCATTGCTGAAGTCCTTACCTTGCAGATCCCTTTAAAACATGTGGGTGAAAAGTTAAGCTTATGAGAACACACAAAGCTATGTAGGCTTACAGCAGAACTCTGGAATCTGCAGTCCTTTTTAAAGCCATCATAAACACACATGGTTTCCTGCAGAGCCTATTGGGGATAAATGATTCATATAAGAATAGAAGTTTCAGGGCTGGACCTGAGAACAAAAGGAGGAGCCTGAGTTTGAGAGAAGACTACTGAGCCACAGTCTTGAGGCTGAAACACTGCAGCTGGATGCTGGCCAATCCGGAGAGCTGCCAAGAGTAACTGAGCTTCCTTAGGAGGGAGGAAACAGTTAAAATCCTGGGGCAGCTGCAATCATTTAGGCGTGGCTTTCCGATCTGACTGGGACTGCACAGATCCTGGGCCAAGGGGCAGAGGAAGCAAGACTTAGGCAGCAGAGCCTTCCAGATGGCAGAGTTGGATCTGATGGCTTCAGGGCCACTGCCCACCATCACCACTTACCCTATGGATCCTGTCAGTTCAGATTCTGGGTCAGCCAGCTCCATAGAAGAGGATGTGGGCTACCTAGGGAGGCCAGTAGAGAAGACTGAGGGACAGAACAATGACGAGGCACAGCCGGGAGCTTCCAATGGTGAAGGGGAGGAGGAGATCCTGTGTGACTTCTGTCTGGGCGCCAGCAGAGTGAGGGCAGTGAAGTCCTGTCTAACTTGCATGGTGAATTACTGTGAGGAACATCTGCGGCCGCACCAAGAGAACAGCAAACTGCACAGCCACCAGCTGACTGAACCAGCAAAGGACCAAGACCTGCGTACCTGCCCTGCCCACCACAACCCATTGGTTGCCTTCTGCTGCACTGACCAGCAGTGTATCTGTCAGGAATGTGGCCAGTATGAGCACAAGAGCCACACTTCAGTCTCCTTGGAGGCTGCCCGCAGGAACAAGGAAGTAAGTACTTGGGATCTGACCATCTAGGGAGGGTGATAGGAGATGATATCCCCAGGGAGTGTCTGTCACACTACAGTGTCTGACTACAGACATCGCTTTTGTGTTCTGAATGCACAGAAAAGGAATTTAGCCTAGTTAGTTAGTTCAGTTAGTTCAGTATAAATACTTAGTGCCTTTGGCTTCATAAATTGAAGTTATTCTATTCCCATATTTGTTACTGTGAAGTCACTGTTTCTGTGCTTTTGAGTTTCCTAGTATTTCCCATGTAGTTTTGGTAATGTGTGCTTGGGAGTAGGGTGTAGAAGTGGGGGGAATTGGGAGTGGGGAGTGATGTTTCCCTCTGGTGGAATCTACAAAGCATATCCATTATTAATGAAATGCAGACTTTGACAGAAATCCAAGGGAAAGAGTAAAATGCCCTAATTTCTCTTTTTTTGCTTTATCCTAAACAAGAGGCCAGTAAAAATTTTGCAACAAAACAAAACAAAAACCTAGGTGCGGGCTAGGAAGGTAGCTCGGTGCTAGAGTGCTTGGTTTGCATGCATGAGGCCCTGGGTTCGATTCCTCAGTACCACATAAGCAGAAAAAGCTGGAAGTGGAGCTGTGGCTTAAAGTGGTACAGCCCTATCCTTGAGCTGAAGAGCTGAGGGACAGTGCCTAGGCCCAGGATTCAAGCCCCACCACCACCAACAAAAACAAAACAAAACAAAAAACTAGGTGCCCAATGTGAAATCCAAGAACTTAAAAAGGGCTAAGATAACAGAATTTGACACTTATATCCGGGTATGATGTCAAGGATAGCTTAATTTACGGAAAGTAAAAATTCTTCTGCAGCTAGAGATAACAGGAGAGACTGAAGCATCTTGCTCAAATTTTATTTCCATTAGATAGGACACCTATTCTCGAACACATAGTTTTCTGTTTCTATTTCTGTTTTGTTTTTCTCTAAAGCTGAACATCTAGAGTCCTTGAGAATTGACTTAGCAATTTCGTATACTTTGTTTCTCCTTCTGTGACTTTACAAAAGCACTTTGTTTTCTAATAGAAAGTAGACTTGACTTTTGTCCCACAATTCTTTTTTCTTTTCTTCTTTTTCTTTTCTTTGCTTTTTCTTTTTTTCCAGTTCTGGGGTCAAATTCTGAGCCTGGGCTCTGTCCTAAGCTCCTTTTATGCTCAAGATGAGTGCTCTACCACTTGAACCACAGTGCCATTTCTAGCTTTTTCTGTGATTAATTGGAAATAAGAGACTCAAGGACTTACCTGGTAGAGTTGGCTTCAAACCTTGATCCTCAGATCTCAGCCGCCTGAGCAGCTAGTATTACAGTGAGTCTCTGGTGCCTGGCCCACATTTCTTATATTCACACTCAGGATAGTTCCCTATTTGCATTATATATGGATGGCAAATGCTTCTGAGCACTAAAAGAAAGAACTCTTTCTTCTTTCTTTTTTTCTTTCATTTTTCAGCACTGGGGATTGAATTCAGTATCTAACAACTACAAGATAAGCATTCAACCTTTGTGTGTGTGTGTGTGTGTGTGTGTGTGTGTGTGTGTGTGTGTGTGTGTGCCAGTCTTGGGGCTTGAACTGAGGGTCTGGGCAGTGTCCCTGAGCTTCTTTGGCTCAAGGCCATTCTACCACTTGAGCCACAGAGCCACTTCCAACCTTTTCTGTGTATTTTGGTACTGAGGAATCAAACCCAGGGCTTCATGCATGCGAGGCAAGCATTCAACCACCAAGCCACATTTCTAGCCCTGTTTTTATTTTTTAAAATTAAAAAAAAAAATTTGCACTCAACCATTTGAACCACTTCCCCAGCCCCCAAAGAGGTTTTGGGAAAAGGAGTATGTTGCCTAGGCATCTTGTCTGTGCCTATCTCTAGACATACATTATAACTACTGTGGGACTTTGGAAAGCTTTGCATTCTAGATGACAGTGTGTCACTGTTTCTGGCCCAGAAAGCCACTACTTGTCAACTGTTTCCAGTGCTTTCGGTGTCAGGATGTCCTGTCCAGAAAGTAGGTAGATCAACAAAGGAAACAATGACACACAGAGGAACATAAACCTTGTTGTACATTGCTGTTTTCAAAGTAATTGTTTTGGGTCTTCTCATTCAATCTTCAACTACAGGGTGAAGACTTACTATCTCACCACACTTGTTCCGTTGTATATAGTTGAGTGAGGCTTGAGTGAGGCACGGAAGCTTCTGGAAAGCTATCTCACCGGAGATGTGAAGAAAGGACCCCAAAATCACAAAACTTTAACCTTAATTTAAAAAAAAAATTGTACCAAAAATCTTACATGCACATACTAGAGATATTAAAGTGACATATAATGCTATTCCCTTTGGCGATAATACCTGAATTTTATTTTACTGTTAGGTTTTTTTTTTTTAAACTGGAAAAGCAGTGCATGTAAAAAAAAAAAAAAAAAAAAGCCAGGTGCTGGTGGCTCATGCCACCTAATTCTAGCTACTTAAGAGGCTGAGATCTGAAGATCATGGTTCGAAGCCCCTATGAGATGCATATCTCCAATTAACCACTCAAAAACCAGAAGTGGTACTGTGGCTCAAGTGGTAGAATACTAGCCTTGAGCACAAAGTGGCTAAGGGACAGCGTCCAGACCCTGAGCTCAAGCCCCCAGTTGACAAAAAAGAAAAACTTAATCATCTCCAGCCTAGTGATGTGGTTCAAGTGGTATAGCTCCTTCCTAGAAAGTGTGAAGTCCTGAGTTCAAACCCTAATACTGAAAAAAAAAGTTATCTCTACCAAGCAATGAAATGGGAAGAGAAGGCCTGTACCCATCCTGGATCCCTCCCGTCTCTCTCCTCTTGTCAGGAGCTAACATTACCTATAATTTCTGTTTCCTTAGAGATGTGTCTGCCTATACCAACCCAGATGCAATATAAAATTTAAGTGTGGGAACCTAAAGCACCTCAGCCACTTAGAGAGATAGTAATTTGTGCAGGAGGGACTGTGTCAGTCATGTGCAAAATCCCAAATGCAGACATCTTAGAATAGGATTGCTGGGTAAGAGGCTCTAGAGCAGGTTTTATACTGAAAAATAATCATGATACAAGTATGATGCCACAGCCCCACACTGAAGACCCCTCTCCTATGTAATTCTGTATCCCTGTTTAAAGCTCAGAGAGCAAGCTTAATCTAAGGGCTACTATACTAAAGTGGATCCACCAAATCTTTGGAGCCAAAACATTCTTGCAAGGAGCCTAAGAGGCAAGTCCAAAAGATGTAATGCCTAGATGAGGTTCTGAAAGGGATTGTTTTGAAGTGGTTATTACATATACCCAGTGTTCTTTTCAGGTAGACCCAGCCTCTGCAGTTACTTGCTAAAGGTTTCTTTGGAGCTTGTTAAGGACTAATAGGCAGGCATGTTGGGTACCAGAAGTTACAAATTGTGGGGGCAGCTGGGAAGGTGCAAAGCAGCTAGATCCTGCCTAGGGTTCCCACAGTGATGTTTCTCAGCTAACCTAGCAAGCCCTTCCCGAAGCTTCCATGGCTTCCCACCAGCTTTGCCAGTGGTGTTGACAGTAAGTGTTCTTTGATTATTTACCCTCTCCCATTGAACTTTCAGATCTAGCAATTTCTAATGGGGACTCAGTACTTCCCTGCATGATGGCTCAGCTTCCTGAGATCTCTTTGGTCTTAAGAGTTTTTGGTTTTGCCTGCTGGCTGCTGACTTCTCTCATTCCATGGTTCTTTTACATTATTTAGTGAGAGTGTTAGGCTCTACTGTCTACCCTCTAGGATTTCATTACAATCAGGAAACTGAAGTACATACCATAGTTCTATAGAATGCTAAAGGGGTGCCCAATCCCAGAGTTCAAGCCCCACGACCAAAAAAAAAAGAAAGCTAAAGGGCTGGCATAATACACTGCAGCATATCTATAAAGAAGGGGATTAGCTATGGAAGCAAGAGCAGGGCAATACTCTAGGAGGAGGGAAGACCTGAGTTGAGGCTTGTCTTAGGTATTTGAAGACCACTAGGGTCAGGCATGACCTCCAACTTTAGTATTAGTTCTAGAAAGGTCAGTACTGGATGCTGACTGAATATGATCTATGTAGAGCAAGAGCTAACTATCAGAGAGCCAAAAATCTTGGTGCTTGCCTGGGGAGCTGTTAACTAACAGCACTCAGTCTACTAGTAACCAATAGGATTGGTATGGAGCTACTGAGGACAAGAGTTTCTTCCAGAAATTCTAAGGAGTATCTTTGATTCAGTATTATGAAACATATAAAGCTAAGAGTGTGTCTTATTTGACACACCAGCATTCTTGGACCAGCATTCAGTGAATAGGTTTTCACCTATAGACTAAAGAATGGAGTCGCAGTTTAGATGATGCCAACAGTTAAGTCTCCAAAGGGTGAACTTTATGTGTTAGATACTATCTGGAATTTTCTTCTTTCTTCTTCCTCCTCACTGTCTTCTTCCTTCCCTCACTTTTACCCTTTCCCCTTTCTCCTCCTCTTTAAAAAAGTTGAGACAGGATCTCATTAAATAGCACAGGCTGGTCTTGAACCTGCTATCTTCTTGCCTTAGTTTTCCAAGTTCTGAGAATATTGGGGTATATTCACTCTTGATTTGTTCTTTCTTCTTACTCCCTCTGCTGTTCCTATTTGTATCTCTCACCATTCTCAGCCCCCTTTCCCCTGTAGATGCAGAAGATGGAAACAATTCTGTCAATATAGAGACATGTAGCCTTGCACCAGAAGGGAAGCTAAATGATTTGACAGTATCATGCAGCAAGCAATGGGTCTTAAGACCTCACATATTATGCCTTGTGTAAAGTGTGTCATTACCTTGCAGAATGAGGGAAGGCTTCTCTTTTCTTTGCTTGAAGGCTGTGTCCCAGGTATTACTGTCCTGCTCTCAGGCAGACCTACCCTGGCCTGAGATGGATGTATAGCTCATATCTTGGGAAACCCCAAAGCTAGAGTCTAAGGCAACCCTTCATTTTCTAGGAACAAGAATAACTGGAGATACAAGTCTTCAAAGCAGCCACACCTTCGGTGGTAATTGGGAGTGCCTTCCCTTGGGATGACTCACTCTGAAGAAGCCTCTATTTGGTGCTTAGAAATTCTTCTCTCCTTTTATGGTACTCTTCAGACAGAGGAGAGAAGCCCTTTCCTGGATACTCTGGGTGTCTTCTAGGGTTTGGTTGGGGGTAATTGCCTTAACACATTCTTAAGTCACTGCATGAGTTAGGTTGTAGGGTGTGTTCTGTTGTGCCTTCTAACACTTTCAAATTAGTAATTCATGTTTCCTCCCTCTCTCCTGGAATGGGCCATTGTATAACATTCCAGGGTTTCCTGCAAATAGGCCAGAAGCCCTCTCACTTTCTCCTTCTACTCACTTTTCCTACTCCCCACTCTCTAGCATCTGTTCCCAGGTGTTAGAAGTGAGAAGTCACTGGGGCTACGTCAGCTCTATATCAGTGACCTAGACCTCAAACAAAGGTTAACCTCATTCAGCAGAGAAGTCTGCAGCTGCTTCCGTCACCAGGGGTAGGATAGGGTGAGGGTGAGGGGTAGGGTAGCTGGGGAGGGTGGTTAGAATTCCACCAAGCTTTATGGAAGAATGGTCAAACACTTAATTTATGACTTGAGATCTATTAATGCGTGGTGAGTCATGGTTTGAAATATAGACAGAAGCTATCATGGTTTGAAATACAGACAGAAGCTATTAAAAGCTATTTATTATTTTTTTTCTCTTTTCTTCCTTCCTTCCTTCCTTGTTTTTTTTTTCTTTTTCTATCTCATGCCCTTGTGCAAGTAGGAGAGTGACAGGACCTTTGAAGTTTGCAAAGGCTGAGGTTTTCTGAGGTGACAGATTTCTTGGCAGAAGGTGTTGAATGA
Organism: Dipodomys spectabilis; assembly: GCF_019054845.1. NCBI lineage: Eukaryota > Metazoa > Chordata > Mammalia > Rodentia > Heteromyidae > Dipodomys > Dipodomys spectabilis. The sequence goes on from NW_024870681.1 coordinate 11,457,044, forward strand.
GTCCCAGGAGACTGGGGTCAAGGCAACCAAACCCAAGATTCTCAGGCAGGGACTTGCCTTGACTACTTGCCTTCCAGGATAGGGACAAGAAATAGATGGGGGTGAAGTGAGGAGGGCTAGCTCTGCCTGCCTGCAGTAGCAGACACAAAGCATGAATGGAAAGCAACCATAGTAGCAGGAAGGATGAGGAAGAGGAGGAAGAAGAGGAGGAGGATGGCTACGACACTGAGGATAAAATATTGATGTTTATTGTATACCTACAATGTGCCTGGTACTACACAAAATTCTTAATATCATACAATATCTTATTTAATTCATTATCTCATAATCTTAGGAAGCAAGCACCTTATTGTTATCTTACAGGTGAAGAAATGGATGTTTTGAGACATTAAGTTGTAAAACAATAAGAAATATATATATTTGACTGAATGCTGCTAGCTCATGTCTGAAATCCTAGCTACTTAGTAATCTGAGAATCACTTATTTCCAGTTAACTATTTTAAAAAATGATAGACTTCAGTGGGCAGCTAATTCTTAAGAGATAGAAGTATCAGAGGCAAGGAAACTTCTGAGAATTGGGACTGTTTTGCAGGATTTTTATGTGCTTTTAAGTGTGGGAAAATAATTTGGTTTTCTTATACATAAATTTGATCAAAGCCTCAACTGCTAAGTTAAAAAGCTGAGTTTCCCATCTGGCTATGTCACTTGCTATAAGCCCATATTTAATGTTAGATAATTTGAGGTCACAATGTCTAGGCTCACTCCCATTGGTGAACACTCAACCTTGGATAATTGGCTCAATTGTAGCATCTACAAAATGTAAGTAATAATTTTTGCCTAATATGGGTTTTAAGGATATTCCTTATTAATTCTTGAAATAATGACCAGCACAGGGTAGATGCTCAGGACTTTTAGCCAATTCATCTTGAGTTCAGTCCCAGGAAAGGGCTGGCACAAATCTAATCCTTGGCTTTCTGAGATCAGCTTCAAAGGTCAAACTTTCAGGGAAGAAAGATAGGACTTCAAGGATGAAAAGCACCATTGCCCTTGGGAGACTTTCTGTGTGTACTAGGCTCTTCCTTCCTTAACGCTCTCCTTCCTACTTCTAAGGCTGACCTTCGGTGTACCCAGATAAACTTGGAGCAGAAACTCAAGTTGAATGAAAATGCCATCGCCAGGCTCCAAGCCAACCATAAGTCCGTTTTGGTAAGACTGCTATGTGAATCACTTGTCAGACTCTAGCATACCTGAATGCCACCACAGGATCAGCAAGTGATAATTACAGGTATAGCTGGCCACACTAGTCTTATCTCAGTCAGGATTTATTGTGAATGTGGTTTACATTTTTAAACAGGCAAGTAATTTACTATTTACAATATAGAGTGGAACCAAGACTAGTCCTGGCATAACAGCATTCTTGTTTTTACATATGCATACTTGACTAGAAGGAGAAAAGTACATGAGTATGAGTGTGTGTGTGTGAAAGCAAGGTGCTTAATCAGAGCTCCACAAATTACACATGATTCTGGCTTCTTCCATCAAGGGAGGGCATTCTGCATGTGCATCTCACCAGTCCTGTGTCCTGGACACTGGGATTAAGAGTTGAGAGCTATAGGACCAGTGGGTAGTACTTGATGAGGCCAATGGTGTGCCATGTTGTTTAGGCCTGGGCTCTCTGGTTTATGGCCACTTTCCAAATGGACTCTGAGTCGACATAAGTAGTTCCATAAATACCTTTCACTGATGTCGAGCTAATAACTACTAGTCAGAAGAGTGCTGAACACCTACCTATGGCAGTGAGTTAGTAGTATCATCTTTTTTTTTTTTTTTTTTTTTTGGTTGACCATGGGCTTGAACTTGGAGCCTTTCCTTGAGCTCTTTTGCTCAAAGCTAGCATTCTACCACTTGAGCCACAGTGCCACTTCAGGTTTTCTGGTAGTTAATTAGAGATAAGAGTCTCATGGACTTTACTGCCCAAGTTGGCTTTGACCCATGATCCTCAGATCTCAGCCTCCTGAGTAATTAGGATTACAGGTGTGAACCATCTACACCCTGCTAGTAGTATCCTGAGAGTGAATTATTGTATCCTTCTATCTCTCCATCTACCCATTTATCCATCTTTATATCTGTAAATCCACCTACCTTCCCACTAATTTACTTATCCATGTCCATCACCAGTTATTCACCTACTACCCATCCATCCATTTAATTTAATTTACACCTCTTGAATGTTTACAGCGAACTAGCTGCTGATGGTTGAAACTATCTTCAAATGTTTAGGCTATTAACTGTTGGCTAGTTTGATTTGTTTGTGGCACCTCCTCTCTGCACAGTTTACTTGTCATCATTTAAGTACTAAATAATATTCTTCACCCATCCCATTTTAGATGTAAATATTTCCCAATGGAAGTTTCAGGAAGGAAAGGCCGAAACAGGAGTCAATATATGCCCATTATTTGAACCTCCCTTCCACCATCCTTCTTCAGGATTACCTTAGTGGGAATGGGAGAGGGATATAAATCATTAATTTTGTCTTTATATTCATTCCTCTTAGCCTCACAGAATCCTGCTTCTTGAAAAAAACCTTCCTATTATAATTATGGGCATTTTCTTTTCCATAATACCCTTATGTTGGTTCCCATGTCTTGTCCTGCATCTGCTTTTTATTTTATCTTATTTTGTTCTGGTAACAGGGCTTGAATTCAAGGACTTGTGTTCTTTTTTTTTTTGGGGGGGGGTCCGGTTGTGAGGCCTGTACTCTGGGCCTGGGCGCTGTCCCTCAGCTCTTCAGCTCAAGGCTAGTGCTCTACCACTTGAGCCACAGCACCACTTCCGGCTTTTTTCTTTTTGCTTATGTGGTGCTGAGGAATCAAACCCAGGGCCTCAGGCATGCAAGGCAAGCGCTCTACCACTGAGCCACCTTCCCAGCCCCAGGACTTGTGTTCTTGCTTGGCTTTTTTGCTCAAGGCTGTCAGTCTTTCACTTAAACCATACCTTCACTTCCTGATTCTGAAGGTGATAATGAGGGCTAGGAGCCCCATTTACTTTGATGATTCATACAGCCAGAACATCTGGTATCTGATGGAGCAGGAAAGATGAGTAAGTAAGCCAGGAAATGTCTTATCCATTGGATAAGACAACTATACCCCACACCTTCTAAGGGTAATAAGCAAAACTTACCTTTCTAGTACATCATTTCTTAATCCTTATTTTCTCCATATTTAAAAAATATTTTTATTATTATAAAGATGCTGTGCAGAGGGGTTACAGTTACATAGTCAGGCAAAGGGTAGATTTCTTTTTGGACAATGTCACCCCTTCCCTCACTCTCTCTGTTTTCTGTTTGTTTTGTGCTAGTACTGGGGCTTGAACTCAAGGCCTAAGAACTATTCCTTACTTTTTTTCCTTAAGGCTGGCATTCTGTCACTTGAGCCACAGCTCCATTTCCAGCTTTTTGGTGCTTAATTGGAGATAATTTCTCAGAGACTTTACTACCCAGGCTGGCTTTGAAATGCAGTCCTTAGATCCCGGCCTCCTGAGTAGCTAGAATTACAGGTGTGAACCACCAGCACCTGGCTTTCTCCATCTATTTTTTTTTCATATTTACAAAATAAAAGTGCAATTTCAACACTTAAGTCTAAATCCAGTTATGATTAATTGTCTGAGAATTTAAAGTATTTACAATAACAAGGAGGCAACATCTTGTGAACAGCTCTGAAATTTTACTACAGTTGGTGTGTAGGTTGTGTGTGTGTGTGTGTGTGTGTGTGTGTGCTTGGTTACCTGTTCAACAGAGGCCTATGCATTTAAAGTATGTGCCTTTACCAGCTGCTCATAGTGAATAAGGCACTAAGTCTTGCTCTTCTCTGCTACTGACAGAGTATCAATGTAATGGACAAGGCTCCAATGTTCTTATGAATCTCCCACAGGGCTCAGCCCATGGACTGAAAACTAAGCTAAACTACACACTCCTCCTGTGCTTGTTCTAGAGTGTGCCAATATCCCCAGGGATTGGTCCAGGTTATGCCTGCTGAGCTGCTGTGCTGTAGGCAGCTGTGTAGGATCTCCATCTCAGGCCTTACTTCAAGGCAGTGTAGAAGGGTGTTTGTATTAATCCATCTTCTACTATGTTAACAAAGTGCCTGAGCTGAGTAGTTAAAAGGGAAAAGAAGTTTGTTTGGCTCATAGTCTGGAGGTTTATGAGCATGACAGCCTCAGCTTGATTTTAGGGAGGACGATATGCCATACCCTAAGAATCAAAACTGTCTTTTACAATATAACATTTCTCCCTAATTTATAGGTTTCTCAAGTTCACATTTCACATTTTGTCTTTCTCATTTCAAATTTCACACTGTCTTTCTCCCACTCCACCCTCACCAGGTGTCTGTATCAGAGGTCAAAGTGGTTGCTGAAGAGCAGTTTGGAGAACTCCTTGCTGCCGTGAGGAAAGCTCAGGCCGATGTCATGCTCTTCTTGGAGGAGAAGGAGCATGCTGCCCTGAACCAGGCTAACAGCATTAAAACCCATCTGGAGTACAGGAGTGCAGAAATGGAGAAAAGCAAGCAGGAGCTGGCCAGGTTGGCAGCCATCAGCAATACTGTTCTCTTCCTGGAGGTAAAGAACTGGGGGATGGGGACATCGGTGCAGCAGCACCATGGAGCACCTTTGCTCCATGGGGCTGAGATGCACCTGTGAGTGCACTGATGAGTGGGGCCGTCAGGAAGCTGTGGGAACAGAGAGAAGTGAGTGCTGATGCAGCAGAGTATGGGAGGGGTAGGGAGAACTGCTCAGAGTTGGAAAGGGGCTGGATGGCTAGATGGTGAGTCAGGTTCAAAGTGCAGAATGTTTTAGGTAGAGGGAAAACAAAAGGAGCAGTAGAGGGAATGGAATTTTTTTTTCCCGGTCGTGGGACTTGAACTCTGAGCCTGAGCACTGTCCCTGAGCTCTTCAGCTCAAGGCAAGCACTCTACCATTTGAGCCACAGCACCACTTCTTGTTTTCTGGCAGTATATTGGAAGAGTCTCATGGACTTTCCTTGCCCTGGCTGGCTTTGAACCATGATCCTTAGATCTCAGCCTCCTGAGTAGCTAGGATTACAGGCATGAGCCACTGCTCCTGGCTGGGAATGGAACTTTTAATTGCATCAAGGGATAAACATTGGAACCAGATCTAAGAAACATTTAATCCCTCTCTCTCTCTCTCTCTCTCTCTCTCTCTCTCTCTCTCTCTCTCTCTCTCTCTCTTTTTCTCTTTCTTTCTTTCTTTTCTTTTTTTTTTTTTTGGGTCTGGTTGTGGGGCCTGAACTCTGGGCCTGGGCGCTGTCCCTTAGCTCTTCAGCTCAAGGCTAGCACTCTACCACTTGAGCCACAGCACCACTTCAGGCTTTTTTTCTTTTTGCTTATGTGGTGCTGGGGAATCGAACCCAGGGCCTCATGCATGCTAGGCAAGCACTCTACCACTGAGCCACCTTCCCAGCCTTCCTTCCTTCCTTCCTTCCTTCCTTTCTTTCTTTCTTTCTTTCTTTCTTTCTTTCTTTCTTTCTTTCTTTCTTTCTTTCTTTCTTTCTTTCTTTCTTTCTTTCTTTCTTTCTTTCTTTCTTCCTTTCCTTCTTTCTTTCCTTCTTTCTTCCTGTCTTTCCTGCTGTCTTTTTTCTTTTTGCTAGTCCTGGGGCTTGAACTCAGGGCCTGGGCACTGTACTTTCCCTGAGCTTCTTTTGCTCAAAGCTAGCACTCTACGACTTGAGCCACAGCACCACTTGTGGCTTTTTCTGTTTATGTGGTATGAGGAATCAAACCCAAGGCTTCATGCATGTTAGACAAGCACTCTACCATTAAGCCACATTCCCAGCCCTGAACATGTAATTTTGCAGGGAAAGAACTAGAGGCTGAGTGAATTTCTCCATCCTGGATCTGTCACTAAATAGCTTGGTACAGCTTTTAGCAAGTGACTTAACATCTCTCAGTCTCAAATTTTTCATTTATTGGATGAGCAGTGGGAGTGAGTTCAAGCCCCACTACTAGTACATACATACAAATAAAGAAAAAGTATGTATTTCAGTGTAACTTAGATGTGAATTTTAACAAGATAACATTTTCTCCTACATTGTAAGCCAGTCAAAATAATAGTATTTATTTATTTCTTGTTTATTTGTACTTTTTTGAGGTAGAATCTCATAATGTAGCCTAGGATGGTTTGGAGAAGGCTGAATCCTTGTCTGAGAGACTTGTTTGGGATATTTAGAGTGTAGGAACCTATGTCTCATTCATTACCATGACTTGTGTCTAGGTTATGAAAAGCTGGAGGTGGGGAAGATCAAGGAAGCTGAATAACTGCAGAAAATAAATATTTGCAACTATGAAAATAAAACAAAATTTATGGAAGGATAAAAAGAACTGGAGCTGGGGCTGGGGGTTTAGCCCAGCGGAAGGGCGCCCGCCTGGCGTGCCCAAGGCCCTGGGTTCGGTTCTCAGCCCTGGTTAAAAAAAAAAAAAAAAGAACTGGAGGTATATGTCCTTATTTTTAAGCTCCCAGTTTGAGCTATATATTGGGCTACGTATTGGGGACAGCTAATACCTTGATATATACACATATATGTATATATATATATATGTATATCAAAAGGTATGTATACATATATATATAAAGTGTCATATATAGCTATATGTGTATATGTGTGTGTGTGTACACACACACACACACACACACACACACACACACACACACACATATATACATGGTTTATATTTGTCAGTTGTGGGACCTGAACTCTGGGCCTGGGCACTATCCTTCAGCTCTTCAGCTCAAGGCTAGCACTCTACCACTGAGCCACAGTGCCACTTTTGGCTTTTTCTGCTTATGTGGTACTGAGGAATCGAACCCAGGGCTTCCTGCATGCAAGGCAAGCACTCTACCACTGAGCTACCTTCCCAGCCCCTATTTTTATTTTACTTTATTTTTGTCAGTTGTGGGGCTTGAACTCTGGGCCTGGACGCTGTCCCTCAGCATTCCAGCTCAAGGCGAGTGCTCTACCACTTGAGCCACAGTGCCACTTCTGGTTTTCTGATGGTTTATTGGAGATAAGAGTTTCATGAATTTTCCTGCCTGGGCTGGCTTTGAACCGCAATCCTCAGATCTCAACCTCCTGAGTAGCTACGATTACAGGCGTGAGCCACTGGTGACCAGTTTATTAATGTTTTTATGCTGATCCTGAAGCTTGAATTCAGGGCCTGGGCACTGTCCTTAAGCTTTTGTATTCATGACCTATCACTTGAGCCACCTATCACTTCTGGTTTGGGTTTTTTTTTCTTTTCTTTTGTTTTTGTTGGTTTTGGAGCTTGAACTCAGACCTGGGTGCTATCCCTGAGCCTCTTTGTGCTCAAGGTTAGTGCTCTACTACTTCAGCCACAGTGCCACTTCTGGTTTAGCTAGGATTATAGACATGAGGCACCAGTTCCTGGCTTCCCACTTCTGGTTTTGGGGGTCGTTAATTGGAGATGAGAATCTTATAAGCTTTCTTGCTTAGGCTGGCTTTAAACTGCCATCCCCAGATCTCAGCCTCCTGAGTAATTAAGATTACAGGCATGAACATCAGGGGTCTGGAAAGTTTTGATAATTAAAAGCCTAATTTCCCACTTAATTTTGGAAAGACTCATTTCTATTTTAGGGCCCAAAAGCATAGAAGCTTTTTATCTTGTTAGAGCATAAGTAGGAACTTATACATCTATTTTCTTTGTGAAGCACACATGCCTATCACCCCTTAAACATAATGAGGAGAGCATCCCAATGTAAGAATAATGGAACCCAAAGCAAGTCCTCCTATTTTCTTTCCTTCAGGAATACTCCAAGTTTAAGAATGCTGAAGATACTGCTTTCCCTAGTGTTTACATTGGGCTAAAGGATAAGCTCTCAGGTATCCGCAAAGTCATCACAGACTCCACAACAGACATAATCCAGTTGCTGGAGAACTATAAGGAAAAGCTACAGGAGTTTGCCAAGGAAGGTGAGGCACTTTCTGGGCCATGAGCTCTGGTCAATGTTTGTCCAGAATGATTGATAGAGAAAGCAAGGGAGAACCAGGAAAGGGATGCAGATCAGGAGAAATCTAAGTGTCAAAGCCATCTTTCAGCTCAGCTGTATCAAAAATGGACCCATAGACTCTTATCTTGATTTTATTTCATAATTGAGACCTAGAGAAGTAAATACATGCTTCAAGCAATTTTCTGGCCATTCTTTGATTAGTTTCTCAGGTTGCTGGTACCTGTATTCTAAGTGAAATTCAAGTTAGTCTGGGATGTGTGTGTGTGTGTGTGTGTGTGTCCACCCATCCTGTGGCTTGTACTCAGGGCATGTGATTCTCCTTGAGCTTTTGGGCTCAAGGATAATACTCTTCCACTTGAGCCACAGCTCCACTTCTGGCTTTACAGTGATTAATTGGAGATAAGAGTCTCAGGGACTTCCCTGCCTGGGCTGGTTTTGAACTGAGATCCTCAGATCTCAGCCTCCTGAGTAACTGGGTTACAGATGTGAGCCACCAGTACTCAACTTCAGTCTGGGATCTTTTTCAGCTTTTGCTTGGCCCATTGAATATGATCCAGATTTTTAGAGGTCAACATTTATTTTTCCTAGAAGCCCATGGAAAGGTGACCTATTTTTTTTTTCAGTTTTCCTGACAACCTGGATAGACGTGCATTCACAGTTCTTTGTTTTCTAGAAGAGTATGACATCAGAACTCAAGTGTCTGCCATTGTTCAGCGCAAATATCGGACCTCAAAACCTGAACCTAGAACCAGAGAACAGTTTCTCGAATGTAAGTTGTGAATTCCTTCCCCTGGTAGTTGATATCAATGTAGGGCTTTGCTGAAGCAACAACCAACTTGTCTTGTAAAAGATTCAGGTTGTTTCCACCTCTTGTCTATCCCTAAATGATTTACTTTAAAATTGTAATTAAAAGATTTTTCTGAAATAGTTTACAACTTATCAAAACATTGCAAAAGAAGGACAAAGAATTCCTTTACACTTTCCACTCAGCTTCTCCAAATACTAACACTGTACATAACTATAATACAATCAATCAAAGTCAAGAAATTGGTGTAGTTGTAGTACTGTTAACAAACAGGCAAGCCGGGCACCCGCCTATCGCTCACACCTGTAATCCTAGCTACTCAGGAGCCTGAGATCTGAGGATCATGGTTCAAACCAGCCCGGGCAGGAAAGACCGTGAGACTGCTATCTCCAATAAACCACTAGAAAACCGGAAGTGGCGCTGTAGCTCAAGTAATATAGTGCTCACCTTGAGCTAAAGAACTGAGGGACAGCGCCCAGGCCCAGAGTTCAAGCCCCATGACCAACCAAAAAAAAAAAAAAAAAAAAAAGGAGAATTTATTCAGATCTCATCAATTATTCTTCCATTACCCTTTCTTCTGTCCTATGTTCAGTCTAGGAACCTAGGTGTTTCCATGTCTCCTTAGAACTCTTTTCTTTTTTTGGGTTTGGTTGTGGGGCCTGAACTCTGGGCCTGGGCGCTGTCCCTCAGCTCTTCAGCTCAAGGCTAGCACTCTACCAGTTGAACCACAGCACCACTTCCGGCTTTTTTCTTTTTGCTTATGTGGTGCTGAGGAATCGAACCCAGGGCCTCATGCATGCAAGGTAAGCACTCTACCACTGAGCTACCTTCCCAGTCTCTCCTTAGAACTCTTCAGTCTGGGTCATTGTATCAATCTTTCTTTGTCCTTCATGACCTTGGCACTTTAGAGAGTCACCAAGTGTTTCTTCTTTTTTTTTTTGTCAGACCTGGGGTTTGAACCCAGGGCCTGGCCTCTGTCCTTGAGCTTCTCTGTGCTTCAGGCTAGTGCTCTATCACTTGAGCCACAGTGCCACATCTAGCTTTTTCTGTATATGTGGTACTGAAGAATCGAACCCAGGGCTTCAAGCATGCTAGGTAAGCACTCTGCCACTAAGCCACATTCCCAGCCCCAAATGTTTCATTTATAAATCTTACTTGACCAGATTCCCTGGTACTGTTATTATGTGGTATTGGACTGAGCTGTTAACTTTTTTTTTTAATTTTGGTGAGTACTCAGCCTTGAATGCTGGGCCTTGAGCTCTCGCTTAGCTTTTTTCCCCCTCAAGGTTGGTACTTTACCAAATGAACTACAATTTCAGTTTTAGCTTTTTGATGCTTAATTGGAGTTAAGAGTCTCATGAACTTTTTTTGCCTAGGCTGGCTTTGAACTGTGATGCTCAGATCTCAGTCTCCTGAGTAGCTAGGATTATAGGTGTGAACCATCAGCACCTGGGTTTCTTTGGATCTTACTAGGGGCCATGATGCCAATTACTATCTCCTTTTTTTCTACTTCTCAACACCTCTTGGGCTCCACACAGTTTCCTTTATTTATTCTTGCTACCTCACAGAAGCACATTTATATTTTATAGACAGACATAATATAAGAAGTTATGCGCCCTTTATTCTGAACGTTAAAATAAAAATTAGACATATCTTACTGTAATTTTTTTTTTGTCAGTCGTGGGGCTTGAACTCTGGGCCTGGGTGCTGTCCCTGAACTCTTCAGCTCAAGGCTAGTCTCTACTACTTGAGCCACAGCACTACTTCTGGTTTTCTGGTGGTTTATTAGAGATGAGAGGCTCATGGACTTTCCTGCCCGGGCTGACTTTGAACGACTATCCTCAGATCTCAGCCTCCTGAATGGCAAGGATTACAGGCATGAGCTACCAGCACCTGGCTAATTTGTCTTCTTTTAACATTACATGCATTTTTATATCAACTTCTTTTGCATTACAAGTATTTTATACATATTAACTTTCTTCTTTGAATATTATCATGAATAATGTAATATTCAAAATAATACCTTTGGAAGTATTATTATTATAGGCAACTAGTAAGGCATTGCACCTAATCCATTGCATCTAGTCCATTGCTTCTAGTAAGAAAGACCTGATTATGGAGGTTGAATTAAGAGGCTGGAGAGAAGTGGAACTATAGGAGAACTACAGAACTTTCTACTGTCTGTGTGTAGGAAGGGCTGGTAGGGACAATAATGAAGGCAAACGAAAGGTAAAAAATTATTTTGAGCTTAAACAACTATGTGAACAAAAGTAGTATTATTCTGAGATTGGTAGAAGAATATAGGTTGGGGGAATGTTTATGCTAATGCTAAATGTTAATGCTAAATATTGGCTGAACATTTTGAAATGAATGAATGGATCAAATGTTGGAGATGAGTACCTATATTCCCAAACATCTGTCAACCATGGATATAATTGTGTCTGGCTTTTTTTTTTTTTTTTGTCAGTTGTGGGGCCTGAACTCTGGGCCTGGGCACTGTCCCTCAGCTCTTCAGCTCAAGGCTAGCGCTCATCACTTGAGCCACAGCTCCACTTCTGGCTTTTTCTGCTTATGTGGTGCTGAAGAATCGAGCCCAGGGCCTCATGAATGCAAGGCAAGCACTCTACCACTGCCACCTTCCCAGCCCTTTTGTCTGGCTTTTTGTGCAGACCTGTTCATGAATGAGTGAATGAATACAGTAAATAATTTAATTTAGTTTTTTATTCAGCTCACAGGCAATGCAATAACTATCAATTAATTTGGGCTTCAGAAAGGGAAGACAGGGAACGATTTGCATTCTCCCTATTGTCTGGCCTTCACTCATGTCTTTTGCTAGGGGAAGGGCTGGGAAAGCTGAGAATGGGGAGATGGATGTTTCCTGCCACCATCCTAGGAAGCCAGCTAGGTTTAAAGTGTTCTATGTGAATCAGCTGTCAGTTCCTGAACTACTCTCCCTGCATTCTATGTTTCTCTAGATGCATGTGACATCACATTTGACCCTGACACAGCACACAGGTATCTCCGGCTACAGGAGGACAACCGGAAGGTCACCAACACCTCACCTTGGGAACATCCTTACCCAGACCACCCCAGCAGGTTTGTGTATTGGCGGCAGGTGCTGTCTCAACAAAGTCTGTACCTACACAGGTACTATTTTGAGGTGGAGATCTCTGGGGCAGGCACCTACGTTGGCCTGACCTGCAAAGGCATTGACCGGAAAGGGGAAGAACGCAACGGTTGCATTTCTGGAAACAACTTCTCCTGGAGCCTCTATTGGAATGGGAAGGAGTTCACAGCCTGGCACAGTGACACAGAGACCCCGCTCAAAGCCGGCCCTTTCCGGAGGCTCGGAATCTACGTTGACTTCCCAGGAGGGATCCTTTCCTTCTATGGCATAGAGTATGATGCTATGACTCTGGTTCACAAGTTTGACTGCAAGTTTTCAGAGCCAGTCTATGCTGCCTTCTGGCTTTCCAAAAAAGAAAATGCTATCCGGATTGTGGATCTGGGAGAAGAACCTGAAAAGCCAGCAAGCTCTGCAGTGGAGGCTGCTCCCTAGATCCCAGGATCCATATTGCAAGTCTTTGCTAACCACAATGATGAAGCAGCAGCTTTCATTTTAAGGCTGTTTTGAAGACAGAAATGTTTGTAATTTGTAGTTGGCTTTAAAAATTATATGAGTCACCAGGCACCCATGGCTCATGCCTGTAATCCTAGCTACTCTGGAGGCTGAGATTTGACCCTACCCAGGCAGGAAAGTCTATGAGACTTTTAGCTCCAATAATCCACCAGAAAATCAGAGGTGGTGCTGTGGCCCAAGTAGTAGAGCACTAACCTTGAGTTGAAGAGCTCAGGGACAGTACCCAGACCTAGAGTTCAAGTCCCACAATCAACAACAGCAAATGTCTGTGAATGAGGTAAAGGCTCGCCTGATGTTCTCTTTTGCTGCAGGCAGCACTGCTTTATTTATATTTGAAGTGATTAATTCCAAGGCATCAGTCTCCCCCATAATCTTCTAATCATACATAGTCTGCTGTCTGCTCATGTGAATCCTATACTTGGCCCAGAATTAGTAACAGGACTCTTCATAACCCTAAAAAGTTTGCAGAGGAATACAATAAGTTGCAAGCTTTACTGTACATTTCTATGGGAAACACTAAGTCCTTCCTGTGGCATTAATTCCTTACACCAGAACCATTGTGGTAATGCTTATATTGTACACATTATGCAAATAGAGAGATTGTGGTCCAGGGAAGTCAAGGTAGTTAGTTAACTTATCCTTAACTTGGGGAAAAGCTGAGATTCAAATCTGGGTGGGCTGTTATTAAACTTTTGACCACTATGATATATTGTTTTCATTATATCATGAATATTTTGTATATAGGATTAAACCACATGATGGACTACATTTTAGAGAAACAATGTCCTAAACCTACCTCTTAAGAGTTTACGTGTACTATGCCTGGTTTACCCATTCAACCATGGACTCACCAAGAGTTCACCACTTCACAAAGCTCTTTCTAGTTTTACTAAGATTATCACAAATGCATTAATGGAGTCTAAGTCTTAGCCTCTTTGACCTCTTAGAAGAGAAAATGAGAAGTATTTCTTTCTAAAGTCACCTGCACTTTGTAAACTTATCTGATTTATCATTCAAAGGAGTGATCTCAAGTATTTGTGGATAGCTCTCACACTCTGTTAAGAGCTGTTCCTGTTTTCAAAGCTAAATTTTCTGACTTTGCTTTACGGTTCCCATTGCCTTGATTCATAGTACCTTTTCCTTTCCCTTCAATTATTTTGTTCTCCTTTTGACAGATAACCTCCTTAAGTTTAATAACAAGCACTCAATCAAGCCTTTAGATAAATGACAAACTATCTTTTTTTTTTTTTTATCAGTCGTGGGGCCTGAACTCTTTGCCTGGGTGCTGTCCCTCAGTTCTTCAGCTCAAGGCTAGTGCTCTACCACTTAAGCCACAGCACCACTTCCTGTGTTTTCTGCTTATATGGTGCTGAGGAATCAAACCCAGGGCCTCATGCATGCAAGGCAAGCACTATCCCACTGAGCCACCTTTAAATGTGTTTCCAAGGGGCTGAGGATTAATAGGTATAACTCTTACTTAGCATGCTGAAGGCCTTGGGTTTGATCCCTAGCACCTCAAAAAATAGCAATTAAAGAGTATGTTTCTGGCCTAGCACCAGTGGTTTGTGCCTGTATCCCTAGATACTCAGGAGTCTGAAATCTGGAAGATCTGTGGTTCAAACCCAACCCAAGTAGAAAAGTCATTGAGACTACATCTCAAGTGGTAGAGCAAGGAAAGTTGAGGGGGAAGCCCAAACTTTGGGGGAGGGGGCCAAAGTTTAAATTCCAGTATTAGCAAAAATAAATAAACAAAGTTTCAGAGGACATATCCTGAGATCTTTTCTGGGATTTACTGGAAGTATTATTTTCAGGTCTTTTGCTTTGATCTGTGTCAAGACAAATGTCTTCCTGTTCAACCAGCTTGATTATCTATCTCAACAGTGTGTTCTCTTTACATTATTTGACTTGTTTCTAGAGACTCTGTCCTGCATTTATGCCTAAGGATTTATGCAGTATAGAATTTCAGTGTTTTTACTTTAATTTCCTCACATTGCTGTTATGTACTGAGATATTTAAGACTCATGATTCTGCTTCCAGTATGTTAGCTTTCCTTCCCAGCCTAATGTTACCTGCCAAATCCACAGTCTTTTCTTCTTAAGTCTGAACCTTGGTTATGTGTACATTGATTAGGGTAGGGCCAAATCCAGTCTTGCAACACTCAGTCAATATCTTTTAGGTTTAATTATACAAGTTATTCATTGATAGAATGATATACAATGGGGTAGTTGACCTTTTCTTCCTTTCTCCACTGATCATAATGAGGGACTTTCTACATGGCAAAACTCAATATATGCTCTGTCTGAATTTCTTTTTTTTTTTGTCCCAATGATTTTTTTTATTGTGAAAATACTGTACAGAGAGGTTACAATTACATGGGCAAGATAAACATTTCTTATCAAGCATTGTAGCCTCCTCCTTTGTTTCCCCTTCCCATCCCTTCTCATCCTCCCCCCCCCCCCCAATCCTCCCCCCCCCCCCCACCAAAGTTGTAAAGTTTGTTTTCGACATAACGACTTGGACATCTCATTGTTGCAATGGGTCCACCTGTGTCCCTATTTAAATGATTTGTTTTTCCCCTTCCCCTCCACAAATTATACCGACATCAAATACAGTGAAAGCAGGGGTTATACTGTGGGGGAGGGACATACAAAGCGACAAAGAAATAATCTTATAAATGTGTTAGAAACAATTGCATGATCTGTCTGAATTTCTTTAATCTGTTAATATTCTTAAAACAGAAAATGGTATTCATTTGGCTTGTCTTGATTTTTTCTTCTTGTTTTTACAAATGTTTAATTATTTTTTCAGAAAGTATGGTATATTTAACAATATACCATGCTTTCTTGGCTCTTCTGTTTCAACTTTCAGATTTTTCAAAGAGCTATTCCATACATTTGATCCGTTTTTATTATTTTTTATTATCTTCAAGTAGTTGTAGAAAGGAGTTGCCATTTAACAAAGCAGTTTATAAATCAAATATATCTTGATCAATGTCACCCCTTTAACATTCTCACTCATCCCTCTCCTGCTCCCCCCCAGAAATTTTTTTTTTTTTTTTTGGGTCCGGTCGTGGGGCCTGAACTCTGGGCCTGGGCGCTGTCCCTCAGCTCTTCAGCTCAAGGCTAGCGCTCTACCACTTGAGCCACAGCACCACTTCCGGCTTTTTTCTTTTTGCTTATATGGTGCTGAGGAATTGAACCCAGGGCCTCGAGCATGCAAGGCAAGCACTCTACCACTAAGCCACCTTCCCAGCCCCCCCCCCCCAAGAAATTTTTATCTTTAATTGATATATTATAATTATACACAGTAATGGGGGCCAATGTGATATTTTAAGACATATATGCAATACATAATGATCAAATGAGGATAATTTATTTCTTAGGAGTGAGAACATTTAAGATTCTTCTGGCTCGTTCGAAATCCTGCTTTGTTTTTAACTGAATCTGTGGGATTATTAGTGCTTGCCATTTTCTTAATCTCACGGAATATTTGATGGACAACTTAGAAAGAATTCTATATGGATTAATGCCAAATTTACTGGTCTATTGTTTCTAGAAACTGTTTCTGTGTTTGTGGGGTATGTGTGTGTGTGTGTGTGTGTGTGTGTGTGTGTGTGTGTGTGTGTATGTGTGTGAAAAATCAAGGCAATTTTGTCTGTTCTCATTCTCTACAATTTTCTGATTTCTCAAAGATTTCTACTTGATACATAATCATGAAGATAAAGTGCGTCAGTGCCCAAAGGTACAATTTGGCTAGGACAGAATACTGTAGCTCATGTAAGAACAACTATTTAGATGTCTCCTTACCTAGTTTGAACTTAATTTGCCTTTTAATTATTTTTTTGTCTGTTTTCAGGTTATAAGTCCTTTTTGATAAAATAGTTCAAGGGCAAAATAAAGAGTTGGGCCTAAGTGAGGGAGTAGGGAATAAAACAAAAAAGAGTTGGGCCTATTTGTTTTTTTTCTGTCATTGTCTCAAATGATGGACATGTATATCATTTTTCTTTTTCTTTGTTTCAAAACTAAAAACAAAAATAAGGAAAGAAAAAGCAAAAAGAGAGAACAAAGGCCTATTTTATAGGCCTCCTGGCATTTCCCTCTGGCTCTTATGTTCTCTTCCATTGTGTAGATTTGCCTAAAATAAAAAAATAGAAATGAACCTGAATTCATCAGGAGCTTGCTTTGGTGACAAATTATTTTTATTCCATGACTAAACCGGTCAGAATGTACTTTTAACTACTAATTTATTTTTGTCCCAACTTTTGGAAATCCAAGTGAATTCTCTTCCAGGAATGTCATTGAGTCCTACATTATCCAGTGAATCACAATGAAATGACCAGATACCAATATTGGCTCAGCCATGGAGCCCTTATCCCTTTATCTTAGTCAATTTTGTATTGCTATAACAGACTACCAGTGACTGGGTAAGTTATAAAGAAGGTAAAGTTATTTTATTCATAAATAAACAAATAAACTCTATTTATTTTTACATTTTTGGAGGCTGGGAAGTCCAAGGTCAAGGGAGTTTACATCTGGTGAAGGCCTTGTCACTGCCTCAACCCAGGGTGGAAAAGACAAGGGAAAGCATTGTTGAGAGATTAAACTGGGCAGCCTTACAACTTTTATAATGGACCTCTCAACTTCTGTACAGTTGGCATTAAGTTTTCCTGTACTGCTTGCCACCTAGCTGTACCCTACCTCCTTGAGAATGTCCTACCTTCTTGAGAATATTATTCTCAATTTTATTTGAATGAATGCCCCCTCCCCAGGTTCCATATATTGCAAGCTTGGCCCCCAGGATGGACCTGTTGGGATGTGGTAGAACCTTTAAGAGGTGGGGCCTGGTGGGAGATCCCTAGGTCATTGTGTGGGTGGGGGGGTGCCCTACAAGGGGGTTATCAGGCATCAGTCCCTCCTTCCTCCCCCCTCTTTCTCCCCACTACCACACTAGTCCTGGGGCTTGAACTGAGGTTCTGGGCACTGTCCCTGAATTTCTTTTGCTCAAGGCTAGCACTCTACCACTTGAGCCACAGTGCCACTTCCGGCTTTTTCAGTTTCTGTGGTACTGAGGGCTTCATGCATGCTAGGCAAGCATTCTACCACTAAGCCACATTCCCAGCCCCTTCCTTCTTTTCTCTGCTTCCTGGCTCATGAAGTGGGCAGTTTGCTCTGTCTGGTCCTTCATACCATTGTTATCTGGTGCCCCCCCACCAGAGGCCAAAGCAGTGAGTCTGCCTGATCTTAGACTGGAGTCTCTAAATGAGCCAAAGGAACTTTTTTTTTTCTTTTTTAAGTAAATTATTACTCCTTTGGTATTCCGTTTTCCTTTAAGTTGACTTTAAATACCTTTGTTTCACCACCTGCTCCTTTAAAATCACCGACAAGCCGGGCAACGGTGGCTCACACCTGTAATCTGAACTACTCAGGAGGCTGAGATCTGAGGATCATAGTTCAAAGCCAGCCCAAGCAGGAAAGTCCGTGAGACTCTTACCTTCAATAAACCACTAGAAAACTGGAAGGGGCACTGTGGCTCAAGTGGTAGAGCAATTGCCTTGAGCTGAAGAGTGCAGGGACAGCACCCAAGCCCAGAGTTCAAGCCCCATGTGCAACAAAAAAAAATAAATAAAATCACAAATAAGTGACTTGGAAACTCACTGTCTCCTCGTGAATAACAGCTTCTCTTTGTTTACCTTTGCCAACAAGTGTCTTATAGGTTGAGGGACCCTTATTCCTAACTAGAAGTGTGTCAGATTTCAAATATTTACATTTTGGAATCTTTGAACATACACAATGAGGTTTCTTATGGACAGGCCCAAGTCCAAACACAGATTTCACTTAAACACATACTCTGAAAGTGATTACATACTATATTTTAAATAATTTTGTGCATGAAATAAAGTTTTATGATGTAAATTTTCCACTTGTGATGTAATGTGAATGCTCAAAATGTTTTAGATTTTGGAAGGTTTAGGGATACTCTTGACCTGTATTGCAGCAGACATTTCAGAGCAAAAGCTTTGGCTTCAGGAGTCCTAACAGGTTTGGTTCCTATCACCCATCCCAACATGCCAATAAAGATACAGAGGGCTGAGAGAGGAGATCCATTTAATAACACATGGCCACAGAAGAAGGAAAGTGAATATTTTAGCCCTTCAGGGTCTGGCATGACCCTGACATCCTTCCTTTCTTCCTCATTTCCTCCCTCTTTCCCTCCCTAATGGTGCTTTAACTCCGGACCTCAAATTCTTGTTCAGTTTGCTTGCCTACAGCTTGTACTCTGCGACTTAAAGCACAGCTCTAATTCAGCTTTTTTGCTGCTAATTGGAGATAAGCTGGAGGACATTTCTGCACAGAATGACTTCAAACTGTAATCCTTAGACCCAGCCTCCTAAGCAGCTAGGATTACAGGTATGAGCCACTGGTGTCTGACAAACTCTAAATAGAAGAATTGAAGTAGGGGCAAGAAGTATGTATAGTCTTGGTCAAACTGCAGACTGGTAGTCATTGGTAGCCTTAAATAACTTCCGAATGTATCATAAACCAGAGCCAAAGAGTAAAACTCTCATAAAACAGGTTAGACTGGGCTGGGAAGGTGGCTCAGTGGTAGAGCGCTTGCCTTGCATGCATGAGGCCCTGGGTTCGATTCCTCAGCACCACATAAGAAAAAAGCCAGAAGTGGTGCTGTGGCTCAAGTGGTAGAGGGCTAGCCTTGAGCTGAAGAGCTGAGGGACAGCGCCCAGGCCCAGAGTTCAGGCCCTACAACCAGACCCCCCCCCAAAAAAAAACAAAAAACAGGTTAGACTTACATTTTTGTGTCATTTTTTGTTTTAAAAACTACCCATACCCATACATATTTTACATCCATTTCAATATAGAATGCATATTACCTACATATTGTAGTGGACTAGGATTGCTTGCTCAAAATAACAATCTCACTAACAATATAGTAGTTCTTTAGGTCTATAGTTTTACTTTCCAAGATGTCAGTCATTCCAGGTCAAACTGAGTCTGAACTATTGATAGCATCATAGGAAGAAGGGTGAATGTAGAACAAGAAGATTTTTTTTGAGAGAAAAACCAAATTGATATGTTTTTATTACATTGTCTTGTTATCATACTTATGACCTCCGGAGAGCAAGACAATCCATCGAGGCACAGTGAAAGGTGAGCAAAAGAAGTTTATTTACACTATTTACACCAGAAAGGGGGTCCTGAGACTACCTTGTCCTGGGCTAGATACCCAGAACCAAGAGCAGCCTCAACCACCAAACCTCTAAGCCTCCAATAGGCAGCCCCGACCCTTATTAGTTGGTCTGAAAAACCACCAAATTAGTTGGTCTGCAAACCTCCCAACCTCAGACCTCCAAAGCTGTATACACCCAGATAGGCTCCCCTCCTAATGGTTTCAAACTGCCAATCATGTTCCTCCCCAATAGGCAGCTGGCCCTGTGGGGCTCGACACCCCACCGCCTCCAGTAGTATGCCCCGCCCCTTTCAGTGGCATTCCCCGCCCCTTTCAGCGGCGTTCCCCGCCCCCTTCGGCTGCATGCCTGGGGCAGTGACGTCAGCCGCTGTGGCCTGGTTTGTAGAGCTGGAGGCTGGCCTTTTGATGTCCCGCACCCTGCAGCAGGCCCAGACCATGGAGCCAGGAGCCACGCTGACTATTGGGGCCCTGCTGATTATTGGGTCCTCACGGGTTATTACAATCATTGCTTTTTTTTTTTTTTTTCTGGTTGTGGAGCCTGAACTCAGGGCCTTGGGAGCTGTCCCTGAGCCTCTTTGTGCTCAAGGGGAGCACTCTACCACTTGAGCCACAGGGCCACTTCTGGGTTTTGAGTGGTTAATTGAAGATAAGATAAGTCCAGCCCGGACTTATCTGCCCGGGCTGGCTTTGAACCATGATCCTCAGATCTTAGCCTCCTGAGTAGCTAGGATTACAGGCGTGAGCCACCAGCGCCAGGCTCCAGGGGCATTATTTTAATGATTAAAATTTCCAATGTGTTGTTTGTGAAGGAGTTTATAAAGTTAGAAGAGGAGAATTAGAATATGAGTGGAATATGTCCATGTTAAAATGTGCATATGTATAAAATAGCTTTTGTTACGTATATCATATATATGTGTGTGTATGTACAAGCATAAGCATATATCAGATATGTTCCAGTACAATCAACAGAAGGGCTTTAAGCAATATCCCAATGGCTAGGAGCTAAAATAACATGCAGACTTAATTTTAAAGATCAGCAGAGATTTCTGATTATCATTCTGAATCAGTTAACCAGCCTAAATTTATAATAAAAATTTGTGATTTTACTTTGATGACAAGACAATATAAACATATTCAGGACTTTTGGGATATCTACCATATAACTGAACAAATATAAATATAATGAACTTATATCTGTTTATATTCTTGAATATTCAAGTTATTGATAAGCAACTGAAGCTCAACACCAGTCTCCATGATTTTTTTACTTAGATTTGACTAAAAAACATTCTTCTAGAAATGAGATGAACCACTCTTTCAGCATATACAGCAACTGCCTCCAATTACACAGTGCTAAGTTTAGAAGATTTACGGTAAAGTTACGTTTCCAAGGAGTTCTGTACAGAAAGCCAGACTTCTACTGGCAGTTTCTAGGACAGATAAGTTTTCTGCCCATTGCCGTGGCTTTTTTTTTTCTTTCCCTCATTTATTTATAATAGAAAGGCTTGATTAGGACATTTCTCCACTTCTCCTGTCACTTTGGTGTTTGGTGGTGTTGCTAACTGGCAAGGATAAAATGAACTGATTATCTCAGGCTCCTGGAAAACATGGAACCGAATCTTAAGCAAACCCCTTATTTTCGTTGTCAAAAGGGAAATGATTCGATCCCTCTGTGCCAGAAGTGTGAAACGTGTATCTTAGCATGGAAGATCTTTTCTACTAAAGAGTGGTTCCAAAGGGTCAGCGACATGACACAGAGGAGGTTTCTAGTTAGCATTCTACTTCAGTTAAATAGCTTATACTTACTACACTATTTCCAAAATATCCTGCAGACCACTCAGGGAAAGGATTTTATCTATAATAGATCCCGGATCTCCCTCAGCAGGCTGGAGAGGAAGAAGGAGAAGTCTGTGAAGTCCTCCTTGAACCAGTTGTTGGAGAAAACCGCAGAGGAGAAGATGAAGGAGATCTTGTACTGGTTTTGCGACAGCACCTACTGGACCAAGGCAAATTTTACTGTCTTCCTGCTGCAGATGTGCAATGAAAAACTGCTGCTCACTGCTGCGAGTGTGATCAGAGTCCTGTTTCTGAGAGAGTGGAACAAGGTCTCAGGTAAACAAGTCCATAGAGAGTGAGATCAGAATGCCCCCAAAGGTAAGAAAGCAAGAATTCAGGACTGCAGGTGGATACCAGTTTAGATGACTGGAAAGTGTTCAGAGTGTAAGACTAGGTCCTTTAAAAAAAATTACTACTAATTTATGTATTTGTTTTGCTGCTTTGGGGCTTGAACTCAAAGCCTGGGGGTTGTACTTTAGCTTTATTGCTCAAGTCTGGTGCTCTGCCACTTGAGCCACAGCCTCACTTCCTACCTTTTGGTAGTTAATTGGAGATAAGAGTCTCATTAACTTTCCTGCCCGAGCTGCTTTTAGACCACAATCCTTGAACCTTAGCCTCCCGAGTAACAACTACAGATGTGAGCCAACAGTGCCTGGTTTAATTCATATCTTTAAAGGAAACTCAGAGAGAACTTCAGAGAAGCAATTCTTCTCGTAGCTCCCATTCATGATTTTTCTCCTTTCATATAGAACTCTAATGGATTTTGCATCTTGGATTGCCTGGCAAAGTTTAACCAGTTGAAGTTTTCTGAGATTTTTCCATAGTAACTCAAAGTCCCCAAATAAAAACAGATACAACTTCCCAAATTTATTTTGTATGTATAGTTTTGCCAAATCAATTTTGTATGTATAGTTGTGAGGAATTATTTTTAGGGCTCCATTTGGATACCAAAATCCATGGCTACTCAAGTACCTTATATAAAATGATATAGTATTTGCTTAGACTGTCCAATCCCCTCATATGCTTTAAATCATCTCTAGATCACTTACAATGCCAAATCCACTACAAATGTCATAGTTGCTAAACTGTAGTGTTTAGAAAAATGATGAAAATGCACAGATGAATTTTTTCTTTATATTGTCAGTGTGTGATTGCTTGAGCCTAAGGAGATAGACCCTTCAGATACAAAAGGCAACTATATTTAAAAGAAATAAGGGGGCTGGGAAGGTGGCTCAGTGGCAGAGTGCTTGCCTTGCATGCATGAGGCCCTGGGTTCGATTCCTCAGCACCACATAAGCAGAAAAAGCCAGAAGTGGCGCTGTGGCTCAAGTGGTAGCGTGCTTGCCTTGAGCTGAAGAGCTGAGGGACAGCGCCCAGACCTAGAGTTCAAGCCTAGGACTGGCAAAAAAAAAAAAAAAGAAATAAGGAATAATTAAACCATTTCTCTCTTGACCTCATTTTCCTCCACACACTTGCTAGAAAAGCCACCTTGTCTTGGTTTTTGTTTTCCAGTGCTCCATCCAGACTCCATTGATATGGTGTTTTTCCCTAAGAAAGGTTACACCACCATATCTGAGTTTCCACATGTGTATTGGGCAACTAAACCCAGATCTATGTCATTCCCCTTGCGTAGAACTTCAGCAAAAAAAGACACGCTTGGAGATGTGGGAAAAGTAACTGGTAAGTCATGCTTGGAGATCTGGGAATAGTAACTGGTAAATCAACTATTAGACACACACACACACACACACACACACAGACTTCAGTGGACAGTGCCTGACTTAAATGGTTCAACTTACAGTTTTTTTTTAATTTTATGATGGGCTTGTTGGAACCAAACCACATGCTATATCAGAAAACATATAATAATTTGCCTTAGGATTTCTTTTGAATTTACAATAGATTATAGGGTATCGTCTTCTTCTTCTTCTCCTTCTCCTTCTCCTTCTCCTTCTCCTTCTCCTTCTCCTTCTCCTTCTCCTTCTTCTTCTTCTTCTTCTTGTTTTCTGTGTGGGGGAGTGTGCATAACCCTTGTAAATCTGAAAGTCTTAGTATATATGAAATTGGGAAGTCTCCGTAGAGTTAGGGGGACTGAAAAAGCAATAGAATCTGGGGGGGGGGGTATATGATTTTGGAGACTACCATTCATTTGGCATCTACAATTGTTGGGTTCTTTGATATTCTTTTCTTCTTCTTTTTCTCATTTAACTCTCACAGGTGGTAAGGAGAAAGGCAGGATTAAAAAAATTGGTCATGTTTTTGCCTTTCTACCATAGTGCCTCCACAATACACCTGGTCTAGAGATTAGAAAGGAAACTTTCAAGAGCTCCCTTTTATATCGGCTCCAGGCCTTAATCCATTAAGCTCCAGAATGGTGGCTACCTCTAGGGTCTACCTCACTTGGGACATTTGATTTAGTCTTCAAGAGGAAATTAAGGAGTAGGGAACATGGTCTCTCAAGGCTTTCCTTCAATTTTTTCTAAGGCAAGACATACACTCATGACTTACTTAATGACAGGAAAATGCCTACAAACCTAGGCTATGTGGTATGCTTACCATCAAACATGTGGTTTATGATTGACAAAAATATGGTATGTGAGTGTTCATGAAATAACCATAGGAAACACAAAATGTAGATTCTAAAATACTGTTTTTTGTTTGGTTTTGTTGATTTTGTTTTTATGTGTACTGGGGTTTGAAGTTAGGGCCTCACACTTGCTAGCAAGTGCTCTACATCTAAGTCACAGCTCCAAGCTTTTTTTTTTTTTTTTTGCAGTGGTTGTTTTTGAGAAAGTCACACTTCCTTCCTGGGCACATGCCTGGGCTGTCATATGCTTGTTTTAGGCTTTCCATTGTACCTAAGATAACAGGCATGTGCCACTTGAACAGCTTTCAAGTCAGAGGAGGTCTTCAAGAACTTTTCTAGCCAGGCTGGCCTCAAACTTTGATATTCCCTATCTCAGTTTCTTAAGTACCTAAGGTTACAGGTATGAGGAACTGGTGCATAGCCTAAAATGCTTTCTACATGGAAATTTTCAAATTTTTAAAGTGGATAAAACAGTATAATAACTTCGTATAGAACCATCATTCAGCTTTAACAATAATCAGTGTCTTGTCATTCCTCCTCCTCCTCCTCCTCCTCCTCCTTCTTCCTCTTCTTCTTTTTCACTGTCCCTCAGCTTTCTCACTCATGACTAGCATTCTACCACTTGAGGCACAGCTTCACTTCCAGCTTTTTGGTAATCAATTGGAAATAAAAGTCTTACCAACTTTCCTGCTTGGGCTGGCTTTACAAAGCAATTTGCAGATTTTAGCCTCCTAAATAGCTAGGATTATAGGCATGAGTTGCCAGCACCGAAAAATAATAATGCCATTATTATTGTTATTGTTTTTATTATTGTGTGAGGGGTTGAACTCAGGACCTCATACTTGCTAGGGAAGTGCTCTACCACTGAGCCACATCCGGATTCCTACCAATCTTACCCATCTTCCCTTTTTGAAATTATTTAATTTTTTTCTTGTTTGAGTATTTTCAAGGAAATTCCAGACATGATGCCATTTCAGACTTGGCTACTATAGACATCTTTATCTGAGAAGGCTAAAAAGTACTTGTGGATTTGATTCAGGAGATTCTATTTTCATGTGGGAGAATTGAAAAAAATCAGTGGGGGTAATTTACCTAATGATAAACTCAAGAAGCGTTGTTTCTGAGGACTGAGTTTTGCTGAGGATTTGTTCTGATCCTGGGATTTCTGCAGAGAACTCAACCACGCAACCATCTCTGGCTTTCCTCTAGGTAGACAACACAAGAACTTATTCCATTGTATTTCTGAGACGAATAAGCTGCTGCCTAAAAAATCATGCATGCTTAAACTAGAGGATGATCCTTGCAGTCTGCTGGTAGACATGAAGGCTGTCAGACGCCTGTCTTCTGGGTGCAGTAAATACCGGGACTTCATCCGTCTACTGCCCATCCACCTCTCCAAGTACATTCTAAGTATGCTGGGTAGATTAGGGACTTCTCAGAGACCTCTCATCTTGGCCTTGTTCTGAGGTTTCTGGGTCCATCTTTCTCCCTCTACCCCTCTACCAGGACTGCTGGATAAAAACAGCCTGAACAAATGTATCTCTGTGAGCCAGCACTGGGCCTCCCTGGCCCAGCAAGTCAAGATGGAGTTGTCCATGCACACCTTCATTCAAAACCAGATTACCATATTGCAGGTACTTCTGATCTGGAAGGGATATGTTTGAAGACCAGCTTCATTTCCTCTTTGTGGCCTGCACTCTCATTGCTCACCATCTGTCCTCCCATTGTCTGTGTACCTAGCAGGGATAAGGAATAGAAGTCTCTTTAGAACAGAGAGGAAAAGGAAAACCCCATTCAAACCCTCACAGCCACTTGCCCAGCATGTATATAGCCCTGAGTTCCATCACCAGAAATTCAAAAACCCAAACAAAACAAAATCTTTAGTAGCAGAGAATTCTCTCTTTTCCAATAAGGAGTTCTGTTAGAGCTCATACAATCTGAAAACTATGAATGCATTCATACCTGTAATTCTAGATACTCAGGAGGCTGAGATCTGAGGATTGAGGTTAGAAGCCAGCCTAAGGCAGACAAATTCATGAGACTTACTAAAGTTTTTTTGTTGATGGCAAAGAGTTTAAGAGAGAGAGAGAGAACAAGACAGAGACAGAGACAGAAAACACGTTCTCTGTGCAGGAAATGGGAGTAAAATCTCATCCATGAGACTATCATCTCTGATTGATCAGCAAAAAGCTCAAAATGGAGTGGTAGGGGCTAGCTTTGAGCAAAAAAAAAAAAGAAGCAAAGCAAGAGCATGAGGCCTGAATTCAAACTTCATTGCACACATGTACACACACACACACACACACACACACACACACACACACACACACACACACACACGAGCTATAAGTAAGTTTCTGAATCAGCTTCATGTTACCCAGAAGTTTATAATGCTAGTATGCCTATATTTAGGTTAACATGCAATATTCTCTGGCTTTTTTTTTTTGTCAGTCATAGGGCTTGAACTCTGGACCTGGACGCTGTCCCTCAGCTCTTCAGCTCTAGGTGAGTGCTTTGCCTCTTGAGCCACAGCACCACTTCCAGTTTTCTGGTGGTTAATTAGAGATAAGAGTCTCACAGACTTTCCTTGCCTGGGCTGGCTTTGAACTGTGATCCTCCTGAGTAGCCTCCTAAGTAGCTAGGATTAAAGGCTTGAGCCACTGATACCTGGCTTTCTCTGGCATTTTTACACTTTGCCTGAAGCCTAACCCTGAACTGAGTAATCTTGGAAGCTTGGATTTTTCTTCCCTCAGCAAAGGTAGATCACAAAGAATGAGAAGAAGGCAGGCCACCATCTAGAAACTGCTGTCCATTTCATGGTAATCTTTTTCCAAAATTTACTATTGTCTTCCTTGCTTTTTCTGCACACATTGTTGGTAAAAACTTACCAGGGCAGAGCTTACCCATCTTTTCAGATTGTGCCAAGAATGAGTTTTCCTTCCTAGAGTACAGGAATAAAGACAAATCATTTCAGCAGGTTGCCAGGCACTCATGTCTGATATCCTAGCTACTCAGAAGGCTGAGATGTGAAGATCTCAGTTTGAAGCCAGCCCAGGCAAGAAAGCTCATGAAACTCTTATCTCCAATTAACCGCCAGAAAACGAAGTGGCGCTGTGGCTCAAGTGGTAGAACACTAACCTTGAGCTGAAGAGCTGAGGGACAGGTCCAGGTCTAGAGTTCAAGCCCCATGTCCACCACCACCAACAACAACAATAAAAACAAAAACAAAAGATTCCACATGAATGAGATGAGGTAGTTTTTCTGCATTGGTTTATTTTACTCCATATCCTCCACATCATTGCACGACAGGACCTCCTTCTCTTTATGGCTAAGTGTATTCCATTTGTACATATACTACATTTTCTTTATCCATGCTTCTGTAAGTAGACAGTAGGCTGCTTTTAGGCCTTGGCTATTGTGAATAGTGCTGCACTCTACGCTTATATGAGAAGGCAGCGGTCCCAGCATAATAGTCACTGTCTCTTTCTTCCAACCAGGGATCCTACACAAAGGGAATAGATCCTAATTATGCCAACAAGCTTCTTATCCCTGTTCCTAAAATGACAGATGATGGGAAACGCATGCGTGCGAAAACTCCAAAGTGGAAACTGAGAACAAAGGTGGGTCTCCATGGCATCTGGGATGAGTAGCAGGGAGTGTTGTGTTCTTATTGGTCATTTCAGGCTGACACCCAGACTCAGCCCACAAGTCAGGACACAGGCTCATGGGAGATACCAGTCCCTTAGGGAGAGCTCTGTATCATGCAATCTACTTCCCCTCCATTAAACTTGATGTCTCCATCTGCTGGATGAGCAGATTAATTGGGTTGTCTTCTTAAGATTCTATGTGCAAGGCACCAATTCGATACCTAGTGGAGAATTCAGAGGCCAGGAATGATGTCAACCATAGCTGGAATTCTCCTCAACCCAGCTCCACTCATCTTGAGGTTTCTTGAGTTTGCTGCTCAGAAATGAGAGTAGTCCATTCTGCTTATTGGATGGAAGAGAAAAATGAATTAAGTGTAGATCTTCCCAGCAATGCTTAGGCTGTAATAAAGAAGAGTAATGAGTACACTCTTGGAACATTATGCCCTAATTGTCCCAGCATGACAATGATTCCTAAGACCATTAGATTCCCACACCCTCCTCTCTGCTGAAGATCCTTTTACTTTGGCATGTATTCTCTTGGTTGGTCACCAAAGGAAACTTAATGAGGGATGGTTTAATTTTAGTATCCCATAAGAAAGATATGTGGTAACACTTAGAATCTGAGCAAGGTCACTTAGCTCTTATATCTTTGGAAGCTGAGCAGATCACGCAGATAAGAGATTGGTTGGCAGTGATCAGTAAAAGAAAGTGGAGTATGAAGTACTGAAGAACTTGCAGCCTGTCCAGAGGGTCCAGTTGCTACACCCATTTTATATATAAAGAAACTGAGTCTCTCAGCCAGTTAAATAGCAGAGATACAAGCTGACCAGAAACACATTCTTTACAAATCTGTCAAAACTAATATCATACCTCCCTGTGTGATAGAATTTATAACTACCCAACAAAATAATCTCAAGACTTGGCCTTCTAGGAATGTATAACTTACAGAAAATGAGAGACATGGATGGGTACTGAAGCAGAACATTGGAAATAGCAAGATTAAGCAGTTCCGGGTCTTTTAGGAAAAGATGGAGGTGGGTAGAGGTGGGTAGGGTGCTACTCACCATGGTACCTCCTACTGATTGCTCCTAGTGTGTCAGGCTCAGTGCTGGCAGTCTTTTGTACATTCTTTTTTTTTTTTTTTTTTAAAGGTTTTTATTATAAAATTAGTGTAGAGTTTTGTACACTCTTGATTTGATTTCCACTGTAAGTAAATAGGTATCACTCCTCTCCAAGTGGTATAAAGCCTGCCCAAGACCTTACAGTTGGTTAGTGACACAACAGAGTCTTTTCCCTCACAATGATTTCACCCCTATGGCTTTATCTCTAAAACTTGGGAGCTGAGCCAGGGACAAAGAATTCCCAGGATCCTTTGTGTCAGGAGAACCTAGGAAAGCCTCATTTAACTCAAACTGGGATATGGAAAGCCACTCGTACCCTTGAGAGGAGGTGGGTTAGCAGATTCTTCTTGGAGACACCTCAACTTGGTTAAAGATGAAGAAGAAATGATGTGTGGTGACACGTGTCTTCATGTCAGCACTTGAGCAGCTGAAGCAGGAAGATCATGAGCTAGAGGCCAACCTCAGCTATTCAGGGAGATCTGTCTTAACCTCTACCCCACCCCACCCCACCACCACCAAAAAAAAAGTGTTAAGAAGTGTGAGTAGAGGAACAAGGGCATCTGAGGACAAGTCAAAGGCATGGAGGAGAAGGCTACAGTTGAGAAGGAAACTTTAGAAGAAATGTTCCCAGGACTCTGATGCAAACAAGATAAGGGCCTCAAGAAACTCATGCTGGCTTTTCTTTCCTGCCATTTGATGGGATTTGCTATTTCTGGCTCTTTAAGGGTCGAGTACAGCTGGGAAGAATGAAACTGGGAAGTATAGTTCAGCCATCTAGATCAGAATTTATCATGTCTGGCATGGCCATAGCTGCTCACAAACTGTGATGGACAAAGGAAGGAAGAGAAGAAAGGAGGGTGGGAGGGGGAAGGGATAGAAATGAGGGAGGGAAGGGAGGAGGAAGTAGGAAGAGCTGGAGGGAGGGAGGGAAGGGAAGTAGGGACAGAGGGAGGGATGGAGGGAGGGAGGAAAGACTGGGCAGCAAAGAGACTTGATGATGTTTCCTTGCCTTCCCTAAGCCTCTGATAAGTCCTTTGTAAAATGATAGGAATATTTTGTGGGTAGGTAATGTCCTTTTCGAGACAGCTTTCAGGACAAGTGAAGGTTATAGGTTTGTGAAAACTTGGAAATGCAAGTGTACCCAGTGCATCAGTAATCTCATTGATGGCTCAAGTTCTCATCAGTGGGCTTTGTGCTATCAGGTCTATGTTCTATGGTATACAAACATGAAACCTGATTTCGGTCATGGGTCTGGGCATGGGGTACCTGTGGTTTTATGTTGTGAACATACCCTTTGTGAAGTCATTTTCAGAAAAGTGTTCTGGGCATCATTTGAAATCCACCCTTGAAGGTTTATAGAACCAGAAGGTGCAGAAAATGCAGAGGTAAAAGATGAAGTAGGACTTCTGATTGAGCTAACCATGAACAGGTTACTTTGGTGCCTATTCCTGAGTTATTCCCTATCACTACAAAGCAGCAGCCAACGCCTTAAAAGGAAGAACCCTCCCCTGCCACACACACACACACACACACACAAAACCACCATGCTTGTGCCCATGCCAGGGGAGCCTAATAGGGGTATATGGTACCCTGGGTAAAGTTGAAGCCACACTTGACTTCATGTATTCTCTCATTAGAGTGACTACAGCCTGTGGACTGCCTACCAGAACCAGGAAACGCAGATGATCCAGATGGAGGAGAGAAATGTTTTCTGTGGCACCTACAATATCCGCATTATCTCTGACACGTGGGTACCAGGCTCAGAAGCTAGGGCATCAAGAACTCTTGAGTCACACTCACTGGCAATTTAGGGTTCTCCTGACATTCCTCCCAGCCCCCCCTGCCACTGACTTGGGAAGGCATCCCTCCCTTGTCCTCAAGATCCTTCTGGGAACTAGGACAGGGTCCTGATTGGACAGCAGGGGTTTAATTTAGTATCATCCCCTACAGCTAGAAGAGGATACCTCTGCCCCTTATACATTTTTGGACTAAGAACTTTTTTTTTTTTGGTCCGGTTGTGGGGCCTGAACTCTGGGCCTGAGCACTGTCCCTCAGCTCTTCAGCTCAAGGCTAGTGCCCTACCACTTGAGCCACAGCGCCACTTCCGCTTTTTTTCTTTTTGCTTATGTGGTGCTGAGGAATGGAACCCAGGGCCTCAGGCATGCAAGGCAAGCGCTCTACCACTGAGCCAACTTCCCAGCCGCTGGACTAAGAACTTTTTACACATGTAATCATGCCCAAAATCTTTCTTTTTTTGAAACATTTTTGTTTTTTTATTCTAGTTTGAAAACTAATATATGCTTATGGGGGGAGAAGAGTACAAATGCTAGAAAATATGTAGAGAAAAGCAACGATCTTCTATAACTCTGTCAGCTAGAGTTAAACACCCTTAACATTGAAGTCTACCCTCTAGAACTCTCATATTTTAAGCAGAAATGGGGTTTGACCATGCATCTTAATTACCCAATCTAGCAAAACTGTCTGTAATAATTGGCTTTTTTGTTTAGTACTGGGCCTTATGCTTAATTAACTTGCTTGCCTGGCTCTACCACTTGAGCCATGCCTCCAGCTTGACTTTTTGCTGGTTATTTTGGAGAGGAAGTTTATCAGACTTTTCTGTCTTAGGCTGGTTTCAAATCCTCCAGATCTCAGCCTTCTGAGAAGACAGGATTACAGGCATAAGGCACTAGTGTCTACCTGACTTTCATTGTTTATTCACAAGATTATTTAGTTTTGGTAATGGACCAGTTGCTATGGGGAAGGCTTACGGGTTAGAGGGTGGTAACTGCTCTTTAGATGATGAATAGTTAAATTCTAGACATAACACATGGGATGAGAACAAAATAGCAAGCATTTCTCCTTATGTTTGGAATGACTGTACATTCTGCTTCCTGGAACAATTCCACTTTCCTCTGTGGTCATAATGTATTTAGTAGTAGTATCCCCCTTTACAATAAAAATGTCTCAATTTAGCTGGGCACTGGTGGTTCATGCCTATAATTCCAGCTAGTTAGGTGGCTGAAATCTGAAGACTGCAGTTTGAAGCCAGCACAGGCAGGAAAGTCTGTGAGACTCTTATCGCCAATTAACCATCAGAAAACTGGAACTGGTAGAATGCTAGCTTTAAGTGAAAAAGCTTGGGGACAATGCCCATGTCCTGAGTTCAATCCCCAAGATCACCACCAACAACAACAAAAAGTCTCAATTCAGACAATAAATCGTTTGGTTTTCCTGCTCATATTTTACCTATTTGCATAGGATTATATATAATCTTATGATTGGAAAATTAAGTCAACTCACATGGTTTTATTGGACTACAAGCTTATTGTGAGCAAGGTCCATATTTTATTAATCTTTGTATTTCCCATAAAACCCACTAGCCCAGGGCTGGGAAGGTGGCTCAGTGGTAGAGCACTTGCCTTGCATGCATGAGGCCCTGGGTTCGATTCCTCAGCACCACATAAGCAGAAAAAAAAAAGCCGGAAGTGGCATTGTGGCTCAAGTGGTAGAGAGCTAGTCTTGAGCTGAAGAGCTGAGGGATAGTGCCCAGGCCCGGAGTTCAGGCCCACGACCGGACCCAAAAAAAAAAAAAAAAACCCACTAGCCCAGACCTTTGAACCTAAAGAAGGCAACTTGGATCTTGGTTAAGCAAAAAAGAAAAGAAAGGAAGAAAAAGTAAAAGGCTTTATATCTAGGTTCCTCTGGGGTTTTACATGAATAAAGATTTCTGTGGCCAAATATTCTCTGTGCCATATATTCTACCCTCAAAGGTTAGCATAAGCCAGGTGCTGGTGGCCTGCAATCCTAGCTACTCAGGAGGCTGAGATCTGAGGATCGCAGTTCAAAGCCAGCCCTGGAAGGAAAGTCCGTGACACTTTTATCTCAATGAACCACCAGAAAACCAGAAGTGGCACTGTGTCTCAAGTGTAGAATACTAGCCTCGAACTGAAGAGCTCAGGGACAGCGCCCAGGCCCAGAGTTCAAGCCCCACGACCAGCAAAAAAGTTAAAAAATAAAAAATTATATATTAGTAAAACATTGTTTTCTTTATACTTTCTTTTTCTCTTCTTTTTTTTTTGGGGGGGGGTCCGGTCATGGGGCCTGAACTCTGGGCCTGGGCACTGTCCCTCAGCTCTTCAGCTCAAGGCTAGCACTCTACCACTTGAGCCACAGCACCACTTCCGGTTTTTTTCTTTTTGCTTATGTAGTGCTAAGAAATCAAACCCAGGCCTCAGGAATGCAAGGCAAGCGCTCTACTACTGAGCCACCTTCCCAGCCCCTCTTTATACTTTCTATTATTATTATTATTATTACTATTATTATTTTGTTGGTTGTGTGCCTTCAACTCTGGGCTTGGGCATTGTCCCTCAGCTCTTCAGCTCAAGGCTAGTGCTCTACCACTTAAGCCACAGTGCCACTTTCAGTTTCCTGGTGGTTTATTGTAGATAAGAGTCTTATGGACTTTCCTGCCTGGGATGGCTTTGAATCATGATCCTAATATCTCAGCCTCCTGAGTAGCTAAGATTATAGGCGTTAAGACACTGGCACCCAGCAATACTTTGTGTTATTTTTATTTGCCCATTTTAAAATTACTTTATTTACCTATATATTTTTTAGATTTTTTTTTGGGGGGGGGGTCCGGTTGTGGGGCCTGAACTCCGGGCCTGGGCGCTGTCCCTCAGCTCTTCAGCTCAAGGCTAGCGCTCTACCACTTGAGCCACAGTGCCACTTCCCGCTTTTTTCTTTTTCTTATGTGGTGCTGAGGAATTGAACCCAGGGCCTCAGGCATGCAAGGCAAGCACTCTACCACTGAGCCACCTTCCCAGCCCATTTTTTAGATTTTTAATCTACCTGAAATGGACTTTTGTCATGGTGTGTGACCAGTTAATAGTTGGTTTTCTTTTCTGCAGTCTCACTCATGGAAAAGAATAGAATTTTCCATTATTTCATTACTGCAGGAAAAGTCAGGTGCTAGGTTAAGTTCTGGCAACTCTTTTTACTTGTGCTCTCCACCTCTCCCCGACCCTCCAAACTCAGGTGGGACCGAAACAGAATCATCCACTATTCGGGGGGAAATCTGATAGCTGTGGCATCAAATCGGAAGTTGTACCTTATTGATATCTTACAAGTCAAGGAGCTGCGCACCGAGTTCCGAGGCCATGCTGGGAGCGTCCGGACCATCTTCCTCGCTGAAAAGGAAATGTTTCTCCTAAGTGGGAGTTATGACCTAAGTATCAGGTGAGCAGTCCAAGGAGTCAGGATTGTCTTCCCACCTGGGGCCAAAAATCAGTTCAAGGAAGAAGTGTGTCTACTTCCTCCATTTTGTATTTGTCGAAAAGTTCTCCTAAACATTACTTCTAGAATATGTATAATGGTTTCTTTTCCCTTTTCTTTCTTCTCCCCCTGTCCCTCCCCTTTCCTCTCCCCTCTTCCCCCTTTTCTTCCTCCTCCTCCCTTTCCTTCCCTCCCTCTCTTTTCTTCTTCTTTTTTCTCCCCCTCCCCCCTCTCCCCTCCTGTCTCCCCACTCCCTTTCCATTTTCTCCCTTCCCCTCTTCTCTCCATCTTCCTCTTTTCCTCCTCTTCCTTCTTCCTCTTCCTCCTCCTCTTCCTCCTCCTCCCCCTTCTACTTCCTCCCTCTTCTGCCTCCTCCTCTTCCCCTGCTCCAGTATAAAGTAATTTTTATGGGTATGAAACATAATATAGCGTAGAACAAAATGGTATGCTAATCAGAATACATTTATACCTTATATACAATATAATAAACACCCATCTTCCCTTTGCTCAGACCAATACATGTAACATTCCTTCACCCTAATCCCCAGTTTCTTTCCCTCATTGCTTCTTTCTTACTTCCAACACCTTGTAAAATTGCCCTAAATTTCATACTCTTATTCTCTTGGCTTTTTTTTTTTTTTTTTTTTTTAGTGTGAGTACTGAGGCTTGACCTCAGGGCCCGGGCTCTGCCCCTGAATTTTTTTACTCAAGGCTAACACTCTACCACTTGAAACCACAGCTCCACTTCCAGCTTTTTGGTAGTCAATTGGAGAGAAGAGTCTCATGGAATTTCCTGTCCAGGCTGATTTTGAACTATGATCCTCAGATCTCAGACTGAGCCAGGCACTTGTGACTCACGTTCTATCTGCTAAGGAGGCTGAGGTCTCAGGATCATGGTTCAAAGCCAGCTTGGGCAGGAAAGTCAATGAGACTTATCTCCAGTTAACCACCAGAAAACCAGAAGTGGTGCTGGGCTCAAGTAGCAGAACATTAGCCTTGAGCTGAAGAGCTGAAAGATGGCGCCAGGCCCAGAGTTCAAGCCCCACAACCAAAAAAACAAAAACAAAAACAAAAACACACACACGAAAAGGCATATTGAGCCACTGATTCCTGGCCTGATAACTTCTTAAAATATGATTCCAGCTGGGTACCAGTGACCCACGCCTGTAATCCTAGCTTTACTCAGGAAGCTGAGATCTGAGGATCAAAGTTCAAAGTCAGCCCAGGCAGGAAAGTCTGTGAGATTCTTATCTCTAATTAACCTCCAGAAAACTGGAAGTAGTGCTTGGCTCAAGTGGTAGAGCATTAGCCTTGAGCTGAAGAACCGAGGGACAGCGCCCATGCCCAGAGTTCAACTGACAAAAACAAATAAATAAAATAAAATATTATTTCATTTATGTTAAATTCAGAAAAAGGCAAAAGTAGCTCATAGATTTTGAAAAAACTATAAAGAAATATAAAAGAGCTGGGTACTGGTGGCACAAATCGGTAATCCTAGCTACTCAGGAGGTTGAGATCTAAGGATCATGGTTCAAATAGTCTGGGTGTGAATGTCCATGAGACTCTTTTTTTTTTTTTGGTCCGGTCGTGGGGCCTGAACTCTGGGCCTGGGCACTGTCCCTCAGCTCTTCAGCTCAAGGCTAGTGCTCTACCACTTGAGCCACAGAGCCACTTCTGGCTTTTTTCTTTTTGCTTATGTGGTGCTGAGGAACCGAACCCAGGGCCTTGAACATGCAAGGCAAGCGCTTTACCACTGAGCCACCTTCCCAGCCCTGTCCATGAGACTCTTAACTACCAAAAATCCAGAAGTGAAGCTGTGTATCAAGAAGTAGAGTGCTAGCCTTGAGCAACAAAGCTAAAGGACAGTACCCAAGTTCTAAGTTCAAACCTCAATATCAGCACAAGAAAAAGAAGTTATCAGTACCTAATTTTTCCACTGAACCCTGTTGTTGACATACCTCCCTATCACATAGTAACAGTCATTAATTTATTTTCCAGAGATACAGTAATTTATTAGATGAATATGTCATAGCTCACTCATTCTTCTGCTTTTGGACATTTACATCATTTCTAGTTTATAATTCTTTCCAGGGATGCTTGTTCTTTCCTGAGTCATTTGGTAGCCACGTGCATGAGGATGTTTTTGGTTGGTTGGTTGGTTTTGGTTTTGGCAGCATTTGGGGGATTGTTCTGTTCTTTAGCTGTTGTTTAATAGCATTCTAGACTAGCTTTTCTCTCCCTGCTTGTAACCACCAAGAATCTCTTTACCTACTTCCAAATTTCCCCTGAGAATAGACATCATCTCTGATTGACAACCACTATTTGTGCATTTAATTATTCACAGAAAAAACTATAATGTTACTAGTAGTAGTAGTAGTGCTACTACTACTACTACTACTATCATTACCAATGTGGACATGGAGTTGACACAGAAATTAGACAAATAGTGCTGCAACAGGGAACTTGGCTACCTTTTAAGCAACTATTGATCTAAAGGATCCTTTGGGCTTTCAGAAAATTCTCAATATTAAAAAAAAAATTCCTGCAGATACTGGGATCTGAAAACTGGGAGTTGCATAAAAATCTTCTATGGCCACCAGGGGACAATCACTTGCATGGATGTCTATAAGAACAAGCTTGCATCTGGAGCAAAAGATGGCCAAGTGAAAGGTGAGAACTGCTTTAAATTTTCTAAAAAATGTCTCCAAAACTGTGAGTTATCAAAACCCTTTCTCCATCCCTTTTTCTCTCCTTTTCTCTCCTTCCCTCCCTCCCTCCCTCCTCTTCCTCCCTCCTTCCTTCCTTCCTTCTTTTTTTCCTTCCTTCCTCTCTCCCTCATTCCATCTCTTCTCTTTTCTTCTTTCCTTCTTTCTTTTTTCCTTCTTATCTTCCTTCCTTTCTCTCTCCTTCATTCTCTTTTTTCTCCTCTCTGTCTCTCTCTCTGTCTCTCTCTTTCTCTGTACATAAGGTTTTCCTACATAACCCAAGCTAGCCTCAGACTTAGTTGAGGCTAGCCTCAAACTTAGTATGCTGGCTTCAAATTTATGATCCTCCTGCATACAATCTCCTGAGAGCTAAGATTACACATGTATGCCATCACTCTTGGCTTGAATTTTGCTCATTTCCTTGTGTAGTAATTTATTGCTTTATTTTTTTCATCCATCTATAGATCTATCAATCTACTCATTCCATTGAAGATCTACATACTAGACTTTGTGCTAAGGGCTGTTGAGGAAAAAATTATATGGTTCTTTAAATATGAAATCTTATTTCCTCAAAGGCTCTTGGAGTTTTAATGGTAGAAAACATATAACCGTATGATGAGGGTATAGTAATTATGTGGATGAAAACAGTTGTTTTAGAGTATCAATTTTATGACAGGCAACTCTCTCATATATATAAACACACAGAACATGATGCTAGCTATGTGACTGCTTAGCGGGCTGAGGGGAAGGGAAGACAAAAAGAGAAAAATTGAGCATAACAAATTTTGAAATACATTATGACTACCTATGAAGATAGCACAAAGAACCTTAATGGAAACTGTTGATCAGGATTGAGAGGGAAGGGAAATGAGAAAGCAATAGAGAGATTTATTCTGAGAAATATATGTGCATGTCTGAAATATCAAGGCAAAAACCCTTGGCATACTTTAATGCATACTAAAGAAATGAATGCCAGAAACTGGGAATGTGGCTTAGTGGTAGAGTGCTTGCTTAGCATGCATAAAGCCCTGGATTCCATTCCTTGGTACTACATAAACAGAAAAAACTGTAAATGGTGCTGTGGCTCAAGTGGTAGAGTGCTATCTTCGAGCAAAAGAAGCTCAAGGACAGTACCCAGGCTCTGAGTTCAAAACCT
This sequence comes from Dipodomys spectabilis, assembly GCF_019054845.1. Lineage (NCBI taxonomy): Eukaryota > Metazoa > Chordata > Mammalia > Rodentia > Heteromyidae > Dipodomys > Dipodomys spectabilis. The sequence continues at coordinate 11,495,055 of NW_024870681.1, forward strand.
CAGGCAAAAAGAAAGAAAGGAAGGGAGAGAGGAAGGAAGGAAGAAAGGAAGGAAGGAAGCAAGGAAGGAAGCAAGGAAGGAAGAAAGAAAGAAAAAGAGAAAGAGAGAAAGAAAGAAAGAGAGATAGAGAGAAAGAAAGAGAGAAAGAAAGAAAGAGAAAGGAAGGAAGGAAGGAAGGAAGGAAAGAAGGACAGGAAAAGAAAACAGGCTCAGATACAGGGTGGGTAAAGTGGGAGTGGGAGGGCTAATGAAGAAGGTTAATGAAGATGAATATGGCTGATGTGCTTTACTTGCATGTATGAAAATAGAACAGTGAAACCTGTTGAAATTGTTTTAAGAAGGGAGAGAGTGAAGAAGGGGTTGTGAAGAGGTTGATCAATATACATTGTATGCATGTATGAGAATGTCACAAGTGAAACCCCCTTGTATAACTAACATATGCTAATAAAAATTGATTTACAGCCAGGCACCAGTGGCTCATGCTTGTAATCCTAGCTACTCAGGAGGCTGAGACCTGAGGATTGTGGTTCAAAGCTAGCCTGGGCAGGAAAGGCCATGAGACTCTTATCTCCAACAAACCATTCAGAAAACTGGAAGTGGCGCTGTGGCTCAAGTGGTAGAGTGCTCGCCTTGAGCTGAAGAGCTGAGGGAAGGCCTAGAGTTCAAGCCCCATGACCAACAACAACAACAAAAAAAATGATTTACAAAAAGGATATCTGAAAACAAGCAAGTGTGAAGAAACAGGCAAACATGATTTATATTCAGAGGTCCAGGTAGGAGATGGAAAAATCAACAAGACTTAACCACCAACTTGGAACAAAAACTGAGATAAAGAGCATGTGATAGGCCATTTAAAAAATCCACTCAGGTCACAGATACATGGAAATGCCATAAGTTGAAGTACTAAGACTAGGTGGCTCAGTGGTAGAGCGCTTGCCTTGCATGCGTGAGGCCCTGGGTTCGATTCCTTAGCACCACATAAGCAAAAGAAAAAAGTCGGAAGTGGCGTTGTGGCTCAAGTGGTAGAGCGCTAGCCTTGAGCTGAAGAGCTGAGGGACAGCACCCAGGCCCAGAGTTCAGGCCCCACAACCGGACCCCCCCCCCCCAAAAAAAAGAAATACTAAGACTACAAGGGAAGAGCAGAATAGGAAAATGGATGGGGAAGAGGTCACAGGTTCAGTTTTAGACATGTTAAGTATGGTATGCAGAAGAAAGGCCAAGCAAAAGTGTTTACATCCTAATCCTTGAAATTACTTTGTGCTAAAATTGAGTGATATTTTCATGTGCTGGAATTTGATCTCCAGTGTAATGTAGGACATGATAGAATCTTTAAGAAGTGAGTGCTGAAAGAAAGAAAAAAGAAAAGAAGTAACCAACCCCTAAGGGTAAGTGGCATGGCTTGGTTGGTAGAGTGCTAGTCAATGAGTCAAAGCATTAGGTACCAAGTTCAAGTACTGGTCTCACACCTAAAAATTTTAAAAAGAAAAAAAGTGGGCTCTGGTGGGAAGTCTTTTTTTTGGGGGGGGGGGGTCTGGTCGTTGGGGCCTGAACTCTGGGCCTGGGTGCTGTCCCTCAGCTCTTCAGCTCAAGGCTAGCGCTCTACCACTTGAACCACAGTGCCACTTCTGGCATTTTTCTTTTTGCTTATGTGGTGCTGAGGAATTGAACCTAGGGCCTCAGGCATGCAAGGCAAGTGCTCTACCACTGAGCCACCTTCCCAGCTCCTGGTGGGAAGTCCTTAGGCCAGTTGGAGCATTGCCTCTAGACCCCAGTCTTTTTCTGACTTCCTGGTTTGGCAGTGTGCCTGCCACACATGACATGTAAAGGTCATGTGACACAGCAAGAGACCAGAGCTGAGCCAATGCCGGCATCCAAACTTTCATAAATTAGACTTCTTCAGATACATTGTTAGTGTAAAGCAAAATAGACTAACATAATTTCCATGGCAAAAAGAGCTTTGAAAAGAGGTTTAGTGACTCAGGTCTCTAATACTAGCTACTTGAAAGGTGGAGATTTGGGGATTATTTTTTAAGGCTAGCCAGGACATAAAAGTTCAGATTCCTTCACAAGCAATAGTTGAATGTGGTAGTGTGCCCCTGACACCCTAAGCTACAGGGAAGCACAATGGTTGTCATTTAAAAAAAAAAAAAAGAAGCTTTGCAGACATGATTAAATCTAAAATGCTAAAATGAGGAGATTACCCTGTATTATTATTGTGGTGAGCCCTGTGTGTTTACTTGGTCCTCAGAGAACCATTCTTGGTGTGAACAAAGTGAAATGTAGCTATGGAAGAATGTTCAGAGATACACAACATTGCTGACTGTGTGTGAAAGTAAAGGAAGGGGCAACGAGCCAGGGAATATGGGCCTTCCAGAAAGGCACATGGAAGGGCAAAGAAATTAACCTCCACCCTCATAAAAGAGCAAATTCCTACTGACACCTTGATTTTAGCCCTTTGGCATCATATCAGACTTCTGTAAGATGGTATATTTGTGTTGTTTTCAGTTGCTATGCCTGTGGTAATTTGTCCTCGTATCCATAGAAAACTCACACAAGGAGCATGAAGTTCTGAGAACACACAGGGAAGAGTATCCTGGAAGCCAATGCAGGTGTGAATATCCCCATCCAGGGCTCCAGATACATGCATTTGGCAGTTAGTATATAAACACAGTCATCCCTCTATGTTCAGGACTCCATAAATACTCAGAGCCCTTCTATAAAATGGCATAGTATTTGTGTACCCACATTCACACTTTTCTCCTGTAATTTAAACATCTCTAAATTACTTACAATGCTGAATATAATGCAAATACTTTTTGAATAGGTTCTACACTATACTATATACATATACATATACATACGCGTGTGTGTGGTATTAGGATTTGAACTCAAGGCCTCATGAGTGCTAGACAAGTACTCTTTCACTTGAGCCACATCTTCAGCCTGATACTGTCCTGTTTCCCCCAATATTTTTTTAAATCTATGCTTGGTTGTATTGGAGGATGTGATCTGAGCCTGGGAGTCTACACCTATAGTCTCTGCACTCTAGAAGCTGAAGCTGGAAGATCATACATTCAAGGCTAATATGGGCTACATAATGAGATCCTGTCTCAACAACCGTTAAAAAAATGTAAACATGTGGAACTCATGTGTATGGGTTCCCTCAGAAAAGCAGGAAGGAAGATTGAAAAGAGAAGAGAAGCCAGGGACCTGGGAAGCTACAGTATGTCAGAGGCAGATGGGGGAAAAATAGGAAATGATCAGATTTGCTGAGGAAATCCTACCCTTGAATTTCTTATCCTTCTCCCTGATTGCTTTAGGAAATGCAACAGCTGGGGTGAAAATGTCCCAGGTGAGGGTTTGAAGGTATGGTTCAAGTGGCAGAATACCTGCATAACAAATTCAAACCCCAGTGAAGGTAAACCACTTTTGTATCTTTTGGCGATCTTAGGTATGGATAAGGAAGAAATAACACTAGACATCCCCCATGAATTCCATTTAGGCTTAAAGAGTAGGCTTATTGGGCTGGGAAGGTGTCTCAGGGGTAGAGTGCTTGCCTTGCATACATGAGGCCCTGTGTTCAATCCCTCAGCCCCACATAAACAGAAAAAGCTGGAAGTGGCACTGTGGCTCAAGTGGTAGAGTGCTAGCCTTGAGCTGAAGAGCTCAACAACAAAAAGCAAAGTCTAGATGAGCCCAGACCCCAAAGACCATCTCTGCAGGCTCACACAGAACTCCCTGGGTCCTTGGAGCTAGCATTACAGACGACCTTGGCTCTGACTCTGTAACTTAGTCCTGGGACCTAATTGATAAATGGTTGATGTCTAATAAGTCTATTCTTTTTTTTTTTTTTGTTAGTCATGGGACTTGAACTCTGGGGCTGAGTGCTGTCCCTCAGCTCTTCAGCTCATGGCTAGCACTCTACCACTTGAGCCACAGGGCCACTTTCAGTTTTCTGGTGGTTTATTGGAGATAAGAGTCTCACGGACCTTCTTGCCTGGTCTGGCTTTGAACTGCTATCCTCAGATCTCAGCTTCCCGAGTAGCTAGGATTATAGGCGAGAGCCACCGCACCTGGCTTAGTCTTTGCTTTTGTGATAGGAAAATACCACTCTAACCCTCCCTTATCCCTTTCCTCCTTGCCTTCCCTCTCTCCCTCTTCCATTCAGAGTGGGAATTAGATTCTGGGAAGTGCCTGAAGACATTTAAACACAAAGACCCCATCTCAGCCATCAAGATAAGTGAAACCTACATTATAAGCACCTGTGAGAAAGGGCTCATCAAAGTGTGGCACATTGCTAACACCCAGCTGGTAAAGGTGAGCAGAAGGCTGGGAGCGCTGGTTGTGACTGATGAGAAGAGATGGATCATCTGTCCTTCTCCCTGGAGCTCCCCAGACCAACTTGAAGCAACTGAGTTACAGCCACTAACAAAAGCCAACAACAAAGCTTTCCCAGGGGGTTATTCTCAGTTGGTAGTACAAGTCCCCCCTCCATCATGACCATATTGGCATGGAATAAGTAGAGGAGGCTACATTATAACTCAGCACCCTATATGAATCACAGGGCTTTTTCCAGAATATTCTACCTTGACCCTAGCTTCAGGCAAGGAGAAGATGAACAGCTTTCTTCATTGTCATCGTCTTCTTTCCCTTTACATTTTTTTTCTTTTTGGCCAGTTGTGGGGTTTGAACTCAAGAGTCTGGGCACTGTCCCTGACCTTTTTCACTCAAGCCTAGTGCTCTACAACTTTGAGCCACAGCACTACTTCTGGTTTTCTGGTTTGATACAAAAGTCTCATGGGACTTTCCTGCCCAGACCAACTATGAACCATGATCTTCAAATCTTAGACTCCTGAGTAGCTAGGTGCCCAACATCCTTTACTCTTTTGATAAGGAGAAAACATTGGATGATTGGATCGTTTCCTCACTACCCTCTAATGAAGAAAGAACATTGGTTGCTTTAGTGATTGGAAATTACTTTAGATCATTTTCTTTCTTTTTTGACAGTCCTGGGGCTTAAACTCAGGGCCTGGGCACTGTCCCTGAGCTGCTTTTGCTCAAGGCTAGCACTCTGCCACTTGAGCCAAAGTGCCATTTCTAGCTTTTTCTGTGCATGTGCTGTTGAGGAATCTAATCCAGGGCCTCATGCATGCGAACCAAGCACTCCACCACTGAGCCACATTCCCAGCCATAGATAATTTCCTTTTGCATTAACAACATACTTGAGCTTGGGTAATTTATAAAGATTAGAGGTTTATTTGGGTCATAGAAGACCAAGACCACAGCACTGGCACCTGCTTAAGGGATTCCTGCTAGGTCATGTCATGGAGGAAAACACCAGATGGGGAGATAGAAAAAAACAACAACACATGAGACAGCCCTGCTTTTTTTTTAGTAACAAAGCCACCCACTGCTGTGATAATCCATGAATGGATTAATTCACTTGTGGGGACAGAGCTTCACTTACAGCCATCTCCCCAAGGCCCTACCTAACTCCAGACACCATTAGCATATGACTTATGAGATTAAATTTTCAACACAGGAATTCCGTAAGACACACCAGACAACTGCAGACATTTATTACCTTGCTTTTACTGGATTCGAACCCTTGATCTTAGTGGGCTAGGAATGTAGGATCACAGTAAAAAGTGGTTGGCTTGGCTTGTGGGTTTTTATCATTGTGGTTGAACCTCAACTGCAGGAACAGTAATATCCCCTGAACTCACTAGGCCCGGGCAAGGAGGAGCCCAGGGTGGGACACCTTATCATACTTCACCCCTTGAGAACAGAAGAGAGGGATTTCTGCCCCAGCCCCTTCCTGGTCCTATTCCTCCTGAGCTGGGGAGAGAGCTCTGCAGAGAGGAGGCAGGGACTGACTCCTCTGGCCTTCTTTGAGCAGAAATAATCAGCTCAGGAACATGCCAAGCAAGTAGCAGTCCTGATGGGTAGGGTGGCTTTGGGATTCATTGAACAAAGGGCCTGAACTTGGAGGAGTTAAAATCCAAGTTAAAGAGGGTGTGAAAACAGTGTCCTCTTTTCTCCTAGACTCTCATGGGGCATGAGGGAATTGTGAGGTGCCTGTTCTTTGACGAGTGGCATCTTGTCTCGGGAGGTGCTGATGGCCTGGTCATGGGCTGGAGCATGGTGGGGAAGTACGAGAGGTGTCTGATGGCCTTCAAGCATCCAAAGTAAGTGCCAGGGAAGCGGGGACCGGCAAAGTGACATTCCCTATCTTTCCCAGTGTGCCTTAGACTGAAGTCTTCAGCAGAATAATCCCTGTGGCTTCTGGCTGCTCTCTGGTCCTCTCTGCTCATTTCATATATTTCTGCTTTCCTCCTCTTCCACTTGACCCTCTTTTCCTCTCCCACTCTTCCAGCCATTTTCTCTCTTACCCTCATTTGATACTTTTAAGAAATAATATGGAGAAGTTATTAAAAAAAAGACCTGGGGGTGGGGGGGAGCATTGAGACAAGGTCTTGCTAATGTCGCTCAGGCTAATCTAGAGCTAATCTAGAACTCATAATCTTCCTGCTTGGGATAATAGTCTCACTGACTTTCCTGCTTAGGCTGGCTTTGACCTGCTATTCTCAGATCTCACTCTTGGATAGCTAGGATTACAGGAATCAGACACCAGTGCCTGGCTAACAGAGGTTTTTTTGAAAAGGTCATACTTACAAGTCTGAGGACTAGATTCTATTTCAGCAGAGCAAATGGATTTCATTTTTCAATCCAGTTTAAATTTAGTGGTGGTAGCTGCCTGGAACCAATTAAGAAATATTCAGAGGTCATAGTCTGGTTTGTTTAGAAAGGATGTTATGAATCTGTCATGGACACCATTTCATAGGCTCTGCTCTATGCTATTCTTAGATTATATGAATAATATGTCTTACCCTGAGTGCATTATAAAAAGTTCCAGGAGGGCTAGGAAGGTGGCTTAGTGGTAAAGTGCTTGCTTCGCATGCATGAGGCCCTAGGATCGATTCCTCAGCACCACATAAACAGAATTGGTGCTGTGGCTCAAGTGGTAGGGTGCTAGCCTTGAGCTGAAGAGCTGAGGGACAGAGCCCAGGCCCAGAGTTCAGCCCCACCACCGACAAAATAAAAGTTCCAGGAAGCTAAATGTACATTCATTGATGACAAGAATATGTGGATTTCCCAGGAGAATGTACCAGAGGACAGTTTTTTAATATATTACAGCTTTAGATGTCTTCATAGGAACTTTTTTTCTTACTATAGTATTGGTGTTGGAACTCAGGGCTTCCTATTTGTTTGGTTTGCTTGATTAGCTGACACTCTCCCACTTAAGCTATGACTCTAACTTAGCTTTCTGTTGGTTATATTAGAGATGGAGTCTAAGGGATTTTTCTACCCAGGTTACCCTCAAACTGTCATCCTTAAGATCTCAGTGCCTGAGTAGCTGGTATTACAGGCATGAGCTGTGGCTCAAGTGGTAGAGCACTAGCCTTGAGCTGAAGAGTTGAGGGACAGCGCCCAGGCCAGAGCTCAAGACCCATGACCAAAAAAAAAAGTCTTACGGTCTTTCCTGACCAGGCTGGCTTTGAACTGCTATCCTCAGATCAAAGACTCCTGAGTAGCTATAGCTAGGATTACAAGCATGAGCCACCAGCTCCCAGCTGCCCTGAGCTATTTTGCTCAATGCTAGCAGTCTACCACTTTGAGCTACAGCATCACTTCAGATTTTTCTGGTTGTTAATTGGAGATAAGAGTTTCACAGACTTTTCTTCCTAGTCTGGCTGCCTTTGAACCATGATCCTCAGATCTCAGCCTCTTGATTAGCTAGAATTATAGGCGTGAGCTACCAGAGCCAGACTTGTCTCTCTTATTTTCTTGGTCAGTTTAAATAAAGATTTCTCAATTGTGTAGTTAAAGATTAGTTGGTCTTTTCAAAGAATCAACATTTTTGTTGTTGTTGTTAGTTGTAGGGCTTGAACTCTGGGCCTGGGCACTGTCACTCAGCATTTCAGCTCAAAGCTAGTGCTCTACCACTTGAGCCACAATGCCACCTCCAGTTTTCTGAGTGGTTTATTGGAGATAAGAGTCTCATGGACTTCCTGCCCAGGCTGGCTTTGAACTGCAATCTTCAGATCTCAGCTTCCTGAGTATGTTAGGATTACAGGTGTGGGCTAGTGGTGCCTGGCCAAGAATCAACATTTCGTTTCATTGATTTTATATACTCTCTATTTTGTTTATTTTGCTATAATCTGTATTATTTCTTAACATCTTCTTGATTTGGGCTTGGATATATCTTTTCTTTCCTTTTTTTTTTCTTTTGCCATTTTTGGGGCTTGAGGTCAGAGCCTGGGCACTGTCCTTGAGTTTCTCTTGCTCAATCAAAGCTAGCACTCTACCACTTGAGCCCCAGCATCCCTTCCAGCTTTTTCTGTTTATGTGGTATTAAAGAATCAGACCCAGGGCTTCATGCATTCTAGGCAAGCACTCTTACCACTAAGCCACATTCTCAGCCCCATAGATCTATCTTTTCTAGTTTCTTTTTTTTTTTTTTGGTCAGTCGTGGGGCTTGAACTCTGGGCCTGGGCGCTGTCCCTCAGCTCTTCAGCTCAAGGCTAGCACTCTGCCTCTAGAGCCACAGCGCCACTTCCGGTTTTCTAGTGGTTTATTGGAGATCAGAGTCTCACAGACTTTCCTGCCTGGGCTGGCTTTGAACCATGATCCTCAGATCTCAGCCTCCTTAGCAGCTAGGATTACAGGCGTGAGCCACCAGCGCCCAGCTTCTTTTCTAGTTTCTTAAGGTAAGAAGTTGTTGATTGGAGTCTATAAAATTGCCCAAGTACTAGTGCAACCGTATTCTGTGTGTGTGTTTGTTTGTCTTTGATACAGGATCTTGTGATGTAGCGCAGGCTGGTCTTGAATTCAAGATCCTCCTGCCACCTCTTCCTGAGTGCTGGGCTCACAGGAGTCAGTCAGTATATTTCAATATGTTATTTTTTTCTTTATCTTTGTCTGAAAATATTCACTAATTATCTTTCTGATTCCTTTCACCTGCTTTAGCCCTCCCTTCCTACCTGCTCAGAACATCAAGTTTAGGCAGGGGTGACAGTTTATGGCTTCCTCAGATCTTTCCTAAACATGTTCACGTCCTTGGATATATGTTGGCTGTCTAGATTCTTAGAAATATATCTGAGATTTTCATAGCATTTATGTGCATTTCATTCCCCAGCATTTCCTCCAAAGATTTCTGTTGGGTGTATTTGCCCAGGTAGATTTCTATTGCCTTAGGTAACAGGGACTGAAACTTTGCCTGTTAAATATTTAACACATGCCCTTCAGGTAGCAGCTTGAACACTGTTTCAATTCTTAGGCAAAACAAAGACAAACCTTTTGAGCCAGTCTTCCAAGAAGCCACCAGACAGAACAAATAACTCATTGTGAATGGATCTGTTCTGCTCTGTCTGGGGCTAGGAATGTGGGTTTTATTTTCACAGTATCATTGAACTTGGAAGTGGTATACGGGATTCAGTCAGTTAACAGGCCACACAAAGCATACTGGTTGTGTGTGTGTGTGTGTGTGTGTGTGTGTGTGTGTGTGTGTGTGTGTGTGTTGGTATTGGGGCTTGAACTCAGGGCTTGAGTGCTATTTTTTTAAAATGCTCAAAAGCTTTTCTGCTCAAAGCTGGCCCTCTCCCACTTGAGCCACAGCTCTACTTCTAGATTTTTGGTGGTTAACTGAAGATAAAAGTCTTATGGGCTTTTCTGCCAAGGCTGGCTTTGAACTGGGATCCTTAGATCTCAGCTTCCAGAGTAGCTGGGATTACAAGTGTGAACCACTGGCAATTGGCCTATACATACTGTTTTCACTGACACCAAGACCATTTTGCCTGTCTAAATGCTCCTTGACTTGTTGCAAGCCTTCAGTTATTTTCTAGAATTCTGAAGAAGTTTATTCTGGCAGTTTTTGTCCGTTTTTATGGCTGTTGATGGTAGAATTTTGTAGTTCTTTACTCCAACATTTTCACTAACATCATCCTCTGAGGTATCTTTGATAAACAAAAGGCAAAGAAGGAGTCAACTTATTTCTAGGATAGATAAAACCTGAAAGGAGACCAGTTTATTCCAACACTATTGTGTCAGGTACTGAGCTGCTTATAAAACATGTTCCTTACTTTAATCCTGTGAGCAATCTTGTAAGGCAGAAGTCACTGTTCCTTTTCATAGAAAGAGAAAACTGAGAGGTTTAACTGTAAATAACAGAGTCATCTTTCAAGATCTGGTTTTCTTCCTCTTCATGGTCCTAGGAATTGAACTCAGGGGCTCAAACTAGCTAGACAGGTTCTACCACCAGAGCCGTTTAAGTTTTGCTTTAGTTATGTTAGGGATAGAGCCTAGCATTTTGCTCTGGCTACCCCAAATCATAATCTTTCTATTAATTCTGTGTGTGTGTGTGTGTGTGTGTGTGTGTGTGTGTGTGTGTGTGTATACTAGGGCTTGAATTCAAGGTCTCCAGCTCTCACTTGGCATTTTTTGCTCAAGGCTGACATTGTACCTGAGCCAGACCTCTACTTCTGGCTTTTTGCTGGTTTGTTAGAGATAAAAGTCTCATAGATGCTGGGCATCAGTGGCTCACACCTATAATCCTAGCTACTCAGGATGCTGAGATCTGAGGATCACAGTTCAAACCCAGCCTGGGCAGGAAAGTTTGTAAGACTCTTATCTCCAATTAACTTCCAGAAAACAGGAAATGGCACTATGGCTCAAGTGGTACAGTGTTCGCCTTGAGCTAAAGAGCTGAGGGACAGTGCCCAGGCCCAGAGTTCAAGCCCCACAACCAATTTAAAAAAAGGTCTCATGGACTTTCTGCTTGTACTGGCTTTGAACTTTAATTGTCATATCTCACCCTTCTGAGTAGGATTGCACATATAAGCCACCAGAGCCCAACATTCCTATTAATTCTTCCCTGGGTAACTGGGATGACAGTATGTACCACCACATCCAGCTATTGGTTGAGATGGATTCTTGCTATGTTTTTCCTAAGCTGGACTTAAACCTTGATTGTTCCAATAATGCCTCCTGCTAGATGAGATTATAGACATGAGCTACCATGCCTGGCTCAATCCAAGATTTTCTGACGCCAAAGCCTGTTCTTTTCATCAGTAGTCTTTTCAATGATAGAAATTAAATGACCAAATGTCACAAGATCCTATGCAAAATATAGGCCCAGCTCAACAAAGATGAAAGAGACACACAAAGTGTTGAACCCTTCCTTCCCAGGGTGTCTCTCTCCTAGTACATGACTACTCATAGGAAGAATAAGCTGTCCTTAGGAAAGGTACCAACTGCTGGGAATTGGTAGCTCACCCCTGTAATCCTCACTATTCAGGAGGCTGAGATCTGAGGATCATGGCTCAAAACCAGCCTGGGCAGAAGTCCATAAAATTCTTTTTTTTTTTTGGGTCCGGTCGTGGGGCCTGAACTCTGGGCCTGAACTCTGTCCCTCAGCTCTTTAGCTCAAGGCTAGAACTCTACCACTTGAGCACAGCACCACCTCCAGCTTCTTTTTTTCTGCTTATGTGGTGCTGAGGAATCCAACCCAGGGCCTCAAGCATGCAAGGTGAGTGCTCTACCACTGAGCCACCTTCCCAGCCCATTCATGAAATTCTTATCTCAAATTAACCATCCTGCCAACAAAAAGAAAAAGCCAGAACTTCTATCAATCCTATCTATCTTATCTATCTACCTACCTATCTATCTACCTAAGTATTTATCCATCCATCCATCCACTACATAAGGAGGATTCAAGCCACATTGTGCTTCTTGCTGTATATATATGGATTTGGCAAGGCCTTGGCCACTAACAAGAGAGAAAAATCAAAGACTGCAAATTCTGTCTTTTGCAGTCTTTGATTTTTCTCTCTTGTTAGTGGCCAAGGCCTTGCCAAATCCTTATCTGCCTCTGAAATTTGACTAGCACTAAAGCCAGTGGTTTGAGTCAGATGCCATTCTTTGTTGAACACTCTGTACCAATGATCATACTCTGTAAACAGAAACAATCACCTTCTCAGTAAAGTTATATTGAAGCCTGCTAACAAGTAATAATATTGCTGAAAGCTAGGGGAGCTTAGTAGTAGAGCATTGCTTAGCATATTTGAGGTCCTGGGTTCATCTCCAGAAATAGTTATTAGGCTTGTCAGGATTGAATAAGCCATACATCTGGGTCCCAAATTGCATCCAGCTGTCATAAGAATTTTATTGAAGACATCTTTCTAAGTCTTCTCCTAGTCTCTCCCTTTCCTACTGAGCATCTCAAGGGGACACCCATAAATCTAATCTGGGGTACAATTTTTCTTATTAATATTTATTTGCTGAAAGAATTAAAGCCACTAATTTAAGTCCAAAATGATACTACCCAGTTTAAGATTTTTGTTTTATATAATCCTTTTCCCTACTGTTTTCTTTTTTAATTTCTTCTTCTAGGAATCCTATTCAGAAGGAATCAAAACACTGAATGAGACAGGCACCAGTGGTTCTTATCTGTAATCCTAGCTACTCAGAAGGGTGAGATCTGAGGATAGAGGTTCAAAGCCAGCCTGGGCAGAAAAGTCTGAGACAGGCGCTGGTGGCTCACACCTGTAATCCTAGCTGCTTAGAGGCTGAGGTCTGAGGATCGCGGTTCAAAGCCAGCAGGAAAGTCCATGAGACTCTTATCTCCAATAAACCACTGGAAAACTAGAAGTGGCATTGTGGCTCAAGTGGTGAGCGTATACCTTGAGCTGAAGAGCGCAGGGACAGCGTCCAAGCCCAGAGTTCAAGCCCCACAACCAACCAAAAAAAAAAAAGTCTGAGACTCTTACCTCCAATAAACTACTCAGAAAAAGACAGAAGTGGAACTGTAGCTGAAGTGGTAGAGTGCCAGGCTTGAGCAAAAAAGCTAAGAAACAGAGTCTAGGCCCCAAGTTCAAGCCCTAGTACCAGCACAAAACAAAAACAACATTGAATGATTCTTCATATGACTTTTTGTGTAAGTAAATAGTTAGGCATCAAATTTGCCTTCAAACAATGACAGCAGCCTTTTTTGCTTTGTCATCTGTGTCCCTATGACTAAGTTTGCAGAAATGCGGTAACTACAGAACAAGAAAAGGTCTGTCTGAATGTTAATGGTTTATATCTAGTTTGTAGAATGTGAGAAACACCAGTTCTGTGGCCACTGTCTCCCAGCCACATAAAAAAATACTCAAAGTACAAGCAAACCTAAGCAGCTTACCAGAGGTAGGTACTGCCTAAATGTGTTGTTCCCTGCCAGGGAGGTACTGCAAGTGTCCCTTCTCTATCTCCGGGTTATCAGCGCCTGTGCAGATGGCAAGATACGCATTTACAATTTTCTCAATGGAAACTGTCTGAAACTGATAAAAGTCGAAGCCAGAGGTGATCCTGTGCTGTCCTTCTTTTATCATGGCAACAGGTGAGTGGTAGTGCAAAGGTCAAAGCCATGATCAATTCTGGGTGATTTTTTTCTCTTCTGGGACACTAGTCTAGAATCATCAGCTGAAGCAAGGTATCAATGTTTCCTTTTGATTTTGTCATTTGGGAGACTATTGTGCTTTGCACAGAACTTACTGGAGTTCATTTTTTATTCTGAATTCTTTCTGGGTGTTCAATCAATGAGTGTATAATATAGTTCTTCTTTAAAGACCATAGTTCTGCTCAGAGGCAGCCTCTGAATACTCTTTGATCACATGTCAAATAGCTCTGAGTGCCATCAACTGTCTCTGATGTAATTTCTAGTTGTGTCACAGTAGCAGGGAGTCTAGTGAGGGTGAGCTGAGCAAGTAAGTGCACCAGTACGATGGCTGAATTTGTATATGCTTCTGTGTTTGTTTTATAAGGATAGCTTTTACAAGCCAGGATACCAATGGCTTACACTTGTCATACTATCTATTCAGGAGGCTGAGTTATGAGAATAGCAGTTCAAATTGGAGATGAGAGTGTCCAGGATTTCTCCCAGGAAAATCTTGAAATAGCCAGATTTGGAGCTGTGGTAGAGTGCTAGCCTTGAGCAAAAAAGTTCAGGGACAGTGAGGCACAAAAAGAGAGAAAAAAGAATAGGTTTAGCATGACAGTATAGAAAATAACCAAACAGAATTACAAACTCTTCTCCAGGCTCACCTGAGTCATCATTTAATGTCTCTGAACCATATTGCCTAACCTTTAATGGAAGTTCATTATAAGTTCATCTTAAAGGAAAACAAGATGCTGGCAATAAGGCTCAGCAAATGATTGCTTTTCATTTAAGAAGTGATAATCCTACAAAGGGTTGTGGTATATTGCATGCCTACATGTCTGAGGTCCCCGGTTCTAACCCCAATACCCAAACAAAAACACTTGGTTCTCACCCTTTTTCATCCAGAGAGATGATTTGTCTTAAAAAAAAAAAAAAAAAAACAAAAAACGGGTGGGGGAGCTGGCTCAGTGGTCGAGTGCTTGCCTCTCATGCATGAGACTCTGGATTCAATTCCTTAGCACCATATAAACAGAAAAGGCCAGAAGTGGCACTGTGGCTCAAGTGGTAGAGCGTTAGCCTTGAGCTGAAGAGCTCAGGAACAGTGCCCAGGCCTAGAGTTCAAGCCTCACAACTGACAACTGACAACTGACAACGCACAACTGAGAGCTAGAAAGGTGGCTCAGTTGTAGAGTGCTTGCCTTGCATGCATGAGGCCCTGGGTTCGATTCCTACCACGTTAGCAGAAAAAGCTGGAAATGGCACTGTGGCTCAAGTGGTAGAGTGCTAGCCTTAACAAAAGAAGTTCAGGGACAGTGCCTAGGCCCTGACTTCAAGCCCCAGGACTGGCAAAAAAAATTTTTTTTGAGACAAAGTGTCAGTATATACCTCCAGGCTAACCTTGAACTCACAATCCTACTGCTTCAGCCTCTGCCTCTCAATTTGGATTATACTCCCACCTGAGATGATTTCCTTTATACTAAAGTACAAATAAGTCTGAAAGAGATCTCTTTATTGGATTCGATTCCTTGAGTTTTATTCCAGAATTTCCAACCTAAATACAAACTTTACTGGGGTATATATTCAGGTCTTCAAACTTCAGCCTTTGGAACGGAAAGTAACTAAGCTATAATATTTCAATTTCTCTCTCTCTTTCTCTCTCTCTCTCTCACTGTCTCTCTCTCTCTGTGTGTCTATCTCTTTGCAATTTACATTTTGGAGGGCTCCATGTGCCTTTCTCTTTCATGGGCAACTTGTTTTGGTTCTAGGATGGTGGTAAACACAGTGAGCAATATCCTCATGTTCCACTTTGAGAATGTGAAGTGGCAGTACTCCCAGGAAAGAACTAAACTGAAGAAGAAGGAGAAAGAGGAAGAAAAGGAAGAAATCAACCTTGATATTGTTTCCAAGTCTAACATTCGTCTTCATAACCTAAAAGACTCTGGACCTAGTAAACACACAGAGATCCAGGAGTTACAGTCAAAAAAGACTTCTAAGTCCCGTGTTACGGAGAAGCTATCCAAGTCAGCATCAGGTAAAGGAGATTAGTGATAGCTAATCTATCACTAGAAAGGTGGTGCTAGATTGGTTTCTTTGTTGTATAGATTGACTGAGGGTTTCTTTGCACTATAAATCTTTTCTTTAAATTTTTTATTGTAAAGATACTATACAGAGGGTTACAGTTACATGAGTGAGGTAATGAGTACACTTCCTATTGAGCATTGTTACCCCCTCCATTGTTTTCCCCCTACTATCCCTTCCCTCCCTACCTTCCCCAAGGTTCTTTTTTTTTTAAATTGTGATTAAGTGATTACATAATTTCCCAAATTTCACAGTATTGTGGAATAATGATGCTCATTTAAAGTCACAAGCTCATTCTAACTTTCCTGGAGCAAATTGTCTGTTACGGTCTATAACATATAATGGTGTACACATATACACCATACATGTGATCAGCAGCATGGGGATATTTAGTAGTGGTTCAACCAGATGAGTGGAAGTTCTTTGTTTCTTAAGTCTTGTTAATTTTGTCGTATCACCTAACATTTTGGATTTAACATCCACTTATCAGGGAGACCATGTACCGTTTGTCTCTTTGCTCTTGGCTTACCTCGCTCAACATGATTTCTTCTAGCTCCATCCATTTCCCTGCAAATGCCATTATTTTGTCATTTCTAATGGCTGCATAATATTCCATTGTGTATAGATACCACAATTTTTGGATCCATTCATCTATGGTGGGGCATCGGGGTTGTTTCCATATCCTAGCTATTGTGAACATGCACTATAAATCTTAATCTTTTAGGAAAGCAGACGTCATTCCCATTAATTTGTAGCTAAAGGAAATCTGATTTTCACACCTTAGATTTTCAAGTTTATTCAAATCTTTATATGTTAGATAAGAATAGCCTTAATGCTTACCATTAAAACAATAACAAAACAAAAAAGCAACCATAAACTGCTTCATTTGGATGGCAACTCCTTTATATTACTTCTTTTTTTTTTTTAAATAAACTTTATTTCTTTCAAATGAGATAAGAGTTGTTTTTTTTTTTTTTTGGGGTCCAGTCTTGGGGCTTGAACTCTGGGCCTGGGCTCTGTCCCTCAGCTCTTCGGCTCAAGGCTAGCGCTCTACCACTTGAGCCACAGCTCCACTTCCAGCTTTTTTCTTTTTGCTTATGTGGTGCTGAGGAATCAAACCCAGGGCCTCAGGCATGCAAGGCAAGCGCTCTACCACTGAGCCACCTTCCCAGCCCTCCTTTATATTACTTCTTGAAGATAATTTTTAAAATCCTAAGCAACCAATACTGTATCCAAAATTCAACTCTCTCTATATATAGATACATAGAGTTTTTCCTCAAGATAAAGAAAAGAAGTAGGTGAAAATATAAGATTGGAGGTGTGGCTCAATAGTAGACTACTTGCCTAGCAAGCATAAAGCCTTGAGTTCACATCTTAATACCACAAAAGGAAAAACCAGAAAACTGTAGGTTAAAACATGCTCTAAGAATGTATTAGAGAATGTTTTCTCTTTGTATCTCTGAAACATAATGTATGTACCTGGAAGATACCAGTTATAAAACAGGTGTGTATGTATGTGAATGCATAGGGAAGGTGAGGGCTAAGGTCTTGACCACATGATTTATTCCATTTATGGCATCTAAAGAATGAATTAACAAGGCTACTGGTGGCTCATGCCTATAATTCTAACAACTTAGGAAGCTGAGATCTGAGGATTGCAGTTCAAAGTCAGATAGGACAGGAAAGTCCATACACTAAACTTCAGTTAACCACTAAAAAGCCAAAAGTGGAGCTCTGGCTCAAGTAGTAAGCCTCAGAACACACACACTGTCACAGGCCGAAATTTTCTTAATAGAGACCCAGAAACACAACAAATCAAAGAAAGGCTGGACAAGGGGCTGGGAAGTTGGCTCAGTGGTAGAGCACTTGCCTTGCATGCCTGAGGCCCTGGGTTCGATTCCTCAGCGCCACATAAGCAAAAAAGAAAAAAAGCCGGAAGTGGCGCTGTGGCTCAAGTGGTAGAGCACTAGCCTAGAGCTGAAGAGCTGAGGGACAGCACCCAGGCCCAGAGTTCAGGCCCCACAACCGGACCCCAAAAAAAAAAAAAAGAAAAAAAGAAAGGCTGGACAAATGGGATTGCATGAAATTGCAGAGCTTCTGCATGGCAAAGGACATAGCTAGCAAGATCAATAGACAGCCCATGGATTGGGAGAAAATCTTCACTAGCCATACAACGGACAAGGGTCTCATATCTAAAATATACCTGGAACTCAAAAAATTAAATCCCCCAACAACAAATCTTCAAAGAAACAACTGCCCAATAAATAAGTGGGCTAAAGACTTAAAGAGAAACTTCTCTGAAGAGGAAAGAAGGATCACCAATAGACACATGAAGAAATGGTCAACCTCCCTAGCCATAAAAGAAATGCAAATCAAAACAACATTGAGATACCACCTCACCCCAGTTATAATGGCTATAATCAAGAACTCTAATAACAACAGAATCTGGAGGGGATATGGACAGAAGGGAACCTTACTGCATTGTTGGTGGGAATGTAAACTTGTTCAACCACTTTGGAAAGCAGTATGGAGGTTGCTCATAGCTCCCCTATGACCTAGCAATCCCACTTTTGGGCATTTACCCAAATGTTCACAAACAAGACCACACTAAAGCTACCAGCACAACTATGTTCATTGCAGCATTATTTACCATAGTTAAGATATGGAACCAACCCAGATGCCCCTCAGTAGATGAATGGATCAAGAAAATGTGGTATATATACACAATGGAATTCTATGCCTCCATCAGAAAGAATGACATTGCCCCATTTGTTAGGAAATGGAAAGACTTGGAAAAAATTATATTAAGTGAAGTAAGCCAGGCCCAAAGAAACGTAGGTCCCATGGTTTCCCTTATTTGCAATAACTAGTATATATCTGAGTCAAGCAGAAAAGGTCAGATAAGTTGATGTTAGGGAAATGAACCCTAAGATATGTATTCAAATGTTTTTTTTTTCTTTCATGCGATTGTTTCTAACACATTTATAAGATTATCTCTTTGTTGCTTTGTATGTCCCTCCCTCAAGGTATAACCCCTGCTTTCACTGTATTTGATGGTATAATTTGTGGAGGGGAAGGGAAAAAACAAATAGTTTAAATAGGGATACAGGTGGACCCATTGCAACAATGAGATGTACAAGTCGTTATATCGAAAACGAACTTTACAACTTTGGTGGAGGAGGGGGAGGAGGATTGGGGGGGGAGTTGAGGGAAGGATGGGAAGGATGGGAAGGGGAAACAAAGCACGAGGCTACAATGCTTGATAAGAAATGTACTTATTATCTTGCCCATGTAATTGTAACCCCTCTGTACTGTATTTTCTTTCTTTCTTTTTTTTTTGGTCCGGTCATGGGGCCTCAATTCTGGGCCTGGGCATTGTCCTTCAGCTCTTCAGCTCAAGGCTAGTGCTCTACCACTTGAGCTACAGCGCCACTTCCTTTTTTTTTTTCCTTTTTTGCTGATCTGGTGCCAGAGGAATTGAACCCAGGGCCTCATGCATGCAAGGCAAGCGCTCTACCACTGAGCCACCTTCCCAGCCCTGTACAGTATTGTCACAATAAAAAAAAAGAACACACACACTGTGTCTCTCTGTCTTTTGTCTGTCTCTCTGAATCTCTCTCTCTCTCTCTCTCTCTCTCTCTCACACACACACACACACACACACAACTGAATTATATGTGGCTTACATTACCAAGAGTTTCTCCTTTGACCTGCCCTATATACTGCATGAAATTGGATCCACAGATCTATAGAAAACACTAATAGATGATCTGCAAGCATATCACACTATAAGTAGTCAGCTGTTACTTGAGGAACCAAGAGTTTTGGAGGATGTTTAAGACATAATAATCAGTAGGAAAAGTGTGTGAGAGGTGAGTCAGGATGTGACCCAGAGCATAGACTTCAGGTTACTACTTAATTTCATGTGACAGTAGTGATACAGTGATATTTGGGGTAAAAGTATCAGTTGTTAAGAACCCTGAGTATTACTGATTGTATTAGTGGTTACCCCATTGTTCAGACATAACTGAATTATATACTGACTATTGTTTGTTCTATCCTAATTTAGCTGTGTCAACAGTGTCAACTGAAAGCCAAGGAAAAGACAAATCATCTCTTAAAGATGGCAAGAAAACAGGTGTCAAGGATATTGTGCAAGAGAATTTGGGAGCAGAATGCAAGGATGAAGATAGTATTCTTGGTGATGCTTTATTCTAAATTAATAACAAAATCTAATTTCTTCCTTTTCATCCTCTCACACCTTTAATCTTGGTTCTCAACACTAATACCTTTTCTTTTAGAATGTATACAATGCCTGATTCTAAGAGTAACTTGTTTCCATCTGTTTATCCTAACAGAAACTGGTTTCTTGTCCCTATACAAGCTTGAGATCACGCAGCAAAACTTTCCTTTCTAGCTTCTGGCTCATAGCCTGCCTCTATTCCCTGTCATCCTGTCTTCTCACTTCTGGTGCCACTTTGTATCATCAGTCTGAGTAAATGACACAGCAGAAGAGAGACAAGGGGGTCAGACTCATTACAGGGGACTTCATGAGGAAGGAGAAACGATTTGTAGTGGTTGTTATAAGGGAAAGGGTGAAGGCAATGGGGATTTTATTTGAAGTACCAATGAGCTGTTTGCCTGTGGTTCACAACTGTATTACTGGCTACTCAGTAGGTAGTGATCTAAATATTATGGCTCAAAGCCAGCCCAGGCAGAAAAGTTCATGAGATTCTTATCTCCAATTAACTACCAAAAAAAAGCTTTGACTCAAGTGATAGACACTTGCCTTGAGCACAAAATCATAGGGACAGTGCCCAGGCCCTGAGTTCAAGCCCTAGGACCAGCACACATACCAAAAATGAAAGCCAGGCACCAGTGGCTCAAACCTGCAACCCTAGCTACTCAGGAGTCTGAGATCTGAGGATTGTGGTTTGAAGCCAACCTGGGCAAGAAAGCCTCTGAGACTCTTATCTCCAATTAACTACAAAAAAATTGAAAGTGGAGCTATGGCTCAAGTGGTAGAACTCTAGCTTTGGGCAAAAAAAACCTCAGGGAAAGCATCCAGGCCTGAGCTCAACTCCCAGGACTGGCGTGCGCACACATACACACGAACTAGAAAGATATTGCTGTGATTCTTTAAAGTGTAGTTATTAATTTACGCTCCTACTAACAATGCATGAGAATGCTCCCCCCCATATCCATGCCAACACTGGCTATCATTAATATAATCATCTAAAAATAACAGTAAAAATGATATCAAGTAAAGATACATTTATTTAGGGTTGATCATCAACAAAATAAATGTTTATCGGGCTAGGAAGATGGTTCAGTGGTAGAGAGTGCTTGCCTTGCATGCATGAGGCCCTGGGTTCAATTCCTCAGCACCATATAAGCAGAAAAAGCCGGACATGGCGCTGTGGCTCAAGTGGTAGAGCGCTAGCCTTGAGCTAAAGAGCTGATGGACAGTGTCCAAGCCTAGAGTTAAACCCCCACAACTGACAACAACAAAAAAGAATAAATGCTTATCAGTGGATATGGAATATTACAAGACAGCTAACAATTGGATGATTAATATCTATTTCTGTATTGACTTGGAAAGAGATATAAGATTTATTAGCCTGTGAAAAAAGACAAATTAATTACCAAATAACTCAGCAAAATTCCTTTTTCATAAAAGGAGTTCTGTGTTTTTCAGGTTTGGAAGCAGAGGGGATTTGGAAAGGAGGTACTAGGGATTGAACTCAGGACCTCACCTTTTTTTTCTCTTTTTGCCAGGCCTAGGACTTGAACTCAGGGCCTGAGCACTATCCTTGAGCTTCTTTTGCTTGAGCATTCTACTACTTGAGCCACAGTGGCACTTCTGGCTTTTTCTGTTTATGTGGTACTGAGGAATCAAACCCAAGGCTTCATGAATGCTAGGCAAGCACTCTACCACTAAGCCACATTCCCAGCTCCCTAGGGCCTCACATTTTCTAGGCAAGAGCTCTTCCACTTGGGCCACACCAGAGGATAAGAATTTGTTGTCATCTTACTTTACTCATATATATGTATATATGCATATATGTATATATGCATGTATGTATATATATATATATATATATGATTGTTTAATTAAAAATAAAATGTCAGGGGAGGGTGCTTTGAAGTTTCATTCCACCTAATCTGTCCACCTTGGGATAAAACCCATTTAGCCAAAGGAGTTTATATGCATAATTCACTGCTACATTATATTTGCTGGCATAGCTTGGGGTTCAACTTAGGCAAATGACTTTTACTTTTTTTAACTCTATTTGGAAATGAAAAAAAAATGTTTTCAGAGTTTCTGTGAGCTATTGTAGGGATTGAGAGCCTTAAGAGACAGAGATAATATAGATTTGCTTACCTGTGACGATATCCTTGTTAACTTAATGGTCTTAGATATTATGGAAGCCTTGACCATAAAGTGATATACTAAAAGAATTCTTGTTTTGGCTAGTTGATTTTGGACCCAGTGCTATTGCTCAAAACATTGTGGGAATTCATCTTTAAAAACTTACTTTAGTCATGTTGCTATGTTCTGCACTATCTAGGTGTAACATACTCATTGAAGGCAGGTCTGAGTTTTGAAACATGTAAGAAATCAATGAGCCAATGGGATTTAAACTTTGTGATATAATTACTTTTAGAAATTAGACATGTTATTATAACTCTATAAGGTCTGTTTTGTGGGCTGGGGAGGTGGCTCAGTGGTAGAGTGCTTGCCTTGCATGCATAAGGTCCTGGGTTCATAAGCAGAAAATAAAAAGCCAGAAGTGGCACTGTGGCTCAAGTGGTAGAGTGCTAGCCTTGAGCTGAAGAGCTGAGGAACAGCGCCCAGACCCAGAGTTCAGGCCCACAACTGACAAAAAACAAAAAACAAAAACCAAAAAGGTCTGTTTTGTGTGAATCATAAATGAAATGTGAAAGTCATTTCCATGGGAAGTTTCAGAAAGATGTAGGACACTGGAACTATTTATATTTTTTTTCAAAATTATGTGCATCTAAGCTGGGTACTGGTGGTTCACACCTGTAATCATAGCTACTAAGGAGGCTGTGATCTGAGGATGACCATTCAAAGCCAGCCTGGGCAGGAAAGTCCATGAGAATCTTATCTCCAATTAACCACCTAAACACCAGAAGTAGAGCTGTGGCTCAAAGTGGTAGAGCACTAGCTTTGAACAAAGGAGCTCAGGGACAGTGCCCAGGCCCTGAGTTCAAGACCCAGGACTGACAAAAAAAAAAAAAGCACATCTAGAGGCTAGTCTTTTCATAAGTGCTAGCATATTTGTTAAGAACTTACTTTGTTCGATCATTCTTCTGCTCATGTCTAACATCTTCAGGGATTTTTGCCCTGCTGATCCATGTCCGTTCAGCACCAAGACCTCAAGATGAGAGGCAATTAGAATGCTTCAGTTTTCATGACTAATTACTTAATATATTTTACAGAATGCTGATTTCCTTTTTTCTTTTCTGTCTGAAAATACAGATATGAAAACTTCCATTGACCTGATCAATCAGTCAAAGAAAAAGTCATGGAAAATCCCGATGACACCTGACCGGTTCCTCTTGACTGTCAATGCTCTGCAAAAAGCCCACAATTCTGAGGAATTTGCTTATCCTCACAGGCCCCAAATCCAAACCATTGATGACTTGCAATCTTCAATTTCATATCCAAGGAAGGTCCTAAATTTCAAAGGAAAATCAATTCAACATGCAGTTGATAAGTTGAAGTCAAGCAATCCTTTTCTAGATGTGAAACAAACCAATATACCCCTTAAAATCCAGAAACTGCAGCCCAACTTGAAAAACTCTTTGCACAGTCCCAGTGTTCAGTCTACCATACCCCAGCCCATGATTATCTCCAGGTTCTATGGCAGCTTGAGTAAAGAACCATTTACCAGTTCAATCGAAGGGGCAGTCCGTAGTATAGGCCCTCTGACCAGCATGCAGGTCATTAAACCCAACCGAATACTAGTTCCACAAATAAGTACTAGCACCCTGCCTCTCAAGAAAGAACGGCCTCGCTTCTACACAAACCTAGATCCTCTTCGCACAAACACGGAATTCATGCTGATGACTGTGAAAGAAGAGAAAGAGTATGAGGAAGCCAAGATAAAGGCGTTTAAGGACAGTCAGTCGACTAAAGTTGTAGATCCAGGAAAAAAGAGCAAAGCTGCATGGATCTTGAAGACTAAAGGTCTACCTATTGATGACTTCATGAAGCAAGGGAAAATAGCAGCCCCTGAACTTGGAGAAAACGTATTTATCTAAACTAGCCTTGGGAAATTACCATGTCTTACAAAAAAAATGTGTTAGTGTTTGGTCTCTCTCTCTCTCTCTCTTTCTCTCTCTCTCTCTCTCTCTCTTTGACAGTTCCTTGGTTATTAACATAGAAATTCCTAATCATTTTCCCATGAACCTAAAAAAAAATTACTAAAGGAAGAAAACAGAAGGAGACAGGAAGAAATTGGCACCTGTATCCTCATAGGTCTCATTCAGGTAAGTCCCATTTCATTGATGAGGGAGTGAGAAGGTGATTATTGGAAATTAGATGTTGCCTTTCATCAATACCAGCAAGGTAATCCATTGGTATTTCCTGTTATTTTTGCATAGAAGTCTATGGTTTGGGTAATGTTCTAAAAGTAGGAAGGCCTCAACAGGTTGACCTATTGCATTTTGTGAGCTTTGCCTTGTCAAAACTAACTCCTTTGGAAGAGAATAAAGTATATTCATCCTCTCTACAAAGAAGGCCACTAATATCTAGTGTACAAAAGTTTACTTAAATTCTTGAAGAGCAGTGTTAGGGACCCGGCAGGTAACTTATTAGAAAGTAGCCAACCACAGGGACTGTGGCAGATTGGAGAGCTCAAGCCACATACTAAAGTCATATCTCCTACTCAGAGGCTCAGTTAACCCAGAAAAAAAGCTAACTACAGGTGCTGGTGGCCCATACCTATAATCCTACCTACCAAGGAGGCTGAGATCTGAGGACTGAAGTTTGAAGACAGCTGAACAGGAAAGCTTATGAAACTCTTAACTCCAATGACCAGCAAAAAGCCAGAGCTATGGCTCAAGTGGCAGAGCACCAGCCTTGAGCAAAAAGGTAAGGGATAGTGGCCAGGCACTGAGTGGAAACACATACATAGGCCAGACCCTGGCATGGCAGTGCACATTTTTGATCCTGCACTCCACTTGAGAGGCTAAAGTAAGGGGATAAGAGAATTGAAAGTTGAAGGCCAACCTGGATTACATGGTGAGCCTGAGGCCAGTCTGGGCTATTTTTAAACTCTATTACTGAAAAAGCCAAAAGTCTGAAATTCAGGCCTTTTTTTTTTTTTTTAATCAAGTGCTCTAAAAATTTAAAGGATGGTAATGAATACAAATTTAATGCATATAAAAGGTTTTTTAAAATTCCCACAACTCTATAAAACCCTGCAACACTGAGTAGGACACCAAAAAATAGTTCAGCTGTCTATTTTCAAGCACA
Source organism: Dipodomys spectabilis (assembly GCF_019054845.1). Classification (NCBI taxonomy): domain Eukaryota; kingdom Metazoa; phylum Chordata; class Mammalia; order Rodentia; family Heteromyidae; genus Dipodomys; species Dipodomys spectabilis. Next base: position 11,520,116 of record NW_024870681.1, read on the forward strand.
AACATGCAATTGCCTTACCAGGCTTTCTTTCTTTTGGGTAGTTGTGTGCTTGTTTCTTCACTATCTGAAATAGTGCTATAAAATCTGTGTTTTAATTAAAAGAGTCCTCCAGTTAAGGAAATGTGAGAATACAAATTATTTCACTCTAACAGCAGTCAGACTTAGGTTGAACAGATAGAATATTGCTATTATCACAATTCCAAAGATTGAAGTCCCTGAATTTGAGGTTCAGGCATGATCATACCATTAGCAACTGGGTTTTACAGCAATAAAGACAACTCCCATTTAGTAAATATCTTGCAAAAAATAGCATCATTATCCTCACTTTGGAATCGAGGAGTATATCATGGTGAATATAATTGGTTAAAAAAAAAAAAAAGACAGGGCTGAAACCCAGACACCGTAACGCTGTATTAGCCAGTATCAATTTTTATTCTTTAGTTTCCTGGAGTGTCAGGTTATTTCCCTCCCAAAAGAATGATCTCCATTGTTTATGCTGGAATGCTCTTGCCTTATTTGTATTAACTTTCTACCCCATCCCAAGAGCACATTAAAGAAATGTGAATTTTTGAGGGGGTTCATCAGTACTTATTTTTTAAATTATCTTTAGTTGTATGGAAGGGTTTCATTTCAATGTATCAATTTATAAGAACAATGCATCTTGATCAATATCACCCCTCCCATCATTCTCTTGATCTCTCCAATTCCATCTATCTCTTTAAGTTACCTGATTAAGAAATTAAATCTAGCCGGGGGCTGGTGGCTCACCGCCTATAATCCTAGCTACTCAGGAGGCTGAGATCTGAAGATCATGGTTCAAAGCCAGCCTGGGCAGGAAAGTCCATGAAACTCCTATCTCCAATAAGGCACTAGAAAACCAGAAGTGGTACTGTGGCTCAAGTGGTAGAGTGCTTGGCTTGAGCTGAAGAGCTCAGGGACAGAGCTCAGGTCCAGAGTTCAAGCCCCACGACTGACAAAAATAAAATCTAGGGGGCTGGGAAGGTGGCTCAGTGGTAGAGCGCTTGCCTTGCACGCCTGAAGAACCTGGGTTCAATTCCTCAGCATCACATAAGCACAAAGAAAAAAGCCGGAAGTGGTGCTGTGGCTCAAGCGGTAGAGCGCTAGCCTTGAGCTGATAGAGCTGAGGGACAGCGCCCAGGCCCAGAGTTCAGGCCCCACAACCGGACCAAAAAAAAAATCTAGCGGTTAGAGGCGTGGTTCAAATGGTAGAGGGCCAGCTAATGAGCGAAAACGTCAGGTGCGGAGTTTGAGTCCCAGTCTCAGCCAAAAAATAATAAAAGTAAAGCGCAAAACGTAATACTGTACAGAGATACATGTCATTATAAAATATAAAAAGTTAAATGATGGTGGGCTGGGAATGTGACCTAGTGGTAGAGTGCTTGCCTAGCATGTGTGAAGCCCTGAGTTCAATTCCTCAGTACCACAGAAACAGAAAAAACCAGAAGTGGCGCTGTGACTCAAGTGGTAGAGGGCTAGCCTTAAGCAAAAGAAGCTCAGGGACAGTGCCCAGGCCCTGAGTTCAAGCCCCAGGACTGGCAAAAGAAAACAAAAGGAAAAGAATGGACTCAAGCCCCATCTCTCGCACTCAGAACGACCATGCTAGAGGTTGCTCCTATCCTAGCGGATTCATGCCTTCTCTGGGAACAGAGTTCTTTTCCTATAGATTCTGCGCTCCTCCGCCTCGCCCCGCCCTCGCCCCGCCCTCGCCCCGCCCTCGCCCCGCCCTCGCCCCGCCCTCGCCCCGCCCTCACCCCGCCCTCGCCCCGCCCTCGCCCCGCCCTCGCCCCGCCCTCGCCCCGCCCTCGCCCCGCCCCGCTGAACAGCACGCCCCCGGAAGGCGCCGCGCACTATTTGCCTCGCCCCGGAACCACCTCGCGGCTGCTCTTCTAGCTCTGTGGAGTTGTTCCTGCCGCTGCGCTGCTCGGAGCGGAAGTGTAGCGAGGAAGCGGGGCCGGGCTGGAGCTTGTAGGTAGACCCTTCCCGACCAGTGGTGACGAGGCTGCGTCAGTTGCACACCGGACTCGGCGGCTGCTGCGCTGACGTGGCTCCCGGAAGTGAGGCTGGCGCCGGGCCGCCATGTTGTCGCAGGTGAGGGGCACTTGGGCGTCGGGAGTGGGCAGCGGCGCTGAGGGGACCGGCCTGATAGGGTCGTGGGGCGAGGACCGAGTCCCCGCTCGCCGCCTGAGCTCGAGGCGGAGTGGGGTGGACTAGCGGGCGTGGCGGGACGGGCGGGCTCCAAGGGCTCAGGTAGCAGGATGACTCCGGTGGCCCCGAGCGGTGGAAGCTCGGGAGCTAGGGCCGGCCGGACCCGTGCCGCACTGCAGAAAAGCTCGGGTGTGCGGTCGGGGTCCCCCTCTCCCCAGCCCTTGGCGCGGGTCGGGTCGGGTCGGGGTGGAGAGCCTGCGGCCCTGGCTTGGAAGGCGTGGCCCTCAGGGTTAGAAACGTTGCCGGAGCCTTGCGTTCGAGTTTCTGTCCCCAGACTTAACACTGGAGGGTCGTTGTCACGAATTACGGGAGCCGGGCGCTGGTGGCTCACGCCTGTAAGCCTAGCTACTCAGGAGGCTGAGATCTGAGGATCATGGTTCGAAGCCAGGGTGGGCAGGAAAGCCCGAGAGATTTTTTTTTTCCTCTCTCTCTCTCTCTCTCTCTCTCTCTCTCTCTCTCTCTCTCTCCCCTCTCCCTCTCTCTCTCCTCTCTCTCTCTCGTGGCCCAATGGTAGCATGCTAGCCCTGAGCGAAAAGCCCAGGGACAGCGCTGCCAGGCCCCGAGTTCAAGCCCCAGGACCTACCCATATATATATTGCACAGGCAATATATATATTCAATATATATATTCTCTATATATATTCAAGCCCCAGGACCTACCCATATATATATATATATATATATATATATATATATATATATATATATATATATATATATATATATATGCGCAGGCTTTCTTCCTTTGTAAAAGACATTTACCCTTGATAGTGTAATTTTGCTTATATTACCATAAATATCTTTCCCCTACATCACTTTTTTTACGGATTTGATGAATCTCCATACGGATTTCCATAATTAAATGTTATTTCGCAAACACAGTAGTATGATTAAGCCACTGTTTTAGGTTCAGGAGTAGGGCTGGAGAGTACAGACACGTTTCTTGCCTTCCATTGGGCAGTTGGGGGAAGAACACCTGAGCAGGTGCAAAGGGAATGGGGAGGACACAGGTGAGTTATATAACTAAAAGAATCTGATAGGTGAATTAACAATACCTAATATTGGAGTGATTAGGATATAGCCTCAGAAAAGACCACCGTAAGGAGGTGATCTGAATAGAGAAAACCCACTGGTGGTTTAAATTCATCTCTGAATGTTCACCTGGGCTGAATGGGGCTGGAGGAACACACAACGTTGTCATGGTTGCTACTTTCTAAGTTTGTGATCACAAACTTCATTTCTATAGTCCCCATACACCTTGTTAGGCCACTAGTATATTAAAACTTGTCAAACCTGCAACATTTTCTTCCCTTGCCTCTGTCAGCCAAGTGGAGGCCATCAGAAAGGAATTTCCATGCCACCTGCCAGCCTGTCTGTATTTTTGCTCCCATATATTCTTTAATTATAATTGGACTTAATGTGCTCCATTCTTGTCACCCCCTCCTATGTTAGCTTCCATTCCTTGCCTACAGGAAAGCATTGAGCCATTTTCCTTTTGAAACTCTTGTTTATATCAGCATGTAAACATACTTTAATTTTCTGTCTTGAAAAAAAAAACTGTGATGGGAAGGGGACAGACACAAAGGAGGAGGCTACAATGCATGATAAGAAATGTACTCATTACCTTGCCCCTCTGTACAGTATTTTCACAATAAAAATAAATTTAAAAAAAAAAAGAAAAAAAAACTGCCTCATGCCCTTTTAGCAGTCACCATCTATTTTTTTGTTTCTTTTTAAAGACTTGCCCATACTTGGTCTTGAGTCTTCTCTCATCAGTTCTGGTCAACATTTCTCCCTCTCTCCTTGCTTCTCTGAAACTCCTTTTATTGAGGCCACTGGTAACTTGCTAAAAATACAAATCTCTTTTCAGTTTGCATCTTACATGAGCCATATTTGACACAATGGGCTCCTTCTCTGGGAAACACTTCATAGGCTTCTAGGATACCATTCTGTTCTGTTACCCTCCACTCCCCAGATCATCCTCTAGTTCCCATTGTTTACTCCTTCTCACCTTTCTAATCTAAATGTTGGAGTGCCCAGAGTCTGTCTTTGCCATCTTTATCTTGTTACCTACTTGGGATAAAAACTTTGGAATCTTTTGACTTTCTTACCTCCCCATTTAATCTTGTCAGATCTACTATAAAAGATGCAAAATCTCTACTTTCATCATTTCTACTGCATTTACCCTGGACCAACCCTTTGTATCAGAGTAGTCTCCTAGCTTGGTGCCTTTGTTTCTCCTCCCTGTCCTCTTTACCTTCTAGATTCTCTTCTTCTTCTTCCTCTTCCTCTTACTCTTCCTCTTCCTCTTCTTCTTCTTCTTCTTCTTCTTCTTCTTCTTCTTCTTCTTTCTTCTTTCTTCTTTCTTCTTTTTTGTTGTTGGTCATGGGGTTTGAACTCTGGGTCTGGGCACTGTCCTTCAGCTCTTCAGCTTAAGGCTGGTGTTCTACCACTTGAGCCACAGTGCCACTTCCGGCTTTTTCTATTTATATGATGCTGAGGAATCAAACCCAGGGCCTCATACATAGGAGGCAAGCCCTCTACCATTGAACCACCTTCCTAGCCCATCTAGATTCTTTTTTCTTTTTTTTCTATTTTTCTTTCTTTTTTTTTTTCAAGTTGTGGGGCCTGAACTCTGGGCCTGGGAGCTGTCCCTCAGCTCTTTAGCTCAAAGCTAGGGCTCCACCACTTTCTGCTTGGTGCTGAGGAATTGAACCCAGGGCCTCATGCATGTGAGGCGAGCACTCTACCACTGAGCCACCTTCCAAGTCCCTCCCCCCCATCTGGATTCTTAATATAGTAGCCAGAATTTTCTTGATTTTTTTGAGTTCTTTTTAATTAAAAATTTTAATTATTATTATACAGGTAGCATACAGAGGGGTTACATTTACATAAGTCATTTCATTTTAGTCTTACCCCTTTCCTTGCTTCTCCCAGTTTTTCCCTCCCATCCCCACCCACAAATTGTATATTAATTTTCAATATAGTGTTTAGTGAATACCGTTGCTGCATTTATTCACCCTTGTTAGACTTCTTCTGCAAGCATCTTCATATACTCAAACCAAACTTTTGACTATGTCCAAAAGCTTTTGTGCCTGTAAGCTTCATAAAAATATTTGTATTTTTAAAACTTGGTTTTCAATAGGTGCTGGTAGCTCATGCCTGTAATCCTAGTTACTTTGAAGGCTGATATCTGAGGATTGAGGTTTGAAACCAACTCAAGTAGGAAAGTCCATGAGACTTTTAATCTCCAATTAAACACGAAAAAGCTGGAAGTAGAGGGGCTGGGAATGTGGCTCAAGTGGTAGAGCGCTAGCCTTGAGCACAGAGAGGCTCCGGGACAGTGCCCAGTCCCTGAATTCAAGCCCACGACTGGCAAAACAAAAAACAAAAAAAACTGGAAGTGGAGCTGTGCCTTAAGTGATAGAGCACTAACCTTGAGCACAAAAGCTCAGAGGCACCACCTAGGTCCTGAGGTCAAGCCTAGGACCAACACCCAAAAAAGTTTTTCATCTGTGCTTCTTATGCTAGTGCCTAGAACTTAGTAGCACTCAATATTTACTGGGCCTATGAGAAGAGGAATTTAGTTTTCCAATGAGCAAAGGAAGAAGGAAAAATGGTATTGGTGGACTGAACCATGAGCATAAAAGGATTCATTACGGCACAAATTTGACAAGTTTAAGGAACTAATAATAACACCAGTGTAATAGCCTTATTTTTTTATTTTTTATTTATTTTATTGTTGGTCATGGGACCTGAACTCTGGGCTTGGGCACTGTCCCTCAGTTCTTCAGTTCAAGGCTAGCACTCTACCACTTGAGCTACAATGCCACTTCCAACTTTTTCTATGTATGTGGTGCTGAGGAATCAAACCCAGGGCCTCATGTATATCATTGAGCCCATGGGCTACCAGTGTGATAATATCACTGGGCCCTTCAAAATCTTTCCATCTGAAGACCCTTAATTACTTCCGCAAAGCCTTTTTTTTTTGTCCCATAAATTAACATATTCTCAGATTGAAGGGTGGCTGTGTTTTTGGCAAAAATAAGAGGAGCCATTCACTCTATACTGGTAGGTAAGTGGGTTGTAGCTTTAGATAAGCTGCTGGAGGCTGACTAGGGCCAGATCATGATAGTTCCTCATAAGGAACCTGTTTTTTAGAATGCTGTGAGTTTTAAGTAGGAAAATACTATGTGCTGGATGAAGAATTGGACCACTCGGGTCAAGGACAGTTTTTATTACATAGGATCATACAGTGGATCTCAACTTTGCATGCTTTGATCATCTGGGAAGCTTTAAACATCCAGCTGGGGCTATAAATCAGTGATATATTACTTGCCTAGTGTGTGTGAGGTCTGGGGTTTGAGTTAAAATAATAAATTACTAATAAATCCAAATTTCTGATTGAGAGCACTTACATTCAAACTTGATTTTTTATTGTTTTGTTTTTTAAGCATTTCAGTAGTTAAAAGTTGGGAACCACTGACCTTATTTTGTGGACAGCTTGGCTGTTCTTAGGTGTACTTTGTATATTCCCCACCTATGCTTTTGAAAATATACCTAGTAAGGGACTGGGGTAAGTAGGAGGCCAATGTAGTGTGTCAGAGAAGCCTGGCTGATAAACTTAGAGGAAGCTTTTCTGGAACCCTCTCATGGAAAGTGATTCTCTTCCTGCCCTGTGTTTCCATGTACACCTAAGTTTCTCCTGGCTCACTATGTATTGTATTCCAGGAAATGGCCTCCTTTGTTTATTCTCTCACTTCAACAAATTCTGTGCCACTTGACTGGGTGTTTTGCTAATCACTTCTTATAGTGCAGGCAGTCCTACAATAATGGAAATGGAGATTTGTCTGAGTTCTTTGAGAACAAAGGCATTTTAGGGAAAATCTCAGCTGTTTTAATATTTAAGTTGAAACATTAAGCTAGGTAGGGAGCCTGGAAGGGAATAGCCAGCTGAAGAGAAAATACAAAAGGCAGGAAGGTAAGAGAGACCATTAGTAACAACACTGCTGCAGTGCTCACCTGGAGGGAATGTTAGAGGTAAGTAGGGAATCAGAACATGTGAAATGTGCTCTGTATGATCCTGTATGTGCAGGAGCACTACTATAATTTTTGAGCAAGGGAGTGACATGGTACCATTTCCATAGTGGGACTATTACGGTAGGTAATGTGCAGGAAAGGCTGGAGTAGAATGGGGAGGCTGGTAAAAGGCAAGGAGGCTGGTAAGTGGCAACTAGGTAGAGCACAGCGATCAGGGTAGCTGTGGTTGAGATGAAGGGAATTATAATGGGTTATTTTGAGCCAACCGTTAGAAGCCTAGAGGATGGAATACTATGGCAAGATAGGAATTGGGGTGGTGACACAGGGTTTTTAAGTCTCTTGAGCAATGAGATACACTCGATTTTTTTTTTTTTTTTTTTTTCTGGTCCTGGGGCTTGAATTCAGTCTGGGTCCTGTCCCTGAGCTTTTGTATTCATGGCTGTGCTCTACCACTTGTGCTACAACTCCACTTCTGACTTTTTTGGCAGTTTTAGTGGAGATAAGAGTCTCACAAATTTTTCATGCCCCAGCTGGCTTTAAGCCAGTAACTAAAATTTAAACTGAGTAGCTAGGATTACAGGCATGAGCCACGGGAGCCCAGCTTGAAAACTTTTTTATTTTGGTCGGTCGTGGGGTTTGAACTCTGGGTTTGGGCGCTGTCCCTGGGCTCTTCAGCTCAAGGTGAGCGCTCTACCACTTGAGCCACAGTACCACTTCCGGTTTTCTAGTGGTTTATTGGATTTTCTTGCCCGGGCTGGCTTTGAACCTCAATCCTCAGATCTCAGCTTCCTGAGTAGCTAGGATTACAGGCGTGAGCCACTGGCGCCCGGCTTTGAAAACTTTTATATATGTTTATTAGAAGATCCAGTAGAAAGGTCAAGAAAATGTAATTTTTTTAAAAAAAAGATACAAGAGAGTTACAAGAAGACCACGGAGGCTGTTTTGTTTCTTAAGAACTGACATCAAGAAGGTCTGTTCCTCTCAGTGAATGATAGCTGGCAAGGGCAAAATGAGAAACTGCTAGCATATCTAGCACAAAGGCCCCTGTATCATCTATAATGAAGACAATGGAATCATCAAGACCTTCAGAAACATCCCTGGAGTTACTTTGTTTAATGTCAGCAAACTGAACTTTTTTTTCCTTTTATTTTTATTGTAAAGATGTTGCACAAAAGGGTTACAGTTACATGAGTAAAGCAATGAATACATTACTTGTCCATCATTGTTACCCCTTCAAGCTGAACATTTGAAAACTTGCTCTGGTGGTCATGTGGTACGATTCTGCATTTGGACTGAAAGTGCTTTCCAGAAGTCGGATGAATTGTATGGCACTGGGCATAAAGATGCTTCCCTCGAGAGTAACTATAACCTTCCTATGCTCAAGATGATGAATACAGACAGAATTTTGAAAAGCCTGGAGATCCAAAGAGCTCTTAGAGCACCACGCAGGAAGATTAATCGCACCTTGAGAATCATGTTGAAACTAAACCCATACTAAAGACCATGCAACAAAACACCATTCTTTGCCAGGCAAGAAATCACCAAATCCAAGTGAAGAAAGCAGCAACATTGACAGCCAAATTAGATGAGTGCCATTAGATGAGAAGGCAGCTGCAGAAAAGAAGGCTGGAGAGAAGAAGCCCACTGTGAGTAAGAAACGAAAGAAGGCTGCTGATGTTTTTTTTTTTTTTTGGTCGGTCGTGGGGCTTGAACTCTGGGCCTGGGCGTTGTCCCTCAGCTCTTCAAGTCAAGGCAACGCTCTAAAGGCTGCTGATGTTAAAAAGCAGAGCAGATGACATCACCCCATTTGTTAGGAAATGGAAAGACTTGGAAAAAATTAAGTGAAGTAAGCCAGGCCCAAAGAAACATAGGTCCCATGGTTTCCCTTATTTGCAATGACTAGTATATGTCTGGGACAAGCAGAAAAGGTCAAAAGCTATGTACGTATGACCAGATAAGATGATTTTAAGCGGAATGAACCCCAAGATAGGGACACAAGTGGATTTCTTCTTTCTTGCTATTGTTTCTAATGTATTTATAATGTACCATGTAATTTTTTTTGTTGCTTTGTATGTTCCTCCACCACAGTATAACCCCTGCTTTCACTGTATTTGATGTTGGGAAGGGAAAAAACAAAATGTTTAAATAGGGATACAGATTGACCCATTGTAACATGAGATGTACAAGACACTATTTTGAAAAACGAACTTTACAATGTAGGGAGGGGAGGGATGGGAGGGGGAAAACAAAGGAGGAGGCAACAATGCTTGATAGGAAATGTACTCATTACCTTGCTCATGTAACTGTAACCCCTCTGTACAGTATTTTTACAATAAAAAAAACATTTAAAAAAAAGCAGAGCAGCCTTTAGGAAAAAAGACAGCTGCTACCAAGAAACCGGCTGAAAGCAAGCTACCATAGAAGAAAAGAAGCCTGTTGCATAAACTGTTACAATCAGTTTAATTATATAAAGGTCATAGTATGGGACAGCTCAGTTGAGTAAAGACCAGATCAAAGATGCTGTGAGAAAAAATAAAAAGAACAAGCCCCTGAGGTACTATGATAAGGAATTCTGAAGCTAGGCACTAGTGGCTCATGCCTGTAATCCTAGCTACTCAGGAGGCTGAGATCTAAGGATCATTGTTGGAAGCTAGCTGGGGCAAGAAAGTTCATAAGACTCTTAACTCTAGTTAACCACCAAAAAGCCTGACGTGGAGTTATGGCTCAAGTGGTAGAACACTACCCTTGAGCAAAACACTTACGAGATTAGTATATAGGTCCTGAGTTCAAGCCTCAGGATCGGCAAGGAAAAAAGGTAAGGAGAATTCTTTTTGGTTTTGCTTGAACAAAAAGAAAAAGCATTGTGAGAAGTCATGGAAACAAGGATGTAACATAGTTTTGAGAAGGAGCCAAAAACAATTGAGTTTATCTCCAGTAGCTTTAGCTTTCTCTGTGATTTGGGAGAAAGCAATAGAGAATAGATGTCAATGTGTAGGAGATCTGTACCAATGTTCTCTCAAGGGCTTAGCTGTCTGGGGGCCGGGGAGAGGAGAGACAATTGATTCTTGGATTACCTTGGGGTATTTGCAGATGATTAGTGTGGGGGTGAGGATTTACAAGTGCCTTTTTCTTAGGATGTAAGGTCCTGATGGATATGACCATGCTGTAATTTCATATTCCGTTTTGATAAGTACAGCTTTGCATATAATAGGCTTTTTTTTTTTTTTTTTTGCCAGTTCTGGGGCTTGAACTCAGGGCCCGGGCACTGTCCCTGAGCTGCTTTTGCCCAAGGCTAGCACTCTATCACTTGAGCCATAGCACCACTTCAGCTTTTTCTGTTTATGTGGTACTGAATAAGGAATTGATCTTAGGGCTTCAAGCATGGTAGGCAAGTATTCTACCACTAAGCCACATACCCAGCCCATGATAGGCATTTAAATACCATGGGTTTTTTGCTTCATGGACATTTAATTTTCCTATAGGACAGTAATGATGACACTGAAGATGTTTCACTGTTTGACGCAGAAGAGGAGACAGCTAATAGACCAAAAAAATCTAAAGTCAGGTATGGTGATAAGTTATATGAGTTATGTTAGTATTCAGACTGTTTTGTCTGTGTTGGTGCCAGTTGATGGGATTGATGTTAGACTTTTCATCACTGAGAAAGCAACTTAAAGGGCAGAAAAATTATTTTGGTTTATCATGTCAGAAGTTTCAGTTCAGGGTCAATTGGCTTTTGTGTTTGGGGACCTGAAGTGATACAGATGGGAGGGTGTAGAAGAGGAAAGCTTCTCTTACCTCATGGCAGCCAGGAAACAGAAATAAAGAAGAAGGCCAGGGCAAGGTACATCCTGAAAGACATACCTGCAGGGACCAGCTTTCTCCAGCTAGTCCCCACTTCTGGAAGTTTGCAGCTCCTCCTAATAGTGTCACCAGCTGGGGACCTCAGTTTAATACATGAACCTGTGGGGACACTTCATAGTTTAACCATAACAGGTTTTAAGGTAAAGTAGTGAATTATGTATTACTTTTCTAATTTAGTATGTGGCAAAGCTAACTTCTGATTTTCTTGGGAATAATTTTGATTTTCTTGACATGTAGAATGTTATTCAATATTGTTTTCAAATTAGCAAATCCAACTATTTGAACACAGGTGTTTTAAATTTAAATTCCTTGCCAGCTATTTTCTAAAATTGTGCTATTTTTTGTAATTTATATATGCATTACATCTAATTTATTATGCAAATTTTAGAATTTTATATGTGTGAGTATATGGGCTGATCCCAGAGCCTGGGTGCTGTTCCTTATCTTTTTTTGCTCATTGCTAGCACTCTACCATTTGAGCTACTGCTCCACTTAGGGCTTTTTGACAGTTAATTGGAGATAAGAGTCTTGTGGACTTTCCTGACTCTGCTGGCTTTAAACCATAATCACAGATCTCAGCCTTCTGAGTAGCTAGGATTACAGGAGTAAGCCACTGGTGACTAGCTCAGAATTGTCTTGTATAAATGGCATGAAATTACAATACAAGGATATTACTATTATAAATTTATTTCTCGCTAAAGAAATTCCCTTTGTACAATAAAATTCTACTTGAACTTTGAAACATTATTTTAAGCAAAAGGTACCATCCACCAAAAACCAAATATTTTGGTTTTATAAAAGAGATTGAAAGTAGTTTAGGACTAGAGACAAAAAGTATTAATTGCTAAGAGCAAGGGATTGGGGGCAAATAAAAAATAATTGATATAAGCAGAGTGTCTTTTTGGAGTAATAAAAGTTGTAAAATTGAATGTAATGATGGCTGCATAAATATATATATATATATATATACATTAAATTGTACTTAGCAGGTGAATTGTATAGTATTTAAATCAAAATGTAATAGGACTGGTAAAACCAAGCTTAAAGAACAGTGGCTAACAGCTGTAACCTCAGCTGCTCAGAAGATAGAAGTTTGTAGGATTTCAGCTTGAGAACAGCTGAAGCAAAAACGCTAGTAAGACCCTATCTTAACCCTGTAAGCTGAGTATTGTGGCCCACCCAAGTTGGCTTCAACAATAAAAAACAAACAAAAGAGGGGCTGGGAAGGTGGCTCAGTGGTAGAGTGCTTGCCTTGCATGCCTGAGGCCCTGGGTTCGATTCCTCAGCACCACATAAGAAAAAAGCGGAAAGTGGCACTGTGGCTCAAGTGGTAGAGTGCTAGCCTTGAGCTGAAGAGCTGAGGGACAGTGCTCAGGCCCCACGACTGGACCCCCCCCCCCAAAAAAAAGAGCTTATCTCAAAAGTAATTAAAGCAAAATGGTAGGGGTATGGCTTAGGTGGTAGAATGATTGCCTAGTGAGCATGAAGCCTATAATCCCAGCATTCAGGTGGCTATCAAAATCATGAGCTCAAAGCCAACTTGGGCTACTACTGAGATCTAGTCTCAAGTCAGAAAGAACAAAAACAAAAAGAATTGACTGGGTGCTGATGGCTCATACCTATAATCATAGCACTTGGGAGGCCAAAATCAGGATGGTCGTTTGAAGCCAGCCTAGGCTGACAAATCTGGCTTATTTCTAGTTGACCAGCAAAAAGCCTGAACTGGAGGGACATCTTTAAGTACTTGTACAAAGGAGATGCAATTCAACAAATCAGTTTATGAGTGCAGTGTATCTTGGTCTATGTGGCCACCATCTTTCCCAACTCTACACATACTGCCAAGTTACCCATTTTCACATATCTGCATTGAATACAGTGACTAGATTCACCCAACTTTCCTCTCTTCCTGAAGTGATTCCTAAGGGCCTTGAAATTCTTTTGGCATAATTGATAAAGCTAGGTAAAGTTTCTTATTAGATGTTTTGTGAAAGTTTATATTCAGTGAGATGTATGTTTTCATAGTGTACTTTCTGTGACAACAGGCTCTTCTTAAATAGTAGGGACTTAAGAAAAAGTGAAGTAGGCAATTTTTCCCTCCACATCTTGTATTTTGACAAAACTCTTCACAGTTGTACCATGACTAAAACATTTTTCATCTGCCTCTACTAGTATTTGTAAAATGTAACTATATTTCTTTTATTGTGTTTTTGTTTTTAGACATCCAGTAGCATCCTTTTTCCATTTGTTCTTTCGAGTCAGTGCAATTGTAGTCTATCTTCTCTGTGAATTCCTCAGCAGCAGCTTTATTGCCTGTATGGTGACAATTATCTTGTTGTTGTCATGTGACTTTTGGGCTGTGAAGGTAGGTTCAATGTTTATTACTTAAAAATTATATTTACTGTGAGTTCAAGTAATGTGCAAGCAATTAAAAAATATGAGATCAGTATTTCAAATTGCTATAAAGTTGTCTTTGTTTCTTCAGGATTTCTCTGTGTTAAAGTACATATGTCATATGTAGATTGTTATACTAGTGAGTTATCTACTTTTAAAAAAATTTTTTTTCTTATATATTTTTATTTTTTATATTTTATTTTCTTTAAGTAGTTGTACAAAGGAGTTGCCATTCAACAGATCAGTTTATGAATACAGTGGCTCTTGATAAGTGTCATCCCTTTTAACATTTTTATCCACCCTCCCACCTGTTGTCAGTGCTTTTTGTCAAGCTACAAAATGTTACTATCAGCCACATTATCTACATATCACTGGATCATTTATTTATCACTGGCCATCAAAGGGTCATTTTTCAGGTGTATTGTGCATAATATATATGTGAAGCTTCAATGTTCACAAACACTTAAGAACTGTTCATCTACAAAGTACGTATTGGTACTCTAGGGCAATCTTTATCAGCTGGGCAATATTGCCTCTACTCCAGGAGGTTCTTGTCAATGTATAAAACATTTTGAGCTGCGTCAGGCCTTGCTGGCCCACATCTATAATTCTAGTTACTCAGGAGGCTGAGATCTGAGGATCAGGGTTCAAAGCCAGCCCTGGCAGGAAAGTCCATGAAACTCTTATCTCCAATAAACCACCAGAAAACTGGAAGTGGCACTGTGGCTCAAATGATAGAGTGCTAACCTTGAGATGAAAAGCTGAGGGACAGCGCGCACGCCCAGAGTTCAAGTCCCACAACCAACAAAACAAACATTTTGGGCTGGGTACCAGTGGCTTACATCTGTAATCCTTGCTGCTCAGAAGGCTGAGATTTGAGGATTGTGGTACAAAGCCACCCAGGGCAGGAAAGTCTGTGAGACTCTTCTCTCCTCTTATCCACCAGAAAGCTGAAAGTGGAGCTAGGGCTCAAGTGATAGAGTGCTAGCCTTGATCAGAAAAGCTCTAGGACCCACATGCAAAAAATAAATAAAAATATTTTTTTGATGGTCACAACTGAGAGCAGGGGACTTCATCTAGTTTGTACAGGCCATATATGCTGTTCAACATCTTAATATACACATAAGCCCCCACAATAAAGAATTACTACCTGGGCACCCATGTCTTACACCTATAATCCTAGCTACTTAGGAGGCTGAGATCTGAGGATCGTAGTTCAAAGCCAGTCCAGGCAGAAAAGTCCCCATGAGACTCTTATCTCCAATAAACTACTCAAAAAAGCTGGAAGAGGCTTTGTGGCTCACATGGTAGAGCAATAGCCTTGAGCACAAATAGGCTCAGAGACAGTGTTCAATCTCGGAGTTCAAGTCTCAGGACTGGCAGAAAAAAAGAATTATGTGGCTAGTCAGTCATACTAAGGTGAGAAACTGCTGTAGGGAGTTAGAAAGGATATAAGAAGAGGGAGGGGATCTCAAATTCCCAGGCAAAGATGGTTAGATACATGGACAGATAGATGAATATATAATAAAGTATATGTGTAGACTCTAATTGGTAGATAATTGAGTATTCATTGTAAATTTTTACTTTTTTGTGTGTTTGAAATTTTTTATAGTAAATTCATGAGAAGAAAAAAAGGAAAAAAAACATAAAAGACAAACTAGAATTTTAGGAGACCAGTAATTGTTTTTGTTTTTGTTTTGGGTCCGGTCACAGGGCCTGAACTCTGGGCCTGGCCACTGTCCTTCAGCTCTTCAGCTCAAGGCTAGCACTCTACCACTTGAGCCACAGGCCACTTCCGGCTTTTTTCTTTATGCTTATGTGGTGCTGAGGAATTGAACCCAGGGCCTCAGGCATGCAAGGCAAGCACTCTACCACTGAGCCACCTTCCCAGCCCCGAGACCAGTAGTTGTTACAAGTCTATGAAACTCAGCTAGCTGTCTAAACATTTTGCTTATTGATTGGTTGATTTTCTTGTTATTTGTTTATTTTTATGCCAGTACTGGTGTTTGAACTCAAGTCTAAGTGTTCTGCTCCTTAGCTTTTTTATTCAAGGCTGGCATATTGCCATTTGAAATTGGAGATCAAGGTCTCACAGACTTTCCTGTCTGGGCTGGCTTCCAACCTCAGATTCTCAGACTTTTGTCTCCTCAATAGCTAAGTTTACAGGTGTAAGCCCCAGCACCTGGTCCCCAACCATTTTTTGATCTTATACATAGCAGAGGCACTCAGCTTGGTGGCAGCCAGTTTCTGCAAAGCCACATAATACTGCTAAGACAGATTGAAGAGATTTTTTTTTTTAAAGACTCTTCTTTAACTTTTATTTTAGAGTTGTTTGGATTTTGGAATATCTGCATAGACTTTACTTATTGACCATTTCTAATTTGGAAGTGTGACATTTGGAATATTCAAACAGCTGAAAGTAGTTAAACAGAGAAATTCAGATAACACGTTTTTAGATTAGAAATGCTCATCCTGTAATTAAATCCTTTTGGAGTAGAGATTTAATTAAATTATCTATTTATTTGTTTATTTTGTGGTGGTACTAAGGCTTGAACTTAGGCCTTATGTTCTCTCTTAGCTTTTTTGCTTAAGATTAGTTCTCTACCTCTTGAGCCACACTTCCATTCCATTTTTTGCTAGTTAGAGATGAGCATTTCACAGACTTTATAGCTTGGGGTGGTTTTGAACCATGATTCTCAACTCTCACCCTCCCGAGTATAGCTAGTATTACAGGCATGAGCTACCAATACCCAGTATGCAGAGGAGGTTTAAAAGACATAACCAAATGGTATATTTTCTGCTAAGATTGACAACTCTGGGCCTGGGAGTTGTCCCTCAGCTCTTCAGCTCAAGGTTAGTGCTCTACCACTTGAGCCACAGTGCCACTTCTGGCTTTTTCAGCATATGTGGTGCTGAGGAATCGAACCCAGGGCCTCATACACACGAGGCAAGCACTCTACCACTAAGCCAACTTCCCAGCCCTCCCCAGTCAGTCATGGAGCTTGAACTTGGCCTGGGTGCTGTCCCTCAGCTCTTCAGCTCGAGGTGAGAGCTCTACTACTTGAGCCATAGCACCACTTCTGGTTTTCTGGTGGTTAATTGGAGTTAAGTGTCTCACGGACTTTACTGCCTGGGCTGGCTTTGAAGCACGATTATTAGATCTTAGCCTCCTGAGTAGCTAGGATTACAGGTGTGAACCACTGGCGCCTGGACTGATATTTTTAAACTTTGGCTTCAAAAAAATCCATGTATTGATTCTTGATAGAATTGCTTGTGGATATCCAAACGAAATAGGAAGCAAAATCAAGCACTTAAAAATAGAGAGTTGGGCTGGGAAGGTGGCTCATGGCGTGGCTCATGCCTGTAATCCTGGCTACTCAGGAGGCTGAGATCTGAGGATCATGGTTCAAAGCCAGCCCTGGCAGGAAAGTCTATGAGACTCTTCTCTCTATAAACCACCAGAAAACTGGAAGTGGTGTGTGGCTTAAGTGGTAGAGCATTGGCCTTGAGCTGAAGACTGAGGGACAGCGCCCAGGCCCAGAGTTCAAGCCCCAAGACCAACCAAAATCAAAAAAATTTTGAAGGGTTATTAAAAGAACTTGAAAAAGAAGGTAGACAGAGTTCTGAAACGAGTAAAAAACGGATGTGTTCTAATCTCAGTTGAAATTTTTAAAAAGCAGTCTTTATGTAAACTGTTATTATAATATTAATGAATAAGTGAAGAAGAGAAAAATAGTTTCAAAAAAAATTTTTACTTACTTGGTGCCTGTCCTGGAACTCGGCATCTGGGCACTGGCCCTGGGCATTTTTTCCCTCAAGGTTAGTGCTCTGTCACTTGAGCCACACTTCTATTTCCTGCTTTTTAGTGATTACTTTGAGATAAGAGACTCATGGACTTACCTGCTTGGGCAAGATTGCAGTTTAAAGTTAGCCTGGGCAGGAAAAGTCCATGAGACCCTTACCTCCAATTAATCAACACAAAAAAAATGGAAGTAGAGCTGTGGTTCAGTGGTAGAGCACTAGACTTGAGCAAAAAATCTCAGATAATACCAGGTTCTAAGTTCAAGCCCCAATACAAAAAAAAAAAAGGAAACAAAAACTACAGATTATTTACAATTTACAGTGGTCCTCCATAAGTTATTAAAATGCACCTAAAACTAAATTTAGAGAAAAACCAATGCAGACTTTTATGGAAATAATGGGTGAACGTTTAATAAGTTTTAAAAACAAAATGCAGCAGTGGTACTTAGTAGACATGTTGAAGATGGACTGTACAACTTGTGGGTGGGGACAGGAAGGAATAACTGTAAGAGAGCAAAGAAATGAATGATATTGCCCAAAAAGAAATGTACTTATTACCCGACAAATGGCGCAGTAAGCCCATTGTACATCACCTTTATAATAACAACTTTTTAAAATGAAAATAAATTTTAAAAACCAGGCGCTAGTGGCTCACACCTGTAATCCTAGCTACTCAGGAGGCTGAGATCTGAGGATCACGGTTCAAAGTCAGCCTTGGCAGGAAAGTCTGTAAGACTTTCCAGTTAAATCACAGAAAAAGCCAGAAGTGGTGCTATGGCTCAAGTGGTAGAGTACTAGTCTTGAGCAAAAGGTGCTGAGGCCCAGAGTTCAAACCTCAGAACTGGAGGGGAGGGGGAATCAAGAAAAATAAGCTAATAAAGGAACAATGGAAAGATTGGAAAATGGGAACATGAAGAAACTTGGAAATATTCTAAGGTCTTTCTTTGAAAATGCTACCATGTAGACACTGGCTGTTTTCTATGCCAGCTCTTCTTTTTTTACTTAACCTATCTCTACAGTGTGAATGGTTTCTGATCTCCTCTTCTCTTTTGGTATTTCTTTTCTAAGTGTGCCATACTTCTGGTTTCAGTTGCTGGTCTATAAGCTATGGTGATCTTCAGCTCTAGTTTTCTATCAGGTTTAAGCTTCCTTATCTTTCTGCTTGAAATATACATGTTCATATATTTTTTTTTTTAATTTTGTGTTCAGGCCTGAACTCAGGGTTTTGAGCTCTTGCTTGGCTTTTTTGCTTAAAGCTGGCACTCTACCAATTGAGTCATACCTCTACTTCCAGCTTCTTGCTGGTTAATTGGAGTATCTTGGATTTATCTGCTCAGGCTGATGTTCAGCATTTATGATTAGATTTTAGCCTCCCAAGTAGCTAGGATTACCAGCATAAGCCACTGGTGCCCAGCTTGATAGGGTGTGTGTGTGTATTCTCTCTGATTTTTTGTTTGTTTGTTTGTGGCTATCTTTTTTTTTTTTTTGCGCCGGTCCTGGAGCTTGAACTCAGGGGTTGGGCATTGTCCTTGAGCCTCTCTGTGCTCAAGCCTAGCACTCTGCCACTTGAGCCACAGCACCACTTCCAGCTTTTACTGTTTATGTGGTACTGAGGAATCAAACCCAGGGTTTCATGTAGGCTAGGCAAGCACTCTACCGCTAAACCACATTCCCAGCCCCTGTTTATGGCTATCTTGAAGGTACCTCAAACATGTTATCTTCCATCCCAAAATAGTGCTCTTTGAAAAGTGTTTCTTTCACAGAGTCTGTAGTTACTGTTTTTTAACTTTAGCTAGAAGATCTAGCAACAAGTCTATAACTACTTTCAGAGGGGTGAAAGCATAAACACTACTTTGGCATTATCTATAACAAGTGTATAAATTGAAAAGTGGCCTGATTTTGTGTATGGGACAAGATCACAGGTTTTATTAATTTTAATTAATTAGTTGTGGGGCTATCCCTAAGCTCTTTTGCTCAAGGCGAGTGCTCTACCACTTTGAGCCACAGCTTCATTTCTGTTTTTTTCTGGTAATTAATTGGAGATCAGAGACTCACAAACTTTCCTGTTTGGGCTGGATTTGAACCATGATCCTCAGATCTCAGTCTCCTGGTTAGCTAGGATTACAGGCATGAGCCATCAGTGCCCAGCTATTTTAATTTCATTAATTCTATTTTATTACCTTACATTCATGCCTTGTTATCTTCACTTAAAATTAAATGTATGTTACAAACATTAGTGAGGTTAATGAAAATAAACATTCTCAATCCAAGAACTTCTGTACTCCTGAGTCTGTTAGCAGACACCATAATTAAACATTCCCTGTATTATTAATTCCCACATATCCTTTAGTTTCATTCCAAATATTCCTAAGGAAGTCATTCTGATACCCAGTGTAGATATAGGGTTATGTCACTGTTGTACTGATCAAGAATTCCATACTTTCTGCCGACTACACTTTTCCTAATTGGTACATTTATGCATTGTTGATCTTTCTTTTCCACACACTTGAATTTGTCTATTGGTCATCATTTTTTAACTGTGAGTTTGTAGATGCACACTAAATATTGATAATAGATTTTAAAACCATTAGAAAATTTTTCACACTGATTTATTACACTAACAAGCAAAAAGAACTTGATACATTTGAGAGATTGCATGAAGTCCGGTGCCTATTGGTATTTGTAGGGGTGTACAGCTGTAAAATATATTTAATATATTTAGCTATTGTCAGCATATATGAGAAAAGGTAGGTCACAATGACCAAAGAGAAAGGATCCTAGGAGAAAAAAAAAACTGTGTAGTTGAAGAAAGAACAAGTATTTATGAGGGAAGAGAGAGAGAGTAAAGTTTATGGAAGACTTGTTGCTTACTTTCTAAACCCTACCCTGCTGATCATGTCAAAGCCATTTTGTTGAGTCTTTTTTTTGCTAATGGAGTGGTCTTTGTTAGCTGCCGATTATGAAGGTAAAACTGAAGAAAATGGAACACTAAAATATGATCTTTAAAAATATGTATTAGCTGGACACCAGTGGCTCATGCCTATAATCCTAGCTGCTCCTGAGGCTGAGATCTGAGGATCAGTATTTTGAAGCCAGCCCAGGCAGGAAAGTCTGTAAGACTCTTATCTCCAATAAAACTATGAAAAGCCAGAAGTGAAACCGTGACTTAAGTGGTAGCACTCTATCCTTGAGTAAAAAAAGCTCAGAGATAGCACCTAGGCCCCGAGTTTAAGCCCCAGGATGCCATCAAAACAACAACAAAAAAAAATGCATGTTTATGTTTTCCAGAATGTTACAGGTAGACTAATGGTCGGCCTCCGTTGGTGGAATCATATTGATGAGGATGGAAAAAGCCACTGGGTGTTTGAGTCCAGAGAGGTAGACTGCCTTCTTTCTTTTTTTAACACTGTCAGCTGATGAATTATATGTAGATTACATTCAAATATTTAAGGATGAAGTATTCAAGATTAAAAGCATTATGCCATATTTTAAAATCACTTGCTATGTATTAAACCAGATGACCTTCCAAAACTTAATACAATTTTCTGACTAGTTCAGACTGAAAAGTGTGTGTGTGTGTGTGTGTGTGAGAGAGAGAGAGAGAGAGAGAGAAAAAGAGAGAATCCTCTGAGAGGACAGCATGCTAAACTGTCTATTGGGTTGTTGATTAAAAATGGATTTCTGTTGGCCCCCAGTTTTAGTGTATCACCATAGATCCTTTTCTGTCCAGCTGAAAATACTGTAAGTTTCTTCTATCTTTGCTCCACATGTGGGAAGAAAAAAGAATTCCAGTTGGATAGAAATACCTAAGTGTTCAGCCTTACTCTTTTGTGCTGGCATCAGGGCTTGAACTCAAGGCCTCATGTACTCACTCAAGCGACTTCATGGCTAATCCTCTACCATTTGAGCCACAAGTCCAGTCCGTCAGCCTTTTTCTTTTTTCTTTTTTTTTTTTTTGCCAGTCATGGTGCCTGAACTCTGAGCCTGGGCATTGTCCCTCAGCTCTTCAGCTCAAGGCTAGTGCTCTACCGCTTGAGCCAGAGCACCACTTCCAGCTTTTTCTGCTTATGTGGTACTGAGGAATCGAACCCAGGGCCTCATGCATGCAAGGCAAGCACTCTACCACTGAGCTACCTTCCCAGCCCTATCAGCCTTTTTCTTTAAGCCTATGTTTTCAAGAGTCCTGTTTGATTTATCTTGATTCTTTATGGTGAGCATTCCATTTCCCAGTGAAAATCAATTTGGGAAATAGATTAGAATCTAGGAGAAAGTACCTAATTAAGCTGCTTGCCTTCTGCTTGGGCCTCAGAAAACAGTTCTATGCTCAGTGAGCCTGTGTTCCTTAAATATACAATCTACCTGGGAATTTCTTGAGTTTTGCTAAGACATCTTGTTCCAAAGTCCCCTGATTTTCCCTCTTCCCTCCTTATTTATGTTCTCTGGACTTATTTGACATGGTAAGAGTCCAGGATGACTTGTGATCGTGGTTTCCTTGATTCTTATCCAAAAAGGTATCATGAGTAGCTTCTTTATGAATGAATTATACAAGTACAAGAATTAAGTAGAAGCCTATAAGAGACCAGTTGTTCCTGGTTGGGGTCATGCTAAAGTATCCATTCTGCACTGAAAATGCAGAATTCTTGAGCTGAAATAAAATATACTGAAACTTACTAAATAAACTTACTAGTTGATTTTTTTTTCATTCTAACTTGAGACTTGGATTGTCTGTGTTAATCTTTGAATTTGTTTCTTTTTTTAATTAAGAATCATAAATCCAGCTGGGTATCTGTGGTTCATGCCTGTAATCTTAGCTGCTTAGGAGGCTGAGATCTGAGGACCAGGGTTTGAAGCCAGATGGAGCAGAAAAATCCATGAGACTCTGATGAACTACTCAGAAAAAGCTGAAGTGGCATTGTGGTTCAGATGGTAGAGTGTTAGCCTTGAGTACAAGGAGGCTCAGGGACAGGGCCCAGACCCTGAGTTCAAACCACAGGACTGCCAAAAAAAGAAAAAAGAAAAGAATACTAACCTTTTACTAATAAGTTTCCCAACAGTCATGATTGAATTGATTTCTTTTTGTAGGCAACTCCTCAAGATAATAAAACTGTTTCAGAAGCTGAATCAAGAATCTTTTGGTTAGGACTTATTGCCTGTCCAGTGCTGTGGGTGATATTTGCCTTTAGTGCTCTTTTCTCCTTCAGAGTTAAGTGGTTGGTGAGTAACCATGTTGAACTTTATAACCTATTGGAAGTCTGCTGGGTAATCACAATTAGTAGTCATTTGTGTCCTTATGATTAGGGACCTGTTTTGAACTGGCAGCTTCATCTTAGGTTTCCCAAGTTGTGTTTCTCACCTTTCCTTTTTTGTAGTTACTAGAGAGAAGATCTTATGAAAGATCCCATTTCACTAGTATTAATGCTATTAGTGCCTATTATGGAGTGATATTTTCTGAAAACATTGGTTGATGACTTGTTATTTAGTGCAACATAATGGATCACCTCTAATTGTTTTAGGGAGGGAATAAAAGGAGAGTGATAAAGGGGGGGGGGGGGGTAAGATTGATTGGACCATATTGTAAACATGTAGAAGTGTAACAATGAAATCTCCATCTATATGACTAATTTAACCAAATAAAAATAGAAGAGCCAAAAGCATAATGGCAGTTTCTATGGTAGTGAGCTTGGGCAGGCCTCTGTTGGAGTTTCTGGTTTAGGATCTTGAGTAATTTCAGTCTGACAGTGGTAGGACTGACTGGGGGGGGGAGGGGGGGTTACAAGCTATCTGATGTCCTCTCCCTGTGGCTTAGTCTGGGCTTCCTCACAGTAGGTGGCCTCTTGCCAGTTGGGTTGCTTACATGGAGGGTCAGCAGCCTATTTGGGGTGGTCTAGCTTGCAAGCTAAATCACTTTATACAACCTAGCCTAAAACCTTACTGCATTATGAATGCTACCCACTCACATTCAAGGAAATGTAAATTAGACTCTACCTATTAGGAGGTCAGGGGAGGATTAGAAAGACCTAGAAAAGAGTGTGAAACGGAAAATATTTGCTGCTATCATCTACTTGTTCCAAACTATGAGTACTTATTCTTGTAACAGGTAAGCTGTTGTGATCTTTATTATGCTTTTTTTTTTTTAAGTATTTTCTATTCATGTTTTGCTTTATAGGCTCACCTTTCTTAGTGCCCACACAATAATATTTTCTTTTTAGGATTTTGAAAATGCTTTTGTTCTGAGTTACTTTAGTAGTGATTGTTTTTTGTGTGCATGTGTTGATCGTAGGGCTTCAATTCAGTCTAGTCACTATCCCTGAGCTTTTTTTTTTCCCTCTCAAAGCTAGCACTCTACTAGTTTAGCCACAGCTCCAATGTCTGGCTTGTTTGGTGGCTAGAGTTATGAATCATGGACTTTTCTACCCAAGCTGGCTTAGAAACATGATCCTCAGATCTCTGCCTCCTGAGTAGCTAGTATTAAAGGTATGAGTCACTGGCAC
Source organism: Dipodomys spectabilis (assembly GCF_019054845.1). Classification (NCBI taxonomy): domain Eukaryota; kingdom Metazoa; phylum Chordata; class Mammalia; order Rodentia; family Heteromyidae; genus Dipodomys; species Dipodomys spectabilis. The sequence continues at coordinate 11,543,928 of NW_024870681.1, forward strand.
CCAGAAGTTGTCTTTATTTATATGCTTATGTCACAGCCTTCTTTCATGAATTAGGAAATTTATTCAGGGCTGGGAAGGTGGCTCAGTGGTAGAGTGCTTGCCTGGCATACATGAGGCCCTGGGTTTGATTCCTCAGCACCACATAAGCAGGAAAAAAAAGGCCGGAAGTGGCGCTGTGGCTCAAGTGGTAGAGCGCTAGCCTTGAGCTGAAGAGCTGAGGGACAGTGCCCAGCCCCAGAGTTCAGGCACCACAACCGGACCCAAAACAAAAACAAAAAAAAAAAGGAAATTTATTCAATATTTATGAATTTCCTGCTATGAAAGATGGGGAAGGGCTGGGAAGGTGGCTCAGTGGTAGAGCGCTTGCCTTGCATGTGTGAGGCCCTGGGTTCGATTCCTCAGCACTACATAAGCAAAAAGAAAAAAGCTGGAAGTGGCGCTGGGTGGTGGAGCACTGGCCTTGAGCTGAAGAGCTGAGGGACAGTGCCCAGGCCCAGAGTTCAGACCCCACGACTGGACCAAAAAAAAAAAAGAAAAAAAGAGGGATGGGGAAATTAGTACTATATGATTTCTCTTACTTCTAGATTTTTTTTTGGGGGGGGGGTCCAGTCGTGGGGCCTGAACTCTGGGCCTGGGTGCTGTTTTTCTAGTCATTTTCTTTATGTCATTGAATAATATACTTAGATCTTTTTTTATTGACTTGTAGAGTATCTAGAAAAAGATAAAAATAAGCAATCCTGTGTTGTTTCTTTTTCTTTTTTTGTGTTTGTTCCAGTGTTTCTTTTGTTTGTCAAGATTTATAATTTCCTTTAAAAATGATATTTCTGGGAGGAAGGGAGAGTAGGGAGAGGTAATCAAGAGAAAAAGAGGGAGGGGGTAACAGTGTTTGACAAGAAATGTACTCATTATCTTACTTATATAACTGTAACTCCCCTGTTTATCACCTTTACAATAAAGATATAAAAAACAGCTGGGAGCCAGTGACTCATGCCTATAATCCTAGCTATTCTGGAGGCCGAGATCTGAGGAGGATCACAGTTTAAAGCCAGCCCAGGCAGGATAGTCCATGAGACTCTTATCTCTAATTAACCACCAGAAAACTGGAAGTGGCCCTGTGGCCAAGTGGTAGAGCTCTTGCCTTGAGCTGAAGAGCTCAGGGACAGCCCAGAGTTCAACCCCTATTACCTATCCAAAAGAAAGATATAAAAAAATAATTAATTGATTGATTAATTAATTAATTGAAAAAAAGATTTCTCAGTTGTGCACACCAGTGGCTCATGCCTATAATCCTAGCTACTCAGGAGCTGAGACCTGAGAGTCATAGTTCAAAGCCAGCCCAGGCAGGAAACACTGAGACTCTCATTTTTAATTAACTGCCAAAAAAGCTCAAGTTATAAAGTGTTAGCTAAGGGGCTGGGAAGATGGCTCAGTGGTAGAGTGCTTGCCTTGCATGCATGAGGCCCTGGGTTCGATTCCTCAGCACCACATAAGCAAAAAGTAAAAAGCCAGAAGTAGTGGTGTGGCTCAAGTGGTAGAGTGCTAGCCTTGAGCTGAAGAGCTGAGGGACAGCACCCAGGCCCAGAGTTCAGGCCCCACGACTGGACCAAAAAAAAAAAAAAATAAAGTGCTAGCCTTGAGCAAAAAAAGCTCAAGTGTCAGGCCCTGAGTTCAAGCTCCAGCACTAACACAAAAAGAACATTGAACCTATTGATTTTGCAAATGATGACTTAGGTAGATTGTGTGTGTGTGTATGTGTGTGTGTGTGAGAGAGAGAGAGAGAGAGAGAACATGAACCTATTGATTTTGCAAATGATGACTTAGGTAGATTGTGTGTGTGTGTGTGTATATGTGAACATGAACCTATTGATTTTGCAAATGAAGAGAGAGGGAGAGAGAGAGAAAAAAATAGAGTGTGTGTGTGTGTCTTGCTAGGGATGCTAACAAATCCAGGGCCTTATACCTTACCACTGAGCTACATTCCTAGTCATTAACTTTTTTGTTTTTGTTTTATGACAGGATATCACTACATAGTTTAGACTGGCCTTGACTCAGTGTGTACCTTAGGCTGGCTTGGACTACATTCTCCATTCTCCTGTCTCTACTTCCCAAGTACTAGGATCTGGGATGATAGGCATATGCCATCATAATGGACGTCTATCATTTTTTATATTGAATATACAGAGAAATCTGAAGCTGGACTTACCTAGTCTCCATGTGAATTGTTGAATTGTTTTTCTCTCTGAGGGATTTTATTCTTTTGAAGTTTTAAGATATCTAATCATGTCAGTATTAATAGCTGCTGTTAAATTGTTGGATTTACTTCTATTTTTTCCCCCGCTCTTCTAATTCTCTACCATTTATCCTTAGGTTGGAACATATATGTATTCTTTCTCCCCCTCCCCGCCCCCACCCCAGTCCTAGGGCTAGAACTCAGGGCCTGGGTGCTGTCCCTGAGCTTCTTTGTGCTCAAGGCTTGCAGCACTCTACCACTTGAGCCACAGTACCACTTCCAGCTTTTTCTGAGTAGTTTATTGGAGACAAGAGTCTCACAGACTTTTCTACCCTGTCTGGCTTTGAATCGTGATCCTCAGATCTCATCCTCCTGAGTAGCTAGGATTATAGTGTGAGCCACACCCAGTCATATATGTATTGTTTCTTATCCACTGTTTTTTAATTGCTTTAATCTTCAATCTTTTTCTGTTCATCATCATAGTTGTTATGGGAACTGGAGATACAGTTAAGGGCCAAACAAACAAGATAACTGTTCCAATAAAGGGATATGTTCTAGGAAGAATAGACAAGCAGTAAAAAAAAGTTTAGAGGCAGGTTATAGATGATGATGCCAGGAAATGGTTAAGTGGGTACCAGAGACAGCACAGTCTGGGTTAGATATGAGTCTGCGTTTCCTTAGCTTTTCAAGCTCTGTTTTCATCTCCTATTGTCAGTTTACCCCCATGTTCTTTGAATTCTGTGAAGGTGTGGGTGTACACATACATGCACATGCACATATACACTGATTCTGGGACTTAAACTCAGGGCCTGGGTGCTGTCCCTAAGCTTTTTTGCTCAAAGTTAACACTACCACTTGGGCCACAGCTCTTACTTCTGGCTTTTTGGTAGATAACTGGATATAAGAGTCTCATAAACTTTTCTATCAAGGCTGACTTTGACCTGCAATCGTAGATCTCAGCCTCCTGAGTAGCCAGGATTTTCAGAACAAGTATAGGGAGAGTCTCTTTTAGGGTGATGAAGATGTTTCAAAGTTGATTGTGGTGACATGTGCAACTCATGAATATACTGAAACAACCATTTAATCCTATGCTCCAAATAGGTGCTATATGGATGTTGTGAAAGAAAAGGGATATAAAAAGAGTGAGTTTGAGTTTCTTATTTTAAGTCCTCAGTAATCTTAGTAGGGTAACCTGTGGGGTCCTTGTGGCCACCAGGAATAAAAAGCTGTGCAGAGGCTGGAAATATGGCTTTAGTGTTAGAGTGCTTTCCTAGTATACATGAAGCCCTGGGTTCTATTCTTCAGTACCACATTAACAGAAAAAGCTGGAAGTAGCGCTGTGTCTCAAGTGGTAGAGTGCTAGCTTTGAAAAAAACAAGCTTAGGCCCTGAGTTCAAGCCCCAAGACTGCAGAAGAAGGAAGGAGGAGAAAGAAGAAGGAAGGGGAGGAGGGCTGAGGAGGAGCTGTGCAGAAGTACAGTCCCTGCTTTCTCATGGTGGTTGCTGCCACCCTGTTGTTTGCTTTCCCTGAAGGCAGTTGTTACTTATACATTTGTGTGGAACAGATTCACTTCCGCCTGCTCTGTTTATTCAATTTGATCTTTTGACTGCTCTTTTATAATTCTTAAAGGAATAATTAACATGTGAGCCTTTAAAGTCTCACTTGCTTTCCTCATGTTTTTTATTTATGGGCCCATGGAAAGCACCCAGGTCATTCTATACCATGTCCCCAGGCAAATATAGCAATTGTGTTCAGTAAATCCTTGGGTGAATGATTAGTGCTGAACATACATTAGGTTGCTTGGGCAAATTGTGGAGTCTCATTGGCACAACCCCTGCCTCGGCACAGCTTCCTTTCCCTTCTTTTTTTAATTTTTTTACATTCATCTGCTATGTTCATGTAGAACTTAGAGAAAAGTCAGTTTTAGAGCAGTAATCACTGATTATTTTTCTCCTCTCCCAGGCTGTGGTTATTATGGGTGTGGTACTACAAGGTGCCAACTTGTACGGTTACATCAGGTGTAAAGTGGGCAGCAGGAAGAACTTAACTAGCATGGCTACCTCGTATCTTGGAAAGCAATTTTTAAGACAAGTAAGTGTTTTCTGGATGTGACTGATTACTAATACAATGTTGTCTGATTCTCTTAGCGTTCAGTTTTTTGAACTGCTTAAGAGGTTTTATTCTTATTATTATAGAGGTGATGTATAAAAGTGTTACAATTACATAAGTAAAGAGTACATTTCTTTTTGGACAGTGTCACCCCTTCCCTCGCTCTCTCTGTTTTTCCCTACTATCCCCACCCACAAGTTATACAGTTTCATTATGTAACACTGCTGCATAAGGTTACTCTGTGTTCCTCCATTTCTGTGCCCCCTCTTAACTACCCCATAAGGTTTATCTTTTAAGCTTTTTTAAATGAAAATTGCCGACATTATTTAAGAGTGATGATAAAGAGTTTTACTGGTCTCTTTTGGGGGGGAGGGAAGGGGTGCCAGTCTTAGATTTTAAACTAGGGCTTGGGTACTATCCCTGAGCTTTTTTGCTCAAAGCTAGTGCTCTACCACTTGAGCCACAGTTTACTAACAGCTTTGGGTGGTTAATTGGAGATAAGAATCTCACAGACTTTCCTACCTGAGCGGGCTTTGAACTGTGATCCTCAGATCTCAGTCAGATTCCTGAGAAGGTATGATAATAAGATGTGAACCACCAGCACCTGGCATTGCATGTCTTTAGAGTTCATAGTATGAATATGTTGAAGCATGATAAAAAGGATTGCTTTTAAAAAAATTATTGTTATTATAAAGTGATGTACAGAGGGGTTAGAGTTACATGAGTCAGGTAATGAGTACATTTCTTTTTGGAAAGTGTCACCCCTTCCCTGGCTCTCTCCTAGTTTTTCCTCCTATCTTCTCCCACAAGTTGTATAGTTACATTTTCAATATAGTACCACTGTTGCATTTGTTTACCTTGTGTCCCTCCATTTCTGTGCCCTCCTTACCCTCCCAAACACATATAAACAAGACAAAAAGAAGAGAAAAAAAAAACAGCTATTCACTATTTGTGAATGCCTAGAGTTCTGTAAAATTTATCATGTATTTTAAATATAGCTTCTGCATATGAGAGAAAACGTGCCATTTGTCTCTATGAGCTTGGCTTATTTCAGTTAACATAATTTGTTCTAGGTCTATTCATTTCCCTGTAAATGACATATTATTCTTTCTAATAGCTGTGTAAATTCCATTGTGTATAGGTATCACATTTTTTTGATCCACTACCTATTGTAAGGCCGGGCTGTTTCTATAACTTGACAATTGTGAATAGTGCAGCAATGAACGTGAATGTACAAGTGTCTTTATGATATCCTGGCTAGTGATGTTCTGGGTAGATGTCTAGGAAAAGGATTGTTCTTAAATACCCTGATGTTTTCCTCTCACAACATGAAGGTTTTGCTGCAGTTTTCCAATATGAGGGTTGAAATCAGAATTGTGGGATAGGATAGATAAACAGTTATTGATTAAATCTGTTGGGAAGAACAGAGTTGGGGAAGGGGAAGTGGCTTAAAACAAGTCACACTAAATAGGTCAGGCAGACTGAGCTTGTGATCCTTCTGCCTGAGCCTCTTGAGTGCTAAGCCACTACACTTGGCTTGATTAGGTTTTTAAGGGTAATATCTCACCACTGTTGAGTGTGTTAGGTTGGATAAGTTGTATTATATAGGATGCTAGTTTTCAAACTCTTAACATGGCTCAGAATCACCCAGAGAGCACAAGATTGCTCAGTTCTACCACTGAAATTTGTTCTTCAGTAGATGTTGGAGTGGGGTATTACAAGTTTTTGGTTCCAGAATTATATACTAGATAACTAAAGCCCTGAGAAGACTAAGTGATTTATTTAATCTCCTTCACAAAGAATACAAAGCTGATAAGTAGATAAAGAAGACTCTGCTTTAACCTTTACAAACAATATAACTGAAATTACTTGTCAACTTTGAAACTACTGGTTGAAACCCCCCCTCATCCCCCTGCTTAAACTCTGGGCTTGGGCACTGTCCCTGAGCCTCTTGTACTCAAGGCTAGTGCTCTACCACCCAGGTGGGCTTGGAACCATGAACCTCAGATCTCAGCCTCCTAAGTAGCTAAGATTACAGTGTGAGCCACCAGTGCCTGGCTTTTTATTTTATGGTTTCTTCAGCCTTTTTGCCCATAAGCACTCACTACCTAGCCCATGCACTAGAATTTCATTGTTTTCGCTATTACACTATAGGGATTCTCTGTAGAAGTGATAGAGAAAACATGTATTCTTATAAGGACTCACTTGTCATTCTCACTGAAGAATTTTTGCATGGCTCTAGTATACTTTTGCTGTGGTACACTTTATGATAATTGGCATGTATGTGCTTATTAGGCATTTTTCTTTAGGTTGTCCATCATGCTGAAGTTAAGAGGGACACAGAAACTGAGCTTGGAGCCTGGCCTAACATAGATAGAGCCTAGTGTCTTACATGATTCCAAGTCATGGTTCTTGCAATGGGACAAGCTAGATATCTGATGACGAGATCCAAGGTTTCACTTCTCAGGTGTGTCCAGTTTTAACATGATTGGGCTGTCAAGTGTGAGGTAATATAGTAGCTGGCTCTGCTTACAAAAATGAAATAGTTTCCTAGGTTGCGTACTTGGAAGTATGTGGGTATATGAATTAAAATTAACTGTGAATATTAATGACTTTTTCCCTTTGTTGCAGAATATTGATCAGACTTCCTGAATAGAGAAAAAGTTTATGTGATCTGTTGTGTTGAGGAAGAACCGAAGAAATAGTAGACTCTGAATGGTTTAGAGCTCAATCATCATTGCAAAGTGGAATGATGGGTTTGTTTTTCCACTTGAGAACTTTATTTAAAAATGAAATATTGTCTCCATAATAAGTTTCTATTTTCTTTCTACTGAGTTGGGTTAGGAAGTATGGTGTTATTAGAAACCTTGTCAGAATTTTCTGTGGTGTATATATGCATTATCTTGTAATAGCTATATCTTACATTTATATATGTAACAGATCTTTGCATTTTGATGTATAAAACATAGGAAATGTTAGTCTGTCTCAAAGCTCTGTATTTACATAGTATTCTTGTAGATTATTCATGCTAAGAATGAGCACTTTGTGAGTTAAAAAGTTGTTAATTTTTAATATATATTTAATGATAAAATGTCTTATCTGAGACATGCAAACAGGTAGAAACCAAATGGGGCTAGTAGTGTTAATTTATTTTTTTTAAGGTTTTTGTTTTGTCTTTGTGATGGGTCTACTGTACAATGCAAGCTGGACTCAAACTCATGATCCTTCTGTCCCAGCTTCCCAAGTCCTGGGATCATAGGTACCTCCCACCACACCTCCACATTCAGCTAAAAGTGAGTTTTCACTTTAATTTTGTAAAAAGGAATTTACTGAAGGCCCAATAAACAGAAGTGGAATCCTCATAACTATGTATAGGGATACTCAGAGATTGCTGCTGTTCCATTTATTTTGCAGGAGCTAGCTAGGTTTTACTTTGAGCTGCCTGGAAGCTCTCTATTGGTCTTTAAGCTAATGAAGGCTCTTCTTTTACCACTGAAGGGTAGTTTTTTTTTGTTTTGTTTTCTTTTGTTTTTTTGGTCAGCCGTGGAGCCTGAACTCTGGGCTTGAGCACTATCCCTCAGCTCTTCAGCTCAAGGCTAGCTCTCTATGACTTGAGCCACAGGGCCACTTCCAGCTTTTTCTGCTTATGTGGTGCTGAGGAATCAAACCCAGGGCCTCATGCCTGTAAGGCAAGCACTCTACCACTAAGCCACCTTCCCATGAGCCATCTTCCCGGTCCCGGTAATGTTTTGATATCATAAGAAAAGAGTCACTTAAATACTTGGGATAATAAATACCTAAAAGACATTTTATTTTAATAGTAATCTTTTCTTGTTATAATGGGGATATTATAAATCATACGTTTGTATTAATGGTATTTCTTAAAGCAATAGTGTAACTAAATCAATCTGCAAATTATAGGCATCTATAAATTCTGTTGTAGGGATTGTAAACTTTCTTGAAGCCTTTTAACTAACAGATTATGTCCTGATTGTATTGTTAAAATACTTTTAGAGTCATATTTGTTTAATTGTCTTTATTAGAGTTGTAGGTTGAAAGGTAAATAACTTTATATTTGTATAAAATGCCACTGTTTCCAGAGCATTCAATGTGTGTCATCTCAATAATCCTCATGAATAGATGATGAAAACAACCTTCAGACTACTACCTGCCCAGGGGAATTAAGATTGCAGAAATATCTGTAGTCTGTAATAGGATATACTTACTATTTTTAGAAATAATTGTGTTTAAATGTTTTTAACTTTTTTTTTTTTTGGTTGCGGGGCTTGAACTCTGGGCCTGGGTGCTGTCCCTGAGCTCTTCAGCTCAAGGCCAGCGCTCTACCATTTGAGCCACAGTGCCATTTCCTGTTTTCTGGTGGGTTATTGGAGATAAAGAGTTTTGTGGACTTTCCTGCCCTGGCTGGCTTTGAACGGTAATCCTCAGATCTCAGCCTCCTGAGTAGCTAGGATTACAGGCATGAGTCATCGGCCCCCAGCTTGTTTTTACTTTTTTTTAAAAGAATCATTAATTTGTTTAAGTGCTTGTTTTCCATTTTGTTTATTTTCAGGTGGCATTCCATCTGGTGGGGAAAGTTGGTACTGCACTGAAGACAGTTTCTTTTTTTTTCTTTTTTCTTTTTTTTTTTTGGAGAGAGAGAGAGAGGTCAAATTTTGGTCTTTAAGCACTAGCGGACTACAGATGGCCAATTACAAAGATCTGCAGCCTGAAGACAATTTCTTATTTAATCTGAAAGATCACACCTACACTTTACATCTTTAGGGACTGTAACATGAATACAGTCATAGTTCTTGAGGTAGCTCTGTTATTTGAACCTGCAATCCTAAGCCTAATAGGAATTTAATTTTGGACTGGCAATGGCAGGATCTATCAGGTACACCCAATGTTCATGTCTCCTGTATGTTTTCTAACTACTAGCTGGGAACCTGGCAACTGAGAAAGATAACTTCCTAGAGTTCATCACTGTGTCTTAGTGTGGCCATGACTCAGTGGATACATTTCTAGGAAGGAGAGAGGGAGACATCCCTATCCCTTCTCCTCTTTTCCTTCTCTGGCAGAAATATAGACCCACTAAGTAAAGCTGGAGCAACCACTTGGACTATGGAGTGGGAACCTCCTTATATGAATGGTAGAGAAATTAAGTAGAGATTGTTTAAATTTGCTGGTATAGCAGTCTTGAATGGCTTGTCTTAACTTCCTTTCTTTTTTTGATTGTTGGTGGTATGGCATTTGAACTCAAAAAAGTGTTTTAAATTTCTAGGCAGGCTCTCTCCTGCTTGAGCCATGTCCTAGCCCTTTTTGCTTTAGTTTTTAGGATGTTCATGTTCAGCACAGCCTGGACCTCCATCCACCTATTTACAATTCCTACATAGTTGGGATAATAGGCACTTGCCACTTGGCCCAATTTTTATTGCTTAAGAAGAGGTCTCATAACAGCTGGGCACTGGTGGCTCATGCCTATAATCCTAGCTACCCAGGAGGCTGAGATCTGAGGATTGTGGTTCGAAGCCAGCCCAGACAGGAAAAGTTCATGAGACTCTTACCTCCTGGGCCTGTGGCTCAAAGTGGTAGAGCACACTCCTTGACCACAAAGCTCAGGGATAGCACCCAAGCCCTGAATTCAAGCCCCATGACCAACAACAACAAAAATGAGGTCTCATAAACTCATTTGCCTGGGCAGATATAATCTTCCCAGGCAAATAAGTTTACATAATCCTCCTGATCTCTGCCTCCTCCCAAATAGCTAGGATTATAGGCATGCACCAGTATACCTGGCCTTATTAAATTCTTATTAATGCAATGAACTTTGAGCATCACCTGTAATTGTTTTCATTGGTACAGTATTTGAGATGGATATACTTACTTTCTGACCTCTCCACATAGTATTAACTGAATACTCTAGATACTAGTAAGTCCCACTGTTTCAGGTGCTGTTGTTGCATAAAAATTGATCTCAAATCTTAGTGTACATAACAGTCATTTTGTTACACTCAAATTCTGTGGGGAACACAAATAAAATAAAATTAAACTAAAAAAAAAAAAATTCTGTGGGGAAGGAATTTGGAGAACAGTTGAGACAGCTTTTCTCTGCCAAATAGTGTCTGGGGCTCAGCTAGAAAGTTTTGAAGGCCGGACTTCATCCTACAGCTGGGGCAAGAAACACCTGCAGTGTCTTCAGTTACAGATTTGGGGTGTCATCTTGAGCCTCAGACTCAAGATAGTTTGAACATCTGTATTGTGACTCTTCTGTGTGGTTTCTCCCATGTGCTCCTGTGACCTTATACTCCTAGCTACTTGGAAGACTGAGATGTGAGGATCAGAGTTTGAAGCCAGCCTGGGCAGGAAAGTCCGTGAAACCCTTATCTCCAGTTAACTACCAAAAGTCTAGATAGAAGTGGAGCTCTGTGGAGCTCAAATGGTAGAGCTCTAGCCTTGAGCGCAAAAGCTCAGGGACAGGACCTAATTCCTGAGTTGAAGCCCTAAAACCAGTGTGTGCGAGCGCGCGCACACGCACACGCACACGCACACACACACAGAGTTGTGCTGGGCTTTAGTGGCTCACACCTGTAATCCTAGCTACTCAGGAGGCTGAGATCTGAGGATCATGGTTAAAAGCCATTCTGGGCAAGAAAGCATGCAAATGTGCTAGCATGCAAAAAGTAAGCCTATATCTTCTGTTGTATAATTAATTGAAGTCAGTACTGTGCTCGCTCCAGCAGCACATAAACTAAAATTGGAATGATACAGAGAAGATCAGCATGGCCCCTGCGCAAGGATGACACACAAATTTTGAAGTGTTCCATAATTTGAAAAGCCAGTTAACCATCAGAAAATGAGAAGTGGAGCTGTGGTAGACTGCCAGCCTTGGCAAAATAGTTCAGGGACAGCGCTGAGTTCAAGCCCCACCACCAACAAAAAGTTGCTTGCTTGTTTTTGCTTTCCCTGGGACTGTCTTGGATACAGGTGAGTTGACTGGATGATTCAGGTAAAACAAAAGCGAAATCACATTCTACTGCCACCTTTGTGTCTGTTCTTAGACTCCCATCTGAATAAATAGGTGAATGTGAGTGTATGTGTATATGTGTGTCTGAAGGCATAGTTCCACCATGGTGTAGGTGCTGTGGTCCTTTAAAGCCTGAAAAATGGTTCTTTTATGCATTATCTCTTTTGCTTCTCCCCATAGCCTCAAGGGGTTTCCTTGTTTGTTTTTCAGTGAGACCTCTTGAAATGCTTTTCATGTTAGAAATTGGGAAGCTGAGTGGAGATTATGAGCTAGTAACCTACTATAGTGTCATTTCTAATCTATTTTATAGTTGAAACACATTCTGTCCCTTATGTTTTTCAGATAGTTATTGAATTCAACCAATGCTGTATGTATTAGAGTTCATATTTTTTAACATTTCTTCTAAGGTATTGACTGCAAACTCTCGATTATGTTCTTTCTATAGCTTGCCCCTAGTCCACCAGATGGCAGTATACCAGTGTCTGATGTAAATGACACCACTACTACTGGGTTTACATGAGAAGTGATGATGTGGCTAGATGCACAACATCTAGCATGCAAATAGTGGCTTAGGAGTAAGCCTGTATCTTCGGTTGTATAGTTAATTGAAATTAGTACTGTGCTTGCTTCAGCAGCACATAAACTAAACTTGGAATGATGCAGAGAAAGTTGGCAGAGAAGATGCGCAAGGATGACACACGAATTTGTGAAGTGTTCCATAATTTGAAAAAAATGCTGATGCACTCCTATCTCCAATTAACCACCAAACTGGAAGTGGCCTACAAAGTAGAATATTAGCCTTGAACAAAAAAAGCTAAGGACCCAAACCCTTAGTTTAAAACCCAGTACTGGCACCAAAAAAAAAAGGGGGGGGGGAATATCTCTGTAGAGCCGAGTTGAAAACATTACAGCCCATAGTTGTCTGTTGAAAAAGTGTACAGTGTACTTAGAGAATTTCAGCTGAGCTGTAATTGCCAAGAAGCAAGATGTCATAAGGCACAGGGTTGGGGCATGCCCTGGGGACAGGCATGGAAAAGACACTAACCAACAGAGTACTAGTGGTTCACACCTGTAATCCTAGCTACTCTGGGGGCTTATCTGAGGTTCCAGGTTCAAAGCCAGCCCAGGAAAGTCTGTGAGACTCAGTCTCCAATTAACCAGGTAGCTAGAAGTAGAAGTGGGACTCAAGTGGTACAGCACCCTTCGGCAGAAAAGCCAAGTGAGAGCTCGAGGCCTTGCTTTGAAGTGACCCTAACAGCTCAAAAACAAAAATACAACCTCCGTGATTCCTTGCAATAATCTTACGAAGGGGATGTTATTTCCATTTTACAGTTGAGGAAATGACGTCTTAGGGAATATAGGAATTGGCCCATGGTCAGATTATATTTAGTATAAGATGGGTTCAGGATTCAAATTTGAGCAGCTATCTTAGGCTTACACTGCCCTAAGCCCCACACATTAGTTTTCCCCAACTGTATAGCACTATGTCCTTTTGCTGTACCTGGACAGGAATTGTGGCTTGGTGAGAAGAAATGCCAGTGCTAATAATCTTGGGCTTTTGGCAGTTTTTGTGATCTTTTACTTTTGAAAGCAATGAGTGTTGGCAACAGGTAGAAACAAGCAGGCAACAGCAAAGTCTTAGAGTCTTACAGCTCTTAAATGGCCTTGGGTCCTAGGACCCTTAGCCTTATAATAAGTGTACAGCTCAAGGGCTGGGATTTCAGAATCTTCAACCCTTGAGACTTGGCAGCTTGCTCTTAGTGACCAAGTCCTACAGTTGTTCTTAGCTTTTTTACAGCCTTATATATACTTCAGCCATGTCTCCTCCCTTTTCTTCTGTCATTCCTTGTCTGTACCACCACTTCCCATCATTTTTGCCCACTCTCTGAAACTTTATTGGCCTCTTGTGATATTGCTGCTGTCACTGTTGGAACTGCTATTACCACTGCTGCCACCACCTGTCTTACTAACTGATTGATTGTGCTGGTCCTGGAGCTTGAACTTGGTCTGGGTATTATCTCTGATTTTTTTTTTGCTGAAGGCTAGCACTCTACCACTTGAGCCACCGCTCCATTTTTGGCCTTTTGGGAGCATAGTTTAGTGGAGATAAAAGTCTCAGACTTCCCTGCCCAGGCTGGCTTTGAACTGGAATCCTTAGATCTCAGCCTCCTCAGTAGCTAGGAATACAGGCCATCAGAGCCTGATTTTGCCTGCTTTTTAAAAAATCTTTATCACTAATAAAGCAGGCTAAGCTGATTACATGGAGAGGCACCAGCCAGGTACCAGTGGCCCATACTTTTAATCTTAGCTACTCAGGAGGCTGAAATCTGAGGATCACAGAGCCAGTCTGGGCAGAAAAGTCCATGAGATTCTTACCGGCAATTAACCACCAGAAAATTGCACTGTGGCTTAAAATGGTAGAGCACTAGCCTTGAGCAAAAGAGCTCAGGAACAGTGCTTAGGTCCTGAGTTCAAGCCCAATGACCAAGAAAAAATAATAATTGTTCATTTTTCATTTTCTGTTAGTCATTGGGGTTGGAACTCAGGGCCTGAGCACTGTCCTCTTCAAGCCATAGCTCCACTGCCAGGTTTCTGGTGGCTAATTGGAACTAAGAGTCCCATAGACTTTCCTGGCTGGCCTCTAACTATGATCCTCAGATCTCCGCCTCCTGAGTAGCTAGGATTACAAGTGTGAGCCACACACTGGCCTTTCCTTCTTTTGAAGATAAAGCAAAGCAACCATTTTATCATAGAATAAGAATGCACTGCATGTAATTAATAGAACAGTTAATAGTTTATTTTTTCCAAAAAGTATAATGTAAACAGGAGCCAGTGGCTCATGCCTGTAATTCTAGCTACTTGGGAGGCTGAGACCTGAAAGAGATTTTGAAGCCAGCCAGGGCAGAGAAGTACTAAAAACCCAAATCTCTAATTAACTAGCAAAAGCCAGGTACAAGTAGTAGATTACCAGCTGTGGACAAGAGGTGAGGTCCTGAGTTTAAGCTCTAGTAATGGCACAAAAATAATGCACAGAGACCCAACCCTTAAAGAAAGGTTTTGATCCTATTACCCTTTCTTTATCCCTCTCTCTCATTGCCCTCCCTCACTTTGAAGCAGTTTTTAATAAGGTTCTTTATGCTATTTTCATACATATAAAATATACTTTTATCACAATCCTGCTATCTCCTTTGTCTTTTTTTTTTTTTGGTCTAGATTCCACATAGGAGGAAAGGCGTGTGGTATTTACCTTTCTGAGCTTGGTTTATTTACTCAACATCATCTCCAGGTATCCATTTTCCTGTAGTTTTTTTTTTTACACTTTTCAATTTTTCACTTCAACTTTTCAGACATGAGTGTGAGATTTATAACCAGAAGAGATAAGCAAGCTGAGTCCATGATTTTGTACTACAAAGTCATGTCCTAGCTGTGAGCTGAGTCGCTTCTCTTGATCCCTTGTGGGGGTGGAGGTAGCCCCGGGAACACAGGCTCTCCCAGACTCCTGCCAGTCCTCCCTACACTGCACAGCCAGCCCCACTGGGCAGGGCTGAGAGTCAGCATCCCCTGGGGATTTGTGGAGACACTGCAAGGATCTGGGGTGGAGGGAGATGACTGACCGGACCTGTCAACTCTACTTACATCCCACAACCTGCAGGCTCGGCCTGCTCTGCACCTGGCTAGCCTGCATGCTCTCTGATGAATGCCAAATGTATACAAAACAAACAACAACAAAAACCCAACAGTTGCAAAGGAGTGGCAAAAATGCAGGTATGAGAACCTTAAAGGATCAAAAGTCACTCTTCTCTGGAGACCTTGTGGCACTAGGGTATTGTGTCTGAGTCCAGATCAGAAGGTCAGGGTCAAGAAGGTTGCCTGACCCGAGTCACATCGGGGTCAAGAGGAGCCCTTTTCCTTCCGTTGATGAACTTGCCAGGTCTGCATTTGAATAGATGCTTATTTCTGTGTGAGAATACCTAGAATTGGTGTCATTTTCAAATACTCAGGAGTCATTTATGCAGTACTGGCAGGTGTTGCTTTCAAGCCTGGGCCCCTCCAGGGAAGCTGTTTAGCAAAACCCGGTAGAAATGGATGAAAGGCAAATCAAAGACAAATCAAATGAACTACAAGCTATTTTAAATACTTGAAAGAAACAATTTATTCACAATAAGAGAAACATAAATTAAGTTCTCAAGATTTTTTCCCCCAGAGCAAGACCCTGTAGTTAGTAATTAACAGTACTAAGACTAGAAAAAGAGAAATGGGGGGGGGGGGGGGTAGAATCAGTCACTGTTACTCAAACAGTACAATAATAGTTGTTTCAGTTAACGTGGATGCCAGACTCAGCTTAAATAGCTTGGCAACAGTGGGACCTGACAATTGAAGCCAGCACAGGCAGAAAAGATCATGAGACTTTTTTGGGGGGTGAGTCATGGGGTTTGAACTCTGGGCCTGGGCACTGTCCCTCAGCTCTTCAGCTCAAGACAAGCGCTCCACCACTTGAACCACAGCGCCACTTCCTGTTTTCTGGTGGTTGATTGGAGATAAGAGTCTCATGGACTTTTCCTGCTCAGGCTGGCTTTGAACTGTGATCCTCAGATCTCAGCCTCCTGAGTAGCTAGGATTACAGGCGTGAGCCACCAGCACTTGGCATTCCTGGAGACTCTTATCTCCAATTGACCATAAAAAGCCAGAGGTGGAGCTGTGACTCAAGTGATAGAGCACCAACCTTGTATGAAAAGCAAAAAGACAACTCCCAATCCCTAAGTTCAAACTCTAGAACTGACACACACACACAAAAGAAGAACCTTGAGAAATGGAATATTGATATATTTATATACATACATAATTTATACCAAGATATTTCTTTTCTGTTCTTTTTTTTTCTGTTTTTTGGTTTGGGTTTTTGTTGTTGTTGTTATTGTTGTTTGGGGTTTTTTTTCTTGGTGCCATTTTTGGGGCTTGGACTCAAGGCCTGGGCACTGTCCCTGAGCTGTTTTGCTCAAGGCGTGTGCCCCACTACTTGAGCCAAAGCTCCACTCCTGGCTTTTTTGGTGGTTAATTGGAAAGAATCTCATAAACATTCCTTTCTGCTGGCCTTGAACTATGACCCTCAGACCTCAGCTAGTTTGGTAGCTAGGATTTCACATGTGAACCATGGGTGCCCAGCTATTTATTTTTTTATTTAACTAATTAACTTCATTTATGGGGGTAGTACTGAGTTTGAACTCAGGGTTTACCAGACAGACAATAGATAGTACTGGGGTTGGTCCTTTTCTGCTTAGTTATTTTTAGATAGTTATTTTTTGCCTGTGGCTAGCCTCAGACTGCCATCATCTGATCTCTGCCTTCAAAGAAGCTGGGATTGCAGGCATGAGCCACAACACCTGGATACTTTTTACTTTTGGTGGTATTGAAACCAAACTCAGCCAGGCACCAGTGGCTCACGCCTGTAATCCTAGCTACTTAGGAGGCTGAGATCTGAGGATGGCAGTTCAAAGCCAGCCCAGGCAGGACAGTCCGTGAGACTCTTATCTCCAATAAACCACTAGAAAACCGGAAGTGGCACTGTGGCTCAAGTGGTAGAGCACTTGCCTTGAGCTGAAGAGCTGAGGGACAGCGCCCAGACCCAGAGTTCAAGCCCCATGACCGACCAAAATAAAAAGAAATTGAACTTAATGCCTTGTACCTGCCAGGCAGATACTCTACATTATTATTTTGTTCTTTTTTTTTTTTTTCCTGTTGTGGGTCTTGAACTCTAGGCCTGGGCACTGTCCCTGAGCTCTTCAGCTCAAGGCTAGTGTTCTACCACTTGAGCCACAGTGCTACTTCTGGTTTTCTGGTAGTTAATTGGAGATAAGAATTTCACATACGTTACTACCCAGGCTGGCTTTGAACTGTGATCCTCAGATCTCAGCCTTCTGAGTAGCTAGGATTACAGGCATGAGCCACTGGCTCCCAGCATTGTTTTGTTCTTTGGATAGTAATGGAATTTGAACTCAGGGCCTTGCACTTACTGGACATGCACTGTAACACTTCAGTCTGTAATTCTCTTTTTTAAAATCTACATTTGTTATTGTAATTCTCCTATAAGAGAAAGCTGATCTTTCTCTGTCTTTTCCTTTCATACGACAATATTCTTAGGTTTCTTTGCATCAGTAATTAAACAGTGGATACTGTTTAAGTGATGAAAAAGCATTTTTACATTGTTTGGAAGTATTTCAGTTGTGACCATTATAAGCTCCTTTGGCTGGCTCATGTCTTCATCCTCTCTTCCTTTTTTTTTTTTTTAATTTAAGTGATTTAGTATATTTCAATACCAAACTTACACGAAGAGCATAGAACAGTCATTAACAACACCAACAAGCAGGTAGGTCCAGTGCTTGTTTTGACTCTACTATAAAATAAAAATGCTACAAACACCCCTGGTTGCTCTCAGAAATGTACTTGTTTTAGAAAATCCCCATGCTGACACCATTCAGAAAAGCTTTGCTCCAGTTTGCCCTGGAGCTCCATCCATGTCCATTCACTGAGATCCTTGTCATTTTCTCACAGACTGTATAAGTGACAGAGCTTACTTACGTAAGGCCCTAAATATTTCACAAGATGCTTTCAGGATGCATTCCTGCACCTCTCATGTCAGCATTCCATTCGCTTTTGTGGCTGAAAATAAGTCCACTATATAGAAATAATACATCTTGCTTATCCATCCACCAAGTGGCAGGCATTTGGGTTATTTCCATTTTTGACTATTATGAATAATGCTTCCATGAACATTTTTGTGAGTGTTAGGTAGCCCTAAAATTTGCATTCAAAAATCCCCTCAGCCCGGTATCATTAGCTCATGCCTGTAATCGTAGCTACTCAGGAGGCTGAGATTTGAAGATTACAGTTTGAAACAAGCCTGGACAGGAAAGTCCCTTTTTTTTTTTTTGTCAGTTGTGGGGCTTGAACTCTGGGCCTGAGCTCTTCAACTCAAAGTGAGTGCTCTACCACTTGAAACACAGCACCATTTTGGTTTTCTGGTGGTTTATTAGAGATAAAGAGTCTCACCAGCTTTTCTGCCCGGGCTGGCTTTGAACTGAGATCCTCAGATCTCAGCCTCCTGAGTAGCTAGGATTACAGATATGAGCCACCAGTGCCTGGTCCCTGATACTCTTATCTCCAATTAACTAGCAAAAAGCTGGAAGTAGAGCACTAAATCAAGTCGTAGAATACTAGCTGTGAGCACAAAAGTTCGTGGTCAGCACCCAGGCTCTAAAGTCAATCCCTAGCTTCCCCCACAAATTCCCTCAAGTGGGATACGGTTGAAAGGCAGAAGCTTTACAGTGGTGGCTCACACCCATAATCCTAGCTACTCAGGAGGCTGTGATCTGAGGATTGCAGTTTAAAGCCACCTTGGGCAGAGAAGTCCAATTAACCACCAGAAAACTGGAAGTGGAGCTGTGGCTCAAAGCGGTGAAGCACTAACCTTTCGCAAAAGAGCTCAGGGCCAGAGGCCAGGTCCTGAGTTCAAACCCCATGACAGAACAAAAAAAAAAAAAAGAGGAGAGAGAAACTTTGTAAGACTGGGGTAGGGGTGGGGGTGAGCTCAGTACTGGTAGTCTTGTGCCCAGGTAAGGATCCCCAGAGACCACCAAAGAGCCGATTCCTATGTAAGCACACCAGGGTCATTTATTACAAGCTCGAGCCTGGACTCACAACCATCACCGACACAGCAGGTCAGAGTTGAGAGCCCTGACCCCTTCCTCTAGCAGGGTTTTTATAGGGTTTTTAGGGACTTCTATGCATCATTGCAACACTTAGCAAATCATATCACACCATGGGGAAAATCATAAAATAATTCTAAAAAATGATTAGCAAAACCAGTGGCAGGAACTGACCAGGTACTGGGGATTGGCTGGTTCATGGAGTTGATACTCTTCAAAATGATTGGCTAAAGCAGATGGTCTGAGCCGCGATGGAGTGGTCTTTCACTTGCAGGAATATCTGGAACTTTGGGTTTTCCCTGTTATCTGCTGATTAGCTGTAGTTAGTAGAATTTACCGTAAAGGGGGTTGTTCATGGAATTGGGGCTCAAGGAGATCAAGGGGAGTTGCTGACACATTTTCCCGGCAAAATGGAATCCAAACCTAAAATTGCTATATTTTGTTTTTTATTTTTGGGTCCAGTCATGGGGCCTGAACTCTGGGCCTGGGCTCTGTCCCTCAGCTCTTCAGCTCAAGGCTAGTGCTCTACCACTTGAGCCACAGCGCCACTTCCAGCTTTTTTCTTTTTGCTTATGTGGCGTTGAGGAATCGAACCCAGGACCTCAGGTATGCATGGCGAGTGCTCTACCACTGAGCCACCTTCCCAGCCCCTAAAATTGTTATATTTTGTTCAGGCTTCACAATAGCTCATCCCTTAATCCTCATTACTGAGGAGGCTGAGATCTGAGCATCATGAGTTAAAGCCAGCTGAGGCAGAAAAGTCTTGTGAGATTTGTAACTTCACCCAGCAGAAAAGCTGAAACTAGAGGTATGACTCAAGTGGTAAAGTGCCAGCACCAGCCTTGATTGGAAAACTTCAAGGAAGAGGTCAAGTCCTGAGTTCAAGCCCCAGTATGGCACAATTTTTTTTTTAGGAGTAGGAGGAAAATACCAGATATCCAGAATGGGCTGGAGTTGGCTAGAGGGGAGGGAGATTCTGCCAAGTGGCCTGGGCATCCATGCAGCTCTGCTGAACTCAGCCGTCCAGCAGGAACACAAGCCTCCAGCCGGGCAGCAAACATGGGCTTTGGGATGCTAATGGCTCTTTAGGAATGCTAAGTGGAGCATTTCTGTTCCAACAAAGGGGCAAAATGAGAGGCGAAAGGAATTGCAGTTTGGAAGTTTCCTTAGGGGAGGGTCAGACAATGGTGGTTAAAATGGACAGTGTGAAAGTTATATCTGTTGTGAAAAAGAAGAGAAGGGCACACATGCCGTCTTGGCAGAGTCTGGCTTGGGTTAAATGGCTCGCTGAGCCTGGACTGGAGTCTGGTGTAGTTCATCTCCTCTGGATGAGGTCTGCTGCTGCTGGGTCTTGTCTGATCGGAGATGCTTCTGCTATTTTTTCTGCATTCATTCGCAACTCATTCATTCTCTCTTTTACTAACTCATCAGTGCACCCATTTAGCCAATAATCAGTTATTGACCCCCAAAGAGGGGTGTCACCACTCAATTTCTCACCTACTGGATTCAAGGCTCTTAAATTCCATGATGAACAGAAGTAACTCACAAGGTAAAAAGCCAGCAATGTCTATTTAGTACAGCAATATAACACAGAGAGAAACAGGATGTGGCACCTCTTGCTGTGAACAAGTGACTTGTGTCTACAATCCTACTCATGTCTACAATTCTACTCAAGAGAATGAGATCTGAGGCTCTCAGATGGAGGCCAGACTGAGCAGAAAAGTCTGTGATGCTTATTTCCAATTAACCAGCAAGAAACTGGAAGTGGGGGTGTGGCTCAAGTGGTAGAGTACCAGGATTGAGCTGAAGAAGCCAAGTGAGGGTTCAAGGCCCTGAGTTCAAGCCTTAATAGCAGCACATACACGCACACAAAAGGATCTGACCTAAGGCTAGTAGTTCTGACACGGAGCCTGGCCAGCCTTAGATGGAATGTTCAAGTGCTGTAGATGACTCCAGACTGGAGAGAGGCTTCTATGGTGAGGGGACCTGTCCAGAATGAGAGAGGCTATTAGCCCAGTTCAGTGGGAACACTCCTGTGGTCCTGGAGTGCAACAATTGTGCACTTGGTCCAGCTTATGTAGGCTCTGCTCAGAGTTCAGAAATAGGGTTCCTACAGAAGCAGGTTAGCTATGGGGAAAGAATGTTGAAACTGACACCCTTTCCTAAGGACCTGACACCCTAGGAGACACTGAGAGTTTTATCTCCTCCCTAGCATCTCCCAAGGCCACTCCTTAGGGCTAAGCAGTAGTTAGTTTAAAGTTAGGACTTCTCCATAGGGGCAGAGAAACTTTAGGCCAGTTCTAACCAAGCAGAGGCACCTGTGCAGTGGAACTTCTTGCATCCTTCACCTGATCTTTGTGCAACACACTTCTTTTTTGGGGGGCCAATATGGGGCTTGAACTCTGGGCCTGGGTGCTGTCCCTCAGCTCTTCAGCTCCAGGCTAGCGCTCTACCACGTGAGCCACAGTGCCACTTCCAGCTTTTTCTGCTTATATGGTGCTGAGGAATCAAACCCAGGGCTTCATGCATGCAAGGCAAACACACTACCACTGAGCCACCTTCCCAGCCCCTCAACAAACTTCTTTGTAAGGCTTCATGCAAATGGTTGTAACTCATACATATACTTAAAACTATGGGATGGCAACTGTGTACATGCTTAGATCCCTTCAAAAACTCTGCCCAATTATGATCCCTCCTCCCTCCTACCAACCCACTCATATTACCAGGAACTCTTCTCCCTTACTCCAAATCCTAACAAAACTGAAGCTTGGTGGAGAATGCTGGGGCTTGCTGTTTCTCTTCACGTGTATGTTTTGCCACTTTTGTGTGTATCATCATTCAGTTCTTTCCTGGAGTTGCCAAGAACCTGGGACCTTCACCTCTGAGGGCACCCACCAGTAACACTGGCATGTGAGATGTGGTGAAGCAGGAGCCCAGAACCTGCACAAGACAATAGTAAAAGCAGTTGTCAAACACTGTCAGAGGCAACCGTATTGCTGGGAGTGAAGGGAAAGACGGTTGACATCTGCAGAGAGCAAGGTGAACATTGTGTGCAAAGGGTGGCGGGCCTCTGGGGGGGATGGAAGACCAGAGCCAGTTGGAAGGCAATGGCAGAGTGCAGGAGGAGGGCACTCTGGCCTGGGTTGGTGGCATCGGGAGCGAGTGAATGGTCCTTTGAAGGAGGAAGAAAGGGGACTTGGTGATGGCCAGTACAAAGATGAAGAAAGCTGGAGAGGAGACAGTAAGACTTCAGCTTGCAGTGCACTCCACCCTCTCAGCTGAGCCCCCTTTTGTAAGGTGTTGCCCCATTTAGGTTTCCAATGTTTTTAGCCTCAGGATTCTTTCTGTGGAAAATCAGGCAAAAGTTAAGATTAGCTTCTATGGCTGGAGGTGTTATTGAAGGTGGGCTGAAGTGCACCATGTGTGTCCCCTGGATTGGGGGCGTGTCATCTGCTCACTCTACCCTGGCCTCCCCAAAGGTCCTGCGACAACTGATACAATCTAAATTGGACCTCACTGGGTTTACTATTAAGTACCAGACAGTGGAAGGTCATGGCTGCAATCATTTCATCCAGTCATCCTCGGGTTTACAAGTGACTGGTTGGTTGCATACAGATCCTGTGGCCTGGGTCTGTTTGGGAGGGCTCCATGGATAGGTTTTCAGTGTCAGGAGTGCTCTCTGCTCTTGGAGGGGAGCTGCTGTCCAGAGACCATGAATCTTTTGAGTACCGTATCTGCCGTTAGAGCACCATCTAGTGACCAAAAAAGGAACTAGGTAGTAAACAGTAAATCGCCCAATAGAGAAACAATTGCAGGGGGAGGAAAGGGGTGTGAGGCTTTTATTAAAAGTATAAATAATCCTCTGAAGAGATATGAAACTATCAGTTTGGGAGAATCAGATACTGCCAGCTATCTTCCTGGGCCCTTTGTTAGGCAACAGGAAAGGAGATCCATTAGTGTGAACATTTGTGTCTGCCATTAACTCCCCTTAATCAAGCCAGAGCAGACCCAAGTATTGCCAGGTTGTGGTAAGGCCAGTTGCAAAAAATGAGTTCAGGTATACAGGATGGCTGGTAGATCCACTTTGCCCTTCCCATCTCTGCCACTTGTGTAGGGTGATACAGCTGTCATCCATGGCTTTCGTATTCAGTATGTGCATGCTCAGCTTTGAAATAAAGATGTGTCTGTGTGTGTATGTGAGGTAGAGGGTTCATTAATTATAACACTATGACATTTGCAATGACTCAGATATGGTGTTGGGAGCCATTCTCAATCCCAGCCCACCACCCCCGTTCCTGGGGAGGCAGAGAAGGCCTGGTAGGGAAGGCAGGGGAGGCCTCAGTCCTAAGACCTTTCCTTTCAAGGAGAAGACAGAAATGGCAGTAGAAGGAGATGGTGAAGACATGAGGATTTGAGTCGAGGCAACGATTCCAGTGGAATCAGTGATGACCCAAAGGAGAAGGGTGGAACTGGCCTTTCCAGGATATAACCAGCCAGCAGTGTGGCTAGCACTGGCTTCCAGTGTGGCCAGGGGTAGAGCAGAAGTGCTGTGAGCAAGTTGGTGGGCAGGCTTCTTGATCAGGCCAAAGCTCCTGGTCTGGAAATCATGCTTTGAGAACCATAGGTGGCCATGGCTATCTAGGAAGAACCCAAGTACACAGTATACATGATGGCCACAGGACATGGGTGGAGGAGCAGTAACCCCTCCCATCTTCTGCATTTCCTCAATCAGTCTCATATCTCAGTTTTTTTCGTCCCAGATGCTCACCCTGCTAAGGAAGAATCTTTAAGATCAATGCTGTGTTTGATGACCCCAGACTTTCTGATAATGGAATTGTCCCAACTCCAGAGTGGAGGTCATGACCCTCATGTCCCTTCCTGGCTGGAGACACAATCTAGAAGACAGTTGTTTCTGTGGGAAGCCAATGTGCTAGGATCCCCAGGATGCTGGATTGAGTGTAGGGACACTGAATGAAATATGTGAATCTAGGCTCTTCCCACTGTATGAGTATTGAGCTGGGATGTTTCTCGGGCTTTTGACACGTTTGTGACCCCTGTGCAATGTCCTGGTACAGCAAGATGGCTTCTCCAGGTGTGCTTTTCACACTGACTTGTGTGCAGCCAGCAGAACCTTTAGCTGAGGGGAAAAGCCCCCTCCCCTGGGCTTGAAAAGGTTTTGAAATGCTAATTCGCAGCCTTGAAGTGCTCTGACAGCCAGGAATGTTATTCAGGGCCATCAGGCACCTTGATTATTACCAAGTGTGAAAGGTAAATTGCAGCTACCCAAGAAGTCACCAGCTTTTCAAGAGAGAGCTCAGAGAAATAGCACATAAATTATGTTCCAGGATTACCTGTCATGTGTCATGTGATGGGGCGATCTGACACCCAGTGTGTCTATAGGTGTGACAATGTCAGCCTGTAGTAGAAATCTAACAGCATTCATCAGCTTGTCCTTAGGAAATGATTTTAGAATGTATGACCTGCCGATGTAAAATCTGAAAGCCCATCTTCTGCAATGACTTTTCATGTTTTTACTGAGAAATCCTGCCCTAGGATAGTTTTCATCTTTTTTATTTTTAATATTTTTCCCCCTGGTACTTGGGATTGAATTCAAGGCCTCACACTTGCTCTGCTTTCTTGTTGAAGGCAGAAGTTCTACCACTTGATCTATGTCTGCAGGCTTTTTGCTAGTTAACTGCAAAGAGTTTGGGGCTGTTATGCCCGAGGTTAGCTTTGAACCAGGATCCTTTTCTGAGCAGGTAAAGGGGCGCTGTGGTAGGCGGGGCCAGCGCAGAGAGCGGGGCTAGGAGCTGAGTCTGCCTCTCCCTCACCTGGTGGCCAGGCTGTCAATCACGTGCAGGTGCTTGTGCAATCTTGCCTAGTAGCAATAGCATCCTCGGCTTGGCACCCCCCCCACACACACCACCTAGAAGAATCGCTCCATGGAGGTGACCCGGGGGATCCCCACTCTTGAGCACCAGGCCCCTAGGAGTAAAGCTGGGGTCAGCCTGGGAGGTGGGGGATGTTTCCAGTGGTGGTTTGGGAAAGGGGGAGAAAGAGGGAGCTTGGAGGAGCCTCTTCTTTCTCTCCTTGCTACCCAGTACCCCACTTCCACCAGTCAGTTCTATTTTCTTTGGGTGCTTTTAACCCTTAGAAGGCCTGCACTCCCACTATGCCAACGACTGAGATCTTGATCTCTGCCCGCCCTTCTGCAGGAACCTTCTAGAAATCTCCAGCCAATTCACACTTTGAGCTCTGTTCCTCCAGACCTTCCGTCTGGCTTCAGTCACACCTGTGCTCTACAGCGCCAGGATCAACTGTCCTTGAAGCTGGATTCCATGGTCCCCAGGTAGGAAGGGGGCTGAGATCAGAGGATTGTGGTTCAAAGCTAGCCCAGGCAGGAAAGTCTGAAATGCTTTTTTTTTTTTTTTTTGGTTGATCATGGGGCCTGACCTCTGGTCCTGGGCGCTGCCCCTCAGCTCTTCAGCTCAAGGCTAGCGCTCTACCACTTGAGCCACAGCGCCACTTCCAGCTTTTTCTGCTTATGTGGTGCTGAGGAATTGAACCCAGAGCCTCATGCATGAAAGGCAAACGCTTTTCCACTGAGCCACCTTCCCAGACCCTAGTCTGAAATTCTTATCTTTTTTTTCTTTTCCATATTTTTTTTTATTGTAAAAATACTGTACAGAGGGGTTACAGTTACATGAGTAGGGTAATAAATACATTTCCTATAAAGCATTACCTCCTCCTTCGTTTTTCCCCTACCATCCCTTCTCTCCCAACCTCCCCAACTCCTCCCTCCCCCACCCTGAAATTGTAAAGTTCATTTTCAACATAGTGTCTTGTACATCTCACTGTTACAATGGGTCAACCTGTATCCTTATTTAAGCATTTTGCTATATCCCTTCCCTTCCCCAAATTATAAAAATGTATATACAAGATGCAGGACACTGGAATCAAATACAGTGAAAACAGTGGTTAAAGCTATGTACATATGACCATATAAGATGATGTTAAGAGAAATGAGCTTCAAGACAGGGACAGAAGTGTGTTTTTTTTCTTTCTGGTTATTGTTTTTAATGTACTTATAATGTATTATGTGATTCTTGTTTCTTTTGTATGTCTTCCCCCACGGTATAACCTTTGAGAATCTTATCTTTAATTAATCATTACAACACCTAAAGCTGAGCTTAACTGGTAGAGTGCTAGCCTTGAGCAAAAGAGCTCAGGGACAGGAGACTGCGCCCAGCCTGGAGTTCAAGCTCCCAGGACTGCAAAAACAAAACAAAACCACCACAACAAAGAACCGGTATACATTGTATTGTGATTTTGATGTGTGTGTGTGTATGTGTGTTTGCCAGTCCTAGGGCTTGAACTGAGGGCCTGGGCACTGTCCCTGAGCTTTTGCTCAAGACTAGCACTCTACCACTGAGCCACAGCATCACTTGCTCCTTTTTCTGTTTCTGTGGTACTGAGGAATCAAATCCAGGGCTTCAGGCATGCAAGGCAAGCACTCTACCACTAAGCCACCTTCCCAGCCCTGGTGTACATTGTATCCAGCCTTTAATTACATTAGTTCCTTGCTGTGACTGGTGAAGTTTGTCCCAGGGATGTCTCAAGTGGACTGTATGTGTATCATTGTTCACAAACAACAACTTAATGTGTTGATCCAGTTAAAAGTCAGGGCTTGTGAGGAAAGGCTTTTGGAGTAGGCCCTGGCATAAGAGAGGAGGACTGGCATCAGGTGGAAGTTCCAGAATGTCAACAAAGAAGAGACTTAGAGTTGGACCAATGGATTGCCATTTTCAATTTAGATTGCCCATGTGGGAGAAGTGGATGAAGGTAGGGCCCACCTGCCTCCCATGGCCCCCAAGCCTGGTGTTACTTGCATTGAAACTGTGACATTCTGTCTAGGTCAGAGCTTCTGAGAGAAGCAAAAAGATGCTTCTAATAGGGTTGCTGAGAGCTGGGCACAACAGCACAGCAATGGCCTGAGATGGCTGAGAAGAACTAGTCGCTTATAGATGGGAAAAGTGTTGCTTTGACATCACAAAGCCTTGCACCTTAAGCACTTAGGGAGCATGAGCTCCAGCACAATCACTGCCCTAAGACTGCCCTAGGCACCCCCAGAAATACCCCAGATGAATATGAAGGAAATAAGATGGCCTGGGGCAGAGATCAGAAACTCAAATGTCTCCACTGGCTAAACAGGAACACCCTCTTGGGCAGAATTGTTGATGGAATGTTGCCTTATAAATATACAGGGAGGGCTGGGAAGGTGGCTTCATGGTAGAGTGCTTGCCTTGCATGCATGAAGCCCTGGGTTTGAGTCCTCAGTACCACATACACAGAAAAAGTGGAAGTGGTGGCTCAAGTGGTAGACTGCTGGCCTTGAGCAAAAGAAGCTGATGGACAGTGCCTAGACCTTGAGTTCAAGCCCCAGACAAGAAAGAAAGAAAGAAAGAAAGAAAGAAAGAAAGAAAGAAAGAAAGAAAGAAAGAAAGAAAGAAAGAAAGAAAGAAAGAAAGAAAGAAAGAAAGAAGGAAGGAAGGAAGAAAGGAAGGAAGGAAGGAAGGAAGGAAGGAAGGAAGAAAAGAAATTTTATAACAGCAGTATTCACATTCTGATGTCTCCTGAGATAACCTTTGCTCATGCAGCTTTTCCACATTCATCCTATGATTTCATTTCTAGTAGATCTTGCATCTGACTTTTTCAACCTAAGGGACTAATCTTCACGTCCACCAAGAAATTTACAACACGCCTGTCTTCTACTTGGCCCGGAGTATACGACCTTTTTGGCCTCTTAATTTTCTAGCGATGGGATGACAGAAATAATTTCACCTTTACCTGATTCCATTATAAGAAAAGCAATTGACAAGTACAAAAACTGTCAACTGACCCTTGACCCTGAGGTCTGGAGAACAAAAGTGAATGGAGACAGTAGCATATGGAGAGCATGCTAATGAGGTAACTGAGGATACCACAAAAAGGGCCCCTGGGCCAGCCTCAGCCACCGGGGCTTGGTAGAAACATGACTGCTGTGGCTAAGTCTTAGGATTTTAAATGAGACGCTGGAAACTGGTATTCCTATCCAGAATCTCCAGCAGCTCGTTCAAAACAGCATTTTATAATCCCTGTCCAGCAAACTGGACATGACCCGCTGGCTTTCAGTGTGTTTTACAGGATACAGTGAAACCTGAGGTGTTTCTGTTCATCTGAGCTCATTTGTTCCCACTGGAGGGGAGTTAATTAGTTTTTAAAAGGAGGAACCAGTGTAAATGTTTATGAATGTTGTTTATCACATGAATGGGACACAGGAGAAAACTTAGTGCCATTACCTGAAAAGCTTCCTCTTGAGTCCTCTTAGTGACTAGGAACGCAAGTGGCTTTGTTGACATGATAAATGATATTTATCCCCAATCTAACATACAATACGATACCTAGTGATGACCCGGAATAAAGAACAGATCTAGCCCTTAATAACACAAGTGTTGTGAAAATGAGTAGCAAAACAATAGTCCTTACTTCTTACTTCTGTGAACTATTTCAATACTTCTGAAATTCAAAGAAAGATAATAAGAGGTATATATTGAAGAGGAAAGGTCAAGCTTGTCATTATGTACAAATAATATATTGGTAGGTGCCAATGGCTCATGCTTGTAATCCTATCTACTTAGGAGGCTGAGATTTGAGAATCACAGTTTGAAGCTAGTCTCAGAGGAAAGTCTGTAAGATTCTTTTTCTTTTCTTTCTTTCTTTTTTCTTTTTTTTTGTCAGTCATGGGGCCTGAAATCAGGGCCTGGGTGGTATCCCTGAGCTTTTTCACTCAAAGCTAGCCCTCTACCATTTTGAGCCACGGCACCACTTCCACTTTTCTGGTGGCTAATTGGAGATGAGAGTCTCATGGATGTTCATGTCCAGGCTGGCTTTGAATTGTGATCCTCAGATCTCAGCCTCCTGTGTAGCTAGGATTACAGGCATGAGCCACTAGCGCCTGGCTTATGAGACTCTTATCTCCAATTAACCAGCAAATAAATGGAAGTAGAAGTACAGCTCAAGTCGCAGAGTGCCAGCCTTAAACAAAGAAGCTAAGTGACAGTGCCCAGGCCTTGAGTTCAAACCTCAGTGCTGATACATATACACCCAAATAGTAAAAAATCATAGTAAAAATATCATAACTAATGAACTAAGAAATGTTTAGAATTCAGTAGTTTTATACAATATAAATATGCACAATTCTACATACCAGTAATGACCAAATAGAAAATGATTTTATTTGCCCCAGCAACAAGAGTCTGGAGAAAAAAAAGTCAAGGGAAGGCTGAACCTGGTAGTGCATACCTGTAATTCCAGCTGCATTAGAGGTATAGAGATGAGGTTCAAGGTTGGCCCTGGGGAAAATCAAAAGACCCTATCTAAAAAGTAAGCAGAAAAGGAAAAAAGGGGGGAAAAAACCTCCAACGGACTCTGAAAGGTCAAAAACAAGTTTAAAATTTAAACCAAATTGGAAAACATAGGGCTGGGAATGTGGCTCAGTAGAGTGCTTTGGGTTCCATTCCTCAGTATAACATAAACAAAAAAAGCTGGAAGTAGTGCTGTGGCTCAAGTGGTAGAGTGCTAGCCTTGAGCAAAAGAAGCTCAGGGACAGTGCCCGGGCTCTGAGTTCAAGCCCCAGGACTAGGAAAAAAAAATTTCAATTTTTATTCTTACCAGAAAGAATAATCCAGATGATGAGGTAATGACACACTATGGATGTCAAAAGTATAAGAGATCAGGGAGACTAATCTGTCACAAATAAACACAAGTATCTGAATGAATTTTATACATGTTAAAGAAGATAGGTCAGTAGGTTGCCTGTGGCTTACTCCTGTAATTCTAGTTACTCAGGAGGCTGAGATCCCAGGATTGCAGTTGGAAGCCAGCCTGGGCAGGAAAGTCTGTGAGACTCTTATCTCTAATCAGCTACTCAGAAAAAGCCTGAAATAGAGCTGTAGCTCAAGTGGTAGAGTGCTAGCCTTAAGCAAAAGAAGCTCAGGGACAGTGCCCAGGACTTGAGTTCAAGCCACAGGACTGGTCAAAAACAAAGAAGATAGGTCAATCTTGCCAAGTTGTTTGGATTCACAAACATTTAGATTAGTAGAGGGGACATTATTAAGTCTGCCCAGGAGAACAGCCATACCCCCGCCCCGCTTCTTCATGAAGTACAGCACATAGCCTTATCAGAAATCACCTGCCTGAAACCTGTCAATCACCTGTCAATCACCTGACTGTGAGTCAGCAAAGGACTCCAGGCTCTGAAGTCACTTCCTTATCTTCTGAGGTCACTTCCTCATCCGCCCAGTTACACTCCTTCAGACACTGAGAGGTTGCCCAGCTCCAAGTCACTCCTACAGCCATCCCTCCCCCTCCCCCTTCCCTATATACTCTCTCTCCCCAACATAAGTTCTCTCTCTGCACACCTCCATCACATCTGATGTAGGCCAGAAGTTTGGCTCTCCCAGATAAACTCTCTTCTGCCTGAACCATGTGGAGGATCCTTTCTCCAACCTTTACAGATGTCTGTGACCTAATGAATGGATTCATAACATACTTCTGTGAAGTGGTGACTGGTATGAAGCATGGCCTAGATGGAGGAAGTAGGTCATTGGGGACGTATCATTGGGGATATATCTTGTCCTGCCCCTTCCTGTATTTCTTCCCTCTGCTTCCTGTCCACCATGGGGTCAACAGCCTCCTCCCTAACCCTCCCACCTCTAAGATGTTGTGCCCAAGCACACGGGGCCCAGTGATCATGGACTGAGCATCTGAAACTGCAAGCGTAATAAATCTCTGCTCCTCTAAGTTGTTCATGTCAAGTGTTTTTGTCACAGTAAAGATAGGATAACTAACAGCACCCATTGCTCAATAAATAATCGAAGACGACAGTTTAACCATGAGGGAAGAAAAATAACTGTCTTTCTGTCTCAGTCTTGGGCACACACAAAAATTTCTGGTTGATGTAAGATCAATTGGTGACAAACTAAAACGAGAGAGGTCCACCACAACCAGAAATGATGACGGAAAGCTGGTGGCTCATGCCTATATCATCCTAACTACTCAGAAGGCTGAGAACCAAAGTTCAGAGCCAGCCCTGGCAGACAAACCATGAGACTCTTATCTCTAATTAACCAGCAAAAAGCAGGAAGTAGAGGTATGGCTAAGTGGTAGAACACCAGCCCTTTTTGCTGCAGTTTGATCCTGCCCAGGACTGGTCCCAGACCATGGTCCTCCTCCCTATGTCTCCCATATAGCTGAGATTCCTATGTAACACCATGCCTCACTTATTAATGGAGAAAGAAAGCTTGCTAACTTTTTTACCCAGGCTACCCTTGAACCAAAATCCTCCCAATCACTACCTCCCCACTAGCTGGAATTACAGCTGTGCTCTCCCCACACTCTGCTGATTAAATTGATCTTGAATGCACAAGAATATTAATCACTAGTTTTACTTATTGTAATCAGTGGAAACTTATAAGCAACATTAATATTTAAAAATAGATATTGAGACCTGGCCCTGGTGGCTCATAACTGTAAACCCTAGCTACTCGGAGACTAGGATCTGGAGGATCACAGTTTAAGGCCAGCCAGGACAGAAAAGTTCATGAGACCTTCTTCTCAACCCATAACCCGGCACAGTGGTGTGTAGCTGTTATGCCAAGCTATGTGGGAGGATGAGATTGGGAAGAGCCCCATCCAGGCCAGCCTGGGCAGGGAAGTCCATGAGATTTCATCTCCATGGGAGAAGGGGAGGGAAGCCTGTGATCCAAGATGCAGGGAAGTTTAAAAGTAGACAGATGAAGACTTGGGCCTACACTAAGGCAGGCATGTGTCACCACATCCAGCCCTTGAAGGAGAAAACTTTAATTTTTAATTTTTTGTTTATTTATTTATTTTTTGGTCAGTTGTGGGGCTTGAACTCTGGGCCTGGGCGCTGTCCCTCAGCTCTTCAGCTCAAGGCGAGCGCTCTACCACTTGAGCCACAGCGCCACTTCCTGTTTTCTGGTGGTTTATTGGAGATAAGAGTCTCACGGTCTTTCTTGCCCCTGCTGGCTTTGAACCGTGATTCTCAAATCTTAGCCTCCTGAGTAGCTAGGATTATGGGCATGAGCCACCGGCACCCTGCCTAACTTTAAATATTTTTACAAAGAAAATCACAGGTCTGGACCATTTTCAAGATGAGTTCTACCAAACTTGTATAGAACAGATCATTCTAACATGTACAAATGTTTTCAAACAACCACAGAATAAGTAAGTCCCTTGGTCACTTTCTGAGGACACCATTATTTTGTTAGCTAAACTAGATGCAGGGGAAAGGGAAATTTGTGAACTTACATGCAAAGCCATTAGGAAATACAAAATGATACATGATGAGCACTTGGGTTTATCTCGGTAGTAAAAGGATGATTTTTTTTTTTTTTTGCCAGTCCTGGGGCTTGAACTCAGGGCCTGGCCACTGTCCCCAAGCTTCTTTTGCTCAAGGCTAGCACTCTACCACTTGAGCCACAGCACCACTTCTGGCTTTTTCAGTTTATGTGATACTGAGGAATCAAACCCAGGGCTTCATGCATGCTAGGCAAGCACTCTAACCACTAGGCCACATTCCCAGCTCTCAAGGGTGATTTGATGATAGAAAGTTTCATGGGATTATTCATCATATTGACGGTGAAAAGGGAAACATTGTACTGTAATTATCTGACTGGATACCGAGAAGGCAATTGATAAAATTGGATTTACTAGACAAGGACTTTAAAATCTACTTGAGTTTATCTTTGTGACACATTCAAGTTCCATTTGTTGCTGTTGTTTATTTTCATATAAATATTATGAAAATATCATTGATCCAGCACAAGTATCTCATTTTCAAAAATCAATTTATCATATGTGTGTAGGTTATTTCTTTACTCTTGTTCTGTTTCACTGATCTATTTGTAAATCTTCATGTCAATACTATTCTGTCTAGATTACTATAGTAAGTCTTGAAATCAGGCAATATAACCTTCCAACTTTGCTCTTATTATTAAAAGTTGTTTGGCTATTTTATGTCCTTTGCATTTTCCTATCAAGTTTAGACTATTTTTGTCAATTTCTACCAGAATTTGGATTGCATTGAATAAATAGATGAATTTGGGCAGAACTATTATCTCCTAAGCACTGAGTTTTAAGACTTATGAATATAGTACATCTATTTAGCAATTGAATTTCTCTCATTATACAGGTTTTAATATTTTTCCTGGATTTTTTTTTTTTTTGGTCAGTCGTGGGGCCTGAACTCTGGGCCTGGGCGCTGTCCCTCAGCTCTTCAGCTCAAGGCTAGCACTCTACCACTTGAGCCATAGCGCCACTTCCAGCTTTTTCTGCTTATGTGGTGCTGAGAAATCAAACTGGGGCCTCATGCATGCAACACAAGCACTCTACCACTAACTTCCCAGCCCTTTTACTGGATTTCTTGCTAGATATTTCAGTAACATCATAAAAGGTATTGGTGTTTTTGTGTTTGTTTTGTGTGTGTGCATGTGTATATGTGTGCATGTGCATGTATGTGTGTGTATGTGCGTTTGCACATGTGCCAGTCCTGGGCTTGAACTCAGGGCCTGGGCACTGTCCCTGAGCATTTTTGCTCAAGGTTAGTGTTCTTCCAGTTGAGCCATAGCTCTATTTTTAGTGGTTAATTGGAGATAAAGAGTTTCTCTGGTTTATCTGCCAGGCTGGCTTTAAATTGTGATCCACAGATCTCAGCCTCCTGAGTAGCTAGAATTACAAGTGTGAGCCACCAGTGCCCTGCAAAGGTATATTTTTGAATTTAAACTTCCAATGTGTTAGTGTATAGAGATACAATTGATGCTTACATACTGATCTCAGTTCTTAATGCTAATAGATTTTTCTGTTTAAATTTTTATGTTATTTATTTATTTGTGTGGGTGTGTAGCAATATTGAAACTTGAAGGGCAAAGGCCTGGCTTTTTTTTTTGGGGGGGGGGTCTGGTCATGGAGCCTGAACTCTGGCCCTGGGCGCTGTCCCTCAGCTCTTCAGCTCAAGGGTAGTGCTCTACCACTTGAGCCACAACGCCACTTCTGGCTTTTTCTTTTTGCTTATTTGGTGCTGAGGAATCGAACCCAGGGCCTCATGCATGCAAGGCAAGTGCTCCACCACTGAGCCACCTTCCCAACCCCATGGGCTTGGCTTTTTTGCTCAAGGCTAGTGATCTACTACTTGAGCCACAACTCCATTTCCAGCTTTTTGCTAGTTAATCCGAGACAGGAGTCCCACTGACTTCTCTGCCCAAACTGACTTTGAAACACAATTCTTAGAGCTCAGCCTCCTGAGTAGCTAGGTTTACAGTCATGAGCCACTAGTACCTAGCTTATTTTCTCCTTTTTTTAGATTCTTAGTGATTTCTATGTCATGGACCCTTTGGCAGCT
Organism: Dipodomys spectabilis; assembly: GCF_019054845.1. Classification (NCBI taxonomy): domain Eukaryota; kingdom Metazoa; phylum Chordata; class Mammalia; order Rodentia; family Heteromyidae; genus Dipodomys; species Dipodomys spectabilis. Next base: position 11,578,454 of record NW_024870681.1, read on the forward strand.
GAATAAAGTTTGTGAACCTCATTTCAGAATCCTTTTTTGTTGTTGTTGTTGCTTATGGGGCTTGAATTTTGGACCTGAGCACTCACTGTCCCTGAGCTCTTTTTACTCAGTGCTAACACTCTACTGCTTTGAGCCACAATGCCACTTCTGGTTTTCTGGTAGTTAATTGGACATGAGTGTCACAGACTTTCCCACTGGGGCTGGCTTTGAACCATGATCCTCAAATCTCAGCCTTCTGACTAGCTAGGATTACAGGTGTGAGCCACCAGCCCCTAGCTCCCATTTCAGAATCTTTTTTTTTTTTTTTCCATTGTGGGTCTTGAACTCTGGGCCTCGACGCTGTCCCTCAGCTCTTTAGCTCAAGGCAAGTAATCTACCACTTGGGCCACAGTGCCACTTCCAGTTTTCTGAGTGGTTCACTGGAGGTAAGAGTCTCACGGACTTTCCTTGCTGGGGCTGGCTTTGAACCCCAATCCTCAGATCTCAGCCTACTGAGTAGCTAGGATTACAGATGTGAGTCACTAGCACCCAGCTCATTTCAGAATCTTAAATGAGGAAAAAAAAAAATCTCATTTAAGATTCTGAACTGATGGGCTGGGAAGGTGGCTCAGTGGTAGAGCGCTTGCCTTGCATGCCTGAGGCCCTGGGTTCAATTCCTCAGCACCACATAAGCAAAAAAGAAAAAAAGCCAGAAGTGGCGCTGTGGCTCAAGTGGTAGAGCGCTAGCCTTGACCTGAAGAGCTGAGGGACAGTGCCCAGGCCCAGAGTTCAGGCCCCACGACCGGACACACACACACACACACACAAAGATTCTGAACTGAGGAAGGAAAAAGGAAACCAACTTTCTGTTTTTCTTTATGATGTTATAGCTTTAACATCAGTAAAATCAAATTGGAACCAGTAATAAATATGATCTAGGGGCAGATCCAATAGCCAGCATAATTTCTGACTGGTGATAGAGATAAGTGATATTTTGAGTTTCCCCCAAACATTGTATTGCTGTGTAAGATGACTTATAAAATCACTGGTGACAAACACCACAGGTAGTGTTTGTTGATACATCATCATTGGTGTCATCTGTTGGCTTACCTTCTCCTTTTTTTTTTTTTTTTGTCGGTCATGGGGCTTGAACTCTGGGCCTGGTGCTGTCCCTCAGCTCTTCAGCTCAAGGTGAGTGCTCTACCACTTGAGCCACAGCTCCACTTCCAGCTTTGTGGTGCTTTATTGGAGATAAGAGTCTCATGGACTTTCCTGCCCAGGCTAACTTTGAACTGTGATCCTCAGATCTCAGCCTCATGAGTAGGTGGGATTATAGGCCTGAGCCACAGGCAACCGGCTTTGCTTACCTTCTTATTGGAGGAAATGCTAAAACTTCTGTTGGAGGTGAAGGAAAATACGCATCAGGACTTTGAAGAACCCCACAGCGTTAATGGAAGCCTACTGCCACTAGGGGGCGCTGGTATTTTAGAAAGAAGAGTGGCTGTTTCAGGGCCCCAGCCCAGCCCTAGGTGACAGCGGAGGTACCACTCTTGGCTGTAATGACAGTTCTGCCTTTTAAGTCAATCTAGCCAATAAGACTCCACATAAACACCACAGGCTGTGGGTCTGGGTTGACCGCTCAGGTCCTGTGTGCTGAGCCCTCTGTGACTCACTGGGGGCATCTCTTTACCCAAGGAAGGTGACCAGCCTCCAGGTGTGAGGCTTCTCGTTAGAATTGCCTGTATCTTGAATAGGACAAAAGTCACGGCTACCTGTGGTGGTAGTTATATATCTTTCTGTTGACCATCTCTGGGATCAAGCCTGGCAGGCCCTGCGGGAATGTGGCTTGCAGCCTCCTTCCAGGTGCCCAACATGTCTACTGATATCACACTGAGTTACTATCTTCATAGCAGACTGTGCCTTGGGGATTGAGGATAGTCTCTGGAGTCAGACTTCTGGGATCTAAATGCTGGTTTTGCTGCTTTGTAGCTGTGGGACTCTGGCAGAATTGCTTAACCTCTCTGTGCTTGCTTCCCCATTTCTTGGCACAGTGGGCATTAAAAAGCACTGTGCTTGTGAAGCTCTTTATGCCAGTGGCATATACTGTCATTCTAGCTATTCAGGAGGCTGAGATCTGATGGGCATGTTTCCAAGCCACCCTGGGCAGGAAAGTTCACTAAACTCTTATTTCCAGTTAATCACCAAAAAAATCTAGACGTGGAGCCTTGATTGAAAAAGCTAAGGAGTAGTGCCCAGGCCTGGAGTTCAGGCCCAAGTAGCCCTTCCCCCCACTCCCCCTCCTCCCCCATACACATAAGCTTATGTCTGCAGGTACATGGACGCATGCCCTCTTTTTGTTGTAAGATAAGCTCTGGGCCCTTCAGCTGCCCATTGTCCATTAGAGAGTCTTGGAGAAAATTCTGGAGATATCACAATCTTTGCTGGGATGACCAGCTAGCCTAGAGACATCAACTGGCAGCAGTGACAGAACGTGCAAGATCCTTGTTGCAGCTGCCCAGCTCTGGAGAGACTTCAGTCTGGGTTTGCTAAAATAGTTAAATTCCAGGAATACCAGTGAGGGGATGGGGCCGTGTCATACCTGCCTTTCCAGACAAACAAGCCTCACACAGAGGGGAGTAGGGAAGTGCCCTAACTGCATCAGAAAGGCAGGGCCAGATGTACAGCCCGGAAAAGGCCCCAGTGCAGGTGGAGGTGGACATAATTAATGGAGCCCAGTGAACCATCTTGTGCATGCCAGCATGTCAAGTGTTCACCCCCACAGAAGCTGTGGTCTCACTAGCCCCCTCCCTGGGAAGGCAAAGCAGGGAGAGCATGAGATGGACATGCTAGGCAAATAGACCACTGGGAATTCTGCTAGGCCAGAGGTTGGTCAGAGTTCCTAGCCCTTGTGGCTAAAGTCAGGTTTATGTCTATGCTGATTTCTTTCCCAGCTGGCTTTCACGGCAGGGGGGTGGGGGGGAACCACCTCCAAGAAGACAACTGGATAGTGCTTGAGATTGACAGGTGAGTCTGGTGTCCCTCGGGTCTCCCCTTTCAGGACATAGAGTTGATATTAGGAAGAAAAGGCCCATGTTTCTGGAACCCTCTTTGAGTCTCCACTAGTCTCAGACAAGTGTATTGATGTAGGCCAGAAAAAAAAAAATCAAATGCCTTTTCCAAGTGGAGTCAGTGCCAACTTAGCTAGAAATGCCCAGGGGCATGTGACCCTGCACTAGTGGCGCTCAATGGAGATGCTATTGTTCAGTTGGAAATTTGTAGGGAAGTGGTTTGGGCTGCCACGGTGACTGGGGGTCACCACTACTGTTTAGTAGTCAGGAGCCAGAAGTGCCAGGCATCTGCTCATACTTGTAGGGGACAGTCATGCTTATCTATGGCAAAGCATTGTCCCTCTTCCTACACAACTTTGAAAGTCACATTGGACAGCCATGTAGATGAAAATCATTGAAACCACAGTCCAACTGTTATTTTGTCTATGAACCTGAAGCTTTCATTTTGGCTGGGTGCCGGTGGCTTCCACCTGTGATCCTAGCTACTCAGGAGGTTCAGATCTGAGGATCTCAGTTTAAAGTCAATCCTGGACAGAAAAATCTGTGAGGCTCTTATCTTGAATTAACTAGCAAAAAGCCAGAAGTGGAGCTATGTGGCTCAAGTGGTAGAGTGATCGCCTTGTGCAAAAAAAGCTAAGGGAACTGGGTGTGGGTGGTTCACACCTATAATCCTAACTACTCAGGAGGATAAGATTTGAGGATCACAGTTCAGAGCCAACCAGGCAGGGAAGTCTAATCTCCAATTAATCTCCAAAAATGACAGAAGTGGAGTTGTGGCTCAAGTGGCAGAGTGTTAGCCTTGAATATAGAAAAGCTCAGGGATAGTGATCAGGCCCTGAGCTCAAGCCTCCAATATCAGCTCAAATAAAAAGCTTTCGTTTTCAGCGTTACCACACTGAACATTTCCAGTAAGGAAACTTGACCAGCAAGTGTTGGCCACACTGGAAAATCTGGTTGCCCTGAGCAATGTCACTCAAGGTGTTTATCACCAGTGCAGCATACCTATAAGCAGAGCTTTTTTGCTATTATGGGCATCCCCAAGTAGGGACAAGCATGTGTCTACTTACATGTCTTCTTATGCATTGTGCCCAAGCATATACATATGAGAGTGCATTTTGTGTCTTTATATTACTAGTGAGGCATTATGTTGGTATGGAGGAAGGTGCAATGGGTGTAAGAATGCTGTATCATCTGTAAGTTCCATTCTGGGTTACAAAATGTTTGCTATAGACTGGTGGATGATGCTATGGGAAAATTCCAATACGGCTTCAGTATCTTGTTGGGTGACAAGTAGATAAGCTGGCATGCCACTGATGTTTTCCCAGGCTGCTCTCTGGATTTGTAGACATACACTGATATTTCTAGGCTGAAGAAAAGTTTTTCCGGTGAGCAGCACTGGTTAGAGAAATCTGTCCCCTTAGGAGTGGCATTGCTGTATTAACCCACACATGCAGCCACAACCACAGCACCAGCAAACCATGCCCAAGGTTATTATCAAAGCCCCATGTTTGCAGTGCCAGAACCCCTGAGGCCATTTTTGTTGCTAAAAGTGGTGCATCAGCGCCCCCTGGTGTTCATGAAGAATTGGCAGATGTGTGAGCCAGTAAATGAATCTTCCTTGGCAGTGAGGTGAGTATAAACTACAACATGCCACCACTTTGCATATAGTAATTCATTTAATACCCATAAGATATATATGACACAGGCACTGTTATTCTCAGTTTGTACATGAGGAGACTGAGACACCAGGGAACTAAATTGCATGATTAGATTCAAGTAACTAGTGAGAGGCAGGGCTGGGAGTTGAAATCTGGTAGCAGGCTCTACAACTGCTGTTCTTATAGTTCATGGACTTACAAATAATTGCTGTTTTAAGAGACTCTAGTCTAACAGGAAAACTGTACTGAGTCCCTCCAGCCATTTGATTTAAGGAGGTAGAGAGAAAAAGCAGAAAGTTAGTACCTAGGTATTAAGACATGTTCGACTACTGCTGGTGGCTCATGCCTGCAATCCCAGCTACTTGGTAGGCTGAGATCAGGAGGATCACTGTTTCAGATAAACCATAGGCAGAAAATCCCACAATACTGTTTCAGTGGAAGAAATGAGAGTGGTGGCATGCATCTGCTGTCCAGCTACAAAGTGAAGCCTAAAAGAGGCACATCACAGTCTAGGTATGTACCTGGGCAGGAAGCAAGCCCTTATCCCAAAAATATCCACTGCCAAAAATGGACTAGGGGCATGGCTTAGTGGTAGAGCTCTTCCAGCAAGCACCAGGCTGTGTTCAAACCCAAGTACCATCACACACACATACACAAAAGTTTCCCATTTTGTGAATCCTGGATTTCTTTTGTCTTAAAGTTGAGGGTGGGCCTTCCTTCCTTCTTTCCTTCCTTCTTTCCTTCCTTCCTTCCTTCTTCCTTCCTTCCATTCTTTCCTTCCTTCCTTCCTTTCTTTCCCTTCCCCCCTCCCTCCCTCCCTCCCTCCATTCCTTCTTTCCTTCCTTTTCCTTCTTTTGGCAAATCATGGATTATTGGCCTGATAAAATCCCCCAATAATGCTATGAGATTCATAACAGCAATCCCCACATTTCCTTGTTCATTTATTTGTAGCCAATATTATCCCAGGACCTGATATGTATTAAATGTAACTAAGGTTTTGTTTTGTTTTGTTTTGTCAGGACTGGGGTTTGACCTCAGGCCCTCACACTTGCTCAGGTTGCTTACTTACTTGGCTAGGTATTTTACTACTTGAGCCATGCTGCCAGCCAGCTGAATTTTTGCTAGTTATTTTAGAGATGGAATCTTATGGACTTTTCTGACTAGATTGGCTTTAATCTGTGACCACCCAGAACTCAACCTCCTGAGTAGCTAGGATTATAGGTATGAACCACTGGTACCTGGCTAAATACACTGCTTTTTGAATGCTAACTGGAACTAGTGTGTGTGTGTGTGTGTGTGTGTGTGTGTGTGTGTGTGTGTGTGTGTCGGGGGGAGTGTTATGGGGCTTGGACTTAGGGCCTGGTTGATGTCCCTCAGCTCTTCAGCTCAAGGCAAGCACTCTACCTCTTGAGCCACAGCACCACTTCTAGTTTTCTGGTGGTTTATTGGAGATAAGAATTTCATGGACTTTCCTGCCTGGGCTGGCTTTGAACCATAATCCTCAGATCTCAGCCTCCTTAGTAGCTAGGATTACAGGCATGAGCCACTGGTGCCCAGCTAGCATCAACATTTTTTAAAAACTGCATATTAGTATTGATGTATTAGTATATTCACAATTTCCACTCTCAAGTAAACCTTATGCCCACTTCATCCCTGCCAGGTTTGTGGCTCACTCCTGTAATCTTAGTCACTCAGGCTGAGATTCAAGGATCATGGTTTAAAGCCAGCTGAGGCAGAATAATTTGAGAGATTCTATTTCCAATTAATGTACAAAAAAGGTGAACTAGAGGTGTGGCTAGTACCACACAAATGAAATACAAACTTAATACCCATTAGCAATTCTTTTTGCTCCCATCTCCTCCTACCCCACTCTCTGTCCCAGCCTAAGAAAACCACTGATCTACGAATTTTTCTACTCGAGATATTTCAATATAAAAGGAATTGGTATAGTATATGGGCATTTTTGTGACGGGGGGTGGGGGTGGAGTGAAGGCATGATCAACGAGGTCTGTAATCTCAGGAGACTGGAGTAGGAATATCTCAAGTTTAAGGCCAGCTTGGGAAACGTAGCCAGAGCCTTTGATTCAAGCTCCAGCACCAAAACAAGCAAAGAAGAATGAGGCTATAGCCAAGTGACTGTGGCTCATGCCTTTAATCTTACCTACTCAGGAGGCTGAGCTATGAGGATCAAGGTCTGAAGCTAGTTTGGGCAGACAAATCTGAGAGATTCTAATTTCAAATTAACCAGGGAAAAAAAGCTGGAGGTGAAGCTATAGCTAAGATGGTAAAGTGCCAGAAGCCCTGAGTTCAAGCTCTCTGTACCAGCACACACACACACACACACACACACACACACACACACACACACACACAGAGGCAACAAACAATGCAGACAGAAAATAGCAACTAATAATGCAGTTCGAGACACAATGTCAAGAAATAATTCTTGCTGAGCACAGGTGACTCACACTGGTAATTCTAACTACTCAGAAGGCTGAAATCTGAGGATCACTGTTCAAAGCCAGCACAGGCTTATCTCCACTTTAACCACCAGAAAACTGGATGTGGAGCTGTGGCTCAAAGTAGTAGAGCAATAATCTTGAGCACAAAAGCTCAGGGACAGTGCGCAAGCCCTGAATTCAAGCCCCATAACTGACAAAAAAAAGCAAGACAGAGAAAAAAATCTTGAAAGAGGAGACCTGGGGTACAAAAATGCTAGTAATGGCCTGCGGCTGGGCTTCCATGTAATCCAGCAAACCTGTGCCCTAGAGCAGCCTGGAGCCCTGCTCCAGGCTTCTCGGGTGCCCTTTAGGTGGGTGACTTGATCTAGACAGTACTCAGAGCTTAGACAAGGCACAGGACCAGGCTGCTTAGGCCTCGGTACGTGTAGTTGCTTCCATCTTCCCTTGGGTCCTCTTAAACTCCTGTTCCGGAGTGTGAATAACCCATTTCCTGGTGTTAAGTGGTGACAGCTCTCTTTATTGTGTCTCTTCAGTCATTTTAATGGTGATTGCTGGAGGGTGTCAGCTGGTCATCTTGCCTCCAGGGAGCTTAGGCCTGTGAGCGTGGACTCAAGGCTGCTCGTGCTGTGGTGGTGGTGTGCTAATCACAAGTATTTCGAGGAGACTTCTCAACCTTGCGTTCCATTCCTATCCGCTGGCCAAAGGCCAGACTCCTCCAACTCCCAGACCAACCAAAGCTAGAGCGAACGGGATGGATGGGTGGCTCCTTCTCACCTATTGGTGCTTTACAAATTATCTCCATCCTGTTCTCCTGGGGGAGGAGAGGGGGGCTGGTAGCTGCTTTCGGGTTTTGCTTGTTTGTTTTCTCTCCGTGGCATTGAAGCCGGTGTGCCGGGACGCAGGGTGGGAGCGCGCGCGTGGTCGGGGCCCTGGCCTCGCCGGCAGGGAGCCTGGGGTGGTGGCGGGGTGAGGAGCCCCGAGGCCTGGCTGGCGAGACACCACCTGGCGGAGTCTTGGGGAAGAGTCGTCAGGGCGCGCGCTCTTCTGCGCCCGTCGCCATCCAGCGGGAGCCGCGGGGAGCTCGCTTCCCTCTGCACCCCGGGGTCCCCTGGTAGGTAAGTGGCACCGAGGAAGCCGAGTCGCTTCTAGGTGAAGGCAACTCGTGGGTACCCCGTGTTTGGGAAACTGAGGGCTGCGGTCAGAGGGCGGCGCCCAAGTTTTGGGGGAGGCCTGGAAAGGGCCAGCTAGGGCGGCGCGAAGCCTATGCGCGTGCGGTGGCGGGGGGGGGGGGGGGTGGCAGCCGACCGGGGCCGTCTGGAGTGGGGGGACGGCGGTGCACGGGGTGCGCGCGGCGCCAGGCGCACGTCCGAGCTCCGATCCCGAGCCCCGCGCTCTTGGCGCGCTCTGGCCGCGGTCCCAGCGAGCTCCAGCCCGCTCTCGGCCGCGACCCTGGCTCCCAGCCTCGCTGCCCGCCCCCGGTCCCGTGCAGGCGGCTTGGCCCGCCGGTATCTCACCAGCAGGTCGCGCCCGGTGGCGAGCCGAGCCCCGGCCCCTGGCTCCGCCGCGCCCAGGGCCACCCCGCCCGGCCCTCTCCGCGCCGCGCCCCTCTCCTTCGCCCTCGCCCGCCGGTCGCTTCGTTCACACCTCCCGGTGCCCGGGCCCCGGCGCCCGATTCAGTGCTTAGTAATTAATTTGGCGTTTCAGAATGGTCAGCGGGCTGGATAATGGGCGCATTCATCCCCCGGGCTAATCTGAACAGAGGTGGGAAGAAAGGCTTTCACAGACAGAAAATGCCATTCGCCGAGCGCTCAAAGGGGCTGTCACTCCCAGACTCAATCGCCGCTGCGCCCGCCGGCCCCGGGGCCATTTCCATACTGCCCGGGGCCCGCGCTGCCGACCGGCGGCCTCCGCCCCGCGCCGGGGAACCGCGCACTCCTCAGCTCAGCCTTCGACGGGAAGGTCGGGCGTGAGCGAGACCCAGGCGGGGCCCCGGAGAACCGAGGAACCGGAAGCTCGGGTGAAGACCACCAGGGACAAAGAGATTGATTAGGCAATCAGTGCTGGATAGGTAGAACGTATGGAGCGCATGTTGGCGCTGCGGCTCCGGCGGGCACCACCCGTCCCCAAACTTCGCGGTTTAGCAGGAGAGGCGGAGCCGCTGCCCAGAGCAGGCCGGGACGCTGGGGGGTGCGTGCCCCAAGTCCCACAGCTAGATCTGGGTGCCCCAGATGGTAAATGGAACCCGACACTCAGCGTGGATTGTCAAAATAAGGCCCCCGCTAAGTGCAACACCGACCAGCTCTTGGGCTATGAGCTTCTTCACCCTCAGAGGCCTGGGAGGTGATCTGGGCAAACAGGTGGCCGTGGCTTTATCCTTGGACGATTCTCTCTGGTTGTTGTAACTCAAACTTTCTATGGGGACTTTTCCACAGGGGCTTTTCCCTGGTGACACCTCGCCCCCCCTCCCCCCCCAAAATCTGGTAGAATGAGATCGTGAGTTCCATTCACAGCAGTAAAATGTGCACCTTGCACAAACATCCTCAACCTGGATCTAGGGAACCTCGGAGTGCACCTGGGCTGGTTGGGCTCCATCCAGAGTTAATGCCCCAGATTGGATTCCCCTCGTGATTAAAGCTGTGTGTCCACATTGGCCCAGCAGATTTGGCCTTGGGTTGCCTAGGTCAGGTGCAACACTGGTTGGAGGAAGAAAAAGAGGTGTGGTCCTGGAGGTCAGCTCCTTCAGAGACTGGAATGGCCAATTAAGCTCAGGGAGGAAGGGGGAGTTTCTCCAAAGGTCCACAAGGGTGTTCCAGGGTGTGTCTGGGAGATGGAATCCTTTAGCTCCATCTAACTGGTGAGTGGAAGTCACTCTCCCTTCAGTTTCCTTATTTGCAAAACAAGGATAAAATGAGATCACATTTGGCCCTTAGTAGAAGGAACCCACACTGTATTCACACCTCCAACTGCCAGTCCTGCAGCCACACTCCCCAGGCATCTCAAGTGTTCACCAACACCTCTCTTTGGAGTGTTAGTGACCCCACATTTTCTCTTCAGTATGCATCAGGATTCTGGTATCCAGCTCCTCTCTCAAGCTGCTTTCAAAGATTCTAGAGCTATTGATTGTGCAGATGGTGATGCTGAGGATTCTGTAACCATTGCATAGCTGGCCATGGTGTGATTCAGGGGCCATTGTGTAGGAGGACATGCTGAGATTCTGTGGACATGGTTTAGGTGGTAAGGCTGAAATTCTAGAGACACTGTACAGAGATTCTGGAGCCACTCTACAGGTGGCGAGGCTGGGATTCTAGAGCCATTCTTTGTACAGGCTGAGATTTGAGAACCATTGTACAGACAGTGATGCTGACACTCTGGGGCCATTGTTCAGGTGGTAAAGCTGAGATTCTAGAGCCATTGTAACAGGTCCTGGCGCTGAGAATTCTAGAGCCATTGTACTGGCTACTGTGCTGAGATTCTAGAGCTGTTGTCCAGATTGTAAGGACTTTAGCTAAAGCAGATTCCACGACAGAGTAATAATTCTCATACTTTTGAGCATCACACATTCCTAGAGAAGGGCCCAGCCAAAAGACTGCATTTTAAACAAGTTTCCCAAAACATGTTGACACACCTGGTACAGAGACCATATTTGGGGGAAATGCAGTCCAAAAGCCTCTTTCCCCAGTAGGCTCCTTTCTCCCAGACCCAAGAGCCTTGCCTTGTTATCCATAGCTCGTTTTGCTCCACAAAACCATCTTTTCTGTTAGCTCCCCAGACTGGTGGCCCAGTGGCTGGGGTCTACTTTTAGGGGATAGACTGGGATCTCCGAGAATGTGCAGCCCAATGAGACTGCAGCAAAAGGACTGCAGCTGACCACCCAGCCAGATGAGGAATGGTTTCAGTGGGCCGAGGGATGATGCACCGAACCCCCAAACCTAGGGGCCTCCTCTTACCAATATGCTTTCACAGCTGGACCTAACACTGTGTCGTACCCTTCCCCCACAGTACAACTGTACCCAGAGGCCCCCTTAGCATGGCAAAGCTGTCTGCCAGGGAAATCTATGCCAGCAATAACCCAGGTGCAAGCTGTGGTCCAGAATAACCAGCACCTGCCTCTTTTAGCCACAGTGGGGCTGAGAGGAAAGAAGGTGGGCTGGGAGGGATGAGAGGAAGGAGAGGGATAGCCTAAAAGAATGGAAGAAAGTATGTGGGGGGAGAGATGCCATAAGGTACAGAGGGGGGGCAGGGGAGTCCCTATTTATGTAAGCCATTTGTAGCTGTGGATTGTAAAACTGGACAGGATCCTCTGGAGTAATTCATAGTGTTTGGACAAGACAAACATTGTTCTGCTTTAAACAAACCTCCAGAAAGGTCAGCTTGGTTCATCCCTTTTCTGTGAGTTGCTGAGACTATCCAGATGATGAGAAAATCAGATCTCAGCTGAGGGGGCCCATGCAGGAGGCAGTAGTCTCCTGAGCCCTGGGCATTCCGGGTGACAATATGAATGCAGAGAGGTCTTGGCTCCTGTTGAAAAGGCCTGGTTCCCGTTCTGGGACCAACAGACGTGGATATGTGTCTGCACAGCACAGACTATGAGATTCTGATGATGCCAAGGATTACCCAAGTTCTAGGGCAAGGCCAACATGACTCACAATGGGAATCTTCTCTATAGGGTGAAGAATTGGTGGGAAATGGTTCATGGAGGAAGAGCTAAATTGAACTCACTAAACTCAAGCCCAAATATGCCCCTAGAGATCAGGGAGTGCATATTCCTTGCATTTAGACTGACTTCTCTTTTTCTGAATATCTACTACGTGCAAAGATCTAGATTAGGTGCTGGGGATACAACAAGAGCAAAAGATAACTGCAGCCATTCTTGGAACCGTCCCCTCCCCCTCCTCTCAAAATAGTAGAGGGCTGGGAAGGTGGCTCAGTGGTAGAGCGCTTGCCTTGCATGCCTGAGGCCCTAGGTTCGATTCCTCAGCACCACATAAAGCAAAGAGAAAAAAGCCAGAAGTGGCGCTGTGGCTCAAGTGGTAGAGCGCTAGCCTTGAGCTGAAGAGCTGAGGGACAGCGCCCAAGCCCAGAGTTCAGGCCCCCCCCCCCAAAAAAAAGTAGAGTGACTCAGTTTCATGGTTACCCTCTCTACCACCATGATTACTGCCATTGTCCCAAGTCCCCAGCTTAAGACCCTACACTTCAAGGTCCTAGAACAGACTTGGGCTGTGAACATAGTGTTCAAAACGTGTTAGCTGCCATGATAGTCCTGATGATGATGACTGTGACTGAGATGTCACTCTTTAGGGGTGTAACATTTATTGATATTTACTTACTATCCAGACTCATTAATTATTAATGACTTATTAATACTGTATTCTTGGCATTAATACCAGAGCTCAATGTTTCTACAAGGCTGTGTATGATTTCCAGCTGTCCGGAGCAATTTGTCATTCTCTCCAGAGGCCCGAATCATCGGTTGATGGCAGCAACTCTGGGTCAGCCGGTTCTATATAACTTCATAAAAATGGTTTAGGCACTTCAGGGCCTTTTGCAGATGAGTGTTTACTCCTTAACTCAGAAACAAAGAGGGAAGGAAGGAAAGAAGAGGGAAGGAATATTACTGTCCACATTTTGCAGGAGATGAAGTCAATGCTCAGAGTAGTGAAGTGACGTGCCTGCCATGGCAGAGATGCTAATGGAGGGGAACCACACATGACTGGCACACTGCCGAAGTGGTCCTGCTGGCCACCCAAGGAGCTGTCTGGGAGACCCCATAAACCAGGTGCTGAGCCCAGGTAGGAAGTGACTTCCAGGGCAGTGAGCAGGGTTATGGCCATCCAGCTTGTGTGGCGTCTCCATCATTCTGGGGACTGGCATGGTGGCCTTTCTGCCTGATGTCAGCTTCCCTGGGCAACAGAGAGGTCTCCTCCTGCCCCCTGAATGCAGGTTTATTTGAGCAGTGATTATGATCGAGTAATCCTTGCACTTACCCAATCTGTGTAAAGCCATTGGTCCATGCCTGGACTCACCCTTTCCGATCTCTTTGGAATTAAGTCTCTTAAGTTTTCTCCCTGGGTGACGTGTCAACCAGTCATACCTCATTTTACTGACATTTTGGGAAAGTAAGCTGTCCTAATTGCGGTTAAGGGAAGCTTACTCTTCTACTCATAGAAATATTTTATACAGTCATTTTTCATTAGGAACATTTTTTTCCCATTAAAATCATGAATTGTTTTCCACTGACGTTAGCATACTTGAACGTGGCAGGTGTCCTCTAGTGAAGGCCAAATATTCTCACTCGGTGACAGCTCGGGGAGCATCCGCTTTGGGACAGTTTGCTCAGCCTTTCAGGCCTCAGTTTCCTCATTTGTAACATAGAGGCACACTGAACAGGGCACACTTTAAAGGCTTCCCTGCTTTTCTAACTCTGCTGGGCTGACACAGTGATAATCCTCCTGCCAGCTGTTATTTCTCTGTGTGGCACCAACCCAGCAGTCACCAATTCCCTTAAGGGTCCTTCATCTGGAGTTCCCTGGACCCCTGGGAATACAGAAGATTCCTAGCCTCAGTTTCTACACTCTAGGGAGTAGGATCCCTTGGATCCCTGTGGACTGGAGTCCCTGATATGGCGGCTAGTGTTCCCTCCTGTTCATTTACTTCTAGACCAGGTTCTGGTCTTCCAGCAAGTTTGAAATCAAGAGTCATGCTTCTACCAGAGGTTACAAGGGACAATCTATCCCCTGCGTCTCCCAAGGGGTTCCTTGCTTTATGGCTTCATGCTCCAATCTGTGCTTTTGTTTTTGTGTGGCTTCACAAACTCTTCTGTCTGATCTGACCTCTCCCTGCTTCCATCCTGTAGGCATACCTCTGATTGTATTTAGGGTCCATCAACATCATCCAGTCTGAGTTTTGCAGCTCAAGATCCTTAATCTCACCAGCATACACTTTACCCTCCCCCCTCCTAATATACATTCATTGGTATCAGGAATGACAAGTAGTGGGTGTCTTTGGGAGATGTCCATTTTCAGCCATATCATAGCTCTAATTATCTTCATCCTGTGGTCTTTAATTTGTTATGCACTCTTGTTGTGTGCAAGCAGCTTGTTAAATACTGGGGAGTAATTAGTGAAAGCTGCCCAGAAGCTGATGGCTCATGCCGGTAATCCTCGCTGCTTAGGAGACTGAGATCTGAGTATTGTGGTTGGAAGCCAGGGAGGAAGATCCATGAGACTCTTATTTCCAATTAACTACCCCAAAAGCTGGAAGTGGAACTGTGGCTTAAGTGGTAGAGTGTTAACCTTGAGCAAAAGAGCTCAGGGACAGAGCCCAGGCTCTGAGTTCAAGCCCAGGACTAGCATCAAAATTAAGAAGTAGCTAGTGGATTAGAGACAAAATGATATGAAGAGCTTTGGGGAAAGCAAGCAGGCTTTGGAGATTTCCAGGATGGATTCTCAATCAGGTTTGCTAGGTCTTGCGTGCCATAGCTCCTACTTATGTCTGACTTCACCTCTATTGCTCCTCATCTGACTTGCCAAACTCTCTCCAAGCTGGTCTCTTTCCCGTCCCTTATACAAGCCAAGCTCTGGGTCAGTTCCCTCTGCCTGAAGCACGGCCTGCCCAAACCGCATCTCCACAGCTCCTGTCCTCACTTCATTCATTCTACTCTACTGTAGCCTCCTCAGGATCATTTCTCCAAGTTGAAAACCTACTGTCCCAGTAGGGGACAGCTATCCTCTGGATAGCTCACTCCTGTCATCCTAGCTCCTTAGGAGGCTGTGATCCATACAATCATAGTTTGATGCCAGCTTGGAGGAAAAAATGCCTACAACTCCATCTCCAGTTAACAACAAAAGCTCTGCAAGTAAGCTAAGCAAGAGTAAGACCCTGAGTTCCACCCCTACTTCCAAAAAGTCCGCTGCATTTTCTGTTCCTTCATCAGCTGCCCACAAGAGTGGACAGTTCTCTCCTTTCCACCTCCACAAGTGTTCTGATATGGGAGGATTATGTCCCAGCAGACCCTAAATGCCTCCTGTTTGATTTCCAGTTCTCCTCCTGAGAATGTGCAGAATGGGTTTAGATTTCTTTCTTTCATTTGGTGCCCGTTGGACTAAACTTCCAAGTTCAGAATAGGAATGTCTAAAGAGAATCCATAATATGACGAGCTAAAGTGTGTGTGTGTGTGTGTGTGTGTGTGTGTGTGTGTGTGTGTGTGTGTGTGTGCGCACGCGCACATGAGTGTATGTATAGGGTAACCTAATGGCATTTAGAGGACAGGGGTCAGGGATACTGACCTGTAGTGGCAGGACTATTTATTCCTGGGGAAGACCATTCTTGCTCCAAATGCCAAAAGAAATATTCTTACAGAGCTTGTACTAGTATTAGTAATAGTATTGTGTCCTGAAAGTATATTTGTCCACTCAATAATCTTTTTTTTTTTTGTCGGTTGTGGGGCTTGAACTCAGGGCCTGGGTGCTATCCCTGAGCTCTTTTGTTCAAGGTGAGCATTCTACCACTTTGAGCCACAGTGCCACTTCAGTTTTCTGGTGGTTAATTGGAGATAAGAGTCGCACGGACTTTCTTGCCCGGGCTGGCTTTGAACCACAATCCTCAGATCTCAGCCTCTTCTGAGTAGCTAGGATTACAGTCATGAGCCACCGGTGCCTGGCCTTAACCAATAATCTTTTATTCTATGAGTATTCCAAATTATTTCTGCCCGAATACACTTCTCAACAAACCCATTTGATTCCTGTCCATCAGACTACCTTTGAGATCCTGAATCCCTTCCTCTGCCTTCACTCTAGGGCCATCTCTAGACCTGGAGATCTCAAGGAAGGGCACCCCTCACCTTAGCCTGAGTAAATGTTGAAGGAACTGAGCCTTAGTTGTGGGCTTTGAGGCCCCCCCCACTATACCTTCAGCTCCCTCCTTTATTGGCACCGTTTGTTTCCTTCCTCAGGGCGGATCTTCCATCGATGACAAAGCCTCCCCCAACTGTGACCCATTTTCTTTAATAGCATTTGGGGTGAGGTCTTGTCACAAGGTTTTTTTTTGTTTTGTTTTGTTTTCCTAAGGAAAATAAATGACATCTGCTGGTGTTCCCTATGTACAGGTATTTTCACCCCTTCAAAGAACCCTGGGAGAGGAAAGTCTTTAGGGGATTTGGGTTTATCTGGACTTCCTTGCCCAACTTGGAGGGTTTAACCACAGTGTATGTAAGGGGGAGGCCTGACCTGAAGATGTAGGTAAATAATGCTGAGGAGAAGGAGCAAGTCTCTGGACACATGCTATGCACTATGTAGGTCTGTCCCCATGGTCTCTAGCTTTTTCCAGAGCAGTCGCATCTCTTGACATTCTGTCCAGGGACCTGGGATCCCTTGAGCCATCCTATCTGAGGTCAAACAGGTGAGCTGGGTTCTAGAAGCATGGAAAATGAAAGGATGCCTCTGGGAGGCAGATCTGAGGATCCTAGTTCACACCTCTTAACCTAGCTACTAAGGAGGCGGAGAAGGATTACAGTTTGAAGCCAGCCCAGGTTGAAAAGTTCTATGACACTCCTCTATGGCCAATGTCCATCACAAAACTGGACGTGGAGGTGTGGCTCAAGTGGAAGATAGCCATTCCTGAAAAAGCCAAGCAAGACCATGAGGTCCTGAGTTCAAGCCACACATACATACTACCAACAACAACAACATACCTGTAGGTTAGGGTAAAACACTTGCCTAGCCTATGAGAGTCCCTAGGCTTGAGCCCCAGCATTGCAAAAGCAACAGAATAAAAAGTTGTACATTGAGCATTGGTTCTGTGCCAGCTGCTTTCCTCCCAGCTACATCTTTTTAAATCTCCACAACAAGCTGATCAGGTGGGTGCCATTACCTCCAGTCCGTCATGCTAAAGCATGTTCAGGTGGGTAATTACCACTTGCTCTAAGTCATGCAAGCAAGCTGTGGCTAGGAATCAAGGGTCATTAAGAGTGAACTAATTTCCATTTCTGAAGTGAGAATGTGGTCAACTCAGACACAACTGACCCTTCTGGAGAGGCCAGTGTCCCAGGTCAGCTCTGGGTACAATTTCCCATCCTGGGACGTGAGTCATCTGGCCATCGTCTGTCCTCTAAGCTGTGCTAGAGGTGCTAAGTAGTACAGTGGCTCTAGGCCACAGCTCACACTGGTAGACCTGAGAATCAGGTGCTGACCAAGAGTTTCAAACTGATATCAGATGGTTTTATTTCAAACACCTGCTTTCCCCTAACCCCCTGCAAGCAATGTGACCGATGGCAGATTGCTTTTCTTTGTCTTGCTTTCCTCTGAAGCTTGTTATGAAGATGCTAAGTCAGTGATTATTAAGGTATTTAGAAGAGGGCTATGCATAACAGCATAATATACATGCTCTACTCTTTATTTATTTTATTTAATTTATGTTGGTCTTGGGGCCTGAACTCTTGGCCTGGGCACTTTCTCTCAGCTCTTCAGCTCAAGGCTAGCACTCTACCACTTGAGCCACAGCACCACTTCCGGCTTTTTCTGCTTATGTGGTGTTGAGGAATCGAACCCAGGGCCTTATGCATGCTAGGCAAGTACTCTACCACTGAGCCACCTTCCCAGTCCACACGGTCTATTTAAAAAGGAAGCTGGGGGGCCGGGAAGGTGGCTTAGTTGTAGAGTGCTTGCCTTGCATGCATGAGGCCCTGGGTTTGATTCCTCAGCACCACATAAGCAGAAAAAGCCGGAAGTGGTGCTGTGGCTCAAGTGGTAGAGCACTAGCCTTGAGCTGAAGAGCTGAGGAACAGCGCCCAGGCCCAGAGTTCAGGCCCCACAACCAGCAAAAAAAAAGAAAGCTGGAGACTAAAACTTGGAAGAGTATGGCTCAAAGCCAACAAGGACAACAAGATTTCTCCATCTCCAAAATAACCAGCAAAACAATCCAGGCTGGAGCTGGGTACCAGAGAGGTTCATGCCTGTAATCCTAGCTACTCATGAGGCTGAGATCTGAGGATCATGTTTTGAAGCCAGCAGGAGTACGGGACCTGGAGTTAAAGGTTACTGATCTGAATCAGTTCAAACTGCGATGGAAGTAGCTGCATGGGCTCATGGAGATTGTGTTACCCAGGGTAACTACAACCTCCTGGCTTTTCCATTTCCTCTGACACAACTGACCTGTCCTCACTGCTTTTTCGTTGTCTTGTTTCTTCCCTCCTGTACCTTTTGTCCCAAAGCCTGGAAAACATCCTTAATTCTAGAATAACCACTCTGTCTCTTTGTCTAGGCCTACATGGGCTGTTGTGTATGTATGTGTATGTCCCATGACTGTGGGCTGCTTTAACTCAGGGCCTGGGTGCTGTCCCTGAGCTTTTGTACTCAAGGGTAGCACTCTACCATGTGAACCATGCTTCTACTTAATTGGAGATAGATTCTTATGCACTTTGCTGCCTTGTGCTGGCTTTGAACCTTGCACCCTTGAATCTTAGCCCCCCAGTAGCTAGGATGTCAGGCGTGAGCCAACACCTGGCTTGCTACTCTTTCCTATAGATATCTAGTTACTAATTTCAGAAAGGCCTTTAGTTCTTCCCAGGACATTGTGTTTTCAGAAAGCAGGGTGTCCAGCTTCGCCTGTCCACAAACCTCCAGCCCCTCCCTCATCCTCAGCAGGTGGTGTGACTTCCGATTTCCTTGAGACCACAGAGACTTTCAGACCACCTGACTGCCAAGTTTATAATGGTAGTTTTATCTGTCCTCCTCCTCTTTCCTCTTCTGACACCTTCTTATTGACATTTAGGAATGGTCAAATAACCTTATCTTATAAGGAACAATGGAAAACCCCTTCTTGGGTCCCAAGTCACCTTCCTGCTAGGTCCTCTCTCTCTTCCCTACTACTTGTCTTCACACTTTCTGGAAGTTGCCTGCACTTGCTTATCTCCACTTTCTCACCTCCCTCTGCACTCCACAACTTGAGGCCATCTGGCTTGTGTCCCCATCACTCCTGAAGCTCCCTGTCAAGGTCACCTGTGACTTCCTTGTGGTTTAATCCAAAGACTCAATTTAAATCTTATCTTGACCTTTAAGGCGTGGGACGTGGCTCACCTCCTTTCTTTCCTGGAAAACTCTCTTGCCCATTGGTTTCTAAAAACACCTGAGTCTCCATGTTCTTCTCCTCCTCCTCCTCTGGTTACTCTTAATTTTCTCCAAATCTACACATTCTGCAGTTTCTGCCCTGGGTCTCCTAGGTGGATCTCTTTCCAAATGTGTTCCTTGCAAACACCTGGGGAGTTCCTTTCAGACTCAAGAGCCACCTGGTGTTTTGAACTCCAGTCTGTACCGTGGGTCCTGCGGCTCAGAGCCTGACAGGCCTTGGCGGGTATGTATTTATAACCCCCACGTTGAGAAGCTCTCACAACACTTGGACATCTGTTTTTTTCATTTGTCTCATCAAAAGTCAGTCTGCTTTAGGAAGGGACACTGACAAATTAGAAGGATTTGGAGAGGCTGCAGAGTGGTCAGAAACCCATGTCGTTATGAGAAATCAGTAAAAGAACTAGGAACATGTAGCATTAAAAAAAATCAATCTCACAAGTCTGTAGGGGCAAAGGCCTGATTTAAGTTACTGTTCAGGATTGGAATTGGACTAACTGTAAAAGTGATAGGTGGTATATGAGAGTGTGTGTATGTGTGTGCTGGTACTGGGGCTTGAACTCAGGGCCTGGGTACTGTCACTAAGCATTTTTGCTCAAGGCTGGCACCACATGAGCTACAGCTTCACTTCCTGCTTTGGGATGGTTAATTGGAGATGTGAGTCTCATTGGACTTTCTTGCCTGGGCTGGCTTTGAATCATGATCCTCAGATCTCAGTCTTCTGAGTAGCTATGATTACAGGAGTGATCCAGCGGTGCCTGGCAACAGGCTGGTTTTAAATGGAGGTAGATATTCTAGAAGATTCTAGACTTCCTGACAGTGAAGCAGTCCTGTGCAACAAGAATTACTAAACAAGTTGAGGTTATACCTAAATGAGCACAATAACAGTAGAAGGTCTCCCTCTATTCTCTGCTGAAGATCATTGGCATAAGCTCAGCTAGCAATGGAGAGCCACAGTCTGAGCAGAGTGCTACCATGCAAGGTCCATCAGACACTGTAGAAACAATGAAGCAAGGAGGAAGGTGGTTGTGGAATCTGGTAGATTCTCCACAATGTGCTTAATGGAGTAGGCAGCAAACTGAGCACCCCAATTTGTCTCTTTCAGATCCCTCCTGGTCAGGATGTCTTTTCCTGACTTGTGTTTTGGTGCAATGCCATCTGAATATTACATTGAGGGCTGGTCACAGAAACTGCTCATGGGGCTCACTGTTGTCACTATTAATGGAGATGTTGGCTGGGATATTTGCTCATTCCCTCACACTGTGTTCTCTTTTGTGTCTCCCCCCACCCCCACCTCCCCGGCCAGGAGATATTCCTGTCTGAATTTAGTACCCAGAATAGTTGTAATTCTCTTGAGAAACAGGTTGGTTTTTAATCTTATGGGCACTGGAAACTGTGTATGGAACATAGTCTCCTTTTCATTTGGGCTGCAGGAAAGCTTAGGGACAAATTGTTAGCCCACACACAGGAGTTGAATAGGCCATTGCGGGGTGCATTTTAGCGTCATTCCATTCTCCACTTTTGTCTTCCCCTTGCTTTTTTTCTTAGCTTGCTTTCTTACTTTCCTGTACAAAATTGAGACTATACAAGCAAAGATAAGTAAAAATCACCAGTAATCTTCTTCTGAGATAACTAGTCTTAATAATGATATTTTTATATGTATATTTTATTGCTATTGTAAAGGTGATTTACAGAGGGGTTACAGTTACGTAAGTCAGGTAAAGAGTACGTTTCTTTTTGGACAACATCACGCCTTCCCTTTACGTCTTCCAGTTTTTCTCTGCTCTCCCCATCCACCAGTCATGTAGTTTATTTTCAGTACACTGTCTAGTGAGTACCACTGCTGCATTTGTGCACCCCTTGTCTCTGCATTTCTGTGTCTTCTTACCCTCCCAAAGACAGATAAATGAACAAACAAGACAGAAAAGAAAACAAAAATAGCAACAAAAGAAAAAAACCTCTTATTTTCATTTTCTGGAGTTCATTTTGGTAAATGTTGTTTTATATGATCAGATGCACATAGGCATTGTGCCTTTTTGTTCTTCTCCTAAGAATATCTTCCTTTGGTCTCACTGTGTGTGCATGCCTTGCTGTGAGTCCTGTATAATTAATCATGTCCCAGTATATTTTGGATCTAACTTCTGCATAGAATACTTAACATTTTTTGTTGTTATTATAAAGGGGAGCCAGGTGCTGGTGGCTCACACCTGTAATCCTAGCTACTCAGGAGGCTGAGATTTGAGGACTGCGGTTCAAAGCCAGCCAGGATGGGAAAGTTTGTGAAACTATTTCCAATAAACTATTCAGAAAACCAGAAGTGGCATTGTGGCTCAAGTAGTAGAGTGCTAGCTTTGAGCTGAAGAGCTGAGGGACAGCGCCCAGGCCCAGAGTTCAAGCCCCATGACCGATTAAAAAAAAACAAAAAACGGTGATGGGATTGCAATTAGATAAATGAGGTAAAGAGTACATTTCTTTTTGGACAATGTGACCCCTTCCCTTGCTGTCACAGCATACTTCTTAAAAAGTAAAAATGACATTATACTATGTGTGTGTTTTGAATTTTCTGTTTTCATTTTATATGCCGTGAATGTCTATGTAACTGAAATATTCTTTAAATAATCAAAACTTTCTGTATTGTTCCAAGAATTTAATACTGGTAATGCATACGTGTATATCCCTTGTGTGCCTGGCTTTCTGTATATTTGTACAGGCATATATGTGAAAGTATATTTAAGTATACCCTATGTATGTATTATACACTGTAATGTAATGTCTACTTCCTAGGTTCTCACAACCCTCTGACTTACCCCTGTCTTACAGATGAGGAAGCCAAAGCATAAAAAGATACAAAGGCCTTGGCATGTCACACGACCTAGGCAGCATTTGAATCCAAGCCCTCTGTCTCCAAAATGTGACCTCCTAAGTGCTCTGCCGCCTTTCAGTATACAATTGGGATCTTGCAGTCCACAATGGTTAAACATTTATTTCCTTTCACTTCACTTTTAATTTATGTTATTTTGCCATATTTTAAGTACCCTTGTAAGTCACCTGAAAGCCTTTCTGCCACAAGGCAAGGCATAAACAAACAGAGCAAGAAGTGGTAACCCGCACAGGCAGGCAAAGCTGAAGTGCTCCCCGGGGAGAGGCTGAGAATCCAGGCTGTCCTACAATGAGATGGATTTATTTCCTTGGGCTGTGGTGAGCTCTCCTCCCTGGAAGAGCTGGCTTGGGTGGCCTGCTCTGGCTCTTAGGGAATGCTGGGGAAGGCCTTCTTCCTTGAAGGCTGGGCTGGGCCAGACCAGCCTTAAGGCATTTATTTGTTAAGTTCTCAGGGCTTATGAAAATGCCATTAAGACCAAAATGAGCCCTTTATGGGGACTAGTGCATGGGGCACAAGGCAACCCCAGGGGCCAGCACCAGGACTAGTTCTGTTACGGACCCTGGTCTGTTACTGGACTGCACATTTCAAGTGACAAACCAATTGAAACTGAGTTCCAAACACAACTCAGTAGATTTCCCCCCTAAACTTGTATGGCTGCTGTAAGCAGGATGGCCAAAGAATACTGTCCCAGTCCCAAGTCTTTGTTAAGGTGACCAAGAATGAGTTCAGGAGGAACTTGAGTGCTGCTGAGGATGCTCTATGAGACCACATGATGGGGGTGGTGGTAGGGTTAGCCATTGGAGAAATGTGATGCAGGGGAAGGAGACCTACTTCTCCTGTGTCAGTCCTGGGGCTTGAACTTAGGGCCTGGGTACCATCCTTGAGCTTTTGTCCTCAAGGCTAGCGCTCTACCACTGAGTCACAGCTCCACTTCCAGCTTTTTTGGGGGTAGTTAATTGTAGATAGGAATCTTACTTTCTTGCTCAGGGTGGCTTTGAACTTAGGTCTCAGCTCTAAACCTCTTGAGTAGCTAGGAGTACAGGCTTGAGACACTATTGCCTGACTCTTCCTTTTGAGGGGGTTTCTCAACGTATTGCCTTAAGCTAGCCTCGAACTTCTGGGTTCAAGTGATCCTTCCTGCTTCAGACTAATGAGTCCCTGAGACTATCTGCTACTGCACTAGGCTAGGAGCCCAGGTTTCTATGCCTGGATTTGGTGCATATCAGCTGGGAGATAATGGGTAAGTTTCCTCAAGCTCATGAGATCTCAGTATCCTCATCTGTGAAATGGAGTCAAGTATTTCTTTGAAAAAGTGTTTGGGGAGGGTCCAGTGAGATGCCTGGAGATCTGCAGCGCGCACAAGGGAGCAAGCACCAACAAACCTGCAGTAGGAGACCTAGGGAGGACTGAGCTGTTTGCACGTCGGAGGCTGGCAGACCAGTCTGCGAGTGGCATTGGCCCTGGTGTCCGGTGTTCCTGACAGACGGGCCCTGCACACAGTTGATAACGGACTATTCAAGCAGGGACGGAGCAGGCAGAGATGCCAGCGGCCTTCCCTTCCTCACAAGCGGGAGGGATGCGTGCCCGTAAGGGCATGGCCCTGTGCGTGCGGGTGCCACCCGGACGTTGGAGGCTTGGAGGGAAAGGCGACCTCGGTGCGGCAAAGAAAACAAAACACAGATGTGTTTAGCTGGGACTAGGGGATGGGGGGGGGGAAGCATCCCCTCCCCCTCCTGCGCGCTCTTCTGGGCGTGGGGGGTCGCCGGGCAGTGCGGAGTGGGGGTGGGGGGGCCCTGGCCAGGCGGGACGACCCCGGGCCGGGTTCCCTTCCCCACCACGGGGTGCGCGCGGGCCCTGCCCCCTCTCCGGGGTTTCCTCGGGCGTTTTCTCCTTGCTTTCTCTTTGTCTCCGCTCTTTCTCGGGCTCCCGGGTCGCTCTCCGCCCGCGCTCGTGCTCTCTTCGCCTCCCGGGCCGGTTCCCTTTAACTTTCTTCTTTTTCCCGGGGTGAAAACTTTGCTCGCAAGCAGGCGGCTGCTCGCCCACGTTATTGGCCGGCGCCCCGCCCGGCGGCCCCGCCCCCGCGCTCCCCTCCGCCCCCCATTCCCAGCGCGAGTGGCGGCGGCGGCGGCGGCAGAGCCTTGGGGGCGTGCGTGCGTGCGTGTGTGTGTGTGTGTGTGTGTGTGTGAGTGCGCGCCAGCGAGCCGTGAGTGTGTGTGTGTGCGCCCCGGGCGCGGGCAGGGCAGCACTCCGACCGCGGCGGGAGCCGGACGGCCGCGTCGTCACTCGAGCGCGAGAGAGGAGGCGGCGGCGGCGGCGGCCGGGGCTGGGGCAGCGGCAGCGGCGGCCGCGCCGGGCATGGAGCTGGCAAGCCCGCGCTGAGGCAGGACGCGCCGCTCGCAGCCTTCGAGAGCTTCTCGGGCGTCCTGCGCGCGGGCTCCCGGGGAGCCGAGCCGGGCCAAGCAAACTTTAATTTTTAACCCTCGCTAGAGGTAAAGTCCCGAACGCGGAGTCCCCGGTGGGGGAACAGCTGGGAGAGATTATGGGGAGGAAAGGGAGTGGGGTTAGGGGACCCCAATTTTCCTGCGCCCTAGATCTGGGGTGCGAGCAGGTTGGCCGAGGACAACCAAGGGGAGAGGGCGGCCTGGAGGCGGAGGCGGCAGGGAAGCCGAGCGTTCGCCCGCTGTCCCCCCACCCCGGCGAGCCGGCGGGGAAGAAGGGGAGCGGGCGGTGCAGGCTTCGAGGCACCCCAGGACTGCCTGTCCCCGGGACTTGTGGGGAGAGCGAGGCGGGTGTTCGGCCGCGGAGTGGGGTGCCCGGGAAGCCTGGCGTTCGCCTGCGGCCTCCCCCCCCCCCCCCCCCCAGCGCCGCACATCGCCCTGCCCCAGGCTGGAGGGCGCGGGGCGGGCTGGCTGAGCGCGGCTTCCCCTTCTCTCCCGCAGGCGCCTGGTGCGGCGAGCGGACCGGACTCCTCGGCGCGGCGCGGCGGCGGGGCCCGGGCAAGCTGGACGCGGCATGATGCGCGCCGTGTGGGAGGCGCTGGCGGCGCTGGCGGCCGTGGCGTGCCTGGTGGGCGCGGTGCGCGGCGGGCCCGGGCTCAGCATGTTCGCCGGTCAGGCGGCGCAGCCCGACCCCTGTTCGGATGAGAACGGCCACCCGCGCCGCTGCATCCCGGACTTTGTCAATGCGGCCTTCGGCAAGGACGTGCGCGTGTCCAGCACCTGCGGTCGGCCCCCGGCGCGCTACTGCGTGGTGAGCGAGCGTGGCGAGGAGCGGCTGCGCTCGTGCCACCTCTGCAACGCCTCGGACCCCAAGAAGGCGCACCCGCCCGCCTTCCTCACCGATCTCAACAACCCGCACAACCTGACGTGCTGGCAGTCGGAGAACTACCTGCAGTTCCCGCACAACGTCACGCTCACGCTGTCGCTCGGCAAGAAGTTTGAGGTGACCTACGTGAGCCTGCAGTTCTGCTCGCCACGGCCCGAGTCCATGGCCATTTACAAGTCCATGGACTACGGGCGCACGTGGGTGCCCTTCCAGTTCTACTCCACGCAGTGCCGCAAGATGTACAACC
Source organism: Dipodomys spectabilis (assembly GCF_019054845.1). Lineage (NCBI taxonomy): Eukaryota > Metazoa > Chordata > Mammalia > Rodentia > Heteromyidae > Dipodomys > Dipodomys spectabilis. Next base: position 11,604,192 of record NW_024870681.1, read on the forward strand.
GGCCGCACCGCGCGCCCATCACCAAGCAGAACGAGCAGGAGGCCGTGTGCACCGACTCGCACACCGACATGCGCCCGCTGTCGGGCGGCCTGATCGCCTTCAGCACGCTGGACGGGCGGCCCTCGGCGCACGACTTCGACAACTCGCCGGTGCTGCAAGACTGGGTCACGGCCACCGACATCCGCGTGGCCTTCAGCCGCCTGCACACGTTCGGCGACGAGAATGAGGACGACTCGGAGCTGGCGCGCGACTCGTACTTCTACGCGGTGTCCGACCTGCAGGTGGGCGGACGCTGCAAGTGCAACGGCCACGCGGCGCGCTGCGTGCGCGACCGGGACGACAGCCTGGTGTGCGACTGCAGGCACAACACCGCCGGCCCGGAGTGCGACCGCTGCAAACCCTTCCACTACGACCGACCCTGGCAGCGCGCCACGGCGCGCGAGGCCAACGAGTGCGTGGGTGAGTGGGGCGCCGCGGCGCCGCGGGCGGAGGGTGGGGACGCGGGAGGCTCCGGCCTGGCCGCCGCGGGTGCAGCTGAGGATTGCCGGTGGCCGTCGCTAGAAGCCTGGGAGAGAACCCTGAGAGGCGTTCGGGAATGCGGGTCCGGGGACTCGGAAGGGTTGGGAGGGGGGTCACTCGCTCGCGTGGAAGGAAATATGCACGCCCGGGTGTGCGCCCCCCGGCCCTCCCCCGTCCCCCGAGTGCCCTCTAAGAAGCCGGGTTGCAGCTGGAGAAATGCTGTGGAGGGGGGGTGGGTGGGGTGAGGGTGGTGGTTCAGGGATAATTTGGCAACAGGTTTCTTTAATCCCGGATCCAAACGGAAACAGATTCATTGCCTTCTCTCAGTTTGGCTAGTCCTGGGGATTCACCTCCGCCCCCCCACCCCCCGCCGCCCCCTCCTCTTCATAGGGCTGCAGCTGGGCGCCCGGTTGGGGATCCAGGTTGGGGACTGTGGGCCTGTCCCAGGGAACCTCCAGCGCCTCCAATACTAATTCCTTGAGAGAAGGCCAAGGAGAAGTCTGCAATATGGAGCCACCTTGGTACCCGAAGAATAACTCCTTCACTCTCCATTTGCCTTTTTATGGTTAAAAATGATGTTTCCTCCTTTTTGTGAGCAGCGTGTTTATGTTAACAAAAGGAGAGTGGTGTGATTTCAATTAATTACTATCTACAGATTAGAAAGAAAGATGCAGTAACGATATTAAACTAATTCAGTCCTGGTCTAAAGAAGTATACCGGATTTTTAAAAATAGTAGCTTCAGGGTTTTATGAAATTGAACAGTCTTGAATTAACTAAGGCCCCAGTGTCTAGATTTTAATAGAGTTTTCAGTTCCTGAAAGAGAAATGTGACAAAACCAGGCACCAGTGAATATGCCTGGGTCAGAAAGGAGACAAAAAAAAAGTATTTCTGCTTCTGAGTTGTACAAGTTAGTTGGTGCAGACGAATGAGACATACCCTCCTTTTCAGTATGATATGTAAAATTTGAAATCCCACAGTGATTGTAATAAACCATGTAGACAGTAAATGCACCATTTGGCATGCATCTTTTGTGGACATGTAGACTTTTTTCTTTCCCCTCCCCCCAACGCCAAACAGCCAATGTGAGTATCTTCAATTGCTTCACCCTCTGAAGCACATTGCAAAGTTTGCTGGTCCCCACAAACACACGTTTTGAGGTCTGGTTCTGATTAATTGTGTCATGTTGTTGTCGAATAGTTTGTGCCTCACGACTGTGGATCGAGACTTTTGAGCAAGCGAATGGAAAACATGTCTTGGAGGGTCAGTCGGCACAGAGGCCCAGGCTGGCGCCCTAGTCTGCACATGCTTGCTCCTCGGGTTGCATGACTGGGCCTCCATTTTCACACTCATGCCTGGCTTCTGCAGACATAATTGTACATCCTTTTTCAAAAGACAGAGCTAGTCTCCCGTGTGAGTAGATGTTTCGGCATTCTACAAGGAAAAGTTACACCCGGACTTAGTGGTCTTGGAGAATAAATTTCCTTTGATCTCCTCAACTCGCCAAGAATTGTTGGTTTTTCCCATCTCTTCTCTCCCTTTCCTCTTTTCTTTGCTTCCTTTTGTGCGTAAAAACCCTTTATTGACATTTGAAGGGCTTCCCAGGGGTTTGGTATCAGTTTTAGTTTGTATATGCATAGCAAAGATGACTTTGTATGCTCTCCAGCGGGACCTAATTGGACAAATGGGAGTGAATACTTTGAAGGGGAGGGGGTGATATGTGGTAAAATGTTACTGGTTTGAAGATTTCTTCTAGAGTTGGTATTGTTCTGATTCACCGCCCACCCGCCTCTCTATCACTTGGGATGTGAAGATGTAGCCTCCATGTCTTGTAATAATGGCAATACACTTAAAATAATCTCTGTAGTTTAGGATTTTTGTCTTTCCACCAAAGTACTATTTGGATTGGCGCTTTTTTTGGCCCAATTGAGCAATCAACATATTAACTAATGTAATTAGCAGCAGTTTTTGTTCAAAAAGTTAATTAAGCCTAATAAGTACATAGTCTACATGACAAATGATCGGCTAACAATATTTTTTCTGTTTTTTTTTTTTTTACTGAAGTTATTTTAATTTTCAGCTTAAGTATCTTTAAATCTTGCCAATTATTCAGTCATTTCATAAAAGCAAAGCCAATTCAACTCGGTTAAAGTTATTTATAGTTTCCTTTTTGAATAGATGTTCGGGTACCTTGTAGATATAGCTGGGAACATCAGATTGAAGTTCCCATAAAGTCTTAATTGAAGTCTTAGTGATTTTTTTTTTCTCCATGATTCTGTAAAAGAGAAAGCCAGCAAGGAACATTTAGGAATGATTTACAATGAAAGGTCAGGCTTTTTATGAAAAGGCTCGGTAGTGAAGATATGTGAATGAATTAGTGTTTGACCAGTGTTCTGAGATACTGGAGGGCACTGAGCAAGGAAAAAGCATTAATAAATCCTTCAGACACTACCTTTGTCTATCAGCAACTCAAGATTTTTCCACCAAACATAATCCCATCTTGTGAATTTTGCACCATTGACACAATAAAGTCAAGCTGCCCTGACCATTTACCACCCAGGCTGAGTACTGTGGGTTTTTCTTTTTCCTTAAAAAAAAAAAAAAATCCCAAAAATCAGTCTTGATAAAAATGAGGCATTGTCATAGTGACATTCTGATTTTTGCCTTTAAAAAATAATCAGACATAATTTATAAAAGACTTCAATGACTTCCCTAGGCTTACTCCTTACCTGCCTCCTCTCCCCCATCTCCAAAAATGTTAAATACGTTGATGTTATTTGGCTGGAAATAATTCTTCTCCACAGGTCTGAAGTATTACTAAGACCATGAGCATCTTACTTGCTTTCATCGGTCTAGTTTTCATTTTACTCCTTTTCTACAGAATAAATGTGAGCCATTGTAAAGCTCAGCTTTATTTTAAATACAATTTTTTATTTCTTCTGGGGGAATCCCCCCCAAAAAGGAACCCTTGAAACAATCTGAAAGACAGAACTATGTATAACATTACAGCCTCGACAGTTCTCAGTGGAATAACTAAATACTTTCTTCCGCCCATATGTATCAGCAGTGTTCACATGCTTTCATACACATGTGCATTTACATTCACTGTGTTAAGGAGCACCCATGCATGGTGTGTGTGTGTGTGTGTGTGTGTGAGGGGTGTACATTCAAGAGAAAAATGCATGAACAGTTTTAAACCACCTGGGTTGCTGGGCCCTCCCACCCCTTTTTTCTTTCTGTCTTTTTTTCTTTTTTTCAAAAAGAGCATCTGAAGACCATATTGTGTTTCAGAAATTATTGACATCAGTTTTAATCAGTGTCCCTCTGACGTTGGAGTTGTGGTAGTATTTAGTGCCTGACGAAGCATGCTGTTTCATCTTACTGTGGGGATGTCAGCATGAGCCCTTGCCTGGTTTGTGACAGGTTGAGCTTATGAAAACTCGTTTTGCGACTCTATGGCGTTGCATTGCCCAGCTGTAACCCAAAACGCATACAAAAGACGCCTCTGCAAGATGAGCACCGTGCTGAGCTGGCCTCCTATGGTCATGGGTACCTGCAACATAATGCTCATAATTGTTTAAACATGGCTTTGAGGAGGGTGGGAGGGGTCTGTCTAAATACTCAGGTGCTTGGCCTCGCACCCATGCCTGGCAAGTGAGGAAAGTTATATTAGAGGTGTAGCCCTGAGAAATTCAATGCCCCACTGAAGAACCTTGCAAAATCAAAAGGCTAAAATTATTTGCTGCCTAGTCCAGAGCCTGGCACAAAGCGGTGGATGAGGGTATGTTTTTAATAGTCACAGTAATTATTATAATTACTGTCATTATGCTGATTAACCCTTGAGGGCTTATTCTTTGCCAAGCACTTACATTAATTTAGTTATTTAATCATTGTGAGTATGCTAATAAGAGACACTATTATTGCTCTTCTTTTAGAGATGAGACCATGGTCTAGCGACATTACATGGTTTACCCAAAGTCATAGCTAGTACGTAGTGAAGCTGGGAGTCTACCCTCATATTCACGCTTCATTTTGTTGCAGCTGCTCTGCTGACTCTCTGTAGAATGGATGGAGGAATGAGGTGTGGATGATTGAATGAATGAATGAATGTTATTCATCCAGGTACAGGAGACAAGCTGGGACAACCTATCACATTCTGCTGGGATTGGAGGTGGTTTCTAAAGTATGCTGCATTGTGTTTATCAGATGATTATTATGTTACATTCATGCTTTCCTTTATCTCTGTTGGCCAGGGTGCTGGTGGGAGCCGGCAGGTACCTGTAAGTGAAGTGAGCTTCAGTATGGTGGGTGGGTTCCCAACATCAGCAGATGCCATGATGAGTTAGTCTTTTCTTGTTTCAGTCCTGGGGGAGGAACCCAGGGAGTCATGCATACTCTGAAAGCACTCTTAACACCGAGTTACCTCTCTAGACTATAACATTTTATATTGAGTCAAGGTTTTTTAAATTCCCCGAGGCTGGACTTAACTTGCATTCATCTCCTTACACAGTGTTCAGAGTAGTTGGGGATTATAGGTATGTGCTACGATGTGCCCAGATCATCAAGTCTTGATTTCAGGGCCAGTGGTAGTTCTTGAAAGTAGTGAAACAGTGCTGGTAATCAGAAAATCTTCTTTTAAAAGGCTCTCTTTTCTCACCCTAGTGCTCACTGTCCTGCTGTTTTTGCCAGAATATATTGGGGAAAAAAAATCCAAGAAATGGCTTACAAGTGTTATTGTTACAGGGAGGATGTTGGGCTCTAGGCATAGCATTGCTTTAGGTGCACCTTGTTTCAGAACAGGATGTCATGAATCTCTGCTGGCAGGCAGAGTGAGATTGTCTGCTGGGGTCCTCATTAGCACACGAGTGACCAGAAACCTCCAGGCAAGGAGACTGGCCCCTCCCAAGAGAAGGGAGGCTAGTTTGTCAAGGCAAGCCTTCTGGGATGGTTGGTCTGTACGTCGCAGGTTCTGCCAAGCAAGCTGTCCTTTAGTCCTGCCCAGACTCCTCTCTGACCTCCTCTTTCTCCTCCTCCTGGAGAAAAAATGAGATCCTCGGAAAAATATTTGAGACTTTATGTCCAGAGTAAATATTGGAAAGGCACCGGGTTGCAATTCAGATGTTCCCTGGAAGGAATCCCTTCATTTTCTGCTCACAGCTGGTATCGATATTTCCTCCTTGAGATGAGTTGTGCTTTTCATTAAGTAAATTTTTTGTCTTGGGATTAAACCAACATTGTATTCTTAATAGACTTTTATGTTTACACTTCAAAAGTCCATTGGGTTGTTACTTGTGTTATCTTGATGGCTTCTACAATGTCTGCTATGCACACTAGCTTCACCAAAATAAATGGCTCTCTAGGGAACTGCATTATAAAAGCGCCTTATCTGTGGATGAACAAGAAGAGATATTTGTGAGCCAGTATTTTTTTTTCTCCCTTCCTTTCAGAAGTGATAATCATACCTTGGGTTTGTGCAGTGCCTTTCATTAGAGGGAGATGGGAGGTCTCGGAGGGCTTTTGAAATGCTCAGGATGTAAACCTAATGCGTGCAGAGTGGTGTGCAGCATTCTGCCTGCGGTCTGGAAGCCCTTGTGGTCTCCACAGCCTCAGAAGGTGTGGTGTGTTGGTCTGGGTGACCACAGTTTGCAGAGTTGAGAATGTCAGTCACAGGTGGGTGTCAGGTTACATTTTAAAGACAGACCACAAACCCCCTACTGAGCACTGGGCATTGTACGGGTGCTTTCTGTGTGCTTTTGTTCAATTAATCAGATTGCTACAAGGAACAGAAGCCTTTCAAAAACAGATGTTTCTGCCACCAAAAGGCAGTTTGTGTGCACACAGGAGAAAGTGTGGACATATCTGCAGGGCAGATTGGAAAGAGCCAGGGGTATCAGCAACATTTGTTTTAAAGACTGATCACACAAAAGCCATGGCTCATTGTGTGACTCTGAGGGGCAGTGGTTCTGAATAGTGCTTGAGTAAGTGAGCCTCAGGGCTGTCTGCTGCCATGAAGTTTGTCTGGTGGAGTGTCCTGAGCTCAGTGTTGCATCCCTGAATCTGTACTCTAAAGGGTGCATCTCCATTGTAAGCTCAGACCTACATTTTAATTTTCCTTTAAAGAGTTAGGTGCTTTATGCAAATCCTTCCAACCCCTATGTCCAAAACCAAAAGTTCTAATCTGCAGTAATATTGGACCCTGCCTGGATGTGGGCTCAGGAAGTGTGCCTGTGTTACTTTGTGCTGATTCTACCTCCTATTGATAGAGTAGGGGCTATCGCTGTGGAATTGATGAGATGTGGAATATCTTGGCTGAGCCTTTTTCTCCCAACGTTTAAGCCCTTTCCCCATAATTCCTTCATGATGAATATTTCTTCCAGAGGCAGCTGTTGGCACTCAATAGTTCAAGAGGAGATGGCATCTGAAGGGACAGGTGTATCGGAGGTTCAGGAGGACTGCCAAGAAATGCCACAGTGTGCTCTGCCTTGGCCTAAGTCTGAATCATTCCAAAGATCCCTGGGGGCTGTCTGCTGCTGGGATTCATACACTAGCTACAGTTAGGTTGAAGTTGAATTCATGTTGCAGCACACTTATGCATGTAACAACTGAGGAGAGATACAGAGTAGAGGAGACTTTCAGGATATGTAAAAGAGTGGCTTTTCTAAGTCACTCCATTTGTTGGGTGAGAACCTTTCAAGGCAGCGAGTAACACAACATACCCTAACATAGCTGGCGCCTGACTTGAAGAAGGCCCTTGGAAGTCTGTCTCAGGGAGGTCTCAGCTCCTTGTTCATATGGTCATGTTTTAGTGTGGGGGCCTATCCATGCCTCCTCTTGGCTGATACTGTCACCGGATTTTCTAAATTTTTCCCTTGGGTTCTTATTTTGCTTATAGATAAGAGAAGTTATTGGTTGTTATGTCCAATTTTCACACATTCCAGAGGTTCCACACATAAGTTAGACAATCTGTAGGACCACAGGGATTTTCTTAAAGGAACAGCTTTTGAATAACTGAGTCCTAAATAAGGAAAATGAGCTGGGTCCTTTAGTTCCTTCAGGGCCTGTGTGTTATGCTAAATTCCGTATGTGTGAAATCTTAGAGTGATGGACACTTCCTGCTGGGTCTGTCACCAGTGATAGGCTTCTGATTTCCTCCGTTCCTGCTTGGAGTGGCTGCCGTGAGTGCAGTCATTTTCCTCTTATATGCAGGGAATCCATTCCAGGATCCCTAGTGTATGTCTGAATCTCGATAGTACCAAATTCTATATATACGTTGTGATTTTTTTTTTTTTTTTGCCTGTTGTGGGGCTTTAGCTCAGGGCCTAGGTGCTGTCCCTGAGCTTTTTCACTTAAGGCTAGTGTAGCTGTACCACTTTGAGCCACAGCTCCACTTCTGATTTTCTGGTGGTTAATTGGAGATAAGAGTCTTCACAGACCTCCCTACACAGACTGGCTTTGAACCATGATCCTCAGATCCCAGCCTTCTAACTAGCTAGGATTACAGGTATTAGCTACCGGTTCCTGGCTACACTGTATTTTTTTTTTTAAATCCAAAACACATCTACCATAAATATCAATTTATAAATTAGGTATTGTGAGAAACCAACAAACCAGGTGCCAGTGATTCACACCTGTAATCATAGTTACCCAAGAGGCTGAGATTTGAGGATTAGGGTTTGAAGCTAGTCTGGGCAGAACAATCTATAGGACTTCATCCCCAAAATATCCAGTGAAAAGGTAGGCTAGAGGCATGGCTAGGATAGAGGCATGGCTTAAATGGCAGAATGCCACCCAAACAAGGAAGCAAGCCGAGCAAACATGAGGCCATGGGTTCAAACCTGGAACTACAAAAAAATGAAAACAAAAAGGAACTTAACAATTAAAAATATAATGGGGGCCTGGGAAGGTGGCTCAGTTGGAGAATGCTTGCTTTGCATGCATGAGGCCCTGGGTTTGATTCCTCAGCACCACATAAACAGAAAAAGCCTGAAGTGGCGTTGTGGCTCAAGTGGTAGATCACTAGCCTTGAGCTGAAATGCTGAGGGACAGTGCCCAGACCCAGAGTTCAGGCCCCATGACCAGCAAAAAAAACAAAAACAAAACCCAAAACAAAAAACCCCATACAAATATAATGGGGTAATTATAACAATATACCATAATAAAAGTGTCAAAATATTATACTGTGGGTTTTGGCGTGCACGTTTTTCATTTCAAGGAAGCATTTTATAGTTGCGTGTGTGTGCGTGTGTAAGTGCATGTATGTGCATGCATGTGCCAGTACTAGAGCTTCAACTCAGGCTTCATGCCCTTACTCAGCCTTTTCTGCTCAGAGCTAGCTTGATTACTTGAGTCACACCTCCACTTTTGCTCTTTCTAAATCTCAACATCACGGGGCTGGGAAGGTGGCTCAGTGATAGAGCACTTGCCTTGCATGCCTGAGGCCCTGGGTTTGATTCCTCAGCACCACATAAGCAAAAAGAAAAAAGCCAGAAGTGGCACTGTGGCTCAAGTGGTAGAGCGCTAGCCTTGAGCTGAAGAGCTGAGGGACAGTGCCCAGGCCCAGAGTTCAGGCCCCATGACCGGATCTCCCCTCCCCCCAAAAAAAGAAAAAATAAATCTCAACATCACCTCTCTTATATTTGAGAGTCCCTCCCACCCCATTTTTTCTTTTTTATTTTCTTTTATTTATTTTTATTTTTTTTCTGGTCGTGGGGCCTGAACTCTGGGCCTGGGCGCTGTCCCTCAGCTCTTCAGCTCAAGGCTAGCACTCTACTATTGAGCCACAGCACCACTTCCAGCTTTTTCTGCTTATGTGATGCTGAGGAATTGAACCCAGGGCCTCAGGCATGCAAGGCAAGCGCTCTACCACTGAGCCACCTTCCCAGCCCCGCCCCTTTTTTCTTTTGTGCCAGTACTAGGGCTTGAACTCAGAGCCTGGGTACTATCCATTAGTTTTTTGCTAAAGGTTGGTGCCACAACTCCACTTCTGGCTTTTTGGTGGTCAATTGGAGATAAGACCTTCCTGGACTTTTCTGCTTGGACTGGTTTTGAACCTTGATTCTCAGATCTCAACCTTCTGAGTAGCTAGGATTATAGGTATAAGTTACTGCCACCCAGAGTGAATAAGGGTTACTTGAGTACAAGTACTGTGATATTGACCTAATTAATACATGGCTAAGGGTGGCTGACAGGCAGGTAAGCTTATGCAGCATGGATATTCTGAAGGGCATGATTCATGCCCTTCCTAGGCAGGATGAAGCAGGACACTTTGAGGTTTCATTATGATATTCTGTGAATGGCACCTAGTTTAAAACTAAGAATTGTGTATTTCCATGCAATATTTTTGGGCTGCAATTGCCTATGGGTGACTGAAACCTCAGAAAGCAAAACCTTGGATAAGGGGAATACTACTGTATCTAGCAAATGTGTTTCTACTTCCTCATTCTAGGCCCAGGGTAGACATTGCTAATTAACCACAGCACACTTTCTTCCTATGTCCAGAAATGATCTTATGGTACTGGAATCCTTTCCAATGTAATTCCTTAGGCAGCTATTACTCCTTAGGCAGAATTACCCCTTTTTGTTCTTTGCATACCTTCTCTTGTTCCTGGCCCCTCAGCCTGCAGACAAAGAAGTACCTTGTAAGTGGATATTCCTGGAGCATTCACTGCTCTGTTGGGTCTATGGATATCCAGATGTTTAAAAGTGGAAGCTCTTTCTTCAGGTGAATCTCGAGACTGAACATGAAAGGGGGAATGAATACTTGCCATTTATACTGTGCCACACATAAACTCAGACTGGCCCAGAATGAGGGATTTTGCCCACTGTCCAGGGCACAGGTCATGAAGTTTGTGGGCTGAGGGAGCAGCTTTCAGATTTGGCTGAAGTCTTGGAGTTCGGTCTCTGTCACATTTCCCTCCTGCATTTGTTCTGTTGTGTTTTTTCTTTCCACCATGCCAAGAATTTAAGAAAGCATGGTTCCCTGGAAAATGTGGTTTTCCCAGAACATCAGCTCCAAGGTTCCCAGGCAGGTGCTCCCACACTGCCTTGGATTTGAATCGGACACTTACTGCTGTCCCAGCCTGTGTCAGGCCCTGATAACTTCATGAATGTCTTCACCTGAACGTTGTTCCTCGATTCCACACACATCTCTGTGTATGTGGAATCAAAGGACAAGGACTCTTCAGAAGCCACAGCCCTCAGTGCTCTGCTTACATTCGGGCCTGTAAAGAAAGCACCGAACAGTAACAGTTCCAAACCCAGCATGAGAAAGGAAACACATTGTGTTTACAGATACAGAATTTGGCATCTGGGACATGAAAGTACGTTGGGCTTGGGCGGCCCCCGTGCAGGGCTGTTGGATACCAGCCCCTACTCTCAGCCTTGTGGGCCAACTTGTTTTCCTCTCTCTGAAGCCAGACCTCAGAGGTGGGAAGGCTGATCCCAGCCAACTCTTTCTTCCCAGACCCAGCCCTGTCTCACTGCATGGCTCAGACCTGGAGAGAATTCATGGTGAGAAAGTGGTTGACTTCTGAGCTGCCACGAGGAAGGAAATCGCTCTTCTCTCCAGGCCACAGAAATCAATCCTTAGGAAACCACGGTTTTTGGACAGATTGGTTACCATGTTACCCAGAAAAGCTAGTGAAGAGCAGGGCTGAGCATTCCTCTGTATTTCTTACCTGTTTCTTGTTTGAACCAAGGTTAGAGAGTTAAGTTGTGTGTGTGTGCATGTGTGTGTGCCAGTACTGGGGTTTGAACTCAGTAATGGCCACTCTCTCTTTGGCTTTTACCACCTGAGCCACATTTCTGCTTACAGATTTTTTTTGCTGATTAATTGGAGATAAGAATCTCAGATTTGTCTCCCCAGGTTGGCTTTGAACCTGATTCTCAGATCTTAGTCTTCTGTGATTAAAGGTTTGAGTCAGCAGCACCCAGCTAATTTTGTTTTTTAAAATCAAAGATGTCTATAGAAAATGAGCTACACATAAGCAAAAAGCAAGTTCTATTTTTCCTGATGTATTGGTAGTACTCAGTTCTAAATCTGCAAAACACAACATTTCAGATATTGTGTCCAAAATAGTAATTAGCTTGTATTAGAAGTTCTGATGAGAGACCATTTCTGACTTCAGGTGTTTGGGAATAGATCCTAGCTCCACCATTTGGAGTGTGAGCTTGGGTAAGTTGCTTAAGCTTCTAATGCCTTCCAAGCCCTGGCCTAGGATTTCAGCTCAAGACCTCTTCATGTAACTTGAAAAGAGGCCCAGGGAAGGAGTAAAGAAAGGAGACCCAGGGGCTGGGAAGGTGGCTCAGTGGTAGAGTGCTTGCTTTATACATGAGGCTCTGGATTCAATTCCTCAGCACCACATAAGCAGAAAAAGCTGGAAGTGGTGCTGTGGCTCAAGTGGTAAGGCACTAGCCTTGAGCTGAAGAGCTGAGGGACAGTGCCCAGGCCCAGAGTTCAGGCCCCATGACCAACAAAAAAAAAAAAAAGGAGACCCAGAGACAGGTCCTGATCCTATACCTAGGGCACACATTACCATGATATGATTTGATCTAGATGCTGTGTAAATGTCACCTGATTTAATCCTCCTAACAGTCCTGTGAGGTGAGCTCTATCCTTATTCATGATTCAATTCCCTTATAGGTTACTCCTTTATGTAAACAAATATAGCATAGCTAGTATGTATAGAAGACCACACAACTTTTGTTTTTTTGGTTGTGGGGCTTGATCTCAGGGTCTGGGCACTGTCCCTAAGCTCTTTTCTCAAAGCTAGCACTCTACCAATTTGAGCTACAGTGCCACTTCCTGTTTTCTGGTGGTTAATTGGAGATAAAAATGTCATGGTCTGTCCTGCCCAAGCTAGCTTTGAACCATGATCCTCAGAACTAGGCCTCCAGCGTAGCTAGGATTATGGGTGTAAGCCATCAGTGCCCAGTTCGACACAACTTCTGGACATTCAGATTAATGACCTATTTCAGTGAGTTCAAACCTGAGTAACTAGAATCCATATTAAGAACATGGTAGACCCTTGGAAGCTGTCCTGAACTTTCTTTAGTTACCACATACCCTGCCCAACACTCACTGGTTTTGATTATTTTTGAACTCTGTATAAATGAGTTGCATTTTAGCTCTTTTTGATAACTACCTTCTTCACTAATAGTTTAGTTCTCTTTGCTGTCTAGAGTTTTATGATACAACTGTATTATAGTGTATTACTCCATGCTACCTAGGGCAGTACACACTGGTTTCTTTGGGGGGAGGTTTGGCTGCTAGAAATTGTACAGCTGTGATCCATACCTTTTTTTTTTTAGAGAGAGAAGTTCTTGCTACATAGAGTTAAACTTGTCTATAGCCTATGTTGGCCTTGAACTCATGATCCTCTGCCTCAACTTCCTTGAATGTTGGGATTATAGGTATATGTCACCACGCTTGGCTTGCCTACATCTTTTTTTTTTTTCTTTTTTGGTGCTATTGGGGTTGAACTCAGGTCTTCACACTTGCTTGGCAAGGTGCTCTTATCTGAGCCATGCCTCTAGCCCACCCTTTTTTTGTCTTAGGGCTTGAACTCAGGGCCTGGACTTTGTCCCTGAGCTCTTTTGCTCAAGGGTAGCACTCTACTACTTTGAGCCACAGCTCCACTTCCAGTTTTCTAGTGGTTACTTGGAGATAAGAATCCCATGGATTTTCCTGCTCAGACTTCAGCCTCCTGAGAGGATTACAAGTGTGAGCCACCAGTGTCTGGCCTATCCCTTATTTTTGTTGGTTATTTTTGACATAAGGTCTTGTTTTCTTTTCGTGGACACTATCTGCCTGTTACGCTGTCATAAACACGGGTAACAGGTGATTCCACCATGCCTTCCTTGAGAAGAGGTCCCTGCAACTTTTCTGCCTAGATAGACTTTAAAGTAAGATCCTCCCAATCTCAGCTTCTCAAGTAGCTAGGACTACTGGTGTGAGCTACCAATGCCTGTGGTCCACTTGTTGTTGTTGGTAGTGGGGCTTGAACTCAGGGCCTGAGCTTTGTCCCTGAGTGCTTTTTGCCCAAGGCTAATGCTCTAGTGCTTTGAGCCACAGCTCCACTTCTTTTTGTTTTTTTTTTTTTTTTTGAGTGGTTAATTGTAGAGTCTTCTGGGGACTTTTCTGCTTCAACTGGCTTTGAACCATAGTCCTAAAATCTTAGCCTCTGAGTAGCTGGGATTACAAGTGTGAGCCACTGGCGTCTAGCAGGGTCCACATCTTTTGATGCATATGTGGATGAATTTCTGCCAGGGATATATCAGAAAGTAGAATTGCTGGGCTCTAGTGTATATATATGTGTTGGTTTGCTGTAACAATTATTATTAGACATTTGGTAGAAATCAGGTGTACAGATCCACATTTTCACACCCTTTCTCTAACTGCGGTTAGAGACTATGTCTGGCGTCATCCAGCTCACAAGTGGTGGAGCTGGGATTAAACATAGGCTATGGGGCTCCTGACCTCTCCTTGTAGTTCTGCAAACACCTTGTCAAGGACTGTTGCCTTTGAACCAAAGGGGACAAGGCACAAATGCTTCTCTGCTCTGCAAGATGTCTGTCACTCTGCATTCCCTTTCAAAGCGCCTCCTTCCTGAGCACTTTCCTAACCTAGTACGTGTGCCACACTCTTCTCTGATTATCCAGAAGCAGCTCTGAAACTCCATGTACTTTTTTCCTTTCCCTTTCTAGTGCATTTTCTTAAAAGGCAGCCCAGACCCTAATCAGGGGAGCTGCCCTCCAAGATGCTGGCTAATTTCTTCCCTTTCCCTTGCCATTCCTTCGCTTGGAGGGTAGAGATGACATGAAACTTGCTCCTTCTCTGCCTTCTCTGTTAGCCTGTCTTCTCTTCATTCAGTTGAATGATTTCTTTTCTTCAAATAAAGTGGACTCATATGAGTATCTAGTATTAAAATGAAAACATAAAATAATTCCAGAAGGCTTCTTAGGCCTCTTCTGACAATCAGCTCCCCCCAATGTAACCACCATTTTGACTTTTTGTTGTTTTCCTTTTTTTTTGGGGGGGGGGGGGGCTGGTACTAGGGCTTGAACTCAGGGCCTGGGTGCTGTCCCTTAGCTTTTTTACTTGAGGCTTTTAGATGGTTAGAGGTAAGAGTCTCACAGATTTTTCCTGTCCTGGTTGGCTTTTAACTAGTATCCTCAGATCTCAGCCTCCTGAGTAGCTAAGATTAGGGGCATGAGCCAGTGGCTAACTTTTTTCTCTTTAAATTTGTTTCAAGTCTGTTCTAGCTTTATAAAAGAAGCGAGGAGCTTCCTTCTTTCCTTGTGCTCTGGAAAGGTTTAACATGAGGAAATAGTTGACCCTTGTTTGCAAAATTGGTTCATCTGGGCCCTTCCAGTTTTGGAAGTAGTCACTTGATAACCATTTCAATTTATTCCATGCTTATATGTTTATTCAGGAATTTTTCAACTGCTTTTTTGAGTCAAATCTGGTAATTTTTTTTTTTGGGGGGGGGGTCCAGTCGTGGGGCCTGTACTCTGGGCCTGGGCGTTGTCCCTCAGCTCTTCAGCTCAAGGCTAGTGCTCTACCACTTGAGCCACAGCACCACTTCCGGCTTTTTTCCTTTTGCTTATGTGGTGCTGAGGAATCGAACCCAGGGCCTCAGGCATGCAAGGCAAGCGCTCTACCACTGAGCCACCTTCCCAGCCCTGGTAATTTATTTTCCAAGAAAATAATCTTCACCTAGATTTTCATTTTTAAAATAGAGTTATGTATAGAAGCTACTAGAAATATGTTAAGAATGTCCATATGTGACTATATCATTTTTCCAATTTCTAATAGTAAACATTTCTAATTTTTTGCCTAGGTTTGTTTGCTTTCTTGACATTTTTGAAAGTGATAATTATA
Organism: Dipodomys spectabilis; assembly: GCF_019054845.1. NCBI lineage: Eukaryota > Metazoa > Chordata > Mammalia > Rodentia > Heteromyidae > Dipodomys > Dipodomys spectabilis. The sequence continues at coordinate 11,619,591 of NW_024870681.1, forward strand.
ATACCTGATCATATTTATTAAACATTGGTTTTATGTTAGGCCTTGTGCTTAAGTACTTTGGATGCACTACCATTTAAATATATATTTTAAAACATTTTATTTTGTGTGTGTGTATGTGTGTGCACGTGCATGTGTGCATGCATGCCAGCACTGGAACTTGAACTCGGTTTGGGTGCTGTCCCTTACCTTTTTCACTCAAGGCTAGTTCTCTACCACTTGAGCCACAGATCCACTTCTGGCTTTTTAGTAGTTAGTTGGAGAATAGAGTCTCATGGAATTTACTGCCTGGGCTGGGTTTGAACTGTAGTTGTCAGATCTCAGCCTCCTGAGTAGCTAGGATTACAGATGGGAGTCCCTGGGACCCGCTCTTCATAACGTGGAAGACTTTAACATGTAATTTTTAACATATAACTTTAACATATAACTTAAACTTTGACCAATTAAGGGACAAATACCTTTTAAACATTTAGCTGTACAAAAACACATCAGGCGGATGAACACAGCAAAAACAAGATCACAATATAGTATTCAGAGCGTAGAGTTCAAAGCAGAATGTAGAATGCATTATGCAGGAAGCTGAGGTTTGGTTTGTTGTTTAGTGCTGGGATTTAACCCACGGCCTTGGGAATATCCCCGAGTTCTACCCCCAGCCCAAAGCTGAGTATTCTCTACTGGCAACACAGAAAAGTTCATTGTCGTGAAGTAGAATGGATGAACTGGCCCTTAGTCTCTTCCTTGGTACAAAGGGGGGAGAGCTGGACACATGCTCTCTCAGCCCCTTTTGTCATCACTCAGAGTCTTTTATGATGGTTTTGGGGATCACTGCTAAGTGCTCCTAGGACTTAGGGTCGGAAGCAGGGGACAGGACAAGATGATTCCTAGCTTGAAGCTGGAGTGTTCTGAGCTATTAGCTGGAGCTGGCCTGATGGCTTTGGCTCATTCTTGTCTGTACTAGAGCATTTTGCCTCATTGCCTTTTGGCCTGGCAAGTGGGTATTTGCTGAAAAATAGAAGGCAGTTTGCAAGGACAAGATGGCAAAGCCACAAGAACTCACTCTCATTGGGTGCCACTCCTTCAACTCAGTCTGACCCCAAATGGCTTGGTTTGGCTGTCAGCTCTCAGGAAGAGCTTCCTATGGAAGGTTGCAGACTACCCAGCTCCGTGCCTGCCTATGTCCCACCTTGCCAAGCAGGGCTGAGTTCATGGAAGGATGCGATGTTAAAGAGAGGAGTGTATCATAGAATACCAGAAGTATGAGAGAACCCTAAATTAATGAGCTAAGAGTCTAATTTAAGAAATTAGAAAAAAATTTAACAGGCTAAGCCAGAAATAAAACAGAGGAAGGAGGAAAGAAAAGGAAGAGATTAAAAAATAAGAGCATAAGTCAGTGAACAAGAAAACAAATATTCAGCAGAGGGGGTCTACCAAAGCCAAAACAGGGTTATTTGGAAAGATCAAGAAAAATAAGTATCAGGAACAAAGAGGAGGAAGAAATCAACAACATTAGGAATGAAAAAGAGACATTGTGCAGGGAGTTGGTGGCTTATGCCTGTAATCCTAGCTACTCAGATGGTTGAGATCTGAGAATGGTGGTTTGAAGCCAGCCTAGATAGGAAAGTCCGTGAGACTCTTAATCTCTGTCTACCTGAAAATTAGAAGTAGAGTTGTTGGTCAAAGTGGTAGAGTGCCAGCTTTGAGCAGAAAAGCTTAGGGACAGCTTCTAGGCTCTGAATTCAAGCCCCATGATGGGCCAAAACTTGCAGACTGGGAAAGAGGGCTGGGGATGATTTGCTAGAGCATATGCCTAGCATGCACAGATCCTGGTCCAACTTGCAGCCCTTCTTTCTCTTATTTTTTTGCTGGTCCTGGAGGCTTGACTCAGGGACTGGGTGCTGTCCCTGGGGTCCTTTTGGTCAAGGCTAGTGCTCTACTACTTGAGTCACAGCTCCACTTCTGGCTTTTTGTCTGATTAATTCTGTAATTAATTATGGGCTTCCTGCCTGGGCTGGCTTCTAACCAGGACCCTCAGATCTTAACCTCCTGAGTAGCTAGGATTACAGGCGTGAGCTACCAGTACCTGACTTCAGCCCTTCTCAAATAAATAAAAATGAGGTAGCATTATTTTATGGTCACACATTTTGAAAATGTCACCTCTGTATTATCTTTATTAAACTTTTAGAAATATTTCTCATAGAACAGTTACTAGAGAATTTGCATAAAAATCCCATGTAGAGAGAAATTTTAAAAAATAAGTAAGTTGGACTTAATCAAAATGTTAAATTTATTATTTTAAGGACAATGTCAAGAAAGACAGCCCACAGAATGGGAGAAAATATTTGCAAGTTGTATCTGATAGGGTAAAATATATAAAGAATGTATAAATAAGTCTTAGAACTGCTGGGGACTGGTGGCTCATGCTTATATTTCTAGCTACTCAAGAGGCTGAGATCTAAGGATTGTGATTGGAAGCCAGTCTGAACAGGAAAATCTGTGAGATTCTTATCTCCAACTAACCATCAAATGATTGGAAATGGAACTGTGGCTCAAGTGGTAATGTGCCAGCCTTGAGTGGAAAAAAGCTAAGGGACAGCACCCAGGCCCTGAGTTCAAGTCCCAGAACTGGTAGCAACAACAAAAAACAACATAAAATATTAAGTTACTAAAGACTGAAAGGCTGTTTCAGATTGTGAGCCCTGCATGCTATGTATACGAGTAATCTCCATTAGCTTTGTGGGACCAGAAGAGGACCTGAAGGGGGACAGTTGGTGAGATTGGAGTAAGGTTTGCAGATTAGATCATAGTATTGTGTCAATTTCAGTTTCCTGGTTTTGATCATTATAGGGTAAGATAACATTTGGGGAGACTAGTTGAAATGTACACAACTGTATTTTGTAGCATTTTGCAACATGTTTTGAGTCTCAAATTATTTCAAATTGAAAGTATGTTAAAAAGTCAGTGCTGACCAGCAGGGTGCTGGTGGCTCATGCCTGTAATCCTAGCTATTCAGGAGGCTGAGATCTGAGGATCGTGCTTCAAAGCTAGTCTGTGAGACTCTTATCTCCAATTAACCACCAGAAAACAGGAAGTGGTGGGTAATCATACCTATTTTCTAGGGTCACATGCAGGTAAGTCATGTCAGTGTCCTAGGGTCACATTGGATAATCATGCTTGGGTCGTGGGTCCCTATGCGGGGAGGGGTATGTAAATGAAGAGGTGGATGTAGAATGTTAGATGTAGTGCCTATGTTATCCAGTGCTCAGGAAAAAAAAAAAAAAGCCAGACCTTCCTAACCATCCAGGAACTCAGATTTCCTTGTATGCTTCAGTTCTGGGTCCTCCCTCTGTCCTCTGAATAAGAGCATAAATTGTTTCAATCCAGCAAGGAGCCAGCCCAGTACTCTGGCCCGATAGCTGAGAAAAGGTGCATTACAGGAAGGGGATTTTGACAGAGGTTGAGGTGGGGAAGCAGTTCTGGCAAGGGTAGACAGTGCTGTGGGCCTCAGAAAAGCAGCTTGGCCTAGGAGCTTTCTCACAGGCTCTGTTTGGCAGGCTGCTTAAAGTCACACTAGCTTCATACAAAAAAAGGGTTTCCCACACAAAGGAAGGCTCAACCTGGCTAATGCCAGGCCTGGCTTGGTATTTGAGTTCAGAAATCCAACTCTTCAACCTCACAGACAGGCCAGGCCATCCGAGGAGTTCTGCCCCCACTGCAGAAATGCCAGTAACCTAAATTGGAGCTTTCCTCCTGCCTGCTCTGTGGCAGACTTAGGTCCCATTTATTTATCAGAAGTAGATCAGAGCCAGCATCCCCTGCGAGTATTCTGCTGACTGCTGAGACTGGGCAGTAGGCCCAGCAGTGGTGGTCTTTGCACCTGTCTTCAGTCCTTGCCTTTCCCCCACTTTGCAGTCTATAGTGTATATACTGGAATGGTTTTCTTCTTCTTTTGCATTTTTTTTATTGTTATTAAGTAGTTGTACAAAGAGGTTATAATTCCCAAGTCAGGCTGTGAGTCCAGTGCTTCTTGGTCAGTATCACCCCTTCATTCCTTCTCCTCCATTCCCCTCTCCTGTCCCTACCCTCAAGTTACATGGTTCAAGTTTTACATAATGTACCTTGGCTATCATGGCTACATTTGCTCACCCTTCCTCTATTCTTGTGCCCCCATGGGGTGTTTTTTTTAAAACTGATTTTATTTCCTTGGCTTTATTGAGCTATAGCTGACAAATACAATTACATATATTTGTCACATGGAATGTGATGTTTTGCCAAACATACAGTTTGCCCTCTTTATTTGTGAGCTCTAAATCCAAACATTGACCAACTGCAACTTGAAACTGTTGGCAAGCAACATACTGAACATGAACAGACTTGTTACTAAACAATGCAGTGTAACAACTATTTATACAGTATTTATATTGTATTTAGTATTACGAGTCATCTACAGACAATCTGTATGGACGTGTGTGGAGATTCTATGCAGTGTTATGTTGGTTTATGTAAGGGCCCTGAGTATCTAGTACCCACAGGGAAGCCTGGAGGTAATTCCTCATGAATACTGAGGAACGACTGTATTTTAACTGACTGTGTGTGTGTGTGTATGTGTGTGTGTGTGTGTGTGTGTGTCTAGTCAGTCAGTCAGTCAGTGCTGGAGCTTGAACTCAGGGCCTGGGTGTTGTCCCTAAGATTTCTTGCTCAAGGCAAGAGTTACAGCTCCACTTATGGATTTTCTGCTGGTTAATTGGAGATAAGAATCTCATGGATTTTTCTACCTGGGCTGGATTTGAACCTCAATCCTCAGATATCAGCCTCCTGAGTAATCAGGATTACAGGTGTGAACCACTGGTGCCCAGCTCTACTGACATATTGACAAATAAAAATTGTCTATATTTAAGATATTCTACAGGATATTTTGATGCACAAATACATTGGGAAATGATCAAGGTAAATCATATCTTTATTAACTCATCTAGTAAAAACATTTAGTATTTATATTCATAGCAATTTTCCTTTTTTATTTTGGTTGCTTGTGGAGTTTGAACTCAGGGCCTGGGGATTGTCCCTGAGTTTTTTTTTGCTCAAGGCTAGTGCTCTACCACAGTGTCATTTTCAGTTTTCTGGTGGTTAATTAGAGATAAGAGTCTTATGGACATTGATACCCAGACTGTCTTTGAACCATGATCCTCAGATCTCACCGTCCTGAGTAGCTAGGAATTCAGATATGAACTCCTACAGCCTGGCTCTCATAGCAATTTTCAAATATATATAATATATTATTATTACCTTGTTACTATTTTGGGGAGTACTGGAGATTGAACCCAGGGCCTCACAAATGCTAGGCAGTAGCTCTACCACTGAGCTACCTCCTCAGCCCTCAATATATTATTGCTAATCATAGTCTATATTCTGTATTCAATCTCCATAATTTGTCTTGTCTAACTGACAGCTAACTTTGTACTTTTGACATTTCCAAATATCTCCCTTCCTCACCCCCTTCCTTTTTATGCTGGTACTGGGGCTTGAACTCAAGGCCTTGTGTTCTTCCTTGGTTTTCTGGTTCAAGGCTGTTTCTCTACCACTTAAGCTACAGTACTCCACTCTGCACTCTGGCTTTTTGCTAGTTAGAAATTCTCAGATTTATCTGCCTGCACTGGTTTCAAATCTCAATTCTCAGAGCTCCACTGCTGAGTAGTTAGGATTACAACCACTGATGCTGGGCAATTATTTTCAAATAAAAAATAGGTAGTGTTTTTTTTTTGTTTGTTTTGTTGTTGTTGTTGTTGTAGGGCTTGAACTTGGGGCCTGGGTGCTATTCCTGAGCTCTTTTGCTTGAGGCTAGCACTCTAGCACTTTTAGCCACAGCTCTAGTTTTTGAGTGGTTAATTGAAGAAAAGAGTCTCTCAGGGACTTTTCTGCCCCTGTTAGCTTTGAACTATAATCCCCAGATCTCAGCCATTTGAGTAGCTAGGATTAGAGGCGTGAGCCACCAGTGCCCAGTGGTAGTGGTTTTCAAATAAAATAGTGGATTTTTTTTTTTCAGTCCATGTTTTCTCACGGGCCCCTCCTTGTTCTGTCTTATAGATTACCCATCTGATGCATTTGGAAGAGGATGAGCTAGTTAAGAGCCTAGTCATGGAGTATTGGCATGACTGAGTTTAAATTTGTTCCCTACCACTAGTCAGACCCACCTCTCATTGCCCATCCTAGGAAGACATATGTGCACAAAAAGGTGGCATATATCTATTGGTAGTAGATATATGTATGCATCTATTTGTCAGCTATCAATCTAGGACAATGCACTTGTGTATGTACATAGCTGCTTGTATGTGTGTATGTGTATGACAGTGAACAATGTCAGTAAGGAAGGAAGTAAGGCTGAAGGAACTAGTGTGTTCACATACAGTTCAGTGCTGCTGGTAGAAGCATAAGACATTGTGCTCAGAGACAAGACTCAAAACAAAATCCTGTCTAATCTCTGGCTTGAGCGCACTGGGCAAGGGATTACATTCTTACTGTCTTTCTGTCCCCATCACAGCTGGTGCACATAGTAGGCCTTTCAGTAGCTGCATATGTGTATGTATGTATATGCCAGAACTAGGGCTGAAACTCAGGACCTCATGCTCTCATTTGGCTTTTTCACACAGGACTGGTTCTCTGTCATTGGAGCCACAGCTCCACTTGGGGAGATAAAAGTCTCAGACTTTTTTTGCCTGGGGTTGGCTTCAAATGGCACTCCTCAGATCTCTGGGTCTTGTGTAGTTAAGATTATAGGTATTAGCCACCAAAGCCCCACTGGTAGCTGCTTTTAGAATAGTTATGACCTAACTGACTTTGCTATTATTCCTCAAATAGATGATTAATTTAACTCATTAAATTAATGAAGAACTAGGCCTGAGGTTCATTCTTCCTTAGTGTTGCACTGTTCAAGAATGTAGTTGATGAAGTATAGCCCCAGGGAACAAATTCTCTACCTGTTGCCTGTTTTTGCAAATAACTTTTAATTGGTCACAGCCACACCCATTTGTTTGTGTCTTGTCTACAGTTAAGGTTCATTTCAAGACCAGAGCTGAGTACTTGAGACAGACTCTATGTGGTCTCCAAAGCCCCAATTTGGTTATTATCCAGCTTATGACAGAAAAGTTTGTTGACCCTTCTTCTAAGGTCTTGTTCCAGGTTCTCTGCATTTCTTCCATTGCCCAGGACAAGAAAAGGAATTAGCCCTTCCTGCTGCTGCTGCTATATGAGTCAGTAGGGTTTGGGAGAGCTATTTGCAAAAGCCTGGCTAATGGTTACAATATTACAAATTAACCAGTGGAAGATTACCACATCCCCTTACCTCTCTGGTACACAAATAAGTTTGGCAGCAAAAGTCCTGTGGACATTAGCTATAGAGCTTCTGAAGTACTCTGTCCTGAGTACCAGTTTCAGCCCAGTAGACTTGGATACCATCAGAGACAACTGTGTCTGCTGTGTTCTTAGGAACTCGAGGGATGCCCACATGCTGCAAGTGCTTGTTCATAGACAATGGGTAAATATGTCACTCAGATATGTAATAGAGAGAGAAACTTTAGTGTCTTTCTCAGGTGTAGGCTATTTGAAGAGCAACAGAAAGGAAGGAAATCTGTTAATCAATGAAATAACCAGGTATAAGGAGACCAGAAAGTGGCTTATAGAGCTTGTGGGTTCATGGTTAAAAAAAAAAAATAGAAGCTCACGAAAGGTGGCTTCCCTTGCAGTAAAGCCTTCTGCCAGGCTGGCATCGACAGTTCTAAACCCACTTGAAGCACTGTATCCACAGGGCATCACAAGGACTTTGGGATGCTCAAGGTTCTTTTTGTCTTTACTCAAGGACAAACTCTTGAGGGCTGAGCTGCCTCTTCTAGGAACTCAGTGCTCTTACATTTGCTTCCCAGGGATCCCCATTGGGTACCTTATATCTGATTATCATTATTATTGCTATTTTTGTTATTATTATTGGTGATGATGGAGTGTTTGTTCTGATACTTGACCTCCAGTTCTCTCTCAGCTTTTCGACTCATGTCTAGGTGCTGTTATACCATTTGAGCCACACCTCTACTCTAACTTTTGGCTCATAAATCGTAGATTTTTTTTTTTTTTTTGGGTCAGTTCGTGGGGCCCGAACTGTTGGGCTTGGGCACTGTCCCTCAGCTCTTCAGCTCAAGACTAGTGCTCTACCACTTGAGCCACAGCGCCACTTCCGGCTTTTTTTTCTTTTGTGCTGAGGAATGGAACCCAGGGCCTCGAGCATGCAAGGCAAGCACTCTTATCACTGAGCCACCTTCCCAGCCCGATAAATCGTAGATTTGATGGCCCTGCTTAGCTTTTTTTTTTTTTTGCCAGGCCAGGGGCTTGAATTCAGGGCCTGGGCACTGTCTCTGAGCTTCTCTTGCTCAAGGCTAGCCCTCTACCACTTGAGCCACAGTGCCACTTCTGGCCTTTTCAGTGTATGTAGTACTGAGGAATCGAACCCAGAGTTTCATGCATACTAGGCAAGCACTCTACCACTAAGCCACATTCCCAACCTTTTAACCTGAGTGTGAATCTTAGCCTCCTGAGTGGCTAGTTAGAAGTATGAGCCACTTATGTCTTGAGTTTATCAGATGATATTTTTAGGCCATGTGTAGGAAATGCGAGGTTGTTGTAAAAAGGACAGTGTAGCCTGTTGGGAATAAAGAGTGGACAACGAATAGAATTCCCTCTCCCAGAGAAAACCTCGCATGAGAGTGTCAGCATTTCCTCCATAATTTTTTTTCTCACTTGCAGGCTAATTCCAGCAACAAGATGGTTATTATACAATTAGCCATGAAGAGTAGATACATGAGGAGCTGGATATTACTTTGTGGGGCTGACAGGCCTGTCCAAAGCTTGGTGACACAAGAGCTGGCAGTGTGGCCAGCCACCTACCCAGGTTTGCTACCCAGATACCGTCTGATGTCTCTTTGAACAGAGATGGGGGTGTGAGGAAGGGATTGATTCCTGATTTGTTCGGTAAAGGGGATATTCAGTTTGCCTTGTCCAAGGGGAGTCTTTCATTGGAATGAAAATTTTCTCGCATGTAGCATTACCAAAAGGAAGAGAGGAAGAGAGGAGGGAGAGAAATTTTGTAGATCAAGATTTGGAGAAGGAGAATATATGCTAGATGTCTGGAATGAGGGGCGCTGGGCTGGAGTTGGCTAGAGGGGAGGGAGGTTCTGCCAAGTGGCCTGGGCATCCAGGGGTTGCCTTCAGCTTGTGCAGCTCTGCTGAACTCAGCCGTCCAGCAGGAACACAAGCCTCCAGCCGGGCAGCAAACATGGGCTTTGGGATGCTAATGGCTCTTTAGGAATGCTAAGTGGAGCATTTCTGTTCCAACAAAGGGGCAAAATGAGAGGCGAAAGGAATTGCAGTTTGGAAGTTTCCTTAGGGGAGGGTCAGACAATGGTGGTTAAAATGGACAGTGTGAAAGTTATATCTGTTGTGAAAAAGAAGAGAAGGGCACACATGCCGTCTTGGCAGAGTCTGGCTTGGGTTAAATGGCTCGCTGAGCCTGGACTGGAGTCTGGTGTAGTTCATCTCCTCTGGATGAGGTCTGCTGCTGCTGGGTCTTGTCTGATTGGAGATGCTTCTGCTCTCCTTCCCTCCCTCTCCCTTTCCTCCTCCCTCTCCCTCCTTCTCCCTCTCCTCCCTCTCCCCCCTCTCTCTCCCTGTCTCTCCCTCTCTTCCCTCTCTCCCTGTCTCTCCCTCTCTCTCCCTGTCTCTCCCTCTCTTCTCTCCTTCTTCCCCCTCCCTCTTCTCCCTCTCCCCCTCTCTCTCTCCCTCTCTCCTCTCTCTCCTCCCTCCTCTCCCCCTTTCTTTCTCCCTCCTTCTCCTTCCCTCTCTGCTTTTCTCTACCCCTCTTTCCCTCTCCCCCCTCCCCTCCTTTCTCTCCTCTGTGTACCAGTACTGGGTCTTGAACTCTGGGTCTGGGCACTAACCCCTGTGCTCTTTTCTGCTTAAGGCTAGTGCTCTACCACTTGAGCCATAGCTCTACTTCCAGCTTCTTGTGGCTAGTTGGGGATAAGAATCTCATGAACTTTTTGTTGCCTAGGCTGACTTTGAACCTCAGTCCTCCTATCTCAGCATTCTGAGTAGCTAGTAGTAGTAATAGTAGTAATAGTGGGAGCTATAGGTGGCTGGCTCATTTTTACCACCTTTATTCATGATTTATTGATTAATTGTTTACTCATCCATTCACTTTTTTTTTGGTCAGTGGTAGGGTCTGAACTCTGGGCCTGGGGGCTGTCCCTCAGCTCTTCAGCTCAAGGCTAGCGCTCCACCACTTGAGCCACTTCCAGCTTTTTCTGCTTAAGTGGTGCTGAGGAATGGAACCCAGGGCCTCAGGTATGCAAGGCAAGCGCTCTACCACTGAGCCACCTTCCCAGCCCCCATTCACTTCTTTATTCGCTCCTTCATTCTCTCATTTTGCTCATTTCATTCACTGACATCCATGTACCCATTTAATCAGCAACCAGTCACGGAACACCCAAACAGCCTTTATGATGCAGGATATACTTAATCTCCTTTCTTCTACAGAGCACTCAGACATAATCCAGCTTTAAAAAAAATGTGTGTGTGTGCGTGTGTGCATACACACATTAGTACTTGCCATCATTTGATGAACTCAAGTACTCTGTCTTGGCTTTGTTGCTCACACTTGGCATTCTACTACTTGAGCCACACCTCCAGTCTGGCAATTGGCTTGTTACTCTAGAGATGGAGTTTCAGTCTTTTTTGCCCAGGCTGGCTTCATACTGCGATCCTTTGGATCTTGGCCTCCTGAGTAGCCATGATCACATGCATGAACCTTCAGTGTTCAGTTATTATCCAGCTTTTTCTTAGTGATTCTCATCATCTGTGTGAAACTTGATTGTATCTAAGGCAATGTATGGAAGCACACTGGGATCTATGTTCTGGCTTTAAATGGTCCCAGATAGCCAGTCTTAAGAGTTAGGATTACATGGGCTAGAAATGTGGCTTAGTGGTACAGTGCTTGCCTAGTATGCATGAAACCTTGGGTTTGATTCCTCAGTACCACATAAACAGAAAAAGCTGGAAGTGGTACTGTGGCTCAAGTGATAGCGTGCTAGCCTTGAGCAAGAGAAGCTGAGGGACAGTGCCCAGGCCCTGAGTTCAAAAGGACTGGCCAAAAGAAAAAAAAGAGGATTAAGTGTTAAAATCCAATGATCAGTTATCTGTTTATTGGATTTGTGAGGACCGGAGTATACAGGAGGTAGCTGGCACGCAAGAAACAGGGTAGCTTAAGAAAAAGCATGAAAAATAGTAACAGAGGCTAGGAAAGCTAGAGGTTCTATATCATGAGTTCTTTCATTGAATTTGGTTGCTTTATTTTGCAGAATGTGTGTAAGTATCACCCCACCTAGTGTTTGTCTTTAAGGAGCTGAGGAAAAACAAACATGAGAGAGGCTGGTGCTACAGTGGTTCAAGAGCCAGACTGTGGTTTAGGGGTCAGACTGAATGAAACTAACTTCTCAGTAAGTTCTTTAGTTCTTGTGCATCTCAGTTTCCTTATCTGAGTAATGGAGATGATCAGGGTACCTGTGTCAGAGCTCTATGAACATTAACTAGACCAATTCAATTAAGGCCCTTAGATCTGTTTGGCACACAGTATGCCTTCTATATTATCACTTAGTGCAGTGGTCACCTTCTACGTGGGAGGCACAATGCTGGAGCTTGGCTGTTCTGTGACTGAAAGTGTCTGTTATTTCAGGTTTTTGTCCACAAATAACCCAGAGGAAAACGGTGCAGGTACAAATGAGGAACTTATGCAGGTGGTCAAAAGACTAAATTGAATCGTCATATGACCCAGCATTTCCTCTCCTGTGTTTATACCCCAAGGAGTTGAAATCTGGTATGCAAAACAAATATTTATCCAAGAATGTCTACAGTACCTCCATTCACAGTTGCTAAAAGGTGGTAATACTCCAAATGTCTGTCAGTGAATGAGTGGCCGTATATCCACAGATGAAATATCACTCAGCCATACAAAGAAATGATGTTCGATACGTGCCACAGCATTGATGAGCCACAAAGAGCTAAGCGAAAGAAGCCACACATGGAAGGTCAAATTTTATGTGCTTATATTCATGTGAAATGTCTGCAATGGGCAAAGCAGGCTGCTGGGGGCTGGAAGAAGAGGGAAATTAGGAGTGACAGTGTAATAGGTGAGTGGTATTTTTGAGGGTAAAGAATCCATTTTGGACAGAAGTGATTGCTTTACAACATTGTGAAATATACTAGATGCCACTAACTTAGGTGCTTTGTTAGTCTCATGCAGATGAGAATATCCCAGGGCAGGCCGACTTTCCGGGGTTTTGTGATATAGTGTATGAGCACTAGGTCCAAGTAGCCAGGATGGCATGACAGAGGAGGCTGCCTATAGTGTCCACTGGGTGTGGGCGCAAGTGTATGCACATGGGATATGCAGCAGTAGCCATCATGATGAGACTAGGGTATAAAAAAGATCAAACAAGCTGGGTGCTGGTGCTGGTAGCTCTCACCTATAATCCTAGCTACTTAGGAGGCTGAGATTGGAGGATTGTGGTTTGAAGCCAGCCCAGGCAGGAAATCCCATGAGAATCTGATTTCCAATAAATTATCAAAAAAACCCAGAAATGGAGCTGTGGTTCAAGTGGTAGAGTGCTAGCTTTGAGCAAAAGAGTTCAGGGCTGGTGAAAAAGAAAAAGAAAAAAGAGCCAGGCACCATTGACTCACACCTATGATCTTATCGACTTAGAAATCAGATCTGAGGATTGAAGTTCAAAGGCCACTACGCAGAAAAGGGAAACTTATCTCAAACTCACTAGCAAAACGCTAGAAGTGGAAGTGTGGTACAAGTAGTAGAGCACTGATATTGAGCAAAAAAGTCAAGCCAGAGTGTGAGACCCTGAATTCAAGCCTCCATACCAGCACTTAAAACAGAAAAAAAGAATAGTAAGGAGCATGCAACAAAGATTTAGGGAAAAAGTGTAACTTAAGCAAAAAATTGAGAAAAATGACCCTATGGCAAGGTTATTCCCCTTACATATTTGCTTTGTGGTACAGAAAGCCCACCACAAAGTAGTAGAACTGGTCAACCAGCAGTGCCTACAGTTTCTGGGGAGGCAGAGAAGGCCTGGTGGGAGAGGTGGGGGGGGCCTCAGTCCCAGGACCTTTCCTTACAGAAAGAAGACAGAAATGGCAGTAGAAGGTCATGATGAGGATATGAGGATCTGAGTCTAGGCAACGATTCCAGTGGAATCAGTAATGGCCCAAAGGAGAAGGGTAGAACTGGCCTTTCCAGGAAATAACCAGCCAGCACTGGGCTTCCAGTGTGGCCAGAGCAGAAGTGCTGTGAGCAAGTTGGTCAGCAGGCTTCTTGATCGGGCCAAAGCTCCTGGTCTGGAAATCATGCTTTGAGAACCCATAGGTGGCCATGGCTATTTGGGGACAACCCAAGTAAACAGTATACATGATGGCCACAGGACATGGGTGGGGGAGCAGTAACCCCTCCCATCTTCTGCATTTCCTCAATCAGTCTCATATCTCAGTTTTTTTCGTCCCAGATGCTCACCCTGCTAAGGAAGAATCTTTAAGATCAATGCTGTGTTTGATGACCCCAGACTTTCTGATAATGGAATTGTCTCTCTCCAGAGTGGAGGTCATGACCCTCATGTCCCTTCCTGCCTGGAGACACAATCTAGAAGACAGTTGTTTCTGTGGGAAGCCAATGTGCTAGGATCCCCAGGATGCTGGATTGAGTGTAGGGACACTGAATGAAATATGTGAAACTAGGCTCTTCCCACTGTATGAGTATTGAGCTGGGATGTTTCTCAGGCTTTTGACACGTTGTTTGTGACCCCTATGCAATGTCCTGGTACAGCAAGATGGCTTCTCCAGGTGTGCTTTTCACACTGGCTGTGTGCAGCCAGCAGAACCTTTAGCTGAGGGGAAAAGCCCCCTCCCCTGGGCTTGAAAAGGTTTTGAAATGCTAATTCGCAGCCTTGAAGTGCTCTGACAGCCAGGAATGTTATTCAGGGCCATCAGGCACCTTGATTATTACCAAGTGTGAAAGGTAAATTGCAGCTACCCAAGAAGTCACCAGCTTTTCAAGAGAGAGCTCAGAGAAATAGCACATAAATTATGTTCCAGGATTACCTGTCATGTGTCATGTGATGGGGCGATCTGACACCCAGTGTGTCTATAGGTGTGACAATGTCAGCTTGTAGTAGAAATCTAACAGTATTCATCGGCTTGTCCTCACAGGAATAAGTACACAGGTTTATGGCAAATGTTTTTAGAATTTTTTATATTATTATTTACTATCCCAAATCTATAAAACCCCATCTTCTTGAATGGCTTTTCCTATTAACTTATTAACTGAGAAATCCTGCCTTAGGGATGATATTAGAAGGCCTTTTTTCCCCTTCATTTTTTCTTTTTTGGACTAGGGCTTGAACTCAGGGTCTCATTCTCACTCAGCTTGTTTGGATTTAACTAGTGCTCTACCCCTTGAGCCATGCCTTCAGCCCAGCTTTTTGCCTGACAATTGGAAATGGGGTCTCATGGATTTTTCTGTCCAGGCTGGCTTTGATCCACCGTTCTTGAGCCTGAGCCTTCAAAGTAGCTGGTGTGAGCCACTGGAGCCTGTTTTTTTAGAAACTGTCTTTGTGCCCGGTACAGGTGGCTCATGCCTGTAATCCTAGCTACTCAGGAGGCTGAGATCTGAGGATCACAGTTCAAAGCCAGCCCAGGCAAGAAAGTCCTTGAGACTCTTATATTCAATTAACCACCAGAAAACCAGAAGTGGGGCTGTGGCTCAAGTGGTAGAGTGCTCGCCTTGAGCTGAAAAGCCCAGGGACAGTGCCCAGGCCCAGAGTTCAAGCCCCATGACCAACAAAAACAAAAAACGTCTTTGATAGTCTTTTTTTTTTCTTGTTGTGGGGCCTGAACTTTGGGCTTGGGTGCTGTCCCTGAGGCTAGTGCTCTACCACTTGAGCCACAATGCCACTTCTGGCTTTTTCTGCTTGTGTGGTGCTGAGGAGTCAAAACCAAGGGTCTCAGGCATGCAAGGCAAGGACTCCACCACTGAGCCACCTTCCCCGCCCCTCTTTTATAAGTACTATTATTATCTACCTTTTTTTCCCTTTTTTCCAGTCCTAGGGTTTGAACTCAGCGCCTGGATACTGACCCTGACCTCTTGTGCTTAAAGCTCTGCCACTTGAGCCACAGCTTCACTTTCAGCTTTTGACTGTTCAGAGGAGATAATAGTCTCATGGACTTTTCTGCCTGGGCTTCAAACAATGATTCTTAGATCTCAGCCCCATGAGTAGCTAGGATTATAGGCATAAGCTACTGGATCCTGGCTTCCTTAATTACTTTTAAAGCTTTTATAGTTCAACAAACAAAAGCGATGTTTTTCTGAGTTCCAGGGTTTAAGGCATGATTTAGTTTTTAATTCACACCAAGCTCTGAAAGAGATAGATTAGTAGTATAGGTGGAGAGAAGGGTGATGACTGTCTTATAGCCAAGGATAATGCTTACCTTGATGAGAAAGGAAGGAACAGTTGTTATAGCCAAATAAACTCCACCTTGATCACTTTCCATGATTCATTGTTAATTCAGTCATTAATGAAAAAAACATAGAACATCTTAGTCATGTAGTTCTCTCCTTTCAGTATTGCTCTTCAGGGTCTACTGGGCAGTTCTTGGAAGACTGGAAAAGAGGATTATGTTGTTGGTCTGGGATATGTAGAAACCAATCAATGGGGACCAAATGAGTGTACCGAGTAAATAGTCTGTTTACTTGGTTTGACCCTTGTATGTGTGCATCCACCCATTTTGTCCAGCTGCCCTCTTCACAACCTTTTCCTCGTTACTCCTCTTCTGACCCTCTCATGTTGGTGCTCACCCCAGGGTTTTCCTGTACTGTGTCTCCATTCTATGTGTTCTATCAGAGCCAGCTCATCGATTCTCTTCTCTTTACATAAAGCCACACAAAGCCTCTTAATTTTACCTGTCCCATCTAGGCTTTAGATCAGTCCCCAGTCTTAGCTCCATTCTGCTGTCTAGTGGCTGGTGCCTCAAAGCTGTTCAGGCCATTCCTAGGAGAGTTATTCTTCATTCATCTTCCTTTCATACCTCTCTCCCCTTTAGTCCATCCTTGAGTCTGACCAGTATGGTCTCTGACTGCTACTATTTCTGTCCACTTGCATGGTGTTGGAGGCTGTACCTCTTCCGTCTTGATTCCTCTGCCATTTTACTTTGGTCCATTTTCACATGGTAGCATTATGATCTTATTCAAAAGCAGCACCCTTTGCCTGAAGAGTTCTGTTGAACCACTGATCTGACCCTAGTTTGATATCTGTCCTCCCATTCTGTTTGTGCTACAGCCCCTAGCTGAGCTGATCCCTGCTCTTCCTCCCATTAACTGTGCTTTGGCCTGCCCTTCTGTTTTCTTCCTTTACTTGGCTTTCACTTGAACATCAGTTTTTGGGAAGGCCCAAATGCCATACTAAACAGGTATTCCTTGACCCCACATACCCCTATCTGTTGATTTCCTTTTGGGAAATTATCTTACGTGTCCATTCACTTACCAGATGTCTGTCTTCTGATACTAGGCAGCAAGTGTGAAGGCAGATGCCAGGTCTGAGGTTGCTGTGAGCTAGTTGCTTTGGATCAGTCCTGGGTCCAACAAGAGAAAGGAGGCACAGTTTGCTTAGGATGGATGGCTTTTAAGTGTGACAGTGTCCTAGGTCCTTTCTCAGATGTATCTATGGATTTGCTCACGTGTAAGGGAGGCAAGTAGAAATTTTTTTTAAATCAATTTGCTGTTTATTCTCTAGTTCCAAGAAATTTACATGGATTTTCTTAACTAATAGAATTGGCTCCTTATTTATCATGCTGTTCTCTAGCTTTTGCTAGAATATCCTCTTTTCTCTGAGATTACAATTCACTTATATGCATATATATACATATATATAAACAGCAGCAGCAACAAATGTGTGTGTGTGTGTAGAGTAATGGAGAAGGACAGATTAATGTGATCATCAAAAGTCATTAAAAGTAGATAGACTGGGAAATGTATATTATTGTCTAATTAGGTAAATTGCTATAGTATTAATGACATAGGTTTGCATTGGTTGTTTTCTTAGGGATCAAATGGAAACTCCAGCAGCAGATGTATAGAATGGTAGAATTGAGCCCATGGGAATAGTATTGACAATGTCACTGTCAGAGGGTATGTGCAAGTAATAATGAAAGGTTACTGATTACGCCTTGACTAGGGGAAGGGGATGCGTATTGAGATCAAGGTCCTGAATTTGTTGGAAGTTGGGTTCTGTTACTATAAGGATAACAGTTTTCATTTTGCTAAATACATTTGTTGGTGGAGTGAAGTACATTTTACTTAAATACATGAGCTGCAACTATCCACAAACTGTCAGGCACCTTTGCCACCAGAGCCACCTTTATTCTGACTGAGGAATGACATCCAAGTGTTTTACTTGGGATTCAAGACCCTTTTGATCTTATTCCTATCTCCCTAACCTCAGCAGCCGCCTCTCCTGGCCCTTTAAGTGCTGCATAAACACCTTTTTTGGGTTCATCACTTGCCCTTCCCCTGGTGAGATGAGGGCAGAGCTTCAGGGTTGGGGACAAGTGCCAAGTTGCTGCTCATTGCTCAGGTGCAGAGTCCACACAGTTACTCCTGGCTGCGCAAAGCTTAGGTCCATTCCACAAGCCCAGGGCCTCCTACAATGACCAGCTCATTGAAGTGTTTATGGCCTGGATGAATGTATGCATGGTCAGGCTACAAAAGGAGCCAGTGAGATTAGGGATAGAATCCCCAGTGTGAATAGAAGGTCTGATTCTGTGCAGTTTTTGTGTGCCTTGTCTATGTAGATACTTGGGAAGGAATAGCGGGTCACCGTTACATACCTAGAGGGGAATCTAAGATCCTGTAGGGGAATACCTGATTTCTAGAGCACATGGCACTAGGGCACACTGATCCTTCACCTTCTTCCTGGCTGTGCGTTGGATTCTGCCCATCCTTCAGTCCTCTGTGACTACAGTAATCAGCAGTCTACATTTCCAAATTGGAAGCTAATTTTCTCTTCATGAACACAGTCCTCTGGCTTCCCAGCCCAACTTCCCTCCTCTGTGTGTGTGTGTGTGTGTGTGTGTGTGTGTGTGTGTGTGTGTGTGTGTGTGTGTGTGTGTGTGTGTCTCTGTGTCTCTGTGTGTCTGTGTGTGTGTGTCTGTGTGTGTGTGTGTGTCTGTGTGTGTGTGTGTCTGTGTGTGTGTGTGTCTGTGTGTGTGTGTGTCTGTGTGTGTGTGGATTCTCTACCCCAGGCGCCCTGGGGAGCATTTCACAATCCCGTGGGGCCAGAGTCCTGCTAAAACACTTTTCTCAACTGTTGACTTGGAGCCTGTTAGACACCAAGATCTCACTTCCCCTCCCAGGAATTTTCCTATTAAAACATTTGAAAGGTCTCTTCAACTAGTTTATAGTTATGGGAATTAAAAAAAAAAAGTGAGTGGAAATTAAGTTTTCAGGACATTTCTTTTTGGTCTTCTTTAATGACCAGTTTAATTTCCACTTTATTGGCTTTTTGTTATTCCAGAGCTGAAGAATGAACACTGTTTTTTTTTTTTTTCTTTCCTATTTCGTAATTAGGAAACCCTCAGCACCCTCTGTGTAGAAGCTATTTTGGTTTGACTATGGATTAATCACTTTCTCTGTGTTAAAAAAGAAAATAATGGAACCAGCGAGGTCATTTCCTTTTCAAGAGGCGTCTGAGACTTCTCAGCATCCTCCTCCCTTAACTCCCGTGAAGGCCCTTGCCTGGTCTGCTTCTCAGGGACCCAGCTTCATGTCCTCCCCACCCCCACTGGGATACAGGGATAGCATCAGGCCAAAAGGCAAGAGTACCTTGAAGTAAGAACATGAAGTTGCTGATGCTCCCATTGGTTACTCCCAAAGAAAAGATTGGTCAGGTAGGCCCCATGTTCAAAATGTTTGAAGTTCTTGATAACTTATTTGTGGCCTCCACATGTGTCATGTTGGCTTTCCTGTGGTGAGTGGAACAAGACCTTGTGTCCTGTCACAAGCCAAATGAGCCACCTGTGAATCATTCTCCCAGGAAGAGTTTTGTAGGTAGCTCAGATATAAGAAGGCAGCGTTTGGGAAAGAAGCAGGCCCAGGGCTTTCCCAACCAGAGATACTTAGCATCCAGCACCCTTCTTAGATGCCATAGACTAGTGGGTAAATGTGGCCTGTGCCACATTGTCAGGGTTCATATCCTAGTTCTACCACGTCTTAACCCTGGGCAAGTATCTCAGCTACTCCTTTATGCAGTTTCTTCTTCTGTTTTGTTATTTCTTTTCAATGTTTATTTTATTGTTAAGATGTTGTACAGAGGAGTTATATGAGTAAGGCAATGAGTGCATTACTTACTGATCATTGTTACTCCTTCCCTTCTTTGTTGTTGTCCCACTATTCCTTCCCTCCCCCATTCTTCTTCTGTTTAATGGAGGTAATTATCACTGTCATCATCATATTATGTCCCTTCCTGTGCTTGGTGTTAAGTGAAATAATTCAAGTACATGGCTCACGGCAAGTATTGGCTGAATGTTAGCCATGAGCCTTCTGGTGAATTTTGCTTTAGCCACTGGTTAGGATGACTCAGATTTCATCTGTGTTTGTCTCCTCTTCTAGAAAGGGAATTGTTTTTGCTTTTTTCTAAATGTCTCAATTTGTTTTACTATTTAGAGAAATCACCGGGACTCAGGAAGTAGACAATAGAGTAAGGTGAGCCTAGTCCCCCAAAACTTTGGAAAAGTCCTGCATGGTGGGAAGAGGAAATGAGAATCTTTGTCTCATGCCTTCTGGTTCCCACTGTAACTGAGCTGCCACCAATGAAGATTTTTTTTTGTGTGTGTGTGTGTGTGTGTGTGTGTGTGTGTGTGTGTGTGTGTATCCATCTTGGACTCAGGACCTGAGTGCTGTTCCTGGGCTGACACTCTACCAATTGAGCCATAGCTCCACTTCTGGCTTTTTGGTGGTTAATTAGAGATAAGAATCTCATAGACTTTCCTGCCTGGACTAGCTTTGGCTATGATCCTCAGATCTAAACTACCTGAGTAGCTAGGAATATAGGTGCAAGCCGCCAGCACATGGTAGTTTTTTTTCTTTATTTTTTGTGGTGGTGCAGGAGATAAAACCCAGGCTCTCATGCATGCTAGATGAGTGCTGTGCCATTGAGTCACATCCGCAGTTTCTGTATCTTACTAGTGGCTCACTCCTGTGATTAGCTGTGCATATGATTGTGATGTAAAGGATTGTTATTTGAGATCAGCCTAGGTAGAAAATGGAGTCCTCAAGACTCCATCTCTAAAATAACCAACAAAGAAGCTGATGGAGGCATGGTCATGTGCCAGCTGGGCACATACTTGAGCAAGTATGAGGCCCTGAGTTCAGACTTGAGTATCACCGACAAAGGCAGGAGAGAGGGAGAGGAAAAGAGAAAGGGAGAGAAGAAGTGAGGGAGAGAGAAAAAAGAAAGAGAGGCTTCATGATGCAAAGCCATCATTTTGTGGGGACTGGATTCCAGTTTGTTCTTCCTAAGACTAAGGCTTCCAGAGATACTGTGGTTTTGTGGTTTTTGTTTTTTTGTTTTGCTTTGTTTTGCTGGTCCTGGGGCTTGAACTCTGGGCCTGGGTGCTGTACCTGAGCTCCTTTTGCACAAAGCTAGTGTTGTACCACTACAGAGCCAGTTCTGGCCTTTTCTGAGTAGTTTGGAGGTAAGAGTCTCACAGACACTGGGCGTGGTAGCTCACACCTGTAATCCTAGCTACTAAGGAGGCTGAGATCTGAGGATCACAGTTCAAAGCCAGCCCAGGTAGGAAAGTCCATGAGACTCTTATCTCCAACAAACCATTCAGAAAACTGGAAATGGTGCTGTGGCTCAAGTGGTAGAGCACTAACCTTGAGCTGAAGAGCTGAGGGACAGCGCCCAGGCCCAAAGTTCAAGCTCCACGACCCGGGGTGGGGGCAGGGAGGGAGGGGAGAATTCTCACGGACTTTCCTGCCCAGGCTGGCTTAAAACCACACAGATCTCAGCCTCCTGAGTAGTAGGATTACAGGTGTGAACCGGCTAGATACTGTGTTTTGAACTTTCCCCATCTGTGGCTCCCAACTAGAGCCTTTTTGTGATTCCAGCTCTCTCCACTTCTCTCCCCACAGATCTCATTTTGAGAACTTCTTGTATTGAGAGAGTAACCTCATACCATGAGGGCTGTGGCACTGCAGAGCCTAGCTCCTGCTTGCTCCTTTACCTCCATCGCTGTGTGAGGGAGGCTTGCTCCAGATCTCTGGTGACACAGATCTATTTGCAGCGTGACACCGGCCAACTGTAATCATAATACCCTGGGACAAAGTGAATTTCTTTAAAAAAATTTTAGGCAGCCAAAAGCAGCATCTGGAATCACCATATTAAGCTCCCTGACATGAATCAAGGCTTGCTCTAAGCCTGTTTTGATCACTTTTCTAATACAATGAGATTTCTTCACATTCTCCGTAATCAGACACGGTAATCCCTCCACTCAACACTTTGACCTTTATCTCAAATTAAAAATGTAAAATACCAAGTTAAAAAAAAAAAACTCCATCAAAACATGATTGCAAAGAGAAAAAAAGTGTGTTAAAACAAGTTTTATTTTCTAAGGCCTAGACTGTCACGTCATATAAAGGCCTAAGACTTTTGGCTCACACTGGACCCTGGGGTAAGGGGATATAGCTTCAGATAGCAAATGTGCTCACCTGCCTGACTGAGCAGTGGGAGAGCCCAGCCATAGCTTGCCAGCTTGTAACTTTGGAGGGAGGCAGTGAGGGAGTCGGGAACAGTACAATGAAGTGGCTGAGATATTATTGCTTTCCCTGTACCCTAGAAAGGGACTAAAGCTGTACACGTCTCCAAGGTCATGCCTAGGGTTTGTTTCCTGCCAGAATTCCTAAGATGCTTTAATTCTCAGCTTGACATCCAAAGGGATACCAGGGTCTCTCTGCACCTACATGCTACAGGCTGCAGCACATGTTGTGATATCAGCATCCTCACAGACCTTCAGGAGGTCTGAACAGAGAGACTAAGAGACAGATAAGGGGGAAATGGGGCTGGAAACAGAGGCCTGCCCTTTTTACCACCAAGGTACAAAGGAGATGTTTCTGGGATGGAAGCCCCAAGGGGAGAATCTTTCTCATGTGACATGTTGTTTCTTGGGGTACAATGAAGTCCCTAGCTTTCCAGCTTCCCATCAGCCCCCACCCTGGTGGCCCTGGAGCCTGGGTTATTTGCTGTGTTTTCAAGTGTGTACCACACCCTTGGACTGTCTGCCAAGAGGACCATTGTCCGTGAGAATTACTCTGCAGTTCTAGCTTACTCTTAGATGTACAGTTCTGGGTTTTTGTTCCTGAATTCTTTTATGTCTCCTGACCACTCTCTGACTTATTTTTGCCTTCTCATACCTGATCTTCTTACAGAGTTAAATCTTCTTTTCCCCAAAGCTCTGAGAGGTAGGGAAGGGGTGGTGTGGAGGCAGGGCTAGTCAGGAAAATCCGGAGACAACTTGACCTGATCTTCAAAGCAGCTCTGCTTCCCAGCCTCACAGAGGAGGGGCTGGGGATGGCCAGAGGAGGCTGGCAAGGGGGATGGCCAGATACCTTAAGGAAGGGGTAAAACATGATAGGCTGTGAATGGGAGGTAGGGATGGGTTGGGAATAAGAGAGCAGAGAGGTAGGCTGAAGAGCAAAAACCAGTATCTCTCTCTCTCAGAGTGGAGCTGATTAACCTGTACAAATGAAGGTCCTGCCAAGCCCAACTTCCTTGTTTCCAGAAACCTTGGCACAGAGGCCCTGTCTCTGGCAGAGGCTCGTCTTCATCGGAGGAACCAGCAAAGCAGCTGCTGTGATTTTCTTTTTCCTCTCTTTCTTTTTTTTTCTTCTGGCAATCCCAAATGGGACTGTTTACTTTTTCCTTCCCCTTTCCTTCCCCACCCTCCTGTAGCAGGGAGTTGGTTCTGGTTAATGTTGAAGATCACAACATGATTACCCTAAAGTCTCATGAAATTAAATCGCTTTTCTTCAAAGAGAATGGGGCTAGGGAGGGGACTGTCTGGTTGGTAGGCCAGCGAGGGACGAGCGGATATTGAAAGCAGGCTGGCAGCTCTGCACGGTAGAGGCTGGTGAGCTGTGGCAGCCATGCACTGGGGGCAGGGTTTGCCAACCGTGGCTGGGAAGGCCTCGATTTCCCCACCCAAGCCCCAGACACCTGTCTTCTAAGTGCAGGGAGCTGGGGGTGGGAGGTAAGATTCATAACTGGAGGTGAAGGCGGGTGCAAAGTGGTTCAGATATAGGAACCTGGAAATGAGTCACAGGGAAGAAATCAAACTCTCTAAGCAAAGTCTCAGAGGGAGTTCTCTCTATCACCTCCTGCCCTGGAGTTCATGGAGTTAGGGTATAGATTTGAGGACAGCTTTCCTACCAGAATAGCTTTCCTTAGCAAGGGACTAATTTCAGTGGTAGGTAGGGGTCATGTGTAATTGATGTGTTTCCTTGTGTCAGATTTTCCCGGACTTCATGAGTAGATCCTGTGTCCCTAAGCTGAGGGTGTACTCTCTCATGAGTCCATTTCTTGGAGAAGGATTCTGGGATTTGCACCTGTTGATCCAAGTTGTGCCTGTGGAGACACACAGCAATGTGATCGGGCTTGGGGAAGTGCCTGGCTTGGAAAGTGCTGACTGTAAACATGGGTGGTTTGGTCATCAACAGGAGCAACCTGTGCCTGAGAGAGTTTTTGGTATAGTGGGAATAGCATCTTCTCTTGGGATGTTTTCCTGGACTGTTTCCACCTTTTTTTCCCCTCAAATGGTTTTGCAAGGGAAACAGGAGGTCCTGGGAGTTATACCATAGCTCTTTTGTTCAAGGGTGGTGGTCTACCACTTGAACTACAGCTTCAATTCCAGCTTTTTGCTAGTTAAGTGGACATTAGAGTCTCATGAGCTTTCCTACCTGGGCTGGCTTTGAACCTTGGTTTTTAGGATTCAGCCTACTTAGGAGTATAGGGGTGAGCCACCAGTGTTTGGTGAAAGATGCATAGAAAGATGCATAATTTTTATTGCTGCTGTCCCAGCACCCTGAGCTCTCTAGGGATGGTAAATATCTCATGGGCCCATGAGTCAAATACTCTAAGGGTTGATTAGTCTGCTGGTACCAAGAGCCAGTGGACACAAGTTAGGCAGTTGAGGACACCACTGAGAGAGGTGGTGATCTCTGAGTATAGCATAGAAATTGAACCAGTGTGGCAAAGGGACTTGACATTGGGGTGGATTTTCACAAGAAGTTCAGCAAGAACTTCTGAGGGGTTAGGTATGGGTTGTGGCCAGAGCTCAGTGCTCTGACTCATTCTCATCTGGGGTCACTGAGCATCTCTCTGCATTTGGCCTTGGGCTGAACTCCTCACCTGGCCAGCCTTTGCGAAAATGTGTGTCATTCCTTGTGAGGCAGAGCCACGGAGCGGGTGAGCAAGTGTGCACATCAATGGAAATTCATATCCGCCGTTGGAAAAACAACTCCAAGTTAATGACTTGTTGGCTTCGGAGGTGTGACTATAAAGGATGAAGCCGACTTTTTTTTTTTTTTTTTTTGCCAAACAGACCCAAGTGTATAGATTCAGAGGAGTGTCCTGTCCGCATTAGTAGCCACCTTGGGAAAACGAAACACTTCTTCCACTAGCCTGGAGAGCCATTTTACCAGTCCCCAGGGGGAAAGCTGGACTTGTTACTTTATAGCCATGGTTCAGTCTTATCCAAAAACAACATCACCCAAGCCTGATCCCTGAGCCTGTTCACCAGATTTGACACCCAAGGGTTGGGGCTGGATGTGAAAGTACTCTTCATGTCCAGGGAATGAGGCGCTGCCACCATCTGGAATATTCAGAAGTCCCTGAAGGCAGCTCCCCCAAACAAGTCTCGGAAATGCTTTGGGCAGTGATGGCACTGTTAGAATCTCTGAGCCATCTTCACCCTGCCTTCCTGGCCTCCAAGGGAAACATGTGGATCTGGACGTGGCTTGTTAAAAAAGTCAACCTTACTGTGCTGTAGTCAGGCTTAGTTGATTTGGGTATTGCAGGGCTTCTGGAGAGGCAGTGCATGGACTCTGGAGTCTTATCATCTGAGCTCAATCTTAGCTCCATCACTTATAGAGGGTACAGTCTTGGTCAAGTTACCTGCCCCTTCCATAAATGTCTCCATTTCTACAACAAGCTCTATGAGTCCTGTCTGTCTGGTTGGTGTTATGAAGACAGGAAGGAAAGGAGAGGAACTATGGGCATCCCATAGTTAATCATCATCTTCTGTGGTCCCCTTGGGAGGAGGAAGCCTTGAGAACATCAGAGACCTCTGTCCTGTGACTCCAAGCAAGAGCCACACATAGCCCTGTTCTGCCTTCTGCCACCTGGAGGCTGCCTTGTGCCAGGTCTAGCTTGGCAGGAAAGAGGTAGGACAGGAGTGAGGGAGAAAACATGTTTCCTTAAAGAGGAAAATATCTTACAGCTGGGCAGTAGTTTGCAAACAGAGACAGCTCTGCCCAGAACCTAAAGCAGAACACTCAGTAGGTCCTTGGTTGGCTCTGCTCATGGGAGCTTTTTGGAGAGCCTAACCCCATGGAAGGCATATAATCCATCTTTCATATCAGAGAGGTCCCGTAGCACAGTGTACAGTAGTACCTTCAGAATCTTCTGTCTCCTTCCCCCTGTAATCGGCAATTTCTTCAACATGGGGATGGGGGATGCTTGAATGTGCCTTGCCTCCTTTTAGGTTTCCTATTATTACCTTATTTTAGACTAGCTCACTCACTGCTTCCCAGCCTTCCGCATGTCTGACAATTAGGAGTTCAACGTAAATACACAGAACCTACATTTTGTGCTATTAACGGTGATCAAGATACACACACACACACACACACACACACACACACACACACACACACACACACACACACACACACACACACGTATATATTTTTGCATCCCACTTAGTTACCTGTCACCACACAGGGTTAGGGTGTCCCTAAGTGAAAACTTGTGTCCTATGTCCTGGCTCTACATCATCATGGCGACTCCCCTAACATATTCCAAGGAAATCAGCATAGATCTGTCATCATTTTCCTGAGTCTTGGTGATTGACCTGGAGTACTTTGCTTCCTCTATGGTGACACAAGTGTGGGTCTGAGTTTTTCATGCACGTTATGTACATGGCAGTTGGAGAAGAGTGTTGTGTTCTTCTGTTGAAGCTTTGGCTACGTGCCTGCTTCCTTTTTTTCCCCCTGGAAACACATTCTGCTTTGTTATATTGCAGGTAGTGGTCCAGACTCTTGGGTGAAAGTCAGCTTGCTATGTCCTCATATTCTTTCCTGTTTGGAGGCATCTTGGAATTCACAAAGGAAAAAGAGGAAAGAACTGATAGCAGTTGGAGATACAATGTAACCAAAACACAGCCAGCCAGTCCTAACTCTCTAGTTGGAAATGGAAAAATTAAAAAAAAAATTATGAAAAAGAATGGAAAAAAAAAAAAAGAAAGAAATGGAAGCGATGGTGTAGATTCTGGCCAGAAAGAGATTGAGGCTGTGTATTGTTTGAGGAGTGTACTCGGTGGGAACAGGAATTCAGATAAATCTGGGGTGAGAAGTTTACTGAGAGACAACAGGATGGTTTAGGTGGAGCTAAGTGGGCCAGCAGTCAAAAGACTTGGTTTCTGGGCTATAACCACTATTCATTCAGTGCTTTGAGCAAGTTATGTTCTCTCTCCTGGGAAGTGAAGATTGTCACCCTCAGCTGTGTCTGTCATTGTGACGGCTACATGGGCCACAGCTCACCCCATGAAGCTTTCCATGCTCCTAACCATTGTGCCTCACTGCCTGTTGGTGAGCCTCTGTGCTACACATTAACCAGGCTTGCACATGGTATGTCGAGGTGGTGGATTTTTTTGTTTGAGAGGTACTGCAGTTTGAACTCAGGGCTTTGGTGGTTAGATGCTCTACTGCTTGAGACATGCCTCTAGTCCTTTTTGCTCTGGTTATTTTTGAAATTGGGTTTTGATTTTTTTTCTTTTTGTCCTGACAGGCCTAGACTGAAATCCTTCCATTCATAGTTCCCATGTAGCTGGGAAGACAAGTGTGAACCACCACAGCCAGCTTATTCTGTTGAGACAGGGTCTCATGAGCTATTTTGCCTCAGCTGTCCTTGAACCTTGATCCTCTTCCATCTCAACTCTCCCCCCTAACCCCCCCCCCCCCCCCAGTAGCTGGGATGACAAATGTAGGCATCTCCAGCTGTGATGGAATTTTTAACAAGCAAGAACATTTCATATCCACGTGTTCCTTTGTTGTTGGGAAAGCAGAGTAAGGCCTGCTCATTGATCCTAACAAGGCCACCAGCACTGAAGGTGAACACACAGCGCTTATCACTAGGAATAGCTATCATTAGAATAAAAGGTAGAGGAGGAGACTCTTGGGAAGGAAGATAAACCATTTGAGACCTTCAGAGAGGTGTTGTTTTGAGTCACATACAAGGAGCAGGAGCTGAGCTAAGCGGAGATGGACCCAGTACAACATCCATTCTATAACATGGTCATCATTTCTTTGGTCCCTAAAACCTGGGGAATGGCTACTTTCTGCTCTTGCCCTGAGGCCAGGTCTGAGCATGTAGAGCAGAGGCTGAAGTGTCTGAGGTAAAAATCATCCTGGTCCAGGAAAGACCTTAAGGAGCCTGAGCCAGATTCCTATCCTTTACAGGTGAGGAAACGGTGGCTTGGAGAAGTCTACAAAATGCCTATCCGTGAATCTTTATGAAGCATCTGTTATGGGGCAGCTCCTGTTGTAGCTGCCTCTAGCTGTTTTGTGAAAGTCACATAGTTTGCCTAGATGCCAGGGGCAGGTCCGCTTTCCATGCTTGACTTATTGTGAACTTCACTATTTATTTATTTATTTATTTTGAGATACATGGTGGGAGGGTGTCTACCAGCCCTGTCTTGTGGCAGTGGAACCCTATTAGAGGATGGCAGGCGCCCCTGGTTGAGTTGTTGTACATCATTTCTACCCTGCTTGGGAGGTTTGGGCTTTATTTTAGTCTCCTTCAAAAAGTGTTTCACACTGTGAGACAGGCCTGGGAGCTTACCTTCTTCCTCTGTCCTTTACTCTATCAGTGGCTTTGGTAAGTAAGTGGTATATATTTATTTTTTTCATGAAATCCTTTCCCTTTCCCTAGGGCTCCTTCTAGCTCTAGATGACTCCTCACATGTCTCCTCTCCTTAGGCAGTGGTCCCTCCTAACCTCATATCACATTATTGGAACTTTTTAGTACCTTGACAGTGCACTGTTTCACATTTCGCCTCTTCGGCATTTGACCCGCATGGGTCAAATTCTATCTTCCCATGGCTTCATGGCTGTGTGTCTCTGCTCAGGCCTTGTCTGTCTCTTCCTCCAGAGAGAAGGTTGAGACCTGTTCTCTGTGATGCCCTCTCTGTTTCTACTTTCAGAGACTCCATTCATCTTGAGAGGCAAATGGTTCCAATCAGCCAACTCTGTTCTTGTCTTTCTTACACGATTGAGTATTTTTAAAGACTCGTGACTCAGTCTTTGAAATCTCATGTTATTAACCAGACGTATGTCCACTGTGGCCTTCATACTATGAGATCTACCCTGGAGACCTACCTTGGTCTTTGACTTTTCAACCAAATCATCCGATCTTGTTTGTTGATCTCCTTGTGATGTTCCTATGAAGACCTTATAACAGGTTCACACTTGCTGTACCACTTTGCATTACATATTTTCTGTGGCTATGACAAAATACCTAGGACCAAGAAAAATAAAGAGAATAGGGGTTTATTAGTCCATAGTTTGGGAACCTGGGAAGTCTAGGAGCTTGCTGCCTGCATGTTCTTGTTGTTTGGTGAGGAGGGTGTCCCATGGCCAGATCGAGCAAGTGTGCTAGCTTGGGTCTCTCTTTCTTAGGAAGCCACTAATTACTCGTAGGGTCCCCACTTTCATGACCTCATCTGATCCTAATTACCTTTCAAAGGGCTTCACCTTGAAATACCTGTAATGTATGACTTTGGGGATTAAGCTTCCAACACATGAACTTTTGAGGACACATTGAAACCAGAGAACATGTCAACAAGGAAACTAACCTGCTGGCATAGGGAGTTCTAGTCTCAGACCTGCCTTTCTCAGCATTTTTACTCCTTTCAGGGGATGATTGATGACAGACCGGTAAACTTATGAATGGCAGGAAGCTAGGTTTTGTAGGGGTTGGGCTAACCTTAGGGGAAGCTCTTTAATGTTCCATAGTTGAAGGCATAGTTGGCTGGATAATCAAATAAGTCAGATAAATATTTAAATATTCAATTTTAACTTCAGACCTGGAAATGTGCAATTCTTTGCCAAGCTTTTGATGCAAGGCCAACCTTTTCCTTTGAGTTTGGGTCTGGTGGCCAGGTTCTGTGTTGTCTGTTTTGCCCACAATACATGGTCTTCAGTCTCTATAGTTTGTTTCATCAGAGAGATTTGTGAAGTTATCTGAGTTGAGAATCATATGTGTTTGTTTTTATAGTTTTCTCCCTAGGCTTTTCCAGATAAATCCTCCATACCTCATTTGTCAGGGGTTCTTTGATGACTGTAGGGATTGGCTTTTGTTGAGTTTTACGGGAATGGTAGCACTTTTCACAAGATATGTGTGTTTGTTCGTTTGTGTGTATGTGCTGGTACAGGGCTTGAACTCAGGGTCTGGGTGCTGTCCCTTAGCTTTTTTACTCAAGATTGATGCTCTGCCACTTGAGCCACAGTTCCACTTTCAGCTTTTTGCTGGTTACTTGGAGATAAGAGTCTCACTCACTTTCCTAGCCAGGCTGGTTTTGAATCATGATTCTCAGATCTCAACCTCCTGAACAGCTAGGATTTTAAGTGCGAGCAACTGTTGCGGGACTTGTTTACATTGTTTTAAACAGGCTGCTGGTAGAGAAGAGCATCTGAGTCCCTGTGGTAGACACTGGCTGTGGTCTCTTATTGAGCATGCAAGTGTCATGGTAAAGGACCTGTGGTGTCTGTGAGCATGTTGAATAGAGAGTCTTCTGAGTTCATGGTGTAGGTATGGTAGGTCCAGTAACCTATTATCCAAGTCCCTGTCCCTGCATTTATGAATTTAGGCATACCCATTACCTGGGGGTGGGATTCTACCTCCAAGAGTTTTTGGAAATTCCCTAACATCCACTATATCATCCACCATGTTTCCAAGATAGCAACAGTTAGACCTAGTATCCTTATTTCAGTAGGGGGCACTGATGAAAATGAGAGTTTTTAGACCCCCCCAAGCCCAAATTCCAGGAGCTTCATATAATCAGCTCTAGTCACTCACCTCTTTATTACGTGGCAAAAGGTATGCTAGGGGAAGACAGCACTTTGGTACATCTTCAGCCATCTTTGGGGTACAGACGAGCTAAATACTTAAATAGGGAACTGGGGGTTAGGAGGCAAAAGCTATACATAGTTAAGAGAGTCTCAAGTGACAGGTGTGTTCAGAGGTGGTGTCTGGTGGTCTGACAGCCCATTGTCTCAAGGTTGGTCAGGTGGAGACTTGTTACAATAGGAGTCATTGAGGCCTGGCAGGTGTTCTGATCCTTTCTGGAATCCAAGATGGCTGCAAAATGACTCCAGAAGAGAATATATCTGGACAAAGGACACAGATATAAAGTGGAGGAGTCAGAGATGCCTAGACTTTATTCCACTCCAGTTAATTTGTAAGTCCAAGTAAGGAGGCAGTGTTTCTCAGGAAAAAAAAAAAAGCAGTTTTTTTTTTAAACACATATCACATATCTCCCCAGAACCCATTCCACTGGAACCCCTCCATTTTCTGCTATTGGCTTTGGGGAGATTGTACAAGATCTATATAATCAGTCTTCCATGTGATGACTTAACCTATTAACTACAGGACCAGGTTCAGGAATGGATGTGTGACTCAGTTTAGTCTAATGAGGTAGGAGAAGATATTGGTTGAAAGCTTTTGTGGGGTGCAATGGGAAAGTCTGGGAGCCTTCTCTCCTTGTGTATTGGGATGCAGCTTTGAACTACAGCATTCATTTTGCCACCACAACTCTAGAATAATTTTTTAAACTACCAGTCTTGAGCTTGAACTCGGCCTGGGTGCTGTCCTAGAGCTTTTGTATTCAAGGTTAGTGCTCTAACATTTGAAACAACTCCATCTCTGGCTTTTTGGTGGTGAATTGGAAACAAATGTCTTACCATCTTTTCTACCTGGTCTGGCTTTCAGCCCTGATCCTCAGGTCTTGAATCTCCAGAGTAGCTAGGATTACGGGTATGAGTACTGGTGCTCAGCTTCTGGGATAATACTGATATTTTGAAGGCTTAGATGACAGATGGAAATGGTGTATGGGAACTTAGTCACAAGAAACAGAGAAATGACATTCTGAAAGGTCAAGTTGGGAGTCTTTATTAGAAAGCTGGTGACTGCAGGTGGACTTGTATCCCAAAGACCTACAGCCTCTCAAATATACTTAACACTGTTAGGAAGCTGAGCCATGAGAGCAGGAGAGGAAAGAAAGAGCAGAAAAATAATACCAACAAACCAGATCAACTCCAGTGGAGAGCTAAAGTGGAACACCATGGTGACCAGAAGAGAGTCAGGAGACTCAAGACATGAGGTATGGCATCCCCCCACGCCTGAACTTGTCCAGGCCCAAATAGTGTCAGGGTAAGGGGGCAGGGTCACAGGAACCTTGAGAGTCTCCAGAGTTCAGGCACAGTCTAAGTCCCTACCCCTGCCTCTATGAATTCAGGCACACCTATTAATCACCTGATGGTGGAACTTTCCTGCCTCCACCATGAAGACAAGATGGCGCCAGTTAAACCCAATTCTCTATCATCCACTACGTGGCTAAGATGGCACAAGTTAGACCTAGTATACTAATTTCAGAAGATGACATTTTCAGAAGATGACATTCTATATAAAACTAGCTCTACCTTGGTAATATCCAGTTACTACTCAAAACCATAGAGTTTTCTAAAGGTATTTTGAGTTTTCTGTTACTTGTTACAGAGATGGGAACTTTTACTTTCTTAGAGGAGAGGCAGTTGTGTTTGGAATATGACATTTTTTTTTTTAGGCTCTCTCCTTTGAGAGGCATATGAAGCAACTGCAGGTCTTCCTGAACCCTTCTGGTTTGGAGCCAGACACTGGTGGCTCATGCCTGTAATTCTAGCTACTGAAGATTGCAGTTTGAAGCCAGGCTGGGCAGAAAAGTCTGTAAGACTTATTTCCAGTTAGCTAGCAAAAAGCTGAAAGTGGAGATATGGCTTAAGTGGTAGACTGCTGGCATTGATTGAAAAAGCTAAGGCACAGCATACAGGTTCTGAATTCAAGCTCTAGTACTGGCACACACAGATGTGTGCACTCACACACATTCTGATCCTAGGAAGGACTATGAAATCCAGGTTTAAAAAGCATCTACAGCAAGAGTGGTGTCCTTCTTTAATGTTAGTGTTCCTTTAAACAGAATGCTCACCAAATACACTTCAAAATGGATAAGATGTACAAATAAAGAATTGTTAGCTTTTTGGGAACATGTATATTGCATGAGATAAACATGCTGAGAACAGCAAGAGAGTATTTTCACAAGGGCACAAAATGACTTTTAAAAAAGCTGTTTTGTCTAGTCATTTTGTGGGAGGGAAACCTAAACCCTATCATCATTTCTATGTAGAAACAGCCACCAGAGTGTTGTTTTCACAAGATGCTGTCACAGGGTGGCCCTTGTGGGGAGGGGCTTGAGGGAGGGGGAGTGGCTGGAATGGTGTGTCCTGGGAGATTACAGATTACCTTCTAAGGAATGGTACCTGAGATCATTGGCTCCCGTGTCCTGCCAGACTGACTCTAAGGAGACCCCTGGACCTTCTGTAACTTGTTTCATAGGTTTTCTTCTGCTTGGGCTGGTTTCTCAGATCTCAACCTCCTTCCTGTGTAGCTAGGATTATATGTATGAACCACCTGCACCCTGTACAAATCACTTTTTTTTTTTTTTTGCTACTGGTCTTGGGCTTGAACTCAGGGCCTGGGTGCTGTCCCTGAGATTCTTTTGCTCAAGGCTAGCATTCTACCATTTGAGCCAGAGTCCCACCTCTGGCTTTTTTAGTAGCCAGAGTTGGAAAAACAAGTCTTATGAGAGTGATGTTTAAACTCAAGGCTTTGTACTTGCTAGACACATGCTCTACCACTTGAACTACACACCTCAACCCTTTTTGTTCTTTTTTTTCTTTTTTTTTTTTTGGCCAGTCCTGGGGCTTGAACTCAGGGCCTGGCCACTGTCCCTGAGCTTCTTTTGCTCAAGGCTCGTACTCTAAAATCACTTGAGCCACAACACCATTTTTGGCTTTTTCTGTTTATTTGGTACTGAGGAATTGAACCAGGGCTTCATGCATGCTAGGCAAGCATTCTACCATTGAGCCACATTCCCAGCCCCTGCTCTGGTTATTTTTGAGATAGGGCCTCACTTTTTGTTCTGGCCAGTCTGGACTATAGTTCTCTTGCAGCTGGGATGACAGATATGCACCATGATACCCAACTTTTTCTGTTGAGATAGAGAGCTTGCCAACTTTTTTGTCTGGGCTGAACTTGAACCACAGTCTTCCCAGTCTTTATTTCTCTCTTGCATTGGCTGGAGAGTAGGGAGAGTTCCCAGCACGTGGCCAAGAGTGATTATTTTTTTAGTAATAGCAAGTGGTAATGTAGAAAGATTGGTGGTTATGTCATAAATGCACATTACAATCATTCAGCTAGGACAGCATAACAACATCTTGTTCAATGAAAAGCCATCTTAGGGTAGGTAGGCCATCTTTCATCTGATGTCACATGATGATGAACTGGCAAATGATGCATTTTCAAACAATCCCTCTATTGTTAAATGATGCATGATTTTTTTTCTTTTTTTTTTTTTTGTTGCTAGTACTTTTTGTTGCCAGTCCTTGTGTTCTTGATGGCTTTCTTGCTCATGATTGGTTGTAGATAGAGTTTCAAAGGGGCTTTTTGCCCTGACTGGCTTTAACCCAGGATCCTCAGCTCTCATTGAGTAGCTAGGATTGCAGGCATGAGCTACTGGTGCCCATACATGTGCTAAGTGATGGGAATAGAGTGGAGACCACCACAGGGATCCTGTCCTCAAACGAATCACTGTAGAGGTGAGGCATACTAGCAATTACATTATGGGGAGATACTCATCCTGCCACAGCAGGAACTGGAGGAAGAGAATCTGAGCTAGTCCTGGGGCAGAATCAGGGTAGGCTTCCTATAGGAAGTGACATCACTATCAACATCATTGTTATTGCAGTTTTTATCCTTAATTGTCATAATCTTCATCACTGGCACCATGTCATTTGCCATTATCACATTATCATTGCTATTACTGTAATCTTTCTATCCCCATCATTACCAATCCAGCATCCATTGAGCACCTTTCATATGCCTGGCACCGTGCAGAGCTCTTTGCTTGAGTTGTCTTCTTTAATTCTTAAGTTGTTACTCTTGTTTTAGAAGTGAGGAAATTGAGGCTTATAAAGGTTAGGCAACCTGGCTAAAATCACAGTGAGTTTCTCAGTGTCACATCCAGAATTCAAGAAGCTGTCTTCTCCAGAGCCTTCCCTACTATCGTAGGAGAGGTAGGAGTTGGCCAGGCTGACGAGATCAAGAAGGGGATTGAGGAAGCATTCCTGAGAGAGGGACGTGGAGGGCACAGGGGCTCAGATGACAACTCAGGGGGAAGTGGGGTCCGGTCCCAAAGAGATCCTGTGTGGCTGGAGTGAGGGTTGAGAGATGAGGGGCTGGTCCTGCAAGCCTGGTTGCTTTGTCAAGCATTTGGATTCATCTTGATAACAACAGGTTATCAAGATGTTTGTGCTGTACAAAGGGCAGCCTGGTTGCTTAGCGGACAGTAGAACTGAGGATGGGGTGAAAGCAGCAGCAGAAGAGGGGTCTGAAGCATTATCTCCCTCTTCCATACGGAATTCTGAGACTGAGAGTAAGACTACCCTCTCACCACACACATGTGGACTCATCTTTAGAGCTCCCTCCACGTATCTATTTCCACAAACACCCAAAGGTTAAAAATCAAACAGGGGAGGCTGAATTCATACCATTTTGCTCAAGACAGCTGCCCCTTCCTTTGGGATTCTGGACCTGAGCTTTGCCCAATAGCTTCCTAGAATAGTGTTGTCAGTCAGCTTTCTGTTGCTATAACAAAATACCTGAGTATTAGGAATTTGGGAAGGCTTCAAGGGGGCTGCCTTTTTTTTTTTTGCCAGTCCTGGGGCTTGAACTCGGAGCTTGAGCACTGTCCCTGAGCTTTTTTTCTCAAGGAGAGCACTTTAGCACTTGAGCCACAGTGCTACTGCCAGCTTTTTTGAGTAGTTTATTAGAGATAAGAGTCTCACAGTTCTCTGGGCTGGCTTTGAACTGTGATCCTCAGATCTGAGCTCCCTGAGTAGCTAGGATTACAGGCCTGAGCCACTGGTACCCAGTTGGGCCTTCTTTTCTCATTTGAAAATTTCCATCATCTTGCTCTTAATGGTTTTGAGGGGCCTCTTATGAGTTGGGGTCAGCACCAGGTAACTGGATACCATTGGCCATCTCTTTCATTCTCCAGGTCTCACCCTCCCTTTTTGTCGTTGATTTCTATGTCCCCTGAGGTCCCTTCCAGCTGTGGCTGTGTGAAGCCCCACAACCCCCAAAACTCCCCCAGACAGAAGAGTAAATGGGTTCTGAGACTGTGACCCTAGGGCAGACCCGGAAGCCTGGAACACATTCAGATGTTGCAGATGGAAGATTTTTCTGCTTCAGTTATCTTCTTTGCAGGCTTTGGATTTTCAGGCTGGGCTGGCAGCTTGGTGGGAACCATTTCTGAGCTGGCTGGAGGCACGAGTGGAGGACCTCAGGGTTGCAAATCTGTTCCTTTCCTTCCAGTGTCAAGAGCTTGAATGCTTCTAAGCACAGAGAAACCCGCTCACCCAGAGTTCCTTATGGCTAGCGATCACAGAATCCTCACACCTGTTCACCCTGCATAGCATGATGTGTCTGAACCATTGAAATGGTTGGCTTTACTGATTAATTTCTCCCGGCCCCATGTGTGGACCTTGGGTGGCTGCCATCAGTGTAGCGTTGACTGCTCTGGTGTCTTCCTCTAGCCCAGGGGGTGGACTCACCCTGCAGTGGGAGATGAGAGACCAGGCATATGGAGCCCACCTTTGGCTCTACCCACCTTTCTTATTTAACCACATGTATTTTAGCTTCTTTCCAGTTTTTACCCTCTGTACCTTGATCAAGTCCTGAGAGCAATATCCTGCATGATCATGTTTTCTTGGTGATTATTACTCAGAAGGTTTTGCTACAAGGCATTCTTAGATGTCCCTGATTCCCTGGCCCTGGTGAGTTTCTTGCTGCTGGGCTGAATGGAAGTGGTTTTTTATGGTACTGGAGTTCTAACCCTCAGGGACTTGTGCTTGCTAGGCAAGTGCTTTACCACCCAAGCCATGCCCATAGCCTTTTTGACTTTAGTTATTTTTCATATATAGGGTCTTGAATTTTTGCCCAAATCAGCTAGCCTAGACCATGGTCCTCTTATACTGCTTGTGTAGCTGAGATGACATGTACATGCTAACCTGTTCAGCCTCTTATTGTTTGAGATGAGGGCCTCAAGAACTTTTTCTGGCCTACAATCTTTGGTTTCTGCCTCCTGTGTAGTTGGGATTACAGTGCACCATTCCTCTTGGTTTCAAATGTAAGAACTGTGTGTGTTTCTCAGATCTGTGGAGGGCACTTTGACTATGGAGGGCACTCAGCTGCTCAGGGACCTTCCATCTTCCCACAGCACTGGAGACAGGCTTTGTGTTCCCAGCAGCAGCCACTTGCCTGGGATCTGTCTGTCTAGGAGGAGGTTTCATCTCTCTTTTACAACCTGCTCCTCCTAGCTTCCTGCAGCTTCTGGGGAGGACTTAATTGAGTGGCCAAGCAAACTTTTTCTATAGCACTGATAATTATCTGGCTACAGTGGTGTAGTTATTGAGCAGATCAGACACCACTCCCTTCTGCAAGTCCCAAAGCCCATGTGCTGTCTGTCCTCTCCAGACTGAATGGGGGATGGTCAGAGCTGTGTTGGCAGAGATGGTATGAACACCTGTCTCCTTTCACCTTCTAGGATGGAGCATCTTTTGGAAAAAGAACCAGTCCCATCCAACTTAATTTGTCTCACCTCACAAAGCAATTAAAGACTCCCTCTGGGTCAGGCACAGGTGGCTCACACCTAAAACTGTAGCTACTCAGGAGGCTAAGATCTGAGGATTGAAGTTCGAAGCTAGTTCAGGCAGGAAAGTCTGTGAAACTCTTATTTTCAATTTTCAGTTAGGGAGCAGAGTTGGAAGTAGAAGTAAGGCTCAAGTGGTAGAGTGCCAGCCTTGAGGGGAAAAGCTCAGGGACAGCACTCAGGCCCTGAGTTCAAGCTCCAGTACTAGTGCATGCACACACCTACATGCACATGCACACACATGTACACAGGTGCATGTGACCCTCTGGGACTCTGAGCAAAAAAGTCATTTAATAGCACTGATGTTTTGCTTGCAAAAGGGGGAAATCTGATCCTGGTTGGTAGAGGTTCATCGTACCAGAGGCAGCTGGGCAGGGGACCTTGGTGTGCTGGCTTCCTGCTGCCGCCCTCACTGGCTCTGGCTCTGCTTGGGTACAGACACCAGGCCAAGTGCCCAGGGAACATTGTGCTTTTTGTTGCAAGGAGGGGAGAATTAGAAAGTCAAATGCTGCTCTAGAATGGGAGCCAAGAGAACGGGGCAGGGGAGCTGGGGGCCTTGAGGAGGCTCAGCCATACTTTTGGAGGGCTTGCACACCCCAGGGCTGTGGCATGTTGGGAGAAGAGTAGCTGGGAAGTGAGTAGCCCCTTTTATTCCTTTCTATCTCTCCAGTGGGAGCCCTCTGCCTCAGCCTGGCCGCAGAAGGCTGGAGCTTGTGAAGCTGACCAAAGGGAGATAGGTTGTAAAAGAGCCAGCCTGAGAAGGGTACTGGATGCCAGGCGGAGGAGGAGTCTCCGTGCCAAATGGAAGGTCTCTGGGGTGTTGGTTGTGTCTTACTTTTCTACAGTCACACCTCGTTTAGGCATCATCAGAGAATGAGCTGTTCCTCACAAGTGACTTCCCAAACTCTGTGCAACTGAACTACGTATGTGTCAAGCTTTAAAAATGATGGTTCTTTTTAATCGTGGTAAAATACTCATAAAGTTCACCATCTTATACTTGTTTTGATGTATAGTTGGATAGTGTTAAGTACACTCACATTGTTGTGCAGACACCCCCAGGCTTTTCATCATCCCAGATGGAAACTCTACCCATTAAATAGCTCGCCATCACTCCAGCCTCTAGTCTCCGCCTATATGAATGTCACTTAGCAGAATGCCATGTGGGAGCATGACAGAATTTTCTTTTTTAAAGCTGAATAATACTCTGCTGTATGGATGTACCCTATTTTGTTTATCCATTCATTGATTCTGTGGACATTGGCTATTGTGAATCATGTTGCTATGAATGTAGAGATACTTGAACTTGAGCTCTGGGCCTGGGAGCTGTCCCTCAGCTCTTCAGCTGAAGGCTAATGCTCTATCTCTTTGATCCATTATATATTAAGTGAAGTAAGCCAGGCCCAAAGAAACATAGGTCCCATGGTTTCCCTTATTTGCAATAACTAGTATATGTCTGAATCAAGCAGAAAAGGTCAGATAAGTTGATGTTAGGGAAATGAACCCTAAGATATGTATTCAAACTTTTTTACTTTCATGCGATTGTTTCTAACATATTTATAAGATTATTTCTTTGTTGCTTTCTATGTCCCTCCCCCACAGTATAACCCCTGCTTTCACTGTATATGATGTTGGTATAATTTGTGGAGGGGAAGGGAAAAAACAAATTGTTAAAACAGGGATACAGTTGGACCCATTCCAACAATGAGATGTACAAGTCGTTATGTTGAAAAACGAACTTTACAACTTTGGTGGGGGGAGGGAGGATTCGATGGGGGAGCGGGGGAGGGGGAGGAGAATGGGAAGGGATGGGAAGGGGAAACAAAGGAGGAGGCTATAATGCTTGATAAGAAATGTACTCATTATCTTGCCCATGTAATTGTAACCCCTCTATACAGTATTTTCACAATAAAAAAAAGTCTCACAGACTTTCCTGCTGGGCTGACTTTGAACCTTGATCCTCAGATCTCAGCCTCCTGAGTAGCTAGGATTATAGGCATGAGCCACTGGCGCCTGGCTTTCTTTTATAAGCTTTCTTTTACAAATAACTATTTTAAAAGTATTTTCTGTTTGGGGGTTGGGGAAGTGGCTCAGTGGTAGAGCGCTTGCCTTGCATGCATGAGGCCCTGGGTTCGATTCCCCAGCACCACATAAGCAAAAAGAAAAAAGCTGGAAGTGACGCTGTGGCTCAAGTGGTAGAGCACTAGCCTTGAGCTAAAAGAGCTGAGGGACAGCGCCCAGGCCCAGAGTTCAGGCCCCACGACCGGACCCAAAAAAAAAAAAAGAAAAAGAAAAAAGTATTTTCTGTTTGACATGATACTTGTTGAAAACACTTAGACGATATGGGCAAGTTAA
Source organism: Dipodomys spectabilis (assembly GCF_019054845.1). Lineage (NCBI taxonomy): Eukaryota > Metazoa > Chordata > Mammalia > Rodentia > Heteromyidae > Dipodomys > Dipodomys spectabilis. The sequence goes on from NW_024870681.1 coordinate 11,659,383, forward strand.
AATAAAAGGAAAATTACCCTTTTCCCTTTATGTGAGGGAGAAACTTCTTGGATATATCATGTTTACATTTTGATAGATACTGTGTTATTATCATTATTAATCTTTTTTTTTAAAAAGTACTACCAGGGATTGCAGTCAGGGCCTTATGCTCTGTTACTTGATCCAGGCCCCTAAATCGTTTGCCAACTTGAGTAAGAAATAGTTAATTGGTTTTACAAGTATCCATTTCTGTGAATGTTTGTCTTTCTCTCTCTCTCTCCCCTTCCTTCTCCCCTCCCTCCTTTTCCCTCCTTCCCTCTCTCCCTCCGTCTCTCCCTCCTTCCCTCTCTCCCTCCTTCCCTCTCTCCCTCCTTCCCTCTCTCCTTTCCTCCCTCTCTCCCTTACTCTTCTTCTCCCTTCCCTTCCCCCTCTCCTCTCTCTGTCTTTTCATGCTGATCATGGGTCTTGAGCTCAGGGCCTGGACTCTGTCCTTAACCTTCTTCTTGCTCTAAGCTAGTGCTCTACCATTTGAGCCACAGAACCACTGCCAGTTTTTTGCTAGTTTAGTGGAGATGAGAGTCTTACAGACTTCACTGCCTGAGTTGGCTTCGAACTTTGATCCTCAAATCTCAGCCTTCTGAGTAGCTAGGATGACAGATGTGAGTGTTTTTTCAGTGTCAATGTTTTGCATTTCTTCTTTTGGGAATTTGTAATTCATTATCTCTGTGTATGCCTTCACCTGAAGTATTTTGTTCATTTATGAGTATTCTTTGTCTCTATCAAGAAATCTAGAAATTTTAATTCCCTTAGCCTCTGCATTTTGCTTCTTATACTCTTTGATATAAAAATCCATTTGACAAGTTGCAAATATCACAGTAAAACCCTTTTATTCAGTTAATTTATTCTTATTAAATTAAAAAAAAAGCTCATGCCTGTAATCCTAGCTATGAAGGATGCTTGAGAGGATTGGAGTTCAAGGCCAGTTCAGGCAGAACAGTCTACAGCACTCCATTTCCAAAATAACTAGCAAAAAGTTGAGTGTGAGGCATGGCTCAAGGGGTAGAGCACCAGCTAAGCAAGCCAGCTGAACAAGTACAAGGCTCTGAATTCAAGCCTCAGTATTGCCCCCTGGGAGAAAATATTTATTTATTTATATGCCCATTGTGGGGCTTGAACTCTGTGCTGTCCTTGAGCTCCTTTCCTTTAAGGCTAACACTTTACCACTTGAGCCATAGTGCCATTTCCAGCCTTTTCTGTGACTAATTGGAGACAAAAGTCCCACTATCTTTCCTGCCTGAGCTGGCTTCGAACCAGGATCCTCAATTCTCAGCCTCCTGAGTAGCCAGGATTACAGATGTGAGCCACCGATGCTTGGCTAACATTTTATTTTTGTATAGTAATTTCTAAGTGGGTTTTTTTAAAAACTTCGGCTATAATGTTATTCCTAGCATACTTAACCTCTCTTTGATGTTGTAGGTCTTCATCTACATTTTAATTTCTTATAGCACTTTCATACTTAATTTTTACATATATCTTGGATTCATTTATGAAATGATCTGAATTCAGTCAAAGGTGGAGATTCCAAACTTACCTGCCCTCACTATTGGTTCAAAATGCTCCACTTTGCCTATGTTCATTTAAATATATTCTTCGATCTATTTCTGGAGTTCTTTCTGTCCAATGATACAGATCTTTGTTCTTTTGCCAGTACCATGCTGTTTTAATATTTTAATTATTTTAGGGCACGAATCCCGTGGTTACAAAATTTCTTGGCTGGTCTCTTGCATTCTGTTTCCAAATGAACTTTAGAACAATTTAGCTAACTTAAAAAATAATTCCTCTATGATTCTGATTGAAAAAATGCATTAAGCTTATAGAAGAATGTTGAAGGAGCTGGCATACTTAATACTGAATATTTTCATCTGGAGCTTTAGTATATACATAGTTTTCTCATCTAGATCCCCCCATACTTCTCAGGTGGCTCTGTGGGCATTTGGAATTGTTTGCTTATCGTGGGGAATGCTATCGTTTTCTAGTATATTTCCTATATTAGAAGGAAATTGCTCTTTGTGTATTTACATAATCACTGATCTGCTTACTGAACTGAAGCTCTATAATCTTTCTTTTTTTTTTTTTTTGGTCGGTCGTGGGGCTTGAACTCTGGGCTTGGGCGTTGTCCCTCAGCTCTTCGGCTCAAGGCGAACGCTCTACCACTTGAACTACAGCGCCACTTCTGGTTTTCTGGTGGTTTATTGGAGATAAGAGTTTCACAGACTTTCCTGCCCGGGCTGGCTTTGAACCGCGATCCTCAGATCTCAGCCTCCTGAGTAGCTAGGCTTACAGGCGTGAGCCACTGGCGCCCGGCTCTATAGTCTTTCTGGGTTTCATGGGTTGACAATAATAATAACTATTCCTTTTTAGTGTTTCTGCATTTATTGTCTTTTCCTGACCTGTTGCTATGGCCACACCAATTTTAAGTAGTAGGGATGATACTAGGTATCCTTGTCTTAATTCTGACTTTAATGGGGATGTCTGTAGTATTTCAAATTTTTCTGCATAGAAAGTTCAGTGCAGAGGGTGATGGGGGAGGTGAATAGGAAAGAAGTACTTTTCTTTTTTTAAACATTTGTGCTGGTACTGAGGCTTGAACTCAGGGCCTTGGCACTGTCCCTGAGCTTTGATGCTTAAGGCTAGTGCTCTACCATTTTGAGCTATAGGGCCATTTCTAACTTTTGGGTAATTAATTAGAAATAAGAGTTTCACGGACTTTTCCTGCCCAGGCTGGTCTTGAACTATGATCCTCAGATCTTAGTCTCCTGAGTAGCTAGGATTAGAGGCCTGGGCCACTGATGCACAGCAAAAGAAGTGTGTGTGTGTGTGTGTGTGTGTGTGTGTGTGTGTGTATGTGTGTGTGTGTGTGTGTGTGTGTGTGTGTGTGTGTGTTAAAATAGCACAATGAAACCCACCAAAAACTGTTAAAATGGAGGGGAGGAAGAAAGGAAGGATCTAAGAAAGAACAATACAGATGGGATGAATTGGATCAAAGTACATTACATAAATGTCAAAAATATCATAAATGACACCCCTTTGTACAGTTAGTTTATGCTACTAAAATTGTTTTCAAAGGGTGTCAAATGCAAACTAATCTTATTTTGATGTTTTGGCAGCATCATTAGTGCATAACTTAATTGTGTAGTACAGTCATGTGGTCAGGAAACAATAGGTATTATATATCTATTTGCCTCTTGGGTCCCAAATTCTGCTTTTCTCCTACCCTCCTCCTGTCTCATTTGCGTTACTGACTTGCTGAAGCTCCTTGTATCTCTTCTCTTGTTTCCAAGCTGTTATCAATTATTTCTGCTTCCAAAACTTATCCTTCTCTCACTTCTTCTTCTTTTCTTAACCATTGTGTTAATTGAAGCCATAATTCACAGACATGGAAAACATTTCAAACACTAACGGAAGTGAAAATGCAAAAGCCAGAAATCCAAATGCTGCTGTAACATGTGAGTCTCCTTCTCATGCCAGATGCTCATTCATCCTGGGAAGGGCGACATTTTGTATCCTTCATGAGATGTTAGATTGCCTATGCCAGAGAGATGGGAATGCTGTAACTCTGAAGCCCACTCTTCACACATTTTCTACATAGAGCCTCCTCCCTGTGCTATTGAGAACATGAAACATAATTTATTTGAATATTCTTCCCTGTACCCAGGATTTTTCATCTGTAACTAAAGCTGTCACACGTGAACATCTATATAAATAGGAGTTTTCATTCTGATTTTCTAATGTTCTACTCCTAATCTACATGCTCTTAGACCCTGAAGAAAGGAAAATAGATGAACTTTTCAAAACCAAATGTAGAATAAGGATAAATAGGTTCTCAAGATTGTGGATAAATGGTCCTTTGCACTGCTGTTCCTGGAGACAAGGTTCAGGCCATCTGCTCCTGGGACCTGTATCTACATCTGTCTCAGTTGTTGCTTATTATGCTGTCTATTAGCATCTTGATTGGTGGTGAAGGGTACCTAGTTACAGGTTGTGGGAGGCACCTGTGTAGCCAGGCAAGGCCATGGGAGATGAGAAGGGAGCAGGTGCATGGCTTAAGAACCTGTGCAATGGGTCCTGCAGGATAGCAAGTTCTTGTGGTATATTCTGAGACTAAAGATGCCACAGCCTTAGGCAGGAACCTTATGTTTGAGGTTGCTGCAGTACCAGGCACAAGTAGAAGCTGTTTTCAGAGAACTGGGCTGGAGCAGTCCTTGGGAGGATGCTGAGCATTCTCAGCCTCGGCAGCACATGCCATGAACCAGAGTGTAAGTCATTGGCTTAGTGGTAGAGCACTTGCCTAGTGTGCACAAGGCTTTGGGTTCGATTCCCAGCAATATTCGACCTCCCCCTTCCCCTACCCAATGTAAATCATTGGTTGTAGTTTTGAGAAATGAGCACTTTTTATCTCTCATTTCCCTTTGGCAAGAAAGCTTTCCCCCTCTATGCTTCAGTATTCATTTTCTTTCTGATTCCAAAAGTGATGTGTGTTAATTTTAGAAATTTAAGAAAATACAGAGAAACACAAGGAATAAAAAACCTGAAATCTTTCCATCTAGAGAAAATATTGATGACATTTTGGCATGCATTCTTTTGATATTTTTTCTATTCTTTGTACATGAATTCTGAAATGAAATGGAATTATGCTTATTATTTCACGTATATCATTGCTAGGCTGGGAAAAGATCCAAATTTAAAATTCAAAGTGCAGTTTCTACTGATGCATATCACTTTCACACCAGCATAAAGTTGAAAAATTGTAAATTATAAGTTGAGTCATGGTAATTCTGGTACTGTGTATAATTATTTTCTAGTGTGGTGTTTGCCTTTTAATTACATTTGTGGCTTAAATATAAAAAAATTTAGTACTGGGCTTTGAACGCAAGGCCTTCTACAGTACTTACTTGGCTTGCGCACAGTTGGCACACAACCACTTGAGCCATGCTTCTAATACAGCATTTTGCTAGCTAATTGAAGATGGAGTCTTTTGGACTTTTTCTGCCTAGTTTGCCTTCAAATTGTAACTCTCTGGCTCTCAGGCTCCTGAGAGAGCTAGAATTACAAGTGTGAAACACTGGCACTCATACTCATCTCTTTGTGGATATTTTAAAATCTAATTTTTTAATTTTTTGGTAATCCATAGGTTGATTTTTTGTTATCACTTAGTATCTTTGTGGGTTTGGCTTTGGGAGTTTTCCAGCCAATTCCTTTTAGTTCAGGCTCTTCCTTCTGGAGGGCCTTCCCTAGCTGTTTCTGACTGCTCTGATCTCCTAGCCAGAGTTTAGACTCCATCTCAATTTCCTCCTCCTCCGTGAAGCTTCCTTGGTTCTCTATAACCAGATGTTTCCTCTCCATGAAGTTCACTATGTTCTTAATTAAGATGTTTATCGCATTCTGTTTTATCGTTATATTCATGAGGGCCATAACAGCCATCTGAGAGCTGGAACTATCTTCCATGTCTGGGACTCTAGCATCATTGTCTCAACGTGTGCCACACTATAGGGTCTCCATACAATTTGCTGTATAGAATAAAATTGAATTTGGGTGGGCCCAAAATAGAGTCTAGTTGTGAGAGTTGATTGAAGAGCTTCTGAAGCAAGACTAGACATGGCTTTATTACTTCCTTAACTAACTGCAGAATTCTCCAAGTTGTGTGTGTCTCAAAAAGGGACTTGTTGTTCTCAAGAACTGCACACTTGTATTTATGACATTATGTTGGCTTTTTGTATCAGCCCTTCCCAACCCAGTGACATTTGACACTATTAGCAAAAGGCCAATTTCTTGGGACACTGCTGTGAGCAAACACAATAACTGAGGAGTAAAAGCCAGCCCAGGGCATCTGATAGTGTCCTGGCTAGGTGAGTGGACAGTTGCTTTGTTTTACATAACACAGCACAAGGCAGAGTTCCATCCTGAACCCTGGCTGGCTGGCTGGCTGGCTGGCTTGGTGAGATCCAGCTGTGGAACACATTGAGACCTTTGCTTTGCCTTCTTGCTGGGATTTTGTGACCTGTACCTAAAACATAGGAGGAAATAATAAACATGACCAGGTGTTCAACTTCATTAGTCATCTAGAAAATGCAAATTAAAGCCACAAGGCACTACCAGAATGTCTAGATGAGAAAGAAATGGAAGATAATGAGTGTGGGTGAAATATTTTGCTGGCAGAAGTATAAACCGCACAACTCTATTTTGGAAAAACAGCTTGCCAGTATCTATTAATGAGCCAGAAGTTCCTCTCCTAGGTGTATGCCCATCAGTAATGTGTGAATACGTTTCCAAGAAGCACTGGTTGGAGTGTTCATAGTAACACTGCATGTAATAGCTTCAAATTGTACTCTGCATACATGTTCATCAGCAAGAGAATAGAAAAGTAAGTGGTAGTGTATCAAACAGAGTAAAGTCTTATAGGAGTGAGTGAGCAACTTAAATATATGCAGTAACTGGCTGAACCTTTTGATGTAAAGTTTAAAAGCAGCTAAGTTTGTGTTTGCTGTGCAAGTCAGGATTTTGATTTTGCTGGTTGGGCAGAGGACAGTGGCTATGGGTAAGGTGACATTCAGTGAACATAAAGTTCTGTGTGTATGTGTGCATGTGTGCATGTGCGTTGCTGGTGATTAAACCCAGGGCCTACCTAACATGTGCCAGGTGAACACTGAATGAACCCCTGAGCTCTGCTTCATCTCCAGCCCACGGTTTCGATTCTTTCTCTATCTGGATGCTGATTTACGTGGATGTGTTTAGTTTGTGAAAAGTCCACAAGTGATATACTTTATGAGAAATTTTATAACAAATTTGATATGTCAATAAAACATTGAAAAGTTACTAACCCAAAAGAATCCAAAGCAGCCAGGTACTAGTGGCTCACACCTGTAATTCTAGTTACTTAGGAGGCTAAGATCTGAAGATCAAGGTTTGAAGCCAGCCTGGGTAGGAAAGTCCAACAAGACTCTTTACTAAGAAAAAAGCCACAAGTGGAGTTGTAACTCAAGCAGTAGAACATCACTCTTGGGAGAAAAAGGTGAGGGACAGCACCCAGGCCATGCATTCAAGCCCCAGTACTGCACAAAAACAAAGACTCTAAAGCAGGGACTTGAGTCAGGTGTGGTGGTAAATGATTATAATCTCAGCACTTGAAAGCTGAGGTAGGAGGATTGAGAGTTTGGGATCTAGCCTGGGCTACATAGCAAGTTCTAGGTCTTCCTTGTCTATGTAGAAAGACTGTGCCAAAATGAAATGAAGGCACTTGAGCAGACATTAATTAGTGTACCCCTATGCTCATATTGGCCGTATTCACAATAATAACCTGTGCTCATGGATAGATGAATGGATAAAAAAACATGTGGTGTGGACATGGTCCTTTCTTAGGGAGGAAGGAAATTCTTAAAAATGCTACAGCATGAATGAAATAAGAAGGTATTTGGCTAAGTGAAATAAGTCAGTCCAAAGGAAAAAAAAAGGACACATAGGACCAAAGACGTGACCAATAGCCCTGGGTTCCACAGGGGCAGTGGTAGAAAAATGCATGATTCTACTTGCATGAGGTCTTATAGATGAAGGTGGTTGTCTGATACTGGGGTAGGGAAGTGGGAAATTAATGTTTCATGCGTACAGAGTTCTACTGGAGGAAGAGCAAGGAATTTGTGGGGATATATGGTGAATTACTTATTGTCACTGCTGCACATAGCAGTGGTTGAGATGGCAAATTTTGTGACATGTTTTTATCTTGATAAAAATACATGGTGGCAAATAACACACACACTCAGGCAGGACTTGGAGGCAGCATGGCTGTGCTTCAGGTTCTGATAGAAAGTGCTACTGGAGAGTCCTGGGGGTAGACAGTCCTGGAAACCTCAGCAAGGACCCGATGCCATCTGGAATGCGATTTCTCTCTGGCAGGCACTCTAGGGCTGGATGTCTTAACAACCTGACACCCTGCTCGGCCTGAGTTCTATGCTCACATAGCGTTTCTACCAGGACCTGGAGATACAAAGGTGATTTGGCTCATGGAAGGGCAAGATTTCTGCACAGAGAGTTGGGACCACGATCCTGAGATGGCAGCCAGGGGCTCCCTGCCCACAAGACATTTCACAGTCAAATCCCTCAACATTTACAGGACATTCTGAGGTCAGGCCAGGTCTTGGGTGGCAGCCAGGGCCTCTGAATGGGGAGGAGTGAGGTATACTGTGGCTGGGCCTCCCCATGGGAACAGGAGCTAGGCTAACTAGATGGGATCAGGTGTTTTGTTTGAGCATCCACAACAGAACAGGAAGGCTGGCAGTTCACCTCTGTCTATGAGGGACATTCCTACTAGAGCTTCTCTCAAGCACCTGGGAGGTTCAGAGGACCTGGGAGAATTCAAAGGATGCCCACAACATCTGGAACTCACCTTCCAGGCCCAGCCCAATGTGTCAGCTCCATCTGCGGTGGCTTTCCTGACCTGGGGAAATCTGGACACCTCTGACTGCTTCTTCAGGTGGCCAGTGGCCTCTCTTTCAGTCTTCTGAACATGGAGTGTGTATGTTTGTGTATGTACACGTGGGTGCATGCGCAGGGGGAATATGAATAATGATCCTAGGAGGCTTAGGAACATTTGGGGGCTGAGAAAAAAAAATAGCTCCCAGCTAGCAGGTGGATATCGTAGGAGGCATTAACCCAGAATAGTCTTTCCCATTGATATGGTTTTGTTATAAATCTTTCCAGGTGTGGGAGTTCTTTGGTGCTTGTGATATTATCCATGGTTTCTGTGGGAGAGTGGGATGGGGTGATAGCTCCCTGCTGAGAGCTGGGATTTGCTCCTAAAAAGAGTTTGGTTCCTTGGGACCTGCGTGCTCACCCTCCCACTCTCTCCCTCTCTCTCCTTCGCTGTCAGACACACACACACACAACACACACACACACACACACACACACAATTCCCCCCCCATCTGTTGCTTTCACTCTCTCTTACTCTCCTTTTGCTCTCGCCCCATACAGCTAATAGAAAACAGTTTTTGCAGAACTGAGGGAAATCTCCCATTCTCAAAAACTAAAGGTGAGGTAGAAAAGGAGGCCCAGAGGTGGTTGAAGAGAAAGAAAGAGGTAACTTGTAACTAACTGGTGAGCAGTTCTGATCAAAGGTCAAGGGAGGGGAAGAGGGGGTGAGGAACCCAGAGATTATCTCCACCAATGATTCCCAAAGTCCCTGGATTAGCAGGGCCAGCATCCCTTAGGAACCTTTGATTTCAAATTCTTGGGCCCCACCCAGTCTGACCTACCAGAATCTTCACTTGAACAAGATTCTCTGAGTGATTGGTGTTTGAGACCCCAACTCCTGATTTGTAGATGGGATAGCAATATGTCTGTGGTCAGACAGTAGTTCCTGCCGAGGTAGACCGTCTTCTATCTCTGTAGGTTCAGGTGAATCTTGGTACTGAGGATTTTTTTGTCTGGGTGAATTCTTGGACATTTTATGTCTGGAGGGCAGATGTTTTTCATGAGCCATTATCATAGTAGAATTGTGAGGTTGTAGACCTACCTCAGAGTTGGCACAGGATGCTAAGAGACCAGGTGCTCTGGATTTGTTTCTGGTTTGCTGATTTGGCAACCGGCATTCTAAGAGATTTTGTTGTGTTGTCATTACCACTGTTGTCATCTTTGTTGTCGTCATCATCATCTTCATCTCAGCACTGATCTGCTTTTGAGTGCTTATGGGGATCATATATCATAGGGCTATTCACATTTTAAGCTGAGGAAACAGAAGCTCAGAGAGTATGGGAGGCCACTGACCTTGAAAGGCTTTTGAAAGGAGGTCCACTGACTCCACACACACTATTCGTGGTATGTTGGATGACACTCCAGTACAGTTGGTATTTGAGAGACTCTTTAAATTCTGTGATTCCAAGGCAGACGTTATCCTTTAAGTACTAGATTTGTTTAGCTATTGTTACCATATGTTATAAGTGTTTCAAGGCATTTTGTAAGACAAACACTAGAGTCTACCTCAGTTTGTTTCCATATGCATTTTAATTAAAGACTGAAGTGGAAATTCTGTCTCTTAGCTAGTTGAGGGAAAAGAATCTTAGATGTGCAGATAAAATATGATTTATTGGTACTGCTGAAAGATGGGTACTTCACTCTTTAGTTATACTGTTTCCAGACAGTACTTTTTGTTGTTGTTTTGGTGGGAATTGAACTCAGAACCTTCTTCTTGCTAGGCAGGCATTTTCCCACTGGAGCCATTCTTAGAGCTCCATTTTGCCTTGATTCTTTTCAAGATAGAGTCTTTATGCCAAGGCTAGTCTGGGCTAGGACCCTCCTACTTGCTGTCACCTGTCACTGGGGGTGACAAGTGTGCACCACTGACATTGTGCTTAGAATGACAGGTTCATGCCACTGTGTCCAACAATTGGTTGAAATGAAGTTGTCTGAACTTCTTTTTGCCTACGTTGGTCTTGAATCTCCCATCTTCTGATCTCAGACTCTCAAGGAGCTATGATTATAGGCTTGAGCCACTGTGCCTAGTTTCAGAGTATGCCTTTTAAAAGTAGAAAGTTTTGGGAGTGAAAACCCATGTGAACATAGCTTTAAACTTTGCCTCATCTTGGGGTCAGATTAGCAGCTGGTTTATTACATTTCTGGCCTATGGTGGGCAGTAGGTGGCAAATTCTGGTCCATGAGCAGAATCCAGGTCACCACCTGGATTGGTAGTATTGGTACATAGCCATTTGTTCACATTACTATCCAGGTTGTTTTCACCCTACAGTGGCAGTGTTGAGTCATTGTGGTAAAAACCTGTATGGCCCACAAAGCTGAAAACATTTACTAATTTGTCCCTTACAATGTTTACCAAATCCTGGCCTAATACCATCATTTTGGATAAAATTCCCTAGATTTTCTTTCTGCTTTCTGTCATAAATGCTTGAAACTCATACATTCATCAAATGTGGTTTGAGCCCAGTGGTAAGGAATCTTAGCCGAGGGGCTGTAGGCTCACAAGAAAAAAATGTGACCAAAGATTGTAGGCTTGCACTAAAGCAAGCATGCAGTGAACTTATGTAGGTCAGGTTTCTTAGCTACAAATGATAGAATCCACTAATTCAAGCAGAAGAGGTTGCATTAAAGAGTTTAGAGAACTCTCAGACTTGCTGGGAAGGCTGAAGTAAAGCATGAGATGAAACTTTTCAGGAGCCAACTTTCCAAACCCCAGAACAAGCCACTCAAGGACTGCAAACAGCCACAACATTACAGGTAGTGTGGGACCACGAATGCCAGCTTCAGAACCCTCATACTCTGGCTTTCTTCCCACTGAATCTAATTGGCAGGGCCCCTCTTCCCCCAATCAAACCTAGATGGAAGGAAGTTTATTTATTTCATGGGTGTAAATCAGATAATCCGTAGCCACTACTACCATGGTCTTTTGTTTTGAGATGGAATGTTCAACTCATTTACTTTTTATATTACCATTTGTCCAATAAAGCAGCTCTAGGGTGGTACAGGAGACATTCCAAATACATCTCCAAATCCTGCCATTCATCCTTCAAGGCCCCAGTACCACCTTCTCCAGGAAGCCTTCCCAAGGGAGTCATTTTGCCTTCAGCATCCTCAATAATTTTTTGTGTGCTGTCTAGGACGTGATGGTATTCTCTTTTACGTGATAGTCTTACCTTTATTTTTCTTCCACTTCTTTTCTTTTTGACTTTTTTTTTTTTTAAGAATATTGTTGAACTATTTCTCATTCTCCTATTCAGTTTTGTTTAGTGTTCTCCCAGAGATAGAGAATGTAGTCCATTTATCTTTTCTCATTTTTATTAATACATATATTCATGCACAATATAAAATGTTCATCTAAATATAAAGTAAGTTCATAAATGTAAAATAGGTTCATCTAAATAAATGCTACCTTACCAGATGTATCAATCTGCAGTTTGCTGTTTTTGTTTGTTGTTATTTGTTTTTGTTGTAGTGCTGCCCCAAGGCTTGAATTCAGGACGTAGGTGTCCCTGAACTTTTTTGCTCAAAGCTAGTGCCCTAGTATTTAAGCCATAGCTTCCCTTTTGACTTTCTTATGGTCTATTGGTGGTAAGACTCTCTCACTGACTTTCCTGCCCCAGCTGGCTTCGAATCGGTCCCCATAATGTTATAAGGTAACTTAATTTTAGGAAACAGAGAAGACATGTTTTGAGAGCTCAAATTGGGAGTCTTTATTAGAAGGCTGGCGTCCGCAGGTGGACTCCTGTCACTAAGACCTGCAGCCCCCTTAATACACTTAATCTTGTTAGAAAACTGAGCCATGAGAGCAGGAGAGGAAAGAAAGAGAAGAAAAACAATACCAACAAACCAGATCAACTCCAGTGGAGAGCTGAAGTGAGAGGCCATTGTGACTGGAGAAGAGCCATGCGACACAGGAGACACAGCACACGAAGCATTGGGATCATGGTGCCTGATCTGGTCTGTGTCTAAATAGAGTTACGGGCAGGGGGCAGGTCACAGGAAACTGGAGAGTCTTCCAAGTTCAAAGCATGGGACAGGTCCAGTAACCCATCATCTAGCTCTCCAGACCTGCCTCTTGGAATTCAGGCATGCCCATCCCTGAGGAGGTGGGACTTCCCTTCCTCCACCATGAAGACAAGATGGTACCAGTTAAACCCAATAGCCTATCCTCTACCATGTGGCTAAGATGGTGCCAGCTAGATCCAATGTCCCTGTTTTATTATCTCAGTCACCTGAGGTATGAGCTGTAATTTTTGAGTGAGAGCCATGCCCCACATATAGAGTTTTACTTCATTTTAAGGTCTGTGTGGTAGAATATAAGATATAATTGGTCAATTTCCTATCTATGGCTGTTCCACAAGGTTTTCTTGTTTCAAACATTGCTATAATAAGCAATGTGACCCTGCTTTTGATGTCATTTGTGTGATTTCTCAGGGGTAGAAGCCAAGAAATTTGGGTTATTTGGTCATTTCCAGCTTTCCTTAATACTGTCAATAGCTATTCAAGATGATCATACCAATCTCCTTAGGCTTTCCCTAGTTCTAGATAACACTGAGTATTTTGTCAGACTTGTGTATTTTTGCCAGTCTGATGGGTATGTTGTTTAAATTTGCATTTGTATTGTTTGCTTAATTTGCATATGACTGAGTATTAAAGAGGTTAAGCATCTTTTCATATGTTTATTGGCTTATTTAGCTTTCTTTTTCTGTTATATACATATGCAGAGCTATTATTGTATGTGTGTGTATGTTTCTTCTTTTGGATTGTCTGTTCTTATTTGTTTGTTGGAGTTCTTTGTATATTCTGGCTACCAATCCTTTGTTATATGTGATGCTATTGTTTCCTCTCAATATGTCTGTCTTTTTCCCTGAGGGTCTTTGTATTCTCTGATGTGATTTTGCTTCATGGAATTCTTGAAGGAGGGCAAAAGATTGCTTTCTTGTCAGACACAATCTGACTCAGAACCTGAAGGCCTGCGCCAATGAAGAAACCTGAAATTCCTGCAAGTCTGCTGTCCCGAGAGATAACAGATCTGAATTACTTCTTCCCTGTCTCTTACATCACTCTCCATGAGCCATGGCAGCAAATTACCAGACCTAGCTGGCTTTAAGGGGAAAAAAAAGAAAAAGGAAGGAATGAAAGAAGGGGAAGAAGGAGAGAGAGTAAGGAAGTGAGAAGGGGGGGGAGAGAGAAAAGCTGGGTGCTGGTGGCTCATACCTTATAATCCTAGCTACTCTGCAGGCTGAGATCTGAGGGTCACAATTTGAAGCCAGCCTCAGCAGGAAAGTTTGTGAAACTCTTATCTCCACTAAAACTACCAAAAAAGCTGGTAGAGTAAAAGAAACTTAGGGACACAACCAGAGGTCAAGCCTCAGGATTGGCATCTCCCACCAGAAGTGAAAGAAGTAAACTCTTGTTTCAGTGTTTGGAAAGTCAGAATATGAACAAGTCTCAGCTCTTTAGTTGTCCTTTTCACAGCCTACTTGTTGCTGTGTTTTTCCCATTGTGGTACTTTTCTTTTTGGTAGGTGGTTTATTATATTTAAATGTCATCCGAACATAATGCTGTTTAATGCTGTCTAGTGTCTCTAAGTGCAGGAAATCTATGACATGCCTTTCAGAAAAAGTCCACGTTAAATAAGCTTTAAGTATGGATTATAGTGTCACTGGTCAAATATATATTTTGACTCAGTCAAATATATATTTGACTCAGTCAAATATATATTGTAAGCAAAATGTCTTTTTGGTGCCAGCACTGGGGCTTAAACTTAGAGCCTTGAGCTCTTGCTTATTTAGATTTTTCATTTAAGGCACTCTGTCATTGAGCCACATCTTTACTCTTTGGCTAGTTTATTGGAGATAAAAGAGTCACAGACTTTTCTGCCTGGGCTGGCTTTGAACCTTTCCTCTGCTCTTAGATCCCTGAATAGCAAGGATTACAGGCCTGAGCCATATACATAAAGCAAGGTTCTGTATCAATTTACTTGAAAGAATGTTGTAAGTCAAGGCTTGAAGGAAACCCTTGAATTTCCTCTAAAAGCAGTGGTTACATATTCAGTAACTGAGTGTCACAGCAGCAGTTTATAGTAATAAAAATCAGCTAAATCTTAAAGAACCCAGTTCTGAAAATGATTATGTAGCAGGATCTGGAAGACAATGTCCAGATTGACAGGCTCACGTTGAAAGAGGACACTTGGTGTAACCAAAGTAGACCTTGCTTAGAAGAGGATTATCTGAAACTAAGAGGCAGCAGAGAAATGTGGGAATCAACATGGATTATGGAGAATGAGCACTGTAAAACTACAAGCTAAGCATAGAATCCATAGATGCAGGATAGGTGCCAGTGGTTCATGCCTGTCATCCTAGCTACTCGGGAGACAGAGGTCTAAGAGTCACAATTTGAAGCCAGCCTGGCCAGAGAAGTTCATGAGACTCTTATTTCCAATCAACCACTAAAAAGCTGCAAGTGGAGCTGTGGCTCAAGTGGTAGAGTGCTAGCCTTGAGCTGAAAAGCTAAACAACAGTGAAAGGACCTGGAGTTCTAGCCTTAGTATACACATATACACAGACACAGGAAGGAGAGAGAGATAGAGGAGAGATCCATAGAGTGCACAGCAAGGGTGGGTTTTGTTCAAGAATATTCCATGAAGCATTATTTATAGCTATAAAAAATGTCCAACAATGGGAAAGTAAACTATAATATTAGCTGTGAAATGAAATATGTATGATTCAGCTATTCAGATGATATGGTTTATTTATTGACTTAAAAGGAGTAAAGGAGAAAAGCAAGGCTTAAAACAATATGATTAGTCTGATATACTTTCTGTGTAAAAGGAAATTACTTAGAAAAGGTAGTGCATGACTCTATGAAGGTGTTTAGGGGTAGGCTAAAAGTTACTTTAAGGGCTCAGGGATAGTGTTACCAAAAATTTAGGGCAGCTAAGTTGATCTCAGGTCTTTGCATCTGGCAAGAGAAAACTTTAAGCAAGATGTGAGCATAGTAATGGTGATAGGAAAGTTTACTACAAAATGGCAGAGGAAGAGAGTGCTTCAGCCTGTCTCAGCCATCTCTCATTGTCTTCCATGGTACAGAGACTGGCCTTGGGTTAAAAGGGGATAATTGGGGTTCTTGAAGACAGCTTTCTGTGCTCTATAAGGTTGGAGCATCAATGATTTAGTGCCAAGTCCTTATTTCCTCATTCTTTGCCCTTAACAGATGTCTTCCTTGTTTTTTTGTTTGTTTGTTTGTTTTTGTAGCCCCCAGACCCCATTCCATTGTTAGGCAGGTTTTGGTTTATCAAAACTTGCCATCTGTAAGTTGTGACGGGTTGTACTTCTAGCTTGCCTGCTTTTCTCCTCACTCCTGTCAATAGTGTGTTTACCTAGCACGTGCAAGGCCCTGGGGTCAATCCTCAGTGTTGAAAAAAAAAGTCACTTTTTATGTATAAAATACCTATTGTGGTAGTGTTACTTGAATTTTAGAAAAAAAAAAGTGGAGTTGGGAGGGCTAATAGGCTGAAGAAGGTTGAATAGGGTCCAAATATATACATGTGTTTTCAAAAATGGAACAGTGAAGCTTGTTGAGAGTGGTTTGGGAAGAGAGGGAAAGGGAGGAGAGTCTGGCCAAGGTATATTGTTTGTATGTATTGTAAGCATTATGCCCACCTTTGGTCCTCAGCTCCACCCAGACCTGCTGCCCCTCCATCTCTCCACCCAGACCCCCCTGAACTCCCATCTACCTCACTTCCTACCCCCAGACCCTGCTGTCACCTAGATTGTGGAGGCTGCCATATGCTCTCTCTCTGGGGGAAATATGGCTCCCCTAATAAATCTTGTAATAATCTTTCTCCTGTGCCTGCCTGCCTCTGCGTGGTCCCCTGACATGGATGTGGCAGCTCCTTTGATCGATCCTTTCATGTATGTATGGACATGTCAAAATGAAATCCTCTTATACAACTAATTGGTGCTAATACCAAAAAAAAAGTAATAAATGTAATAAACGTAATAAAAGACAATACCAACATAAACCACCAGGATATGGTTCTGCCTCCTCTCCCATCGTTTGCAGTTTTAGCAGTCTCTTTAGACTTAATACCACCTGAGGACACCAAGGGAGTCTTATGCTGACGTTTTTCTTACATGGATTAGTGGTGGATGTAAAGTCTGTAGCTTGAGCACAGGCCTGGGGTGTGATGGGAGCCTGCAGCCTCTGGTGCATGAATCATGTGTTGATTGCTCCCTCCCCATGTACCCCTACAGGATAGGCCTGGCAGAGTTCCCCTAAAGAATGAAGAACGAATGCACTTGGGCTCAAGAAAGCATCTTGAGACTGACTGAGCATGTTATTGCTTTTCAGAAAGACTTCTAGGATTGTGGGGCAGGTGAGTTGGGAATGGAGGTAGTCCTGAGGTATTCTCCACAGATTTTGCCATGTTCCTGGCTAAAAGGGTCCACGTGAATTCCTGGCGCTGGACAGATCCTGGCTGAACCCTAGAGAAGGACCTGAGCTGTCTGGGAACACACCGCCTTTTGTGTGCCAGTGTTTGTTTGAAAGCTAGCTTCAGACCAATGTAAGCTGCTTCAGAAGGAAAGCAGAGGGCAAGCAGGAACCGAGGTTGGTGTCCTGACTCCTCCCTTCACCCAGGACCAGCAACACAGGGCTCTTGACATTTCCTGTAGCCATAGCCCCCTCATGGGGTGTGTGCTGCTTTTGGCAGGCTCTATTGGGGATCTTGCAAGGCTATCAGAGCAGAATGCACCCTGTCTTCCAGGACTTGGAGGAGGAGACTTCATGTCCCCATCTCCATGCACAGTCGGAGAATTTTCCTCTCATAAACAAAACAAACACGAGCTAAAGGGGTGGAGGCCCCAGGGGCAGGCTGGGTGGCCCTTTCCTTCAATCTCTGCGTTTGTTTCTCCCAGAGAAAATTGTAGCAGCTTCTGAAAGGCTCAGAAAGCCGCCTGTGGGTCTCATCATCTTGTTTGGTTAACCAAGCCCATGGCTCCTTGGTGCTGGCCCCAGGTCTGCTGTTATGGAAGAGACTAGGAATCATTCAGACCCTGTCCACAGGGGCAAGTGCCTCTGCAGCACTCCTGAGGTGGGCAGATGGGGCAGGCACTGCTGGGGAAGAGGGGACAGGCAGCGTGGCGTGGCCTTAACAGAGGCCTTCTCATCCCTGGGCAAAACAAGCTGGGTGGAAAAACAAGTCAGGTGGCTTCTGAATGCTCTTCTAGCTGTTTGAGAGGACAGCTATGATGGTAGGGGCTTCCTTTGGAGTTCTTCCTCTCCTTCTCTTCTCACATCTCTCTAGAGATGGTTTGAAACCCAGGCTTTTCTTGGAAGACTGCATGCCTTTGGCACCCATCACATTTTCATTGTCACTCTGGGAGACCCCCAGATTAGCTTCCAGTGGCCTCTCAGCCCTGAGTCTGGTTCTTGCTGTTTGGGTACTGATTGACCTTTCCCAGAGCTGGTGGAAAAATTACCTCTCCTCCCCAGGAAAGATGCCAAGAAGCAGAAGTTGGGAGCATATTCTACTATGATCTAGTACCTTTGCGGGTTTTAACTATTTTGAAGTGTCGGGTACATCCTCTTCATCTTAGATTATAGCTCTGTTGTGTGCTTTCTGGAGAAGGTTTTGTGGCCAAGGTACCCAGGATGGCTTTTGATATGAAAATGAGCATTGTGAATGAGGGGGTGACCGAGGAGCTGGGAGGGCCGGCTGAACGGAGGAGGGGCGCTGCTGAGGGACACAGTGTGAAAGGGTGCTTTTAGGAACGTCTGGATCAGACATGATGTTATAGGAAAAAATGCAGCGTCTAAGGAAACAGTGGGTGAATAGAGAGAAAGCCTGAGAGACAGGCAGGGAGGCCAAGAGGACATAAAGCAGATTGTCATCAGGAGCCAGGCAAAGGAGGAAGGGGCCTGGTGGAAGGGGCCGCTGGCTGGTGGGAAGATGGCAGAGAATGTTGTGCATGGTCAGACCGGACAAGCATGGGGTATTGAAGTGGAAGGTGGCAGGCTGGTTGGTGACCCTGAGGATGAATGTTGTCAGACAGAGCCACTGGCCCAACCAAATGTTACCTCTTAGAGCCTCTACTTTCCTGAACCTCCCCTGCCCACCTCCAAGTCTTTGGAGTCCACAGTAGAGGAAAAGGAACCATCTTGCCCACGTGGGAAAGCGGTAAGAGGGATGAGGTCTGTCCCCATGTATGTCGCTCTACCAGTTGAGCTGAGAGGGACAGGCATAGGGCTGCTAGGTATGTGACCTTAGGCCAGTTACCGAGTCCTTCTGTGCCTCGGTTGTACCTTAAAAGGAGGAACATGTCAGTACCTACCTCAAAGAGATAAAAGGCTTATATTTGTTATTTTTTAATAAGCTTTTTTGAGGTAATAAGTGACATGCTGTATGCACCTCTCACTTAAAATAATTCAGTGATATATTATTTTTAGTGTATTTAGAGTCAGCAACTATCACCACAATCAGTTTGCCTCACCCCCAAATAGGCTCCCATATCCTGCCAGCTGACACGCCCTATTTTTTTTCCCACATGCCCCCTTCCCAACTCCTGGAAACCCATAACCTACTTTCTGTCTCTCTGAATGTGTCGATTTTGACAGTTCATATAAATGGAACCCTATATTAGTGTAAACTTTGCCTGCCTGCCTTAGTGTCATGTTTTTCAGATTCATCCAGGTTTAACATACATCTTCATTTTTATCACTGAGTAATATTCTTTTGTTGGGGGAGGACATACCACATTTTGTTTGTTCATTCTTTAGTGAAGGAAAGTTTGGAGTGCTTCCATTTGGGGATTGTGAATTGGAAGTGGGTGGAAGATTTGTTTAGATATTTCTCCCCCTAAAAAATGTACAAATGGATGCTTGCATGCATAAAGTGTTCAGCATCATTAGCCATTTGGGAAATGCACATTAGAAATCCACAGTAGGGAGACTGCTTCACACTTGGTTAAAATGGCAAGAATAAATCACCCGTTTCTTTAATCCTACCTACAGAAGGCTGAGATCTGAGGATTGGAGTCTGAAGCGAGCTAAGGCAGGAAAGTCCATGAGACTCTTATCCCTAATTAACCACTAAAAAAGCCAGAAGTGGAGATGTGGCTCAAGTGGTAGAGCACCAGGTCTGGGCAAAAATAAAAAAACAACAGCCAAAAAAGCAGCTCAGGGACAGCACCCAGGCCCTGAGTTTAAGCCTCAGGACCCCCGCCCCCCTACCACACACACCTGTAATAAGTACTGGTGAGGATGTAGAGAAATGAGTCCTCTAGCATCCACTTTGGAAAGCAATCTAGCCATATACATAGAGTGAACATACAATCTAGGGCACATACCCGAGAGAAGTAAAAACATATGGCCACATGAAAACTTGCACACAAGTATTCATAGCAGCATTATTCATCACAACCCCCAAATGGAAACAGGCCCTAGGTACCTTAACTATTGAGGGATCAATAAACAAAAAGTGGTATATCTCCACAGTGGAATATTATTCAACAATAAAAATAAAGCACCTGCTGCCCATGCTTGGCAACCTGTGGTGTCAACTTCAGTGCTGCTCAGTACAGCCAGACATTGCTTAATGACAGGGAAGTACTATGTTGGGTAGTTTCACTGTGTGAACATACTGTGTATACTTACAGTGGGGGGGACAGCACAGGTCAACACTTGACGTGGGCTCTTGATGTAACCAAGAGACATAGTAAACAAGAGATGAAGGAAGCTGCTGCCCAGATCACACCACATACTTGTTTTACAATAACCTTTCTGAAAAGTAGGAGTACAGTGTAAAATGGCAACAAGAGTGATAGTAAATATAGTAAATTCCGAAGCCAGTAATGTAGCCGCTTACCATCACATATTGTGCATTCATTGTACATCATTGTGTGTGTTCTACTTTTATATGACTGGCAGAACATTCTGTTGATCCCAACCTCTCTACAAACCCATGAACTATGTGCTACTCTCTGATGATCTGGCAGTGAAACGCTGTGATGTCACTAAGCAATATGAATATTTCAGTTCTGTTGAAATCTTACAGCACGCTATGGTGTATGTGGCTGGTTCTTGGCTGAATTGTCATTTTTCTGCACATGGGCTGGATTTGGGTTCTGGTTGCTTGCATGCATCCCAAAAAGCTTGTGGGAAGAGTTTTGGACAAGGTATGCAGTGCTGCTGGGTGCCCCCTCATCAAGACCCTGGAGTCCTGCTCAGCAGTATCCTTTTGGGCCCTCACCCTGTGGTATCTTCCATGCTGTAGTTCAATGTGCTTATGGCACTACCTGTTTAGGTGGTGGTTGGGCTGGGTTTGAGTTTCCCTTTTCATTTGCTCTTTACTTAAAAATATTCAGGCTTTTCAAGTCAATTACATCTCCAGTGGCAACTGTGCTCAGGTCTGACTTGATCCCTGATGTACTTTCTGTGCATCTTTTTGCTCTCCTTGGAGACCTGCTGAACTTCGAGACAGAAGCTACCAGGGACCTGGAGGGCCACCACAGGGTAATTATCCCAAGTGAAGGGACCAGAATGGAGAATTGTGCCCTCCCTTCAACATGGGGACATGTGGCTCAGGGAAAAAGAAAGAAGCAGTAGTCCAGACGGACATGTCTGGTGGAGAGCAGATGTCATAACTGAAATCCTCCTGAAGGCTGAGATGCTCAGCTCCCCAGAGCTGGCTGGTTCATGAAACCATCCCAGTAGGGACACAGCTCCCATTTTTCCCCTTTGCACCACCTTCCTCTTTCCCTAGGCCAGTTATATTTAAATTCTAGTGCCCTATGATTTGACTCGTGTGTGTGTGTGTGTGTGTGTGTGTGTGTGTGTGTG
This sequence comes from Dipodomys spectabilis, assembly GCF_019054845.1. Taxonomy (NCBI): domain Eukaryota; kingdom Metazoa; phylum Chordata; class Mammalia; order Rodentia; family Heteromyidae; genus Dipodomys; species Dipodomys spectabilis. The sequence goes on from NW_024870681.1 coordinate 11,680,725, forward strand.
TGTGTGCATATGAGGGCTGGTAGTGGAACTTGAACTCATAGCCTTAATGTCCCTTAATATTTTATTTTTAAATCAAGGCTCTTGAGCAACACCTCCACTTCTGGGTCTTGGTTGGTTTTTAATTGAAGATACCCAGACTGACCTCTACCCTTGATCTTCAGATCTCAGACTCCTGAGTAAGTGGGATTACAGTTGTGAACTACTGCCCAGGGATTTTGACTGCTTCCTCAGAACTAAGCGTCTCCCTGGATACTTCCCTCCTTGCTGCTGTTGTGTGCCCACCATGTGTTCAGGAGGAGTTCATATTTCTTTCTGCAGTAGATCTGGCAACTGTACCTCACCCTAGTTTTGATTTTCTTCCCCATCTTCTCTGTCGGTCTGTGTCAGCTCCAGGCGTGTCTCCTGTGTGGTTTTCTCCTGCTCAACCTGCTCTCATTTTCCCTCTGGGACCTCTCTGCAGTTCCATGAATACCTGGGGTTATTATTTGGGCATGGTGATAATGTGTGCTTACTCACGGCACTCTCATCCCGAGGCTCTGCTGCCTGTCTTCTGTGGCTAGATGTAGCCCCCTACCTCCACCTCCCCCCCCCCCAGTCCCTGCATGCACCCTAAAGGAATGTGGTCTGCAGAGTGCCCCAGCTGCTCGGCCGGTCAGCCATGCCAAGGCCTCAAACCCAAGGTCTCAACTGATAGCTCTGGTTAGTAACTCATTTTTCCCCTGGTATCAGGGCTCCCTGGGCAGTACAGAGCAGTTGCTCTTCCACTTCCACAAAACAGCCCCTTGCCAATCTCACACCTACTTCCTGAAACCTCTCATTGTCTCATTCACTTGCCCTGGTGTCCTCCAATTTGTCAGTGCCTTGATACAGGGAAGCTGGAATAAGATCCAGTCTGTGCAAAGGGGTTATTCTTTTTCTCTGTCTGGATGTGCTTGGGGTTCTAGAGAGTTTGTTTCAGGATTTATTTTTTATTTTATTTTTTTATGGGAAGTGTAAAAAATTTTTATTTTTGTTTGGGTAATTTTTGCTTGCTTTATAGCATTTAAATTTTTTAAAATTGTTATTAAAAGGTGATGTACAGAGGGGTTACAGTTACGTAAGTCAAGGAAAGAGGGCTTATTTTTTTAGAGTATCACTGCCCCAAACCCTGAAGTATTCCTCAATTTGGTTCATAATTAGCAAATCAGGAATTAGATTATTGGCTTGTGTGTTAGACAAAGACTTTTATTTCCTAGTAATACCTCTGAACAGGTAAAATGGGAACATCGGACAGAAACCAAGGCATGGGCGGGTTGGCAGGGCCTAACCCTAGCCCCCCAGCATGATGCCTCTGTTTCTGATCAAACTGTATTGTTGTATTTCTCATGTTGCAGAGACAATGCTTGTTCCATGTAGAAAGCTAAAGAAGACAAAAGATTGGGACAAAAGAAAAAAAATGAAAGTAACAGTTTAGCCACTGCAACTGACTGTGGTAACAACCTTTCTGTTGTCTTAAAAGACCTTTTTTATCTGGGGCACTGGTGCCTCACATCTGTGATCCTAGTTACTCAGGAGGCTGAAATCTGAGGATCATTGTTCAAAACCAGCCAGGGCAGGAAAGTCCATGAAATTCACCTCCAGTTAACCATCAAAAAAGCTAGAAATGGGCTGGGAAGGTGGCTCAGTGGTAGAATGCTTGCCTTGCATGCATGAGGCCCTGGGTTCGATTCCTCAGCACCACATAAACAGAAAAAGCCAGAAGTGGCGCTGTGGCTCAAGTGGTAGAGTGCTTGCCTTGAGCTGAAGAGCTGAGAGACAGCGCCTAGGCCCAGAGTCCAGGTCCATGACTGGCAAAAAAAAAAAAAAAAAAAAGCTAGAAATGGGGGCTGGGAAGTTGGCTCAGTGATAGAGTGCTTGCCTTGCATGCATAAGACCCTGGGTTTGATTCCTCAGCACCACATAAGCAGAAAAAGCCAGAAGTGGCGCTGTAGCTCAAGTGGTAGAGTGCTAGCCTTGAGCTGAAGAGCTGAGGGACAGCGCCCAGGCCCAGAGTTCAGGCCTCACACCTGACAAAAAAAAAAAAAAGCTAGAAATGTAGGTATGGCTCAAATGGTAGAGCACCAGCCTGGAGCAAGCAACAAAATGAGGGGAGAGCACTCAGTCCCTGAGTTCAATCTGTAGGACCAATAGAGAACAGACAGACATGCATACACATATGCCTCTTTCTCTATATGTTTATGTACCCAGTATATTTTCACTCTATGTTGTTAGCATTGCATTTTATGGCAGTACTCTTGTCATAGTTAACCAGCCATTTAAATTTGGATACTTGGTTCTTTCAGATTTTTCCCACTGGAGGCTTTGCTGTATGGAACAGCATTCTAACTTGATAATTGTGCCATTCTTGGTTCTCTTGGGACAGATTCCTGGATGTAGGATTGCTGAGTCAAAGAGGAGGGAAGCATGTGTCTAAGAATTTTGGTGCATGGCATATCCTTGCAAATGACAAGAATTTGGACAGCTTAGTTCCCTGTTTCCTTAGCTGTGTTGGATATTAGTTACTCTAAAAAATGTTTCCCAAATTGGAAGACAAAAAGTAGTGCTTAATTATTTAATTAACGAGAAAAGCTTGACATTTTTTTAAGTTTTTATGAGTAACCTATGAAGGCATTAATATATTTTTCTAGTAAAAGTCCATCTATTTTCTTAATGAACTTACAAACTAAAGATAGTAACCTTGTCTTGTAGCTTTTTCTCTCATGCTGTTACACTGACTTTTTAAAAGAAAAATCACACACATTAGCTGTACAAAGGGAGTTCCATTGTTGTATTTGCATACTGTCCACTATCATACTCCCATATTCCCAAAAGATTTTCTTTCTTTCTTTCTTTCTTTTTTGGGGGGGATCTGGTTGTGGGGCATGAACTCTGGGCCTGGACGCAGTCCCTCAACTCTTCAGCTCAAGGTAGCATTCTACCACTTGAGCCACAGTGCCACTTCTGGCTTTTTTCTTTTTGCTTATGTGGTACTGAGGAATCGAACCCAGGGCCTCATGCATGCAAGGCAAGCACTCTACTACTGAGCCACCTTCCCAGCCCCCAAAAGATTTTCAACAGCTTTCATTGTTCGATTTTCTATTTTAAAAATGTATGATGTACGATACTGTGAAGTATATGAAATTTATGTAATCACCTAATCTCAATAAAATGTGTGTGTGTGTGTGTGTGTGTGTGTGTGTGTGAGTGTATGTGTGCTGTACTATGCTGGTGTCAGTGGCTCATGCCTGTAATTCTAGCTATTCTAGTAAGTCAGGAGATTGAGAGCTGAGTATAGCAGTTTGAAGCCAGCCTGGGCAGAAAAGTCCATGAGGCTCTTATCTCCAATGAAGTAACTAAAAAGCTGAAAGTGGTGGTATCGCTCTAGTAGAGCAGCCTTGAGTGAAAAAGCTGAGTGCCTAGGCCCTGAGTTCAAGCCCCAGTACTGGCACCAATAAATAAAAATTCCAGTACTTTTTGACAGTCAAAATTTATAATGGTTATACTCATATGCAGGTCGAGAGTCCTTTATGCAAAATGTTTGGAGACCAGCAATGTTTCCAATTTTATATTTTCTTACATTTGGATTATTTGCATATACATATGAGATACTCATTTATATTTCCAATACAACATATATACAGCATGAAAGTAAATTTATACAGTAGTTTGAGTCATTTTGTGCATGTAACAAATTTTTATTGTGTGTAATGCTTTGTGCCATGTTATGACACAAATATGTCTTATTTTGGATTTTGTATTTGATTAGGTTTTTTTCTTAAAATCTTATCACACTGACTTTATTCCTGTGATTTCATGGTACATTTTCAAACTTTAGGAGACTTTTTTTAATGGTTAAAGTGAAAGATTGTTAAAATGATACGGCATATCTTTTGAAACACTTGGGGTCCCCATCATTCCTGGTGACAAGTTATCTGTAAATTATCTTCTCAGACCTTTTGTGTTCTCTGTGTGTGCTAGTATTGGGGCCTGAATTCAGCCTCACACTTTTGCTAGGCTTTTTCACAGACTGGTGTTCTACCACTTGAGCCACAGCTCCACTTATGGCTTTTTGCTGGTTAACTGGAAATAAGCATCTGATGGTCTTTCCTGCTCTGGCTTCAAACTCCAATCCTCAGATCTCAGCCTCCTGAGTGTAGACTTACAAGCATGGGCCATAGGTATCTATCCCCTCATCTTTAAGAGTACTGATTACAGTGACTACCATTTGGACTGTGCCTGTTGAGCAGTGTGTGGCTTATCCCCTGACTCTGAGCCTTGCACAGTGCCTGCCACCCAGGAAAGGGCAGGTCTGGGGCAGCCGGGTCTTTCTGTTCTAGGATCACATCTTCTATCAATTTTTCTGAAAAAAATTCAGCAGCCCCACTGTGCTGAGTCATGTTCTGACTTCGAGACGTTTTTCTTCCATCACTGGGTGTTTGTTCCTTCCTAAGTTGAGGACTGCAGGGTGGATCTGAGCACAGGACACACAGCTAATAGGACCGAGAATCACCCTTCCTTACTGCATCCCTTGGCTGTTGCCATGACAGTCAAGTGGACAGACACATCCTGCGTGCGTCTTCCTTCCTCCAGCTCCTCCCTGGATTCCACTTCCTGCCCTCCGAGCCAGTTTGTGGGTGGGAAGCCTGCTGGGTGGTCTGCCCAGATTTCCAAGAGATCTGTGGCCACACCTTGTGCAGAGCCGAATTTGGGCTTGGGCCGCACTCAGACCACACTCAGCTGTGCTTTCTTTTCCGACATGCTGACGAGCGTGATAGTGACGGAGATGAGGAGTGCCCAGGATGACCGGGCAGCAGCTGGGCGAGGAGCTGGAGATCCTGCCTAGGCTGCCCTCAGCAGCCAGGTTGACTTGCTAAGCACCTACCTACTTCCTGCCCTAAAGGAAACCAGGAAGGCAGTAAAGGAGCCCTGTTTGCCTCCTCTTGTAGAACCCAAGTGGCTGAGCTCCCAGCCTCCAGGACCTGACTGCATTGCATTCAGGCCTGTCCCTGGCTGCTCCTAGGATGATGCTTGGACTTTTCTTTTTCTTTCTTTCTTTTTTTTTATTGTAAAGGTGATGTACAAAGGGGTTGCAGTGACATATGTCAGGTATTGAGTACATTTCTTTCTTTCTTTTTTTTTTTTTTGGTCTAGTCGTGGAGCCTGAACTCTGGGCCTGGGCGCTGTCCCTCAGCTCTTCAGCTCAAGGCTAGTGCTCTACCACTTGAGCCACAGCACCACAGCTTTTTTTTGTCTTTTTGCTTATATGGTGCTGAGGAATCGAACCCAGGGCCTCATGCATGCAAGGCAAGTGCTCTACCACTGAGCCACCTTCCCAGCCCTTGAGTACATTTCTTTTTGAACAGTGTCACCTCCTCCCTCATATGACTTCAATTTTGTGTGCCTAGGTCTCCTTACCTATGTGAGATGAGGCCTCATGGGGTTGGTGTGAGGTGTGAGTATGTGTGCAAAATTTATATTGTCTGTTATGTTTTTGTTGTGTTTGCGTCTCTTATTCGTATAGCAGGTGGTAGCCTCATGTGAACCTTTTATCTTTCTTGCCTACTTTATCACACAATGTTTCACAGAGTGGATGTTTGGTACTTATCTGCTGAGCATTGATACAGATGTGGATTATTATCATCTATAGTGCTGTGTTATCTGATTTAATCTGCACGAAACCTTTAAGTGTGATGTCTATATTTTTCTCTTTCTTTCTTTTTCTTTCTTTCCTTCCTTCCTTCCTTCCTTCCTTCCTTCCTTCCTTCCTTCCTTCCTTCCTTCCTTCCTTCCTTCCTTCCTTCCTTCCTTCCTTCCTTCCTTCCTTTCTTTCTTTCTTCTTTCTTTCTTTCTTTCTTCTTTGCCAGTACTGGAGCTTGAAGTCCTTGCTTTCTTGCTTAGCTCTTTTGCCCAAGGCTTCTTCCCCCTGCCCCCCACACTACTTGAGCCATACCCCCACTTCTGACTTTCGTTAGTTAATTGGAGAAAAAGAATCTCACAGATCACTTCAAGCTGTGATCCTTATATCTCAGCCTCCTGAGTAGTTAGGATTGCAGGCGTGAGCCACCAGAACCTCCCATTTTATGGGAGAGAAACATGGAGCTCAGGGAGTCTAAAGAACTTGCCAGGATCATGTGGCTGACGGGTTCCAGAGTCAGGAGTCTTCTCTAAGCAGCTTGGCTGCAAAGCAGAGTCAGGATGGATGGGAGGGTGATGCATGAGGTGGAGAGAAGAACTATGCTTCCAAAAAAATTACAGAATGATAAAACATTTTGAATTGAATAGCATCCAGGATCTCAGCAATGTAGTTTGGTTTGTTAGGGAAATGGAGAAGATTGGGAGGGACTGTGGAAAGTTGAGCATAGGAAGGGACCTAATACTCAGAGTGGACCCTAGAGCTCTTGCCTGGCCTGTTTCCAACTCAATGGGACAGTTGCTGTTGGATAGTTCCTGAAGGGAGAACAGTTTGGAGCTCTGCTCTGAGAACTGGTAGGAGGGCTGTAGGGGAACAGGTGGGAGCTACAGAGGCAAGCACAGGCAGGGACACACCAGGCATATAGGTCCGAGAGAGAGAGAGAGAGAGAGAGAGAGAGAGAGAGAGAGAGAGAGAGAGAGAGAGGGAGGGAGGGAGGGAGGGAGGGAGAGGCGAGAGAGGGGAGAGAGAGAGAGGAGAGAGACAGAGAGACAGAGGTCACTTGGGGACAGAGATGGAAATTGTTGGCTGACCAGGCCTTCAGAAGACTGAAAAGTTGTTTGAGGGAGGGACTCCTTTCCACCTCAGGGAAGAAAGTCTGTGTCACGCTACCCTATGCCATGTCCTTCCTGGAAGAAGCCCTGGAGAGGATGGCCATGCATGGAGAAGGTGGGGAGGGAGGCCTGAGGGGGAAGGGGTCAATGCAGTTGGTAGGGGCTGTAGGAGGCAAGATAGAACTTTAAGATTTTAGGGCACATGTAGAAGAGCAGCTAAGAGGATCTGTGTGGATTGAAGAGAGATAGGATGGTAGCTGTGCTCTGGTAAGTTCTCCCTCATTTTTCTGTAGGCTGGGGTAGAGCCTGGAAGGCTGTGAGAGTTTCCAGGTGAAGGATGACAGGGGCTGGGGTGGCTAATGGGGAAAATGGGCAGACACATTTGGCAATCTGTATGGGAGGGATTGTTACTTGGTGGGTTGCTTTTGGAAGCAAAAGGAAAGAGACCAGTGGCCACGGGTCCTTCTCAAGTGTATTTGTGAGCCTGGGGCTTGATGTCATCTGTTGGAGAGCACTAGGTGAGGGTGTGACTGTTTTGTCCCTTTTTAGTGGCATGGAGGTGCATGGTGCAGGTTGAGGCAGAGGGTAGACTCTTCTGCTGGGAGCCCTGAGTGCCCTTCGCATCTGCAGGACACTCTGGTCTTAAGAACCCTGTGAGTACTCAGGGCCAGAGGAGGCCAGTTCCAGGCTCCCTTCAGCTCAGCCTAGGATCTGTTTTTAGCATGTTTGATAAAATGTGTGCCACAGTTATTTTACAAGTGTGCAGATGTAAGTGGTATGAATAGAATTAGTTGTAGGATTCAGGAAGAGAAAGCTCAAGTTCTTCCAGGGCTGCCTGGCCTCTGCTGCTTCAGTGGCTCACTAGTGAAGTGGAAAGGAGGTTAGAGGTGAGCAATAGTGTGACGGAGCTATGGCAGCCTGCTGGAGGATAGGGGGCCAGAAGATAGGGTGACCGTAGCCTTGCAGCTCTCTTCAGCTGAGTCCCAGCTGAAGTTCTCAGCCCAGTCCCTGAAGTTCCTTCATGAACATCTTGTGCCAGGTGCAAAATAGAGATAGCACTTCTCACCTTCTTCCATATCCCCTCTCCGTGCCTCAGAACACTGAGACATTTTCTCCACTGAAACTCATTTTCTCCCTTGAAACCTCAGGCTGCACCTGCTTGTTTACTCTTGATTCAGATCTCAGGAGGAGGACAACCCCAGAGTCCTTTTCATGCCTGGTTCCGTTGGTGTCCCACCAGGGAGAGCTCTTACCCATTCCCTCCCTCACCCATTCAGGGCTGCCTGGCTGAAGTTCACCTAACTCAGTTGCAGAGGGTGACAAAAAAACCAGAATTTAGGATTTCCCGATGTTTAGGGAGGGACAGAAGAAAGTGGTCCCTAGAGTTAAGCAAAAAGGCTATTTGCTGTTCATCCTAAGTACTGTGGAACAGAAAAAAAAGAGGACTGGTGATTGAACCAAAGGGTCTCCAGATCTATCCCTGCACTGTCGTGTCTAACTGGGGCAGGGCCTGTTTCCTTTCCCACTCGCAGAGTCGGGCAGTGGCTTTGTGATCCCCCAGTTCTCTCCCTCCTGGATATGGTACTGGCATTCATTAGTCTAGCCAAAAGAGAGAGCCGAGATTAACACCTCCATTTTGTCTTTGCAGGCATGAGGAAAGAGAAACATCATACCAGCAAGGGGTGGGCTTATAGTGGGTCCCCAAGATAGATCACTGCTTGTAAGGCCCCTCATCCAGGTGAGTGGCCAAGAAGGCTAAGGGCTTCCTCCGGCCTCATTAACAGGCACTTTATCTAAAGGCCCCTGAGAACTAGGTCCACAGTTGGAGGAGATATCCAGCCACCTAGTGCCCTGGAAAGAGTGCTGAATTGTGAGTCGCAGGCCTGGCTTCTGGTTTGAGTGCTTTAGCTTCGTGGTTTTCATTCTCCTGATTGCTTTTCTTCTCCAGGAGAGAACATCCTCTCTGGCTCCAGCATTCTAAGCAAGGAATTGAGTTTCATTCTGCCTTAAGGTTCTGTAGAGGCTATGGTTTGTGCATCTTTCAGAAGAAAATATAAAGAAAATGAGAGTCCCCCCTTCCTAAGTACTACACATTTGCCCCAGATCTCCCACTCTGAGTAGTCTCCATGCCTCTGTTTTCCACACTATCACCTCCTTGACATTTGGAGTGTATTATCTCCGGGATTTGAGGCCACCACTGCCCTTTTTGCAAGGGTTGATACTCATGCATCTCTGGTTATTACAGAGCCACTGCCAGCTAACAGAATGTGTGATTAAGCCAGGTACTGGTGCTTACACCTGTGATACTAGTACTTAAGAGACTGAGAGCTGATGATCGAAGTTCAGAAAAGTCCATGAGACTCATATTTCCATTTAACCAGCAGAAAGCTGGAAGTAGAGCTGTGGCTCAAATTCTAGAGCACCAGCCCTGAGCTAGAAAGCTAAGAGACAGTGCCCCACCCTGAGTTTAATCAAGCTTGACCTCCAGGGAAATTCCTGTGCAGTCTACACTTACTTTGAACCATTCTCATCACATACCCTACGTCTGTCTCTTCTCTCTGGGATTTATTTTCTAGCCTTCCTCTTTTGTTAGAATATAATTTTTTTAAGCACAGTGGCCATCTATCTCTGTGTCTGCTCAATAGACCATGTTTGGCATGAGTCTGCCCTGGGTGTTTAGTAAACCAGGAAGGCAATGAATGACTTGTCAACACTGATAATGCAAAGCTCTGCTTGAGGGTCACAGTGTGGCCCAGCCTAATTCCTGGAGTATTTTAAATGCCAAGGTTTCTGGCCAGATGCCTGAACAGATTATAAATGCTCACTGCCTGAGACCATGGCTTCCCTACAACAATGTCCACTCCATACTCTCATTTTGCTTCCAAGTTTATAAGGCATTGGACTGGCTTGTAGGAGATCAGAGGTTCAGCCCTGGGTCCACCATTAACTCCCTGAACATCTCTTTACACTTGTAGACTGAGCCATACGTAGAGGGCAGTGCACTTCCATACACTCACCTGTAATTCCTGTCCCATTTGCTTCCTTCTGGAAGTTCTACGTCCACTTTTTTTTTTTTTTTTTTTTTTTTTTTACCAATCCTGGGGCTTAAACTCCGGGCCTGGGCACTGTCCCTGAGCTTCTGCTCAAGGCTAGTGCTCTACCACTTGAGCCACAGCACTACTTCTGGCCTTTTCTGAGTTAGCTTATTGGAGATGAGAGTTGCACGGACTTTCCTGCCTAGGCTGGCTTCAAACCATGATCCTCAGATCTCAGCCTCCTGAATAGCTAGGATTATAGGAGTGAGCCCCTGGCGCCTGGCTTTCTAAAGTCCACTTCTTCATGTCTTTCTGATATTCTGGCTCAACCTCTGTTCTAGAATCCTTCTAGAGTCAGTTCCCACTGAGAGGAAACTGAGTCATGGCCTTAGAGAAGGGACTGCTCTCCTTGAAAAGGAGTAGGCAGGATATCTCCCAGCATTAGACCAGCGGCTGGGGTTAGCAAGACCAAATCCCTCTTAACACATACCAATTTTCACAAAACCAAGTCAACTGGAACCTGAGTTTATTCTGAAATTGTTAAGAATCAAGGATGATTCCATTGTTAAGAAGAGGCTATGGATGTAATGGATGCCCAAGTACCACTCTCCAGCTTTAGAAAATGATGATCCTTTCCTCCCTCCCTCCCTCCTCCATTCCCCTCACCTCTCCCCAACTCCTTTCTCCCCTCCTGTACTGCAGGGCATGAAACTAGAGAAGAGAGACAGGAGACGGTCAGGAGTTGGGGGGGACATCATGCTTATGGGGCCACCAGCATCTTAAGAGCCCAGAAGGTTTGGCTCAGGGTTGGGGTGGTCAGAGGTGCTAGGGACATGCACTGGGAATATAGCACCCTGAGTCTTCCTGGTCTTGCTAACTGGAAACACACACTGTGGAGCCAGGGAAAGGACAGAAGTAAAGTTCAGGCCCAAGTTTTGTCCCCTCTGTATATTCCTCAGGGAACTTAAGGCTCTTCTACAGTTGGACTCCTCATCTCCTTGGGTGTCTTATTCACCTCTTCTTTTTTACTCAGAGCTGCCCTGCCTTGCCCTGCCCTGCCCTGCCCTGCCCCTAACTGTGGCCCAGAGAAGCAAGCTCTGACAGTCAGCTCTGATCTCTTTAGTGTTCAAAAGCAATGTGTGAAGAGGGTAAGAAATAAAAAAAAAAAGAATAAGCAGCTGACTCCACTCAGGAACTTTCTCTGCTTCAGGGTCTGGCTGATGGTCAGATTTCCCCATGTTCAACATTTTTCCTGTGCTAGTTTCTCTGCCTGGAATTTCATGATTTTCTTCATATCTTCAGTTCCCAGCTCCCAGCTGTTGTTCAAAGCGCAATCAAATGATACCTGAATGTTGTCTTTTATGCAGGTCCTGTGAGGAATGGATTCTGACCTGCCCAGAACTTGAATTTTTTTTTTTTTTTTTTGTTGGTCGTAGGGCTTGAACTCAGGGCATTGGGCTCTGTCCCTGAGCCTCTTTGTGCTCAAGGCCACTTGAGCCATACTGACACTTCTGGTTTTTGAGTGGTTAATTGGAGGTAAGAGTCTCGTGGGCCTGGGTGCTGGTGGCTCACGCCTGTAATCCTAGCTACTCAGGAGGCTGAGATCCGAGGCTATTGGTTCAAGGCCAGCCCCAAGCAGAAAAGTCCATGAGACTCTTCAATTAACTGCCAGAAAACCGGAAGTAGCACTGTAGCGCGCTAGCCTTGAGCTGAAGAGCTGAGGGACAGTGCCCAGGCCCAGAGTTCAAGCCCCATGATTGACCAAAAAAAAAAAAAAAAAGTCTCATGGGGACTTTTCTGTCTGGGCTGGCTTTGAACTGCAGATCTCAGCCTCCTGAGTAGCTAGAATTATAGGCAGGAGCCACCAGTGCCCAGCTGGGATTAGAATTTTTTCTGTTCATTTCTCCCTTCTGCAAGACTGTAAACTCATACAAGTCAGTGGCAGTATCCTTGCTCATTTTTGTGTCCCCACCTGCCCTTCCAGGATAGTTATATGAAGCCAGGGAGCAGTGAATGTTTACCAAGTGATTATTAGTTTCTGGCTGTGTCCCCAGCACCTATAATGGTACTAGCATAGAGTTGGAACTCAGTGAAGATTTGAATTAATAAAATGCATACAGTGCCCTCTCTCAGTGAGCATGACTCTACCAGTGTGAATTGATGGGCATTTCCCACCTTCCTGGCTGGACTTGAGGCTTTCCTCATGTCTAGTTTGGGGAATGAGATGGATGTTTCTGGGTATCAGGCCAGGGGTTGTCTGCTGTGAATCCAGGGGACTCCACTGAAGTCACACTGGTCACTCATGGAGCACAATAAACAACCAGACTTAAGCTGTGTCCCCTCCCTAGCCTCATCTCTTTGCTCCCCACCATGCCTGGATAGACCTGAAGCTGCAGGACTTGTCAGTGTGTAGTCACTCTGTGTGTGTGTGTGTGTGTGTGTGTGTTTAGTGAATGACTTTAAATCGTCTTTTAAACGATTGCTCAACTTGAAACCCCCTCCAGGCGGTGTCTAGGGTGGTTTGGATCTCCACTCAGCATTTCATTCCTTTCCCCAAATTGCTCATTATTTCATTTGCATAAATTTTAAGGGCAAGATTCTGCCCTGGGCCCAGGAAGCTCAAATAGGCCTCTTAATAAGGCAGCAGAGACCAGTGGTGGGAGTCTAGACTCACTTGAGCCTGTGTCTGCAACTTTTTCAGGCTCTGTCCCTACAGTAGCTCTGGCTGCTTCCAGGAGCCAGTCACTGTCCAGTGGGGATTCATGTCTGTATCCCAGATGCTGCTGCTCCCTGACCTCAGCCTGTTTCTCTCAGCGTGTTGTCACCAAGGGCCCCCTGTGTGAGTAAGAGAGAGAGGTCAGACGGACCCTTTCTCCCACCTGGGGCTCTGGTATCTCCTGCCTGTCAGTCAATCCATCTGCACTTCTTCATTGGACAAAGGCCCTGCTTACTGACAACCGTGTGTGTGGGTGCTGTGGTTGGGCAGGGGTGGGGCAGACAGAGCACAGCAGGGGAGACTTGAGGAGGTAGGACAATGCATCTGTGTTGGTAACCAGGCTAGTGGATGGGCTGTCAGAGCTTGGGGTGAGGGGTCTTGGGACCTGTGGGATCTGTAGAGAATCTTAGAAGTTATTCAGGGCTCCTTCAGAGAGGCATTTCCCACAAGGTGTACCCTTGGGCTTGTTGGATAGGACCTGGTTGGCTGGGCCTTTGGCTATGAGCAGGCATATCCAGGGTGTGTTGTTCAAACATGCCTGTTTCTAACATGGTAAGTAGGGAAGGCTGAGCTGGAACCTTTGTGAACACCTTGGCGTAGGGGTTCAGTCAGAGAGTTACTAGGTGGATGAGGCTGGAGTCCAGTTTTCAGCAGAGGTGGGCCAGGAGATTGGGGAGGCTCTAATGGCACCTCTAATGCCAATCCAAGGACTCTGGATATGTCCTTTGGGGTCCTGGGGCAGGGCAGGCTAGTGATCAATCAAAGGGCCTTCAACGAGGGCAGTGAAATACTTGCAGGAGGAAGGAGTGGGCCTTCCTCACTTTCTCTGGGCAGAAATCGGGCAGGATGTGAACAGGGAGAGACCCCAGCAGGCAGCCTCATCTTCCACTTTAGGCTATACCCAACAACCCCCTCCCCCCCCACATACACACATCGTTTATCCTTGTATGCCGAGGAGCCCTTCCTCACTGAGCCATAGCTTCAGAGTCATGAGGGATGCTGTGAAGACTTCGCTTGGCAAGCTCCAGGAGGAGAGTGCAGGGTCCCAACCAGTTTAGTTTCAAGACAGAGGGTCCAAGCCACCCCTCAGGGCTTCGGTTTTCCAGTGACTCCCTCCCTGTCCACAGAAACTCTTGTCACTCTTGTCTGATAGGGGTGTCTGGGAGCTCCATATAGGCCCAGCATGCTTCTGTGTCCAGTGATAGAGGAAAGAAGTGAATCATGGATCTTGCTCTTGTCCTCTAGGACCAACGGTAATTACATGCAGTGGCATTTAAATGAAACTGTGACCAAAGGTAAAAATATCCTTACCATATCAATCGTAACCCAGTTCATCTATCCATTCACCCGTTATCTGTCCGTCTACATTGGTCCATTCCTTACAGTTCACCCTGATACTTTCCATTTGCTTCTGTCTTTTTAATATTGTACACATTGCACTAAACTGACCTCATGACCGACTAATGGGTTGTTACCTGCAGTTTGATAGGTGCTGGCCACACTGGAAAGTTGAAGCTAGTGTACTTAACTCCAGCTAGGCACTGGCTTAGGAAAGCTGTGGGCTGCTGTAACACTGGCAGGTGGTGTGGGACCTGGCGAGTTCATTGTTAGACTGCAGTGCCCAGCCTGAGCTATGGAGCAAGGGTGTTATCACCTTCAGCTCAGCCTCTGCAGCCCCATTTGGGATGTGTGGGAGAATGGATGCCCTATACAAGATGAATTGTTTAAAAAAGCAAAATACAAGTCTGTAATTAAAATACATCACTGTACACACCTGTATTGCAGTCCCCCAAGTGGGAGCAGAGTTCATAGAGGTAATTAAATACCTGGCCCAGATTTGCAAGTGAGAATATAGGACAAACTCTCTGACCTTGAGTTTTCTTTTTGGTGACTGACTATCGGAACCAGAGCACCAGAGCTCCTCCCCAGGTAGGAAATCGAGAGGGCTACGTGAAGCTTGGCCCTAAGGGACTGTATGTGTTATGGAAAGGCCTTTGGGAAATAAATCTGCTAAGCAGAGCAAGGAGCAAGCAGTTGAACCACTGTTTTGACTTTTGTACCACACAGAGGGGAAAGGTGGTCCCTCATAAGAACTGGTAACCACCTCAGAAGGTTTGAAAACCTGAATTTGTAACCTTGTGCTAGTCAAAGATGATGATGTCTTAGACTAGAGAAAAACTTAGATCTGGGAAAGATTTGGGAATCAGTTAATGGGGTTAAAGAGCAGGAGGTGGTAAAGGTGACTCTTGGATTTCCAGGTCACATAGATGGGGCAATGAAAACATTCTTTCCTAGAAGACCACTGGACTGCTGAGGGAATATCATGACTTTGATCTTGGGCCATGCAAACTTGGAAATGCCTATGAGTGATCTGAGACATAAGACAGGCAGTTAGATAAGCATGTCATAAGCTCAAATATTTCTGAGCCAGAGATACAAACTTAGGAATCATCTCTCCCAAGGAAGATAATAATTGAATTGGTTAAGAAAACCAAGGGTCTCATATCTAAAATATACTTAGAACTCAAAAAACTAAATCCCTCAATAACAAATTCTCAAAGAAACAACTGCCTGAATAATAAGTGGGCTAAAGACTTAAAGAGAAACTTCTCTGAAGAAATAAGAATGGCCAATAGACACATGAAGAAATGCTCAACATCTCTAGTCATAAAAGAAATGCAAGGGGCTGGGAAAAAGAGCCGGAAGTGGCGCTGTGGCTCAAGTGGTAGAGCACTAGCCTTGAGCTGAAGAGCTGAGGGACAGTGCCCAGGCCCAGAGTTCAGGCCCACGACCGGACCCCCCCCTCCCAAAAAAAAAAAAAAAAGAAATGCAAATCAAGACAATGTTGAGATTTCCACTTTACCCCAGTTAGAATGGCTATAATCAAGAAATCTAGTAACAACAGATACTGGAGGGGATGTGGCCAAAAGGGAAACTCTACTGCATTGTTGGTGGGAGTGTAAACTTGTTCAACCACTTTGGAAAGCAGTATGGAGGTTCCTCAGAAGACTCCTCATAGAGCTCCCCTTTGACCCAGCAATCCCACTTTTGGACATTTACCCAAATGATAACAAACAAGGTCATACCAAAGCTACCAGCACACCCATGTTTATCGCAGCATTATTCACCATAGCTAAGATATGGAACTAACTCCAATGCCCCTCAGTAGATGAAAGGATCAAGAAAATGTGATATATATATGGAATTCTATGCCTCCATCAGAAAGATTGACATTACACCATTTGTTAGGAAATGCAAAGACTTGGAAAAACTTACATTAAGTGAAGTAAGCCAGGCCCAAAGAAACATAGGTCCCATGGTTTCCCTTGTTTGCAATGACTAGTACATGTCTAGGACAAGCAGAGAAGGTCAAAGGCTATGTACACATGACCATATGAGATGATGTTAAGCAAAATGTACCCCAAGACAGGGACATAAGTGGTTTTTTCTTTCTTGCTATTGTTTTTAATGTACTTATAATGAACTATGTGATTCTTTTGTTTCTTTTGTATGTTCTTCCCCCACGGTATAACCTCTGTTTTCACTGTATTTGGCTCTGGTGTTCTGCATCTTGTATATACAGTTTTGTAATTTGGGGAGGGGAAGGGATATAGTGGAATGCTTAAATGAGGATGCAGGTTGACCCATTGTGATGATGAGATGTACAGGATAATATGTTGAAAACAAACTTTACAGTGTTGGGGGGGGCAAGGAGGGAGGAGTTGGGAGGGGATGGTGGCAGAAAAAAAGGAGGTAACAATGCTTGATAGGAAATGTAACTATTAACCTACTCATGTAACTATAATCCCTCTGTACAGTATTTTTACAATCATTCATATATATATATATATGTACATATTTATATGACCACATAAGCTAGAGGGTGAGAGGAGAGGAATCTGTATGTACTTCTCCTTGATGAAGTCTAACTTCAGTTATAGGGAATAGAAGAAGGTGGAGCCTCAGAAGGAGTCAGCACCATGGGTGGAAAACAGGTATCCCAGGAGATTGGTTCCAGGATACCCATCCCCACCACCACATAGATACCAAAATCCTTGTGTGTTCAAGTCCCCTATTCATATCTTCCTGGATACTTTAAATCTCCTCTGGATTACTTATACTACCTAATATAATGTAAATGCTACGTTAATAGTTACCATGCTGTATTGTTTAAGAAATATTGACCAGGAAAAAAAAAGGTATGTAACAGACAAAACCTTTTCTCTCTCTTCTTTCTCCCTCTTTCTCTCCCTCCCATCAGTACTGGGCCTTGAATTCAGGGCCTGGGCATTGTCCCTTAGCATTTTTGCTCAAGGCTAGCATACCCAGCTCATTTTTCTGAATGCTTACATTCTCAGGCTGTTGAATCTGTGGATAAAGAACCCATGAATGTTTTGGGCACTGGTACCTCACACTTGTAATCCCAGGCACTCAAGAGGCTGAGATCTGAAGGTTGAGGTTCAAAGCCAACACAGGCAACAATGTCTATATTAGTCCCTTATCTCCAATTAATCAGCAAAAAGCAAGAAGTGGACGGGGCTGGGAAGGTGGCTCAGTGGTAGAGTGCTTGCCTTGCATGCTCGAGGCCCTGGGTTCGATTCCTCAGCACCACATAAGCAAAAAAAGAAAAAAGCCGGAAGTGGCGCTGTGGCTCAAGTGGTAGAGCGCTAGCCTTGAGCTGAAGAGCTGAGGGAAAGTGCCCAGGCTCAGAGTTCAGGCCCCACGATGAGACAAAAAAAAAAGAAGTGAGAGCTGCCAGCCTCTTGGAAAATGCCAAGTTTTGAGTCTTGTCTGATTGGAGATGCTTCTGCTTTCTCCTTCTCCTTCTCCTTCTCCTTCTCCCTCTCCCTCTCCTTCTCCCTCTCCCTCTCCTTCTCCCTCTCTCTCTTTCTCTCTCTCTCTCTCTCAATCTCCTCCTCTCTCCCCTCCCCTCTCCCCTCCCCCTCTCTTTCTCTCTTTCCTTCTTTCTTTCTTTCTCTCTTCTCTTTCTTTCTTTCTTTTTTTCTTTCTTTCTTTCTTTCTTTCCTTCCTTCCTTCCTTCCTTCCTTCCTTCCTTCCTTCCTTCCTTCCTTCCTTCCTCCCTCCCTCCCTCCCTCCCTTCCTCCCTCCCTCCTTTCCTTCCTCCCTTCCTTCCTTTCTCTCCTTTCTTTCCCTTCTCTCCTTCCCTCTTTCCCTCTCTCCCTCTTTCCCTCCCTCCCTCCCTCCTCCTTCCTTCCTTCCTTTCTCTCTCTCTTCTTTCTTTTCCTTCCTTCCTTCCTTCCTTCCTTCCTTCCTTCCTTCCTTCCTTCCTTCCTTCCTTCCTTCCTTCCTTCCTTCCTTCCTTCCTTCCTTCCTTCCTTCCTTCCTTCCTTCCTTCCTTCCTTTCGTTCTTTTGCTTGAACTTTGGCACTATTCCTTAGCTCTTCAGCTCAAGGTGAGTGCTCTACCACTTGAGCCACAAGGCCACTTTGGTTTTCTGAGTGCTTCATTGGAGATAGGAGTCTCATCAACTTTTTTGCCTGGGCAGCCTTTGAACTGTGATCCTCAGGTCTCAGCCTCCTGAGTACCTAGGATTACAGGTGTGAGCTACTGGAGCCCAGCTTGACTTGTTTCTTGAAGTGGTTGCTGGTGTGATCCAGAATGATGGTAGTGTCAGGAACAGAGACACACCGAGGTGGTCTGGGAATTGGGGACTTGGATTCAGGATTCAGGAACAGTTCTGCTGGGGGTTATGGGAGTGCATTTTCCTGGGCCAGAAAGTGAGGAGCACATGTTGTCATCTCTGACAATTCCATCAGCCTTGACCACTCTGTAAACACCAGTTGTTTCACTTTCCTGCAACAGAGGAACACTGTGGCATCCCCCAACATGTCTTTCCTCTGCCACCTCACTCTGCTTTCTGTTCTTGGCTTGCCTGTTCTGTCCTCCTCCTCCTCACTGTCAAATCACAGCTCTCTCCTTTTGGAGTATTGGAATTCTGTGTAAACCACGGGCAGACTGGCCAATGAAGGAGCTCTCCTTTGGGATGCTTAGAGAGGGTCTTCCTTTAGTGGCGCTCTAGAACTGTGTGCTGGACTTGTTTGGGTTCTGGAAAGAAGAGGTTATGACAACAACAGGCCCTTTAGTTTGAGGGAATGGGCACTGACCCTGTCTGGACAATGCAGGAATCACCCTACCCTAAACTTGGAGCACCTTAGAGAGATAGCTCAGAGATAGTTGAAGACTGAGGCTGCAGAGGCCGCTCCGAATGCCCCTGTTTGTCTATCTCCCTTGTGTGTCCTGAATGCACTCTTCTCTGAAGCATGCAGTGAAGCACGGAGAACATCTCTGAGCCAGTGTTTCTGGCATCCAGCAGATCTCCCGGGGACTCCTGGAACTGTTGTTTGCTGTGGTAATAGCAACGTCAGTGGTTCTTCTCCTGCGTCAGCTGCTGTTGGCAGGTGGGTGCCATTACTGTCCATATTCCTAGATAAGAAAGCAGAGGCACAAGAGGTTAACAGACACAGCCAAGGTCAAGTGTACAGTGCCAGCCTGTGACAGATGGTATGTAAGCTCATGCATATGGCTACAGACTTGCCCTTTCCACCTCCCCATTGAGATGAAGCTGAGGCCAAGAGCCTTATCTCATCTGATAACAGTGCCTGTAATTACTCCTCACTCATGGACCATTGAGTTGGAGCAGGGGATCAGGTGACTGGCCCAGCTCCACAGGTGAAAATAAGAACAGGTCTAGAACCCCCCCCCCCCCCCCCCCCCCCGCCTCCCTGCACTGAACCTGATTCCTGGCCTCAGTGGCATTTGCTGGTGACAAACTAGCACACGGAGGAGAGCGGTTCCTAACTTTAGCCTAATGAATCCTGCTGTCACAGCTTGTTTGCATTTGTCAAGTTAATTTCTTTTCCAGACAGAACCACAGACCAATGTCCCTGCCTCCTCAATGTGCCCTTCCCTAGGGGTCCTGATGTCTGTGTCTGTACCCGGGCCAGCCATTTGGAACTTCAGGCCAAGGAGGGCCAAGAAGAGAAGTTGGGGCTGGGCTGGCCGTGGCTGGCCGCTGGTGAGGGTGTTGCTTCCCCCAGAGGCTGGCCAGCTCCCTAGCTGTGGCAGGCACATGAAATCCAAACTCTGGAGGAAAATTTACTGCACAATAAAGGAAGAATGGCCTGCTTTGGGGACAATTAAAGCCACATTACTGTGGAATTACAGAGGACGCCTGGGGAATTAGTGACATCCCAGGCAGCCAGAAGTGCCAGGACCAAGAAATGTATGTAGGGCGTGCACATGTGTGCCCCCTCTACACACCCCTTCCCCCCAACGAGTACAAGGAGCCAGGCTCGTTTTCAAACTCCTCCCTTGCTTTAGGGTCAGAAAAAAACAGTTCCAGAGACTACCTGAGGGGAACTATTGTCATGAAGCAATCCCACCAGCCTGGTCCAGCTGGTGCCTTAAATAGTTTCATTCTGGTTACAAACCCCCACAGAGTTACTTGGTTGAGGTCTAGTAGGGTGGACTCCACCTCACTGTTCACCCCTGGGGGAGAGGAAAGTTCCCAGGATTGTGAGCTGGAGTGGAGCAGGGCTCCAGTCCCTGTTCCCCTTGTGAGTCTTGTAAGCTTTGCCTAGGTTTCAACATCCTTATCTGTAAAGTATGAGTAATAGGACTTTCCTCATTTGATGCTTGTAGGCATGTTGGATGGATAGGATAAATACATATATTTATTTATATAGATATAGATATATAAGCCTATATAAAATATATTTATAAATATATATATCTATTTATCTATTTTGTGTGTGTGTGTGTGTGTGTGAGAGAGAGAGAGAGAGATATTGAGAATGTTCTTGTACTGAGGCTTGAACTCGAGCCTTAGCTCTTGAGAGGAAAAGCTAACAGTTAATCGGCTAATTCAGGGACTTGGCTTGTGAGAGAAAAAACTTTCAGCTCTTAGATTTTTCTCTTAAGGCTGGTGCTCTACTGCCTAAGCCACACCTCCACTTTCTGATTTTTGCTAGTTAGAGATAAGTATCTCTGTGAGTTCATATCCAAAGACTCAACCAACCTCAGATAGAAAATATTTTAAAAGTTTTCATATAGAGTGAGTATATTTCTTGTTATAATCCCCTAAACAATACATTTATGTTGCACTAGGTATTTAAAGCCATCTAGAGATGATTTAATGTATGCGAGATTGTTCACATTGATTCTGTGTATGTACTTCTTTTTTTTAATGTATGCCAGTCCTGGGCTTGAACTCAGGGCCTGGGTGATGTCCCTGAGCTTCTGTGCTCAAGGTTAGCTCTCTGCCTCTTAAGCCACAACTCCACCTCTGGCTTGTTGGGTAGCTAATTAGAGATAAGAGTCTCATAGACTTTCCTGCCTGGGCTGATTCCAAACCACAATCCTCAGGTTTCAGCCTCCTGAGTAGCTAAAATTACAGGTGTGAGCCACTGGTGTCTGGCTGTACTTCACTTCTTTTCCCGCCCTGGGGCTTGAACTAGGGGCCTGAGCGATATCCCTGAGCTTTTGTGCTCAGGCACTCTACCACTTGAGCCATAGCTCTACTTATGGCTTTTTGGGAGTAGTTAATTGGAAATATGAGTCTCACAGACTTTCCTGTTGTGCTGACTTTGAACTATAATCCTCAGATTTCTGCCTCCTGAATACCTAGGCTTATAGGCGGGAGCCATCAGTGCCTGGTTGTAATTCACATTTTATATAAGGGAGTTGAGCATCCCTGGTGTGTGTGTGGGGGGGGGGGGTGTATGTGTGTCCTAGAACCCATCCCTGAAAATCAAGGGATGACTGTAACCATAGAAAGTGGGGGTTGTTTAGAAGAGCACATGTTTTAATACTAGCTTTCTACTATAGCCTCCAGTGAACTGGAAGGAGATTTTGTTCTGAAATATAATTTCTTTGACTCAGCAATCCCAGGCTTGGGAGATCTCAGGGCATTGATACCCTTTGATGTGCATCTCTTATTGATCTTGGCATGCCTTCAGGGCATGGCACATGGGTTTATGAAGGGGGATACAGGGTGGGAGAAGTGGCCTTAGGTACTGGATGGCAACTTTAGAATCTGGCCTCCAAGAGAGGCTGTGAAGAGTAAATGACATCTCTCTGGGCATGTGATGTTTTCCTGTGATAACTGCCATGTCTTTGAGTACAGCTTTCAGTTCTCATCTAGCTGTTGCCCACCTCATCCTTTAGGCTGTGACTTAGCATTTGTTCTTTTCCCCCCCTGTTTCTTTCTTAGATGTCTCAGGAGCTACTTACTCCTAGTTACATCAGAATTCTAGCAGAGATTTCCATCTTCATTTGGGGTAAGGCCTCAAGGAAGGGATAACCATTCTAATTGACACCTTAAAATGAATGCTTGAAACTAACAGCAAAAGAGACTTCCTAGTTTCCATAACCTTTCACTGGTTAGCAAGTCTGAAGGACTTATGGGTCCTTAGAGGATCTAGGGGCTGAGCCAGAGTTGGAACACAGGATGTCTCTCGAGGCCAGAGAGCTAGGCATTTGGCCATGCTGCAGGACTCAAAACAGGAAGATGAGGAGGTGCTGACTTGACGTAGGCTTCCCCGTAGGGTTGATCCTTATGGGGATTTTGCTGTGAATCACCTACCATCCCTAAATCTAGGAATACTATTCTTCATGGCACCACTCTGACATCTGAGATGTCAGTTGTAGACAGTTGTATCGGTGCCTTTCTGGAGAACATTCTTGGTCCTGAAGACTTTGAAACTGAATGAATGGCTGGTGTTATAGCTGAACCCTTGCTGTCTCCCTGTACTGCTACACAAGTCTGCTCAGGAAACAAGTCACATGTGTAATCATCATCTCTCTGTCCATGGGCCATGTTCTGATAACTCAGGACATCATTCCCACAGGGCTATCTGTATACATTTTCTACAAATAAATCTCCCATGTTTTCTGTTCTCCTCCCTGTGTGAACAGTTCCTATCTCAAGGACTTTTTGCAGACTGCCTTGCCACTAACTCCTGCATGAGAATGTTCATGGGAGAGCTGGGGATACAGCTAGGTGGTAAGATGCTTGCCCAGCGTGTGGTAGACTCTGGTTCTGTCCCTAGTACTACCAGAAAACAAAACAATGTTCACAGGACCAGTCCTAGTGTCAGACCTGCAAGGATTTCCTGGCTCCAGGGCCAGAGGATATCTCCCTAAAGGCTGTGTTGAAAGGGCTTGTCGGGGTCTACGTCCTCCTCCAACCCACAGTCTAATGTACCTTCTACCTACATCTTTCTACTTGAATGCCTTTAGAGATGGCCAAGATCACTCTCCCAGGGGAGGCCCATCCCAGCTCCTTAGGTAAGCAGGAATCTGCTGTCCCCTGTCATTCCCTCAGTTCCTGGAAGGTCACCTACATTCTTCCATGACATCATTTTTAATTAAAGTCTTAAGTTGTATTATCTCATAAACCCTTTTCTGATCTCTAAATAAATCGCACCTATTGGTTTAATTAAAATAACAGTATTTAGAATACAGGGTCAGATTTTGATCAGTTCCACCACAAAGCATGCCTTGATGCTAATAGCCTTTTTATAAAAGTTTTAGGCTGCTCGGACCATACTTTCCTTCTTCCTCCTTGCCCTCTAGACTCATGTAAAGATCTTTGCATATGAAATTGAGGGTCTTTGCTTGAGCTGTGTGTGTGTGGGGGGGGTGGTAGGGATTCTAGGAAATAAGGAGCCTCTTAGGAGTATGGGTGTGGCAGATAGAGGTGACTTTGTGCTCAGTGATGTCACACAGCAATGCCTTCCCCCACCCCCTCACCACACATTTCTAGGACACAGCATTTCTCATTTGGCAGGGAAAAAAAAATCAATAACTCATGTGACATGAACACATCTTGAGGAGGAGTGGGATTGTTAGAGATACAGGACTACCATTCAAGCAAGCCCCTGGGCATACTTTGATGACAATAATTTGTCACAGTTCATTTTTAACTAGATGTCCTGTATTTTGATTTGTGAAATTAGGAAAATGAGAAGGGTTGTTAAATCCAGACAGGCTGACCAGGACCTGAGTTTTCAACCTATATACCTCCATGAACCAAACATCCATCAAAGGGGCATATGGGGCCACATTCAATATGGGATCCTTGGAGTGCGGTAGCCTGTGCTCTGGAGCTAACTCAAGCCAAAGCTGGCCATAGTTGAATTAGACAAAGTGTCAGGCAGAGAGGGGTGCAGCCTTTGGGGATAGTGGTGAGTGAGAGCAGGGAGTGGCCTCGTGTCCCAGAACCAAATAACTGCAAGTCATTAGGCCCACAACACCCCTTCTCCCTCACTGCAGAAGCCCCATATGTGGCAGCCTGGGTGATGGGACCCCTTACAGATGGGCAATGACTCCAGGGAGTGGGGAGCCAGGCTTGGCTGGCTCCTCTGGCAGCTCAGTCCTCACAGGTTCATCGAAGAAAGCACAGGGAGCATGTGCACCACCTCTGGGGAAAGCGAATGGAATGAAGCCCCTGTGCCGCAAGAAGGCATCTGGCTGGGCAGTCACGTCACAGACAGAGGATTCATGGCAAAGGCCAGGGTTGGGGAATGAGAGGAGAGAAAGGGAGAGAGGAAGTAGGGGTGTGTGTGCTTCGCCTCTTTCTTTCACTTTGAAAGATCTCCACCTCTGGAAGGAATTCTAGTAGGCAGGGGTTGGGGGTGATCAAGCTTTCTGCTCGGACCATGTCACCCTCTCTTTGGGCTGGAGGTCTGAAGTTTTTAGAAGAATTAATTGTCACTAACTATTGCCAAGCCCTTGGCAAAGTTTCTGGCTGGGGATGGGGGGGGGGGGCATGTTTCCCATATCTTTTCTACAAGAGGAGGGCAAACTAGGAAACCTTGGGAGCTCTTAGCTCTTGCATTTATTTACCTTCCAGAAACAAGATCCCCTTCCCCATTTGATGGCTGGATCCCTGCCTTGCATGGGAGTGAAAATGTTCCTGTTACAAGAAGCCAGACCCGGAATCTTTCCACCTCTATTTTGAATTGTTTTCCCCCTTGAGGTGAAGGGAGTTTGCATCTTGAGGCAGTGAGTGGGAAGCCAGGGAAGGCTCCAAAACAGGACAATGATAAGGTGAGAGGAATGTTTGAAGAAGGACTTACTTGAAGTTAAGGAAGGCCTATGGTTGAGAGCACCGGGCAGACTAGGCCTGATATCCCTGAGGGAGGTGATCCAGCACAAGGAGTCCTACCCTTTACCCGCTGCCTGGGGCTAGGCTCTGGAGAGGGAAGCGGAGGGAGGATCTGAGGAAGGCTGCAAAAAAATTGATGACTGCTCAGGGCTTACCAAAGCCTCTTCGGCATTTCCTTCACAGAGAGGGGCCTTACTGCCTTCGGGGCAGGCGGGGCCGAGGAGTGTATTTGTGCAGTACAAACCCTGAGCTGTCCTGCACGGCTAAGGCATGGCGGCCTGGGAGCTGTTAGAAGGCCTGGGGGGGGAGAAGGGGGGCGGGGATCGTGTCAAAGCCTTCAGGGGAGGCATAGCAGCCAAAAAAGGGCAGGGGAAAGAAAAGGCTAAGATGTTTACTGAGAAAAAGTCAGTGGAAAAAGTGACTGGGAGGTCAAGTAGATTTGGGAGATGGCCCTGTTACAGTCAGCAGAGCAAAGAGTGGATATGCCCCTCCTGGAGGGAGCCAGAGCTACAGGGTCTCAGCTGTGGTTTCTGGACCCTCTGAACCCCATACCACAGTTTGGCTTGTAGCCCTTTCCCCCGCCCATTCAAAGGGACCCCTGTTCAACAGTGGATGTCCCTGCTGACTGAGGCCCACATTTCTGCTGTTAGGAGACGGCTCAACAAACTTTAGGCTTATCTTCCCCTGCCCTTACCCCCCCCCCCCCCACTCTAGGCCTTTCTCCAGATGCTCAAGAGGCCTGGCTAGGTGGGGGCCCACACTCCCCCCCTCAGCTCTTTGTCTGTGGGTCTTGACAAAAGGGCCCGGCCTTTCCAGAGCCCCACAGGTGTGAAGAACTTGTTACTGCAATGTTTGTTCAGCCCTATTAGTGACCTGTAGGACTGTTGACAGAGGGTGGCTTTGTGATCAGACTTGGCTAAAGCTCCCTAAGCCCTCAACAAACACTGGCCACTTATCTCCAGGGAGT
Organism: Dipodomys spectabilis; assembly: GCF_019054845.1. Lineage (NCBI taxonomy): Eukaryota > Metazoa > Chordata > Mammalia > Rodentia > Heteromyidae > Dipodomys > Dipodomys spectabilis. Next base: position 11,706,335 of record NW_024870681.1, read on the forward strand.
TTATCAGAAACTATCTAAAGCCTGTCTTTGCCAGGCCAGCCTTTCTGACCCATTCGCTTGGGAGACTGGGTTCCAAAGCATTTCTCACTTTGTTTTCCTTTCCTTTTTAATTTTTTTAATTAAAAGAAAAATGTCCTTGCTCCTCCCCTGATGGATGGCACCCTAAGTAAGAAAGAGATAGCCCCCAGTGAGATTTTGTTTTCATTATCGGAGCTTGTAAGCCTCTGTCTCCCTAGAGGATGGACTTACCAAGTGGGTACAGGGTTTCAGTGAAAAACCTTGGTGTCAGGTGCTCCAGGGCCGAGCAAGGAGGGACCACCTCAAAGCAGACTAGAGTTTTTCCCCACATCTGCAGGGGATGCATTCCAAGACCCCCAGTTGAAACCTAAACTGCAGACAGTGCTGACCCGTATGGCTGCTATTTTTCCCTCTATGGATATACCTACAATTGAATTCAGTTGATAAGGCTCAGTGAAAGATTTATAGTAGCTAACAATAAAATAAAGAATAATAGGATACACTAGTACAAGTGATGTGAATATGGTCTCTCTCTGCAACTGTTCTCCTTGTGATAAAGTATGATCAAGTTAGGTCAATGGCCCAGGCTGTTAGTCTGATGGTTAGGCTACTGTTGATCTTCTGATAAGTCAGAAGGACGGATCCTGTGCTTTGGAGCTCCTGGATTGCTTAGCTGGGACCTTAATTTCTGACTACAGTTGACCACAGGGAGCAAACTTGAGAAACATGAAACTTCAGAGATGCGGGGACCATTTGGCTTGTTCTCTATCAAGATGCTTTTCTCTGCTTAGGACCCTGGAGAATATCCCACCAGAACCTGTCTCCAGAAGGACCAGGCTGTCACCAGCTCTGTTGACCATGCCCCTTTCCCAGGCTGTTACCTGGAAAGACCTGTTACCTCCACCTTCTTTGCGTTGTGGTACACCTGCCTGCCTGGGAAGGCTGGGAATAATGGTGGTGTCTCAGTGCTCTTCCATAGCCACATCCCCTGCCCCTTGTGCTGGGGCTCTTCACAATGGTCCTCATCACCACCTAGAGCACTCTTCTCCTGAACTCCCAGGAACCCTCTCCACGGCAGTTGTGCTAATTTATCTTCAGCTCTGCCCCTTGCCTTTTCATGAGCTTTTAGTATTGTGCAGTTGTAGACATTTAGGATGAAGAAAAAGCGCACAAGTGGTCAGATCCAGATGTGTTTTTTTGTTTTTTTTCTGATGAGAATATGGAGGTACAGAGGGGTCAAATGGACTTTCCAGGATCACACCACCTGGGGAACAAGAGATCTGGGATAAGAGAGCCCAAGCCTTCCTTATTGGGTCCAGCTCTTTTTCTAGTGATATTCTGTGTCTGTGTGTCTGTGGTGAGTTCCTAGGTCCTAGGGCTTCAAGCCTCCTTTTCCTTTCTATCAAAATGTGGCCCTTAGATGGGCAGAATCCAAACAACATGGGATCTTGTTAGACAAGCACATTCTCATGTCCCTGTATGACCTCTGGGGTCAGAAGTTCTGGGGTGGGCATCCCTTGAAATGTCTTGGGGCTTTGGGATGGGCTTTGGAGTTACTTGGATTGAAAACAGCTGGAAAGAAGGAAGAGGGGCTGCAGTCTGTTAAGAGAGTAAAAATCCTGTTGCTGTATGAACCCCTCAGGGCTGCTTCCCACTTAGAGTCTGGCACCTCCAGAGGGCTCCATTAACGTTTGCTGAATGAAGAAATGAATGCTGTCTCACAGTGACAACATCTTTCCTCTCCTGTTGGTTGGGTTCCTTGAGAGTTTCATTCTCTCTTCTGCCCATTGTGGACAGACTTGCTGCTGCCTGTTGATTCTTCGTGTTCAGATAAGCAAGTTGTCTAGTTCGTTTGGGAGAACTTGTCTCAGGAACTTTTCCTGGTATTTTTACTTTCCATTAAAGTTGAAGTGAGGCTGGGGCGCTGGTGGCTCACACCTGTAATCCTAGCTAATCAGGAGACTGAGATCTGAGGATTGTGGTTTGAAACCAGTCCAGGCAGGAATTTCTGTGGGGCTCTTATCTCCAATTAACTAACCATCAGGAAACCAGCAGGGGAGGTGTAGCTCCTGTGGAAGAGCATCAACCTTAATTAAAAAAGCTAGGCAAGTGTGTGGGGCTCTGAGTTCAAGACCCATACTGGCACCCTTCCCTCTCCTCCCTCTCAAAAAATGCAAGTTAGCACCAAATGATTACAAACCCTAGAGCTTTGTCTGGAACTTGAGTCCTCCTGTTTCATGCCCTTCTTAGTGGTTGTCCAATCTCTTTGGCTCACTCTAGCTAGCCCCTGCTGCTTTAAGCCTTCCTTGCGTTAGTAGTGCTAAGTCTTGGATGGAGGCAACAGTGACTTCGGTATTAACTACCCCTGGCATTTCCAAATGCTCTGTTCTGCTCACTCCTGTAACCTCAGTTCTTACCATAGGTCCTGGAAAATAAGCAGGTGCTCAGGAAATATTTGTTGCACAGGTAAATCCACCTGCCACCAGATTTGCCAAGAAAAAAGTGAGACTTAAAGTCTGGGCTTTGATTGTTTTATACATTTTTCTACATTCATGATCCTTTCTCTTAGGCCTAGATTATCTGGAGATACACAAAAATGTTTCAGGTCCTTCAAATGCTTAGGACCATCTTGCCTCAGCCACTTATCCAGAAAAGTTTCTGAGAGTCCAGCTTAGAGTGATTCTCAGTTGCCAACAGCAGCCAGGTGTGTAGGAGCTTTGGTTGCTAGCCGGGCCATTTTGGGAGATACCAAAAAAACTGGGCCCAGAAGATACTTATTCCGGGGGTGGAGGGGGGCGGCGCGGCGGTGGCGGATGGAATAGTTAAAATTTATAACCAAGAGGCACATTTTAAAATAAATCGAGTACCAAGTAGAGTAGCAAAGCCATAAAGAAAAGGAATTACGAGTGACCTCAAACTCTTAAAAATAGCTCTCAAATATTTTTATGACTCTGAACCAATTGTTTAAGGAGAAGTCTCATATGAAACCAGACCTCTGTGTGCTACCCCCTCACAGACTCCCTGCTGTAAACTCTCCCCTTTACCTTCTGGCAGGGCTATGTTTCCACATGGTGGATTCCATTCTGATTTCTTTTCCTTTTGGTTACATGGTTATGCCAGCTAACAGTGGTAACATTGCCTAAGATCTTGTTAAGGATCTATTGAAATGGCTTCCCAAGTAACCCTCATGATGGTTCAGATGGAACAGTGCTGGCAGATCACCTTAGCTGTGCTTTGACTTATTTCTTGGGCCCTCTCTTCTTCTTCTTACCTCAGAAGGGCCCAGCAAGGTGGCTTTCCTGTCATTCCTGACAGCAATGATCACAGCCAGAGGCTGCAGATTTTTCATGAATTCCTCTCTCCTCTGAGATCCAAAGAACCTTGAGCCTGGTGCAAATGGCTCCTACCTATAATCCTAGCTGCGCAAGAAGCTGAGATCTGAGAATGATGGTTTAAAGCCAGCTTGGGCAGGAAGAGCCCATGAGACTCTTCTTATCTTAACCAGCAGGAAGTAGAGGCATGGCTCAAGTAGTAGTGCACCAACCCTGAGTGAAAAACTCAAGTGGAAGCACAAGGCCCTGAGTTAAAGCCCCAGTACAAAACAGAAACAAACACATACACACACAAAACCATACACCTTAAGGCTGGACTTTGTCTTGCTTGTTGTTGGGTTCTCTAAACTCACATGTCTCCTGGTCTGTAGACAGCAGCCCCTAAAATCATTGAAGAAAGCAGCAAATGTCTGTCTTTCTCAGCCTGCCCCTGTGGTCTGCCCCTACTAAGGACATACCTAAGAAGAATGCTTATCCCTGTACACAGACAGCCCAGGGCAGCCTGCATATGGTGCTGCTATAGGTCAGTTATTTTTGGTCAGTTCAGCTACACACACTTATATGTGAAACTATATAAAGGACATGGGACAGCTTTCTCAAAAGGACTGCCTTGGGAGAGAAGACTCTGATCTTATAAGCTAGGAGGGAAGAGGAGGGGTCCTAGTAAGGGCCAGAGTCTCTGGAACGGCCCACAGCTAGGTGGCCCTTCACTGACAGAGCCACTGGGCCACTTGGAATTAGTTTGGGGAATTCGGGCCAGAATCTATAAAAATCCATGTCAGGGATGTGGCTTAGCAATGTCTGTCACAGTCTTTCTGGGCCTGGAATAAGACTGGGGGTTAGCTTATTAACAAACCAATGGATACAAATTCAGTCTCTATGTACAGGGTTCTATTTAGACTCTGGGAAGGGTCCATGGTGCTTATCGTGTGTTTCTGTCCCTAAAAGACTTCAGTCTGTTTGAATGGACAGACGTTCAAAGCATAAGATGAAGCAAAACGGTAAGTTAAAAGCATCAAGATGAATTCAGAATAGTTCAAAGCAACAGTAAAGACTAAACCATGTCAGTAAATCCTCTGTCCTATCTATCCACATATCTGTCTTCCTACTCTACTGCTTTTCTGTTCATCCATTCATCTGCTCATCCCACCCACCCATCCATCCATCCATCCATCCATCCATCCATCCATCCATCCATCCATCCACCCACCCACCCACTGAATCTGTTTGTACTATGCATTCATCCTCCAACCAATCCAACCAATCCATTCATTCATCTGCTTATCCCATCCATCCACTTGGTCCATCTCTCTATCCACTTACCAATTATCTCACTACCCTGACAATCCACTTGGTCCATCCATCCATCCATCCATCCATCCATCCATCCATCCATCCATCCATCCATCCTCTCTCAAATGTCCTCTCTTTGTCTCTCTCATAGTATCTCTTTTATATGTTCTCTATCTTTTATATATGAAAAGTATATCCAGGCCTACTATAGTCTTGGTGGATATATGAACATAGACTGTCCCTATCCTCACTGAACCAACAGTTCATCAACCAACAGTTGATGAAAGCATTTGTGTGTCCCTTCTTTCTGTTAGGGTGGGAGCCCTTGGACACTTGAAACTGCCAACCATTTCTGTTTCCTACATGGCCTAGACAGGGACTGGCTTATAGCAGAGTACTGTAAGTGTGTCTTGAACTGGACTTATCTGGGGTTGTTTGGGCAAGTCCAGATTTGTGGGAGAGATTGATAGTGCTTAAGAAATGTTGGCAACTGTGAAGTTGCATGTGTTACAATAGAACTTACAGGACTTTTGATGGGGTGGGGGAGACGGATAAGAGCTGGCTCTTGGTCTCCAATCCCCGCCAAGTTTCTGTCTTGCCTTATGCTGGGTTCTGAAATCAGCCACATGAGGTGTACCCTCGGTGATCCCCCAATGATAGCTGCAGCTGGCACAGAGCTTGGGGTCTCTGGGAAGCTGTGGCTCCTGGGAAAGATGCAGAACCTCAGTGGTAGGGCAGGGCTCCTGTTCTGGCCATGCTAGTCCCTCAGGAACGCCTGGGCCTTCCACCCCCTCCCTCCTCACTGACCTCTGTTCTCACAAAGCTGCCCTTTTCTTCCCGCCTTGAAATCTGATAATGAAACTAATACCCAATATTTTTGCCTTTGAGAGAAGCAAGAGATAAACAGGAAAGCATGAAGGATTAAGGTGTCTCTATGAGGCAGGGGCTGGGGATCCGCCAGGAATTGGGTGACACCTTGCCTTGGAGCAAGGGGATCCAGATGTGAGCTGCTTTCTCTGATGCATTTTTCCATTTGTGTAAAGAAAATAAAACAAAGAGAAAAGAAAACAAGCTGTAAAATACTTTGCAGAAGTCTGATCATGGGCAATTGTCACTTGATGTCCCCTGACAGCTCTGAGAAGTTGGGGGAGGGAGGAGAGCCCTGCTTTTTGATGTTGGCCTCTGAGTTTTCTTTTGTGTGACCACTTGTTTGGGGAGAACCTTTTGTTGGCATGAGGTGTGTATGGAAAAGACATTCCAGCCCCAGCTTCCCCTTTGGGTGGGGAAGAGAGGGGCCTCTCTCCCAGGAGGGGCCCAGAGGCCAGCTGGGGGTTTCATTAGGGCTGAATCTTCCTTTATATAGGACACTGGATAAGCATCTGTCTCCAAGGACTGAAAGATGCTACTAGGAAACGTTTCCTGATACAAAGGAAGCTTGGAAGAAATAAGACTCCACTGATCCTTCCAGAGTCTTAGCCTTAGACAGGTGTGCCAGGGCCTGAGCGTTCTGTGCTTGTGGATTAGATCTTGGTTCAGGGACCCATCTATTACTTACAGTGATGTGTCCTTCACTTACCAGCTCCTTGGTCCTGGGCTGGCTGGTCACTTTATGTCTCTTGAGCAGTTCCTCTGTACTCCTTGTTTGGCTGAGCGAGTCCAAAGAGACATTGAGGATGTAGTTAAGGGCAACAGGCGTTATGCAGAGGGCAGGATGGGGCTGTAGCTGCTTTTCTTTGTGCCTGGCTAAGTTCAGTACTTGGAGATACTTGCTGAGGACACTTAGTAAGGCTCTTAGGAGTTGAGGTTATCTTCTGATCTAATCTGGCTTCCAGACTTCAGGGTGTGAGCTGTCATAGCCTCTCCTCTAAAGCCCTCCTGCATTTTTACTTGTCAGTGAGTACTAATGAGAGATTTGGGTTTGACTCTAGAAAGAACATAGAAAGAAACATAATGTCAGCCGCTAGTGGCTCATGCTTGTGTTCCTAGCTACTCAGGAGGCTGATATATGAGGATCCCAGTTTGAAGTCAACCCAGGCATGAAAGTCCATGTTATCTCTAGTTAATTGCCAACCCCGCCCCAGGAAATGGAGGTGTGGCTCAAGTTGTAGAGTACCAGCCTTGAGCAAAAGGCAGAGCAGAGGGCCTGAATTTAAACCTTCTTACACACACACACACACACACACACACACACACACACACACACACACACACACACACACACACACACACACACACCGCATCAAAAAGAAAAAAATGATTTAAATTTTTAAAAATCATGCATAAAAATAGCATATAAGAAACTAGTACAAATATTTGTAACACTTTGTGGTAGGAAAGGCAAATATTTTTTCTAGCCAATCAGAGACAAATGCTAGAAAACAGACAAAATCCTACCTTATATGAAAAAAAAAAAAATACTGGGCAAATGGCATGAACAGGCAATGCACAGAAATAGAAATAGACACGTGGAGAAATGCCCAGTCTCCTGAGTAATCAAAGACATGCAAATTAAAATCATGTGCCTGTTTTTTTTTTTTTTTCAGCCAGACAAATTGGCAAAGATTTTTTTGAAAAAAGAAAAAGAATGCTGATACCAAATGTGTATTGTTATTCTTTTCAAGGGTGGGGTGAATTAAGAGCTGTCACTTCCTGCTGGTGGGAGGGGAAGCCAAGTCAGCCTTTCTCTGGGCTACTTGGCAACTTGGCGATTTGCATCACCAAACAAAAACACGTACAGTAAATCAAAATCAGAATTTTGCCTTGAGAAATGGACTTTACTTTTGTAAATCAGACTAGGGTATGTTGTGTGTTCAAAGGTGTGTCTGAAAGGATTACCATTAAGTCTGTGGTGGTCACAATTATCTTGTTGCTTCTAACTGTGACAAACTAGGAACTTCCTGGGTGATCCATCACTGGGGGAGTAGACTACTGTTGAATGCACCTACCTCAGATTGCGAGCACCTTGGAGCTTGAATTACACTCACACCATACAGTACCAGGTTTAAAAGTAATTGTGACCAGCTAGGCACTGGTGGTTTAGTGCCTGTAATCCTACCAACTCAGGAGGCTAAGATCTGAAGATTATAATTCTAAGGCAGACAGAGCTGAGAGACTCACTCTTCTCTCTAACCAGTGAAAACTTGGAATTGAGTGTCGTTCAGTGGTAGAATGCCAGCCTTGAGCAAAACATCCAAGCTTTTTAAAAAATATTTTAAAAAATATTTTTAAATATTTATTTTGCATATATATTATATGATACATAATCTATATTTACCATATATATGGCAAATGATATTGAACACAAAAATTCTGAAAAATAAAAGCCTACAAAACTGAAGGTAGATAGGTGTAATCCATGTTTTTAGGAAAGAAATCATGCCAGTGCTGAACACAGGCTAAGGAAGGCTGCAAGGAAAAGCCCTGAGTACACACTGGCTGGTGGAAAGAGGAGTATGCCTTTTCTCTTTCTGCATCTGTTTTTCAAGTACGTGACATTTATTTTGAGATTCCATGAAATGCAGTTTCGAACACACAAACAGCATAAGTGTAGAATAAGCAGTGAAATATAATCAAGGTATGTAATAAGCATGGATGAAAATTTTACAATGGAACCTATGTTTTGTAAGATTGCTTAAAAAGAGGGAGGCAGGGTGCATCTGAGTGTGAGCATAGGTAATGAGATCTAAACTGGGGTTATCATGGAGGTGGAAGCCCAAAGAGGGCAGGTTGGCAGGAGATCATAGAAGAAGTAGAGAGAGCTGTGTGGGGTCATTCAGTCATCCAGGGGATGGGGGAAGTAGACCTAGAAAGGACCCTGAAACTAAGATACTGGGAGCATGGGAAGGATGCAGCAGGATGGAGAAAGGATGTCTGTGGAAGGACTGACCAGCACATGTAGGCAATGGATGGGGCAAGTGGGAGCCACAAGCTTGGCAGGCTCTTGAAACTTCCCAGAGTTTGGAACAACTGTAGCAGGAGGGAATGATGGGAAAACAGAGCTGAGGTTGGACCAGGTGGATCTTCCTTAGAGTCCCAAGGCCATGCCGGATAATTTCAGCTTTATCTCCATGGTCATTCAGATTGGTCCTTAGAAATTCAACTCTGCTTACAGTTGGCTCTATCTAGAAAGAATTGGTTCCAGGATTCCTATAAATTCCCAAATCCATGGATGCTCAAGTTCCTCCATAAAACAGCATAGTATTTGCAAGAAAACTACATTCTAGGTTCCTTATAATGCCTAAGGCAAGTGCTGTGTTAATAGTTTTATATTATTTAGGGAATAATAAGCAGGGGGAAAAAGTATTTCAGAGCTGGGCACTGGTGGCTCATGCCTGTAATGGTTTGAAGCCACCTGCGGCAGGAAAGTCTGTGAAACCCTTATCTCCAAAAAAAAAAAAAATGGCACTATGACTCAAAGTGGTAGAGCTCTAGCCTTGAGCAAAAAAAGCTCAGGGATGGTGCCTAGGCCCTGAGTTCAAGCCCCACAACTGATCCCCCACCCCACCCCCCCAAAAAAAGCATTGCAGTAGATTACATTTTGTTTTGTTTTTTCTTTTCTGAATATTGTAGATCCATGGTTGATTGAATCTGAGGATAGGGAACTGGCAGATACAGGGGATGACGGTGTTGGGTGGTTGATTGGAGGCTTAATGGTGGAGAGGGCACCTCTCTCTGGAGCCAAGAGGAGGCTACAAACTTGCAGCTGGAAATAGGGATTAGTGGGTTGGGAGCACAGAGTTGGAGAGGGGCACAAGAAAGCCCCCTGAGAGTGTCATGGTGAGCTAGGAAAGCCACACGCATCGGGAAGTGGGCCTGGCGGGAAGAAAAGCCAGAGGGAACAAAGTTGTTGGTCCAGACACCAGGACTGTAGACCTTCAGGAGAAAGGAAGGCATCCAGGTTGGTAATGGGAAGGAGAAGGGGCAGTGGCATGAGAAAGGGAGCAAGGAAGGTGCAGGTTGGTATATGTGACTCCAGGAAACTAGAGTGTGTAAGGGTGGAAGCAAAGGCCTTGGAAGTAGCCATGAGGTTGCCCCAGTGTGTGTATGATGGGGGTGGGGGGGACGAGAGTGTGATGGTAGTAATTGTTTATTTCAATTAGAAGTTCAAGATCACGGCGTCAACAGGGCTAGCTTCTCCTGTGGCCTCTGTCCTTGCTCATGCATGACCGCCTCTCAGCAGGTCTTCCCTGTATGTGTACACTGTCACGGAGCCTCCCTGTGCCCACATTTTCTCCTGTGCAGACAGATGCCTTGAAGGCAGACCCAACCTTAGGATCCATTTTAACTATGTCACCTCATTAAAGACCTTTCTGACTAATGATGGGAATGGTGGGAGGGTTAGGACTGTTATACAAGAATTTGGGGACCTCCAGCCATGGCACCGTGAAGATATCAATCAGTGTTTATGAGTACAAACAGGGGAGCCAAGAAAAAAAACTCCTGGGGTGAGTGGGACAAAATGTCTTGGCCCCCAGAGTGCCTGCCCTCCCTGTACCCTGTGCTGATGGTCTCCCTGCCCTGTCTTCCCTGCAGCCTGCAACTGTAACCTGCATGCCCGGCGCTGCCGCTTCAACATGGAGCTGTATAAGCTATCGGGGCGCAAGAGCGGGGGTGTCTGCCTCAACTGCCGTCACAACACTGCTGGCCGCCACTGCCACTACTGCAAGGAGGGCTTCTACCGGGACATGGGCAAGCCCATTACTCACCGGAAGGCCTGCAAAGGTAGGTTGTTAGGGACACGGGGGACCCTAGGCTTTCCTCTCCTCTCTTTTTCTGCTTTTTTCCTAGTTCCTATACAGAGCAGCACAGACCGAGGTCTTTGAACATGCGCAAGTATGCACACGCACAGCCTCCTTGGTATGTGGAGGTGTAAGCCAAAACAAAGGGGCGATGGAGACATGGCTCAAAGGAGAAGAAAGGAGAAGGTGTGATCTCCTGTGAGGGTGCAGGCCCGGCCCACAACACCTCCCATTCTGCTCCCCCTCCTTGGCTTCTCTGCACAGGTGTGCTGCATACCACAGGGACTCCAGTCATGCTCACCAGGCTTACCATCGGGACAAAGGACCCTCTTTTCCCAAACCCCACGTAGACATACTTCTTTGGATGTGTGCACCCCATCCCCACCCCCATCTCTCTCTCTCTCTCTCTTTCTCTCTCTCTCTCTCTCTCTCACACACACACACACACAGAGTCAGAATGAGGTTGTCAGTTTCAGGATCAGAGTCTCAGAAGGAACATTTAATCCATCTGCAAATAGCTTTGCTTTTCAGGACAAAAAAAAAAAAAAAAACGGAAAAAAAGAAAGAAAAGGAGACCAGAGACTCTATTTTTGTTCACTGAAGCAAAGACTAATGTTTTAACTTTTCTTGCTGTTTGTTTTTCTCCCACCAACAAAAATGAAGCAATGGTCAAATGACTCAGAGGAGCTGATGAACTACTAGGGACTTGAGCGATGGTGGTAGGTGAAAAATGGGGCCTCTTCCCCACATTTGCTTTTGGGAACTCCAGGATCCAGGGCTTTCCTCCTTCAAAGGTTGGGGCCCATAGATAGACCAGGGCTTGCTTATGTATGGCTACTCAAGATGTTTACCTTGGAGTGCTCCTACAGGGGATCTCAGCATATATGGGGTCCTAATATGGGTTTCTCAAGTTATGGCAGAACTAGGTCCAAGTAAAGAAATCTACCTTTCCAGCCACTGCTCAGCCTCTGTGTGTGTGGGGGGGGGGGGGGTGGGTGTGTGGGTGTGTTGCTTCAGATGTTTTTCAGATGGGGTCTTCAGCTTTTGCTTAGGGCTACTCTTATATTCTAATCCTTCTACTTTGTTGTAGCTGGGGGGTTGTGGATATGAACCACCATGACTGGCTTTTTTTTTTTTTTTTGGAGATAGAGTCTTCACTAATTTTTTGCCTGAAGTGCCCTGTGATGTTCCCCAATCTCTGCCTCCCAAGTAGCTGGGATTATAGCCACTCCATTGGGCCCCACTGCTCAGCTTTTGAATGAAGCAGAAGGATCGTCTTCATAACAGGAAATCTACCAGATGTTGGGCACTTAAGTGCCTGACTGACGACATCAATTTCTGGGCCCAGTACAAAATGAAAATATGGAGTTCTTTGTCCAGAAACGAGGAAGGATTTCAAAAGAGTGACAACAGAGCTTCAACCCTGAGCATGGGGGCCTGGCTGGCTGGGCTTGTGCAGAACACTTCCAAAAATCAACAACAAACAACAGCCATCAAAAACTTCACCAGGTTAGGGGGTCCCTAGGAGTAATCTGATTCTTCTTCCTTATCATTGCCTCTGGTGGTTGGCAAGAAAAATTTGAGCATAAAGGTTTCCTAATTTGGAAGCGTTTTTTTATTTGAAAGTCAACTGTTCTAGGTGAGGAATCCCCTAGGAGACTTAAGAATGGGAAGGTGGCCCAAGCAAAGGGACCCGAGAAAGATCTGGGTTGTCAGGAACATTTAAGCAGGGTAAGACCAGAGGGACTCCTTTGGGTTTTCAGAGAACATAGTTGGAAGGTGTCCAACTCCTTTGCTTGCTGCCCAAAGTGTTTGTTGTTCTTCTTTTACAGAAGAAATGGAGGCCAGGGGTCTTGTAAACAGCTGGCTTACACATACATTTCTTGGGGATTTGGCCAAGAAGTTTGAATCCACAGCAGTCACTCAGGTGGGCAGTCCTCTGCCTGTGGGTAAGAAGATCTGGGCTGTACATGGAAGGACACTGGTTATTTCCTGCCCTACCACTTCCTGCTATTGGAAGAGAATTGCTCGGCCTCCTTTGTTCATTTCTAGAGGGGACCGATTTGGGCAGATGAGAGGGCATTCCTCTTCTATGATATCAAATGCTAGGACCAGTCCTGAGCAGCAGCTGTCCCCAGCCTTGGTAGGAATCCTGAGAAAAGAACTTAGGGGAGAGAAAAATCTAAAGATGGATTCTGCCCAAGGAGGCACAATCATGACCTGCTTGGAAATTGTTATTGCAGGAAAGGATGGGATTATCCTGTCTTTTAATTAGAGAAGACTGTTTCAAGGAACCTGCCACCTGATTCATAGGGAAAGACCAATGTTTTAATGATACTGTTTCCTGATTGGTGAGGGAAAACATAGCCTGCTTCACGATTGGTGAGAAAAGATCTGTTCTAGTAAGGAACCAAAATCTAACTGGTGTCTCATACCTGTACAATAATCCTAGCTACTCGGGAGGCTGAGATCAGAGGATTGTGGTTCAGAGGCAACTTGGGCAGGAAATGTCCCTGAGACTCTTATCTTCAGTTGACTACCAAAACTGGAAGTGGAGCTGTGGCTCACGTGGTAGAGTGGTAACCTTAAGCACAAAAGGTCAAGGATAGCACCTAGACCCTGAGGACACACACACACACACACGCACGCGCACGCGCACGCGCACGCGCACGCGCACGCACGCATGCACGCACGCATGCACGCACGCACACCCTCCCCCCCATATGAAAGGTCCAGCCATCTGATTGGTGAAGAAAGATACCGCTTGAAGCTTCCAAATCTTTCCCCTTTGCTCTTCCCTTAACTAATGTCACTTGTTTAGTTGAGGTGGGCACTTTAAGGGACACACTTCTTACCAAAATAGACTCTAAGATCTTGGTGGGAAGCAGTTTTAGGAGATGTTCAGAGGCTGGTTAGGGGAATGTATACCCCTGAGATCTTCACACAGGAGTCTCCTGGTCACCACCACCATGACCACAGAAACTTTTTGTCTTATCTTGGGGAGCTATACGGTTTAGTCAATGCTTTCTTTCATGGAAGCTTGTTGGCTCCATCATTGTGCCAACGGAGCTTTGACAGTTTGTTCTCAGGGGCTTTCAATCTTATATATATAACTTTGGCCCTAGCCCCAGTTCCTGAGATTGATCTCAGGAAACCCCCTCAATGACCTTCAGGTGAAGGCTGCACTGTTACGCATTGTTTCAGACAATTTTCATAGAGGAATTGGGACCACTGGCTCTTGGATGCCTAAGTTAGCTTGGGAATGGTCCTAGGGCTCTCTTTATTCCTTGACTTCTCAGGTCCTGGGAGGGGCCCCAGGCCACCCATACACTCTGGTGATTGGCTGACTCAGGACCTTGTTCAATGTAGAGCAGGGGTGGACCCAGACAAGAACAGCTTGGAGTTAAGGGCATTTGATTCCAAATGTTATTATGCAGCCTCCCCATTTGGGAAGTTTCATAGCAACAAATTTGTTGGGTTCTTTCTCCCCTCCCCTAGTTTATAAGCAAACTGGAGCCGGCAGGGTTGGTGCATACAAAGGCCTGTAATAAACATGCCCAGGGAACAGCCGCTGCACTCTCCAGCTATTCAGTGCAATTTCACAGCACTAGGATGGCCTCATTATGGTGTGGGCTCTTGTCCTATACAAAGTCAGATGAGATGAATTTCTCCCCTTTCTCCACAGAATGGTTTGTGAATGATGCTCGTCCTGGAATCTGTCAAAAGATTGGAGGTTTTGTTTACCATTTGTCTTCTTTATGGACTTTGGAGGCTCTTTCTTTTTAGAGCCTGCAAAGAAGACGTTGCTATTTAACCATTTCAGCCATGTCACCATTGATAACAATATTAATTTATCATCTTCCCAAACCATCTGTGATGGATAAAGACATTCCAAGAGTCTCCCGTGAACCGCATTACGATGAGAATTAAGAAATTACCCACCGCATCTAGCATCCCCGTACAAAGGGCTGCGTTCCATCTCACTGAGCAGCCTGTTTTGCTCACTCATTGCCCTGCCCCCTTCAAGTCTGCAGTGAATGTGGCTGAATGAAGGCTACTAAGAAGGTGCCTGAGCCCTAAGAAGATGCAATCATTAGCAGGGCAGAGCCTAGGTCTGTCCCCACTGTCTTTGCAGGCCATTCCTACAACTCCCCATCCATTCTTTATTTTCTGAGGTAGCTCTGCTAAGATTTGGTGTGGGAAGTCAGCACTCCCGTAGCCCCCTCTGTCTTTCAGAGCTACTGTGTGGAACTTCCACTTTGCTTTTATTTTGGTGCATCTTTACTGTGTTCCCTGAGCGATGGGACAGTCTTTATCTATAGATATGGCTCATGTTCAGAGTCTCTACGGCATTGGGCCAATCACAGGCCTTCCTCAGGCCTCTCTGTCTTCTCATTGTAGAATTCAGGTTATTGGTTGCTGAGTCCCTCCTGACTTTGACATTTTACAGGACACACGTTGTTCTTACAGAGTTAGAATATCCTGGGTCCCTGAAAACAGCACGTAGCCATATTTACGATCTGGTGACTTGGAATTGCTGGTGAAGCCAGAAAAATCAAACGAAGGCAGTTTTGTTTTACAAAAAAATCTTTACAAATGAAGACCATCTCAGTTCTGTGATTTGGCCCATGCAATGCACTGGGCTAACACAGTGTCTTCCTAGCTTAGCCCTGTGGCTCATCCCTGGCCATTCTGCGGTTCCACTTCCTTGGTTATGATTGTCCTCATCTCTCAGATCTCTTCTCATGCTCTGATCTCGTGTGGACATTCCCAGCAATCTGCAGGACTTGAGCACAAAAGACTCCTAATCTTTGCATTCCTTCAGTTCATGGAGCTTCTGGGTATGGTTGTCATGTTAAAGACATATGACTTGGGGAAAAGGAGTCTTTCCTTTGGATTTTTGCTGTGAGGAGAGCATGAAGTGGACCTCAGCACATAAGCTTGATGTGAACGGCTTGAAAAAATGTGGAATTCAGAGTTACTTAGACCAGAGTTCAAATTCTACCTCTGGACAAGATACCTTTTAAAACCTGAGTTTTCTTTTTCTGGAAACAGGCATAACAGTCCCATTCCTAGGGTTACAGAGCATGTTAAATGAGGTACTGTGGCTTGCCACATGGCAAGCACTCTGTACATGTTAGCTGTTATATTTGTACAAGTCAAGGAAAAGAGAGATGCCAGAAAACCGGGCCTGCATGAACGTCAGCACACACAAATGGAGACGCCTCTTTTGGCTCACTGCTTGCTTTAGTTCTTTCCGTGAGCAGTGAGAACTGAAGGGAAACTTCGGAGAGAACCAGCCACTTTTGCTCAAAGGACTCAGGCCTGGCATGGAATTTGTAGCTAATTCCCACAGAAGTGGGCAGGGCCCTGGGGTTTATCCTAATGCCGCTTGCACACTCTCCATAAAGAATTTGCGTGCTCTTGGAACAGAAATCACAAATGAGTTGAACCACAGCAATATGTCCAGCAGCTGCTGTCGGGGCTCGTCACAGACAACAGGGACGGCTGTGCCCTTTTAAACCTGGTTCTGAAAGTCACACTCAGAAAGACCAGATGGTCTCGGAAGGCTCCCCAATGATGTTGGGGCTTACAGCTGACCAGGATCCTGGCTAGCCTTCTCTGTCCTCAGGCTTCCCCTCATTCCATACTTTCACCCCAAGCCTGTGTGTGCTAACATAGGCACACGCTGCACACACATGTACACACACAGTCACCCTCTGGGAACCAGTCTGAAGACCTGGGCTTTTCTCCTCTGCTATAGAACAGGTGCAGGAAGACTCCAGTTAACTAGACCACAGCGGGTCACATAACCCAGTTTGGGATCACGGGGCTTCCCTCCCCCACACTTGCTGCTGTCTGCACCTTGATGGGAAAGGAGCCGCGTGCAACTTGAAGCATTTATTCTTTTGTGCCTTGTTAGCAAGTGCTGGCAAGGAGAGGAAAGCCCAGTTTTGAGGAGGTTGACACAGACAGCTGAAGTGAAATCAGGGATTATCTGGATTTCAGCTATCCTAGCTCCCTTGTTAGCATGGAGAATTTCAGAGTGGGGAGCCCTGCATCTTGAGGTCGCCACTGACTGAGGATGTGAGGGGATTATCATTCCTGCTCTCCTCGTCATTCTTTACTCCAGATGTGCAGGGCAGACAGATGGCCTTCCCCTGCAGAAAGGATGGGAGAAGCCCTGAGTGATGTTCACACTGATCATGAGATTGTTTGCTCATTGATTCTGCAAGTGTTTATGGAGGATCTGCAGTGTGTCAGGCACTAGAGTGGTCGGGGTGATGGAGACAGATTTAGTCTTTAGTGCTTGCTTTCTGGTGTGAGGTTAAGAATAACAAAGATGATTATGTTGTGAGTTAAGCCTGGCCCCAGTGGCTCACACCTATAATCCTAGATACTTAGGAGGCTGAGATCTGAGGACTGAGGTTCGAAACCAGCCGGGGCAGAAATGTCCCCGTGGGATTCATCTCCAATTAACCACTCAAAAACCAGAAGTGGCACTGTGGGTCAAGTAGTAGAGGGCTAGCCTTGAGCACCAAGATGCTCAGGGACGGTGCCCAGGTCCTGAGTTCAAGCCCCACAATTGATAAAAAAGAATATGGTGAGTTACATGGAGGAAATAAACAGAGTGGAAGGAGAGTCACTGGGAAGAAAGCTGATGAACTACATGACTGGGAAGGGGTGTTTAAGGACAAAATGGTGAGGGTTTTTTTTTCTTTTTTCTTTTTGGGTACTGGTACAAAATCTCCGTGCCTGAGCACTGTCATATCAAGGCAGACATTCTACCACTTGAGTCACAGTTCTACTTCTGGTGTTTTTGGTGGTGAATTGGAGATAGTAGTCCTACCCAGCTTGGCTTGGAACTGTGATTCTCACATCTCAGCTGCCTGAGTAGCTAAGATGACAGATATGAGCCAGTAACTGGTACCTGGCTAAGGGCAGAATATTTGAGGTTAGACCCAAGGGGTGAGGAAAAAGCAGCCACAAGATAGCTAGGGAAGAGCATTCCAATCAGTTCTAAAGTCTGGAAATAGCCAAGGGCTTGGTGGGCCCTTGGTTGGGAGTGGTGATGGAACTGTATAGGTCAACTTATTGGTATCTAGGCAGGAGGTGGGTCTTTTTCTAAGAGCACTGGAAAACATAAAGGACAAGGGTAATGTGAGGGATATGTCTGGATTTCTTTTTAATTTTTTTTTTTTTTTGATCAGTCACGGGGCTTGAATTCTGGGCCTGGGCGCTGTCCCTCAGTTCTTCAGCTCAAGGCTAGCGCTCTACCACTTGAGTCACAGTGCCACTTCTGGTTTTCTCAGTGGTTTATTGGAGATAAGAGTCTCACGGGCTTTCCTGCCCGGGCTGGCTTTGAACCGTTATCCTCAGATCTCAGCCTCATGGTTAGCTAGGATTATAGGTATGAGCCACCAGTGCCTGGCTTCCTTTTTAATTTTTTTAAAAAAAATTTGGTGAGGGCTGGGAAGGTGGCTTAGTGGTAGAGTGTTTGCCTCACATGGGTTTGATTCCTCAGCACCACATAAACAGAAAAAGCTGGAAGTGGTGCTGTGGCTCAAGTGGTAGAGTGCTAGCCTTGAGCTGAAGAGCTGAGGGACAGTGCCCAGGACCATGACTGACCAAAAAAAATTTTTTGGTGATATTGGTACAGAGGTTTGAAATTGCAGCTTTGTGCTTGCTAGGCTGGTGCTCAACCTCTGAGCCAGACCTCCAGCCCTTTTTGTGCTGTCCCCTCACCATCTCCTCCTCCCCCCCCCCCCCCCCCCCCCCCGCTGCCGCCCATCCCCACCTGCTCCTGAATTGCAATCCACCTATTTGCCATCATGCCCAGCTTCTTCCATTAGGATGAGTCTTTCACAGACTTTTTTTTTGCCTGTGTTGGTGATCTGAATCTCAGTCTCCCACATGGCTAGGATTATAGGCACCATCACCTGACTGGCTGTCTTTAAAAAGTTCCTTCTGAGAGGAGGTAACAATGCTTGATAGGAGATTTACTCATTACCCTACTGATGTAACTGTAACCCCTCTGTACAGTATTTTTACAATAAAAAACATTAAAAAAAGAAGTAAAAAAAATAAATCCCTTCTGTAAGATAAGCCATTAGTAGGGAGAAAATTACTTGCACATCCCATATCCAACAATAGATGGAATCCAAGGATATATAAAGAAGTCTTCAAAAAAAAAATAGCCAGACTAAAAGTGGGCAAAATATTTGAATAGACAGTTGCTTAGATAAATAAGTAAAACCTATGAACAATTCCAAGCACTTAGCAAGGATAAGAAATAATGGGAATTGTTGCCTGCTCCTGGGAATTCCAAATGGTACAGCATCACTGGAAAACTGCTCAGCAGGCTCTCACAATGTGAAACATGCCTAGTAATCCCACTCACCAGTATTTATCCAAGAGCGATGAAAACTTATGGTCATATAACCACCTGTAACAATGTTTATAACAGCATTATTCATGACTGCCTCCAAATGGAAATTATCCAGATACACATTGATGGATAAATAAACAAGGGAGCTGGGGTAGGAGAGGACCCTAGGCTGATGGGCTAAATGGCAGGACAGTCTACTCTGGACTCTGGGGAACACCACTACAGAAAGGTCTTGTTTGGGTACCATAGTCAACCTGGTGACTTAGTCATGGGAGATTCATTCTCTCCCAGAAGTCCAAGGCTAAGGGCCCAGCTAGGTTGACATATTCTGACTCTAAGAAGAAAGGGTCTGTTCCAGGTCTCTCTCTATGGCCTTATAAGGGCCATCTTCTTCCTGTGTCCACACATGGTCTTCCCTGGGTAGCTGTCTCCTAATCCCCTCTTCCTACAAGGACACCAGTCATAGGATTAGGGCCCACTGTAACGATCTGTTTGCCCGAATCACATCTGTAAAAACCCTACATCTAAGTCTTGTCTCATTCCTAGGTATGAAGGTTAGCATTCCAGGGGGAGGGACATGTGATTTGGTTTCTAACATGAGTTCAGACAGAATCTGTCTTTCAAGACTGGCTGGAGGCCTGGTGGCTAGCAGGGCTGATGTCTGAATTGAGGGTCAGTGCCTTGTTATTCTGTTTCCCATTTCCAGGGGGGTTGGTCACAAGCCTGCTTCCCTCTCCTCCCCAAGTTTGTACCCTGGATTGCTTGCTTAGACGTAGCCAGACTTCCTGATAAAGACCCCAATATGAATTACAGAAAGCCCAGTGTGAGGGTCAATGGCCTGCGTGCCCACCCGATAAGAGTTTGGGGGGCCCTTGGGGACCAGAGCAAGAAGGCATTCAAATCACTGCTTCATGCATGGGAAACCAGGGAACAGAACCAGCTTCTTCCAGGCCAGCTGTGCCAGGGCTTTCTGAAGTCCCTGGATAGCCTTGTTTTCACTGAAAGCCAGTCTCAGCAAGAACGTTCTGGCACAGTACAGGCAGGTGTTAGTGCAGGGAGGAGGGGCATTGAGAGGTGTATACAGAGAGTGACATGCCCTGAAACATGAGCCCCTACCCAGCCCAGGGCATCGATGCAGAGCAGTTAGAGGGTGAAAGTCCAAGGGCACAGGCTGCCACTCTGGTTCTTTTGGTTGCATGTGGAGACAAAGCCTCAGGTGACCTCTCTCCTTACCAAGAGCTACCTGTGGTCTAGAGAGGAAAACACTAACCCAGGGTCATCGGCAGGGGGAAGCCAGGCCTGGTCTCCTGTTGCCCATCCAAACCCATTCGAGTTCTCTGAGCTCTCTGTCCCTATCCGATGACCTAGAGCAAGCAAGGACAGCCTAGGTTCTCTGCTTCAACCCAGAGGTTCTGTAGCCTGTGGTGTTTGTGGGAAATCTGATCCCGCTGCATTCTCAGGGCCCTGGGCTTCCTTCTCGGCTCACCTTTCTCTTCGTGGAAAAACTTCGAGTAGCTTGTTTCCCATGACCAGGTGCTGCCTGCTTGGTGCAGATGAACCGGTGACCTGACAGGGAAGGGATTGACTTCCCCCTAAAAAAAAAAAAGTGGCTGGTTTCCAGGGAAATGGGGGTCACCAAGCGGACTTCCTGCGGTAGAGGATGTTCTGACCCAGGCTGTGTTCTCAAAAGAATTAGGGAGGCTGTGTTCATCCCCCTCACCAGAGCCCCCCACAAAGGAAAGGACTTCTGCTCATCTCTCTTCCTTGGCTCACTCCATCCTGCTGTATGTTTCCTGCTATATGTTTTGTGTGTGTGTGTGCATGTGTGTGTAAGGGAGGGGAGATGTGTGCTTGTTTCTGTGTAACTAAATGTGTGCATGTGTGTGTCTGTTTTTGCAGGACCACAACAGCACCATCTACCTCTCTTCCAAAGGCCGGGCCCTGAGGTTCTCATAGGCTCAGAGTCTCGGCCTGTGATAGCCAGATTCTCTTTTTCTCATTGGTAGAGGAACTTGCCATGGGTGTTTCGCCATATATCAGTTCTCTCCCCACATCCTGAATTCACCTTTCTCACAAGGGGTGCAATTTAGATCATCCCTAGTCCCCATTTTTGATTTCCAGTGATCAGTCTTTGGGCCCATTTGGCCCCATTAAGAATAAGCGTGAGGGCTAGGAATGTGGTAGAACTTAGTGGTAGAGTGCTAGCCTAGAATGCATGAGACCCTGGGTTTGATTCCCCAGAACCACATAAATGAAAAAAAAAAAAAAAACCAGAGAAAAAAATGAGCATGAAGTCATGTGCCAGTGGCTTATAACTGTAATCCTAGCTACTCGGGGGACTGAGATCTAAAGATTACGGGTTCAAAGATTACGGTTCAAAGCTAGCCTGGCCAGGAAAGTCTGTGAGATTCTTTACCTCCAATAAACTACTCAGACAAAGTCAGAAGTGGAGCTGTGGCTCAATTGGTAGAGCACTAGCCCTGAACAAAAGAAGCTTAGAGACAAGTGCTCAGGCACTGAGTTCAAGCCCCAGGACTGGGGGGACGGGGAAGAAGAGTGTGATACAGGTCTCTGTCAAAGTTGAATTTGGCTGCAAGTAACGGAGAATCCATATCATATTGGTCGCAACAGATCAGAGCATACCTCTTGAAGAACAAAAACCACAGAAGGGGCCTGGGCATCTCCACAGTGCTCCAGGGCCTACCTATCTCTGCATGATCCCATTTGTCCTGTGACTTACTCTCCCATCTATGGTCTTGCCCTCAGTACAACCACACAAGTTTGACAGAGCGGTTGTAGGAACCAGAGGAGGTGAATGTGCCTGAGATACAGATGTGTTGAGAGCATCTGCAGGAGGCTGGGTGGGTGTGCTCTGCAGCAGACAGAATGCAACCTGATGATGACCACCCCATCCTGTGGTGTGGTGCCTGAATGGCATTTGGAACACAATGGGGCCTCTTGCTAGAACACTGATTTGCTGGTGTGAAAGCCTGTTGTGCCTCAGTCAGACGAGATGCATGGGTTGGATTCTTTGTAGAATCCTGGGAGAGAGATTTGCAAAGCCAGTAGCAAGCAAAGCCATCAGTTCACTTCTCTAATTAAAGGGGATGGACCCTGAGGAAGAGCCTGCTGTTCTCAGCAGACGTGAGGCTGCCTACCATGCTGATGGCCCTTGGCTCCAGCAGACCTCAGTTGGCACCTGGCCCCTCCCAGCAGTGTGCCAGTCCAGGCAGTTGAGGTCACTAGTTCTGCAGGGCCAGATGAGAATAATGTATGGTCCTCCTGCTTCTACCCAGAGCTTGTGCTGGGGTAGCTCCTGCCAAGATAACAGTGACCTGGGCTGAAGGTGGTACCTGGGTGTAACTTGGCTCAGAACCTTTTGTGACGGAGCAACCTTTTATGACCTTCCTCCAGCCAAGTTCAAAGACCCAAAAGTTAGTGGTACATAGCTGTGTTCCATTAGCATCCAGGGGAGAAGGCCTTGGCATGAACTTTCACATTACCAGCAGACTGGCAGAGCAGGCCAAGGGAGGTCAGCTGACAGGAGCTCCTACAGTTCCCATCCACCTTGGGAGCTGGACTGTGGGATCCTGGGCCTTCATTCTCATTCATGTGGCCAAATGAGAGGCGTGTCCAATGTAGTCACCATTCCCATCAGGGGAATGGGCTTGGTAAACCACTGAGAAAAGTCAAAGGACCTCACCAGTTATCACATCCTCATTGTCACCCTCAGTATGTTCCCATTGGCCACTGATGCTCAGTCTTATCACTAGCTTCAAAAACAACCAACCCTTGGGGGTGAACTTGAATTTAGGCTAGCTAGAAGAAGACAATGTCCTCACAAAAGGCATTTCTCTCTGAGGGGCAAGTCCCATCTCCTCCCTCGGATCCTGCAGCATGAGAGCCAGCAGGGAGGTGACCCTCCAGGTCCCTCCTCTGCATCCTGATGGTCATCCAAGGCTGAGCTCTCACTCCAGTGCTTCCAGAAAGCTCTGCATGTCCAGGCTAACTGTGATGAACAATTGACCACTTTTTTTTTTTTTTTTTTGCTTCTTTTTTCCCTTCCTCCTCACTCTAAATCTCGTCTCTGGACTCTAGCTGAGGCTGTTAGGAGAGGCTGCATTTTCCTATCAGACTTAGACTGTTGTGCGGAAGTTGCTCGCTAGGAAGCTCTGCTTTAGCTCTTTTAGGATCTCTGTTCTCACTTAGTTTCCTGGATATTTTTCTGCCCTTTGAGGGCAGAAACACAAAGCAACTTGTAGCATGAATAGAAGCATCTGCAGGATGCCTTGCTGTACCTTCTCTGGGTTTTCTCAGGACAAGGAGATAAGCAGAACATTATCTCCAGCCCTCTCTAAACACGATGAGCCCACTGATATCCCCTACCTTCCAGAGTAGCTATTCTTGCCCAAAGCCTCATGGTTCTAGTGGAAATGTACCCCCAAGTCCTGATTGCTTCATTGCTGGAAATGGGCCCTTTGGGCACAGCTACACAGGATGTAGCATCATGGGCGGGGGGCACCCAGCTCTCATTCTTATCAGGAGGAGGATGTCATATCTTGTCTGTGCAGTAGCCTAAAACCTAGATATCTGGCTTCACCTCTCTGCTTGGCTGTCTCCCTTCCTGTGAAGTCCCTGCAGGTTCCCATACCTGTCTGTTCTTTGTACATTGCTAGGCACCTTCTATGGGTTTATGACGCAGAAGCCTGAGCCATGGATCCCTGGTTGCCAAACATGTAGGGAGGGCCTCCTCCCTGTGTCTCCATATGACCTGCAGACCCCTGGGCTTCCTCAGGCTCCAGGCTGTGCATCACCCCCAAGAGGTCAACAGAGAAATCTGGGGCTGAGGAGAGGGGAAACATGTATACTTCCTTGTTAAAGGAAGGTACACCTCCAAATTTTCTATCACTCTGCCACCACTACTAATATATGACCTCTAGGCTCTGCTTTCCTGAAAACAGATTTATCTCTCTCTCTCTTTTTTAAAAAATTTCTGTGCTGGGGCTCAAACTCAGGGCCTTGCACATACTGAGCATAAGCTCTAACTCTCAAGCACTCCTGAATGCAAGCCTTCCTCCTGGGCTTGGAAGGCTTCCAGCATCTCTCCATCACTGCCGAAGAAGCCCTTTAAAGAAGATCCATTTGGTTTTCCTTCCTCATTTCCAGGTAGACAGGTAGCCAGTCTTGGAGCGTCTGAACCATGTGTGGACTTGGCCAGACTCCCCCTCTCCCAATTTCTGCTCCCTCATCTCTTTTCTTCTCCTGTGATGGAGTCCATGGGACACCACTGAGTGGGAAGGGACTCATCCCCATTTCCTTGACCCTCCTGTTTTTCTGTTCTCCACAGCCTGTGATTGCCATCCCGTGGGTGCTGCTGGTAAGACTTGCAACCAAACCACTGGCCAGTGTCCCTGCAAGGACGGCGTGACCGGCATCACCTGCAACCGCTGTGCCAAGGGCTACCAGCAGAGCCGTTCTCCCATCGCCCCCTGCATCAGTACGTGCATTCCTCTTGCTTAGTTCTGCTTGGATGGGAGGAGCTTGTGGGCTGGCTGGCACCTCTGCACTCAACACTTGGTGTTCAGTGAGGCCCTGGGGAGACCCCAAGGCTGGTTCCTATAGAAATAGTTGAGTACTTGGCAGAGCCAGCCTATCTATGGCCCATAGTACTGGCAGATAAGAGTCTCTGGCTTCTGGATGGGGAGAAAACCCCTTTCCTCAGCATGGGCCCTTCTCAAAAATCTACATTGATCCTAGAACTGGGGTGGGTTGATGTGGCAACCCAGCGTTTCCCCAGGACCCTTCAGAGAAACTTGCCAGGGCTCTGTACGTGGCACCTATGGTCCTATGAAGGATAATAGCAGTCTTGGGAAATGTCCCAGGTTGGTGGTAGACCAGTTATTCATTCCTGAGTTGCTAGAACATGGAAAGAGGGTAAGCAGGATGGCAGGGGTCACTTAGAGGCTGATATTTGGCATATAATAAAGTCAGGTTGGTGTTGAGAGCAGAGAATTAGCCCTAGCTAGGGAGCCAGGCCTAAATGGGAGCTGGCTCAGCCTTGCCCATCCTCAGTCTTGATGATTCCTTGAGTAGGGCTGACAAAGCCAAGAAAAGGAGGGCAGGAGATGGAGCAAATCCCAGCCAATAGGGCAGAATCCAAGGAACAAAGTTGGCAAACTGGCCCATGGGACTGGCTCTTGCCTTCTTTTATGTAGCTCAGTGGTTTGTACCTTTTTTTAATGGTTGAAACAAAAATCAAAGAGAAAATAATATTTTATGATGCATAAAAAGTCATGTGAGCTGGGCGCCAGTGGCTCACGCCTGTAATCCTAGCTACTCAGGAGGCTGAGATCTGAGGATCATGGTTCAAAGCCAGCCTGGGCAGAAAAGTCCGTGAGACTCTTCAATAAACGATTAGAAAACCAGAAGTGCTATGGCTCAAGTGGTAGAGTGCTTGCCTTGAGCTGAAGAGCGCAGGGATAGCACCCAAGCCCGGAGTTCAAGCCCCACGACCGACCAAAAAAGCAACAACAAAGTCATGTGAGGCTGGGCACCAGTGGCTCATGCCTGTTATCCTAGATACTCACAAGGCTGAGATCCAAGGATTGTGGATCAAAGCCAGTTCAGGCAGGAAAGTCTGGGAGACTTACCACCAGTTTACCACCGAAAAGCCAGAAGTGGAGCTGTGGCTCAAATAGTAGAGTGCTAACCTTGAGCAGCAGAAAAAGCTAAAGCCCAGGCCCTGATTTCAAACCCCAGGGCCCACTTCCCCCTCGAAAAAAGTCACATGAAATTCAAAGCTCAGTGTCCGTAGTAAAGTTTTTAGTGGAATACAGCCTTACCTCCTCATTGACTGATTCTCAGTCTGTGGCCGATTCTGTGCCCTGAGCAGAACTGAAGAGCTGCAGCAGAGTTTGTGAGCCCCACAGAGCCTGAAAGATTTACTTCCTGCCCTTTTGGGGAGAAATCAGCCCACCCTTTAGCCATGCTCTGTGTCCTGTAACTCTGGGTTCAGCAACTATGGTTAGTTGTTAGAGATTTGGAACAACCTGAGAATCTTGTTGCTAGCACTAGGGGACCACTGGCATGGTGGCCACAGACCCCTCACACCATCCACCGGTCCAGAGTCCTTGAATATTTCCCACTGACCTTGTTGTCATTCCTCCCCTCCCCCAGCAGATAGGGGGCTTTAGACAGTCCACACCTCCCAGTAGGTGTGGCTGTCAATTTTGGAACAAATTGGCTGCATCCCTTCCAGCTGCAATTCTAATCAGTTTCTAAGTTGATAGACTCCATCCTGGTCCCAGTCAGCTATCTGCATGGGTCCATTACTGGTTAATAACAGAGTCTGAGCCTGAGGAGCTGGACTTCAGTGCCCATCCAGGGTAGAGCAGGTGGAAAGGTGGTGGTCAGGACTAGGCTGTGGCTCTGTGGTAGAGTGTGTGCCTAGCATTCTGCATCTTTGGTTCATCTCTAGCATATCTGAAGGAAGGGAGGGAACAAACATTGGATTGTCAGTCTTACAACCTGCAAAAAATCATTCTATCCACTACAAAGCTATCAAATGAATGTTTTTAAAAAGCCAGGAGGAAATCTGGAAACCAAGGTGTCATACATACTCGGCGAGTGCTCAACTGCTGAGTTGCACCCCTTCTCCCGGCTCTAGCCTTAGATGTCTCTTAAATAGAGTTATGAGTTATAGAGTTATAGAGGTTGAAAGATCATCAGGGGCTAACATTGCTGATTCAGAGACTGAGCCCTGGGAGAGCGGACCTCTTCCCTTGTCTTGTATGCTGATTCCCACCCAACAGTCTGAAGACCCGAGGTTTCATCCTGGGATGTTCCTAGCACTTGGCCACTGGTACCATAGTGCCAAGGTGTTAAGCCCTGTTTCACCAGCCACAGTTCCTCTGTGTGTGTCCCAGCGTCAGGCCTGTTTAAATGCTGAGGATGGGTGGCTAATGTGACTGTGGCCATTGCCCCAGGCCCCATTCATGGACTTGAAGGATTAGACCAGCCCATTCAGATTCTGCCTCCAGAAAGTTTCTGACATGATGTGCCCTTTGAAAACTAAGGAAGGACTTGGTATAACATCCGGCTTTCTAATGAGCTTCTGTGGGTTGCTGTTGCTAATGAAAGCACCTGAGGGCAAAATTGGGTACTGTATCCTCTACCCCTTGTCTCCAAAGGTACGAACTTCCTCCTCCATGGGATTCATTGGCCTGCCCCCAGCCTGCCCCAATCTTCCAGGCCTCGTTCAGGTCCTAGCCAAGCTAGATTTGGAGGTCTGCAGTTAGTGGGAGTCAAGGTTACTTGCCAGGGAAGTCAGAGGAAGTGAATCTCTTCTCTGGAGGGACTGTGTGTGTGTGTGATTGCATGCATGCCAGTACTGGGGCTTGAACTCTGGGCCTCAAACTCTTGGTTGGCTTTTTCACTCATGACTGGTGTTCTGCCACTTGAATCATACCTCCAGTATAGCTTTTTGAATGGCTAGAGATAGCCCTGTGAATTTTTCTGCCTAGGCTAGCTTCAAACTGCTCTCCTCAGATCTCAGCCTCCTGAGTAGCTAAGATTAGAGATGTGAGCCACTGGTACCAGGCTTGTAAGGACTTTTCGCTCCATGGTTTGACCTTATATAGAAAGAGGAAGTCTGAATTTGGATGGTTTCTGATAGCACAGTCAAGTCTAGGAAGTAGCAGGAATGATTCACTATTCTAGGCAGGAAAAAAAAAAGAAAGCTTTTAGAGGCCCTGTTACTTTACAGTCTCATGCTAGTCTACCTGCTGTGAAAAAGCCTTAGCTTGGGGCTGGGAAGATGGCTCAGTGGTAGAGTGCTTGTCTTGCATGCATGAGGCCCTGGGTTTGACTCCTCAGTATCACATAAGCAGAAAAAGCCAGAAGTGGCGCTGTGGCTCAAGTGATAGAGCGCTAGCCTTGAGCTGAAGAACTGAGGGACAGCGCCCAGGCCCAGAGTTCAAGGCCCATGACCGACAAAAAAAAGTCTTAGCTTGTGAGATGGGAGTCCCTGGAACCATGGTCAGGACCACATACTCATCTCTGCCTTACAGGCAGGTTCCCAGCACCTGGCAAGCCATTCTGCTGCAAGAGCCTCTCCCATCCCCATGTATTGAGGTTACAGGTGGGCAGAGCCCAGGTAGCCACATCAGGACAAGCAGAGAGCCTGGGCAGTCCCCTCTCCCCTGTCCCTGGATGAGCCCAGTGCTGAGTTGATTACGTGAAGATAGTAGGCCCGAGAGGGAGCCACATGACAGCTCTCCCTGTTTCTCCCTATTCCCCTCCATCCATACTAGGGATCTGTGATATCCCTGGCCAATAGATGAAGGGACTGGAGAGCAAGGAGAATATGCTGCTGGCTTTCTTTTCCTCTCTCACTTTTCCCTCTCAGGAACGGGTGGGAGGAGTCTCTGCTGAGCTCATTGTTTTTCCAAACTCAAAAATAATGTCTTCTTTGTTTTCTTCTCCCTCTTCCCTCTCCTGAACCTCAGAGATCCCTGTAGCTCCACCAACTACTGCAGCCAGCAGCATGGAGGAACCCGAAGGTAAGCTGCTGTCTTCTTGTCTTCTCAGTTAACACCTTGGCTCTGTGGTGGTGGGGGGTGGGGGGAAGGCAGGGAGGGAGAAGAGGGATGAGGGAGTGCAGACTCTTTCTTGACCTCTATCTGGGCTCTACTGGTTGTGGCTAGCAGCTTCACTCCCTAAGCTGTACTGAAGGGTATAGAACCACAGAGTACTTTCTTGGACTCCCCTTCTAAAGATAAAATAATAGACATTTAGTGCCAAAGACCAAGCCTTTAAAGGCCAGGACTCTAAGAAGGGATCTCCTCTTACTTTTTCCTATGGAGGTTGAGAAGCTGCAGAACTGTCTAGCTGCATCTCTCCTTCCTGGACTTGCTGAGGCTGGGTGCTGGGGCTAAGGGAGGCTCAAAGTTCCCATGAGATGAGGTGGGGAGACAATCCTGTCTTCATGCTCTTTCCCTCCATGACAGAGGTGGGCTGCCCATATTAGCCATCAGCACCGCTTGTGACATGGTCACCAGTAGTAACCACAGCTGCCTTCACATTGCGTTATTGTTGGGGGAGGGGGGTCAATGGGCTTGAACTCAGGGTATGGGTCTTGTCCCTGAGCTCTTTTGCTCAAGACTAGTGCTCTACCACTTTAAGCCACAGCGCCACTTCTAGTATTCTGATGATTAATTGGAGATAAGAATCTCATAGACTTACCTGCCTGAGCTCACTTCCAACTGTGATCCTCAGATCTCAGCTCCTGAGTAGTTTGTTTTTTTTTTTTTGAAAGGTGTTAATGGTATTTGGTCATGCAGTGATAAACCCACTATAAGTTGGAAATGTAAGTTGAGCACATGAAGCCAACTTAGCCTGCTGACCGTCCTTGCTTGCCACCTAGCTCACTGTATAAGTGTGTTTCCCCTGGAGAGGGTGAGGTTGTGGCCTGACAGAACTGTGCTTGCCGCGGCTCCCCTCATCCCAAGAGGGGATCGCCCAGGGAAAGATCGGAATTCATAAAGCGTAGTTTCCTCTTAATGTATGATTTTCTCTCACGGTGTAGTAGAAAGTGAAGTGGAACCACTCTCTGCATTTTATTTTTAATAAGATACACAGTTTGTATTTTATGATAGCATTGAAAAATGCTGTGAGATCCGCAGGGTTCCTGGTTCAAGGCATCTAGGTACATAGAGGACACAGAGCTCTGCAAAATGGTGTCTTCTTCTGAGAGCAGTTTAGGCCTGCACCCGGTAACCTGGGGTCACTGAGACTTCTGTGTATGAGTACTTGGAGTAAGAGCAGGATTAAGGAGCAGGCTGACAGTGTGGTCCCAGGATAGCCACTCATGCTGCCTCAGAAAACTGTCCCCTCTCTAGATAGAGCTGTGAGGGCATTGCAGACCAAACCCATGTGGCCTCCTGAATAGTTTAGAATGAAGACTGGCTTTGGGGGAAAATTGTCAGTGCCCTGCAAGCTGGAGAGAAAATGGATTCAGACTTTAGGCTTGTGTAGCAAGTAACTAAGAACAGACTACTTCGGGGTATACCAAAGGGCACTATGGGGTCAGCTATAGCTAATCAGGTGTTTAGTTGTTTGCTGAGACTTGAGGTATCATTGGGTGTGCCACTTGCAGGAGAAATGGCTCAAGAAGGGTTGCAGGCCCGGTTTCTGGGAAAGGGAGTTCACTCTGGTCCAGCCCTGTTGACAGCAGTGTCCCAAAGGGATTTAGCTCTAAGATAGCAGTTGATTTTTTTTTTGTCTGTCATGGGGCTTGAACTCTGGGCCTGAGCGCTGTCCCTGAGCTCTTCAGCTCGAGGCTAATGCTTGACTACTTGAGCCACAGTGCCACTTCTGGTTTTCTGGTGGTTAATTGGAGTAAGAGTCTCATGGACTTTCCTGCCCGGGCTGACTTTGAACAACGATCCTTAGATCTCAGCCTCCTGTGTAGCTAGGATTACAGGTGTGAGCTACCAGCGCCAGGCAGCAGTTGACTTTTTAAATTAAAAAGTTGTTCTCATTAGCTAGCTACTCATGAAGCTGAGGCAGGAGGATTACTTGAAGTTCAACGTCGGCCTGTGTAATATAATATATAATATAATCATTCTGATGTAGGGAGACTCTCTATCAAAAAAGCAAAAATTAAAAAAAATTCTATTGCTCACTGAGGACAGAAGTGGACTGTTTCTTTCTTTCTTTTTAACATGGTTTTTTTTGTTTTCTTTAATAGAAACATCAAGGAGGGACTCTGGATGCAGCTCAGTGGTAGACACATGCTTAGTATGTGTGTGGCCCTGGGTTAACTCTCTGGTGCCAAGCAATCACAGAATTTAGGGGAGAGTAGTTGTAAATCTAGACAATACCACAGTGAGTTGGTGATCATTTGGTCAGTTGTGAGAGACAGTAATGTATATGGAACTCACCTGTATGGACTCTTGGACTATGCCCTTGTGAGGACTTGTGCTGGGACTCAGTATACAACTCTCCCAAGGACGATCCAGATCTTGATCTCTCAGTCTCTGGTCCTTCCTATTTTTCTAAACTTTGCATCTTGACTTTGAGTTTCTTGTAACAGTTTTTTGGCCTTTTTCCCTTCCACATAAGACATGGGAAAATGAGAAGGGGGAGGGTAAATAACACATACATACACAAACACACACATACACACAAAACCCCAAACGAAACAAAACAAAACGAACCCAAACCTCTTGAGAAGATATTTACACAAGCTATAAGAAGCTGGTATATGGTGGGGAGAGGGGAGGAGGATTGGGTTGGGGGGGGAGGATGGGAAGGGATGGGAAGGGGAAACAAAGGAGGAGGCTACAATGCTTGATAAGAAATGTACTCATTATCTTGCCCATGTAATTGTAACCCCTCTGTACAGTATTTTCACAATTAAAAAAAAGAAGCTGGTATAAAGCACTGGAGGTTTACACTTTACCAGGCCAAAGATCACCTTTACAAAAAAAAAATCTTTGATGCTAGGGATTGATCTCAGGGCCATATGTATGAGTTCTCACACTGAGCCATACCCCCAGGCTGAGGACTTCCCCAATTCTAAACACCTGTAGCATCCTCTTTGGAAATGTATTCCTTGTAGTTTAGCAGTCTTCGGTGGTTAATTAACTATTCTAACTCATTTGGGGACTGTTTATTTCCTTTCTTTATTCCAAACCTTGGCGAATATGATTTAAACTGGAACAAGCAGTAAATAAACATTCTTAGCAATTACTTTCCTCACAGACGGGCTGAGCGAGCTGGTTTAGAGCTTGGAGAGACTTGAAGCTTTGGCCAGACTCTTGCTGACCTGTCCCGGTGGCCTCTGGAAAGCACCAGCCACCCCTTGGCTCTGAGCTGGGCCATGGGGCTTCCCATCACAGACAGGCCTGCCAGCCTTTCTCAGGGGCTGAGATGTTTTGGGCTAGAGGCCAGGAGGCCTCCCCCACCTCCCTGGAAAGCGTGGGGCCTGGGTTCTGGATACCTCCAAACCTGTTAGCTCTCTGCAGTGTTTAAGTGGCAGAAGCCCCTGAATGAGGCTGCCTGAGAAAGCTTATTTACTTTTGTGTCACAGAAGAGAGAAAGAATTAATAAGCCAGGAATGTGTTCTGAAAGCTGATGGGTACAGCCTCACTCTGAACTCGTCTTCTTGAAGGGCCAGCTCACTCAGAGAGTGTTCTTTACCTGCTTCCCTGAACTAGCTGGTGAGCTTTTAAGGGCAAGATGGCCAGGAGCACAGTGCCATGGGAAGTCTGTGGCAAAGAAAACCAGGAAGGGCAAATAAGACACTTCCCCCATATACACTCAAAAAGGATGTGGTACCCAAGGCGCCCTTACAGGTCTCACTGATTATAGAGCCCTCTGCACCCATGGCTGTGAAAGGGACATCTGCTTTCCCCTGTACCTCTGTCAACTTCAGAACAATTCTTAAAAAAAAAAAAAAAAAGTTAATGGTATTGGGGCTGGAATTCCATTGCCTCTTGCTATCACTTGGCTTTTTCCCTCAGGGCTGGTGCTCTACCACTTGAGCCACAGCTCCATTTCTGTCTTTTTGATGGTTAATTGGAGGTAAGAGTCTCATGGGCTTTTCTGCTGGGGTGGGCTCAGAAACAGGTTCCTAAGGTTTCATCCTCCTTAGTAGCTAGGGTTACAAGTATGAGCCAGCCTCCTGGAGCAATTCTGAACTTGCAGATGGCTTGCTTTTGTGGAGGTCACTTGGCTCAGTGGGAAGAGCTTGGGCTTGGGGCCCAGAGACTGGGGTTGATCTTGTACTGGTGAAGACTAGGTCAGTATGACAGCCGTTCCTATTTGAAGAATGAAGGGATGGGACCCAGGGCTCCCCACACTGGATCTCTGAGGCAGGAGCTATATTTTACTAGGGTTTCTTCCTGCTTAGTTGCTTGCTTACTGTAACCACTTCTGCCTCTGACAGAATATATTACCTACAGTTCCTCTTGAGGATACCCCATGGGCTGATTCATAGCCAGGACCACCTTCTTTGGTGTCAACATTCTACCCATGGCTGGCTACTCTATGATCTATGAGGGGTCACGGAGGGTTGAGTTGGGAAGAGATGAGCAGATTGGCATTCAGAGCACAGTAGATAAAGAACTAGGGAAAACCCCTGGCTGGTTAGATGTAATAGCTTTTTTGTTGGCCTCTCCAACTTGAAGAACACAGATGCCTTGGAGCAAAAGTTGCACCAGCTGCCTCCTGGGCTCCCAAGAGGGGTCCTGGGCACTTTCCCCCAGCCCTGTCACCTTGTGGTCTCCCTATTTGACTTCCAGCAGCCCCAGCCTGAGGGGTGGTTTCCACAGGTATCAAGAGCCCTTTGGAAGAGCCTAGAGAGAGGACTGGGAGGCCAGGCACCAGACCTCAAGGAAGAGCTCACCCAGTGCCAGGAGGTGTGTTTTGGGGAAGGGAGAGACCTTAGTATTGTCTTTCTTTTGGCTTCTTAACACATCCAAAAGAAAATGGGACCATAGAGACTTGCCACTTGGGTAAGGGAGATTTGTTCTCAGGTCCAGCTTCAGTTTCTAAAGATAGGGAGTAGGTTGGTGAGAAATGGGAGCATAGACCTGTAAAGACTGGAAAAAGACTTGAAGTATCCATGAGGTGTCGTGGCCCAAAGGAAGAGAGGAAGAGGTGCTAACACTGGGAATGAGTTTTACTTGAACTCTACTGATTTCTTCCTCTGTGGAAACAGACAATAATAGGCCCACCTTAGCCGGGCGCTGGTGGCTCATGCCTGTAATCCTAGCTACTTAGGAGGCTGAGATCTGAGGATCGCGGTTCAAAGCCAGCCCGGGCAGGAGAGACCCTGAGACTCCTATCTCCAATAAACCACCAGAAAACCGGAAGTGGCGCTGTAGCTCAAGTGGTAGAGCGCTCGCCTTGAGCTGAAGAGCTGAGGGACAGTGCCCAGGCCCAGAGTTCAAGGCCCACGACCGACAAAAAAAAAAAAAAAATAGGCCCACCTCGCAGTGTTATTTTGGGGGTTCAATGAAGTGACCCACATAGAGCCTTTGATTAAGTAGTAACCTGTTTTTAAGTGCTCAACAAACAAACAATAAAACCACATGCACAGTGTAGGCAATAACAGGTTGAGCATGGATAGCCCGGTGTCTGTAGGCCTGGAAGGAGGTGTCTGGCCTGTAGCAGTTGCTCAGTGAAGGTATTTTAATATTAATGGAAGATAATTATAATTAGGGTGGTAATAAAAATGTCAAATACAGAAATAAATATGTTAATATATATAATACATATGAACATGCATATGTAATATATATGTGTATTTATCATATATAATGTATGTGAAAAGGACAAGATTTTTCTAAGGGACACTAAAGAGCAGAGAAAACAGAAACCCTTGTCATATTCTAGAAGGGAATAACCCAATATTTTTTTGTTAAAATATCAATTCTCTCAGAAACAATCTAGCAAAATCCCTGGTCAAAATCACAGGCTAGTAGGACAGGAGTCTGAAAGAATAGCCAAGAATTTTTTAAATGATGACTAAAGAAGGGTGATTAGCCATAGCAGATATTTTAAAATACTGTAAATAGGGTATTGAAATGAATGTTGGACTGTCATGGGAAGACAGAGATCATCAAAGTTGAGCAGGAAACCCAGAAAGAGGATTTTACTATTTTGTCAGAGAGGAGAATGGGAAAGCAATCAACGAATGGGGCCGTAAAAACTAGCTATTTAAAAATAACATAATTAGAGCCAGGTGCTGGTGACTCACACCTGTAATCCTTCCTACTGAGGAGGCTGAGATCTGAGGCTGGGCTGGAAAGTCTGTGAGACTCTTATCTCCAATAAATCACAGAAAAAAGCCAGAAGTGGCACTGTGGCTCAAGTGGTAAAGTACAAGTCTTGAGCAAAAAGAGCCCAGGGCCAGCACCCAGGTCCAGAGTCAAGCCCCAGGACAGGCAAAATAAATAAATAAGTAAAAATAAATTAAAAAATAAAAATAACAAAGTTAAGATTTCTTCTTTGGGCTGTGTATCATTAATGGATTAAAGGTTTATAGATACCCAAAGAATCTTTAAAGTTCTACAGTAGCATATGTAAATATCAAAATATATGATAACATATTGATATCAAATCAATATTATTACATATATATGTAATCAAAAGGAGAAGAAAGCTTTCCAGATTTGGTCTGAAAACCAGAAATAACAGAGGGAAATATTTTGTAGATATAAACAGAAAATGAAAGAAAGATTTTAATAGAAGGTTAGAGTTTTGAGAAAGTAAACTAGAAATTCACAGAATTTATACAAATGCAATGAGTTTATGAAGAAATATATCTACTATTAATCATAAAGCAACATCAACAAGATACTATCCTAAAAACCTACTGAATTTGACAGTATTTAGAAAATAAAAAAGGGACTTCCAGTGTTGAAAAAGGTTGAGGATACAGTCACTTACCTACTCTGGTATTGAGAGACATGCTTGGTGCCTTTTATAAATGGAAAATAAATATCCAGAAGTATCTGCGGTTCCATTGGTTCATTTCTAGGAATTAAGTTTAAGGAAATAGGATGTATCAGGACTTGGCTGCAAAGATGTTCATTACAGCACTGTTTATAATAATTCCCAAGGGAAGGAGCCTATATGTTTTTATTATTAGAGTTGATAATGGTGTAGCTACATAATTGTATTGCAGAATCTATAAGTGGAAAGATACAGTGTATCACCAAGTCATCAACATAGAGTTCCTAACAGATCACACATGGAGAGTAAACTTGGATTGGTGCAAAGACTATCTTACAGAGAACATTTCTATTCAATTGTTTCATTATGTCTATATATTTCAGTGTCTCAACCAGGGGGTATTCTGTCCCTCAGGGGACATCTGGCACTGTCTGGAGACGTTTTCAATTGTCATGACTAGGGCAAGTGTGCCACAGGCATCTAGTGAGTGGAAGCCAGGGATGCTGTCAGACATCCTATACTTCATGGGGTAGCCCCAACAACAAAGTTATCCATCCCAAAACTTACAGGGCCAAGGCTGTGAACCTCTGGCATTCTTAACACTGGATGAGACCCATGTGTTCTCTGGGCAAGTGTTCCCTCTGCAGCGTTTATGGATGGACCCTGTGGCTTGCTCTCCACATCACATGGCTTTGGGTGTAGCTGAGGACGTAGAAGGTCATGTGTCTTCCAGTACAGTTTCGTTTAACTGTTCCTTGGCCTGTCCCTTTTCCCATGGTAAAATTTAGCTCATCTTAAAGTGAAAGTGATCTCACATTTTGAGTTTGACTGTAAATTAGCATGTTCTGAATTAGTGTATGATTCAACTTATTGTTAAACTCTTTTATGCGAAATCTCACAGAAATAGCAAGAACAGAGCTGTGAAAAACAGTTCTTTTTTATTCTATTAGCATGCATTCCTTATATGGAGAGGGTTTTATTGTGACTTTTCTACACACGCGTACAATGTATTTCAGCCTATCTTCTCCATCACGTTCTCTTCCTTACTTCCCCTTTCCTAAAACAAATTCAGCAGGTTTCAATGTTCTATTTTCAAACCTGTAAATAAACTACTAAATAATATTTTTTGTTTTGGTGTCGGTATTAGAGCTTGAACTCAGGGCCTAGGTGTTGTCCCTTAGCTTTTTCTCCCAAGGCTAGCACTCTAGCATGAGCCACAGTTCCGTTTCCAGGTTTTTGCTTGTTAGTTGGAGAGGAGAGTTTCATGGAATTTCCTGCCCTTGAACCTTGATCCTCAAATCCTAGCCTCCTGAGTAGCTAGGATTACAGATATGAGCTACTGGCACAAAACTCTCACATGCCCATTAAGAGGAGATGGTGCTGTAAGCCAGCCAGAACCCAGAAACCCATGGCTTTGTAGGTGTGTGAGCTCTGAGCTTCCTCCAGGCAGAGAGAGGGAGGGAAAAAGATCAGGACTGGCTCAGGTCTCCTTGGTGGGTGTAGAGGATGTAGAAGCTGAGAAATACCAAACAATTATTTTAGGATTTTAATCCCAGCTCCTCCTCTCCCCCCCATGGAACCCAGGGCCTCCTGCATGCTGAACAAGTACCATACCACTGAGTTACATCCCCTGATACCAAGATTTAAACCAGCATTTCTCAACCTTGGCCCTGTTGGCGTCTGAACTGAAGCATTCTTGGTAGTGAGGCTGTCAGGTACCAGTCAGTACCTGTCCTCTGGCTAGTGGTGATAATCAATGCCCCCTAGAGGCAGAGCAGCCCCTGACTGAGAACCACTGAGCTAAACCTATATCATCAGCTCAGCTCACCACTCTCCTCTAGCTAAGGAATCCAGAGGTGGAACAATGGGACACGGGCCTCTTCCAGTCAGTGGGACCAGCTCCCTCTTTTCTAACTTGAAATCCAGCTGATGCCATCTGTATTCGGTTGAACTTTATGGCATTGTCAACATATGTGACCATTTGTATCCCAAACAACAATTTAATATGGATTCAACAGCTTCTGGGCATCCTGAATGTATCTCTTTTCCTTTGGGAGAAGAGATATTTCTTTGGGATGTCTCTCCCCAGATTCTCTCTCTGATTCTGCTTTTCTATGTGTCTTCTGTCTCCCTGTTGGCATTTTTTGTCTTCTCTACAACCCACTCCACTACCTTTCTTGTTTTTCTTCCTTTTTCTGGCCACCTCTTTTTCTCCCTCCCACTTCTCTCCACCCTTTCTGGCCTGCACAAAGGATAGGGGCAGAGGTCAGGCTGGGGTGAACAGGACAGGGGACCCTCTACCCCTGCTGCCAGGGGCTTGTCACCCCCAAGGAACACAAAGGGAGCTGTTTGTGTGGCAGGATTCAGGACCCCATTGTTGTGCTGTCTTGGGGTCTTTGCAGGTGGAGCTGCCCCAAGCCCAGAGCAAGACAAAAGGATGAGCTGGGAGGCCAGAGGAGCAAGTGGGGTGGAATATTTAGCCCTTCTTGGGCGCTCTTCCTACTGAAGAGTCCAGGGGAATGATTGATGAGATGAGTGACAGATGCTGGGGAGAGAGGACAGGAGACTAAGCCCTGCACACCATGTCATACAGCTGTCACAGGACCTTGCTGGCAGAGGCTGATGGGGTGCAGCCTGCAGAGCTAGGCCGAGGCAGGGAGGAGGCTCCACCCTTGGGCATTGTGCAGACTTATGTTTTGAGCCCTTAGAATTCCTGTAGAGCCCTGGACAGGGCTTGCTGGGAGGGACCATGCGTTCTGACTTGAGGCCCTTATGTCCAGTTCCTCCTGTTCTTCTGATGCTCTCCAGCTTGCTCAGGAACTGGGGTGAATAAAGTCCCTTCCAACCCTGAGACAAGGTCGCAGTATCTACAGTGGTCTCAGTTGAAGGTTCTGGGGCCTCGTTGGAGGCCAACTGTGGGTCACCCAGAAGCTACCCTCCTTCTTTCTGTATTTTGTGGGTGGTAGTTGGGCAGGATGTAGTGGGCAGAACCAGCCTTATGTTCACTGGAACGCTGCTCAGACTGGCCTGCAGGGCTCCTTCTGGGCTGTGTAGAGGGGACCGAAGAAGACTTCATTCAAGGAGGTTGTTGCTCTGATAGAAAGGCCTGGGAACTGTAGTCAGGGAACCTCTCTGGGGTGCTCACAGACCTTTAAACTTTGGAGGACAGGAGCCTGCCAGCTGCCTCCTCCTTGGCTAATGATGCTTAGATTGTTCCAGCCCTCCTTGCACCAACTGCTGAGCAGAACAGTGCTCACAGATGCTCTCTCTCTTCCACTCCTAAAGCCCTGGGTATGGCCACATGAAACAAGTCTCCTGCTTCTTTCGTGTGCTGGGTTTAGCGATACGATGAAGCAGATCATGGAGCTGTGTTTGCGGTGGAGGGCAGAGCTCAGGTGTTAGGTAAAGCAGGAGATTGGCATCTGGAGGACAGTGGTGAATACCTCTGTTTCCTTCTCTAGAGATGCCAGTATCTTATCATTATATGTGCTTTTGTTGGTAAAGTATAGTCAGGGGGTAGTGTGCATGCCTGTAATCCTGGCAGTTGAGGCAGGAGGATTGTTGAGTTTGAGGCTAGTCTGGGCAACATACTAAGACTCTTAAAAAAAAAAGGTAGATTTCATTGTGGGATCCAGGGAAAGGGAAAGTCTTGTGTGGACTGGGAATGTGGCTCAAGAGCATTTGCCTACCAAGAGTGAGGATCTGAGTTCAAATCCCAGCACCTCAAAGAGGAAAAGAACAAGGGAAGGGGTGCCATTGTCTAAAAAACAAAAGTACTCAGCCGGGCACCGGTGGCTCAGGCCTGTAAGCCTAGCTACTCAGGAGGCTGAGATCTGAGGATCGTGGTTCAAAGCCAGCCTGTAAGCCTAGCTACTCAGGAGGCTGAGATCTGAGGATCGTGGTTCAAAGCCAGCCTGGGCATGATAGTCCATGAGACTCTTAACTCCAATAAACCACTCAGAAACCGGAACCGGCACTGTGGCTCAAGTGGTAGAGTGCTCACCTTGAGCTGAAGAGCAGAGGGACAGCGCCAGGCCCAGAGTTCAAGCCCCATGACCAAAAAATTTTTAAGAAAGTACTCATTATGTGGCTTATGTTCCTATAACCCCTCTGTACATCACCTTTAGAATAACAATAGAAACAAAAAGAATCTTGTGTTTGCAGAGATCAGAAATGCTGAGACCCTTAGTTACCTGAGAGCCGGTGACAGGGGCTGGCAGGTACCTGCTCATGAAACTCTGCAGAACCAGCTGTGCTCATCCTTTTCTGACGCAGGCATTTGAGTATCATGCTGGTACTTTGAAATTTGCCACCGTGGGATCATTCACACATTGGAAACTGGCAAAGAGTACCTATCAAGATTTTTTTTCTCCCCAAAGAGCCAGCTGTTAACTAGCTTTCAGCATGGTACTGGCCAAGGGCATCCTAAGAGTGGAATTCTCATGTTCCTACCAGAGAGGGCTCATCCAACCTGGCTCCTGCGTTTGATGGGTGGGCGGACTGAGGCCAGAGGGGGACAGCGACCTGCCCTGGATCCTACAGAGGGTTGATGGCAGAGCTGAGGCTTTCCCTTGACCGTTGTGCCTCAAGCAAGCCATCTGTTGAAGCAGGAAAAGGTGGAGAAAAATCTGATATGGGAGCCTGAAAAGGTTCCTCCTGCTAAGCCTGGTGCTGATGGCTCATGCCTGTAATCCTAGCTACTCAAGAGGCTAAGATCAGAGAATCCCAGTTTTCAGTCAGCCCAGGCAGGAAAGTCCATAGGACTCTTATCTCCAGTTAAACACACACACACACACTCCTCTCTCTCTCTCTCTCTCTCTCTCTCTCTCTCTCTCTCTCTCTCTCTCTCTCTCTGTCTCTCTCTCTCTCTGTCTCTCTCTCTCTCTCTCTCTCTCTCTCTCTCTCTCTCTCTCTCTCTCTCTCTCTCTCTCTCTCTCTCTCTCTCTCTCTCTCTCTCTCTCTCTCTCTCTCTCTCTCTTCTCTCTCTCTCTCTCTCTCTCTCGCTCTCTCTCTCTCTCTCTCTCTCTCTCTCTCTCTCTCTCTCTCTCTCGTGGTAGCACACCAGCCTTGAGCAAAATGCTGAGGGACAGTGCCCAGACCCTAAGTTCAGTTCCCAATTTCATGGAAGGTTTGGAGCAATAGGCTCAAGAGAAAACTGCTTCAAGATTTTCCTGAAATTCTAGACCCGGCTAGGCATCAACCTATTGCTATCTTTTCTTTCTCTGACCAGAGTGAGTAAGATACCTCCCAGATCCCTGGTCAAACATCCCTCTGGCCCAGGGGGCCATTCCTTCAGTCCCACTGTTGAATTTCCACCTATGCACCTAAAAATCTTCACAGCCTCTCAGAAGCCTAGAAGAAGGTGGTGTCCTGATTCTGGACTCTCCATCTGACCTTCCTCCTGTTTGTGTCCAGTTGATTGCTGTAGGTGAATGAAGCAGCAGAATGCTAGACAGACATGCATCGTGATGATCAAGGGCCCTGGTGACTTGGATTGGGTTCCCTAAAACCTCTGGGGGCCTGAGACAGAGATTCATATGGGAGTTACTTTACCAAGGGAGTATGCCCAGGGGCATCAGTTAAGGGAGTGAGGGAGACAGGAAAGTGTAGGGGAGGGTGCTTGGGAAAGCAGATAGCTTTGCCAAATCCTAGAATGGGCTTGACAGTTATGCCAGAGAAGCTGTTGTACTTAAAGGCAAAAGGACTGACCCATTCTGTTCTCATATAGTTAATTAACCATTGGCTATGGACTGTCTGGTGGAGATTGACATACATAATCAAGTGAAGCCACAGGCAAGTGTCAGAGAAGGCAGCCAACGTCTGCAATAGTGTAGTGTGGAGGTTGTGTGTACTGGGTCAGTGAAGGGCAGGACACACACCAGACCTGCTGCTGTTGGCCTCTGTCTGTATTCAGGGATTCCAAGTATTCAAGTATGTGGATTCAGCCATCCTTGGATGAAAATTATGCAAAAATATTGTGTGTGTGCTGAACCTGGATAGACTTTTTGCAGGCTGTTTTTCCCTAAAGAATACAGTATCGCAACTGTTTACTTTGTATTAGGTACTAGAGTAATTTAGAGATGATTAAAAGGAGAACATATGTAAGTTACATGCGAATACTATGACATTTTATATAAAGGACTGAAACGTCCTTGAATTTTGGTATCTGTAGGGGTTCTGGAACCAGTATACAATACTGAGAGACAACTAAAAGTGATGTAGGAAATTTTCTTAGTACCAGGAGAGCTCTGTGAGTTTGTGTTTTATCTACTCTCCAACAGCTCGCTACCACAGAAAGGCTTTTGGGTTACTCTCTTGGCCCCATGTCCTCCCTCCAGTGTCCAGCTCATCATCCAGACATACTGAGCTGTCTTCTCTCTATCACATACACTACCACTGCTGCTGTCCTAATTCAGGTTCTCTACTTCTTATGATCCTGTATCAGTCAGGCAGGCTATATGCTCTAATAAACATTCCTAACAGTCTAGTTAGTACTTGCTTATACAGCTGCCCTCATCCACAGCTGTTCCTGGTTGATTGACTCTCAGCAGGGAGTCCAAGGTTAGGGTCCTTCCATCAGGGGCTGTACCAACCTCTGGAGCCTCAAAATCATCCCCTAGGAAACTCTGGAGAGACTTATGGGCTGAGCCTGAAAGTGTTGAATATTGTACTCTTGTTTTATTGGCCAGAACTTGATCATGTGATCACACCTCACTGCTTCAAGGGGTGCTGGGTAATGTAGTCTGTTGGCTCCAGGAGCAAAATTGCATAGTGGTTGGTAGCCACACACAATATTCCCCATCGATTTTCCTGGATTACGGTACCAACTTTGGGGGCCATGTGGCACTGTGGCACTGTAGGGATTGGCACCAAAAGGCAAGGGTGAGTATTGAGGCCTTTCTCTATGTGGAAAGCAATTTAGCTCAGCCTTGGGCAGGAGTATGCTTCTTACCCAACAGCGCCTAGGTGTGGGGTACAGGCAAACTTAAGCAAGGACGCCACTGGGTTCCAACGCATTAGCTTAACCAGCTGAACTAGCCAGTCAGCCAACCAGCCAATCAAGCAGGAGGATGCTGAAGGGCCACAAGCATTCCCCTCTCACAGCCTTGCCAGGGAGCCCCGGCTTAGCTCATCTGAATTCCCCCTCCAGTGCTGACAGTAGTTCTAGTGTGTGTCCATGTTGGCTCTCGCTGGAGAAGCACACGGAGAGCCAACTGGATCCCTGTTGGGACAGCTTTGTTTTCCCTGCTGAACACAAAATCCCCTGTTCACTGGGAGAGCTGACAAGAAGACCCCATGGGGCAGGCCCGGTGGGAGCAGACAGCAGTGAATTCAGCGCCCGAATGGTTT
This sequence comes from Dipodomys spectabilis, assembly GCF_019054845.1. NCBI lineage: Eukaryota > Metazoa > Chordata > Mammalia > Rodentia > Heteromyidae > Dipodomys > Dipodomys spectabilis. The sequence goes on from NW_024870681.1 coordinate 11,748,919, forward strand.
CAGCTTATTAAAGGCGAATACACGGGATAACCCTGCCCACCGAGTGTGAGTTAGAATGGGGGCCACAGAGTTGTTACAGAGGATTAGTAGCCCCAGACGGGTGGAGGCAGGTGCAGCCTTTTCTGCAATTTGGAAGGGCTTATGAAATACGGATTCTGTGCTCTATTAATCCTTCTCTGGGCTTCGTCTTGGCTGCGGGCTGAAAATGGGGAATTTCTCGTTCAGCCAGGCTTGGTAGTGACCTTCCATATTTCCTATCTTCTTACCAATTCTGGGAGTTTTGTGCGTTTAAATGTCCATGCATTCATTTTGCTGTGGGCTCGTGCATGTACCCTGATGGCCAGTGCTAGGTTCTGGGGTTACGGTGTTTTTGCCTTTAAGAGATGCAGGTGAGAAAGACCGGCAAACACTGTGGAGGATTCTTGTTTTGAATGTGAGCCAAGTCCACCTGTATTACAGGTACTGCGCCATCTTCTGTGGCCCTGCTAGTGGCAAATATCATTAAGAGCTGGCTAGGTCTTTTGCTGCCTAATGAACAAAGCCTCCAATCTAAGGTGGTTTGCTGCTCTCCAGCCCGGCTGCTGTTTTCCCAGTGGCACAGATGGTAGATAGGAAGAACATATAGGGGGTTCTATATAGTCCCAGGGGCATGGGTCCAGGAGTCCTCAGGATCCCCAAATCCACAGATGCTCTAGTCCCTTATATAAAAAGGTACCGCATTTTCACAGAGCCTATCCCCTCCATCCTGTAGACTTTAAACCATCTTTAGATCCCTTGCAGTGCCTGAAATGATGTAATTGCTGTGTATACCTCTGTATTTTTTTAGTAAGTCTGTTCCTGTTCAGTAGATATGTATTTTTTCCTCAATTTTTAAAAATTATCCTTAATAGTTGTACAAGAGTTGCCGTTTTATAAAACAGTTTATGAATACAGTGCATCTTGATCAGTGTCACCCCTTTCAGTATTCTTACCCATTCCCCCCCCCCCCAAATATTTTTGACCCATGGTTTGTTGAATTTTGGGGGGGAATATAGAAGCCCTCAGTTATGGAGAGCTGCCTATACTTAGAACCAGTGTGGCATAGCTGGAAATTTGGGGTGTTCAAGCAAAAATTCCAGAGGATTCATCTTCTGAGGCAGAATTCGCATCAAGAAAAAATGTTAAGAGGTGGCAGGCAGATGTTTCTCTGGTTCAGATGCAGGTCTCTTCTGTACATCATTTCTTCCTAGGATTGGTACCCTCCTTACCTCCCCCCAGTGAGCATCCTTCATCCACCTAGGTACTTCATCTTCAGCTGGAAGAAATTTCTCTCTGTCCTCTCTCTAGGATTTATAGAGCTTGTCTCTGAGGTGAGAGGGCCTTTTTTGTTTGTTTTTGCAGTACTGGGTTTTTCACTAAGGGCCTTGGGTTTGCTAGACATGTGCCCTACCACTTGAGTCCTTTTGCTTTTGGTTTATTTTTCAGATATGTTCTCATGCTGACTTTTCTCTGGCCTTGGGATCTAATCATCCTACCTCTACTTCCCAGAGTAACAGGGATTACAGATATGCATTGTCATGCCCAACTGTGGGGTGAGAGTTTTGAATTTTGACTCTTCATAAAAATATTTTTGAGGAGCTGGGAAGGCTCAGTGGTAGAGCGCTTGCCTTGCATGTATGAGGCCCTGGGTTCAATTCCTCAGCACCACATAAGCAGAAAAAGCCAGAAGAGGCGCAATGGCTCAAGTGGTAGAGCGCTAGCCTTGAGCTGAAGAGCTGAGGGACAGCGCCCAGGCCCAGAGTTCATGCCCAGTGACCAACAAAATAATAATAATAATAAAAAATAAAAAATCTTTAAAAAATATTTTTGAACTTGTTCTGTAGTTCAAAGTTTTGGTGAGCCAAACAGTAGCAGTAGGAAGTAAGGTGGGTAGGTGGTTTGGGCCTCAGGACTTCCAGAAAGTCTGACTGCCAGAGGAAGAGAAACACGAGCCCAGCTGGCACCCATGTGGGCCTCGTCTCAAGAGGCCTAAGCTGTTCTCCTCCAGCTTCTAAACAGGAGCTGGTGTTTGCAGGTACCAGGAATAGAGCTAAATAGTATCTGCACACATAGGGCTTTGCTTGTAGGGGAAGGCTGTTTAGCCCTTTGTCCACCAGAATTGTTCTAGAAGCCTCTCTGGGAGGCCCATGGGGGAGCTTGCTAGCAGGTCAGGTGTAGGCTGTGGGGATCGGTGGGGTCCACAGTCAGGCCTGTACCCCTGAGGTGCACATTCCTCATTCAGTCCCCTTTGGAGAGTTGGGAGTCAGGGACACAGTGATGCTGGTAGAACAGCAGTTGAGAACAGCAGTGTCCTGGGTGGGAGGAAACAGAAATGCTTCAGCAACAGAAGACTGTAGAGGAAGATCTGAATATGGCATCTCGGTAAAGTCTAACACTGTCCCCTGAGGAGGTCAGGGCAGGCAGGATGCCAGGGTAAGCTTAGGACTCTGCTCCACACTCCACAGTGGGCTCTTTGGGAGTGTGTCCCTGCTTGGTACATGAAGAATGCCAGTACCGTCCAGAGGATGACCTGCCTCTGTGGTTACCTCAAGTCCACTGGGAGTTCTTTACTTCCCTAAAGCAAACCTCAGATAGATTGGTTGCCCTTAAAGTCACCAATCTGAAATGCTCTGAAACCCACAACATTCTGAGCACTAACAATGCCTCAAGCAGATGATTCCATGCCTCAGATCAGAGTCAACGGCTACTAAACATAGCATATCCATTGCCCGGCTTTGGGTGCTAGGAGTATAGGCAACACAAATGAATTGCATCTTTAGATTTGTATCTGTTCCCCAAATACGTCATTATATTTATGCAAACTGTTCAAAATAGTAAAAAGTCTCTTCCGATTCCAGGCATTTTTTGGGTAAGGGAGACTTAAGGATCCCCTCAAGGACGTAGTGAGAAAGTAGCAATGTTTGGCAGTGTTTGGGGAGACCTCAGTGCCAGCCATGGCTGTGATACTGTTGGATCAGAGCTGGTTTCCTGGAAATATAGCTTCCAGATACCTGTGGTATGATTCATTCAGATGTCAGGACATTGGAAAGCCTTCTGGATGGGAAATCCTCACGAGACATCTCAGCCACCTTCATGCCTTTGTGAGCAATGCACACGGAGCAGAACTCACCTTTTGGGATGATTCATCCTCTCGTGGAGTTGCGTAGTCCGGTAGCAGCATCTCAAGTCTGACTCAGCCATCTGAGGTCTCGTCCTGTCCACAGTGGCCCTCGTTTGCTCTGTCTCCTTCCACAGTTGTGTCTCCTCTGCTGTCTTTGCATTCTCTTGCTGGCTGTTCCTTCCTCCTGCCAATCTGTGCATAAGCAGCATCAGCTTCCATATCCTTGGAAGGATTCCACTCTCCTCACATGAAAAGGCTTGAGAACAACTTTATCTGTCTGAACATGTGCAGACTTAGTTCTTGTCCTTATTCCCCCAGTAGTAAAGTATGACGACTGCTCACATAACATCTGTGTTAGGTATTATACGTAATGACTTAAACTATATAGGAGGAGGTACATAGGTAATATGAAAACATTGCCTCTTCTTTTCTCTCAGCCTGTATTTACCTGCTCCCTGGCCTGGTCTCCCCAGCCGGTGCCAGCTACATGACTGCCGTGATGGTCACCCAGACTCTACCCTGCAATCCATGCCAGACCTTAACCCTGCTCTCTGCCTGTAGAAGCTGCCTCAGTCTCGGAGGGCAGCTGTGTCCATCCCGTGGAGGAATACCCGGGTGGGCATAAACTACACCTGGGCAACCCTAGCAAGCCCTTTCCTTACCGCCCCAGCTGACCTGGAGTATGTGAGGCCAGAAGCATTCGGATGGCTCAGAGCACTGCATGAGAAAACTGGGGTCTGGAATGTTCTGTGTCTGGGGCTGTCAGCCCCGGACGCACACTTTCTAACATCCGCTGTCCTTCGTTCTAGCACAGGGCCACCCAGCCTATGTCTTCGAAGCCACGGGCCACCTGACCACCACTGAGCACTGACCCTGAACTCTGCCCCAAATTCTGGATGTCCAGGAGCACTTCAGCCCGCTGAGGTCTCCTGCCTCCAGTCAGGAGGACTCTGTGCACTCCCAAAGACACTGGGCAAGAGACTTTAATCTAATTACATGCTTTATTTGAGCCAATTTGTTTTCCAATCCATCTTGTTCAGCAAGAAGAAAGACCACGCTGAGGACTCATTTGCACCCTCTTGTTCCAAGAGGAGAAGAGGGGCTGTTCTGACCTCATGTGGTCAGTGCAACCCCCCTTCTCTGCCCAGCCACCCCATCCCCAGAGAGGCCACAGGGCCTGGCTCTGTGGGGAGGAGGTTGCCAGCCACGGGAGACTACAAAGCCTGGCTCTTTTGCCCACCCCGAATCCCTTTGCCCCTAAGGGCGTTCCAAGTGTGCTGGGCAGGACTGGAGCAAGATGGGTTTCTGGTGTGATGACCTGGGAGGGGGACACTCACCCTCAGGGGCTTCTTGGGGTGCAGGACCTCCTGGCTTTACCTGTGATGACTGCCCTTAGAATCTGACAGTCTTGAGGCCTAGTATTTAAAAGGCTGCAACTAGGTGGATTTAGGATTTGTGTAATTAAAGTCCAGAAGAAACACCAGAATTCTCCCTGCCTCTGGGAGAGGAAGCTCTATCAGCCCGCAGTCTTCCCAGATGAGGACCCCTGCTCTCCAAGCTTTGCTTTTCCTGCCTTTCACCAGGAATCTTGAGTCCTGCCTTTCTTTACCTGTTCTATTCTTGAGCCAGCCTGGCTGCTGCTTCCTGGGGCTCCCTCATAGAGATTTGATGATTTCTGCCCTGGGAGTGGGGATGCAGGAATCACTGGGGCTGAGCGTCGCTTTGCTGTCCACATGGTGGTAGCAGCTGGGTCTGGTGGTGGTGGTGGTGGTGGTTGTTTTGGTCAGTCGTGGGACTTGAACTCAGGGCCTAGCCACTGTCCCTGAGCTAAGCACTCATCACTTTGAGCCACAGCACCAGTTCAGGTTTTCTGGTGGTTAGTTAATTGGAGATAAGCATCTCATGGACTTTCCTGCCCTACTCCAGAATAGCTAGGATTACAGACATGAGATATGGCACTGCCCGGTTTGGGCATGTTTTTATTCAGCTCATTCAACAAGGATCTATGGAGGACCTGTGATGTGCCCTGGTCGTGGGTGGGTGGGTGGGGGCACAGTGCTGCCCTGACTTTGTGGAGGGAATGGGATGACAGACAAAAAAGTTGAGGACTATTTAACTGGGAAGTATATCAGGTGTCCCAAGGAACTGCATCCTCTCAAAACGGTTGGCAAAGCCAGTGGTCAGTTGCTATTCAGTGAATGCAAAGGTGGCATACAAGAGCAAGAAACACCTTCAGGTTAGAATGATTGGATATAGGTCTGATTGGATATAGGTCTGACGTTAGTAGCTCGTACCTGTAATCCTAGCTACTCAAGGATTGAGATCAGGAGGATTATGGTTTGAGGCAAGCCTAGGCAAAGAGTTACAGGATCCCATCTGAACCTAAAAGCTGGGGCACACTTGTCATCCTGGCTATGGGGGAAGGGCCATGCTGGGCATAAATATAAGGTACTGTCCCTCCAAGTCTAAGGCAAAAGGCCTGGAGGTATGGCTTAAGTGATAGAGTGCCTGTGAATTTGGTTTTCTCTCATGGCTCCTAATTCCGAGTACTAATATTGATAGCTGATGTCATTTCAGGGCTTACAATCTGTCAGGCTTTATCTTATGGAGATAAAGATGACAGAGTTAACTGACATTTAACCAGTGAGGAGTCTGAGATTCAGAGACATGGAGCAACATGCCGAAGGACACAGGGCCGTGTTACTCACGGCAACCAGCATCTCAAGCGCTCCCTGTCCTGTTGGGTCCTTCCTGCTTTCCAGAAGTTCCTGCATGTCTGAGGGTCAGCATTCCCACAGGGAGGGTGGGTAATGACTTGGGAGCCAGGTGGAGGCAGTTTGTCCAGCGAGCACTCCACACCCCAGGGGTGGCTCACTGGTCACTGCAGGTAAGGTCCGCAGCCCGGGGTTCTCTTGGCAGATGTGGGCCTGCGTCCCCATGGAGACGGTATCTGCATACTTTTCCTGCTGCCCCTCCCCCTTTCCAGCCCAGCTTCCGTCCTTGGCATTGTCAGGTATCACAGCTGCCCGGCCCTGCGGCCAGGCATGTCTGCCAAGGTCAGAAAGGGAGCCGACACTGTCGTGAAACCTGTTTGTAGGTTTGTTTGGCCAGGTGGTCTTGGCCATGTTCTTGGCCCCTGTGGGACCTAAGATTTTGTGTCGTTCATCGCTGTCAGTGGCGACAAATCCTATCAGGTGCTGGGATACTAAGCTCTGACTTGATTGGGATGAGAGGCTGACAGAAAATTCTAGACTGGGAGGCAAAGGCTAAGAACTTGGAAATTGCTGGTCTGCCAGGGAAAGGTGACCAGGGACAGATTCTAAGTAAAAAGGGGGAAAGGCTCCGGAGGCCAAGGTTGGTGGCTGAAGTTGTGAGTGGCCCATTGAGTGGGCCAGAGGTGTCTCCCAGTGCTTAACAGGTTAGGTTAACCCCGTACCTCAGCAAGCATGGCAGATCAGCTCTTGCAACTTCTCTCATCATTTACTCTGTGCAGGGTGGCCTGGTGAGCCATGCCAGACCATTACCTGCCTCAGAACCTTTGCACAGGATGACCTTCGTGCTTGGCACCCTCTCCTTTCCCCGCTGTTTAGATCTTTCTCCTGTGCTACCCTCTGCTTTGAGGAGCCTGAAGTGAAATGGACCTTTTGCAGTTGAGGCTGGAGGGGGGCTTTGGGGTGATGGATTGATTGGGTAAGAACAGCATAGGTGTGGAGTGATACGTGGACACTAAAACCTGCCTGCAGCCTACCTCCCCCAGACAAGAGGCAGTACCCTTGGTCAGAAGTGCTCACGGGGGAGAGGAGAGTGGGCTCTGCCCTTACCTAGGGTTGGGCACGAATCACCTTTGGCCTGTGATCCCGCGGCACACTGGCTGGGAGAGGCAAAGCTTGCTTTCTGTGCGTACTGGCTTCAGCTGCCTTTGGTCACCGCTGGTGGGCAGAATGGTCTTCTTGAGATCTCTCCTAGCCCTGGTGCTCTCCCCTCAAGATCTGTCTCTCCATGACACCCCCAACACCAGGCATGGGGGTCTGAAGCTCACTCTTATTTGGGGGTTTGTTTTGGGGGTTTGTTTTCCAAATCCAACATCCCAGAAGCAGAGGTGTGGCAAACAAGCTGCCAGGGCTGGGAGAGCGAGACCTTTGCCAGCTCCCCACCCCACTCCTCAGGGAGGTGCCAGATGCCGTGCCCCTGGCCTGCACCATAGGCCACCGGGCTCTGCCTGCCATATGCTCAGAGATGAGCCCGGAGCCGGCCGAGCAGGCCGACCCAGCAGGGTTTTGGCACCTGGGCTCAGGAGGCAGCGCAGAGGGCCAGCTACCTAAGGCGCGGGAGGAGGCAGGCTTGGTACGGCCGCTGGGATTGGGCCTGGAGGCCACCTCTTGGCTCTTGGTTGTGGGTGGGTCAGGGGAGCAGGTGGGAGGGATAAAAGGGAGGGCAGGCGGCTCCCAGGAGGGGCCAGGATGCCAGCCAGCCAGGATGGGCCTGCTGTGGCCAGGCAGATGGCTGCCTCCAGGTCTCAGCGGTCCTCCTTGGGACAGAGCACGTCCAAGTGGGGAGCCAGGCAGCGCCCGTGTCCAGTCTTGGCAAGCCCATCCCTGCTGAGGGAGGAGGGCAGGCTTGAAGGCCTGAAGCAGGGGCCCCTGCAGAGCTGCAGTGTTTACCTGGGCTCTCAACCAGAGCTCTTGAAGGGTCCCCATAGAGAGAGTAGAGGTGCTGGGCTTGTTGGGCCAATTGAGGAGAGTCCTGACATTAGGGTGGGGTCCTGTCAATGAGGCTAATCTAATCAGTGGGCCTATAGGGTCTTGTGAGTAAACTGCAGCAACTTTTAAGGTGGAATGGTATGAAGCTGCTTCCCCCCCCTCCCCCTCCCCCCCCTCCCCCCTCCTCCCCCCCCCCCCCCTTGCTGCAAAACTGTCAGCCTCAGGAACTTTCATGTGGTTCCCCTTAATAACTTGCATTGTTTTCGTGTTTCTGAAGAATGAGCCAGTTAGAGACCCCGAGCCCTTTAAATGCTCATGTGGCTCATCTCTGAGGTCCATTCCAGCCAGATATTTCTTAAGACTGTCTATGCCACTTGGTATTTTCCTAAAAATAATACATTTCTTTCAGATTTTTTTTTTTACCCTGAAGTTGTATACAATAGCCTTATAATTCCCCAAATGTTCTTTAGATTATTACTTCCTAATGTTCTGTTTTTTTCTCTCTTGTTCGTAATTAGACATGACAGTGTTTTGTCTGGTGTTTTTATTTTTTTTGATTTTTTAAGTTTGGGAGCTTTTCAAAGAATTAGGCCCTGGATATATTCATAAATTTTTGAGTTTGGGTTTTTTTTTTTTCTCTCTCCTGTATTCTACTTTACTTTATTAATTTGTTTCTCCTGTTAGTCTTCCTTCCTCTTTCTTTGTTTTTTTTTTTTGTTGTTCATTTTCTGACTTTTAGTACTCAGTACACTTTGCTTATTTTCATTCTCCTTTAATACCAAGTAATATTTATTACACTGTGGTCAGGAAATGTGGCTGGTGCAATTTCAGCTTCTTGGAATAAATGTGGCATTCTTTCGCTGTGTATGTGTGTCCGCTGCTCTGCGTGTTTCCGTCAGTCTTGTTGCTGAGTCTGTTCAGTATGATGTTATCCTACATCCATCAAACAGTACTTTTTCTAAAAAAATTATGAGGCGATCTGCTTTGTCCATTTCACACACCTTTGCCTTGAAACCTACTTTTTCTGACAGAAGCATTTCTACTTCATTAAAAAAAAAAGCTTTCATTTCCTGTTATGTCTTTGATATAGTATAAGTTGCCTTAAAAATCACTTTAGTTATATTCCTCTTCGGTAATAACTTATGTAGTTAATTTTGGCGCCAGTCCTGGGCTTGAACTCAGGACTTATTCCCCAGCTTTTTCACTTATGGCTAGTGCCTCTAGCACTTAAGCCACACCTCCCGTTCTGACTTTTTACTAGAGGTAAGAATCTCTCAGATTTGTCTGCCAGGTTGGTTCTGAACTGAGAGTCTCAGAACTCAGCCTCTTGAATTGCTAGGATTATGGAAGTAAGCCACCAGCACCTAATTTCATACTTCAATATGGGAAAGCCAGTTTTTCAGTTGAATCCATTCACTTTTATTGCTTTATCTTTAGATATTTATTATTCTGTGATCTTAATTTATCATAAATGCTTTGTGTGTTTTCCATTTTTTTCTGGCACATTGGCATATTTTTAGCTCTATTTTGTTTCTTATGATCTATAGTGTTTTGTGGCTTTTCAAAAGCAGTCCTTGATCTATAACTCTTGTCAGCTCAGCATGAAATAGGATCATTTGCTTTTTATTTAAGACAAGAGTTTGATTCTCCACCTCATTCCACTTCTTAGTATTTGTTAGTCAACCTAAATTTTTAATTTTTTTATAGTCTGATAGACTGAGGTTCCTTTTCAAGCATCTTAAAAAATTATTTTAACGTATGTATTTAGTTTTGAAAGCCAGTTTAGAGCTCCTAGATTCACTGGCTGCAGGATCATTGCCAGTGTGCATATACCAGGACTTTCTCCTCTTATATTATTATTTCTATTCTCATTTCATTTGAGAAACATTCTGAAGTACTTATTTCTGGGGAGATACATGATTGGAATACTTTTCTTTCTCTCTCTCTCTTTTTTTTTGTTGGTTGTGAGGCTTGAACTCTGGGCCTGGGCACTGTCCCTGACCTCTTGAGCTTAAGGCTCACACTCTACTACTTTAAGCCACAGCGCCACTTCTGGCTTTCTAGTGATTCATTGGAGATAAGAGTCTCACAGACTTTCCTGCCCTGCCTGGCTTTGAAACTTAATCCTCAGATCTCAGCCTCCTGAGCAGCTAGGAATTATAAACTTGAGCCACGGGTGCCCAGCTTGGAATAATTTTCTTAATATTCAAAGGAGTTGAGAATGTCTTTTGTTCATTGTGGTATATATGAGACACTCTAGATAGGTATAAAATTATTTTTTTCATTGTTATTATAAAGGTGATGTGCAGAGGGGTCACAGTTTCATAAGTCAGGTAATGAGTACATTTCTTTTTGGACAATGTCTCTCCTTCACTTGCTCCCAGTTTTTCTCTCACATCCACACCACAAGTTCGACAGTTCATTTTCTTTTTCTTTTTTTTATTTTATTACTTTTTATTTTGTCGGTCATGGAAGCTGAACTCTGGGCCTGGGCACTGTCCCTCAGCTCTACACCTCAAGGTGAGAGCCCTACCATTTGAGCCACAGCATCACTTCCAGCTTTTTCTGCTTATGTGGTGCTGAGGAGTCGAACCCAAAGACTCATGCATGCGAAGCAAGCACTCTACCACTGAGCCACCTTCCCAGCCCCTATAGTTCATTTTCAATATAGTGTCTAGTGAGTTCCTCGTCTGCATTTGTTCACTCTTTGTCCCTCCATTTCTGTGTCTCCCCCCCCCCCCCTTTTACTTTTATGGTATAAAATTCTTGAGTCATAAGTTTACCACAGAGCTCTTGGACACACTGCTGTATGCTCAGTTTGTTGCTATATTTGTAGCTGTTTATTTCCCTTATGCTGCTATATCCTGTGTTTTGTGAAGACTCCTCTGGGTGTTGATTTCTTTTCTCTGATATAACAGGATTTAGCAAGGCCTCTCCTTCAGCACGTGTAAGTCTGACTTTAAATCAGGAATCCTGTCTTTGATCTTGTTTCTATTCTGTTTGGCCTGGATTGCTGTTCTCACCCAATCCTATGTCCATTTGCCTCTGTATCTTCACTCCATACCTTTTTCCTGCTTCTCATGTCTTTACCCCTTTTGGGTAAACTTAGTATGAGCCTTTCTAACATGTTCTGCATGCCCTTGAATCACTTGCTTTAATATTATCTTTCTCCACTGCTTCCAACATGGGTTTTAACTGTGCTGCTGGGTTTTTAGAAGCTTGGTTTAGTTTTTGCTTTTTCAACTCTTTTTTTTCCTCTTATATATGGCTTCTTCAGTCTAGCTTTGTCTCTTATCCTACTTCACAGAGGCCCTTCCTTCCTTCCTTCCTTCTTTCTTCCTTCCTCCTTCCTTCCTTCCTTCCTTCCTTCCTTCCTTCCTTCCTTCCTTCCTTCCTTCCTTCCTTCCTTCCTTCCTTCCTTCCTCCCTCCCTCTCTCTCTCTCTCTCTCTCTCCTTCCCTCCCCTCCCTTTCTCCTTCCCTCCCTTTTCCTCCCTCCCTTCCTTTTCCTTCTCCTTCCCTCCCTCCCTTCCCTCCCTCCCTCCTTCCCTCCTCCCTCCCTCCCCCTTTCCCTCTTTTCCTCTCATTCTTCTTCCTTTTGTGCCAGTACTAGGACTTGAATTCAGCGCCACATGCTCTAACTTATCTTTTTTTGTTTTTGCTTAAGGCTGGTGCTGTACCATTTGAGCCACACCTCCACTACCAGCTTTTTTGCTGGTTAATTGGAGGTAAGAGTCTCTCCAATTTATCTGCCTGGGCTGCCTATGAACCTTGAATCTTAGATCTCAGTACTCTTGAGTACTAGAATTAAAGGTGTGAGCCAGTCCCACCCAATGACTGTGGTGTGTATTTTTTTTTTTAAAGAGGTATTTTAGCTTGCCATGAGCATTTGGTGACATACTGTTGAAGACACATGTAGTGTTTGAGCGATAGTTGACTAGTGGTGACAGAGAGCGTTTGGCCCTCTGCAAAACTCTGTACAGGCATGTCACTTGATCCCTGTCTCAGATTCATAGTAGAGAGCCATAGCCCCAGTGCCCCATTCCTACCAGGCTTTACTTGCATTCACGTCAGCTTGCCTGACTTTCTGCCTCTGCCTCACTCATTTAGAACTGCAAGTTCAGGTAGGCAGGGCAGCACTGTTTCCAGTCCCTACCTTTCCAGGAGGAGGGGATGTCCTCATTGCCCCTGCCCATGCTTCCTGCCTATTTGTTTTCTGGGGATTGTCTTCTGCCATCCTCCTGTGTTCCCCGCCTCCCCCCAGAATATTCCTGCTCATCAGAGAGACGTCTTGAGGTAAAACCCAAATAGATTTTGCGGCTTCCACCACCATCTGCCTCTAATTAATAGAGATTGCTCCACAATTCCGGCATTGGGTTATCTATCAGTTTTGTTCTTGGCATTTGTGTGAATTTTCATTTTTTTTCATTGTCTTCATAGCTATGTTGGAACATAACAAGGAGAGGCCCACAGAGGTGGCCAAGTAGATGGCATGTTGCAGGAGTCAGCTGTATTTTAAAGCTATGATTTGTCCATCTTGAAGCAGTCTGTAGCTTTGTATGTCTTCAGAAAGGGGAGAAAATACAGGGACCTTTTTCTTACTAGGGACCATGTGTCCAGTGACCTCAGTGATCTGGGAAATGAACCAAAGGAAGAGTCCACAGGCAGCCAAATAGCGTTCAGTGTCCATGCTCTGAAGGTTTTTCACTTTCCCCAAAGGAAGACACTTCTGCCTCTCCTTCCAGGCCTGCTTACCTGTCTTTTGCACAGAATTCTAACATGCGTGGGCTGTTTTCCTAGTGCACGATTTAATTAGAATCAGCCCTTCCAAAGGGAGTCGAGGACATTTTGCAACAAGCTTACTGACATGGAAGGTTTTTAAAAAAGCAAATACAACTGCAAATGCAGAGACTTTGGTCATTTTCTGGGTTTATAACCACTTGTCTGAGCCTTTTCTCTACCAAGATGGGTGCTGTGTCACAGATGGGTATAGAGACCGTCTCCTACCCGCGTGTCTGCTCCCTCCCTCCCTGCCACCTTCCCTCCTCTCTCCCTCCTTCCCCATCTCTTCCTTTCTCCTTCCTTCCCTCCTTCTCTCCCCCCTTCCTATTTTCTCTTCCTTTCCCTCCCTCCCTCTCCTTTCTTTGGTGGTACTGGGATTTGAACGCAAAGCTTCACAGTCACTTGGCCTGCTTCTTATACCATTTGAGCCACGTCTCCAGCCCTTGCTTTCTGCGTATGGTATGCACAAGTATGTGCGCGTACTGGTTCTGAGTTCTTTCACTCAGCTGGCACTTTGCCACTTGATTCATACCTCCAGTTTTTCTCCAGCCCCTTTTTTTTTTGCCATTTATTTTGGAGACAAGAGTCTTTTGGACTTTTCTTCACGGGGTACTTTCAAACCCTGATCCTCCAGGTCTTGGCCTTGGGAGTAGCTAGGATTACAGGTGCCGAGTTCAGGTGTCTGATGGCTAAGCCAAGATCCTCTTGGGGCTTGGCCCTAGGTTTCAGTGTTGTTTGAAGTGGTGATTCTGGGCGAGTCCACTGGGCTCTGCCAGGAGACGGCCTCTCGTGAAGACCATGAGCCTGTGTCTTCAAGCCATAGGCTCTCAGCTGTGAATGACACCTATGTGGAAAAGTGATGCGCAGGGCTCTCCATACACCAGAAGGGCATCAAAGCCTTCTTCCTGTCAGGTGCCACCAATATGGTTGGGTGCCAGTTTTAAGGTACCTGACAAAGACTGCCTTAGCAAGCAGGCACTTGGAGTGTGATGTCATTAGGTCAGTGGCTGTCACAGGTGGACACGTGGCATTTAAGAGAAGAACTTCGCCAGCTGAGGACAGTGGTGTTGAAGGTCTAAGAGTAGACTGTCCCAGGACTTACCTGCCTGTCCTCTGCCCTTCAGGATGAGAGCCCCCCCCCCCCCCCCCCCCCGAACCTTCCTGAGCTCTGGTTTCTTCATTTTGAAGCTCAGCACTGCAACCCCTTCTGCAAAGCCCACGAGGCTTGGCAGAGCTGATACACTCAGTGACACCCTCTCTACTCCAGCGGTCACTGGGGTGTGTCTTGCTGGGTCTGTGCACAAGAGGCAGACATCAGTGATTTCCTCCAGATTCAGTATGAAATCACTCCCTTAGACTTTCCCAAAACATAGCACAAAGGCACTGAGTGGGCCTCAGGCTGTGTCTGCAGTGACACCTCTTGGCCTCATTTGCAATCCCATTCGCCTCCCTAAGTAGACAGAGCAGGGACTTGGGCACACCCTGGGTTCAGCCTCCATGGCTTTGCGATGAGCATCATCTATCCCCAGCCTGACACAGGAGCAGCCCAGCATGGCTGTTCCAAAGTAGGAAGGATGATGGTCATGGCAGGGACTGAGCTGTTGCCTGGTGTGTTTGGGCTGCTTCCTCCTCCTGTCTTGACTTCTCAGGCCTGGTCACAGTGGAGTGAAAGTCTCTCTCTGGGTACCCCAGGGACTCCAGACTTGGACTGGCTGTGGAACTGGCAGGAGAGTTGATACTGTGGCCTCTCATGTCCTTGGGCTAGGCCGGCCTGAGGAGGCTCCAAGGGCTTGAAGCACAGCATAGCAACAGCGTGCAGGGCTGTTTCTTTCTCATTTCCTGAAACTGGTTCCTGACTTAGGGTTCCAGGGGCTGGCCTAGGGGGCCTCCTAGGCACGGCAATATATCTTAGGGCTTCCAAGGAGGTAGTTGCCTCCTGCTAGCCTCTGAATTGTCCCTGTAGTCTTTGCCACAAAGCTGGGAGCAGGTGGCACTGAGGGGCCTTCCTGCTCTGGCTTTGCCCTGTCTCCATGCACAAATCACTTCTTTCTTTGACCTTGACTTTGGCCTGTGGCTTAGATCAGTCTCATGTCTGTAGAATGGGAATAACATTGATCCATCAGAGAAAGGCAGTGAGAACTGAACGAGGCCCAGCATGTCTGTGGCTGGGCAGGGCAGGTATGGGCAGTCTCTTGGCCTCTCTCCTGGGCCGGGCCTCATGTCTGTCTGTGGGTGTCACATACAGATCTATTAAGCGGTTGCCCTGCCTTGTCCAGAAAGCAGAAGTCACCAGCAGGGAGAGGGTAAAGTTGTGCTGGGCTCCCCCTAGGATCAGTTTTTGGGGGTTTGACAAGGCCACTCCTAGGAGAGACAGACAGAGCCCATGGCTGGTACGCATCGATGTGCTGTATATCTTGCCTGCCTCTTGCTCAGGGTCCTGGACGCCCCTTCAGTGATACCCGGTGGGCGCAGGCCCCAGCCCTGCCTCCCAGCAGTAGGGCCCATTAGAACTGAACTTTTCTTCGTGGGGCATTTTATTTGAACACTCCAGTGGAGTGGACACCAAAGGGGCTTTCTAATGCTTCACGGGCTACTAATTTCCTCTGTGACCTCTTTTGTCAGGGCCTGACCCCAGCCAGAGGCTCTGCGCCATGAAAACCAGCTCCTGACACAGACCCGGAGCGCAGGGTGACAATGAGGCCTCTATCGGCTTTAATCAGGCTGCAGTTGTGTCTTAAGAACAGGAGGAATTTGTGTGGTGCTCAGAAGCCCTGGGTGGCACGATATGGGGGCTCTCACGGAGGCCAAGACGGCTGAAGGATTCGTCAGGCGGGAGGAGGGGGAGGCCGGGTGGGGGCCCTTTGTCCCAAGGGCCTCTTTAGAAGGCCCATGGGTATCACAGGCCTCTAGGTATTTAGGGAGGTGGCCTCCCCCTCGGCCAGCCAGCCTATTCATTGCCAGCCTAATTAGTTTTTGTCTGTGTTTCCCCCCTCCTGCAGACTGCGATTCCTACTGCAAGGCCTCCAAAGGGAAGCTGAAGATCAACATGAAAAAGTACTGCAAGAAGGACTATGGTGAGTGAGTGAGAGCCTCTGGGGGGAGGGCAAGGGGCCTGCAAAGAGCCCAGGTTGGGATGCAGGTGGCTGGGTGAGTGTTGGCCGTGGTGGTCCTGTGGATGGACGGATCTCATGCCTGGAAATTCTTCATCTCTTCCACGTTAGTTCAGGGACAGGAGATGAGAGAGGCCGCAGGAGCCCTGGTCGCCTCCTTCCCTAGCCCTGCAGAGAGATATCCAGGCCAGCAGGGACCACTGAGGCTGGGATTCCCAGGCTGGGCTCTGGCCCCCACACTCCCTCTGATGGGCTTTGTGGCCACGGGCTAATGATACGCTCTCTCCAGCGCTCTCTGTGAGATCCTTCAAGCACCAGAAAGGGAGTAGGAGCTCTGGTGTATTTAGAATAGCCCCTGGACTGCAGTAGGACTGGGAGTCTGCATGCCTTCCTCATCCTGAGGGGTCCAGGAATCCTTCCGAGGGACCCCAGCCTTATGGGGATCCTGGCTAGACCAGCTGATTGAGCCACACTTGAATTTTTTTTTTTTTGAGGAGGTCCCAGACTTTTTAGCATCATGAATGATCCCCAAAGGAATCCAAAAGAATGTGTAAGAACTTCTAGAGCATTCTCCTCTTACTGTGTGTATATGTGTTTATGTATGGACACACATCCATATATACACACCCCACAATGAAGCCAAGGCAAGACCCACCAATACAGCCTTCCTGTGGGCTGCCTCACCCCCAGGAGCAAGAAAGAGCACCTGAGATGTTTGATGTGTCAGTTCAGAAATTGCCAGACTTCAGATCTCTGCCCAAGACCTCCCCAGGGTCCACAGCCACAGAAAATTCATAGACACTCCTTTAAAGTGCGGGTATTCCAGAGCAGCTCAGAAGCTTCTGAATTTCCACAGCACATTTATTGTCTTTAAAGATAATCGTGCCTGCTGTAGCTCAGGCAGGGTGACATCCCCAGGGAGGGGGTCCAGGAGCTGTGTCCTTCCAGCCTCTGCGGGGACCTAGAATATGGAAGGCTCCTCCACATCCTAGCCTCCTGTGGCTTGCCCAGGACTTCACACCTTCCCCTGTGAGGCCAGGGTGAGTGGACAGGGAGGAGGAAGGAAGGTGGTAGGAGAAAGAAGGAAGAGGTGGTCAAGTAGCTGTTAGGCGTCTTTGTGTTCTTTAATTGCAACAACTTATTCTATCAGATCCCATTTCTATCTGCTTCAGTTGGACACAGTCTGATGGTGCTTGCTTTTGGCTGTTTTCTTCAATGAGAGACAAAAGTCTCTCCCACCTCTGATATTCCAGGGGGACCTCTCCCTTCTCAGCGCTCTCCTGGCTTTCTCACCCCCTCTTGCAGGCTGACCCTCAGGAGGGAGGGCCTTAAGACAGGAGCCCCAGGCTGCCTTGAGTCCTGCCCTGCTGTGAGCAGCCTGGCAGTAGGGAGTGCTGCTGTTGTGGGAGGGATGGGTGGTATGTGGCCTCTGGGTTGCTTGTGCTCCCTTGACTGCCCCCCCCCCCCCAACTTCCTTATGGTTTATCAGAGAAGCAGGTGCCAGATACTTTGGGTTCAGTTCCCTTAGGTCATAGCTGGGGACTGGCCAGGCTGGTGAGGTGGCGGCTCACCCTGTACCCCCCAAGCAGCCTTTCCTGGGCTTTCCATGAGTGTCACTTAGCCTGGGACCCCATTTGCCCAAAGGCCCTGAGAGGTGAGGGACACTCATCTTTCCAATTATGATGGCTGCCCCATCCTTGCTACCCAAGAGTGTGGTCCCCATGTCCACACACCTGCTGAGGGGTAAGGCTTGAGAGCCAGCTACAGCGGGGACAGGAGTCACTCTTTGGAAGCTGATGTGGCATCAGCCGGCTAGTGCCTTCTTCACCGCCTGGCACTGTCCCCTCCAGTACCCTAGAGGGACTCCGTATCGCTGTGTTCTCAGTCTCTTTAACAAAATATGTGAGACGGGATACACTACAATGAAAAGATGTTGATTTTGGCTCATGGTTGGGGAAGTCCAAGACCACGGTGCTGGCATGGGCTCAGCTTCTGGTGAGGGTCTTGTGCCTTAGCCTATCTAGGGCAGAAAGCAGAAAGGAAGTGGGATAACCTGCTCTGGAGATAACTGACCTATACTTGCAGGAGCTACGTTCAGCCCTGAGTTCCTTCTTTTCAAGGCCCCAGCACTTCTCAACACTGCCACATTAGGGACCAGATCTCACTCAGATCACAGCAGGGAGAGGGTGTGTAGTCTTGTTCCATGACTGTCCCTGGAAAATGCATTTAATAGTGGAGGAGTCTCTTCAATCCAGGTTAGTGTCTGAAGTGAGGGGGATCTCACAGGCTTCTGGGGACACATCAGAAGGGCCAGGTAGGGCCTCAGAGAGCATGATACAGGGTGGGTGCATGGAGGGCGGTCCAGCTGCCTTTGCTACTCTGGCTGTAGGTCTGAGAGTGAGATCTCTGCCTGCCGCTGGGCCTGTGGAGACGTCCGTGCATCCTGGGTTGAGTCCCTGCACCCCAGGCTGCAGTATGTGTAGATGGTGAATATCTCACACGTAGGGAAGACCTGGGCCGGCCCTGGGAGAGAGAGAGAGACAGGAGGACAAGCTGACCTGGGGAATCGGAGCAGGTGAGGTTGCCAGGCCAGGCCTTGGAAGGGAGCTGGGTTCAGAGACTACGTAATCCCTGCTTGCTCTCTGACACCCCGGCAGGGGGCCAATTAGGAAACACATTTCTTCACATCCAGGGCACTTGGATGTTCCAGGAGCTGCTAATTAGAACCTCACCCCTGCTGAGTAAAGAGCTCCTCTGGTAGGAGAGGCTTGACCCAGGGATGTTGGAGGACACCTCTGATGGAGGGTGGTGGTTCATGGATGGAAAGCCAGGGAGGCTTGTGGGACAGCCCTGGGCTGTGGCTGGCCTGCTCTCTTCTGATATGTTTGCTAGTGAGCCTGGGACCAGCTGGAGGTGGGGGAGGGCCTGAGAGACAGGAGTTGCAATGGGCCCTTCCATTCAGTCTCTTCTAACTCACCGTCTGACCTTGGACAGAGACCTTCACCACTTAGAGCCTCCGTTTCTACACCAGTCAGATGAGGTGCAATCAAGGCAACATGACACCCTTGTGAGACCCTGCACATGGCTCCTGACATGCCTAACACCATTTCCAAGCTGAGGGAGCCCTCAGCTGTCATCTGTCCCTTCCTCCCCTCTGTCTCCTGGGCCACATCAGTCCTCTGTTGCCCTCTAGGGGAATCGAACTCACCTTGCAAACTCTTGACAAAGAGCCAAGGCAAGCCAAGCGTGAAACCATGGACCACAGAAGATAGGATTTATTCTCTTTTCAAGAGTCTCAGCAGCTCAGGCCAACTTCTCGGGAAAACCTCAGCTTGGAGGGGCCTGTGCTTTGTGGGGGTACTCCCAGCATGTGTGCTAGTGAATGTGCCCATGAGTACACATGCCTGCAGCCTGTTGGTTTAGACACCGCAGTGCAGATCTGGCTGGGGTCATCTGCCCTGTGGCATGGTTGCCTGGAGGCAGGTAGTGTGTTCCTTCCAGGCTCAGCGGCAAGGGGCTTCCTTTCCGTTTTCTTCCTTGACTCCTTATGGCCCCAACCCACCTCATGTACGTACAGCCTCCCCCATCTTGCAGGGCTGCTGCTCACAGGCACCACACACACTACACATAACCTGTAATGCAATATACAACACATGCATACCTCCAGCAGTTCTGGCCCAGCCTAAGTGGGTCTACAACAGGGCATGGCCCATCCTTTGGAGGGGTCAGGATGGAAGGCTTCTGGGAAGAGGGAGTCAGAACGCAAGGATCTCAGAGAAAGGAGTTTCCATGCACAGAAGCTGGACATAAGTGCACGGGATTGGAGGTGAGTGTGGGATGCCAGGTGTAAGGGGCAGCCTGGCAGGCTAGAGCAAGAGCCAGGGTAGACTGGCATCCTCAGTCACATGTGGCCCCACTGAGAGTGGCCCCCATGTGCCTGGTGGCCATATCTAGGCCTGGGTACTGCTGCCCCTTTGCTTCCTCTCTGGGACTCAAACAGGAGAGGGCAGCACCCATTCTGAAAGGTGAGGCCATCTTCCTCTGCCAGCTCTGGGAAGAATGTATCCTTCCCAGAAATGCATATTCGTCACCCCTTTTGTTGAAAGACATTTTGGCACCATGGGATGGAAAAATCAGCATGCTTTTCCACAAGAGGATCTGTTCTTTCTGGATTCCCACAAGCAGGATTTCAGGGGATGGAATTCAAGGGGGAAGTGACATCGTGAGGAGTGGCTGGGTCTCGGGTGCCCCTATGTATGTAGGAATGTGCTAGTGTGCTTCCCTGGGGATTTTGTTCCCTCTGTCCTCTGGTGTCTCCAAAGACAAGGTTCAATAGAGGACTTGCTGGCCAGCAACTGTGTCCTCCCCTGCCAGCCTTGGACCAGCCTGATAGTCATCTTCTTGTGGCTGCTTGCTCCTCAGGAGATGTTAAGGCTGGGTGCTCTCTGATCAGTTTCAGGGCTGGAGGCTTTTCTTCTCCCTTAGGCCAGGAAGTTGAGCCTTGGGGAGGATGGATTGGCCACTGTGGCTGTTAGAAGGTTCAGGATCTGACTTTCAGATCCTAGTAAGATTGAGAGGAGAGGCATCTTTGTGAGCCATGAGGAAGGTTTGGAGGTACACCTCAGATGGAGCAGCAGCAGTGGGTAGTGACAGGGCTGTGAGAGGTGGTGGTGGTGACAGAGGTAGGATTGACTATTCACTGATGAGCGTGGCCAGGTAGAAGAAGGTTCTAGATCCATGAAGGTGCTTGCAGAGGTGGGCATGTTGCAGAGGGTGTGGCAGCTAGTTGGGCAGCAGTCCTAGCTCGGCTCTAGGCTGTTGGCTTAGGCTGGGAAAGGCATCTCACAGCTGGCCCGAGACATGGGGCCTCTGGGCACATGATGGCCTCTGCCCTCATAAGCACCCCTGCCTTTCCTTTCACTGACCTTGGGGTGAGTAGTGATTGCAGACAGGCTCGGCCCTTCTGAGTGCAGAGAGCTGGACAGTTATCACCACATCATGAGTTATCACATTGCTAACTATGGAGGGGACTTTAGGGGCTTGGCTGTGGGCACTGATGTTAGAGGTGTTGCCTTGGGGGCTGTGCCCTGTCAGGGCTAGGAGACAGTCTGTAGTGATAGCTGGGAGAGCCGTGTCCCCTGAGCACCATCTCCCATTCAGAGAACAAGATGCACAGCGGCCAGCAGCACGTGGCTTGGTGTTTCAGAGGCTTGCTGACCCTCTGTGGGGTCAGCAGCCCCCTGGGGAGCCTCCAATTTCCCCAGCCAGATGTGACCTCCCTCCTGCCCCCCGAAGAGTGCCAGCCCCATGTGGAGACCAGATGTGGAGCTGGGTCTGCATGAGTCAGCCTGAGGTTGTGGAATGTGGGTGACCATCAGGTTGGGCAAGGAGGGTCTGTTGGCCCCAGTGTCATCTGGACAGAAATGCCCTTGTGCCCACAGGAATGCCCCCCGCCCCAGTTGAAGGCCAGGCGGATGCCGTGTTGTTGAGGGTGGGGGCACTGCAGTGTTTCCCAGTTCTGCGCTTTCCTATACCCAAAGATGGGAGCCCAGAGCCTGGTTCCCCCAGCCAGTCCAGAGAGCAGAGTCCAGCTCTTGAGAGGCTTGTCCTGGATCTGGTCAGCCCTCAACCTTCCTCTGCCACCCCTTGTCTTCCCTCATATTATTTTCTCTCTCTCCTCTGAGCCTCTTGCTTTTAGGAAGGAGGCTTGAAGGGACCAGGGAGGTAGGGCCCAGACAGACAGATCACAGAAGCCATCAGGGCAATGCAGTCTCTTCCTAGTTTTCATTGGCGTGGGGAAGTCTCCTGCTAAATCTGGTGCACAGTTGGGCTGGAGGTCTGAGCCAGGCCAGGCCTGTCTGTTCCCTGCTCACTTGGGTACCGTATCTGATGACTGCAGGGTAGAGCCTGGTCAGGAAGCCTGTGACCAGCTACTGGATGGTGGAGACACGGAGCCATCACAGCGTTTCTCCCTATGCTGCTGGGGCGGGTGTATGTGTGTGTGGGAGAGAGATGGTTCTTTCCCCAGTGAGGGCGACTAGGTGGACTATCCTGGGGATTAGTGCCCCTGGTACTAAGGACCCCAGCACGCAGTCAGTGTTCACATGCCTGTCACCTTTGTTGATCCTGTTGGGGGTGGAGGGTGCAGGGACCCCCAGCCACTGCGGGGTGTCCCATGGACAGCTCAGTGCTGCTTGGATCCATAACCAGGGCCTCGGGCACTGAAAGTGGTGGGGGCTGACAAGTGTTCAGAGCCATCTTGCATGTATTGGGGACATGGATACGTGCCACATGGGACAGAACTGCATGTGTGCCCGCTGCTGAGCTGTGGGGAGGTGTGTCCTGGCATGCTGCTCTCCCACAGCTCACTGGGGGTAGACTCAGAAAATGGGTATCTAATGGAACCCCTGTTTGAGGGGGTTCATGGAGTGGGTGAATCTGTTGTCCTGCTGGGGCAGGGAGATTCTTGGGTGGTGAAGACCAGGCAGGGAGGCCAAGGTCCCAATGCTCTTGGGACCATTGGCCTGGAGAGCTCATTGCTCACCATCCCCTGGGAAGGTTCCCAATGGACATCCAGTAGGGCCATCCTCACCACTGCCCTTTGTGGTCAATGGAGGAGGCAAGTGTGGTAGCTGGGGCAGCTCATGAGGTTGTTGAAGGTGCTGCAGGGCAGGGAGCCTCATCTACCTCTGATGTCTATGTGGAGAGGACCCAGTTCCTAAAGCAAGGGTTGAGGAATGAACAGATGAGGAGGCGACCACATTATTTCAGTTCTTCCTCACAGGGAGAGGGTAGTGGTCCCTAGCTCCCTCCCTGGTCAACAGCTCTCTGTTGTATGGGAGCTCCAGCTGGGGCCAGGCAGGGTCCAGTTCTCCTCTCTACCATGAATCTCTTGCACAGTGTGGTGGCAAGTGCCCTGTCCTGTTCTTGCTGTGAGCCTGACCAATCATGGATGGGTTATTTGATGGACTATTGGAGGTGGTTAAATTTAGGATTGGGACTTAGTTGAAGTGAATGGATCCTTAGAGCTGGGCCTTTGGGAACTCTATTTTGTTCTTGGCTCCTTATTCTCTTTCTCTCTCTGCTCCCTGGCTGCCATGAAATGAGCAGCTTTGTTCTACCATGCTCTCTCCACCATGATATTTGGCCTTACTTGAGGTGCCAAGGGGTGGAGCCAGCTGACTATGGCCTAAGACCTATGAAGCTGTGGTACTCACAGCTTTTTTCTTTGGGTTTTCTTAGGTATTTGATCAGTGACACAAAGCTTAGCACAGTGAGTAGCCCATGCTAAGTAAGCCAAGCCCATCTCTTAGGAGACAGTTGTTTCCCCCAACTCTGGTTCTCTGCTGTCTCTTCCTCCAGGGAGCCCTCCCAACAACCAGATAGTCTCAGGCATTTAGCCTATCTCCCCTCCCAAGTAAAGTTTAAGCACCAAGATATGGCAGGGGAAATTGAAGCAGCAATCGTGTAGCTGAGATGACTGTATACTGGTACTTTGGGTTGAGCAGGGAAGATCAGCAGCTAGTTCTAACTTAGGTGTCCCCATCTTACTTGGCAGTTTGAAGCTAAGACCCGAGGCAAGGTCTTGGGGGATGTGGTGACCCTGGATTCCTCAGGCTGTGGTGGTTTGCTGGATGTGGCCACAATGAGCCTCCACCTCAAAGATGAATAGAGGTAGGGCTGCTGTGTCAGCCAGGCTCAGGCATGCTGCCGTCTCTGTGCACTCCCCAGCAGGGACTCCATGTTTCTGTGGGCAGCTTAGCAGCCCTGGAAACAGGGCTGGGCTCTGGCCGGGAAAGCATGTGGGCTGAACTACATTTTATGAAAGCAGCTGCAGTTCACGGCACGCTCCCTATGCTAGATTTACGGGGCTCCGTAGTTTTAATGGTTTCTGTGGGGTTAGTGTCCTCCCCCATCTCCTGGCTGCTGTCCCTGAGGCAGATAGGTGACAAGCCTCCCCTTGCTGGACTGACCCAACAGGAAGGTATGGCTGGGTGAAGAGGGGCGAACAGGAGGCGACCACCCAAGCCTCCTTGGGAGGGGCAGTGGTTGGGAGGCCCTTGGGGGCCACCCTGAGCAGCTCATAAATCTCAAAGACCTCCAAGAGGCAGGAAGCCTCCCTACAGAAATGTCTTGCATGCTCAGGTCTTGATGGAGAGTGGAGAATAGCCAGCCAGCCCCTTGTGCCTATCTAGCAGGTGGCTTGTCCAGTGCTGTCTTTACCTCCACCTGCCAGCTCCCAGCAGGCTATGAATAAGGTATCTTAGAACCCAGCCCAGCTTCCATAGCAAAGGAGCCTTGATCTGAGTGAGCAGTCCCCCAAAACCCATGTGTTTCAGTCAGCCCTGAGCTTCTAGATTCTCAGAAGGCAAGAGCTCACAGGCCTGGGTCAGGGCTGGTGCTGGGAGAGGGAGGGAGGGAGGAAGGTTTTGAGTGAGCTGGGGCTCTGGGCAGAGGACAAGACAGTTGTGGAATGCAGGTCCCTCTGTACAGGCCCCAAGCACATGATGTGGCCTGGGACTTGCACTCTTCTGGGTGTCTCTAATGATGCTGGGTTTGGGAAGGCGGCTAGATGCTTGCTCTCTAGGGACAGGCTGCCACTCACCATGTAGCCAGGAATGCCACTGGCAGCAGGTTGCATTCTGCCTTTTGTACCCAAGAAGAAAGTGGCCGCAGACATCCAGCTGACCTGTGCCTTGCCTCCCAGGTCTTGGTTGGCCAAAACAAGCACAGGTGGTCCTTGCCAAGTCTGGTCCCTGGAGCCACAGCTAAGCCTCAGCCCAGGGATGGAGTCGATTGGGCCTTCCTTCCGCAGGCTGGAGTCGGGGCCAGTGATGACAGTCCTGGTGGCCAGGAACTGTTCTAGCATGAAAGTCTTTCCTTTGAACCCTAAAATTGTTTAGAGGGGCTACTGATACCGCACCTACTTGTAGGGCACTGGATTCTGTGGTTAGGAAATGGTTAAGACAGTTCCTGGATTCCAAGGTTGGGAGACTGGCAGGCCTGGGACAGTGGCATTCTTCAGGTGCATTCTCCCTGGCCCCCTCTTCCTTCGCTCCTACGTGTGGTATAGTGCCTTGAGGCGGTGCACACCAGCCACTGGCAGCAGTGGCCAGGCCTATGCCTCCTTTGGTGGGGCGTGTCACTTGTCACTGGTGCTAGGGCCCGTGTCACCAACTCTCCTGTCTCCAGACGGGGGCCACTCAGGCTCATGGCTGGGACCCTCTTGGCATGCCTTCCATCTCCCGTGCTCTGGGTCAGCTCATCTTCCTCTCCCAATGGGGAGGCTCACGGTTAAGGCATGGGAGGAAGGAAGATGTCTGACTGTCCTGGGCTGTCATTGTGTGGGTGAGTCTTAAGTCTATTCCGGAAGGCTGCTATAACAAAGTGCATTAGACTGGGTAACTTAGGACTACAGAAATACATTGCTTGCAGTTTTGGAGACGGAGTACAAGATCAAGGCAGACAGATTCGGTGTTGGTGAGGGCTCCCTCTGCTTACTCTGTCACCTTGTTGCCGTGGTGTGGTAGAAGGGGCCAGGGCTCACGTGGGCCTCTTTCATAAGGGTGCTAATCCTGCTCCTGAGAGCACTCATTACTTAGTCACTTCCTAAAGACCCCGCCTCCTAATGCTCTTGCAGTGGGTATTCCATTCTAGCATTGGAATCTGGGAGGGATGCCAGCCTGAGGACTAGAGCACAACAAAAGAAGTCTATCTTTGGGGGCATGGTCCTAGGATGGGCCCAGTTGCCTATTGCCTACTAGCCCATCACCAGGCTGGCAACGTCACTCACATGCACACCTGATGGCTAGGTTGGTGGCACCCCAGGCTCTGTGTTAGATGGAGACTTTTTTTTTTTTTTTTTTTGTCATGGAGCTTGAACTCTGGGCTTGGGTGCTGTCTGTGCCTCTTCAGATCAAGGTGAGCGTTCTACCGCTAGAGCCACAGCACCACTTCTGGTTTTCTAGTGGTTTATTGGAGATAAGAGTCTCACGGAGTTTCCTGCCCAGGCTGGCTTTGAACCACGATCCTCAGATCTCAGCCTCCTGAGTAGCTACGATTACAGGCGTGAGCCACCAGTGCCTGGCTTTAGATGGAGACTTGATCCTTCGGAGGTGGCAGCATCCTGGTGATGTGCCACATGGCTGTTGGGGCATGCGGCGTGGGTCTGTTTGAGGTCACTGTTGCAATGTGTATTTTGAATATTTTCAGCTGTATGCGTGCTGAGGGGACTTGGCCCGTGTGCTGCGTGTGCAGCTCATACTTGGTGGGCTGTGTAATGCGCAGAGGCGTTGCCAAGGGCAGCGGAAATGTGGAATTCTTCCAGCATAATCACATGAATTCTGCCACCACCCTCCCCTGGCCCTGCGTCCGTCTTACGCTGTGGCTGAGGCAGCTTCTACCCTGGGAGGAGCTGGGATTTGCAGGGGATGGGAGGATGACAAGGGCTAGGTGCTTTGTTCTGGATTGTGGAGGGCTGCAGTATTAGGGGGAGGAAACCCTTCAGGGCTGAGTGCTCCAGACTGAGGCTCTCCCCTCACCCCCAGAATACTGTGGGATATTCACTGAGGGAAGAGATCAGGGAGGGTGCAGAGTAGGAGGGTCCAGCTGAGATGTGCAGGCAAAGGCTCAACCCTGGCCAGCCACCTCTCTCTGCTGTGGCCTCCTCTCAGTGAAGTTGGGAGTCAGGCCTGCTCTCCTTCCTGTACTTGGGCTAAGACCCAAGACTGCCAGTCTTTGAAATTTACTTTTATTACAGTGGCCAGGTAATAATTTTTTTTTTTGGGGGGGGTGGGTCCAGTCGTGGGCTGAACTCTGGGCCTGGGTGCTGTCCCTCAGCTCTTCAGCTCAAGGCTAGCACTCTACCACTTAAGCCACAGCGCCATTTCCGGCTTCTTTTTCCCCTGCTTATGTGGTGCTGAGAAATCGAACCCAGGGCCTCATGCATGCAAGACAAGCGCTCTACCACTGAGCCACCTTCCCAGCCCCAGGTAACATTTTTTTTTTTCTCTCCCAATTCTGGAGACGAGGGATCAAGGTGACAGAGTCACTTCTGTGGTTTGTGGATGGCCACTGTGTCCTAATCTCGTAAATTGAGTTGGATTAGGACTTGCCCTCAGCAGCGCATTTGGGGTACCTGTGTACTCTAACATACAGGGCATAGCATATGAATAGAGGATATGTCCATAATTCAGCCCTCAACGCTGCACCTGCCAAGATCAGAGAGGTGCCTCCACACATGTTCGTGGCTGGGTGTGTGTCCCTGGCTGGGTGTGTGTCCCTGGCTGGCCCTGAGGTGCTGCACAGGGAAAACATCCGTCTGCCCAGGGAAGCTCATTCAGTGTACAGCTTAGTCCTGGGGAGAGACCAGGGCTCTCAGGCATGCCTATAGTGGCTCCCCCATTGCTTAGTTAAGGGGCACTCAGTTGCCACGGTGACCTCCATCTGCACAGTCAGATACACATGGCCCGGCCACTTCTCTGCATTGGAGGACTCCCCCACCCCTTAGAGTTCACACTGAGTGTTGAGTCCCTTGGTGACAAAAACATGGAAACGGTTGCCATGGCAGCCATTCTTTGGAGCCCTCAGACTGGAGTGCAAAGTTCATGATGCCCAGGAACAGCTGAAATGAAAATGTGGGGAAAATCTACTTCTCGCCCCTCCAGGAGGATCCTTCCACACAGCCAGCTGTCCTGCCTCGCCCACCTCTCCCATCACCTTGGGCCAGTGTAGGAGCACAGAGGTCCTGGGAGTGGAGCTGTTAAAGAGTGGTCCCCAGAGGCCTTGGCTGGAGTTGCCAAGGGTTCTGATGTCCACTGGGCCTTCCCTGAGGATGTGCCTTAGTGACAGGCTGCTGGAGCCACAGAGCCGTTTTCTTTTAAGCTGTTGTCTTTCTTCAGGGTGACTCCAGTGGCCAAGGTTGTTCCAGCTTGGAACAAGGCTGGGCTCATGGGAAAGATGACAGGGATGAGGGAGATGGCTAGCTCCTTCAGGTGGAACTGAGGCTTTTTTCCAGGCTGCTGCTGGACTGGGGAGAAATCATGTGTCCCGTCCTCCCCAGCCCCCCAAAGAGTGGAATCTGGGATTCATCAACTGAAGGGTTCTACAGTTAGGGTCTAGAAACCAACACACAGGCACACTATTCCTGGTTTAAAGTCTTGCACCAAGGAAACCTTTTATCCTGGTGTTGCACAAACTTGTTTGAGCCAAGCCCACTCATTTTTGAACTATCTGTTACTGTCCTGTGGGAGTAACATTGTTACCATACATTTGGACATTAACTGAGGCTGAAAGAGTAAAAAATGGGGATTCTAAGCCTTACCCAGTTCTATTGAGTCAGACTCTCTGGGGGCATCCCCAGCATGTGTTTTCAGAAGCCCCCTGGGGTTCTGGATGCACACGGCAGCTGGAGGACCCTTGCACCAAGGGAAAGGCTGGCAGGGACTGGGGAAAGAGGCTCAGGGAAGGAAGCAGCCTTGCAGGGATATGAGTTGGTGGGCAAGACTTAGACCTCTAGGAAAGGCGCTCTGGCTACCAGGCAGGCAACTTACCTTTGCAGCAGGGCACTAAAGCCAGGTGAGACTGGCCTGTGTCAGTGGGGTGTCATGAGGCTTGGGCTGAAATGATTGGGACCTTTGGAGGTATGGCCACATGAAGTCTCCTCCAGCTTGTGAAGTGCCTGGCACTCCTGTTGCTGAGGCCACCTGCCATGGGCAGATGGACCTTGCCTCAAGTGGTCTGGGTTTAGTTCCCTGTAGGTTTTTCCCCAAGAGGGGAGCAGACTTGTCCGCAAAGGCACCAGGCCAGGTTTCCTGAAAGTGAGGCCGTGGCACAGGGTGGTATCTGCTTTGGTATTGCTTATTCATGGCCCGCTGGTACCCTCTGCAGTCACTTCCCAGCTCTTGGTGTTTCATTTGACCTAGGTTCTTAGGAAGGAGCAGGGGGGCCCACCTGATCCTTGGCTGCACTTGGGAGCCGGTGGCCCACACACCTGCCTGTGTTTCTTTACAGCCGTCCAGATCCATATCCTGAAGGCGGACAAGGCAGGGGACTGGTGGAAGTTCACAGTGAACATCATCTCTGTGTACAAGCAGGGCACAAGCCGCATCCGCCGTGGAGACCAGAGTCTGTGGATACGCTCCCGAGACATTGCTTGCAAATGCCCTAAGATCAAGCCCCTCAAGAAGTACCTGCTGCTGGGCAATGCCGAGGACTCACCCGACCAGAGTGGCATCGTGGCAGACAAGAGCAGCCTGGTGATCCAGTGGCGGGATACGTGGGCACGGCGGCTGCGCAAGTTCCAGCAGCGCGAGAAGAAGGGCAAGTGCAAGAAGGCCTAGTGCGGAGGCTGCAGCGCCGGGCACCAGGGCCAGGCCCCAAGCATGGGGTTCTTGGACTTGGCCTGCTAGGGCTTTCCCAGGTGGGGACAGGGGGCAGGGCACAGCTGGCCAGGGGGCAGGGTCCCTCATAGGCCCTGCCCCTGCCCCACCCTGTGTGCCCTGGTGGGAGATGCATTCACCCAGGGCAGGGCGCCCGCAGACATGAGGACGAGACGTACCTACCTCACGGCGCTCCTTCCAGAGCACAAATGCGCTTCCCTAAGGCTAGGTGGGGTCGCCGTGGAGGGGCTGGGGGCTGTTCATGCAAGCCATTGATGGTTTTGGAGAAAGGATATGAGAACTGTGAATTTTCAGGTCTGCAGCCTGGGCAGGGGCACTGACCAAGCCCAACCAAACCACCCACACCCTAGACACAAAAGACAAACTCCTTTCTCCCTGACCCTTCTGTCTAGGAATTCCCACTGGACACCCACTGACAACCGGGGTCCTAGCTGAAGGGGCTGGATGGTATTGTGGGAAGCGGCCCTCCAGCTAGCATTTGTCATGTGGACCCTGGTCTCCATGACCACCTGCTGGGCCGGTCCTTCTGGGTGGGTGAGGTGGGGCTTCACCATCTGGAGGAGAGGAGGCCCCCACCCGGCCCTGTACCAGTTGGGGCTGGCCCACCTGGAGGGCAGTGGGCTCCAGGACACCCCTGAGAAGCCCGCCGGGTGGTCACTGCCTCCTGCTGGAGCTGCCATGGGGAGGAGGAGGCGTTGCAAAGGCAAAACCTCCCAGAGCGTTTCCTTTGTGGAAACTTGGAACCAGCCCCTTTTATGACATTTTCCAGGGGAGGGGGCGGAGGCACTGGCTGGGTTTAGGGCAGTGACACTATTTGTGTAATGACATCAGCTCCCACAAGGCCCCTCAGAAGCGTCAACAGCTGGAATGGGCCTGAATGGGCATGGAATGCTGGCCGCAAAGGCAGGCGCTTAGTCCGGGCTTGGGGGAAGGGGCTTGCTGGCTCAGAGAAGTCCAGGGAGGGAAGGAGTGCGCTCACAGCAGGCGGGGCCAAGGAAGCCATGACCACTGCCCATTGCTGTCCCCACTGGTGATGCCAGGGAAGGGACATGCGTGGGAAGGCTGCTGCAGCCACTCAGGCCTGGGTCTAGCTCAACAGCACACACTGCCCACTACTTTTGGGTTATCTTTTGTTGTGCCAGTCTCCCAGAGACTCCCACAGGCAAAAAAAACCCCAGGCCACCTCGTCTGGTGGCGGCACAGGATCTGTCCTGACTCCCCACCTCCTTGAGCTCTGCACTGCCTTTGTAGCCTCTGGCTTCCCATCAGGAAGTTGGTTTTGTTTTCCCCACCCACAGGGGCATAGGGCATTCCAAGGAGGAAGCCTGGGCCTTGGGAATTGGCTTCCTTCTCTTTCCCTCACTTCTGCTTATGTCACCACTGCCATTCACTGAGCACCTGCTCTGTGCTAGGCACTTTACCCACACGCTCCCAGCCTGTCCTCATGACAGGGCTTAACTGATTTTTGCCAGCAAGGAAATGAACGTGTTGTGCAAAGTCCCGTCAAGACATGTGGCAGAACTGGGACTCAGACCCTGGAGCGGGTTTTTCTGACCACTCTGGCTCTGCAGCCCACCCCGGACACTTCCTGCAGCAGGCTGTAGGGGAGGGGTGCCATTGCAATGGCCACTGAGACACTGGCAAGGCTATTGCCTCTTCAGGACCTTGCTCTGAGCCTGGTGGGGTTGGGGGTGACACCTAGAGGAGGCAGTGAGGGTGGTGGGTAAGGCAGGGAACAGAGACTTACCACAAAGCAGCCAGGAGGGCAGGGCTCAGCTCCTCTGAAGAGGTCCTAGAAAGGTGGTTTGGCGGGCCCAAGTGTGGGGAGGAAGGTTGGAGGGCTTCTGGCAGAGACTCCTTAGAGGCAACTGCCCTGGCAAGGGACCCAGCCTCGGTCCAAGCCCAAGGCTGGAGAGTAAGGGCCGCTCTCCAGGCTCAGATACTCCAGGCTCTGATACTCCATCAGCATGTTTTGATTGTAGCAAAAGGCACCATAGGACGAGGGTCCTGTTTTTGTCTGCATAGCTTCTAAGCTGCCCAGAAAAGCTATGCTGCTGACCCCCCCACCCCCCACACACCTTGACTGCCCTCCCTCCAAGTCTCACCAGTGTTGCATGGAGCTTGCATTGGTGTTCTCAGAGATCTGTCAGAGAGCCATGGGCCTAGCAAGCATCAAGGTGTCCTGAAAATCGCTTCAGCTTCCACCTCAGCCACCACCGGCCCTCAGGGCCAAGGCCACCCACTCAGCCTAGCCCTTGGAACCTATGTTGGGGCCTGAGAAGCTAGGTCAGGGATGGGGCCACTGACCGGACTACAGAGCTCACCACAGTGCCTCTTGTGGGCCCAGACTGAAACCAGCCCCCCACCCTCTGCTCCCACCCCTCCCCCACCTGACCCTCCTGAGGTGGGGACCAACTCTCTCCCACCTGCCCCCACGCCAGGGAGGAGAGGGAGATGCCAGTGGAAGGCCTCTGATTTGTACAGTTAGGAAGGGATATAAAACAGAAGTAGGATTTGCTTTTGAAGAGTATATTAACCAGAGTTGTGATATGTAGGTGTTTGAAGAAAACCATACCAGGTTAGTCTTTGTGTTTCATCCAGACGCTCCAGCTGTTCTTTTTCTTCCCAGCTGGGTGGTCTGGTGCCCCTGCCAGCTGAGTGCCTGCTTCACTGATGCACAGTCCTGCAAAGGTGGGATAAGGGAAGGGGGAGGAAATGGGGTGCCTCCTAGGTGTGCTTGTAGGCTGTGGCCTCTGTCCACAGCGTCCGTCCTTAAAGAGATGATAGACAGGAGGCAGCAACCTCAGACTGGAGGCGCACACTGCCTGAGGCCCTGGGTGACCTCCTGGAACTCTGCCTCAGGAGTCACACATGGGAACCGGAAACAGTCCACTCCTGGAGTTGCTCCAGATTGGAAAGAGATTGAGATCTAGAAGAGACGAACCCCTCCCCCCCACCTCCATCCTAGAGCCGACAGACAAGGCTCGCTGATGAGCCATGGCTCATGGACAGACATTCCTGTGGGCCACCACCATGCCATACCCCCAGGGATATTAAAATTGTCTTTGTGGGGCCTTGCCCCTGCCAGAAACCAAGCCAGCGCCACCTTGTGTCATTGGCCATTCCCTTCCTCACTCCCAAATGCACTTCCCGCCTCCCAGACTCCCTGTGTTGCAGACTTCTGTTCACTCAGAAGTGTAAATGTTTAGTTGTGACCATGACATATTGTTTGGGTCAGTGTTCCTTTCCAATGCATACTAATATATTATGGTTATTATATATGAATATATTTAATGACATGGAAAAAGTTGTGGATTTTTTTTAAGATTTTTTTTTTCCTTTTTCTTTTTTGGTTAGAGTTGTAATGGACCCAGAAGGGACTTGTAATGTGGGCCCCACACACTAGAACTAAATTCAGATATCATTCAATAAACTCTTGTATACTGTTCTGTCTCCCATTCTTGGTGGCCTGAGCTATGGGTGGTGGGCATGTTGGGGAGGTAAGAGAAGGGTGGCAACTTCAGGAATATGGCTTCTTGCCCTAGAACTCCCCAGTCAGACAGAACACTGTCCTTACTACCTACAAAAAATAGGAAAAGAGCAGCCTTGCTCGTGGGGACTTTGCTGGTTCCAAATGCTGTTTCGAGCTAAAAGGCTGTCAAATAGGACAGTCTGTTTTTCAGTCCTGAAATCACACCCAGAAACTCTCACACAGGAGGAACTTGGGGGACAGGGGAGTTCCCTCCCCTCCTCCCTACGTGTACCCAACAAAGCAACCTTTAACCTTCCCTTTACCTTCAGAACCTTTTTTCATCACCGGTTTCTTCTATTCAAAGCCAAGTAGAGATAAGAAAGTGCAGCAGGATTAGTAAAACTCAGGGAATCTTATGAAAGACATGCTTCCCAAGCCATAGCTCAACGCTTCACTTAGGGCAGGGATTGGGCCAGTGCCAGCCCCATGCAGCCATGAACTCACTGGATTGTAGAGGCCATAACACCTCCAAATGGCTGTGATTTCTTTATTAAATAAACGATCAGCCATTAGGAGCCTGTTGTGTTGCCATGCAGAGGGGAAACCATCAGCATCAGGGATCATCATTTTACACTGTGGGTTCCGAGGCTTGGCCATGGGCTTGGTCTGGTCCCTTGAGCAATGCAGATTCCAGGCCCTCTTTTTTTTGAAGGTGCAGCAGGCTTCCTTTGCTGTGTGGCAGCCTGGATGGACATGCTCAGCTTCTCAGGATACTTCTCTGGTCCAGCCTCTTCACAAGTCTGGCTTTGATGACCAGGAGCTACTCTCATAGCTAGGGCTTTTAAACCAGGCCAGGTAGGTACATGAGTTGCCTGTCATGGTCCCAATCCATCTCAGGAACAATCTGCTGAACAACACCACCTGACAGCAGATGAGGCAGGTCTCAGAGGGCAAGGCTGGACAGGGAGCAAACAGAAACTGTCTGTAGCCTCAGGCACTGCCCATTGCCAGAGTTCTTGGAGGGATTTTAGACCCATTGAAAATTATTGTATCTTGGAAGTTTCTCAGCTTTGGTCATTTTAGCCCAAGGGTCCGGTAGGATTTTCATAATGATGTGGCTTCCTTTGGTCTCTCCATAAAGTTGTCTGAGCCTGAGCTGTGACACAGTCACAACCAGGCCTTCTGTTGGTAGCTGCAGCCCCTGCCCAAGGCCTGCAGAAGACACTGCTGGTCAGGTAAACATTAGAACAGGACTGTGAACAGCAAGCCACCTTCCAGAGCCTTCCACTCTGGCTGGGGTGACTAGGTGTTGATATCCATCCAACTCAGAGAATACAAGAAGGAGGGTGGGTTGCTGTGAAGCACTGACCCATTTTGGAGACTGAATGGTGAGGCATCAGAAAGCTGAAGAAGCCATTAGTCCACTCTAAAGCCTAGAGTCTGCAGGGATCCCCCTGCATCTCCCAGGGACGCTGCCTGGCATGGGGATGCCCACTTGTGGCAGACATACTCCTCCGCCTCAAACTTCCTTGAACGTCAGACATCTTTTTCCGTGCTCTTTTTAAGACTAAATAAAGACATAGGAGAAACGCGCCAAGAAAAGTGGGGCGTGAAAAGAAGAAATACTGTACATGGACGGATTAACTCATGGCTTTATCAACTGGAGACTCAGCAGGACAGCAAGTCATTTCTGGAAGGAGGTCAATGCCTTTTGTTGTTGGCACGCAGTGGGGAGGAAGCCTGTGAAATCTGTGGCACAGTTAGGGGAAAGAGGAGCTTGGGCTTACCCCAAGTTAAGTGGAATCCCAACTTCAGCAGGACTAGGTTAGAAATAACTAGATAAGAGTTGACTTTTATGCAAAAAGCTGCCTGAATAAGTCTGAAGTGGAAGGTAGGAAATAAGGTGGGAAGGAGCAAAGGCAGTTCCCACAAAGAGGGAAGAAGACACAGCTATAGGTCTTGAAGCCAAGGGGGCAATCAGCAATTCTACACCAGGCCCAAGGAAGGCAAGTTCCAAGGATCTGAGCTCAAGTAGCAAGAACAAAGCCAGCAGGCTGGCTGCAGGCAGCAGAGAAAAGACACATGCAGGATTTTAAGTATCAAAGCCACAAAGGCTGCTTCCAGGCTCAGGTTCTACCAGTCTTGAAAAGAGCAGGTGGTCCTAGGGCTAATGACAGTTATGTACATTATTATGAAGTCTAAATGGAACCAAAGTACTGGCTGTACCTGGATATCTGGATTTCTTTATATGGTATCCAGACTGAAAATGCTTATAATACTCAGTTAAGTTAAACAATTCTTATGCTGTTATTTTAATAAGGTTTATTTTCATTGAGAAAGCACTTGAGATGAGGGCTGCAGCTCTGCCTTGCTCGCTTTCTGTCCATCAGGGCTGACTTAACCAGCAATTTGCAGAGTGCTTGCTACAGGTTGCTGGGCCTGGGGGCCTGACATGATAGGGGGAAACCAGGCTTCGCAAATCATGCTGGGAAATGCCATACAACTGTAAGGTGGTTTCAAGGTGTTGTATGGCAGTCTCCCAGGAGAGGGATTGAGAAACCCACCCTTGAAGATGACTAAAAGGCCAGGGCCAGGGCCTCCTGCCTGACAGGTCCCTCGCCTCAGCGACCGGCCTGTGTTGTCCTGAGCCTGGATGGATGGAGGTGTTTGTATTCTGATCTTGCAGGCAGCTTTTCTTCTCCACTCCCTGCCTGTGGGTCCAGAGAAGGGAAGTAACTTGTCCAGGGTTACACAGCTAACAACATAAGGCTGGGCCCTGAGCCCATTCTGCCCAAAGAACAGAAGCTGCTGTGCACAGACATGGGCTCAGTGTTTTCCTGAAAAGGCCTTTCAGTGAGCTTGATCCAGGCTCTGTGGCTCTGGTTCAAAGATGCCCCACGAGTTGCTGGGGCTCCGTGCTGAGCCAGTCAAGAGGAGGTGAGAAAGTCAAACAGACCGTCAATGCTGCTTCTCCCCCAGAGCCCCGGAGTGGGGGGGGGGGGAAATCCAAGGAGACACTGTTTGTACAGATTTGGGGTTTCACACAAGACAAGAAGAGGTGGCTCTGTGGATTCTTGCTCTTCCCTTGGGTGATCCATTAGTAACCACTTCATCCTCAGAAACGTGTCCCAGTGCACGTTACCTCCAAATAGTCCCAGCCTGGCCAGCACAGCGCACCTCCCTCGCAACCCCCCCCCCCCCCGACTCCTTCAAGCAGGCCCCGCTCTTCCTCTCCTGCCAGGCACACTTGGCTTCCTGACAGTACGGCTCATCTCTGTGGCTGTCATACTCCTCACCCGCTCATTCCATTCCGGACACAGCCCCTGTAAGTCTGTTAACTCTGCTTTGGGGGCTCAGCGTGTTCATGAGATTTGTGGGCAACAAGGGAGCTTCTGGCTTCATCTGGCTCACTCTCATACCTTCACAAGTTGTCCTGTTGCACTTGGTAAAAGCAAGTGCTCGGACCTTGCTCTCAGGCTTGGGGGGGGGTTGTCACTGAAGCAAGGGGTGCATTTGCAGGTGCGTCTCCCCAGTCCTCATATCACACTCCAAGGTGGGTAGAGGATCTGTGCACCTGTTTCTAGATGGGGAGCACACACGGCAAGATAAGTTGCCTGTGGTCACACCGCTGGCAAGTACTGAAGTTGTCCTTGCTGTTCACTGTATTTCAGCTTCCAGAACTTTCCATTCCTCTGTGAAGCAGGACCAGGTAACTAGTTCTGATCAATGAATTGTGAGCAGGGGCCGTGGCTAGTTTCTGGGCTGAATGTTTTATTGCTGGCCTGTGAGCTTCCAGAGTCCCCTTTTCTCTGCCAGTGTTCTCAGTGGACATCTACTGGCCTGGGTTCTGAAGTGCAGAGATGGGGTCAGAGCCAAGCAAGTGTCTGGACTCACGGGTCCCAGGCCTTTCCAGAGCACCGAGGTCCCAGGAAATAACAGAAGGCCAGGCTGCACCTTGGCTCTCTTCCTGGTGCATTTGCGTAGTGGGAGCCCCAGGTTGTGTTCTGTTCAGGAAATGCCCAGGACTCCTCTTCTGGCAGTTGCCTCCCACAGGCTTGCTCTCTCCTCAGTGAGACCAAGTGCTCTGGCGACTGCTGTCATTAATCCTAATTGCTTCTCCTCTTGATGGGAAGGGCAGAAGTAGGCCAGCAGCTCGCCTTGCTTTCCATACAGAAAGGAGAGAGGGCATGATACCTGGCCCTGTGTGCCTTTCTAACTCAAACCCACCATCCTAATGGCCTGGTATCCTTCACACGCCCTCCATCAGCCTGGCCTGAGACACACACACACAAGACCACAGATGCTGCAGACATGCATGCACACATGACTGTCAACCCCAGAAGATACAGTGCTCCCCTCACTTTATAACCCCACCTTTATCTGACCCCTAAACAGGGGCTTTACTACCTGATGGCTCTCCTAGTCCCTACTTGAGCACAAGACTGAATTCTAGCTGCTTTTAGAAGGATGCTTCAATCTAGAGAAGGAGGTTGACTAGGCATTGACTGAGGCAATGAAGATTGTGTTTCCAGGTCTGGAGGCAGAGCCCAAAGTGGAGCCAAGAACTACTTGCGAGCAAGAGCATACAGCACCAGTGGGGGGCCTTGGGCAGGGCAAAGTGACAGGTGGACACACTCAGACATGTCCAGGGGACCACCTCTCCCACATGGCCCTCATCTCATTCACCTGGATGTCCTGGACACACAAGTCACGTGACTTTCACAAGCAGACCAGACACTGCTGAGAGGACAACCAGCAGACTGTGAGGGTGGCAGAGACCACTTGAGGGGCATTTAGCTAGACCACATGACCAAGGTAGAAAGCAGAGGGCTGCACGGGACCAATGCTTAGGCAGCCCGCAGAGCTGCTCAGCTTTGTGGGCCCTCCTGAAGCAAGGCACGTCCAGAGTCCGGGTGCTTTGGAGGAATTTATTGAGAGCAGGTGTTGTGTACCAAAAGGGTGCGGGCTTTCTTCCGTCACTGGCAGGTGTCACAGCGGGTGGTCCCTTTATTGCTATCGGTTGGTTGGCCAGACTGCAACAACCACAATAGCCACAAGCAGCAATAAAATCACCATTATCATCCCTGAAAGAGAGAAACCAAACATACCTCTTAATGATTCAGACCAGAAAAGTGTTGTACAGTGTGTGGAGGATGGGCAGAGAGGGTGGTGGGCACAGGTGGCCCGCAGGCTGCAGGATGCAGCAGGTAGCCCTCACCACCTTGCTGACTGTGCCAGAGACCTGGGGGCCAGGTGAGAAGCCTTGGAGGAGAGAAGGAGCAGCCTCCTCACTCTGGAGGAGGTGGAGGTATATTGACCCATGGCTCCATCCTTGGCAGGTCACCGGGACCCCAAGGATGGCGGAAGTTACTGAGGACGGCTACCTCTGCTGCCCACTTGGATTCTGCATTGACAACACAAAGGGCTTAGAGTTTTCAAAACTACAACTCTAGACTTCATTGTCTCCTCCATCCACGGAGCTTTACTTCATCTTCTTGAATCAGATCCCCCTCCAGAGGGGCTAGCCCCTTCTGGATTAGTATTTTCTAGCATTTTGGGTTAGAGACTATGAAGGGCCCTCAAGTCTCGCTCTGCCTGCCAGCCTCACCCCACCACCTGAGGCCATTGAGTCTACACTCATGACTCCCGGCTTCTCACAGAATGCTGAGGACATGGACTTGGGGGAGCGAGGTCCTTCAACCAGGGAGGGCAGACTCCATGTGCACTGGCCCAGCAGGAACCACAGAGACTTGCCCCACCCACGTGCCTGAGGCAACCGCAGTGTAGCCTGACAGCCAGGGTGAGCGGCTCCAAAGCAAGGAGCAGGGAAAGCTTGCTCACCAAAGACTCTCAGGCCTACTGAGGCAAGTGAGAGCAAATGAGGAAAAGTAGGGGAACAGGGAGGGCCAGACACCTGGGACACGGGGAAGGCAGGGGCAAGACTGGGAGCTGCTTCAGAGAGTAAGTGGAAGCCCTTACTGTTCACAGGAGGTGTTGGCTGCACATCCCTGATCCCAACAGCTCCAGCTGCACTCTAGCAACTCGCCACACCCCGTTATTACGCAGAAATCCATGAAGATGATAAAGTGAACATTTCACCTCCTCAGCTGCCCTCAACCCTACTTCAAGTGCTCAGTAATCTGTATCTCGGCCGTGATACAGAGACTATTTCCACTACATCACAAAGTTGCACTGGGGGGCGGGGGTGGGGGGAGAGAATAGGCAGCAACAGTGGGGTTACTGGCACCCTGCAATGGTGACTGGACTGAAGGCAGACTTGTTGAATAAATGCTCTGGCTACACCCAGGGAGTTCTCAGGAGGTTGTGCCTTCTTTTCTTGCATTGAGTTTATACAACTATGTTTCTTGGAAATTGTCATTTTTTTTCTGATACTTGAAATTATGGGCCTAGAAATGCTCAATACAGTTTCATAAATTCAACTGAGGTTCTTCTTTCCACTTATTGTGTGTGTGTGTGTGTGTGCGCGCGCGCGCGCGCATGCACACGCAGGTGCCAGTACTGGGGCTTGAACTCAGAGCCTTGCACTCTTGCTTAACTTTCCACTCAAAGCTGGTGCTCTACAACTTGGGGCCACAGCACCATGTCCAGATTTTGGTGGTTAGAGCTAAGAGTCTCACAGACTTTTCTGCCTGGGCTGCCTTTGAATCAAGATGCTCAGATCTCAGCCTCCTGAGTAGCAGGGATTATAGGCGTGAGCCACTGATTCCTGGCTTCTTTCCACTTGTAATACTACTTACCTAGGCATTCTCTTGCATGGCCATCTAGTTGACCACACCTGTGTTTCTTTTTATTAATCCCTTCTGAGAACATCATTTGTCTTTGATACTCTCTCACTTCTTCATTTTCTGCTTTTATGGTCATTACTCCTATTAATAGACTTTCTTTGGATTAGTATTGTTATTCTTTCTCCAATTTCTTACGCTGAAATTAAGTCATTCATTTTCCATCTGCCATTTAACTATTATGTCTATAAGCCTCAAGTTTTGAAATGGAATAATTTCCATTAGTGTCTAAGTTCTAAATATTTAAATATACTCCACAGTGATTTCTTCTTTAGTCCAATCATTATTTAGAAATAGGATTTAATATTCCTACTAATAGTAAGACATGCTTATCAAAATGTGTATACACACAGTGTGTGTGTATATATATGTATATATATACACATATGTGTATATATATATACACACACACACACATACATACTTTGGCAGTCAATAACATATATTTTTCTAGAAAGACTGGATCTCTCTTGGTGACAAAGTGATCACAAATCCTATTAATGAAAATACTGTGGTTTGTTGACTACTTGTACTTGAAGAAAATGCTCAATCACAATAAGACAATATTGAAAATAAGAATGCAAGGTGCCTTTCCAGCCAAGTTCACAGACTTTCTGAACTCAGTTTAAGGGTTCAATAGATCCTGGGTAATGGAAAATTTAAAACCAACTCGTGAGCATAGCTTACTGATGATTTCAAACACTGAAAAGGAATTGAAACACATGGTAAGCTCCTTGTCATTTGCCTGAGGTGAAAGAGTTGTTTAAACACGATTCTTTTTCTAGAGTGAGGAGTGTGGAAGAGCAGGGTCTTGCTATATAGTTCAGGCTGGCTTCAAACTTACCATCCTCTTGCCTAGAATGCTAACATTACAGGTGTGCAGCTACCTGTACATTTCCATATCCAGAGGACCCCATCTTTCCCAAATCCCTCTTCCCAAGGACCCTTTCAGGGTCTCTGCCCCTCCTCTGGTTCTGTCTTCACAAGATACAGCCTAAGCCTCTATACTATAGACCTGCAGCCTGTGGTCCATGGACCAGTTCTAACTGTAGTCTCTTTTTTTGTAGTCGATGAGCCAAGACTAACTTTTATGTGTTTGAAGAGTTGTCAAGAAAGTGAAAGATGCTGTGACGTGCTGTGTGTGGTCTGCAAAGCCTAAAACATTTTGTAGATAAAACGGGGCCCTGCTGTGCAGCACAGAGACAGACGACGACTCAGCTGTGGCACCAGTTGGCTCCTATCTCCACTTACTTCATCTAAGGAGCTCCTTTTATTTGGGGGGATGGGGTGTTCAGGGGTGGCAGTGGGGATTGAACTCAGGGCCTCTTGCTTGTTAAGCAAGTTTTCTCTATCACTTGAGCTACACTCCCAAGCCTATGTTTTTAACTTTAGGCCAGGATCTTTCAAGGCCTGGACTGAACATGCAATTCTCTTACCTCTCAAGTAGCTGGGATTACGGATGTGCACCACTTTGTCCAGCAAAGGATTTTCTTCCTTCTTGTAAACTTCTCTATGATCTATTTTGGAGTGTAGCTATAATATTTTAGCTAGCACTTAAGACTGTTGCAATGAGAAGGGGTGTGTACCAGCATCTTAGTACCATCTCTGTCTTAGGCCAACTTCTTACCAGAACCAGAGTAGCAAGTCATTTCATCCATTTCTGTCTCTAGAAACACCTTTAGGGTGGCCAGCTCTCCAAAGCAGGAGTCCTACTACTTCTTGGTCATTCTGCTATGTGTGCTTGGTTGAGAGGAGGGGAAGGTTTATGTGGTACGTGGAGGTGTTATTCCTGGTATTCTAGGGCCTAGGTTCACCTATGGGAAGGGGAGGAGCTGGCTGCTTGGGGAATCTACAGATGAGTAGAGACAGTTTGGAAGACACCCGGCTGCTGTGGCTCAGGCTCACAGTGGTAAGCACTCTAGGCTGCCTTGCTCCGAGTGCCATGTAAGCCCTTGAACAAAGCTGGGATGGCCCAGCTTGAAGCCATGCTCAGTTTACAATGAGGATGATGATGGGAAAAGCAGAAAAAGTGATGAAAGAAATCAAGAACTAATCACAAAGACAAAAACCAACAGCAAGTGCCTCACAAGGGGGGGAGGCGGGCACCCAGGGCTCCAATGGCTCCCTCTGCACTCTAGCCAACACTCTGTGCTCCTGCCCACCCCCTTGCTTCTACACATGCCTCCCTTTCTTCCTGGAGGTCTCTTGTTTGGGTCTAGTTAGTCCCCCAAACCTCAGTATGAGTGTGGCTTCCTTGAAGATTGTCCTGGTAAACTCCTGCTAACTGGGCTCATTTCATCCCTGTCTCCCAAGTAGCCTGTGTTTCCATCTCTGAGTGGGTGCCCCATTTCTGCCACGTGAGAATCTTACATAAGGACTGTCTTCTCATTTCCTACCACATACCAGTGCCTAGCACAGAGCAGACACAAAAGAGTAAAGCAGGGTCTTTCTAAAGTAGAGAAGGCTAAGCCTGCTGGCCATGCTCAGTTCTATTTTCTACATGAGGAAGCAGGGTTCTGGAAAGCCAGCATGGGAATGTAGGCCTGTACCACTGAGTCTGGCTGGGGGTCCTGTGGCCCAGAAGAGCCTGAGGTTTAGAAGGCAGAAAGGCCCCAAATCCCAGGGGCTGAAAACCTGGGATGGGGCTTCTTTTCTCTCCTCCCTTTCCACTTTTTATGGTGGGAAATGGACAGAAGGCTATGCTGACCATGACAGACCTTCATTTAGCTCTTCAAGGGTCAAATCCCTGGCCTGTCTGGTTGCACCTGTGCCCTCACTCCCTCCGTCTCCAGTGGGCTAAATTCGGAAGTACACCCCTGCTTATTTCTCTAAATGTCACTGAAAGATCAGCGTGCTGTAATACAATCAGCACTGTAATACAATCATGGAGGCTTGATATTTCCTTGAGACAGACACAGACAGGGCTCCAAACTTTCAGACCTGGGAAAGGGCTTCCAGCTTCCAGGCTGAGTAAAGCCCATCCTGCTCAGTGGTTCTGGGAAGAAGCCAAGCTGGGCTGCGTCAGAGGTGAGAGATAGAACTGCCCAGCGAGCAGGCCTCAGGGGGATCTCATCGTCCATCCTTCAGCCAAGGAAATGTTTGACATTTGGGAACGAAAAAGAGAGTTGAACTTCTGGGAAGCTGCCAACTCCTAAACAATGAGTGTTCTCTGCCCCGACCCCAGCATGGAACACACCTGGAGGAGGCTCTGGACTTCAGAGTTGCGTTTGCTCTGGTCTTCACTCAGCTCCTGCCCTGGCACCGCCAGCACCTGGCAGGGCAGATGTTCCCTCTCAGGATCAAGAGTCCCTTTCAGGGACAGATGCGGGATGCCAGGGTTACCAAAGTGGAAAAACAAAACAAAACCCAGCAACGTCCATTTCCCTTGGTCAGTTTACCAGATGAGGATTACTCAGCCACGTACAATATTTACAAGTCCAGCTCATGGCAATTAAGAGGCAACGTAAGAAAACAAACTATTTTTCAAACTGGGAAGGGACACTGACCAGGCTTCTCAGGAACAGGAGTGTGTTTTCTGGATTGTTCATGGGGATTAATGGGCCATACTTTGTTTTTTTTCTCCCAGTGAAGCACTGGAAACCGGCAAGTGACAGCCTATGTGGCCAGTACCTTGGTCA
Organism: Dipodomys spectabilis; assembly: GCF_019054845.1. Lineage (NCBI taxonomy): Eukaryota > Metazoa > Chordata > Mammalia > Rodentia > Heteromyidae > Dipodomys > Dipodomys spectabilis. The sequence continues at coordinate 11,791,961 of NW_024870681.1, forward strand.
CAGTGCAGCATAGCACAGCTCCTGGTACTTACTGGCATGGCTAAGGGAGGAAACAGGAAATGTGAAGCAGCTTTTCTTGGAGTATAAGGGCAGATCTCCTGGCCACTTCTACTAGTAGCTGTAAGGCATGTGGGAGGTGAGCATGGGGAGAGGAAAAAAGGGGAGGGGTGAGATGAAGAGTACCTTTACCTGGAAGAGTGTGTTTTGTGTTTGTCCTAGGGCTTAAACTCTGGGCTTGGGTTTTCTCCCTGAGCATTTTTACTCAAGGCTAGCACTCTACCACTTGAGCCACAGCCCTACTTCTGGTTTTTTTGTTTTTTTTTTTTTTGTGGTTAATTGGAGATAAGTCTCACAGACTTTCCTGACCAGGCTCACTTCAAACCATGACCCTCAGATCCCAGCCTTATGGGTAGCTAGGATTACAGGTGTGAGCCACTGGCTGCAAGTCTTTTTATATGATTGGGTTCCAAGGAAAGCCTTTAGGACTATGGTTGTTGCTGGCTGTTTGAACTAAGAGGCAGCACTGCTTTGTCCGCTTCATCTGTCACTTGGAAGAGTGAGAACCACAAACAGCCCCCAGGAAGCCAATGGCCTTTTAGGAGCAGCACTCTTTTACATGGCTCAGTACTGGTAGATATTCCCTTCAGTGCCTTCTGTAGGTGACATTTGCTTAAGTATTAACCAGTTGGTTCTCACTGATCAAACAGGGATGTTTTGCAGCAGATTCCTGAGCCAAGGTGGGAAAGGAGCAGGAGTAGAGACAAAACTGGAATATTTGTTTTCAAAAGTTCATGTAAATGTCCCCTTTAATCCTCTAACTGGGTAAATAAGCTAAGAAAAGAGTAGACATGAGAAGGTGAGGTATTTGCTTTCTGATTTCTGGACTGAACTGGGGAGAGCAGAGCTGCCTGATCTGGAGTTGTCTGGCCTGCTCTGGTCAGCAGCCTGTGGCATGAAACACCTGTTGCCTGCCTCCCACTTCCTTCTGCCACTCACCAGGCTGGAAAAAAAAACAAAACAACAAAACAGCAACCACAGGAAAACGGGCACCTACCTGCCTCTGGCCTCACCCTTCTCGAATCTGCTTTATTTCCCATTCCGTTAACTTCCCTCTTATAATGTATTCATTAATATACCAGACAAACTAGCCAGGTGCTAGTGGCTTATGCTCCTAATCATAGCTACTTGGGAGGCAGAGATCAGAATTGTGGGTCAAAGCTAGCAAGGCAAAAGATTCATAAGGCATTACCTCAACCATTAGCTAAACTAATGATGCATGCCTGCTACCCCAGCTATATATAGGAGGTTGAAATGGATGGGACAGACTGAGCGAAAGATTTCACAAGATCTCATCTAAACTCACAAGATCTCATCTAAACAGACAAAAGAGCTGGGCATGGTGGTGGATGCCTGTCATCTCGGCTATAGTGCAAAGTATAAAATAGTGGAAAGTATAAACTAAGAGGACTGTGGTCCAGGATGGCCTGGGCAAAATGCAGGACCCTATGTCAAAAATGGCTAGAGTTTTTAAAAAGGGCTAACAGTGGGTTCAAGAGGTAGAGTGCTTGTATAGCAATTGTGAAGCCTTGAGTTCAAACCTCCCTTCCATCCCAAAACCATAACCTGAAAAACAAAAGTCTTCCCTGGATTTCTTACGTTTTTCTGGGCCTGGCATCCAAACCATCCTTGCAAGCATTCCTCTCTGTTTTCTGGATCGGCCTTTCCCTGCAGCTCTAGGGTCTGACCCTCTATCTACTCCACTTTCCTCCTGCTTTCTCTGTGAACATATTTATCCTATTTTCAGGGAGCTCAAGGGCCCTGGTTCCATGCTCAACTTAGATTCCCCACCCTCCATAAAGAGTGCTCAGCCCTACACTTCTTGCCACCTCTGGACACCAAGAAGCTCCCACAACAAGGCTATGACTGGCAAACAGTCATCTTTCATCTTTAAATTCTTATGTTATTAGTGGTTCTGTCCTTAAAACACAGGATCTCCAAAAACAGGGATTGTGCTATCTGATGTGGAGGAGGGACAGAGAGTTTATACTCAGGGACAAGGAACTTCAAATCTGCCACTTCCTAGCTATGGGATATTTGAGAAAGTTTCATGTGTATATCTGTGCCTGTGTCAGAACTGGGACTTGAACTCAGGGCCTTGTACTCTTACTTTTTCTGCTCAAGGTTTGAGGTCCACTGAACCACACCTCTACTTCTGAATTTTTGCTGGTTATTTGGAGATTAGTCTCTTACAGACTTTTCTGTCCAGGCTGGTTTCAAACCTTGATCCCAGATCTCAGATTCCTAAGATTACAGGTGTGAATTACAGACTAGGATTTACAGGTGTGAGATACTGGTGCCTCTCTTGAGTTTATAAAATGAGATCAAGAAACTCCAACTTTATACGTTTCTTGTGAGGACTCAAGAATACAAAGCAATGACAACTTCTAGTTGTCATTTGGCTCTTGATAGTGGTAGCCATGCTGACAGTATTGATGACTCCTGGCTAGCCACTGCCCAGGCTCAGTGCCTTGTGCACAGTGGACACACATGAACATCCTGCAAGAACACTAGTCTCTCAGAGCAACCACACAAATAATGTGTCATTCAATCCAAATGAGAAGGAACAGGAGCAAACACCGAGGAACACCTGGGTGGCATTTGGTGTAGAAACAGAGGCCAATTCTAGCCAGGCCCAGTGGTGACGACGGGCGTCCAGGAAAGGTTGGAAGTTCAGAGCGGAATATCTGGCAGCATCCGCCTTGGTTATTAGCTACAGGAAGGGCAGCTGTGCTGGGTGAGTCTGGCTGGAGGCGAAAGGCAAGTGGAGCCCAGCCAAGTGGACACCAGGTGAGGGGAGCTGTGAAGAGCCGACACGTAAAAGCCTTTGAGGAAGTAGAGGTCAGAGCAGGGGCACAGCTGAGGATGGGGGTCAGAGGCTGGAGCAGAAGGTTAAGGCGAACTAAAAGGAGAACCCAATGTGAGCTCATGTTCAGCTGTGCTGGGGCATGAGGGGACCAGGGCAGTAATGACAACGCTAAGAAGATTAGCAGCAGGGTAGGGAAAAGAGAAGTGGCAGGTGAGTACTGCAGAGTGTTAAGTGTACATGCTTGCAAAGTTTACAGATCCCTGATCCCATTACTCTCACCATGAGAGGAATAGGCTGTAGGATGGCAATGTGCCTCACCCGAAGTTAAGAAAATTGGGAATCAGAGCCCACATGTGATTAAAAGAGCTGGCAGAAGGGCATATTCTTAGGGAGATAGTGTCAAGCTGAGCAGGTCTCAGAGTCCTGCAGGATGAAGTTGGCAAATCATAGACTGAGATGCACAAGTTACATGTTGTAAGATTCCTCAAAGTCACACTGAAAGACAAGAAAGTCAGCCACCAAACAGGATCTGCCTGTGTTTGGGTTCCAACTGAGAATAGCAACACTGGAATTAAATAGATCTTCTTTTATCTCAGTTCTGTCACAGCAACTGAATGTCATCAATAGTCTGTGATTTCAGATTAGATCATGGCCCAAGAGCACAGAGCAGTGGGAAGAAGGCCCACAGAGCCCAGTCTGGCCCCGCTCCAGTCTCTGTGGCCAAGTTACCCAATACCTCTGCCCGCAGCTGCCTCTGGGCCATGCAGGACAATGCATGCATTTCCAAGGCTGTGGGGAACTGAATGTGGTTTTGACAGAACTCAGCGCCTGGCATATGGCTGGAGCTGACTAACTGGTGGCTGCAATCTTCATTCTGGAGGCAAGAATGGTGGTCTTTGCTTCTTAGGAATGGCCAGGCCAGTGTGACTAGGGGAACTGTTGTAGGTTTGTGCTAAGTTGACTTGGGAGGGTACAGCCACTTTGCCCTCTCCTTGATGGCCCAGTCCCACCTAGAGAGAAGCAATCTTCCTGGCCCCATCCCAATACTGACAAGAGGTAAAGCAAGTTCTGTGGCAATAGGTAACAGGAGAAGGCCATAGTTATGGGGAAAGAGTGTTGCAGAGGGAGACATCTGGGGGCCAGAGGGAGCAAAAACACTCTGAGCAAGAAGCAGGAATCAGGGGAAGTGACCTGAAAGGAGTGGGGGTTGGGATGAGGGAAAAAAGGACTAGCCTAGAAACAGGAAATTAAAAGGAATTAAGACTGCAAGAAAGAGCCAGGGCAGAGGAGCTGGACAGCCGCCTAGTGTAAGGCAGGCTCCAGAGTCTGGCTTGGGATCTGAGGCACAGGCACCCAGCCGGGCACTGGTGTCTATGGAATAGCAGTCACAGTCCTTGGGCCATGATCAGGTGCACAATTGGTCCACACAGACTCCTGTGGGCATTTACCTCATCAGATAGAGAAAATCATGTCATAATAAGAGGTCAGATTTGGTCAAACTGTTCTGATGCTGAATCAGAGCAAAGGTATGGTGATGTAATCCTAGCTACTCAAGAGGTTGAATCTGAGGATGGTGGTTCAAAGCCAGCCCAGGCAGAAAAGGCCATGAGACTCTTATCTGGCAAAAAGCCAGAAGTGGAGGTGTGGCTCAAGTTGCAGAAAATCAGTTTTGGGCAAAAAAAGCCAAATGAAAATTAAGTCCAGTTCTGGTACTACGCAGGCGTGTGTGCATGCACGTACGTGCGCACGCACACGTACACACACACACACACACACAGAGTCATATGTATCCACATTAGAACCTGACTCAACAAACATTTACTGAATGCCTACTGTGTGTCAGGCCCAAAGGGCAAAGACACATATTTGACTCTTTATGAGTCTGCTAGTCCCAAGAGAGAGGCATAAAATCAGTCCCAGGTCTACTCACCCTGTAAACAAAAACAAAACCCTGCAGATAACCTTCCTTACAAGCAGTAAGTAAAAATTTAGCCCTTATGGTTGCTTCCTACACAGAAAGTGCTGAGTAGTTCCTAGGCCCCATCTGGGTTCTTAACATGTTATTCATTTCCCATCCCCAAAATAAGTTGGGCTCAGCAATCACCACAATTCAACAGCAGAATCCAATTGTAAATAGATGATCCTTCATATCAGCAATCAAAAGCAGCACAGCATGGGTTGTCAAGCCAATAATTTAATGCCAATTCTCTGGTGCATCAATATTTGCTAAGAAACACCCCCCTCCCCCCCACCCCTGCTCTGTCTCTCACCCCTGGGAATGTGAATCTGTCTGGAGTCTGGCAGGAATTCAAGTGTCTTGGAAAAGCCAGTCAGGAACTCTGCTATGGATATCTTGTTTTGACAATTCCCTCTCGACTGTGTGTCAAAAGATTTCAGGATGGCTCCAGGCAGACTATGGATTCACCACTGCAAACCTCTCCATTTGTCCTGCTTGGACTGAGCTACCTCACCTGGCACCAATTAGGAACACCTGGCCAGGTGACACAAGGGCACTGCTGCCAAAGTTCTAAGCAGCTTTGTCAACCTATCAAATGCTTATGAGTCTGACTTGTGAAAAGCAAACCATCTAATATGCCAAAGGCTACTAGGTGGTAGGTCTGAACAGAGTCACTGAGCTTTATACCTCAGAACAACACACGATAGTTGTGGCTTGGCAGTCATGGTTGTTCACCTGACCCTGCCTATATACAGCTGAAGTAATGGTGCCCAGGGAGGCCAGTCAGTTCTGGATTTTGAACCAAGCACAGTTGGGATTCAGTCACAGTAAGGTTGTAGTCAAGCCACGATGGCCACAAGCAGCTCCAAAGGTCCCATCTCAGTCCTGTCCTTTCTGAAGAGTTCATTGCCTCAATCATCCCATAGATCCTTGCAAGTAACCCAACATGGATCATGTTGTTGTTGCTGTTTTAAACCTAAAAGAACCAAAGTCATCTCCCTTCTTTGTAATCAAGCTCTTTTAGTAGAGAGATCATCAGCAAGAATAACTGTCTCATTATTTGAGGAAATGTGAGAGTAACATGAGAATGAGTTCATATTCCCAATTCAGTTTGAAAGGCCAGTTCCAAAGGCCCAGTGCACTTGTGTATGTGGCCCTGAACTGGTTCTGAACTTGTCTAGGTCCTGACAGAAATAGTCATCACTGTTACAAGGCATTCCCAGCTATCGAACTCTTCTCTTTTGTACCCACATAGCTTATCTGTAAGTATTATTAGCTTAATGCTGGAGATGTGGTCCCAGAAGTATAAAAATGAACTCAAGTTGTAGGGTAAGAGGTACCTGGAACAAATATTGGGACAGAAGAGCTTACCCTGTGCAAACAAAACCATGGTGGGGGGCAAACTGGTTGTTTGGAATTTTCCTGTTAAGAAGCCCTTTCCCCAAGGCAGCCATGTAGAGGGCCCATGGGGTGCCTGGTTCACGCAAGTTTATGGCACATGCACAAGATTTCTGCTACCATCATACTTCTAACAGAAGCCATGTCCATCACCATTACTGGTACTATACACTTTATATACACTTTGCACACATGATATACATTATACATTGAGCTGGTCAATAAACGCTTAAGCAACAAATGAGTTACAAGATTCTTACAAAAGTTCAGGAAAGCAAAACTATTAATATCCTATGCATCCTGCATCTTAAGGGTAGCTTTTGAATTAATGGGCATTGATTGAAAACCCAACACAATGATGGGGGTAGGAGAGGCAAAACACACACAAAAATAAGTAAATGATGTAATGTACCAGAAGATGTTAAGTGCCATGAAGAAAAAATACAACATCTCTTCTTGGGATGGATCCTAGGCTCAATGGTTTGCACCCCCTTTCTCTCAGGTTTGAGGAGCCTGCAGGGGAGAGTGTGCTAATATATTCCAGAAACCAACCATCCTTCAGTGGACTTTGGAAACGCACTGCGGGTAAGATTAGGGAACCTTCCTACATGGCATTAGGAAACTGCCATCTTTAAATGTTAATAATATGTAAGCTTAGAAATAACACATTACACAAGTTTGTTGGAATGAAGGGTGAGGTAATGACAACTGGAAGCAGACAGGGGACTTATTATGGAACACAGAAAAAGGAGAGAGTTAGAGATGAAGAATTTGTCAATGGGTTCCAGAACTTTCCAGGCCAAGGATATTTGGGCAGTGAACTGGTACCTGCTTGGTCAGTGGGGGACCTAGGGTCTCAGATGAAGCAAGAAGCAATGTTTTTGTGTTGTCTCTGTGATGGCTCTTATTCATCAAAAGGCCTGTTTTGACGTTCCATGCCCAAATGAAAAGTGCATTTCTTAAACGGATGGTTGCTGCCTTTCTCAGGGGCTGTTTTACTTCATCACAGTGCTGGCTAAGAGCTGCGAAGTGCTGGCCAGCAGCTGGATGCTGAAATCGAGAGGATGCCAGGTTGTGGTGGTAGAAGTTAAGATGAAACAAGATACAGGATGTCGCCCTGTTCAGAAGAATTCGGGTAAATGCATTTCTAATAAAAGTGGGATTGCCAGTCCCACTTCTGGGGTGCTGTCATCCTGCAGGCCATATCTGCCCCCACCTAATCTCAACGTTCCTTTGGCCCCTAAGGTGACATAGACAATATATACCAAGGGCCACAGCAGTAAGGGCAGAAGAAAGATGACTGTTAGGGACTGTGGGAGAAAAGAAAAATAAGAGCTTGTTAGAGAGCAGCCAGAAATGGGCCTTTCACTTTAGGAGTCTTTTCCCAAATAGCCAGAACATAAGTCATAATTATTTGGTGTGGCTGTGAAGTCTTTCCCCATCATTGAGGCAAAAAAAAGACTCTTCTGTGTTCAAAAGGTCATCTCTGCTTTCAAGTGGTTACCATGCAGCTTTTCTAAGCTCTTGTGTCCACAAACTTCCAACATGTGTGTCACTTCCCACACGTGCAGTAAATGACAAGAGGACGTTGATGTATGAAAGTGTGTATGAATGCAGGGTTTCTCTCTCTGGTAAAGCTGTGTAATCCATAACTAAAGTTGTATCATGGGCTGAGAAGTCAGACTGCTTGCATTCAGATTTGCATTCAGATCTGTCATTTGGGTAAAGGACCCAAGACTCTAAGCCCAAAATTGGGAAAATAATAACCCTTGGCTCTGTTGTCATGGAGATGAAGCAAGATAAAAACGTTGAGTGCTGAGCACATGACCTGGCATGTGGTACTTTTGTAACTGCTCTGGCTATAGAAGTGGCATTAACAATCATGAATCCTTGGATAGAAGACATGCTGATCCTCCTTATCTGTGACTAGCTTAAGTCTTCAGTTTGGGTCATACCCTCTTCATAGTACCACATGACTAGCAGAACAGGAACCTCTGAGGAGAACCTAGGCAGTCCCCTGCCTGTGGGACTGACCATTCTCAGCAAGACCAATATGACTACTTGACTTTCCTTGGACAACCTTCTCTTATACTTGCAATATTCTAGCATGAAAAGAGATTTTCAAATTTATGTTCACACAAATATCTCCAACAACTTGTTTCTTTATGTAAAAAATATACCAAAATTAAGAACACACTGATCCAGTGTAATTCACATTTGTTAAGTCTCCCCTTGGGAAGGCACTACCCATTGTGCCCCAAATACTCTACTCCCTAGGCCACTGGGACAGAAACTTAATGCTACCTCTGCAGCAAGGTGTTTAGTGGCAGGGAAGGATGGCAACCACCAGGCATATTGGTCAACTGCTAACTTTTCATGAACAGCAAGATGAGAAGCATTTGAGTTGTGAGCCTGTGGGCCACACCAAGACTGGCAAGGAGAAAAAAAAAAAAAAAGAAGACTGTGAAGCAATTTTATGCTAGATCATGGCAGAAGGTCCTTTTATTCAAGGCAGCAGCTGGGCTTAGAGTCAGCCAATCCAGGAATTCACAGGAGCAATGAGGCAATGAGGCTACAAAGCTTATATAATATCCAGAGAGCGCATAGTATGAATGTATACCTTGTCACCAGACTGAAAGAGCATATATGTCCCTTTGTCATGAGGGAAGCCCCAAAGCTGGCATTCCATTTACTACTACACTCAAACATTTTATCATCCCTCAAATATCCTTCCATGAACATTATGTCATCCATGAAACATGATCTTCACAAAGGGAGGCTTCTGTATCAACATAAGAGCAAATGGTTGTTAATCCCAGGTGAAAACTTATTCTAATGGGAGCCCTCCAACCCCCTTCATAGGCCTGAAATACAGATCTATGGGTGTTATGAGCAGATTTCACCATTCAACTTCTGAGTCCACTGGAAACAACATGAAAAATATCAGACCCTAAATTCTAGACCATGGTTACCCTAAAACCATGAGCAAAGATACTATTGGCACAGATGAACCTAAGAGTCTGAGACCCAAGGATTCACCACTGACAGATGCATCCAGCAGGAAGCAGCCAGGAGTATGGTTCCATCACTTCTGAGGATAAGGCAACCAACGCAGAAAGAAGCCTTTCTCCTTTTTCTCCCTCTTATATGTTCAATCTGTGGGTCTGGGATGAAGTGCCTGGTAGTGCATGTGCTTAGCATATGTGAGATCCTAGGTTCAATCTCCGAAAGTAGAAAAATAAAAAAGTAAATACTGTTGTTCAAGGTGTAAGGGGCTATACTACAACCACAGCAAGAGGCAAAATGATGACTCCCAGTCAATGTCAAGGGCTCCACATTAGCCTATCAAGCCAACACCAGGGACTTGCCTGTCATGTATCACAGGAACAACACAAAGTATTTGCCTTCTGAATGAATGTATGCTGTTAGTGCCAATAATAAAAGGTGTGTTTGAGGATAGTATTAAAATGATGTCATCGGTTCCTGCTTATCCACTCTTCTGGGAAAAAGTAGAAAGATTACTCCGGATGTCAGATTTGGCTTCGAAATATTTGCTGGCTTACGTTAAACATGATCTGTCAGATATTTCAGAAGCCATTTCAAAGCAAAATATAAAAGGTGAGTTATGACACATTCCCAATGAAATGATCCAGTTTTCCCACCTTGGCCTCCCACTCTCAACATGTTACATTCACCCACACCTTGGTCTTGGCAAAGAATGTTCACACTGCTCCAGAGCCTCTGCCAGCTTCCCCACTCCCAGTTCACAACACTGGCTTTAGCCCTCAGCTCAAAACCACTCCCTTCGCAGGGACATTGTTCTCAGTGCCCACAAGTGTGTTAGAAATGTCTTTCCTATGCATACCAAACCCACACATTACAGAATTGATTGTCGTACTTGTTCAAAGTAACTATTAGTTGGGTTTGTGAATTATCATCCCAGAGAGTCTGTAAATTATTTGAAAGAATAGGCCAGGTTGTTTCTGAGTCTGTGTCTCTGTACATAACAACCTGTGTCTACCAATGACAGGTCATATGATAAGTCACATTACTTAATGACAGGGCTATGTTCTGTCATTTGGCAGTTTTGTTGTACAAACATCATGGAGTATATCTGCATAGACTAGGACGGGTCACCACATCACTAGGTGACATCATCTTTTGGACCTACCATTGTATGTTTGATCATCATTGAATGAAGATTGTAGTTTGTCACTGCACATATCCAATATATAATTGTGGTTTCAGCTGAATGACTAGTTTATAGTTTAGAATTAAATACTGCCTAGGATTTTAGGAATCAGTAGCATGGGTTTTTAAATGACTTTTACTCAGAAGGTGTTAAGAAGGAGGTAATATAGTGGTACAACATTACTTGGCACATAATACAAGTTCAATAAACATGATGACTAAGCAAATGAACAAATAGTGAATGGTAGTACATAAACAATGAACAAACCACATAATTATTAAATGCTAGTGTTAAAGAACTATAAAAGGATTTAACTAGATAAGTATTGCCAAACTCAAAATCAATTTATACTAGTGTAATGAGCATTAAATTCCAAGAAACACAATTTGGGCTTTCTTTCGGAGATAATTTGGACGCAGAAACATTCAGTCCTTTTCTGTATTAAACTGAATGATCCTTGTTGACATTTCATTTAGTCCCTACAACTCTTTATCATCCTCTGTTTGAACACTTTTGTGTGTGTGTGTTAGAACTGGAGCTTGCACTCAGGGCCTGAGCTTTTTTGCTCATGGCTGGTGCTCTACCACTTCAGCCACAGCTTCACTTCCACCTTTTTGAAGCTGGAATCTCACAGACTTTTTTTTTTTTTTTTTTTGCCTACACTGGCTTTAAATCAGCATCCTCAAATCTCAGCCTCCTGAGTGGCTAAGATTATAGCCATTAATGCCTAGTTTGAACACATTCTTGAGAAAGAAGTTACAGCAGATTCCCTAAGAAGAGAAAAACTGATGCTGAGAGCACTGTTGCTTGCGGTGTGCTGGGGACCACACCTATCCATTACCTGAGAGCTTGAGAGAAATGAAGTGTCAAGGGTCCTATCTAGGGACCGATGTTTTAAAAAGATTCTTCTGTGTGAGGTTTAAGAACCACTGGCAGGCCCAAAGAAACATAGGTTCCATGGTTTCCCTTATTTGCAATAACTAGAATATGTCTAGGACAAGCAGAAAAGGTTAAGAGCTATATACATATGACCATATAAGATGATGCTAAGCAAAATGAACCCTAAGATAGGGACACAAGTAGTTTTATCTTTCTTGCTATTGTTTTTTAATGTATTTATAATGTACTATGTGATTTTTTTTTCATATGTTCTTCTCCCATGGTATAACCCCTGTTTTCAGCGCCCTGCCATCTTGTATATATGGTTTTCTAATTTGGGGAGGGGAAGGCAATAACAAAAATGCTTAAATAAGGATACTGCTTGACCCACTGTAACAATGAGATGTACAAGACACTATGTTGAAAATGAACTTTCCAACTTGTGAGGGGAGGGGGGAATAGTCAGGAGGGTGAGGAGGGAAGGAATGGTAGAGGAAAAACAAAGGAGGGGGTAACAATTCTCGATAGGAAATGTACTCATCACCTTACTCATGTAACTGTAACCCCTCTGTACAGTATCTTTACAATTAAAAAAATATATACAAAAAAAAGAACCATGGGCAGGTGGGCACTGGTGGCTCATGCTTATAATCCTAGCTACTCAGGAGGTTGAGATCTGAGGATCACAGTTCAAAGCCAGCCCAGGTAGGAAGGTCTGTGAGGACTGGGAAGGTGGCTTAGTGGTAGAGTGCTTGCCTTGCATGCATGAAGTCCTGGGTTCTATTCCTCAGCACCACATATGCAGAAAAAGCACTGTGGCTCAAGTGGTAGAGCGCTCGTCTTGAGCTGAAGAGCTAAGGGACAGTGCCCAGGCCCACAGTTCAGGCCCCATGACAGACGAAAAGAAAGAAAGGAAGAAAGGAAGAAAGGAAGAAAGGAAGAAAGGAAGAAAGGAAGAAAGGAAGAAAGGAAGAAAGAGAAAAAGGAAAGTCTGTGAGACTCTTATCTCCAATAAACCACCAGAAAACCAGAAGTGGAGCTGTGGCTCAAATGGTACAGTGCTAGGCGGCTTTGAGCTGAAGAGGTGAGAGACAGCACCCAGGCCCAGAGTTCAAGCCCCATGACCGAAAAAAAAACAATAAACAGAGACAGCACCCAGGGCCAGAGTTCAAGCCCCATGACCGAAAAAAAAACCAACAACAACAAAAAAATTGGCTTGGAGGTTAGATTAAAAAGTAATAGAGCCGGGCGCTGGTGACTCACGCCTGTAATCCTAGCTACTCAGGAGGCTGAGATCTGAGGATAGCGGTTCAAAGCCAGCCCGGGCAGGAGAGACTGTGAGACTCCTATCTCCAATAAACCACCAGAAAACTGGAAGTGGTGCTGTAGCTCAAGTGGTAGAGTACTCGCCTTGAGCTGAAGAGCTGAGGGACAGCACCCAGGCCCAGGCCCAGAGTTCAAGCCCCACGACCAACAACAACAATAACAAAAAAGTAATAGAACAACATATCTGTTAACTGATAGGAAAAATGGCAATAGAAGGTAGCACTAAAAGGTAGCTAGTAGGGGTCCCTAGCTTGCAGGACGGCCATTGTCCTGGGGCAAGGTGGGACTCAATGACTATTACTGCTGATGACTCACCCCATGACAAGAAGGGCAGCTTGGGGTGTGTCCTGAACACAAAGTCACAATTCACCCCTCATTCCTAAGCCAATATCCCTTGGCCTCTTTTCCTCTTGATAATGCTAGTTTGCTCCAAAGTCTGCAGGGCCCAGAACAACATCTAGAGTGGAACCAAAGGACTGATTCTGCTTAAAACAAGGGGAGATTCAAGGAGTGATATCTACCAGATTGTCAGACTTTTCTACCTATTATGCTTGCTGACCAAGACCTGCCTCTTCTCCCTAGGCCTAAGAGAGGGAAGAAGGATGGAGCTAAAGACTACCTTGCAGGAAGAAGCTGGGATGCTTTTCAGCTTCAGATGTGATGGCTGCATGCGAATAGACCATGTGATCATTATGTCTCCATATCAGGATCCTATCTTGAACAACATGTGCATTTCTAGAGTACTCAAAGAACAAAGACTCTAGATTCTAAAGTATATACTTAGTATATACTAAAGTATATACTAAGTCCTCATGTACATGGGACTAGTCATAGCTGTCTGCTACCCCAGAGGACACCTATAGCTAGCAACTGGAGAGTTAATTTTCAGGTACACGCAGCTTCTCCTCAAGCTGTGTGGATGAGGAAATTGGAGAGGGAATGTCTAGTGATTAGTTCCGTATGGTCTTTACATTCTTGAAGTCTATTCTTTACATCCACTGGAACACTTCTGCATTCTTGATGGCAGGATTGCAATATAAGTTCTTTCCCTTCTGAGCACTGTCTTTTATTGACACACTAAAATACCCTAGGAGCAAGCTTTGCTCACACCCCTCCTTCCCCACTGCCACACTCGCCACACCATTCCATGTTCTCTTTCTAAGAATGCAATAAACATTTCAACACAATCTTTTCAATCCACATTATTTATAATATTCTGAGCATCCATCGAGCTTGGCTAGAATGCAAAGTAATAAATCAAACTTAACAACAACAAAAGAGGAAAAGGGGGAAAATCACCCTTTGGCGAGGCTAAAGCCTGAGACATTTCATTCCCCAAAGGGTTTCCTTATGTTAGGAAAATTGAGATGGGGATGAGCTTGGAGGTTTAGAATGACATGGAGCTGGGAACTCGAATCTATAGGCATAATCATAACTTTGTATAAATTTCAAACAAATTTACCTCTCAGGGGTGTCATGACGATAAATGAGATACGTGGGAAGCACTCTGAGCGCCTGGAATAAAAGCAATTGGAGCCCAATTCTCCTTTCTGGGTCCCAAAGAGCATCTTCTCAGGAAGGGTCAGAAGCCCCTTCCACTCCTGGAGCTGTGGCCTTTGCTAATTAATGACTCCTCTACAGACTTTAGTAACGTGGGGGTGAGCAGCACACGCAGCATGTTGAGGAAACTTGGTCCCTAAGTCCCAGCTCCAGTCACCACCCTCTATGGATACCCCCTCCACCCCCCCACTGCTAGTGGGGACCAAACCAGGCCACACACAGCTAGGGATCTGTGGAAAATTCTGTTTCTGTTGGGGATGGGAAGTAGAACTTGTTTCTCAGCCTTCCAGAGAGCAGGTTTATGTAGTCTGCCTTTCTCCTCACAAGGAAAGGATCTGGCCCTAGAGCTCATTGAGGATTTCACAGTTTATGAGTACGGTGGCCAGCACAGGCCATTGGCTAATTGCGTGATTGGCTTGAAGCCCTCTTGCTTTGGTGATTTCCCACCCATTCTGAAGTTTAGAATGGAAATCTCAACTGCTCAGCCTCGCCATAGAGTGGGAGGGTGTTATGTCCATATGGCTAGAACTTGATTTTGTGGCTCTGTTGGTGAAAACCCTAATATTTTCAGTTTTATTTTGTCCCTTTTGGCAGTTTTCTAGAGATGAGGTACTACTACTTTTTCATTCTTGTTAAATGATATTGATTGAAGATTAGAATAAGCAAATCACAACCCACATTTTTTGTCAATACACAATCTGATATTGTTGTTTGGTTGCTGTTGTTGTTTGTTTTTATCAGTTATGGGGCTTGAACTCCTGGGCACTGTCTCTGAATTTTTCTGCTCAAGGCGAGTGCCCTACCACTTTGAGTTACACATCTCTTCTGCTTTCCGGTGGTTCACTGGAGATAAGAATCTCATGGACTTTCCTGCTGAGGCTGACTTTGAACTGTAATCCTCAGATCTCAGCCTCCTGATAGCTAGGATTACAGGCATGAGCCACCAGTGCCCAGCTCTGATGTAGATTCTGAGGAAATTACTACTACAACTTTCCCTTCTTTTGCTTCTGATGATACACCATCCTCTAAGCTCTAGTTTGTTGGGTGGTTCACCCAGCCAGACCTTTTGGTATATTTCCAATCTCACTCCATCTGTAAGAACCTCTTCCTCTTAGGCACATCCTCTAGACAGTATTATTTATCCTCCTCGTTTCCTCATTGCCTCTACATAGACAGCTGGCAGGAGACCATCACTACCCTCTGACACCACTTTTAGTGCCCTCTTTCTGTTCAGATGAGCTCATTTTTCCCACCATTATCTATTTGCATGTTATCAACTTCTTTTTCAGACAGTTAGGAATGGTCCATGGTTGTAATCTGCCCTGTTCAAATGCTGGCTTCCTCCATTTCTCATTTGTATGGTTCTGAACAAGCTATTTAACCCATCTAGGCCTCACTTATAAAATGAGGACTGTGTATCAAGCATCATCTCAAATCCTCTAGCATTCTCACCATCACTGCTGTTATTTTTACCATTGAACCTGAAGGTGAGAGGTATTAACTTTTCTAAAGTTTACATTCTCTCTTCATTGTTTAGCCTAGAATTTGAATTCAGGCTTATTTTACTCTGATAAACTTAACATCATATACAAATAGGCCTACCAACACTGCTATGGATAGCATGTTCCCACCCAAACTAATGTTGAAATTTAATCCCCATTATTATGTAGGAGGGCCTCTGAGAGGTGATTAGCTTGTGAGGACTTTGTCCTTAAGAACAGATTCTCTGGAGAGTGAGTCTGTTAGAAAAGCTAGTTTGGCTTTGTCTCTTAGCTGTGCTTCTGCCACGTGATGCCCTGCTCTGCTTCAGGACTAGGGTGAGTCCCTACCAGCAAGATACCCCTCACCATGTGCAGCCCTTCACTGGGGACTTCCCAGTTCGCAGAACAGTGAGCTGGATAAATCTTTACTCTTTATAAGACTACTCAGAGCCTGCATTTTTAGTTACACAAGTAGAATATGGACTACAACAAATACCAATAACACAACTATGTCTTCACAGGCAGGAATCCAGTGCTACACAATACTTGAACTGGGACCTGTGCACTGTCCTTGAACTTTTTAAATTCAGAGCTAGTACGGTACCACTTGAACCACAGCTCCACTTCTGGCTTTTTGCTGGGTAATTGGAAGTAAGAGTCTCAGGGACTTCCTGCCCAGGCTGCCTTTGAACTATGATCCTCGGATCTCAGCCTCCTGAGTAGTTAAGATTCCAGGTGTACACTACGTTGAAAACGAACTTTACAACTTCGGGGGGCGGGGGGAGGTTTTGGAGAGGTGGGAAGAGAAGGGATGGTAGGGGAAAAACAGAGGAGGAGGTAACAACACTCGATAGGAAATGTACTCGTTACCTTACTTATGTAACTGTTACCTCTCTGTACAGTATTTTTACAATTTAAAAAATACACACACAAAAAGAGATTACAGGTGTGAGCCACTGGTTCATGGCTCCATTCCTGACTACAGACTAAACCCAGTATCAACAGGTATCCCTTGTACTATCTAAATCAACCCTCTTCCTGTGAATCACATCTTTCCTCAGTTTCTGTTTTAAGAGCTGGAAGAAACAACATTTGTGATAACAAGAAGGCTTGACCTGGAATAACAAAATATGGTCAGCAGAAAACTATATGAACTAAAGTAGAGAGGTTGAAAATACACTGATAGGTAACTGGCAGGAGGGGGTTGGCTGAGCTAATGAAGGAAGGTGAATATTGCTGAAATCTATGATTTACAACTGTAACAGTAGAACAATGAAGGCTGTTGAAATGGTTTTGTGGAAAGGGGAAGAGAGGCAGGGAAAGTGTTAGAGGGGGAGAAGTTCACTGGAATACACTATAAACATATGGCAATGTAAAAATGAGATCCTCTCCAGAATAATGTAAGCAAATAAAAATACGAATACATTGACAATTTCCAACTCCCTTTTAATAAGCTCCCTTTTAATAGTAGAAAACACAATGAACAAGTCTGCCATTAACTAGAACAGACAACAAAGGAAGTAATACAAATGGATAGCATTGAAATTTTGAAAGTTTTACAATTTTTCTGTTGTTTTGGTGGCAGTGGGCTTTGAACTCAAGGCCTTGCACTTGCTAGGCAGTCACTCTACCACTAGGCCATACCCTCAGCCCTGGATATTCCACAACTTTATTGAGAGCCATAAAGGAAAGGTAAACTAGAAAAAGACACTGGATATTTCACACCGTTTTTCTTGCAGAATCATTTAGCTACTCCTATAAGAGACTCCATGAAAATGGTTTGCTATTCACTTGGCCCAGAAAATCCTACAAATCCTACAAATCAAGAGGTTCAAATCTTCATGTTCACTTTATGAACACCCATGAAACCACCCAGGCCATCTAAGTATAGTTGAGAAGAAACTGAGTATCTAAAAGATGTCACATTAAAGAAGCAATCTGTACCATTCAGGTGTTACTATGGGAAAGTTAGTAGGTGTGCCCACATCAAAGCGTGGGGCTGGACACAGTATCAGAAGTCCAAAGAAAATCTTTTTGTTGATCATGGTTACAAGCACAAATAGTGATGCTGGGTGTAAGGGTCTGGGTATAGATTCTCTGAGCATTGAACATATCTAGGTAAACAATGTGCCCCAAAAGCTGCCACCACACTTACAGAACTCATGGTTGGGTTATCTCATACCTGGGCTCCCCTGTGACATCAAGATGACCCTCACTGGAAAGGAACAAGTCCTTTTTAGCCCCAAAGAGGTGGTTACAAGGAAGAAAAGATATTCCAGAACAAAAGAAAAATTTATAGCTTCGGAATAAATTGAGGATAAAATATAAGCACATACAAGTAAGACAAGCCAGTGCCAGTGGCCTGTAATCCTAGCTACTCAAAGGTGGAAATCTGAGGATTGTGGTTCAAAGCCAGCCCTGGGCAGGAAAGTCCATGAAACTTCTATCTCCAATTAACCACCAGAAAACTGGAAGTGGTGCTATGGCTCAAAGTGATAGAGAGCTAGCCTTGAGCAAAAAAGCTCAGGGACAGCATCCAGGCGCTGAGTTCAAGCCCCATTACTGACCCTCCCCATCCCCCCAAAAAAGTAAAAAAAAAAAAAAAAAAAAGATCAAATTACAATGAAAATGGTGACAGGATCTTTCAGGAACTTGTGAGTCAATGAATGGGAATAAAACTATCCCATACTGCAAATAAGAAAACCAAGGCCCAGAGAGCTGAATTGGGCTGTATGGGCAATTTGGTGATATGTCACCTTCACTGCCAGGGTGACTGGGCTGCTCTGGCTAATGAGGCAGGTGTCCACTTCTTCCTTCACTGCTCTACATTCATCCCTTCTGAATCTGCACTGTCAAAGAGGACAATCTTTCCTGATATAGGAAGAAAGTTCTCTAGCCAAGGGCAAACAAGTATTTGCATTCCCCTGTTAGAAGCTCTTAGAATAGATTCTGCTTTCTGAAGAGGAGGATGCAGAGCTGTGTCTACATGTGTGGGCCTGAGATAAGAAGAATAGACCACAGAGGCTCTGAACATTGTCAGAATAAATCTGGGCAATGGAGAGTCTGAAAAGTTTTAGCAGGGACAATGATGGAGACGGTCTGACAGAAGCAGGTCTGAATTTTCCAAAGCTCCCTGAAGCATTAATGTGGGAAGAGATGGAAAGAGTAGAAGCAGAGCCAGATAAATGAGTTAGGACACAACAGGAGTGATGCACAGGATGAAGGGAGCTGAGGGAAGGCTGGGAGTGGGGAAGATAAGTGTACAGACTCCAACAGACATGAGAACTGGCATGTTCACTTTATGAACACACATGAAACCACCCAGGATGTGGAGCTGAGCAGAATCAGAAGTGATATCTTGGGATTTGGCTTGAGGCACTGAGTGGTTGGTGGTCTTGCTCATCAAAACAGAAAAAAGGAAAGCTAGAAAAGATCACAAGTCTAGATCTGGAAACCTTGGTATTATTGCAAGCAAGGTTTAATAGCACAATATTTGCTTTTCTTCTACTGGGATTATAGAGAACTTGTTTTTGGATAGTAAGCCATTGGTAGAAACTTTGGTATCTTGGTGGGAGTTAGGTATAGAGTTACATCTATGGTGAGCATCTTGGATATGAAGCACATAGGGTCCACAAACGTGTTAAAAGAGCCCAGATAGGGGTCTAGCACAGAAAGTTGGTAGTCTCCCAGACAGACCCTTCTTGAAGTCTTCTTTCCACTCTTGTCAACAGATAAGTCTAATGCCAGTCTTCTATTTTCTCTCTCCCTGGGGCTCTCACATATACATTTTCTTTTTTGTATATGATATTTTCTTACCATTTCTGTTTCATTTGGAGGCAGTAGTGGTGGAACCTCTAGGAGATGGGACCTGATAGAAGGACATTAAGTCACTGGGGATTAAGTCATTGCACTTAAAGGGGGATGTTGGGAGCCTAGCCTTTCCCCCTCTTGTTTGGCTGCCACGAGGCAAGCAGCTTGGCTGTACCACACACTGCCTGCCACGATGGTCTGCCTTTGACACATGTCCTAAAACAATGAAGTCTACGACTATGAGTAAAAAGTCTGCATTTGTGAGCCAAAATAAGTTCTTCCTCCTTTAAGCTGATT
Source organism: Dipodomys spectabilis (assembly GCF_019054845.1). Classification (NCBI taxonomy): domain Eukaryota; kingdom Metazoa; phylum Chordata; class Mammalia; order Rodentia; family Heteromyidae; genus Dipodomys; species Dipodomys spectabilis. The sequence continues at coordinate 11,811,727 of NW_024870681.1, forward strand.
TTCTCAGGTATCTTGTCACAATGATAGAAAGCTGACTAATAGTGTTGCTAGGTAGCTCTTTTCTTCATTTGTAGCTATAACTTAGAGCTTACACTTGAATATACATCATAGCATAAACAAATTGTTCAACCAAAGAGCCCTTCTCTCTGTTAGACATTCTTCTGGCCAATCTATACTGTCAAGACAGAAATTCACTTTTCATCTGGTAACAGAACACCCAACTTAAAAATTCTAAGAAATGTCAAGGCAAGAAATAAATATGCAAACCTGAATACATGAGAGAGTAGCTTCATGAAGACATTTTTTTTCCCCCTCTTAACCCAAACTGAAGAACCACACATTTCCATCCTCCAGCAAATAACGATCTAAGACACAATCATGGGTTGGGTGGATGCCATAGAGGAAGGGTGCTTGTCATAGGGGGATGAGAGTCCAGGAAGCCTGACAGGAATCTTCCAGAGGGAAAATTCACTCACAGTTACAGAATCGAAATGAGTAAAACCCCAACTAAAATAGTATCTGAGAAATATTGTATGACATTCACAATATGCTCATAGTAATTCAGAACCTTTTGCCTATCAAGCTTATTCCAACAAAATTTGTGGGATGATTAGCAATTACTTTTCTTGGGATAAGAGGAAAACTCAGCGGGTAGAGTTAATGTCTAGGATGCATTCCTTGGGTTTCATCTCTAGCACCCACACACACAGTTTTCTTAAATGAATTTTTTTTCACTTTCTATAAGTACTTAATCTTCTATGTTTGAGGCAGAATTTTCAGCATTTTCATGACACTAGATTAACATATAAACTCAGGAGATCACTCACTGGGACAACATGGAAATCCTCGCATGGCTATGAATGGAAAGATATTCTTTTCATAAGTTTAAACTGTACCTACCTTTTAAAATTAAAAACATTCTTTAACCAACTGTTTCCAGCATCTTGGGTCTCGATGGGTTATAGTTTTTCCTTCTAATTTTGGAATTATTAACCAAGCACAAATTTATTATAGTCTTCTTAGAAGTCTGATAGAAATTATAACCTGAATAATATTGAGGATTTTCTTTTGAAGCTGAAAGCCAGAAATTACAGTACTAGAAAAGGCTATTTTTCCCATGCTGCATTTCCTCAGGAGAGGAAATGATTTTTGAGAATACTGAAGCCTTTTTTATTCTAAAGCAGGCTAGCAACACCTGTACACAATCTTCCTAGACAACAATAAGACTTTTCTGAGGTCTCATGTCATGACCATTTAATTTAATAGCTCTGAGAGTTTAAACAGGACACTAATACCTCAGTTAACTGGCACGATCAGTGAACTGGGGATTCCAGTTAACTTAATTTTTCCATCAACTAATAGTAACCCATTTATGCAATGAAATTTCCTTAGCAGGATATAGGGGATCTGGATAGTTCTTTTCAGGTATGTATGGTTTGTCTCTCAGTTTTATGTTTTGTTTTTTTAAAATCTACATTTTGCCCTTCATAAATCTTCAAATTAATAAACCAATACTCAGCCAGCTGTTGAAAAGCTCACTAAAAACAACAAACAAACAAACAAAGATTAAGAAGCCAGGTGCCAGTGGCTCATGTGAATAATCCTAGCTACTTAGATAGCTGCGATCTGAGGATTGCTGTTTAAAGCCAGCTCAGTCAGGAAAGTCTATGAGAGTCATCTCCAAAAAGTACCAAAAAGTCAGAAGTGGAGCTGTGACATAGTGGTAGAGTGCTAGCCTTGATAAAAAAAAAAAAAAAAAAAAGCTAAGTCCTGGGCTGGGAATGTGGTTTAGTGGTAGAGTAATAGCCTAGCATGCATGAAGCTCTGGGTTTGATTCCTCAGTACCACATAAATAGAAAAAGCCAGAAGTGGCACTGCTGTGGCTCAAGTGGTACAGTGCTAGTTTTGAGCAAAAGAAGCTCAGAGACAATGCCCAGGCCCTGAGTTCAAGCCCCAGGACTGGCAAAAAAAAAAAAAAAGCTAAGCCCTGAGTTCAAGCCCCAGGCCAGGCACAAAAAGGAGAAAAAGAAAGAAAGCAAGAAAGCAAGCAAGAAAGCAAGCAAGAAAGAGAAAGATTGAAAGAGAGAAAGAACAAAAAAAGTTTAACAGTTTTAGCTAAAGAAAACCAACCCAGATACAAAATATTTTCCTCTCAATGTATATAACATTTATTTAACATGCCAGGCACTGACCTGTACCCTGGGGATACATGGATAAACAATACATATTTTTTGGACCTGAGCAGCTCATAGTTTACATATAGATTAAGTGGGAAACTTCAAAAGAATTAAAAAATGACAGTTGTTTAAATAATTTTTTTCTTAAAAAGCATATAAAGCTACTCTTGCTTTTAAAAACTCAGGGCAAAAGAGAAAAAAACCAACTTTCTTTTTTCAGTGTAACAGATCAAACCCAAGGCTTCACTCGTACTAGGCAAGTGCTATATCCCCAGCCCTTTAAAAATGCTCTGATACAGTGAAAAGAAGTTGAGTGTAGTAATTGCCTCTAGACCTTTTAATCTATAGAACAGAATGAGTGACTATCTGTAAATTTCAACTTAACAGAGGTAGAAATCTTTAAAGTTCTTAGAAAGGTCATAAATGGGTAAAATTAACATCCAATGAGTTTTTGATTTGCCTTGGTCAGGGGACCCAAAGACCCTAGGTCCTTCTCATTCTCTTCCTTAGTTTTATGTTTTAATTAACAGGTGTAAAGTCGTTCAAAGTCAAGGTGAGGACTGGTTTATTTCCTATGATGGTTTCCAGCAGGGCAACCTTGGCCTTAGGATCCTAAGTTTTCTGGGATCCCAACTCCCATTCTTCCAGCTTCCTGTACCTAAATCTAGTGACTCTGATTTGCTGTTCTTCTTACTATCAAGAAAATTTGGAAAATATATATCTGGATAATATGGCATACACACTAAATCACAAGCTGAGGGTGGTGCTTGGAGAGAAAAGTAGGTCCCTCGACCCCAAGACCCAGAGAATCAGGTTCAATAAGCTTAGAAATTTACATTGTTAATAGATATCTCAGTAGCATCTGGTTGACAGAAACATTGTGTTTGGTGTGGGTAAACCACCAAAATCTATTCCATAAATATCTAATATAAAATATAGAAAAACAAGAGAAAGAAACTGAGTGGTCCAGAGCACTGCTTTAAGGAAAGAGGGATGGTGAATATTGGTGGATCATACCTCTAATTCTAGCTACTCAGGAAACTGAGTTCTGAGAATCCTATTTTGAAGCCAGACTGAACAGAAAGATCTAGGAGACTTATCTCCAATTAACCAGCAAAAAGCTGGAAAGTGGAGATGTGGTTCAGGTGGTAGAGTGCTAGCCTTGAGCAAAAAAGCCAAGTGAGAGCAAGAAGCCAAGTTTAAGCCAAAGTACTAACACGAAAATAAAATAAAATTTAAAAAATTTTAAAAGGAGGGACATTTCTGTGCACCTATGGCCCTGGACTGCTTGCTGTCTTGGATACATTGCTCTAGGGCCTGCCTCCAGAGTCTTTGTCAAGCTCAAAGCACCATTGACAAGATGCCCATGTGAGTCTGGAGCTGGTGTTTCATGCCTGTATTCTTGGCAGACAAATCGCTGAGACTTTCATCTCCAACTACTCAGCAAAAAGCTGGAAGTGGAACTATGGCCCAAGTAGTAGAGGACCAGCTTTAAGTGAAAAAGCTAAGGGAAAGAGCCCAGTCCCTGAGTTCAAGCCCCAAGACTGGCATGCATGTGCACATCCATACATAAACACTCATATACAGATATTTATGAAGATGTATTTGAGGCAGATCTTTTGGAATGGTTATGATATAGTTATATCATGCCTGAAAATCGCAAATAAAACTATTTTACTTACCATCCATCCCTGGTTTTAAATGAACACATTGTTTACTACAAATTCTGCTGAAATAAACCTGTCTTCATATTTAGTTGCTAAGCACTTGGGCTTAGGAAAACAAATACTTTAAAGACAAACAATACCTTCACATTTTCCCTTCCAAAGTGACTAAACATTTCTAAAAAACTCTAGCTGACTTCTGGAACTTCCACGTTATGGCACTTTGCACTTGCCAATGACTATAGGGACCTTTTTGGAAATGCCAAGGGAAATATCAGACTGGATAGGCTTAAAGAAAAAAAGTAGGTCTAGGTCATAAATGGGATGAAAATTTACACTTGAATGCTTCCCTAGGAACTCAGTGTAAATTTCACTCAAATATTTGAACTCCAAAAGCACCTCAGCAGTTTAGCTGTCCTCATTTCAATCCCCTGCCCACATGGCTCAGATTTGCAACTGACACATACAGCATGAGCACAAAGTGATTTAACCATTAGTACAAGATTCTTCTCCAAAAGAGAAGAAATGCACATGTTTCGGCCCACACACATACACTGATCTTTGACATGTAACTATTGGTGTACAACACAGTTATTTTGGCTTTGGAAGGCTATTTTGGCTTTGGCTGTCTGCTCTGCTGGGTGGGAAGTTACAAAAAAAAATACTGTCTTGACTATGCCAGACCTGACAATTTTATGCATGTGTAGTACAAGTGGTTCTTTTGCATTCTGGAAAGAGGACTTTAAAAAGGTTTAGTGGGGAGGCTTGGCAGTAGAAGTTCACCCCAATGCATCTTTCAAGTTTGATAGCTTGTAAGCTCATGGCTTTGGATCTCCTCTTCGATGTTCAGACAACTCGAAAGCTGCCCATGGCAGCTGCAGAGGGAGAGTCTTTAAATGAAATCAAGAAATAATTGCTCCAGGGAACAAAAGCAAGGAAAAAGAAAAGCTGTTAACTAAACTCCCTGGTCCCGTGGGTCTGTGTGTGGTATGTATTCCTAATTAATATTGCTTGGTATGGCAAGAAGGAATCTCAGCAAATCCCAGAGAAACAGAAAGAGTGCGGTGTGGCAAGGAGAGAGTAGACTTGAGAAGTGGGCCTGGGTTCAAACTTCAGCTCTGTCACTAGTTAGTGAATGACCTGGAGAAAGAGCCTTTACCTGTCAGGGTCTTCTGTATCTGTAGCAAAGCAATGAAAGTACCTACAAAACAGGGGGTATGGTTAGGAGCTGAGTGCTATGTGCAGATTTTGCTATCTCTGTCCCTTTCTCAGCTCTAAATGCAGGATGCAATTATGGTAGAAGTCTACAAATCAAAAGAACAGGAGAGAAAATGACATTCAACCAGATAGAGCAGTAAAATGTTGCAAAGCAAACATGTAAGTGGGAAGTGACTTGCAGAAGGTCACCAGGTCTAAACAACTAATAGTGGTAATCCAAAGCAGAAACAATTTGTGTTCTAGGTCTCCCAGAAGGCTCAGGGATAGGAGGCAAGGGCATGGTGTGGCTAAAACCTAGGGGACAGATTAAGAAATACATGAGGACCAGCGTTCTACTGCAGACTCCCTTCCAGTATCCTTCACAACTGGCAACCTACCTCTGCCCAATATTCCTCAGAGAGCAGTTCTGGACCACAGAGGCTCAAACCAGAGGGAAACCAGAATGAGAGGTTCACACAGAATTAATAAACTGTCATATAGAGCAGTGAGTTTCCTGCCTGTTTTGCCTGCTGGGCTCCCTGACATTAAAGCTGAACTTACATTCACCAGGCAGAGACCACAAGGCTCCTCTCAGTATTTGGACTAACCAAAGAGAAAAGACTAACCAAAGAAAAGACTAGAGGATCCCCATTAATGAATACTGTCTTTAAAATCCTTCTGTAAAATTCCTAACTCAACAACTCTACCCACACCCATGGAACTTTCATTTGTACTTCTAGAGCTTCATTCTTGAAACCAGAACCAAGTAACATTAAAAAATCAGAATGTACCAGGCACCAGTGGCTCATGCCTGTAATCCAGAAGCTAAGATCTGAAGGCTTCAGTTCGAAGTCAACCCAGGAAGAAAAGTTTGTGAGACCTCTATCTCCAATTAACTACCAAAAATCTGAAAGTGGAACTATGGCTCAAGTGGTAAAGTGCTAGCCTTCAGCAAAAAAGCTCAGGAACAGCAACAGGCCCTGAGTTCAAGCCCCAGGAGTGGCACACACATACACAAAAAAGCCAGAAGTGGGCTGTGGTTCAAATGGTACAGCAAAAAAGCCAAAGGACAACACTGAGGCCCTGAGTTCAAGCCCAATACCAGCACCAAAGGAAAAAAAAAGAAAAGACAGAAGCAATAAAGAAATCCAATAGAGGCTAGGGTACCTGTAACTCATGCCTGTAACTCTAGATACTCAGGAGGGTGAGACCTGATAATTACAGTTTGAAGTCAGCCCAGGGAGACAAATCAGAGAGATTCTTTTTTTGTTGTTGTTGGTCATGGGTCTTGAACTTTGGGTCTGGGCGCTGTCCCTCAGCTTTTCAACACCAAAGGCGAGCACTCTACCATTTGAGCCACAGTGCCATTTCCAGTTTTCTGGTGGTTCATTGGAGGTAAGAGTTTCATGGACTTTCCTGCCTGGGCTGGCTTTGAACCATGATCCTCAGATCTCAGCCTCCCGAGTAGTGGATTACAGGTGTGAGTCATTGGCGCCGGGCCAGAGAGACTCTTAAGCTCTAACTAACAACCAAAAAGCTGGAAGTAGAGCTGTGGCTCAAGTAGTACAACAGTAGCCTTAATCAAAAAATCTCAGGGGCAGGGCCCTAGCCCTAAATTCAAGCCCTACGACTAGCCACACACACACACACAAAAAGGCTCCAAGAGAAGACAGAAGACAGAGGTCTAAAGATGATACTGGGAAGAAGTGCTAGAACGAAGGAGGAGGTATATTAGAGAGAAGAGAAACACGTTGTTACAGCTTCACCTTGGGCCCAGCAAGCACACATGTATACACATACCTCCTCCCCAATCTCAATAATCTAACATAATACTATAATTCCATTCTCTCAAAAACAAACAAAACTACATTCATTTTCTTCCCAAAGAGAGGAAATTTTCAAATTACATCTTGTTACTATATCTAGGAGGAAAAGTCACCAAATCTTTGAAAAGAAAAATTGACCAGTTCAATTTTATTAATGTTTGAGTGAGCGAGGAAAAGTTCCTATAAACAGCAATCTGGACTGGCCTGGATGCTCTTTTGCAATGTGGTAAGCTATGTTTATTACCAGAAAGACAAGAAATGACAATAGGAATTACTTGGTTTGTGCATATTGGCTTTTGCCTTATTTGGGTATAATCCAAGTAATATTCAGCCTCAGTTGCATAGTTACAAAAGCACACTTAGTTAGGTTACAACTTGCTTGCACATAAAGTTAGGTTGCTAGTTCACTACAACTGTGTTCCCTGAGAGTTTTATTGCTGGCAATGTCCTCTGCTTAGGAGTCACCTGCGGGGAGGTGGAGGGGGGGGGGGGCAGGTCCTAAGTTTACCTGAGATTAGATTCAAGAAGGAATAGAATGGAACTTATTTGGTGAAGATGGGAAGAAATTCTGTGAAGAAATGGGGAAGTCATCAGATCTAGAAGTAGAACCAACTCAAACAAACACTGCTATCTATCAAATGGGAATGGTTTGTGTGTATTCTTTAAAGTCATTACAGAATCATATGCTTTAATCACTATAATGAATATGCAGTACCAGAAGAAAGCTTGACTTTCTTGAAAAAACTACATTTCTTTCCTTTTTATATTGGATCTTATCACTGGGTGATATGCTATATTCCCTTTTCATGTTGGTTTTCCAGGTTTCTATTTTTTGAAGTAAATTTAATTTGGGATTAATTTAGGGTTTAATAATTCTATTTATGTTCTCTTGTACATGTAAACATTTTCTATTTTTTTAAACAGCTATGAGATTTTACATATACGTCTTATATTGTAATTTCCTGTATGACCCTCTCTTCGGAATAAACTATAAATATAAATTATAAGTCAAATCTATCTTGGGATAAAGATTGGCTATCTGTTGCAATTTGCTCCACAGAATTCTTAAGAAACTGAGATAGCTGGGCATTGGTGGCTCACGCCTGTAATCCCAGCTACTCAGGAGGCAGAGATCTGAGAATCACAGTTCAAAGCCAGCTCAGGTAGGAAAGTCTGTGAGACTCTTATCTCCAAGAAACCACTAGAAAACCAGAAGTGGCGCTGTGGCTCAAGCGGTAGAGCGCTCGCCTTGAGCTGAAGAGCACAAAGACAGCGCCCAAGCCCAGAATTCAAGACCCATGACCGACAAAAAGAAAGAAAGAAAGACGGAAAGAAAGAGAAAGAAAGAAAGACGGAAAGAAAGAGGATGGAAAGAAAGAGAAAGAAAGAAAGAAAGAAAGAAAGAAAGAAAGAAAGAAGGAAAGAAAGAAAGAAAGAAAGAAAGAAAGAAAGAAAGAAAGAAAGAAAGAAAGAAAGAAAGACAGAAAGAAAGAAAGAAAGAGAAAAAAGAAACTGAGATATAGACACTTGACTTGCTAATCAATCTCCACTTGGTCTTCAAACCTTACTAGACAATCTCTATTGCTTGCTTAAGTCTTGTTCTATAGGCTAAACTTAATAAACTTACCTATTCATTCATGTGTGTAATACTTTGCTGCTGTATCTAAGGAAAGTTTTTTATTTTTTATTTTTTGAATCCTTCCAACCTTGTCTTAGTTGAACTACAGGGATTGGGCTTGCTTTTCACATGCACTATGTATTCCTGAGCATGTGGTATTGCCAGCTAACCCAGAGCCTTAAGAGTTGTGGGCAGAGGCACCGTGAATCCAGCAAGTACAGAATTAGTCTATACATAAAAGGATGTTGTCCCTATCGAACAGGAAAATCCTTTATATGGTCAAAGAAGAACATCAGACAAATAAACAGATACTGAATGCATGAATCCTTTAAAGACAACAAAGTCAGTGACTCAGTCCCACCCATGGTGCCAAATCAGTGGGGCTTTGGCTGACTATGGAGGCCCACCCCTGAAGCTTAAGGGTATCACCACCACGTGGTGGGAGAGAGAATAACAGGCACACAGAACCAACTGGGTTCCTGGTTCAATGGATTTAGAATGCTTTTTCCAAGCTACAACTAGGAATAAAAATAGTTTATTAAACTTGTCTCTTTTATAACACAAAACAGACTTCACAAAAACATATTTCTAGCAGTCAAAATACAAGAAAGCTCTCATTTATTTCCCTAGCTAATTTTAATGGTTAATCTCCAACATGCTTTATTCTGAGGCCTAGGAAGAAGTCTCCTCTTCCTACCTTCAATGAAAAAGCAGCTCCCTTCCTGCCTTGGGTATGGACTCCTTAGCAGTCTTACACCTGACCAGTAAGCGGACTCCTTGGAGGCTATTTGTAAGATAGATTCAAGTAACTGACAGAAAGAGGAATATAATATAAATGTATGGTAAATTTCATCAAGAGTACTGATTGGTTAAGCAAATTTAAATTCAATTCACTAATATTATGGCATTAGGTTGACATACTAAATAACCTCTGGGAGATGGAGGCCATATGTTTCTGTGTCTAGTGGGTGGATGAAGAAAAATATAGCTAATGTTGAACACTTCCTACATGCCAAGTATTGGTGTATAACCCACATCTATAACCCTACCTATTCAAGAGGTTAAGATCTGAGAGGATCTGGTTAAAAGGCAACCTGGGCAGACAAATCGAGATTCTTAGAGATGAACCAGCAAAAAGTCAGAAATGGAGCTAGGGATCAAGTGGTATCATTAGCCTTGAGGACAAGCACAAAGGGACAGTGCACAGGCCCTGAGTTCAAGTCCAAGGACTGGCAAAAAAAAAAAAAGAAAGCTCAGTGATAAGTATCAGGAGACTAGGCGGTCTCAGGTGTTGGTGTTTTAGACTGAAATATAAATTCCAAAATTCATAGCCCTTAGCCCTCTATGGGACTAAATCTGGAGAGAGGGCCTTTAGGAAGGGAATGAGGATTAAATGAAATCATAAGAGTGAAGCACTAATCTAACCAGACTGGTGTTCTTGTAAGAAGAGATGGAATAGCCTGCAGGTGGTGGCTCATGCCTGCAATCCTACCTACTCAGGTGGCTGAAATCTGAAGGTCATGGTTTGAAGCCAGCCAGCCAGGCAAGTCTATGAGGCTCTTTACTCCGATTAATACCAGAAAGTAAGAAGTGGAGCTGTGACTCAAGTGGTAGAGTGCCACCTGCATGAAAACGCTAAGGGATAGCACTCAGGCCTTGAGTTCAGGCCCTAGTATCAGCACAAGCACACATGCACATGCGTGTGCGCACGCACGCACACACACACACACACACACACACACACACACACAAGGGGGAGGGAGAAAGGGGGAACGGGTGAGGGAAAGGAAGAGACACAAAACAGGGAGTTTTCTTGGCATATACATGCATGCATGCATGCATATGTGTGTGTGCGCAACCCCCCCCCCCCACACACACACAAAATTTGATAGGAAGACAGAAGATAGAGTAAAAAGGCACAGTTCAGGAAGGGAGCCTTTACCAGACCTAACCTTACTGACAATTTGATTTTGGATTCTATTCTCCAAAACTGTGAAAGAATACATTTCTGTTGTTTGCTTGTTTTACATGCTGGGAGCTGAACCCAGGACCTTGTGAATTCTAAGGACACCCTCTATCACTGCAATGCAGTTCCAAATTTCTGTTGTTTTAAAGCCATCCAATCCCATATTTTGTTATGGCAATTCAAACAGACTAATATAGTAAACCGCAACCATAAGACCCTCAGCTAACAAAATCACCTCTTCTATTGTGGATTTTCTCGTTTACTATCACTTCTTACTTGATACTTCCTTCCATGATTCCACTGAGAGAAAGGGGCTGGGGGATGTGGCTCAGGTGTTAGAGTGCCTGCCTAGCAAGTGTCAGGTCCTGAGTTCAAACCCCAATACCTTCCAAAAGAAAAAAAATGCTTGCTAGCTGGGATGCAATCAGAAAAACTTTGTAAATGCGTGACTGGAACCCCAATGGATATCAAGCAGCACTCCTATGAAGGAAAGCTACCTCCATGAACCTTACAAAGCCAGACAGAACAGTGGTCCTCTAAAGCAAGGATAACTTGTAATCCACTGTGGGTGGATTACTGCTGAGTTACTGCCTTCTGTCACTATTTAGAATGTAGATATACTGACTGGGAAAACACTTCCCATCTTTGGTATCTGAGCAGGATGGACTCCAAGAAGCAAAGGCAGCTAAAGGTGTCTAACGGCTGAAGGAAGAGTGGGTGTTAAGTGTAGGACTGTTAGTTAAAATATGTGGAACCAGCCGAGCGCTGGTGGCTCACGCCTGTAATCCTAGCTACTCAGGAGGCTGAGATGTGAGGATCACGGTTCAAAGCCAGCCCGGGCAGGAGAGACCGTGAGACTCCTATCTCCAATAAACCACCAGAAAACCGGAAGTGGCACTGTAGCTCAAGTGGTAGAGCACTCGCCTTAAGCTGAAGAGCTGAGGGACAGCGCCCAGGCCCATAGTTCAAGCCCCATGACCGACAAAAAAAAAAAAAATGTGGAACCTTCTCACTTCTGTACTCTTGCAAAAGGCCAGTCTTGGAACCTGACACAAGAGATCCTGGCACTTAGCAAAAACAAAAACAAAAACAACCCCCCCCAAACAAACAAACCAACCAAAACAAAAAACAACAACAAAAAAAGAGTCCAGGTTTTACTCCGTGCTTTTTCAGTTTCTTCTTTCTAGCCTCTTCCTTCTTTTTTTTTTTTTTTGGGTCCAGTCGTGGGGCCTGAACTCTGGGCCTGGGCGCTGTCCCTCGGCTCTTCAGTTCAAGGCTAGTGCTCTACCACTTGAGCCACAGCGCCACTTCCAGCTTTTTTTTTTTTTTCTTTATGCTTATGTGGTGCTGAGGAATCGAACCCAGGGCCTCAGGCATGCAAGGCAAGCACTCTACCACTGAGCCACCTTCCCAGCCCCTAGCCTCTTCCTTCTTGACTCAGCTTTCACACTTCCAAGTAACTCTGTAAGCACACATATTTCTGTTCCACTTTGAAGATCAAAAGGCACTGTCATCTTGCCCTACAGACACTCCTTGTACACTCCTGAAAAGACCCAGCGCCCTCTAAGTAGGAAGGGCAGTTGTGGCTGGAAGGAAAGGTGCTGGAGAGGATTTACAGTCTGTGACCAATCAACCAGATGCACCTACCTAACCACCTGGTTTTTCACTTGGGAGAGTTTTGCATGTGCTCCCTCATTTCCTTTCCCTCTCTATTCCTTCCAGGTTATTTTCTTTGCCTTAAGTAGGGAGGGGCCATAGTCTGAGGGCTATCATGTCTTCACATATGTTCTTAGTTTTCTGATGGCCCAGGTAACCAAGACCAGCCTTCTCCAGCATGCGTATAACACAGGCACCATGACATTTTCTCCGATCCTTATCTCATCACAATTTTCCATATGTATGTAGGCCCAATTCCAGCTGGTACAAATGTGGTCACATGATTAATTCTGAACATGTGCTACACAGAATGCGGACTTTACTCTTATCTGCAAAGCAAATTAAGGTACTGAATTTCGTGTGTGTGTGTGTGTGTGTGTGTGTGTGTGTGTGTGTGTGTGTGTACACACTGGGGCTTGAACTCAGGTTCTAGGTGCTTTTGTCTCTCAGCTTTTTTTGCCTAAGTTGGGTACTCTACGACTTGCGCCACAGCTCTACTTTTGGCTTTTTGGTGGTTAATTTGAGGCAAGCATCTCACTAACTTTCCTGTTCCACTGACTTAGAACCTTGTTCCTCAGATCTTAGCCTCCTCAGAAGCTAGAATTACAGGTATGAGACACTGATACCCAGTGTCTAGGAAGTTCAGATGATTTGGAGATGCTTATGTCTGTCTTCATTCATTTAAGGCTGATCAAACAAGCTCTTAGGTAATGGAGCAAGTGATACCTCCATAACAGTCTGACACTCTGAATGCAATGTAAATTCTTCTACATTCAGTTTGGGTTTGTTACAACCACTTAACTTTTCCAATAATACAATGGAGAGAACTATAAGTGGTTCTTTAGTTAAGATCTTTAAACCTAGACATGAACATAAATCACACAAAATAAACAGTGCACCTATTTTTACAAATTCACACAGTTGAAAAATTTCCAATTATTTCCTGATCCAAACTAATTAGACACCATACATATTTACAAAGGCAGTATCATGCATTACACATTCTCATTCCTTTGCAGAAACATGTTTACTTTCCCAAGATAGGGCCATTTGTGAACACAAAACAAAATCACAAATACCAATTTTTCAGAGTAGTATTTTTCTCTCATGCAAATACTTCTTTTTTTCGGGGGGGGGGGGGGGATCTGGTCGTGGGGCCTGATCTCTGGGCCTGGGCGCTGTCCCTCAGCTCTTCAGCTCAAGCTAGCACTCTACCACTTGAGCCACAGCACCACTTCCATTTTTTTCCTTTTTGCTTATGTGGTGCTGAGGAATCGAACCCAGGGCCTCATGCATGCAAGACAAGCGCTCTACCACTGAGCCACCTTCCCAGCCTGCAAATACTTCTTAAAACATTTCTTCCCTATCTTTTTTTGTGCCAGGACTAGGGCTTGAACTTAGGGGCTTGGGCACTGTCCCTGAACTTTTGTCGCTTAAGGCTAGCCCTCTACTACTTAGGCCACAGTTCCACTTCTGGCTTTTTAGTGATTAACTGGAGATAAGAGGCTCACAGGCTAGCTTCAAACCTTCAAACCTCTACTCCCAGCCCCTGGAGTAGCTAAGATTACAGGCATGACTTTTTTTTTTTTTTGTCTTAGGGCTTTAACTCTGGATTGGGCGCTGTCCCTCAGCTCTTCAGCTCAAGGCTAGCGTTCTACCACTTGAGCCACAGCCCCACTTCTGGTTTTCTGGTGGTTTATTGAAGACTCTCACAGACTTTCCTGGCTGGGTTGGCTTTGAACCGTGATCCTCAGATCTCAGCCTCCTGCGTAGCTAGGATTATAGGTATGAGCCACCAGTGCCTGGCCCAGGCATGACTTTTTTGGTTGTTGGTATTGCACTAGGATGAAACCCAAGGCCTTCTACATGCTAATCAAGTATTCTACCACTTGAACCCCCAACTTTTAAGTTCTTAATGTCCTTCACAAATATCTTTACATTCAAAATCCATGCAATCTATCACTACCCCCCAATAATGTGCTAAAGTTAGCTCAAGTTCTTCATTAACTCTGTGTGTGTGTGTGTGTGTGTGTGTGTGTGTGTGTGTGTGTGTGTGTGTGTGTGTGTGTGTGTGTGTGTGTGTGTGTGTGTGTGTGTGTGTGTGTGTGTGTGTGTGTGTGTGTGTGTGTGTGTGTGTGTGTGTGTGTGTGTGTGTGTGTGTGTGTGTGTGTGTGTGTTTGGCTTTTTGTTTTGTTTAGTGCCAGTACTGGCACATGACTCAGGGCCTCATGTTCTTACTTCCAGCTTCTTGCTGATTAATTGGAGATAAGAGACTCATGGACTTTTCTGCCTGGGCTGTCTTTGAACCATAATTCTTTTTTATTGTAGGTAGTGGTGCCTGAACTCTGGGCCTGGGCGCTGTCCCTCAGCTCTTCAGCTCAAGGCTAGCGCTCTACCACTTGAGCCACAGCACCACATCTGGCTTTTTCTGCTTATGTGGTGCTGAGGAATCGAACCCAGGGCCTCATACATGCAAGGCAAGCACTCTACCACTGAGCCATCTTCCCAGCCCTAAACCATAATTCTTGAATCTTAGCCTCCTGAGTAGGATTACAGGAATGAGGGACCAGCAACCCCAATCTCTGCTTTTTTTCAGTTTGGAAAACATATACCCCAATTTTAGTGCAAGGATGACAAACTTACAATGTCTAATGCCATCTTTGGGGAAAGCTAAGCATAGTAAGTAATGAAGGACAAGAGACCATGTCTTTTATGTTTATGGAAACCTCAGGTTTGTGTTCAGTGAGCAACTTAAGTAATTTGAATAATGAAAGAGTTCTGGGAAGGTGGCTTGCCTTGCATGCTTGAGGCCCTGGGTTCGATTCCTCAGCACCACATAAGCAGAAAAAAAAAGCCGGAAGTGGTGTTGTGGCTCAAGTGGTAGAGTGCTAGCCTTGAGCTGAAGAGCTGAGGGACAGTGCCCAAGCCCAGAGTTCAGGCCCCACGACTGGACCAAAAAAAAAGAAAGAGTTCAGATATTAGGCCTCTGTATACCTAACTTAGGAACTTCATTGGGTTATATAAAAATTACTCAAAAGAAAGGCTTTTAAAAGTTAGTTGCTACTGAAGGTAAGAAAGGAACCATATTTAAACCTAAGATAAATGATAAAATCATCATACTGAGATAAAATATACAAACTAAAGTGGTTCCTTTTCATTGGGTGGAATTTTCTTATTCTTATTATATATGGTTCATTCTATCAAGTACATCCTTCTGATACAATATTCTGTACCTTTGATGACAATCGCTCTCAATTTTTCTGCAGCTAGTTTGGGTTAAGTTTGAATCTTAGGAAAGTTTCATAGTCTCCATGACAGATCCTATTCCTTGACCTTCTGTAGTTATTAATATGACCTGTGACATTTCCTAAATGGTTAAGGGTACTGTATAAGAAAATAGCTTTTATACATTTATTTTATAGGTAGCAAAGGACTTGGTTTTCTTTTCAGTGTTTCACTTATTTCTCTTGAAATTTCCAGGTAGGCAATTGTAAATATCTGCAATTATGATAATTTGGGGTTCTCTTTATTATTTAACTTTCTGCATACTACAGAGGATAGGTTTTTCAAATTAATGATATGTATTACTGGGGAAAGGGAACATTCTTACTTTGTCCCTGATCTCATCTTCTAATTTTTCATCATTAAGTAAAATAGGACCATTTAGTTTTGATAATTATTATTTAGCATGATAATGAATGCCCTTTAATTTCTAGTCTCTGTAGAGCTGCCTTGTTAAAAAGGGCCTAGGAGCAGACAGAGTTCTATTAAAGACCCCTTCTGCATATCTATTAAGGTGGTCAGAGGGCTTTTTTCCACTTATTAATGAAATGAATTATGCTAATACATTTCCAAATACTAACCTCTCTTTGCATTCTTGAGATTAATTTGGCTTGGGCACAGGGCTTTATTCTTTTAATAGAAAACTGGATTCAATTTGCTTGTGTTTAAGAGTTTTCTCTTTTGGATAATTATACTCATAAATGAGATTGGCCTATAGATTTGTTCATATGTTATTCTTGTTCAATTTTGATATCAGTTATTCTAACTTCATAAAGTGAAACAGGAAGCCTTTCCTTCTTTTCTGTATTCAGAATAGTTTATATAACATCGAGATTATTTTTCCTGGAAAGTGTGAAGGAATTTGCCTATAAAACTGCCTAGCACCACAGCATTTGGGGAGAGATAATTCTTTGTGCACTCTATTTCTGTTATTATGCCATATTTTAATACTATTTGGAATTTTTAAAAACTATTTTGGAAATTTATAGTTTTCTAGAATATCATCTTCACTGAGCTATTAACTGTTATAAGCCTATAAATTGTATTCCCTTATTTTATTTTTGCAGTGCTGGTAGTGAACGTCACACACTAGGGAAGCATTCTAACCACAGCCTTGGCCTTATTTTAACTCATCATCTGTGCACTCTACCACTGGAGCCATTCCTCTCTGCCATGTGTATTTTTTTAAAAAATTACTTTATTGTTATTATATAGGTGATGTACAGAGGGATTGCAGTTACATAAGTCAGGTAATGAATAATTTCCTTTTGTACAGTGTCATTCCTTTCCTCCCTGTCTTCTAGTACTTCCCTCCTGTCTCCACCCACAAATTGTATAGTTCACTTTCAACACAGTGTCCAATACCATGTAGTTTTAGTTATTTTTGACAGATTGCAACTATCTGTGGGAGGCTGGTCTTGAGCTATAATCCTCCTACCTATGCCTCCTGAATAGCTGGGATTACAGGCATATACTACCATGCCTGGCTTAAATAGCCTTTTTTTTTTTGGTCAGTTTAGGGCTTGAACTCAGGGCTTGGGCTCTGTTACTGAGCTTTTTTTGCTCAAGGCTAGTGCTCTACCACTTTGAGCCACAGCACCATTCCTGTTTTCTGGAATGGTTAGAGGTAAGGGTCTTCAGGGGATGGCTTTGAGCTGGGATCCTCAGATCTCAGTCTCTTGAGTAGCTAGGGTTACAGGAATGAGACACTGGGGCCTTGCCTAAATAGCCTTTTTAAATAGTCAGTTTTTATATACTGATCATGTTTCTAATGCACAGGATTCTTTCTTTTTTTTTCCCTTTTGGTCCTCTATTACTTAAGTTATTTTCATCTCAACTCTTACATGGGATCTTTAAGTTATCTATATTTACTTTTTTCTGGCTTATCTACATTTATATTCTTTGTATGATTTGAATTGAAACTGTGCTTAAATGGCCATCTACCTCTACAAGCCACAGATTATAGTCTTTTTAAAATTAAAGATGACAACAATTGTATTCTTCCTGTTGTAATAGCTCATCTGCTAAAAGTAATTCCCAAGCACCAAAAGTGTGATGAGTACTTTGTGCTCTTGGGCCTCATGAGTTCCACACAGAATTTATACTTCCTTGCTGAGATCTTATACCTCTTTCCTCCCTCATCCATAGTGCTGGCCAGCCTGGTTTTGTGCTTGATGACATCTATTTGGATGTTTGAGTTTATAGGCCTGATGTAAGGAGTTTATTCATAGCCACTCAACTTGGTCCTGAAAATTAGGAGATTGCTTAACAAACTGTTTAGTATCAAAATAACTGTAATAGATAGTGAGGATGTAGCTTAAATGTAGAGTGTTTGCCTAGTAAGTGAGACCCTGGGCTTGAACCCCAATACTGCAAGATGAACCCCAACAGTATTGTAATTATATTTAGTGATAAGGCATACATAGTAATTTTTTTTAAAAGAAATAAATGCTTAACATGGCATTCTAGTGCATGCCTGTAATTCCAGAACTTGGAAGGCTAAGGCAGGAAGATGAGTTGAAAGCCCATCTGGGCTGCATAGCAAGACCCTGTCCATCCAAACAACCAAATATCAAAAAAAAAAAAAAAAAAAAAGACAAGACAAAACAAGGCAAGGCAAGGCAAGACAGAAAGGAAGGAAGGAAGGAAGGAAGGAAGGAAGGAAGGAAGGAAAAAGGAAAGGGAAAGGGAAAGGGAAAGGAAGAAGAAAGAAAGAAGAAAGAAAGAAATGTTTATAGATAAAACATGAACCTACAAGAAAGAGATGAACTCATGTAAGAATTGGTCTATTGAGTAGAGATGAAAGGGAACAGAAAAGGCCTAGAAAACTTGGGCTTCCTGGGCTTGGGAAAACCAACTCCTGCTGCAGCCATAAAGAGCAGGTGATGAACCAGGCACTGGTAGTTCACTGGTGATCCTAACTACTCAGGAGGCTGAGAGCTAAGAGTTTTGGTTCAAAGCCAGATAGAGCTGGAAGGTCTGTGACACTCTTATCTCCAGTTAACCAGTAAACAGCACAAAGTAGAGCTATTGCTCAAATGGTAGAATACTAACAACAACATAAAGAAACTAAGGGCATTAAGATGATGTAATTTTGTAAATTTTGTTCAAGCCATTGTGTATGAACCTAAGGGATGTCTTTTAAAGTCAAATTGGGTATTAAGCCATTTCTTTCATTTAGAACGATGTTGGATTCATAAGTAAATTCAAATATATTTGTAAAATTTCAGTAGGGGGGCTGGGAAGGTGGCTCAGTGGTAGAGCGCTTGCCTTGCATGCATGAGGCCCTGGGTTCGATTCCTCAGCACCACATAAGCAAAAAAAAAAAAAGTCGGGAGTTCCGGGAAGATGGCGGAGGAGAAGCTGGAATCTGAACAAGCTCTCGCATAGAAAGCAGTTTTAGAGTTCCAGTGAACAGTCCTAAGCCAGAGAATCACACCAAGTGAGCCATCACAGGACAGAGAGTTAGACAAGAGAGGGGAAGCCAAGACAAGGAGACACATCTGAGCGCCTGCCAGCAGCCGCGGCGGCGACCA
Source organism: Dipodomys spectabilis (assembly GCF_019054845.1). NCBI lineage: Eukaryota > Metazoa > Chordata > Mammalia > Rodentia > Heteromyidae > Dipodomys > Dipodomys spectabilis. The sequence continues at coordinate 11,830,649 of NW_024870681.1, forward strand.
CAGCCGCGGCCATACCTGAGCCTCACACAGAGAGTCCGGGACGAAGGAGCCAGACGCAGCTGGCGAGAGGATTCTACTCAACACCAGCAAGAACCGACAAGGAGCGGACATCTTCATCCTGCACTTTGTAGACCAGAGACGACCCAGGATCCAAGACTCGGCGTGAGTAGAAGCCCGACGTCCTCACTCCTTCTCAGGGAGCAGAGGAGGGAAGGCCACACCTCCCCCCCACCCCCAGCACCGGTGATCTCCATCTTGGATACCGACAAAGCTCGGAGGAGCTGCTAGCTCCAACTCAGGCCTTGGAATAAAACGAGTCATTTAACAGGTCACAAGAACTTAACGGCGAAGTGACCTGCCAGACTCAGCTCCATCCAGGGAAAAGTCACCCAGCTCAGGCACCAGCCATTGGAGTGGCTTTCCTCACTGGGTAACCAGAGCCAGAGGCTGCCCCTCCCTCTAGCAGCCACCACAATCAATTGAAAAACAGAAACCCTGAGAATGGCTCCAGGGTGGGCTCTGTGAATTTTTCACAAAATAGCCCCAGGGAAAAGCTACTGTTTGTTGAAAGGCCTCAACTCTACCAGAACCTAGCCTCATCACCCCTCTTTTGTGATTCTCAAAGCAGATCACCCTCCCATTAAACTAACCTGGGAGGGGGATCTCAAAATCTTGGGTAAAGCAGAGCATTTTTCTGCCAGTTCGAACAAACTGACTTAAGAAACCAATCAAGCCACAGGACCTCAAGCTGACCAGAGACTCCAACAAGAGGCTGGTTACAGACAAAAGGGAGATACAGGATTCTTCCCACCCCTCCCAAAAAAATAAAAAAAAAAATCAAAGAACTTTTTTTCCTTCTTTTCTTTTTTCTTTTTTTTTTTTTTTTTTTGGTACCTTATATATATAAATTTTTTTTTTCCTTTTCTAAAACTTTTATTAATCTTTAATTTTTGCCTTTTTTGAAAAATAATTGTTTTCCAGTAACTTTTTTTTCCCTCTTATAATTTTTATTTTAGGAATACGTGAATGTACGTTTTCCTTTCTTTTCTTGTCTTCTCTCTCTTTTTCTTTCTTTCTTAATTATCTTTTTGTTTTTTGTCTAGCTCTACTGAACTTCTGATCTTTTTTTTTCTCCCTTTCTTATCCTTTTCACCTTTTCCTTTCTTTTGTTCTTCTGTATGTGACTTAACTCTTGTCCTGCACATCCTCAGATAAACCCATAGTTAACTAGTAGACCCTATCCCCCATTGTGTACACACTTAATCCACAAATTTATTACTCAATCCGAAACCTCTGAGACTTAAATTCCTTAATAGCAGTACTACCTCTTTATACCTATATAATATTTTAAGCGTTTTTTAAGTTTTTCACATCTCCTCTATCTCCCTCCTGTTTTCTCATTATATTCACATTCCTCTCTAAATAGATGGTCTTTCAATCTCCATAACTATATTAATTTTTACGTTTCTAATTTTTTTTTCTGGTCTCTTTTCATTTCCCTTTCCCTTTCTTCTTTTTCTCTCCCTTTCTACTTGCATCCTACCCAACCTATTTCCTGCATTGAGATTAGGACATAGTTAACTCTCCCTGTGCCTCCCCACACCAATCTATTCCTAATTTTTACCCACATCTCTCCCTAACCCTAAAAATTTCTGGTTTTCCAAATTCTTCTCTGTGGTTCAAAGCCCATTAACATATAGTTGTTTGATGTTGAATAGATGTATCTGTTGAACTAGATTGTATCTGTAGACTATTGACTGTATAAATGCAAACGTTGGTTGATGGTTGCCTTAAGATAGTGTTCTAGCACAAAACTGGTGCTATTTTCATCTCAAATGGGCAGAGTAAGCCGAAAAAACACAAGAAAAATGGCAAATCCGGGTATCTCAATTCCCAATCTTGATAATCAGGGGTCAGATCAGATAATGAACAATCCAGAAGAGAGTTCCCAAATAGCTCTACAAACACTGGTGGCAAACATGATAAATGAGAAGTTTGACAACTTACAAAGGACTCTGTATGAGCGTGATAGGGAGAGAGAGGAGGCATCCCAGAAGTTTATACAGGAATATCATAAGCGTGAGGAAGCTACTCAAAAACTGATACAGGATTTGCGTGAACAACTTGAGAATACTCAAAGAGAAAGGGAGGAATGGCGTGAGCAGGCTGAGAACACTCAAAGAGAACTGCAGGAATCCCACAAACGGGAGGAAAGAGAACTGCAGGAATCCCACAAACGGGAGGAAGCTAATCAAAGAGTAATTCAGGAATTGAGAGACCAGGTAGAGAACACACAAAGATCACTAAAGGCATTCACGGAATCCATTAACAAAGAGCTGAAGGAAGTCAGGGAGACCACAAAGAGAATGCTGAATGGAACCCAACAGAAGGAATGGGAGTCCAAAGAAACCATAACCAATCAATTAAGTGATTTGAGAACAAACACTGAACACCAAATTAAGGAAGTAAAGAAATTCATACAAGACCTAAAACAGAGCTTCAACAAAGAACTTGAAGCCATCAAAGCTGACCAATTAGAAGGAAAAGAGATAAAAAACAAAGTAGAGAGTCTTGACAGCAGGTTAGACCATGCAGAAGATCGAATCTCAGGGATTGAAGACAGCCTAGATATTATAGAGAAAGAACATACAACCATCCAAGACAAGTCCAAGAAGTATGATAGATCTATCCAACACCTGGAAGACACCATCAGAAGGCCTAATCTAAGGATAATGGGTGTAGAGGAGCACCTAGAAACAGAAGTTAATGGTCTAGGAAATTTGTTTAACAGGATCCTAGCAGAGAACTTCCCAAACATACAAAAAGATAGGCCTATTCAGATACAAGAAGCTTTTAGAACCCCAAATAGACCAGACCAGAATAGGACATCCCACCGTCACATTATAATCCACACAGGATCAACTCAAACCAAGGAAAAGATCCTTAAAGCTGTCAAGGAGAAAAGGTTAATCACCTATAAAGGGAAACCAATTAGAATCACCTCAGATTTCTCAGCAGAGACAATCAAAGCAAGAAGAGCCTGGAATGATGTATGCCATGCCCTAAAAACAAACAACTATCAACCAAGAATACTGTACCCAGCTAAACTCTCCTTCATAACTGAAGGCCAAATAAAAACCTTCCATAGCTAAGAAAAATTGAAACAATACATCTCCACCAAACCAGCCCTACAAAAGATTCTTAAAGATGTCCTACACATAGAAAACCAACAAGACCACAACAAAGGCCAAGGAACTGCACCCAAACTGAGAATCCAAGAACCATAGGAAGAACCCAGTTTTCGCAGCCCCCAAGAAGGTGGATAACATGGCAGGAACTCCCAAATACCTCTCAGTCCTATCTCTTAACGTTAACGGACTGAACTCTCCAATTAAGCGACATAGACTGTCTAGTTGGATTAAAAAACAAGACCCTTCTATCTGCTGCCTGCAGGAGTCACATCTTGCCCGTAAAAACAAACACATTTTCAATGTTAAAGGCTGGAACAAAATCTACCAAGCAAATGGCCCCCATAAACAGGCGGGAGTTGCAATCTTAATATCAGATAAAATAGACTTCAAATTAAAATTCGTGAGAAGAGATAAAGAAGGTCGCTACATACTAATTAAAGGATCTCTCCTTCAGGAGGATATTACAATTCTAAATATCTATTCGCCAAACAATGGAGCACCCAAATTTATCAAAGAAACACTACTTTCCCTCAAATCCCATATAGATCCAAAGACATTAATTGTTGGGGATTTTAACATACCAGTCTCCCCACTAGATAGATCAACTCGGCAAAAACTCAACAGAGAAACCGCAGATCTAAACAGCTGCATAGATCAACTAGACTTAACAGACATCTACCGAACATTTCACCCAGCAGCATCAGAATACACGTTTTTCTCAGCAGCACATGGAACGTTTTCTAAAATAGACCACATTTTAGGCCACAAAGCAAACTTGTCTAAATTCAGAAACATTGAAGTTATACCTTGCATTCTCTCTGACCACAAGGGAATAAAATTAGAACTCAACACCAAAAGCCACCAAAGAAAGTCCGGTATCACATGGAGGCTGAACAACACACTGCTGAATCAAGAGTGGGTCATGGAAGAGATTAGAAAGGAAATTCAAATGTTCATGCTATTCAACAAAAATGAACACACAAATTACCAGCTCCTCTGGGACACAGCAAAGGCAGTACTCAGAGGCAAGTTTATAGCTCTGAGCTCCTACATCAACAAATTGGAGAGATCTGAAACTAGCAATTTAATGACACATCTAAACCTCCTTGAAAAAGAGCAGCAAGATAAACCCCAATCCAGTAGACAGAAAGAAATAATCAAAATTAAATCAGAATTAAATGAATCAGAATCCAAAAAAACTATAGAAAGAATCAACAAAACAAAGAGTTGGTTCTTCGAAAAACTTAACAAAATTGACAGACCCTTAGCAAATCTTATCAGAAAAAGAAGAGAACACACCCAAATTAATAAACTCAGAGATGAGAATGGAAACATCACCAAGGAAACAACCAAGATTCAGAACATTATCAGGGAATACTTCTCAAAACTTTATGCTAATAAGTTTGAGAACTTGACAGAAATGGACCTCTTCCTAGCAAATATTGACATGCCAAAACTAAACCAAGATGAGTTAAACCAGCTTAACAGGCCCATATCAAGCATTGAAATAGAAACAGCAATAAGAGACCTCCCAGCTAAGAAAAGTCCAGGACCAGATGGTTTTACAGCGGAATTTTACAAGGCCTTCAAAGCAGAGCTCACACCAATACTCCTCCAACTCTTCAATGAAATTGAAAGAGAAAGCTCACTACCGAACACATTCTATGAAGCCATCATAACCCTCATCCCAAAACCAGGCAGGGACTCATCAAAGAAAGAGAACTATAGACCCATTTCTTTGATGAACATTGATGCAAAACTTCTCAACAAAATTTTGGCCAATCGACTTCAACAATTCATCCAAAAAATCATACACCACGATCAAACAGGATTCATTTCAGGGATGCAAAGCTGGTTCAATATACGCAAATCAATTAATATTATTCATCACATCAACAGGAGCAAGAATAAGAACCACATGGTTATCTCAATAGATGCAGAAAAAGCATTCGACAAGATCCAACACCCCTTTATGATGAAGGTTTTGGAAAAATTAGGAATCCATGGAACATTCCTCAATACAATAAAGGCTGTATACGACAAACCTACAGCCAGCATTATACTCAATGGTGAAAAACTAAAGCCATTTCCTCTTAACTCAGGAACAAGACAAGGATGCCCACTCTCTCCACTTCTCTTCAATCTAGTATTAGAATGCCTAGCTACAGCAATAAGACAAGATGCAGACATAAAGGGGATCCAAATAGGGAAAGAAGAAATAAAACTCTCCCTCTTTGCAGATGACATGATCTTGTATTTAAAGAATCCCAGAGACTCCACTCCCAAATTACTCAAGCTGATTCAAAACTTTGGCAAAGTAGCAGGTTATAAAATTAATCCCCAAAAATCAATGGCTTTTCTGTATGCCAACAATGAGAAAAGTGTGGCTGAAATTAGGAAAGCAACTCCATTTGTAATAGCCCCACAAAAAATAAAATACCTAGGAATTAACTTAACTAAAGAAGTGAAGGACCTATATGATGAAAACTTTAAAATCTTGAAAAAGGAAATCAACACAGAACTTAAAAAATGGCAAAACCTCCCCTGCTCCTGGATTGGAAAGATTAACATCGTGAAAATGGCAATACTTCCCAAGGCTATCTACAAATTCAATGCAATACCTATCCAAATTCCAACCTCATTCTTCAAGGAAATAGAAGAGGCAATCCAAAAATTCATATGGAACAATAAAAGACCCCGAATAGCAAAAACGCTCCTGAATGGAAAGAACACTGCTGGAGGAATATCAATACCAAACTTCAAACTCCACTATAAAGCCATAGTAATCAAAACAGCTTGGTATTGGCATAAGAACAGACCTCAGGACCAATGGAATAGAATTGAAAACCCAGAAATGAACCTACAGACCTATAGCCATCTAATCTTCGATAAGGGAGCTAAAACAATAGAATGGAAGAAAGACAACCTCTTCAGTAAATGGTGCTGGCAAAATTGGTTAACTACATGTAGAAAACTTAAGCTAGATCCTTATATATCACCCTGCACCAGAATCAACTCCAAATGGATCAAAGACCTTGAACTCAAAGCAGACACTCTGAAAACATTACAGGATGGAATAGGAGAAACCCTAGGTCTCCTTGGCTCAGGCCGAAATTTTCTGAATAGAGACCCGGAAACACAACAAATCAAAGAAAGGTTGGACAAATGGGATTGCATAAAGTTGCAGAGCTTCTGCAGGGCAAATGACATAGCTAGCAAGATCAATAGAAAGCCCACGGATTGGGAGAAGATCTTTACTAGCCATACAACGGACAAGGGTCTCATATCTAAATATACTTGGAACTCAAAAAATTAAACCCCCCAACAACAAATCCTCAAAGAAACAACTGCCCAATAAATAAGTGGGCGAAAGACTTAAAGAGAAACTTCTCTGAAGAAGAAGGATGGCCAATAGACACATGAAGAAATGTTCAACATCCCTAGCCATAAAAGAAATGCAAATCAAAACAACATTGAGATATCACCTCACTCCAGTTAGAATGGCAAAAATCAAGAACTCTAACAACAACAGATGCTGGAGGGGATGTGGACAGAAAGGAACCTTACTTCATTGTTGGTGGGAATGTAAACTTGTTCAACCACTTTGGAAAGCAGTATGGAGGTTCCTCAAAAGACTTCACATAGAGCTCCCCTATGACCCAGCAATCCCACTTTTGGACATTTACCCTAATGTTTACAAACAAGACCACACTAAAGCTACCAGCACAACTATGTTTATTGCAGCATTATTTACCATAGCTAAGATATGGAACCAACCCAGATGCCCCTCAGTAGATGAATGGATCAAGAAAATGTGGTATATATACACAATGGAATTCTATGCCTCCATCAGAAAGAATGACATTGCCCCATTTGTTAGGAAATGGAAAAACTTGGAAAAAATTATATTAAGTGAAGTAAGCCAGGCCCAAAGAAACGTAGGTCCCATGGTTTCCCTTATTTGTAATATCTAGTATATGTATGAGTCAAGCGGAAAAGGTCAGATAATGTGATGTCAGGAAAATGAACCCTTAGATGTGTATTTTAATGTTTTTTTCTTTCATGCATGTGTTTCTAACACATTTATAAGATTATCTCTTTGTTGCTTTGTATGTCCCTCCCCCACAGTATAACCCCTGCTTTCACTATATTTGATGTCAGTATAACTTGTGGAGGAGATGGGGAAAAACCAGTTGTTTAAGGATACAGGTGGACCTGTTGCAACAATGAGAAGTACAAGTTGTCATGTCCAAAACGAGCTTTACAACGTTGGTGCCCGGGGGCGGGGGGGAGGGGGGGTGGCGGGGGGGGGGGGGGGGGGGGGGAGGAGAAGGATTGGGATTGGGGGGGAGGGGGGAGGCTGGGAAGGGATGTGAAGGGTAAACAAAGGAGGAAAAAATAAACAAACAAACAAAAAAAAAGTCGGAAGTGGTGCTGTGGCTCAAGTGGTAGAGCACTAGCCTTGAGCTGAAGAGCTGAGGGACAGCGCTCAGGCCCAGAGTTCAGACCCCACGACCGGACCCAAAAAAAAAAATTTCAGTAGGGTTAATTTTCATGTAGTTCTTAAATAATGGTAGTTACACCAATCATGCCATGAAAAACAGATTTTTGTTAATTGTTAAATGTTAACCTTGTATGATAGGTTCTGCCAATTACATGTGTACTATTGTCCTTTTTTTTCAAGTGACATTTCTAACAGGGATTTAATATTTTTTACTTTCTGTACTTTTTTTTGGTCAGTTGTGGGACTTGAACTCAGGGTCTGGGTACTGTCCCTAGTCTCTTATGCTCAATGCTGTACCACTTGAGCTACAGCATCATTTCCAGTTTTTGAGTGGTTAATTAGAGATAAGAGTCTCATGGGGACTTTTCTACCCAAGCTAGCTTCGAACCATGATCCTCAGATCTCCGCTTTTGGAGTTAGGTAGAATTATAGGTATGAGCCACCGTGCCCGGCTTTTTTGTAATACTTTTTAGAATCATTTGTTCTTAAACACCTGGACAACTAACAAATATTAACTGTTATTTAATCAAAGATAACATGCCAGGTGCTGGTGGCTCATGCCTATAATCTAGCTACTCAGGAGGCTGAGATCTGAGGTCTTGGTTCAAAGCCAGTTTGGGTAGGAAAGCCTGTGAGACTCATCTTTAACAACCAGAAAACTGGAAGTGGAGCTATGGCTCAAAGTGTAAAGTGCTAGTCTTGAGTAAAAGAAGCACAGGGACAGTGCCCAGGCTCTGGAGTTCAAGCCCCAAGATTGAGGGGCTATCCTCAGGTGACATTCAAAATAGAAGAGTCAGTATGAGTCTGGGTAGAAGTCAGACAATGTGTTCAAATTAGCTTCCCAAACTGGACTTGGCTGTAGCTTCTGGTACACTGAACAGAAGCACCTTAGGTTTTGAAATAGACTAAACTTCTGGGGAGACTAGAGGTGGAGATTCAAAGAGCTGTGTTCAGAAGTCACTAGGCCACAGGGAAACATCCTGGGGCCTGTTGGAGATGATGCTCCAGCATGAGGGACTGCCAGCCTTTGAGTTGGATACAGTGATTGAACAGACAGTGTATTCTCAGTGTAGTCAAAAGATGCTGTGGAATGTTCATAGCAGCTAGGATCCATTAGGATCCATTTTCTTCTGTAGGAATAGAAGAAATATAATTTCTCAGCCAGGAGGCCATGTCGATAAACTTTTTAGTGATGGTAAAGTGCAGATGTGATGTGGCTACTTCCAGGCCTGAGAACATCAGAATTGTATGCTTAGTGCTCTTTTCCCCTTCCTGAAATGTGGCCACGATGAATCCATAATCAAATCTGGACCAAGTGAGTAAAGTATAGACATAGGACAGAAGCAAGACAAACTGGTAGGAAAAGCAAAACCAAAACTGGAAATTTAGCACTGGAAACTTAGGTTTCATCCCTAACACTGGGGGTAGGATGGGGACTACAAATTAGTGGCTCTTTTTGGGAGGATAGAAGGAGTAGTCTTGGGGCTTGAACTCAGTACCTGAGTGCTATCCCTGAATTTTTTTTTCTTTCTACTGGAGCCACAGCTCCAATTCTGGTTTTTCTTTTTTTGGGGTGGGGGGTGTAGTTAATTTGATATAAGAGTTTCATGAGCTTTCCCATCTGGGCTGGCTTTGAACTACAATCCTCAGATCTCAGCCTCCTGAGTAATCAGTATTACAGATGCTGTGCCTGGCTTAAATGAGCAATTCTTTTATGGGCTGGGCCAGGGATTTAGGTGGAGGAGGAGGAGATAAGGATACATAAAGGAGATACCTAGGGAGGTGGAAATATTTAGTACTTGTGGTGGTTGTAGTTGTACAAACAAATATATATTCGTCAATTCACATGTCACTTCTATACCTTCATTTCCACTTTAAGGTCACAGGTGTATCTCTCTCTGTCCTTTCAACAATACAGTGCAGAACAGCTTTCCTCCAGGAAAACTATTTTTTTTTCTTAAACAGAAAATTTAGGGCTGGGGTGTATTTTAATGGTACACTGCTTGTCTACCATATGCAGAGTCTTGGGTTTAATCCCCAATACCAGAAAGAGAGGAGGGGGAGGGGGATGAAAGGAAGGAGGTAGGGAGGGAAAAAGGAAAGAATATAGAAAGGGAGGAAAGCAAGAAAAGAAGGTAAGAAGACCACTTTGCGCTTGCTGGTTGACATCATTGTCATATTAAAAACTCCAGGGATAAAGGAAGGGTTAATATTGCCCAAAAGAAATTTATTCATCTCCCTCATGGCATAAGCCCTGCTTTCACTGTATTTGATGTTGATATAATTTGTGGAAGGGAAGGGAAAAAACAAATCGTTTAAATAGGGTTACAGGTAGACCCATTACAACAATGAGATGTATAAGACATTATGTCGAAAAACAAACTTTACAACTTTGGCGGGGTGGGGGATGGGGGGAATGGAAGGAGGTGGTGATAAGGAGGTGTAGGGGTGGGAGGGTGGAGTGGGGAAGGGATGGTATGAGGAAACAAAGGAGGAGGCAACAATGCTTTATAAGAAATGTACTCACTATCTTGCCCATGTAATTGTAACCCCTCTGTATTTTCACAATAAAAAAATTATTCATTACTGATGTATTAAACAGGAACTCATCTGTATAATACCTTAATAACCATAAAGTTATACTTTAAAAAATTCCAGGGGTAGATGTGTAAGTGGAATCTAAAAAATATGATCAGACAAGTTCAGGAAGTCTTCTCCCTCAGGAAGTGACTATTCTGGTTGTGTGTTTGCAAAGAGAAGCCTATTCTTTGAATTCTGACTTAACAACAACAAAAGAAGGTGTGATGGGTGTTGTGTGTGGGGTGGGGGGGGGAAACAGGGTCAGCAAACTGTATTGGAAATACAGAAATAGCAATGCCCTAAACTCTGCCAAGAAGCCAACATCCCAGCTATTTGTTAAACTGTGAGTTCTAATCAAGAGATTTTTTTTTTCTCACTTATTTATACTGCAAGGGGAGACATCGTCCATGAAGCAGATATTTTTAAATTTTCAGCTTTTCAAATGCATGGTACTTGTGATAAAGGGAGTTTTCAAGCTCCCTTCTTCACTTAACCTGCCAACTCACATGGGAAACCATTAGCTCAGGCTGCTACAATTAACTCAGGGCTGCTTCTTGAAGGCTCACACAATTCCCAGCTACTTATCATGCAAACAACCTGGGAGACTCATTTTCCTTGCAATGCGGTAGGAGGGGCAAATTACTGAGATAAGTAGATTATTGGGGAAAAAGTCACACTCAGAGGCCTTATGAAATGATTAAACCCTGGGAAATTCATCCCTCTAAATCCCTGGCCCCTGATAATACACACATTCATTACTGAACCTTGGAAAATCTACAATGAAGAACCTTCTTAGAAGCAATAAATACTCCCATCCCCCTGAATTTTCATTTAACTTTACTGAGTTCTTCAGTTTTGGTGAGTGAGAGTCATCATATGAGGCAAACTAAAGAAAAGAGAGTCATCAGACTTGTAAGATTTTTAAAAATCACTAAAAACAGGAAGGTATCAACACTAAAGCCAATAAATAACATCTAACTAGGTGAGTATGGTCTCATCGACTTCCTTCATTCATCCTTTCTATCAGCAAAAAACAAGTTCATGTTGATTAATACCACATTCAAACCTCTTGTGACAAAAATAGATCTTCTTTGCAAGAAATACTTCTTCATAGCAAATATTAGTCAATAGTCAAGTTGACTTGGTAGTCAATTTGATGAACAGCCTGAACAGCCTACATTAAGTCACTTCGCTGGCTGTTTTTTTAGAGAGAAAACAGCCAGCGAAGTGACTTAAATTAATGTAGCCATGAGCTAGAGACAGAAAATGAACCTAATTTTCTGGAAAGAAGTAAAAAACAAACAACCATCTCCCAACTTCCTAACAAACTCAGCCATTATCTAAGTAAGAGAACTTTGTGGTAAAAGGACAGTATGAAGGATAGAGGGTACCAGAACAAGGAGGAGTCCCACAGCAGCCTCCGGCATTCCCAACTACAGCAGTGACTCACTAGCATCCTTGACAATACTCAAGGAATCTCCAACTCACAGTAATGCTGAGCTTATTTAAAAGTGAAATTCTGCTGCTGCTCGTCTATACAAAGGCTGTTCAGTGATTTAGGAACTTAGGCTTCCTCCACTTGTTTGAGAGCAACTGGACTAAGGACGACCTGAGCCAATGTGGCGTGGAGGGTGATGACCAAAGAGGTTGAATTGGGGGAATGAAAAAGTAGTGACTCCATTCATTCACTCTCAATTTGAGACAGAATTTTGCTATGTAGTTCCAGTCTGGCCTCAAACTCAAGCTTCTCTAGTGGTAGGATTACTGGCATGCATCACCATGTCTGGCCAGTACTGATTCTTCTTAATTTTATCTTTTCTTTAAAATTTGTATCTTTTTAATTTATCATTTTGGGGAAGATTTGCTTTGGGGGCAGGATACAATGTAATTTGTTCCTCTGTCTCAATATGAAGCCTTTAGTAAAGGTTGTAACTTATCAAAATTCTTGGAGCTGATTTTGTATGTGAGTAGGCATGTGGCCTGTTGGGGAAAAGAATGTGTGATATGATGAGTTTTTGTGGTTTGGTGCTGGTCCAAAGTGATCTGGTATCAGTATCCTAAGTTGGTATTCTTTATGAGTGTGACCTTCTGGAAGGATGGAACAGAAATGCTATTTGGAAAGTCAAGAATCAGTGGGGTAACAGAGAAATTCCATCAGCCTAGCTATTTAATAGCTGTCTGGAACATTTATCTGTAATGATATCACACTATATTTTGTAATAGAATTAAGATTCACATCAGAATAATATAGGAAAAACAATTTTCATTTTAAAAACTTTGTGGCTAAATTAATGGAATAGTACTTTGAGAAACTGTAGTGTGTGACAGTAACCATGAGATAATTATTTATGGGCAAATAGGGAAAATATTTTCAATCTCCATGTAATGATTCAGATATCTTGGCATGACTGAACTTTGATGAAAATAGAATGAGAGGATACAAATAGTACAGTTATTAAAAACACAAATACTGTGATTTGCTTTAGGCAAATCACCTAACCTTTATAGGCCTCAATTTCTTCATCTCTACAACATGGACATTATTGGATTGTTATACGGATTTGGTGAATACATTAGAGTGCAGACTTGCCTGACACATCAAATGTCTTATAGCTGTTGGCTAATGTTATTCTTACTACTAAATATAGGGAGTAACACAGGATATTGTAAGTGATACTCGAAGAGGCAATAACTGCACAGGTAGACCAAAAGGATGAAGAAGTTGAGTACTGTTGTGGAGTTGGAATGAATACTCATTGTGCTGGGGTTCATATGGGAAGTAAACAAGCTGGGTGAGTAGAAAGAGTGGATGTCAGAGTAGATTAGTGAAGGTATTTAACTATGAACAACACCCACTCTGGCTAGCTTATCAAGAGGAGATTTTTTTAAGTACGATATTTGAAGTTTATAAAATCTTCAGGATAATTAGAAAAGTAAATTTTCTGGGGACACAAATCAAGACTGAACCAGGACAGTTCCAAACAGACTCCAGTACTATAGCTGTCTTCCCAGGTTACATACGACAATAGGACTAGATGTTAGAGACTTTGTTCAGCTGCCCACAGAAAGCCAAGGCCTCCCAATCACCAGTTCCCTAGCCCATTCCTCCTGCCCCACCTCCCCGAAGATCTAAGCCCCTGTGCACAGCTCACAACTCCACACTGATAACTTCAACCTCCCTGTTCTGCTAGACAAAAAACAGTCATCTTTGGCAGTGAGTCAGGACCTTTCTTTCAACTTCCCAAGCTTCACAGTTGAGGAAGGAAAACCAGAAGGCAGATGGGGTGAAAGGAAAGGAGCCAATCAAAGCCATTTGCCAGGGATAGCAGTGAGCAAGGTTTAGGGACAAAGGACAGGAAAACAATGTTGGTGTTACAAGACTACTCTGAACAGGAGATTAGGGTGCTGTGAAATGTGAAGGAGGTAGCATTCTTCTGGTTCTGAGAAAGTAAGGACTACTTCTGCTGAGCAAGATACTGAGAGAGGAAATGAGTATTCCAATTAAGTCAGGACAAGAATCCTTTTCCTAGGAAAGTCAGTTCAACACGACATAATGTGAGTATCTGAAAGATTCTGTTTCCAGTCAGGATGAATAGGTTTGTCACCTGGACTCCTCCAAGCAACTCCCTTCCTTGTCTACACTTGTACTTGCTTTTGATGAGTCTTTTTGTGTGTGTGTGTGTTTTGATTGCTCTTACTCTATACACATATTTGTAATAAAGTAATCTCTTCCTTTACCTTAAATTCCCATAACATTTTACCTATGCTTGTCTTACATTACTATTCTGACTTTGTCTTGTATTTTGGAGATTTTCTTTTTGTTGGTCATGGGGCCTGAACTTTGGGCCTGGGTGCTGTCCCTCAGCTGTTCAGCTCAAGGCTAGCCCTCTACCACTTGGGCCATAGTGCCACTTCCAGTTTTTTCTGCTTATGTGGTGCTGAGGAATCGAACCCAGGACCTCATGCAAGCAAGGCAAGCGCTCTACCACTGAGCCACCTTCCCAGCCCTTTTGGAGATATTTATTTATTTATTTATTTATTGGGGTCCGGTCATGGGGCCTGAACTCTGGGCCTGGGCGCTGTCCCTCAGCTCTTCAGCTCAAGGCTAGCGCTCTACCACTTGAGCCACAGCACCACTTCCGGCTTTTTTCTTTTTGCTTATGTGGTGCTGAGGAATCGAACCCAGGGTCTCATGCATTAAGGCAAGCGCTCTACCACTGAGCCACCTTCCCAGCCCCTTTTTGGAGATATTTATATACTTGAATGAACTGATCTCACTTACTGAACTAAGCTTCTTCAGGCAGATCTTATATATGAGTGACTTCTGTGTTCTTCCTGGCAACTAGTACAATACATTGCACTGTAAAATCTTTGAGGAATGATGAGTGAATTGTTATATACACTCTCCGATGGATCACTTAACAATTTCTAATGTTTCTGAAGAAAAGCATTGCCAATTTGAGGTTTCTTTAACCCAAATACAAACCTCTAAAATATGCTCATAATTCTGAGCCTTGCTGTACTCATGACAGGCTCCCCATAACATTCTCTTTTTATCTGCATATACTTTGTAGTGCTTATTTTAAAACACACTCAATGTTTGCAATTGAAGTCCAGATATTATCTAGGATATGAGGATAGACTGTGAACTTTGTGTTATTATGTGTGACACACACACACACACACACACACACACACACACACACACACACACACACACACACACACACACACACACACACACACACACACACACACACACACACACACACACACACACACACACACACACACACACACACACACACACACACACACACACCCTTAAGTTTCCTGGCAGTGGATCCTAAAGCTCTTGGAACATTCAAAGTGACATCTATTTGTATGCTTATTACATTTTTTTTTTAGGTCCAAGACCAGGACTTGAACTCAGTAGCTCAATGGCTAATACCCTGCCAACTGAGCCATACCTCCAATCCCTTATATAGTTATTAGAACAGTGATAACTAGGTACTTTTGAATAGTCTCCAGATGGAAAATGTTTACCAGGAAAACCAAACATCTTGATTAGGGGGTTCAGACTTTCAGCCTGACCTTGGGTGGGGAGAGGAGTTAAAGGCTGATCAACAATGTTCAATTATTTAACCAATCATGCCTACATAATAATGGCTCCATAAAAACTCAAAGGACAAGTTGTGGAGAGTTTAAGTTGTGGTTGCTGAACTCATGGGAGTATTGAGAGAATGGCATGCCCAGAGAGAGCACAGACAAATACAAATATTCAAGCCATAGCAGTGTCCAAAGTAGGGCAGTCTTATGGAACTGAGCCTTTAACCTCAGGGATCTGACACTAACTCTGATGGATGGCATCAGAAATGAGTGAAATTGCGGGACACCATCAGGGTCTCTAACAGAGAACTGATTCATAAGAATATCTTACACATCTGGTGTTAGAAGTGAATTATTAAGAGTGGTAAGAATACAGGAGGAGAAAACAGTTAATTGGCTTATTTTTCAATCTCAAACTCTAAGGATATGGTGTAAGATTTCTGTGGATATATTTGAGTGAATAATATCTAAATTCCTACAAGAATGACTATAAGATGATCTATTCATACAAGAGGAATAGGAACAACTGATATATCAGATTTACCTAATGGCAAAGATGTGAATTAAGAGAAAAGGAAGAGGTATTAAAGGGCTGTAGTTCTGTAACAATGAAGAAACCTGATGAGGAATCATGAGTGAAGGAAAGAGCTCTGTAAATCAGTGGGTTAGGACTATGACTACTAAAACTGAGGAGGAAGCTATAACCTAGAGCATCCAGGAATAGGAGGGAGAACTGAAGGAGAAAGCAATCTGGTTGAAAAGTCAGAAAGAGCCGGTTGCTGGTGGCTCACACCTGTAATCCTAGCTGCTCGGGAGGCTGAGATGTGAGGATTGCAATTCAAAGCCAGCCCAGGCAGGAAAGTCCGTGAAACTCTTATCTCCAATAAACCAACAGAAAATTGGAAGTGGAATTGTGGCTCAAGTGATACAGTGCTAGCCTTGAGCTGAAGAGCTGAGGAACAGTGCCAGGCCCAGAGTTCAAGCCCCATGACCGACAAAAAAAAAAGCCAGAAAGGGGTAGGAGAGGGTTTTTTTGTTTTGTTTTGTTTTTTAAGGAGTCAGTCCTGGGGCTTGAACTCAGGGCCTAGGTGCTGTCCCTAAGCTTTTTTACTCAAGGCTAATTGCTCTACCACTGAGCCACACTTCTGGCATTTTGGAGGTTAAATGGAGATGAGAATCTTACTGACTTTCTTGCCTGGGCTAGCTTTGAACTGTGATCCTCAGATCTCAGCCTCCAAGTGATTACAAGCATGATTACTGGTACCTGGCTCTAGAACCAGAATTTGCTGAAGATCATTATGTTTTTTCCCCCTCCACAAATTGCTGGACAGCGCTTTCTCTGAAGAAACTGGGCAAACTTTTTGTGCACTAGAACTGCTAGTATAGGTGGGTATTATCCTAGAGCTGAGTCCTCTAGTAGGAATGGGAGGTACCAAGCAAGGGGGACATAAGGCCTGCCACATCAGCTCATTAATATGGTACAACCTACCAACCTTTCTACTTCCATAGTCTTAGACATAAACTCACTGCAAGATGCATCCAGCAGTTAAGCAGAACCTATAGGATGACACATGAAGAACAAACTGTAAAGATCACCAAAAGGAAACGACCATGTGGTTCATGCAGAAAAAAGTTTATTAGGGGAAGAGCAAACTGCCAGCCTGCAAGAGATGGAGACATACAGAGAGAGAAGGGAAGGAAAAAAATGTGGGAGGAGACTGTGGGTGAGTGGGATTATATAGGGAAAAGTGGGAGGTATGACCAAGCAGATGTGGAAGTGATCTCAGAGCCCAGGTAACCTCTCACAGTCTGAGGGAGATGTGACTGAGGCCGTTCGGGAAATGACCTCAGAGGATGAGGAAGTGACCTCAGAGTCTGGGGTTCTTTGCTGATTCACAGGTGATCGACAGTCACATGATTACTGGTTTCAGGCAGGTGAAGAGGAAGCCGGGAGGGGCTGTTCTCCCAGGCAGACCTAACACAAACTACACAAACTGATTTAGAGAATACATAAATAATTCTATGCTTGATTTAACCAAATGTCTGGGGTTTGAACTCAGAGTCTCATACTTGCTAGGCTACCACTTAAGCCATGATTCAGGTAGAAATAATTCTAACAGAAGAAAACTTAAAAATAGTACACAACATTACCAAAACAAAACAACAACAAAAAAACCCTGTAGTTAGTATTCTTAAAGAGATGTGGAAAAAATATTGCACCCTACAATGCAACAAATAGGTTGGCAGAGTGCATACTTTTGCATGTGTGAGGTTCTGGGTCCAGTCACAGGCACCAAAAACATAAAATGAAGTAAGTAAAAAAGAAATGCTCTTAGAAACTAAGAAACAAACTCAGACATGCTGACATTTTGCAATAACTATAGAAGATCTTAAAAGCTTTTAGAGAAAAACAAACACGGTAATAATAATAATATATAAACCAAGTCAGAAACACATTAGCTTGGCATCAGACTTCTCAGATCAGCAACACTGTATATTATTAGACAACACTGCATATTATATCTAAAGCCCAGCACTGGTAGCTAACACCTGTTATCATAGCTACTCAGGAGGATGAAACCTGAGGATGACAGTTTGAAGCCAGCCTCCATGGAAAAGTCTATAAAACTCTTATTTCCTAATTGATCACTAGAAAACTGGAAGCAGAACTGTGGCTCAAAGTGTCAGAGTGCTAGTCTTGAGCAAAAATGTTTAGGGACAGTGTGCAGGCCTTGACCTGAGTTCATGACCCATGACTGACAGAGATTGAGAGAGAGATTGAGATTGAGAGAGAGAGAGAGAGAGAGAGAGAGAGTGTTTTACATCTAGTCAAACCATCACTCATAAAGATAGAAGAAACTTTTTCACAAATGAACTCATAAAGTGTATTACTCTTAAGCCCCTTTTCCAGAAAGTTACATAAGGGGAGGCAGAAAAGAAAAAAAGACATGAGATCAGAGAAACAGAATGAGCCATAGGGTAATAGCAAATAGAAATACTTGCAGGATAACAGCTCTAAAAGCCTGAGGTGGGGGCTGCATTTCAGATTCTAAGCTGAAGGTTCTAGAAGGGAACTCTAGAAAAATTAGCGAATGTAGACAAGAAACAGAGTATTTTAAAATGTTAGCTGATGAATTTTCCCATGTGGAAATTCTACAAGTACATGAAACTAAATAAAAGAACAAATCATTAGTATGTGGAAAATCAAAGTTATACAAGATAAAAATTTAATAGGAGCATTCCACCTGGCTCAGCAAAAAAGATTATTTAAAGTCATGATCCCATCCACATTGGAACAGGAAGCCTAAATACTTCAAGATGTATGTCTCTAGGAAAAAAGAATTCAGAAAAGTTTCCAAACAAAATAAAGGCAATTGGAAACTCTAGGAAATATAAATGGCAGTATATTTTTTAGTGTAAGTTGGTAGAATCTTAAGAGTAAGCAAACTAGAACAAGAAGTCAGAGAGATTCTAGAAGAATAGAGTAGCTTCCAAGAGACAAGAGTTGAAATTTGGAAGGCATCAAGAGTAATGGAAAAAAGCCACATACTTTTTTTGTTCTTTCAACAAGAAAAAAGAAAAATAATTCGCAAGTATAACCACAACATATCTTAGGGAAATTTTTTTTAAGAGAATTAAAATGTGTCATATATTTTGTGTGTATGTATGGTAGTACTGGAACTTGGGCCCTAAGTGCTGTTCCTTAGCTTTTTCTACTCAAGACTGATGTTCTACCACTTGAACCACTACTATATTTCTGTCTGGTCTGGCTTCAAAGCATAATCCTCAGATCTCAGTCTCTTCTTGAAAGCTAGGATTGCAGGCATGAGCTACCAGTGCCTGGCCTGTGTTAAAATTTTAAGCTAATGGCACTGGAAAATAGATGTGAAGGATCTCCTTTGATTGCCATTAAGATTATGACTTAGGAATTACACACAGGAAAATACAATCACAATCATTTCTTGGCTTTTTAGTGTAAAATATTCACATAGGCACAACATGAAATTGGTTTAAATTGGCTTGCAATTCTGGAATCAACAATATAAAGCTAGGCACAGATGATGCATACCTATAATCTTACCTACTCAGGAGGCTGAGATCTAAGAATCAAAGTTTGAAGCCAGCTGAGTAGATAAACTGACCAAGATCCTACTTAGTTCAGCAAAAAGCTAGAACTAAAGGTATGGCTCAAGTTGTAAGGCACCAGCTATAAGCAGAAAAGGCCTACAGAGAGCACAAAGTCAGGAGGTTAAGCCCCAGTACTGGCACCAAAGCAAAAAGTAAAAATTATAATACAGAAATTTAACTGTGGTTAAAATGTTAATACAAACATTATTTAAATATTTGTATAAGGCAGGGAGATGAAAGAAGAGGGGAAAGACAAAAAAACATGCTGCCAACAATTAATGGCACAGGAGAAAGAGTTTCAGTATATGAAACCAATGATAGTTGTTACACAGAGGAATAAAAGCAATGGTAACAGAAAGAGGAGAAGCAGTATGTATAAAGTATGAGTGAAAATCTATATGTCTGATCAGTACCTACCTATTCAGGAGGCTGACATCTAAGGATTACAGTTCAAATTCAGCTCGGCAGGAAAGTCTATGAGACCCTTATCTCCAATTAACCATCAAGAAGCCAGAAATGGAGCTGTGGCTCAAGTGTTAGAACACTAGCCTTGAGCAAAAAAGCTAAGGGACAGTGCCCAAACCCTAAATTCAAGCCTCAGTACTGGCATTAAAAAAAAAACAGTTGAGAAATAAAAATAATGTGCAAAAACATCATAGGACCTTTTCTGCTTGGATATGCAGAAAAATAATTACATATACACTGGTCAAGTACAGACTTTTTCTTGTCAGCATCCTCTAAACAATACATTATTTTCAACTATTTGCATCGTACTTATACCGTCTTAGGTATAATAAGTAATTTGAGAATCATCTGAAGTATATAGGAGATAAGTGTAGGTTATGCTATTTTATACAAGGGACTTGAGCACCTGTAGATTTGCGTATCTATAGGGTGTTCTGGAGCCAATGTGATTATATATTACTTAGTTACATGGAAGTACTCACCAGAGAAAGGAAAACCAAATATAAACCAAAGTGGGTTGACTATGGGAATCAGAACAGAACAGAAAAAGGAATGGGGTAGAAGAATGGTTAATTGTTTGTTTGTTTTTCCTTTTAAACTGTGTACATGTACTGTTTAATTCTTGTAAAAGAAGCCTTAGAAAGTACATTTTTATCTTAGAGCCTAACTTTTTGACTCATGACTGAACAGATTAACCTTTGACATTACTTTTGACATATTCTTTCCAATGCCAGTATGATTTCTGTCCTTAGGTTATCCAGCTGCAGGCCAGCAGTAAACAGGTCCTAAGTGGAAGAGTATCCTAATACATCCTACAGGGTACTTGATGCCTGGGAATAGATGATGGAAAGGATGTGTGAAGTTTAAACTGTCTGTTATGGTCATCTCCAAGACCATCTACACTGAGTCATTACAAAGAGGAAGATCTCCTTCAGGCTTACTGTTGGAATAACCATGGGTCTTAACCAGACTGCCATGGTCCCCACAGGACAGAATAAGTAAAATGTCTTATATTTTCCTTTTGAAAAGACTAGGAACAGCTCAAGGATTTGCACAGCAGAATGAAAGAGGAGCTGTCACCGAGTTCCTTAGGACTCACAGCTTGAAAGGAAAGAGGAGGCCCACAGGGGGCCTGAGGACCAAGCCCAGCAGGGGAGACTGAGCACTTCCACAGCCCAGGGGGTGGGACCAGAGCTCTTAAAGCCACACATATCCTCTGTGGGCACAGAGACCCTCACAGCAGGGATCCATTCATACCAGTCACCCTTGGAGACTGCTATTTATGCTAAAGAAATTTATCCCACTCCATTGTATGCTTCTTGTCCAGAGTTCTCTTGGATCCCTTGTTTACGGCCTTAGTCCTATATTGTGAGCAAAGCAATGGACAGGCCATTTGAGAGGGCAGGGATGGCTAATGATGGGTCTGTTAGCTCTGCAGTCAGTCTTTCCTTTGTGAACCAAACCCAATTTGGGTGCATTTGCTTAAAAAAAAAAAAAAAAGCAATAAACCTCATTTGGGAGATTGAAGAATGAAGAAATGTTAGTTGTGTTCTGTTCCTTTCAGGAGAAAAAGAAGATGAAGAAAACAAAAAACTAACTGAGAAAACCGAAAACTTCATAATAATATTTTTTATTCATTTTCTTGGAGGTAGAAATTCATAGCTGATTACAGGTGCTGGTACAAAATACTGCATTAAGATTAGAAAGAATTTAAAAATTAGATAGACCTTTCATAACTAAAGAGTTGCTAATTTTTATGAAGCTCCATTTGAAATATTTTCTTTTGAGGCAGAACTTAACCATATGTTACTGCTTCATGAATTCAATGAACAAAATCCATATAAATCTTTTGAGTTGACAGATCAATTATTCCTTCTAACAACTAATGAACTAATAACCTTGGAAATTTCTCCTTCTCTGGGTTTAAAATAGGAAAAAGGAAAAGATACCTTAAAAGGGGGAAAAAAATCAAACATTATATAGCCATAAAACAATTAAACTCATGACTGCTTTTTAAAGAGGACTATCCTTTGTTCAAGGACTATTATTTTTAAATTAAAAATACATCAAATAAACCTGTATTTTAAAAATATGTTCCTTTTTTTGGTGCCATAGTGGGCCTTGAACCCAGGGTCTCTTGCTCTTACTTAGGTTTTCCACTCATGGCTGGCAACTCTACCATCTGAGCCACATCCACATTTTGGTTAATTGGAGATAAGAGTCTCTTGGATTTGTCTGCCTGGGATGGCTTTAAACCTTGATCCTCAGATTTCAAGTTCCTGAATAGTTAGAATTAAAACCACCAGTGGCTGGTATAAATATTCTAAAAATATGCCTACTCTCATAATGAATACAATCAAGGGAAGGAAGGTAAGAAATGGACAGATATAATTGTAACCATTCTGTACAGTATTTTCACAATAAAATTTTATTTTTTAAAAAAAGAAAAAGAAATGGTGGACAGTAGCACACAGAGACAGGCTTTCAAAGACAATAAGAATAACTGGGTAAGGCACTGTCATAGGCTCTCAATTGAAGAGAACTAACTATATGTATAGCACTGGGGGAAGGGGAAGAGTACAGGTAAAGGAGGAAGAGACCATGTTCCTCCAGGAGGCATTGGACTCTGATGGTTGAGAGAGGAAGCCAGAACTATGTGTTCTGCTGATGGAATGGATAGGTATTAGGATCTAGTGGATACTACAGGCTAGGTATACAACAAAAGGGCAAGCAGGTATAATGAAGGGAAATGGTAGAATGGTAAGGACATGGACCCAGGAGATAAAAGTGCTGATTTCAAGAATAAAATGGTGTTTGTTGGGGGAATATGACTTAGTTGGGCTGAGAGGCGTGGGTCCTATATTGTGGTCAAGCAACACTGTTTAGTTAAGCCAATGACTTGTCCAAGGTTAACTGGAAGTACACACAGTTATGTGAAAGAAAGTCTAGGATTTTTTTAAATTTTATTTTGTTTTTTGTTTGGCTAGTCCTGTAGCCTGAACTTGGGGGAGTTGGGGAGGGGACTGGTACTGTCCCTTAGCTTTTTTTGTTCAAGGCTACTGCTCTACCACTTGAACCAGCTCCACTTCTGGCCTTCTGGTGGTTAATTGAAGAGTCTTAACAGACTTTCTGCCCAGGCTGGCTCCGAACCTTGATCCTCAGATGTCATCCTCCTGAGTAGCTAGGATTACAGGCATGAGTTACCAGTGTCCAATCCTGTGTATTGTTTAATTGAGGAATTAGAATGTGGCTGTGGGTTAGCTACTAGTTGATAGCTACTTTCCTTTCTTTTGGATATTTCTCACAGTCCACAGGACATCACACCCTGTGGCCACCTGGAATATAGTGTGACATGCGTAAGGAGAGGGTAATGAAGTCAGAAGAGCAGGGTTGGAAACATAGCTTCACTATTATTTGGGCTCAGTTGATGTAACTGTGGCAAGGGGCAGTTATAACTACAACTTAAGTCATGAGTAGGAAATACAATTAAATAACTCTAATACCAACCTGTAGGGGTGTATAAAGGCCCAAAGCCATTGTGCAACAATAAAGACCTAAAGCTAGAATTGGCTTTAGGATGACTATCTTGATAGTGCTAATAATTTATGAGCAAAAAGACGCACATTTTCACTTTGAAACGGGTCTTGCAATTTGTGTAGCTGGTCCTGGAGCCTAGGAGATGTCTAGCTAGAAAGAGATGGCAAATAACTCAGAGTGAAGCTAAAAATTTGTAGCAGGCACTTCCCCAGTTTGTAGTTGCCTAGTGTCCAAACCCATTTTTTACATTTGAGGCACACTTTGCTATCTAAGTCTGGGTAGGAGGCAGGGTCCAAAAGGCCAACTGTTAGCATCCCCTGCCTCCCTACCAGCTAGTGCACAGCCAGTCAGGAGCTATGGCTCTAGAGAGTGTGATGCAAAGAAGAGGGTTCATTTTGGTGAATTCTGGCATTAGGATCAACTAACTCTCTAGGGACATCACTGGTAGTCTGCCTTCCCACTGATGGCCTGTGATGTCCAACACAGTAGTTAGCGTAAGGTCCGCTCCTGGATGGCTAGCAGACTCCACCCTCCTCGCAGCAAAGTCTCCACCCAGTACCTGCGTTACCTAGGCAACTGGGACACCTGGAAGAGGTCACATCTGCATCCGCTGAGGTCACATCTGAATTTGATGTGGCCACACCTTTCCCTGCCCATACCCTAGATAAGGCCTAGCGTGGGCCCAGGCGCTCTCTCTGTTCGTTTCTAGCTCTCTGCTCTCTCTGTTCCTCTCTGCTCTCGCTCTGTTCTTTTCTAGCTCTTTTCTCTCTCATTCCCCTCCCTTTCCCAGCTCTCTCTCTCATTCCCAGGCCTTTCCCAGCCACGTGGAGTGCCAACCTTGCCTGGTCCAGCAGGTCTACTGAATAAACCTACCCCTTACCTGAATACATGTGTGCTGGTGTGTTCTTACTCAGCTACCTCTTTTTAAAAACCTAACAGTTAGTGATGGTGGGGAGCAGTTATAGCAATGAGATCCTCTGTTGTAGGGTTGTGGTTACAGTTCTAGACAGCTTCAATACCTTCCCATTTTCTAGCTCAAACATTCAGACTTCTCAGTGATTTATTTTTCACATTAGTCAATATCCTTTCAATAAATTCCTTTTTTGCATTTAAGTGGTCAGAGATGGTTTGTATTGCTTATAGCTAAGAGCCTTTTCTGGCATAGAATTACTCTCTGTTGTGGAGTTATTACCCCAGTAATCCCTCAGCTGACTCACAGCAAATGGGCCCTGTGTCCTAAGACAGAGCTTTCTAAGCCCTGGGCCCCAGGTGCTGGCACAAAACTTGTATATTCCAACATAGAAAAGGCTTGGAGGTCACCTAGTCCATACTCTGAAAACAGGAATCCTTCCAGAATAATTCAGGATCTGAATGATATTCAAATAAAAATCCTCCTAATAATCAGAGGATATGCTAAGCAGATATCCTTAATCATAGGTGACAAACTTTGATGTAGACCACTCCCCAGTTAAACCATTCAGGGTCAGTGGCCATCTTAGGGCTTGTAAGGATATCCCTAACTGTCATCAAATTGTCAAAGCTGAAGTTTGAGAAAATTCCACATCACTCATGGCCAGAATATGAAATGTCACTCCTTCAGAGTATTTAATTAAGATGGTGGCTGAGTCTCTGAACCACCATCTGAGGTGCTGAACATGATGCCTTTGGTATCTGGATCAAGAATCTTGCAGGGAATTACTGCCTCTTCTTTCTACAGGAGTGTTCTAAGTAACAATGGTAATCTATGATTTTTGCCGATGGTTGAGGAAGGAGGTAAAAAAAGGTTCAGACAAGCTCATTTTCCAGTATCCGAACTGAACTTGCAGAAATAAAATCACTTATCTTTGGCATCACACCTCTATTTGTCGCTGGCTGGTTGGGTGACTTCCAGTCACAGAGTAATAAGTGATTTAGGACCCAGGATGGGGTCATTAGCTTCTGTCCTGCGCAGAAGACCTAATTATGAGGAATTCACTGGAAAGCCCAAGAGGCAGCCCACCCAGTAGGCCCATGTGAGCAGGAGATTCAGGGCCATTAGACCACCAAGACAGCCACAAAGCTGGCCTCTAACTGCAACCCACAAGGCGGGGCACTTAATGTCACATAGCATCCTGTCCTAGTCAAGAAAATGTCAACCGGACAGAGTTGACTAAGGACTGCTAAGATATTACACATAGGAAGAGAGGAGGTGATGAAACAATGCAGTGGTGTTATTTAGTGCAGGTAGGAGTGGGATTCTGTAAGGCCAGTGAGGTGGAGGGGAACAAGGGGGCTCAGAGAGAGTCCAGGTAAATAAGGGCCTTGATGAGCTTACAGTGAACAGCAGGCTCAGAGGGGTGCCTGCAGCTGGTTACAGCCAAGAGGAAGGTGAGAAATTGTCAACTCTACTCAGAGGGAGGCAGAGGGCAGAGGTGTGGATACCCTGGGAGGTCCCAAGGGCTTCAAAGGGAATAGCAGAGATGGCCAGGGAGAAAGAGAAGGGAGCATCCAGCTGGCTTACCCAGAGTGAGTAAAGTACTCATACCCAGGGCTTTTATTTGAATTTATCACCTCTTATTAGTGCCTTTTGAAATGCGAATTAGCTGATTAACCACTGCTCACAGCCTTCCAACTGTTCTTTATTCTCCAGCATTCAGCAACTTTGTTCTAAATAGGGTAGGCCACAGTAGCCCACCAGGGGGAAATTATTCTCAGGGTTACAAGAACAGTGACCAAGCAACATTGGGGCTTGGGCTGGATGGGATACAGATGGGGGCAAGGCTGTGCCTGGAGCAGGCTCTAGCCATCCCTGGCTTACATACAATGTGCTAGCTGGGAACACTGGGTACCTACCTCAGTGCTAGCCCCATGTTCATCAGTAGGATTTAAGAACAGAACTCAGGAGAACAAGACCAACTCATTCCTGTCCCACCCCCTTTGCTGTTTACTATCTTCATTAGTTCTAGGTCCCTTGGGGAATGGCCATGCACTTACTGGAACACTGTTTGGGAGGTGGGTTCACATGTATGAACAACAAGGGCTGGCCTCTGGCAGAGCCCGGCTTGCACTTGCTCCTGCCTCCAGTTTGGCAACACGACACAAAGGCAGCCTGGCTTGTATACACTTTCCAGCCTGAGCTCCTATTCAGAGGGGGCTGCAGCTTGCACGTAATGGGCCCCCTACAGACAAAGCCAGCAAGTTTCTTAATTAAGTCTAAGTGAAAGACAGATCCCGCTTACATCTTCAGAGAACCTTTCCTTCAAGAACTTCAAAAACACCCTAGACTGCCTATCAAATCCAGGCACGAATAACTAGGGAACAAATTTTCCCTCTTTTTAAATATAGAAAGCCACCCCCCTCTTCCTGCACCAACTCTTCAGCCCCCTCTCACTTTCCCTGCAATTTTAGACATGCCTCTGGTTTATAAAACAGGAAACAAAGGGACTTCTTGTGTGTCAGAGAAGCCCTCAGAGGGTCTGCATTTCATTCCGGCCTTCCCCAAAGCAATGCGCTGTCTAAAGAGCTCTTTAACTGGTTTAGTCTCATTAACATTTCCACAAGGTATAAAAGGATATGCTTAAAAACCAGCATCTCTGTGTGTGTGTGTGTGTGTGTGTGTGTGTGTGTGTGTGTGTGTATGTGTGTGTGTGTGTGTGTGTGTGTGTGTGTGACATAAGGACAAATCCTAGTACAGAATATTTAAAAAATTCGTTATTATCGAATTGACTTCTCAGAAATGTGATTTTTCACATCCCTTCTCACCCTCCCCCTGCAGCCAGCCTTTCCTCCCTCACTCCAGAAAGCCTCTTTCAGACAGGCCTTTCTGTTTTTCTGGGCTTTGCTGTGATAATGTTCTTAGCAAACAGAAACCAATTATTCTGCAGCAGTAAGTCACCAGGAGTATGAATTGCTTTAATTTTTCCCCCTTTTTAGCAGCTGCCCAGGGTGGGTTGGGAGGTGACTACAATTATGAAGCCCGAATGAATACCAAAGCAGCACCCAGACTGGGTGTCCTGCCGGGAAAATGATGTTCAGAAATAAAAGTGCGTTTTTGTTGCAGGCAGCTAATCAATGAGTTCGACATTGCCCCAAATGGGCTTTCTGCTCTGAATTTGCCTTGCCAAGGCTGTTTTCCCCAATGAGTCCTGTGCACCTGACTAGCTTGTAAAAATGTCACCTTACTGTTAAAGTGCTAAACACGCCCTGCCCTGTTTTTCTCCACTGCTCTCTCCCTCCTCCTCCCCCCTTTGCCTTTTTCCTTCTACAATTCTTTGCTTTCTCATTAGAAATGCCCAGCAACGTCCAGCAGACAAAGAGACTGCAAACAAAGTGTATGGAAAGGGGAAAAAAATTCAAAAAGGAAAAAAAAAGTGCAGAGGAATTCTTCATTCACTGATCTCTAGAATACATTAATATCTGAAACTGTTGGCACAGTCTAAAATACTTGGGCAGCTAACAATGCAAGCAATGATTCGCCGTCTGGGATCTTCAAATAAACCCCAGTGCTGTCATGACCACCAGGAAGGGGAAGAATGGCGATATTAGCTGACCTTCATTTTGTTGTTTCTTCAGACCTGACTGCTGGACCTCTGTTTGCTTGTTACTAGGATTTCTTGGCTAAAAAATTCTAGCATTTCCCAGGCAATACAAGAGCCAGTTTATTAGGTAAATAAACCAGGCCTTAAGCAGCCTTTTCTGTTCCATAATGGGAACTGGGTAAAGTAGAAGGCTGAGTTGGAGTCAGGGGGGATGACTCAGAAGCAGAGATCTCATCCTTTCTCCCTCACTCAAAGCACCAATGAACAATGAGATGAGAGTTTACAAATCATCAAATCAATAGCTTTGGTTAACTTGGCCAACACCATCCACCAGGAAGGGAAGACAGCTCACAATAGGAAGCAGTAGGAAAACAGCAGCTTTCTTTTTTTAGAGATCTGAATCTTCCATAACATTTCACTTACCCCAAGTTTACAAGTACCAGAGACTATTTTACAAAAATGAATTTGAGTGAATGGTACCTATTATAACTGCTTAAATATTCTTATGTTATTCAAACCACTCTTTGATGATGATAATCTTACCAATGTAATAAAGTCAGTAACATGGAACTGGTTTTGTTGTAGAGTGTGGAGATTCAGAGGGCTTTCTGACTATGTAGACTGTATCCCAACTAGTACTGATTTTACTTGTGTATGTTTACTGTCTTTCTATCCATTCACCCTAACTGTGACATAAGTCCCATGAGGGTAATGACCACTGTTGTATCCTCCCTTATCCAGTATAGCACTGAGAATCCAAAGCATACTTGGTCAAGGAGTTGATTTTTTTTTGGCTATCCTTTGGAAAAGTGCAACACATCTTTAAAGGTTTGCATATAACCTATGCACCTCCTTCCATATACTTTATCTTTTGTTTTGCTGGAGATCTGACCCAGGGCCTGAACTATACTCTCAGCCTTCTACAATTTTAAATCCTATCTAGATTACTTATAATTCCTAAAATCATAGTAATGAATGCTACATTTCTATGCTACATGTTGTTACACTGCATTGTTTAGGGAATGATGACAAGGGAAAAAGTCTGTATATGTTCAAAACAGAGACAATTTGTTTCTCAAATGTTTTCTATAACCATTGGCATACAGTCTATGGTATGGAAGACTGTACTTCCTACAGTGGGGACTGTATGAAATAAGCTTATGAATTCCAGTTTCTTAGAGTTCCTAACTTTCAAATTAAAATCTACCTCGTAATAAAATTTAGGAAAGTTTATTCTTGCTTCAAGTAAGAGGCTATGTAGATAGATATGATACATATATACTTGCAAAAAGTTTCAAGAGTTGTAAGTCACTTTGCTAGAAAATACATAAAGACAAAGTTTTAGACTCCAGAAACTGGGAAAATCAAACCCCACAGCATATATGATAGATTACAAAATGTTAAAAAAAAAAAAAAAAACAAGAGAATTCATGTAGATATAGTATATATGTGCACAGAAAAATGACTAGAAGGATGGTCCCAAAGTGCTAATAACCATTATTTATAAAGGGTAGATTTTTATTTTTATCATTCTCTATGTGTAAACAATTTTATAATTGGAAAAAGGCCTTTGATAAGTTCTGTAGAAAGTTGTTAGTAAATGAGCCAGATATGTGCCTCAAGAATCTTGAAAAAAAAAAATCTACAAATGACAGTTGCATTTTAGGCACTCAAGGGGTCTCTAATATATACACACATACAAAAACATACACACATGGGTATACAAGCCTAACGCTACAGCTATGTGGAGGATGGGGTGGGGTGGAGTGACTATGTGTTTACATCTTGAGACTAAATTGTTGTGGGAATCTCATTTTCTCTTTATTGGCTTGAAGCAACCAGGTTTCACATTTCTAGTTTTAAGAGATTATATTCAAGGATGCTCAATTACTTTGAATAGGTGAGACATTCCAAGCTGATGGGTATTCATACCTGTCAACAGTTGTGAATTAGTATTTCAAACCTCTTCTAAAGTGACTTATGAACTTGTTCCTAGGAGGCTTCAGCACCTTGCGGAAAAGCTAAGGTTGAATGTGAGCCAGGGTGAAACCCTTTTTCTGCTAGGGAGCATGGCCAACAGGAATGCCAGAGACAGCTGTCAAACACAATTATACCTATAGGCACTAAAACATTTTGCCATGAATTAGTATTGCTTTAAACTTTTAATTGGGTACTTACAGTGTGATGAATATATCTGGGGCTGGAGTGGGATATTTGTTTTTTAAGGTTTTTTTTTCCTGAGAGTATCATTTTGTTTCTAAGGCCTGTAACTAGAAAGTGGGGAGAGAAATGAAAAATGTCTGCTTCAACATGTAACTTTAATATAAAGTGAAATTGGGGAGTCCTAACCACTCAGGAAACAATATAAATGAATTGATAGCTTTATATATCAGAAAAATTTGTAGTCAATACCTTAAAGGATTGGAAATAGATTTCTAAAGTATGTGGGAAATTATCTTGAAGAGTATATAGAAAAAAAATATATCCATTTAAGAAAGAATCTTGAAGTATAAAAAGAGCACAGGCTGTTTCTCAAAATGCAAAGCTCTCTGTAGAAGAAAGCTCTGTGTAGAAGAAAGTAGATTCCTCAGTATTTCTGAGGAGGGGGACAATTTATTCTAAGCCACTGGGACTGCAGAAGGGGGCTAGGTACACTTCTTCAAAATCCTGGGAACCACTTACTCTCTTCTCTCATTTCAGCTGTTTTACTTTGTGTGACTGATTTTTTAAAAAATTGGTTTATCATCTATGGTTTTTTTTCTCTTTTTATTATTTATTTACTGACATATCTTTCAAGCTCCTTTCTCTTTATTTTTCAAATCAGTGCCATAATGCAGGTACGGTTACCTTTCCCTAAATGTAAGGGTTACAGTTCCTAAAAACCTGTAACTACCATTGATGAGAGTTTAGTTAAAGAACTCTAAGTTCCTTGGGGGATGGGGTTAAAGTAGTGTGTGATAGTGAGAAAGCCTCTATAAAAGAGAATATATAAGGCAGAACTCTGCACATGGACTCTTTCCAGGGCATTTTACATTTTGGAGGTAAGTGATACCTTAGCCCTGTCTAATTACTTCTTTAGAATTAAATTCTCCTGCAGTTTCCAGCTAATTCCTTCTGTACATATATACATATGCTACACATTTTCCCCTTCTGTGGTTGGTCTTCCTTCCAAAAATGTTTTTAAAAAGTCCTTACATTAAAAACATCTTTTTTGGTTGTTCAACGACTTGAACTTTCCCCCTCTACTGCTAAGCCATATCTCCAACCCCATATTGTAGATAAATTAATCTGACAATCTATGGTTGACTGACCTACCACTCCTAGTTTTGATCTAGATCCAGGCGTAGAGTCCTTTGAGCATTCCAGTGTATTGGTGACAGTGACTTCTGCTCTCACTTGTTACCATCTTTTTCACCCCATTTTTCCTTGCCGAGTCTCTTGCTTTACTTATTTGATTAAGTAAGGGTCTACACCATATCAGTCACTGTGTAAATACATTCTCTGAGCCAGGTCCAGTTTGTTTTGTATCTTCAGCAACTCGTATACAACACCTGCCCCATAAACTCTTCATGAATGAATTCAGGAGCAAACGAGACACATTCTCTACTCGGGTAGCAGAGAGTCTAGTGAGGGACAAAGGCATTTACAAGTCAGTGTGTGATAGGGTGAACAACGTGTAGGTGTCTATAATAAAGCAGACTTAGAGGTCAGAGGAGAATTCCTGGTGCAGTGATTAAATTTGAACATGATAACTCCCTGGGAAAAAACTCTGAAATCTCAATTTACTATATTCTGGAGCAACTAAATCAGTATTATAAAGACATCAGTATTTGTTTAGCTCTCTGGGTGATTCTGATGTACTGCCCAAATAGGGAAGTGTAGAATCTCTCCAATCAGTGGTTATTGATGAAGCAGCAGCATCCACTCTGTGACACCTGGGAATGACTTGGAAATTCAGAATCTTAGTCATTTTCCCAGATTCACTGAACCAACCTGTGTCTGCATTCCCACAAGATCCTCAGAAGACTGCGTATGCTATGCTAAAAGCCATGAATCTAAAGTAGAAATCTGAGGGCAAAAATATTAGCACAGGGAAATGAGAACTAGAGAGAAGAGTGGGTGTTCTGGGTAGAGGTTAAGGATATGTGCCAAGTCTCCAAAATTTAGGAAAGGAGAGTTGATTGGTACCCTAAGGTTATACCATAGTATCCCCAGGGGAAGGAGAAGAAAGACCATGTATATTAGGGCCAAGGACTCAGTGTGACCAAGGAAGGGGGATCTAAGGGAGGAAAAAAATAGATTCTATCTGAGACTAGTGGATCCTGTTTAGCTAGGGAAACTGCTCAAACTACTAAGGAGCCTGGACTTCATCTTTAGGGCTCTGGAGAACCACTAAAACTTGGAAATGATGTGATCTAGGCCCCTCAAGACACACTGTCTTTCCCTGCCTCAGTGCTTCAATTCATTCCACTCCTTTAGCCTGAAATTCCTTTCTCATTTAAAATTACCATGATCCTATACATAGCTTTCTGCACTTTCTGCACTAACTTCTTGTGCCTTCCAGTCACAGTGGCTAGAGTTGAGCTCTCTAGATCTTAAACTTCTGCAACCCTTTGGCACTTAGCCCTATTCTACAGTTATAGTTTATCTACTGTCTTTTCTCTCTTAAAACTAGAACCCAACTTTTTAAAGAAGAGTTTCCAAGCACACCTATTTCAGGATCATCTGGGAGTACTTGTTAAAATCAAATCATACCGCAAAAGCCTAAGATCTTCTGAATTGGTTTCTCCGTGTGTAGGGCCTGGAGGTTTGCATTTTAAAAATCATTCCAGGTGAGTACTAAAGCCAGAGAATCATGAACAAGACTAGCCTTCTAAGACTGGAGTCATTTCATAATTGAATCCCAGGATCTACATTATACAACCTTATACAGAGAGTTGAATAAAGTACTGTTAATTCTTCTCCGTTGATCTACGATCAAATAACTAGTCAAGGTATTTGCAAAAACAACCCAACCAAGAATAATAGGACATTATACACAGAAAAAGGGGTATGATGATTCTGGACTTTGACTCAGTTGATTGGTGGATACTCAGAAAAGCCGCTTCTTCTTTAAGCGACAGGACATGCCTGGCTTTTCTCACAACAAATATAGGACAGACTAGACTGGAATAAAAATTTCCCACAGTGTTGATGGAAGGATTTTTTTGGAGCTTTGAAAGCTCCAAAAAAGTCTTGCTCTCTTACGACTATTATCTGGTATTTGAAATTGGTCATTTAGGAATCAAGATACACAGATCACATTCTACAGGCATCCCTGTGGCTCAATGGTTCTTTCTCCCTCACAGTGCACTTTAAGCAATCTGACGGTAGAACTCTGAAGCTAGACCTCAGCGCAGCTCCATAGAAGGGACTCAGAAATATGATGAGTGGATGAAAGATGACCATGTCACCGAAGCCCAAATGTAATAAATAATCATTCATTTGGAATCTGCACCTGTGTGGGAATGCACTGCACACCTGCCTAGGCCAGTTTCTCCTGTTCCCCCCCCCCACCCCCCTTTTCCTCCTGTGTGTATGTTTTCAGCCTATCAAAGGGGCAGCTGCTTCAGTTTCTCCTATGACCTTCTCCCATTCATCCAATTAGCAAAAGCCCAATCCACAGACTCAAGACTTAATACCCATGCTAAAGACTTACTGTTCAATTTCAGGCTGGTAAAATTCCATTTAGAATTTTGTTTCATTGAGCATTTTCATAAAATGAAAATGAAAGATATTAAAGGCCTATAAAATACCAAACAAATAATAAAGAACATAATATAAAAGATATTAAAGGCAACTAGATATAAAAATTAACACATTTATTCTTAAATTTGTCTGTGAGAGGAAAGAGTAATAAACATCAGCATACTTTTTTTCCTATTGTCTAAATCCTAAAGAGGATGAGTATTTGATTTTTAGTTGTCTGAAAAATTCACCTTGACATCCTGAAAGGTAGAATTTCTACTCTATGCTCTATTAGTCTACTTACTGTGTTTACATTTCATATCTATGCTGCTGAAGATGAAATGACTTTTACATTGTAATCTTATGGGAGTAGGTTTCTCTGATAGTCATTACCTTTAAGGTATTATGTGAAAACTTAAAAATGAAGCAATTTCACATGGAACTTGAGGTTGCTATCTCTCCTTGTATTATTGGGCCCATACTGACACCTGGTAAGTCGCCTGGGCTGATCCTGGTGAAATGGGCTCTTATTTTGGATGCTTCCATTTGTTTGGCTTGTTTCTCTACTTGCCCCAATGAATGCAGAGGAGGTATGGACTAAAGATCCTTATAGTCACAAGTCTTTGATAAATTAAAGAGTAAAAGTACGGGGCTGGAAGGTGGCTCAGTGGTAGAGTGATTGTCTCACATGCATGAGGCCCTGGGTTCGATTCCTCAGCACCACATAAGCAGAAAAAGCTGGAAGTGGCGCTGTGACTCAAGTGGTAGAGCGCTAGCTTTGAGCTGAAGAGCTGAGGGACAGCGCCCAGGCCTAGAGTTCAGGCCCCATGACCAAAAAAAAAAAAAGTACATGGTTGGCACAGAAGGAAAACAGTGACACAACATTCCAATGAAGTTGAAGGGAGATGTCTGTGGGTACGCCACTAATGTGAACAAGTTCTGAGAGTGCAAGTGGACAAGCTTGGAGGACTGGAACTAGTTTGGCATAAGTGGAAGGTTCTCATGGGGGTACAGGAACAAGGTGAAAGATTTGACAATGGGATAGATGTGATAGAGACCTGGACAGTTTACTGCCAACAGCTTGTCAAAATAAGATCTGTGTTTAAGAGCAAATCTGAAGGGCAAAATAAGAGAAAAAGAAAGGTATAATCACTGCAGTTGAGTGCATATGAAAATGGTGACAATATAAAAAGGGATCTGAGTACGTAAGAAAGGCTATGGCATGAGGAATCCAGGTCACTTGGGGGAAGAGCTTAACTGTGAAAGAAGTTCAGTCACAGGGAGAATGGTGGCGCCCAACACAAATATTAGGGTGGGACTAGCTTTGGGTTTTGCTTTCAAGTATATGTAGTGTGTGTGTTTATGGTAGTGAGGGGCAGCAAATGATAAATGCCAAGAAGAGACAGGATGATCAAGAGACAGATGTGCAGACAATTGTGGGGATGAACTGAATGGCAAGGACAGCTGGAGAGCGGGGGATGAAGATTTCTGAGAAAGAAGAGCAGATGCCAGAAGACATTATGGATCATAAAGCCCAGAATTACTTCTGTTTCTGTTCAAGAAATTGTAGAAGGGCTATACATGTGGCTCAATGGCAAAGTGCTTATCTAACATGTACAAGGCCCTGGGTTTGATCATCAGATGGAAAAACAACAAAAATGGTAGGCAATGGGACTGTCCAATATATAGCCTCAGAAACTCAATGATGCTGTTACCTTGCACACTCCTAACAACTCCAAGTTTTTTGTTTTGTTTTGTTTTTCTCGGTCATGGGGCTTGAACTCTAGGCTTGGGCGCCATCCCTCAGCTCTTCAGATCAAGGCAAGCACTCTACTGCTTGAGCTACAGCACCACTTCTGGTTTTCTAGTGGTTTATTGGAGATAAGAGTCTCACGGACTTTCCTGCCCAGGCTGGCTTTGAACCGTGATCCTCAGCTCTCAGTCTCCTGAGTAGCTAGGATTACAGGTGTGAGTCACCGGTGCCCGACTAACAAGTTTTTATGGAAACTTTAGAATAACGGATGGGGTTCAATTTACCTAGGGACAGTAAAACCTGGCAAACTAACAAAATGGTTCTTCTTTCCAAATAGCCAGGATAGAATTATGATAAAGTGATTATTGATTTAAATAGTCAAACTGATCATTAGACCTGATTGTACCAAAATGTCAGAACACCAAAAAACAAACTAAAATCTCAAAACACCAACTCTATACTTTGAGACACATTCATGCTTATCAAAAGTTCTAATGTAAAGAATCTCAAAGTCAAAGATGCCAAAATAACCCTGAGCCATAAGGAGGCCTTGGCTTATTATTTCACAACAGATTCTCACACACTACCTTTTTGTGTCCTTTCTAGTTTTCAGAAGTTTGCTATAAATTTTGCCATCAGATCAGGGGTGATAGTTGTCAGAGCAGTGGTTGGGGGAGGTGAGGGCAGATCCTAAGCCTCCTAGCAGACTGTTCCTGGACTGCTCCTGCTACACAACACACTCAGATCCCTCTTTCTGCTCCTTGCCCTCATATTCCAGATATATCTCCAACCATGCTTCCACTCCTGGCTTGAGCTCTTGTGTGAAAATTATCTTAATCATCTTAATCTTAATATGAGAGCTAGGCATAATGGTACACACCTGTAATCACAGCACTGGGAGGCTAATGCAGGTGGACTTCAAGTGCATGAGACTGGCCTGGGCTACAGAGTAAGACCCACATCTCAAAAAAAAAAAAAAACACCACAAAAAAACTTTTTTTTAAATCTTTTTTTTAATTGTGAAAATACTGTAAAAATCTTGATATTAAAAAAAAAGTTGAGGGCGGGGATGATTGGGTGGGGGGCGCGGGGGAGGATGGGAAAAGATGGAAAAGGGAAACAAAGGAGGAGGCTACAATGCTTGATAAGAAATGTACTCATTATCTTGCCCATGTAATTGTAACCCCTTTGTACAGTATTTTCACAATAAAATAAATAAAAATTAAAAATAAATTAAAAAAATAAAAAAAAGTTGAAGGATGGGACAGGGAAAGGGAAGACTTTTGTCAAAGGGTACAAAGTTGGCAGTTACAGAGGACGAATAAGTTCTGGTTTTCTATTGCAAAACAGTGACTACAGTTAATAATACTTATTTCCAAATATTTACTCTGTTTGCAACTCTGAAATACACAAAATATGAGAACCATTGTCACCCTTCTTCAGATCTTGAAATCTTACTCCTCTGCCTGAAACAACCTTTGTATATGTTAGGTCTGCCTGGGAAAAATTACCCCTTCCCTTGTTCTCCCTTTGTGCACATGTGGTCACTTCCCTAGAAGTCCCTGCTCAGCACCTGGTGTAGCCAACATAATGGCGCACCTGGGGGCAGTGGGAGGTTCCCCCCCCCCACACACACACACAGCCCAAGGCTCTGAGGTCATTGCTGTGGTAACACCCTCCCACCCTTTGCTTTGGTCACACCCCCTCCCTGCCCTCTCCCTATATAGCCAATCTCCATCATTAGTTCTGTCCCTTGCAGCCTTTTCCCTTCCCCTGCATCCTTTGTGCCCCCTATACACCTTCCATCGTGTGCAGGTTAACAGTTTGCTCTCTTTCTAATAAACTCTTTTCTGCTTGAACCTTTTGGTGAACATTATATATTGACCAATATCTTACCATCATTTTACTCTCTACTGATGTAAATCTAACTTTAAAATTACTTTTTTTTTTAGCACTGGGGATTGGACTGAACACCTCATATTTCCTGGGCAAGCGTTCTTCTGCTTGAAGTACATCCCAGCCCTTGAAAGTTTAACTTTTCTTACATTTCATATCTAAGTGAGATAATGAAATATTTGTCTTTCTACACCTGACTTATTTCACCTATGACAAGCTGTAGGTTCATGAATGTTGTCGTATCAGCATTGTCTTCATTTTTTTAAGATTGCAGGGTATTCAAATTATGTGTGTATATGACATTCACTTTATCCCATTCATCCATGATGGGCACTGAAGCCGATTCCATATTGTGGCTATTTTGAACAGTGCTGTAGTGAACATAGGTGTGACAGGATTGTTTCAACTCAGTGGTTTAATTCCATGGACCTACACCCAGAAGTGAGATAGCTGGTAGGTGATATTTCTGTTTTTGTCAGAGAGGAGAGAGCCTGGCTGTTTTGGTTTTTTGAGACTATTCTAATGAACATTTCCATCAACAGTATGTAAATGATTCCCTTTCTCCACATCTTCACCAACACTTTGCAGAAATTATTTTGAGGTATAGAACTTTTCTAGTTTCTTGCTTCATCGCTAGCCACCTGATCCAAACATATTTTTTTTTTCACATTGAAAACTGACTCAGGAAGCTGGGTGCTGGTGACTCAGACATATCTGTAATTCTAGCTACTCAGGATTTGAAGATAGTGGTTCAAAACCAGCCTAAGCAGTAAAGTCTGTGAGACTCTTATTTCCCCTGAACCACACACACACAAAAGGCGAGAAGTAGAGCTGTAGTTCAAGTGGTACAGAGCTAGCCTTAAACAAAAGATTCTCAGAGACAGAGCTCTGGCAATGAGTTGAAGCCCCAGGGCCATGACAAGAAGAAAAAAAAAGAAAATTAGCTGGGCGCCAGTAGCTCATGCCTGTAATCCTAGCTACTCAGGAGGCTGAGATCTGAGGATCTCGGTTCAAAGCCAGCGGGGGCAGGAAAGTCCGTGAGACTCTTTATCTCCAATGAACTACTAGAAAGCCAGAAGTGGCACTATGGCTCAAGTGTAGAGCGCTCACCTTGAGCTGAAGAGCGCAAGGACAGTGCCCAAGCCCAGAGTGCAAGCCCCACTCAGGGAAGTATTCTACAAATAAGTCATGGTTGGTTCCTTTATATTAAGGCTAAGAAAAGCATGCATAGGAAAGCAGATTGCAAACAAGAACATGGGGATCTTCCTTTTTCTCTCTTTCCTTTTTGTGTCAGTAGTGGGGCTTGGACTCAGGGTCTGGGCATTCTCCCTTAGCAATTTCACTCAAGCCTGGTGCTTAAAATTTGAGCCATGTCTCCACTTCTGTATTTCTTCTGATTAGTTGTAGATAAGAGTCTCACAGGCTTTCCTTCCTGGGCTGGCTTCAAACCACTACCCTAAGATTTCAGTCTCCTGAATAGCTAGGATTAGAGGTGTGAGCTACCAGTACCCACCTGATTTTTTTTTATTTATTTATTTACCCTGTTCTCATCTCTGTCCTTAACTCAACCACGTATTACCATAGGAACCTACAGCATACAGCAGTCTGCCTGTCCATTCCATTTAACCTCAACCTTCACCACTCTGGTGTATCATGGAAAATTAAGAACTTTCATGAGATACCACAGAAAGAAAAAGTTTAGCAAGCAAAGACCACAAACCACGGACTCTGGCTGCATATGGTCACTTGACAAACTTGACAAACTCAAAAACTTTATTGAAAACCCAATGAGGGACTTTCTAGCCTATGAAAATCTGACGGTTGATTTCACATGCACCCAAATATAGGAAAAAAAGAAAAGAAAACAAACTCAGAAAGCAGTAGTCTAGGAAGTGAGCAGACCTCCTGGAGCTTCTAGCTTGTTGATTACTTACAGGAACACCAGAGGAATGCTCTAGTCAGCCAGATCTAGTGCTTTGCCCGTGCCTGGATTATGGCAGTGGCACAGAGGGACATATTCAGAAATGGCCCTCCTTGTCAGTAGCTTAAAAAAGTCAATGTATCTTCAACCTATCCCAACTACTTTATGTCTTTATTGTGCTAGGGATTGAACTAAGGGCCACATGCATGCTAAGGGCATGCTCTATGGCTGAGACACACAACCTACCCCTTTCTTTCACTTTAGTAACCAGTCAATATCCCAAGTGGTTTTGATTTTTTAAACCCGGAAATCTGCTTGATACAGAGCCTTGGAGTAACTAACTATACTCTGTGAAAATGAGTCTTTGTTTTTTTATAAAACAATGATGTCTAGAATCTTTCATTTCCCAAGTTAAACTTGATGCCCTCCACTTACTAGGCAGGTGCTCTATGACTTAGGGTCACACCTCAAGCCCTTTTTTGCAGTAGTTATTTTTCACATCTGATCTCATGTTTTTGCCTGGACCAGCCTGAGATGATAACCCTCATACTTATGCCTCCTACCTAGCTAAGATCACAGTTAAGATGAGGTCTCACTGTCTTTTTGCCCTGGATGGCCTTTAACATTGATCAACCTAATTACAGGTGTGAGCTACCACATTGGTCTCACTGGCCTAGGCCCGTGGTTTTTAATTTTTGTTTGTTTTTTGTTCTGTTTTTTACACACAGGGCTTGCTCTGTGTGTGCACACACATGCTACTCCTTGAACTCAGGGCCTAAGCGCTGTCCCTGAGCTTTTTGCCTCAAAACTAGCAGGCTATCGCTTGAGCCACAGCCCCACTTCTAGCTTTTTGTTGGTTAATTGGAGATAAGAGTTTTTCTAACTTTCCTATCTGGGCTGGCTTTGAAAGGGAACCTCAGATCTTAGCCACAAGCACTGGCTTGCTGTTGATTATTAATTGTGGTAAAAAAAAAAAAAATACACAAACAACAGCGCAGAGCGGTTTGGTCGTTCATTGGGGTAGTATCGTCCCTCAGATCGCCAACTGGAGCTCTTCACTGGGCAACAGCGGCGGAGCGGTGGTCCGAAAAACGGCCTGAAACGTCGGCTTTGGGTGAGAGAAAATGGCCTGAACCAAGCAGACTGCTCGTAAATCCACTGATGGGAAGGCCCCCCCACAAGCAGCTGGCCACCAGGGCTGCCAGGAAAGCGCGCCCTCTACCGGCGGGGTGAAGAAGCCCCATCGCTACAGGCCTGGCACTGTGGCTCTTGGAGAGATTCGTCGTTATCAGAAATCCACTGAGCTTCTCATCCGAAAGCTGCCTTTCCAGAGGTTGGTGAGAGAGATTGCCCAGGATTTTAAAACAGGCCTGAGGTTTCACAGTGCGGCCATCAGTGCGCTTCAGGAGGCTAGTGAAGTGTACCTGGTGGGTTTGTTTGAAGATACCAATATCTGTGTGCCATCCACGCCAAGAGAGTCACCAACATGCCCAAAGACATCCAGCTGGCTCGCGGGACACGGGGAGAGAGAGCTTAAGTGAAGGCAGTTTTTATGGCGTTTTGTAGTAAATTCTGTAAAATACTTTGGTTTAATATGTGACTTTTTTTGGTAAGAAATTGTTTATAATATGTTGCATTTGTACTTAAGTCATTCCATCTTTCACTCAGGATGAATGGGAAAGTGACTGTTCACAGATCTCAGTGGTGCGCACTGGGCTCAGGAGTGACAAGTTGCTAATATGCAGAAGGGATGGGTGATACTTCTTGCTTCTCATGATGCATGTTTCTGTATGTTAAGGACTTGTCGGGTAGCTATTAAGGTACTAGAATTGATAAATGTGTACGGCTCCTTTTGCAATAAAACTGGTTATGACTTGATCCAAGTGTTTAACAATTGGGGCTGTTAAGTCTGACCATACATCACTGTGCTAGAATGTAGGCTTTTTCAAGGGTGAAGATACAAGTCTTAAACACAGTGTAACTTACAGTTTCCTTACGAAAAAGAAAAAAAAGTAAACCTGGCAGCTATAGAATACACTATGTGCATTTATAATAGCTATTTTACATATTGTAGTGTCAACATTTTTAAATTAAATGCTTTACATCCACAAAAAAATACACAAACAAAAGTTACTGTTTTAACAGTTTTAAAGTGTAAATTCATTGGGCATTAAGTACATTCACAGTGTTGCAAGCCTACTATTTATTCTAGAACCTTTTCATCACCCCAATAGAAAACTTTATATCCATTAAGCAGTCTTTCCTCAATCTTCCCCGTGTCTTATCTGTTGGTCATTACCAACCCATTTTCTGTCTCTATGAATGTGCATATTCTGGAGATTTTATTTACACGGAAACCACAGAGTGTATGTGGCTTCTTTCACCTAGCACAATGTTTCAAGGTTCATTCATATTGTGTCATGTGTCAATACTTCATTTATTTTTAATGGCTGAGTAATATTCCAGTATGTAGCATACATGTAACCTCTTGCAAAACGAATAATGGTGGCTGGGTTCCATAGGGCTAAAGCTACTAAAATGAAGGAATTTGTGGAGAAGGGGAAAGGAAATGAAACTGGAGGATAGAGAGGATGGAAAAAATGTTGATATATACATATGAAGACAGCATAATGAAACCCACCAGACACCATATGGAAAAGAAGATATGGGAATAAAATGAAGAGGGTAAACTTGTACAAAGTAGACTGAATGAATCTACGTTGTCGCAATGAAATCCTACCATCTTAATAAAAGCTAATTTTAAAAATTAAAAATAAACAAAGGAATTTACCCTATTCTTTTTTCACCCCCCCCCTCCCCGCCCCCAAGTCAGAGACTGGGACATAAACTAATTACCTTCCTCCACTTTCACTAACTGGCTAGTGCTCTACCAATTGAGCCATGCCTCCAACCCCAGAAATTTATCCTATGTGACCAATATTGTTTCTTTTAATGGTTCTAGACATTTAAGTATCCAATAAAGGAACACAATACAGTATAACCCTGCTATATCAGTCATAATATACTTTCTGTTCTATTCCGTTATCTTTCTGGACCGACAAATGTTTTTATAAAAGTTTGAAAACTCAGAAAATTCTCCTCCATATTGTTTTCATTGCCTTTCAAATAAATCCAATTCAAACCCAGTTATTTTGCTATTTTCTGGATATAAGAGTCCCAAAATATAGTCTCCGCGGTCAGGAAGCTTGCTCTAGTGAGAAAAACATTTAAACCATTTCCCACAATGTGACAAGGTTCAGGATGGAATCTAAATTGTAAGGACTCAAGTTTACCATGAATCCCAGCTGGGAACACTTATACAAGTTAGGTATGGTGCAGGCTTTGGTTTGTCCTCTTATGTTCTTGAGAGCCAAAGTCTTCAGAGAAAAACCTGTGATGAAACTAGTCATGAGGCTTTCCTAGTACCTGAGGCCTGATGATAGTGTATGTGTACCATTTATCCTGTTTACCTAGTCTCACTCACACTAAAATATACTCATCTCTAAAGATCTTCCTATGGTTCAAGATTAAATATAAAAGCATTTATTAGTGGTACACCTAGAAATGTCAGCAGGTAACCTTTTTTTTTCTTAGGCAACACATTAAAAGTAGTATGGAGGTTCCGCAAAAGACTCTACATAGAGCTCCTCTATGACCCAGCAATCCCACTTTTGGGCATTTACCCAAATGATCACAAAGACCATACTAAAGCTACCAGCACAACTATGTTTATTGAAGGATTATTTACCAACCCAGGATATTTACCAACCCAGATGCCCCTCAGTAGATTAATGGATCAAGAAAATGTGGTATATATATATATATATATATATATATATATATACAATGATATTCTATGCCTCCATCAGAAAGAATGACATTGCCCCATTTGTTAGGAAATGGAAAGACTTCGAAAAAATTATATTAAGTGGAGTAAGCCAGGCTCAAAGAAACATAGGTCCCTCTGTACAGTATTTTCACAATAAAAAAAAATCTATACAATACTGACACACAGGAAACCGTACAGTCTATTCCCTTTTCCTTGTCAACTCTATTCTGAACGAATCCAAACGTACAGACAGTACAAAGAATATCTATACACTCCTATATAATCCAATGTTAACTGATAAATAATGAATGTACTTAGTTATATTTATAGAAATAATGAATATATGTTTTCTCCAAACATGTGTGTGCATATGTGGTGTTGAAACTTTGATACTTCATTTCTAAAAATTTGGCCATGCATCTTTTAAGAACAAGGCTAGCCAGAGGCTGGTGACGCATGCCTGTAGTCCTAGCTACTCAGTAGGCTGAGAATGAGGATTACAGTTCAAAGCCAGCCTAGGCAGAAAAGCTCCACAAGACTCTTATCTCCAATTAACCACCAAAAAGCTGGAATTAGAGCTATGGCTCAAGCGGTAAAGGGCTAGACTTGAGTGGAAAAAACTAAGGGCTAAGGAATACCACCTAGACACTGAGTTCAAATGCCAGTACCATCACAAAGACAAAAACCAATCAACAACAACAACAAAAACAAAATAAACCTGCCATAATCCAAAATCACAAAATGTGATTTAGTAGCTATGACAAATGTGTTCTGCAGACATGTTTTTCTTAATCTACAACTGACCTTCCATCATCTTTCCTTCTACAACACTGACACTTTCCTTGTCTTAATAGACTGTCCTTCAAGATGAACTATTTCTTGATTAGGGTTAACATTTCTAGTACAGGTACTAAGATGGATATGATATTGTGTAAATTCCCATTGTATTGAACTTGGAGCCTTATAATGCCAGTTCTCACATTATTGGTAATGTTAAAGATCATAATAAACATGCATCTTTCCTCCTTTGTAATTAGAAATAATCTGTGGG
This sequence comes from Dipodomys spectabilis, assembly GCF_019054845.1. Classification (NCBI taxonomy): domain Eukaryota; kingdom Metazoa; phylum Chordata; class Mammalia; order Rodentia; family Heteromyidae; genus Dipodomys; species Dipodomys spectabilis. Next base: position 11,874,857 of record NW_024870681.1, read on the forward strand.
ATGAACTTTGAGACTCTGAATAGCCTGCTTCCTGAAAACTTTCCTTAGTTTTCTCTTCCTCAACTCCCAGGCTCAAGTGATACTCCTGCCTCACCCTACCTAGTAGCCAGGGCTATGGGCACATGCCACTATGTCTGGCAAAAGGTAATTTTCTAATATCATTCTTCTACATTTCTTAGAGTGTAAGGAGGGGGGGGTCTCTCTTCATCCTTATTCTCACTTGGGTGTTTTTCCCCCGCACTATGGATATTCAAACTCATGGATACATTTTAAAAACTTATATTTAAAATCATTATCATTATTTTCTTGTTCCATTTGCCCCAAATCTGACTAATGGTCTTCCACTTGAGCCAGCTCCTGGGATGTTTTGCTATACTCTCACTACTGCTTGTACATGCCTTCTGATAATGTTCTAGGCTTGCCAGATACTTCCTTGGTCCCTTACACAGAAGCAACTTCTCTGTAAGATGTCTTGGCTTCTTTCTGTGATTAATAGTATCTACTAGAAACCAAGATCTGAGTCTTCCTCATGCACCCCACAATTGGAATGTCATTGCTAGTAGGCTCCCTCAGTGGTTAAAAGTAGGACATTTATTTATTTTAATCAGGAGTGTACAACACTTCCAATTCAAACCTAATGCCATAAAGATTATTCTTACTTTTCCCATTCACTACTTGCATCTCCTTAGTTCCTAGTAGCTTTAATGTACTTACTTTCTCCTACTAACACAAACAGAAATATTTTACCAGCATCAGTTTAAAGAACATATAATCGTTAAATATATCCTAGTATCAAAGAGTGGGAAATACCCCAGGTGAGTTTTTCAGTGAAAAATACACAGACCATCCCAATGGGCCTCATGTAAGGTTCTTATGTGCCAGTAAGTGGTCTTCAGACTTCACACCTGTATTTCTCTATTCTGGCCTGTCCTGATGGAGATTGGGATCTGCAAGTACTTTTCCCAGGCTCCCTTGCCATCTGTCTTGCTGCTGGGTTCTGCCAACAGAAGGCACTGGCAGGAGTGCAGAAAGCAAGAAGAGGGTGAAGTTGTCCTTCGTGCTTCTTTACATCTTTCAGGCAGTGTCTCAGCAAGTGTCTCCAGTCCCACTGTGTGCCCAGCTGTGGCAGTGGCAGCTCCAGTGCAGCTCTGGCTGAGCAGCAATCCCAGGAGGGAAGTAGGGCATATGTCACCTCTATCTCCAATAAACTACCCCAAAAGCTAGAACTGGAGCTGTGCCTAAGTGCCTAAAGGCATTAGCCTTTGGGGGGGAAAAAACACCTTAAGGACAGCACCCAGGCCCTAAGTTCAAACTCCAGGATAGAGGGGAGTGGGGAGGATTTTCTTGAATACAGAAAGTAAGATGGCAGAAGGCTGGTTCTGTCTTCACGTTTACAAAGCAGCAGCTGTGCCACCTAACTCAGATGTTAACTCTGTGTTTTCTACACACTAAGATGTGTAGTGAAAGCCAGGTGGTACTGGTATGTATATACCATAATACCGGCATTTGGAAGCCCTAATGCAGGATGATTGCAATTTCAAGGCCAGCCCAGTGCTACATAACAAAAGCCCTGTCTCAAAACTTCTATTGAAAAGCAAAACAAAAGCACAATGGAAATAGCCATAACAGGATAAAAAAGGTATTTTTCAAAAGTAAGTTGCACTGGGTGCTGGTGGGTCACACCTGTAATCCTAGCTACTCAGACTGCTATCTGTAGCTCATGTGGTAGAGTAACAACTTTTGAGTGAAAAGTCTCAGGGACAGTGCCCAAGCTCCCAAGTTCAAGCCCCAGTACAGTGTCGGCACGAGTGTATATATACATACACACACACACACACACTCATGCACACACAAATTGTTAAAGGACTCATTTTCTTTTGTTGCCTACGAACTGAACAGTTCTCTGATAGTTCAATGTCAAAGATGCTGTATTGGGCTTATTGGAAATAAACATTGTAGACAAACACAATTTGCATGTTGTCTTGGAAGAAGGTTCTTTTTAGGTAATGATACTGGTATAATCAATAATTTTATTTCCCCCTTTACAGAGATCTCATGTATACATTTAAATAGCTAATTCTGCTAAGTTGTTAAAGGCAAGGACTGCTCAACTAGACAAGGATCAAAGGAAGTGGTCACAGGAAAGGATACCTCCATCTGCTTCTCCTTCTCCCCTTCCTTTTTTCCCATATATATTTTTTACTGTAAAAATATCGTACAGAGGAGTTACAGTTATATGAGTAACGTAATGAGTGTATTTCCTATCAAGCATTGTTACCTCCTCCTTTGTTTTTCCCCTACCATCCCTTTCCTCCCCACTTCCCCAACTCCTCCCCCCACACCAAGTTGTAAAGTTGGTTTTCAACATAGTGTCTTGCACATCTCATTGTTACAATGTCTCCCCTTCCTTTAGATACACAATTCTATCACAATCATAGTCTCCATTTTGCAAAGTACTAGAAATATGTTCATTTAGTACTTACAGCCTAAGAGGGCTTTTTTTTTTCCTGAAAAAATCTGCCTAAAGGCCAGAATTTATTCACATCACAGTCATAAAGGCACTTTTGTAATAGGAGGGAATATTTAAATTTAAGCCCATTATAACCATTAAACTGATTGTAGTCATCACTTGCCACCAAAAATAAAAGACAAGACTTAAGAAATAATGTAAAAGGAAAAACCACAGGATGCAGCTCCAAATCACATTTTTAAAAGTAAGTATGCAGAATCAGAAATAGGCACATACAAAAAAAGATGTAAATCTGGATTACAAAGAATAATGAGATTTGGAAGAACTAGAAATTTAACCTAAGAACAGAATGACCCACTGCAACAATGCGACTCATAAGACACTATGTTGGAAATGAATTTTACAACTTTGTGGGTGGGAGGAGTGTGGGAGGTTGGGGAGGGAAGGGATAGTAGGAGAAAAACAAAGGAGGGGAGTAACAATGGTCGACAAGAAATGTACTCATTACCTTACTCATGTAACTGTAACTGCTTTGTATAGCATCTTTACAATAAAAACTTTAAAAAAAAGAATATGCATTTAGGAATTCAAACATTCAAAGAAAAAAAACTGCTACTCATAAAAAGCCATTTATACTTCAATATAATTTTTTTTCTTTTATTTCCTTTAAAAATGCAGCTTTAAAAGTAATAAAGCCTTTCCTTCTGTTTAAAAAAAAAAAGAAATTTGACCTAAGAAACAGAGATTATCAAATAATAGACTCAGTGTCACAATAAGATATGCCTGTTGCCGCTGCTTCTTTTAAATAAAAAATCACGTCCCCTAACTTTAAAAAAAAATTTGTATTGGTACTTGGGCTTGAACTCAAAAAAAAAATTGTATTGGTACTGGGGCTTGAACTCAGAATTTGGGCACTGACATAATTTTTGCTCAAAGCTAGCACTCTATCACTTGTGCCATACCTCCACTTTTGTTTTTTGGAGATAAAGAATCTCATGGACTTTCCTGCCTGGGCTGGCTTCAAAACTTGATCCTCAGACCTTAGTCTCCTGAGTAGCAAGGATTATATAGGTGAGAGTAATTGGTACCTGGTGTCTTGCTCTTTAAGGCTTGATTTTCTACAAATAATGGAAATTAGTAGCAAAATGGGCTCAAAGCCACCTCTAAATAATCAATAATGTGCACAATATACTAAAATGAATACATATTCTTGAAATTATATAAAAAGTATAACATCAAAAGGACTGATAACAGGACTAAAAAGTCACTCTGAATGGAACATTCCACATGTAAAACTTCCCTCTGTTTCAAAAATAAATTGCAGTATTTTGGATGTCTTTATGTATCTGCACCAGTTAACTATGCTTTACCAATACTAGAACTGGCAAATAAGAGAAAGAATTATAATGCTTAATTCATTTACAATTATTTTTAAAATGAATTCTAGGGTTTTAAAACCATTTTAGTTCTAGTTTCTTTGTCATAGACAAATTTATGCAGATACAATTAAGATTCAATTTTATCACACAGAAAAACGGTTATAGGCAGCAATATGGCACATGAGTTTGAAGATGCCAGGGAATTTGAAGACTGTTATACCAACTTTGTCATAATTTCAGGGAATGAAAGCACAAATAATTTTTTTTTTGGGGGGGGGGTCTGGTCATGGGGCCTGAACTCTGGGCCTGGGCTCTGACCCTCAGCTCTTCAGCTCAAGGCTAGCGCTCTACCACTTGAGCCACAGCGTCACCTCCAGCTTTTTTCTTTTTGCTTATATGGTGCTGAGGAATCGAACTCAGGGCCTCAGGCATGCAAGGCAAGCGCTCTACCATTGAGCCACCTTCCCAGCCCTAAAGCACAAATAATTTATTCATTTTTTAAACTGAAACCTTCACTGTATTAAGTACACATGACATGCAAGTCACCATTTCCTCCATCTTCAAGTGAATAGCCCAGTGTCTTCAATTCATTCATTCACACTGTTCTGCTACCATTATCACCACACTTGTTTTCAGTTGTCCTGGTAGGCAATAAGTTAAACCAGATAAAATGTCAACAAATAATAAAAGATCTTAAATAGCATAACTGCAAGAAATATCTCTATTATTTTTAAACACAAGATTCCGAGATCCCAAAGTCCCTCTGAACAGAATTACCACTTTAAGAACTAAAAGGTAAGGAGTCAAATGTTTTTTCTTTCTTGCTATTATTTCTAACATATTTATAAGATATTTCTTTGTTGCTTTGTATGTCCCTCCCCCATGGTATAACCCCTGTTTTCACTGTATTTGATGTTGGTATAATTTGTGGAGGGGAAGGGAAAAAACAAATTGTTTAAATAGGGATACAGGTGGACCCATTGCAACAATGAAATGTATAAGATGTTCTGTTGAAAATGAACTTTACAACTTTGGCATGGGGGGGGGTGATGGGGGGGGGAGATGGGAAGGGATGGTAAAAGGGGAAACAAAGAGGAAGCAACAATGCTTGATAAGAAATGCACTCATTACCTTGCCCATGTAATTGTAACCCCTCTCTATGGTATTTTCACAATAAAAAAAAAAAAAAGGAACTAAAAGAGAGACACAGGCTATTTGTGTAGCTGAGGAACATTTGGAGGTGGTTCTCAGGGACAACTGAGTCATAGCCAATCAGATAATATCAGCACCTAACAGTCAGCAGCAGAATAGCAGAGCAGGATACAGTGGGAGACACACACAGACTCAAGTCCAATACAAAGATTGATTTGCTGCTAATCCAGAGAAATTGACCTTAGTCTCCATACTCATAGGCAGAGAAAACCAACAGTGATTTAAAATGAACTCCAAACCAATTATTCAGGGGAATTTAACACGGTTCACTGACTGAAAATTGTCACTATTGCCTGAATCTGAAATAGAAAGAGAAGGTGAGCCAAAAGATAAATACCAAGTCATTGGTAATAAATGCCAAGTTCTGTTGGAACCAATTAATGAATCCCTAGAGCTGATAAAAATCTTCATTTATGCAACAACATCTGGAATCAAATTATTTAAAAGCTAATGCTAGGGCTTATAAGACTGCATTTCTAAGGCAGAAATTATCTATTTTTTTTTAATTTGTTGCAGTGTTGGGCATGTGCAACACTGCCAGCCCCAATTTATTTTCTTCTGTATTTTGGCACCAGTTCTGGGGCTTGAATTCAGGGCCTAGGTGCTGTCCCAGAGCTTTTTCACTCATGGCTAACACTGTCACTGGAGCCACAGCTCTGCTTCTGGCTTTTTGGTGGTTAATTGGAGGTAAGAGTCTCATGGACTTTCCTGCCCAGGCTGGTTTCAAACAATGAACCTCAGATCTTAGCCTTCCTAGCAGCTAGGATTACATGTGTGAGCCATTGGTGCTTGGCCCTTGTGTATTTTCTAACAGCACAAAGTCCCTTACTTAAGGCAATCCCTATTTCATTCAAATGTTGTACAGTTTGAAGTAGGAATCTACTTCATTCTGTCCAAAAATCAATCAAAAGGGCTGTTTGTGTAAGCAGAAGGCATTGCTTTGTCATTGAGCTACTTCCTCAAGGGCATGGGGGAGAAGTAAGAATGAAGATTTACTCATGGGCAGAGCATCAAACAGACCCCTTTCCTACAGAGCCAAAGATTAATCGAGTCACATATTATAATTTTTAAAAATAAGAGGAATTTTAATTTTTGTTTGTGTTTATTCTCCCTGTAATTCTGTTTGTGTCTGTTTAACTTTATTTAACAATGCTATTGTTTCTCTTAAGCCATGGTGGGGAACACCGCTAATATTAAAATAAACCTGTTATCTCATTCTCTTAGCACATGCCAGTAACACATACCTCTTCCCCACTAATTTCAGCCCTCACAAGAATTCAATTCTTCATTCCATTTCAATTTACAAATACAAAGGAAAATCAATATGGGAATGAGGAGTCCTGAGTGTAATGAGCTCCTAAAGGTTAGGCAATGTTTTAGCAAAATACATTAAGCAGATAATAGGTGGCTCTTTCTTCTGAGCATATACACACATAAAATTTGAAAAGCATATAGAGTATATAAAACATACTCTGTTCCCAGGTATACTGACAGTTCTTCTCAACCCAGCCAGTGTGTGCTACTCCTATAGAGCAGGTGAAAGTAGATGAATGAATTGACAGCCGACATCACCAGAAAATGCACACAAGCACATACACCAGTAACATCATCAATCATAAGTATAATCATTACTCAATAAGAACAGAAACTGCCCTTTGAAATCACTGATTGTTCCAAACCACACTAAGCAAAAATAATAATGTAAAAAATGATTATGTTTTATGATCATTCCTGACCCCACAATGATAGCAAAAATCAGTGGCTCCTGGCAGAGTTTTTGAAGCGTGGAGGGTTGGGAGGTGGTCCTGATGACAGCTCTGAGGCTGTCAGCCTCTATCAATCACCTTCTATTAAGGAAAGCTTTTCCAATTCTGTACTCCTATCAAAGGCTTCATTTTGCCTGGATTAAGCTGAAGTACCACCATTTGAACTTTCTGCTCCTATTCCCACTCCCAAATAAATGCTATTAGCAGAAAAACCGGCTTTTCCACTGTCAGAACTCAAATTGAGGCAGACACCAGTGTTGTGATCAGATACTGAGGAGAGATTCTGAACACAAGAAATTAATGTGCATTACATAAACTTTATGAGCAACCACAAGGTACTGTGTTTATGGGCCAAGGGAGGGAAAAACATGTGAATTGGATATTTCAGCTCCTGAAATGAATATTGAACAATATCTACAGGGTGTAACACACTGGAACAATACAGTATTTTCTTGGATTCAAGAAGGAGCTTTCCTGATTGTTTCATACTATATAGCTTCACTATTTACTATATTATCTCCATGACAGAGAAGAGTCTTTTTTTCCCCTCTAAAATATTCCAGATATGCCTGTGGATAAACAGCTTTAAATCAGTTGAAAAAAGCATGTATTTAAAAACTCTTGGGCTGGGAAGGTGGCTCAGTAGTAGAATGCTTGCCTTGCATGCATGAGGCCCTCGGTTCCATTCCTTAGTACCACATAAGCAGAAAAAGCCAGAAGTAGTGCTGTGGCTCAAGTGGTAGAGTGCCAGTCTTGAGCTGAAGAGCTGAGGGACAGTGCCCAGGCCCAGAGGTCAGGCCCCATGACCAACAACAACAACAACAACAAAAAACTCTTTAGATGAGGGACTCATTTGATTTGTTTGCTGCTGCTGTTGTTAAATCAATGGTTGAGTAGATGTTTGGCACATTAATGTACTAAAGCCCAACATATGGGCCTCAATTCATATAAATATGATAAAAGTTATAATCATAGATAATTTTCTGTACTAAGAGGTTTCATTACTTTTTTTTTTTTTTTTTTTGGCAGCTGTGGTGTTTGAAATCAGGGTCTTGTGTTTACTAGGCAGGCACTCTACCCCCATCTCCTTTTGCTTTTAGTTGTTTTTCAAAGAGGGTCTTATTTTTTGTTCAGGCCAGCTTGGACAGAGGGTCTCCTCCTATTTACATTTCCCTTGTAGCTGAGCTGACAGTCACATACCATGACACCCAGCTGATGAATGAGATGGGAGTCTTGCAAACCTTTTGCCTGGGGCTGGCCTCAAACCATAATGCTTTGGATCTCTGCCTCCCCAGTAGCTAGCATTTAGTCATTATTTTTAACAGCTCTATAATGTGAGGAAGAACCAAAAACAGAATGAGGAGGACAGAAAGGAATTAAGAGGGAGGTAAGTTTAGAATTAACCAACAGGCCCAGGGGCTGACTAGATAGATGTGAGAAAAAAAATCCCAAAGTAGTATATTGTGACATGTTTAACTTGACCCACATGGTATTTGTTTTTAAAATGTGAATTTACTGTCAAAACTGAAATATTGAGAGATTTCACTTAAGAATCTAGATTTCGGGGCTGGGAAGGTGGCTCAGTGGTAGAGTGCTTGCCTTGCATGCATGGGGCCCTGGGTTTGATTCCTCAGCACCACATAAGCAAAAAGAAAAAAACCGGCAGTGGTGCTGTGGCTCAAGTGGTAGAGCGCTAGCCTTGAGCTGAAGAGCTGAGGGACAGCGCCCAGGCCAAGAGTTCAGGCCCCTCGACAAAAAAAAAAAAAAGAATCTAGATTTCATGGGCTGGGAAGGTTGCTCAGTGGTAGAGCGCTTGCCTTGCATGCCTGAGGCCCTGGGTTCGATTCCTCAGCACCACATAAGCAAAAAGAAAAAAGCCGGAAGTGGCATTGTGGCTCAAGTGGTAGAGTGCTAGCCTTGAGCTGAAGATCTGAGGGACAGCGCCCAGGCCCAGAGTTCAGGCCCCATGACCGGACTCAAAAAAAAAAAAGAATCTAGATTTCATAAAGAATAATCAAGCAGATGCTCCAGTGTTTCTGGCCTTAGCATCCTGATGGTAACAATCTTCTGTTGGCACTCTAGTCTGCCACTGACCAAAATTCAAGTGTCAGTTCTTGAATGTTTCCTCTGATCTTTGATGCACCTGGGAGATGAAAGAAGTCTGGAGACCAGAAAAAATAGGAAGCTAGTTTAGAGAGGAAGACTAGAGTAAGGAGTATGAGGAGCACAAGGCAATGAGTGGGTTCTCTGGAGTAGAGAGGCTAGCTGTTGTTTAGGGGAAGACTGGGTCTGGGAAAACTACTAGTTGCACTTGAAGCCATCAAAAAATGGCAATGAAAAAGCCTGAGAAAGCTAGTTAAGAAAAAGGGCAAAGGACAGTAGCTTAAATGTTACTCTCAATCCAGAATGGAAGAGGAAAAAAAAAATGAAAGAGAAAATGCAAACCTGTATAAACACAGATTCTTACTGGTCTGGTCCAGCCCAATCTAGCTGTATTTTCTTTTTTGGGGGGATGGTGGAGGTGGTATTGGGGTTTGAACTCAGGGTCTCTCACCTGAGCCATGCTCTAGTCTTTTTTTGCTTTACCTATGTTTCAGTATCGTTTTATGCTGGTGTGGATTGGCATCCTGCATTTTGTGTAAGATCATAGACATGCACCACCACACCCAGCATTTTTGTTGCCAAAGGGTCTTGCTAACTTTTTCTTCAAACTAATATACTCCAGATCTCTTGCCTTTTGAGCAGTCTGGATTACAGGCATAAGCCATCATGCTTTAGCTACACTTTCTATACCTTTTAGACAAGAGTCTTTTATCCCAGCCAGTCAGTTCTACTTGTTTGAGAAACTTGGTGGTATCAGGATCTTCTTCAAATCTGTATTTTCCACTACCTGAATGCTATTTCCTCCTCCTTGCTATCTTTCTAAAATAAGTTTCATATATGGGTGTGTTGTCTGTCCAGCAGGGTTCTGTGTCTCTCCTTACAACTAAGTTCTATCTTTCAGCTGCAGATCATATAGTCCACTGGCTGGCACACAGGTGGTGCCCAGCCAATATGTTGGCATAGAAGGTAGCTTTGAAGGCAGATATTCACTGGTGTGACAGAGTGGGTGCTTCTACACTGAAACTGTTGGCACAAGGGTACAGAGACAGACACCCAGGCTAGTAAAGAAACAAAGGTCAAGTAATTACCTCAATAAGCAATGACGAAGGAAGAAAAAGGAAAGCAAAAAGCCAAGAAAACATATTCCTGGTAAACAGTAGGGAGAAAAAAAACAACCTGCAAAATTATTTCTTGATCCAAATGAGTTGCTTATATTTGTAATAGTAGTTTTTCTTTGTGCATGAGCATGTGTGTTACTGCGGTTTAAAGTTGGGACCTTTCAGGTACTCTACCACTTGAACCACAATGGCCAGTCCTTCCTTATTGTTCAGGTATGATCTTACACTTCCCAGGCCACCCTCAGATGGGAATCTTCCTATTTATAGTCTCCTTGTTCACAGGCACATAGTAGCATATCTGGCTATTGACTGAGATGAGGCCTTCCTAACATTTTGCCTGGAATGCCTTGAACCATAATCCCCAGATCTTCTCCTGAGTAGCTGGGATTATAGGTGTGAAAATCACATCTGGCTTTGTGATAGCTTTTTAAATAGGAGGTTTGAACTCAGGGCTTTGCACTTACTAGGCTGTCATACTTCACTGGTTATTTTTAGGACAGGATTTTGTTTCCCAACCATATATAATATATATTATATATATTATATATTATATATATGTATATAATGAGGCACACGCGCACACACACATACACACACACACACACACACACACACACACATACACGAGCTACAATCAGCCTCATTTCAGTCTTCCTGTCATCTCTTCCTGTCATATCTTCCCAGCCCTCTATATGGTATCTTTACAATAAAAATATTTATTAGAAAAAAAGATTGGGACTGGGAAGGTGGTTCAGTGGTAGAGCGCTTGCCTTGCATGCATGAGACCCTGGGTTCGATTCCTCAGCACCACATAAGCAAAAAGAAAAAAGCTGGAAGTGGCGCTGTGGCTCAAGTGGTAGAGCGCTAGCCTTGAGCTGAAGAGCTGAGGGACAGCGCCCAGGCCCAGGGTTCAGGCGCCACGACCGGACCCCCCCCCCCCCGCAAAAAAAATGATACCATATAGAGGGGTTACAGTTACAGGAGTAAGGTAATGAGTGCATTTCCTATCAAGCATTGTTACCCCCTCTTTTGTTTTTCCCCTACCATCCCTTTCCTCCCCACCTTCCCAACTTCTCCCTCCCCTACCAAAAAAAAGTTGTAAAGTTCGTTTTCAACATAATGTCTTATACGTCTCATTGTTATAATGGGTCAACCTATACCCTTATTTCAGCATTTTGTTATTTCCCTTCCCCTCTCCAAATCAGAAAAATGTATATACAAGATGCAGGGCACCGGAATCAAATACACTGAAAACAGGGTTATACCATGAGGGGAGAACATACAAAAGAAACAAAAAAAATCACATAGCACATTATAAATACATTAAAAACAACAGCAAAAAAGATAAAACCACTTGTGTCCCTACCTTGGGTTCATTTCGCTTAACATCATCTTACATGGCCATATGTACATAGCTTTTGACCTTTTTGGCTTGTTCTATACATATACTAGTTATTGTAGATAAGGGAAATCATAGGACCTATGTTTCTTTGGGCCTGGCTTACTTCACTTATTATAATTTTTTCCAAGTCTTTCCATTTCTTAACAAATGGGGTGGTCACACCTGTAATCTTAGCTACTCAGGAGACTGAGATTCTAAGGAATCCCTGATTTAAAGCTAGTTTGGGCAGAAAAGTTTGTAAGGCTCATAACTCTGACTTGAGCTTTGGCTCAGGGGTAGAGCACCAGCTTTGAGCAAAAAAGCTCAGGATAGCACCCAAGTCCTGAGTTCAAGCCTTAGTACTGGCACTAGAATTTTAAAATACAGAAAAAAGAAATCCTCCCACAACTCCATTTTTAACCAAATGAGGATGCTAACTCCATGGTTCTAAAATGTCCCTATTTCAGCAAGTCAAGGGAGTATTATTCTCCTTAAGGCCCCTCTAATGCTGCTGGGTGACTAGCAGAACCTGCAAGGTATTTACTGAGGCTTCACTAGTACCAATCACAAGGCTCCCTAACTTCTTCTTAGTGGGTCTACAGAATCACAAATGTGTGCTAGTCCAGGTTAAAAATCCCTTAACCTAAATGCTTGAGACCAAAAGTTTTTCAGATTTTGGGTCTTTTCCTATTCATAGATCTCTGATTCAGGATACTCCATTGATAATGGTTATTCTCATTCTATAGAGAAGGAAACAAACTTTCAGAGAGCAGGCAGCTCTCCTAGATCCAGGAGAGATGGGGGCAGATGCAATGTTCCCAGGAGCCTGTCTGTGCAGGACCAGCTGGGCTCCTTCCCAACCACGTCACTGAAACAGAGCACTGCTAAATATCACACGAGATGTGCTTAGACAACATTACATAATAGTCAATATGCTGAGAAGCAGTACTGTCCCTCCACCAGAGTCATTCACAATTCTTAGTCTGGGCTTTCACAATTGGCTTTCTAGTCAGACCCAGACAAGGCTCTAGTTTGAATTCTAATGAGGATCAGGCACACTGAATATTTAAACTGCAATTACAAAGATGCTAGTTTTATGTAAATGTCCTTAATACAAGAAACAGATCTGAAAATACACTGAAGAACTAAGTGAACCTATCCGTCTAATATGCCTTTAGAATCTAAAAAACAACAACAACAACAAACAATATTGCTTTCTGCTTGGTGCTATCATAGGGGTATGGCCGAGAGAAGAAAAGGGAGGAAAAGACCACACAAAGATCGCAGTAAAAATCTTAAAAGCCTGGGCTCTGGAATGAAAGGTCCACAAAGAGGTGCTTGGATCCTTTGTTAACAACTGAACAAACGAATTCATCATTGGACCCTTCTCCTGTGTGGCCCCTGGCAGGTCTTGCTGTGTTTATAACTAGAAATCCCCTTGCAGCTCAAGCGTCTATGACTGATGCGTCAGAACATCATGGAAAATACGCACAGGGCAGAAACAAAAGGTCATTTCATGGTTCACAGCCTAGTTTTACACCCTTTGAGTAAAAGATGATGAGCCACAGCCCTGCCACACCTTGCTCAAGTCCTCTAGGTTACACAGTAATGAGTGCTCACCATGTTAGCTGCTATCAGTTACACTTGAATGAGCTATTTGATTCCAGCAGCTGCATGTGCAAGTACACACTTCCACTTAAAATCATCAGTCTGGCCTTGCATTTGAGAAAAGCAGGTGATGAACTCTTTGCTTGGTCTTGAGGTTCTTAATCTCTGGCCACTCCAATGCCGTTCCTATTAAGATTGTATCTTTTTATTTTTTTTGTCCATTATGGAACTTGAACTCTGGGCCTAGACGCTGTCCCTTAGCTCTTCAGTTCAAAGTGAGTGCTCTATCACTTGAGCCACAGCACCACTTCTGGTTTTCTGGTGGTTAATTGGAGATAATAGTCTCATGGACTTTCCTGTCCACGCTGGTTTTGAACCGTGATCCTCAGATCTCAGTCTCCTGGCTAGCTAGGATTACAGGCGTGAGCCATCAATGAGTGACCAGCTAATACTACATCTTCTAAATGCTAATATTTATGAAAAGGGAATATGGTTAATTGGTGGTTTTTATTCCCCTGCCCAGATTTGTCCTCTGGTTGAGTCTCTTTTGCTGGTACCAAAAATGTCCATTCAAGTTTCACTTACTTTTAATTTCTAGAAGTTCTATTTGGTCTTTTTAAAATTTCTCATGGTCCTTTTTGTAGTCCTCTTCTATCAAAATGCTCTCAAGCTTGTAACTTACATTTTTTAAATTAAAAAAAAAAAAAACAACCACAGGGCTGAGAAGGTGGCTCAGTGGTAGAGTGCTTGCCTTGCATGCATGAGGCCCTGGATTCGATTCTGCAGCACCACATAAGCAGGAAAAAAAGCCGGCAGTGGTGCTGTGGCTCAAGTGGTAGAGTGCTAGCCTTGAGCTGAAGAGCTGAGGGACAGCACCCAGGCCCACAGGCCCCACGACGGGCAAAAAATAAAAACAAAAACAAAAAAACAAAAAAAAACAGAACTAATGGTGGTGAATGCCTGTAATCCCATCTACTTGGGAGATGGACATAAGGAAGATTATGGTCTGAGGCCAGTTGGAGCAAATGTTATCAAGATCCCATCTTATTCAACAAGCCTAGCCTGGTAGTTCACATCTGTTGTCCTTGCTGTATAGAAGGCAAAGGTTGAAGGATCACGGTCACTCGCACTGGGCAAAACATGAAACCCTTTTTGAAAAATAACTGAAGCAAAAGAGGATTGGCATGTGGCTTAAGTGTGAAGGCCTGATTTCAAGCCCTAATACTGCCTGCTCCCTCAAAGGACTGAATTGGTTTTATAATGTATGTAAATATATGCTAGAACATGGATAATTATAATGAATTCCTTTATAACAAGAAGACATTCTGATACATGGTAAAAGCCAAATGCAAAGGAATATTTTATGACTTCAGCTATATAAGTACCTAGAGCAAACTGTAGAGATGGAAGGTAGAAAAGTAATTACAGGGCTGGGGAAGGGAGAAATGGGTAGTTATTATTTGAAAAGCAACTTTCAGTTAGGGGTGCTAAAGTTCTGGAGGGTTAGGGAAGAATGCAGTGTAGAACTCTTGTCTAGAATGGGCCAGGCTCTGAGTTCCACTCCCAGTACTAAAAAAAGAGAAAAAAAAAAAGTTCTGGTGATACCTACACAATGAAAATGTACTTATAATTTAAAAGCAGTTCAACTGGAAGCCAAGCATTGGTAGCTCACACCAGTAATTGTAGCTACTCAGGAGGCTGAGATCTGAGGCTCACAGTTAGAAGCCATCAGGGCAGGAAAGTTTGTACACTCTTATCACCAATTAACCAGCCAAAAGCCAGAAGTGGAGGTATTGCTCAAGAGGTAGAGTGCCAGCCTTGATTGAAAAAGAATAAATAAGAGTAAGAGGCCCCTGAGTTCAAAAGCTGTAGCACCTAAAAAGGTATAAAAAACTGGTAAATTTTTATTATATATGTGCCATAATTATAAAATGATTTTAATAACAGGTCAGATTAATTTTGCTATGGCCCGCTAAGCCTCAGTAAATTCCACCATATGCCTTCTGGCCACAGGCTTCCTATTAAATATAAGCCCAGCCTCCTCAGGGCTTTAAAGCCCACCTGCTGAACCCTCAACAGCATGCAAAAAAAAAGTATATAACAATAGATGTGTATGTAATAGCAAAATTTCCTTTAGAAATACAAATGCAAAAAATTCTTCTCCAAAGGTTAGCATGCTTAGTATGGAAGATAGGTAGGCTGCTGGAGTAAAGCACATGGGAGAATGGAAGATTCCATAGTAAAGAAGTAGTAAGAGGAGGAAGTCTAGGATGGGAAAGAAGACGGAGGGGGAGCCAGCACATGGTGTGCGTTCAGGTACCAGAGTCCACAGCCTTCATGCTATAGTCAGCATCTCTGTCAGCATGTGATTATGGTAAACCAGGAAGATGGCCAGCTCTGTATACTTATTCTATGTGGTTGAATTCTGACAGCTAAGCTGTCTGCTCTTTCACGATGAAGTTTATATAAAATCAAATTTAATATGGGGTGGAGATGAAAGTAAACCCCTATCTTGCAACCTTAAATCTTCTGGATGGCGTAAGAAGGACAAAGTCCATGTGGACAAAAATCACAGGAGATCAGTAAAGCAAACCCAGGAGGGATTTGTCTTTGAAAGAGAGCAGAAAGCAGGCATCTAGAGGAGCAGAATCACAGGCTGGGTTGGCAAGAACTGCTATGCAAGGGGGCAGCAGGACCAGTGGTGACAATGGAATTGAAATCCCCCGGAGGGCTCTACTTCCTGTGGGGTCCAGAAGACACATGGGCCTTACTCTCTTTCAGCTGGTTATAGATTCTCCATTAGAAAATAAAGGTGAGGACAGTAACACTTCTCCAGCTGCACATCTAGGGGATCTTTCTATAGCTGGATCCCTCAGGGGCATTCATTATGCTTTTCATATTGAGAAGGCTATGAGTCAAAGCTCAGATAACTATACTTCTAACTACTATTGTTCCTCTATTGTTAATAAACATACTAACTTTATAAGGTTAGTGCACCTTTATGAGCTGAAGCAGTAAGTAATCATGGTGGCTACTCTCAGCGTCACCACTCTGTGTCACCACTCACCTTTATACACAGGCCATATAAACTGAAACCTCATAAAACTAGAATCAGGATGACTTCAGAAGAACAGGTGGATGCATGGAGCTTCCAGGCATTCTTAAAAAATAAGGAGCACTTTTGCACTCCTCCTAGACTGCTTCAATGAGAACCCCCTATCCCAGGGACCAAGAAACAGTATTGCAGGTACTCCCAGTGATCCTTCTCTTGATACACAAACCCCTACTTCACATAGATGCTGTAAGTGACTTGATGGATAACGTGACAAAACATAGCATTTTAGCTTTGTCAGACTTCCAAAGCTCAGCAATTCTAACCTGCTCTATCGCAGTTGTACTAATAAAGATTCTGGCTAGAAAAGGCACAAAAACAGACAAGCTCACCTTGAACAAATTCACAAGATATCAATGGCCACTAAACTCCCTGATGCTGCCCAACTTCCAAACCATTTATCTCTATATACTTAACAAACTTTCTGATTTTAAATTAAAACAATGAATGATATTCCCTCTGAACCCTGAACAATTCATGTCATTTAAAAAAGAAAAAAAAATCTTTTAGCAATTTCAATACTTTACTAAGTGATACTGCCTGTATTAGAAGAGCCACTGAATCCCAAAGAAAATAGACAAACATGGGAATCTCACAGCTGAGTAAATTGAAAGCAAGATCTCTTACCACAGGATGTTGACTTTCTCTCCACCAGGTTCACACGTCTGGTTTCAGTGCGAAGTTTCTCATCTGTGTTCTCCACAAGATTGGCAAGGTCATCAATAATCTCTAGAAGGAAGAACAGAGATGCAGGATTAACACTCCCCAATATCCAGCATCACATCCCCACAGCTGTGGTAATTCTGGGTAGTAATGGTCTCCCAAGTGCAGCCAATGAAAAGGTATAGAACCCAGATACTTGCTTTAAGAAGCGAAATTGACTTAAAAAGGCAAAAACAAGCTTGGGCTAGTGGCTCCTGCCTGAAATCCAAGTTATTCAGGAAACTGAGATCTGAGGATGGAGGTTAAAAGCCAAAGGCCAAAAATAGAGCTGTGGTTCAAGTGGTAGAGCTCCAGCCTTGAGCACAAAAGCCAAGCAAGAGACCCTGAGTTCAAGCCCCAGTACTAGCACCAAATTGAAAAAAAAAAAAAAAAAAAAGAGTAAGGTAATAAAACTGGCAGAACACCATTTTAGGCAACAGAAAGAAAAGCAAGTTTGGGGAAAATAAGTCATGGGCCCACAAGTTTGTGCCCATCCAAGTTCTCTCTCAATTATACAGGTGACACAGCACAGAAGACTTTAGGAATCATCTCAGCCCTTCTTGAGAACATTACCCAATGATAAAACTAGCCAACAAAGAGCTGAATGAAAATTAAAAAATCTGGTGGCTCATACCTGTTATATCTTGGCCATTCCAGAGGCTGAGACTAGAAGAATCACATGAGCTCAAGGCCTCATTTTAACAAAAAAAGCCAAATATAATGGTGCACATCTGTCATTTGGAGGTATGAGGGAAGCATGAATAGGATTGCGGTTCTACAGTCAGAATATTGGTTTGTTTGTTTTTTTCAAGCAAAAAGTGAGACCCTAGTAGAAAATTAAAGTAAAAGGGTGCAGATCATGTCTGTAATTCTCAGAAGGCTGAGGAGGCTGAGAACTGAGGATCAAGGTTCAAAGCCAGGCCAGGCTAGAAAGTTTGTGAGAATTATGTCCAATTAAGTACCAAAAAGCTGAAAGTGGAGCTGAGGCTCAAGCAGTAGAATGCTAACTTGAGCAAAACAGCTCAGGGACAGCTCTCAAGCTTTGCAAGTTCAAGCCCCAGACTGGCATAAAGAAAAAAAAAAGGTGTGGTTCAGGTGGTAGAGCTTCTGCAAAGCAAATGCAAGGTCCTGATTTCAAACCCCAGTACCACAAAAAACAAACCTTAATGAAGAATCTACAGACTGTAACATAAGAGTTGATGGCTAGAACTGAATCCGTCTAAATACTGACCTGAGAATAAGCAAATATATGGATAACAGAAATATGTAAAAATGTCCCAAACAACATGTAACAACATAATTGAAATTAGGGAGCAGTGGGGAAAGGAAGAATGGAAAAAGTTGAAAACACAATTTCTTCATTTTGTACCGCAGGTCATAGCAAGCTGCTGAAAATTTAAACATATGGAAACTTAATAGTTTTTGGTATCACCAAAACGTCAATGGTTTATATCTTTTCTGTGTATGAACTTTCAGTAATTCTTATCTTTTAGTAATTACTGCTTCTTGTAATGATCCTTTCTGTAAAGTTCATCTTTTTTATGCTAATGCATTAAAAGTGAAATTAAGCACATTTAAATTTATTTTAAATGGCAACATTTAGAATGGCATATATATTATGATCCTAATTATGTGAAATTATTTCTATCTATCCTTTTACATTTACATACCCAGAGGGATTTATGCAGATGGTGGTAATCTAATGTTAATGATTATTCCTAGGTGGTAGGATCCTCTGTGATTGTGTTCTTCCTTATATTTTTCTAGATTGTTTAAATTTCTTACATTGAGCATACATTATTTCTTAAGTTTTGATTCTCTATTCTCCCTCTCCTATTTCTAGTGACTGCTTTAGAAATGCATTATCCAATGACAGTTACCATTTTTCTTTCAGTATTAAGTAAAGCAAATGAGGAAGCCAAAAAAATTCTCCAGAATGATCTCTGGGTTGAGTTTAAAAGGCTATGTGTTGCAAGGTAGGAAAAAAGGGCAGTCTAACAGTGAGAATAGTATGTGAAAGGCACAGTAGAGGAAACAAGGACCAGCCACTTGGATATTTATAATCTCATCTCACGGGCCATACAAAATTATCAACACAGGCTGAGGGGTTATGGGCAACTGATAAAATAGAGGCTGGATGTTCCCCACCCCTGCAAGAGTAGCATGACATTCTTCCAGTCTCTTGCAACCTTACCTACAAACCTTCTTGTAGGAGGCTGAAAGAAGAGTTACTGAACTGGAAGGTAGCTTAAGTGCAGAGCATTTGCCTAACATGCTCCACGCCATAGGTTGGATCCTCACCGTTACCAAAAAATTAAAAATAAAACAAGCTGGTTGCTGGTGATTCATGCCTATAATCCTAGCTACTCAGGAGAGATCTGAGGACTGCAGTTTGAAGCCAGCCAGAGCAGGAAAGTCTGTGACTCTTATCCCCAATTAGCAACCAAAAGGCCAGAAGTGGAGCTGTGGTTCACGTGGTAGAGCCCCAGCCTTGAGCAGCATTCAAGAGACAGCACCCAAACCCTGAGTTCAAGCCCAGTACCAGAACAAAAATAAATAAATAGTCGGGTGCTATGGCTCACACTTGTAATTCTAGTTACTCAGGAGGCTGAGGTCTGAGTATTGCAATTCAAAGCCAGCCAGAAGGGAAAAGTTTGTGAGACTCTTATCTCCAATTAACCACCAGAAAACTGAAAGTGGTGCTGTGGCTCAAAGTGATAGAGTGCTAACTCTGTGCAGAAATCAAGTACAGTGCCCAGACCCTGACTTCAATATATATACACACACATATACAAATACATATACATACAATATACAAATACATATATATACAGCATATAAAAATGTAAAACAAAACAAAAACCAAGCTATTTATAATATGAATGTAATTGCATGAATCTCAGGAAGATGGGTGGATAAGAAAATCAACATACTTAATGATGTCACTGACATGAAATATAAGGACAGATCTTGC
Source organism: Dipodomys spectabilis (assembly GCF_019054845.1). Classification (NCBI taxonomy): domain Eukaryota; kingdom Metazoa; phylum Chordata; class Mammalia; order Rodentia; family Heteromyidae; genus Dipodomys; species Dipodomys spectabilis. The sequence goes on from NW_024870681.1 coordinate 11,894,682, forward strand.
TTACAAGATGAAATCAACAGTGGTTACCTCTGGGGTGGTAAGGAGTGACTAGAAATGGACAACTGGGAACTCACCAGGGAGGTAGAAATTCTCTAAATGGTTGTGCAAATGTATATGGCTGTCAAAAGCATGTAGAACTGAATACTATACATCTGTGCATTTTGTTTTGGATTATGCCAAATTGCAAATGTAAATCAGAAAAAAATTAGTTTACGTTATTATGATGTTTTAAGATTTTCTAATAAATAAAAAAGGAGGAAGGAAGAAATACTTTAGAATAACAAAATTTTAGACCTGTATGTAAGAAGTCACACCAGGGCTTTGTAGCCCTTTTGTGAAATCCTCAGCAGGGGACAGCTAATCTTTCCCTTAATACTCCAATGACTGCTAACATGGAAGTCTGGGGAGAAAATCAGTTCCACTGCTGAGCTACAGGGTGACTCTAATTATCACAAAGATTTTTATACAGAACTGAAAATTTGTCTGCTTTCAACTTTGACCTTAGTTATTTCCAGACCAATAAAATAGCAGTGGTCTGTCTTTTCATGTTCTCCTGCCACATTGCTCTCTCTTCATTTAAGGATAGCCCCAAGACTTACAAAGGCACTGTGAAATTCTGATGCTTTGGGCACAGTGTTCTTCCTACAAGGTGATGAGAGGACTTGGATATTGTTTCAGTTTTTATGTAGTCAACAGAGAATGTTTGTTTTGTTTTGTTGTTGGTCACGGGGCTTGAACTCAGGGCCTGAACATTGTTCTTGAGCTTTTGTGCTCAAGGCTAGTGCTCTACCACTTTGAATCACAGGTCCACTTCTGGTTTTCTGATGGCTCATTGGAGATAAAAATCTTTCCAGCCTGGGCTGGCTTTGAACTGTGATCCTCAGATCTCAACCACCTGAGTGGCCAGGATTACAAGCATGAGCCACCAATACCTGGCTAGAATGTTCAGTTTATAAGCATAAATATACTTGTGGCACATGCCTAAAATCTCAGCACCTGAAAGCTAAGATAGGAGGATTATGAGTTCAAGGTCTATGTTGAGAGAACCTGTCTCTGGGGGAAAAATAAATCTAAAACAAACAATCCAAAACAACAATAAAACCCCACAAATACCACCTCCACCATCCCTCCCCCATTTCCCCCCCCCCCCACCGCCAAAAAAAAATCCAAACCACAAAGTATTTCTCATGGTTCATGCTCTAACAAGACATTCTGCACTGTCATGCTTTGTATAGTTAATGTGTACAATGTTATCACATAACTGCTGCACTCAAGATTTCATGATAGGTTTTTTCTTTTCTGGTACTAAGGTTTGAACTCGGGGGCCTCATATATGTTTGGCTTGCTTGGCTGTCACTACTATTTGTGCCACACCTCAATTAGTTTTTTGCTGGTCTTTTGGAAATGGAGTTTAGTGAAGTTTTCTGCTTGGGCTGGCTTAAAACCACAATCTTTAGATCTCAGTCCCCTGAGCAGCTTAGGATCACAGATGTACACAAGTGGTCATGTTTTTCAAACAACACTGAATTTTAAGTTAAAAATTGTTTAGTAACAGTTTATAAATACCTGTAAATGTGGGAGGAGCTCTGAAAGTGAGCAATGGGAAGAACTAGGACAGAGAAGACTCTAGAAAGAGTCTAAACTGTAAATATAACATGGAGAGCAACTCTGAGGGAGAGAGCAGAAGAAAAGAGCTGTAGAGTGAGTTTTCTCAGTGATTATTCATATGGTTGTGATTGGTTGAGCTGGAGACACTCAAGGCCATTTTTAGATGTCAGATAGCACTGAGAAAGGCTGTGCTACAGAGTGAAGTCAAGACCATCCTTGTTAAGCTGCAACATAGACAGATGGTATTTCATCCTGCCTGAGGTCTTATGGTATGCAGGGCTAAAGAAAGAGGGCCTAGGATTATCTGGCTGAAGACATAGCTAAGTATCCATGCATTCAGGCTGCTGCATGGCTTAGTTTCCACCACATAGAGTAAGACAAGATAATAAAGACAGGATTTAAGATTATAATTAAAAGCAAAGCAAAACTATTTGGAAAAATTTCAACCTGGTCACCCAAAGAATAAGAAAATGTATTGGGGAGAAGAGGGTTGAGATTCATAGGCTTTGAAGGGAGCCACATGCTAGTCATCAAGATGGGAGAACAGCAGTTTCAAAAATCTTTGAGCTGCTCACTGGCCTAGAGGTTAGGATGTGCAGGTGCGTGGTTGCTACCCAGCCTCCTTGCATTCCTACACTGTGCATCTACCACCTCAGCCATGGCTCAAGCACACTGAGATATAACTGGTCCCATCACTCTAGAATTTACAAGCCGTCCCATCACTCTTGTATTTACAAGCAGTAAGCCCTGGCAATGTCCACAAGGAGTCTGCAGGGCTGCAAAACCTATGGGGCATGCTACCTCCACCAAGACTTTAAAAGATGTTGCAGACTAACTGATACTCAGCACTAGAGAGCCTCAGAATTGGAGCTATGCCTATGAAGGTAAGACCTTCCTTGAGACCTCAAACTGGGGGTGCTGTACAATGTGCAATACCAACCTAGAAGGCCTGCTGCCTGGTTTGAGCCCAACAAAGCCATGGGGTTAGAGGCACACAGGCCAAGAAGATGAAGCTTCTACCCTAGAGGGATCAGGATATGGTATTTGGAATCAAAGAAACTGTTGTCCAGATTTAAGATGTAATGTTATTTTCTCTGTTTCAATTTATTTGAGGTCAGTAAACCCTCTCTCCTTGACTACTGCTCCCTTCTGGAATATGAATGTCTATCCTCTGCCTGTCTCACCATTGTATTTTGGAGTAGAAGAACGTGTTTAATATGTAATAGGCTTACAACTGCAAAGACTCTGCCTTTTGATGAACTGTGCCTGCTGCATCTCCCTCTACTCAGGTAAGACTCTGGAAGTTTAGCTTGATGCTAAAATTTAGGGGCTATTGGGATAGGATGAATTTATTTTGCATGTGATAAAAGACATTAATTTGGAGAACAGAATGTTATTGTTTGAATGTGTCCCCTAGGAGTTCATGTGTTTGAAACTTAATTCCCAAACACATACATTGATAGTAGTTGGAGGTGGGACCTTGGGAGTGGTTAAGGTTAAATGATGTCATAAGAGTGGGGCCCCTTATGAGATCAGTGACTTTATAAAAGGAAGTTTGCACATGTGCTCTATATTATCATGTGATACACTCTGCCATGTTATGACACAGCAAAAAAGGCCTTTACCAGGTCTTGGACATTCCACTCTTCAAAACCACAAAAAAAGCATTTCCTTTATAAATTACTCAGACCCTAGTTCTGTTATAGCAGTAGCCAAATGAACTAAGACAATTCTAAGAACTGCATCAACATATATTCTTTCATATAACTCCAATATTAAACCTCCTGCAACACAGTATGATCTGTATTCTTTCATGCAACTTTTATAAAACTATACCCCTATAATTATAATTTCTAAAGGTTAACAAATATTCATTCCATTAAACAATCATCCATTAGCTAATAGCCCATTGTTGAATACATAGGGTACTTTATTTCTAAATGAATTCTTTCCTCTATTATCATTTTTATTCTTTTCTATAATTTTTTAAGTTAATGAAGTGTGGTTATAACTGCTTTATGGACTTTAAAACAGACTGCCAAATTATTTTTTTTTTAAGGATTATACTGCCACTGCTGGTTGGATGGCTAGAATTTATTCTACTTGTCAGTTACAATGAGCTCAGAAGAATTCCCAAGCCAAGGACCCTAGGGGAATTCCCATCCTACAGACCACAGCTACCAAGGTGGGAATTCCCCTAACCACAATCTATTAAGAGAAAATTAAATGCAGGTTTCAGAGTATAAGTTTCAAAAACAACCAGCTGATCCTTTCAAATACCTGACAGTTGAGCCTCCAAAAGGAAACTGATATCTGGCTTCCTGGTATTTACATTTGGGTCTAAGAAGTAACTTTCATTTCTATCATGTGTTGATTTGAGACCTCAAATGCTATTCTAGCATAGGATATCATGGTAAAGATAAAGAAATGGAAAAACAGACAATGTAAAGATAACACAAAATCCACAATCAAAAGGAGTAAGAAGGTATTCATGCCTGTAAGCTTCTCAGAAGGCTCAGATGTAAGGTTCTTTGGTTCAAAGCCAGCAAGGGCAGGGATGTTCAGGAGAATCTTATCTCCAATTAAACAACAAACTCAGAAGTGGAGCTTTGTTAAAGTGGTTAAGAGTGCCAGCTCTGGGCTGGGAAGGTGGCTCAGTGGTAGAGCGCTTGCCTTGCATGCATCAGGCCCTGAGTTCGATTCCTCAGTACCACATAAGCAGAAAAATCTGGAAGTGGTGCTGTGGCTCAAGTGGTAGAGCGCTAGCCTTGAGCTGAAGATCTGAGGGACAACACCCAGGCCCAGAGTTCAGGCCCCATGACCACCACCACCACCAACAACAAAAAGGAACAAAAGAAGGCAAAAAAAAAAAAAAAAAAAAGAGTGCCAGCTCTGAGTGAAAAGCTAAGGGACAATGCTCAGGCCTGAGTTCAAGCCCCAGTACTAGCACAGAAAATAAAAAAGAGCTATAAGAATTATATGAATAAATATCTAACTTCAATTATACTTCATAATCTTTTTTCACTCTCAAGTACAGCCTCAATAAATTAAACATAAAGGTAAAGCAGGTACTACCTATTTTCAGATGAATTTGGTGCCTTTTGGGATCCATACTATTCTCAAGTTTATAAAGTCATTAGGGATTATTCTTTCTCTAATATTGCTCATAATGTTTGAAGACATATATTTTTAAAATGAACAAAGAATTTTTTTTTCCCATGCCTGTTGGGGCCTGGGTTTCATGGTTCAACACCAGCAGTGGGCAGTGAGTATAAGGCCCTAGACCGAATCTCCATGGCTGAAGCTGGGGGTGATTTTCAATGAACACTGGTATAAAGAATTTTTTCTTGAACAAATTTAACTTCCTATATTTCCTACAACAAATCTATAATTGAAATCATCAGTGGAGACTCAAAATAGGGAAGGAAAAGGGCGACCTCTAAAATTGAGAGATGTCAAAACAGGGACAGAAGAAAAATCATCTTGTGTCTTAGTAAAGGGATAGTAATAAATCACCTATGGCCAGGTAGTTCCGCTGGAACTCCACCCCAGGGAGAGCTTGGGATCACTACAGTTTGGAGCCCATGAGAAATACTCCTTACATAGGAGGAAGTCCCCTCTCTCCATACCTGCTCACAACTTAAACATAGCCAGGAGAGCCAAACAAGGAAGAAAGCTTAGGCTCCTTTTCTACTTCCTCTCAACCACAAACTAAGGCATCTCAGCAGGCCTGATAGGTGCAACAGAGACCTAGCCTGAGATAGAACCTTTCCAATCTTCTCAAATGGGAAGACATGAACAGATGTAATTAATAAAAATTAATAAAATTAAGACAACAGATATAATTAATAAAAGCATGAAATAAAGAAACACCCAAGGTACAAAAGAACATTTTTTCTGCCTATCCCCTCTGGTCCTGGGAAACAGAATTCCTTGAAGGAAAGGAGAAGCCTTGAAAAACTGTGTGGTTTCTTTTTGAAAGCAAAACAAAAAATAACATTCAAGGGGAAAGTGCATCTGTGCAGCGATAATAGGACCACAAGGAGGAACAGTTATGACTACATTGAATAAAACAAACATACCATGAAGGTGGCAACCTAGGAAAGAGATTTGGAAATAAGCAAGTCCCAGAAACATAGGAAAAAGGTTTAGAGAAAACAAAATACGAAAGGGAAAATGATGAGTCATGAATGATCCAGGAACAGAAGAGAAACAGTATCAAGTAAATAACAATTTTTTTTTTCTTTTGAGGTGGTAAGACATTTGAGTCTTCTTAAGAACAGAAACCCCAAGTTTTACACAACATTAATGTAAAGAGTTATCATGAAAGGTCTTGCTTTTCAGAATAAAGAAACAATTCTGTAAGCATTCAAATGGTAGGCAAGAGAAGTTCACCAAGGAGGAAAACTAACGGGGCATCAAACAGAGAAATAGTAAATACCAGAGGAAAAAACAAAACAAACAAAAAAAACTACCCCCAAACCAGAATGAAAGTATGAAGCCAAAGACTGAGCTAAGGATTCAAGAACCTAACGCCACTGAGCCAGAAGCTGTAGTTCCAGATACTCAGCCTGAGCAATGCAGTGAACTCATCTGGAAATAAGAAATCTAGCCAGGATATGGTGGATATTCACAGGTAAGAGAAAGACATAATTTGCAAAGACTCATTGATTCAGGGAATGAGGTCATAGAAGTAGAGAATTAAATAATACCATAGACTGCTTAAGAGCTATCAGAAGGTGATAGTCATTCACATCCTTGTGTGTGGCCCCTGAGACCATGGTGGACAAACACTGGCCAAGTCCTCTCATGCTAACATCCAGTCGTTTTTTGGTTGGCTCTTTCCATGATGCAGTTATAGGACTTAGAATATCTCTGCTGAAGTAGTTGCTTGAGCCAGCTACTAGTGGCTCAAGCTGGTAATGAGGATTGAGGTTTAAGCCAGGATGGGCAGCAAAGTCTATGAGTCTCCTTCCTATCTTTAACCACTGAAAAGCTGGAAGTGGAGCTATGGCTCAAGTAATATTAGTACTAGCAAAAAAACGAAACAACAACAAAAAACCTCAGGGACAGCACCTGAATGAGTTCAAGCCCTAGGATTGGTGCACACATGCGCATCCCCTTACCCCCACATGCACGCACATACACAAAGTAGTTGCTTGACCATAATAAGCACTGCCATTTTAAGGGTAGCTGCCATCTTATAAGAAGCTATTTTATTTCAGCCACACACATTCTGCTATAATAACTGCTTTTCTAGGGGCTGGAAGCATGGCCAGAGAGTAAGAATTGTTTTTCTGACAAGTTTTAGCCAGGTATTCTGGTTTAGATTGATTGCTTGGATGAACTTTTTCCTTCCTTCCTTACTTATGTATGTATGTATGTATATATTTATTTTGTAAGTTGTAGGGTTTGAGCTCCAGGCCTGGGCACTGTCTCTCAGCTCTTTATCTCAAGGTGGGTACTCCACCACTTGACCCACAGCACCACTTCCAGTTTTCTGGTGGTTAATTGGAGAGAAGAGTCTCACAGACTTTCCTGCCTGGGCCGGCTTTGAACCTCAATACTCAGATCTCAGCCTCCTGAGTAGCTAGGATTACAAGCATGAGCCACCAGCACCCAATTTTCCTGTTATATTATAATTAAGCAATATCCTGTAGCCAATTGAACCAGTTTGTAAACCTAAGTTTAGGTCAATTAAGAGCAATATTATGCTAGGCATAAAATCTAGGTGAACTGCCCTCCCAGCACACTTGTTTACTTAGCTTTCTGTCAGCCTGCCCTTCTCCAGAAGTAAAATCTTGCCTTGCAGAGTTCCTTTTGAATTCATGTCCTTATTCCTTTGCAATACCCCAATATCCCAAGACATTTCCAACACAGTGAGATTGTGATGTCCTTCATAGCATCAAAGCCTTGCTCATCTCCCTAACTACCTGCCCACCTTTAACTTCATGTACTTGAAATCACCTGGAGCTGCCATCAATATGCATAGTTTAAAAAAATCTAGCAAAATCACCTTCCTATATTGTTTTATGTCAGATAGAGCAATATGACTTGTACACTTTTTGTCAGCCATTAGAGCTCCAAACTGTTACAATATAAAGCAAGTGGCAGAAAGACCAAGGTGAGTAAATAACACCTGCAACACACTGAGTTTAAGAGGGAGAAATGGCTAAAAGCCTTTGTCCCAGGCTGCAATGAGATTATAATTCGCTGCTGGCTTCCCATTTTCATAAAGCACAGGTAAATATTCAAAGCTAGAGAATAATAGAAAATAACAACATGCCAAAACTGTTAGATGTTCACATGTGTATATAGATACACAAACAATTCTACATCTTTCTATATATATGTATATATCAAGTATATATATGTATTTGATGACATACTTTATACCATATTTTTCTGACATACACATACATGTCATAAAAATATATCAGAGAAAATACTATTACAGTATCACCCCATGGTATATGTGTATGCCATTCAAGAATTGTTTATGAATTAAAGAACTAAAGAAGCAGCCAGGCACTGGTGACTCATGCCTGTAATCTTAGCTACTCAGGAGGCTAAGATCTGAGGATCCAGGTTCAAAGCCAGCCCCAGCAGGAAAGTAAGTGAGCCTCTTATTTCCAATAAACCATCAGGAAACCAGAAGTGGCACTGTGGTTCAAGTGGTAGAACGCTCGCTCACCTTGAGCTGAAGAGCTGAGAGACAGTACCCAGGCCCAGAGTTCAAGCCCCATAACTGACCAAAAAAAAAAAAAAAAAAAGCACTAAAGAAGCATTTTCAAGGGGCTGTGAAGGTGGTTCAGTGGTAGAGTGCTTGCCTTGCATGCATGAGGCCCTGGGTTCCATTCTTCAGCACCACGTAACGGAAAAAGCTGGCAGTGGCGCTGTGGCTCAAGTGGTAGAGCACTAACCTTGAGCTGAAGAGCCCAGGGACAGTGCCCTGGCCCAGAGTTCAGGCCTCACAACCGACAGAGGGGGGAAAAAAAACAGAAGCATTTTCAAATGACTAAGAAGAAATGAATAGAAAAAAAGGAAATAAGGAATGGTTGAATCACTGTGTAATAATACAAACTACAAATCACAGTAAGCAATAAACTCATTAAACATCAATCTAAATATAATACTATTGTGAAAATTAATGCTAAAATCTTAAATTTTTGTTGTGAAAGGCAACACACACAGGCAAGTATAAACCAGCATGTATAGTTCAAGTAACCATACAAAATACACATTCTTTTATGAATAGCTATATCCATATATACATCTCCAATACAAACAGAGAAAAGGGACAAGGAAAATAAAAATGAATAGAGCCTCAAAGTCCTATGAGACAAGAGGAAAGGTCAAACATTTATGTATTAAAGCCCCATAAGGGAGAGAAAAAGTGTAAGTCAGTAAAAACCCTTGAAGATTAGATGAATATTTCCTACATTAGGCTAACAATATTAACTTGCATATTGGAGCTCAGAAAACTCCCAACAAAATAAGCACAAAGAAATCCATCATATCATAACCCAACTGTAAACACTAAAGATGAAAAAAATATTGAAAATAACCAAAGAAAAGGACATATTATTTACATAGAGGACAAAGGTCTCAAAGACTGTGGGCTTCTTAATAGAAATCAGAACCCAGGAGAAAGTATAAAAGCATTTTGAAATGCTGAAAGAGCAATTAATACTGAAGCTATAAGTAGCTAAATATTTTTCGGAATGAGAATATGCTAAAAAAAATATATTGTAAACAGATCGATGCCATAACAAACACTGAAGAAATTTTTCAGACAGAAAAGAATCTGTATCAATAGGAAATAAAACATCAGAAATGACAAAATAAAAAAATGATGAATACCTGGATAATTATACTTTTCAATTGACTTCTTTATTATATGTTTGACAACTGAAAGCAAAACTTACAACTGGTTTTTTAATGCACCTAAGTGTAACAGGTAAGACCTCTACAAATGTGAAGGGGGCATAAGCTAGTAAGGTTCTGCACCTCATTTGAAGAGGTTAAATACCAAGTAGACTGTAATGTTTTATGTATACATAAAATATACATTGTCATTTCTAATAATAATAAAAACAATCTCTGCAAAGACACATAGTAAAATATACATAGAAAAATTAAAATGAAATACTAAAAGATGTTTGAATGAATGACATATAGGACATGCACCAAATGATTACAGGACGCTCACCAAAAGTCAAAACTTCATAGAGATGGAGCACAGGTCATCCTTGGCTTCCAGGACTTAGGACTTAGGAACAGTATCAGGAGAAATTGTTCTATATTATGTTTGTGGTAATGCTGACAGAATTTATATATGTGTAAAAATTCTTAGAATGACAAACACATATGCACAGGCTCAAGTATGATATGTATTAATTAAAAATATATAATAAACAAAGAGAAATATGAATGGAGATAATGATCTCACTGAAGGGAAACAAACAAGGAGGTAAAATTAAATGAAATAAAACCCCAAGAGGACAGGGACCATACTACAAAAAAGACAATGCGGATATGTCACATATCTACAGCTAAGAGCTGCTTTGAGTGTAGGAGGAAAGGGAAGGGAAACAGAAATTTGCCTGACTTGCAGCAATGAATGCATGCCAAAATATGGGGAAGGGAAGAGGGCCAGACCAGACTAGTGCATTACTAAAAGCTCACAGTATTTAAAACCATAACAACAACTACTAATATTTACTGAAAACTTGCCATGCTCTAAGCCACAGCTTCCCCATTATGAGATGTGTTCAGTTAAAGCTAAAACATACTCTTTCACAACCCTCAGTGTTGGTGTTTTATATTTAAATTATTTAATTAAATATAAAGTAGATGCAAATATGTGACTCTATGTTTAATATAGTGCTAAAATATTCATATTAAAAGTAAAAACTACATAGTAGTTCAGTGATAGGCCCTGACCCTAACATGGAAATCAATCAGTTAAAAAATAAATATTTAACAATAATTTAATGTTCACAGAGTATGAGTACAAAATGCTTAAAAGATTACATGGGCACCAGTGTCCCACACCTGTAATCCTAGTTACGCAGGAGGATGGGCTCTTAGAATTGTGGTTCAAAGTCGGGGCAAGAAGGGAAATCCATGAGATTGTTATCTCCAGTTAAACAACAAATAGCCAGAAGTGGAGCTATAGCTCAAAGGGTGTGTGCTAGCTGTCAGCAAAAACACTTAGGGATAGTAAGCAGGCCCTGAGTTCAAGCGCCATGTGAAAAAAACCCCCACAAAATACAAAATAATTTAGATATAATGGTTACATATGGATACACGTATTATCACAGGTAAGTATCCAACCCATATCTGTTATCCTTTCAATAGATCCTTTAAAGTTGCCCTGCTGTTCTTCATTTCAGCTCTGGGGTCATCCTTCATACGCTGCCTAGTGACAATCTTTGTCCTTTGCTTGGAAGAAAATTATTACATATTAATGTACCTTCTCTCATCAGCCAAGAACTACAGGGATCCAAGACAATTATACAGACAAATGCAAATCTGAGCTGGAATTGTAGAGCAAGACACAACATAATCATCTTCAGAAGATCCAGAATATTATTTTTAAAGATCAACATGGAAGCACAAAAAATTTTTAAATATTTAAAAAATACTCAGAGGAGATACCATTAGCCTAGTTCAAAGACACAGTGCTAGATGGCTTGCATATATTATCTTATTTAGGCATTAAAAAGCCCTAAGACAAGTACAGTAAGAAAGACCAGTTTGGCTAGCACTTCAATAAAAAGTTTACTTAAAAATGTAAGCATATCAGAGCCTTTACTAAATATAGTAATAATAGAAAAAAGAACAGAAAAAAAGGGGAGGAACCTCTCCTATTATATTTGAGAAGATTGGAATCCTGATGATAATGTGCTCAAGCTCTGACTGAAATGATTTACAGATAACCAACATGTGTTTCTTAGCAACCTGCATACATAAAAAGCCTACAGTACACTGTATGATTCCAATTATATGACATCCTGGAAAAGACAAAGTTACAAAGAGAGTAAAACAATCCATGGTTGCCAGGAGTTTGGGAGGAGAAGAGAGATGAAGAGGTGACGTGCAGGAATTTTTAGGGCAGTAAAAATACTCTGTATGATACTGTCATAGTAGATAGATGACATTTTGCATTTGTCAAATGTCAGAACATTCTACTTCAAAGTGAACCTTAATGCATTTTTTGTAAAAAAAAAAAATTACAAAGGATATTGTGTAGGTTCAGGAAGCAATGCAGACTGTGAAAAGAACATCTGTCTTACAATGTATGAGATGCATCACTAGAAGAGGTTGAGGAGAAAAGGTGCTGACCTAAGTATCTTTGGAAAGAGGTGCCCTCTCTAAGACTAAAACAGGCAGGACTGAATATGAATACCAATTCTACCATAGGAGTGTGGGTTATACACATGTGTGTACTAGAATTGAACAATTAAGGAAATGAATAGCAGAAAATGGGAGCCAAATTCTGAGTTCTTTTTAAATCTCAACCAGTCTAGCTTTTTATGGAATTCATAAAACTATTTGTTTTAAGTTAGAGTTCATACTTCCTGTTTTTATTTGATTTCGTTTAAGAATTTTTTTAAAAAACACATGATACTTAGTTTTAAAGCATTTTAACTACACGTTACCTCATCTAGTCCTCCTATTAATGCCAAAAAGTAGAAGGGAAATAGTATTTCACAGATGTCAAACAGGCCCACACAGACTGTGTTCCTGTCCATGCTATGCACACTAACATGTGGTAGAGAGGGAGAAGATAGGGTCTCTGGATTTCAATGCAAATGCTCACTCAGGAGCCCATGCTGCTCAGGTCTCAAATTTCAGGTCTATGTCTAACTTCAGACTAAACAGTGTCTGCATTTTTCTCATTCCATAGGAACATCACCTTGGTGTCCCTGTATTTCCCATTCTTACAGCTATCAAGAAAGCTCAAGTAGTTGGGCAATATTTCAGTACTGAGGGATTTAGCAGCATGACATCTGTCAGTCAGAAAGCTGAAGTTAACCATGTACTCAATTTTATAAAAAAATAACTTGGGCTGGAGTATAACTCAGTGGCAGAGCATGTGCTTAGCAGGAACAAGACCTTTGGTTTGATCCCTAGCACATACTCCCTACACAGAGAGTGAAAACATTAAAGAAGGAAGTATCTTGGAAAAACATTTCTCCTTTGTAGAAAAGTTGCCTCTCCTTCCTATTCCCCACCTAGTCAGCATTCTTCAGACGTATTTTCAGGTGTGCTTTTCTATTTTAAACAGGAGTGTAAAGGAAGAAATCTATGCCAGCATTTTTCTGAACTAAGTATTTACACCTGGTCTCCCAGAGCAACAGCTGACCCATATACACACATATACAACACCACAACTCACACAATAATCCATTTTGTTCCAATACTGATCCCTGAATTTTTCTCTAAGCAATGCAAAGTACTACATGGAATATGGTGCTGGAAAAAAAAAAAGAGTAGGGATACTCTATTAATTAAAAACAGAACTGAAAAGGTCCCAGTATGTATATCTTATATCACATCATATTCTTTTTTTTCACATCATATTCTTCTATACTAGTTATCAATTTATTTTTTTCAGAGGTCCCAAATAGCAAGTGGAGCTACAGAGCAAAAAAGACAAAAATCATGTGGAGGAAATTAACTGTAAAGTAATCCAAACCAGTTCCCAGAATTTAAGGACGTAAGTTCCTAGACTAAAAGGGAGTATGAACTGTTCAGAGAAATGAATGAAAATAAAACAAGAAGAAAAGTCACATTGTGTCATGATGAAATTTCAGAGCACTAATGATAAGAAAAGATTTTTCAACCTTTCAGATAAAGGGAAAAAATATCTCACATACAATTAAGATCCAAATGGCAGGCTTCCCTAAAACTACACTGAAATATAATAATGCAATAAACTTGTAATTCTGACAAAACAGGCAAACACCTTCTAGCCTAGAATGCAGTCACTTTTGATTAAACATGAAGGGAGAGAACAGTGATTTTCAGACATAGAAAATCTTGTAGTGTTTACTTTCCATGTTTCCTTTATTTAGAAGCTCCTAGCAAATATAGCCCACCAAAAATGAGAATGGAAGAACAACAATTGAGGCCCACAGGAAAGGGAAAACATATAAAAAGTATTGCTCAGAACCATCCCAACAGGAGACTGAGTCTAGACTGGACCAGTTAGATGAAGGACTCTGTCAACAAAGACAGCCAAGCAAATTAAAAAGTCATAAGCAATTAGAGGCAAAGGATGGAATGATGAAAAAAACCACAGTATACACTGTGGCTCAGACATAACTTACACTTCCATAGTCATGATACCATGAACATTGATGTAGTGGCAAATGTGTGTGGGATAGGGGAGAAGGAAGTGTGTTTGTTAGGTATTTACTGTAAGTTAAATTAAATAATCTTCCTCAGGAAGAAATCAACAATGTCTAAGATGGGAAACATGAAGAAACAGCAGCACATTATTTTGAACAATAAACATTATATTAGACACTAACATATAAACCATAAGAAGGACTGATGGGGTGAACTTACGCTTAGCCTAAGCTACTAACTTCTGATTTCTAAACTATGCAAAGGTATTATTTGATAACAATGATGAAGTCCAAAAGAAGAACACCAAATAAATGAAACAAATAACTCTATGGGTCACTATGACAACAATCATGAGGGGGGCTGGGAAGGTGGCTCAGTGGTAGAGCCTTGCATGCCAGAGGCCCTGGGTTCGATTCCTCAGCACCACATAAGCAAAAAGAAAAAAGCCAGAAGTGGCGCTGTGGCTCAAGTGGTAGAGCACTAGTCTTGAGCTGAAGAGCTGAGGGACAGTGCCCAGGCCCAGAGTTCAGGCCCCATGACTGGACCCAAAAAAAAAAAAACAATCATGAGGGTCTTAGATGTACCGCATAGGTAATGAATAACTACTGAATGTTTTAGCAAATGATGTGATTGGGGCTACATTATTTTATTGCAATTGGAAAAGCAAAAATGAAACAAAAATTGGGTAGGGCTGAGAATATGGCTTAGTGGTAGAGTGCTTGCCTAGCATGCATGAACCCTGGGTTTGATTCCCCAGTACCACATAAACAGAAAAAGCCAGAAGTGGCACTGTGGCTCATGCCTGCAATCCTAGCACTCAGGAGGCTGAGAGCTGAGGATTTTGGTTCAAAGCCAGCCTGGGCGGGAAAGTCTGTGAAACTTATCTCCAATAAACCACCATAAAACCGGAAGTGGCACTGTGGCTCAAGTGGTAGAGTGCTCACCTTGAGCTGAAAAGCTGAAGGATAGCACCCAGGCCCACAGTTCAAGCCCCACAACCATTAAAAAAAAAAAAAGCTCAAGGACAGTGCCCCAGGATTGGAAAAAAAAAAATTGATAGACCAAAAGAGAGAAAGCTTGAAGGTAAAACTAATGCATATTGTTTAAAATCAAGAAATTTCTAGCAAATACTATACAGAACTGAGGAAAGAACACTCTCAACTGTATCTCCTCCTGCCCCTCCAAGGCTGGCAATTGACAGAAATATAGATCACTCTACTGAGCTATATCCCAGCCCTGGACTCCATTTGTGACTATTAGAAAAGGGTAAGGAGGGGGCTGGGAAGGTGGCTCAGTGGTAGAGCGCTTGCCTTGCATGCCTGAGGCCTTGAGTTCGATTCCTCAGCACCACATAAGCAAAAAGAAAAAAGCCGGAAGTGGTGCTGTGGCTCAAGTGGTAGAGCGCTAGCCTTGAGCTGAAGAGCTGAGGGACAGCACCCAGGCCCAGAGTTCAGGCTCACGACTGGACCAAAAAAAAAAAAAAAAGAAAAGAAAAGGGTAAGTGGCATGTCTTTAATCTTCATCTTCCTAGCATTAGTTAGCTGTAAGTTAGTGTCTAATACATGCCAGTCAGTAAACATAGTTTCTTGTAGATGAACGTTCTGCATTCTGTCGACAAAGAACTACCTGGGTTATGAATCAATCTTTCAAGAGATTACACCAAGTATGGATTTTAACCATGTCCCAGTCAAACCACCCTTGAACAAACTGACCATCAAAGTCTTGGATCTACAAGCTGGGCAGCCAAACATGGAATAGAAACCACAAAGCCACACTTACTCGTGCATCCTCCCACTCACCAAGGAGTCTATGTCCAGGAACATAGACTAAAGAATATCATGACATACAATGTCATCATCTGGCTACAGAAAGATGGGTAAATGAGGTAGACAGTGTATCTGAATTCCAGAAAAGCATCTATCAAAAGATCCTATGAACAATTGGAAATGCACCCTCTTCTAGAAATCACTGTACTGTGGGCCCAATGAAGATTCAAAAGAACTGGAGTTTCCAAGAAAAGACAGATACTAGAATGGAAAGAAGTTATAACTACACAAATATAGTCAGGACCAAGCCACAAACTAAAAATCAAGGTTTACTCCAGGTGTCATCCCTATTCTCATTCTTATCCCCATTCAGCTTTTAGAACCTCTCTGCTCCAAGTGTGGTCCTCAGCCAGCAGCACAGCCCCTGGAAACTTGTTAGACATGCAGAATCCCAGGCTCCACCTCCAGTCTAATAAATCAAATTCTTCATTTTAATAAGATCCCCAGGTGATACCTCTGCCCATTGTGGTTTGAAAAGCATTATCTTTGGAGATAGAGACACAGGAGTCCTCTGGCCTTTGCCTTCTTTCATTGCACCCTTTAGGTATAAGAAGGAAGCCCCCAGATGATTGACTAAAGCTTCCTAGACAGTAACAGAGTCCTTTGTACATTATGAAAGTGTTAAGGAGAATCTGGCAACTATGTATCTTCTACAAAATAATTCCAGGACACCCAGATTACTTAATAGGAGCTTGCTTTTTGAGTAAAATAGGAACACAAGCATAAATTACAGGCTTCTCTTTATAGCTGCCTATTTTATTTAAAGAAAAAAATGCTAAACATTAATTTTAGTTGTACTTAATTGAATAATTTCTCGGGGGAATAGTTCAGGGAGAGTTTAAAATTGCCTGTTTCCAAAAGCCATTACAAATTGGCATATATTCTAATGTCACTGTGCCAACCCAAACAGCGTGCTTCAATGTCCCTGGGACTGCCTTCCCTCCAGATGTGTGTGGAACTCCTAGTAATATAATGCAGGCAAGAGCATATTTACATGAAGTCGTATTTTGAATATCCTTTTCCAATTATCTGGAATGAGATAATAGACCCCTAATTGGAAGCACAGGGAGCAGGGGGAGCCAGGTCAGTGGCTCCTCCCTTGTGAATGCTTTTATTAGTAAAAACAAAACAGGCTTTACAAGAGTAAAAGCGCTCTCTTTGCCACACAGTTAATCATTCGAAGATCTATAAACTTAAAAACTGTGCCACAGTCGCCTCTAATTAATAAGATGACTTTTAAAAAGCCCGATCTTGTCTTCCTATGAAAGGACTAAGGTTGGAAGGAGAAATGCAATTCAAGTAGGAAGAACCAAACCCCACTTTGGCAAGAGAACAGACAAAAGTGGTGAGTGTGCAGGTGTCCCCCTCCCCCACTCTACCCTACCCAAATACCTTCAATTCCATTTCATGCTTATGTGAATGCCACAGAGTCTGAATTTCCCATCCATTTGTGACTGATAATGGTCATCATACAATTAACTGCCAGGGAAATCATTGTTTACTTTTGATTTGGAACACCCACTCCAAATTCAACCCATTAACAAGGAATAATCTTTTTATTCTTGAATTTAAGCCTATAAATTAAAAAAATTACATAATGTACCATACCTTCTTTGCTCACATTGTAAGTTTTTGCCCTTAACTGTTTATTATCTCACAGAAACACAATTTAAATCAAGTAAGAATTTTTATACAAAGCAGCAGGCCACTCTGTTAAGTGGAGATTCCATGGCATGCCATGCACTCAGGCACACTCAGTTACTGAGGTTGTCTATTTTCACAGATGTCACAGAGAGACCATCTGAAAAAACTATGTGCAATGCAGCTGTTCTTGGCTGCTAGCAAGATACACTTGGAAACCTTGTTCCCTAAAATTGTCGAAATTGGAACAGGTTTTCCAAATATAAATTAATTACTAAATTCCATGTGTTGACAAGTAGACCCTCTGTTTATGTTTCAAGTTGACAAAGGAAATTTAAGCATTATAAGTCTTAGGCCTCTAAAGGCAACAAGCACCATGTATAGAATTTACTTCATTAGTTTCCCCTAAAATGTTTCAAAACATTTTTAAAAAATCATGGAATGCAACAAGCAAAGAGAAAAAGCAACAGATTTATAGATACAGTGTAATAGTTACATAAAGCAAATGCTGTGTAACTAACACAGTGTTTGCTCAACTTGGTAGTGTAGTACTGGACTAATCATCCCTGTAATAATACAAATTCACTCACTTACTAATTAATGAACACTGACCATATGCCAGGGAGTGTATTAGGTACCCATATGGACCCTTGGCAAGTATTATTTGTCAAGATGTTTGCTCTGATAACACTCCTTACAAAGTCCTGTTGCCTGAGTTTCAAAGCAAATAAATATATAACTTTATCCTATGGACAAAGAGCATTTTGCTCCAATAAATCTATCCTGAGGTTTACACTCCAGGGATGCCTAATAATCTATCACTTTAGAAAGCACCACAAGAAAGGGCTTGGTGGTCAGTAGTAACACCCAGATGTGAACTTTTCTCTCTGACTTACACTACAGTGACTGATGGTTCCAATGTCCCTCCGATTAACCCTTGAAGTTGGGCCTCTTCCTCTAGAACAAAGACCTCTCCACTTGGGAGCTACTTAGAATTTTCCCAAGTACCTTGTAAAGAGCCTTATTTTTCATACTGGGATTAGATCTGAAAAAGACATTCGTTCTAGTATAAAGACAGTGAAATCCCTGGTTATATGACTAATGTTGTGTGTGTGTGTGTGTGTGTGTGTGTGTGTGTGTGTGTGTGTGTGTGTGTGTGTGTGTGTGTGTGTGTGTGTGTGTGTGTGTGTGTGTGTGTGTGTGTGTGTGTGTGTGTGTGTGTGTGTGTGTGTGTGTGTGTGTGTGTGTGTGTGTGTGTGTGTGTGTGTGTATATGTGTGCGTGTCGGTTATGGGATTTGAACTCTGGGCCTGGGTGCTGTCCCTCAACTCTTCAGTTCAAGGCTAGTGCTCTACCACTTGAGCCACAATGCCACTTCTGGCTTTTTCTATTTATGTGGTGCTGAGGAATGAAACCCAGAGCCCTCATGCATGCAAGGCAAGCACTCTACCACTGAGCCATCTTCCCAGCCCCATAACTAATGTTCTTTTAACCCCAAGAAAAACCTCATCCATAGTTCTGCCTTAAGAGAAATAGTTTTACCTTGTTAATCACCAATTTTTCAAGTTAACTTGGTTGGTAAGATTCTCAGAAGCAATTCAGCTGTTTCTGCATTGCACATCAGAAAATTCCTACAGTAGAGTCCAGGATGTTAAAATAATACACATGGCTCTATCATTTCCTTACTAGGTTCATTTCTGCTGGGAAAGGAAGGAGAAATTTAAACCAAGATGATAATTTATACCAAGAATCTACAAAACAGAATGTATATGATTCACTGGAGTGAAAAGAAAATACTAACACTTCTATTAACATGCTGTATTTATATCTTAACCCCAACTTCTTTTAATGTCTCTTCTTAGAAGCAATAGAACAGCAGTATATGAAGTCTTATAAAATCAATTAGAAGAATATTCAGAAGTCTGACCATAATTTTGTATTTGCTTTTTTTTTTTGGTGCTGAGGATTAAATTCAGGGCCTTGGTGTGTGTGAAGTGTACATTTGATCACTGAGCTGTGCCCTGGCCATAATTCATATTTTAATTAATGTCATATATGATCTAAAAATATTGGACAAGGTTGGGAATGCACAGTTCAGTGGCAGAATGCTTGCCTAACAAATGGAAGGACCTGGTGGGGGTGGAGGGTGGGAGTGGGTAGAGAAAAAGAATAGAAAATGAAGAAAGGAAGATAGTTGGGGGCCATGGCATAGAGAGTGGTGAAGGTTATCTATAACAGAATGTGAGCAAATATATATATATATATATATCTCCCAGGTGTCAAAAGTTAAGTATCTGTCATTATTCAAGAAAATATTAAAGTCCTAACAGCAACAAGTGTTCAGTCAACCCGGGGTGGAGAAACATTAAAAAGCACACAAATACCTACTCCAAGGAATGCAGTGGTTAAGAGGTAAATACTAAAGGAAATGAAGAGATAGGAGATTTTTGCATTTTTGCAACTTTTCTAAAAATCTCAAGTTAGCTTCAAATAAACAAAAGCTACCTGTAATTATCACAAGAAAATTTGAAAATTATTTGCATTAAAGCAGAGTGGAAGCCAACTCTGAAATGGTACTGTTGCTCTCATGTAAGACATGACTGGACTGCCAAAGTAGTCCCCTAGCTATTTCCCTCCCTCAAGCCCTCACCTCTCCTCAATCCTTATCTCTGCATGACCCAACCTTCATTATTACTATTGATCTTATTTTTCAGATGATACAAGATATTGGTAAACTACTGTCTAGGGGCCAACTGTAGCCTGCCTTCTCTTACTATAAATAAAGTTTACAGAGGATGTATTGGAATCCAGCTGTGATCAACTGTTTACAAATTGACTACAACTATTTTACGCAATGTGAATGGATTCCCTTTTCTTTTACTGAGGTAAAATTCATGTAACATCAAATCAGCATTTACAATGCTGAACAATCACCACCTCTATCTAGTTTCCTTTTCCTTACCTCCAAAAGCAACTCATATATCATTCATTAAGCAGTTGCACTTCTAGTCTGTGATTAAACCTATTCCCGATATTTCATGCAATAAAATTATATGTTACCTTTTGTGTCTGGTTTCTCTCATTTATTATTACTTTCTCATTATGTTCATTTATTTTGTAGAATATATCAATATTCTTTCCTTTGGATAGCTGAATAATTTCCATGTATGGAGAGACTACATTCTGTTAGTACAAGTATGGCTACTTTGTACTACAACTGCAATGGTGAATAGGCACAACACAGGTTTACTATCTGGCTCTTTGCAACAACCAAACAAACAAACAAACAAAAACAAACAATAACAAAAAACCCAAAAACTTTGCCAACCCATGGATTACACCATACCCCTATCTTCAGAAATAGTGTTTTAAGAACAGATTATATTAACAGTCATGTCTGGGACAGAAAAGTGCTAGAAATAAAATGTCTATTATTGTAGATTGATTAAACTATGGTAAGCACATACTATGCAAACCATGTGATTCACACAGAAGGGGCTGACTAGGTTAAAAAAAAAGCAAAGGGATACAAAACGTATACAATCTATACTCCTTTCCTTTTAAAAAATTATTGAGTTGTACAAAGAGATTACAATACTCTAATTCAGGTTATGAGTACAATGCATCTTGATTGATGTCACCTCTTCCATCATTCTTCCTACTTATTTCTCCCTCCAACTCCCTCAAGCAACAAAGTTCAATTTTCTTTTTGTCGGTCATGGGGCTTGAACTCTGGGACTGGGCGCTGTCCCTCAGCTCTTCAGGTCAAGACTAGTGCTCTACCACTTGAGCCACAGCACCACTTCTGGCTTTTTTTGCTTATGTGGTGCTGAGGTATCAAACCTAGGGCCTCATGCATGCAAGGCAAGCGCTCTACCACTGAGCCACCTTCCCAGCCTCAAAGTTCAATTTTTATATAATGTACATTGAATAGGATCACTCCATTTGCTCACCCTTTTTCCCTCCATTCATGGTCTTGCCCCTTAGTGCCCTACCCAATATGTTTCCACTTCCTGGTATTCATTTTGATCATTCATTAGTTACATGTTTGGACTCTTCCCCTAAGTATACCATCCTTTAATCACTTTCTATGTATATGTGTAGAACTCTGTATTATCATACATGTTTGTTCTTTACATCTAGCTTCCACATATGAGAGAAAACATGTGCTATTTGTCTCTCTGAGCCTGACTTATTTCACTTAATGTATTTTTTTTCTAGGCCCATTCGTTTCCCTGTAATGACATACCATTCTTTCTAATAACTATACTCTTTTTATTAAAAACAAAAAAAACACCATAAATAAGCATATATTTACTCCTAGAATCTCAAGACATTTTTACTTTTCATTCTGGACATCCTGGACTGTATAAATTAAAAAAAATAGTTGTTCACACCTTTTGGCTGAGATATATTTGTACATATTTATAAGACACAATATGATTCCTTTTCTTTGGTGGTACTGGAGATTCATCTCAGGGTCCATGAAATTGCTAAGCAGACATGCTACCTAAGTAATGCCTCCAGATCTTTTTGAGTACTTTCTTTCTGTCTCTGTCTCTCAGTCTCCCCCCGTCCCCTCTCTTTTTGGTGTCAGTCCTGGAGTTTGAACTCAGAGCCTGGATGCTGTCCCTGAGCTTTTGTGCTGAAGGTTAGCATTCTACACTTGAGCCACAGCTCCACTTCCAGCACTTTGGTGATCTACTGGAGAGAAGAATCTCATGGACTTTCCTGCCTTGACTGGTTTAAAACTACGGTCCTCAGATCTCAGCCACCTGAATAGCTAGATATAGTGTAAGTGTGAGCCACTGGCATCAGATTGCTCTTGTTATTTTTGAGATCCGTCTTAATTTATGCTTGGGTTGGCCTGGATTTCAACCATCCTATTTATGCTTCTCGTATAGCTAGGATGACATGTGTATGCCCTGATGTCCAGCTACTGAGATGGGATCTTGCAAACTTTGCTGCCTGAGCTAGCCTCAAACTGTAATCCTCCAGGTCTTAGCCTCCTTGGTAGCTAGGATTGCAAAGATAGGCCACCAATGTCCTGGTTAATTTTTGATACTCTTATCTAAGTATAATTCAGTGTGGGATTAGGTTGTATGACTCTCCCCCCCACAAAAAACAGGTAATGTTACCCTAAAGTAATGCTTCTAAAGTGTGATCCACATAGCAGCAGCATTTGAATCACCTAAAACATAAGAAACAAAATCTCAGGCCTCACCACAGACTTCCTGAGTCACACACTTTGGAAGTGGGGCCCAGCAGCCTTTGTTTTAATAATTTTTATTATTTATTTTAATTGTTCCAATTTACGGAGTGTGGTATAATTCCATGCACATATACAGTGCATAATGATCAAATCAGGATGGTCGTCTTTTTTTGTATTGGCACTACTGAGGTATGAACTCAGGGTCCTGTGTTTTCTGGAATAGTACTGTACCACCTGAACCCTGCTTCTAGCCCCACTTTTTGCTGATTACTTTGGAGGTAGTGTCTAGCAAACTTTTCTGACCTGTTGGCCTTGAACCATGATCCTCTAGAGCTCAGCTTCCTAAATAGCTAAGATTATAGTTGTAAGCCTCTGGGGTATAGTTCAATTTAGTTTTCTTCTTAGTAAATTTGTTTGTAGAAATAGTAGGATGGGCATTCAAATTCTTTTACCAAGGAAATTAAAGAGAAAACATTTAATGTTAAATCCTCCCATGAGTTATGAATGTTTATGTGCTACCACTTTTTACATTTTAAAAATTTTTATCCTTACGGTCAGTGATCCTCCAAAGAACCTTCCAAAGAAAGAAGTTTCCTACCACAGGTTAAAGTTTTCTCTGCCAGAAAGCTAGATGCTACACCAGATGTTCTTTGAAGATGCAGTCTATGCCAGTCCAGGTTTCAGTCCTAGTTTTCCGCTGATTATTATTGAAAAGCATAGCACATCTGTCAGACACAGGACACTGCAAATCTTCTGCCACAGGACGTGGTATGGCAATGACAGTCAAGTCAGCCATGACAGGCTGGTTTGTAGGGTTTATCTATGCATCCTGATGGCCCCTAAACATTTTCCAGATGTATTTGACCTCATAAAACTGCCACCTCCCACAGGTTGTGAACAAATTGTTCCAAGTCTGGATTTTTCCCCCTCTTGAACTCTAGCGACACTCGGGGCTCCTGGGCTAAGCAGCCTGCTATGCTTTAAAGCTGGGTTGGGCACCAGACCTGAGCTTAGATGAGAAAAATAACAGTAAAGTATCTCAGGAGCAAGACATTTTCAATCTGCCTTGGCCCTCACACATCTTTTGTACCCCCTTCCCCAATACCCTTGTGTCCTGAGGTTTAAGTCTCTGCTTTGTTCTGTATTCCTGCAATATGGGGCCCTTCCTGTTTTCTCAACCCTCTGTGCTGCTACCTGAGTCCCTATAACTTGTCATTGCAACTTCCTGTCCATAGCAAGACTAATGATGAACCCATGATGTACAGGCATCAAGACTGGTGTCTCCCTACCTCCCAGGGTCTCTGCCTGGGGCTAGTGTTGTGAATACCAGGGCTTACACTAGGTGCTGCCCCTTAGTTTTTCCACTCAAGCCTGGCACTGTACCACTTGAGTTACAGTTCTACTTCCAGCTTTTTGGTGGTTAATTAGAGATAAGAGTCTCATTGACTTTCCTGCCTGGGCTGGCAAATTGTTATTCTCAAATCCAAGTCTCTTGAGTAGCTAGGATTACAGGTGTGAGCCACCAGTGCCTGGCTTGGTTTCCAGATTCTTGGCTCCTCCTTCTGGGCCAACCCTGGCCTATTAGTTATAGTAGATGCATTCTACACAGGTTGCTGGGCCTGGGTGATACAGTTTCTTCAAAGTTGCAAACGCCTTTTTTTTTTCTGTTGCTTTATACAAAGCACATTGTTTATCATCCAAGGGTGTAAAGACATGCCAGTCCCCTTCTCTTAAGGAGTCTGAGATTTAGTTGAGAAAAGGAAATTCGGAAATAACTACAAATCATCCAAAGCAAGGATACTGTATATCACAAAGGGGTTCAGAATACCCCAGAGTGTAAAGGATGAAGAGATCAAGTCCAATTGGGAGCACACAGGAAAGGATGCATGAATGAAGAAGCAGCTGCATTAATACAGAT
Organism: Dipodomys spectabilis; assembly: GCF_019054845.1. Classification (NCBI taxonomy): domain Eukaryota; kingdom Metazoa; phylum Chordata; class Mammalia; order Rodentia; family Heteromyidae; genus Dipodomys; species Dipodomys spectabilis. The sequence continues at coordinate 11,919,249 of NW_024870681.1, forward strand.
GAATGACCACAGGTTCTAATAGGGTGGGATGAAGGCCATAGTTTCTCTGTAGGAAAAAGGATATTTTTCAAGTCCTATGTATTAAATAATGAGCAAGTCTGGCCTCTTGTCAATGTGTTCTTTCTAATGAGCTGACTCTCTGAAACACTATACTATATCACCCAACATTGTGAAGAAAAAAGATATCTCTTAGAGTCATCATTCAACCCTTTATAAAATCTTGAAAAGGTTCATTCTTTTCAATGGTCTCATATACTCACTCCATTCAAAAATTCTGTACACTATTAACATCTGTATAAGTCACATGGTTCCTCTGAGGGTCATTAAAGATGTGCACCCAAAATGAAGTGGGGGTACCCCACTTAGTAACTGTACTTAATAATAACTATTAGCACAAGACAGAATAGGAGAAACCCTAGGTCTCCTTGGCACAGGCTGAAATTTTCTTAAGATACCCAGAAACACAACAAATCAAAGAAAGGTTGGACAAATGGGATTGCATGAAATTGGAGTGCTTCTGTATGGCAAAGGACATAGCTAGCAAGATCAAAAGAAAGCCCACGGATTGGGAGAAGATCTTCACTAGCCATACAACGGACAAGGGTCTCATATCTAAAATATACCTGGAACTCAAAAACTTAAATCCCCCAACAACAAATCCTCAAAGAAACAACTGCCCAATAAATAAATGGGCTAAAGACTTAAAGATAAACTTCTCTGAAGAGGAAAGAAGAATGGCCAATAGACACATGAAGAAATGCTCAACCTCTCTAGCCATAAAAGAAATGCAAATCAAAACAACATTGAGATACCACCTCACCCCAGTTAGAACTCTAATAACAACAGATGCTGAAGGGGATTGTTGGTGGGAGTGTAAACTTGTTCAGCCACTTTGGAAAGTAGTATAGAGGTTCCTCAAAAGACTCCACATACAGCTCCCCTATGTCCTAGCAATCCCACTTTTGGGCATTTACCCGAATGATCACAAACAAGACCATACTAAAGCTACCAGCACAACTATGTTTATTGCAGCATTATTTACCATAGCTAAGACATGGAACCAACCCAGATACCCTTCAGTAGATGAATGGATCAGGAAAATGCGGTGTGTGTGTGTGTGTGTGTGTGTGTGTATATATATGCAATGGAATTCTATGCTTCTATCAGAAAGAATGACATTGCCCCAGTTGTTAGGAAATGGAAAGACTTGGAAAAAATTCTATTAAGTGAAGTAAGCCAGGCTCAAAGAAACATAGGTCCCATGGTTTCCCTTATTTGCAATAACTAGGGGAAGACGGAGGGAGAGATGGGAAGGGATGGTAATGGTAAAGGGAAACAAAGGAGGAGGCAACAATGCTTGATAAGAAATGTACTCAATACCTTGCTCATGTAATTGTAACCCCCCTATACAGTATTTTCACAATAAAAAAAAAAGAAATAAAACACAAACTCAAAAAAATAATAAATATTAGCTATTCAGGTAACCAAATACCATGTGAACTTTAAGCATTACTCTTCAAAGGTTTTTCACAGTGAAAAGCAAACCATTTAAAAATCTTTGTTCTTGGAATGCCAGTGGCTCACACCAAGGTACTTGTGAGGCTGAGAAGCAGAGAACTTAAATTTAAAGCCAGCACAGGTGGAAAAGTCTACAAGACTCTGTCTTGTAGGGAAGCATGGAGATAGTGATGCATTCCTGCAATTCTAGAAATAACCAGAAGCCTAAAGGAAAGTGTATTGGATTGCATGCCAGAGCAGGAAGCAAAACCGTATCCTAATAATAGCCCATGAAAACAGTACTGGAAGCACGGTTTAGCAGTATCAGCCTAGCAAACATGAAGTCTTGAGATCAAAACACCAGTACTAAAAAAAAAAAAAATCTTTCCACCGGGTGCTGGTGGCTTATGCCTGTAATCCTGGCTACTCAAAAGGTTGAGATCTGAGAATCGTGGTTCAAAGCCAGCCCAGGCAGGAAAAATCCATGAAACTCTTGTCTCCAATAAACCACCAGAAAAAAACAAAGTGGCACTGTGGCTCAAGTGGTAGAGTGCTCGCCTTGAGCTGAAGAGCTGAGGGACAGCACCCAGGCCCAGAGTTCAAGCCCCATGACCGACCCCCAAAGAAAATCTTTCCTCACAATCCACTAAATCAATTTACTAAGATGTTATCTTAAAGTAATACTTAAGTAATAATCGGCAGGAAAACTATGCAGCCACATAAGCATTATAAGCATGGAATCCCTCTGAGCTGGCCAATGTCCTTCTGATCTCAGATTTGCTGTGCTTATGGAGTTTTGCTCAGTCAGTACCACCACTACCAACAAAAAATGTTCAATACATAGACCTAAAGGACTGAACTTCTGTAGATGAGTGGATCTTACTTTCTCCCCCAATTCTCTTATGCACGTATACATGTATATAGATGCATACACACACAGATGAAACATGGTCTTAAGGTCACATCCTTACTCTAGAACAACTGATTCCTCCTTAAGCAACATCAGCCAGTCACTGAAAGGCACCCAGGGTGTTCATGAGAACTAACACAATCTGTTTTGTTAGTTTGATACAGTGCTTAAGAAGTCTGAAAACCCTGAATTTCAATATTCTGGGTATTTCCTTCTACATCAATATAAAAGCAGAATGAGCCAAGAGTGGTGGCACACACCTGTGGTTCCAGCTACTAGAGATGTGGAGTTGGAAGGAGAACATTTTGAGGATGGCCCACACAAAATTAGTGTGAGAACCTATGTGAAAAAGAACAAGCAAAAGGGCAAGGGTGTAGCTCAAGTCCTAGAGAGGCTAAAATTAATCCCCTGGCAAGGGGGGGGGGGGGGGACTGGGGCATTAAAACATTCTCTCAGCATCTGCAAATTTTAACAGAGAAAATAAAATAATCTCATGTAAATTACTATTAGATTGTTCATCAGTTTTACTTCTAATTACTTTTGATTTTATATGGTTTTTTCAATTACTTCTAACTTTCCAAAGTTCCTATTTCCTCTTTACTAAGGGATGGTAGAAATGAGATAATTAGGGGTTTACAGGCATTCACCAATTTCCAAAGAGAATGGATTGTAAACATGGATTTGTTAAGTTGTTTAGAATTCAAGAATGCCAAAAACATCTTCTCACAGAAACAATAAAAAACTGCTTCCAGGACCCCCATAAACACCAAAACCCAAAGATGGATACTCAAGTCCCTTATAAAAAAAAAAATGCAATAGTGCTGGACACCGGTGGCTCACACCTGTAATCCTACTTAGGAGGTTGAGGTCTGAGGATTGAGGTTTGGAGCCAGCTGAGACAGACAAATTTGTGAGATTTGTCCAACTAACCAGCAAAAAGCCAGTAGAGGAGGCATGGCTCAAGTGGTACAGCACTAGTCTGAGCAAAAAAACTGAGTGAAATTCGCAAGACTTCAGTGTATATAACCAATGCAGAGCCAATGCAGAGCCTCCTATATATTTTAAATCATCTGCAGATTATCCATAACCCCTACTACAATATAAATGCTATGTAAATAGATGTTACGCTACACTGTTTAGGAAGTACTAACAAAGTAGTCTGCTCATGTTCAGCACAGATTCAAACTTTCAGCCTAACTACATTTCAGTCCAAAGTGGCTGAGTTCACAGAAATGGAGCCCATGTATATGAAGAGCTGACTACATGCACTTTCCAAGGCTCATTACACTATGTTTTGTGTACTTTTTCACTCAAGACGAGTGCTCAACCACTTGAGCCACAGCTCCACTTCCTGCTTTTTGGTGGTTAATTGGAGCTCAAAGTCTGACAGACTTTCCTGCTCAGGCTGGTTTAAAACCTCAATTCTCAAATCTCAGCCTATTGAGTGGCTGGGATTACAGATGTGAGCTAGGATACAGATGTGAGCCTTTAGTGAACAGTTTATAACACATTTTAAGAATAACAATCTGGCCATAATGAATAACTACACACACCAGTCTGAGCCTAAGTCTATTGTGCCATGCTGGAAACACATCTTCCCAATGTGGCAGGTTGTCATCTTCGGTAGCCTGAGACTTATTTACTAAAAGTGCTGGACAAAATTCAAGTAGCATTGCTGCTCTAATGTAATACACAAGTACCTGAAAAAACAAAAACTGACATCCTGCAAAATTACACTCTACAAAGTAACAGGGTTTCTGGTGGAAAATACTATTGGGGTGAACTGCTCAAACTCCATGTAACTCTGTAACTAGAGGACTAACCAGAGGATAATTAATACCCAGAGAAATTACTTCGCCATTCCAGGGAAGCAACTTTGCTGTGGCTGACACAAAGAACAGGAAACATGCAAGGGACAACAGACTGGCAACACTGGCTCATCATAGACCCAGTTGAGTTCTCAGACAGGGGGCTAGTGTGAAGGTGGAAACAGAGTGGGTCCCCTGCCAGGAACCCCAAGTCCTACAACAGCTGGGGGCCCCACTCTGGGGTAGGAGCCCTGGATACAGCATTCATTTTTAATTATCTACAGATCAAGCTGCAAGGGCATCTGCTGCCTGAGAGGGTTCTCTTTTCTCTTGCTCAAGTCTAAAATCTCTACTGCTATTCCTGCTCTCTTGCCAAAGAGGAAACTGCCTCTAAACCAATCCAGCCTCCAGGAGACATCATCCCCTTGCTTTGCAGATGAGCTAATTTGTATTGTGGAACAAAGCTCAGTGGCAGATGAAACTGTCCTCCCAAGACCAGAGGCTTGGTGCCTCCTTGGTGCTTCCTCCTTGCTAGAGAAGGCTCTTTGCTAAGCCTGTCTTTCCTAAGTTCAACAAGATGGGTAGCCATTCTTAGAGAGGAAATGCTTTCAGTATCCATTATCAACCCAGGAAATGCTCTATGAAATTCTTTATTATCTATTTAGTTATCAGAAATGATTCTTAATCTCTCTGAACACTAGTTAATCTTGGTGAACCTGACTCCTAGTGAGTCCCCTCCAATAGAAGGTAATAAAAGGAATTTTAAATATTTTAGCAGCCATGTTTAAAAGTGTATACACACACACACACACACACACACACACACACACACACACACACACACACACACACACGTATTTCATTTGACCAAAGACATATTTAAAGTATTATCATTTCAACATGTGAAGAAGGAGACTGGGTCTATGCTTCCCCTAGATAACTGATTTCCCCTGATTGTTTCCCTGCATGTTTGCTTTTCTATTAAGTTTAGGTGTCCTCATCTGGTTTGTTTTGCTCATGTATAACACCTTTGGGTTTGATTCCACACACTTGGTGTGGTTTTGACCTATATATAAGCTTGTGCTAGCTGCATTCTGGGCTGCTGATCTCTGAGACATGAATCTACTAATAGTCCTCCAGCTCTTCAGTAAAGACTCATAATATGGCCTTTTAAGTGGTGGCTTCTCTGTTTCTCACAACTGAGTTTCCTTACAACACATGCAAGCATAATTTTTTGGTGCTGAGAATGAACCCAAGCCTTGTGCAGACTAACCATATGCTCTACCACTGTCATCCAACCCATCAGTATGGAAATTATTACTCTTTTGTAGGCTTGTGTACAAAGCCTTCGAAGTCTACTATTATTTTGTAAATAGAGCACATCTCAATTCACCAGCCATATTCCAAACACTTGATAGCCACTGAGTGGCCAGGGACTACTGGTAGACAGCAAGTCACACCCAGGAGCTCTGGGTCATAATCTGAAGATTTCATAAAGAATGCACAACTCAGTGAAGCACAAAATAAGTTTTTCAAGTTCATATTCCTTTTGGGGGGGGGGTGGCTGTTCTCGCAACACTGGGGATTGAACTCAAGGCCTTGTGCTTGCTAGGCAAGTGTTCTACCACTTGATCCAATCCTTTTTGTCTTTGTTATTTTTCAGACAGGTTCTCATAGTGATGTCCGGTCCAGGACTGAGACCACAAACCTATTTATGTTTCCCACATACCTGGGATGGCATGCTACAACATCCAGCTTTTATTGGTTGAGATGAGGTCTTGTGAATTTGTCTACTCTGGCCCATTCCTCCCTCCTGAGTAGTTTGGATTACAGGTAGGAGCCACCTAGCCTGGCTCAAGCTCAGTCTTAAGTTTCCTTGAAAGAGTACTTTTTCTTTCTGGCAGTACTGGAGTTGAACTCAGAGCCTCATGATCTACTGTTTGAGCCAGCTTTTTGTTGGCTATTTTGGAAATGGAGTCTAGTGAACTTTCTTGCCTAGGCTGGTTTCAAATTATAATCCTCTGGCTCTCAGTCTCTGAGAAGTTAGGATTACATAAATGAGCTACTAGCACCCAGCTAGAAGGGTATTTTTGACTTGGTGACTTTCAGCACAAACCTAGCAATCTTTAATTACCCAGAACATTCAACTATACTTTAGTTAGAGCTTTATTGAGATATAATCCAACACGCTGTAAGCTTTCCTATTTAAAATGTATAATTAAGTGGCTTTGATGTATTATACATCAATTCTTTTAATTGTGGCAAAAATATAAACCAAAGTTGTCATTTTAAACAGTTTTACGGAAAAATTCAGTGACGTTAATTAAATTTACAACATTGTGTTAACAATTAATCACTATTTCTGAAATATTTTCATCCCTTCAGACAGAAACACTAGCCACTTATACCATAATCCCCCTAACACACACATTCTGACTCTTAGCCTTCAGTATTCTCTAATCTACTTTCTCTATAAATTTGATCTTCTAGATAATTCCATACGAGCAGAATCTCATAGTATTTGTTCTTTTGTTACTGGTATATCTCTTAGCATATCTTCAGGGTTGATATTGCAACATACTGTAATATATATATGGGATCTACCTTCCTTTCAATAGCTGAATATTTCATTGCATATATACAATACACATTCGGTTGATGGACACTTGAACTCAGTAGATTTTGTTTTAATGAAGTTGGTGATCATTTCATTACCTATTAGACTTTAAGGAGGAGAGAAAATAATCATGAAGCTGATACTGTGATAGTCATAGAAGATAGCTTCCTTCCAAATTCATTAACTAGGAAAATTATAAAGTTGACTAGATGCCAAAAGTCCTGCAACTTGCATCACAGTGTTGGGGCATAAGTACTGTACTTTCTCTGAATACTGGTGGAGACTATGTCTACACAAGTTAGTTCCGGAGACTTCCTTTGCTTCTCCTTTCTGCAGCTGGACTGTTCCAGGATAACATTTTGCTTCAGAAAATGTTCTGTAGTGATTACATCAGCATATAGCATACCCCTCTCTACTCACTTTCCTTACCTCCAACTAAAGGCAAATGGTTTTAAATGGTTCTGCTGTAATGGATGAAAGATATGCAACTTTATATCATAATTTTTGTGTGTATGCTGATGTTGGGACTTGAACTTAAAGCCTGGTCACTGCCCCTTAACTTTTACAACCAAGACTACTGCTCCACCACTTGAGCCACAGCTCCACGTCTGAGGTTTTGGTGGTTAATTCGAGATGAGTCTCACCACCTTTTCCACCTGGGCTGGGTTTAAACCTCAATCCTCAGAACTCAGTTTCATGAGCACTAGGATTATAGTTGTGTGTCACTGGTACCCAGTCTTTATCATCATAATTTTAAATTAAAAATATTTGAAGAAATAAATTCTAACTCTATTTTACATTCCCTCAAAGCAAGAAAACATTGCTCCGCAACATCTACTTTTTTTTAAGTTCCCAAAGAAAAATAAAAAAGGTCCAATTCATTTTGTAAGTTTTATTACGGCAAAACAAGATGTGGAAGAAACATTTCAAAGTACCAAACCTAGTTAATTAATTCCAGTGTAACTTCCTCACACAAGGCCAGTGCTTGCTAGCAGATGTGATGGCTAAACATCTCAGGTCAATCTCAACACATGATTGAAAGTAACCTCCCATTCTTCAGGAAAAGAAAAGTCTGGCAAGCTGCTTGCAGTCTGCGGCAAACAGCTTACACACATGGAAAAGTGGAATTTAGCATCTCCTAATCGGCACTCTGCATTTTCAAACTCACATCTAAACAGTAAGAAAGTGAATTCCCCACACAGCTACAGTTACACACATACACGCACAACATACATGCACACACACACACACACAGCCCATACCAAGTATTAGCTACTAAAAGAAGGGATGAGGAAGCAATTTTAAATGCAGTTAACCACAAATGTGTTTGGGGAACTTTCACCTTGTTTCTCATAAACTAGAAAGTGCACTTCACGTTCCTTTTGATTTCTAATGAGCAATGCATTTAAACTATTAACATTTCATTTCCAACACGTGTCTGTTTCAGAGCTAGCAGCTGGACTATTTATTTTGCTAGCTGGTGATAGAATTAAGTACAGAGTCTTTGAAAACATTTACAAGCTTTCCCTCTAACCTTCTGTGTGCTTTCCAAATTAGGCTACTTTGATTTTTATTAGCTAAAGGTTTACATACTGCAATTCTAACACTGTTACCTTCGGAATAAATTGTTTATAGCTCAGGTGTGGTTTCAAACATCTTCCTCAATGGAATACCCTTGAGACTGAGGAGAAGAAAGTTGAGTCAGTTCACTGCAGATCAACAGTTTTCATTTGTGAATCAAACAATATTAAGGCCACAGAGATATGAAGTCAGAGAAACCAGTTGTGAAATTCATCCTGGTCTTGTACACAACCTCTTTGTGGATTTCCATGTGTTTCACAGTCATCAAAGCACTATCTGTGCAATACATGCTAATCATACATTCTTTGACACTAGCCTTTTAACATGATGGAGGGGTATAAGTGTGGACTTCAGACCAATTTGGGTTCAAATCATGCCTTCTTTATTTATGGTCTGAAATGAGTTCGAAATACAAAGTGGCAAAAAGAATAGAAAAGAAAAAAAAGAAATACAAAATGAAGATGATCATTCACAACTTATTGTGAGCATTTGCACTGTACAGATGCTCAATTAGTGGATGAAGTAACAGATCTCTTTCACTAAGCTTTTCTCAACATCTTCTGCTCTTAATGCCATTGAGTAAATATTAATTATTTCACTCAATCAAAATTGTTTGTTGCCTCTACTGAAGAAAAAAAAGATGACTCAAGTTAATTTCTTCTTAATAAACTATGATATGTTCACAGCTATCTAATTATCTCCAAATGTGTCCAATTGTATGCATTAAGAATCATAGCTAAGGGGCTGGGAAGGTGGCTCAGTGGTAGAGTGCTTGCCTTGCATGCCTGAGGCCCTGGGTTCGATTCCTCAGCACCACACAATTAAAAGAAAAAAGCCGGAAGTGGCGCTGTGACTCAAATGGTAGAGCGCTAGCCTTGAGCTGAAGAGCTGAGGGACAGCACCCAGGCTCAGAGTTCAGGCCCCACGACCGGACCCCCAAAAAAAAAAAAAAAAAGAATCATAGCCCTGCTGGGTGCCAGTGGCTCATGCCTGTAATCCTAGCTACTCAGAAGGCTGAGGTCTGAGGACTGTGGTTCGAAGCCAGCTTGGGCAGGAAGTCCATGAGATTCTTATCTCCAATTAATCACCAAAAAGTCACACTTGAGGTGTGACTCAAGTAGTAGAGGGATAACTGTAAGAAAAAAAAAAGTCCCTGGGTCCAGGGACTTAGGTTGCTTACCTGGGTACCAGTGGCTCACACATATAACCCTAGCTATTCAAAGGCTGTGATCTGGAAGATCCCAGCTCACAGATCAAAGTCAACTTGAGCAAGAAAAGTCCTCAATATTCTACCTCCAATGAACCAGGAAAAAAAAAAAAGCCAGGCTGAAGGCTGGCTCAAGTGGTACAATGCCAACTGTGAACAAGAAAGCCAAGTGACAACACAAAGTACTGAGTTCAAGTCCTTATACCAGTGTCCTTATACCAGAGCATACACGCACATGCACGTGCACACATAGACCACAAATTTTTGTATGTGGGAAAAAAAGAATGATTAAATAATTAAGTCTCTTCTGTGCTCATAAACTGACATGCTGAATTGAAACCCTTTAAAGTGTAACTATTTTAAAGATAAATTTAAAAATTAGTCCCTTCTCCTGAAGAACATGAAAGTACTTCCTAGGATTATAGGTATTAAAAGGGGGTGATACAAAATAGTGAATAATACTTCAGCAGCTGTATGATGCATTGTAGGGTTCCCCAAGAAAGAAAGAGGTCAACTTTTCCTATAAAAGTATGGAAAAGCTTCGGGAAGAAGATGGCAACTGCACTATGGCCTCATCTTTTAGAGAAGAAAAGTGGGGAAGAATGTCCTAAATAGAGTTGACAGTCAATAAAAAGAGTAAAGAATTGTGCAATATCTTGCGGTAGTAAGTGTGACTTGTGGCCACACCACAGACGAGGCCGCCTAGGGCCTGAGACTAGCCACAGGATACCAGCTTCTGAGAGTGGATATTTTACCTTGGATGTGACAAAAAAAAAAAAAAAACACTCCAGAGTTTTAGCATAAAACAGAATTAGATTCATTTTCCAGAAGCTACTTCTGTCAGGAGAAGGAGAGATAGACAGGAGCACTGGAAGGCTAGTGGCTAGAAAAATTGCTGGGCACAAGGACTCCAAAGAGAGCAGCAAAAGTCTCAGGTCAACATTGCAGCAGGAGTGACAGCAAGGAGAGATGGGAGAGACCTCAACTTAAATTGAATGACTATCCCGATTTCCCCAAAGAAAAGACTTTATTCCTCTGCTTAAAGCGCACCTAGAAGAGTAATAGCCAAGTGAAAGACATAGTCGGAATTGAAATAGAAGAAGCTTACATGCAATTGAAGAGAATTAGGGTTGGATTTAAAGGAGTTTAGATACGGCCTAAGGGATTTTAACTTCATCCTTCAGATAATAAGAAAACAATCAAGGGATTTACTGAGCTGGAAATCATGCAACATGATTTCATGTTTATGTATGTAAAGGTTTATGTATGTAAAGTAATGCATATGTTAATTAACTCAATTTAACCATTATACAATGGGTACATATTTCAAAATGTGTTGGATATCACCATGTGCTGGTGGCTCATGCATGTACTTAGCTACTAAGGAGGCTGAGATTTGAGGATTATAGGTTTTGGTTGTTGGTTTGGTTTTGTTTTTTGGTGCCAGTTCTGGGACTTGAACTCAGAGCCTGGATACTGTCCCTGAGCTTCTTTTTGGTCAAGGTTCTACCACTTAAGCCACAACTCCACTGCTGGCTTTTTTGGTAGTTTAGTAGAGAATAAGAGTCTCACAGACTTTCCTGCCTGGGCTGGCTTCAAACTGCACTCCTCAGATCTCAGCTTCCTAAAGGTAGGATTTCAAGCATAAGCTTCCAGCGCCTAGCTGAAGATTATAGTTTGAAGCCAGCCATGGCAGGGAAAAATAGGTGAGACTCACAGCCAATTAACTACCAAAAAGCTGGAAGTGGAGCTGTGGCTCAAGTGGTAGAGCAACAGCCTTGAGCAAAAATGCTAAGGGAGCTGGGCACCGGTGGCTCACACCTGCAATTCCAGCTACTCAAGAGGCTGAGATCTGAGGATCATGGTTTAAATCCAGCCCGGGCAGGAAAGTCCGTGAAACTCTTATCTCCAAGTAATCACTCAGAAAACCAGAAATGGCATAGTGGTTCAAGTGGTAGAGTGCTAGCCTTGAGCTGAAGAGCTGAGGGACAGCACCCAGGCCCTGAGTTCAAGCCCTAGTACTAGCACAAACACAAAAATGCATTGTATATCATAAATTCATATAGCCTTTGTTGATTAAAAAATAATAAGCTGAGTGTGATGGTATATGCTTAAAATCCCAGCACTCAGGAGGTTGAGATCGACACACAATGAGTTCCAAGAAAACCTGGACTTCAGAGTGAGACCCTGTGTCAAAATTATAAATGAAGCCAGGCACAGATGGCTCACGCCTATAATCCTAGCTACTCAGGAGGCTGAAATCTGAGGATCACGGTTCAAAGCTGCCTAGGCAGGAAAGTCCATTAGACTCTTTGATTTTGGTGTGTGGTATAAACCATCCTTAAGTGAGTTGAACAACTCAAATAAACCTACAATAGTTTTGTAGATTGTCATTCAACTTTTTTAAATTAATAACCACTATTTGTACACATTTATGAGGTGCAGTGTGATGCTCTGACTTCTGCAATGACCAGTTCAGAGTAAGTAACATACTCATCACCTCAAACTTTTTTCATTTCTTACTGGTTAGTACATTAAAAAATTCCCTCTTTTAAGTATTTGGAGATAAGGAATAGTTATTAGTTGTTGTTGTTGTGGTGGTTATTGCTGCTGTTTTCAGGGGTAGGATCCATCACAGGTGCTCACATATGCTAGGTAAGTGTTCTACCACTGAGCTACACTTCCAGCCTCTGCAATGGATTATTGTTTACCCAAAAATATTTGTCTTAAAGTGTGTTCCCCATCTCTGACTTAAGAGATAAGTAATCACAATAAACCCAAAGACTGCACAAAAAGTGAGCAAAAAGAGGGCAGGTGGACTGGGAAAGGTAGACAAGGGTCTCTGGGTATCTAAAATGATTCTAGCTGGGTTATATAGTGCTGGGCACTGGTGGCTTGCACTTGTAATCCTAGCTACTCAGGAGGATCTGGATTTGAAGCCAACCCTGGCAGAACGTCCATGAGACTCTTATGCCCTATCTCCAATTCGCCACCAAAAAGCTAGTATGACTCAAGTGGTAGAGCTCTAGCCTTAAGCAAAAAAGGTCAGGGACAGCACCCAGGCACTGAGTTCAAGCCCCAGTACTGGCCTTCGCCCCCTCTCCCCCCTCATATGCACACATACATTTAAATGATTCTGGTTTTGAAAAATATCAACACACACACACACACACACACACACACACACACACACACACACACACACACACACACACACACACACACACACACACACACACACACACACACACACACACACACACACACACACACACACACACACACACACACACACACACACACACCAAGCATAAGATCATTAACTTGCCTGGGATAGAACCTATGTTCTTTGAACTGCTCAGACTTCCAGTCAGGATAACCATTATGGTAGTGACCAACGTAATAGGGAGGAGGCTGAAGAACTGTCTCAAAAGTCCGAAGGAGCTGAAAATTATTTGGCTGATGAGCATGGCTGAGTTCTGGGATGAGAAACCCAAGCAATTTATGAAGAAAAAGCAGCATTGTGTCTGCTGCCTCCCTCCATCTGTTCTTCTATCAGGTTGGTGGAGAAACAAACCCTCTGGGCAAGATATCTGACTCACATTTTTCAAGTGCTGACTTCTGGTTTGGATACAGAGCTGAGGTCAGAATTCTCCTGTTCTTTTCCAGCCAAACTGATTTTAGGACAGTCAAGCAATCACACAATGCTCTTCCTTCCAATAAATATGAAAATACTTAACTTCCTAGGGGGATTAGGAAGCATAAATCATGTCTTTAAAGGCCCATGACAAGCTCAAATGAAAAGCATTCAAAGTAGAAAAATACAATGAGCCCACTACCATAGGCCCTCACCAGATTTTGATAGCTGAACTATTAACTTATCAAGTTTTATGGTTTGGAAATTCATCAATAGCTAAATATCAGGTTGCTTAAATCCTCCCTACTCACACATCTGTCTAATATGGCTACAGCCTCCAACATTTATAAATGTTCTCAAAATAGCTGGGTTCTTTCCCTCTCCTCCACCAAGCACTTCTTAAAGGAGCCATTAACAAGAAGATTCACTCATCAGGACTCACAATGACTTGCAGCTGGTAGATCTGAGTACAAATGTACATCTATTCATAAGGCTGATAAAACAGATTTCGGGGAAAGGATGTGGAAGAAATGAACCCAAGGGGAAAAGAAGAACAGCAGGGATTCGCTTTTAACTAGTTCATAATTGAGCAAGTGAAATTGTGTAAGACTGACAAGTGTAGCTTTTACAGTACCCACCAGGGAGATCAAGCACAAACTAAATTACAAAATTCACAGCTCAACATTTACTCTATGATTTTATGTAATGTTGACCTTGGTAGTTTTATTTCTTTTACAAAGGTAAAGCAGCTATCAGGCCACTTCAGAGAGATTAATTCAATTAATACCATGGCTGTTAAGTGAGGCCTCCTTTTCCTGTGCCATTCAGTGCTGCTCTTTTTGTCTGTCTTACTCTCCTTGCCTTCCCATTATCAACCAAAGAAACTAAGATGACCAGGTGTGGTGACTCACTCATGTAATCCTAACACTCAGGAGGTCGAGTCAGGGAGATTATGGGTCTGAGGCCAGCCTGGACTATGAAATGAGATCCTGTTTCAATTTCCCCATCCCTGCCCCAAAGAAGACACTAGTCTACCAGTCCAACCACTTTTCTAATTTAGAAACCTCCTTTTGAATGCTTTTTAGCTTAGCTTCTGCTTGCAACCATCCCAATGCTTCTACAATTATCTTAAATCATTACAGAGTTCTTTCTAAGGTAAAGCTGAAATCCACCCATGGGCCTTATTCTAGCCTTTGGAATAATAGAACAACAATGTAGTGCATAATAATGTGTACTATATAATAATGTAGAGCTGCTTGAAAACATTTGATAATCTCTCTTTTACAAAGGGCCATGCACACACTAACATGTGCTCTACCACTGAGCTATGCCTCAGCTTGTTCTTTCTCTTTTCCCCTTTTAAATACTCTTGCAAAACAGATGAGATCCTGGAATCAGCAGCTTTGGTATCATCCGGAAGCTCCTAAGAAATTGAGATTTTCAAGTCCAACCTGAGTCAGAATCTGTATTTTAGTGAGATACCCAGAAAATTCATAAACACATGAAAGTTGGGGTGACATAGCTTTCCACCAAGGGTTGTTAAACATTTTCTGCAAGGGGCCAGATGGTAAATATTTTAGGCTTTGCAGGCCACATGTTTCTGTTGCAGCCATCAATCCTGCTGTTGCAAACAAAAGCAACCATGGAGAATATGGAGTCAAACAAGCGTGGTTGTGCTTTAAGAAAATACGCTTTCTGGACACCAAAGTTTGAATTTCACATAATTTTCATGTTACAAAATAATATTTTTCTTTCAAGTTTTTTGATCTATTAAAAATTATCAGCTCCCAGGTTGTATACAAATAGGTAACAAGTTGTAGTTTGCTGACTCCAGCTCTGTTCTATAGTACTAAGCATGACATTATTTGCCTATTCCACCTAGACCTGTTCCCCAGCTTTAGATAACATACTCTGGCTCTTTAGTGGCATATACAACTGAATCAGATAAAATGAATGTGACTGGAAGTATACAACTCAGTGCATACTGAGTAAGTGTGAGGCCCTGGGTTTAGTTCCCTGCAACACACACACACACACACACACACACACACACACACACACACACACACGATGGATGACACGGATGATTTTTTTAGTGGTACTGAGTAGGTAAGACCATTGTTCTCAGGATTCTAAAACAGTGTTTCTTTACTTATATTAGTGTAGTAGTATACAACACAACTGAATGATATATATAGTAAGCCCACCTGCTTCACAGATTTATTACATGTGGTTTGGACAAAGTGTGGCAAAAAAAAATCCCACATGCATATTACACAGCTCAATTGATGCAAAAGCCCTCAGTAAGTCCTGAGTTATTGTCAGTTGTGTTTAAACTCTATATATCCTGAGCAGTCTTAGATTTCCTCATTATAGGTCTCCTTGGAACCATATACCTACGGATTCCACAGGCTCACTGTACTTATGAGCAATTAAAAAGTTGATGTCAGCTTATCACCTGTAATCCTAGCTACTCAGGAAGTTGAGATCAGGAGGATCACAGTTTGAAGCTAGCCTAGGCGTATATGTGAAACCCATTCTCAACCAATACCTACATCGGACATGCCTGTCATCTGAGCTCCAAGGGAGGCTGGGATCAGGAGGATCAAAATTCCAGACCAGCCCTGGCAATAAAGTAGATGAGACTCCATCTCAACAGAAAAAAAGCTGAGTGTGGTGGCATGCACCTGTCATTCCAGTTATAATGGGAAGCCTAAAATAGGTAGATCACAATCCAAGCAAATGCCTAAGCAGGAAGTAATATATTAAAAAAAAAAACAAAACAGTGCATAAAAGAACTAGAGGTGTAAATTAGCAGTATAGTTTCTGCCTAGCAAGCACAGGCCCAGAATTCAAATCCCAGTACCACCCCCTCAAAAAAGTTGATGTCATTTTGTAAAATGAACCTCTATCCTTCATAATCATGTCTTCTCTATACTGCAGTAGTTGATAGTTATTGTCATTACTGTTATAACTATCTATACAAATTTCACTGAGAAAATACAAATCATCACCCTTCCTGGGTATGGGGGGGGGGGGTGAAGAGGAAGTGTGGAATGCACTCCTACACTATCATTTTGTTTCTTTTTACACTCACCCACATGCTCCAACATATACATGGAAAATAAACAAACACGGCAGGGCAGAAAGAAAGAGGAGGTAATTACTCTTACAACTTAATGGCTTCCAAATAGTTACCCTTCAAAGCATATCCAGGAAACACTGAATCATATAACTAAAAATACTTTCATATATTTATTATAAAGATACTGTACAGAGGGGTTAGTTACATGAGTAAGGTAATGAGTACATTTCCTACAGAGCATTGTTACCTCCTCCTTTGTTTTTACCCTACCATCCCTTCCCTTCCCACCTCCCCAACTCTTCCTTCCCCCATCCCCAAAGTTGTAAAGTTCATTTATAACAGTGTCTTGTACATCTCATTGTTACAATGGATCAACCTGTATCCTTATTTCAGCATTGCTATTTCCCTTCCCCTCCCCAAATTAGAAAAATGTATAAACAAGATGCAGGGCACCAGAATCAAATACAGTGATAACAAGGGTTATACCATGGGGGAAGAACACACAAAAGAAACAAAAAAAGTTACATAATACATTACAAATACATTAAAAACAACAGCAAGAAAGATAAAAACCTCTTGTGTCCCTAACTTGGGGTTCATTTCACTTAGCATCATCTTATATAGTCATATGTACATAGCTTTTGACCTTTTCAGCTTGTCCTAGACCATATACTAGTTATTGCAAATAAGGGAAATCATGGAACCTATGTTTCTTTGGGCCTGGCTTACTTCACTTAGTACTGGGACTTGAATTCAAAGCTACCTACCCTCATCTTTTGGTTCACAGCAAGTGCTCTACCACTTATGATATATCTCCACTTCTAGCTTTTTGCTGGTTAAGAGTTTAGAATCTGTTTGACTTGTCTGCCCAGGCTGTCTCCAAACCATGATTTCTAGATCTCAGTAGCTAGGATTATTGGCATGAGTAGTTTAACTTACAGGTATGAGCCACCAGCACCCAGTCTAAAGGTATTTTTCTAATTCTAAATTTGAAGATTTGTCATTGGTACCATTATTTTTATCTCAACATATGGGCTCCAAGGTTGAAAATCATTTCTTACTCCTTGTTTCCTCTCAGACTTCCCCACAGATCTCACAAAGTTTGCCAATTCTTCCTTTAGAATCATTCAAAGGTATCTTTCCATTATTACTGCCATCATCCTATTATGCTTCACCTGAAACTTACTACAGTTATCTCCAAGTAGTCACTGGCATCTGTGATATTTCCCATCACTGCCAAATTCATAGTAAATGACATTCTAAACAATCTCTGGCAGTTTCCTAATAATTAAAATATTAGCCTAGATGGGTCTTCCCAACACTATCACCCATTCCTTCCCTCTGCTATGACTAGCCTCCTCTCAGTCTTCAGTACTTAGGGTTGATTTCACTCTTGTGTCTCAACCCTTCTCCCCTACTTTTTCCCACATCTATGCTGGGGCTCAACATTTCCACTTCCAGCCAAAAGGGAGGCATAATGATACTTTTGTTGGGGGGGGGGGGTCCGGTTGTGGGGCCTGAACTCTGAGCCTGGGCACTGTCCCTCAGCTCTTCAGCTCAAGGCTAGCACTCTACCACTTGAGCCAAAGCACCACTTCCGGCTTTTTTCTTTTTGCTTATGTGGTGCTGAGGAATCGAACCCAGGGCCTCAGGCATGCAAGGCAAGTGCTCTACCACTGAGCCAACTTCCCAGCCCCCCGTAATGATACTCTTAAATGATAATCCAATGCTGCTTATGGAAGGATAAATGTTAAAATGGGGTGAATAAAGTAGATTAAAATGAGATCCTTAAACATTTAGTCAAAGTATCACTTTGACATTGTTAATCACACAATTGTAATTTTCCTCATACTTCTCTGGATGTTAGTTGGCATTATCGTGCCTATAGATAAGGTCCCTCAATGCTCTCCCCTAGAGTTCTTCTTCTCTGTTTAGTCCTGTGACTGTGATTACCACACATGTTCTCTCAGGTCTAAATTTCCAGGTGTAGCTCTCCCTTGAACTCTGGCCTCCAAAGCAGCACACTAGACTGAGAGGATTTCAGACATCTCTGAACTAAATGTCTTCTTATTATATCTTCTTGTATTAGATCCTTTTCCTGGTGTCCTGAATTAGTGAATGACATTATCACCTATGCTGCTGCACAGGTCAGAATGCAATTAGCCACTTATTCCTACCAATTTTACCTCTTTTCATATCTGTCCACTTTTCTTCATATCTTCTCACTCCAATCTAGGCCAGCATCATCTCATGACTGAACTTATTCAGACAATGTTCTCATTAACTTCCCTGCATTTTATCCCAATCCCCACCCATCCACCATCCACATCATTTTCAAGTCATTACTTACTTATGTAAAGGTAAGCTGTTTTCTTGGAGCAAAAAAGGGTCAGTCACAGTGGCACATGACATTGAGAGGCAAGCATTATATTCACAGGGTAGCAGAGCACCAGTGATGGATTATTAGCAACTCAGATCTCTGTGGATATGAGATATCCTCTTGACAACCAGTAAAACATTTTAAAAAGGGAGTCTGGAAGATGTGCACATTAACATCAATAGGGCCTCTTTGGGCATAATGTTAATGGGAATTAATTTATAGTCAAAAGCTGATGAACTCTGGAGACTTGCTGGATTGAGACTGAATTACTTAGTTAATTTCAAAGGTTAAAAAACTAAAGGAGGCTGTGAAGAATTGCTCAGGTATTTGAGAAGATTATTAGTAATAGTGGTAGGCTTGGGGACTATCAGTCTCATACAGCCAACCCAAGAGGGCAACATCATGATTCTTGTGAATTGGGGCTATGCATGTGTGATGCTGTCATAAAAAACTACTGAGTCAGTCATCTATCAAGCATGTACTGCAGCCTACTATGTGTAACTGGGCACACAAAAGTAGATCACACAGAGTCCCTATCCTGAAAGTACTTTAAATTCAACAACATGGTACAGTCTACCACAGTTTCATATGGTATGATTTGGGAAGGTACATTAAGCTTAGTAATCCAGAAATCCCTTCCGTGGATAAAGGGGAGTGGCCCAGCTTGAGGCCAAATGAATGTGCCTCTCTTTTCAGGATTTCCATCTTTCAACCTCATGCATATTCTTTCTATTGGCTTCCTCTTGGGTCTGGAGATCTCTATTCTCTAGGAGAAATGAAAAGCCCCACCTTGCCTAAGATGCAGAAACTTCCATTTCTCCTTTATACTTCTCTACTAAATAACAACTAAACAGAATCCATTTATCCGGAGGGTTAACATGATCATGGACAAGAAAGACCAATAGTTCTTGTCACTGTATCTCTACCAAATCTATATCTTTTGTTAGACCTTCTTCAAAGTTTCTCCCTTTGCTTTTGCCTATGAGCAATCCTCTCATTTGTGCTATCAGTCATCCATATCTACCCTGAATGTACCCCCAGCACTGCATCACAGCTAATCTGACACAAAGAGAGCTTCGTCACACTTCGGCTTTCCACACCAGTACTCACTCTGCTTTTCATTCACATTGTTTTTCACACATTCTTCTTAAGCTCGACCAAATCAAAGTCTGACTGCTAGGCTGGAGCTTCTGGATTATGGCACAGTGAACCTTAAGAAAGGTCTCCCTAAGAAGTTCACAAATGGCAAACCTTATCATGTGTGGTTAGCGCTGGTTCAGTGTAGTCACTTACTGCACAGACCCATAATTGGTCATGTAACTGGCTATGAGAGGAACCTCAAGTCTGCAGTACTTTTTTCATAGCATCATTACCATGCTGGCTCTATCTTGAGCTTGGAAAAGTCAATTAATCCCAAACCCCAGGATTTTTAAATAGTTAAGTGAGAAGTCTCAGACATGGTGCAACTAGGATCATGAGCACATCATCTTTACTGAGGGAAAACGAAAGCTATTTACCTTGTATGGATGTATGCATTTATATATATGACATATATCTTCTTTTTTAGTGTAACTTCCTGACGGCTCAAAAATAATTTCCTTAGGGTACTGGTTGTGAATCTCTGCATGGATTGTTCAATAGCTGGTTGTATAAAAGGAGACAGATCTTTTGTTTTAACCCTCCAAAAGAATTGAAACAGACTCTTTCTTTCAAAAGTTGGCAGAGATATGTGGCAGAGGGGTCCAGCTCATTTGTAGAGGCAAACATGTTGCTGTCTAACACAGATTGATCACCAGCTGGGAAGCAAGTAATTCCACTGTAGGTTCACAATAACATTGGCTCTTTGCTGCACTGCTGACCATCAGTGACAGATTGATGTGCAGTTCTTTGAATGGAGAAGCTGGCTAAAGAGGAGACCTTAGGGGAGCTAAGCAGGTTGCAAGTGTATTATTCACACACTCCTTGCCTAAAAAAATAAGGCTTCCCACCTTTCTGACCTGCATTTGGAGAACCATTAGGGAATGACTTTGCTTTGTGACTTAGAAGGCTGCTTACAGCTTTCCAAAACAACATTAAAAATGAATACCTATTGGCACTTTCCAATGAATGCCAAAATCCACAAAGCAAATGACCAAGGAGCAGTTTTTTTTTCCTTTTCCCACTGTGAGTGAGAAAGAAGAGACATGATATTTCATGTCACCACTACAGAGTTTGTTTTGTAAGAACAAATGAAGAGGTCCAGCTTGTTACATTGCTTGTAGCTAGATAGGCCAGAGTCTTAGAAGAACATGTTGCTGGGTTTCTTTTAGAATGCAGAGCAGGGTGATGACTCACAAAATGAAGGCACTTTGGAAACACCATGCAAACAAACAAGATCTATTTAGTTTAAGAAAACTAGTGTGTAAGGTACAAAACTGAAAAACTGATTGGCATGGTGAGGTGTTTTATGTTGTATAAATTTGAGCTATTAAAGTTTCAAAACCATTTATTTAATTTTTTTTAACAAAACATCTGTCCAAAACCATTACTTTCTTTTTAAACCTTGATGCTTAAGTTATTTCAATGGTTGTTTTTCATACTTCTTTTCCATTATGTTGTAATTAGGACATTTTAATCAAAGACATTTAGCATAGAAAAACAGAATTGTGGCATGGGGTTATGGACACTAAGCCTAGAAGAAGGTTTGGCCCATAATAGATCCTCACTAAATATTTGCTGACTATTCATTGGAAGCCCACTTAACAACACCATGGCTTATTTTTCTAGTCTAAAAGGTTTAATGATAAAATTTCATGAGCAATCTTCCCACAATGTTCAAAAACAATTTTAATGAAGGGCTGCAATAATAATTGTGCCATTTCTGCTGTTGCCACCTGGTCAACAGTTGAAACTATTAATGTAAATGAAACCTGAATAGCAAGAAGAAATTTAGCCCCTGGGATTAATTTCTTCAAGGCCAGTGAGGAGGAGAAGGAAGCAAACTACTGTTTTCCTTTTCACAGGAGGGCTGTGTGGGTTGCTGTCCACTAAGATAGAAAGGAATAAATATGTAGTAGTTAATGATGGAGAGAAGCAACAGGTTTTTGGCAGGAGTACAAAGCCAGGAACTTTGGAGTTTCCAGAGAGTTGCATGTGCTTTTCAGTGAAAAGCACTTCAGTGATAGCACTTCCTAATGAAATGCCAAAATCCACATGAAGAATGACTGACTAGCACTTTCTTTCCCTTTCCCACTGAGAGTGAGATAGAATATACATGATGTTTCATGTTGCAGCCATGTAGTTTGTTTTGTAACAATGTATGAAGAGAGATGGCTTATCCCACCTCTTATGCCATATTATTCACTAGCATTTTAATAGGTAATTAATCTAGATTTGATAGGGCTTAAGATTTTTTATTTTTTGGCACATATGCTCAAGCTATTATGTTATAAATCTCAGACATTTCAGCAAATGTCATCCTGATTGTTCCCCACTGCACAGAACACTACCAGTGAAATATTCAAGGTCAAGAACTTGGATTCTTTACCCACCGTATCCAGGAAAACCAATTTATTGTTCTGTCTCGGTAAAGAGGGTTGATTTCTTTGGGGCCTATATTATATTGGCAGTCAATCTAGAAAATGTACAATTACTTTTAGGCAATAGAGGTTTGGTAAGTGCATTAATCTGTCTCTGAATTTAAACACGCACCCTGTAGCTATTACTAGGACAAAATTCAGAGTTCAGAGTGTATGTTTGGAGTGTGTGCTTATTAATATATTTTAAATGCTAAACAAGATCTTCCAATATGAAGGTAAAAACATATACGTGCACTAACCTAAGGAATTTTAGGAAGGTTATAGAATATTTTTAAAGTAACCCTCACAGCAAATGGTCTTGGTTTGGCAAATTAATTTTCTCATCAATTTATTAGAATTATGTATGTTTGACACTGGTATCAAATCACTACTAGTCATTTAAACTAAATTTAAGCACTTTCTGAAATACAAAAATACAGTCCTTCCTTATTTGCAGATTCCAACTTTATGAATTTGCCTGCTTGCTAAAATTTGTAGCCTCAAAACAATACCAGAGTCTATTATTCTAGCTGCTGGGCCAAGGTTTGAGACCAGTCCAGGCAAAAAGAAGTTCTAGAGACTCCATCTCAACCAATAGCCGAACAGTAGTTTTGCACTGGCATATGCATGGCATCCTCAGCCAGCATGGGGAAGCATGGGTACAAGGATAGCAGTCAAGGCCAGCCTGGGCATAAAGCACGACCCTACCTCAAAAGTAATCAAAAGCGGGTTGGAGGTATGTTTCCCACACAGCCGTTCCAAGAAACAAACTAATACCAGATACACCCTCAGAACTATTATGGAGCTGTGCAGAATCTAAGTTACTAACCTGTATGTTCCCAACTGAGGTGACACAAGATAATGCTCTGACTTCTTTTTCCAGTTCTCATACTGTAAACAAGTGTCCTTGATCCTTCTGCTTATTGTCACATTTCCCACAGTTTTGTGCTTTTTGTCAGTGGTTTTGCTTGTTATACCTTTCAGGTATAATACTGAAGTGCTGGTGTGGCTAAGCACAAAAAGGTGGTGATGTTTTCTCTTATAGAGAAAATACATATTAGATAAATTTCTTTCAAGCTATTCAGTGTTAATGAATCAACATTCTACATTAAACAATATTTGTTTATACAGAAACACAATGAAGATTATATGTTAACTAGCTAACCAAAATATTGTGAGCTTTATGAACTTAATCTTGTATGTTCTTTAAACACAATGGCACAGCCAGGTGCCAGTGGCTCACATCAGTAATCTTAAGCTACTCAGGAGGCTGAATTATGAGGACTGTATTCAAAGCTAACTGGACTTTGACCTTGAGGCCATTAACAGTTGAAGATTGTTAACTGAGAACTTTCCTTGTATAACTGAACATTGTACATCTTTTAGGTCTTCTCTCTTATATGCAGGAGCCCAACATAGTTGGTTTCTTGGTATCTGGTGCTTTCTCTAAGCAAAATGCATTGGAGGGTCATCCATGTTGCTGCATGGTTCAGTAGTTTGCTCCTTATTACTGAGGAATGTTCCATTGTGGTCATGCCACAATCTGTTTCTCCATTTACCAGTTGAAGAGACAGGGAGTTGTTTCCAGTTTGAACAATTTCCACCACATCAGCTGCATAAATTTCTGTTTGGGTGTTTGTATAAACAGATGTTTTCATTTCTCTTGGGCAAACAACTAGGAGTAGGATTGCCAGTTTATATAGTAAGCATATGTATAGCTTCTAAGAAGCCGACAAAGGCTGGATCACTCACATTCCCATCAGCAGTATATGAGAGTTTCAGTTGCCCCTCATTCTTGTTGGCATTTGATATTGTCATTAAACAAATTTTAGCCTTTATTAATGTCTCTAGGCCATTAATTAGTCTCAATACTTTTTTTTTGGGGGGGGGGCTGTTGTGGGGTCTGAACTCTGGGCTTGGGTGCTGTCCCTGAGCAGTTCAGCTCAAGGCAAGTGCTCTACCTCGAGCCACAGCATTACTTTCCTGTTTTCTGTTGGTTAACTGGAGATAAGAGTCTCACAGACTTTCCTGCCCACGCTGGCTTTGAACTGCAATCCTCTGATTTTACCCTCTTGAGTAAGTAGGATTACAGGCATGAGCCACTGGCACCCAGTTCATTAATATTATTTGTTACCCTTCAAAAGCAAAGTCCCTGTGTCTGAATAGTAAAAATTTTATTAAGATCTCTTAGAAAATAGTCCTCTTTTAGTTTCTTCTCATCTCTAGGCTCAACTTTCATTAAAAATTAGTGTGACCTCCCCCCCCAAAATAATAAAATTCAGTGTGAAAAGCTCAGCACCAATGACACATACCTGTAATCCTAACTACCCAGGAGCCCACATTCTGAGAACCGAGGATCAAGGTTCAAAGCCAGCCTGGGCAAGAAAATCCTTGAGATTAATCTCTAATTAATCACTCAAAAGCTGGAAGTGGAGCTGTGGCTCAAGTGATAAGAGAGCTATCCTTGACGTTAAAACAAAGGGACAGTACCCAGGTCCTGAGTGCAAGCACCAATACCAACAAAACCAAACTAAAACAGCAATTAAAAAAATAAAAATGAGGGGCTGGGAAGTTGGCTTAGTGGTAGAGCGCTTGCCTTGCATGCATGAGGCCCTGGGTTCCATTCCTCAGCACCACATAAGCAGGAAAAAAAAAGCCAGAAGTGGTGCTGTGGCTCAAGTGGTAGAGCGCTAGCCTTGAGCTGAAGAGCTGAGAGACAGAGCCCAGGCCCAGAGTTCAGACCCCACAACCGGACCAAAAAATAAAAATAAAATAAAATAAAAATGAATAAGATTTTGACTATGGCATCAGGAAGTGAGGGAGAAGAAGGAGGAATTCAAAACTGGGAAAAGAATACAAAAACCCTAGCAATACAATCATTGTAGATTAACAGTATTTACAATAGCATTCACAAGAGGGCTAACTGTATACACAGTCCTCCATCCAAAACTCTCAAAATTATTTACAAAACTTCATAACTTATTACTGCAACCACTAAGTTTAACTATTTCTCCCATGAAAAAAAAACAAATCAACTAACTCATACCTCTCCAATCTGGTATTGGGGACACATTTTACTATTTCCAGTTAACCTCTCCCCTCTACCTGAACAATACAACTGAGATGAACACCAACACAGATCCTAGCAAGCATGATCAGGCTAAACACGGAAACATACAAACATCAGGGAAGACCTCACTATTTAGGCAGCAGCTGCACACCAAATAAGAGAATTTCTAGTTCTCTATAGACATGATCTTCACTTCAGAAAAATAGTTTAGTGGTGAAGGGGAGAAGAAGAAGGAGGTAAGGCTAATAACCAAGGGTACCTGGGGCAAGTGGCAGACTGATCAAGTGCAAATGGTGGTTTTGAATCTCACAATGGTTTTTGGAAACACTACAAAAATTAATTTGAAACTCAGAAGAGGTGGAGAAAAGCCTTGGAAACCAACTGAAATAGCATTTGATCTTTGGCCTCTCTGATCTGAAACTGGGTTGAGCCTCCAGCTGAGTTCACAAAGGCCACTGAACAGCTGTCTGATGATAACCATGTTCACAGTTGTCAGCAACATTTGTTTAAAGCCAGTACGAGGCTGTTCCTACTCTGTGGAGATGGAAAAACAGGCTATGTTTCCCTTTATTTCTACCTCTGCCTGTACAGTCCTAAATTAGGAAATCATCTGGATTTGTAAAAATAATCACTTCTTGGCATGTTCATAGGGTCTGCTGAAATGTTATTTCGGAAAAGAGAATTTGGATGCCTGGAGGTCACAATAGGAAATGAATTTGGCAATTTGAAAGTGCACCTGCTGAAGTTCCAGTCATCTCAGTATTCAAGTAATTTATCCATCCTTCCAAACATCTTTTGTGTCTTTTATTTGAGAGAAAAAAAAGCTCTAACTTATTACACTTAGTCTAAATCAGAAAACAGCCCTATTTCCTTAGGTAGGGATTCTACAGTTTTTTCCTGAGTATTTTATTCACTATTCAATAAATACTTATGGTCTACCTATGTACAGTGCTTGGCTAAACACATATAGATCATGCTCAAAACAACATTAGCTGTAGACAGCTGAAGATCTGATTTAAAGGGGATTAAACAACAGAGAAATTTGTCTAGGATGGTAAGAAACACAGGGATAGGGAGAGAAGTGACTGGCTCAGGGGGTGAGCAAAAACACCAAGTTCCTAGTTCATTTCTCCATTAGTTTTGTCCTCTGTTGCTACCATCACCCAGATTTCGTGGCCTATAACAATAGAGATTTACCATATTCTAGTTCTGGACATCAAGTCTGATTGTGGGTCTTTCTGGGTGAAAATCAAGAGGAGCCCATTTCTTTCTGAGGGCTTTAGAGACAATCCGTTTCCTTAGCTGTGCCAGCTTCTAGAGCCAGCATGCTATGGCTTGTATCCCCTTCATCTTCAAACCAGCAATGACTGGATGTGTTTCTTACACACAGTATTACTCCCACAATGACTCCTGTGACTTTTCACAGATCTCATTTAAGGACCCTTGTGATTACAATAGGCCTACAGAAAAACACCAAATAATCTCCCCATCTCCAGTCCCTTAAAGTCACATCTGCACGTGACTTCCCATTTGTCATGTGAAGTAACACATCTACTGGTTACAGGGGTAATGATATAGACACCTTAGGGCACATAATTCCATCTAGCACAATCCCTGTGACCTCCAGCCTCAGTAAGGGCTCTGTATTCAGACTGATTCCTCTTGTAGTCATAAGAATAATTTCAAGGTCTCTACCACATACCTTCCAAAGAGAACAGAGAAAGGCAAGCCACAGTTTTCTTGCACTGCTTTCTTAGAAGGAAAGAACCGTTTGCCAGAGGCCTTTGAGAAAATTTCCCTGCTATCTAATTGCTTGGAATCCAATTACATACAACATATTACTGCCCTATTAATCCAATTTTTAACAAGCAGAATAGCGTCATTATACTTGATGTAGATTAATAATCAAAGATAGATGTTAGAGTTAGCTATCCTGTGTGCTCTCATCTAGCAAATGTCACAAAGGGAAAATAGTCACTATTTACAGTATCCTTATTACTAATGGTCTAAAACCACGCTACATGCTAGATGCTTTACATTTAATTTCATTTATCTCACATCAACCCTGTGAGGAAGAAATTAACTCAATTTTACTAAGAATACTAAAGCTCAGTTTGATTTTTTTTTTCATGCTGGTACTGGGGTTTAAATTCAAGTCACTATCCCTTAGGGTTTTTTTTTTGTTCAAAGCTAGCACTCTGCCATTTGAGCCACAGCTCAACTTCTGGCTTTTTGGTGGTTACCCGGAGATAATAGTCTCACAGACTTTCCAGCCCAGGTTGGCTTTGAACTGTGACTCTTAGATCTCAATCTCCTGCGCAGCTAGGATTATAAGTGTAAAACACTAGCTCTGGGCTTCAGTTTGAATTTCACTGTGCATTCTACTTAGAGACGTTGTATATATATTACATTGATCCCATACAGCTGTAGGTTCTGTACCCACAGATTCAACTAACCCCACTTTGAGAATGACTGGAAAAGAATATTACAGACCTCTTCTTTCTTGTTACTTCTGTAAATGACAGAAATAACTATTATCATAGCTTTCATGTATTTGGTACTATAAATAATCTAGAGATAAATATACAGGGGTTACATGTGAATAACTTCATTATTTTATATAAAGGGGCTTGAGCATCTGCAGACTTTGGACTGTGGGGATCCTGGAACCCATGCCTCAGGGATAGTGAAGGATGACTACATAACTATATATGGAGATGGAGACATGCAAACTATTAAGAACAAGAGAGGTTGAACTGGAATCCATTGTTTTCTCTTAAAAGCAGACCTCTTCAATACCATGGCAATACTGTCAGAAGGAATCACAATTTTAGGAAGCTAACATCATAGTTTCTTAGAAAACATACTACAAATTCTAAGGTTGAGGTTGTTGCCATGCTCTTGTTCTCCAAGGTTGTCAAAAGGTCAGCATTCTCATTCTAAGTAATGCTCTATCTCTCAGTCTAGTGGGCTCTTTCACGTCCAAGTTGCAATATTACTTAGGTATGTGATAAAATATGCATTTATATTATTTAATTTTAATCCAAAATCTTGTTAACTAAGTTTCATTGACAAATGAATGTGTTTAACTTGAAAAAGAATGAAAACTGAGTTAATGAAAGACGTTAGACAGTCCATATTAGTGAAACGAATTGTAAGGCATGGAAATCAAATGTAATGTGTTTACAGGCAAAGGAATGTACAGAAAATAAATGTGAAAAAAAACTTTTTAAAAAATGTCAGCATCCCAATGCAGAACAAACATGTCTTTGAGGACAGTGTGTTCTCCCAGATGAAAACAGAGACATATGGTACCATGAAGATGACGCTAAACCCATGTGAACAGTATATTTTTTATCAATCAGTCCAATCTGTAGGCATCATACCAGTTATTTTATCAAAGAGAATATAGGGAATTGTTAACCACACATGAAGTCATTAACTGAGTAACAAAACAAGGAACATAAAAACAGAACTCGGATATGATGGGAACAGAACAGGTAACAAAGAGAGGATTAGGATTATTAAGAGAGTTCCCTGTAACCTTCTAAAGAGGAGGTGCTGCCTGGCTGGAATGTCTCTGTAGGGTGCTGGAAGGGCCAATTCTGCAAGTGCTGAGAAGACTGAGAACTAAACTCAGCTGCCTCACTGTGGAGTAGCACTGCTGTGCAGTGAAATGCAGGCAGGAAACCCTCAGAAAGCAAGGGGAAGGATGTACTGCTCCTTCGTTTAACTTTGCAGCATCCCATTAGCTAAGCTTAATAAAGTAGACAAGGCAGAAGTGTGGCTTGAAGAGTCCTACTTCCACATCACAAAGGAGAGTGGAGATGGTGTGTTCGGAGTTGAACATCAACAACAGAACAAAAGGGAGAACTGACAACTATACTATGGTGCCTGCTGAATCATAGTATGAGATAGATGACACTCAGGAGTAGAAGGGCTTTGGGGTTATTTTTTTTTAAGCTTTTATGTGGGAATTGCTTATTTATTTGTATTTGTGTATGTGTGTGCTGGTACTAGGGCTTGAACTGAGCCTGGTGTTGTCCCTTACTTTTTTGTTCAAGGCTGGCAATTCTCCCCTTCCACAACTCCACTTTTGACTTTTTACTGGGTAAATGGAGTCTCATGGACTTTCCTGTCTGGGTTGGCTTCAAACCTCAATCCTCAAATCTCAGCCTTCTGAGTGGTTAGGTGTGAGTGCCAACTGCCCAGCTAAAAAGGCTTTTATACATTGGAATTGCTTATTAAGCTTGTGAGCTTTAATTTTTCCTTCTTGCTACAATCACAATATTCACCAATAATTCTTTTTCTTTTTTTTTTTTTGGGTCTGGTCGTGGGGTCTGAACTCTGGGCCTGGGTGCTGTCCCACAGCTCTTCAGCTCAAGACTAGCTCTCTACCACTTGAGACACAGCACCACTTCCGGCTTTTTTTTCTTTTTGCTTATGTGGTGCTGGGGAATCGAACCCAGGGCCTCATGCATGCAAGGCAAGCGCTCTACCACTGAGCCACCTTTCCAGCCCCTCACCAATAATTCTTGAATATTATTGCTACTCATGGTTGGGAGAAATGGACAGGAACATAATTATATTTTTTTAAGTACCATAAGATTTGCTACTTTTGCAATAAGTTATTTTTAGTAGGTGGAGAGACAGTAAGTATATATGGTAGTTAAACGAACATACTTTGTCTCTGAAAGGATCTGGTTTCAAGTTCAGATTTTTATACACATGACTATATAATTATATATGTAATTGACTTAACTACTGAATTAACAGTAACTATAAACTATTGTCTTAACATAACTATATAAGTAATTGACTTAATCTGCCTTAGCCTTCCTTCTCCAAGTGTTGTATGGGGATAAATAACAGTACTTCCTTCATAAGGTCAAGATTATGTGACGATTAATTTACCACCATAAAAATCTTTATGTTGACCACCAACTGTATTTTTTTTTTAAATTTTATTCTGTGAGTCAACAGCCTAGAAAGGAAAAACATTTCCCATTTTTGCTTTTAAGAAAAAAATATTTGCAATTTTTCTTTTCCTTCTTTCCTTTTCAGTGCTAAGGATTGAACACAGGACTTCGTGCATTCTAGGTAAGCAATCTACCCCGTCAGGCAGCCTTCAATAATTTTGTGTTTTGTTTTTGAGACAGTATCCCTACCTTTGTCCAGCCTAGCCTCAAATTCAAGATCCTCCTGCCTCCACCTACTGGGGTAGCTGGGATGGCAGGTTTAGGCCACCATACCTGGCTTGTTTGTAGCCTTGCCACAGCAGTTCTACCTTGATTACAGCACTGATCTCAATGTGTAATAATTATTTTTTAAATAATCTTTCCAGCCATAATGAGAATGATTTACACATTCAATTGTATATTTTTTACCACAAACACAGTTTTCTTGACAGACCTAAACAATGACCCAACACAAACCAAAAGCAGATGTATAAAAACCTACACATCCTGTAGGGTCCACTGAGGGAATGAAAGCAAGGCAAAATTTCTGGTCAGAATGGGGAAAGGTGATTTTCAGTGGGTGTGTGCACCACAATCACCCAGAACATTTTCCACGGGCATATCCCCTCCTAGACCTAGATGTTATCACCACTCCTAGAGTCTAGAGCAGCCTCCATTGGGGGCTAGGTACAGAAGCCAAGACAAGTAAAAAAAATACATAGCCTTGCTTTCCCAGTAAGTGAATGTTTTCGATAAGCTTAAATGGCACCCAAGCTCTCTAGGCTCAAATGCAAGGAAAAAGAGTGAATTTACAGATGATCGGGGGGCAGGTTCTAATAGGGGAGAGGCACAGACAGGTGTCTTACTCAGTCACCCAGCAAGAACCTAGGAATTAGGCTTGCAATTAGGAAACTTGTTACTGAGAAAGAAGCAGAAGGAGGAGCACTTAGGGTAAACTAATGAAGACAAACTAATGTGGCAACTTAGTAAGTTTAAAGCTAACCAAGTGCTGTGGTTTGAAAAAGATTCTCCCAAGTTTCATACATTAAAGGGGCTTGCTCCCCAAGATGGCACTAAGGAGGTGGAGTCTTTAGAAAATAGAGCCTACTAGGAGCCTACAATAGAGGTAGGCCTTTGAAGGAGATGATTCTTTTCTTTTTCCCTTACTCTGTCTCTGGCTCATTGCTCCCTAGTTTGTGATGTGAGTGATTTTGCTGTCATATGCTCACATCAGGATGTACTGTCCTGCCACAGCCAATCAATCATGGGCTGAAACCTCTACAACTAAGAGACAAAATAAATCCAATTTATAAGATTATTATCTCCAGTATTATGTTATAGTGACAGGATGCAGATTAACATACCAAGGCATAGATAATCTGCATCTGAGCTAAGCACAAAACCTCATTTTAATCCAAGTTCTTCTCTCTTTCAAAAATTCTCATCAGGAAAAAAGGCACATGTGGTGATAAAACATACTGTAACAATTGTTTGGGAGAAATTTTGTTTCCAGATTCTGAATCTGAGGAGTGAGGATTAGTTGGGGGTACTTCCTGGACTTCTCTAGACAAGATTAGCTGAAGAGTTAGAGAACTAGCCAGAGAAAGACACCAGCAAGGACCCAGTCATACTTCCCAGAATATGGGGCCATTTAAACCCAAAGAAGAAATAGTCACTTGGCCTTGGCCCTAAAGGTAGTGATCTAGCCTTCTAGTTAGAGAGAAAGAGTCTCCATTCCAGAACATTTCTGTCCCAACTAGGGTAAAACCTGAAATCTAGTATACTATGCCATGCTATCGGCCGTGTGATTGTGGAAAAGTATTCTGTTTTCCATGTCTCAGTTTTTGCATCTGTAAAATGAGAACTGCATTGCCACTCACAGGCTGCTGTGAGGATTAAATATCAATCCTTCCTTTAAAGCAGGAAGAAGAGTCTTTGGAATAGAGCAGGCATCTGATATGCAGTCACATACTTGTGTTCCTACTATAGGCTGACTGATAATAGAAGGTGTTATGACAATCTATTTCATACAGACTCCTTTTGTTAGTATTAAGTTCCTTCTTCCAAAACAAGTCTCCCTAGCCAATTCAAAGTCATTTTATTTATCCCAGGATTAAAGCATTCTCTTTGAGACAGTTACCATATGTGTTCTATTTCTTAAATCTAGTTCTTAAAAATCAGCAAACTGCAAGAGATAATTATCAAAGCATAGCTACCTAAAAAAAAGATTTTCTCAGGTATTCTTTTTTGTTTTGTGCTAGTACTAAGGTTTGAACTCAGGACCTGTGCATTATCCTTTAGCATTTTTTCCTCAGGGTGGGTGTTCTACTACTTGAGCCACAATTCCACTTCTGGAATTTTGCTGGTTAATTGGAGATGATAGTCTCATGGACTTTCCTGACCAGGCTGGCTTCAAATCTTGTTTTTCAGATCTCAGCCTCCTGCAAAGCTAGGATTACAGGCATGATCCACTAGCACCTAGAGCTCATGTGTTCTTATAAATAAAAAAGTGTGTTGAGGAATTCAATCTATAATGCGCAACTACATTCTTTCAATTATGACATGAAATTATATCAGAATACAGCTACAATTCAAGACAAATGCTTACATCCATATTATAAATCTCCTGTTAGGTAAGGTACAGTCCTTAAAGTCTCAAACTTATCTTCACGCTTCACAGACAATAGGATGAACAAATAATTGACAATTTGAGACTTAAATCAGCACAGAGATTCCCTGAGGGTTGAAGGAAATGAAAAATCTGAAGAGCAGATCTTATATGGATAGTGTCAGAAGTAGGTACATAATAAATGTTTAAAACGAGTGCAGGAACTAGATGTAGGGACCAGCCACAGAGCAGAAAGTGCCCTTTGGTGACAATCTCATCCTCTCACATACACACTTTGGGATAAACCTTTGAGTGCTTTAGGTTTGTTTTTGTTTTTTTCTTGTGCCGATACCAGGGCTTGATGTCCCAATGATGTCCCTTAGGTTTTTCACTCAAGGCTGGCATTCCACCACTTGAGCCATACCTCCACTTCCTGCTTTTTGCTCATAAGTTGAAAAGTCTCATGGACTTTTCTGCCTACTCTGGCTTCAAACCTCAATCCTTAGATCTCAGCCTCCTGACTCAATGAGATCACAGGCATGATGAGCCACTGGTGCCTGGCTCAATCTCATCCTCTTTCACACACACTTCAGGACATGTCTTGGAGTTTTAAGTTTGTATGTATTCACCACCACAAAGCTCTTCTCTAAGTAACTCATCCACTTTTTCCCAGTTTCTCACAAAAAAAAAAAAAAAAAACACAAAAAAACAAACAACTTCCTCAGTAAAAAGCAGAGGATTTTGACTTTGAGTTTTTTTCTAAACCAGAGGAATGTCAAACATGTTATTTCCAAAGTGATTTACACAGCTCTGGTGTTATAACTAAACAGAAAGAACAAAGATGCTAAAATATTAATCATCCTGCCCAGCTGCCCATTGGGAGTAGCTGTACACAGCAACCCGCTGCTGTCTCCTGGCCTCAAGTCCACATTACTGCCTGTGCAGTTCACAAACACTCCCTTTCCTGAACATATGGAGCAATCTCAGGAAAGAATTTGCCTCAGTGAACCCTGACTAGCCAATCAAAACCAGAAGGTTCCAAGTTCAGTGACTAATATCAGGAATGAATTGTGCGTGGTGAAAAGGAAATTTTGTGTACTGGGGAAATTTATACCCTGAGTTCAGCCATATCACAGGTGTGCAGGATCACCTGGAGAGATTGAACTTTAAAAAAAAAAAAAAGGCAAGTTCAAACATTACTTCAAGGAGCATGCCTGTCATCACTAAGTATGAGAAATCTAGCAGTGCTGTGCGGTATCAGATCCCTCCAACAACAGCAGCAGCGATGGCTGCTCATAAGGGAGGGCCATAGCATTGGACCTGGGGTGGTCGCTGATCTGAGCCCTGCACCTCTATAAATACATTTAATGGAATTCTTATAGTCTATAAGGAAGGTGTCAGGGTCTCCAACAGAGACAAGTACAAGTTTGCCAACCACCAGGAAATGGAAAGTGGTTCTCTATGATTCCACAACTTTGTACTTTATCACTATACATTTGACAATTCTTTCCCCCTTTCTTGTGCCCTGATAATCATAAAAAAGGTTAAAAATTAGAACAAATAAACACTCAGGCTGGGCACTGGTGGTACATGCCTGCAATACTAGCTACTCAAAAGGCTGAGCTTTGAGGATCATGGTCCAATTAGCCACCAAAAAGCCAGAAGGAGAGGAATGACTCAAGTGGTAGAGTACTAACGTTGAACAGAAAAAGCTAAGGGACAGTGCCCAACCCCTGAGTCCAAGCTGTAGTACCACCTCCACCCAAAATAAAAGAAAGAAATGTTCAAACATAAATTTTTCAAACATTTAAATATTTTGGCTGTGTAGAATAGTCTTTGAAAATATAAGGCACCTAATTCTAAACAGTGGGCTGGGTTAGTTTCTTAGGGAGATAAGTACGGGGTCAAGCATTCCCTATCTTAAACTCCTAATTCTGAAATGGGCCAAAAATGCAAAACTTTCTGAATGCAAACATGTCACAAGTAGAAAATTCCATACCTGACCTCATATGACAGGTTACAGTCAAACACAGGTACACTAAAAATAACCTTTAAGCTAGATGTGTAAGATGTACATTTAGTATGTTAATGGTATTTACATTTGGGTCCCATCCCTATAACAGCTTATTATGTATATGCCAATATTCCTAGATCTATAAAACACTTCTGGACACAAACATTTCAGATAAGGAAACCTCAAATTTTATTTCCAAGATGAAAATCATTTTGTTTCCTGAGACAAGTATAAAATGTCAACACAAAGCAAGCACTGGAAATAAGCACTGGAGAGACATTTTTAAGCTTAGACTCATCATAAATAACGAAATTCAAGGAAGAAATCACAATTTTCTGAGTAATTTCATCCTCAAAAGCACAGTGATATTCAAAACCTATACACTCGGGGTCAAGCAGAATAGTAGAGAAGCCCTGTGGTTCAATGAAAACCAGTAGAATTTCAACTAAACAGTCACTGACCACCCACAAAGCAGGAGGCATCAGAATACCACTATCTGTGGTACATGAGTACTTATGATATGCTAGAGATTGTGCTAAACACCATCTCATTAAACCCCTACTGTGATAGATACTATTACCTCCCCCACTTTATAAATGAAAAACTAAAAACAGATAGAAGTTAGGTGATTTACCTGTCCTTACTCTTGCTCACTATGGCGTGTGTGTGTGCGTGTGTGCGTGTGTGTGTGTGATTTACCTGTCCTTACTCTTGCTCACTATGGCATGTGTGTGTGTTTGTGTGTGTGTCTGTGTCTGTGTGTGTGTATAGGGCCTAGCTCCAGAAGTCTGCAAGTCCCTAAGGGAAACCATTTTATTTTCAACTAACTGAGGGAGCTGGGTTCTGTATTTTCTGTGGACAAGTATACCAGTCTCTAACTAAAAATCTATCCATTTCATCATTCTCCTCAAAAGTTAATAATGAAAAATGAATTTAAAAATAAGCCCTACAAAGTCTGGGGCCTGAAGATGGGGAGTTCAATGGTAAAGCTACCTGGTTAGCATGCACAAGGCCTGGGTTCCATCTCCTATGTCACAACTATTGTCTCACTGATCTCCTCCTTTTTCTCCTTTCCTTCTTTTTCTTATTCTTATTGCTATTTCTATTTGTTTTGGTGGTATGGGAGTTTGAACTCAGGGGCATATACTTGCTAATCAGTTACTCTTAGTTGAGCTATTGCCCTAGCATTTTGTGTTATTTTTCAAATAAAATCTTTCATTACTGCCAAGGCCAGCCTGAGCTGTGACCCTTCTGTTTACATATCCTGAAAAGCTGGAAAGACAAGTATGTACCACCATTCCCAGTTTAGTAGTAGAGATGAAGGCTTCATTAACCTTTCACCTAGGGCTGCCCTTGAACCTAGATTCTCCTGATCTCTACATCTGGGTAGCTGAGATTACAGGTATGAGCCACTATTCCTCACCCTGATTTTCCTTTTTAAAATTTCAGGTATGAGATGCTAAAGCTTTGGTTAGTATATAAAATATAACAATAGTGATTTCTACTGGGCTTCTACTGGGTTTTTTATTCTTATTTCATGTTACTGAAGAAAATTGTTTGGCTCACAGATTGATTTCAATTGAGCTGAGAAGAACTGTAACTAAGAAACAATTTTTAAATATAAAAGGCCCTGAAATATATGGTTCTCATAATATTACACACTTAACCCTAAGGGGAAACACAAAAAGTTCCGTAATTTTTGCATAATAAAGCTATGATTTGAAATAGGGTAGAAATAATATACTGGTTTTATTTCAAAGATTTGGAAACATAACACTAGGGGCAAGTTAGGCAAGTACTCTACCACTGAGCTTTATCCCAATCCTTTTATTTTTGAGACAGAGTCATTCTATATAGCTTAGTATGGCCTCAAACAACCCTCCTGCCTCTATTTCCCAGGTGTTGGGATTGCAGGTATATACCACAATACCTAGCTGATTTCTTACTTCTTACTAGACAATTAAATATTTAAAACATTTGAACAGAAAAATATCCCACATGTCGTGGGCACAGATGTGCCACCCATGCCTGGTTTCCAGGAATGCTTTCTGGTACCATTACTCCATTACTGGAGTAATGTTGATAGAGAATCTTCAACTCCCAGCCCTTAAAAGGCTGATCTCAAGGGCAGAGCTACCTTGTCCAAAACACGTGTCCTTTCCTAGGCATTACATATGCAATAAGAGATCAAAGTGGGGCTATAATGGCCTAGCCTGTGAATTCAACAGAGGACAATGAGCTCTCCATGGAGTTGGTGGAGACTGTCTTCAAGCTCAGCCTCTCCCTCCCATGCTGCTGCCTGGTCTCCTTCCCAGGGGCTGAGCCTGCAGGTATTCCCTTACAAACACCCTGAACATCCAACTCCTCCACTCAGCTCCATGGAGAATCCAACCTGCCTCTTATGCCTGTTAGGTAAGAGAAAAAAAGGCAATTTTCAAAGTAAATAGTGCATATTGGCGAGATGGCTGAATAAAAGCTTCCATCATTACCTCGGTGGTTCAGGACACCAAGAAATTTCTGTCCCAACAATAATAGAAGTAAAAACTGAAATATAGAGAGAACTTTCAGGCAAAAGCCTTAATAGAAGCTTTTTCTCAAGGGAGGAGAAAAAGGGGAGTAAGGAAGTAGAAGCATTGACAGAGAGAGATTAGTCTGACCCAGTGAGAGGAAGGAACTGCCTCTTTATCAGGGTTTTGGAACTTTCCAGAGCTAGTAATTTTCCACTAGTCAGGAGCATGGCCATCTCATGTTTTAAGAAGCTTGGTCTCGTGGAAGATAAAGATCAGCCAGATTATTTTGGAGATATCATGGCATTGTCCTGTACCTGGTAGGTTTTCATCCTTGTGTAAGGGCAGAAAGATAAGGAAGGGCACATCCCATACGTTGTTTACAAGGGAAGAAAGAGATGCACTTTTTACTTTCAGAGTATGAATTAGGTGCTAGAGAACCTGTCTGCCTCTTGTTCCCATGACAGTTCCTGTTTGGCTTCATGGCTGCTCTCCTCCTTTAAACAACCTGCACTCCAGTGGGCTTTAAAACTCAACCCAGGAGTGGGCTGGGTTGGTCTGCTCTGTTCTTCTCACTGAACTGAGTGAGCCCCGCTGAAATACCAAGTCAGCCTTCCATTTCCCCTACTGAGAGTGTAGAAATCTCACCTACTTTAATGGATCAGAAATGCCTAGATGATCAGATACATTCCATTCAAATCTCAGTTGAAGTCCACATCTGTCAGTCTATCACACATGTACATACATGTACATGCATGCACATACATGCATGTGTGCATGCACGCACGCGTGCGTACACAAACACCCTGAAAAATGTCACGTCTTTCTCCTTCATTCGTCATATGAAAAGCTGAAGTCCAGCTACAGTTCTGTGGTACCAGTCTATCACTTGCACATACGTGTCTGAAGACAAGATATATAATTACCTCCTTCATTTACTTTTCAATCTATTCCATCAAGACCAAACTCCCACTGGGCTCACCCTAAATATCTCCCATAAGCAGAATTAGGTCTTCTTACATGCTTCATCCATGACAAAAACAAAAGTATCAGAGAAAGTAGTTTTAGAACAAACCAAAATAAAAAATGGCTACCAAAGGTTTTTTCGTCAGATAAACCAAAATGATAAAATGAATATTGTCCTTTACTTCCACCCCAGAGGTGGCCATGCTTGCGATGAGTTTCACAGCATGAACCCTAATTGAGTCAGAGGTAGGTCCAGAAGCAGAAGTGAGGCCCATACCCTATTCACCTATTATTCATCCAAATGATCCCTAGGACATAGAAGCTCTTTGAGATCATTTATTCATAGATACATACACTTATCATAAAGCATATCAGCTAGTTATATACGAGCTCTAAATGACTAGTTGTCGTCTCTTTAATATATAGTAAACACTTTAAAATTTTGTGTTTATGTATTTCAAACTGAACAAATTGGTTAACAGAACTATTCACCTTTGATGCAATCCAGTTTCCAAACAAAGTCCTTATCACTGCATTCAAATATTTTCTCTAAGATTCCACTATATTGGCAGAACTGTCCAGATGGAAGAGAATATCACACCTTCCCCAAACTATCAAGGCCACATTACCTCCCAGCCCAGGCTCCTTTAAGGAGCTAAGTCAATTACTCAGCAACTTCTTTTCTTACACTGTCTTCCCAAGCATAAGCACTTGGTTCTAATCAGACCACTTCCTTCCTGCTGCTTTGGTTTTTATTACCAAGTTCTTCAGCTGTTTTCATCACCCCATATGCTAAACAACTTCTCCTTTTAGAAGCAGCACATTCTCTGAGAACCGTACAGAGCAGCCAATCTCAACCAAAGGTCAGGTCATCAGTTTCAATAATAGAAATGTTTCATATATTCTAGATGGTACTGTGAAGGGCTAAAATTTGTCTTCAGTAGTTTCTACCTTTTTGTAATCCTTTCCTTGTGAAGAGCATAGTTTTACTTTCCTCAGGAATCAAGCTCTCTCATTTATGGATATTCCGACACAGTAAATACAACTAGTCATATTTGGGATGGGTGTATGGTGCACACATGTAACCCCAGCACTTGGAAGGCTAAGGCATGAAGATGACAAGTTGAAGGCCAACCTGAGAGACTGTTTCAAGAAACAAGGTTGGCCAGGGTGCCAGTTGTTCATAACTGAAATCCTAAACTATTCAAGAGAATTGCAACTGGAGGCCATCCTTGACA
This sequence comes from Dipodomys spectabilis, assembly GCF_019054845.1. Classification (NCBI taxonomy): domain Eukaryota; kingdom Metazoa; phylum Chordata; class Mammalia; order Rodentia; family Heteromyidae; genus Dipodomys; species Dipodomys spectabilis. Next base: position 11,958,889 of record NW_024870681.1, read on the forward strand.
GAAAATTTTGAAAGATCCTGTCTCAACCAATTCCTAGTCATGGTGGCATGTACCAGCCATAGGGATAATCAGGAGGCTGATATTAAGAGGATCTGTTGCGAGACTCCATTTCAACAGAAAAAGTTTGATGTGGTGTTGCATATCTGTGACACTGGCTACAGTAAAAAGTGTAAATAGGATTGTAGTCTGATCCAGCTAAAGCAAAAACAAAAAAAAAAGGAAAAGAAAGAAAAAAGAAAAAGATTCTATCCTAAAATTGACCAGTTAAAAAAAAATAGGGCTGGATGTGTGGTTTAAGTGGTAAAAAGCCTGTCTAGTAAGAATGAAGCCCTAACTTAAAACACTAATACTATCCCCCAGAAAGACTCATATTAGCTGTAGACCTCTTTGCAGAAGAGAATTTATACAGTAGCCTCACATGTTCTTTGTAGAAAGCTTCCTTGTAAGGTTTGTCCTTGATGATATTTGGGAACTTGAATGTAGGGAGTATTCCACCATTAACTGATAAGAGTAGTTCACTGTGCTTGGACTGCATAAACATTAGGTTTGTGCTAGACACCTGCTTTTCTTCTGGGAGTCCCCGGAATTTGGGAACTGGCCAGGGAAAGAGGACCCACCAACATGACTAAGGCAATCCAAGTCTTGAGCTGAGTCTCTACTGAGACTCCATGGTTGGCAGTATTTCATATTTACTGGTACAACTTATTCTAAGTGGAATTCAGCTCCTCCTGCATGACTGTGTCTTGTTTCTCCTAGATTTCATTCACTAAGGAGGCCCTTTGCGGATTCTGTTCTGTATCCTTTTGCCTTGTTAAACCTTAACAATGAATACAAGAATTGTTTCTTATTATTTGTGCTTCTATCAAGTCTTTGCAAACATAATTAGTGGATACTGAACTACTGATCTTAAAGAAAATAAGAACATCTATATATACGTATCTGATATAAATTATAATCTTAGTATAGAATATAATCTTAAACTAAAAGCAAATAATCCTGATATTCTCTTTACATTTCAAAAGAAAAAAAATTCTGTAGTGTTTAGTGACTTGCTTAAAGCTGGGGCACTAAGAGAAGCCAGAGTTAGGACTCAAACCCAGACAAGTGGCCTGAGGGCCAGACTCTCCATCCTCTGCACACTTCTGTGGGAGAACGGAAACAGAAACAGAGCCTTGCCCTGTTCGACCTCAGCTGGGAACAAACTTACAAAATGACTCAAGTTTTCCATCACCTTATACATGCCCGTGAATAATTGCAAAAGCACCAAGAGTTCTGATTTGGAGATTACAAGTACATTTTAGTGAGGAGTGAGCAGACGCTGAATCCTGAATTCTCATAAATTATCAGATGTGGGGGATGGCCTGGTAGACCCTGGTCACAAACCTACAAGGAGAATTCCAAGCCTCTTGTTCCTGCAAAAGCATTGAGTAGGAGAAAACATCCAGTGTATCTGTGCTCACTCTGGCTGCTCCTGAGATTTCTCTTTGGCCTCTCTTTTGACTTACTATGTTGAAGTGCATTCTCCAATTCAGATGTTACAGTTGGATGGGTCTGGAAGATCAAATAGGAACTGTAGTAAAACCCAGCTGTCCCAGAATCTGGGCACAATTGTCCTTTTCCTTTACAAGTGCTCCTGCAGCTTTTCCACTTTCCTCTCTTAGCCTCCAAGACCAAGGCCCAGGTCAAGTCTAACATATGGGTCCAGAGAAAAGTGGTAAAGGAAGCACTAGTCCAGAAGATGCAAAAGAAGTTCTTGTGACTCAAAGTAGGCCAAACATGACTCATCATCAGACCTAGAGCTTGTGACAAAGCTGTGTGATGAGCACTAATACATGTGTCTCAGAATCTTTCTTGTATCATCAATAGATTCATAGGCTCTGGGTTCCCTACTGTGGTATAAGAAAAAGATATAATAAAGAAATAAAACCCTGATTCCTAGCAAGAGCTTTAAAAATTCTTGCTATTTCCTGAGTGATAGAAGTGACTTCTGTTATCTGTAGTAAGTCATTTTGGACTTACACACTACAGAGATAACCCCTAGATAATTCTGAGGGAAGGGTTAGCCTTCCCTCAGGGAAGGGCTAACCACCTTTCAGGGAGGGCAGGAGATTGAACTCAATGAAGTGGCAAGTGATGTAATTGATCATGCCTATGTAATGAAGTCCCCACAAAAACTCTTTAAATACTGAGGCTTGAGGAACTTACGTGTCAGTAAGCAATTGATGTGCTGTGATGGTACACCTGGAAATGTATGGAGGCTCTGGCACACCCATCTCATACCACCACACCCTGCTTCCATTTGGCTGTTCTCAAGGTTTAACACTGTAACAAAACCGTACTCAAATTGTATCATAATAAATCCTACACTACTTTCCTGTATTCATGTGAGTGAATTCCTTAACCCTGTGGAGCCTGATACTAACAACTGGTTAGAAATTGCTGGTGTCACACAACTGTTGAAATGATAAACTCTTTCTTGCTCTTCAATCCATCCTCGTGAGTATAAACTTGTCCTTTCCTACAGATGATTAGCCAATATTCTGATAAAAAACAAACAAAAGAAAACAAACCTTGATGGTACGCTTTCCAGGTATTTTATGCCATGAGCACAAGGAAAATACCGTCTTCTGAATCTCAAACTGTATTAAATTCAGAGACATTCATTTATGAGCAAATCAGATGTACCACTCAACTCATAGAGTCCTAGAAAACAACTTTCACAGACCATATTAAACACTTATTCTACCAGAGCTCCAAAACACCATCTGCTAAAGTAAAAATAACTTCAATGGCTCCTGCAACCTTAGAAAAAAGTGTAAAAGAGAGACTACATTCATGACAGTAGACAAAGCCTATGTAGTGTCCTCTTTCCTTCCCAAGAACACAATGACCTAGGTATTTTTTTATGCATGGGTCCATGGTGGCATTGAAAACACAGGAGCATTTTTTTTTTTTTGTCATGGGGCCTGAACTCTGGGCCTGGGCACTGTCCCTGAGCTCTTCAGCTCAAGGTGACCACTCTACCACTTGAGCCACAGCACCACTTCCGGTTTTCTGGTGGTTAATTGGCAATAAGAGTCTGATGGACTTTCCTGCCTGGGCTGGCTTTGAACCATGATCCTCAGATCTTAGCCTCCTGAGTAGCTAAGATTACAGGTGTAAACCACCAGCACCTGGCCAGGAGCACTACCATTTTGAAGATTCAGTTGCTTAAAGAAGAGACTTGGAACTGTATGAATAAGTAAAACTTCAGGGGGTGAGGTGCAAGTTGAAATGCACACAAATAGAGGGAGCTCTTTCTTTCTCATAGAGCCCTAGAAAGAAGAGAAGCTTCAAGTCAATGACTATTGGCAGCCAAAGAATGGTTAACAAAGAAGTGGCTGTAAAGCAGGATTTAGGGCCTTGGGCAGAGTTGTCTATGGAACAGCTGGGTCCATCTGCCCTACACCTAAAAACAACACCCTATGTATGCTACAGTCGTCAGTCTTTGCCTCTAACTGGAGCCCTTGTGCAACACTCCAAAAAGGAGTCTACTCAGGGATTGCCCCTCATGTTGGTATCCAGAATAGGAAATGAATCAAAGAGATTTCAGAGCAGGGCACTTGTAGCTCACACCTGTAATCTTAACTATTCAGGAGGCTGAGATCTGTGGATTGCAGTTCAAAGCTATCAAGAGTCTGTGAGACTCTTGTCTACAATTAACAATCAGAAAGCCAGAAATGGAGCTGTGACTCAGTGGCAGAATGCTACTCTTGAGCAAAAATTCTCAGGGACAGAACCCAAGCCCTGAGTTCAAGTCCCATGATCTACAAAAAAAAAAAAAGAGGTTTCAGGATACATGCAAGTGTGAAAAGAGATGAAACATTGAAGTCATGTCATGCCCAGATAAAGTTCTTCTCTTATTAATTTTGGGGAAAGTCACAGCAAAAGATCCTTACTCTGCTTGGGTTTTGTTCTACCTAACCACACACACTATAAAGAAATCTACCAATTGTATACCCTGTCCACATATAGAACACATGGTGAATCCTTCCAGTCAAGGCAGAAGCTTCTTGGTTATATAAAGCTGCTCCAAATACACGGAGCACCTGCCAATGACAGCTACCTCTACTAATCAACACAGCCCTTCATTCACCAACATGAAGAGTCTAGGAATCAGCCCACGGATGTGTACTGTTTGCAAGGTTGCCATTATAAATGTTACAGATGGAATAGCCTCAACAGTTATTTATTTTCCCGTAATTTTAGAGAAATTGGTTTCTTTAGAGGCCTCTTTCCTTGGGTTGTCTCTTCTTGTCTTCCCTACTTGTTTCTCATTGTGCCTGAGCTCTAAGTGTTTTCTTCTAAAGGACAGTAATCATAATGGATCAGAGTCTGCCCTAAAGACCTCTTTTAAATTTTCTCTTTAAAGAACAACTTCCCAAATCTAGACGTATCTCAAGTACTGAGGGGGTGTGGGGTGCAGAAGAGTTAGAACACTAAAATAAGATTTTTTTGTGAGGAGGCAGGGCAGGGAGACATAATTCAGTCCATAACAAAGTGAAAGAGAATGCCTAAGATGAGCAAACTAAACTTTACCAAAAGAAAGAGAAATAATTCCAGAAGGAAACATTTTAAGGCTCTAATAGCATTCAAAAAGTGGAAAGGTTTTAGAAACACATTTCTGTGAAATAAGACAATAATGAACTTTAAAGCCTTACTGGCTTTGCTTAACATGGTTTCAAAACTGTAAAAAAAACAAAAAACAAAAAACTGTGGCCTATGATGGGTTGCCTGAGTATCCCATTGGGTGAGTAAGGAGGAAATACATTTTCAATAGAACTACCATTTTTTAGTGTCTAGCTTTATCTAGAAAGCCCACTTTTAGTTGCTCACAAGTTCCCAGAACTCAAACCTCTCTCCTACTCTGGTGTTGCTTCTAAGCTCCACAAAGAATTCTAAAACATTTTAAGAAATCTTTTATTCTAACATTTCTATGTGTTAAATAAAATTTTGTAGGTTGTCATTTGGACTAGGCTCCTTTATTGGGTCCAACAGGTTATATCAATATTGTATTTGTATACCAAATGAAACTTAGGAGAATACTTTATATAACAAGTATCCGCAACAGCATCTGAGTGTTACTCATTCCTAGGTGGCCAACTGATTCACATAAGGCAAGCCAAGTAAGCTCTGTACTATATTCCTAGTGTTCTGCCCACAACTATGGCTTGACCACAGTATGACCCCAGTTTTTTCAACCTAGTTTAGTTAGAAGTGCTTTTTAGAATTAAAGCTGACTTATATTTTTAAATGAAATTTGTTTTAATTTTGTGTTTTGATAGTTGTTTTTACAAAGAGTATGAATGCTCACCAATTAACTCTGCCATTTTAATGTTGTGAATATAGCGAGCGATAGAGAACTACTACAGAGTGCTTACAGGTGAGTATCACATAGACTAATCTGTTCATGTTTCTAACACTATGAAACGCCTTTTTATAAATTCTTACTCTGCAGAAAAGAAAGGATATAGAAACAAGTTGCTCAAATAAGCTAATAAGCATCAGAGACAATTTGGCTCTCAATAAGGAAATACCACTACTGTGATATTCATATCACTCAAATGTTTTTAGTCTCTTCTTCCTTCAACCAAACTTATGGATAGCAATATACCTCCAACCACCAGCTGTGTATCTGAGCAATATCTGTGTCCCAAACCACCTCCCTAAGGAGGATTAAAGTCCTATGAGGGCAGGGGTTTCACCTTTATCGTGGCTATAAATGCGGACTCTGGCCCAGTCCTTAGCACATGACAAGTGTTCAGTAGCTGCTTCACAAATAAACTGCTTGGAGAATGTGATAAGAAAGCAAAAAATGTGGGGCTGGGAAGGTGGCTCAGTGGTAGAGCGCATGCCTTGCATGCCAGAGGCCCTGGGTTTGATTCCTCAGCACCACATAAGCAAAAAGAAAAAAGCCAGAAGTGGCGCTGTGGCTCAAGTGGTAGAACGCTAGCCTTGAGCTGAAGAGCTGAGGGACAGAGCCCAGGCCCAGAGTTCAGGCCCCACGACCAGACCCAAAAAAAAAAGAAAGAAAGAAAGCAAAAAATGTCACTTTGATTTAGAAAAAAAAGACCTTACTAGATGTAATAAGGTCTTTTCTTACTAGGCAAAGGTTTTTTTACTAGAGAAAGATTAATATAGTAAAACAGTCAAACACATATCCTCATGCAGACAGAAGTGTGAGCTAACACTGTAGCTGCTGACTCTGTACATCAAGAGAACTTAGGATGCCTTCCAAGAGGGTCTTAGAAGCAGGAGCAGATGACATAGGTCAGAGATCATTGAGTGGAAGTTCTTCTAAAAGACAAGACAGCAGGGGTGAAGCAGAGTAACTTCATTGTCAACCCAAGATTCTCAGAGACCAAGAAACTAGCAAATTTATATATGAATGAAGCCCAGACTTGGGAAGTCACACCACAATCCCAAAGTAGTGAAAGATCTTTGAATGAAATCTCACTAAAGGAAAGCTGGAATCAGATAAACAGGTTCACAGAAAACTGTTTTCCTCACCTAACAGTGATGTCTGCCAATATCCCAAATTCAGTGAACAGGAGTGGGATAGTCTAAGCTCTGAACAGTGGATGGATTCTAGAGTTTACATCCTATCTGCCAAGAAGAAACAGCAACTCCATATACCTCAAATCAGCTCACAGTTCCTTTAAACTCACAGGGTCAGGGAACGTGCAGCCTGCAGACCACATAAGGCCCTTGAAATCATTTGGTACAAGATGAGACAAACATATAATGCTTTTCATCAGCTGCCAGTGATTATCTGCCTGTATAGCCCATAAAGATGTTATAAATATCCAAATAGGCTGGGTGCCAGTGGCTCATGTCTGTAATTCTAGATACTCAGGAGGCTGAGAGCTAGAGGATTGAACTCTGAAACCTGTCTGGGCAGAACAGTCCAAGACTCCTTTCCAAAATAGCCAGCAAAAAGCCAGCTGAAGGTGTGGCTCAAGTGGTATAGGCCAGCTGAGCAAGCCAGCCAAGCAAGTGCAGAGCCCAGTTCAAGGCCTGGTACCAGAAAGAAAAAACAGAAAACAAAAAACTTCAAAGGGCCCTTTCCAGAAAATAAAGTTCCTCATCCATGCAAGAAAAGTAGTTTTTATTTGCCTCGCTCCTTCTTCACCTGAGGAAAACCATGCAGTATTTGTCTTTCTGAGCCTGACTTTTGTCACTTAACATATCTCTAGTTCCATTTGTTTTCCTGAAAATGACAAAATTTCACTCTCCTTTTCTGCTAAATAGTATACTATTATGTATATACACTTTACTTCCTTTATTCATTGATTCTTGGCACCTAAGCTAACTCCATAGGTTGGCTATTGTGAATAGTGCTGAAGTAAATGAGTGTCTGATATCTTACACTCCTTTGGATATATACACCCAATGCTGATATACTAAAATCATATTGTAGTTATATTTTGGCTTTCTGAATAATATCAATAGTGGTTTCCATATTGGCTGCACTAATTTACATTTCCTCTAACAATATATAAGGGTTCCTCTTCTTCACCCTCACCAGCATTCTTCTGGATTGCTATTCTGACTGCAGATTCGATAGAATTTCAGTGTCATTTGATTTGCATTTCCTTTTGGCTAAGGATGTTGAACATTCTTCATGTATTTATTGGCCATTTATACTATTTCTAAGAACTGTTCAATTCCTGTGCCCATTTACTAATTGGATTGTCTTTTTCTGTTTAATTTTTGAGCTTTTCAAATATTCTGGATATTAATCCTTTGATATTAATTATTGAAATATTTTTCTCTTCCTAATTGACAAATAGGATTGCATCAAACTAAAAAGTTTCTGCAAAGGCCAGTTACTAAGCTAAAAAGACAGCCTATAGAATGGGAGAAAATCTTTACCTTTTATACATTCAACAAGGGGCCAAATATTCTGAAAATCAAAACAACATTGAGATTCTATTTCACCCCAATAAGAATCAAGAATTCAAACAATAACAAATGCTGGCTGGGATGCGGGGGTGGGGGAGGAGCGCAGGGATGGTGGGGATGTGTGTGTGTGAAGGAATCTTATTACACTGTTGGTGGGAATGAAAACTAGTGCAATCACTCTGGAAGGTAGTTTTAAGATTCCTCAAAAAACTAAACATAGCATTATCCAGTGATACCACTCTTGGGCATCTACTCAGAATATTACAAATCAGGATAAAGTAAAGACACTTGCATACCCATGCTCATTGTTGTACTATTCACAATAGTCAAGTTATAGAAACAGCCCAGATTGCCCTTCAACAGATGAGTGTATCAAGAAAATATGGTACATACATAAGTGAAATTGTACTTATCTATCCAAAGGAATATTATGCCATTTGCCAAAGAATAGATAGACCTAGGGAGGAAAAAACTATGCTAAGTGCAATAAGACAGGTTCAGAGAGACAGACAGTGAATGTTTTCTCTCATACTTAGAAGTTAGGTCTAAAATATAAATATACCTGATAAAATATACAGGGTTATATGCATATACACACAAACAAATTGATTAAAGGATAGCATACTCAAGGGAGGACTTCAATGGTATAACTCCTCTGTACAAACTTCTAGAAAAATGAAAACAAGTCAAACATGAAATCAACTGAGATTAGGGAAGAAATCAATGAAATGCAGACTAACAGAGCTATACAAAGAATAAATGAAACAAAATATTTTTTGAAAAAATTAGACTGATAAGCCCCAATCTAATCCCTCTATAGAGAATAGATTCTAATTAATGAAATTATTAATGAAAAAGACAGTATCACAATAAATGCCAGTGAAATCCAAAGACATGAGGGAAAACCTAACACTATAAAATCTAGAAGAAATAAAAGCTTAGATACAGATGACTTACTAAAATTAGATATAAACCACTCAAATAGATTCATAACCAACACTGACACTGAAGCAATAATGAAAAGTTTCCAAAGAAAAGCCCAGGGTCAGATTCAGGTCCAAATTCTACCAGACATTCAAAGAAGAATGAGCATCAAATTCTTCATACTCTTCCATGAAACAAAAAGGGGAAGCCAGGTGCCGGTGGCTCATGCCTGTAATCCTAGCTACTCAGGAGGCTGAGATCTGAGGATCACGGTTCAAAGCCAGCCTGGGCAGGAAAGTTGTGAGACTCTTATCACCAATAAACCACGAGAAAACCGGAAGTGGTGCTGTAGCTCAAAGGTAGAGTGCGCGTCTTGAGCTGAAGAGCTGAGGGATAGTGCCCAAGCCCAGAGTTCAAGACCCAAGACCGACAAAAAGAAAAAGAAAAAAAGAAATAAAAAGGGGAGGAATTCTACTAAATTCATTATATGAAAAAGTATCATTCTCGTTCCAAAACCACATCCACAGCAAAATTTTAGATCAATCTCTGACAAACACTAATGGATAAATTCACAATAAAATTCTTGCAAACAGAATGTAACCACAAATTAAAAAGATCACAGTTCAGCCAGGTGCCAATAACTCATGTCTGTAATCCTAGCACTTAGGAGGCTGAGATTTGAGGATCATGGTTCAAAGCCAGTACGGCAGGCAAGTTTGTGAGACTCTTATCTCAAATAAACTATCAAAAAAGCTGCAAGTAGAACGGTAGCTCAAGTGGTACAGTGCTAGCCTTGAGCAAAAGAAGCTCATGAACAATGCCCAGACCTTGAGGTCAAGCCCCAGGTCAAGCACAAAAACAAACAAAAGATCACATTTCATCTTCAAGATGTTTTCATCCCTTGAATGCAAGGATGGTTCAATATATATATAAATGAATAAATGTAAGTCACATAAAAAGAATTGAGAAGAATTTTTACATTTGAGTTCATCAAGTATATTGGTTTGTTATTCATCAAAGAAACTTTTATAAATTTTCTTGTTTTGTCTCATCCAATTTAGAATAGTTTATACTATATTTTATACTATTTTAACTATAATATGGGAACTCTCTTTCTTCTATGTTCATGATTTTTAGGTTTAGTCTTTTAGTGGTGTCTAAAGTTCGTGCATATTCAGCCCATACCTTTATATTTGTTATTTTTTCTGAATGTTCTAGTCATCTGCTTTGTCTTCAAGCTCTGACATTCTATATTCAACTTGATCCAATACTTAAGGTCTTTAAACTGAGTTTTTGACTTACAGAACTCTTCATTTTCAGAATTACAATTCAATTTTTTACAGTTACTGTTGACTGAATTATTTCATATCCTTGTCTTCCTTATTTCAGCTATTCATTTGTGCTCTTTGAACTCAAATATTTACATGTCTTGTTTAATTTTATTGCTCATTCTTACAGTCATTCTTGAGTTCTTTGTGATTGCCCTCACGTCACTATCCTTTCTACCTATTACTGTGAGGCTACTGACTTTTATAGGATTTATATATCTTTTTTCATATTTGTTTTTTGCATTGGGACTTATGCATCTGGACAGTGATTGGTTGAAATTTTTGTTGTTATTGTTGCATTTGTTTGGTTTTGTTTTGCCAATCTTGAGGCTTGAACTCAGGGCCTGGGTACTGTCCCTGAGCTTCTTTTGCTCAAGGCTAGCACTCTACCACTTAAGCCACATTGCTACTTCCAGCTTTTCATGTTTATGTGGTACCAAGGAATCGAACCCAGGGCTTTATGCATGCTAGGCAAGCACTCTACCACTAAGCCACATTCTCAGCCTGGTTGAAAGTTTTAATAAACTGTAGACTTTCTATTGAAGTGTTCTCAATAGTCAGATACAATTGTGTAGTAGCAAAGTATATAGTTTTTCACAACTGGACTGGGGAGTAGCTCAGTATTTAAACCTTTGACCATATGTTCAGGACACCAAACCTGATCCCCAGCACAACTTATATACAGGAATACTAGTTTTCTTTATTCCCCTATTAGTTCCTAGAGTATTTATGTATGTATTGATGCTATATATAGGTTATGAGTGGGGTAAATCCAGGGTCAGTTACCTGTAGGTTTTTTAATTTTGGTTACTTTTTTTCATAGGGCTTGAACTCTGGGCCTGGATGCTGTCCCTGAGCTCTTCAGCTCAAGGCTAGCACTTTACCACTTGAGCCACAGCATCACTTCTGGTTTTCTGATGGTTAATTGGAGATAAGAGTCTCATGGACTTTTCTGCCCAGGCAAGCTTTAAACCATGATCCTCAGATCTCAGCCCCCTGTGTAGCTAAGATTACAGGTATGAGCCATCGGCACCTGGCAGTTACCTATAGTTTTAATATGTGGTTTTCACTTTAACTTTTCTAGTGTGTATACTGGAAGCCAGTGCTAGCTGCACAGTACTTTGTAGTCTGGGCCAGGAAGTTTCCCAGTCCCCAGTTTGTGCCAGCAAAAGCAGTAAGGATACAAGCCTAGAGAAATCTCACAAATGTATCACATAGTAGCAGAGAAAATAACATTGAGCTTCTCAGTGGTGATGGTAGGTAACTGAAGGACTCAGGCATTCTGAACACAGGTGTCAATGCTTTCAGATCTCATCCTGCAGTTCATCATTCTGTAGAAGGGAGGAGACAATGTGATCCCTAGGTCCTGTGCTCAGAACACTTAACTCTACCTAACAGCAAATACCCACAGCACTCATCCAAGGGCTTAGTGCTGTTTCCACAGAAAATTCTACAGATTTGGTCTCGTCAGGGAGGGCAGAGACATTGACCTCTGTACCTCACCCTGCCTAAGCTCCCCACTGCCTAAACTTCTTAGGGTACGCACATCAGATCCTCTCCCTCTCCACATCATTATTTCCCACCCAGGCCCGAGGCAGAGTGTACCAAGACTCCCTGGCTCATTATGCCTTATACTATCTTTCCCTGTTAGGAAAACCTGGAGAGCAAAATTTTGATCATCCAGCACATTGGGCACAGGCAGAGTAGGAATCTGAAGTTCTTTAGGCAAAATTAAAGGAATTACTACCAACCTCTTTTGGTAAGACATAATATACCTGCCTGCTACTATAGTGGAGCCAAATAGGTGTCTCATGGGAAGTAGCCTTGTCTCTATGTCTAACTAAAGTTTTCTAATTCAATTCAACAAATAAGTAAAAAACATTTTATTTCTATTACACTTAGATACTGATTTCTGGTAAAGCATGTTAAATATCAGTTTCTGAAGCCTTATTTGTAGTCATTAATTTAACAACTACTGACAGTCACTACTTGCATGTGAGCTAAGGCCTGAGAATATAACAAAGAACAGAAATATCTGCTCCTCGAGGAGCTTCCAGTGTAATGGAGAATATGGAGAAGAAACAGCTATTGAATATATTTTCCATAACTAGGAAAATACTGAGTTCCAGGGGGAATATGGAGGAGGGTAGGAGTCCTGAGAGAAAACCATATCCCAACCTGATCTGAAACTGTAAGAAGGAGTCAATGGCATCAAGGCATGAGTGTGTTGGGCAGAGAGTGGTAAGGAGAAGAAAGGTGGGGGTGCCAGTTACTGAAAAACAAGTACCAAGGGTTAGGCTCATCACACTGGGACACCAGAGGAACTTGAGTGGTCAACATGGATGTGTAATTCTTACAATAAGAAGTGTAATGTCGGGGCTGGGAAGGTGGCTCAGTGGTAGAGCGCTTGCCTTGCATGCCTGAGGCCCTGGGTTCGATTCCTCAGCACCACATAAGCAAAAAGAAAAAAGCTGGAAGTGGCATTGTGGCTCAAGTGGTAGAGCATTAGCCTTGAGCTGAAGAGCTGAGGGACAGCGCCCAGGCCCAGAGTTCAGGCCCCATGACCGGACCTCCCCTCAAAAAAAAAAAAAAGTGTAATGTCAATTGGTGAATAATTTTGGACTTTCTCAGGGAGTCAATAAGGGGCCACTCAAAATTGATAAGGTGTTCATGTGTGTAATCCAAGCTATTCAGGAGGGAGAGATCAGAAAGATCATAATTCAAGGATAGCCAAGACAAAAACTTACACACACACACACACACACACATACACACACCCCGCATGTCTCTACAAAACAATCTGTGTGGTGGTAAATATCTATTATCCCAGCTATATGAGAAGCATTAATAAGAGAATAACAGTCCAGGCTAGCCCAGGCATAAATGAGATTTTATTCCCCCAAATAATAAAAGCAAAAAAGGGCTGAGGAGCTGGGTGCCAGTGGCTCACACCTGTAATCCTAGCTATTTAGGAGGCTGAGATCTAAGATTGCAGTTCAAAGCCAGCTGGGGCAAAAAAGTCCATGAGACTCTTATCTCTAATTCAGCACCAAAAAGTTGGAAATGAAGCTGTGGCTCAAGTGGTAGAGCTCCAGAGTGCTAGCCCTGACTTGAGCAAAAAAACTTAGGAACAGCACCCTGGCCAGTTCAAGCTCCAGGACCCACACCAAAAAAGGGGGTAAGGGTGTGAATCAAGTGGTATAGCACCAGTCTAGGAATCATGAGGTCCCGAGTTTAAACTCCAGTACTAGAAAAAAAAACTGATACTTTAATATGACCAGACCTATATTCTAAAAAGATTACTCATGACACAGTGAAGGGAGGCTGAGAGGGAAGTAAGATTTAAACAAGCTATCAGGCTACTGCAGTAATTCAGCAAAAGGTGGAAGTGACCTAGAATAGGGTGGTGCAAATGGACAGAAGTGGACAAATTCTAGTGATCTCTCGGATGCTCAGCTGACAGAATTTGGTGACTTACCATGGCTGAAAGAGTAATTGTACAAATGATGTAATAGGAGAACACACAGCCTGATCTATATTGTGTGTTATGTCTAACTATAGCTCAGTGGTAAGAGAAAGAGGGGTGGGAAGGTATCTGCTATATTTTTCCCATTAAAATCAGAAAATAATAAGTAAAGTTACAACTTGGAAAGAAAAAAGGAAAGACTTTGAAGAAACTTAAGAGGATTGATTCAAGGAGTCTCAATCTGACCAGTAAGTGTTGTAGAAAGAGAAAAATAACATGAAGGAAATTACAAGAGAATTTTCCACAATGGAACTTAATGGATTATAAGAGACTTCAAGCACTCAACATAATGAGTGAAAATATATCTACACTGAGACATGCTGATAGAGTTTCAAGACATCAGTAATAAACACAAGATCTTGCTGGATCTGGATGCCAGTAGTTCATGCCTATAATTCTAGTTACTCAAGAAGCTGAGATCCAGAATCAAGGTCCCAAACTAGTCTAGATATAAAAGCCCATGAAATTCAGTCCCCAAAATAATCAACAAAAAAGCAGGGCTGAAGGCATGGCGTGAATGGTAGAACTCCAGCCAAACAAACAATCCAAGCATGAGGTCCTGAGTTCAAGCACCAGTACCAAAAACATACATATATACATTTTAAAAAATCCTAATATGGGGCTGGGAAGGTGGCTCAGTGGTAGAGCGCTTGCCTTGCATGCCTGAGGCCCTGGGTTCGATTCCTCAGCATCACATAAGCAAAAAGAAAAAAAGCCGGAAGTGGCGCTGTGACTCAAGTGGTAGAGCGCTAGCCTTGAGCTGAAGAGCTGAGGGACAGCACCCAGGCCCAGAGTTCAGGCCCTACGTCCGGACCCAAAATAAATAAATAAATAAATAATAAAAAATCCTAAAATGTTTGAGGTGAAAAAGGTCACCTATTAAAAAAATCAAGAAACATAATAGTAGCCTGGCACCATGACACTTATCTATAGTCCCAGCTCCTTATAAGAATGATATGAGGAGGATCTCTTGAGCCTGAAAAGGGTGAGTTTTAACATCTTATTAGAAAGCAAGAAAGTGCTCACATCAGAAAGAATGATGAACCCCACTTATAGAGGCAGAGATCTGTTGTTGGTATCACTTAGTTCATTACAAATGTGACTCTATGGTTCTGTGGAGTGCTGAGATTAAGGCCTGGCCAATGCTAAAATTCAGTCTTGACATCTGCTTTGGTCAAATCAAGTTAACTCCATTACCATTTTTTTTTTTTTTTTTGGTGCTTCAAGTCCTAGGACTTAAAGTTAGGGCCTAGACACTAGACACTATCCCTGAGCATTCTTTGCTCAAGGCTAGCCCTCTATTACTGTAACCACAACTCCACTTCTAGCTCTTTGTTGGTTAACTGGAGATAGGTATCTCACAGACTTCTCCTCCCTGGCCAGCTTCAATCCTCAGATCTCAGCCTTCTAAGTAGCTAGGATTACAGGTGTGAACCACTGGTGCCTAGCTAACTTATTTTTTGTGTGTGAATTACTAAGAATTTTTCAGTAAATCAGGATCATGACTCAGTTTTGTAACTGCCTCTGGGAGACTTGTTGCACTGCTTGTGCCTAGCCATCCTCACTGACAATCCTTTTCCTCCTCAGGCTTGGTCACTGCTAACATCTTGGTTTTAACCCAAGACATATGAACAGGATAATGACCAGTGTTAGCCAGGCCCTCTTTAAATCTCTATGAGATGACTGGAAAGTGAATTCCTAAATTGAAGATAATTCAACCTTTCGGTTTTGTGGTTAAGTTCTAAGTACAATGAATTTCATTAGTACGGTTTTGATACTTGATTCCAAAATGGTCTGGTTGGCCATTATTCTCTCAACCTATTGTTTCTCTCATTTAATGAAAACCAAAAGAATAATTCAGTAGCTCAGTAAGTCATATGGAGACATTTACAACACAAGCAGTATCCTTTTCCAGTGCCCCTGACTTCTTATGACACAGTTAGATCACAATAATAATCCAGATGGGGCTGTGATTCTATCCTTACCACATGTAGTTAAAACAGCCTTTGTTCACTTTAGCAGAAGGAAGACAGGCTGATTGTAGTCCCAGCAGGGATGTAATTTTTATCCTCTGAGAGTCTCAGTTCCTATGAGAGAAAATGGCTGAGTCTGCCTTATCTCCAGGGAGAAAATGTGCACATTAGAAAAACCACGAGTTTAACTGCTCTCTCCCTGGGAGGCCACCACAGAGAAAACCAGCTTATGTTGGCAGTTAATGGAAAAATACCTCATGTTTGTCTATGTGCACATGGATCCATCTGGTCCACAACAGAGACAAGAACTGGGAAGACATGGAGGAAGATGCAGAGAGCAGGAGGAACGTGTGTGAGAAGAGCAAGGACTCCAGCTGGGATGAGGCTCCAAGTAAGCACTTATAACCATACAATGTCCTGCACATGTGCTCCAACTTATTACACATGGAAATCAACCAGGGAAGCTTAAAAATATTTATGTTTGCCAGGCTCTAGTGGCTCATGCCTGTAATCCCAGCCACTCAGGAAGCTGAGGTCTGAGGATCATAGTCAAAGGCAGACCTGGCAGAAAAGACCATGAAAATGTTTTCTACAATTAACCATCAGAAAGCCAGAAGTGGAGTGTGGCTTGAGTGGAAGAACAAAAAAAGCTAAAGGACAGACCCTTGACCCTAAACTCAAGTCCCAGTACCGTCCCACACCCAAATACACATTCACACAAAATATTGATGTTTAAAACCCACCCCTGAAGGTTCTGTGATAGTCAGAATTATGACTTCCCAAAGATGTCATGTCTCTGGAACCTGTGAGTATGAGATTACACAGGAAAAGGGCATCAAGGTTGAAGACAGAATTAAGGATGCTAGTCAGTTGACCTTAAAATAAGCGTATCCTGGATTATTTAGGTGGGTTAATGCAATCACAAGGTTCTTAAAAGTGGAAGAGAGGGGCAGCATTAGCAGAAGTGATACAATTTAAGAAGGACTCAACCTACTATTGTTGGCTTTGAAGACAGAGGACAGGGTCATGAGTCAATGAATGTGGGTGGCCTCTGGAAACTACAAAAGACAAGGAAATGAATTTGCTTGCTACAGTCTCCAGAAGGGCAATGTGGTTTTGTCAACATCTTGGGTTTTCACTCCAGAGTCCAATGTCAAATAGAACTGTAAGATACAAGTCTGTGTTGTTTTAAATCACTGCATTGTGGAAATATTAGTCTTAGTGTAGTTAGTTAATGCTACAGCAGTGATAGAAACCTAACATGCAAAGAGCCTGAGCTATGAAAGTTTTCAAACTTCCAAACACCTGCTCCCAGTAGTTCTAACAAGTGGCAAAGTTTGATAACCACTAAACTAATGACTGCTTAGGCTAAGAAATGGTAACAGTGATTTCCTTTCACCTGGGAAGGCAGCAAGTCTCCCACTAAATTATCTTCAGTCCTTAGCCTTCTACCCATAGACACTGTGGACTATATATACATCACAGGATAAGTTTGTTCACCAGTTTAGGGCCGGAGTTTTCTTTTTTCTTTTTTTTTTTTTGCCAGTCATGGGGCCTGAACTCTGGGCCCGGGCGCTGTCCCTCAGCTCTTCAGCTCAAGGCTAGTGCTCTACCACTTGAGCCACAGCACCACTTCTGGCTTTTTTCTGCTTATGTGGTGCTAAGGAATCGAACCCAGGGCCTCATGCATGCAAGGCAAGCACTCTACCACTGAGCCACCTTCCCAGCCCAGGGCCAGAGTTTTCTAATGTGACACACTGAACCAACTACATTTCACTGTGATAAAGAATATTTACAAGTCGCAGTTGAAGCAGCCATTAGTACTGCTTTCTTTGAAGAAGTTATTCAATAAATCTATTTATATAGTTAGTTTTTTTTAAAAAAAGAATATTTAGTCGGGTGCCTGTAATCCTAGCTACTCAGAAGGCTAAAATCTGAGGATTGCAGTTCAGAGCCAGCCCAGGCAGGAAAGTCTGTGAGACTCTTATCTCCAATAAACTACTAGAAAACCGGAAGTGGCACTGTGGCTCAAGAGGTAGAGTGCTCGCCTTGAGCTGAAGAGTGCAGGGACAGCACCCAAACCCTGAGTTCAAGCCCCACTACCTAAAAAAAAAAAAAAAAAAGAATATTTAGATGCCAGAGAAGCAAAATTTTTTATGGTACTGAAGATTATACTCAGAGCCTTGCTAGGCATTCCTCTATAACATGTGAGCCATGCTTCTAGTCCTTTTGTTTTTCAATAGGGTCCTGTGCTGGACCCAACGCCTCTGACCTCTGCCTTCCTGAGTAGCTTGGATTATGTATGCGTTCTATCATGCCTGGCCCCACATTTTTTATAAAGTCTTTTTTCTTATAATACTGTCTTTCAAGGCAAGAACTAATAGCTGAATTATATTCAAGTATATAAACTGGCCTGTTCACAGGAGCCCCATTGGAAAAAGGAGTAAACTGTCTTCTCTGCTGAAACTATCGAAAACCACTGTTAGGATTATAAAGACAGTTTCTCCACTTGCTTAGAAATCTTCTTATGAGTGATAGATGATCAACAGATGGAATTTGTTTATTTATGATAGACAAAAGGAAGACTACCATGGGAACAAATGAACTCATTCTTCCTAGGGACCAAGAAAAGAAGTGCCTGTTGTGTGATTTTGGCAAAGTACAGCCCTCCCTGCAGAGGATGCCTTCATCTGCTTATCAGGATTTCATTGCTTGCTCATGCTGCTGACTTTCCCTGAAGCCCATGTCATTGTGGTACTCCCACAAAAGCTAAAATCTCAGAACCTTGTACTTACACTTTTCTCTCTCTACTTCAGCTTTGCTGGACAGAAAGCTGGTGAAACAGAGAAAGCAGTCATGTTAAAGACTTGAGTATGAATTTCAGCCTTGTCTCTAACAAATGATGTGACATTAGAAGGTTTCTCAGCTGCTCTGAGTTTTGTCTCTAATAAATGAGGATAATAGAGCCAGGCACTGAAGGCTCATACCTGTAATCCTAGCTACTCAATATCTGACGATTGTGGTTTGAAGCCAGCCAAAGCAGGAAAGTTTGTTAGACTTTATCTCCAATTGACCAGCAAAAAGCCAGAAATGGAACTGCGACTCAAGTTGTAGAATGCTAGTCTTGAACAAAAATAGCTAAGGCCAATGCCCCGTCCCTAAGTTTAAGCCCATGAAAGTGATTTGCACATAGCAGGGGCTTTGGTATATGCAACTTCACCGCAACTCACCTACCCTAAGCTTTCATATATCATTGTGTGCTGAAGCTTCTTCTATCTCTTTACCTCTTTGCCCTTTTCTCTCACTGATCTCTAGTACCCTCTCTTTAACTTAGCACTTCCATCTGGACCACTCAGTGGCTTCTTTGATTGGACACATCTAATCTGGCCTTACAGTCTTCACTAACAAATCAGTGAGCCTTCTCAATTTCCCTGCATCTGTAACTGTGAAAGCACCACCAGTTCCTTGTCCCTTTCCTTTCTTCCTCAGTCCTACTACCCCATACTCACTCCTTCTCATAGTACCCAGTTTGACCACAAAAGTCTTCCTGGTGGCCTTCATACCTGAAAGCAACATCTCTTGCAATCCAAACCATTATAGTTTACAAGTTAGTTTTCCTCAAGCCAGACCTGTCACATGAAGTCTGAACAAGCATCTCCAAACGCTTTTTGTCCCTGCAGACTCATACTTGTGATAAAGAGCAAACTCCACTGGATATATAGAGGATACAAGGTCCACATGCTCAAGCTTCACATCAAAGGATACCAAGTACTGAGCAATTTCACATCACCATCACATTAAAAAAAAAAAAATACGTTCTTGGGACAGATGGATGAACAAAGCATTTTTAAAGGATAGTTGCTGAGAACGAGATATTTTTATCAGATTTTTACACAGTATTTTGTAACTATAATTTGAGAGGGTTACAAATCACCTTTAATTGCATTATGCCACAACAACCAACTGACACTAAGCTACTTTACCTGTTATACAACATGAAAACTATTCAACAAATGTTCGATTACCAAATGATAAATGTGATTAATCTCAGAACTTGCTCTTACCATTTTGTTCATCCAATTCATTTCCAATTTCCTGCCCCATTTGCTTTTGACGACTTATGATAGAGGAAAGGGCATCAAGGCCTGCATCCTGTTCTAGAAAAAAGAAAAAAAAAACACAAACAATTTAAAGTCAATACACAGACCCTACATATACCCACTATGTGACACGGGATAGAATAATTAACATTAGTGGACAAACAAAATCAAATATATGACCTCACACCTTATATGAGTATGACGTAATTTCCAGATTAAATTTTTACTTTATTTTTGCATACAGAACACCATGATCTATTTTATTAGTGTTCTTTTAATCAATATTTCTTAAATGTTCAACTCCTTTTTTGGGGGGGGGGGTCTGGTCATGGGGCCTGAACTCTGGGCCTGTGCACTGTCCCTCAGCTCTTCAGCTCAAGGCTAGTGCTCTACCACTTGAGCTACAGCTCCACTTCCGGCTTTTTGCTTATGTGGTGCTGAGGAATCGAACCCAGGGCCTCAGGCATGCAAGGCAAGCGCTCTACCACTAAGCCACCTTCCCAGCCCTCCAACTTCATAATTTATTAGCTTCACAACTTTTTTATTTTTATTATATTTAAGTACACAAAGGAGTTTCAATTGAACATATCAATTTACGAACACAATGTATCTTGCTCATTGTTATCCTTCCCATCATTCTCCCCCAACAATTAAATTTTTAAATAAAAAAGTAAGATTTGGCTATGTAATCTTTTAAGTTTTCTTAACTTTTGTAAGTGAATAATAGTAAGACAAAGTTCCAATTTTTTTAACAAATAACGGTCATAGACAGGAAATGAAGGAATTTAAAAAAAAAAAAAACAAATACAAAGGAGCCAAATACATACAATGGAAGAAACACAGCCTCTTCAACCACTGGTGCTGGGAAAACTGGGCAGCCACATGCAGAAAACTAAAAGTGGACCCCAGCCTATCACCATGCACCAACATCAACTCAAAATGGATTAAAGACCTTAACATTAAACCTGAATCTCTGAAACTACTGCAGGACAGAGTAGGAGAGACACTTGAACTAATAGGCACAGGAAGGAACTTCCTGAACAGAGTCCCAGGGTCACAACAAATTGGAGAGAGACTCGACAAATGGGACTACCTTAAAATAAAAAGCTTCTGCACAGCTAAATCTATCGCAACCAAGCTAGAAAGACAACCAACTAATTGGGAAAAAATATTTACCAGCAATATATCAGACAAGGGGTTAGCATCCTGTATATACAGGGAACTTAAGAAACTAATCCCTCCCAAACCTAACAAACCAATTACTAAATGGGCAAGGGAACTAAAGAGGGACTTCTCAAATGAAGAAATAAAAATGGCAAAGAAACACATGAGGAAATGTTCATCATCCCTGGTGGTGAAGGAAATGCAAATAAAGACAACCCTGAGATACCATCTTACCCCAGTCAGAATGTCCCACATCCACAAATCGGCCAACAACAAATGCTGGAGGGGATGTGGAGAAAGAGGAACCCTATTACACTGCTGGTGGGAATGTACACTTATACAACCACTTTGGAAAGCAGTCTGGAGGGTCCTTAGAAAGCTAAAGATTGACCTTCCTTACAACCCAGTCATACCACTTCTAGGCATCTACCCTGAACAACAGGAACCAATATACAAGGACACGTGCACCTCCATGTTTATTGCAGCACTGTTCACAATAGCTAGGATATGGAAACAACCCAGATGCCCCACCACAGACGAATGGATCCAAAAATTGTGGTATCTATACACAATGGAATATAATGCAGCCATTAGAAATGACAAAATAATGGCATTTGCAGGGAAATGGATGGAGCTAAAAGGAATCATGTTGAGCGAGATAAGCTAAGAGCAAAGAGACAAATGGTACATGGTCTCCCTGATAAGTGGATGCTAAATCCAAAATGTTAGGTGATACGACAAAATTAACAGGACTTAAGAAACAAAGAACTCCCACTCATCTGGTGGAACCACTACTAAATATCCCCATGCTGCTGATCACATGTATAATGGTGTACACATATACACCATTATATGTTATAGACTGTGATAGACAATTTGCTCCAGGAAAGTTAGAATGAACTTGTGACTTTAAATGAGCATCATTATTCCACAATACTGTGAAATTCGGGAAATTATGTAATCACTTAACCACAATTAAAAAAAAGAACCTCAGGGAAGGTAGGGAGGGAAGGGATGGTAGGGGAAAACAACGGAGGGGGTAACAATGCTCAATAGGAAGTGTACTCATTACCTTGCTCATGTAACTGTAACCCTCTGTATAGTATCTTTACAATAAAAAAAAAAATACATAAAAGCTCTGACACCACTGATTTTTTAAAAAAATACAAAAATAAAATGATGAGACTTTGACCTATCAGATTTGTCAATATTAAAAAGAACAATGACACCTAAGTCTAACTAAATTGTGAAGAACTACAAACTCCAAGTGCTAGGTATAAAAAAGAGGAAAATTTACTCATCAAAATGTTTCTCAAGATCTGACTGCTCCCCTTTTAGCAATTCTAAAAATCTATACAAGAAAATATGCAAGGTGGGGCTGGGAAGGTGGCTCAGTGGTAGAGCGCTTGCCTTGCATGCATGAGGCCCTGGATTCGATTCCTCAGCACCACATAAGCAAAAAGAAAAAAGCCGGAAGTGGCGCTGTGGCTCAAGTGGTAGAGTGCTAGCCTTGAGCTGAAGAGCTGAGGGACAGTGCCCAGGCCCAGAGTTCAGGTCCCATGACCAGACCCAAAAAAAAAAAAAAAAATGCAAGGTAAGACTTTTAAATATGTTTTCCTTTGCCAGGGTTTTGGCTTTAAAAGTTTCCATCCTCCTCCTTGTTCTCTCTCTCTCTCTCTCTCTCTCTCTCTCTCTCTCTCTCTCTCTCTCTCTCTCTCTCTCTCTCCCCCATTCTCTCTCTCTCATTCTTTCTCTCTCTCTCTCTCTCTCTCACACACACACACACACACACACACACACACACACACACTTGCTCTCTCTCTCCCTCCCTCTGTTCTTCCCCTCTCCCCTTTCTCATTCTTGAAAATTTAAAGAAAAAGTGAAATCAAGGTATTCATGCACAAACACACACACAGTAGGCAGGCCTAGTGAGCTCTGTGTAAGATTCTTTCCCTTGGCCTCACTGGGAAGAGTACTTTAAGACTGACTATACTGACCCTCTTTACCCAAGCAATATGGGAAGCATAATCCCACCTGCACCATCATTTACGTCCATGTTTTGTATACTCACACTTGTGTGCCAGTACTGGGGCCTGGGCATTGTCTCTTAGCTTTTTCACTTAAGGCTTTATTATTTGAGCTACAGGTCCATTTCTGGGTGGGTGGGGAGGGGGTATGTATGCTGGGTGTGGCGTGTGTGTGTGTGT
This sequence comes from Dipodomys spectabilis, assembly GCF_019054845.1. Classification (NCBI taxonomy): domain Eukaryota; kingdom Metazoa; phylum Chordata; class Mammalia; order Rodentia; family Heteromyidae; genus Dipodomys; species Dipodomys spectabilis. The sequence goes on from NW_024870681.1 coordinate 11,982,055, forward strand.
GTGTGTGTGTGTGTGTGTGTGTGTGTGTGTGTGTGTGTGTATGGTGTATATGGTGTGTATGTGTGTGGTGTGTGTGTGTGGTGCGTGTGTGTGGTGTGTATGTGTGTGTGTGTGTGTGTCTGTGTGTGGTGTTTTTTGGAAGAATAGACTCTCCTGTCTATATTGGCTTTGAACCCAGATCTTCAGATCTCAGCCTCCTGAGTAGCTAGTATTATAGGTACCAGTGATGGCTTTTTTATGGATTTTTAAATTCCATATAAAGGAATATCCACAACATCATAAACCACAAAAACACATAATATACAATAAAAGGGCTGGTGGCTCATGCCAGTGGCTCATGCCTATAGTCCTAGCTACTCAGGAGGCTGAGATCTGAGGAAGGCAGTTCGAAACCAGCCTCAGCAGGAAAGTCTGTGAGACTTTTATCTCTAATAAAAACCATTCAGTGGAGTCCAGAAGTGGAGTTACGGTTCAGTAGTAAGGACAGTGCTCAGGCCCTGAGTTCAAACCCAAGGACCAGCTAGGGAATCAACATACCCAAGGCTTTGGGTTTGATTCCTTACTATGTATATATCCACCACCACCACATCCCCCCCCCCCAGTGGTTTTTGTTTTTGCCAGTCCTGGGGCTTGAACTCAGGGCCTGGGCACTGTCCCTGAGCCTCTCTGTGCTCAAGGCTAGAGCTCTATTACTTGAGCCACAGAACCACTTCTGGCCTTTTCTGTTTATGTGGTACTGAGGAATCAAACCCACAGGTTCACGCATGCTAGGCAAGCTCTCTACCACTAAGCCACATCCCCAGTCCCTTACCCCCAGCCCCCCAGTCTTTTTATGGTATTAAACCTTTATAGTTAGCTCCTTGATTCATCTGGAATTTATTTAACGTAAAGGTGTGAGGTAAGAACCCCTTAGTGACATTTTTTGACACTATGTACTTTTTAGAACTATAAATGACCTGCTGTCTCTAGGGATCATTCCAAGAGACCATTTTATGGCAAAATCACTTTATAATGAGACCCTTTTGGTCTTTACTAACAACCTCCTGGATGGCCTCCAAGACAAATCTATCTTCAACTGAGCACTGCTAAGGATGTCCAATGCTACAGGAAAGTCCTAAAAGCACTAGAGAATAATCTGTACATGGCACTGTGGGTGACAGTGTGAATTCAAAAGTAAAACAAGTTCAAGAGGAAAGCAGCTTTCTCTAGGGGTTTTACTTAGGAAAAGAGCTGCTGAAAGGACTGAAGCTGTTGTATCTAGTAGGGACCTAGATTAAGAATTAAAAAATAGGGGCTGGGAAGGTGGCTCAGTGGTAGAGTGCTTGCCTTGCATGCATGAGGCCCTGGGTTCCATTCCTTAGCACCACATAAGCAGAAAAAGCTGGAAGTGGCGCTGTAGCTCAAGTGGTAGAGCGCTAGACTTGAGCTGAAGAGCTGAGGGACAGCACCCAGGCCCAGAGTTCAGGCCCCACAACCAACCAAAAAAAAAAAAAAAAAAAAGGCATTAAAAAATACAATGTACTTTTCTCTCTAAATTACTGTCTGACTTAACTATGTAAAGGTCATGTCTCTCCTGCACAAAAGAAAGAGGACGAAAGATTCTGTTCCATTCTAATTTCTTTAAGACATTAGCACCTCTTGTTGCAATAAGTTTTCATCCTACAAATCAAAGACACAGAAGATTCTGATAATCAAGACACTATAGACAGGCAATAAGCATTGTTTTCAAGGAGAGGTGGTTTGGTGACTTAAAGATAATTATCAAGGAAGTGGAGCTATGGCTCAAAGTGATAGAGCACTAGCTTTGAGCAACAAGCTCAAACACTGCCCAGGCCCTGAGTTCAAGCCCAGGACCCAAAAAAAAGATAATTATCAAAATAGAATGCTGTTTGCTACCTGAAAAAAATAAAAGCAACCAAGACCCATACAGTCTATCATTACCAGCAAAACTACTGCATCATAATGATAGCTCATTTCTATTATCTGCCCGACTATCACATAGCCCAAGGCATTATAATATCACAACAGGGCAATTGCAACATACTACATCCAAGTTTCACACCTATCAAACGTTTACAGTGGTGAGAATTTTAAAACATGGAAGATCACTGTTATAGGAAGCATAGTATGTGCATCCACATACACATGTACATACACAAGCTCCTAACCCCTTACCAAAAGATGTCCATGTCCCAATCCCTGGAACCTGTGAATATGTAGTCATAGCCAAAGTTACTTTGCAGATTTGATTAAAATTAAGGAATTTCAGATGAGAGATTAGTCTATATTATCTAGGTAGAGCCAACAATCTTCTGAGTGCTAAAAAGCTGAGACCCTTTCCAGCTGTGGTTAGAGGCAGATATTAAGGAAGGGTCAGAGAGATGCAGTTGCTGGCTTTGAAGATGGAGAAGGGGCCATAAGCCAAGGGATGTGGTTTGTCTTAGAAAATGGAAGAGGCAATAGAATGGGTTCTCAACAGGTCTTTCAGAAAGGAAAGCTGACAGCTTGATCTAAACCCTGAGAGACCTGGGCTGAACTTCTGACCAAAAAAAAAAAGTACACAATAAGTGTTTCAAGCTGTAAACTAATATGATTCTCCCATTGTATATGCTAATTTTAAAACTAATATAATCTTTTTTTCTTTTTGCTTATCCTGGGGCTTGAACTCAGGGCCTGGGCACTGTTCCAAAGCTTTTTTTGCTCAAGGTTAGTACTCTATCACTTGAGCCACAGTGCCACTTTTGGCCTTTTCTAAGTGGTTTATTGGAGATAATAGTCTCATGGACTTTTCTGCCTGGGTTGGCTTCGAATTGCAATCCTCAGATCTCAGCTCCCTTAGTAGCTGGGATTACAGGCATGAGCCACCAGTGCCCAGCTAATATAACTTTTTTTTTAAGATCCCTTTGGAACAATCAGGTATGTAGATACTTCTTATCTTTATATATTCAGGAAAACCATCATCTAAGTAAATATGGAACTGTGTAAGACAATCTGATAACTGCAGATAAAACAGAGGATCACATGAATATATTTTTTGCCAAAGATAACAGATCTGATTCTGATCAAGCCATAAAATCTAACTACCAATTCATAGAACAATTTAGGAGAGGGCTGGGAAGGTGGCTCAGTGGTAGAGTGCTTGCCTTGCATGCATGAGGCCCTGGGTTCAATTCCTCAGCACCACATAAGCAAAAAGAAAAAAAGCCAGAAGTGGCACTGTGGCTCAAGTGGTAGAGTGCTAGCCTTGAGCTGAAGACCTGAGGGACAGCGCCCAGGCCCAGAGTTCAGGCCCTTCAACTGGACCGAAAAAAAAACATAAAAAAACAATTTAGGAGAGAAGAATACTCTGAACAACACGGGCTACAAATTGCAAAAGCTAAACAATGGGAAACTATAGGATATATGATTCACTTTCTTCAACAAAGAAACTGCAGAGAAAAAAAAAGTTTGAAAAAAATCTCATATATTGTTAAGAAGTTTCTTAATGTACCAATTCATTGTAATACATACACTTTATTCAGTCTAAAAATAAACAAAGAGTAACTAGGGAAATTTGAATACCGACTGGATATTTGTATATGAATTGTTAATCTGGTAGGGACGATCATCGATCATGACCATTTATTATTTCTTTTTGTAGTGTGTGTGTGTGTGTGTGTGTGTGCGCGCGTGCACATATGTGCACACGTGTGTGTGCACATGCACACGCTCTGGGGCTGAACTCTGGGCCTCAATCTGTCCCTTAGCTTTTTTGTTTAAGGTTGGTGTTCTTCCACACCTCCACTCTGGCTTTCTGGTTAACTGGAGAAATGAGTCTCTGGGATTTATCTGCCTGAGCTGACTTCAGACTGAACCAGGATCCACAGATCTCAGCTTCCTTAGTAGCAAGGATTGCAGGTGTGAGCCACCCGCACCAGGCCATAAACATCTTAAAGAAAACAAAACAAAACAAAAAAAAACCATCCCTACCTTTTACAAATATGATTTAGAGATCTGTTCTGAAATATTGATCAATGAAATGACAATGCCTGGAACTCATTCCAAAAATAATCCAGGGGATAGGCAGGTGGGTAGACACTGAGAGGAAAGCAGGCTGGCTATGGATGCTAACTGTAGAAGCAGAATGAGGGAGGGAAATGGAGTCATCACTTTATTCTGTCTCTCACTGTTGAAGTTTTTCATAGCAAAAAGGTATCAATATTGTAATGTGTAAATAAAATGGAGGGACAGTCATAAGAGCTACAACCACAGTTCCCTGAGGGCTAAGGATGTGTCTTCTTCCCTAGTATTTGCCAGTGGGTGGTACAGACCCCTCCATGTTTATCCAAGGATGTACATATGTAGCACTTGCTATTAAAAATCAATTCATGACCCCCAGAAGGCCTTCCACACGTACTGAAGAAAATACAGTCACTGTTAGGTCAAAAGGTTCCGGTCAATGCTGTCTAGGTAGTAGAAAAGGCAGTTGCTGTTGAGTGGTCCAGAACCCAGGGAGAAGCAATTAGGATTTCTTACACTTAACACATAGAAGGAGCTCTCCCAGGGTAAAGGAAAGAGAGAAGAATGAGGAACCAGTTGTGTCTAGCTGAAGAAATTAATCATGGTTATGAAGACTATTAGATCAAGTTCGAAAGGTAGATGGGTTTTTTTTTTTGGTGGGGGGAGAAGAGATTATTTTGGGGGATGATACTGGGGTTTGAATTCAGGACCTCACACTTGCTTAGAAAGGTGCTCTACCTTCCACATGATCCATTCTACCAGCCCCTTTTGGTATTAGTTATTTTGGGGATAGAGGACTCACTTTATGTCCAGCCAGGCCTGAATTTTGATCCTCTTATATTCATGCTTCTCTAGAATGACAGAGGCTGGTCACCACACCCAGCCACTGTCAGCCTAGAATGGCAGGCATATGACATCATGCCAGCTGGGCGATGGTGACTCACACACGTAATCCTAGCTACTCAGGAGGCTGAGACTGGAGGATCACTGTTTGAAGCCAGCCTATGAAGGAAAGTTAATGAGACTCTTATCTCCAACTAACCATCCAAAAAACATAAGTGAAGCTGTGGATCAAAGTAGTAGAGTGCTCATCTTGAGTAAAAGAAGCTCAAAGACAGTGCCCAGGCAATGAGTTCAAGCCCCTCAACCAACAAAAAAAAAAAAATGAAGTCTCATGACCTTTTATACCCGGCTGGTCTTGATTGAGTTACCCCTGGTATCTTCCTCCAAGGTAGCTAGAATTATAGGTTTAAGCCACTATGTCTGGCTAAGAGTAGATGTAGGATTTGTTTGTTTGTGCTGTTCTAGGGCTTACACTCAGGACCTGGATGTTGTCCCTGAGTTTTGTTTTGTTTTTTGTTTTTTTTGCTCAAAGCTAGCAGTCTGGCACTTAAACCACCACTCCACTTCTGGCTTTTTGAGTGGTTAATTGGAAATAAAAGTCTCATGGACTTTCCTGCCTGGGCTGGCTTCAAACTGTCATCCTCAGATGGCAGCCTCCTGAATAGCTGGCATTAAAGTTATGAGCCACCAGCACCCAGCAAGAGCAGATTTTTGTTGTTGTTGCTGTTGGTCATGGGGTTTGAATTATGGGTCTGCTCACTATTCCTGAGCTTTTTGCTCAAGGCTCTACCACTTTGTGGCTCTACCACTTTGAACAATAGCTCTGCTTCCTGTTTTCTGGTGGTTAATGGAGGTAAGAGTCTCATAGACCTTCCTGCCCTGACTGGCTTTGAAACATGATCCTCAGATCTCAGCCTACTGAGTAACTAGGATTACAGGCATGAGCCACTGGCATCCAGCCAAGAGCAGTTATTTTTTAATCTTATTTTAAGATTTTAGAACCTTTTTTTGAGTGGGGAAGGGGGTTGGCCATTGGGCTTGAACTCTGCGCCTGGACACTGTCCCTGAGCTCTTCAGCTCAAGGCGAGTACTCTACCATTTAAGCCACAGTGCCACTTCCTTAAGATTTTAGGAATCTTCCTAGTTTATATGAAAGCTACAAGAAGGATATCTTTAAAGAATGTTGTCAGTGAAGTTGTGATTACAATGGTCTAAAGATCAACTATTGGGATTCCCATATAAACTGGAAGTCTGGCTTGCCATCTTCCCCACTCCTATTTCACAGGGAAGTATTTAGAAACCTAAGAACACAGAAATCTAGAACCAATGTAAAAATTCCTGCACAATACCTTTAAAATACTAACTAGATTGTGTTGATTTAGAAGCTCTATCCAGCTATCTCCTGATTAAAAATGGAATAATACTTCACAACTGAGGCCAGCTGTCTAACTCTGGGACAAGAATCTACACTCAACACAGTTCCCATCCTTTGGTGGCATCATTATCATGGCCATATTTGGCCTAATGTCCATTTATGCCTCAAACTACCTGGCTAGCTGGTTGTAATAGGATCTAGTTTCCGGGTTAGGCAAGGGAGGCATCCACACCCTTAAGTCTAAATTATTTTCTGGATGATTTCCAAAGTGTTTCTAAGGGTCCACGAGTATATAGAAAGGTAAACAGAGTCTATGGACAAAATAGTCAGAAGTGACCTTTCCAAGTTCTTTATCTACTGGAAGACATGGCACTGAAGCAGAACCAAAGTAACCTCAGCACATCCTAAGATTCCAGTGGCAAAGAAAAGGCTAATAAGGGTTTTGTGTAAAGATGACTTCCACATTTGTGTTTATCATTGGAAAACAGCTTGATAGAAAAGCAACAAAGGATACAGCATTTCAAAACATGAGAAGTAACTACTGTACTTTTCCCTTCCTCACCCTCTACCTCTAAAGACACAGAAGTCATTCAAAGGGTGAGACTCTCCAGACATCGCACTATGTATAAAGCTGTGTTGCTTTTTATTTTCTTACTTCCCTTCAAATACAGTAATAGGTGAGGCATATAAAACTAAAGGCACAGAGTCAGTGTTTCATTTACTAGATAATTTCATTGTGAAAAGGGAGTGCAAAATCAAATTAGACTTCTGCTTCTGGCCAAGATAGATTGACAGGGACCAGATTTCCCTTTGGCCTAAAACAACTAGGCAGAGGATGGGGGAGAAGACAAAATATTCAAAACAACAGTTTCAAGAAACATACGTCAGGAAATGAAGGGCAGTGATCCCTGAGAGGGGAAAACAAATGAGATGAGCTCTAAGACTGCTCCAGATTGCTGGCTTAAGAGAGCTCCCAGCCCAGATGGAGCCTGGCAGACTCTTGTTTTTGTTTTTCTCAGACAGGGTCCTGTTGTGTAGCCCAGCCTGGCCTTAAACTTATGATCCTCCTTCTCCACCTATCAAATGTTGGAATTATAGGTATGTACCACCATACCCAGCACCAGAAGAATATAAAATAAGTCAAGGTAACTTGAATATATGGGAACAGTACTCAAGAGAAGAGCTGTACAAAAAAGTCTGCAGACCTGCTGTGCTTCTACACAGTTTTCAGCCAAATGCTGTTGGGGTTCCCATAAATGAGGAAAGGAACCACGGCTGAGGAAAGAACCACTTCACAGAGCCAAGGAAAGGATCCTCTGATCTCAATCAGGGTCAGACACAGTTCCTATTCCCAACAATAAGGTTACCTCATTATTTATGAAGCATCATGAAGAATACTTAGAATGGTTTTGGCTCACTAGTGCAGTAAATTACCTCTAGACTGGCATCAGTAAACATTTTCTGTAAAGGGTATCATATAGGAAGCATTTTAGACTATGTGGTTCACATGGTCCCTAAAACTACCACTGGACTCTGTTATTGTAAATAGGAAAGCATCTATGGATAATGTGTAAATGAAGGAGCATGACTGTGTTCCCATAAAACTACTAATGAGCCTTAACTAAGTTTCATATAATTTTTACACACAAAATATTTTTCTTTTGATCATGTTTCACATTAAGAAAGTTGAAAGCCATTTTTAACTTGTACATCATACAAAAACAAGATAGTAGGCCAGATTTGGCCCACAGGTCAGGGTTTGCTGATCTCTGCTCTAAAATAAAAACCTCTTTGGTCTATTTTAGAAATAAAACCCAAGTAACAACAGCATCCAACAACAATTCTCAATAGTATTTCTAGAAATTCAAACACATCTAGTACTGATGAAATAAACAGATTAACTGATATTCAAATAAATGTTTACCTTACTAATATTAGAAACAGGAATGTCTGTTCTCACCATTCTCATGCAACATTGTGCTAAAGGTTGCAGCAAATGTAAGAAGAAAAATAAATAAGGCATTCAGATAGAAATGAAGAAGCAAAACTATTTGCAGACAACATGACCATTTATGAAGAAAACCCTACAAATAAGCAACTAGAGTCAATAAATGTTGCAAGGTCATACAATCCATAAATTACATACAAAAATCAAGAGAGTGGGCTGGGAAGGTGGCTCAGTGGTAGAGCGCTTGCCTTGCATGCATGAGGCCCTGGGTTCGATTCCTCAGCACCACATAAGCAAAAAGAAAAAAGCCGGAAGTGGCGCTGGGGCTCAAGTGGTAGAGCGCTAGCCTTGAGCTGAAGAGCTGAGGGACAGCGCCCAGGCCCAAAGTTCAGGCCCACGACCGGACCCAAAAAAAAAAAAAAAAAATCAAGAGAGTATGTGTGTGTATACATTCATATATTATAAACAGTAAACATTTAAATACTAAAAATTTTAATAATGGAAGTTTTTAAAAGTTTATAATAAAATATGAAATACTTAGGAATAAAGCTGATAAAAATATCTAATATGCTAGGTGCTGGTGGATCATGCCAGTACTCCTAGCTACTCAGGAAGCTGAGCTCTAAAGATGATGGTTCAAAGCCAGCCCAGGCAAGAAAGTCTGTGAGACTCTTACCTCCAATTAACCAACAGAGGACCAGAAGTGGTGCTGTGCCTCAAAGTGGTAGAGTACTAGCTTTGAGCAAAAAGAGGCCAGGGACAGTACCCAGGCCCTGAGTTCAAGTCCTGTGGCCAACAAAAAGAAATAATAAATTTTTAAAAATCTAATATGTGTACTGTGAAAACTAAAAAGTACTACTGAGAAAAATTGAACTAAGCCAGGCGCTAGTGGCTCACGCCTACAATCCTAGCTACTCAGAAGGCTGAGATCTAAGGATTGTGGTTTAAAACTAGCCCAGGCAGGAAAGTCCATGAGACTTTTTTTTTTTTTGGGGGTCCGGTCATGGGGCCTGAACTCTGGGCCTGGGCGCTGTCCCTCAACTCTTCAGCTCAAGGCTAGCATTCTACCACTTGAACCCCAGCGCCACTTCCAGCTTTTTTCTTTTTGCTTATGTGGTGCTGAGGAATCGAACCCAGGGCCTCATGCATGCAAGGCAAGCGCTCTACCACTGAGCCACCTTCCCAGCCCCTCCATGAGACTTTTATCTCTAATTAATCACGGAAAAAGCTAGAAATGGCATCGTAGCTCAAGTGGTAAAGTGCTAGCCTTCAGCAAAAAATCGCTTAGGGACAGCACCTAACCCTGAGTTCAAGCCCATGACCAACCAAAAAATGAAAAACTGAACTAAATAGATTTATTTAGAACTAATAAATCCATATTCATGGATTAGGAGACTCAGTTAAGACATCAATTATCTCCAGATTCTTCTAAAGATTCAATATGATCTCAATCAAAATTCCAGGACACTTTCTTTTTGTAAAAATTGAAAACAGATTCTAAAATTCATATGGAAGTGTAAAAAGACCTAGAAATACCCCCCAAAAAATTGTGAAAAAGAACAAAGTTGGGTGATTTATATTATGTGACTTAAAGATCTGTCAGAAAGACTCAATAATCAAGACAGTGTGTGTAACATGGAAGTAAAGATAAACAAATAGACTAAGAGAAAAGAATAAAGAGTACAGAAATAGGACCATACAAATATGGCTGACTTTTTTTCCTAACAAAGGCAGAGACATTCAATAGTAACAGTACAAGTTACTTTTTTAATGGTGCTAAAAAAAAAACTGATTAACTCGACTTCCAAGTTAGGAACTTCTCTGTGAGTGACATTGTTAAGAGATGAAAAAGAGAAAGGAGATTGAGAGAAAATGTTTATAAAATATATGCCTGACATAGAAAAGATTACATAAAAAATTCTTCTAAGTTAAATAAAAAAACTCAATTTAACAAAAAAGTAAATGGTTTGAAGAAAAGACATTTCACCAAAGACAACACACAGATGTAAAAATGCAAGTGCATGCAAATATTCACTATCCAGGAGAAAAATACATGGCAGAACCACAGAGAAATGTATTGTAACTCTTAGTAAGATGGGTAAAAATGAAAAAACCTGTTAGAACCCTAAGATGCTCTGGGAGGGGTATAAATGGAAGTCACTTTTTCAAACTACTTGGCAGATTCTTTAAAAGTTAGACACTTCAAACTATGCAACAGCAAAATGCCAAATAACAGTAATTATAAATGGTCAGATATCTAAATTGATACTTCTTCAAAGAAGACAAGTGGCCAAGTATATGAAAAGTATTCAAAATCACTAATTTTCCAAGAAGAACAAATTAAAACAACCACAAAATATCCTATCACCTCATTCCAATGAAAATGATTTAACAAAAGTAAACAATAACAACAACAAAAAACAACAGAAGGTTACAAATATTGGCCAAAAGACAGGAAACTCTTACACACTGATGATGGCAATGTAAATTAACACAGTTATAATGGAGATGAGTATGAAAGTTCTTCAAAAATAAAAAAAAAAATATGTGAGATAATGAGAAAAGGATAACACTGTTCAAAAAGAAATGCACTTATTACCTTACTTATGTAACTGTAACCCCTCTATACATTACCTTTAAAATAAAATTCAAATCTAAAAAAAATAAAGAGCCAGGCACTGATTGTGATTCAAAGCCAGTAGACATATCTATGAGATTCTTATCTCCACTTATCCAGATAAAAGCCAGAAGTGCAAGTGTGGCTCAAGCAGTAGAGTACAGGCCTTGAGTGAAAAAGCTGAGTGAAATCAAGAGGCCAAGACTTCAAGGTCCCAATATTAGCATCACTTGCACATGCACACATTCATGGACAAACAAACACACACACACACACACACACACACACCCCTAATATATGACCTAGCAGACCCACTACTAAGTGTTTCTCCAAAGAGACTGAGATAATATGATAAAGAGACATCTGTACTCCCATGTTCATTAAAACATTACTTCTAACAGCCAAGAGAAAATACTTATAAACGTCCACTAATGGATGAATGTATATGCTATGTATACACAATGGAATACTATTCAATCATAAAAGAGAGCAATTCTGTCATTTGCAACAACATGGAGGACTTGGCGGACATTACATGATGTGAAATAAGCCAGACACAGGAAGACAAAGACTGCATGATCTCACTAATATGTGGAATCTAAAATCCTCAAACTCACAGAAGCTGAGCATAGGATATGGTTACCAGATGTTAGTCAAAGATTCAAAATTTCAGTTAGGTAGAAAGATGTTTAGGAGCTCTATTATACACTGCAGTGTCTAATACAACTGAAAATTGAGAATAGATTTTAAACTTTCTCACCACAATATATGAGCTAATGTATATACTACTTTGACTTAACCATCTCGCATGGTATACAAATACCATGTTATATACCAGAAATACATACATTTTAATTTACTAATTATAATTTGAAAACATTTTAATAAAAACACTTCAGGAGAGTCAGGCCCTGGAAATTTAACCACTCGGGAGACTAAGATCTAGAGAATCAGAAAAGAAAAGTGTGAGAGAGCCCTCTTCCCCTCTAACCAGTAAAAAGCTGGGTTGGAGGTATGGCTTAAGTAGTAGAGGCAGCTGAGCAAGCAAGACAACCAAGTCAGAAGCTGAGTTCAAGCCCCAGTACCAGAAGGAAAACAAAAAAACAACTTAAGGTCTCAGGAAAATAGCTCAGCAGAAAATACTCATCTAGTATTCACCAGGTCCTAGGTTCAATTCCCAGTACAAAAAAAGAATCTGCTACATGAATTAGCCACTCTACTTTGTAGGTATAAATCAAAGGAAAAGTTTATGCCCATACATATATTTAACAAATGGATATAGCAACTTCTTCTATAATAACTCAAACTGAAAACCCAAATATCTATAAAGTGAATGGATACAAAGACTGTAGTAAATTCAAGAAATGGAAGACTATTCCACAAGATGAGAGAAGGAAATCCTGATACCTACAATAACACAGATATGTTTAAAAATTATATTGGAGAGAGAAGCCAGATCTCCTTCCTCCCCCACTCCTGCCAATAGTAAATACTGTATAATTCTACTTATGTAAAATTACAGAAAATAAGAATCTAACTTATAGTGATGGAAAGCAGATCAACAGTTGTCTAGAGATAGGACAAAGACAATAGGAAGAATTACAAAGAGACATGAAGACTTCTGGGAGTAATGATTATGTTCCTTACTTTGATTTTTTGATGCTTTCACCAGTGCATAGATATGTCAAAGCTAATCAGATCATACATTTGAAACATGTGCTAGTTATGGTACTGACTATGCCCCAATGACGCTGCTTTGAGAAAGAATCAAAGAATAACATAAACATTGACATGAAAAAATGCTATTAATATTAAAATGCACATATTAAATGAAAAGCCCATGGAATGATACATATGTAGACTGATAGTGAGATACCTCATAGTCCCACTTACATAAATGCATTTGTGTTCATACTGAATATATGTTTATACATCTATACAAGAAGTCTAAGGAAACACATAATGATCATTTATAGTTTTGATATTGGAGAAGCAATAAAGGAAGCTTTTTCATCTTATCTGTCTCTATATTGCCTAACCTTTGTACAGTAAGCATGTATTACCTCTGAAATTAAAAAACAACAACAACAAAACAGTAAGTTCAGCCAGGTGCCAGTGGCTCAGCCTATAATCCTAGCTACTAAGGAGGCTGAAATCTGAGGATCGCAGTTCAAAGCCAGCCTAGGCAGTAAGACTCCTAACTCCATTTAGCCATTCAAAAACCAGAAGTGGAGCTGTGGCTTAAAGTGGTAGAGCACTAACCTTGAGCAAAAAGCTCTAAGCGACAGCACCCAGGACCTGAGGTCAAGCCCCACAACAAACAACAACAACAAAAAGAAAGTTCAAAAGTAATTAGGTTTAAAGTTAAGGGACAAAATGAACTCGAAAGTAAAAGTCACACTAACTTACTATTTCATAGAAGATGGAATCTTGTTTGTTGGAAAAAACAAAGGACAAATGTATCATCCTTACCTAGACTTAAAGTCAGATCTGTTCTCTGCAATCACCCAGGAGAAAATCTCTACTAAGCAATACTAAAGGAGGGGGCAACACTGTCTATTCTCCAGGTATTCTGAGGCACAAATATGTCAAGAGTTTTAAAAGACCAATAACTTTCACCCTAGTTTTCCATGAGAGAAGGAATAGTCAAGACTACAATCAAAATCTAGCAGTTTCTAGGCCCATGCTCCTTCAGATTTCAAATACCTTGGATAATTTTCTGCTGCTGTTGTCGAATTTCATCAAAGCCCAAGCCTCTGGTTTCCTCTGGCTCCTCAAAGAGCCAAGGATTGGGTGTTCCTCGCTTAGCCTCTTCACTCATCAGGCTGGACCTACAAGAAATATTAAGTGCATTCATTACTTATCTCAAAAGAATACAGCCCAATAACAAATTATGTATATAAATGCAGAAGTGGCCAATATTACATGCTTTGAAAATTGCACAATTCATTGCATCATTCGTTTATGCCAGGAACTTGTTCAGTGCTTGTCAAGAGACAGGAGGATGAATAAGGCACAGACTTGGCCCCCAGAGAACAACTGTTTAAAAGATATGGGAGACAATTTGACCCAATATTTGCAGAAGAGGTTGGTAATTGTTTTATATTTTGAAAACACAAGGTCAATTGGAAGTGGCCTTTGCATTGCAACAGTGTGTCTTATCAGCTATGTGACATCAAAGGTACAATTTTTTTTTTTGCCTTTTCTTTTTTGGTACTGGGGATCAAACCCAGGCCATTTCTTTGCCACTGAGATACATCCCAACCCCAAATGTTATTTCTCCATCAGTTACCAATGTTGTAATTACAGATTAGAGCACAAAAACAACTGTATAACTCAGTATTAAAGAATACTTGCTTGCTCTGCACACAGATAGAAATACAATCAGAGTTTCAAATTCAATTCTCTGAATATTGTGCAGCAATCATAACATGACCAAACTCCATATGCATTATTGATCCTATGGTTTATTACCTGCAGTTACCCACAGGCCTTTTTGCACCAGACAGGCCATTTCACTGTCCAAAGAACAGTGCACACAGTTTCCGACTCTGCCCCGCCTTACATAGGCTTCTTTTTATCCTGAGTCCCACCAGTACACAATCTTTGCAAGCTGTTGGGATCATCATGCTCAGGAAACTGTCTCTGACCACTTCAGCACGGAAATGAATATTCTCATTACAGCTCTCATCAGATTCAGAAGAATGATAATGATGATGTCATAGGAGTATCAGTGACAGCAAACTAGTAAAAGCATATAAAGCAGTTGCTATGTGCAAGCCTAGCCCAAGGGATTTACATGTATACACTCATTTTTCCATTATTTATCAGTCTTCTAGCCCTGATAGCATCTTGTGGATTGTCTAGAAATAACTGCTCCCCTGTCGTTTAGGCTTATACATAGGTCTTGTGTGCACTTAGAAGGCAGGAACTAAAAATCATCTTTATTGGCCTGCACCTTGTTCCCCATAGGAAGTGAGAAGCTTCTAGCACAGTGCATAGTGGCACAGACAGGGCACAGGGGATTCCTGGGTGGGTTGAGTAATAGAATTCACTTATCCAAAACTTACACAGAATTTATTATGGTAGGAGTAAAGAAAAATAAATTGTCAACAAAATAAAGCAAATTCTCACTGTAGGCACTATCCTCATTCTGGGATGAGGGGGCAGAGAAGGGGGCAAGGGGATAATGTGCACACACATGTAAAGTCCTTGATATGATGTTGACAAATAATATTCAATAAATTATCACCCACTATCGTACTATATACATTAAGAGGCTCTGAAAATTATTTTTTGTTTTATATTTTTGTTGGTCGTGGGGCTTGAACTCAGAGCCTGGGCACTGTCCCTGAGCTCTTTCATTCAAGGCTAATGCTCTACCACTTTGAGCCACATAACCATTTCCTGAAATTAATAAATAAGCACACCCTAAAAGTGGCATTGATTTCATCTTTTTAGCGCTTTAAAACTGATAGCATATATGTATCAACTGATAGAAGGATATAATATGTATCAAAGAACAAACCCAGACCAAATTAAAAGAAATTCTTTTATTTTTTGTACTAAGATATTTAGCACAGATCTTGTCTCTTATTCAAATATGCTGATTAACATGCCAAATAGAAGTATGCTTTTCTTATACTCGCTCAAAGACAGGTGTCTTTTACATGACTCATCCTAACAATTCAAGATGTCAAGGTCTCAAACTTACTGCATATAATAACCACTCAACATCATCTAGCTTTGAAGTTAGGAAGAAAGCAACAACAACAACAAAAGACGCAAAGGAAGAAATCTGCAATCAAAATATACTCTTTACAACAATTTTTCCAGTGCCAGCTTTTGTTGTAACAGGATCTACATGGCACTCTGAATAAGGTTCACTGCCAAAGTACAGGTTCAAGATACCAAAAGTCACCTCTAAAGTGCACTGGTAACCAGCTTTGATTATCCATTCAAATAAACATACTGCAAGTGGTTGACATTGATTCTCTGAAGTTAGTGTTGGAATAGTTCACTGTCAGCTCTTATGAGACCTACAGCATACTTTGAAATTTTAGTATTAAAGGCTAGAGGTATAGCTCAGTGGTAGAGTCCATGCTTTGCATGATTAAGGCTGTGTGCAGAATCCTAGACACACACACACACACACACACACACACACACACACACACACACACACACACACACACACACACTCTCTCTCTCTCTCTCTCTCTCTCTCTCTCAAATAGTGAAAGGGGGAAACAACAAATGTGAATTTTCAGAAATCTCAAAAACGACCAATCAGGATTATAACTGTATATTTTAAATGCCTGTGCATAATTCAATATAAAACATTCATCTTCAAGCCAAGTGCCGGTGGCTCACACCTATAATCCTAGCCTCTCAGGAGGCTGAGATTGGAGGATCACGGTTCAAAGCCAGCCCAAGCAGGAAAGTCTGTGAGACTCTCATCTACAATAAACCACCAGAAAACCAGAAGTGGTACTGAATCTCAAGTGGTAGAGTGCTCACCTTGAGCTCAAGAGCTGAGGGACAGTGCCCAGGCCCAGAGTTCAAGCCCCAGGACCCAAAACAAAACGAAACACTCATGCAGATATACAGGGATGACTTTCCAGGTTATTTAATTCCAAAAACTGAATTGTCTTCCTTGTCTTCCACATGTCTGCTTTGGTGTTTCTATTTTGCTATCCAAAATCCAGCAATGGATTTTACTAGGAAGGGCATCTTAAGATGTAAGATCACAGGCATTCCTATATACAGAGCACTTGATTTTCTTTTCATTAGATTTATGTTAAACATTTGGGGTAATGCCTATTGCTACTTTCTGTTCAAATCATATGGACCTACCCTAGAAGAACTATATCAGCCATTGGGTTAGGGAGACGATATACAAATACTTCGAAAGAAGTCCCACATAGAAAACCTATGTCTTATCCTGGTTGAAAATTACTGTGTTAAAGACTATGCAGCTTAAGTCCACTCATGATACTCCCTTTGCATTCTATCTCCAACTAGAATTCAACCCAAACTCAACAATCCAAAATCAAATATGTTACTTCCATACCCCACAATCTTTTCTTCTCCTATACACTCTATTTTGGCTCTTAGCAAGTCATCCAAATCTATTTTCCCCCCTCTGCCCCTCTCTCCCATACCCCATGAATGACTAAGGCCCTCCTCAGAGATGTTTCCCCAGTCTCTATCCTCATTATTATTCCCTTGGTACAGCACTGGTTCAGACCTTTATCATTTTGTGTGCATGGAGACCATGCCTATGGCCTTCTAGATTGGTTTCCTTTCTTTCAGTCACCCTCATCCCAATCATCTTACACACTGCTGCTAGAGTTATCTAAAACAAAGATCTTGTCATGATCATTTCCTTAGTTTAAAACCTCTGTGGACCGTCCCTCCCTCCCCCCGCCCCCCAGAATCCACAACTCAAGTGTAAGCCTTATAAGATGGTCCCAGTGACCTTTCTGATGTCACCTCCCCACATCCTGCTTCTCCTTTAGCCACACACACCGTTCACCACAACTCAGACAAAGGCACAAAATTTCACACTCTCATGTTTTTGTATGAGTCTGGAGTGTCTCCACCCCCACCCCTTTGTCCATCTGGCAAAATTCTATTCATCCCCTAAGGCTCAACTTAAATGTCACTTGTGCTTCTTAGTCCTTCCTGATCCCCACCCCATCCCCCTTCCCAAGAATCAATCACTCACTGCTGCTCCCAGGGCACCTTGTTCACAGCCTCCAACGTGGCATTTATCAAGCAGGATTGTAGTTAGTTATTTACGCATCTGTCTCCCTTCCTAAATGATGAGCTCTGTGAGGAAGGAGGCCATATGACAGCCAGGTTTATATCTCCAGCACCAGAAAAAAGAAGACAAAAAAACAAAACAAAAAACAGACTGGAAATATGCTGGAAAAGCACTGTCTATAAATGTTTATGAAACAAAACTGGGAAAACCCACTAAGGGTTTCAAGCTAGAGAAAGCCAAAATAAGTGAAGCATTTAACATTTTTATCTTGTGAGCTTAGAAAAAAAAACAAAAACCTTAACTGCTACCTGCCTTCAACACTTCAGCAGCAAAGGCTGATATTGCTCATGTAGATGGAGAGAATTATTGAAAGGGAATTGTGTTAGTATGTGAACTTCTAGTTCATCCTCACTTCTGGAACGACAATGTTAAATACAAGAAATGCTCATTATTATGCCTCTGAGTTTAGAATACTTACATTATTTCTTTGCTGGGTATGAAACACAGGTCCTTGAACAGCCTAGACTAGCGATGTATTACTGGACTATGACCCCACTTCTTTTTATTCATTTTTATGATGGTACTGGGGCTTGAACTCAATCTCTGCACTCTACCACTTGAGCCACAGCTCCACTTCCAGCTTTTTGGTGGGTTATTGGTGATAAGAGTCTCAGAGACATTCCTGCCCAGGCTGGCTTTGAACCTCAAGCCTCAGATTTCAGCCTCCTAAGTAGACAGGATTATAGTACCAGCCTACCTCTCTCCTTTGAGAAAAAAATTGCTGACATTACCAAGCTAGCTTCAAACTCCTTGGCTTAAACAATCATATTGCCTCAGATTCCTTTGGCTGGGACTACAGGTCTGCCCCACCATACCCAGCTCATACTTTTATTTAAAATAACTGGTCCTTTTTTTGGGGGGGGTCCGGTCGTGGGGCCTGAACTCTGGGCCTGGGCACTGTCCCTCAGCTCTTCAGCTCAAGACTAGTGCTCTACCACTTGAGCCACAGCGCCACTTCCGGCTTTTTTCTTTTTGCTTATGTGGTGCTGGGAATCGAACCAAGGGCCTCAGGCATGCAAGGCAAGCGCTCTACCACTGAGCCACCTTCTCAGCCCCTAACTGGTCATTTTTATCCATGTTTCAAGATGGAACTTAACCTAATGGAGCTTATCAAATAAATGACATATTATTAAATACTATTTATCTGACATAAATTTTTTAAACCAAAATAGTCTCTTGTAAGGGCATAAAATAATTTCATTTTCATCCCCCAAAGAAAATAGTGTGCATTATTAGATTGTAATAATATTGGGGGCACAGATAGTCTATCTCTCTGCTGATAAATGTAGTTGGAGCTGGTTCACAGGGAGAACATTTTTATCAACTGAATGGGAAACTGAAAAGGCAGTGAATTCCAAGAAGGAGCTTTATAAAAGTAACTATATAAAATGTAGTTTTGTCTGGGGGAAAAAAAATGTCAGTGTTTGAATATTCACCAAGCACAGGTTAGTTTATAGAAAGGACTAGCAAAGTTCATTCTAGGGAGCCAGTAAACTGAGTCATATTAGAACAGTCCAGAGTGTGAAAATGCTACTCTGGGAAGAAAGGGTATTTCTTCTTTCAGAACTTTTTGTGTAGTTTCAACAGATGCATAGATGCTCAAGTTTCAATCAGAAATAGATTCACATCAATTCTTTAAAGACAGAGACAGTCTGGCAACAAAATGCAGACCTCCTTACACTGAGAAGAGGCCAAAAAAACAGCAAAAATGCTGTTGCAGTAATTTTAGTGGACCATAATGGAGGTCTAAATGAAGAATGGAAATGACAACAGGGCAGAGAGAGAGAAAGGGACAATTAACATACTGATTAAAAAGGTAAATTCTGGGCTGGGAAGGTGGCTCAGTGGTAGAGTGCTTGCCTTGCATGCATGAGGCCCTGGGTTCGATTCCTCAGCACCACATAAGCAAAAAGAAAAAAGCCGGAAGTGGCACTGTGGCTCAAGTGGTAGAGTGCTAGCCTTGAGCTGAAGAGCTGAGGGACAGCGCCCAGGCCCAGAGTTCAGGCCCCATGACCGGACCCAAAAAAATAAAAAGGTAAATTCTGCTGGGTGCCAGTGGCTCATGCCTGTAATCATAGCTATTTAGGAGGCTGGGATGTGAGGATCATGGTTTGAAGCCAGCCCAGGCAGAAAAGTCCATAAGACTCTTATCTCCAATTAACCATCAAAAAGCTAGAAGTGGAGTTCTAACTTAAGTAATAGAGTGCTATCCTAGAGTGAAAACACCAGCTAAGAACTCTAGGCCCTGAGTTCAAGCCCCAGTATAGGCATGCACACACGCATGCATGCATATTCTCTCTTTCTCTCTCTCTCTCTCTCTCTCTCTCACACACACACACACACAAAGGAAATTACACAAGTTCTGGTGAATAGACTGGATATAAAGGATAAAGATGTCCAAATTAGTTTAGTTGGCAGTTAACACGACTTAAGGTAAATTTCTCATTACTTTTCAAACTTCAGCACAGTGACTAATAACAGTCCAGAACAGCACTGCTCCATGATCCACAAATCATGTGGATGTTTGGATACCAGTAGTTGATTTACACAGGTATTTTTTAGTCCAGTATTCCATCCTTTTTTGCATCCTATTCATCTTCTTAATATTAATAAAAATTGCTTATATTGATGAAAGTCTCAAAATATTTTAAAGAATAGATATGCAGGGCAGGAAAGGCCATTGAGGTCATTAGTTTGTCCTCCAACTTAAACTTCAGAAATCCTAGAGTAGTATTCTGAGGAGAGTCATCCAGCCACTCTAAAAGCAAAAACAAAAGCATGTGAAGCATTTACCTGAAGCGTTTGCTTATCATTTGTATCTTAAAAGTAGCAAAGGAGCCAGGAGTGATATACAAAATCTCTAAGAATTCCAAGTGTGAGTACAGTTGACTGCTGTCAGCCCCATGGAGGTGGAGAGCCATCTGCTGGTTAGTAGTCAAAGCTCAACTCCAGCAACACATGGCCAATGTTTACAGCAAGCAGTTCAATACTTAATTATTGCACGATACATGGTTGCAAACATGCTTAGAAATACAGTATGTAAAAGTCTACACTATGTTCAGTTAGCGTGATGTGATGAAGCTTCTCTTCCAAGATACAGGCCCTCTGAACACCATTCTCAATAACAGCTCTGCTCTTCTTCACTTTGTTCTTCTCCCCGAAACACACTAAATGACATATAATGAGTGTCCAATTGAGATGAACAATTTGCATTTAGGTATAATGACTTTCAATTTTGTCTCGATGCTACGATGCTGATTTTTCTTCAGCATATTTTTTTTCTATTTTGATTCATTTGATAATGATAAATGTTATCGTTATAAAAATATTCAATCAATTGTATACTCACTACTCTAGGGACAAAGACACAAGTGTAGTGACACAAAACTCCTGGCTGGCAGGCAGTGCATCAATAGTAGAAAAAATTGTGTTTGGATACTGATGGACAGGAATCTCAATTTGGCATTAAAAGACTAAGGCTGCTTATGAATAATGTATATTCCTTTGAGAAGCCCAAAGCCAAAGGCTGCTTAGATATCCACCATTATCTCCTCAATTACTTGCTTTTATTATATCAACTCACCTAATTCATGCCTAACAATGTATTCTCTTGAGATGGACATTCACACTTTGGGAGGGGAGGTGTACTAAGGCTTGAACTCAGGGTCTAGGCACTATCCCTTAGCTTTTTACAAAGCTAGTGCTCTGCCACTTGAGCCATGGCTCCACTTCTGCTTTGTGGAGGTTAATTTGAGATAAGTCTCATGGACTTTCCTGCCTAGGCTGGCTTTGAATCTCAATCCTCAGATTTTAGCCTTACTGAGTAGCTAGGATCAAAGCTGTGAGCCACTGGCACCCAGCTCCAACACGTACTTTTAACCACGGCACCTTATTTATCTCTCTGGAGATG
Source organism: Dipodomys spectabilis (assembly GCF_019054845.1). NCBI lineage: Eukaryota > Metazoa > Chordata > Mammalia > Rodentia > Heteromyidae > Dipodomys > Dipodomys spectabilis. Next base: position 12,003,576 of record NW_024870681.1, read on the forward strand.
GAGCCCAAGAATCTATAAGAAACTATAAACTCTCTGAGATGACATTCATGCAACCAGCTGGATATCATTGTGCAGACTGATGGGGAAGCTGGTACACTAAAATAAGTAGGACTTAAGAATGTTTATGAGTAGGAGGAAGAGATATGCAGTGCATAAGTTCTACTCACTCTACCAGGGCTGTTCATGTACCATTCATTCCAGTCTCCTCAGCTTCTTCCTCACATACTATTTTCTCCATTTTCTAATCTCTTTGATGGCTTTTGGCCTGTATCATCCTCATTGTTTTGCACAAGATGGAAAGACTGCTCCAAATGGCATACAATCTGTCTTCCCTTCTGCTGAGATCACTGACAGTGCTCTTTCAGAGCACTTACCAGTTCACAAAAAGCCTTCACATACACTCATCTCACTCAACTTCATGTTATTTTAAAGAGTTATGATTGTCTTCCTGAAATGGAATCAAAACCCAAACCCAGGAGGCCTAATACTAAGTCCTTAGTTCCTTCCACCAAGTGAAACAGTTAGTACTACTTAGATGCCTCATGAAGGCTAACACTGCCCACAGGTTTGATAGACAGGAAAAAGGGCAAGTACTCAAAGCCTGGGAGAAATGGACAAATGAGGGACCCTAAAGGGGAATTGCAGTAGGAAATCAAAATCAGAAGAAATAGGGTGGAGAGAGAAAGCCGGGCAAAGGACAAGTAGACTACAATTCCAGTTCTCACTCTGCCATTAATTCAACTTGTATACAATGATAACTTTCATCTTGGTTTCAGTTATGAAAATCAAACAATACACATGAAGTACTTGGTGGACAGATAAGAGAGCTAAATATACCCCCTTCCCGTTCAAAAAATAAGAAAATTTCAATGCATTGTTTTGATGTATAAAAAAACACAAGTTGGAAAGTATTACACAGATTATTAAAATAACCAACATAATGACCTAAATATAGTATGTGTAATTAATTTATTTTTTTCCTTATCTATTAGTAATGGGGTGAACCGCCCCCCCACCACCCCCACACACACACCCACACATACCCACCCCCCACACACACACACAAACATACCTTTTGTAATTTCCAAGTGACTTTTTTTTTTTTTTTGATCAGTCATGGGGCTTGAACTCTAGGCCTGGGTGCTTGCTGTCCCTCAGCTCATCAGCTCAAGGCTAGCACTCTACCATTTGAGCAACAGCGCCACTTCCAGCTTTTTCTGTTTATGTGGTGTTAAGGACTTGAACCCAGGGCCTCATGCATGTGAGGCAAGCACTCTACTGCTGAGCCACCTTCCTAGCTCTCCAAATGACTTTTGAAATTTAAAATTAATGCATGCAATGGCAGGGAATATCTTTATTAAACAAAACTATATGAGTTAGGATTAAAATTCAAAATGGGTACCATTTTTACCCATAATGATTAACCAAACCCACCAAGCTTTGCAATACTCGCAGTTGTTAAGTATTGGGACAGATACAGCTCCAGGAAGGCAGAGAAACAGGCTCAGTGGCTCCTGCCAAACCCTGAACACCTGAGCCTGTTGTCCTGGGAAGCTCCCTGAGGTCTCTGTCCTATATAAACGGAGGCCACACTCTATATGGATATTGACCTCAGCATTGTATGTAACTGTAAAACACAGAACAAGTCAACCATCTATCAAATGGACAGAGGCTGAAAGAAAATGATGGTGCATTTATATTACAGAAACTGAGGATAGGACAAAATCTATAGAACTATTATCATAGGAGGACATACAAACACAGCAAATGGATTCGCAGTTGCGGGAGAATCAGAAAAGGGAAGAGAATGAGAAGTTAATATAAACCTTTCGTAGAGTTAAGAAGCACAAGCAGTTCCAATGTTCTATCCTTGCTTTGAAGAAAGAGTCCAATTTTTCTAAATCTAGTATCTTCTATTATTGACTTACATCTCCACCTTGTGGAGTGTTCCAACATAGCTCTTAAAATGTGTGCATATAGCATATGTGTAACTGTACTTGTACAGAAGTATAGTTACGTGTCTATAGCCAGACATTAAGACATATAAATGCATATATATAAAGGCATATATGTGCACATATGTAATAAATAAGGAAATGTGCACACATTTCCAAATTCCTATGCTCTAAATGCTCGCCTGTCTGACCTTCTGTAGGAAACAGCAGAGGTCAGGATTCTTTGTTTTGCTTATGGACATCTAGTTGACTTAATGCCACTTACTGAAAAGACAGATGCATTTCAGAGCATGTGCCAGTGGCTAATACCTGTAATCATAGCTACTCAAGAGGCTAAGATCTGAGGATCACAGTTCAAAGGCAGCCTGGACAGGAAAGTCCCTAAGACTCTTATCTCCAATTAACCACCAACAAGCTAGAAGTAGAGCTGTGGCTCAAGTGGTAAGACATCAGCCTTGAGTGAAAAAGGTCATAGACAGTATCCAGAGCCTGAGTTCAAGGTCCACTACCAGCACACATGCATGCACCATGCATACAGCCCTTTTCAAGTAAAGAAACCTTCAGATTATAACTTCCCATCATTTACAGACTGCTCTCTCACATTTCCCATGGTAATAGTTGGATACCTCTGTTCACTTGATCAATAACATGGATTTTCAACAACTAATAGCTGTGCAGAGCTCTAAGTCTTTGCTTTCACTTGCCCTATCAATAATCCACATAAGTAATCTCTCTTTATTGTCTCTAGTTAAAACTCAGCCTATAATAAACTCTTTTAGTCCATGGAGAAAAGGAATCAAGTAGAATAAATGACTACAGAGGGCTGGGAGGTGGCTCAGTGGTAGAGTGCTTGCCTTGCATGCATGAGGCCCTGGGTTCAATTTCTCAGCACCACATAAGCAGAAAAAGCCAGAAGTGGCTCAACTGGTAGAATGCTAGCCTTGAGCTGAAGAGTTAAGGGATAGCGCCCAGGCCTAGAGTTCAGGCCCCACAACCGACAAAAAAAAAAATTTTTTTTTAAAAGGAAAAAAAAAGACTATAGAGACATCTTCAAGTGATAACCAATCTCTAAGTGCAAACATAGCCTAAAACTTGAGACAGTCTCTTTACAAAGTTCTGAGGCAGTTCTAAGATATTTAAAATAACTACTTTAAACATTCTACTTAATCTTCATAATATTTTATAGTTAAACAAAAATGGGTTTGTAGGGCTGGGAAGGTGGCTCAGTGGTAGAGCACTTGCCTTGCATGCCTAAGGCCCTGGGTTCAATTCCTCAGCACCACATAAGCAAAAAAGAAAAAAAAAAGCCGGAAGTGGTGCTGTGGCTCAAGCGGTAGAGCGCTAGCCTTGAGCTGAAGAGCTGAGGGACAGCGCCCAGGCCCAGAGTTCAGTCCCCACGACTGGACCCAAAAAAAAAAAAATGGGTTTATACAGTAAGAAGTGCATAGAAGTTCACTACAATTCAAGTCAAAAAATAAAAAAGGTGAGCAAAAGATTGAATGTGTCTTTGTATATGTCTAGAATCTCTCTGGAAGAACGCACAAACTATAAAAAGTACCACAAGGAAGAAATGGAAAATTTGCATACAAGAACAGCAGAGAGCCTCACTATGCATTCATTACTCACTTGTAGGGTTTATTTTTTTTTTTACCACATATACTACTCTAAAATTTATATTATAGAATATATAAAATTTTACATATCATATATTTAAAAATACTCTTCAAAAACAATCTGAGTTCCCATAAACCACTGGCATATCCAAAGTGTCACCCTTTTGGCCTAACAACATCAAACTTTTCTTCCACCAAGAAGAGTCACAGTGCTGGGAACGTGGCTCAGTGCAGAGTGCTTATCTAGCATGTGGCCTGGGTTTAAGTCCCAGAATTGGAGGAGAGGAGAGGAGAAAACAAAAGCAATGTAAGAGTCAAAAGAGTAGTGAGAGTCAAAAAAACTTTGTGTGTTAGGAGGCAAGCAGAGGTGGAGAGATGGAGGGTTCAGCCATGTTTATCTAATCCTAACTCAGAAGAGTGTAGGTGCCATTTTTTGCTACCTTTCCTCTGTATGCTGTATTTGGGGCTGGCTTTCAGTGGGCAGAATAGTCTTAGCCTAATGTCATCTACTATCCAGTATGTAGCAAAACAAAAAGCGTTAGCTGGGCTAGGTATGTAGCTTAGTGGTAGAGTGCTTGCCTAGCATGCATGAAGCCCTAAGTTCGATTCCTTAGTACCACAGAAAATGCCAGAAGTGGGGCTGTGGCTCAAGTGGCAGAATGCTAGCCTTGAGCAAAACAAACTCAGGGACAGTGGCCAGGCCCTGAGTTCAAGCCCCAAGACTGGCAAAAAAAAAAAAAAAAAGTTAGTTGTTGGCTCCCAAGGGGCAGGGGTACTTTGTCATATGACATAGTTACTGGCCAGATATGCAGCTCAAGGATAGAACACTTGCCTAGCATGTGCAAGACACTGGATTCAATCCCTAGTGCCGCCAAAAAGCACAAAACAAACAAAACACCAACTATGTTCACTGTATACAGGCCATATGATGAGTATCAGGACACTGTTGATATAAAAGGAGAAAAAAATTCTGCAAAGACAATATATGTGATAGATTTTGCTTTTGTTTTGTGATACTAGTGTACCACAGGGCCTTGAGCTTACTGCACAGATGCTCTAGCACTTGAGCCATACCCACAGACATTTTAAAATCTTGTCTCACTTTTTGACCAGTGGCCTAGACCACGATCTTCCTATTTATGCTCCTTGTTTAGCTGGGATGACAAGTATGTACCAACAGGCCCAGGTTTTTCTTAACTGGTTGAAATGAAATCTCAGAAACTCTTTTTTTTTGGTGGGGGGAGGGTGGAGAAGGGCTGGCTGGTCTCAAACTACTGCCTCTCAAATAGCCAGGATTATAGACATGAGCTACAGCACAGGGTTTGTATGAAACATTTTTCAGGTCAGCCAAATACTATCCCAAACACTCCCTCTTGTCACACTACCAGTCAATGCACCACATCAGCCTGTTACATTTCTCTATTAGGTAGAGACAAAGTGAAAAGCTATTACTTTTTTAAATAGAAGCAAGAAATTTAGAAGAATATAAAATACATAAGAGGATATCTGCAGAAGAAACCAAGTCAGTTAAACTGTACACATTGTTTAAATTGGGTTCTGCTTTACAAGTACTTCTCTGCCACCTCTTCATTAAGACAAGTGGTAGGCACAGCTATCTCAGCTTCTTAAAAGTCAAACTGGAAAGCTGTGTGCTCGTAACTCACATTTGTAATCCTAACTACTCAGGAGGCTGAGATCTAGAGGATAGCTACTTGCAGCTAGTCTAGACAAAAAAGTCTGTGAGACTCTTATCTCTATTTAACGAATAAAATACCAAGCTGTAGGTATGGCTCAAGTAGTGGGGCACTAGCTGTAAGCAAGAAAGCCAAGAGTACTGGGTGCTCTATTAATGAGCCACTTCTCCAGTCCTTTTGTTTCCCCCTTACCTTATTACAGTTTATGCAAAAATAAACAAAACGCAAAATTCTTTTTAAAAAAAGTTTAATGAGCTGAGTGCCAGTAGCTCACAGCTCTGTAAACCTAGCTACTCAGGAGGCTGAGATCCAAGTATTGCAGTTCCAACCCAGCCCAGGCTGTTAAGTCCATGTGACTCTTATCTCTGATTAACCACTCAAAAGCCAGAAATAAGAGCTGAGGCTCAAGGGGCAGAGCACTAGACTGTAAATTTTAAAAAAAGCTGAAGGACAACACCCAGAACCTGAGTTCAAGCCCCAGGACCAGCACACACACAAAAAGTTGGTTTATGATAGGTAGGAGACCAGCTCTAGCCTATATTGAAACTGGAAGTTTAGACATTTAGAAGAAGGTGAATATGCTCATGAGCAGAACACACCACAAAGTCCAAAAATGGTCATTGACATGTCTTCTATAACAAAGTCAACATCTAAAATCTGAAATGAAGAGATTACCTACCCAGTAACAAAAGCAGGGGAGCCGCTGATTTGTACTTTTCACCAATTAAATTCCAAATGATCTAACAGGTGATTATAAACAAAAGCAGTAGAGGAAAAATGCAGGAAAAATTCCTTGTAGTCTTCATTCACTATAATTATGTGTAGTAATTACATAAAACAAATAAGATATAACCACAATGAGCAGTGTGTCACACCTACAATCCTAGCTACTCAGGAGACTGAGATATGAGGATCAAGGTTCAAAGCCAGTCCATGCAGGAAAGTCTATGAGACTCTTACCTCCAATAAACCACAAAAAAGATGGGAGTAGAGCTGTGGCTAAAGTAGTATAGCACCAGCCCTGAGTGAAAAACTCAGAGACAGTGCCCAGGTCCAAGTTCAAGCCCCAGTACCCATATACACACACACACACACACACACACAAAGATATAGACATAATGAAACAATGTCACTTTAGAATAGCATAAACAAGTATAATAACCAGAGGAGAATCACATATATCTCTGGCACAGTCAAAAACTCTCTGGTGCCCTCTGGTGGCAATATGCCAATTGCTATCAAAATGACCAAGGAACACATCTACAGACCCATCCATCACCCTCTTGTGAAAGACTTAGAGACAAACTATCATTATGCAAAATCCCTTCCAGGTCAGGCTGCTCATGCTACGCATCTTATAATGGAAAAATGAGGACAACACACATCCAATCACAGGAGGCTAAATGATTTAAAGTATAGGCACACAATAAAGCATTCTACAGCTGCCAATCAAAATCCTTACAACCTGATGAAACAAAAACCTTCAAGACATTTGATCAGGTACAGAGAACAAGATGGGATGGTGTGGACAGTATGCTACCACTGAAGGATGATGGAAGGAAGACAACAATCTTTTTTGTAGGTATTTTTTTTCTTTTTCTTTTATTGTGAAAATACTATACAGAAGGGTTATAATTACATGGGCAAAATAATGAGTACATTTCTTATCAAGCATTGTTGCCTCCTCCTTTGTTTCCCCTTCCCATCCCTTCCCATCTCCCCACTCCCCCCCCCCCCCACACGCCAAAGTTGTCCTAAGGTATAATTTCTTTTTTTTTTTATTGTTTTAAGCCATGTAGGTATTTTCTTAAGAGCCCTGAAGGGATGTGCCCCAAAATTATGATTAATAATTAAAATTAAATTATTAAACTAATCATACTTTGTTGAAGGGGAATCCTGTTTTAAGATTTAAGGTTTTAAGATTTCTCATCCACATGTTTCTTATGCAAAATATCTCCATCTCTTGTTATGTCAGGACTGTGGCAAGAAGCTTCTGAAGCTATTCTGACACCATGCAAGGATTTAGGTGGAAAAGAAAAGCCAGCACTCTGAGGAAAATGAAGAGGCAGCAGAACTTGGATCCTGAGTAACACCATAGGCTGATGAATTTAAAAACTCTCTCACCTCTCTGACCTGAAACTTATTGCACAGGATTTCTTTAGGCCATTTGGGCAATGTTATCAGTTAGGTGTGGCTAAGGGCCACACCTAACTGTTATGATAGCACACTAATGAGCTAATAAATCCAGGCAGCCACTAGACAAACTACAGCTAGAGTGAGCAAAAAGAATAAGCACCATCTTTAGCCACACCAGAACTTAGTCTTCTTCCAACTGCTGTGGCAACAGCCTTCCCTTCTAAATCCATACAGTGAACCTATATAACCATTTGTACTAATTTCACGGTATTGTGGTTTTTAAGTTCCCTTTACCTGGTAGAACTCAAAAAATGAGCATTATAGATGGGCAAAGTAGCTCACAGCTGTAAAAGCTGGGAGGAGTGTGGCTTCAGGTAAGCCAGGGCAAAGAGTTGGGGCAACACCAACTTCAGCAAACAAACAGGGTGTGATGGTATATGCCTAATCCCAGCTATAAGCAAAAAGCACAATACCCTATCTAAAACATAACCTAAAGCAAAAAAGGTCTGGAGGCATGGCTCAAGAGGTAAGAGTGCTTACTAGACAACTAAGTCCCTGAGTTCAAATCTCAGTACCAAAAAAAAAAAAAAAAAAACTGGTCATTATGATAAATCCCAACACAGTCACTTCTCTCCATTCACTTCCTGTGTCTGCAATAACTTATTAGTGTTTATCAGTTGGACAAAATAGCTTTCACTGTAACATGTATGTATACACAATATGATTCAATTTGCTCACATTGCCCACGTTTATCCTCCTTCCCCTCCCCCTGACCTCTCTCCTCTTCCCTGGAGATCCTCCTTCTACTTTCATTATCTTTTACCCCTAGATTCTATGAAAGAAAATATATGACATTTTTTCTGAGTCTCACTTATTTTGCTTAACATAATGATGCTCAGCTCCACTTTCCTATAAACATGATTTTATTCTTTATGGCTGAATACTCCACTGTGTATATATACCACATTTTTTTAAATCTATTCATCAACTGATAGGTGCTGAAGCAGACTAATTTGTCTACTGTGAATGGTGTTACAATAAACACAGTACACAGGTATCTCTTTTACTTGTTGCTGTATTCCTTTGGGTACATACTCAGGAGTAGTACAGCTAGACCATCACATAGTTCTACTTTTAGCTTTTGGAGGAACCTCCAAATTAATTTCCATACTGGCTGGATTTTACATTCCTACCAGCAATATACAAGGTTTCCTCTCCTCACATCCTCGCCAATATATATATATATATATATATATATATATATATATATATATATATATATATATTCTTGACAACAGCCACTTTGAATGGGGTAAGATGGAATCTCAATGTAGTTTAGATTTAAATTTTCCTGATAAAGATGTTGAGCATTTTTTCATGTGTTTATTGGCCATTGTACTTTCCATTGAAATGTCTCTTTGGCTTTCCTTTGACCACTGATGGATAGGACTGTTTTGTTGGTTTTCTGAGTTCTTTGTATATCCTTTATTTCCTCCTATTGGCAGGCTGTCTTGATCTGTTACTTGCTTGCTTTGCTGTGCAGAGGCAATTTGATGCAACCCCACTTGTCAACTGTTGCTATTGTTTCTTGGGCTATAATAGCCCTATTCAGAAAGTCATCGCCTAGATCTTGCAGTATTTCTCCTGACTTTTCCTCTAGTAAATTTCAAAGTTTCAAGTCTTACAATAAGGTCTTCAATCTACTCAGAATTGATTTTTTTATAGGTAAGAGACAGAAGCTAATTTCAGTCTTCTGCAGATAGAAATTCAGTTTTCCCAGCATTCTTTGTTGAAGAGGTCATATTTTCTCCAGGGTGTGTTTTTGGCACCTTTCTCAAGAATCAAATGGCTGCATTTATTTGGGCCTCTTCCTGGGTCCTTAATTTTACTAGTTTTGTGCCAGTGCAATGCTATTTGGCTTTGTAGTAATATCTGAAGTCTTGCATTGTGATACCTCTATTAACTTCTAATTCTAATCCTTGTTGACTAACAGCCAATAAGGTTGTTGGTTATGGCCAAGATGTTGAATGTAAAAAAACTTATGGGCCAAAGCATCTAGGAATGTGTGCATTCTCTCCATCTCTGCTCCATCCATGGGAAACACAGAGGTTTTATGTCATGACACAACATCCCTTAGATGGAGATCTTCTAGGACTCAGAGTTACCATTCAAGCAAGAAAGCTTTCATGCTTCAAACACCTGGCATTCCCAGGGATGGTCATTATAGAAGCACAACCTATCATATCCCAAGTAAGGCAAACCTTCCTGTTATATACCCAAGTTGCTATTGCAAGACTGAAAAAAATTGAAAAATGTGCATTCATTTAAAAAAACTCATAAGGTATTGTGTAGGCTTTGGTCTTTGTCATCAAGGTACTTTAAATCTTGATCAAGAGACAAAATTCAGTAAAAAAATTAACTATGTAACTTGAGGGCAGAGACAGGAGAAGAAAAATAGAAGAAAACAAAGGAAGAGGTGACATTGTTCAAGAAGCATCGTGCTTATTACCTGATTTATGGAATTATAACACCTTTGTACAACTCCCTAATAACTTAAAAAACACACACACACACACACATTTCTTAAAACAAGTATTCAAGCCAGGCGCTGGTGGCTCATGCCTGAAATCCTAGTCAGGAGGCTGAGATCTGAGGTTCACAGTTCAAAGCCAGCCTAGGCCAGAAGGTCTGTGAGATTCTTATCTCCAATAAAATACTCAGAAAAACCTAGAAGTGGTGCTGCGGCTTCCGTGGTAGAGTGTTAGCCTTGAGAAAAAAAAAAAAGGGACAGCACCCAGGCTCTGAATTCAATCTCCAGGACCAGCAAAAAAAACAAAAAAAGAAAGATTCAGTATTAAACTGTGTGGTGTTTCACTATCAGCTCCCCGTGGATACTGTCTCAAAGCACAACCTACTTTTCTGCTGAATTTTACTTGAATGATGTCTTGTTATTATAAACACACATAAGCACGTGTGCATGTGTACCCATACACAATATATAGATACTGGAGCTTGAACTCAGGGCCTGAGCATAGTCCCTGAGCTTTTTTGCTCTCTACTACTAGAGCTCCACTTCTTCTACCGCAGCTCCACTTCCAGGTTTTGGGTGATTAATTGGAGATAAGAGTCTCATGGACTCCTGCATGGGCTGCTTCAAGATGCAATCCTAAAATCTCAGCCCCAAGTAGCTAGTATTACCTGTGTGAGACACTGGTTCTGGGATATCTTTGTGTTTTACTTAAAGAGGAAAAAACAAAACTTAACTGATGTTGGTCCTTTTGTCCATATCAGAAAAGCTAAAGGAAAATACTTGTAGCTTACCTACTGGCTCACATGTGCTAAGTGTTGGTCCTGGGTTACACGAAATATAAATCAGTGCTTCTGCAGGAAATTAATACCAGCAGGTACAATTCCCCCTTCTCACAAACCTTGTGCTATAATAAAAACATTCAGTGGCATAAAACAAGGCAGAAGAGATTTTTTAATGTAGGATTTAGTTAAATTTTTTCTTTTGTCTATCTGGGCTACCCATTAGTACTGATATAAAATAGACTAGCTATACTATACTTTTTTCCAGCAGCTCAACGGGAAAGGATCTAGTTAAAATTAAAAATTTGTACTTTAAGAAAATGTGAGCATTTCTTTATCTCTTTTTATTTTAGCAGTTGGTCTTCTGGTCAGTATACCCATGCTAAATAATTCACATCCTAAGTAATTTCCTATTCCCTATAAGCCTTTACGTAGTTGTCGGTGTGAAGATTAAAGCTGAGCCAATTAGCCACCCACCACAGCCCAGGTCATCGCAATCTGTGAGTTGGTCACAGGGCAGTAGAGTGTGCAGTGACTTAACTTTCTCTTTGAAGACAAAGATTTGATTAATTGTAAGACTGAGCCATGCTCTTGGCTATAAAAGACTGTGGGCTTTTAAGTTAGAGGCTGTGTCAGGGCTTTCTAAGTGAGGGCTTATCTTCTTCTAAGAGACACTGTTGCATGGAGACTTTTTTAACAAGTTCCCAAATACCCGAAATTAGTCAACCATTGCCTACTTAGAGCAAGGCTACTGCTCTAGAATAATGATCAGTAATCCTGTGAGGTTAAAAAAAAAAATAAAAAAAACAAGGGCTCCTCACACGGTGGCTGCACATTCAGTCCTGTGACTGGCACGTTAATGTCTGTTTAAAGGAAATGCTAATCCAAACTGACGCTTGACAATACTCTTCTCTCCTAATAAGGCCATACTAGAAGGGGAAAAAAATAGGAAGAGAATCTGGTAACAGGACTCCCAGAAATGAGAGGGATGGAAAGGAAGAGGGGGTTACACAAAATAAACAGGAAAAACACTGAGTAGGGGGTACAATAGGTTCACAGAGTTCCAAGCAAGTCTTGATCAGGAGATATTGCTGTTAGTAGCTATGGGGCCCTGAAATATTGATTAACCCCAGTCCTCTAACAGTGAATGAATGCATTGTGTGACAATCTAGCACTAAGGACATGTGCCAAAGAGGGCTTGGAACACTATAAAGTTCTCACAAGGCTTTCTGCCCGACATGTTTTTGTTGCCATGGCCTAAAGGAAAGACATGTATCTACCATCACACATACACACACACTCCAAAGTGACAAGGTAACCTAACTGACCTGACATGAAGAATTACAGAAATAGGGGCTGGGAAGGTGGCTCAGTGGTAGAGCGCTTGCCTTGCATGCATGAGGCCCTGGGTTCGATTCCTCAGCACCACATAAGCAAAAAAAAGAAAAAAGAAAAAAAAAAAAGAATTACAGAAATAGAGCCAGGAACCTGTGGTTAATGCCTTGTATTCCTAGCTCGTCAAGAGCCTGAGACCTGAGGATGGCAGTTTGAAGCCAGCTAGGAAGTCCATTAGCCAGCAATAAACTAGAAGCAGAGGTATGGCTCAAGTAATAGAGTGACCAGCCTTCAGAAAAGAAAAAAAAAGCACCCCCAACCCTACACACACACACACACACAGAAGCATAGTGGATCACACCTGCGATCCCCACTACTCAGGAAGTTGAGATCAGGAGGATCATGGTTCCAGGCTATCCTGGGCAGAAAATTCATGAAGTCTGATCTCAGCAGAAAAAAATTGGATGATAGTACGTGTCTGTGACCCAGACATAGTGGGAAGCGTAGGAGATTAACAGTCCAGACTGTCCCAGGTAAAAAGCAAGGGCTAATCTTAAAAATATCAAGAGCAGCCGAGTGCCAGTGATTTGCACCTGTAATCCTATTTGCTCAGGAGGCTGAGATAGGAGGATCTCAATTCAAAACCAGCTCAAGAGGTAAAGTCCATAAGACTTATCTCGCCGGGGGCGCCGGTGGCTCACACCTGTAATCTTAGCTATTCAGGAGGCTGAGATCTGAGAATCTCGGTTCAAAGCCAGCCCAGGCAGGAAAGACCGTGAGACTCCTATCTCCAATAAACCACTAGAAAACCGGAAGTGGCGCTGTGGCTCAAGTGGTAGAGCGTTCGCCTTGAGCTGAAGAGCTGAGGGACAGCGCTCAGGCCCAGAGTTCAAGCCCCATGACCGACAAAAAAAAAAAAAAAAAAAAAGACTTATCTCCAACTAACCACCAAAAAGCCAGAAGTGAAGTTTGTGCCTAAAGTAGAGCACTAGGTTTGAGCAAAAAGGGCTAAGGAGTAGCACCCAGGCCCCGAGTTCAAGCCCTCGCACCAGCAAAAAAATAAAAATAAGAGCAAACAAGTGGTAGAGTGTTGCCTGTTTTGCGAGTGCACAGCCCTGAGTTCTGTCCCCAGAGCCACGAAAATAAGTAAATAAAATAAGAGCAAAAAGAACTGGAGAAGTGTCTTGAATGGCAGAAATTCTAGGATGCAAAGAAGCTATGATTAAAATATGGCCAGAAGACAAGTCACTGCCAGACTTGCTTCCATCACTAGACTTAACATGAGTTAGTCCGCTAAGAAGACAAAAGGCAACAAGCCAGGTTCTGACCAAACATGACAGAATGAAATTTGGAAGGAGAGAACACAAAAGCAGAACATGGAACAAGACAGTGCATGAGGACAAGGCCCCCTAAAACATCAAGGGGTATGGTAGGTAGGACCCAGAGTCTGGGGAGCAAGGATGCAACAGGAGCCCCAAGCTACTCTGCAGTGGTAGCAACTTGTAATGGTGCTGGTGTTTACAAAGCCCTTCACTTAGTGATTCCTTGTTGGGTCTGAACAACAATGAAAACTGGACAGAAGCTTAGCGCCAATAGCTCATGCCTGTAATCATAGCTAGTCAGGAGGCTGAGATCTGAGGATAGCAGTTTAAAGCCAGCCTTGGCAGGAAAGTCCATGAAACTCATCTCCAATTAACCACCAGAAAACTGGAAGTGGTGCTGTGGCTCAAGTGGTAGAGCACTCGCCTTGAGCTAAAGAGTGCAAGGACAGCTCCCAGGCCCAGAGTTCAAGCCCCATGGCCCACCAATAAAACAAAAACAACAACAACACACACAAAAAAAAACAGCAGAACATACAGGCCAGTTTCAGGACAAGGATGTTGAACTAAAGCCCAGATGACTGGGGGACTAAGAGGCTAACTGTGCCATGCCTGATACAGCTCTTTCTATGCTTTGATGGTTAAATCCAAATTTGGATGAGATTGATTAGCTTTAGAACTGATTCCTCTGTGCCTCAGTTTCTCTTCTGTAAAAGAGCTCCTGAGGAAATGCACAGGAAAACCTTAGCATAGTGCCTGGCTTACAGAAAAAAAGACAGCAAACAGCTGCCACCCAAGATTTGAAGCACCTTCCAGAATCCTGGGTGCTCTATTTTACCAACAGTTATACACTTACTTCAGCCCTGTATCCATGGAACTCAACACTGGCAGAGTGACGAGGAGCCATAATAAATGTGTCCACCCATGCAAAATTCCTCTCTCATATGCCTCAGATCTCATTTCTGTGAGAAGATGACTTAAAAACTTATTTCACAGCTTCTTGTATAGTGTCATTTTGTGTGTATATGCCAGTCCTGGGGCTTGAACTCAAGGCCTGGGTGCTGTCCCTGAGATTTGTACTCAAGATTAGTACTCTGCCACTTTGGCCATAGCTCCACTTCCACTTTTTTGTGTTTAATTGGAGATTAAAAAAAAAAAAATCTCACAAACTTTCCTGCCTAGGCTGGCTTTAATCTCAGCCTCCTGAATAGCTAGAATTGCAGGTGTGAGCCACCAATGACTGACTGTAATTTCTTTTTGAAAACCCTGTCCCCTTCTGGGAAGACTGGAACCCATAGAAAAGAAATTGTTCTCTTTAGCTGGTCCTTAGACAGTAGTCTGGAATGCTGGTTATTTGTGAGAACCATCTAGGACCCCCACTCTAGCCCATCCTCATCCAGACAGAACAATCTGAGATGGAGTCTGATAGTGAATGGCTGGCTTAAAACCCACCACCATCCTTGTAGGGCCACATTATTCCTACCTGGGAACTGAGTAGAAACAAGCTGCTTCTCCACCATGCATGCACCATCCCTAGTGGAGAGGGGGACAGAGGCTGTTTTCCCTCCTAAACCCATGTCCTGGTCCATGGTCCTCACAATGAAGAAAGTTCTAGAAGCCAATTTGTGTGTGTGCACGTGTGTGCGTGCAATGGAGAGAAACAGCGACAGAGACAGAGAGAGACACAGAGAGAGAGACAGAGACACAGAGACAGACAGAGAAACAGAGAGAGAGCATGCACCAGTCCTGGGCTTTGAATTCAGGGCCTAAGCACTGTCCTTGAGCATTTTGCTCAAGGTTATCACTCTACCATTTGAACCACAGCTCCACTTCCAGCTTTTAGGAGGTTAACTGGGGATTAAGAGTCTCACAAACTTTCCTTCCCAAGGCTGGCTTCAAACCATGATCCTCAGATTGCAGTCTCCTGAGTAGCTACGATTACAGGCATGAACCACTGGCCCCTGGCTCTCTAGATTTTAAAGATGGTATAGCTTATGGTTCACTAACCTCAACCCTGGAAAGTCAAACCTCTTTAGGTGTTTAGGTTTTCATACAGGGCTGGGTTCAGAGCAGCTGTAAGCTCTGTGGAGTGCAAATCACTAACAAAACACAGGCAGGATCCAAGTGCAGATTTCTCTGCCTCTGTGACCCCAGGCTCACATTCTTAGCACATTTTTTATTGTTATTATAAAGGAGATGTACATAGAGGTTACAGTTACATATGTCAGGTAATGAGTACATTTCCATTTGGACATTATCACCCTTTCCCTCACTCTCTACCAGTTTTTCCCTCCCATTTCCACCCCTAAGTTGTATATTTCATTTTCAACATAATGTCTAGTGAGTATTACTGCTGCCTTTGTTCATCCTTTGTCCCTCCATTTCTGTGTCTTACCACATTTTTAATGTACCACCTAAAAAGCAAAACCCATCTTCCTACACACATAATGATTTTTTTTGAGGTAGTTTTACTGTTGGTTTGAGTTTTTTTTTAATTGTGAAAATACTGTACAGAGTAGTTACAATTACATGGGCAAGATAATGAGTACATTTCTTTTTTTTTATTTAATTTAATTTTTTTTTTTGCACACATAATGATTTTATAAGGCAGCTAAATCTCACCCAAAGGGCTAGGAAGGTGGCTCAGTGGTAGAATGCTTGCCTTGCATGCATGAGACCCTGGGTTCGATTCCCCAGCACCACATAAGTAGAAAAAGCCGGAAGTGGTCTGTGGCTCAAGTGGTAGGGTGCTAGCCCTGAGCTGAAGAGCTGGGGGACAGCGTCCAGGCCCAGAGTTCAAGCTCCACAACCAGCCAAAAAAAAGAAAAGAAATCTCAACAAAAACAAAATGGAAAAGAAATTTTCTGATCTGGTGTTTTACCTAAGTATGCCACACCCAAGATGGCACACCAGAGACTATCATGAAACACTGTGAAGAAATAGTAGGGATTTTTATAAAGAGCTGTTCTCAGGAAACAGCTGTACTAACTTCCCATAAACCTTTACCCACCAAGCAATGTCTGTAAATGGAAACATCATACCTGATTAGATCTGGCTCTGCACCCTCATTCTTAAAGGAAGCCAGAAGTAGTCTCTCTCGAGTTACAAGGTCATCCAGGAGGTTCTGTCTTCGATCCCCTTCCAGCTGTGTGCTGCAAACATTTAGTTAAGGTCTAATAGCGTATGAATTACCTCATTTTACCTAGTGTATGATTAAGTTTACTCATTAGCCACTTGCAGCTCTTATAGATTCTCTAGTCACCACTATCTGGAACAGAACTATACTCTAGCTTTTTCTGCCCTGACCTTCAACTTGATATTCCAGATAAATGACCTGCCATTGCAAAGGCAGGTATAATCAATGATATAGATCATAAGTTACTACACTGAGAAATACAGTAGGGATTATTTTCTTCCCAGTTAATGGGGCAGTCTGGACCAGGGGTTCCTTGAGTTACAGGAGTTAGTATTCAAGAGTTACTTCCTTACCCACAACTACCCTAAGATAGGGCCCAGGACTTGGCTTGCCTGGCATGCATGAGGCTTTCTAAATTGTCTGTTTTCTTCCTGTGAATACCCATTTACAGATATGAATATAATTTGCAAAAGTGCTACTTTATGCAACATCTTCTGTAAAAATAGTTATCATTGGCTTTTGGTGTTTTTTTTTTTCCAGTCGTGGGGCTTGAACTCTGGGCCTAGGCACTGTCCTCGGCTCTTCAGCTCAAGGCGAGTGCTCTACCACTAGAGCCACAGCACCACTTCCGGTTTTCTGAGTGGTTTATTGGAGATAAAAAGTCTCGTGGACTTTCCTGCCTGGGCTGGCTTTGAATCATGATCCTCAGATCTCAGCCTCCTGAGTAGCTAGTATTATAGGTGTGAGCCACCAGCGCCCAGCTGGTTCATTAGCTTTAAGGAAAATGGTCAAGCAGTGATCATTTAATGTAATAATCTAATAAGTGTGCTAGACTAGGAGTCCCACTTTCTTTACCACTCCCTTCACCACTTGGGGGCTGTTTCTTTATATGTGACATCAAATCACGTGCTACACCTTTTCCAAAACAACTCATAAATGGTTAACAACATATAAATTAGAACTTAATTCAAAGGTTCATGGTTGTCTTTCGGTGCAGGAGACTGAGCTCAAGGCCGTGTGCTCCCACACTGAGCACCACCTCACCCTCTCAACCTGAAACCCAGTTTTATAGACATGCTTTCTTGAAGCAAACTATACAAGTTCTTCTAGACTGAATATGGGGTATATGCATTTAAAAGGATAAAGTCAAGGAAATGTTAAAGAAAACCTGATATAAGGTAAAGAGTAGAGAAAGCTAGGAACTCTTTTGAAAGGATATTTAAACCAGACCCAAAAAGCACAAAAATAAGCCATTCAACTCAAATTCCATCTAGTTTTTTTTCTTAATCAAATGAACTTTTCTTAGCTCTGAAAGGCTGGTGATTCCAAGTAGCCATGGCCACAAGTACCTAGTCCTACTTACAACAGCAAGGTAGCCACAAGAGGGTTGATTTAGCAAATTAAGAATGGCAAATAAAAAGAAGGCAAAGGATCTAACAGAGCACAGAGTGTTTTAATCAATGAAAAGACAAGTAGTCACACCACATTCACCTATCCCATTACAAATGGGAGAAGGCACTTGAGGTGAATGCCAGCCCTCTCCCACATAAATGCTGAAGATGCAGACAGGTGTACCAAGCTGCCAAGCTACCCTTGATGTAGCTAAGAGCTCTAACAAGCATATTGCTTCACCAGGTATCTCTCCTGCAGCCACACTCACATCCATATAGGCCTTTGAAGCAAAGATGTTTGCCATAGCAATGCTGACAATGGCCAGACTCTGGAAACATCCCAAATGTCATCAATAAGGAACTAGTGTGTCTATGCAGTGAAATACTTTGTAGCATCCAGATAATGATGTCCACCACTGCGTGGATTTGTGCATCTGTGATAGCTGGGCAGAGTAGAATGTGGACAAGATGTACCTGGTGGTAGTAAGGTAAATGGCTGGTGCTAGGCATCTCCTCCCCCACACCAAGCAAATAATCAAAGGCCAGAGAATAGACAAATAAGGAAAATTTGTAACTGGTATAGTATGTTGTCATTTGGGTAAGCTACCTTAACATGTAATCCTAGCCAATTCATGGAAATGTCAAGTAGTATATGACACGAGATCCTGATTTCCTATTTCCCAATCCTAATACTGGGCTGATTGGATCCACCTTTTCCACTGTAACCTTGTCAGCACTTTAAACTACTGGGATTCTTTGTGCCAACAAAAATGCAGAAAGAGTGGAGTCAGAAATAACTTTTAGATTCTTTGAAAAACGGCAAATGCAGATCCATCTCAGCTCTGAGTTCCATCCTTAGTAAGGTTAAGAATTGAGATTGTCTTATTTTGTGAATGAACTGTTCTGGAGAAGGCCTGTCCATACTACAGCACAGAGCTTCCAGTATCAGCAAACTCCATTAAATGTCTACTATGTACTAGGCAAAGTCCACATCTTCCTCCAAGTGCCCATCACATTTTGTAAGTACCTTTTGTTTTTGCCTGTCATGGGGCTTGAACTCAGTGCTTGCCCCTGAGCTCTTTCACTCAAGGTTAACACTCTACCACTTGAGCCACAGCACCATCTCTGGTTTTCTGGTAGTTAACTGGAGATAAAAGTCTCACCGACTTTTCTGCCCAGGCTAGCTTTGAATTGAGATCCTCAGATCTCAGCTTGAATAGTTTGGATTACAGGCATGAGCCTCGGGTGTCTGGCTTACAAATACCTTCTTAATCCCATTACTTGTATGCTTAATAGAAACACCTTACTTGATTTTAAGTTCCTTCATGGGAGGACTACAATGAGTTCTCAATGGTGATAGCAATTCCTACAATAGTGATACAATAAAGAACAGCCATAGGCTGGGAAGGTGGCTCAGTGGTAGAGCGCTTGCCTTGCATGCCTGAGGCCCTGGGTTCGATTCCTCAGCACCACATAAGCAAAAAGAAAAAAGCTGGAAGTGGCGCTGTGGTTCAAGTGGTAGAGTGCTAGCCTTGAGCTGAAGAGCTGAGGGACAGTGCCCAGGCCCAGAGTTCAGGCCCCACGACCAGACCCAAAAAAAAAAAAAAAAAAAAGAACAGCCAGGTGATGGTGGCTCATGCTTATAACTCTACTCAGAGGCTGAGATCTAGGGATCTTGGTTCGATTACAGTAAGACTCTTATCTCCAATTAAATAGCAACAAGATGGAAGTGACAATTAAATAGCAACAAGATGGAAGTGAAGCCGTGGCTTAAGTGGTAGATTGCCTGCCTAGCTAGAAGGTCAAGCTCAAGTCTCATACTGCCTTCCTCCCTGCAAAACAAACCAACAAACAAAAAACCCCAAAGAACAAAACTACCTACTTTTTATGATGGATTAAAAAAAAATGTATACCAAAGCCTGGAAAAGACCTATGTGCTAGACTGTAAATCAGGAAATCTCTAAAGACATAAATACTGCCTTCCCTTTATTTCTGTAATGTTCCTGGACACTGGTGACAACTTTCATGGTAAGGCACAGTGTGGGAGAATCATGTTACCTTCACTGAAGCTACCAGAGAGATTTCTAGAATCTACTCAGCCTCTCTACAACTAGTCATTCACATTAATTGTGATTATCACTAGTTATCTTCCTAAAATTTCCTCCCAAAATAGTGTGTTGAGGAAAAGTTAACTTTTCTTTTTTTTTCTTTTTGGCAGTCCTGGGCCTTGAACTCAGAGCTCTGTAATTTTGTACTTGTCATTTGAGACACGACTCAGCCTTTTTTAGTTTGTAGGACTCACATTTTTACATGGATCAGACTAGACCACAGTCTTTCTGATAAGCTGTTGGGGAACTAGGTTGGGGGAGGGTGGAATCTAACCTTTTACCTCAGGTAGCCTCTGTCATCTTCCCAATTTGCCTTCTGAATAGCTGGGATTTAGAGGCATGCACCAGCATACCTACTCAAGTTCCCCCCACCCCCCAGGCCTTCTACCAAGGCACCAAAAATACCTTTTGATATTGAATACCTTTGTAAAGAAATTATTTTTATACTTTCAAAAAAGGTAAAGGAACTGCCTTAGAAAAGCTAACAAAAAGACAAGCTCTGTATGAAGCCAATTCTAGGAATATTTTTAGTACTACCTGAAATTTCACATGCAGCCTCCAATAGACACATCTTCTTTCAGCTGGTGAGGCAATTATAATTTCTGTGTCAAAGAAACTCTGTGAAACTAAGCCAACATTTTCCAGCAATTTCAAACTTTGTGGCTTTAGGACTCTGGCTTATTAATTGCAAACTCATGGATTCAAAAGCACAGAACTTTCATTTTAGTTTCACGTTCACTCTTGCCAGAGAAAACTACTTGTTCAGGAAAGAGCATAAATATCTCCTGCTGAATTCCATGAATTTAATCATTTAGGTTCTTCTTCATAGGACTTATCTTTCTGGCAAATCCTACTATCCCTCAGAAAACTCCATAAATGCAGAAAGGCATAAATTTATTAAGCAAGGTACCATAAATTCTCAACTCCCAGCACACTAAGGAAATGTGGTATTGAAATAAGTCACTTTAAAAAGTCACCCAATGGGCTGGAAAGGTGGCTCAGTAGTAGTGCACGCCTTGCATGCATGAGGCCCTGGGTTTGATGCCTCAGAACCGCATAAGCAGAAAAAGCCAAAAACGGCACTGTGGCTGAAGTGGTAGAGTGCCAGCCTTGAGCTGAGGGACAGTGCTCAGGGCCCAGAGTTCAGGACTCATAACCAACCCAAAAATTAAAAAAAAGTCACCCAACATTACTCCCCAAGAAAAGGATTAAAAAGACACTCTACTGACAATGGCTGAAATGTTTTCTAAGCATTACATCATAAAATATGCCTAGTAGACCATAGTGAATACTCTTTAATCTTTCTGATAATTAAGAAGGCTCCTAAGGATTTACATTATGAACAGGCTTTGTCTTGGCACTATAGCAACATGCCAATTAATAGAGAATGCTACTCAAAAACAATGTCAGGTGTCAGGTAACTATTATTTTTACTGAAATACAATTCAGTTTAAATAGACATGGAGCCAGAAAGGCTTGGATTTGAATTTGGATCTTCCACTTCCTAGCTGTGGAGTCCTGGGTAAGTTAATAAAGCTTTCAAATATTGCTTTCTGTGGTGTGGAAACTTCTGTGCTGGAATGTTGGATTCTATAACTGCATCACTAGCTTACTTGAAGTATAAAGTTTGACCAGCTTTATTACCTTTTATGTAGAAAGAAACAATCACTAAAGAAAACCAGTAAAACAAGGTGACTAAAAGTGACAAGTTACTATCTGATGTAGCTTAAAACTGTAAGAAGGCTGACAGTTATTTAACGTGTTTGGGAAGCAGCAGGAAGTCAGAAGAAGATGGAGAAGAATTACAAAAAAAGCTGTCTCAGCTGGAGATAGAAAGGGTGCAGATGAGGGGTAGAGTGCATGCTTCGCATGCCTAAGGCCTTGGGCTTAGACAACAACACATGGTTGTCACAATATAGAAGTGATCTCCCTTTTTTCATTCCATGGAAAGAAAAATGGCCTCCCTAAAAAACAGAAGTCTAGGAGCACCCCCATGTGGTAGGTTGTCTGAATAACACCTCTGCAATACTGGAGGCTGTTACAGTAGATTCTGAATAATTTGAAAACAGGATTTTTTAATTTTTTAAAAAAGAAACTGTTTTATTCTAGTTAAAGCTCTTGATTTTTCTAGGAAATTATGGATGATCCACATTTAGGTCCCTAAATATATTTTTAATGTGTTATTTAGCTTTGTTCAGTGTTTTGAATGCTTAGTGGGAGGTAATTGAGATCACTGCAAACCAAGTCTAGATTTCAGCAAATAATTAGATTCTAAGAACTTAGGAGAACACAGTCAATTGTTACTGTGGCATGCCTAATGAGCTCATTAATAACTAGCAGAATTAGTAGGAAAAAAGTTTTGGTGATACTGAAGTTTGAACTCCAGATGTCACATTTGCAAAGCAAGTATTCTATCACTAAGCCATACCTCCAGCCAACAGTTCCAAATTTAAAATTTTCTCTTATTAGATTTAGCATATAAATAAGTAAAATAAAATAAAATTGCTTTAATGGAAGTTAACAAATACAGTAATTATACCAGAACATTATGCCATGAAACAATACTTGGTTGCTTTGTAATGTAGGTGCTTTACATAACTAACATGAGCACACACCTTGTCACCTTCCCTTGGGCACACTTCCCAGCCTTGGTACTGAAAGTACAGGAAATGGCCTCATCAATCAGACACCATCTATGGTCTATGTATGAAGCTATGTAAAAGCTCATTACATAATAAGTTAATGAGACATAACCGATACTCTACATATGAGAGGGAGAATACAGTTACAAACTATTATTAGGTATTCCAATTGTGCTGAAACATAGACCCCAGTTATTTACTAAAATTAAACTTTTTATTAGAGACCTGAATGGACTAAATGAAAAATAATACAACTAATCTAAGCTAGGATATAGAAGGATATAGAAGAGTTGCACATGGGAGAAAATATTTTTTTAAAAAAAAAACACCTTCAGTTGCTCTACCTAAAAGACTATTCCTACATTACTCCATATTCCCATATATAAAGCTGAGTCATACAGAACCACTTCCTCTGCTACTCAATGAGTGTTTGGCATGAACTACTGACAACTTTGAAAAATAAACATAAAGACTAAGATTGGCTTTCAAACCAATATAAACTGACTTTAAAGGATGCAGTTATAGGTCACATTGATCAGATTAGAAATATCTAAAAACAAAACATTTTAATACTTGTCAACTGTCAAGAGATTAAACAATGGCTCAACGTGCTTTAAGGAAGTCCTGCCCACTCTCTATCCCTCAAACTCCCAAACCAAGGGCAGTATTTGAGCTGGGGTAATAGGGCAATCAAGTCATATTTCAGTAATCATAGCAGAGCTAGTTTCTACTGGTTCTGACCTTTTTGGAAAGCAGTGGGTTGATAACATTAAGGATTTGGGCGAGGGGGGGCGGTGAGGGGGGGAGGGAAGGTCCAGATGCAGAAGCAGACCTGAGTCAAGACTGTGATGGCAGCTTTGAGGCCAGAGCAGTGACTAATAATCCTCAAGGCTGTGGACAGACAGAGCAGTGTGTACTGGTAACTACAATCCTGAAAGCCCTAGCTTCCTGCCCTAAAAAGGTCACACTCACAAGTTAATTCTCAACAGAGGCCTTGCCTGGTAGGCACATTCACTGTAAAACATGTAACAGACACTCAAAAGACAGATCAAGATTATAGGCCCGGGTGTGGAGGACAGGACTTCCTCAAGCTGTGGAAAAACCTGGGTGGCCCAGATTCCTTCCTTTCTTAAAATAAGATTGTTTTTCCTCCCACTCCAGAAAAGAGGTGGAAATGTTTACATGGATACATCTGATGTGTTGACACAGCTCTTAGCAATAAGTCCTTCAAAAGGGCGATCTTTTCCTTCAGATTCTGCAACAAAGTTCTGATTGTCACTGTAAGCTGCAAAAAGAAAAACACATCCTAAGTATTGGAGCCCAGATGTGGAGCTTCTACCACATTAAACCACTGAAGAGGCCTTACAGACTATGGCACGATCAAGGAAGGGCTGGAAGAGCACTAAGCCTTCCCACGACCAATACAGACTAGGCTCAGCACCTCCTGACCCAATCACCACCACACACTTGTACCAGCAGTTGGTCTATACCTGAATAGGGACACTAACTGCAGACTGTTGGTTTGCCTTTATGCCTGGTTCAATTCTCTGCCCTGTGCTTCTACTCACTGATGCTATTTATGTACCCTGGAGCCACACAGGGAACTGTGTTCCCATTTTATTAAACGGCAGCACCCCTCACTGTTCCCTCGACCATGCTTCAAATGACAGGGTGTCGAGTCCCATTACCATCTTGCCCGGTCTCCGAACACACTGCTATATTTATAACCCATTTGAACATTTTAGAGCAATGCATTCTTTTTATCCAAGAGGAATGGTAACCACACATAACTCTTTCTGGGACTGGATGAATTTTTTCCAATCATTCTCAATTTTCATTTGTGACTCTGAAGTGCTGAATTAAAGCATGGAAGAGAGTGGGGAGAGAGCCTCTCTAGAATATGGAAATAGGAAGAATAGAACTTCCCCAAATGAAAACATTTTGCTGGACACTGGTAATTCACACCTATAATTCCAATCACTCAGGAGGCTGAGATCTGAGGATTGCTGTTCAAAGCCATCCCAGGCAGAAAAGTCTGTGAGACTCATCTCCAATTAACCACCAAAACACCAGAAGTGAAAATGTGGCTCAAGTGGTAGAGTGCCAGGATAATGCCCAGGCCCTGATTTCAAGCCCCAGTATCGGTTCAAAAAATTTAAATACATACATACATACATATATATATATAACATACATATATGAAAACATTCCAACAAGGAAGAAATCAGAGATCTAGTAAAAAGGTAGAACAATCCATGTGATGACATGTTAACAGGAACTATTATGTAATGTAGGTGGAAGCAGGTGCCTCTCCTGTAGGAGATCACACATATTAAGCACCTGTCTAAGATGTCAGTAGCCAGAAAAAGACTGTGTTCTAGTATTTTTAGAAGCCAATGGAGAATCACCCACAGAGTTTATGGGAAAATCATCAAGGAAAGCAGGTAAACAGCAAACTAAGTGAACATAAAAGCACAACAAGCCAGGGGCTGCAGCTTTTACAGCTAGTCTACCTGGGATGCTGAAGCAGGAAGATCACCTGATCTCAGGAATTAAGAGGTAGGCCTATGCAATCTAGTGAAAGCTCATAAATTTAAAAAAAAAAAAAAACTACAACCTACATATATATCAGACCTATGAACAGCCTATATAAGACTAATGACTTCAATATCAATTTGTTAGCAAAGAAAAAAAAAAAGATCAAACCTGGGAATGGTAACTCACACTTATAATCATTGTCACTTATAATCATTGTTTCTAGGGAGGCAGAGATCAGGAGGGTGGCACAGTCTGAGGCCAGCCTGGGCAAAAAGTTCTCAAGACCCTACCAGTAAAAGCTGGGTATGATGGTACATGCTCGTTACTCCACTACATGGGGTGGATCGAGGTCCAACCTGAGCACTATCAAAAATGTATTAAAAAAAAATAATGAAAGTAGCCTGGCACTGGTATCTCACACCTGTAATCCTACCTACTCAAGAGGCTGAGATCTGAGGATCACAGTTTGAAACCAGCCTGAGGCAGGGAAGTGCATGAGATTCTTATCTCCAATTAACCACCAAAAAGCCACAGGGGTGCTGTGGCTCAAGGAGCAGAGTACCAGCTCAGGAACAGTGTCCAGGCCTCAAGTTCAAGCCCCAGGACTAGAACAAAAAGAACAAGAAGCAGAAGCAGAAGAAGAAGGAAGGAAGGAGGAGGAAGAAGGAAAGAAGGAAGGAAGGAAGGAAGGAAGGAAGGAAGGGAGGGAGGGAGGGAGGGAGGGAGGGAGGGAGGGAAGGAAGGAAGGAAGGAAGGAAGGAAGGAAGGAAGGAAGGAAGGAAGGAAGCAAGGCGCGAGCAGCAGCCACAGCCAGGCACTGGTGGCTCACACCTATAATACTAGCTACTCAGGAGGCTGAGAGCTAAGGATCACGGTTCAAAGCCAGCCCAGGCAGGAAAGTTCATGAGACTCTTATCTCCAATAAACCACCAGAAAACCGGAAGTGGCACTGTGGCTCAAGTGGTAGAGCACTAGCCTTGAGCTGAAGAGCTAAGGGACAGCACTCAGAGCCAGAGTTCAAGTCCCATGATGGAACAAAAAAAAAGAAGAAAAATAAAGAAACCAAAAGGACAAAAGGGCTAATGGTGTGGTTGAAGTGGTAAAGCACCTGCCTCACATAGTGCAAAGGCCTTGAGTCAAGAACTACAAAAAAATCAAATTCAATCATTAAATGAAATGTCACCTGATGAGAAAGAAAAAAATCCAAAAAGTAAACAAATGAAAAGGATTGTTTTTAGTTAATGCTATTAATATTTTTCTTTCTTTCTTTTTTTTTTTTGGTCTGTTGTGGGGCTTGAACTCTGGGCCTGGGTGCTGTTTCTCAGCTCTTCAGCTCAAAGTGAACATTCTACCACTTGAGTCATAACACCACTTCCGGTTTTCTCATAGTTAACTGGGGTAAGAGTCTCACAGACTTCCTGCCTGGGCTGGTTTTGAACTGTGATCCTCAGATCTCAGCCTACTGAGTAACTAGGATTACAGGCGTGAGTCACCCAGTACCCAGCAATATTTTATTTCTTAATATAAGAAAATTACCAGCCAGGTGCCAGTGTCTTATGCCTGTAATCCTAGCTATTTAGGAGGCTGAGATCTAAGGATTACAGTTCAAAACCAGCCCAGGCAGGAAAGTCCATAAGATTCTTATCTCCAATAAACCACTCAAAAGTGACACTGTGTAATAAGAGTGCTAGCCTTGAGCAAAGAGCTCAGAGACAGCACCCAGGCCTTGAGCTCAAACCCTATGACAGATTGACAGATAGATAGATAGATAGATAGACAGACAGACAGATAAGGAAGGAAGGAAGGAAGGAAGGAAGGAAGGAAGGAAGGAAGGAAGGAAGGAAGGAAGGAAGGAAGGAAGGAAGGAAGGAAGAGAAAATTCCCCTATAATAATAAAAAAATTCCATTATCACAATTAGAAGCTTCTGGAGTGCAGATAAAAAACCTCACTCATGTTTTAAGATAATATAACCCTGTTCATACTAGCCAAGATAACCAAAAAATAGAAGGGATCCCCACATCAATCCCACTTAAGGAACAAAAATGTAAAACATTTTTTTAAATAATTAAATGTTTAAAATGTCTAAAACCTTAGCAAAACAAATGTAGTTATTACATAAAAAGGACAGTCTCTAATCAGCAAATAGCACTTATTTTTAGTAAAAAAAAAATAATAAGAAAGCCTAAAAATATATCCCATCATGTTGATTAAAAATAAACATGATTAATATAGTAAAGAGAAAATTAAAAATAAAATAAAAAAACAAAAACTAAGAGGAAGTGGCACTGTGGCTCAAATGGTAGAGCCTTGAGCTTAATTGCTAAGGGACAATGCCCAGGCCCAGAGTTCAATCCTCACGATCAACAAAAAAAGGAAAACTAAGAATAGAGTACTGCCTAAAGTAAAATATCATTTAACTACGGAGAAGACCTTCTAGCCAACAGAATAAGACAAATTATAGAAATATGTAAGGACTAGAAAGGGAAGAACCATTATTTGCAGATTGAAAATAATTTACTTGGGAAAGTTATTAAAATCAGCTGGAAGAATACTTGAACTCAAGGGTACAGAACTCAAGGGAAAAACAGTGAAAAAGTGCAGCAGTGGAGCTTACTTGGCACTGATAAAAGTAAACTATACAACTGCTGGATGGAGACAGGAAGAAGGGACAGGGAGAGAGTGAGGGAAGAAAAGACACATGTGTTCGTTACCTGACTCATGTTAATTGTAATCCCTCCATACATAAAATAACAAAGTTCAAAAAAAAAAAAGTGAAGGTATGGACAGTACCCAGTCCCTGAGTTCAAGCCCTAGTACCAGCAAAAAAAAAAAAATTAGGTTTCTGAATCTCATCCATACCTACTGATCAAAATCCTGAAACTAGAATCTTAGTCATCTGTATTACAAAAGGTTCCTGGTTTTTATTCACTTCTGGGTTATAGATTACAATAGAAAAGTTAAAATTGGGTAGCAGAACTTGAGCTCCAGGGCTGGGAAAGTGGCTCAGCGGCAGAGCGCTTGCCTTGCATGCATGAGGCCCTGGGCTCCATTCCTCCGCACCACATAAGCAAAAAGAGAAAAGCCGGAAGTGGCACTGTGGCTCAAGTGGTAGAGCGCTAGCCTTGAGCTGGAGAGCTGAGGGACAGTGCCCAGGCCCAGAGTTCAGGCCCCATGACTGGACCCAAAAAAAAAAAAAGAACTTGCACTCCAAACTTTTATCTTCCTTACTCAATTTTAGAGGATACTTTTCTTGAATCTTTTTTCACTGCTTATCCCATTTCTACAAGTTAGGCAATCTGCCACAATTTTGCTTCAATTCCAATCAAGTTCTAAATGAAAATGGTTGTGAAGACTGTTTTCTTGTGTATCTAATTTTAAAAAATACTTGAGTAAAAGAATTTAGTACAGGGGCTGGGAAGGTGGCTCAGTGGTAGAGCGCTTGCCTTGCATGCTTGAGGCCCTGTGTTCAATTCCTCAGCACCACATAAGCAAAAAGAAAAAAGCCAGAAGTGGCGCTGTGGCTCAAGTGGTAGAGCGCTAGCCTTGAGCTGAAGAGCTGAGGGACAGCATCCAGGCCCAGAGTTCAGACCCACGACTGGACCAAAAAAAAAAAAAAAAGAATTTAGTACAGTGACCAATCACAAAACAAAAAGATATCAAGAACATCCCTTAAGAGTTTGAATTTTTTGTGTGTGTGGGACTGGGGTTTTGAACTTAGTGCCTCAGCAAGTGCTCCACCACTTGAGCCATACCTCCAGCCTGTTTCGCAGGTTATTTTTTTGACAGAGTGTTGCACTTTTGTCCAGGCAGGCTATAGACTATACTCATACCTATATCTCCTGCACAGTTGAGAATACAGCATCACATGCCCTGCCCTCAAAGGAATTTTTAAAATTATTTTTAAGATTGTTGTATGCATGACAGTAATAAGGCTTTAACTCAGGCCTTAGCTTTTTTTAGCTCAAGGCTACTGTTCTACCATTCGAGCCACACCTCCACTTCTGGTATTTTGTTAAATGGAGATAAGAGTCTCTTGGACTTTCCTGTCAAAGATGACTTCAAACTTTAACAGTCAGATCTCAGCCTCGCGAGTAGTTAGGATTATAGGCAAGAGCCACTGGAATCCAGCTAAAGTTTATTAATAAAACTTTTTTAAAAAACATGGTGCCAGTGTTTGCTTCGGCAACGCATATACTAAAATTGGAACGATACAGAGAAGATTAGCATGGCCCCTGCGCAAGGATGACACGCAAATTCGTGAAGCGTTCCATATTTTTGGAAGTGGCGCTATGGCTCAAGCGGTAGGGCACTTGCCTTGAGCTGAAGAGCGCAGGGACAGTGCCCAAGCCCAGAGTTCAAGCCCCATGACGACAAAAAAAAAAATGGTGCCAGCCGGGTACCGGTGGCTCACACCTATAATTCTAGCTACTCAGGAGGCTGAGATCTGAGGATCACAGTTCAAAGCCAGACCAGGAAGGAAAGTCCATGAGACTCTTATCTCCAATAAACCACTAGAAAACTGGAAGTGGCACTGTGGCTCAAACAGTAGAGCTCTCACCTTGAGCTGAAGAACGGAGGGACAGCACCCAAGCCCAGAGTTCAAGCCTCACGACAAAAAAAATAAAAAAATAAAAACATGGTGCCTGAGTTGGGAATGTGGTTTAATGGTAGAGTGCTTGCTTAACATGCATGAAGTCCTGGGTTCAATTCCTTAATACCAAATAAACAGAAAAAGCCAAAAGTAGCGCTGTGGCTCAAGTAGTAGTAGAGTGCTATCCTTGAGCAAAAGAAGCTAAGGGACAGTGCCCAGGATCTGAGTTCAAGCCCCAGTACTGGCCAAAAAAAAACAAAAACAAAAACACCATGATTCCTGGCACCTAACTATGCAATAAATATGGCTGAAGCAATAAAAAGAAATTTGCCATTATGAAAGCGTTCGCATTTCCCCCAACTTAAATGTGTAAATATACTATATATCAATTCAAATCCTCCTTGGAATTCTGGGTTTTTGAGGGGCAGTACTGGGGCTTGAACTCAGGTTAGTTGAGAAAAAAAAGCTAAAGGACAGCACCTAGGCCCTGAGTTCAAGCCCCCTAATCCCCCCAGGTTCTCCCCCCCAACACACACCCACACAGAAAGCCTTGTTGGACTGTAGCTTTATAAACATCTAGTGAATAAGGATACCCCTACCTTGGGAGACATTGTAATTTAGCAACAGGGGATAAAACAACATCAAATATCTGCAATGTTTCAAAATAAACGGCAAAGATTTTGGTACATTGCTCAGGTTTCCCCACCTTGAAGTTGTCATCAATCATTGTAAGCACTATTACCTTGGGAACCTTTTCACCTCTTCTTTCATACTGATTTCGTTGTTGAATTTTCTCAGCAATTTCTTGGGCGATTTGACAAGTGGCATCATATGTGGAGAACCTGCACCAGAGTCATGCAGAGAGAAAATGTTTGAGATTCTTTAAAAGAATTTCTGAATGGCCCAAGTTTTTAATTCTAGTGACAAGTTCAAAAAGGCAGGGAGAAAAATAAAGAGAAGCATAATCACACTACACATTCCTGTGTGACAGGCACAATTCAGAAAACATAATTTCTGACAAGTCACTTAATCCACATGACAATGCCTTAAGTTGGACATCACTACCAACTCTATTTAGACACAAGCAAACCTGGCACACTTAGGCAGCACTTGCCTAAGAAACCAAATCGGTTGCCCCACAGCTTGGGTTCTAAACCACCTATGCCTGACAAAGCACTTGTTCCTTTGCAAAACCCTCAGAACCACCCCCCATCCCCAGAGGCCAGAACTTTATTAAGCACTATCCAAATATGCACAAACAAGATTCTGCAAAGTCTGTGCCTAAGTTAAGGATTTCTGGGGTTAAGAGATGGCAAAAATTAACATTGACCAAAGAACTTAGAGGAAGTGGGCCAGAGGGGGCCAATCTTGGACTGAGCACCAGGTTACAGCAGAAGGCTCAGAAAATACTGGAGAACAAGAAGAAAGGAGAACAACCTGTGTGGCCCACTGTCCTAACAAGAAACCCTGGTAGGAGAGGGCAGCTCATACAGGAGAGGTAAGTAGAAGTTACTCTTTCCACAAAGCCTGTAACAACAGTCTCAGGAAGTTAAGACTTATGGGAGAATTTGAGATCCATCTGTTTGTTGGGGTTTTTGTTGTTTGCTGAAGAGGACACTTGCAACACAGAAAGACCTTGAAGAGGTCATGTGAAATATTGAAGGTCACACGGCTGGGACAAACTCCTGTCTTGCCCCAATCCATTTCTCATTTTAGATCTAAAACAAAAGACAAAAAACTGGCTCACTGGGCACCAGTGAGTGTAATCCTAGCTACTCAGAAGGCTGTGATATGAGGATTATAGTTTGAAGCCAGCCTGGGTAGGAAGATTTCTTATCTTCAACTAACAGGTCTAAAAAGGCTTCCCCACACACATACAAAAAAAGCCAGAAGTGGAGCTGTGACTAAAGTGGTAGAGTGTTAGCCTTGAACAGAAAAGCTCAGGGATAACACCCAAGCCCTAAGTTCAAGCCCCAGGTCATTCTCACATACACATACACATATACACACACACAACTCTCTGGCCAGCCCCAAGTACACAAAGTAAATTAATAAGAGGTTTAACCTGGTCAGGGTTTATGCTACCTGCAATCTATAACAAAATTTGGGAATCACTGCCTTGAGATTACAGGCAATGTTATCAAGGTATCTAATATACAAGTGTCTAAAGTACTGGTTTTAGGAAAAACAAATATAAATAGCAATGGGAGAAATCAACAGAGTAGAAGCAGACAGCCAACAGATTTTTCTCAGGCTACTTAATTCCACACACACTCACCAATACTTACCATCTGCGAGGTATTAAACTAAAAGTCCTGGCCTAAAAAGTAGAAATAGCAAAAAAGAAATGCCAGAGATGTAATATTCCAAAAAACAATAGAAATTAAGAAATAATTTGGAATAAGGGGTAAAGAAAAAGCAATTGATTCATTTTTAGACCCAAGTGATTAAGACAATGGTGATGCCTCACATGCACAGACAGAGGAACTAGAAAAGAGACAAGTTTCCAGAACATGTGCTGGGGCTTTGTTCTCCTAGAAAAACATTGAATGCACAGTTAATATATGTGTAATATTTACTCATAAGAAAAATGTACCTGGAAAAGTGGGGTGGAAGGCAAGAGGCAAAATAAGGGCAGAATTTCAATAATTACAGAAACTGGGTGATGAGTATAAAAGGCTCATTTTAGTATTCTACTTCATAGATCTTTCACCTATGATTTAAAAAATTAAACAGACCACTGGCAGTGTGGCTCAAGTGATAGAGCACATACCTAACATGAGGTTTTGAGTTCAAACTCTAGTACAGCCAATAAACAAAAAAGAAAAAAATGCTACCAACATATTTTTTAAGTCCAACCAGAATATAAAACTATTGAGGTTTAGCACATTATTTTCTGGAAATATCATAACATCAACAAATAAAGGTACTCCCCAAACAAAGCTAACTTTATCCAAGAGCCAAGTTCACAGATGGGTACACAGCTGCTACTTCTATTAATCAGTAGGCTTACCAATTGCATTGAAAGAGCAGCAACTGCTCCACTCCATTTGTAAATGTTAGGATCCAAAGCAAGGAGGCATCATCAATCTCATTTTCAGCAGCAAAAAGTCAAAGCTATAAGAAACTGTTTCTTATGCTCTTTAAGTCTCAGTCTACATTCCTTTTTGTGGCAATGTCTCATGGAAGTATCAACTCAAAAGGCATGATACTAACAGGAAACCAAGTAAGCAAGAAAGCTTGGTGGGCATTTCATCCAGGTTTTATCCCTAATGAATTGCTGCTCTTTGTTCTGATTGGCCAGAACTTAGATTCACACTCTTGCATGGTTGGCTATGGTCAGAACTTAGATTCACAATCTTGTGTAATTGGCTGGCTTGAAAGGGGTTAAGAGTTTATATGAGCAATCAACTAAAACTGGGACACATGGCCAAAATTTGTCAGAAAAACAATTCGTATTCAACTGGTGCTCTATCACCTGAGCCACACCTTCAGCACCTTGAAAAATTATTCTAACACAATGTGGCTTAACTAAAATAGCTTCTTGTAAGATAGCAGTGCTTAAGCAACCATTTTGACAGTAAAAATTCCACCTTCCTAACCCACTATGTTGCTTTTTAACTGTCACATAGAAAGCACTTAGTCCAACAATTGAGAGTAACAGAAAAAGGTGCTTTTTCAATGTTAGCGGTGGAAAAGAGCTTTATGTTCTACTTTATGGGTAAATTGAGGGAGTTAGCTTCCAGGAAGTGGATAGCAACGAAACAAACTATCAAAGGCCTTAAAAAAAAAAAATCATCATAGGGCTGGGAAGTTGGCTCAGTGGTAAAGTGCTTGCCTCACATGCACGAGGCCCTAGGATCAATTCCTCAGCATTAGATAAGCAGAAAAAAGCCAGAAGCGGTGCTGTGGCTCAAGTGGTAGGGCGCAAGCCTTGAGCTGAAGAGCTGAGGGACAGTGCCCAGGCCCAGAGTTCAGGCCCCACGACCGACAAAAAAAAAAAATCATCATACCAGCCAGGTGTCAGTGGCTCACACCTGTAATCCTGGAGTGGAGCTATAGATCAAATGGCAGAGCACTAGCCTTGAGAAAAAAAAAAAAAAAGCTCAGAGGCAGTGCCTAGGCCCTGAGCTTAAACCCTAGGGCACACATACACAGTTATTTACAAATAATAAAAATGCTCCTGATTTTTCTTCTCCGCTGATACTCAAAAGATTGACTCATCTATCACAGTGTACACAAATGCCAAAACCAGGGGTGGAAGGAGGAGCACGAAGTTCGAGCTACAGATTGCTTAGATCCCAGAGTAACTCTTCACTTGGCTCTGAAGATCCACTCTTCCTCACACCCGGGTTGTCTGCAACTTTAAACAATGATAAACTGCATTAGGAAAAACAACCACCACCACAACCACCTAAGGCAGAAACTCCAAGGAGAACTTTCTGGAGAGAGGACACGGTTCTCGACGATTACACAAGGGAGTCAAGTCTGTTAGGTCGGGCAGTGTGTTCCTTGGAGGGTCGGGAACCTGAATCCAAGTACCCTCAGGAGCGGCTGTTGTTTGCTCCCCGCAGAGGCGGCGATCTTCGCGAGACAGACCCGACGCGGGACAGGGTGAAACCCGCTGGCGGCCAAGTCCCCTCATCTCCCCTCCCGGGGTCTCCAAGCGTGCTCACAGGCCCACGGCATCGACGTCCGGCTACGGACCCTGAGCCGTTCACCTCGAGCTCGGCCGGAGTCCCCAGCGGCCCGTTCCCGCCGGCCCCACACGTCGAGGGGGTCGGGGAAACGCCCCCCGGCCCCGACCCCCGAGGCACACACGCCCGGCGGCGCTCCGCTTCCAGTCAGGGCGGCCGGACGCGGCGGGGTCCTCCGCCCCCAGAAGGTCCCTCCGCCCCTCTCCACGCCTCCAGACGCTCAGCGCTTCTACCGCTGCCCGTCCTAGACCGTCAGACCCTCCCGCGTTCGGCCCTCAGCACGCCGCCGCCCTCGCCCGCAGCTCACCAGGGGTCCGGGGCCATCCTGCAGCCTCCGTCCGCCCGCCCGCTGCCCGGACACTTCCTGCTCGCAGCAGCTGACTACGGCGGCCCGCGGGGCTCAATCCCCGCCGTTCGCGCCTCTGCGCAAGCCTGAGTCCGGCATTGGTATGTGTGAGTCTGGCATTGGTATGTGTACCGTGACCTGTGCATTAGGGCCGGGGAACCGACAAATCATAAAATAATCAAAAAGAGCTCTCCTCTAGAGTACAGTAGGTTGAAACAATCCATTTCCAAGACACGAATTTGCTGGGCTCGTGGAAAGCAAAATGGTTGAACAGGATCTAAGCTCCAAAACCTCTTTGCTGGGCACGCTTCAAAACTTCTCTATTTCAGCTTCTTATATTTTACTCTGCTTCCTAAAACAACGCTGGACCGTGGCGATAGTTGCACATAGTATAAACTTACGGAAACTTTAAATGAATTTAACAAGATGTAAGTTATATCTCAATAAAGCTAAGAAAAACTTTTTAAATTGTTTTATTCGTCTTCAATCAATTCCAGTATATACTATTTCATACAGATGTCTACCCAACAGAAGCAATCTCTTTGTTTTATTTTTTAAAATCTCATTAGTTGCTTAATTATATAGTTTAAAACGCCAGAATTTACACTGAGGAGAGGCAAACATGTTCTGTGCATATAATGTCCGACCCCTCAAACATGCTTATAGAATAATAGAAATCAAGGAGACACACACACTTTGAAACAGAGAAGGGAAAGGAGAAAAGAAGAAAGAGAAAAGAGAAAGAAAAAGGGAAAGACAGAGCGAGAGAAAGAAAGAAAAACACAGCACCTGCCTTGGCAGGCGAGAACCTGGCACGCATGCGCGAGCGCCAGTTGCCATAACGACCCGGAGACGCTGCCCTGGCTGCCTGAAAGAGAAAGACTTGAGTCTCACCAAAATGGATAATCAAACTTCCCCTGAGACCGATTTCGCTGAGCTGGAACTTGATGCTGTGATCGGATTCAATGGTGAGACCTCACGTGCCCAAAGGGCGGGGTGATTTAGGACTCCCATGGACCGGTTGTACCTACTGGGACCAGTGATACACAACCGGATGGTCCCTGAAAGTCACTGCGGGACGGAGGCAGAGCCTTGAGCAGGGGCGAACCCTGAGGCAGCAGAAGCCTCCCTGCCTTGGGGTCTTGTAGAGTCTTCCGTTCCAATGAGCAAGAGTGGCTGTGACCCTTCTCCCTTAGACAACCCTCCTTAGCTCTGAGCCTCACACTGCCCTGGAGTTCCTCAGCCTGGGTAATCCCCAGATGCTGTCTGTGTTGGCCACCCTGGGCAAAATTTCCCTCCATAAATTTTTATTAGTCTTTTGTACAATTAAGAACTATATAATCCTAAAGAAAAACGAGATAGATCTAAGTGGAACAACAGGAAAGGATGCTTAAACGTAAGTGTAAAATACAATGTCAAACTGGGTATGGTTTGTCTATAAAGTGTGAGGGGGCGGAGAGGGAGAGACTGAGCAACAGTGAGAACACATGGAGATCAATGGATATTTACTGCCTGTCTGAATACCCTTCTGTTTGAGTACACAACACCGGTTAAGAGCCAGTTCTGTGGTCCCAGTTTGGGAAAAATGGAACCTAATACGCTCAGGTAGAGGGTCTCGCTCAGAACTTCTCTGTGCAGGGAGGGGTGCAGAGGTGCACAGAACCCTGGAAATCAAATGCTGCCTTGCCAGCCAAACAAGAAGAGATCCTTAAGCTGGTGGCTCACACCTAGCTACTCAGGAGGTTGAGATCTGGGGATCATGGAAGCCAGTGGGGGTAAGAAAGTCCGTGAGACTCCTATCTCCAATTAATCACAGCTCAAGTGGTAGAGTGCTAGCCTTGAGCAAAAAGGGTGAGATGGGGCTAGGAAGGTGGCTCAGTGGTAGAGCACTTGTCTTGCATGCATGAGGCCCTGGGTTCGATTCCTCAGCACCACATAAGCAGAAAAAAAAAGCCGGAAGTGGTGCTGTGGCTCAAGTGATAGAGCGCTAGCCTTGAGCTGAAGAGCTGAGGGACAGCGCCCAGGCCCAGAGTTCAGGCCCCAGGACTGGACCCCCCAAAAAAAAAAAAAAAGGTGAGATCCCAGGCCCAGAGTTCACAGGTCAAGCCCCAGGACTGGCAAAAGAAAGAAAAAAGAAAAGAGAGGAAAAGAGAAAAGGAGAGGAGAGAGAAAGAAGAGAGAGAGAGAGAGAGAAGGTAGGAAGGAAGAAAGGAAAGAAGGAAGGAAGGAGGGAGGGAGGGAAGGAAGAGAGGAAAAAAGAGAAAGAAAGGGAGAAAGAGAAAGAAAGAAGAGAGAAAAAAAGCAAGACAAAGACGAAGAAAAAAAGTTTCTTAGTTCAGTTTATTAAGCCCACCCACATTTCAAATATGCTTTTCTGAACTTCTATGAGCTACCTGTATTCCTTCCATGACATAACTTGTTTTCTTCTTCATCTTTCTCTTCTCCTCTCCTCTTCCTCCTTCATTCTTCTTATTTTTTCTTTTCTTCCTTCCTTCCTCTTTCTTTCTTTCTTTTTTCTTTTCTTTCTTTTTCTTTTTCTTTTTCCTTTTGTCTACCAGAGTTGACTTTTCTTTTTTGTAATTAACAATTCTAACTATTAAATACAAAGACTATAACTCTGAAGACATGTACACCTGCATGCTGACGTATACATTGGGCAGGTTATAGAACTTGGAGTGGGCTAGTGGCTCCCAGGGAACCCAGGCACTTCTGTGTATATGAAACATACAGTATGTACTTACATATTCAAGCTATCATTAGTATAGAACACTGTCTTCCAAAGCTATTCACTCTCCCAGCAAGCAGTTCCTTCATTCAATATTATCACAAATGTCTAATTTTAGCCATTATGATGGGGATGAGATTCTAGGAAAAACAAAACATGTATCTCACTCATTACTTGTCAAGAACATCATGTGTTAACTGGGTTTCCAATTTTCTTCATCATAAATTGCCCATTTCTATTCCTTTGCCCATTTTTTTCCTGTTAGTAAGTTCATGTTGTTGGTTTTTTTGTTTGTTTGTTTGTTGTCGGTTGTGGGGCTTGAACTCTGGGCCTGAGTGCCATCCCTCAGCTCTTCAGCTCAAGGCTAGCACTCTACCACTTGAGCCACAGTGCCACTTCTGGTTTTCTGGTGGTTTGTTGGAGATAAGAGTTTCATGGCCTTTCCTGCCTGGGCTGGCTTTGAACCTCGATCCTCAGATCTCAGCCTCCTGAGTAGCTAGGATTACAGGCATGAACCACTAGCACCCGGCTTTTTGTTGGTTTTTTAAATTGCTCTGTGGAAGGTCTTTGTATATTAAGTGTACTCTTTTTTTTTCCCAGTCCTGGGCCTTGAATTCTGGTCCTGGGCACTGTCCCTAAGCTCCTTTTGCTCAAAGCTAGCACTCTACTAGAGCTATAGCACTACTTCTGGCTTTTTTCTGTGATTAATAGGAAATAAGAGTCTCATGGACTTTCCTGTTCAAGGTGGCTTCCAAACTTGATCCTCAGATCTCAGACTCCTGAGTAGCTAGGATTCCAGGCATAAGCCACCAGTGCCTGGCTAAATGGTACTCTTTTGTGTTATGGCTATTACAGATAGCTTTTTCTGGGTTGTTTTTCTTTTCACTTTGTCTTCTGTAATTAAATTTTAATTTGTGTTTGTGTGTGTGTGTGTGTGTGTGTGTGTGTGTGTGTGTGTGTGTGTTGTGTGCCAGTAGTAGGTCTTGAACTCAGGGCCTGGGCACTGTCCCTTAGCTGAAGGCTTGTTCTCTACCACATAAGCCACAGCTCCACTTCTGGCTTTATTGTTGTTGTTGTTGTTAATTGGAGATAAGAGTCTTATGGACTTTCCTGGCTTTGCTGGCTTCAAACTTCAATCCTGAGGTCTCATCCTCTTGAGTAGGTAAGATTACAAGCAGCTGGCTTTTTATTAAAATTTAATAGAGGTTTTGTACATGGTTGTGAAAAAAAAGTCATTTCCTATATCTGTGTAAATAGTTAAGTCTTGAGGGTTTTTTTTTTCACATTTAGGCCTTTTAAACACTTGGAACATTCTTTGTGTGTGATGTGAAATAGAGACCTAATTTTATTTTTTCCATATGGATAACCATATGAATTTTTATAAGGGTCTTGCAACTAAGAAAATATATATTTAGTAAGAGTAGGATTTTCTAAAAGCAATATACTTTATTCTTGTAAGAAGTTACTTCATAAAAAAGGAATGCCCACAATTTCAATGAAAGGAAGCATTTCTTCAATAACTGCGTTCAGCTATATGAACAAAAGAATGTGTTTAGATATGGAAATGTCCAAGACATTTCCAGAGGAAGTAAAATATGGAAGAAAAAGTCACTTAATGGCTGGAAGCATGGCTTAGTGGTAGAATGTTTGTCTAGCATGCATGAACCCTGGGTTCGATTCCTCAATGCCACATAAACAGAAAAAGCCAGAAGTGGCACTATGGTTCAAGTGTTGAAGTGCTAGTCTTGAGTAAAAGAAGCTCAGGGACAGTGCCCAGGCCCTGAGTTCAAGCCCCAGGGCTGGCAAAATAAAAATTCAGTTAAGTACCAGAGTACTGGTGGACATAATGTGAAGTGAAATACACAAACAGGCACACGCACACCCATGCAACAAAGGCATGTGTTCTAATATGTGGAAGAGAAAAGTAAATTTTTTGGGATCAACTTTTGATCTTTCTTCTCCACACCCTCTTGAAGGGTATGGAGAAGAAAAGAATGGGGAGTGATTAACAGATACAGGAATGCGCCAAAATAGGAGGAGTAACTTTTAATGCTCTGCAGTATAGGGGACTAGAGATGGTTGACAACAACGCTGAATTTTATTTCACTTGTACTGGAGTTTGAACTCAGGGCATTGTGCTTGCTAGGTAAGCACTCTGCTACTTGAACTATGTCCCCAGACCTTTTCTGCTTTGGTTATTTTTGAAACAGTCTCTCCCTTTTTCCTTGGGGCAACTTGGACTACTATCTTCCTATTTATGCTTCCCACCATAGTTGAGATAACAGGTACAAGCTACTACACCCAGATGTTTCCATTCAGGTGGTGGACTGGCCTCTAACTGTGATTCTTCTGAGATCTACCTCCTAAGTAGCTAGGATTACAGGTATCAGTCACTATGTCAGGCTTTTGAATGTAGAAAGAAATGATACATGTCTAATGTTACACTAATCTGATCACTATATGTTGCATATATGTATCAAAATGTCATGCTGTACTGTGACATAGAGAAGGAAATAGCAACACACATTTAAAATACCCAGTTATAATATAATAAGAAATGTGTAAGAATTTCATGAAGAAAAGTTGGATATACTGCTATGGGGGGGGGGGGTCATAAAAGAGGACTTCATTGACAAGCATTCCTTATTTTCAGAATGGAGGCATAATATATTATTATGAAGTTATTGCTCCTGAAATTATATTGTATGATTAACACCATGTCACTAAAAATACAATCATGACTGCTTAAAGGAGTCAATCTGGCTTTAAAGTTTATATTGCAGATTAAACATGAGGAGTAACCACAATTTTTCTAATCTAAGATGATATTAACTATAGATAATAGTTAATAGTGATTTCATGTTCAAACATATCACAAAGTTTTGCCATAGGGGTGATTCTTGGCACAAATTTGGAGGATGGACACAAGGAAAGAGATCCCACTGTGAATGCTTCTAAGCTCTTCCAGGTCACCTAGTGGTCACTTAAAACTGAAACAATTAAAAATTCCCATCCAAAATGAGCACAGTGTCTCACGCCTATAATCCTAGCTCTCAGGAGGCTCAAATCAGGAAGATCATAGCCCAAACCAACCCAGGCAAAAAAAGTTCACAAGACCCTCTCTCAACCAATAGCTGGACATGTTGGTATGAGTCTATCATCCCAAGTATGCAGGAGGCTGAGCTCAGGAGGACTAGAGTTCCAGGCCAGCCCAGGCAATGAAAATTTGTGAAGCTCTATGTCAATGGAAGAAGAATGCAGTGGTGCATGTCTGCTGTCCCAGCTAGGAGGATAGTAGTAATCCAGGCATGGGCCTGGGCAGAGAGTGAAGATCCTATCTCAAAATACCCAGTGTGATGAAGGTCTGGAGTGTTGGCTCAGAACCCAAGATTACCAAAGAAAAATGTGTTTCAAGTCTTATTGACATAGACTTGACTAGTAAAAGATTGTAGAATCCAGGTATGGTGACACATAACTGTAATCCTAGATACAAAGGAGGCAGAAATTAGGAGAATTGTGGTTTAAGATCAATCCATCTAGGCATCTACCCTGAACAACAGGAACCAATATACAAGGACACATGCACCTCCGTGTTTATTGCAGCACTGTTCACAATAGCTAGGATATGGAAACAACCCAGATGCCCCACCACAGATGAATGGATCCAAAAATTGTGGTATCTATACACATTGGAATATTATGCAGCCATTAGAAATGACAAAATAATGGCATTTGCAGGGAAATGGATGGAGCTAGAAAAAATCAGGTTGAGCGAGGTAAGCCAAGAGCAAAGAGTCAAAAGGTACATGGTCTCCCTGATAAGTGGATGTTAAATCCAAAATGTTAGGTGCTATGACAAAATTAACAGGACTTAAGAAACAAAGAACTTCCACTCATCTGGTCGAACCACTACTAAATATCCCCATGCTGCTGGTCACATGTATGGTGCATATGTGTACACCGATATATGTTATAGACCGTGATAGACAATTTGCTCCAGGAAAGTTAGAATGAGCTTATGGCTTTAAATGAGCATCATTACTCCACAATACTGTGAAATTTGGGAAATTATGTAATCACTTACTCACAATTTAAAAAAAAAAGCATCAGAAAACTGGAAGTGACACGATGGCTCATGTGGTAGAGCATGAGCCTTGAGCTGAATTGTTCAGGGACAGCTCCCAGGCCTAGAGCTCAAGCCCCACGACTAACAAAAAAAGAGAGAGAGAGAGAGAGAGAGAGAGAGAGATCTTTCATGCAATTGTTTCTAACATATTTAAAAGATTATATCTTTGTTGCCTTGTATGTCCCTCCCCCATGGTACAACCCTTGCTTTCACTATATATGATGTTGGTATATGTGGAGGGGAAGGGAAAAAACAAATTGTAAAAGCAGGGATACAGGAGGACCCATTGCAACAATGAGATGTACAAGTCGTTACGTCGAAAAACGAACTTTACAATTTTGGTGGGGGAAGACGGGGGGGGGGGGGGGGGGGGGGGGGAGGGGGGAGGAGAAGATACGAAGGGACGGGAAGGGGAAAAGCAGGAGGCTACAATGTAGATAAGAAATGTGCTCATTATCTTACCCACATAATTGTAACCCCTCTGTACAATATTTTCACAATAAAAATATATTAAAAAAAAAAAGATCAATCCAGGCAAAGAGTTGAAACTCCTAAATCAACAAGCTAAGGGTTGTAGCATACCTATAATTTCTACTACATGGAAGACTCAGGTAGGAGGATTGTGGTCCAATGCTAGCTCCAGGATAGACCCTATCCAAAAATAACTAAGGCTAAAAAGGGGCAGGAGGTGTGGCTCAAGTGGAGTTTTGCTCCTGTCTAGTTAAGCATAAGGCCGTGAATTCAAAAGCCTTGAACCACAGAAAGTGTATAAAGCTGGGCACCAGTAGCTCACACCTATAATCAGCTACTCAGGAGGCTGACATTTGAGGATTACCATTCAAAGCTAGCCTGGGCAGGAAAGTTCATGGGACTCTAATCTCCAATTAACTACCAGAAAACCAGAAGTGGTGCTGTGACTCAAGTGGTAGAGCACTCTCCTTGATCTGAAGAGCTCAGTGGCAGCTCCCAGGCCCAGAGTTCAAGCCCCATGACCACCCCCCCAAAAAAGTATATAAAATATACAACTTCATATTTTGATATATGTGTACGGTGTGAAATTATTCCCACCATCAAAATAATGAACATGCCCACCTTGTGAAGTTATTGATTTTGTATATATGATAGGAATGCCAAAGATCAATTCTCTTAGCAAGTGAATAATGCAAATATAATTAATTGTAGCTGTATCTGTACAGTAGGTGTCCAAGACTTAGCATCTTGGATACCTAACTTTGTAATCCGTTCACCATCATCTCTGATTCTCCCCACCTGCAAACCCTGACGATCACCATTCTACTCTGCTTCTATGAATGTAGGATTTTTTTTTTAGTTCCCACAGGAGGGAGATTGTGCA
The DNA here is from genome assembly GCF_019054845.1 of Dipodomys spectabilis. Taxonomy (NCBI): domain Eukaryota; kingdom Metazoa; phylum Chordata; class Mammalia; order Rodentia; family Heteromyidae; genus Dipodomys; species Dipodomys spectabilis. The sequence continues at coordinate 12,046,592 of NW_024870681.1, forward strand.
GTATTGTCTTCTTGTGCCTGACTCATTTCTCATCTTCTAAAGGGTCATTTAAAAAACAGGCTAAGGATGCCAGGCTAGCTTTATAGCTAACCTTTAGCCTTTAACTATTTAGGAGGCTCAAATCTGATAATCATGGTTTGAAGCCAGCCTGGGAAGGAAAGTTCACAAGACTCTTATCTCCAATTAACTACCAAAAAAGCTGAATGTGGACAGGTGCCAGTGGCTCAAGCCTGTAATCCTAGCTACTCAAGAAGCTGAGATCTGAGGATTGTGGTTCAAAGCCAGCTAGAGCAGTTAAGTCCATGAGACTCTTATCGCCAAGTAACCACGAGAAAACCAGAAGTGATGCTATGGCTCAAAGTGGTAGAATGAGCAAAAGAGCTCAGGGAGCTGGGCACTGGTGGCTCACACTTGTAATTCTAGCTACTCAGGAGGCTGAGATCTGAGGATCATGGTTCAAAGCCAGTCCAGGCAGGAAAGTGAGGATAAGTGAGTCCCTTATCTTCAATTAACCACCAGAAAACCAGAAGTGGTGCTGTGGCTCAAGTGCAAGAGCATTTGCCTTGAGCTGAAGAGCTGAGGGATAGCACCCAGACTCACAACTGATTAAAAAAAAAGAGCTCAGGGACAGACCTAAGCCCTGAGTTCAAGCCCTATGACTAACCAGAATAAAAACTGAATGTGGTACTATGGCTAAAGTGGTAGAGCATCAACCTAGAGTAAAAACTTCAAGGACAGTACCCAGGCCGGAATTCAAGCCTCAAGACTGGCAAAGGAAGGAGAGGAGGAGGAGGAGGAGGAGGAGGAGGAGGAGGAGGAGGAGGAGGAGGAGGAGGAGGAGGAGGAGGAGGAAGAGGAGGAGGGGAGGAGGAGCAGGAGCAGGAGCAGGAGGAAAATAGAAATAGTAGCAGCTAAAGACCCTGAAAAGGTATTTCTAAAAGAGACATACAAATGGCTAACAGGTATATATGCTTTTTAAAAAGTGCACAACATCACTGATCATTAGCGAAATGCAAATCAAAACCACAATGAGCTATCACCTACCATCTGTTAGAATGGCTATCACCATACAAAAGATAGCAAGTTGTTGATGAGAATGTGGAAATGTGATGTGATCAGAATCCCTGCTGTTGGTGGGAATGAGTTGTTTTAGCCATTATAGAAAGCATTACAGAAAATAATTTTAAAAATTAAAATACAACTCCCATATGATCAAGAAACCCCGTATCTGCATATAGATCCAAAGGAAATGAAAGCAGCACCTTGAAGAGAAACTGATTACACTTTCATGTTCATTGCAATGTCATTCACAAACAGAAACAGCCTAAGTATTCCAAGAACAAAGAAATGGATTTATAAAACTAAACTCTCTCTCTCTTTCACACACACACACACACACACACACACACACACACACACACACACACACACGCACACACAAGTAATAATGTTTAGCCTTAAAAACAGAAGGGTAGCTACTCAGAAGGCTGGGATCTAAGAATCCTGGTTCGAAGCCTACCATGGTAGAAAGGCTATGAGGCTCTTATATCCAATTAACCAGCAAACCAAAGCAAACAAGCAAACAAAAAAACCTGAAATGGGGATGTGGCTCAAGTGGTAGAGCATTAGCCTTGAGAAGAAAAAGCCAAAGGAGAGCTGGAAGCCCTGAGTACAAGCCCCTGTAATAATAATTAATATTAATAATTAATAATAATATTAATTAGCTTATAATTATAATATATTATATTATATTAATAATAATAATTAAAAGCAAAACAAAGCAACAACAACAACAAAAAGAAGAGTGAGCTTGGAGGAGATTGTGCTAAGTAACAGAAGCCAGATTTTTTTTTTTTTAATTTGGTCCAGTCATGGGGCCTGAACTCTGGGCTTGGACGCTATCCCTCAGCTCTTCAGCTCAAGTCTAGCACTCTACCATTTGGGCCACAGCGCCACTTCCGGCTTTTTTTTTTTTTTTGCTTATGTGGTGCTGGGGAATTGAACCCAGGGCCTCATGCATGCAAGGCAAGTGCTCTACCACTGAGCCACCTTCCCAGCCCCCAGAAGCCAGATTTTATGTTCACAGGATGACCACTGAGCTGCTGATGGGCTCTATCTCCCCTTCTGCCTGTTTTCTCTCCCAAACAAGCTGCCTGTGCTAGAGCTCTCACACTTTTGAGGATTAGGAAAATTAGCCCTTAGAATAATCTTGTCTAAATCGGGCCTCCAGAACCAGCATCAGCATCCCTCGGAGCTTGCGGGAAGCACAGAATCTGAACACTACCCCAGACCTCAGACCAGAATCTGGACTTGACCAGGATCCCTTGGGATTGATACACAGCCAAGATGGACAAGTGATGTATAGGAAATAAAAATTAAGATTACCCGTTGCCCTGTACTTATTTTAATTGAACCAAAGTGTATTGCAGGTATTGTCTTTTGCACTCTGATTAAAAAATTACCAGCCATTTCTGTACCTGATTATAATGGTTGGTGTTGTATATGTATGTGTGTAACCTGAACTGGGGCTTGAATTTAGGGCCTTAGCTTTTATTTGCTTAAGGCTGACACTCGTACCCCTTGAGCCACAACTCCACTTCTGGCTTTTCTGGGGAATAAGAATCTTATGGATGGGCTGGGAAGGTGGCTCAGTGGTAGAGTGCTTGCCTTGCATGCCCGAGGCCCTGGGTTCAATTCCTCAGCACCACATAAGCAAAAAGAAAAAAGCCGGAAGTGGCTCTGTGGCTCAAGTGGTAGAGCGCTAGCCTTGAGCTGAAGAGCTGAGGGACAGTGCCCAGGCCCAGAGTTCAAGCCCCACAACCGGACCCAAAAAAAAAAAAAAAAAAGAATCTTATGGACTTTCCTGCCCCAGGGTGGCTTTGGGCTGTGATCTTCAGATCTTGGCCACCTGAGTAGCTAGGAGTCCAGGCTGTGAGTTACCAGAGCATGGTTTATAATTTTTTTCTTTTTTAAATCTCTCTTTTAGGACATGTTCCAGCAGGTCTCAAATGCCATCCAGACCAGGAGCATCTGATTTACCCCTTGGGCTGCACTGTCCTCATCCAGGCCATAAATACTAATGAGCAGAAGTTCCTCCATGGCCATGGCAACAATGTTTCTTGTATGACCATCTCCAAGAGTGGAAATTACATTGCTTCAGGCCAAGTCACTTTCATGGGCTTCAAGGTAAATGGAGTGAACATAGTTCATTGTTAAGTTTCTTTTTAGATGCTTTCCCAGAAGACCAGTGGCACCCCAGGATCTTAGCTTGGAGGCTATTGTGTTTTACCCTTCCTCCTCACCCTTTGATTTCTAAGTCATTTCTACTTCTATTGGCTGCTGGTGAGGAATCTGCTGTGTTTTATACTACACTGAAGCTTGGGACTGATAATATCTAAGAATAAAAGACTGTCTTTGTTGCTGTTTGTCATGTTTGTAGTACATAGGAGAGCCACTATTTTTGGAGCTATTATTCTGCTTATATGAAAGCTTATCAGTCATCTGACCATGTTTGTGTGTGTGCACGCGTGTGCACACCTGAGACTTGAACTCAGGGTCTAGGTGCTGTCTCTTAGCATTTTTACTCAAGTTTAGTGTTGTACTTGAGCCACAGCTCCATTTCTGGCTTTTTTGCTGGTTAAGAGATAAGAGTCTCATGGACTTTCCTTTCTAGACTGGGTTGGAACAGTGATCCTTAGATCCCAGCCTCCTGAATAGTTAGGATTCTAGGTGTAAACAGCAGCACCTCATCTGACAGTAGATTCTCGTTCCCAGGCAGATATTATCCTGTGGGATTATAAGAAGAATGAACTGATAGCTCGGCTGTCCCTTCACAAGGGCAAAATTGAAGCTCTTGCCTTTTCACCTAATGAGCTGTACTTGGTATCACTTGGAGGCCCAGATGATGGAAGGTAAGAAATTAAATCTGTTTAGCGTATTTCCAGAAGTGTCAGGTATCCTGGTCCCTCTAATGCCCTCTTTTGGCGTGGCTGTATTTGAGTGTGCAGTTCATGAAATGCCTATGAGAAAAGTACCACAAAAAAAGTGAGTGTCAGCCTGGCAATCTTCTAAGCTACTATTGATGCCTGGAGCCACCTTCAGTGTCTGATTTGATTGGCTTGGACTCTTGGACTTATAAAAGCTTCCCAGGTAATTCTAACCTATAGCTAAATTCAAGAACTGTTGTTCTAAAAGAAAGGATGATGAAGCCAATGGTGGTCATTTTCTAGCATTTCTAGAGCACTTGCTATGGGACAGCAATTGAACTGAGCATGATCACATGTCATGTCCTTTAAGCCACACAGCTTCTCCTTCAGGAGGAAGATGTTGATATCTAAAGGTGATTGAGGAGCTAAATTCACCAGCTGGTGACAGAGCTTGGTGATAAACCTTGGCAGTGTAATTCCACATTTTTACACTTGCCTTGTCAAGACATGAATGTTGACCTTGAGGGACTCAGTCAAATTTGGTAAGCTAAGAACAAAAACTAATGAATTGAAAGAAAAGTATATTGAAAGCATTATAGAAGCTGGTTGCTATTAGTTCATACCTAGCTGCTCAGGAGAGAGGCTGATTTCTGAAAATGACAGTTCAAAGCCAGTGTGCTCAGAAAAGTCCACATGACCTTTATCTCCAAATAACTAGCAAAGAACAGCTAGACTAGAGGCATGGGTCATGTAGTAGAGTACTACTAGCTTTGAATGAAAAAGCACAGTCAGCTGGGAGTTGGTGGGTCACACCTATAATCCTAGCTACTTAGAAGGCTGAAATCTGAGGATCACTGTTCAAAGCCAGCCCAGGCAGGAAAGTCCGTGAGACTCTTCTCTCTAATAAACCACCAGAAAACCAGACGTGGCACCATGGCTCAAGTGGTGGAGCACTCACCTTGAGCTGAAGAGCTCAGGGACAGCACCCACAACTAGAGTTCAAACCCCACGACCGACCAAAAAAAAAAAGAGAGAGAGAAAGAAAAAGCAGAGTAAGAGTGAGAGGCCCTGAATTCAAGATCCAGTACCCACATCTCCTCCCTGCCAAAAACAAAACAAAACAAAACCCCCAAAATGACAGTTCTATGATGGTGCACTGTTGTACTCTCAGCAATTAGGAGCATGGATTGTGAACTAGTGAGACCATATCTCAAAATGAATAAACAAATAATAAAAGCACTCTATTCGGGGGAAAAAATGCAACACTGCAGTTCAGTACATATTTCTAATATAGATGTTAAAGACACAGTCTATTGAAGAAAAATAGTGTATGAGGTTTGTGTAGCATTTTAAAATTATTGCCATTAATTTTTGTTAATACTAGGGCTTGAACTCTGGGTCTCATGCTGGCTTAGCTTGCTCACTTAACTGGCACTCTGCCTCTTATCCAGCCAGGCCTCTAGGCTGGATTTTTTGTCCCTCTATTACAATCTCCCCTCCCTGCAACACATCACCAAGGAAAACTCTTACAAGAGATGAATGGATGTTAAACTTCCATGTTTACATATTGTAGATGTCTTTATTTTAGCATCCAACTTGACTGACAAGTTCATTGATGTTTAGCCTCTTGTTTTCCTTGGAAGCTTTTAAAACATTTTACTTCCAGTACCATTGTACTTGAAAAGATGGATGTTGGGGGAGCACCAGTGTAATTTTTTTGTTGTTGTTGTTCAGTCGTAGAGCTTGACTCTGGGCCTGGGCACTGTCCCTGGGCTCTTCACCTGAAGGCAAACAGTCTACCACTCTGCCATAGTGCCACTTCCAGTTTCTGATAGTTTATTGGAGATAAGAGTCTCATGAACTTTCCTGCCGGGGCTAGCTTTGAACCATGATCCTCAGATCTCAGCCTTCTGAGTAGCTAGGATTACAGCTATGAGCCACTAGCATCCAGCTAACCAGTGTAATTTTTGTTCCCTTGTTGGTAACTTATTTTGTTTCATTGTTTGTTGTTTTTCTTTTCTGGAGTCACTGATGTCCTTGTTGATTATTTTGAAAGCCTGCATTTTTTGTTTTGTTTTGTTCCATTTGTTTTTCTTCTTGTCTTGACAGTGTGGTGGTGTGGAGCATAGCCAAGAAAGATGCCATCTGCGGCAGTCCAGCAGCTGGCCTCAATGTTGGGAATGCCACCACCATGGTCTTCTCCAGGTGCCGGGATGAAATGTTTGTTACTGCTGGAAAGTACGTCACAATCATCAGTCAGAAATCACAGATAATCTAGCTGTTTGCCCAGAAAACACGGTCATACCAGTTTGGGGACACATGCCTGTAGTCCTGGACCAATACTTTACATCATAATTTTCAGAATGTTTGTAGTCATTCAAATGTTTAGGGGACTGGGAATGTGGTTTAGTGGAAGAGTGCTTGCCTAGCATGCATGAAGCCCTGGGTTCAATTCCTCAGTACCACATAAACAGAAAAATCTGAAGTGGCGCTGTGGCTCAATTGGTTGAGTGCTAGCCTTGAGCAAAAGGAAGCTCAGGAACAGTGCCTAGGCCCTGAGTTCAAGCCCCAGGGCTGTCAACAAACAAATGTTTAGGCATTTTTCACTAAGGTTCTTGGAAAATGCTATGGTTCCTACTGCAAAGTTTCTGTAGATTCACTGAACTCAGGTTCTTTTTTTTGTTACTGAAAACGTGTGATTTCTAGTTTGGGCTTTTCAAGGAATTTGTATAGTTTGCGCAGATTCACTGACTCCTTGGAATTTCTCACTACCTGCTCTTGACTTTAGATGTCATGAAATGCTATTTTGCAAATGAACTGTGCCAGGAAGTTCAAATATTTAAATGATTAACCATATGACATCATTTCTAGTAGGATCGGCTTCAACCAGCTCAGGGTGATCAAGCTGAACCTCAGAACAGAGGCCTATATCCAACTAACAAAATAAATAACTGTCAATTAGATAGCTCCCTGATTGGCATTTGAGGAAAAGGTTACACACACATAAAAGACATAAAAGCGGCTGGTCAAAGGTAATGAGTTATCACACTTGATTGTTTACAGTCAGTTACAGATTGAACTCCTTGTTCTACATTCTTGGGATGCCTAGTGCAGCTCAAGTGGTAGAGCACTTTCCTAGCAAACCCAAAGTCCTTGGGGCTGGGAAGGTGGCTCAGTGGTAGAGCACTTGTCTTGCAATCCCAAAGTCCTGAGTTCAAACCCCACTACTGCCAAAAGGCATAAAAGCATCTTTGTTTCATGTCACATACAGGTTCAAATATAACAGCTTTGAAAATATAAGGTCAAAGTACATGTTTTTTTGGGTTTTTTTTTGGTGTTGGTTCTAGGGCTTGGATCTAGAGCCTCTCATTCTTGCTTGGCTATTTCTGCTTAAAACTGGTGTTCTACCATACCTCCACTTTTACTTTTTGCTGGTTAATTGGAGATAAGAGTCTCATGAACTTTTCTCTGGGGCTGGCTTGGAACAGAGATCCTTAGATCTCAGCCTCCCAAGTAGCTAGGATTACAGGCATGAACCACCAGCACCTGGCAAGAAATCCTGGTGATGTTTATTGTGATTTTTTGTTTTTGGCCAGTCCTGGGCTTGAACTCGGAGCCTGGGCACTGTCTCTGAGCTCCTTTTGCTTAACCACTTAAGTCACAGTGCCACTTCTAGCTTTTTCTGTGTATGTATTACTGAGGAATCCGACCCAGGGCTTCATGCATGCTAGGCAAGCACTCTACCACTAAGCCACATTCCCAGCCCTATTTTGATATTTTTATACAACTACTAAATCAGATTAACTCAACATCTAATTATTAAATACCAACCAGACATTTAGTCCTGTGTGAAGTGCTTCATTTAACTTTGACCTGCTTTGTCTTCCTTTTTCCTTCCTTTAAGACAGGTCTCTCTGTACAAGGTATTTTCCTTTAAAAATTTTCCATATAACTCAATATCTTTGTCCTCCTAACAAGCTTTCCTTACTCTCCGCTTTCTCGGCCTCCAGGAACTCTGTTCCTGTAAGTATGGCCCTTTAGATTCCACAAGAATGAGATCATTCAGTGTTTGTATTTCCATACAGGCTTGTCTCACTTAGCCTAAGTCCTCCGTGTTCATCCATATTGTCACCAATGACATGATTTACTTTCTTCTTAAGGCTGAAGAGTATTCCTTTGCAGATATATATATATATATATATATATATATATATATATATGTATATATATATATATATATATATATGTACCATATCTATCTATCACATTTGTGTGTGTGTGTGTGTGTGTGTGCTGATACTAAGGCTTGAACTCAGAGCCTCGGTGCTGTCCTCTAGTATTTTGCTGAAGGTTGGAGCTCTACCACTTGAGCCACAGCCCCACTTCTGGTTTTTTGGTGGTTAATTGGAGCTAAGAATCTCATGAATGTTCCTGCCTGGGCTGTCTACCAAGGTTGATTCTCGGTTCTCAGATTTCCCAGTAGGTAGGCTTACAGGCCTGAGCCACTGGCTGGCAGCTATACCACATTTTCTTTATCTATTTATCTACTGATGGACACTCAGACTGTATATATTGTGTGATGTGATGACTACAGTTAACATAGGTGTCATATATATAATATATAATATATAATATATGTAATAGTACATTGCAAATTAATAAGCATTCTTAAAACCAAAAGAGAAGTATATATGGTAATGTATATGTTTAGCATCTGGACCTTAGCTCTTTCACAATGTCAACAACTATCAAAAAAAAAATATATGGTATTTCTGGCAAATATCTATATATACATATATACATATGTATACATACATATATATATATGTGTGTATATATATATATATATATACAAACCAGAGTTCATTCTTGTTCTCCTTTCTGACAAGTACATATATATGTGTGTGTGTGTGTGTGTGTATGGCAAGTACATATGTGTGTGTGTGTGTGTGTGTGTGTGTGTGTGTGTGTGTGTGTGTGGTGTGTGTATATATATCTACTTGCCAGAAAGGAGGAGAACAAGAATGAACTCTGGTTTGCTCTGTATTTGTTTCCTTGATTCTACACAGTACAACCTCAAGGTAGATAGCTAAGTGCGAATTCCTAGTTTGCTTCATCTCATTTGGAGAATGAGGATCATAAAAACCTGTCTCACAGCTGTCATGCAGACTTAATAGAAGATCCTAAGTAGAGAGTAGGCCATAAAAATACCCTAAAAAAAAGAGAGATTTGGTTCTTTTTCTTCTAGCTTCTCCTTGGAGAGAATACAGAAAAATATAAAACAGATGTGAAGTGATCATTAAATAAATATCCACCTAATTATGATTTTTCTTTATAGTGGAACAATTCGAGTGTGGGAACTGGATCTCCCAAATAGAAAAATCCGGCCTACAGAGTGCCAGACAGGACAGTTGAAAAGAATAGTTATGAGTATTTCCGTAAGTGTCCCTTTAAGTATCATGTGAAGTAACTATTAGTTCCTGTTAACAGTTCTGATGGAGGGGTGTGTGTGTGTGTGTATGCATGTGTGGGTGTACAAATGTGGATGACAAGATTCAGATGGGAGGGACTTCATTTCTGGGACTTTCTTCAGGGGAGGAGGAGAAACTGTTTCAGGTCCTGTATCAACAGGGACCTGAGCTGTCACCAGACACCCAAACCCTGCCTCACCCAGTGGAAGTGATGTAGACAGGTGGCATTCAGACACAGTGACACATCTCTATGCCACCAATGTTGATTACAGTACTGGAAATAAGGTTCTGATAGTAAAATTCATTGTTTAAATATGTTTCTCCCATAAAGAGAAATTGTTCATATGTTTTGAATGTGGATTCATATCTTGTGACTTCATTCTCCATGGATCTATTCCTCTTATTTAAGTCAGCGTTTGTTTTTTGTTTTTTATTTTTTTGTCAGTTGTGGGGCTTGAACTCTGGGCCTGGGCACTGTCCCTGAGCTCTTCAGCTCCAGGTGAGAGCTCAACTTGAGCCACAGCACAACCTCTGGTTTTCTTGTGGTTAATTGGACTTTCCTGCCCGTGATGTCTTTGAACTGTGATCCTCAGATCTCAGCCTCCTGAGTAGCTAGGATTACAGGTGTGAGCCACTGGTGCCTGGCTTAATTCATAGTCTTTTTATGAATTAGACGTTGGAAACTTATGAAGTGAAGCAAATTATAGCTGTGTGTGTGTGTGTGTGTGTGTGTGTGTGTGTGTGTGTGTGTGAGCACACCAGTTCTGGGACTTGAATTCAAGGCCTGGGCACTGTCCTTGAACTTTTTGCTCAAGGCTATCACTTGAACCACATCTCTACTTCCTTTTGGTGGTTAGTTGGAGATCAGAGTGTCATGGAATTTCCTGCCAGGGTTGGTTTGAACCATGATTATGGGAATGAGCCACCAGCGCCTGGCTATAGCCTCTTTGAAGGAGTACACTTTCATCCTAGGAGCACTAGTGTCTCAGGGGTAGACACGAGGCAGATTGTACATGCTATTATCAGACCAAAATAGATGTCAAGTGAATTGCACAGGTCAACTGGAGACTAATATTTCTTCCAGGTTTATATTTGGCAAGGATACTGCTCCCTCCAGAGCAGTTCTTAACTGTCTTTGAGTCTGGGAAGATGGACCTCACTATGAGCATCTTGTTAGTCCTCACAGGGTTTCAAAGGACTCTTATCCTCTCTCTGATCATGTTTCCAGGTTTCTGTTTCTCTATTCCCAGATGGCAGATGATGACAGCTTTTTCTACGTTGGTACCACAACTGGAGATGTTCTAAAAGTGAATCCCAAGACCAAATTGATGGCAGACACTGGGCCTAAGAAGGACAAGTACAGTTTGGTGAGTGGAGACCCTCACAATATCCTTTGCCCTCCACCAGTAGCACAGACTTTCATTCAGAAAAAGTAGAGTTGCCAAGTGCTGGTGGCTCACGCCTGTAATCTTAACTATTCAGGAGGTTAAAATCTGAGGCTTGAGGGGCTGGGAAGGTGGCTCAGTGGTAGAGCGCTTGCCTTGCATGCTTGAGGCCCTGGGTTCGATTCCTCAGCACCACATAAGCAAAAAGAAAAAAGCCAGAAGTAGCACTGTGGCTCAAGTGGTAGAGCGCTAGCCTTGAGCTGAAGGGCTGAAGGACAGCGCCCAGGCCCAGAGTTCAGGCCCCACGACTGGACCCCAAAAAAATAAAAGAATCTGAGGCTTGAGGTTTAAAAGCCAGGCCAGGAAGATGAATTGTGAGACTCTTAACTCTAATTAACCACCAAAAATCTGGAAATGAAATGGTGGCTCAAGTGATAGAGAACCAGCCTTGAGTAAAAAGGTAGGGCAAAAGTGCCAGGCTGCCTTAGAACTGGCATAAAAAAATTAAAACAAAAAAGAGTATAGAAGTGAGGTGTCAGTGGCTCAGGCCTGTAATCCTAGCTACTCAAGGAACTGAGATCTGAGGAACACAGTTGGAAGACAGCCTGGGTAGGAAAAATCTGTGAGCCTCTTATCTCCAATTAATCACCCCAAAAGAGCCAGACATGTAGAGCTGAGGCTCAAGTGGTACAGTGCTAGCCTTGGGCACAAAAGCTCAGGGATAGCACCCAGTCCCTGAGTTTAAGCCCCAGGACACAGACACAGACACAGACACAGACACACACACACACACACACACACACACACACACACACACACACTACAGAAAAAAATGCTCACAAATTAGTGATATTCCCAAAGCTACATCTGTATTTGCAAAGGGTTCTGGATAGTTCTTCAAGCTGGCTTCTCTGGTTACTTCTAAGGCAATACCATTGCTGGGTATCTGGGTATCCTTAGATATGGACTCAGCACCTGAACTAATTTTACTTTTTCAAAGCACAAGAGCTGTTGCTTCAGGATTTGGATCCTTATTTGTCATTTGTCATTTGTCTCAGCCCAGTTGAGGGGCGCCCTTTTATCTTATAGATCATACATATACATATACATTTTGGTGGTGGTGGCCATGGGGATTGAACTCTGGGCCTGGGCACTGTCCCTGAGCTCTTCAGCTCAAGGTGAGCACTCTACCACTTGAGCCACAGCACCACTTCTGGTTTTCTGGTGGTTAATTGGAGATATACATTTTTTTGTACTGTAATAATAAGATCTTGGGTTTTAGCCTCAACAGATAAGTCATGAATGAGACCTAAAAATAGTCAATTCTTCATATTTGCAAAATTTCTAACAACTCTGGTTAAAAATCCAGTTAATAGCTGGGCATGGTGGCTCACGCCTATAATCCTAGCTACTCAGGAGGCTGAGATCTGAGGATCATGATTCAAAACCAGCCCAGGCAGGAAAGGCCATGAGACTCTTTATCTCCAATAAACCACTCAGAAAATCAAGAGTGGTGCTATGGCTCAAGTGGTAGAGCACTAGTCTTGAGCTGAAGAGCTGAGGGATAGCACCTAGGCCCAGAGTTCAAGCCCCATGACCAAGAAAAAAAAATCCAGTTAATAATGTTGAATTAAAACCAAAATAAAATATTCACCATCAAATAATGATGTTTTATAATAAGTGCTATTATTCCCAGCACCCCAGAACATCTCAAGAGCTGTTTCTACTAAACTTTGAATTTGAAAGTTTGTGCTAGGCTCTGCTGCTGTCTATTTCACTTCGGATAACAGAGCAGATGGTTCTATCTCCTCAACAGATATTCTCAAGAAACTTTGAAATGTAGTACTGTGCTCTTGGGGAAATGTCAGAATTTTCCTAATCATATGATTATTTAATATTCATGCTTTTAGCTTGAATACAAGATCTGTATGAAGAAACTACAAAACTCTAATGAAAGAAATAAAAGAAGAATAAATAACGGGGTGTGGCAGTTCAAGCCTGTAATTCTAGCTATTCATGAGGTCTGGAGAATAGTGGTTACAGGCATTCCCAGGGGAAAAAAAATGTCCATGAGATTCCATCACAATGGTGTGGAGGTGTTTATCTGTCATCCCAGCCATATCAGGAAGCATTATATAGGAGGCTTGTGGTCCATCTGTGTGCCTAGGGGATAGGGAATGGGGATCCAAACTGTAGCTCAAAGATAACCAGTACACCTAGACATTGGTAGCTCATGCCTAGAATCCTAGCTACTTGGGAGGCTGAAATCTAGAGGATTAGGGTTTGAAGCCAGTACAGGTGGAAAACTGAGCAACTCGATCTCTAACTAACTAGCACAACCCCAGACTGGAGTTGTGATTCAAATGGTACGAATTCAAGCCTTGGGCAAGAAAGGTGAATGAGAATGAGTAAGAGTACTGAGTTCAATTCCTGCTACCAGCACACAGACACACACAGACACACAGACACACACACATACACAAATAACCTTGCAAAAAGGGCTGGAGGAGTAGCTCAGTGGTAGAGCCCTACCAAATGTAAGGCTCTAAGTTCATAAATCTGTATAATGATACCCCCCTGAGCTTTGTCAGATAAGCAAAGCTAATACCCTGGATTTTTTTTAAACAGGGTACTCCCTGAGTTTTTTGCTAAAGGCTAGCACTCTACCACTTTGAACTACAGTGCCACTTCTAGGTTTTGAGTGGTTAATTGGAGATAAGAGTCTCACAGGGAGTTTTCTGCCTGGACTAACTTCAAACCGTGATCCTCAGATCTCAGCCTCCTGAGTAGCTAGGATTACAGGTAGAAGCTACTCATGCCAGAAAAAGTGGTTTTGTGGTGTGTGTGTGTGTGTGTGTGTGTGTGTGTGTGTGTGTGTGTGTGTGTGTGTGTGTGTGTCCATCATTGGACTTGGACTCAGGGCCTGGGCACTATCCCTGAGCTTTTTCACTTAAGGCTAGCACTCTACCACTTTGAGCTACAGCATCACTTCCCAAGCTCACTTTTTGCAACAAGCCCTATGCCTTGGTAACACTCCACTCTCTTGAAAACAACCCCCTCCCTTGATGACATTATTCCTTCCAGGAGGGCAGATGCATGTCTGGGTACATGACCTAGTCACCTCCCAGTACTGTAGCATTGGGGACTGGGTGACTTTGAGACACATTCAAACTCTAGCTGTCATGCATTAGAAGTTTAGAGTGGGCACTATATAAGCAGGTCATTACACATCCCTAAACTTTGAAGATTGCTTGAATTTTCCATGTGTTTCTAACTTCTGATAAGATGATGTATCTACTGCTTTAGTTCAGGAAATAGTGTTAGTAAGGAGCTTTCTGTGATGTCTTCAGATGGCAAATCTGGCCTATCTGCATTTACAAGAATTGCATCTTGGTAGAAACTTTGTGAATAACTCAAAGACTGGCATTGCTAAGGCTACGTTTATACTTCCTACTTTAACTCAATTCCACTGAATGTGAAAGTGTTAATATTTAACATATTCAAAATGTACAGGTGGTTGGGTATAGTAACGCATATCTGTTAATCCCAGGTACTTGAAAGATGGAGATTGAAAGGATTGTGATTCAAGACCATGGGGCAAAATGTTAACAATGTAACAGACAAGCTGAGAGTGTGTGCCACATACTTGTATTTTAGCTGTGGGGAAGGTATAGGTAAAAGAATAAGGTCAGCCCAAGCAAAAAGTGCAAGACCCAAGCCAGGTGCCAGCAGCTCATGCCTGTAATCCTAGCTACTCAGGGAGCTGAGATCTGAGGATCAAAGTTCAAAGCCAGCTCAGGCAGAAAGTCCAAAGTGAGACTCTAATTAACCACCAGAAAACTACAAGTGGCGCTGTGGATCCAAGTGATAGAGCGCTAGCCTTGAGCAGAAGAGCCAACAAAATAAAAAGTGCAAGACCTTGTCTAAAAAAGCAAAAAGAGCTAGCATGTAGAAGACCCTGATCTCATACCTCAGTACTGCAAAATTGAGAACAACTACAACAAAATAGCAAAATATTGCAGGTGATAGGAAGAAGGATGATGAGGCACATCTGCTTTTTGCAGGACTAGGAAGGCTACTTCATAACATACACTCCCATGTTAGTATTCAATGTCCAAGTTCTACCATAGCCAATACCTTCATAAACTCCATCATGTGTAACAGTCATATGGCCTCAGCCATGTTCACTGTGTCATGCATTGTATTCATTCTTTTTGTGTGAATGTGTGTTTGTATGTGATACTGGGATTAGAATTCAGGGCCTTATACTTACTAGGTAGCGTGCTCTACCACTTCAGCCATGCCCGCAGGCCTTTTCTGCTTTTTTTTTTTTTTCAAAGTAGGTTCTTAACTTATGCCTACGGCTGGTTTCAAGCTATAGTGCTCCTACTTATAACTCCTGTATAGCTGGAATTACAGGTATGTAATACTACATTGATTCTTAATGATGAGACCATTTGGCCTTTCTCATAGTACTGTTTTCCCTGCATAGGGAGTGACCGTTATCAGATGCCTGATGATGGGTGGTTTGTTGCTCGGCTCCGGAGCTGGATTGCTGGTCTTTTGTAAAAGCCCCAGCTATAAACCCATCAGGTAAGTTCTGGGCCGGACAGGGTTGGGAGAGTAAAAGACCCGCTACAGGGAGATTCACCTAAAGACACCAACTAAAATGTATTGGCAGAGTCATATTTGGTTAAAGAAGTTCACCTTGCTATTAAAATGAGTAGTTGCAATCACAATAGAGAATGGTTTCTTTGCCAGTGAAATTGTTTATGTTGACTCAAATCAAAGTCATCCACTATAACCTAGACAGGCACCACCATTTAACAAATATTTACATTTTTACACCACATATGGAGACACAACAAAGGAAATACATTACAAATTCATCACCTCCCACAACTCTCAAATTTTAAACTTCCAAAATTAGCATATTCTCACTATGAAGAAAAAAAAAAAAGAATGATATAAGTTGTGGGTAGGGACAGGAGGGGGGAAATGAGGGAGAATAAAGGAAGGGGTGACATTGTCCAAGAAGCATTGTACTCATACCCTGACTTATGGAATTGTAAACCCTTTGTACAACCCCTTAATAATAACAATAAAAACGGTATTATCCAATGAAATTGATTACACAGTGAGTAGCTATTACTTGCAAATAGTGAACACTTTTAAATACAAATAGCCAATATTCACCAGCTAATTTCTTGTGCCAGATACCAGGCTATATTGTTTCCATGACTCATTTAATTGAGATAAACATAAATAAAAAAAATTTTTTTTTGAGTCCAGTTGTGGGGCCTGAACTCTGGGCCTGGGTGCTGTCCCTCAGCTCTTCAGCTCAATGCTAGCACTCTACCACTTGAGCCACAGTGCCACTTCCAGCTTTTTTCTTTTTGCTTATGTGCTGAGGAATCGAACCCAGGGCCTCATGCACGCAAGGCAAGCGCTCTACCACTGAGCCACCTTCTCAGCCCCATAAATAAAATTTTATACACTGCCATCCAAACCAATGTGCTAGATACTATTAAAAAATAAGATATGGTCTTTGTCTTCCCAGAACTAATATTCTGGTTTGAGAGTAATACATGCATGAAAAATGTCACTATAAGACCAGATAATCTAATCAAAACAACATTAACATTCCATCTCACCCCAGTTAGAATGGCCATAATCAAGAACTCTAATAACAACAGATGCTGGAGGGGATGTGGCCAAAAGGGAACCCTACTGCATTGTTGGTGGGAATATAAACTTGTTCAACCACTTTGGAAAGCAGTATGGAGGTTCCTCAGAAGACTCCAAATAGAGCTCCCCAATGACCCAGCAATCCCACTTTTGGGCATTTACCCAAATGATCACAAACAAGACCATACTAAAGCTACCAACACAACTATGTTTATCACAGCATTATATACCATAGCTGAGATATGGAACCAACCCAGATGCCCCTCAGTAGATGAATGGATCAAGAAAATGTGGTGTATACACACACACACATACACACACACACACACACACACACACACACACACACACACAATGGAATTTTATGCCTCCATGAGAAAGAATGGCATCGCCCCATTTGTTAGAAAATGGAAAGACTTGGAAAAAATGATATTAAGTGAAGTAAGCCAGGCCCAAAGAAACATAGGTCCCATGGTTTCCCTTATTTGCAACAACTAGTATATGTCTGAGACAAGCAGAAAAGGCCAAAAAGCAATGTACATATGACCATGTAAGATGATGTTAAGCAAAATGAACCCCAAGATAGGGACACAAATATTTTTTTTTCTTTCCTGCTATTGTTTTTAATGTATTTATAATGTACTCTGTGATTTTTTTTTCTTTGTATGTTCCTCCCCCACAGTATAACCCCTGTTTTCAGTGTATTTGATTTCAGTGCCCTGCATCTTGTATATACATTTTTCTAATTTGGGGAGGGGAAGGGAAAAACCAAAATGTTTAAATAGGGATACAGGTTGACCCATTGTAACAATGAGATGTACAAGACACTATGTTGAAAACGAACTTTACAACTTGCGGGGGGCTAAGATGCAGAGACTCCTAGTTCAAAGCCAGCCCCAAGCATTAATGTCCACAAGACTCCATCTGCAGAACAGCTAGCAAAAATCTGGCCTGGCTCAAGTAGTAAAGCACTAGCAGTGAATAAACAAGCCAAGTGAGAGAGTGGGGTTAAGCCCAGGAAATGGGGTTTCACTAACCTCTAGTTAGTGAAAGAGCTAACAACCAAGTCCCACCAATAAACTGGACTTTCTAAGACACCGCACTTTCTATACTGGCTCCTTACATGACAGCCCCCAGCCATGGAATTGTTTGTGACAGTGGGTTACTGGGATTGAACCCAAAGTCTCATGTATGCTAGGTAAGCACTCTACCACTTGAGCCATACCCAGCTCTTTTGTATTTTTGTATTTTGTTCAAAGATAGGGTCTCACTAACTTGGCTTTCAACTTGTAGTCCTCCTGTCTCTACCACCCAAGTAGCTAGGATTACTGATATGGACAACAAGGATCCCAGGGCTATGTTAGTGTGTGTGTGTGTGTGTGTGTGTGTGTGTGTGTGTGTATATATATATATTAAAGTTTGTACTTTTTAAACAGTGTTGGAGGGGGAGGAGAAATCGGAAATTGCAAGATGAGAAAGTAATCACTAAAGGCTCTCACAAACACAATTGCTATCAAGGTTTTTCTTTCCAATGCTGGAGACTGAACCCAGAGTTTCACACATTCTAGGCAAGCATTCTAGTGCTGATCCCAACATTTTGTTATTTCTCTTTGTCTTTTTTTTTTTTGCTAGTTATTCAATTTTTAAAATAATGTACAAAATTTTACATACTGATTTTTTTGTGGGGCCTGAACTCTGGACCTGGGCACGGTCCCTCAGCTCTTCAGCTCAAGGCTAGTGCTCTACCACTTGAGCCACAGTGTCACTTCCGGCTTTTTTCTTTTTGCTTATGTGGTGCTGAGGAATTGAACCCAGGGCCTCATGCATGCAAGGCAAGTGCTCTACCACTGAGCCACCTTCCCAGCCTACATACTGATTTTTTTTACTTTCTTCAAACACCATATGCATCATAATATTACTACATGCTAATTTATGTTGTAATGATAATATATACATATATTACACAATACATAAACTACATAGAAGCATACACTACATATACACATAAACTACCTACTCCATGAATATCACTTTAGTGGCTAGGCAAATATTCTACCTATGAAGTTGCATCCCATAGATCATTTAATTGCTCCATTATCATTGGTTATTTAAGTTGTTTCTAACTCTTCCCTCTTTTAGATAAGGTGAGCATCATTTGATATTAAAGAGCCAGGCACTGGGGGCTCATGCCTGTAATCCTAGCCACTCAGGAGGCTGAGATCTGAGAATTGTAGTTCAAAGCCAGCCTGGGCAGGAAAGTCTGTCAGACTTTTATCTTCAATTAACCACCACAAAATCAGAAGTGGCGCTGTGGCTCAAAGTGGTAGAGCTCTAGCCTTGAGGAAAAGAGCTCAGGGACACTGCCCAGGGTTGGACAAAAAAATTTTCAAAAGAAAGGTTCCTCCGCCTGATTTTAGGGTTATTTTTCAGAAATGGAATTAATAAAGGGCTTAGTTGACATAAGGCCATTGTACCCATAAGCTTGCATGGCCATTCCCTTCTAACTAAATCCTGCCTGTCTTGTCCAGCCCAGTTTAGAACATATCCCACTGATGGATCACATCCTCCATGACCCTTTTAACATATGCTGACCATGGCTGGAAAGCATCATGAATAAGCCACATCTTTCCAAGCATGCCACTTCCTTGAAGGCTCGTCGCCTATCTCAAAGCTGATTGGTACCCTCTTGAATGCTTGGTATGGGCAGCACATATCTGCTGATGGAGTGAGTTTACTTTATCTTTTTGCTTCTCTTTAAAGGAAGATTCAGTTACAAGGTGGTGTCACTTCTATCACACTTCGAGGAGAAGGACACCAGTTTTTTGTAGGGACAGAAGAATCGCACATTTATCGCATCAGCTTTACGGAGTTCGAAGAGACTCTCATTGCGACTTGCCACTTTGAAGCTGTACAGGACATTGTCTTTCCATTGTAAGTAGAAACAGAATATTGTATGGTATGGATTTGATACAGCATGCAAGGGAATTTTCCTGTTTTTAACATCTTTTTTTCTCCTTAATTTTTTTAATGTAGTGAATTATTTTAACAGACTTTCTATTGTATTCACCGTTAGTTACATGAACTTTACTAGTAGTGGGGCTTGAACTCAGGACCTTGCACTCTTGCTTAGTTTTTATGCTCAAAGCTAATGCTCTACCACTTGAGCTAGCTACACCTTCACTTCCAGCTTTTTGCTGGTTAATTGGAGATGAGAGTCTCGTGGACTTATCTACCTGGGATGGCCCCAAACTTTAATCCTCAGATCTCAACCTGCTGGAGTAGCAGGATTTCAGGTGTGAGGTACCAATGCCTGGCACTTTGATTGAAATTTTAATAAGATCTTCTATGCTTTAGGAAAAGGTTTCTTCCTTTAATGTAAAATTTCCATGGAAATATTTATCTCAAGAGATGTTATTTATCAAGCATATACTTGCTTTCAAATTCATCCAGTAACATACATCAACTATGTAACCTTGTGTCAGTCATACCTCAATAAACTGCTTTTTGAAAAGGAATGTGACTATTATACCAGTTGAAACAGACTTCAAAATTACTTTCTAAAAAAATGTTGTGCTGGTTCTGGAGCTTGAATTCAGGGCCTGAGCACTGTCCCTGAGCTTTGCTTTTTTGCTCAAGGATAGCACTCAACCACTTGAGCCACAGCTCCACTTCTGGCATTTTGGTAATTAACTGGAAAAAAAGCATCTCATAGATTTTCCTGCCTGGGCTGACTGGATACTGAGATCCTCAGATTTTAGCCTCCTGAGTGGCTAGGATTACAAGCATGAGCCATGGGTGCCCTGCCTTTCTTGTTTTTGTTTAAAGCAACTTTGTCCCAACCTTTCCTAAAGGGAAAACACTAGAAAAGATTTCCCATGGGGGATTTGAGGGCATGGGAAGCCACTTAGCATGAGAAATCTCTGAGATTTGGGGAATCATCACAGAAAAGGCATCCAGCCCTAGATCCTTGTGAGACACATTTGGGCGCCAAAGGCGTGCCTAACACCACATATCATTTGTGGCACCATCTCTTATCCCTCGATGGCTTCTTTGCAGTGGTACCGCTGAGCTATTTGCCACATGTGCTAAGAGGGACATTAGAGTGTGGCACACAATGTCCAACAGGGAGCTGCTTCGGATCACTGTGCCTAACATGACCTGCCACGGCATTGATTTCATGAAAGACGGCAAGAGCATCATTTCAGGTAAGGGCTACCGGTCAGGATTTAGCACTGGGCGCCTACTGTGGCTTTGACCCTTTGTCCTTCTCACTCTCCACCAGTCTCGACCTGTAGAAGGATGACCTGAGTCAGCCTATTGAGGGCCACTGGCTTTGGGGTTTGTCTAGCCTCTCCTCTCCTCATCATTCCCTTCCAGGTGGGGGATTTTTCTGATCTAGAAAGGACCAAGTAAGCAATTTCCTTTCTCTCCAATTGCTACCTGTCACTTTTCTGTTTCTCTCAGTAGGGAAATTTACTAATTCAATTTTGAGAAGGACTTGAGGTCTTAATGAATAGCATAAGGATACTTGTATTCAGACCATTTTTGTTGTATGGGAGAAAGATATGCTACTCAAGCTAGGTTATTCTCCAAAAGGAAAAATTTAAAAAAACTCAATTTATGCCAAAGTATTATTATTATTAACCAGTATTGAGGTTTGAACTTGGCCTTGGATTCACCTTGCTTGCTCTCTTGGCTGGTGCTCTACCACTGTAGCCATGTCTCCAGTCTGGCATTTTTCTGGTCCAGTGGAGATAGAGTCTCACAGACCTTTCTGTCTGGGATGGCTTGGAACCTTCATCCTCCAAGCCTTAGCCTTCTGAGAGCTAGGATTATGAGCAAGAGCCACCTATGCTAGGCTTATGCCTAAATTATAGATATGATAGTCTACCTTTAAATATTTCACTTCTAAAAAAAGTGTTTCTTAATATCATCTATATGTAATCTACATCAATTTCCCCTGGGTGTCCCAAAGTAAGTTTACTTTTGACATCAATGAAAGGTCAAGCAAACCTTTAGGGACAGCTTATTGACATGGTACCATTAAGAACCTGCCTCATCCCTTCTTTCCTTGGCTCTGCTTTCTCCTGTCTTCAACCCAGTGTGGTCACCAGGGCTTGCACTGCACTTAGGCTGACAAATCCTCAGGTCAGAAATGGCCAACATTTTGACCTTTGCTTTGGCTCATAAACTCATGTCCATGTGTCCTGATGGATTCCCAGTTCCAGGTTTAGTCAAGGTTCCATTATTTGTCACCTTGTCCTCTTTTGTCTTAGCCACCACCATCTCCTCCTAAGACACCACAGTAGCTTCCTTCCCACCTCTCTCTCCACATCTACTTACAACCAAGAGACCAGAAATCTGTTTTAAAATGTGGAATCCAGTCAGGCTCAAAAGTCTTTTATCTTCTGTTAATAAAGTCCAGGTAATAACCTGCTAGACCCTGCATGACCTTCTCCCACCCTCCCTTTCCCTTACTCACCTGGGACATCTACCCTTACTGCTCACTCTCTCCAACCACACTAGCTTCCTAGTTCCTCAAACACACTGGCCTTGGAGCTTTTGCTCTAGCTGTTCTGTCTGCCTGCTGCTCCTCCCCCTGATTATCCCACAGATTCTTCCCACCTCTTCTCACTACCTCAAGTCTTTGCTAAAATGGGATTTACCTTGAGCATCCTACTTAAAATTACCAAGGGGTAACACTAAAGCACCAGCCATGTGGAGACCCGGGGGAGAAGCATTTCAGGTAGAAGGAACAGCAAGTGTTAAGGCCCTGAGGTGGGAAATAACTAATCAAACTATTAAAGCTTGGATAGGATGGTACCAGTGGAAAGAGAGAAAGGTATATAGATTCTGGATATTTTTACAGTAAGGGCAGATGTGACTTTCTGATGGATTGGATGCTGAGTTGGGTTGGATGGGTAGAATAGAGATACTCTGAGGAACTTAAGCAACCGGATGGATGGATGAATAGATGGATGGATGGATGATAGATGGATGGACGAATGGGTGATGGATAAGTGACTGAATGAGTGGGTGGGTAGATGAATGATGAGTAGATATGAGATAAGTGGGATGAATAGATGGATGGATAAATGGGATGGATAGATAGATGGATGGATAGGTAGAGGAATAGATTGATAGATGGTAACAATATTTATTGAGATGGGCAAGAAGCTGAGAATGGTGAAAGAAGCATCCAACGTAAAGCTGTAGTAGCAGAGGAGGAAAGCCAATAATTACTTGGAATTGTTAAACGATACATTCCAGATATGATATCAAGTTACTAGTTGAATGTATAGGTCTATAGCTCACGGGAAGCTGGGAACTGGCCTCCCTCTTTTCTCCCCCCCCCAAATCCTCCCTTACCTGACATAAGACACAGCTGCAGACAGAGTCAACCAAAGCTCACCTTTCCTTCTTGTGGGAGTAGCTCCAGGCGGGAGCAGTTTGGAGGAGCAGGGAAAGAGGGTGGGAGTGTTGTCACCTGGTTCCAAATCCGGATTCTCATTTATGATTTAGAGGATGGGCCGTCTGCCGAGAGTGAGTGTGAGTATGCCAACCTTGCTTGCCTTTTGTCTTCCTTTCATGCCAGCTTGGGACGATGGCAAAATTCGAGCCTTTGCCCCTGAGTCCGGACGACTGATGTATGTCATTAGCAATGCTCATAGAATTGGAGTGACCGCCATTGCTACCACCAGTGACTGTAAAAGAATCATCAGTGGTGGCGGGGAAGGCGAGGTACTGCTCTTAAAAATGCATTTCTTCAGAACAAAACAAAAAAGCTCCATTTAGAGCAATCAATGAATAGAACACTAAGTCTCAAGTATGGTCAAGGAGGGTCAGGTTAAAGATTTTTGATGATACCCTAAAGTTTATTACAAATTGAAAAACATACATCTAAATACATTTGTTCACAGAAAGACACTTGAAATACAGACTTGAAAACACCAGGTATGGAAACAACCTGTGAATCCAAGTTGGTGTTTTGCCAGAGTTATGACATGTTTGTTTTTTTCCTCCATTGTTGTATGTTTTAAAGCAGATATGTGCACATTTAAAAATACATCAATACTTATTTATCTTAATACATTCATTATTTGCTTATTTATTTTATTGGGGGTGGGGAGGCACATCCTGGAGCTTGAACTCACTGTCCCTGAGCTTTTTTGCTCAAGGTTAGTGCTCTACCACTTGGGCTATAGCTCCATTTCTGGCTTTTTTTGAGTAGCGAATTGGATATATGAGTTCATAGTCTTTCTTGCCAAGGCTAGCTTCAAACCTCAGTCCTCAGATCTCAGCCTCCTGATGGCTAGGATTATAGGTGTGAGTCACCAGTGCCCAACCTGTTGTTTGTTTGCTTATTTATATTTTATTTATTTATTTATGACAGTACTGGAGTTTGAACTCAGAACATTGCACTTGCTAGACTGGCTCTCTACCATGAAGCCATACCTCCAGTCCTTTTTGCTCTGGCTGTTTTGGAGATAAGGTCTTGCTTTTTTTGCCTGGGCCAGCCTAGACCATGATGCTCTTTTACACTTCTTGCCATAATTGAGATGGCAGACATGCTTCACTATACCTAACACCCAGCTTTTTCTGTTGAGATGGAGTGTCATGAACTTTTCTGCCCTAGCTGGCCTGGAACTGTAATGCTTCTGATCTCTAGTTCTCACGTTGCTGGGATTTCAGGTGTGAGCCACTGGGCCTGATCAGAAAATCATCTTTACAGAAGTTGTGCTCTTGGCTTGTTGGTGATAGTCACAGTTCCGTGTCATCTACTCCTTTCTTCCCTTCTGGGCTATTGTAGGTCTCTTCTTAAAGACAATCTTCCAGGGCTTTGTAAGTACTAGAGACCTATCTGCTTGGAGGAATGCACTGAGGAAATGTAGTACTGGCTAAAGCGCTCAGGTACTTCCACATTCAAGTGCCCCTCTTTTAAATACCCTAACCTAAAAAGGTGTGGTGGTACATGCCTATAATACCAGCTACTCAGGAATTACTGGCATGAGGATCAGAGGACCAGAATGAGGCTAGGTACTGATGGCTTACGCCTATAATCCTAACTACTAAGGAGGCTGAAATCTGAGGATCAGGGTTTGAAGTCAGCCTGGGTAGGAAAGCCTCTGTGATATTCTTATCTCAAATTAATCACAAAAAACCTAGAAGTGGAGCTGTGACTCAAGTGGTAGAGTACTTGTCTTGAACAAAATAACTCAGGGACAGTACCTAGGCTCTGAGTTCAAACCCCAGGACTGACAAAAAAAAAAAAGGAAATTTGTTCTCTTTAATAACAGTCATTACTCTACCCATGTCATAATTACTTAAACAGCATAAAAATGAATCTGGCCTAGCTCTTGGGGGATAATCTTAAACTGCCATTGTCTTTACTCTGACAATGTAGACCATTCAAATGCTTTTCTGACTTCATGTAACCTTATTTCCCTCCTACCATGTATAGAGATGTCCAACCTCTTCTGATTTATCTTAATTCTAGTTTTTAATTTCCTAGACCTCTATTTTCTCTCTGGCTGGAGGCCTCACACAGAACAGTTTTTGCTCTTCTTATTTTTATTTTTTAAGTCTAATATATTCATTTAAAAATGGTATATACATCAGATCACATTACTAGGTTTCCTGGCATGGTTGTAACTCTGCCTTTATCCATTAAATGACATCTTGCAATAACCAGTTTTCCCTTTATCCATTCCTTTTTACTTATAATGAGAGCATCATATTGATTGTTTTAGAATTTGGTATGTGGTTGTATCATCTATGAATTTCATGTCAGGAGAATAAGCAGGTATTAGAAAATATTTGCAATGGAGAATGGGTACTGGGTTTCCTGGGCTTGACAGCCATTGCTTTTAAAACTGAACAGCTGATGTGAAAGTTTAAATATGGCTCTGGGTACCCAAGAAGTTTCCTGATGGCACCAGAAATTTGAGAACAGTGCTCAGCAGACATGAGAAGGCAGATTATTTCACTTAATTTAGCAGAGGCCTTGGCATGATCGATTTTCATAGTGTGTGTCTGCTGAAAGCAGATGCAGGTACCAGATCATCCGTGGCATTTCCCAAGCTCCATAGATGATAGCATCTTGTCCACGAATATCCCTGCCCTTCAGGGTACCATTCCCACTTATGATAAGCATGGAGAAGTTAAAAAAAAATAAAAAAAAGAAAACCAAGCCATGCTCAGCAAGTGTGAATCTGCTCTTGGATCTTTTCTGGTCCCTTCAGAAGTCTCCAGTTTGTGTTAAAGCTTGTGGTTTGTGGCTTTCAGGTGAGGGTGTGGCAGATTTGTGGCCACACCCAGAAGCTAGAGGAGGCCTTGAAGGAGCACAAGTCCTCTGTGTCCTGCATCCGGGTGAAGAAAAACAACGAGGAATGTGTCACTGCCAGCACTGATGGCACTTGCATCATTTGGGACCTTGTGTAGGTACCTGGGATGACAAAGGAGGAGGACAGGATACCTGGTTGAACTCCCAAGGAGGGTGGGCTTCCATCTTATGTAAGGCAACAGTGATAAAGTCCTGGGTCTGCTTGGCAGCTGGGGTTTACTGACACAGATGGGAAGGGTGGAGCCTCTGGGAGAAGTGGGAAGTTTCTGGGGAAAGCTTGCATTATTTGATTTGCATTAATTTAACTGGAACTGTTGTAAAGGAAAGGAAGCTGGGGAAGTTAGTGTGGACAGTTCCTTCTTGCCCCTCAGTCACAAGAATCCTGGAAGGCTTGGGACAGGGGGATTCTGGGGGTATAGATCTCCCTTCCCCTCAATTGGCCATGTTTCCAGAAACCTCTTACACCACAGTGAGTGAGTTGACTCCAAACTAAGTAGACCAAAGCATGGCAACTTCACTGGAGGAATAATTCAGAAAATTTGCAAAGGTGATTTCTGATTTTTGGTTAGAAGCTTTTTCTTTTTTTTTTTTTGCCAGTCCTGGGGCTTGAACTCAGGGCTAGGACTCTGATCCTGAGCCTCTCTGTGCTCAGGGCTTGAACTCAGGGCTTAGACTCTGTTCCTGAGCCACTTGGTGCTCAAGGCTAGCGCTCTACCACTGGAGCCTCAGCACCACTTCTGGTTTTCTGAGTAGTCTATTGGAGATAAGAATCTCACAGACTTTCCTGCCAGGCTGGCTTTGGAGCTCGATCCTCAGATCTCAGTCTCCCCAGTAGCTAGGATTACAGGCGTAAGCCACCAGCACCTGGCTAGAAGCATTTTTTGCTGTTTTTTTTTTTTTTTTTTGGGTCCAGTCATGGGGCCTGAACTGTGGGTCTGAGCACTGTCCCTCAGCTCTTCAGCTCAAGGCTAGCACTCTACCACTTGAGCCACTGCGCCACTTCTGGCTTTTTTTTCTTTTTGCTTATGTGGTGCTGAGGAATCGAACCCAGGGCCTCAGACATGCAAGGCAAGCACTCTACCACTAAGCCACCTTCCCAGCCCCTTTGCTGTATGTTTTTATTTTGGAATCAGATCCCTATGTTCCCAACTCCTCCTCCCACCCATCCATTAAACACTATACATAATCTATGGAAGAAAGTGATACTTACATTTTTCTTGGTATGGGATAAGCATTCTTAATCTAAAAATCCAACATCTGAATGCTCTGAAAATGTAAACATTCTTAGCATCGTATCAGCACTCAACCATTTCAGATTCTGGAGTATGTGTGTGTGTATTTATTGTGCTGACACTGGGGCTTACCCCAGTGTCTCATGCTATTGCTTGGCTTTTTTCCCCCTCAAGGCTGGTGCTCTACTACTGAGCCATACCTCCAATTCCAGCTTTTTGCTGGTAAATTGGAAATAAGAGTCTACTAGATTTCTGTGCTCAAGCTGGTTTTGAAACAGGATCCTCAGATCTCAGCCTTGTGAATAGCTAGGACTATAGCTGGCTGATTGGAAGTATTTTAGAGTTCAGATTAGAAATGTTCTACCTATAAAGTCTAAGCAAGATCACTACATTGCCTAAACTCAAAATCTCAAGACATTTCAGGTCCAAAGCATTTTGGATATGGGATATTCAACTTGTACAGCATCTAAGTCAGGGGTTCTCAGAACTCCTGAGCACAGCACAGTTGGTTTCAAATGCAAGTCTTTGGGCCTCATTTAAACCCATGGAATCCAAATCCCTACAGGTGGGTTCCAAAAGCATCCATTTAAAAAAAAAAAGTGAAATTCACTCAGCTCCATTTGGACAAATGGTGGCCTCCAGAATAAAACACCTTATGAGGGAGGTAGCAGGTGGGCTCTGAGTTCAGTCTCTTCAAACTCCAGGTTTCACACTGAGTTTGCACTCTTATGTTTAGAAAGGGTCCCCCAACCCCTCTTGTTTTCTGACTGCCTCTGACAGATAAGGTGTGAGGATATATAGGTAGAGAGGGCAGAGCACTGAGAGGTCTGTTTTCCCCTTCCTTCCTTCCTTCCTTCCTTCCTTTCTTTGTCTGCTGGTCTAGGGTCTTGAAATCAGGGCCTGAGTGTTGTCCCTGAGCTATTTGACTCAAGGACAGTGATCTACACTTGAGCCATAACTCTACTTCTGGTTTTTTGGATGGACTTTCCTGCCTGGGCTGGCTTAGAACCATGATCTCAGATCTCAGCTCCCTAGGATTACAGCTAGGATTACAGGTATGGGCCATCAGTGCCCACTGTGCCAGAAGTCTGATTTTTTTTAATTTTTATTTATTTTTTATTGTGAAAATACTGTACAGAGGGGTTACAATTACATGGGCAAGATAATGAGTACATTTCTTATCAAGCATTGTAGCCTCCTCCTTTGTTTCCCCTTCCCATCCCTTCCCAGCCTCCCTTTTTTTTTTTTTTAAGTCTGATTTTTTTAAAAAAAGATATCCATATGCTAATGTTCTGGGTGCTGTGAAAACTTGAAGATAGACAGGCCAACCCAAATCCAAGCTAGTACCATGTATAATTGGAATAGTACACACATTTTTCTTGGGAAGAGCAAGTAGAGTTTTGCAGTTATTGAATCCACTTTTCAGGCGTCTTAGGAGGAATCAGATGATTCTGGCCAATACTCTATTCCAGTGTGTGTGTTATCACCCTGAGGAGTTCCAGATTATCACCAGTGGGACAGACAGGAAGGTGAGTAATTGGTCTTCCTTATCCAAGTCTACGAATTCAATCAACTATGGAGGACTGAAAATGTTTGGGGGGAAATTGGATCTAGACTGAACATGTAGACTTTTCCTTATTATTATTATTATTATTATTAGGGTCCGGTCATGGGGCCTGAACTCTGGGCCTGGGCACTGTCCCTCAGCTCTTCAGCTCAAGGCTAGCACTCTACCACTTGAGCCACAGCGCCACTTCCGGCTTTTTTCTTTTTGCTTATGTGATGCTGAGGAATTGTACCCAGGGCCTCATGCATGCAAGGCAAGCGCTCTACCACTGAGCCATCCTCCCAGCCCCTTCCTTATTATTATCCCCTAAATAAAACAGCATCACAACAATCACTATCACATTTCTATTGGTTGCATTAAGTGTGGTTAAAATGTATAGAAGGGTAGGCAAAAGTTCTTATATAACAGCCTTGAACGTGTAGGTTTTGGTATTCCTGGGAGTAGGTTCTGGAACCAATCCCCCTGGCAGATGCTCAAAGATTATTATAAACTATAATCACTAAAATCTCCCTTTGTGTGTTCCTAATTCACTAAAATAATTTTACTTAAAAGTCTCCCTTCTAATGAGGCATGGATGGCTCATGTCTGTAGCCCTAGCTACTCAGGGGGTTGAGATATGAGAAGATCATGGTTCAAAGCTAACCTAGGCAGGAAAGACTGTGGGACTTTCATCTCCAATTAATCAGCAAAAATCCAGAAGGCCAGGTGTGGCTCAAGTGGTAGAGCACTAGCCTTGAACAGAAAAGCCAAGCCAGAGTACAAGGCCCTGAATTCAAGCCCCATTACTGGCACAAAAATAAATACATAAAAGTTTCGCTTCTAGGAGGGGACCATGGTATAAATTTGTCTTCAAGTCTTATCCTGTATTTTCTTGCTTTGGGAAAGGAGAGAAGTAAGGACAAAAGAAGGTCCAGTCACAGTGGGCAGGTGGCTGTGTAGGATCAAGTTTTCAGAACTCTCCAGAATGCTCGTTCCCCCTTCCAGAACCCCATCTGGAAGCAAGAAGCTTTCCCTCCCACCAGGCTTGCAGCTTTGCTCTCCTCAAGCACAGAAAGTGCTTATTTTACACTTCTTTATTTTATATTTTGTTACAGGCTCAATCTGCTTAGTCTCATCAAAAGCTTTCTGTGGAAATCCAGGTTTATCAGCATATCAACATCTCTTTAAATAGCCTGCAAATTAAAAAAGCCAATACTAAAAATATTAAAAATGGTTTCTCCACCCCTGCTGTAGCCTATTTCTAATTTCAGCCCAAACCATCCCAGAGTATAGTAGTTTTTGCTATCTTTTATATAAAGTGAAATCATCTGTGTTAGCATGTGTGTGGACAATACCACTGAGCTGAGCCCCACCTAATGCCTCTTTTTCTTGAATTCCAGATTGCTTACTGGGAAATATTTGATGGGTCAGTAATCAGAGAGTTGGAAGGTTCCTTGTCTGGGGCCATTAATGGTATGGACATCTCACAGGAAGGACTGCATTTTGTCACAGGTTAGTCCTGGGATAAGAAAAAACACCCAAACTTAGTTTAGAGAATGAGGAATTCCAGACAGGAGGCAATTGAAGAAATAGTAGAAGTATCTCAAGGAAGGACAAGTTGGTTCAATTCACCTTGAATATAACAGTCAGCATGGATTTAAAAAAAAAAAAAAGCCCACAGCTGGGCACTGGTGACTCATTGTAATCCTAATCCTCACTAGGATTACAGCTCTCAGATTATACAGATTATAAATCTCAGGAGGCTGAGATCTGAGGATCAAGGTTTAAAGCCAGCCAGCCTGGGCAGGAAAGTCCAGCAGACCCTTATCTCCAATTAATCCACCAGAAAACTGGAAGCGGAGCTGTGGCTCAAAGTGTTAGAAACATCAGCCGTGAGCACAAAAATTCAGGGACAGTGCCCAGGCCCTGAGTTTAACTCCGCAGACCCTACAAAAATTTGGCACATGGAGAATGTATTGAAAATGAGTTCTTGGAAATCAGAGCTATTTCTCTTCTATTGAAGCAATGTTGTTTGCCTTTTTTTTTTTTTAGGTGGAAATGACCATCTGATCAAAGTGTGGGATTATAATGAGGGTGAAGTGACACACGTTGGAGTAGGACACAGTGGCAACATCACTCGCATACGGATAAGTCCAGGGAATCAGTACATCATCAGCGTGAGCACAGACGGAGCCATTCTGCGGTGGAAGTTCCCTTTCGCTTCTTGAAGCCTGGGACCACCTCCCTGCCTTGCACCCTCGTGCACATGCTCTCACCCACCACCAAGTTTGGATAACTCCAGCCCGAGTCTTGACTTTGTCACATCTCAGGTTTTATTCCCCAGTCAAAATACTTGATCCCTAAAATGTCTTTCTTTTGTAGAATACATTTCATTCTTAAATTGTATATTAAAAAGTTGAAGTTTGTTCAGGAATACTTCAGCCAGACTGTAATTTTTTTTTAAAAGACACACAAGTAAGTTCCAAGTTATCGCTTCCTGTACAACCTCTTCAATGACACTGCAGACCCTACACATATCCCTCATGTTCTGTTCCCAGATAGAAGTGGCCTTTTGCTAGTTAATCGGAAATGAAGACTGGAGGACTTTTCTGTCTGGATTGACTTTGAACTGTGATCCTCCAGATCTTCCTGAGTGGCTAGGATGGTAGATATGAGCCATGAGTGCCTGGCTGAAATTATCTTCATTGAACAAGCTGCAAGACAAGTTTGAACCAAGATCATCTAGGGTAGTCTTTTTAAAAACTCTCGGGTTTAGTTTTTTACTTTTGTCAAGTGACTGCACATATCATGCTTAAAATTGTTGTTGTGAGAATTGAGTAAAATAATGTGATAACACATGAGCAGAATTCCCAATGCAGAAGTAAACTTGAATGTTTTCTTAAAGACACTATGCTGTTGGGGGCTTGAAATTTCATCCTAAAGATAAAATTTCAGAGATATTTTATCAGACCTGTTCCTGAACTGTTTCTTCAGTGCTTAATACCAGAAAAGTGAAGAAATGGATCATTCAACTAGGCATCTTTTTTTCCCCCCCAGAAAGGATGAATGGTGGCATTTTCCAGATACACCTTAAGACTTTAGGTCATAGTACAGTTTTCCGATCTATGTATGTATGTATGTATGTATGTATCTATCTATCTATCTATCTTGTTTTGTGTGTGTGTGTGTGTGCATGTGTATAGTTCTGGGACTTGAACTTAGGGTCTAGGCTTTGTCCTCTAGCTTTTTTGTTCAAGGCTGGCACCCTACCACTTGAGTCACAGCTCTACTTTTGGCTTTTTGGTTGTTAATTGGAGATAAGAGTCTCATAATTTTCCTGCCAGTCTGGTTTTGAACCATTGTCCTCAGATCCCAACCTCTTGAGTAGTTAAGTTTACAAGTGTGAGCCACCAGTGCCTAGCTTTGAAGCGTATCCATATCCTTTAATACTAGTGTGTGTGTGTGTGTGTGTGTGTGTGGTGTGTTGTGTGTTGCTCAGGGCTGGAAGTCTACCACTTGAGCCACAGCTTCCCATCTAGCCTTTTGGTGATTATTTGGAGTCTCAGGGCCTTTCCTGCCCAGGCTGGCTTTGAACTGAAATCCTCAGATCTCAGTGGGTAGTTAGGCTTACAGGCATGAGCCACCAGCACGTAGAATGAATTTTTTTTCTTTTTGCATCAAATAACTTCTGCAATCTGATTTGAAATCTCAAGGAGGATATTTAAATAAATGATGGCCATCTACTCAATAACAGACATTTATTTCAGTGTGTTGGTATAATACTGACTTCTGCATGCTGCTCACTCATCCTTCTTCGAGCTAGCAACTGATGAGAAATTCATTTTGCAAGACTTTCCCTGATTAATTATAAACCTTACAGTTATAGATAAAAGCAAGCAGGGTTACCTAGGGAATCTAGGGCGGGGCAAGGCCAGACCAATTCTCATTGGGCAACAACTCAGCGAGGATTTTGCGCTAACTAGGGAACAGGCCACCACGTAGGGGGCGCGCCAGAGAGGCTGAAAACTTCCTGCTGAGCATACCCGGAGCCTGGAAAGGGCAGGAACACAATGCTGGGACTCCCCAGCCGGGTCAGGTTCCGGTTTCTCTCCTTACCTGGCATGAATCAATCTGAGCCCATTTCTCCGAGACAACGATGATGATCCAGTCTCACAAGTTTTGGAACATGACTCTAATCTACTCCTTAGTTAAGAAAAAACAAACAAAAACCCAACAAAATCCTCCACCACTCTGGGTGTTTCCTCTGAGGGTGACAGGCGGGCGGCTCCGGGTTCAGGCCCCGGGGTGGCTAGTGCTCGCCCTGGCCCCCAAGGAGCAGCGGGCTGCAGAGAGGTGGCGCCACCCGACCGCGTACACCTGAGCCTGCAGAGGGCCCAGCCTTGCACGAAAGCATCCCCCCACCCCCATCCCTTCGCCACACCCTGGGGAGACTCTTCCTTTTCTGTCCCCCCCGCCCCACCCCCGTCTTCACCTGGCTGCGAATTGCAAGACATTTTGCGATAGCCAAAGGCTTTGCAATTTCCTGGGCGCTTCCGAATTTTCCATTGGCCGTCTACCTACCAGATTGGAAAGATGGGCGGGGAACGGGAGCAGAGGTGAACTGCAGGTCTGCGGGTTTAGGGAAGGAAGGGTGGGGGAACTGGACCACGTTGACTCCTGGAGCTCCTCGTCCCCCAACCCCCCTCCCCGCAGAGCGGCAGGGCAGGGATCCGGAGGGCCCTGGGGTGGCCGGCACTGCCCCGGGGGGGGCCGGCCCAGCGGCCGGATTCCCGCGCGGGGCGGGGCGGGACGAGAGGCTCCGCCCTCGGCTCCACCTCCGCCCTGGCCCCGCACACCTGGTCCGCAGGTAGCCGGCGCCGGGCGCCTTTCCGAAGCTATCAGGGCCTGGGGGTTGCCAGTGCGCCTTGGGCCGGTAGGCTCCGGGAATCGATCGGGCGGGGAGTCATGGACCCGGGCCCTGGGGACCCGGCAGGAGAGCGGCCAGCCGCGCCCCGGCCCCGCCGCCGCCGCTCCCTGCGCCGCCTGTTCAGCCGCTTCCTGCTGGCGCTGGGCAGCCGCTCCCGGCCCCGGGACTCGCCACCCCGTTCCCAACCCCAACCCCAATCCGGACACTGCGATGGCGACGGCGAGGGGGGCTTTGCCTGCGCTCCAAGTCCGGCTGTAGCAGCCCCCGGGAGCCCCGTAGCGGAGCGCCTGCTCGGACCCCCATCCCAGCTCCCCGCGGGCAATGGGGTGCGGCCGCCCGGCGCGCAGGGCTTGAAGAACCACGGCAACACCTGTTTTATGAACGCCGTGGTGCAGTGTCTCAGCAACACCGACCTGCTGGCCGAGTTCCTGGCGCTGGGACGCTACCGGGCGGCGCCGGGCCGCGCCGAGGTCACCGAGCAGCTGGCGGCGCTGGTGCGCGCGCTCTGGACCCGCGAGTACACGCCCCAACTTTCCGCCGAGTTCAAGGTAGGAAGCGCGCCGCAGACATCGCCCTAAAAAGAAGTCTTGGGAAAGGGTTTCCTTGGGACCTTGTTGCGTTAGGTGCCATGTAACCCAGCTCTGCTTGGGGTTGCCGCCTTTGTCTTTTGGGGGTGACGCGGTACGCGACTTGCATGTTTTCCCCACGAATTACTTTCGCCCAGGTATGTGGAGCGGGGGTGGAGAAAGCTGGCAGGCTTCAGTGTATTCGGCTCTGTGTGTGTGTGTGTGTGTGTGTGTGTGTGTGTGTGTGTGTGCGCGCGCGCGTTCAACCCACATTCGTGGAAGTATTGTAGGCAGGCTGGGTTCGAACGCCAGGGTTCAAGCTTTTCCACTTGGGGGCTTGGAAGACCGAGGCCTCCCGTGGAGGAAATGATGCTGGCGAGGAGAACTGACCGAGAACTCGGACGCGGCCGGCTTAGTTCTAGAAAACGATCCGGACCGAGAGATCAGCAAGTACAAAGGCCACAGAGGGCCCCAAGGAGCTGCGTGCGGGAGGCGTGGAAAGGAAAAAGAAAAAAAAAAAAACAACACCAAACACAACACTGGTGTCGCTGGGTCTTGGGAGTCTTGGCGAGGGTCGTCAGATCGGGTACGGCCTTGGGTTGGATTCTAAATCCGCGTGAGAATCCGTGGGCCAGGCACTGTGTGGAGTGTGTGTGTGGGGGGTGAGGGGGGTGGGAGGGGCAGTGGGTGTGCTATTTTAGAGGTACGTTCTTTATTTAGTTGAATACACATTAAATCTACAGTGTAGGAACGAAGGACTGAGTTTGTTATGGGTTGGGTCACTTTCTCCGTGCTGGGGTCTCTACAGAGTCTCCAGACTTGGAAGAATTGGATGTTATTTTATCCCAGGTTAAAATAATGTGTGAAAGTGATTGTGTGTGTGTGTGTTCGTGTTTGTTCTTTCAGAGGCCTAGGTGGATGAAAGTATTCCTGGTTCTTGATGCATAGGGCGTGCTGAAAAACCGCAGCTTTGGACCTGGAGTTGAGGCTCCCCATCTATGTGGAATTGTTCTGGGTTGAGGGTGGGGGTGTGTGTGGGGGAAGGGAACCTGTCAGTGCTCATTCCACAAGCATCACTGCTCTTGAATTTCAGCCCGAGAAAGCAGTCTTTGTCACGTGACCTGCAAGGATGCCAAACACCCTCTTCACCCACCCCCCCTTCCTCAGGGAGGTAGCACTGACTAGCAGTGATTTAGTGGGGTGTCTTGAAGGTCTCTCTTGGCCACTGTTCTCTTTTTAAGCAGGGGAGGCAGTATAGTGTAGTGGTTAAGAGCAAGGTCCTCTGAGGGCTTTGTGATTTTTGAGCCAGTTACTAAATTTTGCTGTGCCTCAACTGTGTTCATCTGGAGAATGGGAACTTACTGGACAGTCTTTTATTATTGGGTTGTTGCCTATAAGTTGTATATGCAGTCTGGAGGACAGTGCCTGGTCCCTGTTTTAGGTTAGACCTCTTCACCTGCAGAGAATTAGAGGAGGGAGGAAGGTAATTCCTGAGTTTTCTTGCCAAATGCACTCCCA
Organism: Dipodomys spectabilis; assembly: GCF_019054845.1. NCBI lineage: Eukaryota > Metazoa > Chordata > Mammalia > Rodentia > Heteromyidae > Dipodomys > Dipodomys spectabilis. The sequence continues at coordinate 12,082,194 of NW_024870681.1, forward strand.
CCCAGTTACTATAGCCTGGAGAGAGCTGAGTAGTTGAGAGAAAAGAAAAGAAAAGAAAAAACCCTCAAATTAGTAATCAGTCATTGAGTGACTCACCAGGATTTCCTAACCAGCTGTCAAATCCCTAGTTTGGGAGCTCCTTGGTTAGCCCTAGGGAATTGATGGGTAATTGAGTTGTTTTTAATATGTTAATGAAGTAGATAGCATCTGGGGTTTCCTGGGATTTTGACAAGATTGAATGGTTAGGAGGAAGATTCCTCACTCTGGGTCTTTAAGCGTTAGGGATTGAGATCTGATTGAGATCATCCTATTTTACCTGTGTTTAAACATTCATCCATACCACACATTCTTATAGACCTTGGAGACTACTGTTGGGAATGTGGGGTGTGAGACAACTACAAATCCAGATCCTGAGGCTATCTCAGAACTACCTTTGTCCAGGGAGAAGGGAGTATGCTCATGAAAATGATTGTTACAGGCACAGGACTAGAACTTGTGACACGCTAGAGAAACGAAAAAATACAAGGTGTTTTGACAGTTGATGGGAGGAGGATGGGTTTTGATTGAGCCGAAGCTGGCTTTCCTGGGAGGCATCCAACAATTGGGTTTGGGTTTTGAAGAAAAATGTGTCAACTCAGGACATGGAAGATGGGAAAGTGCTCTCCAGCTCCTGGGAATGGAAAGTGCCAATCACAGAGGTTGGGTGGGGCTGAGAGGCCTACCAAGTACTTTAATGGAAGTACTTATTCTTGATAAGTAAAAGTTGAATTAGCTGGACACCAGTGGCTCAGGTCTGTAATCCTAGATACTTGGGAGGTTGAGATCTGAAGATTGTGCTACTAGGCCAGTTTAGGCAGATAAGTTCATGAAACTCCCTTCCCAACCCATAGCTGCGTCCAGTGGCATGCATCTGTAATCTTAAACTATATGGAAGGTTTGGTCCAGGGTTCAGGTGAGCCTTGGCAGAAAAATTCATGAGACACCATTCGAGGGAGGAAAGCTGGACATGGTGCCTGGAGCCTGCTGTCTCAACTACAACAGAAAACTCACAATAATTGCATTGTGGTCTAGGCCAGGAAGCCACATCCTATTTTTTTTTTTAAATAGTAAACAGCAATAGGGCTTGGGGATGGAGGGGGGTTGATTAAAATACATTGCATACATGTGTGGAAATGTCACAATGAATTTCCTTCTTGTATAGCTCATGTACACTTTAAAAACCCCAACAAACCAGGGTTAGCAGCTGTGGCTCAGCAGTAGAGGGCCTGCCTAGCAGACTAGCAAGTGTGAGACACTGAATTCAAACCCCAGGCCCCACCCCAAAGTGTATATTTACACTGAACAGCATGAGTTTTGATATATGTATCCATGGTGAAATGATTAATTCAAGCTAGTTAACATCCACCAAACTTTCATACTTAACATTTTTTGTGTATGTAATGAGAACACTTAAGGCCTATTTTCCTTTCATTTTCCAAATATATAATACATTATTCATTATAGTCACCATGCTGTGTAATAGATTTCTGTGACTTATTGAACAAAAAGAAATCACACCTTTTTTTTCTTTTGATTTCTTTGATTAGGAGCAAGGAGAAAGATTTCCTTTTTCCTTTTTGTCTAGTTTGCTCTTGGAACTGTCTCTTCATGTTTGTGTGTCCATTCTATTATTTATCTATTGTTTCTCTTCTTTCTCTCCCCCCACCCTCCTTCCTTTTTTCCTTCCTTCCTTCCTTCCCATTTCTCTGTGTAGGCCAGGGTAACCTTGAATTTAAGGTCCTTCAGCCCCAGCCTCCCAAATGTAGATCTGCTTTTGTCTTAATATTCCTTTGATTTTTTTTCTCTTACATTTCTCAGCCTTTGCCATAATTGCTACAAACATTTTCTCCAGATCATCTTCTTTTCCCCAGTTCTGGAAGCTTTGGATTTATTTATGTCAGATCTTTTGATAAATATTCTATTTTATGTCCTTTCTATAGTTTTCTATGGTTATATTAAGGGTTTCAGCCATCTGGAATTTATCTTAGCTTATGTGCATAAAATCAAATTTAGATCTACAGTGACGTGCTAGAGGCATTGCTTTTTAAAAAAACAAGGATTCCTTCTTCATTTGTCTTGTGTTTTAGTAGCTCAAAACAAAACAAAAAATGGAGCAAAAAACATGGAACAGGGAAAAATGCAAAATGGTTCTAGGAATCTGTATTTTAGAATTATTGCTGTGATTCATGAGGTTAGATACAATGTAGAAAGTTAAAAGCAACAACCATTTAGAGCATATTAAAAGTTAGGTTTCATGGGTGCTTGTGGCTTATACCTGTAATCCATGCTACACAGGAGACTGAGACATGGAGGATCAAAGTTTGAAGTCAGCCTTGGTAGAAAAGTCTGAGAGACTCCATCTTCAATCAACCAGCAAAATACTAGGTGGAAGACATGTCTCGGTGGTACAAGCAAATCAACCAACCAACCAACCAAACGAACAAACAAACATATAAACAAATTCATTTATAAAATCTGGAAATATGAAATATGCTAAAATTATCAATATTTGAGAGAGGAAAAAACAACATATGTGCACAAATAGAACCATGTCATATTATAGGATAGAAATACCAAATATTGGGTGGACACTGATGGCTCACACTTGTCATCCCAGCTGCATGGAAGGCTGAGGTTGAGTAGATCATGGTTCGGGGCAGCCTAGGGAATAATATTTTTTTTTGTCAGTTGTGGTGCTTGAACTCAGGGCCTAGGCACTGTTCCTGAGGTCCTTTGCTCAAGGCTAGAACTCTATTACAGCCCTACTTATGGTTTTCTGGTGGTTAATTGGAGATGTATCTCAAGGACTTTCCTGCCTTAGCAAGCTTTGACCCTTGATCCTCAGAGCTCAGCCTCCTGAGTAGCTAGGATTACAGGCATTTAGCCACCAGCACCTATCATAGGGAATAAAAGTTTTTATTGCTCAAGTCTAGATCTCTACCACTTTGAGCCACGTCGTCACATCTGATTTTCTGGGGATTAATTGGAGATAAGAGTCTCACAGAAGCTGAGCACCGGTGGCTCACACCTGTAATCCTAGCTACTCAGGAGGCTGAGATCTGAGGATCGTGGTTCAAAGCCAGCCTGGGCAGGAAAGACCGTGAGACTCCTATCTCCAATAAACCACCAGAAAACCGGAAGTGGCACTGTAGCTCAAGTGGTAGAGCGCTCACCTTGAGCTGAAGAGCTGAGGGACAGCGTCCAAAACCAGAGTTCAAGCCCTATGACCAACAACAACAACAAAAAAAGAGTCTCACAGATTTTCCTGCCTGGGCTGGTTATAAACCACAGTCCTTAGACTTCAGCCTCCTGAGTAAGTAGGATTACAGGCATGAGCCTCGGGCACCTGGCTGGAAGAAAAGTTTTTGAGTTATCTTGTCAATTGAGAGTTGTATGTGGTGGTATGAGATTTGAACTCAGGACTTGTGCTTACTAGGCATCTGAGCTATGTCCCCTGTCCTTAAACTACAATGTTTAAGATCATCTTGTATCAATGCATTTAATAAGATGCCATTTTCCCCTGATAATTTTGATACGCCGAAGTATTTTTGCTTGTGTATAAGTTTCCATAAGCCTAGCCTAGAAAGTGTTTTTATATAGAATGACCCTTGTGTGTGTGTGTGTGTGTGTGTGTGTGTGTGTGTGTGTGTATGTGTGTACATGTGCACGTGTGCATGCTTGAATTTAGAGATTGGAGCTGGTCCTGAGTTTTTTGCTCAATGCTAGTGCTCTATCACTTGAACCAAAGCTCCATTTCTGGTTTTTTTGGTAGTTAATGGGAGATAAGATCTCATACACTTTTCTGTCTAAGCTGGTTTTGAACCGCAATCCTCTGCTCTTGAGCCTCCTGTTAGGAATATAGGAAGAACAATTGTCCTAGGAGGGCCTTTTTCTTTTCTTTTGGTTGGTCCTGGGACTTGAACTCAGGACTTGGGTGCTGTCCCTGAGCTTCCCCCAACCCCCAACCTCCCCTCTAATATAGTGTTCTACCATTTTGAGCCACAGATCGACTTCTGGTTTTTGGGTGGTTCATTAGAGATAAGAGTCTCACTGATTATCCTGTCTTGGCTGGCTTCAAACCATGATCCTCAGATCTCTGCCTCCTAAGTAGCTAGGTTTATAGTCATGAGCCACTAACACCCCACCAGGAGGGACATTTTCAAGGTCTTGTCTTGTAGCCAGGCTAACAAGTAGAGAACCAGTCTTAGAGAATTATCATGATCAGCTGGAGGGTACTGGATTTCACAGGCAGGGGAGGAGGGAGGTGCAGGTATAGACCACAGAAACCGGCAGACCAGATCAAGGTGTGGCATGTTTATTTGAAGCTTCGAAACCTGTAAGCAAACAGATAGAAGGTGTGGATTAGGGCCAGAATGGAGGAGTTTGGACTGTTGGGAGATGATTTGGAGAGTAAGGATGGATTCAGAGCAACTGCTGGGTTGTTCTACCATGCACACTGGGCCCTCAGAGAAAGATGCGCTGGGCAAGCTCCTCCTTAGGTACAGGTTCTCTGGGTCAGGTTTAGTTAGAACAGAACAGTAAGAGTTAGAATGAACTCTAGAGGAGGAGCAGAGGCCTTTTGGGGGCTGGAATCCAGTCTGCTTAACAACTGATTTGGCAGCTGCTGATGGGAGGGAGATTGGGAAAGATACATTAAGACAGAGGGCTGGTTTTAGAGCTTCTAAGTTAGAGGGACACTGGCTGTTCATCCAGACGAGAATGTCAGTACTAGGAGATAGGTTTGAGGGTGGCTTGCTGGTAGGACTGTCAGCTAAAATGCAGGTCTCAGTTGATTTTGAATTTTACCATTTTCAAGTGTATAATACACTATTATTAATTAAAGTAGCCGTGCTGTGTAATAGATCTCAGTAAATTGTTAGTTTATTGAACAAAAAAGAATAATACCTTGTTTGTATTTGTTTGATGAAAGGCCAGCTACACACCATTGTAGGCAGATAAATAATGAATATGCTTTGAGAATAAATATGCTCCAAAAATTGCATGAGGGCATACTTCTTTTAAAACAATCATTGCTTATTTGAAATTGAAACTTAACTGGATATGCTCTTTTGTTTTTTTAACTTTTTTATGTTAGTACTGAGGCTTGAATTCCAGGCATGAACACTGCCCCTTTGCTTTTTTAACCTGTTATGTACTTATTTGTTGTCTTGCTTATCTGTCCTTATGCTTTCTGCTAAAGGCTAGTACTCTACCACTTGAGCCACAACTCCACTGCTGTCTTTTTGTTGGTTAATTGGAGATAAGTGTCTTGTAGACTTTTCTACCCAGGTTGGCTTCTTATGTCAGTCCTCCGATCTTAGCCTCCTGAATAGTTGGGATTACAGGCATGAGCCTGCAACACCTGGCTTGTTCTGTGTCTTGGAGATGGGGTAAAGTGGGCAGTGCTAGGGATGAAACCCAGGACCTTGTATATCATAAGCCAAGAATTCTGCCATTGAGCTACATGCTTACTCCTGTGTTTCCTTAATTCCTATGTGGGAGTCAAAGTGCAAAGAAGTTTAGGGTGGAAATCCCAAGAAAGATGATTGGCATACAGATGCAGAAACAGCATTTCAATTGATTAGATTTGAAATTTTGCTTCAACTCATCCTAAAATTTCCTATTTCCAGGGAAGATTAAAATTCAGGCTGTTTTATTGGATTGATAGTGATGTGAATTATCCTGGTGTCTGGCCTTGTATGAGCAAAGAACAGACCTGCTTGGGATGAGGCTGGAAGCCTGGCTGGCTCCACCATCTGGGAGTGGAGGCCTGGCTCTGCAGTCTAAGGGTGGAGGCTTGATGCTGCCATCTACCAGTGGACATTTGGCCATAATGGACTGTGAACACATGTCTGTGTGTATACAGACATAGGGACCTTGTATACTCAGGGGAAAAATAAAGCCTCTAGAAAGGTGCTCATGGAGCTGCTGAGAATCCTACGTTTTTGGAAGGTGCCCCCAGAGAAGGGATGAGAGACTCTTATATAGTATTGCAATGCTAACCTTTAGAATAAACTTTCAAAAGCAGAAATAGGCATTGACACAGAAAAATGACAAAGTTGTTGCACAATTTAGCAAATGCCAAGACAAAAGGAGCTGGGAAGTCTTGTTTTGTTTACTTTTGTAGGGCCTGGGGTAGGGGTGGGGGTGGGGGAATGAAGGACTGGCTCAACCTTTTCATTATCTAACCACAGAAAGCAAAGTTTGTATTGTAACTTTTGAACCTTTGTGTGGTCCTTACTTTTTTTTTTTCCTCTAGGGGGTGGGGGCACTCTGCCCCTTGAACTACAGCTCTACTTTTTGTTCAGTTTCATTTTGGTGGTTAATTGAAGATAAGAGTCTCAGGGCTGGCTTTGAGCCTTGATCCTCAGATCTCAGCCTCCTGAATACCTAGGATTAAAGATGTGAGTCACTGTTTCTCAGTAGTATTTTTACAGTTTCATAAGTGAAATGACTGGAATGGAGCCACTTATATATGTATTTTAGGAAGTCAACTTTGCTACAAGTATGATCCACTCTCAAAGAAGAAAGAGTGGATGCTATGGAAATGAAAGAAACAAGAGAGGGAGATAGGGAGAGTAGATAGATACCAGCATGGGGATAGAGTATTGGAGGGAGGGCCAATGGCCACACAATACCAGCCATCAAAGAACGCAAGCTTTACGGAAGATAGATGGTTAGTAAATTCAAAATATTTAACAGAGGTCTGGTGTTGGTCACTCATGCCTATTATCCTGGCTACTTAGAAAGCTGAAATCTGAGGATCATGGTTCGAAGTCAGACTGCAGGAAAGTCCATGGAACTCTTATCTCCAATTAACTACCAAAAAGCTGGAAGTTGAGCTGTGTTTCAAGTGGTAGAGTGCTAGCCTTGAGCAGGAAATACTCAAGGACAGTGCACAGGCTCTGAATTCAAGTCATACTACTAGTGCATGCTTCCAGCCCTTCCCCCCTCCCCCCCCAATACAAATAAATTCCACAGAGATAATCCCTTGCCTTTCAAGGGCTAGAATCTAATACTGATTTCTGAAAAAGGGGCCTTCTATTCAGAGAAACTTTATAGCAGATGGGGGGCAAGAGTCAGTCAAAAAGAGCATTTCTAGCTGGGTGTCATCCCAGACTGCTGCTGAATGATGGATGACCCTGGGTAGTGTAGTGCATATGGACATTCATTAGGGAGTCTCCATGCCAAGGTGACCCCAGGGTTCATTTCTTCCCTTACAGAATGCTGTTTCCAAGTATGGCTCTCAGTTCCAAGGCAACTCCCAACATGACGCCCTGGAATTCCTGCTCTGGCTGCTGGATCGTGTCCATGAGGACCTGGAAGGCTCGTCTCGTGGTCTGGGGACTGAGAAGGTTGGTCACTGGCAAAGCAACACATTGTATGGCGTTTCTTCTTCTTTGGATATTTACTGAACTCCTGGATTCCTGTATCTGCTTGCTACTGGATGCACAGTGCTATTATTCCCCCGCTTCCTTCTTTTAGCTCTTGTTTGTTTTAGGTGAGGCATTTCCTCTTCTTGTATTTCTCCTCTTCCATAACCCCAAATAGTGAAAAGGGTTTTGTTTCGGTTCATAATTTCAAAACTCTTCTTTCTTGCTTTCCCCCTTGTATCTTCCATGCATTAGTCTGGCCATCTGAGGCCATGAGGGGCAATTTTTTATTCTTTTTAGATAGTCCTGATCTAACTCCACCATTGCTTTCTTAGTGATCGTGTCCCCTCCCCCAGTGGCAATTCTAAACTATTTTCTCCAAGATGTAGGATGTCTTTTGCATGTGTGTACTAGTATTTCCTTTTCCTTTTTTTTTTTTTTTAACGACTTTTGGGACAATACATTGAAAAAGCTATAAATAAGCTGGAATGGCAAGCATTTCTGGTTTTGATTCAATCCCTGACCTTCAGAATGAGAAAAGCATTAGTCTTTGTCACTACCATAGTTAATCCATATATTAGCTATGTTCTTTTTCAACTTTGCTACATAAGGACCAATAATGACTTACGCTTGAATGTGATCACTTTATCTCCTGCTTAAAGATGTAAAAAAAAAAAAACTAAGGACGTTGTATCTTTTTGTGTGTGTGTGTTTACTGGCACATAAAGTAATGAAAACAAAAAAAACGGTGGTTAAACCTAACTAAATCTGGAAGGATCATCTTCAGATGAGGGTTGTGGGTTGTAGGTGAATTCTCTATTGATCTTATTCAGGCCTTTTTAGTTGTTAGTGGCAGAAATTTAACTGATCCAACTGAAGGAAAAGACATCAGTTGGCTTTCATAATCTGTTGAGGCCAGTGGTTGAAGCAGCTTCAGATAGGTTTGGATGAAGCGACTCTGATCATGTCGCTGTGTCTTTAGTACTTGTCTCTGGTGACATTCTCACCCTGACTGCCTACATGGCAGCAAGAAGTTCCTTCTGCAATTTTCATCTCATTTTTAGAGCCTTGAATTTCCAGAAAAGGCCCAGGGAAAAGCCTGATTATCCTAGCTTGGTTTGTGTGTTAGTTCCTGGAAACATGACTGAGAGAATGAAATATTCTGAGTGGGCCCACCTGGGTTACAGGTCTTAGTGGTGGTGATTGGAGGCTAAGGGGGCTTTTGTTTTGGTCAGTCATGGGGCTTGAACTCAGGGCCTAGGTGCTATCTCTGAGCTCTTTTGCTCAAGGCTAGTGCTCTACTGCTTTGAGCCACAGCACCACTTCTGATTTTTCTGGTGGTTTAGTGGAGATAAGAGTCTCACAGAGGGCTGGGAAGTTGGCTCAGTGGTAGAGCGCTTGCCTTGCATGTATGAGGCCCTGGGTTCGATTCCTCAGCACCACATAAGCAAAAAGAAAAAAGCCGGAAGTGGCGCTGTGGCTCAAGTGGTAGAGCGCTAGCCTTGAGCTGAAGAGCTGAGGGACAGAGCCCAGGCCCAGAGTTCAGGCCCCATGACCGGACCCAAAAAAAAAAAAAAAGAGTCTCACAGATTTTCCTACCCAGGCTGGCTTTGAACCTGCTGAATAACTAGGATTATAGGTGTGAGCCACTGGCGCCTGCTCTAGGGCGCTTTTATAGCATTAGAATTATTTGCTTACCCAAAGACTGTAATCTTAAGCAGATAAATGCATGCCTTTTATGCTGTATCCTCTATAAATTTAAGTGATCACATTCTGAACATTGGAATTATATATGTGTGTGTGTGTGTGTGTGTGTGTGTGTGTGTGTGTGTGTGTGTGTATGTATACATACATTTTTTTAAAAGACAGTCTCATAGGCCAGGCTGAGAACTTGCTTTATAGCCTAGGAACTTGCCATATAACCCAGACTAATCTTGAACACATCATTTTGCATTTGCTTGGATTACAGGTATGTGCCACAATGTCTCACACTATATACATGTGTATATATATATATATGTATATATATCCATACATATGTATAAATACACATATATACATATATATATATACATAGTATTTACTGAATTTTCTCCTCCCAGCAAAGCCTAAGTTCGAACTCAGGGCCTTGTACTTGTTAGGTAACTACTCTATGGCTGAGCCACATATCCAGTCTTCCTTTACATGGATCGTTTTTGAGATAGAGTCTTACTTCCTGTCCAGTAAGGGCCTGGACTTCGATCCTTCTATTTTTTGCTTCCCACTGAGGCTAGAATGACAAGTTCAAACCACCATTTCTAGTTATTGGTTGACAGATAAGCCTGTCTTACATGACTGGGCAGGATCTTCTCCATCTCAGGCTTCCAAGTAGCTAGGTCTTCCTCCTTTTTTTTCTTCCTTTCTGTAGTGAAAAGAGTCAAACCCAGTGCTTCACACATAGTCTAGGTGAATGCTCTATCACTGAGTTCCAGTCCTATGGAGCTTCATCCAATTGACACAGCTATAATATTCTCCATAGTGCAGTGAGATGTCTTCACAAAGGAAGTAAGATCATGTCACTCTTGCTTACATTGCTCCAGTGTCAGCTTCTTTTCAGTGCGGAAGAATGAACTCAGTTCTTCCGCTATGCTAAACCTTCAACCCCTCCAGTTGCTTCTTTTTTTATTTTTTGCCAGTCCTGGGGCTTGAACTCAAGGCCTGGGCAGTATACCTGAACTTTTTTTTGCTCAAGGCTAATACTTTATGCCACAGCACCACTCCTGGCTTTTTCTGTTTATGTGGTACTGAGGAATTGAACCTATGCTTCACGTGTGCTAGGCAAGCACTCTACCACTAAACTATATTCCCAGCCCTCCAGTTGTTTCTTATTGCATACAGGACAAAATCTAGACTCTTATGTGGCAGACAAAGGCCAACCTGACTGGGCCTGGCAACCAGTCAGCCCGATTCATTTTCTTGCTCACCAAACCAGCTACTTTCTGTGCCATAGTTGGGGCAAGGGGTTAGAAATAGGGCACCCCATAGGCTGTTCCAGGAATTATCTGTTGGCAAAAGAAGAGCTTACTCAGCGCTTCCTTGTACCTTATAAAACCAGGAAACATTTTCTGTCATGGGATGAAGCCTGTGGTGAAATTTGGTCTCAGGAAATTGGACTGGTTCTGGAGGCCTAGTGGTATGCATTTTTTTCTTTTTTTTTTTGCCAGTCGTGGGGCCTGAACTCTGGGCCTGGGTGCTGTCCCTCAGCTCTTCAGCTCAGAGCTAGCGCTCTACCACTTGAGCCACAGCGCCACTTCTGGCTTTTTTTTTTTCTGCTTATGTGGTGCTGAGGAATCGATCCCAGGGCCTCATGCATGCAAGGCAAACACTCTACCACTGAGCTACCTTCCCAGCCCTGGTGGTGTGTATTTGCAGGTAGAGAGCAGAGCTCTTTGGATCACTTGGCATGAAACTTTCTTTTCCCTTTCTGAGAAGGAAAAGCGACTGCCCTCAGCGTCACTCTGAGAGATTTTTCTTTTTGAAGTTATTTCTGTTTTGAGGACAGAGAAAAGCCATATAGCTAGATTTATTTGTAACCCGGAGAGAAAACACGAGGACCACTTTCTTTTCCATTACTTTAACGATCCTTGAATGTTTTCATCCCACCAAAAGGTATATTTTTACTCCCCTGTAAACACCAACACATAAAGCAATCTTTTCGGCAGTTTGTTTTCCAGAAAATGCCACTTTTCAGAAGAAAGAAAGAGATGGAGCTGGGGCAAAGACCAGCAAATGAACATGCACGAAGCACCTACTATGTGCTAGGCAGAAGGCACACACCTTCCATGTGGCAGGGATGCTATTTTTTATTTATGTTTTTTGCCCGTCCTGGAGGGGCTTGAACTTAGGGCTTGGGCGCTATCCCTGAGCTTTTGTGCTCAAAGCTAGTGTTCTACCACTTGAGCCACAGCTCCACTTCCAGCTTTTGGGCAATTCATTGGAAATATAGTTTTGGGAATTTTCCTGCCTGGACTGGCTTTGAACCATAATCCTCAGATCTCTACTTCCTGAGGAGTGAGCCATTGGTGCCTTGCATGGGCATACTCTTTCAGGGTGGTTCTGGCACAAAGGGTGTCGCGGAAGGAAGCATTTCAAGGACAAGGCTCCACAGAAACTGGCAAGGGGAGGCTGTGGGTGCACGGAGAGGCAGCTGAGTGACCAGAGGTAATGTGGCTGGGTCTCATTTGCTTCTTGTCCTTGTTTCCTTTGCAGGTACCTCCTGAAGGTCGCAGAGCCTCCGAGAGCCTCCTGTCCCCACCTGCCCAGCTTTCTCTAGGCCCCAGCTTTGTGCAGAGTCATTTCCAGGCCCAGTACAGGTGAGGGGATAGGCCTGGAATGTGGCGCCCAAGGATTCCACCAGCTTGCTGCTGTTCTTCTCTCTGTCTCTCTCCAACATTTACCCTCTGATGATGAAGCAGCAAGGCCTATGAGCACCCTCCTCTTTCCCATCACAAGCCCAGTCATCCACTTTGATTGGCTATGACTTTTAATGTTTCTTCTTGGTTTTTGGAGCCTTCTACCTCTCTCCCCTCCTCCTTATCCCCCCTCCCCCCCACGAAGGGGGAGTGGTGGAAGGCAATCCCTATAGAACAAGAATGTGGAGGTCACATTCACAAAGAATTCACAAAGAATGACTACTTTCGGGCTGGGTAGATGTGTCCTGTGTGGCCAGGCAGCTCAGTGGAACTAGTCATTCTGAGTTTGAGTTCCTATAGTATGAGGATACAAAAATTAAAATTAAAATATGGTTTTATGAGACCTTCTAGCCTTCTTTTCTTTCATTCTGATACTAGGGATTGATTGAACTCAGGGCCTCATGCTTGCTAGGCACTTTTTTTTTTTTGAGTTATCTCTTCTACACTAGCCTTGGAATGTAATTTTCCTACCTCTTTCTCTCAAGTTGCTGGGACTATAGACATACACCACCTTGTCCACCTTGCTTTTGAGCTAGGGTCTTGATCATTTTTTTGTGTCTTGAAATATGGCCCTTCTATGTGTCTCCTGAGTCATTGTTCATCTGCAGAAGTACTCACACGAAGCAGAATAGTTTCAAGAACTACAATGTTTAGTGTTCAGTGAAAGTATTTGAAACCATGAGAGGGAAAAGAAGAGAAAGTTTCTTTTGTGGGCTTCTTGGAGGAGGTGTGCTTTTGGATGGGTTCTAGAGGGTGAATAGGACTCAGTGGGTGGGAATATATTGAACCAGTACAAACCAGAAGCTAAAGGTGGAGTTCCAGGGAAAAAGGCCCAGGAAGGGGATTACAGAGGGTAAAGCAGGGTATGGTGTGGTTCATCAATATAGAGGACTCTGGTTATTATGAGGGATGGAGGGAAGTAGTGAGGATGTAGGGATGATGGTGGCTGAAAACTTGGAGTGTGATTTGGAGGTAGAGTCACTAAGAGTTGCAAGAGGTATGGGTGTAGAGGTATGAGGTAGAAGAGTTGAGAAAAATGAGAACCTTGGGGGCACCTCGGGGTTTGTGTGTGTGTGTGTGTTTTGTCAGTCATGAGGCTTGAATTCAGGGCCTGGGCGCTGTCCCTGGGCTCTTTTGCTCAAGGCTAGCACTCTACCACTTTGGGCCAAAGCGCTACTTCCGGTTTTTGAGTGGTTAATTGGACATAAAAGTCTTGGGGGACTTTTCTGTCTGGGAAGGCTTTGAACTGTGACCCTCAGGTCTCAGTCTCCTGAGTAGCTAGGAATACAGGCGTGAGCCACCAGTGCCCCACGGACCCTAAGGTTTTAATGAAAGTATTATTGATTAACCACATGTGGTGGAAAGTGCCTGTAATCCCAGCTCCTTAAGAGGTGGAGATCTGGGAGGCTCACAGCCAGTCTGGGAAACTTCATCTTGACCAATATGCCAAATGTGGTGGTGCATGTCTGTGGTCCCGGCAGAAGGCCTAAGTAGTAAGATCTTGGTTTGAGCTGCCTTCCTCACCTCCATTAGGAAACTAACTAAAGCAGAACAGGGTTGGGGCAGTAGAGGCCCTGCCCCATAAACTTAAGGCTTTGAATTTGAAACTAGATTCTCCCACCCCTTCCAAAAAAGAATGTTATTGATGAAGGGCTTTGGAGGGAAAATTAGAGATGCTTTGAAGTCCATATTGCAGGTACCTGACTTGGGATGGGGTCCCCTAATCACGTGTGAAGGGTGAGCTGTGCCCTTGAGGGAGATTTCTCTCCTGCAGGAAGCTGAGAAAGAGGCGAGGTGTTCGTGCTCAGAATGGACTGGAGATGGCTAAAAATACTGCTTTGAGCTGGAAGTCCACGGCAAAGTGAAAGTGTCATTATGATCCCAGGTGTTTGAGGTTTCCTTCAGCCTTGGTGGTGGCCGCTCTAAGCTGGTGCCCTTGAGTGGTGGGCCCTGCTGCCTCTTCCCCATTTCCGTACAGGAGGCTCACCAGGGATCAGATTAACCTTCCTCATGGAAGTGGGGATGGATGGGTAATGGTAGCTTAGCACCTGTGCTCTGAGCTACTTCTTCCTCTGTCTCCCTTTAAGCTTTGCCCCAACTCCCCTGGGTGTTGAGGACTAAGCCCAGGGCCTCTCCATGCCAGAGATTTATGCAAAAGCAAAGTTGCCTCTCTACCTTCTTTTGGATCTGTTGGTCACACTCATCTTCATTTTTCAATCTTTGAGAAACAGAAGTTGTTTTGATAGTTTACTTGGAGAAAAACTAGGTTTTCTTTTTCTTCCCCCCCCCCCTTATTTCTGGGATTTGAACTCAGGGCTGCATGTTTGCTAAGCAGGCATTCTGCCATTGAGCTATTCTGTCAGCCACTTTTGTGCTGGTTATTATTATGGGTCGGGCCTCTGTCCCTGAGTTCTTTTGCTCAAGGCTAGTGTTCTACTACTTTGAGCCACAGTACCACTTCTGGTTTTCTGGTAGTTAAGTGGAGATAAAAGTCTCAGGGACTTTCCTGCCTAGGCTGGCTTTGAACTATGATCCTCAGATCTCAGCCTCCTGAGTAGCTAGGATTACAGGTGTGAGCCACTAGTGCCCAGCATAGCTCATTCTTTATGTTCCCCTACTTCTTCTTTGACCAAACATCTCTTGCTTCTTGACTCTGGTTAGGGGTTAACATAAAGGTCATATCCTTGGACCAACTCATGAGAAAAAAAAAAAGCAATCTGGCTTAATCTTCATAGGCTAGAAAAAATGAAGAAGTCAACAAAAAAAAATTCTCTATCATTTGTCTGCATAAATGTGAAATGGAGATTTGGAAATTTTCCAAAGACAAAAATGTATCTTTAAAGCCATTTTTATGCCTAGGTAGGCAGTGAGGTAGTGGAGGGGAAATATTTGTGGGGGTCTAACACAAATGCTGCATCCTGATATGCTGCTTTTACCAAAGCATCACTGTGATTGTTCCTAGGGTAAGTCTACCAGAGGGCACTTTGAACATAAAGCTCTTGGGGACTGGAGGTCGAACTCAGTGGAGGCTGCTTGCCTAGTGGGCACAAGGCCTAAGTTCACCATTGATTTCTTTTTTTAAAATTTCTGGTCAGTCATGGGGCTTGAACTCAAGGCCTGGATGCTATCCCTAATTTTTTTTTTTTTTTTGCCAGTCATGGGGCCTGAACTCTGGGTCTGGGCGCTGTCCCTCAGCTCTCCAGCTCAAGGCTAGCGCTCTACCACTGGAGCCACATTGCCACTTCCGGCTTTTTCTGTTTATGTGGTGCTGAGGAATCGAACCCAGGGCCTTATGCTTGCAAGGCATGCACTCTACCGCTGAGCTACCTTCCCAGCCCTATCCCTAAGTTCTTTCGCTCAGGGCTAGTACTTTGAGCCACAGATCCATTTGTGGCTTTCTGGTGGTTAATTGGACTTTCCTCCCTGGGCTGGCTTTGAACCATGTTCCTTATATCTCAGCCTCCCAAATAGCTAGCATTACAGGCGCTGATGAATTCTGATGAAGTACATTCGTTTGGAGAATTTGTGTCCCAGAGTTTAGTAGCCAGGAGCAGACCGTTGGGATTTAGCATCCCTTTCTGGTGTTTCTTGTTTTGTCTGCTTAGTGGAAAGTGGAGAAGCAGCTCAGGTGCGTGAAGATGGGAAGGGATGCTCCAGCGCCTCCACACACACAGCAGTGTTCTCACATACCGAAGGCCTGCCGGGCTGTCTTCTCCCCGGTGCAGGGACTCAGCCCTGGTCCTGATGCCTTCTCTTCTTTCCTGCTGCTCAAACCTAGTCAGGCCACCTGGGTTACAGGAAGAGCCTGTTACCAAGCTTGGGCTCTTGTCTCTGAGGAAGTGAATACACATTTTTTGGAACAGTAACATCGTATTCAGAAATCCCTTTTATATTGGATGAATATGTAATTAAGGAAACATAATCAGAGCACTCACGTGGAACGTACAGTCTGCACTTTTAGAGCTCCCAGATAAAGCAAAGGAATGTTCTGTTGGAAAGAAAGACTAAGATAGAACTTACATCTACCCGGGAAAAGGCTGTGCTGCACTTGTACTGAAGGATACAGGAATGGTAACCAGGGACTCCGGAAATACCTCACTCTGTCACTTAAGAGCCCTGGCTACAAATTACTTCTCTGAGCTTCAGGCCTCTCTTTTATAAAATGGGAACAATACTAGTTGTTGATGGGCATTTGAATTTATTCTACCTTTTCAGTCTTGTGAACAGGTTGCTATAAGTATCAGTTGAACACCTGCTTTTTTTAAAAAGTTGTTATTTATTTGGTCCTAGAGCTTGAACTCAGAGCCTGGGCACTCTCCCTGAGCTTTTGTGCTCAAGGTTAGTGCTCTACCACTTGAGTCATAGCTTCACTTTGGCTTTTTGGTGATTAACTGGAGTTTAAAAAAGTACATGATCCTTAAGCCAGGCACTGGTGGCTTACGCCTATAATCCTAGCTACTCAGGAGGCTGAGATCTAAGGATCATGGTTCAAAGCCAGCTGGGGAAGGAAAGTCCTGGAGACTCTTATCTCCAATAAAACCACTAGAAAAGCAGAAGTGGCGCTGTGGTTCAAGCAGTAGAGGCTTGCCTTGAGCTGAAGAGGGCAGGGACAGTGCCCAGGCCCAGAGTTCAAGCCCCACGACTGACAAAAAAACAAACAAAAACCAAAACATGATCCTCAGATCTCAGCATCCTGAGAGGCTTGGATTACAGCTGAACACTTGTTTTTAATTCTTACCAGAGTATACCTAAGAGTAGAGTTGGGAAGGGAAACACAAGGGTATTTCTATATTTAGCTTTCACTTTCCAGGGGGTTTTGTGTAATTACATCTCTGCTTTGTCTCCACAGATCTTCCCTGACTTGTCCCCACTGCCTGAAACAGAGCAACACCTTCGATCCTTTCTTGTGTGTTTCTCTTCCCATCCCCTTGCGCCAGACAAGGTACATGAGTGTCACTAGAGAAATGTTCTTTTCCATTGCGAAAGTATGGGAAAATGATTTATTGAAGGAGCAGAGATGGAGAGATAGGCTCTGTGGAGATCGGTGGTCTGGGTTATATAAGAAGCAGGAGGCTCAGCTTAGTAGCCATCAAGGAATTGCCTAATGTCAGTGTCAGAAGCTTGGAACATTAGTGCATTTGCAATGGGTAGTGTCACTGGTTTGACATGGAGGTATTTCTTTATTGTATCCCCGCTTCCTTTAGTACCATTTCTCCCACACTCCCCTTTTGACATCCTCTGTGTTTAGGATGTAGTGGAAGCTACAATATTCTCATAAAGCCTTCTCTGAATTAACCCCATAAACATCCTCTCCCCTCTCCCCCTTCCCTTTTTTCTTTTTCAGTACTAGGAGTTTAAACTCAGGCCCTCATGGTCTACCACTTAAGCCAGTCTTTTAATACACTGGTTATTTCTTTTAGATAGGATATTGCTTTTTGCCTGGATTGACCTGGACCATGATTCCCCTATTTTTACATCTTGCTGTAAATGGGAAATCAGGTGTGTACCACCATTTCCACCTTTTTTTTTTCCTGTTTACTTTGGCTGGCCTCAAACCATGATTCTCCTTAACTCTGCCTCCCAAGTAGCTGGGGTTACAGATATGCCACTTGGCCTGATTCTTGAAGCACAGTTGTTAAGATTGCAGACTGTAGGGCAGACTCCGCAATTCAGATCTCAGCTGTACAATTATCGTTGTGTACTGTATAACAGAAATAACGGTCCACCCTCCCCAAAGAGAGGGCCTTGGGTTTGACAAGGATGAGAAGTAGAAACAAGAGTTGCAAAGGAAAGTTTCATTTTAAAAAATGGAGTAAATTGGGATGGGGCATGGCTCAAATGGTTGCGCTCCTGCCTAGCAGGTGTGTCGCCCTGAGTTCAAACAACAGCATAGCTACATATATATATATGCACCAATAGGATGTGTTGTACTGGTGATAAAAGCAGTTTTGCTTTTTCAAACTTAAAAAATATTGTCAAGCTTTTTTTCCTTAATATTATGTATTGAATAATTAGTCTTGGGAGATATGCATCATGATGTGTGTGTGAGAGAGTGAGAAAGAGAGAGAGAGAGAGGCAGGTGTGTGTGTATCTGGGAACTTAGGCCTCTCCAGTCTCAGCCCTCTGGGTGCTGAGATTTCACCCTGGGTTCCCAACGTGTGGTGATTCTTTTCAACTCTGGAAAAGCAGGTTAGGAAATTCTGGCTCTCCCACTGCCACCTAGTGGCAGTTTACCTAAAGTGCAGGGACCAAGCCAACTGACAACTGACAACTTCATTGTCAGTGGGGTTGCTGAGCATTAATGCTAAGGGCATCAGTCCTTTAAGGATGTGACTCTTTCCTGTTTTCCAGGTTCTTGAGTGTTACTTTGGTCTTCCCCTCTAAGAGCCCACGTTTCCTGCGGGTTGGCTTGGCTGTGCCCATCCTTGGCACAGTGGCCACCCTGAGGAAGATGGTGGCTGAGGAAGGAGGGATCTCTACAGATGAGGTATGATAATGGTGTGGGGGTGACTGGTTGGTTACTGGGTGGCAGAATGCTGACTGGACTGGCTGCTTAAGCTAGTGTGTGCTTCCCAGGTGATTCCAGCCTGATTCTCTGGCTTCTGTTTGATTAATAGTCCCTGGTGTCAGTGGTGACAAGGCCTGGAACTTCTCCCTGCATTACTCAGGGTCACCACAGGACACTTTACCTTCTAAGAAGGCTGTAATGATGATCAGAATAATTCCAACAGTAGCCTGCCTCTGTTGTGCTTCACTTGCATTTAGAGCTGATTTAATGACGAGGACTCTGGAATGTAGATGGTATAGCAGTTTTCATTTTGCTAGTGATAAGAAAAAAAGTCCTGAGGGAATTAAGTGATTTGCCCAGGTCACAGCTAGGAAGTGGTAGAGGCAGAGTTTGAATGCAGTGGTTTGATTTCAGAGCTGGGGGTACTGTTCTGTGTTTTTGCTCCTGAGATGATCCATCAGGGAACTTGAAGGAACAGTACAATCAAGTACATGACCAGTGCATGTTGTGGGACAGATGATCTGTGACATGAGGACATTTGACATTTAAGGCTGGGTCCTCCCTCTCCTCCCTCCCTCCCTCCCTCCCTCCCTCCCTCCCTCCCTCCCTCCCTCCCTTCCTTCCTTCCTTTCTTCCTTCCTTCCTGTGTCTCTCTTCTCTTCTCTTTTCTCTTCTCTTCTCTCTTCTCTTCTCTTCTCTTCTTTTCTCTTCTTGTGTATGTGTGCCAGTACTGGAGCTTGAATTCAGGCTCTTGTGTTTTTGCTTAGCTTTTTTGCTCAAGGCTGGCACTTTACCACTTGAACCACAGCTCCACTTTTTTCCTGGTTAATGAAAACTAAGAGTCTCACAGACTTTCCTGCCTGGACTGGCTTCATACTGTGATCCTCAGATCTTCTCCTTGAGTAGCTAGGATTACAGGCATGAGCCATGAGCATTCAGCTTTCTTATGGTTTTTTTTTTTTTTTTTTTTGGGGTCCAGTCATGGGGCCTGAACTCTGGGCCTGGGCACTGTCCCTCAGCTCTTCAGCTCAAGGCTAGCACTCTACCACTTGAGCCACAGTGCCACTTCCGGCTTTTTTCTTTTTGCTTATATGGTGCTAAGGAATCGAACCCAGGGCCTCATGCATGCAAGGCAAGTGCTCTACCACTGAGCCACCTTCCCAGCCCCTCTTATGGTTTTTTAAGGAGTCTTGGTGAAGTCCCTGTGGCTGAGGACATGGTGGGAAAGGTGATCATGTTGGTGACCAGTAGGATAGACAGGCTCTGAATGGAGTTCTAACTGTGACTTAGTTACTCTCTAGCTCTCTGACATGGGACCATGTGCTACTCTGACCATATGATGGGATCATTGCAAATAAAACATATTTTTAATGTGTTTGTAAAGGTATAATAGACATAAAACAAAGAAAACATGTCTTAAGACTATAGTTTGTTGAGGTTTATATATGTATACATTGGAACAACCATGGTTACCGGCCTTTTCCATCATGGCAGTGGTTTCCTTTCTACCACCATCCGAGTAACCCCTTGACCTCTCTCATGGTGTTTATGAGGATCTTAAATAGTGGAGGCTTGAACTTAGGGCCTTGTGATCTCACTTGGCTTCACTCCTTCCTCCCACAGCTGGCACTTTACCACTTGAGCAACATATCTAGTCCAGTTTCTTTGCTTTTGCTGGTTATTTTGGAAATGAACCCTGAGAACTTTTCTGACTGAGTCTTCAGACTCCTGAGTAGCTAGAACTATGGGGTGAGCACCAATGCTGATCTCCTATATGCCTTTTTGATTTCAATATTGTAGGTAGTAATTATTGTTGTTCTGTACTGTATATCCTCTCCTCCTACTTGTAGAAATGGTTATAGTATTTTAGTTTTATAGTTAGCGTATACTTATAGTTATCAATGTTTACCATTTCCTTTGATTCATTATTTCTTCTTACAACCTGAATTTTCTTTCTGATCCACTTATTTATGATTTAATTAATTTAATTTAATTTAGATAGGGTCTTGCTCTATATAGCCCAGGCTGATCTTGAATCCACAATCTTCTTGCCTGTCTCCTGAATAACATTATAGGCATATGCCATTATACTTGACTTCTTATTGTTATTTTTAGAAATCTTGAACTGTCTTTTATAAGAGAACCTACTAGTTTTTGTACCTTGAATAAGTTATATGAGTTATGTGTACTCAGATATTGAGTTGTGTCTGAGGCAGCCAAGATCTCCTTTTTCCTGTGCTATAAAAGTGTTTGTCTGTGGGCTGGGATGTAGCTCAGTGGCAAAGCGCTTGCCTAGCAAGTGCAACGTCCTGGGTTCGATCCCCTGTACCAAAAAAAGAAAAGACAAAAAAAGTACAGTTAAAAAAGTGTTTGTCTGTTTTCCTTTTTTCATCACCATGTTTTTTTTAAATGTATGACATAATATGAAAAAGGTTAGTAACACCATTTAGAGATAGTAACACAATTTTAGAAATTTTCTCAATGAAAAAACATGATAAATATTTTCTGCTTATTGGAGGAGGGCTTTTTCAAATTTCTTCCATGATAGTTTAGCTGGATATAAAGCTTTAGGATTCTCACTTTTTGTTGTTGTTATTGCAGTTGAGATGTCTGTGGACAATCTTATTGTTGCAGGTAGTATGTTTTTTTTTTTAATTTGGTGAACATTTTTATTTATTTATTTATTATTTTTTTATTGTTTGCAATATCTAGTATATGTCTGAGTCAAGCAGAAAAGGTCAGATAAGGTGATGTTAGGGAAATGAACCCTAAGATATGTATTCAAATGATTTTTTTTCTTTCATGCGATTGTTTCTAACGCATTTATAAGATAATTACTTTGTTGCTTTGTATGTCCCTCCCTCCCCCACAGTGTAACCTGTGCTTTCACTGTATTTGATGTCGGTAAAATTTGTGGAGGGGAAGGGGAAAAACAGGTAGTATGTTTTATTGCTTAAAATACGTAGCTACTTAGTCCTAAAGAAAGGAAAGGTAAAAAGGAATTTTAAGGCTCCCAGTCACTTTTTGATTTCTTATCTGTTAGGCTTTCTTAGAGAATTCAAGAGGGAAATGATCTTTCTTTCTTTCTTTTTTTTTTAAATGATCTTTCTTATTCTAGGTGATTTTGGTTGAACTGTATCCCAGTGGATTCCAGCGGTCTTTCTTTGATGAAGAGGACCTGAATAGCATTGCAGAGGGAGATAATGTGTATGCTTTCCAAGCACCTCCATCTCCTGGCCTTGGGACACTCTCAGGTACTATAGTGATGTGCATAATTCTACTTAGGTATTAGGAGATTTGGGATTGAGGAGGTTCTCTAGGTAAAAAGGTAGAAATCATTTAGTTTTTGTATTCAGAAAAATAAGGCTTCTTTTCCCTGACATTTGGTGTACAGGTAGGTAAGAATTATTCAAGAATCATTCTCAAAACCTTAGTGATTGCTAGAATTATCCAGAAGACTTGTTAAAGCAGATTTCCCAGCTCTGCCCCTAGATGTTCTGTTCAGTAAATAGATGGGGCCTGTGAATTTGTGTTGCCAACAGTTGGTCTAGAGAAACCATTTGAGAACTATCCGGTGAAGTTTTGGGGTAATCTTTTCTTCAGGAATTCTGTGGTTCACAATCTATGTTTGTTTGGGTACTGTCCTTTAGCTTTTTCACTCCAGACTAGTGCTGTACCACTTGAGCCATACCTCTACTTCTAGCTTTTTGTTGGTTAATTGGAGATAGGAGTCTCTCAAATTTGTCTGCCCAGCTGGCTTTGAACCTCAAACCTCAGATCTCAGCTTCCTGAGTAGCTAGGGTTACAGGTGTGAGCCACCAGGATCAACCTGACTAGCTAACGTGTTCCATTTGTTTTTGTTTTTTCTGGTGTCTTGTTGTGATAAAATTGATATGAACTATATAAACTTAAAGAATAAGGTATGTCTTAACATGTATAAACCTATGAAACCACAGTAGTCATGATACTGCATATATACATCACCTACAAAGTTACTGTTCCCCCTTTGTAATCTCTCTCTTCCTGGCCTTTTAGCTTTATGAGTTAACTGCCAGTTATTGCCTTTTACTTATCATGTGTTTTTGCCATAAACTTGTTTGCCTTTTGTAGATTTCATATAAATGGCATCAGATGATGTATATTTCTTTTTATATTCCTACTCACCCATTGCATCATTATTTGAAGATTCATCCATGTTGCTTTTGCATGTATGAAAATTGTATTCTTTTTTAAAAAAAATTATATGATGCATCATTTTCTTTTCTTTTTTTAAGTTTTTATTTTTATTTTTTGTGATCATTTTTTTGTATGTTGTAACTTACCATCATTTTCACCTGTTAATGGACCTCTGGGTCGATTCCAATGTCAGATTACAATAAATAAGGCCATAAGGAACAAATCTGTAA
Source organism: Dipodomys spectabilis (assembly GCF_019054845.1). Lineage (NCBI taxonomy): Eukaryota > Metazoa > Chordata > Mammalia > Rodentia > Heteromyidae > Dipodomys > Dipodomys spectabilis. The sequence continues at coordinate 12,104,971 of NW_024870681.1, forward strand.
GAGTCTTTCTCTTTGGTGAATATTTTGAAATACAAGGTAGTCAAATGTTTATCACTCTGCAAGCTGACCAACTTCCCACTTCAGTTTCTAACTATCTTTCATTTCACACCATACATTTTGACTCCTGGGGCTTGAACTCAGAGCCTGGGCACTGTCTCTGAACTTGTTTTTGCTCAAGGCTAGCACTCTACCACTTGAGCCACAGTGCCACTTCTGGCTCTTTCTGTTTATGTGGTACTGAGGAATCAAACCCAGGGCTTCATGCATGCTAGGCAAGCACACTACCACTACGCCACCTTCCTAGCCCTTGGCTCCATTTCTTAAGCCAACCTAAGTGTCTGGCTGTGGCACTAGATTTTTGATGTTCCTGAGGCTACAGAGAGACTCTGGGTTGGAATCTGGAACAAATTTCCAGTTTGACTGCCTTCACTATATTACAAGCTAGTGAAATGAGTCCTTGTTTTAGACTGATCACCAAGTGACACACTTGAACTGAAGGGCAGAATTTCAGAGCTGATTGGAAATGGAAAGAAAAACTCTTCTTCTCTGTATTGTTTCTTGTGTTGGCTTTGTGAGACATTAGGTACTCAGAAGGCTCTTGAATCAAGTCATAAAAGCACCCACAATCATTTTGGTATCTTTTTCAGGTTGATTTGGAAACTGCTAATTCACGTCAGTTCCTTCTTTTAAAATGGCTGAAATAATAGCAGATTCAGTCCCAAGTATGTAATCATTGAGTGTCAGATGGCACAAGTGCCAGAAACCCTTATCATTTCCTAGGTGTCCTCTTCTCCTGGAGGTGAAAGATGCTCAGAGAGAAAGGGGGCAGGCACAGCCAAGGCTCTGACCCAGCACAGGAACTCCTTTAAGAATACAAATGTCATTCTCTCTCCTCCAGCTCATCCATCTGGTCTCTCAGTGTCCCCCCGCTTGGTGGCCCATGAGGGTCAGCGATTATCTCTGTCTCATCACAGTGAGAACAAAGTGCTCATCCTCTTCTGTAACCTGGTAGGGTCAGGGCAGCAGGCCAGCAGGTATGTTTACCTTCATCTTGTTTCCATGGGATGTCTGGGATGTGTAGAAATTGTACTTGATATTCTGACTAGAATAGTTCTAACGTGGTACATGTACATATCTATTCCCAAGGCTACTAAACTAGGAGAGGAGAGTAAAGGTACTTTTTGATCAAGAGGCTCAGAACTAATTGCCTTCAGCAGATGGCTCCCATCATCTTTAATTAAACATCAGAGCTTTCCCATTAATTGTAGGAACAATGATTATTGTCTTCACAATTATTATTTTATGTAATAAAGAAAGGCTAGCAGTGCAGTCAGCTCAGGGCAAAGAAAACTGGCTGTAGAAAGAAAGAGAAGCAGGGAACGGTGGCACATGCCTATAATTCAGGCTACTCAGGAAGCGGAGGCAGAAGGATCATGAAGGTAAGATCAGCCAGGGCTATAGAGTGATATTTGTTTAGGAGAAAAGGAAAGGAAAAAGAAGAGGAAGAGGGGGGAAAAAACAAATCCATTTAATTTTTTTTAGATGAAATAGATTATTTTAGATAAAACAGTTTTACTATTTGTAGTGCAACATTATGCCCCCAAAACTCTGATAAACTATGGGTTGGAGGCATGGGGTGATAGGTTACTTACAGCATGAAGCTGAACTCCAGTACCGACGACAAGCAAACCAACAAACAGACCCTATAATCTAGAAAATGATAAGCATTAATGAAAAGTGACAGTACAACTTTGCAAAAGACAGCTTTCTGGGGCTGGGAAGGTGGCTCAGTGGTAGATCGCTTGCCTTGCATGCCTGAGGTCCTGGGTTCGATTCCTTAACACCACATAAGCAAAAAAAGAAAAAAAGCCGGAAGTGGCGCTGTGGCTCAGGTGGTAGAGCGCTAGCCTTGAGTTGAAGAGCTGAGGGACAGCGCCCAGGCCCAGAGTTCAGGCCCCATGACCGGACCCAAAAAAAAAAAAAAGACAGCTTTCTTATATAGTCCAGTTTTTACTGGCAAAATCTCTTCCCCACCCCCAGTCGCAAGGCAGGCCCTTGAATTTGAAAGACAAGCTTGAGTAAGGTGTTTACCAAGAAATGATAAAAGTGTTGGAAGTGATAGATAGATACGCTAATTAACCTGATTTGATAATTCCACAATATATTAAACCATTACATCTCACAAGTAACATATAATTATTATTAGTCAGCTGAAAATAACATAACACTTAAGAATGAAGTATTAAAAAGATAGAATTCTGCCAGGTGCTGATGACTCATGCCTATAATCCTAGTTACTCAGGAGACTGACATCTGAGGAGTGTAGTTTGTCAGCCCAGGCAGACAAATGGGAGAGACGGTTATTTCTAATTAACTAGCAACAAGCTAGAAGTGGAAGCATGGCTCAGAGTGCCAGACATGAGCAAAAACAGAAACAAAAACTAAATGAGAGCTTGAGGCCCCGAACACTCCTTCTGACCTCCACACACACAGACACACAAAGAAGGATAGAATTCTGGGCTGGAGGTATAGCCTGCTGGTTCAGTGTATGCTCAGCAAATGCAAGGGCCTAGGGTCCATCCCTAGCACCATCAAGATGCAGAATTCAATAAAGTGAGCTTAGATTGATAAGGAATTTCTAAAATAAAATCTGGAATAATAAACTGCAAAGAACAGCCAGTAACTTCTGGGGTGAGGGAAAAGGAGAAAGAGGGATTATTCTAGTAAAACAGAATGAAGTTTTATTTGTGAAATACTGTGGGTTTTTACATTTCTTTTTAATCTTTAGGTTTGGCCCACCATTCTTGATAAGGGAGGACAGAACTATTTCCTGGGCTCAGCTCCAACAGTGTATCCTCAGTAAAGTCTGCTGTCTCATGAGGACTGAGGGTTCTGCACAGGTATGCGTGTGTGTGCGTGTGTGTGCGTATGACTGAGTGCCTGCGGGTGTTGGGAAGGTGATCTAGGGAGAGAGAACAATTTGCCCTTCATGAGGGCAATGGTCATGTTATTTTACCATGTTGATATATGTGTACAGAGGTAACTATTTTGTGGCCAGTGACCTTTTAATCTTTTTTTGTTGTTGTTGTTTTGGTCCATTTTGGGGCTTGAACTCAGGGCATGGGCGGTCCCTGAGCTTCTCTGTGCTCAAGGCTAGTGTTGTACCACTTGAGCCACATGCCACTTCCGGTTTTTGAGTGGTTAGCTGAAGTTAACAGTCTCATAGGGCTTTTCTGCCTGGGTTGGCTTTGAACCACAATCCTCAGCTCTCAACCTCCAGAGTAGCTAGGATTACAGATGTGACTTACTGGTTGGTGCCTGGCTCCTTTTTAATCTTTATGGTTTTACCAAATACCTAGAAGGATGAAGCCTTTATTTTTTGTTGAATCGTTACAAATACCGTTGGAATAGCAGTGTGTATAGTATTCTCAACTCTTTCCTCTGTGTGTGTGTGTGTGTGTGTATGTGTGTGTGTGTGTGTGTGTATGTGTGTTTGTGTGTGTGTGTGTGTATGTGTGTTTGTGTGTGTGTATGCATGCCAGTCTTAGGGCTTGAACTCAGGGTCTGGGCACCACCCCTGAGCTTTTGGGTTCAAGGCTAATGCTTTACCACTTGAGCCACAGCTCTACTTCCAGTTTTTTGATGGTTAATTGAAGATAAGAGTCTCAAGGACTTTCCTGCCCAGGCTGGTTTTGAAGGGGATCCTCAGATCTCAGCCTCCTGAGTAGCTAAGATTACAGGTATGAGCGACTGGTGCCCGGCTCCTGTTATTTTAATGGCTTTCCATGGTTCCCCCAGAGTAGCCTATTGTAATTAATTGTAACTTACACATTTGGGCAGAAAATTTCAAAGGACTTGACTTACAATTTGTGTAGAAAATTTAGGTGGATGTTTGTGTCTGTATGTAAAAATCTAAAATTAAAAAAACTATTTTTTTTAGAACTTGAGATTAAAAGTTCAAGGAAAACATTTTTTGTCTTGTTTATTTACTTATTCTCTTATGAAATTAATATATATGTGTATATATATGTATATATATGTATATATACGTATATATATACATATATATACACACACATATATATTTAGCAGAGCACTTGTGGATCAGACCTGTCATACTTGTTCAAGAAGCTGAGATTTGAGGATTTCAGTTAAAAGTCAGCTTGGATGGGAAAATCCATGAGACTCATCTCCAATTAATCACCAAAAAACTGCAGTTCAAGTGGTTGAGTTCCAGCTTTGAGTGAAAAAGCTAAGGGACAGCACCCAGGTCCTGAGTTCAAGCCCTAATACCAACACACACACACACACACACACACACACACACACACACACACACACACACACACACACACACACACACACACACACACACACACACACACACACACACACACACCCCTCACCCAGGTCCTGAGTTCAAGCCCTAATACCAACACACACACACACACACACACACACACACACACACACACACACACACACACACACACACACACCCCTCTTATAACACCTTTCAAGTCATTGTTTTTGAGCTTCTACAGTATCAGAAACTCTTCTTTTGGCTGCCTGGCAAAGAATGTGTTGAATTTTTTAGGGATAGGTTAGTAGTACCAGAATCTTTTTTCTCTCTCACTATCCTCTTAATGAGAACCTTTTCTTTGGGAGATTCGCCAGGGTTTTTCCAGTGCTACTTCCTCATAACTGACATTTCTTTCCTGCTCAGAAAAATCCATATTGATTTAAGATTGACACCAAATACCACTCTGCTAAAGATCTTTGCTTGCATTTGTACCAACTTTATCTCTAAAGGATTTTGTTCATTGGAATATAGAACAGATCTGACCCAGGCCCCAAATTAGAAACCACTTGTCTACAAGTAGGTCAGGATCTGTGGGCTACTGATGGTTGAAAGAGGATGAAGTGACTTTTGTGTGAGCATTCATCTGGACTATCCTTGTCCTTTGCCTGTCACATACATGCACTTTTGCTTCTATAGAGTTTCTCATTTCAGTTTTAGAAACTAGTCAAGCATTTGGTAGGGCCAGCAGAATTCAACTACAGAAAATCTTGAGCTTGGTCGTGATGCTTTTTGTTTTCTTTTCTTTTTTTTTTTTGGGTCCAGTCATGGGGCCTGAACTCTGGGCCTGGGTGCTGTCCCTCAGCTCTTCAGCTGAAGGCTAGCGCTCTACCACTTGAGCCACAGCGCCACTTACGGCTTTTTTCTTTTTGCTTATGTGGTGTTGGGGAATCGAACCCAGGGCCTCATGCATGCAAGGCAAGCGCTCTACTACTGAGCCACCTTCCCAGCCCCTTGTGATGCTTTTTCAATAGCTCTGTTGGTCAACCCTGTGTTCTGTGTGGTTAGGAGGCTCTCTGGCTAGCTCACCTAGTTAACACAGGGTTCTTTTTAATACTGTATTAAATATTGGCTCAACCTGCTAATCATTTAGAAAGAATATATTCAAATTTTTCAACATGGAGCCAAAGAAATTACGAATCATGAGTGTATATTGAAAGTACTTAAAATGAATTTGCTTAGCCAAGAATAAAGGAGAGAAAAATGTTTCTTAACAAAAAACTTGATTAGCTAGAGGGGATTAATTTGCATGAACAATGAAGAAATATCATTTCAGAGATTTTTTTGTGGTCTCAGGGTAAATGTGTTTGTGTGTATGTGTATGCGTGTGTGCAAGTGCATGCACTACTCATGTATGTGTGTGTGTGTGTGTGTGTGTGTGTGTGTATGTATGTGTGTGTGTGTGGCCAATGCTGGCAGGATCAGCTGCCTTCATGAAGATGTTAACTTTGTTGATAGATGGTCGTGCAATGTAAACAGCATGGGTCAAATAGAGGGGACAGGAGAAAGTGTTCTCTGAGGGTGTTCTTAAGAAGTACATGCTCCTGTGGTCAGCCTTGAGTCAAAGCCATTAATTTGTTCTTTGTTGAAAACATAGGTCACTGTGTGATTATGGTCCTGGTAGATGCACCAGCTCCTTTTACTTCACATTACTACAGGAAAGTCCTAAGGAACCTGACTGGTGAATCCGCTTATTCTGCCCAAAGAATTTGGCAGGATTTCTTTTTTTGTGGTGTTGGGGATCAAATCGAGACCTTTCATTAGACAAGTACTCTACCCCTGAGCTATATCCTCAGCCCTAAAAGTTCAGGCTGAAGATACTAATTAATTAGTGAATTACTAACACATAAGTAGTCGTTGTTTATTAGTTGTTTATCTATTATTATTATTATTATTTCATGGTACTATGGAAATCCAGGGCTAGGTTGTTTTATTTTTATTTTTGTTTTTATTTTCCTTATGGTTGGTGCTCTACAACTTAAGTCACACCTCCAGTTCTAGATTGTTTTTTGGTAGTTAATTGAAGATAAGGGTCTCACAGACTTTTCTGTCTAGTCTGGCTTTGAACCTCGAATCTCAGATCTCAGCTTCCTGAGTAGTTAGACACATATGTGCACATATGTACGTGCACGCATGCGCGCACACACACACACACACACACACACACACACACACACACACACACAATAGTATAAATCTCAAAAAAAGAAGTGAAGACTATAAGATATGATTTAAAAAAAACAATTGTTCAGAGAATATTCAAAATCCAGTTATGGAAAAAGTGATTGTACTTTTTGATAAATTCAAAAGAGTTTAATTGAAGAGTTTAATTTAGATCACACAATGACCACATGATGGCTGCTTTGCCTTGGCAGAACCTGGGATCTCTGTTCTCCATCCGTGTTGTCGGTCTTTCCCTGGCCTGCAGCTACTTATCCCCACAGGACAGCTGTCCCCTCTGCCACTGGGCAGTTGACAGGTAAGGAAGAGAAGGCATGTACGTTCATTGTCCTAGACTCCCCAGATTTAAATCGCCACGCTTCCCCTATCCAAGCGGAACTCCTACAGCTCCCACCTTGCAGGCCTCCTTTACAGTAGAAATGGGGAATTTGAGAGTCCTGAAGAAAGAGGCTTAGATACAGGTCCCCTTGTGTGTCTCTTGAGAATCGACCTTTCCAGTATTTTCAGGGCTGAGCTGCTTTGAAGGATGGCCTAGAGCGAGGACGGGATGGGCCAAGGATGGGGGGGGTCTGGGGGGGGGCGGTATCTCCCATTCCCACCACACAACAAATGTACTTCTCCTCTTTGGGAGGGAATGAGAAGGAAAGAGGGAATGGCAGTCTGCTCAAGGCTTAGCTCTCTCTGATCTACAGAGAGATGAGGCAGTGTTTGCCTGTAACCAGCAGGGACCCCAGCCACACCTGGCTTCCCCTGGCACGTTCCCCCCCCCCCCCCCCCCCCCCGCCTCTCCCCAGCTTCCCTCCCCCTTTCTCCCTCTCTCATACAAGTCTCACGGACTTTTCTGCCCTGGCTGGTTTTGAACTGTGATATTCACATGTCAGCCTCCTGAGCAGCCAGGATTTGAGGCTATAAATTCTGACCAGTTCTAGGTGTGGACTTGGTCACTATTTCTATCTGCCCTATTGATTCAGCGTGAAATATCCAGCCCTCCCTTTCCTCCCTGCCCCACCCCTTCTGTTTAAGGCTGGCCAATCTCTCCTGAAAGGTGCTGAGCCCCAGCAGTTGAGAAGAATCATAGGTTGGCTCACATGGAGATGTCTATATATTGGAGGGTGGGGAAGGAGGTGGTATTTTAGGCGGTGAGGTGGCTTGTGGGTGCTCCTGCACTGTAGTGGTAGTGGGGAAGTTAGTGGCTCTCCTTGGGCTTTATCAGAACTGGATGTTGGTGTGACACCCACATATTCCTGCAGAATGATGCTAGAGACACTGAGAAGGTAGTTGGACTATATTGGGACAGTTCATCTGTGTTCTTGAAGTCACCAAAAAGCCTTAGAGCTGCCACCTCTTACTGAGGAAGAGAAGAGAAAACATGGATAGGTTTGGTGGTGCTAAGCCTTAACTTTCTGCTTAGGTTGGGGCATTTCACTTTGGAACCTCAATCACAGGTAGGAAGCCGACTGCTGAGCCCCACTAAGCTGTGGAAAGGAGGCTCGGTGTTTTCTGATGGGCTCCCCTATTTTTCTCCTCAGGGCTTTGCACATCAGGAAGCCAGGTGGCCCCCCCCACATCAAGCTGGCTGTGGAGTGGGATAGTTCTATCAAGGAGAGGTGAGTTCATGGAATCTGCCTTCTGGTGACCTCCCTGGGCCTATAAACCTTCCCTGGACTCAGTTTCTCTGGAATGACTGGAAGGCAGTGTGTGAGCAAATACTTGACCCATCCCCCCTGCAGACCTTAATGAGTACCATCTGATGGAGAAAGCCAGGATGCTCCTGGTAATTGTGATGATGGGGCGGGGGGGCTGGGCATCCATTGCTTACATAGCCCTCCCCCTGGGATGCTCATGCTCTGGGCACTTTATTTGCCCTTTACCATTCATTATAGCCTATGGGTGGGTACCATAAGGTAGATACTATTTGCTCCATACTTCTCTGCAGTGGAGACTGAGGTACACAGGAGGGTAAGCAGTTGCTTAAGTCACACAGCTCGTATATGCAGAGCTGGGATTTGAACCCAGGACATCTGGCTTGAGTCCAGCTCTTTATCATGCTCCTTTTTTTTGGGGGGGGGTCCGGTTGTGGGGCCTGAACTCTGGGCCTGGGCGCTGTCCCTCAGGTCTTCAGCTCAAGGCTAGTGCTCTACCACTTGTGCCACAGCACCACTTCCGACTTTTGTTTTTTTGCTTATGTGGTGCTGAGGAATCGAACCCAGGACCTCATGCATGCGAGGCAAGCGCTCTACCATTGAGCCACCTTCCCAGCCTTTTATCATGCTTCTTGACTCCCTTTATATCACTGGCCATATCCAGCTTTATTTGTCAACAGACATTTCGGTCCAATAGCGATTTATTAGTCTCTCATCAGTATGCAGGCCTTATACTGGGCAGTGAAAAGCATGGATAAGCCCCAACACCTAGTCCTTCCAGACTTGCTAGAGGGAGACAGGTGATTCCCATAACAGAAAGTGAGCAGAGCTGGTGCTCAAGGCTCAAGCCTGCACCGATCTGAGGATGGTGGTTTGAAGCCATTCTGGGCAGGAAAGTCCATGAGACTCTTATTTCCAAATAACTAGTAAAGCTAAGAGTGCAGCTGTGGTTCAGATAGTAGAGTGCCAGTCTTGAGCACAAAAACTCGAGTTCAAGTCCCATTACTGGTTTAGAAAGAGAAGTTAGGAAGGGAGGGAGGAAGAAAGTAAGAAAAAGAGAAACAGAAGAGAGAAAAAGAGAAAGAAAAAGAGCGTATAGGAGAGTTCCAGGAACCACATTGGTTCCTATAGGGAAGGTGCAGCTTTGCACTGCTTAATGCCCTCCACCAGGTTTGCTGTGAGGAGAAGACAGAGGAGACCCCTCTTGGAGGGGGAACCCCTGAATGCCACGGTGTCCTGTCTCTGTTCAGGCTATTCGGAAGCCTCCAGGAGGAGCGGGTCCAGGATGCGGACAGTGTGTGGCGGCAGCAGGCGGCGCACCAGCAGCCCAGCTGTACCCTGGACGAATGTTTTCAGTCCTACACCAAGGAGGAGCAGGTCCTGTCCTGGGGTCCTCTCCCTGGTGGGTGGTGGTGGTAGCGGTAGTAGTGGAGGCTGGCTGCCTCATTAGTAAGTTGACTGAAGGCTGTGAGGGAGGCCTCGTGCCTCATGATCCTGGGGCTTCTTTTACAGCTGGCCCAGGATGACGCTTGGAAATGTCCACACTGCAAGGTCCTCCAGCAAGGCATGGTGAAGCTGAGCTTGTGGACCCTGCCTGACATCCTCATCATCCACCTGAAAAGGTTCTGTCAGGTGGGGGAGAAAAGGAACAAGCTCTCCACACTGGTGAAGTTTCCACTGTCTGGCCTGGACATGGCCCCGCATGTGGCACAGAAGAGCGCTAGCTCCAAGCCGGTGCCTGGCCCCTGGCCCTCCTGGCAGCAGCCGACCCACCTCCCTACTGCCTATCCGCTGGACTTCTTGTACGACCTGTATGCCGTCTGCAACCACCACGGCAGTCTGCAAGGTGGGCATTACACAGGTGAGCCTTGCCTTGCCTCTCTGCATGGGGTCGCCATGGCCACATGGCTCTGCTGTGGCCTGAGCCTCTGCTGCCCCCTCACCCCCCTGTCCCCACCCCGCACCCCCCCATCCTCAGAATGCTGAGCCCTGTTGGCTCTCTGCTGGCTGACTGCTCCCTAGAGAGTGTGCACAAGGACATCGACTTCACCCCTGGCTCCAGCTGAAGAGCTGATGTCCTGCTTAGGCAAGTTAGAGGTTAGAATATAAAGTCAAATACTGCCCAAATTTTTCAGACGTATCAGATGTCGGAGGGCAATTATTAGAACCAACAGAGTAATATTTATCCTAGTCTGTGATTCAATACCTGGAATCTCACTTATCAGATTTGGTATCTGTTTTTTTCCCTGTGGGGTGCTTTTTTCTGTTTTGATTTTTCTTTTCCTTCCTTCCTTCCTTCCTTCCTTCCTTCCTTCCTTCCTTCCTTCCTTCCTTCCTTCCTTCCTTCCTTCCTTCCTTCCTCCCTCCCTTCCTCCCTTCCTCCCTTCCTCCCTTCTTCCCTTCTCTCCCTCCCTTCCTCTCTCCCTCCTTCCCTCCCTTTCTTCCTTTTTTTTTAATGCTTGTACTGGTACTTGAACTGGGGACCATGGAATGTGTTTAGCCTGGGAAACTGGAAAAGCAGAGAAGACAGACACTCTGAGAACAGCCCAGTGGCATCTCTTTATCTTAAGGTCAGAATGCAGCCTTGATCACATCTTGATTTTATACCAGTGAGGCCCTGCTTGGATTTGTTTTTCTGTTTTACTTCCTGGCTTCTACAAGAATACCTTTGTGTTGTTCTAAGTAGCAGCAGCACTAGGAAACTTCCTGATAGTCTCTCATTTTCATCACCTTTCCCATCTTTGCATTGCCTTTCTTTTCTCTAGGAGATAGGCTCAATTTCATCTTGTCACTGTGTCACTGCAGGGTCTCACTGTGGCTGGGAAGCACTCCTTCCTTCTCTTAGGTCTTTGTCAGAGCACTCTGGTTTGGTTCTTGACTCACCTGGCCCGGCCTTTTGTGGTACCTGACTGATTCAGTTCTGAGCCTCTTGGGGGTACATCCTGGTGAATGGCTCCCTTCCATACCTATCCTCCTCCACCTCCTCCAAGTTGACACTTGGACTTGAACTCCATCACCTTGGCTCCTGGAGTACCACTCCTGCCTCTGCTTGCTAGGCTCTCCAAATCTGAGCAGCTGCTTTCTCTCTCATTGTCATTTTGACGCTTTCTTTCTTTCTACATACTGGAAGCCTGGTCGTTACAGTTCAGAAATGTCTGTTTTTAGAAATCTCAAATGCCTTCTGTTTCATCTTAAATATGTTGAATATGTGCTGAATCCCTCATTTCAGAACTCACACAGCCTAAAAAAAGATAAATTGTGAAAAGTTTATCCCATGTATGTACCTTACTTATCCTTCCTATGTTCAAGGGTGACCCCCAAGACTCCCCCTCCCCCCACCACAAAGGTGACCATACCCTGGCCTCCATTCATGAATAACTCTCACCTGTATCCCATACTCAAAGGTGATCCCACCTGCCACCACCCCCAGCATTCAACCACTTGTAATTACCTCTCCTCTGTTCCATTCTTTCTGTAAATACCAAGCAATTAGGAGTTATTTTCCTATCCATTCTATTACTTATTTCATGTATTTCCAATAAAGGTATTGCCTTTTTTAGATACATTTGGCATTTTTCTCTTTTTCCCCCCTAAAATCTATCTTGGAAGCCTTTACAGATATATAAAAAGCTTCTCCATCTTCATCTATAAATGCACTGGACAGCTATATCAATTTATTAAGTCAGTGCCCTGCAGGTGGACATTCGGCTGGTTCATTCTTTTGCTGTTACAGATATTACTCTCAACCCATTACATGTGTCATTACCTACGTGTCCACGTTGATAGGTAGGGTGAAATCTCAGAATTGGGATAGCTTTGTGTGTGTGTGTGTGTGTGTGTGTGTGTGTGTGTGCAATACAGGGGATCAAACTCAGGGCTGTTTGCATGTGAGGCCAGTGTTCTACCTCTCATAGGGTTCTGGTCATTTTCCCCTAGAAGATACCTCTTTGTCCCAACCACCACTCACTAAGTTCACTTAGTTCCTTCCTTAAGATGATATCTGCCATACTGAATATCTATGTTTGTGTTGGGTCCATTTGTGGACTTTGGCTTTTTTGTATTATTTATTTTTTGTCCCATTGACTGAAAGTTCAAGCCTATGAGTTCTACCTTGGTCTTTCTGGTCATTGGCCTCTAGCCTTAAGCTTATGCAGGGACTGTCAGACATTATTCAACTCATTAGCATAGAGAAAGAAATCCTTGCTTTGTTGATTCCGAGGTTAGGAAGCATTTCACAGCATTACAGAAGCCATTTGAAGATTTTTAAGTAGAGGAGTAAAAGCATAATTTTAATATGCTGATTGAAATGTTCAGTCTGGGGGAGGATGACCCCTCTAGCAGGAGGGGTCAAGAATGGGAGCTGGCCTTCCAGCTTGGGAGATGTTTCTGGGCTGCAAGTGAGACCTGGTATTAGCAAAGTATTCATGCTTTGGAAGGAGAATCAGTTAAGAATCGCCTTTGGATGCGGTATGGTAGGAAGGGAGAAGAAGAGCAAAGATGGACTCATGGTGCCTGGCTCAGATTTGTGCAAGGGTCAGCACACTGTGGCCCAGTCTAGGGCCTGTGTATCACTGACGGTTAAAATAGTTCTCTAAAGGTGATAAGGAAAAAAAACAAAAGGAGCATGAAGGACATGTGACAGAGTGTGTGTGGCCCAGTGTAATCTGTAAAGCCTGAAGTATTTGCTTATCTGGCTTATTATAAGAATAGTTTACTAACTTCCAAATCAGTGGGTTTTGGTAGTGCTCCCAAAGCTGGGGGGCAAGGAAAAGTACTTTGTCGTTGTTTGACTCTCCCAAGTCATGTTCATTATCTTTCCTTCAATGTTTGAGTATAGTTCTTAGGATGAAAAGAGGGATTCCCAAAATCCTAGTTTCTCTTCTTGTGTGTGTGTGTATATGTATGTGTGTGTGTGTGTTGTGTGTGTTGTGTGTGTGTTTGCACATGCGCGCGTGTGTGTGCCAGATTGGGGCTTGAATCAGGGCTTTTTTTTTTTTTTTTAACTCAAGGCTGGTGCTCTAACATTTGGGCCACAACTCCATGTCTGGGCTTTTGGTGATTAATTGGAGGTAAGAGTTTCCTGCCGGTACTGACTTCAAACAGTGATCCTCAGATCTTGGCCTTTTAAGTAGGAATACAGGTGTAAGCCTCTGGTGGTCAGCCTAGTTAATATTTTATTATATACCTGGGCAGAGATATTTTAAATCTAGAAAGCAATGGGTTGAAAGTTGACATTGTCTGGATGTATAATGTGTGGCTCACTTTTATGGGAGATTTTGCTGAATAAAGGCTACAGTATGAAGATTCATCTTAAACCAACCTACTGTAGCAGTAAGAATTGTGAGTATAACTTATGAATCATTGCAGAGTCTACAAATTCATTTTTGGCCCCAGATGGACTTCTTTTTTTTCCCTTATTCTACTTGAAGCATGCCCAATTTTCAGTCAGCTCTGCCTTGGGAGCTAGAATCACTGAGACTTGGGGTTTGGCCCTTTGCAGCCTATTGCCGGAACTCTCTGGATGGCCAGTGGTACAGCTACGATGACAGCACAGTGGAACCACTTGGAGAAGATGAGGTCAACACCAGAGGGGCATACATCCTGTTTTATCAGAAGCGGAACAGCATCCCACCCTGGTCAGCCAGCAGCTCCATGAGAGGTGGGCACCCCTGCTTTTTGGGGATGGGTGGGGAAGAGAAGGATGCTTAATTGAACATCCAGGACCAGGAAGGTTGGCAGGGATGGAAAAGAAGAAGTCCTGGATGCTGCTATAAAGAAACCCTAGACCCCTTAGACTAGAAGCCCATCCATCAGGCTGTGGGATGGATAATATTGTAAACCAAGAAAGGGGAGAAGAATCATTTTTGGGTATCTTTGGCAGATGATGTTTGGGAGTGTGGGGTTCCCTTTTCCCAGTCTCATATGGTGCTAGATTTGATTAATGTGTGCCACATATACCCAAGTGATTGCTGTTTGAAAGGGAAGGGCTGTTATAAAAGCTACAAGACCTTTCTAGAAAATGTTACTTAAAAGCATGCCAGTCATTTCTTTATTAGCCTCAAACTTGCTTGGAAATCTAGATGATTAAAACAATGCCATAGCTAACCCTTTTATGTGACCCGCAAACCAGCCATTTTAGTCTTTGGGATGAAAGAGTATTAAAAAAAAAAAATCAGCTGTGTACTGATGGCTTATACCTGTAATCCTAGCTACTCAAGAGCTATGGATCATGGTTTGAAACCAGCCCAGGCAGAAAAGCCAGTGAGATTCTTATCTCCAGTTAACCACCCAAAAGCCCAGAGTGGAGCTATGGCTCAAGTGGTAGAGAGCTAGCCTTGAGCAGATAAAGCTAAAGGACAGTCAGTGCCCAGGCCTTGAGTTCATACCCTAGTACTGGTGAAACAAAACACAACAAAAACAGATTTTCTCCTAGTTATTTCTGGGGGGGAAAATGGCCAGATGAAACCAAGATTTCTCAGCATGTCTAAATCAAACCTAATTCAAGTCTGCCTTCTATTTTTAAAATGTAGATATTGAAAGAGCAATAAGATCCTTAGTATGTGACAGAAAGGCTGGTTTTCTTATTGTCCAGCCCAATAAAGACCTGTTCCTCCAGATAAGAGTAGGTGTGCTATGCTGAAGCACTGATCTCTGGGTATGCCCCTCTAAGTCTACCTAGCTCATTTGTATGTTGATATATGGGAACTGAAGACCCAATGCTGTTAATCTGATTCTGTGGTAAACGATAAAGTCCTTTGACTGTGCAAAAACAAATAGGAAAAACTAGTTAGGAAGCCAGAGTTGGTGTCAAGCCATTTCGTAGAAGGCATTTTTGTACTCATTAGTGAGTGTGAAAAATTTGGTGCCCCAATGTCTCTCTGAATTTGCATGCTGATCACCTGGGTGGCCATTCTTCATGGTTCCTTCAGTGCTAGAGTCCTGGACCGAAGGTGGGCTTGAGGGTCTGGTTGTAAGATGCTCCCCCTAGAGCCTTGCGGGGATGGTTTGGGTCTAGCCTCTCCCTCTCTGTGCTTCCTGTGCAGGCTCCACCAGCTCCTCCTTGTCTGACCACTGGCTCATGAGGCTCAGCAGCAACAATGGGAATAGCACGGCGGGCAGCCTGCTCTCCTGGAGCTCTGCCCCCTGCCCTTCCCTGGCCCGGGTGCCTGACTCTCCTGTCTTCACAAACAGTCTTGGCAACCAGGACAAGGGTATGTTGGTTCAGTTTCCTGATTTTCATTTCATCATCTGTCTATAACAATCATTATTGCTCTGCTTTCTGAAAATTTGGTACTTCATAGGCTTGAGTCTAGCTAGAGTCAATCATTTTGAGAGGGTTTTGCTATGAGCTGCCCTTACCTGTCTCCCTTCTCTTGTCTTGTTTTCCCATCCATAGCCTGGGGTTGTTCATTGGTAAAGTCAACCAGCTACAGATTAAATATCTGGGGGGAAAAATTGTACCAGTGCTGAACACATAGACTTTTTTGTTATCATTATTTCCAATTCAATTTGGTATAACAACTGTTTACATCACATTTCCACTGTATTAGGTAGTATGGCAATCTAGAGCTGATTTCAAGTATGTGGGAGGATGTATGATGACAACAGAACGCCAAAACACAGTGAAAAACAGAGCTGGAATCATGACTTTTAGCAATAAAGCATCTGTTCAGAAGTTTTAGGCCCTGAGTTCAAAACGTAGTATTTCCCTCCACTACAAAAAATATTCCCCATTGTAAAAAAAAAGGGGGGTCATTTTATGTATTTATCCAGTTGTAATAAGATTTGGAGCTATTGCCAGAGCATCTTGAATCTGGAAATCAAAAATCCAAAAACCTCAAAAATCTGAAATATATCTGGAAATCCAAAATCCAAAAACCTCCAAAATCTGAAATATATCACCATGGTACCACATGTGGAAAATATCCTCACCATGAAACTTTGTCTTAGGCACAAAATTTATTTTTTTTTAAAGAAGTAAAATTATCTTCAGGCTATGTGCATAAGGTATATATGAAACAGAATACTTTTATATTTAAACCTGGATCCCATCCTTAAGATATCTCATTATGAATATGCAAATATTCCAAAATCTGAAACACATACAAAACCCTGCACACTTCTGGTCCCAAGTATTTTGTATAAGGGATATACAGCCTGTACTGCTATAATATTTTTGTTCCTATCTTTTGGTGTACATATGTCTGCACTTCTGTTGGGGATACTTAGCATGGAATTGCTGGATTACAGAATATGATTCATCAGTTACTTGTTAACTTAAACTTACGTCACCATTGTCTCTAAGTACCCAGCATGTGTCTTGGCAAGTACCATGGGACACTATAGCAAGGAAATGAATGAATTTGGGTTTCAAGGGGATTGTACCTTACAGAATTGGGCAGATATAAGAACACCTTACTTTTGCAGTTATTAGGGAAACAACCATCTTAAAAAAATTGTTAGGGATCTCTCTCCTAGGACCATGTCCTGGGACAAGGGCATCTCCAGCCTGACAGGACAGGTACTCTGTTGACAGATTTCCTCTGTGGTTCTAATGCTCAGCAGATATTTTGTTTTTCTCTTTTTCAACTCTCACCATTTCTTGTTTTGATCTACCTGGAATCTACAAGTTTCAAGTAGTAAGGTTATTTGGCTACTTTTTTTGTTCTTTCCCCCTCCCCTACCTAATTTGATTGAGCATAACTCTAAGCTATTCCATTTTGTGATCAAGTCCATCATTATTATTTTATAAATGATCTAGTGACATAAAAATAATGTGTTATCTATTTGAAGGATATGTTTTATATCATAAGTACTAAAGAAAGTGAGTCTTTGAATTTGTGTGTGTGTGTGTGTGTGTGTGTGTGTGTGTGTGTGTGTCTGGGTTTGAACTCAAGGGATAGGGATTCTTAATAGGCTGGCGTTCAACTACATGAGCCATGCCTTCAGCCCCACTTTTTAACATTTAACTTTATTGTCAAGGTGATGTACAGAGGGGTTAGAGTTACATATATAAGGTAGTAAATACATTTCTTGTTGAACTTGTTACCCCCTTCCCTCATTTTTCTCCTATTTATCTCCCCCCCCCCCCCCCCCCCCGGGAATCTCATGGACTTTTTATTTCCTGGGCTGGCTTTGAACCTCAGGCTTCCAGATCTCAGCCTTCTGAGTAGGTAGGATTATAGGTGTGAGCCACTGGCACCTGGCTAGACCAGTGTTTTTAAGCAAGCATTCCTTTATTCTTTGAGTTTTAATAGTTTATGTCATATATTGTTAACTGTTTTGCTGATACATGCTTTGATCTTATATATGGTGTTTTAATCATTATAATATTGCTTTTTATCTTGCTTTCTGTTTTTAAACTTTATTTTAATTTTGTTTTGTCAGTTGTAGAGCTTGAACTCAGGGCCTGGGTACTGATCCTGAGCTTTTTTGCTCAGGCTAGTGCTCTACCACTTGAGCCACAGTGCCACTTCTCATTTTTCTCTGAGTAGTTTATTGGAGAGAAGAGTCCCATAGCCTTTCCTGCCCCATGCTGGCTTCAAACCATGATCCTCAGATCTCAGCCTCCTGAGTAGCTAGGATTACAGGCTTGAGCCATCATTGCCTGGCTGTTTTTAACATTAAATTCTACTTTGTTCCAGCATAAGAATTTGACCCTCCCTTCTTTCTGTTTTTACTTGCCTCTTTTGCTTTGTGAATCTTTCCTTTCTCAGCATTTATCATCTACCACATTTCCTGCTAGTACATTGCTGAAAGAAGCTAATGCCCTGGGAGGCGTTCTACTTTTTTTTTTTTAATTTTTATTTTAAGTAGTTATACAAAGGGGTTTCAGTTGGGTATTCTATTTTAACATTGCCTTCTCTTCTTTCCCCCAACTAAGTGAGAAATACACCTTTTCCCTATCCTTTCCCCAAAGGAGCACTTCAAAATATTTTGCATTTTAGGATTTTGCCTGATTTTCTTCAACTCAGATTTTGCTGAGCCAGTCTAGAAGTCTCTGATGCAAACTGCTGTTGGAATTCCTGCCTGCACACTCCAATTTGACTTGAGGTGACCTTGAACTGGATGGACAGCTCCCAGATGGTGGAGCCCATGGTCTACCCTGGCTTTCTGCTCTTCATCCCCCCTGCCTCCTCTTCTCCCACTGCCTTCATTAAATCTCTGCAGAGTTACCTGGGCATGGAGTGGTCAGCAGCCTGGCTGGCCGCACAATCCTTGAGTCACAGTCCTTGGCTTTGAAGTGTTTGTAGCTGTTTCCCCATGGTCTCCCAGGCCCGGGGTGGCAGGTGAGAAGCCTAGGCTGAACTTTTTCACATGAGTGTTGCTTGTTCTTTCTGGCTGGAAGCATTTGAGATTCTCTCTTCTGACCTTGGAGTCTAGAAATTCTACCAGCTCTGCCTGGGATAATTTTGTGCGTCAGGCCCTGGGGATACCTTTCCTTCTATGGACTCAGGACTTTCTCTGGAGAAATATTCTTTCATTTTGGCTAATTGTTGTTGCCTCTCCTGCTCTTCAGATTCCTGTGATTTGCCCGTTGGGTCTGCTAGCTCTGTCAGTCTTCTTTCTTCTCTCTGTAGTTACTCTTTCTTTATCATTTTGCTTTAACTTGAGATATTTCTTGCATTTTATCTTTCATTGTTCTTTCTTTATCTCACTCATGTGGGTCTCAGTAGTGATCCTAAAAGTCTTTAATTCATTTATTTGTTTTTCGTGCTGGTACTGGGGAATTCAGGGCCTCATGCCCTTGCTTGGCTTTTTTTTGCTCAAGGCTGGTGCTCAGCTACTCCGTTTCTGGCTTTTTGTTTGTTGGAGATAAAAGTCTTATGGACTTTCTGCTCAGGCTGGCTTTGGACCTTGATCCTCAGATCTCAGACTCCTGAGACAGTACATTAGCATAAATTGGTTGCACAAAGAGATTTCATTACAGTATTTACATACATGGAATAAATATAATGTACGTTGATCAAATTTACCCTGTCTACTCTTTTTTTTTTTTTTTTGGGTCCAGTCGTGGGGCCTGAACTCTGGGCCTGGGCGCTGTCCCTCAGCTCTTCAGCTTAAGGCTAGCGCTCTACCACTTGAGCCACAGCAACACTTCTGGCTTTTTTTTTTTTTTTTATTGCTTATGTGGTGCTGAGGAATCAAACCCAGGGCCTCATGCATGCAAGGCAAGCGCTCTACCACTGAGCCACCTTCCTAGCCCTCTTCCCACTCTTTATTGAACTTTATTCTTTTATTTGGCATACTGGGGTTTGAACTCAGGACCTTGTGCTTGCTAGACAGGGGCTCTACCACTTTGAACAGTGTCCTGAGCTCCTTTTGCTATAGTTATGTTTAAGGTAGAGTCTCAAGTTTTTGCTTGGGGTGGCTTCAGATTTCCTACCTACGGTCTCCTTCATAGAAGTAAAGCACTATGCCTGGCTGTTGATTGTGATGAGGTCTCACTAAGTTTTTGTCTGGGCTGCCCTCTGTGATTCTTCTGATCTCCAGCTCCCAAGTAGATGGAATTACAGGAGTACAGCACCACATCTGGAGTCATTTATTGAATTTTAAATCCTAGAAGTCACACTTTTCAGTATCCAGTGTTCAGTACATGTGTCTCTTGGAGATTCATGTTAATTGGTTACGTTGGCATTTGTTTTCTCCAGGAGCTGTTTCTTTAGTGTCTGGTTTTCATTCTTCCTATTTTTCTTACTGTCTGACTGCAGGACCCCTTTAAATGTATTTCTGCCCATAGGGTTCTGCTCTACCCTCTCCGAAGGGGAGATATTTTTAGGATTCTGGAAAGGACCGTGAGTTTGGCTCCTAGGTTGGTAGTGTGACAGCCAGAATTTCTCTTGCCCAGCCTCATGGTGCTGGCTCAGACGGGGAGGTGGGCAGATCTCAGTTCATCTTTGTGGCTCTGCCTTACTTTTGTCAGTAGAGGGTAAAAGAGAAGACATCTGGATGTCTGGTTGGACCTGGATGTCACTCTGACTTCCATAAAGAAATGATTACCAGGCTCAAAGGAAATTGCAAAAAACACAGGATACAGCCAGTGGTTCATACCTTTAATCCTCACACCTGTAATCCAAGCAACTCAGGAGGGTAAGATCTGAGAATAGTGGTTCAAAGCCTGCTTGGGTAGGGAAATCCACGAGACTCTTATTATCTCCAATTAACCACCAGAAAAGCCAGAAATGGAGCTGTAGCTCAAGTGGTAGAGTGGTAGCCTTGAGCAAAAATGTTCAGGGACAGTGCCTAGACCCTGAGTTCAAGCTCCAGGACTAGCACTAGCACACACACACACACACACACACACACACACACAAAAGAACAAACCACAGGGGATGGAAATGTGGCTTAGTGGTAGAGTGCGTGCCTAGCATGCATGAAGCCCTGGGTTCAATTCCTCAGTACCACATACACAGAAAAAGCCAGAAGTGGTGTTGTGGCTCAAGTGGTAGAGTGCTTGCCTTGAGCAAAAAGAAGCTCAGGGAAAGAGTTCGAGCCCTAGAGTTGATGCGCACGTACACGTGCATGCGCGCGCACGTACACGTGCATGCGCGCGCGGGCACACACACACACACACACACACACACACACAACCCCAAAACCAAACCAAACCAAACCCCAATAGCAACAAAAGGAACAAAAAACAAAAACAAAAGAAAAATAATGTAAGAATGGAGAGGTTCTATAATTGTCTTTAACAATGAAAGACATCTTGCTCCCAGAATCCCAGCAAATCTGTCTCCCAGGAGAGAGATTCTAGGACTTGCATCCCCCTTGCATAAGATATGGGATGTTGAGAAGCTGGTGAGCAATTACCTCACAGTGTGTATATGCTTACTCATTCCCTTCCATCCTTTCCTCTCTATTCCATCTACATCTTACTTCTCCCTTGGAGATCTTCTTACAACAGAGCAGTAAATAGAATGGAAGAAAAATGAAGAAAGGTTGCTTTTCAGGACAGCCAGGAGAAAGAAGAGAACCCAGCTCTCTGGGTTTCTGCTTCCTATGCAATGTGGTAGATGCTGCTGTGGGTCTTGGCCTGAGACCAAGCTACCTGTGAGGCAGTGATTAGGAAGATTGCAATTTGAGTCCACCTGGGCAAAAAGTGAGCAAGCCCCCTTTTAACAAACATACTGGATGCAGAGATACATGCCTATCATTCCACTCCTCCAGGAGGCATAAATAGAATTGCCATTTAGGTTGGCCCGGAAAAATATGCAAGATCTACTAAAAATCCAAAAGGACTGGAGACCTGGTTCAAGTGGTAGAGCATCTGCCTAGCAACTATAAGGCTTTGGGTTCAAACCTTACTTACTGGGAATAACTAAACAACAAAACCCAGCTATGTAGGACAGAGGCCAAGTTCTCTAGCCCCCTGCCAGGGCTTTAGCCATGCTCTCCCATGATGAAAAGGGCTTTGTCCTCCTAATACAAAGCTGCCCTTTCTGCACTTGCCAGGGCTGTGGGAGAGGGGAAGAGAAAACTTCACAGGTCTCTCTGACTCCAGAAGAGCTTGCACCTTTCCTGAGGCAGGAGAATTTAATGATGGAACAAGAAGGAAGGTCAAGGCAGACTGCGACAACAAAGTATTTTGGGTAAAATTGTGTCTATTCTTGGTAAATCTAAAGAAGCACTGTAAAGGAAAAAGAAAGTATCTGAAGTTATCTGTGAAAAACATGAAAGGTCAAATCCTTGCAAACCTCTGAGCTGCTTCTAGATTCTTCCTGTGGTGAGTCTCGAGCATCTTTCTAACCCCATGGTCCTTTCTTGGGAAATGACAAGAAAGTGATAGGCAGATGGCTTCATCCAGCAGAGTTCTCTGGGGTCTTGCTCTACCTAAGCTTGCACCTGTGCACCTGCTCAGGTCTTCCCTTTCCTGTACTTCCTGTGGTCTTTTTAGGGGTAGTGGTACTTTTTCCTTTTCAGAGTTCCTCTGTGTCATAGTCCATTTGGGCTGTTGTGATAACTTGGGAAGAAGGTCCCTGAGACTCTACCTCCAAAATAACCAGCAAAATGGCTGGGATGGCACAAGTGATAGAGCTCCAGCTGTAAGCAGGCAAGCTGACTATATCTGAGGACCTGAATTCAAATCCTCGTAGCAGGAAGTAAATAAATGCATCTGTACGAAACAGGTACAGACTATCCTATTTCTTGTGATTCCCTGTGTGATACAATAGGACAAACGCTCACATTGTACAGCATTTACATTGTACTAGGTAGGCATGATGACTGAAAGCCTGTGGCAGGGTGTGCCTGGGTTTGGTGTAGATACTCAGCTGTTTTACCTCAGGGGATGTCTGCAGTTGTATCTGAGGGGCTCCTGCAACTAGTCCCTCAGTAAGTATCAAAGGATAGCTGTCCCTTCCTTGACTCTGGCTTTCCCTGTATAAATGCATTCTTCTCTGGAGAAGTAGGTGAAGCCACTGGTGTCCTCTTGGGTGTCATTGCTAAGTGGATGGCATTGCCCTTGGCAGTGATTTGAGAGTGATTTAGGTGCTCGTGGTCTCTTTCAGGTGGGCTGGAGTCCAGACCTCTGGTTCGGGGCCTGCATGGTCGAAGCATTAGTATGAAGGCACCCACCTCTTCCCGAGTCAAGCATGGGCCCTTCAAAACCATGCCCCTCCGCTGGTCCTTTGGGCCCAAGGAGAAACGACCTGGTGCATCTGTGGAGTTGGTAGAGTACTTGGAGTCTCGACGGAGACCACGCTCTACCAGCCAGTCCATTGTGCCTCTGCTGATGAGTGCTGCTGGTGGGAACGAGAAGTCAACATTGCCAGGCTCAGATGTCACCCTTTCTGCTAATGGCGATGACAGCAGCCAAGCCAATGGGAGAGGAGCAGCGGGGTTCCCTTGTCCTTCAAGGTACCCAAACCACCACCTGGCCCCTGGATCCTTAGATGGTCTGAACGCAGCCAGGACGCTGAAGGAAAATGTAAGCCAGGATATCCGGCTTCCCAAAAAGTTTGACCTGCCCCTCAGTGTGATGCCCTCGGTGGGGAATGAGAAGCCAGCCCGTGCGGAGGGCCAGAAGAGTGCCAACTGGAAGGGAAGTGGCCCAGTGGGAAGCCAGAGCAGCCCATCATCCCCCTCTGTGGCTTTGTCTAGAAATATTAAGGACAGTGGCCGAGGGACCTTGCCCAAGATGAAGGCTGCTACGGAGGAAAGGGCCTCAGGGGATAGGCTCCCTCAGGGGACACTCACTCTTCTGAGGTCCATGTTTTGGAAGAAAGAGCACAGGAAGGTTGACAGGGCTGAGGGCTTGCCACCAGTACCCCCAGGGTCCCTGGCAAGTGGCAGGCTGAGCCCTGCTATGGATGGGCAGGCTCGAGGCTCATCTCCTGCTCTCAGGATACGAGAGAGCCTGATCAGGGGCTCTGGCAGCCACCTGGAGAGGGACGTCCGATCTGCACCCAGCTCTCTCCACCTCCCTCGTAAAGCTGGCAGGCCCCCCAGAGCCAGTGCTACTGGCGCCCCCCAGAGGAGTGTTCCAGGAGAGCAGACTTCTTATGGTACCTTGCAAAGGGTGAAATACCACACTCTTTCCTTAGGTCGAAAGAAAACCTTACCAGAGTCCAGCTTCTGAGAAACATTTGGGAACTATGTGAAACTGGAACTGGGCACTTGGCAGCTGTGGGAAGCCTGAGTTCAGCATGGCTTTTCTCACAAGTTTTCTTGTGAGCCCTGAAAGTAAAACTCCGCAGCTGAACTTCCAGCGTCCAATGTCCCAATAGTCCTGTGTCCAAATAACCTACTGTCTTGTTGGGTGCTTTGATACATCCTGGCCACTAGAGGATGATATCGGGTCAGTATAACCATTTCAAGAACTGATATTTTGCTTAACTAATTCCAGAACCTGAGTATTAAAAAAGAGTCTTCAATGTCATTTCAAGTACTATTACTGGCTTCTCCTTTTTTTTCCCTCCTCAAAAAAGATTTAATAGTGGACTTATACATTTTTTTCCATGAGATGCTTTTCTGGCATAAGCATCAAAGATGTCAAGAAAAGAAAAAGAGAAAGAAAGAAATGGTAGTAACAATAAAGCGAGAGTCTAGGAGAGATGGAAGGGAATGCTGATATTTTAGGAGAGTATTTAATATATAACAAAATAATTGTTTTAAAGTTTGTCAAGTTATTTTAAAAAGATAGCTATTTTGATACCAGAAAAATGACCTTTTTTTAAATAAAAAAATGGAAGTATGAGATCTATGTACAATTTTAATAAAGTTATGTTGGTGAAACCTGAAAAATATCTGAATGATTCAAAATGACCTTGCGTCTTTCATACTGAGTAGAGTGTGCATTCCTGTCATCATGTGAATTCTTTCTGAAATTTAAAAGTGCTGTTTGTTGAAATGACTGCTGTTATCTAATGAAATAGACATCTTGGGCGGTGTTCTGTCTCTAGAGGTCTTAGGCCTGAGAACCTGGGAGTCTGAGCTGTCTCATACCACGTGTTTCTTGCATCACTTTGTACAATCATTTCTTACTAAGAAAATGCTAAGCTAGAGAAGAGCTGAGGGACAGCGCCCAGGCCCAGAGTTCAGGCCCCATGACCGGAACGCCCCCCCCCCCCCCAAAAAAAAAAAAAAAGAAAATGCTAAGCTAGATCCTAGGCATGGGGCTCAACAGTGGCTGGTCTTGAACTCTATCCTTTTGCTTCAGCCTCCTGAATACTGGGATTGCAGGTATCACCACATACTTTGTCCAATTTTGGAGCAACAGAAAGAGGCAATGATGGGCTGGGCATGGTGATGCACACCTGTGGGAGGTGAAGGTAGGAGGAATGAGGTTGGAACCTAGCCTGAACAAAAGTTTAAGACTGCACCTAAAAAATAAACAAAGATAAAAGCACTGGGAGCCTAGCTGGAGTGGTGGAGCACCTACCTAACAGATACAAGGCCCTGAATTCAAACCCTAGTACTAATAGGTAGATCGATAAATAGATGAGGCAAAGACAGGATGAATGGATGGATAGATAGATAGATAGATAGATAGATAGATAGATAGATAGATAGGGCAAAGGACATTTGGGCCTTGGTAGGTCTATGTGTTATCTCAGGTCTCCAAGGATACCCACTTTTCCTTTATATCCTCTTTCTTGAGGCTGCCTTTCCCCCAGAAAGTACTGCTTGTGCAGTTTGTAAAACAGCCTGGGAAATGCCGGGCCAGCTTTCTGCCCAGATTGGAGGCATCAGGCCTGTGGTCCCAGCCTGCGAAGCATGCTTATAGGCTACGGGCATCTGGGCAGGTGATAGATGGGAGTGAGTTTAGGAAGTGTGGCAGAGGAACATGGGTGCTTTTCTGTCACAGAAATGGTCCCTTTGAGACCCGGTTAGAGAAAGGTTGGAAGCTTGGAGTCAGATAGGAGCTAGCTCTGTGTACAGCTCTGTGTGCTATTTGAGGGAGGCCATGATCTAGTGATGATAACCCACCAGTCAGTCACTCCTTACTCTATCTGTCCACTTGTGTGAAGAAGGGTTCCCAAGTCTTGGGCTAGATGTCAGCCATACTGATGATACCAGAAGCTCCAAGGGCCCACATGGTCGAAGGGCTTAGAGAAGGATGATTGGTGTGGGAATAGCTGAAGGGATAGATGTGAGCTACATCCTACCAGCTGTATGCCACTTGCACCAGCCGTATGGCATGCTGAGGGACAGGCTAGGTTACATCTTGAAGCTGCCCCCGTAAAAGCTAACAATGACAGCTGACTGGTATTTAATACACAAAGCTCGGCTGGTGTAAGAGATGCTCTAAGCACTTCACATTATTAGTTAATTTATAGCAACCCTTTGGCATAAATATGGTTATCTCTGCTACAGGTGAGGACGCTGAAGCACAGAGAAGTTGTCTAAGGTCGAACGTCTAGTAAACAACAGAGCTGGGATTTGAACACAGAGAACCCTTGCTCTGGAGTTGTTTTCCTGAATCCTTAGAAATAGGTACAGCACTGAACCTATTGCTAAAGCCAGATTACTTCTGACATCAAAATGGAGAAAAATTTTGATTCCTGATTTTTTTTCTTATCAAAGTAGAGAAAAAAAATGTGTTTGTCATATTGATAGCTTGTTCTCAGGTGCCAACAGTTGTATTTATTCTAGCAAGGAGACTTACTACTTTTGGTTATATGTCTACTTTAATGTAATTTTATGTACCAGTACTGGGGCTTGAACTGAGGGCCTAGGCATTGTCCCTTAGTTTTACTCAAGGCTAGTACTATACCACTTGAGCCACAGCTCTATTTCTAGCTTTTTGGTATTGGAGATAAGTCTCATGGACTTTCTTGGCCAGGCTGGCTTTGAACTGTCATTGTCAGATCTGAGCCCCTGGAGTAGCTAGGATTACAGATGTGAATCACCAGTGCCTGGCATTCACCTCTTGTTTGGATCATTGATATTCTTCAAATATTAACTTTTTACACCGAATTGGGGAACTGAGTGTGACAGGAATAAATTAGGATACACAGCAGGTTGGTTTCAAGTCTCTGTGGCTTTAATTTCTGATTCTTGCAGGGATGCAATTCTGCTTTTGATTCAGGCTATTTATTGGGAAAGGATTGCTACAGTGACATTTGCCTGACCCTACTGTAATTGACTCTACAAACATCTGAGGATCCATTAGATAGTAAACACTATTTCAGGCTCTGGCAGGGTAATAGGAAATAAAATAGACAAGCTCTTGCCTACAAGGTTCTTGGAAAAGACACAAAGACCTAGTAGACTAAGGTAATTTCAGATAAATAGATATAAATTTCAGGTACCACAAGTATATGGGTCACATGAGACTTGGCTAAAGGAAACCAATGTAGCAATCTGCTATTTGCTGAGACCGGCAAATTAAACATAGAGTATTGAAATATCCTCATAAAGTATCCCATTTCCACTGGGTCAGCCAAGATGCAAACTTGTGTTCAAATTCTGTTTATCACTTGGTTACCAAAAGTGCCCACTCAGGGGTCTGTATTCCTGAGAATCAGTGTCAGCTCAGACAAATGACACAGTAGGTTTTCCTAGTAAGGTTTGGGAGAGGAGTTTATGGCAGATGTGGTGGGTGGATGGGGACATTTATATCTAGCCTTCCTGTCATTTTAGGGATTCTAGATTTGTGTATCAACTCAGATCGGGATAAAAAAAGTTAAGATCCCTTTATCCAAGTCAGAGTCCTCTTCCCCTTCCTGAGAATTTTTGGTGATGCCAAGTAATTGACATCTGAATAGCTACCTGACGATATCTGGAACAAAAACCTAAGACAGCGTTCTCTGCACCATGTATCAGACAGATTTGGTTACAGGGCTCCATGTAACTGACCTCTGATATTTAACTGCTGTTCCCTAGGCTTTGCCACTTGGTGCTGCGTCTGTTTCCATCAAATGATATCCTCCTTTGAACAGGAGCCCCATCCAGCAGCAGCAGTCCTGTTTAATATGGCCACTAAG
This sequence comes from Dipodomys spectabilis, assembly GCF_019054845.1. Lineage (NCBI taxonomy): Eukaryota > Metazoa > Chordata > Mammalia > Rodentia > Heteromyidae > Dipodomys > Dipodomys spectabilis. Next base: position 12,132,585 of record NW_024870681.1, read on the forward strand.
TGTTTTCTTTTTTTCTGGGGGGGAGGTGTGTGGGATGGGGGAGAGATGTTGCTAGGTTACTGGGGCTTGAACTCAGGGTTTAGGTGCTGTCCCTTAGCTCTTTCCAATCAAGGCTTGTGCACTAACTCTTGAGTCACATCTCTACATGTATTTTTTTTTTTTTGACTCAGGGTCTGCATTATGTAATCCAGGTTAGCATAAACTAATCCTCCTGATTCAGTCTCCTGAGTGCTGGTATCAGAGGCATGTACTACCTCCCTTAGCATCTAAACAATAGTTTGGATGGTTTGATTGTCCTGTAAAAAGAAAATCCCACAAATTGGGCATGGAGGCTCAAGTCTGTAATCTTAGGTACTTGGGAGGTGGAGATTAGGAGATGGCATTTTGAGATCAGCTTGGGGGGAAAAACTCCATCTTGACTAATGGCTAGGTATGGTGATGCAATTTTTTTTTGGGGGGGTCCGGTCATGGGGCCTGGGCGCTGTCCCTCAGCTCTTCAGCTCAAGGCTAGCGCTCTACCACTTGAGCCACAGCACCACTTCCAGCTTTTTTCTTTTTGCTTATGTGGTGCTGAGGAATCGAACCCAGGGCCTCATGTATGCAAGGCCTGTGCTCTACCACTAAGCCACCTTCCCAGCCCCTGGTGATGCAATTTTTGTTATCCTAACTATTCAGGGAAGCCCAAATAGAGGAGAACTGAAGTCCAGGCCAGCCCAAGTATAAAACAAGACCCTTTCTCAAAAAGAGCAATGCAAAAAGGTCTAGCAGAATGGCTCAGTGATAGATGGTAGGTACAAGGCTCTGAGATTTAACAGATAAAAATTCCCCTCCAGGCCAAAGGTGAAGCAAAATACAGCAGTGGTACTTGGTAGAGACTATGCTGAAACATGAACTATACACTTGTGGGTAGCGATATCAGGATAAAGCTGGGAAAGAGCAAAGGAAGAAGTGACATCCTAGCTACTCAGGAGGAGATGTGAGGATCGCAGTTCAAAGCAAACCCAGGCAGGAAAGTCCATGAGACTCTTCTGGAAAACTGGAAGTGGAGCTGTGGCTCAAAGTGGCAGAGCAGTAGCCTTGGGTGAAAAAGCTCAGGGACAGTGTGCAGGCCCTGAGTTCAAGCCCCATGACTGACAAAATTTTTTTTTTTAATTTAAAAAAAAACCACTCATTACTTGGCTTACAAAATTATAACCCTCTGTACACCTCTATAAAAATAAAAATATTTAATAAAAATTACTGGGCTGAGCATGTGGCTTAGTGGTAGAGTGCTCGCCTAGCATGCATGAAGCCCTGGGTTTGATTCCTCAGTACCATATAAGCAGAAAAAGCTAGAAGTGGTGCTGTGGCTCAAGTGGTAGAACACTAGCCTTGAGCACAGAGAGGCTCAAAGTCAGTGTCCAGGCCCTGAGTTCAAGCTCCAGGACTGGCAAAAAATAAAGAAATACTCTCCACACGTTTACAATAAAAATTAAAAGACAAATTACTCTACATATTAAATAATAATCTTGCTCCCACATGACTGGATTTGTGACTATTGTTAATTAGTCTTTCCCTTCCTCTAACACCTAGGAAAGTGGGCAGAAGAGGAAAAAACAGCAACGAGGGTAAAATACTTTCTTTGGCCCCAATGTTGCATGTATACTGTGAAATACTGACAATTTATTTTCAACATTTTCATTTTCATAGCAGTTTTTTTTTTTTGCCAGTCCTAGGGCTTGAACTCAGGGCCTGGGCACTGTCCATGAGCTTCTTTTTGCTCAAGGCTAGTGCTCCACCACTAGAACCACAGCGCCACTTCCAGCTTTTCTGTGTATGTGGTACTGAGGAATCGAACCCAGGGTTTCATGCATGCTAGGCAAGCACTCTACCACTGAGCCACACTCCCAGCCCCAAGCATAGAAGTTTTTTAAATTAACATGAACTTAAAATCTGCAAGTTGATTTATTTATAAGCTATTTTTACCTTTTAACAATGCATAAGTAAAAGTAGAGAAATGGTTTGCATCTTTCAACAGATTTTTTATCTCATAGTATTTTGGTTTTCTCCAAAAATTCAGTAGCTTTAAACACCTTAATTTGAAATATTTTATCCCTCCAGGAGTGTGAAAAGTTTCTATTGCATATTCTAATCTGTGGCGGTGTTTTTGGTCTTCTGTAAGGACTATAAATTACTTAATGAAAGGAATTTTAATTAATAGGAAACCCAAGTTGATAAAAATGGCAAATGTCCTATAGTGGGGTGAAGGAGGTCTTAACTCTGTCATTAGCACAGGAACAAAACACTTGCAATACTTGCCTGCCAGAAAATCCTGCTTGGATAAAAGACCTTTTGTTGGGGTATATAGGTTTTAAATCCATGCTCAGGGGAAGTTCGAATAACATTACATTTCTGGCTTGATTTTTGGTAATTCTTGAAAATATAACATGTTGAACTTCGTTTAGAATGTCTATAGAGTAAAATTACAAAGTTATCAGCTTTTTAATCTGATCTACAACAGCATGAAAGCTTGCTCTGTTTTTGGTTTAGATGACTAAAGTTACAGCCATCATTGTTTTAGTCCCTTGACAAACTAAGCAACCTGAATTTTCAGCATTTTATTGAGCTTATTCCTTGGATAGGAATTTGGACTTTTCAAAGAAAGCAAATTCTGTGCTTGCTGCTTTTCCTGTGTGAGCATGTGTGTGGAAAATGCAGCCAACATTTTAACCAGGCCAAAAGCAGCAAGGTTCTCAGTAAATAGCAGTCATCATTCATTCTCCCGAATACCTGTGTGGCACCAGAGAAGAATTTCCAGTATCAGTTTCAAAACTCTAATATCTTCCAGAGGAGGGACTCCAGTGTTGGCAACACCACCGCATAGATTGGCGTGCTTCTGGTAGGCACTGGTGCCATCGGAGGGTTGCTGGTGCTCGGTCCCATTGTGGCCCACCTTCATCTCTGAGTGGCTCTCCCATTGAGATGGTTGTCCGTGAACCTCGATGCCCCAGGGCTGCTGGAAGTGCTGAGGAATGGAGACCACCTCCAGGCCATGGGTGGCTGTGGGACGTGTCCAAGTCATCATCGCCCCACAGGCTCCGCATCTGCAGGACTCTACAACAAGCAGCCACTGGGGCCTGCTGGGGGCGTTGTCCTCTCCACAGCTCTTCGCCAGGACCACCAGGAGCATCAGCAGGGCAATACCCAGCAAGGAAGCCATGGCCGGCCCCAAGCGGCCATAGCTGGGGGACTCAGCTCAGGACTTTGCCAGCTAGCTGCCTGCTTCGTGGAGAACCCGCATTTTCCTCACCTGTGGGGACTGAGGCCTGCAGGAAGTGAGGCCTTCCAGAAATGATCCATGCCGAAAGTAAGGCATATTGGCAATAAGGCCTACCGGAAATGAGGCCTACCAAAAATGAGGCCTTTCAGAAATAAGGAAGTCTTTCTTTAATTTCCTCTTTTCTTTTCCTCTCTTTTCTTTCCCTCCCTTCCACCCTTACTCCTTCTCTTCCTTTCTTTCTCTTCCTTCTCTTCTTTCCTTCCTTCCTTCCTTCCTTCCTTCCTTCCTTCCTTCCTTCCTTCCTTTCTTCCTTCCTCCCTCTCTCCCTTCCTTCCTTCCCTTCCCTTCCTCCCTCCTTCCCTTCCTCCCTCTTTCTCTCTCTCTTTCTTTCTTTCTCTCTCTCTTTTGCCAGTCATTGGGCTTGAATTCAGGGCCCAGGCACTGCCTCTGAGCTTTTCTGCTCAAGGTGGCTCCCTACCACTTGGGGCCACAGCACCACTTCCTCTAGTTTATTAACATGTGTTCCCAAGTCATTGCTGGGAGGTTCTTTTTCTTGTCTATGATAGCCATTTACTATTCTAAATGTCCCCCATGGCCTGCTGCAGAGTTGGTCCATAAATTCTGTTAGGTTATAGTTTCATTGTCATTCCTGTCAGAAAACCTTTGGGTTTCTTCTTTGACTCATGGGTTATTTGTAAATGTGGTTTTAGTAATTGGGGGGATAGATATAATGACTCTTGTTAGGTCTGGAGGGGAGAGGGGGAGAGAGGGGAGAGAGGGTGGGGGGAATGGCCCCTTCCCTTTGTTCTCCCTTTGAGCATTTGTTACCGTCTAAGCACCTGGGCACAGTGGGAGGTCCTCCAGACTCAGAGGCCACTTCTGCTTCCCCTGCAGCCATACCTCCTCTCACCCTCCACTGTGGCCACACCTCCTCTCTCCCCTCTCCCTACATAATCTTTCTCCCTACCATAAGTCTGCATTCTGCACACCTCCATTTTGTGCAGGCTGGTGGTTTGGTTCTGCTAATAAACTCCCTCCTGCTTGAACAACCATGTGGAGGTCTCCTTTCTCCAAACCTTACATGATGGTGCTCAAACCCAGTAGGGCATAGTGTCAGGAGTTGCTGGATCCCCACCTCTCTCTCTCTTTCTGAGTGTCAGTTGTCCTACTGAGCCTCCTCCATAGATACAAACTGCCAAAGGAGCCCCACGCCCGATCTCTTGCCTTTACCATCGCTGGCCACACATTCGCTACGCAGTCTCCTGTCTTCTGTCTGTCTGCATCTAGTGTGTGACTCCTGTCTACGGGTCCCTCTGCTCACCCCTCCCCCTTTCTTGCCATGCCAGAGTGATCCTCTACACCTTTTGGCTTTTCTAAGTCTTCACCAGACTCCTCTAAAGGACTCTATAAAGCCAAAATGCTTTATTTTTATTGGGACAGTTTCTGCCAAGGCAATGGTAAATGGTGATGGGTTCTATATGTTCAGGCTTTCTTTGCTTTCTTTGCTTGTCCTTCTCTCCCCTGTCTTCCTCTGTCAACCTTAACCCCCTGTGCCTGCCAGGCCTGTGTGGTTGACACAGGATAGGTATGGATATAAGCCTCCCAGCCACCTCCTTGTTTTATAGCCATTTAATATCTCTCTGTCTCCCTCCCCCCCCCCCGTTCTCTGTCTCTGTCTCTCTGTCTCTGTCTCTCTCTGTTCGAGAGTACCCACACTCTCCTTGAGTGTGCCTCTTCCTTTCTGTTTGTCTGCTTGCCTGCTTGCTTACCTACACAATAAAGCTCTGCCAACTTTCCTTACGATTGTGACTTGTCCAGAAATTCACCATCTTGACCACGTGGTGGGTTTTCATGTGACCCCCCCCCACTCTAACACCAAGCTTTACCAAAATTGTTTTAAAGGTTTTCTGTTCTGGCTAATCAATGTGTGTTTAAGCACAGAGATTCTGTTAAATTCTGTCAGCTAATGTATTTGCATCTTGAGTTTTGTCTTGTGTTTTTGTTTTTTTTGTTTTTGTTGCCTGTTTTTCTAGCATTGGCCAAGTGGTTCTATAGTGCTATGGGCAAAAGTATCTCTTCCCATTGGAATTCCAGAAAACTTACAGCTGACTTTTATTTTTAAAACCTACGTGCACCTTAAAACTTTTGTGCACAAGTGTGTGTGTGTGTGTGTGTGTGTGTGTGTGTGAACATGTTCAAAACATGTTGTAATGCATAAAATCTGTCAGCATGGTGTGAGAAAACGTCTTTTCTACTAAACTCAAGTGCTTTTGCCTTAAATATTAATATTTTTTGGTACTGATAGTTCCTGAAATATTTGCTCTTTTGACTTCAATCATAACTATTAACTATGTTGCTTGTAACAAAAATTAGGGGATAGCCCTCTTCTCTGCTTGGGCATCCTGGCTGTGGCAGAATAACAGTAAATTGCCTTAAGGAGGGTCATTGTGCAATTCTATGGCAATCAAGACTTAACTGGCTCCCCAGGCCAAAAGAAAAATGGGCAATTTTAAACTCAAACCACAAAAAACTCAACAGATTTGGGTGTGAACAAATGTGTCTAATATGTCTTTCCAAAGGCCTTGGGTACAGAGCTGGCAATGGTTTCAATATCAATTAATATTCTAAAGTTGTTTAATCAGTTCCTATTTCAAAAGTCTGATCATGACCACTATTGAGTTTTATCATTACAGATTTGAACCTCTGCAGCAATGTCAGATCCACAGGGGGATAAAGAACTCTTGCAAGTATTTATTGGTCAAACTTAACTTTCATTCTTAAGTTTCAGGTAAGCTCTACTTAAAAAGTATTTCTGTTGAACTCCTTGTTGCTTCAATTGCAAATAAAAGGGTCTATGGCAAAAACTCTTATTTAATCTGTCAGTCACACTACCTCCAACGTGGGACATACCATCAGTCAAATGGGACATGCCATCTCAGCAACTAGCAAAAATGCTACTAGGGTATCCTCCCATCAAGGAAAAGAGACCTACCTGGACAGTGTTAAGGGACCATCCAGAAGTAGTTGGGAAAAACTATGCAATTAAGGATATGGTGTCAGACCCTAAATGGAGTCACTTTCTGCTTGCATTTTCAAAACTAACCAGAGCTGGGAGATCAAAAGAAAATAGTTAATAAACATGCCTATCAATATGTACTCATTACCTTACTTGTGTAACTGTAACCCCTCTGTACAATATCTTTACAATAACATCGGTGGCTCACGCCTGTAATCCTAGCTACTCAGGAGGCTGAGATCTGAGGATCACGGTTCAAAACCAGCCTGGCAGGAAAGTCTGTGAGACTCTTATCTCCAATAAACCACTAGAAAACCGGAAGTGGCGCTGTGGCTCAAGCGGTAGAGCGCTCGCCTTGAGCTGAATTGCACAGGGACAGCGCCCAAACTCAGAGTTCAATCCCCATGACCGACAAACAAACAAACATGCGTATCGGATATTCATACCAATCCTTCTTCTAACTGGACAGGAACTTACCTTCTTGCCTTTGTTACCTGCTATTTCTATGTATAGTGTGTCTTAGACTCAAGATAGTTTGCCTTGGCACCTTCCTGGGTCTCCCATCTCTATAGTCCAGACATCCATAATCCAGTTACAGCAATGATTAAGTCCTCCCACTGGTCCCTTACCCATGCCAATCCAGCCCCAGCTTCTGACTAGTTATTCTTAACCAGTCCATCATGCTCTTCTCTACCTAGTCACCAGATGTTAATCAGTCAGAAGTAGTCAAGGATATGATCCACCAACTACAGGACTACCTGGAATGCACGAGACAGGAACTAGCCAAGTAATCCAATCTGAATGGATGGCTGCCCTTCCTTCTACCATTTGTAAGCCCTCTAATGTTTTTCTTTTCTAACTGTTCAGCCCCTGCCTCATTAGACTTCTTTCAGATTTCATCCAAAGACCTATACATGTGTTCACCACCAAGGACCTCTTACTGCTGCCTTCTCCTGGACCGGACAACATCTCTATCATCTACCCCTAATGTTGATGTCCCTTGCCAGCAGAAAGTAGCCAGAGTCAGCACCCCTTTATAATTATCAAAGGCTGGAATGTTAGGTCCACCTGGGAAAACTGGCCCCTTCCCTTTGTTCTCCTCTATGCACACACATGTGGCCCTCTCTAGAGGTCCCTGCAACAGCACCTATAACCCAGGTAACTGGTGCACCTGGGGATAGTTGGAGGTCCATCAGGCTCTGAGGTCACTTCCTTATCTGTTGTGGCCACACCTCCTCCTGCCCTCTCCTTATATAACCTTTCTCCTTTCCATAAGATCCCCCTCTGTACCTCTCCATCTTGTATGGGCTGGTGGTTCAGTTCTGCTGATAAACTCTCTCTTGCCTGAACAACCATGTGGAGGTCTCCTTTCTCCAAACCTTAAAACTCCCAAGTTTCTCACAAGGATGTAGAAGTACTGAGCACTGGAGTGGAATAAAGTCCTGGTATCTTTGGTCTGTTAATGGCCAAATACTGAGCAAAGGTCCTGAGATCTTACTTGCCAACCAATGGTGAGTCCCTAATTCAAATATCCAGTGTGCATTTCTACACTTCCAAAATTATTAAGCAGCAGAGAAAGACAAACAATGAGAGACAGGATATGCTGATATGGGTCAGGATAAAAATAGCTTCATTTTGATGAAGCATCTAGAAGCAGAGACTAGGGACTAGTAGAGAGCAGAGGGTAGAAGATTCTGGTCCTGTTGGGTGATGACCAAGGGTGGACACAAAGGTGGCACTGGCCTGCCATGGGTATCAGCATGGAGACAGTTACTCCCAGTGTCTTCCATGTCTCTGTCTTGCTCTCCTTCCTCTTGACTCAGTGCTAGATACACGTTTTCTCTAGTTTCCCTGTTTCCTACGCCTCTGATGACTTTCAACCTGCCTGCTTTCAATCCAACCACCTCCCCTTTCATCCACTCAACAGATGTATCTTAGCATGCCATTTTGCCCCCTTTGGACCTTCAACTTCCCAGCTCTAAAACATATTACATTGTGCTACACTCTCTTCTAGTCCTGATGTTCTCCATATCTTCGAATTTCTCTATTCCTCTCTCTAATCCTAAACAAGTCCTCTGTATTCACCTCCCCCATTTGGTGAAAGCCCATAGACTTTTATACATTTCCATTTATTTGCATATGTGTACATTCACCATTAACTGCGTATATCTTGAAGTAAAAATTTATTATTATTATTATTTTGTGCGCTGTCCCTTAGCTTTTCACTCAAGATTGACATTCTACCTCTTGAATTGCAGCTCCACCTTTGGCTTTTTTGGGGATTAATTAGAGATTAAGAGTCTCACTGATTTTCCTACCTGGGCCCCTTGAGTTGCTTGGATTACAGGTATAAACCACAAATGCCTGTCTTAACTTGATTTTAATCTTGAGCTGTAAGTTCCTCATCAACATGGGCTAAATTCTCACAGTTCTGTGAAAAAATAAGTTTATTCGATTTTTAGGCTACAGGGAGCCTAGAATAGCTTTAGGATATTCTAAGTGAGCTACTTTTCTAATTTTGTGACTTGTAACTCTTTAGGTTGGAATTTAATATTTGACTTCTCTGCTTCCCAGAGATGCTATGAGAATCCGCTAGGAAAACCGATCCACATACCTTTTTCCAGTGGGAAGTCCCATCAAAATGTGACATGCTGAGCATAACAGAATCATAAAGTCATAATGAGCATCCTTTCAAGTGCAGGACACAATTGGGAACTAAAATGCAGTCAGAGCTCACAGATCTGATTTTTTTGCCCTACTGTGTACATCACCAAATGGTCCTGGATCATTTTAGTAGCCTTTTGTCCTACTTCTCATCTTCTCCACTGTTATGCTTTTATTACCATCCCCACCCCCACATACCCAGTACATATGTTCAGAGTAAGCTTTTAGATGCAGAAAATGGGTGGCTCATGAATCTCCCTTGCCTCAAACGTCCACTGGTAAGGACAGATGGACAACCCCGTGTACCATATCTCCCTTCTTTTGGCTCTGACCACACTGGCTTTTTTTTCTATGCTTGAATCACCCCTTCCTTTCATAGCATTTTTTCTGATCATCCAGGAAGGTCAAATTATCACCATGTTCGTGAAGTCCTTGCTGAGATCCTTCTCTAAAGTTGCATTCATTTTGTTTATTTGCTTAATCTCACAGTTGTCCTTCAGTATTGTTCAGGGTTGTTTCCAGAATCTTCACTGAATACCCAAGTATACAGATGCTCAAGTCCGTATATTTACAAATAAGTTTGTTATTTATAAATAACTTTCACACATTATTCTATATATTTTGAGTCATATCTAGATTCCTTGTGATACCTAATCCAGTGTAAAGGCTTTGTAAGTGGTTGTCCTATGGTATTGATCGGGGACAATTTCTGTTACAGATCTGCTCCAGCCATTGTTGGCTGACTCTGTGGATGTGGAACCCCTGAATATATTCATCACTATAGTATTTCTCTTCATCACTTGCTTCTGTGATTACTGTAAGTTCAGTGAAAGGAGGTCTCTGAGCCTCCAGTGCATAGTACGCACTCAGGAAATACGTTTGATTGAGTGAATGTGTTACCATAGAATCTATAGCTTTCTGGTTTGGCTACAGTAGTTTTAGCTTTGACAATATCACATTCTCCAACTATTCAGGAGAGAACCAGATAGGTCTTACATCCCTAGATTTCAGCCAGCCTTAAAACAACAACACTCATTCTTAAGTGCTTCTTAAATGTCAAGTTTCTATCTCTTCAGCTGTATAGCTTAGTATAGCAGTGAGGGAAAATGAGTGCAGCAAATACTTGTATTCAGATGTGCCAAGTATAAAGATGGAGCTAGAAATGAAGATTCGATGTGAAGGATGGACTTAGTTGTTCATTTTCTCCAAAATAGCTGCAGAGTCAAGGGCAATGGATGTTGTGAACCTTGGTTCAAGAAAGTTCTTGACAGATTTATCTGTCTCTACTTTTTCTTCTCCAGTAAGAAATTGTGTTGTTGCTTATGTTTTTTTATTATTACAATGGAATATTCCAAATGGTCTCCCAATTGAAAAGAAGTGTATAGAATTCCAGAAGGGCTTTATTTCCTTAGTGATTGTCAATGGGATTGCATCTGATATGAAGATTCTCTTGGAAAGTCTGTCAGAATTGGCCCAGATGCCCATTGGCTCACACAAAAATGCAGGACATCCATTTTCTGTAGCTATATAATCCCACAGATGCTTTGATGGATTCTATTCTCACTTAGTTTCTCTCTTCCTCTCCTCTCCTCTATCATTCCTTTTTTCTTCCACAGTGCCGAAGTTTGTACTTAGGGCCTGGGACTTGCTCAGTAGATGCTCGACCACTTTAGCCTCTGTCTTCAGCTTTAATAAGTAAAGTCTTGACTTTAGGCTAGCGTGGACTGTGATCTTATTTTTGTTTCCCATGTCAGTGTAATGGCAAACCCAGGCCATCAGACTTAGCATATCTTTTTTTTTTTTTTTTTTTTTTTTGGGTCCAATCGTGGGGCCTGAACTCTGGGCCTGGGCGCTGTCCCTCAGCTCTTCAGCTCAAGGCTAGCGCTCTACCACTTGAGCCACAGCGCCACTTCCAGCTTTTTTTTTTTTTTTTTCTTTTTGCTTATGTGGTGCTGAGGAATCGAACCCAGGGTCTCAGGCTTGCAAGGCAAGCGCTCTACCACTGAGCCACCTTCCCAGCCCTTAGCATATCTTTTTAAATAGAGATCAGATCTTACTAACTTTTTGCCTGGGTTGGCCTCAAACTGCTGTCTCCCAATCCTTGGCTAGGATGTGTGAGCCACAGTACCCAGCTAATTCTTTCTTTTTGAATTAGCATGCATTAGTTTGTATAAGGAAAAGTTTCATTGTGAAATTTCAGCAAGTTTTAGTGCTCTATTTTAAAAAATGCAAGTAAATATTTCACCATATTCGTCCTCATTCATCCTGTTTGCCCTAGCCCTATTCTTCAATAATACCAGTAACTCACAGACTTTATCTGAATCCACATGCTGTTTTATTCTTCTATTATGTATTTGCCAGTCTACTATAATTGATTTTCAAATATTATATGCAATGCATTAAATGCATGGATGATGGGACCCCATTGAAACAGAAGCAAAATAAATTGTTAGTTTACTTTGTTTTTGAAGGCCTTACTGACCCGGGGGTCCAAATATGACACCAGTGAAACTCGCCAAATTCTAGTAGTTCTCACAATCTGAAAATTTCTATACACAGTATAGAAATATGTCTAGGGGTTTGCAGAGAGGGACTTTATAGATGTTTATGAACAAGTTCACTTTTTTTGGCAGTCATGGGGCTTGAACTCAGGACCTTCACTTCTAGCTAATTTATTTATTTATTTTTAAATTTGAAAATGCCAAAAACAGAAGGGTTAGTTACACTTCTAGCTTTCTGATGGTTAATTAATTAAGAGATAAGGATCTCATGGACTTTCCTGCTCAGTCTGGCTTTGAACCACAATTCTCAGGTCTTAGTCTCCTGAGCAGCAAGGATTACAGGTATGAGCCACTGGCACCCAGGCAAATGTGAGTTTTGTTGACCATATCAACTCTGTACAACAGAACAAATTATTTTCCCTGACTCTTCATATCCTCATTCCTTAAAAACAGGTTAGGCTTTGAGGCAACTTTTCAACAAGACTGAATCTCTCTTCACAACACCTGAATAGAATCCAAGAGCAGAAATCATTTAACATGGAGCAGAGCAATTGGTTATTTTATTATTTGGCTCCCTGGTGAGCATATTTACTCATCCCCTAAAGTTTATTCTCTTATGTTTCTCTCCTTGGATCTTGATGTAAACTCAGTAGTGGCCCTGCTTTGGAAGAAGCCACATGTCCAATATAGCAATTGTCACACCAGGTGATAATTTTTTGGCACACACGTATTTGTGCCTTTGGCAGGTATGATCTTCAAATCCACTTACAGTAATGATAAACACTGAAGAAATATAAGATGACTATGGGGAGTCACAGAGTACCATAACCCAGATGGATGTGACATAAAATTCTTGCCCTGGGCAGTTGGCTTCAACTTGTTTATGGAGAATTACACAGGAAAGAATCCCTTGGAGATAAAGAGAAGTGTGGAATTCCAGAAGGGGAGTCAAGAAATGGAATTTTTCCACATAACTCAGTGACTATTTATCCAACACACATGTTATCTGTAAAGAAAGCAAAAGACTCCAGGCTTTTTTTGGGAATGTAACATTGCTCTGCACAGATGGTTTGTTGCTGGATTGAGGAGAAATGATTGCTCACACATACATTGTCAGGTTTGAATCCAGGTCCAGAGTTGGTGCCAGGAGGCAAGGTGGGTAGGTCTTGAGTAACAATCTTGCTCTTCATGTCTCTGTCATAGTTGTTGGACCTGGATAGCTTCCCTTCTCCCTCCATCTTACCCTCACCACTTTTTGTTGGTTGCAACACTGGGACTCGAACTTGGTACCTGACGCGTTGCTCATAGGCTCATTGCTCATAGGCCACACTCTACCAACTGAGCCTCACCTCCAACTCCTCCATCTATTCCTTTCAAATTTATTTATATAATTATTTAGTATGGGTACTGAGGCTTGAACTTAGGGCTGGGTGCTATCCCTTAGCTTTTTTTTGCTTGTTGTTTCCCGTTTGTGTGTGTGTGTGTGTGTGTGTGTGTGTGTGTAGTGCACCAGTCGCGGGGCTTGAACTCAGGGCCTGGGATTATATTTGTAATCCTAGCTACTCAGGAGGCTGCTATCTGAGGATGATGGTTCAAAGTCAGCCCAGGCAGAAAAGCCAGAGAGATCCTTATCTCCAATTAAACCAAAAAGCTGAAAGTGGAGCTTTGGGTCAAGTATTAGAGTACCAGCCTTGAGGTAAAAGCTCAAGGACAAAGCTATGACTCAGGACTGGTACACACATACCCATGGACATAAAAAAGTCTATCCCTGAAACTCTTTATCTCCAATACACCAGAAGTGGAGCTGTGGCTCAAGTGGTAGAAGACCATCCTGGAGTGAAAAAGCTAAGGGAAAACACCTGAGTTTAAGCTCCAATCTGAGGAGAGAGAGAGAGACAAAGACAGAGAGAGACAGAGAGAGAGACAAAGAGGAGAAAGTGAGAGAGGAGAGGCAGAAGTGAGCTATGTTCATCTGAATCAAATATGTCAATCTCAGGTGGTAAATATCTGGGTACTCTTTTGTTCCCCATAATGAGCTGTGGGTGCTTTTATAGCATGACACTGGTTGTTTGGGAATTGGATTTCATGCCCAAATTTGCCTCACCGTCAAAGACTTTGCAGAAGTGAAACAAAATGTGAACAATAGACTATAATCATGACAAAAGGTAATTTAGTCAAGTAGAAAATTATAGCCATTCCTAGAAGAAAGGACAAGTGGATGATTCTAGACTCAATGGGCTTAAATGAAAACTTACAGGCAGAAGAGAACAGATTTGAAGTGTTTAAAGTTCAGAAATAAGCAAGCCGAATCAATGTACTATTTAGGCATAGACCTATATGTGATGAGACTACAAAAAAAAAAGCAAAGGAAGGATCAGCAGCATTCAGAATGGTGACAAGTAGAGATGTGACCTTGGGAGGGAGGCTTATGACCTTTGGAGAGAGGTGTGGTGGCTTACAATGTGCTGGGGATCTGGTCCTTCTCAAAGGTAATGAGTTACTAAGATTTTTGTCATTATCTTTAAACTATTTGCATGCATGATTTGCACTTTTATGTTAATGGTCTATCTTATGATTTTTTTACCTTATAAATAAGTGAATAAAAGGACAACATTCTTGTTTCCAGATGCACATGCAGCTGCTGTGTTCACTCTCCTCAGAGTATGATGGCTCCTCCTCCAGGAACCACTGGGAAGACCGTGGGGTTGTTTGATGGGCCACAATCTAAGAGAGGTTAAGTGTCAGCTCAAAATTGAAATCTCTTTTTATTCCCTAAATTACAAAGATTTAGGTGCTAGTAGTCAGAATTGCAAGAATTCAAGAATTCCACTGAGGGACTATTTTATTTACCAGTATTCTTTGTACCTCGTGCTCTTGCTTGGCTTTTGCTTGGCTTTTTTTCTCCCTCAAGACTGAAGCTCTACCACTTGAGCTATACCTCCACTTGTGGCTTTTGCTGGTTATTTAGAGATAAGAATCTCTTGACTTTTCTGCTTGGGCTGGCTTTGAACCTTGATCCTCAGATCTCAGCCTCCTGAGCAGCTAGTGTAACAGGTATGTCACCAGTGCTTGTCTTGTGCTGGCCTTTTAAAACCCAAGAGTCAGTAAGATGGGGGAGTCAATGCCTGCTGTCCCCTGGCTTCTCTCTTGGAGATCCAGATCCAGTCACATAAGTTGGAAGAGGACTAACTGGAGTGGACCCCTGAGTCAAGGTAAGCCAGAGCTCTCTCAGCCATTTGGAAGGGGAGGCATTAAAGAGTCAGAGCCAGCTTGCCCTAGACAATCAAGCTGTGAGATTCCAGACAGTTAAGGTTGCATTTGACAGCTCAGCAAATCAAGACTGTGTGTATGCCAGAGCTGGGTGGGACCAGAAATCCCAAGGAAACAGAAAAACACAGCCTGCAGGAGAAGAGAAAAATGAGACTGACACGCACAGAGAACCAGACAAGATGTCAGGAGGAGTGAGAAAAGGAGAAAAGAGAGGAATGGAGAGGTGCCCTCTAAGAACCCTGAGTTCCTTTGCCAGAGCCTGAGGCAAGGACTGGGGGAGGCAGCTATGGGGAAGGTGACCCTCCCAGGAAATCAGAGCCCCAGAGGCAGGGAGAATGAGTCAGGCTAAGAGAAAAGCCAATCCACGAATGAGATATCTCTTTCTACTCAGCTGCTAGGCATTGAGGACACCTGGAACCATGAGTATCCATCTCCTCATGACCATGGGCAGAGCTGCTCAAGGTGAAGCCCACACAGGTAAATATGTTGCTGAGACATGGCCCAAAAATGAATCCTGGAGTTCTTCTGTTCCCTTACTCTCGCCTGGTTAGGGAGAAACACTGTACCTGACTTATGTAGTTGTGACCCCTCTGTACATCACCTTTCTAATAACAATAAAGTAAACAATAAAAAAATCCTGGAGGTACCATTTGGCCACCTGACCCTGAAGGTAATGAAATAAAACTTTACAGGCAGTTGGGTGAATAAATGTGTGAGCAGTTGCTTTCACCTCTCAAAGTCATCACTGATTCATTTAACTTTCTAGTGGTCAGTCATGGGGAAGGGAGTGGCCATGAGTGGGGGGAGATTGGGGAGAACCAGGTTGGCCCATTTTTCTACCTGGGTGGGCTAGTGGTGCATCTCCACACTTGTGGGAAATCCCGAGTCAGAGAAAACCATCCACTTCCAGGAAAGGACATGGGGCAGGGCCAGGAGCTCACATAGCCTATCTTAGCTGAGGATTCCAGACCTTGGGATTCATTCTTCTGCACAGGGCTGGCCCACCATGCTGTTTAGACCATCTTTTTTTTTTTTCCCCAGGACACGCCTTCTGGCCGTCTATCTGCTGTCCTGTGAACCCTGCTCTCTTCCACTCAGACACCTATCACTGATCAGACTTGTTTAGTTTATTCTAAAGGTAATCATTTTACCCTGGAAAGGTAATAGTTTTATCCTGGGGTGGGCGGTGTGTGTGTGTGTGCATGTATATGTGTGTATGTGTGTGTGTATGTGTGTATGTGTGTGTGTTCCATTTTGGTGTATGAATTTCCCACAAGTCACTTGGGACTAAATAGTCCCTCCAGTTAGAAAGCTGTTTAGTTCCCCAATGGCTTATGGAGCTAGTTGTTTCTTTGCGCAGAGTGAGGCCATTTGGAAGGACTCATGTCTCTGTAAAGGAAGAATCTGTTTCCTCTGGTTCTTGAGTTTCCCCTGAATGAATTCCATGGATTTCTTTTTTTCTTTCCTTCCTTCCTTCCTTTCTTTTTTTGGTTGGTCATGGGGCTTGAACTCTGGGCTTGGGTGTGTCCCTCAGCTCTTCAGCTCAAGGCAAGCACTCTACTATTTGAGCCACAGTGCCACTTTTGGTTTTCTGGTGGTTTATTGGAGATAAGAATATCATGGACTTTCCTGCCCAGGCTGGCTTTGAACTGCAATCCTCAGATCTCAGCCTCCTGAGTAGCTAAGATTACAGGCATGAGCCACCAGTGCCTGGCTCCCACGGATTTCTTTTGGGTATTAATTGGGTCAGTTAAGATCCAGGCTGGAAACAAATGGACTGTATTGGTTTTTGAGAGCTGCTATAACAAATGGTCACATCTTGTGTGATTTGAAACAGAAAGCGTGAATTCAAGCTGTTAGTGGGAGATCCTGGCCCCTTGGAAAGAAGAAGGAAAGAATAATGGCTCACCAGAAGCAAGTTAGCTGTGGCTGGCAATGGGTGTGCTTTGGCCTGCAGCAGTAGAATGCTGGCTTCTGCCTTCAGCTCCACATGAACTGTGAGTCTCTCTGTGTATCTATCTTCACATAGTTGCCTTCTTGTGAGGACATTAGGTATGTTGGATAAGGAGCTCTCCCTATTTTAGTATGACAGCATGTGCAAAGACTATTCCAAATCAGGTCGCATCCTCAGTTACTGGGTAGGTGAACTAAGTTGTCTGAAAGAGAAACTAGGCACTGGTGGCTCACACCTGTAATCCTAGCTACTCAAGAGGCTGAGACCTGAGGATCATAGTTCAAAGCCAGCCTAGGCAGAAAAGTCAAGAGATTCTTATCTCTAATTAAACAGCAAAAAGCTGGAAATGGAGCTATGGCTTAAGGGTGAATGCTAGCTGTGAGTGAAAAATGCTCAGGGACAGGCCCCAGGCCCCGAGTTCAAGCCTCAGTACTGGCACACACACATAAACAAGAGAGTTTATCTAAAGAAGCCACGGATGTGTTGAAGATCCTACAGACTGACTCACTACAACTTCCTGATTGTGGAGTGACAGAATGTTGCCAGTTGAGAGCCAATATTATCTCAGGCTAGCTCTAGTTCTTGTAGTAGCCATTTATGACCAGTCTCTATGTCTGAACTTATCATCTTTGTGACTATTAGGTAAGATTTTTTTTTTTTTGGAATATACTGTTAAACTTAGCAGGCTGGCAGCTCCCACCAGCCCTAAAACTATATGATGATTATAATTTCTGAAGCCTGCACAAGAAAACTTCCCCTGTTCTGTTGTAACCTGCCTTCCTCATGTCCAAACAATGGATTCCGTAAGTGCATTGTTTTATCACTTTATTTTGTTCGGTGACTATAAGTGTTTATTTATGTCACCTCTTCCACAAAGGAATCTGTCTTCCACAGTAAGCTAAATCAGTGCTCCCAGGCCATAGTGACTCAAATACGGATCAAAATAAACTCTTATTCCTATTGGTGTTAAAGTGCCCTGTCCTGTCAAGCATCTGTAAGGACTCTGGTCTTTCTGTGAAGGCCAAGATGCTAAATGTGATTACTGGGGAATGTGATCTTTTTTTCTTCCTTTTTTTCTGTTTCAGTAGGCGTTTCCCCAGTGTGGAATATGAAGGCTGCTTCAAGCTCTGTAGTGTGTTTGGATGGCTACGCTGTGGTCTGGGACAATCACCAACTACCTGGCCCTTCTACCATGCAGTCCTTTTGTGTATCTGGGGCTCTCCTTGTTTTGTTCAGAGTAGTAATTGCTACTCCACGACATCCTGTTTTCTCATCTGTGAAATGGGTTGTCAGCCCTTCTAATGAGTTGAGGCTGATAGAAGGGCCAAATGGGACTTTGAAAAGGAAGTTTCATCAGAGACTGAATGCACAAGGGGACTATGGCTGCTTTGGGGGATTCCAATGGTGATGTCTGAAGCAACAGCAACATCTTGTGGCCATTACTAACACTACATGATACATTGCTCTCAGCACCCAGTACCCAGCTTAGGCCCCACTCTCCTATAAAGATGTTGTTTTACTCTGGGTTTCTACGCATGAGTTGGTGTTTTTCATTACTAGGCGTATGTGACAGCTCATTCTGAGTGGACATAGGGAGCCAGGGACATCTGAAGGTCATAAGGAGCATCCAGAGGGAGACCAAGGGCCACAGGACATTAGACTGTCCAGAACTTGGGAGTTTCTCAAGTGCTAGGTAGCCCACATGTGTTTGATGACTACCATATTAGATGACATTCTAACAGAAGGTATCATGGGGCAATTCTGTCCTAAAGGGTTCCCGAGTCTCATCTGGTTGCTGGAGGTTGACGTGGACAGATGCCTTGTCCTTCTCTCCCTCACTCTGGTGTCATGCCCCCACCATCCCATACTGGGATTTGAACTCAGGGCCTGGGAAACTGTCCCTTCGCTTTTTCTGTTAAGGCTGTGCTCTCTAATTGGAACCACATCCCCACTTCTGTCTTTTTGGTGCTTAACTGGAGATCAGAGTGTCACGGACTTTCTTGCCTGGGCTGGCTTGGAACGGCCATCTCAGATCTCAGCTATGTGAGTAGCTAGGATGACAGGTGTGAGCCACCCAACAGGTTCCTATGGTATAATAGGATGCATGTGGTTTTGGGGGTGAGCCTCAGGTGAGCCATTGTGTGGCTGGTGGTCACAGACTGTGTGCATAAGGCTGGGTATGACACATTTTGGCTCCTGTGTCCCTGCTCAGTTGTCACTTCACAGAACAGAGAAGCTTCTGGAAGTTGCCCCCGGGGATGCTAGTGGCACATCCTCAGGGGGCCCACAGTTCTCTCCTGAGGAGGGTGTGCGACCCTTCAGGGAGCTCCTTCTAGGTGAAGAGGGGTCCCAAGCCAGGCAGGGCCAGCACTTGCCAGGAACAGCCTTTATTCCCATGGGGTGCCACATCTGGCATCTCGCAGTCAACCCTCCTCGGGGACGTTGAGCTTCTCCTTCACCCCACAGGCCACCACGGCGAAAAAGAACTCGGGGAAGAAGGTGCGGATGTAGACCGCGACCTTGGGGACAGGGTTGGCTATGAACACCTCTTGCTTCTTCCTCCGCACCGTGCGCATCACCTCCTCGGCCACCTCTACTGGGTGCACGCCGTAGCCCAGCTTCCTGGAAAAGACTGAAAGCCCCAAGATGGGGGTCAGGAGGCGGGGAGTGTCTGAGGCCTGGGCCAGGAGCAGCCTGGGGTGAACCCTCTGCCCACCCAAAGGGACGGGAAATGCGTGCACCCGCACAGACCAGGCTGCCAGGCCACACTGATATCTGCTTGCCACTACCCCAGGGGTGGGTGGAGGTGGGGTGGGGTGACCTTTCAATCCTGCAGACTTCCCTTTTGCTGCTGTGAAGTGGTCCTGGCTCCTACCTCCCGCCTCAGTACCTCCACCAGATGAGAAGGTAGGAGGGCTGGGGCAGAGCTTAGAATGAATTATGGGCCTGTCAAGCAGCAGTGTTATGGAATTGAGTTTGTTCAGTGCCTGTTGGAACCACATCATTGTCCTCAGCTTGGAGCCTTCCTCAAGGTAGACCTGGAGCCTTTGGCAAAGATGAAGTGTTTCTATGTGTAGAACGTTCGAGAATATGACATCATGTATTTGTAGAGTATTCCTTGTAGGCCGGTGAGCTGGAAACTTCATCTTTCTTACAACTCAATGAGGGTAGGAATTTCTATTAGCCCTCATTTTCCAAAGGGGAAACTGAGGTACAGAGTTATTAAGAGATTCTTATTTGGGTGCCAGTTCCGGGGCTTGAACTCAAGGCCTGGGTACTGTCTGCTGAGCTGCTTTTGCTCAAGGCTAGTGCTCTACCATTTGAGTCAGAACTCATCTTCTGGCTTTTAGTTCTATTTTTTTTGGTAGTTTTTTTTTTTTTTTTTTTGAGAGAAGATGAGTCTCACAAACTTTTCTGCCTGGGCTGGCTTTGAACTATGATCTTCAGATCTCAGCTTGTAACCCTTAGCTAGGGTTACAAGCGTGAGCCACCCACACTCAGCTTCAGAGACTCATTTTAAGAATTGAATCTATGTTCATCCATTTTAAGTGTGGCAGAGGCAAGCTTCCAGCTGTTCTCTGGCTGGACACCACTTCTACCTAGGGCTCCCTCCTTGGACAGGGCAGGTGCTTACAGGCCAGGTTCTCATAAGGAACAGGCCCAGAGGGCAGGTTTAGTGTGTAAGTTCAGCTTGGCCTGGGTCTGTTGTCTAGAGGTTGAGCTTCTTTATCAAGAGGTCTCAGGTCTGAAGGTGTGTACCTCACCCTAGACTCATGTTTCAGGAACACCCACCTTGGGCCCAGCCACACAATGACCCCTCCCAACCCCCACCCCCAAGCTCCCAGCTTCCCTCTGAAAAGCTCACATTTCCAGATGGAGGGCTCCCAGTGTCCTTGCTCTGGATACACATGGTAGGACCGGATGAAAGTTGGGCTCACAGTGCTAACCACCACGTCATATTCCTCTACTTCAGCCCGAAGGCAGTCAAAGAAGCCCAGGGCAGCGTGCTTAGAGGCCGCATCTGGAAGAAACATCAGCCAGAGGTGGGTGCTGGTGTGGGAAAGGGCCATCCCTGCTTCCCCAGAGATGCATTAGAAACACAACAGCTGACCTAGATGTTCCTCAAAGCTCAGGGCTGAAAAGAGCCTCACAAATCCACCTCAGACCCAGGCACTGGTGGCTCATACCTGTAATCCTCGCTACTCAGGAGGCTGAGATCTGAGGATCACAACTTGAAGCTACCAGGGCTGGAAAGTTAGTGAGATTCTTATCTTCAATGAACTAGCAAAAACTAGAAGTGGAGTGGAGGTGTGGCTCAAACAGTAGAGTGCCAGCCTTGAGCCAAAAGTTATAGGACTGTGCCTAGGCCCTGAGTTCAAGCCCTAGTACACACACACACACACACACACACACACACACACACACACACACATACACACACACACACAAAACTGAAACAACAAAAATGATGACAACAACAACAACAAGAATAACAACAATAAAACCCTTGTTTAGAGAAAAAGAGCAAAAGTCAGAGTTAAAATTGAACTCTGATTAGCAACGTGGCTGCTATATGACTATGGTTAATCATGTGTTTTGTTTTTGTTTTTTTTTTTTGGTTTGTTCTTTTGGTGTGGTACTGGGATTTGAATTTAGAGTCAGGTGCATTCAAGGCAGCCATTTTATAGCCGAGCCACACTTCTATCACCTTTGTGCATTGTTTATTTATTTAGTGCCAATCCTGGGGCTTTACACTCAGGGTGTGGGTGCTGTCCCTGAGCTTGTGTGCTCAAGGCAAGCACTTTCCCACTTGAGCCATAGCTCCACTTCCAGCTCTTTGGTGCCTAATTAGAGATAAGAATCTCATGGATTTTTTTTCTGCCCAGACTGGCTTCTAACTGACTAAGCTTCAGGAGGAGAAAAACCTTATATTTTACACCTCAGCATCTTCTGAGAGGACTTGCATACTCCAAGTGCTCAAAATGTAAGAACTTTGCTGGTTGCTGGTGTTCACACTTGTAATTCTAGCTATTTGGAAGACTGAGAATAGGAGGATCTTAGTTCCAGGTAGAAAAGTTTGCGAGACCCTTTCTGAACCTGTGGTGCATACCTGTCATCCCAAGATAGAGGGGAGACTGACTGGGAGGATCGAGGTACCAGGCCTGTCAGGGCAGAAAAGTCTATGAGACTCCAGCTCCACAAAAGGGAATCCAGATGTGGTGCATGAGCCTGTTACTCCAGCAACAATCAGAAGCCTACAGCTGGCACATGGCAGCTCAGGGACACGCTCAAGTGGGAAGTGATATCCTATCCTAAAAGTAAGCAGTGAAAAATAGGGCTGGAGATGTGGCTCAGTTGTAAGAGTGCCTGCCTAGCAAGCAAGAGGCCCTGAGTTCAAATTCCAGCACCACCATTACCACCACCAAAAAAAGGAAAAATAAAAGGAACTGAAGGAATAAGACCCAGCAGAGAGCCAGCTCAGCTCATCTATGGGGATGAGACATCCTCCCCCCCCTCATCTATGGGGATGAGACATCCCTCCCCACAGTTATGTGCCTGGTCATACGCGGACAATACCTCTGTCACTTAAGGTGTACAACATACAGATTCATCATCTTCGCCTTTGCAACTTACAAGCTGTACGGAAGGGGACTCCAAACTTCCCTTGGATGTTGTTTACTAATACGATCTGGCCTGTCCTCCGGGAGATCATGTTGGGAAGTAGGACTGGAAAACATAAGGCATCACTGTAAGGAATCTTGGAGAGGAAGTAGACGGGTAGAGCATTCTTTACAATTTCTTTGCTGTGCACACACACACACACACACACACACACACACACACACACACGGTTACACAATTCCACAATTCATTCCCTAGTGTGGATCTTTTCATTTTCTTGTCTTTTCTCTTTTGAATAGACAGGGTCTCACTATTTATTTATTTTTCTAGGCTGCCCTTAAACAATGATCTTCCTGTTTCTACCTCTGAATAACCAGGGTTATGGTCAAGTACCATCATACCCTGCTTTGGATTTCATTTAAAATGAAATGTAGGGGAAAGAAATGCTATAAACTAAGAATACAAGTGGAATATGGACAGAACCAAAAATGAAAAAAGAAAAAACCTCAAAGGTTGTTTAGAGACTCAATTTCCAGAGTGGTCAATGAAACTTAGCACCTTCTTGGTAGAGATGAGCAAATGGACACTCAGAGCTGTGGCCAGACTCAGGTCCCTGAACAGGGAGAGGCCCACCCATCGGGGCAACCTGGCCTGGCCTTTCCCACTCTGCTGCTTTTGCTCTGTGAGCTGTTGTCACTGAGAAGTTGCTGTTGGGGCTTGATGGACAGAGGTACCTTTGCTGGCCCACTTGGTATCTGATCAGTGTTGGACTTGGGGGAAACTTTTCTCTGGTATACTTTCTAGAAGGTCTAGAAAGTCATCTCTCTGTTCTAAAGGCTTCTTTTCCCTCATTGATCCTCCATCTCCAGAGGCTCCTGAAATGGAGCTGGCTGGTGAGCCTATGACTGGAGACCAGGCCTTCTCAGCCTCTGCCATGCACCCAATGCCATGTGTATGTGTCCCTGGGAATTCTGCTTAATCAGATTCTGTTCAATGGATACCTCCAGCTGTAACTCCATAGGCTGCAGCTTGGAGCCTTGAGCTTTGAGGTGAGAAGGCTATACCCACAAAGTCTTCCAAGCCCCTCAGTTAGGTCCATGCAGAAGCCACCACTTCCCCTCTAAAGGTAGACATCGTCTGCCTTTCCTGTTTCAGTGCAAGGATTGAAAGAATGCATCCCCAGCAAGCGTGAAGCTCTGAGTTCAAACCCCAGTACCACAAACAAATGGACAAAAACAGTCAAAAAACAGCATCTGTGTAACAGAGAAGTAAAGAATACAGAATAACACACACACATATGTTTAAAGAACACTGGTGAAGAGTAGGGATGGGAGGGGGGAATAAAGAAAGAATGTGGTACAATTACTCAATAATAATAAATAAATATTAAAGAAAAGAATACTGGGCCAGGCACTGGGGGTTCGTGCCTGTAATCTTCGTTCCTTAGGAAGCTGAGATCCAAGGATCACAGTTGGAAACCAGCCTGGACAGAAAATATTATCTCTAATTAACCAGGAAAAAGCCAGAAGTGGAGCTGTGGCTCCAGCCATCGAGAGCCAGCCAAGTAAGAGCATGAGGACCTGAGTTCAAGCCCCATTATCACAAAAAAAAGACACTGGGCCTCTTGTAGTTTGATGATAAATCCGTTTTCCTTTTTATTTCTGAGGACAGGAACATTAACCAACTATAAAACTGATGTAGAAAAAAATAGGTCGAAGATAAAAAGACATCTCCAGACAGGTTGAATGAGAAGAGGAACATGGGTATGGAAGCACAAAGAATCAGAGAGCGGAGCTGGGGGGAAGAGTGTCATGGACAGGGAGATTGCAAACGTAGTGGTAGCATATTTCCAACAGCCCTTTTTTATCAGCATTCTCAGTGATTGTGTTTAAGGCTCCTATTACTGAAGTTGGGAGCCTCTGATAGATTGAGTGACATGGCTATCTGGCTATGTCACAGGTCCTTTCTTGGTGTGTGGTGGCCTAGAAACCCAGGGGGAAATGGAGAAGCTCACGAGACCTTTGGTCAGAGTGATGGGTCCAAAGTAATTGGCGTCCATGATCTTCTTGTCCAACTCCAGGGAAATCTTGTGGGCAGGCCCCTTCATCTTCACACTGGCATTGTTGATAAGGATGTCCACACAGCCATAACAATCCAGGACTTCTTTTGCCACATCTTGGACACAGCTGATGTCTGAGAGATCCAGGAGGACCAACTTTGGGGTGAACGTCTGCTGAACCAATGAGAGAATCATGGCTTGTGTGGGACCACTTTCCCCTTATAAACCTGAGGGGCTCTCAATCCAACAGTCTTTCACTGCTCTAGAAATTCAAAGTGCATGGGATTCCTATCAAGAGACAAAACTAAAGGAAGTTGTAAACATGTAATTCTGGCCAGGGTTCCCAAACCAATAAATCCAAATGAATACTGCTCTTGATAATGGTCCACTTTGGAGGCCATGCTCTGGTCCCAGTGATGACATCAGTACTTTGAGCATTTCTGAGCTCCTTTTTGGAAATTGCTTTCCAAACTGGATGATGGGCCATAAGAAAATCCTTCTCAGCATACATTAGATCCATATTGGAACAGCATCTATGAGCTAGGTGCTGTGTTTGGCTCTAGACATTTGCTGCTATCAGGACTATTGGGTCTAGGGTTAGGAACAGTTGGAAAAATTGGTGATACCATGAGGTGGTTCATTCCTAGTGTTTGATAAACAGTAGTTCGGAGCTATGCCCTTGAAGAGTAGGTTCCCTATGTTTTATTTTTGTTGGTCATGGGGCTTGAACCCAGGGCCTGAGTGCTGCCCCTGCGCACTTTTGCTTAAGGTTAGCACTCTACCACTTAGATCCACAGCACCACTTCCTATTTTCTGGTGGTTAATTGGAGATGAGAATCTTACAGACTTTCCTACCTGGGCTGGCTTTGAATTATGATCCTCAGATCTCAGCCTCCTGAGTAGCTAGGATTACAGGCCTGAGCCACGGGTACCTGGCTGAGCAGGCTCCCATTGGGTGGTTAGGGTCCCATGAGACATCCTTGATCTTCTGCATTCTTACACAAAATCAGGGCTAGGGTCAGTGTCAAATTATTGGTGTGGTGAATGGTCAAAATAAATGAATCCCTGATGACTGGTGGATAGACCTAGATCAAGGCCAGTGGGCTAATCACACCACATTCACCTCAGGTAATACCAAACTTCCTCCACTCAGCCCAAGAACTGTTCCTGAATAACGGATGTAAGCTAAGGATACCCATGAGTTCCCAAGGCCTGCTGGGAAGGCATTACCTTGCTGGGGTCAGCCACGCTGATCAAGGCATCATAGAGGCTTTCCAGCCTCTCCCAGTTCTTCCCACACAGCACCAGTCTTGCCCCACCTGTATGGAACACTCGAGCGCATTCTGTGGAAAAGAAGAAAAGCAAGGTATACTTGATGGATGAAGCCAATGGTGGTTGAGCCCCTTCTCTTAAGAACTCAAAAAGTCAAAAGAATTCATAGTTGTGTCATGATGTTCTTCCAACCCTCTTCCAAGGCTAGAAATACTTTTTGGGGAGAGGTGCCCGAGACTGAACTCAAGGCCTTTCACAAGCTGAGCAAGCACTCTACCACTGAGTTATCCCAGCTCATCTAGAGTCTTTAAGACCACTATCCTAACATAGCTCCATCTAAAGATTGGGAGAGCCACCATGTTTGTGCTATCTGACTACCATTCTTCCTGCTGCACTTTCTCTGTGTTAGGTCCCCCCAGCCAGGGCTCTTCTTATTAAAAACATGAACCTATTTCCTGTCTAATTAATTTAACTCTGGGCTAATTCCTGATTTACTCCATATAGGACCTTCTGACTGTTATTGTTGGTAGACATATAGTATTCTTATGGAGTAATATTTGTTTTTAAAGGAAAACAGAGTAAGTTTATTTGAAAACAGTGAAAGAAAGGATTGAGAGACTGTCCATCCAGTGAGGGGCCCCAAAGAGAATTCCAAAAGAGTCTTCTTTGGAGTGTGGTTGGAGAACTAATCTTGATGTTTAAAAATAACAGTGACATATGTGGACAGCTTGTTCATTCCATGAACTATTAAAAGAAATCTCTGCATATTGTCAGTTGTCGAGAGATGAATTACAATTCTTTTCATAATTTTAAGAGGCGGTGTATGTTACCTTAGGTCCCATAGGGCCAAAATCAGAGCCAGAAGTATAAGAGTCCAGGGTTCTTGAGGGATTTCCCTTCAGAAAAAAACTCATCAGGGAGTGAGGACATGGAGCCGGTGTCAGACAAGAAGGTGGTGCCAGACAAAGTCTAGCTTTGGCTAACCCAAGGACAACTCGGTAGTAATAGGAACCCCAATCCAGAACTGTGCTAACCCGGGGGACCATTTTATAGCATGTGCATCAGGAAGAAGGTAACAAAATCAGAGGTAACAGAATGGTAGAGGAGAACCTGCAGGGACTGCAAGAGGGCAAGAATTGATTTCAGCAACATTTAAAGGAGAAGATCTGGGCATTGGTGGGTGGTCACAGGCAGTGCTGAGATTTGGTGGCTGTTCTCTGAGTAAGGCTGGGTTGTCACTCTTGCTGAAGACTCTATGAATACAAGGTGACACAGCATCCCACTTGGCTGAATTGTGAAGGATTGGGGCAAGGTCAGGAGTGGATGTAATCCATTTGTTTGATTTCCATAGCTTGCTATTGTGAACCCCAACAGGGTCATTTTACTTGTAGGGCGATTCTGGTTCAGTGGTACCCAGGAGTGCTTTGGATTCTGTGTGTGTGTGTGTGTGTGTGTGTGTGTGTGTGTGTGTGTGTGTGTGTGTGTGTGTGTGTGTGTGTGTGTGTGTGTGTGAGCTCTTACTTTTTGCTGGTCTTGGGCTTGACAGAGGATAAGTTGGAGTCTGGAATCACTGTCATCAGCCACACATGGAGGGCAGGCCCTTAGTTCACATACACCCGGCTTCTAAAGTTGCCTTTAAATGTGTGAGCATATATCTTTCTGCCTTGTATCTCTTTCCAGTGTGGGCCAATGAGATGTAGTAAGAAGTAGTGGTCATGACAGACTCAGTCATGTTTCTCTGTCAATGTGAGTTTTGCGCTGGAGACGTGACTCCTGGGGTCCTGATTAATACAACCAGTAACCATAACTGAATGAAATTTAACATATGAAGCAGATTATCAAACCACATGTACATCACACAGCAGTAGAGAGAGCAGCTACGTAGTAATACACACCAATGACAACACAAGAGAGTTGCGATGTATCTTCAAACAACAGGACAAAGATAATATATGTAGACCCTTCTTACCCCAACAGCAGCTCTAGGCAATTCTTATCAAGCTGGCAAGGGGCATATACCAAGATTGACACATCTAGCCCATTTAAAAACCCTCAAGAAATTCAGAATTGAAATTATGTAGTGAATCCTATGACCATATTGGAACCAAACTGGAAATTGATAAACATTACAAGATAATTGATAATTGATAAACATTACAAGAACATACTTATCTAAATGAGTGCCTTCCTCAGTCAAATGTTTAGACTAATAAAATCATTAGACTGCTTATTAGATAGACTTTTTCCCCCCTTTATTGTTTTTGGGGCTTGAACACAGGGCCTGGACACTATCCCTTAGCTTTTTGTGGTCAAAGCTAGTATTCTTTTCTTTTTCTTTTTTTTTGGGTCCGGTCATGGGGCCTGAACTCTGGGCCTGGGTGCTGTCCCTCAGCTCTTCAGCTCAAGGCTAGCGCTCTACCACTTGAGCCACAGTGCCACTTCCGGCTTTTTTCTTTTTGCTTATGTGGTGCTGAGGAATCAAACCCAGGGCCTCATGCATGCAAGGCACTGAGCCACGTTCCCAGCCCTCAAGGCTAGTATTCTACCATTTGAGCAAGAGTTCCACTTCTGGCTTTTCGATGGTCAGTTGGAGAGAATCATCTCATGGACTTTCCTATCAGATCGGCTTTGAATTGTTATCCTCAGATCTCAGCCTCCTGGAAAGCTAAGATTGCAGTTATGAGCTACCAGTGCCTGGCTAGATCAGCATGTTTGAGCACTGTTGACTGAGCATTTGGATGCTGGGGATACCAGCTGCACAGAACACTGGCTTCACCATGGGAATAACTAGGGAACACAGAGAGGGAACAGTGTGAGAAGCATGTTAGTGTGGGTGCACGTGTGCAAAGAGCCATGGGATATAAGATAGAAGTTAAGGTGGCAGAGGAAGCTCTCTAGTAAAGGCCACATTAGGGTCCATGTGTCAATAGCCTGATCCGTTTCTAGATCACACATTCTATCTGGAGACTTTGCTTTTCCTTAAGCCTTTAACTGAGAATGGCCTTATGTGGACATGTCTTTTCAGTTTTCCTGGGCAATGCTGTTGTCTGCTGTCTGGTCTGATTGGTAAATATAGTGCCCTGGTTTGGCCCTACTCCCTTCTAATGAGATAGGAGATCTTCAAGAATTGCTTCTCTGATCCACTATGGGGACATACAGAGAGCCATATCTATCTGATTTATGCTTTTAAAAAGTAAACATATGACTGACCCAAGATGGTCACTCATTGAGCTATAAGCCATCCTCAAGCGTGTAGATTAACTTTCACTGTGATGTTCCACAGAAGCAGCAGCAGGCTTGAGAGGAATCTCAGAGAAGGTGTTTCTCAGGGTAGAATGCTCCCAGCCTTCCAGAATTACTCTTTGGAAAGAACAATGCTCATGACACAGTGGCCAGATAGTCATTTTGTTGAATGACTAATAGATGCTTGGCTGTGTGGACTTTCTGCTGGATTTGAAAAAAAAATAACAAAAACAATAGTGAAAATTGCAACTCAACTCAATAGCAGATAAGGTTGTACTAGCATTGTTTGGGATGGGAGAGTAAGAATTTTGAAAAACCAAAGGGCATTTATTGGCCCTTCATCCCAGAAGCCACTAGCAGAAGGACCTTGAGATGATCTAACTCAGAAGATGCTAATATAAATGCCTACAAGACTTGGAGGTAGCTGTAGAAGAACCAGGCTACGGTAGGGAGTAGTGGGGTGTGTGGCCCACTGAAGTGGGCACACTGTACCTAAGTGTGATCATCACCAACATCATTGCTAATGCTTGGGGAGGGGGCACTTCTAGGTGCTCTGTTAAGTGCTACCTGCTCTGAATTTACTCATTGCTCACAGATACATCACGAGCTAGAAGTTGTCTAGCATCTTTGTTTTACAGATGAGAAATGCAAAGCAGGGAAGTGAAGTCACCAGCTAGAAAAGTGCCAGAGCCAAGTCTGGGTTTCCATTGAGTATGCCACCAGCATGCAGCTGCAGCTAAGGACTTTCCTTGCCTTTTGCCATTTCTGGAAACTCCATGAAAGCACAACCAGTCGCAGCATACACCACTCTCAGCTCTTAAGACTGTGAGTTTACAACTCCCAAAACATTCCAGTCCTCTCAGGTATCCCTCAAGGAAGACATAGCTTTCCCCTCAAGGAAAGAAACAGAGACATACCCTGAAGAACCCCAAAGTGATCCCTCCCCACCTGGCAGGTGCTTCTTGGGTAGAGATGGGCACACACACACACAACACACACACACACACACACACACACACACACACACACACACACACTCACGGGTGGAGCCAGCTTACCCTTGCCCAGTCCTGAGATGGCATCTGTGATGACCACTACTTTGTTCTGCACGGCAGACTTTGACCACAGCCTGGACACCTCCTGATAGATGAAGAGGAGACCGCTGATCCCCAACAGTAGCAGAGGCAGCATCAGCACAGCCATGATTCCCATCTTGTTCTGGGGGTTGGATGGGGGGCAACAAGGTGGAAAAGGTCGGCTTTGTGGAGATGTGACTCTCAGAGTAGAGGGAGGGGAGCCTGGGGCTGCAGAATCCTTCAGGGACCTCTCTGCTCTGTGCAGCCTGCAGGCCGCTCCCCAGATAAGTGAGCTTGCAATCGAATAAGAAGTAAGAAGTTACTTACGGTGTCTCCAAAAGCAAATTTGAGTCTGGGGGGCTGGGGATGGGGCTGCCTGCCCCACAGGTTAATGACAAATTTAATTAAAATGGATCTGCATTTCTTGGAAGGAGATCCATGTGTGAAGTCTACTTGCTTGGGCCCTAATGGTTATTTATAGCTCTCACTTGCACTAAAAGGCTTTTCAGGGTAAATATAGTGCCTGTTCTGATATTCAGGGACACATGCTGGCTGGATCTGATTTCCAAGGTCTTGCCAGGACTTTTAAAGCTCTCCTGGCCTGTTGGGCTATCAGAGCTTCCCTGTAGCTTGGGGCTGAGCACTAGGGATCAGGCCCTGGGATTTTCAGTACAGCCACCCTTGCCCTCACTTCCTGTTTCAGATAGTTTGAAGGCAGATCCCCTTCTGATTGGGAGTGAAAAGCCCAGAAATACTGGTATTAAGCAGAGTGGAGACTGTTGCAGAAGGAACCATTGACATGCAGCCAAGGAAAAAGCATTTTTTTTAGAGTGTTGCTTATCTACTGGAGCCTGTACCTTTGTCCTTAACTGTAAAATGGGAGCAACAGCCTCATCTTACAGGACTGTCAGATGGACAAAGTAAGAGTGCACAGCATAAATCTGGCATAGACCTTCACACCCAAGAAGATAACCATTACCTTTTGGGATGAAAAATGCTAAGAAGCACGGTTGTTTTGTTGTTGTTTGTTTGTTTTTGCCTTTATCATTTGAGAGGAGAAAAAGGGGGTGGGTGCAGAAGGAGAGGGAGGAAGTATGTACACATGTGGAAAATGAACTATATAACATGTGGGCAGGGATGAGAGGGGAAAACCCGGATGAAAGTGAAGGGAAGGGAGACATTGACAGGTACTCATGACTTGACTTATGAAATGGTAACCCTTCTGTCTACAGCCCCTTCATAATAATAATAAAATTATATAAAATGCTAAGAATTTTTCCCTTTTTTTCTCACATGCACGAACACATGTGCATGTGTGTGTGTGTGTGTGTGTGTGTGTGTGTGTGCGCGCATGTGTGTGTGCGTGTGCATGCACGTGCTGCTGCTGGTGCTCCCCCTTGGCTTTTTCACCCAAGGTTGGAACTCTGTCACTTGAGCCATACCTCCTCTTCTGATGATTTGCTGATTAATTGGAGATAAGAGTGTCATTAACTTGGCAGATCATAGCAATTGATCCTTCCATTGTGCCTATGAAATGCCAGACCTTATTCCTAGATCTGCACACTTCCTAATGAATTTAGTCTCCACATCTTTGAAATAGGATTATTGTTCTCCTTTTGCAAGAGCAAACTAAGTCACAGAGAGATGAAGTGGCATGGCCACGTAAAATAGAGAATCTGGGATTTGTTTCGATAATGATGATGATGATGATGATGATTGTTGTTGGTTGTGGGGCTTGCCTTCAGGGCTTGGGCACTGTCTCTGAGCGCTTTGTGCTCAAAGTTAGTGCTCTACCATTTTGAGCCACAGCACCACTTGTGGTTTTTGAATGGTTAATCGGAGGTAAGAGTCTCATAGGGACTTTTCTGCCCTGGCTGGCTTTGAACTGTGATCCTCAGAGCTCAGCCACTTGAGTAGCTAGGATTACAGGCATGAACCACTGGTGCTAAGACTGGATCTGGGATTTATATATGCAGTGTCTTAGGTTTACATTTTTTTTGGTCACTGCAACCAAATTTCAGATTTGAAAAACATGTATTTTGAGTAGTCTACAATTGTCTGAGCTTACTGTTTCTGGCCTGTGATGAGGCAGACCATCATGGTGGAAGGGTTATGGTGGAGGAAAGTGCTCCCCTCCTGACAGCCAGGAAGCAGAGAGCCAAACACAGGAAAGGGCTAGGGAAGAGATATATTTTCAAACGCATGCCTCTAGTAACCCACTTTTTCCAACCAGACCCATTCTCACCTTCCAACCTTCTAATCGCCCATTCCTCACTGCATTAGTTCATTGAGGAAGTTAGTACTGTTATATCGTGGTCACAATCAGGGCCTAAGCTGTCAGTGAGCCTTTGGGACCATTTTATAACCAAGCTGTAACAGGTGAGTTGTCTGGTTCCAGAGTTAATTCTCTTAACCATACCTTATTTTCATGCAAAATGGTGTGTGTGTGTGTGTGTGTGTGTGTGTGTGTGTGTGTGTGTGTGTGTGTGTGCGTATGTGTATCTGTGTGTGGATGAACTGGTGCTCCAATTCAGGGCTCAGCTCTTCTTTAGCTTCTTAAGGCTGGTATTCTATCACATAAGCCACACCTCTACTTTCACTTTTTGCTGGTTAGATAGAGGTAAGAGTCTCTCAGAGCTATCTGCCTGATTTACCTTTGCCTGCTTTCCTAAGTAGCTAAGATTACAGGTGTGAGCCATCAGCACTTCACACACACACACACACACACACACACACACACACAGACACCAATCATCATTCTAGATGCCAGGAATATAAAGAACAGTTTCTATAGAGAAAGTTCCAGTCTACGAGTGAACAGATATCAAACAAATCATTTGGGTACACTGAAAGCATTAAAATCTCCAGCAGGATCTATCTTCCAACAAAGTGATATGCAGGGAACGCCTTGGCTCTGTCTCTGTCTTTAGCAATCTGCAGGGGTGCTCACCGGCTGCGTTCCTGTGCTGTGCACGTGTGATTTGTATGCTTTTCTCTTTGTGTGCTTTATTTCAACGCAACTGGCCTCTTTAAACTTTGAAAGAAACAAAAGGGCCTTGGGGGCTCAGGAGTCAATTCTGACTTCAGCCTCTATGACTATCGGCCTTCACTCCTGTCCTACTGTTCACATTGGTCCCTGGCTCCTTTCTCTGTCCAGTGATGCCAGTTTCATTCATGCAGCTCCGGAAAATTCATTTTTTTCCTGGATGCTTTCAGCATCAGTCTTGTGAGACGTGTGTATTTTGAGAGAAGTACATGTCTTTTTGGGAACATTTGCAATGGATTTTCTTTTCTCTAACAGATTTGACTCAATATCCTCACAACCAGGCAGGAAGGATCTCTTTACACAAATATGCAAGGAGACAGGCTGTGTAAGAGAACCAGCTTAGAGACAAGGGCCTCTGAGACTTGTGGGTACTAACTCATCTTCCCAGGAGAGCAAAGGACCCAGGGAACACACATGCTTTGAGATGCACACATTGCAGCAGAAATCATTTTATATCTTTTTAAATAGTCTCCATGGAGCAAAATACAAATTTCCATGCAACTGACATTTATTACACGCATGAGCTCAACAGAATCCCAAACACAAAGAAGTTAGTTGGATTTTTTTCCATTATTTTTTGACTGTGGTGATTCAGTACAAATAGATTCAGAATTTAAAAAAAAATGGAAACACCAAAGACAACTATGATATGTTTACTAAATACATAAATACATAAAAAAATGAACATGAACTATGACATGCATAAAATTATTAGAATTTGGCAACTCATTTTCTTTTTCAACAAAGCCCAGGTTATAAGCAGGCGCCTGTAGCAAAAACAAAACAAAGCAAAACAAAACCAACAATCGAAAACAACAACAACAACAAAATTCCCCTAAATTATGTGGCTGACAATTTGTGGCCTCAAACAAGTTAGACCAAAATCCAAAAGAGTTTCATGCAATATGGTAATCAAGCACATTTGGAAACTCACAGTCCTGCATTGCCCCACACAAGATTTGCATGCTTGGCATTGTTTATTTTTAGACGTGAAAGCTCCAGTGACTTCAGTTAAGCTAAGGCCAGTCAGTCTGTTTTACTGAGCTGTGATTCCAGTGTTTTCATTTGTAGCATTTGACCATCCTTCTGATTTTTTTAATCTATATTTTTTATTGTAAAGATACTGTACAGAGGGGTTACAGTTACACGAGCAAGGTAATGAGTCCATTTCCTATAGAGTATTGTTACCCTCTTCTTTATTTTTCCCCTCCCATCCCTTTCCTCCCCACTTCCCTCCACCCCCTCCTCCTCCTCCCTCCACCCCTGCCCCCAACAGTTGTAAAGTTCCTTTTCAACATAGTGTCCTGTACATCTCGTTGTTATGAAATTTCAAAGAAAAACATTTTTAAATAGTAAAAAAATATTTAAAAATATCTTGTGTGTATGTGTGTGTGTGTGGTGTGTGTGTGTGTGCCAGTACTAGGGCTTGAACTCAGGGCCTAGGTGCTGTCTCTTAGCTTTATCCCTTGAGGCTGGTGCTCTGCCACACCGCTGCTTCCAGCTTTTTGATGGTTGATTGGAGATAAAGAGACTCATGGATTTTCCTGCCTGCACTGGCTTTGAACCTGGCTCCTCAGATCTTCTCCTCTTGAGTAACTAGACCTGAGCTACCAGTAGTCTGGTAATTTCTGTCTTCTAGAAAATAACAACAGAAAGTATAAGATAGCTCGCTACAAAAGCTATTTGTGTGTCAAGGAAGAGCAGTCTGAGTTTTTCTATCAATAAATCTGACAGACAATGCCTTTTGGGTCCAATTGTAAAAATTTCCTTCATCTTCTCTTTCCCCTGGTATTTCCACCCCTCTCTTTCTTTGATACCGTTTTTTAGACTTACCATCAAAAAACTCAAGAGCCAGGTGGTGTAGTTTCATACCTGTAATCCTAGTTACTTAAGATTACTGAGATCTGGAGGACCAAAGTTGAGGCTAGTTTAGGAAGAAACATTTAATAGACTCCTTCTCCAATTAATCAGCTAAAGCCAGGCTGGAGGCATGGCCCAAACAGAAGAGTGCCAGGCTAGCAATCGAAGACCTTGAGTTCAAACCCCAGTATCACCACCAAACAAATCAAAAGAAAGCTATGAAGCTCCTTGATACTAGAGTGACAATAGTTGATATCATCTTACAAGTTATCTTATTGGACGATATTGGCATTTTAACAGAAAGAGTGGCAGAAATCAAAAGTATCTGGTAGTTTACATTTGCATAGCCCCATGCTTCTGGAGCTCACCCCAGAAGGTGTTCAATGTGGGTACAAAGTGCTTGGCTTGTCTGTCTGCATGTATGGTTCTGGCAGCTACAGAATACCAGCTAGCATGCAGACACCTTGCCTGGGACATCTTGTGGCAAGGGCCGTGCTACTTTCACAAAGACAGGTCCAGCAGGGCTGGGAACAGTTTTTGTTTGCCAGATATTCTTCTTACTGTCAGGTCCTGGGTTGTTGTGCTGAGGGTGCCGACTGCTCTGCTT
Source organism: Dipodomys spectabilis (assembly GCF_019054845.1). Taxonomy (NCBI): domain Eukaryota; kingdom Metazoa; phylum Chordata; class Mammalia; order Rodentia; family Heteromyidae; genus Dipodomys; species Dipodomys spectabilis. The sequence goes on from NW_024870681.1 coordinate 12,168,034, forward strand.
TGCCCTCTGCTTCTCCCGACACTCCAGGTGGGCTGTAGTGTATCTACTGGTGGCTGTGACCGCCACAGCCATGCAGATGGCAAAAGAACTCCAGGCAAGACTGCCAAGAAAAGGCACAGTGAGGAAGGCCTGCAGCTGGGATTCTAGGGCCTCCTCCCCTCTGGTGGGGGATGGTGAGGGGAGTGGTGCTGTCAGCAATGAGGATCAGCATCTGGTATCACAGATTTCACAGACCATCAATGTGGTTTAGTCTGCTGGGTAAGAGACCAGATCCCAGGTCTCCCTTCTTGGAAGTATTTATTAGATATTCTAGCTCAGAAAGCTTCCTTCCAATCTGTGTTTAAGATTATGATTACACTGGGTGCTGGTGGCTTACGACTATAATCTTAGCTTTTCAAGAGACTGAGATCTAAGGATCATGGTTCAGAGCCAGCCTGGGCAGGAAAAGTCCGTGAGACTCTTATCTCTAATACATTTCCAAAAAGTTAGAAGTGGAGCTGTGGCTCAAGTGGTAGTGTACTAGCTATGAGCAAAAAAGCTCAGAGAAAGCATCCAGGCCCTTAGTTCAAGCCCTAGGACAGGCACACACACACACACACACACACACACACACACACATACACACACACACACACACACACACACACATTATGATTACAACAATGTTGAGGACTTTACTATGTGCCAAGCATATGAACATAACTTCTTTAAATATCTGCCCAAAGTGTTGAGGCAGGGACTCTCACCGTGGATGAAGAGATGGGCCTACAGGAAACTTACAAGACGAATCCCAAATTACAAGAGTAGATGTGGTTGCCATGATGAAGCAACTTACCAATATGACCAGCCATAGTCCCATGTCTGAGGCTTCCAGTCTTCTGGTCCAAGGTTCACAGTGATTTGAAATATAGTTGTATACATCATGTGGGCCACCATGCCCAGGAGCCCTGCACAAGGAAAACTCTGTGAGCCACAGAGAAGAATGCAGCACAATGGATGAGGCTTTCTGCCTTATATGGTTTGGAGCTAGCAGGCCTTCAGTACACACACAGTCCTGGAACACATCTCCACGTATACACTCAGAAACTTTCCACCCGACATATTGTTTCCCACACTTGGAACTGTGAGGCATCTAGATCACTATAAGAACTTTGTGGAGGCTGGGACCTTGACAGGAGTCTCAGGGTTCATGGTTTGATTCTTTACTAAGAAGGATGCAGAAATTGGATTGTATTCACTAATGATAGAACTTGGGACAAGTCGTGTTATAATTATTAAGGACATCCAATTTGATGTACAAACTGGGCAGATATACTGATATTCAACCAGAGGAAGTCTGTGCTCAGAGTCTTTTTGTGGAGGAAAGACATTCACAGAACCTTAGGAGAGCAAATTAAGTTGCTTTAAAGGTGCTTAGAGAACATGGAGGTAGAACTAATAAAGGAGTTCTTTATGGAATATTGACACTAAACTTGAACAGTAACTTTTTTTATACCCATACGCGGGCTTGAACTCAGAGCCTGGGCCCTGCCCCTTGGTTGTTTTTTTTTTTTCCACTCAAGACTGGCACTCTACCATTGGAGCTACATATTCACTTCCAGCTTTTTGGTGATAAATTGAGGAGGATAAGAGTTTTGTGGACTTTCTTGCCCAGTCTGACTTTGAAATGTGATCCTCAGATCTCTGCCTCCTAGGCAGCTAGGATTAGAGATGTAAGCCACTGTTCCCCAGCATGAACATCAATTTTTAAAGCTACTATTTACCAAACCCTGTATATTCCTAGTTAGCCTTCATCATAGCTTAACTCTGACAGCTAACTTGGAGAAAGTAAGTAACTTGCTTCGAGTCCCACAGCCATTACATAGCAGAGCTCTGAACCTTATAGGATTCCCGCATAGACCACTGCACTAAGGAAGGCCAGTTCTGTCCTCAGAGCCAGCTCATCAGGTAAATTTCATTATCTATGCCTTTCCCCTTTCTTTCCATTAGTCTCCCCAGGCAAGATTACATTGCATCCATCTAATGGGGATATTTCACAGATGTGTCCAGGGGATCATCTTCCCTGTGCCCTTGCCTTTGTCCCTATAGGGCAGGCTGTGGAGAATCTGCTTGCTGGAATGTACCTGCGAGCACCATGAGAATGGCCACCGAGGCATCCACCTTGAGCCAGTTGAATCCTGAGCTGCAACAACTCACTTTTGTCCCTAAGAGGATGGCACTTGTCAGCATCAGAAATACATTCAGGACCTCAGCCCCAATGGAGAGCCACAAGACACCTACAAAAGGAAGGGAACACAGAAATCCCGGGCATATTCAATTCAGAAGCTCTGGGAGATTCAAGCATTTGATTTAGTTCCATTTTCTCTTACTATAGGGAAATGCTGGTTGCTAAGTACTTTACCAAAAAATGGTTTAAGGAGCTCACAGTGGTGGATGCTGAAATTCCAAACAGCATGACCCTTGGTTGTATGACATCATGGAGCATGGAGTCATGGCACCATGCTGTTTATTTTAACAACACTCTCACAAGAACTAACTCTGGGCCACATGAACACTACATTAATCTCTTTTGAGGGCAGTGCCCTCAATGATCTTAACCTCTGGTCCCCATGTCTAAAGAATTCATACCGTTCTTCAACGTCTGTGGCTTCAAGCCATAGCCATCCCTTAATGACTTGCAAATCATAAAAGGAAAAAAAAAGTGACTTGGAACCAAACCTACAAAATGCCTCTGTTGAAACTTGGAAAGTTGGTAAATGAAGGAGGTTCTTAGGGCCTCATGTAGATGATCATAAAGATGATGGCCTGTAATTGATAGTTGACAGGGCTAAAAACTAAGCAGAACCCTGAAGTGAGCTAGTTAGAGATGTCCGCGTCTTCAACCCAAAGTTGACATATCAATTGGATTCCAACAGAAGACACCATCTCTGCCTTTTAAAAGAAGACACACAAACATAAATACAAAGGCAGAAGATTCTGGGAGTTGAAGAGCCTTGTGTGAGGCTTGCTGGTGCTATGATCCTATTTGTTCCTGTGTCAGCTACTGCTCTCCTCTCTGACTGGGACCCTGCTTTTACTTTGAGGAACTTCATGAATATGGAGTAGAGTGGGGGTAGAGTGTTTAAAGATATGGAAAAGGGAAGCTTAGAGTTGTAAAAACCAAGTTTTGTGATGGGCCCTAGCAATGAACGAGGCACACGTGTCTCAGGCCTTCACAAGAACTCCATTCTAACCTGGTGATTAGACATGAAGAACATACCTATACATTTCATGAGTAAAAGAGGAAAGAAAATGACCCACAGGCAGTGGAATTCCAGAGCTGCTGTCTTCCAAACTCTGCCTTACATGAATAGCTTGAAATTGGCCATTCCCATAGTTACACCAGGGGAAGTGGCAGATATGGCCAACCAAAGCTCCCTGGAGCCCTTGAAGAGTTTGTTTTCTAGCACACTAAAGTTAGATGGTACACGATGCAGCCTACAATCCTGACTTTTGGAGTCGACTTCCTGGGAACGTCAGATACAATCATTTCATCTGTTCCCCACTTTCAATAAAATAATAAAAAAATCATCCACATGATCAGTGGACAGAGCATGAATATGTCATCTACCTTGTTCTTCAGCTGGGATTAGACTCCAGAAACTTCGGCACTGTTCACCTAAAAAGTAAAGAGAATGCAGCCATGAGTGGGTTAGACTTGACACTTGGGGGGGGGGGCAAAATGGTGTTTCTAGGCCCATAGCTGAGCCATAAATCATTTTGAGTGAGAAATGAGGTGGCTCCTTCAGTGTTCATAGACAGGGGCCAATCCTCTCTGTGGAGTGTGATGCACACAGTCTATGGCACTCAGTCCATGTGACTGTCTACATCCAGTGAACTGGGACAGAAATGAGGTGGGTGGGTCCCTCTTGCTCAGGACCTCCCCCAAGCAGAGTTCATCTCTGCCTCCTTGGGACAGCCCAGTTCCTTTCCCCCTCTGATACCATATTTTTGTCATTCAGGAAAAGTGTCACAGATTATTACAGAGTGGATAGCTTTTCAGGCAGGGCAGGAATTTGCTCCTTGGTTCTGGAGGTTGGCTTCAGAGCTCACTTCAGAGTGGACTATGGTTACAGGCTGTCTTCCAGGTTGCATCCATGTCTGTATTTCTAGGTAGCTCTCTAGATTGTTCATATAGAGCCACAGATCTAACTCATGAGGGTCCCATCCTCTTGGCCTTAATTACCACCTAACTGCACTGTAAGACTTCGACACATGGCCACTGGGAGGACACCAACATTCATCCGTAGCACATGGCAAGGGTCACAGGTCTGAGCAGACACATGCTTTTGATGGTGCAAACATAAAGGTTGTAAGTCTTACAGCTGGGTTCCAGTGGCTGATGCCTGTAATGTTAGCTACTCAGGAAGCTGAGAGCTGAGAATCAAGGTTTGAAGCTAGCCGAGGCAGAAAAATCGGGAACTCTAATCTCCAATTGCCAGCAAAAATCTAGAAGTGGAGGTATGGCTCGAGTGGTAGAGTGCCAGCCTTGAGTGAAAAAGCCAAGTCAGAGAGTGAGGCCCTGAGTTCAACCCAGTACCAGCATACCTACATGCACAACACACACACATGCACAGACGCATATACACACAAAAGTGCCTTGGGCCTCATTTCATTCCACTTCTGCATCGCTTCTCCGCTGTGCCATGGGAAGAAGAGAAACGTAAAATGGATTTATAGTATAACATTTGGTTGACTTTCTCTCTGGGATCCTTTTGAATAAAACATGTATCAGGAAAGTGCTTCACATAACTATGCACTCAGATGGCTTGATGGAGAGAGAAGGAACAGAATCAGGGGCCCCTTTGTCCACCTGCAGCCAGCATGGTTCCTGTAGCATTGAAATGGAATCAACTTTAGATGAATGCAACTGCACGTTTTTCTATTGATTCTCTGGCACAGGCAGAGTAGCTGAGATCTCTTGTTTATGGTGGAAAAGTTCATCTTAGTTCCCTCACTTCTAATAGGGGTGACCATAGAACCAGGGAAACCCCAATACTCACACCCTCCTCTCTGGCAGGCTTTTTGGGGCTGATAGAACATAATTTTTTTTTTCCATTTTTACCTCATCAGATCCTAACCACAGCCTGTGAGGGACAGTGGGCATGTGGAACAAAGGGCCTACTTCTACTATAGTCAGGGCCTTTCCTGGTCTTCTTCATCTGCAACATGAATATCTTAACAATTCTCCAAGAAAGTTATGGAAGTATTTTATTAATGGCTTTACACATTTTTTTGTGTTTAATTATTGATACAGGTAAGTATAAAAACCTCTCTTTTCTAGGTTTGGAAGGCAAGCTCAAATAGGTTTAGTAGAGTCAGGAACTGAAAATGAGATTTTTTTTTCCCTCCCAGAGACTCCCTATCTCTGTCTCCGTCACCACCTGCTAGCTCTCTACCTAATGTTTGGAAGAGTGTATTAATATGTTTTCCGTGGCTATAATGAAGTGCCCGAGGATGGATACTACATAAAGAAAAGAGATGTCTGTAGCTCATAGTTTCTAGAGATTCAAGAGCATAGTGCCAGTTTCCTCTGGGAACTGGTGAGAGCCTGTGGCAACATTACAACGTGGCAGATGGTATCATGGTTGGAGAAAGTAGCCACAGGAAGCAGAAGGGATTCAGGAGTCAGTTCTTCTCACAGGAACCTGCTCTCTTGGAAACTAACTATGGTTCCAGGATGACATCAATGCTTTCTGAGGTTGCCCTATTGGCCAAGTCATGCTTCAATGCGTCTCTCTTCTTAGAGATCCTCCTGCCTCAGCTTTACCACACTGGAGCCTAGGATTCTAGCATAGGAGCCTTTAGGAGATATTCAAATGGCATCCAAAACATAGCACGGAGTAAAAGTCTCTCTTGTTTCTGAGGAGAGCAGGCTTTTCTAACAAGAGTAAATGAGAGGCTAGGAACAGAGCCAGAGGCAGGGCATGGAGAGACTGGAGTTAACAGAGACTGGAGTTAACAGAGTTAAGAGACTCCACAATAGCTTAGAAGGGTGAATTTAGCTTGGATCCCGAGAGTCAGACCATAATGAGCCCTTGATTAACATGAATCCTCAGAAATGATGCTCCTTTTGAATAAAGCCAGCGGGATTAGAAGGAAAAATCTTTACAAATCCCATGAAGCCAGAAAGGCGGGTGTTACATTGCTTGGCAATGCTTGGGCAGCCAAGTGGGACGATCAAGCCAGCCCTGGGAGATGGTGTCTAAGCCCTGGGTGCCATCCCCACTTGCTTGTCCCTCCTCACCTCCCTCATGTGGATGCCCAGCCTCCTCTCTCCTGGCATTTTTAATTTTAGAAAAGTAGTCTAGAATTTAAAACGAACACATCCTCTGGAATTCTGGATTTGCCCAAGGAAGAGAACATTTAAGCCATTGCCTTGACCAGGGATTTTTATTTCTTTTCTCTTTTCCTTCCTTCCTTCCTTCTTTCTTTCTTTCTTTCCTTCTTTCTTTCTTTCTTTTTCTTTCTTTCTATCATCCTTCCTTCCCCTCCCTCCCTCCCTCCCTTCCTCCTTTCCTTCCTTCCTTCTTTCCTTCCTTCCTTCCTTCCTTCCTTCCTTCCTTCCTTCCTTCCTTCCTTCCTTCCTTCCTTCCTTCCTTCCTTCCTTCCTCTCTCTCTCTCTCTTTCTTTCTTTCTTTTTGCCAGTCCTGGGTTTAAACTCAGGGCCTGAGCACTGTCCCTGAGCATTTTATTTGCTTAAGGATAGCACTCAACCACTTGAGCCATAGCACCGCTTCCCACTTTTTCTGTTTAAGTGGTACCGAGGAATTGAACCCAGGGCTTCACACATGCTGGGAAAGCATTCTGCCACTAAGCCACATTCCCAGCTCCTGAAGAAATTTTTATTTCAAAAATTCTTTTCAAAATGTGGAGGGAAAAAGGCGTGGACAGAGCAGAACTATGGGAGGTGTTATGTGCGGAAGGTGTCACAAAATAGGTCTCTACATAAAGCTTCTTGGTTGGACCTGCTGGTGGGAAGATGTCACTGACCCAGAAGGGAACTTCCCAGTGAGGCCTTTGGGGCAGCAGAGCTTGGGTACCAGGACACCAGGAAGCCACTGGCTTGGACTTCGTTTGGGCACAGGCTTATCCTCTCCAGACTACAATCCTTACAGTTATGAATAGTGGGTACCAGTGTGATGACCTTCCCAGCAGGGACCCCAGGCTATATTCTGCTATAAACATCCTTTCTTGGTCTCATACAATACCCTCTGTGTGTGTGCCAGTCCTGGGGCTTGAACTCAGGGCCTGAGTGCTGTCTTGAGCCACAGCTCCATTTCTGGCTTTTTACTGCCTAATTGAAGATAAGAGCCTGTCAGATTTGTTTGCCCATGGTGGCTTTGAACTGTGAGCCTCAGATCTCAGATCTCTTGAGTAGCTAAGATTACAGGCATGAGTCACTGGTACCTGGCTCTTTATATCATATTCTAAGGAAAATGTTGTTAGAAAATAGAATTCAGATATCTTACTTCTATTGAAAACTCATTGAACTTGACCATATCAGACTCAGCTAAGCAGGTGACATAGCTAAGTAGAGTGAGTAGCTTTCCCCTTTAGCCTACGCAGGAAGTTCAAGGTCATTGTCTAGGCTTATTGCTTCATCTACTTTTATTATGTCTTCCTATAAGACACTAGAGTTTGTAACTTCTAATATATAGCTTTAAACTTATTCTGTAATATCTTAATTTATTTGCTATTAAGATTATTATTATAATCATTATTATTATTTGCTGGTCCTGGGGTTTGAACTTGGGGCCTGGGCTCTGTCCCTGAGCTTCTTTTGCTTCTAGCACTCTACCACTTGAGCCACAGCTCTACACCTGAAATTTTTGATAATTTATAAAAGAAGAGTCTTAGGGACTTTCCTACTCAGGCTGGCTTTCAACCATGATCTTCTGATCTCAGCCTCCTTAATAGCTAGGATTACAAGCATGAGCCACTGGTGCCTGGCTTAAGAATTTATTTTTAAATTTACTGCTTTAGTGAAAACCTGAAACATATATTTCTTTAGAGGGGAGAAAGATGTTCTGAGGAAGTTGTCTTCTTCCTTCTTAAAGTGATGATATTATTTAGAGACCCTGATAACATTATACCAAAAAATACATAAAATGTGAGCAGATGATTTTTTTTTTTTGTCCATCGTGGGGCTTGAACTCTGAGCTTGGGTGCTGTCCCTGTGCTCTTCAGCTCAAGGCCAGTGCTCTACCACTTGAGAGCATTGGTGGTTTATTGGCGATAAGAGTCTTACGGACTTTTCTGCCTGGGCTGGCTTTGAATTGTGATCCTCACATCTCAGCCTCCTGAGTAGCTAGGATTACAGGCGTGAGCCACTGACACCCAGCTATGAGCAGATGATTTTAAGATTGATGGACACAGAACTATCCACGGACACATTTTAGAGTGGTATGAGGTTTTTATGCCTTGTAGGGTAACAGGAAAAGTCAGAGCAAAGAGTTCAGAAATTTGAGCTGGTGTCCAGGTCTGTTAGTATTTAGCTATTCAATCTTCCATGAGACACTTGTACCAGAACTCAGTTTTTACATCTATAAAATGGCTCTGTTCTAGGCCAGCCTTTTCCAGGTGCACCACCAAACACTAGTCTCTTGTAGAATATGAATCAATTTCTCTCTATGTAATATACATCTATATATTATCTATATCTATAAATGGATCTATATATAAATGGATATTTATGGATATGTATAGACATATGTATATATATTGTCTCCATATATGGACGGATATGTATCAATAATATATGTGTTATATATATATATACGCATTTCTTCTATGGTCAATGAGACACTGGGTTATGTCATACTAAACAAGTCTACTGTAGGATTTTAAAATGTTTAATATGAACATTGTGAATTCCCTAAACAGCACAACTCTTTTATTTACTTTTTACAAGGAGCCTCTGGAAATAACTCTCTGTGGAGTAATTTTAATATATGAGACACTCGTTGAGAGCTTTTTCCAACCTGGGATCAAGAACACAGTTGCACTCAAATCGGGAAGGGGTCAAGAAATCACCTCTAATTCTCCTTGGGGAGAAAAATCCTCTGAGAGCATGTCCCCATCAACCATGCCTTCGGTGCTGTGATCTAAGTGAAGGTGGTGTGTGTGTGTGTGTGTGTGTGTGTGTGTGTGTGTGTGTGTGTGAAAAGCTCCTCTAGAGTGAACTACCTGACAGACCCTTATAGTCTCTTAGCTATGCTCCCAGATCTATTTTTTTCTTTTAGACTCAGAAAGACCTCCTCTCCCAATACACACAAACAGGGTTACAATTTTTATCAGAAGTCTTGGGGATAGTTTCTCTCTTCTACCTGCCTAGTATTTTTTTTGGGGGGGGTCCGGTCATGGGCCTGAACTCTGGGTCTGGGCGCTATCCCTCAGCTCTTCAGCTCAAGGCTACTAGTGCTCTACCATTTGAGCCACAGCGCCACTTCTGGCTTTTTTTTCTGCTTATGTGGTGCTGAGGAACCGAACCCAGGGCCTCATGCATGCAAGGCAAGCACTCTACCACTGAGCCACCTTCCCAGCCCCTGCCTAGTATTTTTGTGACTATGGAAGACCCACACTGCAGGATATGCAGTTGGCCAGTCAACTTCTCCCAGTCTTCCTTTAAGTCCAGTCCCATCCTTTCCCTGTGTCCAGCATGCACTTTCTTCCCATTCCCTGGCCACTAAGGAAACAGCCCCATTTTATTTTCTAAATCTTTCCTTGAGTTCGGCTTCTACTGAGGTCCACCCCCCCTGACATTATTTACAGCAATGTCAATTCTTTTCTAGCTAGATTCTTCTCTCCAGGGAGCATTGTCCTGTCCAGTTTCTTATGCTGGAGAGACTTTGACCGTACACTGCAGGGGAGGAGAAGTTGCTTCGGATGACATGTTAGGGCCATGTGCATTTTGTTGGTGTATAACAATGCCTCTTCCCTCCCCTGCTTATATTCTGGTGCAGGTGCCTTAAGCTGTGCTGCCCAGATGTGGGCCCATTCAGCTCGGTCTGCTTGGCATGTCTCACGCTTGATATCCATTTATTAAAATCCTGGCCTAGTGGCTACCTCTTTATGAAGCCTTTCCATGCCTAGAGCTGTTAAGGATACTCCTTCCCATTACAGCATCATAGAGGAGCCTTCCTTCTTCTTTTACTTTTATCTTAGGTCTCCCCTACTGATCATGAGCTACTAGCACTGTAGTTCTCTTACCATTGCCTCCTTCCATTCATCTAATCTGGTGCCTGACATGGTAATGGTTGTTAGTGCATTTGCTCCATGCTGTGCTGAATTCTTTTCTTTCCTTATGGACTTTCTGTATGCTGGAACAGACTCCTTTCATTCATAATTATTGGGGAAGCATATTAGAAGTACTGATACCACAGGATAGAATAGAGTTGAGTAGAATAAAATGCAAACACTATAAGGATAGGAAAATAAAAGGCTATGAGAAACTCCAGGAAAAATAAACAGCTATACAACATGATAAATGTATTCATAGTACCTTTTCTGGTGCTATCATGAAAATTATTTATGCAGTCAAGATAACCTGTTTATTGATTTGAATAAAATGTATCACTTTAAATAAAACAATGAAATCACTTTAGTAAGAAAATGGCAGACGGTAGGGATGTTATAATGTGACCCTTAAATCCCATTATTATATCAGAAAGCCTAAATGTCTAAAACTAAGACTGTATTATCATTATGGTTTTTTTTTTTTTTTTTTTTGGGTCCAGTCGTGGGGCCTGAACTCTGGGCCTGGGCACTGTCCCTCAGCTCTTCAGCTCAAGGCTAGTGCTCTACCACTTGAGCCACAGCACCACTTCCGGTTTTTTTCTTTCTGCTTATGTGGTGCTGAGGAATCGAACCCAGGGCCTCATGCATGCAAGGCAAGCGCTCTACCACTGAGCCACTTTCCCAGCCCATGTATTATCATTATGTTGTTTGGAAAGATGGAAACAAATACCAGAAAAATAAACAACAAATAAATCAGAAGCAGTGCCTCCTGTAGTATAGGTCTAAGTTATGGACCAGGAAGGAACAGGAACTATTGATTTTTCTTTTCAAAATGAGCTGATTTCTTATTTATGTGTAAACATTTCCTTGTTAAAATTTCAAAAAAAGGATGCAAGTTTCTAGACTTCACTCAAATACTGAATTGCAACTTCTCAGGCTATGTATCTGGAATTTTTTTTATTTACAAATTCCCTGTATGATTCTGATTCTAGTGTGACATTGTATACAGCTGTGAAAATAAAAGTAGGTATTTATCAGATGGGAGTTTGGAAAGAGAGTAGACATTCCCAAGCAATTTGCCTATAGGAGTGGTATTTATAGTCTTCAAATATCTGGGATTACCTTGAGAATTATTTATTATTATTATTTTGCCAGTCCTTGGGGCTTGAACTCAAGGCCTGGGCACTGTCCCAGAGCTTCTTTCTCTCAAGGCTAGCACTCTACCACTTAAACCACTTCCAGCTTTTTCTGTTTATGTAATACTGAGGAATCCAACCCAGAGCTCCAGGGCTTCATGCATGCTAGGCAAGCACCCGACCACTATGCCACATTCTCAGCCCCATATCATGAGAACACTTGAAGATGTACCATCATGGATTTCCAACATATTCCTATGAATGTAGGAAGGGGATTTAAAGATAAGACAGCACTCCTTGAGAAGGAGAATTGGGAGCCCTTCCTTGCCACAGTCTAGTTCTAGGTACTGCTGTGCCATTTGTATCTCACTACTACTGACCTGGATGAGTGAACACATAAGTCCAGACTGCTTCTTGGTGGCTCCCTTTGGGGTGGAGTTACATACAGGGGTGTGCAGTGTCTCTGAGGGCTTATTCTTGTTACATTTTAATTATGCCTCACTAATAAGGCAATAAATAAAGGGTATGGGGATGGAAAAAGAAAAGGCAAATAAAAACTTTGGGGAAGGTGGGTGCTGGTGGTTCACACCTGTAATCCTAGCTATTCAGGAGTCTGAGATCTGAGGATCATGGTTCAAAGACAGTCTTATATTAGGTTAACCAGCAAAAATCTAGAAGTGGAGCTGTGGCTCAAGTGGTAGAATACTAAAGCAAAATAGCTCAGTGACAGCACCCAAGCCCTGAGTTCAAGTTCTACACACATAGAAACAAAACTTCAGGGAAAGTAAAAAGTTACACAAGAAATATATAACAGGCTTGAGATGTGGAAAGAAATAGACTCCTCTCCCAATGGGTTTTTGGTTTGCATGCAACAAGTGTGTAAGATTACATCCAGGCTAATACTGAGGGGTCAAATTCCTTTCTTTCCATTTCTTTGTTATGTGAGGACAGTCTTTTATGAAAGATGCATTCAAACACTAACTCTTCTGTTTTCTCTTTTCTCTTCCTTCACCACTTGCCTCACATCCTTATCCTCAAACTGTTGATGAACTGGGGTAGAATAATATGGTAGGAAAGGAAATGGGCTTACCAGCTTCAAAAGTTAAAACCTCCGTGCCTCAGTTGCTCTGTTTATGAGATGAGGAAATAATATTTACTGTGTAGAGTTAGTTCAAGTATTAACAGTATTATTAAATAGAGGTCATGCTTATGATAGATGTAGTAAGTGACCCAGTGATATAAAAGTCTCCTTTCCTCCCTCCCTCCCTCCCTCCCTCCCTCCTTCCTTCCTTCCTTCCTTCCTTCCTTCCTTCCTTCCTTCCTTCCTTCCTTCTTCCTTTCTTCCTTCCTTTCTTTCTTTCTTTTTCTTTCTTTCTTTTCTTCTTTCTCTTTCTTTCTTTCTCTTTCTTTCTTTTCTTCTTTCTTTCTCTTTCTTCTTTCTCTCTTTCTCTCTCTTCTTTCTCTTTCATTCCTTTTCTTCCCTCCCTCCCTCTCTTTCTTTCTCTCTTTTTTATTTCTCTCTCCCTTCCTCCCTCCCTCCCCCTCCCTCTCTCCCTTCCTCCCTCCCTTTCTTCCTCCCTTCCTTCCTTCCTTCCTTCCTTCCTTCCTTCCTTCCTTCCTTCCTTCCTTCCTTCCTTCCTTCCTTCCTTCCTTCCCAAGATCACTTAAAAGTCCAGGAAAAAATATAATAGCAAAAGCTAATGTTTAATAAACATAACTCTTCAGGCACCGCCCCCTGGTGTGTTATGTGACTTAGTTCTTTTACCTGCACACTAGCTCTAGGAGAAAAGCTCTGCTTTGGGTCTCAGTTTTTCTGGAGGAGAAAGCTGAGGCTCAGAGGTAAAGGGACTCAGGGACACACAGACATTCCATGGCAGAGCTGGGCTTCAAACCCAGGCAACTGGGCTCTAGCACCACCATTGTGACTACCACCCACACCGGTCACCTGTGGGCTGTGCTCACCTGTGCTGTTGAGGCTTTCCTCACAGGACTGCCAGAGCCCCGCGTGGAACCGGCGCTGGATGAACTTGTCATCTCCCATCTCCCAAATGTACTGCACAGCCTGGTCTGCGTTGTCACTCCTGCCACCACTGCCTCTGGCCCGGCTGAAGTGAATGCAGTTGGGCCCTCCCAGCGAGTCCTGGCACAGGGGCTTTGTGGTCCGCCGGGTCCCCTCACACCAGTGGCTGCTGCCCATAGCAGTGAGGGAGAAGGTGAGAGCCAGACAGACAGGGAGGAGGGTCAGTGCCTGCTGCTGCCTGGCCCTGTCCATGGCTGAATGAGGTAGACAGCGGCAGGATGAGCTGGGAGCCCCTCCTCTCTGCATCACGGTGCCCACTCCCCAGCCCTGCCATCTGGCGTCCCGACAGCTGGCCTTGCATTCCCCTGGGGAAGCTCGAGTGTGTGCCTGCATGTCATGTCCTGAAGGGGCACAGAGCTGAGACATAGCCTGCTCAATATGATTGGTCCTTCAGTGCTGCACGTTGGTTTATTATTAAAGTGTGGTAAAATGCATGCAACGTGAGAGTTTACCATCTTAACCTTAAGAGTACAGCCCGGTGCACTTTTCAGTTCAGCCCCAGGAACTGAAAAAAGCAAATGCTATGAGGATAGCAAAAAAAACTAATAAAAAACCAATTAGAAAAATACAACACTCTACAAGAAATTAATAAGCTTGAAGTTAGGAAAGAATGGAACGAGGAAGACTCTGCATGGCATTTGACATATGGAGGTCTTTAAGTTAATTTTTTTTTTACAGAAACATTAATTAAACAAAAGTATTTCATTGTGGTATTTCCAGACATGTGCATATTGTACTTTGATAAAATGCATCCCATTTTTACTCTTTCTGATCGGCGATTCCTCTCCTTTCCTTTTAAACAGTGGGTTTCCTTCAGGCTCTAATCACATGCTAAACAGTTCCTGAGGAACCCAGATTTAATCAGAGAGCCACCTGCCTGAGCAAGGACTCAGGGTTAATCTCACTTTGTCTATGCTTTCCTGCTGGTGAAATCTGAAGAAAAGATCTATGTTTTGTGTTCCCAATAGCCTTACATGCTGTGTGTGTGTGTGTGTGTGTGTGTGTGTGTGTGTGTGTGTGTGTGTGTGTGTGTGTGTGTGTGCTTTTGATTGCCTGCTCACTAAGAGGCTTTACCATATTGTGTCGCTAGATGGCATTCGTCCAACGGGGAGGGAAGTCATATTCAGAATCAACCCTTGTCCTTTCAGAAATGAACAAAGTGTTTGAGAAAACATCCAAAGAGATGAGATGGAATAGCCTTACTAAGCAGGTATTTTCTTTCTCAGCATACAACTTGGAGGCTCATCTTTAAAGCCTGGACCGGAGCTCATCACTTGGAGACATTCCTCCCTTCCCACCATTTCAGCCACTATCTGCTGTCCCAAACAAGAGGCTACCACGACTTCAGAGATCACATCGCCGTGCGAGTCCATTCTGTGGCTTTTGGCTCAGACAGAGCATTTTACTACTGAGGTTCACAATCTTGTTGTGTGGGGATTTACAGGGTTCTGTTAAATAATGTTCATCTTTTCCTCCCACCCCCTACCATTTAGAATTTCTCTCATCAGAAAAGTGAGCCAAGATGAGCTATGATTTGACTTAAAGGAGAAAAACGAAGGCGACAAAAAAAAAAGGAAGGAAGAAAGGAGGAAGAGAGGAAGAAGGGAAAGGAGGGAGGGAAGGAAGAGGCAAGAGGGAAGATGGGGAAGGGAATGAAAAGGAAAGAAAGGGAAGGAAATAGAAGGGAAAGGAAGAAGAAAGAAGACAAGACTGAAAGGAGTAAAGAAAATAGAAAAAGAAAATGAGGGAAGAAGGAAAAAAACAAGTAGATCTTGTCTCTTGCTTACCTGATCTTTTATGACTCTTCCAGTTTGGGTCTCCAGTTTGGGAAGCTGGAAAAAGTTGTAAGAGGATGCTGGGAGCTGGCCAGGGAGAGATGGGGGGAGGGAGGGCCTAGCAGAAGGGAGCCTATAATGACAGAAGCTTACCCTGAAAAGAGACATTTTCTCAAGTAGCCGTAGTCAGGTGAGTGGTCAGAAGACCTGTCTATTCTGGTTCTACCCTTCACTGGCTGTGTGGCTTTGGACCAGCACCCTCTCTTCTCTGAACCTGGATGTTTCTCAGCTGTCAAATGGAGAATGAAGGGTGGAGGTTCATGGGAGGAAATGAAATGGGACATTGGATGAAAAGATACTGCAAATGTGGACTAGGAGGAGAGGGCACTTGTATGTGGGTGAAAATTCCATGAAAAGCGTCCAGGTAGATGAGCAGTATTGTTTCTGTTTTAAATACGATGTGGTATTTAGAACAAGTAGATATTCAAGAGGAGTGGAGGCTAAACATTTTTTTCTCCATACTTTGTTTTGCTACTGTGTAGCCCAAACCTGAGTCATTAATTTGGGATTTTGCTTCATGATCTGGGCCAGGAGATCTGTCTGGAGGGCTGAGTGACACAGACTCCTGTTCTGCCAGCACCATTGGGGTCCACAGGTGGCCAGGCCTCTGTGGATGGTCCTAGCTCATCGTTTTTTTGGTGGGGTGGGTCGGTTGTGGGGCCTGAACTCTGGGCCTGGGCACTGTCCCTCAGCTCTTCACCTCAAGGCTAGCGCTCTACCACTTGAGCCACAGCTCTACTTCTGGCTTTTTCTGTTTCTGTGGTGCTGAGGAATTGAACCCAGGGCCTCACGCATGCAAGGCAATTGCTCTACCACTGAGCCACCTTCCCAGCCCCACCTAGCTCATCTTAGATGAGCTTAAGGCCTTAGGGGGGCAGAAAAAAAGCAACCCTTAAAGAGACATTGCCTGGGAATGGGTTCCAGCCCAACTCTTCTGCCAGCTAGCTGTTCAAACCCCAGTGAGTCTCACCTGAGCCCTGTGCACAAAGCAAACCACATTTTGGGTGGAAACCACTGAATGCCTGCCTTTTTCTTATGGGGAAATCCCAGGAAGCATAGCTGTGGTGGAGAAGATCTGGGAAAAAAAAATCTCCTTGCTTTTGGGAGGGGACAGCGGGGGATGAGAAAGTTGGAGACTGGGTAGGTCACTCTAGATGTGTTCAGACACTCAAACGGTGCAGAGGACTTGTGCAAACACTTGCTCTCTGGCTCTCTGGATGAGGAGGAATGCGGGAGGAGGCCGCCTGTGGTACATCGTGGACTGCTAGAAGCATGTGCCCACACTGGTGACAGGACTCCAGGAGGATGAGGTCCCAGCCAAGCTTGGAAATGCCTGGGAGAAGCCATGGGAGGACCCAGCCTGGGCTGCAGGCTCTGACCATGGGCATCAGGGATGCCCAGAGGACTGGCCATCTCTTCTCTCAAGGAAAGCAATTGTTCTGGGGCCCTGGGAGGCTCTTCCTTGCCCTGCTGCTGCTGGTTTCCATCAAACAAGTAAGAGCAGTTTTTCCTTTCTTCTATTTTTAATGTGATTAGTTGTGCATATCTGATTTACAAATGCCATTTAAGTCCCTGGGAGGGGCAATTTGAGAACTAGAAACCAGTATTAAGAAAATAACGATTGGCTACAACTTTAGCATCCAGAGGTAATGATATTTTTGGCCTGTTTTCCTTAGATCCTTTTCTATACGTTTGTTGGTTTACACAGCTGAAATGATAAAGCATGAAGTATTTTCTGTGCTGGCCCTGACATCATGTTATAGGCATTTTCCCATGTCTATGGGAACTCTGCATAGCATTTAAAATTGCTGCCTGGATCTGGGCACCTTTATCCTGTCTCAGGCTTGTTTATGTTTAATGGGCAGTTATCTATTCATTATTCTTCTTTTCCTTTGCCTTCCTCTATTCTTCCCTCTGTCCTTTCCCTCCCTCCCTCCCTCCCTCCCTCCTTCCCTCCCTCCCTCTCCCTCCCTCCCTTCCTTCCTTCCTTCTTTCCTTCCTTCCTTCTTTCCTTTCCTCCCTTTTTTCCTCCTTTCAATTTATTATATAAA
Organism: Dipodomys spectabilis; assembly: GCF_019054845.1. Lineage (NCBI taxonomy): Eukaryota > Metazoa > Chordata > Mammalia > Rodentia > Heteromyidae > Dipodomys > Dipodomys spectabilis. The sequence goes on from NW_024870681.1 coordinate 12,185,414, forward strand.
TCTAGAATGTTCAATGTTAAAAAAAAGATGCATAAAATTTAAGAAAGTTTAAGCATAAACCACAAATCACTTCAATTCCATCAGCTAGAGATCACCTTCATTCCTTATCTGGGGGCTTATTCTTCTTCTATACATTTTTCTACCAGTCATTTATATACAATTAAAAACAATAAATGTATTGTAGGCTCAAATTATAGTTGTTATTTAGTAATAAAACAAATTCTTTCTGATTTCATGCTTTCCGAAGCTCCATTTGGTAGGGTCTCTTGTTATCTCCATTTATAGATGGAGAAACTGAGTCCATGGATTTTTTTTCCTATATCATGATTTTTTCCCCTACATCAATAAATGGCAGAAAGTTGACAGTTTCCAGGATATGTTAATAGATTGTGTCTCTTATAGTTGGGCTTTCTAGTAGCTTACTTTTTTTTTCTTTTGTGCTAGTACTGGGTCTTGAACTCAGGGCCTGGGCACTCTGTCTTAGCATTTTACTCAAGTCTGATACTTTACACTTGAATCATACCTTAAGTTCTGGCTTTGTCTACTGGGGCTGGCTTTGAACTGGGATTCTCAGCTCATAGTTTCCTGAGTAGCTAGGATTACAGATGTGAGCCACTGGGGCCTGGCAGCTTGCTTTATTCTAATCCAAGGAAATCAGGTCTTTGTCTCTTTTCTTTCCAATGTCCCATTTTTAAAGGGGCTATAATGTGAAGGAACCCCAGTATTGCTCAGTTGAGAAAAGGAACTATTCCCAGGGAATAGTTGCTTCTTGGCTAAGGTCAGTTCCTGTTTGGCCCCAGAGATAGAGGCTTTACCAGGGACTAGGGAGGCAGGAAACTCCACTAACTGTCTGCATCACGATTCTCTCCACTGCCTTCGAGCCCTCATGGACATTAAGAGTGAGCCCCATCAGAGGTCTGGAAGAATTCCTTCTTTGTGCCCTACTCAGGGCCTGTGCTTGTCAGGCAGACACAGCCACTTGAGCCATACCCCAAGCTTTTTCGCTTTGTTCTTTTTTCAGATAGGGTCTTGTGCTTTTGTCTCAAGTAGCTTCAGACTTCGATCCTCCCGATTCTACCTCCTGCATATCCGGTACTGTAGGTATACACAACCATGACTCGCTTAGTCTGGAGGAATTCTTGCCGTGATGGCAGACCAGGAGATGCTCTCGTCTGTATCCACCCCAGGACTTCCATTGTTAGTATTGTGGGATCATGGCTGAGGACTGTCATCAGTGTTTCTATTTTCTGAATATTTTACCGTAAACCCAATGGATGTGTCTAGCTAATTGCTTCATTGTCATCTCTTTCTATCTGCAAACACATCCACTGCCTACCCCATACCAAGCGCTGCTATCGTGCTGGACATTTGTGTTGTTACAAAATGCTTCTTGACATATCCACTTGCTTAATACTCACGACCAGCCTCTGAGAAGAACATTATTAGTTGCACCCATTTTATAGATGGGAAAGTGAGCAACAGATGAGCTGCACGATTGCCTTTCCTCACGTAGCTTGTGAGTGAGTGGAGCCATTGTGTCTACCCAGCGGGTGGAAGCCTTGTGTTCTGTCACGTCTAGCACTCTTGGGAGCTGCTGACATATGACTATTTATATATAATAAAAGCAGCATCTGCAGTGTCTCAGGCTGGCTTACGATGCTGACAAGGCTACACCTTCGTTCCTTTGCACTGGTATTTCCATAATTAATAGTGTGCTGTGTGTGCTGTGCTGTGTGTGTGTGTGTGTGTGTGTTCCCTTACCCCCTTGCCACCCTGTTTGTGACGCTGTCTTCCCATGTGTGGCTAGGATCCCAATGACCTTCTCCTTGGTCCCTATCTCCAACCTCATCTTCTTCCTTCAGATGTTTATATTCCAAAGCTTGGTGTGGACATCCATGAAGACGTTTGCTCAGATCTATTTTCCCTGCCTGGAATACAGGGGACTGTGAGATGTTTGCAGGCAGGAAGTCTTCATAAAATTCACTTAATGAGAAATTCTCAGAGATAGTTTGGTTTCTAAAGACAAGCAGAGTGTGTACACCCTCTCACTCATTTGCATTGTTTAGTTAAGTCCTTGCATTAAAAAAGTCATAAACTCTCTCTCTCTCTCTCTCTCTCTCTCTTTGTGTGTGTGTGTGTGTGTGTGTGTGTGTGTGTGTACTGGTATTGGGGCTTGAACTCAGGGCCTTGTGCTCTTACTTGGCTTTTTTGGTCAAAGCTGGTACTCTACCACTTGAGCCATACCAGCACTTCAGGATTTTTGTTAGTTAATTGGAAATAAGACTTTTCTGCCTGGGCTGGCTTTGAACCTCAATCCTCAGATCTCAACCTCTTGAGTAGCTAGTATTACAGATGTGAGCCACCAGTACCCAACTCAAAATCATAAACTCCTGAAGGCTCTTAGAGAAGTGATTTTATACATTATTGGCAGAAGTGTTGACAGAGTTTCAAGTAAAAAAATGTGTGTGGGGGAGGGGGAAGGAGTTTAGACATGATCAAAAAACCCTTTAAAAATGGTCACCTAGAGATTCCAACTCAGAGTTTCTCCTAAGAAAATAAAATGGTGAACTGAGAATCATCATCAAACATGCTTTATCTTTGAAACCGTCTGAAAACAGTTTTGCTATTTGGTACTGGAGTATTTTATTTTATTTTTGATCTGGTAGTGGGGCCTGAACTCTGGGCCTGGGTGCTGCCCCTCAGCTCTTTAGCTCAAGGCTAACGCTCTACCACTTGAGCCACAGCACCACTTCCAGTTTTTTTCTTTTTGCTTATGGAGTGCTGAGGAATCGAATCCAGAGCCTCATGCATGCAAGGCAAGTGCTCTACCACTGAGCCACCTTCCCAGCCCCAAGTACTGGAGTATTTTAAAACAAAGCTACATTACATTTGTTTATTGGATAATATGTGGTCAACAGAGGGTGTTTTATTTACTTGATATGTTTTTTTGAAATGGAAATAGTTACGATACATCTTCTAAGTGAAAAATGAAAAGCCATAAGAGCAGGACTCAATGAGAAATGGAAAGGAAGAAAGTAAAATATGTGTGCAGAGAAAAGAGTCTGGATAGAAATTACTGAGTGATGAGACGAAATTCCTCTGGTCTCCCATTTAGGGGAACCTGTAATTTCTGTTTTATCTGCAGTGAAAGACATTCATTCTGAAACAAAGGAAAAGATTTAAAGAACATCAACAGCAAGGTTTAATTTTACCCTCTTCTTGTTATCCCCTTCTCAGACATATTCAACACAGAGGGTACTGGCGGCTAGGCAAGCAAAGGAGGGTCAAGCTGAACCTTTCCAGTTAGAAGAAAATCCACCTATATATTTCCTTTCCTTGTTTCATTGGGAGCTTGACTGTGGATGAACTTGGATATCCTTCCTATGTTTTTGATGCCTTTAGAACAAGTACTAGAAGACAGCCTGATTTTGTCCAGCTTACCTAGGCTGACCAAATTCAGCAGTTTTTAGCTTTAGCTTGTTTTTCTGTTTTTTTTTTTTTAAATCTAATATTACTAGAATTTAAACTCTAGACCTTGCATTTGCTAGGCAAGTGTTCTACCACATGACCCATGCCCCCAATCTTTTTTGCTTTTAGTTTTTTTTTTTTAATATAGGTCTCACTTTTGCCCAGGGCTGGCCTCAGACCCAGATCATCCTATCTATACTCAGGTCCCTGAGTAGCTGGGGTTACAACCATATGCCACTGTACCTGACTATATTCTTTGAGATTAAGGTCTTGTTAACTTTTTTTGCCTGGGCTGGTTTCACACTGCGATCCTTCTATATCCTCCTCCTATGTACCTGGGATTTTGACCATGGTCATTTGTTATAGAAAGAGCAAGGGAGCTAGGAGAATATGACTGATTAGGACTGATTTTCTTATCTCTTCATTAGGCAGAGCCCAATGAGGCCCCTGAGGGCATAAATAACATTTTATGCAAGGAAGGGTCTGACTTGGAGGTCTTTGAGGACTCTGGAAACTTACTATTTAGTTACTACCTGCTAAATCTGTTAAAAGAAATAGCATGAGTCAGTTATGGTCCCATTGGAATATTTACTTTTTAAAAATAATATGCTAATCAATTTACTTATTACTTCTTGGGCCATAGCCAAAAGAAGGGTATTAGTAGAGATTTAAAGCTCATGACAAATGAAAAGGGACAGATACCAATTATTGTATTGTTATTGTTACTCCTTGAAGGCCAATTCATGGTTCCCTAGCTGTGTGCCAAGGTACTCCACGGCCCCACTGCGAACTCACAGAGGACTCTGAGATTTTTTAATTTTTAGTGAGTACCGTGGTGCCTCTTGGCATTTACTAGACTCTATGCTCAAGGCAATGGTAGCTATGAAGTGAGATCATTCTCCTGCATTTGATGATAGGGTATCTTTGAAAAACTAGTTGTGATAAAAAGCAACTACTGAACAGAACCTAACTCAGTGTGGAACAGGAAATGAAGGTGGCTATATTCAGTCCAGTTCTAAAGCTTGTGAAGTTGTGCAATACCCAACAGGCACTAAGTTGTTAAGACATAAATATTTATGAACTGTTTGGACCTATTTACTTAATAAAGGCCTTTCAATATATCTTTTGGTCTAGGAGTACTTTGGAAAATTACTAAGCTTGTAAGATCACATGCACTGAGAAAAATCTGGAAACCTCTGTGTTAATAGTGACCCAAAACACAAGCTCTTCTGGAAAAAGCTGGTTGTTTCATTCTCTGGGGGAGGTGCAAACCAGGAACCTACAGATCTGCCATCATGGCATGTCGGGGGAGGGGAGATTGGATTTACTACTCAGGGAGCAAAAGCAGGCACTCCACAGCTCAAAGAAAGCATATATACATATGCTTCTCCTCTCCCTATTGTGACATCCATCTGCTTTCTTTCTTTGGGGTTATCTACCTGGTTGGTCCCAAACAGCATCTGAGTCTGTTATGTCTTGTGAAAAAAGATAAAATTTCCAAGTCAAGGGCAGAATCACAGAGAGAAGAACTCATCCGGACATTTTTACCAGCTGATTATATATTACCTTACATTACTGGATCCTAATTTTTTTTAACCAGTCCTGGAGCTTGAATTCAGGGCATGGGCACTGTCCCAGAGCTTCTTCTTGTGCAAGACTAGCACTGTACTACTTACGCCATAGCATGGTTTCTGGATTTTTTTTTTTTTTTTTTTTCTGAGCAATTCATTGGAGATAAGATTCTCAAAGACTTTCATTCCCAGACTGGCTTTGAAACCAGATACTCAGATCTCATCTTTTTTTTTTGGCAGTCATGGGGCTTGAACTCTTGGCCTAAGCGCTGTCCCTCAGCTCTTCAGCTCAAGGCTAGTGCTCTACCACTTGAGCCACAGTAACTCTTACAGCTTTTCTGGTGGTTTATTGGAGAGAAGAGCTTCACAGTCTTTCCTGCCAGGGCTGGCTTTGAACCTCGATCCTCAGATTTCAGCCTCCTAAGTAGCCGAGATTACAGGCCGGAGCCACTGGGGCCTGGCCTAAATTCTTTTTTAGGATTAGAAACATGCTCATCTTTGTGTCCACTCACCTCCTTCTTGCCAGTCAACTGGACAGGATAAGAGAAAGAAAGGCCTATCTTCAAATCAAAAGAAATGGTACAAGTTCACAAAGAGAAGGTTTTTGCTCCATGGCTTGCACAGCTTAAATGTAAGGACTGTGTTCCCAAGATCCATGGAATGAGATAGACAAAGGTCAGAAAGAAAAGCATCTCAGGGTCTCTCTGTACAGCAACTCAGCATCTATCTGCTCGGTGGGTTTGGCTCTATACAAACAGGTCCTGCATGATGCAGGTCTTTCTCATGCACATTATTGAGTCCTTTGTGATGATTCTTTTGGGGATCCAAATAGTCTGAGGGTGTAGTTAACCAGTTGTGGGAGGGTGTGAAGGTTTAGCATAAATGTATTGGATGAAATGACTATCTTGCTTAGAATTCTTGAAATGTAACCCTTCCTTAAAGATTTTGAACCAAAAATTATATTTTGAGCCATTCTGATTAAGTTATGACTATACATTTCATATGTACTTTTGAAAGATAAGGATGGGAAGGGATGGGAAGGGGAAACAAAGGAAGAGGCTATAATGCTTGATAAGAAACGTACTCATTATCTTGCCCATGTAATTGTAACCCCTCTGTACAGTATTTTCACAATTAAAAAAAATGAAAGACAGACATAAGCTAGTAGAGAAATTCTGTGTCTTGGTGCAGGCCACAGGGCACTTCATTGGGAAGTTTTGGAGGCCTGATGGGCAGCTACAAGGTCAAATCTGAGTTTGGTACTACTTGAGGGGTAACTGCTCTTGTTTGCTCAGGTTCCAGGATCTCTTCTAGAGGAGACAACACGGAAGTGGGCTCAATACAAGGAGAAGTGCCTGAAAGATTTACTCAAAGAGACTTCTGGTAAGCACATACTTTGGTTATCAGTTGCCCCAAGCTTGGTAGCTCACCACAGTGATCATCATTGATTGACCCTTACAATTCCCATGGGTCAGGGAATCCGGCAGGCCAAAATGTTTGGGGTTAAACACAACATTTCTGTAATTCTTCCAATAATTTCTCATCCTTGAACCTTCTAAAAAGAGGGAGGTCTGTAGCAGTCTTTATGAAAGCTAGACCAACTCTCAAGGGCAGGGCAGAGGGTTCTGCTTCTATCAGACAACCCTCACCGGTGCCCATTCAATCCCCTCTTCTCTTCTCTTCTTAGGTATATTTTGTAAAGGAACGTTCGATCAATATGTGTGCTGGCCTCACTCTTCTCCTGGAAATGTCTCTGTTCCCTGCCCTTCCTACTTGCCTTGGTGGAATAAAGGTAATAAATATATTATTTTTTACCAATTTCTGACAACAAGAAATAAGTAATTTTTTTTTCAAATTTCTTGAAAGACCAGCTCCTCTTGGTGAGGCTAGTGAGGAGGCAGTTAGGGGGAAGAGCACCAACTCCTCTTCCCCCACATAGATCTTCTCAGATTTCAGTATGACATCTTCTTTCTCCTTGTATCTCCCTGTAGTTCTACTTAGGGTGGTTCCATTTATACCATAGACCTCTTGGGTTGGTAGAAGACAGAGTGATAGAGTCCAGATCTGGATACCTCAGAAAGTTGGTGGCAGTGAGGATTAAGAATAGTCAGTTATGGAGAAGAGAAAGGGGGTGGGGGAGCCTGGGACACTCACAGCCATGCAACTTGTGGTTTGTTAGGGCAAGGACTTTAAATTTTCCCTTGCATCAGCTTTGGGAGGAAGTGTCACTGAACTGGTGCTGTGAAGCGCCATGGGGTTTGCATAGAGAATTAATCACTTAGCTTACCTTGATCCTGTTTAAAGGAAGTGAATAATAGGAACTCAGGATAATGTTCTTCATCCCCACCACTTGCTCCAGAAACATGACCTCTTGATCATTTTACTCTGCCAGGGGAGAGAATGAAGAAGATAGAAGGAGAGAGAATATATATATATATATATATATATATATATATATATATATATATATATATTCAATGAAGATGAGTTTCTGGGAGTTAGTGACATAATATATAGAATTGTCCTATGATGTAATCCAATTAGTCTCAACTCAGAAGATATGGAGATGTGGGATGTCTTGGAGAAGACAGAAGAAAAGGTACTAGAGAACTTTCTGGAACAGAGGGATCTGAATGTTTCAGGCCAACAGGCCCTATGGAAGCTTCCCATGAGCCAGTTCAGTGAAGTAGAAAGAACACTCAACTTTAAGTCAGAAGCTCCAAGGTTAGGTCCAGTCCCTCTATTTTATATTTTAGCACTTGGGTTAAGTTCTTGGAGCCTCTGATCTGTAATTTCCTTGTCTGAACAGTGATGTGAATACTAGCAAATTCTTAAGGTAATTTTGAGGAATTAATGAGAGAGAGGAACAATGAGAGTTTGCCACTTAGCAGGTACTTTTTTTCCCTTCTTTTTGTCAGTTGTGGTACTTGAACTCAAGGCCTGGGCACTGTTCCTAAGCTTTTTTGCTTAAGGTTAGTGCTCTGTCACTTTGAGCCATTCCCAGTTTTCTGGTAGTTAACTAGAGATGAGTCTCACAGACTTTCCTGCCTGGGATTGGCTTTGAATTGTTGTGATCGTCAGATCTCAGCCTCCTGAGTAGCTAGGATTACAGGTGTGAGCCACCAATGACTGGCTAGCAAGTGTTTTTTTTTTTTTTTTTTTTTTTTTTTTTTTTGTAGCAGTCCTAGGGCTTTAACTCTGGGCATGGGCATTGTCCCTGAGCTCCTCAGTTCAAGGCATGCATGCTACCAGTTGAGCCACAGCGCCACTTCCAGTTCTGGTGGTTAATTGGAGATAAGAGTCTCATGGACTTTTCTGCCCGGGGTTGGCTTTGAACCGTGATCCTCAGATCTAACCTCTTGAGTTGCTAGGATTACAGGCAGGAGCCACCAGTGTCTGGCTTGCAGGTGCTTTGTAAATGAGAGCTGAAGCTGGGTCCAAGATCAGTCCCAGAATCTAAAAGCGTATGTCCATTCTACCTTAGGAGTTTCTGGCATACACTAATAGAAATATGATTTGCAAAACTGGGGAAGTGATTCTTTTCCCTAAACATTTATTTTTGCATTCAAGCATTAGAATCCTCGTAGCTTTAGAAAAGTAAAAAGAGACCACGGAGACAGTGGGAGGGCTTGGAGAGCAACTTCAAATGTGAAGAGATGCAGCAGATACTTTGAGATACAATTAAAGGGATAAACATGATATAAGAAGGGAATGAGATGGCAAATATAGGCTGTATTGAAGTCTATGGTTGTTCAGTGAGCCTGGAGCCTGACTGTTAAGGAAGCTGTGCCACACTGATTTTGTGTATAGGAAGGTGCATAGAGTCATGGAAGAGGTTAAAACATAAGAAGACATAGGAGATCTGTAGTTAGGAAAGACATCATTGACTGCATGCGGCTGTTGGACTGAGGAATCAGGAAGGTGAGTCTAGAGATGACTGTGGTGACCAAAAGAATCAGTTGCTAGGAGTTTGGATTTGGGCAGAGTTGAGAGACTGGAGGGAAGGGAAAAATGAAGAATAATCTTGGAGGTAAAGTGGTCAAGACTCCCACCAGAAGGAGTAGAAATAGGGAGATAAGAGAAGAAAATGAGAACAGGGAAGAAGAAATAAACCCTTCCCATTCAGGGATGGCTTCAAATTCCAGGTGGCTCCATTCAAATTCCTACCTCCTCTGGTTGGCAGCTGGGTCTGCCAATTCGTCTCCCTTCTATCTCCTTTTGCTCCTGCCTTACTGAGGGCTCACCAGCGCCCTCTGACTTGCTTATCCTCAGCCCCCGATCTGGCCCTTTCCAGCCTCCCTCCACAAGGCCTTCTAAAATGCCAGTCAAATGGCATGCATGAGCCTCTGCTCCCTGGTCAGCATCCTCTCCCATTTCCCCCTTTCCTTCCACTCCAGCAAAATGAACAACTGCCAGGCCCTTTTACCTGACCAGTTACCATTACTTTGTGCCTTTGCTTACTCTCCGGTCTAAGATGTCTCCCCCAAGGTTCTGCCTGCACATTTCTGCCCCAAAACACAACTTAAATCTTCGATCTTTTAAGTAAAACTCTCCAGCTTCTCCCATTTACCTGTGAAGTCCCCATGTGGCATTGGTAACGACTTATGCCACTTTTTGTTTGTACTCTCCCAGTTAGACTTTGAGTCATGCCCTGTTCAGGGTAGCATGCTCAGCCTAGAGCATAGAGACTGACATGGAGAACATAAATGTCAAGTGGCATTGTTGTCATTGACTCATCTAATCGGCATTCACTAAGCATCTATTGTGTACCAGACATGGTATTTCAGTGTTTGGTGTACATTAGTAACCCAAACAGAATAAATTTCCTCTCCTTCCAGAAAGAAAGTCATTGATAATCAATAAACCCCACTTGTAAGTACTGATGTGATGTATTCTAGATAGATAGCATGGGGAGAATGGCTGGAGGGATGGGGGTGCAAAGAGTGAGTGTATTGTACATTTAGTAGCCTCAGTAATGAGGTGATGTTTAGCCATCACTTAACGATGATGAAGGTGGGCTGGGAAGTGGCTCAGTGGTAGAGTGCTTGCCTTGCATGCATGAGGCCCTGGGTTTGATTCCTGATCACCACATAAGCAGAAAAAGCTGGAAGTAGCACTGTGGCTCAAGTGGTAGAGTACTAGCCTTGAGCTGAAGAGCTAAGGGACAGTGCCCAGGCTCAGAGTTCAGGCCCCATGGCCAACAACAACAACAACAACAAAAAGAGGATGAAGGCTTTAGTTAATATTAGTCAATAAAGGAGCTATGTTTACAAAAGAATACACCTTACTGCCAAGGACTATTTCGGGAACTGCCTGGGCTGTTTCAAGAATAGAAAGGTAGAGAGATAAGGCTGAAGCAAGAATGATCAATAGGTAGTAAGAGACAGAGAGATCTGAGAACCCAGTCTTACAAAATTTTGTGGAAGGCCATGCAAAGACTCTGATTTATCCTTAGACAAGTCTTGGGAGATTTTGAGCAGAAGTTTTTTTTTGTTTTTTGTTTTGCCAATCCTGAGGCTTGAGCTCAGGGCCTGGACACTGTCCCTGAGCTTCTTTTGCTCAAGGTTAGCACTCTACCACTTGAGCCACAACACCTCTTCTGGCTTTTTCTGCTTATGTGGTACTGAGGAATAGAACCCAGGGCTTCATGAGTGCTAGGCAAGCACTCTACCACTAAGCCACATTCCCAACCTTGAGTAGAAGTTTGATACACACTTATATTCTGTTTAGCTCACTGGCAGCTGGGCCACCCAGAGAAGTGAGGCAAGACTTTCTGAGGAGAGATGATGGCTCCAATCAGGAAGAAAGCAGAAGGCTAGGTGTCAGATCTGGATATATTGGAAAGTGGAGATGATTAGGGAGGGCCATGTGAGACAGATAGAAGGCAAGGATGGCTTGAGTGTTTGGAGCATACTGCTTGTGATGTCAAATCAATACTTTGGCAAAGGTGTTAGCTAGGCAGGTGGATGTACTACGTGTGTACCAATGCATTGTCTATGACATGCATGATCTAGAGGAGGAGGTTACAGCAACTTTCCAGTTCTTATTGATTCTCCAGGTGGAGGAACTTCTGAGAGGGTTTTCTGGAGTAAGCATGACTAAGTCACACCATTACCCAATATGGGCAGAGTGACTTGCCCATCATTGGTACATATATTATTTTATTTAATCCTCCTTGAAAGCATAGAGGTCTTCCAAATTCCTGACAAAAAAGTCATCAGGACTGTAGGGTGGAAGTGCTGGTCTCAGAATACCAGTTTGTGAATAGGTGACACATTAGGCTTCATTTGGGTTCTATCTGCCCTATGCCCACTGTTCCCTCTTCATGGGTGCCACTTCTTGGTTATCAGGAGGAGAATCTCCATGGAGTAGGCATAGGAGCCCAGGTCAGCATCTCCCAGCTGGGCTGTACCTTGTGGGGGAGGGGATGTGGATTAGAGCATCTCTGAGTCACCCGGGTGCTGTTCTAACTCCAGAGACATCGGATAAACACATCAGACATTAGCAGATCATGGTTTGTTACAAAATCTGGAGGCTTCCGCATTTTTCTTTCTGTTCTAAATAAACAATAGGGATGTTAATGAGCCCCCAAAGGGGGAAATAAGAATCCCTTTTCCCTGGGATTTTCCACAGCTTTGCCACCAGGGTGAGGACCTTCCAGTGTGCTTAGGGAATGGGCGGTATGTTCTGACCTTTCCTCTAGAGCTTTGTTTACTTTCAGAGAGCTCAGGAAGGGCCTACAGACACTGCTTGGTGCAGGGAACTTGGCAGACACTAGAGAACTCCACAGATATTTGGCAGGATGACTCCGAATGCTCCGAGAACCACAGCTTCAAAAAAAACGTGAGTCTTCTTGGTTTGGCAATAAGGCATTTCAGGCCCCAAACCACCTTCCTGCAGGGTATGGGGTAGGAGGTAGGTCATACAAAGAGCCCTCTCCCAGCTCATCCACCACATACTCAGCCAGGTGAGGTCTACAATCACATAAACCTTGACGGCAGTCACAGAACTCCTTCCACTATGAAGGTGAAGCACAACATCGCAAGGAATGCCTCCAGAATTGTCCTGGCCTTTGTGCCTGAATCCTTCCTACAAATTCTCTACACTTGGGTTTCAGTTCAACTGTTTCCTTCAGAGAGAGCCCTTCCATGGCCATCTAATTCAGAGTGGCCCTTGGGCTTACTTTTTTTTTTTTTTAATCATATCCTTGATGTTGGGCTTACTTTTAATTATACCCCTTGATGGAGTGCCTTTATTATACCTGTTACTCTCAGAAATTCTCAGGTGTTTGGCTGCTACCTACCTACCATCTATCTTGCTGATGGTCTGTCTATCATATCTCTTTTCTACCTATCAATTATCTACTGTCTGTCTGCCTGCCTATCTATCTATCTATCGAATCTATCTGTCTGTCTATCTATCTATCATCTCAGAGAGTGTAGATCCACTAGAAGCCAGGGACTGCAGTTTGACACAACACAAGGTCTGGGGCCTGGCAGCCTGGCCATATATTTAGACTATTCACTTTCTGGCTGTATTACTTTGCCCCTCTGGGCCTTTGCTTTGTCACCCATCCCACAGGGATCTTATTTACTGTGTGTAATCATTGTGAGGATTCAGGGAGACAAGAGATGTAAATTTCTTAGGAGAAATTCTGGCATGTAGTCAGCAAGCTCTTAGCATGTAGTCAGTAGAATTATTGCCCTACTGCCAGGATCCAGGATCCAGCAAAGTAAATGCTCAGCAAATCACCGTGGCAGCTCAGAGAATGCCCAATGAATAAACAAATCTACCCTTCAGATTTGACTCCACGTGCTTTCTCCTTTCCTTCCTTCCTTTTTTCTTTCAAGGACGTGTTTGATTAATTTTTGTTGCCATTTCTACACTAGTTACTTAAATACCTCTTAACATTTTAAGTGAGATGGGTACATATAAGATAGCAGTTGCTTGAAATATTTCATGTACCCTAAACAAGCAAATCTTTCTTAATTCTTAAATAATTCTAGCTTACTGAATACATTTTCTTAAATATGTTAATCCTATTTTCAATTTAAAGTCTAAAATCAAGTGCCTGTTGATATAATTCATATTGTAACTACTACAGCAATCGATTACAGCCTTGGATGTACCATATTCTAATTAATGTCAGACAGTGCAAGTAATTTATCACTCTTCTATTTGAGGGGTGGAGAGAAGGTTATGTTGACGCCAGGTTTAATGGCAAAATCTGAGCAGTGTGCTTACAGATGTTCTTTATAAAATTCCTTTAAACTTGCTAATGTTTGAAATTTTTGTAATAAATACTAAGGTAAGGCACAATCCTATATCTGAAGAAATGTAATGATTTGGTTAAACTTTGCCTGGTTGAGACAAAAATGGAAACTTTTATACAAAATAACAGTAGCAAATTGACACAAGAAAGTAGGGGTTTCTGTCTCAGGTGACATGGTTACCATGAGACCCAAAGGTCGTTATGTCTGGTTATCACCAGCAGTAGTGTGGGTGTGTTAGCAGACATTTCCTTCTACCCCAGGAGAAAGAAAGTCTCTGGCCAGGCACTGATGGCTCATGCCTGTAATCGTAGCTACTTACGAGGCTGAGATCTGAAGATTTTGGTTCAAAGCCTGCCCAGGCCAAAAAGGCCTTGGGACTCTTGTCTCTAATCAACTACCAGAAAACTGGAAGTTGGAGCTGTGGCTCAAGGTGGTAGCACACTAGCCTTGAGCAAAAGAGCTCAGGGTCAGCACCAGGCCATGAGTTTAAGACCCATGACCAACAAAAGAAAAAAAAAAAAAAGAAATGATCTGATCTGTAACATTTTCTAATTCCTGTGGTGTAAATGCTCCTACCGAGGCCAGTTCCAAGCTGCCAGTGTGATGTTACAGGATGCAGATCTAGGAGAGATGTGCAGAAGCTAATAATAGATATGTTTCTATCAGGTAGACAGAACAGTGAAAGTAATTATGTACTGAATGTAGAAAAGTAGCTAGAAAGCTATTTATCTTTGAAATAGTTGGTTTTATTGTAAATTTACAAGGTTAAGTATTTAATTTGTGTGTGTGTGTGTGTGCGTGTGCACGCGTGTGAGTGTGTCCACATGCACGGGTGTGTGGTGGTACTGTGACTAGAATTCAGGGCCTGGGTACTGTCTCTTAGTTTTTTCACTTAAGGCTGGCACTCTACTTGAGCCATAGCTCTACTTCCAGCTTTTTTTCTGGTTAATTGGAAGTAAGAATCTCATGGACTTAACTGCCCCAGCTGGCTTCAAACTATGATCTTCAGATCTTGGCTTCCTAAGTAGCTATTGTTACAGGTATGAGCCACAGGCACCTATCCATAGTTAAGTTTTTAATAGCACTTGTGTTTTCCAACTGGCTTACCGGTAATTGTCCAGCTGGTCTCACATGACAGTAGGACATGGCATGGTTCACAAGGTGATTTTTTTCAGTCTTTTTTTTTTCAGTCCTTTGGGGGGTGGGTTTGATCTTTTCCAGGTCCAAGACATTTCACTATCTAGTCATTTGGTTCTGTTTCATTCAGGGTCTGCAACACCTCACCCCAGATGTGACTCAGTTCCTTTACTACCTAGTAGGTGGTATGTACTCTCTTCCTATCAGAGATGAAGGGCCTTTCCCATGCTCAGACCATTGTTTCTAAAGCTTTAGACTTTAGGTTTGATTGGTGGAATTCTGTGTTCCCTATGTAGCTTTATTCTGTGACAGGTCATACCTCTTAAAGGGATCAAAATGACACGTGTAGTTGGGATGGCATTTAAGAATCTGCCTGGCTTTTTTTCATCACACAAGTTATGCTCCCTTAATGCCTTAAATAAAGCACATTGTGTCTATTTCTTATCTTCCCTCCTTTATTGGAAGCTATAACTATAAGGTTATAATCATAGTAAAGACTACTCCCAAACCCTTGACTTAGTACAGGGGTAAAAAAATATAACTGGGAGAAAAGTGAAGGAAGGGGTGACATGGTCAAAAAAGAATCACACTCACTACCTAAATTGGTAGTCCCTTTGCATAACATCTTAATAATAACAATAAAATTATATTAAAAATTATGTTACATACAGTTGTCAATAAATGCTGAATTGATGGTTTCACAAATTCGGAGTCAACTGGTAAGTAATGGGGTCTGGGTGTCAATGCTCACTTTAGAGATCCTTGGCCGATTCTTGTATCTAGGCAGTGTGCAAAACTGAGTTCAGCAGATGTGAACTTGGCTTTGGTCTGCTGCAGCACCATCCCTGAGCCAGTGAGTAGAGACAGCAGAATAAGACTTTTCAGAGACAGGAAGTAAGGATTCCACTCTAGAACAGTGAAGACTGTAGTAGCTCACACCTCTAATGGCAGCACTTGTAAACTCAAGAAGGAAGATTGTGAGTTTGAGGACACCCTAGAATATATAGCAAGACTATGTCTCAAAACAACCCAAAAGAAAAAAAGTAGTGGGGACAAGAGTATTGCCTTCTCCCCTCTGCAAATATTCTTATTTCCAAGAATTCAAACACTTAAAAAATCTTCTATCCATGTTTACCTGTGCTTCTTATGGTGAGTAGAAATTTTGCCCCCAAAAGCTCACTATTTGTAAATCTTTGCTCTTCAGAGTTTTGGCAAGTGAAGGATGTCATGTTTTCCCAGCTATCAGCATGCTGAGGCCCTGGTGCATGATGAGTGGCACTTTGTAGGTTGTGTGTCCACGTGCATAAGCATAAACGAGTATGTTTAGATGCCTTGCTATGGAATCATGCATAGCAGTATGGAAATGCTACTTTATCTTACTTCAGGCGATTTTCAGTGCCCTTATAAAGAATCCTTTCTATTCTTAAATACAGAATTTGATCATTGTGTATTTTTCAGTTCATATCTATTCAAGGCACAATTTTATTATTTTGTTGTGATATTTACTTTTTTTGCATGTGTGCTAATACTAGGGCTTGAACTTAGGGCCTCCTACATTTGATCCTTGTTTTTTTTTCCACTCACAGCTGGCACTCTACTACTTGAGCAACAACTTCAGTCCAGTTTTTTTTGTGCTGATAGAATCTAGCAAACTTTCCTGCCTGGGCCAGCATTGCACTACAATCCTCATATTTCAGTCTCCTGAGTAGCTAGGATTACAGGCATGAGCGACCAGTGCCTGGCAAAATGCATAATCTTAACATTGATATGTAAGATGGGTTGAATGAGAAGGTGGGACTCTGCTGTTAGACTTAATAACACAGGCATTCTGATAAGCAAGATTCAGGCGATTGGGCCTTCTTCTACAAGTTATCTATATAAAGTTGTTTTAGGAGGGAGCCATCAGGGCCTTAGAGAACAGGATTCGTTGACTCTAGTGACAGCACCCTAGGAGCAAAGAGCCTGTCTTCCATCCCAAGGTACCCTTCTGTACTTGATATGATTCATTGTTGGGCAGTGGGTTCAATCATGGGCTGAGTCTCACTTCTGGCTTCTCATTCATTGGGGTCCTTGTCCTCTGAGAGGTGCCAGAGGTCAGTCTGCTGCCCTGCTGGATTATTAACAAGGGTAGGGAAGGAAAGATATCAAAACAGGTTGGGGGATAGGGAGCATGTATCTATGCTTAGAAGGCTGGTGGCCCTGAGCATGGGGCTGGGTTGCAGGCCATGTCTTGGTGGTCACATCTACTCTCTATTTGTGTTCAGGTAGATCACTATGCCTTGCTGTCCACCTTGCAGCTGATGTACACTGTGGGATACTCCGTGTCCCTTATCTCCCTCTTCCTGGCTCTCACCCTCTTCTTGTTCCTTCGGTGAGTAGAAATTTTGCACACCTGTGATCAGACATGGATCATAGAATTTGCTCAATGACAACCTCTGGAAAGCACTATATACCTGAGCTGGGTGAAGGCATGGACCATTAGAGCTGAAAGCTACTTGATGTAATCTGAAGTGCATCCATCATCCCAGTTTGCAAATAAGGAGAAGAGAGGAGAGTCTAAGTTCCAGTGAGAGTTGTTGAGGTGTTGCTGGTCTATAAAGGCTGATGAGTGTAGAGCTTGAACTTGAGTCTAGAACTCACACCACCTTTGCCTCTTTTAGATGAAATACCTATGTGTCTAGGCCCTGATTACACCAAATTCCACCACAGCTCCCTCTCACCACTGCTCCACCAGAGGTGTCATTCTCACAGAAGACATGGAAACATTTTCCTAGGTGGTCTGGAACTCCTGGGAAACTATCGAGTACTGAAGTACTTCCTCCTAGTGCTTTGTATGCCTCAATTCATTTCACTCTCTTCCTAATTTGAATAAGATGAATTCTGACCCTTAGAGATTAATATTAGTATTGTTTCCATTTTTATAAGTAATTTTACTGGAATATAGAGAGATGAAGGAACTTGTCCATAATCACAGAGCTGGTGTGTAATGGAGCCAGGATCCCAATCACACAGGCTAGAATCTGAGGGTTTTCATTATGAATCCAAAAGTCTAGTGCATTTTGTTGAGTCATTTTTATTTTTTTTGGTGGTGGTGGTACTAGGGATTTAAACTCAAGGCCTCATGCTCTTGCTCAGCTTGCTTGTGCAGCTGTCACTCTACCACTTGAGCAATATCTCCAGCCTGATTTTCTGCTGATTATTGCATGGAGATGGAATCTATGGACTTTTCTGTCTAGACTGGCCTTGAACCCTGTTCCTCCTTATCTCAGTCTGTTAGGCAGCTAGAATTACAGGCATGTGCCAGTATCTAGCTGCTACATCATATTTGTAAGAGTCAACCAAATGAGATATTTCTGGATCCACTAAGGAGCTGTCTGAGGCTACCTCTAAGTCTGGGTCATTTCAGGAACAGAAATAAATATAATACAGAATGAGCAGTCCGCATGGAAAGACACAAGGATGGGAATTCTGGAAATCTGAGTGTGAGTTCCAGATCAATCTCTACATGGGCTTGCTAGCCCCAGGTTTCATTTCATTTGACTCCCCAATCTCAGGACCTGCTTCAGCTCCAAGAACAAAGTCATGACCACATATCATCTTACAAGAGCAATCTTTGAAGGGTGGGAACTTTCCACCTCTTGTGCCCATATCTGACATCTCCCTCCACATAATCTTCCCAAGTTCAGAACCAAGCCCAGGAAAAATAATTGCTCAGCCCTGCAGAAAGGAATGTCAGCTGAGCATGGTTAACTGGGTGTATGTTTTGTCTGGAGTTTTGGGAAAAGCAAGGCCCAGTCCCTCCCCTCAAATATTCCTGGCCTATCCAGGGAGGATGCGTATGTAATAATATACCAGGACTTCTCCCCCCACCAGTGCCAGTCATTTTTTTTTTTAAATTAAATGTGTAATACTAGCTATAAAGCAAATTGGTGGAGGTAGGGGCTTCACAGTGGTGAAAAGGATCTTTCAGCTAGAGGGACTGAAGATTCAGTGTTTTGTCAGCCTGTTTAGCAGAGTCAGCAGGAGGCTCCGGGGATACCTAATAATATCTGACATTTTTCTGGGCATTGACTACATGGACTTCATACAGAATTCACAGGTGAAGTCTCCCCAACCTTTTGAGATGAAATGTATTCTTAGACATAGCAGAGCTTCCTAGAGCCATACTCTAGTCTCAGAGTTTCTGATCTGAATCTTAGCTCTTCTCACCTCCATGATACTTTGGATAAGTTGCTTAAGCCTTCTGCTTTAATTCTGTTAGGCATAAAACCAGGGTAACAAGAGGTCCTACTTCTCTTGTAGTGGCAAAGTGTAAAGACACCCACAGTCTGTGTTCATGTGGATTGGTCAGTGTGTTACATAGATGGTAGCTGTTGTTACCCTCACTTTATAGTCAGGAAAATGAGGCACTAAGAAGTAAGGCACATAATCAAGTCATCTAGCTTTGAATAACCCCCACCCCTACGCCTACCACAGTACCTATGTTTTCATTCAGTAATGGATCCATAGGCAGGACAGGCAGAGTTCTGGTCCCAGCCACACTTTCCTGAGGCAAGGCATTTGTTTTTCTCTTTATGCAGAAAACTCCACTGCACACGCAATTACATCCACATGAACCTGTTTGCTTCATTCATCCTGAGAGCTGTGGCTGTGCTGGTGAAGGATGTGGTTTTCTACAACTCCTACTCCAAGAGGCCTGACAATGAGAATGGATGGATGTCCTACCTGTCGGAGGTAGTCTTCTGCCCCATTGCAAAAAGGGGCTCCTACCTGATGGGTTAGAACTGGGAAGAAGAGGGAAGGTGGGTGGGACTGGGGAGGGGAACAGAAAGATAAAGGGATGTACAAGGTTTTCAGTTAGAGAATCAGCCCATGACTTAGAACAACCTCCCAAGAGGGGGCCAGGTAAGGAATCCACATGCAAATGAGCACACAACTTCTGTTGTGTGTTCTCAGGAAGGGATTTTTTTTTCATTTATTAGCAAAAGAATTGGACCAGGTCAATTTTTTTCAATTACACATTTTTAAAGCAACAAGGCTCTTCTACAACAGTGAAAGTAATTTTTCCTATCCTGCTAGTAATGTGGTAACCTGTTAAACCAACCTTGCATTCCTGGAACAGTTCAAATTAAGCATTGACAGATTATTTATCTCCTATATTGTTGGATTCTATTTGCCAATACCAAGTTATGTATAGCATTAGTTTGTTGGCATTTATGAGAAGAACTGGCCTATAGTTTTCTCTTCTCATAAAGCTTTTGTCATCAAAAGCTTTGATACAAAAGCTTTTGTATCAAGTTTGTGTTGACCTCTTAAATTGGAATGTGGCCCTTCCTCTCCTTCTCCCCCCACAGAATTTATTTAAGATGTATATTATTTATTCCTTAAAATTTTGGGATATTATACCAGTGAACCTTTTGGACTCATGGCTCTTTATCTTAGAAAGTTTTAAGTTATGACTTAATCATGAATCTTACATCCATGGTAGTGAGTTTTTCTATGGAATTGTCTATTTCATCTAACTTTTCAAATTCTTTCACATAATACTGTTTAAGATACTCTCTTTTCATCTCTTCCTTTTTATTGGCATTTATTAATTATAGAAAAAGATTTTATTGTGGTATATATTCATATATATGAATATATGTACTTTGGTCAAATCCACTCTATTAGGCTTAATGGTTTTTGTTATTATATTTTCATATGTGCTTAGTCATCCTCCCTCCTACTGGTTCCTACTCTTATTCTCCAAATGATTTAAGGTCTGTTGTGTCTGTGATTGTGTCTCTTTTTATTCCTGATATTGATTGTAATTTCTCTTTCTTTTTTTTTTTTTCTTGGATTATCCTTCCTAGAAGATTCTCAATAATTGAGAATCTTTTGTTTATGCTCTCTTTTCCACTGATTTTTATTGATTTGCTTTTATTTTTATTATTTCCTTCCATGTATTTCCTTTGGATTTAATTTTCTCTCACCTTTTCTAACTTCTCTGATATGATTTTAAGATAATTAATTCTCAGCTATTTTTCTTTTCTTTTTTTGGGTCAGGTCATGGGGCCTGAACTCTGGGCCTGGGCGCTGTCCCTCATCTCTTCAGCTCAAGGCTAGCACTCTACCACTTGAGCCATAGTGCCACTTCCAGCTTTTTTCTTTTTGCTTATGTGATGCTGAGGAATCGAACCCAGGGCTTCAGGCATGCAAGGCAAGCGATCTAACACTGAGCCACCTTCCCAGCCCCTATTTTTCTTTCTTTTATTTTTTTCTATTTTTCTTTCTTTTATTTTTTCTATTTTTCTTTTTTAATGTTTCATTCTAGTCCATTCATACTAGTCCTAGTATTAGTTACATATAATAAGAATTCATTATTTTCTTTACATTCAGTTCAAGAAAGCTTTCTAATTTCTGTTATAATTGCTTCTTGGATCCATGGGGTTCCTTGGAAGTTTACTCAGAGCTTCCAAAGGCCAGAAGACATGGCTCAGATAGTAGAGTACCCAAATAGTAAGTAGTACTGTCAAAAATAAATAAGAAAGAAAAAACATAAAAAATGTTTCATAATTTCCAAGCATATGAAGAGGTTTTAGATATTGGTTTGTAGCCTAGTGAATTGAAATTGGAGACAAACCCTTTGGTGTTTCCATTGGGGCAAATTTATTTTTGGTAGAACTGTAGTTTGAACTCTACCACTCAAACCACACTCTCAGCCACTTCTGCTTTAGTTATTTTTCAAATAGTATCATGAATTATTTTGGTCAAATCTGTCCTGAATTGCAATCCTATTGATACTTGAGATGAGAAGTGTTTGCTACCATGTCTAGTCTGCCTGCCTGCCTGCCTTACTTTCTTCCTTCCTTCCTTTCTTCCTTCTTCCCTCCCTCCTACTCTTTCTTCTTTCTTTCTTTCCTTTTTTTTGGTCCGGTTGTGGGCCCTGAACTCTGGGCCTGGGCACTGTCCCTCAGCTCTTCAGCTCCAGGCTAGCACTCTACCACTTGAACCACAGAGCCACTTCCGGCTTTTTTCTTTTTGCTTATGTGGTGCTGAGGAATTGAACCCAGGGCCTCAGGCATGCAAGGCAAGCGCTCTACCACTGAGCCACCTTCCTAGTCCCTCTTTTTCTTTCGTTGTGATGATGTCTTGCTGATTTATTGCTCATGGTTGACATCTAATTGATCCTTCTCTCAAAGACTTGAGATTATAGGTGTGAGCCACTGTGATTGGCCTCCATTAACATTTTATATTATTGCCAACCTCTCTCAAGTGGTTACCAAGGGTACAGGAAAAGGGGGAGTCTGGGGCAGGGGATATGCTTGGTGAAGCCCTGTTTTCCTACTTGGGGTCCAAGGAAGCAACCAGGACTCACCATCATATGTTCTTCTTCCTGTAGATATCTACCTCCTGTCGCTCTGTCCAGGTCCTTCTGCACTACTTTGTAGGTGCCAACCACCTATGGCTGTTGGTCGAAGGCCTTTACCTCCATGCACTACTGGAGCCCACGGTGCTTCTGGAAAGGCGGATGTGGCCCAGATACCTGGTGGTGGGTTGGGGTGAGTTACATGACCTCTAGCTTCCTCTCTTGGAGATCTATCAGAGTATGAGAGTCCAACAGAACCTTCAGTTAGTTAGAAATCAAACCGAAAGGTGTCTCTGAAGGGCAGAGTAGAGCTGAGGAGAGAAGAAGAGAGAAGTGGGAGGAGGCAAGAGAATAGAACACACACACACACACACACACATGCATGTGTAGAAGTGATGTGGACCCAATGCATACATTGAGAAGTGGGAAGGTCTTTGGTAGAATCAGATGACAATTCTCCCCTGTTTCCAACTGTACTGGTTTCCTCACAATGTTAACACAAAATACCTGTGTGGCTTAAACTACAGATATTGGTTCCTCATGTTTCTGAATGAAACATGTTTCTGAATGAAAGGTATAGTGTGGTTGGGTTCTGGTGAGGGCTGTCTTCCTGGTGAGCATTTACAGACATCTGCTGTCCTGATGGCTGTATCTTCACATGGTGAAGACACATGGTGAGTGAGTGAGCTATAAAATATAGTATATAATATAGTATATAAAATACTTTATATTAGGTTATATTGTATACTATAAAAAGCATGACTATAGAATGAAATGTATTTCTATCTTTCACTTACATATATTATATAATAGATTATACAAATTAAATAAATAAAATATATAAGAATGAAAATAGTGTATTTTCTTAGAAAGACAAAGTCAACGTTCAGCAAAATAAAATACCAGTAAAATGGATACTTGAAAGGTAGGGGTAAGTCAAGGGGAAAGGGATAGACAAATGAAGAAGAAAATAGGAGTAGCATGCAGTCAAGAATCCAACGTATATCCTACAAAATTGGGAAGACTGAGGGAAAGAGTGGGTAGGGGAAGTATGGGTGAGAATATTGAAAAGGGTCCCATTGATCAAGATATATTATACGCATAAACTGCTTTGTTAATTGGTAACCAGTTTGTACAATTACTTAAAAGTAATACAAACAAAAATTTAAAACATATAATTATATTTGTCATATATATTATATAATAATATATAATTATAAAAGTATAATCAGTATATAACATTTGAACCGGATAGAACCTGTTAGAACCGGAGCAAACCGGTTTGAACCGGATCAAACCAGTCAGAACCTGTTCAAACCGGTTAGAACCGGCTCAAACCGGTTAGAACCGGCTCAAACCGTTTAGAGCCGGCTCAAATCGGTTAGAACCGGCTCAAACCGGATCAAGCCGGTTCAAACCGGTTAGAACCGGATCAAGCCGGTTAGAACCGGATCGAACTGGATTGATCCGGAAAGAGCCGGATCAAACCGGATCCAGCTGGTTTGAATCTGTTAGAGCCGGATCAAACTGGATCGAACTGGATCCAGCCGGATCGAACTGGAAGAGTAAGAGAGCAAGAGAGTAAGTGGCGCACGCTAATCTCCATCTGGGGGCACTAATGACATCATGAGGACCCTACCCTCATGACTTTATCTAAACATGGTTTTCTGTAAAGCCCTCATCTTCATCAAACTTGGAGGCTTTCAATATATAAATCTTAGGAGGACCCAGACATTCAGTATGTAACATTAGGCATTGAAGATGAGGTTTTGTTTGTTTGTTGTTAAATTTGACCAAGAGCCTCTAAATCTGGATTCCCCACCTCTACAAACCCCTGGAGAACTGGATGCTTCAGGATACCAAGGAAACAACCTGTGATTCAGGAGCTTTTTCTAATGCCCATAGTGCCATTTAACAAGGCTCTTTATGAATGCAATGCATCTTGATAAATGCATCTTGATAAAAGCATTCTCACCCATTCCTCCACCCCCCAACCCTCCCCTCAACTCTTCTTAATTTTGTAGGATATACGTTACATTTTGGACTGCATTTTCCTCCTCTTCTCCTCTTCATTTTTCCACATTTTTTCCCCTTGACCTCATCTCCACCCCGGTTGAATATTCTGTGCATGGTGTTTTGTTTTTGCCTTTTAAAGGAAATACATTATTTGAGTTCTCCCTTGAAACTATTTTAGTCAATACATTTTTATACACTTGTATACCATGCAATGTATTTACTTATATGTTTGTATGCTAAATATAGCTTCCATATATAAGGGAAAACATGCATACTTTGTTTTTCTGGGCCTGACTTACTTCACTTAACATAATTTTTCCATTTCTTTACAAATGATATAATATTCTTTCTAATGGGTAATTTTTCATTGTGTATACACACACACACACACACACACACACACACACACATAAATATATATCCATTTGTCCATTGAGGGTCATTTGGTCTGATTCCATACTTTGGCTATGGTGAATAGTGCTGCAATAAAAATCGTGCTGGTGGAGCTAATGTATCCTGGTTTGTAATCTTTTGGATAAATGCCCAAGAGAGCTATTGCTGGATTGACCATAGGGTAGTTCTATGTTTAACTTTTTGAGAAACCTCCACATTGTTTTCAAGAGTGGTTGAACATGTTTATATTCCCACCAACAGTGTTATTAAGGTTTGGTTTGGTTTGGCCACATCCTTACCAATATCTGTTATCAATTTTTTTTTTTTTTTTGCGGTTGTGGGGCTTGAACTCTGGGACTGGCACTATCCCTGTGTTCTTCAGCTCAAGGTGAGTGCTCCATAGTGCCACTTCCAGTGTTCTAGTGGTTTATTGGAGATAAAGAGTCTCATGGACTTTTCTGCCCAGGCTGGCTTTATACCATGATCCTCAGATCTCAGCCTCCTGAGTAGCTAGGAATGCAGGCATGAGCCACCAGAGCCCAGCTCATTTGTTTTCTTGATAATAGCCAATCTAACTGGAGTGAGGTGGAATCTCAATATTGTTTTGATTTGCATTTCCTTTATGGCCATAAATGTTGAGCATTTCTTCACGTCTATTGATCATTTTTACTTCTTCTGAGAAGACTCTCTAGCTTATTAGCCCATTGATTAATATGGTTATTGTTCTTTTGAGGATTTAATTTTAAAGTTCTCTGTATGTGCTGGATATTAGGCCATTGTCTGTTGTGAAACTGGAAACAATTTCCCATTCTATAGGCTTATTGGCTATGTTCTTTGCTGTGCAGAAACTTTTTAGTTTGATCCAGATCCATTTATCAAGTCTTTCTTTGATTGCTATACTTCAGAAAATTTTTACCTGTGGCCGAGAGCCCTAATGTTTCCTCTATTCTTCTTGTGATAGTTTCATAGTTTCAGATCTTGCATTGAGGTCTTTGATCTATTCTGAATTGATGCTGGAGCAAGTTGATATATAAGGAGCTAGTTTCAGTTTTCTGCATGTGGATTTCCTGTTTGGCCAGCACCATTTGTTGAAGAGGTTGTTTTTCTTCTAGCCTAAGTTTTTGTCTCCCTTATTGAATATTAAATAGTTGAAGTTCTGTTGGTTTATTTCTGGGTCTTCTATGCAGTTCCATTGATCTTCAGGCCCGTTTTTATACCAGTACCAAGCTGTTTTCATTATTATGGCTTTGTAGAAGAGTTTGAAGTTTGGTATTGTTTTTCCTCCAACATTATTCTGCTTGCTAAGGATTTCTTTTGCTATTCAGGATCTTTCGTTGTTTCATATGAATTTTTGGGTTACTTTTTTACTCATTGAAGAATGATGTTGGGATTTTGATAGTTATTGCATTGAATTTGTAGATTGCTTTGGGCACTGTTACCTTTTTCACAATGTGAATTCTTTCAATCCAGGAGCATGGGATTCTTTCCATGTTCTTAAGTCTTCTTTAATTTCCTTCTTTACCTTTTAAAGTTTTCACCATAAAGGTACTTCAGATTTTTGGTTAATTCCTATGTATTTTATTTTTCTGAGTTATTGCAAATGGAGTTTTCCTGATTTCATTCTTGATCTTCTCATTGGCCAACCAGTCTTTAACTAAACTTGCTTGTTTCTTCACAGTATTCCCTATGCTATTTGTTGTCCCCTGGGGGATTGCTCGTGCATACCTGGAGAACAAAGGGTAAGTAATTCATCTGGATTTACCCTTTATGAGCCAGTAATTCCCAGAAATGCTTAAAGAATGACACCATTTTCCCAAAGAAAGCAACCAACTTTCCGACTGTGTCCATCTAGACTATGATTTGGAATGTAGATAAGTAATCAAAAATCTTGTAGTCACTTACTAATTCAGTCACACATGCAGATAACCATAAATATGCTGCAAGTTTTAGCTGTGATTCTGAGTATGTAAGGACATCATAAGCATGGAGATAGTTATTAGAACACTGTCAACATGACAGAAAACAAAAACAAAAACAAAAACAAACCTGAATTCCCATCAGTGTGAGAATCATTACTCAAATTGTGGCATACCTGTTTTGTGAAATATTATGAGAACATTTTATTAAAACAAAAAGAACAAAAAACTTTTTTAAAGCTACTGGTGTTGAACTCAGGGCCACACATACTCGGTAGGCACTCTTAACTCCTAAGTCATGCCTCCAGGCCTTTTGTTTGTATTCTGTTTTTGAGAGAGAGACTAACTTTTCCTGGTCTGGACTCAACTTTTGATTCTCTTGTCTTGGCCTCCTGAGTAGCTAGGATTATAAGCATGTGTCACTATGCCTGGCTCCAAATTAGTTCTTATCTTTTGACTTTTAGAGAATAAAAGTCCTGAAAAAAGAGGTGGAGGCAGGAAAGTATGTGATACTCTTACATATAATGTATCACTGAGAAGCTGGAAGTGGTGCTGTGGCTCAAATGATTGAGTGTCAGCCTTGAGCGAAAAGTTAAGGGTCAGGGGTTGGAGGCATGGCTTAGTTGGTACAGTGCCAGCCAATGGGTAAAAGTGTCAGGTACTGAGTTTGAATCTCAATCTCAGACCAAAAAGAAAAGAATGGGAAGGAAAAGGAAAAGAAAAAGAAAAAGCTAAGGGACACTACCCAGCACCTAGGCCCCAAATTCAAGCCCGAGTATGGGTATACAAACAAAAAGTAAACTAGTGAAGCAATAAGATACCACAATTAAAGATTTACATTACATGGAGAAAAATGTGGAGGGACTCATGCACTGAGCTCTTAATACTGAAGAGCTCTTGCATGGTAAGAATAGTCAGCAGTACCAGTACAAAGGATTTAGTCCTTTTCTCTCTATCTCACCTCTTGGGAGAATGATTAGTAGAAAGCAAGGCTGGAGGACAAGCAAGAGCAAGCACAGGTTTTCCACAGGGCATGAGAATTTGACCTTCAAGTTGGTCTCAACTTTGTCTCCTATCTGTTCTTTGCCCTTAGGTGCTGGGCAGCAAACAAGAACAAGAACATTTGGTGGATCATCCGTGGACCCATGCTGCTTTGTGTCACAGTAAGCTCAATCCTGACACCTCTTTTCCCTGAACTCACCAGCTTGAGGAACATTCCCTCCCGTATCTCTTAACCCCACAAATTAATTCAATATCCTTTCCTTCCATGAGGCAGAGCTGAACTATGAGCAGTTACTGAATGAGGAGTCAGAAGCTAGTTAGGGACTAGATTCAGAGTAATACTGTAAACCTCATTCTCTCTGGGTCTTCATAGCCATATAGGGACCTATGCCCAGCTCTGTGATCCCTGACTAAATGGCTGCAATGTGAACAAGGTGCTGGGGATATGGGAAGGTTTGGTTAGGCAAAGACTCAACAACGACAGAACTATCAGCTTGTAGCTTAATATCATTAGCAGAAAGGAGGAAGACATCAAGGAAACTACATTTAGAGATGAAAATCATACAATTGATATCAAAACAGAGCTGTCCTGAGTAGTAGAATCAGGAGATGATGTTACTCTGAGGAGGAAAAGATTTTTTTTTTTAAATATATTTTCAGATAGGAACTTTTATTTATTTTTTATTTTATTTTTTATTTTTTGGGTCTAGTCGTGGGGCCTGAACTCTGGGCCTGGGCGCTGTCCCTCAGCTCTTCAGCTCAAGGCTAGTGCTCTACCACTTGAGCCACAGCGCCACCTCCGGCTTTTTTCTTTTTGCTTATGTGGTGCTGAGGAATCGAACCCAGGGCCTCATGCATGCAAGGCAAGCGTTCTACCACTGAGCCACCTTCCCAGCCCGAGGAAAAGATTTTGACTCATGGTAGCTCAGAATATTTGGGATAGGAAGAGATGACTGCTCTAGAGTCTTAGGCATTTTAGAGGATAGTGTATGAGAATGAATCCATCAGAGAAGCTTGAGCACAGGCATAGGGAATTTTCCAGAGTGGGAAGGATTGGCAGGCTCTACAAGGGAGGCAGAAAGTCTTCTTGGAGTGCCATCCTCTCTGAGTGCCCGCTGGGTGCTGGGCACTGTGTTTGGTGCTATCATGACTCCTCCAAGTGGTTTCTGGATGACCCATTTTTGCCATGTCCATGTGAATAGTGTGATTTTATGAAAAAAAAAAACGTTGGTTTTAAGCTGGGTGCTGGTGACTCATGCCTATAATCCTAGCTACTTAGGAGGCTGAGATGTGAGGATTGCAGCTTGAAGCTAGCCCAGGCAGGAAAGTCTGTGAGACTCTCAAAGACGTGGCACTGTGGATTAAGTGGTAGAGTGCTAGCCTTGAGCAGAAGAAGGTCAGGGACAGCACCTAGACCCTGACTTTAAGTCCCAGGACCAGCAAAAAAAAAAAAAGGCAGCTATTTTTCACAGAGAACTGTCCATATTTGTCAGTAAAATTGCCTGCTCAAATCTAGGTGACCTGGAAGGAGAAATGTGCATAGAAATGGCAGGAAAACCAAGGCATCAGAGAGCCCCTTAGTTGCCAGGGCTATATCACCTGAAGTCTAGAAGATGGCATACCTGTAGCTGGTATCTTCCTACTAGGGATCAGACTGGGAGCAAATGATCCAATGAAGCCAGCCCCTCCTCCCCCAGTGACTCACATCTCATTAATGATGCTATGAGGCCTACCACTCCCTTCTCCACATCCTCTTCTCTGAGATTTCAGTACCCACCTAGGAGATGCTCTGAGGCACCCTCACCACTGCTCAGTTAAACTTCCCAACCAGCCTTATAAAGCAGAGGTGCTATTCTGTTTATCTTTTGTCAAGAAGATTGGGAAAATGAGAAGTTCCTTTCTTAAAAGTCACAGAAGCAGTAGGTAGGTGCTGGATCTCAGCCTACAGGGCCTGACGGGGTGACATTGGCACCTATAACCATAACACTGCATTGCCATTCAAACACTATTCTCCCAGGCCTGAGACTGTCAGGCCAAGTGCTGCAGACTTTTTGGCAATAGTTCTTTGGTTCAGGTTCCCCCCAGGATCCCAATTCTTAGTCTGATCCAGTGGTGAAACCATTGCACAGTCTCTAAGTTCAGGTATCACCTGCTGTTCCTGGACACACAGGTACTTCATTCACCTCATTATTTTCTCAGACCATATACAGAATTTTGCTCCAAATAGTTGTTTTCAACCTGTTTGAAGCCTAGCATTGGTGGCTCATACCTCTTAGGAGGCTGAGATCTGAGGATCAAAATTCAAAGCCATCCTGGGCAGGAAAGTCTGTGGGACTCTTATATACAATTAATAGAGTAAAAAGGCAGAAGTAGAGCTGTGGCTCAAGTGCCAGCTTTGAATGTAAAAGCCAAGGAATGGTGTCCAGACCTAAATTTCAAGCCTCAGTACCACCAGAAAAAACAAAAACAGAAAAAAACCCAAACCCAAACCACCCTGTCATTGTAAGACATATGTATATTTTATTCATTCTGGCAGCCAGCCTAAGCATATGGTTGAATTTGGTGAAGATCTGTGATCACTGGTAGATTCTTTGTAGCCAGATAGAATAAAGAAGAGAAGCGAATAGCTCTCTTTGTGATGAGTTCAGGTTCTACTGTATCTCCAATGTTTACTCCACAATCTCACAGAAGCTAAGTGTGTCAATACATCTTAGACTTAGTTGTTTCCAGTTGCTTATCTGAATGTTTTAAAAAATTATTGTGGTTTGGATGCCGTCCCCAGATACTTATGTTTCCTAACTGGGCAAATTGCCCTTTGGTCAAAGGGAATATTTAACCATGAGCCGGATGCTGATGGTTCATACTTATAACCCTAGCTACACAGGAGGCTGAGATCTGAGGATCTCAAAGCCAGACCAAGCAGGAAAGTTTGTGAGATTCTTTTCTCCAATTAACCACCAGAAAACTAGAAGTAGAGCTGTGGCTTAAAGTAGCAGAGTGTTACCTTGAGTAAAAGGAGCTCAGGGACAGCACCTAGAAGCTGAGTTCAAGCCCCCATAACCTATGGAATGGGTAGAATGAATTGGTAGAATATCCTTGTAGACCACAGAGAAAAGCTTTTGATTATCTCTCCATCTCTGTCATGCTTTAGAGTTCAGGACAGTCTCTTCTTTTGGTTTGTGATAATTATATGTTGTCAGATAAGGCAACATACCTCCAATGGGCAGAACCATTCCCTAGTAGAGAAACATTGGTCCAGTCCAACTTTGACTTGAAAGATAAAGAAATAAAAGACTAGAGAAGTCAACTTACCCTGCTAAAGAGCATATCACAAGCCAGGCATGGAGTGCAGACTCGTGATTCCTGTGTTTGCACCTTCTATCCTCTTCATGTGGGGGTAGGACATGCTGTTTTGGGAGCCCTAAAACCAGTTCCAAGAATACTAGACTCCTAGAGCTTGCAGGCTGATCAGTATCTGATCAATATCTGAGTTGACAAATGGACATCATATTACTACTACTACTACTACTACTACTACTACTGCTGCTGCTGCTGCTGCTACTATTATTATCTGTTGCTGTGTTGGTACAATGTTTCCTCTGTTTCTGACACTCCTGTAGTGTGTCAGTCTGAAGACTCTACATATTCCTTGGGTCTTTGGCTAGACAAAGAAATCAGAGAATTATTTCCTACCTCTTTTTTTTTTATTTCCTCCTCCCTTTTCCCACTCTTCCTTTTCCCTTACCTCTTTCTTTTTCTTTCTTTCTTTTTTTTTTTTGGTTGGTCATGAGGCTTGAACTCTGGGCTTGGGCGCTCTTCAGCTCGAGGCGAGTACTCTACCGCTTAAGCCACAGCCCCACTTCTGGTTTTCCAATGGTTTATTGGAGATAAGAGTCTCACGGACTTTCCTGCCCAGGCTGGCTTTGAACAGTGATTCTCAGATCTCAGCCTCCTGAGTAGCTAGGATTACAGGCATGAGCCACTGGTGCCCAGCTGTCCCCTACCTCTTTCTTTGTATACTTTTTCACTACTTAACTGTCACTTCTGAGTGAACATGTAAATTAAGTCATATTGGACAGGGTACATTTTTATGTCTTAGTCTCTTTTATCCCTGTAGAAAATTGATAAAGCCTTGATTAGTCCAATCCTTCAAAGATGACCTCACTAAATGATTCAGCTATACAAGGTCTTTGATCCACAGTTAACAGATTGGACTTCTGGTTGAATGACTTCTTCATGGTACCAGTACTGGAGCTTGAACTCAGGGCCTTGAGCTCTCCCTTGTTTTTTTTTGCTCAAGGGTAGTGTTCTAACCATGTGACCACACCTCTACTTCTGACATTTTGCTGGCTAATTGGAGATATGAATCTCACCAACTGCTTGGGCTGTTTTCAAACCTTGATCCTCAGCTCTAAGCCTCCTGAGTAGCTAGGAGTACTAGCTAGTCATGAGCCCCCAGTCCCTGACTTGAATGGTTGTTTTGAGTCAATGAATTGAATGAGCCCTCTGTCGACCTTATGAAGTCCTAGTGTCAAAGCCATCATTTATTCTCATGGAGTCTCCTCTGACCTTCTAACAATGTAGCAAAACTGAGAAGTTGGTAAAAGCATATTGTTTTCATGGACCTGATCCCTCTTCAGTTCCTGTGTCCCACCAGAAAGTCAGGCTGGTCCAGGGCTCCCCAGACATATCCTCACCCCCATATTCTCTTGAAGATGTATAGCAGACATCACACACATTTGCTGCATCCTATCATCTCTTTTCCACAGTGAAAGAAAATCAGATAACAGATGATTACAGAAGTTTTCCTTCTTT
This sequence comes from Dipodomys spectabilis, assembly GCF_019054845.1. Classification (NCBI taxonomy): domain Eukaryota; kingdom Metazoa; phylum Chordata; class Mammalia; order Rodentia; family Heteromyidae; genus Dipodomys; species Dipodomys spectabilis. The sequence goes on from NW_024870681.1 coordinate 12,217,356, forward strand.
TAAAAAAGTGTATGAATGTGAATACCAAGAGCCAAAGGCTTCCTTCTACCTTTCCCAGTCACTTCTTACCTCCTGAGGAGCATCATAGTTCACCTGGGCTATTGGGGAAGGTATGTGGGCCCCTTTATCCATATAGCAGGCCAGAGGATCCAGGCTTGCAAACAGATGGAATAGTTCCACCTGAAGCTAGCCTGCCCCCGACCCCAGATCCTGCCATGCTAGCCATCACTTTGGCGACCTGTAGTACCAGATCTGCATACAGATGCTGGGGTACACAAATAAGTGTAACATCTGGGCAGGGAGCTACATTTTCCAAATGGAATTGCTGACTTTTGTCTTGCTGAAATTCTGGATTGTCCCAGGTGCCAGGACAACAGGGGCTAATATTTCATCCCAGAACAATAGGCCCTAGGAAGCTCTCCCTTCTTCCTTCCATCCCTCCCTCCTGTAGTTCATTGGTGGATGGTGGATGCTCATTTTCTCTTGTCTGGTCTCATGAAGACACAGTGAATTCACACCTCCTTCATTTCTTGGGAGACAGCTCCTATCTAAGTGCATTTAGTGAAGTATGCCACCTTTCCCCTGCTTACTTTATAAGAATAACAAATCACTAAGTCTTCTCACAGCCTTTTCTCTTTATGATGGAAAACAGAAATCCCATTAAAGGGGATAAATTACTTGCTTACATTTAGTTTGTATTTAAGTTTTCTGTTACTAAATATTCTTTGGCTGGAAAACTCCATCATTCTTCTTGGCTTACATTTTAGATAAATAGCCACTTGCCTAAAACTCTAGCTTTTTATTACAGAGCATTGATTTTTTTCCCCATCTAGGCTAATGAAGTACATACTAGGATCTCATGGACTGTGTTTCAATATGTAACTATAGGATTTTATTTCTAGGTAGGGACACTATTACTGTGATGGAGAGACTTTATCAACACCTGTACAGACTGTATTCTATTAATTATCACCTGATTGCCCTTTTCTGCCAGCTCTTTTTCCCTTCCCATGGAGATATTCTTAAATCTTTGCATTCTTAAAAAGCAACTGCCACCAAGACCTCTTCCAGTCTGGCAAATAAAAATGAAGTGGCATTATCTCTATTCTTATAGACAAGCCTCCTGAACGGTTTACACCATCTCCCCTCACCTTTCATTGAGAAACAAAGCAAGCTAGGTAGACTGGGTCACACACCTGGTAATATTAGCTAATTGTGAGATTGAGATCAGAAGGATACAGTTAAAGACCAGCCCAGGCAAAAGTCTACAACAACCTTTTCCAACCATAAAATAACTTAGTGCAGTTCTTCATATCTGTCACCCTAGTTACTCAGGGAGCATACATAGGAGGACCATAGTCCAGGCTGCTTAACTCTAAAAAGTGAGACCCCTTTGAAAAAATAGCCCAAGCAAAAAAAGCTCAAGTAGTAGAGTGCTTGTCTAGCAAATAAATACGAGGTTGTGATTTCAACCCCAGTACTACAAAAATTAACAAATAAACAACAAACAAGCAAAGGCCCCAAAAACCCCACAAAATGTCTAAAGCATTGAAGTCTGACCTGGGCTCCCTTTTCTACACTGAAGCTTCTTCTATGGAGCTCTTTATAGCTAAATGCTATCTTACATTATTTTAATTTGATGTAGCCTTTAAACTTTCTTATAATTCTTCTCTTCATGAGATTCTTGGGGGGAGGGGTGGGTGTCTCATAAAGTGATTCACTCCAAGTGACCTAGCTATTCTTTTTTTTTTTTTCTCTTTTTTTTATTGTGAAAATACTGTACAGAGGGGTTACAATTACATGGGCAAGATAATGAGTACATTTCTTATCAAGCATTGTAGAGCCTCCTCCTTTGTTGCCCCTTCCCATCCCATCCTCCCCCCATCCCCCCAACCCTCCTCCCTCCCCCCCCACCAAAGTTGTAAAGTTCATTTTCGACATACGACTTGTACGTCTCATTGTTGCAATGGGTCCACCTGTATCCCTATTTAAATGATTTGTTTTATTCCCTTCTCCTCCACACATTATAACAACATCAAATACAGTGAAAGCAGGGGTTATACCTTGGGGGAGGGACATACAAAGCAACAAAGAAATAATCTTATAAATGTGTTAGAAACAATCAATGAAAGAAAAAGACATTTGAATACATATCTTAGGGTTCGTTTCCCTAACATCAACTTATCTGACCTTTTCTGCTTGACTCAGACATATACTAGTTATTGCAAATAAGGGAAACCATGGGACCTATGTTTCTTTGGGCCTGGCTTACTTCACTTAATATAATTTTTTTCCAAGTCTTTCCATTTCCTAACAAATGGGGAAATGTAATTCTTTCTGATGGAGGCATAGAATTCCATTGTGTATATATACCACATTTTCTTGATCCATTCATCTACTGAGGGGGCATCTGGGTTGGTTCCATGGCTTAGCTATTGTAAATAATGCTGCAATAAACATAATTGTGCTGGTAGCTTTAGTGTGGTCTTGTTTGTGAACCTTTGGGTAAATGCCCAAAAGTGAGATTGCTGGGTCATAGGGGAGCTCTATGTGGAGTCTTTTGAGGAACCTCCCTACTACTTTCCAAAGTGGCTGAACAAGTTTACACTCCCACCAACAATGCAGTAAGGTTCCCTTCTGTCCACATCCCCTCCAGCATCTGTTGTTATTAGAGTTCTTGATTATAGCCATTCTCACTGGGGTGAGGTGGTATCTCAATGTTGTTTTGATTTGCATTTCTTTTATGGCTAGAGAGGTTGAACATTTCTTCATGTGTCTATTGGCTATCCTTCTTTCCTCTTCAGAGAAGTTTCTCTTTAAGTCTTTAGTCCACTTATTTGTTGGGCAGTTGTTTCTTTGGAGATTTGTTGTTGGGGGATTTAATTTTTTGAGGTCCAGGTATATTTTAGATATGAGACCCTTGTCTGTTATATGGCTAGTGAAGATCTCTCAATCCATGGGCTTTCTATTGATCTTGCTAGCTATGTCCTTTGCAATGCAGAAGCTCTGCAATTTCATGCAATCCCATTTGTCCAACCTTTCTTTGATTTGTTTTGTTTCTGGGTCTCTATTAAGAAAATTTGGGCCTGTGCCAAGGAGACCTAGGGTTTCTCCTATTCCGTCCTGTAATGTTTTCAGTGTCTGGTTTGACTCCGAGGTCTTTGATCCATTTGGAGTTGGTTCTGGTGCAGGGTGATATATAAGGATCTAGCTTTAGTTTTCTACAAGTAGTTAACCAATTTTGCCAGCTCCATTTACTGAAGAGGCTGTCTTTCTTCCATTCTATTTTTTTAGCTCCCTTATCGAAGATTAGATGGCTATAGGTCTGTAGGTTCATTTCTGGGTTTTCAATTCTATTCCATTGGTCCTGAGGTCTGTTCTTATGCCAATACCAAGCTGTTTTGATTACTATGGCTTTGTAGTAGAGTTTGAAATTTGGTATTGATATTCCTCCAGCATTGTTCTTTCTGTTGAGGATCATTTTTGTTATTTGGGGTCTTTTATTGTTCCATATGAATTTTTGGATTGCCTCTTCTATTTCCTTGAAGAATGAGGTTGGAATATTGATAGGTATTGCATTGAATTTGTAGATAGCCTTGGGAAGTATTGCCATTTTCATGATGTTGATCTTTCCAATCCAGGAGCATGGGAGTTTTTGCCACTTTCTAAGTTCTGTTTTGATTTCCTTTTTCAGGTTTTTAAAGTTCATCATAGAGGTCTTTCACTTCTTTGGTTAAGTTAATTCCTAGGTATTTTATGTTTTGTGGGGCTATTACAAATGGATTTGCTTTCCTAATTTCAGCCACACTTTTCTCATTGTTGGCATACAGAAAAGCCATTGATTTTTGAGGGTTAATTTTTTTTTTTTTGAACCGGTCGTGGGGCCTGAACTCTGGGCCTGTGCACTGTCCCTCAGCTCTTCAGCTCAAGGCTAGCACTCTACCACTTGAGCCACATGCCACTAGCGGCTTTTTTTTTTTCCTGCTTATGTGGTGCTGAGGAATTGAACCCAGGGCCTCATGCATGCAAGGCAAGCACTCTACCACTGAGCCACCTTCCCAGCCCCTGAGGGTTAATTTTATACCCTGCTACTTTGCCAAAGTTTTGAAGCTTGAGTAATTTGGGAGTGGAGTCTGTGGGATTCTTTAAATACAAGATCATGTCATCTGTAAAGAGGGAGAGTTTTACTTCTTCTTTCCCTATTTGGATCCCCTTTATGTTTGGATCTTGTCTTATTGCTGTAGCTAGGCATTCTAATACTAGCTTGAAGAGAAGTGAAGAGAGTGGACATCCTTGTCTTGTTCCTGAGTTAAGATGACCTAGCTATTCTTTATGCTACATTTATTTAGTTTCTGGTGGCACTGGGGATTGGGCTCAGGGCTTTGTGCTTTGCTAGGTGGGTGTTTTACTTCTTGAACCACACTTCCAGTTATTTTTGCATTTTTGAGACAGGACCACACTATTCTGTTCTGAGCTGACCTTGCACTCAAAACCTTCTTGTTTCAGCCTTCCAAATGCAGGGATTATAGGTGTGTATCACCATGCCCAGCTCCCAGGTACTCTTTTGGAATTTCCTTTGTTGTGGCCACTTTACTGTTCTCTTTTACAAGGTTAATCTTAACCCTCTCTCTCCAACTTATGGTATACCACTGGGTAACTTCATCATTCTATTGGTTTTGTGTCCTGCTGAGATCCAGGTATAAGTGTTCAACTGCCAACTGCCTTATGATATCTTTTGTGTTCAAAACTACTAGACTTGCCTTCTCCCTCCCATTATCAACACTCTTCTATGTGCCATCCAACTTGGTGAATGGCATTACCACATATCTGAGATCTACTAATGAGACTTGAGGCCATCTTTGAAATCACATTCAACTTGTAACAAAGCTTATGTGACGCAAACTTTTCAATAATGTCAAGTCACGCACTGTTCTCCATCACTGAAAGTCTAGGCTAGCTTCTTGAATTCACCTCCCCATCCTCCTCCCCAGGAACTCTGAAAACAGGCTCTCGGCTAATCTTTCCACATTGTTACTAAAATGATCTTTCTTAACTGCAGGAGTACAAAGCTGATTCAGTCACTTTCCTGTTGAAAATTAATTGACTCTCCATTGCCTTTGATGGCAAAAGGGCTTGTGTCACGTGGCCTTCCCTCCCCTTCCCAGTCTCCTCACAAATCCTGTTCTTATTCTATAAGCTCATATGGAGTCAGTCCATGCTCAACGTCTTGGCTTTCTAACATTTCCAGATGTCCATGATCTCTTAGAAGTCAGGATGTCAGTCAGAGCTGTTACCATCTGGATGCTTGACTGGAGCTGGGGGATCAGCACCCAAAGTGGCTCACACATACATAGCTGGCAAGTAGTGCTGGTTGTCAGCACGATGACTTGATTCTCCAACATTGGTTCTGTTCAGAGCTCCACAAGCTGCTTGAGCATCCTTGCAACATAGTGGTTGCCTTTCCCCCAGACTGAGCAATCTAAGAGAGAAGGGGGGTGCCTGTAGAATATAGGCCTTGAAACTATATCATTCCCACGATAGTCCTTTCATTAAATTCAAGTAATGAAATGTAATGCTCATTCAGGACAGGGGATTAAGATTAGATTTTGCTTTCTGAGAGGAATGTCAAGGAATTTGCAGATATATTTTATAACTTCTACCAAGGCTGAAAAATGAAGGGATAGATTTGCCCATTCCATGACACTTGTGGGAAATAATGTAGGGAATGGAAAACATATGCCTCCCTTATGGTTGAAGGACCTCCTCCAAGAGAACTGGACTTCCATACAGAAGAGAGGGAGATTGGTGTTTTGTTAAAGAAAGGGGCATTTATTAAGTCTGAGCTTTATACTCATTCTTGTGCCCATTATTCCTCCTTATGTTATGAGGATTAAAAATAATTGTGTGTGTGGGGGTTGTCATGAGGACTTACAGGGGGTAGTTATGAAGATTAAGTAAATATTGTATGGGAAGTTCTAAGTAACATGGTAAGTACTGAACAAATGTTGAATGATGATGATGATGATGATGATGATGATGACAAGCACAATAATGATATCCACCTGTCTTTTGGGCCTTCCTGAGGCAGAACCATAAACTGAATGTAGCTCTAGGCTTCATTTCAGACTCTTAGGAAGTTATGAGGGCTGTGAGACAGTGGAATTGCAGTCAGTGTTTACTATGGAACCAGCTAACTGCTGTCTTACCCCTGGCTTACAGATGGCCAAACTCAGGGTAGACTTTGGTATTTACAGCTGCATGACATCTTCCTTAAGTCAGATCTACTTTTTGTTTCCAAGGTCAATTTCTTCATCTTCCTAAAAATCCTCAGGCTTCTCATTTCCAAACTTAAAGCTCATCAGATGTGCTTCAGAGACTATAAATACAGGTGAGTGGCCTGAAATCACAACTTGGTGGTTATTGAGTACAACATTATTTAGACTCCTGGTGGTGTTGCCTAATGTCCTGGGGAGGGGGAACAGGTTATGTTAGCAACTTGTCTCCTATGGCTAGGAAGTCTGGGGAAACAATTTATGAAGCAGGTGGGACTTGCCCAATGATGACCTTCTGACCCCATGACAGTGACCAGTGACAGAGAATCAAGGATACTCTCAGTCCTCTGGAAGGAGACCTTTAAAATGTTCTGAAGAAGGACTTGTTTATGGGGAAAAGAACGCTTCCTTCCAAGGGAAGTTTGTGTCACCTTCCTTGGGAAAGGATTTAAGGCAACAGAATAAAAGACACATTCCTCCCTCTATTGGAAGTTACTCTTTTTTAGTGATAATGATAATGATAATAAACAACAATAATGATAACAACAACAATGAGGCTTGAACTCAGAACCTTGCACTTGTTAGGCACTCTAACACTTGAAACACAACCCCACCCTGATTTATTACTTTTGTGAATAGAGTCTTGTTCTCCCTACCTCCCTGGGCTGGCCTGGACTAAGAACCTCCTAATTATACTCCTCACATATCTGGAACTACAAGTGTGAGCCACTGCACTCAACTCCTACTTGCTTTTTATTTTCCATATAGCAGGTGCATTTCAACAGGACTGCCGGGGAGGGAGTGTTTTAACCAAAGAGTAACTCTGAGGTGGGAATTTTAGCCTATTACAGAGGCCAGAGGAGGATGTGTGAGTGAAGGCAACTCTAGGCTTTTTTCTCACTCTTGCTAAGGGTTCCTAGGTTCTGGGAAGGTGGTTTTTCTTTTAACCTGACAAACATCTAAGGAATGCTTGAGAACAACAGGTAGACACCATGTGGACCCCATGCAATGCTTAGTGGAGTCTGCATGCTATATTTGTAAAGACTGGACATTGACATGGAACATAAACAGGAGGGAAGAGGGCTGGCTACTGCCTACATTCCCTCACTAACCTTGGGCAGGTAGTTAGGTCCTCTCCTGGCCTGTTTTCTACTGTGTTATGGAAGATCATCTCCTGCGTCTCAGGACAATTCAGGGATGTTGGAGATATGGATGGCCCACAGTATCCAGACCCCAAACCCCATCTCCTTAAGACTCCCTCCTAGAAGGGTAAACATACCCTATTGAGGAATGGGCAAATAAATACTGTTGGAATACTAGTTGGAATTTTGGTCCAAACATTTTGTAGATATTCTTAATAGCCCTGGGGAACTGGCCTCACCCAGGCCCAAGGGAATCTTGCTGTCTGTCCTGGCGCCTCTGGTCAGGCTTCCAAGTGGCCAAGCAGTCTGTTTGCTCCTTTTCCCAAGACTCAGACTCTCTTATCACTGTCAGAGGGTAGAGCTCCAAGGCCAAGCAGAGCTGCGAGGTCTGTGCAAGGAAAGCAGTCCTCTTTGCAACCCAGGGATGGAAAACTAGGATGTGCCCAGAAACTGAACAGACACAAATATACTCGAGACAGACACAGGGAATGGATGAGTCCTGAGAGTCTCAGAGACTAACCTTTACTGTTGGTACCTTGTGCCCCATCTTGATTACTCCTGGGGCCTCCTCCATGTTCAGACCCTCAGCAATGCCTTCAACTTTTCCCACCCTGACAGCTTATAAGCACCCTCTTATAACTGGCCCAAAGCACAGCCTTGTGAGCCTACTGCAGTTTTTACTTAGGAAGTGTAGGGTGGAACCTTAAGGTATCTTGTTTTGGAGTATTATATTCTGAATTCCCACCAGCAACAAGACAATGGCAACTCTATAAAGAGAAGCAAAATTGATCAGAATAATTGGAGCTATAAAAAGTGTGAGGGTTAGGATTTGAAGTGCTCTCTCTGAGGCTCCTGTGTTGATGACTTGGTCCTTAGCCTGTGGTGCTACTGGGAGATGGTAGACCCTTTAGGAGGTTGAGCTTAGTGAGAGGAAGTTGGGTCATTGTGGGTGTGTCCTTGAGAGGGATTTTGGGACTGTGGTCTTTTTCTCTTTCTCTCTGCTTCCTGACAGCCAGGAGGTGAGCAGCTTTGCTTTTTCATATGCACCAGACCATGATGTGCTGTCTTGCCACAGGCCCAAGGCAATATGGACAGGCACCCATGGATGGAAACTTCTGAAAACATGAACCGAAGAAACATTTTCTTCTTTTTGGTTATTTCTCTCAGGAATTTGTCACGGCAATGGAAAGCTGATTGAAACAGTAATTTAAAAGTAGGGAAGGCTTCTTTAAAAAAAATAAAAACAATGAAAACTAATCTGGACACAGGGATTACTTGGGAATCTAAGATTGGGAGGATCCTAGTTGGAGGCCAGCCTGGGTAAAAAAAGTTGATAAGCTTCCCCCACCCCCATCCTAATTCCTATCTCAACAAATAAAATGCATATTCCTGTCATCTCAGCTATGATGGGAAGCATAAATAAGAGGACTGTGGTCCACACTGGCCCCAACGGAAAGTAAGACTCTATTTGAAAAGTGACAGAAGCAGAAAGACTGGGAACATGTTTCAAGGGGGTAAAGCATCTGTTGAGCAAGTACAAGGCCCTGAAATCAAATCCCAGTACTGTTTAACAAAAAAGAAAAGTAAGGTTTATTGATCATTTGTCATGTGTCACAAACTATTCTGACAGTGCAGCCTAAATTTTTGGTTTAATCCTTATGTTCACCCTGTCATATCAGGCAGATGCTATAATTTACCCAAGGTCATATTGCTTGTAATTAGAGATGCTTAGATTTGAACCCAAGCTGGGCACTGTGGCTCATGCCTATAATCCTAGGTACTGAGGAGGCTGAGATCTGAGGATTGAAGTTCCAAGCCAGCTTGGGCAGCGAAGTCTGTGATATTGTTATCGCCAAAAGGCTAGAAGTGATGCTGTGGCTCAAGTGGTAGAATGCTGGCCCTGAGCCCAAAAGCTCAGTCAGGGATAGTGCCCAGGCCCTGAGTTCGGGCCCCAGGACCAGCAGACACAAAAAGATTTGAACCCAGACCCACTGCTAACTTGCAATCCTACTGTCTTTGACCCTAGTGCAGAATTTCTCTCCCATTTTGCTCTCTCTCATACACAGAGCAGATTCACAATAAATATTTGTTGAATACTTAAATGACTACAACAAACTGTACCATTTAAATAAACAAATGCTTTATGGATGAAAAATATGTGCATACACGGCTCATCAGAGTAAATGGCCATGGCTATTTATGGCTTTCCATCTGAGCTGTGACACAAATAGTACTTCTGTCTAAGAAGTTAGAATAATATGAATCATGAGTCTCTTCTTGCTTCCACCCAGAGGAGCTCAAGGGACTAAATGGCCCAAACACTTCTTTAAACCAATAAGCTAAATGTGGTGGCATGTGCCTACCATTCCAGATAATGTAGAAGCTTATAGTTTGAGGTTGGCCTTAGGCAAAAATTTGAAACCCTATCTGAAAAACAACTCAAATCAAAAAGGGCTGGGCAGGTAGCTCAATGGTAAAGGACCTGTCTACAATGCACACGACCCTGAGTTCAAATCCCAGTATCACCAAAAATAAGGGATAAAAAAGATCCTTGAGCAAGAGTCACAGATTTGAACACTGCAAGGGCTAAGCAAGCATCCCAGTGGATGAGGAGAATAAGCCAGGTGGGGCCTGGAAATTCTTCAGAGTGGGTAGATTCTCTCTACAGCCACAACCATCATCTGGCTGTATTGATGCTCACCAATCAAGACTTCAAGCCCCATGTCATTATATCTTCTCAGATCTCAAAAGAAGCTGAAAATTGGACATCTTTGCTTGAAATAGCTTCACTATTTAAAGGTTTCTCCAAAAACAGACATCACAATATGCCTTAAGCAAATGTTGTCTGTAGGTGAAGTCCAACCCATTATGATAATTTTGCAATCTTTAAGCTAAACAGATTTAGAAGTACTTTTGGAAAACTGGCTGCTGGTGGTTCATGATGATAATCCTAACTACTCAGGAGGCTGAGGTCTGAGGATCATGGTTTGATGGTAGATTAGGCAGCAGAGTCCATGAGATTCTATCTCCAAATCAACAGCAAAGTGCTGGACTGGAAACATGGCTCAAGTGGTAGAGTATCAGCCAAACAAGCTAGTTGAACAAACCTTGGAACTGGCCAACACTAACTAAATAACTTAATAAATAAAAGCATTCTTGGAAATTTAACAAAATACAAAACTTTAGAGAGAAGGAAGGAAAGAAGGAAGGAAGGAAAGGAAAGGAAGAAAGAAAGGAAAGGAAAGGAAAAGAAAAGAAAAGAGAGAAGAGAAAGAACACTTTTTGAAATTTTATTTTTCTGGAGCTAGTCAGTGGTACCTAACTAAGTGACTCCACGTGGGTGGGTGGGTGGAAGCTGAGTGTGGGTTGGGAGCAGATCCAGCCTGATTCAGGACAGATATCTATCCAGGGCCTGCAGCCCACCTCCCTTGATTGCTCTTCTGGCAATCAAGGCTTTGGTATATGCAGCCCATGTAGCCAGGTAGAGTCCCTCCTGTAAAGTGCCTCCTGTTTTCCTCTCCCCAATTTTACTTCCTTCTGGGGTGCAAAGGTAAGGGGGTTTGTTTTGTCAATGCTGGTTGTGTATCAAGGGGTCTCACAGACACAGGATTCTGTAAGCTCCCTCGGATAGAGTAATTACGTACCTGATTCATTGAGGACCGCATGGACTGAGTTTCTACATCTTTTTCAGGAGGGTTGGGGGATCTTCTTAGTCTGGCCCTTTAAGAAGAGACTTGGCTTACAAATGCCTTACATTTAAATTCCTTCCCCCTCTCCCCCCCACAAAGTCTGTTAAGACAGTAGCTTTGCTTGTGCCCTAAATATGAGTCACTTTTGTTCATGTAGCTACTTTCAAATAAAAAAAAAAAAATGACTCAGTAGGGAAAAGCTGCCATTCCCCACACTTGGCTATTTATCAGTAGTTCTTTAAACATCTACATTTGGGGTTGGGGATTTAGCTTAATGGAAGAGCACTTGCCAGGCAAGTGCAAGGCCCTGAGTGTGGCCCTTGGCTCTGGAAAAAAAAAAGCCAAGAATCCATATTCTCAGGATCCATATTCTAGAGCTTTGAATTTAAGAGTTCATACTGGAGTCCAGAAAGCTTTATAGAGTTGTTCCTTGGCTCCAGGACCCACCAGACATGCTATTTGCATATAGCCTATGCATCTGTTATATACTGTCAATGCCCTCCAGCTGAAACCTAAAGCAATGCACATGCCATCACAGTAGTTGCAATATCATATTACCTAGAGGCTAACGACAAGAGAACAGTGTGTAAGCATTCAATAAAGACACATTGTGTGTGTGTGTGTGTGTGCGTGCGTGTGTGTGTGTGTGTGTGTGTGTGTGTGTGTGTGTGTGTGTATACCAGCTTGAACACAGAGCCAGGATGCTCTCCCTTAGCTTTGTCACTCAAGACTTGTGCTCTGCCACTTGAATCGCACCTCCACTTCTGGCTTTTGCTGCTTAATTGAAGATAAGAGTCTCATGGACTTTTCTGCCCAGGATAGCTTGGAACCACAATCCTCAGATCTCAGGTCCCTGAGTGGCTAGGATTATAGAGGTGAACTACTATTGCCTCACCAGACACATATTTTGATCTGCAGTCCCACCAAGGCAGAAGCCATATACAGGACCCACTGTGCGATCTAAAAGCTCTGTGAGGGCTGAGATTGTGACTTAATGGTAGAGTGCTTGCCTAGCATGCATGATGGCCTGGGTTTGGTTCCTCAGTACCACATAAATAGTAAAAGGAGGAACTGGCTCTGTGGCTCAAGTGGTAGAGTGCTAGCCTTGAGCAAAAGAAGTTCAGGGACAGTGCTGAGGCTCAGAGTTGAAGCCCAGGACTAGAAAAAAAAAGCTGTAGGTGGAGCTGTAGCTCAAGTGGTGGAGCAAGCAAAAAAAAAATACTCTGGGACAGAGAACCAAGGCTCTGAGTTCAAACCCCAGGACCAGCACCAAAACATAAATACATAAAAGCTCTATTAGGACTTTTAATTGCCACATTTGTAATCCACCAGTTTGGAGCATTTGGGCTCCAGCTGTGCACTTTACACGTGGGTGGTACAAAAGAATGTTTGTCTTCTTGTGTAGATTGTGTACAAAGTCAATCTCCACATAGGACTTTTATGAGGAGAGTCAACTTTCCATTTCCTGCAGCCCTGGCTGTCATAAGGCCAAGGGGTGGCTTGAGGGTTGAGGACAAAGCCCAGCCACAGACTCCATTTCCAGGCTGAGACTTGTCACTTAGTGTCTGTGTAGCCTGGGACAATTCATTTTCTCTTCCTTCTATGAGGTTGGAATTGTTGAACAGGAAAGTAATAGAAGCACCTGCTAAACAGAGGATGGAGAGCTTGTCAGACCTGGGTTGGATGGAGCATCTCAGGGTGGTAAGCACTGCATGGAAATCTACAACATGTTAATATCTGAAGGCTTATGATAACCTACATGGAAGGATTCATTCATTCATTTATCCAATTCATGTCTCTTGAGCATCTACTATGTATAGGAATTCATTGGTGATAAGACTCGAATGTTGCTGGACACGGGGGTCTCATACCTGTAATTCTAGCTACTCAGGAAACTGAGATTTGAGGATTATGACTAAGTGGAAAATCAACTGCTTATCAGGATGGGCATGTCTTTACCAAAGAGTAGGAAGCGTTGCCTAGTACCACTGTGGCCCTCATGGCTGTCATTTATCATTTACAGATTGGCAAAATCAACGCTGGTCCTCATTCCTTTACTGGGTGTCCATGAGATCCTCTTCTCTTTCATTACTGATGACCAAGTTGAAGGACATTCAAAACATATACGACTCTTCATTCAGTTGACATTGAGCTCCTTCCATGTAAGTAAGATTCTGACCATGGCACCCTGTGGCTGTGGAGGAAACAAAATGCACATGGTGGAAACAGGCTTGGGATTGAGAAGGTCCATAGCTGAAAATAGATTTCTAGCATCAGCTGGCTTTATTGGTGAGGACCCTTGACATTAGAAAGGCGTGCAGATGGCTTTGATCTTGCCAGTGTGATTTGGTGAGTCAGAAAGGAAAAATGCTCTCATTCCTGGGCTGTAATAGGTGGGGTGACTCATGATTCCATCAACCCTGAGTAGTAACATGAAGCCATTTATTAAGGGCCTATTTTTGCTGGATTCTCTGCAGAGCATTCATTGTACAAAGAGAACTTTGTATTTCAAGGGATGTGAATACAAGACACACACAACTGGATAAGGACCGAGGAGTCCAGATATGAGTCTTGAACCTGACAGATGTGGGGGCTGGAACTAGGAACAAGAGACCAGCTGTGGTTAGGTTATTTGACTATTCTGATTATCCATTGCTTAAACTATCTGTGACTTAGAAGCTTAAGACAACCATGAACTGTTACTAAATCTTGGTTTGAGGGCTTCCAGGGCTTCTTTCCACACATGTAGGGGCCTAAACTGGGGCTCATTTCATTTGGGTCCAATTTCGAGGGCATCAGTTCTTACTGTCAGGTATATTGCTTAGGGTCTCGGACTTTCCATGTGTCCTCTCCTGTGCTCTCTCCATAGGGTGACTAAACTGCTCATATGGCAGTTCAGGGCTCCCAAGAGCCTCAAAATAAATGTTGCAGCTTGATCTTAATGCTTTCTCTTGTATTCTGTGTCCAAGTAGGTCAGAGGCCCAGCCTAGAATGAGGGGGAGGGGAATACAGAAAGGTATGGCTCATTTACAAAGATCACTAATGCAACAGGTTACCATTAGCCAGCTGGGCAAAAAACGTTGGAAAAACTGCATTTCCATTTAAACAGCAAAAAGCAGAGCTGGGAGTGTGGTTCAGGTGGTAGAGCATCAGCTGTGAACAATCTGAGCAAGTGGGAACCCCTGAATTCAGGCTCCAATACCAGCAAGAAAATTTTTTTAAAGAAAGAAAATTAAAAAAGAAGTAAAATACATTCTGAAATAAAACAGGCAGGGAGAATTTGCTAGCAAATGCTCCCACAAGAAGTTGCAAAGGCTGTCTTCTGAAATAGTGCTCACTGCTCAACAAGAATTTTTTTTTTTTGGCTGGGGGTGGAAGGGTGGGGTGGTTGCTTCAGATAGCTCAGGCTGATAACCAAAATCTTGGGAAGCAACATGGAAGATAAAGGGGATTGACCATAATTGATCTTCACTAAAGGAATTTGGAAATGCAAAAAAAAAATTTATAAAGTCAACATCCAGAATGAACTCAAGAGCTCTAGAGGCTTCCTGTGGATGGAAACAGTTGTTATATGTCACTTGTTAGATCAAGAGGTAAAATCAATGATTCTATTGGACTCAGGATCAAAGGCCACTACTGTGTTAGGTGTCACTACAGGAATCAGCAACACAGACACAAGGTTTATCCTGAGACCAGCAGGTTAAATATAGATGGCGTCTTGGAGTGCTTTGTTTGTCTCTGCAGTCATTGTTCTGTCTACTACCACTAAACCCTGGCTATACATTTCAGTGATAAGAAATCCATTATAGTAGAGAGCTTAAAAACTTAATTTTAAGGCTTAATGTGGTATGTAGGGTGAAAAAGACAGAAGACATTGCTGTTTAAGATGTGATTATAGTTATATTTCTTTCTTTATGTGTCACCATGGATAATAAAGGGAATGCACGTAATTTGTAGTTGTACCCTTAAAAAATGAAGTTTCAAAGGAAGTCCTTCAGACTGGAAGAAAATGACAATATAGAATAACCAAAATCCACACAAAGAAATAAATAAGCACTGTAAAATGTAGACATGTAGAGAAATGTGAAAGACTAACTGGTATATTGATTCCTTTTTTTTTTTTTGGTGTCAGTCCTGGAACTCAGGGTCTGGGTGCTATTCCTGAGCTTTTTTGCTTTAGTGCTCTACCACTTGAGCCATAGTTCCACTTCTGGCTTTTTGGTAATTAATTGGAGATAAGAGTGCCATTGGATCTTCCTGTCCAATCTGGCTTTGAACCATGATCCTCAGATCTCATCCTCCTGAGTAGCCAGGATTATAGGTGTGCACTACCAGTGCCTGGATAGTATATTGGTTTTTATTTTTTGTTCTCTCAGCTGATTTTAGAGCTATGGTGTGTGATAAAATAGCAATGATTAACTGTGTTATTTGGTTTATAACCTATAAAGCTCTAACTTATATGGCAATAATAGCACAAGAGAAGAATGAATACATGGAGATCTTCTTACCAGAATTAAGTTTATATTTCTATGAAATTGGTTGTGCCAAGTTAAGATTCATGTTGTCATCCCTGGAATGTATACAAAGAAAATTATTAGGAAATGTAACCCGAGTACCATCAAAATGAATGAAAACAGCACAGTGAACTTGGGTTAATATGGAATTCCTTCAGTCTCTTGGGTCTTTCTCCTCCTCTAGAGGAGAAATGATCACAACTACACGCAAGAAGCGAGGCTCAGAGAACTTACACATGTGACAGGGCAAAGCTGAACTGAGATGGTGCCTTGGGTGCAGAAGTTGAGCTTCTGTCTGTGACTACCACACCACATAGTGATAATAATAATAAAAAAAAAACCTGTAGCACCTGGATCAGGTCCTTTGTCTTAAAGAATGAGTCCATACACCCAGTAAAATGGCCAAGATTTACTGACAAAAAAAAATAAGCAGAGCTCCCACTACACAAGAGGGGTCTCAAGGGAGGGCACCCCCTGGGGTACATTGGATAGAGTGTCTCTAGGAAAGAGCTCGTAACTCTTAACATCATTGGACAGTGTGTGGGCCACATCCATCTGCAGACCCAGTCAGAGGCCCTAAGCAGCCTGTATAAGCTCACCATGCGCCTTTTAGACTCTCTCATTGGGTGCGCATTCAGGTGCACATCTCTGGGATTTAATTAATCTGCTGTTCATATGCAAATCTTCCAGGGCCAATGGGACATGACTTAATGCCCAGGATGCATGTGCAACAGCTCAGGGTCATGGTGATGCCCAGGGGCCTGTATGTGTGACTACTTAGGCCATGGTAGCTAGCAGTCTACACACAGACTGCTCAAGGTGAGGGATGCAGAACTTCTATGGGAAAGGGCCTTTGTCCTGATTGCCTAACCAGGCTCTTTTCCTGCTCTCAATAGGGACTCTTGGATGCCTTGAAGAAAAATCATAACTAGTAGACACCTAGTTATGGAGTCTTCAAGCCTATGCCATCAGATAGAGTCTGGTAGTTTTTCCCCCTCTCCTGTTGAAGCTGAATTCTTTGTGGTTTTGAGCTAAGACAAAAAGCCTATTGGTAACTTTTTTTTTTCCAGTATGAAAGCATGACTGAATTTGTTTGAATCCGGGAGAATTTCAAATGCTAAGAGTTAGTAATTTGAGTTTTCTATGTTGCTTAGTCTTAATCTTCTTTAAAAGCTAATCCTAAATTAGAAAACAAAACAAAAAAGGGCAAAAGCAAAATCCTACAGCTATTATATTTATACTATTGAGTGGCTACTCTCACAGTCACACACACACACACACACACACACACACACACACACACACACACAATCAAGTAGTGTGAATCCTTGATCAGCTGATCTTATACATTCAAGGCAAGTTTAGGGCTGGATATTCCTATGGAGCCATTCCTATGGATTTCTAAGAGAGAAACCTCATTTCTCAGAGTCCTGGACATGAGAGAATGTTTTGGTTATCTATTGCTGCTTAACAAACCACCCTAAAGCTTCATGGCTTAACGTAATAATAATTTTGTTTTTTGAGATAGAGTCTCATTACATAACCTGGGTAGCTTTAAGCTTGTGCCCCAGCTTTTTGAGGACTGGAATTATAGATATGTTCCACCATATCTACATAGTCTTTGTGTGTGTGTGTGTGTGTGTGTGTGTGTGTGTGTGTGTGTGTGTGTATGTATGTGTATGCTTGTCCTGGTGCTTGAACTCAGAACCTGGGCACTGTCCCTGAACTTTTTTTGCTTAAGGCTAGTGCTCTGTCACTTGAGTCACAGCTCCACCCCTGACTTTTTGGTAGTTTTTTGGAGATAAGAGTTTCATAGACTTTCCTGCCTGGGTTGCCTTTGAATCTTGATCTTCAGAGCTCAGCCTCCTGAGTAGCTAGGATTTCAGGCATGAGCCACTAGTGCCTGGCAAAGTCTAGTTTGTTTGTTTGTTTGCTTTTGGCACATGTAAGTTTTGGCTGAAACTTCAAATATCTGAAGGCTCAGTCGAGCACATTCATTCAGATAGCTAGACTTTTATGCTAGCTGTTGTTCTGGCTCTCTATGGCGATCAGCCACCACAACGGATCATAATCCTGCACTCAGCTGGAGCTCTGCTTAGCACTTAGTGTTGTTAAAGAATGGGAGGAAAGGAAGCGACCAGAACACAGCCAGAAAACTTGTGTGAGCAAAGACCTCCACTTTCTCAGTACCCCCACACTGCATGTTCTAACCCTCCCCTGGCCCCTCAGGTATGTGTTTGGGCAGATGGAGTGGGCCATACCTTAGTGATGCCCCCACAGGAACCAGTAAGTGCAGACACTGGCCCTAACAGTTGCCTTTTCTTGCTACTTTGGAGGGCCTCTTACTCTACTGCCAGGTAAACTTTGCTAGCCTCCCATTACCAATGGGCTTTGGAGAAACTGTCACATGATGGTGCTGTGTGAGGGGAGAGCCCTGTTTTCTGTGGGACCCCATCCTCCATACTTGCTTAACCAATGAGAGCCACACTCCAGATATTCCCAAACACTGTGGCAGGAACTCAAGGGAGAAAAGAAGACACATGTGGCATGTGGATTACTATTTTACCTAACCCTGTTTGGAAGAATTCTGGCAAGTTGAAAGCTAGCTCTCTATCTATCTATCTATCTATCTATCTATCTATCTGTCTGTCTGTCTGTCTGTCTGTCTGTCTGTCTGTCTGTCTGTCTGTCTGTCTGTCTGTCTGTCTATCTATCTATCTGTCTGTCTGTCTATCTATCTATCTGTCTATCTATCTATCTATCTATCTATCTATCTATCTATCTATCTATCTATCTATCTATCTATCTATCATCTATCTATCTATTGTTTTTTGGTGCCAGTCCTGAGGCTTGAACTCAATGGTCCTGGGCACTGCCCCTCCTTTTTTTCCCCTCTCAAGACTGGTACTCTTACCACTTGAGCCACAATTTGGCTTTTCTTTTTGGTAGTTAATTGGAGATAAGAGTCTCATGGACTTCCTTGCCCTGACTGGCTTCCAATCATGATTCTCAGATCTCAGCTCCTGAGTAGCTAGGATTACAGGTGTGAGTCATTGGTGCCCAGCTTATTTATTTATTTTTATTTTTTATTTTGCTACTACCAGGGTTTAAACTCTGGGCCTTACACTCACTCGACTTGCTTGCTGTGCTGGTGCTCTACCACTTGAGCCATGTCTCTAGCCCAGTATTTTTGCTGGTTATTTTGGAGATAAGAGTCTCACAGACTTTTCTATACAGTCTGGCTTTCAACCTTGATCTTCCATAGCTCAGCCTCCTGAGTAGCTAGGGTTACATTTGTGAGCCAGTGATACCCAGCAAACAACTCTTCTTTCACCCAGACACATAGGACAGCTGTGCACCTCTGATAAGCTTCTTAAGTAGAAATGATTGACTGTTCTATCACACCTCTGTTCGTAACCTAGGCCCATGTAATATTTAGGTGTGGGAGAGAAGGGGAATTCCACACTTGTGGGCAAATTCTGAGCATTTGGTCAATGTAATGGTCAGCCTGGATATCTCTAGCCTGACTCCAAAAAGAACATGGTAATAAACTCTTACTTGAAGGAGAGCACGACCACCCTGGGGTGGGGGTGATGATGACTGGCCAAACATCGTAAGACAAAGTAAGCAACAGAGACCCAGGGCCTAAGTCACCTGAGACCTTCCATTCTTAGGAGAGTTTATGCTATGGGTGATGGGAAACCACTGGTGGGAAATTATCTTTTCAGAAGAAATATCTTCACAAAGGAAGAAAGTACTTATTTTGTTGAATAAATGAGAACTTCAGGAACAGGTATAGCTGGAGTTAAGCCATCAACACCATAAGTAATCTATCTCTTGCTACTTCCGGTCTTCCATGTGGGCTTCATGCTCAAGTGGGCTCTCACTATATGGCTAAGATTTAAGGTGTTTGTAATAGAATATATATATATATATATTCTTTTAACTATATATAGAATTCTGTATATTCTATATATATATTTTATATATTTTCTCTATATTCCACATATTCGTATACCTTCTCTCTCTATATTCTCTCTTTATATTTTCTATATTATTATATATTTTATAGATGTAGAATATGTATATATTCTCTCTCTGTTCTCTATATAGATATATATCTAGAATGTATATGTATAGTTACAACAATATATGGAATATATATGTAGAATATATGCAGAAAAATATATTGAGAATATAGTGTATATATATTTGTAACTATATATAATATATTATTATAGATGCATTTTATATATACTATAGATGATATATATTCTCTCTCTCTATGAGGTTATAACTATATTCTTTCTCCTTTCCCAGGGATGAGAACTCTGGCCTTATTTAGGAGGAGCATGGGCCCATTTGAGTCAACTATGGTCATGGCCACCCCAAACTATGAGATTACATGAATGAGTGCTAGTCCATAAGCCTAGAAGTAAGGGAGGGTCAATTTCTAAAAGGAAAGAAGGCAAGTTGGGTAAAATAAATTAGCCAATGACCACCATGCACAGTAGAAATGTGACCAGGACCTTACCCAGTTGTTGCATCATTGAATGATTGACATACTTAATCATCATTAACCCATGCCCACGTAGGAAAACACCTAGGCTGATAAGGTGGCAGATATCAAAATAAGTGATTCCATGGAAATCCATGTTCACACAGCCAGTTTGGCTAACTCTGGGGAGTTTAAGCAATGCTTTTCATGTGTCTTCTGGGGGTGTTCCTTGGGCTTGGCTGCTGGTGACTATCAAACATCTTCTGAGTCAAAGTTCATGCTACAGCTTCCTTTCCTTTCAGGGATTCCTTGTGGCCTTGCAGTATGGCTTTGCCAATGGAGAGGTAAGTTTTCCATGCCACCACCCCAGCTTCTGGTGAGCTCAGGACTGGAATTTCCCTGTCTCTGGAGGTTTCTGCTTGTAATAGTACAGCAGTGGCAAGCATATATTGAAAGGTCTACTGAGCACCCAGATTAAGAGAGGTTAGGGCAAATGAGGCAAATGAGAAAAGGAGTCAGGATAGATGTGAGGAAGCTCAAACCCGGCTCTGGAGCCACTGGACACATGCTAGATTAAAGTTTGATGGAAGAAACAATTGGGAATTTTGGAGTTTGCAAAGCTGCATACAAACGAGTCCTGGAGCTAGAACTCAGAGCCTGGGTGTGCTATCCTTGAGTTTTCTGGCTCAAGTCTAGGGTTCTACCATTTGAACTACAACTCCATTGTGGCTTTTTTGCTGGTTAATTGGAGATAAGAGTCTCAGTGGACTTTCCTGCCTGGGCTGGCTTAGAGCTGTGATGAAGCGCTTAGTCTCCTGAGTAGCTAGGATTACAGGCATGAGCCACTGGTACCCAGCAATACTTTTTATTACTATAATTGCATGGCTCCAATCAGCTCTCTGCTTCCCTATGTATAGGTCAGCTTTCTGATACTGCAACAAATATCTGAGATTATCAACTTAAAAATAAGGAAAGGTTTATCTTGGATCATGCTTTCATTCATTGCTGCATGATCCAGTTGCCTTTGGGTCTGTGGTCAGTATATGATGGCCAGTGTTTTATGGAATGAATGAGCTGCTCGCCTCATGAGCAGAAGGCAGAGAGAAGGGAGGGTTGGGGTCCTAATATCCCAAGAGTGATCTAACTTTCTACCTATAAGCTTCATCTCCAGAAAGTTCTACCACTTCCCACTAGTGCAGTGGTCTGGAGACAGCCTTCCATATCAAGCTCTAGTACCTGGGAAAAGAATAGCACTAGAGGGGCAAAGGTCATAATAACCATTTTCTTGTAGTTTAGGAGTCAGTTTCCAGCCCTCTTTCATTCTCCCCTCCCTCTAAGGTTTTTTGGTTGTTGTTGGTTTTTTGGTCATGGGGGTTGATCTCAGGGCCTAAGATGCTATCCCTGAGCTCTTTTTGCTAGCCCTCTAGCACCTTGAGTCACAGTGGTACTTCTAGTTTTCTGGTGGTTAATTGGAGATAAGAGTCTTACGGACTTTTCTGCCCAGGTTGGCTTTGAACCGCAATCCTCAGACCTCAGACTTCTGAGTAGCTAGGATTATAGGTGAGAACTACCAGCATTCGGCCATTCTAGATTTTAATGTTTATTTCTCTCTCCTTCCATGGGGACATAAGCTTCTTGTCAACAAAGATCCCTTCCTTTTGTTCACTGCTGCTTCTGTCTTTGTACTGTGGCTTCCTGTCCCAAAGGCAGATATTTTAGCTCAAATGCAACTATGTTATCCTTTCCTGAACACCGTATCTCAAGTTTTTAATTCCCCATCAAAAGATAAAAAAATATGTCAGGCACGATGACTCAAGGTTGTATTCCTGGCTACTTAAGATGTAGAGATCAGGGGATCATTGTTCAAAGCCAGCCTCAGGCATAAAGAGTGCATCTTATCCAATGCCTGGGTATAGTGGCAATTGTCTGAGATTCTCAGAAAGCAGGGAAGTACAAGTAGGAAGATTGCAGCCTAGTCCATCCCAGCTTTGGCAACAAGAAAGACCCTACCTCAATTAGAAATGACTAGGTGCTAGAACACCTGCCTAGCAAGTACAAAGTCCTGATGTCAATTCTCAGTACCAAAAAAACCAAAACAAAAAAACTGCAGTGACAAGTTTAAATATATTGGTTTCATTTGCAATTCTAGAATCAGGCAACATTTTGTTCCAAAGGGCCGGGTAGAGATTTCGTTCCAATGGATTTGATTTTATGGAGACCTAAGAAAATAGAAATAAATGACTAAAAGCTTTAAGTTACTTTCCTGAAAAAAAAATGACAGGAAAAAAGATGGATAGAGAACTGATGGATTAACATCAGGCTCCTTTAGGTGACCTTACCATGTGAGGGTTAAGACAACAAAATTGTCATTATTGAGCCAGTGAATCTGTCTTGCTGGCAAATTTGGCAATTCTCTCTCTTCATAAGGCCAAATAAGTGAGTTTTGCGTCTTATTCTTTGCTCCTATCACTTAGGCGAGCGTGCAGTAGCTTCTTGTTAAACGCTGTTGGAATAGACACATAGATAAAGGTGTTATTAACCCTGTCTTTGTCTCACCTGGTAGGTGAAGGCCGAGCTGCGAAAGTCCTGGGGCCGCTTCTGGTTAGCCCGCCACTCAGGCTGCAGAGCCTGGGTCCTGGGGAAGAACTTCCGGTTCCTACGGAAATATCCCAAGAAGCTATCCCAGGAAGATGGCGCAGAGACCCTCAGGAAGCTGCAGTCCTCATCCGATAGCTCCGGCCTGGCTGCACAGGGCCTGGGGGAGCTGGGCCCCCGGCCTCACAGGGACCATGCAGCCTGGCCCCGCGGCAGCAGTCTGTCTGAAAGCAGTGAGGGGGATTTCACCCTGGCCAATACTATGGAGGAGATTCTGGAAGAGAGTGAGATCTAGAGTAGGGAGCTCATCACTCTGGCTCTCCAGCCTGGGAACTCCTGAGAAGCAACAATGGATAGTCGCTAAGGGAGGATGGGTTCTTCCCATTCACCAGGCCCATTTCCACATGATGTCTGTCACCAAAATCTTCCAGTTCTGGAAAAATGAGGCTGGATGTGATGCTCACAGCTTCGACTTGCGTTGGCCAACACACCATATTGACACTTTTCCCAGATAACCACCAGTTATCTGGGGCCCTAAATTCAAGTGGATGGAGTCCCATCAGGATGAAAGGCCTGTTATTAACTACAGTCCATCAATGTGTCCTCCTTCTCCCATCATGGTATATAGGTTCCTCCTGAGTTTGGATTTAAGGTGTATAAGAACCCCTTAGGAAGTTTCAAAACTGCCGAATCTTAAGCTCAGCTCTGGGATACTAAGACACTTCTTTTGGGTTGATGGCCAGGAACTGGAAATGTCTATCGAGCAAGGAATTCTGATGCCAAGCCCTCCCTTGGAGAACACTGGGCAGGGAATCAGAGAGTCACCCAGGAGGATTAAGGGAGATCTGTGACCTACCTGCCCTTCCTAGACAGAGTATTATCACGAGGTCACCCAGGAGACCCAACTTTCCTGCTCCTCTTCCCCTCCTCTCCTGTAAGTCTTGCCTCTCTCTCTCCATCTCAGTTCCCTCTGTATGGTCAGCAGAACTTTGAACTGTCATAATGCCATCTTTCTCAAAAAGTTGGCCCCAGCTCGCAGGGACCTTCTCCTCCTTCTCACTGGTCCCTTCCTCCTTTTTCTGGATCTATTTGCCTTTCTGAGCTTGGCTTCCACCAGCCTGATTTGCTCTACATACCTCTCACTGGGAATAAACCTCTATTAGCCTTTTAAGGGCCAAACCTCCTGCCCTGGAAGTATATAACCCTTGTATCCCCAGTCCCCACTGATAATAATTCTACTCCTTAACACCTCTGATGGGTACTGAAAAGCAGTAGGCCGAAGCTGGACATGCTGAAGGTGGCCTCAAGAGGCCAAGGTAACTCCCATAAGTCCTGCCCATGGGAAATTCTGAGCTGTGCATGGGAACCAGCTCTGTGACGGAAGCTATAGAGGAGGCTACAGGAAGATGCAGGGAGCAACAGTCCAGGTATACACTGCACTAAGTTCATGTGTGTGAAGTGTATGTGTATGTGGGTGGGGTATGAGGCTGTGGAAGTCTTATCTTGGAGATGTGTGTGGTGGGTGGGTGAGGGAGTGATGTTTCCATTCTTAAGTGGGACAGCCAGATTTAGCAAATATAAATACATGGTGCTCAATTACATATGAATTTCAGAAAAATAGGGAATCTTTTTGTATAAGTATATCCCACAGGATATACTTTGAGATTGAATTCAGTTCTGCATTCTGTCTTTTACCTGACAACTCTCTTTTTACGGGTTCTTTGCAGTGGGACCAGAACAAGTCAATCACTTCTGAAAAGCTCATAGAACAAAGTTAACCATGCTGCAATGAAGTCTTTGAAAATCAAACCCATAAACTACAGTCCACGGGCCACTTATAAAAATAAAGTTTTATTGTCATCAGGGCTGGGATGAGTTAGTAGCAAATGACTTTGCCTTGACCCAAAATGCTGGTATTTTGTGCATTAGTTTTAACACTCATTTTTATTTTTAAATGATTACATTAAAGTCTTCTTTCTCTTGACTCTGCAGACTTTTGGTGCCCTCTCAGATTTTATACCATTCTGGCCTCTGGTTTGCAGGATGAGTACGGAAAGGCAAGTGCATAATGAAGCAAGGAGTGATTTTTTTTTTTTTTTTAGTGTCTAGGTTATCCAGACTTCAATCACTAAAATATATATCCTTCTACTTTCCCCCTTTCTGCAAGTGTTCATGTCTTGGCTCGCTAACCAGTCTGCAACTAGAGAACTGGGACCAGTTAGGTGCTGGTGACTCATGCTTGTAATACTAGCAACACAGGATTCTGGATTGTAATTTGAAGCCAGATGGGACAGGAGAGTCCATGAGACTTTTATTTCCAATATTCACCAAAATACCAGAAGTAAAGGTATGGCTCAAGTGGTAAGGCTCCAGCCTTTAGTAAAAAAGCCAAGGAAGAATGAAAGGCCCTGAGTTCAAGACCCAGTAACAGCACATACACAGGAAGAAAGAAAGAAAGAAAGAAAGAGAAAGACAGAAAGAAGAAAGAGAGAGAAAGAAAGAAGAAAGAAAAAGAAAGAAAGGAAGGAAGGAAGAGAGAAAGAGAAAAGAGCCTGGGATATTTCATTTTCCTAGCAAATGCCTAAACCAGGGTTGGTTTGGGGTATGTGTCTAGACACACTTGTTGAATGAGACAGGATTATGAGGTCTCTTAGAAACATTGGATGCTGGCACTAATGGGGGGAACATTTTCTGTAAGGCAGTTGCAAATACATTCTCCACACTTTGTCCCACAGATGGGGTAGTCTATCCACACTGCTCGCTCTTTGCTCTGCTAATGATTAAAATTTTATTTGTTAATTTGCACGTTGTCCATTCTTTCACATTTGGCTTCTCACGTGTGACATGGGGAGAAAGGGCTGTGGCATTCAGCTGGCTGTACTGTGGTTTCTTAAGTACCACAGTAAGTAGAGGGGGAGGGGCCTGAAGCAAAGGTCAGAGGTCAAAGAGGAAAAGCAAGTGTCTCATTTTCTAGATTATTCCCCTGGCTTGCCTTGAGGAATCAACCTTGTGTTCTCAATCTGGGGTGACAAGCCCCCTCTGGAATTTTTAAAAGACCAGTGGCCAGGTATGATATATGAAGATATTCTGATGGAATATACTCAAATTTGAATGCAGGGACTCATGTATATATATACATATATATATATAGAGAGAGAGAGAGACAGAGACAGAGAGAGACAGAGAGAGACAGAGAGAGAGATATAGATGGACACCTCTATCAGGTGTCCATCTGTAGATGAATGAATAAACCAAATTTCCCACAGGATCAAAGAGTATTTCACAGTATAAAAAGATCAAGGAGAGGTTGAACCTGAAGGATATTATGCTAAATGAAACAAGCCTTGTGTGTTTGTGTGTGTGTGCGCGCGCACACACACATGCACATGTGTGTGGTACTGGAGTTTAAACTCAGGGTCTTGTGCTCTTGCTCAGCTTTTTTGCTTACAGCTGGAGATCTATCCCTAGAGTGACATCTCCAGTCTAGCACTTTGCTGGTTAATTGGAAATAGAGTGTCACAGACTTTTCTGCCTGGGCTTGCTTTGAACTATGATCTCCCAGAGCTTAGCTTCCTTGGCAGCTTGGTTACAAGCAAGAATCACTTTTGACCTGGTTTTCCTTGTCATTTTGACTTGCCTTTTTTTTTTTTTTTTGTCAGATGTGGGGCTTGAACTCTGGGCCTGGGCCTGGCCACTGTCCCTGAGCTCTTCAGCATTCTACCACTTGAGCCACAATACCACTTCTGGTTTTCTGGTGGTTAACTGGAGATGAGTATCACGGAATTTCCTTGCCCGAGGTTGCCTTGAACTGCGATCCTCAGATCTCAGCCTCCTGAGTAGCTAGGGTTACAGGCATTAGCCACGGGTGCCTGGCTGCCTTTATTTCCTTATTTTTTTTTTTTTTATGAGTGCTGATGTTAACCATCTTTTGTGAGCTTAATTATTGGTCACTTTTGTCTGTTTTAGAAAAATTTCTGCTCAAATCTTAGACTTTGAAAATATTTTTTTCTTGGTCTGTGAAAGACCCTCTTTGCTCTCTCAATAAATATGTACAAACGTTTTAAGTTTTGATAAAGTCCAATTTATCAATTCTCCCCTCATCTCCCTTTTATTGTCTGTGTTTTTGATGTCAAAGTCACTTGAGTGATTATTTCATGTGGCTGACCTCGACCCTGCATGAGTCAGGTGACATCTTCCATATGAACAATACTATGCTAAAGCCCCGATGAGCTGAGCCTTTTCCCTAGTAGCATTCTGAACTTAGAAATTCTTCCATAAGAACATTCTCAGCTCACTCACAGCTCTCCAGTGCTGGGGTGATTGTGTAGTTTGATAAGGGACAGGCACCCCTGCTGGGTCTTACAAGCCTGACACACAAATCTATTTAAATTTGTGTGACTACCAAGGGGACAGAACTGGGGGCAGAGTGGATGACCACATGGCATCTATCACTCCACTAGCTCCATGGCCGATGGCTGAACTTGAACAAATCTAGAAGAGTTGTTTCCATGGCACCTGTCACTAACCTTGGGGTCATTATAAGAGACTCTAGTGTAGAAATCTCCCTAGCAGATGGATCCATACACAGCTTGGGCACCTCAGGAGCACTGTAGCTGTGTCTGTGGTAGGAGTGACTGTGCCTGGGAGCAGCAATGGCACCCGGCACCAAGGGACTTACTGGTGATAGTGTAGGAGGCACCTCCTGGAGATACCCATAGGGGCATTGCATAAGGTCCTGTGTGAGCAGGTCTCATCATGGGACAGTGCAGTCTGGAATTGTTCTTAGTTGGAAATTCATTTGTTTCTGCCTTTCAATTGACATGTGAACAAGGAAGCAGGGCTGTGGAAATTTGAAGTAACTTCCCTATGTCACTAACGTGGATATCTATTTGATGTGTTACAATTCTGCATCTACATGCTTATAGCACCCTAGATTTCCTCTTGGTAGCCATTCATTTTCTTCTTGCCATGATTTTTTTTTGTCGGTTGTAGGGCCTGAACTCTGGGCCTGGGCACTGTCCCACAGCTCTTCAGCTCAAGGCTAGCACTTTACCACTCTAACCATAGCACCACTTCTGGCTTTTTCTGCTTATGTGGTACTGAGGAATCGAACCCAAGACCTCATGCATGCAAGGCAAGCACTCTACCACTGAGCCACCTTCCCAGCCCTTTGCCATGATTTTTGAGCTCTCCTGACTCAATGTTCAGCTCTAGAGATAGGCATAGCAGTCTTCTTGTTCAATCAAGGCCTTCTATCTTCCAGGCATCAGACACTGGGTCGCAGATGGGCATAAAATCTAACAGAGGTCAAGATGTAAACTTGGGGCTTGGTCTGGGACTCCAAACAAAAGAGGGTTTTGTTTGTTTGTTTGTTTTTCATTTCTGCTGAATTTGGAGCCAGGAAGAAATCAGCCTGGGTCTCGAAGTGAATTTCTTGCCAGCCTGGGGAGAACTTGCTTATGAATGAGGAGAATACTAAAAAGCAAAACAAAAGATAAAAAGTGAACCTTAAGGAATCATAGGAGCTCTTGGATGAAGTCAGACCTGAAGCAGACACTATGGCTAGCATTATACAATTGCAATATATTGCTTTCTAAAATTGGGCACTCAAGACTCACACATGTTATTCTAGCTACTCAGGAGTCTGAGACCTGAGGACCATCGTTTGAAACCAACTCCAGGGAGAAAAGTCCCTGGGAGATTCTTATCCCCCATTAACCAGCGAAAAGCTACGAAGTGCTTCTGCTTTATTGTTTTTTCTTTTTTGTAAGAATCACTTCTAGTGAGTCTTAAAAAATAAAAAATGCTGGTGGTATAGTTCAAGTGGTAGAGTGCTTGCCTAGTGAGTACAAAGTCCTGGGTTCAAACCTCAGTACTGCAATAAATAAATAAAGAAATCAATTCTATTTTTTTTTTAAAAAGCTGCAAGTAGAGGTGTGGCTTGAGCTTTACAATACCAATCTTGACTGGAAAAAATAAGCAAGAGTGCAAGATTCTGAATTCAAGCTCCAGTATCTCACCTCCCCTCCCCCCCGCCACATACATGCCCAAAAAAGAAAGAAAAAAGAAAAAGAAAATGAATGACCAACCAGTTGTGTGCCTAGCTCCTGTTGCATTTATTGGAACCTGCTTACTCAGCAACCCACCAAGTAGCTTACAGGGAGAGGGACAACACTTAAGACTCCTACTATGTAATCCTGGGATTATCACAGGGCCTTGAGGAGGGAGGGGTAGGCAGATGATGATGGGGGAAGGGTCATTAAAGACAGAGAAGAGAGACCAGTGAACTGGTCAAGACCTTTGGCTTGGCAGGGAGCTGCTCTGGGCTTTGGAGCCTCTCCCTTGGTCCTGGGTGTTTGTGGACATACAGGTAAATGTGTGAGTACGTGTATGTGCTTGCAGGTGTTTGAGTTGAGGGGTGGGTAGAGAGGTCCGAGCAGTTGGCATCAGGGTTTCTTTTCCTTTATTCTTTCCTTCACTTTCTGAGGCTCAAATTGGATGAGTCGCAGGATTTCCTTATTGGCGAGGGTCCCCTCAATGAATTCTTCTTCTGTAAGTTTATCTGTGTGTAGGGGAAAACCATCAGTGGAGAATGACATTGAGGCACAATGCCAAATGTAACTGTATCTACTGTAAAACTACTGAATACCCAGCATCTTTATGGCTTCTTCCCCCAATACCTCCATTACTCAGCCCTAAGACCCTCAGACAATCCCCCCTTACCTCCCAAGCCAAGAACAAGAAGGCAAATGACTGGAACTTTGGAAATCTCTAAGATACCCCTGCTGTGGATTCTACTCCTGTGCTTTGTGTCCCGGGGGGTACCCACTGCCTTACTGGTCATCTCACATTTAAACAATTCATACTGCTAGGTATTTCCCTTGGGATACTTTTAAGATTACCTCAAGTCTCAAGCCTAGAGTTCTGGGACTAAGCAAAGTAACTAACCCAGTTAACAGGCCTAGAGTCTTTGGTAGGGAGCCAGGGACCATCCCCTCCCCCTGTGGGGGTGGGCAGAGAAGGAGAGGTGAAGGGTCACCAGATGCAGAGAAGCCTTGTTGCATGCAGGCAACCCCAATGAGCCCCAGCTTACAACTCCTCTGTGATTCCTTCCTGTGCACCTACTCCCATGTCCCCTGCTCTATCCCCTAGGGATAGAAGAGAGATAGCTCTGCTCCTTAGCCAGGCCCAGCTTCCCAGGGTTTTACAAGTGGCTCCATGCAGCTGTACAAATGTCTCTGGACCATTCCTCTGTGTGCCAAATGTTAGGGAGCTTAGGGGATGAGGCCATTGCAGAAAGCAGAGGGTGGAAGGATAGAAAGGTCGTGTCCAGGAAGTTCTGCATATGGTAGGGAAAGACAAGACTATAGAGAGAGAAGTCTAAAATGAGAGCAGGAGGTGTGGCTCAAGTGGTAGAGCACTTGCCTAGCAGGCAAAAAGCACTGAGTAGGATAGAAAAGAAAAGAGAAAGAGAAGAGCAAAGGAGGGAGGGAGGGAAGATGGAATAGAGGGAAGGAAAGAGGGAGAAAGAGAGGGAGAGAGAGAGAGAAGAAAGAGAGAGAGAGAGGTCTAGATAAGTACTTCTGTCTGTTCATGGTAGTAGGTTCATATAGTGCCTTGCACATAGTAGGTATTGACCAAGGTGTTGCTGCTCTGAATTTGATTTCTATTGATCTGTGTTCTGATCTGTTGGGACATGCTTAATCCCTTTGGGAATTGGGGTCCAGCACAGTTCCTTGCACAAGTCTGGGGAATGAAATTTGGATTTTACAGTTCCAACTCCCCAACCAGTATTGCCTAGATCCAGAAAGTCCCACCCCACCCTCATAGCCTGCCACCCTGGCCTCCCACCATCTCTAGATGGGCCACACAAGAATGCATGCATCAGTGGCAAGAGCAATGTGTGGGTCCTCCAAATTGTCCCCTCCTGAGACCTGGCCTGGGTGAGCTTTCAGACTAGCAAACCACAGGACAGAGAAGCCAACACCTGGACATGCCCAAAGAAAGATTAGGAGAGAGGCTAGAGAATTTGAAGAGCTAGGAGGAAGTGCCACAGGAGGGCTTCTTAAGTAGCCTAGGTTCCTGCAAATGAAGGGGAAAAGCTGCTCAAGGGAGAAGCACATCTGGGGCTGGGACCAGGCACCCAGAGAGGGGTCTGGGCAGGTTGGGCTATGTGAATACAGGGCTGGCATGGAAGAGGGAGGACCTTAAGTCTTATGCTTCCCTAACTTCTCCAGTGACTTTCCCTGACTTGGTCAGAACAGCCCATCACCTCTGTCTGTCTTGATTTGCTGTCCTATTTGGGGGCTTTCTTCTTGAATACTGGTGAGATAGTACCCCAGGGGGGCCATGCTGGCTCCTCAGATGTGTCTGGCCATGCTGTGCTTTATTAAATGAGACACTTCTGATTGTCCATCACTTGGGTGCTGTCTTCCCTTTAAAAAAGCAAAGTGATAGGAAGGAAGTGGAGCTGTGGCTCAAGTGGTAGAGTGCTAGCATAGAGCAAAAGAAGCTCAAGGAAAGAGCCCAGGCCCTGAGTTCAAGCCCTAGAACCAGCAAAAAGGAAATCAGACGATATGGTATCAAACAGGCTCTGTATTTCCACACAGAAAATGCTGGAAGCCATATGACTATTTACCAGTCACCATCACTTAGAACAATTACCTTCCATGGTTCTCATTTTCATCATTCTGGCTGCTTGGCCTATGAGCTTGTGGTCCCTGCCTGACCCCAAGTTCTCTAGTACATCTTTCCATGGACCAACAGGCTCACCCAGCCTCATGTGATGAGCTCTGGAATGCATCACTACTTTCAGCGTAAGCCCACAATTCTCCTGGGTAGCTTCCAGCCAATGAGCAGAGCAGAGAAAGTTCACTGGGTACCCTTCCCCCTCCACCCTCCAGCCCCCAGCTTTGCCAACACTGTCCTAGAACATCATTGCAGTTTAAACATCTTCTTTCTTTTCTTTTTTAGAGGTACTGGGGTTTGGACTCAGGGCCTCATGCTTTCTAGGCAGGAACTCTAACTACTAAACTTCTACCTTCCTCCAGCCTTCTAATTTTTTTTCTTGCTGGACTTGGGACTTGAACTCTGGCCTGGGCTTTGTGCCTGAGAGTTTATGCTCAAGGTTAGCATTCTATTACTGGAGCCACAGCCCCACTTCCAGTCTTTTGTGGTTAATTGAAGATAAGAGTCTCATGGATTTCCCTGCCTGGGCTGGCTTTGAAACCTGAGTCTCTGATCTCAGACCCCCTAGTAACTAGGATTACAAGTGTGAGCCACTGGCACCTGGCTTCCTCCAGCCCTTTTTGTATTGGTTATTATTGTGATAGGATCTTGCTTCCTGCTCATACATGGGTGAGGTCTATGATCTGCTTGTTTTAGGCTTTCTGCAGTAACTAGGATGACTGGCCTGTGGTGCCATATCCAGCTTCTTTCATTGAGATTCAGTCTCAAGAACTTTTCTACCTGAAGCCAGCCTGAAATTGTGATCCTCCCAATCTCTCCCCTCTACAAAGCTAGGATGACAGGTGCACATCACTACACATCCAATTGTGAATTGAGAACTCTTACAAATTTTGTACTGGGGCTGACCTTGAACCATGATCCTCCTATTTTCAGCCTTCTAAGTAGCTAAGATTACAGGTGTGAGCCATCACGGCCTATCTCAATCTAGACATCCCTTACCTAACCCTCCCTCTTTTTCTTTTCTCCTTAACAGGGAGTAGATCTGAATATTAGTCTAATGGTTTTCCCAGTCTTCTTTAGATGCCTCCCCATTTCCTTGTATGGCCTTCCTCCCAACAAATCCCTAGCAATGTGATTTAAATCAAATCTCATGCTTGTGCAGCATCTTGGAGGATCCAAACGAACTCCCTAGAGTTCAACCAGACACATTGAGATTCCAGTTATTAGGGCTGAATGTTCAAGCATGGCTAAGCTGAGCTGTAGTCTCGATCTTGTTATGAAGAAAAGTACGTGTGAAAACAACTTCCCTGGAGTGTCTAGAAAATAGACTCTCATTTAAAGAGAAAGTGGTTTGTACTTTCTCTGAGCCTGTCATGTGGGCACTAGTAGCTAATGAATTTATTGATTTTACATTTTACTCTCCCTTAAACAAGTAGATCATTTTTACGAAAACAAAAGATGTTTTCCATCAAAAGCACTCCTAATTTAGGACCTTTCTTTTCCACAAGGAACCCCACGTGGCCCATGAGTTTTGTCAGTGATGGGGTATGAGGCCACTGTGTTGGCTCTAGGGCGGCAGGTTTTCTGGTCATTCCTCCCTCCCCCAGCCCCCACAGACAGCCCTGGTCGTGAGCAATGACCCCAGTGCTGTCTGAGTGCTGTAATTCAGAAGAAGAAATCTTGCTGGGATCCCTAGGCTGAAAATTTAAAAAAAAAAAAAAAAAAGGAATTCACCATCATCTTTCTTTCCAAAGAACGTCCAAATCTTCTCAGCCCGCTTTTCAGGGGTATTTTCATCATCTGGAAGGTGTTTCACATCCTCAGGGTTGATCATTTTGAAAATAGCCTGTACCAGAACAAGAGAGAGAATTTGTTCAAAGGAGAGGAAGGAGATGACATTTCTGGGTTAGTTCAGGCCCTTATACCATACACAAAAATCCCTGTACACCTAGGATACAATGATATACAACCCCTAGTAGAAAACATAAGAGCAAAACCTCCTGGCATTGGTCTTGACAATGATTTTTATTTACTTGGCCATGACCCCGGAAGTCAAGGTGACAAGTGGGGTTATATTACATATAGGAAGTTTTGATTTGCAAAGAAAAAAGCAAAATGAAAAGGCAATGGACCTAATGGGAGGAAATATTTGCAAACTGTCTCTCTGAGAAGGGAATTAATATCCAAAATATATAAGCAACAGCAAATGAGCAAATGATCACATTTTAAAAAATGGACCAAGGACCTGGATAGTCATTTCTCCAAGGAAGACATATTAAATGGCCCACAAATATATGCAAAGTTGCTTGACATGACGAATCAAAACTACAATGAAGCTGGACATTAGTGGCTCACGGCTGTAATCCTGGCTACTCAGGAGGCTGAGATCTGAGGATTGTGGTCCAAAGCCAGCTTACGCAGTAAAGTCCATGAGACTATTATCGCCCATTAGCCATCATAAGTAGAGCTGTGGCTCAAATGATAGAGGATTAGTCTTGAACAGAAAATGCTAAGAGAGAGTACCCAGGCCTTGAGTTCAAGCCCCAGTACTAGCAATACAAAAACAAGCCAACTACGATAAGGTATGCCCTTACCAAAAACACTAAAATAATAGGTTGTTATTAAAAAAAAAACACATACACACACACACAAAAGATGGATGGGGTTGGGGGTAGAATTCAGGAGTATAACACTTGTTAGTATGTGCAAGGTCCCAGGCTTGATCCCTGGGAACACAGACACAAAGACAGACAGACAGACAGACAGACAGACAGACAGACACACACACACACACACACACACACACACACACGTATGTGATAAGTGTGGGGGAGAGGGTATGGAACAAAAGGTGTCCCAGTTACACCGTTGGTGGAAATGCAAATCAGTATAAACACTAAAAACATATTGAGGTCTATGCCTCCATCAGAAAGAATGACATTTCCCCATTTGTTAGGAAATGGAAAGGCTTGGAAAAAATTATATTAAGTGAAGTAAGCCAGGCCCAAAGAAACATAGGTCCCATGGTTTCCCTTATTTGCAATATCTAGTATAGGTATGAGTCAAGCGGAAAAGGTCAGATAATGTGATATTAGGAAAACGAACCCTTTAATATGTATTTCAATGTTTTTGTTTCTTTCATGCATGTGTTTCTAACGCATTTATAAGATTATTTCTTTGTTGCTTTGTATGTCCCTCCCCCACAGTGTAACCCCCACTTTCACTATGTTTGATGTTAGTATAACATGTGGAGGAGATGGGGACAAACAAGTCGTTTAAGGATTCAGGTGGACCTGTTGCAACAATGAGAAGTACAAAATGTCATGTCAAAACCAGCTTTACAATGTCGGTGTCGGGGGGGGGGGGGGGAAAGGGTATGATTGGATGGGGGGGAGGGGGGAGGCTGGGAAGGGAGGTGAAGGGTAAACAAAGGAGGAGGCTGCAATGCTTGGTAAGAAATGTATGCATTATCCTGCCCATGTAATTGTAACCCCTCTGTACAGTATGTTCTCATATAAAATAAAATAAAATTAAAAAAAAAAACATATTGAGGATGTTTTTGATCACCCCCAACACAGATTCCCTCTTTAGTGTTCAAATACTCACTGGAAGAGCAGTCATCCTTTAAAGTAATGGTCCAAATACAAAGATCCAGGTCTACCTTTCCACTGAACCAAAACTCCTGGGCCAGGGCTGGGGCATCTGTGATCTTTGAAGTTCTTGTAAGGGATAGGGAATGTGAGGAAAAGTGAAAAGGGCTTCTTACTGAATACTTTTCTGTACCGGTGGGATTTTCTGATAATGTAGATGCTATCCAAAGAGGCTGATCTTGAACTGACATTCCTAAAACCTCAGGATTCCTCGTGCTGAGATTATAGGCATGCGCCACCATACCTGGCTATAATTCCTTTATTTAAAAAGAGGAGAAAGAAAAGAAAACCTGCCAGTGATGATAACCACAGCAGTCCTGAGGTTATAGTACCACAGACCCTACAGTTCCCAGGTTTTAGAGCACCAAATGGCTTCTTTAGGCCCAGGTAGTACTTAATCTTAGCTCCCCAGCAAGACTGAAAACTTAGTTCATAATGGCTAATATTTGTTCAGAACAATTTTTTTCTAAGCATTTTTACACTGAGACATGGCCAGAGTTATCCAGTGGCAAGCAGATTCTAACCTAGGCAGGTTTTCCCCCTTAGAACCTATATTGTATGTTACAGAGGCATCTGCCCGTTTTGCTGCTAGAGAATACTGGGTGAGCTAGAGAAGGGGAGAGAGAGATCCATGAGACTTTTCTGAGATCTTCCAAGGGTACAGTATGCCCACATTTATCCTATAGAGGGATCCAGCTGAGCTTCGGGCTTAGGACTCCTTCCTACCACTCTCTCCTCTCTCTAATCAAGAAACCAGGTGGATGGAGGGAAAAACCCACAATGCCTCTAGAACTGAGACATCAAAGCAGGAGATGAGGTGGCCTTGATGTGCTCTTCCAGTTCCATGTGGTTGGAATTTTATTGGATCAGTAACACCAGGGCCAGCCAAGCCTAGGACCAAGGTCACAGTGCTGAGCAGGCTCAAGATGCAGGCTGGCTGCTGTGCTGGCATGGTTGTTGGGAGGCTACTTGTTTCTGTTCAGTGCCTCTGCCTCCCTGGAGATACCCGGGAACAGATCAGGTAGAACCAGTAATGCCTGGGAAATGAGCTTGGAGTCCTAGAAGATCAATAGCTTTGAGGAGAGCCCTCTCAGACCGCTGATGGTAGGAGAGAAATGCTGACCAAGAAGTCAGTGCCAGTGGTTCAAGGCAGCAGCCTGGCTTGGCAGCACACCTCCCCCAGAGTTGGCTCCCCAAGTTCCAGTCAGTCCTGCACTACAAGCCAAGCAGGATAAACAGGCATGATGTCTAATGTTGTGTGTGGCTGGCTGCCTGTCCCATCTTACTTCTAATGGGGGTGTGTGTATGTGGCAGGCAGATCTCGAAGATCCTGGGAAAGGCCACAGAAATCAACAAAGCCTCACCCTGAGCCCAGGGAAAATATAAACTTTTTTTCCATAGCCACATTGCAATGTCAGAACTAGGACTAGAACTCATTATTTCTGACTGCCACACCAGGGCCCTGCTTCATGTACTTTGTGATCTAGTGAACAGCAGGGACTTGTTGCTACCTGGCACAGTCTCAACCATTAGTCCCCATTTCTCCCTTCTTTCTTCCTTTCCTCTCATCCCTCTTTTCTCCTTCCCCTTCCTCCTGGCAGAGCACCAACTCCTATGCCTCTGCAGGGCCCAGCACCCATTTAGGTCCCATGCCCTACCACCCAGACAGCCCACCACCAATTGGAAGGAGCTTGTTCTGCAATCTGTACTGAGACTGAGAGGTTGATACTCATTTTCCCTTAGCAGGCACCCAAGCTGACCTCTCAGGATGACCTCCAGTTGCATGCTTGGCTATTTTATTTATGATTTCTCCTAATAAGGGGGGGGGAAGAATTCCACTAATAAAACCATGATTGCAAATTCACACAACAGTATATAAAATAGGAAGAAAAGTATTCATTTCTAATAGGGATGGAATTTTAAGAATAAAACAAGTGGCATGTGGCTTAAAACCAGTAAGGAGATCTCAAAACCAGGAAACTGTACATGCTAGAATAGAAAAGTGAAACGCTTAATGTGTAAAAGTCTAGAAATGTTTTAATAACTTTATAACATTTCCATAGTATGATTGTTTTTTTTTTGGCAGTACTTGGGTTTGAACTCAGGACGTTGTGCTTATTAGAGAGGCATTTCATCATTTGACCCATGCCTTCAGCTCTTTCTTAGTTCTATTTTTCTAATAAGGAATCTATCCAGCCCATTTATGTCCAGGCCAGCCTGGACTCTGATTCTCCTATTTACACTTCCCTAGCCAGTAGAGCACGTGTGCACCACCACACCCAACTTTGATTAGTTGAGACAAGTTCCTGTGAACTTTTTACCCTGACTGCCTAGACAATCTTCTCACTCTCTGTCTCTAGAGTAGCTAGGATTACAGGCATGAGCCACCATGCTCAATCTCATAGGATAGAATTTTAAGTAGCTCTTAAAAATATTTTTAAACCAGTCATGGTGGCACGCACCTGCAATCTCAGCTACTTAGGACACCGAAGCGAAAGGATTAGAATGTGGGCCTAGCCTGGCTACATAGTGACACTCCACTGCAAAACACAAAACAAAAATGTTCCTGGAAGAATGTGTAATGGTATTTCATACTCATGATGAGAGAGTTACTAAGTAAAAAAAAGACTGGGAAAATGATGCAAATATGTAATCCCAGAGTTGTTTAAAAAATATATGGACACCAGACTGGAAAGATGTGGTAATTGTATTTTTCTGTGGATGTAGGAATTGAAGGTGATTTTATTTTTTCCCTGACTCTTTCTACATTGCATGGATCCCTTACATGTTAGACCAAAAACTATTTTAAAGATACATAAACTAAGCCAGACACTGGCAGCTCCTACCTGTAATCCTAGCTACTCAAGAGGCTGAGGTCTGAGGATTGCAGTTCAAAGCCAGTCTGGGGTAGACAAATCCAAAAGACTGTTATCTACAATTAACCACCAAAAAGCTGAATGTGGAGATGTGGCTCAAGTGGTAGAACACCAGCCTTGATTGGAAAAGCCAAGTGAGAGCTCCAGGACCTAAGTTCATTCAAGCCCCAGGACCAGGGCAAGAAAAAGATAACCTAAAATATTCAGAACAAATGATGTGACTTAGGAAGCCTCAGGTAAGGAGCGGGGAGGAGGCTGAGGACACAGTGTCGGCATGGTTCTAGAGCCTCATCTAGAGCCCCTGACCCGAAGAGCCCAGATGTAGGGTGCAGTGATGGTTGTGTTAGGGCCAGAGTCTACATTCCTCTCCTCCCTCCACCAGCTGGGACCTCTTTCTGTTTCAGGTTTGAGACATGCTATGTGTTTCAATTGAATGTGGACTGATGAAAGTTTTGAAGGATATATTAATGAAAAGAGGAAAGGAGAGAAGAGCAGAGAAGGGAAAGAAAAAGGAGGGGGAGGGGAGCGGGAAGCAAAGGAACAAAGAAAAGGAGGAAGGGAAAGGGAGGAGAGGGGAGAGGAGGGAAGGTGGAAGAAAGTAGGAAGGGAGGGGTGGAGTGAGGGAAGGAGGAAGAGAGGAAGGAAGAAAGAAGGAAGCAATGGTGCCAGTGGTTCACAACGGTAATCCTAGCTACTCAGTGGGACGAGATCTGAGGATCATGGTTCAAAATCAGCCTCAGCAGGAAACTCTATGAGACTCTTATCTCCAAGTAACCACCAGAAAGCTGAAAATGGAGGTGTGACTCAAGTGTTAGAGCCCAAGCTTTCAGAAAAACAAACAAAGAAAGAAAAGCTCAGAACAGTGTCTAGGCCTTCAGTTCAAGCTCTAGAACTGGTACCAAAAGAAGCGTGGGGAGGGGTGGGGGAGGAGAAGAAGATGGAAAAAGGAGAGAAAGGAAAGGAAAGATGGAATGTGAAGGGGAGAAGGAAAGAAGGGAGGGAAGAAAGAAACTCAAAACCTTCTAGCCAGACTCAGGTTGTTCTTTAGGAAGCCTTAAGGTCTCAGGAAGGCCCCTCTGCTCCCTTGATCCCTACACAGCCCCTCCTCCCCACACAGGCTCCCTCCCATCCACGCTCTCCACGGAAGGGTGTCCCATGCAGGGAGGGGGAGGTCGAGGCAGGAGTGGAGAGGGGCGCAGGGGGAGGGGTGCAGAGACCAACCATGACAATCTCCAGCACTTCGTTCTTGCTGATGGCTCCGTTGCCATCCACGTCGTACAGGGAGAAGGCCCACTCGAGCTTCTGCGTGGGCTTGCCCGCCGTGGTCATGTGCAGCGCGATGACATACTCCTTGAAGTCCAGCGTGCCATCGCTGTTGGCATCGAAGCTGCGGAACACGTGCTGGGCGTAGGCCTTGGGGTCGGCGTCGGGGAAGAACTTGGCATAGATGCTCTGGAACTCCTGGCGCGTGATGCGGCCGCTGGGGCACTCCTTCAGGAACGACTGGTACCAGGCGCTCAGCTCCTCCTCCGTGAACTTGGTGTTGAGCTGAAGCTCCTCCAGGATCTCCTTGGACAGGGCCCCGCTCTTGCTGTTCCCCATGGTGAAGGCGGGTGGGCAAATGCGGGCAGAGGCACCTGTGGGCTCCCTGGTCACTTGCAGCACTGAGCCGCCCTGGGATGGACAGTGGGGTCCCTTAGCAGATTATAGGGATTTGCAGCTGGTTCCTCCCCGTCCCTGGATGGGGAGGGGCCTCCGCCCAGAACCCTCAGGAGATTAAAATAAAGAGCGGGGAGCTGCCCATCGCTTCAAAGAAAGGCCTGTGCAAAGAAAGGCAGGAGAAAAGGGAGACCCAGGGTCTCCTCCCCAGGACTCCTGGCCAGCCCTCCAGGCACAGTTATGGTCTCTGGGTGTGCTCCACTGTGAGCAGGAATGGAGCCTCTTAATGCAGGGCTTAGGAGGCTAGGCTCCCAGACAGCTGGGTGCCAATTTCAGCTTTGCCAACTACCTAGCAGTGAGAACTTTCCCTTCCTTTCCCTTGCCTGGCCTTGCCTTGCCTTCCCTTCCCTTCCCTTCCCTTCCTTTCCCCTCCCTTCCCCTCCCTTTCCCTCCCCTCCCCTTCCTTTCCCTTTTCCTTCCCCTTCTCCCTCCCTTTCCCCTTCCCCTTCTCCTTCCCTCAGCTCTCTTCCCTCCCCTCCCCTCCCCTTTTTTGCTTTTTGTACCCATAGTGGGGCTTGAACTCAAGACCTGGGCACTTTTCTTTAGCTTTATAATGGCACCCTAGCCCAGCTCTGGTGTCTCATGCCTGTAATCCTAGCTACTTAGGAGGCAGAGATCTGAGGATCCTGGTTCAAAGTCAGACCAAGCAGAAAAGTTCGTGAGACTCTTACCTCAAACTAACCACCAGAAAACTAGAAGTGGAACTGTGGCTCAAAGTGGTAGAGTGGTAGCCTGGAGCAGAAAAGCTCAGGCCCTGAGTTCCAGCCCTATGATTGACAGAAGAAAGAAAGGAAGAAAGGAAGGAAGGAAGGAAAGGAAGGAAGGAAGGAAGGAAGGAAGAAAGGAAGAAAAGAATGGCACTGTACTGTCTGAGCCACAATTTCACTTCTGTTTTTTTGCTGGTTAATTGGAGATAGGATTCTTACAGACTTTTCTGCATGAGCTGGTTTTGAACCTCAATCCTCAGGCCTCAGCCTTTGAGTAGCTAGGATTACAGGAGTGAGACATGGGTGCCAGGCAAGGCAGGTTTCTTAACCTCTCTCTGCCCTTACACTTTCCTAATCCCTTACTTCAGTCCCATCTTGGCTGAAATGTCCCATTCTCAGCAAGGCCTGTGCTGACCGATGACTCTATGTACAACAGCACAACCCCACTCCCCACTCAGCCTTGCTACCACCACATTCCAAACTGTGCTCCAAGAAGGAAGGGGTCATGTTCAGTTACTTCTCAGTTGCCCTCAGTCAATATTTGCTTAGTGAATGGGCACAATTCACTAAGTCTACTAGTGTAATACGCTTTGAATGGTTCAAACCTGCCAGGCACCAGTGGTTCACACCTGTAATTGTATTTACTTGGGAGGCTGAGATCTCAGGTAGTTTGAAGTCAGCAAGGGCAGAAAAGTCTGTGTGACCATTAGCTCTGATTAACCAGCAAAAAGCTGGAAGTGAAGGTGTGGCTCAAATAGTAGAGTGCCAGCCTTGAGAAGAAAAGCCAAGTGACAACACAAAACTCTGAGTTTAAGCCCCAGTAATGTATACACACACACACACACACACACACACACACACACACACAGACACACACACACAAAATTAAATCTGGCATACAATGAATGGTAAACATCAGACTCTGACTTCATGAAGGTTCATGAACAGCTTTTGAACCTGATGATGGGGTGGAAGGCAGCCCCTAAGACCATTTGTTTCTTCTCATGGTCAATACTGTATTCAATAAATCACATGAACTGTGCAGCACATTATCATAGTACAGGTTTGTGCCAGAGGTCTTTGCCCATCTGAACTGTATGCTGACGTGTGTTCTGAGCACGTTTTGGGTGGGTGATGTTATGTTAGGATGCTCTGAAAGTTAGCTGAACTGAGTGAAGCTTTTTCTTTGGTGGTACTGGGATTTAAACTCAGTGCCTCATACTTACTAGACGGGCATACTACCACTTGATCCACTCCCCTCAGTTCCTCTTTTTGTTTTCCATATCTCTCAGATAAGGTTTTAAGCTTCTGCTTATGGCTAGACTTTGACTAAAACCCTTGTATTTATGCTGCCCATGTAGTTGGAATTAGAGATGTAAACCACTGTACTTGCCATTTGGTACCTGCCTCCCAAGTATTTGGGAGTACAAGTATGTGATAATATATCTAGCCTCTAAATGCACTTTTAAGGTGGCTTTGCAGGTTTTGAAATCTGGGCCTCGTATTTGTTAGGCTAGCGATTTTCACTGCCCCCAGTGAAAATCTACTTGCTCCACAGTCCACCTATTTCAGGCTTCCTTTCATGTCTGGGATCACAGGCACAGGCCAGCATGTCCCCTTACCTCCTTGGAGGTAGAATCTTGAGGAATTTTCTGCCTGGGCTGGCTAGTAACCATGACCTCCTCAATCTCAGCCTCCCTAGTGCTAGAACTACAGGCATGAGCACCAGTGCCCAGTCTCCAAACACATTTTGAGTTCCAGTAGCTTCAGCTTACAGGGTTTTGTCAGGATGTAACCCCATTGTAAGTCATGTGCATTTGTATTATTCTATTGTTAATAGTCATCAGTCACAAAGGACCAAAAAGTAAACTGCCTACAAAGAGGGGCCAGTGAGGGAAGCAGGTGGCCTGGGAAGGCAATGGGGAATGAGACCTGAGTCCACTAGAAAGGGCTGCCAATAGATGTGGCTATTTGTGAGGGTGTAATGAGTAGTTTGGAAGTTTTGTCTGTGATTCCTGGCTCAGAACTCTTAAAGCTCTTGTTATTTCCCAAAGGGACTAGAACAATGTTGGGGTGCTTTACGTCTCAGAAATCCAAGTCTCTCTCTGACCTGCCCGCCTGTTATCTGTTCCTTTTTCTTCCTCAGGTTGGGTCTAGAAACTAGATGTGCTCATCAGCAAGGCAGGTCATGGGAGCTAAAAACAGATCTTAATCTTTGTCTGCCTTTCTGTCTTAGAGCTGACCATAAGGGATTCTCTGACCTACCTTTTTTTTATTGTAGACAAGCATGGAGACTCCCATTTCAGAATAGGGGGTGATGCTGCCTAGAAGAAACAGCCTTGTTAGGTTTCCCTACCCGGTAGGCAAATGCAATCTCCATGTAAACCCCAAAGGTAGACACATGGAGGCATGTAGGAAGGTGAGGGAGGCCAAGAGGGCGGCATATCCCAAATTCACAAACTGTGAGATCTATGATGGGGTTCTTCCAGGCCAGCCTCTGTGCATCAATTCATCAGGTGGCTTCTTTGTGTCCCCTGAAATACCCTTCATGCCTGAAATCCTAGCTACACAGGAGGCTGAGATCTGAAGATTGTGGTTTGAAACTAGCCTGGGCAGTTAAGTCTCTGGGAGTCTCATCTCCAATTAATCACAAAAAAAAAAAAAAACAACCTTAAAAAAAAACCCCAAAACCTAGATGAACCGTGGCTCAAGTGGAAGAACTCCAGCATTGAGCAAAAAAGCTAAGGGGCAGAGCTCAGGCCATGAATTCAAGCCCCAATACTGGCAAGAGAAAAGAGAAATCAAGAAAGAAAGGGGGGGGGGGGGAGAGGGAGGGAAGGAGGGAAGGAGGGAAGGAAGGAAGGAAAAGGAAAAGGAAAAGGAAAGGATAGAAGCGGGGGTGGGGGTAGAGATTCTTTATAGTAAATGAGGAAATGAGCCTCAAGTGGGAATCCCTGTTTGCACCCAGTCAGAGCTTCCAGAGGTCTGGGCATGTGATTGTTTTGGAAGTTGGCAGTGTCTTGAGGGCTGAGCCCTCAGTCTAGCAGAGGGGTTCTGATGCTGTCTCCAAATGGACAGGATCAGAACCGAATTGGATCACAGCATTGCTGGCCTCTTCCTCAGAGTGGTGTCTGTGCTGCTGGTGGGGAGAAGCCTCCGTACCTTTTGGGGTCATGGAAGTGCCCTGTATTTTGATTGGACAGGAAGAAGGGAAGCTGAATTTGA
This sequence comes from Dipodomys spectabilis, assembly GCF_019054845.1. NCBI lineage: Eukaryota > Metazoa > Chordata > Mammalia > Rodentia > Heteromyidae > Dipodomys > Dipodomys spectabilis. Next base: position 12,260,931 of record NW_024870681.1, read on the forward strand.
GTTTGTTTTTCCTTTATGTGGTCAGAGCAGTGTTGTAAGACTTAAAAAAAATTACCCAATAGAAATCAAGTTTTCAAATGTGACTTAAAACTTTTAAACTTTGGCAATTAATTAATGGTGGGCCAAACACGGTGTACCAGTGGCTCAGCTTCGGCCTGCAGGTTTGTCTCTTGGCAGGATGCTGGGAGCCAGTTCCCAATAGTACATGTTTGCTCAGTGAGTGGACAGATAAACAATAAGCTGGAGGAACTCAACATTGCCCTCCAGGATGGGAATGCTATCTCCTCTTTGCTAGGGATGAGGATCTTGAAGAACAAAACCCCAAAGTCTCCAGGCAGGGAAGTGGGGTTTGGATCCTGTTTCCTAAAAGGATACTGGTGGGGAAAGCAAGAGAAAGTCACTTGGCAGGCCCACTGTGTTAGTCAGGTTTTTGTCACTGTGACAAAATTCCAACTAAAAATCAATTTGAAAAGAGGAAAGGTTTGTTTTGGCTCATAGCTTTGGAAGATGCAGTCCGTGGATGATTGTCCCCATTGCTTTTGGGCCTGTGGTGAGGCAGCATACCATGGTAGGAGCGAGTGATAGAGGATGCTTCTCATGTCATGGCAGCTAGGAAGGGGGAGGGGAGCAAGGGAAAGAGAGGGAGAGAGGGAGAGCTAGAGAGACTGAGAGACAGGAAGGGGCCAGACCCAATATCCCCTGTAAGGGCATGTCCCCAATGACATAACTTCCTGCCATTAGACTTCACCTCTTAAAGGTGCCACCACCTGTAGTGCCATGGCCTAGGGACTAGCCATTCAACACATGGGCTTTGAGGGACCTTTTTATCCAAACCATAGAACTCACCTTGGCATTGCTCAGGAAGGATCTAGAAGGTCACACATCAGAGTGCTGACTCAACCTTGCCAAAGATACCACCTGATGTTTCTCAGGAAACTTTATAGTTTAGGGGTGTATGTGTGTGTGAGAGAGAGAGAGAGAGAGAGAGAAACAGATAGACAGACAGACAGAGAGACACAGAGAGAAAGAGAGACAAAGAGACAGAGAGAGAGACAGGGAGAGACAGAGAGAGCAGAGAGACAGAGAAAGAGAGGCAGAGACAGAGAGACAGGAAGAGACAGGGACAGACAGACACAGAGGGAGACAGAGGGGGGAGAGAGAGTCAAAACTTTTTCTATAATTTGGGAGGGAGTATTATTTTTTTTTTTGGGGGGGGGGGTCCAGTCGTGGGACCTGAACTCTGGGCCTGGGAGCTGTCCCTCAGCTCTTCAGCTCAAGGCTAGCGCTCTACCACTTGAGCCACAGCGCCACTTCCGGCTTTTTCTTTTTGCTTATGTGGTGCTGGGGAATCGAACCCAGGGCCTCATGAATACAAGGCGAGCGCTCTACCACTGAGCCACCTTCCCAGCCCCTGGAGTATTATTTCTTAATAGGAGTACTTTCTCTTCTTTCATGGTCCTGCATCAGACATTTATTTTCAAGAGTAACTAGAAATGGGACAGTCACCAAACTCGAAAAGCGAACTCACCCACCCTGACTTATAAAGCATCCATGTTTCCTGATGCATCCTTGGGGGACAGTGGGAGGAGAGGGAGGCCAGAGGGCCTGGTGCCTTTGTTCTAAGACCTGAGAGGAGGCGACTAGAAGCTCTCCCACTGTCGTTGGTCTGTGCCCATCAAGTCTGCACAGGATGCAAGGCTGACAGCACAGGTGAGGAAACTGAGGCTCCATCCCTGGGTCCCAGGTTGCTACAAGGCAAAGCCTTGTAGAGGAGAGCCTAGACCTGCCCATGTTCATTTTGAGCTTTCAGTGCGGCCTCTTTCTTCAGCAGGGGCTGGAACAAAGATGCCAGAGGTTCCATTTCTATCGGTGAGGGCCAGGGGCCGCCACAGCCAGAGGGGAGGTCCTGGGGAAGGAGAAACCTGCCCTGGATCTTGGGGGAAGTCTACCAGAGTCCCCAGGTGTTTCTGTCTTTTTTCAAGGCTGAGGAGGAAGCCGCCAGAGCAGATTTGGTGCAGTCACATTCTTTAGGTTGCTGTGCCCAGAGGCCCCCTGTGGACTGGGACCTGGGAAGGGGACTTGCAGGCAGCTGTGTTGATGCTGAGAATGTCCTAGAGGTTTGTTTGAAAACCTGAATAAACATGTTCCTGATAGACGGAGAACTTCGGCTTCTTAGCCAAACAAGTTGTTGGAGATGATAGATGGTGAATGGATTTGTTAAGTCTGCCCTGGGGCCATAAACTCACTTGGTATTACCCCCCTCTTGCAAAGACCACTGGCTGTGGGTAAGAAGGCCATTTGTGTCTCTCCCACATTGACCCTACCTTCACTGAACACAGCATATGCTTTCCAGAGACTGGTTATGCCATCCCTTAGGTGGGAGCTAAGGGTTGGCAGTTCTGGGCTCAGACACTCAAGCCCACCCCTCCACCTTCCTTGTGCTGGGCTAAGGACCAGGTGGTTCTCCAAGATTGCCTTTGGGAAGTCTGCACCGAGAGAGTAGAGAGGAATGGTGGGAGACACAGAAAAGGGAAAGATGCTCTCCTCCCCTCCCCATGTCCAATCTCATTGTGACAAATGGCCACTGAGCCTTTGGGCTACCGGGAAGGAGATCATAGATCTCACTTGTCTTTCTGCCAAACCCACTTCCCACCCATCAAAACACTATCTTGTTCCCCCCAGGAGAGGACCTGACCCCATCTCCTCTCCTATGGTACTCCAGAGCACTTCCTGCTGAGAGCATTTGAGCTTTCCCTTCCTCTGCCCTTATCTACAAGAATGTCACATGCTGCATTGTGCCCAGGGACACCAGTGTCCCCTAGAGGGATGCCCCACCCTACCCTGTCTCTATTTCCCCAAGCAAACCTGCTCTGTCCTTCTTACTCCCTCCACTCCAGCCACATTGACCTCAGACATTTACTCTGGCTTTTTTTTCCCCTTTCTGCCTGGAGCATTCTTCCTTTAGAGAACAATGTCTCTACCAAGCAGATGTCATGTTCTCAACCCTGTGGGCCGTTCCAATCACCCTGGTTGCTATTCCAATTCCCCTCTTTCCCCTTCCCTATTCCTCATTTTCTACATGTCTGGCATCTTCTGCACCAAGAATACAAGGCTGTTGCCAGCTTTCTGGCCTTCTCTCCCTGTTAGAATTCTAGCTGCATGGTGGCAGGGCTCTGTTCTGATCACTGATATGCTCCCAGTATGTGGCATACAGTAGACACTCAATGATCTTTAACTGAATAAACAAATGGATGACTAAGAACAGATACAATAACCAGTAGCCCCAAAGGTGGAGGGAGGGGGCAGAGGGATGGGACCTAAAGAGACAGGAAGACACCAGAGGGACCAGACCTGGGGCTAGCAGTGGGCATTAATGATTAGGTGCCTTTTGCCCCTCCACTTAGGTTACCAAGCAGATACCAGATCTGGGAACCCCCAGTGGAGGTGGGGTGGGGGTGAGGAAGGGAAGAGTGCAAAGTTCATGCGTGCAGCCCTCTAGGAAGGAGGGTAGCCCTGGGGGACCCAGTGTCTCTGGACAGTTTGTTTTACATGGGTTAAATCTAAGCATCTCAAGTGTACACAGAGATGAGAGAAAAAAAAATAAGGAAAAAAGAGCATTGAACTTCCTGAAAATGCTTTATAATAACATAGGACAATTATCTATAGCAAATACCTTCAAAATTTAAACTCTTGAAACATTTAATTCTTTCGCATTAATACACACAAATGCTGTTATGAGGGGTAGAGAGGAAGGGGGCTGCAGCCCCCATGGAGGGAGTCAGAGTTTCAACAGTGTTACTTATAAATTATATTACATGGGTTTGATTTAGTGGTGGAGGCAGTCCGAGGGTGGGAGGAGCTACAACATGGAATAAACACATTCATACCAGGCTGAGGAATACTGCCAAGGAGACACCACCCACCGCTAGAGCACACGACCAGAAAAAAAAAATGTATAAAGTATTTAGCAAAAGTTACAGAAAAGAAACCAAACAAGCGGGTTTATTTTGTTAGAAAAAAAAAATTCCACTTCCAGAGGGTTTATGGGTGTGCTTGTTGCATCTTACGAAGGGGGAGATGTGTGGCCATCTTCTGCCTCAGGAAGGGAGAGGTGCAGATTTGGGAACCGACCTCTGTCACCCAGGCTGGCTAGTGTCCCTTGTCTGTCTCTGGTCCCCAGAACATCTGGTGAAGAATTTTCAGAGAGGGAAGAGGCTGCAATGGACAAGCCAGCGCACAGAGGGTCCGGATAGAGATGGGGCTAGGGGACAGGGCAATGGGGAGATGGACAGGGTGTGGGTCCCACCTTTCACATCCCACCAGACACTGGCCTTCAAACACAAAAGACCAATGTCCCACCCTTACTCAGAGAGAGAGAGAGTGTGAGTGCCATTATCAGTCCCCTTTCCCCAACCCAACGCATTTCCCAGCCCAGGAGCAGCAGTTCAGTCCCAGCTTCCCCTCCTGCTTCCCCTCGCGCAGCAGGTTTTGGTCTCTCCTTGCAGGCAAGCCCTAATAGAACTGAGGGGAGGAGGGGAGTTTGGAGAGTGCTCCCAGGCTCAATTCAGCCCTGTAAGAGTTTAGGCAGCAGCCCTAGCTGTCACCATGATCCCAGGAACTCTGACTTCTGGGCCCCTGATGTCCACTTGGGTTCGAATCCAAGTTCCCTGTGCAACACGGAGTGGGTTTCCTGCTGCTCTTGCATGGAGCAGGTGATGAGGATCGACACCCAGGTTGGAGGGATGGGTACGGTGGGGGAGGGGGTCATACCACAGTCTGGCTTGGCCTTTGCTGGGTTTGGTTCTGTCTCTTGCTATCACTTCGTGGAGAACAGACACAAGCCAGGCGCAGCGTGAGTGCTCACAAGACCTGTGCGTGGTGGCTCTCTTTTTATCCCTGCCTCGGCTCTTAGGACATAGACCTAAAAGACAACAACTTTTATTTGTGTGTGTGTGGGGGGAGTAGAGGCTCTAGGAGGAACTACCTTATTTTTAACTCAGGAAACTCTGGCGCCCTTTGCGTCTACATGAAGAAGTGTCTGGTTAGGAGGATTTTTGGGTAACTGCACAGCTGTGCAGATGCCACCTGGATTTGCTCTGTATAGAATACAAAGGAGAAATGAAGGGAGAAGACAGAATGTCTCTTTGGGTCCCCTAGGGATCATCTAGAACCAATGCCCTCAGTGGGCAGGTGAATCAATAGATGTAGGGATGGGTCAGCCTGTTTGTGACCCCCCCCCCCATTTCACCACGCTCCTCCCTCTCGCCTGCTACCTCCGCAGCGCTCCATGAGTTCCAAGTCAGTGGGGACTGAATGGAGAACCCAGGAAGGCGTTGATTTTCCTGCTCTGATGGAGAACAACTGAGACCCTGCCTGTTACTTCTCTCCAATCTGTGCTTTCTTCATGGGCCAAAGTGAGCATGAGCCCAAAAAGGCGAGTTCGCCCCTCAAGGAGCACTGGTGGGCACAGAAGCCTGAGAACCGTAGGTTGGATGCAGTTGTGCAAATCAGATGGAGCTCTTAGCAATCTTCAAAGGACTCATTTTTAAACTAAGGAAGCAGTATGGTCCATCCATGCAATGGAATACAACTCAGCTCTAAAGAAGGGAACACATTACTGTCTCACACACACACAACATCATGAGTGATTCAAAGGTTATATCAGAGTGACTATTTATATGGCATTCTAGGAAAGGCAACATTATAGAGTCAGAACCTTGGCAGGGTTGCTGGTCCAGTAAGGTAAGAGGAAGGAATCGACCACAATTTAGATATCAAGGTATCTGGGGGGGACCAACAGAAATATTGTATTGATTTTGGTGGTGGTTAGAAGACCACTTAAGTTTGTCAAAAGTCACTGACTGAATACTTGTGGCAAATTGTATATTAGTTACCCTGGAGAAAGAAGGTAGCAGTGAACTTTGCAGGGGTGGGTAGAACTATGGGAATACGATGGCCAAGCCAACAGGCTGCTCATCTGTCTCCACGTAACAACTATAAAGTGCTTTTCCCTGTCTGCACAGCACGAACAGCTCTCCAGAGTCCTGTCTAAACTCTCCCTGTCAAAGCTCACTCACTGCTGGGAGTAAAATCACCTCCACAAACCAGGGTCTTTGATATCTTTTGAATTTTAATGGCTTATGTCTCCAAGAGGGGACTTTGGCTCAGCCAAGATTTTTTTTTTTATGCTCCCCATCTACTAAATCTAGTCATCGACTGGTTTGTCCACAAGAGAAATAGAAACAAATCCCCGGGGATGAATTTGTACAGTCTGTTCGCTTTGGCAGTTTAATCAGTCCCAATGAATAGTGCAGAGCCTCCTATTCTAGACCTAGGTCAGGAGGTGGTCAAGTGGAAGTAGGAAGGGTGGTGTGACCCACACTTAGCACAGTGATGCATACCGTCCACTGTTCTGTGCATGCTAGTCTTACTCAAAAGCACTAGAGGAAATGAAAGGTAACAAGTAGCTCTGCCTAGCAGTTGTCATGGCAATGACCTCACTTTGAATGCTTTCATCTTCGAGATTTAAAACCAGGCTCCCACAGACAAAGCTTAAGTGCAGCAGGTCTCCCAGGCGGGCACACACAGAAGGCCTTCATCTGTTTTTCTACCTGGACAACGCATGCTCACCCATCCTGAAGAAACCCAAGCCAGATCCTCTCATAGCCTAAGCCCTTCCCTCCCCCCCACCATGAATGAATGCAGTTGAATCAACGCAAGAGAACCCCTGAACACCTAAATTTTCTGCAGAGAGTGTGAAGGTAACTACCAAGATTTCCTTGGAGAAGGAAAGTCTCCATGGATCAAGAGTTTGTGGGCTTCGCAGATGATCCAGCCGTACCTTGTCTTCTTAGCACATTGCCTGACCTTAAGTGAATGCTCAATGAATGAACCAGAGAATGAAGAAAGTAAAACAGAAAGGCCTAGGTGAAGAAGCCGAGGAGAAGATGAGGAGGAGAGAATGTTCTCAGAATGGGCTGGTCTAGACCCAGGCTGCTCAGGCTGAGGCAGAAGATGCAAGGCAGCTCAGAAGGCTCCGGACCCCTCTAGCAGGAATGAGAAGACAATATCACAATTGCCACTTTGCCCTCAAAACAGCTGTGTTATTAAGTACAGAGCCACACTGGCTTTGAGTATTTGGCAAGCATCCATAAATTAGCTCACAAAGCCATACTACAATGACCACGAGCACCCTTTGTAAAATAAAGAAACCAACAAATAATATCCTAAAATTGGTAGCTGGTATATCAGTATATTGGTAGTCTGAGCTCAGCCTAGATCTTCCAAGCAGCTTCCCACCCTTGGTTTTAATGAACCCTTCCTTCATGCTGGTCTCTGTGGTTGGGGATATCTCAATAAGAATCAGGGACAAGGCTTAGTTTGCTTTAGTATGTTAGGTGTCTTTCTAATAGGAACCACCGGGAGAGCAATTCTGATTCAACAGAAAAGGTGGAGAAAGATTCAAGATTCATTAAGTCATTCATTATTAACATGTCAGACAGAGAAAGATCGCACACTGGTGCTGGTAGCATTCTGCCCCCTTGGGGGATGGATGGGCAAAATTCATAGTCATCAATGGGAAAGATGAAGAAAGATGGATCCCTGGGCTTTAGGATGCAGCCAGCATCTGCCTCCCCACCCCTTTGCTCTCTGTGGGACATCTGCCTGGCCCCTCGGCTAATACTTTTAGACTCTTTGAGGGAAAGACGGAAGGGGAAGGGGGTGCTGGGCCCAGGGCTAGAAGCATGTCTGGTTACATGGGACTCAGGACGTTTCGGGGAAGATGAGCAGAGGAAAGGAGGCATAGGGCCCAGCACAGAGCTAGGAGCTGGAGGAGCTGGAGGCCAGGTGGCAGGACACTCCCGAGATGGTTTACGACCTACCGCAGCAGTCCTAAGACAGTCTGATACAAGGAACAGCCATTCCAAACCCTGTCATCTGGGGAATCACAATGATGTGTCCTGACCTGTATCCCTTAGGGGACAGTCCCAGCCTGATGACATCTCTGGGAGGGCGGTGACCAGGCTAGCTCAGGGTGCAGGGGACATGGCTACAGATAGATCCTCGCTAGCCCCTCTGTGCCTGCTGGCCTCTGATGCAAGCCAGGATGTCTCTACCCAGCTGGCTGAGGCCTGGGCAGGGTAGTGGGCCAGGGCAGGGGTAGGAGGCTTTCTTGAGCAGGCTAGCAGGCTGAGCTGATGGGTGGATTGGGGTTTGGGGCTGATGCCTGATCTGCTAGGAACCAGGATTCAACCCATGCTCTGACTTTGGGCTGATGTGCCGAATGAGGTAGTCCTATCCTGCCCTTTCCAGGCAGGCTTGATCTGGGAAGACAGGAGCCAAGTCTCCTTCCCAAGACCCCTGGGGATGAAACGTGACCCGAGAAAAGCCAGATGTGGGCTCCCAGAATGCAATGGGAAAATAGGAGAGGGCTGAAAAAAAAATCTGGATGTGAGCTGTGAGCTGTGAAATGGTGCCTTCTAGCCACGATTCTGACCCTGACATTGGCTGGATCAAGACTTCTCTGGTTTTTCAAAGCCCTAGAGACAAAGGGGCCAGTTGGAGGGTGAGTATTGGGCATCCAGGAGCACCAGCATGGGACAGCCACCCCTGTGGAGCTGAGTTGGGGGCCACAGAGTTCCAGCCTTAGTTTGTTCTCAGAATGACAAGCACAGGGCAGGAGTTGGGGAGGCTTAGTCTTGGAAACAAGGGCAGGGCTGTGGGTCCATCTTCAAGGCCTGGGAATATACTGCCACCTCCCCCACACCCCTATTGGGCCAGGTTGCTTTTCTGGAATCACCAGCTCTTTCCCTTCTCCTCAGTGGACCCTGGAGAACAGACAAGGGGCAGCTCCACCCAGCAGGAGCCACCACCGTTTCTCCATGGGCCCCACCAGCCTCTCTCCCAGGCAGGATCCCCCGGGCTGCGCAGGCAGGTCTAGATCTCCATGTCCACGGGGCGAATGTTGCCCGTTTTGTGCTCTCTGACCCACAGCTCCCTGTCTTTGGCTGGGTCCACTTTTCGAAGCAGTTGGTCCACAGGCTCGACTGTCTGCAAGGGACAGAGAAGAGGGGACACCGTCAGAGGTGGTGGCAATTGAGCTAAGGATGTCTTCCCCAAACCATGCTGCTCTTGCTCAAGCACTGATTTGAGCAGCCTTTCTAGAAGGTTCCATGGCCCCATGGGAGGCCCATCTGAAGGCCACAAGAACTGGATGGAGCCTAGGACAGGTGCTCATTCTGCTTGCCACTCTGCAAATCCGAGGCCTGGATGAGAGGGCAAAAAGCTTTAAAGGATGTGCCCCTGTGGGCTGGGAAGGTGGCTCAGTGGTAGAGTGCTTGCCTTGTGTGCATGAGGCCCTGGGTTCGATTCCTCAGTACAACATAAAAACAGGAAAAGCTGGAAGTGGAGCTGTAGCTCATGTGGTAGAGTGCTAGCCTTAAGCAAAAGAAGTTCAGGGACAGTGCCCAAGTCCTGAGTTCAGACCCCAAGACTGGCAAAAAAGACTCACAGCTGTGACCTTTGCCTCTAGGTGTGTCTTCACACCGGCCAAGAGAATGACTTTAGGTGCTTTGAATACATTTATCAGTTGTAGTTGTTCAGGGTTGCTTCGCTTTTTCCTTCCTTTAAGAAATTCTCCACAGAAATGGAGGGACAGAAGGGTGAACAAAGGCAGCAGTAGTGGTCACTAGACACGATATTGAAAATGAACTATACAACTTGTGGGTGGAGATGGGAAGGAAAAACTGGGAGAGAAGTAAGGGGGGACATTGTCTAAAAAGAAATCTACTCTTTTTTTTTTTTTTGGGTCCCGTTGTGGGGCCTGAACTATGGGCCTGGGCACTGTCCCTCAGCTTTTCAGCTCAAGGCTAGCGCTCTACCACTTGAGCCACAGTGCCACTTCTGGCTTTTTTCTTTTTGCTTATATGGTATTGAGGAATCGAACCCAGGGCCTCATGCGTTGCAAAGCAAGCGCTCTACCACTGAGCCACCTTCCCAGCCCCAGAAATGTACTCTTTACCTGACATATGTAACTGTAACCCTTCTGTACATTACCTTTATAATAACAATAAAATAGTTTTTAAAAGAAAAAAAAAAGGAGAAATTCACCATGGCAGGCAATAACATTTTTAGCTATTTTAACTATTGCAATGGCTCACACAGGGACATCTATGTTCCACCCTAGGATAGATCACAGGGTGGACAGTCCTGGCAAGTAGATCCCAACAGGTCATCTGCAAGCAGCAACAGCTGGTTGCTGCCTACTTTGGGCCAGGTTCATTTGTAGCAGCCTTCTAAGGTGCCATGGCCTGGACCCAGGTGGGTGTCCCCTTAGCCCTTTGTCTCCAGAGGTTCCTGCCGGCCAGGGCCTGGGGGGCGGGGTGGAGGAACACTCACGCTTTGGTTAAACATGTCCGTCTCGTGCCGCAGCTGTGTGTACTGGCAGAGATGTTGCCGGATCATCTCCACTCTCTCCACCTCCAGCCGCTCCAGCTCCTGCCAGGACAGGAAAGACCAGAAACTCCTAAACATATGCCCTAAGTTTAAGGCCTGACCCTTATACAGGTCCCAGACCATCCTGTGCAGGTCTCAGACCATGCTGTGCCTTCCATACAAGACCCTATCTGCTAGCCCTCAATTGTATCTGAGGCTCTGGGATCTGATGGAGAAGAAATCCTTCTCTGGGGTGAAGAAGATTATGGGGACCGACACTACTTTCTCAATGTGAGAGATCTGCCAAATGTAGGATGAAAAGCCTCACACAGATTCCCCCAAATGACCTCATTAGGGTTTCCCTAGGGAGCTTCTGGGATCAGCCCTGTTCTCCTAGCCAGGGGATGATAACATTTTCCCAAAGTGATGAACAACTATGGGAAGGCCAGGCCTTAAACCAGGGGCTGCCGTGTTCTTAATGACGATCGTACATCTGCACAACCCCAGCCCTGATAGGGCAGAGCAACGGAAGACATGTGGGAGCCTCTGGGTGGCTCAGACTCCTTGACCTTGAGCTTCATGCCCATCTTTAGTGCTAGGGGATGGAGCAGAAACCTGGCAGGGAACTCAGAGCAGGCTGGGAGTGGAGCAGCCCAGTGTGGAAGGGAAGAGAAGAGGCTTGTCCTTTCATTTCTAAGTGGTTCCATGTCTTTGGTATGAATTTAGGGGATTAGGCTGTTATGCTGTGCATAACTAGGTCAGAGCCCAGGTGATTAACCAGGAAGGGGAGTAAAGCAGGGGGCTTAATTGGGAGCTTAATATGGAGGAGAACCAGGTCATTGACCTTGGGGAGACCTCTAATCTCCCTGGTGGACTGGCTCCTTAGGGAGGCAGCCACTTGGGCCTGTGTTAGATGGACAGGTGTGGCTGTGGATGGTGACGTGAGAAGGTGAGCAACTGGCACACTGTCTCCTCTCTCATCAGTCACACTTCAATACCCTTTGCGGGCAGGTCCTGGCCAATCAAGAGACACTGCTTCTTATAGAATATTCAGGATTGCACTGGGGAGGCCTACTGTCTTGATCAGAGAGGCCTCCTTACATTCCCCCTTGCTAAGGATCTGTCTGTGGCAGTGGTAGGGGTAGGAGTGAGGTCACTCTACTGCTTGGCTGTTTGTCATAAAAGGGTCTCTATCTGTTCAACTTAGGGAAGTTCTGGATAACCTTAACCCCTCCCCAGTGGACACCCCAAGGAAGTCATATAGCAGGGGTGACAGATGAGGGGTTTCAATGCATGAACAGGCCCAGACTGAGGTCTTAACTCCAACAACTGGAACAGGTCTAGTGATTTCGGTCACCTCCATACCATTCCCTATGCACACCGCCAGCTGTTCAGGGCTCCCTGTGTGCCAGCCTGGGTACTGGCATGCTCCCATATCTCTGGTCACGTACCAAAGTGGTGGTCACCATCTCTTCAAACCACTTGGATTGAGCCTGGTTGTAGAGGTCCACACATCTCATAAGGTCGTCTCCTGGAAAAAAAAAATGGCAGCCATTGCATTCCACCCATTCTCCTCAGGGCTGGTCTTCTACACCTGTGCCCACGTCTACACTCTCTCCTCTCTTCAGGGATGATCCTCCTCACCTGCATCCCCCCAAAAAAATGTAGGAAAAAAGTGACTAGAGAGAAGAATATCTTGGAAAGAAATTCTTTCTATTAGGCTTCCCCCCCAAATGGAGACACATGGAGAAAAACACTAGACAGAAAAATAGAAACAAAAACTAGATGAATAAAGAACAAAAACATCATTTTTTAAAAACAAAGAACAAAATTATTTGAAGTAGTTCTTCAAGTGATAAAGTTCTTGGCTAGCAAGCTTTAGGACCTGAATTCAAACCCCAGTACTGCAAAAAAGAACCAAATTATAAGATAAAATATAACTTTAGTAAAATAGTTATAATTCAGGTAACAGTTCATCTCCCAAGCATAATCTTTGACAATTAGTCAGTAAGAACAAGACCAACCACTCAACAAAAAAATGGGGAGGGAAAAACAAAAGGAAAACACTTTTCTAAATCTGTTTTGAAATGCTCAACTCTGCTCATAGAGAAATGCAGATTAAAAAACAAACTATTATTATTATTATTTTGTGCCAGTCATGGGGCTTGAACTCAGGACCTTGGTGCTATCTCTGAGCTGAGCTATTTTGCTGAAGGCTAATGCTCCATCACTTGAACCACAGCTCCATTTCTGACATGTTTGTGCTTAAATGGAGAGAAAAGTTTCACAGACTTTCCTGCCTGAGCTCTCTTCAAACTGTGATCCTCTGATCTCAGCTGCCTGAGTAGCTTGGATTACAGGCATGAGCCACCAGTGCCTGGCTTCAAAGTATTTTTTTATGCCTATGCCCAATGATTGTCAAGAAGGCAGTGCTAAGCATTTGTGGAACAGATATTCAAAAATATTACCGGTGGGGACCCTCTGTGAAAGTGCTTTGGAAATACTCACTGAACTGAATAAAACCGTTTGAGCCATCTAAATTCTCTCTAAATTCAGATCTTGTCACACACACACACAGAGTTATAGTTATGATAGGTCTCGTTTGTACCTTGCCCTTTGGTAGTCCCAGGGTGGGGCTACATGTGGGGGGGGGGGGAGGAAGGGGGGAGGGGTGTGGGGGGAGTAGAGGGGGAAGGTTATCCCTTCCCTCAGCTCTTTTACATGTGCAATTAAATAAAGTAGTTACTTTAAGTAAAAATTAGGCGTGATATAAATGAATGGATATGTAAGTAGATCTAGAGGAAATTAAGTAGGGCTGTTTCTCAGATATGTTAATTAAAAATTAGTTCAGAAGACAATGTAATGATCCATTCTGAACAACTTAAGTAATATAAAAAATTAAAACGTTAGGAAGCATTTCTGGCAAATAATACTTTGTATTATTGTGGGAGTGTTAAAATATTTAAAATGTTTGCCATGTACCTGCATTGTTTTTGCAATAAGACTATTCACTTTAGTGCTGGTCCTTGGGCTTGAACTCAGGGCCTGGGCTGTGTCCCTTAGCTTTCTTTCCCCCACTCAAGGATGGTGTGTTCTACCACAGCTCTGTTTCTAGCTTTATGCTGGATAATTGGAGATAAAAGTCTCATGGATTTGTCTACCCAGGCTGACTTTGATCCTCAGATTGCAGGTTCCTGAGTCGCTAGGATCACAGGCATAGACACTAGCATGTAGCTTTTTAAAAATAAATAAAACTAACTTAAACCTCTTCTTTCTCTGATCCCCTTCTTATTCCCAAGACCTATATTATGGATTTTAATAATTCTCTGGACCCAGTGACTTATCATTGTGAACTGTCAGATCTATGCAGTAAATGCTTATGCTTATACCACATTTTTTTGGTTGGCTTATTTCTGTTCCATTTGATTTCAAAATGTCTGTAGCGTGGCTGCTTTGTTATATAACAAAATTAATTATAACTCTCACTAGGAGTTAAGATGAAAGGGACCTGAATGTCATCCAAACACTAATTCCATAACACACATCTGAATCCCAGAGATATGTGTTGTCTTTACATGTCATAAAACCCGGCTTCTTTTAGAGACACACACTGAATTGCTTTATCAGTTCTAACCAGCCCTTTCCCTGCTCCTTGTGTACTACATAGTTCATCCATTAGGTGGCAGCAGAAACCAACACACTGCGGGGAATGTGGGTGATTCTGAAGGCTGATTAATCATCCTATCCCTGCTTGGAGAGATGGGCAAGTTCAGGTGTTTTGGGGGTGCACTTCTGTGATCTTAGCAGAGCCAGGACCCTGCACTCTTGGTGCAGGTGGGATGTGTCCACTCTTGGATAGAGAACTAGAGTGGGAAAGCAGAAAGGCCAGGCCAGGAGGCCCTGACCAGGGCCTGGGAACAGCCTGGCCAACTTCCCTTCTACCCCCCACATCTTGTCCTTTAAGATCCCTGGTCACAGACAGGAGAGAAGACAAGGTGCTGGAGGGAGATGAAGGGAAAAAACTGGCACAGAAGAGATGCCAGCTTTCTGAAGGCCCATTTCCAGCCACCCCACTCCCCCGCCACTCCCCGGGGGTAGCAGGGGCCTCACCAGCCTGTGTGGACTTCCTCCTCGCCTTCTTGATGTCCTCTTCTGTCTTGTTGCTCAGCTTGATCTCCAGCTGCTGGGTCTTCATTTCCAGGTCTCTCTGTCTCTCTGTGAGGGCTTTCCGGGCCTGTGGTACAGTGACAGGTCACAGAGCCTGCTGTGTGTGTGTTGGGGGGGCGGGGGGGGGGGGGGGGCGGGGGGGGGGGAGGGCTCCCCCTGCAGGTGAGATCCCAGACATCGCAGCCCCATGGATACCAGCACCACATCCTTCATAAAAATGCCTCATGTGCTCACCAGAATCCCCAGTGCACCTGCAGTCCTCTCCTTGTTCCCACTGGCTCCCAGGGCAGTGATCCCCACCTACCACTTGTATAGAAGAGAGTTCTCTGACCTCCCCACTATCCCGCCATATGGGAACAAAGGTCTCTGGGTAGTACCCAGAACCACAGCTGGCTTTCCCCCAAAGCCTCCGTGTGTGACCCAGCCACTCGGTCCCATCCCTCACCTTCTCCACGGAGGCGTAGCGGCTGGCCAGCTGTTTGCGGAGGTCGGCGATGTGGTGGTCGCACCTTTTCAAGTCTTTCTTGAAGTTCTCCCGGAAGTTCATCAGGGGCTTTTCCACCTCGCTGTGGAGCTGGGGAGGAGGGTGGGAAGGCCGCAGTCAGGCCTGGGCACAGCCGTGGCAGCAGGATGGGCAGCTAGGAGGGAGGGACGCCTCCATCCCTGGCAGGGCAGGAAGGTCTGGGACAGGGGCAGCTATGTAACCTCAGTGTACACATGTCACCGTGGGTCCCAGGCCCACCATTCATATTTTGGAAGAACACAGGTGAGTCTGGAACGTTCCAATTTCCCCCATCACCTAAATGTTTCCTCTTCTAAGTGTCTACAACAGCTGCCTCTCCAAAATCTATCTCTTTTCAATTTCTCTTGCATACGTTTATGGTGTACGACACGCATGCACTGGTAATTGGCTACATCGAGCTAATGACTAACCACTTACTTCTCGAGTGGCTTTGCGTGGTCATGTCTCTCTCTTGTACTTTCGAAACCGGGAATTTCTGGGGACAGGAACTACAGGCACCACTGCCTTCAGCTCAACAAATAGTGATTGAAAGGACTCTGCTTAATTAGGTTAGTGTTAGGTGACAGCCTGGATAATTCCTGCTTACTGTCTTCTCCGGGCCGATGACAGGGACCTGCTCCAAATCTCTAGGAATCTATAGAGGGTGCTTGCTTGGGGCCTGTTGGGAACTCATGAGGGCAAATTCCTAAGCAGTACCCCTGGGAGGTCTTCTCAAGTCAAGGAGCTGGAACCGGGCACAGGTACACTGTCTGTCCCCACCCAAGGAACTGTATTGTGTTCTGAGGGATAGGGGAAGAGACTCCTGCTTTGAGAAGAGTTGGTTGGCACTGAGCTTTTCAGCTTTTGCTCTGCTGGTAGAGGGGCTTGAACTCAGCACTCGGGAGCTAATCCTTTAGCTTTTTCCACTTAAGACTGGAACTCTACCACTTGAGCCACACCTCTACTTCCAGGTTTTCACTGGTTTATTAGAGATAAGAGTTTCACTGACTGTTCTGCCCTGACCTCGAATTGTGATCCTCAGATCTCAGCTTCCTGAGTAGCTAGGGTTACAGGTGGGAGCCACTGATACCTGTTTGCCTTCTCTTCGCCTTTTCTCATCCCACTCCACCTCTTTTTGAGAATATGTTCTTAGGACATTTTTGGGAGGTGTGTTGTTATTGTGAGATGATATTTATTTTATTTTTCATTGATTGTTATTGCTTTTCTATGACATTGACCTTGGGGCCTTGTACTTCCAGAAAGGTACTCTTATCATGTGAGCCAAATCTTCAGCTCCTTTTACCTTCATTATTATTTTTTAAAAATAGAGTCTCCCATTTACTGATGCCGGAGCTGGCCTCAAACCACAATCTTCTCATTCTCAGCCTCCCCAGTAGCTACGAATACAGATGTGACCTTCTGCAATCGGAGATGACAAAATATATTCTTTAAAACAAAAAAAAATCCAAAACCCAAAAACAAAAACTAGATCAATGAAAGGCTGCTCTGATCAAAGCCAGAGGTAGGAGACAGCCTAACACTTGCGTGCTTACTCCTCAGCCTCCCCAAACCCATAGCTCTCTGCTCTCACTCAGCCTGGAATCCTATCCACTCAGCTTTCCAGATCCCCTAACCCAGCTTCCCAGACCCTTGCCCTGGGTCTTGGCCTTCTATAATCTTACTAGCCATCCTCCCTAGGGGTCCCCATCCTAGCCTCCATCCATCCCAAAGGTGCCTGTGATTAGCACCACTCCACCGCTTCAAGTAGGTGCCATTTCAGCTGAGGCTTTGTGACTCCTCTCTCCTCTCCTCTCCTCTCCCCTCCTCTCCCCTCCTCTCTTCTTCTCTCCAGGGTCCTTCTCTCCCTGCCCCTGGAGATGGCTAGCACTGTGTGCTTGTAGGCTAAACCCAGGGCCAGAGGCCACAGCTGGCTTGCCCACTAACTGGGGACAGTGTCTGACCATGTCTACAGCAGGGTAAGATTCCTTCATTCCTTGCAGAGAGTGATGGATGTCTAAGCAGTCCATCCTCAGGGTGGGAAGACCACTGCTTTGGGGGTGACTAACAGGGACAACCTGCTTAGACTGCTGGGTCTTAGAGGCCTGCTGGCCCTCCAGCTGGGGAGCTCCTCCTGCTATGGGTTATAAATGTCTCTTGTCCATTTTGAGCCTCTAGAACGTCCCTTCCATAGGAGAATATCCCCACCTGGTGGTGTTTGTAAGATGTCGCACATGCACCCTTTCCTACCCTCTTGACCGTGTCCCAATTAGGATTCCATGAGATTGCTGGGCTGGGGATACCCAGGAGGGGACCCTGAGGAGATCTGAACCTACATGCTGGCTTTGTCTGGCCATGTGTTGCCTTCTGCCATGTATGACACCATGGGAAAGCTCTTGGCAGACGCCAGGTGTCTTTGATCTTGGACTTTCTCAGATTCCGCCATTGTGATCTAAGTGAACCTCTATTCCTTATCACCTAGCCAGTCCCTGGTGTTCAATTATAGCCAGACATGGCACTACTACACCTCTGTACAGAGACAGAGGAGGCATCTGCTGAGTAGGAGTGGTGGAATTTAGTTGCTATGGGAACCAGCTCCCGACTCCTGGGGCGAGGAGGCTAAATCGGCTGTTGACTCAGAAACTCTAGCTCTCTTTGAAAACCTGGTAAATGAGTGACTGCCAGACCTTCATGAGCCCTTCAGTGACTTGGAAGGATGCCCAGCATGAAGCCCCAGCTCAGGCTCTGTGGCATGAACCCAGTGAATGTAACAAAAGGCTTTCCCCCAATTCCAAATAATGCTCAGGAAGCAATGCTGCCATCTGATGGAGGGGATTTGACTGCACAAGCAATGATGAGAACTCTCAGGCTCAGTCATAAATGTGTGTGTGTGTGTGTGTGTGTGTGTGTGTGTGCATGAGCATGCACATGCACATGCACATGCACATGTGTGTGCTGATACTGGGGTTTAAACTCAAGAGATCCTACTTTCCACTGTTTTGCTCAAGGCTGTCTCTTCCACTTGAGACATGACCCTGTCCCAACATCTTGCTGGTTCATTGGTGATAATCTCATGAATTTGTCTGCCCAAGCTGGCATGCATCCTTGATGTTAAATCTCAGCTTCCTGAGTAGCTAGGATTGTAGGCGTAAGCCATGGTATCCAGTGCGTCTTAAGTACTTTTTGAATATCTAATCTTTTTCTTTAACAAGCTGGCTTGGTAGCTTTTAATACCCATTCTTAGCTTGCAAGAGCTTTTGCTTTCTAGGTACTTAGTCAGAAGTCCCTTCTGACAGTGTGACTCTGTGAGCAGCCTGGCCCAGTACCAGAAGAGCCTGATTCCTTTCCAACCTTCAGCTCTTCTTGTCTTCCACTCCTTTGCAATCATACACCATGAGAGAAGAACAGGAGAAATTCAGAATTGCAGGTGGGATTTCTGACATCCAGCATTGTTAAAACGCTGAGTGATGACTGAGAGCATGGAAGTCACTTTAATGGATCAAGACCAGTTCTTTGGAGAAAAGAGCAGAGCAGACTTGGACAGAAGATAACAGAGCATTTCAGGCAGAGGATTAAGTCCTGGGTCAGGAAATATCCGTTTCTGCCACCTATGTGCATGAATATGTATGAGCAGGCATGGGCGTGACAAGGGTATCGACGTGTGCTGGGGGTGGCCAAGGGCCACTTTCCGTGAGCTTCATGGGACAGTCTAGTCCAAGATTCTCATTTCACACCTGAAGAAATGGAATCTGGCGGCTGCTAAGTGACTTGCCCTAGGTTGCAAAGCTTGTTAGAGACAGCGCTGAGCTAAAACTCTTCATCCTCCCTCCCCTGTCCCTGCAAATCTGACTGCATGCATGGCTTGTATCGCATAATTAAATTTCCAGCCAGCAGCAGGAAAATTTCCAATCCTCCTTCCTTCCGTTGGAGCAAGGTAAAGCTCTTTAGGAATAAAGCAATCTCATCTCTTCAGCCACTTGTTGCGATCAGCAATAGCTTGGTTGGGTAGAGTAGAAAAGCCATAAAGATTGCCGTAACGAAATTACATTTCTTAAAGAGCTTTTACCCCTGACGGCAAACTTGCAGAGCAGAATTTCAATATGTCTTTTGGGGGCAGATCTGAAAACAGCTTTGATGTGTATGTAGCTTCATGATCCAGGGCACATGTGCACATGCACACGCACACAAACACATATCCACGCACACACACATCCTGGGAGTTCCCTTCCTCTTGCCAAGAGGCCACTAGATGGCCAGTAGGGACAATGAGACTAGAAGCAGCAGAAGTTCCCATGGCCAAGTCTGTTGGGGTATTTGGAGATCCTTCTTCATAAGCCTCTGAGTGGATGAATGTGAACTCTACCCTGCTCTGTGAACACTGGTTTAAATGCCTGACCATTTGGGGGACCAGCCTGTACCCCACTGTGGCCACTCCCAGAAGGGCAGAGCATCCCTCAAGAGCCAAGTGTTAACAATTCTGTTTGTGTGGTCTGGGAGTTGGAAGCCAGTGCTCTCCAATGGGAAAGCTGCATCTCCAGCCCCAGGGTCCTGTGTTTTAACCACCACGGTTGCAAAGCTGGCACTGTAGGAAGCAAAGGCCTAGGGGTCAAGTCCTGCACTTGCTGGGCCTTCTGTTACCCGCTCTGTGACTGGGGCCACTCGGTTGTGGGAGAGGGCCTGGGACATCCTCTCTGTCCCTTCTCATTTGTGGAGTGGAGCGGCTGTCTTGTAATGTGGATGATAAAGTCAAGAGATATGAATTCTGTCCTGTCCTGTGCACCTGAGAGCATTTGTGTGTGTGTGTGTGTGTGTGTGTGTGTGTGTGTGTGTGTGTATGTGTGTGTGTGTGTGTGTGTGAGAGAGAGAGAGAGAGAGAGACAGACAGACAGACAGACAGGCAGACAGACAGGACAGACAGACAGGACAGATAGACAGGACAGACAGACAAGACAGACAGACAGGACAGATAGGACATAGTCAGACAGACAGACAGGACAGACAGACAGGACAGGACAGACAGACAAGACAGACAGACAGACCAAGAATGAGCATGTGCTGGTCCCAGGACTTTAACAAAGGATCTAGGCACTCACCCTATTTTTGTTCAAGGCTGGCCCTCTATCTCTTGAGTCACAGCTCATTTCTGGTTATCTGTTGGTTAATTGGAGATGAGTGTCTCTCCGATTTGTTTGCCTGGACTGGCTTCAAACCTTGATCTCCAGATCTCAGCCTCCTGAGTAGCTAGGATCACAGGTGTGAGCCACTAGCAGCTAGCAATGAAAGAACATCTTGCCACCTGTGTTAAAGTCTACATGGTGGTAAATGAGAGGTCCTGGCCATGGGAAGAAAATGCCACCAAACTTTCCCGAAGCTCCTGATCTGGCTTATGGCCCCACTGCGCACAGCAGCAGCCTCCCATTCATCCCCCCAGTCTCTAGCTGGCTATGTCTACCAGCGATGGTGGAGATGGGGAGAAGGGCACTGTTGTGAGCTCAGATAGTGAGAGCTCAGCTTCTCTGGGAACTAGAAAAGTGTTTCATGATCCCCAGCATAGAAATAACCTGTTGGAAGCTACGCAAGAAGTGGGGAGCCCCCTCCCCCAATTTTCACATCTGGCTGTCAGCTCATGGCACAAAAAGTAGCATCCTTTCGAAGCAATGGTGATGGTGTGGGTCTTCCTTCCCACCCCAACTCCTCACAAAGCTCTCTGAGCCACAGCACCACTTCTGGTTTTCTGGTGATTTATTGGAGATGAGAGTCTCATGGGCTTTCCTGCCCAGGCTAGCTTTGAACGGTGATCCTCAGATCTCAGTCTCCTGAGTAGCTAGAATTACAGGTGTGAGCCACCGACGCCCGACTTGGCAATACTTATTACTCCTCTCTTATGAGCTGGGTGCTTCCTTACTTACTGAGATGGAGTAAGAAGGAGCTATACACTCCCTGTCCTCAGAAAAGTCTGCGTGCTAATGTCTTAAAAATCAAATAGAAGGAGTTCACCTACCTGTTCCAAAATTTGTAACAAACCTAACAAAATGAAATGTTTGGTCAGAAAAGGAGGATACTCTAAGGAGAGGAATATAAAGAAGCATCCCTATGTGCACTTGACCATATAAAATATTTATCAAAATGAACTCCAGGAAATGGAAACAAAAATGTTTGGGCAGAGACTAGTGGAAGTAGACTCCAAAAACATAGAGAACACGATCTCTCTTTCTCTCTCTCTCTGTCTCTTTTTTATATACATAATACTGGGGTTTGAACTCAGAGCCTAGGGCTTGCAAGTCAGTAGCCCTACCACAAAGCCAAACCACCAGCACTTGATCTGTTCTTTTGCAAGTTTGGTAAAGACAGAGTGGGGTTCCAGTACGCAGGGGTTTGCCTGAGAAACTGGTATATTTGTCCTTGCCACAAAGGTGCCCTGGGGCTGCTTCCACTGGCTCTCAAGACCTGAATGCTAAACACAGCATTGTTAAATTACATGAACTCGTAACTATCTGGGAGTTGGTGGCTTATGCCTGTAACCCTAGCCACTCAGGAGGCTGAGATCTGAGGATTTTGGGTTGAAGCCAGCCTGGACAGCAGAGTCTGTGAGACTCTTATTTCTAATCAACTACCCAAAAGCTGGAAGTGGAGCTGTGCCTCAAATGGCGGAGCACTAGCTTTGAGTGAAAAAGTAAAGGGACAGAGTCCAGGCACTGAGTTCAAGTCCTAGTACTGACTTGAAAGAAACAAAATAAACATAGAAGCAAAAACTTGTAATTAGATACATAATATGAAACACATAGTAATGCATACCTAGTACTTACACCTTCCTAGGACTACTATACAGTGGATCTGCACAATGGAAACACGATCTAGGGGCATGACTTAATGTGTGTAGCTTAAAATTTGCACTACCAGAAATGGCTAACACTACAAACAAATAGTTCCTAGCTCTGGGTCAGCATGCCCTTGTGTAGGACCAGCCCAAGGCCTAACTAACCCTCAGGATGTGCTTACCTTGGCAGAGAACTTGAGGTGAACTTCAGCCTCATCTGCAAGGCTCTTCTTTACTTGGGCCCAGGCCTCTCCCAGGGAGCTGCAACAGGAAGAAGACTGTGAGGTGTGTGTGTGTGCGTGTGTGTGTGTGTGTGTGTGTTTGTGTGTGTGTGTGTGTCGGGGGTGGGGGGCTCAGAAAGGCTATATTCACCAGGGGTCTGGAGCCACGATCCCCCTTGACAAAGGGCTCAACTTTATGTCTTGACGAAGTCTGTGCTCTTCATCACTATGGACCAGGCAGGATAAGGCAGAGGCCAGGCACAAAACACCCACCAGGCCATACCCAAAGCCAAAATGGGCTCACCTTCTCTTTGGAACTCAGAGAGCAGACAACAACAGCCAGAGAGGTGGCTAGGAAATATCTACAAGACAGTGGGGTGCAGCTCTAATAAAATCCTCAGCTGAAGCCAGAGGTGCAGAGCGGGCACTCGATACCCAGCTAATGACTACAACGGATGCCTTCCTGGCATGCGTCTCCCTCATTTCCCGCCGAAGGTGCACAGGTATTCTGGTAACCCAAGGATTACAGGCAGACCTCTGCTGCTTGGCTCTCAAGAGAGGCACAGGTATAGGGAGAGGCAGTCAGGTATAGGGACTATGCGGGTACAGCTGCATGCAGAGAAGGTTCTAGATCACCATCCTGAGAACGTGGCTTCTCCCCTCAGAGATTCCAGATGCAGTTCTAACTCTGCTAACTGCTCAGCTCACAGCACACAGCATTCTCTCTAAGCAACATCCTGGCTCCACTCCAAGGAGAAAGTTCAGATGGAAGAAACTTCCAGAAATCCTCTAGACTTTCAAAGGGAGGACCCCACTCCTACAAGCTTCATTATTTGGAACTCTAGCCTCACTGATCATTCGAAATACTCTCTCCCTCTCCCCTTATTCCTGACCTCTCCAAACCAGCCAAAGAAAGCCAGGCTGAAAGTTTAGGGGACTTAATTTAATAATAAAAAAAAAAAGCCACCCTGCCCTGGGGGAATTCATTAAACTTGAGTGGCAAAAGCTGATGAAAAGATAGCACGCTGGGATGCATCGAGCTTCCAGACCCAGCAGTGAAGAACAGAGCCCACCAAACAGCCATTGTCCCTCTGATCGCAGTCCAGGTCTGTCTGTCTAGTGTTGACTCTGGACCAGGTGAGTGTTTGTGGATAATGGCTGAGTGATTTTTATCTGAGTCTGGGTTGCAAAGAGAGGTCTCCAGGAGGCTGGGCGCCAGTGGCTCACGCCTGTAATCCTAGCTACTCAGGAAGCTGAGATTTGAGGATCAAGGTTTAAAGCCAGCCTGGGCAGGAAAGTTTGTGAGATCCTTATTTCCAATAAACCATTGGAAAACCGGAAGTGGCGTTATGGCTCAAGCAGTAGAGCTGAAGAGCTGAGGGATAGCACCCAAGCCCAGAGTTCAAGCCCCATGACAGACAAAAAAAAAAAAGAAAGAGAAAGGAAGGAAGGAAGGAAGGAAGGAAGGAAGGAAGGAAGGAAGGAAGGAAGGAAGGAAGGAAGGAAGGAAGGAAGGGAGGGAGGGAGGGAGGGAGGGAAGGAGGGGGAGGGAGGGAGGGAGAGAAGGAAGGAAGGAAGGAAGAAAGAAAAAGAGAAAGAAAGAAGGAAAGAAAGAAAGAGAAAGAAAGAAAGAAAGAAAGAAAGAAAGAAAGAAAGAAAGAAAGAAAGAAAGAAAGTAAGAAAGAAAGAAAGAAAGAAAGAAAGGTCTCTTGGAGAGAGCCCGCAAGAGGAGCTGTGCAGGAGGTGGGGGAGACTGGGGCTCAGTGCTGACATTTGTCTTTGCAATGTTAAGAGGTGGGACCTTTGGGATGAGATTAATGCAGATAATAACAGAGCCCATGATGCATGCTGGCTGGGCATCATACTTGCTTTCCTACCAGGAGATGCCTTTGGCTATGTTATGGTACAGCAAGAGAGCCCCTCAGTTTCGGGAACTGAAATCTCTTTTCTTTATAAATTACCCAGCCTGTGGTATTCTGTTACAGCAACATGCAAAAGTGGAAAACTTGAGTCACACAGATATGGTGTACCAGGTATGTCAATGAGAGGACCAATGTGTGTGTGTGTGTGTGTGTGTGTGTGTGTGTGTGTGTGTGTGTGTGTGTGTGTGTGTGTGTGTATAAGCACTGGAGATGAGGACCAGAGCCTCATACAAGCTAGGAAAGTTCTCTGTACTCAGACAGCTTTTATTTTTTTTTGACAGTTGTAAAGCTTGAACTCAGGGCCTGAGTGCTGTCCCTGAGCTCTTTTGCTCAAGGCTAGAACTCCACTACTTTGAGCCATAGTGCCACTTCCAGTTTTTGAGTGGCTAATTGGAGGTAAGAGTCTCATAGGGATTTTTCTGCCTGGGCTGGCTTTGAACCGTGTTCCTCATATCTCAGCCTTCAGGGTAGCTAGGATTATAGGTGTGAGCCACTGGTGCCCAGGTTCACACAGACTTTTTAAACTGATGATACTGAGACAGCTGTATATGCACAAGACAGGAAGGTATCTTCACCTTTATCTCATGCCATATGTACAAATGTCAGGGTGGATCCTAGCTCTAAAGGAAAAGCCAACAGAACACAAAGCCATTCTAGGAAGGAAGGTGCACGATGAAAAGGTGTGTGTGTGTGTGTGTGTGTGTGTGTGTGTGTGTGTGTGTGTGTGTGTGTGTGTGTGTGTGTGTGTGTGTGTGTGTGTGTGTGTGTGTGTGTATTCTGTCCTAAGTATCTGCTCAGAACAATTCTATGCTAACATACAGTTTAAGGTATACTGAATCAAAATGCAGGTAACCATCACAACTGCCACCCGGAAATGATCAAACCCTCATTTCCTTTGTGCGTGCATAGGAGAGAAAAACTCAATAAATAACTGAATTATGCTCATGTCCTGTGACATGTAACCTGGACACGGGGGCTACTGCAGCCAGTGTCTCCCACAGCATCCCCTAGACTGTACCAAACTTCTACGCCTTAGCTTTGCAGTCTGACTTTATTTTTTGTTATTTCTGTCCAGGTGGGTGTTTGGACTGCTATCCACCTATTTTAGGCTTCCTGTCACAGTTGGGATGATACATGTGTTTCTTTTTGTCATTAATTTCTTTTATAACAGATGCTACATCCAGACAGAGCATGTCTAAATGGCTTTGTTTCCCACCCGCCACCCCCCAAAAGAAGTTAGGAGACACTATATCCAACTCCCCTTTTCTTGAATTGGGAGTCTCGAGGATTTCTCTGCCCTGGCTTGCCTTAAAGCTTGATCCTCCCATTTTCAGCCTCTTATGTAGCTAGGGTTATGGACATGAGCCGCTGACACTCAGCCTACTTTGGAAAGTTTTTAACATAGTCTAAGTTACATGTCCAGAATTGTATATAAATGCAAACCAGTGTCACTGCACATTGAATGGCAGAAGTCCCTGTGGATACTGCCTATGTATCTGTTAGCAGAGCACGTGTGTGTGTGTGTGTGTGTGTGTGTGTGTGTGTGTGTGCATGCATGCACACACAAGTGTATATGTTTGGGGGGCTCCTATGAATGCAGTGGTGAATGGGGCTGATGCCTACATACAGGTGAATGGCTTTGATATTTGGATGTGAGCTTGTGTTTGCCCATGCGCATGTACCTGGCATGGTGGTACTGGCCAGGCTTGTGGTGTACGGCTGCTCAGATAGGAGCATGTGTGTGTGTTGGCAGGACACTGTGTCCTTGGCAGGAACCCAGCCCCAGGAGGTAGAAGCCGGAAGACGGCAGAGTGGCACAGTGCTACAGGAAACGGGGCCGAGCTGGAAGACCCCGCCCCCCCCCCCTCCCGGCCCTGGCAGCAAGGCTACTTCCCTCTGAGCCTCCTTCCTGCCCCATCCCAAGCCTGTGCACCCCACCATGGGGGATCAGGAAGCCTTTTCCTGCCATGAATATGTGCGGCAGAGGCAGCAGCCCTGCTGGGCAGTCCCATTGCCCGTGTGGGGAGTGAAAATCACTGCGCCCCTCCATGGTCAGCCCATGCCAAAGCCTTAATCAAAGCCATATTTGCCTGGCAAAATCTGCATCCTCAGAAGGGTTCCGCGCTATGAAGGCAGATTCGGATTCCCTTAGCATCCCAGCTGTCTGACAACCACAACTCCCCAATGATTTGTCTTCCTTCTTGGGGGTTCCTTCCGCCCCTTCCCCTGTCTTGCAGGGGGATTAAACACACTTGCACAGGACCGAGGTCAAAATGAAGGTACTTTCAACTCTAATTTCCTGAGATGCTCCATGACTTCTTTACGCAGAGATGAAAAAAATCACATATCATAAAATGAACTAATCTAACACAAACCATCCTCCCATGGCGTTTAGAATAGTCTCCATATGGTGCAAAAAGTCAGTGTTATTTTGTGATGGCAGCTTCATCAGACAAATATACACCCTTACCCAGTTATTTCCCATGTCCCTCTCCTCTGGGCTCTGGTAACCGTCCTGTCCCTATGGCTTTACTTACTCTGGATTTTTCATATAAATTATATACTACGTGACTAAAACAAAAATCCATGAGACTCTGATCTCTAATTAGCTACCAAAAGGCAGAAGTGGAGCTGCGACTCAAGTGGTAGAGTTGGAAGCTTTGAGCAACAAAGCTAAGGGACAGTGCCCAGGCCCTGAGTTCAAGCCCTAGTACCAGTGCATGGGGACATGTGTGCGTGCACACGCGCGCGTGCAAACATACACACACATTCACAGACAATCCCCTCAGACCTAGTTTCTTCCCAGCCTGCTCTCTGAGAAAGAGGAACAGGGGTGTATATCCAGAGTCAGGGCACAGTGCCAGGGTGGGGCGGGGGGGGGCGGGTTCTGGAAGCTTCTAGCACCTAGTAGGAGGCCTGGATGCCTAGAGAGCTGACAAGGAGAAGGTGCTTTTCTGGACTGTGGCTGTCCAAGCCCTGAGCCACAACCCCTGGCTACCTGTCTTGAACAAGGGTCTCCAACTTTGAACCACAGAGGCATCTTATGTCATGAGTTCCCTCCAGCTACAAGTCACTAAGTCACACATGGACGCCATCTTGAGCCAGGCGTTGGGAGACTCACCAGCCAAGAGGAGTGATGGGTGAATGAGGAGCCCCATCCACCTTCTCCACATCCCCTGATCCTCCCAAGTATCCTCGCTCTCCTCCCAACTCACCCTTCCTCCTGTGCAGCCAGGGAGTTCTGGGAGAGTTTGGCCAAGTTCTTTGCATATTCCTCTTCAATCTTTATCCTGCAAAGGGAGAAAACCCAACATGTCAGCTCCCTGATAGATGGACGGGACCTGCCATCTTGCTATGTGTCAGCTGTATAAGGGAACATAACACACCTACTAGACTGTGGGGTTTGGAGAGGGCCTGGTCTCATCTCTCTGCCCAGCACACAGTGGGGCTTCATATTGACTCAGTGGAACTTATTTCTTCATCTGAACAACAAGAGTTCTCTTGTCCCTAGGACTGTGAAGATGTAATATGCTGCTCACACTGCATGTAGCCCATGGCTGAACACATGAGAACCTGTACACAAATGACTGCAACTTGTGATGGGCCATCAGGGGCAAGCTGTGTGTTCCCCCTTTTGTTCTTGCCCCCAAACCTAAGTTCAGGCCCTCCCTGATGGCTATTGGTCCCTTGGAAACAAGAACAGAGGATCTCTCCAGGGCCTCCAACCCCCAATGTCTCTAATTGCCAGGAACTGTCAAGGGCACATGTGTTTCCATGGAAACCAGACAGGGTCCAGAGATGCAGCTCCATTCTATTTCCCTGGAGAGGAGAGCACTTGACACAAGTTTAAGGCTAGCCTCCAGGACGTGTGTGCCAAGTATGGGGTGTCAAAGGCATCAGGTACTACCTAAGTACTCCTTTGGGCCCAGGTGGGGGCAGAGGGGCTGTGTTGATGACCACCAGAGGTAGCCACAGAGCTGGGACCCCCACAGCACACAGAGCTGGGACCCCCACAGCCCCTCTGTGCTTTCTGGTGGTGATCAGAAAAGCCCAGAGACCCTGAGCAGCAATACTGGCTTCCTGACTGCTTAGGGAGCTGGCCTTGAGAGGGTGTGGTGAGGGGATGGATAACAAGTCTAGTGGGCCCATTTTGTGTAATGATAATGGCATAATTAGGCACAGACATTCATGATCTGTTACCGCTCACCCTGCTCAGTCCTAACCTCCATCTCTGGCTACTCTATCAAGCCTTCCAAGTCTCATACTCATTTAGTTCCCATTCTTCTCTCACCCCTGTGGCTTCCTCTCCACCTTCCCTCACCAGGATTTATGAGGATTGCTAGCTGCAACTTCATACTGTGACTGAAACCTCTGGAAGCCAGATCTTGCCATGTCGCTATGGCGATTGCACACACTGGCACAGGAGGGGCTGGTGCCATTTGCCTCCTCAGCCTCCCGTGGGTGGCCAGCCCGCATCTCTTCCATCTCCTGCCCCTCCCTGAGCCCAGGCAGCATGACTGCATCCTTGGTCAGTTACACTACAATTTATATACTCCTAGACGCTCACCAATCCTGGGCTTGGAGGCCCTTCCCATGAGACTCCAGGGTGCGCTGAGAAAAGTTCCAGGAATCTGCATTTCCTCTGAGAGGGCCTGAGTGTCCTAAAATAGCAGCTCCCAGGCACTGGCTAACCCAACATTGGTAAGAGCACAGAGCCGGGTGCTGGTGGCTCACATCTGTAAGCCTAGCTACTCAGGAGATTGAGGATTGCGGTTCAAAGCCAGCCTAGGCAGGAAAAATCGTGAGAGTCTTCTCTCTAATTAACTGCTAAAAAAAAAAAAAAGCCAGAAATGGAGCTATGGCTCAAGTGAAAGAATACTAGCCTTGAATGAAAAAGTGAAGTGAACTCAAACCCTGAGTTCAAGCCCCAGGACCTACACACACACACACACACACACACACACACACACACACACACACACACACACACACACGAAAAATCTGTGAAAAAGATGTTGCCATTTGCTGTAACTAGTTGTAACTATGTCCAGTATACCTGGGACACTAGCTTTTGGCAAGTTGTGAGCAACACACATGCAGGTGTGTGAGTTTGTGACACAGAAGGAAGAGGACGGAGAAAGGACTTCCTTCTGTAGCTCCCTTTGTTTTCACTAGGCTGGATTTGTGTTTTCCTCATCTGTCTTTAGATAAACCCGTGAAGATCAGAATGAGGTTATGGGGATACTTCTCTCCCCAGCAACTCACATGAAGCTGAGTTACAAGGTAACATTCCCCTGTGGGGTTTATGGTCAGAGGCCTAGGCGGGGTCTGAGGGGCCTTAGAGGGCTTGGGCATCACCTTTCCCGGATGAACTCTGACATCTCCTTCTGCATCTGTTTCCCTTTCAGTTGCTTCTGGAGCAGCAGTTCAAATCCAGCCACAGTGCCATTGCCTTGGGGGTCCTTCTTATCAGCCTAGAAGGAAATGGAAGCAGAAGTGATCAGCCACGGGAGTGTCTGGAGCTGGGAGAACAGAGTGCAGAGGATGCAGATTTACCAGCCACCCGGCTCCCAGCTGGTAAAGGATGGCTAGAGCACCTAACTCCATGGTCTCACCTGGGGCTCCAGCTCCCATGTACTGGGTCTTAGTCCTGGGCTCCGGAAGCCACAAGCCAGATAAACCCTCTGTTCTCCATAGATGGCGCAGCCTCAAGTGCTCGGCTACAATAGCACAGGGCGGAGTGAGACCTGCGCGTACCTCTCCCAGTCTCCATGAGCCTGCACAGCCCAGGTGAAACCACATCACCTCGGATTTCCTCCCAAAGCTCTGTTCCTCCCTATTGCAAACAGCTTAAGCCCCCAGATCCTGCAAAGTCATATGCATTGCCAGCCCTGCTCACTGTCCCCTTGTTGCCCTCTCCAGCCCTGTCTGCACTCCATGCCCTATGAATAGTTACACAGTGGGAGGGACTTGGGTGGGCCCTAGTGGTGGTGGGGCACTAAGCATCTTTGGGTGTCTTCTAATGTGGAAGCAATTGGTAGAAAAGAAAGACACACTTCTGCCTATTTTCCACATAAGGTCTTCTGTTTTTACCTGGGCTTGATCTTGGACCACAAGCCTCCTACCAATGTATCCTAGGTTGCTGGGATTGTAGAAATACGACACAACACCAAGCTCGCGGTTTCACTAACTTTTTTTTTTCCTTTGTCCAGGATGACTTTGAACCATGATCCTCCTGCGGTCTGCCCTCCTAAGTAGCTGAAATTATAGTCATGCACTACCATGCCCAGCTCTGTAGTTTTTCATTATCACTCTATGATTCAGAACAGGGGGACTCTACCTCCAGGTGTCAGCAAGAAAGACCTCCCTCCACCATAGTCTCTCCCAGATGTGCACTTCTGACCATCGGGACCCTGAGGAGGGGGAACCTGACATAGCACCTACCCAAAAGTAGTCACAATAGCTCCACTCTGTTGGCTTCAGCAGCTGCTGTTCAGGCATGGTGTCTGGATGAGGGAACGTCACACAGTTGACCTGCAAGGCAAGCAGCAGAGAGGAAATACTTTTCCTGGAGGAATAGAAATGAAAAACAGAGTACAAGAGAGGTTTGCTTGTGTCCAGCCTCGTGAGATATGCTCTAAAGACCAGCGTTGCAAATTGGGGGCCATAGGCATTCACAACTCACTTGACCCCCTAGAAGGGGGCTCTGTCACAATTGCAAACATCTGGATTCTTGACTCAGCAAGTGCACTGTATGTGTGTGTGTGTGTGTGTGTGTGTGTGTGTGTGTGTGTGTGTTGTGTGTGTGTGTGTGTGTGTGTGTGTGTGTGCCAGTCTTGCTGCTTGAACTTAGGGTCTGGGCTCTTTCCCTGAGCTTTTGTGCTCGAGGCCAGTACTCTACTACTTTGCATCACAGAGCCATTTCCAGCTTTTTGGTGGTTAATTGGAGATAAGAGTCTTATGGACTTTCCTGCCCTGGCTGGCTTTGAACCTTGATCCTCAGATCTCAGCCTCCTGAGTAGCTAGGATTATAATTGTGAGTACCCCATACCTGGCTTTCAGCAGCTGCACTTCTAAAAGCCTATACTAGAGATATAGTTGCTCCAAAGTGTAGGGACATGTGTACATGTCCGCACTACAGAAATATTATGCTACAGCAATATTATGTCAGCCAAAGGCTGGACCAGGACCCCACTTTCTGTGAAGAGAATGGATAGACAAAAATGAGACAGACGTCTACATGCTAGGTAGGAGCCCTACCCCTTGAGCCACACTTCTGGCTGATTTTGTTCTATTTTTCAAGCAGGGTCTTGCTTTTTGCATGGACAGGCTTGGACCATGATCCTCCAATTTATACTTCCCTCATATCTGGGATGACAGGCATATGCACCACACCCAGTTTTTCCCATTGACATAGGGATCTCATGAAATTTTTTGCCTGGGCTTGTTTTGAATCATGATCTCCCTGATCTGAGCCTCCAAAATTGCCAGAACTACAGGTGTGAGCTGCTTCATCAGGCTACAGATGCACTTCTTTTTTTAAATTCATTTATTTTTTGTGTGTTGGTCATGGGGCTTGAACTCTGGGCCTGAGCGCTGTCCCTCAGCTCTTCAGCTCAAGGCTAGTGCTCTACCACTTGAGCTACAGCACCACTTCTGGTTTTCTGGTGGTTTATTGGAAATAAGAGTTTCATGGCCTTTCCTGCCCGGGCTGGCTTTGAACTGTGATCCTCAGATCTCAGCCTCCTGAGTAGCTAGGATTACAGGCCACCGGGAACCACTGGTGCCCAGCTTACAGATGTATCTCTTAACCATTGATATATCAGGATGAACTGTTAAGAAGGTGGGGAAAGGGGGAGGGGGAAGAAAGGCACTGAGTACAATTATTAGAGTATGTTTCATTTGTATACATAAAGTAGGACTAAATACACATCCATTTGATTTTTTTTTCTGTATAGAATATTTCTGGAAGCTGATGGCCTGATTTGTTCCCAAGATGATGAACAACAGAATCAGGGATAGGAATGATCCAGAGGTGGATGAAGATCACAGCCAAGAGGTTATGTCACGATCCATATTAAGATCCACATTATGTGAACTACAACAGCTTAACAATCATAGTGAAGTCCCATACTTGGGGCTGGCCCTTGCCAAAAGAGAGTGCTAAGTAGCCTTTGTCATGTTTTGCACTAGCCTATTTGAGGTGCTCCTGGCTGTCGGTGCAGCATGGAAGTAGATTCAAAGCCCAGATGTTCCTGTAACCTCTCCTTGCAGCCTGAAAACTGGCTGAACCAAGGAGATGTCAGATGGGAGAGGGCAGAGCTGAGGTCTGCAGAGATTTTTTCCCCCCAGGGGTACACTCACCCACTTAAATCACTTGTAGTCACTTGAGACCAGCTAAAAGCTGGGTTTTTAATGTAAACTCTCTCAGTATTTTCAGTGTTGGTAATTAATTAAAGGTTTCACAGAATAGTAAAGGTAATAATAATAATAAACCAACAAAGCTCCCAGCAAACTCCTCTGTCTGCTGAATCAAGCCCAAAGGGCTTTGGATGTGATCTCTGATTAAGGGTTCAAGGTTGGCTGAAAGTCTGCATGGCTTCTTCCTGTGGCCTCCTCCTGGTACTCCGCCATTCCAGGGAGCCCGGCCTGCAGTGGCCTGTGGGAGGGAGCTTCTCACTGTAGCCTCAGGAAAGGGCTTGCTTGGGGGCAATCATAGAAACAAGGGATGTTTTCTGGGCTTTCGTATATCCCTTATTTCCTATTCCATCCACTCCTGTCACAACCAGTAATGGTGATCACAGATCATCTTTACTTGGCTCTCATCATGGAAGCTCATGGAAACTGCAATCAAATTTAATGCTACAAGAACTTTGATCTTGAAGTATATTGACTGACGGGGCATAGAGGTGCGTGCCTATAATCCAAGCTCTTGGGAAGCTGAGGTAGAAGGTCATGAGCTCAAAAGCTTGGACTACATAGCAAGGTTCAGGCCAGCAAAAGGAGACACTATTTCAACCTCTCTCCCTCCAAAAAAAAAAAAAGGAACATAAAAATAGCAGAACGAAAGTACAGTTTATCCCTCAATGTGAGGCAGGGAGGGGTTCCAGGACTCGGCAGATAGCAAACTTCTTGGATGTTCAACTTCCTTAGATGAAACGATCCTGTTTGCATAGAACCTACACAGCCATTTCTAAATGTGTGTGTGTGTGTGTGTGTGTGTGTGTGTGTGTATCTGGGGGCTTGAACTAAGGCCCTGGGCTTTAGGTTTTTCACTCAAGGATGACTCTCTACCATTTGAACCATATCATCATTCTAGATTTTTGGTGTTTGACTGGAATAAGAGTCTCAGGGAGTTTTCTGTCCAAGCTGGCTTCAAACCAGGATCCTTAGATCTCAGCCTCTTGAGTAGTTAGGACTATAGGCATGTGCATCTGGCACCTGGCTCATTTCTAGTCTTCTTATACCTAACACAATGTAGACACTATCCACATACCTGTTATATTGCTTAGGGAATAACAAGAAGTCTGTGCATGCTCAGTACAGCTACAATTTAAGAAAATGATTCCAATGTTCAATGGCTGAACACAGGCACAGAATCTGAGAATGCAGTGCTGACTGCTCAGAAACAGGTTATTATGGCCTCCTAAGATGCCTCATGCTCTACCCTTCCCTCTCTTCAGCCATTTTTTCCCCTCACTCAGAATTTCCATGGCCTTGGTCTTTCATGGGTAAAACATCTTCTCATAGAGGAAGAGCCTGACCATGAGAGGTGGTGACCTGTCCTCAGAGAATGGATACATCTGCCCAGCCTAGCATGTCCTGGAAGATAGACCCCTCTAACTTCAGGAGAGACGGCACCAGGCAAACAGCAGGGACCCTCCTAAATCCCACCTGGCCTGTCCTCTGTCCTGAAGTTGGGCTGATATGGGCCTTGGAGTCACTTGGAGGGTATGTGAAGCACTCTGGATGGTTCAGGAGGTCTGGATGGAGCCAGGGCTCCCAGGAGATTCTGGGGATCCAGGAACCATGCAGTGGGGACAGGGTACCACCTGAAGAAGGCTTAATGTCCAATAGAGCCCCAGAGCTCTGCTCTTAAGCTCCTGCATGACCTTCCAAGAGATCCCTGTCTCAGGGACTTCCAGTCCCTGGATAGGGTCCCTGGAGTGGCCCTGCTGCCCTACCTAAGGAGAGCTGGCTAGACAGGAGGGGAATTAGATGGCCTAGACAGCCCCTACCCCCCCCCTCCCCCCCAGGTGACAGTCACCACCTCGGTCAACTCTGGTTTTGGGGATTTCTTGCTGGCACATAGCCCAAAGGGATGTCCTGGAATTGAAACTCTCTGCCCCCTGGCGGGAATGTGGAGAACTGCACCTCACTGATGGGTTCCTGGAGAGCACTTCTTCAGGGTCCATGGCCCTGAGCTTGGCATGCACGCTTAGGATAGGCTGAAAATCTCAGCCTCATTTGATATGAGGAAAGATCACAGAAGTAGAGTATTTAAATCCAGATCAGGCTAACAGCAAAGCTAGGCCCTCAACCCCAAGGCAGGGGGCTCAGTGTTCAGCGGAAAACAAGAGAGGGGCCTGTTGGGGTAGAGGAGTTCTGGCCACTCCTGCCCTCTCTTCCCTGAGCTCCCGAGACTCAGGATCATGCAGAGAGACATGTACCCTGCCCCTTCTGGGGTACCCAGCATGCAGAGGATGCTCTATCAGGCCAATTCTATACAGGAGTAGCCAAGACCACAGGAGATACTCCCCCTACATTTTGGGGTACCAAGGGCATAGATGGATGCAGGCAGTGAGGTACGCATCCATGGTGTTAGAGCTACTGAACCCCTCCAGAGGGGCTGATGTGGGGAGATAGGGTGCCCTGCTCCTGTTCTAGCCCAGCCCAGAGTGGGCTTAGGGGTGGGGGTGGGGTAGTCTCCTCTGCCACTTGTCTGTGCTACCTGCTTGCAATGTGGAGCCTGGTTTGACAACCCAGTGGTCCTGGATCTTCCTCCTGGTTCAGGAGGGTGGGTGAGAGGAAAAGCTAGCAAGTTGGGGGTGGGGACAGAAGAAAGAACTGTCTCATTTCATCCTGTGCCCAGCTCGACCCAGGGTGCCCTGCCGGAGGATCTGAAGGATCCCCAAGTTCCCCCTTCTAGGAGGGAGTGTGGGCATGTAGCTTTACTGTCATCTTTCCTGGAGTCTTCTAGATGCTGAGGGCAATGAGTGGCCATTAGCACCCGTCACTCTCAATCAAACAAGCCAGCTCCATCTGCCAGCCTGGCTCAGCACCGGTAATGACAGCCAGGGAAGAGAGCCAGCCAAAGCTGCCAACGCTGCCCCTGCTGCCAGGACACCCATGTGTCTGCCCTCCCAAACCAGTTCCAGGCCACAAAGCTTCAGAACTGAGCCCTCTCCCCACTCCTCAGTGTAGACACAGCCCCGTGCTGTTCAGGTCTGGACGCGTGTGCGCGTGGACCAGATACAGTCGGAAGTTGTATGCTTCATCTCCCCAGGGAGATGGAAGCTCGTATTCCTGTCTCTTGGGAACAGGCTGCCCCCTCTTCCTGAGGAAACCCTGAGCTCTGGAGGATCTGAATCCAGAACCAGGGCTTAGGTGACAGGAAAGTGGGGGGAGGCTGGGGAGAGGGAAGAGCAGTGGTACAGAAATCTTTAGCCTGGAGACGTACGGGGCCATGGAGGCCAGGTATCCTGGCCTGGCAGCTGGAAGGAGACTCGAGTTCAAGTGCTCCTGGTTTGCTCTGTGATCTACAACCGGTCCCTCTTTTTTGCTCAGTTTCCCTGGCAACAATTTTCCAAGGCACAAGTGTTTATTTTCAGACTGCTAGAAGCATTTGGTGAAAATGCAAATTTTTATATTCTATTCCCAGAAAGACTGAATTGTAGCTATCTTTCAGGAATCTGTATTCTTTATTACATTTGATTTGATTTGATATCTTTTATTTGGGCAGTACTGGAGTTTGTGCTTGCTAGATAAGTACTCTATGATTTGAGCAATGCCTCCTACCCTTTCCGCTTTAGATGTTTTTCAGAGAGAGTCTTACACTTTTGCCTGTGACCAGCCTTGGACCTTGATCCTCCTACCTCTGTCTCTGGGATTACAGGCAAGTATCACCACAGTTCTACCTACGTTTTAAAACCAGTGTCTTGGAATATCAACCTCACGTTGCAGACATCTCAAGAGGAGCAGAAAACGGAACAGGAAAGGCACCAAGGTGAGAACAAGACTTGCTGTTCCAAGGAAAACTTCATTTTTCCTGTTTGTCTCTCTTCTACATTGCTAATAAGTATATCATTCTTCCATTCTTCTCGTTGGGGACTTTTCTTTTCCTTGCAGTATTAGTGTTTGGACTCAAGGCTTCAGCCATACCTCCAATCCACTTTTGCTCGGTTACTTTTTACTTTTTCTTTTTTCTCCCTTCCTTCCTTCCTTCCTTCCTTCCTTCCTTCCTTCCTTCCTTCCTTCTTTCCCTCCCTCCCTCCCTCTTTCTTTCTTTCATTCATTCATTCTTTCTTTCTCTCTTTCTTCCTTCCTTCCTTCCTTCCTTCCTTCCTTCCTTCCTTCCTTCCTTCCTTCCTTCCTTTCTTTCTTTCTTTTGCGGGTCCTGGACCTTGAACTTGGCCTAGGTGCTCCTTTTATGCTACCACTTGAGCTACAGCACCACTTCCAGCTTTTTCTGTGATTAATTGAAGAGTTTCAAGGACTTTCCTGCCCAGGCTGGCTTAGAACCTCTATCCTCAGATCTTAGCTCCTGAGTAGCTACAATTACAGGTGTGAGCTACTAGTGTCAGGCATTTAAGATAACATGGTCTCCCCCCCCCCTCCTCCCCCCCTCCCCCCTGCCCGGGCCAGTCTGGACCTAGATCCTCCTATTTAAGTTTCTTGCTGTAGCTACGGGTGATAGGTACATGCTACCATGCCCACCTACTGGTTGACATAGTGGGGGGTGTCTTAAGAACTTTGGTCTGGGCTGCCCTCAATCAGAATTCCTTTTGATCTCTGTCTCTTGAGTAGTTAGGATTATAAGCACAAGCCGTTGAAACCCAGCCAGAGCTTAGGTTTTGATCCTGATGCTTCTTGGTTGGGTGACCTTGGCACAGTACTGTTCTGTGCCTCAGTTTCTTGGTCGGCAAACAGGGTGAGAATCACTCTGGCAGGCATCCAGCACTTCCTATGTGCTAGGCTCTATTCTAAGTGCTTTACCCACACAGAGCCATTGGGTCCTCACCCATCCCCTCCTCACAGGAGCTACCCCCACCCACTCTCCATTTCACAGATGTGGACAGTGAGGCAGGCAAAGCGGAGGCACTGGACCCAAAGGTTGAGCAGCTCAGCAGTTCCCTGCCACATTCTAGCCTCAGAAACCAGACAAGCAACCCTGGTACTGTATTGATCCTAGTAACACCTGACCCACCAGGGGGCAAAGGGAGCCACATGGACCTCTGCTTGTAGAAGAGAGAGGCACCCAGCGGTGCTGGCTGTTGTTAGTCTTTGTCTCTTGTTCCCACACAGAGGGATAGTCAGCTTGGATGAGCCAGGGAAAGGCACCTGCTCCTGATTTAATGTCCATGGAGGTGGCTGGAAGGGCTCAGCATGGTAGGAGATGGAGTCCAGGATATTTCCCCACTGTAGAATCATGGACATTCCCTGTCCAACTCTCCCATGCTTGGGCAGACATAGCAAACCCAGGACTCTACTTCTTAAGTCTAAATGTTGGGTGATGGACAGTTCCTTCCTCTAAGAGGAGGGGGCATTGATGGCCAGCCCCCACCCTGAGTCTAGCAGAGGGCTGAGAGAGGAGCGGGTGTGTGTGTGTGTGTGTGTGTGTGTGTGTGTGTGCTGGCTTCTTTGTGGACTGGTGGCTCTAAGCAGGAGCTGACTGCATCTCACTGGGAACTCCCAGGAACTCTATTCTTAGGGTGCCATCTCTTGCTTTTTAACTTTGACAGCTTCCAGAAGTTTCCCCCGCACAAAAGCAACCCTGCCGTGTTGTAATTTACACGTCACCTCACTTGCGCACAGCACGGTCCACCTTCTTCAACCCGCTCTGATACATGTGCCTTCCCCTGCCCGCCCGACAAAAATGGCTTCCACCGCCAGCCCCCCTTCCCCACAGTTATTTCTTCAAGGAGGATGTGGAGGGAGGTGAAATGAGAAAGAGACCGGGAGGGAGAAGGAGAGGGAGAGGGAGGGGCTGGGGAACTTCAGTCACATCTAAGCTTTGCACCTTTCCCATTTCCAGGCTGGGCATCCTTTCTGCTTGGTGGCCCATGTTACCATGGCAACGGTCCAGCCGTAGCCCCAGTTTGCCCCAATTTGCCACCCAACCTTGGGAGCATCCCCTGTAAGGTACTTACAGTGATGGTGTTTTCCTTACTGTGCTTTTTGCCTGGTGATGAGGAGCCCAGGTTCTGGAGAGAGAGGTGAGAAATATCATCGAAGCTGTTCTCCATATTGGATATGCATGTATTTATGTCCCCCTCCCTCCATTCAGGTTCCCCCAAGTCGGGAGGGATTAGTGAAAATCTCTGCACTGAGGGCAGGGTGGGTGGGTAGGGAGGATGTGGCGAGGAGTTCGGGGACCTCCGCTTGTCAACTCCTAAGTCACCATATCCTGGAGCAGGACAAGCAAGAGCATCCCTGAGCCCCCTCTGCTCCCTCGCTCGGCAGAGTGGAGGAAGGTTTGTGCTCTCAGAGAATTGCTCCAAACCAGGTCTCTCCCTCCTCTTCTCTCGGTCTATGATTTGGGGAGTTAACCCCTCCACTGCCCTCTGCTGGTGAACAGTTCTGTGGCTCATTGCCTGTGCTACGGGATCCACAGGGGAGTTGAAGAGTTAAGGCTGACTGCAGGTCACTGCCTCCTGGCACTGAGGACTCAACACATGCCCATCTTATTCTGAACCCTCCAAGTCCAAAATATCAAATCACAGAGAGCATGCTTAAGGCACTGCTCTATCAGCCCCTGGAGCCAAAGCAAGCGTCGGACTCCACATCTCCGGATGTTTTCCCCCCTGTCTTGTTTTGTTGGTAGCAAGAGAATCAGGGTCCCCGAAGAGGGCCGTGGCTCATACATGTAAGTCCTCGCTTCTCAGGAGGCTGAGATCTGAAGATCTTGGTTCAAAGCCAGACCAGGCTAGAAAGTCTGTGAGCCTTATCTCCAATGAACCAGCAAACAGCCAGAAGTGTAGATATGGCTCAAAGGGTAGAGTGCCAGCCTTGAGTGAAAAAGCTAAGGGGCAGTGCCAAGGCCCTGAGTTCAAGTCCCAGTACTAGTACAAAAAGAGACAAGAGAGAGCTACAGAAAGCCAGAATCCTAACTAACTTGAAGCCCACTTGTTCACAGATGCTAAAAGTCTTAAGGTTGAACAGGTGGAGAAATGCAAGGATAAGCCAGCTGAAATGACCACATCTTAAAGACAAGGTTTGGTTCCAACCTACACTGGTCAATTAGCAGTTCTGTTCAAGAGTCAATAACAGAGGTCCCGGGTCCTGAGCCACACACGGACCCCTAAAGCATCAGGGGTAACTGTCGCATGTGTTTTGGACCTGTCACTGCACTGAAGTGTAAGCAAGTAGCTGTCACTTTATAAAGACCGGAAGAAGTAGGAAGGGGCTTCCCCCATGAACTTCAGGAGACCAGCAGCCCCTCACCCCTGCCCCAGGCCAACACAGGCCTGGACCACCAGGCAGGTTGAATAGCAGCAGAGGGGACAGCCCCCAACCCCTCCAGAAAATGAAGCAAAACAGTTTGAGTCAATCCCTTCCAGTCTTCCTGCATCTGGTAAACATCAACTCATGGAAAAGAATGTCTTTACAAAGCTGAAGGGCCGTCAATGTCACAGACGACAAACTACATAGAGAGCTCTGAAACCCAGGATGCTAACTTGCTGAAGTCTTACTGTCACCATCTATAAATATTGGTATTGGGGCTTGAACTCAGGGCCTAGGCACTGTCCCTGAGCTTTTTCACTCAAAGCTGGTACTCTACCACTTGAGCCTCAGTTCCACTTTTGGCTTTTTTGCTAGTTAACCAGAGATGGCAGTCTCTCATTTTTCTGCCCAGACTGGCTTTGAACTTCAATCCTCAGTTTTCAGCCTCCTGAGTAGCAAGCATTACAGGTATGAGCCATCCGTCCCTGAATATTAAAATCTCCCCTAGTATCTTTTTGTTAAACCAAGGAGCCTCTGCTTGTATCAAATCCTCTGGGCACCCTAGCAGGCTTTGGGGTGACATCAGGCTTGTGGCCCACTGTGGTTTCCGTGGATATGTTTCAAGTAGCAGGGCACCCATCTGACCCCTTTAGTACCCTCCCAGGCTATTAGTTCTCTTCCTTGACACCCGGAGCTTCCCATGCACAAACACTAGTCAAGTGCATACATGGCAGGAAGAAGAGTAGACTCTGTAGCTTGCAGTCTCTCCTGCCATGGACAAACATTTCATTATCAAGGCCATGGTGAGCCTACCCCAGTAGGGGAAGGGACGTGGCTGTGATGGTCAGCACTTGCTGTGGTATTTCAGTTTACATACAGCTGTTGTTTGGATGACAAGGCCGAGGAGGAAGACTACCAAGAATGGAAACACACAGCAAGAGCCCCCATCCATGGAAGGCTGTTGTGTGGCGGGCGGGCACAGGCTGAGCATTTGCCATATTTACTCTCCCTTCATCCCTACAGCCCCAGTAAGGCTCATAGCCTCCTGTCTAGTTTGCAGACTGTGAAACTGATGCTCACAGAAGATACAATGGCCCAAGGTCATAGGCTAGGAAATTGAGGAATGGGATACTGGAGTCTAAGTCTACATACTTCATTCCTCATTTCTCCAAGTTTGAGATCTGGGGTGCTAGCTTGTTTCTCAGGGGTATCTGCAAGAAGGGGACAAAAAAATACTTCCATCACTTATGAGCGTTTGCTTCAGGAAAGCCATGTACAGGATGGTGTATTGAGAGTGGATGGGGAGGTCACACTTCCTCCTGGGCCAGGACAGGAATGCATATCATCCATTGAGTATACCTCCACTCACTCCTCATCTCTGTCCTGGTACATGTGTATTTTGCTTTTCCCTTTTCATTTCCTTCCTTCCCTCCCTCCCTCTCATCTTTTGTTTTTCTTTTTTGCCAGTATAAAGGTTTGACCTCAAGGCCTTGAACTTTCTTGGCTGGCTTGCTCACACCACTCAAGCCATGTCTCGAGTGCAGCATTATGCTAGTTAGCTAGAGACAGAGTAGCAGAGACCTCTCTGCCAAGGTGGGCCTTGAACCTCAATCCTCCAGGACTCAGCTTTCTGAGTAGTTAGGATTACAGGCATGAGCCACCGATACCTGTGTATTGTGATTGCAAGCTCTTCTTGTCTTTGCTGCTGCTGAGTTGTGTGCTATCATCCAACTTCATCTAAGTATATGTGCTTCACATATGTGTACAACCACCCCCCACGCACACACACCCCTACAGTGCTTCTCTGAAAGGACTTAGAAAGAATGACATTCCAGCTCATCACAGTGATATTTACTAACTACATTTTTTCTTCCCCAAATACTATTCCCTCCTAATAGGAACTCAGGCCTTGGCTCCTTGGAAAATGACTAATTCCAATCCACTGTAGACCTAGGACATCTTATTTCACCGGAAGGAAGGAAACATGCAAGAAGGGATGACAATATACTGTAAGGAAGCAGAAGCCAGCTCTTAAAGGAGCTCCTGCAGGTCACATTTGGGACAATCGGAGCAACAGGATGAGTAAGGACCATGACTGAACAGATCTAAAGGGGGAACATTTCATCTCAGGAGATGCCAACAACAACACAATGTACCAGGAATTAGAAATTTGCCATGTGGAAGCTCCAATGTCAAGAGGAATCTGGGCTAAAATCACCACCGATGTTTGAAGTATCGAAGGGAAAACGGTTAGGAAAGAGGAATGATTCATAGTATCTCGCTGGTACCCTGAAGAGCACCAACAAATCAGAGCCCGGCAAAGAGAAATCCAGCAATAGCCATGCTGACCAAGAGCTCAAATTTAGCCCTTTGGTGGGATGCAAAACTGGTGTACACTTTCTTACGATCAGGAGATGTGTTAAGAACCACCTCCAAAAGACCCATACAGAGATCTCACCAAACCACCCAGCCTCTACCCAGGCAATCCTACGTGACAAGTAGACCAAGAATGTAGGTCATTCATCCCACAAGACAACTGACCTGCACACTTCAGAAAGTACCTAGATGAAGAGGATTAAAGAGATAACACACACATAAAATCGTCTATTTACAATGGGACATTTCCAAGCCAGAGGAATAAGGGATTGATCTACGCGCTAACCCAGACATCAAAAACAGTGTGAATGGAGCAGCTGGTCACAAAGGACCACACACGGCACAATTTCCTAACATGAAATGTCTAGAAGAAGAAAATCCACCGACAGAGAATAGACTAGCCGGTGCCTGAGGTTTGGGGTGATCCCTTTTGAGAGAGAAAAATGTTCTAAAATTCACTGGGATGATGATTATAAAACTCTATGAACATCATTTTAAAAACCCACCAAACTGTACATGGATTGCATAATATTCTAAGTTATGTCTCATAAAGTTTTTTTTTTGAGACGGGCAGGGTCAGAGAGAAACAGCAGATATCCCAGAGAAAACTGAGGAATTTGAATATTGATATATATATGTATATATTATATATCTATATGTTATAGATCTATACACACATATAGTGATATTATTGATTTTATATTTGATAATGGTGTTTCTCCTTTGATATATTTGTGACAGTTAATCTGTGTGTGTGTGTACATGTGTGAGGTGGGTATGGATGGGTGTGGGTGTACCCATACTGGGGCTTAAACTCAGGGTACGTGGACTTTCTCTTAGCTTTTGCTCTCAAGATTGTTTTTGTTTTTGTTTTTTTTTGGTCGGCCGTGGGGCTTGAACTCAGGACCTAGGCACTGTCCCTCAGCTCTTCAGCTCAAGGCGAGCGCTCTACCACTTGAGCTACAGTGCCACTTCCGGTTTTCTGGTGGTTTATTGGAGATAGGAGTCTCACGGTCTCTCCTGCCCGGGCTGGCTTTGAACCACGATCCTCAGATCTCAGCCTCCTGAGTAGCTAGGATTACAGGCGTGAGCCACCAGCGCCCGGCTTCAAGATTGTTGCTTTACCAATTGAGTCATACCTCCATTTCCAGCTTTTTGCTGGTCAATTGGAAATAAGAGTATCATGGACTTTCTGGCTTGGGCAGGCTTTGAACCACAGTTCTTAGATTTCAGCCTCTTGAGTAGCTGAGGATTACAGGCATGACCCACGACCTTGTTCCTCTATTTTTAAAATCCTCTCCCAGTTTGGTATCTTGATTCTAGCTGGGCAACCTGTCCCCTCTCTCTACCCCCAGGAAGCATTCTTTAGAGGATGGGATCCTATAGAAAGTCTTTCCATGGCTCCCTAGTTCTGTGCATACAAAACCTGAGCTCCTCATGACAGGCCCACCGCAGACTTTCCCCAACCCCTGGCCTTCTCTCTGCCCTCAGTCACCAGCGAATGATGCAAACCACAGACATGGCTATGGTCTTTGTGGATTCTTTGAAACATCTCTCACCTTCCTGCTATTCTACCCCAACTACTGCCCCTCTCCCTCACTTTTTAAAGCAATTTCTGACATTTCTACCACCACCACCACCTCCAGGCTGGCACTTATTACACAATCCCTGCACCCCTCCTCTCTGACAGAATTATGATCATGTGTTTAATGTCTCTTCCACATCTGTTATAAACCTCCACCAAGGCAAGGGCTGTGTCTTTCTAGGTCCAAGTGCCTAGCAAGGAAGTGTTATTCAATTAAGGGAGCACAAATGGCAGAGATCCAGCAACCTAGCGCTTTCTCCATCTTGAACTCCATTCTTTGATAGATCTCATAGGTTTCTGAGCCCTGAGTCCTGTTCCCTATCCTTCTCTCCTGTATCTTCCTGGGGAAGTTCATGGGGGAACGAGAACCACTGAAGAAAGATCAAAAAAGGATCTAGGCACAGATAGGAAGGAAGGGCACCTGTTAGGACCTGCTTCTGCAAAAGCTGGCATGACTATTGGCGCTTGATCTCTTATCCTTTTACCAATCAGAAGTGTTGCATTTGTCTGGTACTGAGGCAGCAGTCGGCCTGAGGGCTGCACTACCAGATAAATGTCCACTGGGTGGTGCCAGACCTCCACTACCCTTGCCCATCTATCCAGGTCTCCCAGGGATGGGAGGAGGGGCCGGGACTCCTAGGAGCTGCTGGGCACCCAAGTCATTGATCCTACCCATGACACATTGTGGTAGGGGTATTCCTGGT
Source organism: Dipodomys spectabilis (assembly GCF_019054845.1). NCBI lineage: Eukaryota > Metazoa > Chordata > Mammalia > Rodentia > Heteromyidae > Dipodomys > Dipodomys spectabilis. Next base: position 12,305,319 of record NW_024870681.1, read on the forward strand.
CCACGATAATTAAGTCCCCCTCCTAGTGAAATATTCTTGAGAAGCCTGCTCAAGGGGCAGATAGCAGGTAGACTTTTAAACCAGATCTTTGGTCACTGTGGTCATTTCCTTCCCACTTCCCACTTGGTCTTTCCTTCGGTCATTCATGTTTTGATTATTAGTAGAAGTAATTATTATGAGCTATGATTGACACCCTGAGCTGGTGAGTAGATTATCCTGTATGTGGAAAAGTACTGCACATCCTTAGGCATCCTTTGTGGGCAATAGTATATGCAATTAGCAAGCCTTCCTAACTCCTGTTTAGGCCTTTATGGCTTCTTTGGATAAACAGCCCCAAGTTGGTTGGTTAAAAAGTAGTAGCTTTGCTTGGCAGTGCCAGTAGCTCATGTCTGTAATCCTAGTTACTCAGGAAGTTTGAGATCTGAGGATCACAGTTTGAAGCCAGCCTGGGCAGAAAGGTCCCCATAAGACTCTTATCTCCAATTAACCACTCAAACACCAGAAGTGCCACTGTGGCTCAAATGGCAGAGCACTAGCCATTAGCACAAAGAGGCTCAGGGACAGTGAGCAGACCCTGAGTTCAAGCCCTACAACCATTAGGAAAGGGGGAAAAAAAGGAGCAGCTTCTCTAGCCAGTGGAATCAGCCTAAAAGAATAACATTCTGAGCCATGGCTGGTAGATTATGCCTACAATCTTAGCTATCCAGAAAGCTGAGAGGAGAAGACTGAGGTTCAAAGTTAACCTGGGCATAAAAGCCTTCTCTAACTCCATCTCTAAAACAACCTGCAAAAAGCCAGGTTGGAAGAATGGCTGTCATGGTAGCATAACAGCCAAACAAGCAATCTGAGCAAATGTAAGGCCTTGAGTTCCAACCGAGACAGACTCAGTACCAGACAAAATAAAATTTAAAAATTTTACCTTACAGTTCTGGGAATCAATAAGCATGTATATATTCACCTCCTGATATTGCTTTAAAAAGTTACTTTTATTAAAAGAAAAAATTCTTAAGAATATTATCCAAGTGAGCTACTGTGTAGGCAGCCAATGTCTCTCCAGAACTAGTCTCCAGAGCTGGCTTTCTCTAAATCCCCAGTACTAGTACACCCCTTCCAGCTTTTTTATTTTAATTAAAAAAATTCTGTCCGTCTTCTGTAAAAGCAAAATGCATTCATTTGAGAAAATCTGGAGGAAAAAATAAAGGAAATAAAAATTACTCATGGTCTTTGACCAAGGTTTTGCAACCTCGATGTGATTCATCTTTCCGGGCAGGGTGAGTCTCTGCTGCAGGGAGATGTCCTGTTTATTGCCAGACACTTAGCAACATTCCTGGTGTCTAGTCACTATGTTCCAGTTAAGCACTCCCTAGGTGTAAGGATCACAATATCTACAGACACCCCAAAAATGTCCTCTGATGGAGAACTGTAATTGCAAACATAGTACCTCCATGAATGATGCTGTGTACCAGTGGGTCACGCCTATAATCTTAGCTATTCAGAAGACTGAGATCTGAGGGTCATGATGTGAAGCCAGTCTGGGCTAGGAGATGTCTGTAAGACTCTTATCTCCAATTAATGACCAACAAGTTGGAAGTGGAGTTATGGCTCAAGTGGTAGACCACCAGCCTTAGAGCGAAAAAGCCAAGGCAAGACACTGGGCCTGGAGTTCAAGCCCCGCTACTAGTACCACCATACATACTCTGGCTTATTTTTCTCCCAGTCATTTTTCTTCACGCATAAGCAGAGTTCTCCTGTTTCCAAATAAGGCTATCTATAGTCTCTGTTTTTTTTTTCTTGCTCAATATTAAACTATGAGCATTTCACCAAATTATTAAATTTTCTCCTAAAGAATGACTTTCTTTGGGGGAGGAGGGGTTGGGGATTTGGCTCAATGGAAGAGCATTTGCCTAGCAAGTACAAGGCTCTGAGTTCAGTCTTCAGCTCTGAAGAAAAAAAAGCTTAAAAATGCATTTTTATGGCTGCATAATGCCACTGTCTGGATGGACATCATGGCCACGGTCCCATCCCCCGTTGTTGGACAACAATGTACAGTTATAAATGACGCTTGAATGAGCAGCCTTGAATACCATTCACCATCCCTGAACATGGTCCAAAAGCAGATGCTGAAAAAGACCTTCCCATGTCAAAGGCTCATGATACACTATTTGGCCAGTTAGTTACACCCGTCAACATTTTTAAAAAAGTGGTTCAGTAACGGCTCTGTTCAGGGTCATGCTTCGGCAGGGAAGGAAGAATGAATGGACAGCTTGCTTCCAACACTTTCTCACGATGCTCAGGGCAGCCGTGTGGTTTGTGGAGGTTGAATCCTAGCAGAAGAGGTTCAGGTCTTCATAAACATGTCTCCTCAAGTCAGATGACCAGTGAGCTGACATTCTAATAGATCAACAGAAGCTGTGCTTAAAGAGGTTCATTGGGACTCGGCAAAAATGGAGCATACTGAGTCAGGTCTGACTTAGGAAGGGTTACATGAGTAGGAGACTAGGAGATCAGACACATCTCTGTGTACTATTGACCGAGCCTAGATCCTCATTACTCAGGTTTGGTCCCTGGTAGTCTTGAAACAAACATCTCATGTGTTCTGCTCCTGGATTAGACTCTTTAATAAGAGGCCCAGCATACATTCTGTTAACACTCATATCTAAATTCTCTGCCAGACTTGACTGAACTGAACCTGAGTCCAACCAATACTCAGCCTCCTAAGAGAATAACCGAGTAAACATGTGCAAGTCAACACTCTTGCTTGTGTTGAAGTTGAATGTCACATTTTAATTGATGGTACTAACAGAACATAGGGGTCTTTGCTGACTGGGACACAAAAGCCACTACATAAACAGCTATTATTTTATCATCAGTGTTATCATTAATTATCATAGTTATTATCATTAGCATCATCACCCCCGGAGGCTGGCATTTTGATTTCAAAAAAAGGCTGTGGTGGAGTTTGGTGGTTTCATTAAGAAATTCTTCTTGGGGAATTGGCGCTATAGCTCAAGTGGTAGAGCGCTCACCTTGAGCTGAAGAGCTGAGGGACAGCGCCCAGGCCCAGAGTTCAAGTCCCATGACCGACCAAAAAAAAAGAAATTCTTCTTGGGTTGTGTATAGTGGTACATGCCTGGAATACCTGCTGTTTTTGAGATCTATGTAAGAGGATGGGTCTGGGTTAGCAATATATGAAACCTTATCTGAAAATTAACTAAAGCAAAAAGGGCTAGAGGTGCGGCCCAAGTAGCAGAGTGTCTGTTTAGCAAGGGCAAGTCTGAGTTCAAACCTCAGTACCACCAAGATGGGAAGTGTCTTTTTGATCATCTGTGAGCACAGTAAATGAGATGAATCTTCAGTTTCTTAGAAGGTGCTGAACATAATCGGAGAACCAGGAGGTATGGCATCATGGTGTGGGGTGAAATCTGACTTGCGCCATTGTGGAAACGTGTCTGATCATGTAACGGGTCTGTGCCTCTGTGGTCTTGTGCACAATCCAGGAGAGACCTTGATAGCCCGCCCTGCACCCTGGCACAAATGTCACCCAGGACGGAGAATGAGCCGGCACATCTTCCCAGATGTTCTGTCTGACAGCTATACCTATGCAGGCTAAGCACTGAGATAACCAAGTTTTAATCAAGGACCATTCTGGCCTGGGTGTCAGTGGCTTACATCTGTAATCCTAACTACTCAGGAGGCTAAGATCTGAGGATTGTGGTTTGAAGCAGGAAGGCCTGTGAGACTCTTATCACTAATTTGTCACCAAAAGCCTGAATGGAGCTGTGGCATAAGTGGTTTAGCTCTAGAGGCAGTATCTAAGCTCTGAGTTCCAGAAAATATGCTCAGGGACTGTATCCAGGCCCTGAGTTCAAGCTCCAGGACTGGCATTAAAAAACAGTACCATTCTGGGGAAAGCTTAGGGGAAAACCTACGGGTAGGCCAGAAGGGGAGAGAAAAGGACAGAGGCCTACCTCACTCCCACCCTGAGTGGTAGAAATCTGGATTCTCCTGTCAGCCCATCTCCTTTTCCAAACCAACCTGGATTTCCAGAAAAACCAACTTACTACAGTCCTTTGATGCTCACCCATTAGAACTCAGCCAATGGTTTTCTACTCAGGGGCAGAACTGGGTTGAAATCTCTGGCTTCCCGATGTACCCATTTTTAACAAGCCCTTCCTGGGCCTACACAACAGCTGCTCTACCCCTGCCTCCCCTAATGGGACCCCTTACCTGGGAATCACCGGTGGGTTTTCGGAGACTCATGTGGGCAGTCTCTGGAGGGTGCGCTGGGGTCCCTGATGCGTGGTATCCATTCACTGCGGGGACAGAGACATGGCTCAGATGCTGAGTGGGCCCAGAGAGGCCTCCTCGACTTCCGCCACCGGAGTCCCTTCTCCCACCTCCTCCCTGGCTATGGGGAGAGGTCTCATGTGTCTGCCATCATCTCTCTCTGAGGAACGATCAATAGCAGCCGTGGTATTTCTCTCTAATGTCTAGTATCAGGAGGAGTAAATTCTTGAAGGGTTAAGTTTTTTCCTCAGGAATGTTTAGCAGAAGCAGAAGCTGTTGGAGTCCAGTGGCCCTTGTAAACAAATCAGCTGTTCAAACTCAGAGCACTGTGATGTAGCTACCAGGCTGAGCATCCGTTTTCCAAAATACATGGGATCCAAATTGTTTCCGATTCTAAAGCTAGGAGCTGGTGGTTCATGTCTGCAATCCTAGGTCCTCACCAGGCTGAGATCTAAGTATTGTGGTTCCAAGCCAGCCTTGGGCAGACAAATCTATGAGACTCTTATCTCCAATTAAACCACCAAAAAGCTGGAGGTAGAGGTATAGCTCACATGGTAGAGCATAAATTCTGAGGAAAAAGAAAAAGCTATGTGAGAGCTCAAGGTCCTGAGTTCAAGCCACAGTCCTGGCTCATTAAAAAATGGTTTCCGATTTCAGAGACTTAGGATTATGAAATATTATGAAATATTAGCATAGACTTGGCACAGGTTATGTATCCTTAATCCAAAGATTCCACATCCAAAGCTTTCTGAATATCATGTGAGTGCTCAAAAGTTGATGCTCCTGATGTGGAGCAGTAAAGAGCACTGGGTTTACTAGTTACCATAAAACTTGGTTCTGTCAATTCACAACTGGTGATCATACACACAGATTCCTGAGTCCTAGTTTTCCTGAAAGTTAAAAAAAGAAAAAAAAAGGAGTCCAATCCCTAGGGAACATGTGCCATTTGGGGAACTCACGCCCCCAATAGGTGCAGATAAACTCGCTCTCCTACGGTCAGGGAAGACCCTCATTTGTAGCATTTCCGCCCCCCCCCCCCTGCAGAATAAACTCTCCCACTATGGTCTCTTCAAGCTTCAAGCCCCGCCCCCCCCCCCTCGGACTCTTCTCCTTCTTCTTTTCTTTCCTTTTCTTCTTCTTTTGTGCTACTAGGGTTTGAACTCAGGGCCTAGGCATTGCCACTTTAGCTTTTTCCCTCAAGGGTAGTACTTTTCCAACTTGAGCCACTCCTCCACTTCTGGCTTTTTTTTTTTGGTTGTGGGGCTTGAACTCTGGGCCTGTGCTCTGTCTCTCAGCTCAAGGCTCAAGGCATGCACTCTACCACATAAGCTCCAGTGCCACTTCCTATTTTCTGGTGGTTCATTGGAGAGACTCACAGACTTTTCTACCTGGGCTGGCCTCCTGAGTAGCTAGGATTTCAGGCATGAGCCACCTATCCCCGGCTCATTTCTGGCTTTTTGTTGGTTCATTTAAGATAGAAGTCCCATGGTCTTTCCTGCCTGGGCTCTAGCTAGGATTACAGGTGTGAGCCACCAGTGACCAGCTCTGAATGCTTCTGATATCATGACATTATCCCGGGGCGTACACCATCGCTGTTCCCTGGCTCTTGTCCAGTATAAGGTTCCACAAGGTTAGGGAGATGTTTCCCCTTAGCTTCTGTACCTGTCAAGTGGGGGGTAATTCTTCCCTACTTTTCACACTTTCTTTGTTACAGGGACGATCTGACCAGGTGACAATTGTAAAAGGGGCCTCTGTATTATAAGGTACTTCACTAGAAATGGGAAGGGGAGGCACAGGAGACTGCTGTTTTGTCCCTAAATGTAGTCCCCATGGACCTCAGGCTAGTGCACTGGAGGTTGGGAGAGCAGGCATGGAGGAATTCCAGAGCATGACCCCATGCACAGGACTAGAAGGAGACACACAAATTGATGTCTATGCCCCAATTCTTCTTGAGAAAGCTCTGCCCCATGGCAGGAAGCAAAGGAGGAAGTATCTAAGCAACAGCAACTACATACTAAGCATCTCTCATTCAAAAGTCTGAAATCCAAAATGCTCCAAAATCAAAAACTTTTTGAATGGCTTTGTGACGTCATTAGTGATTCCACTATATGATTCCACTATATATATGTAATGTCACACGTAACTAAAATGGATAAAATAGATATAATGGAAGTTTAAAGGCAATCATGCAAAACCTCAGTACTTTGTTTTTGGCCTAGAACTGGTTGATAGACAAGCATGAGGATGAACAAGATATGAATAATAATTCAATTAATTAACTTTTGTGCCAGTACTGGGGCTTAAACTCAGGACCTGGGCTTTTTGTGCTTAAGGTTAATGTTCAAAGCTAATGCCACAGCTCCATTTCTAGCTTTTTTTCTTTTTCCTCTTTCTGGTTAATGGGAGATAAGAGTCTCTTAGAATTTCCTGCCTTTGCTGGCTTTGAACAATGATCCTCAGATCTCAGCCTCCTAAGTAGCTAGAATTAGAGTTATGAGCTACCAGTGCCCAGTTGAATAATTCATTTTAAAGGGCTGACTGAGCTAGATGTGTTAAATATACACAAAGATGACATCTTTAGCCAAGAAACCAGGAACCATTAAAAACTGGCCAAATTTCAGCTACATATAAAGTTTCAATAAATGGGAAAGTCATAAATAACTTCAGTCCTATTATTTAACCCGAAACAGATAAAAGTAGAGATTAATGATGAAAGAATAAACATATATACAAGGGTCCCAATCTCCAGGTCCCAAATACTTGGAAAGTTAAGAAATAATGTAGGGTTAAAGGAGGATCTAAGACTATTTTTGGACAGTATCTAGAAAACAATAAGAGGAAATACTAACCAGTATAAACAGGTTAAAACCTGATTATACTGAGAGCAGAATCTATAGTCTTAATTATCCTTTTACTAAACACAGAAGAACAGGAATAAATGGATTCAACTAAGATTTTAGCAAAAGGTCTTAGAAACAAACCAAATAAAAACAGAAGAAAGCAATATCAACAGAAATTAATTAATTAATTAATTAAGCAATTAATGGTGAATGGGGGGGCAGGGATAGGAACCACAATAGGAAAAAGAGATGAGCCAGCCTAATTTAAGAGAGACCACAAATGGTCAGAATTAAGAATCAAGGAAAAAATACATTGGCGCAATAAATACAGCAGGGTTATTTCATTAAATTCACTAATGTTTTGCTCCAAATTCTGTACTATTGAAAGCCAAACCTTCAAAGACAATCAAATCATGAAAAATTGGTTTCAAGGAGCACAAGAATTGCCCATCAAAGAGTAAAATCTGAAAAGTTACCTCCCCACCCAAGGGCTCTGGCCCCAGATTGGCATGATGGGTAAATCTGTTCAAATTCTCAAGAAAGGAATACCCAGGCAGCAACTGTCCCCAAGCCCAGAAACAAATGGAAAGTCTCCTAGTCAATACACAGAGTCAACATGACCCTCAGCCTAAAAATCAAATAAAGACACCACAGAAAAGGAAAGAAAACACACCATTCAGTCTGATGATGAAAAATGAAGCCAGCCATGATTTTACCTGAACAGGTATGGTCTCTCTTTCTGGGGATGCTGAAAAGCAAGATTGCTCTGGAGGGCAAAAACTGTGTTCCTGGCCCTTACTTCCCCTTCTCAGGACCTCAGAGCGCACCCTCAGTAGGCCACTTTCTGCTTCTGCCCCAGCCCCACTAGGCTCACAGCCCAGTGTGCTAAGAGCAGCCAGGACCCATCTCATGCACGGGCATTCTGCCCCTAATCCAGTCCCTTGTTCTCTCTTCAGTTCTGGTCTGTCAGCTGTTGGCTAATTACTACTCATGTCAAAACAATTACTGGGAAAGAAAGACGAGTTTTCCATTCAACCATTTCTCCCTACACAGCAGCTCTCCTCTGACACTGTCTCAGGCTCCCGGGCACATTCAGAAACCCTAGCAGTGGAGATGGAGACCGAGATGGCCCATGAGATCCTGGCAGCCTGGCCCAGGAGCCTTTGCAACAGACATTTCCTGTGCTCTGGGTTCCTGCCTGGTTCACCACGCATCAGCTGCAAAGTAAACGAGTCCCAGAGTGGAGTTGCCTGGGGCTTCTAGGAAGCCGGGAAGTGAAGTTGCTTAAGGACCACTCATACATCCGATTCAAGTTGGGAATAGAAGAAAAAAGTCAAATGCTCAACTCAGTGGGGGAAGGGGTTAAGCTTTAAAAGAGAGAAACAAAATGTTATCTAGTAAGTTTAGTAAGTCCACGTAAACACAGGCACACACACGTTGCTGTATGCACAGTCAGATAGGGATTGGGAGATGTATAGGAAGAGGAGGGGACAGATATCTAGATATCTCTCTACAAAAGTAGAGAGAAGGAACAAAAAAGCTAGCTGAGACCAAGCACCAAAGACCTGCCATGTGGAATTCTTCCTTGCTAGAGTTCTGCCTCCCCTTTACAGCCCTGCCCCTGTCACAGAAAGCCCCATTCTCCGCACCCCACTTCCCAGATTCCTATTTCCTGGAGGATACAAACAATACAGGAAAACCAATCCTTGCCTGATTCTTTCTTTTTCAGGTTAAGAAACCTGAAACCTTTTCAGCCATGGTTCTTGAAATCTATCCTTTCTTTTACCAATCTACTAACCTATTCATCATCCTTCCTTGCTTATCTGTTCAATTACCCACTCACCCACCCTTTCTTCCATTTATCCATCTAAAATCACCTTTCCACCTGCCATTCAAAACCTGATTCCAGACATTCTTCCTACCATCCACACAGCCACACGCCATATACCCAAACACCCACTTATCTACCCATCTATCCATTCTTTTATTCATCCATCCATCCATCCATCCATCCATTCATCCATTCACTTCATGCGTCCTTCTTTTTCCATCCATTTACAGTTAGCCATCCATCTTCTCTTCCCTTCCCTTCTCTCCCTTCCTTCCTTCCTCCCTTCCTTCTCTTCTTTCCTTTTTCCCTCCCTTCCTATCTATCATATATTAAATGAGGTAGAATACATTATTTCCTCAGCTGTGTTATTGAGAACCTTAGTTAGGCAGTATTTATTAGAAATATTAAGCATTGAAGGAAAGGCCAGGGTTGTGTGATGCAGAGAGCTTGGGGGCCAATGCCCCTATCACTCACATTTGTATATTTACAGTAGGTTATGAAATCTGTCCACTGGTGAGCCAGAGCCTCCTAAGACTGCACTGCGCATCATTCCATGTGAGCACAGAGACAGACCCGTGTGGGGCCAGGAAAGCAAAGACTGCCAGAACCTACCTTGGGAAAGACAGCTGTGGCTGCAAAAACACAGGGCTTGAAGTCAAGGAAGCCAGAGCCAGTTCTGAGCTCAGCATGCTGATGGTACAGTGGGCACAGTGCAGAAGTTTCTATCTGGACTACTGGTTCCCACTGTCTGCCTTGGCTGTCTAAGACATTTTTCACCTATGGCTGTGAATGGCTGGAAACAGAGGCTCTTTTTCCAGGGGTGCCAAATGTTAAACAAGTTTCTGTAAAGTCTCTGGAGCCTCGGCCCCCAGGAGTGTGGGTTCCTAAAGGAATGCTTGGAATTCTAGCTCTTAGAAGGCAGAAGCAGTAGGATCTCAACTTTGAGTTCAGCCTGGGCTACTTGGCAAGACTGTCTCAAACAAACAAAGACAAACAAACAAAAGGAACACCAAGCCAAAAAGGACCATTCAAGCCTCCTTCTAGTAATGGGTGCCAGGGCATCTCCTGACGTCAACAAGGAAGGTCTGTTTTAGGGGTGTGGGAGCCACTCTGGGCCTGGTGAGTAGTTCAGTATGTAAGGAGGGGCAGTCCCCCTTGTGGTCCTGGATGGGAGTGGTGAGCCATCCAGGGCTTTAAGGATCTGGGAAGAAGAGGTGGACAAGGTGAAGCTATGAGTTTACAGCCTCTTCCCCATGAGCCTCCGTGTAGGGGAGACACAGCTCTCTGCTCCAGCACTCCTGGTTGGTTCCTCATCCTCCTACAGACAGGCAGGACCTCCCTGATTTTGGTTGTCTCTCCCCTTTAATTTGGGTTCCCAAAAGCCTAAGGATGATGCCTGGCTGGCTCAATCCTTAAGGTGGAACACAGCCAGATCCAAAGCCAAGTTTCCCAAAACACCCTTCCTAAACTCCTACGAGGGAACCTCCAGCAGATAACAGGTTTTCTCTATCCTGAGGGAAAATGCAAATACAAGTTCAATGCCAATTCTTAGCCTAGAGGATTAGAAAACCCCTCCCTGCATCTGCTCTGTAGGATAGAGTAGCCAATAGCCACAAGTGGCTAAGTACACAGAAACAAATCAGATTTAAATAAAACTTAAATGTGATATCACTTCCAGGATTGGATCATCGATTTAACAAAAAGACATTAATGGGAAAATATGAGATGAGAATAAAAACACTGTATTAGTAGGATAATGTTAATTTTGACAAATCAATAGAATGTCAACAGGAGAAATTGATGGGGGGTACTGAAGGTGCAGGTGGCTCACACCTGTAATCTTAGCTAAGCTACTCAGAAGGCTGATACCTGAGTATCATGATTCAAAGCTGGCCCAGACAGGAAAGTCAGCAAGAATCCTACTGCCAATTAGCCACCCAAAAGCTGGAAGTGGAGTTGTGGCTCAGTAATAGGGCACTGCTTAGGCCCTGAGTTCAAGTCCCAGGACCAGCATATGTGTGTATGTGTGTGTCTGTGCATATGTGCATGTGTGTGTGTGTGTGCATACACGCAAGCACAAGCATGCACATGCACATACACACACATACTGGCTCTTTACATGGGCTCATGAATTACATAAAGGCAGGATAAAAGTTCAACATCCCATCTTCCATTTTGTATCTGTGCCCTTTGCTCTGCTGAGCCCTTCGCTCCTGTCATCACTTCACAAGCACGTTGGAAGCTAGAAAAGATTCACTACCTTCTAGGCATCAATGACTTGTTTATCCTGACCTGGCTGTCATAACCACTGCCCCAGAACCAGGCTGCTCCTAACCAGTCTTGGGACTGTTTTTTCATACCTTTTGCCTCTTGCCTCTAGTTCCTTGTCCTTTTAAACCTATAGTTCATGTCCATACCCTAAAGACAGACAGGATGGAATGAAGCGTTGTCTCTCTCTGGCTGTCAATGCCATGTAATGAACCTGCTCTGCCCTTCCCTCATCTTTTCTCTCTTGGCATCATATAGTAGCACCTGTTTCCCCTCCCTGGCCCCCACCCATTCCCTGCAGTACTTGCCTCTGGCTTACCTGGCTTGGCAGGCTCTGCCTGCACTAACTCCAGTCTTTTAACTCCTGTCATTCTCCAGCTTGTCCCAACCTCATCCTCCAGACCTACAGGTCCACTTTCTGTTTACATCTTCTAATGTTATTCCTGCCTCAGGGCCTTTGCGGTAACAGATCCCTGGCTAGAACTCATTCCTATTCCCCCATCCATCTTGGAATTGTCCTTAAAAGAACCTAGATGTCATTTCTTCTACGAGGCCTTCCCTGATCTTAGTTACCCTCTGTCACCCAGCCCCACTTTCCTTCCTATGCAAGGATGTGACCCATTTCTTGTGTTCTCCTCTGTTCAGCTCCCCAGAAATGGTACCTGTCTATCTGTGGCTATGTCCCCATTATGGAGAAACACTGCTGACATATTTAGGAATAAAAGGGGCTGCCACTCCATTTCTGTGGCTTTCTCAGAAACAGGAACACAATAGTTCAGGCTAAGATCCAGGTGCTCAAGGGGTCCCCAGGACAGCAGTCCACAAACTCTTGAAGCCCGAGGACAGGAGCCAAGTTTTAAAGCAACCTGGTATTCCTGCCACATCGATTTCTCTTTCCATAATAAAATTCCACCTTCTGAAAACTGTTTGTAGAGCTAGATGGGGGAAGAGGGGACTGAGTGCTCCTCCAGAGAGTGTGGTTACTACTTTATCCTTTAGTTTTGATATTTAGCTTCAATGAGAAAGAACAAAGCATCTGGCCAGAAAAGACAGTTGAGCTTTGCCCCCTTTATCTGGCTGGCTGGTCTGGAATGAACCGGAAAGCAGGGTCCCGCCTCGTATCATTCATGCTGGCAACTCTATTGTTAAAACAGCCTCAGGAGCAGTCGCAGCAGAAGGAAAGGCTGTGTGCTTGGAACTATCTCTGGTCATCTAGCATGTAGCTAGGAAGGCTGAAGGGGAACATTTCCGGGGACTTGGTCTGAGGCTGCACCATCTCCTCAGGAAATGGGACTTATTTTCCTCTTGCATAGGGAAGTCCTTTATAAAAAATATTTTATTCAAGTAAAAAGAAACATATGTCATACATTTTTTAAAAAAAGTTAAAACATGGAAGAACTTTCATTAAGACCCCCTCCCCCCACTACCACCAGTGTTACCTCATTTGATTCCTCCTAAGGAACTGTGTCACTGTCATTTCCAGTTCCCAGCAACTTTCCCATCCCTCACAACGCACTGGTATGAGTTGCTTTTTGACAATGAGCACCACGTGGTGAGTCTCTTACCAACTTTTGTTCTGCGGTTATCTGTGCAGATCTTCAGACTACTTTTTGTTCCGAGAACTTTATAAGAATACTTTCCTTCCTCTCCAGAGGCTGAGGATGGTGGCTTCCCTCTCTTGCTGGTGTTTCTACCCTTGTCCTGCTAGACTTTCTGCTGAGTTCTCTCTCTCTCTGGATGTATGTACACACACACACACACACACACACACACACACACACACACACACACATACAGATAAATTTTGACAGCAGCACTGGGAATTGAATACTTGAATAATAATGAATTCAGGGCCTCATGCTTACAAGACTAGAGCTCTGTCGCTTGAATCATGCCTTGTTTTTTTTTTTAATTGTGAAAATACTGTACAGAGGGGTTACAATTACATGGGCAAGATAATGAGTACATTTCTTATCAAGCATTGTAGCCTCCTCCTTTGTTTCCCCTTCCCAGCCTCCCTCGCCTCATGCCTTGTTTTTTAAGATAAGGTTTTGCATTCATCTTCGATGACGATCCTCCTACTTCTGCCTGCTGAGTAGAGTGGCTGGAATTATAGGTGGGATAACCACACTCACTCTTAACTTGTTCACAGTTAAATTCCCAGCTACCCTTCAGCACCAAGTTCACTTTCTAAAGGGGAGACCCATCAAGTGTGCTTGTGACATTTGTGACACTCAGCAACACAACCAGGCTCTGTGTGGGCCCCCAAGTGTCCATTAAGTAAGAAAAACGCAACTACTACCCTCAAGGAACTCCCTGTAGAGTAAGGAAGATCAGTAATCACAGGGAGAAGAACCTTGAATGAAGTCAAGCAGCATGCTCCATGGCTCTACAGCAAGCAAGTGAGGGTTTTAAGCAGATATCAGGGAAGACTCCCCAGGGAAGGTGACATTTCAAAAGACCTACACCATGATATATTCACAGCAGATCTCCCAAAGGGTAAGTCCCACAGCCTTCTTCCTGGCACATCAGCACTAGCTGTCTTCTAAGGAATCGCAGACAAACCTCAAATAAGGTCTACTTCAAAGGCCTCATGTGCTGACCTCTGCAGACAAAGAACTCACAGCCTCCACAAGAATTCTAGAACATTCTGTTTGCCCTGTAAAACTCCATATCCTTTTAGCTTCTAATCCTCAGTGTAGGGATGGAGCCATTCCATCCCTACATCGGGCAGGACCTGGGCTATGGGATCTCATTCTGACATCACGTGAGCTGCAGCCACATCGCCGGGTGTCACCAAGCTGCCAGGCAGACAGCTTCAGGGTCCTCATCCAGCCCGAGCCCTCCTGCTCTGGCTGATGGGACCCCCAAGCTGGCTTTCAGGCCTTTCCCATGATAGAGGCATAGAACTCAAAGTTGCTATCCAAAGTTGATGAGTGCACGGTACCTGTTGGAGGCAGAGAGCTCCTGTGAGGGCCAGGGCTGGCTGAAATCCCAGGAGAAGTGCTGGGGCGTTCCCAGGTGGTCTCTGGTCAAAGAAAAAGAAAAACCACAGTGAGAATTCCACAGGGTGAAACCCCGAGTGTCCCAGCAACCAATGGGACACGCAGCCACCTTCCTCCCTTACCTCGGCTGCACAGGACCCTGGCTTCCTGCCCACATCTAGCCCCCGACCAGTCTCCAAGATAGCCAGCTTCTCTTTGCAGGTGGGGGTAGAAGTCTTCTCCATGGGCTGAGTAAGGTGCCTTTCTGGCTGGGATCCTCTGAAACATCCCCAGAGCTGGTACCGACCCAACCTCACCCTCCCACTCCCTTGTCCGCTTCTGTCCCTGGGACTTCAAAGTCTAGTCCCAGGATCCCAGCCATCGACTGGCATTTATTCCCACATGCCCATCGCTACCTGAAGGTTCTAAAGTACACAAGAAGGAGGCTTGGTCTAAGAGCTGTCAAAAAAAGAAAGAGGCTCTTCTCCCTTGGGGTTGTGAGATGCAGAAACCTTCCTCGATTTTCCCAGTGTTCAACCTATGACTGCTTCCTCTGCCTGGCCCCCTCTCCCTCCTCCAAACTCAGCTAAACATCCCATAAGAGATAAATCCAGTACCATACTTCTGTTCTTGTCCCCCAGCTTGACTTTCCCCACTTCAATGCCATGAATTATCTGGTAATAAAATAAATTATCTAGTAATTAAAAACAATACTTTTGTTTTTGCACTTGGGAGGCTGAGGCAGGAGGATTGTGAGTTTGAGACCAGCCTGAGGCAGGTGGTGAGATCCCTATGTCACTGACAAAACAAAACAAAAGTTATCCCATCCCGGTGCAGGAAAAGAAAAAGAAGAAAATTGGAGTGACAGCAACACTGCTGTGGGCAGAACATCATCATCCATGGGGCTTCCGTCCCTGTACTAGCTAGCCTGGGTCACCTCTAGACCCCAGAAGGTAGAATCCCAGTAAGTGCTATATGCCCTACCCCACCTTCCAGCTGGCCCAAAAGGCTCAGTCCAGTTGATCTCTGAAGCTTGGCTAGGACACAAAATCAAACCTGAAGCAGGGATGGAACCGAGCCAGGCCAGGCCAGGCTAGGCCAAGATCTATGGCTCTGGCTAGGTGACCTCACCAGCAGCAGGACCCATCCCACTGATGACCATACCACCCACAGAAAGAAGGCCATTTCCAGGCCTTTTCCCATGGAAGATTCTCTGATCTACTTACAATGTACTAGGCTCTTGGATCAAGCCAGGATGAGACTTGAAGGGGTAGCTTGGAGCCTGAGTTGCCCTGAACTAAGGCCCTTTTGTATTTTCTAAGCTTCCATCCCTGGGGCCCAAGGTCATCTGGAGTGATGGCCACCCGGACTCCATGTGGGCTGAGCTCAGGGTAGAAGGACACAGATGGCCTTGGGTCACCCCCCCCCCCCCACCCCAAACCCAGCTGACCCACAGCATTCTTTCTTAATGGTGATAACTTCCTCCAGTCCTTGTCCACTGAAACCAGGGCAACCAGATGTGCACAAATGATGGGGCCTGGATGCAGTGAGTTTGCTATCCTCACTACCAAAGCCAAGGGTCAGGATGGAAACAGAAGCCAGGCCAGGATGGGAGGATTCTGGAGCAAGCCAGGCCTCTGTCTGTGGTTTACAATGACTGTCCCTAGAGCAAAACCTGTGAAGAGAGAGGGCAATGGAGAAGCTGAAAGCTATGTAAATCTGAGTTTCAAAGCACAGAAATCTGTCTTTAAAATAATGATGATTGCCAAGGGCTGGTGGCTCAGGCCTATAATCCTTAGTTACTCAGAAGGCTGAGATCTGAGGATTGTGGTTTCAAAGCTAGCCCAGGCAAGAAAGTCTGTGAGATTCTTACCTCCAGTTAACCATCAAAAAAAAAAAAAAAAAAAGCTGGGACCGAAGGTATGGTTCACATGGTAGAGTTCCAGCCTGAAGCAAAAAAAGCTCAGCACCCAGGCCCTGAGTTCAATCTCCAGGACCAACACACACACACACACACACACACACACACACACACACACACACACACACACACACACACACACACACACAAATAGAACAAAAACTAAGAAATAAATATGTGTTATCTTTTCCACTGTAAGATAAGAAACTGAGGCCACTGTGAGAAATGGCATTTCTGAGTCTTTGTGTGACAATAGAAGCTACCACTTGTGGATTAGACATGTCCTACCAGGCTCTATGTGGGGGTGCTTGAACTATAGAAAAAAAAAGAAACAAAAAGAAAAGTGCTGTTTAAAATCTCTACCTGAGAACTATCCTCAGAGGTAATGTTATTATTCATTCAACGAATTTGAAGGCCCACTGTGTATCTTGGGCTGTTCTGGACATGAAGGTAGGGTACTGCAGAGAAGATAATAGTTAAATATTCCCTCCTTTCCCTCAGCTTCAATTCTAGTGGACATTATGCCTTTCTACTTTTTTTTTTTTATTTTGGACAGTTATGGGGCTTGAACTCAGAGCCTATACACTATCCTTGAGCTTTTTCGCTCAAAGCTAGCACTCTATCACTTTGAACCACAGCACCACTTCCACCATTCTACTTTTAAATAAATGTTGAAAAGTTCTAGATTCTCTTCTCATTTTAGAATGTGCATTGGGGGTGGGGAGGAGTTAGACGAGGGAACACATAATAAAGATGGAAACTAGTCGACTCCAATGTTAGTACATGCCAAAGAGAATAAAGCAGGGAAGGGAGATAAAGAATATATTATAAAGAAGCTGACATTTTAATAGGACTCACTGAGAAAAGAGCATTTGAGTAAAGGCCTGAAAGCTATTTTTTATCCATCTATTGCGACATCTCAGACGACCCCAAACTAAGCAGTGGAAAACATCAAATGCTTATTATCCCATGTGGTTTCAAAAAGTCAGGACTGCAAAGGAGATGCTTAGGCTAGGATACTTCCCAAACCCCACATGGAAGCAGCTTCCTCCACTTGTGTTTCTCATGTTGTGGTCACAGAGCTGATTTCCTTAATTGTTTTGTGACTCCCAGGAGAAATAGTGCTGCAAAAGACACTCCTACTTAGGAAGTTTCATACTGACCACCATCCTATACCAGCTTCTGCCACGATCTGTGATTCTACCTTTTACTTCCCCTGTGCAGCAGAGTGGGAAACAACAATGCTTCTCTCCAACATCTGCCCACACATTGCTGGAAAGGAGCCAGCCCAGAACTGTAGGATCAGCCATGTCCCTTCACCAAGGGAATGGCTACTGAGCCACTGCTGACCCAGATTGTCCATCCCAGACAGCCTAGAGTTCCCCACAAGTCCATGTCCTGAGCTTTAACCAGCACAGACTCTGAGCCCTGAGGATCCAAGGTCTTAGGTGGGAAGCTGTGACAGGAGTGGATCCTGGGGAGGGGAGAAGATGGGAAGGGAGAGGAAGGAAAGGGAAGCAGGGGCTGACATCACTCTACTTCCCAGGAGTCACCAGGCAGCCACACCCAACCAGGCACTGACCCTTGACCAATGAGCCTGTCTGGGCACTAAAGGAGAGGTAAGTTCCGGGGAGAAGGGACCCAATAGTCTTGGGAAAGGAAAGGAATGTAACAAGGATCTGGCTCTGCTGTTGTGTCAAGGATATCCTTCATCAGCTGTGAGGTAGCGCTGGCATCTCATAAACACCAGTTCGGCTCCAAAGCACATCCCTCATCTCCAAATGACCATGCCACTAAACTTCAGTTTTCTTATGATGCTCTATGAGTGACTACGCCATATTCCAGGTCTGTGGTGCCATGGAGAGGAGCTTAGGGGGCAAAGACATCTTTTAGCACTTTTTCTTTGGTCAGCCATGAGGCTTGAACTCAGGGCCTGGGCTCTGTCCATGAGTTCTTCTGCTCAAAGCTAGTACTCCTCCAGTCTGAGCCTCAGCTCCACTTCTGGTTTTCTGGTGGTTAACTGGAGACAAGAGTCTCGGGGACTTTCCTGCGTGGACTGGCTTTGAACCACAATCCTCAGATCTCAGTCTTCTGAGTAGCTAGGATTAGAGGCATGAGCCACCAGTGTCTGGCCCCTTTTCCTACTTTCTAATGCAGCGGGAGTCTCACAGATCCTGAAGAGTAATGTGTGATAAAATCCTCTTTATCCCTTCCATCCTCTCCTCTGCTTCCCAATCCCCTCACCTGTCCCTGCCTCTGATGGTGCTGGGAGCAAAGGGGAATTAGAAAGTTTTCCATAGTAAAGCTGAGCTGTTGTGTGTATGTTGGGGGGGGGGTGGTTCCCTAGTGCTCCAGGAAACCTCACTGTCAGTGGGTCCCCAAATCCTCCACAGCTTACAAGATCCTTAAAATAACCCTGTGATCCACAGGGAGCCTTTGACTGGCAGAGCAGGCCAGAAAGGCAGGGCCTGGGATGGCCCTGTGGTATTTTGTGGCATTCCTCCACAAAACTCTGGGAATCCCTAAGCATTTAGAGAGAACTCACCTGACCCACTTGGGGACTGAGAGCTAAGGAAGGTTGTCTGCAATATAGGAAAAAAGTGTTCCATCACTAAGCGGACAGGTGTGTGTGTATGTGTGTGTGTGTGTGTGTGTGTGTGTGTGTGTGTGTGTGTGTGTGTGTGTGTGTGTGTGTGTGTGTGCAGCAGCAGCAGCCGACTAGATCAGCTGTTAGTCACTAGCAAACTTAATTCTAGCAATTGTTTTGCGATGTCGCTCATTCCCCAGACATGTCCCATGCACGAGAGGGAAGCTTTTGGATGCTATGCCTCAGCTTATAGACTTTATGTACAATGTGACTGAGAAAAACCACAGGCAGGTGCCAGAAAGCAAAGCCTTTCCAATCCAAAGCACAGGATGCTCAGAATCTAAACCCTAAACACTATTTCACTTCCTCCCCAGAGTGTCTGGGGCCATTTGCAGGAAGTACAGGTTTTCCCACCTCGAACCTGGAGATCTGGGTTTAGTAGAGGTTTTGCTTGGAACCCGGCAGTCACCAATCTTTTTAAGCAATGTCAGTGATGAGCCAGATGTGGGAACATTTACATGCTCCATCATGAATCATCATGAACTCATCACCGATCAAGAGAGCCTTGACAACCCCAGGGGTGTAGTCAGACTTAGGATGAGGCGAGGTACATGGTGGTGATGGAGGGTAATTTAAAGAACGCTCAACACTCTCAACATGCTGACAGTCTCCATCCCAATCATCTAGGAGCCACAGCTTCACTTCATCTGTCTCCTCCAAAAGCTACTGCTGACAGAAGGCTTTGCCATCTACTTGGGTTCCCTGCCATGCTATGCAAGCCATACTATATTGCCACAAAGCCTTGGCATGCTCAAGTCCTTGGAGTCTCTACAGCAGGCAAGGATGAGGAGAGAAGAGTCTGCAAACACTATGGAGAAGGAAAAGGATCCAGGGAGAAGGCTCTAGGGAGTGCTCAGAAGCTGAGATCTAGCTGGGCTGATCTCCCTGCCAGTCTTAAGGCCCTGGTGGTGAAATCCTGGGTAGAGAACAAGGCAAGTGAGTTTTTGGCAATCTCACTCCCAGGTATTTGAAGTGGAGGGAGCCATGGTGGGAAGGAAGTGAGAAGCAGTGGGGGATATTCTCACTGTGCCTGGGGACAGACAGTTGGAATGACCTTATAGTCTAGCTTGGGTGTTCCTTGTCACTGTCATTCAGACTTTGTGAGCACAGGAGGGACAGGAAGCAGATAGAATGTAGGATTTCTTCCTGCCTGGGCTATCCCTCCCTCTCACCAGATGGATTCTGAGGGCTGACACTGTCAAGGACCGCGTCTCTGTCTCCCTTCCCATTCACCAAGCAGAAGACTCATCCTAATGTAACTATCAGAACTCACTTTGGTAGTGGCTAATGGCTGAATTTTAAAAAAAATCATTTGCAGCCTGGTGGCTCCTGCCTGTAATCCAATCTAGATGCTAGAGGTTTGAAGCTAGAAAAGTCTGAGATATTCCATCTCCAGTTAACCAGAAAAAAAACAGCAGGACTGGAAGCATGGCTTAAGTGGTAGAGTGCCACCTGAACAAGCAAGCTGATTAAACTGCAGGTCTTGAAGTAAAGCCTCAATACCATTCCCTACCCCCTCCAAAGCCCATGTTCAGATGAAAGGAAAGATAATGAGAACAATAGAAAGACTAAGAAGGGGCCAGGGAGGGCAAACAGAGTCCAGATTCCTTCCCCATGATATAAATTATAAATCAGTAGCTGCCTAATTTTATTTTATTTTATTTATTTATTTATTTTTGGGTCCGGTCGTGGAGCCTGAACTCTGGGCCTGGGCGCTGTCCCTCAGCTCTTCAGCTCAAGGCTAGCGCTCTACCACTTGAGCCAGAGCGCCACTTCCGGCTTTTTTCTTTTTGCTTATGTGGTGCTGAGGAATCGAACCCAAGGCCTCATGCATGCAAGACAAGCGCTCTACCACGGAGCCACCTTCCCAGCCCCAGTAGCTGCCTAATTTTAAAAGAGCAAAGTGGCTGGGAATGTAACTCTGTGTGGCAGAACACTTGCCTAGCATGCTCATGGTCATAGATTTGATCCCAGCAAACAACTCATATGGAGAGTTTACCAAAAAAAAATAAAAATGATCAGTAAGCAAGAAAACATGTTATTCTCACTGAAAATCACAGAGACAAGCTAACAGGTACTATTTTATCACTCAAGGGATAAATTAGATCTTTCAAGAATGACAACCACTAGTTAGCAAGGAACTAGGAAAGCCGAGGGAATGCCTCTTTTTGAAAGGCAATTTGGAGATAGCTAGGCGCACAATGTTCAGCAAACAAGAGTTGTAGGTATGCAATGAGATAAGGATAGAGATATTTTTAGGGGGAGGACTGAATCTTTTTGTTTGTTTGTTTTGTTAGAGGGAGAAATCTCCCACAAAGAGCCTGAGTCTGCCCACGGAGCACTGAGTATGACGTGTTTGCTGGATGGTATTCCAGGCAGCTGTGAAAGCTAGGACGGTAAGCCTGCAGTGCTTGTGTGAAAACAATCTCGAGAGCCTACTGCTAAGCGTGCAAAAGTCCTCACCTTTATGAAAGAGTGTAAGCAAAATGTGTGTGCTTGTTTATGCACTGCAAATGACTGCAAGCATGCGGCATCTGATGCTGGTTGATCCTTAAAAATGAAACTAAAGTAAAATGACGGCTACTCTGTGTGTGTGTGTGTGTGTGTGTGTGTGTGTGTGTGTGTGTGTGTGTGTGTGTGTGTGTACTAGGGCTTGAATTCAGAGCCTAGATGCTGACCTTTAGCATTTTCACTTAAGGCTGGCGGTACACTACTACTTGAGCCACACCTTTAGTTCTGGCTTTTGGATGGTTAATTAGAGATAAGAGATCTACAAACTTTCCTGTTCAGGCTGGCTTTGAGCCTGGATCCTCAGACCTCAGCCCCTTGAGTAGCTAGGATTATAGATGTGAGCCACTAGTGCCCAGCAAATGATTACATTTTTTTTTTTAGTACACCCTATTTGGATATAATTTTATTCTGACTATAAATAAAAATCATGCGCATATGAAAAAAGCATATAACATCTACATGGTTTGGCATTTACAATATATGATTTCAAGACCACCAGGAATATAGACCACCAGGGATGTATGTGAGGCTGGTATAGAAATAAAGAGAACTATCAATGGAAAAAGACAGGTGAGAAATAGACTGGAGCAGACCAATTCAGCACAGGGTCAGAAGGTCCTTCTCAGAGGCAATGGAGAAAGACAGAAATAGCTGATAAATGCAAAAACTATTATGGTAGGTCTACTTGTCATACGTTTCCTGAAATTTAATTCCATCTGGATGAACACTTTTAAGGGGGAATAGAGAGTCACTCATAAGAGTGCTAAGTGAAATATGACTACTCGCTGCCTAGGACCTGGTTATGTATGACTTCAACGGGAAGAAACCTATCTCTCTATACAAATTAAGTTAAAGAAAATCAGAATTATAAAATACCATTAACAACTCACATCTATTTTCTACCTGGGCTGGAGAGCCTTCTCTAAAATATGCTCAAACTAAGAATGAGGATACTTGGCCACTGCTATTTGGAACAATTGGGAGTCCTACAGAGGGAGACTAGAAGTGACTATCTTCACAGCAGGTGGGCAAATGCCTCATGAGGAGTGAAAGACAAGTTGAGATATCTAAGCTATCCCAAAGAAAGGTGGGGTTATAAGACATCCCAGGATCTCAGACATGAGACGAGACATAAAACCTTAGCACCTAGCTTTCTATCCTCATGGTTTTTGGTTAAATGACCGCCTCCTTTTTGCATGTGTGTGTGCTGGTCCTGAGGCTTAAACTCAGGATTTGGGTGCTGTCCCTAGGCTAGATTGGACAAAGTGACTCATTTCTGTAATCCCAGTTACCCAGGAAAGGTAAATAAAAGGATGATGGTCCAGGGCTGGGCAAAACCACAAGACCCTATTCCAAAGATAATGCATGGCTCAAGTGGTAGAGCACTTGCCTGGATATGCAAGGCTCTGAGTTCAAACTCCAATACCTACAAAAACATAAAACAAAAAACAAATAAACAAACAAAAGCTAATATGCACGAGTTTCTAGTTTTATAATAAGACCAAGGAAGCTCAAGGACACCCAGGAAATTATCCTGCCCTGTAAATGGTCAATCCTTTCCGGAGGCATTTGATTGGATGTGGAGCATTGTCCCATGACCCTGCTAAATCATGGCTTCTTAACAAGTCTGAAGGAGGGGGATGGGCTATCATGACTCTCAACTGCTTGTAAGCTTCCCCTCCCCCATAGTGGTATTTTTCTACCTATACGTCACCCTTTTCTGTCGTTTGTTTTCTGAGAAAGTTGCCATTTATTCACTGCCGTCATTCTGCATTGCTAATCTTTATATAGAAGACTTTCCAGTAAAAGGTGTGATTTTATAAATAATGCTCAAAATCAATGAGAGTGTTGCTTTTCACAGGAAAGGGGAAATTGCCAGAAAGAGCTAAAATTACTTTGGGAAATCAAAACAGCCAGCTTTCTGGACAGCCACAGGGGTATTTGCAAACCCACTGGGATTCTAGAGGGAGGCCATTTAGCACCAGAGACAAAGAAACCCCCCCCCTCACTCCTAGTACCCCTAAAACACAAAGAACATGTCTTTCTTCTGAACCAACACTGTAAAATATGTGAAGAAATTCTCTCCCTAAAAAGCTATTCTCGGGATAGCCTTGAACAGCAGAGAAGGGAATCAGACACAAAGAAGACCATGCAAAATGGGGACAAATTAGGTAGCATTTTAGACTTGAATGAAACAGCATTCCTTAGGAAATTGCTGGAGCAGATTTCAAACCCTCTCTGTGAAGAGGCCTCCAACACTCACATGTTCAACAGAACGCCAGCATGCTGAGAGCAGAGGGGTACCTTGGAAGGTAGCCTCCAAAGTGTGCTTTATAAACTGCCCTGTACCCTGGGGTCACCTGGAAGGCAGGTGAAAACACAGGGCATCACAAGGCCTGACCTCTGGTTACAGACTATCTGCAAGAATTTGCTTGTCGGTCGAGTTTCTAGGCTCTCCTGGGGTCCTTCTGCACAGATGCTACACCTGCCTGTAGGTATTAGGACAGGATGTACACGCATCAAAATGCCCTACAAATTACAGCTTACTTGAACGTGTCCACTATCCACTCCACTTCCTCCAAGCGGGTGGTACCAAGGAAAGCTGCAGGAACTCTCTTTCCTCTTCTGGGATGGTGTCTGGAAACACTTGACATATTGGCAAGGCTTTCCTCAGACGTAGACCCTAGCAAACTCAGGCTGCCCTGAGCCTTTAGAAATAGCATCTTGCAGCCAAGTGTTGGTGGCTCATGCCTGTTATCCTACCTACTCAGGAGGCTGAGATCTGAGGACTACAGTGACACCCAAATGTGCCTGCCCAGCAGCCATCTAAGGAAAACCCATCTGCAGGGTCTAGGCTACTTCCACGCACACGTGACAGGAACAAGCAGAGAATCAGTGTGAAAAGTATTGGGGGAGGGCAAGCACAGAATCAAAGCCAAATTTAAAAAAATAAAGCATTTTTGAATAATAAAAGTCGAAAGGCAGACCAGATGCTGGTGGCTCTTGCCTGTAATCCTAGCTACTCAGGAGGCTGAGGTCTGAGAATCATGGTTCAAAGCCATCCAGGGAAGGAAAGTCTGTGAGATTCTTCTCCCCAATTAATCACACACACACACACACACACACACACACACACACACACACACACACACACACACACACACACACACGCCAGAAGGGCTGTAGCTCAAGAGGGAAGGCACTAGCCTTGAGTGAAAAAGCTATAGGATCGTACCTAGACCTTGAATTGAAACCCAGTACAAACAAACCAAAAAATACCTCTGAAAGACTAAAAATAAACCGCTAAGCAATAACAAATGAATGAGCATGTTGAACCTATCAAGTTGGTCTGCAAGGGCCCAGATCAACAAGAAACCCAACCCAGCTGGTTCTCTGAGAGAAATGGAAAGGAAACAGGTTCCCAACTATTCACGTTGCAGTCAAAGCTGCTTGAGGTTTTTACCTCTGTCACCAGGATCCTCCATAAGGTCTCTACAACCTAGCCAATAAGACTTAAATCATAACCAGTTGGGGGGGAGGGGTAAGCCCAGACCCCCACAGATGGGCTATGTACCCATGCCCCATCTCTAGGAGAGACCACTCACCATTGTCACAGGAGCAGCTGCCTCTGGAATGGAGGTATGTGCAGATCTGCACGGAGTCTAGCAGGCAAGAAGGAAGGAGGAGCTTCGGTCCAAGGTCCAAGGGATGATAAGGCCCCTGAGGGTCTCAGTGTCCCTCTGGGCTGGGCACAGTGCTCCCAGAGGGAGTGGGTACAAAGGAAACACAAGCATCTTTCATAACTAACTTCATTGTCCCTTTTCTTACTCCCACAGCTCTTGGAAGAGTCCTGCCTACTTTGGAATCCAACTCAGATTGAAAGAACAAAAAAACCTCTTACCCCACTCCAAGATCTGCCTCCAACAATACACATCTCATCCCAGGAAAGTCCTGCCAGTTTTTACATATGGAGGTACACTTGCCAGCAGTTGTGGGGGATGAGAACATTGGGGTTGCAACAAAGTTTCTGAGACAGAAGGGACCTTCAGAGGTGTATTCCAGCAGGAAAGAAAGTCAAAGCCAATGCACCAGGAAAGTCCCACTGAACCACCTCTATCCACTTCAGAAAGCCTACAGTCTTCCCAAACATGTGGCCATTTGCATTGTATTCGCCCACACCACCCCTGCAAAAAGCCATCCAAGTGGATAATTAGAGCTGGGCACCCACGAGGCATTTATTAAATACTTGTTGCTTGATAATCAATTCACATGGTCCCTGCCCACTTGCTTATCAAAATAGAGCTTACAGATAAATTCTCCATCTGTGGCTCATGCCCATAATCCTAGCTATTCAGGAAGCTGAGATCTGAAGATTGAAGTTTGAAGCCAGCCTGGGGAAGGAAAGTCCATGAGACTCTTACCTCCTTAACTACAACCTCCCCACCCCCCCAAAAAAAAAACAGAAATGGAGTTCTAGTGGCATAGTGCTAGCCTTGAACAGAAAAACTCAGGGACAGTGCTCACGCCCTGGGTTCAAGCCCCCAGACCGGCACAAAAATAATAATTTTTTTCTTTAATTGAATCTTCTAAATATTTACAGCTTCTATCTGCCCAGAATACTGTACCCTCATTACTCTAGTATCCTGCTATAGCCTAAGCTCCTCTACGTCTTTTGGGTCCCAGCAGTCTGACACAAGCCTGAAGTTGTTTATTATTATTATTGTGGGTGGTGGTTATTATGGTTGTTATTGTGCCACTAGTAATGCCTGAACTCAGGGCCTGGGTGCTATCCCTTAACTTTTTCCATCCAAGGCTGGGACTCTACTAGTTGAGCCACACCCTTACTTCCTGCATTTGGCTGGCAAATTGGAGATCAGAGTCCCATAGATTTCTATTCCATGGCTTCAAACCATGATGCTCAGATCCTAGCCTCCTGAGTAGTTAGCTAGCCCCAGGCTTAGAATGATACTCTGGCACTACACATCGGGTACACAGAAAAACGCCAGCAAAAAGCCAGAGTGTGGGATGAATCTGAAGGTCCCTCTTCATGACTGTTGATTCCTGTGTTGTTTCTCCCTGCATCCTTTATTCGAATTGCTTGTGCTCATTCACCCTTTCTCTCCCATTTCCAAGGCATTTAAAATAAAATATCATCCTAACTTTGGGTCAGACTCCGCCTCTGCCTTATAATATTTGACACAGAATCATGATGCCCTGTGCCTCAACACAGAGCCAAAACTCTTAACACCAGCAGAACTGGACACAGGTAACATGCTCAAAGCCCAACGAGGCAGAAAATCATCACACGAGTAACGATCTTCTCAGCTCTCACCAGCTAGGTGTGTTCATGCAAGAAGGCAGGTTGCTAGGATTGTATCTCATAAAAGCATCCAAATGCTTCTGGAAAATCTCCTCAATGTTCAATGTTGGCTGCTAACAGAATATAACTGAATTGTGTGTGTGTGTGTGTGTGTGTGTGTGTGTGCCAATCCTTGGACTTAAACTCAGGGCCTGGATCCTGTCCCTTAGCCTTTTCACTCAAGGTTGGTATTCTACTATTTGAGCCACAGCTCCACTTCTAGCTTTTTGGTGGTTAATTAAAGATAAGAATCTCATGGACTTTCCTGCCTGAAATGGTTTTGAACCATCATCCTCAGATCTGATCATCCTGAGTAGCTAGGATTACAGGTGTAAACCATCAGTGCCTATCACTAACTGAATATTCTTAAGAATTGCATACACAGAATAAAAGATATCTGTAAGCACATTGTAGCCCCAAGACAACCAAGACTATGACATCTACTAATTGGCCTGTCTTTCCATAAGTACTGGTCATGCCTAGCTATCATTTCTCCTGTCCCTCACCACAGCTACATGACACACAATAATGCCATTTTGGTGGGAGTTCAGTCTCACAGACCTGGACATTATTTTAATTTCTAGAATAATTGTGCTTATGTTGAGATTACAATTTGATAATTCAACACAGACATAAAATGCAATACAAAATCAGGGTAATTTGCATATCTATCTTCTTAACTACCATTTTTTTTTTCATTCTGGTAATCGCCCAACTCCTCTTTTTTCTTTTCAAAGTGGTTAATAGAATTTAAGTAACAATTGATGATGAAGTTTCTAATTTTCTATCCCAGACAGCCAGCTACCTGCAATGAAAAAATACTTTAAGCCACATTTCTTGATTTCGAAGTTTGTTTGTTTCGATTTTAATTGTCCTTAGAGAAATTTTTAGTTTATTATAAAAAACATAATAAAATACTATAAATCATACTCTCTTACCTACTTGTTTCAATGCTATCCACCGTATTCCCTCAGCCCCTTTACTCTCTATATCCATGAAACCAACTTCTTTAGCTCCCACTCATGAGTAAGAACACACAGTTCTTATTGTTCTATGTCTGGTTTGTTTCCACATAATGCAATGTCCTTCTGTCTCATCTATGATGCTGCCATGGCAGGACGTTTTATTCTTCTTTATGGCAGAGGAGTATTCCACTGTCCCTATTAACTATATTACCTTTATCCATTCATCCACTAGTAAATGGTTAATCCCATACCTGGGCCATTGTGAATAATGCTTCAATGAAGAACATGGGCATGCAGGTGTGCCTTTGTTATTCTGCTTTCGTTTCTTTGGGATATACTCCCATTCATAAGATTGTTAGATAAAACCAGCACATTGGTAAGAGTTCATGCCATGTAAATTCCAGGGTACACAATTATGTAGTACACAATTTAAGGGTGCACAATTTATACCATCATCCTGAACGTCCCTTGCTCTTTCATATACGAATGCTGGTCAATGGGATGACTAGAAGAGATTCTCCCATCTCCTACGGATGCTATCAGATGCCACCAGACCTTACTAGGCCACTGGGCTCTGTAGTATGATGAACCACAAAGGAACAATGACTATTTGCTGGCATACACTTCCTAACCAAAGAAGAAGCAAGTCAACAAAGTCACAAGATCTTTCTTGGCAGTTTACTATGCATTCTAAATCTTGTTACCATAAAATTAAAATATTTAATTGTGTGCTAGTGGCTCACGTCAATAATCCTAGCTATTTAAGAGGCTGGGATCTGGGGATCACAGTTTGAAGTCAGCTAGAAAAGGGAAGTCTGTGAGACTCTTATCTCCAATTAACCACACTAAAAAAGCTGGACGTAGTATGGCTCAAGTGGTAGAGAGCAATCCTTGTACAAAAAACACACAAACAACAACAAGCAAACAAACCCCAAACTGAATTATTTGTCTTTAAGTAACTCTTCTTTGAGATTCTATTTTAACTACAATTGTTTATACATATGTAACCTTTAGCCCTGGAACTATGATTTGTGCTTAGCAGTTTCAAGAACAGTGTATTTTCTCACTGTATTTATTTCTGATAGTGAAAAATGGACTTAAATTTGCTCCTTAACCAATATTGTAAATATTTGATTTGCAGCTATTGGTATAGTTTGGATGGAAACAGCTCCCAGAGACCCATGTGTTGAAGGGTTGGTCCTCATACTGTAGAACTGTTAGGAGGCAAGGAACTTTTGGGAGGTGGGGCCTAGTAGGAGAAGTTAGGTCTTTGAAGGGACTATTGGGAGCTCAGTCCATTCTTCTCTTTTACTTCTTGGTCACAATGACGTGAACAGCCCCCTTCATCACATGCTCCCACCATGATGTATCATGCTGCCACAGGCCCAAAGCAATAGTTCCAAGTGACCAGAGGCTGAAATCTCTTGAACCATGAACCAAAACAATTAGCCTCCTTATGAGTTGATTGTTTCTGACCCCGTGACAGACAGAAAGCTAACACAATCATATATTTCCACCAATTTTGTTGTCACTATGACTTTTTGTAAGTAAAAAACCAGGTGGTGAGTGCTAGAAAACTCTTAAAAATATAACCAATCACCTGTGAATAACTAACCTAACAGTCTTAACAAAGTGGAAATTAGAAGCTGGAATTTGAGATGTCACCGCAGGTAAGGTCAAAAGGAAGTGTGGGAGGGGGAGGTTATGGGGAGGGGAGACGAAAATAGAGAAGAATAATATTCAATAATATTCAATATATCTCTATGAAAATGTAACTGGTTGAGGAGATAGGTGGGGTTGGAGGTGAAAGATTGAAGAGGTGACAAAGCTGCATTGTACTCATGGTGAATTGAAACTCCTCTGTACAAACACTTAAAGATAATTCTTTAAATTTTAATTTTACTGTTAAGGTGATGTACAGAGGGGTTACAATTACATAAGTAAGTTAGTAAGTACATTTCTTATCTAACTTGTTACACCCTACCTCATTTTTTCTCTTTCCCTCCTCCCTATCCCCCCCCATTAAAGATAATTTTAAAAAAAGATAAAAAATAAAAAATATTCACTCTTTCTAAATAGAAGATTCCAATTCAGTGGGTCTGTGATAGACCTCTGTATTGACATTTCTCCTTCTTTTTTTTTTTTTTTGGTTCAAGACTGGAACTGAAAGTCGGTACCCAACTCATTCATTGATAGGCGCTCTATCAACTGAGCCCTGTACTGGTATTTCTTTTAAAACAACTTTCATATCCTAGATGCTTCTGTGGTGCACCAAAGTTGGGTAACCACAACCAAGGAATCCCCAACCAAGATGTGTAAGGAACTGGTGCTCCCAGTGGGCCACCAAGAATGTCACATGTATATCCACCCTCCTTGAACATGCCTAGGCTTAGTCATTCTTTGATTGCTATATAATTCACATAGTACAAAACTTGTTCAGTAAAAACACATAGTACAGTGGGTTTGAGTATATTCAGAATTGTGTAACCCTTACCACTATCTAATTATAACACCTTTTTTTTTTTTTTATCACCTCAACCCTGTACTCATTAGCAGTCACCCATCCTCCAGCCCTGGGCAACTTCTAATCTATTCTGTTTCTATGGATTTGCTTGTTCAAACACTGCATATAAATAGAATTATGCAGTCTGTTGCCGTTTGTGTCCATCTTGATGCAGCATGATAGTGTCAAGGTTGAGTCCATGCAGTAGATATATCTCCCAGTACCTCATCCTTTTGAATGGTTAGATGCCATTTTGTATATCCACCACATTCTGTTGCCCCCATTCATCAGTCTCTGGGGCCTGGCAGAGTTTCTGCCAGTGATGAGCCAAGCTGCTCCCAAAATACATGTACAGGAGTACATGGATGGACTGTTTTGGGTTTTCTTGGGCATATAACTAAGAAGAGAATTGCTATGATAATTCATTCATTTTTTTTGAAGGAGCAGTACTGGATTTTGAACTTATGGTTTATGTTGCTTGCTAGGCAAGTGCTCTACTACTTGAACCATGCCAATAATCCTTTTTATTTTTAGTCCATTTTTTTCAGAAAGGGCCTTGCACTTCTGCTTGGGCCAAACTTGGACCATGATCTTTCTTTTTTTGTATATATTTTTTTATTGTAAAAATACTGTACAGAGAGGTAACAGTTACATGAGTAAGGTAATGAGTACATTTCCTATTGAGCATTGTTACTTTCTTCTCTGTTTTTCCCCTACCATCCCTTCCCTCTCCACCTCCC
The DNA here is from genome assembly GCF_019054845.1 of Dipodomys spectabilis. Lineage (NCBI taxonomy): Eukaryota > Metazoa > Chordata > Mammalia > Rodentia > Heteromyidae > Dipodomys > Dipodomys spectabilis. Next base: position 12,336,175 of record NW_024870681.1, read on the forward strand.
CAACTCTCCCCCATCCCAAAGCTGTAAAATTCATTTTCAACATAGTGTCTTGTATATCTCATAGTTACAATGGGTCAACCTATATCCTTATTTCAACATTTTGTTATTTCCCTTCCCCTCCCCAAATTAGAAAAATGTATATACAAGATGCAAGGCACTGGAATGAAATACAGTGAAAACAGGGGTTATACCGTGGGGGAAGAACATACAAAAGAAACAAAATATAAATAAATACATTAAAAACGACAGCAAGGGGCTGGGAAGGTGGCTCAGTGGTAGAGCACTTGCCCTGCATGCATGAGGCCTTGGGTTCAATTCCTCAGCACCATATAAGCAAAAAGAAAAAAGCCGGAAGTGGTGCTGTGGCTCGTGGTAGAGTGCTAGCCTTGAGCTTGAAGAGCTGAACTCGCCCAGGCCGAGTTCAGGCCCCACAACCGGACCCCCCCCCCAAAAAAAAAAAACCAGCAAGAAAGATAAAACCAGTTGTGTCTCTTTCTTGGGGTTCATTTCATTTGGCATTAGCTTATATGGTCATACATACATTGCCTTTGAGCTTTTCTGCTTGTCCTAGACATTTACTAGTTATTGCAAATAAGTGGGACCTATGTTTCTTTGGGCCTGGCTTACTTCACTTAATATAATTTTTTCCAAGTCTTTCCATTTCCTAACAAATGGGGCAGTGTCATTCTTTCTTATGGAGGCATAGAATATATATATATATATATATATATATATATATATATATATATATAGCATATATATATATATCACATTTTCTTGATCCAGTCATCTACTGAGGGGCATCTGGGTTGGTTCTATATCTTAGCTATGGTAAATAATGCTGGGATAAACATAGTTGTGCTGGTAGCTTTAGTATAGCCTTGTTTGTGATCATTTGGGTAAGTGCCCAAAAATGGGATTGCTGGGTCATAGAGGAGCTCTATGTGGAGTCTTTTTTTTCGGGGTGGGGGGAGAGGGGTCCGGTCGTGGGGCCTGAACTCTGGGCCTGGGCACTGTCCCTCAGCTCTTCAGCTCAAGGCTAGTGCTCTACCACTTGAGCCACAGCACCACTTCCGGCTTTTTTCTTTTTGTTTATGTGGTGCTGAGGAATTGAACTCAGGACTTCATGCATGCAAGGCAAGCGCGCTACCACTGAGCCACCTTCCCAGCCCATATGTGGAGTCTTTTGAGGAACCTCCATACTGATTTCCAAAGTGGTTTAATACCATGATCTTTCTACCTCTGTCTTCCGTGTAGCTGGGATTACTACAGATGTGGGCTACTATGATTAGCCTAGTCCATACATTTCTTTTTGTTCCACTTCCATATTTATAATACTTGCAGCTAATTAGTAGCTCTGGCTAACAGCCAAGGAAGTGTGATTTGCTCACATTGTTTACCAATAAAATATCCTTTTCTTTTCCCCAAATAACACAATTTCCTAAGATAAAGCAAGTAAGCAATAAAATCTATCTCCTTTGTCATTTGGCTTTTGTGGATCTTCAACATAATTGGCAGTGTGAAAGTACTGTTGGACTTAAAAACTGGTGATCCATGAGGGGTGTGCTACGTAAATAAGTATTACCTTAGCATTACAAGGTAAAATGGATGCCCCAGAAGAGAAAAACAAAGCCTGCCCTGAAACAGATTAACAGTGTTTTCAACTCTGGCAGCTTTCCACTGAGCGTCCATTACAAAATAATAATAAAGCCAAAATAAGGAAGGCACATAAGTGTGTTCGTGTGTGTGCACGTGTGTGCATGCGCAGATACACACAGCTTAATTTGTTCAATCAAATGTGCCAGATACAAACATCTTTTTAGTTTCACATTTGGTCAACACAGATGGACAAGAGAAAACAGACTGCTGTTTTGGGGTGTAGAAGCTTTCCAGGGCAACTTTTATTACCAGGAAATTATCAAGGCCATTCTATTTGGGGATTTAGAAAAGCAAGCAATTATTTGTAACAAAGGAAAGCTGGAAGAATGGCTTTAAAGTGTTCTTCTGGAAAACTTGCCCAGAAAGTCACATTCATTCTTGGGATAATAAAGCTGGAATGAGAAATCCACTCAGTTAAGGAAAGATTAAAACAAAAAATCAAGGAAACTATTCGGCAAATGAGTCCTGAAGCTCAAACCCTACTGTAGTCCACGCCAAGTTTCATTCACAGACCTAATAAAGTATGAACAGATAGAGATAGATCCTTTGTCAAAAAGAGCTTTGAAACAATTTTCATACTACAACTAAGTCCCTCATATGGCACAATTAATATGCACTAATAAAAACATGGAAAACATAAATCAAATTAAAAATTCTCCTGAGTTTTAGTTGACTCTGAAGTTACACGGGAAGGTATGCCTCCAAGTTAATTATTACTTCCAATGAATTTCTTTAGCTACTAATCCGTGAACTCAGTCCCCCTATTCCAAATTAAATCACAGCTACCCATGCCTGACCTTCTGAATACCAAGGAAGAAGAAAAAAATACCAGCAGGTGTGGTCTAGCCATAGTTTGCTCACAGATGACTAGGAGTTAAATGCTTGCTTATAAATGACTTGGAATAAATCTTCTACCACAGAGAGCACTCCGTTTCCATTTCTATAAAATGAATGGGTTCTGTCTGTTCCACCAGAGATCATCAAACTCTTTCTGTAAAGGATCAGGCAGTAAATATCTTTGGCTTTGTGGCTATGTTCTCAGTAGCAAGGACTCCACTCAAGTCTTCTTGGCGCAAAACAGCTATAGATGGTACGTAAACAAAAGGGCATAGCTGTGCTCCAATAAAACTTTATCAACAAAAAACAGTCTGTGAGTGTCATTTAATCCATAGACCCCAATCTGACATCCTCTGCGTTAGAAGATTTGGATGGCTCCCCCCATCCCCCAGATGACTATAGAGTAAAATGATTTAGCTGATGAACCCACTTTGTAAATAGCCATGTTATCAAGAGCTGACATTAGAGACAGATAGGTTCACAGCATGGAGTTCAGTTCCCAAGGAGTAGCCGCATTAGAAAACTAGTGTTAGATTCTCCCTTACCTTTCCATCAAGAGCCTCCTTCTGTTGAGCTTGGGGACTCACTCATGCTCTGTTGAACTTGGGATCTGGATAAAGCATTAGTCTGGAAAGGGTGGACTTAGGCTTTTTGACAGGCTTCTGGGAGTCAGATGGCCCAACCTCAAAGTAGGGGGAAATAGCTCACCTTCCAGGAACTAAACACAGTCCCAATTTAGCCACACAGTCAACTTAATGAGGAGCACAGAGAGTTCCTATATAGAAAGCTTCTGACACCTATTACCTTGGGCTTCTTGGCACTGCACTGGGGGCCATTCTGCATGATGAAATGCCCTGGAAAGCCACAAGCTATGAGGAAATGAGGGAGGTGGGGACTTCCAAAATTTCACAAACCGTGTCTTGTGGGATTTGGTGAGTTTACATGAAAACAGTAGCAATGATACTGCATTCACAGCCACAGGAACTTTCCAGGAGCCATCTCACTTGTTTTCTAAATAATCTGAGCTCTCTTGGTGTTTTCAATGATCACCCTACCATAAACCTGTCCTGGACTTCAGATTGTCTCTGTCTGGGCAATCTATTTTCCATTGCTGTTCATGGCATTCCCAGCCCATGGATTCCTCCTATCTCTGACTGTCCCTTCCTTGGCGCCTGCCTTACACTTTGCTTCAGCCTTCTCTCCTATAGACTTTCCCTGGGTGATAGTCACAGCTCTCTGCTAAAAAAATGCATGTGGTTGTACAGCTAGGTCACTGCACAATGGTGATCAGCCCAAGGAATTAAGTAGTGGTGAAATCCAAGTGCTGCGCTATGTACACACATAGCTCTCTGAGCTTCCATCTTTATCCTAGATCCCTTTAAGCACAGATTCAGCTATCCAAACATGTTAGACATCTTAGGCTACATTGAAATATACCCACAAGGAACCACAAATAAAACATGGACTCACTACCTTTCTTTTTTTATTTTTGACTCACTACCTTCCTTCCAAATCCATTCCTCTCTGGTATACCCTTTCTCACTGCATGATGTTACCATGAAAGGTGGAAAACCAAGAGAATGGTTGAGCATGGTGGTGCATATCTATAATTCCAGTTAACCTAGAAGCAGAGATTGGGCAATAATGGTCCAAGGCTGGCCTGGGCAAAACTTTACTTGAAGACAAATAAGCAAAGAACACCAACCAAAACACAACACAACACAACACAAAACAAAAAACCCTAAAAGAGCCAGGTGTGGTGGTACACACTTGGAACACGAGCACCCAGGAGGTTGAGGCAGGGAGATCATGAGTTCCAGGACAGCCCAGCCTATATAATAAAACTCAGTCTCAAAACAAGACAAAATGATCTAAAAAAGAAGAAAAAGCAGACTGGAGATGTGGTTCAAGTGGTAGAGCACTTGTCTTGTAAGCCCCAAACTCTGAGTTTCAAGCCTCAGTAATAAAAAAAAAAATAGAACTAAAAGAATGAAAAGAAGGAAAGAAGAAAGGAAAGGGGGGAGAGGGGAGGGAGGGAAGGAGGAAAGAAGGATGAGAAGGAAGAGAGGAAAGGAAAAAGAGAAAAAAAAATCAGGTTAAATCTAAGTTCTCCCTGCCCCTGTCCTGCCACCCCCTGTCTGACAGATTCTGCCTCCTCCTTTCCAGCCACTGCTGAGCTTGGCGTGTGACCTCATTATTTCTCTTCTCATTTAGGTTGTCGGATGCTACGCTCACTGTTCTGAAATCCTTCAGTCTGCTGCACAAGCACCGTGTCACAGTGCTCTGATGGGGTGTAGAACCTTTCCACTGTTTCCCATGGCTTACTGGATAAAGACTCTGCTCCTCCTAATATCTCCAGGGCATTGCAGGTCAGACCTCTAACTTTCCTTCACCTCTGTATTCCTGATCAGTGCCAACTGCGTTAGCATGTCTTTCTCAGGCTGCCACAACCTCTGCCTGGCCTACCACCTGGGCTTAGAATGCTGTATCCAGCGGTCCTCCTCAGGGACTTGCATGATGCCCAGATAAAGGTGACTCAGCCACTCAGAAGCCCCCACAAAGGCACTAATGACTCATGCCTATAATCCTAGCTACTCAGGAGGCTGAGATCTGAGGATCATGGCTGAAAGCCAGCCCAGACTGGAAAGTCCGTGAGACGTTTATCTCCAATTAACCATCAGAAAACTGGAAGTGGTGCTGTGGCTCAAGTGCAGAACTCTAGCCTTGAGCTGAAGAGCTGAGGTACAGTGCCCAGGCCCAGAGTTCAAGCCCCAGGACCAACAGAAAAAAAAAAGAAGCCCCCACATTTTCTTTTTATTTCCTGGCTATTTATTTTTTTTAACTTAAATATGTATTTTTTGTTGTAAAGATACGGTACAGAAGGGTTACAGTTACATGAGTAAGGTAATAAGTACATTTCCTATCAATCATTGTTACCCCCTCCTTTGTTTTTCCCCTACTATTCCTTCCTTCCCACCTCTTCCCCACCCCCCAATCCTGTGCCTGTGTTTTCAACATAGTATCTTTTACATCTCATTGACACAATGGGTCAACCTGTATCCCTATTTAAGCATTTTGTTTTTTCCCTTCCCCTTCCCAAATTAGAAAAATGTATATACAAGATGCAGGGCACTGGAATCAAATACAGTGAAAGCAGGGGTTATACCATGGGGGAGGAACAAAAAAACAAGAAACAACAACAAAAAAAACACATAGTACATTATAAATATGTTAAAAAATAATAGCAAAAAAGAAAAAAAAACACTTGTGTCCCTATCTTGGGGTTCATTTCGCTTAACATTATCTTATATGGTCATACGTACGTAGCTTTTGACCTTTTCTGCTTGTCCTAGACATATACTAGTTATTACAAATAAGGGAAACCATGGGACCTATGTTTCTTTGGGCCTGGCTTACTTCACTTAATATAATTTTTTCCAAGTCTTTCCATTTCCTAACAAATAAGCCCCCACATTTTCTTGCAATGCCCCCAATGCTTGTAGGAATCTATTCTGGTTTTTTTTTTTTCCTACCCCAATTAGAACTATGGTCTCAGGGAGCGGAGATGGTGTTTGGTTTGATGTTTGTGTGCCTACAGCCTGGCTCAGTGGCAAGCAGTGTGACAGCCCTCATCCACAAATCCTAAATGGATGTGAACATAAGCTGATTAGCCAGCAAGGGAATTTCCAAATGGAAATGAGGCTTTTGCATGACTATTGTATAGGGTGTGACCCAAGGGGGCAGAACACCCATTATGCCCAAGCCCCTTCTGGGGAGAGAAGAGACTGGGGATTACAGGGGGAGGGGTAATAAGAAAGAACACAGGTTCTCCTATATCTGTGGTTTCTGTGCTGGCGGATTCTACCAGCCTCAGAGGATTGAAAATGTTCAGGGGAAGTGAACTCTAGCAGACTTTTTTCCCTAGTCATTATTCCCTAGACAATAGAGTATAACAGCTATTTACCCAGTACTGACATTGCGTTAGGTGTTTCTAAGTCATCTAGAGATGATGGAAAACATATGGGCGGATGTGAGTGGGTTCTGTGCCAAAGCTGTGCCCTCTTATGTAAGAGGCTGGAGCATCCAAGAGGATTCTTATCTAGGGGTCTGGAATCTGCCTCCTGCCCATGCCAGGGGCATCTGCATTGGGCAGAAGGAAGGACCAAGGTGATGAGAGAGTGGACCGTGGTGGTTTGTGGCAATGGGTGGCCAGGTAGGGTGGGACGGCGCGGTGATGAACTGTTGCCTGGAAAGAGGAAACCGGCACAAAATACTCCAGAGTTGAGTCAGAAAGGTGGGGAGGCAGCTGGTCCAGCAGTGAGGCCCAAGCTCAGAGGCCAGGAGATGAGATGAATGCAAATATAAGAAACAGGTAGAAAGATCATCAGACTCCAAAAGCATAAAAACAGACCAGTAGCCAAACAAAATAGGTCTCAGAGAAGATGCTGAAGGAGAAAGACATCTGTTTACTCCTTCCCTAAACCCAAAGAGCAAAATCCTAGACACAATGTTCAAGGATTGTGTGGGGACTATGGTCAGCCATGCATTTCCCAATCACTCCAGAAAGGCCCCTTCCTCCAGGAAGCTTTCCTGATTCCACAAGCTCTCTGACATCATCTTCAAACACCCCCAGACTTGTCCTTCATAGACTTCTTGCGACTGTAATCAAACAGGTGTTTATGCAAATCCATTTCTGGGTTGGGGTTGTGGCTCAGAGGTAGAGTACTTGCCCAGTGTGCATACCACCTTGGGTTTTAGCTGGGTGGTAGGGGCCCCTGCTTGTGATCCTAGCAACTTGATAATGCTAAAATCAGGAGGCTCTCAGTTGGAGGCCAGCCTGGGGAGAAGGATTTGTGAGACATACTGGCAACCAAACATTGGGTAGGATGGTGCTTGCCTGTCTTCCTAGCTACACAGGAAACCTAAAACAGGTGGATTGCAGTCTAGGAATAAGCGTACAAGGCATGAATCAAGGCTTTTACCACCAAAGTGACTAGTTTAAAAGAGGACCAGAAGTGTGTCTTGTGGCTCAGCCCTAGAATGCCTGCCTACTAAGCCTGAGATCCTGAGTTCAACTCCTGGTATTACAAAAATAAAAGAAGTTCCTGGGCTCCAGCACCTCCCCCCCAGCAGCCCCCCCCCCCCCCACACACACACAACTTTAAAATCTGCTTCCATAAGCCATCAAGCAATCAGGGCAAAGCCACGGGGAGGAGCCCTGTTACCACAAGGCTATCATTCTCCAGGATTCCACTGGACTCCTCTTGGGGCCCCTCCAGAAGGAGAATTTTGCTACAGATTTCCTTTCTTTTCTAATAAACTTACCCTGTTTACCTTGAAAGAATGAAATCTGCTTTCATTATAAGAAAACAAACAATTTGAAGGTACAGACACTGCCAGATATAAATTTGGGATTCAGTAAGTAAGTATTGAGTGTACGGCGGCTCAATCAACTAAACAAACAAATGAAAACACAATGGATTGAACAACTACATGGTGGACAAGACTGGCACACATCTAGGATGGAGATCAAAGAGCCAGGATTACCAAAGCCATGAGGAAAAGGAAGCAAGGCCAATTCTGCTGGATTTGACACTAACCTAGCTGAGCAGGTAGGCCAATCCCACCACCCAGGAACTTGTAGACTACATTTATCTTTTGCTTCTTTTTCTTTTCTTTTTTTTTCTTGGAGACAGGGACTCTCAAGTAGCCAAGTCTCTCAGCCTCCTGTCTCAGTCTCCTGAGTGCTGGGATTACAGGTGTGCCCCATCTTACCTGACATCTTTTGCATTTTATAATGGTTGAAAACAAAGTTTAAAAAAAATCAAGTGAAGCTGGGCACAGGTAGCTCATGTCTGTAATCCTATCTACTCAGGAGGCTGAAATCTAAGGATCACAGTTCAAAGCCGGAAAGTCCATGAGACGCTTATCTCCAATTAACCACCAGAAAACCAGAAGTGGCACTGTGGCTCAAGTGGTAGAGCACTTGTCTTGAGCTGAAAAGCTCAGGGACAATGCCCAGGCCCAGAGTTCAAGCCCCATGACCAACCAAAAAAATGAAATGACACTTCAAAACACATAAAAATTACTTGAGGGGTAGAGTACACCTACCTAGCAAGCTGGAGCCCTGGGTTCAATTCCCAGTACCACCTCCCTTTCCCCTCAACATTCACATTTCAGCATTCATTGATAAAGTTTTATTGGAACATAGCGACACTCATTGGTTAGTCTGTGGAAGCTCTCTGGCTATGAGAATGACACTGAGCAGTGGTGACAGAGACCCTACATCTTCTAAGCCTAAAGCATGTACTTCCTGGTCCTGTAGAAAAAAGCCTGTAAAACGTGGAGCATCTCTGGGATCATAGGATCTCAAAACCTGTAAGGAAGCTCTGACTTGGTAGGTATATACTAAAGGCAGAGCCCTAGGAAAAAAACTATCAGATGTCATTGGTGCAAAATGTGGCTTAAATATCCATTAATGAACAGATTGCTGGTTAAGTGAATAGTTGTATGTTTATCGCTATTCCATTGCTATTAAGAGGAATAGGTAAAGCCAAGTGCTGGTGGCTCACACCAGTAATCTAGTCCTCTCAGGAGGGCAAACTCTGAGGATTGTGGTTTGAAACCAGCCTGGGCAGGAAAGTCCATGAGACTCTAATCTTCAATTAATCACAGAAAAAGCTGGAGGTAGAGATATGGCTCAAATGGTAGAGTACTAAGCTCAGGGTCAGCCCCCAGGCCTTGAGTTCAATCCCCCAGAACTGGCACAAGACAAAATAAAACAAAACAAAACAAAAACCAGAGGAGTAGGTAAGGCTGAAATGTACAAGGTATTGTTGAAGTAATTTAAAGGAAAATATGGATAGGAGTTTTCACTGTAAAAGAGTAAGTATACCTATGTTTAGAAGTGAAGGAATACAACTATTTGGAAGGTTGTATATGATAAACAGCTCTGGGAATGGGATTTGAATCCCATTTACACTCATTAAATTTTTACCTTGATAGTATATTATTTATCCCTTCTTCCCTTCCCTTCCCTTCCCTTCCCTTCCCTTCCCTTCCCTTCCCTTCCCTTCCCTTCCTTCCTTCCTTCCCTTCCTTCCTTCCTTCCTTCCTTCCTTCCTTCCTTCCTTCCTTCCTTCCTTCCTTCCTTCCTTCCTTCCTTCCTTCTTCTTCTTTTTTTTTTTGGTAGGGGGATGGTACAGGGATTGGGCTTTGGGCTTGGTTGTTCAGTTGTTAGTCTATCATTTGTGCCATGCCTTCAGCCCTGCTTTTTTCTGGTTATATTGGAGATGGAGCCTCCAGGATGTTTTTTGATTGTTTTTTTTTTTCCTCCTTGGCTGGCCTTGAGCCTCCATCCTGTGGATCTCAGCTTTCTGAGTAGCTCAAATTACAGGTGTGATCCACTGATGCCTGGCTATTTCTTTCCTTGTTTCTTTCTTCTTTCTTTCCTTTAATTCTTTCTTTCTTTTAGAAAGGTAGACAAAAATGCTGATTTCAGAAAACTCCTCCCCTCCCTTTCCTCTTTGCAACAGAGTAGCTATTTTGGGGAGAAGAACAGATTCATGTTGCTGATGATGTCAGGATCCTGCATCCAAATTCTGCACAGTACAGATGGGGAACTGCGTTCACACATGATCCTCTGGAAAAAAAAAAAAAAAGCCAAGTCTCCGATAACAGGGCAGAGCCGCATTTGTTTCTTTTGAGGAAGCGTGAGATAAGGACGGTTAGAATTAGGTCTACTTCCTCTTTCCTAGAAGCTGTGCTTGCCTCTTTAACCAGAACACCCCAGTGGATCTATGGCCAGGGGTGTGGAGTAACCAGCCACGCAGAGCGGCAGATGTCAGTTTCTTTGCGTCTCCTCTAACAGCAGCTGCTTCTTTGTCACCAAGAGCCCTTTTCCTAGGGCAGGCTCAAAATCACAAGCCATATTAATGGCACCATAACCCCCCATACATCCCAACCTGCAAGGAGTGAGAGGTGGCCGGGAAGTCAGACAGACATAGATGAGGAATGAGAGACACCAAGGTTGAGCCAACAAGTGGGTTCGGGTACAGTATCATGTTTGGTTTGTGTTGCTTCTCTTGGTCCTCTGGTGATAAAGTCTAAAGTCCTCCTTGGAGAGTCATGTGGCTCCTTCTCCAGGAATCTTTACTGTCCTGCCCATGACCACCTCTTCAGCAGTGTCCTGCTCACCTTGGGGTATACTGTACCTACTGGACCCCCTATCTGGCGTCCGGGAGTGAATAGAAAGACCCAGGAAGTCCACAATAATTAGAGGCATGGAGCCGCATTCCTACTCAGCTCTGAAACACAGGCCAACACTGTGCTAGCTGATGTCATTCATCCTCATGAAGCTCCATCATATCCTCTAGGGCATGCGGAGAAACGTAGTCAGGGAGATGCTTCAGGAAAGAGAAAAAGGTATCACAGTGAAATTAAGGAGACTGTGTACTGCTCAGCCCTCACTGGGAGCTAAAAGATCATTAAAGCACAAGAAAATGTGCTGTAGTGTAAGATAAGCCAGTTCTGAGATCCCCTCAGAAAACCTTTCAGAATCTCTTTTGGAACACACAGCCCCCAGACCTTGCAGTTGGTTTGACAAAGATGCTCAGGGTGCTTGAGGGTCCAGGGATGGTGTGAACCTTGGTGCTCAGCCTTCCTCCTGATCCTCTCCTATCACTACAGACCTAAGTCTGATCCCTACCACATAGCCATGCGGCCCAACCAGAACTCCATCAAAGCTCCAGGGCAAAGATTCCTCAAGAAAATGTCCCTACGCCATGGAGTGGAGGGAGGAGAAGAAAAGCATCCCTTCAGAGAGACAGACACTGAAGACCGGAGCAGGCTGCTCCTCCAGAGAGACTCACCATTGGTGGCCGTGTTGACATAGTAACGTCGGCCCTGAGGAGACAAGTAGCTCTGCCAGCCAGGTGGAAGGATGACGGTCTGGCTCTCCTCTCCCGGTGGAGGGGGTACCATTCCAGGCTTCTGATGGAGAGGAAAGGAAAGGTCACACACATTGGGCATTTTTACAACTGATTTTAAACCAGAAAGTCAGAGACTCATAAAGCCACCCTGTAATTGTTTGATGCTAGGGTATAACATGGCTCATGGACTCCCTGGGGGCGGGTCAAGGTGACCTAGACTCAGAGGTGACACAAACATGCACTATGAGGAACACTTGTTCCTGCATGAGCCCCTCACAGAAGGAACAGCTCCCTAGCGCACAGAGAGAAATGGTAGGCAGAGAACAGAGCTAGGCTTCCTCCACATTGCTGGACTCTGGAAAATCAATCATGGCAGGGTGGGGGACTGTGCTTGCCAGGGGCCCCTGTCACTCCACATACCCCTCTAGGAAATCTGTGGTGGAGAATCCACAGGCCCATGGAGTACAGCAGCAGAAGCCCCAGGCCCGCTGTGCAAAGCGAGCAGAAGTAATTAATGCAAGTCAAGGCAGAGAGAAATGCAAAACATCCATAATCAGGCCTTGGGTCCATGAAAAACTGGGTGAGGGGCAGGGTGTGCGGGATCCATCAAGTGTCCAAACCACTCTAGCAAAGAGAACTAGGGATTCGGCATCAAATTAGACATGGGCTCACTGATATATGCAAATTTTTTTATTTTTACAGGTTGAATCTTTTAGCCATGCATTATTTAATATGATCCTTAAGAAAAAAATCAGAGAAAAAAATCTGCAAGTCAGAAAAATAGATGTAAAATTGATCTGTGTTAAACTGGGCGCCAGTGGCTCACACCTGTAATCCTAGCTACTCAGGAGGATGAGACCTGTGGATCATGGTTCTAATCCAGCCTGGGCAGGAAAGGCTGTGAAACTTTTATTTCCAGTGACGCACCCAAAAGCCAAAAGTAGAGCTGTAGCTCAAGTGGTAGAGGGCGAGCTTTGAGCACAAAAGCTCAGGTACAGCACCCAGGTTCTGAGATCAAGTGCCAGAACCAGTACAACAAAATAAATAAATAAATAAAATAAAAACGGACCTATATGAAAACAGCATCTAGGATTCCTGGATGGGGGAATTAGGGGTGGCTTTTAAGTCTCTTCTTTCTACTTATCTATTCCACCTAAAATTTCTCCAGTAAACATGAAACCAAAAGTTCTTAGCTACAGAACATTTAAAAATAAGGACAGAAGCTTCAAATTAGCCTACATGATTGCTGCGCATTTTGAAGAAATTAAATTGATCCATGTGAGAATTCCAGCCACAGGAGAATGACAGGAATTTCTCAGCAAAGTGGAAGACTGTAAGAAACATGAAAGGTTACCAGTTTCCCCAGCATCCTGGAGCTATGACCAGAGAGATGGGTCACTATGGGTCACTAGTGACCACTGCTTATGGGAGCTGTAGAGGCTTGCTCTGTCTTGCTTTGGGAAGCAAGCAGCACCATGTGTGTCTCTGTCTCATGCGGCGGCCTGCCTATTATCAGGAGGCAAGGAGTAAATCCTAGCTGCTCCAGGGATTTGGAGTAAACACAGCTTCCTGCTAGCCCTTTGTGGAGCTGTGGTACATGTTTCATTGTGAATTTTCACAACTGCGTTCAAAGCTTTCCCCTTTGCCCCAGATGTCTCTGTCTTCTCCATCTGCACCTGCCAACCTGCAGCGCTGCTTTTGATCCCAGGTAAAAGATGGTTTTTGAAATAAGCAAGTGACCTAAGTGCATAGAAGCCAGGCCAAAAGCACTGCAGGATTTTGCCAGGCTGCCTTCTCATCCACAGAAAACATCCCATTAAACACAAGCATACACACTGCCCAGGCTTCCCCTGGACTGGAAGATACCAGAATACAAACAAGACAGAGGCTAATGTTGAGTACAGAGTTGAGGGAGTGAAGTCAGGTGCTAATGGCTCACACTGGCCGTTCTAGCTACTCAGAAGGCTGAAACCTGGAGAATTGCCATTCAAACTGAGCCCTGCAAAAAATATTCAAAACTCCATCTCAAGCTAGCCAGCAAAAAGTAGGACTGGGGGTATGGCTCAAGTGGTAGAGCACCAATCATGGGCAAGAAAGTCAAGAGGATATGAAGCTCTAAGTTTGAACCCTGGTACTGGTGGTGGAGAGGGAGGAATGTAAAGCAAAACAGGGCTGAGTTTGGGGCTCTCAGATGGTAGAGCATTGGCCTAGCAAATGCAAGTTCTTGAGTTCAAGCTCTAATACACACCCTTTCCTCACCAAACAAACAAACAACAACAAAAACACTCATATGGCCAGAAATGGATTTCAGACAGGGGGACCCAAAGGTACAGTGAAAACAGCCCTTCTACCTCAAGGTCAAAACACTTCAAAGACAGTGCTAACTCAACCACAAGGCAAGCACGTGACTGGAGGAGGGGCAGGAAGAAGACTCAGGCAGCCTGGTTATAGGAAATGGGGAAGATGCTGCGCAGATCACTACTAACACACCCAGCACTACATGAAGGAGCCACACATCACCAGGGCTGCTCCATGGATGGGGATCCCCCTGAGTGGGGGCTGAGGGAGATCAGACTTCCCCAGGCTCTCTGCTTCCTATGAGGTGAGGCTCAGACAAGCCCATAGCCCTTCCCTCCACTTCCCCTCCAACTCCTCTTCACACTGAAAATGTCACTAGCAACTGTTGCTTCTCTGTTTCCAAGACTACCCAAGCAACACCTGCAGGGAAAGTGAACACCCTGAAGTGCTGACTGACAGGTTCTGTGGAGAAGGACAGGCAGTGAGGAGTGCCCCTCTATGGGCTGGGAGTGGACAGGGACCTTCAAACCCCTGGGCCCCACTTACAAAGGAACCAAGAGGGGCCTGACTTTCTTCCCAATTGCATAGTGCTATCTCTTTAGAAACACTCTGCCTCCTTTATCTAAATAACCCTGTAAGAATAAATACATTCAAGTAGATATAGATAGCTAGATAATAAATAACCCTGTGAGCTCAGAACAAGCCCCAGTTTCCATAAGAGGACACTTTGTTTTGTTTTTTCTTTCTTTTGTCGGTCGTGGTGCCTGAATTCTGGGCCTGGGCACTGTCCTTCAGCTCTTCAGCTGTAGACTAGCCCTCTACCACTTGAGCCTCAGTCCCACCCCAAGCTTTTTCTGCTTATGTGGTGCTGAGGAATCGAACCCAAGGCCTCATGCATGCAAGGCAAGCACTCTACCACTGAGCCACCTTCCCAGCCCCCATAAGAAGACACTTTGATCAAGGAAGATTTAGTAACTTCTCACTGGTCTTCCTTAGCTACAAAATTTAGGACCTTTCATAGAGGTACTTGAAATACAGGGCCCAGGAATGCTAAGATACACCAAAAAATGGGAAGAAGAAGGCACACCAGGACAACATGGCCTATTTCTTAATTCTGTCACTAGTGAGGACAGACTCCATGTCAGATGAGTCTGCTTCCCTGCCTGCCACCTGACTGCCTCCATCTCCAGTGGCAACTAAAGTTTCTCTCTCTCTCTCTCTCTCTCTCTCTCTCTCTCTCTCTCTCTCTCCCCCTCTCCATCTTTTGGGGAGATGGTGCTGGTCCTGGAACTTGAACTCAGGACCTGGGCTTTTTTGCTCAAGGCTAGCACTCTACTTTTAGAACCATTTTGGTAGTAAGTGTCTCACAGACTTTCCTGCCTGGGTGTTTTGAACTGTGATCCACAGATCTAATCTTCCTGAGTAGTTAGGATTACAAGTGTGAGCCAATGGCACGTGGCATCCTCTTCTCTCTTAGAAAGAGATTCCTTCTGCTAGTTGATCTCAAACAAATCAAGAAGCAAATGCTATGGAGACAAATGGGTAGCACCTCATAAACTGTAAACAAGCATTAAGATAAAATCTAAGCAGGAAACTTGAAACAGGTTCATGGTAACACTATTTATAAGGTCAACAAGTAGAAGTAAGCCAAATTCTAGTCCATGGGTGGATGGATAAATAAAATGTGGTACACACATACAATGGATTGTATTCAGAAATTAAAAGAAATAGAAAAACCAGGTGCCAATGATTAATACTTGTAATACTTAGCTACTCAGAAGGCTGAAATCTGAAGACAAATACATGAAAATCTTGGGTGAAAAAGCTGGAACTAAAGTAAAATGCCTTGAGTTCAAACTCTACTAGTGGCAAAAAGAAAAGAAGGAAGGAAGGAAGGGAGAGAGAAAAAGGAAGAAAGAGAAAGAAAGAGAGAGAGAAAAAAAGGAAGGAAGGAGGAAAGAAAAGAAAGAAGGAAGGAAAGAGAGAAAAGGAAAGGAAAGGAAAAGAAAAAATACAACAGTAATTCATACTATAATATAGATAAGCCATTAACATGGTATACTAAGTAAAAATATGTCAGACAAAAAAAGCCACATGTTGCATCATTGTATGTTTAGAAAACATCCAGAACAGCAAAGCCACAGAGATAGAAATACACTAAGGTTTGCCAAGGGATAAAGGGTACAGGGTTTCCCTCTGGGGATAGAAAAATTCATTGTTGTGGTTATGTAATATTATGAGTATATAAATCATGAAAACTCAACTTTATGTTATCTGTATTTTACAATAAAAACATCTTACTCTTCCAACTTTCTTTCTAATTAGTTTTCTTCCCTCCTTTGGTCCTTCTCTCTTCCAATCTATCAGCTCTTTCTCTAAGGAAGCAAGGGAGCAAGAAACAGGCCATGGGGCTAGGGAAAAAGAACAGGACCAGAGATGGCAGAATACAGTGGCAGGAGCTGGAGGTAGTTTCCTTTAGCTCACATGCTCAGAATCTAATGCCTGAGTGTTTGTTGGAATTATTAAATCCTGTCTGTTCCTCCAGGGGGAGCTATCCATGGACCAGAGCATCAGGATGGGTTTTCAGTCCTTTCCATCTACCCTTATTTGTTGAGTAAACAACTTGCTCAACTACACATGATAATCTATTCTCTAGGAATGTGACAAAACCTACCAAGCTTCTGCCTACTCTCCCAAATGGGTGTAAAGGTTATTCATGTTATAGCACGTTGTACCAACACATCATTTAAAAGATTTTCAGAATACTATGAAGCTACTCTAGTTTGTTTATCATCTACCCACAGATTGTCATTTGAGTTATGTTTACTTTGGGACCATTATGAATAATGTCACTATAAACACTAGTAGCCAAGTTTGTGTATTTGACCCAATTTCCTATATAATATTGAGAGATTTCTAGACCTCTTCAAAATTCTACCCTAGTAGGGTTCTCCAAGATCACAGTCAGATATCATTTCTACCCATCAGTAACAACTCAGACCAATGATCACATGTGTATAGCACACCAGAGCCTGGGTGAGGAGCTTCACACAATCACCAAATCTTTTATAACTAGCCTCCCTCACAGATGGCAGTTATTCCCATTTTAAAACAAGAAATAAAAACAAGGAGGGGCTGGGAAGGTGGCTCAGTGGTAGAGCACGTGCCTTGCATGCATTTGGCCCTGGGTTCGATTCCTCAGCACCACATAAGCAAAAAAGAAAAAAAAGCCGGAAGTGGCGCTGTGGCTCAAGTGGTAGAATGCTAGCCTTGAGCTGAAGAGCTGAGGGACAGCGCCCAGGCCCAGAGTTCAGGCCTCACGACCCGACCCAAAAAACAAACAAACAAACAAAAAACAAACAACCCCCCCCAAAAAAAAACAAGGAGTATTAGAGTCACAATCTTGAATAACTTGTCTAGTATGGTAAGCAAGTCAAATGGTAAAACAAACAAACTGCTTTAAGACGCAAGTTTCAGGGTAAGCGATAGCTCAATAGTATAGCACATGCTTCGCATATGTGAAGTCCCTAATACCCTCCCTCTCTCCCTAATCAACCAATCAGACCAAAATAAATTGCTTTTACTCTAGAGAACTTCTAAATGCTACTGAGGATGGAACTTGGGACTTGATATGTGCTAAGCATGCTTGCTAAGCCAGCAGTACTACTTGGGCTATGCCTCAGCCTTGTTCTAGAGAATTTTACTCAGTTCCCTGTTCTAGAGAATTTTACTCAGTCAAAACCAAGTTTCCATCAATCCATCTCATTCCCCCACTGCACTCCTCAGCTAACCATAATTAGCTCCATGCATTTTCCTGGAACACCTGACCTCCAGCTCCCACCCAAGGAGGATGACAGCTCAGGCCCAAACCTCCTGCCCATCTAACAGTCTCCAAGTGAGCATATGCCTTCTTGGAAGATGTGCAAAAATATCACCACCCTCACGCAGGCCGTCACGTTCCCTAGCTGTAGGCTGACTGCTGTGTCTGTTTGCTTAAAACACAACTGAAAAATTTTCTTCTAATGTAGCAATCCAGTCCACTTTTGCAAATAAAATAAGTAGGCTTAGCAAGGGAAGTCACCAGAGATTAAAAACCAATAACCCAGCTGAGTATGGGTATTCAACCCAGAATTCCATCACTTGGGAATGTAAGGCCAACCCGGGACCCTATCTCAAAAAAAGCAAAACACAAAACAAACAACAACAAAAAGCAAATCAGGCTGGGTGCTGATGGCTTATGCCTGTAATCCTCACCACTCAGGAGGCTGAGATCTGAGGATCATGGTTTGAAGCCAGCTCAGGTAGGAAAGTCTGTGGGACTCTTATCTCCAATTAACCATCAAAAAGCCACAAATGGAGGTATAGCTCCAGTGGCAGAATGCTGGCTTTGAGCAAAGATTTGAAGGGACAGGGCCCAGGCTTGGTAGTTCAAGCTCCAATATTGGCACATGTGTGTGTGTGCACACACACGCACGCACACACACACATACACACACCCCAATTTAAATAAAGCAAACCAAATGAAAACACACTGAAAAACTAATAACAAAAAAAAAATCTCTGAAACAAAGCCCCCCAAACCCAAATTCCCCAACGGCAGTATTTTTGGAAATGTGATCCATTTGGTATACCTCTAACAGTTACCTGGGATGTGGGTTAAAGTGCATATTCTTCTGTCCCAATTCTACTCCCCCTCCCAATCAAGCAAGGGTCTGGGGACCTGAATTTTCTGCCCACACCCCTGGGAGAGTCCCCTCACTGGCTGTGGTTGTACTGTACGAGTAGAAGCCACCTAGGGAAAAAAACATCACCTCGGAAATGGAAACCAGGAGGGAAAATAAAATTTTAATAAGCGCAATTTGTAAAAAGACAGCGTGAAGCCCCAGTTACTTTTGAAAGAGAAGGATCCTTTCCCCTAACCTCAAGCCCTTCAAGCAGACTATTTTAAGAAAGATTTGAGGTTGGATCTGCAGCATCCAGACAGTACCAACCCCTACACTCAAGTCCCCACAGCCTCCGCCACTTTTCAAGTTCAAGTTCAAGTTCATCCTCGGATGAACTCCATCTGCGGGACACTTTCTGGGAACACCTGTCTCTTACCTTCAGAAGCAGTGAGGAAATACAAGTATGCAGGTGTAAACCGAGTGGCCGGCAGACCCTTGATTTAGCAGCCAGATCAGAGAGTTTTAAGGTCCCTGTTCTGCGTCTTCTCACACCTCAAAACCAGCAGCAATAGGAGCTCTAAAGAAAGGCATATCCACAGGGCTCCGCACCCTCTCTCCCCCCACACCCAGATCTATATATAACACCTCTGAAGTTGTCAGCCTAACGAGCCACTTTCTGGCAGACCCGTTGCCATGACAATGACTGCTAATGAGCCCAGTGCTGTGATTGGCACTGCTTGAAGGCTCCTCCACAAAGAACTCACCAACATGTTCTCCCTTCCTCAACCACGTAGCCACCTGGACACCCATCAGTAGCCAGGGTATGGGCTGGATGTTCCCGGGAGATCTTGGTCCCTTGGAAATTTAGTTCATTACTATTTAGCTTTGGGTCATCACAATGGCCAGAGCAGCTTCTCCTGCCACTTCTGTGCCCAGCAGAGGTCAGTTTGCAATGGCAGCTACAAAGGAGCATCAGCAAGACCAAGATGGAAAGGAGAGTGGCCAATGACCTGCAGTTCCTGCCTTTTTGCCTGTTTGGGTGGACGATGCATACACAGAGCTGGGAACAGCTGCTCAAGGTCGCTCTACCTCCCACGGTGATGTAGTGACTTCTAAGTCTGTCTGCTAGAATGCTGGACATCTAGGGGAAAGTACTGTGTCTCTTCCCTCCCCCTGCTATAGCTCTGGAACCATCCTATGTACTCGGAGATTGGGATTCCCAGAAACTGGTTAGGGAAGAAGTAAGAAGCCCAGGCAGTGGCTCCATGTATTCTGAGGAATGTGGTCTTTGCAAGTAGTTTCCTAGGAGACAGGCTGGGTCCTTGGTGGTGTCTTCATAAGACAGGAGATTCAAAAATTGGCCAGGAGGTAGATGAAGGGAAAGTGGATGAAGACAATAAAGGGAGACTAGAAGAGAAGGGGGAGGAGCTGATTTCATCATATCAACACAAAAAGACTATGTGATTTCTAAGGGCCATTAGACCCTGGTGGCTCATGCCTGTAATACTAGCTACTCAGAAGACTGAGATCTGAGGGTCTTGGTTTGAAGCCAGCCCAGGCAGAAGAGTCTCTGAGACTCTTATCTCCACCTAACCACCAAAAAACCTGGAGTGAAGCCATGGCCCAAATGGTAGAACACTCTCATTGAGCCAAAAGGACAGTGCTCAGGCCCTGAGTTCAGGACCCATACTGGCATCATTGAAAAAAAAAACAAACAAAGATGTCAGGGGCACTGCCCTGTTATCCATAGTAAGCGGAAGGAATTAGAAATTTTAGTAGGACCTGGGCTGCAAAGAGATTTCACAAAACAGCTACACAAAGTGTGACATCCAGAACCACATGTGTGCTCAACTTAGCTCAGTGTGGATCTGACTGAATGCACCAGACAAGGAGTGAAGGGAGAGGCAGAGAGCTTCCACACCTAGAGAAAGTACATGGAAACTTCTAGTCCACTTTTTCAGGAGAAATGCTACAGGAAACTACTGAGCAAGCTTAAAAGAGACGGAAAGACAGAACATCAGTGATGTCAGGAAAGAACAAACCAATGAAAACCAAAAATGCAACTTGGTGGGAAGAGGAAAACAAAATTACATAAACAAGGAGTAGGAAATGGTAACCGTTATAGGGAAATTTGAAGGAGTTGTAGGAGTTATAACAGAAGGGAAATGCACACTAGTTGCAATAAAATGGAGAATTTGTATTGCAGAAAGAAAAGTGAATTAGTCATGAGTAAAACAAAGTGGAGAATTTCCTTCCCAGAATGCAAAGAATAAAAGGGAGTGAGGAGAGGGCAGAATAGCAAGCCAAGAAATAGATACTGGCAGGAACTTAGGCTCTAATCAAAAAGGAATTGTTGCTGGGTACTGATGGCTCATGCCTGTAATCCTAGCTACTCAGGAGGCTGAGATCTGAAGATCATGGTTCAAAGCCAGCCTTGGCAGCAAAATGATGAGACTCTTATCTCCAATTAAAAGCTGGAAGTGGAGCTATGGCTCAAATGATAAAGCACCAGCCCTGTGCACAAAAAGCTAAGGGACAATGCCTAGGCCCTGACTTCAAGCTCCAGTACCAAGCTCCAGAAGTATAAGAAAGATTTAGGAACAAGCCCTCTCCACCTGTGTAGCATGGTTAGTCCTACAATGTTCCAGACAAAGCAGCTTTTAAAAGAGCAAAACGGATAAAGCTCAACTTCTCTAGTCACTTATGTGGGAAGATGGAAAATGCAGAATAAAAACAAGGCTGGTCTCTGATGTCTGTGTGGCCACATCTCAAAAGTCACCTCATGGAGATGGACCCTCACATGGCGCAAAGCCGACCATAACAAGGAGGGTAACAGAAATCTGTTTACAGACAAGGGCTCAGAAATACCACTTGAGGATGATGTTTCTTAGTAAAAGTAAAAGTACACGTCCCCACGTACCTATAGGAAATTGCTTCCAGAGTCTCATGGGTACCCAAGTCCCTAGATGCTCCAGACCCTTTAACAAACTTTATAGAGATGTTGTTTATATTGGGTTTAGTAGCCCACATAATCTAGAGATGATTTGGCATAGGCGTCCAGCTTCTGTCTAGATCAAGCTTCCCAAGCTAAGACAACACAATATCTGGGAAGGGTCCTTGGAGAACACAGGCCCTGGTATTTTGAGACACCTCTACCATCTTTTATTGGCACTGTGGGCCATAGGTGTGGAGAGGGAATTCAAGCTCTGGAATCCTCTGAGGTGGATGGGCTGGGGCCAAAAGCCTTTGCAAGCTGAAGGAAAGCCCAGCAGGAAGTGGTGGAACTCACAGATCTCCCACCTGTTCGTCTGTAGAAGTCCTCACAGGATTCTCAGGGCCAAAGCTCAACACAGCCCTAAATCATGAATGTACAGGTCTCCCCCGGCCCATATTTGAGCATATTTAAGACTTCACTATGGGGTAGATGGATGGGGTGGCATAATTCATATTTCACTGGCTTCAGTCTGCCATTTACACAACTCAGACCCCTGAACCTACCACATCTAAGACTGTGCCTAAGTTGGGGTGCTGGGCCGGGTTGCCAACTGTGTTTCCCCTCTGTGTTTCCTCACTACATCAGCCACATCTCCCCACCACCCTACATGCCACGATGAAGTAGTGGGAGGAAACCCTACAAAGGCTGTCACTAGTATCCACTAGGGGGAGTTTTCTCCCAATACCCACAAATCTGCCAGCCAATGGACATTTCCAGACTGATCTAGTTCCTGGTAGGTTCCACGAAGGTCCCATTATGCTAAATATCTACTAGCAAGCCCCCAGTGCTTCTCTGAAGGTCAATCAAACCACTGGGTATGTTTTTCAGGACCCAGCAGTAAGAGGACACAGAACAATAGTCTCTATTTTCTAACCCTATAAAGGAATGGAGTGATCTGGTCAGCCAGGAATTTTGATGAACACAATTACAATGGAGTCCATGCATTAAGGAGGCAGGAAGTCAACCATCACGGGGAAATTTGCTAAGTTAGAAAACATGGGGGGGTCTCTAGGGAAGAGAGGGGAGGGGAGAATTAATGAAAAGATTTATAAATGATCCTGCGAACTATATGGATGTGTGTGGGGTGGCCTCCTCCTAGGTTAGAAGTCATTTCATATCCTTCAAGGGTCTAGTCTAGGAGAAGAAGAAAGCAAAAAGATATGTTCTCTATGATCTTTGCACACATTCCTTTACACATGAGCCCTCACTTCTCCAAGCCTACAGGAAAAGATGTTTACAGTCATTGCTCCTCAGATACCAAGACAGAAAGGCTAATTAATGCTGACTGTAGGCCAATTATTGGCCAATGCAAAAAATGTAGAAGACCCTGTGTAGTACTTCTGCCTAACTATGACAAAAATACCTGACAGAACAACTTAAGGGAGGAAAGATTTATTTTGGCTCATGGTTTCAAAAGTTCAGTCCATGGTCATTGGGCCTTATGTGCTTTGGGCAGAACATCATAGCAACAGATGTACACAGTAGAGGAACTCCTCACCTCATAGTGGACAAGAAGCAGAATGGAGCAGTTAACAAGAAGGTCACAGAAAGATACAACTCCCAAAGACATGTCCTGAGTGACCTAGTCTCTTCTCCTACCTTCCAATAATCTAGTCAGGTTTTGAATCCATCGATGAGTGAAAGCATTCCTGATATCATGGCCCTCAAGAAACCTTTCGTAGACACACCTGGAGGTATGCTTTCTTCATCTCCTAGGTGTCTCTCGGTCCAGTCAAGTTCATAGTCGAGATCAGTCATCACACCCTGGATACCACATACTTCTCCGATCTGAGATAGCTGGTCTTTTCTGCTGGTGGCTCTTCCCAGCATCATGACACAGCATGACAGGGATCAGAGAAACACCCTCTCCTCTGAATCATTTGAAAAAATTTCATTAATAACTAACTGGCACAATCAAATTCCTAACTGAATACCAAAGTCACTCGTGGAGCCTCGTATAGTGGTTCGAAGCTGATATCTGAAGCCCTTTGACTTGGGTTTTAGAGAGGGAACTCCTGAAAACAGAGGACTTCTCTCAAGAAGGAGGACTTTGACTCCATCTTGACTCTTGGGTTTTGAAACCCCAGAAGAATCCCATCATCCTGCTATTATCCACCTGGTCCTGGTGTTCTAACACAATTAAAAGGTGAGGCAGCTGGCTCCTGGTAGCCTAGGCCAGCATCTGCCTTTCCAAGCAAGAGAATCTGAGGGGTTCTTCTCACCAGCTGTATTAGTCTGTTATGAATTCCTCTAACAAAACACCTGAGGCTGGATACTCAAGTTCGTTTAGCTCACAGTTTTGGAGGTCAGAGAGCACAGCACCAGTATGACCGCATGGTGGAGAAGCAGGAAGGAGGTTGACATAATCCAGAAGGGACCAAGCATGTGGGATGTCTCTGCATTATAACAACCCTTCTTCATCCCAACTTACTCAGTGAGACCAGCCTTAAGCCTTTCTGACCCATGACCCAACTATAAGCTCTTACTTCTTAAAGGTTCCACCTTGCCACATGTCCATAGTTGAGGACCAAGTTTCTAGCATATGAATCTTGGAGGGACACACTCAAACCATATCTACACTATAGCTCCAACCATTGGCTCACAGAGTCATTTTCTTCAACTACCTGCTTGCTGGTGTGGGGGGGGGGGGAAGCAGGGGGTGCTGAGGAATGTGGGTTCATGGCTCCTACCTGTTCCCTGGCTGTGAGAGAATAGCATGGGCCATCCTGATAGCTTCCCCCCAATTTCAGATGATAAAAACATTAGCAAAAATGACACTGGCTCGAACACAAAGAGGTGCTGTGTTCCCTTTCTATGGTCAGTCTGGGCCTCTGTTTCCTCATTGGTATGAGAAGGGAACTGGGGGCAAGGGGGAGGTTCTAGGACCCAAGGGACATCTTTTGTAGTGGAGCCTGACACCCCCACCAGGGATATTTCAAAGCATTTAGATGTCCAGCTCAGCTTGCAAAAGCAGCCGCCACATAAACAAAAGAGGCAACAGAGACACCTTGGCAAGGAATACAAATGTCCATAAAACATTATTATTCCTTACTGCATATTTCCGCCAAATTCTTTATGGGCTCTAAAGAGGAAGAGGTCTCCAATCTGTTGGTCTAGATAGCTTTTCTTTTCCTTAGCCAAATCCAGCTTGAACTTGGTAGAAGAAAAGCCCAATCTATGGTCTGGGCATGTGGCTCAGTGTAGAGCTCTTACCTAATGCACTCAAGGCCTTGGATTTGATGTCTAGCAAGAAAAACAATGAATAAAAGCTTACAAAGGAGCCAGGTTCTGGTGTCTCATGCCTGTCATCCTAGCTCTTCAGTAGGCCGAGATCTGAGGACTGTTGTTCAAAACTATCCTTGGCAGAAAAATCCATGAGACTCTTATCTCCAGTTAACTGGCAAAAATCCAGAAGTGGAGGTATGGTTCAAGTGGTAGGGTGCCAGCCTTAATCAAAAAAGCTAAGGGGGCTGGGAAGGTGCCTCAGTGGTAGAGCGCTTACCTTGCATGCATGAGGCCCTGGGTTCAATTCCTCAGCACCACATAAGCAGGAAAAAAAAAGCCGAAAGTGGCACTGTGGCTCAAGTGGTAGAGTGCTAGCCTTGAGCTGAAGAGCTGAGGGACAGCGCCCAGGCCCAGAGTTCAGGCCCACAACCGGACCAAAAAAAAAAAAAAAAAACTAAGGGAAAGAACCCAGACCCTAAATTCAAGGCATAGTACCAACACACACATATCACCACCACCACCACCATCACCACCACCACCACCACCAACAACAACAACATAGTAAGTTTCAAAATGGTATCAAAGGCATCAATAAGGTGGTAGAAGCAAAAATCAGCCATCAGCCATATGCCCAGACCAGGATGTAAGACTGCGGCCATGATCCTACATCTGTACAGCTCTGGAATTCTCCTTTCCTCCCCTCACAGGTCATTGTATCAGCCAGCTAAATATTGAAAAGTCCCACTTTGTTCAAACAAGGATTTGGGTTTGAGTTTAGCACTTCTTCTAACCTTGAAGGTTAATCATGTCAAAATTACCCCTAGAATCTCTATGCAAGCTTGGATGGACAGCATTGGTGATTATTTATCCTGGCCAAGAAGATACTTTCAAAGGGTATCTTTGAGCATCATTTCCAGGGAGATCTTGGTTGGGTTGAGACCCATCTAGAAGATTCTTGGTCAGGCATGATAGCCTGAGAAAAAGGTGGCATGGCATAGGAAGGGACTACATATCAGAAAAAATATTCATGGGGGTTGAAGGCTGTAGTGGTTCCCTGCAGAGGCCCTGGGGACAAAGCAGGCTTCCTCAGGGAGAGGGGGTGGCAGGTGGCAGCTCAGTAGCGGGAGAGGTGAGTGCCTTTGCTCACCATGTGTGGCTGCCATCCAGCTGGCCCAGCTCTGTGGTCACTCTTTGAGAGCTGCTGAGGCCTGCGGGCACCAAATAAAAGCAGAAGTAGCTAGTCTCACCCTGCAGACTCGCTTCAGTTACTCTGTAGTGCCAGCTGCCTGTGGACCCAGTGACTCCAATCAAAGACTTCTGCCTCCCCTAATTGGTTCTGAACCATGAGCCCAGAGGGAGATGAAACCCAATGGGGGTGGCAGCAGCTTCTGAGAGGAGCAGGAGTCATCCATCAAGCTCCTGCTACTGAATCCTTGAGGCACACGAAGGGGTGGCAGCCAAGGACCACAGAGCGGAGGCTGGGACTTAGCATCTCATGATGTCAGCTTGCAAAGAGCAGAGGGTATAAGCCAGGACCCAAGGTCCAGGCCCAGAGTTGCCGTGATCTGGCTGTGAGATCTTAAGCAACCGGCTTCATCTCTGCAGAAGGCCTCAATTTCCTCATCTCTTAAAAGTGGAACTTAACAGTCTACATTGCCTTATTGTTAATACATGTAAACGATTCTAAGTGTTAGTGTGTCTGTCCTAAGAAAATACCATTTGTGGAGAAGGGTAGTACTGGGGTCTGAACTCAGGCCCTTAAGATTAGCTTAGCTTTCTTCCTCAGGGCTGCTCCTCAAACATTGAGCCACTCCACCAGCCTCGCTTTTTTTTTCCTGATAACCTGGAGGCACAGGATCTTCTATGCTTGCTGGCCTCGAACCTCAGTCCTCTGGATTTCAGCCTCTTGAGTGCTAGGATTATAGGCAGTCAGCTAAGGATGTACTGGTTTTGTTGTTGTTTGGTTGGTTTTGTTTTTGTTTTTGCAGGAGGATGAAAGTCCAATTCAATGCATACATGATTTCGAAGTAACACTTCCCAAGTCCCAAACACCTGGGATTCCACCTCTCCTCCCATGGGGCCTTTCCACCCCTTCCACTTGAGGTCTAAGTTCTAGTTGCTTTCGCCCTGGATTTCTACTCTGGTACCCTGGGCTTCTGTTTCTGTGTCCATCCTCTATGGCACTCTGAAGTCACAGTTCACCTGCCCGCACCACAGGTAGATTCCAGTGGAATTGTTCTGTGTCTGCCTACTTTGAAGTTAGCACACCTGGCTCACTCTTCCCAGTGTACCCAAACACGCACTCTACATCAGCTTAGGCACATCCCACCAATGGCCCCTGCGTTCCAATGCCCCATTGCTGCCAACATGCTGGCTTGGGCTCGTGTGTTCATCTTCTTTGCTCATTTCTCATTCATCTTCTTTGCTCATTTCTCATTGCCCAGAACCATCTCCCCAACCCCCACCCACCCATGGTTCACCAAGCCAGACCCACCAGCATTGCCTGTACTCTACAGTCAGAGTCTGGGTAGCTGAAAATTGATGGGCCACTCTGTGCTCCCTACAGCATAATTCCCCAAGGATGGATCCCTACCCTTTAGCACGGGTGTGCTCTGCCAGCCTACAAGTAAAATAGAGTCCCAGATCCGTCCTACCACCAGATCTGCGTCTCACGGGGCCCCTGGAGCTTCAAATACAAGTGGACTTTTGAGCAGGGGAAGGTAGCTTCTAAAGGCACACAGATTGGCCATACCAGGCTTACTGCCTCTAAATTTCATCCTTTCCTGGCACCCCCCCCCCCCCCCCCCCGCCACCATCAAGTTGGAAAGCATCAGCGGAGATGGGACCCATAGTACCCTGAGTGAGTGGATCACTAACTGCCTTTTGTGGAACGGAGGCCACCAATAACTTCCCTTTGGCTTCCTAAAGAGTTTTATAGCTGCCCTCCCCACCACCCCGCTGGCCGCCGTGTGTCCCAGGTAGAAATGAAGCATTGGGAAGAAGCTAGAAGCCACGTTTCATTTCAGGGGGAAAGGGTTAAGTAAAGGAGTATTAAGAGTATTAGTCCAGCAAGGCCCAATGGCTCACTCAGGAAGCTGAGATCTTAGGATCCTGGTTCAAAGCCAGCCTGGGCAGGAAAGTAAGACTCTTATCTCCAATGAACTAGCAAAGAGAAAAGTGAAGTGTATGGCTCAAGTACTAAAGCACCAGCCTCGATTGAAACAACTAAGGTACAACACCTAGGCCTTGTGTTCAAGCCTCAGTAACATGCATGTACACATGTACCTGCACATGCATATAAGCATCCCTATACACACACTCAGTTTCTTCAGCATATGCCCTTGAATACCAACCCCAGGGAGCCCTTCCCTCCACAAACACCTCTTCTCAACTCTAACCCATCCCCTCCTGATACTTCACATAACAGACCAAGACTTTTCTCCCTACTCATGCTTGGGTGTATGAAAGGTAACCCCAAACACACAGGGTCCCTAGATCCTTGAGGCTAACTAAATAGAACTTTAAGCAGAACACAAATATCAGAGGATTTTTCAGGACAACCTCCTTAAACTCTGGAAGGCATTTTAGCAACATGCAGAGACACACTGAGCACCTGATTGCAGAATCGACTCTTACCATCAGCGATCAGCTAGTCCTCCCTGGGAGCTGCTGCCCTGGACAGACTCGGGGCTGATCTGAAACCACAGGTTCAGGGCTGAGATCCTAGCAGCTTCCTCGTGAGAGTATGCTCTGCTCAGCTCTGTTGGAAGTGAGGCTGAGGCAAGCAGCCAGACCAGGGCCAGCACTCCGGACACCCCTGGAGGATGTTCTGTGGCTTTCCTTGTTGTGGTTCTTTCATAAAGAACCCACTACATTGCATAGTTCCTTCCAAATCTGCTCCAGTGCCTATTGGGAAATCAACAACTCATTCTGAACTTTCCAGATGCAAAGTTTCTGGAGGACTTCATTCCTCGCCCCCCCCCCCATCCCATTCCCTCATTTTCTTCCCTTTCTCAGCTTAAAAAAATTGGTTAAGGTCATAGCATACAATAGCCAAGCCTGTATCACTGACCAGATGCTTCCCACCCGGCCAGGCCTGTGTACAAGAGTGGCTTTGTCCACTGAATTTTAAGAACGATTTCCTGGGCCTATGTAAGCCCTGCTTGAAGAAAGTTTCAGCCAACTTTTTTTCCAATTCTAAGACACAGCTCTGGCGTCAGCCTGGGTCCCAGCTGTGTGAACCCAAGGCCAGATGAAAATGGACATAAAAATAAAAGATGGAGAATGTTCCTTCAAAGAAACATTGTGTGAAACACATCCAAGCCTGGCCATCTGGTACCCCACAGAAGAATGAGATGTAGTAGCTCTCTGGCCTTGACCTCCAGTCTACTCTCACCATTCTCAAACCTTGAATGGGCAGTGGGCAAAAGAGGGGTAAGTAACATTGTGTATCTCAGAGTTGCTTGTTCCATGTTAGTTACAAGTGAAAACAGGATCGGTCTCCAAGAGCGGGACTCCACCCACCAGTATAGGCAGAGAGGTAGATCCTTGGTGAATTGATCTTTCTGTTTAGAAAGCAGCTGGAACAGCTAGAGACATCGCTCGAAGTTATACATACTTCCACTTTTGCTGTCTGAGATTTTAGAAACTGATTCTTTACATAAAATTATTATATTCTTTCATGGTACTGGAGCTTGAACTCAGGACCTCAAGCTTACTAGCTTGGTGCTTGACCACTTGAGCCATACCTCTAAGCTTTGGGGGGGGGGAGGTTGCTAGTCAATTTTAGAATAGGTTATCACTTCCACCCAGACATGTGCCTGAGCCTATTTTAGTCTTTCCATCATTGCTGGGATTACACATGCGGGCTACCATGTCTAGTTTCCCTCTGCAGAGATGGATTCTCAGACACTTCTGTCTAAACTTGCCTGAAACTGCCCAACTTTACTCCCAACCCCTGCCTCCCATAAAGCCAGGATGTATACCACTGCCTCCAGCCGTGAGACCTCTCAACTTTTCTAAGTTGTCCTCTAGCTTTGATCCTATTGATCCCAAGTAGCTAGAATTATAGGTGTGAGCCACTAGTGTCTGCCTAGGAACTAGGCATTCTTTATGTAGAACTAGATAGAGGCTGGGTGGGGGATCCACACACCTCTAAGGCCAGATGAGGCTGAGAAATGCAATATAGGACCAAGGTGTTCTCTGTTCTTGGGAGCAGGACCCCACCAAAAGAAGGTAACAGCCAAAACACATTGCCTGGCAGGGCAAAACATTGTGGAATTAAGATGACCCGGGCAACTGTCATAATCTGAGACTTTCTAGTTTTATCATCACAAAAAGGTGACAGTTTTACGGTTGTTTGGTGCTAACCCCTCTCAGGACACAAGGACCTTTCTGAGCCCCAATAAACCAGGAAGCCAATGTATTCTGGCCTGTACTAACCAAAGCATACTATTTAGAGAAATACTGTATTCATTAGATAGGGTACCTCAATGTTAATCTCTCATGGTGTGATAGACTCACAAATATACCATAATGGACTTTCTGATTCATCCTAGCATCTCAATCCAGGAGTCATATAAGTTTTGCTTTATTAATAATTCTGGGCTGGCTGTGAAAATACACTAATGATCTCTGCAAACAGGTAAGTTTCTACAGGCTGCCTATCCCCATAAGAGTCATTAGGGAACTGGTGAACACAGAAATCTGAAACTCATTTCCAGGGATCAGAATTTTCCTGAGGTTAATGGAGCCAGATAAAGTCAATCCATTTGTGATTATTCTTTGTTTCCACGGAGTGGAAAACCACCCACCAAATAGGCCACATTTACTTCAGGCCCTTGTCCTCCTGTAGGCTGAATCGTATTATCTTATGATGATAATTAATAAGAAAGAACATCTGGATATGATGGTGACTCATTCTAAGTGCTTTATAGTCATGAAGAGAGGATTAGTCACCATCCCAGCCCAGGCAGTCTCAGGGTACAGGGTCTCAAGCACCCCCAACCCCTAGGTGGCCCTTTGACTCTATGAACAACCAACCCACAGTTACTAACTTCCTGTATTCTGAGGAAGTTGTAGGCAAGTATTACAATAAGCTCTGACTTCTGAAATTTGGAAGACAAGTCATAAACAACCGAATAAAGAGAGCAATCAGGGTTGAGTGTAACAGTGCCAAAGGAGAGAAGTCAGGAGACAGAAGGGTTTTTCAGAATCCAGAGGTGGGTGGGGTTGCTGGTGTCTGGGAAGATGGAGGGAAGTGGCTGCCCAGAAGACAAAGAATCTTCCTCACAGCAGGAATATGAAGGAAGGGCTTGACCAGAATGCCAGGGACAAGATACAAGAGGCATATGCAGCTTGGAAGCTGACTGATGAGATGAAGGGCAGGAGGAGAGAGGTTGTTTCCAGAGGGAATGAGAGATGCTAGAACCAGGATCCCAGAGATCTATCAATGGTGGGACCCAGTTTGGAGCCTATGTGTGGAGTTTCCTGGCTTTGGATCCAAGTTCAAAGTATTCAGTGGTCCATAGAGATCAGTCTGGTCCTGTGGCTCATGGAACAAGTGGCATTTTCAGAGGAGGTAGTAAAATCTCCAGATTGCTTCAAAGTCCATAAGGAAATTGGGGAGAAAGTTCAACTTGAGTTTTGGAAAATCAATTCTCTCCTGGTGCTTCTTGAGTTTATCATTTCCTCTCCTGTGTGGTTGTGTGTGTGTGTGTGGTTGTGTGTGTGTGTGTGTGTGTGTGTATGTGTTTTCCAATAATGGGGCTTGAACCCAGGGCCTGGACACTGTCCCTTAGCCTTTTCATTTAAGTGCTGGTGCCCAGCACTTAAGGGCCACATGGGAAATACTTCATACAAGTTCTAGAAATTGGTCACAGAAGCCAAATGAGAAACAAATTACTTCAAAAAATAAGTAGTTAATGTCCACAAAAGCATGAACTGGTGTGGAGGGTGTCACTGTTTATCTTGGAAAGAGAAACCCTAGTCTTTGTGGGACTAGAGATGGACATACAAATGGATCACAGGTATATGAGGAAATAGTGCATATGTGGATACAAAGGAAGATATTAAGCTGCCATGATAAAAGAAGGCAAGAAAGTGAACAGGGCAGTCAGAATGGTTGGCTGCAGAACTAGGGCCATACTGGGTGGACAGCTCCTTGTAGTGGAAGTTCTTGTATCAACGTTGGCAGAGTCCACGGACTCCTCCCTTCCAAAGTTTCTATGTGGCCATGCCAGAAAATATTTCTAATAAAAGATGAACATATCATAAATGGTACTGATTTTAAAAGGCCTCCTACGCTGAGCACCAGTGGCTCACATCTGTAATTCTAGCTGCTCAGGAGCATCTGGAGGATCAAGATTACAAACTAACTCAGGTAGAAAAGTCTGTAAGACTCAATCTCCAGTTAATGGAGGTGTGGTTCAAGTGGAAGAGTACCAGTCGTATGCAAGTAAACGCAGTAAGAGCATGAGACCCTGAGTTCAAGCCCTGGTACCAGCACAGACATATACCTCCTTGAAGCCCCAATTCAAGGGATTTCCTAGTACAGTGCTTCCCAAACTTCCCAGCTGTGTTGAGGATTTAACCCAGGGCCTTGAACATGCTAATCAAGCACTCTACTACTGAGTTATGGATGTGTTCCTACCTCATTCATGAGTATTTTTTTTTTAAACTGACTTATAACCGATTTAAATTTAGCCTGGCCTTAAGTAATAATATCTATGAAATCTGGATGTGATTTGGTTGTTTCGATTTTTTTCTCCTGTTACACGCTAAAATAAATGTAACTTTAAAACTGTCTCCTCAACGTGATCTAAAATTATCTTGCAGATCCTTCCGTGCAAACTTGAGCACACTTTGAGAAACACTATCTCAGGCTGGGCATAAAAACACGATGGAACACCCACAAAATGTGTTTGAGGGTTCTTTATATAATCCCTGAAAACCCAAACTTGAATTATCTCCTGACCACATCACCATGGTGGCGGGAATATGGTCCCTGGCATGTGCGTCTGGATCACCACAGGGCAGTTAACGAGACAGTGAAGAGAAGCACAAAGATTCCCATGGGGTTGAGCGTGGGGCAGGCATCAAGGGGGGCTGCCTCTGTCAACTTGCTATGAACTTGCTGCTTGGCTACCCACAAGAAGAAAAGGACAGTCTTGGGACATACAACCTGAGTGGAGCTAATAGAGAGGACCTTATAGAACAGAGACCAGCTAAAGAAGCATAGTGCCTTTACCATTCCTTGCTTCTAATCTTTGGGGGCAGGATTTACATTGACCTTGTCCCTGAGCAGTCAATCTTCTTTATTTTTATTTTATTTTATTTTATTTTATTTTTGGTACTGGGGTTTGAATTCAAGGCCTAGGTACTGTCCCTAAGTTTTATCACCCAAGGCTGGAACTCTACCACTTAACCCACACCTATACTTGCAATTTTGGGTGGCTAATTGGAGTTAAGAGTCTCTTAGAATTTCTTGCTTGGGCTGGCTACAAACTTTGATTGTCAGATCTCAACCTCCTGAGTAGCAAGGATTACAGGTATGCACTATCAGTGTCCAGTTCAGTCAGTTCTCTCTGCACAGATGTGATATGGGGGATGTTCTTCCTTCCCCATGGTCTACTTAGGATCAATGATTCTCAGGAAACATGGTAGGGGGGAAGGATGGATAGGTAAGAGACTTGGAAGAGTTGTTTACCATTCTGAAAGGTACAGGATCCACAGGCCAAACCTGGACAACAGTAGAAATTGTGATTTCCCATGCACTCCATAGCTTTGGAATGTCAGAGAAGCAGGTCATTAAAAACTGGCAGTACAGCTGGGCACCGGTGGCTCACACCTGTAATCCTAGCTACGGAGGAGACTGAGATCTGAGGATGGCAGTTTAAAGCCAGCCCAGGCAGGAGAGTCAGTGAGACTCTTATCTCCAATAAACCACCAGAAAACTGGAAGTGGCGCTGTGGCTCCAGTGGTAGAGAGCTAGCCTTGAGCTGAAGAGCTGAGGGACAGCACCCACGCCTAGAGTTCAAGCTTCACAACCAAAAAAAAGAAAAAAAAATGGCAGCGCAAAGGGGTGGCCAATTTGAAACTAGGACCTGGATACAGATTCATGCATCATCAAACTTAACATGCTCTGCTAAGGGCAGTCAACCTTCTCCCATGTGATTGGTATCAAGAGAGCAGGAGTCCATAGGTTCCATCCGTTGGCACATGCCCCATCCACTGTTCCCACCTTGTTTATGAATGAGATGAAGGGCTGAGGCACAACAGAATCGGAGTGAGGAAACACCATCCTGAGTCTCACCGGAAGAGTGGCAGAGCACATCACAGAAAGTAATTCAGAAGAACCTCAGGAAGCTGCCTGAATGCTAGAAGCTGTGGAATCTTTGAAAGAGGAACAGAAAGTCAGGATGGAAAAACTCAGCCACCATAAAAAGGGATGACCTAAAGAAGAAAATGCATGAGATAGGCATTAAATGAACATTGCTCAGTTAAGTCAGGCACTGGTGACTCATGCCTATAATCCTAGCTTCACCTGGAGGACTGCAGTTCAAAGCCATCGGGGGCAGCAAACTCAGATCAATTCCATCGCTAAGTAACTAGCAAAATTCTGGGCTGAGGGCATGGTTCAATTGATATAGCACCAGCCAAATGAAGTTGTGGGTTTCATCGTGTGCAAAAAAGGGGGAAGAGAGGAGGAAAAAGAGGAGAAGGAAGAGGAAGGGGGAGAAGGAGAGAGAGAAAAGAGGGAGGAAGGGAAAGAAGGACAAAGGAAGTGAGGGAGACAAGGAGGAACTTTCTAGAACATTCGAAGAAACGATCCCACGGAGGCCGAGCTTGGAGAGACAAGTTCATTCTTTTGTGAGTTTCTGTGAGCGATCAATAAATATTTGTGGAATGATGAGGAACCAGTGACTATTTAATGGGATGATGGCCTGACTCTGGAATGGGTAATGAGGCCCATTAAGGTCAGTACAAATACACTTACATGTATTTGTTGAATGATAAAAAACAATCTGAGCTGCATAGTAGGAGTTTCTCTGTGAAAACTCTGCAATCTGAGAAAGGCATATCCAGCACACTGTGTTAATATTTCACCTAAGAGGGAAGCGGGAAGGTTCTCTTGGGCATGTGTGGAAGACACCACCCATTTGGCCTTCAGACACTGCGAGATACATCAGCTTTAGGGAGGAGGTGGTGGGGAAGTCAGGACATGAACGCATCCATCAGTCAGTCCTTGCTCAGTGTACACAGACTCCCGACTCAGGAATGTGATGTACTGTGCTGTTGGGTGGACTTTCCAGTGTGGAACCACTGCCATGGTTAAGAAAATGGGCATGTGCTCAGACGGTGCAGCTCAAGGCAAGCCCCGTTTAAGACTTCCTTCCACACTGCTCTGGGAAAGGTAGTCCTCTCCATCCAGCCCCCTCTACCCAACCTCCAGTCACCCACAGCTGTTTGTGGCCAGTGAGCTGTGTGAAGGGAAGAGGCCCAGGGAGGAAACATCTGGCAACACAGTGAAGTCCAAAACCCACCTGATTTTCCCTCTTGCCAAATCCTCTTCTGCCTGTCTCCCCTGCCTTCCCTCAACCCCAGCCACACACATACTGATTCAGATGCAAAGCTCCATTCAAACAAGGTGACATGGAATCGTCCATAAGCTTCTAAAGTTTATACAACAGAGATGCCCAACACAAAGCATATGTGTGATTACACTGGGCAGAGGGCAAGGGAGACAGATAAAACCCAGCTGGCCACAGATAACTTTGTTTGCCTCCAGACCTGGCTGTTCACCTTCAGCCAGGCACAGAACTTCAAATCAGATTCGAATGGTGGTTTCCTAGTCACATGACCATAGGCAAGTCACCTCACTGGACAGCAACATAGAAATACAACATGGATCTCACAGGTTTTTGTAAAGATTCAGTGAAATACAGGAATGCCAGTAGGTGGTAGATATTCACGTTGTGATGTCCATTGAGTTCCTGGATGTCATTCTGCCATCAGCAGAAGCCACTCAGGGAGACTTACTCACCATTGCAGGGGCTTCCTGATCACCTGCATGGAACTTACCAGAATAAGGCTCTAACCCTCCCAAACATGGACCAGGCTGGCAGTAGGAACAAGAGGTAGAACAATCATATGGTAAGACTAGAAATCAGAAAAGCATTCAAAGATGCCAGTAAGACCCATGGGGTTGAGGCTGCCATTCCTCCTGGGGCTACCACGATCCTTGGACTTAGGGGGCTGAAAGCCAAGGGGACTAGGAGACCAACACCATTCTTGACCAAGAGATGCAAAGAGACCACACAAGCTCCTGACAACCTACCCCCCCAAAGGACCTGTGAGTGTCTTCATTGGACCCCTCTGGCCATGACCATGTACACCCAAGAATAAAGTCCCCCCCCACCCCCTCCCTTGCCTGCACTGACTTCAAGCTTCTGAGAAAGGAACAGATTGGATAATGGAGAAAAAAAGACGGCTAGATTCACCCCCTTTTCTCTACCATCAGATGCCATCGAAGTCAGTCCCTAGTGCCTGCACTGCACCATCAGATGTGATCTTGGTGCCATCCTTAGTTGCTGAAGAATTCCCTATTTAATCGTGGGTTAGTAACTTGATCTATAATAGCTTATTTGACCCTTACAAACTCCTGGAGATGAGTACTTCTTATTTCATTTTATAATTAGGCCAGTTTGAACTTGCTGCTCTGTCTCCCAGGCTAGCGGTAATTTCTCCTCACCCTGGACTTCTCCATGGAGCCTTGGGGCTCAGCTGTGGCATCTAGGGGTCCTGCCTCCCAGGGCACACACTCCAGGAGGAGGCTGCTGAGGAAGCCATTTCCAGCCAAACCCCTCATTACCAATCTGACCTGAAAGATAAGCAGTAACAGCTCATTGTTATTGGGAGCCTCATTAACTGGAGAGCAGTGCCAAGAAGAAGGGGCTTATTAAGTGGGTGGGTAGGAAAAACCCCACAGCAAAGAGCTTTGACAGGCACCCAAGGACGGAACAACACTCTAGCAGGAAGTCCACAGATTGCCATATCAAGTGGCTGTGAGCAGTTTGTTTTGGGGGCCTGGCAACACTAGGTGGTCCAACAAATAGCCCCTTCTGGTCCACCAACCAAGAGGCAGGGGCAGCTAGAGGCTCAGCTCTCATGCTTATTGGGGCTAGGAGTCCCTCCCTTCCAGGCTGAACTCTGAAAGCCTGGATTTGACTCGCTAGCACCAAAGAGAACTACCTTTACCTTCCTTTACTATAAAGGGGAAAAAAAGATCTGAAATGACATAATAATGGCAGTTGTTCCCAGACTAGCCTCTGGGCTGGTGGCTCATGCAGCAGAGATGGGTGGACATTGTGACAAAGTGGAAATCTGCCACTCAGTAGCACCTTGTGGCCATTCAGGATGGCATGGCAGTCTCAGTGTATCAAGAGCTTTTCATTTGTTCTCAGTTCTCTTTTGCAAGAGAACCTAGAAATCCACCATTCTTTTTTTTATTATTGTGAAAATACTGTACAGAGGGGTTACAAGTACATGGGCAAGATAATGAGTACATTTCTTATCAAGTATTGTTGCCTCCTCCTTTGTTTCCCCTTCCCATCCCTTTCCTCCCCATATCCCCTCCCCGTCCCCCATCCCCGCACCAAAGTTGTAAAGTTCATTTTTCGACATAACGACTTGTACATCTCATTGCTGCAATGGGGCCACCTGTATTCCTATTTAAACGATTTGTTTTTTCCCTTCCCCTCCACAAATTATACCAACATCAAATACAGTGAAAGCAGGGGTTATACTGTGGGGGAGGGACATACAAAGCAACAAAGAAATCATCTTATAAATATATTAGAAACAATCACAAGAAAGAAAAAAACATTTGAGTCTTTATCTTGGGGTTCATTTTGCCTAACATCAACTTATCTGACTGTTTCTGCTTGTCTCAGACATATACTAGTTGTTGCAAATAAGGGAAACCATGGGACCTATGTTTCTTTGGGCCTGGCTTACTTCACTTAATATAATTTTTTCCAAATCTTTCCATTTCCTAACAAATAGGGCAATGTCATTCTTTCTGATGGAGGCATAGAATTCCATTGTGTATATATACCACAGAAATCCACCTTTTAAAATGTGAAATGTGCCGATTTCAAGATGTTGCCAATCAGCCCAGTGTGGTGGCTCACAGATGTAATCCCGGCTACTCAGACACTGGGAGGACTGTGGTTTGAGCCAGCCCAGGCAAAAAAGTTAAAGACTCCATACCAGTGAGCCTGGCGTGTTCCCAGTGAAGCATAAGTAGGAAGATTGTGGCAGTCTGAAGCCGGCCCCAGGCAAAAACACAAGATCTTATTTGAAAATTAACTAAAGCAAAAGCAAGGGTCGGGGGAGGGGGCTGGCTCAAGGTAGTAGAGTGTTTGGCTAGCAAATGTAGGGCCCTGAGTTCAAACTTTAGTCTCACCAAAAAAGAAAATAAAAGTTGACAACCAAGTTAAAAGTTTAAAA
Source organism: Dipodomys spectabilis (assembly GCF_019054845.1). NCBI lineage: Eukaryota > Metazoa > Chordata > Mammalia > Rodentia > Heteromyidae > Dipodomys > Dipodomys spectabilis. The sequence continues at coordinate 12,374,295 of NW_024870681.1, forward strand.
ATGAAACCATGAGCAAAATCAACAACAACAACAACAACAAAAACCCTCCAAAAAGAAAACAAAGAGCCCCTCTCCCCCCTAGTAATGTTACACATAGTTCTGCATTGGTTCTGCCCACTGGCTACTAGTATGTAGCTTTTGATTGTGTACCTATATATACAGTCATTTTTATTTTAATTAATTAATTAACTAATACTGGGGCTTGAACTAAGGGCTTCAAGCTCTGCTTGGCTTTTCACACAAGGCTGGCACTCTATCACTTGACTCATGCCTCAATTTCTAGCCTTTAGCTTGTTAAGTGGGGATAAGAGTCTCATAGACTTCTCTGCCCAGGCTGGCTTTGAACATCGTTCCTCAGAATTCAGCCTCCTGAGTAGCAAGGATTAGAGTTTTAAAGGCTCAACTATCACATCCTCAGGATAAGCATCAGCCAGTTTACCACCTTGTAAAATCTATCCTTTTGGCCAGGACCTCTGACTACCAACACATGGGGTTAGGGGAGGCAGCTGGGTGCTTGTGCCCAGGTATCTGCACATGCAGATAATGCAACACGGACTGCAAACACGCAGCTAGCTCCTTCTTGCCCCAGATTCCCACTCCCCAGGCTAACCTAACACCAGGTTTCTGGGCAGGGAGGACTCTGGAAAGAAAGCTTGTCTTTTTTGGCTTCTGGCAAACATACCCCAGCAGCAGATGAGAAGGTGTGGAGGAGGAGACAGGACAGAATGGAGATTCACAAGGGGAAAAAAATATGAGAGCAGGAAGCCAGAGGACTGCGACAGGGTAGGATCAGGACTTTGGACCTCCTCCTGGGATCTGAGAGGAATGAACACTTGAACCCTGTGCTTCAAGGGCCAGGACACAGGTATTCTTGAAACACAGCAGTTGCCATAGAGCCACAGTCCATCCTCTGACAGACCCCAGGCCTTAGGAGGAGCAACTGCCACAACCTTTCCCTCTCCTTGCCCACAGACCTCCAGCTTCTCAGCTTTTTCCCATTTGTGCCTCCATAGCAGCTTCTCCAAATACAGCTGCAAGAGGACTTCCCCATGCAAACCCTGGCCCCTCCCCTGCCCGGGATGTCAGAAGGAAAGGAAGCAGTAGAGTGGCCTTTTTCAGAGGAAGAGTTCAAGCTCATTTAAGCACCACTCAAAGCCAGCAGTTTCCAAATGTCCTTCGTGTTTCTTTTTTTAAAATTGCAACTCTGACTCATGGTTAAAAAGCACATTTTTACTTCATGGCCCCAAAACACACAAGGCAAACATGTCCTGTAACCATGCTGGACCTTTGCCACATGCAGGGCATGGGGATATTCTGTTTCTCCTTGCGGGTGGACACTGACAGCATGCACTACGTGTAGCTCAGGACTCCATTCACTCATTGTTTCTCCAAAGTTTGCCCTCCTTTTATAGTATGCCCTCCTTTGAAAGATGAGTGTGGTGGTGCATGCCTATAATCCTGGGACTTGGCTAGGGTTGAGGGATCATGAGATCATGAGTCCTGGAGTACATTCAATATAAGACTGATGAGATAGAGAGAGAGACAGACAGACAGAGACAAAGACAGAGAGGCAGAGTCAAAGACAGAGACAGAGATCCTATCATGGACTGCTTCCAATTCCTTGGAGACCCTTCCTTGGCTCATCCATGTAGATTTGCATTTCCGATATTCTGAGTCTCCCCAACTCTGTAGAGCACATCCCAGTTACAGGTTCTCCTTATAATCACAAACTTTCTCTGTGCAAGAACAGGACACACAGAGACTGGGTGTGGGTAAGTATCAGAGCACTTGCTGAACACACATGAGGCTCTGAAAGCATCAGGAAGACCACCTGCACCTAAGAGTTTGTGATGAGCTGGTAGACACAGTGAGATCTCCATCTCAAACAAAACGAAACAGCTAAAAAGAACAAGGCTCATGTATTTGGATCCAACACACTTCAATTGCTTGCTGAATGTTTTATGTTACAGGGGAAGACAAGATGCCTGAATGTGGCATTCTGATGACATCATAATTGCACTGCTTTGGCACCATAACAAGAAACCAAATCCAAGGCTGGCCTGGCCAACCTTGGTGTGGGTCAACACTGGCTTGGCCAGTTCCTGCCCCAGCTATAGGAACACTTTGTAAGTCATAAAGCACATAATCTTCAGACACATCTGTCCCCCTGCTGCAGCCCAGCCCAGACTTTCACAGATTCACACTGGCTGTGATATCGAGTCACCACAGTGCTGAGTACACACGGTGCAAACACAGAGAAATCAAGAAAAGTTGACAAAATTGTCACCCATGTGGAAAGTGGCTGAATGTGCATGAATCCCAAGTTTTCTTCCATGCTCCTTCCAAGAGGCTAGCTGGCTTCTGGACCCTGTTACATAATCTGGGGTGCATTATATCTCCTCCAACTTGGAGCCCAAACAAGAATGTCCAGTGTGTCTTCATTTGTAGATCCTTTCATTGATCCATACGCCTCAGGCTGCCCTGATTCAGGGCAGAAACACAAACAGAAGAGCTATCCGTGACTGGCTTTGTGATGTCTGGCCAGCAGCCTCTCCTCTCTTCTCCCTTTTTTGAGAGCCTGCAGAGCCTGGGGAAACTGTACCTATGGATTCCAGGCTTCTTTTGACAGCTCTACTATACTATTTAGGGCTATGTGTGTGTGTGTGTGTGTGTGTGTGAGAGAGAGAGAGAGAGAGAGAGAGAGAGAGAGAGAGAAAGAGAAAGAGAGAAAGAAAGAGAGAGACAGAGAGACAGAGAGACAGAGACAGAGATAGAGAGCGAGAGAGCTGGTACTGGGGTTTAAACCCCGGGCCTGAACTCTGTCCCTTAGCTTCTTTTGCTTAAGGCTGGGGCTCTACCACTTGAGCTGCACCTCTACTTATTTTTTTGCTGGTTCATTGGAGGTAAGAGTCTCACAGATTTTCCTGTCTGGGCTGACTTCAAACCATGATCTTCAGATCTCAGCTTCCTGGGTAGCTAAAATAATAGTGCCTGGCTATTTAGAGCTATTTTGTTGCTACAGGGACTGCCTAGCCTAGGAAACCAAGACAAAGCAAAATCAGGAAGAGGAAGATCCAAACCAAGAAACTGAGGCAAGCCTGAGGCCATCACCTCCAACCCTTTTTCCTTACTTGCAAAGCCTTGGGTCACCATGCAACCTTGATCCCCTGCTGTCGTGAAGAGGGGAGACACTGGAAGGAAAGAAAAGAATCATCTAAGTCCCTTCAAGGCAAAGCCAAGGAAGTCTCCTCTGTCCATAGGAGTGGAGTTACTTCATTTCATCCTGCTCCAGTTCGCTTGTAGCATCTACATGGAAGACAATCAGCCAGACCTGGGTTCCCACTCACCTCAGCCCTGCAGTCTGTCCTCACGCAAATCTGACATGCTGGTCATTTTCTGTCACCATCCCTACATCCATTGCTTCCCCATGCCATCGGCTAATTCACTGTGCAAAGCAGCATTTATATATAGAAAGTTGCAACCACGCAGGTTAGCATTAAAATAGAGACTTGATGTTGTCATGGCAACCAAACAAATGATATTCAAAATGAAAGAGAAGTATTCTGCAATTGGAAAAGCATGTCTACAGCCTTCCAGGACAGCTGGTCCCTTTCCCCCTTGAGGATGGGTGGGACGGCCTCCAGAGGAGTACTTGGTCCTCATGAACTAACTCCTCCCATTAAGTCACTCCTTCTGATTCCAGCTGTGGTCACCATTCCTGCAGATACTCCTCATGAATGCCAGCTCCTACCTGGAGTGGGCCCAAGAGAGGGAGAATGTGATGACCAGATAGAAAAATTCTACTCCTCAGCATCCACATGGATGTAGCCTGTAGCCCTGGGGTGATTGCTAAGAATGCTTCTGGAAACAAAGATGGTCTTCTGTCATTGCCTGCAGTCCAAGTAGTCCAAGGGCCACCAGCTAGCTGAATGACATTCCAACCTCTCTGAGCATCCAAAGTGAAACAAATAGGTGTGAGGTGAAAAGAAGGTGCTTAGTGCTTTCCTCCTCTATGATTCCAGACTCTTCATCTTCTTCTTCTTTTCCCCACCTTTTTTTCTTACATTCTTCTTGGTGTTGCTGAAGTTCACACAGGACAATATAGAAGCTGCTGGCTCCAAAGTCCAGCTGGTGCAATAATTCTCTATCATTATCCTTCGGCACTGCCACCAGCAAGAATGTTCAGAGCCTTCAAGACAGCAAGTCTGGATTCGAGTCCAAAAGGAGTCACACTTAAGAAGCTGGGACCTGGGACAATTATGAATCTTTTCTGTAACTCCTGTCTATGTTTTGAGATCAAATGCAATTTAGAATGACTTCAATGTAAAAAAAAGTGTTGACAGGGATCCAGAGCAACTGGAACTCAGGCATTGTGGGAGGAAAAGCGAATTGGTTCTGCTGCTCTGGAGAGCCGGGTGGCAATTTCCTATCCCATTAAATATGTACTACCACCCAACACAGCAATCCCAAGAGAAATAGGATTTATGTACCTAAGTGAAGTAAAAAGATATATCCACATAAAATCTTTTCCATGAATCATCAGAGCAGCTCCTAAAGCCTGGATCTTAAATGCTCCCCAAAGCTCAAGTGTTGGGGCTTGTTGCTCAGCTCATGACACTGCCAGGAAGTGAAGGAACCTTTTAAAGGTGAAGCCTGTGAAGGTGAAAATAGAACCTCAGGCTTCCCCTTCCTCCTCCTCTTTTTATGTACCCCAGTTTTGAGGGGAGCTCCAACGTTAGCTTGCCCCACCAATACACGCTTGTCTGTCAGACCACAGCTCACAAGCAATACTGTACTGAAACCTTCAAACCTGTGAATCAAACCTTTTATCTTTTTCATAGGTTATGTCACTCGGGTATCTGTGATAGTAACGGAGAGCTGGCTAGTACCACAGTTTTAGGCCTAATAACTGGAAAAAAAAATTCCAAAAGATCAATAAGGAATGAGGAAGATGGAACACTAACACAGAGGAATACTAATTACCAATTCAAAAGAACCAACTATTAACAGGACCATGAGAAACTGGCCCTTAGAAGTTCCATGCTGTATAATTCCACTTCTATGACAGTCTCAGAAGGGCAGATGCCACTGGAAATGATGAAGGCACCAGAAGATGGAGTAGGGGAGGATTTGAAGGCAAAGAAAGAATATAAGGGAAGTTTGGGGGAATGATGGGACTTCTGCATCCTAGCAGCAGGGAGCAACTATACAAATCTATGTATGTGTTAAAATTATAGAACAAGCAGATGCTGATGACTCATGACTCTAATTTTAACTATTCAGGGGGCTGAGAGCTCAGGATTGTGGTTCAAAGCCAGCCTGGGCAAAAAACCCAATAGACTCTGATCTCAAATGAACCAGAAAAAAAGCTAGAAATGGAGCACCAGTCTTGAGCAAAACACCAAGTGAAAATACAAGGCCTGAGTTTAATACCCAGTAACAATATAAACAATCACATAAATAAATAAAAAATATTCATAGAGCTCTGTGCTAAAAGAAGCCAATGTTATTGTAGGATAAGTGAAAACAATATTATATTCACATTGTGGGTGGGCAATTCAGAGATGAGGTCCCTTATAGTATCATTTGCCTATTCAAAGAATGAGTCCTCCCATCCCCAAAGAGCCAAGTCCTGAGAACTATTTGTTCTTAATATAATTTTAACTATATGGGTTCTGTTATTGTTGCAGATCAGTATTCTACAAGTGGTATGGAACTGGGGCAATAGTATCACCTGGGAATTTGCTTGAATGTACAGAGCTTGAGAACCCTACCCAGACCTCTAGAAATGTAAATTCGGGGGTAAGGGCCAAATCTTCCTGGTAAATGACTCAAATGCAATGCTGTCCCATCATGCAACAGTCTTGCCAGTGTCCCTGTCATATCAAAAGTCATGGGCAGCCAGGCACTGATGGCTCATGCCTGTAACCCTAGCTACTCAGGAGGCTGAGATCTGAGGATCACAGTTTGAAGTCAGCCTGGGCAGGAAGGTCCACGGGACTCTTATCTCAAATTAATCCCCAGGAAACCTGAAGTGGCATTGTGGCTCAAAGTGGTAGTGCACTAGCCTTCATCAAAGAGCTCAGAGACAGTGCCCAAGCCTGGAGTTGAAGCCTCATGACCATCATCATCATCATCATCATCAACAACAACAAAAGTCACTGACAAAGATCTTTCTCCTGATTTTTTGTCCTCTTCCTTTTCTGTATTCCCTACCTCCAACTTTAGCTTGCCCCAGATATGGCAAGCTTCTGACCTGCAGGGAAAAATCATAGACCAGAGCTCGATATGAGGCAGCAGGTATCATGGACACACCTGGATCTAAGGACTCCTGGGCCCTAAGTCAAGGATCAGAAAAAGACCCTTGGCTGTGCAAATATACCATGTGCTCTGCAAACGCCTCTCCTATTGGTACAAGCCTACCTAGTCTTCTGGCTTAGGACCAGAACCCCCTGGGCCAGTCTGTTTCCCTCTCTCAATTCCCAAGGCACAAGTTCCTACCTTTCCCCAGAGCAGTGATTTCAAAGACGCCTTGCCTGGTTGCTGGCTCCAAAGCCCCAGAGATGACAGATTACAAGGAAGAAATCAGAACCATATGGATTTCATATTCAACAAAAATAAACAGAAATTACAGCATCAGGGTTGGGCCCAAGAAACTAGGGTCCGTGTGTTTGGCACAGAGCCCAGGCTTGGTGGCCCCCAGTATGGGCTGGGTTTCCCTGGCCTTACCTCTTTATCCATGACTCCCACAAACACTGCTGGTGAGTGAGTGTGTGTGTGTGTGTGTGTGTGTGTGTGTGTGTGTGTGTGTGTGAGGCTGGGGGGAACACAGCCTACTCTCTACCATCTTTGCTGAGGTCTTGACTAGCAATCTTGCTGTGACTGACATTTTAGTGTTTTATTGAGTTTTTTATATTCTCTTTTATGATGCAGTTGAAGACAGTTTGGCTTCTTTTTCTGGTTTTATCCACAGATGCACAAGCACTGACAGGAATACAGCATTGTTAATGACAGTGTGACAGCTCCAGGAGCCTCTGGGGGAGCTGGGGGAGGGGAAGCTGCAGCACCCACCTCTTTCCTGCCATGAGCTCCTGCCTCCTAGAGCAAGCGGAGCTGGGGTACCCCCTCTCTCAATCCCATTGCAAAACACAGAAAACTCCTTCTCTGTGTTTAGGAAAACAATATGGTACTCTGTGGAGACAGCATTTCTGAATTGAGGCTATAGGTTTTCTCTCCCATGGGAGACATTGTTTAGAGACATCTCCTAGTTATCCTCATGGGGGGTGGGAGAGGCCAGGGGGCTGCTAAGAGCTAAGTCAGTGGCTTTGGATAACACACATCTGACCTACGGCTCTGTCATTCACTTAGTGGGTCTCCCTGGGCTGAGTTCAGGTACTGACAAGGCCATGTTCCCCCTGGAGTCTCAGCAAAGAGCCTGTTCCCAAGTCTATGCCAGAGGTGGCCCAGATTTCCTGACCTGAGATTGCCTCCATCTTCAAAGCCAGCAAAGCCAGGTGAAGCCCTCTTCACACCACCATCTCTCTGGTTCTCCTCCCTCTTCTATCTCTCTCTTCTAATATCCCTGATGATTCTTTTGGGGATAGCTCAATGATTCAGAATAATTTCCCAGCTCAACGTTGGCTTATTTGCAGCCTTCATTCTATCTGCACCCTTAATACTTAATAGTCACACACACACACACACACACACACACACACACACACACACACACACACACACACACACACACACACACATTCCCAAAATGAACAGTATACGTGTCTGTTGGGAATATCATGGCATGCATGGCAGTGCCTAGCTTTTAGGGACTATCGTCATCTAGTGAATGAAGATCTAGGATACTGCTAAATATTCTACAACACACAAGGTCTGACAACACACAAGGTCTGACAACACATACCATTCCCCCTTGGGGCAGGTAGAGGTCATGAGGAGCTCTGACCCATGATCAAGCAGGAATGGCTAGCTTTCTTTTAAGGGTCTTGGAGTTGATTCTCTAAATTCTCATGTTATGGCTTCAAATGATTCTCTACTGATGCACAGAAAATCTAAATCTTTATAAATATATAAAATGCACGTAGTTTAGCCCATCAGAGCCATATGAATGCAGTGGACAGAGATCCTTGAAACCTATGAATACAAGCAAGTTGCATAGCTATTTCTGCTTTTGCTAGTGGGTTGCTTTTTTGGTCTCCTGAATCTCTGAACTGGCCAGTTGGACTTGTTCCTCCATTTCTCCATTATTTCTTTTCTTCCTTTCTTCTCTCTCCTGGTCTCACTGAGCCCCTGACAGCTGATATTAATTTTCAATTGCCTTGAAGGTCTCAGTTCCCTCCACAAATGCCCTCTGGTCCCCCAGAATCCTATGGGTAACCAGGGAATATCCTCTTCCCTGAGGGTAGAGTAGGTGGGGGAAGGCTTCTGGTAAGGAACAGTGGCTGGGTAAGGGCAGGGAGATTAGAGTCCCTGGTCAGCTGCAGACACCAGAGGGCGACACAAAGGGATGGCTGCCCCTCCCCTCATCCAGCAAAGACAAACCCTGCCAACAAATGAGTTTGTCAGAGTTGATCAGGAAGGGGCAGCAGAAGGTGACTGTGTGTTGGTTTCATGGGATTTCCCCTGAAGCAACATCAGGGCAGGGCCTGTGAACATCACTTTCTTGTCATGGAGATAAAAGAAGTATTTGCTTCCTCCCACCTCCATAAAATGATTCCCAGAAGCTTGGAGGTTAGTGTGCCTATGTGTGTGCATGTGCACATGTGCATGTGTGTGCCAAGACACACAGGTAGCTGTCCCCTCTTGCTGCACCCCAGAAAAGCCCCTGAAATCCCAGTCTTTCCTAGGGCACAGTGAGGCACATATTTAACTTGTCTGTTGCAAGCATTCAGCATTTCTGCCAAAGCCATCATCCGCTCCAAAGTGTGGGAACCATAGCTCCAAGGAAACCCTCACAAGATTTTTAAGAAGGCAAGCAGGGCTCAGGATCACCTGTGCCAGCATGTGTGCTGATGGGACACAGGGTTCTGGTCCTTCCCTCCAACAAATGCTTGCTTTGCAAGACAGAAGACACAGGGCCTTGCTCAGAGGGATGAAGATGGGGCCTGGCTCCAAACATTTCCAGGCAGTCTCATTTTATACTTATATACAAAATGTCATGGAAGAGGCAGGTAACCAGAAACCACCAGATTCTATGGCTTCAGGCTCCTCTCAGTGGAGGAAACCTAGGTTTGGTCCCATCACTGTCTTGGAGTCAAGATCAGGATGATGATCTTGTCCAAGATAATGCTTCTTACAACTCACCCACTGAAGGCTGAACCTCTTACATCTGTCTCTGTAACTCTCGGTTACCCGTGCCCTCACCTGTCTAAGGGCACAGTTTCCTGACCACCATGGAATCAGGGCTCAATTGCTGACTACCCTCCCCTGGTCAAAGGCCTCCTTCAGGACTCCCAGGCTCAGGGCTCTTACTTGTAAGTGGGGGACAAAAATACAGAAGAAGTACTTTTTTCCCACTCAGCCACAATGGTTCTTTTGTTGCCTGGATGCCCCCGGTGAATCACCCCTACAATCACCCCTACCTCTTGCTGAAGAGAGGCCCATTGTAGCAGGAGCTCTCTTCCCCTCTCCTGTCCCCATTTCCCAATGCAGAGCTCCCCAGACAGATGGAACATTAGTTGTGTAAATGCCAACTGAAGTTCAAAGATTCTCTGATAATGGGATTTTCAAATAGAAGGCCCCAGCAGGGTGGGGTGGCAGCTGCTGCTGAAGCTTCAGAGCTCCATCATTTCAATTCTCTTCCTCGCCTAGGCTCCCCAGTGTGTGAGAGAGGGGATTCCTCTGCCACAGGCTGGGCCAGAGGGACAGCCTCTAGGCCTGTGCTGTCATTTGCAAACTTATCTGAGGTAATCCAGCAGCCTAGAAACCACTGTGGCTCCCAAGGCATCTCATCAACTTCTGCAACTACCAGGCCAGAAGCAGCCTACTGCATCCCCAGCTCCGCAGAGCCTGTACTTCTGACAATGAGAGAGTCCAGATTTGCCTTTGGGAACTACTTTTCCCTCCCCTGTTCAAGTTTCTTGGAGTGGAATCTGGCTAAACCTAGCATATCCCTCCCCCTGGATATAGTGACTAGTTTTAGGGTAGGTATACCACCCAAGTTAGTCATCTGGGCTGAATCCTTGCACTCTGGTTGGAACTGTTAGGAAAAGCAGGTATTCGATTTCAGTTTGGGAAAGAATAAAGTTTAGTTATTCAAACTTCAAAACAAAAAAGGGTAGAATACACATCTACTGGTTATCTGCTGGTGACTGCGGTTATCTGTCCATCTCACAGGAAACCTCACCAAGAATGGAGCCAACACAGAAAAGAGTGGAGATGAAGAGGAGTCAGAGACAGAGACAGATCAGACTTATCAGTCATGACACTGATTAAGCCACTACATCAAACTATGCCAGAAGCTGAACTTTCTGTGACTATTTAAGCTACACTAATCTACAAACATCTTTTTCTTCCATTGAACGTAATTTTAAATGTTAACAGGAAGAATCCTGACTAACATTTTCTTGGTAAGGCCAAGTTATTATGTGAACAGAAACATTGAAAGCCAAAAGACCACAATGCCCCTGTTTTCAGCCAATACTTGGGAAGGTCCTCTCTCAAAGAGTCCTCATTTCTAAATCCTTTCCTTCAGCAGCTATAACAAATTACCATTGACTCCATAATTGATGGCTTAAGACAACAGAAATGTATTCTTTCACAGTTCTGGAGGCCAGAGGTCTGAGATCGGTATTAGGAGCTTAAATCAAAGTACTGGCAGGATCACACTCCTTTCTGGAGCCCTGAGGAGAGTTCAAGATTTGCCACTTCCAGCTCTGGGTGGCTGTTGGCATTCCTGGTTCTGAGACCCCATGGCTCCCACTGCTGCCTCCTTGGCCATCCTTTCTGGGAGAGGTATGGCTCCAATCTTCTGCAGCTTCCTTCTCTGAGGAACCACATGTGAGTGTATTCAGGGCTTAAAGAGACAATCCGAGACAAGCTCAACCTCCTTAACATAATGACATCTGCAAAGACTTCTTCCAAATCAATTACTGGAGCCATTCTCAGACACAGCCTAATCATACCAAATTGGACACAGAGATGAGACAAACTACTGACACATGTTCAACGCTGACCAGAGCTAGAAGTTGTGGGTACCTTGTAGAAGTGCTCTGTCAGGAAAGACAGACACACAGACACACAGATACACACACACACACACACACACACACACACACAACATGGCAGAAACAGCTCTAGGGAAAGTGGTAACTGGTTTATAGACCAGGCTCAGAAAGCAAGGCAGAAAAGTGTGACTCCCCAGAGCATAGAAAATGGGTTTCCCACAACCACGCAGCCCCAAGATAAACCCTTCAGGCACTGTCCAAGATAATGTGACTGACATAAGAGATTTATATTCTCCATAGTTACCCACATATTACAAAAGTCTATTTTTTTTAAGTCTTAGTACATACAGCCTGCAATGTCACTTACATGCCGTCATGTAAATTTCCCCAATGGCCAGGAACTGCCTTTATTGGCTACTCAGGGTCATTGGATTTGGGAGTAGGAGGGGATGGCTGGAGGCTACAATTGCTCAACATGTAGTGTTAGAGATGGGCTTGGGAGCCAGAATGCCTGGGTTGAATTCACGATCTTCTAGGTAGGCCACTGAATCCTTCTCCAATCTGGAAGAGTCCTATTTCCATGCCCATGACAATAGTAATACCATCATCAAAGTCTTTGCCCTGAATTAAATGAGCCCATGTACATAAAGCACTGAAAATGAGCCTTCCAACAGAGGAGGTGAATTTGATCACAGGACACTACATATATGTAGAGAGATACTGCAATGTGATATAGTAATATGTGCAATTGATATAGGCTGATAAGAACAAATAAGTGCAATAAAATTGGCCTGTATTTGCTTATACTTCTGGCAAGTCATAGCATCTTCTCCTAAGTCCCTATTCTACCAACATCCTTTACAAAATGTTCCCATAAAAGCTGGGCATCAGTGGCTCATGTTTGTGATCTCAGGAAGCTGAAATCTGAGCACTATAGTTCAAAGCCAGCCTGGAGAGAAAAGTCTGTGGGAGTCATCTTTAATTAACCACTGAAGAGCCAGAAGTAGAGCTGTGACTCAAGTAGTAGAGCAATGGACTTGAGCAGAAAAAGCTAAGAGATAGCACCCAGGCCCTGAGTTCAAGCCCTAGTATTGGTATATGCCTGCGTGTGTGTGGGTGTATATGTGTTAAAGGTTAAATGCGTGCATGTGTGTACACACACACACACACACACACACACACACACACACACACACACACACACTGTTCCAATGAAATTAGATGGCTTCAAGCATCCTGCTTATATCAGCTGAGCGTCCTCTGCCTACTGCTTCATTCCAGCTCCTGTCATTCCACCCATAGGCCCCCATTCCCCTGAGCTTCATGGTCCTCCCCAGTGGCTGGAGTATGGAGTCCAAACCAAAGGCTAGCAAGACTACAGACTATGTCTCTGGGGATATTAACAGAACAACCAGACCATGAGATCCAGCCCTAAGCCAGGAGGAATGTCTGTAATCTCTCACAACAGGACAGTTCTTTGAAAACACAGCCCACAGGCTCTCCTGTGGCCTGCTGACCCTGGCTCAGGGTGGGTAGGATCAGAGGTCACAAACCATGTCCTGGAAGTTTGAATAGACATTGAGTGAAAAGAAGATTCCACCCCTGAGTCAGATCCCCCAGGGGGGAAGTCCATATCAGCATTCCTTAATCTTGACTCCAACCACCGCCTGGGTGTGGTCAGTTACACACTATAAAGAAACTAGGGTGTGGTGTCTCTAGAATTATTGGTGACAACAATCATTGGTGTTCATCCTGGTCATTTTTTCAAAAAAAAAAGTGAAGTTGTTCTCTATCTTTCAGAGATTTAGCACAGGCTATATTTGAGATCTGAGCCATGCATAAAAATTCCCAACACTTCCTCTCAGACTTTTCAAGCTGCTCTGTGAGAAGCAAAGGGACATCACATTAGCATCCCCAGAAACCCTGCCATAGGCTCTTGATAGGCTGACTCTTCCCAGGAGCATTTGTACCAGTTCTCTTGCCTCTGTCTACTCTAAGAGACCTTTTGCTAATTCTCAACAAACCATGCTGAGAGTCTCCATGACCATCCCTTGGTTTGATGACTGGCTAGAAGAACTTGAAAGATCCAGCATATATCTGTCCTCCTGGTTAAGATGTATTTCAACAAGAAGAGCCTGGAGCAAGATCCAAGTCCAGTTGAAGGAGTCCTTTTCTGGGAGCATCTTCTCTCAGTGGAGTCACACAGGGTATGGTTAACTCCTCTAGCAATAGGTTGCCACCACACATATAAAACATCATCTCCCAGGAAAGTTCATAAGAGATCTAGTCTCTCGAATTATTACTGGGAGCCAGTCATGTAGGCATCGACCCCACCCAAATTCTGGACTCTCAGTGGAAAAGCAGGTATTTATTATAAGCCATATTATACACACCAACAGTTTTATGGAAGGGCCACCATGTCATTTAGGGAATAGTGGAAATTCTTCCCAAATTCAAAGTCCAGAACACCCATGATAGGGTAGCGTTTCCTGAGGAGAGCAGAGACCAGCCTGCTATGTGAACTCTGTCTGCATCTTGGCTGTCCAGTATTCATTGGATAGGAACTTCGTTGCTTTCTGGTCCCTCCAATGGCAGAATCCTGACACCAAATCCCTCATAGTGACAAGCTCCTAAAATGCTCTGCTGACAGAGCACTTAGTCCCTCACAAAGCTTCCTGTCCTATAGCTGGCTGGTGCCTGTCATTAAACCAGGAATGCTGACCTCTCTCTGTGCTCTGTATTCTGTGTCAACAAGCACATCACGTAATAACAACCACTGCAAATGACTCTGTGTGAGGCACTGGGCCAAGCAGTTGACACCTATGAAGTTCATTTAATATCAGTGTTTTACAATGGACTCAACCACAGCATAAAAGTGTGCTAGCACTTGTACAACGTCATAAGGGTAGTGGGTTTTGAACTCTTGTGTGTTTGACCCAAGATCCAAGGAACTTTAATTCATTCATTCCATAACTCCTGACCACTATCATAATTTTCAGCATAGCTTTTTCTCTTGTTTACCAATAGTTTTAGTTGACTCACTTTTCTTATTCACACACACACACACACACACACACACACACACACACACACATACACAGACACACAATGGCTCAATAGAAAATGTTCTAGTCATCTCCAAATGGAAAACTACTAACATTTACCAGAAGCTTGCAGAAATAACCACCTAAGAAAACCAGGCAAGGATATTCAATCCTTGCTGCTACCTGCTGAGGTTTTCTCTGTCACTCAGCGACTCAGAAGTTTCTTCCCATCATAATCATGAACACACAGAGAGAATGCAAAAGGAAAACCCTTCTCTCTCGGCATGACTCATTGGCACTGAAGTCTTTCCCATGGACTGTTACGATTGCTTTCTGTTGCTGTGACAAAACACCTAAAAGAATCAACTGAAAAGGAGGAAATGTGTACTTTGGCTCATGGTTTCAGGTTTCAGGCTGTAGTTGCTTGGCTCCATTGCCTTTGGGCCTCTAACCGCATAGAATATCATGGCAGGGGCCAGTGTTGGAAAGAATTGCTTGTCTCATGGAGCACAGGATGCCAAACAGAGAAACAGGAAGAGGCATTATTCTCTTCAAGAACATGCCCTATCTCTAGAGGTTCAATCACCTCCCAGTAGTATCCTGGGCTGGTAAGACTTCAATCCATGAGCCTTTAAGGCACACTCCAGTCCAAACTACAGCATCTATCTACATCCACCTCAGCATAACACTTTGGGGAACATTATACACAGGTAGTGTATAACCTGCCCTATCCTGTTCATGAGGCCAAACAAGAACTACTGGCTTCCTGTGTGACCCAGTCCTTGACCCATCCCCAGGCCCATTCCAGCCTTATCTTCCTCCATTCTCACACATTTGTTCTCCAACTTCGAGGCTCATCAAACCCCAAGAGTCCAGCCATCCCCCACCACTAGACTGGATCTGCTGTCCCAGCCTCTTCTCATGCCCTAGGTCAACATTTTTACCTCCTGCTTTCAGAGGCTCTGCTCAGCTTTCCAGGCTATTGGTCTGGCCTTACAAAGAGCTCCACCTCATGGGGCAACGAGACTTTGGTTGGGATTCTGGCTCCTCAAATCCTCTCAGGAAAGTGACTTTCTACATATGAGAAATGGGACCAAATATAGTATATGCCTTACATAGGATTTCTGTGGGATGATGCAGATTGGCCAGGCCTATGCTCAGTAGATGTTATTTTTACAGAGCTTGGCTCTGAGATGGGGGCTGAAAAAAGGAGATGAGCCGGAGAGGGCACTGACCCTGGCACTTACATGTTGCAGAGAACAGCCAATCTCATGGAGTCCAGCCCCTAACAAGGGCTTATACTGTACACTAAAGCTTGAAAACTAAACCACAGGCCTAAATTAGTCTTCTTGTTTTGCTTTGCAAAGTATTTGACTTAGTGGTGAACATAAAAAGCAGGGATGCTCTCACCAAAACCCACACCATAATGATTTCAACTATCTCTTGAATACTTAGGATGCCCGTACTGAAGTTGCTCCAGAGAGTATGGGAAAAATGTCCCACTTTTTCTACCCTTCTTTGCTGCTGTGTTTTGCACACCTTCGGCTGTCCATGGGAATCTCCTTAGCAATGAGAGAAACTCTCATGCCTAGGAATATGCAAGCATGGATCATGGGGAGAAACAGAGACCAGATGCTCTTAAATCCAACATGGTGATTCTCATGTGTTGACACTGGACATCCCTATTTTAGTCTCTCCTGCCTCATTCAGCACTGTTACCTACCTGGCCCAGATTACTTACACAGTCCACAGCTTGTTCATCTGAGCTCTTTTATTAGGAAGGGCCATGGTGCACAGCACAAAGGCAGCACACAGAACCTGGCCAGAGACCCCTGTTTATCCACAGTCCATTCCGTGGCATCTCTGCTGGAATAAATGAACAAATTGGCTTGATGTCCCTACCCTATCCCTAACTTTCTCACAAGGCTACAACTCTGGTCACCCTGGGATGGCTGAAACTTACAAAGGCCAAGAGTTCCTGTGGAAAGAGCCAGGACAGACTTTCCTGTCCTAGGCCTGGGCCTGGTCATCCCCAAATAACATTCCAGTTTCAGGTTTTCCTGCCATGTCAGAGTTTCAAAGCCAGGTGCTAGTGGCTTATGCCTATAATCCTAGATACTCAGGAGGATGAGGTTCACAGAATCTTGATTTGAGGCTAGCCCTGGCAAAAAAAAGTCTTTAAGACTTCATCTTCACTTAACCAGCAAAATTCTGGGCTGAAGATTATTAGTCAAGTGGTAGAGTGCCAACCTAGTAAGTGTGAGTTCAAACCCCCACCAGATAGAAGGGGCAAGAAAGAGAGAGAGAGGAAGACAGAGACAGAGACAGAGACAGAGACACATACAAAGAGATTCTTCTGGCCTTTTTTGCTTATAACATTGGACACAAACTATAGCCTCAGAAATCACTGTCCCATCATTACTTAAAAGAACCCTGTCTATCCACAAGCCTTCCCAACCACAGGTGTCGATATTATTAAGATGAAGAATGGGAATTACCCCTTGCCAGTCTCATTTCTGAGACATGGCAAAGGTTTGAGGGGTGAGACTATGGAAGGAGTGAGGTTGATGAGCAAGGTTCAGTGGAGAACAGAAGCCTATGGGGGTGACTGGCTCCAGGATTGAGCAATAGTGATTTATCACAATTAGGGGGGGCATTTCCCATTGATTTTATGCCATTTTTTCCTAAAAGCAAAGAAGTCAAAAAGAAAGAAGAAAGTGTCATTCTTCTCAGGCCTGTATCTGATATAAAACCAAGAGATGCCCCTCCTTGCCCCCCTCCCCCCTCAATCCCCCCCCTCCCCCCGGCTCAAGGACCAGAGAGACACCAAGGTAAAGGCTGGCTGCGATGACACAGGGAATAGGATTTTGATTGCACAGATGAAGCATGGTGGGGCTGGAGAACAGTGACAAATGACATGAGAATCGTCGAGACAAGGACTTCCCAAGATGCGACATGTCTGGACAGGCTGTGTGTGGCTCAGCCTGAGAAACCAGAAAATGAGCATGTGGTCAGAATGCAAGTACCACAGGCACTCATGCCATCCTGGGTTCCCGGGGGGGCAAAAATGGAGCCAGCTTATTTCATGATGCACAGTAAGAGATGAAAGGTGAGGTATCTCTCTGGCCAATGTAGGGCTGGTGGGCTGAGCAATTACTGGAGCTTATTCTCTGGCGTATTGTCTCCAAGCATCTGGGGCAGAGTCTGGGTATAGGCGCCAGCTTGCACCTTGCTGTATAATGAATGCATAGAGAGGCCAACACTGGGTTTGTCATATGCACAGGATACAGACCCCCTCCCCAGACTTCTCCCATCAGGCTCCACATGCTAGCAAGGATGAACTGTGGGCACACAAATGCCGGAGAAGCACTCATTTCAAGCATACAAACTGTCTCCCTCAATGCACAGGGAATCTCCGGGAACTGCAAGTCAAGTGCATAATAGATGAGAGACTAAAAGGGACTTTCAGGTGAACAGATGAGCTCTCCACACCTGAATTCAAGGCCACACGTCTTTCCTCTGATCCTCACTCCCCTGATCAACCAAGACAATTTCAGTTGAAGATGTCTCCCTATGGCAGTCGGGAGTTGCTTTGCTTACTTGTTCATCAATGTTTATTCAAACATTTAGGCAGGGCTCTGGTGAGTCATACCTGTAATCCTAGCTACTCAGGAGCCTGAGATCTGAGGATCACTGTTCAAAACCAGCTTGGGCAGAAAAGTCTGTGAGACTGTTATCTCCAGTTACACAGCAAAAAATGGAAGTGGAGAAGTGGAAGTGTGACTCAAGCAATAAAGCACTAGTGACTCAAGCAATAAAGCACTAGTCTTGGGCAACTAAAGCTGAGGAACAGAGTCCAGGCCCTGAGTTTGAGTCCTAGCACAGGCTTGAACGTTTGCTGGACATTTATATGTCAGGCACTGAGAACATGCAAATAAATGATCCAGGCCAGCCCCAGGAAGAGTTGCTTTCTGGTAAGAGGGAAAGATGGTGAGTGAGCTGTGTGGCACAAGGTGCAGGATGTATGCCATGTTAACGGTGCAGGCAGAAAGAGCAGAAAGGATCCTGCAGGGCTTCCTGGGAGGAAACCTACCCAAGGGCCATCTTCAGGACATGTTTTAGCAGGCTGTTCTCTGTGCATGCTCTGCTCCCTCCTGCCTTACTTTCTGTGGGATTGATTGCTTTTTCTTTATGGCCCATCTCCTCCCACAATCTTGCCATTTAGAAAGCCCATTTGTACTACTTAGGTGGTTACGCTGACATTTTGAATATGGGCACCTGACTTCAAGCACCCTGTTAATCAATAGTTCTTTTCTCTTTCTGAATAATACAAAATCCCAACAGACTTCATCTTCCATCTCTTCCCTCCAACCTTCTGAATGTTGGTGACATGAATGAACTAAAAATGCTATTTTACTCCCCATGTTCTGGAACTACCTGGTTATATCATCTCCTATCATTGATAACAATTTTCCGGAAAAATAAAAAATGCTCAAATTGACTTAAGAGGAAATGGAAAACCTGCATAGATCTATGACTTTCAAAGGCATTGATCTGGCAGCCAAAAGTCTACCGTAAAGAAATGTAAAGACTATGTGGATTTGACTATCTTGAGTTCTCTCAAAGCTTTAGGATCTGAGAAATCTCATCCAGAAATTAAGGGGAAAAACATTCAATCTCTTTCATAGTATTTTAGTAGCAACTTCAAAGAACAAGAATACAAGCAGAAAGGAATTTAAAGGCCTGCCTAACTCCATGAAAGTATAAGGATTTGAAATCAGCATTGGCAACTCCTAGATAGGCAGAGATGTTAAAACATCAGAGAGCCCACTAGTCAAATTCAACACAAGGAAAGATACAGAATAATCCACATGCAGAATCAATACTGATAAAAAGTCTGCATCCCTATGTGATTAAAAGTCCTTGGGAAGCAGAACTAGGAGGGAATTTTCTTAACATGATGAATCATCATAATCAAAAATTAAACTTCATATTTAATAGCAAACACAGGAAGCTTTTCTGTTAAAAAATAAGTCAGGAATAAGACAACTCTATTCATTGTTACCATCTCTTTCTTCAATACTGTAACTGAAAATCCTACAGCAAAACAAAATAGAAAATGTAAGGATTACAAAGTGTGAGCCAAGCAGGGTGGCATTGTCTTGTATTTAGCATTCAGGAGGCAAGGGTAGTTTAGGGACAGCCTGAGCTACATAGAGAGACCATGGCTTCAAAATAAATGAATAAATAAATAAAGTCAGAAGGGAAGAGAAACTGCTGACATCCTTATATCAGGTGATTGCATACTCTAAACACCAAGAAGTTCCATAAGCTATCAGAATGAATAAAAAGAGCACAAGAGCTATTTATAAAAGCCAACATACCTGGGTGCAGGTGGCTGACATCTGTAATCCTAGCTACTTATGAAGCTGAGATCTGAGGATCACAGTTCAAAGTCAGCCCCAGCTGGAAAGTCCATGAGACTCCTATCTCCAATAAACCACCAGAAAACTGGAAGTGGCACTGTGGCTCAAGGCACTTGTCTTGAGCTCAAGAGCTCAGGGACAGCACCCAGGCCCAGAGTTCAAGCCCCACGACCAACAACAACAAAAAATAAAGAAATAAAAAGCCAACACATCAGCAATAATCAGAAAATATAATAAATACTTCTGGTTAAAATGGTTGAGTGAGTGAAAGCAGATTATCTATCTCTATGCTTTCCAATTAAATATGACTGTAAACAAATTAGGGAAGAAGCTACAAGGAGAAAAACACGATGAAGAAAGAAAGAGGCAACAACAAATGAGATATATCAACAAAATTTTAAACAATGGGAAACAAATGAATACATGGTAATGACTTAGCACAGAGGGGAAAAGTGAAACCTAGGTACCTTTAAAGGGATTGAAGAAAGAGATGAGCTGAACTATAAGGTGGAACTTCAGAAAGGCCCAGGTAGGCCACAGGTACAAGCAACTGAGGTGGAGGTTTAAAACACAGGTGAGAGAAAAATTTCCTAGATCCTAAGCAGGACAGCCAAGTGATTCCACCCATCCCACAGGCAAGGACATTCGTTTGACTCCAGAGGCAAACAAGTTCAGGATACCTGGAAGACAAATGTCAAGTCATACTGGAAAATAGGCAATTAGGCAAATACTTTTGTGCTGCAGATTAAGCTCAGAGCAACTTTCTTTTCAGGAATCTCTGCTGGAGGATGAGCTCTAACACAACAAAAGAGAAAAAAGAGAAAACCAAGAAAGAGAAAGATGTAAGCCCCTACCCCCCCCCCCCCCGCCACCCCCCCCCCTCCCTAAACTCGAAGGCAAATAATTGACTGGTGATGAAGGTAGATGTCAAAATGCTGACTGTGGAGTAGATCAGATTAGACTCTTCCTTCCTTCATGGTCAAAAGCAAACCTGATCAGGCCAGGTGTGGGAGCTCAAATGCGCAATCCCAGCTATGTGGAAAGGTCCAGAGATCAAGGTTTAAAGACAGGCCAGGCAAAAAGCAATTGGAAAGATTCCATCACAACCAATGGCTGGGCATGGTGGTGAGTGACTGCTAGCCCAGCTGTAGGGGAGGCTGGGTGTGGTGGCTCGAGCCTGTCACCCCCAGTGACAAGGGGAAACACAATAGGAGGGTCGCAGCCCA
This sequence comes from Dipodomys spectabilis, assembly GCF_019054845.1. NCBI lineage: Eukaryota > Metazoa > Chordata > Mammalia > Rodentia > Heteromyidae > Dipodomys > Dipodomys spectabilis. The sequence continues at coordinate 12,395,174 of NW_024870681.1, forward strand.
GACTGGCACTGGATACAATGTGAGACCCTTGAAAATAATCAATGCAAAAGGGGGCTGGAAATGTGGGTCAGGTGGTAGAGCACCTGCAAGCCCTGAATTCAATCCCTAGTACTGCGAAAAACAAAAGTAATAGACTATGATATATGTGTGTGTGTGTGTGTGTGTGTGTGTGTGTGTGTTTGTGTGTGTGTGTGTGTGTGTGTGTGTGTGATAGGTTGCCTCATGAGTTTATAAGTATGTGGAGAAATTAATCCAGGAGAAGAATTCGTGCATGGGATGGAAAGACATGAAGTAAAAGAAAGTTGACTTTGACTTTATTTAATTGTCTTTGTTCCATCAAAGATGTAGATGCTCAGACAAAACTCAGAATTTATACAGAATAATAAACCCTGGACTCTGCGGTGACTATAGATCATGATGTCACTATTTGGGAGTAGTTAAATGAGGTAAGTTGGGAGAGAGGAATAAAGCACTAATAGGTGAGCCAGGACTAATCTTCTGTAATGAGAACTCTAATAGACAACTAAGAAAATCGGTACGTATGGTGATAAGACCCAACAGCACTAATATATTATTTAGAAAATAGTGTTAAAGCTGCAGAATTACTGGTGGTGGTCTGTGAGGGGGATGGGAGATTGGACTTTTGAAAATTCTATTTACTGTGATAAAAATGAGCATTAATATCAACAGAAAAGAATGTAAATAAGCAATCCAAAAAGCAACAAAATTATGCTAGTGATGAATAAATGTAGCTACAAGACAATCACAACTTGTTTTGGTTTGGTTTGGTTTCTTTGGCAATGGTGTTTGAACTCAGAGCCCATACTTGCCAGGCAAAGACTTTTACATTGGAGCTGTGCCTCCAGGCCCATGAAACTGTTTTTGAGATTTATTAAAGAAAGCCTAAAGAAAGAGGCAGTTTCAATGGAAACTGGGGGCTCACTCCTGTAATCTTAGTTATTAAGGAGACTGAGATCTGAAGATTAAGGTTTGAAGCCAGCCCAGGGCAGAAAAGTATGTGAGATTCTTGTTGTTGTTGTTTTTTTTGGGGGGGGGCGGAGTTCAGTTGTGGGGCCTGAATTCTGGGCCTGGGCGCTGTCCCTCAGCTCTTTAGCTCAAGGCTAACAGTCTACCATTTGAGCCACAGCACCACTTCCGGCTTTTTTCTTTTTGCTTATGTGGTGCTGTGGAACTGAACCCAGGGCCTCATGCATGCAAGACAAGTGCTCTACCACTGAGCCACCTTCCCAGCCCAAGTATGTGAGATTCTTATCACCAATTAATCAGCGAAACACTGGAGTGGAGGCATGGCTCAAGTGGTAGAGCATCAACTGTGAGAAAGCAGAGCAAGAGTGTGATGTCTTCAGTTCAAGCACCAGTGCAAGGAAGGAAGGAAGAAAGAAAGAAAGGAAAGAAGAAAGAAAGCAGAAGGCAGTGACAAGTTCTTTGTAGATTGGAGGCTCAATATGATCAAGGAGCCTTTCCTTTCCAGTATGTGTTGGTCAGACTTTTGTCACTGTAATCAAATACCTGAGACAATATAAAGAAGGAAAGATGTCCATGGCTCACAGCTCCAAGGGTTTCAATCCATAGTCCTGACCTCTATTAATTCTAGTAAACAATTAAAAAGGAATCATAAGAAAAGCACAATGCCTATGTGCATCTGATCATACAAAATCACATTTATTGAAATAAACTCCAGGAAATGAAAACGAGATTTTTTTAGCTGGTTTTTTTTCTTTCTTTTTTGTTCTGTTTGTTCTTTTATATGTTATTGGATTGTAAGGGGAGGCACCAAAATGGAGCAACAAAGTTAGCAGCAATGGCACTCACTGGACATTATGTTGAAAATGAACTACACAACTTATGGGTGGGATGGGAGGCAAAAATTGAGAGAGAGCAAGGGAAAGCGGTGACACTGTCCAATAAGAAATGTACTCTTCCCCAAAAAAAGAGTTGCACTGGGGGCTGAGAAGGTGGCTCGGTGGTAGAGCGCTTGCCTTTCATGTTTGAGGCCCTGGGTTTGATTCCTCAGCACCACATAAGCAGAAAAAAAAGAAATATACTCTTTTTATGACTTATCCAACTGTAACCTCTGTGTATATCAGCTTTATAATAACAATAAAAAATAAAAAAAGAAAATCACATATAGATCAAAGATTTGTCACATTCAAGGTTTTCCATATATTTATGTATAAATATACTGTGTTTATGTACATATGTGTATGTATATATATTTATTTATGTTTATGAGTATACAAATATATATTTAGGAGTATTAGGATTCTTTTTTTTGGTCAGTACTGGGGCTTGAACTCTGGGCCTGGGCACTGTCCCTCAGCTCTTCAGCTCAAGGCTAGTGCTCTACCACTTGAGCCACAGTGCCACTTCTGGTTTACTGGTGGTTTATTGGAGAGAATAGTCTCACGGACTTTCCTGCCTCGGCTGGCTTTGAACTGTGATCCTCAGATCTCAGCTGCCTGAGTAGCTAGGATTACAGGCGTGAGACTGGCACCCAGCACCATTAGGAGTTTTGGGGCAGTATAGGGATTTGAACTCAAGGCCTCATGCTTTCTAAGTATCCTTTACTACTTGAACCAAGCCCACAGACCAAGAAAAAAATTCTTTTCAGTTTTTAAACTTTTTCCTCTTAGAGATAGTTTCAGTCTCTTTCTGCATGTGGGCATCCAGATAAGAAAAGATTCTTAAAACAGAAAAAACAAAATCCATTAAGTGATAGGCTAATAACTTTGATTAGATTACAAGCAAAAACTTCTGCATGACATTAGTAAAAAAATGGAAACAGGGGTTAAAAGAAAGAAACAAAGAGCTTAAGGAGACCCAGAAAGACACAGGAGATGTTGCATGGTAAATAAACATGTGCAAACATATACAACTTCATTAACAATGAGAGAAATACAAATACAATTCAAATCTGAGGTGCATGACTATGTATTCTCAGATGGCAAAAATCAGGAGTCTGATGGGCTTGGCAATGACAAATGGAAATTCTGACACTCAGTGGGTGGCAGGATATATTTGCAAAACCTCTTTGAAACAACTTGGCCCTATTTAGCCTAATCCAGATGTGCATACTGAGATGAAGATATTCCCCTTGGAGATATTTAGCCCCAGGGAAACACTCACATAAGTACCCCAGGAGACAAGCATAGTGTAAATAATTGCAACGCCTATGAGTAGGGATAAATGTGGAGTCTTCATATTATAAGACAATGTATCAGGTTAAAATGTATCAACTTGCAAAACTCCAAAAGCAAATTGCAAAGAATAAACACAGCATGGTACATTGCATGGAAGTTTGGAAACACGCAAGACATTACTTAGTACCAATCTGGATGTATACAAACTAATAAAAATGTAAAACATTTTCATGGAAAATACATACCAGCCACACAACAGTGGGTACCCCCAGGAAGAGAAGGAGAAAAGCAAATAGAATGAGAGAAACACATAAGGGTTTTTAATGCCAAGTAATGTATTATATCTGACTATTTGCCCAATATTAATACGTGTCAGGTCCAGAGCTAGTGCTAAGCACACGAAAAAATGCTCAATACCACCCTTTAGGAAAATACAGGAATCACTTCATACTCAGTAGGATGGATTAAATATTTATTTGCTTATTTGTTTATTTTTCTGGATGTCAGGGTTCACACTTGTAATCCTAGCTACTCAGGAGGCTGATATCTGAGGATCTGAGATCTAGATTTGATGCTCGCCAGGGCAGGAAATATGTGAGATGACTTTGCACTTAACCAGCAAAAAAGCCAGCTGTGGTTCAACTGGTAGAGTGCCAACATTGAGTGAAAAGTAAAGGGACAGTGCCCAGGCTTTGAGTTCAAGACTCAGTATCTGTGCACACACAAAAAAATGTTGGCAAAAAGGTAGAACTTGAAGTTCATATAGATGATGAGAAACTTGAAGCAGTTGCTTTGGAAAAAAATAGTTTTTTTTTTTCCATTTTCCATAAAGTCCAACTTATATTTACCATATGACCCAGTAATTTCACTCCTAGGTATTTATGCCAAGGAAATAAAAACATACCCTGAAGATTCACATACAAATGCCCACAGCAGATTTATTCATAATAGCTAAAAAGTGAAGCCACCCAAATGTCCGTCAATTGACAACAGAATCAGCAAATTGTAGTAAATGCAGCTAATAGAATTCTACTTAGCATTCAAAAGAAAATTCAAAAGAAGAATGTGGATGAATCTTAGACATTATCCCGTATAAAAGAAGCCACTTTTAGGGAACATTCTGCCTGATCCATTTCTATGAAATTCAAGAACAGGCAAAACTAATCTGTAGGATAGAAACAAGACCAGAGATGATGGGGGGGGGGGGGGGAGGGGGGGAGGGGGGAGGGAGAGGGAGAGGGAGAGGGGTTGGAGCAGAGGAATGAGAATGACTCAAAAGGCCAAAGAGAACTTTCTGGAAAAAGGTCTATACAGTCAGCTGTCCATATTTGTGACTCCACATTGTAGATTCACCGACCAAAAATATTCAGGGGAAAAGTGTAGACCTTTTTGTTCTTGCCATCTTTCCCTAAAGTAATTAGGTATTTATATGCATTAAAAGTATTTACAGGGTATTTACATTCGTAAGCTCATGGTTACCTAGGGATGGTTTAAAACATGGAGAGGATGTGCATATGCAAACACTATACAATTTCACTTAGGGGACATATTCCAGTCCTTCCATGACAATCCCCTATGCATATTAAAGGATGGCTGTATATTGACTGAATGGAAGGGTAGCCACTATGATTTGTTTGTCATTCACCTATGTTGTAAATTGTTTGTTTATTTTTTGAGGCAGAGTCTTGTTATGTAATACAGGCCAGCTTCAATCTCATGATTCTCCTGGCTCAGCCTCCCAAGTGCTGGGATTACAAATGTTTACCATGAGGCCCATCTCAGTCACCTATACATACAAAATGGATTCTATTTTATGCTTAACTTATAGCTCATTGAAGTTGGTTTTTAGAATATGATGTATTTATAATCTGTCATTTTCTATATATTATTAAACATTATATGATTCAAAAATATTGGTTATTAAATACCTATATTGGGAGCAGTAAGTTTTAGGGGAAAATGAAAACTTGAGGTGACTTATAATGTCAATTCCTATTATTCTCAGAGGAGGAACTATTTATTAGTCTATTAGAAATCAAAGTGTTTTCCAGGCACTGCTGGCTCACTCCTGTAATCCTAGCTACTAAGGAGGCTGAGATGTGAGCATTGAGGTTTGAAGCCATCCTAGGCAGAAAAGTCCAAGAGACTCTTATCTCCAATTAACCAGCAAAAAGCCAGGCTGGAAGTGTGGCTCAAGTAGTAGAGCACCAACGTGAGCAGAAAAAGCTGAGAAAATGCTTAACATCCTGAGTTCAAAGCCTAGTATTGGCATTAAATAAATAAATAAATAGTCCTTTAAGTGCATCTCATTCAAGTGCCTCACTTCCAGAAGAAAAAAAAAACCATAAATCTGTCTAACATTGCTGCCACAGACATTTGTTGATTCATTGCCAAGTATCCTTCCTCCATATCTTCCCCCCCCAATACTGGTCTTAGGTCTTGAACTCAGGGCCTAAGTGCTGTCGCTGAGCTTTTGTGCTCAAGACTAACATTCTACCACTTGAGCCATACACTTCTGACATTTCTGGTAGTTATTGGAGATCACACTATCACAGACTTTCCTTCTTATTCTGGTTTTGAAACTCAATCCTTGGGCTGGGAAGGTGGCTCAAGTGGTAGAGCGCTAGCCTTGAGCTGAAGAGCTGAGGGACAGCGCCCAGGCCCAGAGTTCAGGTCCCACCACCAGACTCCCCCCCCAAAAAAAGAAAAAGAAAAAGAAACTCAAGCCTCACATCTCAGTCTCCTGAGTAGCAAGGATTCCAGGCATGATCCATGGACACCCAGGCCTTCCCTCCTTCCTCCCCGTCCTCTCTCTCTCTCTCTCTCTCTCTCTCTCTCTCTCTCTCTCTCTCTCTCTTTGTCAGTTGTGGGGCTTGAACTCTGGGCCTGGTCGCTGTCCCTCAGCTCTTCAGCTCAAGGCAAGCACTCTACCACTTGCACCACAGTGCCACTTCCAGCTTCTTCTGTTCATGTGGTGCTGAGGAATTGAACCCAGTGCATGTGAGGCAAGCACTCTAACACTGAGCTACCTTCCCAGCCCACTTTCTCTATTTCTTTACTCTAGGGGTCCCCTACCCATGACAAACTTAAAGAGATCCCTGGGGTTCCTTCATCTTTCACGGGATGTGAGAAAAATACTCTGGATGCCTTGTGAAGATACTTTAAATAATGAGCAAGAGAAATACACACACACACACATATACACACACATATCTAGAGTCTGTCCCTATGAACCAATGAACCTGGTTGTGCCATTTTTGTGGTAAGATCATTCGTGTTATGGTGGTGCTGTAGCCTCACACAGCTTAGCACCTGGCAGCTGGCTGCTTTGAGGATCTCTTCTCCAGCCTCCTACCCATACTGCAAAACTTCAGAACCTGTGCAAGAAATTCTACTTTTGGAGGGTCAGCCAAAATCAGTTTCTGAGGTTTGTATGGTGAGAGAAAGTTACAATGATTCCTCATCTAACCAGCCCAAGGTACACCAGCCTCACAACCCAGGGCACTGGTGTCTGGGCAGGTCAGATACCTTGATAATTGCTCAGGATCCTGGGCTTCTCCATCTCAGTTGCCCCTATGCCATAGGAAGACAGAATGAAGAGAGTCTCCACTTTTACTGAGTGATAACACCACTTGGACACACTTTCATTTAGTCCTTCCAATTGCCTGATAAAGTAGGGATTATCCCACTTTATCCATAAGGACATGGAAACCAAAGAAGAAATATACTTCCCCAAAGCTGCAGAGCTGACATGTGACAGAGCCACAATTTGAGGAAAATCTAACTCAGAAAGTCAAGCTCTTAGCCAAATGTCAGCGGCTCACACCTGCAATCCTAGTTACTCAGGAGGCTGAGGATTACAATTTGCAGCCAGCCTAGGCAGAAAAGTCTGTGTGATGCTTTGCTCCAATTAATCACCAACATGCCAGAAGTAGAAGAGTGGCTCAAATGATAGAGTGTCAGCTGTGAGCAAAAAAGCCATCTCCTGAGTTCAAGTCCCAATACTGGCACAAAAACATAAATAATAAATAAGTAAAGCCAAGGTTTTATCACCTCAACATTATTGCCTTACCTCAAGGAATATTCAGTTGCTGAAACTTCAAATTAGGCAGCAGAATCGCGACTGATTCCTATTGGCTACATGGGGCGGGGGGGCGGGGGGGGGGGGTCAAATACGTAACATTCTGGGCCAAGACAATCCACTAAAAGACCAATGGTTGGCTGGATAGAGGGCAGAGGTGAGGGGTAAGCCTTAGGGAGAACACAAACAGCCTCATTCTACAGGGCTGAAAGTAAATTCTTCCTAGTTGGGAGATGAATAGCTGTTCGTGTTCCCATGACAACGGAGCATGCTCACAGTTGTCCACACCTGTAATGGAGTGACTCACATTTTTGGCATTGCATTAGCCTCATCCAAAGTCATTAGCTAATCACCAGAGAATGTTCCTTACAGCATTTAAAGATAGTATCTAGGGAGATGAGTGGGGTCCCTGTGATCTGAGAGCTGGAGTTTGCCTCGCTCCTTCCCACACAGCAATACCTGGCACTGATTGAAAATCCGGGTCATTTCGAGCTCCAAGCATGGTCCATATGATGGGTCTATTATAAGAAACTTGGGCTTGTTCTGGGCGATCTAAATAATTAGAGGGCTTAGTGGCAGAGTTTGAGTAAAGGCCAAGGGCAGGGGAGGGAATTGCACATGGGACAAAAAGGGAATGAACTTGCATTGTAAAGCTGTTGAAATCAGAGAGAACTGCCTAAGAAGGCTCTTCTGAAACCATAAAGGTGGCACGTGGAAGAAAACGTCTGGGCTGGTCATGCTGCGATCAGCCCGACTGGGTTCAGGAATGCATGTTTTCAGAAAGGTGTGCAGAGTCCTGCAGAAGATATCCCAGAAGCACTGCCTCACCTCGAGGTATGCATCCTGGTCAAAGACACTGAAGTGAGTTGAGGTGGGTGCAGATAGAGCCAGACACAACAGATATCAAAGTATCCCCCGTGTCTCCTATAAGAAAGAGAATCAAGAGCTTTGGGGTTCCAGCAGGCCAACCTAACCACCTCCCAAGTTTCACGAAAGACCTCTGTTGGACACTGATACAAACCAAAGGGCCTTGAAAACCCAGGGCTTACGAGAATTACTTTATCTATTTATTTTTCTTTATGCAAAGGGAAAAGCTGTAACTCCACTAGTAATTTCGTAGAAAAGAAAAAGGCATGCTTGGTGTTAGGGGAAACCCCACAACTCCAGAGAAGGGGAGTCAAGTACCAAGAAGGTGTCTCTCCTTACCCGCCTGGTCCATGTTCAGAACCAGGCCAGACCAGAAGAGCTCTATATTCAAAGGGAGGAAATGGGGAGGGAAGGAGGAAAGGGAAGAAAGTTTTAAGCAACTTCCTCACAATCTGCAAGCCTTGATAATAAAGAACTGGCTCTGCAAGCCTGAGGTCTCAGAATGCAACTAGCAAGTGACCCTATCCTATGCAAACAAGACCACAGGAGATTTAACATTGCTGACATGTTTAGCACAGAGGTAGGGTTCTTCTAAGGTTCTTCTCCAGTCTGGCTACTCCTCTCCTCCCAGCCTCAAGTCTTTAAAAATCTTGTATAAAGAAATGCAAAGGAAGTCCATCCTTCTAGGAGGTAGAGCTTTGGGAAAGAGGAGAGAAAGGAGGAGGAGGAAGGCAGTGTGGCCAAGAGTGAAGGGCACCAAGTATCTTCAGGGTCCCCACCCTTACTTCAAGCAGAGCAAACCCACTTCCCCTTAAAGCTGCACTGGGCTACTGTATACGGTTTCAGTATCCATAGGTTGATTCTGTTCATCTGAAATGGTGGGGACCAGATGCATTTCCAATTGGAATGTTTCAGATTTGGAATAAATTGCATACATACAAGGAGATGTCTTAGGGGCAAGATTCAAGTCTAAACAGGAAATCTATTTATGCTTCATATTGGCCTATTATACAGTATACCCCATAATTCTGTGTGTGATCTCACGTTTTATGGAGTAATTTTTTTCTCTGTGCTATCATCATGTCAGTGCTCAAAAAGGTTCAGATTTTCACGGGCAGCCAACCTGTAAAGGGAGAAAGGAGTCTGTGCTGCTTATTTTATTATTTTCTATTTATTTATTTTTGTTGGTCATAAGGCTTGAACTCAGGGCCTGAGCTCTTTTGCTCAAGGCTAGTGCTCTACTACTTTGAGACACTACCCCATTTCCTGTTTTCTGGTGGTTAACTGGAGATAAGAATCACACAGTTTTTCCTGCCTGGGCTGGTTTTGAACAGAGATCCTCAGATCTCAGTTTCCTGAGTAGCTGGCATTGCAGGTATGAGCCACCAGCGGCCGGCTATGCTGCTTTTTAAAATACAGGAATAAATAATGAGAAAGCTAGCACAACTGTAGCGGTAGGTATAGACAGGATATCTGTCTTGTGAGGGGTGGGCCCAAGGTCCCAACGAGGTCTAGCTGTATGTGACCATCACTGGCTCTAACATTCTCACTCTGAAACTCTCTGCTAAGGCAATGAATGAGCATTTCAGGAAAGAGAAACTCCACCATCCTGTGCCATTGGCCCCTCTTTGACTCTCATTAAACTTGTGCAGGCCTGGGCTGGAGGGGCGGCTCCACGCGGCCCTAATTGCCAGGCAACTTTTATAAGCCTCAGTGCAGCACTCTGAAGGGATTCAAGGCAAAACCTCACAGTCTCACAGTGTCTTTAACAGAGAAATAAATCACCCTCACTTACACAGGGCAGGCTACCACACTGCTCTACTTCAGGACAGGTTGCTTCTTACATAGAAGGGAAGGGAAAGTCCAGAGAAGGGATGTGCAGGGCACAGGTCTGACTTGCAGGCAGGAAAGGCCTGAGAGGGTGGGCTGTATTCTCCCCGAACCCCAGCCTCTCTCAGACTCTTAGGGTAGGAGAAGATATGGGTACCAAGAATGGTTAGACTATGGATACTCTAACCATCCACAGGAAAAACCTAGAGAAAGAGAAAATAACAACAGAAAAACAAAACAAAACAAAAAGCATAAGATGAGGCCTGGGGATCTCTTCAGTCCAAACTGCCAACACAAAAGATGAACTCCAAATTCAGCATGAGGGTAAGGTGAAAAAGAAAGGCAGGTACTTGGCCACCTGAGCTTTAGTATCCTCAGGATAAATTAAGCCACTTGCTCCAGAGAAGCACAATTATTCCTGTCCTAACACCAAAAAACAGTGATCCTAAGGGGCCCAAGAAAAGAACCCACAGTAATTGAAAATAGTCTTTATAGATTAGAGTGCCATAAGCCAATTGCTTTAACCCTTGCTTTGAGTGTAAGTCCTTAAGAAGGACTTGTTAGGGAGATTATGATTAAAATACATTACGCATATATATATAGCTATGTACATATATAATATGCACATATATGTACATATATATAATAACAATAAAATCCACAAACTATTAAAAGTGAGATGGGGAAAAGAAGAAAAGAACTAATGTATTTTTGGGCATCATTGTCAAAAGTTAACTTGCATGAATCTGTGGGCTTACTTATGGGTTTTCCATCCTATAATATTGATTTATGTGTCTATTTTTTTGTGCCAGGACCATGCTGATTTTAGATCATGGCTCTGTAGTCTAGTCTGTAGTCAGGGTTTTACTCTTCAGGATTGTTTTGGATATTTGGGATAGTTCGTGTTTCTGTATGAATGTGAGGATTCGTTTTGCTATTTCTATGAATGTCATTGGAATTTCACTGAGGATTATGTTGAATTTTGCTTTTGTCAATATGAACATTTTGACAATAATAATCCAACCAAATCATGAGAAACAGAAAAAAAGAAGGACTCCTTAGAGCCAGATGTGGTGGCACACACTTATATTCCTAACTAATAGGGAGGCAGAAATAGAAGGATCTGGCACAAGATCCTAGAGAAAAATGTTTCAGTATAATCTCCAGTACTGAAAGAAAAAGGAGAGAAGGAAAGAAAGCCAGGGAAGAGGAAGGAAAGGCGGGGGGGGGGTACATTTTAGGGTCAGCTTCTGGCTGTCGATCCTATGCCCCAGTTGCCATCAGCGAAGGTACAGGTCACAGAAGAAGTGAAAATAAGAAGAGGAGTGGGCTGAGTATATAGTTCAATGGTCCTGAATCCCTTTCTCAGCAGAGGAGCAGCAACAACAAAGAACTAGCACACTTGAGGCATAGTACAAGTACCTGACTCCTCATCTGTTATAACAGGGCCTCAACAGGTACTGTTAAAAGTTAATGAATCAGCTGAGTGCCAGTGGTTCATCCTTGTAACCCTAGTTATTGAGGAGGCTGAGATCTGAGGATTGAGGTTTGAAGCCAGACCTGGAAGGAAAGTCTATGAGACTCTTACTTCCAATGAGCCACCAAAAAGCCCAAAGCAGAGCTGTGGCTCAAATGGTAGAGTACCAGCCTTGAGTGAAAAGGAGCTAAGGGACAGAACCCAGACTCTGAGTTCATCTTCGTACCAGCACACATACACATACATACACACAAGGTCAATAAATTGGAAACAATCATACAATCATACAAGTATTTCGTTCAAGATTCTAGATGAAACTACCAGGAGAATTAAATCAAACCCTTAGCTGCATGGCTCCAAGACAAAGGAGATGGCCGCGAGGGTGTTGCTTTGCTTTCTGAGCCTTTATTATGATTTGTCTTTGGTTGTAGCCATATGCATGTGATTACTTTTGCTTAAAATAAGAAGAAATGCATTTCAGTGTACAGCGTGGAAAATCAAGAAAGAACACACACCACAATGCCACACAGTTATGATGACAGAGTGAGCAATTGCAGGGATGACCTTGCGTTTGCTGACTTCTGGGCAAAAGTAACACAAGCCAGAATGATGGAGAACAGATTTCTGCAGCACACCTCACAATTGTGCAGACACAGTGTACTATCATCAAAGATGTCAGGCTGAAGGCTCCTAAGACCCCAAATGAGACCAATAAGTTAATTTTTTTACACTTGATTTTTTTTTAAGAAAACCTCAGGATGAGCTAACTTTTATGAAAGCTGTTTGCTTCCAAATGCTAGCTATTTATCTCTACCTGCAAATGACCAGAGCCTAATGAGAGTAGGGAAAAAAAAAAACAACAACAAAAAAAAGCAAAACAACAACAACAAAACCCAGCTGTTATAAAAACACAAAGATATCCACTTACTTTCCCACTAAGATGTTCAGGCATCTTCACAAATGCTGGCGATTTATCCAGCATTGGTATAAATCACTGAATTGTACAATTCCAAAGCTCATTAAAGTCCTCTGGGTTTTTTGTTTTCTTTTTAATCTTTTTGGAAGAGGACATAGAGGGACAGAATATAAAGTGGCTGGTCTTAGTGTCTTAGAATGATCTGGCAGTGACCTCAAAACCCAGTTCTTATGAGTTCCAATCCAGGCCCCTTTCCACCATATCAATGTGAGTTCCATAACATCTGGACAAGTAGAAGAACTATTTGGGAGAAAAAGGGGGCTCCATTGGCAATTATGGATTTTACCAAAGCCACTAGGCTTCAAGTCTGGTGTCTGTTCCTATCACTGAATATCTGAGATTGGGTACTTTGTAAAGAACAGAGGGGGTTTGGGGCTCATGGTTCTGGAGGCTGGGAAGTCCCAAGTTCTAGTAAAGGCCTTGAACTGCTTCAACTCATGGTGGGAAGCTAAAGAAAAACTTGGGACAAGACTTTGATGTAGCCTCACCTTATAGAAACCCATTCCCATGACAACTCTCCCCATCATGTGGGAAAGACTTTAATCCATTCTGTAGGGCTCCACCCCCATGAGACAGATATTTCACATGAGCTCCCATCTCCTAAAACTGCCCCAATGAGGACCTTATCATTATAAACACCATGAAGCCTCCCAAGTGTCCCATCCTGACCCAGCCCCTTTCCATCCTCAAATCAAATGCTATCCTGACTTTCTTAACAAATTACTTCTTTGCTTGTCTTTATGGTTTCATTCCCTTACATATTCTTAGCTCTTCTAAATTTTGCCTTTTGTTGGCCTTCTAATAATTTAACCATACCGAAGTAGCTATGTCTATATCTATATAGAGCTATCTGCATACATAGAGATATATATTTGTATAGATACATAGATACATGTATATATAGCTACATATATCTATTTACATACATATGTAGATAGATATGTAGATATAAGATATAGAGATAGCATTTTGCATATTTCTCCAAATACTCTGTGAGACATGATCAGAATGGTTGTATAAGCTTTTAGTGCCTTAGTTTTTCATAAATTTTCTTTACCAAATAAGATCTCATTTGTGTCTTTACTCCTTATGTTTGTTGCCCATGGACGATCAGATCATTTCTACTTTGTTGCTATTATGCTGCTGTGAAGATTAAGTCAGGTCTATACAGGAAAGAGTCACATCTAATACCATGCATCTGTTGCATGGACATTTGGATGACTCTGGAAAACAGAACCACAGCTGTGTTTGTCACACAGCTGACTGTGTGGCCTAGCTCCTCCTCTGCCCAATGCCAGCCTCCATTGGTTCTCTTCAGTTGCAGAATTGAGGAATTCTCTGCCTTGCTTCCTCCCTCCCCTTCCTGCTCAGCCTCACCTTCTTCCTGTCCATCCTGAGGCTGTTACAGAGGCTCCCCTTTCACTTCTGCTTTCCCTCCACTCTGAGTTCTCTTTCTGGTCCCTCATTCCCTCCCTCAGTGGCTCCCTGAGACCACCTTAAAGTCTGCACACGGACCCCATTTTCTCACAAGCCACATTCAGTCTAAGAATTACAGATTAAATCAAGTGGTGATAGCTCAGACATATAATCCTAAACTCTTTAGGAGGCTGAGATCAAGGATCAAGGTTCAAGGACAGACCGGGCAAAGTGTGTGAAACTTTCACCTCCAATTAACTAGCAAAAAAAGCCAGAAGTAGAACTGTGGCTCAAGTGGTGGAACACCAACCTTGAGTGAAAAAGTGGAAGGAGAATACGTAGGCCCTGAGGTCAATCTCCAGTGCCAACACACACACACACACACACACACACACACACACACACACACACACACACACACACACACACACACACACACACACACACACGTCACATGCTCCAGCCCCCAAAATGTATGTGTATATTTGTGTTTATCTTGCATAGAGCCTAAACAAGCCTGCAAGAGGTGCCTACCTTCTTGTCCCACAACAGAAACTGTAGAAAGTCTACAAAACACAACGCAAGTCCAAGTCCTTGCAGGAGCTTCAACAGTCTGCCCTCCCAGTGGTCAACCTGTTATTTTCACCTGCTTAGCCACCAGCCCCTTCTCTCTGTTCTTGGGGTGTACAACACCACCCAATCCCCAGACCCAGGACTATAGCTCACCATCCAGCCCCTTAGCCAATTCCATCTGTCTACAGAGCCTGGTTCTGAATGGCCACCCAATTCAGTGGGACTGAATAAACCAAGATTACTGGAACGTTATGGAAAAACCATCCCTCGCTTTCTTTTTTCTTCTCCCTCTCTCTCCCTCCCTCCTCCTCTCCCTCCCTCCCTCCCTCCTTCTCCCTTTCCCTCTCTTTCCCTTCCTTCCTTCCTTCCCTCTCTCCCTCCTTCCTTCATTCCCTCTCTCCCTCTCTCCCTCCTCCCACCTTCCCTCTTCCTATTCTCTCTCTCTCTCTCTCTCTTTCCCTGTGCCAGTACTGGGGCTTGAACTCAGTCTAGGCTCTGTCCCTTAGAGACTGAATATTAGAGATTAGAATCTTCCTGACTTTCTTGCCTGGTCTGGCTTCAAACTGCGATCTTCAGATCTCCTGAGTAGCTAGGATAACAGATGTGAGCCACTGATGCGGGACAGCTACATCCGTAGACCCTATGGGGCCTATAGCTATGTCACTTATGGTCCCTATGGTGGAGGCTTAATCATTTCCTTCTTTTCTGCAGCCACACGGGGCTGATTTTGTAGTACAATAGAAAGGATCCCATCAGAGGCACTAATTAACTAACTAACTCTCATTCTCTCACCTAGCTCTATAACTCAGCCAGGCCAAACATTTTCTAAATCAAAAACTAGACAGGGGCTGAGGCTGCCCAGTGGTGGAGCATAGGCTTGCCAAAGCCAGGCCCAGGGTTCCAGCCCCAGTAGATGACTTGGGTTCCCACATGTCCCATCAACACTCTGCCTTGGCTCTTGCTTATCCCTGGGCCTGGGTTGCCTTCCTTCTCTGGCCTCTGAGCATGCTAGTCTTCCTTTTAGGGCCAGTGCTTCCTCGTCTGTGAACCCTAACCCCTTCTTCCCACCTCTAAGCCCCTATAACATTCTCAATTTTGATTACTCCAATTACTTGTTTGCAGTTCCCAACAAGAATACAAGCTATAGCCAGCAGGTACTAGCGGCTCACACCTATAATACTCACTACTCAAGAGGCTGAGATCTGAGGATTGTGGTTCAAAGTCAGCCTAGGCAGGAAAGTCCATGAGACTCTCATCTCCAATTAACCACCAGAAAACCAAAGTGATGCTGTGTCTCCAGAGCACTAGCCTTGAGAGAAAAAGCTCAGGGACAGCACATAGGCCCTGTGTTCAAGCCCCACTACCAACAAAATAATAATAATAACAATAACAATAACAATACAGAATGCAGGCTACATTGACTGGATACAGCCACTCACTATCATCTCTGCAGCTTTCCCAGGAGGTTACTTATATTTGTAGCCAGGAGGGAACAAATAAATATTTGTATGTGTGTGTGTATGTGTGTGCGGGTGCACATGCATGCACCTGCATGTGCCAGTATTGAAGCTTGAACTCAGATCCTTATAATCTCCTTTAGCTTTTCTACTCAAAGCTGAGTTATATCTTTATTTCAGTTATACCTCTACCACTTGAGTTATACCTCTACGTCTGGCTTTTTGCTGGTTAACTGGATATAAGGGTCTCACGGACTTTCCTACTAGGACTGGCTTGAACCTTGATTGACAATCTCAGCTCCTTAAGTAGCTAGGATTATAGGCATGCTCCACCAGTGCCTGGCTTAAAGGTTTTGTTTTGTTTTTTAATATGAGATAGGGTCTAGCTACGTTTCCCAGTCTGACTGTGAGCTCCCTAGGCTTAAGGGATTCACCTGACTCAGTCTCAAGTAGCTGGGACTACAGCTATGAGTCACCATGCTTGGCAGTATTCCAGAACTGAATTTTTGGGAGGCAGATGGCATAGCAAAAGTCAGACGCTCCTCATATTGCTTCGCCACTCAGGGTCTCATAAAGCGCAGACCTTATGCATAGCCCGTCATGTTCCCAGACTGAGAAGGATCAGTAGCACCAAGATGAAGACCCAGGACACAGCACACAGCTTGCCTCCAAACTGGAGGACCAGCAGAATGCTTGGGTGTGCCAGTCAGATGAGGCACTCAGGCACAGGTACAAGTAGAAGCTAGGGTTCCTGAGCTGTGTGGTCCCCTTTCCAAGTTGCCTCATCTTGTGGCAGCACAGCTATAAAAGCTCACTGGGGCTCCGTGCTTTCATCTGAACCTCAGCAAACACACCAGGGACACACTGGCAACTTCTGCCCTACAGCCAGGTAGAGGAGGTGAGGAAGAAACACTGGAGGGTCCCCACACTTCACTGGCCTGGCCAGTAAAGCAGGAAGTGGCTTCCTTGGGCTGTCACTAAAAGACACTTTTAAGCCGCCACAGGTAGGAGTGGCTTGCCTTAATGACTTCTACTTAGATATTTACTCTGCGTTTACCATGTAGACACAACCTAACAGGTCATGGGGATGGGTTGAGATGGGGTGGTCTAGGCACCCATCTGAAAAATGAGTCTTTATTTACCAATGGTGGACCAGGTCCACCAGGACGGCAGAGGAGGAGAACAAGGTGGGAGTATAGCTTCTCATAAGTGTGAGAGGTGTAATAGGAGGATCAGCTCAGGGCTGTGGAACCATGTGCATTCTCAGTGCCCGACACCTGCTTCTGAGAACAGATCATCAAAATCAGTGAACTTAGGCACCCAGTGTGGCTGTGAGCATGGAGAGCTGAGAGTTCCAGGACTGCTCTAAGCCTTGATTCCTCATCTTGTGAAAGGAGCTGGCAGGAATTGATGATCTATCTCAGAGCATGCATGGGTTTGTGAGTCATGAAAGAGTGCAGAGGGAGGTGGGGACACACCCATCCAGCCCCTGCCATGGCCACACCCTTGTTTACCAAACAGCACTGGCTCCTCAGACCCCTGAAGAGCTAGGTTTCATTCCTGAGCTCTGGGACAGGTTCCATGGTGCCCTGCCAGACTTCCATCATAAATGCTGAAGTCAACAGCTTTGCCTGAAGCTGGCTGTGGTCCAAGTAGGACTGGACTTTGTAAGCCTTTCATGCCACTGAGAGGTTTTGTTACCTGATGAGAAAGACATTTATCTCTCTCTTGCTTTAGGTGGCTTTGCTTCTTACCCCTTGTACTGCATATACTAAAAACTAGCTAACTGAGCTTCATTATTCTTATACCTACTCCAAATTATTATTATTAGTAGTAGTAGTAGTGTTACTAATAGTAATACAATACAATAGATGAAATTACTCAATAGAATAGGAAAGAGACTCATACTAGGCAGGGTGTAACCAGCTACAATACAAATGTATCTCTGTGCAACAATTCTTGTGAAAGAAAGTGGGATCTCTGGTGACTTTGCAAGGCTAGTCACCCTGGGTGTGTCACTCCATGAACTGGTCTTTTTGTACCCTCACCAAGTCTACTCTCTCAAGCAAGCTAGTATACCCCAAATCTATGAGCCCTTCCTCCCAAACTTGCCCTACATGGTATCAGCCTCCATTCCCCCCCATCCCATCTATAAAACATATAGCGGGGCCAGAGAAAGGCTAGGGCTGTTTTTCCTTCCACTGAATCTTGTAGCTTATTATTAGTTGAATTCTTTAGTGCCTACACAGGAGACCAAGAATGGAAAGAGAAACAAGAAAGGAAGAGATAGAAACTCATCCATTTCCCCCCTCTCTTGTTAAAAAGTTCTAAAGGCTCAGAAGGAAATGAAAAACTTTTGGTGAAGAGTTGGAGTTTTTCAGGTTTAAGAGAGACTTGAACTTGACTTTTTTTTATGGTTGACTTCATGATATTTCTAGCCCAGCCTTCAACTTGTGCCCTATTTGGCCAGATAAGCAAAAGCTTGCTGCCAGATACACAAAAAAAAATCATTCTATATCTGCCTGTTTTGGTTTCCTTGTCATCTTTCTTCTTACTTTATATCTTTGCATAGAAATAGGCCTATGCTCTCTGTGTCCCATTAAACACTGAACAACATTTTCCTGCCATAGCCCTCACTCTTAAAGTCTCCATGGAGCTTCTGCTTTTACACTTTGAGACTTGTCCCTCTACTTCTGTGGCTCTAACTATTCGGCTTCCCTCCCTGTCTGAGAGCGGGAACAGATCTCTCCCATGCCATCTAGATGAATATCAAGTCTTCCATCACTACCCTACCTCATCAGTTACCTTTGGGTGGTACCACTGTTATTCCTTTCTCATTCTACTAGATAAGGATGAGGCTGATCCTATGCTATATCCCAATACTGCCCCCTCAGGCTCTGTTTAAAATCTGGGGAGTGACTACCCTGGTTTTTGTTGTTGTTATCATTGTTATTTGTTTTGTTTTTAGGGGGGAGGGTGGCTGGAGGGGCAGTTCTGGGACTTGACCACGGGGACTGGGCATTCCCCCTTGTTTTATTCCAAGGCAAGTGTTTTACCACTTGAACCACAGCTCCACTTCCAGCTTTTTGCTGGTTAATTTGGTAATAAAAGTTTTATGAACTTTCCTGCCCCATCTGACTTCAAACTATGATCTCCAAATCTCAGCCTCCTAAGTAGGATTACAAGTATGAGCCACAGATGCCTAGCTCTTCTTTTCTTTTTAAAAATATAGTTCATTAGAATGTTTCTAGTCTAACAACTAGAAAATGACATCAAGACAAAGTAAAGCAAGAGATAAGATGTGTGTGTGGGGTCGAGGGGCTTGAACTCTGGGCCTGGGCACTGTCCCTAGCTTTTCTGCTCAAGGCAAGCTCTCTACCACTTGAGCCACATCGCCACTTCTGGCTTTCTGGTGGTTTATTGGAGATAAGAGTCTCACAGACTTTTCTGCCTAAGCTGGCTTTGAACCATGATCCTCAGATCTCAACCTCCTGAGTAGCTAGGATTACAGGAATGAGCCACTGGCACCTGGCAAGAGATAGACGTTTGATGGCATTACTTTTCTGTCCTCTATTTACTAGTTTCAGTTATTATTATTTATATATATAAATTAGCCTAAAATTTAGTGCTTTAAAAACAACAATCATTTCCCTCTCAGTTCCTGGGGACCAGGTATCTGGACCCAGCTTTCCCAGACCCAGTCTACTCAATTCCTTAAGGGACTGCAATCAAGATGGTAGCTAGCACTCTGCTGGAGGAAAATCTACTTCCAAGTATATTCATTGGCTACTTGCAGACCTTGAGTCAGGAGATTCTTTACCTGGTTGCCAACGTCTAAATTCCTTAATAGAGGAGTATCTCTCTGGAATAGCTCACAACATGGTAGGTAACTTCCCTCAGAACCAGGCAGCAGGAAAGCAAGAGGTTGAAAAGGCAAAGAAGAAGTGACAGCCATTTTGTTATCCATTCTCCTAAGTAACACCCCATCACTTTCTTTTTTTAATTTTAATTTTATTCTCAAGGTGATGTACAGAGGGGTTACAGTTACATAAGTAAGGTAGTGAGTACATTTCTTGCCTAACATGTTAACCCCTCCCTCATTTTTCTCCCTCTTTGCCTCCTCTCCCCACATGACTGTTGTAGTTAGAAGAAAGTAACCAGGTCCTGCTCACAAGGGAAGAGAATTATACAGGACTGATCACCAGGAGACAGGAACACAGGGATGGGGAACAGACAGGAGGGCGGAGCTGGGCCCATCTGTGAGACCATCTAATGTACCTTTAGAAGGGGTCAAGCCTACAGCCATGTATCTTTGGGCTTTTCCCTTGGGGAGGCTAATAAATCCTTTTGTTTCATACTTTCTGTTGTTGCTGCTAAGCTATTGTTTGGGCTGTTACTCCATGAAAACAAGAGCCAGTGGATTTATCACAATTCTAGGTGTACAGTCATGCTGACTCTTTGAGACTTTCCATCTTGCAAAGGTTTTGATCAGATAAGAGTTCATCCTATAAGTTATTAAGCTGCTTGCTCATCTATATTTGCTCCTGACCAGATGGCATGACTCCAAGAGCTCTATTCCATGAGGACCTTCTTTAAATTTTTCTGAGAGACCTTGGATTCACAAAGCTATCCCCTCCCCTTATGGATTTTTTTACATAAGGTAGACCAGATGTCTCAAAGAGCTCTGGCCTATATATATATGTGTGTGTGTGTATATTTGTTCTAGAAGAGCAACATTTTTCCTGCTAATTAACATAGCATTTCCTTCATGGGACTATGTAATATTAAGCTATTAGAATGGCCCTGCCATGTTAATTTCAGGTGATCTAAATTGCTTAAATAGACAAGAGCCCACACATTCTAGGGGCAGCCCAGTTCTACTCCATCTTAACAACCTACTTGCAAGGTCATGCTCTTGACCTGGAATGTTAAATAGTGGTTCTCATGCCTGAGGTAGCATCAGAATCACCAGAGGAGGTTTTAAGAAGTAGGGTACCTGGGACTCACCCTCCATAAATTCATTCAAAATCTCAATCATTATTAAAACACCCAGTCCCTGTTTTGTTTTGTTGCTGATTTGCTTGAAGTTCCCAGGTAACATTGAGAAGAATTGCTTTAAATAGATGGTCACAGATCTCAAAGGACACTCCATACTTGCTTCTCTGGCCTAAATTTAAGTTCTGGGGATAGATAGTGAGGTATATCCTGGATATCACATTAGAAAGCCTTGCATCTTCCTGTGCCTTTTGTGCCTCCCATTGAAGAAGTGCCAAGGAGCTGGACACTGGTGGCTTAGACCTGTAGTCCATCTACTCAGGAGGCTCAGATTTGAAGATCATGGTTTGAAGCCAGTCTGGGCAGGAAAGTTTGTGAGACTCTTATCTCCAATTATCTACTCCAAAAGCCTGAAGGTGAGGCTGTGGCTCAAGTGATAAAATAATAAAAAGCTCAGGGTCAGTGCCTAGGCCCTGAGTTCAAGACCCAGGACAGAAACACATACACACAAAACATGCTGGGGACTCTTAGCTACTTAAAGTGGGGGGTAAAAGAAGTACTAGGGATTCTTGCTATCCAAACCATGGTCTGAGAACCAGAAGGATCAATGCCACCTTTGTTACAAATACAGAATCTGCATTTTTAACAAATCCCCAAGTGATTTATTAGCATATTACTGCTTGAGAAGCACACAACCCTATTACAGTTTCCCCGTGGGTTTCTTTACCATTTTTTCAAAGAAATGGTTTATTTCTTCCATGATGCCTTTGCCTCACACTACTTAGAAAGATAAGGGCCATCCAACAATGGCTACTATTCAACTCACCAGCCAGATCCCACCCACTTCAGTGCCCATACTGTCATTGTTCCCTTCCAACCCAGGGACTGAAGTGTTCTCTTCCGACCAAAGGTGGCCTGCTGTTACCTCTTTCCTTAAATAGCCATGGGACAAATATAGCCCTTAACCTCAGTGCCCCATCCTTGACTTACTCTTTGCTCCCAAAGAGCAAAAATGTTCACCCAATGTGTTATGAGTACAGTTAAGACTCCTACTTTGTTCCTTTCCTCATTCTCTTTACACCTTCCACTCAGCCCTTCCACAGTCTCACCAAATCCACGGGCATTTCCCATGAGTAAGCCACAGGCCTCAAGCAGCCAGCAACAGTCAACATTCAACATGCCTTCCTTCTCTTGGCTTCCATATCTCCTATCTCATTTTCTGTCATAGTTCCCTTTCTAGAACTTTCTCCTGGACTCATGTCAAATAGATTGTATTATCCCTGGGATCTCTCCTCTTTTTCTATCTGTCCACTCTTTTCAGTGAACTGACCCTGACAAAGAGCTTTACAAATTCTCTATTTCCTAATGACTCTACATTCCTATCATGAGCCCTTACTTCTCTCAGCTTTCTAGGTCCATGGCTTCCTGGATTCTTGTCATCCTTACACTGAAGAATCTAACAAACTCAAAGGAGAAATTGCTTTTTTTCACTTCCCCAAACAACAAAGCCTGTGCTTTACTCTCTGTGTTAATAAATGCTATTGCCAACCATTGAGAGAAAGAAAGGGGAACTGTTGGGGAGACAGAGATAAGACATGGTGGACCTAACATATGATGGATTAACGTGTGTCTCATCATAGCACTTCTGGTTCCCATAGTTCCTTGGCTTCCTGCTCAAATGCTTCTTCTTCCCATCATGCCCCGTGTGCCAACTCAACCAATGAAAAGAGCCAGGATGGTACAGGCACAAGCCATCAAGCAATCAGAGCAAAATCAAGGAAAGGTGATAGGGGAAGAGCCTCATACTATAAACTAGCCCTCTGAGAAGACTCTATTGGACTCCTCTTTAAGCCCCCATCCAGATGGAGAGCTTTGCTACTTCCTTTCATGTTTTTTTTTTTACATTTTTCAAATAAATACTCTTTTTACCTTAAACATTTTCCTCTTTTAATTCTCTAATAGGCACAGAAGGGACTTCTCCTTTCTTGATTTTACTCCCCAAGTGTAGGAGCATCTACTCTTCCCAACTCCACCCCCAATCTCTCTTACCTCTTATCACTTCTGTCTCTAAAACTCATCTGGAATTCACCTATATTTCTCCTCTCCATTGCTGCCACCCCATTCCCAAGGCATCTCCAACACTCCTCACATCATCTTACAATGATCTCCTGCTTCTGCTTCTCATCACCTACAACTCATCCTCAACATGGAAGCCAAAGGGAACTTATAAGACATTCATCATAGTGGCTGCTGTGGTAGTGCACACCTGTAATTCCAGATACTCTAGAGTTAGAAGTAGGAGGTTTGAGGGTAGCCAGACATAGTTAGGGAAAGATCCTATCTAAAAAATAAGCCAAAAGCTATAGAAATAAAGGCAAAATAACTTTTTTGGGGGGGGGTAGAAAGAGGGGAGAGCTCAAGCAATAGAACATTTTGCCTAGCAAATACAAGGCTGTGAGTTCAATTTCCAGTACTACAAAAAATGAAAATTAGATTGTAACAACCTTGTAAATAAAACCATCCAAAGACTTTGACTTACTCTTAAGGAGAAAAAATCCAGCTATTCTAATTAAAAAACCAAACCAAACCAAAACAAGGAATCTACCTCTTCTCATTTTAACTTTTCCCCCTCCAGCCACCTTGGCCTTGCAACTAGCTTTGTGTTGTCCAATACAATAGACTCTGATCATCTTCCACAATTTGAAGTCACAATTAATTCATTCAGGCTCAACTAAAATACAAAATTCAATTCCTCTGTCTTCTTAGCCACACTACAAATGCTCAGTGGTCACAAGTTGCCAGAGGCTACCTTACTAGACAGTGCAGACAGAGAACATTCTACATCCTGCAAAAGTTCTACTGGACAGTGCTTCTCTATCTAGCTCTAGCAAGTTGGCTCATGCCTCACACGTTTGTACTTGCGATTGCCTCTACCTGGAGAGTTGACTCCCACCCTCACCCCAATCTTTTCCCAAGCCAGCTCCTTCTTGGCATGTAGATACCAGCAAAGTGTCACCTTCTCCTTTTGCAAGCCCTTGATCTAAAGAAATTACCCAGTGGCTCCTAATCCCAAGAGTTGTACTCCTGTGCAACTCTTTGGAGCACTTACCATTGGCTAATACTTTTCTTGTTTATTTGTGTTTGTCTGCTTATTACCCAATTCTACTATGTCACTCCACCCCAAGCATGCTTATGAGATCAAGAAGCTTGCTCATCTTACTCATTACTGCATGCCAGCATTCTCTTCTTGAGCACACGGAACAGACTTCTCAACACATTCTGCTCAGTAAATACTAAAGGATTGTTAGACCCACATCACACATGTATTTCCTCTTCAGTCTCTCACAACCATCACTTATTTTCCCCATTGCCTTGGCCGCCATCCAGTCCAGGCATTCATCCACTGCACGTGGAAGGTACTGCAGGTAGAATCATGCCTCTCTCTCTGTCAACACTAGCAGGTCACTCACTTTTGCCCTGATATCCATTGGCTTCCGTGTCCCCAGACAGGAACACTTACCTCAGTGCTGCTGCTGCCAAGGCCTCTGCCTCTGCTTGGAGCACTAACCTTGCTTCTTCTCAGGGAAAGCCACCCCTTCTCTAGCCTCCCAGGTGTGGCTCAGGTGGCAGCTCATCAGCAGACACTAGCCCCTCCTCCGATCCTCCCAGCACTTCCTGTCTGCAGCCTGGCATTCACACTTGCTCACCTCCCACAAGCAGGCACACAAATAACCTCTGGGATCTTACAGCACTAGTTCAGCAACCTTGCTGAGAATCACTAATCACCTGGAGAACTAGCAAAGCACACACAGGCCCAATCTCACTGATGTGAGGCTTAGCCTTGGTGAGGTTTCCATGTTCTCTAGGTGATCCTGACAACCAGAAAATTTGAGACTTCAAATTTCTTCAAGTTCTGCACATGCCCACCACCCCCAGAACACCCCGAAGTGCCTTACTTCCTTTGCTTGCAGGAACTTCCTTTTTTCCCCAAGTATTGGAAGCATCCTCCCTGGAGTAGGCTGAAAAACAGGCCCAGACATATTCCCATCTTAACAACCAGAAGCTGCTAAGCTCATCTTATGACCAAAAACACTTTCATGGGGCGTTTCAGGTTTGGGATTCTAAGGTGGGAGTTACTCTGGATTATCTGAGTAGGTTTTCAATGTAATCACAGGATCCTTCCAAGAGGAAAGCAAGAAGTTGAAAGTAGAAGGAGTCATGAGCCAAGTAAGGAGCCTCTAGAAGCTGGAAAAGGATAGGAATGGAGTCTCCGGAGCCTCCAGAAGGAGCCAGGCCAGTGCAGGCCAGTTCACACCTTGATTCGGAACCGCATAGGACTCATTTCAGACTTCAGATCTTTAGAATTATAGTTTGGAGATGTGCTGTTTTTAAGTCACAAAGCTTATGATCTGTTATAGCAGTACTGAGGAACTGATCCTTGAAGATCATGACTTCATATACAACACTTGTATTGGTATTGAACTTAGGTGTGAAAGCCAGTGCTAGATGCTTCATCGGGGCGGGGCTAGTTGCTTTGTGTCCTTGGTGCTGGCTATGCGGATATCAGTGGATAGCAAAACTTCTCTTGGAATTTGGGATCATCCTAAGAGCTAGATGGCCTAGTCCTATGTTTCTAAGAAAGGGAAATGAATGAGTTCTAAAATGAAACAGATCTTAGATCTGTGACATTTGGAGAAAGAGCTACCATTGGACATCGATTTAGGGAAACCCCATGCTCTATTTCTGAGGTTCTTAACTGTCTTACTCTCCTAAAAGTGTCTATTCCAGAGCCATGATGTATGCCGGAGAAACCACTGGGCACATATGGCTATTAGAATACATTAATTTAGATCAAATAAACTATTGGCTCAGTTCCTTGGTTACTCGAGCTAAATCCTCAGTGCCACCAGGCATGTGGTTATGGCACAAATGTAAAATGTTTCCATCCTCTCAGAAGGTTCTATTGGCCTAGGCTGGTTTAAGACACCTTTCCAAGCATTCTTGGCTGGAGCTTCACTGCCAGCCCCCTGCCTAGAAAAACTGAAACTCAGGAGGAGAAAAATGCTGACATCACACCTAGTTCCACCCAGGAATTTGCCCTTGAGCAGGTGTCCCAAGATGCACAGCTAGTTAATGGTGGTCCAGAGGTATCAGCCCAAGTTTGGCTTTTCACTGAAAGATTAGATCTCTGGAAATGCAAAGTTGAAGGCACAGGATAGTCACTATGACAGCCAGGACTCACAAGAATGAAGTGGGGGAGGGGGGAAGTAGAGAGAGGAAGAAGGAGACACTGAGAAGACCTCTGCGTGTAGGAAATAGAGTCTGGTGGTGTTACCACAAGTAGGAAATGTAAATACTGAGAGGAAGAGTCCCCTGAGACAAGAGTGGGCCAAATCATCCAGCAAGCAGAAGAAAGCTTTGGCCAAGCCCTCAGAAGGACCTGTAGAAAGGAGGGTCATCTCCTGGTCCTCTGGATGGGGCACTACTCATTCACGGCCCCAGGAAGTCTCAATAATGTGGGGGAGATATGGGAGAAAAATCAGCCAAGACCAATTCAACAGAGATAAAATTTCTGAATGAAAATGTAGACATTTTGAAAACCTGGGCTGGTAGAATGGCTCAAGTGGTAGAGCATCTGCCTAATAGGCATAAGGCCTTGAGTTCAAACTCAGTACTTTCCAAAATAAGAAGTTTTTAAAATCTAAAAATGTAGGAATATAGGCATCCTTGCATGCTGCTGGTGGGAATGTTTGCTAGAAAAGGGATGTAGGGGAGAAGGGGGCTGTATCTGAAGAAAAAAAAAATTCAGCTTGGTAGCCATGGCTCACCCAAGTAATCCAAGCTATGCAGGAGGCTGAGATCTGAGGATAGCTTTGATCTGAAGCCAGACTGGGCAGGAAAATCCATGAGACTTTAATCTCCAATTAAGCACCAGAAAACCGAAAGTAGAGCTATGGTTCAAGTAGTAGAACACCAGCCTTGAGTGAAAAAATTAAGAGACAGTGCCCATGTCCTGAGTTCAAGCTTCAGAACCAGCACAAAAACAGGGGGATACATAAACTTCCAAATGCATGGACTACTTCAGGAAGTTCCCACGAGAAACTATTTGCCTCTAGAGAAGGGAACTGAGAGGTAGAGGACCAAGGTGGAAGAAGTCCAAATTCTCACTCTACATTCTTTTTCACACTTGAGCAAATTACCTCTTCAATATGAAATTAACAAAGACACAGAAAAATCCCTGACTTATATTGATCTGATTAGAATTATTTTCTACTTTATGATGGTGTGAAACTATGCAATCAATACAAGTTACATTTAGGAGTTGTGTATGTGTTTGCCAGTACTGAGGCTTGAACTCAGAGCCTATGAGCTAACCCTTAGCTTTTTTGCTCAAGAATAGCTCTACTAATACTTGAGCCACCGCTGTACTTCCAGCTTTTGGGTGGCTGATTAGAGATAGGAGTCTCACAGACTTTCCTGCCTGGGCTAGCTTTAAACTGTGATCCTCAGATCTCAGGCTCCTGAGTAGCTAGGATTACAGCTGTGAGTTGCCAGCTTCAAGCTTATTATTTGAGAATTTTAAAATTTGATCATTTTTCCTTTGCTGGCAACATACAGTCTGATTGTCTCCATTTTATTGGAGCTCAGCCTAAAATTTCAGGGGAAGCCAGTGATCCTCTGCAGTGCATTGTTGCTGAGTAAGGCTGTAGCCTGGGTCTAGATGTACTTAACGTATTTTTACCTTACTGTTTTCAGTTTATCAGGACTGACTCCACTGTGAGTAGGGAAACAACTGTATACTCTGGTGCATGCATGTTGAACCAGGAGTTTGAGACTTCTCCATGGATGCTGTAGAAGCAACTACCAAGTGAGCTTGCCTCTGATGAGGGTAGCAACTACCCTGTACTCCCAGGATGCCATGGGCACATGGATCCCTCTCGCTGCTCTGGACATATCCTTCCTTGTTATCTGGGGCCTCTTACACATTCCCCAACACCTTGCCGGTAAATCTGGGCTATAATCCAGCCTTGGAAATGACAAAGAAACGTGTTCCTCCTAAATTCTAGCTTCAGGGATCTACTTCTGACTCGGGTGCTACTGCACCCCAGTGGTCCTTTGAAGGCAAAGCCTAGAGAGTCATCATGGAAGGATTCTCTGCCAGCTTCTCCCTCCAGGGAAGGAAATCAAAGCAAGTCCCATGGCTGCTGTCTGATAGTCACTATGGACACCAAACTGCAGCCTGCATCAGGGCTGTGTCCAATTAGCCACCCCCGTATCACCACCATAGCAACAAAGGTAATAATATTGTTCCAAAAAGCAAGAGAGAAAAACCACACACACACACACACACACACACACACACACACTGTCATGTGACAGCTTTGAAAGCCGCAGAGATAGCAGTTTTCCACACCCTACAACTGCCTATCACTTCCCCTTACGTGGCTTCTTCAGCGGGCAGTCAACCACCTCCTCACACTACTGCTATGTGTGCAGTGTGCTCTTCACTGGAAATTGACATGACCATGAGTCTCTCTAATGGGAAGCAAGGGAGGGGTCTGCTTTCCCCTCCTCATTGCCTCTGCCTGGGAGGCAGGGAGGCTGGAGGAGGTTGAGACAGCTACAAACCACACAGTGTGTGTGTGTGTGTGTGTGTGTGTGTGTGTGTGTGTGTGTGTGTGTGTGTGTGTGTGTGTGTGTAAGAAACTCTAAGCTACTCCTCTCTATTTCTATGTCTGGCTGCTGTCTGTGTGCCAGGCCCCAGCAGGGCACTGGGGTATTGGTGGCTGTAGTAATGTACCCTGCATTAATCCCCAGACCTAAATGTGGAAAGCATTAACCCAAATGAAAAGACATAAATCAGGAAGGGAGTTTATGGCTCAGAGGAAAACAGCTCTTCTTCTGGGAGAATAAGAGCCAGGGCTGTTGCACAAGAATGGAGTGAGTCAACCAGCCAGTAGAGGGAAGGACCGAGGAGTGAGGGGAGGAAGAAGGCAGGGAGGGAGGGGAGCCCTGGTGGGGCTGGAGGGTGGTGCCAGAGGAGCGATTCAAAAACACAACTGTAGGTTCATACTCAAGGCTGCCTCACCAGCAATCAATAAGAGGGTAGAGGGTAAGGAGTAAAATGCTACCTCCTTCTAACTCAGGAAGTGATTTTGAACTTCACCTGCCCAGGAAGATAGCAAGAAGCCAACCGGACACCCTTACAGCTGTGCTCTCCCCCCGCCCCCCCCCCCCCAAAGCTCATCTTTCTTGGCTCCTCCTTGGCTATTTTGTCAAGGGCTCTGTTGGAGTCCCCAAGCCTGAAATACCTACCCTAGAGTCCCATCCACACCCCCCCTCACCTAACCCTGACACTTTTTCTTATTTCTTCTGCCCTTCCTTTTTTCCAAACACCCCCATTCTCCACAAAGGTTAGCTGTTGACAAGATCCACCTATCTACCTCTGACCCTGACCCCCATTCCTGGGCAGATCCTCACTCCTTCCTCTCAGTTCATTCCACATCGCAGATCGCAAACCTCCTCCTTCCATGCCACTTCTAAGTCCATGCTAGAAGCAGCAAGCCATGCATGTTGTTCCTGCCTAGGAGAAAGGAGAGGCCTCCCCCAAGCCCCTCAGTTAGGAACTCAGCTAGGAAGAGAAACAGAAACCTGGACTCTGCAAAGCGATCAGCATCCTGCAACCTGTGGTGAAGACACTCAGCTCTCTAGGGTTTAGAGATCAACCGTGTGACTGGGCCTGGGGCCATGGTAGCCTGAAGGAAACACAAAACAAAACCAAAGCAGTTGATCCCTAAGTATGCCAGGGGATGTGTTCCAAGACCCCCACCAGTGAGTTCCTGAAACACAGGCAATCCAGAACTCGGGGAATACAGTTGTTTCTTGGCTTATTTTGGGGACTAGAACCAGCACCCCACAGACAGCACCATCAACAGAGGCCCAAGTCCTGTACATACAAGGCATAGTATTGCTGGATGACAGTGGCTCATGCCTATATCAGGAGGCTGTGATCTGGGGATCCCAGTTTGAAGCCATCCTGGGCAGACAAACCTGAGGAACCCACCTCCAATGAACCACTCAGAAGCCAGAAGTAGAATTGTGTCTCAAGTAGTATAGTGCCACCCTTGAGCAAGAAAGCCAAGTGAGAGCACAAGGCCCTTGAGTTCAACCTTTAGTACCAGCACACACGCACACACATACACACATACACACACACGAGCACAGTATTTGTATACAAGTACACACAACTCCATATATTTTCATCATCTCTTGATTATGTAAATGCTATGGAAACCATTTTATGCTGCACTGCTCAGGGAATTAGGAAGGAAAGGCTGTATATGCTCTGTAGAGAGGCAGAATTTCTCATCGCCCTGTGGGCCATGGCAAGAACTTCCTTAGCTTTTATTCTGCTGATGTGACATAGGAAACCATACCAGAAGCAGAAAGGTGACAAGATCAGATTAATCATTTGAAAGGACAGACTGGGGAGCAGTGTAAAGATGATTTCCATTGTCCCTGGTCCTCAGCCTGTAATCCTAGCTTCTCAGGAGGCTGAGATCTGAGGATTGAGGTGCAAAAGCCAAGCCTGGGCAGGAAAGTCCTTGAGACTTTCATCTCCAATTAATCACAGAAAAAGCTGGAAGTGGTGCTATGGCTCAAGTGGTAGAACCTTAACAAAAAGGAACTCAGGGACAGTGCCCAGAACCAGAGTTCAAGTACCAGGATCAGCCAAAAGAATAAAAAATAAACAAATAAATATATTTAAATTAAAAAAAAATCCTGGTGGTATGGTTCCATTTATTCTGGAAGTTGAGGTAGGAAGATCGGTTGAGGGTGGCCCTAAGCAAAAATTGGAGACTTTATCTGAAAAAGGAACTTAAAGCAAAAGGGCTGAGGGTATGGCTGAAATGGCAGCTTTTCATTGGAGTTCAATCCCCAGTTCTTCCAAAAAGCAAGTTTTTTTAAAAAAAAATCTGTTTTGCCAACAGGGGCTCTATGGAGGGAAAAGAAGAGCTATGGGTCTTCCACAAGCTGCAAGGAGAAACTAGTCATTGACTAAGGTGAGTTAGGAAAAAGGAGGAAGGACCTTTGGAGAAGCCAGGGCATCTAGTTTGGGGCAGGCTGGGGTGGAAGTGTCAAGTTCCACCGCTGGATGCATGACTGAGGATCCAGGCCAGCTGTGTACCCTGAGGGTCTGCAATTTACCTGCTCTCCCAGGTATAGACTTAGCCCTGACCACCTCTGAGTAAGCAGGTAAGTCTGGTTGCACAGCAAGACATTGGAGAGGGAATAAACAGGGATCTCACCTTTGCCATCCATTGCACAACTCTTCACAGTCCCCAGGGTGGGAACCCTGTGTGGGAGTGGGGCAGGATCAGGAATGCAATCCAACCACAAGCTCCAAACTTCTTGCCTACAAACAGCTCCGCGGACACCTGTCAGCCTCTCTAGCCTGCCTTTGCAGCCTGCATTGCCTTGCCTAGAGATTCCAGAAAGCTCTGTTGTCTTTGAGCTATCACAAGGTAGCCCCTTGGTCCTACTTCAAGGCCAAGTAAGCCATGTGCTCAACACAGGCCCACTGCAGGCAGCCAGGCTGTAGGGGGGGTGGGGGTGGGGAGGTGGGTCTTTCTCTCTTGCGGCACA
The DNA here is from genome assembly GCF_019054845.1 of Dipodomys spectabilis. Taxonomy (NCBI): domain Eukaryota; kingdom Metazoa; phylum Chordata; class Mammalia; order Rodentia; family Heteromyidae; genus Dipodomys; species Dipodomys spectabilis. The sequence continues at coordinate 12,426,654 of NW_024870681.1, forward strand.
CACCAACACTCTGCACTTGTTAGGCCAATGTGCTCAGGGGAATTCCTAGGGACAAATCGCACCAGTTAAGTACTGCCCAGGCACCCCCACCCATTCATTCATTTGATAAACATCTGTGGAGTACATATCAAGTTTGGGGGCACAAGGGACCCTCTGCCTCCAAGGAGGATGCGTTCCAGTGGGAGATGGAAGGTGTGCTAATAACTCATGGCTACAGAATGTTAGAAGGTGAGGGCTGGACGGGGGATAAGATGGGGTGAGGAGAATCAGGAGCTCAGGTGGGCTGGGGCATGGGTACTGATTTTGAATGATTCAAGGTTTGACTAGGGGAGATGTCACATGTCTGTAATTGTGGAAATCTAGGAGATGGAGATGGGTATTGGGGGGAGAATGGTGGTGTGAGGCCAGCTTGGGCAGTTTACAAGACTCTTTCTCAAGTAATGGTTGGGTGTGGTGGTGCTGGCCTATTGTCCCTGCTATACGGGAAGGGCAATAGCTGGGTGCAGTGATACACACCTGTCATCCTCAGAGACACAAAGAAACACAAGCAGGAAGACTGAAGCTTAGGCAGGCCAAGGTAAAAAGCCAAATACCCCCGATTCAAAAATAGCCAAGTAAAACAGGGGCCAGAGCCAGGAGCTAGAGGAGGCTGAGATCTGGAGGTCCAAGATTCAAAGTGATCCCACGCAGACAAAGCTGAGAGATACTCATCTCCAATTAACCAGCGAAAAGCTGGAAGTAGATGCCTGGCTTAAGCGGTATAACACCTGACTAGCAAGCATGAGGTCCCAAGTTCAAGCTCCAGAAATTCCATAAAAAGAGATATGACCACTGCTTCTGGAACAAACTTCAAGATCTTTCATTCACTTATTCCCTCATCAAATAGACTGAATGCTTGCCACAGGCCTGGACTGGACCCTCCACTCTCATGAAGCTGACATTTTATTCAGAAAGACAGAGGTGGAGGCCACTAATTCTAGAACAGTTATGAATGAGCAACCCTGCTTCATAAGATTTGTGAAAGCATTGAACTTGCTGGAAAAAGGAGTGCAAGGATCCTCTATACAATGTCTTTCATTGGTGGTCAATGTCAGGAGAAGTTTCCCCTTTCTCAATGCCACCATAACCTGGGCTTGTAAGAACTGCTCGCTTCTCTGCAAGTGGATGCTCAGTTCACTGGGTTGTCTGGGAGCTCCCCAAGGGAGGGCCTGACACCTTGTCTGGTGGTTGTTCAACAGCATCTAACTGGTTTTAATACCTCTGTATGTGTGTGTGTGTGTGTGTGTGTGTGTGTGTGTGTGTGTGCATATGCCCCGGTCCTGAGGTTTGAACTCAGGGCCTGGGAGATATCCCTGAGCTGTCTTGCCAAAGGCTACTGTTCTACCACTTAAGCCACAGCTCCACTTCCAACTTTTTGGTGGTATATTAGAGTTAAGAATCTCATGGACTTTCCTGCCTGGCCTGATTTCAAATTGCAATCCTGAGATCTCCGCCTCCTGAGCAGATAGGATTTAAAAGGCATGAGCCACCAGCACCCCCACTTAACCCCTCTTCTTAACTAACTAGACCACTCCCTGTTGCAATACTGGGGCTTGATCTCAGGGCTTTGCCCTCTCAGTCAGCTTTCTTACCCATAGATGGTGCCCTACCATTTGAGCCACACCTCCAGACTGGCTTTTTGGCTGGCTACTTGGAGATAGAATCCACTGGACTCTTCTTCCAGGGTTGACTTTGTATCTTGACCCTTCATATCTCAGCCTCCTGAACAGCTAAGATTATAAACAAGGGTAGTGAGAGCCACTGATAGTCAGCAGAGCGTTTCTTTTTAAAGGCTGGCTTGGAGAAACCCTGTTTAAAGCAATGAAATGTTTGCATTTGCTTATTTCATGCCTGTGAGTTGCAGAGTCCTCAGCACCCACTAGAGTCATCTGTCACATAATGGACTTGGGAAAGTATGTAAACTGTTTTTAGATCCCCTTCTTAGGGCTATGTAACAGAAGCCCCTAGGGAGCATGCTTGTAAGAGACATGGCTGAGCCCCTCTCCAGAGTTCAGGCCTGAGAATGTGGAAGTCTATCCAGCAGGTTCCCAGGTAATGCTGGTATTTGCCCATCCATGGACCACACTTTGAGAAACACGGCTTGGATTTTTGTTTCGTTTTGGTTTGGTTTTCATGCCTTGGGATCTGAAAGCTAATGAGTGCATTAAAGATGACGCAAGGCCACATATACTGGTGCTTATCTGTAATCATAGCTACTCATACACAGAGACTGAGAAGATCATGGTTGGGGGCAGCATTGGGAGGAGGAGGAGGAGGAGGAGGAGGAGGAGGAGGAGGAGGAGGAGGAGGAGGAGGAGGAAGAAGAAGAAGAAGAAGGGGAAGGGGAAACAGGAAAGGAGAAAAGAGAATGGAGGAGGAGGAGGAGATGGAGGGAGAAGAGGAGGAGGAGGAGAAGGAGGAGGAAAGAGAAGAAAAAGCAGCAGCAGCAGCAGCAGCTAGTGAGACCCACCCATCACAATAAACAAGCTGAATATAGAAGTTCACATCTATAATTCTAGGGACACCAGAGGCATAGGGAGGAAGATCATGTCCTGAGACCAGCTCTGAGAAGCAAAGTCACAAGATCCTATCGAAAAAGTAACTAAAAGCAAAAACAGTTTAGGGCATAGCTCAATAGGCCCCAATCTCAAGACCTAGTAACACAGAGAGAGAGAGAGACAGACAGACAGAGAGACAGACAGACAGACAGACAGAGACAGAGAAACAGGTAAAGGAAGGAAAGAAAAGAGGAAAAAAGGGAGAAAAGAAGGAAGGAAGGAAAAAAGGAAGGAAGGAAGCATCATCAAGATGACTCCATGAAAAGCCAGGGATCACTGTGGATTTTTTTTTTTAATTTGCCTTATTTTTTTAAATTTGGGTTTTTGTTGTTGCTGTTCTTCTTCTTGCTGGAGATTGAATCAGGGCCTCACAGATGCTCTACCTCGGAGCCAAACTCAGCCCAGCGCCTGCTCAGTGCCTCTTGTCCTCCTTGTAGTATCTGTTCAGGACTTTTTCTTGAACCTCTACGCTATTCCATCCAGGCCTCCAACAAAGGCAGGCCCAGGAGTGGAGGAACCCAAACCCTGCTCATCATGCCCATCATCTCTGACCCTCATGGGGTCCTGTTTCTCATCTCTCAGGGTTGCACAAAAAGGCTGCTGAGTGACCTTCAGCACCCAGCTTCTAGCTTCCTCTAGTGTCTGTCTCTCTCTCTCTTTGCAGGAGCTCCCTCCAACCTTTCCAGGAAAACACCGCCCAGGCTAATCCTGGGAAGGTTGGAGCTCAAGGCCCACAGGTAAGAGAAGGGGGCACTGCAGAGCCCTGGGGAGGGCTGATCTAAGGATAAGCCTTTCCATCCTGGGCAGATCCTGGCCATGGTGGGTTTCCTAAGGGGGCCTGGGCAGGCATACACACTACACCCAGTGTCCTGGCCACACAATGCACAAGGGGCTGGCAGGGCAGGCAGCCAGGGCCTACTCATGCCAGTACCATGTGGGAGCCCTTGCCAGCCCTCGGAGGGCTGGCTGAAGAAGCTGGACTCTGTCCTGGGGCACAGTTGGGCTCTATTCTTATCTCAAGGGGGGAATGTATGACTCTCCTTCCCGTGAATGGGGGCCCCTGGCAAGGCAGAGGAGGGAACAGAGCCATCACTGTGTCCAAGAGGGCTCCCCACACGGCTTCCAGCTCCAACCGGCCCCTCGTGGCGGGGCCTTATGCAAACCTGGAATAAGGGAAGGCCAAGCTGAAGGCCGACTGGGAAATGGCCAGTCCAGAGCCCAGCAAAGCCCAGCCTAGACAGCTCTTCCTCATATATGCCAGCAAGGCTGCGCCAGCAACTTGCACATACAGTTACATACAGCTACAGAGACCTGAAGGGGTAGGCCCCGGGGGAACAGCACTGCCTGCAGGACACAGTTCCTCAGCAAATTCTAAAGCACCTCATGTACAAGGTCCCTCCTGCTGGCAGACACGGGCCTCCCGCTGGCTGGTCTCTAAGAAAGCACTTTAAAGGCCTGCGAAGGCCTGTCTTGCATAGTACTTGGGGTCCAACCTACAAAATGAGTGCAGTGTGGATTAAAATACACACCACATCACAGGAAACTAGCCTCAGAGCAAAAGGACAACTTAATAGAGAAGGTTACCCTCCATGAATTTAATAACAGCCACAAAAAGAAAGGTGACCCGCACCTGTAATCCTAGCTATCTATTCAGTAGGCTGAGATCTGAGGATCATGGTTCCTAGCCAGGCAAGAAAGTCCTGAAACATTTTTTTTTTCTTCAATTAACCACCAAAAAGCTGGAAGTGGAGTTGTGGCTCAAGTGGTTAAAGTATCTGCCTGGAGTAGAAAAGCTAATGATCAGTGCCCAAGCCCTGAGTTCAAGCCCTAGTACTGGTGCACACACACACACACACACACACACACACACACACACATGCACGTGCGCGCACACACACACACACACACACACAAGGAACCTCAGTGTGTATCACTAAACACAATCAATAACAGCTCATCAAGATATGAATTAATAGCAAAAGCCAAAACCTCAGTGCATATAGTTACTAACAGAAATATACTTTAAGAATACATACTTAGAATATATACTGAAGGATATTATGTTTAGCTGAGTACTGTTGGCTCATGTCTATAATCCTAGCTACTTGGAAAGCTGAAATGGGAGGATCTGGGTTCATACAAGGCTGAAATCAGGAGGATCACAGTTCCAGATCAGCCAGGGAAGAAACTTCCATGAGATTCCATCTTGACAGAAAGAATTTGGGTGTGGCGATGTGTTCCTGTCATCTCAGCTGCAATGGGAGATCATAGCTTAGTCACATGGCCTAGGAGGAAGCAAAGCCTCGCTTCGAAATAAGTACAAAAAAGGGGGAGGGGGGCTGGGAAGGTGGCTCAGTGGTAGAGCGCTTGCCTTGCATGCCTGAGGCCCTGGGTTCAATTCCTCAGCACCACATAAAGAAAAAAGCCGGAAGTGGAGCTGTGGCTCAAGTAGTAGAGTGCTAGCCTTGAGCTGAAGAGCTGAGGGACAGCGCCCAGGCCCAGAGTTCAGGCCCCACGACTGGACCCCCCCCCCAAAAAAAGGGGGGAGGCCTGGAGGCGTGGATCAGCAGTAGTGTGCCTGCCATCAAGCTCAAGACCCTGAGTTCCAACACTACTTACCACCTTAAAAAAAATAATATTCAGGTTTTAAAACCAAAAACAGAAACAAGAACAAAAAGTAGGAAAAGGATAGGGTATGCCTACTGGGTAAAGTACTTGCCTAGCCTGTATGAGATCCTGGGTTCGAGTCCCAGCACCACAAAAAAATAAATCTATAAATGACAGTTCATAACATTGGGTGTATAATGCAATTAAAGGAGAGACAAAGAAGATCCCCTTTCTGGCTCAGCAGGATAAAGTTGAGGCATAAAAGGTGAAGGGACATCGGGGAGAGGAGGTCAGCATGGCTTTGGGAGCAAAGCCAGAACACCAAGGGCTCCACTGAGCGAGGGGAGGAGGAGGGAAGGCATTGAGAGATTCCACTAAGACCTCTTCAGCCTTCCCCTGGATTGGCCTTACAGGACTATGAAAACATCCGGAAAATATTTAGCTAGTAAATCTTCTAGAAACCCCTCCACCCTTCCCTATTTATTAACACTTCCCTTCCACTCCCCCGACCCCACACCCTCAGTCTAGCACAGAGCCAGCAGGAACTGGACAGAGTAGAGACAGGGTGACCTCTGAGTGCTCATCTACAGCCAGTTCAGATCTGTCATGGGGTCGCTATGGCAGAGCCTCCCCCCCCCACTTACCCCCCAAATAAGCGAAAGATTTACAGCAGGGGCTGGCAGTACTATTCTGGATTCCTAGCCACCAACATTAACAAGGACTGAGCCAGAAACACAAGGAAGGGCAAGAGTTAAATGCGCCTTTCTTGCAAGGGAGACAGGGGAAAGTATTTGCTCCAACTGGCTCCCTTTTCCTGGAACTCCTTGGAGTTCTCAGGGTGGAAACCCCTGAATAATGAATGGGTGGGAGGAGAAGAAGACAGAATACACATGCACATATGTGCATGTTCTCTCTCTCTCTCTCTCTCTCTCTCCCTCCTCCCCCACATAATCCAGGGAAGCCTCAGCCCTCTCTTGGGGGTTAGAGCTTATGCCACCAGAGTGCCACTCAGAACCAACACACTCTTATTCTAGATAATCATCTGGCTCTCGGTTCAAATCCAAGCTCTGCCACCTGAGCTGCTGGACTTTCCATAACTTCTTGGGCTCTGTTTTTCCAGGCCTGGAGAGTCTGGGATGGTTGCAGGGAAAGACAGCCAAGTGACTGGAAGTCTAGGACCTCCATACTGGATTTTCTGCTGTGAGCAATTTTTGTGTTTAGAACTCGATTTCCTGGGCATTGAGGACTTTGTCATCTGAATGCAGGCAGGTGGGGTTTGCCAGCACACCAGGTTGTTTGTGGTTTAGTTTTGATTTGACTTAACTTGGCAACATGGAGAGGCAGGGAGATTTTGAAATTTCCAGCCTGGAATTGTTTACAGTGATTGGCTGATGGGTTTGACTGGGCACAGCCCTTTAGGTCTTAGCCACCTGCTGGCTTCCTGTATCTGTGAGCTCCACTCAGGAGGGTTTGCCTGGGATTGTGGGTGTCAGTATTGCTCTGAACAGTGGAGTTACCCAGGCAGTGGTTTGGGAGTCATGGGAAATAGACAGCAATGCCTCCTTCAGTCCCTCCTCAGTTTGAGGGGTGCCCTGGCTTCCAGAGACCATTGCTTGTGCACCCCTCCCCATTTCTACCAGCCTGTAGTATGAACTTGGACTGAGAATTGCTTAGGAAGTGATGTCTACAAGCTGGGCTCAATGTCAGGGCTGAGAGCTTTTATGGTTCCAGGGGCCGGCGCAGCCACATAAAAGACTGTCTCTGCCCCAGATTCTTGTATCTACAGTTCCCTCCAGCAAATCCAGGAAGTATTTCATCATTGCAGCCATCCAGGGCCACACTCGGGCCAGAGCCCAGGCTAGACGGCCCAAGTATACCTGAAGAAATTTGATTGTAAAGACATTAACCAGAACCAGGGAAGTGATGGGCATGGTAGAGAATTCTGCAATGTCAAGGGGTCGGGTTGGAACGGAGAAGCACAAGGTCCCCTCCCAGATGAGACCTCAACCTCCAATTGCCCTGAACTCCTGGCCCAGGGCAAGTTCCAAGCAGGCTATGTAGATGGGATGAGGCCTAAGATGGGTGGGTGGAAGAGAGCTTTGCCTCTCCCTAGAGATGCTGATTAAACACCAGAACCCTCACAAAGATCTGAGCAAATTCCAAGACCACCTCTCGAGGCCACATAAGCTTTCTGCAGAGCAGGCAAACACTGAGTCAGTGCTATGTCTAAACATCTGGGGCTTAGCTAATCCTCTGCTCTCCAGCGATCTGCTGGGCAGACTCAAAGGAGAAGCAAAGCCAGTAAGGGAATGAAGGCCCATTTTCCAAGGACTGCAGCCAGGTCTGGGAGCCAAGCCCTACACTCTGCCTTGGGCCAGGGCTTGAGTCACACAGCAGGCCCTATGCATCCTCCCGGCCCATACCAGCACTTCCGGTCGGTTCTATCACCCAACCCACCCGTGGGAGGTGGAGGCCACAATGCTCCGGGATTCCATTCTCTGGTGGAGGTTTCAGAGGAAATAATTCCCTAAATCCCTTCCTAAATCAAGGCCAAGAAACAACTTGCAGAGTCCACAGACGACTACTCCCTGTGCCTGGCTGTCCCTGTGCTGACCTCTGGCTGCTGAGAAGCTCCAAGGAGTCAATGGAAGGCAGGCCCAAGCCATGTCGTGTGAGGGGACACAGGGCTCCTCATGGCCACAGATAGACCCAGGCCTGGGGCTCCTACACTTGATACAATCAACTTTGATTTGCAACCCACAGTTCGTAGCATTCCAGAGTGAGCTGGGGCCCATCTCTGCCCTCCCTCATGTTCTTCAATGGGCCAGAATATGAAACTCTGTCTTATTGCTCATATGTAATGCACAACTGTGTTCATTGCCTGTTGTTTGTTTGTGGTACTAGGAGTTGAATTCAGAGTCTCATACTTGCTAGGCAGGAGAGCCAAGCCCCCAACCCTTTTTGCTTTAGTTATTTGGAGTGGAGGGTCTCATGTTTCTACTCAACAAAGTCTGGACTGTGATTCTCCTATTTACAAGTCTAGACTGTGACTCTCCTATTTACATCCCCGACACGGTTAGGGTAATTGACTCACATCACTGTGAGAAACAATGGTTAAGATGAGGTATTGCAAACTTTTTCTTTTTTGGTTAGTCTTGGGGCTTGAGCTCAGGGCCTGGGCACTGTTCCTAAGCTCTTTTACTCAAGGCTAGCACTCTACCACTTTGAGCCACAGTGCCACTTCCCATTTTCTGGTGGTTAATAGGAGATAAGAGTCTCACAGACTTTTCTGCCTGGGCTGGCTTTGAACTGCAATCTTCAGATCTCAGCTTCCTGGGAAGCTAGGATTACAGGCATGAGGGACTGACATCTGACTTACTAACTCGTTTTTGTCTAGGCTTCCAAGTAGCTGAGATTACAGGTGTGAGCTACTGTGACCAGTGTAACTGTAACACACACACACACACACACACACACACACATACACACACACACACTAGAAGTAGAGCTGTGGCTCAAGTGGTAGGGTGTTAGCGTTGAGTACAAAAGCTCAGGGACAGTGCCCCAGGCTATAAGTTCAAGTCCAAGACCAGTACCAAAAAAAAAAAGGAAAAGAAAACAAAAAACAAGACCCTATCTCAAAATAACCATTGCAATAAAAGGGCTAGAGGTGAGCTGGGAAGGTAGCTCAGTGGTACAATGCTTGCCTCGAATGCATAAGGCCCTGGGTTCAATTCCTCAGCACCACATAAATAGAAAAAGCCAGAAGTGGTGCTGTGGCTCAAGTGGTAGAGTGCTAGCCTTGAGCTGAAGAGTTCAGGGACAGCACCCAGGTCCTAAGTTGAAGCTCCAGGACTGACAAAAAAGAGGCATGACTCAGTGGTAGAATGCTTGTATGGCAAGCATAAGGCCTTGAGTTTAAATCCCAGTACTGCTAATATACCACACACACATACACATACATACACACACACACACACACACACAGATAATAACAATTATTGGCAAGTTTGTGGAAGAGTTGGAACTCTCACAGACTCTTGGTGGAATATAAAACAGTACAGCAGAGCTGGGCACCAGTGGCTCATGCTTGTAATCCTAGCTACGCAGGAGGCTGAGCTCTGAAGATCACAGTTCAAAGCCAGCCCAGGCAGGAAAGTCTGTGAGACTCTTATCTCCAATTAACCACCAGAAAACTGGAAATAGTGCTGTGGCTCAAAGGGGTAGAGTGCTAGGCCTTGAGCCTTGAGAAGAGTTCAGGGATAGCACCCAAGCCCCAAGTTCAAGCCCCAGGACCAACCAAAAAACAAACAACCCCCCCCCCAAAAAAACACCCCAAAAGCCAAAAACAGCACAGAAGACTGGGTGCCGGTGGCTGTGGTTCATGTCTAAAATCTTAGTTACTCAGGAAGCTGACACCTGAGGAGTGTGGTTCAAAACTAGCCTGGGCATGAACATCTGTGAGACTTATCTCCAATTAACCAGGAGAGAGAAAGAGGGAGGGGGGGAGGGAGGGAGGGAAGAAGGAAGGAAGGAAGGAAGGAAGGAAGGAAGGAAGGAAGGAAGGAAGGAAGGAAGGAAGGAAGGAAGGAAGGAAGGAAGGAAGGAAGGAAGGAAATATGGAAGTGGAAGTGTGACTCAATTGGCATAGTCCTAGCCTTGAGTGAGAAAGCTACCAGACAATGTCTAGGCCCTGAGTTCAAGTCCCAGAACAAGAAGAAAAACAAACAAACAAAAAATACTGTGGTAGTTCCTGAAAAGGTTAAGTATAATTAGACTATATAGTTGAATGATATAGCCATTTAACTCTTAGATATTCATCCTGCAAAATTGAAGGCCTATGTCCACACAAAAGAAATGTATGAAAATCTACCTAGCAGAGTCATTCCTAAGAGCCAACAAATTGACATAGCCCAAGAAGTGCTCCTGAACTGAGGCTGGGATAAATACAACACAATGTGTCCATTCCAATGGAGGAGGAAGAAGAAACGACTTCTGATACATGCCACCACATGTGTGAGCCTCAAAAACATTCTAGATGAAAGAAGCCAGAAACCACAACCCAATCTGGATCACTCCATTTATGTGAGATCGTCTAGAAGAGGCTAATAGAGACAAAAAATCGACTTTGTGGGTAATGAAGTCTAGGGTGGGTGGTTGCTAATGTGTACAGTTTTCTTTTGTTTGTTTGTTTGGGGCTTGCACTTTTTAAGATGTGGTCTCACTTTGTAGCTAGCATGGAACGCTTAATCTTCCGGCCTCCTGAGTGCTAGGATTACAGGTAGGTACCAACACACTGATGCTGTTTCTTTTTGAAGTGATAACATATTTTAAAATTGATCATACAACAACACACAGTTGGTTACACAGCTGCGTGTATGTACTAGAAAACCACTGGAATTGACAGGCTAAATGGACAGACTGTAATGGTGTATTATATCTTAAGAAACCTAAAAGGTAAACAGGGTACCAGTGGCTCATGCCTATAATCCTAGCTACTTAGGAGGCTGAGGATTGTGGTTCAAAGCCAGTCCAGGAAGGAAAGTCTCTGAGACCTTTATCTTCAATTTAGCACACAGACACACAGACACACACACACACACACACAAAGCCAGAAGTAGAGCTGGAGCTCAAGTGGTAGGGCTCTAGGTCTTGAGCAAAAGAGCTCAGAGACAAGACCTAGACTGGCAGAAAATGAACAAACTAAAAGATATCTTACATGTCAGGTATGAAAGGTCCAAACTCATGTGTCAAACGCTTGGTTTCCAAAACTATGACTGTCAAGTAGCAGCTTTGGGAAATGGCTAGATCATCAGGGCTGTGACCTCCTGGGTAGATTTATCCCTTGGTAGGTTCATAATTTGCTGGCATTCTTGGGAACTGTTAGAGACTAGGAAGAAGGGCCTAATTGTCAGAAGGAGCTCACTGAAGTGTGAGCTCACTTGAAGGACATACCTTGTCCCTGGCCTTTGCCCTCTCTCTGCTTCCAGGCCACCCTGAGGTGAGCAGCTCTGCTCTGCCTCAGCCTTACTGTGATGTTCTGCCTCTCCATATACTTAAGCATGGAACCTCTAATGTCAGGAGCTAAAACAAGTCTTTCCTCCTTTAAGCTGTTTATCCTCAGTATTTTATCACAGTGACTGAAAGATGACTGACACCACATCATGCTTAGTGAGCTTATTATTTCCACAAACCCACAGCTCAGACACTACCTCTGAGTTCACAGGACGCCCCACTTCTGAGCTCACAGGACACCCATGGGCCTCAGAGGTGGGGGACATAAAGTAGCCACCGGCCAAGGGACTGTTTTCGATGTTCAGCCGGGGTGCTTAAACACTGAAAAAGAAAGAAAATTCCCAGCAAAAGATCAAAAGGAGGCACTCAAGTCAGCAGAAATCAGCAGGGGAGACTGGAGACAATACTATTTAGGGAGACTGAGAGCTCTTCCCGGTCCAGAGTTGGGAGTGAGTTTGAAGAGCCAGAGCATAAATTAGCAAGTGGGCCGCTGGAAGTCCAAGCCAGAACCGCACACAGGGCTGTCTGAGGAGGATCAGACACTTGAAGGAAAGCAAATGTCTCCCAAATGGTGTCTCTGGCTTTTATTAATTCATCACAATGTCACCCATAGCTAGTATCTTCTGAGTAATGCCGATTATGACTGTGTGGCAGGACGCCAACTTGTTCCTCCTGCTCCTGAGCCACTCTCCTGTGATCCAGGGGAAGCTGGGTGTGTGGGGCGCACCATGAACCCACCCTGGAGGTCAATTGGGCTCAGCCACAGGACAGAACTGTCCCGGGGGCATCCAATATCTTCAGTCCAGGCCTGGTGTTTGAAGAACTGCTGGGGGGTACTCCGGTTTCAATAAGGAGTGCAGGCCAGATTCCTTTGCTATGGACAACAGGGTTCAGGGACATGTTTTCTTCTCACAGGCCAAGTGAAGACAGCAAACCCTGTCAACACCACCCGCAAAAGAGACCCCAAATTCCTGTTCATTACCTTCATTGATCTCACCCCAGACTGAGCCACCATCCCCCATGTCTAGCTACCTCAGCTCATCCCTTTACTCGGCAGCCAGAGTAACCCTTGATCATTTCACCACACACAAAGGCTCTCCTTCACACCTAGACAAAACAGAGTCCCTGTGATGGCCCAAGACACCCTACAATAACTGACTCTCCTCGAACTCCCATACCCGAAATGCACCACAGACTCAGGGCCTTCGCACTAACTTCCTATTCCTTTTTGTGTTTTGTTTTAGCAGTACTGGAGTTTGAACTCACGGCCTCAGATTTGCTAGGCAAATGCTCTATCGCCTGAGCCACACCTCCAGCTAACTTCCTATTCCTAAGGCCTGCATTATTCTTCCTCAGACTTCCATACTCACGCCCCTTCTCTGCATTAAGTTCTCTACTCAAATGCCCTCCCCCCCACCCCAGGTGCTCTATGAGCTCCCCATTTAAAGCAAGCTATCTCATTCTCTGCCTCACTCCTTTAGTATCATGGTAGCATTTCTTACCTGGCTGACATAGGTAAGAAAGTGTTGATTCATTTGGATTATGTAGGGAACTTATGAATAAATGGATTCTTGGTTTACTAGGCCAAAACAGTTGAGATCATGCTACTGTCCTCGTTTCATACTTTTCTTCATAGTTCTTTTAATAAATGTGAAGCAATTTAATTAAATGTGTAATAAAAGCAAGGCTAGCGGTGTGGTTCAAGTGATACAGTGCCAGCTGAGCAAGCACAAGACTCTGAGTCACAAGACTCTGAGTTCAAACCCTGGTGGTACTGAAAAATAAAAAAAAAGAACAGAATTAGATCATAAATCTAAGCTTTCAGACAGTCTGTCCTAGGCTTTCCATTGAGTTGCCTCTGATTTCAACCTTCTGCTACGCCAGAAAAAAAAGTATTGCTGTTGTTAATTGTATTAATAGTACACACATACACACACACAATTTTGAGAGATGTCAGCATGCCACCATCTGATAAAATCCTACATCCACTTGTGACTTTAAAGACCAGGCTAATCTCATCCCCTCCATGAAGACACCAAAAAAAAAAAAAGAAAAAAAGAAAGAAAGAGACATGAAAGGATATTAAAATGCTAAACAGAAAATATAAATGCTAATCTAAAACTAACAGCCAGGACCAGTGTTATGAGGAAGTTCCGGAGGAATTCCCATTAAAGATAGGAATGTGACTATTTATTAGATCCTTCTAACACCATACATCATCCATAACCAATTGAAAAACAAATTAAATTTTGCTCACAATAATAAAAAAGAAATATCAACATCCCAGAAATAAACATAATGCAGGGAACAGTCCTGTGTGAAGAAACCATGGATCCAGTTTGGGGCCAGCTTGGACCAGCTACATGGGCAGACATTCTCTTTGTTTATCTGTCAGTGTCTCCGTGTCTCTGTCTGTCTGCCTGCCTGCCTGTCTCTTTCTCTTTCTTTTTCTCTCTCTCTCCCCCTCTCTCTCTTTCACACACACACACACACACACACACACACACACACACACAGAGTGTGGAACAATGATAGCAGTTGTGAGATCAGCCCCAAAGAAAAGGGATAATCTCTGCCTATCCCCAGTATGAGGTAAGACAAGACCTGGAAAACCACTACAGGCCGAGTGTTCTCTATTCAAAATACCCTGGAAGGGACTGGGAGTATTAATGTTTTCAGATTTTCAATCTTTACAAATATCTATTGAGATATCTTGGGGATAAAACCCCCAAGTCCAAACAAAATCATTTATGTTTCCCATACATTGCACATGTCTTTGACATGTATACATGTGTGCATATATGTATGTGTGTATGTATATATATATATATATATATATATATATATATAATATAGTATAGTACTTTAACAATATTGGGTATGGAACTTCCTGGTATGAAATTTTCCACCTGTAGCACTATATCAAAGCTCCAAATACTTTGGATTTGGGAGCACTTTGGATTTCAGATAGACATGAGGACAAATTCCAAAACAGCCTCTACACACACACACACACACACACACACACACACACACACACACACACACACACAAGATGGCACCAGAAACCTCTCAAACTGAAGTGCAGCGTTTACAACAGCTCCGTGGTAGAACACTCTCAGCATGCACGAGGTCCTGAGTCTTGCTTTCCATCACTCTACTTCACTCCACACCCAAAAAAGAATGTATGTATGAAAAAACAAAACAACTGCTTTCAGCTGGGCATTGATGGCTTACATCTATAATCCTAGTTACTTAGGAGGCTGAGATATATATAATTCTGAGGCTGGATGAGGCAGACCAGTCCTAGACATTATCTCTCCAAATGAACCAGCAAAAAGCTGGGCTGGAGGCATGGGTCAAAAGGTAGAATGCCATCTGTGAGCAAGCAAAAAGCAACCAGAGCAAAGGTAAGACCCCGAGTTCAAAAATTCAAACACTGGGAGGGAAGGGATGACAGGGGAAAAACAAAGGAAGAGGCAACAATGCTTGATAGGAAATGTACTCATTACTTTGCTCATGTAACTGTAACCCCTCTGTGCAGTATTTTTACAATAAGAAACTTTAAAAAAATAAAAACACTAATACTGGAAATATGTGTGTGTGTGTGTGATGTACCCACATCAGCCCTTCAAATCCACTTCCTAGAAGACACCCCAAAGACAGCAGGTCCTGACCACATCCTCCACGAGATGACTGATCTCATTTTTCTTCACAAAACAAAATCCTCTCCAGAGATCACGAGTAAATGCCCATAAGGTCCACTGTTCAAAGACTAGGCTGGCACAGTCGAGCATCACTTGGGAATTTGCCAGAAATGCTGGTTCTCAGGCCTCAATCCAGACCCAGCATGTTGAACCCTCTGTGGGTGAGGCCTGGTGAGCAGCATGGAAACCCTCCCTCCACAAGATAGGCTGGCTCTGCTCCAAAACTAACTGCCTTGTACAAAACAGGCCAAGAAAGCAACAAGAGTTAATACACGATAGTGTATGCCCATCTCCCTGCAGTGAACACAATAAAAATGCCTGCATTTAGAGCATGCTATTTCAGAATCTGGGCTCCTTTGGGCCTAGTGAATTGAGACTTATCTATTAAGTCAAGATTTATGGGAAGCAAGAAGGAAGCCAAAAGTCCTCTTCAAATGCTTAGTCACCTGGTTGCTTCTTTGTTTTCTTTCTCTCTCTTTTCTTTCTTCCTGTTCTTTCTCTCTTTCTCTTTCTCTCTTTCTTTCCTTCTTTCTTTCTTTCTTTCTCCTCTTTCTCTTTCCTTCCTTCCCTTCCTTCCTTCCTTCCTTTCTTTCTTCTCTCTCCTTTTTCTTTTTCCTTCCTTCTCTTTCTTTCTTTCCATCTTTCTTTCTTTCCTCCTTTCTTTCTTTCCTCCTTTCTTTCTTTCTTTCTTTCTTTCTCCTCTTTCTCTTTCCTTCCTTCCCTTCCTTCCTTCCTTTCTTTCTTTTTTCTTTCTTTCTTTCTTCTTTCTCTCTCCTTTTTCTTTTTCCTTCCTTCTCTTTCTTTCTTTCTAGCTACAAAAATATTTATCCATGCCTACCCAATTAGCTTTAAAACACAGCCCACCATTCACTCTTCATTATGTATGGGCTTTGTGCTTGGCTTCTGGCTCTGCATAAACAGATAGGTGTTGTCACCCCTTCAGGCAAAGCCACATCGGGTTTGGGTGGGGGCAGAGGGTGGCATATTTGTGTCTGTGTTCAATCACATTCCAGGGAAGTAAATACACATACTCGCTTAATGCAGGCCCTCAGACAACCTCAATTACTAGGATTTCTAAACCTCCCAGAGAAAAGGACATCCCCAAAGTTCCTGTAAATGCTTTGACCCCACTGCTGAGTCTGACAGCTTAGAAGTGACTCATTATTGAAAGGAATTACAATACCCTGATATCTCTGAAGGTTCAAAAGAAAGACTTTTAGCCTGGTGCTGATGTCTCATACCTGTAATCTCAGCTACTCAGGAGGCTGAGATCTGAGGATCATAATTCAAAGCCAGTCCCAGAAGGAAAGTCTGTGAAACTCTTACCTCCAATTAACCAGCAAAAAGCCAGAGGTAGTGGTATGGCTCAAGTGGCTCAAGTGGTAGAGCACTAGCCTTGACCAAAAGAACAGAGCAAGAATATAGGATCCTGGGTACAAGCCTAAGTGTAAACACACACACACACACACACACACACAAAACTAAATAAGAACACTTTTCCTTCCAACCTAGCCCTTCTTGGTATATCCAGGGCTGCTGGGAGAAGGAGAGAATCTTTACTGGTTATGAACTCACAAAAAATCCAAAACCTTGGGTCTGTGAATGTGTAGAAATGGCCCAACATTCAAGGCCTGCCAACCCCAGAGCTGACAGGGGGAAATTTTATTTTATTTTAAGAATCCATTTCTGTCAATTTCCCTGAGAACACTCTTCTTGGTACCAACACCTTCGGCTTCCAGTGTGAAGTCATGTCTGACAGCCACGTGGGGAGCTCAGAGCCACGCTTCCTCTGGCAGTGGCTGGATAGATCTCTTTCAAGATCTGCTAATGATGGCGAGTTCTCCTGCAGGCTGACACTCATCAGGAAAAAAAAAAGTTATATAACTAGAAATGATGAGAAGATAAGGCTTCAAGTTCCATGCTTAGAAAATCTGCTGCTCCATCAAATTTTTGGATAAGTTTTAACCAATCAGAATTTCCTTGCTCCCAACACTGGGAAGCTTTGCAGCTGGAAAAATTCATCTTTGGCTAATGGGTCTCTAGATGAGGACTTTTAGTCCCGCCCCTTCCCCTGCCAGTCAACTGATTCTTTCCCTCACATCCTCCTCCACAAAAGTTAAAGCCCACCCTTCTACCATCCATGAGAGAGGAAATACAATGGATAAAATGATATGGCAAGGTGCTTAGCAGCATTGCTCATCAGGAAGTATGATGGCCAAGTACCAGTGGCTCACACCTGTAATCCTACCCATCAGGAGGCTGAGATCTGAGGATCCCTGTTCAAAGCCAGCCCAGGCAGGAAAGTCCATGAGACTCTTACCTCCAAAAACCTGGAAGTAGAGCTGTGGCTCAAGTATTAGTGTACCAGCCTTGAGCTAGAAAGCTAAGGGAGTTCAAGCCCTAGTATTATCGTGCGCGCGCGCACACACACACACACACACACACACACACACATACACACACACACAAAACATAAATAATTTTTTAGATTCAGACTTTTGTTCCATCCCTAAGATGGGTCATTATGTCTATGTGAACATAAAATCCAGAAAAATGTGAAACCCAAAACACTCTGACCCCAGGCATTTCAGATAATAGCTACCTAAAGTGTACTTCAAAAGAAAAAGGGAAAATCTAAACTGTAAATGTCATTCTTTAGTTGGGGTCCATGTGCTGAAGATCTTTGGTGAGGGCTATTTACTGCTCTTCCCGACCTTCTTCAATACGCTTCAAATAAAATCAGATGGTGGTTAGGGGGCTAGTCATGTCATAAAACAATAATGACAGAGATAGATGATACATGTTTTCCATTTTCCTGCACCATTCCATTTTTCATAATAAAATGTGGGGGGAAAACATCTTCAACCAAAAAGACAAAGATAAAACATATGCACATAATTTGAAAGGTCTACACACTTAGGCAAATGACTAAAATTAAACAGAACAACAAAGAGCCACATAAGGTAGGACATACCATAACCTCACCCACCACATGAGAGCCTGGCCAGGAAGATCTTGAGTTAGAGGCCAGCCTGGGCTAGATAGTGAGACTCTGTCTTGAGAAACAAGTGGATCAATCCTGGGCAAGCCACACAGGACAAAAAATTAGAATACCCCTATCTCAACTAACAAGCCAGGTGTGGTGGAGCTGAAACTGTTACTGGTGTTCAGAGATGACGACGTTTAATTCCTGCATTTCTGTGATGACCACATTTACCCTTCCACCTACCAAATCACAGGCTCATATACAGTGCTTGCCAGAATAGGGGAATTTCTCCATACAGTTGTTTTAAATGGACATAGTAGGTTGCAAGACCCCAACACCTACGCTAAGTAATTTCAGACATATACATAATGCCCCCAAAGACACACACACACACACACACACACACACACACACACATACACGGGGTCAACAGCATGTATTAGATGATAAAACGAAAGTCCAGGAGTATATTGCTTTCAAGTACTGATGGATCCAGATACTCAGTCAATAGTATCTCAACCATCTTCCTTTTGGCTACTTTCATTCTCAGAGCCTGCCCCCCCCCCCCACAAGTATTAGCACATAGACTCATGGGGGCTTCAAGTTTATAGTCTTCTTGGTTTTAGCAAACTGAGAGAGAAGGAGGGAGGGAGGGAGGAAGGGAGGGAAGGAGGGAAGGAGCTCTTTCCCAAATTGTTCAGTGGAAGGACCCAAGGGGGTGAGGGAGGAGCTTAGCTGGCTGAAGTGTAAGGGTCCCATGTCCACTCCTACTACAAGGAATGTGACAAAAAATCCAGGTCAGGCCTGGCTCCAACCAAACCCAAACCATCCATCCAAACCATTCATTTTCTGGGATTCTAGTGTGTCTATGGTTCCCGGGGACCTAAAGAAGTTGAGGTTTTCTTGATAGGACAAGAGAATACAAGAAACTAAGCTACAAATACCCACAGTACTAGGTTTCCCCTGGCCTCCTTCTCCAAGCACCGGAAGACAGGTCTTCTGTGTGAGAAGAGAAGGCCCCAGGTTTTCTGTATGGCCTTTCTGCAGGCTCAGTCTACTGAAATCCCACAAGCCCTCCTGTCCCAGCCCCAAGCATCCAAGGAGGCAGGAGGAGGCCCAACACCAGGCCAGTGCACACCAGCATAGCTCAGAAAAGTGCCTTCCTAGCATTCCAGAAGATTCCTCCTCTGGGTCTCCCTGGGAAGAGGCTGGGCTCCCCCAGACACATGCCGGGTCTCTCTGGAGATGCTCTGAGCTCAGTGGTTTGGATCAGGCTCAGGACCTCTGGGCTGTGAAGTAGGGTCCCAGGAGCAGCAGCAGCTCTTCCTGGTTACAAACACAACATACAGATAGCAGCATGGGGGGGGGGGGGGGGTTGTGAAGACTCACTAAGCCCTCACGCTCCTAAAGAGAGGCTGCAGATTTTATAAATGTGCAATCACTTCCCAACTTCCCAAAGTTACTTAATAATGTACCCTCAGGTGTCCTGGGGTCTTTCCTCCCCCCATCACGGGCTGGACATTTCCCTCAGCCTAATTTTTTTTTTTTTGAGTGAAAAGAAGGTCCCAGTTTGCTTTGTGACTTTGTGATGTGTGTGTGTGTGTGTGTGTGTGTGTGTGTGTGTGTGTGTGTGTGTGACTTTTCCATTTGAGAAATACTTTTAACTTCTAGTATTTTTTTGTGCTGGTCAAGTAGAGACAAGAGTCTCTCATTTTTGTCTGCCCAGGCTGGCTTTGAACCTTGATCTTCAGATCTCAGCCTCTTTAGAAAATAGGATTACAGGTGTGAGCCACTGGTATCTAGCTCTGTCTCCCTTTTGTCAAGACTCAGCCTGTTGAGAACCATTGGCTAACTAGGCATCGGTGGCTCATGCCTGCAATCCTAGCTACTCAGGAGGGTGAGAGCCAGAGGATCGGAGTTCAAAGCAATCTGGCCAGAAAAATCCAAGAGACTCTCATGAACTAGCACAAAGCCAGACTAGGAGGCATGGTTCAAGAGGTAGAGCAACGAACATGAGCAGCAAAGCCAAGGGAGTACAAGACCCTGAATTCAAGCCTCAGTGCCAGAAGCAGGGGAAATGCTTCATTGTGATTTATTTAAGAGAAGAATCAAACCCACGAAACATCCGGGTACATTTTCACAGCGGGCTGGCAAGGCAGTTAAAGGCACTTTCAAATGGTTCAGTCTTATTTTCATGTCATCCTCTCAATGGAGCCCTTTGAGAAGTTTCTTTCCCAATCGCTTCTCCACTGCCATGAAATTTTAATACTGCAGACATGCTATAGATCTGTTTATATGCTGTTCCAGGGGAGGACCATAAACCATTGTAAGTCTTACAACGTTTTGCCAACCAAGAACCAATTTCCTCCCTATTTGGGGGCTCTGTCACCATACTTGAGATGCACAGCCTAATTCATATAGTACTCGTGTGATTAAAAATTAATAATGAGAAGAAATGCTGGTCTATACTCAGCATAATAAGAAACGTTCTGGACAGTCCATGCTTCCTTTAAGACTGTGGGCAGGGCAGTCCGTGAGGCCAAGGTCAGCTCCCAGCACCAAATACACAGGCCTGGGCCATGCTAAGGTGTATGTTTGTGAGGCTACAGAAGAGACACTGTGGCCCAATCCCAGCAGCATGCTTGTGTTCTTCACGTCAGAGGTCCCTGAAGTCAGTGTCTCCTGAACTCCAAGCCCTATGTGATCTCCTGGGTTTTCACGCTCATCCACTGGCTGCTTCCCCTGCCCTCTCTTTTGTGCCAGTACTGGGTCTTGAACCCACAGTACTGTCTGGGAGTTTTTGTGCTCAAGGCTAGTGCTCTAACCACTTGAGCCACAACTCCACTCCCAGCTTTTGATGGTTAATTGGGACTTTCCTGCCCAGGCTGGCTTGGAACATGACTCTCGGATCTCAGCCTCCTTAGTAGCGAGGATTACAGGCGTGAGCCACTGGCACACCACTGCATCGTCCTATTGGAATTGGTTGATTTGATCCTCACCCTCTGGCCCCCACTTCATGTTTTTGCTTTAGGTACTTCCAGGCTGGGGCCCCTAGGTCTCTTCTGTGTCCCTTTCTCTGGTCCACATTCATCCTTACGCCATCTTAGCCAATATGGCAGCTTGAGGACCAGTTGCACAGTGACATTGAATTTAGCTCTAACTCCAATTTCTCCCTTGAACTTAAGAATCATCTTTCTAAAGCTGGGTGCCTGTAATCTTAGCTACTCAGGAGACTGAGATCGAGGATCACAGTTCAAATTCAGCTGGGGCAAGAAAGTCCATGAGACTCTTATCTCCAGTTAACTACCAGAAAACGATAAGTGGCACTATGGATCAAAGTGTAGAGTACCAGCCTTGAGCAAAAGAGCTCAGGGACAGCACCCAGGCCCCGAGTTCAAGCCCCATGACCGATGCACATGCAAACACACATATACACATGCACATGTGTGCGTAAGTCATCTCTCTAAATACTTGTCTTTCTTGAAACAGGGGCTCCACATATAGGCCAGGCTGACCTCAAACTGGTAATCCTTCTATCTCAGCCTCTCTAGAGTATTAGGATTACAGGCATGTACCATCTTCCTCATCTCAAACTATTTAATTACTATTATTGCTATCACATACTTTAACTTTGCCCTGCCCCTCAGCAAACTCTTGATTTCCCAAAGTTGTTTCTTCCATCCATCTTCCCTTTTCAAGATGTAGCAGCTCTGTTCTTTGGGGTTTAAGCCAGCAACACCACAGCCATCATCATATACCCAACTCATCACCAAATCCACTGGTCTTACCTTCAGAACATATTCAAAACCCACCTGTGACAACCACGTCTACATTTGCTACCTTGCTCAAAGCCAAGGCTACCTATTTCTTGTTCTTTTTGGTTTGGCTCTGTTTTGGGGTGTTTGGGGGCAGTGCTGGGGTCTAAACTCAGGACCTCCTTGCTAGTCAGCTGCTTCATCCCTTGAGCCATGTTCCCCCTTTTAAATCATTGTACTTTTTAGGTTTTTTTTTTTTTTTGCCAGTCATGGGCTTTTACACTGGGCCTGACTCTTTAGCTCAAGGCTAGTGCTCTGCCACTTGAGCCACAGTGCCACTTCCAGTTTTGTGATGGTTTTACTGGAGATAAAGGTCTCACAGACTCTCCTGCCCAGGCTGGCTTTGAACCATGATTCTCAGATCTCAGCCTCCTGAGTAGCTAGGATTATAGGCATAAGCCACCAATGCCCAGACTTTTTAGTATTTTTTGAGATAGTGTCTTGTGTTTTCTTTTGGTCAGGGCTGGCCCTGGATGGTGATCCTCCTACCTCTGCCTATCGAGTAGCTGGGATTACAAGCGTGTTCCACCACACCCAACTCTTGTACTATTACAGTAAAACTCTTCACTCATCTCCATTCTTCTGTCCCTTGCTCTCCATCCCCTCTGCTCCCTTCGTATTTACTCTCAATAATACAGCAGAGTGAGCCTTATAAGAATAACCATGTCACTGGTCTGCACAAAAGTTCCTATAACGGTTCCTCTAGCACTTACTATAAATGTCAGGACTCATGAAGGTCCCCAAGATACTCGCGCCCTAGGTATCTCTCACCCCTCAGCCGCCACTCCGCTCTATCTTCAATACTCTTTATGCCACATTCACTTCTTCTCCAGCTCCACTGACCTCTTTATTCCTCTCCAGAAACACTCAGACCCAGGGCCTTTGCATGTGCTGTTCTTGCTGACTTCTGGCTGGAGTGCATGAAATCGACACATTTGCTCCCTCATATCTTCTAGAGCTCTCATCAGATATTTTCTCCTCAAGAGATGTCTACCTAGCCACTTAAACTTATAAACAGTCTAACTCATCACATTACCTGCTCTTTTTTTTTCCGTCCGTCACGGGGCTTGAACTCAAGACCTGGATGTTGTCTTTGGGCTTTTTTGCTTAAGCTCTCGCTCTATCACTTTAAGCCTGTAAGAATCCTTCATGACCATTCCAGGGGACCACACAGAGGCAGGCAGGCACAGGAGTAAGATTATTGTCAGATTATTATTATTATTAGAGGAGCCCATATCTCCCCAGGAGAGGGAACACATGGTGTCTGCCTACCCAGGTGGCAGGCAGGTCTGGGGGGAGGAAGTGAGGGCAGAAGCGAAGTAAATGAGTGCAAGGTAGGGCTGGACGGAGAGAGAGAGTGGCCAGCTGTAGGGCAGAAACTCTAGGGCTGAGAGGCGCTCAGATCTGGGTAGAGCTGAGGACCAGAGGTGGGGATAATACCAACAGAGCCACAGTGTCACTTCCAGTTTTCTGGTGGTTAAGTGGAGGAGATAAGAGTCTCACAGACTTTCCTGCCTGGGCTGGGATCCTCAGATCTCAGCCTGCTGAGCAACTAGGATTACAGGCATGAGCCGCGGGTGGCTGGCTTTGTCTGCTTAGTTTTCTTGTCTGTCTATTGCAAAGGTTTCTGTGAGCTAGGTTTGCTGTGGATCTCCAACTTCCCAGGTTGTACCTGGCACACCGCAGAGCTCCCCAGCACTGGCTCCACTGGCTCCATGAATGAGCTGTTGCATCCTGCTCTCCATTTCTTGGGGAAGGAGAGATAATCTCTCATCCTGTATCCCAGGCTGGCCTAGAACTTGAGGTCCTCCCACTTCAGCCTCCTAAGTGCTGAAGTGATCTTGCCCATGCATCAAAAGGCTCCAAGGTGAGAGTGCACTTTACCTTCTACCTTAGGCTCAGCAGTGCCATCACTTTGAGGGACATCTCTGAGCTCAGGAGCACCCCAACCACACAGAAACTGTGTCAAAGCCCAGCAAGCTACCTGACACCAGCCCAGGGCAACTCCTCCCCCTCAACTCTGGAGGGCTTGGCTCCGTGGTTTCACCTGAGTTGCAAAGCATCTACCCTGCTGGGAGCTCACTCCATTCATAGAAAACCCTAGCACTTCCTTTCTCCTGTAAATTACAATCTTTTCCTCTTCTGGCTTGGAAGAAAACCAGAGGTGTCAGAAGCCAACATCTTGACCGAATTTTCTCCAGGCAAGCTTTCCCCAGGCTTCCTCTTAGGCCAGATGCAACTAGAGCCAGACTTGTCAGTAACTTGGGCCAACACAGAGCTCCAATGGTGAAACCCAGAACTGCATCCCAAGCTGGGCAGTCCTTCCCACCTGGCTGGGTGCCTTCACCAAGAATCCCTGACAATGGCTCTTTAAGTCAGACCTGCTAGTAAATGAAGAACACCCCCAATGAAGCGGGAAACCTGCTTTTTTTTTCAGAGCACCTCTGAAGCTGGATGAGGAAAGAGGAACCTCACTTTCTGGAGTAATAGAAAGGGCCACTGCAACTTTTATAGAATGTCTTCCTGACTGGAAAATTCTAAAGTGTTGCTGGCCACTGGTGGCCTATAATCCTAACTGCTCAGGAGACTGAGATCTGAGGATCACGATTTGAAGCTAGCCCAGGCAGAAAAGCCCGTGGGACTATCTCCAATGAACTAGCAAAAAGCTGGAAGTGGTAGTGTGGCTCAAGTGGCAGATCGCCAGCCTTGAATGAAAAAGAAAAGCAAGCATGTGAAAGCGCGTTTGCACGCGCACGCGTGCACGCACACACACACACACACACACACACACACACACACACACACACAAGAAAATTCCAAGTGTCAAAAAAAAAAACCCTCTAATATGAATGAGGTCCAACAGCATAAGGATTAATTTCCTATCTCTCAAAATAAGCTGTGCCACATGGTTCTTATCTGACATAAAAAAAAAACAGACCTCCCCTTCTGGGGAAGGAAAACAGCAGACAATATTTGTTCTGAGCAGCGATGGAATCTCTGGCTGGCTGTGTGTCCTGACCAAATTGCTTATCCTCTGAGCCCTAAGTGTCTTTATCTGACCGGTAATTCATTTGGCCAGGCTGTTTAAAAGCTCACATGTATGTGCAGATGTAAATGCCATTCGTGTGCAGATGTGTGTCTGAGAAGCACCATGAACAAGCTTACAGTGAGAATGAAGACCACCATTGTCCTTGCCTTCCAGAAACTTCTACGTCTGCTGGGAAAACAGCATGCACAAGACCACAGCCATGTGCCCAGAAAAGCACACACCTCCACCCCCCATTCCACCCCCACCACACACACACACAAACACACACACACACACACACACACACACACACACACACACACACACACACACACACACACGGCTCTCCCCTGTCTCCCTTGGGTCTGTTCCCTTGGAGTCTAATTTTTCAAGTAACCAAAAATCTGGTTACTTCCTGGTCTGCAAAAAACTCGGAGTTCTCAGCAAACTCAAGTGTTTAGAGCCAAGCAGCACTAGATGGATGACACCCTGCTTTAATTACCAAGTCTGAATTTAGGCTCAGAGTAAGGAATCAGACCCCAGGACTTGGATTCCTACATTACTCACCCACAGTGTGTGTGAGGGACTCTAAGGGCCCTCGCCTGTGTTGGATTCTGGGGACCACACGAAAGAACAGACGGACGCACAGCCGTGACCTTGCAGAGTGCACAGGCTCATGACAACATCATAGCAAACATAGTAAACACACGAACATGAAGCTTGTCAGATAGGAAATGTTAGCGAGGAAATAAATGAGCAGAAAGCTGAGCATCGGTGGCTCACACCATAGCTGCTTAGGAGGCTGAGATCTGAGGATCCTGGTTCAAAGGCAGCCCAGGCAAGAAAGCCTATGAGACACTTATCTCCAATTAATCCCTAGAAAACCAGAAGTGGTGCTGTGGCTCAAAGTGGTAGAGCACTAGCCTTGAGACAAAAAGCTCAGGGATAGTGCCCAGGTCCTGAGTTCAAGTCCCATGGTTGAAAAAGCCAAGGGTCTCAAACAAAGATACCACCAAGGTTGCTTTCTTCTAAGGCCTCTCCCTAGTGTGTGGAGGGCCTTCTTTAACCTGCCTCTGTCTCATATAGTCTTCCCTATCTAGATTTTATTTATTTTTTGCTTATCTATCTATTTATGTGTGGTGTGTGCTCATAACAGGCCTCTGTCTCATATAGTCTTCCCAATCTGGGTATTTATTTATTTGTGGTGTGTGGTAACAGTGCTTGAACTCTGGGGTTCATATCTTCAATTGGCTTGTTTTCTGACAGCTAGTGCTCTACCACTTGAGCCACACCTCCAGCCCAGATTTTTGCTACTTAGTTGGAGACAGAGTCTCATAGACTTTTCTGCCCAAGCTGTTTTGAATCACCATCCTCCAGGCCCCTGCATCCTGAGTAGCTAAAAGTACAGGTGTGAGTCACCAACACCAATTTCTCTTTCTTCTAAGGACACCAGCTATGTTAGATTAGGGCCCTGCCCTGTTGACTGTTTTGTAACTTACCTCCCTCAGGGTCTTGTCTCTAAGACAGTTACATCTTGGGGTCCTGAAGGCGAAGATGTCTACACATGGATCCAGAGGAGATAGAGCCTTTCATGAGCCTTGAGTTTTCCCTCACTCTGGACTGCCCCAGGAGCTCCTTTCTGTGCTCGGTGTGTTTATCTGACCACTCACTTCCTGGAGGCTGCAAGCCTTTCCTCTGCTGTGCCAAGCTCCCAACAACATCAAGCTTTGGGGGAGGCCCCTGAGCCATATCCAGGCCATAGTGTTTGAGCCAGAAGAGGGGAAAGGGCCTCTGTGCAGGCACCCTCCCTCCTCAGGAGAGCAGAGTGAGGAGAGCAGAGAGGCAGTGAGACCAGAGGGTGCTTGCACAGGGACACATAAGGAGTCCAATCAAAGAGCCCTTAGAAACGTGGATCAGGGGCAACCAGTGGCCATTTTAGGGGAACTAAGTTTGGAGGAGGACACTGTTGATGTCCATGTCCAAGCTGGGGCACCTGGCTATGTAGAGAAACTGCTCACTCTCAGGGGGATGTCAGGGGTCTTCGAATTGCTCCCTCTAGCCCCCTAAGATGGTGGTTGTAGCCTGGGGGTTCAAACCTGTGATCCTAGCTACTTCGTAGGCTGAGATCTGAGGACCAGGGTTCGAAGACAGACAAGGCAGGAAAGGAAGGTCCGTGAGATTCTCATCTCCAATTAACTACCAAAAAGCCAACAGCGAAGCTGAGGCTCATGTGATAGAGAGCCTGCCTTGATCAAAAAAGCTCAAGGGCAATGTCCAGGCTCTGTGTCCAAGCCGCAGTAATAGCATGCACGCGCACACACGCACACACATACACACACACACACAAAGATGGCTGTTGTCTCCCTCCAATCACATATAGGTGACTCTGGTTATCAGTCATGTCAGCTGCTTGGGTGCACAGTAACCCTTTCCAATTTGCTTGCATCTCCCATCAGTCCTCATTTTCAAGAGACTTGTAGCTGTACCTAAGAATATGTATGTTCACACACACACACACACACACACACACACACACACACACACACACACACACACACACAGAGTCTTCACGATTTGCAGCGAAGCATAATTTACACCTTCGCCTGCTTCTCTGAGAATTCATTTCCCCAAGACTAATGATAAAGCACCCCAGCCACCCACAGTAACAGAGTACCCCGCCTCCCCTGCTAAGTGAGTCAGAACTGCGCAGTGGTCCTGCCTGCAACCCACGTGCTACCGTCATGCAGACGGGCAATGCTTAGTACAGGATTTCCAAACTGGGTCCCACAGAGCCTGAGAGGTCTTGGTGCTTGTGATGCAGGACCCTTGCCATGGTAGCCTGGAAGAAGTGTATTAAGGGGAATAAGGTTCACAAATGAACCCCAAGACTGGGAGAGGGAGGGCTTCAGTGTTGGTTCCCCTCTCCTTGTTCTCACTCCTGCTCCTTGTTCCCATGTCACTGTGTTTTAAGTCCAGGAGTCCAGTCACAGGCAAAGTGCAATGCCTTGGCCACACTCCAATACAATGGCAAGGCTCCCTACACCTGCAGGGAACGCCCAAAAAGGACTCCACACAGATGCATAAAGGAGCCTCACTTTGCTCCCTCACAGGCCATTTGACCCTGGGTGAACCTCACCCTGGGTGAGGCACAGGAAGTCATCTGAAAATATAAAGCCATGCCCATCACAGGTTCTACAGGACCACAGAGGTGCAGAGCCTGGCTCAGACATTGCACATGCCTGACACAACCCCAGCTCACACACATCAGCAAGACCCGTCCTCTGGCTAGGGGGCAAGCTGACCTTGGAGATACAGTCTTCACCCCCTATTTTTTAACCACACTTGGAAGACAGCTATGCCTCTTGCCTTCAAAGAAGAGAGTCAGACACGGGGTGAGTTCGACTGTGCCACCAACCCAGTGAAATGTCTCTGTTTCCTGATTAACAGAGGAAACTGAAGGAAACAGAAAAGCAGAGAGCTCATCTTCTTCAAGTGCCACACTGAAGGGTCAGAGGATGGGGCTGATAAAAGCGGATGGGAACTGGAGCACAGACAGCTTCAAAGACCACAGCTGAAAAGCTGAAAGAGGAAATCAGCATCCCCTTTCCTATGTCCCATCTTGACAACCTCCTGGAGTCTAGGATTCCCAGTGACAGACAGCATTTAGGAAAGCCTACTGATTCAGTGCACACTTGTAATCTCAGCAGCTGGGAGCCCCGAGGAGAAGGTTGCCAATTCAAGGCTAGCTTGGACTACATAGAGAGACCCTGCTTAAGAGAGAGATAAGAAAGAGATGGAGAGAAAGACAGAAATAGGAGAAGAGAGAAAGAGAAAGAGGGAGGAAAGAGAGAGAGACAGAGAGAGAGCATAAGAGGGAACTTACCCTTTTACTAAGTGTCAACCTTTCCAGGGGCAAGGAGATACTTAGGGCCTTTAGTTGCTAAAAAGAAAAAAAAAAAAATCTATGTTTACTAGCTGGTTTATCTGTCACCTGCTCCAAGATAAGATTCTCCTTAATTACTGGCCTGTTAAGATTCTAATCAGAGTGTCATCTTTATCCTGGGCAAGGAGACTCCGGATGAGAGGAGACTGCAGAGAGGAAGCTGTGGTTTAAGTTTATAGTCCAAACACACCTAGA
The DNA here is from genome assembly GCF_019054845.1 of Dipodomys spectabilis. Taxonomy (NCBI): domain Eukaryota; kingdom Metazoa; phylum Chordata; class Mammalia; order Rodentia; family Heteromyidae; genus Dipodomys; species Dipodomys spectabilis. The sequence continues at coordinate 12,455,547 of NW_024870681.1, forward strand.
CAAACTTGAAGATTGACAGAAGGGGCCAGGATTTTCCTGGGCAAACATATCTTCAATGACCATGCAAGAAGAGACAGAAGTGACTGGGAATGACTAAGATTGAAAGTGAATTAAGGTGACAGTGGCCAGGAAGGAGAAAAGACAAGGTCATCATCGAAAATGATGACCCTGAGTTTCAGAGGGAACGCAAGAAAGCAGGTTTCTTTTTCTAGGAAAAGGCAAATAGTTAGATGTTATTCTGAATGATAGATGGAAATAAGAAATAAGTGGAACATCTTTAGAACTAGAAAGAAAGAGAGAGAGAGAAAGAGAGAGAGAAAACAAGAGAAGAGTAAAGAAGAGAAAAGAAGAGAGGTGGCAGCTATCAGTCAAATAACAATACCAGGCTTTCTGCAGAGCAGATCTCTTAAAGGAGAAAACTCTAACAACCACTCTTGAATACCTATTATTTTCATTCAAAGATCTGGACACTGAGGCACAAGGTGAAGTACACAACATGATCAAAGTCTCATCTGCCCAGTGAGGAAACACTGAACACCCACACTTGTCACCATCTCCCTACACTGCCTCTTCTGTGTGGAAGGCTCTGATCCAAATCTGTGCTACGGGAAGGTGGTACAACTTTCAGGAGGCATGGCCTAGTGGGAGGGAATTAGGTCATGGGAGTGGGGGTTGCTCTTAACAGGAATATTGTAAAACGGATGCTTTTCTTACTCTCTTTGCTTTTCAACCACCATAAGGTGAGCAGCCCTGGCTCATCCACTGTGCTCTTCTTTTCCTTCCTTCCTTCCTTCCTTTCTTCCTTCCTTCCTTCCTTCCTGCCTGCCTGCCTGCCTGCCTGCGTGCCTGCCTGCCTGCCTGCCTGCCTGCCTGCCTTCCTTCCTTCCTTCCTTCCTTTTTTCCTTTCTTCCTTCCTTTTTTCCTTCCTTCCTTCCTCCCTCCCTCCCTCCCTCCCTCCCCCCTCTCTCTTTCTTTTTTTTCATTTTTTGTCAACTGTGGGGCTTGAGTATAGGATCTTGGCCCTGTCCCTGAGCTCTTTTGCCCAAGGCCAACACTCTACGACTTTGAGCCGCAGCACCACCTCTGGTTTTTGAGTGGTTAAGACTTTTCTGCCTGGGCTAGCTTGATCTCAGCCTCCCGAGTAGCTAGGATTACAGGTGTGAGCCACTGGCACCTGGCTCACTTGAGCACATCTGTCACAGGATCAAAGTGACAGGGTCAAAGATCCTGAGGCAAAGTGAACCTCTCTCTTTATTAACCTGGGTTTTCAGGTGCTTTGTCATTGCAACAGAAAGCTAAGACAGCTCCCATTCTGAGAACAACCCAGCAATCAAACCCATCCCAAGGGAGACTGATTGCCTTAAGGCCTGTTTCTCTCTCCAGTAGGAAACTATAACATACTGTCTTTTATGGATCTGAAGCTATTCGCCCTACACAGGGGTGTTTTGTGGTGGGTCATGCATCCTGTTCCCCAGTCAGTCTTGTAACACATAGTCCATGTGTAAGATGCCTAAATGGGAACAGATTCTATCTGTGTCCCCTGCAAACATCATTATTAATTTTCAGCATGTGAAACCAAATAATTATCATGATGGCAAAGACAAAATCATATTCACTGGCACCACAGTCCAAGTGAATGACTCTGATAGTTCTTTGTCTCACCAAGTCTCTATGCTAGGCCATAAGCAAAAGATAAGAGACCCAATCCTGGACCCCAGGAAACTCGCTAACTGGGTGCTAGTGCCTCATGTCCGTAATCCTAGCTACTCAGAAGGCTAAGATCTGAGGATCAAGGTTTGAAGCCAGCTGGGCATGAAAGTCTGTGAGACTCTTATCTCCAATTAACTACCCAAAAAGTGAGAAGTGGAGCTGTGACTTCACCTGCCTTGAGCAAAAAACCCTGACCCTGGGTTTGAGCCCCAGGACTTAGTAGATTGATAGAAGCCATATAAGGGCTGTGATGTAGCTCAGTGGTAATGCTTGCCTACTATGAAGAAGGCTCTGAGTTTATTCCCTGGCACTGAAAAAAATACTAGCATAGAAACAATATTCACCATGACCTAAAAAGGAGAAACAACCCAAATTCTATCTACTGGTCAGTAAATAAATATGGTACATCCACACATTGGAATATTATTTGGCCATAAAGAGGAATAAAGGGCTAATGTGTGCTTATCCATACTACCACATGGGCAAGGCTCAAGACCTTTCTGCTAAGTGAAAAGAACCAGATACAAAAAGCCATACATTTTATGATTGCATTTACTCATGTGAAATCTCCAGAGCAGCCGCCTGGGGCTGGGGTTGGTTGGAAGAATGGAGAGAAGACCACTGATGGACACAGGTTGCCTTAGGTGGGGGCAGGTGATTAAAATGAAAAATGTTCTGCAATTAGTCATGGCAACAGCTGCACAATCCATGAATATTCTTTTTTAAACACAAGTAAAGGGGTAAGCAGGGATGAGAGAGCATGCAGGGAGGGAGCTGCTTCAGGAACAAGATACTCACGTGCCAGGATGTGGGTCAAGAGACACCAAGATCCTGGCCAAGAACTGGATGTCCCACATGGTTTTGATAAGGCTGTGGAACAACAGGCCGGGAGCAGCCAGCCTGAGCCCAAAGGGCCTCATTGGTTGAGCTTTCTAATCTGAAAATCCAAAATCTGAAATGCTCCAAACATTGAAAACTTTCTGAGTAAGCACAAGACATCCTCATGTGACAAAGTTCAGGGAAACTACGGTCCTAAAACAGCCTTCATTCAAGAGGCCAAGATCTGAGATCACCACGCCAAGCCAGCCCTCAGCAGGCAAATCCAAGAGACTCTTCTCTCTCAAGAACCAGCAAAAGAAAAAAAAAGGAAGTGGAGGTGTGGTGAGAGGACTAAGTGAGAACAAGAAGTTGTGTGTTCAAACCCAACGAAAACACACACACACACACACATACACACACACACACACACAAAGATAAATATTTTAAAAAATAAATAAAATGAGCTTCAGATTCACAGTTAGATCTGGGTCCCTTCTCCAAGATATGTGATTAGCAGAGCATGGTGGCTCTGTCTGGCTACTCAGAAGGCTAAGATCTAAGGATCACAGACCCAACATGCAAGTCCAGGAGACTCTGTGTGTGTGTGTGTGTGTGTGTGTGTGTGTGTGTGTGTGTGTGTGTGTGTGTATCCTGGGGCTTGAACTCAGGTCCTGGATGCTGTCCCTGATCTCTTTTTTGCTCATCTAGTGCTCTACCACTTAAGCCATAGGTCCACTTCTAGTGGTTAATTGGGGCTAAGAGTCTCATACACTTGCCTGCCCAAGCTGGCTTCGAACTGCAATGTTCATATCTCAGCCTCTTGAGTAGTTAGGATTACAGACTCTTAACTCCAATTAACCACCAAAAAAGCTAGAAGTAGAGCTATGACTCAAGTAGTAAAGTGCCATCCTTGAGCAGAAAAAAGGTAAAGGACAATGCCCAGGCCCTGAGTTCAAGCTCCAGTAACAGCACCAACAAAACAATAACAACAAAAACTCTTATCTCCTCATATATATGCAAAACCCCAAACCCCTCTAGACCCCAAACTTCTTGGATCAGGTCATTCAACATTAATGGAAAGACAATGAAAAAAACCTGAAGGTCTTCAACAGGGGAGTTTGGTGATCGTACTGGCTAGAAAAATCACTGCAGCATCATGACAAAGAATAAACATCTAGAAATCTTTATAAACCAGGCACACCTCTGGACAGGGACCACAGCAGTAACTGGCAGTGGAAGAGAGGCTAAGGCTAGAACAGAGACCCAAGGGTGCCATCTAGGAACTACGGGAGACATCAGCTCGGCGATATCATCTTCAACTTAGAGCCCTAAAACACTGCCCAAGATTCCATCTATTCCCTCCCCACATAGTGCTTTAAGAAATTGTTTTCAGGATGAGCAGGTATGTGGCTAGGTTGGCAGAACAGAGGCATGCAAAAAGTTGTCTCATGCTGGAGGCCCTGGGGTCCATCCCCAGTACCACCAGGTAATTGGGGAGAGGGGGTTCTCTACCTAGACTTTGCTCCAGAAACAGGCAAAAAAGATAGAGAGAAGAGAGAAGAGAGAGAGAGAGAGAGAGAGAGAGAGAGAGAGAGAGAGAATATCTGTTAGCAGATCTCTTGAACTTGACCTCTCCCAATAAAATCTTTATCTTCATTACAAGAGTCTCTTCCAGGACTGCCCAGGAAGCCAGGGACCCATCAACCCTGGTAAGAAGCAATTAAGTCTAACTATCCAAGCCCAATCATGAGGCAATAGTTTCCAATAAACTAGCAAGGACCAGAAGGTTTGACCATTGTCAGTGGGACTCTTCTCCACACAAAACATATACTTTATAGTTATGCAACTCAAGACCTGTAGCAGCCCCTGGGAGCTTGTTAGAAACAGTCTCCCTGGGTATGATGGGTTTACAATCATAGTACTTGGCAGAGAGAGATTGGGGGATCTCAGTTCAATTCGAGGTTAGCCCCAGCATAAAAATCTGAGAGACTCCATCTCAACAAATGGCTAGGCTTGGTGGCACATGCCTCTTATCCCAGCTATAGAGGAAGCACAATAGCTAAGGCAGGGGTACGTATCTATCATCCCTAATAACGTAGGGAAGTGCAAGTAGGAGGATGAAATCCCAGACTGACCCGGTCATGAAGTGAGTACTTGCCTCAAAAATAACCAATGGAGCTGGGCATCATTGGCTCAGGTCTGTAATCCTAGTGACACAGGAGGCTGAGTTCTGAGACCAAGGTTCAAAGACAGGCCAGATAGAAAAGTCCATGAGACTCTTATCTCCAATTAACTGCTAAAAAGTGGAGCTGTGGCTCAAGTGGACTGAATTGAATTCAGGCCCTGAATCCAAGCCTCAGTACCAATGCATGCATATACACAAAAGAGAGAGGGGGAGTGAGAGAGATGGAGACAGAGACAGAGAGACAGAGAGTCAGAGAGTCAGACAGAGACAGAGAGGAAGGGAAGGGAAGGGAAGGGAAGGGAAGGTGAAGGGAAGGGAAGGGGAAGGGAAGGGAAGGGAAGGGAAGGAAAGGGAGGGGAGGGGAGGGGAGGGGAAGGGAAGGGAAGGGAAGGGAGGGGAGGGGAGGAGGAGGGAAGGGAAGAGAAGGGAAGGGAAGGGAAGGGAAGGGAAGGGAAGGGAAGGGAAGGGGAAGGAAGAAAGGATCAAGTGGCAGATTGCCTAACTGGTAAGTCAAGGCCTGGACTTCAAACCCATGACCACAGGATGTCCACACAGGGGCCCTGAGAGAGCCTCTCTCTTCCTTCAGTGGCAGAGCCCCCCCCACCCAAACCTGCCTCCAATCCACAGGCAGCTCCCAGCATGCAACTGGGCACATAATTATCGCATAAGAGAATGTAAACTCCCATTAGAGGGTATGAACAAGGTCAGGGACACTCCTCTTCCCCCATGTTCTCCTGACCCTCACAGAAACCCTAAAAATGATTTAGAAGACACTGCAATTTGCCTGGAGCCACACAGGCAGTGGGAGCTGAGTTGGATTCAGATGCCCACTGAGGGTGGGCTGAGCAGCCAACATTATGCATAGCAACAGGGCTCAGGATTGCAGCCCCATTTTAACCACACAAGTAAACCACATCCCACAGCACAGACCTCCTAAAACTCTGGGTACCAGACCAGATCATCCAGGCTCCTTCTACCTCTATGCTTTGCCTACTGAGTCAAGGCCCTGCATCTGCTACCTCATACCACACACCATGCTGACTGCAAACCTTGCTACTGGCTCGACCACTTCCATAGCCAGGCTCCTGGCCCCCAGCCCAGTACAGACTTCCTGAGACCCACCTGACTCTGTGCTCAGGGACCACTGTAGACAAACGAATCCCAGACACTGGTCCTATGTATTTCTGTCCAAAGATTAAGTACACTCAGAAGCCTAATTCCTAAATCCGTGTTCTTTTCCATGAACTTGCATAGCCTTGTATAATCCATTTGAAGAAAAAAAAAAGCAAAATTTAATATCCAATCTAATTCCAGGATCAAATATGTCTCATTGACAAACTTAAAGAAGAAAACAAAAAACCTTAAGTACCAAATGTCTTGCAACCCCAGTTGTGGCCCAGAGATCAGCAACAGCTGCCTCCCGTAAGAGTAAATTAGAAATGCAGGTCCTCAGTGTTGTATGAGACAAAATGTAGGGTCAGGGGCATGGCTCAAGTGGTAGAGCACCTGCCTAGTATAGTCAAGATCTTGGTTTTAATCCTCAACCCCACAAAAAATGAAGATGGAAAATTGGGTATAGGTGGCTCATGCCTATAATCCTAGATACTCAGGAGACTGAGAATTGAGGATGGCAGTTGAAAGCCATCCTGGGCAGAGAAGTCCATGAGACGCTTATCTCCAATTAACCACCAAAAAGCTGGAAGGGATCTGTGGCTCAGAAGGTAGAGTGCCAGCCTTAAGCATAAAAGTGAGTGGACAGTTCAAGCCCTAGTGTACACACACACACACACACACATAAACACACACACACACAAAAGAAGGGGAAAAGGAAGGGAACAATATAGTTACCAGGCAAGGTATTGGTGGCATTAATAATGTGGCTGTTTTGTAGGAGTCTTTAAGCTGTAAACTTTCACTCTAATCTTAGAAGACCTAGTTAGTTCCTGTGGCAGAACTAGTATAGGGCAGAGACCCCTCCCAGGTAGTCACTGAAGTATGCTGTGCTGTGTACTTGGACCTAAATAGTACCTCGTGAACAGGGAGGTATTTTTCCCTCAGACCCAGGCATCAACCCAACCCTACAAAACTAGAATCTGCATTTTCTCAGGAGATACCTCCCACACCAGGATTTGCATCCACATTAGTGTTGAAGTAATACTGACATTGTAGCCAAGTATCTGTACAGGTACACTCTGATGTGCCCCAGGACCCAGATTCTTCTTAATACAATCCAAGTCTAAGAACTGGCTTAGATTTTGCTGAATGTGTCCTCGATTATCAACTACTCAACATGGTTGTATTTTTCCCCCTCTAAGCACAATAAATGCTGGTAGCTATTTATCAATAAAACACTTGCTAAATGAGAACAGTAGACTTGAACTAAATTTAAAGTTGAGGTTTCATATTTCGATGCCTAAATTATATTACAAATCAAAAACAAATGGCTCAATGACTCTCTTCCCTGAACCATTGCTAAAAGAAGGATCTACTCTCATAATTAAATAAAGACAAGAATTCATTTTGCAGGTCTTTTTTAAAATAACATCTCTAAAGAACTTTTACAACTTAATTATTTTTCTTGTTCAGGATTAATGACAAGCTAGTGAGAAGGAAGGAGGAAGGATGGTATCTGAGAAAGAGTTAAATGTTTGGAGTTTTTTCATATGAACTAGTATGAACTTGAGGTCTCTTGAAAGGGGTCCTCCTGAAAGGGAACATCCTCCAAGGCCTCCTCCAAAGAAAACTTGAACTTGGCTGTGTTGTTGTCTTGTGGAAAGCAAGCATGGTATACAGTCAGTGCTCAAATGTTAAACACACACACATGCATACATACACACACAAAGAGAGAACATCGCAGGGAATCTGAGATCCTGAAATAGCCATATTTGTTTAAACAGTATAGACCAAGTATCTACTAGTATGTCAATGCACTCTTGGGTAGCTGTGGAAGGAAGGAGCTGTAGGGGCAACGGCAACTTTCTTTCTGCTCCATGAAGGTCTGTTGAGTCTATAAAGCAAGCTGTAATGAGTAGCTTATCCAGAAAAAAGACATACACAATTATTGACATAGAAGTACATGAGAGTCAGACTCAAAAAGACCAGATGGTTATAGTTTTAATAGCTTCTTCCCAGGGAGCAAGAAAAGTTGTAGCTGTTCATAGTATTAAAGGAAGAAAGATGGGAGGGTACTTAAACTCAGGGCCTGGGTGTTCTCCCTTAGGTGTAGGCTGGTGCTCTACCAGTTGAGCCACTGTTCTGCTTTAGGCTTTCTCCTTGTAAATTGGAGATAAAATAATAACAGCCCAGGTTGGTTTTGAACCACAATTCTCATATCTCAGCCTCCTGGATAGCTAGGATTACAGGCATGAGCCACCAGTGCTCTGCTAGGAAGAGAGATTTTGAGAGGTCATAAATGGGCCAATAGACAATAGCTTGGATATCAATGACAGTCTGTCTTCCTGTGAACTAGTCTGCCCTTTTAGCTAGATAGGAAAGCATCAGAGAAAACCCTTTCCTGAGCTTCAGAAAGAAAACCAGATGAGATGAAAGGTGGGGAGAAAGGGGTCAGAGAGACCTTGGTTCTATCTTGGAGAGTCATTTTCTTAGCCCACCAAAGCCTACTTGAAAGAATAATAGGCATCACTATGGATCTGCAGAGCTCAGGGTATCTCCTGAGGTCCACATGGTAGTCTAATTCCTTGCAGCATCTACAGAGCCTGACAGCTTGTCAGACATAGAGAGCCTCTGGCTCTATCTCAGGGTCACTGAATCAGAACCTACAGCCCATAGGATCCTGTGAGAAGTTCTTTTCTAGAAGCACTGGTTCCTGTCTGAGAAGCACCACTCTGAACGCAACTGGGAAGCACTGAATCCTGAGTGGCCAGGAGCACAGTAGTTATCAGGGCAATCTACACCAAGATGCAAGCTTGCTCATTTTCTCCATCCAGGCAGATGAAGAACTGCATCCCACCATGGTCTTGAAGTGAAGTATGCCTGTGCTTTAGACAATGAAATAGTAGATCAAATAATGTGCCACCCTTAGGCAAAAGCTTTTAAAACAATGTGCAATTTAACACAACTCTGCAGTAAGATTCCAAGAGTGGTTACTCTATAACCCTGGGTCCTGAGGTTGTGTAGCCTCAAACTAACTCTCATCAGACACAGCATGAGCAAGAAGCAAACCTATGTTGTTTTAAGTCACTGAGATTGTTTTATTATGGCAGCTTGTTTTAACACATCCTGACTGATAGATGGTCTCTGCCCCTAATGTGACTGACTGTGTTTGGAACATTGCTGTTACTCTTCCCTGGGAAGTGACCAAACCTATCATTATTTGAAGGGAGGACCTCTCTTGAATCTGATCGACCCTTTCTAACTCAAGACCTATCACTCAAATTTCACTCCATCATCTTTTTCCTTTTCCTTGTTTTCTCCTCTCTCCTTCCTCGAATTTCACACATTTATGCTGTTATCTGAATGTGCCATATGCTTTTTGGTAAGCTGCCTTAAGTCCTTTCTACGACAAGGTGACAGACAGTCACACCACAGACACACCAGACTTGGTTTCAGAGGAATACTGAAATTTTTTTATGTCCTACCCCAACCCCCAAATAACAAAAACCTGTTGTTAACTTGGGATATTTCAAATAGAGTGGCCCGGGACCACAGTGTAGTCTTTCAACCTGTACTTAGGGAATGTGCTGTACACATAGTCCTGTTCTTAAAAAGCAGTTTACTCACAACAAAACACCAACTATTTATCTTCACCATAAGAAGTTTAAACGATGCCAATTTCTTGAGAATCGGCAGCATCATTGGCAGCATTTTTAGTTTTGAAATTCAGCTTCAATTTAGTTGTGTTGTATGGTGTGTGCGCGCATGTGCCCACACCTAGATTTGTGTTAAGCACAAATCTAAAGCCTGATTTTAACCAGTTCCCCCAGGTGGGTATTTAGGATGTAGCCAATCTCTACCCTCAAGGGACATGAGGAGGCCTAGCAGAGGCCTCCTAAATGGAAATTTCTAGATATGCAACTGTGAGGCTATGTGTGTTGTTCATGCTTTTAAATACCATAGCATGATTTTCCTGTTGCCTGGAAATACACATTTTGTACATTATGTTGTGTTGTTGTTGTTGTCAGTTGTGGGGCTTGAACTCACTTAAGTCTGGGGCTCTACCACTTTGAGCCATAGTGTCACTTCCAAAATACACACTTTCTAAAATGATTTTGATATTATTTTTTAAGAGATTTTGGCCTCTCAATACTAGGTAGGTGCTCTACCACTTCAGTCATGTTTCCATCCCCTTTTTCCACTGGTTATTTTTGAGGTAGGGTCTCACTTTTTCCCTGAGCTGGACTGGACTATGCTCCTCCTATTTACATTTCTCTGTGTGTATCTCTGGGGATGACAGGTGTGTGCCATTTTTTCTAAGCCACTGGGTTACTACTGTAGCTGAGATAAAAGGTGCATGTCACTCTGCCCAGACAATAATTGAGATAGAGTTTCAAGAAATACTTTATACTGAGCTGACCTTGAACTGCCCCTCATGTCCACCTCCCCAGTAGCTAGGGCTATAGGTTTGAACCACCACATCTGAGTAAAGACATCTTTTCATAAAAAATTAACAACAACAAAAAACAACCTTGGGTGTCACTGGAGCTTGAAATCAGCACCTCATGTCTGCCTCATTTACAATCGTTTGATTACTAGTGAGATGGATTTTTGTAAGTGACTTTGTATGTCTTCTATTATAAGGTTTTTGCCTAACTGCTTTGCCTTTTCACATACCAATGTATTATTGTTGTCTTTCATGATATAAATACATAAATAAATAACAAGCTGGGCCCTGGTGGCTCACGCTTGTAATCCTAGCTACTCAGGCGTCTAAGGATTATAGTTCAAATTCATTCCAGGCAGGAAAAGTACATGGAACTCTTATCTCCAATTAACCAGCAAGAATCTGGAAGTAAAAGTGTGGCTCAAATGGCAAAGCATCAGCCTTGAGTATAAAAGCGAAAGGATAGCACACAGGCCTTGAATTCAAATCACATTACTCTCTCTCTCTCTCTCTCTCACACACACACACACATACATATACACACATCAGAGAACTCCATGGCATATAAGGAAGATAACAAGTTCAAATATAAATTCCAATAAACAATATATTTATTTATTTGTTTATTGGCACTGGATCAAACCCAGAGCCTCAAACATGATAGGCAAGTGCCATACCAGTATGCTACCCTTTCATATTGAGAGTCATTGGGGATGAAACTCAGGGCTTCGTACATTTTAGGCAGGTACTCTACCTTTGTGAGGCCTCCTGTATCCCTTTCTTTCTTTCTTTCTTTCTTTCTTTCTTTCTTTCTTTCTTTCTTTCTTTTTTTCTTTCTTCCTCTTTCTCTTTCTTTCTCTTTCTCTCTTTCTCTCTTTCTTTCTTTCTTTCTTTTTGTCAGTTGTGGGGCCTGAGCTCTGGGACTGGGTGCTGTCCCTCAGCTCTTCGGCTCAAGGCTAGTGCTCTACCACTTGAGCCACAGCACCACTTCCGGCTTTTTCTGCTTATGTGGTGCTGAGGAATCAAACCCAGGGCCTCAAGCATGCAAGGCAAGCACTCTACCACTGGGCCACCTTCCCAGCTTCTATTATTTCTTTTGTAAGGAGAAAAGCTCTTCCAGGCATCTGAGTCTCAATCCTATAATCCTATAATGCCTATAATCCTAGCTACTCAGGAGACTGAGATCTGAGGGATGTGATGCAAAGCCAGGGCAGGAAAGTCTGTAAGACTCTTATCTCCAATGAGCCACCAGAAAAGAAGTAGTGCTGTGGCTCAAAGTGGTAGAGTACTAGCCTTGTGTGAAAAAGCTTAGGGACAGTGCCCAGGCCCTGAGTTCAAGCACCATAACTGACAGAGAGAGAGAGAAAGAGAGAGAGAGAGAGAGAGAGAGAGAGAGAGGAGGGGAAGAGAAGCTCTGGTTCATGGTTTTGAAAATCCCAGTGCATGGTGGGGCAGACCTGTTGCACTTCATGTGGGAATATGTAGCAGAGCAAAACCACTCACGTCAGAATGGGAAAGTGAAAAGGAGAGTGAACAAAGTCCCATACTCCCCTTCAAGTGTATACAGACCTCTCACTAGGCTCCACCTCTTAAAAGTTCCACTACTTCCTGGTAGCACCATGCTGGGGGCCCACTCTCTAATGTGTGGGCCTTTGGAGGACACTTAAGACCCGAATAAAGTTTTGTCAGAACACAAGTACACACAACGGTCTGTGGATTGTCTATGGAGGCTTCACCTCCAGCAGCAGACCGAGTTGCTGTGGCAGAGCTCCCTTAGGGTGCTCTTCCCACTTCTCCCTGTCTCTGGCACACTACAGATCACAGGCAGGCAGCTTTGGCTCAAGCTTCCCTCTTGACTGGCAATGCCTAAAATGTTTCCTGTCCTTTTCCAGAAAAGGTTTACAAACCCAAGTACAGAGGTGAAAACTCTGAAAGAAAAACAAAAGGCTTCTAAGTGACCAGGGGCAATGCTTGCTAACCTGGTGAACAGGGGAGGAGGGAAGACAGTGGAAGTGTCAGGGGACTTGACAGACAGATGGTGGTGATATCCACTAAGGTTTGGAGGGTGGAGGAACCAGAGATTGAAGAGAGCTCTGAGATTATGAGCTTAGTTTTGATGTGTGAATATGAGTATCTGGAAGTTCAATCTGGATTTCAATTTGTAGCTGGAGAAAAGTAGAGATACAGTGAACCAGGAAGTTACATTAACAGAAGAAATTTTTACCTGGAGATAGAGAGAGGACATGTAAAAGATGATCAAGGATGCTGAGCACTGGTGTCTCACATCTGGAATCCTAGCGATTCAGGAGGCCGAGACCCTCAGATCTCAGAAGCCAGCCTCGGTAGGAATGTCTATGAGACTTTTATCTCCGACTGACAGACAAAAATATGGAAGTGGAGGTATGTCTCAAGTGTTAAAGTGCCAGACTTGGGCTGGGAAGGTGGCTCAGTGGTAGAGCGCTTGCCTTGCATGCATGAGGCCCTGGGTTCGATTCCTCAGCACCACATAAGCAAAAAGAAAAAAGCTGGAAGTGGTGCTATGGCTCCAGTGGTAGAGCACTAACCTTGAGCTGAAGAGCTGAGGGACAGCGCCCAGGCCCAGAGTTCAGGCCCCACGACCGGACCCCCCCCCCCAAAAAAAAAATAAATAAAGTGCCAGACTTGAGTGGAAAATCTGAGTGAGAATACAAGGTCCTAGAGTTCAAACCCAGTGCCAGCACAAAAATAAATGTGAGCCAGCTGCCAGTAGCTCACGTTTGTAATCCTAGCTACTTAGGAAACTATGATCTGAGGATTGCAGTTCAAAGCCAGCCTGGGCAGAGAAGTACATGAGACTTATTTCCAATGAACCAGCAAAAGAGTAGAAAATATAGGTCTGGCTAAAGTGGTAAAGTGTCAGCCTTGAGCCCATTGAGAGCACAAGGCCTTGAGTTCAAGTTCCAATACCAACACACAAAAATAAAAAAAGTGATAGAAGGAAGTGGATCTTCTCACTGTCTAATGTGAGGGTGTGACTCAGTGATAAGTGTGATCTTAGTTTTATTGAGGTCCTGGGTTTGATCCCCAGTATGAAAAAAAAGAGAGAGAAAGACTTATAATTTATACACTGTTACAGCTAACCCTTCTCCATATCGCCTTCCTATGCTCTGATCTGCAAAAGCAAAAGCCAGACACACCTGTTACGTACCATTTCTACTCCTCCAGAGGTATAAATACTACCCCAGAAGTCTCTATTACAAGGAGAAAACAATCCACTAATTTCTTAATTAAGCACAGGAAGATCAGTCTAACATTCTGTTAGAAAAGTTGCCTTGCTACTGTGAGTAATAAGGAAGCAAGCTGCTAGAGCAATGTCTCCTGGTGGCCTGGTAATAGTCAGAACTTACATACACACAAGACCTCTTGGTTTGCCAAACATTTATTTCCTTTCATCAGCCAAGTGGGAACCGGATTTGTGTTCACAGGTAGAATCCACTAAGCCATCAGACACTAACTGGGCTTTTCCAGGCTTAGAAGAATACAAGAAGGTCGGCATCTCGTTCATGTTTCTAGGTGGAAATAGATGTGAGGGTTTCATATGGTGATGAATAGATGTCAGGGATTCCTGGGGCTTTGTTGCTAAGGGAACTTTTGTGAAGATGCCACAGGATTTCCCACAGAATCCCAGAAGCCCTGCTCACTGCTTTAAAGTTCCAGACAGTGGACACTTGACCAGACCACAATGTAGAGATGGGGGGGTGGCTTCTGCTAGACAGATACAGACCAAGCAGTGGCCAGTGGAAGATTTTCAAACCTTAGGGTAGGTTGACTTTGTGAAGATGACAATTTCAGTTCCAATTACAGATCATGGTTGTCACCAGCCCTAATGACACCTTTGTGTGAACAGAGTCACAATGACCACCTGAAAAATCTTGGAATGAAGGTCAAGGTCACACACAATTTTGTTATTTTCATGCTATGGGGGAAATGGCCCTATATTAACATCAATTTGTATGTCTTAGCAAGCAAGTATCAGGCAGACAGAGATTCATGCCAACCAAAAATGCTATTTTCAAAATGCTGGACCATTGAGACAATCCAGTAATGGGCAAACCCAGGCTCTGCTTTATAGCCGAGCAAATCTTTGAAAAAGAAAACAGAAAACAAGCTGGCCTCAAACTCAGTCTCCTGAATACTGGGATTATAGCCATATACATATACCACCATGCCTGGCTTTGGGTTCCGGCAGATCTGATTTCATATTCTAGCCGCATTATATATCATAAATGTCTAGAAATAAACTTGTGGAGTCGGGTTAGGAGAAACTCACCAAGGATTGCAGTAGAGCATCTCCAAGCCAAAAGACCAAATCTCTGACATTGTCCCTTCTTCTAGAGGCTCCCTCTCTCATTAGTCCCACTTGGTACTGCTGCCTCCCCTTAAATAGATCATCTGACCCATATGCATCCTCCCTAACCTCTTGAGGATAGGAGGTTATGGTATATGGATTTTAAGTTTCTAGAAAGATCCATAAAGATTCAACAATGACCCTAAAAAGTCACCATGACCCACTGTGAAGCATGCTTCCACCTCTTTCCATACCTGTGTCCACCTCTTTCTACATTGGCTTCACACCGGTCCCGTGACATACCTCACCAACAGAACATAGCAGAGTTGATGAGCCAGGCCTGAGCTAAAGCTTTAACAAGGCCTGGATTATCTATGCCTATTATTTATGCTTTTGTGTTCTTGGAAGCCAGCCACCAACTGTTAGAACTCTGACTCCCTCACTGAAGAGAAAGTTCTCCATAGAAAGACCCTGGAAGAGGAGCTACCACGAGGAGAGAAGCCACATGGATGAGTACCAAGACACCAGCACAACATGGCAGCCAGATATCATGGCTTCTAAAACTGTGTCCAGTTAAAGGTCTGTTGAGGGGGGGGGGGGAGGAAGGGGGTGTGTATTCCAATATTATTGCCCCTTCCAAAATGATTTTCCCCAAAGCTCTCCAGGTGCTTTGGAAGATGTCTTACAGCATTCATTAGGTAGGTCCCTCGTTTCTCCCCTCCAGTCAAAAAGTAGGCTACATGGGATTCCTGAAGCCATTAAGGACCTCCAGCCAGCAGGCCTGATCAGTACTTCAACCGCTTTTCATACATGTCTGACTCTCCAAGTCTTCCCTGACTAGAGATCCAACCTCCCTCATCTAACTACCTATCCCAGGAGCTGTGTATCCCAGAAAGCTAGTGGAAATCTTCTCCCATGTGGGGGCCCCCGTGCCTATGGAGATGATCTAGGGCCTGGCTTAGTTAGAGCTGATAGAACATGAGCCAGAATATCTGTCTGGCCTCAGGTTTTCACTAGCTCACTCCTCCTCTAACCTGTCTTTCAAAGGATGATAGGAGAGTTCTCTACTCTTCCTACTTCTTTGAGGCTGAAGATACCATCCAGAAAGATTTTCTTCTAGCTCCTTTTATCTAAGGGCCTTAATGTCCTTATAGTCAACTGTGGGGCTTGTCTGTTAGGCTTTGTTATAGTTTAGATCTTATGTTTCTTTAAAGACTTACACTACAGGTTCAGTCGACAGCCTCGAGATACTAATGGGAGATGGTAGAATTTTTAGGAGATAGGGTGGGGTGTATGAGAGAAAGTTAGATCATTGGGAGCAAGGCTCTTGAAGGGGACATGGGAATTCTGGTTCCTTCTGTTTCCTGGCCACTATGAGATGTGAAGTTTTGTTCCACACATTGTCTTCCTGATCAGCTTTATCATAGGTCCTAAAGCAACAAGGCCAAGTGAGCATGGATTGGAGCCTCTGAAACAAATGAGCCAAAATACACCTCTCTTCTTTATAAGCTGTTTAATCTCAGGCTTTTTGTCAGAGGGATAGACAGTTGGTTTCCCTTGAAGGACTGTGTCATACCCTGAGTAGCCCAGACTCCTGTGGCCAGAGTCCTTACGCCTCTCAGGGTACTGCACATTTCTCTGCTTGAGCTGAGGTTTTCCTGGAGTCTGTCCATGGGAAGCCAGGTGTGGGCTACAATTTCTGACCATCCTAACTAAAGAGAGCTCCCTGAAAATCAGGACTTCCACCATGATGGGCTCCTCTGGGGAATATGGGAGAAGGGGAAGAAAGGAGGACATGGCTGGCTACAAGGGTAGAACTGGAAGTTTCTTTCAGAGTCATCTCTAACTCTCCACCACAGCCCATGCTTCCGACAAAGTCACATCTCTCTCTTCCCCTTTTTCATCTGAACAGCATCCTTGGGCATGGCCATTTTTCTCATACTGTTCTCAGTGTCTCACACTGCTCCACAAGATAAACATCCCTGCCACCCCTCTTTCCATCAAAGGGTGAAAAATAAACTGGGTGCATGTTGGAGGAGCCATTCTCCAGGTGCATCTACCAGGATATACAGGGAGCTGTGCTTCCCAGGAAGCCGGGGGGGGGGGGGGGCGGGGGGGAGGAGTCCTTATTACCCCAGTAGAAACCCTGGCTTTATTAATGCTCCAGTCCTGATGGGCCTTTTCTCTGCTCTCCTGGCTTCAAGAGCCCCTGTTGGGAACTTTGAGTCTCAGGATTTTATGTGTTTGGCCACTCTACCCACTGGATGCTTTCTTGGGAGCTCTGCTTTTTCCAACTCTTTAACCCCTCTCTCCTACTGACTAACACAGGCCTCATCCCTTTTCTGGGAGTAGCTGGTTCCACACCCTGCGTAGCCAGGGCCTTGTGGTCCACGTTCCTCTGCTTGGGACGAGATTTTCCTGGAACAATTTGCTCATCTATAAAAATAGGAGTGGCATCACCCTGCACAGAGATGACAAGAAAACTGATAATGATGTACACACCACACCTGGTGCCTAATAGATGCTCAACCAATTGGAGGAGCCTTTCTATAGCACTTATGGGCACTGTGTGGCAAGTCTTGAAGGTCCTGAAGCACCAGAGACTTCCTGAGTATATATGATCTGGGGAATGTGACTGGCACACCCAGGACTCCAAGATCCTAGTTCTGTTTTGTCCCTGGGGCCTGGTACACCCTCCCTTCCTTTCTCTAAGAACAAAAACAAAAATAAAAACAAACACACAGAAGACAAACTAGCGCCACTTTGACTTTACTAACACCCATTCGGCCTCAAAGCAGCTGGCTGGGGTCCAGCCAGGAGCCCTTCTTACCCTACAGATATCCAACAACCCCATTTCCACATTTAGGATTTCCTAGAGAAACAAAGCCATCAGAACTCTCAATATGTGTTTCTCCTGGGGCTTTGGAGCTAGAATCTTCCAGTAAGAAGGAGGCTACTTGCTTTCTTTTACACCTGTCTCAGAGGAAAGGGACTGAGAAAAGCCAAAGAACACTCCTGAGCTTCTCCTACGGCTACAGCTGTTCAAAACAGAACTGAGAGTTCCCAGAAGAGACTCAGCTAAAAGCCCATAGAAGCTCATTTCCACCTTTCCAAGGCACCCCCTAGATTTTACTCCCAAGCTGTCTGTCCATCCACTTGGGAAGGAGATGTGGGAAACATCACCACTTCTAGAAGGCTACTCACTATTTGAAATTCATCCACAGATATCAAATATCTAGAGATAGAAAGTATATAATTTGTAGATTACCAAGTGAATCTGTAGATATATCCATAGATATCATACATATGCATCCGTGTATATAGTCACAAGACACTTCTCAGGCAAGTATTCCAAAATCTTCTCACCCCCAACTCCCTCTCCTCCCCTTTACCTCTTCCACCAAGAGTCACAGGGAAGAATGTTCATTCAATATTTGCTACTGTTCTTTGTGAAATAGGTCTGGGTGAAGACATAAACACAATCTCCCATGATCTAGTCAGGCTGCAGCGGTATATTTAAGAATATTTACAGAAAATCGGGAATAAGTTTTAATGCAGTCTTTGCAACAATGCTGGTGTCAGCTGTAGAAGAACCACCACCACCCCCTACACACAGACAAAGGACTTTAGAAACTTCGGATCTCACTCAGCCTGTGACCATGAGCTCAGCGATTAGAGGACATCGAGGCCTTGCAATTGTCACCCAGATAATAAACAGCCAGCTGACTTGGCTCAGCAGGTCCTGTGCAGCCTTGGGGCCCCGCCTGAGACCCAAGAATGAGCAACTTTCAGGCTGGGATTGGAAGCCCCGGGTAGGGGGACAGCGCTGGACGCGGGTTGCCTGTATCTCTGGGTCATGATCATTGCTGGTGGAGCCAGGGATGGCCACTGGTGATGCGGATGACCGGCAGGTGGGGCGCCCCCCACCCTACCCCTGCCAGGGGCGGCCAGGCAGCCTGACCCCGGACAGCACGACCGACCATCAGCCACCAGGCTCCGATTGGAGCCGCGGGGACTTGGGGGGGGGCGGGTGGCACCTCCTGGATCCCCAAGACCACACAACCAGACTCACGCAAGCCTTTGGCGACTCCTGTCACTGCCCGCAGCGCTCCTGCCCGCTCGCTCCACAACTCCAGGCAACAAGTTCTCGCGCCCCCCGTGCAGCCGCGGGGGGCCGGGGAAGGCGCGCACTCGGGCGGCCGGTGTCCCCCACATCTTCCAGGGGGATCGGGAGGGAGGGGGCTCCCGTTGCCTTCGCCGCCCCCTTGAACGGAAAGATCGCAGGGCAGCGGCCGCTCCCCGGGGCCAGGGCCGGGACAGGGAGGGACAGCATCTCCAGCACGGGCAACAGGTCTGCGGGCGCGCGCGAGACCTCAGCCCGGGTCTCCCCGCCCCGGCCCACCCACCCCCCCCCCGACCCCGCGTCCCGGCCCCCCCTCCACCCCTTTACCTCCAGCAACTGCACGTAGCTGGCGGGGAACCAGCCGCGGAGCCCGTCCTCCTTCTCGCCTTCCCACCAGCCGCCGTCCGGGACCTGCAGCAGCGTGATGAGCTCCCCGGCCGCGAAGCGCAGCCCCTGGCTGTGCCGCTCCCCGGAGAAGGGGTACAGGGTCCGGCAGCGCGCCCCGGACATGGCCTCGGTGCCGGGGCTCACCGAGCAGCCTGCATGCCCGCCGAGCCCGCGCGCGGGCTGGGCCGGCGGCTCCGCGGGGTCCCAGGCGCCCGGCTCCCCCCCGGGCTCCCGCGCTCCGGGGCGCGCGCGCCGCGCGCCGGGGAGCTTCGCAGGGGGTCCCCGGGCCGGCGGGAGGGGACGCGCGACCGGCGCCGAGCGGGGGACTCGCGCGCGGGCCGGGCAGCGCGGGCGGGCGACGCCCCCGGGCCGGCGGGGGGCGGGGCCCAGGGGGAGGAGACCTGGCGGGGGGGGGGGGGGGGTCGCGGGTTCCCGAGACAACTTCCCGGGGACGCGGAGCGCGGGCGGCGGCCGCGGAGATCGGCCCTGGCGCGTAGACGGGCGTCGCTCCCCGGGGAGGCGGGACCCCGAGCATCCGCCTGTGGCCGGCGGAGCTCCGCGGACGGCAAGCGAGGGGGCCGGGCCGGGGCCGGTCCTAGGCGACTGGGGGCGGGCCGGGGGCGGGTCGGGACTGCCACGCCTGCCAAGGGCTGGGAGCGGGTAGAGGGATGGGGGACGGGGGTCGTGCAGATCGTGTGCAGGGAGGTCGCGGGGGGGGGGGTGCGCTGCTCGGGGGAGAGTCTCCCCTACCCCCCCCCTGCCCGTGCAGGGGGTGGAAAAGCCCCTGGGTGGCGGTCGCGTGGGCCCGGGTGGCCGGTGGTGGGAGGGCGTCGCCTCCTAGGTGTCAATGAGGGAATGTGTGCAGCTGTCATCCTAAAAGGCGAACCTGGGGCTGAACTTGACTCACCGGAAACTGAACAATGGGTGAATGACAGGTGGGAAGTCTGGAGCCTGAGCAGGGAAGCCCAGGGCAAAGCCAGTCACACCAGAGGGACCGGGTAGGAAAGGAAGGGGAGGAGAGAAGAGGGGAGGGGAAGATGGATTGGAGTTGTTGGTAGAATTGGGGTCAGGCCCAAGGGACTAAACAGGAAAGGTGAAAGGTGAAAGCAATCCTGTCTCCCCCTCCACTACCCGCGTCCCCCCCCCCCCTTTTATCTACAAAAGGAAGGCCCCTTCTGGATTCAACTCTCCTGAAAATCCAGATGGACTGGCTGTGGAGCATACACTCATTCATTCAGTCAACAAACGGTAGGAGGCCACCATGCTCCCTGCCCAGGTACTACAAAGATAAGACTCTGAAAAAGTTGATCTCAGCTCTGTGCTGGTGGCTCCTGCCTGTAATGCTAGCTGCATCCGAGTCTGAGATCTGAAGTCAGGAAAGTGTGTGAGACTCTTATCTTCAATTAACCACCAAACACATGAAAGTGGAGCTGTGCCTTCAGTGGTGGAATGCTAGCTATCGTTGAGGGGAAACAGTTCAAGAATAGTGCCCAGACCCTGAGTCAGGCCCCAGGACCTGCAAACACATACAAAATGCTGATCGCCAAGCAAGAGCACAGAAGTAAAAGGTCTTTTGTTAGCTTTCTCTGGAAGAAAAAAATTAAAGTACGATCCCTAACCTGTAATTAATGAGATTCTTTAATCTCTCTGAGTAAAAATTGAGCATTCCTAATCTGGAACTTTGGAGTCCGAAATGCTCCAAAATCCAAACTTTTAAGTGTCCATCCGATGCCCCAGTGGAAAATTTCACAACTGACCCTGTATGAGGGGGCCACACTCAAGACACAGATGCAGTTAGGTATGGTGGTGCACACCTGTAATCCCAGCACTTAGGAGACTGAGGCAGAATGACTTCAAGTTGGAGGCCAGTTGGATTCCACAGTGAGACTCTTGTCACAATGCAAAATGAGACCATTTCAGAACTGGGAGTGTGGCTCAGTGGTAGAGTACTTGCTTTGTGTCTTTGAAACCCTAAATTTTGATTCCCCAAACAAAACATGAAACAGAGAACAGAGCCACGATCTCTGATATACAAACAGCCTCTAAAATTAATCAGACTAAGTTCTGAAAAGGATAAAATGTCAAATCTGATGGCATGGCTGGGCTCCGTGTGGACCCTCTGCAGCCACGCTGCCAAGCAGAATTCTTAGGCCTTACTTTCCAGCCACCTGTGATGTCAGGAAGATTGGAAATTTCTCAACTACAGGCAGACTAAACACTCCCAGGAGACCCAGGTAATGAACTGGGGAAGGAAGGAAAGAAAGAAGGAAGGAAGGAAGGAAGGAAGGAAGGAAGGAAGGAAGGAAGGAAGGAAGGAAGGAAGGAAGGAAGGAAGGAAGGAAGGGAGGGAGGGAGGAGGGAGGGAGGGAGAGAGGGAGGGGAGGAAGGGAGAGAAGAGAGGGAAGGAGGGAAGACAAGAAAGAAAAGGAGGTTGTTACAGTGGCAGTGTTGGAACTTACATCCCTACCAGACTAGCCACAACACCTTCAGGCCTTATCTCCCCTTGGTATAAATATAAATGGAAGTTAAGTACTGAAGATGAGACTTGGGACAGTTGACTCTAGTGAGTGGCTGTAAGCTCTGGATTGCTTATACCCTAACCCCAGTTCTGCCACCTTCAAGCTGGATGGCCTTGGAAATTTACTTGACCTCTCTGAACCTTATTTTCCTTATCGTGTATAAAAGATGATACCTAGCAAGCACAAGACCCTGAATTCACTCTTCAGTACTATAAAAATGATATAGCATTATTTACATTATATAGTTCATAAGCAGATTAAATGATTAAACACATATAAACTGTTTAGAGCAAAGTCTGGTATATTAAATACTTCAGTATTAGGAATTATTATGATCTATCTAGTTCAGTGATCCTGGTAGTTTTTTTGAGACATGATCTTAGCCGTGTAACCCAGGCTGGCCTTGAACTTGTCATTCTCCTGCTTCAGTTGCCTGGGTAACTGATAACAGTTGTGCACCACCATACTTGATTCTAACACTTCCTCTTGAACTAAGATTTCCAGGGCAATAATTGAAGTGGAAATTTAAATATAGCTGAGTGAGATAGTATACAACTATAATCTCATCATTCAGGATGAGGTACAGGTGGGTCATGAGTTCCAAGCCAGCTTGCTATATACCTAGACCTTGTCTCAAAAAAACAGAAAAGAATGTTTGTAACCAGCATTGTGATATATTCTGTACTTGTATTGCTAAAAAATGAATTATTGACCCAATAAATATAGTGTTCCTGCAAAAAAAAAGAAAAGAAAACAAGAACTTTAAACATAAATTCACTTAGCAATTCTCTCATGTATCTACCTAAGAAAAATAAAAAAGTCCATATAAATATTTGTGTTCATAGTTGTGCTGTCGATGTAGCTAAAAAGTAGGCATAATCCAAATGTCGATCAGTTGCTGGAAATGGTGGCAGATGCCTTTAACCCCAGAAATTGGGATGTGGAGGCAAGAGAATTACTGTTCAAGACCAGCCTGGGTGGGTGAGATACAGATGAGACCCTATCTCAAAATAGAAAAACAAACAAACAAATAAAAATCAATACACCCAAATGTCCATTAGTTAATGGATAGAAAGATGAGGTATACCTAGAAGATGGAATAGTCAGCCACGAAAAGGAATGAATTCCTGACAGATGCCACTACATAGATGAATCTCAAATACATTATGGCTAAAGATGCCAAAGGCCACATGTGATTTGATTCCTTTTATCTGAAATGTCCAGAGAAGATAAAGCTGTAGAAACAGTAAATATATCCGTGGTTGCCTGGGGACAGAAGTAAGCAAACAAACACAAGGTTTCTTTTTGGGGTAGTGAAAATGTTCTAAAATTAGATTATGGTAATGATTGCACAACTTGGTGAACTGCTGACTTCAAACAAACATATTTTATGTGTAAATTATACTTCAATAAAGTTATTACAAAAAAAAAAAAAAGAAATACAGACCTTCTTTACCAAATTGTATTTCTCCCCACTCACAATGCACTGGTTCATTTAACAACCTAAAGAGCTATTTAATACATATTAAAACCTGAACAGCACCCCAGGCCTAGGGATATAGATAAAATGCTTTCATATGTTGGTGGCTCACGCCTATAATCTCAAACTAAATGGGAGGCTGAAATTGGGAGGACCTTAGTGCCAGGCCAGTTCAGGCAGAAAAGTCCTGAAGATTCTATCTCTATGGAAGAGAAGCTAGACTCAGTGATGCATACCTGTGAGCAGATGATGTTGAAAAGCTAAACTATGTGGATAGTTTACTACCTGGATAGCCCAGGTGGGAAGGAAGACCTTATCCCAAAAATGCTCAATGAAAAACAGTGCTGGAGCTGGTGAAATGGCTCAAATAGTAGAATGCCTGCCAAGCAAGCTCAAGGTACTGAGTTCAAATCCCAGTGTCTTCAACAACAACAACAACAACACACATAGACACACACACACACACACACACACACACACACAAACCAGGGCTAGAAGGATGGCTCAACAGCATCACATCAGCATAGCAAGGTTCCGAGTTTGAACCCCAGTACTGCCAAGTAAAGATAACACCAATTCATTATAATAATTATAATTAATCTAGTAGTTAATTGTATTTTTTTTTTTTTTTTACAGATCAACAATGAAAAGATGGAGGAGAGGCATTTGCCACTCTGAGGCTGAGGCAAGAGAATCCTGGGTTTGAATCCAGCTTGGAATACAAAATGAGACCTTACCTAAAAAAACAGACAAATGAAACTAAAATAAAAACAGAAAAAGGGGGGCCGGGAAGGTGGCTCAGTGGTAGAGTACTTGCCTTGCATACATGAGGCCCTGGGTTCGATTCCTCAGCACCACATAAGCAAAAAGGAAAAACCGGAAGTGGCGCTGTGGCTCAAGTGGTAGAGTGCTAGCCTTGAGCTGATGAGCTGAGGGACAGCACCCAGGCCCAGAGTTCAGGCCCCACAACCGGACTCCCCTCCAAAAAAAATCAGAAAAAGGTAAGGATGGATGATGGTGTTGCTGTAACAAAGTACCCAAGGCTGGACATTTTATAGTACAAACAGATTTATTTTGGCTCCTGGTTTTACCTGTAATCAGGCAGCTACAATCTCACTGGCTTAAAGCAATGGTGCTTCATGCATCATAGAGATTGGAAAGGGTGTGTGTAGGAGAGGTCTCAAGATGAGAGAGGAAGCTGGAGAGGGTGCCACGAAGATCAAACTTGTTATAGCAGCAACTCTTGATGAAATCAATTTAGCCCAGAGATGAGCATTATTCCCTTCTGAATGCCATGTCCCCTGTGACCTCTCTGTAGGCCTTATTTCAGCTCTTAACACCATTACATCTCTGGGATGTAAACCTCTGGGGGTATGGCACACACTTAAATCATAGAGGTTGCCCAATTTAGAACTAAACAAAAATGGGTGAAAGGCTTGAACAGGTATTTCATAAAGTGGTATTCAAATGGCCAGGAACACATGAATGGATGCTCAACCTTATTAGTAAAGAGAAGCAAATCAGACTCATAGGAGGTACCAATAGCAAGGCACCAGCAATTCATGACAGCAATCTTAGTTACTCAGGGGGCTGAGATCTGTGGATCATGGTTCAAAGCAAGACTGGGAAAGGAAAGTCTGTGAGACTCATAACTCCAGTTAACCACCAAAAAGCTGGAAGTGGACCTGTGGCTCTAGTGGTAGAGCATCTACCTGGAGTATAAAAGCCAAGTAACAACAAAAGACCCTGAATTCAAGTTCCAGGACTGGTATACTCTCTCTCTCTCTCTCTCTCTCTCTCTCTCTCTCTCTCTCTCTCTCTCTCTCTCTCTGCAGAAAGAGAAAACAGAAAACACAGACATTGGTGAGGATGTGATATATCTGGGCCCTCGTGTACTGCTGCAAGCCTGTTGGAAATTTGACCTGAACCCAGCATCCTCTATGCTGATCACAGCATCCTTATGGCCCATCTGTTGACCCCTCAATCCCCCTCCCTGGAATAGATTCAACTGGGATGTGACCCTGTTGTCGTGTAGAGATGTGGCAGTCAGCTTTGCATTGATACCTGGGATAATCAATTTATATGGTAGAAAAGTTTCATGTGGCTCACTGTTTTTAGTCTGTGTTCCACTAGCCCTAGTGCTTTTGAGCCAATGGCTGGGTAACACATCATGGTAGAAGTGTGTACCAAAGTGAGCTGCTCACCTCACTTATGGTGGCTAGAAAGCAGAGGGGGGGAGGGGAGAGGGGGAGGGAGGGGAAAGGAGGGGAGGGGTGGAGAGGAGGGGAGAGGAAAGGAGAAGAGAGGAGAGGAGAGGAGAGGAGAAAGTAATTCAGGGCCTCCTTATTTTCTTCAAGGGCACCCAGATGAAGACCTAACTTCTTCCTACTGGGCTCTACCTCCTAGAGACTACATTACTTCCCAGTGGTGCCACTGGCTGGAGGTAAGCCTTTATACATGGTGTGTGTGTGTGTGTGTGTGTGTGTGTGTGTGTGTGTGTTCTGGTATTGGGACTTGAACTCAGGGGTTAGGCACTGTTCGTTGGTTCTTTGGCTCAAGGCTGGTACTCTATCACTCGAGCCACAGCTCCACTTTTGGCCTCTTGCTAGCTAACTGGAGGTAAGTCTTATGGACTTTTTCCTGCCTGGATTGGTTTTGAACAGGGATCCTCAGATCTCAGCCTCCTGAGTAGCTAGGATTACAGGCATGAGCCACCAGCACCCAGCTGTCTGAAACCAATTTTTTTTTTTTGTCGGTCGAGGGCCTTGAATTCTGGGCCTGAGCGCTGTCCCTCAGCTCTTCAACTCAAGGCTAGCGCTCTACCACTTGAGCTACAGTGCCACTTCCGGTTTTCTGGTGGTTCATTGGAGGTAAGAGTTTCACGGACTTTCCTGCCCGGGCTGGCTTTGAACCACGATCCTCAGATCTCAACCTCCTAAGTAGCTAGGATTACAGGAATGAGCCACCGGTGCCCGGCTCTGAAACCAATTTTAACCTAACAAAGCATTGATTAAATGAAGAAAGGAAAATAAGGGAAAAAGAGGGACAGAGAATATGCAGTAAGAAAAGGGCACAGGGAGAGAAGGGAGGCTGAAGAGGAGATGGAAGAGAAATCAGAGTCCAACTTTTCCATTCTCCCACCTTCCCTCCCTCCCAGACCCTGAAGCCAGGAGAAAGGCTGGTCCCACCCCAGCTCCCTTGAGGGAAAGCTAAAGTTGTCACTTGTGAAGGAAGTCTGGAGAAAAGAGAAAGGAGATGCTTCTGAGGATCTTAAGTTCTAGGACCAAATATAACACGAGTAGAAGGTTGTAGCTGGGGTAGTAGCTCAGTGGCCTGCATACAGGAGGTCATTAGTTGCATCCTCTGCTCCTAAACAAAAAGATCAAAGGATAAAACTGAAGTCTTTGCACAGCAGTTGCCCAGGGTGTGTGGACTTAAGGCCTTCTGGTTCCATTATTGCACAGCAGGTAAGTCTTTCAGATGACCCTTGGGGAGGAAAGAACAAGGGACTATCCAACAGGCTGCTGCTGAACAGAAACCGTGTACAGAAAAAAGTCTCCGGTACCAAACCCAACTCCAACTTGATGGTCTCTATTAACATATCTAAAGCTTGGAAAATTTGGCCCCCAGAGAATGGAGATCTGAAGAAAAGCTTAGAAAGCTCAACTCAGAAGTTTATAAACACTTGTCTTTCCAGACCTGGAATCTCCTTTGCCTAGAGACACAAGTTAGACACCTCCTGCACATACTTGGAGAGAGAGAGGGATATCTATCTATCTATCTATCTATCTATCTATCTATCTATCTATCTATCTATCTATCTATTATAGAGAGAGAGAGGGAGGGAGGGAGGGAGGGAGAGATTGCCTTGATTATTTCACTCCTTCTGCTTCTTTTGCCCCCCTCCAGAGAAGCTAGCTCCTAATAAGTCCTGGCCCTGGGGGTGGGTCTCCCCTTTTTGGCCATGCCTCTCCACTATGCACAGCGGGCGGGGGGCAGCTACTTTTCCTGCCTGAATAGCTTGTGATGGTCTCTTCACCAGCTACCTAATGAAACCTACCTATTTAATATACCTTACACTAATTTCTTTTCCCAGCAGTATGGCTTAGTGTGATGTCTTCATCTGTAAACAGCTCCCCCCCATCAAGGTGTAAAAATTATTTTTTTCTGTATTTGTTAAATGTTGTTCAGGAAGCCAGGCACTGGTGGCTCACGCCTATAATTGTAGCTATTTAGGAGGCTAAGATCTGAGAATCACAGTTCGAAGCTAGCTAGGGCTGGGAAGTTTGGGAGACTTTTATCTCCAGTTAACAATTTAAAAAGCCAGAAATGGAGCTGTCGATCAAGTGGTGGAGAGCTAGACTTGAGCACAAAAGCTTAGGGACAGTGCCCAAGCCCTGAGTTCAAGCCCCAGGACCAGCACAAACACAAAAATGTGGCTTAGGACCTCAATCCTTGGAGAGTTTGGAGCTTCCACAAAATAAAATAATAAAAGTAAAATTAAAGCTACTTACAAATGCATGGTGTGGTGGAGAGTCTTGGTTTTTGCCTGAAAGAAAGGGCTGGCCAAGGAAAGATTTATAGCAATAGCCCATTTCTTGGTACAAACTCCCTCTAGTCTCTATTCTTTGAAGGCTAAAAATAAATTCGAAATTCATCACAACAGAGGGAACAGTCTCTTCAATGACTATAATTAGCTCTCCGTTTATTAATGAAAACTCAAATGAAGAGGCCCTTCTGAATCCCAACTTTTTTGCTTACTAATCACATGGTCAGGCCAAGTGGCTCTGGTGTGTCTGCCTCCATTTTCCCATCCACAGAATGGGAGTGGTGACATCTGTAGCCCAAGGTCATAGGAAGGATGTAAGAGGATGTCAGGGGTCAAGAGTCATCTCTACCAAAAGTCCAGGGAGCCTAATGCAGAGAGCTGGGCTCTGACCAGGAGAAAAGACATTGGCTGGATAGAAAAAGTCAGAGTGCTAGATAGAAACTTCCAGACTTGGCATTGTGAGGAGGTAGCCAGTTAGCATGGGTATTTTCCTTCTCCCCTCCCCTCCCCTTCCCTTTCTTCTCTCCTCCTCTCCTTCCCTTCCCTTCTTTGTGTTGATACTGGGGCTGGAACTCAGGCCCAGCACATTGTCTTTTAAGCTTTTTCCAGTCAAAGCTGGCATTCTACCATTTGAGCTACAGCTCCACTTTGGTCTTTTTGCTGGTTAATTAGAGATAATAGTCTCATGGGCTTTTTCTGTTTTCTCTTTCTGAAGCCTGTGAGGCTGGGTGAGGAAAGGAGAATTCAGGCTTAGGTAACTTCTTAGCTTTTCCAACAGGCTCACAGACAAAGGTTTCCTAAACCTTCTCTAAGGTCACCTGAAGGTCAGTACCCTAGAAGCAGGAATACTCTACATGGATCTAGTGACTGGACAAAAGGCCTCCTAAGAATGTTCTTGCAAATTGCCCTGCAATCTGTCCAGGCTGTAATCATCTTGGAGCCCAAAAAGGACCTGATAGTATCCTCCTTGGGTATTCAAAGCAGGGAGAAACAGTACAGGAAATCTTGTTTTCCCAGAAGCCAATAAGCTAGCTACTTTAGGAATCGAGAATTCAGAGAGAATTGAACAAAAGAAATTTCAAATAAGCAAAGCAAGAAATGTGTACAAAAACTAGGTGGTGGTGGCTCATGCCTGTAAACTTAGCTACTCAGGAGGCTGAGATCTGAGAATCCTAATTCAATCCAGTCTGGGCAGCAGCAAGGTCAATGAGACTCTTGTCTCCAATTAACCACCAAAAAGCCAGAAGTGGAGCTGTGGCTCAAGTAGTAAAGGACCAGTCTTGTGCCCCCCCCCCAAAAAAAAACCTAAGGGACAGCACCCAGTGATTAAGTTTAAATCCCAGTACAAGCACACACACACACACACACACACACACACACACACACACACACACACAAAGACAACTCAGTGTATAGCATTTTTTTAAGGATCTTCATCTATAGAGGTTTAAAAGACTCCAAATTATCTCAAGTATTTGTAAGTAAAATCAACAATTTTGATTATTGGGCAAATTCATTTATGTGGGAACAGCTCATTTCCTGGTTGAAATTAAATTAAGTGGTTGATTACTGGTCGCCTAGGAGAAGCCAGGAATGAATGGGAAGCAGGGAAGAGAGTTACTTCCTCCTTATAGATCTTAGCAATAGTGAGCTCCAATTGTGTGTGTGTGTGTGTGTGTGTGTGTGTGTGTGTGTGTGTTGAGGCTTGAACTCTGTCCCTGTGGCTCTTCCCCAGGTAAGTTAGCAGATCCCATACTTAAGCTCTCATGAGTCCCCCTCCCCCACCACTCCCTTACCCAGGCTGAAGGCTCCTTCTGGCTGCCTAATATCCCTGAGACTTAGGACCCTGAATGCTGACCCCAGTTTTCTGTGAGCCTTTTAGGGAAGCCTCTGGGAACAGCTGTCTCCTAGTGAGGTGGTATTAGAGCAAGACATACAAAAGTAACAATGCCAGGTTACTATTGTGTCAACAGATAATAACTGTGACTTCATAATTTCAAGGCAACCTGTATCCAACTAGAGCTAAAACAATACCCAGGTCAGCCTACAATTCCTCCAGTTCTTCCTCCATTCCTCAGATCATTCTCAGCAGAAAGCTTTGCCTATGTTGGTCTAAATTGGCAATGCTAGCTGTGGCTGGATTTGCTAAAAAGAAAAACAAAACCATATATACATGGGATCAACTTAAGGGAGTTTGTAGTGAGGAGGTTCTGGGGATGTTTGTATTCTTCTTTTGGTTCCCCCAAAATGATTCTCATGCACAGATCTAGCTCAGAACCTTGGGCCTAGAGTGATGTTTTCCATTACTTGGCTACAGCACAGGTGACAATTTCCTGGAGATTTCAGAACACCTGGAAGGCAGAAATTCAGGGATATCATTTCTTCTCATCTTCCCTACCCTCATTCTAGTCCTGGGAATTGAATCCAGGCCCTCCCATCTCCCCCCCACCTCCTGGAGTTCAATGGAGTTCAAGTCTCTACTGCTTGACCTATGCTTCCCTTCGTTACTATTTCTTTATCACCAGATTTCTAGTCACTAGACAGCTAGATTACAGTCTGGAGCCAGAAGCATAGAGATTGAGGACAACCTGAGAAAAAAAGTCTGTATGTCCCTCTCTCAACCAATAAAAACCTGGGCATGATGATGCACACCTTTTAGCACCTGGCTTGCCATCAGTCTAGACAGCCTGGGCAAAATGTGAGACCTTATGCAAAATGTCACTAAAGCAACAAGGGCTGTGAATGTGGTTCAAGTGGTAGCGTCCACACCTAGTAAGCTTGGTCCTGAACTCAAAGTCTAGCACTGCCAAAAATAATAGAAAACGAAAAAAGAAAGATTTTTTTCAAATGATCTCAATGTCCAGCTAAGTTTTGTGACCAGTGGCATAGTGAATGAAAGGGTTTGTTGAGTTTTATTGTCAGAAATGAGAAGTCACCTGTAGGCCAGAGCTGATCATGTTATGGCCACCGAATGGAATTATCTATGTGCATTGCAGACAGAGGAGAGTCTTGTCTGTGTGGATGACTTTGATCAGCACTCAGTGGAGTGTACTCGTTTTTCTAGTTGCTGGGCTTGCTGGTTTTGCTCCCCCTAGCCATCTGCCTCTGGAGAGAGCAGGACACCTGCTATGTTCACTGTCTCAGGCCCTTTCTGCTTCCTCTGCCTTCAGATGCCCACTCTACTTGGGCACCAGTTCCCTGGGAGTACAGCCCAGACCCAACAGGAAGCACGTTGCCATGACAATGGTGGCATACTGCTGCCCAGCCCCCTTCTACCAAAGCCCTGAGAAAAATCAGAATTCATGGGGCTCTTCTGACTGCCCAGACCTCTCCACGGGAAAGAGATGTGGGAACTTTATTCCCTCTATACTTTAGGAAGATGGGACAGATCAGGGGACAGTTAGCAGACTCACAAGGAACATGGAATTTCCTGTTCATTGAGATACACTTCCTTTCCTTTCCTTTCCCTTCCCTTCCCTTCCCTTCCCTTCCCTTCCCTTCCCTTCCCTTCCCTTCCCTTCCCTTCCTTCCCTTCCTTTCCCTTCCCTTCCCTTTCTTTCCTCTCCTCTCTCTCCTTCCCTCCTCTTCCTCCTCCTCCTCTCTCCTCCTCCTCTTCTTTTTCCTTCTTTCAAGACATATTCTCACTATGTTGCCCAGAAAGGCTCCGAACTGAGCTACCCTCCTGTCTCAGTTTCCTAAGTAGCTGGGACTGCAGTCTCCACCACTGTGTCCAGCCCAAGGATGATTCTAAGAGGAAAAAGGCAGTCCAAGGAAATCAAGGAGGAGCCTGGAAGGGAAGATGGTGGCCAGGAGGACGAATCGTGAAAATGTACTTGCTGAGCTGGAAAATTCTGACGAGATTTCTCATGAGATTACAACTTGTTCCTGACTATGGCCCTGGCTGCTCATGCCTATAATCTGAGTATTGACCAAGGCTAGAGGATATGCTTTCAAGATGGCACCCTCACCGGGCTGTGGGCTATTGTTCTCTGCTTCTCCACATGAGAACTTTCCATAAGGTTGTTGTTTTGGCGTTTTTGTGACACTGCTTTAGCCGTGACACCTTTTTTTTTCCCTCTTCTAGTACTGGGGCTTGAACTCAGGACCTCTCTCACTTGCCCTTGGCTTTTTCACTTACGTTCGGTGCCCTACCACTTGAGCCATAGTTCCAGCTTTTTGCTGGTTAAATGGAGATGAGGGTCTCACAGATTTTTCTGCCTGGAGCTGACTGAATTGTGATCCTCAGATCTCAGCCTCCTGAGTAGCTAAGGTTACAGGTGGCAGCCACCTGTACCTGGCTGTGTTGGTTACATATCTATAATATCTCTATGGTTCAAGATGGCCCCATGCAAGGCATCAGTGCAGTGAAGTGAGCTACTTCAAGGAGAAAAAAAAATCTTCCTCAGTCTCAGGCCTCCCAAGTATGGCTGTACAGGTTATTCCCTGCGCCAAGGGCATGACCCAGCCAAAGTAGGCAAGCAACTTTCCATCATGTGCCTGAGTACAAGAGGCTCACGTGCCATGCCCCCAAGAGGCAGTCAGTGACTCAGCTCTGGATTGTCAGACTTTCAAATTGTAAGTAACAGAAAATCCAACCTTTGTTCCTTTGTTCCTCTCTCTTTCTTTCCCTCTCTCTCTCTCTCTCTCTCTCTCTCCCTCCTTCCTCCTCCTCCTCTCTTTCTCTCTCTCCCTCTCTTTCTCTTTCTTTTATTTATTTTTATTTTTTTGCCAGTCCTGGGACTTGAACTCAGGGCCTGGGCACTGTCCCTGAGCTTCTTTGTGTTCAAGGCTAGCACTCTACCGCTTGAGCCACAGCACCACTTCTGGCCTTTTCTAAATAGTTTATTGGAGGTGAGAATCTCACGACCTTCCCTGCCTGGGCTGGTTTTAAACTCCGATCCTGATAGCTCAGCCTCTGTGACCCTCAGATCGCAGAGTCCTGAGTAGCTCAGATGACAGGTATGACGCACTGGTGCTCACTCAAGCTATCTGTCTTTTAGAACTAAAAAAATAAATAAATAAACAGAATTTGGTGCTCAAATGACTTTTCTCAACAGTAGAAGTAATGTGTAAACTAAACATGGGAATCTGCTCCCTAACCTTTGTATCACTTTTCTCAACAGTAGAAGTAATGTGTAAACTAAACATGGGAATCTGCTCCCTAACCTTTGTATCAAGGCTATTTGAAGCATGCAGTAAGGCCTTGTGATGAAACAGTGTGCATGTAAATGGGAGGTTGAAGTAATCCCAGCGCTCAGGAGGCCAAGGCGGGAGGAGACAAGCCTGGGTGACAGAGCGAAATCTTGATCCTAACTTAAAACAGAGTCTGGGTAGTTCAGTAGTAG
The DNA here is from genome assembly GCF_019054845.1 of Dipodomys spectabilis. NCBI lineage: Eukaryota > Metazoa > Chordata > Mammalia > Rodentia > Heteromyidae > Dipodomys > Dipodomys spectabilis. Next base: position 12,488,551 of record NW_024870681.1, read on the forward strand.
AGCACCTGTCCAACTAGCATCAGGCCCCTGGATTCCATCCCCAGTACTGAAAACAACGACAACAATGACGACGACGACGACAACAACAACAACAAAACCTCCCACAAAAAAAATGAAAAAAAAAAAAAGAATAAAAGGCAAGAAAAGAAAGAAAGAAGTAGAGCAATATTGATTCAAATCCAGGCCTGCCTCCTTTTGAAAGATGGCTGTCAGTAGCTAGTTGTCTTAGTTGTATTCCTGTGGCTATCACAGATTACCTGAGACTGGGTAATTTATAAAGTAAAGAGGTATATATAGGTCAGGGTCTGGAGGCTGGCATGGCATTCACACCTGGAAGGATCCTACCTGCTGCACTAGAACTCAGCCAAGCATCCCAAGATGAGACAGAGCAAGTGTGCTCATATAAACAAAGGCATTCCTGCAAGAACACACGAATCTTCTCTGTTTGTGCAGAGAAGATTCATGCTCTCCTGACCCAGTCACCTCCCTCCCACTTGGCAATGTTGTTGTACTGGGGGCCCCTTTCCAACAGATGAAACTCTGGGTGATGTATTTGAATCATAGTGCCTGCCCCACCCATATCCACTTATAGGCTTAAGCAAGACTGGCCTGGCTTGCTGGAAACAGGATAATCCTAATCCAGGCTAATTTCTGCAGCTTCAACTCTTAGAATGAGAGTTACTTTCTCCCTGTTTTCCTGTTTGAGTCCTGGGAAACTTACGTGTGTGTGCACACGCATGCCAGACCGGGGCTTGAACTCAAGGCCTTGGGCACTGTATCTGTGCTTTTGTACTCAAGGCTGGTACTCTACCACTTGAACTACAGCTCTAGTTCCAGCTTTTGGATGGTTTGTTGGAAATAAGAGTCTCAAAGACTTTCTTGCCTGGGCCGGTTTGAACCACAATCCTCAGGACTTGCCCTCCTGAGTAGCTAGGATTACAGGTATGCACCTGGGGAACTTTTTAATGATTGGCAGATGCTTCTGCTGGGAGCTCTAACTAATTCATAATATTTCCACACTACCTCTGCATTTCCCCCCATACTACTCCTGCATTACTTGTGAATTTCTCTGTTCTGAGATAAGAGAAAATCATGGGGGTGTATAGTTCTGGGTGTTTAGTCTGCCACCAGATCTACCTCCTTCCCAGCACATTCTATGGCTCCTTCCTTCCTCTTTAAGAGTCCTTATCTATATGGTAGTTACTCAACTAAGAATGATTGAAGAGTTTGCTAAATTCTGCATTTAAAACCCTGGGCTCTGTGAAATTTTGCAGGAGTGATGGCTTCTATTTTTAAAGGGGCTGATTCTTTCTTTTTTCTGATTATTTGAAAGCGAAATTTGAAAGCCCAGCTGCAACATGGATTCTTTCTGTGCTGTATGAAGTTGGGTCAGTGTTTCACAAAGTGTGTGTATATGCGTGTGGGAGGGTCTTTCCACTGATGATCTAGTGGGGGGGGGCATGTGGAAGAATACTGAAAATGGGCCTAGTATTGCACACCTGTAATCCCTGTACTTTAGATACTGAGGCAGAAGCAGCTTGTGTTGGAGGTCAGGCTGTGTTACAAATTCAAGGCTCGCCTGAGCTACACAAAGAGACTCTGTCTCAATAGACAGTTATACAGGTAAATAAAATGATGTTAAATTAATATTTTTTTTTCCAGTACTGGGGCTTAAACTCAGGGCCTGAGCGCTATCCCTTAGCTCTTTTGCTCAAGCCTTGAGTAAACTGGAGCCACAGTTCCACTTCCATCTTTTTGGTGGTTAACTGAAGATAAAAGTTTCATGGACCTTTCTGTCCAGGCTGGCTTTGAATTCTAATTCTCAGCTCTCAGCCTTCGGAGTAGCTAGGATTACAGGTATGAGCCTCCAGCACCAGGCTTTAAATAGTTAATTTATGTACTTCAAACTTGTGACTTCACAGGCTGTGTTGATAGGATGAGATGGAAGTAATAACTGTGTTAGCTCAGAAGCACGAAAGAAAAATGATAGCCAGCATCAATGTTCGTGTTTCTAGTAGTGACTGTAATAAATTAGTGAAAAGTAATTAGGAGCATGATTCAAGTGCTGCATTTCCAGCAAATGCGAAGCCCTGAGTTCAATCTCTCATACCTAAAACCAAAACAGCAAACCAAAAAACCAAACTATAAACCTGATGCCTTTCAACAAAATACCTTTGTCCTGCAGGACAGAAGTTGGAAATCGGTTACATTAGACTAGTTAAGAGTTGAAGTTGAGGTGTTGGCAGATGTGTGCTTGTCCCAAGGCTCAAGGGAAGAATATATTGTCTTCCTCTATCAGCTTCTCTGGAGACTCTTGGCATTCTTTGGCTTGTGGCCCCTCATTCCAGCCGGTGCCTCTGTATTCACATTGCCTCCTCTTCTGTGTGTGGTGAAGTTTTTCTTGTCCTAGATACATGTGGTGGCATTTAGGATCCTCTGGACAAGACAATCTTCCTGACTCAAAATCTTTACTTCAATTGCGTGTCCAAAGACTTTTTTCCCCTATCTTTGATGATCAAGGTAACATATCATGGGACTGAGGATGTAGATATCTTGTAGGGGGATGCCATTATTTAGCTTGTCTGAGCTACCTGGGATGTTTGGAAAGCATAAAAAGAAATAAGACTTCAGCTGGGTACCGTGGTAATCCCATCATTTTAGGGAATCTGAAACAGGAGGATTGCTTGAGCATAGAAGTTCAAGAATAGTCTGGGAAAATACAGTGCAACCTCAGAAACAAATTGGGGGGAAAAAAACCAATTCTCTCTTCTGCTTTCAGAACTGGTACTCCAAGAATCTCCATGGATTGTGTCCTGTGCTGCTGCCTCCATCTCCAGAGAGCCATGAGAAGTTTGAGGCACACAGGTAAAAGGACAGGGCTTGGGGAGCTTCTTTGTCTTTGTCTTGATGCCTGTGGGGGGATCTTGAACTTCCTGACCATGAACTGGGACTCTTGGTTGTATATTTCCATGATAAACAGCCCCCTTAGAAAGGCAGCATCTCATTTCATCTATTAATTGTTATCATCACTATTATTTTGAGACAAGGTCTTGCTATATAGTGTAGGTTGGTCCAATCACCCTGCTCAAGCATGGAGATTACAGGCATATGTTACCACCATGGACTGCCTTAATGAAAACACGAATTTAAATCCCAAGTTCAAATGAATGCAGGCTTAATCCATCCCAATCACTACCTTGGGGGCCCCATTTCAGATTCACCCTGTATTTATTTAAATTACTTTTGAAATGTTAATCACTGCATGTTAATAAACAAAGCAATTATTCTAGATGTTCCTTCTGGGTTCCATTTATTAAAGGGAACTGATATCATTCATGATTTCACAAGGAAACATGAGATCCCTAAGCAGGCTAATGTGCTCTTCTTAGAAAATTAGCAAAGACATTTTTCTGTTACATAATCAGTAAATTAGAAACAGGATTCTTGCATTTCAGGGAAAGGTGCCTGAAAGACTTCTCGCTGGACCTGATTAGTACATTCACAGTGAAGGCTTTCTCTTGGAAGACTTTCTGGAGGGAGGTTTATCAACCGAACTTGTGTTATTTGGCAAGTTGAGTACAAGAGTTTAAATGCAGTGAGTGGGGGCGGGAAGGAAGTACCACATCCCAGATCCCAATCAACATATTTGTGTGTGTGTGTGTGTGTGTGTGTGTGTGTGTGTGTGCTGGTCTTGGGGCTTGAACTCAGGCCTTGGATGCTATGCTGTCACTGAGCATTTTTGCTCAAGGCTAGCATGCTACCAGTTGAGCCGCAGCTCCACTTCCTGATTTTTGGTGGTTAATTGGAGAAGAAAAAAGTATTTCTAGTCCCAGCTGGCTTCAAACCCAGGTCCTCAGATCTCAGCCTCCTGAGTAGCTAGGATTACAGGCGTGAATCACCAGTTCCTAGTACCCAATGGGCTTTGGAGAGGCTCTTGCTCTGTCCCCATCCTCAACCCTCATATCCACTACCTCTGCACAGCTGCACAGGCCTCTTCTTGCCCTCTCCAACTGGTACCAGCAAATGATGCCTGCCTGCCTGCCTGCCTTGCTTGCTTGCTTCCTTGCTTGCTTTGTTGCTTGCTTCCTTGCTTGCTTCGTTGCTTCCTTCCTTCCTTCCTTCCTTCCTTCTTCCCTCCGTCTCTCTCTCTCCCCTCCCTCCCTCTCTCCCCTCCCTCCCTCTCTCTCCTCCCTCTTGCTCTCTCTCTCTCTGCCAAGCCAATGAGCAAACAGGATCCAGAGAGCTGAGAGAGAGAGACTTCAGCTGCTGGGGAGAGGCCAGGAAAAGCTGGCAGCTCTGGAACCTGGAAGAGCTGCTGATTCAACTCCGAAGTGGGGTGCATTAACCTTTCCTGCCAGGCTTTCTGCTGGGCCTCACTAGGGTAAGCGATGCTGGCGGGCTCTGGTCCCTGACAAAGGACCCCTCTCCCCACCCCTCTCTCCCACTTCACTTTTGCTTTCCGTTCCTACTTCCTTGATTTCAATCTCAGCTTACAGATTTTCACCAGATGGGGTCCTTTTAAATAAAAGGTGTCAGAGGAGTAAGGAGGACCTCTTTTCTGTGAAGCGGTCTTGGAGGAGGGAAGAATGACACAGCCATGAGAAGTTGGGTCCCCAGCTTAGGGAGACAAGGGATTCAATCAGACTCAGAGACCTCAGGGGAGGGAGGCTCTTCTTGCTTGACTCCAAAGAGCTTTCTTATGTGTCCAGTTAGGAGTTAGATGCCATAAAGAAGGGTCTTATGTCCAACAAACAGGTCATGGGACTCAATGACCTAAAGTTCTGTTCTTGTCCCTGGGCTAGATTCTGGACCTTTCTGCTTCACTACTGCATTCACTTGAGGGCCGAGCCAATGGACACACAGAACATAGGCCGTAGCACCAGGTGGCCCTGGACTTGAATCACTTCCTAGCACTAGCCCAAGGGCTGGTGGCTCATGCCTGTGATGCTAGCTACTCTAGAGGCTGAGATCTGAAGATCAAGGTCAAAAGCCAGCCCAGGGAGGAAAGTTTGTGAGACCCTTATCTTTGATTAACTACAAAAAAAAGCCAGAAGTGGAGTTGTGGCTCAAGTGGTAGAGGGTTAGCTTTGACTAAAAATGCTCAAGGATATCATCCAGGTTTGAGTTCAAGCCCAAGGACCAGAACAAAAAAAAGAAAAGGAAAGGAAAAAAAAATTACAGATAGAAGAATGTTTGGCCTTGGGTTTAACCTGTTTAGGCCCCTATAAGTAAACACCATAGAATAATTTATAAACAACAGAAATTTATGTTTCAATTCAGGTAGTTCTAGAGGCTAGGAGTTCCAAAGTCAAGACACCAGTAGACTGTAGACTCAGTGTCTGATGAGGTTCACTCCTTCTGAGATGGTAACTGCTGTGTGTTTTCACATGGTACAAGAGGTCAGAGAGTCCCTGATGTCTATCATTACTATTATTATTATTATTTATGTGTGCCAATTGTAGGGCTTGAACTCAAGGCCTCAAACCCTGATTAGATTTTTCTGCTCAAAGCTGGGACTCTACCACTCAAGCCACACCTCCACTTCCATATTATCATTATTTTTAATATAGTGCAAGCTGCTCTTGAACTTGCCATCCTCCAGCCTCAGCCTCCCAATTGCTGGAATTACAGGGATGTACCTTTGCACTCTGCATATAAGCATCTTTGAAAAGGGCCTTCACCCTCCTTATAAGAGTACAACTCTCCAAAATCCTGTCACCAGCTAAAGACCCACCTCTTAACACTAACCCACTGGGGATTCCATTACATTGGGCATACAGACCACAGTGGGCCTAGGGTTCTAAGTCAGCCTGCTGTTGGCTAGCTGCTGGTCCTTTTCTGGTAGTTCACACCAAAGTTATCCCCATCCAGCCAGGGTTCAAGCTTGGAAATCTAAGGAATCCTTGGGTATTTCTTTCATCCCATGGAACCCATTCTTCCTTGGCTTTGCAGATGAGGGCGGGCTGCTCATGTACACCTGAACACCATAGGATTGAGCTGCAGGAATTCAGCTAGAGGAGCCTGAGCAATTGGATACTGGAGCATCCCACGAGAAATCCCAAGGGGAGTTTGAAGAGATCTTGTCATGTGGGCCCAAAAGTCTTGGACCACTTTGCCTGTCACCCCAGATGTGCATCCTCTTTGTCCTCTAGGTAGCTGGCTCTATATGGATGGAAGGTGACAGATTGGTCCGAGGGAGGATGCCTTGAGCTCCCCCTGGTGGCTGCACTGGAGCCTATAAACAAGGGGCCCTCTGAGAGCTATCTTCATCCCCACATCCCATTCCACAAAAAGTTCTGTAAGCCTGGTTTCTGCTTCTTTACACAAGGCCAGAGGCCACAAATTAAAGATCTGTGGCCTCTGATTTATTTGACCAGCTCCATGTTAAATTAAAAAATATTATTTTCCCAAACTTAAACATCAGATCTGACATTAAAAAAAAAAATCCAGATATGTGGTTTCTCCTGGAAATCAGGAGTTCTGGCAATGCTAGACTTGGGCTCCTTCATAGCTGCAGTTGGCAAAAATTCTGCCCTTCCCTTATTGTGGTCTAAAGTGGTTGAGAGAGGGGACAGGAGATAGGCACTCGGAATATATTATCATACATTGGAAATTGGGCCAAGCAGGCACATCCCATGGGGAAGCCAGGTGACACAGGGCCTGTAGGCCACTCAAAAGATGGTGGCTTTTACACCAAGTGCATAGGAAGCCACTGAAGAGCCTGGGAGGAAGCCAGGATCATGGTCATATTTACTGTGTAGCTGGCAGAGGCGAAGGGCAGAATCAGAGGATCTGTCAGGAGGCTGTTTTTCTAATTCAGGGGAGAGATAGAGGCATATGAACCAGGGTGGTGTTAGTAGAGATGGTTCAAAAAGGTTGGTAATGGGAACTGGTAGCTCACACCTGTAATCCTAGCTACTCAGGAGGCTGAGATCTGATGATCTGGGTTCATAGCTGGCCTGGACAGGAAAGTCCTTGAGACTTTCATCTCCAGTTAACCACCAGAAAACTAGAAGTGGTGCTGTGGCTCAAAGTGGTAGAGCACTGGCCTTGAGCAAAAGAGCTCAGGGACAGCACCCAGGCCCTGAGTTCAAACCTCATGAAAAAAAAAAGAGGTTGGTATGACAACCACTCACCCTTCAGTGTGAAGTACCCCCTTCCCCCTTCCACATTTCCCTTGACAAGAACGGATGGGTCTCTTTCAGCCTCACTGCAGAAAGGCGACTTCTCTCACCCATGATTCTGAAGTCTCAGGAGTCATTCCCCGTGGTCCAGCATGCCAGTCCATGCCCTTCACATTCAGAAAACCAAAACAAGGGGTGGGGGAAGAGTAGCAGAGGGGATGGATTTGATTAAAGTATGCACAGAAATATCACAATGAAATCCTTTTGTATGATTAATGTATGAAAATTAAGAAAAAACAACAGGCAGAGCTGGGGATATGATTCAAGTGGTAGAGTGCCAGCCTAGCAAACACAAGGCTGTAAGTTCAAACCACAGTACCACAAAAACATAACAAAACAAAACATAAACAACAACAAATACACAAACAAAACTCAAGCAAATGCTGAACCTCAGTGTGACTGACAGAATCGTCCAGTTTTCTTCTCTTATTTAATCCTACTGGTGAACTAGGTTCTAGGTCTCTAGAATTCTCTACATACTGTTTTTTCCTTAGAATACAGTCAGTCCTTCTCAGTCATGATGGATACCTTCTAAGACCCCCAAGTAGATGCCTGAAACCATGGAAACAATGGAATTCTACTTGTATTATACATACTCTCCTCCCTCCCCCTTCTCCTCTCTCTTTATCTTTCATTCATTCCTCCTCTCTCTCTCTTTTTCTTTCTTTCTTCTTTCCTGGGGCTAGAATTCAGGGTGCTGTCCTTGAGCTTCTTTTGCTCAAAGCTAGCACTCTACTGCTTGAGCCACAGATCTACTTTTGATTTTCTTTGAGTAGTTTATTGGAGATAAGAGTTTCATGGACCTTTCTACCTGGGCTGGCTTTGAACCATGATCCTCAGATCTCAGCCTCCTGAGTAGCTAAGATCATAGGTATGAGCCACCAGCACCAGGCCTGGAAATGTTTATTTCTTATTCCATTAATAGTTAATACATGACATCTTCCATTTAATATTTTCAGGCTGTGGTTTGACTGCAGAAAACAAACCGTGGATAAGAGATACCACTGTACTTCTCCCCTCCGTGCATTAGCCCTGCTTAGACATGCTCTCTTTAGAGACTTGTCCTTGACCCTGAGGCCTTTGCAGTAGTGGCAGCTCTTCCCAGTCAGGAAGTAGCTCCAAATCCATCTTACACTGGAGTAAGTATGAGGCACACACTGCCTCTCATGGTTGTGAAAATGTAGGGCTGGAGTGAGTGTCTCCTTCAGTTCTCCTCCTGGGAGTCTCCTTGAGCTCACTTGAATCCTGGTCTATGGTCCGAGGCATGTGGGGAAGCCATGCTTTGGGTCTTTGGTTTCCCAGATCCCTTGCTCACATGATGCTGAGTGAGACTGTGTCCATGGGAGGCTCTGGTATGAGAATCAGAAGGAAGAAGAATGGACAATGCCATTGTAATCCAGCAGTGCTAAGTCACCAGACAGCAGCCCTCAGCATTCCTGAGTGACCTTCCTGACGTCACCTCACAGCTGCTGAGAGACCCATGTGCCATCATTGTTCTTGACCTGTATTCTCAATCCCCTTATCTTAAAAACAACAACAACAAGTTTGTACTTACCAGGGACCAACCTGCTCCCCAAATCCCCTACAAGATTCCCATGAACCTAGATTTTACCCATTTTTCCAAGCTGGTTGTGTCTATCATCAGCCAGCTCTGGGCACTCTTGTCCCCTGTGTCCAGGCTTCCTGGCTTTCTCTTAGTTCCTTTGTCTGTTCCACAACTCTCAATCTCCCTTCCCTGTGGACTGATCAGGTAACCCTTCTGTAGCCCTGCCCACTCCATGTGGGATCAAGACATTGCCCTGATAAACCATCTAGAACTCCTTGTTTTCACCTTCATACAATTTATCCATACCTATTTCTTTGATTATTTAAGAGTTGCTATTTTATCCCTGAGCCCATGTAGGATCCATGAGTATAGGCAGTCTTGTCCATCAGGCGATCCCTCTGCCTGATCCAGTACCTGGTATTGGATACCTAGCATGTGCTCACTAAATACACAGCATAGATAGTTTGTTGTATTGAACTTCATCAAGCATTTCTGTGGCATTTTCTCAGAGGCAGGTGTTATGGGAGAGGTAAGCAGCGAGTAATCAGTAGTGAGACAGGAAGAGAATCATGAGGGCACAATGTGGCTACTATGGTCTCTCCCTTCCAGGAGTTTTTGTTATAATGTCACCTTGCCACACCACACATCAAACGGTAGAGTTTATGTTTCCTTCCTTTGAAAGTAGATGATATTTGCCCCTGTTTGATCAGTATTAAAGACTGGTCAGAACAAGCGATGCAGTTGTTACTTGACCCTGGAATTTTCCCTTCAGCGATGGTAAGAAGTCCTGTATCCCTTGAGGCTGCCATGCTGTGAGGAAGCCCAAACTCTCTTACCTGGAGAGACCCTGAAGCCACTTAAAGAAAGAAGGGCTGCCGTCTCCCACCCGTGCAGCTATTCTCTGATTGCAACTGCATGAGACTACTGTCCAGAACTGCTCACCCGAGGCCCTTGCAAATATCTGACCCACAGAAACAATGAAAGCCAATAAAATGATGGATATTCCCATAAGTCAATACATTTTGGGATGATTTGTAACATCGCAAGAAATACTTAGCATAGCTTGTAAAATTCAAAGAACCTAGAATCTAGTTCACAATCCAAGAAACGAGTAAAGCTAACCTAGTGAACTATGGCAGTGGCTGTAGTCTTTGGATGTAAATAAATTCATCCATCCCTTGTTCCCCCTCCCAATCATCTCCATCCTTGTTACCCTCATCTTTTTTTCCCATAGCCATGGGCCTTTGACTCAGGGCCTGGGTGTTGTCCCCAAGCCTCGGTGTGCTCAAGGGTAGCAGACATGCCACCTGCCACGTTTTTTTTTTTTCTGAGTAGTTTATTGGAGATAAGAGTCTCACAAGCTTTTCTGCCTGATCTGGCTTCAAACTTCAATTCTCGGATTTCAGCCTGCTGAGTAGCTAGGATTACAGGTGTGAGCCATCGGTGTCCGGCTTGCCTCATCTTGACTTTCTAAATTTTCAACCCCAGTAGAACTTTAAATTAACAAGCTATCTGGTCTCCCCTCATTTTACTCTGGACATACTGCAGAGGGTCAAGTCAAGGATTTAAAAATCACAGATCCCTAATCCTGGCTCCCGAATCTGGGCAACAGTCATTACATAAATTTTCTAGCAAGAGACACATCCGAATAATTAAACCAAAGATATCACAGATTCAAACACATGCAAAGAGGGCAGGGCTGGAAGAAGGGCCTCATCATAAATTCAAGTTGAAAGGATTGAAAAGAAACAAGATTTCCCAAACCCAGCAGCTGGACCTCTCCCCCAAACCCCGAAATTATTGCAGCACAACTCCACATCTGGGAGAGAATAAAAAATAATAAAAGATTTTCAGAGAACAGACGCTGGGTAATTACCCATTGGAGGGTGGATGAGGAATATAAATTGTGTGAGAGCCTGTAGACAGAAATATACATCGACACACAGGTCTAAGGACTGTGAAATCCATTCAGCTGTAGCCACGTCCTTCAGTGCAACAAGCACTCAGCAAATGCTCTTTCTGAAGCAATGAACATAATTACAGTCAGGTTGATTTGACCTGAATTAGGGTTACTGATTTTTTAAAAATTTATTCCATACCAGCTGTGAAACAAAATATCCAGAGGGATTTTGGTATTGACAAGTACCACCGAAGGATATTGGAAAGGGGTATTTCATTTACTAGTTTACTTACTTGTTTACTTGTTTGTTTATCTCTCTAAATTGCCCAAGCCTATTTCAAGCCATGGGCTGTAAGTAATCTTTCTTCTTCATTCTCCCGAGTAGCTGGGACTACAGGCTTGGGCTCCCATACTTAGATTAGAATATTGTACATGTATTAGTTATGTGAGGTTTGGGCATTATTTAATCTCCTAAATTTGTAAAGAAATCTGTAAATGGAGAGAAAAGCAACTTCCTAGCATTGTTATGGGATTAAATGGGATACTCTGTCTTCAAAACCTCAGCCACTACTTTTCAGTTTTCTTTTATTTTTGAATTTCTTTTTTTGTATGTATTTTATTGTAAAAATACTGTACAGAGGGGTTACAGTTACATAAGCAAGGTAGTGAGTACATTTCCTATCAATCATTGTTGCCTCCTCCTGTGTTTTCCCCCGACCATCCCTTTCACCCCACCATCAAAGTTGTAAAGTTCGTTTTCAACATAGTGTCTTGTACATCTCATTGTTACAATGGATCAACCTATATCCCTATTTAAGCATTTTGTTTTTTCCCTTTCCCTCCCCAAATTAGAGAAATGTATATACATGATGCAGGGCACCAACATCAAATACAGTGAAAACAGAGGTTATACAATGGGGGAGGAGCATACAAAGAAACAAAAAAAAAAAATCACATGGTACATTATAAATATGTTAGAAACAATAGCAAGCAAGAAAAAAATTCTGTGTCCTATCTTGGGGTTCATTTCATTTAACATATGACCATGTAAGTTTTCATTTTCTTTACTTGAGAAATGAGAACATAGTCACAGTGTGGTATGTGTTGTAAGAGTCCCTTAGCTTATTAAATTATTTCAGATAGTCTTGGTTGTAAGTCACAGAAAGTAAGACTTACAGTAGCTACTTTTGACCCTTCTTCCTTAGCCTCCTCAAGACTTTGATCATAGGAAGATACCACCATTCCTGTGCTTTCTATACAAAATGAATAAAAAGCTGGGTGCCAGTGGCTCACACCTGTAATCCTAGCTTCTAAGGCAGATGGCAGTTTGAAGCCAGCCTAGGCAGAAAGTCTACCAAACTCCATCTCTGAAATAACCAGCACAAAGTCAAGCTAGAGGTGTGACTCAACTGGTAAAATGCTAGCTGAGCAAGCAAGCAGAACAATTGTGAGGCTCTAAATTTAAACCCAGTGCTGGCAAAAAAAAAAAAATACGAAACAACAAAAAGGTAAGACTCTTTCCTTCTCAAGATCCGGGTTGGTGCTCTGATGAAATTACCTCTTGTTGAGAATCGTTTCCTCGAAGACTAAGCCTATTTCTGTTGATCTCAGAAATGCAAATGTCCTCAGTGATTGTATTAGCTGGCTCTGGCTGCTGTAATAAAGCACCTCAGACTGTGAGTTAGAAAGAATACACAGTTACAGCTCTGGACCTTGGCAAGTCCAAAGATAGGACCCCATCAGATTCAGCACCTCCTGTGGGCAGGCCCCTGTGTCCTGTGTGGTGTCTCCTGCTTCACAGATCGAGTGCGAGGGGCAAAAGCGAGAATGACAGGGCCCTAAAAGCCATTTATCTGTGCACCAAACCATATACAAGGGATTACAGGGATAGAGCTCTCGCTGATGCTTCACACCTAACCGCATGCCCTCAGCGTGGGGACTCGCTGAATGAATTTTGGGGAGGATACCAGCATTCACCACAGCAACAATGCTTTAATGAATCTTTGTGTATTAAATTATTTGGGAAGATGCGTATTTTTTAATTAATAAATTGTTTTGTGCCAGTATTGGTGCATGAACTTGGGGCTTGTTGACCCCCCCCCCTTAGCTTTTTTGCTCAAGACTGGTTCTCTAGCACCTGAGCCATTCCTCCACTTCCAGTGTTTTGCTGGTTAATTGGAGATCAGAGTCTCAGTCATTATTATTATTGTTATTATTATTATTTTGTATGCAGGCTGGCTTTGAATCATGATGCGCAGATCTCAGCTTTCTGAGTCATTAGGATTACTAGGGTGAGCCACCAGTGTCCACCAGTGAGCTACCATTGTCCCCTTAGGGGATGTTTCATTTTCCTTGTTATGGTTTCAAGATGGATAATTTCCCCACAGGTCCACATAAGGAGGCGTGATCCCCTGCTGGGGAATCTGTAAGAAGTGGAGACTCGTGGGAGGGGCCTTACCCTCTCTCTGCTCCATAGCTTGAGATAGGACCACTCCCTCCTACACATACTCCAGCCAAAGCAATGGGATCAGCTTGGACTCAGACTTGGACTTAAACCTCCAAAACTGAATTGAATAAATCTCCTCTCTCTATAACGTTAGTCGCTGCAGGCATATTGTTATAGTAACGCAAAAACTGATGGATGCAACCCCTTCAGCCTGGTGGCCCTGGTGATGTAGTAGTGGCACGGCCAGCTGGAAGGTTAAAGCACTAAGGGTCCACCAAAGAAGACCCCTGAGACAGGGGCCTATTGCTACATAATAAGTCACCCCTATACTTAGGGGCACAGTATGATTTCTGGGGACTGAGAATCAGGCTGAGGTTTAACCAGGTTCTCAGGCTCAGGATCTTCCATTCCAGGCTAGCTCCATATAGGGATGATCCACTTCCAAGCTCATGCCATGGGTGTTGGTGGGATTCTGAGCCCCATAGGTTGGTAGATTAAAGACCTCACCCCCGCACTGGCTGTTGCCTGCAGGATGCCTTCCATCCCTTACCATAAAAGACCTTCTGTGGGGTAGCTGGCACATGAACAGCTTGCTTGTAGAAAGAGACAGACAGGGAATGGAAGAGAAACAGGAGAGGCTGTGGGTAAGCCACGTAGAAGTCAACTTTTAGAGAAGAGCTATTCTGGAACGAGGATTGCCTGAGCACACACGTAAAGCCATGTGTGATCCCAAGGATCTTTGGGAAGCATTTTCAAAGCTATCTTGAGGTCAGGCTGAAATCAGGTAACATAAGGGTCACAAATATCAGACTTTCAGTGGTGGAGATACAGCAAATAGACACCAATCAGGGAAGCAGCAGGCGGGGCAGGGGGTAGGGGCAGTTTTGTGGAAGGTGAGCTAGAGCCTACATCACTTACTCAAGATAAAGGGAGAAGGTAGGGAGAATCCAGTCAACATGAGTGACCATCGCCAGCAATGAGTGAGGCAGCTCCTGGGGGGGGGGGGGGGAGGGAGGAGGAAATGCTGCTTTCACCCATGACCTTTCAGCAAGGAGAAAGGTTTCTCCTGAGGGAAAACAGTCAGAAACTGGGGTCATAGAAAAATCAAACACTGATATGATTGATCTCATTAGCAGGCACCAGTTATCTAATATTTGAGTTTCCCCTGGGAACAAATGACCCATCCTCCATTTCACTGTCACCCTGGAGAGACCTGTTTCTCACATATTTTGGCTCCATGAAAACACCCTCAGTGGACCAACATGCCCAAAGGGCAATGCCAGCTGTGGCTACATAAGTTGAGAAGCTTAGGTAGGAAGGGAATTGCTTCCAGTCATTATTATATCCTTGAAATAGCTCCAGGAAGGCCGGAGAAACAAATGTGGAGCCAGCCAGGAACAAGGCACCCAGCCAGGCACATTGTAGACTTGGCTGGTGTTGTCTGTGAGAAGATATCTGGAAGTTTCTTCAAAATAATAGAAAGGTAAGGCCTGGCACTAGTGGCTTATGCCTGTAATCCTAGCTACTCAGGAGGCTGAGCTCTGAAGATCCTGGTTCAAAGCCATCCTGGGCAGGAAAGTGTGTGAGACTCTTATTTCCAATGAGCCACCAGAAAGCTGGAAGTGGAGCTGTGGCTCAAAGTGGTAGAGAGCTAGCCTTGAGCAGAAAAGCTCAGGCCCTGAGCTCAAGCCCCACGACTGAATGACTAAATAAATAAATAAAATAGAGGTAAGGAAGAGCAAATGTGGGTATGGATAAAAAGAAGATGACCACAAATACTGAGGTTGGAGCAGGTGTCCTAGGCTTCCTTTCCAAAGGTTATAATAAAACAGATTTCTTGTCATGTCATGAGTGTGTCATAAGACTCTTTAAACTATACAATTCGATGATTTTGACCTTAGAGATTTAAGTAATTATCACTGTAATCTAAATTTAGAATGTTTTTTTTGTCATCTTTCAAAGGAACTTTATACTTGCTGGGCATAATGGTGTACTCCTGAGGAGGCTCAGGTAAAAGGATAATAAATGGAACCGTGTCTTCCCTCCATACCTGTTCATAGTCATTCCTTATTACTCTGCTTCCCAGCTCTGTCCCTGCCAACCGGTAACCTACCTATTCATTGGAGTTTGCACTCAAGACCTAATACTCACTTAACTTGCTTTCTCACAACTGGCATGGGCTTTTCTGCCCTGGCTGGCTTGGAGACTCAGCCCTCTAGACCTCAGCTTCCTGAGTAGCTAGGATTACAGACATGAGCCACAGGTACCTGGCTCCTTCTTTCTTTTTTAATTGTTGAATATTCAATGTTCTGTATAGCACATTTTCTGACGGGCATTTGGGATTTTTCCCATTTTTGGAACCATTATGAATAATACTACATTGAATATTGATATAAAAACTTGTGTGTGGATGCACATTTTAACCTTTCTGAATATTTATACGAGTGGAATTGAATGCTTGTGAGTGACTCACTCCATGCCTTACAACTGGAGGAAGTTCTAGATTGTTCTTTAAAGAGGATGCTTGTTTTTACATTTCTACCAATGTTCTCTCTCTCCTTCCTTCTTTCTTTCCCTCCCTTCCTTCTTCCTCCCTCCCTCCTCCCTTGTTCTTTCCTTCTTTCATCCTTCCTTCCTTTCTTTCATCCTTCCTTCCTTCCTTCCTTTCTTTCTCTCTTTCTTTTTTCTTTCTTTCATCCTTCCTTCCTTTCTTTCTTTCATCCTTCCTTTCTTTCTTTCTTTCCTTCCTTCTTTCTTTCTTTCCTTCCTTCCTTCTTTCTTTTCTTCCTTCCTTCCTTCCTCTCTTTCTTTCTTTCTTCCTTTCTTTCTTTCTTCTTTCTTTCTTTCTCTCTTTCTTTCTTTCCTCCCATTCTTCCTTTTTTTCCCTTCGAGTCCTGGGACTTGAACCCAAGGCCTGGGCATTGTCCCTGACCTTTTATGCTCAAGACCAGTGCTCTACCACTTTGAGCCACAGCTCCATTTTCAGCTTTTTGGTAGTTAATTGAAGTTAAGAGTCTCATAGACTTTTCTGCCCAGAGCTGGCTTTGAACCTTGATCCTTAGATCTCAGCCTCCTGAGTAGCTAGGATTACAGGCATGAGCCATGGGTGTCCAACTTTTTTTTTTTTTTTTTTACTAAAGTAACATACAGAGAACATACATGTTCCACCTTAGCTATGTTAATTATGTAATTCAATGACATTAACTGTAACAGCATTGCTGTTTTAAACATCAGTACTATTTCCAACAGCTTTCATCATCCAAATAGAAACTCTGAGCTGAAAGCCCATAGCTCATGCTTGTGATCCTAGCTATTCAGGAGCCTGAGATCTGAGGATCACTCTTCTAAGACAGCCTGGGCAGAAAAGTCTGTGAGACCCTTATCTCTAATTAACCACTAGAAAGCAAGTGACAGAATATCAGCTGAGTAAGCAAGCTGAGCAAGCATGAGACTCTGAGTTCAAATCCTGATGTTGTCCAAAAAAAAATTAAAATAAAAAAGCAAACAGAGAAATTCTGTCTCCTTTGAACAATTGACTCCTTCCTTCCCTCTCCTCTTAGTCCCTGCCCTTTCTCTCTCTCTTTATTTACCTCTTATAGGTTCCTCATCGAAGTAGAACCATACAGTGTGTTTCTTTTGTGTCTGTGTCCCTTAGCATAATGTTGAAGACATAGATAACCATGTTGCAGCATGGGCAGAATTTCATTTGCCTTCTTCCCTGAATTCTCTGCCCTGTTAGGTATAGATCAGTCTATCCATTCTTCTGTCGAATGACAGGTAGGTTGTTTTCACTTTTTGAGTGAATAATGCTGCTCTGAATGTTGGTGGAAAAGTACCTGAGTGCCTGCCTTTAATTCTTTGAGGATATCAAGCCAGAAGTAGGATTGCCAGATCATATGGTAATTCTATGTTTAACTTTTTGAGCACCTGCCAGATCCTTTTCCACAGTGGCGGCTCCATTTTTCATTCCCAGCAGCAAAGCACAGGGTTCCAATCCTTCCACAGCCTTGCCAGCAGGGACTTGTTAATGAGATTCCTGCCATCCTAGCCGGGGTGGGGGAAGAAGCCTCTTGCTGCCCTTTTCCTTTTGCATTTCCCCTGATGGCTAATCATGTGGAGTATACTGTATTGTGTTTATTATGGACTGTGTAAGTATTTTCTTGGGGAAATGTCTTTAAATCCTTCACACATTTCGCAAGATGTGAATTTCTAAACATTCTGTTGAAATCCTTTCTTCCTTCCCTCCTTCCCACCTTCCTTGCTTCCTTCCCTCCCTACTTCCCTTTCTTCCTTTCTTTTTCCCTTTCCTCTCTTTCCCCTCTTTTCTTTCTTTACTTTACTTGTGCAGGTACTTGGGCTTGAACTCATGACCTCACCTTCTTACTTGTTTTTTTCTTTCATGGCTGGCACTCTGTCACTTGAGTCACACCTCCACATCCTGCTCTTTGGTGGCTAGAGATGAGTCTCCTCGAGTCTCACAGACTTTCCTGTCCTTGATCCTCAGATCTCAGCCTCCTGTGTAGCTAGGATTACAGGTGTGAGCCACACCAGTGCCCAGTTTTGGAATATTTCTTCATTCTGGATGTATTTTCTTATCAAGTGTAAGGTTTGGAAATAGTTTTCACACTCTCTTTTTTTGGTGGTGATGTTTGAAGTATCACTATTTTTATTTTTTGTTTCATAGGTACAGGGGTTTGAATTCAGTATCTTACGCTTGCTAGGCAGGTGCTTTACCACTTGAACCATGCCTTCAACCCAAAAGATGAAGATCAATCTACTTTAAAAAAAATAGATTATGCTTTTTGTGTCATAACCACAAAATCATTACTAATCTAATATCATGACGATTTACTCCTACATTTTCTTTTCTTTTTGTCAGTCATGAGGCTTGAATTCACCACCTGGGTGCTGTTCCTGAGCTTTTTTGCTCAAGGTTAGCAGTCTACCACTTTGAGCTCCACTTCCAGTTTTCTGATGGTTAATTGGAGATAAGAGTCTCACGGACTTTCCGGATCAGCTTGGCTTTGAACTGTAATCCTCAGATCTTGGTCTCCTGAGTAGCTAGAATTATACGCAGGAGCCACTGGTGCCTGGCTACTATTACATTTTCTTTGAAGAGTTTTATGCTTTTGAAAGTATAAAACTGTGATTTAATTTGAATTAATTTCTATGTGTGATATGAGGTAAGCATCCCAATTAATGCTTTTGTGGGTAGTGATTAATCTCTTTTGATAGATGTAGAAACTTCCTTATAATGAGAGGCAAAAACAAAACCTGGTGTCTAGTTTCTCACACCTATAATCCTAGCTACTCAGGAGACTGAGATCTGAGTATCTCTGCTGTGGCAGAAAAGCCTTTGTGACTCCATCTCCAAATAACCAGCAAAATGTAAAACTAAACTGGAGGCTTGGCTCAGGCATGAAGCACCAGCCAAAAGCAAGAAATACCATCTAGAGCACAAGGCCCTGAGTTCAAGCCCCAGTACTAGTGCACACACACGTGCGCGCACACACACACACACATACACACACACACACACACACACGCACACACACACACACACACACACACACGCACACACGCACACACACAGAGAAATATTTAACAGAGAGGAACTATGTTTAGTTAATGATAACAATTGCCTGAAACAAGAGTGACTTAATCAAAGCCTGTCTATTTGTTTCATTTTCCTTATTTACTTCCAGTAAAGGAAGTTCAGTGGCAGACAGAATGAAATCAGCAAATCTAGATACAGACTTAGATACAGCAGATTAATTTACACATAGCAAATCTAAATACAGCAGATACAGCAAATCTAGAATCATGATTGACCTGGGATATTGCTGTTTGCTTTTCCCACTTCTACATGTGGTTTCCATCTTCAGTGGTCATAGTGCAATTGCTGGAGCACTAACCAACACTTCTGCATTCCACACAGGAAGAGGAAAAGATAAAATAGGAATTGTTCTATGTAACGATACCCCAAAGCCAACATAAATACTGGAGCTTACAATGCATTGGCCACTCATACAATAGGGAAGCTGGGTATGTGGACGTACCCTAAGTAATGTATGGATATGAAGTTGCCAGAGCAGCAGGCTGGGTGGAGAGTGAAAGACTCCCACTCAACATCTATCCTTTAGTGTCCTTTGTGCAAATGGAATTGTGAGATTTTCTTAGTCCAGGGCTTCCATGATTTAGCAGCCTGAATTCTACACTTTATAGAATCTCCAGATTTTTTCAACATTACCAATTGATCCCCCCAAACGGAAGTTTAATCTTTCCTGAACCAAACGTATCAGTGGTTGGGTTCCAGTCCTATGCGCTTGTTGGCCGCGTTGGCTTTCAGATGAGACATCAGAGTCCTCTAAACATGGGCGTGACACAGGAGGTGGATTTGTTAATTCCTTATGTGGCTCCACCCCAGCTGGTGAAAGTCACGGGGAAGTAGATTTTGGCTCCCAGAAGAGTTCCATCCGCAGAGCTGTCAAAGACAGAAGGAGCTGCCTGGAGAGGTAGGAAGTTCCCTGTTGCTGGAGGTGTCTGAGCAGATGCTGGAGGAGTGCTTGGCAGTGATTCTTAAGGTCTTCCCAACTCAGAGAGTCTCTGAGACTGTAAGAAAAATACCACGATGACTTGCTGAAAGGGAGTCCTGGTAGGAAGTAAGCTGTCACACATCTGGACTGCTGAGAAGCCAGCAGCTCAGCATTGCTGTACCCTACCTTGCAAATGACAGGGCCCTGGGAAGTGAAGAATGTTCTTGTCCTTGGGATGACCTCTGTTGAGTTCAGCCTGTGGGGCAGCAAAGATTTACTTCCCCAATATTTACAAGGATAATTTGATTTAGCTCTGCTTCTTGCATGTGAATGCACAACAGATATGTGGCTTTTCCTATTAGAAGGTGATTCCTGGTATTAAATTGGACTCATTTATTTACTTGTATGCTTGGGACTAGTGAACAACCTATGTACGGGCAAAGGGTCCTGGGTTGACTCCATGCTTGGTATAATGTCCTGCTATTACTTTAAAATGCTCTCTCTCTCTCTCTCTCTTCACCAGTACTACGGCTGGCTTGAACACAGGGCCTGGAAACCATCCCTTAGCTTTTTTCACTTAAGGTAGCACTTTACTACTTGAGTCATACCTTCATTTATGGCTTTTTTGGTGGTTGATTGGAAATAAGAGTCCTTTCAACATTCCTGTCCAGGCAATCTTCAAACCACAATCCCTAGATCTCCACCTCCTGAATAGCTAGGATTACAGGCACAAGTCATTGGCTTCTGACTAAATTTCCCATTTTTGAACAAAGGACCCTGCATTTTCTTTTTTCTTTTTTTTTTTTTTTTTTGAGTCAGGTCGTGGGGCCTTAACTCTGGGCCTGGGTGCTATCCCTCAGCTCTTCAGCTCAAGGCTAGAGCTCTACCACTTGAGCCACAGTGCCACTTCCGGCTTTTTTCTTTTTGCTTATGTGGTGCTGAGGAATTGAACCCAGGGCCTCAGGCATGCAAGGCAAGCACTCTACCACTGAGCCACCTTCCCAGCCCCTGGACCCTGCATTTTCATTTGGTGCCATAAATTCCTCCATACTTATATTCAACATGCATCTCATGCCCAGCAAACACCAAGCATTAAGGATACAGAGCCATGCCCAAGTGCTCATAGGACCTGGGCAGGTGTGGATATAGCTGGGGTAGAACATAAACCCTGAGATAATATCACTAGTGGTAACTGCGCACAAGGACATCTAACCTAGAGAGGAGTCAGGGCTACCAGAGGCTATTCAGAAGAATGGAACCCTGAGCTTCAATTGCTTATTGACATTCATCCTTTCCTGCCGCGTAAGAAAACTATAAACAGGCACATGGCTGATCAGAGGAAGACTATATTTCCCAGCATTCCTGGCAGTTGTAATCATGTGACTAAGTTCTCACCAGTAGAGCTGGTGAAATGGTGTGACCTACTCTGGACCTTGAACTATCCTTGTGTGTCTGCTTTGGCTTTGCTTTTTCATTCCTGTAGGCTAAAATCTGCCCAATGTGGTGACCATGAGGAGTAGTACTTCCTATTCTCCTGAACCACTTATCTTAGGACTAATTCATCAAAAATAAACCTATTTTTATTTTATTGGTGACACTGGGGTTTGAACTCAGGGCTTCACACTTGCTAGGCAGGTGCTCTACCATTTAAGTCACATCCCCAGCATTGTGCTTTAGTGATTTTTCAGATAGGATCTTGCGTTTTTGCTTAGGCTGGCCTGGACTGAGATCCTTCTTTTATACCTTCCTTATAAGTTGGATTGACTGTGTCTCAATGTCTCAATGCCCAGACTTTTGGTTGAGATGGGAGTCTTGCTGACATTTTGCTAGAGATGGTCTTGAACTGACACCCTCCAAATACCAATTGTGAGCTACCAGTACTTGACTGAAACATTTTATTTTATTTTTATTTTGCCAGTATGAGGGTTTAAATTCAGGGCTTCAAACTTGTTCAGCTTGCCTGCTCAGTTGATGAGCTACCACTTGAACCATACCTCCAGACCAGCTTCTTTTGTTGGTAATTTTGGAACTTGAGTCTTTTCTGCCTGGGCTTGCTTCAAATCATGATCCTCTAGATCTCAGCCTCCTGAGGAGTTCTGGACACATGGACTTTGGAGCATTCAAAACATTTACCCTGTAACACTTGGGGAGAAAGACAATTGGGCTGTATCACAGAAGATTCATTAAGGAGCTGGGCTGCTATTTATTGAGTTTTAAAGAACCCATCCATGGAGTGAATAATCTGATTGGCTTTTGGGTTTATGAGTTTGAGTTGCAACCTGCAAAAAATGTTAATGGATGGAATAGTTCAGAAGGCTAGTCAATAAGTAATACACAAATACATGCTCACCAGCTAGCTTAAAAATACATCACAGGTAAAGTCACCAGCAGTCCCTTCTGATCACATCTCTAGCCTAGTTTTCTGATTGTTTTCTTTGTTTTAAGGTCATGGAAGAGGGCAAATGTGGCAAGAGGATATGACCACTGAATATGCAGTGGTATCCATCTAGTAGTATCTTCACATGTACTAGAAAGCAGCCCCAGCCAGGTGGAACAAAAACCTGAGCATGCAAGCTTATTCCTCCCTGGGACCAGGCATAGCAGTCTTAGAGGGGTATCATGTTTCTGAAATATGGCTCCAAGACACAGTGGGGTCTCTATACTGAGTCTCAAAAGCCACTGCCATTTCTGTTCATTCAGACCCAGCTGAATGATGTAGTCAAAAAAAAAGTCCAAACTATGACTCTGAAAGTTCTAAGTTTCTGAGAAGGATGTCTAAGGATTTTGGAACATAAATGGTATTGCATCTTTTTATCTAGTGATGGCTATGACTTTTGGAAGAGTAAAGGGAGGACGTTGGGAGTGAGCAGCTGGCAGAGTTGATGGTGTTGAAGAGGATTTCATCTCCTGGGCCAAAGCCTAGGATATGCTGGCAAAGGATGGAGAGCGATGGAAGAAAGTGTTGGGCAGGACATTCTCCAGTGGCATCACAGCACATTCAGGAACTTTTTACTTGATTATTAGTATGTTCACTGATCGTTGAGGGTAAAATGCAAAGCCTTCTTTGTGAATAGAGAAGAAACAGGATGATAGAGACAATGTCCAGTTCTTCTTAGGCAAAACTAAGAAGTAACTGGACTAGATTTATAATGGCCTTATGTGCTGATCTCCCAAAGGTATGGAGGGGTGGGTAAGGAAAGATGTCCATGTTACTAGAGGAAGAAAACTAGAATTTCAAAGACATCCTTGCTACTTGGAAGGAGAGTTATAACTGGAAAATGGAAGGCTATATTTTATTGCAAAGATATAAATTTAACAGAAAGAGGAAATTGCAAAGATCAGGTTCTTCAACGTGGAGAGCTTTGAGGTCAGGAATAAGTAGGCCAATTGCAGAGACAAGACCCACTCTGGGGGCAGAGGTAGTGTGCAGAGGATGCTTGTCTGACACCAATCCCCAAAGTCCCAAAACATTTTCTTTGGGAACTCCAGCTGTTTAGACGTAGTAGGAGCTCTCATTTTAAGTAGATAAATTATTAGTTTGCTTTGCTAACAATTTCTCAAAACACAGAAATAGTCAGAGAGGAAGCATTCTCTCCCTCCCTCCTTCCCTTCCCTCCCTTCCTCTCGCTTTCCATCCCTCCCTCCCTCCCTTTCTTCCTCCCTCCCTTCCTCCCTTCCTCCCTCCCTCCCTCCTTTCCTTCCCTTCTCTCTCCCTCACTTCCCTTCCTCCCTCTCTCCCTCCTTCCTTCCATCCCTCCTTCCTTCCATCCCTCCTTCCTTCCATCCCTCCTTTTTACCTTGCTTCCCCCTCCCTTCCTTCCACCTTTTCCTTCCTTCTCTCTCTTCCTTCCTGATTCTATTCCTTCTTTCTTTTTTTGTTTACTGGGGCTTGAACTCAGGGCTTTTTCTCTCAAGGCTGACACTCTACCATGTGAGTTACCCCAGCTAATGGAGGAGGGAACACAGGTGGGGAACATGTATCACTTCGTGGCTTTTTGCTTGTTAGTTAATTGGAAATAAGTCTCACAGATTTTTCTCCTGGGCAGGTTTCAAACTGCAGTTCTCAGATCTCACCTTCCCGAGTAGCTAGAATTACAGGCACGGGTGTTTCCAGCACTAGGATTCCTGCCTTTTTATTTATTTATTAAAAAATTAGTTTTATTGTAAAGATGATGTATAGAGGGGCTGTTGTCACATAAGCCAGGTAATGAGTACATTTCTTTTGGGAAACCCCTTTTCTTGCTCTCCCCCAGTTTTCTCTTTTTATTTTGTTTCCCTGTCTCTCATTTCCTTTCTAGAGCATAAAAGGAAAGAATTCTTCCTATAGAAACTTAGATAACCTCATGGTTCAGGAGTACCCACTCACGATTCTATACCGCACAGATGAGTGATTTGGCTTATGTTGGTGTTGTATCCTGGGTATTTCACAAATAATCCTCTTTAATTTCCACAATGACTTAAAAGGTATAACAACAGAGCATGGCTCTTTTGTACATAAGAAGACAGAGATTTAACAAAGCTAAAAATATTTCCCTGAAATTGTGCAGCAGTGTCAGAGCCAGGAACTTAACCCAGCCATCTGGACAGCTAACTACATTGCACCTTGTATTTTCCCTCATGTACATAAATTCCTTGTTACAGTGCATATAACTTGCTTTTCTCTTCCACTTAATTTTGTAGTGTGAGAGATTTTCTGTTTTGTTAAGAACTTTTACTTGTAGTTCATCCATCCATCCATCCATCCATCCATCCATCCATCCAGCCAGCCAGCCAGCCAGCCAGCCAGCCAGCCAGCCAGTCAGCCAGCCATCCATTCATTTATTTTGAGACAAAGTCTCACTATGCAAATCTGGGCTGACTTTGAATTCACAGTTCTCAGCCTCAGCCTCCTGAATATCTGGGATTACAAATGTGCATCCTGGCACCCAGCTTCAGCTCCTGCTTTTAAAAATGAAAACATTTAGGTATTGCATGAACCTGTATTCTGTCAATCTGATGAGATGCTTGGGGTAAACCCATCTAGAAGGAAAAAGGTTTATTTAGGCTCAGGGATTCAGAGGTTTTGGTTCATGCCTTGAGGCACTATCCTTTTGTGGTAACACTAGCATACTGTGGAAGAAGTGCATGATGGGGGAAACTTGTTCATCTCAAGGCAGTCGTGAAAGAGGAGTGGGGATGGAAGATGAAGAGGGACAGTGAGTCTCAATATCTTCTTCAAGGGCACTCTCCCAATGACCTAACTTCCTCTCACTAGGCTACACCTCCTAAATGTTGTACTATCTCCCAATCGTGCCATGAGATGGAGCTTCCTTCAACACATGAGCCTTTGGAGGCCATTCAAGATCCATGGCTTACAACCATATACAAATTAAGAGAGTAGTCTCAGTGCCCCTTGAACCCATTGTGAAAGTCCAACAATTGTTCACCTGTTTCCTCTATCTATTCCCCATTCTATTATCTAGCGCATGTTGTAAGCCTGGCATCGCTGTGTCTGCAAATATGCAGAATGAAATCTAAGAATTTCCCTAATATTATCATATATCCAATCTGTACTCAAAATTTCCAAGGCTGGTATAATTCTAAATGTGATTCTAAGAGCATTGGTAAGTGACAGGGAAGAGCCAGAAACCAAGAGCCAAAGTAATGCTGACATTTTAGTTTGCAATAGTGAACAGGAAGAAGACACACTCTAGAATCAAGAAAGCAGATTTAAGAAAAAAATCAGGTAGAAAGAAATATTTGACTCCATTTAGAATCACATCATCTGATGTGGTAGCACTAGCACATGCAGCTATTAACCTTCAAATTAATGACTAAATCACATTAAAATCCAGACTCTCAGTAGCCACATAGGGCTAATGGCTATCACTTGGATATATGACATACAATGGACATTCACTATTTATATCACAGAAATTTCTCAAGGACACTGCTGGTCTAGACTCAGATAAGATTCATATTTGCAAAGAGTAGAAGATTTCCTAGACAATTGAAAAATACCTTCTAGACACTAGTGGCTCACATCTTTAACCTTGGCTACTTGGAAGCTAAGATTTAGAGAATCATAGCTCAAGGGTAGTCTGTGAGACTTAAAATCCAATTAGCCAGAAAAATGCTGGACTGAAAGCGTGGTTCAAATAGTAGAGCACCAATGTGAGCAAGAAAGTCAAGCAAGAACTGAAAGTCCCGAGTTCAAGCTTTGACACACACACACACACACACACACACACACACACACACACACACACACACACACACACACACAATGTATTTGTACTTGTAAAAGTCTTGAGGAATGGGACCCAGATCCTTCAACATTCAAAAGGAGATAGAGTATAGTCAAGTCTTCTTACTTATTCATTTAGCCACTTTGATTGAACAGTCCTCACTTAACCATGGGCCAACAAGAAGTTCTCTTTATTTTTGTAACTTACTTCCTTTTTATGGAAAAGCCCCTTTTTGGCTTCAGTAGTGGAAAACCTAAAGTTAGCCCGATCTTATAAATATCAGTTCTGTCTAGTCACTTCCAGCTGAAAAGAATTTCATTTTGGGTAAACATTTCATAACATTCAGATATTTTTATCCTCCCTGGCCATCTGGCTTAGGACCCTTGCTCTAAGCTCAAGCATCAGATCTACAGCTCTTCCCTTTGCTGTCCATTCCTCTCCTCCTTGGTGCCTCTCATGCCTGCTCCAAGAGTCCTCTCAGAGAACATACAGGAGAAAGACCTCTTGTTTCTCTGCCAGCTCATGGGTTTTTGTGTGTCACCTGGTCACTGGGCCTTTGGCTGATCTTCTTCGGCTGGTGTCCTGGGTAGCACTGGGTTGCAATGTTGAATCTGGCAGAGGTGGTGGCAGAGATAGTGTTTCTTTCTCCAAGGTGTCAGACCGTTTGGACCCAGTTAAGTTTTCAGAGATTCAATTACTCCATACTCAAGCAAGAGACCTTTTTCCTTCTCACCTGTCATAGCTTTCTGGGCCAGTCCACCTGTACACAGGACAAAAAAAAATCTCCTGATATGAAATGGAGAGGATGGATGACAGTACTCTGTCTCCAGGGGCTCACAGCTGCTCATCTAAGCCTCTAGCTGAGTCCCACTGTGAGTTGCCAGCTATCCATGTGTGAATCCAGTGAAGGAGGGATTTCTCCTCTTCTTCCAGAGTCATGGTTTTGTTGAATTAAAGGCATATGAGGACTGGTTGGACTTCATCACAGACTGTAGGGTGGAAAAAAAATATATAAACTCCTTGAAAAGACTCTCAAGAATAGAGCCCTCCCACATTCCCAGGGCACCTTGTTCATTACCTAGGAAGTTCTTTTCTCAGGATTTATTTTACCAGGCCCAGAGAGGCTATGAAAGCTGAGACCTGAAGGGGCCCCTCTACTGACAGCTGGTGGCAGACTTTGTTGTCATCTACATGATGCTGGTTTTGCAGGTACACAAAAATGGAAGAGTTATAGGGTCAGAGGAGCTTTCATGAAGACTTCAAAGGAAGGTCTGGGACGCTAGGCCATGCATGCTAGGCAGCTTGTTAAGAGGATGGGTGAAGCTGGGAGGGTGAAGCAGAGTCCCTAAGAAATTAGAGCTGCCAGGAACATGGAATGTCTGTTGATGAAAGCTGTGGGCAGTAAGCAAAGCCAGCCCAAGAGAGACCTTGTCAGGTGCAATGAGCAAGGTTGTAGGGCCGGGGCTATCCAAGACTGTTGGAACTTATATCAAAATACTACATGACCTTGGATTGATGTAAAACTTGGCACTACAGAACTTAATGCTGACTCAGCTAGATTTCAGCCTTGCTTTGATCTCATCTCTCCTTTCTTTGCTCCCATTTCTCCTTGGTGGTATGGGAATGGTTACCCTGTGCTGTTCTATGAAGAATGTAATTTTCATGTTGATTTTTACAAGGGCTCACAGCTAAGAGTTTGCCTTGGGTGTCAGAAGAGAGATTGAACTTGGACTTAGTAATAATGAGCCTATGAAGACAATGGGGGCTCTTAAAGGTGGTCTGGATGGTTTGCATTATGAGATGGAGGTGCTTTTCAGTTACCAGGACTGGAGTGTGATGATTTTTAAGGAGCTATTTTTGGATTTCAAATTGGCAAGGTGGACTTGTGGTAGTTAATCTTGGCTGTCAACTTGATTGAATTGAAAAGTGCCCAGGAGATCAGCAAAGCACAATTCTAAGTGTCTGTGAGAATGTTTCTGCAAAGGATTAAGTCAGGGGTGAGGATCCACCCTGAATGGGGGTAGCACCATTCCATAGACTTGGGTTGGAATTAGAAGGGAAAAATGAAGAGAGCCTGCTAGCACAAGCATTCTCTCTCTCTCCTACCCCTCTCTCTCCTTTTCTACCATGATGTGAGCTTCCCTGATCTACCATACCTCCACCATGATGAACTGAAAACTAAAGGTATGAGCCCAAAGAAATCTTCTCTTACTATGTTTCTCAGGTATTTTGTTATATCAATAGAAAACATTACTAACCCACTTGGTAAGTGTTTTGTTCTTGTCTTGGCCAGAACCAATAATAAATCTTCAAACTGAAAAATGCATAACAAATTATATATTAAAATTAAGTTATACATAAGAATGCTAAAAGAGAAGTTCTAGCTATATCAATTCAATTATTTCAAGACTGATTAAAGAATTTAATTTATAAGGATAAAATTTAAAATATTTAAGGGAAAATGTAAATGAGTCTTTAAAAGATTTTTAAAAGAATCTCAACTAGAAAGGAAAAGGGCTGGTAGATTTGGTTACATTAAATTTTAAATTTGTATTATTTCTAAGAGTACCATGAATAAAGAAAAAAGATAAGCCAAGTTGGGGGAAGATAATTGTGTTTCTCATAGCTAAGAAATGTTAGTATTTGGAGTATTTTAATAAATTCTATAAATTAATAAGAAAGAGAAAAATAATCCAATAGGAAAAGCCCAATAGTTGCATGTTGCTGCATTAAAAAATGCCTCAATATTTAGCAACTTAAAACAACTTAAAATGTGCTATCTGTGAATATGTTAGCGCCTAGAAGCATCTTAGTGAGGTGATTCTGGGGTCTCTTGTGAGGTTGTGCCCAGGATGTCAGATGGGGCTGCAAATCATTTGTGCTGACTTCCACATAGCAGTTTTCAGGAGGTCTCAGCTTCTGTTGGTGTTGGTAGATTTGGGGTAGCTTGTGAAGATAAACCTGGATATGATGAAGGAGAAGTAGCATCTAGGATTTGGATAAAAGGAACATCTCAATGGACTGCCTGCTATTAGGAAAAATTTGTCCTACCTGTCCTTCAAAAGTCTTGGTGTCACAGCGCTGAATATCCAGTCTGGAATAAGAATCTGAAGAACATGGCATGGCCAAGGAAAAGCAGACTACTTTGCTGATGATCTCTCTAATATTTTCATATAATGGGGTAGAAGGAGAAAGAGAAGGAGAGGAGAAGAAGAGAAAGTCAGAGGGAAGGGAAGAGGAGGGGAGGGGAGGGAAGGGAAGGGAAGGATGGAAAGGGAAGAGAAGGGAAGGGGAGGGGAGGGAAGAGATATGTATAAAAAGGAAGAACATTGATGGGTACCAGTAGCTACTCAGGAGGTTGAAATCTGAGAATCATGGCCAGAAACTCTGTGAGAGTCTTATCTCTAATTAACTACCAAAAAGCTGGAAAGTGGAACTGTAGCTCAAGTGGTAGATTGCTAGCCTTGAGCTAAATCTTCTAGGGACAACACCCAGGTAAGGAAGAAATGTCAGCATGTTGCCTCTTTGTCCTTTGATTCTTCACTGAAGGACTTCAAGCAGAGACTGAGAAGCTAATGGCTAACTATGTGTTTAGGCTGCTGAGTGAAGTCCCTATGTTGGGTCCAAGGGAACCTGTGGACTAAATGAGTTCTGTGTTCCTTCAGTAACCCACTCTGTTACTATTGAACCATACTAGAATGTGGCCATGTTCGTGCAAGAATACTGAAGATGAGCTCTCTAACTCCTTCCCCTCCCACTCCCCACACTCCTTACTACCTGGTAAGATTCCATTAGATATGAATTAAGCAAACCTTTCAGGGGCTCATGCATCCTTTTATTCATCCTTTCTGTAGTTAGTTAACTCTACAAGTTAGCTCCATCACATCACTCAATCCAAAAGACCATTATCACATGAATGAATCATTCTGTTTCTCAGTCCCCCAGATTCTGTTTCTACGTATTCACAGATGGCTCCTGATGATCATATCTTGGGGTTGGGTGAACAGATCTATATTTGCCCTCAATGTTTAAAAATGTTTTAAATTCCCTGCTGCTCAGTCTCTCTCTCTCTCCACATTCCTTAGCGTGTGGAATGACCTTCCGTATGACAGATTGAGCAAATGACTCTGAACGGAAGTGACTCCATGTTTTCTTTGCAAATGAGAAGGTTTTCTTCCAAATGATCACAATACCATTTCATTAGAACAAAACAGAGAAGGGAAGAAGTTGAGAATGGGGAGCCAGTTGGGAAAGAAAACCAATATTAAATTCCCACTGTGGCAAAGCATTAGGCTAAGTACTTGTGTAGTAAGGATGCTTAGCTACAAGCACATAAAATGGCTGAAGCTGATTAAAGAAGAAAACTGTTTCTCAATTTTAAGGCTTTTGAGGTAGTACAGAGATTTCTGAGAAATATCAGATAACCAGATGAAGCAACTAAACAGGAACAAAATGTTCCTTCTGCAATCAAAGAACAATAAAAAGCTAGGCACTGGTGACCCACACCTGTGATCCTCGCTACTTAGGAGGCTGAGATCTGAGGATTACATTTTGAAGCTAGTCTGTGAGACTCTTATGTCCAATTAGCTACCAAAAAGCTGGAAGTAGAGCTGCGTCTTAGGTGATGGAGAACCAACTTCAAGTAAAAAAAGCTCAATGCCCAGGCCCAGCACACACACACACACACACACACACACACACACACAAATCAAGCCACAGCACGGGTTTATTTGTTGACAATGCTAATACAGTTAGAGACCAGAGTGTACAGTGCTTAACCCTGTGGCCTGGGTCTGGACCCTGGACATGATCCGCGTGGTGTTAACCATGTAATTGTCATCATAGCAATTCTGGTCTCTGAAATGGCCTATTACTGTATCTCTGAAATGGCCTATTACTGTATCCCTGAAACTACTTGTTCCCTTTCTTTGTCCAATTGCCCTCCTCACCCTCATTCAGGGAGGGTCTAGGAGCACGTATGTCTTGCTCATCTGTGTCAGCCAGTATATGCATCAGATTCTGGAGAGTGGAGAAGACTATGTGGGCTTTTCTACTTCTCTGGAGGAGGATTTTTGCCTCTCTCATCTGGATAGTCCACAAAAACCACACCCAGGTGCTATATTAGTTAGCACTTAGCATATTTTTGAATCCAATTATCTCAGACATTTCAGGAATCAGTATTTCTCCCACTTGAAGGAGGTATAACCTGAGGCTTAGTGGGGGTGATGTGAAAGGGTGGAGATCATCTAGTGAGTAAGTGACTGAACTCTGGCTAGAACCCTGCATTCCTTCCTTTGTGCAAGGCACTCTGTGTAGCCCTGGCCACAAGAACCTGTGGTTTGGGGGTATTATTAAACATCCCTTTTTCTACAAATAAAGAAATCTCTGCACTGATTGTGAGAAAGAGAGATGTTAAATGAATCATCTTTGTCATGCTTTCAGCCCTCGGCAGGTAGGCGTTAGGGGACATGCCAAATGACCACTCAAACACCTATCTCTAGCAAGAGGACACTAGTCACTCTGTCATCCAAGATTGGAAACTTGGAACATTCTCAACTCCTGCCTTCTCCTTCACATATCATGAGGTGCCAAGTTTCTTTTCACATGCAAGATGTATCTTGAAAATCCTGTCTTCTTTCATGTCTGTGTTTTCTTCCTTTAGGTCAGCGGTATCTTCTCCATTGGTCTCTCAGGACCCAGAGTCCTTGACTGTAATCCTGACAAACGTGTCTGTCTTGTCACAGGATGGTGTGACCCAAGGAGACACGGTAGGGCTGGGCAGAGCTGTTCTTGGGGGGAATGGTTTTAGAATTTGGTTGTTCTTGGATGTTTTATCGTGACCACCACTTAAAAACACTGGGGACTGAACTCAGAGCCTCATGCTTGCTACTTGAGTCATATCTCCACCCTTCTGAGACCACCATTTTGTAACCATGTAGGATCAAAGCCAATGACAAATGCTTGCACAGTGGAGACACAGAAGGAACATGGAGTTTTTGAGGGACTGATTAAGCTATGGCCTCAGCTTGCCTCCCCTTAACCTTCCAGTTTTGTGAGGTAATAATACATGCTCTC
Source organism: Dipodomys spectabilis (assembly GCF_019054845.1). Taxonomy (NCBI): domain Eukaryota; kingdom Metazoa; phylum Chordata; class Mammalia; order Rodentia; family Heteromyidae; genus Dipodomys; species Dipodomys spectabilis. The sequence goes on from NW_024870681.1 coordinate 12,520,465, forward strand.
ACTGCTGAAGTCAGTTTTAATTAGTTTTCTGTTATTTGCAGTGGAAAACACTGCTGCGGATAGTCATTTAGCTGAAATACAAATCTAATCATTTTCTTCCTCTGTGATTTTGCATTGTTATTGGAATCAAGGTCTCAAGGCTCAGGATGGTTTATAAAGCCCCTGATAAGCTCATGGCTCCTAGGCTAGGCCCTGGTTCTCAGTATCTGCCTTCTGCTTATTTTCTATAGGTACTTTAGATTACCACCGAATGATCCTGCTTCATATTCTCTAAGCACAGCCAGCACATCTATGTCATTTCTTGTATAGAACATTCACATTTTCTGTCTGTGTCTACTATACTTCTTTTAAGTCCTTTCAAGTTCAGCTCAAGTGACAGTCTTTCAGTGAATTCGTTCCTTATTTCACCAGGCAGAATTAAAGAATCCCTTAAGAGTCTTTGAGCACTTTGTGTCTGTGTTATGTTTTTCTGCAGGCTCATGTACTTCTATGAATCACAGGCTCTTCTGCTTCTACCTCTGCTGAACCAGGAGCTTTTAATCCTTAAAGACAAGATTAGGTTCAATCTACCTTTGTAACTCAAGTGGTTTGTGTAGGATCCAATGAGTCCATAATTATTAAGATGTGCATTCAACATACCTTGTTTATTCAGATTGTAGGTGTAAATGACTATTCACCTGTTATTTATTTTCATGCAAATAAAGCATCATAAATAATAACGTCTTTAGGGGTTTACAGTTTATGAAGATATTTACTAGATACGCCATGTCAGTTAATATCCACAATATTTCTCTAACAACATTATCAACTTCACAGATGAAAACTGTGCATCCAATCAACATATGTGTATTTGCCGAGTGCTTTAGATTTGCATACCATTAGGCAAGGCAGCAGCTGTGGAAAGCAGTGGCAAAAAAGTAAAAATCTTGCTTCCTACAGACTTTAAAAGTGAACATAGAATCTATTGGAGAGATCAGAAATAAAAACTATTTCAATCACAAGGGACAAGAGCAATGCAAAATAACAGTGAGGCATTGCGGAAGGGAGCAGGTTATTATATCATAAAACAGAAATATAAAACACAGGAATTAAGGCAGAAAACAACATGGTTCTCACAGAGGAAGACCTTCCAGAAGAGAATTGACTGGATTTTAAAGATCAGCAGGGAAAAAGCATTCCATGTAAAAAGTGAAGGCTTATCAGGAGAAAAGAATATTACCACTAGGCAAAGAAGAAGAAAGAAGAGAGAGTGAAAGCCCCAACAAAATGAATCATTGTTGTATGTATGTATGTATGTATGTATGTATGTATGTATGGATGGATGGATGGATGAATGGATGGATGAATGGAAGAGATGGATGAGTGAATGGATGGATGGATCAAAGAATGGAAGGGTGAGTACATAGCCATATAGATAGAAAGATCAGTCGTGGGTAGATGAGCAGATGGGTAGGTAGAACAACAGATAGATAAATCCTCAGTTTACAGAGGCTTAGACTCATTTTACCAAGATCTTTTCTCATGAACATCAGCAGCAGGATATTGAATTATATGCTCTTCACAGAAGAACTTGGTTTAACTTGTCTGGATGAAAGGCAGGCATTGTAGGAATCCGAAATCATTTGTTAAATTAAAGCATCTGAAATGTGGTCAGAGCTACAAGGACAGGCCTGGGCTTAGGATATAATCAGGCCAGTGTGACCTTTTGACATTGTGTGTGGGTGTGTTTTCTCACAGACACATGTGCAGAGACACATAAAACTTTGTTTGGATTTTTGTTTTCTTTTTCCTTTTTACTATGCAATGCCAAACTTATGTTTTGACTGGATTGTCACTTTCCAACTTCCTTTGTGTGGGAACCCAAAGCCCCATGAGTTGGCATAAATGAGACACTTTGACTCATAATAATGATGGTAGAAAGTGTTTATGTAACGTGAGGAGACAATCCAATTCAGCTGGCTAGGGAAAAAAAAAAAAGAGACTTGATGGGAAAATGAACTTTACTGCTGGGCCCCATTCTTATTCCTGACAAAACTGTGTCCAAGGTTGATGCCTGAATGATCAGCTGAGATGGGGATTAGTCTTCCTCTGTTTATTTAATCCCTAACAGCAGAGGAAGCCATATGATTTACTCAGTGTCCTCCATTTCTGTCTTATTCTACAAGATAACCTGGGTTTTCTTGGTACTAAATTTCTGGCACAGCCTTGAGCCACCCAGCAAGGAAGCTTTCTAGCCAGCCTAGGGTTTGTCCAGACTGACTGTGACCTAGTTTTGGCCCAGTTCACAAGTTTTGTACTCAGGCTAAAATGTGCCTCTCTCTTTCTTTCTTTCTTCCTTCCTTCCTTCCTTCCTTCCTTCCTTCCTTCCTTCCTTCCTTCCTTCCTTCCTTCCTTCCTTCCTTCCTTCCTTTCTTTCTTTCTTTCTTTCTTTCTTTCTTTCTTTCTTTCTTTCTTTCTTTCTTTCCTCTCTCTCTCCCTTTCTCTCTCTTTCTCTCTCTCTTTCTTTCTCTCCCTCTTTCTCTCTCTTCTCTCTCTCTCTCTCTTCTTTCTTTCTTTCTTTCTTCTTTCTTTCTTTCTTTCTTTCTTTCTTTCTTTCTTTCTTTCTTTCTTTCTTTCTTTCTTTCTTTCTTTCTTTCTTCTTCTTTCTTTCTTTCTTCTCCTCTTTCTTTCTTTCTTTCTTTCTTCCGTTGGTTGTTGTTAATTTCTTTCCCAGTCTAAGATAGCTTGCATCGCCTTTATGGCTTGGGGTTGCTGTTTGAAAGTCTTTCTGAAGAACACCAATCCCTTTCTTTCACTTACTGCTTCCATTGTGAAAACTGGAAATCTAAATACAGAATATCCCAACTTCCTTTGCTCTAGATATGGTCATGTGACCTGATCGGAACAAATGAGAAGAGGAAGTCTACTTGGGGCTTCTGGGAAAAGTCAGATGAGCTAAGTTGAGGCACTCCCTTTCCATTCTTTCTCCCATCCTAGCAAACAGAAGAAATGTCTAGCTATGATACCTATCCATCCTGGGATGGTATTGATATATGCATATGGAAGAAAAGCCAATACACTGGAATGGAAGAGCAGAAAGATTAAAAAATAGACAAATACTGAGACCCCTTCTAACACATATCCCTGTCGTTTAAAACTTTGTTGTTGAGTTCGTTGATACTTGCAGCTGAATATATTCCCAATTGCCAGTGTCTTGCTGAGGGACAAAGAAGTGAGAACACGGATCTTAGAGACTGATCTTTGACCGGACAAAGGGTATGGAAAGCCAGAAGTAGAAGGAATGAGTTAATGAAATGATTCATTTGACCATTTTCCTTCCTGAGCTGTCCTAATTTCTTCTACCCTAAATACCCCTTGGCTTGAGGGATGATACTTTATCCTCCTGTGCTAAGGACAGAACCTGGAACTTTTCACATGCTATGCAAGTGCTCTCTCATTGAGCTGCATTCCTAGATTTAACTTGAATTTTAATATATTCAATCTATTTTTTACAAATATAATATCATCTGTCAAAACAGAGCCAGCATTGGAGGCTCATGCCTGTAATCCTACCTACTCAGGAGGTTGAGATCTGAGGATTATGGTTCAAAGCCAGCCCAGGCAGGTAAGTTGGTTGGTGAGACTCAATTAGCCACCTAAAAGCCAGAAGTGGAGCTGTGATTCAAAGTGGTAGAGTGCCTTGAGCAATAAAGTTCAGGAACATTACACAGGCCCTGAGTCCAAGCCCCACAAGGACAAAAAAAAAAAAAAAACACAAAAAACCCAACAACACCCTCCCTCCAAAAAAAAAAAAAAAAAAACCATTCCACACATACCTATATCAGAAGCCACTGAAAATTCTCCCTAGGATCAAATCACAAGGGCATGGATTTTATTTCTCAAACTCAGAACAACGGACTAAGCGCTTATTAAATATTTTTGAAATGAATGAATAGTCGAAACTTGGTTGGAAGCAATTGTTAGTTAAAAGGGCAAAAGTTTTGACCAGTTAGGGGTGGGAATGTGCCTTAGTGGTAGAGTGCTTGCCTAGTATGCATGAGGCCCAGAGTTCACTTCTTCAGTACCACATAAACAGAAAAGGCTGGAAGTGGCACTGTGGCACACCGTGGTAGAGCATTAGCCTAGGGCAAAAACAGAAGCTCAAGAACAATGCCCAGGCCCTGAGTTCAGGGCCCCAGGACTAGCAAAACAAAACAAAACAAAACCCACGCCGAGGTTTACAATTTGTTCATGTTACTTTGATTGTAGAATTCTTTCTGCTTCCTCTTAAGATCTTTGAAAAAAAGAGAAAATTCTACTGATCCTTGAAATTGGTCCAGAAAAGAGATTTTTTGGGGGTGGGGAGGGAGAAGAGTCCCAAATAGCCCACGTGGCTCCCTTTCAAGTGATACCTAATTTATACTTCCAAGAGAGATATTAATCCCTAGCCACCTTCTTTTTTGATTCATGGGAGAGTGGGTTTTGCTATGTAGCCAAAGTGGTCTAGAAATCAAAATCCTCCCAACTCAGCCTCTGGAGTGCTGGGATTTCAGGCCTGCATACTACTCCTGGCTACATCAATCCCTTTATAAAATTTTATCAGCCTCTCTTAAAGGCCCTACCATTTGGATCCTAGCACATTGCCCAATACCCAATTCCTTTGAGGGGACAAACTGTACAGAGGGTAAAGTCACCAAAGAAATAACAGATGAGTTCATTGTAGGAACTCATGGTTAGGCAGGTTTGATGAGCCCCAATGGATATACAGGTCTGAGTGGGAGAAGGGGAGGACCCTCCTTCCGAGCACTCTGATGAAAACAGCTGAAGATGAGGCTGGCTGGGGATGAAAGCTTTGTGCCAGGAAACTTCACAGAACCTGCTGAGCCAAGATCAATCTTCCCCATGAAAGAAAGGAGTAAAGAGCAGAGAGCAAAGCAGAAAAAGGCACTGGGGGTCTGAGGAGCACAAGTCCAAGCTGCAGGAGAGAAAAGAGCAGCCCTGTAGTTCCCCTCCTCCCCTCCATTGTCTGGGCAGCAGGAAGGAGGAGCCTTTGGTAATGAAAGTGATCCTTCCAAATGCCTGGAAATAGCTGGCCATGATTGTACAGCCTAAGGCTTAAAAAGCCTTTGTTCTGGTCAGAGAAAGAAAGAAAGAAAGCCATTGTAGCCTGAAGTGTGAAGCTCTTGGGGTGGGGGAGGGGGAGGAGGTGTGGAGTGCTTGAAGGAGAAAGAGGAGGAGGGCCAGGCCTTACCCTAAATTTGGACTTAATTACTGGTGCTCATATTCCATCCTTTGAATTTACTGAGGCTCACAGAAGCTCCATGATGGGGCAGGGGCCTGGGGTGGGGAGTCCAGGAAGGCCATTTGGGCCTTTTGCACATTATACAACTTTCTTCGAGTGGCTGTAGCCCACTGCATCAGGGGCTGGATATGAAGTTCCTCCTGTGGTCTCCCCACATTGGGACTGTAGATAGGATGAGAAGCAGGGGTTGACTGTGGTCCTCAGATACTGCCCCAGAGGCCTATGGGAAACAAAGCCCTGGATTTCTGAACCTATCTGCTCCAACCAGGGATCCTTAAATAATACTCCAGAGAACGCCAGACTGGGAAGTCTGTTCTCCTCCTTGCCATCCCTTCTGTTAGGCAATGTGATGAAGTACCCCAGGGGAAAATCCAGGCTCGCTTTCTTTCCTTGAAGGGACTTTGGCAAATTTTAACCTCAGTTTTCTCAATCTACAAAATGGGCTCAGCAACATCTACTTGGGTTGTAGATGGAATGAGAAGTCATAGCCCAGGCATCTGCTAACATCCCCTCCCCAGCTCTGGGGAGACATGGACATAGTAGTTGAGCTCCTGTCTTCATGACAGTAGGCTACCTTCTAACCTGCTCAGTCAAGGGAGGCTCCCTGGCCCCCATTCCCTTCAATTGCTGCTGTTTCTCCCTAAGTCCCAGGGGAGGAAGGGATGGGGGGGGGGTGTGATTTGTGTAACCCTTCAAAAGAGAAGTTTGGCAGCTTTTGTTAGATGCTTAGGGTTTAGGGAAGGGTTGGGATGGTAAAGAGGAAAAAATAAAGGGCATATTTTAGGATTTCCCAGCCTATCCTTGGCACTGGATAAGAATTGTAAGTCACTAGGAAGTCTTTCTCTGAAACTGTGCCCATCCCCAACCCCTTTGGCTATACTATTCAGTGCTCCTAATGCCTCTTGAAATTCTGAAACTGCTAGTGTTAAGTTGATTTGTCCCAGTGAGTCCAGCTCTGGAGAAACATCTGCAGAGCAGGAGAGTGCAGGGTGTGTAGATTTCCCTGCTGCAGGATGACAGCCTGGGCACCTGGACCTGGGCAGCTAGGAATTCATTCCCTTGTAGAGGTTGCCTGTGGCTTTGTCCTGTGACTTTGTCCTCATTCATTGCCTGTGTCTTTATCCTCATTGGTTTTCCTTGGCCTTGCCTTCTCCTACTAGATGATTCCAAATGGTGCCTGGGGCATCTAAAGAATGCTATTGTTTTGGCCTTAAAGGCTCATTCATTCATTCATTCACTCATTCATCTCTCTACCCTCACTAATTGCATGTATCTGTGTGTGTGTTTGTGTGCACAAATGTTTGTTTATGTGAAAAATGTTTTCACTATTCTTTGACCTCATAAAGGCATTTCTGACCCTCAAAAGAGAACAGAATACAAATCAAACAAACATGAAAGTGAAGCTGTGGATCACCCGGTAGAGCTCTAGCCTTGACTAAAAAAGCTTAGGGATAGTGCCCAGGCCTTGAGTTCAAGTTCCAGGACTGTACCTGTATGAAGACAGGGGAGACCCCAAACCCAAATCCAACAACAACTCCTCCCCACAAAGTCACCAACAGGGTTAGTAAGACGTCCTGAGTTTAAACCTTAATATTGTTTTCTCATCCCAGGAACAATATTGAAGGCTTGGCTTGCCCCGCCTCCCTTCTCTATTTTCCTTCCTTCACTATGAGGTTTGGAATCTCATCCACCACACCCTCCCAGATCTAAGCTGTCCTGTCTAAATGGGTCCAGACTTCAATTCCTGATGCTTTGAGCCAAATACACTTCTCCTTTAAATGTTTTCTCTCAGATATTTGGTCCCAATAAGGGAAATATGACCAACACAATATAATACCACCTTTTTGTCCCAATGACAGTTCACTAAGCTTCTTGTCTCTGATATCCTTTGAGACATTTATTTACTTTCTCCTCTTTTTTCGCTCTTCCTTTTTCCTTTAATTTTTAGTTTGGGCAGTGGTGCTTGAATCCAAGGCCTCACACATACTAGTAAAATACTCTACCTCTGAACAACACCTCTTGCCTTCCTAGGGCCTAACCCTTGGTTGTGATTCTTTTCCTTTATTGTTCATTGTTATTTTCCTGATGAATGAGAGGCCATGTCTCCCTGCAATTTTGATTTTCATTCTCCTAATGATGTTGAACATCTGTTACAAACTTCTTGGCCACTTGTGTCTCTGGAGAAATGTCTGTCCAAATCTTTTGCCCATTTAAAATTCAGCTTATTTTGTTGTTGTTGAGCAATATCCCTAGCTCATGTCTGATGTTTTGAAAGACTTTCCTCTATAGATTCTTGGTTTGTGGGGGATTTATTTTTCATTTGTTTGTTACTGTTTGTTTTGTTTTAGACAGTCTTGCCAATCACTCAGGTTGGACTCAAAGTTTTTACCCTCCCACCTTAAACTCTTTCCTAAGTGCTGGGATTATAGAGATATGCCACCAAGCCTGGGTTAGTTGGTAAATTTTATCCAACTGTTTTGTTTTTGTTTTGCATGTGTTGCAATGATCATATGAATTTTCTTTTTTGATCTGTTTATGAAATGTATTAACACTCATGACTTTGTAATGTTAAGTGAAACTTAGTCTTGGAATAACCTAATGATATACTATTTATTATTATTATTGCTGAAACAGGGTCTGACCTCATGGCCTTGAACTCATCAGACTCCTGCATCAGCCTCCTGAGTGCCACTGATCTGTGCCACCATACCCACCTTATTACCTTTCTTGCATATCATTGGATTCAGTTTTCCCATGTGTTTGTTTTTTAAGAATGTGTCACATCCATGTTCATGAGTAACATCAACCAATAATTTTTGCTTTGATGTTGAGGTTGTCCTTGACATTAAATGAGCTGGGATCTGTGCTATGTTTTTGCTACAAAAGTTTGGTTGAACTTGGAATTATTTCTCCCTTAATGGTTTCACTTATAAATCTTTAAAGCCAAGAAACATAGCAATCTGGACTTGAATGTTTCAAAACCATCTTTTTTGCATGGCTCATTCTAGCCACTTAGAGTAACAAGAGCACAGTTTTGGCCTGTCTTCTCAGGCTCTGTAAGGCTGGAAGCACCATTCCTTGCTTACATGTGGCAGATGACTAATTTTTGCTCTCTTTCTTTCCTTCCTTCCTTCCTTCCTTCCTTCCTTCCTTCCTTCCTTCCTTCCTTCCTTCCTTCCTTCCTTCCTTCCTTCCTTCCTTCCTTTCTTTCTTTCTTTCTTTCTTTCTTTCTTTCTTTCTTTCTTCTTTTTGTTGTTCATGGGGCTTGAACTCTGGGCCTGGGTGCTGTCCCTCAGCTCTTCAGCTCAAGGCAAGTGCTCTACCACTTGAACCACAGTTTTCTGGTGGTTTATTAGAGATAAGAGTCTCACAGACTTTCCTGCCTGGGTTGGCTTTGAACCGCAATCCTCAGATCTCAGCCTCCTGAGTAGCTAGGATTGATTACAGGTGTGAGCCACCAGCACCCAGTTTTATTTTTTGCTCTCTTTTTATTCCACCATCTACTTGCTCTTTGGTGGGCACAAGAAGATGTGGTTCACTATAACCACAAAGCACAAGGTCCCAACAGAAGCTAAATTCACATTTACCCAAGCTGTTAATTGAAGCCATGTCCACATATGGGTGTTACAGTTCTCCTTGTTGCTAGCTCCAGGGACCTTCCTCCCCTTCTCTTCTCCCTAACTGGCCCCACATGCTCAGGACTATGGGTGTTGGGGAAATCGCCACAGCTGTTCATTTAGGAGGGCAAAGTGTGCCCTGTCCCCTGGGTACTCCTAGAGAGGCTGCTCAGGGCATGGTACAGGAAAGGAAGTGAGAAAAACTTTCCTTTTCCCTTTTCCTGCATGATGTCTGGGGAGCTGGCCTTCCTTTGGGTGGACTATGCTGGCTAGAAGATGAATAGAAGGAGGGACTGCTGTTTTCTCCTAGGCTCTGGCCACAGGGGGCTTCTCTAGTGTCCAGCTAAAGCTCTATGGGAGAGGTGCTTACATGTTTGGTTTCTGAATCCCTTTCCTCTCTTAAAAAAATTACTGAGATCATTAAGAAATTTTGGTTTAGGAAGTAGTGCTGTGGCTCAAGCGGTAGAGTGCTCACCTTGAGCTGAAGAGCGCAGGGACAGTTCCCAAGCCCAGAGTTCAAGCCTCACGAAAAACAAAAACAAAAACAAAAGAAATTTTGGTTTACGGGGGAGGAAGTTCTAAAAGTTGATAGTTGGTGGACTAGAAAATAAAACTGAGTCAGACCTAAGATGTAAATATATGGAGGATCATATGCATATATATTTTTTTATGTATATGATTGATGCGTATGTGTATATGTATGTATATAATATACATGTATATGTATATATGATCAATCTAAGGCATGGTACATTGGTACATACAGGTGAGGGACACCATTGCAAAACCTACTCGAACAATTAACAATTAATTTATACAATGTATACAATTAACAATTTGTAGACATTAGGAGTTGAAATATGCCTTCACTCAACTGTGGGCACTATGAGAGGGAGCAGACAGAGGAGGAGAAAGAGGGTGGCTATAGTCAAAATACTTCGTGCACAGGTGTGTAAAAAAATGGAACAAGTAAACTTGCTGAGACTGGTCTTAGAAGAGGAAGGGAAGAGAAATCGATGGAGGGGGTGGCTCCAACCAGCATGGATTACATCCATAAGTGTCTATGTTAAAATGGAACCCCTCCTAGGAGAATTGATTGATATTCACAAACAAAACCTTGTGAAATTTTAAAAAATATTTAATTTCCTTAAAATGTCCCACAATTAACCCATTATAATGAACAAGTTATATACACATATGTGTGTATATATATATATACATATATAGATACATATTTGATAAAAAGTATGTAATCAACAAAAGACTAGGAGAAGCTTGGTGTGTTACATATCTGTACGTCTATTCCACAGCTGGCTTAATAGAAGATCGTTGATTTTCATGTGTGTTCCTGGACTGAATCTATTGCAGTGAGTGTTGCTTTTGCTTGATTTGTCACAAGTGTATGAGGAGAATCCTGTCTTATTTGGAGAAATACTGTTAGGAAAGGAGGACTATTTAATAGATTTTCAGATAAGTATGGATATTCACCATTGATAGTACACCTAAATTTAAAATTAACAAGTTTTTTTTGGTTTATTTGTCATGAGACAGGGTCTTGCTTGTAGTAGCCCAGGCTAGGCCTTGAAACTTACAGTCTTCAAGCAATGGGATTATAGGTGTGAATCACTATGCCTGGACAACATTGGTAGTTTCTGAAAGGTTAGTGCCAGTGAAATCTAAATCCATATCACTAATTCTTTCTATGCTGGTGCATTCAAATCCATTGTCTTAGCTTACATTTTGAATGGACCTCTTACCAGTGAAATAGAAAGCCAAGCATCAGTGGCTCACACTTGTAATCCCAGCTACTCAGGAGGTTGAGATCTGAGGATCATGGTTTGAAGCCAGCCTGGAAAGTAAAGTCTGTAAGACTCTTATGTCAAGTTAACCATCAAAAGCCAGAAGTGAAACTGTGGTTTCATAGCAAATCACCAGCCTTGAGTGAAAAAGCTAAGGAACAGCACTCAGGTCCTGAGTTCAAGTCCTAGTACTGGCTAGAAGTAATACCAAAATAGGAGTAGCTATCATGACACTGTTATTCTTCTGTCTTTCTGAGTCTCTTGTCCCTATACCCCCATCTCCTTCTCCCTCAGGCCAGCATAAACCCAATGTCATTTCCCCAAATCCAACCTGAGCTAAACCTCTGTTTCTCCAAGTTCTGTAAGATGCCTTTCCCGAGGGACCAAACATCTCCTCCTTAGCATCTCTGCATCACTATCAAATTAGTGAATCCTCCACCTAGTCTGGAGGACAAAAAACTAACCAGTAGATAACTGGAAAAGCTTACATACAACTTCACCGAGAAATGAAGACACTGATAGGTTAGAGACGCCATTCTATTTTCCCGAATGTAGGCCTTTCTGACACAGCCATACATTTTCACCCGGCTCCCATCAGTATGCATATATTAACTTTGACTTCTTTCATTTAATTCCTGTTAGTAGGTCCTGTGTACATCTTGGTGTAGTCAAATGTTATTGGTGTTTTTGCCTTTACAGCTATACGTAACCCTCTCAGTAGCCCTAAAAGTAGCATGGTGGCTGAGATGTTCAGATCTTTTCACTTTCTAGCTGTGTGTCATTGACAAATCATTTAACTTTGAGCCATATCTGTAAAAGCAGAATAAAGGAGGAGCTGACAGCGTAGGGGTCTAATGAGAATGAAGATGCTCCATGTTAGCTTGTTATATGTACCCAATTAACTTTAGCCGCTCCTGCTATGGAAATTATTACCATATTATACCCAGGCAGTTCCTTCAGTAAGCACTTTAATGATTTTATTATTATAAAAATGCTGCCAGGGATGTGTCTCTTTTCTGGCAATTTATATGTGGGGACTATGCCATCCATGCTAGAGATGAGATAATGAGGAAGTGCTGGCTTTCCATGGAGCTGATAATCCTACGGTGGAATAAAACTTGGAAATGAATGATCACAATGAAAAAAAAAAAAAACAAAATAAAGGCCCAAATGGAAAGTGATGTGTGTTTGCCTCGGGATGGGAGAGAGAGGCAGGAAGAGATGCACTGAAAGGAAGGCTCTCCTAATTCTTGTTCCTTATTTCACCCGTTTCCTGGTACCTAGAGCAGCTCCTGGCATGTGGCAGATGTTCAGTGAACTCACTGCAGAGCAGATGAAATCTTTATATGTTCTCTCACAGGAACAAGGAGCCTGGTACGGCCACCAGCCTGCTATGCGTGGCCCTGGGTCCAGATCTCAGCCATGCCCAGATCTGAGTCCAGATGTTTTGTCTGGCCACACCCCAGAGCTGTATTTCCTGATTCCCAGGACAGGAAGTTCAGGGCTATGAAGCAGGGGTTGTGAGTGTCTCTTCCTCCTCTACTCAGTGGTGACAGACTTGACATGGAATTTGGGGGTTTTGCTAGGGAGGAAATGAGATGCATCCTAGTATCCATGTCATTTGGAAGGGGGAGAGATGTCTTCAGGGTCTCATTGTCCAGCGGTTTCTCCAGTGGGAGAAGACAGGAGCGAGGCCTGGGCTCCACCTTAGAACCTCATAACTGTGGTGGAGCATTTTCTCATCCCCATGATTGGCTGCAAGGTGTGTGACCACAGGGGGCAGTTAAGAGCTCAGGAGATTCAGTCTTACAGAGCTTCTTTTTTTTCTTCTTTTTTTCTGGAATTGTAAGAAGTACTTAAAAAAAATGCTTTCTTGCTGAGGAACAATGACTCCTGACTTGGGTCCACAAGTAAACTAGGACCAGGGGAAAGGCTAGATGGCTTAGATTGCTCTGTTTTGTGCCTATGTCCTTTGGCCTGAGCCATTGTCTTCTGGAGTCACTGTGCAGCCATCTTGGAATCCAGAAAGAGCCAGGTGTCCATCTTCATCTAACAAAGCCCTATTTGACCAGTCCTGAAACCACAGGCTGTCCCAGGTTGTCACACCATCTAATACAACTTCTGAATACCAATGAACACATCTGTGACTTGGGACTATGTTAACTATACACACCTTCCTCTCCCCAACCCTTATTCTCCCTGTTTGACCTAAGACAAATGTCTAAACCCCAGAAGGCAGTGAACAATGGCTGAACATGTACTGAAGTGCTATCTTCCCACAGCTGCAGTGTAATATTTTTTCTTTCTCTGCCCTTCACCTTGCCTCTCTTTATTTGGCATATAGAGGCAAGAGACTGGAACTTACATTGGTACTCCTGGACTTTGGACCCAGGATCTAAAAACCCAGTTTCAGTCTCAGTTTCTGTTGTAAAACAACAACAACAAAATCCATGAAATGCTTATCTCCAATTAACCACCAAAATGCCAGAAGTGGAGCTGTGGTTCAAGTAGTAAAAGTTAAAGGACAGTACCTAGGTCTTGAGTTCAAACCCCAGTCCCAGCACAAACACACACACACACACACACATACACACACACACACACACACCATTACCACCATTTGGCATATGGAATAACACACACACAGACACAAACTATGCTAGATTGGAGCTGACGACTTTAATAGCTATCCTAGTGGAGTTTCTAACTCATTGTAATTTGCTAGTAGCTATTTGGTGGCAGTTATTTATTGGCAGGGTCAACTGGTTTCTCCACAGAAAGGGCTGTACCACTCAAGCTTTCCAGCCAAGATAGCACCTCCCTATGAATATAATGTGAAGGGTGTTTGAGAAAGAGACTTTCTCCTAAGGTGTGAACTGGGATAGAGAAACCACAGGGATTCAGCAGAGCCTAACAGCCTGGGCCTCCATTTGCATCCCTACACTTGAAGACCTAAGTAGAGAGTGAGGCCTGGAGTCAGAGGGCTGAGGACCTTGGAACCTGACAGAAATGAGATCGTTGACCTCAGAGAGGAAAAAAAGGGGAATAAACACTGAGCTCAATCTCCTTTTTCCTTCTGCTGTTCCATCCCAGCTCCCCCTTGGCTGGAACCACCCAAAGCTAGAGGGCCAGGTAGTCCTTGATGTCAACCTGGTGACAATGAGCAGGATGCAGGCAGGTGGAAAGGATGTTAGGGATGGAATGGCCCAGGGCTGGCTTTGGTGTCTTGCTGCAGAGTGGACACTTGCTCCTCTATTTGGAGCCTAGGGACGGGACAGGGGAGGCTTGCTTTGGGGTACCATGTGCCACTTTCATTCTAGAGACTTTCAGGACATTGTGGGTCATGCTTGCTAGAAGCAGGAGCTGTTGGTATTGGTGTACTGTTTTCCCCTGTGGGACCCATACACTTTCTTCCAGCCTGGCCAAGTGTCCTTGGATGAGGAGAATGAGGTCTGTGGAACAGATCTGTGGCCATGGCCCCAGTTCTGTTGCCAGAGCCATCACCAAGCTCCACCTTCAGATGACCTTCCATTTGAGAATTTACAGGAATAATCATTTGGGGGTAGGGAGATTTCTGCTTTGGGAGCCAAGATACATGGGGTATGTGGCTGTGACATTGAGTCTTGAGGGGTTATCAGAGCCTATTGCTAATCTGAATTTTCTCATCTGTAAAACCTGATGAGATGCTCATGATTCCTAAGGGCATGTCTGGCTCTGAATGCTTAATTCCAGACTTGAATCCAATTTTCGGGGTCCTTTGCATAATGAAGAGCAAGTCTTTCCTCAGCCAGGAGGTGGCAGCAAAGCTCTGTTTTGCAGGGGGCTATAAACTTTGCTCTCCAAAGCCCTAGACAGAGCTTAAAGTCCTGGTTTGGTGGCCAGATTTTACTGCTGAATGAAAATTAATAATAATGTAGTAGCAAAATTATTGTCATTATTGCTAGTAAAACAACATCAACTATGTCCCTTCAATTTGGACACACTACCACATAACAGCTTTTTAGCCACCCAGCATGGAGGTAGGTTTCATTAAGATGTTCAACCCCATGCTGAGATTCAGTGGCATTTACTTGGCTTGCTCAAGGCCTTCTGGAAAGTATAGATGTGTGGGATCAGTTCCCAAGAAACTTTGTTTTTATATAGACTACTCTGTATCATAGTGTCAAAGATCCTAGGAAGGGTCCCTACTGCCTATTTATTTATTTATTTAGGTGCAAGTCCTTGGGCTTGAATTCAGGGCTGTCCGTGAACTTCTTTTGCCCAAGGCTATTTTTTTACCACGTAAGCTACAGCTCTACTTCTAGCTTTTGGTGACTAATTGGAGATAAAAGTCTCGTGGACTTTCCCGTTTCCTTGGTCCAGCTGGCTTTGAACCTTGATCCTCAGATCTCAGCCTCCTGAGTAGCTAGGATTACAGGTGTGAGCTGTAGATGTCTGGCAGCCTCTTGCTTAATGTTACAGGAGATTCAGGGACCAAGCTCAGCCTCAGGGCTCAAAAATCTGCTTTCCAGCTGCCAGCTGAACCTTGGCAAAGGTCAAGGTCTTGGGAAGAAAATTCAAGACATGAACTCTGTTTTCATTTCCTTCTGTTTTGTTTTTCTCCAATCCTTAGAAAAGAAATACCTTCAGATACTTAACCCTCATTAAAGCATACCTGGTATTAAGGTATGAAAAACTCATTGATTCATTTAATCATCAGGCTAATGATGTAGTATACAATACTGTGATGATATTACAGGGTATGATACTACACCACATATGATACAAGGAAGGACTCAGGAATGTTTTCTTCTCTTTTAATTCAGAGACTGGGGACCCAAGAACTACTTGGGAAAAGTGAAGAGATACTAAGGGGTGAGTTTTTCTTAAGGATCTCCATGTGAATTGAAGAATATTTGAGGAGATGGAATGGGAATAATCTGGTTCTTTGGGGGTATCATGAAGGAGTGAGCCCATATTGGTCCTGTTATGACCCCTAGTATGGTCCTCATGACAGAGCAAACCCTTGAGAGACCCCCAGACTGAAGTCCAGCTAGATTGCTGTCTTGTCTTTCACCCAGCCTGGGGGCCATGTCTCAACCCTCCCCTCCATTATAAAAGATTATTGCCCTGTGGTAGGCTGTAGACCAAAGGAACTTCCTTCATTTTCTCATTTACTTCTCAGCTCCACCCCCTACCCCATATAAAGTAATCTGCTATGCTTTATTTAACCTGTGAGGAAATGGAGGGTTAAGTCATAAAGTGATTGGTCCCTGGGTAGTGAGAGGAAGCAAGGGCAGGTTGGGGATGCTGGTAGAGGGGGACTCAGGGCTCTTAAAGCCACAGTGCAGGGGCTGGGAAGGTGGCTCAGTGGTAGAGCACTTGCCTTGCATGCATGAGGCCCTGGGTTCGATTCCCCAGCACCACATAAGCAAAAAGAAAAAAGCCAAAAGTGGCGCTCTGGCTCAAGTGGTAGAGCACTAGCCTTGAGCTGCAGAGCTGAGGGACAGCGCCCAAGCCCAGAGTTCAGGCCCCCACAACCGGACCCCCCCCCCCCAAAAAAAAGCCACAGTGCATCCTCAGGCAGAGAAACAGCCAAACACTGAGGTTCTGTATTGTTCGGGGAGGTGAAACACCGCAGGCTCATCTCCTCCACGAAGTACCAGGCAGATCATGAACTCCAGAACCTGGAGGCATTGTATCTTCCTGGTCTCTATTGACAGGCTTCCAGGAGGCTGGGATTGTAAAGCGAAAAACGAGTGCACAAATAGCATCGTTTGAAATTGTTCCATGTTTTCAAAAAGAAAATAATATAATTGCTCTTATTGGGAGCACCATGGAATTTGCAGGAGCGTGGATTAGAGTTTGTGAGCTGGGAAACAGCAAGAATGTGGGCTTTTCCCTTTTGGCCTTCTTGTCTATGAGACTGAAAAGGTAAATTAAAAACAAATCGCAAACCAATTTTATTCAGAATTTTCTCTGTATCATCATCAAAGTCTCTCCTTAAGTTCTCTCAGACAAAAAACAGTCATTTCTAATGGCCTTTCAACAAGGATCATGAGACTATTGATGGTGGTGATGATGATGATGAAGATGGTGGTGGTGAGGATGATGAAGATGGTGGTGGTGAGGATGTGGTCATGATGGTGATGAAGATGGTGATGGCCGTGATGGTGATGCTGATGCTGGTGGTGGTTATGGTAACAGTGATAATAACGATGGTGGTGGTGGTGGTGGTGGTAATGATGGTGATGATAATGAAAATCATAGGCTTGATGATGATGGTAATGGCGATAAAGAATGGTGATGATGATGATAGTGGTGGTCATGTTAGAGGCAGGTAATATCCGGATGGTTTTCTGCTACTACTACAGCTCTAATCCTCCTCAACTACCAACTTACGGGGTCAAAGGCATTTGGGGGTGGGTTGGTGACAAGATGAAAAGGAGAATCTAGAAAACCTGAAAGAGGGCTGATGAGGATGGACGTTAGGTGGTTAGGGCATTAGTGGTCTTATTCCAGTGCCTGGCATGTAGTAAGCCAGTTCTTACTACTAGGTTGTGGAAACTATGAATTTTAAAAACAGTTTCATCAAGATGGTATGCACACACTATTTAATTGATCCAAAGCCTCTGTCTGCCTAGGGTGAGTGAGCATGAGTGTACCCACTAATTGCTCAGATGTTCTTAAAAAAACTGTGTGTGAGCATGACAGAGTTGTGTAACACAGCTCTCCAGAGGGATGCATGGAGTCTGGGATGTCGGAGGCCTATTTACTCTGCCCTGCATAATTAAAGTCAGAGCGCTTCATCTATCTGGATCTCAATGTCCCTCTCTCTAACTTTAGGGAGAAAATGGGGAACTGAATTTGCAAAAGTTATGGAAAATGGGGTATCACTATGCAAAAGTTTCCTTCTTTCCTCTTTGAACTTCCCAGCATGTACTCCTTTTTTCATTTTTACTGAAGTATTATTGACAAACAGGTGATATACATACGTAAGGTCTACCACTTGATTGGTGTAAGTGTGTGTTTATACTGGGAATTGAACCCAGAGCTCCAAAGCTTCATGTATACAGTGCCTCATAACCACCATGCTGTACATCAGGTCTCCAATGACTCACCTTGCATAACTGAAACTCCATACCCTTGGCCAACTTCTCTCCATTTCCCTCAACTCTTAGCCACTGGTAACCACCATTCTTATCCTTGCTTCTGTGAGACCTATTTTAGATCCCACAAATAAACCGTACAAAATGTCTACTTCTGCATCTGTTTTATTTTACTTAGCATGATGTTTGTAAATCCCTGTTGCCTTAAACAGCAGAATTTATTTTATTTATTTTTTTAAGTTAAACTTCTATGCCAGTGCTTGAACTCAGGGCCAAGATACTGTCCTTTAGCTTTTGGGCTTATGGCTAGTGCTCTACTCCTTGAGCAACTGTTGGCTTTTTTGGTGGTTAATTGGAGATACGAATCTCACAGACTTTCCTGCCCTGGCTGACTTCAAACCATGATCCTCAGATCTCCTCAACCTCCTTTGGGTAGCTAAGATTACAGGCGTGAGCTACCAGCACCCAGCTATTTTTATTTTTTATTGTATTTGTTGTGCTCAAAACCAGAGCCTGTCGCAAGCCCAGTAAAAGTTCTACCACTGAACTCTATCTCAGCTCAGTGATTATTTTTGCAGTGTTAATGGAAATGTGATTTACCCAGCCATGAGTTGGATTTCACCTCTTTTACTTGGGGCATGGAGACTCCCATTTCACATGCCTTACTTCCTAAACATTTACCACCCTGCAAGTAAGAATTTAAGAAGCAAGTCTATGAAACATGAGCAGATCATGATCACAAACACAGCAGAGCCAGGAATCTGAGTATGGAGGAGGCTTTATTTCTCACACATCTCCCCACTATTCTCCTGGTGGTGTCCGGTAGCAACCAGCCTCAGGAGAGTCTCATTCTTCCATCTTCTGTGGGGAGAAAAAAAATTGTACACAGGAAATGAGTCAAACTTGATGGGAGGCTGAAGATTATGTTGAAGTGGAGCAGATGGAAAGTTTGGAGCTTCAGGAAAGTGACATTAAGGAATGGCTTTGTTTCTCTTCGCAGATTGTGAAAAGCTACTGAAAATAGAACAGATCCTCTTAAAGGCAGGGGCTTCCTGAGCGGTGTGGATGACATGCCTTTCCTCCTGTACCTCATTGCTTGTTCTTGTGAGAGTCTGGGACATGGGAATCTCTGTGTGTGTGTGTGTGTGTGTGTGTGTGTGTGTGTGTGTGTGTGTGATCCAGTAGCAGGAATAAAGAGATCAAACTCTTCCTGGGTAGTTCCTAGGCCCCCCTGGATCTCTGGGGGAAAGCCACCCCAAGGTATTCACTCTTACCTGGCCCCCCACATCACGGCTCTTGGCCCTCAGCTTGTTGACTTGGGACTCAGCAATGTCTGCCCTCTCCTCAGCCTCCTCCAGCTCATGCTGGACCCTCCGGCACCTGGACAGCTGCGTGTTGGCTTGCTCTTCCTGTGTAGAATATGGGGGGGGGGTATGAAGCTGTGGAGCTTCTCAGTAGAGTTCTGGGGGGTTGGAGGACCAGGAAAATATGGACTCTAGATTCTCTGCCAGCAAGTAGGGAAGATAGGTGGAGTTCTCTGGAGTGTGAGGACAGGGAGCTCATGTAGATGGCCTGGGGTCACCTTGCAGGTGCTGCTGTCTCTCCAAGGACCACTCACCCTCCCTGGAGCCCTCTTCCATATGACTCCTAGAGCTCTTTGGAGGATATTCAAGTCCAGAGCTCTCCCAAGGCACCTGACATCTCAAACACCAGTGAATGGCTCAGGTCCTCCTTGTCCAATGCCTCTGCCCATTACTTGTGTGGAACCAGGTCACTGTATGGGCCTATTTAAAGCTCATCTAATGTTTCCTTTTTTTGTCGGTCATGGGGCTTGAATTCTGGGCATCTAATGATTCTTGGGTGGCCTGCTGCCTTCCCTCATCCCCTTGCTCAGCCAATCCTGGACTAAGCCAGCATGCATAGTCCCTTCCTCCACTTAACCAGCTCAAATGTGCTTGCTGGAGGTTAGGATGGAAGTGACCAGACTCTTGGGCAGGGGCAGTCAAGAGTACTGGGAGGAGCCAAGTGCTAGTCATTTGTCTGGGGCAGGGCCTCCTAAATTTTTGTTGCTCAGAATACTAGTCCTGAGATTCTCCCAAGGCCAGCTGAGTGCAGAAAGTGCTACTTTCTAGCATGCTTCTTCCACCTTGGAGAGCTAATTGAGAAATTCTTGAACTAAAGCAACCAGTTTAACTTTATGTAATTCAATTTTCCCTTCCCCTCCTCCCTCCCTCCCTCCCTCCTTCCCTCCCTCCCTCCCTCCCTCCCTCCCTCCCTCCCTCCCTCCCTCCCTCCCTCTCTCCCTTCCTCCCTCCCTCTTTCCTCCCTCCCTCCCTCCCTTCCTTCCTTCCTTCCTTCCTTCCTTCCTTCCTTCCTTCCTTCCTTCCTTCCTTCCTTCCTTCCTTCCCTCCCTCCTTCCCTCCATCCTTCCCTCCCTTCCTCTATTCCTTTCTTCCTTTTTGAGAATGTAACTTAGGCTAGTCTTCTGCCTCTGAGTGCTTCTGAGTACTGGGATTTTAGGCATGTCCCAACCCACCCAGCACAATTTCTTTTCAATAAAGGAAAAAGCCACTCCTTCTCTCAACCCCAGCTTTCCTCTATCCATAACCCTCAGACCTAGAGACCCAAGAGAAGACACTTTGTAAACCACCCTAAAAGGTGAAAAGGAAGAGGAGGACACTGGCTTTACCTTATTCCTTTTTTCTCTTGTTGATTTCACAGATATGAGCGGGGGTGGGATAAGAGGCAAGGGGAGGGGGTTAGGAGGGAAGGAAGGGCTTCTGGAGGCTGGAGGTGATGGGGACCAGAGCGAACAGAAGGTGGAGGGATGGTGTGCAAGCTAGCAGGCAGGAGCCTGGTGGATAGGCTTGGGTGGTTCGAAGCCCATAGGGTGGTCTAAGCTGCTTTGGGGTGGGTAGAGTGAGTGAGGATGGGGTAGGATAGACTGAGGTGGACAGATTGAAAAGGGATGGAGGCGTGTGGGAATGTGAGGCAAGATAAGAGGGCACAGAGGTAGGAGAGCAGGCAGGGACTGAGGGTAGGTATTTGTGTTCACACCTACAAAGGCAAATTAAGGATGAGGCTTCCTGGCTGGTCCTCACCCAATACCCATTTCCACCTCTGCCTCCTAGGATACCCAGGTGGGTGAGAGTGTCCTGGCGACCTGTTATACTCACCGCTTCCTCTGCCTGCCTTTTATAAGACTTCACTTTGGCCTGCAACTTGTCCACCAGATCCTGGAGCCGGAGGATATTCTTACGGTCCTCCTCAGCCTATGAACAGAGCCTCTGTGTCAGGGGGACCCTCCAAATCCCCCAGCCCTACCCACCCTCCACTAGTCCATGGCTGCTATCCATGAGATTTGGAGCCCATGCATTCACTGCAGTCGAGAGACATGCACCTGGTAAGTCATTTCCTTGACTTTGCGTTCATATTTGTGGGCTCCCTTCAGAGCTTCAGCTCCTCTCTTCTGTTCAGCATCCAGCTCATTCTCCAACTCCCGCACCTGAGTACAGCAGAGAGAAGACAGAAGTCAAGTCACATCTCCAAGCCTTCATTCATGATCATGGTCACCCACTGTGGTCCCAATGGCCACAACCCATGGTGGGGAGACACCTGCCCCTCTCCCCAGGGAGTCCCAGTGGTTACAGCGAGGGTGATGCTGGCCTTGGACAGTTAGGATAGGTTCACTCTGAACACTGTTCTTAAAAAGAGCCCCACCTTCTTCATGGATCAGGAAACTGTCTCCTAGCAGGCCTTATAACACTCTTTCCCCTGTGATTGTTGTCTTGACCTCTGGAAAGGTTGTGGAGCTCAGAGAACTGGGTGTGTGTGACTGGATGACATGTTTCCAGGAAGAAGGCGGCAGAGGGCTCCCAGCCAAGCCAGGAAACAAAGAACCCTTGATAGCAGTAGGGGATCCAGAGGACAGATGTGTCTAAACCCCTTTTAATGGCATAGAAACTGGGAATAATGGAAAATAAGCACTACTTTTTGGAGAAGTTCTAACTTTCCTACAGTTTCTTTTGTTAATCACATGTCTATGATCTTGTTTTTAATCCTGCCCCCCAAAAACCCCAAAACTCTTTTTGTATTTATAGGAACCCTGAGCCTGGTGACTAAAACTAAAAAATGTCTGGGAACTTTCCTGCTGGGAAATTATTCCTCTCCTCTCCTCCTTCTTCTCTTCCACCCCCTTTCCACCCACTCTTGTCTTTGCTCTCCGCAGGACAACAGAAACATTCTAATCACCTCCTCTTCCTCTAAATGCCAAATGCTCATGATTGAAATAAACTATCAGAGGGAAATGAAGAAACCACTAGCAAAGTAACAGAACAAATAGGAAATATGTATGCTTCCAGATGAAGGAAAAAAGCAGGACTTTTGGTGTTGGGGGAATCCATCTTTTCTGGTATTTGGATTTGAAGGAAGAAAACACAAGCTTCTTCCTTTCTTTGAGGATGGAGGGGAAAATATATCAGAATGGCAGGCCTTAGGTGGAGATCAGAAAAGATAAGGAGGGATGATATCTGAAAAGGGCAGCCATGGAGAAGTGAAAAATTTTATGCAGGATGGGCCTTTGCTTTTCAAAACAAAGCTTGCTTCTAGAAGCAAATCACATGGAAACATTTAGTTTTGATGATAAATAGTATTTTCACCACTTATGTATGTAGACAGGAATATCCATGGAACACAGAAAGTGAACCTTAAAAAGTCAACATTTAAAAGTCACTTTAGGGACCAGAGAAAGATGGTGGAGATGTAGCTGGGTTACATGTGAGCTCTCTCCAAGAAACCAATTTTCCCAGTTCAAGGAATAACTCACTATGGGAAAATCACACCAAGTGAACTGTAATAGTACAGAGATTCTGCCTAGCAAGGAAACACTCAGTCAGTTTGCACCAGAAGACAGATTTGAGCACAAGTGGCTGCCACAGCTGCCACCAGCTGCTGTGAGACTGGCCAGACAAAGCTGGAACAAATGCTCCAGAGACTGAGGGACACTTCTCTTCACCCACCTCCAGTGTGGACAGGAATTCCACATCCTGCTGACCACCAGTGCAGATCAGGAGGGGCCAAAAAGCCAAGGGAAATGGTGAGTATCCCCATTCCTACTCACAGAACAGCTCAGGGAAGGCAGCCCTACCCTCTCTGCCACCAGAGAAGAACGCCGTATTTGATACTGGCATAGACTCCACCATAACAGCTAGCAGAGAACTCGGAACACAAAAGCAGCAGGGGGTACCATTTCTGTCCAGGGCAAGGATTTGGACCTGTGAGAGTTGGCTCTGCCCAGGGGAAGGCTGCCCCGTCCAGGAGGAGTGAACTCCTCACAGGGCCAGGGTAGAACAACCTTCACTACCTGGTGAGCCCAGACAGGCAGCCATGACCCACTGCAGGCAACAAAGGAATTCCATCTATACCTCAGCCAAACCAGCACCTTAGCCGGCTGCAGGAATCTCATAGCAATTCATTAACAATAATAAATAAAAACTGGACAGGCTTAAAAAAACAAGAGAGGATCCAGGATAGTCACCCAAAGGGAGCTCCCCACTTTGGGAAAGACCGCTGACATGCACAAGCTAAGTCCCAGCAGCTCCAGACACCTCTTCCCAGCAGCTCAAAGAAAAAAACAAAAGCAGATCCTGCTTTTTAGTCTGGGAAGAAGGTCAAAAGTCCCCAAGCCTGTGAAGCAGAACTTTTTTCTGTGCACCCAAACAAGATGCTTTGAGAAACCAACCAAGCAACAGGGAAAACCGATCACTAAAAGCAAATTTAAGATGCCATCAAGGAACTGGAAAGTGGACTTAGGGGAGACATAAGAGCCCCCAAATAAATAGAAGATACTTTTTTTCTCTTTCCTTTTTCCCTAATTATAATTTTTTTTAATTTTTCTTTATTTTTTAATCCAGGTGTGGATTTTGTCTTAAAACTGTGCTCAGTGTTGGTATTGGGCCTACTTACATATCCAATAGGGGAGAGATAGAGTGTACTACCTATTTGCACTGTGTACCTCCAAAGTTTGCACAATCACAGGGCTCTGAGTTGGTGCTTATCTGGTGAGTGACTAGATATACTTTGAACTCCCAAAAAGGAGAGATATAGGGAAAACATCTATCTTTGGGTGAGAACCTCCAAAGTCTGTGCAACTGAAGGGCTTTGGGTCAGACTTGCCATAAAATTGTGTTCTGGTGGTGAAGTGGAAATATTTTCAATTCCAAAAAGGAGAAATAGAATGAAAATACCCATTTTGAGTGTGAACCTCCAATTCTTGTGTAACTACAGGGCTCTGGGTGGGGGCTTGTATTAGAATTGTGATTTAATGTGTAATTGGTATACTCTCACTCCCCCAAAAGTAAGATACTATGAAAACTCCCATTGTTGATTGTAAACCCAAAAGTCTGTGTTATTACAGTGCTCTGGGTAAGTGCTAGTCTTAGACATGTGTTCTGGTGTGTAATAGGATATAATCACACTCCCAAAAAGGTGAGACAGAGTGAAAATACCCATCGCTGACTGTAAACTCCCAGTCTGTACAACTACAGGGCTCTGGGTTGGTACTTGTGTTTTAATGAGGAATTGGATTTGCTTTCATTCCCAAATGGGAAGAACAAGGACAGAAAAACAAGAAAAATGGCAAGTCAAGGAATTTCAAATCCCACCCAGGACAAACAGGCAATAGAGCAGTTAATAAAAAATCCAGAGAACACCTCTTAAAATGCTTTACAAACACTACTGGTAAACATGCTGATTGAAAAAATTGAAAGTCTACATAAGGCTATGCATGAGCATGATAAGGCAAACAAAAGATTAACAGATGAATTCATGGAATCCACAACCAGAAAGCTGAATGAATTCCAACAAAAGGAACGGGAGTCCAGTGAAAGTATAGCCACTTAACTAAAGGATTTGAGAGTGAACATGGAAAACCAAATTAAGGAGGAAAAGAAATCCATACAAGATCTAAAGCAAAGATTCAACAAAGAAATTGAAGCCATTAAAACTGAGCAATTAGAAGGAAAGGAAGTAAAAAAAAAAACAAAGTAGAAAGTCTGGAGAGTAGGCTAGACCATGCAAAAGACTGTATCTCTGGGATAGAAGACAGCCTAGATATTATAGAGAAAGAACAGACAAGTATTCAAAACAAATCCAAAAATATGATAGGTCTATTCAGCATAGAGAAGATACCACCAGAAAGCCTAATTTAAGGCTAATGGGTATTGAAGAGGGCCTAGAAACAGAAGCCAAAGGTTTAGGACATTTATTTAACAGAATCCTAACAGAGAACTTCCTAAACATGCAAAAAGATAGGCCCATTTTGATACAAGAATCTTTTGGAATCCCAAATAGACCAGAACAGAACAGGACATCCCATCACCACATTGTAATCCATACAGGATCAATAGAAACCAAGGAAAGGATTCTTAAAGCTGGCAGGGAGAAAAGATCAATCATCTATAAAGGAAAACCAGTCAGGAGAATCACAGATTTCTCCGCAGAGATGTGAAAGCAAGAAGAGCCTGGAATGAAGTATGCCACATCCTAAAGACAAACAATTATCAACCAAGAATTGTGTACCCAGCTAAACTCTCCTTCATAAATGAGGGAAAAATAAAAACCTTCCACATCAACAAAAAAAACCCTTAAACAATATGTCTCCACCAAACCAGCACTACAAAAGATACTTAAAGATGTCCTACACATAGAGAACCAACTAAAACATGATGAAGGCAGAGAAACAGCCCCCAAGCAAAGAATCAGATAAACATAGACAGAACCCCTAATA
Organism: Dipodomys spectabilis; assembly: GCF_019054845.1. Classification (NCBI taxonomy): domain Eukaryota; kingdom Metazoa; phylum Chordata; class Mammalia; order Rodentia; family Heteromyidae; genus Dipodomys; species Dipodomys spectabilis. Next base: position 12,546,036 of record NW_024870681.1, read on the forward strand.
TAGACACAGCCTCTAAGAAGGTAGGTAACATGACAGGAATTACCAAACACCTCTCAATCCTAACTCTCAATATTAATGGACTTAAATCTCCAATCAAATGACATAGAATCTCTAGTTGGATCAAAAAACAGGATCTCTCTGTCTGTTGTCTTCAAGAGACGTACCTTTTCTACAAAAACAAACATATTCTTGGAGTGAAAGGCTGGAATAAAATCTACCAAGCAAATGGCCCCCACAAACAGGCTGGAGTAGTAATACTAATATCAGATAAAATAGACTTCAATTTAAAATTAGTGAGAAGAGATAAAGAAGGACACTACACACTAATGAAAGGATCTCTCCTATAGGAGGATATAACAGTTCTAAATATCTATTCATCAAGTACGAGAGCACCCAAATTTACCCAAGAAACACTACTTTCCCTAAAATCACACATAGACCCAAAGATGTTGATTTTTGGTGACTTTAACACACTGCTTTCCCTGCTGGATCGATCAAGTTGGCAAAAACTCAACAGAGATCAGCAGATCTAAGCAAGTGCATAGACCAACTAGACTTAACAGCTCTCTATAGACTATTTCACCCATCAGCACATGGAACATTCTCCAAAATATACCACATTTTAGGTCACACAGAAAATCTGTCCAAATACAGAAACACTGAAGTTATTCCCTGCATTCTCTCAGACCACAAGGGAATAAAATTAGAATTCCACTCCAAAAGTCACCAAAGAAAATCCTATAACACATGAAGGCTGAACAACACTCTGTTGAACCACCAGTGGGTCATGGAAGTTCACTTTAACAAAAGTGAACTTACAAATTACCAGCTCCTCTGGGATATAGCAAAGGCAGTACTCAGAGGGAAGTTTATAGCTCTGAGTTCCTACATCAACAAATTGGAGAGATCTGAAACCAAGAATTTAGCGAGACACCTGAAGTTCCTTGAAAAAGAGCAACAAGCCAAACCCCAATCCATTAGACAGAAACAAATAATTAAAATTAAATCAGAATTAAATGAATTAGAATCCAAAAACCCCCATAGAATCAACAAAACAAAGAGCTGGTTCTTCAAAAAAAAAAAAAAAAAAACCATAGAGGGAATCAGCAAAAGAAAGAGTTGGTTCTTTGAAAAAAATTAACAAAATTGATAGACCCTTAGCAAATCTTACCAGAAGAAGAAGAGAACAAACTCAGATGAGAATGGAAACATCACCACAGAAACAACCAAGATTCAGAACATTATAAGGGAATATTTCTCATTCCAGTCTGAGACTCTGGATGAAATGGAAGAATTTCTAGCAAGTATTGATATGCCCAAACTAAACCAGGTGAGCTAAACCAACTTAACAGCATTGAAATAGAAACAGCAGTAAGAGACCTCCCATCCAAGAAAATCCCAGAATCAGATGAGCTCACTGCTAAATTCTACAAGGCCTTCAAAGCAGAACTCACAGCATACTTCTCCAACTAGTCAATGAAATTGAAAGTGAAAGTTAACTACCAAACTCCTTCTATGAAGCCAACATAACCCTCATCCAAAAACCAGACAGGGACTCATCAAAGAAAGAGAACTATAGACCCATTTCTTTGATGAACATTGATGCAAAACTTCTCAACAAAAATCTGGCCAGTAGACTTCAACAACTAATCAAAAAAATCATATGCCATGATCAAACAGATTCATTTCAAGAATACAAAGCTGGTTCAGTATGCACAAATCAATTAATGTAATACATCACATCAACAAGAGCAAGGATAAGAACCACACGATTATCTCAATAGATGCAGAAAAAGCATTTGACAAGATCCAATACCCCTTTATAATGAAAGATCTGGAGAAGCTAGGAATCTAGGGAACATTTCTCAATACAATGAAGGCCTTGTATAACAAACCTACAGCCAGCATTATACTTAATGGAAACAAAGCTGAGGTACAATGTCCACTCTTTCCACTCCTCTTCAATATAGTATTAGAATGTCTAGCCAGAGCAATAAGACAAGATGCAAACATAAAGAGGATTCAAATAGGGAAAGATGAAGTAAAACTCTCCCTCTTTGCAGATGATATGATCTTGTACTTAAAGCACTCCACTCCCAAGTTACTTGAGCTGATTTGAACCTTTGGCAAAGTAGCAGGGTATAAAATTAACCCTCAAATATCAATGGCTTTCCTGTATGCCAACAATGAGAAGAGTGCACCTGAAATCAGGAAAGCAACTCCTTTTGTAATAGCCCCACAAAACTTAAAAAACCTAGGAATTAACTAAAGAGGTGAAGGATTCCTGTGAAGAAAACTTTAAAAACTTGGAAAAGGAAATTAAAGCAGAACTAATCAAGTGGAAAAACCTCCCATGCTCCTGGATAGAGAGGATTAACATTGTGAAAATGGCAATACTGCCAAAGGCTATCTATAAATTCAGTGCAATATCTATCAATATTCCAACCTCATTCTTCAATGAAATAGAAGAAGCAATCCAAAAATTCATATGGAACAATAAAAGACACTAAAGAGCAAAAATAATCTTTAGCAGAAAGGATAGTGATGGAGGAATAACATTACCAGACTTCAAACTACTCTAAGACCATAGCAATAAAAACAGCTTGGTACTGGCACAAGAACAGACCCGAAAACCAATGGAGTAGAACCAAAGACCCAGAACTGAACCTGCAGATCTATAGCCACCTAATCTTTGATAAGGGTGCCAAAAAATAGTATAGAAGAAAGACAACCTCTTCAGTAAGTGGTGCTGGCAAAGTTGGTTAAACACCTGTAGAAAACTAAAGCTATATCCTTATCTATCACCCTGCACCAGAATCAACTCTAAATGGATCAAAGACCTTGAAGTCAAAGCAGACACCCTGAAAACACTACAGGAAGGAAGAGGAGAAAATCTAGGGTTCCTTGGCACAGGCCAAAATTTTCTTAATAAAGACCCAGAAACACAACAAATCAAAGAAAGGTTGGACAAATGGGATTGCATGAAATTGCAGAGCTTCTGCATGGCAAAGGACATAGCTAGCAAGATCAATAGAAAGCCCATGGATTGGGAGATCTTCACTAGCCATACAACCGACAAGGGTCTCATATCTAAAATATATCTGGAACTCAAAAAATTAAATCCCCCAACAACAAATCCTCAAAGAAATAACTGCCTGATTAATAAATTGGCTAAAGACTTAAAGAGAGATTTCTCTGAAGAGGAAATAAGAATGGCCAAGAGACACATGCAGAAATGCTCAACTTCTCTGGCCATAAAGGAAATGCAAATCAAGACAACATTGAGATTTCACATCATCCCAGTCAGAATGGCTATAATCAAGAAATCTAACAACAGATGCTGGAGGGGATGTGGACAGGAGGGACCCCTACTGCATTGTTGGTGGGAATGTAAACTTGTTCAACCACTTTGGAAAGCAATATGGAGGTTCCTCAAAAGACTCCACATAGAGCTCCCCTATGACCCAGGAATCCCACTTTTGGGCAGTTAACCAAATGAAAACAAACAAGGCCATACTTATGCTACCAGCACAACTATATTTATCGCAGCATTATTCACCATAGCTAAGATATGGAACCAACCAAGATGAGGGCAGTAGATGAGTGGATCAGGAAAATGTGTGTTATATATATATATATATATATATATATATATATATATATATATATGGAATTCTATGCTTCCATCATAAAGAATGACACTGCCCCATTTGTTAGGAAATGGAAAGACTTGGAAAAAAATCATATTAAGTGAAGTAAGCCAGTCCAAAAGAAATTTAGGTCCCATGGTTTCCCTTATTTGCAATAATTAGTATACGTGTAGAATAATCTTATCAGAAGAGCTGAAAAGCTCAAAAGCGATGTACATGTGTCCATATAAGATGATGCTAAGTGAAATGAACCCCGAGATATGGACACAAGAGGTCTGCCTTTATTGTTATTGTTTTAAATGTACTATGTGATTTCTTTTTTTGGTTGTTTCTTTTGTATGTTCTTCCCCCTATGGCATATCCCCTGTTGTCATTGTACTTGATTTTGGTACCCTGCATCTTGTACATACATTTGTCTAATCTGGGGAGGGGAAGGGGAATAACAAAATGCTGAAACAGGGACACAGGATGACCCATTGCAACAATGATACCCACAGGAAACATACTTTACAACCTCGGGTGTAGGGATGGGGTGGAGTGGGCAGGAGTGTGGGAGGTGGGGGAGGAGATAGTGGGACAACAAAAGGAAAGGGGTAACAATGACTGACAAGTAAAGTGCTCATTGCCTCACTCATGGAACTGTACCTCTGTACAGCATCTTTACCATAAAATAAAATTTTAAAAAAAGAAACGTTTTTTTAAAAAAAGTCACTAAAGGACTGGGATGGTGGCTTAGCAGTAGAGTATTTGCCTAGCATGCTTGAGGCCCTGGGTTCCAGTTTTTAGTACCACATCAATAAAAAAGTCATTCAATAAACACTAAAAACGATAAAATAAAATATTAAGAAAAAGTCACTCCAAGTATTAGCATATCAAGATGGATTTGTGGGTGGCGGGGCGTAGTGACAGGTGGAAAAGAGATAGGTGGGCATTTGGCCCCCAGTGATTTTGGCAAGTGATCTAAAGCTACTTTTGCAGGGACTTGATCAGCAGCCACTCTCCACCCCTCCCTACATTTCTAGATGGTGACTCTGCCTGAGGGGGCACTTGGAGGGCCAGAACCTTCTCACACTATCCTACCCTGGCCTCCAGTTTCTGGATCTGCTTCTTGCCGCCCTTCAGAGCCAGCTGCTCAGCTTCATCCAGACGGTGCTGCAGGTCCTTCACCGTCTGTTCCAGGTTCTTCTTCATCCGCTCCAGGTGGGAGCTGGTGTCCTGTTCCTTCTTCAGCTCTTCAGCCATCATGGCGGCCTAGTTAGGGTCACAGGATAATCAGTGGAGCCTCTGTTCACACCCACCCATGGCATAGGGACGATGCGGGTAAGGTTGGTTGTGTGCACCATACTGAGCCTCACACTGCCTCCACCTCCCCCAGCGGGTCAGCCACCACATCCCACTTTGCTTTACAATGACTCCCTTCTCTCATGGCATCCCTCCAGGATGCCACTGTAAGCTCTCAAGGGATCGTTCCCCCTCTTTCTGGGCCCTAGTCCAAAAGCCGTTTCTGATCTGCAGTCACCATCTCTGCAAAATGAGAAGAGGGCGCTTACATCAGTGATGGCCTTCTTGGCCTTCTCCTCTGCGTTCCTGGACTCCTGGATGGAGTTCTCCACCTCGGCCTGACACTGAGCCAAGTCAGCCTCCAGTTTTTTCTTGGTATTTATCAAGCTTGTATTCTACAAGAAAAATTAGATATCGGGGTGAAGGTTCCATTTGGGCAATCCAAACAACAGGAAGACAGCAAGTGGAGTGGGGAATTAGGTAAATAATAATCAGGTTCCTTTTCTTATTTCTCCCAGGGGTGATCCTATGAGACACTGTGTCATTTTTGACTGAACACCAAGTCCTGAAGCAGAAAAATTGAAGCCAGGCATTTGGTGACTCATGCCTGAAATACGAGCTCTTTGGGAGACAGAGATATGGAGGATCCAGATTTGAGGCCACCCCAGAAAAAAAAAAAAAGTTCACAAGGCCTCCATCTCAACCAACAGCTGGGTGTGGTGGTATGCACCTGCCATTCCAGTTACATGAGAGGTGGAAATCAGGAGGTTCTCAGCCAGCCTAAACTTGAAGGCTTGTGAAACCTTGTCTCAACAGTTAGTATACCAACTACTTTGAGAAGTGTGAATACAAAGATTGAGGTTCAGGCAGGCTCAGGTAAAAATGCAAGACCCTTATCTCAAAAATAACCAGAGCTGAAAGAGGCTGGAGGCAAGCATTAAGTGGAAGAACACCTTCCCAGCAAGTGTAAGGTCCCAAGTTCAAATCTCAATATCACAAATAAATAATTGAACAAATGATAAATCTCAAATATGAGTATAGTTAGGTTATTCAGCAAAACAGTATTGGAACACAGAAGTGACTGATAGAAATAACTACGTAACACAAAAAATAATTTTAACAATCAAAATAAACTATACCTAGGACAAACTGGACAACATTTGCAATGTATATCATGGGGAAAATTCTCTTTCATATAAATAAGACAAATCAATGAGAAAAAGGTAAGAAGTATAAGTAGGTTAAACACATCAGAAAACAAATACAAACGGGCTGGTTGCTGGTGACTCATGTCTGTAATCGTAGCTACTCAGGAGGCTGAGATCTGAGGAGCATCAAAGCCAGCCCAGGCAAGAGAGTTTGTGAAAACAATTAATTAATCACCAAAAATCTGGAAACAGAACTATGGTTCAAAGTGGTAGAGAACTAGCCTTAAGCACAAAAGCTGAAGGAGAGTACCTAAGCCTTGAGTTCAAGCCCCAGGACAGGCATATAAAAAGAAATACAAATGGACAAAATAATGATGAGAATCCAATTCCTTAGTAACAATGATAAAAAAAAACCCGATGAAGTGTATTCAACATAAAGCTGACAATAATAATAATGATAATAATAAACTTGATAATAATAATGACAGTAATAAACCAGTCTTCACATAGTTTCCCAATGAGAAAAAATAGGGGTGGCCTTGTTAAATAGTAATTACAATATAATTACACACATCTTCACTGTTTCTTCCTGAAATTTTACATCTAGAAAAGTGCTTCTAGAGATAGTAAGACAATAGTAATCATATCAGATATTTGTGAAGATATTTATTATGACTCTTTCTGTAATATAATTTTTTATTGGGAACAATCTAATCCACTCACAAAGCCCTGATTAAAGCTCTTTATATATAACTAGACATTTTGCTTTTTGGCCATTAGTATTACATCATAGAAGATCATTTAAAGAGATAGAAATATGTTCGCCAGATACTGTTAAATGACACTAGTAGCTTGCAAAAGGTTGATATATATATATATATATATATATATATATATATACATATATATATATATCTAACATATATATTTTACTTGTAAAAGGTTGATATATGTGTATCAAAAGGTTGATATATATTTATATAATATTAGGGGAAGGGAGGAAAAAGGGTTGAGATTGATTAGAATGTGTTGTAAACATGTGGAAATGCAACAATAAAATCTCCCCCTCTATAATGTAAGTGAATAAAAATACAATATTTGTCTAATTCTAACAATCTAAGAAGAGGGACCCTTAAATAGTAACAATATGGTTTTGCTTATTTCCTCCTCCTCCTCCTCCTCCCCCTAATTCTTCTTCAATAAGCAACTTTTAGCTGGTTTCAGGGCTCACACCCATAGCCCTAGTTACTCAGGAAGCTGAGATTGTGAGGATCAAGTTTCTGGGTCAGCCTAGGCAGAGAAACCCATGAGACTCTTTACCTTCATGAATAAAGTTGGGAATGACAGGTTCATGCTTGTCAATGAGTTATGATAGGAAACAAAATCTAGGTGAATTGTGGTCTAGGTATGTAAGAAAGGAAGTGAGGCACTATCTCAAAAACAGCCAGTGCAAAAAAAAAGTTGTGTAGCATCATGGCTTAGTATTGGTAGAGTGTCTGCTCAAGCAAGCACAAGGCCCTGAGTTCAAACTCCAGTACTTCCAAAAAACAAATACATAAAAAATAAAACCCAACTTTCATAAAAGCAATACAAATAATTATTTTGAAAGAAAATCCTAAGATTCTAACATTTCATTTTAGATGGCCCAGGCTGAGCATCCTAGTGTGAATGCCTGAAATCTGAAAATCTTCTCAAATCTCTAAGTTTCTGTATATCAACTTCAACCACAAGTAGAAATGGTCACACCTGACCTCATGTGGCTGTTCTCAGTGACAATGCCAGCATAGAATTAGGGATGTAGCTCAAGGCCTTGAGTTGATCCCTAGCACCACAAGGGAACAAAATCTACCACCACCAACAAAAAAAGCTGGGCACAATGTTGCATGCCTGAATTCTCAGCACTGAAGTCTGGGGCAGAAGGATCACAGGTTCAAGGCCAGCCTGAGCCACATAGCAAGACCCTGTCTCAAAAAAAATCAAAATGCACCAGGAAACAGATAATTGAAAGGAATGGGATGGGGTTAAGGGAGAGGGATAGGCAAATCACAGAAGAAGGGGGAGGAGAGATGCAGTCAAAATTAAATGCATTTCCTACAAAATTAAGAAAAGCGAGGGGACCCATGGGTTGGATGGAACAGGTGAAATTGTTAAAAGGGGTAAAACTGATCAAGACACATTGTATCCATAAACTGTTTTGTTGAATGGCGACTCCTTAAAGCTAATAAACAACTTAAAGATAATAAAAATATATTTAAAAAATTCCCCAAACCAAAATCCCAAACAACAACAGCAAAAAAAAAAAACAACCCTTCAGGTACAAATATTATATAACATTCATTTTAGGTTCTGACTATCACATTTATACAAAGCAAATGAATTTCATGTTTGGCTTTGGATCTCATCCCTAATAGATCTCATTTTGTATATGTAAATATTCCTAAATCAAAAATCTAACCTGAACTCTGAAACATGTCTGGTCCCAAGTATTCCCATCCTTCCTTCCCACTTGTAAGTATTTGGGATAAGGAATTCTTAACATGTACACCTTCTGTGAAGCATCCTTCAGTGCTTTAAGCTACAACTAATTTTTTCTCATCCTGATTCTCCCGCAACGTGTGTGTGTGTGTGTGTGTGTGTGTGTGTGTGTGTGTGTGCAGTTCTGGGCCTTGAACGAATGGTCCAGGCTCTATCTCTGAGTTTTTTCTTTGCTCAAGGCTAGCGCTCTATCACTTGAGCCACAATTCCACTCCCAGATATTTTTTTGGATAGTTTTTGGAGATAAGAGTCTCACAGGCTTTCCTGCCAGGTCTGGTTTCGAACTATGATCCTCATATCTCATCCTCTTGAGTAGCTAGGATTATAGGCATCAGCTACCAGCACCCAGCTTCATATATGATTTTTTAAAAAATTTTTTTTGGTACTGTTGAGGGGCCTGAACTCAAGGTTAGCGCTCTACCACTTGAGCCACAGCGCCACTTCCGGCTTTTTTCTTTTTTGCTTAGTGGTGCTGAGGAATCGAACCCTGGGCCTCATGCATGCAAGGCAAGCGCTCTACCACTGAGCCACCTTCCCAGCCCCCATATATGATTTTTTTTTATCTGCTTCTTTAGGATAACTGGAAACTTAAAAAAAAAAAGGATCAGTCAAGAGTCTGAGTTTTCCTGGCAAGGGGCTGGTCTTGACTGCTAGAATGGAGGAATGGAAAACTCCCTGCCAACTCCCTACCTAGGCTCTCCCTACCCCTGGGGTGGGACCTGAGCGGAAGGATGGAGGAAGGGGGTGTTCCTTGGACAGGAGGAAGACGGGAAGCGGGGGGCTCTCCCTGCCTCAGGCAGATGAGAGCCAAAGGAGAGTGCGCACCTGGGAGTGTAGCAGCTGCACTCTGTCACTGGCGTCCAGCAGCTCCTGCTCTGACAGCTTGCGCGTCCGCTCTGTCTGCTCCAGGGCCACCTTCATCTCCTCCAGCTCCTCCTGGAGGAGGCCGTTCCTGCGCTCCACAATGGCCAGCTGCTCCTTGAGGTCCTCATTGCTCCTTAGGGCATCATCCAGGTGCAGCTGGGAATCCTTTCGGGTCGGGGGTGGGGGAAAACCAGAAGTGAAGCTAGAGCTGCTGGGTGGGCTGGGGGACCCTGGGTTCCACGGGAGGCGGCTGCGGCTCACCTTGAGCTGGCCCTGGATGGCGCGCAGGTGTTTCTGGGTCTCAGCCACCTGGCGGTTGGAATGGCCCAGCTGGATCTCCATCTCGTTGAGATCGCCCTCCATCTTCTTCTTCAGCCGCAGGGCATCGTTCCGGCTGCGGATCTCGGCATCCAACACGCTCTGCATGGCCTCTGTGGCTCGTTGGCTGTTTCTTTTGAGCTGCTCGATTTCCTCATCCTTCTCAGTGACCTTGCGGTCCAGCTCGGACTTCACCTGGTTTAGCTCTAGCTGGATGCGCAGGATCTTGCTCTCCTCGTGTTCCAAGGAACCCTGATTAGAGCAAAGGAGCTATTGGGAGTACTGTGAATATTTCGATCCCAATACAAATAGCATGAGAATAACTCATCATACAGATGGAGAGAATGATCCTCAGAGGTTTGAGCATTTGACCTGTTCCCGAAAGTCCCAAACAGTGATGAAACTGCAACACATTGTGTCTGTTAATAGCAAGGAATCCGTCTTGAGGGAGACAGAGCAGAATTGGGAATTGGCAAAACGTTTAGGATCCAGGATGCTGGTGGCGCACACCTGTAATTCTAGCTACTCAGGAGGCTGAGACCTGAGGATCAAAGTTTGACCCCAGCCCACACATGAAAGTCTATGAGATTCTTATCTCCCATTAGTCACCAAAAACCCAGAAACAGAGGTGTGGCTCAAGTGGCAGAGTACCAGCCTTGAGCAGAAAACACTGAAGAGACAGTGCGCAGGCCCTGAGTTTAAGCCCCTGTACCTGTGCACGTACACACACACACACACACACACACACACACACAAACACACACACCACAGTTTGTGGAGGATGTGATGTGTCGCCCAGCAGTGTTTTTGACAGAACATCTGTTCCCTTGTTATTCTGCACCAGTTTAAATTTCCTGAGACATGTTTCAACCAATGGTCTTGCGTGGCCACGGATGACACTAGGTCTATTTTGCTTCTGCAGTATTCTTGACAGCACAAAGTGCTCTGTTCTAGGCGATTCTGTGCTACAACAGCCACCGAGGGCTAGGGAGCCATTTTCAGGATTGATGATTTCAGGAGCCATTTCAAGTGATTGCTGTTTTGCTTTCAGAGAGGAAGCTACTGAGGATGCATGTATTCTCAAGAGGCGATGTGTGTGAGCGGACACCAGAGCACAGCCTTTTCAGACCCCAGAGGTAATCATCTTCCCCTTGGAGGATGGGAAGTGTCTGCCTCCAGGCAGGAAGGAACTCCCCACAGGGATGGACAAGCACACCCTCTTTCAGCTTCCAAATTCTGAATCCCAGACATGACACTTGCCTCCACTTCTTCTAAGGCAGCCTGGAGATCAGACTTTTCCTGCTCCATTTGCTTCTTGGTCTTTTCCACTTCTTGAAGGTTCTTGACAGTTTCTGCAATGTGCTCCGTTAAGTCAGAAATCTCTTCTGCAAAGAACGGGTTTGATTTAGGATCTCTGTCAACTGGCTCTGGTTTCACAGCAGAGGTATTTGCCAGGCGATGTAGGGGCTGGTGGTTCACTGATGACATTTATATAGGGGAGAATGTGGGGAAGTGGTTTCTTGGAGGTGTCAGCAGACACAGCTGTGTCACTCCACCTGAACTATGCAGAGAAAGTAGTAACAGAGAGACAACACCATCACCCTAAGACCTCAAAAGGGTCACAGAGAGGAACCAGAAAAAAAAATGTATGGAATCATCATCACCTAGAATGCATGGGGGCTTTAGAGAGGTCTGGTCTGGTTTTCTAATTTTCTGCAGCCTAAGGAATTTATTGACAAACACAAGATTGCAAAGACATTTAGAGACAGACTCCCTGAAAGGTCTTGTTCTCTAACAACTGTTGTTAGAGGAGCAGACTCCTGCTCCTCAAAAATGAGACTTAAGCTGCCACCTTACATGAAGAGGAGTTGGGCCTTGGAGCAAACTGGTAGACCCAAGGCATGATGGGTGAGGGTTTTGAAAGGCAGTGGGAGGGAGGAGGCCGTGGTTGACTGGGGAAGGGGCTGGAAGGAGGAGAGAAAGAAACAGACTTTGCACACTGGTGGTGCTGACAGTGCTCACCTTGCAGATTTTTGTTCTCCCGCCTCAGCGTCTCTACCTGATCTACCACCTCTTCATAGGCATTCCTCATCTTGAAGATCTCAGTACTGAGAGACCTGGATTCTTTCTGAGCAGCTTCCAGCTCAGCTTGACTTTCATCCAGCTTTTGCTTCCACTCTGCAAGGACCTGAGACATGATAAAGAGACATGTAAGAAGAAGAAAGCCCTGCGGTGGGGGGTGGGGGGTGGAAAGTGGGATGGGGTATGGGGAGGGGGAGGGGGATGGGGCTGGATAGAGACCACTCAGACACGAGCTGGAAGCAATACCAAAGTGTAGCTCTTTCCTTCTTATGGACCAGAGAAAGAGGCTGGCTTCCAACTGGTGGCCTTACAATGTTCATCCAGGTTCTTTAAGATACAAGTTGGGAATCTCTGATCTGAGATGACTGGGGACTAGAAATGTTTCAGATCTTTGATCCCTCACCCTGCCCTCCTCCTGGTTAGATTTTTGAACTTTTGTGTAGGCATAAAATACTTGGAGATGGGCTCACTCATGTTTCAGATACATCTTTTACACCTAGCCTGAAGGTAATGTCACGGGACAGTTTTGGCATGCCTGTGTTTTGATTTGCCACATGGTGCATGAGGTCGGGTGTGGAATTTTCCACTTGATACATCATGCCTCTCCAGTATTCAGACTTGGGATTTATTTTTCTGGATTAGAGACACTTGACCTGTATTCCATGCTCAATGTAATTAGAATTAGCTTTGACTAATAAGAAGACTCCCTTTGGAGGAGGGTCTGTCATGAGAGTAAAGAGAGACTCAGGATCTTTCCAACTGGAGGTTGAGGCTGCAGCTGCAGGGCCTCTCATGCACCCAGCCATGAGAGACTCTCCCTTGGACCACCCCCTCCATGAAGCCATGCAGGGGGGTGGGGTGAGGGAGGGGAGAGACAGGACCTTGTCGAAGTTTCTCTGCTTCTTGTCCAGAGTGGCGCAGGCAGTGTGGGCCCGCTCCAAGTCCAGCATCAAATCATCCACTTCCCCCTGGAGCCTCTGCTTGGTTTTCTCCAAGGAAGCGCACTTAGAATTGGCCGTCTCTGTGTTTTCTTCTGCCTCCTGGAGCCTCTGGGCCAGTTTCTTCCTAAGAGAACCAGATGTTGTTTGAGTCTTGGCAAGAGTGGGATTATTTCGGAAAATGACTGTTAGGGTAAAATAGAAAGGAACAGTCTGGGAAGGAATCAGCAGGCCCTGGTGTGTTGAGAGGAGAGGATCCTAGCACAGCCATGTGCTATCCAATAACATGTTACAGGCAACATACCCCATGGTGGGCCCACAAAATTACAGTGGTGCTGGAAAGTACTTGAAGAAGCCACATAGATTGATTGAGGTATGTGCATATACGCTCTAGAACGTTCCCACAATGGCAACATCTCCTAAAGATGTGCTTCTCAGAGCATACCCCATGCATGGTTAAGTGACATGACTGTATTGCTTGACTAATCCCAAAATGGTTGGTGGCTAGGAAGGGATCCCCAAGGAGTCCTCAAGAGAGCCAGGAGGATAGGTAGTTTCACAGGAGGACGGCAGGGAGACCCCCCAAGAGGTGATAAGATGCCACTGGATGCTTAAGGAACTAAGAAGGAGGGAAGAGAGATTCTGGCCAGGCAGGAGCAAGCACTTCCCTGTCTCTTAGCTTCTGTCATAAAGCCACCATGTTTGTTGTAACCCTGGAATCATACTTGGCCTCTTCCAGCTCCTCTGTGCGCTGGATGGCGTCCGTCTCGTATTTGGTTCTCCACTGGGCAACCTCACTGTTGGCCTTGGACAGCGCCCTCTGCAGCTCGGCTTTGCCTTCCTGCTCCTCCTCATACTGCTCCCGAAGCAGATCACAGTCATGGCGGGAAGACTGCAGGGCGTGGGCCAGGGCGTTCTTGGCCTGGAGAATTGCAGCGGTGACAAATCGTAAAATGATGAGACCCTTTTTCAAGTTAAGGTGATTTTTTTTTTTAAAGTTTACACTTGAAGCATTCCCTTGAAGTATAAATGTGGCCATGTTTGCTTATCACCTACTTAAATTTTTTAGGTTCTCTCCTTCATTAGAATATATTGAAATATATTAAAATTATATATCTAAATCTCTTTATTAAAAAAACAACACAATTCATGACACCATGTTGGAGAGAATACCATGAACATTTGCTAACAGCCAAACAGTAGGTAGCCATAAAAGTAAACACACTGAGAATAAAGCAACGTAATCCCTGTCTGGTTGGTTACGCACTGTGACTCTGGGCCTGTGGTCTATCCTCTGTTGATGTCATAGTTAGGTAAATAAATAATGCTAAAGAGCTGTTGTTCAAATGGAGACTTCTTTCGCGAATATAATTAGAAGTATGGAAATGGAATTAAAAAGGCACTGACTGTCTTGCTTCTTGGTCTGGAATGATAAAGGATTGTGGCTATGAGAAACATAGAGCATATTTTGGTGTCATGAATGAGCTGTCCTCACACTAGGGCCTGCTGATGGGCTGTGCTGTTCCAGGGCTCAGCCTCCTCTTCCTAAGCAAGAGAGGACCCCTCCAGAGCACCCCTGTCTTTCATTCCTCTCTGGACAGTGTAAAAGTTCAGTTCTAGCAATAGTGGTCACAAAGCACCCTCTGATGCCACCATCAAGGAAAAGAGTTCTGTTTCCCTAGTGTAGTCAGGTATACATCTTCATCCTTGAAAAAACAAACATATGTAAGGCTGGGAATAGTAGTACACGCCTGTAATCCAGTTACACAGTAGATATAGGTATGAGGGTTGTGGGCCATGGCCAGCCTGGGGAGGAAAATGCATGATCCTATCTGAAAAAATGGCTAAAGCAAAAAGCATTGGAGGTATGTCTCAAGTGATAGGGCATCTGCCTAGCAAGCACAAGGCCCCAAGTTCAAGCCTCAGTACTACCAAAACAGAGGCGATCACCTCAATACTTGTTCAAACACTGGTTCTTACCTACTTTCCCTGATTCCAGTTCTATCAAAATGCCTTACTATAGAAGAGAAAGATGGACAGTGAACATGAACCTAATTTTTTTTTCCAAAAGAGAGAGAAGAAACTTGGGATACCCTTGGAAGATTGTCCTGTAACTCATAGCCAGGGTACAGCAACCACAGAATTCCATTCATGCCTTTTTTTTTGTCTGTCATGGGACCTGAACTCTGGGCTCTTCGGCTCAAGTCTAGTGCTCTACCACTTGAGCCACAGCACACTTCCAACTTTTTTCTGCTTATGTGGTGCTGAGGAATCAAAACCAGGGCCTCGTGCATAGAAGGCAAGCACTCTACCACTGAGCCACCTTCCCAGCCCCCCACTCATGCAGTTTTAAGAGCCCCTAAATTACTATTCCAATGATTGAATATATATTCTTGGCATTTCCTGAGCTTTTATGGTGTTTACTGGTGCTATGCCTACTAGGTGCTACTACAGTGGGCCGACATATTTTCTGGATACAAACATCTGATTTCGATAAAGAAGAAAGAGTTGAAAGCATTCCAAGTTGTGGGGCTGGTTGGCTTGACTGAGATGGACAGTCTAGTACTTTGATGGGGAAGAGAGGCTCTGAGCTGAAGAGCAAACTTCTCAGACCATCCTGTAGGGACAGAGGTACCAAGAGGAAAGGCACCCTGGTGGATTCCTAGTCCTGAGAAAGAAGATCCAGTGCCGCTCTACAAGGCCTAGACAGGAAGCTCCAGACTTCTCCATGTGTCCAATTGCATTATTTGGCCTCTCATATTCTCTCTAACTCTTACCATTTCCCCAAAGAGGCATCCTCACCTTGGTCTCTTCCTCTAGTTGCCTCTTAAGCTCCTCCAGTTGCTGGGTGAGGGCCTGCTTGCCTTTAGTTAGCTGTGAGATCAGAGACTCCTTCTCTTCTACTTGGTGGCTCAGTTCCCCTACCAAAAAGATATGGTCCATCAGCCTTGCTGGTCTCCAACCTCCTAGACCAGCCTGGCTGGACCCTAGACCCTGGCACGTATCCTTACCATTTTGGGTCTGGAGTCTTGCCTTCTGCATGTTCAAATCATGGATTATCTGGGTCTGTTGGTCATCCTTAGCTTTGATTTCATTAAACTGATCTTCCACGGACCGGCACATTCTTTCTATATTACTCTTAAAAGAAAAAAAAGAAAATGTCTTCATGAATGGGAAAAATGGGTTCCCGGAGTACAATATGGAACTGGACAGTTTGACAGTGTGGCTTCTTGTTAGATTGGCTTAAAAAATCATAACCAGCTGGGTGCCAGTGGCTCATGTCTATAATCCTAGCTACTCAAGAGGCTGAGATCTGAGGATCACAGTTTGAAGCCAGCCTGGGCAGAAAAGTCTGTGAGAGACTCTTATCTCCAATTAAGCACTTAAAACCCAGAAGCAGAGCGCTAGCCTTGAGCAAAAGAGCTCAGGGACAGTTCCCAGGCCCTGAGTTCAAGCCCCACAAACGACAAGAATAAAAGTTATAACCATACGTAACTTGAGGATAGGAATGAGATGGGGAAAGAAAGGTCAAGAACGACATTGATCAAGATGCATTGGACTCATAAGTTGACTTCTGGAATTGAAGTGCAACTACTTAATAAAAAATTGTAATCATTTCAGATTTGTTTTATTTTGATTTGTGATTGCTACTTAATTACGAATAGCTTAGAGCAACAGCTTGTGGTTGGTTAAGTATTTAATATTTGTAAACAAACCTCTGAGGAGATGCCACTCAAAAGAACCCTAGTAAGCCAGGCACCGATGGCTCACACCTGTAAATCTAGCTACTCAGGAGGCTGAGATCTGAGGATCACAGTTCAAAGTCATCCCAGGCAGGAAAGTTCATGAGACTCTTATTTCCATTAAACTACTCAGAAAACTGGAAGTAGCGCGGTGGCTCAAGTGGTAGAGCGCTAACCTTTAGCTGAAGAGCTGAGGGACAGTGGCCAGGCCCAGAGTTCAAGCCCCACAACCAAAAAAAAAAAAGAAATAGAAAAAGAAATGTATTCGTTACCTGGCTTATAAAAGGGTAACCTCTCTGTACCATACCTTTATAATAACAATACAATCATATTTTAAAAATAATCAAGAAAAGAAAACAGAGCAGAAAGCAATGTTGGAGGTGGAGAGGCTGTGAGGAGGGCTGGCTAGAGGCCTAACTGGGTCAGTCAGTGATGCTGGAATTTCTTCTAACTCAACCAACTCTGAGACATAGGAGAGAGAGAGGAAGAAAGAAAGGGAGAAGGAAAGAGAGGGAGAGAGTGGGAGAAGGAGAGGCAGAGGGAGACAGCTGCAGTGCTGTCCGAAAGTTCTATGTTTGGATGTGGTTTGTACTTCCAGGGTTTATATACCTCCCAAGGAAGCTTGCTCCATCCCCCATGGTGGGGCTGAGCAGTGGTAGGCGCCTCAGTGGGAGGCTACTAAGTCATGATGGCACCACCTCAGGAAAGGATGAATCTGGTCTCTTGAGGCTGAGTTAATTGTCGCAGGAATGAAATGTGGGCTAAGAAGATCATCCATGGATAGAATTCGCTCTGGTATATTCCAGATAGACTGGAAGCTTTTCTGTAATGCAATCTAGAGTGGCAGCATGTCATTGTCTGAACTTGCACGGTAAGGGTCTCAACGTGTGTGTCACCTCAAAATGCTTGCGATGACACGATATCCCCAGTGAAATGCTGGGAAGTGGGGGTTTGGGGAGGTGATTAGGTCTTGACGATTCAGCCTTTGCAGAGAGTCACAGTCTGTACAGAAAATGGGCACTAGCCCCCTACCCCTGATGCTATGGGCAGACATAGCATCAAGCTGCCATCTTGGAAGCATAGTTTGGGTCCCTCAGCAGACACAAAATCTAGATCCTGCATTTCCCAGCCTCCCGGACTGTTGTTTGGAATTTACCCAGTCTTAAAGTCTTTTGCTACTGCATCTCCCCAAGATGGATAAGATGAATGTGAGGACTTGGGAGGGAGGAGGGGCTCAGTGCAGACCATGCAATGAGTGTAGAAGCATCAAGTTCCACACGCTCAGGAGCTCCTCATGGCCAAGGACAGAAAGGGTGAGTCTGTACCTTGGACTTGGAGACTGTTTCAATGTTGCTGGCCATGTCGTCGATCTCCATCTTCAGCTCACTCTTCTCCTTCTCCAGCTTCTGCTTGACCCTCTGCAGGTTGTCGATCTGCTCCCCAAGCTCGGCCACACTGTCTGCATGCTTCTTCCTCAGGGTGGCGGTTGTGGCTTCGTGCTGCAGGGTGGCCTCCTCCAGGTCCCTGCGCATTTTCTGGAACTCAGCCTCTCGCTTCTTGTTCATCTCGATCTGGGCAGAAGTGGCTCCACTGGCTTCTTCCAGCCGATCGCTGATCTCCTCCAGTTCCCTGGCCAGGTCAGAGCGCTGCTTCTCAATCTTGGCTCGGAGCGTGTGTTCTGCTTCAATTTCTTCCTCCAGCTCTTCTGTGCGAGCCTGAAAGGTCAATGGATCAGGGAGGTCATCGTGCAAAGAGCAGCCCACTTGTGGAGGGACTAGGTGATGAGGACTTGGGAGGCAGGCGGCACAAGGTTAAGAATAACATTGAATCAGTGAGAAAACTCTTAGGTTGGAAATAATCTGTGTCCATCATGGGGGAATGGTCAAGTCAACTGGATGGAGGACTTGCTCTAGAAATCCATGAAGCAGTTACATTCTGATGCATAACTCCCTGGCATAGCTCTGCAGATGTGTGGATAAATTAAAGGAACAAAATGTACAATGATATGTTTAAGATGGTAATATTTATGCTAAAATACAAAGAAACAGGAACAAAATTTCCTATCTATCTATCTATCTATCTATTTATCTATCTATCTATCAATCATCTATCACCTGTACTTTCTTTGAGTCTTAAATGTTCTTGTAAATACATAGCAAAAGTTCTGGAAGGATCCATAAACAGGGGAAATTGAGAAGATTGGAAGGGTATAAGGCTTAGGGATAGTGGTCAGTCACCCTTATTGACAATATTTAGCCTTACTGATAGTATTTTGTCTCTTTTCAAGGAGATATGTTTATGTGTTACCAATAAAGTTAGTGTATTATTTTTTAAAGAGAGGGAAAAGCCAGGCATGATGCTTGTCTATCATGCCAGCTACTGTGGAAGGTGAGGCAGAAAGATTTTCTTGAGCCCAGGAGTTCAAAATCCAGGCAGAGCAACACAGTGAGACCCTGTCTCAAAAACCAAGCCAAGCAACAAAACCAACCAAAAACCAAAAAGCATAGAGAAAAGGATAGGACATTTTCTCTAGCTCCAATAGATGGAATAGAAATGTTCAAGAAACGAAGGGAGAGTTGGGTATGGTGGATCATGAGTGTCATCCAAGGACTTGGGAGGATGAGTCAGGAAGATTAAGAGTTTGAAGCCAGCCTGAGCTATGAAGGGGGACTTTGTCTACAAACATGCAAACACATAAACCAGACAAGAGAGAGCCGGAGAAGAGCAAGCAGTATACTGGCACACAGATGTCCCTCACTAGGCAGGGCTGGCACTTGCCTGTAATTCTTTAATCTTCTTCTGCAACTGCAAACTCTGAACTTGTTCATCATCGATTTTAGTTTGCAATTGACTGATTTCAAACTCCTTCCTGAAAAGAGATTAACCACCAAAAATCAAAGGACACAAACCATCACCCTTTGAGGTGCAAACAAGATGGCTTCCGGGCTCAAAGGGAGAGGCAGAAAACGCAACACCCACTTCTTTAATTTCTCTTCCACTTGCTGCTTGTCATTTTCTAGGTCCATTATGGATTCCTGGGAGATTTTCAAATCTCCTTCCAGCTTCCTCTTCACCCTTTCCAGATCGGCCCGAAGTTTTTTCTCCTGCTCCAAGCTTCCCTCCAGCTGGAAAGACATGGGCAATAAGACATGGGAACTCATTGGGAAAGCAAGCTGGACCCCCTTCAGCCCTTAGAGCCATACACCTGCCCAAGGCTTCAGGGCTAGATAGTCAGAGGTTATCCCTGGAAGGAAGCAAGTCTTCCCTTCTTTGCCTTCTTCTCTCTTCTAGCAAAGCCCCTGGAGAGGGGAGAGTCTGGATCCCTTGGGTGCCTCCTGGTGCCTCTTTTGGCTGATTCCTAGTTGGCCTGTCCAGGTCACATTCCTGGTGGTAGAAGGTCAACACCCATAGACTAGTGCTTTTACCCAGATAGGAATACACAGTGGGAAGGGCACTGCCAGGAGGTCTACCTTGCCTGCCATTACTCTTTCCTTCTCACAGTAGAAACCATGGGGAGATTTAGGCAAGGAGTTGTTCACATGTCAGTGTGTGTCCATGTGAGCACAGGGAAAGCAAAGTGTGTGAACGGAGCATACCTACTCTGGCCTCAGGAAGATTAGAGACGTAGAAAAATTCTAGCCACAGTAACGCATAAAATCAGATTACCTCAAACCTAGATATTACACCAAGAATGAGAGTGTACCACGATGGAGACACATGGCCACAGATGAAGTATTCTTCTTCTTCTTGTATTGCATTATATTATATTGTTTTGTTTTGGCAATACCCGACATCAAACCCAGAGCCTTGTACACGCTGCTCAAGCATTCTACCACTGAACTGGAGCCAGATCTTCACTGTATTAGAACACAGTAGGGGATTTGGGAATCCCAATAACCTGCAGGCATATGTTAATTATAATAATGATGATGCTATATTTTACTGAAAATGTCAATTGATCTGTGGTGAATGTGTATTGGTGTGTTGTGTGCCTGTTGTTTTAGGGTGCATAACTGCCACCCACTGTGTGTTGAGTTTCCCTTGGAACCCTCTCCCCCTCCTACAGGTAGAGCTGCTTGCATCCCTTTTTCTCAGGTGGAAGCTGAGATTTTAAAAGTCAGTCACCCTGCTTATCACCACATTTGGGATCGGGGATTGGCTGAGATCTGAACTCTGGACTCTGGTTCCAGAATGGGAACTCTTCAGCTCTCCTTACATCATCTGTTTGCTGTTCGAGCTTGACGTTGATTTTGATTAGGCCATTGACTTTGTCTTCTTCAACCTGCAGGTCATCTAGGGTCTGCTGATGGGCTTCCTGCAGGGCTTTCTTCTCCTTGGTCAGTTTGGAAATGTTTTCCTCAAGGGCTGTCATTTCTTCAGAAAGATTCTTTACCTGGGAAAACATCAGCACCAATGTTATATTGAAACATTTAGGCCAGGAACTTCCAACAACAAAATAATATTTCTTTTTTTTTTTTTTGGTTGGTTGTGGGGCTTGAACTCTGGGCTTGGGGTTTGTCCCTCAGCTCTTCAGCTCAAGGCTAGTGCTCTACCACTTGAGCCACAGCGCCACTTCTGGTTTTCTAGTGGTTTATTGGAGATAAGAGTCTCACAGACTTTCCTGTCTGGGCTGGCTTTGATCCACGATCTTCAGATCTCAGCCTCCTGAGTAGCTAGGATTACAGGTGTGAGCTACCCAGCTCAAAATAGTATTTCTATCTTGCTCTATTAGATCTTTACTTTGGAATTGGTAGGCTCTAAAGTTTTCCTTCCTCCTTTTTATCTTTACCTCCCTCCCTCCTTCCCTTCTGCTTTCTTTCTGCCTCTAACTTCTAGGTGGTGCTGGGTTGAGGAGGCTCCTGCATCCATCTTCCTTGGTACGTAGCCTGTGGGATTCTCAACTGCCCACCTTGTTTTCTGTGGCGTGCTTCTCCTTCTCCACTTTGGTCAGGGTCAGCTCCAGGTCATCAATATCTCTTTTGAGAGAGGAACACTTGTCTTCCAAATTCCTCTTCTTGGCCACCAGCTCAGAATTGATCTCTTCTTCCTCTTCCAGCCTCTCGTTCAGCTCCTTGACTTTTGCTTCCAGCTGGATCTTGCTCTTGATAAGCCCCTCACATCGCTCCTCGGCGTCCATCAGATTTTCTGTTTCCTGCAAGAACCAGGATGCTGTACATTTCGATCAGCTCCTTAAGAAACCCCTAAAAGCCCATTGCCTGGACCTAACCCAAGAAGGATAAAAGCCCAGCATCTAAGCCTCCACCTTTGCTGAATTTGCCTATTGGATTATATCATTTTTCTGGTACCACCATCAGCTAACAAACAAGCCATTCACTCTGTGTCAAGCTAAACTGACTTGTATTTGTAAAACATGGCTACCTTATATAACTTTTAACAGAAAAAAGCTGCCTCAACCTTCAAAACAAGACATTATAAGCACACAAGAAGTCTGGTGCTGGACACTCACTCCTGTCATCCTAACTACGCAGGTAGCTGAGATTTGAGGATTGCAGTTTCAAGCCAGCCTGGGCAGAAAATCTGTGAAATTCTTATCTCCAATTAACCAGCAAAAAGCCAGACGTGGAAGTGTGGCTCAAGTGGTAGAGTACTAGCCTTGAGTGAAAAAGCCCCATGACAGTGCAAGGCCCTGAGTTCAAGCCCCAGGACAGACAACACACACACACACACACACACACACACACACACACACACACACACAGATGAACAAATGAACAAGTGAATGAATTAGTGCCAGAAGAATTATAGTGAATCTCTAGGGCAAGACCAAAACTAGTAAATCCTTTTCTTTCAGTAAATCAAACCATCTTTCCCTTTTAAAAATATGTTCAGAACTGGCAATACCTTGCTGGGAAATTGCTGTGATGAGACGGGGTAAAAGTTTTATAAACCTAAGCCATGTGCTAAAGATCAATATGCATTAAACCCTTTGATTCCCCAACACCCACATCAGTGAGTGCTATTGCTCTGCCCACTTTACAGATGAGAAAACCAAGACACAGAGGGAAGTGACTTGTCTTGTGGGCACACAGCTCCTATATGGAGGACCACACACCCAGCAATCTGGTTTCATATTTGTCCCCTTGCCCACTATGTCTGGAAAAGAGTGAAGTGAAGAGAAAATGTTTTGGGCATGTAGCGAAAAGGTAAGGAAATATGAAGAAGTTTATGTAGATGGGGAAATTAAAAATACCTTAACTCCAAGAAATGAGAGGGTGGAAGAATGCTGTGCCCTGCTGGTGTAGTTTTGTTTCTCCTTTTAATTAAGAAGTACATTAATTACAGGTGGCTCACACCTGTAATTCTAGCAACTCAGGAGACTGAGGTCTGAGGATCATGGTTCAAAGCCCACTTGTGTAGGAAGTCTGTGAGATGCTTATCTCCAATAAATACCAAGAAAGTTGAAAGTGGAGCTGTGGCTCAAGTTGTGCTAACCTTGTGTACAAAAGAAAAAAAACTCAAAAGCCAGATGCTGGTAGTTCATACCTGTAACCCTAACTACTCAGGAGGCTCAGATCTGAAGATCTAGTTCAAAGCCAGCCTGGGAAGAGAAGTCTACAAGACTCTTATCTTCAGTTAGCCACCAGAAAGCCAATAGTGGCACTATGGCTCAAGTGGTAGAACACTAGTCTTGATCATAAAAGCTCAGGGACAGTGCCTAGGCTCAGTTCAAGCCCCAGAACCAGCACACACAAAAACATTTTCAGAAACATTGTTGAGTATAATCATAGTATTGAACATCACATGGAAGAACTACTTTCTCTGTTTTTGGATTGGGTTATTTAATTTGAATGATTTATTTTTGTTGATAGAACTTTTTTTTTAAAAAGACTTGGTGAACTTGTGACAGCTATGGATTAGGATAAAACACAGACATTTCTCATATCCACAGTAAAATATGTTTAACTCTGCTAGGGAAGACAGGGACAAATGAAAGTCCACACAAGTTTACTCTGCAGATCTGATTTTGGTCCACTTAGTTTCAGGGAAGCCAGAGCCAGCCCTCTTTCTATGAAGAGGGTAATACTGCAATATGCTGTATAACCACATGGTGTCACCACTGTTGCTTGAATAGACACACCTTTGTGGGGGGTTGGGGGTCCTCTCTCTTCCTCATTTTTGGTCATTTCAGGGTCTTATGCTTTGCATCTTCAGAACAAAGGTACTTACAGACTGGACCTGCAACTGGAGATCATTCTTTTCCTGTAGCAGAGAGACCATTTTCTCTTCTAGCTCCTTCCGGCGAGCCTCAGATCTGGCCAGATCCTCCTTAGCCTTTTCGAAGTCTTCCTTCATGGTGGCCATCTCCTTCTCTGCCTCTGCACTCTTCAGCAAGGGCTTGATCTTGAAGAACAGGTTCATCCAGGGCCAGTGCTTGACGTTCATGAAAGAGCGGATGTTGTACTGGATGCAGAAGATGGACTCCCTGTGCACCCGTTAGGATTTGGGTTAACAGACCACGGAAGGTTTAGCTAATCCCCCCAATCCCACCCCCATAGGTACTGGAACCTTCCTTTCCAGCCTATGTTACTGCTTGCTCCCTTCCCAATACTACACAGAGTTCCACATTTATACAACTCATTACAACATTTATGGGATATCTGAAACCTAGCTTCAATTTTCCCTAACCTAGCCCCTTCTTGGGGATTTCTTCCCTCAACTCCCTCCCCATTTTGTGTTGGTTTCACCAAACACAATTGGCTTCGTGAAGCTAAAGGTTGGAGGTATTCCTAACCCCCAATGGGGGGGACCCCAGTTCTGCTTTCTTAGAAATCCCCACACATAACTAGTTGTCAATGTTGCTATTCCTTCTCCACCAAGAACTGGTGGTTTACGCCTGTAATCCCAGCTGCTCAGGAACCTGGGATATGAGGATTATGGTTCATGGCCAGCTGGATGGAAGAATCCCTGAGACTCTAATCTCCAAATAACCAGCACAAGGCCAGAAGGGGAGCTGAGACTCAAGTGGCAGAGCATTAGCCTTGAGTGAAAAAGCTAAGGCCATGAGTTCAAGTCCCAGTATGGGTGTGCATGTGCACACACACACATACACACATACCTACATGCACGCACACATACACACAGAGTCTTTGAGATTCCTCTATGCTACTCTGTCCTGTCTCATCCCTGTTCTAATTTAGGTTCTTGTCACCTCTCATTTGGATTTCTGTTAGAAATCTTCTTCCTCTCCACCCCTCAAGTTAACTTTCCCCCAAGCTGCCAGAGAGACCATCACTGGTCTCTTACATGCTCCCCAGGGCTCCCCATTCACCAGAGACAGTCTGGGTTCCTCAAGATGATGCATAGGGTCTTCCAATGCCCACATTTTACCCCATACCACAAGTAACCGTGATCTTATTATCACCCTCACCTTCAGATCATCCTGTTACAGATCAGGCAAAGTTTCTTTCAGGAAGCTATTCTTGGTTTCTGACCCCTCCATGCCACCACTCAACCATCTGGGTTGAGGATTTGCTTGCCCCAGGCCTCTGTGCCTTTGACTGCAACCTTATCATTGCAATTATTAAAATTTGCCATGTATGCAAATGTGAAGAGAGCTTTGTGAGCCACTTTAAGGTAGGGCTTATTTCTGTGTCCCTAATTTCAAGCAGATTATCCAGCACAGGACTTCTGCTCAATAAACACTAGAGGAATGAATGAATGAATGAATGAAGAATGAATGATAGGATCCCCAGACTAGAAGCAGGAAGTGACCACGGGCAGCTCAGTAAAGAGGGTGGGGGGGGAGTGGTGGTGAGAATCTGTATCACCTCCTCTCCATCATCTTCTTGAACTCCACCCGCATCAGGTAACCCCTGCACAAGGCCTGTGTGCGTGTCATCAGGGTCACCAGCTTCTCGTCCCTCATCTCCTCCAAAAGTCCCAGGAGCCCAGCTTTGAAGAACACCTGCGTGAAGGAGAAATGGATCCTGCTTGGTCCCCAGTGGGTGCTCCATCGGCTCTCACGGGAGCCTCTTTCTACCCAATCCTAGGTCAAGTCTCCAAGCACTGAATTGGACCAGCAGCAACCAAGCTCCCAGAATCCACTTCCCAGCTGATCTTCTCTTTGCACTTGCACATCTTGGACAGCAAGGCAGCCTGTTGTAAAGCAGGCTCTAGACGCATCTACCCACGTGGTTGAGTTCCTACAGACTCACATAGAAGGCAAAGACAAATCCTGAAGATAACCACAGAGCAATTACGCCCAGGTTAGGAGAAAGTCACAGATGACTCCTTTTATCTCTGTCCCACCCTGAATCCCATTGTCCTTGCAGTTCTGAACAGCAGAACATCTCCCCTCTCTCCACCCATGACATCCAAGGAAACAGTTCTGTCTGGACTCTAGACTGGAAACCCTATTTTGCCTTACTCTTGGGAGTCTGGCCAGGATTGGGACATGGCTTTTGGCACTCACTGGTCCTTACCTGATTTATGGACCTGCCTCGCCCAGGAACTCAGTTAGGTAGGGCCCATCCTTACCACCATCATCCCTACGTCACCAGTGAGAAGACAGTTAAATATATCTGGAAGGCTATTTTTGACAAGGGCATTCACATGCACTCAGGAACTGGTTGGTTTGGGTGGTTATGATTATTCTTCCTGCACTGTTCCTAGAGACCCTTTTTAAAAAACCAAAACAAAACTTTGTTCTCTTCTCTAAAGAATCCTTCCTCTTTATGGATGTCTCTTCTGGAACACTCTGAATTGCCCGTTGCTTTCTTCTCAGCCACTTAAAGAGCCAGATCCCTCTCCACCCAGCTGTAGAGCTCCCTTTATCTGAGCTTCCAGAGCCCCTCATCTTCCTCTGACAAGACTTCTCACCTTGGTGTGGCCAAAGCGGAACTGCTCTCGGTCCACGTCGATGGAGTTCAGCAGCTTCTCGGAAGCATTCTTGCTGTCGATGAACTGCCCTTCTGGGATGGCACTGGCATTGAGGATCCGGTACCTGAGGAGAAGGGATACCTTTCTTAAGTGGATTCAATCTCCCAGAATGTCCTGATATCAGCACCTTCTAGAAACTTCTCCTGCACTAGCCTTAGGAGGAAGCAGAATTCTGCACAGTACAGATGGTCTGGATGCAATCCAAGGATGGGTTCTAACTAGGCAAGGAGGCCTAGAGAGGAGAGATGCAAGAAGGAAGAAAGTCCAGCCAGTGCATACATACATGGGCTTTTGCCATTAGAGGAAATGGCTCTTATCTGACTTGGAAGAGCCTGAAGTCAGCTGTGATTTATGCCTCTAGAGGGCGCTCTCTCCTTCTACCCAGGTCAAGGCCACAAAGACTCCTCACAAGATGGCATCTTAGAAGAGAGAGGTAGTCCAAGACAGCAGATCTCAACTTGGCTCCCATGGGGGACATAGGACACTGTCTGAGACATTCTTTTTAGCCGCTCAGCTTGAAGGTGAGTGGTATGGTTTGGTACCAGAATTATCCATTCCTACACATCCATCAAATCAGAACTGACACATCTTCATAGCTGGGCTACAGGGCTTGGCCACTGGCCTTGGAACCACATTGGGCTGGCTTAGCACTCACTTTGGACATGGGGTCATCCTTCCAGCAAATGAAGAAGTCTACAGAAACCCTGGGAGATAGGTGAGCCCACCAACCACCCAGGCCAGGTGAGCCTTGGCTGTCCTCAACAGGAGAGAGATGTTAAGAGAAGGAAGCTCACCGTTGCTTGAAGTCTGCGTAGAGGATCCGACTGGGGAACCCCTTCCTGCAGATCCGGATGCCCTCGAGAACCCCGTTACAGCGCAGCTGGTGCATGACCAAATAGTGGTCCATTACACCTGGGGGGAGATGCCAGGAATCTATGTCTCTGGCTTACCCAACTTTTTTATTTTTTATCTTTGATGACTTGATGCATCAAAACAACCGGATTTGAATGGAAAGAGTTAGTACCAGATGAAATCCCACAGAGGAAAGAATCCTAACCTCCTTAGGGAGGCTCAATAGCACTTAACTATAAGAATGAATGAAAGCCAGCATTTGGATCTTTATCCTACTGGTGGCCCTGGGTTCTAGCAAGGCTACAAGAGAGGGCAGAGGGAATAGGCAGTAGGCATTATCCCATTAGATAACCTGAGATGGCTTCCTGTTTCTGCTTAAGGATAGGAATACTTTAGTGCCTTTTGTGGAAAAAGAAGGTCATTCATTCATCCTATTCTGGAAAGCTGGGTCTGGGTCTGAGACTCTTCTGTGTAAGGGAATAGGGGGAGGTACCGTGGTGATATGATGTCTTCTTCTTTGGGGATCCCTGTGTTTCTGAGGAGAGGGGCAAGTAAGGCTAGCTTTTGTCTTAACCTTGTAAAAATGTTGAGAGTGCTCATGAGCTTCCCTGGTTGATGTGAGAGAAGATCATCATATAACCATACAACGTTCAGAGCTTTGGCTTGCACTGTCCAATACAGCAACTAGACCCACAGGAGGCTGCTTACATTTGAATTCATCAACAGTACAAATTCAATTTCTTTGCTTCCCTGGGTACATCTCATAAAAACAGTGGCTACCATATAGAATAGGGTAGATGTATAACAGTTCCATCATTTGCCAGAGTTCTAGTGGATAGGAATTCCCTGAAGAAAATCTGGTTAAGGCTAAGGAGAAAATGGACTAGAAACCCACAGAATATTGTAGAGAGAACCTTCGAAGTCATCTGGATCCTCCTTCCTTCAAGACACTCTGGAAAGTTATAGATTGAACAAGTCTCTGTATGTACACACACACTCTGTATCTTGGCTATGAGATCATTCTCATAGTGGGTCAGAGAGAATATAACACATTCAATTGCATTGTAATTTCAGAATAAACAATAAAAATATGTTTTAGTGAACATATTTCAAACATTGCCTGATTGATATACTTACTGAGCAATTTTTTTTTTGTTTTACCTAAAGATGTAATTTAACATGCATCTGGTATTTGTATTTGCTGAATCGAGCAACTAGATTTAGTAGATTAGTTTGAGAAATGATAGAGATCTTATTCCTTTCCATACACCCACAGAATTTCACATACATTTCAGGGTGTCCTTTTCTGTCCAAAATAATGGCAAGATTGTCTTGCTACTCACCAGGAGTTTTGGTCTCATTGGGAATCAGGCATCGTACAAAGTGAGGGTGTGTGCTCCTTAGGTTGGTCATCAATTTGTTTAAATTTTCCTGAGACACAAATCAAATCAAAACACCCTTGTCTAAGCATATGCCATGTCACAAGGGCAAACAAACAACTGAAAAGTAGAAACTGACAAGTCACGAACCCTGAACACAGCAGACACGGTTTGGAAAGAGGAACCCTTCTTCTTCCCGCCCTTCTTGCTTCCTCCGGAGTCACCTGGAGATGGACACAGAAGTGACTGAAGGTCAAATGCCGCTTACAGCACCCATGGTAAGGGCTCAGAACCACCTCTTCCTCGCCCCCAAGAAAGGCGAGTTTTTATTGCTTTTAGACTTTAGGACCAGAAGTATTGTTTGTCTGGTTGTTTGTGACATGCTTCTAAAATACTCTCATCGGGGAACACTGTGTTAATGGAGTGTCAGGTGGAATTTGGCTGGGAATCTAACTAATGCTTTTAGATGAGGACAGAACTTTCCTCTAGGAGACAGATAGGAAAGTGAACTGATTAACTGGCAAGACTGAAGCATCCTTCTTAATGCTTATAGATTTTTTTCAGGACTTTATTTCTTTTCTATTATTTTTGTTTGGTTCTGGCTTATTATTATTATTATTATTAGGCAGCGCCTCACCATGTAGCCAAGGCTGGCCTTGAGCTCTCAATACTCCTGAGCCAGCCTCCTGACTGTTAGGTTACTAGTGTGCATTACACAAGGCACCTCATGGTGGTACACATCTGCTGAGGGAGGGAGACAGAGTTTAAAGAGAGCGTGGGCTTCGTCGTGAAATTCCAGGCCACCTTGAGCTACATAGTGAGATGCCACCTCACACCAAATGAACAACCCACAGAAACCAGAACCTCTACCATTCTAATCTCTTTTTTTGGTGATCATCTAAAGTTTACATATGCTAATAAACTTAAAAAGTGACATTAGCCACGCAACTACTTTGGAAAGAGAGTTTTATTCCTCAAAAGTTAACCATAGTTATCACTTGACACAGCAGCTCCGTTCCTAGGTGCATGTCAAGAGAATAGACAACCAAGACCCACATGGACACAAAAGCCTTTCCACATTAGCCAGAAAGCAGAGACAATCTGAGTGTCCATCAACTGCTAAACGAGGAGACCATATTGGTCTGGTCATACAATCTAATATTATTTGCCTATAGAATGAAGCACTGAGACATGTTACAATGAGGACAGACCTTGAAACCATCATTGTGAGTGAAAAGATCCAAACACAGAGGCCCACATAATACTTCATTCAATTTTCATGGAATTTCTAGATTAGGGAAATTCAGCAGAGCCAGAGAGTAGAGTAGCAGTTGTCAAAGACTGGGGAGAGCCTACTCATTGATTACAGGGATATTACAAAAGTTCTTTACGTAGATAAAGGTGCTGACTGCCTATTATTGTGTATTAGGAAACATCATTGAATTTCTTTTTCTTTTTTGAATACTGATCCTGGGGCCTGAACTCAGGGCCTTGTGCTCTTACTTGGCTTTTTGTGCTCCAGGCTAATGCTCTACCATTTGAATCACAACTCCACTCCCGGTTATT
Organism: Dipodomys spectabilis; assembly: GCF_019054845.1. NCBI lineage: Eukaryota > Metazoa > Chordata > Mammalia > Rodentia > Heteromyidae > Dipodomys > Dipodomys spectabilis. The sequence continues at coordinate 12,576,292 of NW_024870681.1, forward strand.
TGCTGGTTAACTGGAAATAAGAGTCTCACAAACTTTACCTCTTGGTTTGGGATTGAATAAAAATTCTAGATCTCATCCTCCTGCGGAGCTAGGATTACAAGTATGAGCCACTAGTGCCTGACGAACACCACTGAATATTTTAAAGTATCCCTTTTATTGTATATGAATTATATCTTAACTTTTGAAAAAAAACTAACAATAGGGTATTGTCTTCTTTGTCCAGTGAGAGTCATTTACTCCACAGAATTTTTAAGGAAGAGGAGAAATGAGAGTAGAAGGAAGGAAAATGGAGAGGAAAGGCAGACTAATAAATCAAGCTTAATCTGAAGCTCATGTTTGATTGCTGGCTCAATGAGTAGCTTTAGGATATGGGTACTTATATCGAACTGTCCACAGTGGAGGGGAAAGGATGGAATTTCACCTGTTTCTGCACCAGCATAGTTGGAGAAAAGGAAGGAAAGCAGCTTCAGTGAAGACTTCTGGTAGAGCCCCACCACAGTCTCATTCAGGGGGTCCTTGTTCTTGTCCAGCCAGCCGGCAATGTTGTAGTCCACAGTGCCCGCATAGTGCACCAGTGAGAAGTGGGCCTCAGCCTTGCCTTTGGCAGGCTTGGGCTTCTGGAAGTTGTTGGATTTGCCCAGGTGCTGGTCATACAGTTTGTTCTTGAAGGAGGTGTCTGTTGCCTTGGGAAACATGCACTCCTCTTCCAGGATGGAGAAGATGCCCATAGGCTGGAAGGCAGGTAACAGAGACTGTATCACAAATCACAGTGCATTTACAATGGCTCCCTGGTAGAGAAGCCAATGACACTTTCTATGATGACATCACCATAGTGCTAAGAGCACTAGAATGTGAGCATGGTGAAGGCAAGGCTCCTAGTGTGTTTGGTGCAACACCTATACAGTGGTGGATAAAGGGAATGTGCTTAATACTTGTTGGACAAAAGAACATGGGTGGAGTTTATACACACTATACACACATACATGTAGCACTTGTAGCTATATTTCAAACATGAAGTTACATAGAGAACTGTGAATTCATTTGAGTCATAGGTTAAGCAACATCTGGACTTTCTATTGCTAGTTTGGGAAGACACTGATTAGTGCCTAAAATATTAATGCTATCACTTGTTTTCATAATAATGTCCTACCAAGAACCCCACTAGCTCTAGTCTCTCCTCTTTGGGACTGGGAAAGTTAAATAGATAAGAAATGTCATGGTTCTTGCTGAGTTTCTGCACACATTCTGTGTGTGTATGTGTGTGTGTGTACTAGGGCTTGAACTCAGGGTGCTGAGTTAAGCTTTTCTGCTTAAGGCTAGCACACAACTATTTAAGCCACAGCTCCACTTTCAGATTTTTGCTGGTTAATTGGAGAGAAAAGTCTCTTGGACATTCCTGCCTGGGCTGGCTTTGAACTGCAATCCTCAGATCTCAGCTTTTTGAGTAGCTAGGATTACAGGCATGAACACCAGTGCCCAGCTTGCTCACATATTAAGGATAGCCGAGCCTTAGAATTTGACCTTCCATGGATCTCTTTAGCTGTGAGAACAGACATCTGGGTGCTTTCTACATGCTTCCCCTCTGTATGAGGCAATTCAGTGCTCTGAAGCCTCACAGCCTTGGGAAAGGAGATTAGGGACAGCAATGGACTAGCAGAGGAGAGGGAAAAGGTGAGGGTTCCAACTCAAGAACATCTGAAATTTCCTACCTTCTCGATGAGCTCGATGCAGGCAGCCAGGTCCATCCCAAAGTCAATGAACTCCCAGTCGATGCCTTCCTTCTTGTACTCTTCCTGCTCCAGCACGAACATGTGGTGGTTGAAAAACTGTTGCAGTTTCTCGTTGGTGAAATTGATACACAGCTGCTCCAGACTGTTGAACTGGGTTATTTTAAATACCAAGCCATTTGAGAAAGTTTGGGAGAAAAGTTCACTGGAAATCTAGCCAAGGCAAACACAAAGTACGCCCACCACTTGCTTCAACTAACTCACATCAAAGATCTCAAAGCCAGCAATATCCAAGACCCCAATGAAGTACTGCCTGGGTTGCTTGGTGTCCAGCTGCTGGTTGATGCGAGTGACCATCCACAGGAACATCTTCTCGTAGACGGCCTTGGCCAGGGCACCCACTGAGTTGGTCACCTTGAAGAGGGAGCAACCATTTAATACTCAAAGCATTGCACATGCAATGGAAACGCATGGAATTGATGTCATGTAGATGATTAGCTGTTGAATGCTGTCAGTTTCACACGGTGAAGCATTATATAGTAAACATTTCTTGGGACAATTTTCCTAACTTGTGACCTTTCCTTTCTGTGAGAACAAATCCACTGCTGAAGACAGTTTCCTAAGAACCATGATGATACTATGGGACTCCATAGCCCTGGGTACACTTCATCAAAATTGGAAGACCATTGACCCACATCGGGTAATTAAGTGTCTCTCTTGAGAATCTGGAACTAGAATCAAGACACTGGAATTGCAGGAGGAGAATAAAAATACAAAAAATATACTTGAAATGTCTGAGGGGGTTGTGTGCAGGAAAAGTAAAGAAAGCTTATCTAGCTAAGGTCCAACAGGAAATAGAGGATAAGGCCCTCATGGCACCTAGGGGGCACTATTTAATTTGCATATTTTGGCTTCCCCTGAGAATAAGCTCCCCATGAATCCCAAGGCACAGCTTCACATGTATTTCTGAGTGCTACGAAAGGAAGAACATTGAAAAGATGGTTAACAGATGGCAAAAAAAAACAAAACAAACAAAAAAAAAAAACCTTACCCAACTGGATTCAGAGCATCTCTATTACCTGCTGGACATTTTGCCCTTTTGTGACGTATTCATTTCCAACCTTCACCCTTGGGCAGCACAAGCCTTTCAGCATTTCTGCAGAATTCAGTCCCATCAGGTATCCCGCCTTGTCAGCCACTGGAGAAAGAGGCGAGATGGTGTGACAGGCACCAGGCCTAGACTTTTCCTGCAAACTACCCATCCATTGAACTTCTCCAGGCCTGTGGATCTCAAAAAACTTCCACTTCCCCTTTCTAGAGGTGTATTTTACCCATGACAAGCTTTTTTTTTTTTTTTTTTTTTGGTTGTGGGGCCTGAACTCTGGGCCTGGGTGCTATGCCTCAGCTCTTCAGCTCAAGGCTAGCGCTCGACCACTTGAGCCATAGTGCCACTTCCAGCTTTTTCTGCTTATGTGGTGCTGAGGAATCAAACCCAGGGCCTCATGCATGCAAGGCAAGCGCTCTACCACTGAGCCACCTTCCCAGCCCCCATGACAAGCTTTTTGGTTGCTCTTGACTTACTGCTTTTTCAGCTTCATAAAGGATATTAATTATGTAATGATATTAAAATCTAATAATGCCTACAAAGGTAAATAAGTAAAGGAGGCACAATTGGACAGTTAATAACCTATATCAGGCAAATTTATGCAAATTTATGCCAACTTCTATGCTAATCACTGAAAGAAAATATAAAGCCTATATCTTGCTTTCAAGTGTTTGGAGGTGTCAAAAGCAGAGGAACGCCAGCAATTTCATATAGCTTATGGAGTACAGTTAACCCTGGTTATCCATTGCTTCCTCTCACAGAATCTGTAGATTCTACGAATTATGAATGGAAAAATATTAGATCTATACTAAATGCATATAGACTTCTTTTTCTTGTTTTTAGTGTCTAAATAATACAGTACAGCAATTATTTATATGGCATTTACATCGCATTAGGTATTAGAAGAGACCTAGAGACAACTTAAAGTATACTAGAGGATGTGTATAGATTATATGCGAATTTGACTCCATTTTATTTTATTTACTTATTTGAGACAAGGGCTTGCTGTGTAGCCTTGAACTCATGATCCCTTCTGCCTTAGCGTTCTGAGTTGCTAGGTTTGTAAAAGTATGCCACTAAACTTGGCACCTCCACCTTTTTATATATGGGATGAAAAGCTTTTGGTATTTGAAGAAGAAGATGATCTCAGGTATGGCTAACCAAATCACGAGACCTATGGTACAAGAAAAAATGAATGTAGATTTTCCCAACTTGTAACCCATGGCTACAGTTCTTTTTAATTACCCGGGAATTTAAAACACACTGTGGGGATATAATCAAAAGGTAGAGAGGTATTAGAGACCCATGTTGTCAGCTGTTTACTCAAGGAATTTGTAGGGTGTTTCATAAAAGATGATAAATCCAATGAGTAACACTGCTTAATTCTTCCTCCCTCCTACAGGTCTATTACCAGATTACTTGGGAATAAGGCAGAGAGGGGTGATCATAGTACCAACCAGGTGAGAGAAGAGTTGTGGTTTTTTTTTTGCCAGTTCTTGAATGAGGTTCAAGTTCACAAATGTCAGGGTAGGAGTGAAAGAAGGAAGAAAATCTGACTCCTACTTTACCAGTCTTTGGGTTTAAATGATTAGGACAGTATTTTTCAATGAGTGATGATGTGCAAGACAGGAGTTCATCTACCAGAGTTTGCCTTAAAGAGGGGGCAAACTTTGATGGGAGAGTGAATGGAGATTCACCAGGGTAGAGTTCTTGACCCAGTGAATTGATTTACCTAGTTCACATTCAGTGAGACTCAGACAACTCAAACGCAGTTTATGCCACTTTAGAAGAGTAGGTCTTAAGCTGAATGTCATTTAGCTTGGCCTACATGAACACTGGTGGAGAGTCAGACCAGCCTTCTTCTTGGAGGTGATTACCTTCAGTGCCGTCTGGCTCTGCCTGCTCTTCTCGCTGCTTCTGCTTGAACTTCATGTTCCCATAATGCATCACTGCGCCTGTCAGCTTGTAGATTCCAACTTTCTCTTCTGAACTGAAGCCCAAGATGTCAATGGCATTCTGGGAGAAAAACAAGGACAGTTGTTTCAGTAGGAGTCAGGGGCCTGTATGCAGCTTTCTCTTAGCAGAGTTCTTACCTCATTTTGATATAGTACATGACACAATGTTTACCCAAGTAAGTGGATGGCAGTAAATTAAAGATCAAAAACCATTTAAAAAACATGCTTGCTTTGGTGTCCAAACATTATGGGAAGAAAGTGTGACTTCCTGTTTTATTCCATCAGGTAAGAAATCAGCACAATCCTTTTCCTATATATAAGTTGTTTTTTGAGTAAGGCTATTCAGAGCCAGTGTGATCTTTTTTTTTTGGGGGGGGGGCCCAGTCGTGGGGCCTGAACCCTGGGCCTGGGCGCTGTCCCTCAACTCTTCAGCTCAAGGCTAGCGCTCTACCACTTGAGCCACAGCGCCACTTCCGGTTTTTTCTTTCTGCTTATGTGGTGCTGAGGAATCGAACCCAGGGCCTCATGCATGCAAGGCAAGTACTCTACCACTGAGCCACCTTCCCAGCCCCACCAGTGTGATCTTGAGAGAACAAATATGTATAAAGAGTGATGGAGAAATAGTGTTTGAAAGCTGAGTGTTTGTCATTGTAATCTAGAAATTCCCATGTTGTTCAGAAACAAGCAAATTCATTAAAGAATGTTAGGTCTGGAAGTGGAGACCTTCAAAAAATAATACTTTCATTCTCCACATGAGAAAGGGGTAAACTCTGCAGATCTCTCCTTTTTTCTGGGGCTCCAAATTTTCCTGGTAATGCACTGGTTCTATGCTATCAGATTTACATGAAAAACTTGTTACGTAGATTTTTCAAGAGTTCAAAGTTAAGATAAAGCAATGGTGAGAGCTAGGCTGGATCACTGCTGAGTTAGAGCCTATAATAGTTATTGGCTTAGTGTCATAGCCTCTTTACCCATCTTCTATCAGAAAGCTTTCAACTGGAAAAATCCTACTCTGGGGTACACACACACACACACACACACACACACACACACACACACACACACACACAGAATATGTAATAGGGGTTGCAGCATGAGCCTACCCAATGTCTACCAGAGGCGCTGAAACATGTCTGGTGGACCAGTAGACCAAGTGGGTCAGCAGGATGATATCAAAGAGTGAGACACTCTTGGGATGACATGAAAAAGTGACCATATCAGAAGCTAACAGAAAAGAAGAGATTATGGGGCCATGATGGCCATCCTTTTAATCTATATCTTATTTAAGGAATGTCTATCTATCTATCTATCTATCTATCTATCTATCTATCTATCTATCTATCTATCTATCTTATCATCTTTCAGTAAGTGAAAAGAACCAAAGAAAGCATTACTACTTAAGGATCCTCATGGAAAATATAATCCCAAGAAGTTTTTTCCTCCTAAGTCATAAACTCAGAACATTAAGGAGAAATACCAGGAGCGGGAGGGGAATGGAGCCCCTGGCAGTAAGAGAGCTATGGGGTGCATGGGAGACACCTTGGTGACTTTTAGAATTATAGTTGGCATTCACTACCCCTAGATTCTTCATCTGTGGGTTCAACCATCTATAAATTAAAAGAAAGGAGTAAAAAAATGCATTTGTGCTAAACTTATTTAGGCTTTTATCCTGTCATTATTGTCAAAACAATGTAGTCTCACAGCTATTGACATGGTATTTCCATTGTATTAGGTATTGTATTAGAGATGATTTGCAGTCTATAGAAGAATGTGTAATTATATGAAAATACAGTGTCAGTGTATGTGAAATACTTGAGCATCTGTGATTTTTGGTATCCAAAGGATATCCCAGAACAAATTCCCTACAGATGCCATGAAATCTGTGACTGCACTTCAGAGGTCCCTTCTCTGGGCCTGGAGGCTGACCCTTTGTGGTTCTGATAAGTTAGTAATGACTGAGGAAGCCTTGTTAAAACTATATAATAGCTAGACTGTAGTTTTCTTTTTTTAGTCATGAAAATTTTCTATTTTCCTAAAACAAATAACACCACCTGGAAATGTCACAAAATAAAGGTTAAGAAGGTAAGCACTTGGGCCGTGTCCCTAGGATAAAGGGTAAGACCTCTTTCCATAGCTCTTGAACTTCTGTAAAGGTGGAGCAAGCAGAGGAGGGAATGAACTCTAGTTCTAGGTTCGCATATTGCATGTGAACACTTAGTCTTCTATGGATGTTGTGTCTTCAGGAAAATTATGTGTCTTCTTCTAAGACTCAGTTTTCACATTGTTGAAATGGGGTAATAGTGCTACCTATGTCAAAAGTCATTTTTGACAGTACTAGGGTTGAATTCAGGGCTTTGTGCTTGCTAGGCAAGTGCTCTACCATGTGAGCCGTGCTACTAGCCAAAAGTATTTTTTAAGACTTAAATGATATAAGGCAGATAGAGCCACTTGTCTCAGTGCCATATCAGTGCCAAACACATTTAGTTATTACGGGTTATGATTATTAACCTTGCAGATGCTCCCCAAAGATACAAACCACAGTACTGAAGAGGAAAGGGACTGAGATAACAGAGAGGAGGAAAAATGGAGTGGCCATTTCAGAGTGAGATTTTCTTTTCTTACTTTGTACTTTTTTGTATTTTTTCTAACTTTTTTTGAGTTGTAGATGGTTTTGGAACTTGAAAACTTCCAACAAATGTTATATTACAAATATCGTAAATTGACTATTTTATTAGAACTAAAATGACCTGGAATAGAGCTGAAAGGTTCCTGGGAGTAGCCTATAGCTATTCTCTGAGTTCTTGGTCTCTCTGAGATCTCGAGTCTAATCATTTAGTGTCCTTTGATTAAAAAAATATTGTAAAGGTCATATACAGAGGGGTTACAGTTACATAAGTCAGGATTGAGTATATTTCTTTTTGAACACTGTCACCCTCTCCCTCATTTGCTCTATATCCTTATTATCCCTTGAGTTTTCAAAGATGCCTTTTGCTTAATAAACATCTTAATTCTCTACAAACAAATAAATATACTTACGTCTGTTGCCAGCAGTTCCTCGCTGTCATCAATGCTGGCCACAGTGACCTCTCCTTGGCTCACGAAGGGGAAGTCAAAGGGGTTGGTTGAAATCAGAAGCAGATCTGAAGGAGACAATCCCTTTAACATCCATATGTGACTTACTTTGGGTCATTGTTCCAAGGTTGCTTGTTTGGAAGCTAAACAAACACATCCTGGGAACTTACCAATTAGTTCTGGTTTCTTGTTTGACATGATTTGGTAAAAAATGTGATAGCTTCTCTCACTGGATAGCTGAAATGTCACTCTGGATTTCTCCAGCAGATCTAAGGTAACAACACATCATGTCATTTCAGATTGCTGAGAGATGCCTTTGACTAACTGCCAAGATTATTTGTAGAGCATTTTGACTCACAGGTTTCAATGTCTGCTGATGCCAGCTTCCCTGTGGCTCCAAAGTGAATCCGGATGAACTTCCCCTATCCAGTGCAGGTGGGAAAACACCACAGACATTTGATTTATATGATTCGTTGCTGGCCTCTAATAAGTGCTACCACTGAGAGGTGAGGAGCATAATCCTGGGAGATGTGAAGCCAGAAGCAGAAGCACTTTCTTGCTTTCTATTTGCCTGGCACTCAGAGTCCTCAAAGGCTGGATTACCCAATGCTCAGGTAATTTTATCCAGAGGACCTGGTCTTTTTCCTACAGCTCGGAAGAGCTACACATACATATATTCCTATACACATGTATTATTCCTGTAATTAATAAGACAACACTTTCTTCAAGGTGTATTAAGATATTCTATTTTAGCAGATTGCTCTGAATTTATTTATTTATTTATTTATTTGGGTCCGGTCGTGGGGCCTGAACTCTGGGCCTGGGCGCTGTCCCTCAGCTCTTCAGCTCAAGGCTAGCGCTCTACCTCTTGAGCCACCTTCCCAGCCCCTGATCTGAATTTCTTGAGGGTAGAACGAGATCCACCATACTTGAGTTTCTGTGGAATTTTTTCTAAAGCTAGCATTCAGAGGTTGGTGTGGTTGCAGGGGAGACAATAACTGAAATTGATCTGGGTCTTACAAATCTGGAGGAGTTGTCATTCCTCACAGTCTTGGCATTTCCAAAGGCCTCCAATAGAGGGTTGGCCTGAATTATTTGGTCCTCCAAGGTTCCCTAAGGATGAACAAAGAGAGGGGGGGGGGGGAGGGGGACACTTTGGACTTACTTCTGATGTAGACTATTGGCAACTAGAAGGTAGTGTGGGTGCTTTGAGCAGGGTCCAGGAGTGTGTCTGGTCAGCACCACCTGGTGGCCAGGGCACACTTACAGAGGAACACACAGTCCCCATACTGGAAGAGTCTTAGTTCCTCCCCTAGGGAAGTTCTTATTAGGTAGGACAACACTAAAATAACATCTAGTCATGTTAAATATAGACTGGAACACTCTCTGTCTCCATCATTTTGACATGCATACTGCCTTTCATTTCTGGTCCCATTTCATTATATACCATAGATTTTCTTGAACATCCTGTTCAAGAAAATTGTAACCTCTTGGTTACAATGTGTCATGATCCACCTAAGATCATAGACATTGGTGTTTAGAAGGCAGAAGAACATTAGCAATATAATTAACCCAAGAGAGCACACAGCAGAAACCAAGGCTTGCAAAAATGGTCAAGTAGCAATATTTTCATGAGAATGAATGCCCAGAAGTCTGCCACAGACATTAAGGTTTTTGTTCTGACTCTCATGATTACTTTGCCTGGACGGTTTAAAGCAGTTTGAAACCTGTTCTCAAAGTCTGGTCCCTGGATCAGCAGTATGAACTTTTCCTAGGAATATGTTAGAAATGCAGACTAAGAAGTCCTGCCCAACTCCTATTCAACTAGAAGTTCTTGGGTGGGATCCCACAATTCCTTGTTAACAGCTCTTCGGCTGATTCTGATGTGTACTACAGTGTGGAAATCTCTGATGGTACCATTTCTTCTCCAGAGGAGGATGTGGAATTGGTGAGGATCCCTGAATTACTGCTGATAGAAGTAAAGTTAGTCCCCAAGTGGACATCCGTAGGACCAACTCCTGACTTGTTCCACTGAGTTCTTGTGATAGAGTAAGAAATGTGCATTTGGGTTTTCATCCAGTTTCCAAGCATACATGTTTTAAACCTCTTAGGAGCTCTGAAGTGAAAAGTGTCTTTCCTAATTCTAATAAGTGAATGGTGGCTGCAGAATGGTGGTGGGCTGGTGGCTGGTTGCCAGAGGGAGCCAATCAAGTGATTAGAGAATTTGAGATGTCAGGAGAGATAAGCTGAAGGCAGAGCTGATCGTCAGTGGCCAATGATTCAGTCAGTTATGCCAACCAAATGAGCTCTCCATAAGAATCTGTAAGCAAAGGGTTTTGGAGAGCTTTCAGACTGATGCACCATGGAGATATTGGGAAGTAGCATGCCCAGAAAAGGCATGGAAGTTCTATACCCTTCTCTCATACATTATCCTATATTTCTTCTCTGTGACTGTGCTTGAGTTTACATCCAGTGAATATAAGTCACATTTCTCTAAATGTTGTGAACTATTCTAGCAAATAGTTGAGCCTGAGGTGGGGGTGGGTGGGGTTGTAAGAACTTTCAATTTAGTCAGAAGGATAGATAGAACAAATTGGGGCCCACGACTGTCATCTGAAGTGAGGGTAATCATGTGTGACTGTGTCCTTATGCTGTTGGATCTCATGCTATCTCTAGCTAATTAGTGTTACAATTGAATCCAGTTGCATTGCAGGATCCTGAGTGGTATCTGCAGAGAATTAGAGAATTGTCTGATGTGGAGAAAAAATCCAGGACTTTTTTTTTTTTTAAGTCAAGCAGTTGTTCTATATAAGGATATAGGGAAGACAAGAAGTATGACCCATTTACCCATCTCTGCTGAGCATATACCCTGCAAATTCTTGGTGCTCACCCAGTATTTTGGGTATATGTATTCTGACAAATCTGAGGGCACACCACTGCTTACCTGCATTTTTCCAGGCTGCTGCTCTTTCTTTTTGTCCCCAGTGACTGCAATTGTTGCAAAGTACTGGATGACACGTTTGGTGTTCACAGTCTTCCCAGCACCAGATTCTCCACTGTGGATTTATAAGTAAATGGGATGGATAAGGTCACAGAGTGCTGGTGTCTCATGCTTGTAATCCTAGCTACACAGGAGGCAGAGACCTGGAAGATCATGGTTCCAAGCAATTCCAAGCAGAAAAAAGATCTGAGATACTTCATCTTCAATTAACCAGAAAAAAGCCAGGCTGGAGAAGTGGTCCAAGTAGTAGGGCACTGACCGTGAGCAAGCAAACAAATGGATGAAGCTCTGAATTCAAGCCCCAGTAACCAGGACAAAATATAAATGGTATAAGGAAAGGTGAAGGAGCAGTATTAGCTTGTAAGTCATCATGGTGTAAATATTACTCACGTGATGAGGATGGACTGGTTGTCTCGATCTAGAAACAGAACAAATCAGACAGGATTACAAAAACAGGGTGGCACTGGGGAAAAGTTAGCTATCACAGACCATGGTTTTGACTTTGGCACAAATTAGGGGTGAGATATGGGCACGTTTAATCTTCTTGGAGAGAATTCATGCAGATTTCCTAAATGGGGGAACTGTATCACAGGTCTCCTTGGAAGTGAATAAGGTAAGTTATTCATGTTGTAGATCTTCAGTTACCTTCTAACATGTTCTCACTTCTCTTCTAAACAAACAAAGCAAGTCTCATACTCAGAGCTGGTGAGAGACCATCATTTTGCAAAATTTGCATCATTGCATTTGTGGGGGGAAAGAGTATGATGCTAAGAGTGAAACCAGGACCTTGAAATGCCAGGCAAGTACTCTATCACCAAGCTATAGCTCTTCAATAAATTTCTTTTCTACTTCTGGAAAGTAATACTTGTTTTACATTTATAGAACGTATGGACTGAATTGTATCTCTCTATACTTTATATATTGAAGTCCCAACCCCTCCTATTTCAGGATATGACCTTATTTGAAAATGAGATGGAAATAGGATGCAGATGTAATTAGTCCAAAGGAGGCCACCCTGGAGCAGAATGATCCCCTGATTAGATATGCCCGTAGTCTTCATAATATAAGAGCATTTAAAGACAGACAGAAAGACAGAACATTATATGAAATGAAGAGAGCTAAGGAGCACCAAAGATTGCAGGCAAACCACCAAAGCCTAGTGAGAGGCCTCAAACAGATTCACCTTCACAGTCCCCAGCAAGAACCAACTTCAATGACATCTTTTCCTCAGTAGTTACTAATGCAGTTCCTTTTCTAGATATCCTACACAGGGAGTGCATAGGGAGCAGGTGCAAGGCATGCCACAATCCCTCTTAAATAGCTATAAGTTTAGTATGGCTCCAGCTATGACCCTGAATGGCTTGCTACACACCCTGACTGGTCATGAAAGACATTGTGCTTTTGACTCTTTCATCTCCAAATGTACGTTTTCATATCATGCTGATCACTGTAATATTTAGATGACCAGAGCCTATTCACTTCAAATAAGAATCAGAGACCACTCACCCGTCAGCATGAACTGATAGGCGTTGTCAGAGATGGAGAAGATGTGGGGCGGGGCCTCCTGACGCTTTTTGCCTCTGTAGGCAGCCACCACCTCGGGGTTGTACACCGGCAGCCACTTGTAGGGGTTGACGGTGACGCAGAAGAGGCCAGAGTAGGTCTGTGGGGAAATCAGACTACATGCCATATTTGGATCTTGTTTTTAACTCAGAGAGATGAATGCAATAGGAGCAAATCAAAGCACACTCACGTAGATCATCCAGGCTGCATAGCGCTCTTTGAGGTTGTACAGCACAGCAGGCTCATGCAGGTGAGTCATCATGGCCATGTCCTCGATCTTGTCAAACTTGGGAGGGTTCATGGGGAATACCTGGTCACTGTTCAGAGTGAGAACCTAAGCATGGAGAGAAAAAGTAGGTGATGGGTGCTGTGTACCTCCCTTGACTGGAGGGAATGAAGTTGTGAGCTACTGTGGCAAGTATCTCGTCGTTATGGTAACTTAATGGAGCATTTCCATGTCTAGCAATGATCCAAGGGTAACTGACCTTGATGAACCTGATTCTGTAAAACTGTATAAACCAGCTCTTGCCTGGGACCCTCCCTGAGCCAGCCTGCCATTGTGTGTACTGGAAGAGGGCTACAGGTATGCAGAGGTATACAACACTTGGGCCTCCAGGTGGCCAGAAGGGTTTTAGGGTAGTCAATGTCAAGGCAGATTGCCTTGGTTTACCCTATGTGCTGTGAACATGGGGATGATAACACATTGTGAAATAGGAATGAACTGCCCCAATGTGTTTGCTGCATTTCCACTTCAATAGTCCTGCTGTTGGGGATTCCTTTGTCCAGTATATCTTCATCGAAATTGTGTCTAGACAACATAAAAGCTCGGCTCAATCACCCCTTCCTTGTATAACCCACTGTTTCTCTCCTCAGTCTCTTCAAGGCTCCAATTACTCTTTATAACTTTGCTTTCATAGTTAAAACATTTGGAATTGCCTCATGACAGGATAATATTTTGAGACAATTACTGAATCCCTCCCCCCACTATAATTTTTACACCTTTTTCTCACATTCTAGCCTGCAATAGCGTCTTCCTTTGTTTAGGAGATATAGAAACGAAGACAGAAAAGGGAATATGCCTGTACAGTTTTCTTTGTTTTTCCTTCCCCTAAACCTAGGTTCATAGAAAAGCTTTGAAGTTTTTACCAAAAATGTAAAAGGATTAAAACTTGCTGGTATAGACTAAATTTCTCCAGGAAGAGAGGTCTTCCTCTCCCACTGCTCTAGATTTCAGAGTAGCCAAGAGTAGTCAATCTTTAAGTGTTGACACTTATTTCTCATTTTTTCATTAAAATAGTATCTTTAATGAACCAGGCATTGGTAGGTCACACCTGTAATCCTAGCTACTCAGGAGACTGAGATCTGAGGATCGAAGTTGGAGCCTGCCTGAGCAGTAACGTTTGTGACACTCTTATCTCTAATTAAGCACCAGATAAGCTGGAAGTGGAGTTGTAGCTCAGGTGGTAGAGAGCTTAGCCTTGAGCAAAAGAGCTCAGAGGTAGCACCCGGGCCCTGAGTTCAAGTCACAAAATCAACACCAAAAAAGTTTTTAAGTAGTTGTACAAAGGAAGCTGAACAAATTGAACAAAGCAGTTTATGAACACAATGCATCTTGCTCAATGCCAACCATCTCATTATTCTCCCTCTCTCTTCACCTTATCCCTTCCCTTGATCATCTTGTTTTGTAGGATATGCATTGGGTTTTATGACTGTACTCTTCTCTTCCTCCTCCTCTCCTCATCTGTCTACCCCCCTCCTCTTGATCCTACTCTTTTTGAGAGCCCATTTCCTAGTGTTTATTTTGTTGGATGGTGACTTAACCTCTCTAAGGAATTACACCATTTGAGTGCCCCTTGACACATTTCTTAATAGATCCTCCAGGGAGGCAGTGAAGCCTCAATGTCATACGGTATAAAGTTCCAAAGTTGTGACACTGTTCTCAAGAGGGGGCCAGTGAGACTCCAAGAGTGATAGAAGACATTTTTTTCCTAGCCCAGTGAAAAGGGGCTGGCAATAAGGTCAAGTTCAATCATCATAATAATAGAAATACATAAAAGCCAGGTTTTTCTCCTATGCATGAGTTTGTGAACTGAGATGATCTTTCATATACACAATGCTCTGCAAGATGGCAACTTTTGGGAAAGTAAGGTGCTTGAGAGTACTGGCTTAGATTTTGCAAAATGACCACCACGCTCCAATAGATCTGATGGAAGGATGCTGATTATCCACACTGAGATAGTCTCATCCTTCTGAGCTTCCTCTGTAAGACCAGTGTGGCTCAGAGACTGCATTTGGTTTCCCCAGCTTACAATAAGCAGCAATTTCTCCTTAAATAATCCACCCTGTTCCAACTGTTCTGCCTTTCTCCTTTCCTCCAAGGCAAACACCACGAAATCCCACAGAGCCAAAATTCTGGAGTGAGAAAGGCAAGACTGAAGGTATACATAATAGCAGCTTTCCCCTACCCTCTCTCCCCAGAACAGTACATGTAAGTTTATTTGATCCTCAGATTCCTATGGACCAGCATGTGATTCTTATATTCTACTCCCAAGGCAGCCAAGGAACCCCACCCCCTTATCAATGACATCGGAGCTCAACATTACCCGGTCATCCAGGGTCTTGACGGTGACTTTGTCATTCTCCCTACTCTGGATCATGCCTTTCACGTACATCTCCTTATCATCCACTGCGAAGCAGGCTTTCTTAGAATCGAAGGGACGATTCTGAGCTTCGATTCTCTCCTTCTCTGGCTTCCGGAGGTAGGGAGCTGCTTCTCCAAAAATGGCCATCTCTGCGTCAGTGCTCATGATGACGACAGGCTGGGAAGAGCAAGAGGACACTGCTGGGTTTGTGCGTGGATGACTGCTCCTTCTACAGGACCATCTACCCCACCTGTGATTTCCATCCAAATACCGGGCCTGGTTTTAAAGATTCCTGAGATGAACCTATAGACCAAGGTATCTATAACGAAGTCTAAAGCACAGAGTGGGCATATGCGGATAAATGAGAAGGAATGATTTACTTTAAGAGAGGGGAAAAAAGCATGAAAGCTGGGTATTATTTTGGAGAATGTCTTAGTTTGGTTCCTCAATTAGTTTGGCATATACCATTTCGAACCAACTAGATGAAGCCAGCGTGAATGGAGAAAAGGAAGCAGCAGGAAGCATTTCTTGTCAAGTGGACATCTGGTTTGAGCCTGCTGCCCTCAGCACCACTCCCAAATTTTCTATAAGTCTGAAAATATTTATCACAATGGCAGTAATTCCTAATAGAAATTTCAGATAGTCTAGCAACAAGTAAATGATGTGGGCATCGTTTATTTGGTAACGAAACAAGACTTTTATCATCATCATCATCATCATCATCATCATCATCATCATCATCATCATCATCATCATTATTATTATTATTTTGTGCTAGTTCTGGGGTTTGAACTCAGGTCCTGGACACTATCCCCGGGCTTTTTCCACTCAAGGATAGTACTCTACCACTTGAGCCATCGCTCCACTACCTGCCAGAGTAGAAAGAATTAATCACTAATAATTAATTTTTACCTTCCATTTCCCTAAGGGCAGTCAGTCTCTAGTGTGATGGCTTACGTGGTTTTTATTACACTAGTAGTTATCCAACTCTGTGATGTCAGAACCCTGCCTAACTGCTTAATGTTCTTTTTTTTTTTTTTTGGAAACAGAGTCTTGCTATGTACCCCAGGTTGGCCCAAGCTGATCATCTTCCTGCTTCTCTTTCCTGAATGCTGGGATTATAGGTGTGCACCCTTTACATTTTTTTAAAGTAAATTATAAGAACCTAAGGAGTTTTTGTTTATGTCAGTCATATCTAGTAAAATGTAAATTGAGCAAAAGGTACTGATTCTTAAAAAATTTACTACCCAATTCCTTACAGATTAGCATGAACAATATATTTTTCCTTTACAAGTGATATTCTCCAAATACTGCTGAGAAAGAATGACACTGTTTTTCATTTTTGTGAATTTCTAATGTCTGCCTCACAGAAAGACAGGTGGATTTTCATGTCTGCTTCTGTATTTAGTCTATTGGCATACATTTTTATTGGCGAAAGTGAATATAAAAATAGCCCAGATCTTTACATAGTAAAGTAACTTGGAAAAGGAAAGATTATGTTAATCATGTTTTCACATAGTAGCTTTTTTTCTGATGCTGTATACAAACTTGACAAGTGGTAGATTCTCAAAGACTATTTGCAACATGAACTCTGAAAATAGATCCACAATTATAACCCAATTAACTAAATGCACTAAAATTAAGCTGAAGAGGGAGAAGGCAGATTCTGGATAAGGTAAAACCTTAGGTGTAAGAATTATAGACCCAAGGGTTGGGAAGGTGGCTCAGTGGTAGAGTGCTTGCTTTGCATGCATGAGACCCTAGGTTCGATTCCCTAGCACCACATAAGCAAAAAGAAAGCCGGAAGCGGTGCTATGGCTCAAGTGGTAGAGTGCTAGCCTTGAGCTGAAGAGCTGAGGGACAGCGCCCAGGCCCAGAGTTCAGGCCCCATGACCGGACCCCCCAAAAAATAAAAAGGAATTGTAGACCCATATTAGAGTACCAGTGTGTGTAAGTGTGTTTGTGCCACAGGAATCCATGGCCGGAGGTATTCCCACTGCTGTCCTGCCTGCCTTTAGGAATAACACAGGGTTCTTCTCCAGGTAGAGAGGATGCCCACCTTTCTCAATATCCAAGCCCACAACTTGGATATGGTACCTTTTTGTGTGCCAGTACTGAGATTTGAACTCAATGACCTGCACTGTCCCTTGGCTTTTTCCACTCAAGTCTGCCAGTTTATCATTTGATCTCCACCTCCACTTCCTGGACATTGCACTTTAATCCATTGCATTTTTAATTTTTTAATTCTTGGAGTCAAAATCTTAATATGTAACCTGGGCAGGCCTCCAATTTATAATCCTTCTGACCCTGTCTTTCAAGGACTGGGGTTACAGACATGTGTTATCAATACTGTCTTCCATGTTGCATTTTAAATATATCTTCTTTAATAAACATGTGTATTGTACAGTGGCCATTTGGAAAGTATTATCTCTCTGACTTACATTGAACTTCCAGCTGTGCACATATTTTATTATACAATATAAAAAACTCACAACCACGAGTATCATCACCAAGATAGTGATAAAAATGAAGTACTAGGGTTCTGCCAAGAGAATGGTGATAGGATATATGTTTTCTTATATTCCAGTTCTTGCTTGAAGGCTCAAATGTATCATTCACAAGTATATTGTCAGTTTTTTTCCTCAAAATGATAATCATACTTTCTACCTTTTGAGAATTTGCTGCCAAATATCCAAGTTTGAATAACCATTATCTGCTTGTTAGTTGATCTTCCGAGTGAAAATGGTACTTTATTAATGAAGTGGCCATTTCAGCTCTTAATTCTTACAACTGCACATGTGCTTTCCCCTGAAATGATCACCAGACTGCAGTATTCTTTCAATTTTATCAAAAAGATGCACATTTAAGAATTGAGATTTTCCAGGTGCTGGTGGCTTATGCCTACAATCTAGGTACTGAGATTTAAGGATCATACTTTTAAATCAGCCTGGGGAGGAAAGTCTATGAAACCTTATCTCCAGTTAACCACCAGAGATCTGAAATTAGAGCCATGACTCAGATGGTAGAGTGCCAACCTTGAGCAAAAAAGCTCAGCAACAGCCCCGACCCCCCCCCCCCCCCGAGTTCAAGCCCCAGAACCAGCACAGAAAAACATGAGATTAAATCAAATTAGCAATTTTGTTAAAATTTTAAAAGTCATTCTTGGTGCCAATCTATAGAAGTCAAGAATATCACAACTCCTGGCTGAGAATGTGGTTAGTGGTAGAGTGCTTGCCTAGCATGCATGAAGCCCTGGGTTTGATTCCTCAGTACCACATAAACAGAAAAAGCTGGAAGTATCACTGTGGCTCAAGTGGTAGGGTGCTTACCTTGAGCAAAGGAAGCTCAGGGACAGCACCCCCAGGACAGGCATTAAAAAAAAAAAAGGAATATCACTTGATTTGTAGTAAGTCACCAATGGAGTTATCCATATCTACTTTTGTTTTTGGATCATTCTCATGGTAAAATTGACAAATAGCTGGGTGTTATTGTAAAATTGTTTTAATCTCAAGTATCTTTTGAGTTATCTTTAAGGGTTCATGGGGCACAGTTTGAGAATGACCACATGATAGCATGTTGGAATCTTGGCAGAATACATGTTAACAGCCTTCTGTTATTTAGTTAGACTTAGAGATGTGCACCACACTCAAAAATGATGTCAGAAGATAGCACACATCAAATCCATCTGCAGCAGAATCTGCTTCTAAGCCCATGGAATTGGATTCTTTCACAAGAGCCTCAGAATCGTACCTGCGGGTTACGTATTTTAAATACTATTTGAATTTTCTCAGGCTACTTTCCTTTTTCTTCATTGCTTTCTCTGTCTGTCTCCTTCCTTTTCCCTTTCTTCTTTCTTCCTTTCTCTCCTTTCTTCTTTCTTTCTTTTTGTTGGTGCTAGGGGTTGAACTCAGAGCCTTGAACTTACTAAGTAGGTGCTCTGCCACTTGAGCAATGCTCATGGTCCTTTTTGAATTAGATATTTTGAAGATATGGTTTTATGCTTATGCCTGGGTCCAAACTGGTCCAAGATCCTCCTATATATGCATTATGGGTAGCTGCCACCATGACCGATGACTTCATTTTTTTAAAGCCAAGATCACAGTATAGTCTCACCAGTTGTGCACAAAATGATTGTAGGTGAATATTTCTTAATTCAGTAACTAGACACTTACTTTAAAGTCTGCTAACATTTTATTAAAATGTAGGGTGGCATCAAGTTGCATATCCCATAAACAAAGAAAAACGTAGCTAATTTGAACTAGAATATTCAGTTCACAGATATGTATCTCAATTTCAGAGGTAATGTTTTGTTGAAACTGATAAAACAAGATAGCTGGGCATGGTTGAGTGAGGGCAGACTGGGCTACATAGACAGACTTGGTCTCAAGGAAAAACTGGCTGATTTAGGAAGTATATTACATTTGTCTTTACTAGTGATATGAAGCAGTAATCTTTAAACTTTAATTTATATAAGAATCCATCTGGACTCTTCAGTTGCAGTAATTGTGTGTGTGTATGTGTATGTGTATGTGTGTGTGTGTGTGTGTGTGTGTGTGTGTGTGTGTGTGTGTGTGTGTGTGTGGTGTGAGTCTTGAGGCTTGAACTCAAGGCCTAGGTGCTGTCCTTGAGCTTTTATTCTCAAGGTTAGTGCTCTACTACTTGAGCCACACCTCTGCTTCCAGCATTTTGGTGATTTATTTGGAGATAAGAGTTTCATGGACTTTCCTGCCTGGGCTGGTTTCAAACCATGACCTCAGATCTCAGCCTCTTGAGTAGCTGGAATTACAGGTATGAGCTACCGGTACCTGGCTCAGCAGCAGTATTTCGTAAACTTTAATGTACTTATAAATCCAATCATATTCTTCAGAGATGGAGCTTGAAACTTTGAACATCTTATATAAATTTCTCAGATGATATTGACATCCACACTTTCACAGCAAGAATACAAGGGGAAGTTACAAAACCAAAGGAAAAAAGAATCCATGTAAATTCAATTATTAAGTGAATTTATAGTACTAATTTAATACTAGTACTATAAATTCACTTAATAATTGAATTAAATTAGTATTAAATTAGATATTGTAAAATTTGTAATGGTAACATAAGAATCAAGCCTAAAGTTGGGGAAAGACTACAATACTTGATGGTTAGTTGTATTTCTTTCTTCGCATTTTTCTTTTATCTCCTTTCCTTCTCTCCTTTTTCTTTCTTTCTTTCTCTTTCTTTTTTTTCTTTCCTTTCTCTTTCTCTTTTTCTCTATTTCTCCCTTTTTCTATCTTTCCCTCCTTTCTCTTTTTCTTTCTTTCTCTCTTGATTATTAGACAGGTACTATACCAATTGAGCCACACATCCAGCCCTATTTTCAGTCTTTCTTAAAAGCTGAACTTTTTTTGACCAGGATGCTGGTGGCTCATGCCTATAATACTGGTTATTAAGGAGGCTGAGATCTGAGAATCACAGTTCAAAGCCAGCCCAAGTAGGAAAGTTTATGAGGCTCTTATGTCCAATTTACCACAAGAACACTGGAAGTGGCACTGTGGCTCAAGTATTAGAGTGCTCTTCTTGAGCTGAAGAGCTCAGGGACAGCACACAGGCCCAGAGTTCAAGCCCCACAACCAAAAAGAAACCACCACCACCACCACCACCACCAACAACCCAAAACAAAAACCAAACCCAACAACAACAACAACAACAACAATAAAAAAAAACCTTAAACTTTTCTATCTGGGACTCAAGTTATGATTAATTTTCAGGTAGAGATTTTTTCTCTCCTTCCACCTAATGTGTTTTAGCCATGACACAGAGCCCAATGTCTGCCTCCTCAACATATTACCCAAGTGATGCTTGAGTTATCTCAGCAATTGCACAGGTAATGGTCAGTCTAGTAGAAAGCCTCCATGCACAATTCCCTTCCAGTTGGAGTAGGCTTGATAAACTCAAGACACTTCTTGCTTAGTTTACAGTCTAGCTCTCTGGAACCTTCAGATGATCAGTCCTCATCATAGTTCTTGATTCCAAAAGGACAAACTCAGCTCTTCCTAGGGGACAACTCTTCATCCATCTGATGGCTGTTCGGTGTCCTCCTTAATGTCTTTTCTTCACACTAAATAGCACCAGTACTATATTCATCTGCTTCTTCTGAATCACCTTTACTGTCCTGGCCACTCTCCCCTGAATCTGCTCCTGCTAATCTCTTTAAGTATGATATCCAAAGCACATCTTGTCCCCTGTTAGAGGGTGTCCTCACCTCTGTTGACCTAGGTGTAATGGCCAAGGTGGTGACCGCCCACTGGCAGCCATGTCACTCTGCTGACTCACTCTACCCTTCACTGGGCAGCAAAGCCCCTCAATCCTCTTAGTGCATGCGGTTGCTAGGGCACAAGTCTTCTCCATATACTTAGGCAGCTAGGTGTTGAAACCCCAGGGTCAAACCATTCATTCTTGGCTGGAGAACTTTACCTGAGTAGAGATTACTTAACTCCTTGGGCACAGGAAGCATGGTGACTACTGCATTCTACCATCTGAATCTCCCTTAATTGGCCTCACTTTTCTTTTATCGGCACGACCTGCACCCACACTACCTGTTCCTGTCACTAAGGACCTTCTAATTGACATAGCTGCTCATACCCACCTCACCTCCATTCCCCCTTTCCCTTGTGTTCCCAATATTGCCTGTGACTGTCTTCCTTCTCCTAGGAATTTCTCAGCCATCCCATTGTGTCAGCAACAGTGCGGTTACAACTCAAGGATATTTCGGTTTCTTTGGTTAAAATTCGCCTAGGATGACCTCTCTTTTAAATTTATTATTTTTAAAAATTATCTTTAGTATTGGAACAGGAAGGTTTCCTGTCCACTTCTCAGTTTAAGCGTATAATGCATTTTGATCATTTTCATTTCTTTCATAATTCTCTCCAACTCTCCCAGCCCCATTCACCTCCTCAAATTTTCTTAACTCCATTTTCACATATGTACATTGAATATTATGACTGCATTCTCCTACCTTCCCTCTCTTCATTCATCTACTGCTTTCCTCCTCACCCTTCCCTTAGACATGACAAATTCCAGCTTCATGACATTTACTTGTTAATTGTTAAAGGAATTTACTTAATTGGAATCTTCCTCTGCACATACTACACTTTAGTTGATGGTTGCACATATATGCATACGATCCTGTATATGTTTACATATATACTTATGATTAAGATCAAACCTCCACATATGAGGGGAAATATGTCCACTGTCTCTTTGAGGCTGACTCATTCCCTTACTTACTCACTTAACGTCATTTTGTCCAGGTCCCTCTGTTTTAGAATTACTTCTAATAAATACATTTTTTTGAGGAAAAGTGTTTTCTTATTACATCATGGATAAGTTTGAACAATCTCTTACTCTTTCAGCATTGCTTGTGAGCAAAGTCATAGCTGCATGGATATGGGGATTACAGGTCTGCCAAAGGTCAGCAACGTTAGCTAGTATATGAAAACTGACTCTTAGGCATCAGACCTGAACCCTGAGCTACTAAGTATAATTGACCTGGAGCTTGCATGTTAAAGTTCCACATTATATTTGATACATTTCAGTGCAAATCTAGGAAACTATTCTTCCTTTGGTAAAACTTGCATATTCTGTAATCTACCTTTAGAAAACTTCAGTAATTGGACTCAAATTCATAGTTGTCAACTTCTAATAGATTTGGCAAGAATGTGATGTGTATGCTAATTTCACCGATCACATTTGCAACTAAGATAAAAGTAATTCTTACCTTCTGGTTCCAAAGTGATGGTTAATGTCCTCCAAGAAGAAAATTGTCTTCTTGAGATTGGTTCAAAAAATCAGAAACAAACAGAAAGCAAATGAACGACAAAGATTTAAATATAGAAGTTGTTTTTGTTATACCTTATCCATATTTTTATAGACACTCAATGGACAGTGTGGAATACAAATAAATTTTCCATTTTGCCTTTTGGTTAACCCATCACTGTTTATAATAATTGTTTAATTACATTATTTTTTAAAAAGAAGCTAAATATGTATATAAAATACTGTGACTTCTTATAAAGTACATAAAAGAATAAGGTTCATATAAAAATTCAAGATTTAGAAAGTGCTAAGAGGACTGTTCCAATAAATAGAAACAAGGAAGAATCAGACACATTTTTGTAATAGTATAGTATTATGAGAACTTTCATCTTTTGGGGGAGCTGGGAGGGATCAGGGCAAAAGAAGAAGGGGAATGATCAGATTGTAATTTGGATATTTAGAGACCATCCAAAACTGTCAGATTCTTTTTCCTTTAGGAGAAGAGTCATGAATATGGACCAACAATTCTTTAAGAGGTCTAGGATGAATGTTCTTACATGTTCTAAATTCCCCCAGGAGAAATTGAGGTAGGTAGCTGGAAACTCATCTAAGACTAAATAACTTCATTAACCCCAGGAGCTTCTAAACTATGTCACTATCTGAAGAAGTTATACATATCTGAAAAATTGTTAGTACCAAAGTTAAACAAACTTCCTATTTACTTCCTATAATACTTCTACAGAGCCTGAGAACATGCCACAGAAAACCATGTTTTATGATTTGTTTTATGATTCTGGTTGCTTTCTTCTCTATCAGTCTACAAATTCTAATTATATTCTGAAATTTACATAAGTTTCTCAGAAGAAAATTAATGTATTTATGTAACTTGAGAGTGAGGACAGGAAGAGGAGAATGTGAGAGAATTAAAGAAGGGGTAGCATTGACCAAGAAGCATCGTACTCATAACCTGACTTACAGAATTGTAACCCCTTTGCACAATTTCTTAATAACAACAACAATAATAAAATACATGAAAAAATTAATGTATTAACGTCCACTTAGAATTTTTAGTTTCAAGAGAAGCAAGAGTTGAAGCTAAAGTTGCAGATTCCTAATACCACTTCTGTTATATCGGCATTGTCATTTCTTTGGAGTTTAATTTTGTCCTAAAAAATAAGACAGATAGACCAGAAAAGTCTCTAAAATTCCTTTTAGCCCTATGAGTCGATGATAGAAAGTTTTCCAATGGAAATGGTGTTCTGAAATCAAACATTCCAAGTCTGAACACCACACTCACTCTGATAACTGCTGTTTATTACACTGTCAGACATGACCCAGAAGTCATACCATGCAAGGCCATCATGAAGGTCCATCATTAGCAACCAGACTTTTAGGCATTAGGTAGTCAGAGATTTCAGCCATCACCAAACTTTTAAGTAATAGTTCAAGACAGCCATACAGGAGTCACCGTAAGTTAACATGCTAATTTGCTAATTGAATGAAATGACATCCCTCTAGAAAATAAGAGAGGGAACTACAAATATTATTTAGTTTTATTCTACCATTGAATTCCTTTGGGCTAATATTTGCTTATATTCTTGACTTTTCTTCCCTTTAAAAGAACCTTCTTGATGGGCAGGTATTTTGTTTTGCCACCTGATTGCCCACATTGTCCTTAATATTGGATCTTACATTTAAGCGGCTCTGAGAAAGGCCACTGTGTTGCTGTCTTTTCTTAACTGATAACCCAATCTGATGGCTTGTCAGTACACAGAGGGAAAAAAAAGGAAACTTGTGAACACTTACCTGTAGATGCTGTAGTAGGAGCAATTTCAGGAGTGTGGCCCCCAGCTCTTTTTATACTCCCAAATCTGCTAACCCAGCACTCTAACTTGGCTATATTTGGGGGATCACCATTTACTCATTAGATGTAAATGCGTCGTAGTCCTGATCTCTCACTCTTGTTAAATTACTTGGATAAATGACCAGCGGAGGCTGCATAATGCCAAGTCAGCTGCGTAGGGATTTTGATGTTGGACACAGATCTTTGAGACTTAGAGAGTTCTAGGGGCTGAGTGGAACTGGGGCAGAGTGTGCTAAGAAGGTCAGTGAAGGGTAGAGCCCTTCACTAGCTGATTTGTTAAGCAAAGACCTATCAATAGCCTGGATAGCAAGCATCCCTCATTTGCCACGCCTTGGTATGTGGTGGTCTTCATGGCTAGCTTCTAAAGAATAATTCCTTCCTGTGGGCCATACACTTGCCTCTACTAGCCTGATGTGACTTTAAAAATTACACAATACATTGAGAAACAGATGGCAATGTTAATGTAAAAATAAATATGTTCTGGATGAAGTTCTTGAGGATTCTAATAAAACCATGTGTTGCTTGTGATGAGCCCCATGAATTCTCATGGGAATTAAGCAATACATTAAAACCTAAGTGATTTTTTTAAAAAAAATATGCAAGAACAGCCGTACAAGTAGTTACAGCAATACAGTCTGAAGCAATCTGATATATTTTAACTGACAGATGTTTATTGAATCAAAGATTCTCCTTTAAGCCTTCCAGTAGACCACTGTCAAAGGATGGGTTATGGGCGAAGCTACATTAGTAGAGGAAAAGATAGAAATAGGACTTCCACAAAAGCTTTTACAGAGTAGGTTTGATAGAATGCAGATTCTTAGAGCAATTGCAATAAATGTTTCCACAGTTAAACAATCTAAAAAAAAGTGGCAAGCTGTCTCATAATTCTATGCTTTCTTGACTTTCATCCCTTGTAAAATCTTGAAAGGCAGGTATTTTACCTTGTCTCCTGTTATTGTGTCCTAAATATTACTACATTAAGGGATCTAAGAAGTCTTTTGTTAAAATATGAATACCCTTTCTCTTTGTGCTGGAGATGGAACTCAGAGCCTGTCTGTTCTAGCCAAACATTCTGCCAGGTAGATACACCTTCATTCCTGAATAACATTTTTGGGGACTTGGATATTCTCAAGATGATTTGATATTGGAACACCCTCGTATTTATTCTCTGTTCTATAAGACAAGAGAAGGAAGCTCAAGGATACAATTCATGCAAAATTTTTGGACTAGAAGAAAGGAACAGTCACACATGTAATACATATGTTTATTCAAGGATCAGGGTTTTGAATGTAGTGTGTGCTTAGCAAATATCCTGGAAACAAACACATAAAAAATAATTGAAGGGGGAATCTGGGCTGAAAGATGCCTGAAGTAGAAAGGAAAAGAAATGAGATCAGATTCCTAGTTGTCTTTGATTGTATTAGTTAAGGATTATTAAGAACTTACCACACATCAGGCTATATCCTTATTGGCTCATTCCCATTTTACATATAAGGAAACTAAGTTCCTGAAAGTTCAAGGAACCGCTTCCTAATCTCAAGGTCATACTAGTGAGCAGCAAACATGAGATTCAAATCCTCTCTGGGTTTAGAACCTATCACTCTAAACTATGTTGGAAGCACATAATTTTTTTTGGGGGGGTCCCGTCGTGGGGCCTGACTCTGGGCTTGGGCGCTGTCCCTCAGCTCCTCAGCTCAAGGCTAACGCTCTACCACTTGAGCCACAGTGCCACCTCGGGCTTTTTTCTTTTTTGCTTATGTGGTGCTGAGGAATTGAACCCAGGGCCTCATGCATGCAAGGCAAGCACTCTACCACTGAGCCACCTTCCCAGCCCTGGAAGAACATAATTTTTGAGTGCACTGGTGCAGAGTTCTGTGGTGGAAATAGGGACAGGGATGTAAAATAGGGAAGGCAGTATATTGATAAGAATATTATATGAGGGGGGCTGGGAAAGTGGCTCAGTGGTAGAGCGCTTGCCTTGCATGCATGAGGCCCTGGGTTCGATTCCTCAGCACCACATATACAAAAAGAAAAAAGCCAGAAGTGGCACTGTGGCTCAAGTGGTAGAGCGCTAGCCTTGAGCTGAAGAACTGAGGGACAGTGCCCAGGCCCAGGCCCCACGACCAGACCGCCCCCCCCCCCCCAAAAAAAAGAATAGTATGTGACATTCTTTCAAGATTAAGCCAAAATGAGTGGGAGGAAGAGTGGATTATGCAAGGGATGTATGTATGCAAGGGATCTGAAAGCCATGAAGTGTGTTGTATCTATAAACCTATTAAATTATTGATAATTATACTGCTGTGGAGAAGGAAAGAGATCTGGAGGGGACTTGTGAATGTGTAGATGGACAATAATCTCTTATTCCAGCTAACATAAAGTTTTGTGCATTTTATTATGTTTAATAAATATGAAGGCATTATACATTTGTATTGTTGGTATTCCTATTGTCCAACTACAGAAACTGAGGCATAAGAGAACTAAGTGATTGTCCAAAAGACCCCACAAATAGCAGAAGTCCAGGGTATCTGATTCTAATGCAATGTTTTCTTATGTCTTCCATCTTCTCTTAAAGGAACAAAGCTTTCTTCTTCCCTTTTTCACTGCTGGGATTGAACCCAGGACCTCATGCGTACTGAGCATTCTACTACTGAGCTATATCCCCAACTCGATGGAGGTGAGGTGGGTAGGAGGAGGTTAGTCTTGATATTTTGTGATGCATTTCCAAAGCTGATCAAAACACGAGAGCATTATTTTGAGGCCATAGGGGAACCTTTTAAGATGTGTGAGCAGGAAAGGTATCAATTTTTTTTTTGTCAGTAGTAGGTCTTGAACTCAGGGCCTGGCTGCTGTCCTTGAGCTCTTATACTCAAGGCTAGTGCTTTACCATTTTGAAACACAGCACAATTTGTAGCTTTTGAGTGGTTACTTGGAGATAAGACTCTCATGGGGACTTTTCTACCTGGGCTGGCTTCAAGCTGCGATCCTGAGATCTCAGCCTCCTGAGTAGCTAGGATTACAGGCATGAGCCACTGGCACTCAGCTTTTAGTAAGTATTTTAAAGGCTTGTTATAAGAGTTGCTGAGGTGATTATACAGGCTCTAATGTTGGTGATAAAATGGTCTGAATTTACCCTTAGATACTCCTAGAAATTCAGATCTGTGTTAAAATTCTCCAGAGTACCAGAGAGTAGCTTTCATAATAGTTGCGCCATAGTGGCTCATCTGTAAAATATTTGAGTGGGATCATAGCTTTTCTGCCAGTGTTCCTTTTAGGCACAGCAAGAAAGAACGTTTTTAAAAAAAGACCCTGGAAGTGAACATATGTTCAAGGGATAATTTTAAGATTTCTGTGAGCACTATGTTTATTTCTCAAGGCCTCATCCGTCATTATATCAGTATGTTAAAATTCACTCAGTATATGTTAACTTGTACTGAATATAAAATCATGCTATAAGATGGAGAGGGCCTTGATTAACTAGGATGAAAATGAAGGAAAGAGTAAGCTAGAGGGACACCACAAAGGTAGGACCCATAGGACTTTCATAACTGCCTGATTGGATGTGAAAGGTACAATAAAAGACCTTTGCCTTTTATTTAGTTTTCATTTCAATATAGGAATCTTGGACTACAGTAGCACCCAGCATCACCACAGGGAGAAAACATTCTGAGTTTTGAGACATATCAAGTGGAGATAGTGGAGATGTCTAGTTGGCAAGTAGATATAAGGATTCAAGGTTTAAAGGAGAACTCAAGATTAAGGATGTGGGTCTCTGTGTTCAGGAGTGTCAGTCACATAAATGTGATCGTTAAAGCCATTGTTAAAAATTTAACTTTCATGGAAAAATCTGCATGTTGAGGACCTGGGAAGAAGCAATGAAAACAGAAAAACAGAAGAAATATAAACACAAATAAAGCTCTTTCTGTAAACACTAGAATAAGAAAGAAAAGATTCTTGTTGGACTCAGAAGACTCAAGTAGATCCACATCTGCTATGGTTTGGAGGCTTGATCACCAACGTAACAGCATTAAAGGGTCCTTAAAGAGGTGGGAACAATGGCTGGACATGAGGCTTCATGCCTGTAATCCTATTTTTTTGGGCAATGGAGAGAAGGGAATCATAGTGTGATTTTAGATTGCACAAAAATTTGGCACACTATAACACACACACACACACACACGCACACACACACACACACACACACACACACACACACAGAAGCTGGAGCAGAGAACTGGTGGCAGTGGCTGTAATCCTACCTACTCAGAAAGCTGAGACCTAGAGAATCATAATTTGAAACCAACCCAGGCAGAAAAACCCACAATACTCGATCTTTAAAAATAACCAGCAAGGAACTGGGAAGGTGGCTCAGTGGTAGAGTGCGTGCCTTGCATACTTGCAGCCCTGGGTTCAATTCCTCAGCACCACATAAGCAAAAAGAAAAAAGCCAGAAGTGGTGCGGTGGCTCAAGAGGTAGAGCGCTAGCCTTGAGCTGAAGAGCTGAGGGACAGCGTCCAGGCCCAGAGTTTAGGCCCCACAACTGGACCCCCTCCCCCAAAAAAAATAACCAGCAAAAACTAGGTGTCTTTGGCTCATTCCTATAATCCTAGCTACTCAGGAGGCTGAGATCTGAGGATCAGAGTTCAAAGCTACCCCAGGCAGGAAGGTCCATTAGACTCTTATCTCCAATAAACCACCAGAAACCTGGAAGTGGCACTGTGGCTCAAGTGGTAGAATGCTAGCTGAAGAGCTCAAGCCCAGAGTTCAAGCCCCATGACTGATAAAAACAAACAAAAAAAACAGCAAAAAAGCCAGACTAGAGACATAGCTCAAGTGGTAGATTGCCAGCCACGTGGGCAAACCAAGTAAACACAAGACCCTAAGATCAAGCCCCAGGACTTCTGTTAAAAAAAATAAAGGAAGGGGCTGGGAAGGTGGCTCAGTGGTAGAGCTCTTGCCTTGCATGCATGAGGCCCTGGGTTCGATTCCTCAGCACCACATAAGCAAAAAGAAAAAAGCCGGAAGTGGTGCTGTGGCTCAAGTGGTAGAGCGCTAGCCTTGAGCTGAAGAACTGAGGGACAGCGCCCAGGCCCAGAGTTCAGGCCCCATGACCGGACCCAAAAAAAAAAATAAATAAAGGAAGAAAATGAAAAGAAATGGGTCTAGTATTAAGTAAATCATGATCATACCTGTGAAGGAAGCAATGCTGATATCTCAGAGTGGACTATTTCTCGTAGGAGTGAATTAGTTCCCGAGAGAGCAGATTGTTATAAATTAATAGATCTGCCTCCTCTTTGATTCCTTGTTCTATCTTTTGTCATGTGATCCTTTCAGCACATTTCTGCTTTCCTCTTAAAGATGTTCCTGCTACCATGCTATCTACTGTGTTGTGGCAGAGACAGAGGGACCTTACCAGACACTGCAGCAACGAGCTGAGCTAAGGAAGTTTCTATAAAATTTCTAGCCCCAAGCATTATGTTACAGTAACAGAAAACAGACCAAGACAACATCTTTCTTGTGCCATTTACTCATTCTAATAAATTGCCTCACATCTCCCCACAACTCTAAAGCCTTTACCTCAGCTGCAAAATCAGCACCCTTCATTCTGTTTCTGCTTCACTCGCGAGGATGGTAGGGGTACCCAAAATAATATGGTCTATGCCATCTACATGTGGCTGTGTCAACATGTAGTCTGTTTATCTAGTCCACTCAAACTGGGCATTTCCATTTCTGCAGATACCAACTTTGGCAAATTGTCCATCACCACTGAAAATACCCTAAATGACAGAGACTTTACTGAGGATTTTGTAGGGGAAACATAGAAGAGGATTCTGTAACCTATCTTAGAGTACATTATACAGTTTCGATCAGACATGACCGTTCGACATTTCTGAGGTTCCTTCATATGGACGTTGGTGGTCACTTCCTTTCTTCCCCTGAGGTATCTCTCACTGTTAGTGACACTCAGTTCCTCCTCTATGTTGTGGAGCCATTTATCTCTACTAAAGGTCTTCAGTCCTACCCATTTGGTTACTCAGCAACAAGAAAGTCTTCTAGTAGAACAGATCACTTATATTCTAAGAAGCAAGTTTTATAACCACCTATATGAATACATATTTGTATATCAAAAGAAACATGGTATAAAACGTATCTAATAAATATATAAACCCTCCACATGTGCCTTTGTAGAGGAAAGGGATTTTAGTTATTTTTTGTCTTTGTTTCTTTTTATAAACAGTTATATTAATGTATCATCTACATACAAATCCTGCACATACTTAACATTTATAATCGGATGAGTTTGGATCTATAGATATATCCACTACACAACTGCCACAATGAAAGCAATCAACATATCCACCTCAAGTTGTGTGTGTGTGTGTGTGTGTGTGTGTGTGTGTGTGTGTGTGTGTGTGTGGTCTCATCTTTATTTTACAACTATCCATTGTCATCTCCAGCTCTCTTATCACACATTCACTTCCTCGCTCTCAAACCTGAGAGAAATTCTGTGAACAAAGATTTTCTCCAGTCTCCTTACAAACTATTTCTTCAACTCTAAAGCACAGACCACTTTCTTATGAGTGTCAAAAGAAGTCGAGGGAGGTGACATGTTCAAGGGAGAGTATTTGTAAAAGCACTGCAGAGAAGCTGAAGAAGGATGATCAAGAATAGAACACTGGATGGGTCAGGGAGGTGACCTGACAGTAATGTCAGCAGGATGATGGGGGTGGCAGCTCTGATCGCAGGGGATTAAGGAATGAGGGAGTGTTAAGGAGGAGGAAAAATATTTCCTGATTTTCCGAGGAGAGAGTCTTGCCACCAGTCATAATGCATTCAAAGGAGATGTCAATCTGAATGGCGCAGTGAGGGGGCCATGGAAGCAAAGCCAAACAGAGAAGAAGTATGATCAAGGTCATCCCTCAGAAGGCTACTTGAGAAGAAAGGGCAATTAATCGTTCTGATAGCCTTACTCCTCACAACTCAAGCTATCTAACAGCTTATGTAACCAATAAAATTTGAAAAAGCAGTAGTGAGTTTCGCTATCTGTGACGGAAGTTTCTGGGTGAAAGTTAGAGGACAGGTATCATAATAAAGGAAACTAATTCATATCTGATTTGAATGAGAATATTAGATTCTAGACCTAAAGGAAGTTCTACATATTATCTAGTCTAATTTCTACCTTGAGGGAAACTCATTAGAATTTGCGGTTCTGGACAGATCACCTAATTTATGCGAAAGAGAAAAACTGACCCTTCCTTATTCTGCTGAAACACAAGACAGCAAAGACCAGATCTTTCAAATGTAATACATAACCTTCACTGCTGGC
The DNA here is from genome assembly GCF_019054845.1 of Dipodomys spectabilis. Classification (NCBI taxonomy): domain Eukaryota; kingdom Metazoa; phylum Chordata; class Mammalia; order Rodentia; family Heteromyidae; genus Dipodomys; species Dipodomys spectabilis. Next base: position 12,608,345 of record NW_024870681.1, read on the forward strand.
ATTTGCATACTGAAACTTCGCAAGGGAAACGTTGATAAGGGGCTATCAAGACCACTATTTAAATCGATTCTTATTAAATGTCAGTAAGGAGATAGAATTATCACAGTTTTACAGGTAGGGCATTGGTGAGTTTAGGTGATCAGTCATACAGCAAGCGGCTGACAAAATGAGAAATCAAACATGTTTTTACTCCAAGTCCAGTTTGCCTTTTCACTACAAGACAGCTGCTTCTGGCTTTGCAAGATTCTTTTAGGTACTTATAGTCTCAGAATTATACACACCAATCAGAATTACAAATGAATCAGGAATCCTTCTCTGTAAACAGCATAGAAGGATTATACAGGCAGCCTGGGAACAGTCTGTTCAGAGAAGAAATTCTGCCATGTCTTTCCAGTAAACTACAGACTTTTCTGCCTGGCTTTATAGTTGTAGCTAATGCCTTTAGAGAGAGTAAAGGTCCACTGCCACTTGCTTTGTTTCTTAGCTACACTTAAACCTTATTGGAATAAAGAAAAATATAACAAATTGCTTTAAATTACCATTGGGGTTTTAAATGAAGTATCTTTACAAAAAGAAGCTATATCCTTTGCTGGTCACAGTTAACATTTGTGCTTCTATCATTGATGTCTATATGATAATGTAGTAACTTCAATTGTGTTACAAATTTATGTTGGATAGTGATCAAATTAGGCCAGTTACCATAGCCATCACCACATGCGTTTGTTATTCCTTCATGAAGAACATTCAAAAGCGTATGCCAGCTGTTTCCAAGTATATAATATCTTATAGGTGACTAGAGCCAGTCTACTATGCTATAAAGCACCACAACGTATTTATCCTACTGTGATTTATTTATTTATTTTTTTACCCGTCAGTCAAACTCTCCCCAACACCCATCCCTAATTCCTCCTCAGGCTCCGATTCTACTTCCAGGAGATCCGCTCTGTGTGTGTGTGCAGCTTATAAGAAGTCTTCATGTGAGATAGGTCATATGGGGTTGACCTGCTTTGTTCTGCTCAATATTGCTTCATTTTGTTAAACAATATAATTGTGGCAGGGCACTAATAGCTCACACCTCTAATCCTAGCTACTAAGGAGGCTGAGATCTGAGGATTGTGGTTCAAAGCCAGCCTGGGCAGAAAAGTCTGTGAGACTCTTATGTCCAATTAACCACCAGAAGACCGGAAGTGGCACAGTAGCTCAAGTTGCAGAGTACTCACCTTGAGTACCCGGACAGTGTTCAGGCCCAGGGTTCAAGCCCCATGACCGACCTCCCCCACCCCCATAAAAAGGTTATTGAATATCCACTTTTCATTCAACTAATGTTTTAAACCATTGTTCCAGACGCTATAATCAAAAATGTGTTTTTCTCAAACTTCTTATGATCTAATTGTAAGGAGGGATGTTGGTTATAGTACTGATCAAAAAGATGGATGTGAGACAATGAAGAGAGGAAGGGGAGAGGAAAACTGTAGTCACAAAATTCCATGCATATCCTACAAAATTAAGAAAATGGAAGTAGGAGGTAGGGTTGGGAGTGGTGGTGGAGAATGACCAAAGGGGTGACACTGATCAGGATGCATTGCATTCATAAACTGCTTTGTTGGATGGTAAATACTTTGTACAACCCTTAAGGATAATAAACGTATATTAAAAAAAGAGAAAAAGACGATGTGGAGCTTGAGTAAGATTCCAAGTGTTCCAGGAGAGAAACCATGGCTCAAGCTTCCAGAGGTGAAGGGCAGAACTTCTGGGAGTGGGAGGCAGAGAACAGGAAGGCAGAACTGGTGCTCAGCTTCGGCTGTGGCGGGGACCTGTGTGGAGGCGGTGCTGGGTAAGCAAGTGTACAAGTGAGAGTTTCCGAGATACCGGGCCTCTATTTTTGCTGTTTGTGCTGTGTATTTCTGTAGAATAACTGCATGAAGGAGTGTGTCATGGTAGAAAGTGGGTGAAACCACCTGGCAAGTGAGTGTGAAGGCAGGGTGTGTGACAACCCGCCTGAGTCAGAAGGAACATACTGGATCATTCATCCGTTAATTCACCATTCATTTATTCCTTGAAATGGAGGGCTGCCATATTGCCGGGGCTGGTCTCCCATGCCCAGACTCATGTCATTTTCCCAACTCAGTCTCCCGAGGGCTGGGCCTACACTCAAGCTTCTGCAAAGCTCTGAGATAATTCTCAGCTTGCCAAGGCCCATCTGAAGTTCTTCAGTGCATGCACAGCATGTTATAATAACATGTACACATGTGCTATGTCACATTATAATAACACTTATGTAGATACACACACACACACACATGTACTGGGCGTGGGTACTAAAATCTGCATCCGATGTGGAAAAGATGATTCTGCTACTGAGTACTACCTACCTCATCTATTCATCTGTCTGTCTGTCTGTCTGTCTGTCTGTCTATCTATCTATCTATCTTTCTATCTATCTATATCTATCTATCTATCTATCTATCTATCTATCTGTCTGTCTGTCTGTCTGTCTGTCTGTCTGTCTGTCTGTCTGTCTGTCTGTCTGTCTGTTGTCTGTCTATCTCTCTCTATGTATGTATGTATGTATGTATGTATCTATCTATCTATCTATCTGTTTTGCCTTGATGCTGGCTAGGTTTTACTTTTAACAAGATATTTTCTGTTCCTTTTTTTAAAAAAAATCTGCTATATTAATATTAGAAGTATAAACAAGTACAAACATACACAGAAACCATTTTTCTTAGTCTATTACTAATTAAACTACACCGGAAGGAGCTGAATGGTCTTTCCTCCCTGCAGGGAGAGTTATTACCCATTTGGGTATCTGAAAGTGGAGTTATGGCTCAAGAAGTAGAACACTAGCCTAGCTGTAAGTGAAAAAGTTGAAGAACAGTGTACAGACTCTGAGATTTTTTTCTCTCTCTCTCCCTCTCTCTCTCTCTCTCCCTCTCTCTCTCTCTCTCTCACTTGCCCTACTACTGGCACAAAACAAAACCATCACCAGCAGCAAAACACAAGAAAACATGCGGATGGATGCTTTTAACAGAACCTTTTCATGTTTTAGCTCTCATGCTGTTCCTCGTTCGTTTTTCCAGCAGAATAGAATTTCTTTTACGAGCTGAGAAAATAGTCCAGTCATGTGAAGGTCAGGCTAGTGGAATCTAAGAAAAGCCCTGCTTTGGGCGCCTTCCCCAAGGTGGGACGTTTTTCTCCTTCATCACGGAGAAGCGCTCTTTTTTTCCCCGTGCAGCCTCCGGAAGCTGCATCTTTGCTGACCCTTAGAGCAGGGAGGGCTCATCAAGTTGGTAAATTCCATCCTTAAGTACGGCTTAAGGATCTGCCCACTGCTGATTCCTCAGCTTCCCGCTTAGGAAAATGTGACCTAGTAAGTCTCCAGTAAAGTTGCCTGGGGACACTGATACATGGAACATGTGTCCAAACCTCTGCTACAGCCAGGAGGCAGAATTTTTACGTGTGCTCACCAACAGCTGCTGGGTGTTAGCCCTGGAATGTTAATCCCTACCAAAAGCTGGGATGAAAGGTGACAGCTTTTAGCAGCTGTGCTAATGGCCTCATCCACCAGTGACCCTCTCCTCTTCACCTTCGGTGGGCAGCTATGTCCATTTCTTTGATGAAAACATGGATAGGGAAGCTTAAGAGGCAAGTTATGTTCATTTACCTTAAAAATACGAACCTCTAAAAATGATCCCCAAAAGGAATATATAATCAGGCTGAAGAAAAATTTTAGTTTAATATTTTGATGCTACTGGAGTTTGAATTCAGGGCTTGATACTTGCTAGGCAGGCACTTTAATGATGAGCCACACTTCCAGCCTTGTATAAAAACTTCTTTAAAAATCGATAGATTTTTACACCTGTAATCCTAGCTACTCAGGAGGCTGAAATCTGAGGATCACTGTTTAAAGCTCATCTGGGCAGAAAAGTCCCAGTGAGACTCTTATCTCCAATTAACCATCAGAAAATTGGAAGTAGCCCTATGGCTCAAAGTGATAGAGCACTCGCTTTGACCAAAGAGCTCAGGGAGAGCACCCATGACAGGCCCCATGACTGACCAAAAAAAATGGATAAATGTACACCTTTTATACCCACACATATGTAGAGGAGTGTTTAAATGTAATTATTTTGTAGTGAGAACTCAACATCTATTCTCAGATTTTAAAGAATGTAATATATTGTCATTAGCTGTAGTCAGCAAGTGTCTTGAGATTCATTTTTTGTGTTTTAATAATTTATTTCTTTTTATTTTACTGTAGAATTAATTGTATGGCTGCATTATAATTCATTTATGCTCACCTTACATTGGCTACTTGGTCTTTTATTATTTTTTAATTTTTTTTGGCAGTATTGAGGTTGAACTCAGAGTCACACCTCCAGTCCAGTAGCTCTGGGCTGGTATCTTATTATGTTTTTTTTTTTTTGTTACTTTTTTTTTTTTTTGGTTTTTTTTTTTTTTTACTTTTTTTTTGTTACTTTCCTAATGACTAGTGATGTTGATCAGTATTTGGTACTTGTTTGAAATTCTGTATATTTTCATTAGTGGAATATTGGTTGCTTGCTTTATTCTTAATGGATTTTTAAGTTAGTTGTAATGGTTCTAGTTTTTCCCCCACAGTACTGGAAACAAAACACATGGTACCTTGCCACCACTGAGCCTGATTTGCTTTTGATGTCTTTTATGAGAAACATAAACTGTAAAACCCTTTGTGTGTGGCTTGTCTTTTCATTCTTTTTTTACAGTGGTTTTCAAAGAGGAGATGTTTTAAATTTTGATGCACTCTTTATAACTTTTATGGCTTATGCTTTGGTGTTGTATTTTAGAAATCTTCACATAAGCTGCCACGAAGATTTCTCAGTGATTTTTTTGGTCATTTTTATGATTATGTTGTGATTTCCTCTTTGATCTTGACTTTTATTTGGCAGGGATTTTTGAAGTCTCCCCGTTTGTTTTAAACCTGTTATAGATTGGACAATTTACTGTAAAGAGTCGAGGTTGATAGGGGTTGAAAGGTTGGGATAGATGCTAGAAGGTACAGTGAATAAATGACCATGTGGGAAGTCACTTTCAGGGCTTTTATCATTGTTACAGCAGAATGTAACAGTCTAGAGAGATTTAACACAAGCAAGTTCTGAAAAAGGTATCTGTGTATGTATGGGGGAGGAGGTAGGGTAGGTAAGGGACTGCTGGGTAGAGGAGAAAGTTTACAACATTGAACTTTCTACCAAGCCATTGTAGCATTAAAAAATAATAGCAAGGGGAGAACTATATTTTGAGAGTTAACAATTTTGCAAGTGAACAAAAGTAGTCTGGCTTAATTCATAAACTTACTGTAATTTTTATTCAACAGTAAGAGAAAAATAACTAGGATAAAGCAAGTGGCCAAACATAGCAGATTTTGTGCAAGTCTTCAGCCACTTGGGATCCTCAGGTAGGTGTGTTTACTCTGCGCTGATTTTTGTGTGAACCTCCCGGCTTTTCACTCGAAGTTTGTTGACTTGGGATTCAGCAATATCAGCTCGCTCCTCAGCCTCCTCTAGTTCATGTTGGAGCTTGCGGAATTTAGCTAGGTTAACATTGGATTGTTCCTCCTGAAAATAAAGATAAAATAGTGAGTATTAGTGGTTCTCACTGCCATTTGTCACTAGATAAGATTATGTCCTTTCTTCAGTCAGATATTTCTTTTTCATTTTCTGTTTCTGTAGCTGACTTCCAAGTCTGGAGATTTATAACTTTAGTGACAATTTTGACTTGAAAGAACAAAAAAAAAAAAAAAGGTTTTTTAAGTGGAGGAGACAGCTTCTTTTCAAGCCCGCATGACTGTTTATTATGTGTCCTGGGTAGAAATGAAGACATGATCAGGAACCTTCTTTGGGCATCTCAAAGTCAAACTATAACTTTGGGGACATATTAAATATTGGTTTGCTACCTCTAATCACACTTTCTTCTTCAAAAGAAATTTGCTTATTTCCTTAATGGCTAAAAGATACTTACCGCTTCCTCAGCTTGTCTCTTGTATGATTTCACCTTCGCCTGTAATTTATCCACCAAGTCCTGCAGCCTGAGAACATTCTTGCGATCTTCTTCAGTCTGAAAGTTTGAAAAGATGATGTGTATTCAACTCAAAGAAATCTGTCTACTCCTAGTGGTAAATATAACTCACTTGGTATGCTGGCAGGTAGATCTAAGGTAAGCCTGATCACTTTGTGGCTATCATTCACAGTTATTAACAGTAGCTATTCTTACTAAGTATGTATTGTATGTAGGCACTGTATTCAAGAATCATACACATTTTCTTTAATCCTACCTCCCTGACCTGGGAAGTAGATGCTGTTATTTCTATTTTATAGGAAAAGAACTAGAAGTTCAAGGCACAAAGTAATTCATTCAAATTTAAAAAGCAAGAGAGACCATTAGAACACCTAGATTATCTGTCTTTAATACCTACATTCTTTTATCTTAGGCCATTTTACTTCTTCTTTCTTCCCTTCTCCCTTTCCTTTTCTTTCCTCCTGCCCCTTTTTTCTCTTTCATTCTTTTGTGCTACTGGGGATGTCACTTAAAGCTTTGGTCATGCTAAGCTCTGCCACTGAGTAATAATCTCGGTCCCATATATTTTTCTAAAGGCCTCCTTGGTCTTCTCAGAGTGGCATATGCCTGTGTTAAGCAACTGTGTCTTTTACCCCCATACATACAATGCTAGTATTTATTTATTTATCAGTGCCACACATAGTTAGCCAGAGTTTCACTTTTCCTCTGGGCAGGAAGTCTGGATGTTCTAGAAAGAGATTTCCCTTACCTGGTAGGTAAGTTCCTTCACTCTTCTCTCATGTTTCCGTAACCCTTTAACTGCTTCAGCATTACGCTTCTGTTCATTTTCAACCTCTCCTTCAAGTTCACGTACCTGAAACCAAGAAAGATACATAGGCAGCGGGAGACATTAATTAGCCTAGGAGCTACTCAAGGCATGATTTGGGTGTTCCTGATCTCAGGAGAGGGAGGCATGTATATAGGAAGAAAGAAGGGGTAGAAGGAATGCCCTTTGCCTTTCCAGATTCAGAGACTGAGATACCCACTCTGGCCTCCAGTTTCTGGATCTGCTTCTTGCCGCCCTTCAGTGCCAGCTGCTCAGCCTCATCCAGACGGTGCTGCAGGTCCTTCACGGTCTGTTCCAGGTTCTTCTTCATCCGCTCCAGGTGGGCGCTGGTGTCCTGCTCCTTCTTCAGCTCCTCGGCCATCATAGCTGCCTGAAAAGCAAAGGAACCGAATCGACTCCAAATGGATCAAAGACCTCGGAGTCAAAACAGACACTCTGAAAACATTACAGGATGGAATAGGAGAAACCCTAGGTCTCCTTGGCACAGGCCGAAATTTTCTTAATAGAGACCCAGAAACACAACAAATCAAAGAAAGGTTGGACAAATGGGATTGCATGAAGTTGCAGAGCTTCTGCATGGCAAAGGACATAGCTAGCAAGATCAATAGAAAGCCCACGGATTGGGAGAAGATCTTCACTAGCCATACAATGGACAAGGGTCTCATATCTAAAATATACCTGGAATTCAAAAAAAATTAAATTCCCCAATAACAAATCCTCAAAGAAACAACTGCCCAATAAATAAGTGGGCTAAAGACTTAAAGAGAAACCTCTGTGAAGAGGAAAGAAGGATGGCCAATAGACCCATGAAGAAATGTTCCACCTCCCTAGCCATAAAAGAAATGCAAATCAAAACAACATTGAGATACCACCTCACCCCATTTAGAATGGCTATAATCAAGAAGTCTAATAACAACAGATGCTGGAGGGGATGTGGACAGAAGGGAACCTTACTGCATTGTTGGTGGGAGTGTAAACTTGTTCAACCACTTTGGAAAGTAGTATGGAGGTTCCTCAAAAGACTCCACATAGAGCTCCCCCATAACCCAGCAATCCCACTTTTGGGCATTTACCCGAATGATGACAAACAAGACCACACTAAAGCTACCAGCACAACTACGTTTATCGCAGCACTATTTATCATAGCTAAGATAGGGAAGCAACCCAGATGCCCCTCAGTAGATGAATGGATCAAGAAAATGTGGTATATATTCACAATGGAATTCTATGCCTCCATCAGAAAGAATGACATTGTCCCATTTGTTAGGAAATGGAAAGACTTGGAAAAAATTATATTAAGTGAAGTAAGCCAGGCCCAAAGAAACATAGGTCCCATGGTTTCCCTTATTCGCAATAACTAGTATATGTCTGAGTCAAGCAGAAAAGGTCAGATGAATTGATGTTAGGTGAAATGAACCCCAAGATAAGTATTCAAATGTTTTTTTCTTTCATGCGATTGTTTCTAACACATTTATAAGATATTTCTTTGTTGCTTTGTATGTCCCTCCCCCACGGTATAACCCCTGCTTTCACTGTATTTGATGTTGGTATAATTTATGGAAGGGAAGGGAAAAAACAAATCATTTAAATAGGGATACAGGTGGACCCATTGTAACAATGAAATGCACAAGTCCTTATGTCAAAAAACCCACTTTACAACTTTGGCCAGGCAGGGGGGGAGGGATGGGGAGTAGGGAGGGGATGGGAAGGGATGGGAAGGGGAAACAAAGGAGGAGGCTACAATGCTTGATAAGAAATGTACTCACTATCTTGCCCATGTAATTGTAACTCCTCTGTAAGGTATTTTCACAATTTAAAAAAAAAAAAGCAAAGGAACCAAGAAAAGAATGGAACCTGGTGATAGTGGGTGGCACAGTTGTTTGGGGATGACAAACACTCATTTTGCTTACATCAGTGATGGCCTTCTTAGCCTTCTCTTCCGCATTGCGTGATTCTTGAATGACTTCTTCCACCTCACTCTGGAGCTGTGAGACGTCATTTTCTAATTTCTTCTTGGTATTGATGAGGCTGGTATTCTGTTAAAATAGTGGAAATTTGTAAGATTTGCAGTTTCTCTTTTTAGGATTTTATAAATGTTTTATTGTTGGTTCCACAAAGGGGACTTGATGCCAACATTTCACTCTTCTTTACTTTGTTCAGTGCAAAATAATAAACATTTACAAGGTTGGAAATTCCTTGCCCCTACTCCAATGCCTTAATAACCAACTGGTTTTTGCATAAGGATCTCTGAAGTTTAAGAATGCCTTTACTGTATTATGATGAAAGGGGTGACATTGATCAAGATGCATTATACACATAAATTGCCAAGGTGAATGGAAACTCTTTGGTTACAACTACTTAAAGGTTATTAATAATAATAAGGCCTATATTAGCTTGTTATGGGAGAATATGTTTATAATCTCAGCACTTGGGAGGCCCAAGGTCAACTTGCCTCTATAATGAAATCCTGTCTCAAAAGAATATTTATGGGCATTGATGATTTGTTCTTTCAGTTATATTTCAACCAGACAGTATTAGTATTCTGTCCTTGAAAGTTGGGAATATTGTGTTATAAAAGAATGTATTTTCTGGGCATGGAGGCTCATGCTTCTAATCTTATGTACTTAGGAGGTAGAGATCATGAATATTGCCGTTTGAGGCCAGCCTGGGCAAAAAGTTAGTGAAATATGATCTCAGTCAATAAAAAGCTACATGTCAGCTGGGCCCTGGTAGTTTATGCTACTTAAGAGGCTGAGCTATGAGGATTGTGGTTCAAAGTTAGCCTGGGCAGGAAAGTCCCTAAGACTCTTATCTCCAGGTAACCACCAAAAAAGTGGGAAGTAGAGCTGTGGCTCGAGTGGTAGAGCACTAGCCTTGAGCAGAAAAGTTTAGGGACAGCGCCCAGACCCCAAGTTCAAACCTCGGGACTGGCATACACACATGCACAAAAAGTTGGGTGCAGTGGTATGACCATATCTTCTCAGCCATTTGGGAAGCACAAATAGGAAGATTATGGCCCAGGATAGTTGGGGCAAAAATGGGAGACAACTAAAACGAAAATGTGTATGAGAAGTAATAGTTCAAGTGGTAGAATATCTGGCTGGCAAATAGTAAGCACAGCACCCTGAGTTCAGATCCTAGTACTCTTACTTACCGCCCCCCTCACCTCCCATAAAAAAAGAAAGTAGGGAAAGAAACAGATTTTTTTAGTGCCTGGCATGGGAATTCTTTCCTTCCTTCCTTCCTTCCTTCCTTCCTTCCTTCCTTCCTTCCTTCCTTCCTTCCTTCCTTCCTTCCTTCCTTCCTTCCTTCCTTCCTTCCTTCCTTCCTTCTTTCCTTCCTTTCTTTCTTTTTTTTTGGGGGGGGTCTGGTCATGGGGTCTGAACTCTGGGCCTGGGCGCTGTCCCTCAGCTCTTCAGCTCAAGGCTAGTGCTCTATCACTTGAGCCACAGCGCCACTTCCAGCTTTTTTCTTTTTGCTTATGTGCTGCTGAGGAATCGAACCCAGGGCCTCAGGCATGCAAGGCAAGCGCTCTACCACTGAGCCACCTTCCCAGCCCCAGGAATTTCTTAGAAGGAATATATTTTCTGTGAGTCGATCATGGTTTGGTCCTTTGGGGAACTCTGAATTTGTCTTGTGAAAATATTTCTTAAGAGTTTCAACCCAGTAGTTCTTGAAGGGAAGCAAAATGACCTCTATGGGTATTCTGACATGCTCAGCATCATAGTAACGTAGGGTTGCTATTGCATTTAATGTCTGGGCAAGTCAGTGGTGCTGAATGCCCTTTAGGACACAGAGTCAGTAAACAAGATAAAGTTCAAATGACCCTGATAAATGCCACACAAAACATTTTCAGAGTTTGGAGTTAACAGGTATTTTTTTACTCATGATTATTCTACCATATTGTTCTGACAATAATTCTTTTAAAAACCCCTATGTTAAAATTAAGAGAAAGCCTTTGTTTGGAAGAAAATCTAAAACAGACAAATAGAACACACACCCAAATGATCTATAATCCCATCACCCAAAGATAGCTTCAGTTGACATTTTAGAGAACAGCTTCATCTTTGCTTGTGGATATATACTTACAATTCTCACTCATCACCTGTGCACTAGTATTTGTCTCACCTGGGTGTGGAGGAGTTGGACACGCTCGCTGGCATCCAGGAGCTCCTGCTCTGCAATTTTCCTGCTCCTCTCGGTCTGCTCCAGCGTGGCCCGCAGCTCCTCCACTTCAGCCTGCAGCAGGTTGGCTCTACGCTCCACAATTGCCAGCTGCTCCTTCAGGTCCTCCTGGCCCCGGAGAGCATCATCCAGGTGCAGCTGTGTTTCCTGTTAAGTTAAAAAAATGGTCTTAAGCATTCTGAAGAGAATGTGAGCATCCCATAAGAAGGGATAAAAGGATATCTAGCCACCTGGAGCAGCAAGTAATATGCTAGTCAATTGAATGAGACTAAGCGTAGTGATGTCACTTGCTTAGGGTGAGAGAACATTACCAGAAAACAGGGTTTCGTTGCATTTTTATTTTAGCTGGTTATTTCCCCACTAATATCTAGTAGTCATAGAGCATTTCCACATGCTCTCCCAGTTCCTGATATCCATTATTTCATTTCGTCCTCAAAGTGGTGGTCCTTGAGGTAAGAAGTTACATTCTTACTTTGTAGAAGAAAACAAAAACAGTTCTGAGAGTTTAAATGACTGTCCTAAATAAAAATCAAGCAAACCCCCGCTTTCACTATATTTGATGTCAGTATAACATGTGGAGGAGATGGGGACAAACAAGTCGTTTAAGGATTCAGGTGGACCTGTTGCAACAATGAGAAGTACAAAATGTCATGTCAAAACTAGCTTTACAATGTCGGAAGGGGGGGGGGTATGATTGGGTGGGGGGGAGGGGGGAGGCTGGGAAGGGAGGTGAAGGGTAAACAAAGGAGGAGGCTGCAATGCTTGGTAAGAAATGTACGCATTATCCTGCCCATGTAATTGTAACCCCTCTGTACAGTATGTTCTCAAATAAAATAAAATAAAATTAAAAAAAAAAATCAAGCAGCAACAAAGCTAAGATTTGACGTCAGGCCTTTCTGGTTCAAAGGCTTTCTGTTGTAGCTCAATCTCTGGGCTTCTGTCTGTTTTATGTACAATTTTTTGAAAGCTATTATATTCGATGTGTATTTAAATTAGATGTCACTATACATCCAATTGCATAACTTGTAAGAGGAAGAAAAGTAAAGTCCCCAACTCCTCTGACAGGCTCATGTGAACCCATCTACCTTTAGGATCCCTTGGGTGTTTCTGTAGCTCCTTAAGCTTTCTGCAGCCAAGCGGTTGGCATGGTTGAGCTGGATTTCCATTTCATTCAGATCTCCTTCCATCTTTTTCTTGACTCTCAGAGCATCATTTCTGCTTCTGATCTCCGCATCCAGTGTGCTCTGCATGGTTTCTACCACTCTGATATGGTTTCTCTTCAACTGGTCAATTTCCTCATCCTTCTCAGCAATTTTCCTGTCAACCTCAGACTTGACTTGGTTCAGCTCAAGCTGGATGCGCAGGATCTTTCCTTCTTCATGTTCAAGAGATGCCTTAATAAAGCAGTGATTAATTAGTAGTGGAAAATAACTTGAGGATTTAGAGTCTATTCCCTTGTGAGCCAAACTCTTATTGATATCATTTTTTCTGATTGTACAGTACAGTATCTCTAGGAACCTTTTTGACTAATCTTTTTTTTCATTTATTCAAGCACAGATCATACAGGGCAGCACTTTAACAAAGGTATTTTGTGCTGTATAAATATTCATGCTAGTATTAGCAAAACTGTATGATTATACTTACATATCATAAACATGAATTCTAAAGCTCTTACTGATTAAAACGTTCATGTGTGATGATCTGGTGTAGAGTATAGAAATTATGTCTAAAATATATGTTTTATATTTTTGTGTAATATAGAGTAGAGATAATATATCTAAACAAAAACTATTGTGCCTTTGCTACCAGATAACTATTTTAATGTAGCCTATTTTTTCTAATAGTTTTTCCTACTATCTATAACAATGTTGGTGTGTGTGTGTGTGTGTGTGTGTGCGCGCGCGTGCATGTGTATGTGTATGTTTTGAGAGAGGGTCTTTCTGTGTGACTCAGACTGGCTTCAAACTTGAGATCATACTGCCTCAGCCTCCATTATTCCTATCAGAAATTGAAAACATTCATGGACAGATGTATTCTTCTTGTTGGCTGCCTGAGACCTGTCTGCCTGCATTGATAATTTTGTATGGCCCATAGTGATGTTATAGGTATCTAAGTGGTCCTTGGCAAAAAGCAGTTTCTCACACCCTGCATGTTTTCATAATCGAAGTTGTGAATGCTAATCTGTGTCTTATTTTCAAAAGCAGATATTTACTTAAATCTACCATAAATATTCCCCATATTATTTATACTTAATGACTATGAAATTCCATCCCATGGCTATTCTAAAATTTTCTTATACTTGTTTTTGGATTAGACATTTTTTTCTTAAATGTTTGCTTTTTTCAAGATTATTTTTATGGTATAAATTCTAAGAAACAGTATTGATGAGCCAGGGCATGTGTATGTGTGTGTGTGTGTGTGTGTGTGTGTGTGTGTGTTGTGTGTGTGTGTATGTATTTTTTTGTCTGTCATGGGCCCTGAACTCTGGGTCTGGGTGCTGTCTCTCAGCTCTTCAGCTCAAGGCTAGTGCTCTGCCACTTGAGCCACAGTGCCACTTCCAGCCTTTTCTGCTTATGTGGTGCTGAAGAATCGAACCCAGGGCCTCATGCATGCAAGGCAAGCACTCTACCACTGAGCCACCTTCCCAGCCCCAGGTATTTATATTTTTAAGAATTTTGGTAGCTGTTACCAAATTGCCCTTCTTAAAGGTCATATGGATTCAAATTCTCACCAACTCCATAGTAGTGTACCCATACCATGGTACCATTACCCACTTTGAGCATTTTCTCAGGCTTTTCTGCCACAGCACAGTAACATATACCTCTGCTTCTTCTAAGGCAGCCTGAATATCACATTTCTCTTGTTCTACTTGCTTCTTAATTTTCTCCAGTTCATGAATTTGCTTCCCTCCCTCTGCAATCTGCTCAGTGAGGTCAGAAATCTCCTCTGTGGATGAATAGACAAAGAAGACATGTTTGAACTGATGGCAGCAACGTGGAAAGGTCAGAGCTACCTACAGTAGGGAACAGTGCAAGAACTCACGCTGCAAGTTCTTATTTTCCCTCCTCAGTGTTTCCAGTTGGTCCAGGGATTCTTCATAGGCATTCTTCACCTTGAACAGCTCAGTACTGAGAGAACGGGACTCCTTCTGGGAGGCCTCAAGTTCAGCCTGAGTTTCCTCATACTTCTGTTTCCATTCTGATAGGACCTGAAAAGCAGTGAAGTGTCAGTTGGTGTAAAGGAGAAGGAAGACCAAATGTTTATAAAGTTTAAGCAGCCTAGACTACCTTGTCAAAGTTCCTTTGCTTCTTATCGAGAGCTGCACAGGCAGCATTAGATCTCTCCACGTCAAGCATGAGATCCTCCACTTCATTCTGGAGTCGCTGCTTTGTCTTCTCCAGAGAAGCACATTTGGCGTTCACAGCTTCTACGTGTTCTTCAGCATCCTGCAGACGCTGGGCCAGCTTCTTCCTGAAAAGTAGTCAAGACTTGGCCAAAGCCAAAAGCAAGGTGATAGCTTCCATGACCCCTTCCATAGTCTTGCACTTTACTGGCAAGGGCCATGTAGTTTTCAAAACTAGTAGCCAGAATGGCTAGAGAACACTGGAAAGCTCCAAGGTAGTGAACCGTTAGATTCAAGCCATGGATCTGTTAATAAATTCCTAAGAGATGCTTTCGTTACTGCCACTATAGATACAGCATCAGAAATTCAGAACTTTGAGGACTTCCAGTTGGTGATGATTGTAAAAATGACTAGAAAAACAATTTTATTTATCTATTGAGTGGTTTTATTTTTTTTTTAATTTGGTTATTTGAGAAGTGCTTTGCTGTATAGCCCAGGCTGGCTTCCAACTTGTGGTTCTCTGGCCTCCACTTCCTGAGAGTTGGCATTATAGACCTGTGTCACCAGGCCCAGTTATTGATTGACTACATACATAATGCTCATTCCAAAAAAGGTTTGACACTGAATATATACTTTTATTAGGAAAAATACACTGAGCTTAATTATTTGTTTCTATAAGAATTTCCATTTCCTTTTTATGTATTTCTTTCTTAGAAAATAGCCAGTTTCTTCTGATCATACCTATTTCAGAGCAGCTCATACTATTTAAACAAAGGCAAGTTGTGTTTTTCACTTGAATTGCCTATATTCTTTCTTCATTCTCATTTGTATGGTAAGTGTACAGCCTTAAGACACAGAAAAGCCTTTAACCCTGATACCCAAAGGAGGTCTACTTGAAAGTATCCTTTTATTCTACATAAAGACATTAAGATCAACTCTAGACATTTGATGTGGCTTAGCAGGCCCCCCGCAATGAGTTTTATGAGTTAAATCTGTCTATTGAATGCTGAAGAAGTTGGCCTCTGAAGCCAGAACATCTAGTTCCAACCCCAGCTATAGTGTTTATTAAGCACATTCCCTTTGATTAGTTGGTTAATGTATTGTACTTCAATGTCCTCATCTGTAAAATGAAGATAGGAAGAGTGATAAAACTGTGATAGTATTGTTAGGAAAACTAAGGGAGCTAATGTGTTCCAGTATGTGACACGTAGTATGCACTTAATAAATGTTAGCTTTTGCTATTTTTGTGTTCTCATCGTTATAGCTGTGTATGGGAGTTGCCGAGTTTGGCAGCTAAGAGGATCTGTCTTTCTCTTACAGAGTTCATAGCACATACTTGGCCTCCTCCAGCTCCTCCGTGCGCTGGATGGCGTCCGTCTCGTATTTGGTCCTCCACTGGGCAACCTCACTGTTGGCCTTGGACAGCGCCCTCTGCAGCTCGGCTTTGCCTTCCTGCTCTTCCTCATACTGCTCCCGAAGCAGATCACAGTCATGGCGGGAGGATTGCAGGGCATGGGCCAGGGCGTTCTTGGCCTGCAGGAGTGGTAGTTCAGTGACTTTAATTTAAAGCCCCCAAGTAGAACCTGACTGGCATACTTAGATTCGATTAGCCGAGATTGTCTTTGGTAAAACTCACTTTAGTTTCTTCCTCTAGTTGACGTTTCAGCTCCTCAATTTGCTGAGTAGATGCCTGCTTGCTTCTAGAAAGCTGAGAGACTAAAGCATCTTTCTCATCTAATTGTCGAGAATATTCACCTAAGAATAATAGAATTAAAGGGATTTTTAGTGCTATATATTTGCTTCGAAGTATTGGTATAGAAATGGAGATGAACAAGCAGAATTGCCATATGAGTATAATAGGTAAGTTCACTATTTATTCTTGTCCAATTTTTTCTTTTTAACTTGCCCAGACAAAGTCAGATAGTTTGTTTATCCCCACCGATAATGTGGGAATATACTTGTTAGAACTTCTGGAATCATTATAGGTGGTCCATGGCTTTGGGACCCAGAGGCAATGTATTAACCTGCTTCGGTCTGTAGACGCCCTCTCTGCGCTGTCAGTTCATTGATCAGCCGCTGCTGCTCCTCTTCCTTGGTCTTCAGTTCACTCACTTGATCTTCCAGTGTACGGCACATCTTCTCCAGGTTTCCCTGTAAGATGTGTAACGATAAGAGATAAGACATCGAATGCAGTAAAAAAAAAATTAAACCTTGGTTCTTTTTTTTTGTTGGTCGTGGGGCCTGATCTCTGGGCTGAGAGCCTCAGCTCTTCAGCTCAAGGCTAGCACTCTACCATTTGAGCCACAGCACCACTTCTGGCTTTTTTTGCTTATGTGGTGGTGAGGAATCGAACCCAGGGGCTCATGCATGCTGGGTGAGCACTCTACAACTGAGCCACCTTCCCAAGCCCTAAACCTTGATCCTTAAAATATTTTCATGTGCATACATTTATGGCAAGTGCAGTAGGAAATTGTGGAATATACTAGGATAATAAGCACACTGAATAGATCATGTCCCTTCACATGAATAGCTGTGTTGGAATGGTATTGATACTTGTTTATAAACAAGTGGCTGTTGAAATCTTAGTGGCTCCTAACAGGCCGTTAAAATAACAGAAACAGAGTAGAATCTGTTAGGATAGAAAATATTTGAGCAGTGGTATAAAATGCCTGCAAACCATGCTTATTTAATGGCAGAGAAAAGTGGATAGTTGTTCTTACAAGTCATTAGACAGTACTAGATACCTTGGCTTTAGAAATGGCCTCTGCATTACTGCTGAGGTCATCAATCTCCATCTTCAGCTCACTCTTCTCCTTCTCCAGCTTCTGCTTGACCCTCTGCAGGTTGTCGATCTGTTCCCCGAGCTCTGCCATGCTGTCTGCCTGCTTCTTCCGAAGAGCAGCTGCCGTGGCTTCGTGCTGCAGGGTGGCCTCCTCCAGGTCCCTGCGCAGTTTCTGGAACTCAGCCTCCCGCTTCTTGTTTAACTCGACCTGAGCAGAAGTGGCCCCACCGGCCTCTTCCAGCCTCTCACTGATCTCCTCCAGTTCCCGGGAGAGGTCAGAGCGCTGCTTCTCTGCTTTGGCCCGGGAGGCCCGCTCTGCCTCGATTTCCTCCTCCAGCTCCTCAATACGGGCCTGAGATTCAAAGAAGCACATTAACATAACAGTTTCTCAATTGTTTTTTGGTGTTCAGAAAAGTAGAATTAAGGAGTTGGATACAATGATGTGTACCTGTAATCTCAGCACAGTTTGAGGAACTCAGGCTCTGAGCCAACCCAGGCTACATAGGGAGACCATGTCTGAACATACCCCTTCCAACTCAAACCAAGCCATCACCACAATAATAAAAGAAGCGCACACACCTGCAACTCCTTTATTTTCTTCTGCAGCTGAATTTCTACTGCTTGTTCATCTTCAATTTTGCTGATCAAATTGCTGATTTCAAATTCTTTTCTTTAGACCAAAGAATAAGACATATTAATACTCAAATGAATTGAGAGACGATAGCACATTGAATTTTTTTTTCCCCTGAGGCACCTACTTTTTAAGCTTTTCATCAAGCTGTTGTTTGTCATTTTCGATATCCATTGTGGATTCTTGGGCCAATTTGAGGTCACCTTCCAGTTTCCTCTTTGCTCTTTCTAAGTCCATTCGGAGTTTCTTTTCTTGTTCTAGAGATCCTTCAAGCTAATGAGAAAGTAAATAGGTCAAAATTGAAAGTGTATTTTTAAGAACAAATAGTTAAAGAATATTTAAAATGTGCTTACATCATCCACTTGCTGCTCTAGCTTGGTTTTAGCTTTGGTCAGAGTGTTGACTTTGTCCTCCTCTGCCTGAAGGTCATCCAGGGTCTGCTGGTGGGCCTCTTGGAGTGCCTTCTTCTCCTTGGTCAGCTTAGCAATGGTCTCATCCAAGCCTGCCATCTCTTCTGTAAGGTTTTTCACCTACAAAGGTGAAGAATGAAAGCTCTGTTAGAAAACGACTCCACTGAGTGGCAGAATCTCAATGTAATACATATAGCTGAATGTGTTTCATACCTTGTTCTCTGTGGCATGCTTCTCCTTTTCGACCTTGGCCAGGGTCAGCTCAAGGTCATCGATGTCTTTCTTCAGCTCTGAGCACTCATCCTCCAGCTTCCTCTTCTTGGCTGTCAGCTCAGCATTGATCTCTTCCTCATCCTCAGCTCTCTCTGTCACCTCTTTGATTTTGGCCTCCAGCTGGATTTTGTTTTTGATCAATTGTTCACATCTTTCCTCTGCATCAGCCAAGCTATCTGCTTCCTATGGATAGATTCATTAAGATATTTTGAGGGTCTGTGATCTATTTTGAAACTTACTTTTACACAGAATATTAGTGTTTAATTGACTTTTGTTGAATTTATCACTATGAATATAAATGCAGCTTTAATTGAACATTATTACATGGCAGCTAATTAAAAATATGACTGGGTTAGAAGTGAACTATCCCACAAAATAACAAGATTGTAGGAGTGATTATGTGAAAAATAGTGTAGGTAAGAGTGGAAAGACTTATAGTCAAGACAAAAGGAAACTAAGATTCTTGTTCCGAAATCACCTTCCTTAAGTATGATCTTGGCAAGTTGCTTTATTTCTCTTGAACTCATTTTTTTCATTTGTGAATAAGGAAGTACTGGTAAATGCTTGTTAATTGCTTTTTAACTGTAATTTCCAAAGACTATGGTTCAGTGAAAGTGGCTAGTTTTAAGACTATGATATAGAGACGTTAGCTAGTTTTGATTTTTTTATCATTACTTCCTTTCTCAAAGGATTGGCTGCCAGGTTGAATTTTTAAAAAGCTGAAAAGAAAAATATATAAACACATTTCTATGCATAATTTTTATATACTCATACTTTTCTGATGGTCCATAAGAATGCTATAATTATCCAAAATTTTTCATTTCCATTTAAAGAATTAGCATTAGTCTCAAGTGTATTTTTTTGGGGGGGGGTCCAGTTGTGGGGCTTGAACTCTGGGCCTGGGCGCTGTCCCTCAGCTCTTCAGCTCAAGGCTAGTGCTCTACCACATGAGCCACAACGCCACTTTCGGCTTTTTTCTTTTTGCTTATGTGGTGCTGAGGAATGGAACCCAGGGCCTCAGGCATGCAAGACAAGCGCTCTACCACTGAGCCTCCTTCCCAGCTCTCAAGTGTATTTTTCAGTGTATAGGAAAATGATGTTCCATTTGCTTGTGGCTCACACCTGTGTAATCCTGAGATGACAGGTAGGTACCACAGGTGAGGGTCTCTGGTGTTTGATTGGACTGGCCTGGAACCTTAATCCTCCTGATCTCAGCTTTCGAAGTAGCTAGAATTGTATATTTAAAGCACCAGCCCCCATCAAGAGCAAGTAATTGTGAGAAATTGTATAGTGTCATCAAATTTTTATATAAAACCTTTGTGTTGAGATGTGGTCTTGATTTTTTTTTTCTTTTTGGGAGCCTGGGCTTTCTTGTAACTGCTATACATTCCTGGTCTCAGTACACTTACTGCATATTTATTCTCTTACTGACTAACATGTAGAGAGATTAAGATGGACAAGGTGTGTTCTTATACTTTCAGGAAAAGGTTTCCTGTCTATAAGGGAAACTAGCAAAAAACAGAGTTCAAAATAGCTTAAAACTTTAAGAAAACTTTTCATTTTCACAGGTACTTTATAATATTTGGGGGCTTATTGATCAAGGAATGAGAGGTTATGTTTATCTACAGTGCTGTTGCCAGATTTCTTCCCCACTTTGACTGTAGCTCGGACTTAGATTCCATAACAAGTATGGAGAATCCTGTTCACAACAGAGAAATCACCAGGGAAGAACATAACATTATCTTTTATTCAGTCTTCAGGTCAAGTAAATGGACAAGTATTTCCTGAGTTAAATCTCAGGGATTGAGGAAAGAAAACAGAGAAAGGAGATTAGTTATCTTTCCTGAGTTTCAAGACCATCTCATAGACTTGCATGTAGAAAATAGAGTTATACTTTTAAGTCTGGGTTGATGTAATCAAGGCAAAGGGGTAAAATATCTGAATGAGATTTGGGGGCTTGGCTTTAAAGTGTTCCTACATGGCTGTCAGATTTTGTGCTATTGTCCAATGTATTCCTCAATCTTTGATTTTCATTTTGTAATTTACATTTAATTGTGCCTTTTTTCACAGAATAGTGAAAGATCCGTGAAATGCTAAAAAACAATTCTTGAGATTTCTTTTCTGAAAAAGTCCGTTAAAAAAAATTCAAGTCTCAGTACAAGTTGTCATGTCGAAAACGAACTTTACAACTTGGGGGTGGAGGATTGGGTCGGGGGGGAGGGAGGATGGGAAGGGATGGAAAGGGTAAACAAAGGAGGAGGCTACAATGCTTGATAAGAAATGTACTCACTATCTTGCCCATGTAACTGTAACCCCTCTGTACAGTATTTTCACAATAAAAATAAAAAAAAATTAAAAAAATTAAAAAAATTCAAGTCTCTGTATGTTTCTCAGAAGAAGGTCTAGTAATGTGGCACATTTAGAATTTAGAGTACTCACAGATTGAACCTGAAGTTGCAGGTCATTTTTCTCTTTCAAGAGAGTGACCATTTTTTCCTCCAGTTCCTTCCTTTTTGCCTCTGACTTGGCAAGCTCATCTTTGGTTTTCTGGAACTCTTCCTTCATGGTGGCCATCTCTTTCTCAGTCTCTGCACTCTTAAGGAGGGGCTTGATCTTGAAGAAGAGTTTCATCCAGGGCCAGTGCTTGACATTCATGAAGGCCCGGACATTGTACTGGATGCAGAAGAGAGCTTCTCTGAAATGATAAGAAAGTGTTGGCACAGTTTGATCTAAGGAAGGCAATGGCATTGCTGTTTGTTACAAACAAATCCTATGTTTAATGAACACCGAAGCCTATAAGTGACATATCAGATTCGGTTTATATTCTATGGAGGGTTTACACACCCATCTACACTTGCACACTCATAGTGACTTGCACTCTCTGTGACTACTTGGACAATATGATTTCATTCTCAGTCCCTTTGAAAATAGTGAAAAAGCTAACTTTGGAGTGTGAATTGTTTGTATGGCCCACAAATACAATCGGAAGTTTACAAATACAATTGGAAGTTTATAGGACATATAATAGTGGTTTGATAGTGGGTGTGGCAACAATAAATTGTTGTGCTCCCTGGCCATTGACATAGGTATGTAAACTGTGAAATGGCAAAGGTTTTTTTTTAATATTTGTGCTGCCTAAACTATGGCTGTGATTTGTTACCTTTTTCTTTAAACGTTTCCTTTTCCTCGGCTCACAACTGAACAATCTGTTCCTTTGTTAGCTCTTCAGATGACATCCTAGCTTTTAAAGTTTGTTCAAGTGCCTCAGCCTTATCTGGCTAGTTAGATTATTTACATTTTTGAGGAGCTTTTAGCATTGAGCTCCAAAACTTGTATCCAAATAAAAATTTTAAATGATAACAAAAAGTTACCTTTTGCAATGGAAGCAACAGACTAGCAAAGTTTGATTGATTTGTAGCAAAACGTATGTCTCTTTAGGCTTTATTATTAAGGGAATTATAATTGGAGCTCCATTGTATGTGTGTGTGTGTGTGTGTGTGTGTGTGTGTGTGTGACAGAGAGAGAGAGAGAGAGAGTTCTGAGCTTTTGTGCTTAAGGCTAGTGCTCTATTTCTGACTTTTTGGTAGTTTAGTGGAGATAAGAATCTCACAGACTTTCTTGTCTGGGCTGGTTTCAAACTGCAATCCTCAGAGCTCAGCCTCCTGAGTAACTTGGATCACAGATATGAGCCACCAGTGCCTAGCTTCTAGCTCCATTTTAAGATCTGTAAGTTTGAGAAGGCAGATGTAACACAAACTATAATGTAGAGGCATGCAAAAGACACAGAAACACTTAAATGCAGGCCTAAAAAAGATGAGCAATATTAATGTACAGTGTATATGTAAGGAGCGGGAATGTACTCGTGTTGAGTAGATAAGCTAGGTAAAGTTAATTATGGAAAGGAGAAATGAAACATTAGATAAATTTGGATGAGCAGGACAGGATTTGTGCAAACATGAGAATGAGAGATAAGCAAATTGTTTAGCCTAGCTGAAAAAAGGCTATGCGGTTAGAAATGATAGATGAGGTGGGGAATAGAAAGCACCCTGACAAAGCAACTTAGATTTGACATGGGAACCTACAAACTGAAATGTGGTATGATAAAGATAGTCCTAACCGCAAGCTGTTCCTGCAGCTCTATGGAAGATGGATGAAAAGGGAAAAATTGTAAGCAGAAGAGTTTTGGAGGAAACCCAGTGTGAGAGATGAAGCAAAGCCTGACATGTTTTAAGGATGAGACAGTGCATGTAAATCCCAAGAGGAAAGAATTAATGAATGAGGAATCCTTATGGTTAGTCTCTAAGGTCCCTTACAATCCTGACATTCTGTATGGTTGTTACCTCCTTTGCAGCATCTTCTGATATTCTACCCTCATTAGGAATCCCCTACAGACAGCTTGTGTTCTTGTTATAATCTGGGCCAATTTTTCATCTCTCATTTCTTCTAGAAGGCCCAAAAGGCCAGCTTTGAAGAAAACCTAGGGAAAGGGAGAGTCACAAATCATCTCCATACTACATGAGAAACAGAAATGGTGGTAGTGCATGGAATAACAGCTGTACCTTGGTATGTCCAAATTTGTATTGGGTATGATCAATATCAATAGACGCCAGAAGCTTCTCAGAAGCCTTCTTGCTGTCAATGAACTGTCCTTCTGGAATAGCACTTGCATTTAAAACCTTGTATCTGTGTGGTTAAATGAACAAATGAATGGTTAGCGAGATACGATCACATATACGAATGGTACCAAAAGCAAATGAATGGTTAGAGAGAAATGATCGCATATGCTCATAGAACCAAAAAAGAATATCAATAAAAATCTGAGAGCAAAAATAAAAGTAGAGGTTCAACTGTCCTTTCAGCTAGTAAAGTAATACGGTTTTTGTAGCATATATCCTCCCTGTTATTTTTCTAACCTGTTATTTTATCTACTTACTGTAAGACGTTATCTGATTTACAACTTTGTAATATATACTGAAATATAATGACCAGAGGACAGTTAAGTGGACTGCAACAAAGCAGACTGACCTTTGCTTAAAGTCCCCGTATAAGATCCTGCTTGGGAACCCTTTCCTGCAGATGCGGATGCCTTCCAGCACGCCGTTACACCGCAGCTGGTGCAGGACAAGCTCATGCTCCATGGCACCTAAAAATTGCCAAGAGGATTTTATTACCAGACACTGAATTTTACAACCTGTGCCTCTTTGATTATTTCATGTTGTGCCTTACCAGGAGTTTTGGTTTCATTGGGAATTATACACCGTACAAAGTGTGGGTGTGTGCTCCTCAGATTGGTCATCAGTTTATTTAAATTTTCCTAGAAAATCAGATAGAAGAGACTTGAGAGAGTTCTATTTTGGATTTCTTTTATTTTTTCTTTCTTTTAAAAGTTTGTAATTATATATATATATATATATGTATATATATGACTCTGAATTACTAGACATAAGCTTATAAAGTTTCATATTGCTGTGTATTTGAAAAGTCTAAGGACTCAACCTTGCTCAATAGCCAGAAGGCCAAAGTGCTGGGTAGAAATGTACATCTAAAAGGTACTCATTTACAACACCTAGGATCTGTTTTACAAACCGCACAGTAGATAGCCTTGACACATAGGCATTGTTTTCAATCCAGAGTCAGAAGATAAAGGACAGTGACCAAACTCTGTCACAAATCAACTGCCTGACTATAAAATTTCCTTTGTGTCTCTGGGTCACAAATAAAACTAGTTGCTATTATCTCTATGGTCTCTTTTGTCTTTCTCAGTGCTAATAGTTTTCACACTAGCTAGCAGTTTTCTGGGTAGCTAAGCAATTGTCCCAACTTTTACCATTCTTTCCTTGGACTTCTAGTTTCTTGTTTTATTTTTTAAAGTACAGTCTGTGTGGGTGGATATTAGGTGAATGGAAATATCTATAATCTAAAGCATGTCTGAGAATTATTCCAGAAAGTGTAATTAGTTATTACAGAGGATAATGTTGTACCCAACCACAGCAAACTCACATGTGTGTCTCAATATTAGCTATACTCTTTAAGAAAGCAGATTTTATTCATATCTCAGTTAACCATTAGAACTCAAATTAATGTGAATTTCTGATCTTGAAAACAATACAATATGTAAAAAACAATGTGTTTGGTGAGATAATGCAAGGAAATGAGCAAAAGAACAAGAGAGATTTTCTTGTTTAAGTCAGAGATCATAGATCACATATCATACTCGCATTTTAATTTTGAAAGGAATGAGACTTAGCCAGGACAAATTCTCATAAAATAGTCATTAGTCTGGATACCTTGCACTCTTCTCTTTGGAAGAGCCAAACTATATTAAAAATTGTCTTATTTGGTAGGATGATTATTTTTCTTTGATTGTTTTTGTCTAGCTCAATCATCTAGATTTAGCTCTAAATGGTTTTCAGCTATTCTATTAAATATCTCTCAGGGGACAAAGCCATGTTTTGGTGAAAGGATGTTCTATATCTCAGGCTGATTTTCACAGAAAAACTCAGGAAAATTATTAAATTAGTAGAATAGGAATATTCAAAGACAGCTTTGAAATTTCTCAAAAAACAACCTCATTGTAAAATAAGGAGCTTCAAAAGATACTTTAGTATTCCCGAATATACTCATTAGACAATACAATAAGGAATAAAATAACAAGTACAAAAATCCATGCTAATAGAAATATTGCTTTGGCTATATCTCGCCAAAAGTAAATATTTGAAATGGTTCCTGTCAACATTTCAACCCCTCCTAATGTATTATAAATCCTATAATCACAACAATTCATAGAAACTATTCAGATATTTTTGCAATTGAAAGTTGTACTTTACCCTGAAAAGAGCAGACACAGTCTGGAAAGAAGAACCCTTCTTCTTAGCCCCCTTCTTTGCACCACCATCTGAGAATAAAGGAAAACCTATCAGCTAGAATAGAATTCCAGAGCCTGGAGTATCACATGAACACTTGGGAGATGAAGTTTTATGTAGATTAAGGAAATAGAAAGTACCTGCTTCAGCACTTGCATATGTAGAAAAGAGACTGGCCAGGGTCTTCATTGCTGACTTCTGGTATAGCCCAACCACAGTGTCATTCAGAGGGTCCTTGTTCTTGTCCAGCCAGCCGGTAATGTTGTAGTCTACGGTACCGGCGTAGTGGATCAGAGAGAAGTGGGCCTCAGCCTTGCCTTTGGCAGGCTTGGGCTTCTGGAAGTTGTTGGATTTGCCCAGGTGCTGGTCATACAGCTTGTTCTTGAAAGAGGTGTCTGTTGCCTTGGGAAACATGCACTCCTCTTCCAGGATGGAGAAGATACCCAGTGGCTGAATTCAGAAAAGTAATCATTGGTGTCTATCTCACTTTTCTCAAAAGACACTGACATGGTAACTGTCTTTTGGTTGAATTATGAGTATTCCCCCATTAGATACATGCACAAAGTAAACCAGTAAACCAAGGTTACGGGACAAAGAAGTCACTTTGGAATGACTCATCTGCCATTTCTTTTCAATTCAATCTATAATATTTTCTTAATTAAAAGAATAACTGGATACAAGCTTCAAAAGTGAGCATAGTAATTGTATTTTATTAAAATTCTTTCCCCCCTGATTTTTAAATTTGTTGTATAAAGGGGTTGACATTTCCATACATGCACACAATGTATGCAGATTTGCTCCTTCTGTCAGTCTCTTATTCTCCCTCATTCTTAAAACAATTTAAACAAGTTTCATTATTCTATTTTCACATATGCAAATAAACTACCACGATCCTATTCATCCTCATTCACTGTCTGTTAAATCTCCTCTCTTCCACTGGTACCTACCCCTCAACAGAACCAGTTTAAAATGATTTTTATCATCACACTTCTTTTCCTATTAAATGAATAAATCTGTTGTCAAAGTTTTATTTTGTATGAAAATAACCTATTGACTTAGAATGATGTTGATGCAATTCATAGTAATGAAACAGCATAAATAACCCATTATATGTATTTAGTTTCCTTAAATATAGATTATGAAGCCTCACAAGCAATTTGACTTTTTGACTTCTAACAAATGTGTTTTCATAAAGGCACTGGCTCAACTGCGTGTGCATTAATTTTTATTTAGAGAAATATATTTATTTCTACTAATGATATCTTGGATCATAATGGAGATATATTAGAGCTAGGTAGGGTGGATCTTCTAGCGAAGCAGACCATCTCAAAGTGAGTTTTCACTTAGATCAGAGCCAGTATTTAGAACAAAACAGGCAAGAAAAAAATGAACCCAACCACTTTTAAATCTTTCTTATATCAAAGTTATAACGATTTTGAAAGTGATTCCTTATTGTAATTTTCCAATTTTAGATCTCAAACTATTTGAGAGTACAGGAAAACTGTCTAGAATTGTTTAAGGTATTTAGGAAAGTCATCTGTACAGCTAGACCTTTCCTTGGAAATCAAACAGACCTTCTCAATGAGCTCAATGCAGGCAGCCAGGTCCATCCCAAAGTCAATGAACGTCCACTCGATGCCTTCCTTCTTGTATTCCTCCTGCTCCAGCACGAACATGTGGTGGTTGAAAAACTGTTGCAGTTTCTCATTGGTGAAATTAATACATAGCTGCTCCAGGCTATTGAACTGCAGAAAGAAGTAGAGATTTCCCATGTCAAATGGGTTTATAGGAAAATCATCTATTGAATATGTTATTTTATCAAGTCATCAGTGGCCACAGGCCACAGATACAAGTTAAACTAATTGTTCTGTCTTCAAAAGTCCCAAGAAAAATACCTCTCTAGTGAATTCTGGGCATTCTTTAGGAGTCCAGCTATTAATTAGACAAGAGTTCCGGCAGAATCTAATTCCTGACTGTTCAATCTACACTGACTGTTCAGTAAGAATTGCTGTGATTATTGCTGCCACTTTCTTTGTATTTTGAAGATAGCTCTTGTTTTAGATGTGGTGTTGGAGTAAGCAATTGGGTCATTATAAATGTAAATGAATAATCATATAGAATACAAAAATTTTCAATTGCATCCCTCTTACTTTTTATTAATATAAAAATAACTCACATCAAAGATCTCAAAGCCAGCAATATCCAAGACCCCAATGAAGTATTGTCTGGGCTGCTTGGTGTCCAGCTGCTGGTTGATGCGGGTGACCATCCACAGGAACATCTTCTCATAGACGGCCTTGGCCAGGGCACCCACTGCATTATACACCTTCACAATATAGTAATGATTGTTGGTGTTATTAAAGATTTCAGGAAGGCCTGGGATGTATGTGATCATTGAGGGTGTGTACTTACTTGCTGCACAGTTTGGCCTTTGGTGACATACTCATTGCCGACCTTGACCCTGGGGTAGCAGAGGGCTTTGAGCAGGTCAGCAGAATTCAGACATTGGAGATAGGCGGCCTTGTCAGCAACTACAAACACACAAATCAGGAAATGTTTATTGATGGATATCCTTTTTGACCCAATCTTTCCATTATTTTCCAATCCTATTTCCTTTATTAAATAAATGCTTTTTAGTTTGATATAAGGTCAAGTGAGATATTTTTGTACACTAGGGCATGTAATTGCCTCTCAATAATTGATCAGTTACACTGGGCTTTAGAGGTTTCTTGTAAGTAGATTTTGCAATTTTTAATTAACAGTGAACATATTTATTCCTTGCTGTAATCTTTTGAGTAAATAAAAACTAATGGCTCATGTAAGTGTGCCACACCAGATTGAGGCCTTAAGTTCAAGCTTCAGTACCAGCAAAATAAAATAAAAAAAATCCCCATAGTTCCAGCTCTTAATAGATATTAGCTATTATTGAAAATATAAGTACACCTTAATACTCTCTGTGATGGAGGAAAAAAGAATCTTTGGATTTTTAAGTTTGCCTTTTTTCTTTTTTTTGGGTCCAGTCGCGGGGCCTGAACTCTGGGCCTGGGCGCTGTCCCTCAGCTCTTCAGCTCAAGGCTAGTGCTCTACCACTTGAGCCACAGTGCCACTTCCGGCTTTTTTCTTTTTGCTTATGTGGTGCTGAGGAATTGAACCCAGGGCCTCAGGCATGCAAGGCAAGTACTCTACTACTGAGCCACCTTCCCAGCCCCAGGTTTGCCTTTTTTTAAAAAACATTATTTGATTAATTTCTTTCCTTGGAAATTCTTTCCTTGAGGATTAACTTGTCTAAGATTCTTTCAGTGAGTATAATGTAAAAATTTTCATGTAAGAGCAAGAGAGAAAATGTCAGGCTCAGCTGGTCAGGAAAGGCTTTGAAAAAGCCAGATACTTTACTTTGGGTGGTAAGAGCTATTCCCTGTATGTTAATTTCATATGCAGAGTACTTTTTCCACCTCAATTCTTTTTTTTTTTTTTTATTAAATCTTGCTTGCTTGCCTTTATTTTTGGCAAGCATATGTATAGACAACACACACATGCGTGCAAGATGTCTCTGGATGCATCTTTTGCCTCTTTATTGGCACATCCTCTATTGCCAGCTACTAGTTTTTCCATAGTTAATGTTAAGTAGACAAATATACGAATTTATTTTTATATCTATGTAAAGCAGGGATAGTGTTCTATAACATTCCACCTCCAATTAGCTAGCCATAGGCTGTGATTGTAAATGGTTCTTGTTTATTATATCTCTTGGATTGGATTGAAAGAATGGAGAGATGGAGAAATGAGGGAAAGGGCTGGTGAGTGAAGTATGCTGTGTGTGCCTATGTCTTTCAGATGTCCAGCTACACTGGAGAGACGATGAGGTTTAGAACTTCACCTTTTGGATATATTCTTTTATCCAAAACCAGATTGAATTTTAATTGGTACC
Organism: Dipodomys spectabilis; assembly: GCF_019054845.1. Lineage (NCBI taxonomy): Eukaryota > Metazoa > Chordata > Mammalia > Rodentia > Heteromyidae > Dipodomys > Dipodomys spectabilis. The sequence continues at coordinate 12,637,637 of NW_024870681.1, forward strand.
TTCAGTGCCATCTGGCTCAGCTTGCTCTTCACGCTGCTTTTGTTTGAACTTCATATTTCCATAATGCATCACAGCCCCTGTGAGTTTATAGATGGATACTTTTTCTTCAGGAGAGAAGCCTAGGATGTCAATGGCACTCTGCCAAGAAAGATGCCAGGACAAAGGTTAGGGCAGAAGGCACTGTTTGTTTGTGAAAATTTATAGTATATCCTAAGATATAACAAGTATATAGGAATGCTGTTGTCATTCCTATATAAAATAGATCAGAAACAATGAGTGTGTGAGAGAGGGGGGGGGGAAGAGAGAGAAAGAGAGAGAGAGAGAGAGAGAGAGAGAGAGAGAGAGAGAGAGAGAGAGAGAGAGAGAGAGAGAGAGAGAGAGAGAGAGAGAGAGAGAGAGAGAGAGAGAGAGAGAGTTGAGAGATTGACTTACATCGGTGGCCATCAGCTCCTCTTGGTCATCAATGCTAGGGACTGTGATCTCTCCCTGACTGACAAAGGCATAGTCATATGGGTTGGTGGTGATCAGCAGCATTTCTGAATACACAGAATTCAGGGTATATGTTTATATCAGAAGATGTTAAAACAACAGCTTTTAGTCTGCAATTTTTAGTTCTTTCTTACCAATTAGATCTGGCTTCTTATTAGAAGTGATCTGATAAAAGATATGGTAGCTTCTTTCTGCCTTTAGCTGGAAAGTAACTCTAGACTTTTCTAGAAGATCTAGAATGAGAGGGGGGGGGAGGTTAACTAGAAAAAATACTGTATCAATACTTCTGAACTTAAATAGACATCAGTGATGTTGGCTAAAATTGAGAGCATTACAAATGGCTCTAATTGCAGATGCATATGACAGTTGACTTTTCTAGGACAGTTCAAGTTTCTTATGGGGGCATCTATGACTTCTGTATTTGAGTTCATTCCCTTGCATGGATCACCTCAGACTGACTCTGTGGTAGGGAGATTCCTCCAATACACAACAAAAGCTCAAATCAAGCATGAAACATAGAGACATTGTGAAGCCATAGTTAAGTCATAGAAATCCATAGTTTGCTGTAGTATTTGAACAGGAAAAAAAAATCACTGTCAAGGCAAGAATTCCTCTAGGATGCTCTTCAGAACCAACAGTCTGAGATTGAGATTTAGGAGAGAGCCACTAAAGTCTCATCCTTCCATTTTGATTTTCAATGCTTCGGTTACTTACATGTTTCAATATCAGCGGATGCCAGCTTCCCTGTGGTACCAAAGTGGATTCTAATGAATTTACCCTTGAAAAAGAGAAAGATCATTGAGCATTAAGTGAAACACTAATTCAGATATAGCTATGCTGATACTGAAGGACTGAAAAGATCCTTTCAGGACCCAAGAAACTTACAAAGCGAGAGGAGTTGTCATTCCTCACGGTCTTGGCATTGCCAAAGGCCTCCAGTAAGGGGTTGGCACTGATGATTTGATCTTCCAGAGTCCCCTGCAAAAGCAAGAACAGTTCTTGTATCTGGGATCCAGACTTCTAGGAGCCCTAGCAGAGTCTGGCTCTTCATTCTGGGTACCAGACCCACCTGCATTTTGCCAGATTCTTCTTTTTTCTTCTCACCAGTAACTGCAATTGTTGCAAAGTACTGGATGACACGTTTTGTGTTGACAGTCTTCCCAGCACCAGATTCTCCACTGTCAAACCAACACCAAACATATGGGAGAAGTTAAATGTCATAGTAAATGAAACTAATTCTGCCACAAGCCTTTACTGTCATGTATCTGCCCTTACAGTTCTCTGTCAAAATCTCCTAGATCTTTCTTTTCAACCCACAAATGATTCATATTATTTATCTTGCTTTCCAGTTACCATAAGTAGAGAAATTATTATTCATTCAGTAAATTTCTTGAGTTTTTAAAACGTTATAAGATCTTAGGTATTGAAGCCTGGGTTTGCGAAGGTGTACAAGTCAGCCAATCAACAACTGTGCAAAAGACGAACAATTAGTTAGAAAATACAACATGTGCCTGTGTTCTTCAGCTTCCTTAGATTAGAGATAAGTCTGAATAGACAGAAATACCTTAAATAGACTTTAAAAACACATGGCTGGGAATATTCTCCCTGGCTTATCCCACAGTTTCTGGGATATATACTGATTTTTGGCCAAGTTCAGAGAAGGCTTTTGTATTCTTCCAGGAAAGCCTTGTGAAACTTCAAGACTAAACTAGCAAACAAGATATTTAGGCATCTTGTTATTATTCATTCAAACACAATATATGCCCTACAATAAAGCTAAAATAATATCTAGTTTTGGAGTAATTATGCCATTTCTTTAGTATTTAGCGAATATGATAAAAGTATATTGCATATATGTGTAGAAATGTCACAGTGAACCTCCCCAATGTACAATTAATATTTGTTAATAAAAATGTGGGGAACCAAGATCAGAACTATGACCTATATTCTCAACATTTGAGGTAATTACTGCAGAATAGAAAAGAAGAAAAAATTACATACGTGATCAGGATGGACTGGTTCTCACGATCTGTGAATGAATTCAAGATTATCAATAGGAAAAAAATTTACGCATTAGACTAGAAGATAATGACATCAGTTTAACTCAAGCACAGATTGTTCTTTTTTATTTTTTGAAAATGTTACCAGTGACTTTGTTTTTGTCCCTGAAACAGCCAAGTGCCTCTCAGTAAAATTTGTGGAAATGAAAGGCAGGGAATCATGTATTTCTTTTTTTTGTATTTTATTATTTTTATTGTGGTACAATGTACATAAGACAATATTATCTTACTACTTTTATGCATATAGTTTATTTTTACTCAGAATGTTATGTAATCATTAACACCTTTTCTCATTCTTCACAACTCTTTTCATCATGTAAAACTGACATTCAGATTTTATACTCAGTAAATAAAACCTTTCTGACGTCCCACTGCCTAGTATCTGGCAACCTACTTCTGTCTCAGTGAATCTGATACTGTATCTCATGTAAGTGGAATCATACAGGCTTTACCTTTAAATTTGTGGCCGACTTACTTCACTGAGCACAATGTGCTCATTTCTCAACTATGTTGTAGCATAGTCATGATATTTTTTTAAAGGCAGCATACATTTCTGTTGTATGAATATACTACATTTTGCTAAACTGTTTACCTGTTGCTATATCCTAGGGTTGTTTCTACATATTAACTATTGGAATAATGATGCTACAAGCATGGGTATGTATACAACTCTTTTAGACCCTGCTTCAACTCTTTTGGAGAATGATGGTTCATACCATAATTATATTTTTAGTGGTTCAGGAATCACCTTACTGTTTTCTGTAACATTTGTACCATTTTTACATTCCCACAGAACATTAGGGCTCTAACTTCTCCATATTCTTGACATCATTTGTTTTTCTCTGCTTTTTTTGATAATAATCATCCTAATGTGTGCGAGATGCACATTTTATTATTTTAAAAATACTGTTTGGAAAAATGCAAACATACAAAAATAGAGGCAATAATTGAGCCCTGTGTACCTGTGTTATAGGTACAATCATTACTGACATTTGTCCACTTCTATCTCATCTCTACACCATTCCACTCACACTGTATTATTTTAAAACTCTAAAGTGCACATAATTTTTTCATAAATAGTAGAATCATAGAATTTTGAGGTCATAAGAGACAATACATTTTTCTTAGACTAGCTAGGTATAATGATATGTTTGTAATTCCAGCATTTTGGAGTCTGAGGTAGGAAGATGATGAGTTTGAATTCAGCTGGTGATATATAAGGATCCATAGTTCCACATCCACAACTACCCAAGAAAAAATTGCTTGGCTCTGCTCTTTCATTGAATACGTAGAGAAGCTGAGACACAGAGAGGAAAAGATTTTTCTAATGTCAGTTTTATAGCTAGTTAAGGTTGAAGCTATTCATCTTTTAATTCCCAGTTTATGTATTTTTCTGCTTCCTGATTCCGGCCAGGTTTTTATGCCATTGATTTGACTGCTGGTAATAAGAAACAGATAATGTGAATGTTTGCTTTTGTTGATTTAATTTTTATGTTAATGCTATATATATTTCTAAGTAATAATATGTACCTATGTGATAGGGTATGTTTTAATTCTATACTGACTGATTGTAGAGAATTCCAAAAGTATCTTCAGAGAACAAAGATACAAATCTGGATGTTATTTAAATGTAAACCAGAGACCTTTTTTTTTAATGGTACTATGGGTTTGAATTCAGAGCCTCATTTTTGGAACTATATGGCTGAGCTATACCTCAGGCCCAGTTTTAGAGGAAGATCTATTCAAGGTAAAAGAGATTTTTAAAATTATATTCAGATTGGTTTTTTTAATATGAGCAAAATCATAGATCAGATTGCATGCTGTGGGAGAAGAGGTAAGAGAACTATTCTGGTCATTTCTGGCAATACTAAAGTAACAATAATGTGGTCAATTGTCACAATTATGCATGGTTTTAAATGAAATTCATGCTTGGGAGCTATATGTGGTCGTGAATTTGGAGCAGCCCGAAAGGTTGGGAAGTCAGCTAGGGTGGGGCTGTGTATTGCTGTAAAAGCAGCTGCTGAGGTATTAAACTCCATGTCATGAGCCAGCATTGGACAAACTGGCAGGTAGCTTGCTTTGTGGACAATTAGAGACTAGTTTCCTGGCATAGAATTATTTCAGAACGCCTGGCCAATTGGTAATGGGAGACTTCTGTTTTGTCACTTTCTTTTTGTCTCTCACTCCTTAAAAAAAACTATTTAAAGATAAGTACAACAAAACAAACCCATTCACTTTCCAAAAGTCCATAGAGGAACAGGAAACAAATATAAAATATTTTCAAAGACAGCACCTTTTCTGTGTGAAGGTAATTCATATTAACCCTGTATTTGGGCCAGTGGTGTGTTATCTTTGCTAGATGCTTATGCTTTTGGTAAGGCAGGAAAACCAGACTTTGTTATAATGTTTTTTAAAAAGTTCAAAATATAGCTGGGTACCAGTGGCTCATGCCTATAATCTTAGCAACTCATGAGACTAAGATCTAAGGAGCATGGTTTCAAGCCAGCCATGAGATTCTTTTAAAAAATTTATTTATTTATTTATTTTTATTGTGAGAATACCATACAGAGGAGTTACAATTACATGGGCAAGATAACGAGTACATTTCTTATCAAGCATTGTTGCCTCCTCGTTGTTTCCCCTTCCCAACCCTTCCCATTCTCCAGTTAATAAACAAAAAGGTTGAAAGTGGAGCTGGGATTCAAGTGATAGAGTTCTAGACTTGAGCAAAAAAGCTTAGGGATAGTACCCAGGCATGGAGTTCAAGCCTCTTGCCTGGAATGCAACATCCCGCCTTCTCCATACACATTAAAAAAATAGGGATGAATTTTTTTTTAATTTGCTAAAAAAAAGGATATTTTTTTCTTCTACTCTGAAAGGAAATGCTTCAAAATTGTTGGGAGGAAAGAATAGTATGTTCTAGCCGTAAGGCCATCAAAATTCACCGTGCCGTTTGAAAGTAGAGAGAATCCACAAGTTCTTCAGTGGTGGCTGAGAACTGTTTTGATCATTGTGGAGGAAGTGAAAATTTAACAAATCTTATCTATTTACTTTATTTATTTGGGTATGCATATGTACTTATACTGGAGATGGAGCTTAGACTCACTCTTGGTCTTCCTAGGCTTAAGGAACATCTTTAAATTAACTAATAAATTAATTGATATGATGATTCTATAAGGGTTTCAATTGAACTTGTCAGCTTATGAGTACAGTGCATCTTGACCAATATCACCCCTTTCATCGTTCTACTCAAGGCACACCTCAACTTCTGACTTTTTGTGGTGAGCTGTTTCTTGGATTTGTCTGCCTCAGCTGGCTGAGGCCCCAGTCTTCAGATCTGAGCCTCCTAGGTAGCTAGGATTATAGGTGTGAGCCTCTGGTGCTTGGCCTATTTGAAGTTTTTGTATCCAAACAGAAAATAAAGAAATATGGAAGGCAATAACTATATTTACTTGTTCTATCTGGGCTTCCACTTGCTAGCTGTTAGCTTGGGCAGAACAGGGCAAGTTTCTTTGAACACAGAAAAGCCCATATGCTTAGTATATATTTTTGTAAAGCTCATATATATTATATATAATACATAATACATATTATGATTATATTTATAAATCTATTGTATTTACACATTTATTTCATTGTTTTTGTTTCTTCTAGTACTGGTAGTTGAACTCAGAGCCTTATTCTTGCTAAGTTATTGCTTTACCACATAAGCCCTTTTTAATGTAACTATTTTCTGAATAGGATCCACTCTTTCTCCCCCTGTCCAGTCTGCTCTAGATCACTAGCTGGGATGATAGTTGCATGCTGTGATACCTAGATTGCTTGATATGGCCTCAAATGTCCATCCTCCCAAATCTCAGCTTCTTGTTATCTGGTATTACAGTCATGAGCAAATCACACCTGGCTGTATTTACACATTTCTGGGAATAGGTACTATTCACTCACCAGTCAGCATGAACTGATAGGCGTTGTCAGAGATGGAGAAGATGTGGGGCGGGGCCTCCTGACGCTTTTTGCCTCTGTAGGCAGCCACCACCTCAGGGTTGTACACCGGCAGCCACTTGTAGGGGTTGACAGTGACACAGAAGAGGCCAGAGTAGGTCTGAAAAAAGAAAAAAAACCACCCAATAAATTCAACCATAACCTCTTGTTTTTTTTTTTCTTTCAATAAATGGGCTGAAAAGAGCTATGAAAGAACACTCACGTAGATCATCCAGGCTGCATAGCGCTCTTTGAGGTTATACAGTACTCCAGGCTCATGTAGATGGGTCATCATAGCCATGTCCTCGATCTTGTCATATTTGGGAGGATTCATAGGGAAGACTTGATCTTCCCTGACAGTAAGAGTCTGTTGAGGAAGTGGGAGACCAGTTTTAACTAATTGTTGAAAATAGGGTTTATGTTTATTTTGATTATAAAACTTTAATTGGGCATCCTTTTCATTGTATGATTCTATGTTTAAAGGCATAAAATATATTTATTTCAAAGTCTGATTTACCAAAAAAGCTTTCCTATTATAAATTACTTTATTAATGCATAGTAAAAATTGTACAAACTAGTGGGATCAGAGTTTGTTCATTAATATAACATGCATTGATTCTCACTCATGGATATACAGGCAAAGGAAGTGAAATCAGTATATTACCTAGACACTTACAGGCCTGTGTTTCTTTTAAAAAACAAAACAAAACAAAACTCCCTCCCCCCCCCACCCCCCGGTTTTCTCCCTTCCAGATTTGTCAGTTTATAACATTTTATTTTTTCCTTTCGTAGATTAAATATATTTATTTTTCCTTCCTATTCATCACAAGAATTTTTGTGCAAATAATGGAGATAATAATATAAATTATTTAACCACATACATAATTCAAGCATTCTTGTTAGCAGATGAAGTTGTCTTCAAATTTGGAGATTTAAATTGCAAAGTTGGGAAGGGAGCTAGATAGTTGTGGCTTGACTTCTTTTGTCTTCCAAACCTAACGTCTTCTCAGGTGCTAGGAAGATACTTGTCTTGACATTTGGCTTAGAGACACCCTAGCAATTAATGCTTCCATTCTTGAATTGAAATGTTAGAGAAATGAAATGGAGAGTTTTCTCCTGGGGTTTTTACTTACTGCTCCACCTTCTGTCTTCACAGTTACTTTTCCTCCTTCCCTGCTTTGTATAATGCTCTTCACATAGGATTCCTTGGGTTCCGCTACAAAGGCAGAAGTTTTAGCATCAAAAGGCTTGTTTTGGGCCTCAATCCGCTCCTTTTCCGATTTTCGGAGGTAGGGAGCCGCTTCACCAAAAATAGCCATCTCGGCGTCCGAACTTGAACTCATGGCTGCAGTTTATTTTGCGAAGACTTCTGCATTGGAGAAAAAAAATGGAGGGATGGAGGGAGAACAGAAAGCAGAAATCATACAGTTGAGTTAGTATTTGAAGTAAAAGAGGTGCTTAACATCGCCTGTGCAGCAATTATTCCTCCAATCTGGCATTCACCAGGCTCTTAGCAGTCTGAAAGGGCATACATGGAATGAAACTGTAATTTGAGGCTTCAATTTTTAGGACTTTGAAATTTTCATTTCCAGATCACGTATGTTGATCCTCTGGGCTAGCTAGATATCTACAAATGAATTACAATAAAATGTTGTCAGTTAAAAAAAAATCTCTAAAGTATGACAATCTCTGTAGCTGAACTGTTGATGGATTGTTTTATAGCAACTGTCATTTAATCTCCACTTCTCTTAATTTAATCTCCACTTCCAAGCATATGGTGTGTATCCACCATATGCTTGGAAAAGTCACATATTTAGAAAGGCAAGTTAATATTTTTTAAGCTATCACTAATATCTTTGTCTCTTAGATAACCCTTTACTCCCGTAGACCAAATAAATGTCTCAACCTCTTTATTATGTTAATAGTTTTGTATCTGTTGATAGGTTATTCAAAGAATCTCATGTTACATTCTAATTCTCTGGATTTTTCACCCTTTGGCTTGTTACCCAGGCCCAAATCTCTTTTGACACTCCTTTAACATGAGAGATTTCAACCATCAGTTAACATATCTAACTACAGAGATGTGAGAACTTCAGTATGGATCCCTTTCTTCCCACATACATTCCATGGGGTTCTTCTTTTGCTTCCCACAAAAAGAAAAGAGAAAAGGCTGGGAAGGTGGCTCAGCGGTAGAGCGCTTGCCTTGCATGCATGAGGCCCTGGGTTCGATTCCTCAGCACCACATAAGCAAAAAAGAAAAAACCGGAAGTGGCGCTGTGGCTCAAGTGGTAGAGCGCTAGCCTTGAGCTGAAGAGCTGAGGGACAGAGCCCAGGCCCAGAGTTCAGGCCCCATTACTGGACCAAAAAAAGAAAAAAAATAAGACATCATCACATGCATGTAAGTTACTGTCTTGTTAATAGATATGCCTGCAATGTTGACATGTTAGATTGGTTGGATTTTTCCTCGCTTTCGAGTAGTTAAGTTTCTTAAGGAATGTCAGAATCTCTTAAGTTACAGCATGTAGCATTCTGTGGGTGATATTTTCAGTTTTTTCAAAGAAAAATCACAGTTCATTCTAACAAATGCACTGAATCAGCAAGAGCGGCTCAAAATATAGTTTTGATATGTGTGCTTACATGTTTAAGTAAGATATTTCGTGGAATGTTTTAAAATTCCTGTAAAGTGTCTCAGAATTCACTGTTTCCCTGTAGAGACAAGTTGGTATGAAATAGTTGAACACCATTGGACAGTTTTAAACACAGCTCAGAACTCACTGTCAAAACTAATCCTGTCCTAAATGATCTTTGAGTCCTGGCACACAAATGAGTCCCAGAGTAAGACATTCTGGGGAAAAAATGACTTTCAGTATTTAAATCAGCCATCCAGGAACATAGAAACATAGAAATGGTGTCTAAGAGTTGTACATGGCTTCTTTGCAGTACATCTCCTTTGCTATCAATACATGAACAAAACCAAGTCTTACCTCTGAAATTCCAGGTGGAAATGCAGGATCCAAACTGTTCAAGACTGCAAAACAAGAAGTGTCTCATTAGTGATGTCCTATAGTTGCAGAATTCTAGTTACAGAACTAAGATTACCCTGCCCTCCAACTTTCCCCATTAAAGCAAACATCAAAGTTGGGAGGAAGAGTTTCCAATTTAGAGAATCCCCTGGTTCTGGGAGTTCTCAAGGCTCCCACCCCTTACCTCTAGACTCTTGGTGGAGATAAGGTATGAAGACCAGTCCTGTTTATATAGGAACTAATGTGCTGATGCTGCAGCTACTTCCTCTTTGTTAGGGCAAGACATTTGGCAACACGAACCCTCAGAATAGTTTGTAGTGACATTTGGCATGTTTGGATATAATTAGAAGTATTCATATCATTTTGAGTATGTGAACCAATCTCCTATAAATAATTTGGCAGGGACCGATCTGCCCTCTGAGAATGCTTTCTAGTGTGCTAGGAAGGGAATCTTTGACAGTGACTGGTGGGACTTCACAGTTAGTTCTTAAGAGCTATATTCAATTTGGCAAACTCTTTGAAGCATGCCTGTGTAACCCAGTGATCAGATACCCGGCAACACACTGCTCTGAGGGCCCTCACTACTGATCCTTTTTTTGTTCCCTCAAGACACCCCCCTCCCCCACTGCATTCCCCTGGACCATGTCCAAAGCTCATCCTTGGAGTCTGGGCTTGGACAACAGAGTCAAACCGAGAGGAGCTTCTACACTAAAGTCTTCACCACTGGGTCAGTGCCCACCCGGCTAACACTGAAAACAAGTATTATAGAAACTAATGTGTGTTTTCTAAGAAGAAAATACAGCTAAAGAGGAAAAAAAGTCTAGACCCAAGTATGTTGTGACAAAGTGCACACATATAAGTAGGATATTGTACAAATACATGTAGAACGTATGTCTTATAAAATGCCTTAAAATTAATATAGTTAGGGGCTGGGAAGGTGGCTCAGTGGTAGAGCGCTTGCCTTGCATGCATGAGGCCCTGGGTTCGATTCCTCAGCACCACATAAGCAAAAAGAAAAAAGCCGGAAGTGGCGCTGTGGCGCAAGTGGTAGAGCGCTAGCCTTGAGCTGAAGAGCTGAGGGACAGCGCCCAGGCCCAGAGTTCAGACCCCATGACCGGGCCCCCCTCCCAAAATTAATATAGTTAATTTTCATGCCACTAAAATATAATTTATATCTTATCCCATAAATGAATTATATTATGGTTCTTTTGTGCTTTTTAGTTAACATGTCCATTTATGTGTACATAAATATGCATAAACAGTGCATTGTGCCTAGAGTCATGCCTTCTTTTTATATTAACATATTTCCTTTTAAGGCCAGGTATAATTTACATATAAGCTAATTCACCTGTTTTAGGTGATAATGATGAGGGATTTTTGCTTATAGAACTTTATAGTATGAGGAAAAAATAAACCACAAAATTTTTAGGCACTTTTTTTCAGACATTTCTTTAGTACATAATCACAATTCCTAACAAATACATGATGCTTCAGAAAGGTATTGGTTTTTATGTTTTATTCAATCTTGCTGCCTTGTTGAATTCTCCTACCACTTTTAATAATTTGATGCCCTTTAGATTTTCTGAATCAAGTACTAATTGTCAACCTTGGTTTTCTAATTTGTGTATTTTTTCTTTTCTTATGCATTGTATAATGACATTAACAACAATGTTCAATGGTATTAAAGCAGTATTAATATGATAGTATTATTTTAGTATTAACACTTGGCATTTATGTCCATATTTTATTCTTGCCTTTGAAAATTAAATTTATCTTATTTTTACTGGTGCATAGTAATTATATATAATTTCATGGGAAAGTGTGATGTTTTGGTATATATTGTGGATTGCATGTGATATTTTGCCAAGTACAATAAATTTCTTGTTTATTTTTATTTACCTTTCTAATAATTTTGATCATAAAATGACTTAAACAGTTCCCAGAGAACTGAAGACATTTATATAAAAATTTGTGGGTGAAGTTCATAGAAACATTATCCATAGTAATAAAAGTTGGAACCATTAAATGTGCAACATCTAATAAGTGAATAAGAAAAAGTTTATATATCCTATAGTGGGATATTATTCAGCCATTAGGAAGAAAGATCTACTAATAGCTGCTACTATACAGATGAACCTCAAAGATATGATGTCAAGTAAAAGAAACACCACACAGATAGCCTACATTTAATGATTCTATCTATATTAAATTTCCTTGAAAACCATTCATGGAATCAGAAAATGGTTTTTTTCCATGTGAATTCACACATGACTAGTTCAGAGTTTTTTTGATGTATACAATTTTCTGGTTTGGGGATAAGCTTCATGTTAGTCTTGCAAAATAAACAGACTAGCTTCCTATTTCTTTTTGTTTTCTGCCAGAGAACGAATTACCTGTTCCTGGAGAATTTTTATGGAGTTCTGTGGAACCCTTTGAGTAGCCTTTTGAAGGTTGATTCTTTGCATAGTTTCTTCTTTTGTTCATTGTAATAGTTTATACATTCCTAGAAAATATTCATTTTGTGTAAGTTATTTTGCTATTTCTGTTCATATTTTTAGTGATAGTCCCTGTGTTGTCTTCTGGTCTTTTTTTATTCTTTATATTATTTGGTTTTGTTCTTTTAATTTTAAATTATATTTGTAAAGTTCACATCTTAATTTACCTTCAAGATATAATTTTGTACTATTTTCTAATTTATTACTTACTGCTTCTAATTTAATACCTTTTGTTTTATTCCCTTATTTTATGTTTGAATTTAAATTGATTATTTACAATTGAATTCTAAGTTTTATTTTTATTTAATCCCCCAAATTATATAAAGATTACTTTTCAAACTTTCAGGTGTATCGTTTTTTAGCTGTCAAGTTGTGTGTGTGTGTGTGTGTGTGTGTGTGTGTGTGTGTGTGTGTGTGTGTGTATGTGTGTAATATAGCAATTCAGATAGTCTAAAGAAGAGTATTATCAGCACTCCACAAATCTCTCAAGATCCTTTTTATTGTAATTTTCTTACCCTAAATGTTAGTAGAAATAATAATTCTCTGAATTTTTTGTAGTTTTTATATATATTTTCATAAATAACATAGTTTAATTTGGCTATTTTTGAGCTTTCTGGGTATAGTTTTATTCATTCTTTATTTTTTTGTTTTTTTTTATTTAATTTAATTTTATTTGTGAACATACTGTACAGAGGGGTTACAATTACATGGGCAGGATAATGCGTACATTTCTTACCAAGCATTGCAGCCTCCTCCTTTGTTATTCATTCTTTAATATCTACATTTTTAACAAATAAAACCTATGTTTCCATTTCCTGAAGCTCATTTAGATAAATATCCATTTCTTTTGCCCCAAATTATTGCTAAGGATTGCTAAAATATGGAACCAACCCAGATGACCCTCAATAGATGAATGGATCAAGAACATGTGGTATATATACACAATGGAATTTGCTGCCTGTATCAGAAAGAATGACATTCTCCCTTTTGTAAAGATATGGAAAGACTTGGAAAAAATCATATTAAGTGAAGTAAGCCAGACCCAAAGAAACATAGCTTCTATGGTTTCCTTCATTTGTAATAATTAGTACATGGAGAGGATAGTTCTGGAAGAGAATCATAATAGCTCAATAGCTATGTACATGTGATTGTACAAAATGATGCTATTGAAATTAACTCCAGGACATGGAAACAACAGATCTTATTTTTGGTTGTTGACCTGGTTGTCACCAATGTACTGTATCTTGTTCTTTGTTTTTATTTCTTTTTTTTTTTTTGCCAGTCCTGGGGCTCAAACTCGGCTTGGGCTCTGTCCCTGAGCTCCTTTTGCTCAAGGCTAGTACTCTACCATTTGACCCACAATGCCACTTCTGGCCTTTTCTGTGTATGTGGTACTGAGGAATCAAACCCAAGGCTTCATGCACGCTTGGCAAGCACTCTACCATTAAGCCACATTCTCAGCCCTTTCATTTTTCTTTTCCATTAGTTTATCCCTGGCAATCACTGTCTTTGATTCTGGTACCCTCTGTCCTGTATATACATTTATGTGATTTGGGGAAGGGAAAGAGAATAACAAAATGATCAAAGAAGGACAAAGGATGACCCAATGCAACTTTGGGCAGTGGGAGAAGAGTGGGAGAGGGAAGGGATAGCAGGAGAACAACAAGGGAGTGATAACAATGTTCAACACAAAATATACTCATTACCTCGCTCATGTAACTAACCCCTCTGTGCAGCATCTTTACAATAAAACAAAAATTTAAAAAAATACACATTTAAAAAATGTATTTAGTAACTGATAAAAATTATTGCAAAGGGTTTTCCATGAAGTGGACACATTATTTGGCTATTCTTAGATTTTTTTGCTAGAGTTTTACCTTACTTGAATTCATTATTTCACATGATATACAATGATTGTCTCTTCTATCACACCTTGTTTCAGAATTAGTTGAGATTTCTCTTGTGGTTTGTATCTTGGTCAGTACAATTCCACCTTCATTTAGGTAGAATTTTGCATACCTGGAAAGAAATCAACTTTAGGAATATAGTTCAATGAGTTTTAGTAAATTCATGCAGCTGCTCAAGCATCGCCACAATTCAGCTTTCGAATACTATCTTCAATCCAAAAATGTCCCTTGTGTTCATTCACAATCAATCTGTCACTGTAACTCTAAGTTCTCAATTTGCTTTTTGTCTTTTCTAGAATTTTCATATAAGTGGCCTTCTGCAATAGATGGTCTTTTGTGTCAGGCTTCTTCTTTCCATTAGCATATGTTTTAAGTTTCAGCCATGCTGTGTCATGTCGCAGTAGTTTACTCTTTTTTTTATTGCTGAGCAGTAGTCCATTATTTAAAGTGTCACATTTTGGCCACATTTGCTACTAGAAAAACACTGCTAGTAAAATTCCATACAAGTTGGTGAACACATGTTCATTACTACTGGTAGACCTACGATTTGCTGTATTGTTTATGTTTTACTTTTTCCTTGGGCACACATAGGAATTGTCGTATTATGTATGCTTAACCTTTGAAGACACTTCCTGTATCATCTTACATTTCCACCATCAATAGTGAGGGGTCCAATTTCTGTCATCCTCACTTTACTTGTACTGACTGTCCTTTTGATTCTAGCTGTACCAGGGAGTGGTAACTCATTTTGGTTCCTGTTTGTTTCCTTAATGAATTACTTTTTTAAAATATGTTTTTATTGTAAAAATGCTGTACAAGACATTATGTCGAAAAACGAACTCTACAACTTTGGCAGAGGGGGGAGGGGGGAGAAGGGGGAATAGATGGGAAGGGATGGGAAGGGGAAAAAAAGGAGGAGGCAACAATTCTTGATAAGAAATGTACTCATTACCTTGCCCATGTAATTGTAACCCCTCTGTACAGTAGTTTCACAATTAAAAAAAAATACTGTACAGAGGGTTACAGTTACATGAGCAAGGTAATGAGTACATTTCCTATCGAGCATTGTTGCCTCCTCCTTTGTTTCCCCCCCTAGCATCCCTTCCCTCCCACCTCCACAGCTAACCCCCCCACCAAAGTTGTAAAGTTCGTTTTCAACATAGTGTTTTGTATGTCTCATTGTTAAAATGGGTCAACCTGTATCCTTATTTAAGCATTACTTTTTCATGTGCCTATTTGCCATACATATATTTTCATTTTAATCTTTAGCCTGTTTAAAACAATTTAGATAATTTTCTTAATATGAGTCCTTTATGTTTTCTAGATATGGATCCTTCATTAAATTCATTGATTAGCAAAATATTTTCTTCTTGCTAATGGCTTTATTTTTAATTTTCTTGGTGAAGAACATGTTTTTAATGGTTGATAAAGCTCCATTATCTTCCCCTTTTCCTTTTGGTGCATTTGCTGTCATATCTTCCAAATCTTTTGCAATGTAGTCACAAAGATTTTTTTCTGTGTTTTCTTCTAAATATTTTCATATTTATAGATCCTTCATTTACCATCTCAAATTACTTTTTTGCATTTGATGTGAGTAGGCTTAGTTTATTTTTCACCTGTAAATATCCTAATAATTGTAGTGTCATTTGTGGAAGATTATTCTTTTCCTACTAACTTGCCTTGGTAACTGTTGAAAGCGTTAATGATTTGTCTTATTCTAAAAATGGAAAGGTTTTGCTTTTCAAATGACTACATTTACATAGTTCAGAGGTCAAGAGGCATAGAAGAGTGTACCATGAAAACCTTTATTCATGCTTCTTCTCTCTAGCTGTTTTTAGGAGGTATTCAATGACTGTACGGACAGTTAGCCAAGTTTCCCTTTTTCCCTACATGACTCAGTTTTTGTAAATGTTTTAGACTGGTGTTTTTAAGCTATTTTTTCAATATGGCATAGTGAGAAAAAAGTATTCTATTAATTTAATAAAACATTGATTTTAAGCTAATCAAGTTAAATTAACTAAGTTTAATTAATTTCTCTCTATAAAGCAAAATGAGATACCAAGAATTAAAATTTAACTAAAGTTATTTAAACTTAAATTATCTTTTTAAGAAGAAATTAAATCTGAGGAATAAGGTATTTCAAGTAGAGTTGAACTTTGGACATGGGAGTGGGGCAAAAAACATTATAAGATTTTTTTTCCTGCTCTGTCAACAACCAATTTTCACCTCCATAGTATATCATGTCATTTGAAAATATGTGAAACCATTTACAAATCTCTTACTTTTGGATACAGAGCTTTATTTTTTATCTTTATTGGTGAGCTTGTCATTTGTATTATTCAAATCATCTGGATTTAAACTTTTGTCTACTGTTCTATTTTCAAATAGGTTCAAGTTCATATCTTCCTCTCTGATTGCTCATAGATGTATAGTAGATTTGGGATTGATTTACTCAGAGGTATTTGCTAAGCCTATAGAAAGTTGTGACCATGTATATTTCTGGTGGCTCATCTATTTAAAAAATAAAAATCACCCTGACATTTTTATTTTTATTATTGTCAAGGTGAAGTACAGAGGGGGGTTACAGTTATATAAGTAAGGTAATAAGTACATTTCTTGTCAAACTTGTTACCCCTTCCCTCATTTTTCTCCTACTTTCCCTCCCCACACCCACCCTGATTCTTATTTTTGCTTTGAATTCTATATTATGTGATACCAATTATGCTGTGTTTATTTTTGGGTAACATTTGCATGAATTATCTTTTAACATTAGTTATTTATTTTTCATCCAATTTTTTTTTTTTTTTTGGTCCGGTCGTGGGGCCTGAACTCTGGGCTTGGGCGCTGTCCCTCAGCTCTTCAGCTCAAGGCTAGTGCTCTACCACTTGAGCCACAGCGCCACTTCCAGCTTTTTTCTTATGTGGTGCTGAGGAATCGAACCCAGGGCCTCTTGCATGCAAGGCAAGCGCTCTACCACTGAGCCACCTTCCCAGCCCTTTTTCATCCAATTTTTAAAAACCAAGTAGCTATTTGAAAAAAATCCATTCTGAGGGCTCTCTTCAGTTGATAAGTGCAAGAGCAACAAACTAGCTGGCATGATTTTTAGAATGTACAGTGTTCTAAAGATCAGTGTAACTAGCCAGGTGTTACTCTGTACAATTTCAGGCAATCCATCCAATCTCTTTAAATCTGTTTGTTCATCTGCTAAGGACAGCAATAATTAAGTAGTTTCCTACAACCTCATTAGATTAATGTGGCTATGGAGTAACATATATAAAGTATTTAGCATAACTCCTGACAGTAGAGAAGATATTTAATAATTACTAGTTATTCTCACTGTATTTAAAGTCATGTGCATGATAGGGCTTTTTCCTGTTAGTGATGGCATATCACTGCTATGTTTTAAATAAGGAACTGACCTTAAGATTTGTTTTAAACACAGTCATGATAGCACCATGGAAGATGGATTGGAGGACTGAAACAGAGATGAAGAACTCACTTAAGCAGTTGTTGTGCTATTTTAGGAAGGAGCTGAGGACCTGAACTATAAATGAGTCACTTTTGAGAAAGAAGAGGGATGGACTCAAAAGGTTGTAGATTTCACTGTCCTAAATAATTTCAGTTGCTCAAAATCACTGACATTGTTTCTACCCTGCCCCAAATAATTAGAAATAGGCAATTTTCCTGAGAATGAAAGAAATATTTCTCATGGAGAGGGAACAGAGTTGGAAGTAATAGGCAAAGGGTGATGTTTTCCTCCTTGGAGAGTTGCAGTAGTAGAGTTTCTAATTAAAAGAAGCAAATTTGGCTGGGTATGAGTGGTTCATACCTGTAATCCTGGCTACTCAGGAGGCTGGGCAGCCAGTATGGGCAGGTAAGTCCGAAAGAATCTTATCTCCAATTAATCACAGAAAATGCTGGAAGTGGCACTGTGGCTCAAGTGGTAGAGTGCTAGCCTTTAGCAAAAGGAGCTCAGTGACAATGCCCAGGCCCAGAATTCAGGCACCAGGACCAGCCAAAAAAAAGGGCAAATTTACAGGAACAGGAATATTTTGCTACATTAAAACATATTTCAAAGTGTGGAATTAAAACTGTACAAAGTTAATGGGAAGATTGGCAGATGCATAGAATTTAACACAATCTAGATAAGAAATTTTCTCTGTATTATGACAAGTTACTATATGACAAAAGTGGCTTTTCTTATCCCTAGGGGAGATGCAGTATTTAGTGAATGGGATTGAGACACATTTGTAAAAACATTAAATTACAGCTTTGCTTGACACCATCGATAAAAAAATATAATATATAACTGAAATTTTGCGTGAATAAAAGAACACCATTAAAGCCATTGGAGAAGATGTAAGGGAATGTGTTAATGCAACAGGATTAGGAAAGATGTTTTTAGCTGGTAATGAGGTTTGAACTCAGGGCCTCATACTTGTTCAGTTGGTTTGGCTTTGTCTGCTTTCTTGGCTAGTGGTCTACTACTTAAGCCAGCCTCTAGTCCTGCTTTTTTACTGGTTATTATGGAGATGAAGACTAGGTAACTTTTTCTTCCTAAGCTAGTTTCAAGCCATGATCCTCCAGATCTCAACCTCTGAGTAGTTAGGAGTATAAACAGGAAAGCCTTTGGAAAGATCTTTAATGAAGCAGAGCTACCATTCGTTGATAAAAATAGAATATATAATTCTTAAGAAATTGCTCTGAATCAGTAAAAAAGAAAAAGCTCCAATGACAAAATTAAATGACAGGACGGGGAAAGGTATTAACAATATATCTCAGAAAAAAAACTTACATTCATAAGTTAATCAGAAAAGTAAGGGAGATCCATGCAAAACAAAGTACTAAGAGATTTGATAAGTAATTCATGAAAGAGGAAATGCATAGTCAATAAACAGAAAATGTACTCAACCTCGGGAGGTCTGAAGCCAAACAATAGGGAGCTAGTACCCAGTAAAACAAATTGATAGCCGCAAATAATGGTGTCATGGTGAAGAAGTGGATGCTCTTACAGTTTGTAAGTAAGGGTGTAGAATTTCCAGGGTACTTTGTTGTATCTTTGAAGTTGAAGATTGCAGTAATTTCACTACTCGCTCTCTTTTCCTACAAAAGCACACGGAAAGATTTTTGTACTTAAGGCTGTGCACTTAGCATTTCTTTCAAATAGCCCAATTTGGGTAACAACATCAATATTCATTCAGTTACTTTATAGTTTAATTCGCTGGCCACCTGTTGAGTGGTGTGCTCAGATGCTGTGGTCAGTGGTTGGAACTTGACACCCATTTTAATCTGAGATTTGGATCGGCATAATGTATTTTCCACTGGTTCCCTTTGAGATATAATACTGAAAGCAGAAAGGTTGTTTTA
The DNA here is from genome assembly GCF_019054845.1 of Dipodomys spectabilis. Classification (NCBI taxonomy): domain Eukaryota; kingdom Metazoa; phylum Chordata; class Mammalia; order Rodentia; family Heteromyidae; genus Dipodomys; species Dipodomys spectabilis. The sequence continues at coordinate 12,656,959 of NW_024870681.1, forward strand.
AATAGCAAAAGCCATGAAGTAAGGAGTTCTAATGGGTAATATAAGGAGAAAAACAAACTGAGATAGATTTTGCTAATGCCTATTTGTGTTATATTTCTAACCCTTCTCTCTATAAAGATAACTTTTACTTAAGTCTTAGGTGACTGTTCATTTCTTATAACTTAGCAACTCTTCTAAGGTCTGGCACAAATCCTTTGTCCTTGCTCCTCTTGCTGGTATCTACTTACAATTAAGCCTAGAGCGAGCATTAAGTTACAGTCTCTAATGACCCTTCTGCTCTGAGAGTCACTACCACAAATTAGCTTGTAATTCCTAAGATTCCCGCTGTTCTAAAAGTTCCCCTACTTTCTCCTTCCAGTGAGTAAAAACAGATGAACTGTAGCTACTTCAGACATCTGAACTTACTTTAATGTGGAACTCTTAAAATTATCTTGTCTTCAACCAAAGTCAACAACTGCCTCTTATATGACTCATGCCAAAGAAGAATGACACTTAGATTCATCTATGTTCTTGATTGTATTATTAGTTATTTTTACTGGTGAGTAATATTCCATTGTGAAGATACATATTTTGTTCATGCATTTTCTCTTGCCTCACCCTTTTTTTGAGATAGTGCTTTAGTCTGTCACCCAGGACGATCTTGAACTTTAAATTTCAGGGCTCAATTGTGTCTCCTGCCTCAGTCTCCCAAGTAGCTGTAGTTACAGGTGTGTAACATCATGCCTGGCTTATTCATCTGTTTTTTTTTTTATTTGATGGTGGATATTTTTCTTACCTTTTTTGTGACTGTATTTTACATTTCTTTAAATTTCTGTAATAACAAGAGTGTAGTTAGATAACGAGGTAGGTATATGGTTAAAGTTTATGATTTATAAAACAATAACTAAATATTTCTTTGCAAACAGTTGTAGCATTTTATATCCTCACTAGCAGTGTTCAAGAGACCTAGTTGCTCAGAATCCTGTCCACTTTGTTATTACAGTCTGTAAATTTAGTGGTTTTTATGGGGTTGTGATGGCATCTCCGTGTAAGCCAATATTAAGAATGGTTATAAGAATTTTAAATGTCTTTATCAAGTGTCTAAACCTTCTGCCCATATTTATTGGACTTGTTTCTTTCCTTTAATTTTTTTTGTCCATCATGGGGCTTGAACTCAGGGCCTGAGTGGTATCTTGAGCAGTCTTGCTCAAGGCTTTAGGTCACAGCTTCATGTCAGGTTTTCTGGTGGTTAATTGGAGATAAGTGTTTCTTGGACTTTCCTGCCCAGGCTGGGTCTGAACCACAAATCTTGGACCTCCACCTCCTGAGTAGCTAGAATTACAGGTGTGAACCACCAGCTCCTGGCACTTGTTTCTTATTGTTACTGCTTGCTAAATGATCTTTCTACACAAGTTACTGTTTTGTGTGAGTACTGCATATATCTTCTCCTGCTTGTGGCTTTCCTTTCTGGTTTTCTAACAGTACCTTGAATCATAGTACCTTTATTATTTGAAGAGGACCACTACAATTTTTTTCTTTCATATTTAATACTTGATGTAGTCTGTTTAAGCATTTTAGCCTAAGATCACAAATATTTTATCGTGTGCTTTTCCTTAGGTGTTTTAGGAATTAATTAGATGTTTATTCTCTTGAATTACTGTATGTTACCGGAGTTATTACTTTTTGATAACAGCTAAGCAATTGATTCTGCACAATTTGATGCAAGATTTCTTTCCACATCAAATTGCATGGGTAACTTAAAGAGTCATTTGATGGATACATAAATAGTGAATCTATTTCTAAGCTGTTTGTCCTGTTTCATTTATGTATTTGTTTCTAACCTTACATTAAAACCACATTATCTTAATGTGGATTTATAATAATTTTTTTGAAATAGCCTTTCTATATATTGTAGGCTGGGCTTGAACTTGCCATTTTCTGCTTACTAGGACTTTGAGATCAGCTCTGCCTCATGGTAAGTTTTAATTGAGTAATTTCTCCAACTTTGTACTATTGCTTTATCAAAACTGCTTTCACTACTGTAGGTTATTTATTTTCTCATATATATTTTAATATCTGCTTGCCAATTTTGATCCCCAAAGTGCCTGATAGGATTTTGATTTACATTTAAATCTAAAGATACAAAGTACTGACAGATTTATAATATTGAATCTTCTGACTCAAGCACATGGTCTCTCTTTGCCTCTGTAACATACTAGTTCTTTTTCATTTTCTTTCAGCAAGAATTTATAGTTTTTAAGGTAATGATTTTTTCTTGTTTTTGCTTAAGTTTATTATATTATTTTGTAGTTTCTTTAATGCTACTGTAAATGGTATTGATTAAAAATTTTCACTTTTTACTTGTTAGATATTAGTATGAAAAGACAATTTTTATTTGCTGGCCTTGTGATATGAAATATGCTCACTATATTTCTTGGATCAAATAGTTTTTTTATAGGCTTACTTAAAATTCTGTATGTCCAGGTTTGTCATTGGCAGATGAAGATATTTGCTTCTTTTTTTAATCTCAATCTTTATAGCCTTCATTTCATTTTCTTGACTTGTTGCAGTAACTAGGACCTCCAGTGCAATTTCACGTAGTTGGTGAAAGTGAACATTCTGCGGTAGTCCTAAGTTTAAGCAGAAAGTATTATTATCTCATCACTGAATAAGATACCTCAGTTCTGCCTTTTTGCATTTTTCTTATTACAGCAAGATAGTTTTCTTTTATTACCCAATGTCTGGCAGTTTCTTTTTTATCTTCTTAAAATCCTGTGTCACTTTTGGGTATTATCACATGCTTTACTGCATTTGTTGAAATAATCACGATTTTATATTTTATTTGGTGATGAATTATTTTAGTTTTAAATACGGAAAGTACCTTGCACTCTTGTGATAGTTCTCATTTGGTCATGATTTATTACTATCGTTGCTGCTACTTATTTCATATATTATTAAATATTGTTTGATATGACTTGCCAGAATTTTTTAAAGCAGTTTTGCATCCCTCAGGGATTTGAGACTAAAATTTTCCGTAATTTTCCCTCCATTTTCTATTTGGTTAATTTCTATTGTAATGTTTGTTATTTACTTCCTTTTGCCTGCTTTAAATTTAGTTTTTTTCTTTTTCCTGCTTCTAAAAGTAGAAATTCAAATGATTGATTTAATATCTTCCTACTCTATTAACATATGCATTTATAACTAGAAATCTCTTTTTCAGCACTGTTTTAGATATATCCCATATTTTTGTATGTTGTGTTTTTTTTTCTATTCATCTCAAAATATTTTATAGTTTCTGTTTTGATTTTTGTTTCAAAATATTGATTATTCAGGGGTGTGGTGCTTCTACATGTTTGTGAGTTTCTCAAATTCTTGTTACTGGTATTTCAAATTTTGTTTTCTTGTGGTTTTAAAGTATGCTTTGTGTCATTTCTGGCCTTTTAAGGATATAGAATTTTGGTCTTCAGCTATTATTGTTGAATTCTCTGTCAGATTTTGCTTCAAATGTTTTAATGCCTTGGTGCTAGGTGCAAATGATGTATAATGATGAATTTATCATTTCATCATTGTAAAATACCCCCTCTTTATCTCTTATAGTAGATATAGGACTTGGACTCAGGGACAGTATCTCTGAGTTTTTGCTGGGAAGGTTAGCACTCTACCACTTGAGCCACAGGCAGATCCACTTCTGGCTTTTTAATGGTTTATTGGAGATAAGAGTCTCATGGGCTTTCTTGCCTGGGTTGGTTTTGAACTGCCCAACTCTTAGACCTCAGCCTCCTGAATAGCTTGGGTTATAAGTGTGAGCCACCAGTGCCTGGCAGTAGATAAATATTTAAGTCTGTTTTATCTTCTACCAGTATGGCCATTCCCAGCTTATCTTAAGGCTGCTGTTGGCCAGATGTTTTTTTTTTTAATTTGTTTACCTTCAATTTATTTCTAGCTTCGGATTTTTTTTTTATTGTGAAAATACCATACAGAGGGGTTACAATTACATGGGCAAGATAATGAGTACATTTCTTATCAAGCATTGTTGCCTCCTCCTTTGTTTCCCCTTCCCATCCTTTCCCATCTCCCTCCCGCCCCCCTCCCCCCTTCCAGGCCAAAGTTGTAAAGTTCATTTTTGGAATAACGACTTGTAGATCTCATTGTTGCAATGAGTCCACCTGTATCCCTATTTAAACGATTTCTTTTTGCCCTTCCACTCCACAAATTATACCAAAATCAAATACTAGCTTTGGATTTTATAGATGGAATATAGTTGGATTATGTTCTTTTAAAATCAGATTTGACAATCTCCTTTAGTCAGGATATTTAATTTAATATTTAATTTAGCAGTGTTATTATTTGACAAAATTATCTTCTAAATACCTCATGCTTATTTATGTTGCTTTATTCTTCTTTTATTATTTTGAACTCAGGACTTTGAACTTGCTAGGCAGGTTCTCTATTTCCATATGAAATTTGAAATGTCTTTACTTGCAAATACACATTATTGTAAAATGCAACAAGACAATCTGTAATGATGTACAGAGAAATAGACTGCGTGAAGAAGTGGTCAGCCATGTCCTGGGATTATAAATATCAGGAATAATGGAATGATTCTCATACTCACCAGTTTTACATGCATACATTTCTCCAAAAAATTATTCAGTATAGATGAAAATACTATCTTGAGAAGGTTAGAGATTATGCTTTGTGGAGATAAAGTATTGCCTTTCTTGGAATTCCAAAAATAATAATAGAAGAGCCATAATTACTACAATTTAAGACATATTGGCCACTATTTTTTCCACTCATCATTATATATGCCCTTGCCTTTGAATTTACAGCTAGAAAATGTAATGAACACATATGCCAAAGCATTACCTTAAGACAGTACATAAATCTTCCAGCCACAAAAACATATTATGATTATTACATGAAATCTCAAAGGCCCACATTTCCCCAAAGTTTTGTCCAAATCCAATGAAGAAAGAAATTAATGGCAAATGTGTCACTGATATGGAAGTAATCACTACAGCACATTTAAGTTTTCTGGTTTTCATTACTCAGTTTCAGACATAAAGAGTTCACAGAATTTCTCAACAGCATATGTAAATACAAGTGATAATCCACTGCTGAACTGAAGGCAACCATTCCATTTGTACAAGAACTACAAATGCACAAAGCATCAGAAATTGAAATATGTGGAATTCTAAATAAGCCATTATGATAAACCAGAAAGTTACAGCTGATATATGATAAAACGCCTAAGATTTATGTGATTAGAAACTTCTTTGATTTTCTGTGTTTCTCTATTTTGTTCTTTTCCTATCATTACTGTCCAAAATCCTTACCTCTTTAAACTCTTCCATGGGGAATTTTTTTCTGTTTGAAAGGTGATTTTTTTCTATCTTTCATTGTCATTGAATGAGCATCTTGAGATGTGTTCTATAGAAACATTAGTTTTATGTTCTAGCATTAATATGGCAGGTGGAACTAAATAGTGTACTAGGACCTCATTACTGGGAATTTCCCTTCATACTTAGCCTTCCCATCCATATATCTGAGAGTAATGTTAGTGTACAAGTATGGGCTGGAACAAACTGTCACCTTAAGGCAGGTTGATTTACTGCAGATTTTATTTCATAAGTGACCAGTTTCATAGCCATGGCTTCATCTCGTCTATCTTGTTTGAACAATTGTTGTAGAAATTCAACTGTCAACTGGTTAAAATCATTGGAATTCTGTTTCAGTTCTTCTGACGTGTTATCTCTCAGGTTACTATGCTGTACTTTGTATGCTATTGAAGTATAGATATAAGAGGCAGCCAAAGCTTTAGCTATTGGTTCTTTACCTCAATGCCACAAAAACAAAACAAAATAGGCCACAACCCAACTCTTTATAAGACAAGCCCAAATTAACAATTCATTAAGTACAGAAAGAAATCTCTCGGTTTTGGGGTCATCAGTATCTACAATTCCATCTTTGGTTCTTTTTCCTCCCTTCTTATATCAATCTTTGGTCTGTTGGACTGTGCTGTTTTAATGAAATGGTTATCTCCTTTTGTTATTTTAATGAAATGGTTATATCCTTTTTCCTCCTTTATAACTTTTTTCAAAAAATTCATACTTCTTTGCAACTGAGGAGCGCTACTCTTCAGCGAGGTCTCTGATTACTTTCACCAAGACTATTATATGTTAATTTAAACCATTTCTGAGTGTAGATGCAGCTGTAGATTGCTCTCATAAGATATTCCATAACAGATGTTATATCAATTATCCTGAAGGATGATTTCTCTTGAACAAGATGAAATAGGATTGGATTAGTTGGACTTTGGGTAATGTGTAAAGTTCTTCTAGACTGGGGATGGTAATTTATGCATGCCTACTCCTTTTTTAAAGGGTTTTTACAACTGTACTTCTGTCCATCAAGGATCCAACCAGCCATTGCTGTCCATAAATAAATACATTATTTTTGGCAATGTCAACTATATCTCATGCCAGTTAAAAATAAGCCTGTCAAATGCAGACAGATTAGTACTTTTTAGCTGTTCAGTAAATATTGGTCCAGCTGTATCTTATTGTCCCTCTGATTTAATATGGAAAACAGTGGTAAGCTCCTTTTTCCCATTCACTCTATAGTCTTAGATATAAACTGCTTATTGGCCAGAGTTGAATGTTTTCTTTTTTTATGGTGCCAGTATTAGGGCTTGAACTCAGAGCCTGGGCTCTCTTGTTTGCTCAAGGTTAGCACTCTACTAGTGGGCCACAACTTCACTTCTGGCTTTTTAATGCTTAACTGGAGTTAAGTGTCTTACAGACTTCCATGCTGGAGCTGGATTTAAACTACAATCCCCAGATCTCAGCCTCCAAAGTATGTGGGATTACAAGTGTGAACCACTGGCACTTAGCTTAAATTTTCTTTGGTAGTTGAAATAATGTCAGGCTCTGCTAAATCAAGAAGATTCCCTCCTACCCTACCACATTGTTGGTGGGAGTATAAACTTGTTCAACCACTGTGAAATGTTGCATGGAAGTTCCTCAAAAGATTCCACATAGAGCTCCCCTATGACCTAGCGATCCCACTTTGGAGCATTTACCCAAATGATCACAAACAAGGCTATACTAAAGCTACCAGCACAACTATGCTTATAGCATTATTCACCATAGCTAAGATATGGAACCAACCCAGATGCCCCTCAGTAGATGAATGGATCAAGAAAATGTGGTATATATACACAATGGAATTCTATGCCTCCATCAGAAAGAATGGCATTGCCCCATTTGTTAGGAAATGGAAAGACTTGGAAAACTCATATTAAATGAAGTAAGCTAGGCCCAAAGAAACATAGATCCCATGGTTTTCCTTATTTGCAATAACTAGTATATGTCTAGGACAAGCAGAAAAGGTCAAAAGCTATGTACATATGACCAGATAAGATGATGTTTAAGTGAAATGAACCCCAAGATAGGGACACAACTGGTTTTTTTCTTTCTTGCTATTGTTTTTAATATACTTATAATGTACTACGTGATTTTTGTTTCTTTTGTATGTTCTTCCCCCATGGTATAACCTCTGTTTTCGCTGTATTTGATTCTAGCACCCTGCATCTTGTATATACATTTTTATAATTTGGGGAAGGGAAGGGAAATAACAAAAATGCTTAAATAAGGATACAGGTTGACCTATTGTAACAATGAGATGTACAAGACACTATGTTGAAAATGAACTTTACAACTTGTGGGAGGAATAAAGAGGAGTTTGGGAGGGAAGGGACGGGAGGGGAAAAACAAAGGGGAAGAGGTAACAAGGCTTGATAGGAAATGTACTCATTACCTTACTCATGTAACTGTAAACCCTCCGTACGGTATTTTTACAATTAAAAACATAAAAAATTAACAAAAGAAGATTCCCTCCTTCTGTTTGTTTATGAATATGTGCTAATAAACCTGCAGCGTTACCTGTTCCTTCACATACAACTACTGGAATAGCAGAGGCCTGTCTGTAGGTCATCTAGCACTATGCAGATAACATGTGGCCCACTTCAAATACAAGTGCGACCTCAGGGACATTTTGGCCAAATCTAGCATAAATTCTTTGCTAACTAATAGTTTTCCCCAGGTTCTTTACTTTCACTTCTGCCTAGTGCTGTCCAACAGTGACATCTTCTACCAATATAAAATGGCAAGGGAGATTATTTTGAACATTCACTTTGTTCAAGGGGTTCAATAAGGTTTGACAAGAGGTCACCACATTTCTCCCAACAAGATCATTTCCGTTTACTATCACTCCCATCTTTAAAGATGATCTAGAAGCTATTCTTTGAGGACATTACTAGCATAATTGCCACATTTGTATTTACTCTTCCAGTTAAAATCCAAGCTGTGTTTCTCATAGCAGTTTTAATAAGAACCTTCCCAAACAATTGTTAGATTCATGTGTGAAATTCAAATCTCTACATGCCTCCATGTACAAAGATAACATGTTCAGATAATTCCACTTGGCATTCTTTGAGCAGAAGGTGAAAAATGATTTTAGGTTTGGTGTCTTACAATAAATCACATAGGTGGGAATGAGAAACACCTTGAATATTGATGTATCTTTAAGCTCCGTTAAGCTCTGTTCTGTATACTTTTTTTTTTAATTTAATTTAATTTTATTTGTGAACATACTGTACAGAGGAGTTACAGTTACATGGGCAGGATAATGCGTACATTTCTTACCAAGCATTGCAGCCTCCTCCTTTGTTTACCCTTCACATCCCTTCCCAGCCTCCCCCCTCCCCCCCTAATCCCAATCCTTCTCCTTCCCCCCCTTCCCCCCATTCCCCCCCCCCCCCCCGTACCAACGTTGTAAAGCTCGTTTTGGACATGACAACTTGTACTTCTTATTGTTGCAACAGGTCCACCTGTATCCTTAAACAACTGGTTTTTCCCCATCTCCTCCACAAGTTATACTGACATCAAATATAGTGAAAGCAGGGGTTATACTGTGGGGGAGGGACATACAAAGCAACAAAGAGATAATCTTATAAATGTGTTAGAAACACATGCATGAAAGAAAAAAAACATTAAAATACACATCTAAGGGTTCATTTTCCTGACATCACATTATCTGACCTTTTCCGCTTGACTCATACATATACTAGATATTACAAATAAGGGAAACCATGGGACCTACGTTTCTTTGGGCCTGGCTTACTTCACTTAATATAATTTTTTCCAAGTTTTTCCATTTCCTAACAAATGGGGCAATGTCATTCTTTCTGATGGAGGCATAGAATTCCATTGTGTATATATACCACATTTTCTTGATCCATTCATCTACTGAGGGGCATCTGGGTTGGTTCCATATCTTAGCTATGGTAAATAATGCTGCAATAAACATAGTTGTGCTGGTAGCTTTAGTGTGGTCTTGTTTGTAAACATTAGGGTAAATGCCCAAAAGTGGGATTGCTGGGTCATAAGGGAGCTCTATGTGAAGTCTTTTGAGGAACCTCCATACTGCTTTCCAAAGTGGTTGAACAAGTTTACATTCCCACCAACAATGAAGTAAGGTTCCTTTCTGTCCACATCCCCTCCAGCATCTGTTGTTGTTAGAGTTCTTGATTTTTGCCGTTCTAACTGGAGTGAGGTGATATCTCAATGTTGTTTTGATTTGCATTTCTTTTATGGCTAGGGATGTTGAACATTTCTTCATGTGTCTATTGGCCATCCTTCTTTCTTCTTCAGAGAAGTTTCTCTTTAAGTCTTTCGCCCACTTATTTATTGGGCAGTTGTTTCTTTGAAGATTTGTTGTTGGGGGGTTTAATTTTTTGAGTTCCAAGTATATTTTAGATATGAGACCCTTGTCCGTTGTATGGCTAGTAAAGATCTTCTCCCAATCCGTGGGCTTTCTATTGATCTGCTAGCTATGTCATTTGCCCTGCAGAAGCTCTGCAACCTTATGCAATCCCATTTGTCCAACCTTTCTTTGATTTGTTGTGTTTCCGGGTCTCTATTCAGAAAATTTCGGCCTGAGCCAAGGAGACCTAGGGTTTCTCCTATTCCATCCTGTAATGTTTTCAGAGTGTCTGCTTTGAGTTCAAGGTCTTTGATCCATTTGGAGTTGATTCTGGTGCAGGGTGATATATAAGGATCTAGCTTAAGTTTTCTACATGTAGTTAACCAATTTTGCCAGCACCATTTACTGAAGAGGTTGTCTTTCTTCCATTCTATTGTTTTAGCTCCCTTATCGAAGATTAGATGGCTATAGGTCTGTAGGTTCATTTCTGGGTTTTCAATTCTATTCCATTGGTCTTGAGGTCTGTTCTTATGCCAATACCAAGCTGTTTTGATTTGTTCTGTATACTTTTTCACAGACCATTCTATTGTCACTTGATTGATATGTCACCCAATCTCACATCTGAAATATTTCATGGCAAGACTTGCAGTAAAACTACCATGTTGTTTCACCAAGTAACCACGAAAACACTTGTTAAGAGGAAATACATCAATCTTGTGCACAATCATCAAGAAAATATTTCCAGATTCATGTCATGAAGACTCATTCTGACATTTTACTTATAAATTTGCCATCCTGGAAGGCATGTGTGAAGGGTTTTAGAACTTGATATATAAACATTCTATTTGGTCAATGGGCTTTCTGTCCAGGATTTCTAGGTCTGGAACTGTAGTAGAGTACAGCTACCCAGCAAACAAAGCAGCTCCAAGCTCATGTCTCTGATCCTTTTGTGTTCCTTCCCAGCTCCTTCCTTTACTGTGCTGAACTTTAACAGGGATTTTGCCTTCTTTCTCTGACAGCAACTGGTGCCAGGAAGATGATACTCCAGGGAGGTGTGGAGCTTGGAGGCTGAGTGCTAGATCTGGCACACTCTGGCCACTGAATTCAGCCAGCTCAGCATAGCTAAGTAGCCCTAGGTTGTGCATTGGTCACTTCCTGCAAGATATGTTAAGGGACTTTTTAAGATAATATATATATATATATATATGTATATATATATATATATATATACCTACAATTGTGCATGGCACAGCTTAAATTCTTATTAAACTCTTCCATTCACTTCACATATATTTCTGAACACTTGTTTTGTACTAAGCAATGTCCAACTCATCTAGTATTCATCAAGGAACCAATCAACTTCTCTGTCTTTGTAGAGTTTATAATTTAGAGAGGGGTATGGATAATAAATGAATCAACAACAAAGAGCAAAGTAGTGATGAGTGCCAACTTAGAAATTAAGCAAATCAAAGAGTTAAGTATAGCTGGCAGGGCAGAGCATGATCAAAATGGGTGTCTTTTAACACTGGGTAGACTTGAAAGCTTTTATAATAAGGTCTAATTGATTATAATCCTGACGTCATTAAGGACTAAACTATACAAATGTCAGGATGAAAGGAAAAACCCTTTCCCTGAAATGATAGATTACTGTATTTAAGAGATGGATGTCAACTGAGCCTTTTATTTCAGGGTAGAGTGGAAATCAGTAAAGTGTTTCCCTTGGAGGATGAAGAATTAGATCTTGCCTTTCTAGCTCTATCAGATTATTAATGTATAGGATACCAAAGTACACAGTTTTAACAAACATCTTTGTATCTGTTTCCAAAAGGACTGTGAAAATCCAGTGACTGGCAGATTTCATACATACATACACATTTTGCATATTAAACAAAGTAAGTACAAAAGATATTATAGTTGAATCACTATTACTGACAGTGCTTAGAATCAAAAGCATTTAAGTTTTGTTTTAGAAACTATTTAGTTCAACTCATATATGATGAGTTAATTATTCTGGTATAATTAATTATATTAATTAATTTATAATAATTAATTTATAATATTTAGCTAATGTATAGTATATAATAATATATGAGATGTAATAAAAATTTCTAATTTATAATATTTAGTTAATTTGTAAGTATAAGTAAGTATAGATTTATTTTCTTTCTGAAACATTTGATGATTCATGTAAAGGTGCATGAACATCATCATCATCATCATCATCATCACCATCTGGAGACTTGTTAGAAATAAAGATTCTTCTGCCCCAATCTAGACCTGAATCAGAAACTCTGGAAATAGGGTGCAGCACTCTGTTTTAATAAGCCTTCTGTATTATTCTGATGCACACTAAATTTGAGAACCACTGATGTGGAGGTTCACAGATCCCTTGAATGTTTTCCCTTGATGAATGATAGTGGAAGACTTACTATTCAGGTCCAGTCTTTGGCAAAGTTTTGAGCAAATGGCTTATAGATTCCCTTTCTCTCTACCTTCTTGTTTTTCCCAAGTGCTGTCTTCCCTTCTGCCACATTTGATGTATGTACTTTCTTTAGGTGCCTTCTTAGTTAGCGAGCCACTAACTCATTGGGATGTTAGTTGAAAAAAATAATGTTTCAACTTCATAAGAGAGTAAATAAAGTGAACATCCTCCAGGTTCCCAAGAATTGAGTCTCTAATGGTAGGCGATGTAGAAATGCAACAGAGGGACAAGTAAGGTTTTGGAATGGAGGCATCTCTAAGATTTTCCTTTCCCTTTATATCTGTTTTGTTACTTGAACTCTTTATGAATGGAATTAAGAAACATACCAGTATGGCAAATTTTTTTTTATCAACCATTGTCTTTAGAAAATAAAAGAAATCTGATCTTATCACAGATTCTTTGGAGATCTTATTACTACCATAATGTTTGATTGTTTAACAAAAACAGGCAAGATCATCTCTGCCCAATTCCTGTGTGTAAATAGGCTTATAATGTAAGTCCCTTGATTTTTATAACATTTCAGTCTTCCAGTATCAGTTTTTTTCCATCACAGTATGGATAGAATCAAATTTAAACCATATTCGTTGTTCTAATACAAATTTGTTTATTATTTGAGACAGCTTGTAGTTTTCCTGTTTGTGTTTTCATATTTAGCATCACTAGGTTAGAGACATTTTCCAAATCTCAATGGTGCCATATACCCATTAATAGAAAAATAAAGTAGTCCTTGATTATGTGACTTTGCTCTAGTAAATAAGGAAGTAGGTCTATAAGTTACCTAATTTGAGAGGAAGATGAAGAAAAATATTAACCTTGAAAAACTGTGACTATATGCTTTCTACTGAAATCAGGGAACCAGAATAATTTACATATATGTAGTGGAATCCACTTTCAATTTCCTACATAGGCAGTTGTTCAAATAGTTGGAAGACAGAATAATGAAGCAGTTACCCAGTACTTCTGAGGTCAAGGGGTTAACTCTACAGAGCTTAATTAAAATCTGATAATAAATTCCTGATCTAAGCAGGATATTTCATTAATCTTCATCATAACTTAGGTGAAATATTCCTCATAATTATTTCTATGCCTTTTAAATTCACCCGAAGCAAGCTCTTCATTACTAATTAGGATTCCCGCACTGGAGAAGGAGATTTCTCATCGCAGTCTTCTAATTAAAAAGAAAAAAAAATCTCCACAGCTAAAGAAAAAAATTGATATTCTACTATCTGATTTTTTGGATATTCATGTAATGAGTCCAGATTTCAAGTTTCAAGAAAGTATAAAAACATCATGCTGGCAATAGTTGTGATAAAATTTCAGTCACATTCTTTTTGAAATTAAGAAATTAATTCCCCTTCTTGTTCCTTTTTGAAATCTGTAAGGTACTGAGAAAAGTCAGAACTGTCTGCAAAAGTAGAAGGTCAAGATGAGTTTTTACCTAAAATACTTTTCATTTTTCTTGAAAGGGGAAAAGTTCCAAGGAATAATATTTCTTTCAAACTGAAAAGGGAAGTTTGAATGCTACGAAACTAATTTCTACAATGATCTCTTGACTCTTTCTCTACAGCAGGATAGAAACCTTGTGTTCACTTTGTCCTGTCATTCAATCTATCTCTAGTGCCTCCAATTTGGACCATGTCTTCTAAACAGTCTTCTCTTTCAGTCTTTAGCCAGGAATTTCCACCCACCCCACTCATTCCTTCCTCCATACCACTGTCAGAGTTGAGTCGACTCCTCTTCTCACAAAATTTGACCAGTTTGATAGACTAGTTCCTTAGGAATGTCCATGGGGCAATGCTCTTCACTTTTTTTATCTGGTCTCATCTGCTCATGAAGCCTGTGTTTAGACTACTGTTTCTTATACTGTTTCTCTTTTTAGAATGTCCATCTTCTTTTCTCAGTCACTCAATAACTGTCTTCTGCTAAGTCCCTTATAGCTTCTTAGCACCTTACTTTATATTGTCACATGTTATTTTGTATTTCTATAAAATATGTACGCTGTATGTGTGTATACTATACCCTATCTGTTCAAACACTGTCTCTCTAACTGCATTGAAGACAAGATGACTGTCATTTTCTTAGTGCTAGGTTTTGTACCAGACTCATTCTTACTACTCACAAGTTAGGTTGAAGAGAATTGATGGTACACTAACCACTCTTGCATTCCCCTCCACGCACTTTCCTTGACCTTCTACTAAAGTTAGTTCACTGTCCATATTTACTTTCTCATCATTGCTGTTCATAGTAGGAGCTCAATGAATTCTGAATACATGAATTACTTCTAATAGCATTATGGAGCTTATAATTAATAGACAGATGTATTTTAAATTGCAAAAATCTCTGCGGATTTTATTTCCTTGATATAGAGGACAGTGACAAAGAATTCACATTTTGTGCATTTCTTAGGTCACTCTCAGCAGAAGAATGAATTACTCTTCACTTATGACTTTGGTGTGAACTTCCCGGCTCTTCACCCGTAGCTTGTTGACCTGTGACTCTGCGATGTCAGCCCGTTCCTCGGCTTCCTCCAGCTCGTGCTGGATCTTGCGGAACTTGGAAAGGTTCACATTGGATTGTTCCTCCTGAGAACAGAATTGCATTTTAGAGAATAAGAAAGCTTGACATTTTCAGATTGTAATTGTCTTGTCTATTTTTGAAAGAAGCTACAGGATTTGACTAGTGAATATGAAAGCAAAAGGTTCTGTCATTTGGTAACATAGTTACTTAGAGGGAGAGCAGCCCACAAACTCTCCCTACAATACCCCCCTTTTCCATTTCTCACATTTGACCCATGGCAGAATAAAGAGGCTCCTCTAGCAACATGGCAATCAAAGGAGCATGGATTTGATCTTTTTTTTTCTGTAAAATAAACTTTAAAAATAGATATAGTGGTAGTATAGGTGCAAAGAATTTTAAGGAAATTTTCAAAATTAAGAGGATGAGTAAAAAAAAACAGGATGAGAAAGTAAGTTGAAAAAAAAAGATCTCAAATGGGTTTATCATTAAGTTAAATAGGCCTTAGAATAAATCAGACCTTATGTGCATTGTTTTCTACATTCTGGGAGTTTAGAGTAGGAAGAGTTTTGTGTTAAGAAAGTATTTGTCTGTTAACATGTCTGGAAAATTGCTTTCAAATGTCTTAGAAGAAATTAACTAGAATCTCTTGTCAAGTATACTCATTTTCCTTGCTGCTGGTTTATTACCAATTTTGTGTTCAGTGGCTTAAGGAAAGCCCCTCACATTATAGAAACTTCAAGGTCCCACAAAAGCGGGGACCTAAATGTTTCTCTGTTACTGTGGAGATACTCACAGCCTCTTCGGCTTGTCTCTTATAAGCTTTAACTTTGGTTTGTAATTTGTCCACCAAGTCCTGCAGCCTGAGAACATTCTTGCGGTCCTCCTCAGTCTGAAAGAGGCAGCAAACAGATAGTGCCATTGTTAGAAAATGTATTACTGTTTTTATTTTCTCCACAGTGTAGGCCTAGCAAATCTAAAATGCCAGTCACCTGGTAAGTGAGTTCCTTCACTCTCCTCTCATGTTTGCGAAGGCCCTTGACAGCCTCAACATTGCGCTTCTGTTCATTTTCCACCTCATTTTCCAGCTCCCTCACCTAGGAGAGAACAAAAGTGTTAAATAGGTCTATCATAACTTCCCACACACAGGCTGGAAATTGAATGGATGTGTGGACACTCACTCTGGCCTCCAGTTTCTGGATCTGCTTCTTGCCGCCCTTCAGTGCCAGCTGCTCAGCCTCATCCAGACGGTGCTGCAGGTCCTTCACCGTCTGCTCCATGTTCTTCTTCATCCGCTCCAGGTGGGCGCTGGTGTCCTGCTCCTTCTTCAGCTCCTCAGCCATCATGGCAGCCTAGTGAGCAGTAAGACAGAAAAAGTTAAGAGCCGAGAGAGCACAGCGGGATTGAAGTTTGCCCACCACCCTGTTGCCCTCTGCTCACATCGGTGATGGCCTTCTTGGCCTTCTCCTCTGCATTGCGGGCTTCCTGCACAATGTCCTCCATCTCTCCCTGGATTTGGGATATGTCATTCTCCAGCTTCTTCTTGGTGTTGATCAGGCTGGTGTTCTGTAGCCAATTAACAAAAAGGAGGAAAATCACAGTTACGATCATTTACATTGTTGTTTGACTAACAGGCATACATTACTGATCATAAGAAATGTTAAGAATAAAAACCAAGCCAGATCTGAATTCTAAGTCTATGCTTTTTTTTTCTGCTCATACATCTGTAAAACTTTAAATAAATCATTCTAGGTGCAAGTTAATTTCTAATGGCAAATGTATTCAGTTGTTATCAGTGAATATTTATAAACATAAAGCAAAATCCCCATACTCAAAGTGCTATCCTATATAGTACCAGTGAACAAAAATAGATTATTAATTTTGGCAATTCATTCCTACTAATTGGATCTGTATCTTAAGTGGTACAAAAAACAAACCTGTAATTTATGCGTTATGTAAAGTTGACAATAGTTAATATATTTATTCAATTCTAGATACTCATAATTAGTAAGAAATGTGTTATACATTAATTTGATTTAAAAGTTATTTCTGGCATGTGATTTTAACTTTGCTATAATAGCTGTTAAATGTCAAAGTACACAGTAATGTTTATTATAAAATGGAAACTGCAAACTAGCATTAAAAATAACAATAATGATTATATTCTCATTAACCAGAGATAACCATTTGAAACACTGTTTATCTTTATGAATGTTTCTTGTGTGTTTTTAAGCTAAAAGATAATGCACCTTTTTCTTTTGAAAAAAAACCAGTTTCTCTATTTGTAGTTTAGGGAGGTCTTGAACTCTTTAAGTAGTTTAGACTGACTTTAAGTTCTTAAGCCTTCTGCCTTTGGCTGGGATTAACTAAACTTACTGTATATCAGTTAGTGCAAGGACATACCCTAGTTATTTAACAAATCCGCTGTAAACAGCAAATGCTAACTAGCACTCATAATGGCTTACATGAATCAAATCCATGAGCTTCGTTAATATTTCATAAGTTTAGCCTTACGTGCATGTCACACATATTATCTGGTGGCTTATTATTTTCTACTTTGTCTCTTTAAAGTATAGAGTTGCAAAACAGAGGATTGCAGGTGGTTTTCTGTGGTTCACTATATAATTTTGAAACTCAATTATTCGCACCCATGGTTATTCCAGACTATGTACTTGTAAACCAGCTAGGTCTCAATACATCACTCTATACATTTATCACAACTCCTGTAAACATTAAATAAGCTTATCCTTCCAAATAGTCTCCATTTTCAGAAAGTATATTCATTAAACCATGGTCATGAACGTCACCTGAGTGTGCAGGAGTTGCACACGCTCACTGGCATCCAGAAGCTCTTGCTCTGCTACTCTCCTGCTCCTCTCTGTCTGTTCCAGTGATGCTCTGAGCTCTTCAATCTCAGCTTGCATCAGGTTAGCTCTGCGCTCAACCATTGCCAGTTGTTCTTTAAGGTCATCTTGGCCTCTGATGGCATCATCCAGATGGAGCTGAGTGTCCTACACAGAGAAAGAAAAAGACCCATATTCATGTTCCAGTTTTAGTTGATACAAATCGAAGGTCATGTACACATTATATGCTAATAACTCAGTATGATTAGATAGGACATTAGTACTTTTAATGGCCAATTCTTGAAGGCCTAGTCTAGCACTTCCCTTCAAAAGAACATGTTTTATTACTTTAGATCAAGAATCATAAAAAGTCACAGCTAAATCTATAAAATTTTAGATCAAGAAAGTACCCTTATCATCCAGTCCAATGATGTTATTTTAAATATTTGAAAAGAGAAGTCCATATAAAGGCCATAACATATGCCTAAAGTCTTTTTATGTTCTGTCTCTACCATTTACCACTTTACCTACTGTGCAGATAACATAGTAACTTCTTCCTTGGTCTTTTCAGACAAAACAAACCTCTTTCGCAACTATGCATGTAAAAAATTTAAATGACTACCACATTAATTGGATGATCCATAATTGGTGGTCTTCCTACAACATTAAGTTTTAAGTTCTACAATGCTGCCCAGACTTTATCACACTATGTGTTTTTATGCTAACGTACCTTTAACATTCCTTGTGTGTTTCTGAGATTCCTTATGGCCTCAGCAGCCTGGCGGTTGGCATGGTTCAGCTGGATTTCCATTTCATTGAGGTCTCCCTCCATCTTCTTCTTGATCCTCAGGGCATCATTCCTGCTCCGGATCTCAGCATCCAGTGTGCTCTGCATGGACTCCACCACTCTGAGATGGTTTCTCTTTAGCTGGTCAATTTCCTCATCCTTCTCAGCAATTTTCCGGTCAATCTCAGATTTCACCTGATTTAACTCGAGTTGGATGCGAAGAATTTTGCCTTCTTCATGCTCAAGAGATGCCTTAATAAGGGTAAAACTTAGGTTACCTAAAAATATTTTATCACAATAGAACTATTTTATCCTATATGAGAATGATTTCTCCAAGAAGTCATTTATAAATTCCACAGATGTTATTATATCTTCATTTAATCTATTTCTTCTCTATTCAGAAGGTATAATGCAGCATTTTTCATTGGTTAGATGCATTATGCCCTAGGCTTGCAACATGGTAGACCTCATTTCTTATTCTCCCCTCACCCGCAATTTATCTGTAATGTATAGGCAAGCAAATGAAACATGTACCTCTGCTTCCTCGAGAGCAGCCTGTAGCTCACTCTTTTCTTGATCAATTTGTTTCTTTATTTTCTCCAGTTCATGAATATGCTTTCCACCCTCCGCAATTTGCTCAGTTAAGTCAGAAATCTCCTCTGTTGTTTAATAATAAATATCAAAGTTCAACTTAGAATGAAAAATGGAAAGATCTCTCCCAACCATTTTTGAAATAGAATGACTATAGACACTCACGCTGTAAGTTCTTATTTTCTCTCTTTAGTGTTTCGAGTTGATCCAGGGATTCTTCATAGGCATTCTTCACCTTGAACAGCTCAGTACTGAGAGAACGGGACTCCTTCTGGGAGGCCTCAAGTTCAGCCTGAGTTTCCTCATACTTCTGTTTCCATTCTGCCAGAACCTGGAAGTATATTAGTAATTAGATTCTGGTATCAGGAATGGCACCAGTTTCCCCCTAGGGAGACAGTCTCTGTGGCCACCTTGTCAAAGTTCCGTTGCTTCTTATCAAGGGCTGCGCAGGCAGCATTAGATCTTTCTACATCAATCATGAGATCCTCCACTTCATTCTGAAGTCTCTGCTTTGTCTTCTCCAGAGAAGCACATTTGGAATTCACAGCTTCTACGTGTTCCTCAGCATCCTGCAGACGCTGAGCCAGCTTCTTCCTGAAAAGGTGGTCAGCGTGAGTGACCAAGAACAGAATCAAAAGTTACCACAGTGAACTCTGTGACCTGCCAAGAAAGAAAGTGTATTTCCCCCAAATCTGCTTGTTGGTACCTATTTTATTTCTCCTGGAATTCTGTTTTCCCTAGTGAGTTCATATTTTTATTTATCTTAGGTTCTGTCAAATATAAAATGAAGCCATTTTGAGAAAGAGAGAGAGAATATGAATGAATAAGCATTTCAACTGAGTGAAAAATGGAAACCATGAATAGAAGGCATTTTGTCAAAGAACAGTAGCATTGAATAGGATCCTGAGCAATTTCTAGCATGTTCCTTTTTACTGTATGGAAGAAACTGTGGTCCACAGAGAGCATGTTTGAGATCATATGATTAACCACTAATTTTCTGATGTCCTCAGAAAATAAGCATCCCCTCATTATATTTCCCAATTAATCCTTGATATCCTAGTTACTGCCTCTCCATCAGCCCATCTTATTCATGTCTTTTACCAGTCCACACTCACAGCTAGAAGGCTGTCTCTACAAATTCTGGCCAGATCCATTCATTTCATTTAATTTTAACAACTACTAAGATCAGTAAAATTTAGGAACACTTCCTTCGTAATGTTTTTCCTTCTATATGTAATTCCCATGAGTTTTATTCTATAAAATGTATTGTAAAATTCATGAATAAGTCCACTGATTTTGGTTGGGTAATCATAGTCTTATTCTGAACATTCAACACTCTAGGCTAAAGAAAAACATTAAAAACATTAAAAGCATTATTATAGCCACAATTTTGCACTAGATAACCTCTGTCGCCTTTTCCTTCTATGAAAGGATAATAATTTCACTTAATTTATAAAAGCAAAGTTGATAACTAATAATCTACTTGTCCTTTTAGTGGAAAGAAGTACAAGATGCTTCTGTACTATGTTTTGGTCTTATCTTGTTCTCCAGCGGGTACATAATGGGATGTAACAAGGACAATATTGTGGAATCTATCTCCCAACAATAAAGTAGGCTAGAATTCTTGGCCTATTTCCATGCTTGGAATAGTCCCTTCTATTTTTCTATGACTGATTTCTGCTTTCATTTCTTTCTGCACCCATCACTGAAAATCCATACTTGGCCTCCTCCAGCTCCTCTGTGCGTTGAATGGCATCAGTTTCATATTTGGTCCTCCACTGGGAAACCTCACTGTTAGCCTTGGACATGGCCCTTTGCAGCTCAGCCTTGGCTTCCTGCTCCTCTTCATATTGCTCCCTAAGCAGGTCACAGTCATGGCGGGCTGACTGTAGGGCGTGGGCCAGGGCATTCTTGGCCTAGATCAACCAAAAGGTGTATAAAATAAGTTTGCATTCTAGTCATTGATAGTCTCTGTGTGAAGTTCAGTACTGTATCTTGTTGCCCAGGGCAGGTGACTCAAAGTATCAACGGGAAAATTCTCACCTTTGTCTCTTCTTCCAGCTGCCTCTTTAATTCCTCAATCTGTTGTGTAAATGCTTGTTTGCCTCTGGATAGTTGAGAAACCAAAGCATCTTTCTCATCTATCTGTCTTGAAAATTCGCCTTTGGAAGACAAAATAGGAATGATTTAGCTCTGCTGTCTAGATGAAGAGGAGCGTGGAATGCCATCTGACCCTCCTCTCTCCTTGGGTCATAAGATGAAGAGAATAACTCCATAGTAGCAGTTCATTGACAGGGTTATTTCTTGCTTTTCTAAAGCATATGAATTTTCTTTGATATTTTAGGATTTTTGATTTTTTTAACATTAGTGTTGAGGCAAGAAAAAAAATCTCTTGAGCCCAGAGAACTTAAATATCATTTTTAAATTATTTCACAGTTAAAAAAAAAAAGAGAGATGGCTGAGAAATAATAGGTAGGGTGTACATGGCTGAGGAATGCTTTGTCTTTCTTTTTTTATATGTATTTTTCTTGCAAAGCTACTGTACAAAGGGGTTATAGTTACATGAGCAAGGTAATGAGTCCATTTCCTATCGAGCATTGTTACTCAGGGAGGCTCACTTACTGACCTGATTCTGTGTGTAAGCGTGCCTTCTGGGCTGACAACTCATTGATTAAGCGTTGCTGCTCCTCTTCCTTTGTTTTCACTTCACTAAGCTGGTCCTCTAGGGTACGGCACATTTTCTCAAGGTTCCCCTGTGATAGGAAATATAAATCAGGAAAAGATGGCATATTTCTACTCAGAAGGCTGGGATTTGCATATCTGCAATTACTTGTAGCAAGAAGAATTTAATTTACTTTACCGTCAAAGCCTTACACAGTACATAGTCTAAGAAGTACTGGGGAATATGTTTGTCTAGATAAACGAACATACGATTGTCAAAATTGGATTATCTTCTTTTAGAAGACATGAACATTAATTATATCCTACATCATAATGGAGAATGACTTTTAGGCAAGTCTTAATTTTCATTTTTTTACAGTTGCTTGGCTTTTGCTTACTCAGAGCTGGTGCTCTACCACTTGAACCAGGCTTCCAACACTGCTTTTATCTTGGGGAAAGAGTGTGATTTTTTTTGCCTGAGCTGCCTACCAACTGAGATCCTCTAGCTCTCAATCTCTTGAATAGATAAGATTACAGGCAGGAGCAATAGCACCTGGATTCACTCTAATTGTTCACAAAAAGTTTGAAGCAATTTCTAAAAGTAAGCTATCGAACATAAGTAATTTGGTTTAATACTATGATGCCTATTAGAAAAAAAATAAACTTTAGGATTACATGTGATATTTGTACAATTTGATTAGATATATTCAGATATAATCATAGCTATTTTGAACTACTGCATGTAAAGGAAAAAAAGGCGGTGCGAATAAAAAGACCTTGGCTTTGGAGACTGTCTCCATGTTTCCAGCAAGGTCATCAATCTCCATCTTCAGCTCACTCTTCTCCTTCTCCAGCTTCTGCTTGACCCTCTGCAGGTTGTCGATCTGCTCCCCAAGCTCAGCCACACTGTCTGCATGCTTCTTCCGAAGAGCAGCTGCCGTGGCTTCGTGCTGCAGGGTGGCCTCCTCCAGGTCCCTGCGCATTTTCTGGAACTCAGCCTCCCGCTTTTTGTTCATCTCGATCTGGGCAGAAGTGGCTCCACCGGCCTCTTCCAGCCTCTCGCTGATCTCCTCCAGTTCCCGGGAGAGGTCAGAGCGCTGCTTCTCTGCTTTGGCCCTGGAGGCCCGCTCTGCCTCGATTTCCTCCTCCAGCTCCTCAATGCGGGCCTGAGAGTGAAAGTCAACATTAATGTCAATTCATGACAGTTTTATTCCCCTGTCATATCTAGCAAAATTAAAGGGAATGCCTTGCCTGCAACTCCTTGATCTTCTTCTGCAGCTGCATTCCAAGGGCTTGTTCATCTTCAATCTTGCTTTGCAGATTGCTCATTTCAAACTCTTTCCTAGTAAAAGAGCATATGAGCTCACAGTCAGTTCTCATCCAGTCTTATCTATTCATAATAAAACTTCTTTAGATTGCTGGTATTGAAGAAGAATACAGGCCTTTATAAGTCAGTAATGTGTCATTTTCCTCAAATAGCTATCAATATTCATTTTCTCCATATGTCATAAAGTAATATTTTGGAGATCTATCATTATTATTACTATTATCTTAAAGTAGATGTACAATGGGTTTTTAATTCAACAAATCAGTTGTTTAAAGATCACTTTAATATATATCTTCAGTGATATTCATAATTAAGATTATAGCTGAACTATAATGGCACTTACTTTTTGAGTTTCTCATCAAGTTGTTGTTTGTCATTTTCGATATCCATTGTGGATTCTTGGGCCAATTTTAGATCACCCTCCAGTTTCCTCTTAGCTCTTTCTAAGTCCATTCGGAGTTTCTTTTCTTGTTCCAGAGATCCTTCAAGCTAAATTATAATGGATTTAATTTGCCTTCTTATGCAGTGAATCCTATGCCACTAGCTAGATATTCAAGATACAATCTGAATCTTTTTAAAGAAACAATAAATAAGAGGATGACTTTAAAAGTCTTGAGTATCAATGATGGTATCATGTCACAGTTGCTTATTCCATTATCTTAAGGGGAAGACTTTGCTTTTCATACTTACATCATCTACTTGCTGCTCTAGCTTGGTTTTAGCTTTGGTCAGAGTGTTGACTTTGTCCTCCTCTGCCTGAAGGTCATCCAGGGTCTGCTGGTGGGCCTCTTGGAGGGCCTTTTTCTCCTTGGTCAGCTTGGCGATATTTTCATCCAGGCCTGCCATCTCTTCTGTGAGGTTTTTCACCTTTTGGTTTGAACAGAGGATAAGAATGCTCATGACAATCTGTCATCTTTTTTTCTTTTATGAGACAGTGTCTTTCTCTGAAGCCCAGACTGGCCTCAAACTTGTGGTCCTCCTTCTCAACCTCTCAAGTGTCAAGATTAAAGGTATGTGCCAACATTCACAGCTGACAACCTGTCACCTTGATGAAAACCAGGATCTCATAGGACAGTATCAGTCTGAAAGTAAAATCATGAGCTAACCTTAGACCTACATGGCTGAAGAGAGTGAAGGTGAAAAAAAGTGAAGGAAAATGGGTGAGTGGTAAAGAGTAAGGGATGGTGTGATTATGTTGATTTTTTTCATATTCAATAACTGAAGATTAAGCTATATGAGTAAGTGAATGCTTGTAAATACTCTAAAATGGACCATACCTTGTTCTCCGTGGCATGCTTCTCTTTTTCAACCTTGGCCAGGGTCAGCTCAAGGTCATCAATGTCTTTCTTCAGTTCTGAGCACTCATCCTCTAGCTTTCTCTTCTTGGCAGTCAGCTCAGCATTGATCTCTTCCTCATCCTCTGCTCTTTCAGTCAGCTCTTTGATTTTGGCCTCCAGCTGGATTTTGGTCTTGATCAGCTGATCACACCTTTCCTCTGCATCAGCCAAGCCATCTGCTTCCTAAAGGGAGCAATTGAACATTTTCACATGCTTGAGCTAAATATGCACCCTTGCAGTCACTTATTAAGAGAAAGTTGGAAGGAGAGAATGAGGGGGACAGATTGAGTATAATAGAAGTACTTTATATCTGTATATGAAAATAAAATAGTAAAACCTGTTAAAATTATTTACAAAGGAAAGGGGGCAAGAAGAGGAACAGAGTCGTGAATTTGATCCAAGCACTTTACATATGCATATGAACATATCCCAAGTAACCTCTTGGTATAATTAATACACACTAATAAATATAAAATTGATAAAAAATAAAATGTTATTAAACTTATTAAGAGGTGGAAATGTCAAATTATTATCAGTTGGTTCGCAATTACATTATAAATGAAGTACACAAAGTTTAAAATTTTTAGTCTACTTAGTAAGTAGAATAACAGCTTCCTCAATTATCCATGTGTGAAAGGTGAAATCAGGAAAACTTTTTGGTACACTTTACAACTTACTAATTCTTGTTACTTCTGGAAAAGTCACTCATTCCAGCACATAGTTTTCTCACATTCATGGGGGTGAGAAAACAAACAATGCAACTTCCATTTTATGCACAAAAACAATTAGGAGCAAGAGAATAATCTAATCTAAGATAGGGGTCTATAAAGGGAGGAAAATATCTAGGGCCATGTTTATGACTGTCTCCTGGTAACCAAGCTATGCTATGAATGCACATATGAACCTATTCACTGTATGAATGCACATGTGAGCATGTGCAGTTTATTAATGTACCTATGAACACTTGCAGCATATGTAACTTTGCATCTTTTGCTTTTTTAGTTTTGAGTCTTGGTAGATTTGAAGGGTAATCTATCACAACAAATTTCCAGTGGGTATAATTTGCTTTCCAATTCTTAAATTAAGAAATGCTTGTATTCAGTTAGATAATGATTAGATAATAAGTTATTGCTCAGTTGTGCAATATGTAATACTTACCGATTGAACCTGGAGTTGCAAGTCATTTTTCTCTTGCATCAATGCTACCATCTTTTCTTCCAGTTCTTTCCTTTTGGCTTCTGACTTAGCCAGTTCCTCTTTGGTTTTCTCAAAATCTTCCTTCATGTTGGCCATCTCCTTCTCTGTCTCTGCACTCTTGAGAAGGGGTTTGATCTTGAAATACAGTTTCATCCAGGGCCAGTGCTTCACATTCATGAAGGCACGGACATTGTACTGGATGCAGAAGATGGATTCTCTGTAGAAAAAGGTAAACAGTTAACAAAGAGAAAAGAATGTATAAAGTGACCATTACAACAAAAGCAGTGACTGCATTGAATTCCCTTATAAATGTGTGAAAAAGGAAGAATTTTCTTGTGTCCCTCACCTCCTTTCCATCATCTTCTTGAACTCCACCCTCATCAGGTACCCTCTGCAGATGGCTTGAGTGCGTGTGATGAGTTGGGCTAGCTTATCATCTCGCATCTCCTCTAGAGTTCCCAACAGGCCAGCTTTAAAGAAAACCTTACCAGAGAGCAAGTTCAAGCATGTTATTTCCACTCATGAGAAACCCCCAAAGTTATGAAATTATGAATGATAGAGGTTTGGTCTGGTGGTACCTTGGTATGACCAAATTTGTACTGGGTATGGTCAATGTCAATAGACCCTAGAAGTTTCTCAGAAGCCTTCTTGCTGTCAATGAACTGACCCTCTGGGATAGCACTGGCATTGAGAACTTTGTATCTGCCAAAACAAAAAGGAGAATAAAATGTGGGTTTTCTTTTTTCTTTTTCTCTGAAAAAAAAATCTAACACTTGGTAGCTATCACTGAAAAGCTGAATAGGTTAAGTTTTGGAGAGCAATGTACCATTAAAAGAATAAGACACCTTTTAATGTAAAACTGTGAGAAAATATGAGACACAAACCTCTGCTTGAAGTCTGCATAAAGAATCCTGCTTGGGAACCCTTTCCGGCAGATGCGGATGCCTTCCAGCACGCCGTTACACCGCAGCTGGTGCAGGACAAGTTCGTGCTCCATGGCACCTAAGAACAGAGAATGTCTTCTAAATAACAGTCTGAAGAAAGAAATCACGCTGGAGACTCATTTGGGATGTAGATGTATCTTACCAGGAGTTTTAGTTTCATTGGGAATGAGGCAGCGTACAAAGTGGGGGTGAGTGCTCCTCAAGTTGGTCATCAGCTTATTTAAATTCTCCTATAAAACCACATGAAAATGTTTAACATCACCTGTAATTGTGTCTATGTGAGAGTCTCTCTCAATGCTCTGTAACTAATTTTGCCCCATCTCACATTCTAAACAGCTATCTAAAAAACAAAGAAAAAACTGACCCAGTGTTGACCAAGAGAAATCATATAGATCTACTGTAGGTAGGAAATACCTGATTACATAAAAATCAGTCAATTTCAGTGTGTTGCTCTTAAGCTTGACAGAAAAGACATGTACTAAGACTTTGATCATGGGGTATAGATATAAGTGAATAATGTGAATGCTTTAAAAGTGGATTGATTTCATGAGAAAAAAGTGATACTGACTCTGGGCTGGGAAGGTGGCTCAGTGGTAGAGTGCTTGCCTTGCATGCATGAGGCCCTGGGTTCGATTCCTCAGCACCACATAAGCAGGAAAAAAAAAGCTGGAAGTGGCACTGTGGCTCAAGTGGTAGAGTGCTAGCCTTGAGCTGAAGGGCTGAGGGATAGCACCCAGGCCCAGAGTTCAGGCCCCACAATCGGACCAAAAAAAATATGGTACTGACTCATTATGTATTTTAGGATGGCATCCACCTCACTAGGTAGCCCAGGCTGACCTCAAACCTGCAATTTTTCAAGTGCTGGGATTACAGATATATGCCACCACACTGAACTTCATTGGAAATATAAGACCAAGTCTTTTGCACTTTGGGTTCAAGGAAATGGATCACTTACTATTATAAGTTTTAATGTAAAGAGATACACTGTGTCTTCTATGTGTTACTTTTTTTCCTCAAGTGAAAATATTTATGTTTTTTTTTGGATTTTTATGACATTAATTTTTTAAATAAAATTATAATTCTAGGTTATACTGTACCCTGAAAAGAGCTGACACTGTCTGGAAAGAAGAACCCTTCTTCTTGCCACCTTTCTTTCCACCACCGCCACCCTCTGGAAAATAAGAAAAATTTAAAAATTATATGTAACGACCTTTGAAATAGAGCCCATAGATAGACATCAGGATCCCAAAATTCTCTTTGGAGTTTAAATTAGCACTCACTGATATTCTTCTTTCTATATCTTTCCTTACTCAGATGTAGACTAAGAAAATGTAGCCATTGACTCACATTATACACAGGGGAAAAATATACAGAGCTTGTAATTGACAAGGTTGATGGGATCTGAATAGGACTCCTCAGCATTAAATTGGGAATGCCAGTTTCCTGAAGGATGTGCCCACTAGTGCACATCTGCCTGTGAATGTGTAAAGTTCAATGCTTGGTTCCAGAGAAGTGAACCTTTGCTTACTTGCAGGCAAGTCCTAATTTCTATTTGCCTGGGCTTCCGTATTATTACTTGACCATCTAGGCTTGGGCCACTTATGAGAACAAAACTTGAATTCCCCAAGTTCTGTGGCCCTGCAAAGAATTTCTGTATCTCCAGTTTACTTAGATCTTTGAAGGAGACAGTATTATTAAAGTGGCAAAAGTGAGTTATGTCATCGCAAGCAAGCCACATTATCTTATTCTCTCATAGTCATTTATAAAATGAGACTATGGACTAAAGATTGCTCCATACAAATCTCTACTCTGATAGTTCAGAAGACTGTGTATTTCAGTTATGGAACATACTTTCTTTCATTAGACTCATAAGGGACATATTTTCATATTAGGTTTTGCTGTAACTAAACTTGTCTCTGGCAAATAGTATATTTCTATTTTGTGACCTGAGGACATTATTGATGCTATTAAAAATTACCTGCTTCAGCAGCTTGTCCCCCAGAAAAGAGGAAAGCCAGGGTCTTCAATCCAGACTTCTGGTAGAGCCCCACCACAGTCTCATTCAGGGGGTCCTTGTTCTTGTCCAGCCAGCCAATAATGTTGTAGTCTACAGTGCCCGCATAGT
The DNA here is from genome assembly GCF_019054845.1 of Dipodomys spectabilis. Taxonomy (NCBI): domain Eukaryota; kingdom Metazoa; phylum Chordata; class Mammalia; order Rodentia; family Heteromyidae; genus Dipodomys; species Dipodomys spectabilis. Next base: position 12,685,514 of record NW_024870681.1, read on the forward strand.
GCACCAGTGAGAAGTGGGCCTCAGCCTTGCCTTTGGCAGGCTTGGGCTTCTGGAAGTTGTTGGATTTGCCCAGATGCTGTTCATAGAGCTTGTTCTTGAATGAGGTGTCTGTAGCCTTGGGAAACATGCACTCCTCTTCTAGGATGGAGAAGATGCCCATAGGCTAAGAATAGCAAAAAGTAATGGTATTTGTGAGTCCTTTAGAGAATTCCACTGTGCGATTTGTGTAATCAGCAGAAGACTGTGAATGATACACTAAATAGACATGCTTTGTTACCGTAGAACGGTCATAATGTATCAAGGACCTATGAGAAATATGTTTCTAGAAAGGACTCAGATCAAATAGTCTATCTATACCGCTTAGAAAACTTTGTTTAGTGCATAAAATAAACTGTCTGAAAGTACCATTTTTAAATACTTTAAAACTATTCTGAATTCTTTCTTCTTTACTAACCGTGTAATTGACATCACTCAAAATCACGAAACATCCCTGCTTGGTTTTGGAGGACTTGGGATGTGAATTCAGGGGTTTGCTCTTACAAGGCAGGCACTCTACCACTTTATTTTAGAATTGGGCTGTAATTAAGCATAAGGTGGCCACGGATTTGTTTTTCCTGTTTTGAAGGCTTAAAAAGTCCTAGGAACCTTCTCAATGAGCTCGATGCAGGCAGCCAGGTCCATCCCGAAGTCGATGAACTCCCAGTCGATGCCTTCCTTCTTGTACTCCTCTTGCTCCAGCACGAACATGTGGTGGTTGAAAAACTGTTGCAGTTTCTCGTTGGTGAAGTTGATGCATAGCTGTTCTAGGGTATTGAACTATAGGGAGGAATAAATATAGGGAAATATAGTCATGGTTAACTTATATATACAGTGAAGTTAGTAATGTCTTCTTCTGAATTTAAGACATTTTTGTTTATTACATTACAAACTTCCAGCTTGTTTCTTGAACTATTATATAATTCTAACCCAAGAACTTACTCCTTAAATGTTTCCCAAGTTAACTGCATGAAATTATGCATGTTAGGCAAAATATTGTTAGATAAGAACTTCCATATTTCTTCAACAGTAACCTAAGAAAGTGTTTGTATGAGTATTTCATTGGATCCAAGATAGATTGTGAGCATTTTAACCTTTTAAGGACCATCATTTGAGAGTTCTAGTTTGGAAAGAATAGATTTCTCGCTTTTCCTGTTTATCCTTCTACTTAAATTCATATCTCACCAAAGACTCTTCAACAGGAATTACAGTTTGTACTTTTTGTAAGTACATTTTATGAAGATAATTTTGAATGCCCTAACCAGATCCATCAAGTAGCTAATGAGTTTTATTTGCCAATTCTCTGTCCATTTACTACTTACATCAAAGATCTCAAAGCCGGCAATGTCCAAGACCCCAATGAAGTACTGCCTGGGCTGCTTGGTGTCCAGCTGCTGGTTGATGCGGGTGACCATCCACAGGAACATCTTCTCATACATGGCTTTGGCCAGGGCACCCACTGAGTTGTACACCTTCAAAAAGAGTGGGTGATGGTTTAGCTTTTGATTTGACCTTAGTGAAGCCTCCCATAGTATAAGGGAAAATCAGGGGTTTAACATTATATTTACCTGCTGCACAGTTTGGCCTTTGGTGACGTACTCATTGCCGACCTTGACCCTGGGGTAGCAGAGCGCTTTGAGCAGATCAGCAGAGTTCAAACTGGTCAGATAGGCAGCTTTGTCAGCAACTGCATGAAGAAATAGAGAACGGTGAAACTAACAGGGGCTTACACAGTTTCAAATGTGACAGGTGATGACCAAGGAGGAGATTTTGCTGTGACAGCAATAGGTGCAAATGTTGTGAGTTCTGGTCATTTGTTTATATTGTTTCAGAATCCTTGTCTCTATTCACACTAGTTTTAGTCATTCTTCTAAAGAGAAATTGGAGCTACAGGAATCCATCCTCTGTGTGATGTTTGAAATATGACAAAAATAGACCGCAGATCAAGATAATTTGAGAAACCCTACCTTTGTAATGACAAAGACATTCAGATCGCCAACTTACATGACTGTGATTAAGAAATACTTCAATCGAGGAGCAAATAGTAGATTTAAAAGTCAATGGAGAGTGGAATGGACGGAAATCACAAATATCCACAAACGGGCTTAATTTTGTAAAATATCTAACAGTCTGTCATTTTCTCTTTTTAAGACTTTTGGCCTCTGTGACATATGCCAGATGGAAAAAAAATATAAGGCATCAACGGGCAGTATACCTTCAGTGCCATCTGGTTCAGCTTGCTCTTCCCTTTGCTTTTGCTTGAATTTCATGTTTCCATAGTGCATCACAGCCCCAGTGAGCTTGTAAATAGCCACCTTCTCATCTGCACTGAAGCCCAGGATGTCCACAGCACTCTGTCAAAAAGAGTTAAGTTTATTCATTTCCTATCTTATATCTGAGACTCAAACTTTGCTAACTTCAAGAGAATGCATTTCCTTTGCTTCTCTGATCCACATCAGAACTAAGTGGCATGTATCAGTCTTCCCTCTTGAGTTATGCAGACAGTAAGGATGTCATGTTAATTATTCAATTGTTCACACTCACTCAAATAGGACTTAAAGCCATGACTACCAGTGCTGAGACCAGGGATTTCCCCATCTCTTTCAGCCTGCCCTGGCTGCTTATCACATGCCCTGGCATTAACAACTCTTTGAAAGAGAAAATACCTTTATAATCAAATACCAATCCTATATCTGGGTGCTACAATATTAAAGTTAAAAATACTGAAGTTAAGAATAATTGCAGAGTATCCAGAAATTTAAAAGAAACACAAAGTAAGTATAGTTTATGTATAAAGAAAATAAACCCCAAAATTATAATCATTAAAGAAAAGTGATGAAAAAGGAAACAACTTATAGTTTCAAAAAATACTCTTTTGAGAGCTACATAAGCCTAATAAATATAAAGGCTCAGAGTAGACAAACCATGTTTTATAATGCTGCATAGGGATGAGAGAGTAATATTGTGAATCTCCAGATGTTCATCCAAAGCTTTGTGTTTGCATCTGACTATAAGAAACTATGAGGATTTCAGTCTCTGGTGTTAAAAAAATGTAGTGATAATGTTGCTCTTTCCTAGATTCTTACATATAGGCTCTTATATGAAGTAGAAAAGAAGTAGCAATATTTGGGGTACAAATACTGGCCCCAAAAGACCACTAAGATTGAAAAAAATAAATAGAACCAATTAAGTAGGGACTGTCTACAATGAACATTTATTACAGACATTCAAAGCTTTCAAGGTGTGTAGGAAGACATTGAAATATCCTGTAATTATCACTCAGAGATAAGAAAGGCTAAAAGGTATTATTGCTTATTGACAATCTGTCTTCTAATGTGTCTTATTTTGATAGAGGACAGAGAGAGGGTTGTATGCTGGAAAATGTCTTTGCTTTTCTCTGCCTTGAACCCATTACTTACATCTGTGGCCATCAGCTCCTCTTGATCATCAATACTGGGCACAGTAATTTCACCTTGACTGACATAGGCGAAGTCATATGGGTTGGTGGTGATCAGAAGCATTTCTTAACACATGGGAAAAAAGCAGTGTATAGCTAGAGTTACTTTGGTCACCAAAACATTTTAGGCAGACATCATAGACAGACTATTATTCTTCCTTGATAGAAATATATCAAGAGACTTCTTACCAATGAGCTCTGGTTTCTTATTGGACATGATTTGATAAAATATGTGATAGCTTCTTTCAGCCTTTAGCTGGAAAGTGACTCGGGACTTCTCTAGCAGATCTGGAATGACAGATCAAGCACATGTAAAAGAAAAGGCCACAGGTGAAAATGAAGCATTGAAAATTTCACACAACATACATAAAAGTGAGATTTCCCAGTACACTAGTATTTCCCAGTACACTAGTCACTAATATTTATTAACTTACATGTTTCAATATCTGCAGAAGCCAGCTTGCCTGTGGCACCAAAATGGATCCTGATGAATTTACCCTTGAAAAGGCAAAAGAGGGCTGATTGAAAGGCTGAAACTATTTCCTTAGCCATTGGACAAAATGAATGGAAAAGATATTCACAATGCTGTACAGAAAAGCCACTGCAGTTCTTACATGAAAAGGTCGACCAAGAGACTTACAAAGCGAGAGGAGTTGTCATTCCTCACGGTCTTGGCGTTGCCAAAGGCCTCCAGTAGGGGGTTGGCACTGATGATTTGATCTTCCAGAGTCCCCTGCAAAAGCAAGAACAGTCCTTACACCTGGTGCTCAAGAGTATCTTACCTGAGACTCCCAGTAGATTCTGAACATGGCCATGAGACCCACCTGCATTTTGCCAGAAGGTGCTTCCTCCTTTTTCTTTTCACCAGTAACTGCAATTGTTGCAAAGTACTGGATGACACGCTTCGTATTGACAGTCTTCCCTGCACCAGATTCTCCACTGTGGAGAACAAGTAGAAATAAAAATCAAATTGTAAGGTAGCAGTTACCACTACCATGATCAAAACTCGAAAGAAAGGCATAACATCTACGTACGTAATCAGGATTGACTGGTTCTCACGATCTATGAGACAGAAAACAACAAAAATAACAATTCTTAGCATATAGATTAGTGTGGTACTTACACATTTTAAATTGTCTTTTAAAATGCCCCACTAATAAAAATATTTATGTAATTGGTGATTTGCCTTTCACAAGAGTCTTAACAATAAGGACTGAAAGATGTGCTAATGAATTTGTGCTATCTTTCCATTGCTATCAATAAGAAAGAATATGGAATTTATTATACCCATAAGAATAATCATGATAGCACATGGATTAACAGTTTTATGATCCACTCAGTTAAAATTCTGTCCTGTTACTAGTATCCAATCCATAGTTTCCTACAGTTTTTATAATAACTTGTCCCTGAAATTTCAAAGCTTGCTTTTAAGAAGAGATGATGCATTAACAAAAATGAAAATAGTTGATGAGTAAATTTGATTAAGCTAGAATTTGGATTTTAGCACAGAAATAAAGAAAATATCTCTAGTTTTTGGAACTCATTCATTTTAGTGTAAATTTTGTCCCTACCTTTATTGTTGCTATTGTTATATTTGTGCAGAAGATTTATTTTGGTCACCAGCATACAAATGTTTCACAGTACCTAGAGAAATTCTTAAGTATAGATTCACTCACCAGTCAGCATGAACTGATAGGCGTTGTCAGAGATGGAGAAGATGTGGGGCGGGGCCTCCTGACGCTTTTTGCCTCTGTAGGCAGCCACCACCTCGGGGTTGTACACCGGCAGCCACTTGTAGGGGTTGACGGTGACGCAGAAGAGGCCAGAGTAGGTCTGTGGGGAAGGACAAGGTTTCTCAGCCCTGGTCTTTTTATTCTACTCTGGAAATACTACTTAAAGAGCAAGGGGCTAGAGGCTTAATAACTACAGTGGGAATTATGAAGATTAATAGTTTCATTCCTTGCCTCTATCACCTGCTCTGTACAAAAACGCTTGTTTTCCAACTAATTCAATGAAATAATTATCCATGTGTGCATGTTCAAGTACATTAGGATTTACAACATTACTCAAATGACTTATCTCCAGAGACTATTGCAATAGTAAAACCTGGAAACTAAGGCCTTCCTTTGTTCCCGTGAACAGAGGCAGTACATTGAGTTGGCGGGCTATACGGAGCACTCACGTAGATCATCCAGGCTGCATAACGCTCTTTGAGGTTGTACAGCACAGCAGGCTCGTGCAGGTGAGTCATCATGGCCATGTCCTCGATCTTGTCATATTTGGGAGGGTTCATGGAGAAGACTTGATCTTCCTTAACTGTGACAGTCTATTAAGAAAGGAAGCAGTCAGTAAGTATGAACTGAAGAATAGAAAAAAAGACCAGTTACGCCTCCCTGGGCCCCCTTTTGTTTTACTCACAGCTCCACCTTCGGTCTTGGCTGTCACTTTCCCTCCTTCCCTGCTTTGCACGGTTGCTTTTACATAGGACTCCTTAGCATCCACCACGAAGACTGATGACTTGGCATCAAAAGGCTTATTCTGCGCTTCAATGCGCTCTTTTTCAGACTTTCGGAGGTAAGGAGCAGCCTCCCCAAAAACAGCCATCTCTGCATCGGTACTCATGGCTGCAAGTTATTAGTGGCGGCTCAGGGCCAGGTGCACCTAGAAGAAGACACAGAGCCAGATGACAACCAAGGATTAGGTGGGTGGGTTTTCCTGGTGATCTCACTGGGACAGGTTCATCGCCAAGCTCGCTTCCTCTTCTGTTCCGCCCTTAGAGGTCACTCCTGTGTACACTGTTCCTATGCTGAAAGGTACCTATGGACCTGAAAGCCACTTGTATTCTAGTTTAAGTTTTGTAACATTTTTAAACCTCCATTCCTTCATCTGTCTGTAGCTCTTAGTTGAGAACTGTGGAGAGATTTATGTTCAGCTAGCAACATTTTATTGTGCTGGTTGGATGTTCAGAATCTTTGCTTTCCTGCTATTTTTTTCCTTTCACTTTCCCAACTTGTTGTGTTTTATTTAACAATGTAATGATACTAGGAAATGGAAACTAATTGTTTACAGTGAATTTACTATTTAAAGAACTTATTTTAAAACCTGAAATATTTGGCACATTTTCTTCCTGCCCCAAATGATTAAAATTGAATGTAAAAATTACTAAATTTGGATGTAAGAAGATACATGTGTTCTTTCAGAACATAAATCTAGGTTGAAACATCCAATAAAATCAAGTAAACTCCTGTTAATAGACGTATTAGATGAGCAAAGGGAAAAGCAGGTATAATGAAATCTGAAAATCCCCAAACTGATTTTATCCTAAGACAAAATTAAGTCTCATCGGTTTTTAAATTGTGTGAAAGTCGACAGTAGTGTCTAAACAGAAAACAATTTTAAAAGGCTCCTGGAGAAAATTTGCATCTGAAGTTTTAATACAACTTCACAGTGATTGCATTTCTTAGTCTATTTCTCTGAAGTATTTTTTGCTACTGGTTTTTATAATATCAGTTTTATTAACTCAGTTCTTGTTTTAGGTATATATATATATATATATACATATATATATATATATATATATATATATATATATATATATGTCTATTCATATTAGCTCCATTCCTTCTACCTTTATTTTTAAAAATATCAACATTGCAAGAAGGATATGTAGAAGATACTATGTTGGAAAACGAACTTTCCAATTTGGGGGGGGGGTGTAGTTGTGGAGGTGGGAGGGAAGAGATGGTAGGGGAAAAACAAAGGAGGCAACAATGCTTGATATAAATGTACTCATTACCTTGCTCATGTAACTGTAACCCCTTATGTACAGTATTTTCACAATAAAAATCTTAAAAATATCAATATTCTAAATAAATCTTCTGAAATCAATTGCCAGTATAAACTTTCATATCAAAATGAATTTATTTTTCCCACTGATAAATGGGTACTTTCTGTGAAGTGGAAGAGGGCTTGGCTTGTACAAAGTGGTATCTTGGTTGACAATGACAAATGAAAATGATAACAATGAGAGCTTGAAGCATTTATAGGCTTTTCAGAACATTCTAGTCTTTTGAGATCAACAGTTAGTGTCCTCTTGATTTGGACAATTAGATATGGAATTTGCCACTGTATCTAATTCAGACAAAATCTTATCTGTAAAAGTCTCAGGATGATACAGTGAACTTTAGGCATATTTTTAAGGGCTAGATATCCCAACAGTTAATGCTATCTTAGGGGTTTTTTTCCAGAGAAGAAATGTTCATCTATTACATCTTTTTTTGTTTCTATGATTTGCTTTTACACAAAGCAATTTGAATTAACAGCATAATATTCCCTAGAGACTACTATAATACAATTTATCCTCAAAATACAGAGGGTGAACACCACCTTTCCATCTCCAGTCTTAAGTTTTGGTCAAGCAACAATCCTCCAGGGAGCCTCACATTTACTGTTGGGGGTAAGGGATGAGAGGTCCTTGAATCTACTAGCACAGAGATAATGGCCTCACATTTCCACAACATTTCCACAATGTCTTTTATCTAAGTAGATACTGCTACTGTATTAAATATAAACTCATAAAATAAGTGTTCAATACATAGTAGGTGTTGACCATTGTAGATATTCTGAACATAATAATAATCGTAGGTTTCAACATGTAGATTTGAGCAAGATCCCTTAAATGTTTTACTTCAGTGGAGGGGTTCTTGGAAACCACTGACTTAGATCATAGCAAGAGCAGGAGCCTTAGTAGTCAACTAGAATACAGACTCCTCATTTTACTGATGAAGAAAGTTCTTCAAGGCAAAGAGTCATTCAGTGTCACAGAGGTGGTAAGTAGTAGCAATGAGATGTGAGCCCTGTTCTTCTAAATCCAGGTTCAGTGCTAATTCCACTGCAACATACTGTGTTTGAAAAATACATAAAAGCTGACTGACTTGACCCAGGCACCAATAACAAATTTGATCAACACATTATGGATGTTACTATGTAGCCTGTCTTGTTGGTTAAATTGAAGTAGAGTTTTTTACATTAAATATTACAGGGGGTAGTTGAAGTTCTAACAAAATTTGAAAGAGAAGTTTCGTTTGTTAGGTGAAATGATCTGAAAAGTCAAAATTTTATGAAAAGCCCATTTTTTTTTAAGAACAGCTCTTCTTTTTTCAATACGTTCAATACTAAACTAGGAAATCACATAGTAGCTCATTCAAGTGTAGCAAAGTAGAGATCCCTTTGTTTAGACAAATTCCTCTTACCTCTTGTGTAATCAGATGAGGAAGGTGGCAGGCTCAAAGCAGAGAATGACTGTTGAAAGAAAACACAGGATTTTTTTTTTATTTAATCATGAAATCGTAGTAAAGATGTAGTATACAATGTCATTCTTAGGAATGTGGTGGGGGGAAAATTTTAAATTGGGGGAATATCAGTCATCTCCCCCCAGATGAAAACTCATCAGGAGTATACAGCTAGCCAGATGTTCTGCCACATATACATACCTTTGAGGATTTTGAGGAAGGACAGGACTGACACATCTCAACTCCACTTTTATAGTGGCCATTCTGCAAACACAGCAGCTACCTCAGCTGTCTTAACTGGGAACCTACTTGGCAAAACCATTTTTGGCAATCTGTTTGCATAATATTCACTGACTGTGGCTGTGAATGGATATAATTAGAAATATTTCTTGTCACCTATAAATAATTTGACAGAGGATGATCTAGGGTGCTTTATAAGCATTTGATAGGGGATGGGGATTCAGAGCTTCTGAGACTATTTCTCCAGCTTAGCTGTTGCATCATTCATCACAGAATTCAAAGCCAGGTTCTCGCTTAGGCTCCTGCCTATAAAATCAGCCCGACAGAATTTGCCCAACCTGAGGAATTTAGGACTAATGGACTCGCTAGCGCTTAGTGTTCTTAAGGAGTGTGAAATACATTTTAGATCTGACACTGTGATTGGGACTCATGAGTGATGGCTATTAAGACGGAAAATTCCTAGTCAAGGTCTGGGCTTTAGGAAAACTGGTGATAGATTCTTTTAAAATCTGAAAGCCTAAACATGAAGGAGAAAGTGATTCTCGGATTAGCTAGTGGTGATGGACTAGTGAGGGAGGCATATAAGCATTAGCATAGATATAAACAAGTCTTGTTCCTTTTCGGGCAGACTTGCCATGGATACCTCCAGCTCTCGTGATTTCATTGAAGGGACAACAGAATGCTGTGTAATGTTCCATGCAGATTTCTACTGCATCATGGAAGGAGACACAAACATGCATTCCTAGGTCATGGGCAAATCCCCGAGTAGCTGTAGCTCTGATGAGGTGGGTACTGCATATTTTTATCTAAGGTGGGAGGAACGATGTGGCATCCAAAGCAGTCTCCCTGCGGACTGCTAAGCTGGGTGGGCTATCATAAGCCCACGATACTCACAAATTGGGGTTGGTGGTTTTTCCACATACACAGCTGTTGCTGAACATGACAGGAAATCTACCTACTCTAAAAATGTCCTTAAGATCTGGTGTGATATTTTCAACTATCATCTGGCACCTTCAATTACTGATTAGAGACCACTGTGTTTGTATTCGTGTTCATGTAGAAATGTCTCTTTAACATAGTAACACATTGAGTCTTTTAAACTTTTAAAGCTTCTTTTGATACAGTAATAATAAATAATCATCTTTATAAACCATCTTTATGACAGTAACTCACAGAAATCTAGTTTCTTATCAAAGTGCAGGGCTCTAAGACAATGTTTTCTTATTTTTCTCTACGATTTCAATAACTCACTGATTTTTTTCACTTCTTTTAGAAATTTATATCTCAGTTATAAGCATAATGATTTTAACTTTTTCTACATATGGAACTGAAAGATGAAAGAAGAAAATTTGTATGAGAAAAGATGCCATAGAGTGAGTTATATAAATAACAGTTAATGAGGACTGGGTAGCTACAAGTTTACCTTTGATGTGTTATATGCAGTCTAACCACTAGGATCCTGAGAACTCTGACATTCAACTGACAACAAACATGGACTGCCAGAAGTGAATCTGAACCTTGCAGAGCCCCATCATAGAAGAGCAATTCTGAGCAAGGAAAAATTTTCCTTTAGACTGGCTTCTCTAAGGCCTGCCTAAGCAGAAAACACAAAAATTATCATTTGTGTGGTTATTTATGATGATCGGTAAATCCAAATTAGAGTTATTTTGGATGTTCTATGTAAACATTCCAGATAAAATGTCTCCTTGTATCCTAATAGATAAGGATAATGTGCCATAGATAAGGATAGATCAGGGTAGTGCTAATATGATGCTCTTTTGAGCCTTGTGGCATTGTAAAAATTAAACTAGATTGTGTAAACTCTTAAATTATATATGAGATTACATATAATATGAGATTACATATAATCTCATTTAATTCATACACACATATGTAGAATGCTTAAGGGTCACCAGAGGGCGCTAAGGCAAACTTTGCTAATAAGACATGGAAGTCATGGCAAACTGACTTGTGAGTCACCCAGAGAAATCAAGGGCAGAAGGTAAATAGTAGTTAGGAAATATCCATTGAATAAGATTTGTCTTGCTTACATGAATTTAAAAAGGTAAAGTTGAGACAGAGCCTTGAGATAGTCATTACTAGCTTTAGGAGTGTTTAGCACCACAGCTTATCATTAAAACACCTTGAGTTTCAACAAGTAAAACTGGTGTTTTCCTTTATTTAAAAAAAATTTTTTCTTTGAGATCCCAAAGGGCCATCTGAAGATAGAGATTCATTCTAAGTTAACTACTTGTTCTACTCTACATAGTTTATTCCCACCCTATGGGGATGGGTCATTTACTTATTCTTTTATTCAATATATATTGACTATTCTTGGTGTGTCATCTAATGTTAGCATAGTGGATCCTGAAAAAAAAAACTGGCAAGATAGATACCTTCATGGAAATTTTGGTCAGTGATGGGGAGTTTTGGAATATATCCTAACAAATCAACCAGTACATATGTATTATGTGCTGAAAGGAATAACAAAGTAGAGTAAGAAGGAAAGAGAATGAGTATTGAACCAAGGTGGATGATCTGGAAGTTCCTTTATTAAGAAGCTTGAGACAAGTGAAAGAGTAAGCCATACGCAACTCTTGTAGATGTGATTTCAGATACAGGAAACAAAGTGTGAAAGCTTTCTGAGACAGGAATATACCAGTAAAATGTGGATAAGATTGCAGGGCTTTGGGCTAAGTGACATGAGCAGGCAGAGAGCGTTAAATACTGCAGGATTATATCTCTTTTCAAGTGGAATCTTAAAGAATAGACTCCCTCCAAATGGCAAGTAAACTGGTGGTTTTTAGAGCAAAAGCCTTTGAGTGTGGGGAGGGAATTGAGATATTAATCAAAGTATATCAAATTTCAGTTGTCCAGAAAGAGTAGAGATCCACTGTACAACGTGGTATCTGCAGTTAATGACAGCATGTTATATACCTGGGCACCTCCAAATAAAGAAACTGTGAGAATTCTCACCATAACAAAACGACAATCTTGTTAGTAACATATTCACTAGATTGACTTATGCTTTTCACAAGGTATTCTTTTTTTGTTTTTGTTTTTAGTGGTACTATAGTTTGAATTCAGGATCTCGTGCCTGCTAGGTAGTTGATCTACTTGAGCCTGTGTCCCTTTTTTGTTATTGTTATTTTTCAGGTCAGGCACAATATTTATTTGCTGGAGGTGGTTTCAAACCTCAATTCTCCCACATAGCTGAGACCACAGGCATGCATTTCACCTAGTTTATTGGTTGAGATAAGGTTGCTAACTTTCTACCCTGCCTGGCCTTGAACTACAATCCTCCCAATCTCATCTCTGCCTCCCAGATAGCTGCAACTATAGGAATGAGTCCCTGCACTGGCCATAATGTAAATATATTTCAAAACACCACATGTCATATATATATACATATATATATATATATATATATATATATATGCAGGTAATTATATACAACTTACCAGATAGGAAAAAAAACAACAAAGAGGCCTATAGCAGGTGTAAATACATGGAGAATGGCAGATGAGGTAGGGTAGTCCAGAGAATATAGGACTTAAAGGAATAATGTACAGCCTCTGGCTTTTCACCAGGGTGAGTTGAAGAGCCAGTGAAAATTTTCGGAAGAAGTGTAATGTCATCTGAAGTTGTAAAACCACTACTTTGTTTCACCGGTGATTGTAGACTATAAACAACAAGGAAAGGTCTAGAACAACTATCCAGGCTAAAGGTAGAGAGGCATGGCAACAATGCAGATGGGTTGTAATGATGGCTTGGGTCACATTCTAGTTACTGGGGTTGCATAAGCAGTCATCTCCAACATAGTGGATTGACACAAGCCATTTAATGGACATACAAGTTCTGTGGGTCAGGGATTTGGAATTTCAAGGGCATAGCAGGGCCCCTAAGGACTCAAAACATGGAAATGACCCAACAGCTAGGAAAACGCTTTGTCTCATAGTAAAGGTTAAGAGAAAAAGCATGTTGAGAAGCGTAGTGAATAACCGAAATAGTATCTGAAAGCTGACAAGGAGACAAGATGAGAAAAACGAAGTCTATTGCTAAAAGAAGGGCAAAACTAAGCATTTTAGTATTCAGGAGAAGTATCCTGTGGAGCTAGACAAATGGATGAATTAAGAGAGGGAGGGCATATTTGTGGGGGCCAAGGGTTAGAATCTAGAGGCCAAACGGAAGAGACCGAAGAGCTGGTCTCTGATGAGAGCAGAGCTCTTTGTGTATTAATGAAACTAAGAATGAAGGCAAAGTGCAATTTAGTTGGTAGATTTGATAGTGACAGAATGGGGAGTTCTAATATGCTTGCTTCTGTTTTCTTCTTAAAGCAGTGTACAAAGGGATTGGTAGAGAGTGAGGACATTGGAGGAGATACAGTGCATTTACACAGAAAGGAAAATAGAAAGTGTTCAGTGTGGAGAGGGAGAGGTTTCCTACACCTGCCCAGAGTACTGATTTATGATCATAGAATTAAGAGAGTCCAGCTTGGCTTTCTCAGCAGTATCAGTTGCTTAAATATGGCTATGAAAAAGGCAAATAGTTGTATTCAACCAATATCAGACTATGTCCTGCAAGTGCATCCTAGAGAAAGAGGGGTCTGAGAGCTAGCAATCTTTTTTTTTCTTTTTTTAGAATAATTCTCTGTTTGCGACCTTTGTTTTTTCATATTTACTTGCATATATTAGTTGTACAAAGAAGTTAAGAAGTTTCATTGTAGTATTTCCATATATGTGTATAGTGTATCCCAATCAATTTCATCTTCTTTCACTTTCCTTCATTCCTGCTTCTTAAAATAACTTGAGTAAGTGTCATTGTTCTGGTTTAATAGCTAAAGTACTTCCATCATGTTTCACATCTGTGCCCCTGTTGTCTGTAATCCTAGCTACTTGAGAGGCTGAGACTTGGAGGACGGTGGACAGAAAAATTTACTAGACCCCTTCCAAACCAATGTTTGGGTATGGTGACACGTGTCTGTCATTTCAAGCTGTGTGGGGGACTGAGATTCACAAGGCCATGATTCCAGACCAGCCTGGGGAGGAAAATCCTTGAAACTCCATCTCAAAAGAGTGAATCTGAAACTGGACTTGTCACTGCAGTAACTACAGTAAACATAAAATATGTGGAACACGGCCAAGGCATGTGTGGGGGGGAAAAATGAAACACAATCTCACAAGCCACTGATGAAGTAAACAACTCTAGGCATGGCACAGTGGAAGAATGCCTGTCTAGCAAGTCTGAAGCACTGAATTCAAACCCTAGTACCACTGATTTTTTACTGTGATGGAATACACATATACATTTGGATGAGAGAGGATAGTAGGGATAATGGACTCGTTAAATACATAGAGTTTCCTTTTCCACAGTACTGTAGAAGAAAAGTAGGGAGTAATAGGGTAGCATTCATTTAGTCAGGTGCCACAAGTGGTATAGCAAATAGTCATAGGCTTCTTTAAAACTATGACTTGAATAATATGAAACTTTTGGCCTTGCAGAAAACTAAAATGAAGAGCATTCAAAGTAGGGGAAACTGTGCAGAAGGTAGTGAGTGAAAAGTAGCTCCATATTCTGAATGCTTTATTTAATGTGCATTGATCATTTTACCTCACACCTACAGAGCTGATGTGTGAGTCAGGTCTCAGCTCAAGGCAAACTTACCCAGAGACCACTGTCTCTTTCCATTCTCTCGATAGAACGAATGTGTTTGTTTCCTTGACACAATAAAGGAAGTTCCAGAAATGAATAAAAGGCTAACAATAATAAGTGAGGTACCTCCTCTCAGATAATTTACACTTTATGAAAACGTACATGGGAATTCCATGTAGTGTTATGGGATCCAGTTGAATATATTCTAGTGATCACCAACCAGAAGTGAGCATATTCAATAAGAATGCCACAAATACATGAGCAACCTTGACACAAGGGATTATGGCAAGTACATGATGCTGAAAAGATAGAAACACATAGGAACTTACGTTTTCCGCATTGCTGGATACAAGTGTAACCTTGAGCATGTCTTTCAGGAATCCTATGTTGGTGACATATCCATCATTTGGCCCCTAACACATGAAGCAGTTTTATTCACTCAGCCTTTTCCCCTGTTAGCTTTCTTTACCTTTCTTGTCTTTCCATTATGTGAGCAGGGAAGCACCTGTTAATTGCTATCATTAACACAGGGACACTTAGATCCTTGGGGGAAAGAAATCTAAATGGTAAAGGGATGGGAAATAGAACATTTCAACTCTTCATGGTAATTCAGTTTATTCTTCAGGGCTTCTCAGATTCCTGAGGGTTGATTATTTATTTGTGCAGCTTATTTTTATTTTCCTTCCTAATTATTATCTGACATTTCAGCTCCAAGATTTGAGAAATCATGTGCTGTCCCCTCTACTCAGTAACATTAGCAATTAATGTTTTAAGAACCTAATTTCCCATGTATTAATGAACTGTAATAAAAAAATAAATCAGTGGAGGAATTTAATTATCGTTGAGGTCTCTTGGTTCTACTTAGAAAGCAAGACATGCTTAGTATCTCACTCTTAGTAGACTCTTAGGTTAAAAGTCATGTTAACTTTCAGGATTATTTTTTTTCTGCTCTAATTATTTTTCTGTTCAAGCTTGATTCCTTGTTTTTTATATGTTTTTATTGTAAAAATACTGTTGAGTGTGGTCTGCTTCAGAGATCACAGGTAATGAGGCCTGCTATCAAGTACATGGACTAGTATGGGTTCTTTTTAGTACCTTCAAGAGCTCCTGCAGGGTCACTAGGTAGTTCCCATGAACATGCAATACTGGCTGATTAGTGGCTGAGAAGAATTAGAACTGAAACATAGGGAAGCATTTTGAGTCATACTAGAGGTTGAGATCTGCTCTTCAAGGATAGATGGACATGGCTGGTTTTGAGTCTTTGAATTGGCAGGCACTCGCTTACATGGAGAGGTGCTAGAGTTGAATTTCAGTGCTATTTAGGAGTCCATAGAATCTGTCTCTCCTAAGACTCTTTGCAGTGGTCCCAGTCATGGGACTAAAGCCAAATTAGGTTGTAGTCCATCTTACAGAGAAATAGAGATGTTTCTGGCTCTGGAGCCAGGACTGTGGTTAGTGAATCTGTCACTTGAAATATTCCTCCCAAGACTTGGGTTCTGCTGGCTTTTTTACCTCCTTTCATCTGAGTCCCACACTGCCCACAGAAACACTTCGTCCACGGATGACTGAAGAATTATTGTTGCTGTGAGGAGATAAGACTAGGATACTTTCTATCCCACAAATTTACCAACCTATTTTTTTCTTTTAAACAGAAAGTGAGATAATTCACTGAGGTCAAAGAGGGAAAGTGTTTAAAGAGAATAGAGGAGACTTAAGATAGAGAGAAATAGAGTTATTGAGCAAGTTGCTTGTGTCTCTCTAGCACTGAAGTGAAGTTACCAAG
This sequence comes from Dipodomys spectabilis, assembly GCF_019054845.1. Taxonomy (NCBI): domain Eukaryota; kingdom Metazoa; phylum Chordata; class Mammalia; order Rodentia; family Heteromyidae; genus Dipodomys; species Dipodomys spectabilis. The sequence continues at coordinate 12,701,973 of NW_024870681.1, forward strand.
TGCAAATTTATAATGATACCATTTTCTCTTAAATATGGAGTAGACTGATGAATTCCTTCAGAGTAACCGTCTTTCTACTTATGTGTGATAGAGGATAGAGAGTGACAAAAATCTTTTGGAATTGGTTAACAAAGTGGACATGAATAAGAGTATGCATTTTTACTTAATTAGAAAGAGAAATAAAGATAAAAGAGTTGATGGATTTGGAAAAAGTAACAAAGTCCAAATCCTGGAAATGACAATGGAGTTGAAGAACTGTTAGGTTAGAAATAGTCCAATAAGCATGCTGGAAATTCAAGGGACATATGTTGGATTTAGTGACTTAAAGGTTGGGCGGTGATATTTTCTCAAGGGAGACTGTGATAGAAGCAGAATGGAAAAAGGTAGTGGAAGTGGAAGTCAAAGTATTGGAGAATTCATGCGTGTGGATGATGAAATCCTCTAGGACTGTGCTGAGAATTAGGTGAAAAGGGAAGGCAGGTGCTAAAAGCCTTAATGAATGAAGCAGCGAGGGTGAAGAGAAATATTACTTTTGCCTAAATACAATGGAATTATTGAAACATGAGATAATAATGCTCCTCTTCCTAGAGGGCCACCAGGCAAGCGATATCAGAGGGAGGAAGATTTCAGTTTAAGCCAAGGGGGTAGGGTAATATTCCAAGGGACACAGACAACTTGTGTTTTACAGGAGGGGCAATATTAAGTGAAGATGTAGATTCAGGTAAGATTTGTTTCCACAATAAGTCCTTTTCTTCCTTTTATGCCTCTTTGCTTAACATCTGTCCACTTATCTATCCTTTTTTCTCAGTAGGTCTTTTCTGGAATTGTTTCCTTTGCTTTTAATCTGATGCAATTCCATTAGTCAGTTCTTGCTTATTTCTTGAGCTAGTAGAGTCTAGTTTAGAAAGCAGTGCCTGTGTCTATATCTTCTCTGCCTATATCTTTTTTCCATGTTTTCCTGGAATATTTTCAAATTTTCAAGAATTATATTAAGGTCTTTGATCCATTTTAAATTGATTTTTATACAGGGTAAGAGACAAGATTCTAGTTTGACTCTTCATACTTATGGATAGCCAATTTCCCCACATTTTTTTTTTTGTTGAAGAAGCTATAATTTCTCCAACATATTTTTGGCACCTTTGTCAAAAATCAGATACTCATACCTGTTGTGGGTTTATTTCTGAGTCTTCTGTTTTATTTCGTTTTTCTATACATCTCTTTTTATGCCAGTATCATGCTGCTTTTGAAATTGTGGATCTGTAGTGCAAAACTTAGAGTCAAGTGCTTTATACCTCCAGCATTGTTCTTTTTATTCTCAAGACTTCTTTGGCTATTAGGGGTCTTTGTACTTATATATGAATTTTAGAACATTTTTTTTCTGTTCTATGAAGAATAACATTGCATTGAATCTAGATTGCTTTAAGTAATAGCCATTTAGAAACATTCATTCTTTTTCCTCTTTACCATTCAATGTGACAGCTAGGGAAAAGGTGTAACAGATGGAAAAATAAGCCTCTGTAGAAGAAAGGAACACCGATACACAGAGTATGTCCCTTCTCAAAGAATCTTTACCCCAACTTAACAGTTCATGGTAATCATAGTGAAGAGTTTACATTTTAACTGTTTTGGCCATATTTAATACTCACTTTTAATTCTCTTATCTCAGATAACAATTCAGGGTTTTAATTTATTGTATTCTATTTTAGGATGAAAGATGTCCTCTAATTTTATGAAGAAAATCGGTAACTCCATTAATGGAGCTAGCTAATATTTGTGCCATAGTGAAGGCACAGCTCTGTTTCCAACTGCCTCTTTTATGCCTCTGAGGCTTCACCTGATTCCTACCGCCATCTACATGGTACCACTTTCTAGGATTGGCTTCACTATACTCAATCATCCGTTCATCATGCTGGCTAAGCACTTTTTCCATAAAATACCAGCAAAATGTTCCTTTCCTTGATCAAGAAAAAAGATAAATTGACATGAAAGAATAACAGAGACTCACAAATTCTTGGCAGATAAATTTTTTATCTCCAAAAATTATCAGTATAAAATAGAGTGACAAAGATGTTCACATTTTGTGCATCTCTTTGGTCACTTTCGGCAGTAGAATGAATTACTCTTCACTTATGATTTTGGTGTGAACTTCTCGGCTCTTCACCCGGAGCTTGTTGACCTGAGACTCCGCGATGTCAGCCCGTTCTTCGGCTTCCTCCAGCTCGTGCTGGATCTTGCGGAACTTGGCAAGGTTCACATTGGATTGTTCCTCCTGAGAATGGGAACATATGTTTACATATAGAAGGAAAAATGCCCAGTTTTCCAGATTCTTTTTTTTTTTTTTTGGTCTGGTCGTGGGGCCTGAACTCTGGGCCTGGGCATTGTCCCTCAGCTCTTCAGCTCAAGGCTAGTGCTCTACCACTTGAGCCACAGCGCCACTTCCGGCTTTTTTCTTTTTGCTTATGTGGTGCTGAGGAATCGAACCCAGGGCCTCAGGCATGCAAAGCAAGCCCTCTACCACTGAGCCACCTTCCCAGCCCCAGTTTTCCAGATTCTTATGTCAGTGTCTTTTAAATTTGTTGTTACTTAAAAATTACTCATATTAGTTAAAAAAAAGTAATCACGAGAAATGCTCTTGACTCTTATGTTTACTGAATTCATAGGTAATGTCAAATGACATTTGTTTCTAGACTTTCAGAAAAGCTAAAATTCTAGAGCTTCTACTGAACATGACAGGTTTACAGGTGTTTTTTTTTTTTTTTCAGGATCTTGAGACTAGAACCAAACCATTGAAAAATACAGAGAGGTTATCTATATCAAACTAATTAATTTGAATATAAATAATTTTCACTTCAATCCAAATTATTGCCACTTACTGAAGGAGTAGAAGTTAAACAAGTTTGTTACTTCCTAAAGTAGTCTGAGTTTTCTGTGGTTACACTTGGGGATATAGCAATGCGATATAGAAGTTTAGTCCTTATGAATAATTATTTTAAAAAATGTCTCATTAAAAACCTTCCCACAATGTGGCATTAAAATTAAAGACATTCATAAAGCTTAAGATCACTAAAAACTATAGTTTGCAAATGCCTTCGAACCTTTTTCTTACAGAAGAGCAAATTAGGAGGTAGAGAAGTTAAAGGGATTTATCTAAAGAATGGATATGAGTGTAGACGTGTGTGCTTGTCTGGTCTCTCTTCTCTCTTGCCTTGTTCATGCTCTTTTTGCTTTTCTTTTCTATTAGAAGTAGGGGGGGGGATGAAAGTAATCAATGAACAAAGGAACTTATTTGTGATCTGTTGATATGTGTTTACCTGTACTTAGGAAATATATATTACTTTGTTATTGTTTAGATGAATCATGGGTTGGGGAAATGAGATAGGATAGGGTAACAAGAAGCTACTGGTTTGAACTTCACTGAGATCTTAGCTCCAGACTCTTAAAGCTCAGCTATTTACTTGGTATCTTCACATGTGTAATATAGTGATACTGCATATTTATTGTAAATCAAACAGAATTTCTGTTTCTTTTTGTACTGACAAGATGACTTTCCCTTAGTTTCCTATTTGTAACTGTTGTTCTATCCACCTGGTTTCACACACCATGAACGTGATGAATTATGCTTGATTTACTTTTATGCCTATTGGCACATCTTGTAGTCACCTCCTCCAAAAGATTATCTGAATCTTTCTTCTTCTCTTTGCTCTATTACAATGCTAATCCAAGCCACAGAACCACCTGAGAAGCTTTCGCATAAATTTCTCTGCAGCGACCTGGTTACCCAAAGTCCTTTCACTCCATAGAACCCAGACTCCTCTTTAAAAAAAAAAAGGAAATTGGGCTGGGGATGTGGCTTAGTGGTAAAGTGCTTGCCTCTCATGCATGAAGCCTGGGGTTCAATTCCTCCGCACCACATACACAGAAAAAGCTGGAAGTGGCACTGTGGCTCAAGTAGAGTGCTAGCATTGAGCAAAAGAAGCTCAGGGACAGTGCCCAGACCCTGAGCTCAAGACCCAGGACTGCAAAAAAAAAAAAAAATGGAACTCAGATGATGACTGGCCCTTGTTTCTCTTGTTTCTTCCAGCGCCCCATTATACTTATATATGATCAGACTTCTTCCAGGGCCTAAAAAACCCTGTAATCTTCTTTCTGCCCTGTTTTTCAGCCCTGCCTAGGCTGCTTGGTTTTGTAATCTTTATGCTTCTTGAAGCAGACCCTTTTATACTTGATAGCTTTTCATTTTTTTCAAGCCCTTCACATATCCCACAGATGCTAATCCCTCCTTCACCACTGAGTGTACCCCTAGTCTCATCCTCCAGGGAGGATGTTCCCCAGAATAATCAAGTGGTTGGCTTCATCTCTTTCCCAGACTTTCCCTCGGTGGTTTTCCTTCCATCCTTCCCCATTTTATTCCCTGGTTTCTTGTCACTTTAACTAAGCTGCCCTTGTCATTTCAGATCTGTAGGCTTCCCCGTCACCCCATGGCCTCTCTACTCACCGCTTCTTCGGCTTGTCTCTTGTACGCTTTCACCTTCGATTGTAGCTTGTCCACAAGGTCCTGGAGCCTGAGAACATTCTTGCGGTCTTCCTCAGTCTGAAATATTTTACAGTGAGTTTCTCAGAAGTAAAAACAAAAAAATCTCATCCCAGGTTTATTCATGAATTTTAATCTCTTGAAGGCTGGGGTAAGAGGCGAGATAGGCCATTTTCCTCACCTGGTAAGTGAGTTCCTTCACTCTCCTCTCATGTTTACGCAGGCCTTTGATAGCCTCAGCATTGCGCTTCTGTTCGCTTTCAACTTCTCCTTCAAGTTCACGTACCTGCAAAGGACAGACATTTTAACAGTTGTTATCATTCCTTCACTCATTGAGTTTCTACTCCTTCAAAGGACTCGTATTCTTCTTCTGTTCATACATAGTTTTTGATGCCCTAATCAAATGGTCCCATTAAAAGCTCTCAGGCAAAGACAGATACCTCCCCTATTTCAATATGTTTCCCATGGACTAGCAGTTCTAGCTATGCCAAGTCATGCACTGGACAGGTATGAGATAGAAATATTTGTTGATTGGAAGACTCACCCTGGCCTCCAGTTTCTGGATCTGCTTCTTGCCGCCCTTCAGAGCCAGCTGCTCAGCCTCATCCAGACGGTGCTGCAGGTCCTTCACGGTCTGTTCCAGGTTCTTCTTCATCCGCTCCAGGTGGGCGCTGGTGTCCTGTTCCTTCTTCAGCTCTTCAGCCATCATGGCAGCCTAGTGAGCAGTAAGACAGAAAAAGTTAAGAGCTGAGAGAGCACAGCGGGATTGAAGTTTGCCCACCACCCTGTTGCCCTCTGCTCACATCGGTGATGGCCTTCTTGGCCTTCTCCTCTGCATTGCGGGCTTCCTGCACAATGTCCTCCATCTCTCCCTGGATTTGGGAGATGTCAGTCTCCAGCTTCTTCTTGGTGTTGATCAGGCTGGTGTTCTGGGTAAAATATCAAATTTAGAAACATTAAGTACACAGTACTAAATATTAGGGTCCCTGATATTTGAATGAACTTATAACTCAATTAATTAAATTAACTAGTATCCCTCCTAGTTCATATAAATACTCTGAGTTAGCAACATACATTTAATGTTAAAATTAGATGCTATAGTTCAGATGAACAAAAACATTCATCTAAAAATATAAATGTTTTAAACATAAATCTACAAAACACAACAAAATTCCCAAATATCACTAAGATATGCTCAAGAATTTTGTCTTGGTTCCTTTGTATCTGTTATGACTCTGCTCACCTGGGTGTGGAGGAGTTGGACACGCTCGCTGGCATCCAGGAGCTCCTGCTCTGCAATTTTCCTGCTCCTCTCTGTCTGCTCCAGCGTGGCCCGCAGCTCCTCGATCTCAGCCTGCAGCAGGTTGGCTCTGCGCTCCACCATGGCCAGCTGCTCCTTCAGGTCCTCCTGGCCCCGGAGAGCATCATCCAGGTGCAGCTGCGTGTCCTGTGGAATGAAAGACCATTGAGACACCCAGCTCTCAGCCTGAGTCAGCCCAGTCTTCCTGGGACCATCATCTCTGGGAGCCATTTACCTTGAGGATGCCTTGTGTGTTCCTGTAGTTCCTCAGGGCCTCGGCAGCCATGCGGTTGGAGTGGTTGAGCTGGATTTCCATTTCATTGAGGTCTCCCTCCATCTTCTTCTTGATCCTGATGGCATCATTCCTGCTCCGGATCTCAGCATCCAGTGTGCTCTGCATGGATTCTACCACGCGGATATGGTTTCTCTTCAGCTGGTCAATTTCCTCATCCTTCTCAGCAATTTTCCTGTCGATTTCAGACTTGACTTGGTTCAGCTCGAGCTGGATGCGCAGGATCTTTCCTTCTTCATGTTCAAGGGATGCCTTAATGACAGTTAGAAGGGTCATGAGCAGGGGAATGGAAGTGTGTGGTATTTTAGAAATCAAAATTATTTCCTATCTTTGTCCTATCATAACATCTCTTTATCCCATAGTTAAGAAAGTTCTACAATGTTTCATGTTCATCTGTCTCCCCAGCCAGATCATACTCTTTAAGAAAGGGCTTCAATGTACTCATCTTTGTTTTCAGTTTTCAATTCCCAATTTATCAATCTTTACATTGAGTAGATCCTTATTTCTTTCATAATTGTTTTAGAGTATACAATAAACCGTCTACCTCTGCCTCTTCCAAAGCAGCCTGAAGCTCAGACTTTTCTTGCTCAATTTGCTTCTTTATTTTCTCCAGTTCATGGATACGTTTCCCTCCTTCTGCAATCTGTTCAGTGAGATCAGAAATCTCCTCTGTTCGTGAAAAAAGAATACAGAGATTTGTTCAGACAGGAAAAGCATCCATTCAAGTATTTTGTTCAAAAATAAGTAAACGTACTCACGTTGCAAGTTCTTATTTTCCCTCTTTAAGGTTTCCAGGTGGTCTAAGGATTCCTCATAAGCATTCTTAATTTTGAACAGTTCTGTGCTGAGTGAGCGGGACTCCTTTTGAGAAGCTTCAAGTTCAGCATGAGTTTCTTCATACTTTTGTTTCCATTCCGCCAGGATCTGAAGGGCAAGGATAGGTTTAAAGCTGTTTAGTGGAAAAATTTTGATAAGATAATAAACTAAGCACAGGAATATCCCTCTGACATTCTCATAGCTACCTACTGATGGAGCAAAAGTTGCTGAGCTTAGCATTCAGATAGTTAGAGGGAGCCACACTGAATGTAGGCTAAGATTGATCATACTGTGAACACTGAAGCAGACACTGGAAGGATACCTTATCAAAGTTCCTTTGCTTTTTATCCAGAGCGGCACAAGCAGCATTAGTTCTCTCCACATCAATCATGAGATCCTCCACTTCATTCTGGAGTCGCTGCTTTGTCTTCTCCAGGGAAGCACATTTGGCGTTCACAGCTTCTACGTGTTCCTCAGCGTCCTGCAGACGCTGGGCCAGCTTCTTCCTGAAAAACAAAATAGAGTTAATAGAATTAAATAGTTACCCTAATAACTGAGTGTACAAGTGAGTACAAGTGAGAAGTTTCCACATTCAATCAGTCAGTACATTGTTTCTCAGGCTTGCTTTGTATCCGTAGTTCTATTTTAATTAATCACTCTCCCATTACCAAATACTAAACAAAACAAAACAAAACTGAATTTCAGTATTTCTATATTATATAAGAGCATGAATGACAGGCCTGACCCAACACTTTACCCTGATCTATTCTTCCACTGTGGAATATTATTCTCTACTCTGAATGACTATTATTTCTCCAGTGAATTTTAATCATCAGAGGATAGAGTTATCTTACTAATCTTTTATTCTTAGAGGTTGTCACACATATTAAGGATTCAAAAGCTAGCTATACTAAGTTCAAATTAAACGTATTTGATTTTGTCTGTTTAACTGTATCCTTATTTTTGCCAGCTTTTCATTAATCCCTTAATAAAAAGAAGATTTTCTAAATCAATATAAATTTTGTTATGAGGGTTTGTCTTAGACTCTCTTGTAAGTATCCACTCAAATATTAACACCAGCAATATATGTTGTACATTATTCATAGAATGAATGTTTTGATATCACGTTAAACCTTATGTTAAGTAAGTAGGTCCTTTCTTGTTTAAATTCTTCTTCTTCAATAGTTTTGAAGTTCTGAATTACATTGAATATTGAGGTTCTTTATAAAGCAATGTGTTTTCTCTTTCTTACTGCAGCATTTTCTGTATAGTTTTTGGTCTTTAACAATATGTATTTTCATTCTTTCCCTACAATCTTCATAGTTCTGCATCTAACAACAAAGAGATGTTTCAAAGCCTGATTATTTTTCTCATTTGTGCCAATCACTCAAGCCCAATTATTGATTGGGCTTAGTGATTCTCAGCCATTAACAAAAGGTCAAGAGAGTACAGTTAATTCTTACTCTATGAGTACCTCTGTAGAAGGAATGAAGTTTCCTTTTAAATTTTTTCCACACTCTTTTGCTTTGTGTCCATTTTCTTCCTACTCTGCTATATATTTCTTTAAAATTGAGATTCCCTCTAGGGGCATGTGTATTCCTTGTTTAGATTTATGTTTACTCATAGATGTTTTCCTTAGAGTTTTAAGACGCTCACAGGTAAGGATTCTCTTTGCTTATATAGAACTTAAAGCAGATTAAAGCAGATGTAGTTCATTGACAAGGATATTTCCATCATCACTAAGAGTAGCACATACTTGGCCTCCTCCAGCTCCTCTGTGCGCTGAATGGCATCAGTTTCATATTTGGTCCTCCACTGGGCAACCTCACTGTTAGCCTTGGACATGGCCCTTTGCAGCTCAGCCTTGGCTTCCTGCTCCTCTTCATATTGCTCCCTAAGCAGGTCACAGTCATGGCGTGAGGACTGCAGGGCGTGGGCTAGGGCACTCTTAGCCTGAAAAAAGTCAGAGATTGGAAAATTATACATTTAAAGTGGTATGCATGCCTTTTGCGCTTTAGAGACTGTTAAAAGACAGTCGTTGTAAGTAAGTGAAAAGCAAAACACCGCAAAGCAGCAACAGTGATGATTGCTTACCTTTACCTCTTCTTCAAGCTGTCTTTTCAGTTCCTCAATCTGTTGTGTAAATGCTTGCTTACCCCTGGAGAGCTGAGATACTAAGGAATCCTTTTCATCTAGCTGGCGTGAGTATTCACCTGTAAAGACCAAGAGCCGGAAAACTCAATTTCCGACTTTGGAAACTGAAGCTCTAAAATGTAACGTGGAGCAGGGTCACTGTTCGTTGCCAGCAAAGGGCAAGACTTCGGTGCAAAGACTGGAATAAGCATCCTTGAAACAGGCTACTCGGTCATTTTCATAGATAAAAGTGTTTGAAAACGGGAATAACATTGTACCCATTAATGACTAAAATAAATAACAAGTTGTCAAAGTCTTTTGAAAAGGTGAGGATACACGTGGCATGTGACATTCTTTTTCTGCTTTTTTGAAACAGGGCATCATAAAGTAGTCCAGACTGGTCTGGGACTTACTATGCAGCCTCATCTGGCTTTGAACTTGCAATCCTCCTGCCTCCGCTTCCTGAGAGCTGGGATTGCAGGTCTGTATTGCCATATGTGCTCATAATTATATTTTATTTATGAAAAAACTGCTTTAACACTGTCAAAAACAAAGATATCTGGGTTGGTCTATCTATCTATGTATTTATCTATGTATCTATGTATCTATTTATGTATTATGTATCTATCTATGTATCTATGTACGTACGTACGTATATATGTATGTATGTATGTATGTATCTATCTATCTATCTATCTCTCTATCTATCCTTAGATAGCTATGTATAAGTTATCTATCTATCTACATTTATATTATAATAAAACAGCTCCATGACATTGACCAATAATGAATTCATGTGAATGGGTACTTCCCAGAGAGATAATATATTATCTCAAGTAACTCAAATGTAGAGATTTTCAGCACATTAAGTGTACATGTACATTTGTGATTAGAAGTGAATATTGGTAAATGACCTACCGGACTCTGTCTGTAGACGCCCTCTCTGAGCTGTCAGTTCATTGATCAGCCGCTGCTGCTCCTCTTCCTTGGTCTTCAGTTCACTCACTTGATCTTCCAGTGTACGGCACATCTTCTCCAGGTTTCCCTGAATTTAAAAAGTGGCAGAAAGCATCTCAAGTTTTAGTAATCTAGGTATTCCATAGCTACAGTACTCATTTATTTTGAGGATAAATTATCTTTACAAACAAAAAGAAAAACCACAGGGGCCTTAGACTGTAGCAAAAATATTAAAATATATAGTCTAATATTACTGCCACCAAACTGATTTGTGAATTTAACATTTTTATTTATTATTTGACTATAATATGGCATAATGATACCTCATTCAGCTCATAAGAAGCAAATTTTAGTTTTGCTTAATGGAAAAACAAAAAGCCCAGTAATCAATGTGAAGGATTTAGAAAGTGTATGATTGTATTTTTTGAAAGTGTTTAAATTTTTTATTTGAAAGGGTAAATTTTTTTACCCTCCATATTATTTGGATATGATTATTCTTGTATAAACTGTGAATAAACCTGGCTCATTCCCCTTCTTCCAAGTTCCATGTTTTATTGTCTGATACTCTTCCTGCCAGTCTGTAACAATTATTTAAAGGTTCACGTATATCCTACAGAAATCACTTTGAGACATAAATCATAGTCATACCTTGGCTTTGGAGACTGTGTCCATGTTACTAGCAAGGTCATCAATCTCCATCTTCATCTCACTCTTCTCCTTCTCCAGCTTCTGCTTGACCCTCTGCAGGTTGTCGATCTGCTCCCCAAGCTCAGCCACACTGTCTGCATGCTTCTTCCTCAGGGTGGCGGCTGTGGCTTCATGCTGCAGGGTGGCCTCCTCCAGGTCCCTGCGCATTTTCTGGAACTCAGCCTCCCGTTTCTTGTTCAACTCGATCTGGGCAGAAGTGGCTCCACCAGCCTCTTCCAGCCTCTCGCTGATCTCCTCCAGTTCCCGGGAGAGGTCAGAGCGCTGCTTCTCTGCTTTGGCCCTGGAGGCCCGCTCGGCCTCGATTTCCTCCTCCAGTTCCTCAATGCGGGCCTAGATATGGTAGAAAGCACAGACTCAGCTTCTTGTGGCAGTCATTTTCTCATGTTGAATTTGTCCAGTGGACATCATGGACTCACTTGTAGCTCCTTAATCTTCTTCTGCAGTTGCATCCCAAGGGCTTGTTCATCTTCAATCTTGCTTTGCAGATTGCTCATTTCAAACTCTTTCCTATTGGAAAAGTGCTTTATATCAGTTACAGAAATAATCATAGTAATTACTCCTTGTAATTATTCTATATTAATTACTCCTTGTTCTTACTACTTACTTTTTAAGCTTTTCATCAAGTTGTTGCTTGTCATTTTCTACATCCATTGTGGATTCTTGGGCCAATTTTAGGTCTCCCTCTAGCTTCCTCTTTGCTCTTTCTAGATCCATTCGAATTTTCTTTTCTTGTTCCAAAGAGCCTTCAAGCTAAACATTAATAATACATGAGAGCAGTTCCTAGAATGCCACTACGTTTTATCTCAGATTCAACTTTTAAACATTACTGCATCCTCATTAAGAAAACTATTGTGATTTTCTTACTGAATTGGACAGATTGGTTCATGCTCCTCTAAGGTTTCAGCATTCGAAAGGTGAAATATGCTAAACTATACAACAAACTACTAGTGAGATGTCATGCTTTCTATATGTTGCCACTGAAATTATCAGCAGTATGTGGCCACATGGGTGGGTCCCATGGGAATATTTCCAAGGTGTGACCTTTGCTATTTCCATTGGATGCTCAACTAGAATCAAGTCATGTCTACAGCTAACTTCATCTTCCACATACCTTATTGTAGGTCTTCTTTGTTCCTCTGATTCAGCCTTATTGACTATTGCTGTTACTATGATATTCTTGTGCTTTCCTTCTTAGAATATGCCCTTGTTCCTTTGCTTTCCAATAGCTTTCTTTGCTGTTTGGTGGTGTTGGAGTTCAAAAACTCAGGCTTTCAAACATGCTGGTCAGATACTCTGTCTCTGAGACTCGTCTTTACCCCTCTTCCTATAGCTTTTCAAGCTCAGCTACAGATTGTTTTCTTGTAAGGCTTTTTTTTTGGTGACTATTCTTTGCCTTCTTTTTTAATCCATATTACCTGTCTATAATTCATAGCCAACTTTCAATTGACTTTAAAATTTTTCTTGTGCAAAGATTTTGGTCTTTGTAGTAGTCATTGTGTTCTTATAACACAATTTTTAAATGCTCATTTCATTATAAGAATACAAAGCCTAAAGAACTGTAACTGCTAATAAAATTATTTTATATAATATTAGACTTACATCATCCACTTGCTGCTCTAGCTTGATTTTAGCTTTGGTCAGAGTGTTGACTTTGTCCTCCTCTGCCTGAAGGTCATCCAGGGTCTGCTGGTGGGCCTCTTGGAGGGCCTTCTTCTCCTTGGTCAGCTTAGCAATGGTCTCATCCAGGCCTGCCATCTCTTCTGTAAGGTTTTTCACCTACAAAGGTGAAGAATGAAAGCTCTCTGTTAGAAAATGACTACATTGGGTGGCAGCACCTCAGTGTAGAACATGTAGCTGAATGTGTTTCATACCTTGTTCTCTGTGGCATGCTTCTCTTTTTCAACCTTGGCCAGTGTCAGCTCAAGGTCATCGATGTCTTTCTTCAGTTCTGAGCACTCATCCTCCAGCTTCCTCTTCTTGGCGGTCAGCTCAGCATTGATCTCTTCCTCATCCTCAGCTCTCTCAGTCACCTCTTTGATTTTGGCTTCCAGCTGGATTTTGGTCTTGATCAGCTGATCACATCTCTCCTCTGCATCAGCCAGGCTATCTGCTTCCTGTGGAGAGGAAATAAACACGTTCAGATTTTAGTTCCCTGGGTGTTTTCAACCTTTGTTAATATTTTGAAATCAAAACAAGTTAATTGTATGTATTAAACTTATTTTATTAGTTTCCCACAAACAAGCCAATACTGAGAATATGAACTTGGAGTTTAAAAAGGAAATATGGCTTCTGTGGAAATTATGATACCATTACGTTTGCTATAACTTATATTTAATATGCTGGTATATAATTTTAGATAGGTTTTATTTTTGATGTTTATTTTTAGAAAAGTTTAGTGCAAAAAACCCAATAAACAAAAGCATTATGTATCTAGGAAGTTTAGAATTAGTGGAATACTGGAAGAATTAAGCTAAATGGGCCATGTCAAAAGTGGTCCCAGGAGAGAAGTAACAAGTGTATTTCTCATGAGAAGAAATGGCCATTTTTGTTTGCCTACTGAAAGCTGTATCTCTTGGACGTGAAATTTGTCAAATATTTATTAAATTGGTAGTTGATATAACACTATTGGAAAGAAATCTTCTATATCCAAAGGAAAAGAGCATACTTGGATAACCCAGTTTAATTTTCTTCGGATTCTTGAAGGCATGATAAACTTTTTCTCATTTGGAAAATGAGAAATACAAAATACAAACACAGAGCCACTCTAGGTATTGGTAATTCGTCTTTTAAAAATTTCTATTTATCCAAAATTATAGTCCCAATAGGACCAATTAATTCCCCTTCTGAATTTAGAGAATTGCAGGGTAATTTAGTGGTTTGTGGCTGATTTTGATAGCAGTTTTGGGTAACAAAAATGGGGTAGACAGAAGCTCTTGATTATATGTTATTCCCTAAGCTTCTGAATATTTGTTAGAGCATCAAAATGAGTATCAGCCTTATCTCTCAAGACTTATACAAAAATTGGCATTCTCTATAGAAAAACTTGCCATTATCTCTTTTATAGTACAGTTCTTCTGGGTAATTGAAAGTTTTTAAAACAAAAATTGAGCAAAACATTTCTAGGAAATTGCAGATGTGAAATTTCTGAATATTCAATTGAAGTTGATATGTTCTTATTACCAAGTCTCTTCTCTTTCATTGACAATATTGTTCTTTTTTTCCATCTCATTTGCATTTTTCAGTAGAGAGAATCTTAGAGAGAAAAACTCTCCTCTTTTCCTTCCCACATTCTACCCAGAGGAAAAACTAGAAGACAGGAAACATATTGTGTTTTTTCTTCTCACACCAAAGAGTTCTATCACACTGATTTTTAGTGTTGATGTATGTGGAATGTTACAGAACAGTTAAAGGAGCTGTGAACTGGAAATATTGACAACCAGTCATTTGCTTATATGGATTCTAGAACTTTCATAGTGATCATTAAGATGAAATTTTATTATCAGATTGCAAAAAAAAAAAGTGGTGCTGATGACTAATACTCACAGATTGAACCTGGAGTTGCAGGTCGTTTTTCTCTTGCATCAGAGCTACCATCTTTTCTTCCAGTTCTTTCCTTTTGGCCTCAGCCTTTGCAAGGTTTTCTTTAGTTTTTTCGAATTCTTCCTTCATGTTGGCCATCTCCTTCTCTGTCTCTGCACTCTTGAGAAGGGGTTTGATCTTGAAATACAGCTTCATCCAGGGCCAGTGCTTCACATTCATGAAGGCACGGACATTGTATTGGATACAGAAGATGGATTCTCTATGATAGAAACAGAAATACTCAAATTAATGTTCTAACTGGAAACAGAAGTAAAAGGACTGGAATGATCACTTAGGATATTATCCTTATTGATACCTTCTCTCTACCATCTTCTGATACTCCACTCTTGCCAAGTACCCTCTGCACATGGCCTGGGTTCGAGTAATCAGTTGGGCTAGCTTGTCATCTCTCATCTCCTCTAGAAGCCCCAGAAGACCAGCTTTGAAAAAGACCTATACATGGGCACATTGCAAATCAGAAAGCTGACACAAAATTCAAAGAGACAGGAATAGCAAGAGGCTACAATGAGAGGTCATTACCTTAGTGTGACCAAACTTATACTGGGTGTGGTCAATGTCGATGGATCCAAGGAGCTTCTCAGAAGCCTTCTTGCTATCAATGAACTGTCCTTCAGGGATGGCACTTGCATTTAACACCTTGTATCTGTTTAAACCAAACAAACAAGTGAAGAAATTGTCACTAAAGAAATCTTCTTCCATAGAAACAACACAGACATACAGTTATCTAATATAAACATGAAATCATGTCTTTTCTTTTAGCTACTCCTCTTTGTCTATTCAAAGTAGTTCATACGTTTCCTACGTGCATAAGCAGTCTAAGCTTGACTTCCATTCATTAAGATATTCAAGAGCCTCTTAAAAAATAATTTACAGTGAAAGGATCTGACCTCTGCTTGAAGTCTGCATAAATGATCCGGCTTGGGAACCCTTTCCTGCAGATGCGGATGCCTTCCAGCACGCCGTTACACCGCAGCTGGTGCAGGACAAGCTCATGCTCCATGGCACCTAAAAGAGAGAATGCACGTGCCATATTTCTTGGCCTATATCAAACAATCTGCAAGTTGTCTGGATGGATGATAGAATTGTCTTACCAGGAGTCTTAGTTTCATTGGGGATGATGCACCGTACAAAGTGGGGGTGAGTGCTCCTCAAATTGGTCATCAGTTTATTTAAATTTTCCTGTGGAGTCATGAATATTGTTCTTAAAATGTGCTCTTTGGTTCACTGAGGTTTACAGACATAGGCAGATCATTGCCCGAGATATCAGTTCAATCTTATTGAATAATATCCAGATTTGAATTTTTGAAAAAGTCATCTCTAGCATTTCCACTATTCCCAGCTCATCTCTTCCTATTTTACATTTTGTACAACATAAGCGTATCTTTTTACTAGCCATTAAGTGGTTGTTTACTGCTGTTGAATTTTTTAACATATAATGTAAATTTATTATGATACTATACACATGGAAATTACCTGATTTTACTAATAATTCAATAATTCTTCCTCCAAAACTCCTATTTATTTCTTTACCCAACTTTCAATTGTATCTGCCTGTGTCATACCATTCCTTATTGTAGATGCAGAGTTGTATCCTTCTGTTGGCTCAATAAAAAGTGGCCCTTAATGCTACTTTTTTTCTGAGAGGTGGCAAAAGACAGCCACATTATCAAGAGTAAAAAGTTTATCATCTTACAGAGAAATTTTTTTTGGTGGTGGTGGTGACCTTTTGTAACCAAAGCATTCATTGTTCATGATAGAATCAGAGTTGAAGAATAAAATTTTCTGTTTGGTGTTACAGGTGCAAATATTCCTAATGTATGGAGATGTTGTCTTTTGACTTTTAAAAAGATGTCAAATAGCATTAAATTCACTGTTTTCTTTTCCTGTTTAAGTTGTGAAAAAAATACAACACGAAGGGTGGATGGAAGATCTGTTTGCATTTACAAATATAGGACAGATTTTTCTGAGTATACATTGTATAACTGATGCAGGTTTATTTTTAGCATTATGCTCATTGCCTCTGATGTTAATAAATGAACAAATACCTTCTGGAGCAATAACCTTAGAAAAAAAGTAAATTGGAGTTGAGGCTCAAGTGGTAGATTACCAACCTTGAGCTTTAAAAAAGCTAAGGGAGAGTGCCCAGGCCCTTAGATTAAGCCTCAGTACTAGCAAAAATAAAACAAAATAAAATTGTTATTTGTGAAAAACTTTCCTTGAAGAACTATTCCTTATCACATCTGGTTTCTTATATTTGTAGTATTTCTTTTTTTTTGGGGGGGGGGGGTCTGGTCATGGGTCCTGAACTCTGGGCCTGGGCTCTATCCCTCAGCTCTTCAGCTCAAGGCTAGCACTCTACCACTTGAACCACAGGGCCACTTTCAGGTTTTTTTTCTGCTTATGTGGTGCTGAATCGAACCCAGGGTCTCATGCATACAAGGCAAGCGCTCTACCACTGAGCCACCTTCCCAGCCCATTTGTATGTAGTATTTCTTGAAACTCACCCTCCAATTTTTACCACTATTCGTCTTCAATTCTCAAAATCTACTCATTTCGTGTCTCTACTAAGCTATACTTAAACACCTAAAACAGTTAAGAGGCTTAAAAAAACTGAAAATAAATAAATAAAAACTCATATTATACTTAATTCCATCCATTTAAGTGACAAATGGCCTCGTTCCTAAGCTCCTAAATTAAATGTTACCATCTGATACTTTTGCAATTCATTCATATTCCTTCTGAATCCTAGGTATTATTTACTGAGGCATCGTCCAAAGTATTCTGATGCTAAAATTCCAATCTTCCACTGTCGGCTGACCTATCTTCCTGAGTCACATCCAAGTCTAGAATCTTTACAACATGATTTCCCTTTCTCCACCAAATGAAGTAAATCTTAATGTTCTAAATCCAGTTAGAGAGAAAGTGAGTTTATACCCTGAAAAGAGCTGACACAGTCTGGAAAGAGGAACCCTTCTTCTTAGCACCTTTCTTTCCACCACCACCACCGGACTCTGAAGAGGCAAAGAACACAGAAGCATTCGTAAGACAGACCTTTTCTGTTAGGTTTTATACGCCAAGTAAAATATTAATTTGTTCGAAATTACCTGCTTCAGCAGCAGCAGCTGCACCAGAGAAGAGGTAAGCTAGAGTTTTCATTGAAGACTTCTGGTAGAGCCCCACCACAGTCTCATTCAGGGGGTCCTTGTTCTTGTCCAGCCAGCCGGCAATGTTGTAGTCTACAGTGCCCGCATAGTGCACCAGCGAGAAGTGAGCCTCGACCTTGCCTTTGGCAGGCTTGGGCTTCTGGAAGTTGTTGGATTTGCCCAGGTGCTGTTCATAGAGCTTGTTCTTGAAAGAGGTGTCTGTTGCCTTGGGAAACATGCACTCCTCTTCCAGGATGGAGAAGATGCCCATTGGCTGGAAGGAGGAAAAGAAAAAAAAATGCCTTATGCATTCTGTTAACAGAAATAATAGATAAAAGTAATGGTTTTACTTAATTAAAATTGAATCCTTGGTGTCATAGTTAAGGCAAACTCATTACTTTGGTTACAAGTTTTTAATGTGACAAGACAGTTTTGTTTGTTTGTTTGGTCGTGGGGCTTGAGCTCTGGGCCTGGGCACTGTCCCTTAGCTCTTCAGCTCAGGGCTAGCGTTCTACCACTTGAGCCACAGTACCACTTCTGGTTTTCTAGTGGTTTATTGGAGATAAAAGTCTCACAGACGTTGCTGCCCAGGCTGGCTTTAAACCACAATCGTCAGATCTCAGCCTCCTGAGTTGCTAGGATTACAGGCGTGAGCCACCAGCGCCTGGCTGACAAGACTTTTGAGTATGACAGAGTAAGACAAATGAGAGTTGTGCTTTTATGGAGATTGTGTCTTTACCAAAAGGACTTGAAGTAATATTTCTCTAAGTCACACTTAAAAACCAGTTACATCAGAATTGCCTGCTAAAAATTCATTCCACAGTTTCATCCGTATTTGCCAAACATTATTCCTAGAAGTGAGATTAGGGAAATATTCTAGGTCTTAGTCTTAATGAGTCTTGACACAACTGAAATTCAAATGCCTCTGCTTTGAGATACTAGAAAATCATATTTCAAATGCCAGTAAGACTAAGAAGGTCAAGGAAATAAAAACATTAGTAAGTGCTATATTTTCATAAGGGTGGGCATAGAGTTCTATGCTCTACAGAAATCATTCAGATGCATTTTCTCAGACTACCTACATAAAGTTGTTTAAAAGCAAGAAATTTTCCTTATTATGTTGCTAGTAGAAATCTTTTATCACAGAGTGTACTAAGGTTTCATGATATTCTTTTACATACTGTAGAGCAGCATTACTATAGTCTAGAAAAGGTGAGCATACCTTTTCAATGAGCTCAATGCAGGCAGCCAGGTCCATCCCAAAGTCAATGAACTCCCACTCAATGCCTTCCTTCTTGTACTCCTCCTGCTCCAGCACGAACATGTGGTGGTTGAAAAACTGTTGCAGTTTCTCATTGGTGAAATTGATGCACAGCTGCTCCAAGCTGTTGAACTAAATAAGTAGAAATACAAATTAACGTTACATTTATAATGAAAATTTCTCTTTGGTAAAGCATTCCTTAGTGGATCATGGCTTGTTCTGTATACAGATGCAGCAAGCCCCTTACACAAATTTCAAGTTCTCTATGACACACAGAAAAATGTTCAGATGTATGATCTCTGGATGAGAGGATTCAGAAGTCTTGCTGTTGGAGTAGTACCTTATTCTCTTAGCTCCTGAACTTTGTAGGATTCTTTCTTAGGAAAGCAAATTTGGGTTGTATTTACATTGTCATTTCCCCGTTCTCTCTGAGTATGACGGTTTCTTCTAACATTTAAGCACACTTTATTTCCCTTGATTTCGATAGGAATCTTAAGGCCTTCCTTTGAGTTTTTCCCTTGTCTTTCCTATGCCCATCATTGTTTATCTTCTTCATTACTGAGGTCTGGCTGTATACTGGGTACTGTGGCAAGGGGTTGAAATTCAATAATCTCATAATTGACTACAAGATCTCTCAGAGATAGAATGCTATCTGAAACGCTGGACTCTTTACATGGGGATGCTTGTTGAAATTGTGCAATTTATCTCTACGGTACCATTTTCGTGATTAAATAGCTAGGAATTGACAGACCTGGAATTTAAACTCATGCCTGTCTCTTTCCAAAGTTTATTTCTTGTCTTTTTGCCCTCCTTCATGTGTTACTTGTATTTATAGTACAGTTGTTTTTCATAGATGCCTTCTATGTATGTCTGCAGCAGCAAGATTCACAAACTTTTCTGATGACTCACATCAAAAATCTCAAAGCCGGCGATGTCCAAGACCCCAATGAAGTATTGCCTGGGTTGCTTGGTGTCCAGCTGCTGGTTGATGCGGGTGACCATCCACAGGAACATCTTCTCATAGACGGCCTTGGCCAGGGCACCCACTGAATTGTACACCTTCACAAATATAGTTTGTTGATGTTATTAAAGATGTCAACATTCCTTGGGATGTGCATAATTCATCGGGTCACTCACTTACCTGCTGCACAGTCTGGCCTTTGGTGACATACTCATTGCCGACCTTGACCCTGGGGTAGCAGAGGGCTTTGAGCAGGTCAGCAGAGTTCAAACTCTGGAGATAGGCTGCCTTGTCAGCAACTACAGAAACATAATTCAAGTTCCCATCATGACCTGCTCTGGGCCCTACAACTCATATGGCAAGAGTATTGAGTAGATTGCTTTATACAAAGTCTGTGTGGGGATACATTTGTATATGTCCATTACAAGCTCAGATGTAAAAGAGTGAGTTTGAAATGGGCTTTTGAGGCATGTGTTTCTTCCAGCAAGCCTAGAGTTTAGTACCTTCGGTGCCATCTGGCTCAGCTTGCTCCTCACGCTGCTTTTGCTTGAATTTCATGTTCCCATAATGCATCACAGCGCCTGTGAGTTTATAGATGGACACTCTTTCATCAGAAGTGAAACCCAGAATGTCAATGGCACTCTACCAGGAGACAGGAGAGGGAAAATGTTAGAGAAAAAGACACTAACATATTTAGAAGAATTTGTACTTTGTCCTTAATGACACCTACAGTGAACTGTTGTCCTTCCTATAAATGATTTGTCACTTACATCGGTGGCCATCAGCTCCTCTTGGTCATCAATGCTAGGGACTGTGATCTCCCCCTGACTGACGAAGGCATAGTCATATGGGTTGGTGGTGATCAGCAGCATTTCTGAGTAGATAGAATTCAGGGCATACATTTTATATTAGAAGTACATTATTGACATTGTACAAGATTGTTACTATTGTACAAATACATTATACAACATTTAATTTCAAGTTTTTGAGTCTAAGTTGTTCTTACCAATCAGATCTGGCTTCTTGTTAGACATGATCTGATAGAAGATATGGTAGCTTCTCTCTGCCTTCAGCTGGAAAGTGACTCTGGACTTCTCCAGAAGATCTGCAATGAGTAATTAACATTGGATTGAGAAAAAAATGATACAGTGCTCTGTAATTATTTTAAAACTTGAAGTTATTAGCTAAATCTAATTGGTCTATTGATCTCTTGAAATTGTAGCTGAATGTTTCCATGAGGTGGCACATACTCCATCTCTGCAAATAGCATTTCAGTTTCTCTTACTCTTTCTAGAAAGAAAGTAAAACAAATTTGACTGATGACATACTCTTTAAAAATTGTTTTGAGGTACTGGGATTGTTTTGAGGTACTGGGAATTGAACTCAGGGCCTTGATCTTACTGATGGCTTTGAACTGTGATCCCCCTATCTCCAGCTCCCATGTAGCTGGAATTACAGGCCTGCACCAATATGCCTGGCTTCTTTTTGAGCTAAGGTCTCCCTAATGTTTGATTGTGCTAACTTCAAACCATACTCCTCACAGGTACCTAAGATTACAGGTGTATACCACTTATATCTACTTCTCAAGAATCTTGACATTTTGAATATAACTAAGTCTTCATACTGCTCTCTTTAAGAGTCCTGTCATTCTATAACAGGGAGGCTATTATGAAAAGTAAAAGAAACCCATATCCCTAATCCATAGGTAACTTATCTCTTCTAGAGTTAAGATTTTCTTGACATTTTTCTGAGTCCAGAAAAGCACCAGACAATTTTGGTAGCTTCTCATGCCTGGAGCGGATAAGGTGCACTGTGAATTCTGGATAGGACTGGCACTAGCCACAGGCATGTTTGGCAACAGATTGGTGTTTTATTAGTTCCCTCTCAGCAGGAGCTGCAGACTGGCCCATCAAACCATCATCTGTCATTCTTGGATTCTGTTTGGGAGGTCCTGTTACTCACATGTCTCAATATCAGCAGAAGCCAGTTTCCCTGTGGTACCAAAGTGGATCCTGATGAATTTACCCTTGCAAGCAAAAAAAAAAAGATGATGTTATATACAAAAGTTGGAGAACACAAGTTGGAAATAGTTCAGATGTAGCTGCTCTAGCATTTCAGGACTAAAAGAGCTTTTTGTGATCTAGAGACTTACAAAGCGAGAGGAATTGTCATTCCTCACGGTCTTGGCGTTGCCAAAGGCCTCCAGTAGAGGGTTGGCACTGATGATTTGATCTTCCAGAGTCCCCTGCAAAAGCAAGAACCATCCTCACATCTAGGGCTCAGGAGTTTCTTGCTTGAGACCCGCCCACCCTCAATAGACCATGGCCATGAGACCCACCTGCATTTTGCCAGAAGTTGCTTCCTCCTTTTTCTTCTCACCAGTAACTGCAATTGTTGCAAAGTACTGGATGACACGCTTTGTGTTGACAGTCTTCCCAGCACCAGATTCTCCACTGTCAAACCAACACCAAACATGCGAGACATTAAATGTTGTAGCAAATGGAACTAATTCTGCCACCAGCATTTACTGTCACACATCTGCCCTTATATTTTTCAGAGATATAAGATGAAATTATTTGTATTATTTGTCTTGCTTTGCACTGACAGTAAGTAGAGAAATTCTGTTGTTATTCATCTAAAGTATTTATTGGATGCTTAAGATGTTCTGGAATCTTCTCTAGGTACTGAGGCCTGGGCTTGGGAAAGTCTACAAAGCAGCCACTCGGCAAACTATGTAGAAAATGAACAATTAGTAGTAAGCTTCAAAATGTGCTTGTGTTCTTAAGCATTTTTAGATTAGAGAGTCCAGTTACGTTTCTGAATGGATAAGAAATTCCCTAAATAGGCCATAAAAATGTATCATTGGCAGTAGTCTCCAATGTGATACCTTCAGAAGGGCATGTGTTGCTTGTGCCATGTACTGAGCTCTAGTCAAGCTCAGAGAAGGCATTTTTACATTCCCTTCCAAGTAAGCTTTGTGAAACTTTCAAGGCCAAACTAACAGACAAGATAGTTGGGTGTCTTGTTATTTTACACTCAAACTCAATACACACCCTACAATAAAGCTAAAACATTATCGAACTCTTGGCTTATTATGCCATTTATTTCTTATTATGCCATTTATTTCTTATGGTACTATTAACTCATTTGTTCTTTTGGTTTTCCATTTTCTCATGAGAATAAAATACTAATAAGTCTCAGAACAGGAATACATACGTGATTAAGATAGACTGATTCTCCCGATCTAGAAGAAAAAAATATGTAATCAGCACAGGTACTAACATAAACAAAATTTTCTATCAAGAAGGAATTACAACATTTGAGTCTGTGTCATATTTTTATTGGAGCTTTTCAAGATATTATTGCAAAGTTATATATGGTGTTATTCTTAAGACTCTCAACTTGAGGAAGGGAAACATCACTTAAATCATCACAGGAAATGTCTCCTGTTGGTTAATATAAAAAACACTATGCTCTAAAGCCAGTAACACCTCCCTCTTTGCCATATGTAGATCTTTGTAGCTTGCTGACTGTATTCATTAATGCATATTACTGAAAAGCAAACAGTATACTAAGGGTTTGGACTTTGGTTTAACAGGTTAGAATAATGTTACTCAAGCTTATATTGAGACTTAGTTTCTAAATGGTTAATTGACCTCACAAAGAAAAAAAATACCTTTATCTTATGGCCACCAACCACAACTCTATAATTGGCCTTAACAAACATATGCCATTGTGTTAAAGGGAGATTGGTTAAGAGGGGATATCTCAATCAGAATAACATCTGAGATGACAGAGGAAACAACAACTTCTGTTTATATAGGTGATCTTCAAATATCATCCTCTTTGGAAGAGAGGCCATTATCCAATTAGGTGTCTGATGACTTTTACTTTTGAAGGTATCAGTTTTACAGCCAACAAGAAACCGAAAGGTTTGAACACATACAACTTATATTCACACAATTCATGGATTCAGTTGTTACTTATTACTTCCGTTCACAAAATAACTTATGCGTTTATGGGGACAAAGCAGTGGAAAATCTAGCAGACTCATGGGGGTGGGGGAAGTAGAATTAAGACAGCTGAGTTTTTATTCTAGCATTAATAGAATTTATTTCTCCCTGCTTTGGTCACCTCTTCCAAACAACCAGAGGATGGGAGTCTGATATTTCTACAAGTCTTTGGGGCTTTTCACATTTGGTGATTATGGGTAGTACAATAGCTCACATAAAAGCCATATAGCCACTCACCTGTCAGCATAAACTGATAGGCGTTGTCAGAGATGGAGAAGATGTGGGGTGGGGCCTCCTGACGCTTTTTGCCTCGGTAAGCCGTCACCACCTCTGCATTGTACACTGGCAGCCACTTGTAGGGGTTGACAGTGACGCAGAATAGGCCTGAGTAGGTCTACACCAAAAATGAATAGATATGAGCATAATTGTGTGATGAGGACATTGCTTACTGTTAAAAACAACAACAACAAACAACAATAAAACAACCATTAACTACCCATGTGGGTAGAAGGCCATGAGAAAGAACTCACGTAGATCATCCAGGCTGCATAACGCTCTTTGAGGTTGTACAGCACAGCAGGCTCATGCAGGTGAGTCATCATGGCCATGTCCTCGATCTTGTCATATTTGGGAGGGTTCATGGGATAGACTTGGTCATCTTTCACCGTTACAGTCTGTCCAATGAAGCAGAGAGACCCGGTAAGAAGCTAAGTGCCACCTAAACTACCCCCAACATCAGGTACAGACCCCTCAGCTCCAGATGTTTGACTTACAGCTCCACCTTCAGTCTTGGCTGTCACTTTCCCTCCTTCCCTGCTTTGCACGGTTGCTTTCACAAAGGACTCCTTAGCATCCACCACAAAGACTGATGACTTGGCATCAAAAGGCTTATTCTGAGCTTCAATTCGCTCCTTTTCAGACTTTCGGAGGTAAGGAGCAGCCTCCCCAAAAATGGCCATCTCAGCGTCTGAACTCATGGCTGCACGTTATTGGTGGCAGCCCTGTTAGGGACCCTGCCTAGCAGAGGAAGAGCAGTGATAGACAATTACATACTAGACAATTAGATTCACTTTAAAATTCTTTTTTTTTTTTTTAATTTTCCCGACTGGTTGGGTGCTTAGTATTGCATTGAGTATAACCGCTTCCTTGGCTTTCACTGTGGATGAAATTCAGTCTCCTTGTTCTATGCCAGTGCTGACAGGTACTTAATCAACCATTTGGAAAGAAATAGTTGTTTCTGGCTCACCTACTTTCATGTCATGGCTGCCTTTTGTATTTCACCTGTTACATATCCTAATCTTTCTAAAGTTTGTCATTGCCTATTCAGCACACCAACTTAAGGTGAGGGTGAGATGGGTCCATTTATGATTTTTAGTCTTCCCCATTGGATGGCAAACACCTTGCATTTAGGAGCACAGGTCTCTGAAGGGCATCCTTTACACTGCTAAGAACAAAGGAAGATATAGACATGGCTCAGAGCTGGCTCTGTGAAGGAACATCACCAAGATGTTGTTCAAGCTTGATATAACTATTTTGTACCTGAGAATTCTTTTTTCATTATATACTTGGTAGTTAGTTATAAAAGATTATCTACTTGAAAAGGTAATATAAATTTGGGGAGTTTTATTTCATACTGC
This sequence comes from Dipodomys spectabilis, assembly GCF_019054845.1. Taxonomy (NCBI): domain Eukaryota; kingdom Metazoa; phylum Chordata; class Mammalia; order Rodentia; family Heteromyidae; genus Dipodomys; species Dipodomys spectabilis. The sequence continues at coordinate 12,727,325 of NW_024870681.1, forward strand.
TTAAAATTTTTATGGCGTATCAGTTTATCTTGTCCCTGCATCAGAATTTTGACAAACTCGGCTTCATTATGTTTCAGTATTTCTCAAAGATTTGTCATAAAATGTTATTACTTATGTCTTCTTGCTCTATTACCAACAGTTGCATAAAAACGTCCCCCATTTTTTCTTTTCAAGTCTGTCTCTTACCGCTTTAATGAGCATGAATGAATCCTGTGAGTGATCATCATATATTCTATTTTATAATTGTAAAAGATTCCTTTTCTGGGAACACTCACTTGGGTAAACTTTTTCCATTCAAACACAATGACTAAGATAATACAATGAAAAAAGTATGCTAAAAATCATTTTTCATACCATTTAACTTTTTTATTGTTATTTATTATTATTATTTTTATTGTGAAAATACTGTACAGAGGAGTTACAATTACATGGGCAAGATAATGAGTACATTTCTTATCAAGCATTGTAGCCTTCTCCTTTGTTTCCCCTTCCCATCCCTTCCCATCCTCCCCCCGCCCTCCACAACCATTTAACTTTTTATTCTAGAGATGTTAAATCAGATTCAAGCAAGGGTTAAAACATTTGTTTTTATCTACTTAGACATCATCTCATGATTTTTTTTAGATTATATATTGCTGATGAAATACTAAAGCATAAAAGGCTTACATTGTCTTTATAAATGAATAACACTGTTAATATTGCATTTTGTAACATAATCATATAAAAGACAAACTGCAATACTAGCAATAGAAAAAAAAGGTTGCCCAAAACTCTCAAAGACCTTGAGAAAGCATTTTCAGGTATTGCAAAGGATCTGAGTTAATGAGATCCAGTTTTTAAAATCTCCCTCAGAGATTTTTCAAGACAAGCATGACCAGCCTGTGAAATTGAAATGCTTTTATAGTTCAACCCCACTTTCCAAGAAGAGTCCTTGCACTCAGGAAGGAGAAAAACATCAGGACCTTACCTCTACAGATGTAACCTTGATGAGAATCAGAGCTGTAAGGAAAAGAGCAAATGTCTTCTGATTAAATGCTAACAAGTCCTGATAATAGTACAATTCTTATCTGAGAACCAGGAAATGACAGGGAAGACCACAACATCTAATTAAAATTGCTACAGAGTAGAATGGTGCTTCACTAGCAGGACTGCCAACCACAGCGGGAGCCAGGATGTGTGGCATGCACACAGGCCGCCAGGCATCCCTTCTTGTCCTCCAGACAGAGCCCTGTCCTCACACACTCTTACCTTGAAGCTTTATGAGGAAAGACAAGTCATTCTCATTCCAAGGGTACTTTTATAGGATCAAATATGGAAAACACGTAACCTCCTCCTCCTTCTTAAAACATATTTGGCAAAACTTGTTTTTGGCATTGGAGGTTTCCAAGCCTAATTCCCTTCATATTAAAGATGTTTGGATATAATTAGAAATATTTCCTCTCACATTGGGTTAAGTATATGAATCAATCTCCTATAAATAATTTGAGTTGTTGGCAATCTGAAGATGATCTGTCCTTGGAATAATGTAAGGTGTTGTTTCAAAGACCGCTAAGTTCTGGAATCCCTGGACTTTGTTGCCTGCTGCTCTTGTGTTTCACTGAGTGGCCTCTGTATGAAGTCATTTCAACTGCCTGCACAATTGCAGTGTTAAGCCAGGGAGGAAGGATTCTGCGGCTCTCTAGCTGAGTATTATAAAATTATTTTTGGTTCCTCCCGAGAAGACAATATTTTTTTCTTTGCAGTTTATTGCGCTTCTCTTCAAGGATGCTTCAAAACTTAATTTTAAAAGTTGCCTCAAGAGGAGAAGCCAAAAATAGATAGCTTCTTTTGTTTCTCCCTGTCAGTTGCTTCTGATTCATTGTCCGATCATTCCCTTCTGACTTCTGACTTGCTCCAAAATTGTGTTGCCAAGTGGGGATGTCCTGCTTCTTTTATTTTCTTTAAAGATATTAAGTTGCTGGGAAAATCCCCTTTTGCTTTATGAAACTAAACTAAAATTTCTAAACAGGAAGTTTCTCTGTACCTATCATCATGTGTGACTTGACTTCCATTAGCCCCCCAATGAGATATAGTCAGCATTTTGCTTGCAAACAATACCCAAACAGTACTTCCTATTCTAACATAATTTTAAAACGGTTGTGTTATTACGTCTATTACCTTGCATCGCTGTTCTGTTATCCATGTTTGACTGGGACTAGAACTCAATGGACTGTTTTGCACCCATCTCTCTGTTTCTGTTCTTATATTCCAAATGGTAGAAATAAGTTGCCTTGTGAAAGCAGGTATCTGGAGATACTGGTTGTAATGGTTTGCTGATTTTATTACTGTAAGGGACCATATCATTATTTCTCACTTTACTGATAAACAACTGAGAGCTAAAGACTAGAGGAGTCTTTCCACAAATCACACAGCAGTCTAGATTCTGGTCCCTGACTTGCAATCCAGCATGCTCACTGCTCATTGGTCCATGCTATCAAGAAGGGTCTTGCAAAGGGGTTTTGCCTAGCCTACTGTTAGCCTCCTTGGCTACAACATCTTGCTTTCTTGCTGCTTCTTTATTGGGCATCTGGAAAATGTGGGTAATGAGTCTCAGGAAGAGACCTGAATAATAGAGTTTAATGAGATTTTCTAGAGAGACTTGTTTTTCTCCAGATACACTTTTCAATAAATAGAAAGTAAGACCTTAGTTTTTTGTCATAATAATGATCAAATTACAAGACCTTACACATTAACAAATGATAGGTAAACAAAATAAAAGATAAGATAATATAGTGCAAAGAGTGATTCCTTACCCTTCCTAAGGTTGGAAATCCAACTCACCTGTTAAATTGCCTGTGTCATTTAAATCATTCTCATTGGGCTGTTTAGACCAAGATACTCTTTCTCTCTGTTCAGATGGGAAGTTAGCATTTAGCTTTTCCTTGATACTCTTCAGGAAGATTATATTTTTTGGCTGCGCATATCAGTTTCATCCAGTTTAAAATCTTCATGTTCTGAGTAACCTAGAGAGCTACCGTACTGATATTTTACACCAAAGTCATCATTCTGTTTGTACATACTGGAATTGTTTGCTTTGAGATTTGCATTTGATTGATATTCTTAGCCATTGGTTTTTGGCTCTTCACATGATTATACAAAAGTCCTTAAAGTCTGGAAATATAACACAATAGACCATTGCTGTTCCATTATAATATATAAAATAATATCTTCTATGTCTCCAGGCTTGGCAGGCATTTTGTAACTTTTATAGGGAACAGGGTCACATTTTGCTCAAATCTATTACCCAATTCACATGTCATCAATGGGTACAGGGTATGCTGTGCTAGTATGCCTATTGAAAAGAATCTTCATGGGTCAGTGAAGAATATATTTCTTTACTTTTTTGTTATTGTTTTGTGTTTTGGTTGGTCATGGGGAATTGAACTCAGGCATAGTTGCTGTTCTTGAGTTTTTCTACTCAAGGTTAGCACTCTACCACTTTGAGCCAGTTCTCCACTTTTGGGTTTCCAATGGTTAATTGAAGATAAGAGTTTCACAGTGTGGGAGGGCAGGGGCTAGGAAGGTGTCTCAGTGGTAGACTACTTGCCTTGCATGCATGAGGCCCTGGGTTCGATTCTTCAGCACCATATAAGCAGGAAAAGCCAGAAGTGGCTCTGTGGCTCAAGTGGTAGAGCACTAGCCTTGAGCTGAAGAGCTGAGGGACAGCACCCAGGCCCAGAGTTCAAGCCCCATGACCAAAAAAAAAAAAAAGAGTTTCACGGACTTTCCGGCCTGAGTTGGTTTTGAAACATGACTCTCAGATATTAGCCTCCTGAGTAGCTAAGGATTACGGGCATGCACCACCAGCACCTGGCTATTTGTTTTCTGGAGAACAGTTTTGGAGCAAGGAGAATTCATGACCTGAGTCAGTCTGGATTATATGTGTGAAAAGGTAGCTAGTGCCATCTTTTACACAGCCCTGGAAAATTATGTTCATGTAAAAGGATGGAGACACTTTCTAGGATTTTACTGAATCCACATATTAGTGAAGGTTAGAAAGAAATAAAAATGACTTCCACATTCCTGTTCCTCAGAACAAGTTTCTCTGATGAGTGACATTTTTAAAGTATTTTAAAGTATTGCAGTAGACCTAAGATACAGCTTAATGGCAGGTTGAATATGATTGTTTAACAACCTTGAGATTAGTCAAGGTTATTCAAGCAATGTCAAACATTGCTTTAGGAAAGAGAAAAGACTCGACCAGCCTATGAACATTATTTGGTAAGAACTGTGTGTTCTTTATTTTCTGTGCAAGAATAGGGTAGAAGACACAAAGTTACAGAGGGAAATGACCAAGGACTTCACATTTTGTGTCTCTCTTCAGTCATTCCATAGCATCCGTAATTGATCACTCTTCACTTATGATTTTGGTGTGAACTTCCCGGCTCTTTACCCGCAGTTTGTTAACTTGGGACTCTGCAATGTCAGCCCTCTCCTCGGCTTCCTCCAGTTCATGCTGAATCTTGCGAAATTTGGATAGATTTGTGTTGGACTGTTCCTCCTGAAAATTAAAATGGAATGTTATAAAACCACGCTATACATCTTTCTTGGCTCTGTAGACCTGTGAGAAAACTGGAATTGGCATCTACAGATAAGCCAGATCTCCTAAATGTTGTTCATTGAAATTAAGTTTAATTGGAGCATCATCATTCGTATTTTTGAATCTAATATACCTTAAAGATATGTGCCATGATAAAGCAAGAAAATATATGAAGTCTGAGGAGATGGCAAGACTATTGAAGTTGGGGTTGTTGATGCTCCCTGTTAAATGACTTCTTCTGTAGTTATGATAAGTTTAACAATATCTTTTAAGAGTTGAAATAAGGGATGGGAATATGGCTTAGGGGTAGAGCACTTGCCTACCATGTATGAGACCCTGGGTTCAAGACCTCAGTACTACATAAACAAAAAATACTAATATAAAGAAAAAAACCCTAAGTCATGAAATGAGCAGTGATTAAAATCAAGAACTATTTTTTAAAAATAAATAAAAGTTGAAATAAATGCTGAATTTTATTACTTATCATGGCCACTTGCTTCTTAATGCTTTAGGTGTAATGATTGTAGTGACAGATTCCCTGATAGAAAAGTAATCCTTGTCGTAGGACTTGAGCTTATTTAATTACTGATAGACAATTGTTTTAATAAAGTAATTGTTCTACCACTTTAATTTCTCCATGCTGTAACTACACTCGTGAATAGGGCTGCCTTTATTCCCTTCCCTCTGTACTCCCTTGGACAGGTTTTGGTAGGAGGGTTATGCCAGCTTTTTACATGATTTGGAAAGCTCCCCATCTTCTCCCATGCTTGGGAACAGCTTACATAGCTAGAGGATTATCTGTTCCTTGAAACTTTGAAAGACCCAACTGGACCTGCTCCATTTTCAAAAGTAATTCTGAAATAACTTATTTATCCAACTTGGTATTCATATTCTCATATAAACACCAGCCATTTTTTTTTCAAGATTCCAACATTTTTGGGGGGGGAACAGGGGTCCTGTCGTGGGGCCTGAACTCTGGGCCTGGGCACTGTCCCTCAGCTCTTCAGCTCAAGGCTAGCGCTCTACCACTTGAGCCACAGTGCCACTTCTGGCTTTTTTTTCCTGCTTATGTAATGCTGAGGAATCAAACCCAGGGCCTCATGCATGCAAGGCAAGCGCTCTACCACTGAGCCACCTTCCCAACCCTCTAACTTTTTTTGAATAGGTTTATATGGGACATTAAAAGTAGTCTATGTGATATATTCTCTTTCATTCCTAATTTTTGTTTCAGAAAGTGGAGCTGTGGCTCAAGTGGTAGAATGCTTGTCTTGAGCAAAAAGTTAAAAGTGCTCAGGTTCTGAGTTCAAGCCCCAGTTACTGGCACAAAAAGAAAAAAAAACTCAGTTAATCTATTTTCTCATTTAAAAGCAAACTAGTTATATTTATTTTATTGCTCCAGAACGTATTATTTAATACTGAACTAGTCAAATGAGAAAATATATTCTAATCATTTCTACTTTTTTTTCTTATTTTTATATTACTGGTTTGAACTCAGGAACTCACACTCACTCAGTTTACACTTTACCATTGAGTCATGCTTCTAGCCTGGCTTTTTGCTGGTTACTTTAGAAATGGAGTCTCTTGAACTCTTTTTACCTGGCTGGCCTCAAATCTTAGTCCTGCTCTCAGTTTCCTGAATAGCTGGGATTACAGGTATAATATACTAACTCCTTGATCCATTTCTACTTTTATTTTTAACACTGCTTCTTCCAGTGTTCCTTTATTTATAATTTCTGAGTTGTGCTATTATTCATTTATTTTATCTTAATTCATAGTGAAAGCAAAAAAGCCTCTAAGAATAGTTTTGATTACCACCTACAGTTATATAAAAGTAGCAGCTTCCAGGAAGTGGCGCTGTAGCTCAAGTGGTAGAGCCCTCGCCTTGAGCTGAAGAGCTGAGGGACAGCGCCCAGGCCCAGAGTTCAAGCCCCACAGCCGACAAAAAAAAAAAAAAAAAAAAAAGTAGCAGCTTCCTTGTAATTTCATTTACAATTAATACTTATTACTAATTATCATTATACTTTTCAACTTCAATTTAGACCAAGAGTTTACAAAAGCTTTTTTTTGGGTGGGGGGGTCCGGTCGTGGGGCCTGAACTCTGGGCCTGGGCACAGTCCCTCAGCTCTAGGCTAGCACTCTACCACTTGAGCCACAGAGCCACTTCCGGCTTTTTTCTTTTTTGCTTATGTGGTGCAGAAGAATCGAACCCAGGACCTCAGGCATGCAAGGCAAGCGCTCTACCACTGAGCCACCTTCCCAGCCCTTACAAAAGCTTTATTTTACATTTAAGTACCTACAGTTTTTTCTCTATATTTTCCTATCTCATTACCACTTGATTTCACTATAATCAGAGAATTAGACCTGTGTTATTTCTTTTTTTTCTGATTTTTCTGATTTTAAATTTTTTGAGATATTTTTTGTGGACTGACAGTTTACTTTTAAAATCATGCTATTAACAAATGAAAAGAAATAAGTATAAAAAGATACAAATATTCTTAAGTACACTGTCTTAATAAAAGTTTCTTTTTACTAAAATAGACAGTAAATGTAATTATTAGTCTTTTTTTTGGGGGGGGGGGGAGATCCGGTCATGGGGCCTGAACTCTGGGCCTGGGCGCTGTCCCTCAGCTCTTTAGCTCAAAGCTAGCGTTCTACCACTTGAGCCACAGCGCCACTTCCAGCTTTTTTTCTTTTTGCTTATATGGTGCTGAGGAATGGAACCCAGGACCTCAAGCGAGCAAGGCAAGCGCTTACCACTGAGCCACCTTCCCAGCCAATTATTAGTCTTTTTTTAATCTAAAGATTTTTTGTTCCTTGTCCTTAGGATACTTACAGCTTCTTCAGCTTGTCTCTTGTAAGATTTCACTTTGGCTTGAAGTTTATCCACCAAATCCTGAAGCCGGAGGATATTTTTCCTATCTTCTTCAGTCTGAAACATCATATAAACCACAGAGCTTTACTGCTGAAGCACATGACTACCAGGAGTTCACATACATTTGGAAGGATGCTTAACTGATAAGAACCATGGGCATACCTGGTAAGTGAGTTCCTTTACTCGCCTCTCATGTTTGCGAAGACCTTTGACAGCCTCAACATTGCGTTTTTGCTCACTCTCAACTTCGCCTTCCAGTTCACGCACCTGCAAACAGGTAAGCCCTTGAGAACTTTGATCCAATCTGGCATTGGAAGCATATGGAAATAGACAATAAACACCTACCCTGGCCTCCAGTTTCTGGATCTGCTTCTTGCCGCCCTTCAGAGCCAGCTGCTCAGCCTCATCCAGACGAAGCTGCAGGTCCTTCACCGTCTGCTCCATGTTCTTCTTCATCCGCTCCAGGTGGGCGCTGGTGTCCTGCTCCTTCTTCAGCTCCTCGGCCATCATGGCAGCCTAGTGAGCAGTAAGACAGAAAAAGTTAAGAGCTGAGAGAGCACAGCGGGATTGAAGTTCACCTACCACCCTGTTGCCCTCTGCTCACATCGGTGATGGCCTTCTTGGCCTTCTCCTCTGCATTGCGGGCTTCCTGCACAATGTCCTCCATCTCTCCCTGGATTTGGGAGATGTCAGTCTCCAGCTTCTTCTTGGTGTTGATCAGGCTGGTGTTCTGGGTAAAATACAATTTTAACAATATCAAGTGGACAGTAGAAAAATTACCAGCATCCCTCATGCTTGTAATCCTAGCTATTTAAGAGGCTGAGATCTAAGGATTGAGGTTTGAACCTAGCTCTGGCAGCGAAATCTGAGAGATTCTGATATCCAGTTAACTAGCAAAAATCCAATAATGGAGGAGTGTTTCCAGTGGTAGGGTGTCAGCCTTGTGAGAAAAACATAAACAAGATTGAGTTGCCCTGAGTTCAAGCCCCAGTACTGTCCTGCAAGTGTATGCATATCCACATCCCACCACTTACAATTACTACAATCCCTCTTTGTTCCATAAATAATCTGAGTTGGTAAAATACTTTTTAAGTCAAACCCAGATGTTATAGTTCAGATGAACAAAAATAGTGTTAATCTAAACAACCAACATTTTAATCAAAACTCTACAAAACACAACATTTCCAAATATCACTAAATATGCTCAAGAATTTTGTCTTGGTTCCTCTGTATCTGTTATGACTCTGCTCACTTGGGTGTGGAGGAGTTGGACACGCTCGCTGGCATCCAGTAGTTCCTGCTCTGCAATTTTCCTGCTCCTCTCTGTCTGCTCCAGCGTGGCCCGCAGCTCCTCAATCTCAGCCTGCAGCAGGTTGGCTCTGCGCTCCACCATGGCCAGCTGCTCCTTCAGGTCCTCCTGGCCCCGGAGAGCATCATCCAGATGCAGCTGCGTGTCCTGTGGAAGGAAAGACCATTGAGATACCGAGCTCTCAGCCTGAGTCAGCCCAGTCTTCCTGGGACCATCATCTCTGGGAGCCATTTACCTTGAGGATGCCTTGTGTGTTCCGGTAGTTCCTCAGGGCCTCGGCAGCCATGCGGTTGGAGTGGTTGAGCTGGATTTCCATTTCGTTGAGGTCTCCCTCCATCTTCTTCTTGATCCTGATGGCATCATTCCTGCTCCGGATCTCAGCATCCAGTGTGCTCTGCATGGATTCTACCACGCGGATATGGTTTCTCTTCAGCTGGTCAATTTCCTCATCCTTCTCAGCAATTTTCCTGTCGATTTCAGATTTGACTTGGTTCAGCTCGAGCTGGATGCGCAGGATCTTTCCTTCTTCATGTTCAAGGGATGCCTAAGGACAGCAAGAGACAACATGAGCAAGAAAATACTATAGGTTTTCTGCCCACTGACAATTTTGTAGTGCATATCTTTTTTCTCAATCTGCAGGTGGACTTAAATTCTTTCTGAATGCTTTGGTTTAAAATATACAGTTTGATCTCTACCTCAGCTTCTTCTAAAGCAGCCTGAAGTTCACACTTCTCTTGTTCTACTTGTTTCTTTATTTTCTCCAGTTCATGGATACGTTTCCCTCCTTCAGCAATTTGTTCTGTGAGGTCTGAAATCTCCTCTATTGTTTGAGTAAAGATAGGCAAGGATTGGATTAAATCCATATCATAAAAGAAAGATCCCTCCAAGTCATGATTATTATTGAAAGTGAAGGAGACTTACGCTGTAAGTTTTTGTTCTCTCGCTTCAGAGTTTCTAGGTGATCCAAGGATTCTTCATAGGCATTCTTCATCTTGAACAGCTCAGTGCCCAGGGAGCGGGCCTCTTTCTGAGAGGCCTCAAGCTCAGCATGTGTTTCCTCATATTTCTGCTTCCATTCTGCCAGGATCTGAAAAGCCAGGAGCAGTTATCGACTGTAAAGGACACTGGGAAGGTCTGTGGAGGGGAGAGAATGCTGCAAGAATCACCTTATCAAAGTTCCTTTGCTTTTTGTCCAAGGCTGCACAAGCTGCGTTGGTTCTTTCCACGTCAAGCATGAGGTCCTCCACCTCATTCTGCAACCGCTGCTTTGTCTTCTCCAGGGAAGCACATTTGGCGTTCACAGCTTCTACGTGTTCCTCAGCAGCCTGCAGACGCTGGGCCAGCTTCTTCCTGGAGATTACAGGAGTTTTTCAGGAAGAAGGAACTATAGTAGGAGTTACAAACTATTACATCACTGAAGAGTATTAGAAACTTCATATTAATGCTCTTCATTTCTTCCAGCAAAGCCTTGAACTAGACAAAAATTTTCCTGCTTCATGAAGATTAAAACAAGTGAGCAATAACACCTTGCAGAGGTAAATGAGACAAAGCTGTTTTAAAATAATAAATAGTGGGCAACTAGTAAGTAGTGGGTAACTCCTGTAGGTATTTCAGGAAGGCCTCTCTAAGGATATAACATTTGAGTCAACATCTGAAAGAAGTCAGTGTAAGCTAGAATAAGACTTTGAAGGACAGTATTCCAGGTAGAAGGAAGAGTAAGTGGAGAACCCCAAAGCAACACTGAATGGCTTGGTGAGCTTTTGAGCAACCTAAGCTTTGCAATTTGTGATCATGTGTTATTGTTTCCTTGATTTTAGGCAAGTAGGGCAGGGGTCATGGTTGTTTTTATTCAGGAATTTTTCTCATTGCTGGATAGTGACTGGAACAGAAGTTACTTAGTAAGCACTGGTGGACTCATTCACTTGATATGCAGAGTTGTCTAGGTAGTCTGTCGTATCTATGTACATACTTGGCCTCCTCCAGCTCCTCCGTGCGCTGGATGGCGTCCGTCTCGTATTTGGTTCTCCACTGGGCAACCTCACTGTTGGCCTTGGACAGCGCCCTCTGCAGCTCGGCCTTGGATTCCTGCTCCTCCTCATACTGCTCCCGAAGCAGATCACAGTCATGGCGGGAGGATTGCAGGGCGTGGGCCAGGGCGTTCTTGGCCTACAAAGATAGTTATACCTTCATCTTATAGGATACCTAAACATTTAATTAAGTTTCAAAGTTAAAGTTGGCATAAGTGGCTTCATTGACAGTCAACTCATGGGCCAAAATAGCAATAGAAATCAGTCTTGGAATAATAGTCACCTTTACTTCCTCTTCAAGTTGCCTCTTTAGTTCCTCAATCTGTTGAGTAAATGCTTGTTTACCCCTTGATAATTGGGACACTAGAGCTTCTTTCTCATCAAGCTGGCGTGAGAATTCACCTGGTAGACAAAACAAATGGCACTGTTGCTTTCTAAGAAAAGAATTCTGCATGCCCAAGTTAGAAATACGTTTGGCTCTTTTCCTTCCAAGTTAATCAACACAGACAACTGAATTTTCTATTGAAATCTTCAAGCTGAATGCTAAATTTCTCTTTTTTGAGTTGAAATGAACATATTAATCCAAATGAATAAATACAGCCCAGCTTAGATTCATACACAGAGCCTATTATTTTTCATTTTTTTGTAACCAATTCTTTTAGGCTGATATGCTCTTGTGCAAAATCTTACGATGGCTGTCATTGAAGGAAGCTGAAATGTCCAATATTGAACAGTTCTAGTTCCAGAGATTTTTAAGAAATGAGGCTGTCCATATCCCCATCTACAAATTCAGTTCACAATAATAAAAAAATACAAATGAAATACAAGTAGGGAGTATAATCCAATGGTAGAGCACCTGCCTAGACTGTGTGAGTCCTTGGGTTCAATCCTCTGCAAAACAGTAACAACGGAAAGTATCCTGAAGCAGATGCCCACCCATGGTGGAGTGACCACTGACCCTAGTACACCCTGTGTAAACAAATACTCAAGGTCTTTCTGGAACAGTGCTTGAACTAGTAGATAGAAATCTTCGTCTCCAGTGTTGTCCTAAAATGACCTGGCATGTAGATTTTGAATGGGAGCCTTTCAGTGAATAACAAATGGTCTCATTTGCTTTTATTAGGCTGTGACATCACCAAATCATTTGTCCTTAACTACATCATCTCCACTCTTAGGCACCCACCGTAGAAGAGGGGGGAATTACCAGATTCTGTCTGCAGGCGTCCCCGCTGGGTCGTCAAGTCATTGATGAGACGCTGCTGCTCTTCTTCCTTTGATTTCAGCTCACTCACTTGGTCCTCTAGAGTGCGGCACATCTTCTCTAGGTTCCCCTGTAAGAGAAAAAGTGAAGGAAAGAAATGAGGAAAGCCCTTTTCATCTGCTTTGTGGTAGTTATGACCTCTCTCCAAGTGAAAAAGGGCAAATATTTGTTTTGGTACACAAAATAACTCAATCATCCTATATAATATAATATAATATAAAAGGAAATTTTTCTCACTTTTTTATTCAAAAAACTGATCATGTACCTCCATTAAATATTAACATGAGAAGTGAAAGGTTATATTCTAATTTATTGATCCCATAAGAACTACATGTTCTAGAAGCAAATTCAAAAAGGAGCTTGTTTGCCTTTATAAATACCTAAAACGCACGGCTACATACTTGTATTTCCCAATTGGAGAGCTAGAGAACACAGATGGCTTATGTTTGAAAGCTGGTACTGTCTCAGGTCACAATATAATGGATGCGCTTGATGTCTGAATTTCTATGTCCTCAAGTACCAAAATAATGAAAACACTACTATCTCCCCTGTTTACTTTCCTAGTATCACTGAAAATAACAAATGCCTCGATGTATGTAAAGTGATCTGTGCAAACACATTAGTGAAATTAATATTAATTTCCTCTGTAGTACCTTAGCTTTAGAGATTGTGTCAACGTTACTAGCAAGGTCATCAATCTCCATCTTCATCTCACTCTTCTCCTTCTCCAGCTTCTGCTTGACCCTCTGCAGGTTGTCGATCTGCTCCCCAAGCTCAGCCACACTGTCTGCATGCTTCTTCCTCAGGGTGGCGGCTGTGGCTTCGTGCTGCAGGGTGGCCTCCTCCAGGTCCCTGCGCATTTTCTGGAACTCAGCCTCCCGCTTCTTGTTCATTTCGATCTGGGCAGAAGTGGCTCCACCAGCCTCTTCCAGCCTCTCGCTGATCTCCTCCAGTTCCCGGGAGAGGTCAGAGCGCTGCTTCTCTGCTTTGGCCCTGGAGGCCCGCTCTGCCTCGATTTCCTCCTCCAGCTCCTCAATGCGGGCCTAGATATGGTAGAAAGCACAAACTCAGCTTCTGGTGCCGATCATTTTTTTCCTGTTAAATTAGAGAGATGGAAACCATGTACTTACTTGCAGTTCCTTGATCTTCTTCTGCAATTGAATACCGAGTGCCTGCTCGTCTTCAATCTTGCTTTGCAGATTGCTCATTTCAAACTCTTTCCTTTTAGAAACGTAGTGGAGGATACCAATTTAGTTCATATCAAACATGAGAGGCAAATCCATAAGCAAATCTTTCAAACTTACTTTTTGAGTTTTTCATCAAGTTGCTGTTTCTCATTTTCAATGTCCATTATGGACTCTTGGGCCAACTTCAAGTCACCCTCAAGTTTCCTCTTTGCCCTTTCTAGATCCATGCGAAGTTTCTTTTCTTGCTCCAAGGACCCTTCAAGCTAAATATGAATAATGTTGAGATGGAAGGAATGTTTCATTTTCTTTAAAAGAAAATAGCTTCCTGGTTATGCTAACTTACATCATCTACTTGCTGCTCTAGCTTGATTTTAGCTTTGGTCAGAGTGTTGACTTTGTCTTCCTCTGCCTGAAGGTCATCCAGGGTCTGCTGGTGGGCCTCTTGGAGGGCCTTCTTCTCCTTGGTCAGCTTAGCAATGGTCTCATCCAGGCCTGCCATCTCTTCTGTAAGGTTTTTCACCTACAAAGGTGAAGAAAAGAAAACGGTTAGAAAACGACTCTATGGAGTGGCAGAACCTCAAAGCAATACAGATGAATGTGTTTCGTGCCTTGTTCTCTGTGGCATGCTTCTCCTTTTCGACCTTGGCCAGTGTCAGCTCAAGGTCATCAATGTCTTTCTTCAGCTCTGAGCACTCATCCTCCAGCTTCCTCTTCTTGGCGGTCAGCTCAGCATTGATCTCTTCCTCATCCTCAGCTCTCTCGGTCACCTCTTTGATTTTGGCCTCCAGCTGGATTTTGGTCTTGATCAGCTGATCACATCTCTCCTCTGCATCAGCCAAGCCTTCAGCTTCCTGGAATTGGGAACAAAATCAAAATTGAACGAGTGCAATACTTTACAATAGTAAAAGTCTGAATTTCTTTGGTTGTCCTTCAGATTCCTGTCTTCACTGATTTATGTCTTTGTAATTTTTTTTTCCTGATCCACCTACTGTATGTGTATCTTCATTATGTGGGAAGCCAGAATATATCCATTGTTTTCTTGTTCCATTAGAAGAATATATTTGACTGCATCTCAAACACCAGCATTAATGTAGAAAACAATTAGTGACATCAGAGATGAAAGAATTTGGTACAGGATGGTTTCATCAAAGAAGCAATATTCAGATTGGGCCTTGAGAAATGGGTAAGCTTTAGGTTTGTAGAAATCACCTTATCAGGGAAAGAAGAAGTAGGGGGTGGAGAAACATTCTTGCAGGAGAAATTCCTTTTTTAAAATATATATGCTTTTTATTGTAAAGATACTGTACAGAGGGGTTACAGTTACATGAGTAAGGTAATGAGCACATTTCCTATTGAGCATTGTTACCCCCTCCTTTGTTTATCCCCTACTCTCCTTCCTTCCCCACCTCCCCAACTCCTTCCCCCCCACACCCAAAGTTGTAAAGTTTGTTTTCAACATAGTATCTTGTACATCTCATTGTTACAATGGGTCAACAGGTATCCCTATTTAAGCCTTTTAGGACAAGCATAAAAGGTCAAAAGCTATGTACATATGGCCATATATGATGATGTTAAGTGAAATGAACACCAAGATAGGGACACAAGTGGTTTTTTCTTTCTTGCTGATGTTTTTAACATATTTATAATGTACTATGTGATTTTTTTGTTTCTGTGGTATGTAATTCCCCCACGGTATAACCCCTGTTTTCACTGTATTTGATTCTGGTACCCTGCATCTTTTATATATATTTTTCTAATTTGGGGAGGGAAGGGATAAAACAAAATTATAGGAGAAATTCAAGATGCAGCTGCTAGAGAAATATTTTTCTTTGTAGTTCTAGAGAGTGATAATGGATAAGATGCTGTATATTCACATTGAGGCATAGAGTAATCAAAAAATTCCTGGTAACATGCTGTTTCTAATTAAAAGGAACAGGACAGGCAGGAAATGAGAGAGGCTTGGAATACATATCAATCTTCGAGTGCATAAATGACTTGGATGTCTTTCCATATATGTTGTTCCCTGTAGCATGTGGTAAATATAGTGTTGAAGGATAAATTCTGAAGAGAATAGAAGAGTTTGGGGCAGATTTGCAGGAGATGTAGGCAGCAAAAAAATGGCTCCTTTTCCATCTGTAAACTTGAAGGAGTTATTATACTGCCCAAATGACAGCAGAGACTAATCTTCACAGAAAAAAAAATGATTGTGTCATGAATAAATTATGCCAGACCAATTCCATTCCATCAAAATGAAAGACAGTCCTATAAATTACATTTCCAAGTTGATGAAAGCTGCTCTAAGATGATTGGCCTAGGAGTGGACAGGGAGTAGTTGGATGGATACAAGTTGGGACAAAGCAGAACAATCAAGATGTTGCTGCAGGAATCTGGGTACAATATGATAGGGCACTGACTACAGATGGATTGGAAAACCCAGGAGTTTTTGAGATTAATAATTAATTCAATAAAATTTAATGGAGAATACTTCCATTTGTCTACTGTCCATACTGCATGTTAAGATCTATGGGCACAAAGGAAGTTTTATTTTTAACAAATGTCTCTCCATGCTATCTTTCCTTTCATTTATTTTATTTGGTATTATTTCATGTTAGGTTACTTTTAAAGACTTTCTCAAAGGGAAAAGAAGCTGTATATCCTGTAGTTTGATGAAATTGTGTTGAATGGAAAAGAATGACTAGATCTTCCTCCTCATTGACTGGTGCCAGTTAGCTATTTGCCAGTGGAGGAATGTATAGGCATGGAAGAGTTTGAACCTCTCCAGAATGAGCATATCCATGCTGACAGATCAGCTCACAGCTTATACTGACTAAAACTCTAGCACTTGCTTACTAATTACTAATACTCAGGAAGGTACCCCAACTTACAGCTTGAACCTGCAGCTGCAGGTCATTTTTTTCTTTTAATAGTGACACCATCTTTTCTTCCAGTTCTTTTCTTTTTGCCTCTGACTTGGCGAGCTCATCTTTGGTTTTCTGGAACTCTTCCTTCATGGTGGCCATCTCCTTCTCAGTCTCCGCACTCTTTAGCAAAGGCTTGATCTTGAAGAAGAGTTTCATCCAAGGCCAGTGCTTGACATTCATGAAGGCCCTGATGTTGTACTGGATACAGAAGATGGACTCCCTGAAATTCAATGAGTGCAAATAGGCATTGTGTGGCTGATGAAAGGAGATTTAACCATAGCAGTGAGAACAGAAGGTTCTCCCTCACACACACCCTTTTTCCTCATCTGCTTTCAAACACGTAGGTTAATGAAATCTTTTGAGGTGCTAGTCAAGGACTTTCTAATTATTTATTTGTTTACATCTTTGCTTGTTAGAGTTGGGCAATAAATAAGAATCACCCAAAGAGCTCATGAAAACACTTCTTTACCTCTAGTGGTCAGATTGAAAGGATTAAAGATGGATCTGATTTTTTAAAAAAAATTAACAAGAATGCACGAGATGGTGCAAATTAAAGACCACATTTTGAGAAGCACAGGTTGCATTAGTGCTTCTCAGACATTCTTACTAGAAGACTGTAAAGGCAATGGAAGGAGAACATGGCCCTTGAAGAATAATGTGGGGTATGAGATTCAAAAAGTCAGAATTTATTCAACAGTCTCTAGCTTTATATGTTAATATTGAGTATATTTTTCATTCTTCTCTGTAATACTACATTTGCCTTTATCTAGATTATTTAACAATGATTTACTCTCAATTATAGAAAGGGACTCAAATACATATTTAATAGTCATGATCCAAATGTACTATTTTTAATAAAATAGAGCGTAATAGAAAACTTCAGTATAATTAAAAGATGTTTCATATAATTTGTTTATGTAGTCACACATGTATCCATTTAAGTTCTGACAGGCAGGTATAAACGTAAAATGCACTTCTCAGTGTAGGTGCTGGTCAGATACAACCTTCAATCTGTGATGCCTGGCTCTGTAGACTCAAATCTGCCAGTTCATCAGTTAAGATCACCAGAAGACTCTATCCCCTAATGACATTGAATTAACTCATTGCAAAATGTCTTTCGCAAAAAAATGTCCTTAACACTTTCAATCACGATAGTTTAAAATAGAAATGATCAGATGGAAAAAATGCTTTATATAATTAAAGCATTCTTGAAAATGCTGTAAATTCCGGTTTTCTTTATTTAATGATCCATCAATAAGTTTATATTAGAAGGAAGTGTTGGGGAATTAATTTTTCTCTGCTACTGGTACATTTTTCTACTTATATAAGGAACTTTATAGACTTTATACCTCTCAGTTTTTTACCCAAATATCAAATCTATCCTATGATGATGATCCTTAAGTTTTCTCCCAGTTCCTTTTAAAACTCTTACTTATTCTTCTTATTTACTCTTAAGAACCCGCAATTGAGTCTTAAGTATAAGACGCCTCAAGTGTGTTTTCTGTTTATGCATAAACTATGTTTTTAAATACCTTCTCTCCACCATCTTCTGATACTCCACTCTTGCCAAGTACCCTCTGCACATGGCCTGGGTTCGAGTAATCAGTTGGGCTAGCTTGTCATCTCTCATCTCCTCTAGAAGCCCCAGAAGACCAGCTTTGAAAAAGACCTGTACATGGGCACATTGCAGATCAGAAAGCTGACACAAAATTCAAAGAGATAGGAATAGCCAGAGGCTACAATGAGAGGTCATTACCTTAGTGTGACCAAACTTATACTGGGTGTGGTCAATGTCGATGGATCCAAGGAGCTTCTCAGAAGCCTTCTTGCTATCAATGTATTGGCCTTCAGGGATGGCACTTGCATTTAACACCTTGTATCTTTAAAGTAAATAAACATTTTTGACACTTGGTGTGCTAAACATTGATTAATTTTTAAAATCAATTTTTAAAAATGTATTCTTTTTAAAGGAGGTATTCTTTTACATAGATCGTCAACTTTTTGCTTCATTTTTACACTCCCATACAATTGCAATTTTCCTTTGTGCTTTGCCAGATACTGTTCTTAAGTAAGGGTTAGATAATGTTCACACTGAAGTGCAGATAGTCTCTAATAATGTAATGTGTTGTTCTTGTTTGATGGATTTTCTGTTTAAATAAGATCCTGTGTCCAAGAAAGCTACTTTTTATTGAGCAACATGGTAAAAGATACTTTTGACATGAAGAATTGTCCTAATTGCTCAAGACCAGACTTGGGCTGCCTTGCATCTTGGGCAATGCCACTCTCTCTCAATTTCACTAGTTCTAGATTTAGGAGAGACTGATTGCCTGCAGCTGCCAACAGGCCTCTTCTGATTCTTAAGATGGGCTTATCAGGGAATAGAAAAGGACCTAGGGAGCTGTCATTGTGAAATGTCTTTCTATTTCTAAGAAACACTGGGAAGCTAATATGTGAGAGGAAAAAAACCCAACAAAATCTAAGAAAGTGGCCCTAAATGTCCCCCTGTGTGGGACAGTTTCTAATTCAGCACTTGTAAACTGTGTGACTTTAGGAAAAATCATTTAATCTATCTGAGCCTCTGTTTATTCATCTATAAACCAAGGTCATGAGTTGGATGCTAGAGGCTCATGCCTCTAATCTTAGCTGCTCAGGAGGCTGAGATCTGAGGATTGTGGTTTGAAGCCCAGCCCAGGCTGGCAAGTCTGTGAGACTCTGATCTCCAATTAATTAGCAAGAACTTGGAAACAGAGGTGTGGCTCAAGTGACAGAGACACTAGCCTTAAGCAAACATGCTTAGGGACAATGCCTAGGCCCTGAGTTCAAGCCCCAGAACTAGCACATACAAAAATAAAAACTTTGGACCCCAAAAGTTATGATGGTACTTACTGCTACTGTATTTTTTGTGAAGATTAAATGAGTTAATATAAGCCTAGTAAGCAGTGAAAAATATAATTCATAATTTTTTGCTCTAGTTTTTTTCACTCTGTACTAAAGATTGAACCTAATGCTTACACTTGCTCTATCACATGAGCCATGCCATCACCCCTTTTGTTTCTATTTTGTTTTTGGGACAAGGTCTCTAGACCAATTTTTCCTGGGCTGACCTTAAATTGATGATCCTTCCTTTACCTCCTGACTAGCTCTGCTTACAGGTTTACATTGCCAGGCCTAACTAGGAGATATGTTCTTGTTTTATTTTGTGTTTTCATTCTCTTCCCCCTCTTTTTCTCTTTCTCTTAAAATTATTGAAGTTAGAGTTCACCTCGGTGAGCTGGCAAGTCTGGTGAAAATTCTTCACTGTGGTTTAAATTAATATTCCTCTCTTTGAAACTTAACATTTTTACCTGTTTTGTGGCAAATTCAAACAGCAGTTTGACATTTTTCATTTTTTTTTTTTTGGATTGCATTGTTTGGTCACACGAAGCTGCAAGATACTGCATAATTAGGAAAGTCTGACCTCTGCTTGAAGTCCGCATAAAGAATCCTGCTTGGGAACCCTTTCCTGCAGATGCGGATGCCTTCCAGCACGCCGTTACACCGCAGCTGGTGCAGGACGAGCTCGTGCTCCATGGCCCCTAAGAAAAGGGAATGTCTTCTAAATAACAGTCTGGAAAAAAAGTCACGCGGGAGACTCATTTGGGATGTAGAAGTGTCTTACCAGGAGTTTTCGTTTCATTGGGGATGATGCATCTCACAAAATGAGGATGAGTACTCCTGAGATTTGTCATCAGCTTGTTCAAATTCTCCTATAAATTCATAAAAACTTGTCATCTCAGACTATTGGCAAGATTATCAGCACTTGGTAGAGCTAGACAATCAGTCTCTTGAGCTTGGCTGAGTGACCAGGATGAACTGTTCATTTATGGGAACAGTTGAGTGCTGCTTCTGAGATGCCCTTTCTTCCTCATTACACTTTCCTGCACTTGAGTTGGCAGAATTTACACATGTAAAGCAGCTTTTTGTGTACTTCTTTTCCATTTATGCCAGTACCATTTTTCTTTCTATCCTGGCACTTGGCTACCCAATGACATCCACAAACCCAGGTTGTTGCTTCCTATAGTAGATATTCTCTCTTCTACTAAATCTATAGTTCTCCAAAAAGGAAATGCAAGCAACATGTACCACCTTTGAACCATTAAGCATAGCTCCTATTTTACAGCTCTGTCAATGAAGGAGCAGCCTTACTACTATAATTGAGAACTGCTTGGATAAACAGCCAGGTTATGATATTAGGTTTGTAAGGTTAACTGCTAGACTTCCACTCTTGGTGTCTTAGTCTTCCTGCATCTGTCACTGCTCGTTGCCATGAATCAACTGGTCTAAAGATGGCTCAACATTAAGTTCTAGAAATTTTCCTATGGCAGAGTCTCTAGTATTTAACTCTGTATGAAAGATAATACAGTAATTTCTGAATAGTTTAAATTCCTTCTCTCCAAATTCAGATCAACAGCAGTCATTAGTCAGTTCTTTTTCTTTTCTCATGGTTCTAGGGTTTGGATTCAGGGCCTTACAGTTGCTTGGCTGGCATTCTACGACTTGAGCTATACCTCAAGCCCTGCTTTTGTACTAGTTAAGTAGTAATGGAGCTTCAATGACTTTTCTGCTCAGGCTGGTTTCAAACCTTGATCCTTTGGATCTCAGCCTCTTGAGTAGCTAGGATTACAGGCCCGAGTCACCATTGCCCAGAAATGTCAGTTAGTTGTTTACTAAGGTCTGGAAAAAAAAGATCTTGTGCTTCTAAAGACAAATTCCTAAAGTAACCAGGGTATGCCAAAGAACAATGTTTCCTTACTCTGAAAAGGGCAGATACAGTCTGGAAAGAGGAACCTTTCTTCTTAGAACCTTTCTTGGCAGCTCCACCACTCGCCTCTGTTGAAAAAAAGAAGGAAAGATGAAATTAAAAATAGTTTTGAGTCAACTTGATAATTTATTTGCTTTCTGTGTGCAAGTATAGCATTTTTCTATTTGCTTGGTGCCGCTGTCTGAATTTTTTTGGTCAATCATGGGGCTTAAACTCTGGGCCTGGGCACTATCCCTCAGCAATTCAGCTCAAGGCTGGTACTCTCCCGCTTGAGCCACAGTGCCAGTTCCAGTTTTCTGGCGGTTAATTGGAGTCTCATAGACTTTCCTGCCCAGGCTGGCTTGAACCATGATCCTCAGATCTCAGCCTCCTGAATCGCTAGGGTTATGGGCATGAACCACCAGCAGCCAGTTTGAATATTATTTTTCAACTAGGTTTGCATCTACTTTTCTGCTATTCTTTGTCTATAATGAGACGAACTTCTCAAGCTTCAGACATTTGCAGATGCACTAACTTCCAACATTATTGAAAGGCAGAACTTGGCCACAATGGTGCTTTATTTATCCACAGAGACTCAATGTTCAATGGTAGAAGAAAGAGGAGAGAAACATAGAGGCTAAGGTTTTTTCATTGGTTGAGATCATGATCTTGGACCACTTGTAGTAGTAGCAAGGTGAGCCACTATCAGTAATAGCCTCTGTGAGCAGTGAGGTGAGCCACAAATGTATAACTACAGAACTGCCTACTCCAGAGCTTGGAGGAACAAAATGTTTGTCCCACAGTCCTTCTGTCAGGGCTTTAAGAGCAGCATCCTTGATTTAATACCATGTAAAACTTGTAGCCAGGAGCTGGTGTCTCAAACCTATTATCACAGCAAGATCTTAAGATTTCAGTTCATCGACAGCTCAGGCAGACAAATCTTAGGTCTGATTCTTCAATTCACCAGTAAAATGTTAGAATTGAAGTGTAAGCTTAAGTGGTAGAGTTCTAGCCACAAGCAGAAGTAGCTGAGTGAGAGGACAGGCCTTGAGTTCAGGCCCTGGTACCGGCACAAAACCAAATAAAGAAAAACTATTGATTGACTAAATGAAGGTAATACTTTAAAGCATTACCTGCTTCAGCAGTTTGAGCCCCGGAGAAGAGGTAAGCTAGAGTTTTCATTGAAGACTTCTGGTATAGACCCACTACAGTCTCATTCAGGGGGTCCTTGTTCTTGTCCAGCCAGCCAGTAATGTTGTAGTCTACGGTACCGGCGTAGTGGATCAGAGAGAAATGGGCCTCGGCCTTGCCTTTGACCACCTTGGGCTTCTGGAAGTTGGCAGACTTTCCAAGATGCTGTTCATAGAGTTTGTTCTTGAAAGAGGTGTCTGTTGCCTTGGGAAACATGCACTCCTCTTCCAGGATGGAGAAGATACCCATTGGCTAGATTTGAGGCAAAAGCATTGGTAAACATGAGTCGCATTGCAGCATGGGAAGAGGGTTCTGAGTGATGTGTAAGATACCTTCTCTATGAGCTCAATGCAGGCAGCCAGGTCCATCCCAAAGTCAATGAATGTCCACTCGATGCCTTCCTTCTTGTACTCCTCCTGCTCCAGCACGAACATGTGGTGGTTGAAAAACTGTTGCAGTTTCTCATTGGTGAAGTTGATGCACAGCTGCTCCAGGCTGTTGAACTGCACAAAGAGACATATTTACTACTCTGGTTAGCAAATTGAGCATTTAAAATATCCAATAGCCTTTTGGCATAATAATAGAGGTCAAAATCATTTAACTGAAGAGAAATAAGCAGACTGTTTGGGAGGGTTGAAGGAAGATGGAAGCTGTTTCTGCTACCAAGGAAATCTCAAGTCAGTTTGAATACTCTCCTTGCATTTGCTTAAGTTTATTCAGATATTTTGCTGTTTCCACTTAATCATCCTATGTTTGTTCTCATTATCTTCTACATTTCACAAAGCGTTCATAGTTGTTTTTGTGTGGACTCATTTAAGGGCCAGTTTGCTTCTGCTGGTAAACTCTTGAGTTAGTTATTCTTACTCAGAATGATGAAGGGGAAAAAAATAAAAGAATTAAGTTCCCATTGGTTGCATCAGAAATGGTGAGGATGGAAGTCATTGTGGTCAGGATTCCAAGTGAGCAATAATTGTCACCTCGGTTTTTCTTTATCCCCTCCCCCCCAACACACACTTTTGGGCAGTACTAAGGGTTGAACTAGGCCTTATACTTGCATGGGCAAATGCTTTACCACTATAGCCATCGTTATAGCCATTTTTGCTTGAGTTTGTTTTAAAATAGATCTGATGTTTTTTTTTCCTGGGCTGGACTTGGGCCAAGATGCTCTTACTTCATCTTCCCAAATACTAGAATTATAGGTTTCTACTATCATGGGTAGACCTACCTTTTTGTTCTTCTTCAGTGAGAAATAAGGGCAAAAATCAGGATACCTAAATTATATGAACTTAAATTTGTTGAATAGCACAGACTTATATATTTAAAACCCCATAAAATGTCAACATTAACTAGATATGGGTAGTAGTAGAATTATGAGGAAGATTTCCCCTCACTTTTCTATATTTCATGTAATGCCCTTGCTTTTGCATTAGCAATTAGAAGGAAGATAAATTTCTTGAACACTGTAAGCAGGAAAAATGTATGCCCTAATCAAATATGAATTTTTGTTTGATGTTATCACTTTAATGAGCATAAGAAGTTAACTGCACTCGTTATTGCTGATTCTAAATTATTAAGCTTTTCACAGCCTTTATTATCTGCCTGAGTATTTCTGAATGAAGTCTCCACTATAGATATAATCAGAGATTATATGTTTTTAATGTTTACTGTGGTATGTTCATGTCAACTTCATTTTTCCTTGTGGGAATTTTTAGTGCTCCCATCTCTGTCGACAACTACAGATTAATTCTTAACTCCATTTGGATCGCATAGCAAGTTTAAGAGGCTTCATTAAGTACATTGTTTCTCTAGAAGTGAAATTGCCACTGTAATAAATGACTAGTAGCAGCCCAATCAATCCTTTTTAATATTCACCAGTTCTTTCTTAGGAGTTTTTTTTTTTTTTTTACCACTTTGCTAAAGAAATCTTATACACACTAGCTAGCAACTCACATCAAAGATCTCAAAGCCAGCAATGTCCAAGACCCCAATGAAGTATTGCCTGGGCTGCTTGGTGTCCAGCTGCTGGTTGATGCGGGTGACCATCCACAGGAACATCTTCTCATACATGGCTTTGGCCAGGGCACCCACTGCATTGATCACCTTAAAAGACAAAGATACAACTCTTGGAGTTACATGAGAACCATTAAATGCTTTTGTCCCTGATGGTCAAGTTAAAGTATGCACCTACCTGCTCTACAGTCTGGCCTTTGGTGACATACTCATTCCCAACCTTGACTCTGGGGTAGCAGAGGGCCTTGAGCAGGTCAGCAGAGTTCAGACCCTGAAGATAGGCGGCCTTGTCAGCAACTGAAAAAAGGATATAATGTTATTATAGCCCTAAATAAACCCACTTTCTCTCTGTCTCTCTCTGTCTGTTTCTCTGTTTCTCTCTCTGTCTCTCTGTCTCTTTCTCTCTCTCTCTCTCTGTCTCTCTCTCTCTCTGTCTCTCAATCACTCTATCAATATTTTTATTCAGAGCCTGGAGCATGCTTGTTTTGCTTGGCTAGGGCTCTACCACTGGAACCACATTCTTAGTCTTACTTTTGTTCATTATTTTAGAGATGATATTTCACAGACTTTTCTTCCTAGAATGGCTTTATACTGCTATATTCCTGATCTCAGACTCCTGATTAGTTAGGGTTACAGATGATGGGCCCCTAGACCACTTCCTTATAAGAAAAATAATATTAAGCTGCATGCATTTTTAAATAAGTCTTGCTCTTTCTTTTTTAGCTAGGCTCAAGGTCTTTGTTACTCTGAAGAATTTCAGAAATTATAGGAAGTATCTCTCTCTGTCAGTGCTTTGTATAATAAATTATTTAGGTAGGCTTTAAAACTTAACTCCTAAGCATTAATTTGTCTTCCTTTGAAAACTCAGGGATAACAAGCAAGGAATATGGTTTTCAAATGCAGTAAAAGGTTCATTTGGTACCTTCAGTGCCATCTGGCTCTGCTTGCTCCTCACGCTGTTTTTGCTTGAATTTCATGTTCCCATAATGCATCACAGCCCCCGTGAGCTTATAGATGGACACTTTTTCATCATTAGTAAAGCCCAAAATATCAATAGCACTCTGTCAATAGAACCAGTAGGATACGTATTAGGTTATCATCCATGTGCTTGCAATGTATGGCTTATGTTCCCACTCATGACCTGCTGGTTTAGCTGAGAAAATTGCCAGTACTAATGGTTGGGGGGTATAGAAAAGGCATGGTTGATCAAAGGCCAGCACAAAGGAGTAGAATCACAAGTGTGTATCGTCTGAAGAGTTAAGGAGCAGACTTCAGAGAGGGACACTTGAACTTTCCTTTGGATTTTCACTGAACACGGAATATTTATTCTAATGACCATGCCATTATTCAGCAGAGAACTTTCAGGTGTTGGTGTGCTACTTACATCTGTGGCCATCAATTCTTCCTGATCATCAATGCTGGCCACACTGATCTCCCCCTGGCTGACAAATGGGTAGTCATATGGGTTTGTAGTAATCAGAAGCATTTCTAAAGACATGAAAAAGGGCAGATATAAACATAATCATCCTTTTCCCTAAGGCAGGAGACTTCTACACAAACCCTAAGGCCATTATTTGGCACTTAGTTGAAACATAATGAATGGGCACTCTAGGAGCACTTAATAGCACCTCAGACACCTTGACGCTGATGTCATGGTCTCCCTTATCACTCGCTATTTTTTAAACATCATATAAAGATAATTCCATGGGAAAAGTTGTATCTATGAATATAATCATTAAAGAAGTGGCTGTTTAAAATTCAGACTTTGAAGCAACCTAAATATACTTAAAAGACAGAATATAATTAATTATGACTCTCTAGAATGGAGAACTAAGAAACAATCAAAAATAGTAATATGGAACAATATCTTTGATATGAAGAACACCATGAAATACTCAGTGAATAAATACATTACAAAAGAGTATACCAATTATGCAAACTATATATGTATCCACATATAACAATACCTATATAGAAAATGACTAGAATGATATTTGGTCCAAGTGTCCACAATGCTTATTTCACAGAAATAGAACTAGAAATGACATTTCCGTTTTCCTTTTGCTTTCTTGTCAATTATACCAACACAAATGAATTTTACCAAATTCAAAGCTTCTCCTATTTTTGTATGTGTGTGTCTCTGTGCTTAGGATTAAACCCAAGGCGTGGGCATGCCAGGCAAGCATTCTACCACTAAGCTGCATCCTCAGCCCCACAAAGCTGTATTTGAAAATAAAATAATATAAATGAAACAGAATTCAGATGAAGTATTATTCTGGACCATGCATGGATAGGTGCTGGCACAATAATTTTGAAAAAAAAAAAAAAAAGAAGAAGACGTTCCTTACCAATTAATTCTGGTTTCTTGTTTGATGTGATCTGATAAAAAATGTGGTAGCTTCTCTCAGCCTTAAGCTGGAAAGTGACTCTAGACTTCTCTAGCAGATCTGGAAAGAAACAAAGACACCTCTGCAGGAAGTGACATACAAGATTGTTTGTTTGTTTTTGTTGGTTGTGGGGCTTCCATTGGGCCTGAACGCTTTCCCTGAGCTCTTTTGCTCAAGGCTAGCACTCTACCACTTTGAACGACAGCTCAAGGTAAGAGTCTCATGAACTTTCCTGCCTGGGCTGGCTTTGAACCATGATCCTCAGATCTCAGCCTCCTGAGTGATGAGGATTGCAGGCATGAGCCACAGTGTCAATGTGAATTTGTGGTCAGTTGTGACAGATCCAAAGAACAGACATGGTTAGAGAATATCTGAGCACTTACATGTTTCAATATCTGCAGAAGCAAGTTTTCCTGTAGTGCCAAAGTGGATTCTGATGAATTTACCCTTGAAAGGAAAACTAATATTATGACCTTGTTTTTCAATAATATTGAATCTTTGAAAATTAAAAACCCTTGAAAAATACCACTGCTTCAACACTAAATCAGATTCAGGGGTTTATTTCCATCAGGAAAATAAGGCCTATCTCCTATTCAATCTTTGATTTAAACATCTATGAATATGAGAAGTGGGTGAAGTGCTAGATATGTAAATGGTTTGGTGATTCCATATTGTATACATGTGTACATCGTACATCGCATCCCATGAACATATGCAATTAAAGATGTCAATAAACAGAAATTCAAGATAAAAAATTAAATATGTGACTAATAGAAGGAAAGACTCTTTAGCACAAGATTTTGATCCACATTCTGAGGTGAAGAAAATAGCAGTGCAATGTAATACGAATAAAAAATCCTGAGAATGTGTTCACAAACATCCCATAAATTTTGACCAGAGGTCAGTGCTCATCACCATGTCCAAGACACTTACAAAGCGAGAGGAGTTGTCATTCCTCACGGTCTTGGCATTGCCAAAGGCCTCCAGCAGGGGGTTGGCACTGATGATTTGATCTTCCAGAGTCCCCTGCAAAAGCAAGAACAATCCTCACATCTAAGGCTCAGGCGTGTCTTGCCTGAGACACCCCCCCGCCCCCGAAGAGAACCTGGATTCAGACCATGGACCCACCTGCATTTTGCCAGAAGTTGCTTCCTCCTTCTTCTTGTCCCCAGTAACTGCAATTGTTGCAAAGTACTGGATGACACGCTTGGTGTTCACAGTCTTCCCAGCACCAGATTCTCCACTGTAAAGACCAAACAAAGTCAGATAATGGTCCTCATGTTAACTCTTTTCACAACCATGAGAAGGAGGCATAGGATCTACTTACGTGATCAGGATTGACTGATTCTCCCGGTCTACAAAAGAGAAATTATAGATATTTAGTACTGTTTTCTTACATGTTTGCAATTGGCAAGTAAAACAAGGAATACACTTGGTATTCTCTCTTCTGAGGTTTGCAGTCCTTAGGGCTTGCTAGGCCTACTGCCTTTCTCTTCTCCCTTCCCCATCACTTCCACACACATGTGCCCGTGTTCAGGGAACACCACTGCTCTTGTCTGCTTTCCTCTCAAGTCTTCGTGGAGTATTTTTCACTTGAAGAAAAGCTTCTAGGATGAAGGAAAGTGCTTGAGAAACATAGCATGAAGGAAGATCATTGTGTTTCTCTGAAGCATGAGATATTTGAGTGACCTGCCAGTAAATAAAGATAAGAGGTTGACCCAGCTTTTCAACTGGATTCTGATGACAACTTGGTCACATATTTGTTGTGGGTGAAAGACATAATGAAGAATGGACATTGTATTTTTAGTGTATTAGGAAATGTTTTCTGTGAAAGTGGTACCTTGACAGTACTCATGATTTTAATCATAGTTTCAGGTAAAGGGTTTGTTTGTTTGTTTGTTTGAAATTTTACTCTAACCAAGAATTCTATAAGCCATTTTTGAAAGTGACACAATTTCATTAGGTATGTTTTGCTGAGATGACCTGTGCAGAAGCAAAATCATGGCATAACTGTCTTAGTGACAGGTACACCTGGAAATCTAAAGCATGTTTGGGCTGATTCTGGGCACAGGCAATAGCATGTATCCATCCTTAATTCAAAGAGGCTTCCCATTGGTCCAATGTATAAGACTATAGATAAACCAGAGACACAAACTTTACACTTCTGTTTCTTGGTTCTTAGTAATGGAGACCCACTTTAAATGTGTGATTATATGTTTGTGTGTATGTGTAAATACACATTCCTATAAATATGTTTGTATTTTGCTCAAACTTATTTGCAGTTGAGTCATTCCAGAGGTTAGTCTGGGAAGCTCTGTTGCCCTTTAAACATTGAAGAGGTCATTAGCCATTTTGTAATACATCACAAATACCTCACCCGCAACTGAAAGGGATCATTTCCGAGAGTGTAATGAAGTGGGTTAGAGACTGCCTTCCATGATTCTTCTCTGAAAAGATTCTGCACACACAAGGCATCTAGCTTACTCACCAGTCAGCATGAACTGATAGGCGTTGTCAGAGATGGAGAAGATGTGGGGCGGGGCCTCCTGACGCTTTTTGCCTCGGTAGGCACCCACCACCTCGGGGTTATACACCGGCAGCCACTTGTAGGGGTTGACAGTGACGCAGAAGAGGCCAGAGTAGGTCTGTGCAAAGAAAGAGAGAGAAATGCCCAAAGGCCTTTCCTGCTACTCACTCAAGTCATGTATTTTAATTGTATTTGAAAAGTAGCACAGTAAGCTATACTCAACATTCTTCCTAGTCATCCACATGAAAACTAGTTGGCAGATTTGGCAATCTGTGAGTATCCTTTGAGGGAAGGGACTGATTCAGATTCCTAATTGCTACCACAGGACTTTGTCCCAGTGACTTTTACACAGCCAGCTTCAACATCAGGCTTGCTGTTTGTTTATACATGTTTAATGTGAGATGTTCTTAGTGTTCTAAGAAAACAAACATGGAATTCCTAGACAGACTTAAGCTGATTTTTTAAGATTAAACTCTGCAGAAGTATGACTGTAACATTATATATTTATTTCAAAAATACTTACTGAGGGCATTTTACGTAGTAAGCCCCTGTAAGATAGTAGGAATACAATGCAAGTGAGGTTTGTTTGTCACAGAATGTCCCTTGGGAAATTTCCAGTCCGTGTAGGAGGTGATCACATATATATGAATAACGCAGGAAAGATGTGATTACAGGAATGCAAAGACACAAACAATCAAAGAGAACACCCAGCTCTGCTTGGAGAAGTTGGAAAGTGTTCACAGAAGACTTGGGGCCTTCCATAGAGAAGGGACGTGACCAACTAACTGGTCTTTGGGGCGAGGATTACAAGTGAATGAAATTTGGTCCCTAAAAAAAAATATTTTTAAGTATTAAAATCTAATTTGTCTTTTTCCCTCCTTGGGCTGATTATTTGTGCTTCTGGTGAGAGTGAAATGGGTCAGGATGGGACTCATTGATGCCCCAGGGAAGGGCTACATTGACAAGGAACTTAGCGACGATGAGAAAGACTCCTGGGTGGGCAGGGGAGCACTCACGTAGATCATCCAGGCTGCATAGCGCTCTTTGAGGTTGTACAGCACAGCAGGCTCGTGCAGGTGAGTCATCATGGCCATGTCCTCGATCTTGTCATATTTGGGAGGGTTCATGGGGAAAATCTGGTCTTCCTTCACTGTCAGGGTCTAGAAAGCAGGAAGCAGGAAGAGAACCACCGATGTTCATTGAATGACCCCCCTTCCTCGTTCAGGACAACATGACAGGTCCCTGGGTCTCTACTCACCGCGCCAGCTTCAGTTTTTACTGTCACCTTCCCTGATTCTCGGCTCTGAATAGTTCCTTTGACAAAAGATTCCTTGGGCTCCGCCACAAAGACAGATGTTTTGGCATCAAAGGGCCTATTCTGGGCCTCAATGCGCTCCTTTTCAGACTTTCGGAGGTAGGGAGCAGCCTCCCCAAAAACAGCCATTTCTGAGTCGGAACTCATGGCTGCTGTACTCGAAGGACCTACAGGGGATAAAATATCACACTGAAGTCTTCACTGTCCGGTATAGCAACAGATCTTTGTATGGATAATGGATAATGTTTATGGGCTCAGTTGGAAATTCCATCAGACAGGTCTACTGTATACCAGCTATTGTCACAAGAGCTGAACCGGGTCAGCTGATGACAGTGTACCAATACTCTATGCAGGGCTGTGCATCCAGTATCTGGAGTCTAGGTGTAAACTTAGTGCTGCTGCCAGGTAGCTTGTGACCTTGGCTAAGTCACTTGATTTTGAGCCTCAGTAGCTCCATCTTTAGACTAAGGATGATCAAAATTCTGCTTTGGTAAACCCCCAACCCTTGAAATAGGGTGACGATATTTCAAATAAAGGCAACACAATGTCAGTCTGAAAAGACCCACGCTCCTATTTAAATGTGAAATGTCATTTACTGTCACATCACACAATTCCATGTCTTACCATGTAAAGTAAGAGAACTCTATTTCCTCTCTAGGATGTTCAGCCAAACCTGACCCAAGGGATTTGGGAAGGTTTATAATTTTGTTCGCCTTTTATTCCATTTTCGTTGGGTGCTTAGTAGAGTTAATCGACCAGAAATTCTTTGCTTAGTAAATCTAGTTACTCAGTTTAACCCATTTAAACTAATGAAGGATAAAACCCATAGCCAACGTTATCCTCCTCCTCCTAACTGCAGGCTCCCTTGAGGGCTCCACGCTGTTATCTGCAGGTCATTCATGGCATCAGAAGAATGCAAGAGTTGGCAAAGAATGCTCTCGCAGTAATTGCCCGCTCAAATTACTTGAAACTCAGATTAGTCCACTCTGCCAGCCTCTCTCCTCAGAAACAGTTTAGTGGTAGGGCTGACTAATACTTCTATTGTGTGGAGCAAACACCCTGCACTGTATTCGTTGGATAGAGCACTTGGCATTTCCAGGTGACTTTTTCAAAGCCTCTAAGAAGTTACTTCCTTACTTGTTGGAAATTATGCTTACTCAATGAATTTTAATAATATATGTATAATTTCTTGACCAAATCTGAGCTTTTTGACATAGGAATCTGAATACAGATTTTTTTTCCTGTACAGATAATATTCTACTACAAAATTATTCTTTTATATATTAAAGAGTCTGTGAAAGTCTTTCTTCCCCAACCCGCAGTACCATTGTTAGAGGGTATTACTGAGATCAACACTTTCTCAAAGGCTGCTAAGTGACATAGATCCATCCCAGAGACTCTGAGGTTCACCTCCAGAGACTAGTTAGTCTAAACCTTACCTTATTAGCAAGCAAGAAGATGTAGCCTGGGGACCAGAGGACTCTGTGAAAGAAAAGGGCAAAGCACCTGATTAGTTCCCCCAAGAGAAGAAAAGAAGCCCGGTTTGCAGCATTACTAGCTCCTGTAAGCAGAAGGCAGCAGAATCTGTAGACATGAAATCAAAGGTAGCAGGTAGCGGCAGCAGTACCAGAAGCAGCAGCTGCAACCCAGTGATGCAGCTGATGTGGTCGCAGTGTCCCTCTTGAAAAGCCTGTCCTGCTCCCTCTTACCTTGGAGCTTTTTAAAGCAGAACGAGTCAGCCTCATTCCAGGGCTCTTTTATATGGATAGTTATGGAAACAATGCAGCTGCTTCTTCTTTCTTAAGTCAAAAGGAATTGTTTGGCAAAAAGCTCTTGGCAATCTAGTGGCCCCGCATAATTCTCATTCATATTAAGAATGGTTGGATATAATTAGAAATATTTTTCTTATTGAGTATGTGGATAAATCTCCTATGGATAATTTGAGAAGATGATATGAAAGAAAGATTCAGGCTGAAGGATAAAGGCAGTGGCTGGGCAGCCAAGATACCTGGCTTCTACCACTTCTTATTGGCTTTGTTCAGCATAGCAGTCAGGATTGCCTGGCATCACATATTAAGTATTATTTATATTTCACAGGTTAAATGATATAAAGAAAACACAAATCTCGAGTCTCATTTTATCAGGCTTAATTCTTACCTACTAATCCTTTCTCTCCAACCCAGAAAAATTAGGCTAAACATACCCTCCAACAATTTGCTCAGAAAATGCTCTCTTTGTTTTTCTAAGGTCCTTACAGTGGTAGGTATTTCCTCTTGTAAACAAAATTGTTTTCCTTTTTGCAACTGTCTTACTTAAGCTATTTCCTCTAGATAGCAGCACATCCTCCATCCCCTGTTCCCCTCCCATTTGACATGACATATTCAAGAAAAGTTGAATATGTTCCAGTAGTCAATGGTGATTTTATTTTTAGGGAAGGCTTGCTGATGTTTTTTATGCCGTAACAACTCACGTAAAAAAATGAGAGTATTAATGTAGCATGCTAGAGGGTCATGGAAGAGACATGGATGTGTGTGTGTAAATATATGAATATACAACTTGGTGAGAATAGCCATTACATTTCCTTACTTTTCGTTATGTAATATGATAAATACAATAATACCATATTAAGGAAAATGTTAAATATTGTATATGTCTGAAACTTCCAAATAATATCTTTCGGAAACTTTTAAGGAGAAATGAGTGAGATGCTCCAAACAAAACCTACTGACATCTGGCTTTATACTAACAACGGTAATTATTGTTATGAGGTTCTTTGCACAAGAAGAGATAAAGATGCAAAAGCAGGTTTATTAAAATCATTGATGTCATATCTGAATCTTGCCAGTTCTTTTCCCTTCTTTAGTGAAACATAATGTTGAACTTCCTAGGATAATGAGAATAAAATTTTAACCCTTTGAACTCTTTTTTTTAATATCAAACACTTATAAAGATAAAACTAATTTTTAAAAAATATGTGTGCTCAAAGAGCCCCTGGCTACTAAATTAGTCAGCGTGATACAGAAGTACCAGATTTATTTAAAGTCCAAGGTTAGGAGCTATCTACCCATACAACCCCCTGCTTTCTAGCACCTTTCCTCTGGCTGGCTGTAGTCTGGGCTCTCTGCCCTGTCCCAGACATCCTGGAACACCAGCTTTCTAGCACCTTCTGGGGTCTCTTGACAACGGCAGGCCCCATCATTCTCTCAGCTGGCTGCTGAAGTCCTCCTTAGTTCCACTTACCCAAGGCAAATGCTTCCCTCCCTTGTGCTTGCCACCTTTGTGGATTAGAGGATACACTAAGATAGCCCAGTCTATCTTCAAAGGAATACCTGCCAGTCTTCAGAGAATTCTTCTTATGGCTCCAGACCCCTTCCCAAGGTTCTGTCTCCTATCCCTGCTCATCCAGCCATTCTGAGTCTTAAGGAATCATAGTTCATCATGAACTGGTAAATTTTCTGTTACCAGGGGACACTGCTTTAACAGTGTGTTGTTGGTTTCCACTAAACAATACATTTTTAGTGCCTAGTTCAGTATTTTGATATCCTCTTCTTTCATCCCTGATGCTCATAAGACATTTTCTTCATGCCTTACTAAGTATTTCTTGTTGTAGGTTATTTAAGAAATAATCATCACTGTTAAGTAATCTCATGGTGACCTGGAAGAATGAGATATTCACTCATCTCAGAACATAAGAATTTTTTCCTCTGTCTCACAATCACTATTCTATAGGAAGCTGTCTAATATAGTACTGAGAGGTGCTCTTCAAGTGTTCCCTATGTCCCTGTGCTCATGACCATGACTGGTAAATATTCTCTGAGCTATAGGGCTGTATCAGTCAGGATAACCTACTTTCCCACTCTACACACACGTCAAAGATGTACATTTCCTTTTTATTCTTTTCTTGATTTCTACAGCTGCTCTGATAAGTCAGAGACTTATACTTGCCATTGCACATCTCCAAGAAACCTGGCCCAGTTAAGTCTCCTGGCAAACTAGAAATAAAAGACAGTCAAGAATAAATACTGGTGTATGGGGTTCAAAAAAGTTCAAAGGAAATAATGGCCACTGACCTTGTCTTCAGAAGAGCTCCACTCTTGAGAAATCAAGAAAACATCAAATAAAGTTGCTCAGGTCACTTTTGATATAACATATAAACTTTCAAAAATACAATATATATATATATATATATATATATATATATATATATATATATATCCTTTGCAGGAAAGGATTATATTTCATCCATCTATTTGGTCCTCATTAATGCCTAGCATGATGCTAACAGAGAAAGCTATTCAAAATGATCATTTATGAATTCCAGGATGCTCCAGAGTTCTTTATCCCAAATCATTCAAGTTCCTGAAGTCTGAATTTGAAACCTACATATCAGTTTAATACTTTTGAGAATTAACTAATCCTTCCCAAGACTCATTTTCCTGCTGTTTAGCCAGGGATAAGGAAGTGCTGCCTCATTGGAGTTTATGAGGAACCATTCATAAAAGTGTTTCAAAGCCTAGAACAATATCTGTCACCTTTGACCTATTTAGTTGAAATTAATAATCATAATTATCATGGCCCTATTTTTGTAATTCTGATCTTTAACTCTGCTGCAATGCAGCTAGCTTCCTTTCTGATTCCGATAGCATGGCATGTTTGATCTATTGATCATTTTAGTTGCCCAGCATTACAGAACATTATTATGTTCCAGGCTCCAGGTAAGCTCTCCACTGCAAGTCATGGACTGTCATCTTCTCTTTCAAACCATTGTCTGTGTACATCAAAGTCCAGGTCAGATCTAACCCTGACAATTTTCTTGGTTATTTCCCCAGTCAGAGAAAGGGTATTTTGGCCCAAGAGAGAAACAAACTTGTGTGAGCTATAATATTAAGATAACAGTAAAGAACTAAGAGCTTGGTCCAGAGAATTGGAGTTAAAATAACTAAGAAGCAGAGTGCTGGTGGCTCATGCTTGTAATCCTAGCTACTCAGGAGGCTGAGATCTGAGGATCACAGTTCAAAGCTAGCCCGGGCAGGAAAAGTCTATGAGACTCTTATCTCTAATAAACCACTCAGAAAACCTGAAATGACACTGTGGCTCAAGTGATAGAGCACTATCCTTGAGCTGAAGGGGTGAGGGACAATGCCCAAGCTCAGAGTTCAAGCCCCATGACTGACAAAACAAAACAAAACAAATAACTAAGAATGGATGATGGAGAAATTTGTTAGCTGGTGATCTTTAGAGAGGGGAACCAAATGCTTGGTTATCATTGGGAGGAAGACTTACCTTTCTATCCATTCGAGTTTCATTCTGAGTGTATACATTATTGCTTTAAAGATAAGAAGTGATGATTTGTCAAAAGAGAATCTTAGTACTAAATGGAAAGAAAAAAACATGGAATTGAAAGAAATATTGCCACAGAATTGAAGAAAGAAGAGTAAGCCTTAGAGGAGCCAGGACCCAGGATGTGGCTTTCCTGATGTTCCTTTTTTCTTTCTTCCATAGGCTAGACCTCAGGCCCATCAACTTACGTGTGGAAAACAAGGCTCTAGTTTACTGGTTCACACTTGGCAACATTGTGCTAACAATCTACATGTATAAAATACCAAATATCCATTCATACAATTTCCTATATTAAGAAAAAAGAGCAGCCAGAAAGAAGCCTAGGCAATGCTCATATCTTAGCACTTAGCTTTGGATAGAGATTAGGAACATTCAAAAGCCATTTTTATGGCTTTGTATATAAAACATGACTTTGTAGTCATTTCAACTTTAGCTTTCAATGAATACATTATTTATTCCTAATTTGAAATGGATGTGGGTACTCAAAGTTAAACTGTACAGGAAATTGCTAGATATACGATGTATTAAAATCCAACAAAAATCCCATATATTAACTCCTGTTAAGTGTTCAAGAAAAGAACATGGACCAACCACATCTGGTGCCCACACACAGCAGTTCCATCAACATAAAGCACATCAGATACTTAAATAAGGGAGTTAGATGATCCTTTGTGGGAAAATCTGGGAGAAGAAAAATAACTCACTCAACATCAACACTCAGCCAATTTTGCTTACATTTTCTAATTATAAAAGTAATAGGGCTGGGTGGGGAATGTGGCTTGGTACAGTACTTGACTAGCATGCATGAAGC
This sequence comes from Dipodomys spectabilis, assembly GCF_019054845.1. NCBI lineage: Eukaryota > Metazoa > Chordata > Mammalia > Rodentia > Heteromyidae > Dipodomys > Dipodomys spectabilis. The sequence continues at coordinate 12,763,842 of NW_024870681.1, forward strand.
CCTGGGTTCCATTCCTCAGTACCACATAAGCAGAAAACACTGCAAGTGGTACTATGGCTCAAGTGGCAGAGTGCTAGCCTTGAGCAAAAGAAGCACAGGCCCTGAGTTCAAGCCCTAGGACTGGCAAACAACAACAACAACAGCAACAAAAGTAATAGGGCTATTGTAAATTTTGCAAAAGGACAACAAAAATTATTTGGTGTTTTTTTCCTCTGGTTTTGAAACAGGATCTTACTATGCATGTATCACCTGCTAGCTCCAAATTCCTGATCCTCCCTCCTGCCTCTTTTTTCCAAGTGTTGGGATTCCAGGCCTGTATCACCTCACACAGCCTGAGAAGTTACTTCCTAATGGTGAATGTAGGAAAGATGCCTTCATTTCTGCATATCTCAGTATTTACCTACTAACTAGTATCTGTTGAATATTATGCAGTTCAGAGGTATATGAAATAGTAAGTGTGTAAACTATCTCTTGTCCTTATTTCTATCAAATAGAACAAGACCTGTTGGCTGACTGGGTAGGAAAAAAATGAATATCACTTTGATATGTCACTATCTGCATGACATATATAACTTGTCACGTGTGTGTGTGTGTGTGTGTGTGTGTGTGTGTGTGTGTGTGTGTGTGTTCTGGTTGTGGGGATTGAACTCAGGGCCGGGTTACTGCTGTCCCTGAGCTTCTTTTGCTTAGGAATAGTGCTCTACCACTTGAGCCACAGCTTCTGAGTAGTTCCTTGGACATAAGAGTCTCACTGACTTGTTTGAACTGCCTTCAAACCCCAATCCTCAGATCTCACCCTCCTGAGTAGCTAATCTTAGCTGTAATCTTACAGGTATGAACCATCTTGCCCAGTAAGAATTGCTTTTTTCTTCAGTAGCTCTGAGGTGTGGATGAGCTAATAAACTCTCCATACTTTTTCCTGGTAGAAAACATGGGTAGAAGGGCATTAAATGATTTACCTAATCGTAGTGGCATTCAGGGAATTCTTACTCTACTCTCCATTGCTTTTCATGTCTAATCTGTGTGATGAGTAGTGTTCCTTCCAGAATTTCTCCAAGTCTTTAGGCTGACTATTAGAGTATAAGTTGAAAACTACTAACCTTACCCAGGCATCTTACACTATTGCAGGGAGTGGGGAAAACTAGATTATAAGTATACCAGTAGTTGTTCTCAAGGCAGAAATATTTAAGTATATAGAGTCCAGAGGATGGAAAAACCACCTCCCCTTAGACCTTAGTTCATTCAACCTCTTCACACTACTGATGGTGGGATCAGTGTGTACAGATTTCTTTAATGAAATGGTAGCATCTGGTAAAGGGTCAGGGAAGGCTTTATAGGGATAAGCTATGGCAGATGGAGTTTCAAGAATAAAGCAATTTTAGATAGAAGAATGGACGAATAGAGTTGGGAAGAAAGAGTATGAAATGTGGGGTGTCGGGGAAAGAGCAGTCTTGTCTGACATAAAGTCTAATCTAAGTGTAAGGGAGAAGTCTAGGGAAACCACTTGGGATGAGATGCGTCAGAAGTTGTAACTGTGACTAACTCATTAAGAGCAAATGTCCTGTTCCACATTCCACAGGGCTGACCAGGGCATCTTCTTTTTGCCTTTGTCCTCAGACCATCAACTCCCTGTCTTTATTTTGTTTTTATTTTGTTTATTGCTTGTTTTGAGATGCAGTCTCGCTATGTAATCAAAGCTGGCTTTGAGCTTGACATCCCTTGCCTTTGACTCCCTGGTGCTAGGATTATAGGCATGTGTCACCAAACCTGACTCTCCCATATTTCTCCCTTTCCTTGTTTTTCACTCAGTTTTATACTCTCAGATTTGTTTTCAAGTCTCTATATGCACACTTTTGCCCTGATTTCCCTCTATTAGACTCTTTTTTGCCCTTCGTGTCTTCTTCCCACTCAATCATTCTGTTAAAGCCTCTAATCTTTGACCTTCTTTCTTAACCAAGGTCCTTCCTTCTGCTTCTGAAAACTTGAAACTTCCATCCTATTCTTCTGTTATACTTCCAAGACCACTCAGCTTGTAACAGCAAAGAGCCTTGAATGCTAGGTAAGAATGTTTCACTTGAATAAAATATTTAGTCCCTAAATATGGAGCTGTTAGCTGTGAACTTAGAATGTTAGCTCCACTCAACACTAAAATAATTTCATTCATGTTTCAGAATAAAATCTACCCAACATTTTTTGAGAAATTATGTTTCCCTGACTCTGATAAGATTTCTAAAGTCAGTATTTAGGACTGAGGAAAATCTTCATTTAATCCAATTCTTTTTCCTTATTTCAATTGTAAGAGTAAAAACAAACAAGCCAAAACAAACAAACAAACAAAAACCCCAAAGAATCCAAATCTCCATTTCTCCACAAAAAAAAAAAAAGAAATATAAGTTGGGTTGGGGGTGAAGACCTCATGGCTGAAGGAGAAGAGATTTTTTTATATTTCTGTGAACTGGAAATTTCAAGGGAACCTCAAAAGGACTTTGTGATTGTAGCTTGTCCTAGGTCAAGCAACTGGTCCAATGGAGCAGAGTTGATGAAAACTAGGCTGTCCTCCAAGGCTGAGGAGTATTTTTAGGTCTTGAGGAAGAAGGCTTTTTTTATTTGAAGGAAAGGATGGTAATGTCATCCAAAGCACTGGTTCGTGAGCCTTGGCAAACCTTGAGAAGCATACTTGAAAAGGAGCACAGCCAAAGACACACACAGAGAAGCCAAATGCTGAAGACCCAGTCATTCTTCTGGTCTATCTGAAAATCTTGCAGAGGTTTTCATGGAGTTTCTCATTCCTTATCTAACTCATCATGAACATGGGCATTTGGTCTATTTTGAGTGTCTTGTGGGTCTATTCTTTGTCCTTTAAGCAATAAGAAGAAAAATATATCATCTTTGTTGGAAAATGTTAGCTGACCAAGAGTCTCCAAAGTAGAAAAAACTATGATTAACTGATAGACTGGAGAGCTAATAACTGTGTGTGTGTACATGTGGGTGTAGGGTGTGTTTATGTCTACTACTGTAGTATTCATCTCAAGTATTCTCAAGGACCCATGTGTTAAAGGCCAAGTCCCTAGCCTGGTACTAATGGGAGGTGGTAGAACTCTTTCTTTTGTAATCGACATGAAATGAATGCCTTGCCACAGGCCCAATGGCAATGGGACCAATCAGTCATGGACTGAAACTTCTAAAACAGAGCCAAAATAAACCCTTACCTCTTCATCATTTGAGTATCTCAGGTATTTGTTACAGTAACTGGACGCAGACCAACACACATCTCACACACTCAGCCATGGGTTTAACAAGATGTTCCCTGTGTAGTTAGAAGAATAGCATTGGAATAGCAGAACTACCTATCTTTCTTTCTTGGAAAATTCAAGCTCATTATGTGATGGCTGGTGTTTATTTAGGCCTTTTCTACTGTCTTACAAGTTATTCTAAAGTGGCCTTTAGAAAATTATTGTGAAATAAAGGAATCAACCTTCTAGGAAATGTGTGCAAATGAGTCATACAATGTTTTCTGAAAATCTCAGGATCCCTGGTCTAAGGCTTACAAATAAAAAATCTTTATTTGTGGATAAAAACAAGGATCTATGTATTGTATATCTATCAGATAAAACCAATGATCTATTTGTTTATCATCTATCTGTGTTTCTGTGTGTATGTCCACGTATCTATCCAATTTCATTTTTCTGGAGAACCTCAACTGGTACAATGACAGATTCATAGACACTGCTACTACTACTACTACTTGAGTTTGTTGGGTACACCATTTTGTACATAATTTTTAGGGTGATATTTATAATGAGTTCCGTGAAAATTCTTCTTTGCTGTTTTGAAAGCTAGCTTTCCAGACATTTCCTCTTCCTCTTTACATGCTGATATGGTTAAAACGTAATATTAAACTATTTCCTCTCAAAACTATTACCTTCTCAGAACACTTTTGGGAAACCCTTCTTTGCTTTTTGAAACAGCATCTTGCTCTTGCTTCAGCCTGCCAAGCACTGGGATTATAGGTATGTGCCACCATCCTGGCTGCCCATACTATAGTTGAAGGAAGTGAACTCCTCATTAATTTCCACTGAATAACTCCCTGTTTTCTCATGACTTGTCCAAAGACCACTGAGAAGACCAGGCAGATTTCTCTACCCATTGCCATCTCTCTTAGAAGCTCACTGTTCTGAAGCCTTTCTGTCCTGACAGTAGCACCCAATAAGGCACTTAAGTTGTTCATAAAGTTTCATCTTCTCTAAGTTTCTTGGAGCAGGAATGGACTTTTGGCTATTGTGAAGCTGTCCGCATAAAATACAACCAGCACAGTGATGAGCACTCAGTTCTTAGCCCTTGACACCTATCAGACTTACTCTTGTCCAGACTTCTTTAAGTTCACTGATTTTGTTTTTAGAAGGGTGCTAAAAACATACATTGGAGGGAATAAAAGAACCTTTTCAACAAATGATATTGGGAAAACTATATCCACAAGTAGAACACTGACATTAGATCCCTATCTTTCACCATGTACAATATAATTTCAAAATGTATCACAAATTATAATGTAAGATCTGAAACTTTGAAACCACCAGAATAAAACATAGAGGAAATCTTTGGCATAATCCTTAGGCACAAGCAACTATTTTCAAAATAAGACTTCATGTTGCTCAAAAAATAGAAGCAAGAATTGGATAATAGGATTTTATCAAATTGGAAAGCTGCACAGGAAAAGATAGAATGTAATGAAAAACCCCATAGAATGGAATAAAATCTTTGCAAATTAATGATTAGATAAAGGATTAATAGTCAGAATGTACAAAGAGGTCCAAAAGTAAACAACAAAGGAAAAATAATAAGTGGAAAAATTAACAGTTTTCCAAAGAAGAAACACAAATGGCCAATGAATATTGCTCTTAAAAATTAAAAATAGGTTTACCATATGACCTTCCTATGAAACTCAGGCATATATCTGAAGAAGTATAAGTCAACATTGAACATATACCTGCATACACATGTTTACTGCAATAGTATTCACAATGACCAGCATATCAAATCAGCCTTGGTTCCTGATAACTGATGAACTGATAACAAAAATGAGGAATATATGAAATCAAGAAGTAAGTATTGCTGGGATGAAGAGTACATGTGAATTGAACTTTGTAAGATTGCCAGATTTTTCCAGAATGGCTCTACCATTTTGCATTCCTACCAGCAATCTGTAAATTTTCATCATCTTTTCATATCCTTTGTCAGAACTTAGTGTTACCATATTGTTTTGTTGGATTTGTTGATAAGCACGTGGTAGGATCTACCTGTTGGTTATGTGGACCTTTCTTATAGCTAATGGCTTTATTATCTGTTGATGTGATTATCATCTTTCTGTTTTCTTGGATGAGGTACAAACCATTTGCTCATATTTTTAAAGGCATTATTTATTTTCTTACTTTTTGTTTTGTTTTGTCTTGTTTTTGTCAGTATTGGGGACTGAACCCAGGACTTCACAGTTGCTCATAGCTGACATGCTCACTTGAGCCATACCTCCCAGCCTTGCTTTAAACTGGCAGTTTTGGAGATGGAGTCTCACAGAGTTTTCTACTTGGGCTGTCCTCAAACCATGTTCCTCCAGATATCAGTTTCTGTGTAGCTAGGATCATAGGCACACGTTATTGTGAGCCTACCTTGGAAGCTGCAGGGGTATCTTCATGTTTGACCTGTGACATGTCTTAGGACTTGACGCTCAGCATCCCCCAATGTTTTGTATAACATTCATTCCTGCAATCTTGCATTTCTTAATAAATGTTCAGCAAGAGGCCCCACATTCTTATGTTGTCCTGGTCCCCATAAATGAGGTAGCCTGTCCTGTTTGTTAGATGTGTAATTTGAAAATATTTTCCCCAATGCTAGGCTTGTCTCAGCATTCTTGTAACAGTGTTGTTTCCAAAGCAAAGTTTTAAATTTTAATGAAGTCTAAATTCTCAATTTTCTCTTTGATAGCTTATGCTTTTGGAGATGTGTTCAGGAACTCTGGTCATGAGACTCTCTTGCATTATCTTGTAAAGATATTATAGTTTTATTTTACAGCAAGATGCACGTGTCATTTTGAGTTAATTTTTCTATGGCTTATGAGATTTAGGTTTTATATTCAGTTTTTGATTGGCAATATATTTAACTTATAGATTAACTTAAAAAGAACTGACATCTTTATGATGGAGTTTCTTTATATCTAGGAAGATGATGGTGCTCTTTTCATTTATTTGAGTCTTCTTTCATGTCCCTTAAAGTTTGATTGTTGCATTCATATATGTTCCACACATTTTTATAACTTTATTTGTAGGTGTTTTGTACTTTGTGCTATTAAAAGAGATTTATTTCCTGTTATATTTAACAACCCATTTGCAGTTGAGGAATTGAAGTTGTAAAGAACTTAAGGTAAAAAATTGAAATTGAAAGCTATTTTTTTCTTTACCTTATTATCACAATGACTTCCTAATTGTTTTCTTTAACAAAGCTCTTGAAGACACAAGTCTTCAAGAGTGTAAACTCTCAGTGTTGCCTTATGTGAACCAGGGGGAGGGAGCATAATGGGGGTTGGATGTACAAGTCCTTAAGTAATGACCAGTGGGGGGAGGGGCAGGGGCCACAAGAGCTGACCCCTGTGCTTCAAGGTCCTTAGGGCTGTTGGTCTCAACTATGGGTTTTAAGAGCTAATTGCATCAGACAAACAATAAGCACATGTTGTCAGATTATGTTTAGCCACAAGCAAGAGACTAAGTGACATTTGCTTTGAAGAATATATTATTGTATTTCTCTCACATAACAAGAAGTCTGGAGGTGTGGGCCATTGCTAATTTGGTTGAATACCACCATGGAGAAGGCAAACTACTTTTCTTTCTTTTTATTTAAGTACTTCCTTATTTGGAATGAATTTAGATTCATGGGAAAGTTGTAAAGACAGTACAAAGAGTGTCCTTCACTTTTTTTCCTCCTCTTGGTACATTTATCAAAAAAGGAAGAAATTTATATTGCTGTTATTAACTATGGGTTTCCTTAGGATTGCATCCCCTTACCCACTGCTGCATTTGGGCCATTTACGTATTTTAACAAATCCAACCCAGAATGTCCAGTGCTTGTCATTTTCCTCAGGCATCTCTCTTGGCTTTGGCCCTTCTTGGAAAGAATTGAGCAGATATTTTGTATAAAAAAATGTCCTTCAATGTGGGTTTCCCTGATGATTTCTTGTAATTAAACTAGAGTTGTATATTTTTTGGAGGACTGAGAAATACCCCAGACATAGGGTCTCCTCATTGCATCATATCAAGGAGTACATTCTGTCAACATGACTCATCACAAGTGATGTTCACCTGTGTAGTGACTGATAATGGTACTATCTGCCAGATCTGTAGTCTGTTGTAATGAAGAATTGGAGTCACAGAGAAAAGTAGAAAGAATATTTATTAACTCTTATGTATCTATATCAATTTTTAACCATTATTTGTCTTACTTTCTTTGTACTTCCACCTACTTTTCCACCAGCTCCCACTGCATTATTTTGTAATAATTATTTTGTAACATGTGTGACCTATAAATATTTCAATGTGAATCATTAGATAATTAGAACTAGAAAAATAGCCACAATGTTGTTATCACTCATAAATATGGTTAGCATTTTAAGAATGTTTTAATTCTTTTCCACTCTTGCTTTCCATGGCATGTAACTCTTCATCCTTGCTGTTTGTCCACTGCAAGATGAGTGTGTCTGGGTTCAGACATCATATCTAATTTCAAAGTATGATACAGGGAGGCAGAATAGCAAGAAGCAAAAAGTATTCCTAAATTTACCTCCCTTGGCTCACACCAGCACACTTCCCAGATAGGGTTTCATTGGCCAAGACTTTGTCACATGGTGATCACAAGTAAAGGGAGTGGGAAAAGCTAGCATTTGGCTTCCCAACCACCCTAGTTGAGGATGAATTCAAATAGTGTGATTAGGAAAAGATGCTAAGTGAGCTAATATAGAGCACTTTTCACCCTAATTTGTGGGAAGAGAAAGACTGAACTTGACACTTCTCTCCATTTTGAAAAACCACTTACTAGGACTGGACAGGGATCAAGTGAGACTGACAGAAAGAATAAATGAGTTAGGTCTGTGGTGTTATTCAAGTGGTAGCTTGTTTGTCTAGCAAGATCAAAGACCTGAGCTCAAACTCTAGTACCCCCTCCTCTCAACCCCCACACAGAGACAGAAAGAATGACTGAACTAGAAAGTCACTTTTCTCCTGCCATTGGGTAAATGAGCCCTTCACATGGGTCCTGGCTGAATTTATTGCTGGAAGCTGAAGCCCTAGCTGTGAGCTGTATAGGTGTGTAGCTAGAGCCAGACATATGTGTGAAGTTGTCCTCCATGATTTGAAGGTTTAGTATTTAAAAATGTCATTTCATAAGATCTGACATTCATTAGAACAATCCTAGATTGCCCAGTAGGCTACATGTGTGCTTCATGCACTGAAAAACCAGGAACTCTGTGAGAAGTCTTTAGTTTTGATCAGTTTAGCATGATTATTTTTAATGTCTACAAAGAAGCCAATGATATTCAATAAATCCAAACTGTTCCATGATTGTTCATACTTCTAAAAAAAATAGGAAAAAAATGCCAGTTAAGTTTCAACATACCAAGGATTCTCAGACACATCTTGACTTCAGAAATGTTAAAATGCAGGAAGAAATGTGTTAGTGTTGACTAAATGTAGTATATCATGATTATATTATATGAGTAAATGTGGAATTGTATTATGTAAGTAATTTGAGATCCCATGTTGAAACTTTTTAAAACATTTTTTCTTGATGAATTGTAGTCAGTGTTATCAGTCAGATGGTATGTTTACACCCATGTGACCATCACCGACATTAAAACATAAAGCAGATCACAGGATTGGAGTCCAGAGGAAGATGACAGAGGGGAAGCTGGAAGCTAAACAAGCTCTTGCATGGAAAGCACTTTTAGTGTTCCAGTGAACAGTCCTAGGCTAGAGAATCACACCAAGTGTGCCATCACAGTACAGAGTTTGGCCAGAGAGGGAAAATCCAGGCAGCATGGTCAAGGAGACAGATCTGAGCACTTGCTGGTGTCTGCTATGGCAGCAGCAGCTGCTGCTGAGCCACCACATCAACAGTGAGAACCTGGGACAAAGGCGCCAGATGTGGTTTGCGAGCAGATTCTACTCACCACCAGCAAGAACTGACAAGGAGCAAAAATCTTCATCCTGCTGATCACAGACCACGGACAGAAATCAAGAGGCAGAGTGAGTATACCCAAGACATCCTCACTCCTTCTCAAGGATCAGCAGTGGGAAGGTAGCCCCTCCCCCACCACCAGAGAAGAACTCCATCTTTGATACTGACAAAGACCCAGCCCAAGCAGCTAGCTCCAACTCAGGCCTAAGAAAAAAACAATAGGAGCCATTCAACAGGTCACAGGAACTTGACCTGATCTGCCAGGCTCAGCTACACTCAGAGGAAAGTCGCTCTTCCCAGGCAGAGTGAGTAAGCTCTACCCCCAGAGGAGTGACTTTCTTCACTGGGTAAACAGAGCTAGAAGCTGCCCCTCCCCACTGCAGCCTACACAGGACACCCAGCAGCAGAAGGGATAAAAGATAAACAATTGAAACTCAGTAAACATAAATCCTAAGAATGGCTACAGTCTGGGCTCTGTGAGTGTCTCAGGAGCTAGCCCCTCAGGGAAAAGATACTGATTGCTGAAAGGCCTCAACCCTACCCTAGAACCTAGCCTCATCACAGCAACTCCAAGCTAGAGGAAACAGCCACATGCCATTTTTATGATACTCACAGCAGTTCTCCCTCCCACTGAACTAGCCTGGGAGGAGGATCATAAAGTCCTTGGTAAGGCAGAGCTTTTTTTCTGCCTGCTCAAACAAACTGACTTAAGAAACCAATCAAACTACAGCAAAACCAAACACCACAAGCAAACCAGAGACTCCACCAAGACACTGGTTACGGTCACAGGGGAGATACAGTATCCCCCCCCCAAAAAAAAAAATAAATCAAAGAACTTTTTTCTACTTATTTTTTTAATTCAAAAATTGTTTTCTATTGTTTCTTTCATAATTTTAATTTGAGGTATGTGTGTGTCTCTGTCTGTGTCAGTCTGTGTGTGTGTGTGTGTGTGTGTGTGTGTGTGTGTATGTGTGTGTTAAATCTCTTTTAACCTGTTGGTCCTTTATTTATTTATTTTAGCGTGACTTAATTGCTGTTCTGCTCATCCCCAGATATATACCAGTCATCGATTATTAGACCTTATCCTTCATTGTGTACACATTTAATTCAGAAATTGATTACTCAATTCACAACCTCTTAGGGCTAATTTCTTCAATAGTACTATTATTTCTTTATACCTATATAATTGTTAAGTATTCCATTTTTCATTTTTTTATTTTTTCCTTTTTCCTTTTTATCTCTTTCCTCCTCTCATCCTATCCTTTTCTTCTACCAGTATTTTTCTTTATACTTATGTAATTTTTAAGTGTTTTATTTTTTAATGTTTTGTTTTTTGTTTGTTTGTTTGTTTTTGTCAGTCATGGGCCTGAATTCTGGGCCTGGGTGTTGTCTTCAGCTCTTCAGCTCAAGACTAGCGCTCTACCACTTGAGCCACAGCAATACTTATGGCTTTTTCTGCTTATGTGGTGCTGAGGAATAGAACCCAGGGCCTCATGCATGCAAGGCAAGCACTCTACCACTGAGCCACCTTCCCAGCCCCAATATTTTTTAAATTTAATTTTTTTCTTGTTTCTTTATCTCTCTCCTTTCATTCCATTCTATCCATTTCCTCTCTGAGATTAGGACTTGGTTAAATTCACTCTATCTTTTTACCTCTATACATGCTTCTAATCCTATTTTCCCCCACAATCTCCCTAAACATATTAACTTCTAGTCTGCTGAATCCTCTTTGATGTTCTTAGCCCATTAATCCAGAGTTGTTTGATGTTGAATAGATTGTATCTGTTGAACTAGATTGTATCTACAGCCGTTTTGACTGTGCAACTACAGGACTCTTGTTGATGAATGCCTTAAAATAGTGTTCTAGCATGAAATTGGTGTTACTTTCATATCAAATGGGCAGAACAAACCAGAGAAACACAAGAAAAATGGCAATGCCAGGTATCTCAACTCCAATTCTTGATAATCAGGTGACAGAACAGTTAATGAATAATCCCGAGGAGAGTTCTCATAAACCTCTACAAACACTACTGGTAAACATAGTGAATGAAAAGATTGAAAGCCTGCAAAGGACTCAGAGTGATCTCGATAAGGAGTGAGACCAGGCTACCCAAAGACTAATACAGGAACTTTGGGAGCATCATGAGGCTAACCAAAAATTAAAAAAGGAATCTCATGAGCATGAGAGAGCTAATCAAAGATTAATACAGGAATTGTATGAGCAGGCTGAGAACAGTCAAAGAGTAATACAGGAATTGCATGAGTATGAGGAAGCTAATCAAAGAGTAATACAGGAATTGTGTGAGTTGGATGAGAGTAGACAAAGATCAATAGAGTCATTCATGGAATCCATAAACAGACAGCTGAAGGAATGCAGGGAGACCACAAAGGGAATGCTGAATGGAGCCCATCAGAAGGAAAGGGAGGCCAATGAAACTATAATCAATCAACTAAGGGATTTGAGAATAAACATTGAATACCAAATTAAAGAAATAAAGAAGTCCATATAAGATGTAAAACAAAGCTCCAACAAAGAATTTGAAGCCATCAAAGCTGACCAATTAGAAGGAAAGGAAATAAAAAATCAAGTAGAAAGTCTTGACAGTAGGTTAGACCATGCAGAAGAGTGAATCTCTGGGATTGACAACAGCCTAGATATAATAGAGAAAGAACATACAACTATCCAAGACAAATCCAAAGAAATATGATAGATCTATTCATCATTTAGAAGGCACCATCAGAAAGCCTAATCTGAGGATAATGGGTGTAGAGGAGCACTCACAAACAGAAGTCAATGGTCTAGGAAATTTATTTAACAGGATCCTAGCAGAGAAATTCCCAAACATGCAAAAAGATAGGCCTATTCAGATACAAGAAGCTTTTAGAATCCCAAATAGACCAGACCAGAACAGGACATCCCACTGTCACATTATAATCGACACAGGATCAATTCAGACCAAGGAAAGGATCCTTAAAGCTGTCAAGGAGAAAAGATCAATCACCTATAAAGGAAAACCAATTAGAATAACCTCAGATTTCTCAGCAGAAACAAATTAAAGCAAGAAGAGCCTGGAATGATGTATGCCATGACCTAAAGACAAACAATTATCAACCAAGAGTATTGTACCCAGCTAAACTCTCCTTCATAACCGAAGATCAAATAAAAACCTTCCATAGCAAACAATATATTTCCACCAAACCAGCCCTACAAAAGATACTTAAAGATGTCCTACACATAAAAAACCAACAAGAGCACAATAAAGGCCAAGGAACCACACCCAAATTGATAATCCAAGAACCATAGGAAGTACCCAGTTGTCACAGCCCCTAAGAAGGTAGATAACATGGCAGGAGCTACCAAACACCTCTCAGTCCTAATTCTCAATATTAATGGACTTAAATCTCCAGTTAAGTGACGTAGATTGTCTAGTTGGATTAAAAAGCAAGATCCTGCTGCCTTCAAGAGTCACACCTTGCCCATAAAAACAAACATATTCTGTAAGTGAAAGGCTGGAATAAAATCTACAAACAAATGGCCCCTGTAAACAGGCGGGAGTTGCAATCCTAATATCAGATAAAGTAGACTTCAAATTAAAATTAGTGAGAAGAGATAAAGAAGGTTGCTACATACTAATTAAGGGATCTCTCCTTCAGGAGGATATTACAATGCTAAATATATATTCACCAAACAACGGAGCACCCAAATGTATCCAAGAAACACCACGTTCCCTCAAATCTCACATAGATCCAAAGACATTGATTGTTGGGGAGTTCAACACACCACTATCCCCACTAGATAGATCAACTTGACAAAAACTCAACAGAGACACCGTAGCTCTAAACAACTGCACAGATCAACTAGATTTAACAGACGTCTACCAAATATTTCACCCAGCAGCATCAGAATACACATTCTTCTAATCAGCACACGGAACATTATCAAAAATAGGCCACATTTTAGGTCACAAAACAAACTTTTCCAAATTCAGAAACATTGAAGTTATGCCTTGCATTCTCTTAGACTACAAGGGAATAAAATTAAAACTCAACACCAAAAGCCACCAAAGAAAGTCCTGTAACACATGGAGGCTGCACAAGACAGTGTTGAATCACCAGTGGGTCATGGAAGAGATTAGAAAGGAAATTCAAATGTTCATGATATTCAACAAAAATGAGCAAACAAGGGGCTGGGAAGGTGGCTCAGTGGTAGAGCACTTGCCTTGCATGCCTGAGGCCCTGGGTTCGATTCCTCAGCACCACATAAGTAAAAAGAAAAAAGCCGGAAGTGGCACTGTGGCTCAAGTGGTAGAGCACTAGCCTTGAGCTGAAGAGCTGAGGGACAGCACCCAGGCCCAGAGTTCAGGCTCCATGACTGGACCCCACCCCCCCCCCAAAAAAATGAGCAAACAAATCACCAGCTCTTCTGGGACACAGCAAAGGCAGTACTCAGGGGCAAGTTTATAGCTCTGAGTTCCTACATCAACAAATTGGAGAGACCTGAAACCAACAATTTAATGAGACATCTGAACCTCTTCAAAAGAGAGCAGCAAGCTAAACCCAAATCCAGTCGATAGAAACAAATCATTAAAATTAAATCAGAATTAAATGAATTAGAATTAAAAAAAAACTATAGAAAGAATTAATAAAGCAAAGAGTTGGTTCTTCGAAAAAAATAACAAAATTGACAGACCCTTGGCAAATCTTATCAGAAAAAGAAGAGAAAACACCCAAATAAACAAACTCAGAGATGAGAATGGAAACATCACCACAGAAACAACCAAGACTCAGAACATTTTAAGGGAATACATCTCAAACCTTTATGCTAATAAGTTTGAAAATGTGGAAGAAATGGATGATTTCCTAGCAAATATCTACATGCTGAAACTAAACTAAGATGAGTTAAACAAACTTAACAGGCCCATATCAAGCATTGAAATAGAAACAGCAATAAGAGACCACCCATCTCAGAAAAGTCCAGGACCAGATGGATTTGCAGGGAATTCTACAAGGCTTCAAAGCAGAACTCACACCAATACTCCTCCAACTCTTCAATGAAATTGAAGAGAAAGTTCACTATGAACTCTTTCTATGAAGCCATCGTAACCCTCATCCCAAAACCAGGCAGGAACTCATCAAAGAAAGAGAACTATAGACCCATTTCTTTGATGAACATAGATGCAAAGCTTCTCAACAAAATTTTGGCCAATCGACTTCAACAATTCATTCAAAAAATCATACACCATGATCAAACAGGATTCATTTCAGTGATGCAAAACTGATTCAATATACATGAATAATTAATATAATTCATCACATCAACTAGAGCAAGAATAAGAACCACATGGTTATCTCAATAGATGTAGACAAAGCATTTGACAAGATCCAACACCCCTTTTTGATGAAGGCTATGGAAAAACTAGGAATCCATGGAACATTCCTCAGTACAAAAAAGGCTGAGTATGACAAACCTACAGCCTGCATTATACTCAATGGTGAAAAACTAAAGCCATTTCCTCTAAACTCAGGAATGAGACAAGAGTGTCCACCCTCTCCACTTCTCTTCAAATTAGTATTAGAATGTCTAGCTACAGCAATAACACAAGATGCAAACTTAAAGGGGAACAAACAGGGAAAGCTGAAGTAAAACTCTCCCTCTTTGCAGATGACATGATCTTGTATTTAAAGAATCCCACGGACAGACTCCACTCACAAATTATTCAAGCTGATTTGAAACTTTAGCAAAGTAGCAGGGTATAAAATTAACTCTCAAAAGTCAATGGCTTTTCTAAATGCCAACAATATGAAGAACGCAGCTGAAATCAGGAAAGCAACTCCTTGTGTAATTGCACCACAAAAAATAAAATACCTAGGAATTAACTAAAGAAGTGAAGGACCTCTATGATGAAAACTTTAAAAACCTGAAAAGGGAAATCAAAGCAGAACTTAGAAAGTGGAAAAACCTTCCATGCTCCTGGATCGGAAGGATTAAAATCATGAAAATGACAATACTTCCCAAGGCTATCTACAAATTCAATGAAATACCTGTCAATATTCCAACCTCATTCTTCAATGAAATAGAAGGAATCCAAAAATTCATATGGAAATAAAAGACCCCAAATAGCAAAAATGATCCTTAACTGAAAGAATATTGCTGGAGGAATATCAATACCAAATTTTAAACTCTACTACAAAGTCATAGTAATCAAAACAGCTTGACATTGGCACAAGAACTGATCTGAGGACTAATGGAATAGAACTGAAAACCCAGAAATGAACCCAGAAATGACCTATAGCCACCTAATCTTCGATAAGGGAGCTAAACAAATAGAATGGAAGTAAGCCAGCCACTTCAGTAAATGGTGCTGGCAAAATAGATTAATCATTTGTAGAAAACTAAAGCTAGATCACCCTGCACCAGAATCAACTCCAAATGGATCAAAGACCTCGGAGTCAAAGCAGACACCCTGAAAACATTACAGCAAGGAATAGGAGAAACCCTAGGTCTCCTTGGCACAGGCCAAAATTTTCTTAATAGAGACCCAGAAACACAACAAATCAAAGAAAGGTTGGACAAATGGGATTGCATGAAGCTGCAGCACTTCTGCATGACAAAGGACATAGCTAGCAAGATCAATAGAAAGCCCACGGATTGGGAGAAGATCTTCACTAACCATACAACAGATAAGGGTCCATATCTAAAATATACTTGGAACTCAGAAAATTAAGTCCCCCAACAACAAATTCTCAAAGAAGCAACTGCCCAATAAATAAGTGGGCTAAAGACTTAAAGAGAAACTTCTCTAAAGAGAAAATAAGAATGGCCAATAGACACATGAAGAAATGCTCAACCTCTCTAGCCATAAAAGAAATGCAAATCAAAACAACATTGAGATTCCACCTCACCCCAGTTAGAAAGGCTATAATCAAGAAATCTAATAACAACAGATGCTGGAGGGGATGTGGACAGAAGGGAACCTTACTGCATTGCTGGTAGGAGTGTAAACTTGTTCAACCACTTTGGAAAGCAGTATGGAGGTTCCTCAAAAGACTCCACATAGAGCTCCCCTATGACCAACAATCCCACTTTTTGGGCATTTACCCAAATGATCACAAACAAGATCATACTAAAGCTACTAGCACAACTATGTTTATTGCAGCATTATTGCAGTATTATTTACCATAGCTAAGAAATGGAACCAACCCAGATGCCCCTCAGTAGATGAATAGATCAAAAAAATGTGGTGTGTATGTGTGTGTGTGTGTTTGTGTATGTATGTATGTATGTGTATATATATATATGTATATATATATATATATATACATATATATAAATGGAATTCTATGCCTCCATCAGAAAGAATGGCATTGCCACATTTGTTAGGAAATGGAAAGACTTGAAAAAAATTATATTAAGTGAAGTAAGCCAGGCGCAAAGAAACATAGGTCCCATGGTTTCCCTTATTTGCAATAACTAGGATATGTTTGAGACAAGCAGAAAAGGTCAGATAAGATGATGTTAAGCGAAATGAGCTCCAAGATAGGGACATAAGTGGTTTTT
The DNA here is from genome assembly GCF_019054845.1 of Dipodomys spectabilis. Taxonomy (NCBI): domain Eukaryota; kingdom Metazoa; phylum Chordata; class Mammalia; order Rodentia; family Heteromyidae; genus Dipodomys; species Dipodomys spectabilis. The sequence goes on from NW_024870681.1 coordinate 12,780,616, forward strand.
CTTTCTTGCTATTGTTTCTAACGTATTTATAATGTACCATGTGATTTTTTTGTTTCTTTGTATGTTCCTCCCCCAAGGTGTAGTCCCTGTTTTCACTGTATTTGATGTCACTGCCCTTCATCTTTACATACACTTCTCTAATTTGGGGAGGGGAAGGGAAAAACAAAATGCTGAAATAGGGATACAGATTGACCCATTTGTAACAATGAGATGTACAAGACACTATATTGAAAAATGAACTATGTGGGGGGGGGGGGCGTTGAGGTGGAGGTAAGGGGGGTGTTTGTGAAGGTGGGAGGGAAGGGATGGTAGGGGAAAAACAAAGGAGAAGGCAACAATGCTTGATAGGAAATGTACTCATTACCTTGCTCATGTAACTATAACCCCTCTGTACAGTATTTTTACAATAAAAAAATAAAATTAAAAACACAAAGCATTTCACTATTTTAGAAAGTTTCCTTGTGCCCCTTTTTACTTATTTCCCACCCTCCCAAGGAGAGAACTTTCTGAATTTTTCACGAGTTAACTTGATTTGTTCTATGGTGTACATAGATGGAATCATTCAATACATCTTCTTTTGTGTCTTCTTTCTTCAATTCAGCATAATGCTTTCAGATTTGTGCATGTTGTGGCTTATATCACAATATTAATTCTTTTTTAAAGCCCCTAAGTACTATTCTGCTGTAACCATATAATGTGTTCATCTATTCTCCTACTGATAGGGTACTTAAGTTGTTTCTAGGTTTTTACTAATGTAGATATTCTCTGAATGTACATGTAAGGGTCTTGGAATGGACTTACACTTTAATTGTTTTTGTTGTTGTTGTTGTTGTTGGTCATGGGGCTTGAACTCAAAGCTTGGGCACTGTCCCTGAGCTCTTTTCGCTCAAGGCTAGTGCTCTACCACTTTGAGCCACAGCTCCACTTCCAGCTTTAGTGTGGTTAATTGCAGATAAGAGTCTCATGGATTTTTCTGACTGGGCTGGCAGAAAACCATGATCAAACCACCATCCTCGGATCTCAGCCTCCTGAGTAGCTAGAATTATAGGCATGAGCCACCAGCACCTGGCTACTTTAATTTTTTTAAGTAAACATCTAGAATAGATTTGCTGGATCTTAAAATGGATTTATATTTCACTTTATCATAAACAGTCAAAAAGCTTTTCAAATGAATGTTGCCACCTGAAAGATATGATGTTTCATTTCTCCATGTCTTCTCTTGGCAACACCGAGTACTGTCAGGCTTATTAATTTTAGCTTTAGCTTTACATGTTAAGCTAGCGAGACATCTCACTGTGGGTTTAGTTTGCATTTCCATGATGACTTGGGATTCTGAACACTTCATATTCTGTTACTGGCCATTTATACACCTTCTCTTGAAGAATTCTTTTTCAAAACTTCTATTTTTAAAAGTTGCATCACTTGTTTAACTCTTTCTGAATTGTAGGCATTGTTTATCTCTGTTCAATACTGAATTTTTTTTGTTTGTGCACAGAGCCAAAGCCTGAATGAAAAAAAAAATCAGAGCTGAAGCTAACAATGAAACCAAAGTCAAACTGATACTTTCTGCTTAATAACTACACATACATCAGTTTATCATCATCTTTATTTCTCCTAGTTCTCACTCCACAGGATACTGTGTGCTGGCTTTTTTCTCAATGAGACTGGAGCCCAGAGAGAATCAGTAAACTTCTCAGGGCCAGCTAGCCTATAAGGGACAAAGCTAGAATTCAGTCAACTCTGTGTGACTCCTTCTCCTTTAAAGAAACATACTTATGTTAGTGACCTCTATTTACCCTTTTATTCTAAATGAAAGAGAGGTGACATTTTGTCAGGAATCTTAATCTACCCCTAAATTGTGGCAAGCTGTTTAATTCTGAATAAAAGATTTAACTAGTACCTTAATATGCTCCCTGAATGAGAGTATAGGCAAGACGTGTTTTATAAAGCTACCATTAATGTAGGTTAAGGAGTGCCAAGGGAAAAAGAGGAAGAAGATGCTAGAGCAAATTGAAAAGAGTTTGGATGGAGTTCTAAAGCAGAAGGTCAAGGTGCAGAGTAAGTAAAAGCCAAGGTAGACATGAGAAGCCAGGTTTTTTCAACAGCTGGAAGTGAAGACAAAGCAGGGTTATAAAAATCAGAGTAGAAGGGCTGGGAAGGTGGCTCAGTGGTAGAGCACTTGCCTTGCATGCTCGAGGCCCTGGGTTCGATTCCTCAGCACCACATAAGAAAAAAGCCGGCGCTGTGGCTCAAGTGGTAGAGTGCTAGCCTTGAGCTGCGCTAAGGGACAGCGCCCAGGCCCAGAGTTCAGGCCCCACGACCGGACCCCAAAAAAAAAAAAATCAGAGTAGAGAAATATGCAGAGATTAAATGATTACAATATTCTTGAGAAATCCAAAAAGACAACAAGCGATCATGTTTGTCCTGCTATAGAACAACTGTAAACATTTGGAAATGAGACCAGGCCAGAACCCCAAGAACTTCTTTAAGAACTTGTTATAGGGATACAGATCCTATAACATGGATCACTTAAAATCTTTCCCAGCTCTGACTGCCTACTCTCTGCTTTGTTAGGACTCTTGGTTGTCAAGTAAATGATAGAAATTCCAATCAGTATAATACAAATGAACAAATTGTGTTAGAGTCCATATTACTGAGAAACATAAAGGACTGGATCTGGTCCCAATCTGGAGATTCAAATAGTGCCTCTAACAGTGTCTCCTTTTCCTCATTTCTAAACTCCGCTTTTCTCTGTACCAGCATCATACATACAGGCTCAAATCCGTGAGACATTTTATTTGCCACTATAAAAACAGAATTTTAAATTGATTCTTGGACTTGTGGTTCATGTCCTTCAGCTCACTTATCTTTAGCACAATCTCATGCCTCGTAGCTTTTCCAGAACCCCGACTCAAGAAATTCCATGAGTTTTCCCAATTCAAACTTGAACTTCCTTAGCATATTCCCTTTTTAATGAAGTTACCATGAAGAGAAGCCTTTTATCTTTTCAATGCCACATGGAGTCAGTTTACTGAACACTTCCTTGATATCATCTGTCTATACTTTTCCTTAGTCTACTGGTTTAAACATCTGTCTATAGCAGTGTCTATATTGATGTTTGAACAAAAGCCGGAAACTATGATCTAGCCAAATGAACATATAAAATTATTCACCCCATCTAGGAACTTTCAAAAGATGTTATTTTGTTTAGTTATATCCATTTATATCATTGGTAACTATTCCTTGAGTGTCATCAAAGATGCTGTCAAGTTGTGTTTACTTGCTTTAAAAACTTGTGGGACAGCTGTTAAAAGACTAGGCTATTTTATGGAAAAGTACTTTTCCTGTTCAGGCTATTATATTTGAATAATCTCCATGTCTTCTCTTACAGCAGGTCATTCAAAACACAAGTTGACCTTTACAGGAAATTTCTTACTAATTTTTCTCTAGCTTATCTTTAGCAGCTAAAGAAGGGAAGTCAGGAGAGTCAAGAAGAGAGTATAATCTCTCATTTCCCTTTGAAATCTTAGATTTATGTGTAGATTAGATGTAATAGAGAAACCTGAAATTTCCTACTGATTTATGAGTATATGCTTTAACAAAAAATCAACAAACAAAACATGTTGGTGGCAAAGATGAAAAATAAACTAAACCTACATCAAGAAAAATAGCATTCTGAGTTTTGCTCTCAGGGAATAAAGTCTTTTTCTGTGTTCCAGGAATGAGAGAAAATGGCATCTATCAAATCCAAGTTAATTCTTTGCTTTTAGCAAAATTGCTCATGATTGAGTGGTTCTTTTATTAGTCAAGAAAATGATCCTTTTTCTCACTGATCTTCTATTAAAGGAGGTGGGACAATTAATTCTTCCTACTGATTAATGTGATAATACAAGTTCTTAAATGTGAGGAACTTACTTTAGAGCTTCTTATAAAGATCAGATATTCAAAGAGGATATGTCTCATCATGACTGCCTTGGGAAATGATGTTTAAAGCCTCAGACAGCTCTAATTAGGTAAGTAGAATGATCATGGAAAAAAAAGTTTTAAAAGGATAGAACATTTAAGAGCAGCTAAAGACAGATGAATGCAGGGGAATTGAGTGACTTGGTGCTAAGGGCAAAAAATAATTTAAAGGCCCCATTTCAATTGAGTCAATAGTAAGTGAGAGAAAAGAAGTTGAGACTTCTTTTACAAATATTTGCTGTGGTGTTTTCTTTGAATAGAGTGCCCTGTGGAGAAGAGTGAAATGAAAACCTTTCATGTGTACAGACAACTCGGTGGAGTTCAGTAAGACAAACTTCCCAGGAGAACTACAAATGTTGCTCTGGAAACAAAAGAAGAAGCCACTGAAGTTCTAGAGGAATGTGGTCTGCTGAAGAAATGAGTCCAGAGTGCAGTGCAGATGGGGATGGAAGGTGACAGGCCCCTTTAAGTCCCTTCCTCCCAGATTCCCCATGACTGACATCTGTATTTATTACATGTATTACAACTGATGAACCAATACTACTGCATTCTTACTATTAAAGTCCATAATTTGCATTAGTGCTTGCACTTTGTATTATACAGTTCTAGGGGGTTTAACAATTAATAATGTCACCTACCCATCTTAGGGTACAGACATTAATTTCTTTTGTTCAAACAGTGCAGTCTCACACCTGGTTGAAGGAATTTCCACTGACCACTGAGGTGTCCCCCCTCCCCCCCACACACACATGGTAGTCCTTGAATTACTGTTAAGCTGAGGGACTTTGTTCTTTTGAAAGTGGTTTCTCTCTAGCCGGGCGCTGGTGGCTCACGCCTGTAATCCTAGCTACTCAGGAGGCTGAGATCTGAGGATCGCAGTTCAAAGCCAGCCCGGGCAGGAGAGACCGTGAGACTCCTATCTCCAATAAACCACCAGAAAACCGGAAGTGGCGCTGTAGCTCAAGTGGTAGAGCTCTCGCCTTGAGTTGAAGAACTGAGGGACAGCGCTCAGGCCCAGAGTTCAAGCCCCACGACCGACAAAAAAAAAAAAAAAAGAAAGTGGTTTCTCTCTGAGGAACTACTAAATATTTCATTATATTCCCAGAAGAGAAATACATATCATGTGCACTGGGACTTCCTGAAATCATAAAAATGCTGAGCTCCAGCCATAGCTGGATCCAGAGGTTAGGAACCGGATGCTGTTGTCTCCTACTTCCTCACATACCAAAGAGGCTCTGCAGCAACACCTTTTCATTTCTCCATGTTCATAAATGTTCAGGCTATGAGCTCAGTGCTTTCTACTGTTTTTTATTTCAGTATCCTCAAATGTCCCTCATTACCGTTTTATATGAAAAGAGACGTCTGCTCTTATTTCTGTTCTTAGACATTTAAACTATTGTTAATTAGGAATGTTCGTACAATTATTTGACAAATACAAAATTAATGGCATGATTACCTGGTAACTTTTCTCACATGACAGCAGTGTGAACTGGAAAGGTTTTGTCTTACTAAAACTGAATGTCTTCATTTTAGTATACAAGATGAAGGAAACTGATTAATGTATCACCCAGGTTCATATTTCTTCTTTTACTCTGTGAATAAAAGTTATAAATATTCCAAATAAATAAATAAATGTTCAGGCTAAACTGGATAAAAAGAGATAAATACCTTCTTAAGCCAAGTTTTTTTATAAAAATATATATTTAATTATAGCTACATAGTACACAACTATTATAATTACAAGTAACAGCTCAGGTGCTACTAGGATCAATACAGAGGAGTCAAATATGATGAGAGGAGGAACAGAGATGGGAGTAATGGTCCATAGACCACTTTTTAAAAATTGTTATTATAAAGGTGATGTACGGGTTGGGTAGGTGGCTCAGTGGTAGAGTGCTCTCCTTGCATGCATGAGACCCTGGGTCCGATTCTTCAGCACCTCATAAGCAGACAAATGTGGAAGTGGTACTGTGGCTCAAGTGGTAGAGTGCCAACCTTGAGCTGAAGAGCTGAGGGACAGCGCCCAGGCCCAGAGTCCAAACGCCATGACCAACAAAAGAAGAAAAAAAGGTGATGTACATAGGGGTGATGTACCTAAGTCAGGTTAAGAGCACATTTCTTTTTGGACAATGTCACCCCTTCCCTTGGTCTCTCCCAGTTTTTCTGCCCCATCCCCACCTAAGTCATGTTTTGTGGGCAAAGTACAAAATTAAAAAGCACACACATACAACAACAACAACTTTGACTTTCAGAGCATTTTGAAGTTCAGAGTTGCAAGTAAATGATGGAAGACCTAGACAATATGCAATTAAGTAAAACAAATATCCTTACATAAAGAATAAGTGATACCCAGAAGCATCATTGGTTCATACCCGCACTTCTTTGATGAAGCTGGTTTCCAAAAGCCAAGAGAAAGTGCTAAGGAAATGGGACTAATGCATACTGATTATTTGTACAAGAAACTTCTTCAGGATTTAAGGTGTGACTCAGTGATAAAACAGTTAACCTAGCAGAGTTAGTTCAACCCCTATCATCATACACACACATAGACACTCATACACACATGTGTACATGTGTATACACATATGCAGGTCTTCAATTGTATCTGTATTTTTAACAACAATAGCAATGATAACTCTAAGGAGATAAAATAAATAAATCAGCAAATAAGCCTGGAAATACCAAAGAGAAGATTAGCCTAAGGCAAGCCCTGAGCAGGAGCTTTGGTAATTCTGTCGAATACTCAGATCCTTTTGTCTTTCTGCTCATCCCTGTATGATATACACTCCATCTTTTTGGAGTAAAAGAGCAGAGAAAAGAACTTGAATACTCTGTCATTGGAAGCAGCAGGTGGGGAATCATTTTCACTGAGATTGCATAGAAATCCAAAGGAAAATCAGAGGATCTGGGGAAGGAGAAAGAGGAATGGAGTGTTGCCAAGACAAGCTATCAACCTATAGAAGGGGAGGAAACACTGAAATGAGGTAAAATTTTGTTTGTTTTGTTGTTTGTTTTTAAGAGTATGTATCTGAGAGAAGTAGAAAGAAGCCCTGGGTGAATTAAAGTCTAGACCATTTGAGATATCCTGGAGGAGGAGGGGAAGAGAAAGGATTTAGAGACAGACTGTGGGTGTGTGACTTTCTAAGTAGGCTGTGGCAACTGACTGGCATCTTGAGCTACCTAGTAGATGGATAGGCACAGCTGGTGTCCTCTGGGTAAAATCTGCTGGAGATTACTGTGATCTCAGAGCAGCTTTTGCTGTAACTTCTAGTGTCAGCTCTTCCCCCCTCAGCCATAGGAAAACTACACCTTCTGTAGCTTTACCACAAGGATTCTCTTATTCACTGCACTGCGACCCGCTTCTATAACTACAAATGCACCTTCCAGGGTCCAAGATGGGGTCCCTAGACTGAGTGTATTTGTTTCAAGCAACAAGCATTACAGTTGCTTAACTACTTGATAAAATACATCCACAGAGGAGATTTCTTTGTGTCCTGTGTCACATTATATGAAGATAGATTATATACTTTTAAAAGTCTTATTTTCTTTTGGGTGGTACTGGGAATCAAACTCAGAGCCTCACCATGCTCCAAGTCTTTTGATTTTTAGTTTGTCAAATAAGGTCTCGTGCTTTTTCCCAGGCTGGTCTTATTTTTGTATATATTTGCATTGTAAAAATACTGTACAGAGGGGTTATTACATGAGTAAGGTAATGAGTACATTTCCTTTTTTTTTTTTTGTCAGTCGTGGGGCTTGAACTCTGGGGTTGGGTGCTGTCCCTGCGCTCTTCAGCTCAAGGTGAGCGCTCTACCACTTGAGCCACAGTGCCACTTCCGGTTTTCTAGGCAAGAGTCTCACAGACTTTCCTGCCCGGGCTGGCTTTGAACTGTGATCCTCAGATCTCAGCCTCCTGAGTAGCTAGGATTACAGGAAAGAGCCACCGGCACCCTGCTGAGTACATTTCCTATCTAGCATTGTTACCTACTCCTTCATTTTCCCCCTACCATTCCTTCCCTCCCTACCTCCCAAACTCCTCCTTCCTCCCCCCAGAAGTTGTAAAGTTTGTTTTCAACATAGTGTCTTATACATCTCATTGTTGCAATGGGTCAACCTGTATCCTTATTTCAGCATTTTGTTATTTCCTTTCCCCTCCCCAAAATAGAAAAACGTATATACAAATTGCAGGGTACCAGAATCAAACAGAATGAAAACAGAGGTTATACCATGGGGGAAGAACATACAAAAGAAACAAAATATCACATGGCACATTATAAATACATTAAAAACAACAGCAAGAAGGATAAAACCACTTGTGTCCCTATCTTGGGGTTCATTTCACTTAGCATCATGGTCATATGTACATAGCTTTTGAGCTTTTCTGCTTGTCCTAGACATATACTAGTTATTGCAAATAAGGGAAACCATGTTTCTTTGGGCCTGGCTTACTTCACTTAATATAATTTTTTCCAAGTCTTTCCATTTCCTAACAAATGGGGCGATGTCATTCTTTCTGATGGAGACATAGGATTCCATTGCGTATATATACCACATTTTCTTGATCCGTTCATCTACTGAGGGACATCTGGGTTGGTTCCATATCTTAGCTATGGTAAATAATGCTGCAATAAACATAGTTGTGCTGGTAGCTTTAGTATAGCCTTGTTTATGCCTGTTTGGGTAAATGCCCCAAAGTGGGATTGCTAGGCCATAGGGAAGCTCTATGTGGAGTCTTTTGAGGAACCTCCATACTGCTTTCCAAAGTGGTTGAACAAGTTTACACTCCCATCAACAATGTAGTAGGGTTCCCTTTTGCATCTGTAGTTAATAGATTTCTTGATTGTAGCCATTGTAACTGGGGTGAGGTGAAATCTCAATGTTGGTTTGATTTGCATTTCTTTTTTTTTGAGGTTTTTACTTTACTTATTTATTTTCCAAATTCTTTATTGTGATTAAGTGATTACATAATTCACCAAATTTCATAGTATTGTGGGATAGTGATGCTTAGTTAAAGTCACAAATCTATTCTACCTTTCATGGGGCAAATTGTCTATCATGTCTATAACATTTATGAGTTCTATGAGCTTTGCAATACAGTTATTTCTTCCACATTGGGTGATATGTCTATTTCTTTTGTTTTGCATAGCATCAGCTGTTCCCTCTTTTCCACTTGCTCCCTCCCTCCCATCGCTGCCATTGAGTTGCTTAGTTCATTTTGATCAATGTCCAGTGCAGCTGATGGGTCCTGCTGTTGTATGTTTTCCCCTGATTCCCTCTAGTTCTGTGTCGTCCTCCTGGTTTCCCTCTGTGGTACACATATATACCATATATGTGATCAGCAGCATGGGGTTATTTAGTAGTGATTTGACCAGATGAGTGGAAGTCCTTTGTTTCTTAAGACTTGTTAATTTTGTCATATCACCTTATGTTTTGGATTTAACATCCACTTATTAGGGAGACCATGTTCCGTTTGTCTCTTTGCTTTTGGCTTACCTCGCTCAACGTGATTTCTTCTAGCACTATCCATTTTCCTGCAAATGCCATTATTTTTTCCTTTCTAATGGCTGCATAATATTCCATTGTGTATAGATACCACAATTTTCGCATCCATTCATCTGTGGTGGGACATCTGGGTTGTTTCCATATCCTGGATATTGTGAACAGTGCTGCAATAAACATGGAGGTGTATGTGTCCTTGTATAATGGTTCTTGTTGTTCAAGATAGATGCCTAGAAGTGGTATGACTGGGTCATCAGGGAAGTTGATATTTAGCTTTCTGAGGATCCTCCAGACTGCTTTCCAAAGTGGTTGTATTAGTCTACATTCCCATCAGCAGTGTAATAGGGTTCCTCTTTTTCCGCATCCCCTCCAGCATTTGTCATTGGCTGACTCTAGGATGTGGGCCATTCTGACTGAGGTAAGGTGGTATCTCAGGGTTGTCTTTATTCGATTTGAATTTCTTTTATGGCCAGAGAAGTTGAGCATTTCTTCATGTGTCTATTGGCCATTCTTATTTCCTCTTTAGAGAAGTTTCTCTTTAAATCTTTAGCCCAGTTTTATTGGGTAGTTGTTTCTTTGAGTATTTGTTGTTGGGGATTTAATGTTTTGAGTTCTAAGTATATTTTAGATATGAGACCCTTGTCCATTGTATGGCTAGTGAAGATCTTCCCCCAATCCATAGGCTTTCTATTGATCTTGCTAGCTATGTCCTTTGCCATGCAGAAGCTCTGCAGTTTCATGCAGTCCCATTTGTCCAACCTTTCTTTGATTTGTTGTGTTTCTGAGTCTTTCTTAAGAAAATTTTGGCATGTGCCTAGGAGCCCTAGAGTTTCTCTTATTCCTTCCTGTAATGTTTTCAGGGTGTCTGTTTTGACTTTGAGGTCTTTGATCCATCTGGAGTTGATTCTGGTGCAGGGTGATATATAGGGATCTAGCTTTAGTTTTCTACAGGTGTTTAACCAATTTTGTCAGCATCATTTACTGAAGAGGCTGTCTTCCTTCCATTCTATTTTGTTTAGCTTCTTTACCCAGGCGGGTCTTGAATAACAATCATCCTATTTCTGCCTCCAGAGTAGGTGGGCTTAGAGGTATGTGCCACTGCCTGACCAACGTTTAAGCCTTCTTTATTAAAATGTGATATAAATATAAAAAAGTGAACATAAGATGATAAGGATGAATTTTCGCTGATACCCAAGTACCCAGCAACCAGGTAATAGCCCAGAAGATTATTGACATCTGGCAGCTTTCTTATTTGTTCCTCTGATTGTATTCAAACAATACATTTTAGGATGAAGCTACCAAAGCTTCAAAATAATATGGTAGCAGGTTGATAGTATATCATTAACTTAGTTATGTGTTTTAACTCGTGGTAGTCTCTGATTTCAGAGCAATTGGGAAAAGCTACTTTTTACTTCTGAAAACATAACTTTAAGCAAAAACCATAATTGCCCATTGCAATTACATTCTTCTTTTGACACATCAGCAGAATGTGATAAATGGACCAGCAAATGGTGAGAAGTGATAAATATTAAGCAGCAGTGTGTAAGCAGAGAAGCAAAATATCAGGTAGCCAAAAAATAGGGACCGTACGTTAGTAATTTGATTCGGGACACTAGATACTTATTCTACAAGGGGAGTTTATCTGTTATAGTTTTATAAGGTGTCTTCATAAATAATTTTTTAAGATTTTCATTATGAAAGAAATCCATCTCCTTTTGCCAGTTTCTTTTTGGAAGGAGGGTGGTTAATCAGAGATGCTGGGGCTGGCTTCAAACCAAGATTCACAAATCTCAACCTCCTGGGTAGCTCGGATTACAAGTGTGAGCCACCAGCTCCCAGCTATCATTTTGCCACTTTTTTATGCTAGTCATAATGTGAGCACTACCCATTATTCTATTTGGTCCCTTTTTTGTATGTGTATTCAAATCTACTATCTCTGTGTACATGTGTATGTATCAGTCCAATGAGTATATATGTGTACTTATGTAAATGGACTCTAAGGTCAGAATAGGGAGGAACATGTGTCTTAAAGCATCACTGGATAGCTATGGTAACAATATATGTTATAATTCTTTTTTCCCTAGGGTTGAGTAGAAGAAGCATTTGAAACAGGAGGACACAGTGCTGGGGGGGAGGGGAGGGAGAGGACAGGAAGGAATGTAGAATAATTTTGAGAGTGGCTTCTGCTGAAGTTATTAAGCCAGAGACCAGACAGCAGACTGAAGTGAAGGGGAGAGGAGGGTCCTGCAGTATCCTGGCTCTCTTGTCTGTGCCTGAACTCCACCAAGTGTGAAAGGACTAGGATTGGTTACCATTGGTTGGCCTGCTCCTGTGGGTAATGCAACTTTTTCCTGTTCTCTTTCCTCCAATCCTACATTGGCTCCTGAGGCCAGATTTTATGTGTGCATGAGGGTATACTCTTGCCAATACACACTGTTCTTATTGGAAATATAACAATGATGTGACTTGACTGAATATCTCCAGAAGCCAATGAAGTCTAGTGAATGTCAATCTTTTTTTATTTTTTTGATCAGGTAAGAACATCTAAGGTAAGATCTATTTTTTTTGAATGTACAATATGTTATCTCAAGGACTTAATAATTTTGTATTACTGAACTTGATACCCTTTGAAGAGCCAATCCCTATTCCCCTTCCTTCCAGCCCCATTTCTACTCTTTACATCTATACTACTACTCTCTAGTCCTAGGAGCTTATTTTTTAAGCTGAAAAAGATTCCATTGTATGGAATATGTCATATATTTTCATCAAGTTATTCAATAATGGATATTAGGATTTTTTCCCCCTGTATCTTGGCTATTGTGAATAATGCTGCAATGCACCTGGAAGTACAAATATCTCTTCAAGATTTTGAGAAGTAAGGAAGGTAGAGATGGGACAATCCCTATTCAAGGCCAGCCAAACAAAGAAGTTGACAAAACTGCTAACACTAATGCTAACACCATGCTGGGCATGGTAGCTTATGTTTGTGATCCCAGCTACATAGGAGGCAAAGGAGAGAAGGATTACTCTCTTAAGACCAGCCCTGGGCTGAAAAACAAACTAAAGCACAAAGAGCTAGGGGTGTGACTCAAGTGGCAAAGCCCTTACAGGGGGCACAAGGCCTTGAATTCAAATCCCAATGCTGGCTAAAACATAAACAAAAGAAATTCAGACATGAGAGATGCTAGATCTTGGGGGTGGTCCTGGTATGTATTTTCTTACTTTGCTTTTTAGGAAACCACCTATTTTCCAAGTGGTTGCATCACTTGTGAGTAAACAATATGGTCTTTGAGATCACAATTCCTACTTCTCAAGATATACCTCGTCCTGCACCAATGATACCTTAAGCTTACTTCTGATAAGAAAGAAATTTCCATATAAAATAAGACCTTGAATATAGGGAGGACTTTGTTCTTTGGTTCTCAAACTGGTATGTTTCTATTAAAAATGGTTTATATCCAGCATTTTCCCTCTTCCATATGTGGCTTATATTAAGCACTTTATATTTATTGCTTTTTTTCCCTTAGAGTTTTAGTGGTAAGACCCAGGGCCTTGTGCCTGCTAGGCCAGTGTCCTATCACTGAGTATACCCCAGACCCAGATTGATCCCTTTGCCTTCATCTAAATTTTTCTCTAGGGTAATTGAAATGTAATACGTGGCCTTTTACCCTCTGCCACTCCTGTCAAAAATACAGCATAGAAGAAAAAAGTCTGTGTCCAAAACAGTAGATGGATTATATCAGCAGTCTGTGAAGGAGAAACACAGAGATCTGGACATTCAGACTTGCAGGTTCCTCCTGTGTGGAAGTCAAAAAAAAGCTCAAATGTGCTTCTGTGAGTGGAAAAGTTTGAGGGTGGCTGGTGATTGGAGGCCAAGTAAATCATGCAGGGAGGAGTTAAGAGCGCAGGCTGGAGAAGAGAGAGGGAGGAGGCCAGTGGGCAGGGAGGATGGGGCATATTTTAGGAGGGAGGACACTGGTGGTGGCCAGTAAGACTTGGAGAGTGGAAAGGGAAGAAGACACACGCAGGAAGAAAGCAGACAGGGGCCGAGCTGGGAGGCGATCCCAGGAATAGGGAGAAGAGGCCTTAGGAGGCTGTTTGTAGGGAGGATGGAAGGAGCATGAAGGCCAAGGGTAGCAGGACACACAGAAAATGGGGAGGGAACAGAGAAATGAATTTCCAGTCACCAACCAGCTTTCTATCTGCCTGTAGAATTCTGACCATCAAATTGCTCCCAGGGGAAATGAGCAGGTCTAGGAAGGTAACTGGATACAGAGCATCATCTGTCAGTGTACTGAGCCTCGGAAAAAAGCAAGAGCTTGATTTCCTGCATTGTGAATAAACAATTACTCTGCAAAGAAAAATGAAGGGACTTTGCTCATCCACTTAGGTCTCAGGCTGAGATCTGAGGGGGTGGCCCTGCATCAGACCAAAGTGAGTTTGTTTGTTTGATCATTTAAAGAGGTATGTTCCTTTGTCAAGTGTTCCTGAGGGGTTACATGAGAATATCAATCTCTGTATGTTTCTATCAACTAGCAATTATTAGATGAGGCAACAATCTCAATAGTAATAAACATGTGACCTGTAAAGATTGTTTTATTAATCAGTTCATCAAATTATAAGGGTGTTAGCCAAGGTCTTAAGATCTTCCAGCTGAAGTGGTCCTACTGTTACTTTCCTATAAGAATGAAATAGGTTCCTGTGGAGGAGAAATGCTTCCATATAAGAAATGAATGGTATCTGCAGATCATGAAAGTGAAATGTCCTTTCTTGTGGGGCTCTAAAGTGTCCCTTCTCCTTACTCAGGCATGACCTGAGCACAAAGTGCTAAGAAGGATATCGCTACTGGAGGCTCAAGATCTGCCTGGTGAGAGATGGCTTGTGCTGAAAGATAAACTACCTTCATCTGGGACTTGTAAATTTGAGCTGGGGACACATTTGTCACATAGCGACCTTGAAGTAAACAGAGTAGCTGCTCCCCCAGAAATAGGATTTTCATTTGCTGAGGGGGTTGGACTAGATCATTCTGGCCTAGTATCACTCTAACCTATTGGCGCCCAGGCCTAGGCCTTTTAAAAAGGCCTGTGGCAGAGGGGGGCTCTCAGATCATCTTGGTAGAGGCATAAAGGAGACCGCATCTTTAAGAGGACAAGTTGGAAATATCTACCATCTGTTATAATGCACAAAGCATTTGGGCTACTCTGCTTCTAGAAATTTTATCTAGTGGCCTTGCCAAGTTGCAACTCTTTGCACAGGTGTACTAATATAATTTAAAAATACCACAGATCATCAATGGGACATCTACTCAAAGAAATCCTAGTCACTGTTTTAAAATATGAGATAGATCTATATATGTTCAACTACAACTGTTCTTAGCTGAGTGGGCGCATATATTTTTGTCTCCCCCAACCTCTGGCATTTAAAACAGAACCTGGCAGCATACAGGTAGGTGCTACCAACTCACTTTTAGACAGAACTGTTTTGAAAATGCTTGCATTTTATTTTGGTATCTGGCCGTCATTAAGTTTTCTATCTTTATTATCAGGAAGTGGTTGTACAAAGAGGTTTTAATTCAACATGTCGGTTTATGAGTACAGTGCACCTTGATCAGTATCATCCCTTCTGTCCTTCTCTCCCATCTCTCCCAACCCCACCACCCCCTCACATTACCTGGTCCCATTGCAAATGTTTTTTTAAACACCCATTATACATTTCCAAAGAGATGCACCTTGTGTCTCAAGACATTTCGTAGTTGGATCCTGGGTCTGTACCAGTTGTAGGTGCAAGGAGTTATGAATACTTGATGACACCTGGCCAAAGTGTACCTGTAGATAAACTATCTGGTTAGTAGTAAGAAAGCTTCATCCCCAATCTTGATGTCATCCCCTAGGACTGTAGAGATGGAGGTAAGGGAAGGGCTGTGAAGTAACCCTCTGCCAACACTATTCTCTGTTAAAGAATTCCACAAACAGTCCTCATGACTGCAAGGCCGACTTGAAAAGTGAATATGAGAGAAATTGCCAGCTGTATCACTGGAAAACATTCTCTTGGATTCCTTGTTAGTTTTCACATAAACTCTTGAGCTCAGCAAAGTTCACTCCTTAAATGAGATGAAATCATTCCAAAGAATATGTGTTTGCAATAATCATAATGGTCATGATCACCAGGAGGGTGTGTAAATAGATACTTAGTTTAAAAAATAATGATTTTTAAATGCCCTTTTCATGAATTAGTAATGTAAGAGATTTAAAAGTTCCATCATTCACTAATTATTACCTATGTTTCTATAGGCTGGAAACACAATGTCATTACCCTTCACAAGTATACATTGTGCTTATGTTTATTTTTAATTTTCCATTCTAATTGTTTAAATAAAACACCTAGGAGAGATGCTTTATTACAAGCTTTTAAAATTTATAGCCTAGTACTCCTTCCCAAGTCCTTTTTGGAGAAATGATAAGGCCTGATAAATATAACCACACCTGTTGGTTAAAGAGACAGAAAATAAAACGGTTGCTCATTTTCCTTTGCATGTTCCTGGGAGCATTTGAGGATTTGTTTCAAAGGAACTGCTGAAAATGTGGAAAGTTGACATCATCATCAAACTTGCTGAGATGCTAAGTACTGAATTTCCGAGAACACTCCCTCAACACCGTCATGACTGTGGATCAGCCAAGTCCTGGCAGCTGTGAAACTCCTATGACTGTGGATCAGCCTCACTTAGAAACTTACAGGAGTGCAGCTTCTGACAGATAGTTGTTGGGATCATTGCATTGATGCTCTGTAACCTGTCATTAGGGCACAGGGTTGAAGGAGATTAGCCCTGCCACTGCTCACTCTTTGTAGGATCCTGCTTTCCTCTCTGCCATCTTGACAGACTAAGGGAGAATAGGAAGAAATATACTGGAAATGTGATTGTCTTCCCACAAATGTGGCCCCACGCTCCACATCTCAGCTTATTCTATGTCTTTTTTTTTTCTGGTCTTAGGGTTTGAACTCTGAGCCCTGTCCCTGAGCTCCATTTTGCTCAAGGCTAATTCTCTACCACTTGAACACCATTTCTGGATCTTTTTTCTGTGATTAATTTGGTGATAAGAATCTCTCGGACTTTCCTGACCAGGCTGGATTTGAACTGTGATCCTTAGATCTCAGACTGCTGAGTAGCTAGGATTACAGACATGAGCCATCAGTGACTGGCTTAGTCTATGGCTTTTTAAGACTTTGCAATTTGATAGATTTTATTTTTGATAAATTGTATTGTTTGAAAGATTTAGATTTTTCAGAAAAATTGAAACGCAAGAAATACAGAGTTCCCACGTACTTTTATTAATGTCTTACAGCCGTGTGGCTCATCACCTACAATTAGAAATGGACATTGGTTCATTATTATTAATGAAGTCTGTAGTGTGTTCTGTATTCTCTTTCCTTAGTTTTTTGTCTAATATTCATTTGCTGTTCCAGGATTTCCTCCAAGATGTTGTATTGTGCTCATTCATTATATGTCTGTGGGCTCCTCTTGGCTGTGCAATTTCTCAGACTTCTCTTGCTCCCACAATTTTAGCCGTGTGTGTGTGTGTGTGTGTGTGTGTGTGTGTGTGTGTGTGTGTGTGTTGGTACTAGGATATGAACTCAGGACTCATGGTCTTGTGCTTTTTGCTTGTCTGGCTTTTTTCTCCCTCCCTCATTCCCTTTTTTCTCCCTCCCCCGCTCTCTTTCTTTCTGTCTTTCTCTCTCTTTCTCTCTCCCTCTCCTCCCTCCCTCTCTCCTTTTCTCTTCCTTCCTTCTTTCCTTTCCTTCTTTCTTTCTCTCTTTTCTCTTCTTTCTTTCTTTCTTTTCTTTTCTCTCTCTCTTTCTTTCTTTCTTTCTTTCTTTCTTTCTTTCTTTCTTTCTTTCTTTCTTTCTTTCTTTCTTTCTTTCTTTCATTTAAGGATAATTCTCTGCCACTTGAGCCACACTACCACTGCCAGCCTTTTGCTGGCTACTTGGACATAAAAGTCTCATGGATTTTTCTGCCAGAGCTGGCTTCAAACTACAATCTTCAGATCTCAGCCTCTTGCATAGCTAAGAGTACAGAATGAACCACCAGAGCTGGGCACTTTAGCCTTTTTTGAGGAACACTGGTTTGGCATTCTGCAAGAAGCCTCTCTGTTGACTGTTCGTACATGCAATGCTTTGGCCTTTGGGGTAAAGATTTTGGAAGTTGAGTGCTATTTTCATCATGCTATGTGCCATCCATATAATTTATGACTAGCTTTCATTTCATTTTTGTTTGTTTATTTATTTATTTATTTTCTGGGGTCAAACCTAAGGCTTCACACATGGTAGGCAAGTCCCTACCCACTGAGCTTTACTTCCAGCTCTGATTTGTGATGGTGAATGTTGATTTGAATCACCTGGCCAAGTTAGTGTCTGTCAGATTGTCCACTCTAACATGACTTTTCTTTCTCTCTTTCCATGCTATACTTTTTAGCAGAAAGTCTACTGAAAGGAGCAGAGAATTGTGCTTCTGTCCCTGAGGTCACATTATCTGCTTAAATTATTTGGAATTCTCCACCATTTAGTCAATCATTTATTCATATGACAGAATCAGGGATAGTTAGTTTATGGTCATGTTGTAACCCAATATCACCATGCTGGTTTCGTTGCTCAGATTATGCCTGCTTTGACCACTGGAGTTCTTTCAGTGATCTCGGTGCCCATCCGACCTCCTCTCATTATCATCAAAGGTCACTGACACCTTTGTGCATGCTTCATTACTCCTGATATAACAGAGTGCTTCAGGTTCATCTTAGTTTATTCCCTCTTCAGTCCTTGATTAGCTATTTATTTCTCCAAGGAGCCCTGGTTGCCTCTATTGGTTAATGATTTTAGAAAATAATATTGACACTAGTATGTTCATTGTTGCCGGTTTTCATTTTTCTTTTTTTTTGCCAGTACTGGTGCTTGAACTCAGGGCCTGGACACTGTGCCTGAACCTCTCCGTGGTCAAGGCTAGCACTCTACTACTTGAGCCACAGCACTGCTTCCAGCTTTTTCTGTGTATGTGGTACTGAGGAATTTTACCCAGGGCTTCATGCATGCTAGGCAAGCACTCTACCACTAAGCCACATTCTCAGCCTGGTGTTCCATTTCTTTTAGTACTTTTCAGCCAACAAAGAGAAGACTATATGTGTGCCTACCAGCCTATGATTCTTTAAACTTTGTGTATCTCTCCCCCACTGCATAACCCCTGCTTTCACTGTGTTTGATGTTGGTATAATTTGTGGAGGGGAAGGAGAAAAACAAATCGCTTAACTAGGGATACAGGTGGACCCATTGCAACAATGAGATGTACAAGTCGTTATGTCGAAAAATGAACTTTGCATCTTTGGTGGAGGGTAGGGGGAGGATGGGGGGGGGGAGGAGGGAGGAGTATGGGAAGGGATGGGAAGGGGAAACAACAAGGAGGCAACAATGCTTGATAAGAAATGTACTCGTTATCTTGCCCATGCAATTGTAACTCCTCTGTACGGTATTCTCACAATAAATAAATAAATAAACCTGTATTCATTAAAGTTGTCTTTGTTCTTTAAGTTATATGGGATTTGACAAATGCATAATGTTGCTATTACTTACCTTTAGTGTAATTATACAATATAGTTTCAATAACCTAAAAAGCACCCTCTTTTCACAGGTCTACCCACCCTCTATCCTTGAACTACTCCAAACACTTTTTTTTAATTCAGTTCTTCTCTATTTTTCATCCTTTAAAGAGTTCCATGTAATTAGAACCATATAGTATGTAGTTTTTCAAACCTGTTTCTCTCACAATATACATTTCACCTTCCCCAATGTCTTTTCATGGTTTGGAAGTTCATTCATTTTTATTGATCTTCTATATTCCATTATATGTACAGCACAATTTATCCATTCAATTATTGAGGGGCCTCTTGGCTGCTTCTAGTTTTTTGGTGATTTCAGAAAGCTGTTTTAAACTTCCATGTGGAGGCTTTTGTGGTGACATGTTTTCAACTAAGTTGAGTAAATCAGTTCCTTCTTGACGTGAAACTCAGAGAAAGATGTGAGTATGTTTTTAATCCGATAGTGATGGAGGAGAAAAATCACTCTCCAGTGGTTCATAATTCTCTTAGTTTCTATCCAGCTTGTTAGAGTTGCTGTTATCAACTCTTACCTGTGTCACCCACTGCCAGCCACTCAGCTCTAATAACACATTCAGTATATGGTAGTAAGTGGGTAGTTTTCAATACTATCTATTTGAATGGTTCTTTCCTACTCCTCCCTGAGCAAAACCCATCTGCAGCAATCAATTGAGGAATTCTCCACTAGAGTTGCAATGACCATTCTAACTCTCAGCGTAAGTGGTGGAGGTCTGATCCAACCAGCATTTCAAGCTCATCTTCTCCAGTACTCCCCTTCCCTTCAGTCCCTAGAAAGAGTTTTCACTATACCAACACCCAGGGCTTCCTCTAACAAATAGACTATTTTGTGGGAACAGGGAGATGGTCGAAATTTCTTAGCATTAGTTGAACTGTGGTATTTGCTTAATGCTCAGTACTGGAGACATGAGACCTCGGGCCACCAGATCCATCTGAAGACTTGTCTCTATGCAAAGAAGCTGGAATCCCATACAACAAGATGACAAGAATTCAGGAAGAAGAGAGTCACCATGTAAAAATCCAAGGATCAGCACTTCCAACTTGGGGGGTGGCGGTTCCATTTATAAGCTAAGTGCTCCTTTACTTTTTCTACTATTCGTAATATTTGTTACAGCTAATGGTTTGTTGTGGTGATGAGACTGGATCCAACCTGTTCGGCTTGTCTTCGCCTATATGAACTTGTGTTGAAGTGTGCCTTTCAACATGTGCTTGAAAAATCCATTGCTATTCTACGGTATCTGCATATGCCACTTGGTTAGAAAGGCTCTCCAAAACTACATCTATGTCATTCCTGGCGGCCCTGGGACTTTCAACAGCAAGAAGCTAGAACCACTAAGGAAAAGCTATCTGGGATTTGACAATGAAAACCTCCATTCTAAATCACTCTTACATTGTGATTTGTACTCATCTATAGGAATATCATTTTCTAAATTACCTTATTTTTATAAGGGATTCAAAATCCCCTTTGGGTGTATGGGCCATGAAGTATGTGTTTGACAAGTAGGAATATTCTTGTTCTACAGAAAATTGCCACTGGGCCTATTTATTGTTTAAAGAAAGTATTAATATCAAATCAGAATGTCTCTTCCCCAATTTTTTAATAATGTCTCCATTTGATTTTTAAAGCACGTCATAATGAGATATAGTAGTACAAATGAGCATAAATAAGATATCAGTATGCCTTCAAGACTAATAATAAAACAAATATCTGTTCCTTCCTGGTAGCCTAAGAAATTCCTAGCAAAGGTATATTTCTTCAGAGCCCCTTGGGAGACTCTTCCCAACATCCTTCCCCAGTTTTCCCATATTATAATCATGTCTTTCAGAAATCAAGGAGCCTCAGACACTTCTCACTGGGACTTGTGAAGGCTACCTGTCTCTCCATGGAAACCCAGTAGCAGGACTGCTGCCCGGTTCTACAGATTTCTGTTTTAGTGGGCTTGTCATTGTTTGGCAATAAAATGCTATTATATCTTTCAAAAGCAGGCCTTAGACATTCATTTTGAACAAGATCCTCTTTCAAGTCAAAGCAGATACCTGGTGATCATTGTCTATACCCATTATATTACATTTTGGGCTAATAAAAGTGAGGAAAAGATCCAAAGGTTTCTATCTCTTAAGGGATAGCATGATAGAATCCTGAGACATCTAAATAGTGACAAATTTTCCTAATGAGCTATTTAGAAACCTCTATAACCTGCCGATACTCAGGATGGCTCACAGGCCAACAACACTGACAGCAATGCGGTGTTTGTGGGAAGTGCAGAATCTCTGGTCCTTCTTCAGACTGCTGAATCCAAATTTGCACTTAATAAGATCCCTGGAGATCCACATGTCAGTAAGGCATGCTTCCTAGTCTGAGATCTTCAACTCACAGTCGGTAGAGAAAATGATGGGCAAAATTCTAGAACCTCATAAGAAAATAAGAATAGAATTTTCTAGAATGATTTTTATCTCATAACACTGTCTTTAAAAAAATATTCTTGAGACATTACTGGCCTTGAACTGAAGATCCTCCTGTCTTAGCCTCCTGATTGCTTGGATAACAGGCATGTGTCAACACTTGGCCTGTTTCCTACATGCACATAATCAGTGCAGCTCTTACGCTAAGTTGTTACTCTCTATAGCTTTACCCTCTTCTTAGACACTTGCAGACCTTCTGAAGTAAACACCAGTTATGCAGACTAGTCTTATCTCTCACCAGTAGGACTGTGGGAGATTAAGTCAATAGCCTATTGAAGTTATAGACGATATTAAAAGGGTTCATGTCAACTTCATTCAGTGTCCTTGATAATGACAGCTTTCGAGACACAGTTACAAAATAAGAAACTATATTGAGTCAGCGGTACAAGCCTGATAAATGAAATGCCATGGTGCTAACAAAGTATGAATCCTCCAAATTAATTCGAAGGGATCAAGTTTTGATTGCCATTCACGTCAAACCCAGCCCTGTAAATCATGAGTCCCAAGGATAGTGACCTGTTAGAAGTGTCTAGATGTAACAACTGAAATATATTCCAATATATTTTAAGTGCCATAACAGAGTAAACAATGTCATTTTGATCTCTGTCCTCCATGCTTCTCATCCAGGATACCATTGACATGGTGCTCCCTTGTTGTGAAGGTGGACCTGTGCCTTTGAAGATGGTTCATAACATGCCCCTGGCCTTTCTCTTCAGGGGCACCCTCTTTCCCTGAGAGGTGACAAGCAAGACAATCTTCATGCACTGTGAAATGCCCGCTGGAGAAGAGACTCTGCTCCAAGTTGAGAATTACTATCTCATGCCAATGTAAATAACATTTATGTCTATTCCTTGGTAGCTTTACTGAGATCATAGCCACAAGTCCTGTATTCAGGGCCTCTGAACAGTCTGGAAATCATCCAGAGCACTGATTTTGAGGATAGTGTCTCTCAGCATGTGAGCTTTCTGTCTGATACCTCAGTGGCCATGAATACTCGATTCTAACATTTTCATATAGCAATTTCTCACAGCAGATCATGGGAGCTGCTACCACCTTTGCACTTGGGAGATTTCAGTACAAAGAGCCAAAACCAGGCCAGAGCACTGTCTAGATACACAGAGCAACCGTTTCTCCAAAGCAAAATGGTGACTTCTGCTTGACCACAGCCCTAGATCCTCACTGACTTATAGGGAAATAGAGGCAGACAGCAAAGTCCTTCTTACCAGCTGAGCCTCTGTCCTAGGTAGGGATGAGGCTTTGGGAGGAAGACAGTGACTAATTAAAATTGAACCCACTCAGAGCTCTAAAACCTTCCAGTCTCTGAGATTGTGCTTCCAGTTAAATATACTGCCTTCTAAGGAGCTGTGAAAATGACTGATAATAGCAACAGTCCCTGGAATGGGACTCTTGAAACTCCTTTTTTTAATGCCAGTCCTGGGACTTGAACTCAGGACCTGGGCACTGTCCCTGAGATTTTTGCTCAAGGCTAGTGCTCTACCACTTGAGGCAGCTTTTAGGGAGTTAATTGGAGAAAAATGTCATGGACATTTTTGCTGAAGACTAGCACTATACTACTTGAGCCAAAGCTCTACTTCCAGCTTTTCGGTGGTTCATTGGAGATAAAAGTCTCATGTAGGGGCTGGGAAGGTGGCTCAGTGGTAGAGCACTTGCCTTGCATGCATGAGGCCCTGGGTTCAATTCCTCAGCACCACATAAGCAAAAAGAAAAAAGCCGGAAGTGGCGCTGTGGCTCAAGTGGTAGAGCACTAGCCTTGAGATGAAGAGCTGAGGGACAGCGCCCAGGCCCAGAGTTCAGACCCCACGACCGGACCCAAAACAACAACAACAACAACAACAAAAGTCTCATGTACTTTCTTGCCTAGGCTGGCTTTGAACTGTGATCCTCAGATCTCACCCTTCTGAGCAGCTAGGATTACAGGCAAGAGTCACTGGCACACAGCTTAAAACTCCTTAAAACGGTTTGTTTAAATTTAAATACATTTACATTTAAAATGAATTTTAGCATCTAGGATTAATTCCAACAATTTCTTCTGCTATCTTCTTACCGGTCCAGCTTCAACCCCTTTTTCAGAGACTGATAATGTCTAACTTTAAGTGTTATTTGGAGCCTTAATACCATCTTTCCCATCCCTTTGGTCCATCTCCAGTCTCCTAAGTTTATTAATTCTACTTAAGGTCCTGCCTACCACATCTGTGTTCTGCCTTATCTTCTTCTGCTTTTGTTTATGACCATCTTTGCCAGTCCCAGTCCCCATCATTTCACTAAAGCGGAGTGTGGAGGTGGACTTTAACCTCTGATGGTCAGTACATCTAACCTCATCATTTATGGATTCCATATTTACAGGTTCCTCTAGTGGCTAAAATTTATTTGTAGCCCAAATATCAAAATCAGATGTATCTGTGGTCATCCTCAGGCATAGAGTGGAGATAAATTTGAGTTGCTGAGCTCTAGCAAGCTCAGCTGAGCTAGGACCAGGTGACAACTGGTCTTCCTCAGCCTTTTTGTTTCTCATTAATGCTGCTTTCTCTTTCTTTCTTCCCTTTTCTTTTTCCATTTTTGTGGATTTTTTTTTTTTTTGCTGATGGTTTTTGCTGCTTCAGACGGTTCCACACTATTGCTAAGGGTTGCCTAGTGTTCCAGTGTAAGAAGGCTGTGCCTTATGGAGAAAGTATATGTGTTAGGCAAGTGTTGTTCAGTCTGACAGCTTGGCCTCAGCCCCCCAGTCCATCCCTCTTGAAGAGGAAGGAGATACCATCCCCCTCACCCTTGCTAACAGTGCTGTTAGCCATGTGTTCTGTATTATTGAGTCTGCAATATATATGAAGTTAGATGTATTTAAATAAACACATTTAAAGTAAGCTTTATACTGCTTAATTAATAAAAATGTTGTAACCAGAATCTCTTAGAAACAAAACCCTCATTTCCCTGAGGAACAATTGTTCAGTATTTATGAATTAGCACTCATAGTGACTTTAGAAAGCCTAACTATATACAGCAAGTAACAAATCTTGACCATATTAAATGTCACAATGAATGCCCCCTCCAACTTGTCTAACTACTTTATGCTGTAGAAAAAGGGAATTGGCTGTATTTATGTGCGAGAGCCCCCTTGAAGAATAATAAAAAGCTGGTAACACCAGTTGCTTCAAAGAACAAGATTGGGTAGCTTAGGAACAGGAGTGGGAGAGGACTTTTTACAACAATGCCTTTTATATAATTACTTGCTTTGGGGATTGAACTCATGGCCTTTATGTCACTCAGCTTTCTTGTTCATGGCTGTTGTTCTACCACTTGAGCCACATCTCCAGCCAGCATTATCCATAGTTAATTATAAAGAGTCTCAGGGGACTTTTCTGCCAGGGTGCCTTTAAACCAAGATCCTCAGATCTCAGCCTGATGAATAGCTAGGATTGTTTTTGTTTTTGTTTTTATTGTGAGAATACCATACAGAAGAGTTACAATTACATGGGCAAGATAACGAGTACATTTCTTATCAAGCATTGTTGCCTCCTCGCTGTTTCCCCTTCCCATCCCTTCCCATACTCCTCCTCTTCCCCCACCCGATCCTCCCCCCACCCCACCAAACTTGTTAAGTTCGTTTTTCAACATAACGACTTGTACATTTCATTGTTGCAATGGGTCCACCTGTATCCCTAGTTAAACGATTTGTTTTTTTCCTTTCCCCTCCACAAATTATACCAACATCAAATACAGTGAAAGTATGGGTTATATTGTGGGGGAGGGACATACAAAGCAACATAAAAATCATCTTATAAATGTGATAGAAACAATTGCATGAAAGGAAAACATTTGAATACTTATCTTGGGGGTTCATTCCCCTAACATCAACTTATCTGACCTTTTCTGCTTGACTCAGACATATACTAGTGGATTCTTGGCATGAACTACTGGTGCCTGGCTGCCTTTTGTGTGTTTCTGAGCCACACAATTAGATTGATAAAAAATTAAACTTAAACTTAAAAACAAAAGAAAATAATAAAATGAAAATATGTAATTTAATCAGGGATCACTTTAGTCTCATGATTAAAGTCCATTCAGAAGGCACCCATCCATCCTCATTGTCATCACTGATCCCATAGGATATGGATAGAAACCCAAGCCTGCAGGCTGGCCATGTTAGATTGTTCCCAAGTAGGATACCACATAAGTAAGCATTTTGAACAAATTTGATTTCATTTTCTTTCCATTTCTTGCTGTACACCCACAGGATTGTACATCTGGATAAAACACAGATCAGGAGTGTTTTCAGATGATCCCATGCAAAGCACTGTATAACTCTAATATGTTGAAGAGAGAAGGAAATCAAATGAAGGACTTTACCCCTCAAAGCATCTGGTACCATGATTCTCAAGCATGGCTGAAAGTTAGACTCTCCAGGAAAGCTTAAAAAGTAGGGATGGGAAATGTTCCTGACATAGTTAATCTAGGATGGGACTCAGCTACCAGAATTATTATGATGCTGATTTTCAACCAGGACTAAGAACCTCTGACAATCAAGTGGACCGGGTGGTTTCTCAGGTTTGGTAGTTTTCAAGTCTGGTTCCCAGAAATGCAGATTCACTTGTTCTGAAGTATGAGGGTGGGATTCATTAACCATGTCTTAAACCCCCTGGATGATTATGACATGTGTCAGGAATGAGAACCAATGTTAGAACAGTCACTTTGCTAAGAAATACAGATGATAAGCTGGGTGCTGGTAGCTCATGCTCACACCTATAATCCTAGCTACTCAGGAGGCTGAGATCTGAGGATCGAGGTGTAAAGCCAGCAGAAAAGTCCCTGTAAGACCCTTATCTCCAATTAACCACTCAAAAAATGGAAGTGGTTCTGTGGCTCAAGTGGTAGAGCATTAGCCTTGAGCAGAAAGAGGCTCAGGGACAGCACCGAGGTGCTGAGTTCAAGCCTCACAACCAACAAAAAAAGAAAAGAAATACAAATGACCAATGAACACGTGGAAAGATGTTCAGTCTTACCATTAGGGAAAAATAAATGAAAATCATATGGTGGTATACCTTTTATCTTTCATATTGCTATAAAGGTTGATAATATCCAGCGAGATAGGAGGAGATGGGAAACCCATAATTACCTACTGGTAGAAAGATAACGACTTTAAAAGGAAGTTTGATAGTTGGATTTTAAAAAAATTTTAATGCCTATCCAATAACAAAACAATCCCTCTGTGCTAGAAAAACTTTTTACTGTGTGCTAGAGCATAAAAAGAATATATAGAGATGTTCATTGCACTATGGAAAATCAGCAACAACCACTTGATCATCCATAGAAGAATGGCTGAGCACACTGAGTACTGCTTTTCTGTAGAATATTGCTTATCAGTTGAAAAGGATGAGGAAGCTCAATATATACACATATACAGCTACCACCCCCCCCCACACACATTACGGTTGAAAAGGTAAGTTGCAGACACATAGATAGATAGATAGATATAGATACATACATACATACACACACACATACATACATACACACATACATACATACATACATAGGTTGATAGATATAAATCTCTCACACAGCACCTTATAGGTTTAATAACACATAACCCAGTACTCTATAAATGGTGTACACAAACATAACTATTAAAATGCATGTAAAGGAACCAGGCACTGGTGGCTCACACCAGTAATCCTAGCTACTCAGGAGGCTAAGATCTGAGGATCTCAGTTCAAAGCCAACCCAAGCAGAAAAGTCCCCATGAGACTCTTACCTCCAATTAACCACTCAAAAAGCAGAAGTGGAGCTGTGGCTCAAAGTGGTGGAATACTAGCATTGAGCAAAAGTACCCAGGCCCTGAGTTCAAGCCCCATGACCAACCAAAAAATATAAAGATATAAGGATTATTTCCCCTGATGAGAATAAAATGAAGGAACTGGATCTGAAATAGAGGTATGGACAAAAAGGATTCAGTCTTATCCATAATTTAAAATGTTCTCTTAAAATGATGCATTTAATTATTTCTTAGGGAGTGAAAAAACAATTTTTGAGAGTGGAAAGTTTTAATAGCAATTTTCCTTGCAAGTCCAATGCCATAGCAATGATTATTAATCTTTTGTGGATCATGGACACACATACAAATTTTCCAAAGACATAAATTGTGTGTGTGTGTGTGTGTGTGTGTGTGTGTGTGTGTGTGTGTGTGTGTGTTCAATTTAAGAGAGCTTCTAGAAGCCCTGAAGCCCACTCATTGGCTTCTCAGCCTTGGGTTGAGAGTATCTGAGCTGCACCATCTTGATAGATTATAAACAGTTTTGCTTTTCTTCCCTCAGACTCCATGACCCTTTCCTGGTCCTCCGTGTCCTGGAGGAGTCATTATGTCTGACAGCTATTTTTATGGGCATCAGCAGCTCTTCTCCCACAGATTAAATTTCCCCAGAAGGTAGATTTTCGCTGACATCTTAATACTTGGAAGGGAGCAGGCAATCCTTGAGGAGTGAGTGAATAGAGCATATGGTGTGTGGAGCTGCAAACAGAAGCTGATCTGTGTCAAGGAAACCTCAAGTGTTTCACATTTGCGTTTGGACATCATCAGATCCTTTTATAAAGTTCTGCAGCGTCATTCTCCCTTCACAGGCATACGGGGCCTTTGGGTGTTAGCCACTCGGCTAGTCGCACAGAGTTCTTAGCTTTTTTATTATGTCCTCTTAAAGAAGAAAGGGGCACACGAAGAGTTATCCTTCTACTCCTAAATTTCTGTCCATCTTCCCTCTACTGTTCCAAAATTATTGCCGAATGCAGGTGTATACCTGCCTTTTCTGAGACTACTTCAATCGGTTTTAACTGGCAAAGTTGGTCTTTATAAAAGCGAAGTTCCTTGTGCTAGCCTGAAACAACTGTACACATGTAGTGAGTCTGCTTCAATGTGCTGTGCCTGCCCCCACTTGAACACCTTGCGGACTCGAATCCCCCCCCCCGGGGAGCACTGTACACCTCATTTCTCATTCCTGTTCCCCTTGTTCATCCCAGAGCAGGTTTGAGAAAGCCCAGGGCAAGCTAGCTGCAATCAAATGTACTTGTTCTTTCTCTAGCTTCCCATGGATGCACCTACATTCCTAGGCAGAAAAGGAGAGGCCTAAATATGACAGCGTGTCATCCAAAATGGTAGATCAGCATTCCTTTGAAAACATGATGGGGTTTGTTCCACAGGGTTGCCACTGCTTCTTAAGTCTTGTGCCTCAGAGAATTAATTTCTGCAGCGGCTATTGAAACCCCACCCCAAGCAGGTCCTTGTAGCTTCTTGCTTCATACCAACCCCTATGGATTTGCACTCATAGCCATACTGCTGTCCTTTCCATTCTGAAATCCCCTTCTGACCTT
This sequence comes from Dipodomys spectabilis, assembly GCF_019054845.1. Taxonomy (NCBI): domain Eukaryota; kingdom Metazoa; phylum Chordata; class Mammalia; order Rodentia; family Heteromyidae; genus Dipodomys; species Dipodomys spectabilis. Next base: position 12,809,568 of record NW_024870681.1, read on the forward strand.
CCCCAGCCATGTTCGTATTTAATTTATTATGGCTCAGATCCAAATGCAGATTTTTCAACAAGCATTCATTCAGCATATCCACCATTGGCATCAGTTTCCTTTAACTCAGCATTTATTTTTTTATTTTTCTATTTTTATTTTTTGTCAGTCATGGGGCCTGAACTCTGGGCCTGGGTACTATCCCTCAGCTTTTCAGCTCAAGGCTAGTGCTCTACCACTTGAGCCACAGCACCACTTCCAGCTTTTTCTGCTTCTAGGTGCTGAGGAATCGAACCCAGGGCCTCATGCATGCAAGGCAAGCACTCTACCACTGAGCCACCTTCCCAGCCCCAGCATTTCTTTTGTAATGCTAGGGATTGTATCTGGAACCTCACCTATCCTAGGCAAGCATGCTCCCACTGAACTACACCCCAGCCCCTCCCTGCTGCCTTTCAGTACCTGCAGAATTTTATCCCTTCCACTTATAAGATCTTCTCTATAGAAGGTTGGACTGTACCTGCCTACCACAAATACTTGTGAAGCATTTTGAATGTGTCAGACACTCACAGTTCTGGGAATAAAAATAAGATTTCCCCCTCCCCATGGAGTTTATATTCAAGTATCTGAGACAAGAATGACAAGTGGGCCACTAAACACAAGAGTTCCAAAAAGCAAAGGAAATGACTCAAGGTGATGTGTAAAGTGACTAAGAGGAGAGAAAACATTAGAAAAGATGTTCTTAGTGAAGGTCACTTTGAAGAGAAAGACTTTGAGTTGAAATCTATAAAATAGAAGGAGGCACCATTCATTCTAACAGCCATGGAAAGAGCCTTCTATTCTGAAGGAACAGCAAGACCAAAGGCCCTATATGAGTTAGGAGTCTGGCTGCGTGGCACATGGGTGATTATAGGTTTCTAAGATGTCTACCTGTTTCCTACAAAACATAGTAAGGCCACTGATGGCTAGAATATAAACATCACAGATTCCAGGCCTGTCTTCCTTCCTGTGATATCCACAGTGTTAGCACCAATATTGATGAATAAGTAAGTGGGTTTTTACTGAGTGACCAGTGGCTTTATCTCTGGTCTGACAGGTCTGGCCTTCTGCAACCAAGCTGCAAAGAACAGAATTCCTCTCAAATCTCTGTCTGTGTGCCTTAGTAGCACCATTTGTTCAAGGGAGAAAGAACAGGGCATTTCCTTTCTGGAGCAATGTATACCAATGAATAATCTCACAGAGGAAATCTGTGGAACCTTTGGAAGCTGCTCGGGGAATCCAGACAATTCCAGAGCGTGGCTTGGCAGATAGGAAGCCAGAAGCACTGTACATTAAGTGTTTACCCAACAGACAGTGGGAACTGCCATGTGAGCAGCCGCTGCCCTCCCCCCAGGAGCATTTCCAGAGCTGGAACCTCTCTTAAGCTTCCAGAATGTGGATAAAGTTTTTCTGCATGATAACAGGACACGGTGTTACTTTCCTTACTACTAGGTTTATTGTTGTACTAATTCCAGAGTTCCTGTCCAGCTTTTCTCTCACATTCTCTCATGGGCAAGCCTGTCTGTCTGCAGTCATTCAAAGCAATCCCCGTTAGATGCTGTCTTCAGCATATGCAGGAAAATCTCCATTCATAGCTAGATACCCGAAGTGAAATCATCTTTTGATGTCTTTCTTGGCTGTGCTGGGGATAAAACGTAGGGCATGCCATATATTAGGCAAGTGTTCTATCACTAAGCCCCTCCCCTTCCCATACTTTCTTTCTGTGCCAGTCCTGTAGCTTGAACTCAGGATTTGGGCACTGTCCCTGAGCTTTTTTGCTCAAGGCTAGAACTTCACTACTTGAGCCACACCTCCATTTCCAGCTTTTTTTTAAGGTAGTTAATTGGAGATAAGAGTTTCATGGACTTTACTTTCCAGGCTGGCTTTGAACCACAATCTTTATATCTCAGCCTCCTGAATAGGTAGGATTAGGCATGAGCCATCAGCACTGGCTAGATTACCTTTTTAAATGATCAGGTGTAACTAGCCTAGCTCCAGTGGCCACATCTGTTATCCCTGTTACTCAGGATGCTTAGACCTGTAAGACTGAAATTTAAAGGCAGACTGGGCAGACTAGTCTTTGAGGTTCTGTCTCCAACTAGATAACAACATGCCAGACTGGAATCATGGTTCAGGTGGCAAAGTACCAGCCATGAACAAGAAAGCTCAACAGCCTGAGGCCTTGAGTTCAATCCTTGATACTGGTACACACACACACACACACACACACACACACACACACACACACACACACACACACACACACACTAATATAATCAGAAGATTTATTGAAATAATGAACTTCCATGAAACTTTTCTTCCTCTACAAAAATAAGAAAATCAGGGTGCCAGTGGTTCATGCTTGTCATCCCAGCTACTAAAGAGGCTAAGATCTGAGGATCATGGCTCAAAGCCAGCCTGGGCAGAAAAGTCCCTATGAGACTTGTATTTTCAATTAACCACAAAAATTGGAAGTGGTGCTATAGCTCAAAGTGGTAGAAAGCTAGCCTTGAGCAAAAAGAGCTCAGGGACAGTGCCCAGACCCTGAGTTCAAGCCCCACTATCAACCAAAAACAAAACAAAAAAAAAAACACCTATAATCCTACCTTGGTTTTAATGGAAATAAAAGAAGCATAAAACTATGCATCTTGGGCTGGGAAGGTGGCTCAGTGGTAGAGTGCTTGCCTACTATGCATGAGGCCCTGGGTTCGATTCCTCAGCACCACATTAGCTGAAAAAAAAGCTGGAAGTGGTGCTGTGGCTCAAATGGTAGAGCACTAGCCTTGAGCTGAAGAGCTGAGGGACAGTGCCCAGGCCCAGAGTTCAGGCCCCATGACTGACCAAAAAAAAAGCTTATATATTATCATAAAAATGAGGGAGATCGGGACCACTTTGTTCAAAAAGAGAAACTGAGGCCCAGAGACAAAGCTATGTAATGCTCTTCTTCCAGTGCCCACCCACTGATTAATATAACGAAATAGATATTATAGGAATCACGTTCACATAAAGAATTCTCTCAAACCTCACTTATTTCCAAACCCTACTCCTATTGCCACTGTGGTGACAGTGGAGACCTGAATGTCCATGCAGACAATGTCTAGGTGCTAACTACCTGTCATGTGACTCATAAGCCAACCTAAATTCATGTGTAAACTTTAGTGTATTTTTGTTTTAGCATAACCTTGTTTTAAACAATCAACTTGAAACAACAGGTTTCTTAATGACCTGGTGTTGTGATTCGAGTTTCATACTGTGCATACTATGTTAGCCAATGAAATTGAAAAGGACAGAAGTGGGCAGAATGAGCCTCTTTCTACCACCTTCCAGTTATTAATAGAGCAATACCTGAGTCAAGTTTGAACTTAGACCATAGGTCTTAGGTCTACACCGAGTCATTTAATTATCTTTTGTCAGTGGAGTTGGGGACCTGTTTGGAGGTTGAATTCCCTCAAACATATGCTTCATACACTCTAAGCATTGTCCTGCCTATAATGTCCAGATCCCACAGACCAGATGGCTTCTAGGTCAGGCAACTCATGTACCCTGTGCTCATGGTGCATGGTGAAGAGCCGGATTGAAATAAACTGAAAGGAAAGACCCTCTTAACAGCATGTCAGCACACCCAGTAAGACTATTGCTTGCCAGTTAGAATAAAACATATTTCTAGATAACTTTTTACCTATATCCAGAAGAAACAAATTTCTCCCCTTTTTCAAGTGGTCTCAGAGTGAATGTTTGACCCTGAGAGTCAAGAGATATGGAATGTTTGAACCCTTGACTCTTTTAATTTAAAAATAAAGAGCCTTCCCATTGCAACCTCATATGAATATACCTTTCTTTTTGGGCCACTTTTTGTGAAAACGAAACTGGCTCTTTGGAAGTTATCATTGAAAGCTAAGGCCTTCATCCAATGGAATGACACTGGTTCTTAGATTTGGCCTTTAATTCTACTGTGATTTAGATAATGTCACTCCTACCCAATAATTGTGAGCCATAGAGTCTGAAAATACAAACTAAATCCTAAACTCTTTTTTTTAATTAATTAATTTATTTATTTTTATTGTGAAAATACCATACAGAGGGGTTACAATTACATGGGCAAGGTAATGAGTACATTTCTTATCAAGCATTGTTGCCTCCTCCTTTGTTTCCCTTACCATCCCTTCAATCTCCAAAGTCTTAAATACACTTTCCCACTTAAACTCTCTCTATCCACTCACAAAATAAACAAAGATATTTTGTGTACCTAGAATGCACTTAGCACAGTGTTGCTAAGCCTTGCTGTGCAGATGAGTACAAGGTAAAAAGTGTCCAACTTCTGCCTCCACTAGGAAAGAGATGTAGGAACAAAACTAATAAGCAGTAAAGATGTAGGAGCGTGGGGATCTCCCACCATGGGTAGAGAGGAGAAGCAATTCTTCCAAGGCTAGGAACAGCTTCCCTGATGTGGGGACAAATGCGATCCATTACTTTTATTTATTTTTTATTTTGGCAATGCTAGGGTTTGAACTCAGGGCCTCTAATTGCTAGGCAGGTATTCTACCACTTGAGCCAGCCCCTTTTGCTTTAGTTATTTTTCAGAATAGAGCTCCTCTATGACCCAGCAATCCCACATTTGAGCATTTACCCAAATGATCACAAACAAGACCACACTAAAGCTACCAGCACAACTATATTTATTGCAGCATTATTTACCATAGCTAAGATATGGAACCAACCCAGATGCCCCTCAGTAGATGAATGGATCAAGAAAATGTGAGATATTGCCTCCATCAGAAAGAATGACATTGCCCCATTTGTTAGGAAAAAATTATATTAAGTGAAGTAAGCCAGGCCCAAAGAAACATAGGTCCCATGGTTTCCCTTATTTGCAATAACCAGTGTATGTCTGAGTCAAGCAGAAAAGGTCAGATAAGTTGATGTTAGGGAAATGAACCCCAAGATAAGTATTCAAATTTGTTTTCATGCAATTGTTTCTAACATATTTATCAGATTATTTCTTTGTTGCTTTGTATGTCCCTCCCCCACAATAGAATCTTGCATTTTTGTCCGGGCCAGCCTGGATTTTCCTAGTTAAGACTACCACATTGTTGGGATGAGAGGTTGTGATTACAAAGCTACATTGGTTGAGATCAGTGTTGATAATTTTTTGCTTAGTCTTTACCCCAACTGCCCATCCTCCGGATCTCTGCCTCCACAGTAAGTGGGATTATAGTGGAAGTCACAGCACTCAGCCAAATTAGTTCTTAAACAGAGAATGAAGGAGGAGCATTACTAGCAGGTGGAACCAAGTGAGCCACGTTTGCTACCTAGAGTAAATTCAGTCACCCAGAGTGTCCACCAAATAAATGGCAAGGCAGAGCAGAAGAGTCTGGAGAGATACACAGAGGTAGGAGAACAAAAAAGGACCTTCTGTTTGTCCAGTTTGGGACGCTAAGAAACAGAGGTGACCCCTCCTAAAATCTGAAATGCCCATCCACTCAGCTGGACACCCAGCCACCACCTGAGATGAGAGGAATAGGATTTAGGAGAACGTGGGCTTTGGTGCAAGCTACACTGAAGTGCTTTTCTAAGCCTCAGAGCTTAACGCCTTTGTGGTATCAGCAGATTGTTTACTCTCTAAAGCTCAGACTTGCTAGCTGCACAACAGGTAAGACAACAACTACTTCCTAGGGAAGAACAAAAGGAACAGGAGAATGTGTGGAGGACTCAGTATTGTGGCACCCAGGAAGTGAGTTTATTAACAATGCATCCTGAATAATAGTATCTGGTGAAAATCCTGTGATTGTTAATCATGCTTTGTAACTCAGGGTCCGTAGAGAGACCTAGGGTCAGCTAGATCAGTTGAGGTCAAGTTGATTTCATTGCTTGGTTCTCAGAAGAGCCCTGATGGGAATTAAGCTTCAGCCTCAACTCTCAGCCAGATTCGAAGTGTCAGGAGGACATGCCTGGCAGGCTCATTTCTCCTCAGATTTCTTACCCCATGAGGATCCAGGGGGAAGGGGAGCCCAAGCCTGGGATTATAAGGGCATTCTTGGGTCTCCCTGTGTAAAATGATAATGCCAAGAGATCTTGGCACCCAGTGAGGGACTGCAGCTGCCGCTACCCAAGGCTCCTTGCCCCACACAATTTCTAAGTGCCTGCCGATATTAGACCCTCAGGACTGTCCACAAAGTCTTCTCCCAGTCATCTTTATCTAATAGCTGTGTTGCACGAGCGAACATGGTGTGTGCTTCTTGCCTTCTGGAAGTGTTTGTTGACACTTAAAATGTTTTAATGCACTTTACTTTTTGAGAGTAGTTTTCAATTTACTGTGTAAGCTGAGTAGAGTAAATGAGCCAAGTGGAAAGTACAGAGACTCCTATATCCAGCTTTACTCGCAGTAGTTTGTTGGTCAGAGCTGCCCTATCCTGACACATTCTGTCAAGCCCACCTCCTTGCTTTATGTTAGGGCTCACTCCTGGTAATGTATATTCTGTAACTGTGGTTGACATTTTCCAGCAACCTTTGTCCCCTGGAGGGTATGTCCACCCTGCTTTGGACAAAGCTGCTGATGCCATTCTATGTCCAACTACCATGGTTTTGGAAGTGGGTTTAAGATGGAGTAGAAACAAGAGAAAAAAACAACAGAGGCAAGAGAGAGAAAAGAGTCACCCACTCACCCAGGCAAGTCCCACCCTCAGAATCTTTACTGGTGGAGGTTAGTGATAGCTCTTGGCCAAAACATCCAGATGATTCCCTTGTTCCTTCAGGCTGCTGATCTGTATCTATGCCTTCATCCTCTCAGAGAGATGGCATGGCCTTTGAGTCTTTCCTTGTAGCTTTTTCCCTGCATACCTTTCAGGGGTACATGGCCACCCCTACCCAAAATAGAGAGGGAACTTATTATTTTGAACTGATAACTTAGGAAAGGACTGGGTTGAGTCTGGAAAGCTTTGACTTCCGTTTTGCAGCACCTAAGATAATGTATCTTAAGAGCTCTTGCAAATTTCTCATGAGGTGGTCTAAGTCAGCCTCCTGCTTTGAATGATGAGGCTCTCTGAGTGTCCTGGAAGCTGAGGGCAACGCTGGGATGTCCTTCCAAACAGGGACCCAAACAGCTGAAGAGCTCCAGTTACCCAAGAAGTGAGTGACATGGACACTTCTTTCTCTTGCCAGTTGGAGGAAGGGAAGAAATGGAGCAAGTGAGGTGGTGAAGGAAAGGACAGGGACAGGAGGGTGGAGGGGTGGGGAGGGGCTGGCAGAAAGGACTGGAACATTCTGTCTCTAACCTGGCTCCTTGCTGATCCTTGGGGGGCAAGGGTAGGTTTCCACTTTGAATCCCAAGCTGCTGCTGGTGATTTACCAATGCAATTATTGACTCCCTCAAGATCATCAAGATCCCCCCTTAGCACAGGACTGTTGTAAAGGAAGATTGCTCTGTGTGTGTGTGTGAGCACGCTCCATGCATGCACGCATGTGAGCATGTGCAATCGCACCAAGTGAAGTGTGTCCTAAGTCTGTGCTTCAGGATTTCAACATGGATAAAGTTTGTTCAGAGTGAATTAAAGATGCATACCCATTTACATGTTTTTTTTTAATTTATCGTGCTTTTTTTTGCTCATTTGAACTTTATGTGCCTTCCTAAAATGGCCGTGGATTGATTTGGCAGCAATAAAAATAAATGATTTGTAATTGCAGCAACTGAAACTGGTTTGAAAAAAAATTGCAGAAACAATTTAAAAAGTTTTTATACAGGAAGGCCCAGAAGGAACATGTCACATGGTTAACCTTGGTAGCTTGTGGGTGGTGCGTGGGATGGAGAGGTAGAAGATGGTCAGTTGCTTTATTTGTATTGTACTTCTGTCACTTTTAAAGTAATTCCAAGAAAGAAAGAAAAAGTATGAGAATTTCTTTTGCCATGTGTTTTTAATAAATATCTATGAGCCATCATTTTGATTTCATAAACACTGTGTTCATAGTTGCTTCAGATCTTTATTTTTTAAATAATTGCAATATTAAAATAGTATAATTATCTTCTGTTTTTCTTCCCAAGTACTTCCGGCATCTACAACTCTGAAATTAGTGGGTACATTCATGTCCAGATTTTGACCCTTTTATTATGTATGTGTATGTACGTAGGCAGTATGCCTTAATGTTTTGTCTTTGAAAACTAGGCTAGGATGGTTCTGTATGTATCCCAGGAACTCTTTTCTCTTGAGATACACACAGTTCTGTCTCACTCATTTTCATCACTGTATAGCATTCTATCCTATAACTTTATCAAAGGTATCTATCCATTCTCTTATTGATGAATTATAATAAAATTCAGTACATTGAATATTGTGGTTTGTACCTTATTGGGTACTTGAATTATCTAGGATAAGTCAATCCTACTCCTAGGAGTTTCCTAGGAGTGGAATTACTTAGTCCTTTGGACAGGTATAGAATTTAAGAGAAAGAACAAGACTTTTTGTTTCGTTTTAGGATGGTGGTTCTTCAGTTTCTTTTTATCCTTTTCCTTTCACATTTGAAATCTGGGACAGCTTTCCATGAAAATCCTAATTATGAAGAACTGGCTGGTCAGAACTCAGAGAACTAACTCATCTTGAGCCGAACTGAAGCAGAGACCCGTGAATAAATTACTTCGCCCCTTTCAGAAGATTGCATGTCATTTGAGAACACATTAAACAAGATAGCAAGATTAATGAGTTTACTCAAAAAAAGAAAATAAATTTTGGTAAGTAGGGCAATGAATTTAAAATGCTGAATCTTTATGAACCCAGAAGCAAAAAAAAAACAACAACAACAACATGGCATCTAATCTAGGCTGTGTCTGTGATGGTACTTTATGAGTGTCCTATATGTTATTTTCTCTCCTTCCAGATCAATTACAGTGTGTTTGCATCACCAGGCCCCTTCCTTCTTCATTCTAACCAGTCCTCTCCATTGATTTTATAGAGGACTGACATTCTGTGAGGTCAGCTCTTTCCTGGTACCCACAATGCCCTGCAGCCCTTCAGTATCTTATGTGAGCCCCTCTTGGCAAAGGTCTATACTCCCTCTTGCCCTAGACCTTCCCAAGGCTTCCAGTGCGCTCTGTACCTCAGCTCTGTGCCAAGAATGTGACATGCAACCAAACCTAGGGAGGGGGGGAGGGGGGAGCATACTATAAGGTTTGCTGCATTTTAAGGGGTTGTCCATTTTAAGATCCATTTCACAGATTTTGTTGCCAATGATGCATCTTAAGTAGTCTTAGGGTCAAAAGAACCACCTTGTTTAAAACAAGCAGTGAGTATATAGGGTTGCATACGCCTGGGGAAACTGGGATGAAGATCAAATGCAAATGATGGAATGTAGGAGATACTGAGGGGGGACGGGGGAGTGGTTAGCGGGAGGTAATACAGCCTGACTCAGGAGTACAACAAATGGCTGGATGTATCTGAACATGACATAGACAGGGCATCACTTTGGGTGCATCCTTTCTGTTCCTTGAGTCCCAGTTTACCTACCTGGGAAGTACAATAGTTGGACTAGATAAGAGATTCTGACCCTTGTACTCACCTTTCAATCAGATTTTCTAGATACAAACGCCTGGGGTCCTCTCCAAAGCAGCTCACTGAGCAGCTCTGGGTGTTGTGCTGGGCTTCTGGTTTTTTATCAAGGCTCCCTTACAATAATGTTCAATCTAGCATAATAAAACCCACTGGATACTGCTGCTTGTAAAGGCGGAAGAGCTGGGGGATAAGGACGTACCATTGAGGGGAGAATCTGATCCAAAAACATTATGTGAATCTATGGAAATATCACAGTGAGACCCCTTTATAATTAACATAGGCAAATAAAAATATGAGCTAAAAACTAAAAGCTTGCTCACAAATGGTCGTATTTAAGCAGAATTGAGCACCGCTAACTAAGATGATGGCTGAGAGGCCTTCTAGGTTGAAGATTAATTCACTTTTTGATCTCACGGATAGATTATAAATGAGGAGGAAACACTGATTTGGAGACCGAGGAGGAAGTGGAGGCATGAATGTGATATTTACCTGCTCTCCAGGACTGGGTAAGCCCCAAAGGGAAGCCCTCTGACAGCAAAGACTGTTTCCTTGGATTTCACCAGTTCCTGTGACTTGCTTGGTACAGAGTAGATATCCACTAAGTACTGGACAGAAGGATTACAAATGGTCCTGAAACATGATTTTATTGGGGCATCTAGGATTCAACAAGAGCTCCAGAGTTTGTCTGTTGGACTGGAGGGGTGGCTCAAGTAGTAGAGTGCCAGCTGAGCAAGAGTTGGCCCAAGCTAACTAAACTCAGTGGAAACTGATTCTTCTCACTGGCTTTCCAGCCCACTGTGTGTGCACAGGAGTACTTCCAGGCCCAAGAAGTAGAACCCATCCCTGTCCCAGAGCATTTCCATCTCACCACACAAGAAAAGAAGGTCAATGGGGGAGGTAGTCAGCTTTCCATCATTCTTACAAATACCTGAAATAATCAACGTATAATGAGAAATTGTTTATTTTGGCTGGCAGTTTGGGAAGCGGCAGCCCATTGCTTTGGAGCCAGTGATGGGGGTTTGAAAAACAGCATATCCTGGCAGAAGCACATGATGGAGTAAAACAGCTCACCTCATGCCTGGGGTGTGAAGAGAGTAAAAGAGGGAGGAGCTAGGTTCCCACTGTGGCCCAATGACTGGAAGACCTCTCCTTGGGTCCCGCCTCTTAAAGGTCTCACACCCTCCAGACAGCTCCACTGGATGGGACAAGCCTTTATCAAACAGGCTTCTGAGGGTCATTCTATATTCAAATTTTAATGTTGGTGTGGGCCCCAAAACATGAGCTGGGTTGTGCTTAAATGTTATTTCTCCTGAGCTCTGAAGGTCTGCTATCTTGGCTTCCTTTTCCTTAAGTCATTTTGGTGTTCAAAGGGTCTGGAACCATTCATCCTGAATCAGAATACCTATTTAGACTTCTTGGTAACATCTCCATTATTTTTCCAGCTTTCCCTTTTGGAGCATCCATGCGACCACCCACCCTGTGTGTTTACTCTCCTGGTTACCACAACCGTCTCCTAAGCATCACATTATTTTGCTGTTTGCTAAGGACACATGGAGAGAAACACGTTAATCTCCCCAGTAAGGTCATTCCAGATCTCTCAGCAAGATGGGTCGCTTCTGGGAAGCTGCCCTGTAGACAGCTAATCCATCCTTCTTGTAGGCTTCACTTACAGAGGTGGCATCTGCTGACCTTACATTCTTGAGAGCTGTCTTATTTTGAGGGCTGGAGTACTCTGTCTACTGTCTACAATTACCAGGACTAAAAATACTTTGGAGAATAGAGAGTCTTCAAGGGGACTCACCATTACTCCTATTTGGAGGCCGTGGTTCAAGGCAACATCCTTGTTCATGTGCTGAGCTGTACATTCCTTACCAGAACCATATCACAATTCACAGTGGATGGGAGGTTAACCTGTAGGCTGGGCCTTGATGATGTTGTCTTTCTCCAAAAATGTCTCCATGTAGTGATTGGGTTTTTTTTTTCCCCTGATACACTATCATTCCTTAGCTTAAACATGCCTCATACCACGGCTTCATTTTTTCCCATGGAAATGTACATTTCCATCCTTTCCAGCCTATCTTTAGATCCTACTTCTGATAGTGAAATTTAGGAGCTTCTACAAAAACCTAGGATCAGAGAAACGGAGATCATGATGTTAAGTGAAATCAGCCAGGCAGAGAAAGACAATTACTAAATGTTCTTACTCCTATGTGGAACCCAAAAGGTGGCTATCGGAGCATTGGTGGGTGGTAACTTGCAGCTAGATGGCATGTGCTTTTGCACAGAGGGATAATTCTAGATAACAGCAATGTGCTGGATATCTCAAAAAAAAAAAAAAAAAGCTCAGAACGAGAAGATAGAGAATGTTTCACCATGCAGAAAAGAGAGATTTGAACACTTCATCCTTTACCTTGTCACACTCCATTTCCTGGGGGTGTTTAAACAAGGGAAACACTTCTACTGTATAAAAATGTTAGTGTATGGACTGGGAAGGTGGCTCGGTGGTAGAGCGCTTGCCTTGCATGCATGAGGCCCTGGGTTCGATTCCTCAGCACCACATAAGCAAAATGAAAAAGCCAGAAGTGGCCCTGTGGCTCAAGTGGTAGAGTGCTAGCCTTGAGCTGAAGAGCTGAGGGACAGTGTCCAGGCTCAGAGTTCAGGCTCCACGACCGGACCCAAAAAAAAAAATATATGTTAGTGTAACTCTAAAGATGTGCGCTTCTATTGAGGAAGCTCTTCCTTCTTGAATATTAATTTACACTTTCTTCTTCTATATGTTTAGCTTAACTTGACTTTAGGGGTGGTGTGTGTGTGTGTGTGTGTGTGTGTGTGTGTGTGTGTGTGTGTGTGTAGGTAAGTAGGTAGATAGGTAGGTAGGTATATGCTCATGAATAGAACATTTATGAAAGAAGATCAAGAACCTGGGAAAAGTGTTTACTCTGGCAAGCAGCGCTGATGAACTGAGGTGGGGAGGTATTTCTGTTTTCATTTTCACACTTCATGTGCTGCTGTCGATGGCTTCTTCAACATAAGAGATCATTGCTGGTGGTCATCTGATCTTCTGAGTCCTACTCTAACAATCTATGACTGTACTAAATTAGGGAGGAGCTTTATACGCCTCCCTCTAATCTCTGAACTCGCTGAATGAGACTCTGTTCAAGATGTAGAAGTTCCTCATGTCCCCACCATTGCCTGACAGATTCTGAGATTCCCAGGCTTAAAGTACTCCAGGTCAATGAATTGATTCCCTTTCTATTATTGGTGAAATTTGCAGTAACTTCTAGTAGTATACTTGTATATTGTTTCACATCCCTTCCTTTTTATACTTTTATTGAGCTATATTTCATTTACTGTAACCCTAACCGTAACATTGACTTATTAAAAGTTCAGTGATTTCCTCAGGGGGTGGGGGGGAGGATGGTTACAGAGACATACACAATAATCATTGCTGTCTAATCGGGGACATTTCAGCATCCCCTGAACAAACTCCACACTCCCCCATCCTGCTCTCCCTTTCATTTTCTAGCATCAACTCATCTGTTTCTATTTCTATAAATTCACCTAATTCAGGATAGTTCCCATAAATGGAATCACCTAACACAGGGTGTTTTGTTCTTCAAAAAATACAATTAACAGGATTTATCTTTTCTGGATGCCTTGTATTACTGTTATTAATAACACACCATGCTCGAAATAATCTAAAGAAACCTTCAGGCGGAGTGATGTGTGAGCCTGTAATCGGGACTCTGTTAGAGCCATGTTGCTGGAGGTGTCGGTGGTTACTTGAATACCTTCCTTGTTCTGTAGCATAGAACTCTCGCTTTAACCAGCCTTTCCTCCTGTTTTGCATGGCTGGCCCATTAGTCCATGAGCTAGCTCAGGCCTAATCTTGACACAGGTTTGGGTGCAGAGCCCCAAGAACCATGGCATGTTTCTCTTTTTCTCCTAGAGCAGCAACCAAACAGGCCAGAGCACTTCATCTCCTATTGCTATCTTGAGCATCTTGTATCATTCAGTCAGCTAAATTCCATCTTAGCCATAAATCCCCCACAAGGATTTTGTGATCTCTCTGGTTTAACCGGTGTTAAACCCTTTGATTCGTGTATCCTTCCTCTCCCTTTTCTTAAAATAACCTGTCGTCCTCATGTCAAGGATCCGATCCACTTCCCTTTCTCTAAAATTGCATGATCATACAAGAATACGTCTTCTGGTTCCTAAGCACATGCATAGCGAAATAGGATTAAATGCAAACCTCCAGGCAGGGTGGTGCTGGGCACCCCTCCCCCCCCCCCCCCCCCCCCCGGTCAGTGCAACCCACGTCTTACAAACCCAAGAATGCTGGAGAGGGAGAGAGATGGAAATAGTTCACATCTAAGCTGCACTGGAAAACAATGTCTTTGTAAGTATTTTCATTTACTTCTTGGGCAGACATGGAATGAAGAGGGGCGTGTTTGAGACCATCATACTTTCAGGTTCTTGACACAGTTCTGATGGGAATTGTTTGAGACTGGGGCAGGGAAGGAGCTGTCATCACTCTGAGTTTGCTCAGGGGAGAAGGCAGGTGCCAGCTGGGCTATGGGCATTTGAGATTTGGGGGATCCTCCTGTTGAGCTTGTTGTCAGGTGAATCCCCCAAATAAGGACACCTTGTGGAGCATAGCCTTGGGTCATCCTGAACCTGGAGATCATGATAGTCTATCAGGGAAAGAAGTATTTGATTGGGGCTTGGTTCAGGTCAGGAACAGAGCGTATGGAACAGAGCCTGGTGCACAGCCGGTCCCGGCAAGTTTCTGCCTAAGGGCTGGATCTCTGGAGATGTTGATGGAGATGCTGAGGGTTCTCAGCTTGGAAGTGCTGCAGTTTGCGTTTGATCTGTTCTGGGGAAGCAAAGTCATGTGGAAAGGCTGCCGGGATGTCCCACCAGAAGCCCAGCTTGAAAATGTTGAAGTGGCCCCTAAACTTCAAGTGCACTAGGAAATAGTTTGGATTCATCGAATCCTACATAACTAGACACTAGTGGATTCCACTTCCTGGGCAAGTTGGCAGACAGGGCACCCTGCCATTCAGAGGAGAGCATCGGAATGCAGGCAGCTGCTACACCACCTCATAAGTGACCTGGCACTGCCCCCTCGTGGCAATTTTCACCAAATGCATCTTGGTTTAAAAAGACAGGGCTGGGGCCTCTTATTTAGCGCATGTGTGAGGCATATACAGATGGGCTTGGCAATTAATTTTTCTAATCCCGTCTTGCTGTTATGTGAACAAAATGAGCGAGATAAGTCCATGTACTTTGTGCCTCTTTCTGGCTCCAGCAACAGTCTGAGACTATTCTATTTGTCTCTGGGAACAGCCATTGCTATTGTACAGTATTATGCTTGCATGTTTCAGGCACTGGTAGAGTAGGTGCTGTAATTATTCATAAACGGTAGATGAGGAAAATGGAGGCTCAGAGAGCAAGTCTCACTCTTGTTGCAAAAGTACGGCATTCAGTTCTGGGAGCCAACAACCTGCGATCCCACATCTACAGACAGTGGAAACTAGAGGAGAGTGGACAGAAAAAGGAGGCTTTTATTTTACATTTTACAACTATGTCTTACAATAAAAACATATATTTTGTCGATATATTTCTCTAAAAATGTAGGCTGAATTCTGAATGCATTCACTGCCAGTCTAGCACACCGAGAAGCGAACACACAGATCAGAGGGGGCAGGATACAGGACACTCTGAGAGGACATGGTTTCCCAGGAATGCAATGGCTATTGGATGACCCTCAAGGAGCTAAGAGCGTCATCTTAATACAAGTGTCTAGACTAGGGTCTGGGCAGCAAAGTTGTAAGTGCATTTCAGATGACTGTCTTAGCATCTTCTTGGCTGCCCCACTGGACATAGCAGGCCTGGGACCTCTTTGGAGGGGCTTGGGCTGGGGTCACTGGGAAGTTAGTTATACAGAGAATCAATGATAAATAGGCTTCAAAGCTTCTGATGTGCCTGAAGGTGGGAAGTTCTGCCAGCAGGTGGCAGCACACGCTCTCATCTCTTGGCTGCCTCTGCTCAACAGAACCCAAGCCTGGTTTTGGCGTTCTGGATCCCACTGTTTATGAGTGCTTTTCTTTTCTCTAACTTTCTCTTTCTCTTTTCTTTTTTTGCCAGTCTTGGACTTGAACCCGGGGCCTGGGCACAATTCTTGAGCTTCTTTTGCTCAAGGATAGCCCTCTACCACTTGAGCCACAGTGCCACTTCCAGCTTTTTCTGTTTATGTGGTACTGAGGCATCGAACCAGGGCTTCATGCATGCCAGGCAAGCACTCTACCACTGAGCCACCTTCCCAGCCTCTTGTAGATTGTTTTCATCTGGAGGTTTGGGTAAGGAAGCGGGGAATATGTGTGCAAGCTACTGATATCTTGGGTCTGCCCCCTCAGAAATTCTGATTTCATTAGTCTTGAGCGTGACCTGAGATTGTAATTTTTTTTTCTTAGTCTCCTGAGTAGCCTGATCTACTGATAATAGCCACCACACCTGGCTATGGGCATCTGTTTAAAAAAAAAAAAAAACCTCCCCAAGTGGCTTTCCACCAAGGTTGGCTTGCTAGGCCCTGCCATTCTTATGTATTCAGTGGACACTTTGTCTTCCCTTTTAAAAAAATTATTGTCTTATACAGGGGGAGCCTGATTTCACAGGAAGAATGTAGGCACATAGGAAGAGATGTCATGTAGAGCTACCAGTTCATTATGGAAGAGACAGCTTAAAAGATAATTCTCAAAACAAGAAGAGAAAAAAAAAACCGGTGTTCAAATAGCTTGTGAGAGAATGATAGACATTCGGTCCCCTTCGGAGGAGGATTTTGAAAGCCATAAGGAGGTCAGGGAATGATCTCAAAGGCAGGGTGGCAATGTGTTGGGCTGGGCCTGGAAACCGGCCTTCCTGGTTATCAGGGGTTTGGGCATGTTGGACTGAGGGGCAGGTGGGCTGGCAGAAGTGGAGTCACAGAAAGAATGGGAAAGAGGGCAGGTGTGTCCTGAGGGGAATTAGGCTCCTGAGGCTACCCAGAGCCTCTGTCCCAGGCATGCTGAAAGCATAACCTCATTCTGGACAAAATGTGAAATGAAGGGGGAATTGGTATTACCAGCTTTCATGTTTGTCTCAGCATCTGGGGCCCAGGAGCTGCCCTGCACTTCTCTACAGAGCTCAGGCTCAGCCTGAGCCTCTGCCAGAGCCATTCATCTATCTGCCTTGGCACCTGAAGCACTTTTGGCAAGGCCCAGCTGGGGACTATGCACTTGGCAGAGCAGCAGCGCCACCTAGTGAGAGGTTGGTGCTCAAGACTGAAAGACAAGGCCAGGCTGCTAGAATTGGCCAGGAGAGAGGCCCTGTCCCAGAGTGGGAAAGCCTGCCTTGGAAATATGCACAGAAGGCAATGGAAGGAGCCAGATGTAACAGAAGCCAGGGAGGTGAGCAGGTTCAGTGCCCCTGGAGGAGGGAATTCCAGTGACAGTCTTTGCACTACCTTGAAGCTGTCACTCGCCTTGTACATCTTTATAGAGAACCCGTGAGAGCTGATGTGGACCATCTCCGCAGTTCCCACACTCTTCAACTTCCTGGGCCAAGTCTCTAGTTCCAAGAACAAGGACGGTAGAATTGGCACTGAAAGTAACAAAGGAACTTCTGGCAGGAGTGCCCAGTGGCTTTCAGGAGCTAGTCCAGGATCTGGATCTCTACCAGTATATGTCCAAGCAGGGGGCAGGGAATAGAGGAATGTTGTCCAGTCTTTTTTTTTTTAATTTCTTTATTATTATTATTATTATTACTATTATTAGTTTATGTGGTGCTGAGGAATCGAACCCAGGGCCTCATGCATGCAAGGCAAGCACTCTACCACTGAGCCACCTTCCCAGCCCTGTTGTCCAGTCTTGATGTTGTCTTTTATCATAAATACCTCCAGTGCCAAACAAATTGGCACTTACATAGTTAAGCCATACAATCTTAAACACTTGGCCTAGGCAAGTTGGATTTTGCAAGTACTTGGATACCCTACTAGATTAATAAGGAGACATGTAAAAACCAGAGCTTTTAGAAACCCTCAAGGGCCTGGATCTCAAAGTGGGGTCCACTCAGACCCACAGAGTTGCTATCAGCAGGACTCAGTCCAGGCCAGAGTATCAGAAACTTGAGAGTGGGGCTTGGTGATATGGCTTGAAGTCTGTCTCAAGCCCTCCTGAAAATTCTGGGAGCTTTTGAGAACCATGGATCAAGAACCAGACTTCTTCTCAAGACCTACTGTGCTACCATCTGACTATTCAAATGCAAATTCTGACTCAGTAGTTCCACGAAGGGTCTGAGATCCAGCAGCTCTGACAAACTCCCAGCTAGATACAATGCTGCTGCTATTCAGACTATTTTGTGTTGTGGGATTAGCACTTAGGTTTCCCAAACTAGCTCCATGCTTTAAGAAGGCAAGGTTTATTAACTGTATAGCTCCCAGTCCTCTCCCCTAGAAATTCCCACTGTAGGAAGGGTTGTTTTAGGGCCCGGAAATCTTGTCTGAGCTGTTATCTTCAGGCAGCTTATTAGAATCCCCAGGGAGCCTCTTGATGCAGGTTCCCAGGCTCCAACCTCATCTATGGAATCAGAATCTTTACTAAAGAAGGAGCCCTGAAGTACAGCAGGCAGTTCTGATGGCTAGATGAGCTTAACAACCTTCAGAGCCATGCAGGCCTCTCCCTGCTCAGGTAAAGAACTTGGCCAAAACCTGCAGAGGAAGCTGACCAAGACATGAAGGAAAGTGGAAGGAAATTAAGACTGGGAGATGGACATCCTCATCTCTGTGTCAGTCTTCTTCCCATGATTGTCTAAATTCTGTGTGTGTGTGTGTTTGTGTGTTTTTGTGTGTGTGTGTGTGTGTGTGTGTGTGTGTGTGTGTGTGTGTGTGTTTCAGAATGGGAAGTGGGTTACCAAAGTAAGTAGGACAGTCATCCACAAAAGCTACTCAGGGATCTAAGAAGGAACTTAAATATGTTGTCCAGAAACGTGTGCAATGAAATGTGAACCTCACGGGGAAGGCCTTGGTGCATCCAGAAAGCCTGAAATATGTGAAGATTTCAGCAAATGGGGGTAGCCATGTGGGAATGGGGGGGGGACAGAAGTGGGGCCAAGTTGAAGGTCAGCCTGAGGTAGCTAACTACCCTCGGATGATGGACAGAGCAGTGACAGGTTTCACAGAGGCCTGAGGACAACTCAGCTCATTCAAATGGATCTGTGATGACAGCATTTGCTCACCACCCAGCCGGCTCCCAAGTTGCCAGACTTTGACTTACAATGGTATGGAGGCAGAATGCATTCAGCGGAAGCCATGCTGGGAGTTTGAATGTCTTCCTTGGCCAGTGACCTGTGGTCCTTCCTGTCTTCCTACACTGGCTCAGCAGCAGCTGAGCTTCCCATGGACAGCTCCTGCCAGCCCATAGTCATGAAGGGAGACATGCCACTATTCCTGTGTTCTGTGTTGCTGAGCTCTGACACTGGCTGGGTCAAGGGCATTACATGCATTTCCTGCATTCCTGTATTCAGTGTACAATATCAGTGCCCATCCCAACCCCATCAACAGTCAAGCTGCTGGCTCTTGGGACAAAGGTACTGTGAACAGTGAGCTCTACTGCTCACCAGATCTTCATATAGCCCACCTTGAAAATCCAAAAGGGGGGTTCAGTGAAGCATGAAGTGCCATAAGGAGTTTTGTCAGAATTACTTCTTCCTTATTCTGTAAGGATTAATAGTCCCACTGTCTTTTTTTTTTTTAATCTCGGGAGCTCAGGTTGATTTAAACCATAGAACTACTATTAATATTTTCTTACAGAGATGTCAACACAGGCAAAGATTGTGTTCGTTTCTTATTTCAGACAGTGAATGAAGCAAAGGGAAAAAGATCGCCCAGGATTGCCAGGCAGAGAAGAACTTGAAGGAAGGAAGGGAGGACAGCAGGTCTTGTCTGGTTGGTCACACAGGTCCAGGCTGGCCAGAACAGTGGCAGTGTCCTATCTCTGGGTCAGGAGTTTGAGTCCCAGCTTGTGGAGTGGTTCTGGGAACAGAAGAGAGGTATAGAAGTTGGGGTGCTCAGACTGGGAGTATGGCTCAGTGGTAGGGTGCTTGCCTAGCATGCATGAAGCCCTGGGTTTGATTCCTCAGTAACACATACACCGAAAAAGCTGGAAGTAGTGCTGTGGTAGAGTGCTAGCCTTGAGCAAAAGAAGCTTCAGGACAGAGCCCAGGCCCTGAGTTCAAGCCCCAGGACTGGCAACAACAACAACAACCAAAGGGTTCTGGAGCTCTTGTTGCAGTGTAGGGGCAACGCAGCCAGCACTGCCCCTAGGACCCTTTCCAAAGGCCACAAGGGGAGGCTGGGAGAGAAACAACGGATGGGAAAACACCTTCCTGACGGCTCCTCTGCTCACACCGGCCCTGAGAAGGGTGCAGCCGAAGTGCTGATTTTCTCCAACGAATGGCCCTTATTATGGGATGTCCGATGGATCTTCTCCAAAGACAAGAAGAACTCCAGGGCCGCAGGACTCTGAATTTATATCCACAGGAGACCAAGAGCAACCACACCCAATGGAATGAGTGGAACGCTCATTAATGTGAACCCTTGGGCCAGGAGGCAAAGGCCACCCTCTGCCTCCCAGTCAGCCCTCTGACTTCTCTCTCAACAGGCTTCCTGGAGCAGAGTGTGATTGTGAGGACATGTGCTTTGCTCCTCATCAAGGCAAAGAGGGGCTCGTGCCCCAAACCCACCCTCTTCCCCAACCCCATACATCTCTTGGGAGATGAGGCTCGAATAGCCCTGAAGGAAACAGGAAGGGGACATTTTCTTTCTCTGGCTGAAGGCGGTTCACTGAACGGCTGGTTTCTGCCCTCTGGGAACAAGGTCAGGATGGTCTCAAAATAAACACCCGCATGTTCATTAGTCCTCGACACCTGTTGTCCTGGAGACAGAGACCCAGGCCCCAAAATAGCTGCAGCTGCAGCTGCAGTGGGAAATCTTTCCCTGGGCTGGAGGGAGGGCCATATTTGGAAATGTGTGTCCCTCCACCCACCTGCCTGCCCTCCCTGCCATGAGTCTTGGGACTTGAAGACCTGAGCTGCTTTCTCTCTCTGCTTTCCTGGTCTCCCTCTTTGGGGGGGATTTCTGTTTCTCCCATTCCCTGATTCTGGGCACACAGTGGGGAGTGGGGAATGACAGATGCTTGAACACATAATAAGGCACAGACTTTAAACTCACAGCTGCAGAGTCTGGGGAGGAGGTTGTGGCTCTGGGGGGCAGGCAGTCAAGTTTCCTGTTTCCTCACCTCCTCTCCCAGGCCTCTTCTCGAATGCTTCATTCTCACTTCCCAATTCTGAGCCTGGGTGATATGCAAGCATCCCTGCTCCTGGCCCTTGTTTTAATAAACCAAGTTCAAGGCTCTGTTTGTTCTTGACTCTGTAAAGAACCTCTTTGGTGATATTCTTCTGCCTTTAAGACACATATATGGAAGCAGAGTGTTGGCTTAATGAACTTGTTTTTTCCCCAAGGGCAACAGATTCCCTTCCACATCTCTCTTCTCCTAGGAAGTCAATCCATTGCATGACTGAGCACCTGCAGTGTACATGGCATTGCATACTGCTATACACCATGGTGTCCTTTTGACCTTTGTCTACGAAAGCTTGTCACTCTCTTGCCTTCCTCGATTCCTGTTTCATATTTTTATTGGGGTCTTCTATTCTTTTTTACTGCAACATTAGTTGAAGGTTCTGTCTTCATTGTCCTTGTAACCCTGGAGGGCCCTCTGTGTGGTGGCTTCTTCTATCAGAAAGCTGATGTCAGGTGAAGGTAGCCTGTTTTTTGGCGGGGGGGGGGGGGGGTGTACGGTGGGGTGGTCACTTGCTTTAGAACCAAACTCACAAAGGAAGACCACAGCTCATTTGCTGTAACAAAGAGTAGACCCATAAATTGCCCAGAACTTGTGATTTCTTGTTCCTCACTGTCATGGAAAGCATGCAACATCTTGGATAAAAATAGTCGATGTCATCCGGGGCACATGGCTTCTTGGGGCCTATATAGGCCGGAGACCTGGAGATCTGAGGAATGTCTTAGCCTGGCCCAGGGGATCATCACTCACAGCCACAAGCCACAAGCCTAGGGGCCCCTCAACTTCAGCTGTTTTTAGCCATGGGATTATTGGGAGGGGTACAAATAGACCTCTGAGTCCTGGGCCATTTGCTCACCCAGTCTTCTGAGTCTCATATGTCTTATTAAAACTCTCAGCTGTCAGGGTGACCCAGGCATGGAGAAATGAAAGGCTGCCCTCCACAGCTGCTGATGGCTGAAGACAGCCTGTTTTCCCCCATAAGGACATGTTACTCCTGTTAGAAACCGTGTCCCTCAGGTCCCAAAGAAGAGCGCCATCTGCCAGTCACAAATCAAGATCTCATCTGTTCCAAATAAAGCAAGAATCTGCCAGCCACACGGGCAGTCCCTTGAGAGTTGACAGGTCTTTTTTTAATCCTATTCTTGAGCATGCATTTCTTCTATAATTAAAAATGATAGAATGTAATTTAAAGAAATTAGAAATTCACTAGTGAATAAAGAAATTCAATAAAGAATTCAGCCAGCCAGACGTTTCCAGATGGTATGAGGATTCAGAAAGAAAGGAAAAGAAGAGTGAGAAAGGAAAAGTATAAAGGAATGGCCTGGGAAATTTGGGGTACACGGGATCCCACTTGAAGAACTGAGCAAGAAGAGGAGAGACTTTCACTCTATTTGACCATCTGTTTTGACCTCAGATATATAACAGCCAGTGAGCATCACAAATGAGCTAAAAGTCATTTAAGTTCTTACTGAAAAATTGACTGGCTATTGGAGGGCAGATGCTCAAGGATGGAGTGGGTGGGGGTGGCACAGGTAATTGGTGGCCAAGAGAAAGGTTATCATGGAACTCCTACAGGAAATGGACAGCAATAGCCACTAAGCAAAAAGGAGCTAGGTACCAGTGGTTCATGCCTATAATCCTAACTGCTCATGAGGCTGAGATCTGAGGATTGGCATTTGAAGCCAGCCCAGACAGGAAATTCTGTGAGATTTTTATCTCCTATTAACCACCAAAAAGCCAGAAGTGGTACTGTGGCCCAAGTGGTAGACTGTCAACCTTGGGCACAAAAACTTAAAGACAGTGGCCCAAGTCCTGCATTCAAGTCCCAGGACACACACGCGCACACACACACACACACACACACACACACACACACACACACACACAGAGTATACTTGATGTTTTAGAGCCTAAGTTTTAACACAACTTTGCCCTTTGCCCTCCACTTTTTAGTATTTCTGTCTGTCTGGTCAGCTGCCCATGTGGACAGCCATTGCCTTGGTCTTGATCAAGCACTGTGCTTTGGTTTCCTCTTCCTCTGTAATTAGCAGACGTATCAAACCCATTGAATCTTTATACCGATGACAATGACATGAGATGGTCAATGCACACTGAGTGAACAGCACGAGCTTGGTACACAGTGATTGCTGTTACCCCCTCCTGGCTGTGTAGGGTGGCAGCTCCTTACTTGGAAGGAGATGCCTGTTTTCATTTCTTTCTCCTCTGTGTCAGGGCTTCTTGGCAAAGTTCTTCACGATCGTAACTCTTAAAAAATGAACTTCCTTCATTTACAACCTTCAGAGAATCGGAGCCTAACCGAGAAGCCATGGATGATTCAAGAATCAGATTCCACTTTATCTAGATCAGAACCATGTAGATATCTGGCTAGAAATTCTTTGTAAATGACTGTGTCTATTTCCATTAGGAGGCCTATAATGTCTGGCTGCCTATCATTTTGGGATCTTAAAGGTTCCTACTTGACGTCAAAATGATGGTACGCTGCCAGGAGCATTGACTCACATCTGTCATCTTCGTTACTCAGGAGGCTGAGAAGGATAGCAGTTTGAGCAGTCCGGGTAAAAAGTTGATGAGATTTCCATCTCAACCAATAAAAAAGTGGGTGCTGGGGTGTTCACCAGTCATCCTAGCTATGTGAGAAATATAAAAATGGGGATGAAGGTCAAGAC
The DNA here is from genome assembly GCF_019054845.1 of Dipodomys spectabilis. Taxonomy (NCBI): domain Eukaryota; kingdom Metazoa; phylum Chordata; class Mammalia; order Rodentia; family Heteromyidae; genus Dipodomys; species Dipodomys spectabilis. Next base: position 12,833,199 of record NW_024870681.1, read on the forward strand.
CCACTTGATCAAAAATGGGAGACCCTATTAGTAAAATAAAGAAACCAAAAGAGGCTCAAGTAGTACAGTGCCTGCCTAGCAAGTACCGAGGCCCTGAGTTTAAACCTCAGCACTTCCTTCACTCCTAAAAAAAGGATGTCCCAGTTCTTTCATTTCTCTTTGACTCAGTGTGAACTGGATTCTTCTGAAATGAAGAACGTCCTTTGCTTTCTCTGTTGCCTGCTTTCCATAAAAAGCCATATCTGGCAGTTCTCATGAATCCCCAGATGATGTGAGGATTGTGGGTCTTTTGGGCTGGGCCTCAGGTCTGGAGGGGGATCCAACTACTTCCCAGAGCAGTGAGGTCCCCTTAGAAATAGCCACTACCAGAAGGGCATAGCACTTTCTACTCACAGTGCTGGAATGATGTCACAGAAACAAGCCAGGGACCTGATCTTTCAGAGTGACTAGAACCAGCAGGAATCCGAACCTGATGTGATCACAGCCCTGGGCCTGTCATCCCGACAAATCCCAGGAGAGGCTAAACTTGGGGTTGAGCCCTCAAGAGAATTCCCTGAGGACTTTACTTCTTACCCAAGTCCAAATGGGTCACTTTTGAATTCTCTACATCCAGATAAAGCAAAAGACTTTGGCAGCTCTTTCCAATGAGTTTAATTATGGCAATAAACAAATGATCACAGGTTAGATGATGCTATTTCAAATCGTGGTCAATTAAATTATTCTGATTTTCTGCTCTATTTCCCCCTATAGGTTTTACCTGGGTGGCAAGTAGGGTTTGGAGTTGTGTGACTCTGAAAATAATGTACATCATGCCAAGATAGAAAGACTCCACAGTAACTTCAGACTGAATATGTTTTATTTTATTCTCTTAAATGTTAATTATGTTTTGATTGGAGCCCAGAGCCTCATGTGTGCTGGGTAAGAATTCTGCTGCTGAGTTACCTGCTCAGCCCCTTAATTTTTGAAAGAACCAGACCCACTTTCATTCATTTGTATATTCCCAATAGCTCAGAGAAGGGAGCAGCTGTCCATCAAATATTTTCTGGATTCCAGATCTATTTCTTTAATAGGATTATAGAAGAGGGGAATCTGACCCTTCGCTTTATTACCCTACCTAATGTGAGATGGGGTTTGCATAAGCCTAACCTTTGTGTCCCCCCACAATGTATCAAAAAAAATGACTCTTGAAAAATTCTCTCTTCCCTCCCTCATCAAAGTAACCCTTAGCCTAAAAGTATTTCCTTTGTTATCTGTTTATACAAAGTGTGTTCCCTCCCTCCCGTGTACACACATGATTTGAAGTTTGAACTAAACCATCTGCTTACTGAGATTTCAACAGTAAACATAAAAATCACCAGAGGATGGCGGGGTGGAGTGTGGGGAAACCATTTCCACATGGGGAGAAGGAAAGCAATGGTAATGAAACAGGCTCCGCTAGAAACAAGGCCAAGTTTATTGCATGTGAAAAGGAATCACATGGAAATGCAGCCCAGTGGTCAGGAAGTGTGAACATATACATTTTGTATATCTTCTGTCCATCCTGATCCTGGAGGGCTCCCTTACTCTTCACTGTCGTGGACTACCATCTGGAAAGGAAGCGGGCACTTGTAGTCAAGTCAGATGGCAGAGACACCTTTCTTCCTTCCTGTCTTCCAACAGTTACCAAGGAGTTGCTTATACATATCAGTAGGAGGCAGGAAATTTGGGGGGAGGGGGATCTTGTAAGGATACAGTTATATAGATGAAGCCTGAGAAACCAGCCAGGAGAGATAGCAAACCCCATTTGGATGGCAGATGTCCTAAGTAGATAGACACTGCAGAAGCAAGTGCTTGCTCCTCAGGCTCTAGAGAATATTCCTGTAGCGGTGCTCTGGTGCCAGCAGAGGGCATGAGAGAGCTCAGTAGGATTCCATTCTTTCTCAAGATAGTGTTTGTTTTTTGTTGTCAAACTTATTTTTTCGCTGGGTGGCTGGTGGCTAGATACTCAGGAGGCTGACATCTAGGGATCAGTGTTTGAAGCTATCCTGGACATACAAACAGGAGAGATTCTTATCTTCAGTGAGCCAGCAAGGAGCTGGAAATAAAGAGGCGGCTCAAGTGGCAGAGCTCCAGCCATGAGTGAAAAAACTAAGTGATGCCCTGAGTTCAAGCCCAATACTAACAGAAACAAAAAGAAAATTAGGAGACAAAACTGTATTTTTTGGTGGTGCTTGAGTTTGAGAGCCAGGCTTCATGCTTGCTAGGCAGGTGCTCTACCACTTAAAAATATACTCCCATCCTTTTGTTGTTGTTTTTTTGTAGGTTGTGGGGCTTGAACTCTGGGCTTAGGTGCTGTCCCTGAGCTCTTCAGCTCAAGGCTAGTGCTCTACCACTTGAGCCACAGCGTCCCTTCTGGTTTTCTGGTGGTTAATTGGAGATCAGAGTCTCACAGACTTTTCTGCCTGGGCTGGCTTTGAACCGCAATCCTCAGATCTCAAACTCCTGAGTAGCTAGGATTACAGGCGTGAGCCACCGGCACTTGGAGCAGCCTTTTTTGCTTTTAATATTTTTTAAAATGTTATAGGTCTCACATGAAAACTAAGTTGCTTAAGACAATCCCCTCCCTGGGATGTAATAGAGGGGACTCTGTACAGCTGCTTCTAGCTCAGCAGTCTCCATCATCACTGTGGGTGGCTCTTGGATCAACAACTTACCCTGCTAGAGGTGAAGTCTCGGGTCTTTGCGCGCAGTTTATTGACTTGCGATTCTGCGATGTCTGCTCGTTCCTCCGCCTCTTCCAGCTCATGCTGAGCTTTCCGGAATTTGGTGAGATGAACATTAGCTTGTTCATCCTAAATACAAAGAGCCCGGCAGGTCAGATCAGCGCATGCTCCTCTCTCAGAACTCCTTGCGGGATCGGAACCAGGCACCGTGTCAACATCACACAGACTTACCGCCTCCTCCGCCTGCCTCTTGTAGGACTTGACTTTCACTTGAAGTTTATCCACCAGGTCCTGTAACCTCAGCACATTCTTCCTGTCCTCTTCACTCTAAAATGGGAACGTTGTGAGAGAAGAGGGGTAGAGCTGCACAGGACTGACCCATTTTCTCAACTCCAGTGTCTCTTCTTATATTCAAGTTGGACATACTGTTCAGAAGTACTTGTCCCACAGAAAGGAACCTTACTTCATTGTTGGTGGGAATGTAAACTTGTTCAACCACTTTGGAAAGCAGTATGGAGGTTCCTCAAAAGACTTCACATAGAACTCCCCTATGACCCAGTAATCCCACTTTTGGGCATTTACCCTAATGTTTACAAAAAAGACCACACTAACGCTACCAGCACAACTATGTTTATTGCAGCATTATTTACCATAGCTAAGATATGGAACCAACCCAGATGGCCCTCAGTAGATGAATGGATCAAGAAAATGTGGTATATATACACAATGGAATTCTATGCCTCCATCAGAAAGAATGACATTTCCCCATTTGTTAGGAAATGGAAAGGCTTGGAAAAAATTATATTAAGTGAAGTAAGCCAGGCCCAAAGAAACATAGGTCCCATGGTTTCCCTTATTTGCAATATCTAGTATAGGTATGAGTCAAGCGGAAAAAGTCAGATAATGTGATGTCAGGAAAACGAACCCTTAAATATGTATTTTAATGTTTTTGTTTCTTTCATGCATGTGTTTCTAACGCATTTATAAGATTATTTCTTTGTTGCTTTGTATGTCCCTCCCCCACAGTGTAACCCCCGCTTTCACTATATTTGATGTCAGTATAACATGTGGAGGAGATGGGGACAAACAAGTCATTTAAGGATTCAGGTGGACCTGTTGCAACAATGAGAAGTACAAAATATCATGTCAAAACCAGCTTTACAATGTCGGAGTGGGGGGGGGGTATGATTGGGTGGGGGGAGGGGGGAGGCTGGGAAGGGAGGTGAAGGGTAAACAAAGGAGGAGGCTGCAATGCTTGGTAAGAAATGTATGCATTTTCCTGCCCATGTAATTGTAACCCCTCTGTACAGTATGTTCTCAAATAAAATAAAATTAAATTTAAAAAAAAAAAGAAGTACTTGTCCCAAACAGGAAGAATTAAAAAAACAAAAGGCCAGCAACGCTTCTTTCTACCTACTTGGTATGTGAGCTCCTTGACCCGACGCTCATACTTTCTCAACCCCTTCACAGACTCCGTGTTCTTCTTCTGCTCCCCTTCCAGCTCAGACTCCAGCTCTCGGATCTAAGGAGAAGTTAGGGTGTTGTTCTGGGCCGGTGGTATGAATGGGAGAAGATGGGGTGGGAGGTGGGGGCTCAGTCCAGCCAGGGATTTCCCTGTTGTACCCTGGCCTCCAGTTTCTGGATCTGCTTCTTGCCACCCTTCAGAGCCAGCTGCTCAGCCTCATCCAGACGGTGCTGCAGGTCCTTCACCGTCTGCTCCAGGTTCTTCTTCATCCGCTCCAGGTGGGCGCTGGTGTCCTGTTCCTTCTTCAGCTCCTCGGCCATCATGGCAGCCTGAAAAGTATATTAGGCCCACTGAGTGGCTGACCAAGTTCAGAGCCTTCATCGCTGTGGAGACCTGGGTGTTTGAAAGGAGCAGAGATCATGCCCTAGAGCTGTGAGTGCGCACAGCTTTCCCCTTAGAGTAGGACAAGCGCTCCACAGGACATACAATAATCTAAGAAATAGAACTTGCCAGGACTGGCAGGACAAAGTGGTTGGCTCCTAGTGACCTTCCCCATCTCCAAGGGCTCTTCCTTTCATGACCACTAACATATTTTAGAAGATCCTGAGGCTAGGAGAAAACTGGTTTGATATTCAGCACCCCAGGATTGGGGATAACAAGGTTAAGACAGGTCCTCTTGAGAACCAAAAGCCAAGTCTCTTTGAGGTGGTATTCCCTTGCCAGACAGCAGGTGACGCCATTAGATCTGCAGACCCAGGAAGCAGGATTAGGGGACCAGGAAGGTTATAGGTAGTTAGTGGGCGAGGTGATTTGGGATGTCAACGTGAAGGTGCAGTTTCCACATCTGGAAGGGCTCACCTGTCCTTCCTATCTTTCTTTATTCAATGTATCTCTTTCAAATGTACAGGAAGAAACAGCTGAGTTTGAGGAGAGAGGGGGCAGGGGTCTTGGAAGAGATGTAAGCCATGAATGTTCTGGGGGAGACCTCTGCCTTTTTCATGGGACAGTTTAGGGGATTAGGGAGTAAGAAAGGCTTTGAGGAAGCCCAGGCCAGGAAAGGAAGATAAAGCCTTACATCAGTGATGGCCTTCTTGGCCTTCTCTTCAGCATTCCTGGCGTCTCTGCTGGCATCTTCCACCTCACTCTGGAGCTGTGTGAGGTCTGTCTCCAGCTTCTTCTTGGTGTGGATGAGGCTGGTGTTCTGGGGAAGGTGAGGGGGTGGGCATCACACAGGTGTGCCTGAGGCTCAGGTGTGTCTGTAGGATCCCCAGGTTCCCACACCCTTACCTGGGTATGCAGCAGCTGCACTCGCTCGTTGGAGTCCAGGAGCTCCTGCTCAGCCAGCTTCCGGGCCCTCTCGGTCTGCTCCAGAGTGGCCCGCAGCTCCTCCACCTCGGCCTGCAGCAGGTTGGCTCTGCGCTCCACAATGGCCAGCTGCTCCTTCAGATCCTCCTGGCCCCGGAGAGCGTCATCCAGGTGCAGCTGTGTGTCCTAGCAAGAAGAAAAAGGAAGACACTCTGAAGTGGGTGTCCTAGGTCCATGAGCTTTGTTTTGAGCCTTTAAGGATGGGGGAGCTTTTCCTCAGAGGGGGAGATCTGGGGTGGGGGGAAGAACTCTGCACCTTCAGCTGGCCCTGGACGCTCCGGAGGTGTTTGAGGGTCTCCGCAGCCTGGCGGTTGGCATGACTCAACTGGATCTCAATCTCATTGAGGTCGCCCTCCATCTTCTTCTTGATCCGGATCGCTTCATTGCGACTCCGCACCTCAGCGTCCAGTGCACTCTGCATGGTCTCCACAGTCCTCTGGTAGTTCCTCTTCAGCTGCTCAATCTCCTCATCCTTCTCGGCGATCTTCCTGTCGATTTCTGATTTCACCTGGGTCAATTCCAGCTGGATTCGGAGAATCTTGGCCTCTTCATGTTCAAGAGCAGCCTTTGGGGGGGAGGAGGGGGAGAGACAAACAAAATTGATGGTAACCATGCTGGGGCAGAGCCTGCTACACCAACCTGGGGAGGGCAAGCCCTAAAATCTAGCGCTGTCACATTAAAACGACCTTTGCAAAAAGTCTTCACTTGGCCAGGTTGCTGGTAGCTCATGCCTTGAGTCCTAGCTCCTTAGGAGGCTGAGATCTGAGGATGGAGGTTTGAAGCCAACTTGGGCAAGCAAGTCCATGAGATGCTTATTAATCAGCAAAAAAATACCCATGAGTGGAACTGTGGCTCAAGTGGTAGAGTACTAGCCTTGAACAAAAAAGCCAAGTGAGAACATGAAGCCCCAGTATTGGTATACACACACACACACACACACAAATCTAACTTCACTGGGGAAATGAAACCTGCTTCCTTATGATTTGGCTTTGATTATGCAATCGTCAATCATACACTAATAACATTTAAACCATCCTATTTCTTAGGAGCAGGCAGCACTTTACATATATTTTTCAATTTGCCTAAGATTTTATGGAATCTAATTTTCAGACCTATTTCCATGTCAGCATTTTCTCCAGTGAATTCAAGATAAGTCATAGAGATTATCCTATCCAGCCTTATAAGAGTTGTTGGGGGGGGTGGGGAGGGAGGGACAGGCATTAGGACTGTGATTTTACAAAGGTAAAAACAACAACAAAACCTAAAGCAGCTTACCTGCTGCCCGGCCCCTTCCACCAACTCCCACCCCCACATCCTGGTCTTTTGTTCCTGCTGCCGCCAGCAGAGACTCCAGTGCTCACCTCTGCTTCCTCCAAAGCCATCTGAATATCAGCCTTTTCCAACTCCATCTGCTTCCTTGATTTCTCCAGTTCGTGGATGGTTTTCCCATTTTCAGCGATTTGTTCTGTGAGGTCCGCTATCTCCTCTGCAACAAAATAACTCCCCACTGCAGTGATCTGCCTCCACCTGGGTTTCCCCAGCATGCAAAGTGCTAACTCCCGGCTTTCGCACTGGTTTCTTATCCTGCTAAAGACTTCTGTTTTGTAGAGATAAGAAACGGAACCTAGAGGGACTTGCAATCAATGCAAAAGATGGTGGCTGCTTCCCGTGAGGGGAAGGGAAAGGTCTCGGACCGGCTCCTACTTGGCATTTGGAACAGCTTACGCTCTAAGTTCTTGTTTTCCCGTTTCACGGTCTCCAGTTGATCCAGGGCTTCCTCATAGGCATTTTTCAGTTTGAAGAGCTCAGTGCTCAGGCAGCGGGACTCCTTCAGAGACGCCTCCAGCTCTGCTTGACTCTCCTCACACTTGGTCTTCCACTCAGCCAGCACCTGAAACACCCACAGCAATTTCAGTTTATCAGCTCTCCTACAAGCTTTGAACTCAGCAGAACCATTAAAAGGGATACTCTCAGATCTAGGGTTACACTGACAGAGCCTTTTGTTTCAACTTCTTAATGTTGCTCGTTGGCGTAGCCAAGATTTCCTTCCATACATTTACTCACTCAACATCAGCTGGGGGCTGGTAGCTCATGCCTCTAATCCTAGCTTACTCAAGAGGCTGAGATCTGAGGATCCCAGTTCAAAGCCAGCCTGGGCAGGAAAATCCCAGAGACTCGTGTCTCCAACGAACTACCAAAAAGCTGGCAGTGGAGGTGTTGCTTCAGTGGTAGAGTGCCATCCTTGAGTGAAAAAGCTAAGGGAATTGGGCACACACCTGTAGTCCTAGCTATTCAGAAGGCTGAGATCTGAGGATTATGGTTCAAAGCCAAGCCAGGAAGAAAAGTGTATGAGAGTCTTATCTCCAATAAACTACTTAGAAAAAAACCAGAAGTGATATTGTGGCTCAAGTGGTAGAAGTGCTAGTCTTGAGCACAAAGAGGCTCAAGGACAGTGCCCAGGCCCTGAGTTCAAATCCTGTGCTGGCACACACACACACACACACACACACACACACACACACACACACACACACACACACACACACACATACACGCACAATTTTGCTCAAGATCAGTAGCAACTGCTGTCTCCAAAAAGCATATGGATCCTTGGAAGGAGGCTCTTTTCCTCATACAGTATTTCTAAGTATTTCCTTAAAACATTAGCTCCAGTGATAGCTGTCTGCCACACTGAGAAGGGGCATTCCAGCATGCCTCCTATTGGGACATGTTAAGAGTTCCACACATCAACTACCTAGACGCTCCAGCAACATGAGGGTTTGCAAAGAGCTGGGGGCTGAGCAAGACTATAGACATTAACTAGGCCCTGCTGACCATGTTTGCAAGGAGCCCCACCACCCCACCCCTACCCCATTTCCATTCTGTTTGCAAGATGTAGCAACCACACCCTGGGTAGTTCAGAGACATTCTCCATGCCACACTGCTGTTGAGGAAGAGCCGGGCCTAAGGCCAGCCCCTCTTTCCACAACCAACCAGAACCTACACACACACACACACACACACACACACACACACACATCATGGCACTTGGCAACACCTTATCAAAGTTCCGCTGCTTCTTGTCCAGAGCAGCAGCCAGGGAGTTGGCTCTTTCCACATCAACCATGAGATCCTCCACCTCTCCTTGGAGCCTCTGCTTTGTCTTCTCCAAGGAAGCACATTTAGCATTCACTGCCTCAACCTGTTCCTCCGAGTCCTGAAGGCGCTGAGCAAGTTTTTTCCTTTTAAGGATATGAAAAAGAAGCAGATGTTATTTTGGTTTCAAGCTTAATGAACATCACTGCTCATCAAGCTGGAGTTGCTGATCTGTGGGATTCAAGCACTCCTGTGGTTTCAGGAGCCCAGGAGGGAGCCCTCTCTGCTCAGAGTCTGTGATCAATAACCTGCCTTGTCTCTACCCAGGATCAAAGTGGATGTCTTAATGAGACTGGCTAGTGACAGGTTCACACACACACACACACACACTCAGTAGATCATCCTCAGTTGTGAAGCCAGGATGTTGGTGCGTTCTACCATGTGAGTACTTAAAAGTTTTTCTAGTTCTTCCACAGGCAGAGTTGCTTACTTGGCCTCCTCCAGCTCCTCCGTGCGCTGGATGGCGTCCGTCTCGTATTTGGTTCTCCACTGGGCAACCTCACTGTTGGCCTTGGACAGCGCCCTCTGCAGCTCGGCTTTGCCTTCCTGCTCCTCCTCATACTGCTCCCGAAGCAGATCACAGTCATGGCGGGAGGATTGCAGGGCGTGGGCCAGGGCGTTCTTGGCCTGGGGAATAAAAAACAATAATATGATAAAAGCGAAATGAACTCCAAAACATGGACACAGAGGTTTTTCTTTGTTGCTGTTTTAATGTATTATGTGATTTTTCTGTTTCCTTGGAATGTTCTGCCCCCTATGGTACACCCCCTGTGGTCACTGTGTTCGATTCTGGTACCCTGGTATTGTATATGCATTTATTTGAAATAGGGAAGGGAAGGGGAACAAGAGAATGGTGAGAAAAAGGGCCAGGGGGGAAACCAATGCATCAGCAATATACAACAAGACAACTAGGGGCAAGGGGGGGGAGAAGTAGGAGAAAAATGAGGGAAGGGGTAACAAGTTTGAGAAGAAATGTGCTCATTACCTTACTTATGTAACTGTCACCCCTATCTACCTCACCTTGACAATAAAAAATAAAAAGTTTTAAAAAAAAGAGTCCACAATGGATTTGATACTATGTGCTTCACACAACCTAAGTATGTCCCTGACGGAGCTGTGTGGTGTGCATCCTGTGCACCTGCAACCCCAGGTGATATCTGAAAATCCAACCAAGAACATAGAGGCAAGAAAGGCACCTTGCTTTCTTCCTCCAGCTGCCTCTTGAGCTCTTCTATCTGCTGGGTAAAGGCTTGCTTGCTCCTGGAAAGTTGGGACACGATGCTCTCCTTCTCTTCCAGTTGACGACTCAGTTCACCTATGGTCAGAAGGAAATATTTTCATGCATTCATACAATGCACTCATTCCTTCACTCCCCAAGTTCCTAGTATGTGTAAGATCTGGCAAACAAATGAGAAGATGTGGCTATATCCATGGACAGAGGAATAGCATGCCTGACAATGACAGTGCCAGAAACCACTGGATGTGGGGACCACAATGAGGCCCAAAGAAAACCATTGCACCCTGAAAATGTTACCAGGGCCCTGAATGAATGACTTCTCCCAAGCTGCCCAGCGGCCTCTTCCTTTGTCATGAAAGGAATTCCTTAGTGCTTCTGGGAGCAGCTGCTGCTCCCCAGCAACGTGGCGGTAGTCTTTGACTAAACAGGGCCAGTTCAGGTTGATATGTGTACAGAGGTCAGAGATAAAGGGGACAGACAGGGTTTGTGACTCCACAGCTTACTCCTCAAGGTTATTGCAGAAGGGGTAGCTGACTACACTTCTTTTTGATTTACCTGTAGTGAGGGGTCCATGGTGAGTGGAGACACGTTTTCTAGGTGAAAACCCCAAACAATGTTCCATTAGTTTGTTGGTGGTGGTAGTGGTGGAGGGGGTGGTGATGTGTGTGTGTGTGTGTGTGTGTGTGTGTGTGTGTGTGTGTCCAGTACCAGGGTTTGAGCTCAGGGCCTCACACTCTAGCTTGGCTTGCTTACTGTTTCTCTACCACTTGAGCTACATCTCTGGCTCTGCTTTTTGCTGGTTAATTGGAGATAAGAGTCTCATGGACTGTCCTGCCTGGGTAGGCTTTGAACCAAGATCCTCAGATCTCAGCCTCCCCTAAGTAGCTAGGATTACAGCTGCCAACGCCCAACTTCCTTACATTTTTATCACATAGGGAGAGGCAACACAAATTAGCCCGTTTCTCGCTTTATTCTCCACAATGCCTAAATGCAGACACCATGCTACAAGAAGTAGAGATGGCTGGATCTTCCTTTCTCCTCCTATTTTTGCCTATTAGATTCAGTCTGACCTAAGTTTGTATTAATAGGGAACATCCTAGAATATGGCGATGTTTTGAGCCCCTCCTTGTTCTGATCCACTTTCTCCCCTCTTCCTTGGACTCTTTTTTTGTTGGCCATGGGGCTTGAACTCTGGGCCTGGACTCTGTCCCTGAGCTTTTCAGCTCAGGGTGAGCACTCTACTTGAGCCACAGCTGCCACTTCCCGTTTTCTGGTGGCTTATTGGAGATAAGAGTCTCATGGACTTTCCTGCCCAGGCTGGCTTTGACCCACGATCCTCAGATCTCAGCCTCCTGAGTAGCTAGGATTACAGGTGTGAGCCACTGGCACTCGGCTCTTGGACTCATCTTTAGGAATATCTTGAATGCACCTTCTGTGGGTTATTTCGATTAAGTCTCTGGTGCAAAGATTCTCTCAGAAATCCTCTACCAAACCCTGCCCTGCCGTCCTAGGTCCCAGTGCAGGTGGGGTAGGCCTGGCTCACCAGCTTCGGCCTGCAGCCGAGATTTCTGCGTGGTCAGCTCGCTCAGGCTCCTCTGACTCTCCTCATTCTTGCCCCTGGCCTCGCTCAGCTGATCCTCCAGAGTTCGACAGATCTTCTCCAGATTGGCCTGATGAATCGGGACAAGGGGGAGAGGTAAGGATGGCAGGTGTGCCGGGCTGGGCTGTGGGCCCGGCCGCAGGGGTCCCGTGCGCAGCCCGGCCCCGCTTGCACACCTTGGATTTGGACACGCTCTCCACGCTGCTGGACAAGTCGTCGATCTCCAGCTTGAACTCGCTCTTCTCCTTCTCCAGCTTCTGCTTGACCCGCTGCAGGTTGTCGATCTGCTCAGCCAGCTCGGCAGCACTGTCTGCGTGCTTCTTCCTCAGCGTGGCCACCGTGGCTTCGTGCTGCAGCGTGGCCTCCTCCAGGTCCCGGCGCAGCTTCAGGAACTCCGCCTCCCGCTTCTTGTTCAGCTCGATCTGGGTGGAAGTGACGCCGCCTGCCTCCTCCAGACGCTCGCTCAGCTCCTCCAGCTCCCGGGCATAGTCGCTGCGCTGCTTCTCCGTCTTGGCCCGCGTGGCCCTCTCGGCCTCGATCTCCTCCTCCAGTTCCTCGATGCGAGCCTGCAGAGGGGTGCAGTGCAGCCCGTCACCCACCCACCAGCAGCTCTCCACAGAGAGTGGAGGGTCAATGTTCCGGTGCCAGCATGCAGAATCCACGCAGGTGCCCACCCCACTGGGGCACGGATGGGTAAAGGAACTGTGTAGATAGATGGATGGATAGATAGATAGATGGATAGATAGATAGATAGATACATACATACATACATACATACATAGACAGATACATAGATACATAGACAGATACATAGATAGATACATAGATACATAAATAGATACATACATACATACATAGACAGATACATAGATAGATAGATACATACATACATACATACATACATACATATATACATACATACATAGATAGATACATAAATACATACATACATACATAGATACGTAGATAGATACATAGATAGACAGATACATAGATACATAGATAGATACATAGTTACATAAATAGATAGATAGATAGATAGATACACAGATACATAGATAGATACGTAGATAGATTCATAGATACGTAGACAGATAGATAGATAGATAGATAGATAGATAGATAGATAGATAGATAGATAGATAGATAGATAGATAGATAGATTGATTCAATGGAGTATTATTCAGCCATAAAAAGAAATGAAGGCAAGTCATTTGCAGGAAAATGGAAGGTACTGGACACTAAGTTACCTTACATGAAATATACCAGAAGCAGAAAAAGCAAAGGCCATATATATTCTCATGCAGAGTTTTTAAAGTTTTTATTTTGTGTGATGTGTGCATGGACATGTGTGTGCACGCGTACACATCAGAACTAGGGCTTGAACCCAGGCCCCTGGGTGCTGTCACTGAGCTTTTTCACTCAAGGCTAGTGCTTTATTTAAACGACCCCTCTACTTTTGGGTTTGGGGTAGTTCATTGGAGATAAGAGTATCACAGACTTTCCTATCCAGGCTGGCTTCAAACCACAATCCTCAGATCTTAGCTTCCTAATGAGCTACTGGCACCTGGATTTTATTTTTATTTTTTTACATCTACCCAAATGTAGAATAGTGAGTAACTACCAGAGGCTGGGGAAGTGGGGGAGGCTGGATTTGATCAGCGCATGTACACTATGTATATGTTTTGAAATGTTACAGTGAACCCCATTAATGCACAGCTAATACATGTTGATATGGAATCTAGTTGTTACCATATTACCTTGTTACCTAGTTTCTACTCCCATCAGATGAATGAGTCGTCAGATCTCACAGATAAATAGGAATGTCACTAAAAGATTTTCCTGTGCCAACCACCATTAGCCCCCAGTAGCCAACCCATAACGGTTCCATTCCTTTGAATATTGACCCACATATTTTAGTTATGTGTTTGATTACAAGTTGGAGGTTAGTGATCATGCCTGCCCCATCAGCCTGGCAGAAAGGAAACCCAGGAAATTCATTCATGCGGCCCTGCCTATTTGCTCTGGCTGTGAGAGGCCAGCACTCTGCTCCCTGGGTGACCCATGTGTGAAAGTAAAATTGGAAGGCCTCCTAACCTGTAGCTCTTTGATTTTCTTCTGGAACTGGAGGCCCAGGGTCTGCTCATCCTCCACTTTGCTTTGCAGTTGACTGTACTCAAAATCCTTCCTGTGGAGGGAAATGTACAGTAGGTGAAGACAGAATCCATCAGGTAACAACCTACAACGCACCGGAGCCAGTGGTTAGGTGGTTTACTTCTTCAGCCTTTCATCCAGCTGTTGCTTATCGTTCTCCAGATCTAGGATGGACTCTTGAGCAAGCTTCAAGTCTCCCTCCAGCTTCCTCTTGTTCCTTTCCAGGTCTACTCGCAGCTTCTTTTCTTGTTCTAGAGAGCTCTCCAGCTGGAAGAAAAAAAAATGGCACCATTTCCTTTTGGGATCAAATGCATTGTTAAAATTCTCCCAGGAAAAGGGGATGTGCACCCTGAAATTCCAGGACTCCTGAGGTTAATGCTGTTGACTTACATCATCTACTTGCTGTTCCAGTTTGCTCTTGATTTTGCTCAAAGAGTTAACTTTGTCTTCCTCTGCCTGCAGGTCATCCAGGGTCTGCTGGTGGGCCTCTTGGAGGGCCTTCTTCTCCCTGGTCAGCTTAGCAATGGTCTCATCCAACCCAGACAGCTCTTCTGTAAGGTTTTTCACCTAAGAAGAGATCTCAACCATCAGAAGAAGGGATGGTTTGGTTTGCAGTGAATATGTCAAGCCAGAAAGACCCAGTAGGGGGGATACCTTGTTCTCTGTAGCATGCTTCTCCTTTTCGACCTTGGCCAGTGTCAGCTCAAGGTCATCGATGTCTTTCTTCAGTTCTGAGCACTCATCCTCCAGCTTCCTCTTCTTGGCGGTCAGCTCAGCATTGATCTCTTCCTCATCCTCAGCTCTCTCCGTCACCTCTTTGATTTTGGCCTCCAGTTGGAATTTGGCTTTGATCAACTGATCGCATCTCTCCTCTGCATCCAACAAGTTTTCACTTTCCTAAAGAGAAAGAAGAATCAGAGCAAGACGGATGAGAGTGATGAAAGAGGTGACAGCAATTAAGATGTATTCATCGTGCTTGCAAACTGACATGCTGAATTGGAACCCTTTGTACAACCACTTAGGGATAAAAACAAGTAAGCAAGCAAATCAATTAATAGATAATAAAATAATTATCACTTCCTTTAGGGATAATGAGATTTGTGATGGTCTAGTATTTTGTTCTACGTCCTTTATGAAGCACCCAGCTTCCCCCGAAAAAAACTCCACCATTAATCTAGCTTTGCTAAAAACTTAGTAAAATACAGGACAATGGCAACAACAAGAATAATAGTAATAGTAGAAAAGACTCTTAGGCACATACAGCTTGTACTTGGAGCTGCAAGTCATTCTTCTCTTGTACCAGTGTCACCAGCTTTTCTTCTAACTCTTTTCTTTTCGCCTCTGACTTGGCGAGCTCATCCTTGGTTTTCTGGAACTCTTCCTTCATGGTGGCCATTTCCTTCTCAGTCTCCGCACTCTTTAGCAAAGGCTTGATCTTGAAGAAGAGTTTCATCCAGGGCCAGTGCTTGACATTCATGAAGGAGCGGATGTTGTACTGGATACAGAAGATGGACTCCCTGAAAACAAAGCATTGTTTATTCTACGGAGGCCCTCCCCGCCTTCCCCTCAAAGAGCCCACATTTGAATAAAGACCTCACTTTACCTTCTTTGAACCATTTTCTGGAATTCAACCCGCATGAGGAACCCTCTGCACACAGCCTGGGTCCGGGTGATGAGTTTGGCCAGGCGGTCATCCCGCATCTCCTCCAGGGTCCCCAGCAAGCCAGCCTTGAAGAACACCTGCAGGGAGAAGTGGATGCAATGGGGTCTGTTTTCTGGGGAAACTATGTGGAGAGGATGGAGAGGCCAACGCCTGTCAGACTGAGGTCCTACCTTCGTGTGTCCAAATTTGTACTGCGTGTGGTCAATATCGATGGATGCCAAGAGCTTCTCACAGGCTTTCTTACTGTCAATGAATTGTCCCTCCGGGATGGCGCTGGCATTCAACACTCGGTATCTGCCGTTGCATATAGAGATAATCAGGCTATTAGCAAAGACGTAACCCTCAGAGACCCAGCCAAGTCGAGGCCCCTCTTCAAGGCAGGAAGGCCAAGTTGTCCATAATCACACTGCCATACAATGGCCTAGAATCTAGGCT
This sequence comes from Dipodomys spectabilis, assembly GCF_019054845.1. Taxonomy (NCBI): domain Eukaryota; kingdom Metazoa; phylum Chordata; class Mammalia; order Rodentia; family Heteromyidae; genus Dipodomys; species Dipodomys spectabilis. Next base: position 12,848,976 of record NW_024870681.1, read on the forward strand.
GGAGAGCACTTAGGCCAGGCCTTTCCCTGCCTGGAGGTACATCAGATAAATTCCAGAGGAAAACACACACACACACACACACACACACACACACACACACACACACACACACACACATATATACATACATACATATATATACATATGTGTATATGTATACATCCATATACATATGGATGTATACACATATACATATATATACCTAACCCAGTGGTAGGTTATTTATTGTACTCACATGTCCACATTGTTCTTTCAGAATGAATCTTTTCACACTAACATTTCACCCCTGTCAAATCCTAGTCTTTGTACGCTCAAGAATCATCTAGAACATCTTCCTTACACACCTTTGCTTAAAATCTCCATAGAGAATCCTGTTGGGGAATCCCTTCCTGCAGATGCGGATTCCTTCCAGGACACCGTTACAGCGCAGCTGGTGCAGAACCAGGCTGTGCTCCATGGCCCCTACGAACAGAGGTGAGACCCGTCAGCTTCACCGGGAGCCCGCTGGCAGGCAGGGCCTCTGCCCAGGGGAGCTCAGCCTGCAGGTGACTCACCTGGGGTTTTGGTTTCATTGGGGATTATACAGCGCACGAAATGAGGGTGAGTGGTCCTCAAATTGGACATCAGCTTGTTCAGGTTTTCCTAAAGGACAAGATTCAATTTCACAGTGTACAGTTAGCCTCTTACAAAGAAAGACACACTGCCATGAAAAATAAGATAGATGTTTTACATTTATCACAAGTTCTAAAGAACAGTGACAGCACATTCTTGCATGCAATAGTCTTAGGGCATATTCTCCCCACATTACAACTAATATATGTATATGTATATCTATATCTATATATATATGTATGTATGATAGCCAGGCACCAGTAGCTCATGCCTGTTATCTTAGCTAGTCAGGAGGCTGAGATCTGGGGAACATGGTTCAAAGCTAGTCTGGGCAGGAAAGTCTGTGAGATTCTTATCTCTAATAAACTATTCAGAAAAAGCTGGAAATGGTGCTATGGCTCAAGTGGTAGAGTGCTAACCTAAAGCATAGAGAGGCTCGGGGCCAGAGACTAGGCCCTGAGTTCTAGCCCAGGGACCAGAATAAAATAACATAAAATAAATTTTAAAAAATAGAAGTTAACATAAGCAGCAGTACTGGGCATTGAACCCAAGCCTGGGCACAACTGTTCTGCCACTTGAGCTCGCTACCAGCCCTTTTAGTTTTGTGTTTAAGATTCTAATACATGGATTTGTGCTACTTTTGCCTGAGCTGTCTTTAGCTTCCCATCTTCTTACCTCTGCCTTCCCAGTTGCTAGGATTACAGGTGTCATTAGGATCACTACTATGTGCAGACATTGCTCGTCTTAAATGATTCAAGGTTAGGCTCTGTTATATTGCTTGTGGCTTAATGAACTGTATACAAGCAAATGAACTTGCACTCATCCTACCCTGAAAAGTGCAGAGACAGTTTGAAAGGAAGACCCCTTCTTCTTGGCAACTTTCTTCTTGCCACTGTCAGCTATGAGAAACAAAGGAAGACAAGTGCTGTGAACAGGTCTGCAAAGTGGGCTGCAAAGGGGTGACCACCCAAGGCCGAGGCCTTCCTCCTGTCCAGAGTCTTTTACCATCAGTTGTGGCAAAGGTGGCATAGAGGTGTGCCAAGAGCCTGTTGGAGGACTTCTGGTACAGCCCCACAACGGTTTCGTTCAGAGGGTCCTTGTTCTTCTCCAGCCAGCCTGAGACACTGTAGTCCACAGTGCCCGCGTAGTGGATCAGAGAGAAGTGGGCCTCGGCTTTGCCTTTGACCACTTTGGGCTTCTGGAAGTTGCTGGATTTGCCCAGGTGCTGGTCGTACAGCTTGTTCTTGAAGGAGGTGTCTGTTGCCTTGGGGAACATGCACTCCTCTTCCAGGATGGAGAAGATGCCCATTGGCTAGATTTGAGGCAAAGGCATTGGTAAACATGAGTCGCATTGCAGCATGGGAAGAGGGTTCTGAGTGATGTGTAAGATACCTTCTCTATGAGCTCAATGCAGGCAGCCAGGTCCATCCCGAAGTCAATGAACGTCCACTCGATGCCTTCCTTCTTGTACTCCTCCTGCTCCAGCACGAACATGTGGTGGTTGAAAAACTGTTGCAGTTTCTCATTGGTGAAGTTGATGCACAGCTGCTCCAGGCTGTTATACTGCCATCAAAATATAATATTCACGTGAAAACTTAGACTGCATTCAGAGAGCCATGAGCTGTCTCCCTTACAGCCTTAGTAGTCCTTGTTGGTCCATCTCTGCTCTCTCCAGGGCCCAGCTTTGACCACATTTCCTCCTTTATGAAAGAAGAAGGCATCTCCAACTTCTACTAACTACAAGATGTTGCCCCCTCTCCTGAGCTTTCATGGTGTGAGCATCTTTCCTGAACCAAGTTGAAGCTAGTCTGCATGCTATAGAAACTGCTGTGTTGTTTTTAGTTTTTTTTCCCCTCAACTAGACAAGAGGCTCATTTTTTTCTGCCACCTGCATTTCTGGTACACATTCTCCTTAATGACTGGCCATATGCTTCTAACACAGGACAGTACAAATATTTATATAAAATTGTGTGTGAGGATTGAGGATATTTCTAGTGGTAGGGTGCTTGCCTAACATATATGAGGTCCTGGGTTGGATTCGTCAGCACCTCAAGACAGCTATAAATAAATAACTTGATTAATTTAAAAATAGTGTATCATTTACTTTGCATCAAATTCTCTGCTTCTCATTCTGGCTCTTCCTAACTCATGAATAGTATTATTTTTTTCTCATTTACTCATTTGTGGATAGCCTTTAAAATTCTCTTCACAAAGAGTCATCACCTTTCTGAAATACTTATAAAGCCTCTCAGCGTGGCAACTCGCTTCATCTGATTTTCTCAGCCTACTTTTCCTACAGTATGGCCTTCCAGAACCAAGAGCTATCAAGGGAGGAATGGAAATCAGACGAACCTCAAAGATTTCAAAGCCTGCAATGTCCAAAACACCAATGAAGTGCTGTCTCGGCAGCTTCGTGTCCAGCTGCTGATTAATGCGGGTGACCATCCAGAGGAAGAGCTTTTCATATACTGATTTGGAAAGGGCATTCACAGCGTGGTGCACCTGTCCAGGAAAAGCCAGTTCATGAGGAGGAAGGCAGTGACCATCAGGGGCCTGGCTCTCTTCCTGGCCTCCGGGATGGGACGCTCCTTACCTGGTCCACCGTCTGCCCCTTGGTGACATACTCATTTCCTACTTTTACTCTGGGGAAGCACAAGGCTTTCAGGAGATCGGAGGAGTTCAGGCCCATCAGGTAAGCTGTCTTGTCAGCCACTGGTAAGCAAGAAAGACAACATTCAGCCACATGGTGGCGGTGGACCAAGTCCATCTTGGTACTTGGCATCATCTATCCCTTAGGGACATCTGTGGGGCCAGTGGAAGTGATGTCACTCAAAGAACATGGTCAGTTTTATGAAAGGGAAGGATCTGTCCCCAAGGCTCAGCCCTGGTCACTTCTCACTGTCACTAAAACCAGACTGTGCTAGGGATTCGGCAAGTGGATAGTGACAGTGCCCAGAGGCATCCGTGGTCTAGCAACAGGTCATTTGGGCACTGAATGATGTCAGGAGAATGGCCCCAGCCCTGGTTGATGTCCTACTTTGTGGAGTTGGTACCTTCAGTGCCGTCTGGTTCTGCCTGCTCCTCACGCTGCTTCTGCTTGAATTTCATGTTCCCATAATGCATCACGGCCCCCGTCAACTTGTACAGTCCGGATTTCTCCTCTGGGGTGAAGCCCAGGATATCTATGGCACTCTGGGCATGGAAAGATCAGCCCATGGTCAGTGGCCTATGATGAGAGAAGCCCCCTTACCTCCCACGCCCCTCATGCCTCCTCCCCCTGCTTACATCCGTAGCCAATAGTTCCTCTGCATCGTCGATGCTGCCCACCAGGATTTCACCCTGGCTGATGAACGGGTAGTCGTAAGGGTTGGTTGTGATCAGGAGCAACTCTGAAATGATGAAAGGTTGAAGAGTTGACCCTGATACTTAGGGAAAAAAAATCCTTCTGGTGGATTTAGTTCCCCTACCCCAGGTTGGGAGTTTAACCCAGCTGGAATCAGAACTAATTGTAGAGTTAGAAATCTCTTTTCTCCTCTATCTGAGCCTGAAAACACAGACCAGGGAAGACGTTGCTGTCTTCTATGCCTTGTAGATTAAGAATCCTAGAGGATATTTAAGTGTTCTTGTTTCACAGTTGGGGAAAACTGGCTGAACATGGGCCAGGTCTGGAGTTACACTGGATGGGGAAATAGAGGTCTGTGGTATAACCATGACTTTTCCTAATTTCTGTCGAAAACCTGCAGCCTGTTTTCAGGCTAGAGACCAAGAAGTGTGAGCAGATGCAGCCAGAAGGCAAGGAAGCCAGTGTACATAGAGGCTTCTATCTGAGGCAGAACTGGAGGCAGGGTGACTGGCTGGCTATCCACCCACGGGCTGGGTTCATCTGATTGTACATGGGCCTCTCTCAGAGCCTTTGAGAGAGGTCTCTGCACCTGGACACAAGAGGGCGATCAAGGACAATTAAATGTTCAACTGTTCAGAAGCTTTTTATAAACCTGCTCTGAACCTTGGCTTAGTCTTGCTGCTGTCTGACCAGATGTTTTTCAAGTTGGTATGGTCACTGCCCAGGTAGCCTCACCCCACATCTGACATAAACTCCTTGGTTGGCAGTGCATCACCTATGCAAAGGCAGAACTCTTCTTCATGCATGAAAGACCACGCCCTCTGGTAATTTCTCCAACCCCATGGAGGGCCTCCTCACCGATGAGCTCCGGCTTCTTGTTGGAAAGAATCTGGTAGAAGATGTGGTAGCTTCTCTCCGCCTTCAGCTGGAAGGTGACCCTTGATTTTTCCAGCAGATCTGGAACACAAACACAGGCCTGTCCTCCTAGCTGTTCCCCAAAACATGGAGACCACATACTACCTCACAGCGGCTACTTACAAGTTTCAATATCTGCAGAGGCTAGCTTCCCCGTCGTTCCGAAATGGATTCGGATGAACTTGCCCTGTACAAGGGGAAAAGGGAGAGCAGTTCCTACCATGCCCCCTCCCCCACTTCATCTCCTGGGCACCATCAGGAAGAGCCTTGTCCCTGTAGTTTGGTCTTAATTATATGCTTTCTTCTTTTCTTTACCTTCTTCCATGGGACTCATCTGCTTCTTTCTGTTCCTCCTATTCCTGCTCAGATCTATTCAGCAAAGTAGTGATATCTCTCTCTCTTTCTCTCTCTCTCTCTCTCTCTCTCTCTCTCTCTCTCTGTTCATGCCAGTAATAAGGCTTGAAATCAGAGATGAGTGCTGCTCCTTAGACTTTTCACTCAAGGTTAGTGATAGATACACATTTGGCTTTCCAGGGATTCACTGGAAAGAAGAGTCTCATAGATTTTCTTGAGCAGGCTAGCCTTCAAACTGTGATCCTCAGATCTCAACCTCGTGAGGAGTATAGGCATGAGCCATGGGTGCCCAGCTCCTCCAGGTATTCAGGTTTGGGGTCCCGTGCCTTCTACACCCCTCCCATCCCCCTGCTCCCAGTCATTACCTGCCAATTCCATCTATTGAGGAGTTGGCTTCTGGTCACTCAGCTAGTCTATTACCCACCCAGTTCATTGAACTCTATCTGAGCATGTCTTGTGTATTTGTTTGGACTTTCATGGTCTCCCCACTCTGGTCTGTAAACTTCCTGTTTTAGGTATATTGTAGGCAGAGAGATCCCAACCATGCTTGGACTACTCACAAAACGAGAGGAGTTGTCATTCCTCACGGTTTTGGCATTGCCAAAGGCCTCCAGCAGGGGGTTGGCACTGATGATTTGATCTTCCAGAGTCCCCTAACGCAAAAAGTGGAGGAAGAAACACCAATTTTTTTTTTAAAAACCTATCTTTTTAAAGCCAGAAAATGATGGTAATAAGTGCTCACTAGTTCCACCTCTCCTGCCTGCCTAGGAGTGAGAGGCCCCTCCCTCCTCCTGGGACAATCCAACCCAAGGACTGACTCAATCAGCAGCAGGCCTTCCTTCACACCCTCTGCCATTCCCACACATGTAGCCATAGTTGGGTCTCTTAAATGGACAGCCCTTGCTTCTCCGGGTAGACTGTCTGGATTTATTTTATAATACTGTGTTATTATTATTATTGTTGTTGTTGTTGTATATTTCATATTATTGTATTGTCTGTGTCAAAGGCAAGGGTGTGCTAGAGTTCTCTCACTCATCCATGAATCTGAAAGAAAGGAACAAACTCTTTACGCTGCCCCCAGATTGTGAAACCTTTGTATCTTTTCTTCTAAGAAATCGCAGGATCCTGTGCTACCCTTGGCTAAGATGGCTTTTACATCCTAGCCTGCTTTTCCCACTCTCACTTTCTCATTCTCTCTTCCTCTCTTTCTCCCTCTCTCTTTATCTCTTACTTTCTCTGATGCTAGCACTGGGGCTTGAACTCAGGGGCCTGAGCACTACCCCTCAGATTGTTTTACACAAGGCTAGAGCTCTACTACTTGAGCCATCGCTCCAATTCTGGCTTTTGGCTGGTTAATTGGAGATAAGAGTGTCAAATGGGACTTTCCTGTCAAATTGTGATTCAAACTGTGATTCTCAGGTCTCAGCCTCCCAAGCTAGTATTAGAGACGTGAGCCACCCATGCCTGGCTCTAGCCTGCTTTTCTCTTCTTGTGGAGAGAGGAAGGTACCCGCCTGGCCTCTTTGTTGTGAAGTTAGAATAGAAATGTGAAGAGGCAGCAGAGAAAACTCCTTAGTCCCTGCTCACCTTCATTTTGGAGTCCTTCTTCTTAGCCAGGTCTCCAGTAGCTGCAATTGTTGCAAAGTACTGGATGACCCGCTTGGTGTTCACAGTCTTGCCTGCCCCGGATTCTCCGCTGTTCAGAAAGTTGGTAAGAGATAAAGGAAGTGAGACCTGATCCAGGCGCCAATGGCTCACAGCTGCAATTCTAGTGACTCAGCAGGCTGAGATCTGATGATCAATGTTTGAAGCCAGCCTGGACAGACAAATCTGAGAAGCTCTTATCTCCAGTCAACCAGCAAAAAGCCAGAAGTGGGGCTGTAGCTCAAGTGGTAAAACATCAGCCTTAATGGAAAAAGCCAAGTGAGAATGCAAGGCCCTGAGTTTAAGCCCCAGCACTGAAATAAAAAAAAAAAATTAAAAAGAAAAGAAGTGAGACCAATTGGTGTAGACAGGCTTCCTGGGATGCATCAAGTGGCCTGGACATGGACAAAACTAGCCTAGAAGTCACTAAGAGCGACAGAGGCCCGGCTGTGAAACCACTCTGTGCTCTAGATACTCACGTGATCAGAATGGACTGGTTTTCACGATCTGTCAAAGGAAAAAATAAAATAGAGCTGATGGCAGTACGGAAGAGCTCTCTAAGACTCCCTGGTCTCTCAAGGAGCCACAGCTAAACTAGACAATTCTATTCCCCCTTAGTTGCCTTCTTTATTGAGTTCACAGTAGGAAGGGAAGAGCTTCCTTCTTTTGAATGAGAATCAAAGAAGTGAAGCCCCTGATGGCAGCCCATGGCTTCCCATTGGAAGAGATGGAGACATTTAAACCTGTCTGTGTTTCTGATCTGTGTAGTTTTACCAATACTCTGATCAGTGAACATTCCTCACCCTGGCCCTGGACAGACAGTCTGTCTGGCTTCTTTCTGCCTCTTCTCCCTCATCTCTCTCTACTCCCTCCTCTCCCTCTCCTGGGTACTAGAGTGAGGCAGTACCAGGATGAGGGATAGCAGCCGAGCCCTTTCATTTCCCCTTTCCTCATCTCTCCCCACACGCCAGATCCCGCCCCTCCCTGCTTCCTCCTCAGAACACACCAGTCAGCATGAACTGATAGGCGTTGTCAGAGATGGAGAAGATGTGGGGCGGGGCCTCCTGACGCTTTTTGCCTCGGTAGCCGTTCACCACCTCGGGGTTGTACACCGGCAGCCACTTGTAGGGGTTGACGGTGACGCAGAAGAGGCCGGAGTAGGTCTGTGGAGAGAAAACAAAAAGTATATGTATCTATGGGTTGGGTCTTTTTGATGTTAGATTTCTTTCTGGTAAACTTGTAAAAGAGTGAAGTAAATATTTGTTTATTGGCAGCATGGGATTTAAACTCAGGGCCTCTTGCTTGCTCAGCTGGTGCTCTGCCACTTGGGCCACACCCCAAGCCTTGCTTTATTTATTTATTTTTTTTGATAGTTATTTTGGAGATGGAGTCTCATAGACTTCTTCTGCCTGGGCTGGCTTTGAACTATTCTCTTCTAGATCTCAACCTCCCGAGTAGCTAGGTTTACAGGAAAGAGCCACAACAGTGCTTGATTTCTACTTACCCATGAAGCAACTGAAATGCAAAACAGAAACTAGCCAGACCTCCCACAGCTAGTACTGTTTTTAGGTTGTTTACTTTTAGGATTTTTTTGTGTGTGTTTCTGAGGCAAAAACTATATATCACTGTATATCCCAGGCTGGGCCTGAACTTTCTATCCTCCTATCTCAGCCTTTTGCCTGTTGGGATTACGGGTGTGCAGCACCACACCTGACTCCCACCCATCCCTTGCTTCATCTTCTTTCTCTGCCCTCCACTTCTTCTGCTGTGCTCCACACTAGTCAGAACCCCCCACCTATACAGTCCTGTGTATACCACCCTTGCCCACCCCACATCTAGTGTCCCAGGAAAGCTAGGGCCCGGGTCACCACTGACATAGATCATCCAGGACGTGTAGCGGTCTTTGAGGTTGTACAGCACTGCCGGCTCATTCAGATGCGTTAGCATGGCCATGTCCTCGATCTTGTCAAACTTGGGGGGATTCATGGCGTACACATCTTCCGGCTTCACCACCAGGGTCTGAAAGGGGAAGAGGCACCAAGGCTTAGCTCACATTCCTACTGCTTCAGGAAGAGACTTGCCCAGGTGGGACAAGAGGGTTACCTGGTTGATGGCGAAGGAAGATGCTGTTAGGGGGTGACTTGTGGTGGAGGGGACAGGGGGTGCTTGGTGTCTGTTACTGGGGTTCATTTCCTCTCCAGTGTCTTTGGGGAAGGGAGACAATGACAGAAACGAGAGAACAGGATGGGACCCCTATAAAGGAGGCAGAGGCCTGTGGCAGGGATGGGAGCTAATAAAGCTCCTCAGTGCTGGCATCCCAGGAGCTCTCCACAGCCTGTTCAGAGAAAATAGCCCATCCTGATAGAAGCAAGGGGAGGAGAGACAGCTGGGTGGTTTGAATTCCCAGGCTGGTATCCATGGCATAAGCTAACATGTGAAGCTCTCTGAGAGCAGCTGACACCCCCAGAATACCTCCATTGTGCCCCCAGAATACCCCCATTGTGTCCCCCAGAATACCCCCATTGTGTCCCCCTTCCTCAACCTTGTTGGCACATGCTTAGGAAAGAGTGGCACTCCTCCCTTTCCCTGTCTATGGGCAGACGATTACAGGCCGAGTGAAGAGTCAGCCAGGGGCCAGGCAGAGCAGAGGTTCCCAGCATGCACCAGGGCTTTGCATTGCTCTCAGGAAAACACCCACCCCAGGCCTTGAGTTTTCTCTGTGTAGAGCCTGAAGCCCTGGGGCGGGGGCCTTTTTCTTCCCTGTGCTTGGCACTTTCTTGCTCTCAATTGGTCAATCCTGTCTCTGGACCATGTGAGCAGGAAACCTATCCTAAACATTGACCCTCTGGTCTCATTATATCTAGCTTTTACCTTTCCTCCCAGCTCTTCTTCTTAGCTTCTTCTGTGTGTGTGTGTGTGTGTGTGTGTGTGTGATTTTTTTTTTGTTGGTTGTGGTGTTTGAACTCCAGCACTGGGCGCTGACCCTGAGCCTCTTTGTGCTCAAGGCTAGTGCTCTAGCACTTGAACCACAGTGCCACTTCCTGTTTTTGAGTGGTTAATTGGAGGTAAGAGTCTCATGGGGACTTCTCTGCCTAGGCTGGCTTCAAACTATGATCCTCTGATCTCATCCTCCTGAGTAGCTAGGATTACAGGTGATAGCCACTGGCACCTAGCTTTCTTCTTAGCTTCTTTATGAAGTGTTGAATGCCCTTTCCTTCACTCAAAGACACTATTTCCTCTTCTTGTCTGTTAGATTCTCTTTTTTCCTTGTTTTATTTTACTTTATCTTATTTATTTTATTCTATTTATTTCAGGGACATTTTTCAGACTCAGAAGGTCGTGAAGTCCAAATTATCTTCCACCTTTTCCCATAATGGCTTGGCTCAAAATATAATAGGCTATAGTGTTCATCTCCCTCTAATAGCAGATGTCTGCTAGTTCATTGAGCTTGTGGTCCACTAAGGGCCTCTTGCCCACTTTCCTTACCATTGCTAAAGATAGGGAAAATCTAGACTTCCAAGGAAGGGTGTTGTAAAAGTGCGCCTCCTAGTGTTGGACTCCCAGTTCTGCACCTTTGAAAAGCATGCAAACATTGATTTGTTTTTTTCAAAAAAAAAAAACACAAAAATACTGAATGCTAACTGCTTTGATCAACCATCACCAGGCCTTTTTCTTGCTTAGAAATGAAGGCCAGTACTCACTATGCTGTCTCCTAGAACACCCATGGGCCAGAGCCCATGAAAGGGGCTGGAGGAGGGGCCAATGCACATGCGCAGAAACAAAGCAGAGAGCCAGAGGAAGGCAGGCCCAGGAGCCTTACCCGGCTGTCTTCTGTCTCTACCGTGACCTTCCCATCTTGGCTATTCTTAATTTTCCCCTTGGCATACTCTTCTTTGGAGTCAACCACAAAGCAGTAGGTTTTGGCATCGAAAGGCTGGTTCTGAGCCTCGATCCTCTCCTTTTCCGACTTCCGGAGGAAAGGGGCGGCTATGCCGAACACTTCCATCTCGCTGTCACTACTCATGGCGTCGGCTGTGAAGCAAACCCACCGGTGAGCCCAGCTGCTCCCTGGCCAGGCACCAGGCAGCTCCTACCCCATCCCAGAATCCACCTGCAGGAGCCCTCAAAGGTGCATCATGCAAAAATAAAGGCACTCGTCAAAGGGCATCCTGAATGGCAAATGACAAAAGCAGTTTTGAACCATTTTGAATGGAGGCTTGACCCCCATGTGAGTAGTCAGAGCCTGACTTCCTTCGGTGGCTAAGAATAGAGGCTTGCCTCTGATAGCAGCAGAGAACTAGCATGGTTCAGAAGGGCTGCCTCTTGTTCTGGCTCTGCAGCCCTAATGCCCTGCAGTCCAAGCCCTCTGGTGTCCAAGGGACCATTCGGAGGAGAATACCAGATAATGGGGGCTCATCTGAAGACTTCTAGAAGCCTGAGGGTTCTCACCTGAGTCACACCTGCAGGAGGACAGCAGAAGGTAGTAGTAGAGGCTGGAAACCACAGGACCTGCAACAGTACACACACACACACACACACACACACACACACACACACACACACACACACACACACACACACACACACACACACACACACACACACACCACCCAAGTTCAGAGATGCCCGGGAGTATCCTGGCTCTCTGTCAAGTAAGCTCTTGATGAGACTAAAGTAGTAAAGACAAAAAAAATGAGTCATTTATAAGTAGAGTTAGCCAGAGGCAAGCTGCAGGGCCAAGACCTACTGATACATAAAGCCACCACATGTCTCCATTTGGTTTCCTTCATCCCTGCCCATTCTGGTACAATCTGACATCAGAATCAGAAAATGATGCTTAAAGGTCAGAATCCCTGATAAAAAGTTGGGGCTACCCAGCTGGTGGGAACGAGGGGTGGAGGGTGAGCAGGTGTTTTGGTCCTCCATAAGCAGGAGAAATCTCTGAGATGGGTTAATTAACACCTGGCAGCTCTGAAGGGTTGAGCATTTGGGAGATGTGCAGCCCAGGAGAGGAAGGCACTGAGTCCACAGGCCCACATTGCACAAGTCAGAGGGGCCAGAGGGAAGGTCAAGCCAGGGTGGACAGCTGTGCAGGTGTCCAACAAGATCCTGACTATGAGGAGGAAGGAGCAAGCATTACCTCAGCTTTAGGGAGGAGGTGCTGGAGGCAGAGGGCACCTGGGTATTTTGGGCCCAGGGAGAATTCACTCATCAAATTCTATGAAAACTTAGAGAAAGGAGGTACCACCTTACCAATGCCAGGCAGGGCCAGGAGAGTGGTGAACCACACCAGGTCAGTAGCAGGTGCTGAAAAGAGTCACCCAAGAGGAGGCTGTGACTTACCTCTGCCCACAAGAGCGAGCCACAGAGAGGTGACTGCTCCCTGGGGCTTTTATACGCCTCTGCTAACCCCCTCGGCTCATTCCTTCTCTATATTTGGAAAGAGAATGACCGACACCACCGGCTGAGAACCACTGCTCCTTCCACACGTACTTTTTTTTTTGCCATTGCCAAGGGAAAGGTATATATAGAAATGAGCAGGATCCATAACCATTTCTCCAACTGTAGAAACTTGGGAGCTTGAGATGCCTTTCTCTGAACGTGAGGCTGGTGCATCTTCACCAGATGCACTGAACAGCCTTGTAGGGGAGGGAGGGAGGGAGGAAAGGAGGGTGGTTCCATCTTGCCAGCCATTTCCCTGCAAAGACAGGGGAAAACCCCTTTGGGAGAATGGAGGGGGGGGTCTCAATTGGGCATTTTGCTTTTTTTAAAAAAAAATCTTATCAGGTGGGAAAACAAATGCATCTGTTGAAATTTCTCCTGGAAAATTTTTTTAGCAGGACTTTCGTCTCAACCTGAGATCTGTATAATGTTAAAATTTGTGATAATGATAATAGTGATGATGGTGGTGATGATGATAGTAATAATTCCCTCTCCTGCCCATCCTCTTCTGCCTCTACTTTTCCACCATGTCATTTTCTGTCTAAGTGTTATCATTCACTTAATCCTTTTTTAAGTACTAATAGGCCCAACACATAAATGAATGACAGGGAGCTATGCCGCCAGCCAACACTCACAGTGACAGGTGCTGAAGGGCCTGTTTGTGATCAAGATACATTCCCAATTAGAAAAGACCAGCTGCCCGGGGAGGCAGGGGAGGGGGTAGTCAGGAGAGTGGTGGGGGCCTGCAGAGAAAGGGAGGGTGAGAGGTTGTCTCACAAATGTGATCATTTCTAAATCAGGAATGGAAAAATATCAAGCTTGAAGAGAAGGATTAGGGTGTATTTGAAACTTCTTCCCATTTTGTTCCCTCTGTCCCCTAACTGAAGCTTTGGAATGGTAATACTGGGCCTTCCATGAATATTTCAGAGAGAGCTATGGGTTTTCCATTTGAGAATCAGGACAGCTCCTTCTGTATTCAGCCCAGATGTGCATGGGAAAGTGGGCACAATGAAGGGACCTTTAGTAAACACCTTCTGTCTTCTAGCCTTATGGTGAGCACTTCAAGGGGCACAATGGAGCTAAGTCCCAATAGCTCGGGCCTGTAAATCTAGATACTCAGGACACTGAATACAAGGATCATGGTTCAGAGTCAGCCTGGGCAAACAAATCTGTGAGACCTCCATAACAGCCAGCAAAAATAAAAAGGCTGAGCTGAAGGCATGGCTCAAATGGTTGATTAAGTAAGCAAGCTGAGAGAGTATGACACTAAGAGTTCAAACCCCAGTACTGTCAACAAATGAACAAAACTGTCAGGAGTCACAAGTCTGGACATTCAAGAAGTGATTTTAGGAGAGGAGAGATCTGTGGGGAGCAGCTCCCTCCAATTGTAGCAGGAAAATCATATTGCTGAGAGCTGGGCAGGCCTGGAGATTGTACCCACTGGACCCATTCCAAACCAGTGGGCTGGAGCATCATGCTCTCAAAGCCTTTCTCCACACGTCTGTGAAATGTAAGTATGTCTGTTTCATGGACTATGTGTGTTGAAGGATGAAACACACCCTGTGCCATGCTCTGTTTGCATCATTTGTGTCTGACCAATGTCAGTTCTCTTGTTTACCTGAATATGCAACAATGTGGTATGATGGGTTGAGCACATTATAGTGAATACATGTCATTAGAGGGGAAAGACATAGATGTAATTTATCTTAAAAAAAAAAAGTCTATCAGAACTAGGCAGGGGTGGATCATGTCTGTAATCTTAGCTATGCAGGAGGCTGGAGATGCGAGTTTCAAGATTCAAAGCTAGGCCTGGGCATAAGAGTCCATGTGAGACTCTTCCCTCCAATTAACCAGTAAAAAGCCAGAAATGGAGCTGTGGCTCAAGTGGTAGAGCCTTAACCTTAAGCAAAAAGCCAAGCAACATGCAAGGCTCTGTGTTCAAGCCCCAGAACTGGCAGACACACACATATGCACGCACATGCACACACACACACACACACACACACACACACACACACACACACACACAAATCTATCAGAAGAGTGAATCTTAAAGATGAGAACATCTTGCCACAGCTTTCACAGCACAGTGGATATTCTCCTGACAGCGAATTCTCTCTCTGATAAGCAAGGGACAGATGACTTATTGGTATATTATTAGCTTGCCTTTGGAAACAGAAGGAGCCCTTGTTCTCTGAGCCATCATCCAACCAGGGTTAATCCCATAGCCAGGACAGAAGGCTGCATTTATCCCTTATGAGCTGAAGAAAAAATGTATTGTGTCTCAAGAATGCAGGCTGGCTCAGGAGCTTCGAGAGCCTGGCTCTTCCTCTAGGCTATTTTCTCCTGTTTGATGTCCAGCCCCACAGCAGGGACACGGGGGTTCCTGGCCATGGAGCAGCATTCCCAGGACTGCTGTCTGCCCGGGCATGAAGTCAGCCTTTGGGAGCAAGTGCCTTCCTTACCCATCTACCCCTGCAAGGAAGATTGGATTCACTGAACACAAGGAGCTCTGTGATCCTTGGCCAACACTATTCCCCAGCTTTGAGGGGAAATGGGGAAGCGGTGGTCTTTGGGCAGTGACCAGAATCTCCTGGAGAAAAAAGTTCAAACAGAGTAGCCAGTCTCCTTTTATTACACTTCAATCATACAGTTTCTCCAGTTTCCTATTATGACAAGTTTTGTATGTACCAGTGAGCACCAAGCACCATACATGAACGCTCATCTCTATCAATATAATAGCTGCTAGCATTTGGCCACCTCTTAGGATAAAAACAATCTCCACCATGTCATTTTCCTTCCCAGGAAAATTAACAGTAGTAATTCTGTGTCTGTAGCTCATATTCAAATTTCTCCAGGTATTCCAGCAATGATAGAACTGGGTTTCTTCCTCCAAAAATGAAGATTTAGTCTTTATCTCTCTCTGTCTCTCTGTCTCTGTCTCTGTCTCTCTTTCTCTGTATGTGTATGTATATATACCAGGGTTTGAACTCAGTCAGGGCCTTGTCCTCTTACTCAGTTTGCTTGCTTGCCTTTACCACTTAAACAACAGTGCCAGCTAAATTTTTTGCTGGTTAATTGGAGATGGTGTTTTAGACTGCTCTGCCTGGGTTGGCTTTGGGCTATGATCCTCCACATCTCAGCCTTGTGAGAAGCCCCAGTAGCTAGGATTACAGGCATGAGATACTGGCTTCTAGGCTAGCACTGAGTCCAGTTTTTAGCACTTTACTTGGTTCTGTATCTTTAGTTTCTTTTAGTCTAGAATCGTCCTCCATCTCATTTTCAATTTTTTTTTTTTTGGTCCGGTTGTGGGGCCTGAACTCTGAGCCTGGGCACTGTCCCTCAGCTCTTCAGCTCAAGGCTAGCACTCTACCACTGAGCCACCTTCCCAGTCCCTCATTTTTAATTTTTAAAAGTAATATAAATGTGGGGGGGGGGGTTTTTGCCAGTCCTGGGGCTTGAACTCAGGTTCTGGGCATTGTCCTTGAGTTTCTTTTGCTCAAGGCTAACACTCTACCATCTGAATCACAGCGCCCCATTTGGCTTTTTCTGTTTACGTGGTACTGAGGAATTGAACCCAGAGCTTCATACATGCTAGGCAAACACTCTACCACTAAGCAATAGTCCAAGCCATGTTGTATACTTTCTATGTGCCAGGTATGGGCCACTGAGAGAGAAACACAGGTGTTTGTCATTTTGTTACGTTTTGCTTTTGTTCCAGTCCAGGGCCTGTATGCTGTCTCTGAGCTTTTCTTCCTCAAGGCTATTGCTCTACCTCTTGAGCCACAGCTCCACTTCTGGATTTTTTAGGTAATTAGTTGGAGAGAAGAATCTCATAGACTTTCCTGCCTGGACTGGTTTTGAGCCATAATCCTCAGATCTCAGCCCCCTAGTTAGCTAGGATTATAGGCATGAGCCAACGGTGCCTGACAATAACTGTTTTTCTTTAAAGAAGTTCTCAGGCTCAGGGCAGGAAGAAGATGAGCCATTTGCCCAAGCTAAGTAGGTAGGATGAGATCAGAAATGACAGCAGCACTCAAAAGGCACATGCGGCGAATGCCAGGGAACAGGCAGGCAAGGGTCCCAGGGAAGTATAGAGGGCACTTGGTAAAAGGGTGTTAAGTCAGACCTTGAGGATAGAAGTCTGCACTTGGCCATGGCTTTTATTACTTGAGGAAAGGAAGCCACTGTCCAAACTATGAATAACTATTTATTTGGACTCCTTTTGCTTTTGAGGTAGTAACTTGTTTTGTAGCCCAAGAGGGCCTCAAATTAGCAATCTTCCTGCCTCAGTCTCCTGAAGGCTGGGATTATAAGTATGTACCAACACACCCAGTTTGTACCTGGACTTTTCAAAAAGAGAAAGATCCTATCCACATATCTTTTGAGTGTATTTTTTGTACAATAGACCCGTGGTGTCTGTCTGGTGATTATGCTTCCAAGGAGATCACCATTGAGGAGATCCTGCAAAGGCTCAGATACTTGAGAAGTTCAGCACTAGACTGCATGTGAGTGTTTGATTCATTTTGAATACTATCCACCTTCCCTTAAAGTCATGCCCCCTTTCAACACATCTTAATTTCTATGTCATCATTTAAGAACACTCACTTTTATTTTCTGGGGGAGATGGAATTGGACAAAATTAAGGATTGGGAGACACTTAGCATATCACACAACTGACATGATCTCAGGAATGAGGGAACGTCTCCTCCTCCACTGAGCTGAAGTTGCACGTGATGGATTTTGTGGGGTTTTCTTTGTTGTGGTGTTTTTTGTTTTTTTTGCTTTGAAATTTCTTTTGGTTTTAGTTGCTTATGTATTTGATCATGCTTTGTCAAAACTGTGTGTAAGAAATCTGTGGAGAAGATAGGCTTACCTTTTCAATTTTATTTATTTGTTGGTGGTGATCTCTTGCTGTGCCTATTTTGTAAATTAAACTTCATCACAGAGGTGTATGTACAGGAAAAAATGGTGAATTGGTGTCAGGTATTCACTGGGGGTGCTGGAATGCATACCATATCTATAAGCATGGAGGCTGGTAACAGGAGAGGCAGCAGGAATGTATTCTAGTGAGTAAAGGAGCAGGGTAAAACCGAAAGGAGGAAACTTGCAGGGAATGAGGGGAAAAAAAGGGACCCTTAGTAGGCTGTAGCATGACAAAAGCCAAGGTAATTTGCCCTAAACATCTACTGACTTCTAGACTGTTCCTTTCCTGTGGGAGGAGACAAAGGGATTGAACAGAATAAACAAGGAGGGGAATTTCCTTTTGACTTTCTACAATTTAGCTTTTGGTAATTTTTGAACTAGATGCCTATTTCAAAGTGTTTCAAAAAGTAATTAACTCACACTTTCAAAAAATATGTAGTATGAAAACATGCTCCCGATAAGGTCAATAAAACTAAAACGAATATACTGAGACCTTTTAAGAGGGCAAAAATAGCACAAGTATTCAGTGTTCATGCAGGGCTAAACAATTGGTTGTATTTTAAAATCTCTGCTGGGCCTTGTGCTAAAGGTTTTGTGACACGATCATCTAATACCTGTATAGATTCTGTATTACAAAGGAGGAAATGGAGGCACTAGGGAGGAAAGGTAACTGGCTTGGACCATATGCTGGCAGCTTACACTTGAGGATTACAGTTCAAAGCCAGCCCAGGCAGAAAAGTTCATGAGACTTTTATCTCCAAGTAACCACTGAAAGGCCAGAAGTGGAGCTATGGCTCAAGTGACAGAAACATGGTCTTGAGCAAAAAACTTCAGGGAGTAAAGTACTATGTGATTTTTTTTTTTTTGTTCCATTTCTATGTTCTTCCCCTACAGTATAACCCCTGTTTTCACTCTATTTGATTCCAGTGCCCTACATCTTTTATATACGTTTTTCTAATTTGGGGAGGGGAAGGGAAATAACAAAATGCTGAAATAAGGATACAGGCTGACCCACTGTAACAATAAGATGTACAAGACACAATACTGAAAACAAACTTTACAACTTTGTGGGGAGGGAGGAAGGAGTTGGGAAGGTGGGGCAGGAAGGGATGGTAGGGGGAAAACAAGGGAAAGGTAACAATGCTCGATAGGAAATGTACTCATTACCTTATCATGTAACTGTAACCCCTCTGTACAGAATCTTTACAATAAAAAAAAGAAAAAACCTCAGGGACAGCATCCAGGCTCTGAGGTCAAGCCCTAGTATTGATTACCTCCCATAAAAAGAAAAGAAAGGAATGAAAGGAAAGGAAGGGAGAATGAAGGAAGGAAGGAAGGAAGGAAGAAAGGGCATGCTACTAGCTAGCAGTCCGGTCAGAGTCATCTGCAGTCATACGTGTCAGAGCTGTACTATGAATTACCTTGTTAACTGCATTAGAAGAGATCAGGAGATGGATGGCTCAGGAAATGTAACAGGAGCTAGGATCCTCCCACAGTTAATCAGAGGAAACTTTGGAAATGTCAAACCTTAATCTGTGAGAGACAGCTGGCGCTGAGAAGGGAACAGGTAAGGGACACGATTCCACATGCTGGAAAGGAATGGGCAAAGGAGGTGCTATCCTTTGAGCTATGTGGCAAAGGGAGATGACAGCTACTGTCACAAGTCTGCATTGGGCTCTGCTGATTGATGGTGCTCGTGTGGTCAGGGGCTTGGAGCCTGGTGCCTGAAGCAGGGAGGAATGCTTTGAGTAGGGCGGAGGAAACCAATTCCAAAGGAGGATGTGAGAAGGCAGGCCTGGTCCAGGGCCTTGCCAGCAGATTTGGGGGCAGGAATTGGAAGTAATGGATGAATCTGAACAATGCCATGGAGAATGAGGCAGGTAACTCAGTCCTCTGGTTATATTTGGGGGCATGGAAGAGAGAGATCAAAGGTCACTGTCAAGTCACCAAAGATCTGAAATAGAGAGAAAATGGTCATGTGACAAGAGAAACTGAAAGAAAGGTGGCCCATTTTGGAATGTGAGGGTAGATTAAGATTTAAACTATAATCCTTAATTGGAAAGATAACATGAATTGTTTATTCAAAGCAGTGTTTTGGGTTTTTTTTTGCTTTGTTTTGTTTTGTTTTTCCAAACTGGCCATGCCTAAGCATTACCTGAGGAGCTGTTAAAGAGAAAAAGCTTTGCAAAGCCACTAGAAGAGTGGACTTGATGTAGAAGAAAAGAATTGGAGGCAACCGATGGAAGAACAAACTTAAGAATAAACGTAATACGTATATGCAAAGGCTGAAAGTATTGCTGAAATACATAAAATTGAGTGTTCCTTGGTATTGGAAAGGATGGTTCAATATCTTGATATCAATTATCCCAAGTTTATATGAATTTAAAGCAACCCTTGCTCCTCCACCCCCTGAGCAAAGGAATACCACAGACAGTCATGAAGGGAATTTGTACAAGCCTGTGGAAGCTGGGCATCAGTGGTTCACTCCTATAATCCTAGCTACTCAGGAGTCTGAGATCTGAGGATTGCAGTTTGAAGCCAGCCTGGGCAGGAAAGTCAATGAAACTCTCATTTCCAGTTAGCCACCATAAAGCCAGAAGTAGACCTGTGTGTGTGACTCAAGTGGTACAGTACTAGCCTTGAGCAAAAAAAGCTCGGGGACAGTGCCCAGAGGGCTTGAGTTCAAGCCCCAGGTCCAGCGGGGGGTAAAAAAAAAGTCTATGGTAATACACATGGGGGTTTTGTGCATAGTGTTAGGTCTTCCCTGCGGGAACACTTTTTCCCCCTTCCTCTTCACCAGCCTGAAACCAGCAATTACCTGACTGACAATCACCGGACTAAGTCAGCAAAGGATCCAGGCTCTGAGGTCATTTCCTCATCTGCTGAGATATTTTCTGAACCACCCTGGACATGCCTCTCTCAAACAGTGAGAGGCTCCCCAGGTATGACTTCTACATCCGCCCTGGTGCCATCTCCCATCTTTATATAATCTGGTCCAGCACAAGTTCCCTTCTCTCTTTCTCTCCTTCCTTCCCCTCTATCTCGCATGCCTCCATCTCTTGGGAACCCACAGTTTGCTCTCCCCTTCAATAAATTCTTTTTCTGCCTGAACCATGTGACAGTTTCCTTTCCAGTGAACCTTACATATATGTAGAGGGCAGTATCTCAAGCCAGCAGAGCAAAGATGGACTTCTTCTAAAGTAGGGATGGGACAATCAGATGGCCATTTGGGAAAAGATAAACAGAGACCCGCTTTATCTCACACCACATGTCAGGCTAAATAATAACTATATCAGATCCAAATATAAAGCAATTGAACCAAGTCCTAAAGAAAAGATGAGTGAATTCAGGTCCAATTCCTGCTGCTATGGCTCTGAATTCTGAGCAGATAAATTCTGGAAGAGCTGCTGTTATGTCCAGGAGGAGCAAGTGCAGGTGGTTTCTTGTCTACCCAGCAAGAGAGGAAGAAGGAACTCTTAACTCTTCATACTCTCCCAGAGATCTAGTCCTTGGGGATTATACTGGGATTAACCTGACACCCTGCTTTTCTTTCTCTAACTCTCCTGGGATCATCTCTGTCAGGACCCCCCAAAATGTTACCAATACAAGCTACCCTTCTCTCACGGGGGATTCCGAGACACTGAATCAGGCAAGTTTAGTTACCGTGTTTTCTAATTTCTCTATGCATTTCTCCATCATTCATGGCTAGCGGTTACCTAGTATTAAAAGTAAGGTTGAATCTCGTGATTCTTGCATCTTTATGATTCTCATAGGAACAGCCTTCCTATGCTTTTTCCTTTTGAGGCAAGATTTTTCTATTTTAAGAACTTTCCAATGTCAAAGATTTTGGTAAGCTCTTGGTTATTTCGTTATGACATTCCTCCCATTTATTCCTGATATCCTTTGAGCCTTACAGCAATGGCAGGGGCTAGGCAGAGCAGGTGGAATTATCCCCCACTTAATTGATGGGGAAACTGACTCATCAGAGAGTCCTTGGCCAGGGTGCAGTGGCTGCAGGAAGAATTAGGTTCCTTTCTCTAAGTGTGGTATGTCTCACTGCCTGTAACAGGAAGTCAGCCTTGATGGCAGCTTTGGGGATTATGGGAGAAATAAAAAGTTTCCCTGTACAAATTAAAATTTCTTAAATATTTGAGTCTAAGTTTCCTGTTCTGTAATAAATAAATAAATAAATAGAGGAAGTTGAGCTACATGGCTTGGTGAGTTCTCCTTCTAATCTTATTATCTTCTGATCTGGTCACTGATGCCCAAAGAGAGATATGTCTTTATCCTTAAGGTCTATATATGTATTAAAGGTGGGAGCAGGGTGGGGTGGCTAGGTTATTTGGTCCCAGGTATGACATTCTCTAGGATGAATGCTTATGCCAGCTACTCACCAGGGTCATTTCTCCCCTAGACTTTGTTAGATTGTGAATGAAGGGCTTGAGTCTCAACAAGCTTCTCTCCAATGAAAAGCAACCAGTCACACAGAACCATAAAAAGCCCAAGCCCCTCACTTTCCTGGCTGGGGAGATCAAGGTAGCTACCAGGACTTCCCTTTGGTAGGGAGCTGTAAACCATGAGCCATGGGAGATGTAAAAGCAACCTAAAATGGAAGAAAAGCTCACAGGGTCTAAGGAGAAAACCTCATGCACTTTCCAAGTTACAAGTAACCAGCCTTTGTGGCCACCGACATCATAAACTCTCACCAAAACAAAAGATTTTTTTTTGAGTACTCAACTGACTAAGGATTCATGATAGGTGCGTGGGTGGGCTGACAAATAGATGTAAACCAGCAGGTCTTTAACTTACCTACTCAAGCCAGTAAACATCTAATTCAGTAAACTTCCCCCAGCCTTAGGACATGGACTCTGCCCCAGGAGCTGGTCTTGAGGGACTGGGTACCCCTGCACCTTTTATCCTTGCAGCCAGCTTGGAATCCAGGGAGGGCATCAAGGATGCTTACTGTAACAAGTCTCTACCTGATGAGACAAAGGACTCTTGGACCACATGACACCACCTCTGACCCTGTCTGTGGCTTGGGACTGTCTTAATCATACATACTTACACTCCCTGTCCCCAATTCTCCCCATTTAACCAAAGTCTGTACCCAGGAAGAGAGATGAAGATGCTCTGAAGTGCTGCTTTCCTATAGCCGATGCCACATATGCTCCTTTCTCTGCCATATTTGTTTGCTAATAAATTTCCTTACCACTGTTGCTATGCTTTTATCTTGCCTGAATTCTTCTCTTTCTGGATGCAAGGACCAAGGATGATTAGCTTCACTGACTTTGTGTTAACATCACAGCCCCTGCAGACAGCATTAGTGGATTGCAGCTCACATCTAAGCTTAGTCAGAGCTTCATAATCTCACTTAGCTCTGTATTTTCAGAAGCAATTAAAACTTGATTAAAGTCAAGACAGGGATAAACTGTTTTCCTGGGATGTGACTATTTTTTCTATAGTGCCCTTTACTCTCTTCTTTTTTTCTCTCTCTCCCTTCTTTCTCTTTCTTCTTCTTTTTCTTTTCTTTTCCTTTATCTTTCTCCTCCTCCTCCTTCCTCTTCTCTCTCCCCCATTTCCAGTCTCTTCCTTTGCAGGATATTGGGGACTGAACTCAGACATGCTTGTTAGGTAAGCCCTCTACCACTTGATCCATGCTCTTTCTTATTATGAATACAATATATGTTCATTTAGTTAGTTTAAGAAAATAGTTGATTGGGCTGGGAAGGTGGCTCAGTGGTAGAGTGCTTGCCTTGTATGCATGAGGCCCTGGGTTTGACTTCTCAGCACCACATAAGCATAAAAAAAAAAAAAAAAGCTGGAAGTGGTACTGTGGCTCAAGTAGTAGGGCGCTAGCCTTGAACTGAAAAGTTGAGGGACAGCGCCCAGGCCCAGAGTTCAGGCCCCACGACTGGACCCCCTCCCCCCCAAAGAAAAAGAAAATAGTTGAACAAAAAAAATTAAATTTACATATTACCATTGTAAACGACTAAGGTTTTGGTGTCTATTTTGTGTTTAGGCAAAACGTGAGCTTAGACTTTTGCATTTTATTCATTCAGGGTATATAGTGACTTTGTTTTTCCATATCATTAAGTAGTATATAACAGCTCCATTTAAAAAATCTCATGGCCTATTGATCCACTCTAGCTGGCCACATAGGTTGTTCTGAATTATATATTCTTTTTATAGTCTACTATTATTAAAAAATGTTCCAGGAAACATCTTTATACCTACTTATGATTCCTTCTGTGAATAAATGCATAAAGGCTAGACTTGGTTTGCTATATAAATATATGGCAATCGCTGCTACAGTTTCTCTACCTGTCCTGTGTGGGGGTGTTTCTTCATTCCTTCATCCTTAATGGAGAAGAGTTTTTGTTTTGTTTTTAATTTATAGTGTTTTGTGAACCTGAGATAAGAATTCTATTGCTTTAATTTGTACTTTTGATCACTAGTAATGTTATGTTTTCCAATGGCTATTATCTGATGCTTTTCATTTTGAATTGCTTATGCATTTTCTTAGTCTGTTCATCTTTATTTCCTTATAGGTCCATAAATATTCCCTATGTATTTGTGTGACTGTCACGTTTATCAAACCTTCATGACTTTTTGCATTCTATAGTATCATATTCACAATAGCTGTCACTTTTATGTGGCACAAGGACTTGAACTCAGGTTACTTGCTGGGCAAGCATTCTACCATTTGATTCTTGCCTTAGACTATTTTTCTTTAGTTATTTTTCAAGTAGGGTCTCACTTTTTGGCCAGGGCCAGCATGGACCATGATTCCATTTACACCTTCTGTGTAGCCCTATTACATCTAGCCTATTGAGTGAAATGAGGTTTTTCCAGGGTGGCCTTAAACTACGACTCTCCCAATCACTGCCTCCCAAGGTGAGCTATTGAACTTGGCCTAATGATCTTTAAGAAAGGAGATGGGAATATTTTATCGAAGACCAATAATTCCAGGCTTAGAGATGTGAGTATAGGACTGGAGGTGAAGATGTGGGAAGCCATCTAAAACCAGCATAGGGCAGGTTGAAGTGGAATAGGGATCTTGAAGGGATAAAAAACACTAGAACCAACCATCACTGATCAAATGCACCTGTTACACAACCCTAGTAAGCCAGCACCAAATCACCACCCTCATCAAGATAAAAAATAAGGGCTGTCATCACTCTCTGAGCACATGCTGGTATTCCTCTAGGTGGTCTCACCTGATCCTTACACCGCCTCTCTGTGAGCAGTACTGTCAGCGTTCCAAGATCATGGGTGAGAAAAGTGGGGCTTACAGAGGTTACCTTGGCCAAAGCTGTCAGGAGCCAAACTGGTCTCAGAGTAATGGGTTCCTGAAAACAGCACAACTGAAAGTGAAGGCTGAGGACACTGTACACCCTCCACTAAGGGGAGGAGAAGAAGCCCACACACAACTGGTAAGGAAGCAGTGGTCGCTGACGTGAGAACCCAAGATCCTGCCATCTCTGAGGATTAGTTTGGTGCTCAGCATCTATCATCATTCAAGAGAAGGTTTGATGTTTAGCCAGTAATAACACTATCATTTAATTATAGGTCGCTATATGGACAAAATTTTCTTCTAAACTGCTATTTTCTTTAGTTAACTTACTACCTACCTTTGGTGGGAGCAGGTAATTTTGTCGCTATATGGGCAAAATTTTCTTCTAAACTGCTATTTTCTTTAGTTAACTTACTACCTACCTTTGGTGAGAGCAGGGTAACTACTGTGGGCAACCTTCAATATTTACAAACTCAGTAATAAAAGTTGAGCAGTCTGTCCACAACCCAGTGGACTCTGAACACATTCTCTGGGGAGAAACATCCAATACAAAACAGCAGTTACCTTTGATGGGACAAAGGCAAGAGGCAAGAGACTTACACTTGCTCTGTCAGGTCTAACTAGTTTTTAAAGCAATACCTCACAAATTTCTGATAAAATGATTAATTTTAAAATGATGAATATTAAGCTGGGCGTCAGAGGTTCATGACTGTAATCCTAGCTAACTTAAGAGGCTGAAATCTGAGGATCACAGATTGAAGCCAGACCAGTCTGAGCAGGAGCTTGGGGCTCTTTACCTCTAATAAACCACCAGAAAATTGGAAGTGGTTCTGTGGCTCAAAGTGGTAGCACACTAGCCTTGAGCCAAAAAAACTCAAGGAACTCAAGGACAGCATCCAGGCAGAGGTCAAGCCCCAAAAGAAAGAAAGAAAGAAAAAAAAGAAAGAAAGAAAGAAAAAGAAAGGAAGGAAGGAAGGAAGGAAGGAAGGAAGGAAGGAAGGAAAGGAAAGGAAGGGACATTGTGAAAGATGCATCCAAGTATTGTTTCTTAGCAGTAGATTAAGGACTTAATGCATTTTCTTCCTTTAACTTCCCTACATATCCAAAACTTTCTCTATTAAGGATCTGGCATAATTATGAGAAAGAACCCTAAAATGCATTTTAAAGGTAAACAGAACCTAACAGGCTCCTAAGACATGGCTAAACAGGTTATTACTTGCACCTCCTTAGTAACAGGAGCAAAAAGCTGTATCATCAGAACAATGTGGTTCATAATACTTATGTAAAGAATAAACCAAATGGAGAATGTATCCATAAATGAAGAATGTTTGTATGACTTTTTTAAAAAATCAGCTGTGGGGCTGGGAAGGTGGCTCAGTGGTAGAGCGCTTGCCTTGCGTGCATGAGGCCCTGGGTTCGATTCCCCAGCACCACATAAGCAAAAAGAAAAAAGCCGGAAGTGGTGCTGTGGCTCAAGTGATAGAGCGCTAGCCTTGAGCTGAAGAGCTGAGGGACAGTGCCCAGGCCCAGAGTTCAGGCCCCACGACCAGACCCCCCCCCCAAAAAATAAAATAAAATAAAAATAAATAAAAAATCAGCTGTATACTCACACACATACACACATTGTGGTATAAATTTTAAAAACCACTAGTTGAGTGCTGGTGGCTCATGCCTATAATCCTATCTGCTTAGGAAGCTGAGATCTGAAGATCCAGGTTCAGGAAAGTCCCTGAGATTCTTATCTCCAATCCACCACTCAAAAACCCAAAGTGGAGCTGTGGCCCAAAGTGGTAGTGTCAGCCTTGAACAAAAGAGCTCAGGGATAGCACCCAGGCCTGGAATTCAAGCCCCATGTGTGTCAAGAAAAACAAACCAAACAAAGCAGAGTATGGTGGAAACTTTCATTTTAACTTTATACTTAAAAAACAAAAGAGATATTTAAGTTTCTTCAGTAGGTGCATTTACACTTTTAAATTTTATTTAAGGCTTTTCATTAGCCTCCTAAAATGATAATTAACCTTCTAACTCATATGGGCGTGTACCGGTATTTAGAAAATCTCAGCTCTTAGACACACTGTATCAGCTGCCCTGTGGACAGCCATGTGGACAAGTCCTTTCATGCCTACTGCATTGACAGGATTCTTAAAATTTTCAAATAAACAAACATCATTTCTTAAAATATTAGTTCCACTGGTGGGCCCAAACATCCTAGACTACTGAAAAGATCCTGAAGTCAGGCTCAGTTGAAAGGAAGCCTTAAACCTTGACTCCCTGAGAGGCACCACATGGAAGCCAAGGCTCTGGTTAGATTCACCCGGTCACCATAGAGATTGCATTATCAGTGCACCAAGTAGGGACCAGCTCCAGAGCAGAAAGTCAGACCCTGGCTTTTCACCTTAATATTATCTAGGAGTGTTCCCTCGTGCACAAAGAGGGAGATAATTCCCGAGACCCCTTTGCTTCTAGCCTTTAAACCTAACATTGGAATGAAAAGCAAATGGAAAGGTTTCTCCCAAAGCTGCTGCTCCTTTTCTGGATCATTACACAAGCGGACTTGCAACAGCTGAGAATGAGGACTACAGCTAATCTGAGAGCAAGCTTGTGTGCAGTGATCCACACAAATGTCTGGTGGCTTAAAACAGACCACCTTTTAAAATGTTTGGCACTTCAGATCCTCAGTATTATTCTTGTTACAGGAGACTAGTCTTTTATAGCAAGTTCTTCGCTTTACATCATTTCAAACCAACTATTTATGGAGCAGACTACATCTAGCAGTTATTCATCAAGGAATGAGTTGTTATAGGGGTTTCATCAAGGAATGAGTTGTTACGGGGGTTTTCTAGGGCTCTTTGAATAAAATATCAGGCAAAGCATTCGAAGTCCAAAGCCAAGGCGGCAGCAGGGCTGGCCCCTCCTAGACCCCTGAGACTCATGGTGATATATTCTGTCTTTTAAGGACAGCAGTCAAACAGGCTTAGGGATAGTCTACCCTAATGATGTTTTCATTTAACCTCTTTAAAAATATTCTCTTCAAATAGTCATATTTTGAAGTTACTGGGACTTGGACATATGGAGTGTGAAGGACATGGTTCAGTTTTTAATGGCTATAGTTACCTTTCTTTCACTCATCTAAGTATCTTTCTTACAGATGGTTGCCAATGGTTCATGTCTGTAATCTTAGCTATTTTGGAGGCTGAGATCCAGAGGGTGACAGTTCAAGGCCAGCTTGGGCAGAAATGTCTAAGAGACTCCATCTTTAAAAACAAAAAAACCTTGTAAAAGCAGTGCTAGAGGTGTGGCTCAAGTAGAAGAGCACCAGCTGAACAAGCATGAGGTCCTATAGTACCAGCAAAACCAAAATTAAAAAAAAAATTAAATGTAAAGCTTAGGAGCTAATGCTGAGTTTATGAGAATGTAAAAACCAAAACATAGGCCTGCATCAGGTACATGTAAAAATAAATCTATGCTGGCGCCAGTGGCTCATGAATGTAAGCCTAGCTACTCAGGAGGCTGAGATCTGAGGATCACAGTTCAAAGCCAGCCCAGGCAGGAAAGTCCGTGAAACTCTTATCTCTAATAAACTACCAGAAAACCAGAAGTGGCGCTGTAGCTCATGTGGTAGAGTGGTAGCCTTGAGCTGAAGAGCTGAGGGACAGCGCCCAGGCCCAGAGTTCAAGCCCCACGACCGACAAAAAAAATAATTAAATTTAAATAAATAAATAGATCTACTTCCCACCTAGGTGGCAATTTAGGATTTATTAAAAGACATTCAGAAAACTTGGCTTTAGTGACAGTCAAGTCACTAGGCAAGAAAAATGTAAAAGCCAAGATTCACTACACCACTCAACGGTCATTTTCTTGAACAGCTGACATACCAAGTGATTATTCTGCCATGAAATGATGTTTCTAGGCCTCTCTATTAGGACTCTGCACCCTTCTCCAAGCTTGTTGAGGCCAGCTCTGGTCAGAGAATCTGCATTTTCACAAGCACCAACCTACCCTACACAGTCTGCAGATCTCAGTCTCTGCTCTGACGACAGGCTTGCTCTTCACCCAGGGGAAGAGCCATGTTCATCTATGCAAAACTGAACACAGCTTTATTTTATATGCAGTGCAGTATTATATGCAGAAAAACCATTCTTTGTCACACTGATGATCAATACCCTTTTTTGTTTGATCTATAACTAAAAATCTGACAAATCATTTATCTATTTAAAATAAACCCAAAAGACTCCTATAGGAATCAAATTAACAGTTATCTCCAAGCAACACATTTTCCCCTCTTCACTAGTTAAATCAGTATCTACTGATGGAGAGATGAAATGTGACAATGATATTCATTAACAAGACTAACCTTTTCCTTTTAAGTACAAAGACTGACTTTGAATGGCAGATAGCTAATCTTGACTACCTGCCATCAAGCACTAAAGGTAAGCAACCAAGAGCACTATGGAAATTACATTCTTCTGTAAAGATCAGCCACACAACTTGTGTGACTTTAGTCCAAGACAATGGAGAAGCAGCCTGTGAGGGCCTTGCTCCTTGGCCATACACCAGCATGCTTCTCTCTGTTAATTCTGTGGTCTTTTCTCTACTGGCTCCATTTAACCTGGTCTTCCTGGCTCAGGGTAGCTATTTGGCTGGACTGTAATGATTACAGTTCCAAAGGTGCTAATTGTGTCCAAGGGAAACACGCAGCTAACAGACATGTTCTCCTGGTACGCAGGTCTTTCAGTAGGCTGCATATAGATATATATGCTTTAATAGCAGACAGTGCTTTGGTCTTCTTTAGCCAGAGACTCCTGGCTGTGGCTATCTCTTTTTCAGGTGGGTCCTCATGTGTGCAGCAATTGCACCTGCTATTTCTGCATTTTTCTTGTTCTGGCCAAAATAATCTAGAAATTCGCCATCTGGTCCAATCAAGTACATTATTATTGTATGATCCACCTGCAAAGAGAAGGGAGGAGTATGTGACATAAGGGTTATTGAAGTGAGCCAATGAATACATAAACAGGGTAAGTTTTACATTCATGCGTAGCCATAGTAATATCTATTATTTATGCAATAGGCTTCTAAGTCTATTACAGGAAATGAACACCTATGGACATCCAAACTCTATGTTGCACTGATGACTATTGCTTAAAATGTCAGTTACAACTTGGTTTGTTTGGTTCAATCCTTAAATATACTCACCCACAGAGCTGCTGAGAGAACAGCCCCCTTAATGGTTGCTACAGGCTTTCATAATGTGTTCAATGCTTGAGTAAGGCTGGTTTGGAAATGCTTTAGATTTTTGAGGGAAAGTGTCACATCTGAGCCCTTTTCTACATTATACAGAGATGCCAATTTGAAAGTGTTGAAAAAAATTAATTTCCATAGTAAGTTCTCAGGTAAGCTTCTATGTTTTAGAAAGAACTGGTTCTCATTCATTACTACCTAAATTGAGCATATGTTTTATGAGAAGCCATGAAATTAATAGTTTTAATTATATAATCTACAAATCTTAATACAATATTTAATGCCCGCATTAGTAGTTCAAACGAAAACTAGAAGATGTGTTTTTGTCCTTTAATTAATTTTTACAGGTTGCACTGACAACCAATCCTACTAGAAGCACATTGGAAACTCCTCAGTGGCCAGGAATGCTATACTTTGAGCTCTTTTCAACGTATCAAGATCTTAAAGTGTTCCCAGCTCCAACTTAAGTTTAGTCATTAATCTTTTTAGTTAGCTACTTCCAAAAAAAATCTAGTTTTAAGAGACAAGATTTAGCATTTTAAGCCCTTGGCATCTCTTGCAGGCTCAACTGCTATTTGGGAAGACAGGAAGAAAGGCAGGAATGTGATCACACATACCAAACTGGAGACACTCCCCCAAATATGCTCAACACACATTACATGTCTGTGAGGTTATATCATACACACACACACACACACACACACACACACACACACACACACACGTGTGTGTGTGTGTGTGTGTGTAGATAGCAGATGGAAAGAACTACTTGTCTGTCCCATAAGGAAAGAATGCTGCTGAGAGCTCAGACAGCTGGTGACTTCATGTGTTGTGGAGAATTTACTGCAGGGAGCAGAAAAGGGATGGATGTTTCTCCACAATTTGACAGAGGAATCAGAATTAATTCTCCGGTTCTCCTCCAAGCCCATATTCTGCTGCTCACATCTCTTGCCTCCACTTCTCCCTTTCTTTTTTTCTCTATTTTCTTTCTCTCTTAAGAAACAGAATTGTAGTGTGTTGGGCTCTTTTTCAGAGTAGTCTCAATATAATTTTTTTCTAGTATCCAATAAAAAGTTCTATCTCTATCAAACTTTTCAGTGGTCACATATTTGGGCTATGGCTATAGCCAGTGGACGTACAGAATTCTTATCATATCATATAGAATTCTTTAATGAATGAAACTTGCAATGACTGAAAAGTCCTGTCACATGTCATCTCAGCCCTATCCAAACACAACTTTCTGAAGAAGGTTACATAACGACACAGCAAACCTAGCATGTATCTAACTTATCTAATTCAAAGACTTTTCGCACCACGCTGTTTCCATCCTTCCCTACTCCCACTGGAGAAAAGCAAATCAAGTGTTTTATCATACGTTTCTTGTCTAAAAAGGTTAACATGCATACTACACTTAAGGGTATCTGGGCTGCCAGTTTCTTGTGAACTCCTATACTCTGTATTTACTACTCTTCTAAGTAAGCTATCTACAGATCTCCACTAAGTAACAGAGTATCTTACTTGCATTTTGTTAAAAAATATATTGATCATTGGTGTGTATCAGCATAGACACAGGTAGCTTTTACAAAATGGCTGCTTGGCTTTCAGTCCCTTCTCTTTACTAATAATGCTTCAGGGTCCATCTGTAGGAGGGATTTCCAAAATTGGAATCTTTAGACCAAAGCAGCTGACAGACTGCCCTCTGTTAACAACGCATGGGAAGTGCGGGTGGTTTCTGACCTGCTTCCATAGTACATTTCCTGCTGATCCAATTTTGACAATATATTTTACAATAGATTTTTCAACTAACTGATAAAAATTAGCATCTCACTCATTCACATTTATTATGAAACTGAGCATCTTCTCCTAACTTTGAAAGCCATTTATTTGTGTTCTTCTTTTGAAAAGCATCTTAATACTTATATTGGATCTGTTATGTATAAGAGTGCACAGGTTTTTTTTTTTAAGGAATCTCAAATATATGGCATGCCCAGCTCATGTTATCACACTAAAGATTCCATACAAAAGCTAGTTTACGTTTTGTTGCTGTTGTCTGATACTATGAAAATGTCATTCCATTATGACTCAAGATTTGTCTTTAAGGGAGCACACCATTCCTTGAAGGCCCTTAAATCTTAGATGTTTTCCATACCATTCTGCACATGAAAATTTGTGGTCTCCCACAATTAATGAAAACCTAAGACACCAAGAGTGTCTCCCCCTATTGGTTCACTTAGCAAATGTACAGCAATGAACTCATTGATTATTATATATCAACACAGATAGGGTTTAAGATGTACTCAAGAGAGTCAAAGTATCCATAAGATTTATTTTTTGCATGTAGAATTTTAAGATTAAAAAATTAAAAATTGTGGCCTGAATTGCCTAAGTTATATGTGAAATGTCAGGTACTAAAGCTGTTTGGTTTGTCTATAACCTTGCTGGCACCTAACTGTCCATGCTGACAACAGACAGACAACATGAAAAGTGCGAGTTCTTGCTACATTGAGACTACCCAGCAGTGACTACAGAATTGTCAAGGGACAGTTGACAGAACAATCAGACATATGACAGCAGCTGGATCCAAATCTCATTCACTGGTGAGCAGTGCTTTAGTTTCAGTAAAACTCTCCTAACACATAGAATGTCTTTAATTTGCTCAGTTTTATCTGTAAAATTTTTTTACTGAAAAATATCTTACTGACAGAGTTAGAAGCTATAAAAACAACAGACTAAGGGGTATTAATTTGTGAACACCATTTAGGAAAATTCATTTAAGGCTTGAAGTCAGACCATCCTGACTCCAGTTGGTCAGTTAAGATCAAAACTAGTTACAGGGGCTGGGAAGGTGGCTCAGTGGTAGAGTGCTCGCCGTGCATGCATGAGGCCCTGGGTTTGATTTCTCAGCACCACATAAACAGAAAAAGCCAGAAGTGACGCTGTGGCTCAAGTGGTAGAGTGCTAGCCTTGAGCTGAAGGACAGCGCCCAGGGGCAGAGTTCAGGCCCCACGACCAGAAAAATAACAACCCCCACCCCCCCAAAAAAAACCTATTTACATTAACTCTGCCTAGAAATACAGAAGAACTAAGTGCCAATACCTATAACCCTAGCTATTCAGATATCTGAGACCTGGTGGACCGCAGTCCAAGCCCAGTCTGGGGAGAAAAGTCTGAAAGACTCCATCTCCAATTAGCCAGCAAAGAGCCAGAGTAGAGCTGTAGATCAAGCGGTAGAACTCTAGCATGTGTGAACAGGTAAAGAAGCTTGAGAAAGCCTTTTTCCATGGTTTCCTCTCTTGGCTGGTGCAGCAAAGAAGCTGCACAAGGGTCTGTCCACTTTCCTAAAGGATTTCCTTAAGAATTCTTCCTGAAGGAAGATTTTTCTCTTATCCTTTTTTCTCATAATTCAAGTTTCTCAATGCTACGAGGCACCAGACCTGGGAGGCATGATTACTGTGTGGGCTTAATTAGGGCAGAAGGATCAAGATTACTTTTAATTTAGGCATAGCCCATGGGGGAACATAATGTGCTCTTCAAGAATTTGCAGTAATCTCAGGTTTCCTTTCATCTTGGAAGCTGTGTGAGTATTTCAGATCTAGGAGCCAGCCACAAATTACAAATGGAGTGTGTACTTACTATGTAGTCCTCGTCTTCATCCTTGGGTCCAGGGCTATAATACACTCTATATGCTTTGGCCACTTGATCAATCTCCTTTTTGGTGCCAGTCAAGCCAACAAGCTTGGGAGAAAACTCTAAATTCAAAAAAGAAAACAGTACTTACTAGACACTACGTTGAAAATGAACTATACAACTTATAGATAGGGATGAGAGGGAAAAACTAGGGAGAGTAAGGGAAGAGGTGACACTGTCCAAAAACAAATGTAATCTTTCCCTGACTTATGCAATTATAATCCCTTGAACATCACTTTTATAATAGCAATAAAAATATAAAAAAAGCAAAAAATGAGAAATAAACAAGTAAAATAACACCTCTACTTAAAAAGTAATAAAGCAGCCATACTTTTACTTCTTTCCTGAATCCCCAAACACTTGATTCAAAAAAAAATTCATATAGAAAAAATAACAATTCCCCTCAATAATGTATGTTTCATCTTTTTATGGCATCTACCAAGTATCTGTACTGAATTCATTATTGTTACTTAACTAACCTTTATAGTTAGTTTTAAAATACATATAGTAGGCCATCCACTGGTGGCTCACACCTGTAATCCTAGCTACTCGAAAGCCTGAGATCTAAAGATCACAGGGCCATCTGGGGTAAGAAAAGTCTGTGAGATTCTTATCTCCTGATAACTAGCAAAAAAAGCCAGAAGTGGTAGAGCACCAGGCTTGAGTGAAAAACACTAAGGAACAGCACCTAGGTCCCAAGCAAGCCTTAGTTAAGATACAATGAACTTATATGAGAAGAAAATTCTGATTCACAATTAATATAGCACAGCAAAGTATCTGCATCTTTTTCTTAGTACACAATCTCCACAATCTTAATACAGGTATCATGTTCTACTTGTGTGACAAAAGCTGAATAATAAATATTCATCCTTTCAAATCAGCAATTGTTAATAAACTAAGGGCTAGGGTAAGCAACTAGGACTAAAGGTAAATCATTGATAAATCATGTATGTACTGATTCTGGAATTTACATAGGTGGAAGTCACTTAAAACAACTGGATTTATCTGGTAACTAAAATGACAACCCAACATTCAATAGTAGCATCTTTTTCCAAATGTACACAACCCAATTTTTGTTCTTTAACTCATTCTAAACTAGAAAATGACTGAAGCAAAGAAAAAGCAGGGGTTTGTCTTTGCTTTTCAGTCTTTGAGGAAGTAATCAGAGGTGAAGAAAGACTGGGTTAGTGCACATCCAATATTGTTTTATTTACCAAATTGCAAAATGGCAATATTTTCTTACATACTAACTTAAAAATTTCAAGCACTCAAGATGCAACTAGTAGTGTTTATTTGCTGTTGAAGAATATAAACATAAAGGTTGGCATTTAAGTATAGCTACTCAGAGGTCTCTTCATTTAGAGCTATTATGATTTAATGTGACAGAAAACAATTGGTTAAATATCATGCAAATTATAGATTGTGTATTAGGTCACTTATAAATAGCTGGTTTGTAATGCTTTAGAAAAAACTATTATTTCCAATATTTCTGACAAACTTGCAAATTATAGACATAAATTATGCAGCTGGGTCCATTTGTTCTGTTGATTTCACAAGGTTCTGCAAGGTTGAAATGAATTGATACCTTTAAAGCTGCAAGGAGTGGTACAGAAGGATCATGAGTTCAAGGCCAGCCTAAGCTATTCAGCAGGTTCTAGGTCAGCCAGACTGGGATACAGGGTAAGGCCCTGTTATAAAACAACAACAACAACAACAAAAACACTGCCCCATAAAAAGCTGCAAAAACTAAATAGGATATAAAGTATCATTAATAAAACCTACCTTTCACATAATCTGCGATAGCTTCTTTTGTATCCCTTTCTGGGTCAATGGTGATGAAAAGCGGAGTTAAATTTGGCAGAGTTGGAATACTATCTGAAAGAAAGTCCCCATCAGTACATGGTAATACTGGAAGGGAAAAGACAAAGCAAACCAGCAATGACAGGGGAGTGCAGCAAGTGCTACAGCAAAGCGTCAGGGTGACACAGGGCCCCTGAGATCTGAGCTGAGAGAATGGAGAAGGGGATAGAGGAGCAGCGCCACATGCTGTCTATGCTAGAACCAATCCAATCCAATCTAATACCAGGCTGGCATATAAGTACTGGTATCTATAGTATACGCTATGTTTGTACTTTCTTCTTTATCCCATTTCAAGGGCAAGATAATACTCTTCATAAGGAGAGAATACCCTCAAACAATTCTGAAAACAATGATTCTAAATGGCATTAATTAAAGACGACGGATCATTCCCAATATCTAAATGTAACCATCAGGCACTAGGGAAAAGGCAATAGGTAGTCTGCAATACAGGAAGGCCCGGGCCACACTGACTCTTTGAAGTGACTAAGCATCAGAGCAAGCTTCTCCACCAGAGGGTAGGGAGTAAGGCCAGAGAAAGCAAAGCAACAAGCTGAACGCTGAGATTCATGTTCTTTCAGACTAACAACGTACAATGGTCCCCTGCAACCTAATACCGGAATGTAAAAAACCACATGACATAAAGTAAGCATCAACAGTGTAGAGGTAGTGATGCTTTTCTTACCTATTTCATCCACAACTTGAATCATTTTTTCTAGTTCTTCTGGACAGATATCAGGGCAATGAGTGAAACCAAAGTAAATCAGTACCCACTGACCCAGGTAATCCTTGTCAGTTTTGGGCTCTCCAGCATGAGTTGTGAGGGAAAATGGTCCCCCAAGTAAAGGCTTTCCAATGCTTCGCTGCCGTTCCTTCTCCAGCTCTTAAAAGAGACACATATACAAACACAGTCATTCTGGCCAGAGCTAATCAAATATTGGCGTATTGTAGCACTATACTAAAACTGGAGGAAGGGGAAATAAAATATAGAAATACTCCTAGTTTTCAGGAAGCTAACAAGAATCTTTTCCAAAACCAAGCATAAATAAAACAAAATGCTACGATACTGAGTAAGTACTATGAAATGGTAAAAATACTTTCCTCTTTAAAAGCAGTTCAGTGGTAAACCATTACAATGTAAGGCTGCTGTGGGGTAGGAAGGAGTCACAGTGGCCTACAGCAGATGCTTCAGTAGGCAGGGGACCCTGAGCCTGACATATTGAGGAGGCAGGGGAAGTGGCAGTAGTGACTGGCCTTAGCTATGTACAGGGTATTGATGAAATAAAGGAAACGGAGATCTTTGGAGAAAGTGTAAGATGAGCTTGTTTTTCAGTAATACGGGGTCTGAATACAGGGCCTTGCATTTTCTAGGTAAGTACTCTACCATTTTGGACATACCCTCAGCTTTCTACTTCAGTTATTTTTAGGGTAAAGTCTCAGCTTTGCCTGGGCTGGCCAAGGAACCATGATTTGCCAGATCTCCACCTCTCAAGTGACTGGGATTGGAGATGTCTATCTTTTTAGGCAGAAGGAAGGAAAAACTCAAATAATATTGGAGACAAAGAAGCCTGCCTGAAGAGTCTCTCACTAGCTAAGCTGGGTACTCTGAGTATCAACATAAAGAAAATAATGGATCATAACTCATGGGATATATAAAAAAAGCTATGAGTCCATACTGAAATAAGTTCAGAGATTGATGGGAAATAGGACATGCAAATATACAAAACCAAATACATACTTGTAATCATAACTTTTCAAGAAGCCTAATAGACATCATAATCAAATGACTACATTATCAGTAATGGGACAAGATGAAACCAAGAGGCGCCTGACTCGATGCAATAATGGGCTACAGCATTCCTTTTCTGATATTCCTGCCAAAATGTTGCACCAGGAAGCATTAGACAAACCCTAACTAGGGGACACTTTATGAAATAACTAGCCTGTAATCTTCAAAGTTGTCAAGGTCATGAAAGCCATGGCAAGATCATGAAATTCCTGTAAAGCTTTAAGAGCTAGGTACAAACTGAATTAAGGAGACCAGAGTCAACTAGGAATGTGTGGCTATGAACTGGCCTCATTTGCTGTAAGAAGAATCAAGTGAGTAGTCTGATTCTAATAGATATATCTGTGCTTGTAGGAAATATACAATAAAGCATTTGGAGATGATGAAGGATCATGTCAGCAAATATTCAAATAATTTTGAACACTTTTAAGATTGTTTCATTGTAAATTTTCTTTTCTTTTCTTTGGGTGGGGGGGGGAGGGTGGGGAAGGTCCGGTCATGGTCCTGAACTCTGGGCCTGGGCGCTGTCCCTCAGCTCTTCAGCTCAAGGCTAGCGCTCTACCACTTGAACCACAGCGCTACTTCAGGCTTTTTTTTTTCCTTCTGCTTATGTGGTGCTGAGGAATGGAACCCAGGGCCTCATGCATACAAGGCAAGCGCTCTACCACTGAGCCACCTTCCCAGCCCTGTAAATTTTCTATCTAAAACAAATATTATTATAGGTAAAATTCAAGGAAGTTGCTTATTTTAGAATTGTTAGAAGAAGCTTGTGTATTTAAATCTACTTCCTTGTGCAACTAAAAGAATTTAGTAAGTGTAACATTATACCAATAAAATTATAATTGTTATACAACTGTTATTCAAGAGTCATCTACCTATACTTTATTTATATGCAACTCATATTGTCCTATGAATTCTCATGCCCAGATGTATATATTTTCCTTTATCTAAGAACAGTATCAGATTTAAATAGTATGTTTAAGATTTACTGGAAACTTCTAAACCAAATCTTAAAAACTTTTGAACAGTCACTACGTTTCAGGATGCTACATCAGATCAGTATGCTGGCCCTCCATCATTCAGGTTTATAGGATCTACCTATACTAAGATCCACATTTGGCGACTTAGGCAGTCTTCACAAATCCTAAGGGGAGAGGCCGTCCCTTAGTACTAACCTGAGATTTTCTCTCTGGACTGGCAGAAACTTATGTAGAAAAACTCTGTATTTGTCTGTTCCCTGTCACCTGCACTTCTAGGACTGGGCTAAATTTTATTCATCTTTGCATTCTCTGGACCTCATACTTCCACATTCAAATCTGTTCATGTCTTTAAAGACTTACAGCTTAACAAAATTTAAGTATATATCTAGATCTAGGAAAAGTAAAGTGTCAATAGAACATGTGAAATTAAAAAACTTTAGTTTTTAGTATAGTTTTGTGCTTCTCCCTACTCAGTTTCTAACTATGTACCTATAGCTACACAGATATCCTTTTATCCATTTTATTAGCATATACTGACTGTGCAAATAGGTGAAATTTTCATATTTGTATCTCAGTTTCTAACTATGTACCTACTGCTACACAGATATCCTTTTATCCATTTTATTAGCATATATTGACTGCGCAAAATAATAGGTGAGGTTTTCATATTTGTATATTCACCCTTTCCATTACCAGTCTTATCTTCCCTCCTTCCCCCTTGTCCTTTTCCACATCTTAACAATTCCCCTCAATTCTACTGATTAGGGAAATCACTAGCTATTTATCTTTCCCAGTCCTGGCTTACTTTGCTTCACATGATAACTCTGTTTCACCCATTTTCCTTCAAACAATATTAATTTCAGTCTCCAATGTGGTTAAAATTTGATATATATGAAATGACTATATAAAATGTTAATGTAAGAGGAAACTGGGTAAAAAGTATACTGACAATCTTCTATATCATCTCTGCAAAGTTTTAATAAATCTTATACAAAGAAAAAAAGATGTCAGTCTACAGTCAGGAAATATTTTATTCAGATCTACCAGATATGCACTTACTCTCTGTCTTTTCTTTTTTGAAGTACTTCATTCCAGCCAATAATGCTCCTCCAACAGCAAATGTGAATGCTAAAGACTTCCAAGAAACAGGCTACTGGGGCAGAGATTTCAAAAATAAAATATTAGAAATAAACATTTAACCATGCTAAATATTGCAGGAATTTTTAATATACAGGTGCACAGGCCATGATCTTGTTGAATATGAAAAATGCTTCTGTTTATTGCTAAATAAGAAAATGCTGACAGCGGATACGGTTCTATCTGAGCTCTAGAGACAGTTACAAAGACACTCATTTCCAGAGGAAATTTCCCCACATTAGTTTCTGTTCCTTCAGAAAATCAACCAAAAGAAAGGCATGTATTATGACTGTCACTATGTGTGAACCTAACTACAATGACGATTTAAAAAATAATTGCTGGGCACCAGTGGTTCACACATGTAATCCTAGCTACTCAGGAGGCTGAGATCTGAGAATCACAGTTCAAAACCAGTCTGGGCAGGAAAGTCTGTGAGACTCTTATCTCCAATGAAACACCAGAAAACCAGAAGTGGCGCTGTGGCTCATGTGGTAGAGTGCTTGCCTTGAGCTGAAGAGCTCAGAGACAGCGCCTAGGCACAGATTTCAAGCCCCAGGACAGACCAAAATAAAAAACAAAAAACAATTAATTACCAGCATGTGTTGATATCAGGTATGTAAATAAGCCATAAAATGTGGTCAATGCGGGGCTGAGAAGGTGGCTCAGTGGTAGAGCACTTGCCTTGCATGCTCGAGGCCCTGGGTTCGATTCCTCAGCACCACATAAGAAAAAAGCCGGAAGTGGCGCTGTGGCTCAAGTGGTAGAGTGCTAGCCTTGAGCTGAAGAGCTGAGGGACAGCGCCCAGGCCCAGAGTTTAGGCCCCACGACCGGGGACCAAAAAAAAAAAAAAAAAAGGTCAATGCCCAGAATAGCCAATGTAATAGGAAGTATGTCTAGAAGTGGGCTCCCCCCTCCCGTGATTGTTTTACTGGGGGGTGGGGAGTTGAAGGTAGGACTTCTAACTTGCAAGATGGAGTCTCAAACACTTGAACCCTGTCAAACACTTAAACCCTGCCCCCAGATCTTTTTCAATTCTATTTTTCAGGTAGCCTGGTGGGTTTTTCCTTGGTCTCATCTAAGCTATCCTCACACCTATGGCATCTCCACTTAGCTGGGATGACAGATGCTTATCATGGATGGTTTGCTAAGATTAGGGTCTCCATAATTTTTTGCTCTAGGTAGCTTGGGAGACTGAAAAGTCTCCCAAGTAGCTGGGATGGCAGCCTTATGCCATTGCCCGACCTAAAAGTGAGGCTTCTTACAAATTGCATGAGTTTTACTTCACTGCATTTTCAAGTCCTAAGGCAGGTAAGACCTAGCTCATTAACCTTATCCTCGCTCAGAGAACTCAATTACCTACCACTACAGTAATGGCTCTAAATTCTTTTGTGTGAGTACTAGAACCAGACAACAGACAAGAAAAAGGCAAACAACCTGCAACTACTATCTACTTTTTGTTTCAATTTCAAGGTATACATGGGAGATTCAAATGACAGAAATTCTAAGTAATGACTCTTTAATCACAGTAAAGTTAAGACAGGGACCCGTAAGAAAACAAGAATAGAAAACCTGGCACAAGTTAACATCCAAACCTCCGTATCTAATCCATGTGGAGAAGCAGTAGGTTCTAAAGCTTCCTTGAGGATTGGGAGAGAAAGCAAACCCGGAAACACAGACCTGATTCCAGGGACAGATGAGAAGTTCCTTCAAGTCCAAATTTCCAAGCAAAAATCACAAGCCCTTTGAGAGCTACTCATTCATGAAAAGCATTTCGGGGTGTCTCACAGAAAGGAGAGTCTCAGAAGGTGAAAGGTGTGGCAAGGATTTTAATAGAAGAGGATCGGAGTCAGAAGAAACAGAAACATTTCCTCGCTTGATGCAGGATATGGGAATTCAAGACTCGAAATTGCTATCCCTGACTGTAGCTGTTCTAATTTTTTGAGCAGAGACAATATCTAGCAAGGTCGTATCTGGCAAGCCCTAGTGCTTAGGACAAAGGTTTTTTTTTTTAGGGGGAGGCGAGCCCAGTCAGGCTCAACCTAAGATACCTTAACCTTCAGGACCTCCTTTTGTCAGATATGCCTTTCATTCCTTCTGTCTTTCCGTCATTCGGGAATGTTTCCCAGAGGTGGTTTTTTTTTTTTTTGTTTTTTTTTTTTAAATTATCTTTTTACTATTTCAAAAGAGAAGGCAAGTTTGTAAAACCCCTCCAATGTCTCAGTTCTTAACATCCAAGAGTAGGTGTGGCGGGAGCTGGACTGATTCCCCACCCCACCCCCCAGTTAAATTCTGGGTCTGATCTTTTTGACATGAGTTTTATAAAAAAAAAAATAAATAAACCTCGTGTCCCGTCTCGTGGATCCTACCTGGCCCACCACGACCCAGGTAGGCAGGCCAGGAGTTCTCGCGTCTCAAGATAAAATGGGAAGGATACGCCAAC
This sequence comes from Dipodomys spectabilis, assembly GCF_019054845.1. Taxonomy (NCBI): domain Eukaryota; kingdom Metazoa; phylum Chordata; class Mammalia; order Rodentia; family Heteromyidae; genus Dipodomys; species Dipodomys spectabilis. Next base: position 12,890,630 of record NW_024870681.1, read on the forward strand.
CGGCCTGCGTGACCAGGGCGCCCCGGGGAAACACTCACCCCGGGCTTGGAGGGACGAGTCGGGTCCCTGCGGCCCCCCGGCTCCTGCCCCGGGGAGGCCGGGGGCGGCGGCAGGCGGGTCCCGAAGGGCCTGCTTCCCACGGTACCACCGGGCCGCGCGGAGGCTCGCCGCCCCCCTTCCAGCCGCGGGCGGCACTGGCTCATCCAGAGTCTGCCGGGCCTCTCTGCCAGACCCCAAAGCCCACATCTGCTCTGCCAAAGCTGGACCCCGGGAGGCCGCATCATGCGGCCGGCTGCTAAAGCCAGCCCCGCCATGAGCCGAAGCGGAGGAAACCGCGTCTCCTTTGACCCGCCCCGCCACTTCCGGCGCGGCTTCCGCTTCCTCCGGAAGTTGGGCGAGGCCACTCTAGCTCTCGGTTCAGCTCCGCTTGGTGGTCGCTGTCATCGCCTTACCGGCCGTGAGCGATCCTGGGCTTTGGCGGCGCCCACCGGCGCGGGGGTAGGGGTGTACTGGGGACCAGGAGGCCTGGAGGATTCCTGGCTGCGTGGCTGGGCCGGGGCTGGGGGTCCTGACCTCTAGGGGCACCTGCTTTAGCGGGGATCGGGGGGGGGGCGTATCCGGCCCCAAGCTCTGGGGTGAGAGAGAGCCCTTTGCACCCCAGGACCGGGACGGGGTGGGACCGACGGGCCCTTTCCCCCCACTTTGTCCTGCTTATCCTGTCACCTCGTCGTCCTGCCTAATCTAGAGGTCGGCTTGTTGGCATTCCCGAGGTAGGAGTCGCCCCGTAGAGATTGAAGTAATCCCTGGCATATAATATATATATATAATATACATAATATACGTGATATAATATATATGATATAATACATCATATATAATATAGAAATATATATCATATATGATATATCATAATTATATCATCTATGATATAATTATATATAATATATAATATTATATCATATATGATATATTATATATCATATATTATAACATAATATATATGATATATTATATATATATATATTGCTAAGGAGGGTAATTTGAGTGGTGAAAGTGGTAAAAACCGACTTAAGTAATGACCGAGGGTGCCCAGCCCTTCTAACTATAGCACAGCACAACCTGATCCCAAAGCACAGCTCTCTACAAGGTGTAAATGTCAAATCACATCCCAGTTCTAACCTACCAGCTTGGGATGGGGGCGGGGAGGGCGGGGCGTACAGTTTCTTTTCTCCACCTCACAGTCTTCCCTCCCGCCCTTCCTGTTTGTGATTTAATGTTTGCTAACGACTTCCTCACCTAGGACAACACGTTGCTTTTCTACTGACACTAGATCAAAAGTATTCAAGGAATTATTTAATTCGTTAATTTGGAAATCTTTGTTTACATTCTGTCTAGATCTGCTTTTGCTTATGGCCCAAGGCCACCCTTGCCCTCACTCCCACTCCCCCCCCTCCACCTTTAGGATAGATTTGTGAAAAAGTCCTCTCTCTTCCTTCACTACAGATTCCACTCTTGCTTTTTCTTCTGTTTTTTTTTTTTTTTTTTTTTCAGGGATGTCCACTGAGAGGAAGCACCTCTTGATTTAGCTATATTGGATCTGGAACAGAAGTAACTATTGATCCAGTGAGTGTTGGATTGGACCATGGTGGTTTTTTCCCTCATAACTTGGACCAACTAGCCAAGTGTGTTGTCCTGTAATCCAGTAAGTAAGCATTGTAGTTGAATATTACTGGTGTTTCATCATTCCCAAGTTGAGCTGGAGCTTCCTAAAATTTGCCCTATAGGTAGAAGAATCCTTAGATGTTTACTAAGCACTTAAAATCATTGTTAATTGAAACAATGTTTCCTTTTTTTGTCAGGTGAGGGCTTGAACTCTGGGTCTGGGCACTCTTCAGCTTAAGGTGAGTACTCCACCACTTCCAGTTTTCTGGTGGTTAATTGGAGATGAGAGTCTCACAGACTTTTCTTCCTGGACCACGACCCTCAGATCTCAGCCTCCTGAGTAGCTAGGATTACAAGTGTGAGCCACCATCACCCAGATTTTTTTAATTTTTTTGTCAATCATGGAGCTTGAACTCAGCTTGGGTGCTGTCCCTCAGCTCTTTTGCTCAAGGCTAATGCTGTACCACTTTGAGCCACAGCTCCACTTTTGGTTTTCTGGTGATCAATTGGAAATAAGAATCTCAAGGACTTTCCTGCCTGAGCTGGCTTTGAACCACAATCCTCAGATCTCAGCCTTCTGAGTAGATAGAATGACAGTATGAGCCACTAGCACCTAGCTTTTTTTTTTTTTTTCCTCTCTTTTTGTATTTGTCAGTATCAGAGCTTGAGCTCAGAGGGCCTAGTTTAGCTTTTTCTGAGCTGGCACTCACCACTTGTGCTACACTTCCAGTGCAGCATTTTGCTGGGTTTTAGCCCATATTGACTAAGAATTAAGATCAGAAGTGGCGCTGTAGCTCAAGTGGTAGAGCGCTCGCCTTGAGCTGAAGAGCTGAGGGACAGCGCCCAGGCCCAGAGTTCAAGCCCCACGACCGACCAAAAAAAAAAAAAAAAAGAATTAAGATCTTCAGATCTCAGCCTCCTGAGTAGCTAGGATTATAAACATGAGCCACCAGTGTTCACTTACAACTAATTCTTCCATTTTTGAAGTTGCTTACAGTAAGGATTTGTCCTCTTATTTCTGTGTATTTTTACCTGTCAAGTTTTCCCTACACCTGACAAGAAAAAGAAAGCACATTTCTTGTTCAGATAATGAGCACCTAAAGTTATCTTTCATTTCTTTAATTGTTCACTTGAATATTAACTCGGTCACACATATCACATAAGTTAAAATTGAATTTGATGTTGTTTTCAGCTGATCTAATTTATTCTTTTTTTTTTTTTTTGTGCCGACATGGGGACATGGGGACTTGAACTCAGGGCCTGGCTGCTGTCCCTTAGTTTTTTTCATTCAAGTATGGTACAATACCACTTGAGCCACTTGAGCCCCACTTACAACATTTTGATGGTTATTTGGATATAAGAATCTCATGGATTTTCCTGCGTACCATGGCTTTGAACTGAGATCATCAGATCTCAGTCTCCAAAATGGTGAGGTTTATAGGCATGAGCCACTTATGCCCAGCTACTAAATGTTATTCACCACAGTGATTCTATTAGTAGCTTTATGTTCATTTACTTATCAAAGCATGCTTACAATCTTTTCATATTTATACTAGTAGATAAATATTAGTGTCTACTATAACTTGATTATTGGATGAATTGCTAAGCCTGATTTCTCAGATCATGGCTGTTACCTAAAATATTACCTAATGCAAATCTATAAAGCACTAGAATCACCAAATGAGTTGGTTTTCAATTTAGGTACTTTTCTTGAAAAAGACAGGGATAATACCCTCTGATAGTTGTTCATTAGTAATTGTCAAAGCTGATTAATTTTGTCCTTCATGTAACTGTACACTAGTTTGACTAGGATAGCTAAAGTCTTAACTTTTTGTCAATTTTCTGACTTTCATCTTAGTTCAGACCTGACCCTTGTACCTAACTACAAATATTTCCTGTTATAACCTTCCTGTTACTATTAACACTAGTAATGCTAAATACTTTGCTTTGTTCATTGTTTCTTCATATGAAAGCTTTGCTCATCTGTTTTTTTGTCAACAGTCTTACTGCTAATGTCCAAAAACCTCTCCTCTTTTGTTTTGCTTTGTCTATAAAGGAAACATATTTTTCTGCAAATGTCTTGGGTGCTTGAGGGCTTTCTGTGAGGAACTTCAGTCTTCTGCCTGTCTTAGGTATTCTAGCAAGTTTTTAGCAGCAATACCCCATGCATGGGTATTTTTTGCTATTAAAAAAATCTCTTAATATCTGATGTGGTTTTCACAAGATGCTTGCTGCTTATTCATCACCACAACTTTCTTTTTTGGTGGTACTGCGTGGTTTAAACTCAGGGCCTTTGCTTGCTAGGTAGGCACACTACCACTTGGAGCCATGCTCTCAAGCTACTTTTGTATATTTTCCAGGTAGAGTAGCTTGTTGTGTGAGGTGAAATCTTGCTTTTTGCAGTGGCTGGCCGTAAGCCATAATCCTCCCAATCTTTGTTTCCTAAGTAGCTGGGATTACATATGCATGAGTACTGTGTCTGATTGTACCAATATTTTCTGTAGCTATTTTGAGAGGAAAACATTGTAAGTTAAAAAAAATTATTTTGTTCTGTTAGATATGTGGTAGTTGGGTATGATGGTACATGCCTTATAATCTCAGCTATTCTGGAAGCTGAGGTTAGAGGATCATGAGTCTAATGCAAGCCCAGGAAAAGTTAGTGAGACCATGTCTCAACAAAACCACTGCCCCCCACCCCCTGAAACTCACAAGCTTAAATGATGGAGCATTTGCTTAACATCCCTGCACAAAGCTGGGGTTTGTTCAAATCATAGTTTCACAAGGAAAACATTTAAAACTTCAGTGGTTTTAACTGTCTTGAGATTCACTGGTGAAATATTCTCAGATATATAATTTAAAATTCATTTTATTGTATACATATGGTGCTTTATGATTCAGAGATTTACAAAGTAAATATTAATTAGTCAAATCAGTGCATTTAATTAATTAAAATAATGAATGGATTTTAATTCAGCTAACTTTCACAGCAATTGAATGAGGAGTCATTTTCCTCTATGGAAAACTGGGACTATATTTCAGTGTTAGGTCTTCAATTTCAAAGGTGTCAGCAGCTCACCATAATACCTTCTTGAAAACTAAAATTTAGCCAGGTATTGGTGGCTTAAACCTGTAATCCTAGCAACTCAGGAGGCTGAAATCTGAGGATGATGGTTCTAAGCTAGCCTGGGCAGGAAAGGCCATGAAACTTATCTCCAATTAACCACCAAAAAGCTGGAAAAGTTGCTGTGGCTCAAGTGGTAGAGTGCTAGCCTTGAGCAAAAGTGCTCAGGGACAGCACCCAGGCCCTGAGTTCAAGCTCCAGGACTGGCACAAACAAACAATAAATAAAACTAACACTTAAGTAGCTTTGTTCATAGAGATAACATTGTAAAATGAAGTTCACTAGAAATTTGCTATTCTCTTTCCTATTCAAAAACAAAATATATCCTTAGGTCTTCTAATTTGTTCAGATCTATTATCTCTGTACTTTAGAAGCTTAAATAAACAAGTATTTTTAAAGCATGCATAAAAGTAGCTAGTTATGTACTCATAGATAGCTTCAACAATTACTTTAATTGCCCTCCTCACCTATTTTCTCCAGGTGTATTTGGTAGAAAAGGGTATTTTGAGAAAGTTCCAAGATGTAAGGATGCTTATTCTTAATTTCCCAGTGGAGGTGGCTTAGAGATTCTTTTTAAAAAATGTTTTTATTTTTTAAATTGTTACTGTAAAAGTGATATACAGAGGAGTTACAGTTACATAAATCAGGTAACGCGTACATTTCTTTTTGAACAATGTCATCCTTGCCCTCCCTTTCTCCCAGTTTTTTCCCTACCATCACCCCCAACCCCACAGGTTGTATAGTTCATTTGCAACATAGTGTCTAGTGAGTATCACTGCTGCATTTGTCCACCCTTTGTCCCACCATCTCTAGGTGTTCCTCCTTACACTCCCCCAAACAGATAAACTTACAAACAAGACAGAAGGCACAGAAAATACAAACAGCAACAAAGAAATAAAGTCTTGCATCTATTTCTGGGAATTCATTTTGATAAGCATTATTTTATATGATCATATGTACATAGCTGTTGAGCCTTTGTGATCCTCTCCCAAGACCATCCTTTGGTCTCACTGTGTGAATGTCTAGAGTCCCATATGATTTATCATGTCCAAGTGTATTTTTTTGTCTTTTACCATCCAGTGTGTTTACTTGTAGATTTATAGGCACATTGCAGTTATGACAAATGAGGGTCTGGCTTACTTTGATTAATATAATTATTTCCAAGCTATCTCTGTCCAGCAAGGAAACTCTGAGCTTCCTAGCATCTATAACTCATAAAATGCCACACTGAATTAGCAAGGAGTAATTTACCTGCCCACTTGGTTCTTTGCCTGTCCTTACTTCTGATTCTGAACTTTCAGCTCAAAGGGAAATGTGTTATCTGACGTAACTAAATAACCAAAGGGCAGTCCTGGCAGGAACAGATAGACTGTATATATCCATCAACTATGTTTCCAAGAAACTTCTTATTTCTGTCATTCATATTTGCTTCTGAATAAATAAACTGGGTTTCTTTTCTGTTAACTTTCCCCTGGAAACTCAAGTTTTAGTAATAAGCAGAGCAGGCACAGTTGCGGTACTTGGGCTAGTGTTCCCAGCAAATGTCCTTGGGCTCTGCCCAACTCAGGAGGAAACTGGGCTTTTATAGGCCAGACCTGAGATATCTCTCTGCTGTGCCCTTACCCAGCCAAGAGTGGGAAATGTCCAATAATAACATGAACAGAAAGTAGGGAATTAGGTAAATGCCTAAATGGGGTGCCACTGCACAAAGAACAAGAAATGATTGCTAGGTAGCAAAAATAATAGCCTGTTTATAGAAAGGAGATCAAATTAATTGGAACAAAATTCCTCCAAGAGATCTGAGGAACACATAACCTAAGGCTCTGAACTTGAATATAAAAACAAAATTTCATTTGGCAGAGGATTAGGAGCGTTGCCAAACAGTTTTTTTCTTAAGCTTGGTAATAATGTTCATGTGATGTTATTTGCTAAATTATGTTCTAATTTGCTTCTCTTACTAATTTGTACTTGGAATCACAAGTACTTGAAATTAATAAGTTGAGATTTTCAGTTGACTTAGATGGGGTTTCTATTTCTTGTAATTGTATCTGAATTCTCCACACACATAAGCACCTCTCCAGCACATACATAATCACTGACTGTCTAGAGGATTTTCAGAAGGAGATTGAAGGAAGAAATGAACAAATAAAGAGCCTGAGAACCAATTTTTGCAATTTCTTTCTTTGGGGGGGGGGGGTGCTATTTTATCTATTGTGGGGCTAGTTATACCCCACAATAGAAGAAAGCAAAGTACCTAGTACATCTAATTAGGTAAGTTGATATAGTGTATCCTTGAATGACAAAAGTCTTAGTTTGAAGGGAACCCCCACGTTGAGTATGAAGTTGTATCTTCCATCTCAGCTGCTTTTGCAAGTGGGATTTCACATGTCTAGGAAGGAGTGGTTGGGAACTTTAGCTACACTGGGCAAATGACTAGAGACTTGGAGTCTGAAGAAAAAAATGTTAGAGAGTCAAATGAATTTTTAGATTCAACTAGATCTTAATAAAAATCAGTTGCTACCAAATAGTTTACTGTAAAAAAAAAAAAAACAACAACAAAAAAGAAAAAGCCAAATAGTTGACTGCTATAGTCATTATAACAAACATAGTGGGCTGGGAAGGTGGTTCAGTGGTAGAGCGCTTGCCTTGCATGCATGAGGCCCTGGGTTCGATTCCTTAGCACTACATAAGCAAAAAGAAAAATGCCAGAAGTGGCACTGTGGCTCAAGTGGTAGGGTGCCAGCCTTGAGCTGAAGAGCTGAGGGACAGCACCCAGGCCCAGAGTTCAGGCCCCATGACCAGACCCCCCCCCCCCAAAAAAAAAATAGCTAAAAATTCATAGTCTTGTCTTAATCCTTATTGTACTTGATTCTTTTAGAGATAATAAATTTAAATTATTGACAATATAATGAAATTGGGGTTTTTTTTCAAGCTTAAAATTAAGTTTGTTCCACTTAGCCACTAAGGCAGAGCAGAAATCATGTATAAAATGAAAAGATTTCATGCTTTCTGTTTGGTTGTAGGCAGGGGGCTAATAAGATTTTTAAAAATACATCTGGTTAAATTTGAATCTAACTGTTGAAAAAGCAGGAAAATCACTACTTATGAAAGTGACAATCCTCACATTAGTGTCCTAGCTTAATTTTTTGTTTTCTTCAGTACTGGGGTTTGAACTTGGAGCCTTGCACTTGTTCAGCTTACTCGTTTCAGCTGACACTTTACCATTTGAGGTGCACCTCCTGCTTTTTGCTATTTTTGGAGAATGGAGTCTTGTTTGTCTACACTGAGGTTTTTTGTTTTGTTTTGTTTTGTTTTTTGCCAGTCCTTGTTCTTGGACTCAAGGCCTGGGCACTGTCCCTCAGCTTGTTTTGCTCAAGGCTAGCACTCTACCACTTGAATCACAGCGCCACTTCTGGCTTTTTCTTTTTATTTGGTACTGAGGAATCAAACCCAGGCCTTCATGCATGCTAATCAAGCACTCTACCACTAAGCCACATTCCCAGCCATTCTACATTGGTTTTGAGCCTTGATCCTCTGGATCTCAGCCTTTTGAGTAGCCAGGATTACAGGAATCAGCCACTGGCACCTAGCTATGCCATGGTTTTTGTTGAGCTGATTTGTGTCTTGGTTTAAAAATATTCCTCTTGCTGGAGGCATGGCTCAGTGGTAGAATGCCTGCCTAGCAAGTATGAGGCTCTGAGTTTAAAAAAGAAAGAAAAAAAGAAAAGAAAAAGAAAAGGAAGCCGTGCCCTGATGACTCATGCCTGTAATCCTAGCTACTCAGGATGCTGAGTTCTGAGAGTCACAGTTCAAACCCAGTCTGGGCAAAAAAGTCCATGAGATTCTTATCTCCAAAAAAACTATTCAGAATAAGGGGGAAGTGGCATTATGGCTCAAGTGGTAGAGCTCTAGCCTTGTGTGCAAAGAGGCTCAGGGACAGCACCCAGGCCCTGAATTAAAGCCCCAGGACTGGCAAAAAAAAAAAAGAAAAGAAAAATAACAGTATTGCCTAAATGAGTGAATAAATAAATAAATAGAATTTCTCTCTTTTCATATTATTAATGTTTCCTCTAGTTACTTTAGATATGAAATACAAGAAACTTACTTTAGTGAGCTAGCCATCAACAAGGATCCAGCTTGACACAAAGCTATCACATAGTAGAACTCTGATACATAAAATGTAGTAGTTGAGTGGGCTCAATATATACCTTTATGAGAACCTCGAAGTTTTGGTAGAATTGCTGGATATTTGTGGCAAAGAATGTAAATTATGTGCATGGTTCAAGTGAATGCAACATTAGAAATTATTTCAGGTGGCTGAGAAGGTAGCTCAGTGGTAGAGTGCTTGCCTTGCATGCATGAGGCCCTGGGTTCGATTCTTCAACACCACATAAGCAGAAAAAGCCAGAAGTGGTACTGTGGCTCACATGGTAGAGTCCTAACCTTAAGCTGAAGAGCTGAGGGACAGCACCTAGGCCCAGAGTTCAGGCCCCATGACTGACCACCCCCCCCCCCCCCCCCCGCCAAAAAAAAAGAAAGAAATTATTTCAGACTTGAATTTGGCTTTACTAGAATTAGAATGTTCATTATTATGATACTGCCCTTCTGCAAATGGTGCCCTTCTGAAGAATAGAAGTTAACATCTTTTTACAGATGAGAAAACTGAAGCATTTCAGAGGCTTCGTGTTTCAGAATTCTAAAGCCTATATCCTCTTTTCTGTGTCCGGCTGCCCAATGAGTTTATTGTTTAATATTCACTTTATCATTTTCTTGAATCCAATTAGTTAAATTAGATGCTTTTAACTTAATTATATCTTTCACTTCCTTTATTTTATTTAGAAGCGTGTTTTGAAGTTATGGCTGATGAGCAGAATCCCCAAATGCCAACTGATGGTTCAGAACAACTCTTCTCCTTTGGAGTTATAGCAGATATCCAGTATGCGGATTTAGAAGATGGATACAATTTCCATAGAAGCAGGCGGAGGTATTATAGACATAGTCTTCTTCACTTACAGGGTGCCATTGAAGACTGGAATAAAGAAAGCAAGACACTCTGCTGTGTCCTCCAGCTTGGAGATATCATCGATGGCTATAATGCAAAGTATAAAGCATCAGAAAAGTCTCTGGAACTTGTCATGAACACGTTCAAAGTGCTCAAAGTCCCAGTTCATCACACATGGGGGAACCATGAATTCTATAACTTCAGTAGAGACTACTTAACAAACTCTAAACTTAACACAAAGTTCCTAGAAGACCAGATTGTACATCATCCTGAGACCATCCCTTCAGAGGATTATTACGCTTATCATTTTGTACCATTCCCCAAATTCCGGTTCATTTTACTCGATGCTTATGACTTGAGTGTCTTGGGCATCGATCCATCCTCTCCAAAATACCAGCAGGGTATGAAGATACTGAGGGAGCACAATCCCAATGAGGAGTTGAATAGTCCTCAAGGTGAATTATTCCTTTGCGCTGAGAATCTAATACATTGTCTTTAAATTCTTCAGCTACCTTTTATTCAGCAGGAACATGGATGATTCAGGTAAAAGTATATTGTCACTGTTGTTGAAGGTCAGGATTTTTCATGAGCCTGATGTCACAAGGACTCATTAGTTGATTTGGGTTTCATTTATTGAACAGATATTTGAATGCCCATTCCAGGATGAGCACTTTACAGTATTACTATTTTTTAATAAAAGGAATGAATCATAGTAGTAGGTAGAAGAGATAATAAATATGTTAATTAGTTTTCTAACACTGACAAAATATCTTACGTAAGTAATTTACAAGGAGGAAGTTTATTTTGGATCATAGTTGTCAGTCCATGGCCCCTTGACCTTATGATGCAGTACATTGACACTTGGAGCCTGTATTAGAGAAGCTGCCTGTCTCATGGCAGCTTGGAACACAAACAGAAAGGAAGATCTGGGGCCCTTTTATCTCCTTTGAGAGCACAGTCTCAATAATCTAATTTCCCAATAGACCCTCTATGTCTTCAAGGTTCTACAATCTTATTTTTGCATTATGAGCTACTACAGCTCAACTTGCTGAGTTGGTGATCAAGCCTTCCTTTAACACAAAGAACTTTGAGGAACATTTCACATTCAAACTGCAGCAAATCAATGGAACCAAAACCAGATTATTTCCACATTGACAAGTGTTAGTAAGAAAATAGAGTATTTTAGTACAGAAAAAGCATAATGGATACTACCTTAGATTAAGTGATCAGAGAAAGCCTCTCCCAGGAAAGAAATATTTAAACTGATGTCCAGCTGACAGGAAGGAGTTATACACAGGAGAAACAAATGCAAAGGACTAAGTAGATAGAACACTGGTATTAAACACAGGAATCAGGGAGGTAGAAGATGATTTTGGAGGACAGAAAAGTACAAGAATATGTTGTGGGTTCAATGGACAAAATAAGGAGGTCATATTTCCTTTTCAAAATATAGGGCCAGCTGAGTAAGCCAGAGAATATCAAGACTAAAAAGATACCATGTGATTTGTTTGTATACTGCCCTAAATTCTTATGACTTGGTATTTTTTTCACTGCTAATTAAATAGTCCCTCAAAAGAACAAGTGTCTTGTATTAGCTAATCTTGAATGCCCAAATGAGGAAAATGACAATGGATGTCAGATTCAGTCTGATCTACTGAATTCATTTAGGACTTTCTGAGCCCCAGTTTGTCCAGTATAATGGAGGATTCAGCCAAGAACAGCTCTGCTGGTTGAATGAAGTTCTTACATTCTCTGACACAAACCAAGAAAAGGTGGTGATTGTGAGTAAGTATTGAAATTGTTTATCTGGTTACACTAGCATTTTAGAGATTGAGAAATGTTGGCTATTAATGATATTAATGCTTGATATTCTCTTTCTATAGAATGGATGTTTAGTTTAAAATTTTCATTAAAATATAACCAAAATCTAAGAGTAACATTTAAGGATGAGTCGGAAAAGAATTGTAAAATAACAGAATTATCTATATATTAGCACTTGTAACTCCTGTAGGCTTCAAAATTGAGTTTCTCTCAATGGGATCAGCTTATATAGTAATTATGTGTGTACCAAAATGGGGCTTAGACTCAGGGCCTTGAGCTCTCATTTAGCATTTTCATTCAAGGAAAATGCTCTACCAAACACATCCACTTCTTTATGTAGTTTTAAGTTTTTCCTTTTTATTGGAGGGGTTGCACCACACCATTCCTGGACCTACTGCAATACCAGGCTCATGTGTGGTATCCAAGCTCCTATTCCAACTCTTTGCTCCAAAAATCCATTTAATATACTGTTCTTAAATAAAAGGTATATCGGACATTAAACTGATTAGAACAGACATTTTATGTCGTAATCTTTAACTGAGAAATTCAGTTTAGGCTCCATGTCAACTCCAGTGTTAGGAAGCTTAGCTTATAAGGGAAGTAGCCACCAAACAGGCCATGCTCTCCAGCTGAGACAAAGCTGAGATAACATGGGATGAGTGTGCCTCAGATCACTGTGAGTACTTATCAACAGCAGGGTCCCAAGGAATTTAGATCTGAGTCCTTTTTTTTTTTGGTTGATCGTGGGGCTCGAATTCTGGGCCTGGGCCCTGTCCCTCAGCAATTCAGCTCTGCAACTTGAGCCACAGCACCATTTCCAGTTTTCTGAGTGGTTTATCGGAGATAAGAGTCTCTTGGACTTTCCTTCCTGGGCTGGCTTTGAACCTTGATCCTCAGATCTCAGCCTTCCGAGTGGTTAGGATTACAGGCCTGAGCCACCAGTGCCCAGCTTCTGAGTTATTTTTTTTATAGACACACTGCCATAGGAGATTATAGAAATCTGGAAGTGCTTAAAACATGAAACATGAAAAATCATTTGGATTTGCAGTGTGGCTGGTTTGGGGACTGACATTGCATCTCTTATTTTAAAATCAGATGAAAAGACTGCATTAATATCCATTCAGACTCTTACTTATCAAACTGTGTGGCCCTGAATACTTATTAAACCTATGAGCTACAGTTTTCTTAGCATTGCATCAGATGGATTATGAATATGAAAACCCTTTGAAAACAATAGGCTACTCAGCTGGTTGGTCATACAAAATTACATTTATCAACAAAGGTAGATTTTACATATTAGTCTTCTACTGACATGGCAGAAATATAAATGGAGTAGGAATATTTGACTGTGAAGCATCAAGGCTTGGAAAAGATAAGATGCCCTTGGGTTCTGGTAAGATTTGATACTATTTAGCTCAACAAAAAGCTGGTGTACTAGTTGACTAAGGTCTGCTTTTAGTTTTTCTGGTAAGCTAAGAGTATTGTTGTTGAAAAGGACCTAGGAATCATCTAGCCAAATCATTTAATTTTACATAAAGATAAACTGAATTCTAAAGAAATTGAAATATGTAGCTACTCATACAGCTGCCAACAGAACTGCCAGACTGTTCATGTTTTATAGCCTCCTTCTCTTTCTTTTCTGTCATCCAGTCCCTCTTTGTTGATGGGAGTGTATCTATCTGCATCAGTACCCCCTTATATTTGTTTACCATTTGCTGTAAATTTAGAAACTAGATAAGCAAGCGTAAGTTCAAATGTCTATTTGAGGTCATGTGCTATTGTACACTAATGGAGATGTTGGGTGGGCAGTTCAAACATGAATCTAAAACTCAGAGTAAAGAAATTTAAGCTAGATATATAAATATAGGCACTAAAAAGATAAGATAATATTTAGATCTATGTAAATCACGGAGATATCACTAAGTCATTGTGTGCAATAGAGAAGTCCAAGGACCAAGCATTTCAGGTACTCCTGACAGAATGTTGGGGAACTGAGGAGAGACCAGTAGAGGATATTGAAAACTAGTGGCCATTGAGTTGGAAGAGGAAAACTAGGAAGAAATTTCTAGGAAAAGTAGTGATGTCCTGAAAGCCAACCACTTCCAAGGAAAGGGGGCAACGAATTGCCTCATTTTATGTCTGAGTCAATATGGCTTCTACACAGCCAATGTGTCTGTGCCTTGTGTCTAAAAGGCCATCTTCCTCAGGGCACTAGATGTCTGTTAACCCTTGCCCCCTGTTTACATTATAAACAAGGAAATATTAAGTAGAAACATGTTTAATTTCAGAATAAAAACAAACACTAACAGAAAGAATTAAAGTGATGTATTGGGAAGAAGCAGAGATGGAAGTAAACATGTTACCTGGTCTAGATTCACAGATGTGTTGGCACTAGTGATTTTAAATTCTCCAAGATCGGGGCTGGGAAGGTAGCTCAGTGGTAAAGTGCTTGCCTTGCATGCATGAGGCCCTGGGTTCAATTCCTCAGTACCACATAAGCAGAAAAAGCCGGAAGTGGTGCTGTGGTTCAAATGGTAGAGTACTAGTCTTGAGCTGAATTGCTGAGAGACAGCGCCCAGGCCCAGAGTTCAGGCCCCACGACCTACAAAAATTAAAAAAAAAAAATCAGACTTAAATTCTCCAAGATCCACCTCCACGTGTCTTCTGTGTGGTCCAGTATAAATGTTGGCTGCATCGGTTAGTTTTCTCATCTGTAAATAGATAATGGCTATCTTGATCTCAGGGGAGTATTTGAAGACTCTATAAAAAACTGTTTCAGCTCTACTGCACTGAGTGTTTATATGACACATAATCCATGGCCAGTCCCTAAACTGATCTTTTATTTAGTATTACATCTCTCTGTGTATGTAACATTCATAATCCAGGAAATCAATGAGATTGGATTGCAGCACATTATTTGTCTGAATTTTTGCTGCCTTTGCAGACTGTACTGTGTAAGCTGCCCTTGCATTCCTCGTGTTTGTGTAACTCTGGCCTGTAGGCCTCAGAATCTCAGAGGTTTTTCTATACAGAAGCCTCTCCCAACTTGCTTATGATTTGTTTCAACTTCTTTTTTTTCAGTTATGGGTTTTGAACTTGGGGCCCAGGCACGCTCCCTGAGCTTTTTCATTTTGTAGTTATCCTCACTATATAGTCTTGGCTGGTATCCCACTCATGATCCTCTGGCCCCAGTCTTCCCAAGTGTTAGGTGTGTGTCATGTACCATCTGTTAGACTAGTTTTTCGTGTGTATATGGGTTCTCTTGGTCTTAGTCCATTTACATGAACAAAGTCCATTTACATGAACAATAAGCATTGTTATTGTGTTTATTTTCCCTCAGTACTAGCATTTAACCATTTATCTTGATGAAAAAAATTTTTCTTAATTGGTTCCTAACTTCTTATTTTTACCAGGCCATCTCCCCATTTACCCAGAGGCTTCCGACAGTGTGTGCCTAGCCTGGAACTATACAGATGCTCTGGCGATCATTTGGGCTCACAAGTGTGTGGTGTGTTTCTTTGCTGGCCACACGCATGATGGTGGCTACTCAGAGGATCCTTTTGGTGTGCACCACGTTAACCTGGAAGGAGTTATTGAAACAGCTCCAGACAGCCAGGCATTTGGCACAGTTCACGTCTATCCTGACAAAATGATGCTAAAAGGAAGAGGCAGAATTCCAGACAGAATTATGAATTACAAGAAGGAAAAAGCTTCCCATTCATAGTCTGATCTATCTTGTTTGACTTTGTGAAAACAATGACTTTAATACGTGTTTATCCCTACCACACCAAAAGGAAAATGGAAATAAAAATTCTCAATCCCATTAGGATTCTGTCTGCATGACCAAATGCATTTATGACTTCAGTATGTGTTAGTGAAGATAAAACATGCAGAAATGTCACTTTTAAGTAGTATATCCCACACTGAAAGTTAGAAACAGAATAAGCCGGCGGGGGGGGGGGGGGGGGGGGGAAGGGGGAAGACTCCAGTGAGTCTGATAAGGGATTTTATTTGGCATTACTTGAAACATGTTCATGTGAACTCTATAATTTAAAATTCATGATATAAAAAAAAAGCTCAGGCAAACTTTTTCTGTTCACAATGCAGTGTGAATGAATTTGGGATACTTTTGCTCCAAATATCTATAATAGAACTTTATAGACTGTATTCTTTTTTGTGTGTGTGAGAAAAGTTACTGTGAAGTAACTTCTGAGTGTGGTACCCCTATATCTGTCAGGTCATCCAATCCCATGATTCCAAATGAGGCGCCACTGCAGTCTTGTGCCGTTAGCTAGATTTATTTACCTCCCGTGTGACACCATGATAGGTAAATGAATTTGTCCTTGATAACTTTTATAACTATGGGGCATGTTTAACTCAGTTGGTATATGTGCTGAGTTACCTTCAGAAACAACCCATGGCAAATGGAGACTGTTTAAGTGTAGAGAAAATTTGATTTGAGCCTAAAAAAAAATGAAAAAATACCAGTCAATGTGAATGTGCCTGTTGGGAACCAGTATGCACTACTTGGTGGCTTACAACATGAATTTGTTCTTTGATAGTTCTAAGGGTGGTAAGTCTGAAACCAGTGAGCTAAAAAACTGAGCTATTGGCATGGCTATATTCCTTCAGGAAGCTTGAGGCAGAGTCCATTTTCTTGCTCTTTCCAGGCTTTTTTTTTTGGTATTTTTGCCCTCATCAAATCTGAAAACTCCTATTTTGCAGCATAAGGTATCGGTTTCCAAGGATTATGACCTACATGTTTTTGAACACTGGTACTCAGCTAGCCACAGAGATGACTAATGTCCTTCTATACTCATAGAACTTTCCATAAGGGAGAGACATGCACAGATACAAATGTGTGAAACTGAATGCCATACAAAAATGTGGGAGGAACACATTATGTTTGAGGGGACTGGAGATGATAAGAAAATGGAGTAAATGGAGAAAAGCATTTCATGTTGAATAACAAGAGCACCAAAGACCAGCTAAATTTAGGAATGACTAGCAGTGTTATGAATGTCCACTAGAAGGGTCTTGGGGCCTGGCAGAAAAGGATAGAGTAGGACCATATCATGAAGAGCCTTGAGTAATGGCATATACATACAAAAAGTACATGCCATTTCCCTGATAAGTTGACTTCAGAAGCCACTGTCACAAAGACAAAATAATACATACCTTCTGTAATAAACATACACTACTTACTGTTTTATTGAACTATAAAGAGACAGATTATCACTCATCTTCATTCTCTTGATCTATGGTAGGCACTAACTCAATGCTTCAGAATTTCCTAATTCTGATGAAATGGTATCTGACCAGAGTTGGCTTGATTATAGCATATGTAGAAAAGTTACCATTCAGATACCCATCTGAAATATGTGAACCACATTAAAAATTTTAAACATTCTAGCAGTCATATTTTAAGAAGTAAACAATTTAAAATCAAGTAGAACAAAAACCCAGTGCACCTGTTAAGAGTTGTCACTCTATTATCATGGGAACTAGTTTTCATTAAACTTGAAGCAGTTATGACACGGCAGTGTTTTGGTTCAGACACCTGTTCACAGAAAAGCATGATGGGAAAGTATTTCCTGACTTGAGTGTGTTCCTTTTTAAATGTGAATTTTTATTTCTTTTTAATTATTTTAAAATATTTAAGCCTTTTTCTTGATCTTAAAGATGGTGCAGATTGGGGTTGGGAGGGATGAAGGGCGAGTGAGTCTAAAGATAATGAAATAATCAGTGCTGAAATAATTTTCCCATCATCCTTTGTTCTGAGTATTCTCTGTACCCTTTAAGATATCCATCTTTTTCTTTTTAAAAACCAGACATGCATGTGAGAACTTTTATTGTATAAAAAGTTCTACAGGTCAGTAAGTTTAGAGGAAAATGAGTATTTGGTCCCCTCAAAAAAATAAGAATAATCAAGATTTTAGGGCTTTTATTTTTTTCTTTTGTAATTGTATAAAAATGGAGAAAGAAATAAAAAGAGTTTTAATATGAAGACATTTTTTGCTATAATCATTAATTTTAGAGACATTGTTAGTGTGTGTGCATAGTCCATTTCCCACATCTTTCCTCAAGTATCTTCTATTTTTATCATGAATTCCCTTTTAAACAACTGTAGGTTATTTAAAATAAATTTCTATAACTTAATGAAAAAAAAGAAGTAAATAGCAACAAACTTAATTTTAATCATTTATTTAACCCAACATATCAAAATATTGGCATTTCACTACGTAATTAATATAAAAATATTTTACTATTTGTATAACATTTAAAAAACCTACTGTGTGTTTTACACTCATAGCCCATCCATTTGGACACTTAATTTGTTATTGTAAAAATTTAATATGAATTTAGATCTCCAAATTTGCATCTGAAAAAGATTCATGTACCCATGTTGTTCCTAGCATACTTAAAATGTTTTCTAAGGATTGAAAAATCAATTTTTAAATTAGAATGAAAAACTTTTAAGAATGCCCAGTGCCAGTGGCTCTTGCATATACTCTTAGCTATTCAAGGGAATGAAATGTGGAGAACTGAAGTTCAAAGCCAATTGTGGAAGATTTCCAATTAACCAGCAAAATGCCAGACTGCAAGCATGGCTCAGCCATTAGCAATAAGCTAGCTAGAGCACAAGGCTTTGAATTCAAGCCCCAGAACTGGTGCATGCGTGCACACACAGATATACACACTTAAAAATTACTTCTCAATCACCCTTGCTGCATTTCAAGTGCTCAATAGCAATTTAACTCAGTAGATAGTGGTGCCATAATGGAGAGTATAGCCCTAAAATGCTCTCCTTCCTAAGGTCACTTTGGACATCCATTTATAAACATGGCTTTTGGCATTATTTATCATTTAGAATAGAATATATGAGTAACCAATATTCTCTATTTCTTTCTTAATTGGTTCCAAATTCCTTTTCTCCATCCAACTTTTTCAAGTCATGACTATTCCTTTGGTTTCTTTTGAGTTTTCATCTAGTCATGTACTCACCCATTCAGTATAATGAGATTAGTTCAGTGACATAGTCCTTTCTGACTCTACATCAGCTGCAAAATAGTGCCCAAACGCTAGTCCCTTGATTTTAACGACATGTGGTCCTTTGTACTCTACAAGCACTTGATATATTCTAAGTGCCTTTGGTTGTAGTAACTAAGTATGTAGGCAATCTGACACTAATGTTATAGATAAGGAAATACTAGGAGGTTTATATATTTGCCCAACCAACATGGGCAGTGGTAAAGTGAATTACAACTCCATTAGCTTTGCCACTACACTACAGGCACAATATTCTTCAGAAAAAAGGCTTCCAGAGATTGATAGACTCCACTTCTCTTATTTGTCTCATTCAATCTTACATTGCAGGGTAGACAGCTTTAAATATTTATTTTTTGTTTTTGCTTTTGTGGTAGCATTGGGGTTTGCTAGACAGGTACTTTATCAGCTCCATTCCACAAAAGTTTGTAAGATCTTTAAATCAACCCTACAATTAGCTAAATTTCTTGATCTGAAAAACTGTCCTGTTACCCTGATATGTATATTAAAAAAAGAATTGAAAGTACCAATTCAAAAAATACAATCCTTGAGTTTCTTTAAATGACTGTCTTGCAATGAGTTGGCCAAGAGGCCCTCATCTCTTTGTTTATGTATATGTAGACCCATGAAATCAATGGGAGAAGAGCAATTGTAATGGCCATCACCAAATGAATTCTTCCACCAACTGGATTCCTGTAAAGACACATGAAAACTATTATAAGTAAAAGTCTGCTAAGATCATAGATTACTTTGGAAGCAAGTACAAATATTGAATTGTTAAAGCATAAGATGACCTTTTAATACGTTTTTCTATCAAAATATTACTTACCTGTAGAAAATCCTTCCATTTAAATCTTTGTTTGTCTATGTTGCAAATATCTTATCCTACCTAATGATGTCTGTAAGGTATCTATAATGTCTATTTCAGGATTTAATTTGTTAATGTTTTCTTTAGATTTTTCCATCTGTGATCATGACTATGATCACTATGTAATAATCCCCCCATCCTTTTAACTGCTCTTGGCAAGTTTTGTCCTCATCAGTGAATCAGAAAGTGTGACTTCTTTTCCTGTTCCTAGAAGTGTTTGTTGATGGCTGGCATCATTTCTTTCTTAAGTGTTAGATTTCTCCAGCTGTGCTCTCTAGGCCTAGAGTTTTCTTTTGGGGAAAATTTAATTATAGACTTTACTTAAGAAGAAAAGGCTGGAAATTAATGAGTTTAGAGTCCATAAAGATATGTATTCTCTATTTCAAGAAATTAGGAACAAAGCAGCAAGTTAAACAGAAACAAGAAGATAAAAGCAGAAATTAGTGAAATAAAAATTAATATAAAAATAAGAGAATTGATAAGGCCAAATATAGTCTTTAAAATAATTTATAGCACCAAGTCCTTTGTTTCAAATAGTTTTTGTATTCTCAATCGAATTTTAAAAAGAATTTGTTCCCTTGGTAAAAATGTTCAAATTTAATATCATAAAGTTGTCCAAAGTGTGCCCTTAGGATACTTTAGTTTCAGTACTGGGGCTTGAACTAAGGATCTCAAGCTCTCTCTTTACTGACACTCTACCACTTGAGCCATAGCTCCAATTCCAGCTTTTTGCTGATTAATGAGATAAGAGGTTTGGCTTTTTCCGTCCAGGCTGGCTTCCAACCTTGATCCTCAGACCTCAGCCTCTGGAGAAGCTCTCAAGAGGATTCTGCTATTATGTTTATCTTCTTTTTTACTTTGAGTTTAACTTGCTTTTTCCACCCACCTTTATTTATTTCTTTTCAATTTTGACAGTACTAGGGCTTGAACTCAAAGCCTTGTCCTTGCTAGGCAGGTACCTAGTGACCACCTGAGTCAGCTTTTCCTGTTGTGATGCAACTCATAAAACTGGGTGGCCTGGAACTGTGATTTCCCCCAGTCTTTACTCACCTAGGATTAAAGGTATGATCTACTAGCGCCTGGCTTTTTCCTAACTTCCTAGAAGCTTAACTCATTAAATTTGGCCTCTCTCTTTCTCTCTTTCTCTCTCTCTCTCTCTCTCTCTCTCTCTCTCTCTCTCTCTCTCTCTCTTTCTCTCTCTCTCTCTCTCACACACACACACACACACACACATATAGCTATATATAAAGCTTTTAAGCATGATTTTTAGTGGCATCACACAAATTTTGGTATGTAATACTTTACTAATTCTGTACAAAATGTGTTAATCTCCATTGTGATTCCTTTTCTGTTCCAAATATTATTTGAAACTGTATTTCCTAACTTCCATAAATACAGAAATCACCTAATTATGGTTAGTAGTTAATAGTTTAATTGCACTGTGATAAAAAAATTATCACAGGATTTGAAATCTATAGTCTTGAAACCTATAGTCCTTTGCAATGTGTGGGGACTTACATTTTTTAATGCTAAACATGTATTAATAAGAACATGAATTCTAACATTCATATTCAGATGGTCTAACAATGTCCATTAGGCCAAATTTCTTATGGTGTGGTTAAAGTCTTATATTTTTGTCTTCTTGCTATATTAAAGAATAAGAGAAGTATTTTAATGTCTCCCACAATAATTAGAGTGAAAAGTTTTTACCTCTCAAATTTTATGGTGTAAGTTTTAGCTATGTTGTTAGGCACATAAAAATTTAGAATATGTCGAAAAACGAACTTTATAACTTTGGTGGGGTGGGGGAGATGGGAGGGCAGGGATGGTAAGGGGAAACAAAGGAGGAGGCAACAATGCTTGGTAAGAAATGTACTCATTTCCTTGCTCATGTAATTGTAACCCCTCTGTACGGTATTTTCACAATTAAAAAAGAATAAAAAATTAGAACTGTTATATCTTTTTAATGAATAGAAATGGTCATTAAAAAGTGTCTTTCTTTAGCATCCTAAGTGGACTTCTTAATAAGTAGTGCTTAGACAACTAGGTAACTATGGAAAAAGATAATATTGACTCTCCTATTCCTTATTCATTTCATAACCTCAGGTTTATCTATTAGGAATTTTGTTGTTGTTGTTGTTTTGGCTATACCGGGGATTGAACCCAGAACCTTGAACATAGGCAACTACTTTACCACTGAGCTACACCCCCAGCCCAATTCTGAAGATTTAAATGTAAAACTGAAACCACACATATATTACAAGAAAATTTATGTCAGTCTCTTTATAGTGTGAAGGGAAGTATGTTTTCACACGTGTGGTTCTAAATGAAGAATCAACAAGGATGATCAAAATTGCCTTAATGAATATAACAAAATAAAAACTTGCCCATGGTAAAGTGAAAACAATAACAAATTGCACAAGAAAGTAGTTCTGGACTTATAACCAAGGGTTAATTGCCCAGGCATATAAAGTTCTTCTAAAGATAAATAATACTAAATCTGACAATTAAATTTCAGGCATATAAAGTTCTTCTAAAGATAAATAATACTAAATCTGACAATTAAATTTAACTATATCCTGGAGATGGACCAACGTTTCAGAGAAAAAGAAATATAAGCTGGGTATGATAGGTATGCCTGCAACCCTGGCTAGTTAGGAGGAAGGAGTGGGGTAGATGATTTGAAGCCAACCTAGGCAAGAAGTGCAAGCAAGAGATGCCATAAAAGTGCAGGGGACTGAGCTCAGTGATAGAGTGCTTGCTTTGCATGCATGAGGCCCTGGGTTTGATTCCTCAGCACCACGTAAGCCGAAAAAGCTGGAGGTGGTACTATGACTCAAGCGGTAGAGCACTAGCCTTGAGTTAAAGAGCTGAGGGACAGCACCCAGGCTCAGAGTTCAGGCCCCACAACTGACCACCCCAAAAAACAAAAAACAAAAGTGCAGGGGACCCAATTTTATCTCAATCAATAAAACACTAAATGTGGTGGTGCACACCTGTCATCCCAGCTACGTGGGAAGTGTAAATTAGAGGATCACAGTCCATGCCAGTCTAGACATGAAGGTAAGATCCTATCTCAATTATAACCAAAGCGGGGCTGGGAAGGTGGCTCAGTGGTAGAGTGCTTGCCTTGCATGCATGAGGCCCTGGGTTCGATTCCTCAGCACCACATAAGCAGAAAAAGCCAAGTGGTAGAGGGCTAGCCTTGAGCTGAAGAGCTGAGGGACGGTGCCCAGGCCCAAAGGTCAGGCCCCAAAACTGGCAAAAAAAAAAAAAATTATAACCAAAGCAAAAAGGGGTGGAGGTGTGTCAAGTGTCTTTAATCTCTCTTCTTTCTTGGATGGGGATTGGACACAAGGGCTTACACATGCTAGGCAAGTGCTCTACCGCTAAGCTACATTCCTAGCCCTTAAGTTTGCTCTTAATAAGACCAATTAAATCAAAAGTCTATCCCCTTTTCAACTATCCAATTAGTAAAAGTTCAAAATTTTAACAATATGTTCTATTGGCTAGGGCTTAGGGAAAGTCACACTTATTGATGTCTAGAGTTAATACAAAACACACAGCAATCCCTGTGGAGGAGAGTCTGAGGAAGCACAGTGAAATATTAATGATGCAATTACACTTTGATCCAGCAATCCCAAAGCCATACTTCTAAAACCATTAGATATATGTAGAAGGTTATTAATTGCAGCGCTATTTTTAATGGCAAAATTGTGGATATAATCTAAACAGAGCCATGGAATAAGAAAGTCTTTGTATATTATAATGAGCTCTAAGACATAGGTCAGAAAGCCTAGGTACACTGCTTACAGCTCACTACCACTCATCTATGGTAGGCAGGAATGAATACATATGTTTCTATTGCACTGAAAATCCATGGGATAAAGCTATAAAGCTGAAAAAAGCTCACATATAGGGAAAGGATTTAGGATTCAATAAAGAAGTTAGGGCTTAAGAGCAAAGAGACAAACGGTACATGGTCTCCCTGATAAGTGGATGCTAAATCTAAAATGTTAGGTGATACAACAAAACTAACAGGACTTAAGAAACAAAGAACTCCCACTCATCTGGTTGAACCACTACTAAATATCCCCATGCTGCTGATCACATGTATGGTGTATATGTGTACACCGTTATATGTTATAGACTGTGATAGATAATTGGCTCCAGGAAAGTTAGAATGAACTTGTGACTTTAAATGAGCATCATTATTCCACAATACTGTGAAATTTGGGAAATTATGTAATCACTTAATCACAATTAAAAAAAAAAAAAAGAACCTTGGGGAAGGTAGGGAGGGAAGGGATGGTAGGGGGAAAACAATGGAGGGGGTAACAATGCTCAATAGGAAGTGTACTCATTACCTTACTCATGTAACTGTAACCCTCTGTATAGTATCTTTACAATAAAAAATTAAAAAAAAAAAGGAAGTTAGGGCTTTTTTTCCCAAATATGTCTTATTTTATAGATTTGACTAGGAAGCCATGTAGACATTGTACACAATTATTTAAAAATGAGTACATTTTAAATAAAATGATACCTAAAATATGAATGCATGAGTGTGTGTGTGTGTACAGTATATACCACAGGCTGGCCTAGAACTCATGATCTTCCGGCCTCCTAATGACAGGAGATTACAGGCATGAAGCACCACACACAGCTAATACATTGTTTCTACCTTTTGACATTTGGTATTTCTATATTAGTATATTAAAGATTGTCTTTTATGAACAGTGGAGATTTGGATTTTAAGTCTCTGTGCATTTTGAAAAGTTTTGACTCTTAACCAAAATATCTGGTAAACTTTTGACATAATTTCTGGTGTATCTGGATTTTTCATCTCTATCTTAACATGTGCTTCCAATTTGTGCCACTTGCCTCCTACTTCCCATTTTTGTACTATCTTCTCTATTCATTTCCTATTCTCTTAGTGCTATGCGAAAGACGACAACATCTGTACTTTAACTCTTCTTAGACCATCCAAGATCTATAAAAATCTTAACTCCATTTATACCCTTCAAACATACATCCTACTCTTGTTATGTATTTTTATTCTATATTTTTAAACTCAATGAAACATCGCTACTATTGTTTTGTTAATATCCATTTTATATGTATCCTACATGTTTGTATTTTCCTTGCTTTTCCTTCTTTTTTTCATTTTATTTATTTATTTTTTTATTGTGAAAATACTGTACAGAGGGGTTACAATTACATGGGCAAGACAATGAGTACATTACTTATCAAGTATTGTAGCCTCTTCCTTTGTTTCCCCTTCTCATCCCTTCCCATCCTCCCCCAGCCCCCCCACCCCGCCCAATCCTCCCCGCTCCCCCTGCCCCCCACTTTTCCTTCTTTTCTGAAGTTTCTGTCTGAGATGACTGTTTCCTTGAAGAGCACAGACTACACATGGGGTTCATGAACACACAAATGATCTGTTAGTCACTTCCCTTATGAAAAGGTAAGATTAGGGTAGGAAAGATTTTCTTTAAAGATTATTGTTTTCATTTACATGTCTAAATTTTCTCTTGAAGCCAAGTATTGCTGGCTCATGCCTATAATCCTAGCTACCTAGGAAGTAGGGATCTGAGGATCACGGTTAAAAGCCAGCTTGGCAGACAAATACAAGAGAGTCTTATCTCCAACTGACCAGCAAAATTCCAGAACTAGGGATGTAATATAAGTGGTAGAGCACCAGTCTTGAGAAAAAAAGCTAAAGGAGAGATTGAAACCCTGAGTTCAAGCCCCAGTTCTAGTACATTTAAAAAAATTCACTTGCTAACTGATTTTACCAACCTTGGGGTCACTTGATTTGAATGGAAGGTTCAAAACTTACTTTGCTGAGTTGTGACATAGCCCCATCCATGCTGTGATGATCACCAGGCCAGACAGCTCCCTGGAAAACAGTTTCACATTTCATGATGTGAAGTGCCTGCACCTTACTCCCTTACCACTACGGGGAAAAGTACAGTACAACCAAGAAAACAAGCCCAGATAAATTTCATTATCTCTACTTGTCTGAGACCTCAGTGTTAGGCAGGATGAGCTCAAATCCGTATACATTTTTAGCAGGAGTTGGAGCCTGAAGGGAGATACATAGTTTGTAGTAAGAATCAGATTACTGTTGTAGTGCATATGTGCTTCTGGATATGTGTTTAAAAGCACATGACTTTTACATAGGATTAAACGCAAAAAACAACAATCATCTTCTGTCAGTGCCACTGAAGGTCCTACTTGAAGCTCACCATAATTCCTGGACTTAAATTGGAGGCATTCAACCTGTTTGGTTTACATCCCATATACAGTCCTAGCCAGGTTGACTCTCTAGTTTCCCACAGATGACAAAGCACACCTTAGCCCTGATGACTATTTCATAAGTTGGACTTGGAAAATAGCAGGGGGTAGAAAAGAAAGTAAATAGTCTCTCAGTAAGGCCAAGAGTCAAGGGTAGGAGAAGGGAAAGGAAGAGGTAGTAACAGGAGAGTAAAGGTTCATGGTGATCGGAGGAGATGACGTGTGACACAGGAGGCTGAGCCTGGCAGAGGTGGTTATAAAATATTGACCTCGGAGGCAGCTGTTCACATTTGAGGACTTTGACTTAGCCAGAGGTGAATGGAAATGCTGACAGAGTTACTACTATCTTAGTAGAGGTTTAGGTCACTGTGTTGTACCTTGGCTTTGTTACAGGGAGGTCAAGGTCCAGCTGCCTACAGTAATAGAATGGAATAGGTAATGACTTTGGGTGTAGGTAATCATGGAATCTGATAGGTGGGTTTTGAATCCTGACCCCATCATTTCCTCAGTTTCTTCAGCTTACTGAAGACGTGTTACTTTCCTTGCTTCTCGTGGTACAGTTGGGGTAGTTAAATCATCACTGTGCACGGTTAAACTGGCATTACAAAGAAATAAAGGGTTTCTTGGTTTCACCCCACCCATCCAAAGAGCAAAAGTTACTGCTCACCTGCCTTCTTCTTCATGTAAGATGTTCTGTTGTGTGTGAAGCAGGAGATGGTACGCCAGACCTATAGCCCACGCCATACAAAACACCATGTGTATTGCAGAGATGCTCTTCCAAATGAAGTTCCCTACAAATACACATCTTGATGCTATTAGTCACTGGAACACAACCAGAAACAATCTCTTAGTACCTGTCATGTCATAAACTGCTTTCAGGAAAGAGATTCCGAAGAGACAACGTAGAGGTTATAATGTGCATTACCTATAAACTTCACTGAACAAATTATTTTTGGTTGTCTAGCATTTCCCATCATTATTTTCTTTATGGGACTTACCCTTTCCACACCTCTTGTTCTATGTGGGCCATGATTTGATGCCATGGTTTGTCTCAAGGCCAATAGATAGTGAACCAAGGCCAATAACTCACTTCTGGGCCTTTGGTAGTGAAGAAATGGAGTCTCTTTTGTTGAGCACTGTTCTGTGAACTTGGAGCTGCATGGAGCTCCAAGAATTACCCTGTGGAGCCTAGGAGTAAAGTGAGGGCAGCAAATGGTAGAAATAAGAGGTAGAGAGAAGTCTTGGGTGAGTCCTTTAGTGCCTACAGCCAGCATCACCCATAACTTTTTTTCAGTGAACATCACCAGTTTAATTACTTCTTAGTTGATAGCATATTTTAGATTATTTCTGTCTGGACTGTAATTGATGAAGCCCTAACTCATCCACTTTAAGGATGAAGATAAGAAATTAAGGGTCCTAAAAAAGGAGCCAACGTATATAAGGAACTAGAATTTTCCCCATGAAGGTGAGAATCATCCAAAAGCCATTGGGAACATTCAAGCCCTCTTAGTAGAAGCTGTTTTAAAGAAAGTGAAGAATAATCTTTCAGGATTGACAGTCCTCATTAAAAGGAGTATTTTTTTTTTCTAACAGACAGTTTTCTAGTTATAAAAGTGTTCAGTCTAAGAGTTTTTGTTTTTGTGTCTTTATGCTGGTAATGGGCTGAACTCAGGACCTCACACTCTTACTCAGCTATGGCTGGTGCTTTACTTCTTGAACACACCTCCATTTCTGGGTTTTGAGTGACTTATTATAGATTAAGAGTCTCACATATCTTTTTTTTCCTCCAGGCTGGCTTTGAATTGGGATCTTCAAATCTTAGTCTCCTGAGTAGCTAGGGTTATAGAAGTAAGCCTAAAGTTTGTTGAGAATTTCTCAGGACTATGAAAGGTAAGATCCTGTTTTCCCCACCACTTGTCACTTGTATGCAAATAAAGCAGTTATTTTAATTGAGCTCTTTATGTGTATACTCACTGGGAGATTTTTGTAAGGGGTTAAAAAAAAAAAAGGCACAGATGCTGGGCACTGGTGGATCAGGCCTGAAGTCCTAGCTACTCAGGAGGCTGAGATCTGAGGATTGCAGTTCAAAACCAGCCTGGGCAGGAAAGTCCATGAGACTCTTATCTCCAATGAGCCACCAGAAAACTGGGAGTGGCACTGTGGCTCAAGTGGTAGAGTTTTCACCTTAAACTGAAAAGCTCAGGAACAGAGTCCAGGCCCAGAGTTCAAGCCCCCTGACCAACAACAACAATAACAAAAGAGGCACAGAGTACAGAATAAACATACACACAAGACTCTGCTTTACAGGCATTCAGTTATTCAGCAACCATCAAGTATCTACTATATGCCTGGTCACTCAAGCATAGAGTGAATACTTGTGTCCACCTCAGATAGATACATTGAAATACTAACCCTAAGGTGATAGCATTATGAGATACTACCTTTGGGGGGCGGTAAGCAGTTCATCTGAATGGAACACTCATGAATTAGATTAGTGCCCAGGAAAGAGGCCTGAGAAATCTCTGTGTATCCTCTACTGTTGTAGGAGAACACACAGCAAAAGGGCTGTCTCTGATGGAAGCAGCCCTTCATCAGAGGCCAAACTTGCTGATGCCTTGATCTTGGACTTCCCAGCCTCCAGAACTGGAAGAAATCCATCTCTCTTGTTTATAAACCTCCCAGTCTACGATATTTTCTGTAACAGCAATTTAAATGGATTAAGGCACATGTAAGCTAAAGTCATACAAAGATGCATGGGCTATAATTCTGCTCAAGAGAGATTTATAGCTTAGTGAGAAATGGATATAAAAGTATGCAATGCATTGCTGTAGATTTTATGATAGTATACTAAGAGATTTGTTATTGACATTATAGACAGATTCTATTCACAAGTGGCAATTCAGACACATAGATTTTAAATAAATTCAAAATAAGAAAGAAATTAAGGTGTGTGGTATTGCTTTAAGAAAACTTTGCAAAGAATTATAAATAATAAATATGTACTATGTATCAATTGCCACTGAGTTTAGTGGCTTAAGAAATCAATGCAATGGCTAAAACCCTTCTCTCTTATGGGCTAACCTGTACAACAGATTCCATATCAGCCTTTGAAGTCCTGGATCCAAATTAGTAAGTATAACAAGTCCTTCCTAAAGATGAGTAAGGAGGATTTGGAGTAGAATGAACTCTTCCTATAATCAGAAATTAGAAGCAGTGCTTTATAGAGTCCTGGGAATTGGGTAGGCAGGTTCTCAGGAATTATCCTAAGGAAATCTGATTTGGTGGCTATCCATTCAGAATTCAAGGTTCATACCTGTGACAAGAGGGTTCAATCCAACAAGCAGAGTCAGTACTGCAGGTATCAAGTATACCACCTGTTAGCAAAAAGAGAAGAAATACCTGGGTTAAGAAGTATGTCAAGATGCACGATGTGTGGAGATATCCAGAAAGTAAAGAAAGTTGACATCAGTTGTCGTCAAGCTCCATGATTTTCTTTTAGGTTTTAGTAACCTTTTATGAAGTAGCTACCTTTTCTTATATAACTTGATCACCATGCCAGCTTGGATTCTTGCCTGCTTCCCTCCTAAATAGTCTAGTAAACTAATTGTATCATAGTGCTCACTTACAATGTTTAGTTTAATTCAACACACAGCCATTGAAGACCATGCAGCTATTCCTAATACTACCATGCAGCTATTCCTAATACTACCCTTGTCTACCATCTATTACCATAGCTGTTCCCTGAGATCATGTGGGCCACAGTGCTGAGGAAGAGATGATTGGGTGTGATTCAGGGGCATGACAGGCAATGCCAGAGTGTGATATTACTGCACTAAAAAATTCCCCCCAAACCTAACTAGAATTGCTCATTATAATTTCCACTGTTTTCACTTGTTGTCAATATAATCCCAAAGCCTAAGCATTATCTCCTCTATGACACTGTGCAGTCTTATGCATCTGTGTTGAAAGAAAGTGGGGACAAAGCTGGTTGCTAGTGTCTTATGCCTGTAATCCTAGCTACTCAGGAATTCAGATCTGAGGATCACAGTTTGAAGTCAGCTTGGGCAAAAAAGCTTGTAAGCCTCTTATCTCCAATTAACCAGTAAAAAGCTGGAAATAGATGTGGCTCAAATGGCAGGTGTTAGTCTTGAGCATTAGGCTAAGAACATGAGGACCTAAGTTCAAGCCCCCAGTATACACACAGACACACACACACACACAAACTGTGCAAAATTCAAATGTCTCAAGACATTTACGGGACAATCCCCTCCAAAGGGCTCGAGTCACAGCAGTGATGAACATTGTAGGTTTTATGAGCTTTAGTTGGTTTCTTAAAAATAACTCTGAATCAACAGAACCATTAACCTTAAGCCTGCCTTTGCCTACTCAACTGTTTGCTAGAGTTTCTAGCTAGAAACTCATGAGGAAGGTTTGGTTGATAGAACACTCCAGAACAGCATCCTCAGTTATGACATCTATTCAAAGGGAATATGTGACTGCTCCTTGGTAGCCATGGACAATTGGTTCCTTCACTGCACCTGCCCCCTGAGGATACTAAACTCTAAGGATGCTCAAATATTTGCATAATAACCTACACACTTCCCTCTTATGATTGCTATCATGGTTAGCGATAATGCATGTTAAATGTTCAGCACACTGAGGCACTGAGAAAATGATAGGACTCATAAGTGTGGTATGATTAAGGGGATGAGGATTGCTGGCGTTTCACCGGGAAGAACTATCTCTGGAAAGTTTAGCAGTTACACACATAAACACACATTGTATTAGGAAATAAAGGTTTGATGTTTTAAGTTTTTCCAGCACATGAAGCAGGAGGAGAGGCAATCCGATCAACCTGTGTGATTTGTGCACTTTACACAACTCTACCAAATTAGGGGCCATTTTTTTTTTTTAAA
Source organism: Dipodomys spectabilis (assembly GCF_019054845.1). NCBI lineage: Eukaryota > Metazoa > Chordata > Mammalia > Rodentia > Heteromyidae > Dipodomys > Dipodomys spectabilis. The sequence goes on from NW_024870681.1 coordinate 12,921,364, forward strand.
TTTGAAAGCGGCCCCTACTCACCACCCACAGCTCTGCATCTGGATCGTTGACCTGGAACACGAAAACATCACCGTGTTAGTGGACATCTGGATCATTGACCTGGAACACGAAAACATCACCGTGTTAGTGGACATCTGTTCCATTTTCTAGGTTTGGTTTAGCTCTTTCTATTCATTTGCAAATAGCCAGACGCTGCAGCATTCATAGTCTAGCAACTCTGGACTGCTGGGCTCCAGACTGAATGCAGCAGGTGGCTCTAACACACCCAGAGACTCCCTCCCCCTCCCCCCCAAGAATTGCCTCAAACTCCTGAATGGGTGTGTTCTAAGGACTCTAAGGACGATCCCAACAAGCAGACCAGGCAGGATGAGGTCAGGCATGATCGGAAAGGGTTTTGCTCTGAGTCTCCCCGTCTCCCCTCAGGCCGAAGGGCCGGGCAGCTTCCCTCAAGGTCCCATCGGAAGTGACAGAGTGGCAGCCTGGGGTTCCCCAAAACGTACCCCCACTTCTGGTCCTCCCGGTACCCCCGAACGCCCCTGCGGCCCCGCAGCCAGGCCTGGTGTCCCCCGGCCGCACGCCAGCCCGGCTGACCTGCACGAAGGCGGCCATCGCGAAGAAGGCGGCCATGAGCGCGTTGCAGGCCCGCCACAGTGCGCGCGCCCCGGGCACTGCCGCCTGAGGCGCCATGGCTCTGGAACCCGCCCCGGAAGAGACCGGGGGATGGGACGGGGGGCGTGGCCGGTCACAGGGGGCGTGGCCTTTGAGTCGGGGGCGTGGTTTTTGGACGTGACCTAGGCCCGGAGCTAAGGCCAGGGGCGGGGTCTGGTGGGACGTGGGCGGAGTGAGGCTCGGGGCGGGGCCTCGGGGGCGGGGCCTGGCTTCTGTTGGCCTTCTCACGTTCTTGGCGGTCTTTACCTCAGTGGCTCACTTGGCATCCTCTCCAGATGATCTCACTACCTTGAGGTGACTTAACCCTCGCCAAAGCTGTGGCCCTAGGCCTCACTCTGCAGCTGTATCCAGACTTCCCCAAGGGCCAGAAGCGTGTCACAGGTGGGGAAAGCGAGTTTCACAGGGCCTAGAGGTGGGATTCTGTGGTGGTTGGTGGAAGGAAGGCCTGTTTGAACCTGGCCAGGTCTAGATCCAAAGCCCTGTTCCACCTAGGCTAAGGTCACCTTCCTCACATGAAAATGAACCCAAGGAAATGAAAAAGAAAGAGAAAGGGAAAAGCAAAGGAGAAAAACGAGGCGTGTGTATATGTTTTTCTGGTTAGTATTTATGCATTTCTTTCCCAGAGCTCAGGAACTTTCAAAGGCCTGTAAGCATTATGGTAATTTCTAGAGAGATGCCAGTTACATCAACATCCGATATGGTTCACAGCTTCTGTACAGACAGCCTCGTTTATCTTCAGGGCTTTTATTATAAAAGGTATTTACATATTATACATATTTACAATTCTCCCTCACCAGCAAAACCAACAAAATTTCCAACACACGTTGCTCATGAATTTCTTATGAACGAAAAGACACTGAAATATTCACTGTTCTCTCTCACTTGTTACAGTCTTTTTTCATTTTGTAATTTACCCATCTGATGAATTCCTCTCTGGGCTCATTTACACATCCATAGAACTCATCATTTTTGCCCTTAAAGAGTCTTTATTGCTTCAAATCATAAGCTTGGGTGCCTGTCCCCCTTTCGTTTTAGCTGAATCTCCTCAAACTGTGTAGAAGAATCTTTCTTCCCGTTTAGTTCCATCCCTCTCAGAGAAATACTCAATTTTAAGAATGTCTGGGGCAAGATGTAGATTTTCCAATTTGGCTAGATGGGAGGCCTAGGTAGAGTCTTGCCATCAGAGGCTGGCACTAGAGGAAGCTATCTGGAAAAAAAAATGAACAAATATGGAAAGGACTGGGGGCATAGCTCAAGTGGAAGAGCACTTGTATAGCATGTGTGAGGCTTTGAGTTCCAACAAACAAAAGTGTCTGGCCTGTGGATTTGGTGTGCATATTGGTGACTGTATACATTGGCATTGGTGTGGCTGGACAGCCTCTGTCTGGAGTTCTGAAAGACTCTTTGGAATACCACCATTAATCAGAACTGAGGATGGGAGACAAGCCACAGTCCCCTCGTGGTCCTGTTTATTAAATGAAAAGAGTAAATTGGAGAGGGCTTCTCATGGGCTGGAATGGGCCCATCCCCTATTCTTTTGCTGAGGTTCTGCCACCATTGTCTCAGAATGTCAATGTATTTGGAACTAAAGATTTTTACAGAGGTGAACATGTCAAAGTGAGTTCATGAGGGGTGGTGCCTATTTCAACAGACTGGTGTCTGTTGAGAAAAGATGCTAAATACCTATAGGGGTATAACAGGAAGGACCACATGAGGACATAGGAGAAATTTGAAACTGCAAGTCAAGAGAATGGCCACAGAGGAAACCAGACCTGCAGATAGATACCTTGATCCTTGGACTTCAGCCTTTCCATCTGTGAGAAAATGAAATTCTGTTGTGTAAGTCCTGCTCCCAGTTTGTCATGCTTTGTTAATATAGAGAATAATTACAGTACCTATGAAGGAAGAGTGGTTTGAGGTGCTGGTAGGCTGCTGTGTGTTCTATAAGCACCTTGGAGTGTTCTACTGTTCACTATTGTCTGGGATTTTCAGGGTCACTGCAGCCAGCATTTGGTGTTTTTGCCTAAGAATGAGTTATTCCTCTTGCTTCTAAGTCCAACTCTTGATTATTGGGATCATCACTTCCCACTATTAGCACATGTAGAGTACAGGGCCATCTCAGGATTAGGTAAGTGGCCATACATTGACAGTTGTTTTTTTTTCCCCATTCTTCTGACCACTGTAACTGGGTGTCAGAACATGAGTCAATTGCTCAGATATACTCCCAGGGCCTATATTAGTAGGATTGCTAGATAAAATAAGTTAAATTTGCATTTCAAATCAATAATGAAAAACTTTCAGGTATAAATGTGTCCCAAATATTGGCTAATTCTGGTAATCCTGGCTGGACTAGAAGGCTGTGGAATGTACAGTGTGATCCTGGAGGTATGAGAGAAAGTTTTTCATGGAGAAAGCCTTGCTGAATGTAGAGAAAGCAGAGCTGAGATACCAGAAAGGGTTGGAACCTGCTGATATCACTGGAGGTTTTGGATCTTGCCATGCCTGAAGCTGGGAATTACCATTCCAAGCTTAGTCTCTTTTCTGCCTAAGCCTGTGTGGTCCAGACTTTTGTCAATGGCAACAAAGAACAATGACGTGTCAAGTCACTATTAAGTCCTTGAAATCTTCTAAAGCCTGCTGTTGCAGGTTTGTGCAGACTGTCTAGAAATGGTAGAAGAAAGCAAGCAAGCTCAGGCTAAGAAACAATGAAAACAAATTTAAATGGATCCAGTATGAGTTCTGCTTGAGGAATGATTTTGGTTTTTCTTTTCAATGAAAGACAGTAAGGTTTTGGAAGGAACAAAGGCCTGTCAAAGCTGGCTTCCTTTTGTGGAAAGGATGGTACAAAGAACTTGTCGTGCTAGGCTCTCCCAGCTTGATCAGAGACAACATCATAAAATCAGTCAGAGGCACTGGTGTGAGGGGAGACAGACCAGCTTCTCTGCCAGAACCCAAAGGTAAGGACAGGACATAAACATCTGTCTTCTGAGACAGATGTCTAGGCTAACTGTATAGGTTGAAAGTCAGTTCACAAGCTCCATTCTCATTTTGCTGTGATTCTACACTAATAGTTCTAGATAACTCGGCCCCCACCACACTCCTGTGTGTAGAGAACAGAGAAGGTGTTGATCTGCTGGCTCAACACCAAGCCTGGTGTGTTTCTAGGTGTCTATTGATAGAATGCAGTCTCTTGTAGAGACTGTGTCCAGCATCTGCCTTGCCAGCTATAGTCAGCTCTCTTAGAGTGTGGGGGCAGGGTGGGCAAAGTCTGAAACGGAGTCATCACTTGTGAGTGGATCCTGTTCTTAGCTGGGTGTTCTAAGTATGCATGCTGGCGACAATCACAAGATGACATGTTGGAGGAACAGGTACAGGGCTCAGGAGTTCCTGCCTATACTAGTTACTACACCATCTCCCTTCCTCTGCCCGGCAGGTCAACCAACAAGTACCAGGCATTCATCTGTCTAGTCTTTGCTGGCCCCATGGGTAGGAAGTATTGGAGATGATAGCAGTTAGAGAGAATGATGGAACAGTTCTACTCTGTGCCACAAAGGCTACTTTTAAAGTGTCTCAAACCAGATACAAATGCTACCACCCCAGGAAGGATAGGGACACATTCCTACAAAGCCCATCTAGTTAGCAAAACTTAGTTCCAATGATGAAAAGGTAACTCAGATTCATTGTCAACCAAAGACATCTGGTTCAAAGAATGTTCCTCCCTCCCATGCCTCCTTTGGCCACTGGAAGGAGAGTAAGTTCAGTGTGCCCTTTTCATCAGTGTGAAACTCTCACTGGACTATTTGTTTTATACATTTATTACCCATTCAGTATTTCCTGTGCTCAGGCGCTGAGCTCATAACTGAAGATGTGACTAGACATAGACACACTATCTTTGACCCTATGAAGTGGATAACAGAAGGCTAAATTACACAAATAATTGGGCAATCAGGCGGGGAACTGTGAAGGAAGAGACAGGGAGTACTGCTGTAGAATGTGCTTAGTAGTTAGGGGGTCTGACTTCTTCTGAGAGGCCTCAGAAAGCTCCCCAAGAGAGTCTCAGCTATAAGCTGAGGGGTGAGTAGATGAAAGGCAATTAAAAGTCATGAATCGGGGCTGGGAAGGTGGCTCAGTGGTAGAGCGCTTGCTTTGCATGCATGAGGCCCTGGGTTCGATTCCCCAGCACCACATAAGCAAAAAAAAAAAAAAAAGTCATGAATCAAGCTCCAGGCAGATTGATGCTGGTATGAAGAGGCCTTGGGGCCTGAAAATCACAGGGCCAGGCAGTGATGGAGGAGTAGCAGTGGGGGGAAGTGGAGGCTGGCAAGGTACAGGGGTGCTGAAGAGCACTGGGTACTGAGCAGGGGTCACATGTTAAGAGGTCTGCTTGGGCTGTGGTGAAGAGATTGTACCAGAGAGAGCCCAGAAGAGAGACAGGATTGGCTAAGAGGCACTTGAGGACAACCAGAAAAGTAATGATGCTGGCTGACTAGCAATGACCCTGGAGAGCAGGGAGCTCAGATGATCAGGTGGGGAGATAAAACCAACAGAGCTGTAAGTCAGAAACTTGAAACATGCCTCTGTTCTCTATCTGATGACAAAATCTAGTTGTCAAGCCTGCTTGGCTAAGGATAAACTAGAAGAGACAGCAAATGCATAGTAGAAATGGTGGACCCCTTTGTCCCAATGGTGGCTGCCTTGGTTCCATAAAGAACCCTAGACTGCCAGCCTTTGTTACTGGCTTATCTGGTGTCAGGTGTATCTCTTTAGTATCTTTTGTTGGCAATGACAATGTTCTCCTACCTTCCCTTGTGATACTTAGCTTTTGTCTTTTACTGATTATTTGGCATGAACACATGCCGTTCATACTTCTGGATTGGACCACAAATTATAGGAGGTGTATCTGATGTACCTGGGTATCATCTGCATCCAATGGATGGGTAAGAAAGCATTTATATGCTGTGCAAATGAATGAAGAGAGGCAGGGGGGGCGGGTAAATGAATACAGTCATAATATTCAACATATACATGTGAATGGAACTGGTATCTTGAAGGGATGGATGAGTTTGGGATAGATGGGGGAAAACAATGAAAGGCGTGATGTTGATCAGGATGCATTATGCTCATAAACTAACTTGTTGACTTGAAACCACTTTGCACAACTAAGGATAATTAAAAGTAAATGAATAAATGTTGGGTTTGAGGGTGAGGGATGTACTAGTTAATACGTTTTAAGTTTACCCATTAGGCAATATGCCAAGTACTTTAAAAAACATATAATATTAACCATTTCATGCTTGCAACAGATCTATTAGATAGATAATATTATCCTCATTGGAAATGGATTGAGAATTAATGCATCGGCTAGCTTCCTCACTGTCCGCTTTTATGGGCCTGCATTCTAACTTGGTTTGCTTGCTGATATCTGGTAATTTACCAGAGCCAGGCTGGCTTTTGAATGATTATTTTGGAGATGGAATCTTTGCACTTTTCTAATTGAGCTGGATTTGGGCTGTGGTCCTTGGATCTCAGCTTTCTGTGTATCTAGGATCACAGGTGTGAGCTATCACCACCCAATAGAATTTATTTTTGATGTGTACATAAGATACAAAATTGTACCTATTAATGGGTATTGTGGGAATTTTTTTGGTATAAATGTGTACATTAGCAATTGTGTCAAATATTTGATATTTCTTTTTTTTAATTTTTTTTTTTTTTTTGGGTCCGGTCGTGGGGCCTGAACTCTGGGCCTGGGCACTGTCCCTCAGCTCTTCAGCTCAAGGCTAGCACTCTACCACTTGAACCACAGTGCCACTTCTGGCTTTTTTTCTTTTTGCTTATGTGGTGCTGGGAAATTGAACCCAGGGCCTCATGCATGCAAGGCAAGTGCTTTACCACTGAGCCACCTTCCCAGCCCCAATATTTGATATTTCTTTATGGGAAAACACCCTGAATCCTTTCTTCTAGCTTTTTGAGACAAGTCATACACCATCCGTGTCTATAATCATAGTGGGTGACAGCACACTAGAACTTCTTACTCCTACCTAGCTACCATTTATTGCTCATCAAGCAACCTTTCCCAGCTTCTCTTCACTTACTCCATTAAACCTTAAGAGAAGTAAGTGGGGGTGGATATTGGGCTTTCCCAAGTCCATGGAGATGTCTCCTATGGGTTTATGAAAGTAGCAAGTAGAGCATCTAGTTCTTCCAAGAGGAAGAATAAAAACTATTTTCTTTCTATGAACCCAAGGCACCTAAGGTCTCCTGAAGGTTGCAGGCCTACTTCAACATCATTTTTGCTCACGTCTTAGCTGTTTCAATGACCAGGAAGATTTCCATACATATACTTGTTTTTCCAAGCCAGTTAGGTGAAGCTTTATTTAGAGGCAGAAAGACAAGCGAAGTGACTTTGAAACTAACATCTCAATTTTGACTTTCTGATATAGGGTTAGGCTGTTGGAATTGTGTGTGTCCACAAGATGGCAGACTTCTGCTGTCAACTTGGCCATGTGGGTGGAGAAAGGAAGAAGGGAAAAAATAGGCTTGGACCTTCCCTTGGCCCTTTCAGCTTAGAATTTCTAGATGAATATAAAGTTAGAACCAGCCTGAAGTGAAGAAATACAAACAGAACATTGCACAAGGGATATTTTGTGTTCAAACAGAGGGGTTTAAAGGAAAGAGCTAAGCTTAAACTTGTTTGCTGGAATCTTATTCTAGGGAAATCAGATACACTTGAGAGGAAAAAAAATCACTTCTTCTAATATAGGAATAATTTCAAAAGTGAAATCATGACAATATGTCTCCACTATTGAATATTTATGTAAACTGGCTGCTACTATTTTTCCTCTTCTTGACATCCTTGAGAGCCATCCTGGATTTTGCATTTCTAAATCTAAATTCCAACTCTCCCTACTAAACCCATAACAACAGGGTGTGTCTCTGGCCCCTTCCTTCTCTCCATGACTGACAGGATTAACCATAAAACCCTTCTTCGTATCAGTTCTTTAATACTGTTATAGTAATTCTTTGTGAACTTCTTGGCTCAAGACTAGAGAAATTCTTTTACAGTTCTTGAAGCTGAAAGTCAATGTGTTGGTAAGGGCCTCAACTGTATTGCCCTTTGCAGCTTCTGGTGACATCTGTGGCCACATCATTTCAATGTCTTCCTCTGTCTTCACTTGGCTTTCTCTGTGTTAGTATTATCTTCTCTTCTGTCTCTTACAAAGAGAATTATCGTTGGCTTTAGGATCACCTGGAAAATCTGGGGGCCTGTGAGTTAATTGCATTGTCAAATGTTTTTCTCTAAGTAGCAAGAAATACTATGAAAAACTGTAATTGGCATTATTCCTGCAATATTTTCCAATCCTCATTGCAATTTTGTATAGTGCAATTACTATGTGGAAACTTTTAGGGATTTTTACTTCCACTTGATGAATATGAATAAGGAAATGGCTAGGTAACTGACCCAAGGTCACCCAGTTAGTTACAGGTGGAACTGAAGTAGAAATCCAGAACTCTCAGGTTATCAAAAGTCCTGGATCCTAATAGCTCAGAACTAGTTAGCTTTAGATGATAAAAGCATTCTTACAAAAGTAAAAACATATCCTAACAAGGAATTCATTAGGGAAGAACAATTTTCTTTATTTAATAATTATTGCAATCAATAACAAAATGGACAAATGATGGACTATTACATGATATTGCACCCACAAATTGGAGCAGTGCTGGTGGCTTATGCCTGTAACTCTAGTTACTCAGCAGGCTGAGAGCTCAGGCAGAAAAGTCTGTAGGACTCTTTTCTTCAATTAACCAGCTAACAGCTGGAAGTGGAGTTGGTGGCTCAAGTGGTAGAGCACCAGCCTTGAGTGAAAAAAGCCAAGTGAGAGCACAAGGTTCGTGTTCAAACCCCAGTCCTAGTACCAAAAATAAAAACAAAAATCATTATGATGAGTGAAAAGAGCCAGACACGGATGAGCACATGACCGTATGACTCTATTTATGAGAAATTCTGTAACAGTCAAAGCCATCCAAGGTGAGATGAATTCAATCAGCAGGGGAGGGGAGTAGTGGGGTAAGAGCTACAGGAAGGGCATGAGGGCACCTACAGGGATACAGACTACTCTGCATCATCGGGGAGGGGTCAGTTATTGCATGTGTTTGCATTTGTTCACAAGCAGCATTTGTATACTCAAGTTGCTGATTTCTCTGTTTGCAGAGTGCATCACACAAATAAGTAAATATTGAACTGTAGTTAATGATATGCACACTGAAGTGTTTCATTTCAGAGTAAAGTGTGCCAAAGGTTGAGGCTTAAAAATAAGATGGATTGATGGTGGCAGGAGGGAGGTATGGATGGATAGATGTGGGATAAACTGTGTAGATTTGAGTGTGGGAGCTGGGGTGGATGGATACTTATTGCATAGTACTTACTTTGTTCAGTGTTTGGATATTTTCGTAATACAATGTAAAACAAAACATGAGAAGTTGAAAATGTATTTCAAAAGTTGTTAATGTACGTTGTAATCAGTGAGACAATCCAAAGCTCCATGGGTAGAAAATTGTTTGTTGTTGCTTTACATTACATAGCACCCACCCCTCCTCCATCCACAGGGATAGGTTTCAAGCTCCACAGTAGATTCCTAAAACCCTGGATAGTACCAAACCTTATGCACACTATACTTTTTTTTTACATATATGGAGCTATGATAAAATGTGTAACTTAGATACTAATAGAGAGCATTAACTAGAGTCATGCATAATGGCTCATGCCTGTAATTCTAGCTTCTCAGGAAGCTGAAATCTGAGGATCACAGTTCAAAGCCAGCCTGGGCAGGACAGTCCATGAGACTCTCATCTCTAACTAACCACCCCAAACCCTGAAGTGTAGCTGTGGCTCAAGTGGTAGAGCATAAAAAGCTCAGGGACAGTGCTCAGGCCCTGAGTTCAAGCTCCAGGACCAACACAAACAGAGACAGAGACAGAGATAGAGACACATAGAGAGAAATAACTGATACTAAAATAATTGCAGACATTTTACTGTCATAGAAATTATGTGATTATGGCTCAAACAAATGATGTTTTCACACTACAGTTTATCAAGGTAACAGAAACTGCAGAATAAAGTTGCAGGTACAGGCGAACTACTAACAGAGAAGAGGCCGGAGTGTAGGACCCCGGTGGGAGGAACTCTTGATGGGACCCAGAAGAGGAGGTAGCTGGTGGGATCCTTTTCATGGTAGAGAGGCTATAGACTAGCAGACCAGACATTGAGGGCAGCCAGCCACTCCCTGGGGCCTAATAGGTAGCAGGAATTGGCCCTCAAAACTTGTTTCCTCTTCCATTACAGTTAGGAAAACTAATGTTTTCCCTCAGAGCTACATTGAGAGCAACATGAAATTGCAGAGCTTCTGCATGGCAAAGGACATAGCTAGCAAAATCAATAGAAAGCCTACAGATTGGGAGAAGATCTTCACTAGCCATACAACGGACAAGGGTCTCATATCTAAAATATACCTGGAACTCAAAAAATTAAATCCCCCATCAACAAATTCTCAAAGAAACAACTGCCCAATAAATAAGTGGGCTAAAGACTTAAAGAGAAACTTCTCTGAAGAGGAAAGAAGAATGGCCATTGGACACATGAAGAAATGCTCAACCTCCCTAGCCATAAAAGAAATGCAAATCAAAACAACATTGAGATACCACCTCACTCCAGTTAGAATGGCTATAATCCAGAACTTTAATAACAACAGATGCTGGAGGGGATGTGGACAGAAGGGAACCTTACTGCATTGTTGGTGGGAGTGTAAACTTGTTCAACCACTTTGGAAAGTACTATAGAGGTTCCTCAAAAGACTCTACATAGAGCTCCCCTATGACCCAGCAATCCTACTTTTGGGCATTTACCCAAATGATCACAAGCAAGATCATACTAAAGCTACCAGCACAACTATGTTTATTGCAGCATTATTTACCATAGCTAAGATATGGAACCAACCCACCCAGATGCCCCTCAGTGGATGAATGGATCAAGAAAATGTGGTATATATACAGCATGGAATTCTATGCCTCCATCAGAAAGAATGACATGGCCCCATTTGTTAGGAAATGGAAAAACTTGGAAAAAATTATATTAAGTGAAGTAAGCCCAAAGAAACATAGGTCTCATGGTTTTCCTTATTTGCAATAACTAGTATATGTCTGAGACAAGCAAGAAACAACGGTCAGATAAGTTGATGTTAGGCGAGATGAACCCCAAGATAAGGACTCAAATGGTTTTTCTTTCTTGCTATTGTTTCTAACATATTTATAAGATGATTTCTTTGTTGCTTTGTATGTTCCTCCCCCACGGTATAACCCCTGCTTTCACTGTATTTAATGTTGGCATTATTTGTGGAGGGGAAGGGAAAAAACAAATTGTTTATAGGGATACAGGTAGACCCATTGCAACAATGAGATGTACAAGTCGTTATGTTGAAAAACAAACTTTACAATTTTGGCACAGCGGGGAAGGAGGGGGAATGGGAAAGGATGGAAAGGGGAAACAAAGGAGGAGGCAACAATACTTGATAAGAAATGTACTCATTACCTTGCCCATGTAATTGTATCCCCTCTGTATGGTATTTTCACAATAAAAAAAATAAATAAAAATTAAAAAAAAAAAGCCTTGTAAGGGCTAGGAGTAAAGACAATGCGAATGAAACACCAGGCTTATGCTTAGAGCTAGGTCAAGCTCTTTATAGAAGAACTGCATGCTGACACGTCCCACTTGGACAGTAATACTCTGAGGAGCCACATGCGTGGCTTGCCCTGTGCAGAGGTATTGTGATTTTGATGGCATCTAGGATGTGTACCATCTGACCTAGTTCCCAATCCTTATTTGTTATGTAGCCCTGGAGCACATTCTCGAACAACTCTTGGCATTCATTTCCTTATCTGTAAAAATGGAGACCATGGCATTTAGTTGGCAGGGTTGGTATCAGGATAAAAGATTATGAGGTTCAAGTTCTGCTGTGCTTTATCAAATCCATGATCATCCCTCACCTGCTCCATTTGCTTCATTCACCCATGGCTTTGAATGTAGTTGATAAGGCCCTCCTTCTTGAAACACAGCCAGCCCTTTCCATCCTTAGTTTTTGCATCAGCTGATTCAGTCATGTTTCAAAAATAGTGGCAGGCTGGGTGTGGTGGCTTATGCCTATAATCCCAAACAGAGCAAGGAAGACTGCAGTTAGAGGCCAGCCAAAGCAAAAAGTGAGTGAGATTACCATCTTTCTAACAAATAATTCAGCCAAGTTGATATGTGTCTGTAATCTCAGCTACTTGGGAGGAATGGGTAGGAGGATCAAAGTCCAAGGCTGGCCTGGGCAAAAGCCTGAGACCTTATCTAAAATAACAAAGTAAAAAAGTTTGGACATATGCTCAAGTAGTAGAGCATTTGCTTAGCACGCACAAGGCCTGGAGTTCAAACATCAGTACCACCAAAAAAATCAAAGGAAGAGCTATTTGTTAGAACTCTGCTGGAACACTCGGCAATTAGTTCTGCTCAGATATTGGCCCTTCTTATCTCAGTAGACAAATAGAGGTACTGCTGGCAGGAAAAAGAACCTTTGATCTCTGACAGGAGACTTGTTTTATGCCCCTCACCAAAAAAAACTGAGTTATGTTCTGTGTAAGTATATTTTTAAGACATCATAGTTGGTAGAAAGAAGCAGGATTCCTTTATCAGAAAAGAGATTGTACTTCCTACAATAATACAGCTAATATTGAGTGCCTACATTGCTGATAACTGAGCAATTGTGTTTAATGAAGTTTAAATACCTGATGGAAAGGCACAAGACAGGGAGAAAAGCAGACAGAGAAATGCAGGAAAATACATGACTACAGAGGCCCAAAAGGAGAGTGGAAAGAGAGAGAGAGAAAGAAGGAGAGGGAGAGGGAGAAGGAGAGGGAGAGGGAGAGAGAGAAGGAAGGAGGGAGAGAGAGAAGAAAGGAGGGAGAGAGAAAGGAGGAAAAGAGAGTGAAAGGAAGAAAGGGAGAGGGGAAATGAGTGAAGAGAAGAGAGGGAAGAAGCAGGGAGGGAGAAAGGTGAAAAAGAGAGACAGAATGAGGGATTAGAGAAGGAGGGTAGAGGAAGCATAGAGAGAGAATCTTAGATGATATAATAGAGTTACTGAATTGAATCTCATTTGCAGCTAAAACTATCTCTAAACCCCTAAGGTATTTTTCTAGCTATGACATTTCTTTAGTGAGTTTCAGCTGGGTTCTTTTATTAGGTCACTTGCAGCCCCCAAATTTTTGACGTAACTAGTCTGCTACCATTTAAGGAGAGGACTGCTCTGTCCCATGGAGCAATAGTTATCCTGGTTCGGTGCCCTGCTATGGGGCTACATGGGGCAGACAATTAGATATGCAACAACAATAAACTGTGGCCATGCTACTGTCACAAAACAGGGTAGAAGAACCAATGGCCTCCTTTTTTTTTATAATCTGGTATTTCCATATTGTTATGTATGCCCATGCCTAGAAAAACATTGCAGGACTAGGACTACTGGGTGTCGTGGGAATATGATCTGCTTGCTGCTTTATTTTTGCAATGAACTTTAATTACTCTAATAATTGAGGATGGAAATGCTATTAAAACCAAGATGATAAGCATGGTAAGCATTATACTGGGAGAGGTATTAGATGCTGTTAGGAGCACTTAGCAGGCTCTGGCTCTGGGCAACTGCATGATTGTGAAGGGAGTAATGGAGAAGGTTTGATGAGGGTCTTTTGTGCATAGAGACCTCACTGCCTCTGCCTGAAAAGATCCACCCTTGAAGAGAAGGGAAGCCAGGTGCAGGGACTTGCCACCCACTCACCCCTTCCCCAAATTATCTGGCACTAATTTGACCAGGAAGGGCATTTCCCTAGCTCACTCCTCTGCTTTTGCAATGGAGAAATGGTTGATGGAAGCACATGGCTCCTTTCTCTCAAGGGCTCCAGAGGCTGAACATTAAGAAACCATTGCAAATAGAGTAATTGCTCAGAATGAGCATTAATGTCCTATTAAAAAGACTCTGCTGCTGTGGCTGTAACCTCTAATTCTGCAGCTGTTTCCTGAGAACCATGTTAATGCGATTTGAGCTAATTCCCTCCTTGTTGCCTGGGGGCTCAGGCCAGAATGGCTAAGAAGGAGGCTCTTGCTCTCCTTCTGTGTTGGCAGAAGTGCAAGAATTCTTCTCTTCTTTTCCTGGAAGGGGTGTTCTGGAGGCTGTGGCATCAGGCAATCATCAATCAGCCCTAAAACTGCTGTTGATTGTCCACTCTGTCCTTAACTGGGAGCTAGGTTCCAAGGAGGGGGAGTGCTAGATCCAAGAGACTTATTTAATCTTATTAAGTGCCTTTGAGGCATTGGCATTTGTCTAAAAAGTCAGGACAACTGTGGCGAAGAAATGAAAGAATCAGAGAACAGCACCAAACAGAATGTACTCTTATTAATTTATTCCTTCTGGGTGTTGGGGGATATGTGGGTGAGTTAGACTGCTCTGGACCCCTGTCATAGAGTTCATATTTAATGAGACAGTTATTGAATATGCAGCTGCACACTAATGGATTTAACTATGGTAGTCACAGATGTGACAGGTAAATAATGAGATGTCCTGAGAGGACCAAAATAGAGTGGGGTGGGAGCTCTGAAAACACTTCCTATGGGAGAGATCTCAAGACTGAGTAGGAACTAACAGAGCAAAAGGGAGGAAAGAATTAGTACTGTCTGAGAATAGAGGAGACTGGACAAAGAGAACACGACAGGGAGATGGTAGAAAGTAGCACCATCTCGGGGCTGGGAGGGTGGCTCAGTGGTAGAGCGCTTGCCTTGCATGCATGAGGCCCTGGGTTCGATTCCTCAGCACCACATAAGCAAAAAGAAAAAAGCCAGAAGAGGCGCTGTGGCTCAAGTGGTAGAGCGCTAGCCTTGAGCTGAAGAGCTGAGGGACAGCGCCCAGACTCTGAGTGTAGGCCACGACCGGACCCCCCCCCCCAAAAAAAAAAAAAAAAAAGAAAAAAAAAAGCAGCACCATCTCCATGTCTTAATGGCTACAACTGCCCGGAGAGGCACCTAAGACCAAGACCTTTGAGTTAGGAGACCTGGGTTCAAATCTCACTTTTTTTTTCTGCTACCAACTTTGCACCCTTAGATGAGATACTTATTTTTATTTTGCAAACCCTCTTTGCCTGTAAGGGTCTCTGTTTGTCAGGCGAGTTTCCACAAGATCCTAGGATGTATATAGTTTTGGTTCTTGGTTCTACCATGATGACATAAGACGAGCTAGGGGTCCACAGGGATGGGAAGCTGAGAGATTTGAAGTGTGGCCACCGTCACGGGACTATGTGGTCTGAAGGTACACAGGAAGTGAGTTTCAGGAGTGAGTTGTGTTTTCAGACTTTGCAACAGTAGGCTTTCCCATTCACAGCCCTGCCAGGGGGCTTTTCTTGTCTAGCTCTTATGCCTAAGTTTTGCTGCATGTGTCAAGAGGCCTTGGAACTCCAACCAAAGAGCTAGCCCATGTCCTTCAAATTTGGGATGAAAGCAGAGATGAGATGGCAAAGGAAAAGTAGTGTGCTGCAGGATCTGGGCCATAGTTTTAGTTCTCTGTCCTTTATTGGTGACTGCACTGGATTTGGCACCCAGATCCTTCTTCAGGAATAGAAGACTTCTTCTCCCCATGTTACCAAGGGTGGCTTTCAGTTACCAGACATGGATTACTTAAACCAAAGAAGACCTCCAGGCCCAGGTCACACTTCCTTCCAGACATAGCCAGGAATAGGCTGTCTGATCTAAATGAGGGTTTATAAAAGCTTGCTTCTTTCTCCAACTTGGGACAATTCCAAAGACCAGATCCTTTCCAAAACACACTCAGCACAGAAGAGCCCCTTGGCAGGACTGCGTTAAAGCTCCACTTTCCCCAGTTTCTACCTTTCCCTTCCCCTTCCCCTTCCCCACAATTCCTGCACAGCACTTCGTCTCAGGTCTGCTTTCCTAGGAAGCAAACTTGCTACAGAGCCCTTAGGCAGGTCCCTTCTTTCCTTACTTCTACAAAGAGAGCAATAAAACCTTCAGTGAGAATTTAAAGAACTCAGTTTCTGGTAAGAACATTGAGCACTATGCTATTGATTTTGCCCTGTCCTATCTTCCTGTCTTCACAGTTTCAGGTCTTTGGAGGGAAGTATTCACTGAGTTCACTAAGAGCAACTTTTCCTTGGAGTTGCAACAGGTTTTGTGCTCCTTTCAAAACTCTGATTAATGGCTCTGGTGGGATTGGCAGAGGCCAAGGTGAAGAGGGCATGGAGTGAAGCCAGGAGCGCACCAGTACAAACACTCTTATAAAAGCCATAATGAGCAGGACAAGACCCTTTGTTTCCTGTGCTTTGTCCCCAGTTCATGCTCCCTTAGCCTGCTTGCATGCCTGCCTGTGCCGTTGCTAAGCAACCACCTCCCAGAGCATTCCAGGAAGGCGGAGCTATAGTCATTAGGGTCAGCAGCCCAGCCTGCTCCCAGCTGTCAGGAGGACCTTAGGACCTTACAGGAATTTGTGAGGGCACCAGATATGACTTCACCTGGATGGCCTCCTGTACTAACTGAGGGTTTCTCCTGTGCCTCAGCAAACTTATGAACCAGATAAAGGTAGACACTCAGCTCTTCCGAAAGGAAACACTGGCTACCAGTCTCTCTCACAGGACTAGAGAGAAGTGGGTGCTTTATCCTATCTCTCTAATGCATACATACATTCTAAGAGCTACATAAAGGACTCATTGTTTTGTGGCTGGGTGGGGTCATATTCAATTGGACGGAAGTATATAATACAGCATAGGCAAAGGAAAACAAAAACAAAAACTAGGAACCTCTAGGGACACTGACCAGTCACTTTGTTTTGGATCTATGTACTTGGGCTGTTCCCAGGAGTTTGTGCTTCCTCCCAAATGGCTAGCCAGGAAGGGCTGTTTGGATGACAGATGCCACTTGCTCACTGCATTTATTTCTTCCAGGAGTTTAAAGCAATCCATTAAGGAAAAATAGTTGCTAGTTAGGAAATTTCCTTCCAGAGTTCTTCTTGTGCACCCCCTCCAGCTTCTTTTCTTGTTCATTTGAGTCCCAAGGAGAGATTTCATTCATATAGTAGATACTCTACTTCCTTGGGCTGGGCAGCAAGGGCATTGAGTTCTGTCTGGAAAAGGTGTGACTGGATGGGAAGATGGTCTTTATTAGTGTGAGCACTGATCTTAATTAAATTGTAGAGATAAAAATCTTGCCATCTGGAAGGAAGTATGACAAGGAAGAATATTTATTCCAGAAGAATATTAAAAAAAATCATTCTTAGTCTGGAATCTCAATAGGGTCAGACAGGGGTAATCATGGAGTCTCCTGCTAAGTATCTCGAAGAAAAGCCTTATAAAGGAATGTGTTCTCACCCCCTTATGGTTATGTTTATTTGAAACCAGGAGTAATTGTCTCAGTTGGCTGATTTTCCTCTCAAGGAGAAATGATAGGAATTGAGAATGTGGGGCCACCCAGTGAAGAGGGATGTCAGACCTCGGCATTGGGCTGTAGAGCAGAGGCCAGGGCACAGGATGGAGCAGTTGTAGGGACCATTTTGGAGTGAGGAATCTAGCCCTTTGCAGGCCTAGATGGATGTAAAGTCAGAGTCCTTGTGTTCCCTCCTGCATCAGTTTTCTGTAGTTCGGGCTGAATTGTCACCACACTTTGGTAGCAGCTGCACAGGGTTCTGTTGGGATTCCTGCCCATCTATTTTCTATTTTTTGTTTTTTTTTTTGGGGGGGGGTCCAGTCGTGGGGCCTGCACTCTGGGCCTGAGCGCTGTCCCTCAGCTCTTCGGCTCAAGGCTAGCACTCTACCACTTGAGCCACAGTGCCAGTTCTGGCTTTTTTTTTTTTTGCTTATGTGGTGCCGAGGAATCAAACCCAGGGCCTCAGGCATGCAAGGCAAGCGCTCTACCACTGAGCCATCATCCCAGCCCCCTGCCCGTCTATCTTCTATCTCCTGAATCTCTCTGAGATGACACAGATCATATAACTTCTCTGAGCCTAGATTTCCATTTATCTCCCCTTCTATCTACATCTGAATATTGATATCTATGTCACTATCTATCTAGATAGCTAGATCTAGATATCTATATATCATTCGTTTCTATCTATATAGATAGAGATAATCAACAGTTCATAATCTCTATTTATATCTAGATCCATATAGGTAGATTTCTGTATGTTTATATATCTAGATGTATATACATGTATGTATGTATGTATGTATGTATGTATGTACCTGTCTGTCAATCTATTCATCTATCTATCTGTGAAGTTTCTCTGAATAACCAACACAGAATCTCAGATTGACATATTTTGGGAGGGACATTTTGGTCTCTGTCAGATGGCACTCTCAGTACCCTTTCTACTCCATTCATTCTCATCCTGATGCTCACATTTGTGGGCCCTAATTCAATCATGTGAGTCCCTCTCTAGCTCAGCATATGGCTGTACCCAAGTTTACTCACCTTTCTCTCCTCTAGCCCCTCTGTGGTTATCAAGCTATTATAGGCATCAGAATCAACTAGAATGCAGAATTCAGTTTACTGGGCCCCACTTCAAGTCAAGGAGGTTTTCAATCCTAGTAAGTTCCCAGATGATGATGGCCAGACTTCTTTGGCAGTGGGCATTTCAACCTGGGTATTATTGACATTGGGGCTGGATAATTAATTCCTTGTCATGGGTGGGGGTGTGTTTTGTACATTGTAGGATGTTTAGTGCCATATCTTATCTTTATCCAGTAGATGCCAGTAAGAGCTCTTCTAACATATGACCATCAAAAAGTTTGTCCTGGTGGCTCATGCCCGTAATTCTAGTTACTCAGGAGGCTGAGATCTGAGGATCATGGTTCAAAGTGAGTCAATAATTCTAAAAAATCCATGAGACACTTATCTCCAATAAACTACTCAGAAAAAGCTTGAAGTGGTGCTGTGGCTCAAGTGGTAGAGTGCTGGCCTCTACAGGTCTGACATATCAGCTAAGTCAGCCACTACTGACTTCCATCCCATAATTAAACCCCTGAAAGAAAACTGCTCTGGAGCCTTGCCAGATGGTTACACAATGGGCCTCTACTTCTCTGGCAGCATCACCTCTACGTTATCTAGGGACAGGTAGCAGGTAGGCTTTAGGCCTCATGTGAGATCAGTTGACATCTTAGGTTCCCAGAGATCATGGGCAGCTGGGTGAGAGCACTGTCATGTTTTCATCCCTGACCAGCAACAAAAGGCAACTTGTTAGTTTCCCCTGCCACAGCACTGTACACCTGCCTCTCCCCTAAGAGGGTCTTCATGCTGTTCTCCATTCTAAAGTACAACCCCCTATAGCCAATTCAGGCCAGCCACCTGCTTTTTTTTTTTTTTTTAAAATAAATAAGCGCATTGCAACACAGTTGCATTTATTGACATTTTTCTCCATTGCTTTCTTGCTATAAGGGGCAGAGTTGAATGGGCTCAACAGAGCTCAGCTGTGAAGTCTGAAGTATTTACTACTATCTGACCTTTCACAGAAAGAAATTTGAGGACCCTACTATTCAGCTCCTGAGGGATCTGGTAGAATTACATGGGATGGAAGAACCAGGTCCACCCAGGGAAAAGGCCAAAGAAGGAGGTCTTCCACATTGAAGAAGGATAAGAAGTTTCCTGCTTGTGCCAGCAGGGTGCTAGGGGCCAGCAGGATTGGGGACAGGATGGTATTTTTCCACTGCTGATGGCTCATGACCAAGCTGTACTCAGTCATCTCAACCAGGCCAAGAGTTTTGCTCATCTATGGGGTAAATAAAAACCTTGGGTAAGAACCCAGAAGAGCAGCAGGTTATAGAGTGGAGTGGAGATGCATTTGACATCTGGATTTGATCTGTAATGGGAAGAGAAGAAGTGAGTGATGCATAGTACCCCAAGGGCATAAGGAAGACTGTGGCGCTGTCAAGCTTTCATTCTTTACACGTGCTTAGAGCTTAAAAGTTTGCAGGGCACTGTAGAACTTTACCTCATGAATCCCAACACTCAGAATTTATGAGTTCAACAGAGAGTGTGTCATTTATCAGCTGGCCATTGTTTGGTGGGGAACAACTAGCTTTCACTTTATTTATTTATTTATTTATTTGTGGGTCGTGGGGCCTGAACTCTGGGCCTGGGCGTTGTCCCTCAGCTCTTCAACTCAAGGCTAGCACTCTACTACTTGAGCCACAGCACCACTTCCCGCTTTTTCTGCTTATGTAGTGCTTAGGACTGGAACCCAGGGTCTCATGCATGCAAGGCAAGCACTCTACCACTGAACTATCTTCCCAGCCCCTGGCCTTCACATTTTAATGGTAAGGAAATGGCTTTGGTGAAAATGAATCCAAAGCACTGGTGTAGGAAGTGGGGAAAGGAAAGGCTCACAGAGTCAAAGGGAAACTGAAAGATAATTCCTTAAAAAAAGTCCTGCAAAACAGAAACATTGTACTCTTCAGGGTAAGCTAGTTCTGAATCTTGTATGTGCAAGTTAAACACTGGGCCTTGGACTCTCTCGACATTTTTGCTCAAGGCTAGTGCTCTAACATTTGAGCCATACCTTCACTCTGGCTTTTTGCTGGTGTATTGGAGAAAAGCGTCACACAGATTTTTCTGCCCTGGCTGACTTCAAACCATGATTCTCAGATCTCAGCCTCCCAAGTAGCTAGGATTACAAGCGTGAGCCTCTAGTACCCTGCTCCCAGTTGATTGCTTTTGCACATACACATTAACTTCTGAGACTTCCTGGTCTTTTGTTTTCTTGTGGTGCAGTTTGAATTCAGGGCCCTGTGTTTGCCAGCTCTACCCTTTGAGCCACAACTTTATCCCTTTTTGATGTAGGTTTTATTTTTTGGTGTTTTTTGGGGGTGGGGTGGGGTGGGCAAGCTAAGATCTCATATTTTTGCCAGGACCAGCCCTGGATTATGGTAATTCTATCTGTGAGATCTATCTGGGATGACAGGCATACCATTATACCTGGCTTACTGAATGAAATGAGATTTTGCTAACTTTTTGCCTGGACTGTCTTCAAACGGCAGTCCTCCTGATTTCTACCTCCCAAGTAGCTGGAACTACAGGTGTTTGTTACCATACCTTCATCTGGAGACCCTATATCCTTCAAGTTTCAGGCTGTGATCTTCATTTGCACATGTAATGGCTACCCAGCATCTTGTCCAGACTTGTGTTTGGCATGGATGCCATTGATCTCAATGGGAAACAGAACCCATTTGCCCACAGAAGCCCAAAGCTCCAGGTACTTCTTTCCCAGTGCCCTGGTGCAGGGACTATGGGCATGTGGCCTAGTGTTGTCGGCTAAACAGTTTCACCCACCCAGGAACTTCCAGTCAGAAGTGAATGATGAAAAGCAGCAGAGATAGGGGAGCAGTATCTGTAGGATGGGGATGCCAGGATTCATGGACAAGATTTTTGGTGTGATTTTGACTTAGCTTCCTGTCTTCTGAATCTGGCTTCTCAGTGTTTGCGGTCATTCTGGGACCCACCTGATAGCCTCTGGATTAATCACTTCATTTCTCCCTGAATCTCCCACAGTTGACTTTCTTTGCCGCTTGCAGGAATAAACCCTCATAAATACACCAGCACTTCTGCAAGGAGCAAATATTTGCTTATACTGTGGATTGATCACTCTAAGTCTCAGCGGTGACTTCCAGCTTTCATCATAATCACTTTTAAATCCATCCTGGGCTCCCACCCCAAGCACCTGGCAACCAACCCTTAACCCTGGCTATCTTTCCAGAGAGACACAGCTGAATGTTCTTCTCTAGGGGAAGAGATAGTTAACCTTTATGGAGAGATAAAGTGATGGCTGTGGGTAAGGCGGGGGGGGGGGGGGGGGGGGGGAGTAGACATGCAGTTGAGAGGCCAGGGGAGTCTTGCTCCACTGGAACAGGGAAATGGATTTAGGCTTCCAGTGTGTGCTCCTCAAAGCAACAGAAAAGCAGTAATTAGGATATTCCTTGGCTTTGGCTTGCTAATGAAGTGAATCTGGTTGTCTCCTGGGGGCAGGGCTTCTTGTGGAGAAAACACATTTCCTCCTCACTGGATCCCTTTCTTACTTCTAGGTGCCAAGATGACCAGCTAATGTCAGTGAAAAAAAAAGACTTATGGATCAGTCAAGAGGAGAGAAAGCCAGTGCTGGTAAAATAGCCAGTGTCTTTGCTATTTGGATGCTGGTGCAGTGCCAAAGTGATTGACAATAATTCCCTGAGAATTTCTCCATCTGGCACAGTCCAACAAACTAGGTCTGTTCTAACACCACACTCTTTTTTGGGAAGTTAACCAATTTCCATCCGCAATGCCAGGCTTTCCACATTCTCCCCACAACTGGGGATTGCTATTTATAGGTCATCATTGCCAATTGCATATGCAAAGTGCAGTGTAATTATTTTCATTTACATTTTTTTTGGTTACTAAAAATATCAGACACTGTGAAGTGTATTGAGTTCTTACCTTTTTCTTCGTACATTTCCACTTCATACCCTCTTTTGCTTTCCCCCTATCTACCTGTGAACTATTAATAATGTAAGGTGATTGATCTTTTATTCTTTTATTTTATGTACCAATACCAGGGCTTGAACTCCAGGCTTCTCACTTTCTCTTGGCTTTTTTGTTCAAGACTGGAACTCTACCAGTGGAGCAACTCCTCCACTTCCTTTTTTATTATTGATCTTTTGGATGTCATATAGATTGTAGACTGTGCCATATATTTATGTTATTTTGTCATATTTACTATTTTATATTATTATTGGTATTATCGTTAATACTTATGCTACTAGTGATCAAACCCAGGGCCTACCACATGTTACTCAAGTGTTCAGCCACTTGAGTCTTGCCCCTAGCCATACTGGCCATATTGACTTTTATCTTTTAATTATGTCATTTCTGATTTACAGAAATCTTACTTTTTGGAGCCTGGTATAAGGTAAACATTCACATTTATTTATTTATTTATTTATTTAACTTTATATTTTTTGCTGGACCTGGGCCTTGAACTCGGTGCTATTTTATGTAAAGGACTTGATCAACCACAGAGCTGAGTTTTCTTTTTCCTTGTTCAGCTGTACTGGTGTTTGAACTCAGAGAGTCTTGCACTTGGTAGGCATGCAGTCTACTACCTGAGCCAGGTGTTAGTTTTCAGAGGGAGAGCCAATCCCCTGTGGATGCTGAGGGATGACTACTGCAGAGCCCTAGTTCAGTATTTGGAATCCAGGAACTGCTTATCACACAGCTCCATGGAGTCCCAGTGGCATGCAAATAATGTTGCTTCCATCTCCCTGCCCAGTTCTGAGAAAGGCATACATGCAATCTGGATTCTTATGGGTCATTACCTTGGCAAAGCCCTTGGGAGCCTGGAAGCAACCACCTGGCCAGAGCTTTATGTCAATTGCTTTTTAACTATCTACCATAAATCTATGAGATGAGTCATTTCACCGTCTCACTTTATGGATGGGAACCTGAAGCACAGGGGGGCTTTACATTTTGCCCAAGTTCACTTAGTTAGGAAGTTGTGTAGTTGGAACACTTGAGCCACTGCTTTTCATGGCTAAGCTGAGCTGCCTCTTCCCCATCCTCACAGCCCCTCCCTCAGCAGCTCAGCTGAAGGATCCTCTCCAGTCCATCCCATCCTCAGCTTCCTCTCCCAACTCCTTTGGTCAGTATAGGGTGGTACTGGGGAGGAGGAACCAGACTTGCATCTGTGATTCTTGTTCAGAGCAGCTGCTTGGCCACCACCAATTGGCAAAAAGGACCTCTTGGAGGAAGACTTACTATCTCCAAAGGGCCATTCACCTCCCAGCCTCCCAGAACTATCCTTCCCCAAGGAGCTAAACCAGCAGCAGTCTGACTGGCTTTGTGATGGGTGTGTGTGGGGGGGGTGGATATATTGAACTTCTCCAGGCCTTAGCTGGCTCCGGAAAGTGATTCAATTGCACAGGAAAGACCCTGCACCCTATGGGGTCTGCCTCTTCATCACTAATGGAAAAGATCAGCCATCTAAGAAGCAGGCCAGCCAAGACCTTATTAACCCAGTCCTGGAATTCTCCTCCATTTCTCTTCACTTAGCGTTAAGACTGCTGAGAAAGAAGACATTCTGGAACTCCTCATCCAGGACAGGGACTCTGACTCTCATCCAGCTCCTCCTTGGAGATGGTGCAGGTGTGGCCTGGGCATGGCATGGGTAGACCGAATCTAGAGATGGGCCAGTGACATAGTTTCAAGCCCAGCCTCCTTCTCTGTGGGAGTCCTGTATCTCGTATCTCTCCATCCTCTTCCCCCCTTTCCCCTCCCCCCCAAGCTCCTGCCAATCACTACCTTGCTTCTGTCCCTATGGACTTTCCTACCCTGGAGAGTTGTATAAATGAAATTACGTCACAGGTGCTTTGGTATCTTGCATGATGTTTTTGAGGTTCGTCCACATTGTAGCATCTCCTTGCCCCATCAGACACTCTGGCCCTGGTCAGTGATTGCTCTTTACTTTCAGCTTTCTGGTCTTGGTGACTTGGATGTTAAGGGATCAGCAAATGTGTGTCATGGTCCAGAGGGCCAGACTTTGAATCCATCCATCCTTTGGAGGTAAGGAAGGTCAGAGAACCTGATGTCAGATTCCCACCTTTTATCTTGCAGAGATGCTACTATGCCTCTGATCACTTCCAAGTTGGGGTTGGGGTAAGGCACTGATAATAGACTGCTATAGGGTGAAGTCCTTCCTGCCTTCCCTCACACAGTCTGTGGAGCTAGGTCAGCCAGCCTTAGCCTCTTCTCTCCTGGATTTTTTGCCTTCCAATATCCAAAGGGACCTGGTCCATTAGACCATAGGGCCAAGTGTGGGTTGTATCTAGCTCTGGATATAGTCAAGCTTCTCCTGGACAGGAATCAGGCTTCCTATGGCCTCTGCTTGTCCATGAGAAGACGCAGAGAAAGGGAGTGGGGAAGTTATGGGAGAAGAGCAAGCTCCATGAAGAATGAACCGTTTGCCCCTCTGCCTGCTTTTCACAGACAGACCTCTAGTAGCCTCTCTCTTACCTGAGATTTCCCCTTTGTTTCATTTCTCCTTTTCTCTGCATGTCTCTCCAAAGTGGCCTTGTCTCCATCAAAGTAAGAAAGCCAATGGATTTACCTCCTTTTCCCCTCTTTCTCTGACTCTGTCTTCTTGAACATCCTAGACCCAAAGCCACCTTTAAGTCTAACATGTATTCCTGTCCTTTTATAACCTTGTTTTCCCCATAGCATCAATTGCGCACATAATGTGTGCGTTATCCACCTTATTTCCTGTCCTTCTATCCAGCTAGAAGCAAAGTCACCCTGATATCTGTCTGTTTGATCCATTGATAGATAGATAGATAGATAGATAGACAGTGCCTGGTACATAGTGATCCCTTAATAAGGGTTAATTGAATGAGTGAATGAATGCTCTGGGCACATGCCCATGAAAAGTGGTCATCCTCTGCTAGGGTGCTGTCTGTTGACATTGAATATGGAGGTGAGACAGAACTTAAACATGCAGCTACCTTCACCAACCCTAGCACCATTGCCTTTGATGCAGGGGTGGCCATTTCCAGCTCCAGCTTCATCTGGCCACACTGACTTGGGGAAGGTGGCGTGTCTAAATATAGATGTAATTTTAACCCAGTATCTCCCCCCCCCAAAAAAAAAGTGAAATCTAGAGTTCAGGAAATAATAGTTGCTGTGTGGACCACTGTTTCTGAGTAGCTTGAGCTGACTGACCCAAGATCATTCCAGAAGTTATTTTCTTCTGACCAGTGATGGCAGGGAATGAGCTGGGGTTCGGAATACTTTGTTGAGCTGGACACTGACAAGGGTGATGACCTGTGGCCAGGAAACACAAAGGAGATCTGTGATCCTGAAGAGGGAGAGTAGGTACCTGGAAATCTCCTGCTTAGGTCTTGATTCTTTGAGGAAGTGTCCTAGCAGAATGTGCCCTAACATACTGAGTTGTCAAGTGTGTGTATCTGTAGCTGTGTGCCTGTGCCTTCTTTGTATTGGTGAGCATGTCCCTGTGTGTGACTTTGTGTATTTCTGTGTCTGTTGAGGACATGAGGATCAAAGTTCTTCTGTGACATTATAGACATTCCCCAGTGTGCGTGGTGTTTTAGTGGTAATACAGCTCTCTGAGACATAAGCATAATTGCCTTATGTCTTTCTGTTTTATTTCTCGGACATTGGCTTTCAACCCTGATTGCATATTAGCTTCACTGGAGAGCTTTATAAAATACTAGTGTGTGGGCATTTCTGCACAGTAGGTATGAGACCTGAGCAGGAGGTCAGAGTACCGGTGTCTCTGAAACTCTACAGGTGCCTCTGAGTTCAGCCAGAACTGTGCCTCACTGCTTAGTCCCCTGTGAGGTGTCCATATGGAAAGGCTTCAGTGGGGATGAAGGGGAATGGTCCTGAACTTGTCCTCTGGAAGCTTTGGCACGGGTTCCATTATTTCATTGTCTTTGACCTTGAGCAGGTTACTTTGTCTTTGGGGCCCTTATTCTATTCTCTGATTAGAATAATCATACTTTCTTACATGCTTACCTCTTGTCCTCCTGGCTTTTGAAGCCATATATATGAAAGGGCTTTGCAGATTCTGAAAGGCTACATGAATGCCAGAACAACCTATGAGGATTATTTGTGTTAGTCCTTTATAGAGACCACAGTAATGAAGCTGAAAGAGAGTGTACAGTTACATGGAGGTCATAGTGAAAGGAAAGTTGGGGAGAGATGCTGCTACTCTGACTCAGCCTTGGAAGACTACCCAAAGAACACCCATGCTTGTAATGATAGGATCTGACACCAGGTGGTGCCTGGTTTATGTCCTGGACAGAAAAGATAACGTTTGATGACAATTTTCTGCCCCCAAATAGAGTTTTATTTACTGAAAGATCAATTTAGATGTTAAGGATTAGAGTTTAAAGACCTTGCTCATACTAACCATACATTGTCAGATGGCGAGTTTCATTCGTTCCAAGGCCCTTCTTACATTGTTCTTCTTCTCTTCATACTTCTGCCCATTGTAATACAAAATCTTTATTCTTGGGCCTGAAGTTGTCCCTGCCCAACTCCGATTTCAGAGCAACATCAAAAAGCTTTGTGGCTGGCCATGATCCAGGGAGAAGCCTGTTTGGCTGCTCTGCAGACTTAATTAGCCCTTGAGCTGCTCTTTCTGTTAATCCAGCCTTCTTGCTCCTCTTTCTCCCTTGCTTAGAAGGGGGAGAGGGAGGGAGCATCTCATTTTCTGCTCCCAGCGGCCTGTTCTTTGCAAGTCACTTTAGCTCTCTTCCTTTTCAGTGATCAGGAGAGCAAGATGTAGATTTCACAGAGGGTAATTGTTAACAGCTGACTGACTTTTTCTCTCTTCAATTAAGGAAGCCGAAGCTGTGGCAACTAAACCAGAATCATCCATATCTTTGAAACTCCTTCCTGTGCACAAGTTATTTAGCATAAAATGGCTCAAACCCTTCATAGCACTAGCTCAATATCTTAGGTTAGGGTTTTGTTTTGGTTTTACAATTAAGAATCTAGGTTATTTAATTTTCTCTCTTTCTCTGTTGGAACGCTCATCTGAAACACACAGTTGTGGATGTTAGGGTTCAATTGGTGCAAGTACAGAAATTTCAGATTAATACACAGGAAACAACTCAGGATTGTCTTTGGAGAGAAGACGATATTTATTCTGGTCCTTATTGTCATTTAAATAGTAAGAGGAAGAGAAGCCTCCATGGCAGGGAAGGCTGGGGTTTTGTCTGGTTCAGAATCATCTATCTTTACTCAGACCCTAGAGAATAAGGGGATGGAGACTCCCCTCACTCTACCACCTAACAAGCAAGCGGCATCGCCTACTGCCACTTCTTTAGGCTTACACAGGCATAGAGGATGGATTTTCCGGATGAGTTTTACTCAACCAGGAACCAAGGAACGAAGCAACAGAGCAATTTTTTAGATCCTTACATCCTCTTCAACCTCAATGAAAGGGAGAGCTTCTGCAGTAACCACGGACAGGTGGTTTATCTGCGGGCTGATGTGCTTACCCAGCTCCTACCACCATCTGAGGTCAATTCTCCTTCACTTTTTGAGGGAAAATTCACCAGATCATCATCAACCTCTCTGTAAGTCAACTCTTATAGCACTCTTTGTCTGCTGGTTACTTCTTTCTAGAATCTTGATTCCACACCTCTAAGAAATCTTTCCTTTCCAGATACAACTCTTCCCCACCATTCTTTTTCTTAGTATTTCACACCTGATCCCTCTTCTTCCAGGAAGCAAAAGCTCTTCGTCACTTCACCTTTTCTGTTAACAAGTTCAAGTTTCATATTACCAGGGCTACCTACCTCATTGTGCTTAAGTTAAAAAAAGCATATTCAAATATAACAGATATTTAAAGATATTGCTAGTTTTCTCTTCCTAATTTTTTGTTTTTGGTACTAGTCCTAGAGCTTGAACTCAGGGCCTGGGTGCTATCCCTTTGCTTCTTCATTCAAGGCTAACACTGTGTAATTTGAACCACACCTTCTATTCTATTCTGGCTTTTTGCTGCTGCTGGTTAATTGGAGAGTTGTACAGACTTTCCTGCCTGAATTAGCTTTGAATTGTGGCTCTCAGATCTCAGCCTCCTAAGTAGCTAGGATTATAGACATAAGCCACTGGTGTCTGGCTTTCTTCGGATTATTTATTGTTCCAGGCTAAGGAAACAGCTTTCTTGAGTAGGCTTGGCTGTTTCATTTCTAGGATTTTGCACATCCTCTTCATTCTTCCAGGAGCTCACTTCCCTTTGCTGCTCTTTTGCTTCTCTAATCCCTTCCTTTGTCAGTCTGTGGCTCACTTCTTCATTGGTAAAATACAGTTCTCAAAGTCATTCATTAGTACTTGATACATTTTATTTTAATCAGGGATGAGGTGTGGTGAATTGTTATAGTAATAGCATCAGACCCCAGTCTATTTATCTACCTGTATTTACACCTTCCCATCCTGCTTGGCTATCTGACATACTTGAATAAGAACAAGAAAGTTACAAGCAGTGTCTTGTAAAGGCCTTGCTATGGGTGCTTACTCTTGCCTGCTACTCTTAAAACCAAGCTACTACCATGTATTGGTAGTTGTAGGGAGAGACACAGGGCCCGGTTGTCCTCCATACTCTGGTCAGCATCTGGCCCATCACCAGGTGTGTAAGCAAGGGAGTTTAAGAGCACTGAGTTAACAATGTCTTGTTAGCTCACTACAAATAGACAAGTGAAGGGACTGGGATGTAGCTCAGCAGTAGGACACATGCCTACTACTATGTTCAAAGCCCTAGGGTTGATCCCTAGCACTCTACAGGGGAATAGAGGAACAAGAGATCCCAGGAGACCTTAGTTATGCCATCTCAGACCAGAACTTTCCATCCCACAGAACTAGGAACTAAAGAAATGGCTTTGTTTTAAACCACTTAATTTGGGAGCGGTTTGTTACACAGCTGAAGCTATCTAATATAGGAAGGAAGTAATAAGGAAGGGAAATATCTGGTTCATGGGAAGACACAGAGGATTTATACAATCAATAGAAAGAAGACTGCTATGATAAAGTTGTATATGAGACTGGTTAGTAACAGAGCAATAAAAAAGTAACCTTTGGACTTACCTTCTCTCAAAAACTTAGGGATCATAAAGTATAGGAAATGAAAGAACAAGTTTACTATCTGCAAGAATGGAAACCAGACTTGAGAAGCCCTGGTTTGCTAAATGCAAAACAATGTGTTTTTAAAGAAAATCACCCGCTGAATGTCCAAACAAATCAAGTTCATCTTTCATGGTAGAAAACAACATTTTTCTTTAATTTTATCATAATAATCACAAAGATCACTGACAGTCTTTGGATATTATCATAGAAAAGTTCAAAGATAAAATTCATGTGGCTAGAAGCTCCAGAGTTATGGGAAGTAGTCAGGGTTTTACAATGTAAGGGACCAGACAGAGCCTGACAAAGAGAACTCATTAAAATAATAAGTAGCAAAAGCTTTGTTTGTTTTCTAATTGTATCAAATAAAAAAGCTAAATGATATCAGAATTGAAAATAATACCATTTTATTCTACGTTTATTTCTTGTATAGAAAAAGAAGCTCTCGATCAGTTTCATTCAAGTTAACTTCGAATCCTACATCTCACCTTTAATTGAGAACTAATCAGATACATTTCCCAGAATAGTCAGATCACCCTTGGGTGGGACTTGTAGAAAATGTTCCAGCAGGGCTTGCTTGGTTCCATAGTCAACTTTTTGTCTTACTTAGACATCGAGGATAATTTTTCCCAAACAGATCTCTCCCTGACCCACAAGCCCCTGACTCAGAGCTCTCCAGCCTCCTATCCCAGCCTTTTCTAATTTCATAAACTTCAGACTGTTTCCTTTCTTCACTATGACTTGCTTGAGACTGCAAGTATGTGTCAAAGTACTGTTGGGTCCCCACACTTGAGCACAGGGCTTGTCTAAACATTTGTTCAATGACTCTATGATGTGTAAGTATTTCCTCATGGAACCAAAGCCAGTGTCCCATACTGGGTGTCTCCGGAATTTCCAGGGTGTTCAGTTAACCAGCCTCCCAGATAATGTCCCAGTAAGGCAACCTCTGGAACTGGTTGGTACTGGCTGGTGGGAGCTGATTCTGTGCATCTCTTCCCAACTACATGCTCACTGACAGCTCATTAGGCAGGCCTGGAGTATTTACATTGTGGAGACAGGCAAATGATACATTTTCTTTTCCCTGATTCTATTTACTAGTACACAAGGGATTTTACTCATTCTCTGGTCCAAAGACTAACGTATTAAAATTGTTGACCTAGGGTGGGACAGCCAACTCTGACTTGAGGGACACATTCATCCTGCCATCTGGTTTTGTGCTGTTCAATGGGTTAATAATCATTTTTTATGGGGGGGCATAGTTATTTTAAAGAGTTGTAGAATAAGAAAAAGAAGAAACAGGAAAGAGGAAGGGAATAAAGAGAAGGACAGGGAAGAAAGGGAGGAAACGTAGAAAGAGGTAGAAAAGAAGCTGTAATAACAGGCTACTTAGGTCCACAAAATCTGAAATATAGTTGGCCTTTTGTGAAAACTTTTTGCTGATCCTTTACCTGGGAAGCTTTTAAAGTCTGACTGTTCATTAATATCACCTTGGAGAGCTTTTTAATCAATTCTGGTGCCTGATCCTCTGGATTCCTGAGGTAAAATCTGGAGTGACTGTGTAATTTGATTGCTCTCCAGGAACTCACTGCCTGTCTGCAGTCCCAGGTCTTCTGATTTCCACAGTCTCTCACTATGCCCCTGCCTTTGCCTCCAGGTCCCATTTCAGTCTGGGCTCAGTTACCCTTGAGTCCCACAGTGAAGGTCTATTTAGGGTTGTGATGTATCTGAAAGTCATTGTCTCATCAGGAAACAAGTGAGAGGAATGGGCGAGGCCCCAAGGTGGCCATGACTCCAGACAGCCCCTACATGCTTTAGTGCATTTTTCAGATAGGATCTTACTTCTTGCCTAGGCTGGTCTCAATGGCCAGATCTTAGCCTCCTGGGTAAATTTGGATTGCAGAGGTGAACCACCATGCAGACCTAGAAGATTTTTCTGCATTTATGAGGTGGGCTGGGAAGCAGAAGAGGAGAAAGGAGCACAGGAAGGAGGCAGTAGCAGTCTGTCACCAGCATTTCCATAGGAGAAGAATAGTGTGGCTAGAAGGGATGGAAGTGGGGAAGTGGGGGACTGTGTTTGACAGGGAGCATGTTTATTGCCAATAGTAAAGAAAGAAGGAAGGGACTGGATGAGAACTGAGGTAACCTGGGATTTCTCCTGTCCTCCCTGGGAGCACCACTAGAGGGGATAGGAAGCTGGGACAGGTATGGAAAATGTTTACAATGTGTAGCAGAGGGAAGACAGATGAAATTTCAAAGCTGGGTTTTCTTTTTTGTGGTCCACATGTAGAGACACTTTTGTAAACTTCACAAAATACCGGTGAAGGATTTATGTTTTTATTTTAGTTTTTAAAATCAATGTGCAATAAAGCCAATACTATTTGGGAGGACATTATAGTGTTCTTTATTTTTTTTTTAACACAAGCAGAATAGTTTGAGATTTGAGACTTATCCCAGTTGGTGGCATGTATCAATAATTCTCTTTTCTTGCTGAGTAATATTTCATTATATGGATGTACCACAGCTTGCTTACTCATTCACTATAGAAGAAAGACTTTTGGGTGACTTCCAGTGTTTTGACTATTGAAAGTGAAGCTGCTATATACACTGGTGTTTTTGTAGGAACATGGCCTTTTTTTTTTTTAAAGGCGAACATGCAGGCATGGGATTTCTAGATCATGTGGTAAGAGATACACATGTTTATCAGGAGCTGTCAATCATATTTCAAGTGGTTGTACTATCTTCTATTTCTACGAGCAATGACATAATTTGACTTCTAGGTATCAATATTAGCTGATATTTGGTATTGACAGTATTTATTCTAGTTATTCTGATAAAGGTGTAGTGGTATCTTGGTTGTTTTTAATTTGCATTTCTCTGTTGGATAATGATGTTGAACCAATTATCTCCTGTACATTGAACTTTGAAGGTGTTCAATTCTTTTGCCCACTAATCACTTGTTTTCTTATTACTTCTTGGGGCTGGGAAGGTGGATCAGTGGTAGAGCACTTGCCTTGCATGTGTGAGGCCCTAGGTTCAATTCCTCAGCACCACATAAGCAAAAAGAAAAAAGCCAGAAGTGGTGCTGTGGCTCAAGCGGTAGAGTGCTAGCCTTGAGCTGAAAAGCTGAGGGACAGTTCGCAGGCCCAGAGTTCAGGCCCCACAACCGGAACCCCCCCCCCAAAAGTATTTTCTTGTTGCATGTATAATTTTAAAACTATTTTCTTCCAGTTTGCAATTTATGTTTTCATTGTCTTGGCAGTGTCTTTTGCAGAGAAAAGTTTATTTTTATTTTTATTTTTGTAGTCCTGGGACTTGAAGTCTGGGCCCAGGTGCTGTCCCTGAGCTCCTTTAGCTCAAAGCTAGCACTCTACCATTTGAACCACAGCACCATTTTCAGCCTTTACTATGATTAATTGGAGATAAAAGTCTTATGGACTTCCAGTCCCAGCTGGCTTCAAACCATGATCCTCAAATCTCAGCCTCTTAAGTAGCTAGGATTATAGGTATGAGCCACCAGTGCTTAGCTTGAGAAAAGAGTTTTAATTTTGGTAAAGGAAAATTTAAAATGTTTTCAAACTGGGTCATCCTTTTGGTGTCATAAGAATTTTTTTGGTCTAACTCAGCTTTGCATTCCTAGACAGGCTCTATTTGGTCATGTGTACCGTCACTTTTATGTATCATCATCATCATCATCGTCATCGTCATCATCATCATCATCATCATTTATGCTGTTTTTGTCTAGAGTTGGTGTTAGGAGAGTGCCAATGTCATGGGGGAAGATCTGAGAAGTGTTTTCACCTCTGGAAGTTTCAGGAAGAAATGTGGAATTGGTATTGGTCATTAAATGTTTGGTAGAAGTTGTATGTGAAAGCATCGAAGGCTGGAGATGTTTTACTTGTATGTTAGAGTAATGGAGATTGAACTCAGGGCTTCTGATTTGTTAGGTAAACCCAAACCCTTTACCACTTAAGCCACACACTTAGTCCTTTTGTTTTCAGATATGGTCTCACTAACTTTTTCCAAGCCAGCCTTGAACCCCAATCCTCCTTGTCTACACCTCTTGATTAGCTAGGATTATAGGTGTGTGCCAGCACATTCTTCATAAGCCTACAGATTTTGTTTCCAGTGGTTTTTTTAACTAAAAATTCAAGAACAACAAAAAGTAGAATTATTCATGTATTGTATCTTGGATGAGTTCTGTATCTTATTATTCTTTCAAGTTCTATATAATCTGTTGTGATGTTTCCTTTTTCATTATTGATAGAAATTGTTGATTCTGATATCTGCCCAGCCAACAACTGTGTCAATTTTATTGATGGTCTCAAAGAGTTAGCTTTTAGTCAAATCAATTTTCTCTATTGTTTTCCTCTTTTATTATGTCATTGATTTTTCCTCTTTTTTATTTTTTTGCTGGTCCTGGGGCTTGAACTGGTCTTTGGCGCTGTCCCTGTGCTTTTGTGTTCAAAGCTCCTGTTCTACCACTTGAATCACAGCTCCACTTCTGGTTTTTTGTAGTTGATTGAAGAATTTCACAGACTTTCCTACCCTGGATGTCTTTGAACAGTGATCCTCACATCTCAGCCTCCTGAGTAGCTAGGATTATGATGTGAGCCACTGGCATCCAGCTAATTTTTTCTCATATTTTTATATCCTTCTTTCTGCTTAATATGGGTTTAATATCTAATTTTTAAAAACAACTAGAAGCCAAGATTATTGATTTGAGATGTTTTCTAATATGATTATTTAAAGCTAGAGGTTTCTAAGCACTGCTTTGACAACATTCCTGAAATTTTGATAGGTATCTTTTTGTCGTTGGTTTAAAAAAAAAATTCTAATTTCCCTTGAGATTTCCTATTATATGAGCGTTTTAAATAATATTGGATCAAGCCTGGTGCCAGTGGCCCAAGAGACTTTTATCTCCAATTAACCACCAGAAAACCAAAGTGGCACTGTGGCTAGAAGTGGTAAGAGTGCTAGCCTTGAGCGAAAAACCTCAAGGAAAGCATTTAGACCCTGGGTTCAAGCCTATACTGACAAATTTTTTTTTAAAAAAGGAATATTGGATCAAGGCCAGGGCCAGTTTGCTCCCCCCTCCCCCCCAGTACTTTAAGCAACAACCCAGACACCTTTATCAATACTCTGGAATTTTCAAAGTCCCCACATGAGCCTCAAGTCCACTAGGAAAACCTTGCAGTTGTCTGTATGACAACTGCATGGCAAAAGCAGTCAGGACATAATGTCAATTTCATTCAGAATACACTGAGAAAGTGGGGAGGGGGAGGTATGGGAAAACCTTGTATCTGTCATTTATTTATTAATGTAGGTACTCGATCTTTCTTTTTGATAATATTTGCATAGCATATTTTGTTCCAATCATTTGTTTTTAACACAATGATATCATTGTATTTGAAGTGAGTTTCTCAGTGATAGCATTTACTCGAGTAATTTAAAAAAATCCTATTTGGAAAATGCTTGAATTTTAACTTGTGTGTTGGATTCAGGCCTACCATTCCACCATTTTTTTTTCTTTGTTATTTGTTCCCTTGAGTTCTCTCCTTCTCTTCTTCTTCCTTTTCCTCTTCTTCGGCTTCCCCTTTATCCTCCTCCTCCTTCTCCTCCTCTTCTTTCTATTTGGCAGTTCAAGGCCTTGAATTCAGGGCCTCCCAGCCTCACTTAGCTTGCTTGTGTAAGGTATAGTAAATAGGTAGGTTTCATTAGGTAGCCGATGAAGAGAACAGCACGAGCTATTCAGGCAGGAGAAGAAGTTTATTTACCCAACTGCTGCCCCCACCATGCATGGTGGAGAAGCATGGCTGAAAAGGCCCACCTCTGGGCCGGGACTTATCTAGGCCAGGGACAGGAAGAGGTGTGGCCAGGTGGGGGAAAGGTGTGGCCACACTGGATCTGGAAGTGACCTCAGGGTCTGGGACCCTCCTAAGGTCAGATGGGAGGCATGTGACCAGAGGTGGCCCAGGCATGTGACCTAACAGGAGGGAAAGGTGACTGCTTCCAGGTCTGCCAGTTACCTAGGTAACAGATACTGGGTGGAAACAGCCAAGAAGGAGGGAGGTGTCCCTGTTCAGACCTTATAGCTTGTTCAGCTGGAGCTCTACCACTTGAGCCATGCCTCCAGCCCTGCTCTTTGCTGGTTAATTGAAGATGGAGTCTTTTGAACTTTTCTGCCTGGGCTGATTTTGAACTGCAAGCCTCTGATCTCAGCCTGCTGAGAATCTAAGATACCAGGTATGAGTCACTAGTGCTTGGCTTCTTGTTTTTGCTTTCCTAACTTCTTTTTAGTTATTCATTTTTTAGTATTCCATTTAATATTTTTTGATTTTCATTTTGTTTCCTTGGTTGCCCAAGGTATTGCAATGTAAATACCATAGTTACCTGTTCTCAGTTGACTTAGAATCAGTAGTTCATCACTTCTAGAGGATGGCAGAAAACTTCTGATCATGTAGGTGCCTTTGTGTCTGTTTTTATGCTGTCTGTAGTTGTTTACATCTGAACCCTGTGAATATTCATTGGGCCAACAAGGACTTGAATTATTGGAATTAATTCTGGCTGCTCATCTATGTCCTTAGAGTCTAACATCACACTAAGACCTGGTCAAATATGGTCTATAAACATAACGTAGGCAATTTGGTACACATGATTTCTTTTTAAAAAGGAAAAGCATTTTCAGGGCCAAGATATATATATAGCTGGAGCTGACCATAGAATATTAGCATTTTGCAACTGTGTTTGAACTCGTTTTAGCATAAATGAGAGGCAACAGGGGAAAAATGTTGCTGTAGGTACAATGTAGGTACAAGAATGAAGGATAGGATGTCCAGATGTGTCTCTGGTACAGTTGTGAGAGATTCTGGGAGGCCTAGGTATGGGGACATTTCAGTTATTAGACATTTATCTGCATTTGGGACTTTTGTCCACAAAGAAAAGATACTTGAACAATTATCTGTGTGTCTGTCTGTCTATCTTCTCTATCTATCTTCATCTATTTATCTACTTTAGCCACACCCCTCAGCCCTTTTGGTTTGCTTTAGTTATTTTTCTAGTAGGTCACCTTGTTGTGTTCAGGCCAGTCTTAGATGCCATGTCCAGCATAATCAGGATCATAGAGGTATACCATCCTATCTGGCTTATTGCTCAAAGTGGAGTCTTGCTAGCATTTTACCTGAGACAGCTTCAAAACATTTTAGGTATGAACTCCCATGTCTAGCTTCAATTTCTTTAAAAAACATTTCTACTGAGACTTTAATAGGGACTATTTTAATATATAAATAAGCTTGGGGAGAACCAACTTCTTAAAAATATTGAATATTTTAATCCATGAATATGGTATGTCTCTCCATGTACTCAGCAATGTATTATAGTTTTCCAGCATAAAGGTATTTTCTTTTTCCAAAGCTTGCTAAATCCAAACTCAACCTGTTTAATTATAGATATAAGGCTATGCTGGTTATCTGTTTCTTCCTAAGTTTTTGTCCATGGAATTTTCCCATTTCATTTAATTTATTGGATTTATTGGTATAAATCATCTGGAATATTCACTTACTATCCTTTTAGCATTTGTAGAAAATTCAGTGTATCACATTCTGCTTCATAATGTTGCTCATTTTTGTCTCATTTTTATGCCCCTAATCAGCCTGCTTAGTAATTTATGTATTTTATTGTCTAGTAAAGAACCAGCATTTGGTTACTTTGATTTCCTCTGTTTTTGTTTACTGTTTGCATTCACTTTATACATATATATATATATATATATATATATATATATATATATATCTCATACAGGAAGGGAAATCTAATCCTCATTACTCTATCTTGGCAGAAGTGTCTCTTCATGGTCCCACTCTTAATTCATAGGGTCACAAACTTTAGTGTGGTAAGAATCACTTGGTGGAGCTTATTAAAATGCAGAAGCATCTGGATCTCCACAGAGGACATGGCAGATAGTGGAGGATCTGTATTTTAGGGAGGCACATTGTACATTCACTGTGATTTCAGATGTGCTGACTTCAGTTCTCCTTTATCTATAGCTTACAACTGCAATGTGCTTTACAGATCTCAAAATGCCCCGGAGGCAGATTGTTTGAGTACAGTCCCATCTCTACTTGACAACAACTAGAATCTTGGACTGATTTCTCTTGAACATCTATCATAACAACTTATCAAGCTTATGATAAAGATTAACATGTAATTAATGGCAAGTGCTGGCATGTGGCAAGCATTCAAGAAGTGCAGGTATTATCTCATCTGATAGTTAATAGAGCCCATTTTACAGATAATATTGGGAAGGAGGAGGTCTTGACAAAACTCATTTGGCCAGCAAGTTACAGAGATAAACCTGGAACTCAGATTCCTCCTTTAATTCAAAGCATGCTCTACCTCAGTGCACTCTGATAGCTAAGTGGTTACCCACCAGAGTAGAATAACCACTTTGTACTTTGTAGTGTGTGTGTGTGTGTGTGTGTGTGTGTGTGGCTGGTAGGACTCTGAGTTTATGATCTGGCTCTTTGCTATCTGGCTCTTTGCTATCTCCTTTAGTACCACCAATCTCCTGTCTATCCTAGTATAGTACATTCAGAAACATCAAATGTAAAACTGTAAGACAGAGCAGGATCGATTTGTGGCTAAGGTAAGTTACAAACACATAACCTTAAACCACACTACTTGTTTATTTGGTTTGTTCAGGTTTGAAACACTGAATCGTTCATTCTAAGTCATCATCTACCTCTTCCATGATTGTCTCTTGCTTTTATAGTTTCCATTTCCAGACATCTGAGTTTCTCTTTGTTAGCTGCTATTTTTATCTGTTTAGAACAGGGTTCATTAAACTCATTTCAATGGTTATTAATAAAAAGCAATGAGGTCTTTAACCATATCAAGTAGACCAAGAGGAATCCAGAATGAAAGTCAATAAAAGCAATAGCTGTATAGATTTATTGCAGAACTACATGGATTGATGTTTGTAAATTAGCCCCCAGTTTGAATTACTGTGATACAGGACGTGGAGATTGATGTGTAAGGTGTTTATCCATCATGGTACCTGACCTAAGTTCACCTGTATAATTGATGCCTCATAGTTCCCTTGTGCCAGTGGCAGGACACAACAAAAGTAAAGTGGGTCTCATCTCAGAAGCCAAATTCTGTGGCTGTTGTAGTCCTGAGGAGAGGCCTTGTTGATGCCCAGCAGGAGTTACTTGACTTTGGTTGATAGTTTCTATGGGCATTAGAGATGTGTGCTGTGTGGTTGTAGTTCATGGGCCAGGAGTTTGTTGTAAGTTATGGAGTTGGCTTCTCGAAGCCCCCCACCATGTCCCTGGTGTTTGTGCCAAAATATAGTAAGCAGAAAAGGGAAAGGGAAAATAATAGAATGTATGCGGCCATAGTCAAGCCTTCTCTGAAGCAGAATCAAGAGCTACACTCCATTTTGTCCCATATGGACCCTTTTGGAAAACTTATCTGTGTCACCAGCCTACTGATTGGGATGATCTGGAGAATATAGTGTTGATGTTGCTATCCCCAGTGTAATAGCAGAGGTACAGCAAGGCCCCTGAGAACATAGCCCCATCCACCACTGATCCAAGTGCTTTGGATCAGTCCTGGGGGGGGGAGAGTTGTTTCATCTTTAATCCTCTACCTTCATCTGGAGAGGCAGAATAGAGTAGAGGAAGAATAGATTAACAGGTTACAAGATAGATTATGTGAGTTTCAGTCCAGATTCTGTCACTAACAGATCATATGGCCTTGAGTACATCAGATGAGATGGGTGGTTCTTGGTCTTTGTAGAGGTGGTTAAATGTGGCTGGAATTGCTCCTGACTCTCTGTGGGGGGCATCTACGTCATTGGGTGATGGGAAAGTAAATCCATGGTAAAAATGATGCCAATTTCATTTGAAAATTTGAGGACACTTTTTCAAAGTAGAGAAGGAATACAAATGTGTCCGAGTGAACGTCAACATTCATAGAACTTTTCACGATCAAAAATGTTTTTTTATCCCAGCTCCATCCCTAGGTCCTACTTCTTTCCTCTCCTATCATTATAAATTCTGGTTCAACAGCCATGGTGATGTGTGTGCCCGCAATCCCAGCACTGGGGGCGGCTGAGGCAGGAGGACCACAAGTTTCTAGCTAGCCTGGGTTATATAGTGAGACCTCATGATCAAAACAGAAGAAACAAACAAATCAAAAGCAAGCCAAACAGACAAAAAGGTGTGTTGGTCAACAAGTGTCCTAAGCTAAGTAGAAGGCAGGCAGATCTAGTTGCAAGCAGGAACAACAAGCAGAGATGAGCGCGTGCCTGGTCCCTGTCACTGGGTCACTTCCTAGCTTTTCTCTCCTGTGACGGACTACTGGTCTGTGTGGGGCTCTGGAAATGGAAATGATAGTACTTCTCTGTATCACCTTGCATAGCACTGTATGGATTTGAGATCGCTTTGATGGATGAGGACACTGGGGACAGGAGCTTGTTCCTTACTTTGTCAGAGACCACCAAGCAGCCTGCCATCCTACATTTAATATTGAAAAGCGAAGCCTGACTTTTCAGGACGTGGAGGTGGCACCCAATGGGATGGCTACATGGGGAAAGTTTGAGCAGAGCAGCCAGCTCACTGGCCTCCCATGATCAACGCTGGTCTTGGTTGTGAGCCTATGTGAGATGCCCCTTTGAGGATTCCCAGAAGTAGAAGGAAGGGTGGGGTGTGTAGAAGGGGGTCAAAGTCCCTTGGGAGTACTGGAGGTTGGGTAGAGAGTGGCAGGAGGGGCTGGTAAACATTTAGTTTATTGCTTTTCTCACTTTACCTTTGATCTCCAAGGCAGCTGAGATCTGGAATCTCTGGTTTCATTTGTTCCTCTTGGATCCCCAGGGGTTTATAGAGGTTGTAATGGATTGTTTTAAATGTTTCAGAAACTCTAATGGATATCATAATACGTCTGTTTTCTGCCTTTTGCATACCCAGTTATGGATGTGTCTGATTAATAAATCATGAGGAAATAAATTACTTATTTTTCAGTGATTACAGCCTCTTTGGCAGACAATGTCTTTCAAAACAAGAGAGATGGGGGAAGAATAAAAGGCAGTTTTGATGTTGATTAGGTTGATATAGCTCTAGAAACTCTACAAGGTTTCTTTCCTGGACTGGAGCATTCTCCCAGGAAGGGGTTGTGCAATTGAGCAGGGGTGGGAACATCTGGAACCACAGGGCCCTTGAAATCATTTGGTGCAGTATAGGACAGACACATATGATTTTTGTTGCCTCCCTCTGGCTATCTGCCTGCCTTGATAATTTGTTACTGTCTGTTTGTACTGGCATTGGGGCTTGAACTCGAGAGCCTAGATGCTGTCCCTTAGCACTCTACTACTTGGGCCACAGCTCCAGTTCTGAATTTTTTTGGTGTCTACGTGGTTAGTTAGTGATAAGAGTCTTATGGCCTTTCCTTCCTAGGCTGGTTTTGAACTGTGATTCTCAGATTTTCAGCCTCTAGGATAGCTAGGATTACAGGCATGAGCCATTGGTGCCCAGCTTTGTCTTGATACTCTTTATGGCCTCCAAATAATGCTATAAATACCCAAATGCCTATGGCTCATCACTTTTGCTTGCTAAGGGGGTCAGCAGTACACAGGAGGGATAGAAGTATGGGGCATGTTCCGGCCATTTGCCCTCATCTCTTCAAAAGCCATTAAGTGGATATCAAGAGGTAGTATATGTCCATCATTAGGGGGAAATCTCCATTTCTTTCTTTGAAGTCTGCCTAAGGAAGATATGCAAAAACCCTGGAAAAAAATGAAGCAGCCGGGAGCAACCTGCCTGTTCTGGGAAATAGAATTGTTTTGCTTATGTTTCTCAAAAGGTAACCTGTATCAGACTCATCTGGATTTAGCCTGTATCAGACTCATCGGGAGGACTTGTAATGTGTAACCCTGGGTCCAACTCTCAGAGTTTCTAACTCGATAGGTTTGAGATGAGTCTGAGAAATTGCATGTCTGAGGAGGTTCCAAAGGTGATGATGCACAGCTGTGGCTGTGGCTGCTGCTGCTGGTGGTCTCAAGAGATGGCATGCTGGGAAGAACTCATTCCATCCATTTATACCCAGGGCATCTCTCCAACAGCTTTTCTGTTCCCCATCCTCATCCCAGCCTCTGCTTTCAACAAGTTCACCCTCCACTACCTCTCTCAACTTTCCTCTGCTTAAACTTCTCATATACCTTTCCCTCCTTACTGCATACCCAGACATCAACTCACCTGACTTTCTTCCCAAACAACAAGGAAACTCAGATTTTCTTGAAAACGCAAGTGCAAAAGGAATAGGGAGAAAACTCGGTATTTTCCCATCACTGGCTGGGATACAAGTTGTAGACCATGTGGGCTGAGACTATTGTCCTGGCCAACTATGAGCTGGGCAGAACATGAGATTCTCCACAGCTGAAAGAGCTGCCTGGGGCTAGTGCTATCTGGCCCAGAACTCTCTGTGACAGTCAGCAGGACAAGGTCTGACTTCCTTTGTCCAGGGAGAGAGTTGGAGGACATGGGGTCACATTGTGGGCAGCTTTGTGTAGATTCAAGTTTAGCATTTTAACACATTTAGGTTAGAATTGGCGAGACTCCAATGAGCATGCATCAACATTCCCTGAAGGGTTCAATAAGTACCTATTGCTGGGCCCCAACTCCAAGGCAGGTCATTGAGCAGATCTGGGATAGGCTGAGCATGATCAACCATCAGATTTATCTAAGACCAAGGGACTTCTTCAGTTTGAGGCCTTCAATCCTAAACCAGGAAAGTCCTGGATGAATGGATATGAGTTGATCACTCTATGTGAGGCTTTGCATTTCTACCAAGTTCCCATGCATGGAGATTTTGCTGGTCTTCAAGTACACTTCAAGAACTATTGCTTTCTTGGTCTCATGCAGGTGCAGAGGGCCTAAAATTGGGTGTTCTGGTTCTGGACTCTTCTTAGAGTATGATGCTCTTTAAAGAAGTTAGCTAGAGTCCAGCCTCTGAGTAGCTGCAGTTGAAGAGGCAGTCATGGACTTGGAGAATGGCCACAGGGTTCAAGATTGATTGGGGGAAGAGGATTGGTTAGAATGATGGGGTCAGGGATGACTGAGCATCCAAACTGAAGTAGTGGGTTGGTGACATGTTGCAGTGAATATAGTCCAGGATCTCTGCTCTCTTCATTCTGGAAATCAATGGGTGGCTTGGACTGGAAGTAAAGCTGGGTGAAGAGGCAAGATATTCCCTGGGGCAGAGGTTAGTACAGTAGCAGATAGTTTGGAGAAAGAAAAATCAAAAAGAAGAGAAATAGAGATCATTATGAACTGGGTGTGTATACTTGGGAAGCACAATCAGTTCAGATTCAGTGTCTGAGCTGTTAATTTGTAAAATAATGAAGAGTCTACATGCTAATTATTTGTCTGCTAATTATTTGTAAATTTTGGGGGCAGGTGGATCCCTGTGACGTGAGGTTCCATAGAGAGCTAAAGTGTGTGTGTGTGTGTGTGTGTGTGTGTGTGTGTGTGTGTGTATTGGGGAGAATACTCTTCCCTGTCCTGTGATTCACCAGCTTCAAAT
Organism: Dipodomys spectabilis; assembly: GCF_019054845.1. Classification (NCBI taxonomy): domain Eukaryota; kingdom Metazoa; phylum Chordata; class Mammalia; order Rodentia; family Heteromyidae; genus Dipodomys; species Dipodomys spectabilis. The sequence continues at coordinate 12,964,350 of NW_024870681.1, forward strand.
GCCAAAGAAATTCCCAGTAGGGGCAGAGTGGGGAAACCAGATGGATAGAGGCCAGAAGTAACTTTGTTGCCCAAAGGAAGAGATGTAAGTATGAGACTCTGTAGCTTCACGAAGTCAGAGACTACTGCAGCTGGACCTCCCTTTGTTTTAGGCTTGGATGTATACAGCACACCTCCTCACATCTTGAATTCCTGCTCAGCTTCGGGCATTCTGAGCTTTTCTTCTCAACATCTCTGATACAGGGTGGTTGGCTCTTAACATTCATTTTCTTGGCTAGTCGCCATCCATCTTCTGAGTGTCTACTCTGCCAAGAAACTTGTGGGAGTCTTAGAATAGCCTATTCAACTCATAAACAACTTCAATTAGCTAACACTTGTCATCTATTGCTTTATTTTTCTGCCAGATGGTCAACAATGTCTACCTGAAACTATATAACCTAAGTCCATACTAGATGTCCCTAAGGGCTAAGATGTAGACTCTAGTATTTCATAGGTTATTTCCTTAGAAAAACCAGCCTAATCTTCTTTGTAGGTCTTTGATCATGAGGGAAAAATAGATCCTTGATAGAATAAAGAAGCTGAGTATACCTGCAGGAAGTGTTTCTTTTTTTTTTCTTCTTCTTTATTTTTTACTAGACCACACCTATCTCCTAACTCTCTTTATTTATCCTCAGGGTTGATTTTTACCCAGAAGTCTCTTTCTGCAAATAACTCTTTTGAACTTGCCTTATGAGAATGGAGTCAGCTAGTATTCCAACTACAGGATAATTTTTTCTCTTTCCCTATACCTGCATTTACTGAGGGATATGTTGGGTCTAATGGGGCTTTGGGGTTAACTGGGTGGAGGTAGGCCCCTCTTCCACCTAGTATGCCTGTCTTCTTTGGACTTTATGGGTTTCCATTGGTCATCTCTGCAAAATACCATGGGGATATAGATTATAACCACATTGGGTTGATGCAGACTTTCTTATAAATTGCCTTAAAAATAATAGATCCGTAGCAGGAGATGGTAGTGGGGATGGTAATCCCAACACTCAAGAGATGAGGCAGGAGGATGGTGAACTTCTGTCCAGCCTGGACTGCTTTAACAAGACTCTCTTTTTCAGAAAACCAAACAAAACCACATGTAAATAAATAATGAGTAACCCTATAGCTCTAGAATCATTACAAGTTATGAAATGACCTAAGATTTGCAACTGTTGGCTTGATTTCTCCAAAGGGAAATGGTATGCTTTAAGGTATTTGCCAGTTTAGGAGTTTGCAGAAGTCTCAGGTCGATGCTGAATCACATTTGATATTTGTGATTGTGATGTCATCATTATCTCTTCTAAACTGTAAGAAGCAGTGGTGTGGACTGAGATGGGGTGAATGAAAAAACTCAGCTGCGAGTCAGGCACTGGTGGCTCCTCCCTGTAATCTTAGCTACTTGGGAGGTTGAGATCTGAGGATCAAGGTTTGAAGCTGGCCTTACCTGGGCCAGTAATAAGGTCAATGAGAGACTTGCCTCTTCAATCAACTACCAAAAGCCAGAAGTGAAGCTATGACTTAACTAATAGGGCATTAATCTTGAACAAAAAAGCTAAAGGACAATGCTTAGGCCCTGAGTTCAAGGCCTAGTACTGGCATACACACACACACACACACACACACACACACACACACACACAAATCCCAGCTGCTCCCTAGAGAACCAGTTGTAGGAACTACCAGGAATAGGCCTGGAGAGTTGTAGGAAGTTCTCCATGTCCTTTGGGAACACTTTCTGTGAAGATAAGGCCCATGCCAGACTTAGTCTGGCCTGATGGGGCTCCTCCTCTTTCCTCCTCCCTCCAAACCCTGCCTGCATGATGCATGTGCTCTGTGCCCTGGCATCCCAAGTGAGGCAAAGCAGCATGGAGTCCTTTCTGTTCATTCTCTGGCATGCAGAAAGCCAGGGTCGTGCAGTGCACACCCCAAAGGAAAAGGTTCGTGACTCACTTGCCATGGAAGCATGCATCACTTCCCTTGGCCATGGCCCTGCTTCACTTGCTTGTTCTGCCTGCGGCTGTGCAGGGTTGGGGAAAAGCCAGCCAGCTATTTATGGAGGGAGGAAAGAGGACTTGATTGGCAGTCTGGAAACCTGGGTCTGCTGCTTGAACTTAAAAGAGCCAATTTATTTGTGGGCTTTAGCTTCCCTATCTCTAAAATGACAGGGTTTCTGGAAATCTTTGCTCTTTAGTGTCTCACAGATGCCACCAACAACAGGGAACTTGCTAGAAAGGCACAGGCTCAGATGTTCCCCAGGCTTATGGAATCTGAAGCTACCTTCAACTAGACCCCTGGCAATTTGCCTCCATCTGGAGTAGCCCTACTCAATGATCTCTAAAGATTATCATTGGTTCTCCTGACCTCCTGTTCTATACTCTGAAGTGTCTCTGAGATTCATCCTTGCAGATGTGCAACGGTGGCCTGTGGTTCACTCCAGAGAGATGGTCTTCTGACTTCCATGTGCACAGCCTGGGTCTGCGTTCTCAGTTGAAGATTTAAAAGTGGTTCCAAAGGTATCCAGTGATGGTAAAGACCAGGAGTCTTTTCTCTATGAACTTTTTTTTTTTTCCTTCTGGGGCGGCTAATCCAAGGGCTAGTAAGTCATCGACTGGAATGGAATTTAATTCACTTCATCCTGTTACCACACATTATTCCACACTCACTCCCAAAGTAGTGGTCACAAGCGTTATTCTGCAAGAGCATGTCTTCTAATTAGAGAGAAAATAGAAGAATCAAACCTAGACCTTATCTGTATCTATATCTATATCTATCTATATCTATGCAGCAATTCTGTCTTTATCTTGTTCTCTGACAGATGAGAGGATGAGCGTGAGATGTAAATGGCAGTTGAAGATTGCTTGGAGTAAATGCATTGTGTGAGGTGTGGCTCAGCTATTGCTTAGCCTGTCTCAGCTCTCTCAGTTTCTTTCAGATGTGAACACATTCTCTGGGCTGCAAGTGATCTTAGTTTTTTGAGATTTGCATATTTGTAACAACTTGATGCTGCTAAGAGAAAGATAGGCAGCCACTGCACTTGTGTTCCTATTGTCTGGAAACAGAAAACAATTGGCATTTCTCTAATCATAAACCAAACCCAAACAAAACATCCAGCAATGTTAGTCTCAGGAAGAGAACGTATAAGGCCTCCAGCATAGTATTGTCCCTAGGATAGAGAAGTTTCATGGATAGGCAACTTTTCTTGTGTGTGAATTCCAGAATGCCAAGTTAGATGAGGTGACCCCTCAACAGTATGTAGTCAGCTGAGACACACATAGCAAACTTGTAAATGGGAAAATCAATAAGGTTATAAGTAAAGATGGTAGAAGGAAGTTCTGGAAATCTTTCTTTTAATGCCTCAACTAGGATGTTATTTCATGATGTCTTTTCAGGTTCCTGGGTCTAGCAAGGTTGGTGGAGAGACTCAGAAATGCCAGATGACCCCATGGTGCTGGAGTCACCCGGTTCTGTCTCCACCACACCATGCTCTAAGCAATCCCTTCCGGAGACAATGTGGAATACCAGGGTTTATGCAAAGTCAAAGTAAATGAAAAGGAACACGATGCCCTGAAATCAGGGACTAGAGAGTTGTTATGAAATCATATTGACCCAGAATCATGTAATGTCATGTTAAAAATTCATTTTTTTTCATTTGGGTAACTACCTCAGACCACAAAAGATATGAAGCAGATGAAAAGAAACACATAGACATACAGAGTGTCATATAAATTAAAAAATACAAAATCAGACCAAGGGAAATATAAATTATTCTTCACACACTGGCAGGTCAGGCCTGACTGAGAAAATGGTAGACATCTAATCACAACAGCCTGGGGATCTTGATCTTCAGAGTTGCTGTAGTTGGGTTTCACTTGACCACATGTAATTTAGGCTCAAAGAAAAATCTTGGCTTTGAGGCTATGAAATGAATGACGGTACAGTGCAGCAGAATTCTGATGTGCTTGTCAGAAAAGTGCCTGGAGGGTTGCAGTTGACTGAAAGCTGAATATAACAACCCACGTGGCCAGGCTGTGAAAACGGATGGGTTGAATGGTGCACAGTGTGTCCCTTGAGGAGGAGAAAGTCCTCTGACACAAAGCTGCACACTCGGGCTTGCAACCAACATCTTAGAATATGATACCATATAGCCACAGGTAAGCAGGGATGCTCTGGAGTTTTCCAGGGGCTCAGAGAGTCACCTGGGTCAAAGACTTAGATGGAAGTAGCAGCAATGCTCTGAGACGTGTGCTTGTAGGAGACACCTCCCCGCTCCCCATAGGAATTTCTTTTCTTGGCTTCAATTGTTTGGAAAGGACATTGAGATGAGCACGGAGCTTCTCGGTGGCATATAAGCCCATTAAAGCCCCACTGAGGTAACTTCCTAGCTTCTCAGGCTTTCCACAAACGATTGAAGTGGCAGCAGTAACTTCAGTGGTCTAGTGCAAGGTGCTGGGCCCCTTATGGAGTCCTGGCTTCCAGAGCCACATAGAGGCATCCTTGTGGGTTCCTCGTGGGTACCGTTAAAGGATGAATCTTGATTTTCTCCTTCTCCATTAAACAGGGCCTGTGTTGAATAAATGAAGATGAGATGGGTCAGTTGAGCCTCAGCTACATTATGTTATGCCTGTGTAAAACGAGGGTAATTCTTGGAGTCAGCCAGACTCAGGTTTGAATCTGGGTGCTGCCCATCACCAGCATGCTTGCCTTGGACTAGCTCTGAGGTAGCTCTGAAGCTCATTTTCCTCTGGTGGGAAATGGGAGCTTGAATCCCTATGCACAGAGCTCTAAGCAATAAATAAGATCATGAAAATAAGTGCTCATAGAATCTTAGTTTCTCTCTCCACTCTATCTTGTAGGCAAATCTAATATATCTCTCTGAGCTCTGGGTTATCATCCTGCTTCTGTCTTGGATGTGTTTAGACATCCATCTTAACTTACCATTTCATCCTCCTTTTTCCCTCTTTGTTTCCAGTCTCTGACTTTCCATCCATCCTGTTCAATTTTTGGTAACTCTTCCTTTAAAAAGAGTCCTGCCCAGAGAAATGGAGGGACAAAGGGTGACCAAATGCAGTAGTGGTACTCATTAGACACTCTGTCGAAAATGAACTGTACAACTTGTGGGTAGGGATGGGAGGGAAAAACTGGGAAAAAGTAAGGGAAGGGATGATATTGTCCAAGAAGAGATGTACTCTTTACCTGATTTATGTAACTGTAACCCCTCTGTGCATCATCTTTATAATAAGAGTGAAAATATTTTTAAAAAAGTCCTGCCTTCAACCAGGTATGCCCTGTTTTATTGATTTCTTTCACCAAACTTCTAAAAGACTACTCTGCACATAGTTCTTGTACATCTGAACAGCCACTCCATAAGTAGCATGAATCTGATCTTCCCAGCATTTAATGATAAAGGCTCATTTCAGAAGCTCATCACTTTCAAACACTTCAACTTCCTTGACCACTCTGAAGCATTTGATGGTCATTCCTACATTCTTGTTATTATGCTTTCCTTTGTCCTCTGTGCCGCCTTCCTCATGCTCCCCACTTAGAATTACTGGGTGCTACCATTTGAGTTCCCCAAGCTTCCTTCACTCTCCCATCTTCCAAATGTAGGCATGGCCTATGGTTCTAACTTTGACTCCTGTGGGGAACATCTATCCAAGGCTAGGCCAGTGTTTGGCACTTTTTTTCTTTAAAGGGCCAGGTAGGCAATAGCGAAGGTTTTTCAGGCTGTAGAGTCTCTGTTGGAATTACTCAATCCTTCCATTATAGCATAACAGCCAGGGACAATACATACGTCAATGAACTGGTTGACAGCCAAAGAAACTTTACTTATAAAAATAGGAGGTAGGCTAGACTTGGCCATGGGCCAGAGTCTGCCGGTGCCCAGTCTAGTGGAAAGACTATCAACAAGAGGCAGATACAAGGATTTCATCACTCACTGGTTCTGTCATGTTGGTCAAATTCTAAACCTCTGTGCTCCTGACTATCCTTATCTGTAGGAGGTGAGTGATTGTGATGGTGATCCTTTCCTCAGTGAAGGAGCCCGGTTCAGTAAATTATACTGTTCCTTTCCCTTTCTTCCTTCCTTCTTCCCTTTCTCCCTCCCTTCCTTCATTTTTCCTTTCCTCTTTCCTTCTCTCTGCTATCCAAATCTCTATAATCTTCCCCTTTCCCACCTGACTCCCAGCCATATCCCAATCCTACCTCTATCTCCACATCTAACTCTCTTCTGAGTTAAAAAAAAATCTGCAAAGTTAAATGCCAACCGGGGTGCACCATTTGCATCTAAAACCACATGAAGAAAACACATCATGTTAACACTGAGACCTTTCCTGATTTCCCTCATTCTAGGGATGGTGAGGCAGCTGGAAGTCCTCTCCACTGCCTCTCCCTGCAGGAGAGCAGGGCAGTCTCCCTCCCCAGGCTGTCCTCAGCCTTCTCCCCTCCTCTGGTGGCCATCATTTGAGTCCAAGCCCTTACAGCTCACCACTTGAGCTCCACGAACTCCCTAATACATTCTGTCATTGAAGTCAAGTTATTCTACCTCAGGAAGAGGGAGGGGTTGTACAATTCTCCAGTCTGTAATGTCAAAGTAGGCTTCTCCATTCTTGTCAAGATATCAGGATCCTCACCTGGTGTTCAAAGTCCAGGCACTAAAAACTGAAGACTCTGACCTCTTAGTCAAATGTGTCCACTTAGCCTCCTAAGACTCGAATTCTTTTGTCTCTGCAGTCTTTTATTTTGGTCAGTTGTGGAGCTTGAAATCTGGGCCTCAACACTGTTCCTTTGCTCTTCAGCTCAAGGCAAGTGCTCTACCCACTTGAGCCACAGCGCCACTTCCGGTTTTTCTGGTGGTTTATTGGAGATAAGAGTCTCAAGGACTTTCCTGCCCAGGCTGCCTTTGAACCATGATCCTCAGATCTCAGCCTCCTGAGTAGCTAGGATTATAGGCATGAGCCACCAGTGCCTGGAAGCAGCCTTTCTTTTTCCCAGGCAACCTGTGCCATTTCTGCCTGTCGTGTTCTTATCTATTCCTTAAGAGTCAAGCCAGACATCTGAAACCAGGAGGCCAGACACATGGCCTCTTGCTTCCAGTGCAGAGACCCTGTGCCTCCTCCTAGCTCTCAGAACCTGTTGCAAGCCTTGGGCTTAACTCCCGGAATGCTTTTCCCCATATACTTAAGTGAAGCATTGTGTACTTGTATTATCTCTCCCTTTTAGATTAAAATTCCCTGGAGAGATCTGAGAAATGTCTGGCTGTTCACACAGTGCCAGCATTGTGTTTCCCTGAAGCAAGGGCTTGCTGAGTGGGTAACAGAGACCCTTTTTACCCAGCTCACCTTTAGGCAGACTTGGCAATAGACTGACCTCCTCCATAGGCAGGGAGAAGAGGCTGCCTGTTAGAAACGCTAATGTGGAGGAGGGATAAACAGGCATATGTAGGTGGGGGATCATGTGTTTGAAAGGTGAAGGAGGTGATCTCCATTTCTCTCTGTATTGTTAAATGGGTGGGTTGTTTGTAGGACAATAGGAGAGGCAGACACCTATAGGGTACATCTGTGGTTGGGGATATGTGGTTTTGGACACTCTTTGTTAAAGGACAAGAGTTCTTACCTGACTTTGCCTGAAGATTTAATTATCTACAGGAAATGCCCAAGAAGTAGAATATGGAGAAAGTGCTCTGAAAATAGAACAGCTGAGTGATTAAAAAAAATAATAAATCAAAGGGCAGAATATCTTGCTTGGTACACAGCTGGGCTATAAAAATGAGCCATTTATCTTGAAACTTAAGGGACAGCCTTTGAGATTTAGTGCCAGAATGCTCTCTGGTCTTCAGAGAATTAGTAGGCTGAGGGCAGAGTACAAGCCACAACCTACCTCCCCACTACAATACCAGATGAGAAAGTGGCCTTACCTCTGGTGCAAGGTGGAGTAGGTTCTAGTAACCTCATCTTCCTGAGCCTCTGAAGGACAAGGGAGGAACTGAGGCCAGTCAGTGTCAGGAGACCACATTCTTTCCTTTACCCCACTCTTGAGAATCGAGGACTGGTAAAGCCAGTCACAATCTCCCCTTACATCGCAAATATGGCTGGAGATCAATCCTACTCAGGCCAAGGGTGGCAGAATGTGAGGGAACTGAGTTGAGTCATTTTTGAAAGATTTTTTTTTTTTTGGTAGGGGAAGCTTATAGTGGCATGAAGCCTTATTTGCAAGTTCATCAGCAAAACTGTTAAAAATCCAGTGTTCTTAGTAAACAAGACTTATCTGGGATGAGGGCAGGGAGACTATGGGATTTCTGTTCCTCCAATCTGCACCTCACCCCATCTACTTACCTACTCCTGTTGTAAAGGAGTAAATAGAATAATAAAAGGAAATAGAGTGAATTGCTGCAGGTCCCATGAATGAGTAAAATAGCTTCCTGAATGGCAAGTTCCAGCCCACACTGATTTACCCACCTGTCTAGCTGTCCTTACACATGGCAGGGAATGTAGAGAGAAAGAGCAGTGTGGCAGGTGGATCTGTCTGGCTTTAAGGTCCACCCGGAAATGGAGTCTGGGGAATGCAAAGGCAAAAGTGTTCTTTGCCCAAAGAACATCATGGAGCCTGGCATTTTCAGGTAGCATCTGCTCACTTTACTACCAAATTCTGCCTTAAGAACTGATCATAATGCCTCAAGGTTGTCTTTTTTGTTTTTTTGGTCAGTCATGGGGCTTGAACTATCTGGGCACTGTCCCTGTGCTCTTCAGCTCAAGGTGAGTGCTCTACTGCTTGAGCCACAGCACCACTTCCGGTTTTCTAGTGGTTTGTTGGAGGTAAGAGTCTCACGGACTTTCCTGCCTGTGCTGGCTTTGAACTGCGATCCTCAGATCTCAGCCTCCTGAGTAGTTAGGATTACAGGCGTGAGCCACCAGCGCCTGGCAAGGTTGTCTATTTTGAGGGAATTTCTTACCTCTTCTACTGTGCCAGCTTTCTGTGTCGGGATGGAGGCTTAGCAGGGTGCATGTGGCTTACTTGGTCATCATGTACATAGTATTCAATATTTGCTAATCCACCCAGAGACATCTACTTGAGTTCACTACTAATCTCATTATTTCCACTTTACAGATTGGGACCTGGGACATGGAGGGGAGGTAGTAACTTGCTCCTGGCCACACAGCTGTGAAGGAACAAAACTGGATTCAAGCCAGATTATGTGGAGTTTGGCCCAGGGCATTGGGTTATTGAACTTGTATGAGAAGATGGACTGAGCAGGGAACCTCATGCCTGCCTGGTACCAGGCACTTTGGTTCCTCTGAGCTGTGCTTCGGATATCCTTTGGAAACAGATTCAATGATGTCAGGCCTAACCTTGCTTATGTCTCTTCAGTGGCTTCTTATTGTCCTTAAAGTAATGACTAGCATTTCTTAAAGGGGCTTCAAAGCCTGCTAGATCTGGTCGCTGCTTACTGCAGGGACCCAGTCCCTCTTTAGCACCCGATCTCTGCTCTTATGTCTTCCTGCTCTCTTTTACTTCCTCCTCTCCAAGGCTTACCTATGCTCAAGCCATGGCCTCTCCTGAAAGGCAGGCTTCCCAGCCAACTCCTGCTTCCCCTATACACGTTTGGTGCTCAGCCTGGCATCACTTCTTCTAAGAAGCTTGCTGGCACTTCACCTTCCAGATCCATTCCCTCTTGAGTGTTTTTGTGACATCAACCTTCTCTCCTTCTTGGTCCTCACCTGACTTTGATATTGCACTGCTGCTAACGTGACTATGAAGCTGACATCTGTCGCTCTCACCAGACAGTAAATGCCTTGAGAGCAGAGCCCTCATGGATGCTGTTTTTTTTTACCACATCCCAGCTGCTTTTATATAGTGCGTGACCATTCTAATGAATCAGCAGACATGTCCGGGCCCATCTTGCTTTGAAGATTCATCATGCCAAGTGAGAGATGATCCCTGTCACTACCAACTTGCGGCACAAAATGTGGACTCTGAGTCAAGTTTACTCACCCCAGACTGCACATTCAATAACAACATCCGATGTTTGCGAGCATTACGCCATTTGTAAAGAGCCTTTTTTTTTCAGGCTTCCCTCTTTTTGGCCCCTTTAACAAAGCTAAGGAATAGCATCTTTAGAGAGTGATGCAGCCGGTCCAAGACCATCCAGCCAAAAAATATGAAAGCACAGAGCAAGTCCTGAATGTTCTAGTATCTCATATTTTCCTGCATTCCCCGCCCCCCCCCCCCCCCCCCCCCGCCAGGTACCCACAGAGGCCTTTTCAATTCACTTTTTGTTTCTTTCAGTTCTGAGGGTCAGATGCTATCTCCCATAAAAGATAGAAACACTATTTCCTTCTTTCAACTCAGCAGTGACCTTTGCTTTTCCATCTCCTAATCAAAAGGGAGTGCCTGGCTATTAGTCCCACGCCACCTGGGGAGTAGGTTTAACAGTCAAACCAGCTTGGAGCTCTAATGGAAAGCTCCCATCTTCTCAAATTCAGAGTTGTATGAAGCTTCCCAGCTCTATCTTCTGGGTTCTGTCTCTGTGTGAATTTACTCCTAGAATGTACTGCTTCTTGGGTTCTTGGCAGTCAACAAGGCCCCCTTTCCAGGTTGTGCGACTTAGGGTTTGATCAGTGAACTCCTCGCCCAAGCCATGGTCTCTTGACTTCTGGATCTCCGAGGTTGGCCTAGGAACACGAGTTAGCTGCATTTGTGGGTGTGTAAGGATTGGTGGCAGGGGCGCTATTGAGAGTGGAGGTAGGTACACTAAGAGAGTGTGGGCAGCAGCTCCTGGCTCTCTCTGGTGTGTCTCATTTCGGGCAGGTGCAGGGAGGAAGTGAGCTAGAAGAGCCATTCTGGCTGGTTCCACTCTGCTTGCTCCCACATAGCCCAGTCCACACCCCACAGGCATGTAAGCAGCCACCGGGGAACTTTCCATCCTCATATTACATTAGAAACATTTTTCTCCCCCTGGCAGGGGCTCTCCCAGGTAGAAAATCAAAATGATCTCTTTTTCATCTTTCAAATCTCAAGTGGAAAGGAAAGCTCTTTCTCCATGGCAGGCCAGATCACTTGTGACATAACAGGACTGGAAGAAACCGTGGAGAACCTCTATGAGAAAACAGTTCCTGGAGGAGAAAACAACTGGTCCACATTCTCCTGCCTGGTCCACCATGAACCCAGGTTGATAGAATTCCCAGTCAAAGAGCTAATGTCTAGTCCTGACTTGTCCCTGCTGGTCTGAGTTTCCCTGGCCACCCTTCTAAGTAGGTCTTGTGTGGACTCACCTGGTCCTGACCGGTCACCCTGGATGGAAGCTGCATCTGATGCCTTTCATCGACCCCAGGTTTACAGTAGCATGTCACCTCCTTGATCCATAGCCAAACTATATGTCCAGCTTCTCAAGAGGCACTTCGATATTGAAGCAGTACCAGGCAAACCAGAACAGAAGACTTAGGGCCAAGATCAGAGCTCCTGTGTAGACTAAGAAGTCCCAGTAGTTCAGTGTGGCAAAGATCCCCAGCAACAAAAGGACCAGGCCTACAGCGTCACTCAGGAGGGCAACTGTGAGGATGAATACACAGCGCCCAGGATGGCATCCAGCACATGGCCTACCCAGGAGCATTGCCTGGGAGCAGCCCGAGAAGTGTAGCCACACTCCCCCGTGGTGATTTGCATGCTAGGTGGCAGCCCTGTCTGCCACTGCCTTCTCTCCCTCTGGGTGTGAGCAAATGAGTGAGCTGGCGCGTCTTGGAGCCACAAGGAAGTACACGTGGGTCCACCTTTATGAGTCTGGCAGCCAGTGGGGCAGGATATTTCTTAACTGTTTCATGGTTCAGGAATGATACTGACCCAAACAATCTGACATCACTGTTAATTGGCCTGGTCAGTTCTGGGACCAGCCGAGCTATGTGTAGTAGAGGAGTCAGGGTACCACCTGCCTTTGGATGGATTTGTAGTGTTGGGAGTCCTGAAAACCTGGAGGAGGAGTGGTCCCATGCCAGAGACCCTGAGGCTCCTGTTCTGAGACACGGTGGCTTTATCTAACGTGGCAGCGTGGGGTGGTGTCCTTCCTCCTGTCCGCTCTGTTTTCCTCTTATTGATAGTGAAAGGAGGTTTTATGTAAAGGACGTGAATGAGAATTAGTTATTATAACCAATTTTGAAATGGTGCTCTGGTCAACATTAGCAAGAGAAAGTGTATTTGTCTTGTAATGTCTCTACTCTTAGGAGAATAGGAGGGAAAAAGACAGGCTGGGAAGGCTGGGTGGACAGAGAGAGGACAGGAGGAAGGGAAGGGACATCTAGCCTCTGTTGGCTGTAGACTCAGTGTGGATCAAAGTCCACGCCCCCTAAAAAAAAGTCAAGAGATATTTCCAGGGTCCATCAATTGTATTTTTCACATAGACTACAGTTCTGTTTACTTTCTCTCTGGTGAGAGTGGGGTGCTCTTCCAGACACCCCATCAATCCATGAGGAACTATGGATTACGTGGAGGGGATCTTACCATGGTGCCCACTTTCACTGTGTGTGGACCGAGCCTGATAGGATACCCCTTGGCAGAGCTACACACATTGGCATCCATCTGCTCGATGTCTCAGGATATATCACTATGGCTCTGAGTGAGGCCTGGAGCTAGGTGCCCCATCTCCCTGGGCCTCACTTTCCCCAGATAAACAAAGAAATTCATTTACAGTTTTGCTTTCATTCTCCCTAAAGGGTGAGAAAGAGCAGGTTGTTTGAATTTAGTTTCCTATGTGCAAAATAACATGAGAGAGAAGCTTTCTGAAAAAGTATTGGGGGTGGGGAATGAAAAGAGGAATGGCATATGCTGGAGATTTTAGACTCTGACACAAGATAATCAGGTAGCCAATCTGAGGCATGTCAAGGTGAGGAGTAGCTGAGGGCCAGCTCCTCACCCAGCATCTGCATCCTTACCCAGTATACTATTTAGAAGGATCTATGTGTGAGACTCCACTTTCCCATTGCCAGGGTAGTCATAGCTCTTCTAATTGTGGTCCTGATATTGACCAGAAGAGTACTTCTTGAGAACAGTTGATGAGTAGCAATACCTCTACCCCAGGGCAGGTGGACTCCTCCTGTGGCTATATATGGCCAGGTTGATATGTCCTGGCCTAAATACATGCAAGATCTTAGGGATCCTACAGGTTAGTATGTGTGTGTGTGTGTGTGTGTGTGTGTGTGTGTGTGTGTGTGTGTATGTGTGTGTGCACATGTATGAGCATGTGTCAAATCTAGTGTGACCATTTTAATGCTAAAACATCTGCGCGCTGGCATATCCCTCCATCTTGGACTAAAAGGATGGTCAGACAACATCTTCCCATCTGATGTGTAGGGACGCTTCAGGCTAGCCTCACTCTACACAGGTGCTGAGTGTTGCAGGGAATTGTGGCTTCCTTAGGTGCGGGATTCCCTCAAGAGTTTCAAGTTGACTATACTTGTTTACTACAAGTTTACTACATTTGTCCGTTAGCATCACCATCATCGGTGGAAGATGGGTTCCAGGACCTCCTCAGATACCAAAGTCTGTAAATACTCAAGTGCCTTATATTAATTCACAAAGTATATAAACTATGTACATCTCGCTGAATACTTTAAACCATCCTTAGGCTTCTTATAATACCAAATGCAATGTAAATGCTATGTAAATAGTTGTTATACTGTATTGTTTTGGGAATAATGGCAAGAAAAAGTCTATATATGTTTAGAACAGAAGCAATTTATTTTCAGTCTGAGGTTGGGTATGCTTATGGATGTGGAAGCCACAGTTACTAAGGGCAGACCATGCTATTTGTCTCTCTGTCTCTGTCTCTCTTTCTGTCTCACATATGCACACACACCATGACATATTCACATCCAAAAGGAACAGAATTGAAACTATTCACCATGTGGGTCTCTAGAACTAATTGGCACAAGCTCGTTGGTATGTATCCACCAGGCCCTTAAATATCTCTTCTCTCTTACAGATATAGGCTGTATTGTCTCTTGGTTTTCCAACCTGCCATTTCCTTCTCATAACTACTGGGTATCTTGCATATCACTAACTATGGCTCTCAGCACACCAACCAGGCTATATGCAGCCTATTTACTTTGCCCTTGGCAGTTTCTTATTCCTGCTTCCTGAAATGCCCTCTCTGATGTGTTGAGGCAATTTAGGTATTTGCACAGCTGGGGAAGATAGAACATTTGGCTAAAAACCAGGTGAGGGAGACTCAAACCCTAGAGAAGAAGCAGGAGCCAAGAGTAAGAGAGAGGCTCAAAGTTGATCTGGAAGGGGGTCAGCTCATCAGCAAGTGGTATTCACCTGATCCAATAGAAAGCACTTTGCTGTGTCCCATTTTGGCAAGAGGGACACCCTATCCTCTTCCTGCTCAGGTCCACTCAGGTGACTTGCTCACCTGATGAATTGAGGAACCACTGTTAGAATTTGTGTTGTTTTTCCCAAGCGAGTGCAGTAAAGAACCTTAAACACAGTAGCAGGAACACCAGTCAAGGATTGTCTCATGATTCGAGAAGCTGGAAATAGGAGATCAAGGTATTAGCAGGGCTGTTACTCTGGGGCCTACAATGGATCAGCTACTCTGGCCTCTCCTAGCCTCTGGGGGTTCACTCTCAGGGAGACCTCTTGCTGATTCCTGTCTCCTGTGTTATGTCTCCAAATTTCCCCTGTATTTGGTATGGACACCTGTCATTTTGGATCAGGGGCCACTCTACTCCAGTCTGACCTCATCTTGACAATTTGCATCTGCAAAGACTACACTTTCAAATGTGGTCATTTCTGAGGCTCAGATGTTAGGACTTCAATGTATAAATTTTGAGGCATAATTCAACACAAAACACAAAAACAGCTAATGAATTTGCTTGTTTACTTGGGCAGCCTCTGATTTCTAGCTATGGTATAAGTGAACATTTAGACTCTTAAACTGAGCCTTCACACATACACTATAAGTGCAAAATCAGCATCCTGTCAAAGGTGGTCCCCAGGCCATATCTCACCACAGAGATGCCCAGAGTCCATTGGTTTTCCTTGTGGTACTAGGAGAGAGAGGTGAAGAAGGCAGATCTTTCCCTGGCTGGGCTCTGGGCTGGTGGTTATCTCTGTCACCAAGACAAGGAGATTATCCTCCATAAAGGGTAACCCTGAGTGACCTCTACACATTTAGGAGTTTGAGCAGAAGTGAGACTTTTAAACAGATATTATTGAGCATCTATTATGTATTGAGCAGCAGAGAATAAGATTGAATATAAGATTTACCACCCCATAATTAACACTCCAAATGGATACAATATTTAGATGACATGCAAATGATATCTTTCGGATGGTGATAAGCACAATGGGGAAAAATAGAAATATAAGACAGTAGCCATCTGTTATGAAGAATGAAGGTTTGTTTTCTGAACCATGTCTGCAGTGTGCAGGGCAAAGTGGCTTGTGTCTTTTAGGTGTGGTCACTTTGGGCCTCTCTCCTCCTCTGCTCAGAGGCTTCTCTGGGATGTTAGGTCTGTGCCCACTACTGTGGGTTTGAGAGTTTTTTTCCTGCTCTTGTCTCAGAGCTCTGCTGCTTCTTGGCAACTGAGCCTTTCCTTGTCAAAGTCATTATCATATCATCTCCCTATGACATCACAGTATGACAAGTCTCTTCATAATCTTCGTCTAAAAGGGCTGGCTGAGATTCAAACTGGAACATGATTGAGTGCTCAGCTGATCAAGTGTCATCATTCCTAGATCTGATGCTGAATGAACAAGGGCCACTCACTCACTTCCTGGGTGAGGTGGGGCTGGCCACATCATCCTGTCTACGAGGCTTCTTGTCGTTTCACAATGAGAGTTCAGTCCAGTGCCTGGCTGTGGAATTCACTGGCACATGACTCTACCTCAGGCAAGTCACTAAGCTCTAAACACCTCAATTTCCTTGCTATAAACAGAGTCACGATTTCACAGTTATTGTGAAGACTGAGTGACTCCATAGTTATAAGTGCTTAGAGTCTATACATTATAAATAGACGGCTGTCGTTATTAACATTAATATCTTTACATTCTTTCTGCCTTGATGTTTCTGGAAGAAAATCTCCAGGTTTAAGGGAACACATCCTTGGATCTCCTGGATCATGTTATCTCCTTTGTGCCAAACTTGCTTTCATTTGATTGAGGGTCCCCAACCCTGCCCCACCCTCTCTAGGTCTATTAGAACATGCTGAACCCTCTCTCTAAACTTGGGTGAGTACTGATCTTTCATTCTCATGAAATCATCTTCCCGGACCTGACCCCTCTTGTTCTTTCCACTTACCCAATTGGCTCGCTATTTTCCTCATCCTCACATCCCTCAAATTCCTGTTCTCTGAATCCAAGATTTGTCATATCTCAGTTGTAGATGTACAAAAGCTACAATCTGCTTCAGTTACTTATCCTATAAAGCTGGTAAATCTATTTGTTAATACCATTTTCTTTGTTTCATTTTTAAATTGGATGTTAAAGCTTTATTGTCACAGTCACAAACAAGCATGATATATGCTAGAGAATATTTAGGAATCCATATGCTGAAAACAAAAGCAATTCATTAAACTAATCTGAGGTCCTCACACTTTTCTGTAATAAACCAGATAGTTATTGGCTTTGTGTGCCCTATTGCTGGTCAATTGTATGAACGTACAACTCTGCTAGTGTAGCCATAGATAATATGTAAATGAATGAATCTTTCTCTTCAGTAAAAATTTATTTACAAAACCAATTGGTGGACCAGACTTGTTGATTCTTGAAGTTGTGACACTGCTGAAGTTAACTGAAGTTTGCTATACCTGAGTGAAGTCCAGTTCTCTCAAACAAAGGGCTAAGATTCACACATTTTGAAGGACTGATAACCATAATATCACCATCAGAGACTGCCTTTGAAGTTCATGAAAAATAAGATGAGAACTGAAATGTGAGCCCTTTCCACACTCCCAGGAGTCTGGTGTCAGAATTTGGAAGAACATTTACCCTGATCAAGATCACCCAAATCGGTGATTACCTAGACTGAAACAGAGGATCAGTATTCTCAGAAATGTATTCATTTGTATGTTAGGAGCCTCCAGCAATCTTCAGCAATCTTCATCCTTTTTCCTCTGGCAGGTTACTGAAGAGCTCCAGAGAATTCTCCCAAGTTTGTTGTCTATGCCTTTAGAATCCATGCATAGTGGTCTTCCTACTGTTTAGCAAACGTTTTAGTCCTTACCCCTAAGTCTTGATCTCTTATTCCCCAATGAGCTGATCTAAGGTTTTGCCTCTCACCCAGACTTCAAACGCACTGCTTTTTCCCCACTCCCTTGCTCTCCACCATTGTTTACAGCAGGTTGATGACCTTGCTCTGTGTTAGCAGTGGGGTTAATACATTCACACTGTGATGCAGCCATCATCACCATCCATCTCCAGAATGTTTTTATCTTTCTGAACTAAAATTCTGTATTCACTAAATATATATTCCCATTCTTCTTACTCCCCAGACCCCGACAACTACCATCTAACTATGAGTATGACCATTCTACATATCACATTTATCTGAAGTGTTAGGGTATTTTTTCCTGGTGTGATTGGCTTATTTCTTCTATCCCCAGAATGTTCTCTCTTTTTAAGGCTGAATAATATTGCATTGTCTCTTGTTTATCCATCTGTTGATGGGCATGTGAGTTGCTTCCCACTTGTGGCTATCGTGAATAATAGTGCGGTAAATACGGGTGTACACATATGTTTTTGAGTCCTTGCTTTCTTTTGGGCATATTCTCAGAAGTAGAATCGACAGAACATATGGTTTTCTATATTGAATTGTTAGAAGAGCTCCATTATGGTCTCTAGAGTAGCTGCAGTGTTTGACATCCCTGCCAGAGAGTTCCAGTCTCTCCACATCCTCACCAAAAACTTTTTTCTTTTTTCAGGTTTGATAATAGTTACCAGAATAATTATCCTAAAATGAAAAAGTAGATTTTAATTGGACTGTTACTTATATAGCTACATCTGCTATATGATTGGAGTGATATATTTGGTACTGTGCCATACTCACTAGAAACAGCTTCCTTTTCAGTTAGAGATCCGTTCTGACTTCTCCTTGGTAGCCCAGACCAAGAGGAAGGAATAGTATTTGTTTATGGATAGTGAAGGCTCATTTTACAACTTCCAGATTATTGGAAAGGCAGAGGCTATTTCTTCAGAGTCTCCCCAACTCTACTCAACTCCTTTCAAAGTTCTTCCATGTCTACCCTTTCTCCTTTTCTCTCTATCTTGGAAACTGCCATCTCCTACTATATCTTACAAAGGAAAAATGTTTGCATGGTGCTTCCCAAGCAGGGACACCAAACACTTCAGCCATCTGTTGCCTTTCTAGGTTTTTCTCCATGTACATTTAGTTTTGTGAATCATGTTTTCTTGTACTCAACTCTGAATTCACTGCTGGACACACAACATGAGGTGTCAGAGGTACAAAGTCTAAGAAACCATGGTTATCTGCTAAGTTTGGCATTGCAAACTATTTCTGGCTGTTCCTTGTATGCTGCAGGGGCAATCAGGTACAAATGCTGTGAGCAGGGTTCCAGGCTTGGGCCCTGTGTGACTCATTTCTTCTCCCAGTCCCCCAAGGACCAAACTCCTCAGGGGGCTCTGCTTGGAAAGTTCCATCCACATCTTTAGGACCGAAGCTTCAGGACTCTCAATCCCTGTCTCCTCCAGAGATCAGAGCTCAGCTCTCTTGAACTGTTGAGATATCTTAGGTACAAGCATACATACTCCTCTATTTACAATGGAGTTGCAATTGCCCCCAACACATTGTTGAAAATAATATACATTGAAAATGTTTGATATAACTAGTCTAACAAACATTGTAGCTTAGTTTAGCCTACTACCTTCAGTATGCTCAGAACATGTTCATTAGCCCACAGTTGGGTAAAATCATTTAACACAGAGCCCATTTTTGTAACAAAGCTTTGAGCATCTCATGTAATTATTGAATACCTGTATCTAAAAAATGCTGGCAACACAGTCCCCTGTAATGTGGATTGTTTCCCCTGGTGATCCTGGGCTGACCAAAGATAACTATAGCTCCCTGCCAGTGCCAAGAATTGACAGAGAATATCTCACCACCCATTGATAGCCCAGGAAACATCAGAATTCTATTGGTTTCTATTGAATGTGCATTTCCTCCTCACAACCATAAAGCTGAACGTAAGTTGGGAACTGTCTGTAAAAAGGGTCAAGAGAAATAAATACCTACCTACAGGAAGATAAAAGTTCATGGAAGGAGCAAGAGTGAGTGAGTGGGAAGGACAGACTAAGTAATCAAGTAGATTACTCTGTACATAAAACAGAAATCAGTGGCCATAGGTAAAGGTCTGATCCTATGGTAATGCAAAGGATGGGTCATGGGACTAGGGGAAGGGGAAGGGTGTTTCAGGGTGAGGCAGGCCTATGTGTTGAAGCTGTATGATGGTAGCTGACTGCCAGGGTGGCCATGTCAGGGAAGAGGAAGGGACTGAGAGCTGTTCTCAGGAGCTCCTGGATATTATTGGAGAGATTTGAGCAGAAGAGTTAGGATTTATGGTTTTAATGGAGGCCTCTAGTTGCTGTGTGGGAAACATCTCAGAGGGGATCAAGTATAGTGGAATATTGCAAGCAATAGGCATGCGACAGCAGACTGGGCCAGAGGAAGATTGGTGACAGTGGAGATGGAAGGAAGAGTACTAATTTGAGAGACTGCCAGGGGTGTGTGTGTGAAATCAACAGAGCACAGAGACAAATGCAGTGTGAGGATGTGGGAAAGGGAAGGGGCCATTGCTGCCCATCAGCTTTCTGGCTCACAAAGCTGGAGTGCTAATGGTACCTCCAGAGGCACCCTGCTTTAGATGTGTTTAACTATGCTCTCCTTCTTTCTCTAACCCCTCAGCCCATTTCTTGGCTTAGTGGCCCCTGACACCCTCTGGTACCACTTTATTAAGTGAGGAATGCTCTCATTTATCACCTGTCTCATATCAGGGAGAAAGCACTACAATGGAAAAATTTCTGTCTATCATATGTATTTTCCCAGTGCCCACGATCAGCATTTAGGAAGGGCCCAAGTGAATGAGTGGGAAATGTTACCTTTCACAAACTATGGGAAATGGCTTTGTAAACCAGTCCATGTTCTTCCTATGTTGGGCATCATTTCTAGGCCCTCCCCCTCCTCCTCTCAGTTGAGCTGGAACAGCTCATTTTCCATCTGTCTAGCCAGGTGATGGCCACACCCACTGGAGCCAGTCTCCTTCCCCAGGAGCTTGCCCAGTCTTTTTCATCCTTCTGTGGAACCTGAAAGTAGCTGTTCAGGTCTTGGTTGCAGCTTGTCCTTAGCTAGCTTGTTAAATCTAGTCTAAGAAAGCAGACACACCTTCTCCCCAGGGACCTGGCAAGGACAAGCAGACACCTTCAATGGGAATTTCTTTTTCTTCTTCCCAGTGAAGAAGCACCAATGGATGGCTTGGCTATTATTCCAAGAATTATTTACCCTGTGTTCTTACCTGGATTTTTGTGAGGTTCTTACATAGCTTCTGAGCAAAATTCTAAATAAGTAAGTCAGTAAGAAGTAAGTAAATAAATAAATAAATTTATAAAAATCCATCTGGGTCTTGAGAAGGGTATGGAATAGGAAACTGCTCAGCTGCCAAAATGTTGCACTTCTTTATTAAAAAATCATATATCTACATCCCACCTGGAAGAATCTATTTATGGCTTTACATGTTCAAACTTGAATCTCACCATGGATTTTGCACATCCCTGGAATTCTCTCTCCCTGAGGCAATGATAGTAACAGTGCCTGCATTTTACTGAATCCCTGCCATCTTTCAGCCTGTGCAGAGTGACTGGTGATTTATAAATCACAGAGATTCATTTCTCAAGTCCAGAGGCTGGAAGACTGAGATGGAGAAGACAGCATGGTTGGTTGGGTGAGGAAACTCTCCCAGGTTGCAGCTGGCTGCAACTTCTGGGTAGTTTCTCCTAGCAGAAAGACAGTATGGGAGCATTCTGAGGTCTCTTTATAAGGAATGTCAATCTCAGCCACATGAGTGCCACTTTTATAAGTTTATAAAGGCAATTACATCCCAAAGGGCTCTTCTAATGGTAGCACCTATGGGATTCAATTTTCAACATATGGGAAACTTAGACCTTTAGGCTATAGAACCTTCGGTGTCAGTATAATACTTGCTATTGTCACTTTCTCTGGTCTTTTTTCAATCCTTCTAGGTATGAGGTTAATTACTATTCTTATTAACTAGACATCTAAGGTAGAAATGGAAAGTCATGTGATACGGTAATTGTAGAGTCAGATTATGAACCAATCTGTTTAGTGCTATGTATCTATGAGTGTTAACGGCTTCTCACCAAATAAGTGGCTGTTTATTTTGAGTTGAATTTGACTTGAGTATTATGCTTAAAAAAAAAGGAGTTTGGAAGGGGAAAGAGCAACTATAAAACAAGAGATGGGTGAATGAGAATGAGCTGGAGAACAGGACCGAGGGGAGCAAGGTATAGTGTTCCAGGCAGGTGGAATGTTGCTGAGGGAAGGGTGGAGAGGAGCAAGGGAGTGAGGATTGAGCATGACTTGCCCCTGGAAAGAGACAGCAGCAGATGAGGACTCTGAGGAAGCAGTGTGGGGAGTTCAAGATAGGACGATATGGAGTCATGAAAGAATTTTATGAAGAAAGATACCCATTAAGATCTTGTATTTATGGTTGGTGCTGTGGTTCATAGTATTGCACCAGCCAAGCAAGTGTGAGGCCCTGAGTTTAAACCCCAGTACACACACACACACACACACATACACCCGATATTATGGGACAAAAGATTGCCCTGATCTAACACACAACATCATTTATAAGAGCAAGCAAGACAGATGGAGGAGGCAATGCAGGACATCCTACATTTGCCATGCAAATACAAGGATTGTAAGGTTGGGATTTTATTCAAGATTCACCTCATGAACTCCAAATAATAGTCATACAATGTGAAAGAGGAGCCAAGAATGTCAGAGCAAAAGAGTAACAAGAGGAAAGGAGACCAGAGGAATGAAGTATCTGTCTTTGAGAATAGAAAGGAGCTACAAATAAGATAATAAAGTCACTCTAATAGTTAGAAAAGGCAAGGGTGGGTTTCTGCTGGATCCTGCAAAAGCAGATCACCCTCTGAGGTCCATTTTGGACTTTTGACCTCTAGAGCTTCTCTAAGGCAATACATGCATTTTCATTGTTTTAAGCTACTAAATCTGAAACCTTTTTTTTACAGCCTCCATGAGGCTGGGGCGGGGGGCGGGGCGAAGGGGGGAGGAGAGGGAGCACCATCATACTAGAGAACCAAAGCCATTTTTTTTTTTTTTGTCATGGAAGAGGTCATTCATCTGTTTAGAAGGAGGAGGGCGGTGGTGGGGGGGGTATGTGTGGCGGGCTCTGGGGAAGAAT
Source organism: Dipodomys spectabilis (assembly GCF_019054845.1). NCBI lineage: Eukaryota > Metazoa > Chordata > Mammalia > Rodentia > Heteromyidae > Dipodomys > Dipodomys spectabilis. Next base: position 12,986,824 of record NW_024870681.1, read on the forward strand.
CTTCAGGAAGATCAACATTCTAGAAAAGATAGAATAGTCCTGCTTCTTTCTTTGATGGTTGGGTCTCTGGACATTTAGGTGGGAGGAAGTGTGTGTAGCCATTGATCCCCTTGAATGTAGAATTTAAACAGAGCATCTCTCCCACATGTTGCCTCTACCACACTTTTCAAGGCTGTGATGGACAGGTTTCAGAGGAAGTAGCAAAAGCAAGGGAAATGACACAATGACTATAATCAGAGGGACACTGTTTTTGTATGGTCCAGACTCCTCCACTAACCTTTTCTCTTGTTCTAAGGCTCCTCCCTCCCAGCCCAGAGATGGCTATTTTCCAGAAGCTGGAGAGGTAGGTTGAGATTGACTTGGATATCTGAGCTTTCTTCTCTCCATCATGATTGAAATGTATCTGAATCAGTGATTCTCTTGTCTGGATTCTCTGGGAACTAGCGTGATTGCTTCCTGAGGTCAAGCTTTTGTCTGCATCACTGCAGCCCTGTTCCAATATGTTGTGTGTGGGATGTCACCTACTTGAAAAACTGCAGGGTTAAGCTAACAGCTATTCCTTCTCAAGGGATGGGTCCATGAAGTCATATCTGCAGTAGGAATTAGAGACAAGTAAGGCCCAGGGGTTGGGAGAGTAAACTATGCAGCTACAGTTCTGATAGAATCTTGAGTCCTCCCTCTCTCATGCAGCCCATGGTCCCTATTTCATGCAACCACACAAGACAAAGACCATGATTTACATTGATACTTTTTTCATTTATTGAGGATAAGCCCGACAGTCCATGATTATTTGAGGAACCGTTTTCAATGGCTCCCCCTTTCTCTTTACAATCACATTAGTGGTTTGGTCAGAGGATCTGGCAGGGCTGTGGGGATGGTCTTATTCTAGGGATGACCTTCAGTAAAACCTCCTTCTCCTTAGAATAGACTTGGACTTGGTGATGGCCTGGGATACCCTCTACCTGTACCCCAGAAAAAGCAAGCATGGTTCCCTTGGGCACAGAGATGATTCCCTTTGTTGACCCAGGAGAGCTGAATGCATAGCACCGGGCCCTGGATAGACTAGCAGTATCTCTGAAGCTGTGTACAAGTCTTCACAGGAGGAAGCTTTAGGTAAAACAGGCTATCCTCACAAGGACTGAGCACAGGCTCAGATCCTTTGGGTAGGATATTGGAAGAGGGTCCATGGAAAATTTGCTACTTTGGTTTGTATTGAGACTTGGAACAATGACCTGCCTTGTCTGATCCCCTAACTCATTCTGGAAGGTTCCTGTTTAATCGTCATTCTAGGTTTCAGTACTGGGCTTATGGGAATGGAAAACAGCAGGGCTGGGACTCTGCCCCATCAGCATCTCAGACTAGGACCACCAGCTCCTATGAGACATCTGAAGACCTCATAGGGTTGCTTTTATTCCAGGCATCACTCTGAGAGAGGACGAGAACCTGGAAATGGGGTAGGGAGCATTTTAGAATAAAAGAGACTTAATGAGCAGTTTTAGAATCCTCCCTCCCCCATGCAACAGAATGAAAACACAACAGACAATGTTAAGTAGAAACCAGTTCAACAGTTAGGGTCCAGAGCAAATGAAGCTCCCTAAAGAAGGAGGAGGAGGGTAGATAATACCACTCAGTGAGCTGTAAACCTGGGTGCTGGTACTGTACTCTGAGAGGAGTCCTTGCAGGGGATGCTTTGCTGCAAACATGGCATCTGACTTGGCTGCACTCCCAGACCTGGTGCACTCAGCCTTCCATGGGGCAATGAGCTTTGGCAAAAGCCTCCACGATGTTCTACCTCAGAGTGACACCCATGTGTGGAGATCCCATGGGGAGATACATGGCCCTTAGGGGTTTTCCTTCTTAGCCTGTTCCTTCCTTTTCTCTGCTTAGAATTTATCTTGAGGAGTGGGGGATAGGAGCAGGTACTTCTGGAAACTGCAAGAACAACACAGAATTTGGATGCCTTCTTGAATGGTAGTTGTCTCCAAACTACTTTCCACCAAGACACTCATGATAGAACCTTCTAGAAGGACCCTCCTTTCCACAGATCTGCCCAGACTACAGGCTCTTGGGCTCATGAAAGGCATGGCAATTATGGCTTCTAAGTGCCCTAGCTGGGAACTTATCTGCAGGCTCCTATGTAAGAAAGCATTTAAGAATGAGAGGGCAGTATTCCAGGGCTGATCGTAAATCTGCATTCACATCAGCAGAAGGGTGAAAAGATCTTTAAGCTCTATTGCTTGAGGCACTAGGATACCAACTAATGACATACACTTGAAACAACCCCCAAATTGGTCCTGACTTGCCTGTGTACATGGGTTGGGGTAGGAAATGGCCATCCAGGTGATACCTCCAGGAAATTAATGATTGACCTCCCCAGAATCCCCCACAATGCAACAGGAACAAAGATGGATTCTGACCCTGTATGTGGAACCATTGGCAGGATGGAGATACCTGGAGGTTTATTAGAAAGAGATTATAATGGGACTAGGGAAGACAGAGGCTGAAGAGTAAAAGGAGTTCCTAAAGCTAAAGTGGGGTTCTCAAGCAGGTTTCTTCCAGCACCTCAATATCATAATACCTCTGTCAATATCCCATGATGAGAGGCTTGGCCTAGGGCAGCCTGGCAGTCTCTCTCATGCATACCTCTTAAGGTCTTTCACCTAATGGCTTCTTGGTTACTAAAGGAAGTTTGGAGAGCGCTAAACCTTGTGGGTGTTTGTGGGCCCTCTTAAGACACCCTTCCAGTCTCCAAATACCCCAGGAGGTATACAATGTGCCCTGGGAGAAACTATACAGAAGGCCATACTATACAGGCCCAAGAGGGGATGAAACTGAACATCTGGCAGGTCATGGAAGTGGCCATGCAGAGTCCCAATTTATGTTCTCCCCAAAGTTTCTGTGTATGCAGAGTAATTTCTGCTGTGTTCAGTGCATTTCCTTTTCCATCTTTGTATCCTTTCAAACTGGTAATCTTATGCTATGGTTCTTAGCTTAGAAAATCTGGCCTCTGGGAGTCTTTCTCTCTCTTTCGCCAAGTTTGAGTTCGGCACCAACACTCAAAGTCAGTGCAGGATATTCTAAATGTCAGTTCGCTTGGGAAACAAGATGAAAGTAAGATCAGATCTGGTTTTCTCTCTACCCGGGGACTTACTAAAAAGAAGGCCACTTAATAGACACTTTGGTAGGCAGAGGCAGGGATAACACAGTGGAGATTTTTTTTTTAAAAAAAGAGAAGCCATCTCTAGAAAAACCTACAGACCATTTAGATGCGGCATTTAATCTCAGGTTTGGTTTTGATGGAGTTGAAGGGGGGAGAATGGTCTTACAGAATCCCTCTGTAGCTTTCTGCCTTCTTATTCTAGAAACTGGGGGTAGAGACAGGGATAGAGGGAAAGAGGAAGTTGTGACAACATGCATTTTCCCTGGGCTCATTGCCAAGGTGAAGACAGTTGAGTGCGAAGGAGGCAAGAGGAAATTGTGACTCCTTTAGCCTACACGATTGCCTCTGGTATAAATATTATAGAATAGAGAATAAAACTTCTTCAGCTGGCTAACTCCCAGAGTCATGCCCAGAGGGATGTGCTATCCCGAATGGTGTTTATCTCCAGCTTTCCTTCACTGTTTAGTTTCTGGAATGTTTGATAACATAGGAATTGTTCCGTGGCTTCAATCTCAATGCCCTGTTACGGGAGCTGGGACTGTGAAATTCAGTGGGTCAGAACTTTCTCTTCCTTTGTCCTCTGTAAAGGGCCTCTGGTGGCCAATTTTGGTTCCAGAAGGATGCAAATGTGGGGGATAGCTCAGGCACTCATATGTATATATACATATAAAGATGAAGTTCTCCTTGAGACCTCATAGCTGACCTCAAGGAATTTCCCGGCATGTACTGCATTTGGGATGAATAATGCCTGGATGCAGGAGCTGGGGATGAGAGAGTAACCATTAGGACCCAAGGGAAGGTTCAGCAGAATCACAGAGATCAGGTGGGATTCATTCAGCTGGCCACACTCCAAGCTACAGGAGAGTGGGGCCTGAGTGCTCTGTCTTTCCTATAGTACCAGGAATAGGGTTTTCCTGGGACGGTTTTGTGACATCTGATGGAGGAAGTTGGATGCGGGATGTTGGTTATCACATCTCCTCTTTCTAGTCAGGTCATCAGCGATTCAGGATGAAAAACTTGAGGCTCTGGAAGAAACTTGACTTCTGCCTCTGCTTCTGCTTCTTTTTGATGATGGGTACCCACACCAGCCCACACACCAGAGTCATGAGTCCTAAGGACAGGAAGGCAGGCCCTATCATTTTAAGGGCTGTAGTGGTTTTAGGATTCAGGTTCAAGACATAGGCCAGGCAGGTGATGGCCACACCAAAGAGCAGGGTGGCGCTGCCCACAGACATGATGATGATGGGCTTCCGGTAGATTTCCCAGTTGCTCCTAGGGGTGGTGGTCCAGACAGACTCGCTTCTGGAACTGATACACAAGGAGCTGGCAGTCTGGCTGGGCAGCAGATCCTTGGATTCTGGAGATTTCTCATCCACTTCCAGGGCCTTAGGGAGAACCTCCATTGTCATGGTTGATCAGGACAGGGCACCTAGTACTGGAACCAAAAACAAGGATGAGGCTGAAAGGGATCCTTATATAACCTTCCTGTGCTCAGCATCCATCAGCAATGCAACTCTCTCTCTCTCTCTCTCTCTCTCTCTCTCTCTCTCTCTCTCTCTCTGTGTGTTAAAGCTAAAAGGAAAAGCAGACGAAATCTGCATAAGAAACCATCCAAGTTGGCATGCTTTCCTTTTTCTCTTGTGAGAGATAAATATTATGTCATTCTAATCAACCAGTCTTAATACTTAAACCAGGGAACAGTGGTGATGTTGAAAAAACAAACAAATATGAGCTCTAGTTTATTGAATGGCATCTGATTTTCAGGCCCAACCACTTTCCAGTGGTGCAATTCTGAATGAATTACATTGCCTTTCTTTACTTCAGTTTTCTTATCTATAAAATGAGAAAAATAATACTATGTCTAGCATGGGGTTTTCAAAATGGTTTAAATGAGTTAAGGGCTATATTGTATTGGATCAATATCTAGCATACAAAGCATTACATAAATGGTGTCATTTGCCTACTAAAGAGTAATGCTTTGTCAAAGGAGGGGGTAACAATGTTTGACAAGAAATGTACTCATTACCTTACTCATGTAACCTTGACCCCTTTGTTCAGCATCTTTACAATAAAATAAAATTTTAAGGGGCTGGGAGGGTGGCTCAGTGGTAGAGTGCTTGCCTCGCATGCATGAGGCCCTGGGTTCGATTCCTCAGCATCACATCAGCAGAAAAAGCCAGAAGTGGCACTGTGACTCAAGTGGTAGAGTGCTAGCCTTGAGCTGAAGAGCTGAGGGACAGTGCCCAGGCCCAGAGTTCAGGCCCACAACTGACAAAAAACAAAATTAAAAAAAGGAGTAATGCTTTGTAAAAGTGTGTGTGTGTATGTATGTATGTAAAACTCTTCATTAAATTGGAGCTCTACATTAACCCTGTGAATTGACCATTAGTTATATTTATTTATTATTAATTTATTTAAAGTTCTGGGCTTTGAACTTAAAGCCTCATTCTTGAGGCCTCTAGATATAATTTCTAGCTGATGCTCTACCACTTAGTTGGCACCTCCAGCATTTTGCTGGTTCATTGGAGATGAAGGCTCAGACTTTTCTGCCCAGGCTGGCTTTGAAATGTGATCCTTCAGATTTCAGTCCCTTGGGTAGCTAGGATTGTAGGCATGAGCCACTGACATCTCGTTAGTCCTACTTAATAGATAGGAGAGGTAAAAAGCAACCTGATTAAGAACATGGAAAACAACTCCTTTATATAACTACTTAAAGATAATAATTTTAAAACTTACATATTTAAAAAAGAACAAGGATAAAGAACCACCAAAGCTCAGGTTTTCATTTGAAAATGCCAAGCTGTGTGCAGCAGGGGAACGATGCTCAGTGTGGCCCAGGGGTTTTAGTGATGTCTTAGGTCCAGAGTTCTCTTCCAGTATCTAAATGCCACCCTTTCCTCCCTTCCATGTTAACACTAGGATGGGTTTCTGTCTTTCCATTTTCTTTAGTTTAGATATTTCTTGTGTGTGTCTAATTATCACTGACATATTTAAGAGTGGAAACTTAGAATCTAACTGTGCTGTGCAGGGGTGGAACCTTCAGGAGATAATCAGGATTAGGTTAGCAGAGTAAGGCTCCCAGGATTGAATCCTCTGTTGCCACATGTTGTATGCCACTTTGCAACTCTGCCAGCATAAAGACAACACATATGTGGATCCCTGTTCTTCCCAACAGAGGCAAATGAACCTCTTTTCTCTAGAAGGCATTTCATTATAGTAACATTATATATAACAGAAAGCGGATAGATTCACTGTTATTAGGGCTGTAAAAGCACAGAGCCTAGCTCAGCTGCCTGTCCCAGTTTCTCATTTAGAGTCGCCCCAGGAATTCTCATCTCCTGGTCCCTACTTAGAAGATATAGTTGGTCACTGGCAACAGTTTACAACTATTGAGAAGTACCATTTGCCTGCTCTAAACTTCTCCACCAAGGTTTTCCCATTCCTTCAATGTGGGGTTGAATACTTTCATTCCATAGTCAGAAATGCAGGTTCAAGTGCAAATGCCTACATGTCTACAGTAAGGGAATTAGATATGAATGGCTGATAGTACTTTCCTGCACATAGATTGGTTAAGGAGGAGGGAAAGGCTAAGAGGGCCTTTCACCCACATCACTGCCCTGATTCATCTTGAAGCTGTCTATCTAGCACAGGGCTCTACCCACAAGACTTTGTTTATCTTTAATTGAATGAGTAAGTGAAGGAATACCTTACCCTCCTTCTTCCCTCCCTTCTCCCCTTTCCTCTAGTCACTAGGACCAATGTAAGATCTGCTAGCTTCTCTAGCCAGAAATCAGGGAACTTCCCCTGTGACAGGTTCAGGGCCTGCTTATGTCAACATCCACAAGTATCCCTTCTTGGGAGTAGGACTCAGGAGGTCTCTTTCTGTAGCAGATGGGCCATTCATCACAGTTACAATGGGTCCAAATAGGGTGCTGTGTGCATGTAAATCATACTCAAATATGGAGGAGGTAGCATTTTTGGAAGCCATGTGACCAGTCCTGGAGCAAAAGATAGCTCTAGGGAGTTGGTAGTTTCCTGTGCCCGGGGCTCTTCTTTATTGAGTGTTTTTCTGCTTCAATACTTGTGCAATCTTCATTGCAACCCAGCCTCCTCTACTTCACCCACCCCACAAGTTAGTCTTGTCCATTGGGTAAGTTTCTCCCCTCCCCCTCCTCCACCTCTTCTTTGTCTCCAAGCATAATCCCCACAGCTCTCGCTTTCTAAATGAAGCAGCTACAGAGCCCTTACCACTGACAGGAGGAAACAGAAAATAGAAATAACATACAATTTTCCAGTGCCTTTAGAATTCAGATACATTCAGCCACACTCGTTGGGAGGGAGGGCATTTAAATCTCTGCTTCTAAAAGTTTTGAAAACTACCACAGTGTGCTTTTGTACTGAGGTTTATTTAATTCTGGAAGGAACATGTGCTTTTATTTATTTATTTTTTTGCATAAGTGAAGCCATCATTTCAGAAGTGATTCCCTCTCTTCTGAGCTGGGGGCAGGGCAGGTATCACAGAGGGCACTGGAAGATTTTTGTACTGCATATGGCAACTGAGGTGACAAGACTTCTGCATAGCTGTCTCCATCCTGTCTAGCACACAGGACTTTTACCCATGAGACTCTGCTTATCTTTGCCTTTTATCCCCTTTCTACTCATCATGATGACAAACTCAGGATCTGCTAGTTTTTCCAGGTAAAAATCAGAGGTCCTCCTTACCCCTCCTACTGCTTCTAGCACTTTGTAGTGAAGATCCAGAGAAGACATTGTTGCACATTTCAGTTGTGCTTTGCAAAAAGAGCTGGGGCTGAGTGGGAAAGGACTTGTCTCAGCTGCCATCTTGGTTTGAGGGGTCCTCTTACTTAGGAACTAGAAGCAGAGACCCTGCTGGTGGAATTCTCATTCTGACAGGGATACAGAACTAATCATGCATGCTAGAAGTGCCTAATACTTTGGCCCTGCACAAGGGGATTATTCATTTAGCCTCATTTTACAAGAGGGGAGACTGAGGCACATACAGTGAAATCTAAGAGCGTGGCAAACATCTCCTCTCTACTCTCTGGGTTGCTTTCATGTGTAGCTGTACTGGGATACAGGACAATGTTGTCAGACTCAAAGATCTTGGCTATGTTAAAGCTGGTGAAGATGAATCCTGAGGATTCTTCAACTATAAGAATCTCGAATGTTTTATTTTGTGGTTCCTTTTGTCCTAAAATAAGCTTTCACTGTGTATAAGAGGACTTAGGTGTGAAGTTCTCAGACATTAAACCACTGCACACTATGGGAAATAAAAATATTCTTGTAAAGTTTTCATTTAATTTCACATTTATGCATTTTAAACAACTTTTATTCTGACACTGTACTATTCTTTATTTTCTGAAATGCCAATAATGGATGATGATCATTGGTTTGTTTAGTAGTTGAACTTGGCAAGAAAAATGTGGCCACAATATGTATATGTATGCATGTATGTATGATCTATGTATATATACATGCACATGTGCATATATATGATCTATGTGTGTATCTATCATCTATGTATCTATCTTTGCCTGTACCTACGCATCTATCTTCTATCTATCTGTCTATCTATCTATCTATCTATCTATCTATCTATCTATCTATATTGCAATGGTACAGGAAAATGGGAGTCACTACGTTGCCTGCATTGGGAAGAAGGATGGATCCTGGAGCAAACAAAGGGACAAAAGATGCATTTCTACTCAGTTACTGGGATGAGGACTCTATCTTCTCTTCTCTCTTCTATGTCTTTGTTCCCCTTCCTCTCACCCTCCACTACACTGGGAAAAAAGTAGGTCATTCATGGTTCCAGTAAGCACTAAGCATACAGCGAGCCAGATAATTGGTACCCAAGTGACCACTATTTGAACCTAACTTTCCACTTGAAAGCTGTGAGATTGTGGGCAATTTTCTTAAGCCTCCAGAGCTCTAATAGCCCCATATATAAAACAGGGACAATAAGTTATTTACCTCATAGGTTTATTGTGACTGTAAAATTTCTAATAACAAAAACACTGTGATACTGTTTGACATGTTATAGTGTTCAAGGAATAGACCTGGTTGCTATTGCAATCATTCTCTTCCTGAGTCCCTGCTTTCTTTTCTTTATTTTTCTTTTGTGACAGGGTCTCATTATGTAGCTGCTTGTAGTCTTGAACTCTTGCTCTTTCTGCCTCAGCCTTTATAGGTATGTACCACCACCCTTGGCTAACTTCCCTGTTTTTGTGTCTAAAATAATTGATGTGTGTTAAGCGACTTAAAACCCCAAATTCAACACATAAAATTCAAAAACATCTAAACTGGTCTGAGTTAGGAGAGGCCAGGAATGTGGCTACCTTGGATGGGGGTAGTGGCTAGAAGTGGACACAATGGAAACTTTTGGGGCGCTGACAGTGTTCTCACTCTTGACCATACAGGTAGTGAGTTGACTTGAATTTTGAGCATATAGGCTTCTATGAAATTACAAGTGCAGCCAGATGTCAGTGGCTCACACCTATAATCCTAACTACTTAGGAGGCTAAGATCTGAGGACTGCGATTCAAAGACAGCCCAGGCAGAAAAGTCCCCATAAGACTTTTATTTCCAGCTAACCACTCAAGAACCAGAAGTGGAGCTATGGTTCAAAGTGGTAGAGAGCTAGCCTTGAGTAGAAGAGCTCAGGGACAGCACTCAGGCCCTGGGTTCAAGCCCCACAACTGACAAAAAAAAAACTCAAACCAAAACAAAACAAAAACCAAACACCAAAATATTACAAATGCTGGATGTTCTGTGAGTTTCAGATTTTGTTGAAGACCTAATGAGATTTTGCTCCCCACCCTTATACCACGCTTCCCAACAGTGGTGCTGTTGACTCTGTAGGCATACTTAACAACATCCTTGGCTTCTACCTTCTAGAGACCAATGGGGTTTACATTCCTCTCTCCTCATAACAATTTTAAAATATCTCCAGACTAACTGGACCATCACTGCCCTCCACCTTCAAGCTACACCAGAGTGGAGGCTGGGTTTCTTACCTTGTGTCCCCATAAAACTTCACTCACAGCCTAGTGCTTAGCAGGTGCTTTTTAGACTTGGCCCTGACATTGTAGCTCTGAGGAGCATGAAAGAACATTTGGGCAGTTGGCACAGCAAGGAAAAACCATCCTTTCACATCTCAAGAAGACACTGCGTTGTGATCGGTGATCTTAGGGGATCTCATACTCACTGGACTGATTTGAAATCTGCTCTTCCAAAGAGTACATTCCTACCCAGAACCTCAGAATGTGGCTTTGTTTGAAATGTGGGTTATTTCACATAGAGTTGTGATAAGGATCTTGACGTGAGATCACCCTGGATTAAGGTTAGCCCTAAATCCAATGACTCGTGTCCTTATTAGGGAAAGGAGAGGGAAATCTGACACACAGAAGGAGAACTAGGTGAAGAGGAGGTAGACACAGAAGTGATAGGTGTTTTTTTTCTTTTCTTTCTTTCTTTTTTTTGGGGGGGGGGGGTTGGTTGGTTGTGGGGCTTGAACTCTGGCCTTGGTGCTGTCCCTGAGCTCTTCAGCTCAAGGCTAGAGCTCTACCACAGTGCCACTTCTGGTTTTCTAGTAGTTTATTAGAGGTAAGAGTCTCACAGACTTTCTTGCCCGGGCTGGCTTTGAACTGCAATCCTCAGCTCTCAGCCTCCAGAGTAGCTAGGATTACAGGTATGAGCCACCAGCACCTGGCTTTTAACATTTTTTTTTCTTTTTTGGTACTGGGGATCGAACCCAGGATGTTGCACTTGATAAGCAAATGCTTTGACACTGAACTATTTCCCAATCCTTGAAGTGGTACTTTTATAAGCCAAGAGCACCAAGAGTTGCTGGTGACCACTGGAAAGCTGGAAGAGAAGGGTGGAATGGAGCCCCCCCTCCCAGCTTCTAGAAGGAACTAACCCTGCTAACATCTTGGACTTGTGAGAGCATCACCTTATATTGCTTTATGCCATTAAGTTTGTGCTAGGTGTTATTTATGGCAGTCCTTAATAAAATGAATATATATGTATATATATCTTCCTTTATAACTCTCAACAACTAGATGTGGACCCAGACTAGGGACTGGAGAGAGGCTGAGCCTCAAATCTAGTGGAAAGTGGGAGGGGGTAGGATCCTGAGCAAACCAGATTTGAATATCTGTTGGCCTTCAGAGTAGAAAATTGAGTCAGGCAGATGGGTCTTTGTTTCCTAGAGGCCAAGTTTATAGTGTCAAGTTTAGTAATGTGGAGACTTATTTAGGCAGCAGTCACTAAGACTTGCTGGCCTGGAACCCCTCTACACTGAGAAGGGCCTCCATGAAAGAATCTCATCGTAAACAGGAGAAGCCAGACACAAAAAAGAATATGTACTGTGTGAACGATTTTATTTACATAAAATTCAAAGACATGCAAACTGGTCTATGCTAGGAGAGGTCAGGATAGAGGCTATCTTGGGTGAGGGTAGTAGCTGGAAGGGAGAGCGGTAGAGACTTTCGTGGAGCTGACTCTGTTCCTACTCCTGACCTGGCAGCTAGTACCATGGGTGTGAACTCGTGGTGTGGCCACTTTCTGCATTTTATGTCTATCAAATATTTAAACCAAGAGAATATATGTGTATGTATATGTATGTGTGTGTGTATATATATATCAATTGTACAGAGACACTTGGAATAATGTGGATGTTTGTTTGAACAGAGCAGAATGAGATTTAGCCCCAGTATAAACCATTCCTTCCTTTTTTCCCCTCCCTTCCTCCTTTCCTTCTACCCTCTCTTCTCTCCTTCCCTTCTGTGTGTATGTTTTGTGTGTGTGTGTGTGTGTGTGTGTGTATACTGGGCTTGAACTTATACCTAGGCATTGGCTCTTAGCTTTATTGTTCAAGGCTGGTGCTCTACCACTTGAGCCACAGCTCTGCTTCTGGCTCTGTGCTGGTTAATTGGATGTAAGAGCCTCATGAGCTTCCCTGCCAGGTCTGGCTTTGTGAGTTAGCTAGGATTACAGGCATTACAGCCATCAGTTACTGCTTCCTGGCCTTTTCCTTTCTCTTTTCTGCACAAACAGCTCCATCCCTCAGGATCTGTGGCCTCTTCTCCCCCATCAGCCTGCTGTTACCTGGGTAGTTCCTGGCCCCTCCCTACCAAATCAACTACATGTGTCCTTCCTGCTAGAAAGATAAAAACATCTCTGCAAGAAATAGATGGAGCACAGGTGCTTTTTAATCTTCTATTTTAGTCGATCCTCCTTCTATTAGGTTGAAATTTTAACTGCTCATTTAACTGAAAACAGGAATTATTTTTTAATTGGCACCTGATAGTTCTACACATTTATAGATTATAGTGTGATGTTTTGACCCTTGTGTATAGTTGGTCTTCTGTACCCACAGATCTAATTAACTTTGAACCAAAAATATCTGGAGAAAATGTCCTCTGTATTAAGTATAGACAGATGTTTGTCTTGTCATTTTTCCTAACATACTATTTAACAGATATTTACATACCAATTAGATTGTATGAGCTATTATGGTAAGCTAGTGATAATTTAAAGTGTCCAGGAAGCTGTATGCAGAGGGTCTAGGCAAATGCCATGGCATTTTATATAAGAGACATAACTATTCTCAGATTTTGGTAACTGTGGGGTATTCTGAAATCTATATGCTATAGATACCAAATCAAATCAGGACAGTAGCATATCTACCACCAAAAACATTTTTTATTATTATTATTTTTATGTGCCACTTCTAGGGCTTGAACTTGTGTCCTGGGTACTTTTAGTGTTTTTTTTTTTTCTCTCAAGGCTAGCACTCTTATCACTTGAAGCACAGCTCCATTTCTGGTTTTTTGGTGGTTACTTGGAGATAAAAACTCTCACAGGCTTTTCTGCTCAGGATAGCTTTGACCCAAGATCCTCAGATCTTGGCTTACTGAATAGCTAGGATTACAGGCATGAGCCACTGGTGCCTGACCATTTATTACACTTTACTACTTTTATTCTATCTATTTTGACAACTGAAAATAATTACTCAAGCCTTTTATATGCCAGACACAGAGCTGAGTATTGGATAGACCAAAGCGATGAGGACACAGTAGCAGACATATGGAGCTTGCAGGCAAGTGAGGAAAGATGGAGAGAAAGCAAACATTTCCCTTATTAGTTATGGCAGCTGTAATAATGCTAAGTGTTGATCACTATAGAAACCCCGTGAAGCCATGAACCAAGTATTGAGGATCCTCAAGAAAGATTCTAGAAGAATGACTTGTTCAGGGTGTTAGATAAAGATTGGATAAAGAGACTTCCAGACTGAGGAACTCAGGACAGTGAGTTTGTCAGAGAGACATCGGCAAGAATTAGACGTAGATGTTGAATGTTGGGGAAGAGTGCTGAAGAGCCAGCCTGGAAATGTGGGCAGGAGCCAGATTACAGTGACCAAAGGCGGACCAGCTATACTAGCCACCTCCTGTTTCTGGACAGCTTCGTAGGTCAAGAATTTGTTGTTGTATGAGATGTACAAGTTGTTATGTGAAAAAAATGAACTTTACAACTTTGGTGGGGGGGGAGGAGGATGGGAAGGGATGGGAAGGGGAAACAAAGGAGGAGGCTACAATGCTTGATAAGAAATGTACTCATTATCTTGCCCATGTAATTATAACCCCTCTGTACAGTATTTTCACAATAAAAAAATAAAAATACAAAATACAAAAAAAAGAATTTGTTGTTGTAATTTCTTCTGTGTTTTGGTGGTAGTGGGATTCGAATTCAAGTCCTGTACTTGCTAGGTGCTTGTTGGAAAATGGTTTTGTCTAATGGCAGAAGAAATCTTATGAAGAATATTTTTCGGTACATAATAGTTGTATAAAAATTTAAATTTTGTGCCATAAAATATGTCTTAGGATACAGATAAATTTGTTAACTTCATTACTGCTTTTGCATTACAATTGCAGTTAAGTTCAGCAGAGTCTGTTGGGCCTATTAAAACTAAAATATTCACCATTGCATCCTTTTTAGAAAATGTTTACCAGTCTCTGATATAGAATATTGAGAATCAGATAGAGTACAGTGGAGAGCAGTGAAGGGTTAGGTAAGAAGAGAGGAAGGAAAAACGGAAGAGGAAGGGGTTCAAGTGTCCACCCACAGACGACAGGATAAATGGGTGTCTGTTCACTCGAGGGAATTTTGCACAGCACTCATAAGGAGTCAACGGCTGATATACACAGGAACATGGGTAGGTGTCACAGACATAAGATAAATCAGGTCTATAAAAACCTCCTATGTAGGTAGGTGAATTCAACTGGTAGGGATTAAATTAATGAAAGAGGGAGGGTGAGAGAATGCAGTCATAAGGTTCAAAGTATCTACGTGAAAGTGTAACTAGGAGAATTGAGGGGATGGGTGGATTTGGGAGAGATAGGGAGAAAGAAGAAAGGGGCGATCAAGATGCACTATACTCACAAACTGACATGTTGAATTAAAACCCCTTTATGCAACACTTAGAGATTACAAATGGATAAAAAATAAATAAATAAATACTCCCCCATACAGTTTATGTTTCCATTTATAAGACATTCTAGAGCCTTAATTAAGAATGAATTAAGATGATGAAGCTCAGCTTACTGGGGAGCGAGATGGGGTAGAAGGAAGTGGAAGCCAGGTGGAGGACCCTCTGGAATGAATGAAACACTCCTCACTACACCTGATACCTGGGTATGGGTTACATAGAGGATGAAGACATGTCTCAATGAGATGGGAAAGAACTAGTTGGGAGATTTCTGGCTTTTCTGCATACCTTCATGGATTTAGCCCCCAGACCTATGGTTTGGTGCCGAGAATGTTCAAGCTGGCAAACAATGAGTGCCCCAGATAATGAGTGCTGGATGCCTTTTCCTTTCACTATATTCCTTCTGAGCATCGTAAATGCAACTACTTAATGGGGCACTGGTTCTAAGTGAAATAAGTAGATTATTGCTCTGAAGAAAGCCAGATATGTGTGCCTGTAGTTTCAGAAGCTCTTTACTCCTTTCCAGAGCTCTTTAGGAATGAGGGCTGAGTTTCCCTCAACTTCTGTGCCTTCCAGTCGTTGCTCAGTACTTTGCTGAGGCAGAGACTTGGGGGAACATTTCTCTAATGGCTAAATAAACAGAAGAGTTATGATGGTTAGCAGAAGGACAGAGCTTTGCTGGTAGTTTGCAAAGATGACTCCAGTGATGTGCTTTCTTCCCAGTTTCTAGTTGGAGCCATAGAAGGTTAGAACCTGGCTAATTGTGACAGTCTTGTTTCTTCCCACCCCATTGTCTTAAACCATCCCCTTTGGTCCTAGAGCAAGGCGGTAAGATGATAATAGTTATCCAGAGGGGCACCGGAAGCAGCTGTCCCTGGCAAGATAGGCGCATCTCAATCAGCATCTCCTCTGGTCTAACTTACTGCCTGTCTCAAAGACTGGCTGTCTTCTGCTGGCTGAAGTTCTTACTCATCTCCTTGGACCCAGAACTACTGCTCTTCCAAAGCAGAAGCAATGCCATGTATCAAATTTTTATATGTGCCTAGGAAAAGCTCACATGTAGACCTTCACCAGCACTGGCTCATTGAATCCTACCCAGTCATCTAGGAAGCTACCGTTGTTTCTTTATTGTGTAGATGAAATGGAGGATCAACAAGGTTTTAAGTGATTTGTTCAAAGGTAATCATAGGAGAGTAAGGAAACAAGATTGCAATGTGAATTTGAGAGCCAGTCTGGCTGAAGAGCCCAGGTTCAAATCTATCCTGCTTCTCATTGGAGTTGTGTGTGTGTGTGTGTGTGTGTGTGTGTGTGTGTGTTCAAATCTATCCTGCTTCTTAGTGTGTATGTGTTGGTATTGAGACTTGAACTTTTTCTCTCAAGGCTTGTGTTCTACAAAGTGAGCCACAACTCCATTTGCATCTTTTTTGGTGGTTAATTGGAGATGAGTTTCAAGGAACTTCCTGCCTGGGCTAGTTTTGAACAGCAATCCTCAGATCTCAGCCTGCTGAGTTGCTAGGATGTGAGTTATTGGTAGGTTTGGTTTCTTTTGCAAACCTAGGGAAGAATGTATGGAGGGACATAGGCAGTGAATAGAACCATCTTGATAGATGCCTGGATGAGGAGTAAGAAGGCCTATGAAGGGCCTTCTGAGGAACCCCTGAGGATGTAAGGAACAGGCAGGGGCTCTGAGCTAGGTCCGGGATGGGGACCACAAGAAGCAGGTGGTAAGCTAACAGAATAACCACCATTGTCACCACCATTGTCATCCTACTAATGATGCATAAAGTACCTGGACCATGCCATTGCTTCACCAGGAGCATCTCTGAGTCCTCCAGTGCTAAATGGGAAATACTGTTAAAATCATTCTCATTTCACAGATAAGGAAAGGGCAGCTCTAAGCTGCCTGACTTCAAAGCCTGACATCCTATACCATGCCTTCTCAAGGCTGGAGCAGGCATTTCCCTTCCTTTTGTCTTTCTTTGCTCCCTTCCTTCCTAACTTTCTAGCACCTCCAGAGATGCCCACCTTTGTCTTGGAACTCACTCCCTAGTCCATCCCTGGTGCCATCTTCCTTTGAAGGTACTGAAACACAATCATTATTAACAAGGTTTCCAGATTTAGCAAATGTAATTTCAAGGTATCTAGTGGAAGTTGAGCTTCAAATCAACAACACATGCTTGGAAAAATAGAATATTCCAATATTGCATGGGATCTACATAGACCAAAAAAAAATCTTTGGTGGTTTATTGGAAATTCAAATTGAATCCAGCATACTGTAGTTCATCTAACAACTTGAATACTTTATAAAAGGCCCACTGTATTGCTGCCCTTGTGCCTGGCGTTATCTGGCTCTCCCCAAGTTTCTCCTCCCCAGCCACCTTCACCTAGACAGTTTTGATAGGAACTGCGCTATTCTGGGAATTGCCAGGACCTAACACAGAAGAGAGGGCATAAATGACCTCACAGTGGGGTGGCTGGCTCAGAGAATAGACTACAGTTGGCAGGGGAAGGGAAGACAGGCCACAGATAGAAGAGGTGGGATCGTATGATTTATTATTCCTAAGGAGAACCTCTTGTGGGAGTAAGGGTCTTTCCCCTGTCCCCAGTCCTGCCACCTAGCTCCAGCTGGTCAGTGCCTATTCCTAGGGGCATTGTCTTCTCGCCCTGCATAAGGACGCTCAGTTGGTGACTATCTACTTCTCTGATAAGGTGAGTGGGGCCCTGTGCCTGGGTTGAGAGAGGCTCACTCTCAAGGGTATACTTTTGCTGTTACCATGGCCACCTGTCCCCAGCTCATGGCACCCAGAAGAACTTCTCCTAAGGTTCTAACCATCTGGAGAGTGCTGTTCATGCCCCTCTTTAGGCCATGCAGCCAGGATCTGGGCCTTACCGGGGGAGAGAATGGGAAACAAATCAGCTTGGGGAGGGAGGGTTAATGTGTGACCACATTTGGCTTTATTGAGAGGCGGCATCCTTATAGCGCATGTGTGCCCAACCCAACCACGTTCTTTGTCCTTGTTTTTGTGTGACGACTCCCTTTTCTGAGATGAAAACTGCCAAAGCTAGTGTGCCCCACCTTTGTTTTTTCTTTTCCCCTGACATCTGCCCCGGGTGCGCACCACACCTGTAAGAAAGAAGGATGATGGACAGGTGCTGAGGTTGGATATGGGGCCCCCAGAGAGTAGGCTAGGTCCGCCCGGCCTCTGCCCCTGGCATCCAGGGTGTACAGGGGGCGGAGAGGGGGGGCGGGGAGAGGGACTCATACTTGACTAGCTGGCCTTTTGGCTCTGTCTCCACTGTTTCCCTTTAATGGCTTCCAAGAATGAAAGGCTGGACAGAGCAGCCCTTCGTACACATTCCCTTCTCTGAAGTGTGTGGCCTGTGGCATCCCCCCACCCCACTGTCCACCTGGACTTTAAGGACAGTCCCCTCCAGCCTGCTGGCAGCTGGCTCCATCCTCTCCCGGCCATGCACACCTGCCTTCCACCTGCAGTTCAAAGACTCAACATGCTCTAAAGCCAAGTTCTAATCAACTCCTTCCTTCCTTCCAGAAAAGTCCTGGAAGGAAAGGCAGAAGAGGGATGTTCTCTTTCTTACTTACAGTTTTGGATGCCCCTGGGGAGGATGGGGGAACCTGAGACTCACTTGGTGCTCATGCAGCGAGGAAGCCGGAAAGGAGTTTTTGTTCAAGTCCTTCATCACAGCCGGAGAGAGCCACCCTGGCCACAACCAGAAGTGAGTGTGCTGAGAATCTCAGCCACTGAGCAGGCTCCAGCAGGGATGAGCTCACCAGGATGTGGCCTAATGGGTTAACTCTTTGCGAGCTGCTGGCACAGGCACTCTGATATGGCTTTCTCAGCTCAGCTCAGCCACTATTAGGCAAATCTTGTGAAAAATTCATGAAGAGTCTCTGTAGTCTGCCTGTGGGTTTTGGTTGGAGGCAGGCATTGAGCTGGTGGTGGCTGGACAGGGTGACTCCTCCTGACCCAGGCTCAGAAGACTTGGGCTTTCTGGGTTGGAGGAGGTGTGTAGTGTGGATGGCAGGTTGCCCTGGCTTCCAGGCTAGGTGGTTGTGTTTACTGCAGAATTCAATCATGACATCTAGGACCTTCATTTGTTCTGGATGTTGAAGAGGGGACAGTCCAGCTGCTTTAGGAAACAGCTTTCACTCCAAGATATCATAAATTTCTGAGAACATCTCAGTGCCTCTGGTTGGGTACTCTATGTTATATAATGCCAGGCCCAGACATCTCAGAGTTGGGGGCAAGACAACAGGTATATCTACCCTTGCTTCTCCTCTGGCCTGCCCCATTGTTGTTCCTTTTGTTCTTTGTGGGAGGACTGTTGCCATGTGATCTGAAGCCCGGGGATCCCTGCAGGTGGGGACAAAGATGACATTCTAGGGGCTGGGAAGGTGGCTCAGTGGTAGAGTGCTTGCCTTGCATGCCTGAGGCCCTGGGTTCGATTCCTCAGCACCACATAAGCAAAAAGAAAAAAGCCGGAAGTGGCGCTGTGGCTCAAGTGGTAGAGCGCTAGCCTTGAGCTGAAGAGCTGAGGGACAGCACCCAGGCCCAGAGTTCAGGCCCCACGACTGGACCCAAAAAAAAAAAAAAAAAGATGACATTCTATAAGCTTTTCTCAGGCAGTGCGGGGGGTGCAGAGTTGAACTGTTGGGGTGCCAGTTCTCCAAGGGCTGATGCATATGCTGAGGTCAACATCATTGTCTACTATTCTGAGGGTTGCACCAGCTCTCTTTTGCCTACCCTTGGTTGAGAAGCCATTGTTCTCAGGGCGGTGGAATGGGTGATGGTCTCTGCTACTGACAACAGTGCATTGGAGGCTTCTTTCCCCTGTGATATTTAGAGAAGGATGCCCTAGGAGTAATCCAGGTCCAAGTAAGTGCGATTCCTCCATCTTGGATATCTTGGTTTGTCCTTCTGCAATAAGCAGGAGACTTGGTTCCCAGACAGGGAATGTATGATGGGGGTGGCTGGGAGTTTTCAAGATGATACTGTTCACTGGGCAGCTGAGCAGGTTCCTCTGTCTTCCACTGGGAAAGGTAAACACTTCTGCTCAGAGAACTGGGAGGAAGAAGAGGAGGAGGAGGAGGAAAAGGAGGAAGGGGAAAAAGGAGGAAAAGGAAGAGAAGGAAGAGAAGGAGGAGAAAAAGAAGGAAGAAGAAAAAGAGGAGGAGAAGGAAGAGGAGGAAGAGGAGGAGGAGGAGGAGGAGGGGGAAGAGGAGGGGGAGGAGGAGGGGGGGAGGGGGAGGGGGAGGGGGAGGGGGAGGAGGAGGAGGAGGAGGAGGAGGGAGACTGGTAGTAAGGAGTCCAGGGAACTTGACTCTGAAGACTGGTGTTTTTTTTTGTTGTTGTTTTGTTTTTTGTCGGTTGTTGGGCTTGAACTCTGGGCCTGGGCGCTGTCCTTCAGCTCTTCAGCTGAAGGCTAGAGTTCTACCTCTTGAGCCACAGTGCCATTTCCTGTTTTATGAGTGGTTTATTGGAGATAAGAGTCTCATGGACTTTCCTGCCCAGGCTGGCTTTGACCTCAATGCTCAGATCTCAGCCTCCTGAATAGCTAGGATTACAGGCATGAGCCACTGGTGCCTTGCTGAAGATTTTTTGAGAGGGTCATTTGCTCTGCTGAAGACATTTCTGATTTTATGCCCAGATCAGTTTAAGAAACCGTAAGTCTTGAGCCCAAAGGAATCTTCTTATTTTATAATGAAAGTAGTACAATAATATATTTTATTTTTCAAAATTTGGAGTTCTGGGCCTATCTCTTCACTGTGCAGGGTGTGGCCCTATGGTGCAGTACCAGTTAGCACTAAGAGTTGGTCTCCATTCTGTCACTTCCTCCATGCTAGGCAGTATTCATTAATTTTCTCTTTTATTAATATATAGGGTATGGATTCAGTAATATAACGCACATACTATATAAGCCTGCAATTTATAAAAGTCTATGTGGAAATTGGGGAGATTTATGACAGAACTAGTCTCCTGTATAGAAGTTGTGCTATCTTGCAACTCTCCTCTAGCAGAAAGGAAGGGAGGAGAAGGCATGAGAAGTCAATCTGGTTCCTGGGTGTCCACTTCAAATGAAAAGGTTGCTGCTGAAGTTTGATGCCAAGGGAGCAGAAAACATACCTCAGGAGGCTGAGATCCCTGCATCGAGGTCAAAGCCAGCCTGGGCAGGAAAGTCCATGAGACTGTTATCTCCAATAAACCACTCATAAAACAGGAAGTGGCACTGTGGCTCAAGAGGTAGTGCTGCTGAAGTTTGATGCCAAGGGAGAAGAAAACATACCTTAGCATTGCCTGGAATCCCTCTGGATCTCCTATTCAGTGCTCTACTGTCCCATTGTGTAGCTCATAGCTGCTCCAACTCAGCTCTGCTTCCTGGAACTGGCCAGTGGAACCAGTGTTCCATATCATTATGGCAGGAGGCCAGCCAGCCAGATTTGGCCTGGACTGATGAGTTTCTCTAAAGGAGAGATCCTCAGGGCGAAAGGAAAGTTTCAGGAAAACCAGGGTGATTGGTTACCTCAGCAAAATCTTTTAGGCAGCAGAGTGACATTTGGAGGCTCCATGTTCTTTCTGGAATGTTCTTTCTACCCTTCTTCATTTGGCTAAGGCAGTAATGCTGACCTCATCCTCTCCCTTACCTTCAGAATTGCTCTTTGGTTTTGCTATAATTCTTCATGATTGCCTCTGTGTGCCCAACAGTCTCACAAATTTCTTAGTGCTGTTCTTTTTCAGTAAAAATCCTGTTATAGAATTTCTTAAACATACAAAAAATATGAAAATGTTACCTAATGAACCCCCACAGGTATCCAAAATTTTGCTGTACCACTGATCTTTTTCATGTCTCTATTACACTTTTCCCCCTGAGTATTTTCAAAATCCCACTTATTCAGGATCTTGCTATATAATTCAGAATTGACTCTAACTCAAAATCTTCCTCTTGCCTTCACTTTCTAAGGGATTCGATTTTAGGCATGTACCACCATGAGCTCTTATTGAACTTTTAAAAACAAATTCCAGGTGCAACTTTCTCAGGCAATCCTTGTAGAAACAAACAAAATGTTTGTTTCTAACAGATAAAGAACATCTCTCCTTCCTTAGAAAAGTAAAATAACAACAATCATAATCATCATACTTTTGGGATCATACATGCAACTCAAATCTTAATTCAATGTTAACCACCCCACACTCCTGCTTCTATGAATGTCTCAGTATCACCTTTTTGTAAAAAGCAGTATCTAAACCCAATCCAACTATTTGGCCTTTTGACCCTCACATTTACTCCTCTGCTTATACCACTTACTTGTGCAACCTATCAGTTCTTTTATCTTCTGGAGCTTTTCACATTCTGGATTTAAAACAACTTATTTTTCAAACTGATGAATGAAAATTTTATACATAGTATACAAAATATGTTATGAAATATGTGTCAATGGTAGAATGGCTAATTTGGACATATGCATTTTCACTTGTACTTAGCATTTTTTCCCCTGCCACACTGGAGATTTAGCTAACTACATCCTCATACACCATTTAGTAATTTCCTATATTCTGCAAAGGCTGTATCTGAATTTCCAACATGGTTTCAGGTCCTTGAATGCTCCATTGGTCCACAAGAGGTGGTGAATTGATGACTATATGATTATTAATGAAGTATCTTGTAGTGGAAACAGGGTTCTTGCCTGTGTGCAATTCAGACCTGTGAGGACCTATATATCTAGTGTGGCAATGGTACATGTCATCCCCAGGAATGCTAGGATCATTTCTACTATCCCCTCTCATTAAGGCCCAGGGATATCAAGGAGGGACTTGTGTATGTGTAGATCCATGTCTTCCTCAAAGGAGCTGCCCTGAGCAGTTGCTTCTGCATGGCCCTGGCATCTCTCAGCAGTGTCAGGTTGTGAAAAGCAAAGGGGGGGGGGGCTGGGGTTGCACCTTTGGTAGATGGTACAAAACACTGAGTCAGTATTGCATGTGTTGAAACTCCATTTCCCACATTGCTACCATGGCTTTAAATTTTTCCTTTCCTGCTTACTGGGCCTTGAACTCAAGAACTCCTTCTTGCTTGGCTTTCTTGCTCTGTCACTTGAACCAGGCCTTCAATTCTGCATTTTACTGGTTAATAGAAGATAGTTTCTTTTCTGCCTTAGGCTAGCTTCCAGCTGCAGTCTTCTAAATCTTAGCTTCCAGGGGTAGCTAGGATTACAGGAGTAAGCCGCCTGCCTCTCTGCTTGACTGATGTCTTTACATAGTAGTCTTATATCTAAGGGGAAGCTCATTATCCTCAAAAAATGCAGAAAAAGAACACTAAGTCTTATTGGAAAATGTGTCCAGAGAGAGAGAGAGAGAGAGAGAGAGAGAGACTCAGCTCCCATTCCATTCTTCTTAGGCTCTTTTAAGGTAAGCTTCTACCCCACACACCTGACAGTTCTGAAAATGTTCTAATTTCAGGAGGAGCCTCGGGGTGCGGGGTGGGGGTGGGGGGATAGCCCCTTCTCTTCATGGTACCAATGAAATAAGCAGATAGTGTGAGAATAGCCTTTTGGGCCCTGTCTGGGGAAAATGGACAGCTAAGTAGAGAATGAGAAATTTACAATGAAAGGGGTGGGAGATGAGCAAGCTGGTTAACTGAAGAATGTGAAGAATGGTAGAATTTATAACAAAGGAGGTGAAAGGGAAGAACATTGGTTTTTCTTGTTTGGCAAGATGGGAGGACTTGGAAGTTGCAGTTGTAATTTATAGGACTTTGATTGTCGCCAGGACCTGCCTCAGTCCTGGGTGTGGTGTGGTGTGAGGGTGTGTGTGTGTGTGTGTGTGTGTGTGTCTAAGGACGGGTGTGGCCGGAGGGCAGAGGTGGCTGCTCCCAGGGTGCGACTGCCATCTGGTGGTAAGTTTTGGGTAGAGTTGTTGCCTGAAGTCTACTTCCAAGTATTCTTTAGTCACAGGTTACCCAGTGATCTAATCCACACTCCAAGTTACAAAACAACTCAAAACAAAACACAAAATACCCAAGACATTTTCGCAGTCTTTGTAGATAAATTCAATCTTGCAAAATATCTCCTACAAATCCAAGATTTCAGAGACTTTCTAGCTTTTAAAGCATTTAAAGGATTCAACTATTTGTGTACACGTCTCCCTACCCAAAATTGAATGTAGACTTGTGGTCAGACACTGTTTTAGGTGAAGGATTAACACATAGGGACTCTGAAGGAGTAGAGTTTGGGGATTAAAGAGAGAGTCTCATTGAACATATCAGTTGCAGGAGAAGAAGCCATTGAATCTTGAATACTGATGTTGTAACAAAGAATTGGCCTCAGGTGGCAAGAAGGGTGGAGCAAAGAGGCTTCTTGCAGGAGATGAGGAGCCTTGAAAGTCATTTGGGAGCCAGAGCAAAAGGTTGACAGAGGTGATGCAGGTGGCAGGCAGTACTGATGGTGAGGTTGGGCATAGTGGAGCTGTAAATGACCATGGAGGCTAAGGAAGTCATGGAGGTTAAGTGGGAGGTGACAAAGGCTGCTGCGACCTGAGATTAACACACACATGCTCTTTTGGACCAATGTCCAGAGTTTCAAGTTCTCTGGTGGCTCACTGGAGGATGAGGGGCGTTCTTCTCCAGCTGTGAAGTCAACCTCAAGAGTTAATGCTTGCTCAAGACAGCCGGCCCTGGCTCTTCCACTTGAGAACCTCCTCACCAGAATGCTCCTAGAGAGAAGCCATGAGGCCATTTACCAGCATCCTCAGAGGCCCCATCTCTGCTACATGCTACCCACAGGAAACAAGTCACTGAAAACAGTGAGTACTCCAGGGAGAAAAGTTAAGCTCTGCTTCTCAGATGGAGGTGTATTCAAGAATTTATAGGCACATTATCATATTCTCATTTTTTTTCTGGAGTTTTGAATTCAGGGCCTTATGGGGGCTAGGCCAGTATTCTACCACTGAGCCATATCCCCCTACCTTTTTGTTTGCTTGTTTCTATTATTTTTTAAATGGTATTATAAGCTTTTTTTCCTAGTGCCAATCTCAGATCATGATCCTCCTACTTGTAATTTCTTCATAGCTGGGATATTACAAGCATACACCAACCACATCTAGCTTTGTTTGGTTTGGTTTTGGTGGTGCTGGGGTTTGAGTGGCCTCATACTCCTTTGGCTTGCTTACTTGCCTAGTGCTCTACCATATGAGCCATGCCTCCAGCTTGGCTTTTTGCTATTTAGGAGAGAGAATCTCTCAGACTGTTGGCTCTTCAAACAGTGATTCTCTAGATCTCAGCCTTTTGAGTTGCTAGGATTACAGATATTAGCCATTCGCAATGGATCCAGCTTGTTTATTGAGTTAGGGTTTTTCTAACATTTTTTTCCGGGCTAGCCTTGAATCATGATTCTTCCAATCTCTTTCTCCTGAATAGTGAACCACTATGCCTAGTTGTAAAATGACCAAGTTCTTTAAGAAAGGTGTGACCATGAGACACAGAGTTCAGGAGAAGATGCAGTATTAGAAGATGCAAAGAGGGCTTCCAGGCTCCTTAAAGACTTGGCTTGTCTGCCCTTACAGTCTACTTTGCTGTTATAACTGGACTTCATAGGTAGGGAATTTTATAAAGAAAAGAAGTTTATTAGGTTCACAATTCTGTAAGCTGAGCACTCCAGATCACAGTGCTGAGGAGAAGTGAGTTGGAAAGAGGCAAAATCAGATGAGCTGTATCTTTTATTAGGATTCTACTGCCAGGATAATGCCTTAATCCATTTATAAGGACAGAGTCCTTCCTGGCCTAATCATTGCTTACAGGCTTCACCTCTTGATAATCTTACAATGATGATCTAACTCCAGCTCATGTTCTACAGGGAACTTCCAGTTACAGCATTTGCACTTTCTCCTTTTCCTTTCTCTTTCTCACTGGACCATGAGTTTGACTTTCATTGCTTCAGTGCATGTTGTAGGGCAACAAGAGAGTCTTAAGGATGGAATTGGATAGTAAAGCGAAGGAAATAGAAAATAAATGGACCTTAGGTCATGGGTGATATTGTCTATACTGGGATGGCTCTAGTGGATCTTTCACTTCTAGACAAAATGGCAAAAAAAAAAGAATCATTATCTCATTCAAACCAGTGTAATTTCCTGGAATGGGCCGGATGACTTGTACTTAACCTGACTAATGAGGCTGCTGTGTACCTGATGGGTCTTGACCCTGGAGAAACAAGTCTGCATGAGAAAGATCACTGTCCCCAAGTGCAGCAGGGGTAGGTGTTAGTGAGCATCTGGCAGAAGAGGGGCTCTTTCCTTTTTCTCCTACAGTATCAATGCTCACACAATGTCACACAGGAGTTTGGAGTCTGGCTCAAGTGGTAAAGCGCCTACATAACAAGCTCAAATTCTTCAGTTCAAATCCAAAGACCACCAAGATTAAAAAAAAAATGTCTTGCACTCAAGGTCTTGCAAGAAACTCACCAAATGGAGTGTCTGCTTCATGGAGCTATGACTTTATTGTGTTTGCTGTTTTATATATTAGCTTAGAACCAAAAGTATTCAAATAATAGGTATTCACTGAATGAAACAGAAGTAGAGTTCATCTTCCCTGGGGAGAAGATGACAATGAAGGGCAGGTTGGATTACCAGTTGGGTGGGAGAACGAAGCTGGTTGGTTTAGGCCTGTTAGGAACTGGGCTCAGCAGATCTCACAAGCTGAATGGCATGTCCTGTGTAGTTACCTTTGTTTGCTTTTTTTAATTTTGGGGACAAGGTCTCACTGCATAGCCCTGGTTGGCCTTGACTCTTGTTCTTTCTGCCTCAACCTCTTCAATTCTGGTATTGTTGGCGTGCACTGTCACACTCAGCCTGTGTCTTTACCTTTGCAGTTGTTTTTAAAGCATGCAGGATTTACAGTGGCATCGATTACTGGAAGCAATGGATACCCAATTGGGCTTGAAAAAATGCCTCTCTAAAAAGTCAGAACAATTAAGGACAGCATGGCGAGAGAACAAACCTATTTAATTAATGAGGTCATTTGTTTTTCTGAGGCTCTCACCACAGCCTTTGAGGAGGACTGGCTGCGTTGCATTGTAACCCCAAAGGAAGGTTAGCCCATAAAGTCCCCATCCATCCTAAAGAGCCCTGCGCTAATTTTAATTGGCATTCACTTGTCCTCTTGTACTCATTCCTCGGTGGACTTGTTTGACTCAAGCTTGGTGAGGCTCTCTAAAATGAATTAGCCAATTTCAGCCAGTGTCTGTAATGTCCTGGACTCCTGTCCTAGGAATCACAATGGAATTAAACTACGATGATGTCTGTCCTGTGTTTTGGCCCCTGAATTCACAAAGGATATAACACCTGACAGATACATTCCCTAAGCTGGTGATTTCACGGGAGTGTGGTTATTCCCACGGCCTTCTTGCATGCCTGAGTCTGCAATCTTCCTTTGGGCCTGCAAAAACAAGTAAGGTTTAAGAAAAATCGGTTTCAAAAATCAGGAATGAAATATTCATTACATCTTTATGAAAGTAATATTAAGCCACGGAGCCTACTAAA
The DNA here is from genome assembly GCF_019054845.1 of Dipodomys spectabilis. Taxonomy (NCBI): domain Eukaryota; kingdom Metazoa; phylum Chordata; class Mammalia; order Rodentia; family Heteromyidae; genus Dipodomys; species Dipodomys spectabilis. Next base: position 13,014,038 of record NW_024870681.1, read on the forward strand.
ATACAAGTTGGTGCTTATGTCATTATTTAAAATTATTGCTCCAGATGGGCCTATTTTGGTACACTTAATAGGATATGAAATTGAAAGTATCCAAACTTGAAGCTAGTACCTTTTGAAAGTCCTAAAATGACCTCAGGTCTACTTGCCTCATAAAAAATGCCTGGATGTAGTTATTCTAGAACTCATTAGAAGACTCTGTGATTTCTGCAAATTGCTGTATTTCAGCCTGGCCTGGCTTATAATCTCATGGTGGCCTCTTGATCCAGGGAATGCTTTAGCTAGGTTACTGTGGTTTAGAGGTTTTCTTGTAGATTCTTTGCTCATCCTCCCTGCACCAGTTCAGAGAGGGAAACTCAGAGCTTCCTTCAATGCCCACAAATTGCCATAGACAAAATAACTTTGGGTAGACAGACAGAGAGGTTTCATTTAACAATGACAATGATGTTATTCAACAAAGACAAAATTCCCAGAGGCCCCAACAGCCAAGGACTTTCAGATTGTTCTTACAAGTCCTTCAGTATTTACCATAATATCTATAGCTTACCTCAAAACACTTAGTAACTTGGTATTGTAATGGTACCCTGGGCTCAGTATAAACCAGATTAACATTTGGGGTACACTCTTGAGGTGACTCCCCAGTGACCAATATCCAATATCCAATTCCTCAGTCACCAACAGGGTATCTGATTTTTGTTCAATTCTGTGGCTCACTGCCTGGTGTATCAGATTGCACAGGTTTAAGGGCTTAGTCCCACGAGACTTGTCTACATTTTTAAATACCAGGTAACACAACTCCTGGCCACTGACTGGTATGCATGACTAACTGGCTTTAAATTAGGAGTTTCCACCATTTCCTCTTGAGTAAAGTACTACTCTTGAGTAAAGTACTTTACTTGCTTGCCTATACTTGCCTATTAATAAAGATTCAACTCAGAAACAGCCAGATGGGACAGAAGCTTAGGGTAAGGTGTAGATGAGAAGAATGGAGTTTCCTTACCCTTTTAGGGTGCACTACCCTTTCAGTACCCCATATATTTCCCAACCAGGAAATGCTGAACTCTATTATTTAGAAGCCACGGCTGAAAGTTTCAAGCCTTTAACTATACATTGTTTCAGTAGTTGCTGGTCCTCATCCTAAAGCAACTCCCAAACCACTCATCTTATTAGCTTACAGAAGACACTATTTTTCTTTTTCCAGTACTGGGTATTGAATTTAGGTCTTAGTACTTATTTAAGCCATGCCCTCATTCCTTTTGTTTTTACTGTAGATTCTTGGTATCTGGTTCCATGGAGGAAAAACTGTAAATGCTCAGGATGCCGAGTTTAAATGCCACTGATTATGTTACAGAAGTGACTGAGATCTTTTTCACATCAGCTGAATTTTGGGGGATCAACTTGGTCAAAACCATATGTAATGGGGGCTAGGAAGGTGGCTCAGTGGTAGAGCGCTTGCCTTGCATGCATGAGGCCCTGGGTTCGATTCCTCAGCACCACATAAGCAGAAAAAAAAAGCTGGAAGTGGCGCTGTGGCTCAAGTGCTAGAGCGCTAGCCTTGAGCTAAAGAGCTGAGGGACAGCGCCCAGGCCCAGAGTTCAGCCCCACGACCGGATCCAAAGCCATATGTAATGAATCTCAACTCAGGCAAGATTACTGTAGTTTGTTTTTCAGATAGGGTCTTGCCAGGATGCCTGGACCAGCTTTGCACCTTAATCTTCCTATCTCCATCTCCTGAATAGCTGAGACTACCATCATGCACCATTATGCCTAGCTCAAAGACAATGTTTTTCATTCCTGAAGTTCCTAAGGTGCAGGCCAAATAAACATTTCTTACCATGTCATAGATTCTAACCAAGAATGTACATGCCAATAGTGCTAGGGAAAGTACTTTACCTATTGCTGTATAAACTGCACCAGGGGATTTACTAATTGGGCACAAAAGCATATTTTGTAGAGATAATATTTAATTGTGTGTGTGTGTGTGTGTGTGTGTGTGTGTGTGTGTGTGTGTGTGTGTAGAGTGGAGTTTGAGAAAAGTAGTTACATGGAAATTACTGAGTATATTGTCCTTGAAAGAGAAGCTACTGAGCTCATAGGCTGGTATGGTTTACTATGTCCTTTTGTACAGCTGGGCAGGAAGACTCTGTGCTCTGAAACCCATGCTTGAAAGCCAGGATCAAAAAAGAATTTTCTATAAACAGGTTATGTTTTGTGAGAATAGTTTCTGCTACAACCTGTTTTGTATTCATGGTTGATTGAATCTCAAGGAATCAATCAACCATATATACAAAACAGGAACTAAAAGCATGTAGTGAGCACATGGAGACATTCTTGTCATTATTGGCTGCACAATAAAACACAACAGCTATTTACCTAATATTTGCATTGTATTAGACATTATAAGTGATCTAGAGATGACTTAGAGTACAGGGGAAGGTGTACATCTGTTACATGTAAATACTATGCCATTTTTTAAAATGAGGTACTTGAGCAGATTCATATTTTGGTTATCTTTGAAGGCTCCTGGACCAATATTCTATGTATACAAAGAGATAATTTTACTCAATTCTGCCACTGCAGAGGGAAAGCTACCTGCTATAGACAATATGTACATCAGTGGGAGTGTCTATGTGCCAATAAAACTTGATAAGAACAAGCAATGGGCAGATTTGGTCCATGGACTCTAGTTTTCTGACTAGTGATTTAGATCTCGAAGTACCAATTTACTTGTGAATTTTTCCAGTAACTCAAGCTAAAAAGCTCCCTTTTCTCCTTTAAGTCAACAAGAGAGGCATTTCTGTGTATTGAAATGGAAACGGTGCTAATCACATTGGAGATGCCGCCATCTGCTCGCTGAAGTAGGAGGAGACAAGTGAGCCCTGCTTTAAACTTTTAAGCTTTTCACTCTTTGGGGTGCCTGAGAATCACCTAGGGAGGAGTTCAGACAGTGCCTTTCAGCCTAGTCCTCTCAATTCTGAGGTAGCAGGTCAGATTTGGGCCAGATTTTGCATTGCTCATGCTGTTGCTGATGCTGCTGGCCCATGGCCCCAGCATGGGTGGCAAGGCCTGCCCTGGGCTGTGGTTCTCTAATGAGAGCAGGGTCAGAATCCTCTGGAGGGCTTATTAAAACAGAAGAAGAAATGGAAGGCTGCTGTTCATTCTCGGAGGTTTTTTGATTCAAGAGGGCTGAGGCGGGACTCAGAAATGTACATTTTCAACAAGTTTCCCAAGAATTGTGGATTTTCACCCTTTGAACAAATATGCTTCAAAGCCCCCCCCCACCCCCCGCTTTGATTCTCTCCCAGTCCTGCCCCTTCCAGAGGACAAACATCAATTCTCTCCCTTTGGAAGCCATATTGTGGGTACCAGGGATGCCTTGAGTCCCCCTACAGGGCTTCTGTGGGGACCATTCAGGGAATGGATGGGGCTGGATGCATGTACACTTACTGCAAGGACCTTAAAGTTAAGGATGGCACTGAGGTTGGGAAGAAGTGGGGGAGGGGGGAGGAAGGACAAGAGCACAAACTTCCCAAGCAAGGAATCTGCTATCTGGATCAGGCACAAGGACACTGCCTTTAAGAACATGGTGGTCTTGCAAGAGCAAATATGAAAGATACATACAGCATTTAGCATAAGCCCTGGAATACTATAAATGTTTGACAGAGTTGCTCTTTTTTGCTGCTATTATCTGGGACTGCTTTATAAAACTCCTTGGAGGGCTATATGTTATTCCTGACTTCTCCTTGTATCATGCCAGAGAACGCTACCTTCAGAGCAGAATTCTGGTGGCTGTAGCATTTCTACAGTTACTCTCTGTCCCCCGCCCCTCTGCTCAGCCTTAATCTCACAGAACAAGAATAAAGGATATTACCATCCGTAAGATCACATGCCCTTGGTATAAACGCTGATCCAAATTAGCAATTTTATAGGAAAATAATACAGTACTCATTTTTTCTGCTGTAATTAAAATGTGTAGGATGCTATTTGTGGCCCAGACAACGACATTTCTAGGAAACACTGTACTTAGAACCATTTGACCCTTGCTCCTAGTTTTCAAGGGCCTAATTTATGTTTTCATTGCTTTCATGACTGCAGCAGATGCATTGATGAAATACAAGCACTCGGGCTGTCCTGCACTGATGCACGTCCGTGTGTGGGCTTGCGTGATTGAATGCTGTCTTTGTGAGTAGATGAGAATTCTAACTCCCAGTCACAGCAATAATCACATCACTTCTATTGGTACCCAGCATTATTGTTAAAAACAAGACCGTCTGGTACGCTTTTTACAATGAGGCAATGTCCTTTTTCTGTATTGGCTAATATGCAAGCCATGTGGGGGTGTGAACACTTGGAAGGTGGCTAATGTGAGTGAAGACTTGAGTTGATCATTGTGGTTCCTTTTAGTTCATTTACATCTCTAGCCACTTACCAATACCAGACAGTGTAGGTTAAGATGGTACTTGCATCTTTGATCCTTGCTCCTCCTCTGAGAGAAGAGACAATTGCACCATTTTATGGACAATGAAATTGCATAATGGAAAGGTGATGTGATTGGTCCAAGATTACAGAGGAGCCAGGCTACACAAGTACACACCTTGGGTGTGAGGCAGGTGGCCACCTGGATCATGTGACTGAAATTTATATTATGTGTGGCTCAGGTGGTAGAGTGCTAGCTATGAGTTAAAAATATTAGGGAGAGTATGAGAAGCCCTGAGTTCCATCCCCAGTAGTGGCATGCATGTGCACACTCACACATATGAGTTAAGTGTGTTTTTATGTCCTAAAGAAAGATTAGAGTACTTCTCTGGGGGCTGTAGCCCAACTTTTCCTTGTTTTCCAAACCCTTGGGATATGGCTCAGTCTTAACTCAGTCTCTCCTGCTTAGCAGTCGGCTACTTGCAAAGGGCTAATATAAACCGTTCTATAATCCCAGCTTGCTACCAGGACAGGAGGCTAGTTGAAATGGGCCTGGGGTACTGAAACTGCTCTTACCAAGTGTGGTGGGGTGTCTGCTGTAGCTTTTGCTGGTTCCTGAGTTTAGACCTCCCCTCCCGGCTCAAGAGGGTACCTCCCTGTAACTCACCATGAAAAATTATCTCATCTGCTGATCACTTGTCATGCTGGGGAAACCACTGCCCTATCAGATGCTCACACTGGTGTTTAAGGCTTGTAGGAGGTGTGGATTTGTCCTGCAATGAGGTCTGACAGTCTGTTGCAAGGCCATTTGGCATCCCCTGTGCTGGAGGAGGCACTGGGACTGGAGCTACAGACTGTCTTACATTTCTCTGCTGCTTATTCTCTGTCACACTTTTTAGCAGGCCTGTCTGTCTCTTGTGGTTCTTGTATTCTTCGTGTGTGTGTGTGTGTGTGTGTGTGTGTGTGTGTGTGTGTGTACTGGGGCTTGAATTTAGAGCCTAGGCACTGTCCCTTAGCTTTCTTGCTCAAAGTTAGTGTTCTCTCGCTTGGGACACAGCTTCACTTCACAGCTTCACTGATTAATTGGAGATACGAGGCTCACAGACTTTCCTGCCTGGGCTGACTTTGCACCTCAATCCTCAGCCTTCTGAGTGGCTATGGTTACAGGTGTGTGCTTGGTCTCTTCCCACTTTTTTTCTTCTGAAAAATCTTTGCTTTGTTGTCCAGACTCTTCTCATTCACAGCATATGACGAAGGCATCTACTCTACCATCTTGCTGCCCTCTAGGTCAACTTTCTTCAGAGTCCCCCAACCTAGAAGCTGAGGAAGGAACAATAACAGGGCAGAAGAGGAACTAAATTACCCCCTATAGCTTCACCCAAGTAGTTTGGTTAATAATTAAAAACATAACGAACAGAGACCTCATCCTTGAGGAATCATTGGCTTCTTGTTCAGACTTCTGTCACAAAATATGGGAACTACATCTTACAAAATGATTGCTCTCTGAACTGCTCAGCAACCTCAGCTTAACTTTCCATGCAGTTGGTCTGAACACACAATGAATGATCATATCTCATACCTAGAATTCAGGTTTATGAAAAAGACATGAAGATCAGCCCTCCCTGTGCTGAGATCAAGTTAGATGGAGGACCCATACTAGGGATCACTCTGGAAGAATATTTCAGAATTGATCTGCTTCTCCCTTGAACCAGCTTTGTTAAGATGCATAATTCCATAACAAATGGGATGGGTTTTCCACAGAGGGAAATACCTCTCTCTAACCATATGGCCATTGTTACAATGGTACAAGCCTGGGTTTAGTATACTCATTAGTAACAGCTATTTTATTTCCCCATAGCAGTCCCAGGAAACAAAATTCATGATGGGTGATGCCAGAGAATTAAGTACTAGGAAGAGTTGAGTGCCAGTGCCTCATGCCCATAATCCTAGCTATTCAGGAGGCTGAGATCTGAGGATCACAGTTCAAAGCCAGCCCGACAGGAAAGTCTGTGAGACTCTTATCTCCAATTAACCACCAGAAAACTGGAAGTGGTACTAGTGGCCTAGGTGGTAGAGTGCTAGCCTTGAGCTGAAGAGCTGAGGGACAGCACCCAGGCCCAGAGTTCAAGCCCCACAACTGAAAAAAAAAATACTAGCGATAAAGAAACTTGAATTTTATTGTCAGATCTTTTGCCAGCAGTTATGGGCCCTTCTCCAAATGCTATCCCATTAAATATCAGTGTCTACCTCTGTTATATGGGACTACAACCCATGGCTCAGAAATACAGACTGGTCCTCTACATTTGCAGGTTCCACATCCATGAATTCAACCATAGATTTTCTGAATATTCAAAAAAATAGAGCTGGGTGCCAGTGGCTCATGCCTTTAATCCTAGCTACTTGGGATGCAGAGAATGGAAAGGATCACTGTTCAAAACCAGCTGAGGTAAAAAAATTCAAACGTTTTCCCTCTCAACTCAGAGATGGGCATGGTGGCTCATGTCTGTCATCTTAGCTTCAAGGGAGGCTGAGATTGGAAAGCTCTTGGTTCCAGGCCAACCCTAGGCAGAAAAGTTTGCAAGACTCCATCTCAGTGGAAGAAACGGCATGGTAATGTACACTTGACATCTCAGCTACAACAGAAAGCCGAAAATATTCAGATTACAATCTAAGTATGTGTCTGGGGAAGAAGTAAGACCCTGGGTCAAAAATAATCAGTGTGAAAAAAAGGTTTAGAGCCATCATGATATTGCGACTGCCTAGCAAGTAAGAGGTCTTGAGTTCAAAATGCAGTGCAGCCAAATGTTTCAGAAAATAATTGTGCCTCTAGTGAACATGTAGAGACTGGATTTTTACTTTTTTGGTCATTATTTCCCAAATGACGCAACATAACAACTATTCATATAGCACTATGTTAAGTATTGAAACTAATTGATACCTACATAGCATTTATATTAATGTCTACATTACACTAGATAAGGTATTTTAGATGATCCAGAGGGGGTTTAATGTATATGAAAGTATGTACATAGGTTTATGCAAACACTGTGCCACTTTATATAAGTGACTTGAGCATCTATGGATTTGGGTATCTCTGAGGAGACTTGGGCTCAATCACCTGTGCACACCAAGGGACAATTTCATTTCTTCACTGACTTGCAAGTATCAACTCTCTCAAGCCACACTGCTCATATCTTTTTCCCAAAGCCTCTTGATGACTCTGGCTTCAGCTTCGCTCCTCTGGACCTCTCCATCAGCATCAGGGAAGGTTTAACATCTGCTCCAGCAGGGGGCATCCTAACACAACACCACTGCCCATTTGTCAGGGTCTATTTTTTTTTTTTTTTTGAGTCATCAGTACTTTAGCCTGCCTACAGCTAAATATTTTAAATACCATCCTTGATGATAGCTATATGATAGATGAAGAGCATCTCCCACCTTATGAACTAGCTATGATTTCTACTTCCAGCAAACAAAAGGTAGTATATATTATGTATAATATAATATGCAATATATGTACATTATATATATATATATATATAATGTATATATATATTAGTTTCCCCACCTGTGACTTTGTTTTCAGCTAGCCAGGGTTAAGCATGGAATTCCAGCTGCGAGCATCAATTGATACAGGCCTTGTACTTTTATTACACAGAAATAATAGCCCATTCATGGCAGAGCCTTTGTGTCATTCTACAGGGGTGAGACTGAAGATGAACTTGGCTTTGTAGATAATGCAATTTGATTATACAAATACAATTTCAATACTGAGAATCACATAAATCAGATTATTTTTAAGGACTGAAGACACTCAGCAGTGGTCACTGAAGTGATTGCCATTATAGCTAGACAGTTTCAAGGAGCTATCTTTGGGTATAATAAAAGGAGTCAGCATTCACCAAAGAGATTTAATCTCTTTTTTGGAGGTCATATTGGATTCCCTATTCATTTATTGTAAATTACTGAAGACTTGCTATATGTTTTGTATCTCATCCAGAAGTGGATTTTAATGTCTTGGAATGCCTATGGCTTATTTATTCATTCACTTAACTGACAGTTATTGAGTCTTCATTCTGTGCCAGGCATCAGAGTTAATTGCAGGGAAGAAAAGCATGAAAACATCATCTTGACTAAAGAGCTTCCAGGCTAGTAGAGAAATAGGCGTGCTAACAAAAAATACAGTATAAAGGAGCCTGTTGGAATGGACACTTTTCAGTCATTTTTCCCTAGTCTCCTGAGAGAATTCATCAAAGACAATATTTCCATTCTTTCTGAATCATCCACTTAAGTCTGATTCTCTATCCCTCTTTCCCCTTCTCTCTCCCCCTCCTTCTTTCTCTCTCTCCCTCCTCTTCCTATTTCCCTTCCATTTCTCATGCTGTTCCTTCTAAGTCTGTCAGCTTCTTTTTTACTAATAATGATTAAAAGTTGGGATTCCCTAGGACTGGCACTGATCGCCTTCTCTTCTCCTGCTCCATGGAGCTCTTCCTGACTTTTCCTTTCAAGCTCATTGTGTTAATTACCATCTCTGTGCTGGTGTCTTAAGGGCAGCTCCCTCTTCTATGAATATATATCCAATGGGTCACTGGATGTCTCTACCTGGATAGCTCATAGCCTGCCTCACAGCTAACATGCCCAAAATGGAATTTCAGGGTCTCTTTCCTATGCCACAACCTGCTGCTTTTCCAATATCCCAGAAGTTTTAACCATTGACATTACTCTCTACTAAAGTGGTTAAGCCAAAAACCTCACAACTACTTGGCATTCTTCTCCCTTATGTGTCATACTTAACATATCATCAAGTTATCTATGAGGTATGTCTCTTTAAAGTTTTGAGTGTCTTTCCCTATCTCCACAGACATCTCTCTGTGCATATCTTCACCTTCTATTACCTGGATGAGGGGCTTTCTAGTCCCTCTGGCTCATCTGTTGGTTCCTTGCAAGTATTCATTCAGGTGGCAGATGAGGTGATATGTTTTAGTTATGGACGTATGGTCTATGCCATTTGAGGTGTGCAACGCCTGTGAACTTCTATCCCTTCTCTGAGACCCACTGTGCCTCCTGGAGGCCATGCTTGTGTCATGAACTCTTGAGCCCATTGTGCCTGCTCATTGCTCACTGGGTTAGGGGTAAACACCTACAGTGAGCTGACTCAGTTGCATTCTTTCTCTGTGAAATTTGAAGTTAAGTTAGCAAAACCTTTCTGACTTTCTGTACAGATTCCTCCCTCCTCCTCTCCCTCCATCTGTCCCTTCATCTCTCCCTCTTTCTGTTCATCCTCTCCCTGTCCCTCTCTTCCTTCCTTCCTTCCTTCCTTCCTTCCTTCTCTTGCTTCCTTCCTTCCTTCCTTCTCTTGCTTCCTTCCTTCCTTCCTTCCTTCCTTCCTTCTCTTCCTTCCTCTATTCCTTCCTTCCTTCCTCCCTTTCTTATCTTTCAGCTTTATTGATGTATAACAGACAAAATTTCTATATTTAGATCAGTATCAAGATTGAAATCAGGCCTTGGGCTTGCTTAGATGGTTCTTTACCACCTGAACCATGCCTCCAGCTTTGCTGGTTATTTTTGGAGATGGAATCTAGTGGTCATTTTTTTCCTCCTCCAGGTTGGGTTTGAACCTCAATCCCCTGGATCTCAGCTCCAGAATTAATTTATTCTGCATAATTGAGTGCTTGTAACCCATACTACCCTCCCAAGTATCTGTTTGTCTGCAATTTATTGTTTTGTATTCTACATATAAATGTGTTCCTGAATGATTTATCTTCTTGTGCTTATCTTACTTCTCCTAGTATAGTGTCTTCCAGGTAGAACTTTATTTATTTAAAATTTTATTAGCATCAATTAGTTGTACAAGGAAGGGTTCATTTTGACATGTCCATATATGTATACCATTTACCTTGCTCAGACTCACCTCCACTCTGCAACTCTTTCTCATTCTCCTCTCTCCCCTTTCCCAAACTGCCTTTAGCACATTTTATCATTCATACACACATACATAATGTATTTTGACCATTTTCTCCTTCCCTCATCCTCTCCATTTGCCTCTCCATTCCAGACTGGACATGTATTACATTCTTGTCTTTTTTTTTTAAGTGAAAGCTAATTTAAAACCATAATTTGGAACCTAAAGGCTAAAAGCTGGCTGGTGTCTACGTTGTTTTTGGACAAGTAGAGAAAATGATAAAATAGATACAGAGATCGGTATGAGCCACAGATGAAGGAAGAATGGTTCTTGGCCTTTCAATGGTCTTTTCTTTTTTTGGGAGAGGGGTCCGGTTGTGGGGTTTGAACTCTGGGCCTGGGCGCTGTCCATCAGCTCTTCAGGTCAAGGCTAGCGCTCTACCACTTGAGCCACAGCACCACTTCCGGCTTTTTTCTTTTTGCTTATGTGGTGCTAAGGAATCGAGCCCAGGGCCTCATGCATGCAAGGCAAGCGCTCTACCACTGAGCCACCTTCCCAACCCCTCAATGGGTTTATTTTATTTTATTTTTTGTCGGTCATGGGGCCTGAACTCTGGGCCTGGGTGCTGTCCCTTAGCTCTTCAGCTCAAGGCTAGTGCTCTACCATTTGAGCCATAGTGCCACTTCAGGCTTTTTCTGCTTATATGGTGCTGAAGAATCAAACCTAGGGCCTCATGCATTCAAGCACTCTACCACTGAGCCACCTTCCCTGCCTCTCAATGGGTTTTTGATTCTCAGTTCCAATTTCTTCCTGAACACCAGTCCTGCTCTTCATCAAGTTTCTGTGAATCCTTATACAAATCCTTATATAAATCTTTTGGCTTCTCACTCCATTACTCTCCACACTCTAGCATCCCAGAAAAGCCTCTCCTTCCTAGATGAGCTGTGCTTTCTTCTGCCCCGAGTCTATCCTTGCCATCCTCCTGGGCCTAAACTGCTCATTAATCCTCTTCTGTATCTATGCATGCTGGGCTCTTCCTTCAGGGAGAAACCTACATCCTTGATGCCTAGGTAGTTTTCTTCTAGGTGAAGCCACTGTCCTTTGCAGGCCACTATGCACTCTTGCACTCCATATTTCCTCCTCATTCTCACTCCCCCCATTCTCTCCATGTGTTGGGGTGAAGGGGTGGGAGGCCAGGCCGGTCCCTCAACACCCTAGGTACTATAATGCCTGACACACAAATGCTCTTTTGTAAGCATCTGGATTAATTGGTGGGTGTAGGTGCCCAGGAGAAAGAACAACAAAGTCTGAAAACAGCATGAGAAGATTTGTAGAGGAGATGGTGTTAAGCCGAGCCTTAAAGGAGAGATAAGAAACATCCATCTGGAAGTAGAGCTAGTGGCTCAAGTGATAGAGTGCCAGCCTTGAGCACAAAGAATACTCTCTCTAAGCCTTCAAAGACTTCAGGGACATGGATGGGGCATCTGGGGAGAAGACCGCTTTCAAAGTCAGCTGTTTCTGTAATTGTGGGTAAGGTACCCCCAAATGACTAAAATGGCCAGAAATAGCAAATGCAGAACACTTGACATTATTCTTTAATAAATAAAACTATTATTCTTTTTTTGTAGATCAGATAATGTGGTAGGACTCTGTGTATACAATTTTAACTCACTGAGTCTCATTGTTATGATCAGAACCATTATTTATCTGCTCTGTGACAGAAAATTGTAAGAAATATGGGCTGGGAATGTGGCTTAGTGGTAGATGCCTGCCTACTATGCATGAAACCCTAGATTTAATTCCTTGGTATTACATAAACAGAAAAGGCTGGAAGTGGTACCATGGCTCAAATGATAGAGTGCTAGCCTTGAGCAAAAGCAGCTCAGGGACAGTGCACAGGCCCTGACTTCAAGTCCCAGCACTGGCAAAAAAACAAAAAAAACACAAAAAACACACACAAAACACACAAAAAATCCAAATTGGATTTCCAGAACTTAAATTAAGACCTTAAAGTTATTATTAATAATGATGGTTTATTAATTATTATATTCATCAGAAGTTGGACTCATTAGGATTTTTTTTTTCCTTCAAGACCTGGGCAATTATTCTTTTCCTTTGAGAGTTAAACTGTGAAATATGCTAAGTCACCAGAAATATTCAGAATGGTTCTTAGGACAGCACTATTTGAATGTAACTTCTTTGAATATATTAACATATTTTAAAGGAAGATGTCAATCAAAGGATGGAAGGACAGAAAAAGTAGTTGCAGAGGTAAACAGGCTCAACTTGGCCTAGGTGAGGAGGAGGGAGAGCGGCCCCGCTGTGAAGTGAAGCAACTTCTGTTTCTAAAGATAAGGCTGTCCCTAGGGTGCAGAGATGTACCACAGATGTCAATCATTTTTCTTTCTGCTCTCTGATGTCTTCTTTCTTAGAGGTCTTACTCAACTTAGAGGCCCAGATAAGGGAGGTCTTTGTAGCAAATATCTTCAGCTCCTAACCCTTCCACCCAGCCCATGACTGATAGAATTAGGGATCATCACCAGATAGGATGCAGGTTTATCAGTTTCACATTCTTATAGCATTATAAGAAGTGCTGATTTGAAGATGGGGAGATTGAACCTCTTGGATGTGAGGGGAACTGGGCTGGAAGGTTGGCACATCACTGGGACAGATACTACCCTCTTGGAGTGGCTTCATTGAAGGAGTAAACAAGTAATTTGCAGAAGAAGAATAAATAAAATATGTATATGCAGAGGAAAGAGAGACAGAGAGTGAGAAACAGAGAGTATTATCTGCATAACTTCTGGTTCTATAAGTTTTGTCTTCTAAATAGCCTTCACTTTTCATTTGAGCTTCAATGAATTGGAATATAGCTGACAGACATGACTTTTTTTCAAGGTTGTCCTACTGTACCTGAGTTGGCTAGATCAGCCTGTCCCAGCCAGATATGAGCAGACTGGATTTGAGTCTATTCTGCATCTAGGATCCATGGCCTTCAATCAGGATAGCAAAAGCTGGTGGTATTGTCAATAGTTCAGTCTTCCACTTGACTTTCTATTACTATGGTAACATAATGGCCATACATTTCATGGTATAACACAAGGTAGATATATTATCCTGCAGTTCTGAGCTTGAATGTTCAACATTGGTTTTGCCAGGGTAAAGCCAAATTGTCAGTGGGACAGATTTCTTCTGTTGGCCCTAGAAAAGATTCCATATTTTTGCATGTTTTTTCTCATTTATAGAAGTTAGATCTAATTTGTAAATATGCAAGGGAACATATACAGGGTCATATGCATATGTACACAGACATTGTAACTGAAGTATGGTATTTTAAGGGAAGATTCCAATGGTGCAGTTCCTTTGAACAACTAACTTACAGTCAAACAAAATGAATACTAGGAAGCTGGTACTTTAGGTACATTGTGGGTGTAGATGAGTAAAGGCAGGAGAGGGGAATGCAGTCATAACATTCAAGGTTTATCCTGTGAAACAGAAAATTAAGGGGATGGTTGGGATTGGAAGGGATGGGGAAGAATGATGAAATGGGTGATATTTTTTCTATCCAGCTTCTAGAAGCTTCCTGAATTCCTTGCAGGAAGGAGGGCTCCTTCCTCCATCTTCAGAGCAAGTGATACACAGCAAGAAGATGACCCTTTTTTGTGGCTATACCTCTTTCTCACCTCTCTTTGGATTCCCTTTGTACTTTTAAGACCCCTGTGATTACACTGGGCTGACTAGGATAAGTCAGAATCGTTTCTCCATTTTAAGATCAGCTGATGAGCAGCCCTGATTCTGCCTACAACCAGATTTCCTTTTTCTGTGTCACAATTCAGATTCCAAGGCTTAGGAGATAGGCACACTTCGGTAAGGAGAATTGTTTTGTTACATGTAGCTTGACAAAATGAGAAGAAAAGAAAAAGCTATTGACATAGAATATTTATTTGCATACTCTTTTGGATGAGCTAACTTTGGTACTCAGTCAACTGTCTTTGGCACTTGAAGACCTATCTTTTCAATCCATACTTTAGTGAAAAGAGTATGATTTTTTTTTTCATTCCCCAGGCCTATAGCTTGAGGAATATATTTCTTTTTTTCTGTATTTTGAGTTTTGTACTCCATTAAATGCAGATAATCGTTCTATTGTTCAGAGGATTAAGGGAAGTCAAATATGCTTTAAAAGTTGTAGAAAGGCCCATTTTCTTACTTTTCCATGCCTTTTCTTCCACACCGTAAGAACTTGGAATCCAGAACTGACTGAACATGGCAAGGATGCTTCTCAGTGAGAGAGGGCTCAGCATGTCTTGGCTGCAGAAATGATGTGATAAGAATCAGAACCTAGCATTATGTCATGATGTCAGTCTACAAGCTTCTGCTTCTTGGATCGTTTTTGTCTTGGGAACAACTGCCCCCCCCAAGTTTTCTTTTTTTTTTTTTCTGAAGCCTGAAATGACAAGGACTAGGAAGCCAAGAACATGATGTTCCTACCATGTGGGCACTGCCAGGATGCTGGTTAAGGGACTTTTTTTTTTAACCTTTAAAAGCTATTTTTATTTGTTGTACTTTTTTATTATAAAAATACTGTACAGAGGGGTTACAGTTACATGAGCAAGGTAATGAGTACATTTTCTACAATCCCCCTCCCCTTGCCTAAATTGTAAAGTTCGTTTTCAACATAGTGTCTTGTACATCTCATTGTTATAATGGGTCAACCTGTATCCCTATTTAGGAATTTTGTTTTTTCCCTTCCCCTCCCCAAATTAGAGAAGTGTATATACAAGATACAGGGGGCTTTTTGAGTGACAAGAGAATCAGAGAAATCTCAATAGATTTGCTCTGGCCATAGCCTAGAGCAAACTTTGTCCCTGTCCCTTTGAGTAGCTTGTTATTTCTTTAATAGTAACTACCAGCAAGTGTAGGTGAGCTCTCTGCATGGCTGCTAACCACCATCCCAGACTTCTTAGAGAATCATTTTTTAATGTTTGTAGGAGATTGAAAGCCTTTGACTATTTCCCTGCTATCCAGGATGACATTAGATGAAGGAGTTGCTGAACTGGTTGAGGGAAGGAAAACTGGCTGGATTTAAATGGTGATGTTATAGAAATGTAAGCAGTTTGGATGTCAAACCCTAGTTGTAAGACATTCTAGAAGTTTACTTCTATTTTAGCTGAAAAAGCAGTCTGCCAATTGGGGAGTATGTTCCCCCACCTTTTCTTTTGTTTTTTTTTTTTATTATCTTTAACTAGTTGTACAAAGAAGTTTCAATTGAACATGTCGGTTTGTGAGTAGACAATGTAGACATAGTAACTCATACCTACTGGCAGCTTACAAAGTATTACTATGTACATGAGCATTTTTGTTGGTCCTTTGGTGCTCAGTTTCTCAGACTAAGTGGGTTTTCTGGAATCAGGTGGTCTTCTCCTTAAAAAGGATGCCAGTTGGTCTGGGAAGGTGGCTCAGTGGTAGAGCACTTGCCTTGCATGCATGAGCCGGAAATGGCGCTGTGGCTCAAGAGCGCTAGCCTTGAGCTGAAGAGCTGAGGGACAGCGCCCAGCCCCAGAGTTCAGGCCCCACGACCGGACCCCCACCCCCCAAGAAAGAAAAGGATGCCAATTTCCAAACTTGCCTGATCAGAAAGGCCAATAATGGCCGATGAAAAGAAACCTGAGATCTCTACACCAGCTCACCTGACTATGAGATGGCTGGGCACTCAAGAATTAACAGATGTGCTGATGCTTCGTGAACTGCTGATAGGTATGAGTTTGTGCCTAAAACTAAAAGGAAAGGTGGAGAAGAATGCTCCCTAATTAGCAGACTGTTTTCTCAGCTGAAACAGAAGTAAACTTTAGCTGAGAGTTCAAAGGCCATGACGAATCTTGATTTCCTTCACCCATTGACAAAGTTTGGACCCCACCATCTGGTTTCACTATTTTAGGGGTGGTTGGAATTAGAAAGAGTGTCTTCTTTCTCCTGGTAGGACTGCGCTTGGTTACTCTGAATCTTAATGGAAGAGAGTATTTCAGCACAACCAGAGATGGAAAAGCACTACAGTTTTACTATGGTAAGTTCTGACTGAAGGATAAAATGAAAACCAAGTGACTTGCATTGCTTTCTTCCTTCTGCCCATCCCTTTTCAGTAGAATGGTTGGTGAGGGGAGAGGATACAGAGAGAAGGTCTTAGCCCATGACCATAGTTAAGTCTGAGAGTGCTAAAGGACTCTGCTATCAGACTATATCTGCAGAGATAATTTGTTTCTAAAGGTGTAACCACACAGGTGTACTTTGTGCACAACTTTATGGTGCTTGTCCATCAGAACATGGACAACTGATTTGTTGAATGGGCTAGACTCAAGTAGACAACAACTTGGTTCTTTCTTATGTCTGCCCAGTTTTTACTTATCTCTGCTCTGCCCCTGGATAACATTTTGGGTTGATATGATAGCTTTTCCAGTCACTTTTAACAACAATAAAGTTATTTGGCTATTTCCAGGTAATAGAAATTCTGAAGCAGTCCCATAAACTTCACATTTTCTTTCTATTGCCTTGGTCTATTTCAGGTTTGGTAATCAGTAGTGGGTGGGGGAGGGAAGGGATCGAGATTGCCTCTATATGTGTGTGTGTGTGTGTGTGTGTGTGTGCGCGCGCGCGCGCACCTGTCATAAGGCTTGAACTCATGACCTAGGCACTGTCCCTGAGCTTTTTTGCTCTAGGCTAGCACTCTATAACTTTGAGCCACAGCTCCACACTTTGGGCTTTTTCGTGGTTAGTTGGAGGTAAGACTTCCAGAGACTTTTCCTGTTAGGTTTGGCTTTGAACTGTGATCCTCAGAACTCAACTTCCTGAGTAGGTAGGATTATAGGTGTGAGCCACTGGCTCCAGGCAAAATTGCCTTATTAATTCAACCTCACCTGTTTGAACCCGCTAGCAGTCATTTGAGGACACTCTTGTATTGGAGCTGCTGGAAAGGAGGGGAAAAAAGACAGAAGGTCTTCCAGGTCCAGTTTTAGTTTATAAACGATGTGGTGAGTGTATTCATTCTTGCTTTGCTATGCCATAAACCTGGAGTTAAGTACTTTATAAAGTAAAGAGATTCATTTAGCTCACAGTTCTGGAAGTTGAAATGTATGGTACTGCCACCAACTCAGCTCTGTGGAGGATTTCATATATGATGATTGGCTTTAAGCAGGAGCATGTATGAAAGGCTGATTATTATGGTAAGACAGGAAGCCAGGGCAAGGGGAGTGGCCAGTCTTGCCCTTTTTGAGAGCTTGGGGCCTTGTGAGAACTACTTTAATTCCTTCCAAAGACATCACCTCCCAGTGACTGGAGAATCTCCTATTAGGCCCCAGCCATTAAAACTACCATCACCTCTTCACACAGCTACACTGTGGACCAAGTTCCTGACACAGGAAAGCTTGAGGAACACACTCAAACCGTGTCCAAACCATTGCAAGGGGTGTGCACACTTGCATTGTGAATTAATTCCTCAGTAAACCCTCTGGTTGCAGTTCCCTATGGCTGCAGCTTAGCCTGCACAGGTTGACTGTATTTGAGCTCTTTCTTTCCATACTTTCGCTCCCAATAATTCATCCTTCAGCTCCCTCCTGATGAGATTACTTCACCCCTGGCAGGAAGTAAGTACTCATGGGCAGGCTCCTTTTTTCTTCCTCTTCATTAAAAAAAAATTAACTTGTGTCCTGATTATAAAAGCAACACACATGGCATCAGACTGTTTCTAAAAATGATGAGGCAGAAGGTAATTAGTCAAATTGCTGCCACCTACAACCCAGATGTCCACCCAGAATAAATCAAGAGATGAACTATGTAGCCTATCCCAGTGGAGTACCACTCAGCAATACAAAGGAGTGAACCACAGTTATCCATGATAATGTAGAGGCATCGAAAAAGGATTATTCCAAGTGAAATATGGCAGACGGATGGATTCCCTTCATATAAAATATTCAAAAACTACAAACAAATTTATGGTAAAGGAAATAAGATCCACGACTGCCTTTTAAGAGGGGAGAGGACAAGGTGGGAAGGTGAAATAAGAAGCAAGAAGTAAGTTGGGAATGGTGGCCACACTCTGTATCTCGATTGTCAAATGGTTATATCAGTACCAAAGTATAGTCTTTAAATCTCTGGAGTTTATTGTACCAGTTACGTCTCAATAAAACTATTAAAATCCCTACCATATTCTAGAAGCAAATGACTTTACGTGGCTCCTTCCTGTACTCTTCCATCTGAATCACTGGTCATGGTCATACTTCATTCCCAATCTTAGTAGAAGCACAGATGGCTCCTAAGACAGTCTAGTCTATTTGCCTCAGCTCTTGCTGAGCAAGAGCTTGGCTACTGCAATGGCTCTCTCAAATCCCTCCTCCTTTGTCAGTGTTAAGATGGTAACCCCAGGCACCATCTGTGTCTCACCTGTGTGCAGGGGCACCCATCAGAATGCTGGTGTTTCTCCTCAAAGCCTTTATCATTTCCCATCTCTTCCATTGCCTATGAGTCTTGGTCTTTTCCCTCCAGAGCCTGGAGATGAGTATAAATCATAGCAGAAGAGCTATTGGTCATGTCCTTTGACAGGACTACACCAAAGGATCCACACCTCTGTGAGCACCTATGTGGCACCCACGGCTCTCAGCGTGGAAGCCCCATCTAAACCTCTGAAATGGGAACATCCTCATTTGAATAATCGGCTCCACTTCCATTCCTCTCACTGAGATACAAAGAAATGGATTTCTCTCTAGTCTACTCTTGGAGGCGTATTTATGGAAGAATGTGAGCATCAAGCCTCCCAGTGGGATGGGCCCCTGGAGGACGATTCTTTGCTTTCTTTCCTTATTTTGTTTAGGAGCATCAGACAGTATTGCAGATAAGAACCCCATCTATCTCTCATTCCTGGGGAGGAAAAACATTAGAAGTACCATGAGCACCTGTGAAGATGCATGTATGTCAGGCATGGTACCCAGAACCGATACTACAGGCTTGACTATGATGTCTTCTACCCTTGTAGATCACACAGTCTAGAGGACCAGATAGTAGGATGGCAACCTGGACAAGAAGGTGATTCATAAATTGGTGAGCAACGGGACGTATTGTGTTTGTATCCAGGGACATTTCTTAGGAAGGAGTTGAAGACGGATAAACAGCTTTCCACAGAATTTGGACCCACCAACCACCTATGTACAGCTCTTCCATCACAGGAATGAGTCAGATGTACTTCCTGTTGGTCAACTGGGGACAAATGTGAGCAGTGTGAGTGAAATTCAGACTGCATAAGATGATTGAAGGGGAAAAAAAAAAACTCAAGAAGAGGCAAAAGAAAGGAGAAGACCAGATGCGCTCCCTAGTATCCCCAGTTCTAAGTGCCCTAAACGGATAGGTTGGGGTGCTGAGCGAGTCATGAGAGTGAGGTTTTAAAAGGGCTGAACCAAATTTTAATACGGAAAAATGCCTACAACTTTACAAAATTGGATCCAGATCTCCCAAGAGTCTAGAGGATTTCTGCAGAGCACAGTCGGTCATCAAAAATATGGCAGGTGCAGAATATGAGAGAAAATGCCATGGATTTACAAGAAATGCATTGGGTCCTCACAGCCATCCCAAAAGGCAGGTGCTGTCAATGACAGCCTTCATCTCCCAGATGTGGCTAATGACAAGAGATGTTCAATAATTTGACCAAGGTCACTGGGCCTGGATTTCAGAAACAAGGTTCTGTATCTAGTTACTTCTTTGAGGCTGGCCGCTCTCCAAGGTTCTGAGGAACAGCCCAAAGATTCCTTTTAGACTGGAAGCCATACTCTCATGGCCTGTAGGACCATGGGTTGACCTGATGTGCTCTGAGTTAAGAGAAATCACCCAGCTATTTGTCTAATTGCTACTTCTTTCTTGAAGTCTACATGCCCAGTTCTCCTTGAGGTCTGGAAGTAGTTCAGAGACCACATCTTAGCTTTTTGTATGTGTGTGTATATGTGTGTGCCAATACTGGGGCTTAAACTCGGGGCTTGGGTACTGTTTTCAGCTTTCGTCACTCAAGGTTGATGCTCTACCACTTGAGCCACAGCTCCACTTCTGACTTTTCTTTTGGGGTGGTGGTGGTGTTCATTGGAGATAAAAGTCTCACAGACTTTCTGTCCAGGCTGGCTTCAAACCATAATTGTCATCTTTTAATCCACTGAGTAGCTAGGGGTGCAGGTGTGAGCCACCGGTGCCTGTCTTAGCCATTTTAAACACCCCCCCCCCCATGGTATTCCAGTTACATATTTTAAATATCCTCCCTCATGGTATTCCAGTTACATAGCACAGTGCTGGCATACATTAAACATTTAGTACCTGTTTATTGAATGAAATTAAGGGAGAAATAGATCCTTAATTATCTTCAAAAATCTCATTTTCCCTCAGCCCAATTAATTTTAGAGAGATGCAGGTAGCATAGCAATAATAATGTTATTAATAATTGCCGTTGCTAAGCACTGCATGGAGTTATGCTTCTGGATTTATGAAAAGGACTGTGTTTGGGTCCCCAGTATATTCACAGAGAGAGGAATTTGAGGTCCTGACAGTCACCAGCAGCTAACCCTTTCCCAGTCAAGACTTCCTAGGTTGGCTCATTAAATCCCAGAAGCGAACGAGACTCTGGGTTCTCAGAAGTGACCATTAGGTGGCGATGTGACATCATTATCACCTTTGCATCTTTGTGCAGGATTCTTAGCACCTGGGACCAATTCAGAGGGGCTGGCAAGATAGTGGGCCTCTTGGTGACCAAGATAACCAAGCTGGAGACCCATGCACAAGTCTCTATAGTCAGGGTTTGGGTTTTCCAATTTAAGAGAAGAATCTAATCTGAGAAGAACCTAGGTCTGGGTGCTGGTTCTCCTTGTCAATATCTAAAATTACTTACTTTATTTAAATGCAGCTCCACAAGACATTATTAAGTCTCAACTCTCACTAACACCCCCTCTTACCTTCACACCCTCTATTTTAGACTATATTGGGGTAGGGAGACACAAAGGCCATTAGTCTCAGTTCTCACATATCTGAAGGACATGTTTAGGCATTTATATTCACATCCAAATTAGGCTGTGCATCAGATTGTGCTATTTCTCCCAGTGGTTAAAAAAAAAAAGTTCATTTGTTCCATGAGATATACTTAGATTATATCATTACTTTTGTGCACATGTTCAGCATCTTCAACAGCTGGGTCTATCCAGGACTTCTTTGAGAAACTAACCTGGTACTGGTTGACTGAATGCTCACAATTTCACCAAAGCGATCATCTGACCACGCTGTCTTTGAGAGGATCTGTGCTTACTAATGACCGCATCTGAAAGCATTGCCTCTTCATCTTAAGTCATCTGGCCTGCTAGGTATATTTAGATACCCCTAAAGCCCCTGCATCTGCCCCACTGTAGAGTGTAATATGCATTGTTATCACCACTGTCTCCTCTGTGTCCCCTAAAAAGGCTATGGGTTCTCAACTTGGGATTCATAGAACTTTAAGTTATCCATCGTGCACTTAAAAATGTGTTGTCATTTGTTGATGAAGACCACTTCAGGTCCTCTGTGGCCTCCCATGATGAGTGAATTTTTATTTATTTATTTTTTTGGTTGGTCGTGGGGCTTGAACTCTGAGGCCTGGGTGCTGTCCCTCAGCATTTCAGCTCAAGGCGAGTGCCACTTCCGGTTTTCTGGTGGTTTATTGGAGATACCCATTTCATGGACTTTCTTGCCCCAGCTGGCTTTGAACTGTGATCCTCAGATCTCAGCCTCCTGAGTAGCTAGGATGACAGGTGTGAGCCACCAGCGCCGGCATGAGCGAATATTACTTATGTGCCTGGAGTTCCTTGAGGCTTCTGCTGATCCTGAGTTACTCTGCTGATGGATGATGTAGACCTAGTCAGCTAGGCTCTGTTCCACTTGCTCTGCCTCCCTCCTGGTGGACCTGGGCTGTCTTTATGGAAGGGACCAGGCCCAATTGTTCAGGCCCACCCATCTCACAGGCTTCTCACAATCATACAATTGACCCAAGCCAGTTTCTTGGATAAGCTCAAAGTCCAGTGATGAAATAAGTAACCCCATGTATAGTGGGAAGGTCTAGCCAAGCTCCAGGATCATGGATATGACACAAAAAGAGCAACATGGAGAGGCCATTTCTGCTTGGAAAAATATATTGTGTGCTAAAATTCTGTGCTATTATTTTTTAGGAAGATAATCTAAAGGTTTCACTAATTCCTCACTGAGATCTACATCCACAAAAATTCAAGAATTCCCAGCACAGACCCACTCATCTTTGAATATTCATTGTTTTGATTGTTTACTTTCAAAGACTAGAATACAGGACCTTGGACATAGCAGATGTTCAATAACTATGTTGGATGAGTCCCCCTCGCTCTAGGTCCTGTGCTAGGTTCTCAACATAGTAAAATGAACCAAATAAGTCATTTATGATGCTCAAGGAATTTTTTTCTAAACATATAGGCTTTCTGAAAGTTGTTTCTTAGGCTTTGAAGTCAGGAGGTATGTGGGCATCCTGTACCCCCAGCCAGAACAAAGTTTCCATTATTATGATATCTCCATGTGTTGAAAGTCAAGAAAGAACATAACGTTAGAGCAGACGCAACAGCTTAGTTACTTCTTTTATCACTGTGACAAATGCCTAGACAGGAACAATTTAAGGCTGGAAAGATATATTTTGGGTCAGATTTCAGGCCTTTCAATACATCATGGTGGAAGGTGGGGGTGATGGGGCTGAGCAGATCACATCATGGCCAGAAGGAAGCAGAATAAAGGGAATACAGGAAGAGGTCAGGACAAGATATAGTCCCCAAGGACATGCCCCCTCAATGACCCACTTCTGCAAGTGGTCCCTACTTCCTGACTTTCACCACCTCTCAATAATGCTATCATATTATAACTCCACCAAGAGATTCATCCGTTCATTAGGTCAGAGCCCTTATTATGGCATCTTTGGAAATACCATGACAGGCACATTCAGAGGTATGCTTTACTAATCTCCTGGACATTTCTTAATCCAATCAGGTTGACAGTTAAAATTAACCATCACACACAATAAGTGCATAAATCTGACTCCTGTGGCTCCCAGTGTATACGGTAGTACCGTGTAAGCCACCTACTGCACAAATAAACAGATAACCGCAGCCTTAAAAATGCATGTGGTGACCTCCCAGTTATTAGTGTCACAAAGTGAATAATGAATTTTCTTAGCAGTTAGTTCCAGAAACCCTCTCTGAAAAGGAAATTGCCTCTGTCCAGGATATTATCTTGGAAAGATGTGTAGGTCAGAGGGTGAGACCCTAAAGGTATGGGTATTCAATGGGATGAATTATTTGCTCATCACAAAGGAAGGAAGGAGAAAGGAGAGAGAAGAGAGTAGAATAAAGGAGGAGGTAAGATCTGAGAAGTACATCTGAAATCCAAATAAGTGATAGTAAAACATCCTGTGAAAAAAACCAGTAAGAAGTCCCAGGGCCTTGAATGATCCTAACTAGTAGGGGGGTTTTCAGTAGATTCCTGGGTGGTATTTTGTAAAAAGCCTCTCTTGTGACCCCAAAGTTTGCCACACACAAATGCATCCTCCAGTTTATGTACCCTTGCTTTATTGTTAGCTTTTGTTATGCTTTTGTGGGAGATTAGATGACTGAGCTACTCTTCATAGTCACTGTTTTCTGAATAGATAGGGCAGATTAAATAGAAGGGGCTTGGGGATGGAGATTTAGGGGCCAAGCACCAGAGGT
Organism: Dipodomys spectabilis; assembly: GCF_019054845.1. Lineage (NCBI taxonomy): Eukaryota > Metazoa > Chordata > Mammalia > Rodentia > Heteromyidae > Dipodomys > Dipodomys spectabilis. The sequence continues at coordinate 13,038,113 of NW_024870681.1, forward strand.
TTCAGCAAACCCATTCAGGCTTTGCACGCCCAGAGTCTGTGGAAGCTCAGAATTTGCATCTGTTAACCTGCCCTACTCGGAGAAATGTTCTATTCTTATTTTCTCACCTCTAAGTGGAGGATTATTAGCAGTATCTTTTTCAAGGAGTTGTTGGAAGAATGATGTCCTGTGGGTTAACAGATGTGAAGCACAAAACACAGTGCCTGGCATATACACTCAGGTGTGTCAGCTATGATCATTTTGTCTTTGCTGTGATTATTTTTGTTTTTGTTATTACTCATAGTCAACATCTTCGTAGCATTGTCTAGGCAGATTTGAAGTGACACAGGTCTAGCACTGAAAAATGTTAGCGTCTGGTCTTAGCTCCTCCCCAGAGTTTCCACATGACCTTGAGAAAACCATTTTGCCCTTCAAAGCCATAGGCTCCCCCTTGCTCTATTAATGGAGGGATTTTGACAAAGCCCTTTCCCATGTTTTTTTTTCTCTCTCTCCATTTGTAGGTAGCCCCTGCAGCTTCTGACCCCCTGCCTTGACATTGGAGGAAGCAGTCTCCCTGGCTCCCTGGTTTTAGGCCACAGTCCACTCAGAAATCCATTTTCCTCACTCAGCATTAACACTGAAATGAGACTGACTTGGTGTGTTTGTTTACACCCCTTGGGAAGTTATTTCCCTTTTCACTTAATTACCTGATACCCAGACATTGCTGTGCAAAATTTGCCTCAAATACATTTTGTAAAGTCATCTAGACTGGCTCGTTTGGTGCTTTGATTAAAATGTGCAATCTTCCCCAGGCTTCAGCACCTTGTTAAATAATTGCACCTCCAGTGAGAAAGTAAACAGCACAAGCAGGGGCACGGAGAACAAGATAAATAGGCTGCATCTCCAGCACATATTTTACACTCCGGCCCCTAGGCAAGTTTGTAACCTGTGGGTTAAGTGCTGGACCAATGATGGCTGTAGATTACTTCACTTTCAATCTTGTTCAGGAGGAATCCGACGTAGAAACAAAGCAGGATCCTTCCTGTGCAACCCTTCACAGCTCCATGCCTGCTTGGCTTGGCCTGGGCTTTGGAGAAAAACTGGTCAAAACCTGGTTACTCTCTGGGGATCAGCTCATTCCTTGGATCAGCGGTGTACAAGGATCAGGAGCTAGACACTAGAGAGCCTGCCTTAAGGTGCTCCTGAGTATTTGATTGGTAACTTTGATTCAAATCTACTTTTCTCATGAGTTAGTGAGACTGACCTTGAGTAGTTCATTTTCACCTTTGTAACTCTCATTCACCACTCACTTCTTCTATAAAATGATTAGGCAATCCAGGGGTCAAATACACTGGGATCTCAGGTGCAACCAAGTTTCAAATGCAACTGAAACTCAGTTTCCACATCTGCAAACCTGGCTGAGAATTGACATAACATTGAAATCACTTGAGATAAGATGTTTAATGCACGGCTCAGAGTATTGGGCATAGAGACTTGGCTTGCTGGGGAAAAATAGCATGGTGGTCTGGAATGAGTAAGGATGAAAGAGTAAGCTTTGGGTCTGAACCTAGGGTATGTTTATGTTTAGCTGTGTGCTCATTATCTCCTATGAGTCTCTGCTTCCTGATGTGTAAGTAGAGACAATATGTACCTATCTTAAAAGGTATACAGAAGAGGGATTAAATATGATGATCTATATAACATGCACACACATTAACCTGTCTGGCACCTAATGCATAAGTGCTTATGCATCACAGGGGGTGATGATGATCTGTGTTATAATGAGAAACTTCTGAGCTTCAGAATGGGAAGTTCAATCCAAGATGACATTCTCGCGTAGTGAGCTAAGGAAAGGCTGAGAGATGCTATTTGGCAGGGGCAAAATTCTTTTCTCCAGCATCCCAGTGCCAAGTTATTAGAACTGGGAATCTAATAATGAGGCTAACAAAGATTCTTCTTGAATTTTCTTCTTGTCCAATATAGCATGGCAAAAAACTGAGAAACTAGAGTGGGAAGAAAGAAGACTGACTTTTTATCCAACTCTCCATCCATCCATCCATCCAACCAACCATCTCTTCTTCCACCAAGCCACCAATCTATCTATCCATCCATCCATCCTTCATGATCAGACTGTCACTATGTGTTGTTCTGAATAAGATATACACTTCACAAGTCCTTTAAGAGCTGGGTAAGGAGACAGGCAAGAAACACTGATAAGATTGGGCTTAAGAACAAAAGGAAAGAAAAGAGGAGCACAAATATGGGATGAGAATAGAAGAGAATGGAGGGTTAGGAAGGGGCTCTCTTTCTGATGTGATAGACCAAAAAGAGAAAACTTGATACAGGAGAAGCAGCTGACAGACCTATAACCCAGGTATTGAGAAACAGAATAGGGTCCAATGTTTCCCAGTAGAAGGACTGTCTTTAGAGAGGAGACTTTCAGATCATCGATAGTCTGTTTAGGAAGGCAGAATGTATGAGACATCTATGTTGAAGTTGGTAGATATGTGTTGGTGACAGCCTGCAGGATTTTCTTTCTTAGCTGGGAGTAAGAAGGGGAGAAGGGGAGATATTATGAAAGAGCTAGAAGTTTAGCCTTTTGACTAGATTTCCTTTAAACTACTCTAGGTAGGAAATGGAACAAACTAGTGACTTAGAACCCATGGTTGAATCGGAACATAACATTTGGGCCCTCTCAAAGTTGGTCACACACACTTGAAGTCAGTCAACATGTTTGTACCTTTTTTTTCCTACGAGGTTCAGTTGCTTAGAGGAAAGTTCAAAATAGTGAGATTTATTAAAGATGTTTTTCCTCCTGGGAAAATATTAGGGAAAGAAAAAAGAAAGGAATCAGAGTACGTGCTAGGCAATAATGACAAGGATGCATACTTGAATGCAAGTAGATAAGAAAAAAATGAGGACAGGCAGAAATAGCAGGCCAGTAAAAAGTGGTACGATAATGAGCCTGGGTTAATTAGGGAGGAACCATTAGGTTTTGGACTTGGAAAACTGAAGGTAAGAGATAGTGATTGGAAAGTAGAATGCTCAGAATTAGGAGAAGGTAGGGGTATGCCAATGTACCTAGAAAGGCCTAGAGCATGGCTGTGGGATAAAGTAGCTGAGTTAGTAGAGAGGGAAAACATTTGGTGGAAAAGAAGAGATCACAGAGTGGAGAGTCCAGGGATCTTCAGGGATTTCTCTGTGGAGCGTGAGGTCACCATGGATGGTAACTGCAGTAGAACTGGAGAGGCTGACACTGACCTGTGCGCTGGACCTTGTGGGAATGAAGGAAAGAGCCTGTGGATGTTCACAACAAACCGTGGTGGTGGGTTATTCCCTCTGGCAGCATGACCGTCAAAGGCAGCCCAGTGGCAGTGGCTCATGCCTATGATCCTGTTCAAGAGGCTGAATGCTGAGGATTATGGTTTGAAGTCTGCATGGGCAGGAAAGCTTGCGAGAGCATTATCATCAATTAAGTTCCCTAAAGCTGAAAGTATAGCTATGTCTTAAGTAGTAGAACACTAACCTGAAACACCATAGTGAAAAAGCTAAGGGATAGCACCCAAGCCCCAGTTAACCAATCTCTCCAAGCTCCTCTGCAAAAATAAAAAACACACCCCAAACATGTGTGGGAGATCAGTAATAGTAAGGAGGAGCTCCAGCAGACCTCCAGGCCCTGTTACATGGGAACTAACAGAATGGTTAACTTTTATGAGGTTGGCAGTGGAACCTGCGCCCTTAGGGGAAACAAGATTTTTTTCTTCTGGGTTGGTTCTATACCCAAATAGACATGGATCCCTGTCAGCATTTCTTTCATGCTTCTTCCTATGTGTCTGTTCTTGGAGCTGTTTTCTCTTGATTACAATTCCTTCTGCACTACAGTGGCCACACACAACATTCATAGTCCTGTTGTTTTGATCCAAGACCTACTTCTTATTAATTCCGTGATCTTGAGCTAACTGATTAACTTCTCTGTATTCAGGTTTCTCTTCAGAAAATGGAATAGTGGGGATAGAGGTGTAAGGCAGTGGTGGATCACACTGGAGGACCTGTGTTGGGTCCCCAGCACCAAGAAAACAAAACCAAGGGCATAATGGGCTTCATTATACAGTTGCTGAGAAGATTATAGGAATACACTCAGATACTGCACTTAGACAAGCCTGGGATATCAATATACAAACAATGGTTTGCTATTATTGTTATTATTTAAAAAGTAATAGTCTGTTCTTTAGACATGAGGACCAGTGGAATAGAGCTGAAGACCCAGAAATGAACCCACAGACCTATAGCCACCTAATTTTTGATAAGGGAGCTAAAAAATAGAATGGAAGAAAGACAGCCTCTTCAGTAAATGGTGCTGGCAAAATTGGTTAAACACCTATGGAAAAGTAAAGCTAGATCCTTATGTATCACCCTGCACCAGAATCAACTCCAAATGGATCAAAGACCTTGAAGTCAAAGCAGACACCCTGAAAACATTAGAGGAAGGAATAGGAGAAATGCTAGGGCTCTTTGGCACAGGCCAAAATTTTCTTAATAGAGACCCAGAAACACAACAAACCTTTCTTTAAAAGGTTGGACAAATGGAATTGCATGAAACTGCAGAGCTTCTGCATGGGAAAGGACATAGCTAGCAAGATCAATAGAAAGCCTACAGATTGGGAGAAGATCTTCACAAGTCATACAATGGACAAAGGTCTCATCTCTAAAATATACTTAGAACTCAAAAAGTTAAATCCCCCAACAACAAATCCTCAAAGAAACAAATGTCCCATTAATAAGTGGGCTAAAAGAAAGAAGAATGGCCTTTAGACACATGAAGAAATGCTCAACTTCTCTAGCCATAAAAGAAATGCAAATGAAAACAACACTGAGATTCTCCCTCACCCCAGTTAGAATGGCCATAATTAAGAAATCTAATAACAAGAAATGCTGGGGGGGATGTGGCCAAAAGGGAACCCTACTGCATTGTTGGTGGGGGTATAAACTTGTTCAACCACTCTGGAAAGCAGTATGGAGGTTCCTCAAAAGACTACACATAGAGCTCCCCTAAGACCCAGCAATCCCACTTTTGGCATTTATCCAATGGATCACAAACAAGGTCACACTAAAGCTACCAGCACAACTATGTTTATCACAGCATTATTCACATAGCTAAGATATGGAACCAATCCAGATGCCCCTCCCAGTAGATGAATAGATCAAGAATACACACACACACACACACACACACACACACACACAATGGAATTCTATGCCTCCATTAGAAAGAATGACACTGCCCCATTTGGTAGGAAATGAAAAGACTTGGAAAAAATCATATTAACTGAAGTAAGCCAAACCCAAAGAAACATAGGTCCCATGTTTTCCTTTATTTGCAATAGCTAGTATACGTCTAGGATAATCTTACCAGACAAGTAGAAAAGGACAAAAGGTATGTACATGTGACCATATAAGATAATGCTAAGCTAAATGAACCTCAAGATAGGGACACAAGAGGGTTTTTTTTTTCTTTGTGGCTGTTGTTTTTAATGTATTATGTGATTTTTTTGTTTGTTTTGTATATTCTTCCTCCATGGTATAACCCCTGTTTTCACTATATTTGATTCTGGTGCCCTGCATCTTTTATATACATTTTTCTAATTAGGGGAGGGGAAAGCAAAATGCTGAAATAAGGATACAGGTTGACCCATTGTAACAATGCAATGTACAAGATACTATGCTGAAAATGAACTTTACAACTTTGGGGATGGGGGAGGGAGGAGTTGGGGAGATGGGAAGGGAACGGATAGTAGGGAAAAAACAAAGGAGGGGATAACAATGCTCGATAGGAAATGTACTCATTACCTTACTCATGTAACTGTAACCCCTCTGTACAGTATCTTTATGATAAAAATATTTTAAAAAGTAATAATCTGTTCTGGATAGATTCCTTATTGTGATAGGACAGAGAAATGAAGGACATGTTTCAAAAACGTGGTTGAAGATGCACAGGTTTCGTTGGTAATGAACCACCAGCTTCAGAAAACCCAAGGGAAAGTTTTCAGATTAGAACATACTCAGTGGTTTGAAGGTTGAGAGGTGGGAAAATGAGGGTTGAGTTTCAGGAGTCCTGATACCAGAAGGACATAGTTTGGTGTAGGGGGATCTTGTGTATACCACACAGAGCTCAGGGACCACCTCTTTGCTTCTGCCTAGGGACATCATTAATACGGTTTATTGCTATACCTTTAGTGTGGCATGCAGAACCACCCCACCCCTGCTTCCCTCCTACTCTCTCCCCCCCCCCCCCGGCCTCCCCCCCCACTATATCCTTCCAGAATAAGGGATAAAGGAAAAGATGCTTCTGGAAATGAGCACACCATGCTGAGTTTTCCCTCCAGCCTGCCCTGTAACACCTCCTAACTGCTCTTTTGGAAATCTATTTGTTGGGCCAGATTCTTGGAGAATTGCATCAAGCACCCCAGCACACCTCTGCCCTTGTGACTGTGCTGCTTGTAAATAGCTGCACATATAGCTCACTTCATCCAGAGCTGAGATAAAAGGTGTCATATCATGTTCCCCAAACTGTGTCTCTCACCATTTGACCAGATGCTAAAGATGCTAAGGCAGCAGCAAAAACCCAAAACATTCAAACCGAGACCACCAGTACTTCCTGAGCACGATCGTTTTCTTTTTCTTTTCTTTATTTTTTTTAAACAGGACAGAGAGTTCCTTGCTTCCTTGGCTCAGTGTTCAGAGCCTCATGCTGTCGTCCCTCGTGGCTGCCCATCTTCATCTGCTCAGAGCTTTCTGCTCACAGGCAGTGACGTTCAGCTGCCTGGTGAAGGTCCTACAGTCTTCTACAGATGGTAGTAGGGGTCACCGACCAGAGAGAAAATTACTCACAACCATATGCTGTTTGCTTCACATAGTACTTTCCAGATTGTGGAAATTCAGTGAAAATTTGTAGAGAAGACCTTCCTTCCTTCCTTCCTTCCTTCCTTCCTTCTTTATTTAAATAGGCTGCTGAGTAAGAACAATACCACGCACGTGGTATTCAGGTAAGAGATAGGTTTATTCAGAGGACCAGCTGGCACCAAGTCACCTGCGGCACTCCCTGGGGCTGGAGAAGAGGGTGTCTGGCCTGGTGTCGTTGCCTTATCCAGGGTAGGGGCTAGAGAAGGTGTGGTCAGGTAAAGGGAGGCGGGACCAGGTGGAAGAAAGGTGTGGTCACATTGGATCCAGATGTGACCTCAGTGGATGCAGATGTGACCTCTTCCAGGTGTGACAGTTGCCTAGGTAATGCAGGTACTGGGTGGAGACTTGGCTGAGAGGAGGGCGGAGTCTGCTCGCCATTCAGGAAGGGACCTTACCCATCCTTCCTTCTTCCCTTCTTTCCTTTTCCTTCCTCTCTTCCATCCTTCTCATCCTCCTCCTTCCTCCTCCAGCCACATTGACTTTGGGTTTCTATATGGCCCTGCAGATGGAATATAGACTTGCAGTGTGCTCCTTGGGACCCAGTCTGTTATATTATGGGTCTGTTTCTCATGGACATTGAACATTGTAATTTGAGTCACTCAACTGACACAAAAGACTATTTGAGAGTGTGCATAAATTAATCTGTGAATGATTAATGAGTACATGGAATCTGGATATGCGGGCCACTGAACAGGACCCAAACTTTTTCCAACTCTTGGTGAGAGTAAATTATTTACATTCTCCCAAAGGAAAACCAAAGAAAGAGAAGAGAAAAGGAAAAAGTAAGGACCCAACCTACATTACACATTCCGCTCTTTTTGGAAAGGTTCAGCTTAGAAGTATGGGAAACTTGCACACATCCTTCCTTGCGCTTGAGAATACTCTACTTATTAAAGTAGAATCCAGACTCTTTCCCAGGACAGTAGAGAATCTAATTCCCTTTAGCCTTTAGTGCTAGAGTAACACCCAATTATGACCCACTGGACTCTTCCTGGCATATGTGTTTTGTCACCTAAAGGTTGTGAAAACAGGTAGTAAAAGTATTGTGCTTTTACCTCCACAGCAATGTAACAACAACAATAACGAGCAGTCACGGATGGAGGATGTATTCTTCTCCAAGACAACTGGATAGCTGTGAGTTACTTAACCTCCCTGAGCCTCAGCGTTCACCTCTATCAATCTGAGAGTGGCAGTTTTATCTCACAGTATTATTTGTGAGGATGAAATCAGACACTGAATGTTGGGAATGCTTGCTGCAGACACTCTGGTTCAGGAGGCGCTTGGTGTGTCAGGGCCAAGATAAAAGACCCAGAGTTGGGAAGATCCCTAAACGATTCCCACCTTGTCTGCCCCAAATGTCCAGACTGAACAGTCAGAGGTTTCATTGGGACCCTGGAGAAAGGGTGACTGCTGCACCTGCTGATTGGAGTTAACTGCTCTGTGAGATTTCACATTTTGGAAGAACTAGTTGTATAACATTGCTGCTTGAAGCGCTTATTTCCCTTGGGGAATTAGTGAAGAAAAGTCTTTGGTCACAACTCTCTGACTGATATTTATATGGTTGGGGACATTTCCCGTAGAGAGATGGGGTGATCCGCCTGGATTTTATAAACAAAAAAAAAATAGCCCACATCAAAGTTGTTTCTTTCCATGATTCTCAGGGAAGCAGGTTTATTTGTTCTTATTTTTATTTTAAGTTTTTGTACAAAAGGGTTTCACATCTACAAGTCAAATTATAAGTACAATGTGTCTTGGTCAAGATCACTTCTTTTCCATAGCCACCCCCCCCCCAATCTTTCCTAATCCCATCCATCCTCTCAAGTTATGTAGTTCAACTATATGATATACATTGAATATAATGACTATATTTACTTACTTTTCCTTCTCCATTGGTGTGGTCCCCTCTCTTTGCCTCCCTCCCAAAAACCATATCTCAGCTTCCTGGCATTCATTTTGTTAAAGTTATTTGTTCAGAGGAATTACACCATTAGACTTCTCTCCTGAGTATACAATTCTTGAGTCAATTTGTTTGTATATCTATCTATCTATACAATATATATATATGTATATATATATACACAATATATAACCCTGTATATGTTTTCATGCATATTTGTGTTTTAGATTTAACTTGAGATGCATTTTCTTTAGTATATATTTTTATTGTAAAGATACTGTACAGAGGGGTTACAGTTACATGAGTAAGGTGATGAGTACATTTCCTACTGAGCATTGTTACCCCCTCCTTTGTTTTTCCCTTCCCTTCCCTCCCCACCTACTCCATGCCTCCCCCCAAGTTGTAAAGTTTGTTTTCAACAAAGTGTCTTGTGTGTCCCATTGTTACAATGGGTCAGCCTGTATCCTTGTTTCAGCATTTTGTTTTTTCCCTTCCCCAAATTAGAAAAATGTATACACAAGGTACAGGGCACCAGAATCAAATACAGTGAAAACAGGGGTTTTACCATGGGGGAAGAACATACAAAAGAAACAAAAAAAATCACATAGTACATTATAAGTACATTAAAAACAACTGCAACAAAGATAAAACCTCTTGTGTCCATCTGTATCTTGGGATTCATTTCGCTTAGCATCATCTTCTATGGTCATATGTCTGGTAAGATTATCCTAGACGTATGCTAGTTATTGCAAATAAGGGAAACCATGGAACCTATGTTTCTTTGGGTCTGGCTTACTTCACTTAATATTATTTTTTCCAAGTCTTTCCATATTACAATGGAGCTGTGTCATTCTTTCTGATGGAGGCATAGAATTCATATATATATAGAATATATATACATACACACACTATATTTTCTTGACCATTCACCTATTGAGGGGCATCTGGGTTGGTTTGGGATGCATTTTCTATGTGCCAGGTCCTATTCGAGGTTCTGGGGTACAGTGATTCAGGCATGCCTCTGTCCACAAGTAGCTGACAGTTTAGTGGAGGAGACAGTGAAGTAACCACACAACAAAACAGTTTGGGCAGAGTTGCTACAACCATGGAAGACACAGGACACCATGGGGGTTCGTGGGACACCAGAGAGACCATCTTGGTAAATGGTTTGCATTGTTTCCCTCAAATCCATATGTTGAAATCTTGGTCCTCATTGCTTGAGGTCAGGAGAATGGAGCCCTCATGGATGGGCTTTAAGAAAGCCCTTTAAGAAAGACCTGATGTTAGGAGTAAAGGAGATACCTGTCTTCTACTCAGTAGTGAAGGATAGTACTTCCTTTTTTTGATGTGGAATAAAGCCCTTCACTGAATCTGCCAGCAGTTGGTGTTGAATATGCCAGTCTTCAGACCTGTAGAACTGAGTTTCTGTTGTTTATAAGCTACTCAGTATATGATAATGTTGTTATAGCAGTCAAAATTGCATAAGATCAAATAGAAAGTACAAATGGAGGGGGAATAGTTAGATAGCCAGGATGATAAAGATGTGGGAGGGTACAATACAGTGGTGACAGTTTATGTAGGGCGAGTGGTAGAATACTTATTAGCTTACATGAGAGCCTAGGTTCTATTCACAGAACAACAACAAAAAAAAACCCCTAAAGAACGCCCATTTAGACAAGCACTGGTGGCTCACACCTATAATACTAGCTACTCAGGAGGCTGAGATCACGGGATCACAGTTCAAAGCCAGCCTGGGTAAGAGAGTCCATGAGACTCTTTATCTGCAATCTATTACTCAGAAAAAGCCAGAAATGGTGGTGTGGCTTAAGTGGTAGATCACTAGCCTTGAGCAAAAAAAGAAATTTAAGGACAGAGCTTAGACACTGAGTTCAAGCTCCAGGACCAGCATGTGCGCACACACACAGACAGAGGAAAGCCCATTTAAAGGCCAAAAGTCATAGACCACAGCTCCTGAAGAGGCTCACAAGCACTCACCAGGACTGGAGCTCTATTGAGAGGCCTCAAGTCAGGGAAGCAGAGCTCTTAACTCAATGCCTATCTTAACTCTTAGCTCTTAACTTAATGCATATCCTAACATTGAGACTCGATCCATGAGTTGCTCCAAATATACTAACTTTGGGGTGCAGTCTATGTGTCCTTGACAACTCCATATATTTAGAAGTTGTACGTTCATCTTCCCATTTGTAATACATGCTGTTGTCCTTCACCTTATTCCTTGGGTACCTGTTCCATAGTGAAAGTCTGATTTGGAAAGACTGGTATTGACACAGTAAGAAATAACTACTGCTACCATGATGTGCCTTTCTGTCACTGAGCCTCCATGAGCTGAAAATCTGGCAAATGCCTATGTCATTAACTAAAGCTGGAAAAATAAAAAAGGACAATTCTCTTTATATTTTTATAACAGAATTGAGCACTCTTTTCTGTTCTGTGCCACTGAACTGATACTGGAAACTTACTCTCAGTCATTTCAGGGCAAATTGAACCAATGTAAAGGTTTCAGATTAAATTAAGGTTCCCTCTTTCCTCCAAAATTGCACCTAATTTCTGGGAGACGTGGGCACAGTGAGCCTTTGGGGATGGCATCTATTTTTGGCTATAGTGTCTTATTTTCTGTATCTCCTACCACAGTACCACTCCAGTTGTTCCTGCTTACCACTGCTGGACCTTGCAGGCCTCCTTTGCAATTGTTTTATCTTCTTTCTGGTGGTTGTTCCATAAAGCTCTTTGTATCTGTTCAAGAGGGCCAGGAAATATTAGGAGTCACTAGCTCTAAAGACTGAATGAGAAACCTTTGGCCTTTCACCCTATCAGTAAGACTCCTAGAGATTAGGCTAATTTCCCTGGATCCTTTAAGCCAACTTTTCTATCATAGTGTCTCTATGGAAGGGTAGGGTCGAAGTAGAGAAGTCAAAGACCTTTTTCAATTGTTCTCAGCGCTGCTCAGCAGGCAAGCTCTGGTTCTTTGGGTCTTGGACTTATGGCTCTGCCAGCCACATGGACTTGACCCTAAAGGAGCAGAACACACAAAAGCCTCCTCAATACCACTCAGAGCCCCTCCCCCAGTTTTCTTTTTCTTCCTCCTCCTCCTCCTCCTCCTCCTCCTCCTCTTCTTTGGTCAGTTGTAGGGCTTGCTCTGGGCCTGGGTGCTGACCTCAGCTCTTCAGCTCAAGGCTAGAGCTCTACTACTTGAGCCACAGTAACACTTCCAGCTTTTTCTGTGTGTGTGGTACTGAGGAATTGAACCCAGGGCTTCATGCATGCTAGGCAAGCACTCTACCACTAGGCCACATCCCAGCCCCCTCCCCCAGTTTTCTACCTGTGGGGTTTTATTCTAATCCTAGCAGCAGTGTCAACTGGCTCTAACTCATCATGGATTTTATTTTTTATGCTTACTTTTCCAAAATAAACTTCAGCTCTGACTCTGATTTCTGCTTTGGATCTCCACTCACCTTACTCTAAGTTTTGCTTCTTCTGTGAGCTCATGTTCATTTTTAAACTAGAAAGCTGAATATGGGAATATGGATCTCTCTCTCTCTCTCTCTCTCTCTCTCTCTCTCTCTCTCTCTCTCTCCCTCTCTCTCTCTCTCCTACTATAACAGTCTGCTCCAAGGGCAATTGGAATAGAAAGATCACTCATGGAATGCAGGGACACAGAAATGATTGGGTAAAACTGTCTTGGATTAATTTTCTGACAGGGACTCTCTTCACAAGAGATTTGCCCATCTTCAAGTATGAAACTGGAAAACCTAGAGTGAACTTCAGCTTAGGGAGGACAAGCAGAGTCTTCCATGGTGTAGAATGCTTGGCACAAACTTCCTTTCTTCCTTTCTCAAAAGCCACATAAGAATGAAAGTGAGTGACGGAAATGCCCTGTAAAGAGCATCCACTTTATTATCTCTATCTCTCTAGTTTTCATGCTGTCTCTTTCTGTATCGACTTCCCTCTTCCCTTCTCCCCTCTTCTCCTCTTCCTCCCTCTCCTTCCTTTCCTCTACTCTTCCTTTCTTTCCTCTTCCTCCTCTCCCCTTCCCTCTACTCCAACTGTTTCAAGCCTATACAAGTAGGAAAATGCAATGACTCTGGCTTAGTATATCTTCCTGGTGTAAAAAGATTATCTTAGTTTTATGCAGAGGGCTCACCACAATGTAGATAAAAGCTCATCAATAGCTCTCTGGTTGCTCCCTTGGCCTGATGTGGAGCTGGGAGGGTGCTAGCTGTAGCTTAGAACATGTTCTTAGCTAAGAACATGGGGATGGAATCTTCTGGTTCTACTGCACTGGTTGTAATGGGTTTCTGAACTCTTTCCCTTAGGTTGAACTTTAGGACGTCTGTTTGTTGGCGTCATTATTGCTGCCTGTGTCCTTGTGCCCAGACATTGGTTTTCTATTGCACTCGGACTGGGACTGCTGATGATAGAGTACAATTTATTCTATTGGTGTTCTTGGGTCTTCAGCATGAAGACAGTAGATGGTGGGATTGTCCAGCCTCTCTAACAGTGTGAGCTAATGATAACAAATGGTACATATATAGCCCACTGATTCTGTTTTCATGGAGAACCCTGGCTAAGACAAAACTGCACACTTTAATGTGTTTCATGATATAACAGCACCTGGATTTGAAGGCTGTTAGATCTCTGTTGGCCTAGTCTTTCCTCTGAGGCTGGGTTTAACCTCCCAACTCTGAAGTCACTCTCCTCCAGGCTTTTGGTCTCCTCGTCTCCTGTTTCTTTCCAGGGCTGTGCCTCCCTTCCAGCATCAACGCTGTATCACCCACCTTTTTATTTTCTCGCTCCTTGCCTCAGGACTGCTGGGTGATGCTGGAGAAAATCATCTAATCACTCTGAATTGGTGCCATTACCAATTTATAAGCTTCTGGCCCAGCTGGACTGCCAGCTCTCCTCACTCATCTTTTAATCATCTCTAGTGCCTTGTTTTTCACACTTGAGTGTCTGCCCCTGACCTACTCCACTTCCACCCAACTCACCCTCCTCCTCCTCCTCCTCCTCCTCCTCCTTTTTCAGCACATGCTGAAACAAAAAGAGACCATCAGAAATGATTTTTTTTTCTATGCGTGCCCCTTCTAATTGTGCACTTCTAAATCTGTCTTCATTTTTGCCTGTCTGCACTTCCTCTATGACTTTATCTTGAGAAGTTATTACTCATCACCAAAGTGAGCCTTTCATTCTGCTTCCTGTTTTCTAATCTAGGAAAACTTCAATTCCTCTTTCATGACTTTACTGTCTAGATCTCTTCCCCAGACATTTTCCCCTGTATAATATTAAGTCCTCATTTCCTTTTGTACATACAGACACACCTTATTGTGTTTCGTTGTGTTGTATTCCAAGTGTACTTATAAATTGAAGGGTTGTGGCCACCTGGCATAGAGCAATTCTAGTGGGAACATTGTTCCAGCAGCTTAAAGATTCATTAGCATTTTTAAGTATGAAGTATAGGCATATGCATTGTTGAAATACAGTACTATTGCATATTTAATAGCTTACAATATAGTGTGCACATGGCTTGTATATGTACTGAAAAACCAAAGGTCATATGATTGATTTTTAGTGAATCATATGACCTTTGGTTTTGCAGTGCATATTGGTTCAGTGATGTAAAACCAATCCTGCAATATCTCAGATGTGTGCCTGTATTCTTTTCCCCTCTCTTTCTATGATGTTTCCCTTTCAAGATTTGCCCTGGATATCTTTCTTTTTGTCATTGTCCCAGTTGTTCATACGTACGCTGGTTTAGTGGTCCTTGACTTTCATTGCCCATATAATGGAGCTTTAAAAAAATCTTCATGCTTGTTCCTTATCTCAGAACAACTAAGTGAAACTGAATGGGCTGGTGATATAGACACGGTGGTCTTCAAGATTTCCCAAGATAGACTCTAGTGTGCAGTCATGGCTGAGAACTGCTGCTCAATCCTCTTACTCCCATTTCAGCAATCAAGTGGAACAAACCAACTCACTGAAACAAACCTCTCACTGCAAATGGAACTTTCTATGGTCATCAAAGACAACTTCTTCATCTCTCTACCCCATCACTAACTTCAGGTTTCTGACGATTCAGTGTATATGGACCACATGACTGTTGATGTACACACACACACACACACACACACACACACACACACACACACACACACACACACACACACACACATTTTCTCTTTGGATTTCCATGACTCTATTTTCTCCTTCTCTTCTCATCCTTTGATTTCCCTTCCATTACCAATTTGTTGCTTCATTTCCTTTGTTGGTGTTTTCATATGTGTTATCAGAATTTTCATTCCTGGGACAAATAAGTGAGAGAAATAATTTAAAGGAGGAACATTCACTTTGGCTTGCACTTTCATAGGACTCAGCCCATAGTAGGCCAACCCCTTACTCTTAGGCTTGTGGCAAGGCAGAAACATCATGGTGGAAAGATACGGTGGAGGAAGGCTGCCCACAATACGGAAGCCAAGAAGCAAGGAGAAAGGAGCCAAGAGCAGGGCCTAGGTGCTGTCCCTCAGCTCTTCAGCTCAAGGCTAGTGCTCTACCACTTGAGCTACAGCACCACTTCCGGTTTTCTGGTGGTTTATTGGAGATAGGAGTCTCACGGTCTCTCCTGCCCGGGCTGGCTTTGAACCGCGATCCTCAGATCTCAGCCTCCTGAGTAGCTAGGATTACAGGCGTGAGCCACCAGCGCCTGGCTAAGACATCACTTTCAAAGATGTACCCCTAGTAATTCACTTCCTCCACTAGGATCTGTCTTCCACAGTTCCACCGCTTCTAAACAGTCTGTTCAAAAGTTGACTCCATCAGTGGATTAAAACTATTCATTAGTGCCGAGCATCCGTGGCTCACACCTGTCATCCTAGCTACTCAGGAGGCTGAGATCTGAGGATCACGATTCAAAGCCAGCCTGGGCAGGAAACTCCGTGAAAACTCTTATTTCCAATAAACCACTCAGAAAACCGGAAGTGGTGCTGTGACTCAAGTGGTAGAGTGCTCGCCTTGAGCTGAAAAGCTGAGGGACAGCACCCAGAATTCAAGCCCCACGACCAACAAAACAAAAACAAAAAATGAAACTATTCATTAGGTCAGAGACCTAGTGATCTGATCATCTCTGGGATTACCTTTACATACACACACACACACACACACACACTCAGATGTATGCTGTCTCAGCCTACTGTCTCAACTCTGTCTCGGACCTTACCCATTTTACATCACCTTATATATCCTTACACCCATGTACATGCTTAACACATCTTTCAACAGTAATACTACACATACCTCTTGTTTCTTGACCTCTGTTTTTTTTTTTCTTTCACATCAGTATGCTCACTATGCTTTCACACCCATAAGCACACTTGGGAGTCATTGTTGATATAGCTCCCTTCCTGTAATTCCAATGATTGGTTAATTGTGCTGTCACTCAGTCTCACTTCCTGGTCTCATTTTGCAATAGGAGGAAATCAAAACCCTTCAGCCTGTCCAAGAAGACTCTTAGAAGTCACATTTTGCTTTTAGGCTCCATTTCACTCTATTTCTCACCCCTAGGTCTTTTGCAGTAAAGCACACTCTTCATGGAACATATTTTTATTCCCTTATACACATACACACATTGTTGTTGGTTAGGGGTGTGTGTGTGTGTGTGTGTGTGTGTGTGTGTGTGTGTGTGTGTGTGTGTGTGTGTGTGTGTGTATGTGTGTGTGTACTGGTACTGGACTTGAACTCAGGCCTCATACTCTTGCTTGGGTTTTTTTTGGTCATAGTTGGTTCTCTATTATTTGAGCCATTTGTAGAGACTTCTGGTTTATTGGAGATAAGAATTTCTCAGATTTGTGTGCCTAGGTTGGCTTTGAACTGTGATTCTTACATCTCAGCCTTCAAGGTAGCTAGGATTATGGACATAAAGCATTGACACCTGGCTTGGAATTTTTTATGTTTTGAGTTTTTTATTTTTTGAGTCTTGCTAGATAGCCCAGGCGGCCTTGTGATCTTCCAGCCTTGGCCTCCTGAGTGCTGGGACTTTATTTGCTAACCTGTTCTCTACCAGGTGACTTTCTACTTACTTTCAAGGCCAACATTCATTATTTATATCATTTGTAGAGCTTAATAACAAACTCTAATTACTTACCAAAGTATCTTATGCCCACTGATTTATTTTCTGCCTCTCTTGCTTCATGGTAAATTCCTTGAGTGTAGGGGCCATGACTCATACATTATTTTCTCTCTAGTTCCCTACACTCATCCTGGAAGGGCGCAGACAGAAAGGGGGAGAAGGAGTCAGAGATCTAAGGGGACTTTGTGGAGAGAGAATAACATCTGTGTCACATGGAACAAAATCTTCGTTGCTCCTGGTGCCAGGAACAAATGCTGAGTTGCATAGAATGGTATTTGACATATGTGTGTGTGTGTGTGTGTGTGTGTGTGTGTGTGTGTGTGTGTGTGTGTGTGTGTGCATCTATATCTATCTATCTATCTATCTAGATATATATATATATGTATATATGTGTATATATATATATATGACCTTATATATTAGGGTTTTATGCCTGTGTGCTGGGAAGGAGCAGAATTGGATTATCTCTCTGCCAGAAGAGATAGCCCTGTAGTAAGTAGTAATGGGATCAGCATGCACTGGCTGAAATTCTCCACAGTACCCAGGGGGCAGATCAATGGGATGACATCTCTCAGAAACAAGGCCTGTGAGCCTTACCTGTAGGGATCAAGTGAGATTTGTTAAGTCAGGTGTTGTGCTAGGTGATTCCAGGGCAGAAGGTGATTTGGGACTTTCAGGTTGGATTATAGTGCCATTGGCCTCTCTGAACCAGCATTGCTAAAGGAGGGGATTTTTCCCCTGCTGGTATAAGAAGGGCATTCACAGTGTTCTTTGAGGGCACAGGGCTTTTCAAAGATCTTTTTCCTTATCCTCTGACTTCTTTTACTTACTGAGACTTTTATATCTCCGTGTCTTGGATTGATTGCCTACATCACCACCACAGCAACTTTAAGCACATAATGCCTTAGATCTTTGGTATTGAGGATTTTACGTTTGTGAGTTCTATTTTATGCATTACAGGCAAAAGACCTCTGATAGTAGTTGTCATCTTGTCAAGAATCTGCATAAATTACTCTCAATAAGAGGGCAGGAATTAGCGAGCAGGTTAGTCAGCTGGATCACCTGTCCAATCTTTGTATTTCTTTATTCTTTTTTCCCCATTCATTTACTTGATAAATGCTTTTGAAGACCTACTATGTAACGGAGATACTGTGATGAATTAAAAAGGTGACCTGGACTGGACAGTATTTTTTGGGAGGAGGATGAGTGAAGACATCAATAATTTAATGGGATGATATTTTTTAATAAAGTTAAGCAGAGTGGCATGATAGGAAATGGGAGGGAGGCAAACCTCAGAAGGGAGACCTGCATCTTGTGGCATTGTTTGCAATAGCCAAAGGGTGGAAATAATCTCAGTGTCCATTACAGTTGAATAACTAAGTAAATTACAGGGTAATAGACACATCATGTAATATTATTTAGCCATAAAGAAGAAAGAAACTTCCAACACATGTATACAATAGTTAAAACTTGAAACATTATTCTAAGAGAAAGAAGCCATGGAAAAAAGGACACATTTGGCAAGTTTTTGTGTATATGAAATACCTGAAATGCTCAAGCCATAGGAAGAAAAATTAGAGGAGAGGCATGGTGGTACATGCTCATAATCCTAGAATTTGAGAGATGGAGGAAGAAAGATTTCAAATTCAAGACCAGCTTGGGTTCAATAGTAAGACCCTGTCTCACAAGTAAGACCGTGTATCACACAAAATGGAGAGTTATTGCTTAATGGGTGCAGTTTCTATTTGAGATGAGGAAGAGTTTGAAAAGAGATAGCAATAATGAGGAATGCTCAATGTTGTTAATGCTGTGAATTGCACGTTGAACCATGGTTAGCGGCAACCAATGGGAAATGTTATGTTAAATAGCTATATATTGGCCAATATAGATACATAGACATATCACTAATTGAAAATAATTTTGGAAGTATTGGAGTTTGAACTCAGGGTCTCACACTTGTTAACCAGATGCTCTACTACTTGAGCCACATCCTCTTTAGTTTTACTTCTCTGATGGCATTTCTCCTGAGCCAACTTAGACTGGGACCCAATTTACACTTCCCACAGAGTTGGGATCACAGGTGCATGGCATTGCACTTTTATTGGTTGAGATGGAATCTTCAGAAAATTTTTGCCTGGGTTGGCTTTGAACTTTGTTCCTCCCAGTCAAATAGGTAAGATTTCAGGTGTGAGGCATCAGGTCTAGAATATTGTACTAAATTAAAAAAAAAAAAAAACATGAAGTGAGACTTTCAATAATACGAATGAGCTGGCCCTGGGAAGCTGGCTAGAGGGACACTTCTAGCAGAACAAATAACGGCTGCAAATAGCTTAAGACAGCAACAAGCGTGCATCATTTTTTTTTTATGGCCTGCTCCTGGAATGAAGGAGTCTGCAAGCGAGGGAGAGTTTGGAGATTTTCAGGAGATCTTGGAATGCATTGCTCAGGAAAGCTGTGGGCTCCCAGTGGTTGTTGGTTTTCATGTCTGTTGTTTGGCTTCCCACCAGTTCCAGGGCTTTGTGACACCACGTGGGACTGCCCTGCCTGGTTCAGGGTTTCATGAGTCTTGTTGTTAGCGGGTCAGTGAGCTAGGGCTGATAGTGCTAGGCAGGCCAATAGGCAGAGGAACCAGACTCCAACTCTAGATTAACTACACAGTTGTGTGCTTTTGGAGAGATGGCCCATCCTCAGTTTTCTCCTCCAAGCATGCCATGTAGGGTTTAGATGAGATGAAGGGGAACAAATGTACAGCATTCACATTCTCTTGCACAAACCAGCAGGGCCAGATGGTGACATGTGGGCACCCTGGGCCTAGTTGGCCTTCTTCCCAACCAATATTCTCTGCAAATTTGATCAATATTTATTTAGCTGGGAAAGAGGGAGAGGTTGAAAGCAAATGATTTTTTATTAATAAATGCCGTGTTTACTAATTCACTTCAACCGGGTAAAGCAAAATGGCAGAACATAAATCTCTAAAATATTTCCTGCTGTGTGTTCTTGTTTCTCTCCTCAGCTGGTCCTCACCTGCCACACAGGAAGTCTGCCTGTGAGTCTACTCAGGGGAGGCAAATTCCAATCAAAACACCTGTCCCTCCTAATCTATGAGGGTCTTTCCAATACCACCAGAGGATGCCTGCAACCATAGATACTAACAGACCCTATGGGTACTACTTTTTCCCCCCTGTACGTACATACCTATCAGAAAGTCTTATTTATTAGGCATATTAAGAGGTTAACAGCAATACCTAATCACAAAACAGAACTATTGTAACAATGTACATAATAAAAATTAGGTGGACCTTATCTCCTGTCCTCTCCTTTTCTTCCCTTGTCTCTTCTCCCTTCTACCTCTCCCTCTGTGTACCTCCCCCCCCCCCCCTCCTCTGCTCTCTGCCTTGGGATGGGTTCAGTAATCAAAGTAGATACCCTGGGGAAGAGGTGGAGAGATGTCTTAGCCTTAGTTTTCTTCTTCCCCCCACCCCACATACTCTACCTCATATCTCAAGCAGAAGAACATGACTTTTATCAGACAACTTGGAGCAACACTTTTAAACTTAGGAATTACTCATTTCCAGAATTTTCTACTAGTATTTCCCAATTTTGATGGACTGCAGGTATTGAAAGGAAAATCACCAATATGATGGAAGCATGCCTGCCTAAGTACATGGCTGCTTAAGTATGCATGCTTGCCAAATATCAAACCACCCAACAGATCATATGTGGAGTATATTTTGCTTAAGAACCAGCACCTTGAGCACATTCCAATTCTGTCTTCTCATATTTAAGGATGTGGATAATCTTCTGCATATAACCAACCATTGGTGGTCTAACTCCCTTTGTTCTCTCCCAAGTTAAGATAATTAGGATCACTAGCTTTGGATTATTTTAAAAACCCAGGAGATAGGATAGGGAAGATCAAAATGACAGCTGCACGACCTCCATACTGATTGGAGAGAGTGGCTTTAGATTAGTGTGCTGAAGGCACTTTTGAATCCCTAGCTCTTGAAAATTAGCAAATTTAAGAGCCTAGGATTGAGAATAATGGCAGGCTGGATTCTTACTAAAGCAATAACTTTCTTTTGGTAACTACTGAGTTGAACTCAGAGACAAAGGTAAGGGTTGAATCACAGATGCTCAGATACTTTTCTCCAGTGAAAATGTTACGTATGTTACTATTCTTTTATGCAAAGAAATTACTACAGAAGAGTAGAGGGCCAGGAGTGTTATTCTTCACCCTGGAATCATGAGACAAACAAGGAGGCTGTTTCTCCTAATAGTAATTAGCATTTTCTATCTGGTGCTGTCTGGTGGAAAATAAACCTCCTCTCCTCCCTTCTCCTCATCTCTCCTCCCCTATCCCCTATAATTTATCCAACAAATTAACTAAGACTACTCTTGAACTTGGTTTCTATTCAGTACATGGTATACCTCTTTCCTCACTACCTTATAAGATTTTTGTTTTTGTTGTTGTTGGCCGTGGAGCTTAAACTCTGGGGCTGGGAACTGTCCCTCAGCATTTTAGTTCAAGGCTAGCACTCTACCACTTGAGCCACAGTGCCACTTTCGGATTTTCTGGTGGTGTATTGAAGATAAGAGTGTCATGGAGTTTCCTGCCTGGGCTGGCTTTGAACCATGATCTTCAGATCTCAGCCTCCTGAGTAGCTAGGATTACAGGTGTGAGCCACTGGCACCCAGCTACCTTCCAGTATTTATAGGAGTCATAGTTGCTTATTTTAATACATATTTGCTATTCTATTTTAAAAATTTTCTTTCTGATTCTCAGACTTTAATTTTTAAAATGTTTACTTTCACAGGTGATTGCTTCCTGACTCATTTATTTTTCTCTTGAAAATCTAAGTCTCCAGACCTCAAGTTCTTTTTTTTTTTCAGACTCCAATTTCTGTCCTAAGTGTCTGATTCTGTATTCAGTCATTGGCAAAGTCAGTGTTCTGAACTTCATCACCCCAGAATCTGTTCACCTGACTTTTAATACATGTGGGACATAAAAATCATATCCACTTTATTGCATCTACTTGGAAGATTGGTGAGGTAATGTGAGTGATTGCGAGAAGTCAAGAAAAATAAGAACATTAAAGTTCCATTACAGAATTTAAACATGCTTTAAAGCTTTAAAGATCCTGTAGTGTAACTTTCACCCTCTGACTTTTTAATGGATTTATGTTAGAGTTGGTGCTTTCCCTTGTTTCTTGGTAGTTAGGAAAGTTTGCAAAGCGACAAAGAGTTTTAGTTTTTGAAACATCTACATGACATCTTACACTCAACTGATAGTTTGTGGGGTGGTTTCAGGTCAGACTTTCATTGCCATGAAGGAAAAAAAGACCTTACAGAAACAACTTAACAACTTAAGTCTTGATCCATATTGTAGTTTCTATCCTAATTTCATGTTTTAGCTTTAAGACAGAGGCTTACTATGTAGCCTTGGCTAGCCTCAAACTTGGATCTTTCTGCCTCTATTTCCAGATTGCTCAAATTATATGTGTGGACCACTGTACCTGGTCCAAAATTAATTCTCTGTAAAGGCTACATAACATTATGCTGCTCATCTCTGCCACATTTTGTTTATCTGTTCACTTATCAGGGAGGAATCCATTTATCTGAGCTCATGATTTTAGAGGTTTCAGTCCATAGTCCTTGTCTCCATTGGTTCTGAGCATCACAGTGGGGTCAACATGTGGCAGAGACCAATCACCTCATGGCAGACAGGAAGCAAAAAGAAGTTAGAGAGGAAGGGGTGGGAACACATTTCCCCAGGGCACACACCCAGTGAGTGATGTACTTCCCCCAGCTAGACCTTCCTCCTGCTCTTACCAACCTTCCAACAATGCCATCATACCAAGTCTCCATGAAGGGCTTAGTGCACCAACTAAGGTAGAGCTGTCAGGAGCTAATTACTTTCCCCCAAACATATCAACTGGCAACAAAGTCCCCAAAATGTGAGCTTGTGGGAGATAGTTCATATTTAAACCATAACAGCAGGTATAAAACCCCCTGCAGTCAAATTTTCCTTCTGAATTTTAAAGGTATTGCTTGATTATATTGTAATGCTGCTTAAAAGGGACTTTCTGTATTCCTGGTTTCTTTTCATTAGTGTATGACCTACTTTCTTTCCTTCTTTGGACACTCTTAGATTGTTTTCATGATCCTTAGGACTCTGAACTTTCAAAATGCTGTGCTTTGGCTTTTTTTTTTTTTTTTTTTTTTGCTATATGTTGTGCAGAATATTTTGTGGGCTCCTTTAATCTGAACAATTTATGTTTTTCATTTTTGAAGGATGTTTTCTGCTGATTTTTTCTTTATTTTCTTTGCTGTTTGATGGTCTTGTTCATCTTTTCTCCACTATTTTCTACTTCTTGATCTTTTGGTCCATTTCTGATCTACTTCCTCAACTTTATGTTCTATTATTGAATTTTGTTATCAAACAGATGCTTTGATTTCTGAAAGTTTTTTTAAAATTAATTTTTATGAGCTTGCAGTTCCTGTAATATGTGGGATCCCTAGGGGCAACGATCTTTTACATCACTGAAGATAGATAGAAGATATAGATTTTTTTTTTGAATCAGCTCTGTGTCATCCAGGATGCTTATTTATACTTGTTTTTCTCTTTGATTTTCTACCAGAAACCTTTTTTTTTACAAGTGTCAGCTTATTCTACTCTGGCTATTTCTTTACTATGGTCCATTGCACATGGCATAAAATTAACTGCTTTTACTGTTCCTGAGCATGTGACTCAGTGGTAGGAAGTACATTGAGGATGCTGGACATCCATCACATTTTCCTTCTCTAGACATTCTTCAAACACTAATTGCTTACTTCCTTTCCCCCTGCTTCCTGATACCCTCCCCACCACATTCTGACAATTCAGAGTATTCTCTGAGAGTGAAATCACCCATTATTTATCCTTGCAAGCTCAGGCTCCCACATGTGGCTGTGACCTGGCTTCTAAATCATGGCCTTACTTCTAATTCTCCTTTTCTATTGCTGGAGAGTTATGTAGCAGTTATGCCTGGGTGATTTGTTTTCAAGGCTTGATCCATGTTGTAGTTTCTATCCTAATTTCATTTTTTAGCTTTACAGGGGCTTACTAGGTAGCCTAAGCTGGCCTCAAACTTGGATCTTTCTGCCTCTATCTCTGGATTGCTCAAATTATAAGTGTGGACCACCGTACCTGGCCCAAAATAAATTCTCTGTAAAGGCTACATAACATTCTGCTGCTCATCTCTGCCACATTTTGTTTATCTGTTCACTCATCAGAGAGCATTTGGTTTGCTTCCATCTTTTGGTTATGGTGAATAAGACAGCTACAAACATACAACTATCAGTCTGACTCTCTATTTTCTACTTTCTTTCTTTATTTTTTTTTTAAAGTGAGACACTAAAAAGCTATGAGGTGGTGTTATTAGGCAGTTCATAGATTCAAACAATAGGTTCCAAACAAGCTGTTCATTAGAGAATTCCAAGAAGACTTGTATTGAGCCATACTCATAGGGCCTATGCTTCCTCCTCTACATTTAGTAGAGTGAGCAGAAGAGGTATGATATGTGGTCCAGCATCTAAGACAGTGCCAAGAACTTTCTGAATCAATGACAGGTGGGTGGTGTTCTCAGATCTTCTAAAGGAATTTCCTGTATTTTGTTTTTTTCATTGATACTTTGTTTTAACTTGGGAGATCAGAAATAGTATATTTGTGCTCAAAATACCTTGCCAATTAGAAGTTCTTCTGATATATCTCTTTCTATCAGCCTTGGGAACAAGCACCATATTTTATATGACCAACTTCGCATCAGAAGGTGTAGGTTCTATAGAAATAACCAAATGATGGCTACCTTTGAGTTTACCATGGGAATACTATGTAGAACGTGAGGTGGTTATGGGGCATTGGCAAGTATAATAATTTATAATTATTAATATTATTATTATTGCTACTAAGAAGAACACAACTCTGCTACTTGTTAAAACCACGAAGCTTTTGGGCAAGGGCTAGCATCTTAGCATCTGAGTGTCAGATTCTGCTTTGTAGAAGAGAGACAGGAAGGAACAGGAGGGGCAGCTCAAGAGGTAGAGCTCCAACCAACTGTGAGCTAAAAAAGCCAAGCAAGAGCATGAGAGTCTGTGTTTAAACCCTAGTACCAGCAGATTAAAAAGCCAACTAAACAAAACAAGAATAGGAATTGCAATAGTTTTTCTCAGACTTGTGGGTGGATTAGGATTCAGTACCTTACTTCTGGGGTTTTGCTGCTGTTGATACTCAGGGATTGTTTATTATTAATTATTACTACTATTATTAGCAACAACAACATTATTGCTTTTACCTTTAAGTAGTTGTACAAAGGGGCCACCATTCAACCTGTCAGTTTACATGTATGATGCACCTTGGATACTCTCACTCTTTTTCTCATTCTCCCCCATTCCTCCCAATCAATCAAAGCCTCTCCCATCAATTTTTCTAGTTCCATAGGATATGCATTGAATATTCTGACTGCATTTTATCCCCCGAATTCTGTCTTCACTGTCAAGGATTGCGTGTAAGTTGGTGGTGGTGATTTGGGTAAGCTGGGAGTCAAAGCTTATTTAAAGAAAGATAGACAATAAGGGAATTGGAAGTAATCTCTGCAGATCATATTGTGACTTAAAAATGAGAGGAGAGAGGTCTTGGGGACCTTGTGATTCGTGTGTGTGTGTGTGTGTGTGTGTGTGTGTGTGTGTACCAGTACTGAGGCTTGAACTCAGGGCCTGGATCCTGTCCCTTAGTGTTTTTTGCTCAAGGCTGGTGCTCTGCCATTTGAGACATGGATTTTACTTCTGCGTTTTTAGTGGTTAATTGGAGATATGAGTATTTTATATATATATTTTTCTTCCCTGGACTAGCTTCAAACTGTGATCTTCAGATCTCAGCCTCTTGCATAGCTAGGATTACAACCATGGGCTGTTGGTGCCCAGTGAGCATGCATCTCTTACTGTGGCCCTTTCTGTGTTGTTTTTCAGATGTTCTGCGTGTACCCTTTCAGGGAGCCAGCTTCCTAGTAGGTTTCAGGTGGAAAAGTTAACTTTTGTATTTTTTTATTCATATAGTGTTTTCATTTTTGTTTTTTGAAGAGTAAGGATGACTTCCATTTGAGCTTTTTTGCAAGATAAGAGTCCTTTTGTGTTATTATCTTAATTCTAGCTTTTGAGAGCAAGCCCAAAGATGAAGAAAGAGGAAGAGAGAAGAAGAGCTTAATGTTTGGAGAGCAGCTGGTGTTTGCTTCAACCTCTTCCTGAGCCACCACACAGCCACGGAGAATAGGAATGAGCCATTGCTATTCCCCACACAGCCCCAGCACAAGCCTGGGCTGCCATGTGCGGCTATGGAGGGACGTTTGTACTGGCTTCTAAACATTGTTCTTCCTTCTGATTTCTTTATGCTGCTGGGGAATTTATGTAAAAACCAATGCATGTCGACTTCAGTTCTGCTCCCATTCTAGCGTTATGGTATTCATTTATTTACTTTGAGTTCCCGGATGGATTGTGTTAAGATTTCGCAGTTTCTTGAAGTCTTGTGCTTTTACCAGCAGAACACTATCTGCCTTTGCTGGAGCGTGTGGTTGTGCTTCTCGGGAATTGGTGGATGTCCTGTGCATCAGATTTGCATATGACTCTGTGAAAGAGCATGAGAAGATTCCCTGGGCCTGCTCTTACAGAGTTGATTTATTTGTTTTGGTGATATTGGGGTTTGAATTGAGGACTTCCTTTGTGTTTGCACTTGCTTGCTCGGCTGGTACTCTACCACTTGAGCTATGTCTCCAGTCTAGCCTTTTGCTGATTGAAGATGGAATATTTTAGACTTTTCTGCTCAAGCTGGCTTTGAACCCCAGTCCTCTGAATCTCTGTCTTTTGAGGAACTAAGATTACAGACATGAGCCACTGGTGCCTGGCTTAGTTTCTCAACTGCTTCATATGTTTCATAATATCTATAGATTAAAATTTATTTAGGACATTTTCAAATTATCTCTATTCTATTCTCTACTGTCATAAGGTCAACATTTTTAGCTCCCACATGTGACAACATGCAATATTTGTTGAGCAACAATCTTGATGAGGTTGTACTGGGAGCCACTGGCTGACATAGTTTCGAAAACTAAATCCCAACTAGGTTTTTGTTAAGTGTTGAGGGACAGTGGCTGTCAACCGTCCTCCCTGGAAAGCTGCTATTGTATGATCAGCCTGACTTGCTAATTAAGGACAGAACAGTTGGGAGTTACTAATTTATTTTAACAAGCAGAGTCACCCCAATGCCTTGCCCTATTGTACCCCCCTAGAATTTTACCTATCTTGTTTCATGTTTTCAAGGTCAACGTATTCCTCAAAAATTAAATTCAGACGTATTTCAATACATGAGTGCATAATTGAATCTCCAAATTCCTAAGCCATGGAACTTATACTCATTTTTACTCCTTTGGAAAGTAGATGCTGGGGGAGGGGACTGTATGCACTGTATCATAAATGGGCATAACCCCTTGTACAGTTATTTGTAGGTAAAAATAGAGATTTAGAAAAGCAAATACTATCTACTACCTGTGTGGATTATAAAAAAAATTACAGTTAAATCATCCTAAAATATTTAGTTTTCAGAAGTATGAACTCTAGTATTTGTAAAGTGTAGCTGTCCAAAGGTGTACTCGTGTTGTGTGTGTGTGTGTGTGTGTGTGTGTGTGTGTGTGTGTGTGTGTGTGTGTGTGTGTGTGTGTTTGTGTATGGTATACTTGTACTAGGGCTTGGACTCAGGGGGGGGCCAGGTTCTTCCCTTTAGCTCTTTTGCTCGGAGCTAATGTGCTACTACTGAGCCCCAGATCCACTTCTGGCTTTTTGGTGGTTAGTTGGAGATAAGAGTCTCAAGTACTTTTCTGCCTAGACTGGGTTCAAGCCACAATGGTCAGATCTCAGCCTCCTAGGTAGCTAGGATTACATACTATTTTTTGAAATACACCAAAAAAACACCTTGAGCTTGTCCTTCAAAAACTCAGCAGGAGCTGGCCAGATGAGGAGCAGCATCTTGTTTGTAGGGGTTGGGACTGTGGAGCGATACTTGAGGGGGTGGGGGGAGACAGAGGAATAGAAGGAGGGGAAGCTATTCCAAATGGATAGAGAAGCAGGGACAACGGCATGGAAGTTGGAGAGAGAAGAGCTGTCATGAATAGACAGCTACAAGCTGATGAGAAGCAGGGTGGAGTGAGATGTCAACTCCATTACATCAAGAACTTTCTGAGAAGGTCTGGGAGGGCCAAATGTTTCCTTATGAATAAAGTTTTATTTGATATGGGGTAAAGATGGTCTTTTCAAGAAATGGTACTGGGACCTGGAGGCATAGCCCAAGTGGGAGAGCACTTGTCTAACAATTGTGAGGCCTCAAGTTCAAACCCAGCGCCACTACAAAATGGTGCTCTCATGCAACTGGATACTCTCATGCAAAACAATAAAGTTGGATTGCTATCTCATATGTAAACATTAACTGAAGACAGGTCAAAGACATACATGATTATTGAACTTACTAAAATCTTTGAGGAAGTCGATGTAAATCCTTGTGACCTTGGAATGGACAATAGTTTCTTAGATATCAATAGCAAAGCAATAAAAACAGGCAAACTAATATGTTTCATAAATGTTTATAAATTCAGTAAACTTTTTAAAGTAAAAAACAACATAGTAATGCTCATTTGGTTGTACATTATGATTATTTCCAGTAAACAAAGCAAAGATATTTACTCTCCTTCCCTTTCTGGAAGCAGGCTGACTCCCAATCTAACTTGCTACTATGTGTCCCTATATGGAGAGTTCAGTGTAACACTTGACAAATATTAGGTACTCAATCCACAGTGCTTTACACTGAATAGATTCAGTGTTCATGTAATGATGACACATATTCCTCATATTCCTTCTCTTCCTCTGTGTGTGTGTGTGTGTGTGTATGTGTGTGTGTGTGTGTGTGTGTGTGTGTGTGTGTGTGTGTGTGTGTGTGTGGGTCCTGGAGCTTGAGCATAGAGCCTGGGCTTTGTCCTTGAGTTTATTTATTTATTTATTTTTCTCAAGTCTAACACTCTACTACTTGAGCCAAAGCTCTACTTCTGGCTTTTCTGTTGATTAATTGGAGGTAAGAGTCTCAAGGACTTTCCTGTCTGGGATGGCTTTGAACTGTGGTCTTTAGATCTCATCCCCCTGAGTGGCTAGGATTACAGACATGAGTCACTGGTACTTGGTTCTTGTACTTTTTTTTTTTTTTGGGTCCAGTCGTGGGGCCTGAACTCTGGGCCTGGGCGCTGTCCCTCAGCTCTTCAGCTCAAGGCTAGCACTCTACCACTTGAGCCGCAGCGCCACTTCCAGCTTTTTTCTTTTTGCTTATGTGGTACTGAGGAATCGAACCTTGATTGCCTCGAGCATGCAAGGCAAGCACTCTACCACTGAGCCACCTTCCCAGCCCATTGGTTCTTGTACTTCTTGAATTGAAGCGGTAAGATAATTTTGAGCCATTCATCCATTGTTCATTGTCAGTCTTCAAGACTAGCCTTATGTCTGAGTTGGCCTCCTTCCAATTTCTTGCAAACTAGAAGACTCACTTATTTCTACTAGACCATGGAGTGGAAAGGACCTTTCTTTTGTCCCTATGTTCAGTTATGCAGCACAGGGCCTAAAACATTGGAGGCTTTGCAAAATACATTTTGGCTCAACTAAGCAGTTTTATTTTATTATTATCAAGCACAACTTTGAAAAAATAATCATAAAATCTGGAAATAATGCTGACTTGAGGAGACAGTTGTGTTCATGGAAATTAGGTGGAAGTGCTCTGTAATAGGAAAAAAAATTATCCAAATGGAAAGTTCTTGTTAAAATACTTTTTACATGGCTGGAGATATAGCTCAGTGGCAGAGCCCTTGTCTAGCATGGGCAAGTCCTGGATACTATTACCAACAGTGCGAACCAAACCAAACAAGCGAAAACCCCAATCCACTAAAGAACAACAGCAGCAACACCATACACAAATTTGTATTTATATTCATATGACACGCGTATGCTCCTTCAGGAATTAATGACAAAAAGATGGATAGAGTATGAGACCAGGCAGATCTGAGTTTAAATCCTAGCTCTTCCTCATCAATTTGTAGTGATGATTAGTTTGTGCAAATATAAACCAGCCATTGAAAATGATTTAAAAGTTTGATTCATAGGAAAAAACTGTTTTTGAAATTTGAAAAACCCAGAGTTCTTTCCAAAAAACTCTCTGAGGAAGAGAGTGCTATGCTGTTAGCTGAGTGTTACTATCTGTGCATCCTTAGGAAACAAAAACACAGAGACATGGCAAAGAACACTTTGTCTCATAATTGCTTTAGTGCTCATTTATGTACCTCAGTCAATTGCCAACATATGCAGTTTCTATAGATTATTAAATCTATCACCCTAGGTAAGCTCTATTTTAGCTTTAACTAACAATTCTTCTCTCTGTTACATGTGCCAAAACATTAAAAACAGTGATTTCAAACAACGATGCTCATAGGAGTACTGTTTATCATTGCCAACAAGTAGAACTCAAATGTTTACCACTTGAGAATGAAACATGATATATTCACCCAGTGAAATATCATTCAGCCATAAAAATGAATAAAGTATTGGAACTATACAGCGTGGATGAATTTTTAAAACATTAAGCAAAAGAATCCAGACACTGATGGCCACATCTTGTGTTCTTCCCTCTGTGTGCAAGTTCTGGAATAGACCAATCCCATGGAGACATAAAGATTAGAGGTTGCTAGAGATTTGAGGGGAGGGAATGGGGAATGAATATTTAATAAGTTCCAGGTTTCCACAAACTGTTCCCATACTAGATAGAGGCAGTAATTGCACATCACCACCAATATACCAACTGCCATTGAATTGTATGACTTAAATTGGTTTAGTGAGTTTCGTATTACGTGTAACCGAGAACACAGAGAAATGTCATCTAAAGATTATGGATGGAAAAGCTGAATTTCAAATATGTAAAGCCCTGCCTAAGGTCATGGAGAAGGCAGAGAAGCTAGAGATAAATCCAATCCATTAGGCACAGCCCTGAGGAAGTCAGTCAGGTAACAATGTTCAGAGTCCGAAGTGAAGGTCATAGTCTCTTCCCCTCTTTCTTTCCCACTGAGACTTCTGTTCTCTACTGGTTTTCCTCTCTGCTTTTAGGCTAGTCCAGTAGGAGTCTAGTGAGCTAGGATACTCTGAGCCAAATCATTGTTTTCAGCGTCTTAGATCACAAACCCTGGGGTTTAGGTGTAGGTGGGAAATGATTAAAGTAGGACAGGCACACACTCCAGGACTCCAGGCTGTAGTGGTTCAGCCATTGTCTGGTGCACGGAGACTCAGTCAGGACTTTGCCCCCAGCCTTCCTAACAAGACACAGCTCCGCTGTGTTCTCCTATGTGTGTCAGTATCCCTCTTCAGGTGCCTAAAGGAGCTGAGCATCCCTCAGAGATCCCTTGGAAGTCTGCTTTTGTCTCATCTTTATTCTCTTATAAGAACAGAGAGGCACCCTCTCTGAAGTTAGGTCAGCTGCCATGAACGGAAGCTGTGAATTCATTCAACAACAACATTCCCTGCTTACTAGTGCAATCGTGGCCTTGCCCACCATCCTGCCCTCAAAACTCCTGGTAACCATTCCTTAATCCTTCTGGAGTTTTGTCCCCAACGGTCTTAGCTCCAGGAGCCTTGTGAGATGGGGAATGATGAAGAATCCTTCCCTAGAGGAGGAGACGAAATGGGTAAATCCACTGACATATCTAAGGGTTTATCACCCAATCCCACCTTTTGTTCCATCCACAAAACATGTCTGTTGAAACTGTGGATTTGACAGGTTGTTAGACTGGTATTGTCCTTTCACCTGAACCTCTAGGCCTATGAAAGAGCACCTAAGGGCTAGTCTTGATATGATTCCAGGTGGAGTTGGAACTTACCTGCACATGGCTATTCTGAAGGTCAAGGAGCCTTTCAACTGAGACAAAGCAGCAAGGACTCAGAAACATGTTCTTCGGAACCTGTGTCCTTCACTCTGCTCCTAGATAGGTCCCTATGCACAGTCTCTGTGTGCCCCCCTTTAATCATTTCCCATGTACACCACTCAGTAAAAGGAGAGACTTCCGGGCTGGGAAGGTGGCCCAGTGGTAGAGCGCTTGCCTTGCATGCCTGAGGCCCTGGGTTCCATTCCTCAGCACCACATAAGCAAAAAGAAAAATACCGGAAGTGGTGCTGTGGCTCAAGTGGTAGAGCGCTAGCCTTGAGCTGAAGAGCTGAGGGATAGCGCCCAGGCCCAGAGTTCAGGCCCCACTACCGGACCAAAAAAGAAAAAAAAAAGAGAGACTTCCTGGAGCAGAGCTCTTCCTCACCTGAGCAGCTCTATGGAGAAGATACGCTTTTCATTCTGTAGAGGACTACATAGAAAACTCACAGTAATTATGAGGGAGGAATGGTATGTCCTCCTTCAGCAAGATTTACCAGGTAAGCGGATGAGACAAGCTAACGGACTCATTAAGGAACAGACTCAACCTAAGGGGTATTGTGCAGAAGTACTCAAATCAGTCCCATCCTAAATCCACACTCTTCACCTTCAATACTATTGGTCCTCTCATTTTTAAAAATATTTTTCATTGTAAAGGTACTGTACAGAGGGGTTACAGTTACATGAGTAAGTTAATGAGTACATTTCCTATCAAGCATTGTTACCCTCTCCTTTGTTTTTCCCCTACTATGGTCCTTTCATTTGTTTCTCGATAAATTTATTTATCTATTTATTTATTTTACCAATGCTAACCAGACAGAAGCTAGGTAAGCCTGCTGCTTGGGCAAAGACACTGACAGATTCCTTATTTCCTTTCAACCCAGAAAGAGAAGGGAAACGGAGTGAAGACTTTTCGCGTATCTTCTTTCCCCACTCTAGAAGTTCAGAGATTCACCAGTCCCTTCCTGAAGGCAACTTCTTTTTTTTTTTTTTTTCTCAAAATGCCCAAGCAGCACAGTTCCTATACTCCTCTCAGGTTTCTATGGAAGCTGCACGGCCCTGACCCAGCCCATGTACCCCACAAAGCACATGAAAATTTGATGTGTGCAGTAATGCTTGTCTTGCTTAATGCATTCAACCCTTTGTCCACAGGAGCTAATAACCTTTTGGGAAATGCTGTGATTGAAGCTGAAATATCGAAGAAGAGGAGGGTAGTAAGGGGATGTGGGACTCTTGCCATATGACCCCCTATCTCCAACCACTTAATAACCTGGCTAAAAGCCACAATCAATGCACAGCCGTCCACTGGGCTCCAGACCCTCACTGCCTCCCCCACTCAATCAACAAGATTTAGTAAGCCACTGGCTAGAATCCATGTCACTTAGAAAGTGTGGATTCCGAGACTAGACCTACCGACACTGATTAATTCCTCCCAAGCATGTTGATTAGCTTCCATTTGGAAAACAGCAGCCTATTGATAGAGGCCCAGGTGGTAGACCTTCCAAGCATATACCTAGGACAAGCATGCATTTAGCACTCGAGCCACTCATGTCTACATTTTTCTCATTCAATGTAACTCTTCTGTCAATTAATAGTACATTTTTAAATGGAGATGAAACTGAGAGAAATCGAACCATGGGAGTCTATGATATGCTAAGCTTCGCACTATTCATTTCTTTTCCATTTATTCTTACAGGAGGCACAGCATAGTTTTTACTCACTGAATAGTTATGATTGTACCTCATTTTTTATGTGAGGAAACAGAGACAAGACTACCTTTTTCAGAGTCAAGAATGAGCTCCAAGCTAGACACACTGGTGGCTCATACCTTTGATCCTAGCTACTCAAGAAGCAGAGATTGAAGGATTTCAGTTCAAAGCCAATGCAGGCAGAAAAGTCCATGGGACTCTTGTCTCCAACTAACCAGCAAAAAACTGGAAGTGGAGGAGTGTCTCAAATGGTAGAGTGAAAAGCCTTGAGTGAAAAGGCCAAGCAAGAGTTTGTGTTCAAGTCCAAGTCCTGGCGCATGCACCTGCCATCTCAATGTGGCTTCCACTCACCTGGTTTTCATTCCATGATTGAAAAGTAACCATTTCACTTCCTGATCTATGTGCCATCACCTCCCGCACGCTTCTCCCTTTGTTTGGCTCTCCCAGTTCCATGTCTACACCTGTAGGAAAAATAAACAACTGAAACTAAGCAGGTTCTCTTTCAGGTTGGTTCATGACAGCACGCACCATGCCATCATCTCTAATGCCCTCTCAACTTTCTTCACTCTCCTAGTCCAGGTGACCGTTTTAAAACTTCTTCTCTCGCTCCAGACTCTGCCAAACTTCCTCATCCATCCACACCCTCACAACTGACCACCGTCCTCCTTAATCACAAGGAAAGGAGGTTTTCTCAAACTCCCAGCACCACATCTATCACCATGCCAGCACTGGTACCATATGCTCTGCCGTCTGGCCTGTTTCTCTAGATGAACTGTTCTGTTCTGTTCTGTTCTAGGACCTCACAGTAGCTATGTTCCTTGCTGTGTATTATACCATTCCCCCCCAGCCCCCCCACCCTGCCCCGTACACTGTTACTTGTTCTATCTTAAAGAATAAAATCCTAGTTAACTCCATTTCTCCACCACCTACTTTCTCTGCTCCCTGCTCCCTGGTGGACCAACTAATAGCTTCAACAAGATCATTTTTGATGGAATGGTTGGAACAAAATTCTAATTGGAGCTGGTTTGAGAGAGGTAGGGAGAGAAAGCAGAGGCAATGAGGGCACTTGAAAGGAACTTGCGGCTGAAGGGGCTCCGCAGACCATTCTTTCACAGCCAGCGGTTTATTATTTTAAGTTTAGTGAGTTAAAGTCACAGAGAAAGGGCCTGAGGACAGTAGATTTCATTTGTCTGATGCTCATTAGGAGCCAGGCATGTTCACAGATAGATGGATGTCAAGAGATACAGAAGTTCATTTCTTCCTGCAAATAGTTCTGGCTAAAGTGGGGTTGGGGGGGAGGGGGAAGTCAAGACTGAACAGAGTAGATCAGGCAGAGTGAGGACTTGATTGCATGCTAACAACCACACAGGAACTTTGCCCTATAGTTACTTGCTTTGAGATGACAACTCATTGATGCCAGTTTGCTTTTTGTGAAAAGGGATTTGTGTGTGTGTGTGTGTGTGTGTGTGTGTGTGTGTGTGTGTGGTGCCAGTCCTGAGGCTTGAACTCAGGGCCTGGGCTCTGTCCCTGGGCTTTTGTGCCTCAAGGCTATCACTCTTAACCCTTGAACTACAGCTCCACTTCTGGCTTCTCCCCGCCCACCCCACTTTTTTTGTTTTCTGGTGGTTAATTGAACATAAGAGTCTCGAGGACTTTTCTGCTTGGGTTGGCTTTACATCACATCCTCAGGACTCATACTACTGAGTAACTAGGATTATGGACATGAGATACTCACTGGTGCCCAGCATAGGAACTCTTTTGAATGTCATCAGAGATAAATTCCATCCATTTCAGGAAGATCAACATGAAACTTGCCTAAAGATAGACTTGACTATTGCTCAGTCCTCAGGGCTCCAGTATTGAGTTCAAGTGGTGAGATTGGCTGTTTCTCCTCTGGTGCTACCTCACGAGAGACCAATTCTCACCTTGACTACCTACCCTCCTAGTTTTTGTCTCTTGAGTTCAGAAATTGTCCTCTCTGCTCTGAGGGATGAGGCCAGCTGTCTACTTCTATTAGTCTCGACCTTTCTTTTTCCACAGTATGGACATATGATATCAGGTCCCACACCTGGCTCTTCAACTTCCTTCCTTTCTCCCTTCAGATCGCACATTGTAAGAAATGTGAACGAGGGTGAGGTAATTTCAAGGCTAACATTGGTGTTATTTTAATTTAGCCTTAAAAGCAAATACTCATATTTTAACCACCTTTAATCACCTATTACTAGCCTCCTATTTTTTGAGGGGTCAGGGCCTTCCTTGCAATGGGTACTGCAGAGAACACATACAAGCTGAAGTGCAAGCAGGGGTATGAAAAACACTCAAGTGGGTGAAAGGGCTGGGTGGGCAAACCTGAAAACACATGTATGCTTTCGTAGAAGGCCATTTTCCTTCCATCCATTGCCATCCTGAACTGCTCACTCAGAACCCAATTTGTGCATTTTTGAGAGTAGCTGGACATCCAGATTTTAAGAGGAATTTGATTTTAAATATTAAAGAATAAAAAAGAAATCTTCAGAAATGCTAAGCAAGACATGATGCCACTGTCTACTGTGTTTGGTCCACAGGTAGATGTCTGGCCTGCTCTGCTCCCATCCATAGGCCTGTGATACCCATCAAAGCTGGCTTCTATTTTTTTTGGTGGGGGGGGGCAATCCTGGGGCTTGAACTCAGGGTCTGAGCACTGTCCCTGAGCTTCTTGTGTTCAAGGCTAGCACTCTACCAGTTGAGGCACAGCACCACTTCCATTTTTTCTGTTTATGTGGTACTGGGGAATGAACCCAGGGATTTATACATGCTAGGCAAGCACTCTAGCACTAAGCCCAATCCCCAACCCTGGCTTCTATTCTTTCCAGTCTGTTTCCCTTGCATTACATTCAGCGTTCCAGATCAGCATTTCAGTGCTATGCCCTAAGTCTCTTTGCCTTCTTGAGTACTGGCAAGGGAAGGACTCCTGTATTTACCAAGAGGTAGAGAGCAAAAACAGAACAAAATTGGTCCTTTTTTTCAGTTAACATCATAAAGGGGTCACCTATCTAATGAAGAATGTGACCCAAAGGTTCTCAGTAACATTTCCTCAACACTGAGAAATGAACTCATGCAAATCTTGCTCCATAAACAACATGAGTTTGAGAATCATTTCTGTGCTCTAACCTGAACCTTCCTGAGGTAGAAGAATGTTTCTGAGAACTTGGCAGAAATGAACCTTTTCCTAGCAAATATTGACATGCCGAAAGTAAACCAAGATGAGTTAAACCATCTTAACAGGCCCATATCAAGCATTGAAATAGAAACAGCAATAAGAGACCTCCCATCTAAGAAAAGCCCAGGACCAGATGGCTTTACAGTGGAATTCTACAAGGCCTTCAAAGCAGAGCTCACACCAATACTCCTCCAACTCTTCAATGAAATTAAGAGAGAAAGCTCACTACTGAACACATTCTATGAAGCCATCATAACCCTCATCCCCAAACCAGGCAGGGACTCATCAAAGAAAGAGAACTATAGACTCATTTCTTTGATGAACATTGGTGCAAAACTTCTCAACAAAATTCTGGCCAATCGACTTCAACAATTCATCCAAAAAATCATACACCACAATCAAACAGGATTCATTTCAATATACCCAAATCAATTAATATAATTCATCACATCAACAGGAGCAAGAATAAGAACCACATGGTTATCTCAATAGACGCAGAAAAAGCATTTGACAAGATCCAACACCCCTTTATGATGAAGGTTCTGGAAAAATTAGGAATCCATGGAACATTCCTCAATACAATAAAGGCTGTACATGACAAACCTACAGCCAGCATTATACTTAATGGTGAAAAACTAAAGCCATTTCCTCTTAACTCAGGAATGAGACAAGGATGTCCACTCTCTCCACTTCTCTTCAATCTAGTATTAGAATGCCTAACTACAGCAATAAGACAGGATGCAAACAAAAAGGGGATCCAAATAGGGAAAGAAGAAGTAAAACTCTCCCTCTTTGCAGATGACATGATCTTGTATTTAAAGAACCCCAGAGACTCCACTCCCAAATTACTCAAGCTGATTCAAAACTTTGGCAAAGTAGCAGGGTATAAAATTAACCCTCAAAAATCAATGGCTTTTCTGTATGCCAACAACGAGAAAAGTGCGGCTGAAATTAGGAAAGCAACTCCATTCGTAATAGCCCCACAAAAAATAAAATACCTAGGAATTAACTTAACCAAAGAAGTAAAGGACCTCTATGATGAAAACTTTAAAAACTCCAAAAAGGAAATCAAAACAGAACTTAGAAAGTGGCAAAAACTCCCATGCTCCTGGGTTGGAAGGATCAACATCGTAAAAATGGCAATACTTCCCAAGGCTATCTACAAATTTAATGCGATACCTATCAATATTCCATCCTTATTCTTCAAGGAAATAGAAAAGGCAATCCAAAAATTCATATGGAACAATAAAAGACCCCGAATAGCAAAAACGCTCCTCAACAGAAAGGACAGTGCTGGAGGAATATCAATACCAAATTTCAAACTCTACTACAAAGCCATAGTAATCAAAACAGCCTGGTACTGGCACAAGAACAGACCTCAGGACCAATGGAATAGAATTGAAAACCCAGAAATGAACCTACAGACCTATAGCCATCTAATCTTCGATAAGGGAGCTAAAAATAGAATGGAAAAAAGACAGCCTCTTCAGTAAATGGTGCTGGCAAAATTGGTTAACTACTTGTAGAAAACTAAAGCTAGATCCTTATATATCACCCTGCACCAGAATCAACTCTAAATGGATCAAAGACCTTGGAGTCAAAACAGACACTCTGAAAACATTACAGGATGGAATAGGAGAAACCCTAGGTCTCCTTGGCACAGGCTGAAATTTTCTTAATAGAGACCCAGAACCACAACAAATCAAAGAAAGGTTGGACAAATGGGATTGCATGAAATTGCAGAGCTTCTGCATGGCAAAGGGCATAGCTAGCAAGATCAATAGAAAGCCCATGGATTGGGAGAAGATTTTCACTAGCCACACAACAGAAAAGGGTCTCATATCTAAAATATACCTGGAACTCAAAAAATTAAATCCCCCAACAACAAATCCTCAAAGAAACAACTGCCCAATAAATAAGTGGGCTAAAGACTTAAAGAGAAACTTCTCTGAAGAGGAAAGAAGGATGGCCAATAGACACATGAAGAAATCCTCAACCTCTCTAGCCATAAAAGAAATGCAAATCAAAACAACATTGAGATACCACCACACCCCAGTTAGAATGGCTATAAACAAGAGCTCTAATAACAACAGATGCTGGAGGGGATGTGGACAGAAGGGAGCCTTACTGCATTGTTGGTGGGAGTGTAAACTTGTTCAACCACTTTGGAAAGTAGTATGGAGGTTCCTCAAAAGACTCCACATAGAGCTCCCCTATGACCCAGCAATCCCACTTTTGGGCATTTACCCAAATGTTCACAAACAAGACCACAGTAAAGCTACCAGCACGACTATGTTTTATTGCAGCCTTATTTACCATAGCTAAGATATGGAACCAACCCAGATGCCCCTCAGTAGATGAATGGATCAAGAAAATGTGGTATATATACACAATGGAATTCTATGCCTCCATCAGAAAGAATGACATTGCCCCATTTGTTAGGAAATGGAAAGACTTGGAAAAAATTATATTAAGTGAAGTAAGCCATGCCAAAAGAAACATAGGTTCCCATGGTTTCCCTTATTTGCAATAACTAGTATATGTCTGAGTCAAGCAGAAAAGGTCAGATAAGTTGAAGTTAGGGAAATGAACCCTAAGATATGTACTCAAATATTTTTTTCTTTCATGCGATTGTTTCTAACAGATTTGTAAGATTATTTCTTTGTTGCTTTGTATGTCCCTGCCCCACGGTGTAACCCCTGCTTTCACAGTGTTTAATGTTGTTATAATTTGTGGAGGGGAAGGGGAAAAACAAATAGTTTAAATAGGGATACAGGTGGACCTATTGCAACAATGAGACGTACAAGTCATATGTCGAAAATGTACTTTACAACTTTGTCTGGGGGTGGGGGGAAGAGGGTTGAGTGGAGGGGTTGGGGGTGGATGGGAAGGGGAAACAAAGGAGGAGGCTACAATGCTTGATAAGAAATGTACTCATCTTGCCCATGTAATTGTAAGCCCTCTGTACAGTATTTTCACAATAAAAAAAG
The DNA here is from genome assembly GCF_019054845.1 of Dipodomys spectabilis. Taxonomy (NCBI): domain Eukaryota; kingdom Metazoa; phylum Chordata; class Mammalia; order Rodentia; family Heteromyidae; genus Dipodomys; species Dipodomys spectabilis. The sequence goes on from NW_024870681.1 coordinate 13,078,003, forward strand.
TAAAAGAAAAAAAAGAATGTTTTCTGAAATCACTGGGTTCTGCTCTGTGGTGGATACATGTAGCGATTCAAAATATATTGTTGAAGGGACAGAAGAAAGGAAGAAAGGAGAGAAGGAAGGAAGGAAAGGCAAGAAGAGGGAATAAAGTAGTCTGAGAGGGTATTTGTGGAAGTTGATCCTATATGTGAAGCTATGTGGGGTGTCATACTATAAACTCATTTCATTTCAGCATGCAAGGGGTATGTTGAAAAGTAGGTCGGGCTTTTTGTACCATATAGAAAGGGAAAAGGGAAGCTTATATAGAACTATTGTGACTTTTTTTACTGCCAGACAATTACACAGGCTCCTTTTTTTTTGTTCAAATTCAAAGGTTTTCCTCCTAACTGGAGAGAGAAAATAGTTTTAGCAATGGGACAATTTCATTTTGGAGCCAGAGAAGTAATTCAAGGCAAACATGAAACATTTCTTTAAGAACGGCCATATAATTTGAAGTCCAAAGGGGACTGCATTAAGGGTTTCGTTAATATTATGCCTGCTTTGAGACAGACAAAAAGAGGCAGAGCTGTGTTATGTACAGCCATACTGAATAGCCAACCAGTGCATACACTGAAGAGTTGGCTCCTACTTTATTGCTTTGGGAACTGGCTCTGGGAGTTGTCACAGCTTCACAAAGTTGATGTGGCAGGACTGGTTGAATAGAGGGTGTGTGAGTTTCCCTGGCTATAAACTTGAAAACTCTGTGTTGAACTGTTCTCTCTGCCTATTTTACTAGTGGGTGAAACTTCAGAACTATTCATTGCATGGGTTATTAGCTGTTGGCTTCTCTTTACCAAGAGACACAATCCCATTACATTCCCAAAAAATATCTAGTAAGATTTCCCCACTTTTTTTCCTTTGTGCCATGACTAGGACTTGAACTCAAGGTCTGGGTGCTGTCCTTTAGCTTTATAGAGCAAGGCTGATGTTCTACTACTTGAGCCACAACTTCACTTCCAAGTTTTTGACGGTTAATTGGAAATAAGAATCTCATGGTCTTCCCTCCCTAGTTGGCTTCAAATCATGATTCTTATGTCTCAGCTTCCTGAATTGTTAGAATTTCAGGTGTGAACTACAGTTGCCTTGCCTAGGTTTTGTCTTTTGTGTATTTTCTGTAGTATCTTGCTTCTTCTATGCTTCTAGTAAGGCCTTTGGGGACTCTTTCATATACCCCCAAAATTGTGCTCTAGACATGCCACAATGAACATGATGACTACTGTAATAGGGGATTTGATTCTTCTCAGAAGAAAAAAAAATGTTCACTCTTCTTTCTGACACCTCATCTCAGGGAGGAAGGATTGACTTGTCTAACTACTAAAACTTGAGATGAGAAATTTGCCTATGTAATGTAGTCTTCATCCCCCTCCCCTTCTCTCCTTCCCTCCCCTCTCCTCTCCTTTCCTTTCCATGTACATATGTCCGTACTGCGCCTGAGCATTATCCCTTAGCTTTTTCACACTGGGTACTCTACCAGTTGAGCCACATCTCTACTTGTGGTTTTTGCTGGTTAATTGACGATAAGAGTTTCACACACTTTCCTGTTCAGACTAGATTAAACTTTGATCCTCAGATCTCAGTCTACCAAGTAACCAGGATCGCAAGTGTGAGCCACCAGTGCTGGGATATGTACATTCTCATTTCCTTCATGAAAACAATTTCCTGCCCTGCCCCTCTCCATTGTATGTTGGTAGGGCAAGGGACCTAAAATTAAGCTTGGAAGTACTTTTCACTGAACATGGGTGCGGGGGGAGGTAATTACTACAGAAAAAGGACCACACTTTTTTTCTCTTACATGGCTTACCAATACTAAAATTAGCATGATAGATCCCACTTTATTTTTATTTCAGTTGATTCCAATTTTGAAAGACAGAAGGGCATAATCACTGGTGCTCTTAAACTCTAGCTCTTGTCTTCAGAGGCTCCCAGTCTACCTGGAAAGCTTGGCAGGTGATAATCAACCAATGATGAAGGTAGTAAATATAAAGTAGTATATGGCCACCCATGAAGGTAATCTCTAGGCAAGGCAGCTTGGGATAATAGGAACTACCCATATGAAGTCAATGTTTAGAGGGAGAGCAGGAGAGGCCCATGCTGCAGAAATAAGCAGAGAGATCAGGAAGTATGGAACTTCTAGGCCTTTGTGTAGAAGCTTGAATCTATATCTTAAGAACAATCTACTTGTGAGTGTAGTTCATGTGTCACTTTCGAGGGTTTTCAGGAAGGGAGAAAACGAGTGTCCTGACCAGGTTTTGTGGGATCGCTCTGGTTTTATTATGGAGAAGGTGTCCAAGTGAGAGCAGACTGTGCATCTTAGGGAGAAATATGAGCTGGAGGTCATGGGTGTGAGAATTATCAGCATGCAAGAGATGGGTGAGATTTCTAGAGCTGGACACACGAGATGAAAAGAAAACTGGTGGAGGACAGAAGTCCTAGGAACAGGAGAGAACAGGAAGAACACAATGCTAAAAGTCTAAACAGAGAAAAACACATGACACAAGTGTCAGAGAAAACTGGTCAGGGGAGTGGGAGGAGAACAAAAAAAGATATTTGGTTGTCCATCTTGGTCTACAAAGAGAACAGGGTTTGATGGAAGGGATCTGGTTAAGTGTTAAGTGATTGCATTTTAGGAAGCTGGGGACATTTGGGTTGGATGTGGTCTACTTACTGAATAACCTCCCACAGCAGTCCTTTCTATATTCCCTCTCCCTTTACTTTAGGGTACATTCTTAAAATAACACACTCAGTGGTTCTTGGTAGATGGGGCCCCTAAGTGTCTAGAAGTAGAGATTTTAGGAAAGGTATATTCACCTTTCTTTGGCTGCAAAAGAACTGATTATGATGGCCCTGCATTTCAGGAACTGCTGGGCTTCTGTTTGCTCATGGGATAAATAATGCTTCTTTTTGCCTCCTCTAATAGCTCTCCATTTCCTCTGCTCTTTCTCTACCCAGTCATCACATACCAGAAACTCCAGGGAAGCTTTCAAACCTTGTGGCTGTCTAGGCCCCACTCCAGTCCTTCTACATTAGAATCATGGGTGATAGAGGACAGGCATTGACATTTTATTTTAAAAGCTCCCCAAGAGTTTCTCATGGTTGGTCAGAACTGTGAGCTACTGATCAAGGCAGACTCAAACCCCATGAGTCATTTGCCTTCACCAAGTTGAAGAACCAATCTTCTGCAAAAGATAAATCCTCCTAATTTGAAATGGTTATCAACAGTGTTATTGAAAATGACATTTGTTTACCTTGGAGTCTCCCAGATGAGCTAAAGCATCCTTTGTGGAAATGCACATATTCAGGGAAAAGTTGGACAATAATATTTGGCTCTGTCTGTGGGGTTCCCCACATAGCCTTTAACTACAGGAGCAGTATCTCCAAACAAAAAGGATAGTATTGTTTCCTAAAGAGTCAGGGGGAGCTTTCAGCAAATGTTGGGTATCTAAGTTGCAAAGGATCAGGTTCTACCTCTTGCATACCACTCCAAAGAGTTCATTGAGTCAGTGAACCAGGGCTCCCTGGTTCTGGCAATCACCTTCATTCATCTGGACAGGGGTAGAGGTGATGTGCTGAGAGGCAGGGATCTGTTTGCATCATAGGGAGTTCTGTTATCCTGGGAGATGATCTTGGTGTTCAGCCTAGTGCTGTGAAACCTAATCAGCTCTAAATCCCAATGAATCCCTGCATTCTTAAGCTTTGCTAATGGCCTGGACTCCATCTGTACCCTGAAATCATTCAAATTTGAAGACATACACTTGTCTGTAGTCTTGCTCACACAGGACATTTCCCACTCTCTGTTCCTGTGGGCACCTTTCTAGGTGGCCACTACGTCTAAGGCAGGGATCTCCAAATCTCACAGGCAAGAGCACCAAGTCATCTTTTTCCTAAGCCACACCAGCTTTTTCACCCCCAGGAACTGCCAATTTTCTGCTTTCGCAACAACCAAATGAGCTTTGCTTTACGCTGAATACCATTTGTAATTTATCAAATCCATTCATATTCTTTCCTCTTCCCTTTTACCCAAAGAATGCAGCAGAGAGGTTATTAAATCCTTTTCTAGGGTGAAATACATAGAAAAGCTATGCGAGTCAGTAATGCACTCCAAGAATTTAAGTAAATTTGCTATGCTTGATCTCAGTGCTATGAAGCCAAATTTGCCACTCTTTACAAGATAATACACAAAAAATGTATTCAGTGAGCACAACCCCCAACATTCCCTGCTGTTCTCAACAACAGGAACTGAGCTTCCTGCTTTAGCTCATGTTTTTCTGAATCAAAGAAAATGTATGGACAATTTTCTGTCCTTTTTTTTTCTGCACCCGGAATTTCAAACACATCCCAGAAGGCTCTTCTCCATTTATCCATATTTGGTTGTTGTAAGTATTGTCACTTTTAGAGACTGTATCTAAAAGTATCCTAGATGTGAAATTAACTGCTTGTTTAATCCCATGGCCTTTGCTTATTTGGACCTCAAAGAGATCAGCATGATTTTTGTTACTATGCATCATCTAATATGGTCTAAACTCTGTGCAGGATGCCTTGCTACATTCTAGTTATGCATAATTAGAATTGCATATAATTCTCACAACAATCCTGCAAGATAAATAGTATCAGAATTGATGAATAAGGTAAAAGTATCAAGAGAGATGACATTTTCTGCTCGAAATCAGAATGAAAATCTAGTCATTCAGTTAACTTGCTCGTTTCTTTGATTGAAAAGTTCATATGGGAAACTAAACAGATATGAATTCTGGGCAAACTGACAAAGTAAAAAGAAAAGCATTAGAGATCATTGGAAGGATGAGTTGGAAGAGCACAGATTTTTAGCATAGGGAAAATAGTATGCATGGTACTTTAATGGTGAAACCCATGTGTCTCAACCCTCAGAATGAACAGTACCAAGAGCTTACTGTAAAGTAAGCCATAGGCTTTGAGTAATAATAATGTGTAACTATAGATTCATCAAGTGGCAGAGGATACTAATTACTGGGAGAGGTGGTGCATGGTTTATGGCTGGGTGCGTATAGGGTAGTTTCATATATTCTTCTTGATTTTACTATAACCTACAAGTCTTTCTTTCTAGTCTATTGTTATTTTAAAGGTGATGTACAGAGGAGTTACTGTTATACTCTAGGAATGGTCTTTAAAAATAAAAAGAGCTCAAGTGGTAGAGTACTTGCCTTGAGCTGAAGAGCTCAGGGACAGTGTCCAAGCCCAGAGTTCAAGCCTCACAACTGCCAGAAAATAAAAAGAGAAAAACCATGACCTTATGTTGAAATATATCATAAAACCTCAGTGATGGAAATGGTATGCTGTTGGTTCTTGGACACCAGATCAGAGCAATGCAAATGGAAATTTACAACAACAAAAAACATGGTATGGTGTGGAGGGAATTATAAGAGGGGGTTAAACCCAGTGGACATTGTGCATTGATCCTTTTCTCCACAGAGCTGGGTTTCTGGTATCCAACAGAGAGGTTGGCCATGGGACCTGATGCCTTAAGTCCTGTGAAGAGCTTAAGGCTTGGTTCATTCTAACCCTGTCATTTTAGAGAGAAGGAAACAAAGATCTAGAGATGGGAAAACGTTTTTCCCTTTTTAAAATGGCTAATACCAGAAGACAATGTTTCAAAGGATTAATCCATAGTCCACTTCCAACATGGCATAGAGCATATGACTTTCTCCAACACACAGAAAAAAAATGGAACCAGCTTACCCATGGCAGTCATTGCCCAGATTCTACATGCCCATGCTCAGGGAGACTTGAATATGGATCTGGTTAAGTAGATATGCTTTCCACTTCTGTAGCTTGAGTCAAGGGCTTTCACCTAAGGACAATTATGCTTCACTCCCAAAGGACATTCTGCCATCACTGGTGACATTTTGATGGTGACAGCTAAAGGGGGGGGGTGTTATATGGATGTAGTGTGTGTGTGTGTGTGTGTGTGTGTGTGTGTGTGTGTGTGTGTGTGTGTATGTAGTGCTCAAGGCTAGCGCTCTACCACTTGAGCCATAGTGCCACTTCTGGCTTTTTCTGTGGTGCTGAGGAATTGAATCCAGGGCCTTATGCATGCAAGGCAAGCACTCTGCCACTGAGCCACCTTACCAGCCCAATCTACATAATTTAAGAAGAAGCTTTTAGCCAGATGCAGTGTAGACATGACAACCTTGCTGTGAGGTTTAGAAATAAAGTGTGGAAAGACCTAGAGGAGAATTTCTTCAACAAATGGTAGCAGTGCTTAGAGATGATCTATGACTTACCTTATTGGTGGCTAGAGGTGCATCATAATGGACATCTTGAATACTCTCTCTCTCTCTTGTCAGTTGTGGGGCCTGAACTCTGGGCCTGAATGCTGTCCCTCAGCTCTCCAGCTTAAGGCTAGCATTCTACCATTTGAGCCACAGTGCCACATCTGGCTTTTTCTGCTTATGTAGCGCTGAGGAATTGAACCCAGGGCCTCATGCACACAAGGCAAGCACTCTACCACTGAGCCACCTTTCCCAGCCCTGTGTATTTAGTAAATAGAAGCAAGTAATCCTAACATGTGCCCTAGAATTCACAGTGTATCCTTCCCCAATGGAGAATTGCCAGGCCCAAAAGGTCAGTTTATTAAGGTTCAGTAACTGTACTTCAAAGAGAGGTGGATGGACAGGGAGAAACAGGTAAGTTTAGATGAAATGCTATAGTTAGAATTTCAAATGTCCACCAAGGAACTAAAGGCTTGGTTGCCAAGCATTGGTACTATCAGAGGTGGTTGAAACTTGCTGGGTGGAGGAACTTAGGCCTTCCTCCTCATCTTCCTTGCCTGCCCTCCATGAAATGAATAGATTTCTTCTATCTTATGTTTTCTGTATGATGTTATACCTCTCCACAGGACCAAGTGACTACAGATGGAACCTTCTAAAATAAATCTTTCCTCCTTATAAATTAATTGTCTCAGGTATTTTTGTCACAGCATTGGAAATTTGACACATACATGGAGGAAAGCAGAAAAGAAAGGGGGGGGTGGAAAAGACTCAGTAGGAAAGACACAAAGATGCCAGGATCTGAAGTAGGAGGAGTCAACTTGAAGAGAAAAGAGTATGTGCTTCCTCCAGAAAATGCACTTTTTCTTTGTTCAGCTATTCTAAATATTGGTGGAGAACAAATTTTCCATGTACAAAGTTACTGTCTCAGTCTTGAGTGATGTGAAAGGAATGTAAGAGTAGAGGCTATTAAGATGATCAGAGACCACTGACCTTGCCCCCAGAGACAAGCGATAGGGGCAAAATGGATATGGCCAGGGTTAGATGGAAAGAATGGAAAATGTGTGTGTGTGTGTGTGTGTGTGTGTGTGTGTGTGTGTGTGTGTGTGTTAGAGAGAGACACACACACACACAGAGACAGAGAGACAGAAAGACAGATCTAATGCTGGCTTACTTCCAGTGATAAGAGCCAACCTCCTCCTAGCCAGCATTGAGAACGCACTTGGAGAGGACACAGATGCTATTCCAATGAAGGATTCTTAACCACGTCAGAATTGGGCCAGTCACAAAGATGATCTCTCCAGTGTTGCTGCCCTCAAATGTGACTAGCAGAGCCATCCATCCCTACGGAAGTTGGGGGGGGGGGTGGGTGGGAAAAAGGGAAGGGATTATAGAGAGGAATGACTCTATGGTTTAATAGTTATATTGTTTTTGCTCTACCATTGAACTATAACCATAGCCTTGTCATTTCACAATCAGACTTGGAAAGAGTTAATGATCCTAGATTTAATTTTTTAAAAAATCACACTGAAGTAAGAAAACTCAGAGTAGATATTATGTTACCTGCTCTGAGGGAAAATCAGGGAGCTCAGAGCCAGAAATTAAAGTCAGTCCTAAGAAATTAAGAAAACTACATTTAAAATTCTTTTGCATATCAAAAGCTGGGATTCTTGAAATATTGATTATAGCTGTTAAGTCAGTGTCAGAGTTACTGTTGCATGACAGAAATTTAATAGGTGCCCTTACACTGTTCTCTCCGGGCCTTAGCTGAGTTCTTCCTGAGAGATTAAAATGGTTGACAAGCAAGAGAAATGACATTGAAACTCTGAGGATGTGGGGCTCCAAGAGAGCACACATGGTGAGCTCTAGTGCACAATGCCAAGGAGTATCAGGATCTGGTGTCAGGAGCAAGGTGTAAGGATCAGTGTGATGGTTTTTCCCAGTGCTGAACTAAGCTTAGAGAGCTTTCTTCCTCCATCACCCATTCCCCAGCCCTGACTTGAAACAAAGATGGGAGCTGGGAAAGATTTGAAGGATTTTATTTATGGAGAGGGCCTGGAATCTCTTGTTCTGCTCATGGAGATGAGTACCACTCTCTGGGAAACAAAATGAGCCTTATCTGGACCTAAGCAGGAAATGAACCTTTTGCACAGTGATTCATGTTTACCAGGCTCTTTATAACACAGTATTTCCTGTTCTTTCATGGAAACATTATTTTTTAAATTAATTATTCTATTTTTATTAAATTTTAATTTAATTTTCATTATAAAAAAACCTTGTGCTTAATGCCAAAGGCAAATGGAGGAGGCAGAGAGCACTCAGTAAAAAAGGGCTTAATAGGTACCCCCCAAAAGCCAGATTTTTTTCTTCAGCTCTATTCAAAACCTCCAGTTCCGCATTCAGCATTGAGTTGAAGTAAGTAGGATTTCTCTTAGGAGAGTCCTGAAGGCAAAATGAGAATTGTTTGGTGGGCTCTAATTCTCACAAAAAGCCGAGATGGTGTGGGTTAAGAAGCAGGAAGAACCATCAACGACGCTATGTTTTGTTCAAGAATCTGTGCAGTTCATCCATAACCAGAGCCTCTGGTCCCAGATGGAGCTTCCCTAGTATGCAGCCTGGGGAATAAAGAGTCCAAAGGAAGGTGGAAGAATGGTTTGATTTCATTGGGTGGATGTGCTTTGTAATTTTATGTTGCCCTGGAGCTCTTGAGAGAAGCTTGTGAGCAGCTACAGAGAGTCCTGTGGGGGAAAGCACTGTGATGTGTGCTGTATGATAAAGTGGAGCCTTGTCAGGCAGCCCTTCCCCTTTGCAAGGAGGAGGGAGGAGCAGCTGAGGCCCTGGGATTTGGCTACTGAGAGGGGTGGAGAAGATGCGTGGCTTACAAATGGATCTTTAGACAGTACAGTGGAAAAAAATGTGCGGGTGTGCCTTATGCCTGCCAAGAGTTTGTATGTATGTAGAAGCCAGCCTGGCAGCTTCTGAAAATGTCAGTGCAGTAAGAAGGACCAATTTAGATCAGGGAATAAGATCCAGGGCTGCTCACACTGGTCATGTCCTCTTGTACTCCACAAGTGGAGACTGATGGTGATCCCTCCCATACGTCCATTTTATCACTTGCATATTTCACCACTCAACAAATATTTATTGAGCCCTACTTTGTGCTACACCTCTTTGCTTTAGATAGCCTCTGGTAGGTCAGATGGCACAACTTCTAAGACATTTCTAAACCAGATACTATTTTCCTCTGTTCTGAGGTTTAAAGTTCTCTTGAGAATGTCCTAAAGGATCTATTCTAAAAAAGTCTCTTTTTGAAGTACGGAGGTCAGGTTTGGCTGGCGCCATATTGACCACAAGGTGGATTGTGGGGTCTGGCATCTTGTCTTCATGCTGGGGGAAGAAAACCCCCTGCCCATCACCTGCCCCTCAAGTAATTGATGCACCCCAATCCCTGGAGGCAGGGGTGGGCACTGGCTGATAGGTTACTGAATCTGTCAATCTAGTGCCTGGGACTGGGAATTTCCTGAGGATCTGCCCTTTGTGCCAACCTATTTAGACCCAGACCAGCCTAGCCACAAGGACTCCATGCTCTCCATTGGAGATGAATGGGCTTGTTGGTATTGTTTTTGTTATTTATTTCCTCTTTAGCATGTTTCCTAGCTGTGTTATATGTATTTGCATGCTGCAGGCCTTTGTAACAGCTGGCAGCCTGCAGCCTGGTAACTGTATAATAAAGACTCCAATATTCTATATTTTAAAATGTGGCTTCTGGGATGATTCACCTTACAACACTTTCTCCATAGGTGCTTAGAAAAAGTTTCATTTAACCCTTTATCCCTTCTTCTCCTTCATTCTGAAGCCCCACTCCATCAGATTCCAGAAGACCACTGTTCTCCGCCGCCGCGGTCGCCCCCCCCCTCCCCCCACTGGCTTCTCTTCCTGCCATTGCAGAATCTGTAAGGACAGAGGGGACAAAGTAATTCAAACCCTTATCTGTCATTGATTTGCATGCTTGCACATCTAATCTGTTACCTCTCTCGTGCAACAGTTCCCTATTAACAACAATTTCCAGCACATTGATCCAAGCATCAACCTCAAGAAGGATTTGATAGTGCTTGAAAATTCATTGATTACAGATAAGAAATGAAAAGAAAGGAAGTGTCAGAGACTAATACTATAGATCTGAGCCTGAGGGATTACAGCAAGATGGTATATTGTGAGACATGGGGAATGGCATGGGAGAATCGAATTCTTTCAAATTAATTTTGATTATTCTAATGCATATAAATATTATCCTGAGTAAGAAATGAAACCGCTGGTCATTATTGATTAAACTCTCAATAAACTCAATTTCTTTTTTACTTTCTTGTTTATTATTCATTAGCTTAGTTATGTGGGGGCTGATTTCATTGTTACATCTCCACACATATTCACAATATATTCCAATCAATCTTGTCTATCGGGCTCCCTTTCTGCAAACAAACATTCCCAGCAGGTCTCATTGTCCCATTTCCATAGTGGCAAATAATGTATTTTGACGATAGTCAACCCCCTTTCTCTCCCCAATCCCCCTTTTAGAGGTAAAGATGTGTTATTTTTGACATGTATTTTTATAATTTTCCCTACACACTTACAAACTTGGAACAGTGGCCCAACACCATGAGTGATTATATGAGTTAGTAGTTATTGCCATTGTGCATGGCTACATGAGATCCTACAGTAAGGATTTCTATCTTTTATTTACATTGTTACTTTTGATTACTAGACAATTGGATGTTTTCCCTTTTTTGTCACTGTAAATAATACTTCAGAGAACATTCTTGTGCCTGCCTGCTTTCTACAGTGCAAGGATTTCTTTAGGGTAAATGGAAATCTCAGTCATTATTGTTACATGATATGGTGCATCTACACACACACACACACACACACACACACACACACCAATGCTTGTGAGGAGAGACTGAATTTGGTGTGGAATACGTTGGTTCTAGTGTTAGCAGAACACATATACCTGTGGACCTTGGAGCTAGTTTGAGAGAATAAAGATGTAAGTTCAAGACTGGGGATCTAGAATTCTATCATAAGCTGAGTATATAAGAAGGCAGTTGTAAGGACAGATTGTCTGAAGTTGGGATGGGGAAAACTTCTATATCTATGTATAAAGAAATAGGGTAAAAGCTCCAAGTTAAGGTGACCAATTTTAGTAGTCTGTGTCTATTGCTCTATTAAAGTACCAAAGGCTGGCTACTTTGCAAAGTCACATCTGTTTGGCCTCTGGAAAATGCCACCAGGCAAACGGCATCACTGGACAGCTTCTTGCATACCCACCAGTGATGTATGTGCAGAAGAAATCACACGTTGAGATAGGAAGCCAAAGATTCATACTCTGTTCCTATGACTCAGCCCAGAGGGCTGGTGATAATCTTTTCCAGGAGTAATGTCATCAATAACCTAATCATCTCCTATTTGGCCCTGCCGTTTAAAGATCCCACTACCTCTTAATACCATCATATTGTGGAGTCAGCTTCCAGCACATGACCTTCCAAGGACAAACCACATCTAAACCAAGCACTTGCCATGTCAGCTTACTGAGATGGAGAGAGCTCATCTCTTAACTAGATATGTTCCAGGTGAGCAAAGGTGAGTTGGTCACTCTCCTGAGAGGAAGGATCCATTTCAAAGAGGGTATTCCTGCAGAGTTTCAGGAATGGAGGCAAAAATCAAATGACTCGATAGGAGCTAGAAAATGCACAGATATGGGTGGGAAAGAGACTTAGCTTGTTCAAAAGCTGGAAATTTTGAAGCCCAGGGACTCAGTGTGCAGACCATTTGTGCGTTTGGCTATAGTTCTAGCTAACTTTAGCAAGAGCAGATATATCTCAAGACTGTGAGTCACAGAAGAAGGCTTAGTTGGAGAGCTGCTGGCCTTCTAACACAGACACTAGCAGCAGTGCAGCTGGTTGAAGTAACCTAGTCAGAACAGTGGTACACAGGAGCCACTACATCGCCAATACTTTTAGTTAAATTCAAGGACAGAACACTGACCTGGCCTAGCTCAGTGTCTCCTCTGGAGAGAGTAAGCACCCACTTATACCCCTGCTGATTAATTCACATGAGCAGAGGGGACTCAGAGGGAAACAAGTGTGTCCTGAGAATCATACATATCAACAGAGTTCCATCAGTCTATAAAGACTGAGTTCACTTCTGCACACTTCATGTACTGTGTGTATTTATACATACATATGTGTGTATATAAATGCATGAACATATATTTTGTGCTCACTTTAATCTTGTTAGGTGCATATATAGGTGAACACTACACAAGCAAATATTGTGATTAGCATCATTCATTCCCATCAAGCCAATCATATAAACCAGGGGCAGCCATAGCCCATACAAAGCCATTGCCTTTGTCTTCACACTGGAGCTCATCCCATGAGAAGTTACATAAAATGTCCCAGACTTGCTGACACAATGGTCCCTAGTTCCTTAAAGATACAAACCACTTTATGTCACCTACATTTTCCTAAGTAGTTATTTTTAACCTTATTTCTTTTGCTGTTCCAGGGTTTGAAATCAGGGCCTGGAACTTCATTGGCTTATTTGCTTGTCTGGTACTCTAGACCTTGAGCCATGCCTCTAGCCTAGCTTTCTGCTGCTTATTTTGGAGATGGTGGTCTCATGAACTTTTCTTCCCAGGTTGGATTTGAACTGTGATCCTCCAGATCTCAATCTCCTGAGTAAATAGTACTATAAGTGTGAGCCACTGGTACCCTGTATGACCATGTTTTTTGAAAGACAATTTTCATATTCAGATATATTTGTCTTTTTTTTCCAAGACAAATTTAAAATTTCAGATTTTAAAGTCTCTAATTCATTTTCAAAATCTGGGTTTGTTTTATGGATTGAATTTATTTAGAGAAAAAAATAGTCCTTTTCTTTTGGGGGATGATATTGTCTAATTTGAGATACTTTAAAAAACTCCCTCACTTCTTATTTGGAATTTCAGATACACACAGCAGCACTAATTGCTGACAAAGTGTTTCTGCAGAGAGGCCCTGAAGGACTGCTTTGGAAAGTCTCTGGAACCAATTGGTAATTGGTCGTATCCATCTTTATTCCAAGGATGAATGTACTGAAGCCCTTAAAGTCAGTTTGTTCTCCTAATTCTCTTAAATGGGATTTATGTGGTCAATGCTACTTCAGGAACTCTTTAGTGTCAGGTAAGGCAAAGTGTGAACTTCACTATGAGCACAGAGAACTAATGCAGAAATCTCAATGGTATTTTTAAAGAACAACTCATGAGAGCACTAGATAGTCACAGACTGGGGACTCCAGGTCCAAGTTCGGATGAGCCACTCTGAGCATTCATGAAGTTAGGAGTCTGAAGTCCCACTTCCTTTGCCTGGCATTTCATTTGTCTTCTCTGGGTCTGCCACTTTTCAAGACACCTACCCCCTCCCCCTCATAGTTCCTGTGTTCAGATGGATTCTCCCAGGATCCTGGCCATTGTGCCATCTGATGCCACCATACCGACTTTCTCAGTCCTCTAGCAAGTAGATGGTTTGTGCATTTTGGTATGGTGTGTCTCATCTTCCATTATTTGTCATTTGAGCGTGTACCTGTCCATGCATCCAGGACAGTGGTAGTACCCAATCCTGGCTTTATTTAGACTTTTCTAGAGTTTATAATTGGGGAGGGGGTCTATCTCAAGTTGCCTTCACAATGAATGGAATGTTTAGATGGGGTCTACAAGGAAAAATAACAACTATGGACAAAGATTTGACATAACTAAACCCTTGTCAAAAACATATTTCTGGTGGTTGGATTTCGGGCATACTTACTTTCTTACGTGGCTGGGTGAGGGGCCAAGAAAGCCTTAACAATTCTACATTGCTCATGGGAATATTAAGGCTGATTCCTGCCTGTAATATGTCATCCCACATGGTACAGGGGTCAGGCCTATTTAGCAGAATGAGATCTCATTACTAGGAATGCCTCTGACAGTGAAACTCAGGCAGAAAATATTTTGCCCAAATACTGCTATTGCTCTTATAGGAGCCCTTTGCCAAACATGACATTTTTTTCCCCCATGAACCCAATGTGACCTCACAAGCTCCAGGAACCCCACTGATTATAGATAGGCCTACGAACTGAAAACTAATTAATACCCTGGCGTATGTCCTATGATCTTAGACAAATACCTAGCAAAAGATATATTGTGGTGATCTGGACCTTTTCTTGGAATTATACAGCTGTGTGAAGAGCAACATCCATATTCGTTTCCCCTTTCCATTAAAAGAAAAACACTTTTATTCATTTCCTATGCATCCCATATTTTCAGTGAGGCTGTGTAGGGCCAGGGTGACCTTGCCCAGGTTGGGTCTTCTATGTCGGGTATTCTGTCTAGTAACCCATCTGCTACTAACCATGGCTGTCACTCAGAGTAAATGCACTAGCTGATCAAAGTCTTTCTCTTTCTGAATACAAAATGAAATCTGAACAGCAAGGCCAGGCTGCTGACACCTTTCGGGCAAAGCTTTTTACAAGGGGGAAATGTCAGCAAGGTTGGGTCCCATTCTTTTTAATATCCTGCCTAAATCCTAGATGCCCAGCTAGCAGTTGGCAACTGATGAGAGGCTCCAGGAGTGTGAAAAATCAAAGCTCTCTTTTGCCAACCAGAGAGTTAAACCCCCAAAGGGCCTGTACAGAATGATTACTTGGAATGCTGTGAGGGCCTCTTTTTTTTTTTTTTAATTCTCTTTCAGGTCAGCTTTGCTAATATCCAGGGGCTAAGTATAACTGTAAGCATGTGAATTTCAATAAATATGTTTCCTTCAATTACCCAGCTGGACAGTTTAGTTCACCAGAGCCTGCAATCATATAAAAGCTGCCAGGGAATTGTTGTGGTTTAGATAATTTCTAATCTCCCCTCTGCTTAACCTGCAGGGGCTTTGGGCAGCTTCAGAGATGAGAG
This sequence comes from Dipodomys spectabilis, assembly GCF_019054845.1. Taxonomy (NCBI): domain Eukaryota; kingdom Metazoa; phylum Chordata; class Mammalia; order Rodentia; family Heteromyidae; genus Dipodomys; species Dipodomys spectabilis. Next base: position 13,093,255 of record NW_024870681.1, read on the forward strand.
GGTGGAGAGTGGGAGGTGGGAAAAGCCTGTTCTCATCAACCAGAGATGCAATACTTGGCTTGGGCTCGGAGACTGATGCAGCCTTCAGACAGAGAGGCTGACAGATGATGCATAAGGTGAGGGTGTGTTGAAAGGGGATTGGGAGCAAGGGGAAAATATGGAAAATGGAAACAGCTTCAGAGAAACAAGACAGAACTCCTACCCAGCTTGGGTGCTAAGAAGCAGGAGGTACCTCACTGAGTCTAAAAATCCTCTGATCTTACACCCAGTATCGCAACTTCCAGAAGGGCTATTCATAGTCAAAAAGCGAGTGAACACCTTTTTCTTTTTGTTGGTGCTGGTTCAGGAGCTTGAACTTAGAGCCTGGGCACTGTCCCTTAGCTTTTTCTGCTCAAGGTTGGCACTCTTATCACCTGAGCTCTACTTCTAGCCTTTTTTGGTGATTATTTAGGGATAAGACCCACAGACTTTTCTGCTCAGGCAGACTTTGGACGTTGATCCTCAGATCTCAGCTTCCTGAGTAGCTAGGATTGCAGGTGTGAGCCACTGGCTCTGAGCAGAGATTGCCTGTCAACCATTAATCATAAATGCAATCTGCAGACCACTTCCCATCACAGAATTAGCTGCAAAGTCTGCTTGGCCAAGCTCATCCCATACATAGTAGATGGCTACTTAAGTTGTCTGGTAGTGGCGGTGGTGAAGATAAACTCCTCGTTAACCCTCCTGGTGTTCTGGTCGTCATGGAAGATGACAAAGGATGGTGAAGACCCAGCTGAAGGCAGAATGATCATTTGGGTGTGAGTCAGCTGCTGCGACTCTGAAGGCATCGATGGGGCACATGTCCTGACCTTCTGAGATTCCATAGACTTGAGGAGAAAGCTCAAAGGATAGCATTGTTTTGGGGTTTGTAGGTTTGTTTTTCCCCTGCTTTGTTTCTTGTCTTGCTACTAGGGCTTATACTCAAGGCTTGGGCACTCTCCTTTAGCTTTTTCACTCAAGGCTGGCACTCTGCCACTCAAGCCACACCTCTACTTTCAGCTTTATGTTGGTTGGGTGTAAAAGTCTCTAGGATTTGTTTGCCTGGGCTGGCTTTGAACCACAATCCTCTGATCTCAGCCTCCTGGCTACGTGATAACATGTGGTCTCTTTCGGTGATGCATTTTGAATTCTTGCCATCTAACTCCATCCTGAGAGAATTCCTCCTCCTCCTCTTCTTCCTCTTCCTCCTCTTCTTCCTCCTCCTCCTCCTCCTCTTCCTCCTCCTTCTTCTTCTCCTCCTCCTCCTCCTTCTCCTCCTTCTTCTCCTCATCCTTCTTCTCCTCCTCCTTCTCCTCCTTCTTCTCTTCCTCCTCCTCCTCCTCCTCCTCCTCCTCCTCCTCTTCCTCCTCCTCCTCCTCCTTCTTCTTCTTCTTCTTCTCCTTCTCTTCTTCCTCCTCCTTCCTCTCCTACTCTTCCTCTACCCTCCTCCTCTTCCCCTTCCTCCTTCTCCTCCTCCTCCTTCTCCTCCTCCTCCTCTTCCTGTCCCTCCCTCCCTCTTCCACCCACTTCTTCCTCCTCTTTCTCCTTCTTCTTGTTCTGCATGGATCCTTTGGTAGGCACACACTTATGGAAACACCATTAAGCCCAGCCATATCATGGTTCCTTATGAGCCAAGTAGATGATCCCTCCTTGTTAAAGAAAACCGAGTTCTAGGGCACCTCAGCAACAGGGCCTGGTTAGAAGTTTCTACTATGGGATAGTTTTGGTGTGCTGTCACCTTTCTGAACCTACCTTGGTGCCTGCCATTTGCAAGCCATTTCTAAATTCTTCTCATTCCTCTGTGACCTCAAGATCTCTTACCTTCCACTTGGAATTGCAACTTGAAAGCTTCAACACTCAAGAGATCTGTTGACAGTGTTTTTTTATTCACTGAAGTTTTTTTTTTATTCATTTGGGGCAGGTATTTGATAGATTACAGAATTCTTCATAATTTTGCTTTCAGTTTTAGCAGAAGAGGAAAGAGAAGGCATTGGAGGACTGATGCACCCTCATTTCTATCCCTTGGTTTGAAGCCAAGACTTGAACGGAATCCATGGCTCTTCCGATTATGATCCAGCTGCCTTAGCTTGGGCAACCTGGCAACTTTCTGGCCAGGCAGGTCTTTATTTTCGTTAGCAGTAATTTATTTGGTCTCATCTGTAGTGTAGATTGGGTGGTGGGTGTGTATTGGTGAGAAAGCTGGCAGGGCTTTGGAGGACAGAGGAGAATTGCATTTCCTCTGCCCTTTTGCTTGGTCAGAAGCCCCTGTCATAATAGAAGTTGCACATAATAAGGGAACATTAATATAAATGGGAAATAAATAAGCAATCACCACAACAGGTCCATTTCAGGATCACCTTGGAAGAAAGTCCTCAGAGTCCCCCAAGGGGCTGTGGAGGGAGGCAGAGCTGAAATCTGCCCTGGCAATGCCCTTTCTCCCTCTGCCTTGTTTCTTGGTTCAATTTGCAGTCCCCTCCTTTCTTGCCTCTAGCCCCATTCCAAGGCTCTACTACTTTTCTCTCTGACTTTCATTTCAGGGCTCTTGGCAGGAACCTGCCTTTTGACTCTCACCAGGGCCCTGCTTGGGCCTTTACTCTGTGAGTGGTTGTGCTAACGAGGGTGACATTTCCACTTCCCTCCTGTTGCCTTTGTCTTCCTGCTACATCCCCGGCCTGATCTCCTGGGAGACCTCATTAAAAGGATGGCAGATCTTTACCTATGGTTATATAAAGAGCTAAGAATTATATCTACACACACACACACACACACACACACACACACACACACACACACACACACACACACACACACACACACCCCACACACCAGTTTTGGATCTGTCCCAGAAGTTTGTTTTCCATATGATACTGTCATCCACCTTCAGTAGATTGCAGCATTAGGTCCTATAAAGGAATGTGGGTCAGTTGCCTGAGGACATCATGCTAATAGTACTTAGGGCACAAGGTGTCTGTGAGATGACTTTAATAAACATGCTGACCACATTAATTTCTTCAGATGATTAACTCATTAAACTGAGCTGCCTTCTACCTTTTTGGTACTATGGTCACGTACCAAATGACACTTTCATCAAGGACATTTCACATATGATTATAATGGTGCCCAACATTCTTATTGTGTGATAAAGCTGGCATCACACTGTGACCCCATCGTGCAATGTGTAAGTCATGCATTTGTGGTGTTGCTTGCTTAAACAAACTTGCTCATTGGGTCTGGGAGCTGGGCTCAAAGGGTAGAGTATAAGGTCTTGGGTTCAAACTCCACTATCGCCCCCAAAGTGACAGCAAATAACAGCCACAACAACCACCTACTGTGTTGTCAGTCATTGAAAGCAGTAGCCCAGGATGCCTAGAATATAATACTTGATAATGAGAATCTACAACTATCAGTGCTGATTTATGCATTTACTATGCTATAGCTCTTATCATTATTTTAGAGTCTACTCCTGTGTATAAAAGAGACTGTGAACCAGCATACTTAATTTGCCTTATTTATGATCAACCTCTTAAGAGGCCACAAAGAATGACTGACCCGCCCTGTCTGGGTTTGTGCCAGTGTGCTGAATGATGTTTATCCCATGACAAGATTACCTAATGGTGTGTTTCTCAGACCATACTTCTGCTGTTAAGAAACCCATGATTTTATATTAAGAGATGAAGGTATTCCAGGGACTGGGAGAGTGAGATTCCTGTTTTCAAGGGGCAGGCTCACTAATATTGGATCTCTACAGTCTGATGCTTGCACAAACATCCCCTCCTTATTTTGATAGTTTCACCTCTTGAAGATCCCTTCTCTCACATTTTTCTAACCAAACAGATTTGGAAGAAGACCCTAATAATTTCACTTCCAGGTTTAAGGGCTAAGCAAGTGAGGAAGACATAGTCCATCCTGCAAGGGACCGGGCTCAGAGCCCAGGGATTCTGAGCCATTCTTCCTACCATTTGGGAACAGCCTATTTAAGAGTGAAGCCAGAATAAAGTTGAGCAGAACTGAGATAGGATGAGTCAGATTTCGGAATGCTTCCTTCCACATTCCTAGATCCAATAGTATTGGATCTTCCCGTGAATCTTCCAACTAATACATTTCTTCCTTTTTGTCCTTCACCCATGTAATGATGAACAGTCCTGATTAATAATGCTAGAAGACAATAGAGGAAGAAGAGGATTTGATCACTTATTATAACACATTGGGACAAATAGACAAAAATAACTTGAGATCGAGATAAGGAGACCTCATTCAGTCTTGAGAAATTTAGATGTTGTGTGGTCTTTGTAGGAGTGCAATTTCTTTCAAGAACAAGGAAGATCACAGATGAAAAGAAGCTGACATCTTGTTGACACAATGTTTTAAAGAAAGTTTGATGTTACATGTCAGACTTAGTTTGATATTAAAATTATTCATTTTTACTTAAAATAATAAAATGGAATCTACTTTGTGAGAAATGAATAAATATAGGGGCATTTATGATGCTGTACTCTTCCTAGTTCTTCAGAATTACAAGAAGAAAACATGCTTCTTTAAGAACATGTAAGCTGATGGCTCACACTTGTAATCTTAGCTATTCAGGAGGCTGAGATCTGAAAATTATTGTTCAAAGATAGCCCAGGCAGGAAATCCAATAAGACTCTTATCTCCAATTAACCACCAAAAAAAGCCCCAGAAGTGGAAGTGGTAGAGCACCAGACTTGAGTGAAAAAGCTAAAGGAAGGTGCTCAAGGTCCCAAGTTCAAACCTCAGTATCAACACACACACACACACACACACACACACACACACACACACACACACACAAACACACACACACACACACACACACACACACAAACACACACACACACACACACACACACACAGAGTAGAATATACAGAAACTGGTCCACAGACTTGAAAGTTTGTCATAATCACTAAGGAGAATGAAAATATAGACATATAGCCTGCACCTGACTGAAACTCACAAAGATGTCCAGTGTTCCAGTTTTTCAGATGGGTTTTTCTCTGTTGCCAATTTCATGCTGTCTTGAAGAATCTAAAAGAGAGAGAGGAAAATGTAACAATAGAAAGCACTAATATTTGGAAATACAGCATATCTGAGTCTCCATTCCATTCTTTATTAACCATATCAGAAATAATTATATTCATTTAACACTCATAGATGTGTGAGGAGTCTCCTAGGTACCAGATGCTTTGTTATATATGCTTGAAATGTGTCAGAAACAAAACAGATGAATATCTTTTCCCAGCAGATGCACACCATGAAAATAATTAATCGAGTAAGTTTTATGTGAGGTAAAGAGCGAACGTACCATGAACTAAAGAAAAAAAATGATTTATGGTAACCAAGAATTGGAAGGAAGGTGGGTTAAGTAGGTTATGATGTTCTATAGGGCTGGCTCTGGAAGGCCTCAATGGGAAGACAAATTGTTAATGGGTTTGAAAGAAGAGAACTAGTTAAGTCATTATACTGGGCTAGAATATTACTGGTAGAGGGGTGAGACACTGGCTTTTAGAGAATGGATTCAGAGATGAAGTCAAAATTTTGGTTTCCGAACGTGAAAGGATGTGGTATCTAACCGATGAATCAGAATTTATTTTGTGGATGGAGTGGGTTGGGGGAAAAGGAAAGGTAAGAAGCTAAGTTTAGGAGTGGGTTGGGGGAAAAGGAAAGGTAAGAAGCTAAGTTTAAGACATGTCTGACTTGAAATGTCTACTGATTTCCAAGTAGAGATGGTAAATGTGCATCAAATATCAGGGTTTAAAGTTTTGAAAAGAAATCTTTCTTGGCATTACATATTTGGGATACAATATTAAAGAGTTTTTTTTTAAGGTCTTGGGATGCTAAGAGCTCATTAAGGAAGTAGTTACAGATAGAAAAGAGAAGAGAAAACAGAATCCCAGAACTATCTAATGTGCAAAAGTCAGGGAGTATAAATTAACCATCCAAAACTAAGTAGCTAGTAATGAAATAAAGGATATTTTGAGAATAAGGATGGTGCTTTGCCTGAGACACTGCCCATGGTACAATTAAGATGAGGGATGACACTTGCACAACCATGTTCATTGCTGCACTATTCACATAGCCAAGGTATAGAACAGCTCAGATTCCCTTCCATGGATCAAGAAAAGGGGGCATATATAGACAATTGAATTTTATTCATCCATTAGGAATAATATTTTATGTCATTTGCAAAGGAAGAGAGAGACCTGGAAAATTTTATGTTACTTGAAGAGATAAAGGACATGTTTTCTCTCCTATGTGGAAGTTAGATCTTATTCATAAATATACAAGTAAACACATAGGAGGTCAGATGAAAGTTCACACAAATGTATTAGCTTAAGTGTGGCATATGAAGGGGAGAATTCAAATAATGTGATTCCTTTGGAAATGAGCTCACAGTCCAACAAAATGAATGCCAGGAAACTGAAATTTGGGATGTCAGGGGGGATGAGGGCAAGAAGAGAGTGGTGGACAAATGAAGAGAGAAAGGGAAGGGTAATTGCAGTCATGTATATCCTATAAAATTAGGAAAATTAAGGGGAAGGATGAGAATAGGAGGGAAGGCAGAGGGTGAGAGGGATGATATTGATCAAGATGTATTGCACTTATAAGCTGATATGTTCAATGGTGGTTACTATTGCTTCCTTTATACAATGCTTAAATCTTAAAAAAAATATGAGGTCTGAGAATTGGATGTTAGAAATAGAGGTCATTGTTGGTCTTGAACAAGGAATGGCAAATTAATGGCTTTGTAGAAGACAGTGTGAATTTCCATGATCTGTTATAAGGATTGTTTTGTAACTGTCTCAGTGTTCCAAAAATTAATTATTCTTATGGGTAAATTTTTAGGAATAAATCTTATCTTTTATAGAAAGAAGGTGAAGTGATGGCTGGCATGTATTAAGAGCTGCTGTTCTTATTTATTGTCATTAGGCAATGTTAACAGCCCAGGCTTTATCCTTGTATGATTTTTGGTGAATAGATTCCTACCAGAATCTACTTCTCACAAATGTTACCCTGAGGACATACCTTTTTCCACTTGAACTTATGAATTCAAGTACAAAATTTTCCCCTATTTAATTTTAAATCCTCCAATAAATGAAGATTGATTTGATTAAATATTAGTTTGCTGGGGCTGCAATAACAAACTATATCAAAGAATATGGCTTAAAAAACAGAAATTGAGTTTGTGTCCAGTTCTGGGAGCTGGAAGTTTGAGTTCAGGCTCGGGATCAACTGTGTCAGCCGTGTTGTCTCTTCAGGGCTGTGAAAGAGGGACTCTACACCAGGCCTCACTCTGTCCAGGTCTTCACATGGTGTCTTCCTTATAATCAGGTCTTTATGTCAAATTTTCCCTTTTTTTTAAAGGACATGGGTCAAAGTGGATTTGCACCCACCGTAACAAACTATTTTTTTACTTTAATACTTTTGTAAAGACACCATCTCTAAATAAGGTCCCATTCTGAGACATGCAGTTAGGAATTCAAGTTGTGCATATTTCTGAGTGGTACCATTCAATCTGTAGCAATTAACCTTTACAATAACTCCGGTTTCATCCTACTTTAGTCTGACTATTCCCCTTTGGATGCTTGTTAGCTTAAGAACTCTCCAATGTTACCCCAAGACTCAGTCACTTTCCCACACACCTTACCCTTTTTTATTTTTTATTTTTTGAGAAGTATAGCATGATTTGGTTCCCACTCCTGGGATGCCATTCCTTTCCCTGCTCTTTCTTGATTCATTGAGGGAAAATTCTGTCACTCGTTGGCTGTTCTCATGTTCTCAGCGTGTTTGTCTTGGCTTTTGAACAAATTCCCAAAATAAAACTCTCTAACCTGTAATTTTATCTCCACGCTGGCTTTGGTTGTGTTCCACATTGCTGGAACCATGACAGAAGAGTCTCACAGTAATTCCGATCAGTATATATTCATGACAGCTCTATAAAGGTTATTTTTTCCCCTTAGATGACATATCTATAGCTCTGCCTCTTTCTGTCCCTTTGGCTTACTGCTTCAGACTAGAAGTCACTTCTGAATATGACACGAAATGCATACAGGAAACTGGCTTTGGGATATTCTGTGTTTTCATGTTTAGGCATGTTGTGCAGTCTATTTTGGGTCAACTAGTTATCTAGTAACACCTACTGGTGCTTCAAACCCTGGGCATAAAATAATTCACAAAATATGGTTGCTGCTCTCCAGAAGCTTTTAATCTAGTGGAGAAGGAGGACATAGATACTCTGGCAGGTGATATTCCATGCACAAAATTCCATGATGCTAAATTTGGGGACTTATTTCATTTTAGAGCATACCTTCAAAATTTTCTCTTTTCTTTTTCCCTTCAAGTTTTAACATAGTACTACTGAGGATGTAACTTGACTTCTTGGGTTTCCAGTGTCCTTGGGGTGAATTTTCAATCTTTTTTATTGTGAAAATATTGTACAGAGGAGTTACAATTACATGGGCAAGATAATGAGTACATTTCTTATCAAGCATTGTAGCCTCCTCCTTTGTTTCTCCTTCCCATCCCATCCCATCCTCCCCCCCTCCCCCCCCCCACCTCCCTCCCAGCACAAAAGTTGTAAAGTCCCTTTTCAACATAACGACTTGTACATCTCATTGTTGCAATGGGTCCACCTGTATCCCTGTTTAAACTATTTGTTTTTCCCCTTCCCCTCCACAAATTATACCGACATCAAATACAGTGAAAGCAGGGGTTATACTGTGGGGGAGGGACATACAAAGCAACAAAGAAATAATCTTATAAATGTGTTAGAAACAATCGTATGAAAGAAAAAAAAAACATTTGAATATATATCTTAGGGTTCATTTCCCTAACATCACCTTATCTTTTGAGTGAACTACTTGGGCTTATGTGACTTGATTCCTGTCCAAGTTCTTTGCCTGAGATTAAGTCACTGCATCCCTAGGATAATATGTTCCTTCAACACAAGTGGCTGTTCTATCCGTCAAAGTTCTATGGTTTTCCCATTTTAAAATCTAAGTATAGAGCTCTTCCTGGCATATGCTTGTCTTCCTCATTTGGCTAACACCTCTACTTCCTTTGTTCTCTAGAATTAAAGCCACTTCTTCAAAAAGGATTCTGCTGGATTTTTATTTGGACTGCTGGCTTCCTCTCCATCAACTTGTGATTTCTCTTCATAGAACCTAAATGGTTTGTCTTTATTCATTTGTGTGACTCTTTTTTTCATGTCTACAATTCTAGTAGTAATAAGAATGTCTCTGTTTGGTTCCTCATTCTATGCCCAGCATTGTGTCTAGGACAAGACAGGATGTGTTATAATTTTTGCTTTTAATCTCTCAGGACCATCTTCATGCCTTCTGTTTATACAGTGATTATGAGTCTAAGATAGCAGTTAAATCAGGTCTTCTGGCCCCAAGTCTTCTGCCTTTAGCCACAGTCACCTCCAGAGATCATGTGACCTACTTGGCTGGATGTTTTGAGAAGTATTTCCCGTAAAACATTGATGGGAGGCAATTTATAAAATGTGACCTGTTGGTGGTATTTATATTTCTCTTACACTGAGATAGATAAGGTAAAAGCCATTTGGAAACAAAAGAACTCTTTGTAAGAATCATGACCACATTTAGATTAGCTGCAAATGTTTCAGATGACCTGACTGTCACTCAGAAAATACCTCTTACATTAGGCCAGTCCCACAAGATGATTGGTGGCTGCCCAAAGCATGCTGCGAAAGCAGTCATGAGACTACTTTATGGAGAAATAAAATGCCATGGTTGGTTGACAATATTAACTGTGGAGACAGAGAGAAATGGCAACACACAGGCAAACTTTATCCTATAACCATAGGCCAGGAGCTGGGTTTACTTACTGCATAAAGAAATAGAAGGACTACTCAGGACTTTCAGAAGATACTAGGTGAAACTTGGATAGATTCCTATTCATGTTACTGTGTTATAAATATGCTATTTTAGTGCAGAGTTCTGGGAGTTTTGACAAACATACATAGTTGTATAAACACTACACAATCAAAATACTGAAGACTTGTGCTTCCTCCTCCTGATTCCATGTGCCTTTTTCTAGTCATTTCCTCTTTTCCTTTGATCACCACTAACTTGCTTTCTATCCTTACCATTTTGCTTCATTTGTACGTAAAAATACAATCAAAAGTATGTTGTCTTTTGAGTCTGTCATCTTTCATTTAACAAATGGATGGGGAGGGCCCATGTGTTAGAGGCTTGGTATCCATGGAACTATCAGGATGTAAAGCCCAGTGGGAGACCATTAGAGGGATATCTCTGAAGAGGATTTTGTTCTCCTTCTTTTTGTCTTTTTGTTTCCTGGCCATGAGGTGAGTGTTTTTGCTTTACCATGCTCTTCTGTCATGATATACTGACTCCAAGCATCTATGTATCTATCTATCTATGTATCTATCTAATCTGTCATCTATCTTCATGTTTATATTTCAAAGTAAGTTATCATAAAACAAATTTTAAGTGATTAGAGACAGTTTTCAGCATCTCACAGGATGGAGACACCTTTGTTTACAACTTCTATTTTAGAAACTAGATGGTGTTTGAATGAGCCTTGAAGAGTAGCTAGGCCATTCTGTTAGGAAATGTTGAATATTCTTCACAAAGTATCAAAGTATTCACTTTTTGCTTCTCAGCAGTTCATTCCCAGTCCAACCTTATGAACATATACAAGCTGGAAGTAGGGTGGCTGGTAGAGGATGGAAAATTTTCTCTTTTTTCACTGTAACAAATATCAGCTGACTACATGCTGCTTGTAAAGTTCAACAATAGGTGATCTGGAGAATTTTACTATTTTGTTATTACTTATTCATGCCATATTTTCTTTTATTCTATCCTCATGTTATCTTTTTCTCTCTTCTCATTTCGTTCATAAAGAATTCGAGTCAGCTTTCAACGTTACATAGAAAGCATATCCTTGAAAAGATGGAGGCAAAGAGATCATATGGATAAGATGTTCAGGACTTACTTTATCTCTCAGAAATGTGCACCAGGTTATTTTATTGAGACACTAGAGATGGACTGCAGACCAGACTGTACATTTTTTGGAGACTAAAGTGAATAAGGAAATATACTTGGTTCAAAATACTCATATTGTCCACAAGATAAAGACAGTCCCAGTTGTTTAAGGTTTTCATCTTGCTGAGCTGAGAAAGAATTTCTCTCTTGGGTCTTCATAAAGAAAATACTTTTCGATTCAGATAATAACACCCTGAACTCTATCCTGGCAATAAAATTCAAGAGCAAAGTTTGCTCAGTTGCTTCTTACAGCATCTCTCAAAACAAGGCAATATTAGAACAGCAAAGTTCAATTCTGTCAAGTAAATTTGATAACACTCAGAATGATGCCATCCAGGTATGCAGCTCTCCACTGGTATGATTTTGATCCAAGGATAAAATTTATCATTTCTTGAGAATAGATGAATAGAATGTCCTTCTCACAATCCTCCATAAATGCCTGTTCTCATAAATGGGATTTGAACAACAGACAGCTAGCTGACAAGTAACTAGAGTTCACATATTCACTGTTTCTGTCAGCGACTGATACACATTATTTTGACAACTAATCTGACAAAGTGTAGAAGAAGATTGCTTATTAAAACTAATGCAGAATATATAAGGTGTGTTTTAAACAGAGGTTATTTTTCTTTGGTACAAAGGAAATAGGCTACTTGTCATCTCTACTGCCTATAGCATCCCTTTATTGAAGTTTCTGTTTTTATCCTCATTTTATATGAAGGAAAACATATTTAGAGGATGTTGGTGATTTTTTTAAGATTGTAAGTAACAGAACCAAGTTCCCAAACTAGGTGTCTCTCAAATCATAAACTGCATAAATCATTCTGTTTGTTTGTTTAAAGAGACTTCATGAAATTATTGTATTGTCTTTATAAAGATATAAGCTATATTGAAGATTTATGCCCCTATTGCATAACATTATCAAACAGAAGGAAGTTCATACTCACAGATCTTTCTTGATAGCTCTTCTTGCCTCCTTCCTCTCAGAGGTATTAATTTTATTGTTATTATTTTTTAAGTAGTTGCATATGGAGTTGCCATTTAACAAAGCAGTTTATGAATATAATGCATCTTGATCAATATCATACCTGTCAGAGATATCAATTCTTTAAGCTGTTATCATTACTGTGTTAGCTTTCTGTTACTCTAAAATACTATACTGAGATAATTCTGTTACAAAGAGAAAAGATTTACTTTGGCTTATGGTTTTTGAGGTACAGGTTCCTGGCCAAGTTGTCTCTACTGCTTTGGGCCTGTGGTGACATAGTACATCAAGATGAAAGCATGTGTTGGGGTATAACTGTGCACTTCACTAGCAGGGAGAATGGGAAGGTTCCAGGATCCTCCAGTCCCCTGAGGGCACGCCTCCAATGACCTGAAGACCTCCCACTAGGCCCTGCCTAAAAGTTTCACCACTTCCCAGTAGTACCCCCCTGTGGACCAAACAGTTAATGGGAGACATTCACATCTAAACTATAGCAATTCCCATGAACATTTTAATATTTACATCTACATGAACAGGTGGAGGCTTATGGACTTTTCTCACACCATGACCATCCTGTCTTAGCCTCCCAGGTATTGAGGATTACAGGTGTCAGACACCCACATCAGGCTTCATATTATTGAATTTCTGTGACTTTGAAGTGTTTTTAACTGAAAAATAAAGATGTCTTCAAAATGATTTATCCTTTTCCCTGGGTTTACCACTCTTCAAAGAATGGTGTTCCTCTTGCTACAGGAAGTTCCTTCTTTCCTTGTGTTCTATCAAGAACTCAAAACGATGTTACAGGTTTAGTTTGCTTCACACCAGATCCTTGACTACCTTGTTTATATTGACTTCTTGAAATGAAGTGTGCAGGTAAGTTTATTGTTTATTAGTTTTACTTAAGAATGATACAGAAAGCATCTTAAACGATGTATTATCAAAGGAGGAGATTGGACTAGGAAGGGTTGTGAGCACAGGTGTTTTGGAACAGAATTTCTGGTTGTGAAGAATATGCATTCAAATTTACTAGGATGTGCCTAAATACTTTCTACAGTGAAAAATTAGTGTTTCCGAGGTCCTGTTATGTTCTACATCCTCACCAATACTTGGAGATCACCGTATTTGTAGGTTTTTCCCATCCATGAAGATGATATGAAAGTTCAAAGATTATTTTTAATTCTTAACAATTGAGCCCTATTTATCAAGTAGGTTATTGTTTGTTAATTTTTAAAAGTCCATGACTGTTAAATAACTAAGTTTTGTTATAGATACACAGACTTGTTTCTGAGTTACTATTTTTCAGTGTTCTTTTGTATATTCCATGAACCTGTCAATATGGCTTAGATACTACAGATTTATAACCTGTGTTATAAAAATCTGCAATTGTTTTCCATGCTGGTGTATATTGTCTCTACAAGCAGTATAATATTTAGCAATGTTGCTTTATGGCAAGTTCTCTAAGACAAGGAGTTATAAATTACTCACATCGGTGAAATGGTATTTGAATTTTAAATATGACTGTTGAAGAAGTTAATCCAACTAAGTGGAAGCAAATCTGTCAAAGATGCTAAAGCAATGGATGTAAAGTTTCCAGTTTTTGGTCTGTCACTGATTAGACTATCAAATTGTTTATAGAAAGAATTTAAGAATATGGTATTATAACAATATTACACTATTTCCTGACACTTTGATCTTGTTATAATGCCATCTTCCAGAAGTACTCCAATGGATAAACATAGAGTTTGCAATACAATTGCTCTCTGAGGAGACAAATTATGAAAAAAAATCTCCTCTCTTTCGAAGGATTTATCTTGTGATCCATACCTTGCTGAATGAGAAGAAATAGACATCTTCATGTTGCTTGCTGACTTGGCACAGGGAACTGCTTAAAAGAAAGAATAGACCAAACCTGTAAGTAGGTAACCATCATGTCTGTAGGATATAAACATTGAAACAAATTTGAACAAAATTCTCAGTGACTGAAACTTGGACCAAAAGATTCATGTTAGGCTAACAGACAAACTTGTTTTTTATTGTGAACATACTGTACAGAGGGGTTACAATTACATGGGCAAGATAATGAGTACATTTCTTATCAAGCATTGCAGCCTCCTCCTTTGTTTCCCCTTCCCATCCCTTCCCAGCCTCCCCGGCCTCCCCTCCCAATCCTCCCCCCCCCCAAAGTTGTAAAGTTCGTTTTCGACATGACAACTTGTACTTCTCATTGTTGCAACGGGTCCACCTGTATCCTTAAACGACTTGTTTTTCCCCTTCCCCTCCACAAATTATACCGACATCAAATATAGTGAAAGCAGGGGTTATACTGTGGGGGAGGGACATACAAAGCTACAAAGAAATAATCTTATAAATGCATTAGAAACAAATGCATGAAAGAAAAAAACATTTAAATACATATCTAAGGGTTCATTTTCCTAACATCACATTATCTGACCTTTTCTGCTTGACTCATTCATATACTAGATATTGCAAATAAGGGAACTTTAAAGTGTCCACCAAAAAGGATTTAAAGCAAGCCATCATACCACTTCCTGCAAAAAAAAAAGTTGAAAGCCAGAGGGAAGAGAAGAGTTATCCTGAAATGTTAATTACTGCTATCAAATAATTTGCCATAGTGAACTATGGCAAATTATTTAATCATAAAATTGAACTTATTGGAAACAAAGGGAATGTTCATTTGATCCTTGAAGAACAAAGGAATTCCATCTATGGACATTTTCATCACTTGGAGAGTGTCACAATTATAATAACATGAGATGCCTCTTATGATGGTCTGCATGGGTCCTCAAAAAGGTACTCATTTTATTATAATCTTTAATATGTTAGTATGCGATAGTCAGGCTTGAAGAAGGAGGTTGTTACATCATGATGACTACCATTCAATGAAGTCAGTGGCTTTATAAACAGACCTGAAAGACTAGGGTAGTCCTCTCCACCATGTGTGGGTTCTGTGAAAAGACACTATTGCTGAACTAAGAGGCAGGCCCTCAACAGACACGAATTTGTCAGATCTTAGCCTTGAACCTTTCAGCCTCCAGAACCATAAGAAATAAGTTTATGTTGTTTGTAAGCTACTCATATACTGGTATTTTTGTTGCAGTGTCTTAAAAGAACAAAGATATCATCGAAAGAAAAAATATATGTATATATCTATATGTATATATCTATATGTATATATCTATATGTATATATCTATATCTATATATCTGAGCATTGGTGTATTTGGAGTGTAGTCAGTAAGAATATAAAAATGAATGAGCACTAGTAATCAAAACAGCTTGGTAATGGCACAAGAAGAGACCTCAGGACCAATGGAATAGAATTGAAAACTCAGAAATGAACCAACAGACCTATAGCCATCTAATCTTCGATAAGGAAGCTAAAACAATAGAATGGAAGAAAGACAGCCTCTTCAGTAAATGGTGCTGGCAAAATTGGTTAATAACCTGTAGAAAACTAAAGCTAGATCCTTATATATCACCCTAAACCAGAATCAACTCCAAATGGATCAAAAACCTTGGAGTCAAGGCAGACACCCTGAAAACATTACAAGACAGAATAGGAGAAACCCTAGGTCTCCTTGGCACAGGCCAAAATTTTTTAATAGAGACCCAGAAACACAACAAATTAAAGAAAGGTTGGACAAATGAGATTACATGAAATTGCAGAGCTTCTGCATGGCAAAGGACATAGCTAGCAAGATCAATAGAAAGCCCATGGATTGGCAGAAGATCTTCACTAGCCATACAATGGAAAAGGGTTTCATATCTGAAATATACCTAGAACTCAAAAAATTAAATCCCCCAACAACAAATCCTCAAAGAAACAACTGCCTGATAAATAAGTGGGCTAAAGACTTAAAGAGAATCTTCTCTGAAGAAGAAATAAGAATGGCCAATAGACATACGAAGAAATGCTCAACTTCTCTAGCCATAAAAGAAATGCAAATGAAAACAACATTGAGATTCCACCTCACCCCAGTTAGAATGGCTACAATCAAGAACTCTAATAACAACAGATGCTGGAGGGGATGTGGACAGAAGGGAACCTTACTACATTGTTGGTGGGAGTGTAAACTTGTTCAACCACTTTGGAAAGCAGTATGGAGGTTCCTCAAAAAACTCCACTTACAGCTCCCCTAGGACCCAGCAATCCCACTTTTGGGCATTTACCCAAATGTTTACAAACAAGACCACACTAAAGCTACCAGCACAACTATGTTTATTGCAGCATTACTTACCATAGCTAAGATATGGAACCAACCCAGATGTCCCTCAGTACATGAATGGATCAAGAAAATGTGGTATATATACACAATGGAATTCTATGCCTCCATCAGAAAGAATGACATTGCCCCATTTGTTAGGAAATGGAAAGACTTGGAGAAAATTATATTAAGTGAAGTAAGCCAGGCCCAAAGAAACATAGGTCCCATGGTTTCCCTTATTTGCAATAACTAGTATATGTCTGGGACAAGCAGAAATGTTCAGGTAAGATGATGTTAAGCAAAATGAACCCCAATCACAAGTGTTTTTTTTCTTCCTTGCTATTGTTTCTAACGTATTTATAAGGTACCATGTGATTTTTTTTGTTGCTTTGTATGTCCCTCCCCCATGGTATAATCCTTGTTTTCACTGTATTTGATGTTGGTATAATTTGGGGAGGGGAAGGGAAAAAAACAAATTGTTTACATAGGGATACAGATTTCCCGTTGCAACAATGAGATGTATAAGATGCTATGTCAAGAAACGAACTTTACAATTTAGGTGGGGGAGGGGCAGTGTAGTTGAGGAGTTGGGAGGGATGGGATGGTAGGGGAAGAACAAAGGAAGAGGCAACAATGCTGGATAAGAAGTGTACTCATTACCTTGCTCATGTAATTGTAACCCCTCTGTACAGTATTTTCATAAGAAAATGAATGAGCACGAAAGTGAGTGAAACCCAGTTCTCTATCATCTCACTTCATTGGATTTACCATTAGTGTTGTGTTCTCTGACAAGCTGTCACGCCTTAAGTGAAAATTGTAAAAACCTGTCTAGTGAGAACCTTTGCACAATATAAATTCTGACATTTCATCAGGTAGCACACCTACATTTTGCTGGCTTTAAAGAAAAATTTAATGAGAAAATCTCTCTCTCTCTTTTTTTTTTTTTTGTCATGGGGCTTGTATTCAGGACCTGGATGCTGTCCCTGGGCTTTTGCAGTCAAGGCTAAAGCTGTACTACTTTAAACTACAGTGCCACTTCCGGTTTTCTGATGGTCAATTGGAGTTAAGTTCTTACAGACATCCCTGTCCAGGCTGGGTTTGGAGCACAATCCTCAGATCTCAGCCTCCTGAGTAGTTAAGATTACAGGCCTGAGCCACCAGTGTCTGGCTAGAAAACACTTTTATTTGTAAGAAACACATATTTCACAAAAGGAAAATGTTCAATTTGTGATTTCTAAAGCATGAGGCAATGTCTCTCCTTTCTTTGAGACACAGTTTCACTGTTCAACCCAGGCTGGTCTTGAACATGATCCTCCTGCCTTAATCATCTGCCAAGATTACAGATGTGTGCCACTATACCTGGCTTAGTCATTAGACTTCTCAGCTTGCTTAGGTCCCTCAAGGAAGTTCTTGTCAGACCATTTTAAATGCCATACCACTCATGGAATGAAATTATCTTTCCATGAATAGTGGCAAGTTATGGTGTCACTATGCTGTGTGTGATTGGTGCTGTTCATTACATTTGCTTTTCTGTGGTTATGTCATGTTATGTTTTATCCCAAATGCACAGAAATAGATTAGTGACTCAGTGATTCACTGAGGTATAAAAACCATACCAACTTCGAATATAGAGTGTGGGAAATGTCACTGTCATCTTTAAAGTAAGACAAAGCTAGACATGGGGGGAAAATCAGTGACATTTCTTTGGATGTGTCAAAAAGCTGAGATCACAGGGCAAACTGCCAAGCCTGGGCAACTTTGGAATTAGGGGCATCAGGTACATTCAAAGAGAGAGAGTAACTAAAATGTGTCAGAAGAGGAGGCATGGTTATGGACAATATTCTGGAGAAGGCATAAACAATAGTGTGTAAACAATCATAGTTGTGAGGGACTGTGGTAGGGGGCGACATTGATAGGCAAAACACAAGAATATTTTTAGGGTGGTAAAAATATTTTGTGCGATATTGTGATGAGAACATGACAACATGACACTTGTCAAAACTTGCAGACAAACAAACAGTGAAACTTTAAATACATTTTTTTTTTTTTTAAAAAAGATGCAGTTAGAGTTTAAGGAATCTCAGGATGGAGTGCCAACTGGAACTAAAGAGTTCAGCGATATTGTGAATGCATGGGACTCTCACAGTGAGGGATGGGGGGGGGGAGGGAGGGGAGAGGGCTGACATAAGTGACTTTGGAAGTTGTGAAATCTACAAGATTAATTACAGGGAAAGGACCTTTCTAGTATACATGAGAACTGAACTCCCATTAATAAAGGATTTTCTCCCTCTACAAAGGTACTAGTTTATAATTGCCAAAGCCCTATACATGTATAATAGAATTGGAAATTAAGTACATAAGTAGAGCATGATGGCAGCCATGGTCATCTTTTTTAGACAGAGATTATAGGCAAGCAAGCAGAAAACACTAGAATGATTCATATGGTATTGGAGTTACTGATATCTGCAGGAACTCATTTATCTTAATATGATGTAATTAGAGATGAATAGATATAGAAACATTACATATGTAACAGTATCAATATGTATTACTATTCCTCAAGTTTGATGGTGTTGGATCTGTCTATCTGTCTATCTACCTATTTATCAATATGTATCACTGTTCCTCGGTTTGATATTGTGCGATCTATCTGTCTATCTATCGATCTGTCTATGTAATCTAGCTATCTATAGTAGTGTAGTATTCACACATTTCTTTCTTTTGTTAGGCAAGAAGGTCCAGAAGCTAGGACACTCTGAAAGCAGCAATGACCACCTCTAGCACCCAAATCTTAGTTTCTAATGCCTCTGTAATAAAACAAACCAAATGGCCATGCAAACGGGGAAAGAAAGAGATTATCCTGGAGAAGACATTATGCCACATAGTAAGAACATGCTCATACAAATAAGAATGAGAGAGATACAAGAGTCATCTGAGAGAACTTCTGATCTTAAAGCTGGGGAATATGAGCAACAAATAGCACTGGATTACCATTCAAAGAATGAATTGAAGAACCACAAGCTTACAAATCAGCAATGGAAGAATAAACAAGTGGAGAATAGAAAATGTCCTGTAAAGAGCCAGGCATGGCGGTGTACACACCTGTACTCCCAGCACCAAGGCAGGAAGATTGTGAGTTCAAGCTTGGACTTTACAATGAATTTCAGAACAGCTTAATCAAAAGAAGCAACAAGGGAAGCAAGGAAGGTAGGAAGGACGGAAGGAAGGAATGAAGGAAGGAAGGAAGGAAGGAAAGAAGGAAGGAAGGAAGGAAAGAAGGGAGGGAGGGAGGGAGGAAGGAAGGGAGAGAGAGGGAGGGAGGGAAGGAGAGGGAGGGAGGGAGGGAGGAAGGAAGGAAGGAAGGAAGGAAGGAAGGAAGGGAGGGAGGGAGGGAGGGAGGGGAGGAAGGAAGGGAGAGAGAGGGAGGGAGGGAAGGAGAGGGAGGGAGGGAGGGAGGAAGGAAGGAAGGAAGGAAGGAAGGAAGGGAGGGAGAGGGAGGGAGGGAAGGAGAGGGAGGGAGGGAGGGAGGAAGGAAGGAAGGAAGGAAGGAAGGAAGGAAGGAAGGGAGGGAGAGGGAGGGAGGGAAGGAGAGGGAGGGAGGGAGGGAGGAAGGAAGGAAGGAAGGAAGGAAGGAAGGAAGGAAGGAAGGAAGGAAGGAAGGAAGGAAGGAAGGGAGGGAGGGAGAGGGAGGGAGGGAAGGAGAGGGAGGGAGGGAGGGAGGAAGGAAGGAAGGAAGGAAGGAAGGAAGGAAGGAAGGAAGGAAGGGAGGGAGGGAGGGAGGGAGGGAGGGAGGAAGGAAGGGAGGGAGAGGTAGGGAGGGAAGGAGAGGGAGGGAGGGAGGGAGGAAGGGAGGAAGGGAGGAAGGAAGGGAGGGAGAGGGAGGGAGGGAAGGAGAGGGAGGGAGGGAGGAAGGAAGGAAGGAAGGAAGGAAGGAAGGAAGGAAGGAAGGAAGGAAGGAAGGAAGGAAGGGAGGGAGGGAGAGGGAGGGAGGGAAGGAGAGGGAGGGAGGGAGGGAGGAAGGAAGGAAGGAAGGAAGGAAGGAAGGAAGGAAGGAAGGAAGGAAGGAAGGGAGGGAGGGAGGGAGGGAGGAAGGAAGGGAGGGAGAGGGAGGGAGGGAAGGAGAGGGAGGGAGGGAGGGAAGAAGGAAGGAAGGAAGGAAGGAAAGAAGGGAGGGAGGGAGGGAGGAAGGAAGGAAGGAAGGAAGGAAGGAAAGAAGGAAGGGAAAAGAAAAAGAGTAATGAAAGGAAAGGATGACAGAAAAGGCCATATGGATAAGTGAGAAGTACGGTGGCTGCTAATTAAATATGGTTGTTATTAGGCTGGCACTTCCCAAGTTCTGCCAACTCTGTTGCAAGTTGGAGTATGAAACCATCAAAGCTTTTATGTCATTTACAAACAAAGCCCATGACCTTTCACTAAATGAAGTGGGTTTTCACAGAACAAGGACAAACCAATATTTCCCAGTCTGATGTTGTGCAGCACTTGTTTCTAAAGGGGAAAAAAGGGTTAGAATTGTAGAGGTGCCATTGAAGGTTGCATTCTTGATAGCACAAACAAGTACAAGTCACACCATTGCTGAGAATCTTGTAAAATCAGATGAAAAATAATGACAAATGTTATGCACACAGAAAAGAGAACAAGCAAGCTACCGGCCAGATTCCCTCCTTTGTAGATACCCCTGACTGTGAAAACTTCTCAATGGATATTATATAGAATCACTATTAATATCTCACTTTAAAACTTTTTATCTTTGTATTAGTATATATTTGTAATAAGAAAGGGATTTATTGTGATAGTTCCATACATGCACAGTGTACTTTGAGAAAATGCATCCCATCCAATTTATTTCCCTTTCTCTCTTACTTGTTAATCATCCATATTTATCTTGTAGTCAGAAAGAAAAATATTGGTACATGGAGTATGAATTTGTTTTCTATGTGTATGTGTCTATGTCTATACACAGGAAGGAGGCATATCTCTTTTCATATTACTAAAAATATATGTCACCAAAGACATAGGTTTTCTTATATATAAGTGTATATTATGTATTATTGTTATTGTAAAGGTGATGTACTGAGGGTAACAGTTACATTAGTCAGGTAAGGAATCTTTTTGAAGAATGTTACTCTTTCCTTTGCTCTGTCCCAATTTTTCCTTTCTGTCCCCACCCACAAGTTGTATAGTTCATTTTCTTTTTAAAATTTAATATTATTATTATTATTTGGTCAGTTGTGGGGCCTGAACTCTGGGCCTGGGCGCTGTCCCTCAGATCTTCAGCTGAAGACTAGTGCTCTACTACTTGAGCCACAGCGCAATTTCTGGCTTTTTCTGCTTATGTGGTGCTGAGATTGAACCCAAGGACTCATGCTTGCAAAGTAAGCACTCTACCGCTGAGCCACCTTCCCAGCCCTGTATAGTTCATTTTTAGCATTGTGTCTGGTGAGTACCACTGCTGCGTTTGTTCTCCATTTGTCCCACCCTTTCTGTGCCCGCCTTACCCTCCCAAAGACAGATAAACAAACAAGGCAATGGGAAAACAAAAACAGCAACCCCTTGTTTCTATTTTTGGAGGGTTCAAGAAATATTATTTTATATGATTCTATGCACATAGCTATTGAGCCTTTGTGATCCTCTCCTAAGAATATAGGCATCCTTTTTAAATTGAATCACTTCTTTGCAATCCCTGATATTACAGAGTCAGTTGACAGAGCATCAAGGAGTGGTGGATGCATCCAGGTGGGACGTTGGTCCTTAACTGGATGGTCACATCTGGATATCAACCCATTGCTTTAGCCACTGATAGCTATCAGTGATGGATGATATTTCCTGTATGTCCATATTCTTTACTAATTACTCATCATACACTATGGCTGTAACTCTTACAGTTTGAGCTAGGGCAGTAAAATTGTCTCAAGCTCCTTGTTCCTTCTTGTAATTTCACAAATAGAAAAGTTGTTCTTAACATAAATGTTAGTGAACTTGGTATGTAATGTCTTTCTTTTTCTTGACTGGAGAATTTTCATATATAAAGTGAATGTGAGGGGTTTTCCTTAGCCTTTCTGAATTGCTAGCTTTGGTTTTCTTATGCTTTGAGGTATTACTAAGTAAAATAAAGGTTAGGCAAAAAAAACCTCTGAGATATCATGCTAAATCAGTCATGCTTTGGGCAGGTAGCATATAATGCAAAGATATACTAAATAGAGGAATGATTCTGTTCCAGAAAGGAAAAAGCAGAATTATCTGAGTTTTTTTAATTACACAATTTATATATTATGAATTTTTTTATTTTTAGAATTTCCACTTAGCATTTACAGATCAAGGTTGATTGTAGGATATTGAAAGAGTAAAAGCACGCATATGGACATATTCCTGTACAGAGAAAAACATATAACTCTTCTCACTTGAATCTTTTTATCCTGGAGGCAACCACGGCTACTAGTTTCTGTTAATTGTTGATACGGAAAAACAAATAAAAACCAGGTGCTGGTGGCTCATGCCTGTAATCCTAGCTACTCAGGAGGCTGAGATCTAAGGATTATGGTTCAAAGCCAGCCTGGGCAGGAAAGTCTGTGAGACTCTTATGTCCAATTAACCATTAGAAAAATGAAAGCTGAACTATGGCTCACAAAGTAGTAGAGCACTAGCCTTGAGCACATAAGCTCAAGAACAGTGCTCAGGCCCTGAGTTCAAGCTGCTTGATCAGCAAAATAAATAAATAATAAGTAAGTAAATACATAAATGAATGAATAAATAAAAACTTGATGCTTGGGACAGGTAAAACACTTACTTTTATCATAGTTTCCTACTGAAATCTCCTTGGTAAAAAACCATTCCTCCAGATTAAAAAAGTACAGACCCAAAGGAGGGAGAGAATGGCACATGAAATTGCCCTGACAAACACTTGAATTCTGGATGGTAGCAAATTGGTCAGAAGGGAGAAATTTGAAACTTAAGCTGACCATGGTAGAAAGCCAGAAACACGATTCTGTACCTTGAAAAGCTTTGGGAATCTCAGAAATGTTAATACCACACCATCTGAATGTGAGAAAGTGGAGGGAATTGAAAGTGAGAGCTGAGATTTAATGTTCTCCATGCAGTGCAGGTACACAAGACCCTTCTCACAGACCTCTGCTTCCTAGTGACATTGTCCAACATCCTGGGAGCAGACTGGGGATCACCTTCTTGCCAAGTTGAGCCAGAAGATTTTGGAATGAGAGAATCTAGGCACAGCTGTGGGTAGAGCACATTGTTGGAAAGAGAGAAGATAGTAGAAACTTACATACAGAAACATGACATTATTTGCCTTCCTATCTCACTTTGGCTTCAGGCTACACTTCCAAGAGAAGAGAAAGATATTTCTATCTCAGGAAGATGAATTGACCCAGGGAAAAGAGATACTAAAGCTGAGAAACTCTTAACAAAACAGCCTTGGCCATATTGCCTTGGCCAAAAGTTGTACCCACATTTAGAGATTTCTCTTTGCATTGCGGGGCCCTTACTACTGAGGATTATCAAAACCCTGAAGAAAACTTCTACCAGGTCAGACATGATAGAAAAGAAAAGAACAATCTTAGATAAAGTTGAGATGGCATTGGCAGAAATGGCAAAGCCTTTCATGTAGGAAAGGTATGTCTTCATTGAGATATGGCAGAAACAGACACAGGGTATGACTAAAGGGCATATTAAATGAGACAGAAAAAGCTTTGGGGAGTTAAGAACAAGATGGAAGATGAAATATTCAATATCATTTTTTGGAAGCTGATGTTGAGAGACTCTCTCATAAATAAAGTGTAAAAGAAATTAAAAAAATAAACACCTTAAGGATAAGTTTGGTAGGGTTTGACAACTGAAGATTGATCATCATCATATAATTTAGGGGAGAGAGAGAGAGAGAGAGAGAGAGAGAGAGAGAGAAGAGTTACATGCAAAAGAATATTAGTTATCAGCTCATTCAACTTTGGAAGTTTGTTCACAATGGAGACATTACCTTCAAAGTTCAAGGTTTTGGTTTCAATTTCAACTTGTATAAGTAGTCAAATAATGATGCCAAAATGAACATGTCTTCTATGTCAAATATCTCAAAAATTTTATTTCCTCTCCTCTTTCTCAGGGAGTTAGTAGAAGATCATTTTTGCTTAAATAGAGAAGAAAATAAATAAAGGGAAAAAAATAAACATTGGACCCAGGAGAGTGTGGGTATCGGACAGAAGATGATGGAGTCCTTGTAGGATGATTATGAATGGAGACTCAGGGACAGGAAGGTGGCAAGTAGCCAGTTCAAGATTGTGTAGGAGGAAGAAGGGCCCTGGAGGATGGGGAGGGGGGAGAGAGAGATGAACTACATGAGTTAATTAATGTGTTTATTATGGTTTGAATGTATCCCTTACAAGTTGATGTGTTAGGAAATTAATTTATATGTTAATGGCACTTGGACAAGAAGACCTGGGGAGATACTTAGGATTAGATGAGAGTGGGCTCCTATTATGTCATTCCTGGCTTTATAAGAAGAGCAAGAGAGACCCAAGTTAGCATACTTGCTCTGCCTCCCTATGCAATACCCTCATGATTTTAAGACACCTAGAGGCTGGCACCAGGTTCCAAGCATGAGCTAGGACTATGTTCTTGCATTTGCAGCCCCCAATAATCTTGAGCTATGTAAGCATCTATTTCTTTTCTAAAAAAATTATCCAATCTCAGGTGTTGTTACAGCAAAAAAAATGGACTAAGATGGATTCAAATGTACTTTGAAAAGTCTATATCTGAGGAGATCTTGGGGGTGAATTGGTCATGAATTCTCATGTGACAAACTAAGTATGACAAAGTAAGTAAGAATCAGAAAAAAGCATTCAGTAAAGGACTTTATGATTCACTTATGTATAATGGCATTCAGTAAAAGTAAAGATAGTGATAAATATGTACTTAAACAAAGCTTGGAAAGTCAGTGGGTGATCTCTGGTATGCACAGAGAGGATTATCAGTCAGGCACCAGATTACAGTTTATGCCTGTAATCTTGGTTACTTTGGGGGTTGATAACTTGGTTACTCTGAGGGATTGCAGTTCAAAGCCTGATCAGGCAGAAAAGGCTGAGGGATTCTACCTTCAAATAACCAGAAAAAGCCAAGCTAGAGTTGTGGATTAAGTGGAAGAGTCCCAGTTATGAGTAAGCAAGCAGAGCATGACACTTGAGTTCAAATTCTAGAACTTTCATAAAGAGAGAGAATATCATCTATTCAAAAATGAAGATTGGGAGGGTCAGTTTTTGAAACCATCCCAAGCAAAAAGTTAGGGAGACTCCATCTCAAATCAATAAACCAATGTGGTAGTGAGTACCCATTGCCCCAGGTATATGTACAAAGATCATAGCCCAAAGGAAGTCCTTGGGCAAAAATATGAGGCCCTATGAGAAAAATACTCTTTTTAAAAAAGCTAGGAGTATATCTCAAGTGGCACCACATCTGTCTAGCAAGAAGGAAGCTTCAATCCTCCTCTCACCCTCCCCCCAACCCCCCCCAAACAGAGTGTAAACATGTTGTTTGGAAAGGCAGAGGCACATGGCAGCACAGAAAAGCAGTTAAAGGGATTGAACTTTCTTGCCTTTAGTAATTGGCAATTAAGAATGTTGAAAAGCTAGACTAGCTGGTGATTCTTGTTTTGTTCTCTGTGGTTTTTAAGCCATATAAGCCTTTAGTATAATTAACAACTACTTAAACAAGTAAGCGAGCAAACAATAAGTTGAAGCAATTGGAGTAGTGGAGAAAAAAACACAAAACTGGTCTGTTTTGGTAACTCCAAGAGCTTTGCTTGAAGAAGTATTTATCAAACACTTATTTAAACCTTGAATAGCTTGAACTACTTTAGGCATAAAATACCATACTTTTATCGTTTCAGAAATGAGATATAAGAAATAATATTTCCACCTGTATAAAGGACTTGACTTGGTACAAATCAGTCACATATTGAAAACCTATTCTTTTCCATCAATTGCTGATTTCATTTTCAATTTCTCATCAAAATCCTGCTTAGTAAGGCACTATTTCCAATCATATACAAAGGCTATGGTAACTGAACTGCTATGGAACCTAGAGAGCCTGGGTGGAGTCCAGATAAAGATTAGGAAAGGGACTCCTTTGCCATTATTAACCTTCTAGTTTCGGTCCGGGTGTCTGGAGGTCTTAATGGATGTGGCAAGTAGTTTTTAGTGAGAAATCTCTCCATTTCCTAGCCCATCTTTGATCCAAATATTACCTTCTTAAGAAAAACAGACAATGGCCACTGCCATACCTGATGGACTGCCATTGAGGATTAATGCTCTCTGACTCAGGAGAAATCAAGTGCTGGAAGCTAACAAGATGGAGAACTTTTCTTCCCGGACATTGGGTTGGGTACCACTAGCTAAATGCAAGACCGTAAGTCACATCACTTTTACATTGTGACATGGAGCATTATTATTGATTTAAGTATGTGCAACTTAATGGCAGGGATATATTCTGGAAAGTATGTTGTTAGGCAATCTCATCGTAGCGTGCACTTTCACAAACCTAGATGAGATAAGTCACTTACCGCAGGTGGAATCTTGATGCAACCCAGAGACATGAGCTTTATGAGGCTTAATCTGGACGAATGTGGCATACAACAGCTTTCTTATATAGAGGAAAGATGTTACAAATAACAAGATAACACTTAAATCAGTGAGGTAGTTTTTTTTATGACCATTATCTAATGGTCATAAATAATGGCATTATTTACTACTGTATTGTTTTTGGATAATTGTATTGCTACCCTTCTATATGATTGGTAGTACAGTAAGTTTGCTCACGCCAGCCTCACTACTAACAGATGTGTACTATAATGCTCAGATGGTCTCAGAACCACCAGGTGATAGAAGTTCCATTAAAAGCTTACCTTTAAGCTTACCCTTATGCTTGATCCAGCATGGGTCCAGCATGTATGAATGGTATATTTGGGGAAAATTTAAGACAATTACTGAATATTGTTAGGCTAAATGTGGGCCAACGTTATGCACCAAAAATTCTATGCTGGCTAGTGTTCAGTCAGTAGAAACACTCGGTCCTATTAATAAAACTTTAATTCTAACGAAGAGGCTCCTACTAATAGATGAGGGTTTATCAGCACTAGGTGGAATTTACATTCTCGAAACAAGCATTTGCCAGTTTTATCCAGTGGCAGATTTTCCAGTGCTAGTATACAAAATAGAGATAGATTAGGAGCTTCACTATTACTTTCTCCCAGCCCTCCTCTCCTTACTGGGGAACAAAAATATCTCTAGGGAATATGAAAATCCAGTCTTCTTTGAAACTGAGTGAGGAAAATTGCATTCTAATATACCAGCTACTCTTGCTTGCTCTGGCCAGGGAACCATACACTGGCTCAACCTTGGCATAGGTAGCCATCAGAGGCCCACTGTGAGATAATTTTACATATGAAAACAAAGGAGGTTTCTCTTGGCCAAGCTCAGCTGGGCTGTGAAGCAGAGACTGATAGCCTGTAAGATTTGTTGTCACCAGTGTTGAGTGATTCAAGAATCCTGGAAGAAAGGAGAATGCCCAGAGGAATTGCAGAAAGGCCTGTGAATATTTAAATATTTAAATACTTGACAGGTAGAAGTGGATTCAAACCCCCTCCCCCACCTTGTTCTTTTTTTTTTCTGGCTCCAGTAAATAGAAGCAGGTTTTGTAGGTGAGTCTGTATTCAAGAGGAGCACAAAGTACCTCATCACGAGCTCCGATGGCTTGAAATTGATTCCCACCCTTAACTGCCTACAAATTGTGCGACTAAGACATTGGACAAGTTACTTAAACAAACCAGGCTTCAGTGTGTTTAATCTATGAATTGGAGTAAAATCAGCATCTGCCTCACAAAGTTATTCTAACGATAAAACTAGCTAACATTTGAAGAGATTCCTACAGGCAGATGGTTTTCAGTCTCATGTGTAAAGATTGTCTTGATATTTGATATTGAAAAGCTCATCATCTTTCCATGGACAGTTCCATGGGCGGGGGGTGTTGGATTTATGTACAGCTCATAGTTGGGACTAAAATACTACCAAATCCTTCCACTTCTACTTGAGCTGCTCAAGCTGACATGCTCTGGTCTTGAGCTGATGATGATCTGTGCTCAGAGGGTTAGCTTGGGTCTGTCCTGTGGTCAGAGACAATACCAGTATCTCTTGGTAGAAGCAACTTCTTTCATGAACAGCCATCGTGGGATCCAGTTTTTGAAGCTTTATTTTATTACATGGGGATGTGATTTATGGAATGAGTGACAATGGTGATAACATTTTTCCTTTAGTACATACTCAGAGACAAGTTTGCTGATGGTGTTTAAATAATGAAAAAGTCCACGTTTGGGGCTGAAATCCACATTAAAAAAAAAAGACAAAAAGAAAAACAACCTCTGAGCAAGTTGCACAGGAAGGCACTGTGTTTCTTGGTGCCAGGAGGCACAAAGGTGCAAAGCACAATGTATTTTGAACAACCAAATCACAGGCACAAACCCACACTGTCTGCTAGCTCTCTCACGTCTCCCAGCTGCTAACAGATGGGAAGGGAAGATGCCCCCACAGCTTAGGTAGGGGCCAGCTGCTCAGAAGCTTTGCTTTGAGACCTCACAGCCTAGCAGCAACTGGGCTCAAGTGTATTTCACTGAATGTCACTGAATGTAACCATTTGTAATAGGAATGATTTTATTCGTGTGTGTGTGTGTGTGTGTGTGTGTGTGTGTGTGTGTGTGTGTGTGTGTGAGTGTGTATGTTTGTGTACAAAACAAATGTGATAGAATTAGAGAGTGCTTTTGAAATGTTATCATGCACACAATTTTTAAAATTATATTTTCCTTATCTTTAAGAAGTTGTGTAAAGGGGTTACCATTCAACAATGCATCTTGATTCACACATTTTTTTTAAACAATTTATCTTTATTCTTGTTATCTTCCTCCACATATGTATATTTTTATAGTTGCAATGAGTCTTTTTTTTACTTAATATTATTATAATAAGAATTTTCCCAGGTTGCCTCTTAGTTTTATCACTTAAAGTTTATTAGCTACCCAATATTATCTCATAGGTTCTCAAGTCTGTGTTTTAAAAGGAATCATTACTTAGTGTTGGACATTTTAATTGTTATCACTTTTGCACCATGATAATATTCATAGTTTTAGCTTTCTTGTGGTTTTATTTTTAAATCATTTTCATTAATAAGATTACAGGGTTAAAAGGTATGAAAGTTTTTATGACTAAACCATTTTTCAATTAAATAAAAAGTACTGTGTTTCCAACTAAATATAGAAAATTGACCACATGCGTTTATCTCTTCTTTTTTGAGAGATCCCACAGACATGGCAGCTAAAAGGAGCATAAGGTATGTTTGGAAGGCCCAAGGCAGACTTCAGTAAGTGAGGTTAGATGCAGACTGCTGGAGAGACTGACTATAAATGCAATGTTGGGTGGCTCATGCCCATAATCCCAGCTGCTTGGAATTATGAGCTACCATCTGAAGATTGTAGTTCAAAGCTAGCCGGCAGGATAGTCCACAGGACTCTTATCTCCAATTAACCACCCAAAAGCCAGAAATGGAGCTCAGGAACAGTGTTCAGACCTTGAGAATGTAGATGTGGCTCCCTCTATACCTACCACAAACACCACAGCAAACAGTTCCCTGCCCTCTGGCTGCTGCTCAGCACATCTGTACCCTACTGAAGTCTGAATGTCCTGATGCTAGAGTCCTTGTTTTGATTGTCAATGCATCCATAGCACAATGCTGGCACTCAGTGAAAGCCAGACATACGTTGGCTGAATGTTTAATAATAAATCAGCTGCTGGACAATTTCTGTTGGAAATGGGTTCTGCATCTTTATGTAGTCTGCTACTTTTCACTTTCTAAGGTAAATAATGTTAATACATCAGATCATATTTTCTGGCAAATTCCTTGTCTATTACTAGAATAAATTGCTAGTAGGTGCTCCCTAGGAGTTTTCATTGGAAAATAATTTCAGAGGGGTGAAGGCCTCCAACAGCCATATCTGGTGGCATCAATCACCTGTACAGACATCCATCTTTTATCACAGGATTCCTTCCTCACTGAGCAACTTGGGAGATGCAATTTTGTTTCCTATGAAGTTGTCAAAACAGAGTAACTACTAGCTTGAGACCAGAGGACATGAGTGACTATTCCCTCTTAAGCTGTTGTACTTCTTATAGCAAATGACTACATCGGGAAGGTTCTGTTGGATCAGCCTTTCTGAACTCAATTACTCTGGAACACCAACAAAGTCGAATATAGAGATCTACAGAGCTCAGAATAAGATTTTGGAAACTGGTGACCCAGATGAGGAAGTGGCACTATTTGAAAGCTCATTCATGCTTTGTTCTTGTGGCATAGGGTCTATCTATTTCCCCATGCAAACCCTTCCCCCCTCATTAGTGGAGAATCCCCCATTAGTGGAGAATCAGAGGATTTCTTACCAGGATTGCTAGAAGAAGATGTCCAAGATGGAAAAGAAGGTTCTATAGCACTTGGACACATTTGGGGACCTATCAATAAAATTTTGCATAAGGTATAGTGCGATAAAAATTTTGACACATGTGGGAGAGGAACTGGATAAACTGTATGAAGATTCACTATGGTTATGTTAGAGTTGGCAGGTAGCAAGCTATGAGTGGGAATGGAAATGGGCTCTCTTCTCTTAGAGTCTAAGATATTAAAATGTAGCAAGCACCCTGGGTTTATAATTAATGAATATTCTCTCCCAGAAGCCCCACACGGGCAACATGGATGCATGCCTGAACCAGTTAAGCAGATGTGGTAAGGGAAAACCCAATAGTGTGCACCAACAGATTTTTTTCCTCGTTCCATGGCCAGAGGTCCAGCAATTCCTTACCAGAACTGCCTACCTTACTCTTGAGGTATACCGTGGCCATTTTGGCAAGTGAGCATTTCCTAAACTGCCTTCTTCCCATCTCATTTCAGGGTTGTGCTGACATTTCTAATTAAACAAACAAAAAAACCTTTCTTTTCACAATGCAAGTCTTTCTCAACTTCATTTTCCTTTGCTTGTTTGTTTTCCCTTTCCCTGCCACTGGGATGTTGCTCTAATTTTAGACACTGTATGCCAAGGACTGACGCGATTATAGCACCATCATACCATTGTCCACTAAAACTGGCAACAGTTGCACATTAGAGAAAAGATAAGTGGGACTCAGTATAGTCCCATTTAGCCATTTGTATTTCTTACATTCCTACCCTTCATATTGTGTTTTGGTTGTCTCTGTAACTGACCTAATTGATATTCATGTCTACCTGCTTTAAATACATTTTCTTGTGTTTGGAGGTAAGGTCTTTGTGGCCAGTAAAAGCATGCTACTTTCTCTGTCAATAGTTTACTGTTTTTCTCACCCCTCCTCTTCCATGGCCTGTGCAATCTCTGCCTGACATGGTTACATCTGCTTCCAAAATTGGTCTCCACCATCATCATTTTTCAAGGCATTCAGTACTCACACTTCTCTTCATTTTTGTGTAGGCTTCCCTGTCATTCTAGAGGTAGAGCTAGACCGAGGGATACTTACAAATTGGATCAGGGTTCCCACAGGCCCTAGCAACATCTCTGGCTATCTGTGATAACTGGATAAAGTCCAAATTCCTGAGCTGGTATAAAAGACCTTTAACCACGTGACACTATTTCATACCAATGGACAGTTGGGGTTCCAGTCACATTGAAACACTCAAATGTCTCAACCAGGATTTCCTTCTTCTCCCTTCCAATATTTTCCCCTGACTCTTTGTAAATTCTGTTTGCATCCTTCAAAATTGAGATGATCCATCATGTCAGCAAGCACAGCTCCTGAGCCTTCCTTTGGGTTTTCACAGTCCTTTAAACAAACCTATTCTCTAGCAATTACCCTTAGTATTATAAATATGTTTGCGTTTATTCATCTCTTCCCAGACTTTGAACTTGTTCAGAGCAGAGAGATGTCACTCATCTCCAGAGAGCCACTGCTTCACATAGTGTCTGGCTCATCATAGAGCCTTAATTCATGTTTATTGAATTTATTAATTAAGCCATAACCAAGGCATCATCATCCATTTAACTGCAAATGAAATCCCACAGATGAGATTAACAACCTCATTTCTAGCAGCCTTGTTGATAAAGTGATGACAAACACTTTGTGCTTCACACAATGCCAGAGGATGGAGAGCAAAGAAAATCATCCAAGGGCATTGGCCCTGCCCTTGAGGAGCTTACAAGATAGCTGGGAATATAAGCTTTTCAAAAATAAAGTTCTCATTGGGTGGGGGGGAGGGGGGAGGCTGGGAAGGGAGGTGAAGGGTAAACAAAGGAGGAGGCTGCAATGCTTGGTAAGAAATGTATGCATTATCCTGCCCATGTAATTGTAACCCCTCTGTACAGTATGTTCTCAAATAAAATAAAATAAAAATTTTTTAAAAAATAAAGTTCTCTCGTTTATAAGGCATAGGACAAAAATAAGAATGTTTAGAAGCCACGTTAGTGTGACAGGCTTGGACTGTAGGTTTGAGGCCAGCAAGAACGAAGGCAGAAGGCAGGGAGAATGTAGTCAAGAGTTTATTCTATATACAACAAACTTACGTAAAGGAAGGAGTAGGTTAAAGGGGAGTAAGAATGTTGAAGGGGTGACACTGAGTAAGATGCATTATATTCATAAACTGCTTTGTTATATGGCACCTCCTTTGTACAACTACTTAAAGATAATTTTAAGAATAAATAATAAGCTGGGTGATTTATTATTTAATGCCTGTAATCCTAGCTCCCAAAGAGGCTGAGATCTGAGGATGGGTTTTCAAAGTCAGCCTGGTCAGAAAACTCTTTGAGACTCTTAACTGCAATTAACTACCAGAAAACCAGAAGTAGCTCTGTGGTTCAAAGTGGTAGAACACTAGCTTTAAGCAAAAGAACTCAGGTACAGTGCTCAGACCCAGAGCTCAAGTCCCAGGACCTATGATAATAATAACTATTATTATTTTTAAAAATACATAAATAATATAAAATAATAAAAGAAATGAAGCCAAATCCTCCCTCCCATTCCACTATCCCTCTTAGCAGGATAGTTGGGATAGAAAATCACTTGGAACTTGGAAAAAATTATATTAACTGAAGTAAGCCAAGCCCAAAGAAACATAGGTCCCATGGTTTCCCTTATTTGCAATACCTAGTATATGTACGAGTCAAGCAGAAAAGGTCAGATAAGGTGATCTTAGGGAAATGAACCCTAAGATATGTATTTAATTTTTTTTCTTTCATGCATTTGTTTCTAACACATTTATGAGATTATTTCTTTGTTGCTTTGTATGTCCCTCCCCCACAGTATAACCCCTCCTTTCACTATATTTGATGTCAGTATAACTTGTGGAGGGGAAGGGGAAAAACAAGTCGTTTAAGTAAGGATACAGGTGGACCCGTTGCAACAATGAGAAGTACAAGTTGTCATGTCGAAAACGAACTTTACAACTTTGGTGGGGGAGGGGAGGGCTGGGGGGGCGGGGGGAAGCTGGGAAGGGATGGGAAGGAGAAACAAAGGAGGAGGCTACAATGCTTGATAAGAAATGTACTCATTATCTTGCCCATGTAATTGTAACCCCTCTGTACAGTATTTTCACAATAAATAAATAAATAAAAATTTAAAAAAAAAAGAAAATCACTTGGGATCCAGTGAGAGAGGAGGTGTGGGGGGGGGGGGTCCATTGTACACAGGTAACTTTGGAAAGGTTTCTAAATTAGGCCATATATAAATCATATAGATCAAACCTTGGACTAAAGCTAATATCCCCCAAAAATGTCATTTGCAGATTGGCAAATAAGAGCGGCTAATGAAATAGTGCAGGGCAATGCCAGCTGTTAGGATTAAGAGGCATACACATGTGAGTTAAATCTTTAGTCACAACCATTTGAGGAACTTTGTCATGTCACATTACCAGATAGCTACAGTGAAAGTAATTCACTCTGGTTAAATTTGCCTTTTATACGACCTTTATGCATCCTTGAGCCATGTCGTCCTTACAAGAATACTGTTTGGTGGGCTGAGTGCTTATAGGATGAAACTCCATTAAACCCATTGCACTGTGGCCCACCTATACTATGGCAGAATCCTCCTACTTAGAAGGGTCTCCTAAGGTACCAAAGGACCCCAGAGTTTCCTTCTGAGAAGACTTCTATACTCATTTGTCTATTCTGAGAGAAATAGCCCTGCATTGTATATCTTTGTAGCATCCAAAACACAATAGAAGCTCAGTAAATGCTTGCTCCATAAGTAATTAAATGCATGCATGCAATATCCTGCATGGTAATTAGGCTGGTTGTTCCTGTCATCTCTACCAAGTGTCTCATTCTCCTTCTGAGTTGACAAGTAACTCAACAAGTCCCTAGCAGTGCATCTCAAGACCCCAAACCATCTCAGAATTTTCACACTGACACATTGAATGAACAGAGTTGTCCAACCGTCAACTGGACCTGTGCTTTCTCTAACCCTGGAGTTCCTAAAGGCCTGGTTAATAAAGATAGCAAGGCTTTGAGCCTGGCAAAGTGTACCCCCAAAGCAAAGAAACAGACACGACCTTATCAGGCCCCAGCTTTGATGATAACAAAGGCTTTTCTGAGCAATGGCCCTTCAAAGCAACAAATCAAGACAGACAGCCTGCCAAAAACATGCCAACCCAGCAGACTCAGAATCCCTTACCCACTGAGAAACAGCCCTCCCAGCCCATCCATCACAGAGACAACGCAAATTAGATAGGGGGAATATCAAACAAGCCGAGTCTGCTTTCATGGGTTTAGCAAAGCTTTTTGATTTCTTGGGCAACCTTGCCCCAAGTAAATCCCTTTCCCATATCCTGGAAAGACAACGGAATAAATACTCTCCTGTCAGATTTCTGCTCATCCCATGAGACTCAGCCCAGATGCCACCTCCTCTGCATGCCTCCTCATTTCTGAACAAGAGATGGCTAGAACACTTTGTGTTTTGTTTTGCCAGTACCAAAGTTTCAGCTCAAGACCTGTGCTTGGGGAGCTTACTAACTTGGCTGGTGCCTTACAATTAAGGCACACCTCTAGCCCAGGTTTCTGCTGGTTATTTTGGAGATGGAGTCTTCTAGCCTTTTCTATTTAGACTGGCTTTGAACTGATCCTCTGGATCTCAGACTCTTGAGTAACTAGATTTACAGGAATGAGCCACAAGTCTCCACAGCAGGTTTTGGTGTTATTCTGGGCAAGGCCTTATTACTATTCGGATTGTGATTTCCCAACAACCACCTCTTTCCTGAAGAGATACACATTAGGAAAAGCATCAACTCTCCAGTGTTGAGTTCTCTCAAAGAGATGTGGGTTATAAAACTTAGCTTGAAACTCAAGTTAGGCCTCCCATCTCCTAAATCTAAAATCTAAATTTTGGGACCCCAAGTGTGTGTACAAGTGTGTGGGACAGGGGAGACTTAGGCTTGGCCTGGGGAGGCAGGTTTTACATTCACTTGGTAATTCCACTGTGGAGTTTGGCTGTGCTCTGCTCCAAGTTATTCTATAGTGCATAAAATAGTAGCAGCTTTCAGGCATTGCCTGGCCCTGAGTGGCTCCATCTTATGAAATAGTAATTTGCTCCACTTTGAACAAATGCCATGGCAGAATGACTCTACATCTTGTTTGTGCAACTAAATAACCATCAGTTGTCCAGCACCAACGATGAGGCAGACTGATAAGTAACTTGTTTACCCAAATAAAATAGTGTGATCTATGAACTTATTAAATCAAGTCAAGAACAAATGGACACACGATTATATAAAAATCCTATCAGGAGAATCAGATGGGTGAGCTTATTGAACCTACCAGGCCAATGAATGATACAATTGCCTCACTAGGGTTATATAATAGCAGGTGATAGACCATTATATGGCCTCATGCCTCGTGGGATTGACAAGCAATAAACTCTGGACTCTGTCCCTGGAGCTTTAACTCAGCCCAAGTACTTCCTCCTACCTTGCCTTCCTCCCCCATCCCCTTTGCTTGCTATCGCTCTCTCCTATTGTCATTCATCTTATCCAAGAGGCCAAGAAGCCTGGAGCCAGCTTTGTGCCTTGAACCAGCTCTGCACTTCAACACCCCTGTGCCAAAACAGGTCTGTGACAGGGTTCCTTGTGTTAATATTATATCCACCCACCTTCAATGACTGTCTTCCCATCTTTATTAGCTCTCTTCTCTGGTTTCCAAGAAGACCCCTTAAGTCCTTTAACCCTTGCTTAGTCATTCCATGTTATATAATATGTAACCTGAGAGTTAATAACGTTTGCAATAGAAGTACCTGTGATTGCCATACCAAGGGAGATCAAGAGTAGTGGGTGAATTAAAGCAAATGGAATTTATGTAACATGTGGATCTATTGTTGTTTAATACTTTCTGACACCGTGGAAAGACACAAATGTATCTGTTTCTGACCTCACAATACCTAAACCACAAAGAAAGGGGTGTTCTTTTGGTCTAGCTTTGCACTGTAGCAAAATCTGACAGAATGGGTAATTTATTAACAATAGGAATTTCTTTCTCATCATCCTGGAGGCTGAGACGTTTACTCAAGATGGGATTGGTGTCTGGTGGGGTTCTCTCTGCTTCCGAAATGACACCTTCTTGTTACTTCCTCTGGTGGGCGGAGGTGATGGGGGAGGGCAAGACAGCACTAGAGCCAGGAAGAAGAGATCGTTTGATCTTTTACGATGATCTTTGATTCTTTTTATGATGTCTTGTCTATGAAGATGAAGCCCTCACGGCCTAATCTCCTCCATGGCAATTAAATGTCAACATGAGTTTTGGAGGGGTATTGAATCCTTAGCTGGTGTTTACAGTAAACATTTTCAAAAAGAAAGAAACAAGTGCCCTGAAGATCCACGATAAGAATTTTAGTAACGTAATCATTTTTTTCTGCTCTTTTGCCCTTTTCTAGAAAACAAAGAGAAGCAAAATAAAGTATATACAGACTCCAGCTTTGGAAATGTATGTCAGAGCAGACTCATGCACTTAGAGACCTGGCCCAAATTTGGGATCCTGGTTTATACAAGACCTGTTTTCATCCTGAGATTTTTTTTTTTTCTTGTCACAGGATTAGCTACTCCAGCATTCCAGCCTGGGCTGGCCTCTGAACTGGAGGCCATGTCTACCATTAGCACTCATAAAATGTTCTAATTCTAGTGAAATTAAAGAGAAAGTAGCAAAATGCTAGCCACTTGAAATACTTTATCCGTATACTAGAGGTTAAAAAAAACCCTGCGGTATAGAAAGTCTAATTAGTTACACTTCTGGGTTTGCAACTTGTCAAACTCAACCCCCCTGGAGACCTGTGCAGGCCCAACTAACTCCCAGCATTGGCGTGTGTGTGTGTGTGTGTGTGTGTGTGTGTGTGTGTGTGTTAAGGGAAAAAGAGGAAGCTTATACTTCAATAGCTTCCTGGGACACCTGTTAGGGATAGATGGAATGTGAAGGAGACAGAGGTCAGTGCTGAGGGCTGCAGAAGACAGGATGTAATTGTCTTCCCTCCTACCTTGGAAGTGTTTTTGGCTTGTGGGCAGGAAGCTGGGTTGGTGGCTGCTGTCCTACGATGGATTACATATTAAGAGCATGTGTGTTTCTGCTCAGGAGTTGTGAACCCAGAATGGTCTGAGTGGGCCAAAAACATCTTTTGAGTCTCTGGAACTCCTTATTGCAGACTTCAAATGGTGGCCAGGGAAGGCTGTAGCGTAAAGTTGGTTAGACCTTTCTTGAGCTCAGATTCCATGATAAATATAAATGCTTTCCTCTTTTTCTGTGTGATGGAAATTTCCCTTTGTTTCAGTTTCCGTTCAGAGGAAACGGGGGATTCAGCTCCTTTTATTTTGAGAGGACATTGTTTGCCAACCCCACTTCCAACACCTCAGGAACTCAGGAAGGAACCTGACTGCCTTCTATTCCTTGGTGCATTTGTGGCCGCGTGGCAAAAAGAGCACTTTCTTCTTTTCTATCTGGTGCCCATTATAACAGTTCCCTCCGAACCCATCACATCCATGAGTCAAGGGCACCAAAGACCCTGCCTGGCTTTCTGAGCTGACTTGTATCTCACCAGCAACAGGAAGGGTAATCCAACTAGCCATCCTTGTGTATTCTGTTTATGAGACCACAGGCTGAGTTCCCCATACCACAGACCCAGACCCAGCCATTCAGTGAGATCAGGAAATCCTTCAGGGCTTTCTGGGCTTTGGGTCCATGTGCTAGCCTATAAAGGTCAAGGGGGGAGTGGGGGTGAGGGGAAGGGGTGGATTCTGCTTTGGGAAGAATTAGATGCTTTCTCAGAAGTCCTGGTGTACAGAAACCACCTCCTTTCACTTTGCATAGAGTTCCTTATTTGGCTATTTTCCTTCACTTTCTCTCCTCCAATTGAGAATCCAGAAGGAACAAGAAATGCATGCCAGGATTCATTTGTACCCTAAATATTGAAAAACACACATGCAATTTATCCAGTCATCCCAGGGGGCTCACAGATCTTTCTAAGTAAACCAAGTAGATCCTCTCTAAAGGAGTATTTCTCAAACATGAATGAACCAGAAAATCACCTAGGGATCTTGTTATAAGGCAGAGTGTGGGTCAGGAAGTCTAGGGTCAAGTTTGAGGTCTACATTTTTACCCAGCTTCTGGATGATGCAACAACATTACATTTCAACATTCCAGGTCTTTGCTATTCAAAGGTGGTCCAGGGTCCAGCTGTGCATTCCCCAGGAGCTTTTTCATGCAAAATCTCAGATCTGTATGTATAGAAACAAAAACCTTGGTTTCTGTTAGGTAGCTAATTTCCTTCCTATTACCCTTTTAAAGATCCTCCAGGGTTATATTACATAAACAGTTACAGCTGCTCTGGGCAGGACTTGGTTAAATTAGAAGCTGGTCAAATAGGAAAATCACTAATTTCCCCAAGGAGCCCTGGCAGTGCTGCTGGCAGCTGGCTCTCCTCTTTGAGCCGTTGGAGGCTGCAAACAGGAACCTCGTGTAATGTTTGTGGAAAGTAATGTGGCTGAATTAATGATGATGCAGAAGCCTTCACCGAGGTGACTCTTAACTCTTTTAATTGTACCATTTCTCAACCCGATTGCTACCTTGCTGCCATTTCTGCAGTATATATCGCCCTACACACAGAGACACGAATATTGTGGATGAATTCTCCCGCTCAAATTGATTAACTACCCGACACATAATTTATACTCATTTATCTTTGCCTTCATCTAGCCAAACTCTGCTTCTTCTACTCTGTCGGCAAGAGGTGCAGTGAGAAAATTACTCTTTAGACTGTATCTCTTACATACCCTGCTCACATAGGTCTGTGCAAAAGTTCCAACAGAAAATCAGAGCTGATAAAGTGCTAATGGTCTTTTCTCCATTTCCGAGTTTGTACTAGGGAAAACACTTTGCCTTCAGGTTGGCTGAGTACTTCGTATACTGACAGCTAGTTTTATTTTCTATCACAATTAAAACTACTGACAGCTATTTTTATTTTCTATCACAATTAAAACACATTTCCTTCAACCTGTCCTCTTCCCCACCTACAGTGATGGAAAATAATCTCCACCATCCCAAACTGAGCTTCCTTATATTTGAACTAGATTTGCATTGCTGTTCTTTTTTTAAATCACCAATGCACCAACTCATCTGCCTAGACTGCCCAGAATATCTAGTCTCAATTTCTCAGCTGCTTCCCCTGACTCTAGGAGACCTCAGCTAGGTCAGATTTCTCTTCCCCTTCTTTCTTCATATGTAAGAGAGGCCTTCAGCTTTCACTATGGCCTTAATGACCCTACTCCTGGTTACTTCAACTTCTGGACTCCAGGTTTTGCTTGGCTGGGTCCCTGTAGGATCCATCTGCCCCTGAAGAATATATGTTATCATATATGCTTTTCCTTTTTTTTTTCATTATCTTTAAGTAGTTGTACAAAGGAGCTGCCATTTAACAAAGCAGTTTATGGATACAATGTCACCCCTTTTACCATTCTCATTCTCCCCTCCCAACTCACACCTTTCCTTACTGTTCTTAATTTTGTAGTATATAAATTGAATTCTTTTTAACTTTTATTATTATTATTATTATGTGTTATTTTTGCCAGTCCTGAGGCTTGAACTCAGGACCTGGGAACTGTCCCTGAGCTTCTTTTGTTCAAGGCTAGCGCTCTACTACTTGAGCCATAGCACCACTTCTGGCTTTTTTTCTGTTTATGTGGAGGAATCGAACCCAGGGCTTCATGCATGCTAGGCAAGCACTCTACCACTAAGCCACATTCCCAGCCCCATATTGATTTCTTGACTGCATTCTTCCCCCTCTTTTCCTCTTCATTCATCCACTCCTATACCCTTGGATCCATCCCACCTCTTGTACATGCCCATTTCCTGGTGCTTATTTTGTTGGGCTGTGACTTTGCCTTTCTAAGGAATTACACTATTTGAGATCTATAATGTTCCATATTAAAACAAAGCTAACACCTGCCCGACCACACAGAGGGTCAAAAAGTATAGTTTTTAGACGTTATACCTCATTTATTTTTACTGGGGGAAAAATGAAATATGATAACTTCCCAGATTTTAGTAATATCCCAAACTGTGGCAAATTGTGGGAGAGAATATGTTTTCTGCTTTGTGCTATATTAGGGGTGTGTATGTTCCTGTGAGGGACAGCGGTGAGGAGATCCCAGAAGAAGCTGAAGGTGGTTTATTTGTTCCTTAGTTGGACTAACTTCATGGCCAGCCCTTTCAGCTCCTTGCAAAACTCCCATCAGGTTCTTTTTTCAAAAAATGTTTTTATTATCTTTCAGTAATGAAGGAGTTGCCATTCAACAGAGCTGTTTATGAATACAACACCTCTTGAGCAATGCCATCCCTTTCGATTTCATCAATCTTGATTTCCTCTGCTGAGTTCCTGCTCTTGGAACCCATTCCACTGCTGTGTTTCTCCAATGTTTGTCTGTGGTATGGTCTTTAAAGAGATATCGCATCTGTAAAGCTCCTAAACAGTCCTAGTAGTCCTAGTAGATCATCTGCAGATATTTACTGCTATCACTAGGTGCTTTCTGACACCAGCTGGCTAATTCTCCTTTCATCGCTCAGGGAGGTCTCACTCTTCACACTCTTGAATCCCTGGTTGCATCCCTACTCACACATTGTCCACTTAGAAACTTGCCTTCATCGTTCGATGAAGGTCTCTTGCATAGGGCAGAGGAGGAAAGAAAAGAATGCAAGTGACTAGAAAAGACTGAAGAAAGAACCCAGTAATCTAGGAAATGAGACGTGCTCTAGTAGTATGAAGGCAGATGAGAATGATCTTCTTTATCTCAGCATGGAAGGAAGGAGGAAACGTTAAGTGCTCCATGGGTCTCAGCATCCGGCTGGCCTACCCATGAAGAGCCTTCATCAGCTCCCCCTGCTAGCCCTGTTCCCTCCCACAGCCCCATGACACCCATGATTTGGAATCTGTAATCAAAGCTACAATTTGCAAATAAAGTGAACTTTTTATGTACAGCAAGGCCAAGGAAACCTGAAAGGAGTTGCAGATACCTCTCATTTCTCTCTCTCTCTCTCTTTCTCTCTCTCTCTCTTTCTCTCTCTCTCTCTCTCTCTCTCTCTCTCTCTCTCTCTCTCTCTCACACACACACACACACACACACACACAGAATTCAAGATCTGGTTCAGAGCTCCATGAGACAACTGATGGATATCTCCAAACAGGAAGAGTAGATGTTAAGATTTGAGGGGTCACAGAGAAAATGGTCTTCCTGGCTGGTGGCACCACTAGGTTTGATTGCCCAGAAGATTAGGACAAGAAGAAATG
This sequence comes from Dipodomys spectabilis, assembly GCF_019054845.1. NCBI lineage: Eukaryota > Metazoa > Chordata > Mammalia > Rodentia > Heteromyidae > Dipodomys > Dipodomys spectabilis. The sequence continues at coordinate 13,135,394 of NW_024870681.1, forward strand.
TAAAGTTCAAAACCCAAGGCATCACTCAAGGAAAGACAGTCTTCATGCAAATAGAGCTGTAGGAGAAAAAGAGTTCTAGGACCAAACATGGATGCCTTCAGTTTACATTTTCAATGAGAAAGGACCCTATATTGGTCACAAACTGTGTATCTCTTCCTTTAATGTTTCCCTCCTGTATGTCCTCTCTCTCTCTCTCTCTCTCTCTCTCTCTCTCTCTCTCTCTCTCTCTCTCTTCTCTCTGTCTCTGTCTCTGTCTCTCTGCTCTTTCACTGAATCACCCAAAGGACAGCCAAAAAACCAGCAACAATGCTAAATATTTTAAACATCTGGGATCCACTAGATGGAACATATTACAGATGCATTGGAATGGCTGAGACTGCCACAAAGAGGAAAATGAGCTATACTGGAGATGAGGAGCAGCAGGAAGCTGCCACTGCCCCTACAGCTAGAGGAACCCAAGCCAACGTTCCCCAGCCCAGTAGCACCACAGGGGCTGGTAGTGCTGGAAGCTGTGGCTGCTAGTCAAAGGAAATCACTAAGACATTGTAGAAAGCAGAGACCACTGGAGGCTCCAGCTGTTTGCTTCTGTGGAATCAAAGCCGTCTTTAGATCTTGAAGGCCCTTTTTGGTCCACACACATGGTCATCCCTGCTGGCACAGGTTAGAACATGAGAGAGCATGGATAATGCAAAGGCCAAATAGGCTGTGGCTAACCATAATCCTTCTTGTCTCCATCTCTCAATGCCACCTTCTCTGAATTCTTTTACTTTCTCTGTCCCTGATTTCAATCACCAGCCTGCACCAAGCCGTTACCATGTGCCAGGAATTAAGCTAGAATCCTGGAATAAGAGGAGGGGCTGGGAAATAGAAATACAGCAACCTATCTAAGAAGAGGTACATGAAAAGTACTCCTCTTCAGGGGGACCTAGAAGTATATAGGAAGCTTAGGGGGATGGTGGAAGCTGGGAATTCACCCCTCACCACAATCACTGGTTGGAGGAAGGGAGCATTCTAAATAGGGAATGAGTAGGGAGGAAAGACAAAGAGTAGATTAGAGAGACCAGTGAGTGAATCCATGGTCACCCAGATCCAGGGCCCCTTGTCCTTGGAGAAACTTTGTTCCTTTTGCTTCTGTAATAAATTTCTCTTTGGTTTGTATTCTTTTTCTTTTGGCTCCTAAGTCTTTGCTTTGTTTGAATCTGGTCAAACCTTATATAGGATAAGGTGCCCACTATGGCTCTGGTCAGGACATTGTACAAATCTGCCACCCTCTGCCTCTGTTGGTGTCTCTGTCTGAGTCTGTCTGTGTCAATCTGTTTCTCTCCCTCCTTCCCTCATTCCTTCCCTCCCTCCCTGTCTCTCTTTATGTATCTTTGTTTTTGTTTTGTTTTGTTTTGGTCAATTGTGGGGCTTTAACTCTGGGCCTGGATACTGTTCTTCAGATCTTTAGCACAAGGCCAACACTCTACCACTTGAGCCACACAGCACCACTTCTGGTTTTCTGGTGGTTGGTTGGAGATAAGAGTCTCTTGCTCAGGTTGGCTTTGAACTGTGATCCTTAGATCTCAGCCTCATGAATAGCTAAGGTTACAGGTATGAGCCACCAGAGCCTGGCTGTGTATCATTTTTCTCTCTCACTCTCTTCTTACTCAGACTTTTAGCCATTCAATTCTTTAAGATTGATTGAGAAGCCTGACTCACATTCTAGACAGTGATACTGTCAGAGTTTTTGTTTGTTTGTTTTGATTTGATTTTGGCAGATGAACAATTGCTTCTGGAAATGCTAGAGTCCATTTCCAGAATAGAACAGAACAGAACAGAACAGAACAGAATAGAATCTAGTGGGTTCTATTTTTCCCTTGCTTGAGTCTCTTTTGTTTAAAGGTCCCAGAGCAGCCTCTGGCTGATTCACTCTGTCAGTGGACAGGCTTTGAGAATCTAGATAATACACCGAACTCTACTGGTAGCAGTGGGAGGAAAATGGTATGTCATGTAGTCTTTGCCTCTGTGAACCTTACAATCTAGAAAGGGGATACTTATGGAGCACAACACAATGTAGAATAATCTAATCTAATTTGATTGCTACAAAATGATGGCCTGAGTTCTTTGAAGACTGCCAGGTCTGTGAAGACACACAGAATACAATGCAGGTAAGCAGTCAGGATAGGCTTCCTGGAGAAAGAGGCTTAGCCTGGGCAGAGGGCACAGGAAAGCATCCCAGAGAGGAATGCACAGCAACATTAAACATCTTCCTGCTTCCTGACCCAACACTGACACTGTCCTCATCTCTAGGCTATGAAAATAGCTGATAGGAAGAAGGCAGAAATGTGCAGAGTTGGAATTCATTCCTTTCCCAAACACAGTATTCGTCTAGTGATCTTGGGAGAGTCATGTGATTATTTTGGGCTTCAGTTTGTGCCAATGAAGTATTGACTCGATTTTGGATAACAGCGGTCTGGAATAATGGAACATTGGGGTTCAACCCTGCTCCTCAGAGACAGGACCCAATGATTCCCCTTGGGGAGGTGGGTTCTGATTTACCTGAAAATGGAACTCCCACGTCAACAGAAACTCTGGATCCTCAACCTTAGAACTCCCCCACTCTCATCTCCTTTTTCTTCCATGTAGTAGCATCTGTCCTGGAGTTTCTGGGGGGTAATGGGAGGGACCCCAAGTTCCTTCTTCTGGCTGGTTAGTATGAAGACCCTGATGAAAAGCCAGGAGCTTGCAGAAGGCTGACCAGGGGAGGAAAAGTCCCAGTAGAAGTTGCTTTATTGCCTTGCCTGCCTTTCTCAGCCTTCTCCCCCTTGGCATAGCCCTCTTCTGCTACCCATGTAGGCCCTTTTGTGCTTGTGGGCACCTCTGGGCCTGTTAGCTATCCCTGTAATGAACAATGACAGCTCATCACATTATAAGCCCGCTTCTCAGTCAGGAAGGTTAAGAGTGGGCAAGGCTCATTAGCATCTGCCTAGAAGGAGACTGTGCAGCACTGTACATGTTCTTCCCAGAGCCCTCTTCACCGTATGGCCTCCCAGGTTTTACATTCCCAGTGACTCTCTCCACTGCCATGTTAAGACCCTCTAGTGAGGGAGGTGAATCCCTGTAACTGAGCTATCCTGGAAGTTAGAAACCACAAGAAGCTGTCTCTGCCTCTACGTATGGAGGAACTCAAACTGATTCAAGGGTCCAGCAGCACTAGGGTGGAAAGCATATACATTATTTGTTTTAGAAAGTTTTTAATGAATTAAAATATACATCTCCATTCCCTGCAGTTCCCACCTGCTTTGTTGATTAGAAAAGACATGGAAGGAATCATGGGGAGCTGGGCTAGCAGTCGGTGAGATATAGAGCATAGCTCTGAATGGTGAGGTTTAGAGCATAGCTCTGAATGGTGAGGTTTAGAGCATACCTATGAATGTTGGCTCTGACATGTCTCACTGGTGAAGGAAGACTGAGAACAAGCCTGATGGCTCTCCTCCTGCCCCTGACTTGGAGCTGGGATAGGCAGGTGGAGGTAGAATGTCAAAGACGCTTGAAAGATGGAACTCAGCTTAGAAACTGCCTTCAGTATAAGTATCTTGGTTGCTCAAGCGAGGAACTGGGAATTCCTCTGAGCTCAACTGCTCACTTAGTAAGTACACATAAGAATACTATTCAATGAATTTTCATAAACTGAACCTACCTGTGCACCCAGTGCCCAAGTGTAGAAACAATATAACCATCACTTCAGGATCCCTTTGTGTCCCCTTTCCAGTCACTAACCCCTAAATCCTAACTTCTTCAGAATAGATTACCTTCCTTTATATATTTAATAATCAGAGACATTCTTTTAAATGCATGGTTAGGTGGTTGTCTCACTGTGCAAAAGTAATAGCGTGAGCTTAGGATCTGAGGTTTGAAGCCAGCCTAGGTAGAAAAGTCTGAGATTCTTATCTCCAGTTAATCAGCAGAGTGCCAGAATTGGAGGTATGGCTTAAGTGGTAGTGTGTTATCATCCTTGAGTGAAAAGCCAAGCGACGGTGCAGGGTTCTGACTTTAAGTCCCAATACCAGAAAAAAATGAAGGGAATGCACACTTGTTAAACAAACCTAAGTGGTAAAAATAAAACCCTTTAATATGGATGTTTGATACATTTAAGGGGTACAAAATATAAGAGACTGCTGCTAGTGTAACACTACATACATACATTTTGTACTTACATACATACATACATTTTTGTAAGCAGGGGAACAATCTAAGATAATGATTTTTAAAAAGCAGTATAGTAAACATATAAGCCAGTGCATTATCTTATCTAGTACAAGCTGTACATTACTGCATGTGATAAACTTTCTTGTGACTGACAGCATGGTTGGGGTTCTCTCCACCAGCATGACCATGAATACCCAAGTAATGTGTTAGGCTATGGTATTATGGCTATCATGTCACTGGGTGAGAGGAATTGTTCTGCTCCATTATAATCTTACTGGACCACTGTTCTATATATGGTCTTTAACTAATATATACAACATATATAGCTGTACATATACAATAATATGCTACATATAGTTATGTACATACAGTTATATATGCTGTATGCTACATAGTCGCATGTAGATATGTAGCATATAATATCACTATATCATAATTTCTATAATATATAGATGTGTATCACATAATATCTATCATCGATCATAGATGCCTGATTAATTTTTTGTTTGACCTCCTTTTAAAAAAAAATTTATTATAAAGATGATGTACAGAGGGGTTAGAGTTGCATAAGCTAGGTATTGAGTTCATTTCTTTTTAAACAGTGTCACCCCTTCCCTCATTTTCTCCAAATTTAACCTTCTTTATAAGAGTAATTTATCTGTATTATGTGCAGTTGTTTTGCAGTGTAACATTTCCCTGTGGTGTTCCATTGTGTATGTATACAACTAATGATCTATTTTACTACTGGTGTGTATTTTGGTCATTTTACCTGTATTTGGTCATTATAATGATGCTGCTAGAAGATTTCCAGTGTATTTCTCAGAAAGAATATTTGTACACATTTCCTTGGGATACAGACCTAGAAGAGAATAGTTGGGTCATAGGTTATACAAAGAGAAAGCTTTTTGTAGGTACTGCTGCACACTTGTCCAAAATGACTGTGCTGATCTGCCCTCTTGCCACCAGCATGTAAGAGATCTGATTGCTCCACAGCCATGAAAACACTTGCTAAAAAATCCATAAAAGGGAGGGGGGGAGATGGGAAGGGATGGGAAGGGGAAACAAAGGAGGAGGCAACAATACTTGATAAGAAATGCACTCATTACCTTGCCCATGTAATTGTAACCCTTCTCTGGTATTTTCACAATAAAAAAATCCATAAAAACAATAGTCTTGTTTTGCACTTGATGGTAATGTATGGCACAAAATGGTTTTAATTTGAATTTTTATAATGATGGCTAATCAGGTTAGCACACTTTTCAAAACATCTACTGGCCACGGGGATAACCTTTTCTGTGAACTTTTTGTAAGAAAAAAAAAGATGTCTTTTACTCTGTAAACGGGATCTTTTAGGAAACAGACTTTCCTAACTTTGCTATTGGCCAAATTCTGTTTTTCATTGTTGTTTTTATATTTATCCTTTTTTGGGTATGCCAAGGTTTTAAAGAAGTTTAAAAAAAAATTTATTGGGCAAACTTTATAAATGAATAAACCTTTAAGTAAAACTTTTCATATTTTGAATAGAAATGTGAGGAAACAACTTTCATCTTCTAGAGAAATTCCACCATTCCCACCATGTGGGCTCAGTGAACTCACAGCATAGTTGGGAGCCAATACCCCATCACAATAGGATGGATACAAAATCAACTGCCTCATTTTTCCTATTATCCACTCTTGGACACTAAGTTGTTGCTTAACCTCTCTGTGTCTCAGTTCCTTAGCTGTACTAAGCTTACCTTGGAAATTTGGTACCCAATCCAACAATGTTAAGAGGAGGGATCTCGAGGAGGTGAGTGACTGATAAGGTCTCTGTCTTCATTAGTGGGTTGATGGATTCATGAGTTATAGAGGGAGTGGCTGTGTGATAAACATGAATACTCCTTAGCATCTTGCTTGTTGTCTTCATGTGTTGCCCTCTGCCATGGTGGAGCATAGCAGGAGGCCTTGTAAAATGCAAAACAGATGCTCACACTCTGCTCTTGGAATTCTTAGCCTTCAGAACAGGGAGCTAAATAAACTTCTACTCAATACATTTCCAGTCTCAGGTATGTTGTTTTAGCAGCAGAAAATGATCTAAGATAATATGCAAGTTTGAGAAGAAAGAGCACTTGGCACAAAAGAAAATTTCACTGAGGGATAGTTTTTTTATTATTACTATGATAAATTTAAGAAGCTAAAGGGAAAAAAAGGAAGAGGAAAAGGAGGAGGATATCAGTATGTTGCAAATGTTGGAGAAGATAGAAAGGAAGGAATAGAAAATGTCTCATCTCTATCCATCTAAGTTAGTTCAAGTGTCTTTTTTCTTTTTCATTGTTATTTTTATTTTTGTCAGTCATGAGGCTTGAACTCGGGGCCTGGGCGATCTCCCTGAGCTCTTCAGCTCAAGGCTAGTGCTCTACCACTTGAGCCACAGTGCCACTTCCGGCTTTTTCTGCTTAGGTGGTGCTGAGGAATCAAACCCAGGGCTTCACGTGAGGCAAGCGCTCTACCACTGAGCCACCTTCCCAGCCCAGTTCAAGGGTCTTATGTCATCATAGTATAAAAGCCAAAAGTTTCAACAAAGTTCACTCTGAGAAGGCAATTCATGAAAGTCCATCTGGGCATCGGTGTCTCAAGCCTGTCATCTTAGCTACTCAGAAGCCTGAGATCTGAGGATTTTCACTCAAAGCCAACTCAGGCAGGAAAGGGTGAGACTCTTATCTCCAATTACCACCAAAAAGCCAGAAGTGGAGATGTGGCTCAAGTAGTACAACACTATTCTTGAGGACAAAAGGTCAGGGACAGTGCCCTGGCCCTGAGTACAAGCCCCAGGACTGGCACAAAGAGAAGGAGAGAGAGAGAGAGAGAGAGAGAGAGAGAGAGAGAGAGAGAGAGAGAGAGAGAGAGAGAGAGAGAGGAGAGGAGAAAGGGAGAGAGAGAGGTAGAAAGGACAGAAAATAATTTACTTCAGAGGGTGTACAACCATCTTGGTCACATTCCCTCCTCTCTCTAGGGAGTTGTCACAATCGTTGTTAAGCAGTGAGCACGTTTTAAGCTAGTTCACATGGAGAGCTACCATGGTTTCAGGTAGAAGCAGCTTTGATGATAATCCAGCAATTGACGGCCTTTTCCCAACTTCCAAGAGGCAGATGTTCATCTGGGACTGAGACAGATCATTTTTCCAGAGTTGGGTCCTGTGGCAGAATAAGCAGATACCCTGAGCCCAGAGAACAGATCCTCTAGAGATTTTTCCAGATTTCTGTATCTCTTCTATTCATATAAATCCCCAACATACTAACAATAATATCATGCCTAGATACTCTGTCCAGACCAGGGTCAGAATTATTTTTCTGTATCAAGCAAGATGGTAACATTTTTGTGAGTCGCATTATCCCAACTATTTGCCTCTTCCATTGTAGCACAAAAGTAGCCCAAGACAGCACACACATGAATCAGCATGGCTGCCTTTCAATGAAGCTTTAATTATGGATGCTGAAATTGTAATTGCCTTATTTTAATGTGGTACAAAATATACTTCCTTTCTTCTAATCATTTAAAAAGGTGAGTCATTTGCAAGAAAATGGAAGACATCCCATTTAGCAAACACAGATGCAGAAAGGAAATATGAAATGGTTTCTTTCATGTGTAGTAAAGGAATAGAGAAGGAAGAAAAAGAAAAAGGAAGGAAAAGGGGGAAGACAAAGAGGAATTGGAAAACCTGAAAGTAGGAGAGGGACTATTGGGAAAGGTGGTATGGGAAGGAAAGAGAGAGAGGGTAGACATGATCAAAGTATGATATGTGCACATATGGAAATGTCACAGAGAAAGCCATTAATCTGTGCAATTACTGCGTGCTACAAATTATAAAACAGCTGATAGTCTGTACACATGTAGGCAGCAGGTTTCTTTTCTTTTCTTTTTTTTTTTTGGTTGGTCGTGGGACTTGAACTCTGGGCTTGGGCGCTGTCCCTGCGCTCTTCCGTTCAAGGTGAGTGCTCTACCGCTTGAGCCACAGTACCACTTCCGGCTGGCTTTGAACCATGATTCTCAGATCTCAGCCTCCTGAGTAGCTAGGATTATAGGCATGAGCTACTGGCGCCCAGCAGCAGCAGGTTGGATAGACCCACATGGTTAAGTTTTCCAGCCAACCTCAGTTGTAACTTGGTAGTTCTCAAAGCCCAGACTCCACAGAAGAAGCATAGCAATACCTAGGAGCTTGCCAGAAATGAACTTTCTCAGGACCAGCCCCAGACCTTCTGAATCAGAAAGTGGGGGCAGCCTATACTGGTGATTCTGACATGCATTAAAGTCTGAGAATCACTGATCTCATACTCAGAACCTTCTGTGAACTTATTCTGAGTCAATTTCTCCACCTTTTAGCTTCCTCTACTTTTTTTTTAACATCAGGCATGCCAATCAACCTGACACCATGAAACTCCTTCATGAGATCCCTTCCTATAGCTGCCTAAGAGAGCAAATAGCTCCTGAAAATTACTGACCAGGGTGCATGTTCTGTCCTACATATGGCTGATTTGACTGGTACTAGAAGGAAGAATCTGCTCAGTGATGGGTATATGTCATCAAGGCTTATTGGAGGACTTGAACTGCATACCTGGGTGGGAGATTGATCATTGCTAGGAGAATCAAAGTGAAAACCAAAACTTGCTGGAAGTGTCAGCTCTCACATGTCTGGAGAAGTTGGAAGATGAAACTGCGAGGGTGGAGAGCTATCAGCTGGTTCTCATTCTGCACAGTATGATCCTGGGACACAGAAGAGATGTACTACATTTATCAGTCCAGCATTAAGAGAGAGAAAAGAATACAACTACACTGAAGGGACACATAGAAACCTGGTCAGCATACATGACTTGAAACATATCTCGGCCTCCTGAGTCACAGGTGTCCCAGATTCCTGTAAGATGTTTGGTCCAATGAACCTGTATTTAAAGAACCCTATAGATTCCTCATCAAAATTACTTGAGATGATTCAAAACTTTGGGAAAGTGGCAGCATATATAATTAACCCGCAAAATTAGTAGCTTTTAGACACCCTGAAAACATTACAGGAAGGAATAGGAGAAACTCTAGGGCTCCTTGGCACAGGCTGAAGTTTTCTTAATAAAGACCCAGAAACACAACAAATCAAAGAAATGTTGGACAAATGGATTGCATGAAACTGCAGAGATTCTACATGGCAAAGGGCATAGCAAGATCAATAACCTTCTGATTGGGAGATCTTCACTAGTCATACAATGGACAAGGATCTCAGCTCTAAAATATAATTAGAACTCAAAAAATTAAATCCCCCAATAACAAATCTTCAAAGAAATAACTGCCCAATTAATAAGTGGGCTAAAGACTTAAAGCAACTTCTCTGAAGAGGAAATAAGAATGGCTAATAGACATATGAAGAAATGCTCAACTTCTCTGGCCATAAAAGAAATGCAAATCAAGACAACATTGACATTCCACCTCACTCCAGGTAGAATGGCTATAATCAAGAAATCTAATAACAACAGATGCTGGAGGGGATGTGGCCAAAACTACTACATTGTTGGTGGGAATGTAAACTTGTTCAACCACTTTGGAAAGCAGTATGGAGGTTCCTCAAAAGACTCCACATAGAGCTCCCCTATGACCCAGCAATCCCACTTTTGGGCATTTACCCAAACAATCACAAACAAGGCTATACTAAAGTTACCAGCACAACTATGTTTATCACAGCATTATTCACCATAGCTAAGATAAGGAACCAACTCAGATGCCCCTCAGTAGATGAATGGATCAAGAAAATGTGGTATATATACACAATGGAATTCTATGCCTCCATCAGAAAGAATGACATTGCCCCATTTGTTAGGAAATGGAAAGACTTGGAGAAAATTATATTAAATGAAGTAAGCCAGGCCCAAAGAAACATAGGCCCCATCTTTTCCCTTATTTGCAATAACTAGAATAAGTTTAGGACAAGCAGAAAAAGTCAAAAGCTATGTACATATGACCATATAAGATAATGCTAAGCGAAATGAACCCTAAGAGTATTACACAAGTGGTTTTATCTTTCTTGCTGTTCTTTTTAATGTATTTATAATATACCATGTGGGGTTTTTTTGTTTCTTTTGTATGTTCTTCCCCCAAGGTATAACCCCTGCTTTCACCTTATTTGATTCTGGTGCCCTGCATCTTGTATATACATTTTTCTAACTTGGGGAGGGGAAGGGAAATAACAAAATGCTGAAATAAGGATATAGGTTGACACATTGTAACAATGAGATGTACAGAACACTACATTGAAAACAAACTTTGCAACTTGGTGGGGGGAAGAGTTGGGAAGGTGGGGAGGGAAGGGAAGGTAGGGGAAAAATATAGGAGGAGGTAACAATGCTCAATAGGAAATGTATTCATTACCTTACTTATGTAACTGTAAACCCTCTTTACAGTATTTTACTAGATATACATATATATATATATACAAAAAAAGAATAAACATGAGCTAGTCTACAAAAATCAGTAGTTTTTCTGTTTGCCAAAAATGTAAAGTTCAAGACTGAAATCAGGAAAACAAATCCATTTGTAATAGACTCAAAAATACCAAGGAATTAACTAGAGATGGGAAGGACCTCTATGATGAAAACTTTAAAAATCTGAAAAAATAAATTAAAGCAGAGTGACAAATTGGAAAACCTTCCATGCTCCTTCATTGGAAGGATTAACCCCATGAATATGGCAGTACTGACCAACACTATTTACAAATTCAATACAATACTCACTAAAATCCCAACAACATTCTTCAGTGATATAGAGAAAGCAATCTAAAAATTCATATGGAGTAATAAAAGACCCTGAAAAGCAAAACAATCCTTAACAGGAAGAACAGTGTTGGAGAAAACTTTAAACTCTATTACAAAGCTATAGTAATAAAACATAGTTTGGTACTGGCAGAAAAATAGGCCTGAAAACCAATGGAACAGAAGACCCAGAAATGAACCCACAGACCTATAGTCATCTACCATTTGATAAGGGAGCCAAAAACACAGGATAGAAGACAGACAGCCTCTTCAATAAATGTGATGGCAAAATTGGCTAAAATTACACGTGATAAGTTAAACAGGACTCCAAACATTGACAAAGTGAAACTCAAGGAGGATATTCTTAGGAAAGGATCACAAAGGCTCAATAGCTACATGCATATGATAATATAAGGTGATGTCTATTTGAAACAAACTCCAAAAATGGAAACAAGAGGGCTTTTTGTTATTTTGCTTTTTTTTCTCCTTTGTCACTGTTTTTTTTTTTTTATTTTTGCACCTTTCATCTGGTACGTAAGTGTATCTGTTTGAGGGAGCACAGAAGTGGTTGGTCAAAGAATGAACAAATGCAACAGTGGTACTCACTAGACAGAATGTTGAAAATGAACTACACAATTTGTGGGGGAGGTGGGTTGGGAGAGAAAAGCTGGGAGAAAATGAGAAGAGGTGACACTGTTTGAAAATAAATGTACTCAATACCTGACTTAGGTAACTGAATCCCCTGTACATCACCTTTATAAAAATGATGCTTGGCCCATGTTTACTTTTGGTAAACAGCTCTGAACATCTGCCCCTGTGCAACAAGAACGGAGCATCACTCAAGGACAGCTGTTCCGTCTAGTCTCAGGAGCATGTTGAAACTTCTCCTAATGCCATGCACGAGCAGCATGTCTTCCTGCTCAGGCTTCTCCTCCCTCTTCTCATCCACACACCTCAATCTTGCTTTTCAAAGTACCACTTCAGGAGGATTTCCCCATCTGAGTCTCCAATTCTGTTCTTCCAGACCTCCTCACCATCTTCTGACCTAGCATTCTCTGCCCAGTAACCCTTTCCTTTTTTTTAAAGTTACTCACATCTTCTGAGATGCAAACTCTTTTCATTCTATCATGAAGGCCTGAGTTTCCATGTGGCATCATTTCTCATCAACCCGAAGAATCTCCTTTAATAGCTCTTGTAGTCATGTAGGTAAGTGATGGAAAACACTACTTATAAAGGTCTGACAAGTATTTTGAAAATTCTGGCATCTCTTTCTTTTTTCTTTTGTCCCTAACATTCCTAGCATGTACCTTGGACAAGGTTAAAACGTAGTTAAAACTGGAAGAGATCACAGTAGATCACGTTATCCTGCTGTGACATGAACCATTTCTTCTCTCCTTCTCCCAACAGCCGTGGTGCAGGCTATAAGACCCAAGCTCAGAGAACTGACAAGATGTGACAATGTTATTTGAACAGCACTCTAGGACATGGAGGACCAGATGTCCCTGGTGGGTCCCCTTCCTAAGCCCTGTCTCCTTCACACTTGTAAATCCCTTCTCCACACTTCTGCTGAGGGGACCTGAGTTAATTTCAAGGGCTTTCAATGACCATTTGCAATTAACTGTATGGGAAATATCTCCAGCCAATTAGTGTTGGCACATTTACAGGGCTGTCACCAACCTACTTTGGAATAATCAGACTTAATTATCTTGTTGTCTTTCTATTTTTTTAATAAATGTTAATCTCATTTGTATGAATTTCTGTAAACAATTAGGTAAGCAAAGACTTTTAATTTGAATGAAGCAAATTTGGATAAAGCAACTGCAAGTTACAAATGAGTAGAAAGCTTTAAAAACCTCAACTGAGTTGGTCCTCTTGTTAGTAGAGAGCCTGCATCTCCTTCTAAAAGTGATAAAATCATATTCCTGGAAAACAGGTATTTGGCAGCCTTCGAGGAATCTCAATTCCTTGTGTGTTTTATTGACCAGGAAAAGAGAAGTACGAGGGAAGGGACAGCCTGTGTTTTATTTGGTTTCACCTCTTTAGCTCCAATATACAACCTTCCAGAATTAAACTAAGCAGTCATTTAATAGTAGTTACAAATGGTTATTCAGGGAAATAGCAAGGGATAGCTCAACCTTTCTGAAACCAGTTACATGGGGCAAGTGGTAGCTATTACTGCCTTCTTCCCCAGCTGTCTCCCCTCCAATAACAGCACTCCTTTCTTTTTCTTTCTTTCTTTCCTGTCCTTCCTTCCTTCCTTCCTTCCTTCCTTCCTTCCTTCCTTCCTTCCTTCCTTCCTTCCTTCCTTCCTTCCTTCCTTCCTTCCTTCTCTCTCTCTCTCTTTCTTTCTTTCTTTCTTTCTTTTTTGGAATCATTATCTTACATTCTCAGCCTTCTCCATTTAAGAGAACTGAAGTACTTGTGTGGGGGAGGTAGCTGTTGGCTTGGGATGGGAAAAAAATGAACCAGTGAGAGACAAAGGTGAGAGGTTTCCTGAGCTGCTATCTTTCTGCCTGTGGTGCTAGGTTGTAAAAACAATTCAATGGTCCTGTCAGTAGGACATTCATGAGAATGAGAGCTTTAGCTCAGGGCCTGGGCACTGTCCCTGAGCTTCTTTTGCTCAAGGCTCGCCCTCTACCACTTTAGTCACAGTGCCACTTTAGGCTTTTTTTGTGTGTATGTGGTATTGAGGAATTGAACCCAGGGCTCCATGAATGCTAGGCAAGCACTCTACTATTCAGCTATATACCCAGCCCTGAAATTTGCTTTTCTCATGTCAGCAGTTGAGTAGTTACACCATTGACTTTTCAGTAATTTGATCAAAGCTATGGTTTGGATACGGATTTAATGTTCATGTGTTTGGCAGCTTGGTTCCCAGTATGTTTGGAAGGGATGGCATCTTTATAATGTGGGACCTAGTAGAAGGTGAGTAAGTCTTTGATAGGGTAGGGAGAGAGCTGTCCTTGTAAGGGATTAATGGAGAGAGCTCATGGGCCGCCAATTAGTTCTTGCCGAAAGGTTGTTGTAGAGAGCAAGATTGGCTCTTCCCTGCTCTGCAGCTTCCTGTGTCAGCATGTGATCAATCCATGCATGGATTGGTGGAGGCCATGAATTTTACTGTGACATAGCCAGAGAGCCTTCACCAAAGATGGTACCTCAAAGTTGAACTGAACAAACTTCTTTTCTTTATAAGGTACACAAAAAGTGGGCTAAAACAGCAATTCAGTCTTTCCCCCTTCATCCAATTTAAGTTATATATGTCACTGACCACTCAGAGGCTTTATAGGTATTAGAGGAAATCATCTTCAGGGTTAAAAATTGCCCCTCAACTACTTATTGTCAAACACATGTAAGCAGGGAAACCTGAATGTCAACTGAACATCTGAGTGATTACTCAAGGTAAGATTGAGTACTTCCTTTATTTTACTTTTGTCTTTATGACAGCCATAGAGTAACAGTAGCCTTTGTCTTGTTTAGAGGCCTTAAGAATTTGAGCAATGACCTCCTGGTCATTTCAATGATAGTAGGCTCAGAGACGACATAGCTGTCTGGAGACCACAGCCATTATTGCTACCATCTGCCTGCACTCTGTGCTAGCTTTTCTTCACTGTGACCTGAATATCTGACATAAACAACTGAAGGAAGGAAGGTTTTATTTTGGCTCCTGGTTCCAGATGTTCAGATGGTGACTTGGATCCGTGTGTTTGGGCAAAAGAAAATCATGGTGGTGGAGGAGAGTTATTCACCTCATAGTAGACAGGAAGCAGAGAGAGGTAACACAGGAAAGAGTTATGGCAAGACACTCCTAAGGATACACCCTCAGTGATCTACTTTCTCCCAACCAGGCCTTCCCTCCCACCCCACACCCCATTATTGGTTACTTCCCAATAATGAATTAGAATCCTTTGTTACTTATAATTCCAGTATTATGGATTCATCAGAGAATTTAATCATTCATTAGGTCAGATCTCTCCTGATCTAATTGTCTCTGGAAATATTGTCATGGATATACCCAGAGGTCTGCTTCACTGCTCTCCTAGGTATTTCTCAGTCTAGTCAAGTTGATAAACAAAACTAACCATCAACAATGATACAAAGGGTACTGGGCCAGGATTCTTGAGATCTCACCCTATTTTTCCAGTAACCAGCTGTGTGATCTTAGACAAAGCACTCTTTGACCCTCTCTGTCTCCTCATACAAGGTGGCTCAGCAAGGTAGCAGCTTTGTCATGGTTCTCAGAGGTATATCCTGTGATACCAGATTCTTCCCAGGTAAGCCCCTGTCACCTGTGGGTCCTTATATTTCTTTTCTCAGTTCCAGCTTCTCCTCCTGAGGTCTCCCAACTTTGATCAAGTGACTCTGCCCTGCAGCCTGGCTTCCTGAGACGCTTGTAATTCCTTCTCTAAATCAGTGTGGCTGCTCACTCAACCTCTTTAATTGTTGCATTTACACATTACTTTCCCTAGTTTTAGGCACTGGCTTAGAATAGAGAGATAATTGCACAAATAGTTCTTTTTTTTTCTTTTGGCAGCATTAGGATTCTGGTCTCCAGAGGATTGTGAGCCATCTCAGAGAGATTTGCCTATAGAGGGAGACTGGGGTTAATATGTGTTCCCAGGCTCTAGATTCCAGAGAATATCTGGAACAAAGACTTTGTACCTGTTAGTCACACAATGGAAAAATAAGCAGGGGTGGGGAAAGCCCTCTGTGTGAATTTGAAGAAAAACAAGAACAGAGCTAGTCACCAGGCTCATCCTGCAGGGTGATGGTGTAGTCTGGAGAAGAGGTTAACTTGAAGACTTCCCATATGTCCTGCAGAGATGAGCAGAGTGTTGGGCCCTTAGGCTAGTGTTGAAATCTGCAGGGTTTGCCACACCCACTGCGTGCAGCACAGCTGGCAATCCTGGCTTGGCTGGCTGTAAGCATCTCCAGGGTCCTGTTCAGCACACAGTGGAATCAGCAAGCATCTAAATGTCATGTTTCCAGGAGTCACTGTTGTGGCAAATATTGTTCAATAAATATCACCAGAGGAAACAAAATCTTGACAGAAGACCTTTTTGCCACTCATTCTTCTTTCGATTCTCCCTCTGGAATCCTCAAAGTGTTATTGGCCTGGATTTACTATGAAGGGCTGCTTCAGAAAGGGTGATCATCATGCTTTTTTCATGGAGGGCTGGGTACTTAGGGCTGGCTTTCTAACCCAGGTACTTGGTGGTGGTTGTTAGCACCGCTTACCAAAATGCATCTCTGTGTCCACTTATGGAGCTGGGTAGCCTCATACTTCCTGTTCCCTCTGCCATTGCATGCCTCGGATGGCTACTTCTGACCAGTGTGCTATCAACACCTGTGGCATGTGTTGCTTTCAGCTTGGAGCACTTAATTGCTGATCAAAAACCTACTTGCTGTATCTCTTCCTTCCCCTAGGATGATCCACAATGCTTAATCTGCTGGCTTCTTCATCGGCATGATTTCCTGAGTGTCTCTAATGAATTGAGCCTTCATCTGTGCACAGAAAGGGAGCAACTAATATACAATTAAAGTTTGGCCTACCAAAACTTGAAAAGTCATTTGAACAGAATCTTAACCGATTCTGATTGACCCCAAAGCACTTGAGAGAAAGGGACAGAGGCCTACCGGATCCTTGCTCTCAGCTAGCTGTCCCAAATCTCTCAAAGAAGTACATAAACTTAGAAGCAGCAATGTAAGTTGTTCGTGTTGTCTGGTTTCTCAGCACTCTGAGCACACAGAAAAAGAGATCATTTTCCTGAGCCCATGTGTGTTTTCTTCCCATGAAGAGAGAATACACAGGGACATGGCTGCTCTTGGGACAGCAAAAAACAAAAAAAAAAAAAAAAATCAGAAGAAATTGCACATGTGGTCTCAACCAAGTGAACTTGAAAGCCCTGTTGTATTGGTTATTCTAGACATGTGTCGAGAAAAGGTGACGTGAGCTGAGGTTGTGCCTAGGACATTGGCTCTGTGAGTTTGAACAAGGATATTGTTAGGTTTTTAAAAAGAGGTGGCCGAAGGTTTTTAAAAAGAGGTGGCCGAGTAAGAACTGCACCACGCACGTGGTATTCAGGTAAGGGGTAGGTTTATTCAGTAGACCTGCTGGGACCAGGCAAGGTTGGCACTCCACGCGGCTGGCAAAAGGAAAAAAAGGGCGGTCTGGCCGCGGTTTAGGCCTTATATAGGGTAGGGGGTGGGGAAGGGTGTGTCCAGGTAAAGGGAAGTGGGATCAGGTGGGAGAAAGGTGTGGCCACATCAGGTTAAGATGTGACCTCAGCGGATGCGGATGTGACCTCTTCCAGGTATCCCAGTTGCCTAGGTAACGCAGGTACTGGGTGAGGTCTGTTCGCCGTCCAGGAATGGACCTTACAGATATAAGAGCATCCTGTGTTGCACTGGAAATTAACTTCAGCCTGGAGTTCCAGCCTCTGCTTGCAGGAGGGAAGCTGAAGGGAAATAGACATATGTGCCAGAGATACAGAAGGGCATCTATCCATGCCTGGTAGGAAAGACTAGCCAGGGACTGGGATAAAGACACAGGGGAAGTAAACTGCCCACAAACAATAGAGACCTTCATTAGTTTTCCCATTCTGATCCCTGTCTTGGAGTTTCTGAGGAACCACTTATTGGAGTGAAAAGATGTCTCCTTTCTCCAGTGTGGGAGCATCAGAAATGGTGTTCCTAGCTCTGTGTCCAAATTGCTCTAAAGATGCAGAGATGGACAGAAGCGCTGATCATCAAGTTATGTCTTGTAGGATTTCAGAGCTGCCTTTCAAGAGATCTTCTTAAACATGTTCACCACTCCTTTGGTGCTCCCAAGCTTCGTTTCCAATAGAATTACAGGTTGTCCTGTTCGGAGGCCGATGTCAATATTTGGGGAAAATGTAGTTAATGTCACTTCTTCTAATCAACTAATAGGAGGACATGCAGGTCAAGGAGAAAAACCATTTTTCCTGGCAGGAGTTGACATGGTTTTAATTTGGGGAGAAGGCATAGGAACATGAGTGGATGATGAGGAGCAAAGACCAGTATGGCTATTTGGGACATTCTGAGTCACAACTCTACCTCACCTCTACACCATCTCATCCCCATGGTTCTTCATCAATAGTGCCCAAGAGGTAGCTTCTGGATGAGCAGGATGGCCTGGAGAAAGAATTATTCCTATTCAAGTGAATCATATCTGTGCATCCTGGAGGCTGAGTTCTCCAAGGTAAGTTTATATGTGTGTGTGGAGGGGGAGATAACATCATTTCTTCCTTGCCACAACTCCTGTTGGCAACAATGCTATTAGCTGCTCATCTCTGCCTGCCTCACTTATTGGCCATAGGAGCTCTGGGGGTTCCAGACCACTTAGAAAAAGGAGCCGACTCCCCAAATTAAGTCTCACCATTTGGTATCCTTTACATGGCAATATCTTTCATTTGTGGAGCTCTTAATACTTCTCCATCCATTATTGCATTCCCCTCTCCTGGGCTTTTCAAAAGTTGCAAAAATGAATTTCCATAGCGTGGAGATGCTATGTGCTGTTCTGCAGTCCCCCAGCTAGGAAACTCGATACCTTTTACAGAAACATTCCGTGAAGGACATCACGGGTCTTTGTAAACACAATAAAAACATTTTTTCCTTCCATTTCCATCTCTGTTTTCTCTCTGTTTCTCTACAATGCATTGTTACCCCTTTAGAATCTCTTTCTCCTGATTATATTCTCCACATCCTCACCTCACAGTTTCTGTTTTCTCAGGAAGTATTTAAGCCCAACATCCTATCCCTTATTCTTGTTTTACTCTTTCCTTTCAATAAACCACTGTACATGTCTTTTAAAAAAAAATCAAAGTTTCATTTTTCTTTCCCAGTCTTCCCTCTTCTCAAAAGTTTTCTAAACTTGCTCTGGCAATATTTTCTGATTGCTTCTCCTACCGGTGCTACCTAGGATTTCTTTCTTCAGCTTGTATAAAACAGAGCTAGGAATTCATCCATTCATTTACTCACTCATTCATTTAAACTCATTCATTAAACCCTTTGGAGCACCTCTTAGGTGCTGGGCATTGCTAGGAGACTGACAATGTGCAGTGGACAAGACAGGCAGAGTCCATGGCTCATAATCTTATGTTTTTATAGGAAAGTTAACAAAGGTTTTAAATAATTAAGAATCATCAGATCGGACAGAGATATATACTTTAAAAGATCATGAGGCAAAGTAGGGTGAGAAAGAGGGTAGAGCTAGTTGTTTTGCAAAGTGGTTCAGGAGGCCTCTGAGTTGGTGGTACTGAGCCTTGTCTCTAGAAAGAGGACACACCATGTGGGAAAGCCAGGAGGGCACTGGACATTCAAGAGACAGTAAGGAGTCCACTGTGGTTGAGATCAATGTGTGAAGGGAGAAAGGGAGGAGGGGAGGCTGCAAAAGGTGAGCTAAGAATCTTGGGTTAGTCAGACCAAAGTTGATCTATGCAAGATGAGATACACCAAAGAGTAAAGGGCAAAGAGTGGCATAAACTAATTTATACTGTAGAATAAAAACTGATGTTTGGATGAAGGATAGACAGTAAGAAGGAATGAAACAGAGGGTTTGTTTAGGAGCCCACTGAAGAAACACCAGAAATATATTAGTTCACCACATTGGATGGTGGGAAATGAATGGATGAAGATATGTGTCTCCAGGGTAGAATTGATAGGAACTGGTCAGGCACCATTCTCAGAGGATTAGGGTAAGAGAGATCTGTGCATCCATGCATCGCCCCTTTGGTGTTGATCTCAGTAAAACTGAGTGAAAGGATTCCCCATACATGAGATGGGTAAAACAGGAGGAGGGATACATGGCAGGAAATGCAGGGCTCAGATTTAGCCTAGTCAAGTTACTAGGAAAGCTGAGACGTTGAAAGAAAGCAAGTGGGCTGGAATGTGGACAGGCTATAAATAATGTTTAAACCCAGAGGACTTGATGGGATCACCAGGGAATGAGGACTTACCCTCAGGGAAAGTGAAAATTTTAAAGGTTAAGGAGAAAAGTGGGACTCAGTGGAGAAGATTTAGAAGTGGCAGCTAGTGATATAAGAGGAAGAGCAGCAGAGTAATGGCTCCCAGAAGTCAAGTGAGAAAAATATTTCCAAGGGGGAAGGAGGGCATGATAAATGAGATCAACTCTTTTAGTTCTTTGTGCAAAATGATCAGGCACAGAGAGCCATCCCTCTTGTAGCTCAAGAAATTGTGAAGCAGGTATGTACAGCATTGAGATAGGCTTCCCAGAGCAATGCAAACTGTTAGGAGGGCCAGCTTAGAATCACATACTAGCGTTCTTTTCTTTCCTTCACTCCATAAATCTCTTTTAAACTGTATTCTAAACAGGAGATCATCCTGAGGGGTTCAGAAATGTGAGGGAATCAAGCCTTGGTCGTCTGAGGACTTTCAAACAAAGAGAGAGTGAAGAAAGAAAGAGAGGAAGAAAGAGGAGGAGAAGGGAAGAGGAGAGAGAACAGAGACAGGGAGGAGGGAGGAACAATAGGGAGGAGAAAGAGGGAGGGAGAGAGGAGCCTTTCTTTTTCCTATGGGACAATCTTTTAGAAATCAGAGGATGATATAGCTAAGGACCAAAGTGGACAAGAAGTCTCTACCATGTGCTATAGTATATTCTGCCTAAAATGCATGGTGAGTACACACACACACACACACACACACACACACACACACACACACACACACACACACACACACACACACACACCAGGACTGCTTCCAAGAAAGGTGCTCTGCCACTTGAGCCATGCTTCCACTCTCCACCTCAAGGGGGAGATCTCTTTTTGCCTTATTTTCCCATGTTTTGAATGACCAAGGCCTCCTTCTCCAGGGAGGTTTTGATTCAATTAATTACAGTGGCACTTAATAGTGCTGTCTGTTGCTCTAGCCCAAGTGGTTCACCTCCCCTTTCCCTTAGAGATGAGAGCTCATGACTCAGAGCACAGTCCTGCAGTCATTAAACAAATTGATACTCAGAATTCTATGTTTTCAGTGGTCTGAAATCTCTTTGTCCTTTTGAAGTTTAGCATTTCCATTCTTGGATTCTTTCATTTTCTCTCCCTCACGTTATCTGAGCATCTTTGACTTTCTTTTTTCTGGAGAAGATAGATGGCTTTATACTTTCTGAGTCCTGAGATTTTAAATATTTTCCCAAGGCTTTTCCCTTTGGATGCCACCTGCGTAGCTTTAATGCAGTGTTCCTGAACTGCAGTGTATATGCGACCTTGTTAAATGCAGTCTGGTTGAGAAGGTCTGAGTGGAAGCTGAGACACTGCATTTTCCTTTCTAACAGGCTCTCCGGGGATGAGGAGGCTGCTGGTCCGTGGACCACAAGCTGAATAGCAAGAGTGAAATGGAGTGTTACACTTTCAATGTTCCCACCAGACTTTCCACCTCCTTTTTTGTCAAATGCCTTTTGGGAATTTATCTTGTTATCCTTTCACAAGAACCCTATCCTTTACCATACAAGATTGCTTTAGAATTTCTCCTTTCTTTGAGGCTGATATTATAAGAAATGTGTGAGTCGCATGAGACTGGAGATATTGCGGCTGCCTTAGGGTGGAGATTGTCTGTCAAAGCTAATACAGATTCAAAGTGAGAGATGGTGAAAAAGTTCTGATGGGGCTGGGAATGTGGCTTAGTGGTAGAGTGCTTGCCCAGAATGCATGAAGCCCTGGGTTCAATTCCTCAGCACCATATAAACAGAAAAAGCCGAAGTGGCACTGTAGCTCAAGTGGGAGAGTGCTAGCCTTGAGCAAAAGAAGCTCAGGGACAGTGCTCAGGTCTTGAGTGCAAGCCCCAGTACTAGCAAAAAAAGAAAAAGAAAGAAAGGAAGGAAAGAAGGAAGGAAAGGAAGGAAGGAAGAAGGAAGAAAGAAAGAGGAGGTCATGATGTTAGGGGAATGAACCCCAAGATAAGTATTCAAATTTTTTGTTTTTTTTTTTCCTTTCATGCAATTATTTCTAACACATTTATAAGATGATTTCTTTGTTGCTTTGTAGATCCCTCCCCCATGGTATAACCCATGCTTTCACTGTAATTGATGTTGGTATGGGAAGGGATGGGAAGGGGAAACAAAGAGGAGGCAACAATGCTTGATAAGAAATGTATTCGTTATCTTGCCCATGTGATTGTAACTCCTCTGTACAGTATTCTCACAATAAAAAAGAAAGAAAGAGAGAAAGAAAGAAAGAAAAAAAAGAAAGGAAGGAAGGAAGGAAAGAAACAAGTTCTTATGTTCATTGTCTGCCATTTGATCCTCTGGATTTAACTAAATATTTCTCATAAAACTAATCTCAATTAATCTCTATCCTTTTTAGGCTGAGGATCCCTAAAAGGGAACTAGCGACTCTTTCATATTCTGAAATCAATGTTTTTAACTTCCATATGAGAGAAAATATGCAATGATTGTCTTTTGGTGCTGACTTATTTTACTTAATGTAATGGCCCCCAGTACCTTTTTTTTCCCCACAAGATGACAATATCTCATTCTCTTTAGTCCATTGTGTAATTATATCAGAATTTGACTCCATTGGCTCTGTCTTGATTATTGTAAATAGTGTTATAAAAACACAGGAATGTGATTTTTAGAAAAAAAAAACACAAAACCACACTGATTTTGTTTCCTTTGGTATATATCCAGAAATGAGATAGTTGTGTCATATGAAAGATGTAATTTTAGTTTTTTTGAGACACTTCCATATTGTGTGAACTGGAGTGCCTTCCATCTTAGAGCTCAATCCAAGTGTTTATCAAAACTGGAGCTTTAGAAAACTATGTCAGAATGTTAGAATAGGCCTGAATATCTTTCCTGTACATTTTTTTGGTTGTTGGTAGCCTAATAAATATTGTCAATAAAGCATCAAGTTTTAGTCCCAGTTACCTTCCTGGAAGCTGGAAAGGAATCACGTATATCTATGGTCCTTTACGATCAACTATCTAAAAATATCCAGTCAGACCATCATATAATTCCTTCAACTTCAAACTCAAGTTAATGTAAGGTAGGACAAGAGGCTGAGAAATTGCATAAACTATCGATGTTTGCCTATATTTCAACAGCTTAAACACTCAAATCTATTACCACCCAGCGTCTGTTGAGTAGGAACTTCTGCACAGCCTTCAGGAATACTTCTGCCGTAGTATGTCTTGCAGGCCTATAATCAAGCTGTGAGCTGGAACTGAGCTCATTGGAAGGTTCATTGGGAAGGGGGTGGGATTTGCTACCATGCTCTCTTTTGTGGCTGTCAGACAAAATCCTTGGCCAGTGGGGTGCTTCACACTGTGGAATCCGGCTTCACGCAGGGTCAGAGATTGATGAATGAGCAAGAGAGGAAGTGGCCAAGACAGAGCTTACAGTCTATAGAAACCAGTCAGTATGTCCGCGGGCCATGCTCAAAGGGTAAGTTTGAGGACCAGGAGCACTGGAGGCCACCTTAAAAGCTTCCTGCCACAGACTCACTGAAAATTAAGATTACAACCCTTGCAGGTATACTAAGTACCTCCCAGATGTCTTCTACTTTTGGTCAGAGGTAAAGCATACCTATACATGAACACCAAAATCACATTAGTTCTACCTCAGTAATTAGTGACAGCCAGAGGAAACCACCATAGAGATTGGTTCCTAGTCTAGATGGAAAGAGGACCTTGGCCTGTTGGTAAAAGCCAAGAAGAGCATGTGTAGGAACCAGATGTAGAAGCCATAGACCTTACTAAGATTCACATTGACTATCAAGTTTTCAGAAACCAAATCAACTCACAATTACTAAGTTAGGAAACTACGTAGAGAAAAACCCCAAGCCTTTTTCCAGTCCCTCTAAAAGTCCCTAGGCCCATGTCATCTGACTTATTAGGGAATGGTCTGCTTAGCAGGTATTGTGTTACTAAGTTTTCTTTTATCCCTCTCAGGTAAGGAAGATGATAACTAAGAGGAAAAAAAAAAAAAGCAGAAAGCTAGATTGTCAAGCACCTCTTCTACCATCAGAGGGGAAATCTTTCTTTGCACTATCTAACTCAGAGTTAGTTTTGTGTTCCTTCTATTTTCTCTGTATCTGTACTGATAGGTTTGTCAGGAGTAGTTAAGTCTTTATCCTTTAGCCCCAGGTTGTATGAGCTTAGGGAGCAGTGTGTGGGCTTAAATGAGAGGGATTCACATTTTCCATGGACAATGTATTTGCAGGACAATTCAGGAAGAAAGTGAGCTGCTTTATGGTAAAATAACAGTCCTTCCTGTGGGTAAGGGGCTGAGTTTCTTTCCTTTGGGGAAAAGGTTGGGAAACATTGCAGGTAGTAACATCCTGTTAGGAACATGTTGTAGAAATGAAGAAGAGAACATCTTCATTGTATACCATTTTGCATACTTTTCTGTCTGCCCTTTTTTCCTAGCCCTTTGAGGAGCTTCTTTCCTATTTCTGGGATGATTGTGAGATTTCCAATTAGAATAATGTGCTTTTCTCCTCCCAGAGACTCTGGTTTCTGAAGTTAGATGTATCTTTTTTTTTTTTTTGGGTCCGGTCATGGGGCCTGAACTCTGGGCCTGGGCGCTGTCCCTCACTCAGCTCTTCAGCTCAAGGCTAGCGCTCTACCACTTGAGGCACAGCGCCACTTCTGGCTTTTTTCTTTTTGCTTATGTGGAGCTGAGGAATCGAACCCAGGGCCTCGAGCATACAAGGCAAACGCTCTACCACTGAGCCACCTTCCCAGCCCCAGTTAGATGTATCTTAACTAAGATAAGTATGTAATAAAAAGTTAGGTCTTAACCTTTTACCTCCACAAGTATTATTCATTCCCCTTGTCAGTTAATGTAGATGATAGTCATGATATTAATTGTTTCTACGAAATAAAGAAGTGAGCAACTTGTTAAATCTATTTTATTTTACCACGAAGTTTAAGCTATTCCTCTGTCTGATAAAAATTCACTGAAGTTAGGCACTGGTAGCTCACACCTATAATCCTAGTTACTCAGGAGACTGAGATATGAGGATCACTGTTTGAAGCTAGCCTGGGCAGGAAAGTCTTGTGAGATTCTATCTTCAACTAACCATTCAAAAGCAGTAAGTGGGGCTGTGGCTCAAAGTGGTAAAGCACCAGCCTTGAGCAAAAAGAATTCAGGGACAGCACTCAGGCCCTGAGTTCAAGGCCTATGACTGACAAACAAAACATAAATTCATTGAAATCTTTTGACCTTTAGGTACAAGTCTTCAGTTTAGATAAGTTTTTCTTTTATTGTTAGTATTTGTTTCTGTTTAATATATCTTCCTCTCCCAATCACATATATAATTCATATGTATTTTGGATTTTTAATAGTTATCTATTTGTAATAACTCCCCTTTTATAAGTCTATTTTTCTTCTTCTTTTGGGGATAGTTCATCAGAACTATCCTCTGCATTGGTCAAGTGATTTTATTTTTGCATTGTTGATTCTTTTCTGCTTGTATGCATTAAAAAAATTTCTTCTCACATGCTTAGTGGTTATGTTCCCTTCTTTTTTTAATATTGAATTTCTGATTTTTCTTGATAAATAAGACTAACAATCATCAGGTAAACTAAGTTGTTAGCATTTTCTTTTTTTATTATTGTGAAATTACAATTACATGGGCAGGATAATGAGTACATTTCTTATCAAGCATTGAAGCCTCCTCCTTTGTTTCCCATTCCCATCCCATCCTCCCCTCATCTCCCCAAACAACCCTCCTCCCCCGCTACCAAAGTTGTACATCTAGTTTCCTCTCTGTTCCTCTCAGCAGCTGCCTTTTGCTCTCAGTGTGTTGTCTTTTGTTTTAATATGGTTGACAATACAAGACGAATGTCCAAAAATTTATGTCTGTTTCCCTCAGTAAACCTTTTGAGAAAATAAACTCTGCACAGTGTAAGCATTATACTCTCCATCTGTGTTCAGAATCTCTTCATAGGTTCTGTATTATTTTGCTCCTGTTTTTTTTCATCTTTGAACAATAAAGCATCTCTTTGTGTCTAGGATTTCTTAGACTGGATAAGTAGATTCTTCAGAGATTATTTCAATAAAGTCTTTAGTTTGTGGGTGAAATGAGGACAGAGAAAACAATCTATACCATGGGACAGAAAGATTTCTGACAAAGCCACTGAGCTGGGCATTCATTCCCTATTGTCCATTTCTTTCTTTCTTTTTTTTCCAGGCCTGGGGCCTGAACTCTGGGCCTGGGCACTGTTCCTCAGCTCTTCAGCTCAAGGCTAGTGCTATACCCCTTTAGCCACAGCACCACTTCCGGCTTATGTGGTGTTGAATCGAACCCAGGGCCTCGTGCATGCAAGGCAAGCACTCTACCACTGAGCCACCTTCCCAGCCCCTCTTCCCAGCCTCTGACTCACTATATCTAGGGGAGCCATATTGTTCTGTGTGACAGTGGTGATAGGTGATTTGGCTCCCAGCCATTGTACTGATGGCCATGTTCTCATCTATCAGTGTGGTTACTCTTAAAATTTCCTATCACTGCTTTGTTATCTCCACATGAAGAAGAAATACACCATTCCTCATTATTGCTACCAACAATTTTATACTGGATGCTCAAATTTTCATTTATTCTTTGTTAACCCACACAGAGCACACACTCTCCACATCATCCTTAATGCCTTTTCTTATGACTGGAATATGTAACTATGCCCTCTTCACCCTTCTGACTTTTGCTTCTTGTTGAATACCCAACGCATTGGTCTTCTTCAGTGAAGGGCACTTTTGGATTATGCTAGCCAGTTGTTTATTCTAATGTACCTTATAAACATCTCTGTTTAAGCGTTGGGTTAATTTTAATTGCTTATTCTTCTCTTTTCCCAGTTAACACATGAGTCCTAAGTTGTCAAGATTGTGTTTTAATCATCATCATGATCTTTTCTTTGTTCTCAGCATCTAACAGACAGCTCAGTAAATGTTTACAGAGGAACTAATTGAGTGAGAAGGCTTGAACATCATAAAACATCGTTAGCCTAAAGCACTACTTCTTAAAAATGTTTTTTTTTTGTTATTGTAGAGGTAATATACAGAGGGGTTACAGTTATATGAGTCAGGTAATGAGTACAATTTTTTTGAACCATGTCTCCCCTTTCTCCTGCCCCTACCCACGGGATATATAGCTCATTTTCCACATAGTGTCTAGTGAGTACTCCTGTTGTATTTGTTCACCCTTAGTTTCACCTTTCTGTGTTCCCCTTACCCTCCCAAAGATAAACTAACAAACAAGACAAAAGGAAAAGATAACAAAAATAGCAACACCTACAACAAAAAAATCTCTTGTTTCCTTTTCTTGGAGTTCATTGTGTATTATTTTATATGATAATATACATATAGCTATTGAGATGTTGTAATCTGCTCCTATGCATATCCTCCTTTGGCCTCACTGTGGTAATGTCTTAGAGACCTGGGCATTTATCCAATAAACATAAACAACAAACACCACCACACTAAAGCTACCAGCACAACCATGTTCATTTCAGTATTGTTTACCATAGCCAAGATATGGAATCAGCCCAGATGGCCCTCAGTGGACAAATAGATCAGGAAAATGTGGCATATATACACAATGGAATTCTATGCTTCCACCAGAAAGTATGATGCACCATTCGTAAGGACATGGAAAGACTTGCGAAAAAAGTATATTAAGCGAAGTGAGCCAGATCCAAAGAAACCTAAATTGTAAGATTTCCCTCATTTGTGGTGACTAGAATGTGCCTATAAAGCTACAAGTAAGCACACTTAATGATTTAAAAAATACACTAGGACATGATAAATCATACACGCACTTATTTTTGAGACCCAACTTGGTTGTTCTGCAGGGGAAGCTCGGTTTTGATAGAACATTAGAAGTGCAGTTCTCTGTAATTTGTGCATTGCCTGTGACAGTCCTGTTCTGCAAAATTGGGGAACAGTCCACAACTTCCAACACATTGTCTTCTGCCCCAACAGGTCCATAGTGTTGGCAAGCTCCATCAACTCTTTAAAAACATGCTGTACTAACTGTTAATTGGAAGAAGCCTTTAACTTACAAAGAAAACAATCTACTTTCTCATGTTCTTTTGTTGCTATAAATCACCTATTATAGCAAGGTGTCTATCTTTCTTTCCTGACAGAAATGCAGAATCGAATATGTCAATCTCCTTATGCAAGGCATACTTTATTTTCAACATTTCAACCAAATGTCAAAGACACAAAAGAATTTCTTCTCTTTAAGGAAACCCTGTCTGATTTTTGAGTAAAGGTTGATATGAGACTGAGTGATAATTATATTCTAGTTTTCCTTGGGGTGTATTAATTGGTGGGAACTGCTTGTGATATATTTAGGTAAGTCCAATAAGCAGAAGAAAGTACATTTTTGTCCAAGCCTATGGATTTTCTCTTGTTTTTCAACCATATTAGAGTCTAATTGTTGCATGAAAACTGAACACATTTATAATGTATACTTTCTGCAGTGCATATCTTCCATAAATGAGTTCCATTACTTCAAAACCCTATGCCAATGTTGACACTGAATTCTGCCTTCCTCTTAAGCATAATTTTGCCACTTTCCAGCTAATGGAAAATGTAGGTTATTTGTGTTTTGGTTAGCTAGCTGGCAGGTTACTTGTGAGACCTTGCTTTACCATTGGAGACTTGATAAGATTAGGATCTAGAAAAACAAGGAGTTAAGACTGGTAGTTCTGGAGCTGATCACTGCTGGCTCATGTCTCAGGAGACTGAGATCTGAAGATCATGGCTCAAAACCAGCCTGGGCAGGAAAGTCTATGAGATTGTTACCTTCAATTAACTACCAAAAAAGCCAAAAGTGGAGCTGTGGTTCAAGTGATAGTGATAGCACACTAGCCTTGAGCAAAATAGCTCAGGGACAGTAATCAAGCCCTAAGTTCAAACACCAGGATAGGCACCCCCCCAAAAAAGTAGTAGTATAGGTGGTGATATGAAAGCAGGTTTCAACTGAATATATAATTGCAAGCATCTCAACTTGGAATAGAAAGTTATTACTCTTATGGTCATCTGTCCCCAAAACCCACAAGGGATAATTCACTACCCATAAGGGAGAATTCATTTCAGTCTTCCCAGACAGCATATTGGAAGTTAGGCAAGAATCATAACCCCCAAATTACATTGTGATCACTTGTGTGATAAATGGGACAGATTCCTGTCTCCATAGGGCTGTAAAAAGCAGTTAACAAATGCTGTTTGAAACAAGCAGGTCATCCACTGGGGCTTGAAAATCTGTTTGCCATGGAGACACTCTCATAGGTGTGTTAATTATAATGTAATTTACTCTGTGTTGTGTTCCTGTGGTGTACTCGCTTCCATGTTTGGCAAAAGTTGAAAGAGTAAATATGATCTTCCAATGCTCAGGGAGAACTTGAAGGTGGTTGGAGAGAACAGAGAGAGGGAAAGAGAGAGAGAGAGTTAGGATTATAGGATGGCAGAAAAGGATTAGGGAAAGGGATTTTGAAACATATGAAACAACTTTCTGATCATAGCTTGTAAGAGTAAAGATGAAAGAAAACAGATGTGGTTGTGAGTTTTCTGTCTGCTTCTGTTGCTGCATAACAAACTACCTAAAACTCTGGCATAAAACAGCAGGAATTGTTTGTCTTTGTTCCGGATGTTAGAGATTCAGCTGGGAAAACTCAGGGGCTGGAGGCTAGAATCACCTGCAGCTGCCTTCAACCATGTATCTGGCAGTTGATATTGGCTATGATCTAGGACTTCAAGTGGGATTATCTCAAGTAGAATACATGCACTGGTGTCATACAAGTAGCCTTGTATGACACAGCAACTATAGCTTAGTAACTTTTTTTTGGGGGGGGGGCTCACAGTTTCACATATGAGTGTCCCCCTGAATAGAGAGCGTAGTTCATTGGTGCCTTTTATGACCTTGCTCTGAAAAAATGCACAACTCTTCTATTATACTTTTTCATGACTAGGGATTGAACTGAGGACCTTCTTCATGCTAAGCAAGCACTCTACCACTTGAACTATACCCCCAGCCTTCTGCTCTATCTTAATAAAAGTTGGTACGTGCCAGTGAAGAGTCAAAGAAGAGGGGTCATACACCTACTTCTCAATAAGAGCAGTGTCAAAGAGATTTAGTTCCATCACAATTCTCCTTCATCTCCTTCATCTAAGTTCTCAAAGGCTTCCTTCAGAGATATAACAATGTATTTTCACTTTACTCCTGAGAGACTCAATCTATCCACAGTAAGTAAATATTGCATAAGTAAATGAGGGAGATAACAGGAGATGGCCTGAATTTTCTAGCTAACATGATGTTATAATGTTAAAGAAGATTTTTAAGGTGCCAAGATCAATAGGAAAATGCAGTATGTTCAGCAAGAGGGAAATAAAGATCAATAAGGGAAGTATAAAACAGATTCAGTTCTTCCCATAGGAAGTGAACCCTGTGGATGTTGAGATGATCCATCATTTACTCATATCTATGTCAGATTTGCATATCATTTGTCAGATGGGATGTGCTCAGTTAATGCTTCCTGGACCGATGGAAACAAGTAGCCCTAGTTTGAGTTGATTCTCAAATTCTTGTGATTTCAGGAAAAGGGTGAAGACATAATCGGAGGTGACAGATTCAGGAGAGAGAGAGAGAGAGAGAGAGAGAGAGAGAGAGAGAGAGAGAGGTCTGAAAGAGGACATGATACTGATTTAAGATACTGAAGCAACTTTGAAGCAATAGAGCCTAAATACTTGAAAGGTGATCGTCCAAATGGGAACATTAGAACTCGTGGCAAAGTGGGATGGGTTCATTTTGGGAAAAGCTATCCAGTTATAGAATAGACTATGAATGCTACCTGGGTAGAGTTCATGGTAGAAAGTGCTTGGTCTCTGTCAGATTCAAAATATCCTTCAGGTAGTAAAGATGGAAGGTTCACACTTAACTGAAGGTAAAAATGAATATGACTAGATTGGAAGCAATCTGGGAGCTATATCATTTGGCTTCCATGAATGGGAAATTTAATGATTCAAGCCCTGGAAAATACGTCTGGGTGAAAAATGTGTTAATACAAATTGCTCTCTTTTTTTATTATTCCCGTGGGTGGTGGTTTCTTACACAATTTCTTTGTTTAGGGCCTGATTGGGAAAGCGTGAGTCATAATATTGTAATGTTCATACTCGCCAGTGAGACACTGATGGGCACTGACTGGTGGGAAGCTTCCAAGATTAGTAGTTAGTTCTTAAAGTATAGCCTCTGGCAACCCAGGACAATTGTCTCAAAGGAAACTGCTGGAAAGGAAAGTTCATAAGCTCCTCCCCAGACCCACTGAATCACCAACTTCAGAAGAGAGGCCTAGAACTCTGTGTTCTAGCAGGAAGCCCAAGAGATGCTGGTACAGACTAAAGTTTGGGAACTACAGGATTTGCTCATTTCTAAGGCAACTTCTAACTCTAACTTGTGCTTCATCAATCCTACTCCACATACCTCTTAGCTCCTTGAATGCAGTGCTTATACTTGGTGTTTGTCTTCCTCTTTGCCTTACAAGAAACTCCAGGCCTGGCACATATAAGATTCATAAGAGTAAATCATTGGTCTAACTGTGATGTTGGTTCATCTCAAATGACTTGAAATCCCATATTCAAACTAGAGATTGCTGTTCCTTTTATTCTCTGCCTTTCCTGATTTAAGAATCAGGATCATATCCTGTTTTCTCTAGAGAATCTTGCAAAGCTCTTGGAAGTGGTCCCTTAAAAAATTGAGACCCATGTAAAGAATCAATATTCTCATCACTTTGAAATTGTGCTTAATGTATGACCAAATAGTTTCATTTCCCTTTCACATAGTTTTTACAAGGGATATATGGTATTCAACTTTAGGTTAACATTTGATTATTTCTATACATAGATAGAAAATGCTAATGATCAATCAAATGAGAAGATAGTAGAAGGAACCAGAAAGGTCTGTGAAGTTAACTCAGAGAGATTTCTTTTTACAGATACACTGAGTCTCAGAAAAATGATATTTTTCCTGGGGTCGCAAAGCTATTAATCCAGGAATAAAATCAAGTCTTCTGACTTCCACCTTAGAGCATTTACCTTGACATTAGAAATTCCCAAAGCAAGATGAATGAGGTACGTCTCCATTTAAAAACCTCAAATAAAAGTAAATGTCAAGATGTTTTTATAGTTTAGCAATATTGGTGTATGCAAATTGCCTGCCTCTATTTATAAGACACGGCATGTCTGGATTAATCTTTCTTATTGTTACTTTAAGTAGAAATGACTAGTCATGTATTTGACTAACTGAAACACAGTGAATGGAAAATCAAATCACTGCCCTAGAGCCCTTTCTGACACTAATTTATGCATGTTTATCATTGTATTCACATTCTACTAGACAATATTGTCTGTGAGGATGCTGGGGGAAATTTTTTTTTTTTCCAAAGAGGAGAAAGCCATGCTTATAGCTCTAGCTAGATTTGCCTGCTGGCTTTTTAGTGATAGATGAGTTCAAAATGCCTGTGGGGATAGTTTCTCAAGTAGTACCCTGAGTTCAGTCTTAATACTAGTACGCCAGCTGCTCTTACCTTTATGGCTAAGGCTGGTACTTGAAATATACAAGAGAGGCAGTTGGCAAAAAAGGTGGATTTCAGAGAAGAGCAAAGTCAAGTGGGGACCCAGGGATGTGAATGGGAGCCTGAAAGGACCAACTACACTCTGTTGATTATCAACTTTGAAGAAGGCTGAAGAAGCTGGTACTTTTCCTTCCAGTGCTAAACAGACACATAGCCAAGGCATGGCAATGGTAAAAAAAAAAAAGGATCCAAGTAAAGGGGGAGAATTGTAGGGCAGACTGCTGCCCCAGGACAATGAAAAGAACCAGTGCGTCATCAACAAGTGTGGGGCGCAAAACATGCGCTATGCTACACTTCCACTTTTCAAGTCTGGTGAGAAAATCTGTTCTGTGGTCCACCCCAACTAGACCACCACCCCCAAGGAGGATTCTGGGAAATGTAGTTCAGCTCCCTCAGGTGATTGCATTGTGATGCCACCAAGTGGAACTAATACCAGAGCCCCTCTATAGAATGGTTATAAGGATTTGATTAGTGCCAAACCTGGGATGATTCCTGGTGATTATGACAATGATGACATATAGGTCCCACTGTGGCTATTTTAGGTATAGTAGAGACCAGAAATAAAACCTTAACTCTTGTTCTCAAGTTCTTTACATTCTAGCATGAGAGAGAGAGAACATGCAGATGAGACCTTCTACTTTTGACTATTGTCCACAATGACAGTGTTTTGGGTTGGTTTGTTCCCAATGGTCCAGTTTGGGTGTCTTGCCCTGTGAGCATCCGAACGTTTATTTGAATCAATGATAGTGCACAACTCTCATGCATGCATTTTACTTTTTCTGACATCTTATGCAGTGTGACAAGAACCATTTACGCTTTCCTTTATGACTCAGAGTTGTCACTGGGAGCGTCAGTAATTGTATTGTTCTATAATGGGACCGGTTGTAGTTGGGGTGATTTGGGCTGACGCTAAATGGACTCATGATTGATATTGTTCTTTCTCCTACTCAGCTGGCATTTCTCACTGCTTTCTTTCTTCTTGCCTATGGCGGTCTCTCCGTCTCTCTCTTCTTCTAATTTGCTGCTTCCATCTGCTGTAGAGGGAGAAACCAGATAACTAAGCTTGTTAAAACTGTGTGCCATGCATGATAAAATAAGCCCAGTTGAGAACCTGAGCCAAACTCATTTTGTTCTGTCCTATCCCCCTCCTTCTCACAATACAATCTCAGTGTGCCCTTCAGTCCTTGCTTCTTGCATAGTGTAGATTGCTAAGTAGAGATAACTGAAGTCTGTTCCTTCACGAAACAAAAGACCACGAGGTGTCTGGATCCTTAGCTCTGGGCATAAACAAAGGTTTCCTGGTGGCCCTCATGGGGAGAACTAGCTGGAAGATGGATTGCACACTCAGCATGAGGCTATGAAGATGGGCTCAAAAGATCCTGTGGCAACTGCCATCATGGTGACACTGAGTAGAGCAATTGAACTTTGGCAAAATGTCATTCAGCCCATGAAACTTCTGTTAGTCATTTGAGCTTATTGCTTTTAGATGTAAGAGTTATTAGGTTTGTCAATTTGATCTTTGTAAAAGACCTATAGCCAGGGAAATCTACATAAGTTTACCTAGTGATGTGCAGGGCTGTGGTAAGTAGGGGGAAGCATTTTCTTTTGACAAGCAAAAATAGCTTCCTGCTAAGTTCCAGTCCTCTCTGTCAAATTGTTCTAATTTCAGTTTTCTGCTCACTTTAAGGAAAAAAAACCTTTCCATTCTGCCTGTCTGGAGGCTGCTTGATCTTCCTGTCTTTCTGTTGGCAGCATTTAGCTTTGCTTCATGATGCAGTGTAGCATAACAGCCAAGACGTGTGCACTGGGGCCAGAGGATGCAGGTGTGAATCCCACTTCTGTAAAATTACTGCTTCCATGACTGAGCAAATCCAATTTTCTGTGCCTCAGTTTCCCTCTCTGCTCAACAAGGATAATCCAAACTCATGCTTGTGTGAGTTCTTGTGAGATGAAGCAGTACACGTGATGTTTAAGAATGACACCTGCTGAGAAATTGTGTGCTTCTTCAATGTTGGCTATGGATATTCTGGTTTTCCAGTCTCCAGATCCTCCAGGCAGAAAATGATGCTGAAATAAAATGAAATGAAAGGCAAGAGAGCCAACTTCTGAAAGTTAATACCCGCCTTATAAAAGTATTGCTGTAAATCCAATTTATTTAATTGTAAGTGTTTTTAATTAAATTTCAAAGGAGATTGGGTCTCCTCATCAGTGCTTGGCAGAAAGTCTGTGTTTGAGAATCAAGAAAAAATGGTGTGCCTGCATGTGTGTGTGTGTGTGTGTGTGTGTGTGTGTGTCTTATGCACATGCACATGTGATACTTTAACAAGTAAAAAATGAGTTCAATCATCAATTTAAAGTCCTATTCAAAGGAAAATTCCATTTGCATGACAAACCTCACAGCTTCTACCAATCTGAGTTATCATTGACTGGCAGAAAGCAGAATATATATATTATATTTACATATATAAGTAAATATATATAATATAACCAAACAGCAGTGTCCCAACCACAGAGAGTATTACATTTTATCTTTTTAGTTCTAGCATGAGTCCTAGAACATAATGGAGGCCCAGCTGGGTATCTAAAGAATGAATGAATGAGCCGGATGTCATTCATGCATATTTATAATTCTAGCTACTCAGGAAGCTGAGATTCAGGACTGCAGTTCAGAGCTAGCTCGGGCAGATAAATTCTCAAAACTTGTATCTGCAGTTAGCCAGCAAAAAACCAGAAGTGGAGGCATGGTTTAAATAGTAAAGTGCCAGGTGTGAGTGAAAGAGCCAAGTGACAGTGTAAGGCCTTGAGTTCAAGTCTCAATACTAGAACACACACACACACACACACACACACACACACACGTACACATACACACAAATGAATCAACCAATCAATGAGTCTGTGAGCAAAGTGAAAAAAGTAGAACTAGGAGCTGTTTGAAGATGAGAAGAATAAGTGTCAAAGATGAATTTGGAAAAGCATAGAAAAAAATATTAAAAAAAACTTGCAGACACTTATGGGAAGGGATGGAGGGAAAAAGGAGAAAAGAAAGGAAAAGAAGATTTTGTCCAAAAAGAAATGTACTTATTACCTGACTTATGAAACCGTACCCTCTCTGTACAGCATCTTTATAATAACAATAAGAAATATACAGTAATTTAAAATGAGAGAAAACTGGTAGAAATCTTTTTTTTTTGTCGATTATGGGGCTTGAACTCTGGGCTTGGGCATTGTCCTTGTGCTCTTCAGCTCAAGGCTAGCTCTCTACCGCTTGAACCACAGCACCACTTCTGGTTTTCTAGTGGTTTATTAGAGATAAGAGTCTCATGGACTTTCCTGCCCAGGCTGGCTTTTGAACCTCAGATCTCATCCTACTGAGTAGCTAGGATTACAGGTGTGAGCCATTGGCACCTGGCTCCATTTTGTTTTTAAGTTGTAAGTTGGTGCAACAATAGGAGCTTCACCTCACTTGGCTCTCCATGATGAATGACAGATCTATGGTAGTAGAAATGATGCTGACGATGTGTGTAAATTGCAGTGTAAGAGGCATGCATGTGTGTGAATGTAGTTTTGCATTTCGTGTGATTCTTCCAACTTCTACACAAGTCTAAAAATCACAAGAGTGACGTTAAAGGCATTTCATTAACTGCCATTCATTTCAGGCAAAATCTGCCAATTGTCCCTTGGAACTCATTTCTCTAACTAGGACTGTTCTCTGGTCCCTTAATCTCTAACTCCGAAAAAGGGTGGCAGCCATTTGCTGACTCTCTCTTCTATTTGACTACCCACTTCTTACCCTTGTTAGAGTCAGAATATAAAGGGAGAAAAATCCGAGGAGACCTTCACAAGCTGTCTTCACTTGTTTTCCCCTCATGTGGGCTATAAGGTTTTTGATCATCAGAAATGGCTTGCAAGACTGGCTGTCACCTGATTCACTCTTTGGGCCTCTCCTCAGCTCCTCTCGGACACCAGGAGCTCCCCAGTGAGGCCAAGTCCTGAATATTTCTCACCACCACTTCCTTTACTTATGCATACACTGCCAGCATCATTCATGTCATTTCCTGCTGTCATTGTTATTTAGACACCTCTAGTGGCTCTGCTCCCTAGCTGATTCTAGCCTCTTGCTCTTTCAGTCCTGTTTGACAGTTGCCATACTTCGGTACAAGAAAGCCCCAGAGCCTGGCTATGACATGGGAATAGCACGTCAGAGAATTAGAAGAACTGAGTTTGAAGCTCAGCTCCAACTCTCAGTAGCTCCATGGTCATGGGCAATTTATTTCACCTTTCTCAGCCTAATATCTTCATTGCATGATGAAGGTATTAATTTCTCCTTCCTAGGATTATTAGGGAGATTAAAAGAGACTACTCCAGTAACTCCCCCAACATGTCTCTGGAATATGAAACACCTGCTCTGGAAAGGATGCTCAATTATTATTAGTTCACTCTTTGATTAACCCCTGCAGCCATGCAGCATGTATCTCAGAGGGTGAATAATTGTACAGAACACTGGGATAAGGAGAGGAGCTCTTCATGCTAGGATTGTTATCTGCCCAGCTTGCCCCTTGTACAAGTTATCCCCCTGACTCTGCATCTAAGGATGAAGGTATTTTTGTTTCTTGTTGACATACATTAGTGTGGTTCAATGCAATTATACATATTAATGGGATTTTATGTGGTGTTTCAATATCTGAATACAACACATACCAAACCACATACAGCCTTCCTTTATCTACTCTATTCCCTCTTCCCAGCCTCTTATAATAACTATTCTCTGTTCAGGTCAACATTTTGTTTTTTGTTTTCCAATTTGGACATATTGTACAGACGTTTCCCCTGCTGTTGGATTTCTAAACAATTCAGTATAACAACTATTTAAAGAGAAGTTTTATTATATTTGATATTATAAGTAACCTAGAGACGTTTTAAAGCGTATGAAAAGATATGCAGTTGTTACATGCAAATATGACAATGTCATTTTATACACAATACTGAAGCATGAATGACTTGAGTATCTGTGAGTGTGTGGCTGGGGGAGAGGGGTGGTCCTGTAACCAATTGCTCATGGATACCCAGGAACAACGGTAGCTGTAACTTTCTGAGGCTCTCCTGTAGGCAGTAACACATATGGTGGGAAGCTTTGGGACAGCTACTGTATTTTACTTACTTAATTAAGTTTACTTTATGTGGCCCACACTGGGGCTTAAACTCCATCCCTGGACACTGTCCCTTAGCTTTTCCAATCAAGGCTAGTGCTCTACCATGTCACCCACAGCTCTACTTGTAGTTTTTCGCTGGTTAGTTTGAGATGAGACCCTCACAGTTTTCTGCTGAGGCTGATTTCAAACTGTGATTCTCAGGTCTCAGCCTCCTGAGTAGTTAAGATTATCAGTGTGAGTCACCTGCACCTAGCTAAACCTTAGTTAAGAGTGTGTTCTTGGAGACAAGCTACTTGCATACTGAGTCCCCAGCAACATAGCTTTGGCAAGTCAAAGTTACAATTTTAGTGCCAGGTCCAACCCTAGACAGACACACAGTAAACCCTCCATCAATATTAGCTGTTAAAGATCTCTACAATTGCTTTGATTTTTATTCAAATCTGAATGGGATGTGGGATAAACACAAACCTGTTTTCCTGTCCAATCATTTCTTTCACAATACTATGCACATTTCTCCTTTCTGTTCCTTATTAATCTCTGCTAGATCTCTTTTTGTTATTGGATTTTCTGATATTTAAGAATATGATGGATACTTCAGTCTTATTCCAAACTAGTCAGGACCATAAATAGATGCCCCTTTTTCATCCCTTCTGCCCTTCATGTTTAATATATCAGGATTTGCATGTAGGGTAAGAAGAGGAAGAACTTGTTATTTTATTTTATTTCATTTGGCTGGTCATGGGGCTTGAACTCTGGTCCTGGGCTCTGTCTCTGAGCTTCTTTTGTTCAAGGCTAGAGCTCTACAACTTGAGCCACAACATCATTTCTGGCTTTTGCTGAGTGGTTTATTGGAGATAAGAGTCTCATGAACTTTCTTGCCCAGGCTGACTTTGAACCCCAATCCTCAGATCTCAGCCTCCTGAGTAGCTAGGATTACAGGCATGAGCCACTGGCCCCTAGCTGAGGCAGAACTTTGAATGACAGAGAATTCTGCAGCATCAGACTCTCAGCTGTTGTGGGGGCCTCTGGTAGCTCTACAGTGACAGCTATAGGAAAGGAAAAGAGAGGAATGAATTGAAAGAAGCCAGGAGGGGACTGAAGTGATGATGTGCTGAGTTGTACTTTTTTGAGCTTCTTTGAACTTCTTCTACTCTTTTGGAACATCTAAGTTATCCAAGTGATTGTTATTCAGGGATCTCTTAAGGGAACTGTCCATCCGGGCAGATTAATAAGACAACTCAAGCCCAGATACTTTTATCTTGCAATATAGTCCTTCTATCCTCATCATGACTGATGGGGCATGCTAGCCTGGGGGCTTCTCGGCTAACTTGCCTCTCCACTCTGTTATCTGTCAGCTTCTTCCAATTGTCCTTGCTCCATCCCTGTCAACCTTCTTCATGTCTCTTCACCATATAACATGAGTGAAATTCCAAACACAATGAAGTGTTTGACCCTTGGCAAATACCTCCATCTCCGACAGTAGTTCCTTTCCTGACTTGGGGTGAGTTAATGCATGCCAGGAGGATGAAGGAGACATGGTGTGCTCTCTACAAGGCCACTAGCAGTCTTATTCCTTCTGGTCTCTTGGTGGGTGGTGACTTTGGGGCCATATCCAACTCCTTGACAGCTTTTGAGGAGGAATCTAGCCTCCTGGAGGCCCTGGTTAGAATGTGAGAGCTCACTGTTCTCAGTCTTGGGACATGACGTATAGTTTTTAGATAGTACTAACTGTCTTACCCATGAGGCTTCTTTTTGCACATTTCAGGAGGTTCAGGAAGCCAGGGAAATTCACAGGAGCATGTTCAGGTGTTCAGATGATAGATCATCAAACATCGTTTCCTTCTTCTTTCTTTCCCTTTCATGTTTCTCCTACTGATTTCTTTATCATCTCACCAATTTTGTCCTTGTCTTTGCTTTGGAGCATGTAATAAGTATGATCCTGGAGAGTCTAATATAAATAAGGAATATAAGCCAGGGGAATCAAACAAGAGCAGAGGAAGACTCAACGATCAATAGAAGCCACAAAGCATAAGAGAGGATGTAGAAAAGTGGGAAAAGAGAAAAAAAGACCTTTATGTAAGGGTATCAAAGGTTTATGCTAGAAGTAAAATTAAAGCCGAGTCCCAAACATTCTATAGTCTCATTCTTTATCCCCTGATGTTATTCATCTATTAGACTATTAGATTATGTGACAGTAATAATAAATTAACTTCCACTGTTAACCTTAATAAATAATGAGCCACTCAAAACACTCCAGTGCACTGTTTACTTACTTATCGACATAGTATGTCAATTGCATCTTTAAATCATCCCCTATTTTAAAGTATTTTTTATGAGCTTACTTGATTGTAGTATTTTCTCCCTTGCTGGTAGAAATGTCTGTCTGGTTATATCTTCAGAGCCTAGAACAGTGCATATGATCTATTTGGTGTTCAGCACATTATTTATAAATGAATGAAAACTATTAATGTAGAATTACTGCCAGGGAGAATTTTTATGAATTATAGGCTAAGCATTCTTCAGCTGGCTGTCAGTGTGTCTGTGTCAAGCAGATAAGGCAGGAGTATTGATCAAATATCTCATATCCACGTCTGCTGCTACCAGGTGTGTAGATTGGGAACTGCCCTGAAAAACTGAACACATTAAATCCAGAGAGCAAAGAAGCAAGAAGCATTTGCCCCAGTTGCTATTCAGATTTTCCAGAGAGCCTTACAGTGGGCATAACAGTTTCTGCCATCTACCAAGTAATAAATATATTGACTATAATTCTGCTGCCTTTTCTACTGGAGGAATCTTCAGCATTTATGGGCTGGATATAACAATATCATAATAACAAAACTGTACAGCACATCATCCATTATTAATGTCTGCTCTGGAGCAAAGCGGGTAAATGCACAGAAATGTGTAGTTGGGAACAAAGTACTATGTAGAAACAGCTAAGCTCTGAACACAGTTTTGGGTCTAATTCTAGGCAAGCTTGGGTTGTGGCAACAACTGATTAACACACACTCTTAATCAGAGACAGAGATGGGACAGAGGCAGACAGAGAGAGAATGCTTTTGGCTCACTTTATCTGGATATAGAGAGGTTTCATAGAGTAGAGGAGGTGATTTATTCCTCCTTCACATAGAAGGCTTGTGGGGACCAGGATCCTTTCAGGAGGGTTCACTGCAAAGTTCCAGTTGTAGGAATATATTTTGTGCTTAGAGCTGATTGTTCTAGAATTAATTCTTTGTAGAGCTAAAGATCCTTTGTGTTTTTTTAAGGAAAAGCCAAGAAGCCAAAAGAGATGAGACATAAGAGTATATCCAAATGAGACATAGGAGTATAATCCAAATTGGATTAAAGAAGACTGGAAGAATAGGCAATCTGAAGAAAGACAAAGTCAGAGAAGATTCAATACATGTCCCTTGTCTCTGAAGATGCAGGTTTAGGCCACTCTGAAAAGAAGGTAAAAGAAGTTTTATTTGTTTCTAAAAATCTCTGAAAAAGCCCTGGGCAGTTACAATTCATATTTTTGGGGGAGATTTTTTTTTAAACAAGTCAATCTAAGTCTATAGGTTGACTCCTGGCAAAGCTGAAATCAAACTTTCTCCTCCCTTTGATTCTTACTTTGTCTACATCCCCAGATAATACTAGTTCTGTTGTGGCTTCAGGCTAGCAACATCACTATTTTGCTTAGGAAAAGCTATTTCTGCAGTAATTATACCTGGGATATATTTTGTGTATGGGGCTCATGTGGGGAGTTTGATGCTATAGCAAACACATCTCATTCACTCATATACTTAAGGTTCTTTAAAAGAGTCAGAAATGGGGCTGGGAAGGTGGCTCAGTGGTAGAGAACTTTCCTGGCATGCATGAGGACATGGGTTCAATTCCTCAGCACCACATAAGCAGAAAAAGCCGGACGTGGCGCTGTGGCTCAGTGGTAGAACACTCACCTTGAGCAGAAGAGCTCAGGGACAGCACTCAGGTTCAGAGTTCAGGCCCCACAACCAGAAAAAAAAAGAGTCAGAAATGTTTAACAAATAAGTGAAAATAATTAATTCAAAGAACTGGAGGATTGTAGGCAAATGAAATGTCTACAGAAGCTTATAGACTATCTTCAGAATTTCCTCTTCATTGCTGACATCACTTCTGGTGGCTCAGCTAGTCAGCTCTGTTTTGCTTTTTCTGTTAGGACTTTTCTATCTGATGTGAGAGTTCTGTCCTCTTGTTAGGATCTCCAGCCCCCATCGCTACAACTCTAAGCTAATATTGTAGCATACACACTTGTTTTCTGAAAAATGTTTTCATGCCACATGCACGCAAATCAGACATAAGGTTCAGGCCTTATGTCTGAATGGAAAGCTTCATGTCCAAGTTGTAAGACTGAAAACACCAATGACCCATCTTGGTGGTGTGACCTAACCCCATGGTACAGCAGGAAAATCAGTTACTGAGAGGCAGGATGCCAAGTGTACAGAAATATACATCTTGTATTTGGCTCTTTGGAGCATTTGGAAAGAAAGACATGAAAGCTTAGGATGTGAGTGAAGCAAGCAACTCAGAAACCCAGTGGGTGACCATTAAATTAGAATGAGAATCTTTTGCTTGCTTAAAGCAGAATAAGAATTTCTGGAAGGAAGAATTTTGCATTGCAATTTGGGGACATTTTTATTTCTAGAAGAGGAGAAGACACCAGCTGGGTATCCTCTACTTTGATTCAATTCAGTTCAGACACTCTTTACCTGGAGATTGTAACAAGGCTGGCATCCATACTGTTGACTAACTGGCTATAGACCAAGTGTTCCCACTGACCTCCTGCATTGGTTAATTTGCTAGAGCAGATGTCAAGGAAATACACTGATTTACCATAAAAGCATGGGCCAAGTATGGAAGAAGGGTGTAGAGCTTACAAGACCCTCTGTGAGCATTCCACCTTCCAAGCATCTCTACTTGTTTTGATGTCCTCCATTTGGACACATAGATATCTGTTCTGATAGCTCTGTGAACCCAGTTCTGTCTGGGCTTTGTGGAGGTTTAATTATGGAGGCACGATTGATTCAATCATGGGCAAATGATAGTCAAGTAGACCTGTGGCTCCACTTCCCTTCCTGGAGATAGGAAATTCCACCCTTGAATTGTGCCTTGGTGTTTCTGATGATGGGCCCCACCCTGAGCCTATCTAGGCGCTTCCAGCCACTAGATATCCTATTAGCTTTCAAGGAACTCATCACGCACAAATTCCAAGTGTTTTAAGAGAGAAAGCACACACATACATGCATGCTTTACACACATATGATCCATAGAATATCATATTATAGGACAGTATTGTGTATGTCATGTGTGCATTCATCATGTTACATATATCATAATATAAATCACCCATCCCAAAACTAAACTCCTATTAAGAACTGATGTGCTGAATCTTGTGGGTTTAGAACACATCTGATAAAACCCCTCTTTTAGGGGTTCTGTTTGGTCACAGATGTACTGACCCCTCATGTTCTGGAGATGATGCATGTGTACATTGGGAGGATTGGGAGCAGACTTAATAGAGGTGATGAGAATTTCATTCCTTCCCTCAGGAACACCCAAATTCCTGCTGTCCCCTGCTTGCTTGTTGAGTCTTTTAGCTCAACGAGGGAGAAAGACAGTATGGATGGCAGTATGGATGCTTCTTGCCCTGCCCCTCCCCCGCTACTCCCACTTCTCATTGTGAAGGGGACACTGCAGGGCCCCCTCTTTTTTTGTCCTTCTGACAATCCCCTCTGTAGTTTTCCAGTCTTCCCTGGCACACAAAGAGAAGACCTCCTAATCTGGTTGGTCAGAGCCCCACAATGTGTCTTCTGCCATGGATATCAATGGGAATGGTCACTGAGATAAATTCTTCAGCCTGTGTCGGATAGACCACTGCCAGACCTGCCTGTATGGAATATATCTCAGTACCCCCTTCTACTAAACTTCCTTTATTCCTCAAGTTCATATGAACTATGAACTATTCTTTCCTTGATAAATTAAAATACTTCAAATATGGCATAAAAGCTACCTATAGAGTTTCCTACTTCAACTTTGCCTCTCCCTACCTCTCTTGGTATTAGATACTGAACTCAGGGCTTCATGCAATTCCTGTACTACATACACCACAACCCAAGGTGCTTTGACTTTACTTTGCTTTATCATGTAAGGACTCCTGTTTTCACCTGGACTGGCATTGAACTGCAATCCTCCTACCTCTGCCTCCCTAGTAGTTGGGATCTTAGGTACGTGCCACCATATTGGGCTTGCTTTTGAGACAGATAGGTTCTTGATAACATTTTGCACAGGCTGCCCGGAAGCCTCCATCTTCCTCTCTCCAGTGACTGATTGATTCAGGCTGCCACTTTTCTTCTTCTTCTTCTTCTTCTTCTTCTTCTTCTTCTTCTTCTTCTTCTTCTTCTTCTTCTTCTTCTTCTTCTTCTTCTTCTTCTTCTTTCTCTCCTCCTCCTCCTCCTCCTCCTCCTCCTCCTCCTCCTCCTCCTCCTCCTCCTCCTCCTCCTCCTCCTCCTCCTCCTCCTCCTCGTCCTCGTCCTCCTCCTCCTCCTCCTCCTCCTCCTCCTCCTCCTCCTCCTCCTCCTCCTCCTCCTCCTCCTCCTCCTCCTCCTCCTCCTCCTCCTCCTCCTTCTTCTTCTTCTTCTTCTTCTTCTTCTTCTTCTTCTTCTTCTCCTTCTCCTTCTCCTTCTCCTTCTCCTTCTCCTTCTCCTTCTCCTTCTTCTTCTTCTTCTTCTTCTTCTTCTTCTTCTTCTTCTTCTTCTTCTTCTTCTTCTTCTTCTTCTTCTTCTTCTTCTTCTCCTCCTTCTTGTTCTTCTTCTTCTTATTGTTCTTCTTCTCGTTCTTCTCGTTCTTCTTCTTCTTCTTCTCCTTCTTCTCCTTCTTCTTCTCCTTCTTCTCCTTCTTCTCCTTCTTCTCCTTCTCCTTCTCCTTCTCCTTCTCCTTCTCCTTCTCCTTCTTCTCCATC
Organism: Dipodomys spectabilis; assembly: GCF_019054845.1. NCBI lineage: Eukaryota > Metazoa > Chordata > Mammalia > Rodentia > Heteromyidae > Dipodomys > Dipodomys spectabilis. The sequence goes on from NW_024870681.1 coordinate 13,180,087, forward strand.
TCCTTCTCCTTCTCCTTCTTTCTTCTTCTTCTTCTTCTTCTTCTTCTTCTTCTTCTTCTTCTTCTTCTTCTCCTCCTCCTCCTCCTCCTCCTCCTCCTCCTCCTCCTCCTCCTCCTCCTCCTCCTCCTCCTCCTCCTCCTCCTCCTCCTCCTCCTCCTCCTCCTCCTCCTCCTCCTTCTTCTCTTCTTCTTCTTCTTGTCTTTTTTTTGCCAGTCCTGGGGCTTGAACTCAGGACCTGGGCACTGTTCCTGAGCTTCTTTTGCTCAAGGCTAGCACCATACTTGAGCCACAGCCCCACTTCCGGCTTTTCTGATTATGTGGTACTGAGGAATTGAACCCAGGGCTTTATGCGTGTTAGGCAAGCACTACCACTAAGCCACATCCCCAGTTCATCAGGCTGCCATTTCTGTTTTCCTCATTTGCTTGTCTTTTTCTTTAAGATCACAGTGCTCTGATTTATGCTGACTGTGTAGTGTATGGATGGTTGCTAAGACACCTCTTCACACTCCCTTCTCTTGCTTGTTGTACTAACTGCTCTCTGCCAATATTCTGCCAAATGAAAATTTAATGGCATTATAGGATTTTAAAAATGTCTTTAGAGGCTGTAATAGGATGGCAGTAAATTTAGATGCTAATTTAGAGAAAATGGACATTTGGTGACATTAAGGATCTCTATCCAAAAAAAATGGCAAATAAGCATTTATTGCAATATCTGCCATCTAAGTGCTGATTAGTACTAGCAGTTACTAATGCTATCATTTCCATATGCTCAAATCTTGTTTTGTTTTACAGAAATATTTTATGAATTTTACAATCTATCTGTTATGCTTTTCTTCTTAAGCATGTTATTAAATATTTCAGCGGGGAATTGCAAAACCTACATTATTTCAATGTGTATATTGCTAGTCTTTTAAAAAGCTATTCTTTTAATATAAGTATGTCATGGATATGATTGTCCAATTACTTTTATTTCCAACTCAGGTATTTGAATTTCTTAGATATGCAATCATGTTCTTAAACAAAAAATACAAACCTATGTAAATTTTCTCAGCTTTTAAATGTTTATACCTAGCAATGATAGCTTAGGCAAGGAATGTTTTAAAAAGCATTTCTTTTTTAGTTTTCCTATCCTCTCAGTTTCTGATGTGCTAGTGAAAGGTTGGACTTCCTTCTTTATCTATCTATCTATCTATCCATCTATCTATCTATTTATGTATCTATATTTGTGGTACTGGAGTTTGAACTCAGGACTTCATGCTTAGAAGGCAGGCACTCTACCACTTGAGCCAGGTTCCTAACCCTTTTTTCCTATTTTTAGTTTGTCTGTCTCTTTCTCTCTGTTTTTCTCTCCCCTCTCCCCTCTGTCTCGCTCTCTCTTTCTCTCTTTCTCTCTTTGTGCTGGTACTAGTGCTTGAACTCAGGGTTTTGAGCCTTCTTTTGTTTTTCTTTTCCAATCAAGGCAGGTACTTTACCACTTGAATTACAGTTCTATTTCTGTTTATTTGTTTTATCAGAAAAGTGAGGTACAGAGGGGTTACAGTTACATAAGTAAGGAAATGAGTACAATTCTGTTGAACATGGTTACCCCTTCTCTTGTCTTCTCCTGCTATCCCTTCCTTCCCCCTCCCTTTCGCTCCTCCCTCACCAAGTTGTAAAGTTCATTTCCAGTATAGGGTCTTGTGAGTATCACTGTTGCCTAGGTTCAACCTTTGTCTTTGTCTCATCATTTCTGCGATTCCCTTTCCCATGCCCAAGTCATATAAACTTGTATACAATACAGAGGGTACTAAGATTTAAAAACAGTGATAAAAGGAGGTAAACCAGAGGAATTTTTTTAAAAGAAAGAAAAAAGAAGTAACTGCATACAGTGCATTAACCAAAAAACAGCCACTTGTTTCCCTATGTTGTAGTTCATTTTGATTAGCTTCATTTTAGAAGGTCATACGTGCATAGCTATTGAGCTATCATACTTGGCTAGGACTATCCTAGACATATACTAAGTATTACATGTGAGGGAAACTAGGCAGCCGGTGTTTTTTAGGGTCTGGCTTACTTCACTTAATACGATTTTTTTCTAAGTCTTTCCATTTCCTTATGAATGGGGCAATGTCATTCTTTATGATAGAAGCATAGAATTCCATTGTGTGTGCAATATACACACACACACACACACACACACACATATATATATATGTATGTATATATCATTCTCTGTTCCATTCATCCACTGAAGGGCAGCTTTCATGTCTTACCTATGGTAAGTGATACTGCAATGAACATAGTTGTGCTGGTAGCTTTAGTGTGGTCTTGTTTGTGGTCATTTGGGCAAATGCCCAGGAGTGAAATTGTTGGGCCATAGGGGAACTCTATGTTTAGTCTTTTGAAGAACCTCCTACTGCTTTCCAGAGTTGTTGAACCAATCTATATTCCTACCAATAGTGTAGTAGTGTTCCCTTTTAGCCACATTCCTGCCAGTTATTATTAGTTTCTTGATAATGATCATTCTAGCTGGGGTAAGGTGAAGTCTCAATGTTGTTTTGATTTGCATTTCTTTTATGGCCAGAGATGTTGAACTTTTCTTCACGTGTCCATTAGCCATTCTTATTTCTGCTTCAGAGAAGTCTCTTTAAGTTTTTAACCCACTTATTAATGAGGTGATAGTTTCTTTGAGGATTTGTTTTGGGAATGTTTAATTTGTTGAGCTCTAACTATATTTTAGATATGAAGCCTTGTCTGTTGTATAGCTAGTGAAGATCTCCCAATCTGTGAGCTTCATATTTATCTTCCTAGCTATGTCTTTTGCCACCTTGAAACTCTTCAGTTTAATGCACTCCTATTTATCCAGCCTTTCTTTGATTTGAAGAACAGTGCTGGAGGAATATCAGTACCAAACTTCAAACTCTATTATAAAGCTACAGTTATAAAAACAGCTTGGTACTGGCACATGAACAGGCCTGAGGACCAATTGAATAGAATTGAAAACCCAGAAATGAACCTATAAACCTATGGCCATCTAATCTTTGATAAGAGAACCAGAAAAGCAGGATGGAAGAAAGGCAGACTTTTCAGCAAATGGTGCTGGCAGAATTGGCTATACATGTGTAGAAAATTGAAGTTGGATCCTTATATATTACCTTATACCAGAATCAACTCCAAATGGATCAAAACCTCAATGTAAAGTCAGATACTCTGAAAATATTACAGGAAGGACTAGGGGAAACACTAGACCTCCTTGGCCCAGATCGAAACCTTCTCAGTACAGACCCAGAAACATAACAAATCAAAGAAAGGCTGTATGATTTCTTTACAGAAAACAACTTGATCAGCAAAGACAGCCCTTGAGTTCAAACCTCAATACTATAAAACTATTAATAATAAAACTTTCACTCTATATTATTTGCTTTCTTTGTTATTGTTTGCTGTTTTTTAAAATTGTTCTTTTCCATCTGGTAACCACAAAGTTCCAACACATTGGCTTTTTCATAATATTTTCTTGAGATTTATTGTTGTTTTGTTTTGTTATTGCCAGTCCTGAGGCTTGAACTCTGGGCCTCGGCACTGTCCCTAAGCTCCTTTCCTCAAGGCTAGCACTCCACCATTTGAGCCACAGTGCCACTTCTTACTCTCTCTCTGTGTGTGTGTGTGTGTGTGTGTGTGTGTGTGTGTGTGTGTGTGTGTGTGTGTGTGTGTGTGTGTGTGTGTGTGATTAATTGGAGATAAAAGTCTCACAGACTTTCTGCCTGGCCTGGCCTCAAACTGTGATCCTTAGATCTCAACTTCCTGAGTACTTAGGATTCAAGGCATGAGCCACTGGTGCCTGGTGAGGTTTTTTGTTTTGTGTGCATGTGTTTTTGTAAAAAAAAATTTAAATTGATGCTCCATGATATAAAGTAAGAAAAATGGTAGATGTTTTAGTTTAGGCTGCTGTAACAAAGCACCATAGACTAAATGGTTTATAGACAATAGAAATTTATGTCTCGGGTTCTGGAGCTATATGTCTGAGATCAGGATGCCACCTGGGTAGATTTTGGTGAGGGCTCCTTCAGATAGTAGATGGCTGCTTTCTCACATCCTCTCATGGGAAAAAGAGAGGGTGAAGGAGTTCCTTAGGTTCTCTTTTTATAAGGGTATTAATTCCATTCACGACCTCAATATGACTTAATCTCACAGAGGCCTTACATCCATGGAAATGCCCTCACCTGGGGAGTAGGGAGTGGGGAGCCCAGAAGTAGGATTTCAACATATGAATTTTTGACTGGCATGACATTCAGGAAATACACATGAGGGTATTTCCTCCTCCTATCTCTTCTTCCTTCCTTACAGTTATTCCCCCAGTTTTATTTGGCTTATAATGGTTATTTCCCATTTTCTCTCTTGTAATTAACCTTACAAATAATGTGTCATCCCACTATTAAATGTATCACTTAATTATTAAATATTAATACAGTATTAAATGTGTCACTTGTTCATACTCTCTTTATATTCACTCCTTAAACTTGCTACAAGGTGAGGGATCAGCCCACAAATAGGAAAACCCCTCATCTCTGTTCTTTCTCTTTTTTTCCATATTTAAATTTTTTTATTGTGAGAATACCATACAGAGGAGTTACAATTACGTGGGCAAGATAACGAGTACATTTCTTATCAAACATTGTTGCCTCCTCTTTGTTTCCCCTTCCCATCCCTTCCTATACTCCCCCCACCTCCCCGCACCCAATCCCCCCCCACAACCAAAGTTGCAATGGGTCCACTTGTATCCCTAGTTAAACGATTTGTTTGTGTCCTTCCCCTCCACAAATTATACCAACATCAAATACAGTGAAAGCAGGGGTTATACCGTGGGGGAGGGACATACAAAGCAACAAAGAAATCATCTTATAAATATGTTAGAAACAATTGCATGAAAGAAAAAAAAACATTTGAATACTTATCTTGGGGTTCATTCCCCTAACATCAACTTATCTGACCTTTTCTGCTTGACTCAGACATATACTAGTTATTGCAAATAAGGGAAACCATGGGACCTATGTTTCTTTGGGCCTGGCTTACTTCGCTTAATATAATTTTTTCCAAGTCTTTCCATTTCCTAACAAATGGGGCAATGTCATTCTTTCTGATGGAGGCATAGAATTCCATTGTGTATATATACACCACATTTTCTTGATCCATTCATCTAATGAGGGGCATCTGGGTTGGTTCCATATCTTAGCTATGGTAAATAAGGCTGCAATAATCATAGTTGTGCTGGTAGCTTTAGTATGGTCATTTATGAGTCTTGTCAATGTTATCACGATATATTCTTTTCAAAGTAAACATATCCACACATCCTTTGCTGATACTTGGCTTTAGTTTCATACTCTATGTTGACACACAGAACCATTCCTTTTGCTTTGTAACTGCATCCCTTTCCTGGTGAGCTGGATTTGGTCTGAACTTCACTGTTTTACTTTGGGAAATACTCTAGGACCTTTCCTATCAAGAGATCTTGAAAATACTTGTAGTAGCTTTTATGCCTGAATTTTGATTGTTCTGTACTCCTCATTTCCTTCCTTGAGGACTTTGGTAGAATTGGTTTAGGGTTTTGTAGTTGGAGTGTAGGTGTAAGTCTTAGCTCCAGCCTGTGATTACATCATGGCAGATGAGCTGCTGGTGTGGGTGTGGAGTACAACAGGAAGTAAGCTATTCCTTGTGACTTCCTTAAGCTATACCTTGTGACTTCCTTCGAATAATTACTACTTGGGAGAAATGGTGGGCCATCACTAGCATTGGGTTACTAAAACATCATGACTTCTGTGTTAGGTAACTGAAATAGGACTTCTGCTTCATGCCCCCTCTCGCTATGCTACTGGCTCCTTCTAAACAGAATGGCCAGATTTAGCAAAGCAAGAAGCAGGATGCTACGTGAATTAAATTTCAGATAAGCACCTATGAATCATCTAGTGTGAGTATGTCTCATACAATTTTAGAGATATGCTGAGACTAAAAAAATATATTTGATGTTTAACTGAGGTACAAACAAGTACAAACAAGTCCTGTATTATGTCAGGCACTTCGTCTTCATTCTCTGTGTGAGCAGACACTTGTGAGCTGTTTTATAGTCATGGTACCTGGCAACCGGGGGGGACGTCAGTCCACCAGCCAGAGAAGAGCTGAAGTTCTCAGATCAACAACTCATGAGGTATTGACTCAGCCCAACCACCAAGTGGAACTGGATCCTGCCCCAAGGGGAGTCCTTGTTAACTCAGCAGTACCCCCAAGAGGTCATGGCTGCTCTCCTTGAACTCAAGGCCCCAGCTAAGCCACCCCTGGGAGTCTGACCTACAGAAACTAGGAAAGAATAAACATCATTTTTTTCTAAACACTAAATTTAGGGAGTTGATTTGCGTTGGTAGATAATTAATATAGATGTTCTGATAGATTTCTAAACCAGAACTCTTTCTTTGAACTCTTATCACTATGTAAAGAGATAGAACTGTCAATTACCTGCAACTTACCAGTACATATTGTATACATAACTTAACATATCATATCACCTCATACCCCATTAAAATGTACACATATTACTTGTTAATCTAAAAATTGAGAAATATTTCAGGAGATGGAGTTGACCATTCTGTACTATATCAAATTAAATTTTTTGAGATTTGCCAACCTGTATCCCATAAATTTGCACAATTAAAGTGATAATTAATATAGAAAACTTCTAAAAATAAAAAAAGAAACAAGGAGAAAACTTTTTTCTGTTGATAGTTATTCATTAGTTCCTTTTTGTCTTTGTAGGGGGAATCATTTCAGTTCAAAGTTTTGCATCTTATCTTTTAATAGCCTTTCTGATCTGCTTCCCCTTTTATCTCTCTATTTCTTTTAAGCTCTTTTCTGTTCTCAAATTTATTTTGTTCCACTTTCTCAGTCCCATCTTCTATATTCCTAATTGTGTTTCTACATTATCTGGTTTTCATTTTACTGCTTCTGTTGCTCTTCTTTCCTTTATGAAATAGTTTGGCTTTCTTCTTTGCTTCTTATTTCTTCTTTTCCCTTTTTGTTTATGTCTGTTAGTTGTACAAAATAATGAGTTTCCTTATAATGTTTTCACACATAATTCATTTTGATCATTTTCACCTTGCCTATTATTTATTCTGGTCTCTTCTTCACCGCTGCTTGGTTTCCTACCTCTTTACAAATAGCCTCCTTCTACTTCCATGTCTTCTTAAAAATATCTACATTCTGTACATAAAAAGAAGCATGCAGACCAGGCGCTGGTGGCTCATGCTTATAATCCTAGCTACTCAGGAGGCTGAGCTCTGAGGATAGTGGTTTTAAGCCAGGTCAGACAAGAAAGTCTGTGAGACTCTTATCTCCAAATTAACCACCAGAAAACCTGGAAAAGCAGCTGTAGTAGAATGTTAATTATAAGCACAAACGCTCAGGGACAGTGCCCAGACCCAGACTTCAAGCCCCAGGACTGGGGGAGGGAGGACAGAAAGGAGGAGGAGGAGGAGGATGACAAGACAAAGGATGATATATATGTGTTCTTTTAGGTATGGAATCATATTGTCTGCAAAGAGGATAATTGAGGAAAATTGATTTCTCCCTTTACTATTTATATCTATTTTCGCTTGTCCTCTGGCAAGAAATACAGGCCCTATATTAAATAAGAGTGGAAAGAGTAGGCAACTTTATCTTGTCCTGATTTGAGGGGAAATATTTTTAGTGTTTTTCCCATTCAATATAGCGTGGGCTGTAGGATTGTTGCAATGGCTTCAGTTATATTTAATTACTGTCTTTTTACTCTTGTTTTCCTCAGGGCTGTTTAATCAAGAAGGGATGGTGAATTTTGGCAAGGGATATTTTTTCTCTGCATTTATTCAGAATATGATTGATATTTGCCCTTGATTCTTTTTATAGAATGTGCCAGTTTACCAATTTGCTTGTACCTCTGGAATAAAACCAACTTGATCATGGTAGATGATCTCTTTAATGTATTGTGAAAATTGGTTTGCAAGGATTTTATAGAACAGTTTTACATCTATGCTCATCAAGGTATTTGGGATACAGGTTGTTTTATTTAAAGTTGACTATGCCATTATTTATTCATTTATTTATTTTTTGTATCATTGTCGTCATACTGGCTTCCATAAATGAGTTTGTAAGCTTTTTTTCTCTTTCTATTTTATGGAATACTTTGATGATTATTGTAGTTAGTTTTTTTCAAGGTTTGGAGAATTCAGCAATGAATTCATCTAGTCCTGGGCTTTTCTTTGTTGAAAGACTTTTACTACTGTTTTGATCTTATTGCTCATTATAAATCTGTTTAGCTTGTTTCTATTCTCTTAGTTCAATTTGGGTATGTCCTATGTATCTAAAAATGTATCTATTTTTTCTAGATTTTCTAACTTATTGATATATATATATATATCTTAAACTATTTTCTATTTATCTCGTGCGTTTCAGTGATACCTGTTTTATTATACCCATTTCCTCTATCATTTTATTATTTTGGATTTCCTTTTCCTTATAGACAAAAGGTTGTTAATCCTGCTTATCTTGTGTGTGTGTGTGTGTGTGTGTGTGTGGTGTGTGTGTGTGTGTGTGTGTGTGTGTGTGTGTTTGCTAGTCCTAAGCCTTGAACTCAGGGCCTGGGTGCTAACCCTGAACATTTTGCTAGTGCTCTACCACTTGAGCTACAGCTCCACTTCTGGTTGTTTTGGTGCTTAATTAGAGATAAGAGAGTCTCATGAACTTTGCCTGGGCTGACTTTGAATCATGATCCTTCTGATCTCAGCCTTCTACTTAGAATTTCAGGACTTCAGGATTTCAGGCATGAGCCACCAGCACCTTGCAGCCGGTTCTTTGTATTGTGGCTTTACTCTCTATATTAATTTCCATATTTCCATCCAATTCTTATCATTTTTCACTTAGTAATTTTGAGTTTAGCTTATTCTTGATATACCTTGAAGTATATCATTAGGTTTTAATTAATACCTTTCTGAGTTTTTAACTTAAGCACTCATAATGATAAAGATACCTCTTAATGAAAACAAAAAAGAGAAATAAAAAGAGAAGAAAGTCTGACTTAGTCATTGTTACTTGGGATTACTATAATATTAACTCTTAGGAAATATGTTTATAATATTTAGTGCATGTCAGAGCTTTTCCTTCTCTCTTTTTATTCCTAAAAAATCAAGGCTTGAATCAGGTGGCAGATTCTTATAGTTCACAATTATGTTTGTAATTCCCCCAGAATGTCAAAAAGCACACAGCAGCTAATTTCCTGATCAATCTTATAAAACTCTGATTCCTCCTTAATTTCCTTCAAAGTGCCTGGGGACACGTTGATATTTACATTAAAACAAAAACCAAAACTCTACAATGATGCTCTTCTCAGCATCTTTGCAACATGCTTCTTTGCATGTGTTTTATCAGCCTCTGAGGGGCAAAGCTATTTGCTCTACCATGAAACAGTGGCAGAGAGATGAAGAGGAGCAGACATCTCTAAAGTTCAATGTGAAGAAAGCCAGCATTTCCTTTTAGCACTGTTTTCCACTTGTACACTGATGCTGTGCCATCTCTTCCTGTCTTCCATGCTCTGAAAGAAATAATTCCACACACTCAGAGCTTTGTATGGCTACATAACTGTTTTAAATATGAATTCACTATGGGATGAGCTGTACTTTTAGGAGACAAAGCTTCCTCGGTGCAGGTTTGAAAAGAAATGAGTCCTACTCTGGCCTATTCCAGCATCAGAACCTGAGACAAGGGCTCGAGTACAAATGGAGTATGTGGTAGGTTTCCCAGGGAGTACTGAGGGAGAAGGATGTGAAACTGGAAGCGGAAGAAGTGACGTAGGAGCATAAATGTGGCAGTGTGGGCAACCAGGACCCAGACCCACTGGGGGCATTTCAGAAGCAGTGTGG